>NC_063997.1:1823249-11820749 GCF_932276165.1 Plutella xylostella
CCACGAGCCGTCCGGAGCTCCTGTCCTGGCCCCGTCCGGCAGTCCAGGTTGGCCGTTGTATGTTCGTTGAGCGGATACTGAGGAATTTCCTTAGGATTTCCATTAATCTTCAGCGGCATCAGCCTTCTAACGCCGCTGCTGAATGTAGGACTGCAAAGGCAGAACCCGGGTGGACTCTAGCGGGTTAAAACCTTTATTTTATTTTTTTTTACTTCGTAGGGAGCCCCGTTAGAACGGGCAGTAGTATCTAAATTGCACTTTGAACCTTTTGTAGGTGCTAGGCTATCAACGTCCTTCGGTTACGGGGCCTTAACGTTAAACTGCTATCCCATTGAAGTAATATATCTAGTATACTGTGAAACTATTATTATCTTAATAGTATTTTTAATTCAATACTTTCCTTTTTTCAAAATTACCTACAGTTTTTCATACAAAATTCAGATAGCTTTTAAAACCATATCCATCACCAAAGCATAGAGCACGTTAGTACAAAACAATTACAGCCCCTCCCCACATAATTATCTATTAACTACCAGTTTCACACCTGTTTTTTTTTTGTTAAACAGCACTTGAGTAGGTATGCATCTTTTCGTTGGACTTTTTGTAAGACAGATAATCAGGCGGACTCTATTGGGTTTCTGTTCCTCATTTTATATCTGAACCATTTTTTGTAGGACTGCTTGCACTACACATCATAATATTGGTAGCAGTACGTCCTACATTAGTCTTACAAAAAATAACTATATTAGTTGTACTCCAGTGTGAAACCGGGCCTAATTCCACTAATTCGTTTCACATAAAACGCGAAGTTTGGTCCGGCCGGCCGCATCGGCACTAATATCACTAATTAAACTGATGTAGGTGAAATGTCGGTGTAACAGAATGAGTTATACTCACACCCGGCAAGGGATAATGTTGCCATTAGCACGTCAGCCTGTGTTTTAACCCTTTATCTCAGGGGCGCGAGGAAATTAGCGATGTTTGTGTTTGTGCCCTTTGAGGGTATAGTTGGTTAACTTCCATGATTACTCTCAAATAGGTAGGTATATTAGGATATATTTTTTTATCGAATCCGAAACAAACAACGCTTTATCTTCCAATAGTTCTCGCGATGTAGGATGGATTGGGTGACGTCTGTCAGACAGGATCATTAAACTGTACATCTTCATCATCATCAATCCTCTTAGCCCTAATCAGGGACTCTTAGCCCTAATCTTCTCCCATTCGGCTCGGTAGGCCGCTCCTAAAAAAACACTAGAAATGGACTGGGGTTTGTCACCTAGGAAAAGGATTAGCCAGTCAGATTAGCGTCAGTCGCTCAGTGCCCGTTAATAACTTTTATTGTAGTTTGCTTAGGTATTTATGCCCATAGCGTGGTACCTTATTTAAAGAGCTACACCCATTTCGCTATACTATATGGATATAACACATTTATTTATAGCTACTCATATGGCAACTTACTTTCATGACAATGCGGAGACAGGTTTTATTGTAGGTAATTTAAATTAAAATTGAAATTTATTGCTAGTCACGGGAACGCGAATCACCCTTTTAAAATCTTTATTGATATTTATGGCGCGAATTAAATAAATCGACGCTCATTATGTGTTTAATATCAGAGCTTTCTATTTCACGAATATTTAAAATAGGCACTGTTAGCTGACTGAATTTTTCAGTAAAGTTTTTTATTGTAAGTACCTACGTCGTCTGAATTTTTTCCAAGCTAAAAATTATTGGCTTAATATAATTTTATTTTGATTTACACAACAAGGCACTATCCTGTTATTTTGAATCTAATGCTGTAGCCTAGCTTTTATCTAATTTAGATTGTTAACAAAAGTTAGTATGCGTAAGTGTTTAGCTAAATTTATACCTTTATTCTGACAAAATATTATAACATCCAAAGTCGAAATATAACTTTGAGGTTTTCCTCCACTGTTGTACAGTTCTGTCTCTGAGGAAACATTATTTATTACGTTTTGTTTTCTTATTTATACAGGGTTTAATAAACTTAACTGTATTTTTGTGATAATGCATAGGACAACGATAATTAATGTAAATTATATAGTGAAGTAATAACCGTTACTTTACAATGCTTGCCGATTGCATTATGAGTACATTAAGCCATTGTTTGTTTGATTTACATATTCAATAAAATTATTTGAATAGAATCACAAAGGGATATTTATAAAAACCAAAAAGTCCATCTACTTATACATAGGTACTTTCATTTCAACTAACTAGACGTACAGTGAAACTATAAAGTCCTGAAATTAAATGAGGGCGCAGCTATCTTTCATGTAGCAACCCTATATAGCGAAACAAAACTGACTTTGATACTTGAAATTTTGCCTGTGACTACCTAGCCTATTTCTGTATTTAAAAACAACTTACCATCCACAAAAAAACTCATTATTCAAGCTGGAAGGTGTTAATATGAAGGATAATAGTGAAACCAATAAATATTTATTTAGATAACGTTATTACAACTGTATAAAATATCCGGATTTGTTGACTAAGGGCACACATAGTAAAATCATCAATTTCTCTTTTTAGACGGCCTGTTCTGTTTCTTCCAGGAGTTAGAAATATTCCATTATAGAGCCCTCTTTTGCAATATGCCAGACGGTACTGTCCGATACTCCTATAAAATAAAATAAAAAATGCTTATTTGCAACTACCCTAAGTTAAGAAAAACAGAGTTACAGAATGAGAATTTAGTAAGTAAACAAAAAATATAACTTCAAGTATCAAAATGTTATGGTTTGACTCAACTTAAACCAGCTCAAACCTACAACCAGCGGTATGTAAACAATGTTCGACTTGGGCTCTAAACCTAGGTTTATCGATAAATGAAGCGTTGGTACTGATAAAAAATGAATTATTACAATGTTACATACCCGTCATAGACGCTGTACGAGCGTAAACATCCTCCAAATACAACAAAATGTGTCCAGCTTCATGTTCCGCTAAACATTGTATATAAACTCGATAAATAACTTCCCTAGCTTGACTACGAATATTTTTCTTCTTCTTCCTAATTGCAAACAAGCGTAAATAGTTGTTTTTATCTAGATTATCCTAATAATTATTAAGAAAATTGAAAAAACAGCCAACCGCCAACTGCCATAAACAATTGTTATGACTTTTATGTTTCTTTTCTAATGGTGCCAGGCTCCTGAAAATTTTAGTTCCTCAAACATTAATTTCAGGACTTTATAGTTTCACTGTAATAGTTTTGTAATTCCTGTGGCATTCAGACAAACAGACCGACAAGTCGAAACTATAAGGGTTCGGTTTTAGCTATTTGGTTACGGACCTATAAAACAAAGAGAAGAAGATTTCAGATAATTTGCTGTACTCTGTGTAGTGTATTAAACCACCCTGTATATACGCAACGTAATGTTACATTATTTTCCCTCAGGACACATTTCTACAAAATTCAGTAAAAGCTTTGGGTTATGTACATGTCGACTCTGATATTCTTAACTCTATGCCCACAAGGGTGCAACTACCCCCTAAATTATGGTGAACAACTTTATACTTTGTTGTGTCCTTGACACGGTTGGTTTTTGCGAAATTTCAGCTGTGGTTATTTTCGCTCAGTGTTATTTTTTTACTTTTATAAAAAAACTTGAAACTTTGTTTCGAGAAGATGTGGCATGTGTGGCTATATAGAAAGAAGTGCTATATAATTTTCGAACTTTTAAGCTCTTGCATATTATCATCATAAAATTACTTTTATGTCCATGTATACTTATTTAATTTCTGTTCGACAAAAGTAAACAAGTAGGTATTTCATAATGTATGTACCTACCTACAACGCGGTGCTACGAAATTTCATGGAACAAATAAGTTCTACAATAGAACTAGATAGCAGTCGTATCTATTACTTACCTACCTATACTTACATTAAGATTTTAACAAAATGATGAAGACAAACGATAAACATTATCTGTATTTTATCTTTGTTAATGATTTTTTTGACGATAATTATGTAAACACTTTACAGTTGAACGCCATTGACACCGGATCAGATAAGCGGATAACCGGATTGTATCACACAAGCGCCGACGAATCGACTCCAGAAACACGCGTGTTCAATTAAAAATAAATAAAAATGATAGTGGAGCTGTTAATATTTATATTCTCAACATTATCCGTGTATATTTTGTATGGTTATTACAAGAATAATCAGGATTTTGAGGAGAAAGGTGTGAAGTACCTCCCCGGAGTGCCGATATTCGGGAACACGGCCGGGAGTACGCTGGGGAGACATCACATGTTTTTTGATTATGAGAATGTGTACAAAGCTTTTCCAGGTGAGAGGTAAGTTACAGTGTTTTGGATATTTATAATAACCACCAGCTTCATAATTACTATAACTATATATTTATGCACTTTTATTTGGAGCTTGTGCTCACAAATTCACAAACCGTCCTTTTCATAACTTCAAACATTGATGGCTTGTTATTTTGTTCAAAGTTCAATAGTGCAAAAGGGGTGTTATAAGTTTAACGTGTTAGTGTATCTGTTTGTAGTAGCGTAGCTCCCAAAAGACTGAACCTATTGTCAATTTGCTTTCATACTAATTATTAAATATCCTGTATTATGTGCAGTTACGTTGGCTACGTGGATGGCATGGCTCAAACGATCCTGCTCCGAGATCCGTCCGTCATCAAACTGATCACTGTGAAGGATTTTGATCACTTCGCCGATCACCGACCACTGTCTTCCGATGATCTGTTTGCCGAAAGCCTGGTGATGATGAAAGGTATTTTGATCATGATTGACATTACTTTAGCTTAGCTTAGTGTGAATTCCCACTGAATCCACGAAGGGGTAGTCAGAGGTGAGACGCAAGAGAGTGACCCGCTTAGTGCTGTACATTTGCACTTACGTGATAGGTTGCTAGCCGAATCACCGTTTTAGAATGAGTACAATACACTTTAGTGATGACTCCGGTACACAACTACACACGTTTCAAGACGTTTTCGTTCACCATAAAAGCACGTGGTATAATTTTTGGCTGTGCAATTTAGTATAGTTGTAAAATTAACGTTCATTTTGTATTCCTATTCTGCAGGCGACAGGTGGCGCGACATGCGCTCCACGCTGAGCCCCGCGTTCACCGGCTCCAAGATGCGGCAGATGGTGCCATTCATGAACGAGACCAGCCAGAACATTGTGCAGTACTTGAGAGGTTCGTTCTGTGCTTCATCATGAGCTGATTTGGCTTTGGACGCTTCAGACAGAGCTGGGACTAAACTGGCGAGGCCTCCGAGTACACTCCCAATTATTCCTCATTTACAATGTCGCATTCCCGCCTCGCTTGCGACTCGCCCGTGCTGCATCTCCGTCGTGATCCCCCTGGAATGCTTCAGTAAGCGTAGGCCTAAAGAAACTCTCGACTCACATAAAGAAAACATAGGTAAGGCGCGCTTACGAATAACATCGCCTCCGCCGCGACGCAGCCTCGACTCTCGTGCTATGAGCGGAGTTCGGAGCGCGCATAGACGCCTAGATACCTCTAGCATAGGGCGATACAACTTTTTGTATCGATAGTCGATCTTCCTGGTCCAGAGTCTACTAACGTTATGTTTATATATGTGTTTATTTGGCGCCTTCATCACCTAAAACCCTATATTATTAATTAAATTTTAAAAAATTTTCAGAAACGGAAGGACAAAACATAGATGCTACATTCCTCATTCATTGCTACACCAATGACGTAATCGCCTCAACAATATTCGGAGTCCAAGTGAATACACTGAAAGATCCCAGCAACTATTTCTACAAAGCTGGACAAAAACTAGTGGCTAGTTCCTTCTCGAAAAAACTTTCATTTTTCCTTGTATTGACCTTCCCTTTTTTGGCAAAGGTAAGTATATAAGCGATCTTATACCTACTATCTTATTAATAAATATTTTTTTCAATAATTTATGATATCATATTATTATGCAGCGGTTATAAAATATTATTAATCCACTTCTGAAAATAGCAGCACATTGATACAATTTTTTTTTATTTCTAGTACTTTCCGTTCTTCCCGAAAGAGGCAACGGATTACTTCAAGGACTTGGTGCTGAAGACCATGGAACATCGCGAGAAAAACAACATTCAACGACCAGATATGATCCAAATGTTGATGGAGGCTGCTAAAGGTATGTATAATATATATTTTTTTATAAGATCTTAAAATTGAAATATTTCAAGATCTTTTTTTAAATCGGTCAGATAGGTTACCTTATTATTTTTTAACATAAAAAACACGGAAAAGAAATTGTTAATCTTTCCAAACTGTTTCAGGGACATTGAAAGATCAACCTCACGACAAACTAGATGATGTTGGCTTTGCTACCACCCAAGAAGCTGATGTGAAGCCAAAGGGTAAATTAAGACGTAAGTATCCAGAATTATTTGTGTTCCGTAGCCCTTATGGATTGGCCATGTCTATCCGTCCTTCCTTCAAGATTTCAGCTCAGCCAGGCTAGTTCCTGTGTAAATAGGAGCCACAAGCCTGGATGTTGTAAAAACTGACATAGGCTTTCTGTAGTAAATGGAAAATATGGACATATTAGCAGAATGTGTTCAACTGTCACATATACCTCCTTACATATACTTCAGGGACTAGTGGAAGTCCTTATGCTATGTACTTATATGTCGCAGCTGGACATATAATTGAATAACTAATACCCGCATGTATCACGTTCCAGAATGGGATTACGAAACGCTAGCCGCGCAAGCGTTCCTGTTCTTTTTCGGAGGCTTCGACAGTTCTGCGGCCGTCATCGTGATGGCCATCCACGAGCTGGCTATCAACCCTGGAGCTCAGGAAACTCTGCATGAAGAGGTCAAGAAGCATCACGAACAACACGGAGAAATGACTTACGAAGGCGTCCAAAACATGCCCTATTTGGATTGTGTTGTTAATGGTAGGTTTAGAAAATAACTTTAAGAATAGTTATCTGCATATTAGCCAGTCGATTTGTCAGTTTACCATTACCATTTTCTACTCATCAAATTCAAGGTACCTAATTAAATTACAGGTTTTTTTTTATAAAAGTGGACGGTTCGTATAAAATAACATATTTACATAATTATATGCTCACGACTGTTATCCCCGTAGGTGAAGTTAGAGGTGACTCCCGATCTTATGTGATAGGCCGCATGCTGTAAACATGAATACCTACTACAATAAATATGGTGATGATTATATTAAAACTTTCGTTGTCCCCAGAAACGCTAAGGAAATGGACTCCAGGGGTCGCGATGAACAGGGTATGCGTGAAGCCATACGTCCTGCCCCCTCCAAGAGAAGGGGGGAAACCAGTGAAAGTAAAACCGGGAGACAATATCTACAGTGTCGTGAGCGCCTTGCACTGGGACGAACAGTATTATCCAGAGCCTGAAAAGTTCAAGCCTGAAAGATTCAGTGACGAGAACAAACATAAGATACAGGCGTTCACGTTCATTCCTTTTGGAGTTGGGCCCAGAAACTGCATAGGTATGTAAACAAACGCTTTCGTAATAGGTTTGAGATTTTTATAAATTTCATTACTCTGAACTCTGCTCTGAAGGGTATGTGTTGAGTTTTTTTTTATAAAGTCCATTAATGTGTAGGGTATTTTGTGAAGTGTAAAATTACAAAAACCTTATTACACAATAATAATAATATTTTATGACCATAGAGTAGTCAAGTCAGAATATGTAGGCATTTCCAATCAGTCCCCCTGTGGATTTTCTGTGACTATAAAACAACACGTTTTCCAACCCTCTTCTGAAGGCCTAGCATGGGCGCAAGACGCGCACGCCAAGACATGAAAAAAGTTTTTGTCTCTCTCACATACCTACATGGCGCAGCTTCGAGAGCGAGAGCGACGGAAAACTTTTGTCACGTCTTGACGTGCGCGTCTGTACTCTGTACACTACGGCATACTATAATTCATAAGAAACTATTTGCCCACAGCCTCAAGATTCGCAATCCTGGAGCTGAAGGTCCTCCTCTACCACCTGGTCCTTTACTTCGAGGTCCAGAAGTGTGAGAAGACCTCTGACCCTCTCCGCCTGGGTCCACGCGACTTCAACGTGCAAGCTGTTGGAGGGACTTGGGTCAAGTTTAAGTCTCGGAACTGAACGAGTGATTTTCTGATGAGCGATTTTAGGAAGTGCAGATTGGTAGGAGACTTTGTTAGGTAGCATGTTAGGTTAATTTTGTATTTAATAATAATAATAGACATCCATAAACAGTAGGAATGCAAATGTACAAAATGTGTTTTTTTTATTTTACTAATAATTTGTGTATAACATGGAACTGTGCAATTCTTTTGAAAAATTCATTTGGCGGCTAGCTAGATTTGTATCTTTACTTTACTTACTAATGACATACCTAATATACCTACATTTTAGAGTAAACTTCCATAAAAGTATAAATTATACCTAATTTAACAAATAAAAGAGTGCTTGGTTAGCAAAATTTCCATTTGACCCATATTAAAACGGACATATTACAATATGACCCGCTGGATTGTTACCGTGCATTTCGCATCACCCTGTATATGACTAGTGACGTCACATGCAGCACCGGCTGCACAGACTAAATTCATGAATAACTAATGCAAACAGTACCTTTGTGTAGTTTTGCTAAATACATAGTATACTTATACTTATGTTTACTAAAGCATTTGTTTGTTGATGCAGATGTGTAAAGGTAGAGAACTCGCAAGCTAGCGAATAGAGGTAAGCGTCGACATTTTCGGCAACGTACGCAACGGATGCATCGTATTCAGTATTCTTTGTAGAGAAATTCACACAAGTGCGTCCACTTCATCAACATTGGGGAATCGGTTTCTCCTTACGGTCGAATGGCGTAGTGGTTAGTGGCCCTGACTGCTATGCCGAAGGTCCCGGGTTCGATTCCCGGCTGGGGCAGATATTTGTTTAAAGACAGATATTTGTACTCAGGTCTTGGGTGTTGATATTTATATTTAGTATCTATCTATCTATGTATTTGTGTAGATATATCAGCTGTCCGACACCCATAACACAGGTTCTGCCTAGCTTGGGGTCGGATGGCCGTGTGTGAGATGTCCCCACATATTTATTTATTATTATTATTATTTACATTTATGAAATTCCGTTTGGTCCGATACGTGCGATACCGATAGGACGCTTACCTTAAGGTAGTTAGGTATGTTTCACAATGTCTGGATAAAAGTTATCTGTATACTGTTAGAGGCATAGAACAACTCGGACTCTGGTGTACCCATAGGTAAGCTTGATACAGGTAACTTTTATCCAGGCTCATGGAAACATGCGGTGAATGTTAAACAAAGATAGAATTTTATCATTGCACGATCCAAACACTTTTAACACTTTTTTTTTTCATTTGGCGGCGCTGGCTAGTTTTAATTAAAACTTTGATGAGTAATTTTTTTAGACTAAACTACTCGATACTCGTACTGTGTGGTCAATATCCTCTTATGATTCGCAATGTACTTGTACTTGTACACTCCACATCAGTAAAGTACCAACTGAGTTCTAACTAGTTAAGAGAAGTGTAGTGATGTTCCATCAAGATACGGATACGAATACTTTAAAGTACTTACATTTCTAATTTAAGTGAATTTTAACTCTTATTATGAAACGTGGACCAAAGATAGACCTGGTTTACAACCGATTATAGTCCAGAGATGTCATACAAATCTTATAGCCGAGTTTGAATTAGTTTGTTTTATAACATAAACATTTCATTAAAAACTGTAAGTACATCTCCTTGTTATTAAATTTATGCTATGATTTTACTCAGCTTCAAGTAAATAACGATATCAAAAGTAAAAACAATACATATTCATTACCTCTAACGTGTATAGAAAGCACTCACGACTCACGACTGTTATTCCTTGGAGACATATTATTTACTCGTGGCCGGATATCCGATACCCACATAAGAAATCGGATAAGAGATACGGATATTCGAAACACCTCTACCAGGCATTCGCTGACGTCTGCAGTTCAGTTGCAGTTGCAAATCCCATTTTGAGAGTTGACGCAACTAAGTTTGCTTCAATACATTATTCATGGCGGCTCTCAGAGGTCTTCGCAAAAAGTGAAGGAGGTAACTGCTAAATTGACTGTAAACGTAAATAAGTACCTAAGGGCTAATTTTTCAATAGTCAGATAAAAGTTATCTGATGAATAATTCTGATACTATCGCGTCAGAATGTTTGTATTAGACAGTGACAACAACAATTTTAATCCTCAGATAATAATTATCTGACCATTGAAAAATTTGCCCTAAGTAAGGTAGAGAGTCCATATTTCGCGGTATTCAAAATGGCGTCCTTATTTCGAGTTATATTTATTTTCATGATTATTACTTATTTTAATAGGTTTGGATACTCTAAAATTACATTTAATCGTTCATTATCTTTAACTGAAACTACTTGATGTAGTAAATATGTTTAAAATTGCCTAAAATTACTAAAAACTCATGTAATGTGCCGTGAGGGCAACGCCGCCATGTTTTTCATACAAACGCGACCCGGCTTACGTAAGGCCAGCCATATTTAATAATTGTGTTTTTTAATACTTATACGACGTTCAACTTTGTAAATAGTTTATATTTAGTTTATTATATTCTTATACTTACATTAAATTTAAATTTTAACTCTTTTTAAACTAATTTAACCCCTTTAAACTCAAAAACAAAATACCTCGGTATAAGGGCCTGATTTTTATACGTTGTTCCTAACTCCGAGGTACCCTCGGTATAAGGAAAAATACTATGTCATGATTTTTAGCTTATAACTTTACAAATAATAACATTTGAAGTATATGCTTGATTACATAATAATAATGATGAACGTGACAAGCTTATAACCTAATTCGGCGGTACAAAATATCCTCTAGGAATCTTAATATGACACGATAATTGTTGACGCAAAAACATGGTTACCTAGAAAACCTTAACTTAGTATGTATATTTGAAATGATAAAAAACAGTGTTATTTTGTCGCTATTAACGTAAGTGATACATATTTTTACCAATATTTTATGTAGGTATGATTTGAGTAACATATCTATGTTGTTTCTAAATCGATAATTTCATAACTCGAAATATGGATTATTAAAATACTTACCATACCCCTAATATGGAGTATGACATTTTACATAGGTAGGTACCTCGGAAATCGGAATATGACTACATCACACCTTCGCAGTGTCATCCGATGCCGTCATCAAACCATAAAATCAAGATGAATTAGCGACTTTCTTCCTAAATATAAAAGGGGTGTGGATAGATATGCCTGACTTTACGAAACTACTACTAGATACTACCTACTTATTACTCTTTATAAAAGAAGAAAGAAAGAAATTTGTAGACGTAAAACTTTATTTGGGTGAATAAAATAACACACACGACGGTTGAGTTTTTATAACACTTATTGTATACACAATTGCCTAATTTCATTTCTGTATTTTATTTCCATTATCCTTCTACTTCGTGGTCTGATGGCCGTTGTAATATTGTTATCCCAGAATTCCCAGATAAATGAATGTCCTGTATACTGCATTTCATGTTTGGTTTAGGGGTCTGGTTGATTTTTTCATTTTCTTGTTGTTGTCACTGAAAAATAAAGTAAGTAGGTAAATTGTATGGATAGTTGACAGAATTAAGCTTATCCTTATAAGTTGGTACCCATTTTCACAAAACTTAGTGAGTTTAGAAACGAAAACGCTAGAACAAAAACCTAGGTTAGTAACTAAACTGATGCCAAATTACTGATAAAAACATAAAAATATTTCCATTTCACGTAATTTCCTAAAATAATTCGCACACAAGCTTACCTTATCGATTTTCCAATTGCATATTGCAAATACAAACATAATAATTTAATAAAAGATGTTTGTTTTCTAATGTAAAGACTAAATAAATACTTTCAAAGAATAGCGGCAAACTTTTCGGCGGAAAATTGAACATGGCGCCGGCGCGCCTCCAGTCCAGCGCGCATGCGCCATAGAGATGTACCTAGTGCAATGTTCCTTGCTTCCGACCTATGCTTGAATGAAGAAATAATCGATGCTGGATCGATTCCTGGGTAGATACTTTTATTATAATCATATTCGTTTATGGTAAATACATTAGGTACTCATCGGAAATTAGTACTGATAAGGTATTTGGCTTTTGTAAGTATTCGATACTTTTCCTCATCCCTTACACATCTACTTTTATTACGTATCATCAACTTTTAAACATTTAAGTAAGAACATAAAATATCGTGGAAAAATTTTAGACCTTACTTAGATAAAAACTATAGTAAAAAATGTTTAAATCATTCGAGTTCAATAATCGATTATATTCGATTACTGTCACTATTTCATCAATTTACCCCATCTCTACTCTATTTTTTTTTTAATCGCTTGGAAAAGTCCATAGAACATCATAGAAGCATTATGAATATTTTTTCTAGCCAATGTTACCAGTTGCAATAATGAATTATGAAAATGTTACATAAATAATAGAAATTATCACGAAAACCAATATAAATGGAGAGTATTTAATTCTTTTCATTATTTTCAACTACTATTTAGAATAATTAAATTTATTTGGAGTACTTTAAGGTTAAAAAAGTATATCGATATTTTCGATTGTAATTTCCTTATGTTCATGGCCACACTCATGGAGCCACTGACAGGACTAACTCGGAATATGGAACAGGCTACCTCGGTATATGGAAGAAACCATAATCCTACCTCGGTATTAGGGCAAATCGACATGTGTAATAAATTATATTTTTTTAAGTATAATTAATGTGTTATCAATGAATCTGTGTTAAGAAATATAAAATTTAACGTTTATTCTTACAGAAGACAATATTTCACATCAATATTGATGGTTACAAATGCTTATTTTTCTTACTTACTTTCAAATGTTGTGATTTACCTCGGAATAAGGACGCGATACCTTATATTAAAAATTAAAAGATCAAGTTTGAGAATAAAAAGCTCTATAACACTCTTTCCTGGGGAGTCACTCTTTAAATCGACGAATGATGAAACAGGTATTTTTGCGCAATCGGTAAGATAGAGCCGCGGTGAACGCTGCAAATTAGATTTTCCTATGTTTCGGATCGCTGCGCTAACTACTACTCTACAAATACAGGGTGTTGCAAAAAGGGTGTACTAAGCCGAAACCTACATGTGCGGCATGGTATATCTAAGCCTGAAACTGAAATCAGAATTTGAAAATTCGGGAAAAAAAAGGTAGATAGATATACCATGCTGCACATGTAGGTTTCGGCTTAGTATACCAATTTTGCAACACCCTGTATATTGTTGTATTAAGCGTGCCAATTGCATGGCCATTCTCGTTCATTAGTTTTTATTTATTTAGAGAGTGACCCACCAGGCCTACTCATCCAACCACTACCGACTAAGTCCCACTCTACAATACATGCTCGGGGAGCACAAACGGAGACTTGGGGAGTCTCTACTGACGTATCAACTGTACTTTATGTATGTACGGCGCACCCTGGCAGTTAGCGACTGACACTATTCCTATAAATGGCTAACCCATCCCTTTTACGCTCATACCCCCTTATTCATAAAAAAGTTACTGGACGCTTTAGCTATTGAACTGTTTTGTGACTCTCTGACAGAGAACAATTTGTTCTTTGACAGAGAGTGACAAAACAGTTCAATAGCTAAAGCGTCCAGGATAATTTCTAAACTCTACATTAGTCCGTAATATTCTCTCAGGTTTTGTCCACCCCAGTAATCGGTTTCATTTTTCCGCCTACACTAATCCTATCGAGCCAGCTCTAATTCCTGTGTTAATAACGAATGTTAATTTCGCTGGTGTCCTAAGCCAGGGTTTACTGTTGGCTGTCTCTGTCAGGTCCGCGTCAGACTCGCTTCATTAAAGTGCCATCCATCTCTGTCTAACACCAGAGGTATTCGAGATGTGTAATAAAATTGGTGTTACGGAATATTTTTGTGAGTTACCTACAATAGTAAATACTTCATCTGCAGTTTGTTGGATAATTATGTTCTTACGTCATTTGTATGATAATTTTTTTTATTCTTTGGGACCCATCCACCTATTAGTATTATCGAAGTAGGTATATTATGTAGTCCAGAAGTCAGCTTTATTGGAGTGAACGTTGCAAAGTGTCGAAAGTAAGTAGGTACTTACAATTTGTTTACTTTTAAAACACAAAAGCATAAACTGTTTAACCCTCGGTACCAAAACTCTAAAATAAGAAATAGATATTCTGACCAATGAAATTCATCAATTTTGAAAACACGAACCAGTATTAAAAGAGTTACCAACGAAGCCTCCTTAGGGACGTATCACCTGATTTACGTATCACCTTCACACCACATGCTTTTGATGGATAATCGAAAAATATGATTCTATTAAAATGGGCGATCGGGTGCCATCACCTCGCTGAATATTATTATGTACGCCCAGCCGTCGCCGCCACAGAGTCACAAGGGTGACAGATGGGACGTATGCTAAAATCTCCTCATTTTCATGTATTTTTTGCACTTGGACGTAGAGAAATGACCGGACAGACCCATGGTAAATGTTAAACAACGTTTTCACCCACAAGTCAATCCCATGAGCGATGTGAAAGGATGATAAGCTTCTGTCGCTGATAGCCTATGGTATGTCGACAGTATGTTTTAATCGGTGAGGCTATTTAAAATAACGTTCACGTTCACGTTCACGACACAATTTTTTCATTGCACATTTTTACGCATGACGTGGCCGTTTGGAAAAACGTGAAATAAAATTTGCATCACCCCCTTTAGGCTTAGTATACCACTTTTGCAACACCCTGTATATATTTTTAGCTGCATGGAAGCTGCAACCTTGTAAGGAATACAATCCCGGCCTTTATTTGGGATCCCGGGATTTCGGGACTGGATGAAGACAATCCCGGGATCCCGGGATTAAGGTCACAAACAAAAACACGTCTAACGAATCAACGTTTTTAGGTTTATTGGAGACACAGTAGTTATAATTTAACTTTGTCAGACCATACTTAGTTGAAAAAAAAAATATACTTCTTAAAAAAAGACTTAAAACTTAAAAGTAAACAGGCGAAAACGGTGTCAGCCATATTTGTTTATAATAAATTATCACATCTGTGACGTCACACGGGTAGAAAACAATCATCTGACATTTAACTAATGACAACAAAGCTACGAGAATACCCTTACATACTAATTTACCCTTTTTAGTCAATCCCGAAAATCCCGGGATTGGCAAATTTTAATCGAAAAATTTCGGGACTGGAAAATGACCGGGATCCCGGGGAGCGGGATCCCGGGCTTGCATTTCCTAGTTGCAGGATACCTAACCTAGTAACACGAATAAAAGTCGCGTCTACGTCGTCGCCAGCTCTGTGGCGGTGTCGGTATAAGTCGGTGCAGCCGCGCTGCTGGGCATGAAATTGACATGCGCCCGTGACGCCGCCGCCGCCGCCGCCGCCGCCGCCCGGCAATATGTCAGCACGCTCATGAGGCCTTCGTTCAAATACTATGTTATTTAATTCTGGTTCATCTTCTTTCTAAGCAGCTTCTTTGTGTAAGGAATTTTGTTTAGATTTTACAGAAGTATGTAGCGATGGCGAAATCGAAGTGGGGTTTCTGCAATCCTACTAATATTATAAATGCGAAAGTTTGTGAGTATGTGTGTGTGTCTGTATGTTTGTTACTTCTTCACGTCAAAGCGGCTGAACCGATTGTAATCAAATTTGGTATGGAGTTAACTGATACCCTGGATTATAACCCACAGGCTACTTTTTATGGCGGAATGCTCACTTTTAAAGCGAAGCTTGCGGAAACAGCTTGTATTATTTAATTCCGGTTCATCTTCTTTCATAATCAGCTCTTTTGTGTATGGAATATTGTTTAGATTTTACATAAGTAGATAGTTGCTTGATGGCGAAAACAAAGTGGGGTTTCTTCAAACTTTACTAAGCAGACATTGTAACACCATTATTTTTGTAACTTAACATTTCGTTTATTGTTTACATTCTGTTTGTTTACTTTGTTAGTCTTGTCAAGTATCAGCTGTCAAATTCGACACACAGGATATAGTTTCAGTTGTTGTCTGTGGTCTTTTGAGAAAACTCGTGCTAGATCGTCATCGGACAGTGGTCAGTGGCGATATGACGCTCAGAACAATGATGGTGTTGACTGGCCACAGAGTAGTTTTGTGAGCTGGACCCGACGATGAGCTGGCATCCCGGTGAAGGTTTTTCTTTTTCGGAACTGGCAAGGAGGCGAGCCATTCTCTGTCAGAACGTCTCGAGTAGAACGGTGTGGTTAGATTTTTCTTCCCGGTCCGCGTGGCACAGGCCGTATTGGTACCAAGTTCCTTGCTTCATATTTCCTGGTGAGTATTTCGATCGTGGGTTCAGGTTATCTGATTGGTCTACGAGATAGATTCTGACTAAGTTGTTTCTTTGCAGTTACCAGATACGTGCCACAGACACCCACGCAGCATCACACCACGTGTACCTAACCAGAATTGCCGAGTGAGTAAACTAGCATTTCGTTGTTATTCGATTTCCGATGACTTTGGATTTCGAAAGCCATCTGCCTTGTCTTCATCCCTACACGTAGCAACGTCTAACTCTCGCGTATTTCTTTTACAGCAATTTCAATCCTGCCCGGTGAAGCGTGCGATTGCCAGACGCGTGTCACCTGACCCCAACCTCCAAGGTAAGCGCCATGACCTTCCACGTGTCAATTAGGTTATTTTGCAAGTGTCACGTTTAAACAGCAAAGCTACCGCCTTTGAGACAAGCTCTAACCTTCCCATAATTGTTTGATTAGTGATTGACCGTAGGTTTTAGGTTAGAAATACCCAGGGGCCATTCAAGACACGTCACTTGAGACATGTTAGCTAGGCCTTCGCTGTCCTTACCGACCCATCCTTGACCCAAGGCTGTTTCTCGCGATTCCAGAAGGTGTCGTTGGTGACCAGAGCCGTCAGCGAGCCACGAGCCGTCCGGAGCTCCTGTCCTGGCCCCGTCCGGCAGTCCAGGTTGGCCGTTGTATGTTCGTTGAGCGGATACTGAGGAATTTCCTTAGGATTTCCATTAATCTTCAGCGGCATCAGCCTTCTAACGCCGCTGCTGAATGTAGGACTGCAAAGGCAGAACCCGGGTGGACTCTAGCGGGTTAAAACCTTTATTTTATTTTTTTTTACTTCGTAGGGAGCCCCGTTAGAACGGGCAGTAGTATCTAAATTGCACTTTGAACCTTTTGTAGGTGCTAGGCTATCAACGTCCTTCGGTTACGGGGCCTTAACGTTAAACTGCTATCCCATTGAAGTAATATAGAAGTTTCTCTGGGGTTAATACCATCTTTCTATCCCTGTGGCGTGAAACACAGGGGTAGATCCTTTGGTTTCCCCACTTTAATGTAATTTCCTTGCAATACCTTGTATACTTCAACCAGACAATTATAAGGACTTAATCCCTGGTCTCATTTTAGACCTATTTGAGTTATAAAATATTGTGTGAGGCAGGGTTTTGATAAATAAATATTAATAACTGTACCACATTCTGATATTTTTATTTTCCACCTCATTGTAATTTCACTACCCACTACACAGTGGAAAATAGGCTTACATTTGGCGCCCGAGCAGAGTTTAATCCGTTAGCTTATAGTCTAATCTATCGCTTAGACAGGCCTGAGTCCACCCGGGGGGGTATTAATTAGTGTGTAATTAATTAGTGTCTTATTATTTCTTGTGTGTGTTTTGTGTGTGTCATCGAGACGTGCTGACAGAGAATCACTGCAGAAGGTTTCCTTTTTTTTAAAGTTATTAACTTAATAAGGCTATATTTTTTTGTGTGGATATTGTGTTAAAATTTTTAACCTCTTATTTCAGACATTTTATTTTATTGACTTAACATGCCTTATTTTTTTGTTGAGATTGCGTTAAATTTGTATAACCTCTTATTCCAAACGTTATTCAAAGGAAAACCTTCTGCTGGAATTTTATTTCGTTAATTATTGAACAATTAAATATTGAACAGTTGGTGATTGTTTTTAAACAATTTTGCTGAGACATTGTTATTGTCTGTTTAACTTAAACACTCAACTTTTAATAATTACAGTTTTGTTTTATCAATTTTTTATAAAAAAAAATAACCAAATTTTTTTACAAGGTCAATCTTTTATGACTTTACTTAAGTTTAATATTGTACCTGGACTTACTGAAACACACTTTAAGGAGGAAGCATTTATTTTGAAGATATTGTTGTTTATAGTTCTGCTTTTACATTGAACGTTGCGTGTTTTACATAACCATTTAACTGTCAGTTAAAACTTAACTTTACTTAAGTTTAATATTGTACTTAGACTTACTGAAACACACTTTAATGGGAAAGCATTTATTTTTATATTGGTGTTTATTGTTCGACCTTTACATTGAACGTTGATACAGCCTGGGGTCACAAATTGATTTGAACGTGTGCTACCTTAGGGATTAGATCCATATTGTTGTAACATCATGGGGGAACGTCCGATATGTTTCAACCTTTTATTAAAAGATGAATTGACATACGAGGCCACAGTCCGAGGTGTCAAACCTGAGGCCACTGCGGACCAATTAAGATTACAATTAACAGAATTAGCTACGCGGATGCCTTCGGACGAGGTTATTTACTTTGAGGGAGATGTTACCTCAGAGTTAGAAAAAGTTAAAAACAAAATTAAAGACTTGCAGAACTCACTTTCAAAACCAAATTTGCAGTTAAAACACATCAAGCGTTGCGAATCATTGGCTAACCATTTATATCACCGCTTAGGTCGTATAAATGCCGTCAGTAAGGAGGAGACTTGTATGCTCGGGGACTTGCTCTTACAACTCGAATCTAGGGACAGCGAACTGAGGTACATTTCTAAAGCTTATCAGGAGCAGGAAAAGAAACAGGATATCCCTGTCGTAGGGTGTATAGAGCCGTGTCCTAAGGTGGACCACACACAGATCCAAAAACTGAACCTTGTCTTTAACGGCAGTGATAGTGTGCAAGCATTCGTGCAGCGACTGGAGGAGCTTTGCAATTCTCGAGGTATCTCTGAGGAGACGTTATTTAATTCCGTCGCAGAAATTTTTAGCGGTGACGCCTTGTTTTGGTTTCGGGGTGTCAAGGAGGAGGTCTCGAGTTGGAAAGAGGTTAAGGCTCGTTTGTATGAAGAGTTCCTGCCATTCGATTATAATCGGCGTTTATTACAGGAGGTGCGGTCGCGGACACAAGGTGCTGATGAATCCATCATAAAGTACTTAAGCACAATGCGGAATTATTTTTCTAGGCTCAGCGTGCCGTTACCGGAGTCAGAGCAGCTGGAGATAGTACAAGGTAACCTTAGACCGTTTTACACGAGTCAGCTTGCTCTCACAAACGTCGAGAACTGGAACGAGCTGAAGGAACGCTGTAGGCAGCTGGAGTACGCCAAATACCGAGCAGACTCTTTTGCGGAGCCGCCCCGAGTTTCTGCGAATTCGGTAGCGCCGGACTTAGCCTATCAGGCTAGGAACCGACTTTCGGTTAACGCTGTAGACACCGAGGTGGACTTATTTTGCGTTCGTTGCAGGGTTCTTGGACATGGCCTTTGTCAATGTAGTGCACCACCCACCCAATTGTGTTACTCTTGTGGATTAAAGGGTGCCACCTTGAGCACGTGTCCACGGTGTGGTCCGTCAGTCGCTGAGCCTCCGAAACCACAACAGAAACCAGATTCTGCTGGACCAACCGTTGCTGGGGTAAGCGTGAACAACGAGCAGCCTGGAACCAAATCCTCCGGCAGTAGTAGTCGTCGTCGTCGCCGTCGCCGCCGCCGCCGTTGCCGCCGCTGTGAAGAGGCAGGTGATGGAGATGCGGACATTGGCTTGCGACCTTATTTAGATGTCGCGATTTACCACCATCGTTGCAGAGGGTTGTTGGATTCGGGTTCTACAGTTTCGGTCATTGGCGGAAAGGCAGCCCAATCCCTCTCCAGTTGTGGTACGTTGTATCCAGCTGAGGAGAAATCCATTGTCACGGCTAATGGATCACATTCTCCGGTTTCTGGTTTTAAGATTTTACCGGTGACTGTAGAGGATGTTACGGCTTTCGTGAAATTTTATGTCGTTCCTGATATTTCTTCAGAATTGCTGTTAGGTATAGATTTCTGGCGTGCTTTTAATATCGCACCTGATGTTCTGAACCTACTCAATAAAAGAGGAGTCTCTAAAAGCAGGGAACCGTATGCAAGTGAGGTTAGACATTTGAACTCATGCAACGAGTTGAGTGCTTCGAAGTGTGTACCGGCTGATAACACTACTGCCAGTTTGGTAGTTCGTGGTCGTCGCTCACAGGATTGCCAACTCAGTAGGGTTCGTCGAAGCATGGATTCAAAGTCGTACTTGACTGCTAGTTTGACTCCGAATTACGAGAGGTATACAGTAGTTCAACAAGTGTCTGGATTTGTCTACATTCTTGAAGATAGCAATGGGAACCAGACAGAGTGTCACGCCAGGGATATTCTCTGTAGAATTGATGTTCCGTAGGCCACCTTTGTGTGTGTTGACTTACTCTATTGAGTAAGCCAGCAATGCCAAGGGCTCATTTACTATGCGTCGTTGTGTTGCAAAGTCAGTGAATAGTTTCGTAGGCCACCTTTGTGTGTGTTGACTTACTCTATTGAGTAGGCCAACAATGCCAAGGACCCATTCACTTTGCGTCGTGGAGTTTTTTTTTGTGGGATTTTCCATATAATTTATTTCAGGGTTTATCTCATTGCTTAGGGACTCTACTGAGTCGGTGAGTGATCTTAACCTTATTGATATTCACTGGGTTTTCCAGCTATTATCTTTGATTTAGGTTTCTCTTAAATGAGTGACCCACATATTCCGATTGTTTTAGGTGTTTAGGATTTAAAGATGGAGGGCCATCTTTGAATTTTTCTCGTACCCTCGAAAAATTCTGGTGGGGACGGGGGTACTGTAACACCATTATTTTTGTAACTTAACATTTCGTTTATTGTTTACATTCTGTTTGTTTACTTTGTTAGTCTTGTCAAGTATCAGCTGTCAAATTCGACACACAGGATATAGTTTCAGTTGTTGTCTGTGGTCTTTTGAGAAAACTCGTGCTAGATCGTCATCGGACAGTGGTCAGTGGCGATATGACGCTCAGAACAATGATGGTGTTGACTGGCCACAGAGTAGTTTTGTGAGCTGGACCCGACGATGAGCTGGCATCCCGGTGAAGGTTTTTCTTTTTCGGAACTGGCAAGGAGGCGAGCCATTCTCTGTCAGAACGTCTCGAGTAGAACGGTGTGGTTAGATTTTTCTTCCCGGTCCGCGTGGCACAGGCCGTATTGGTACCAAGTTCCTTGCTTCATATTTCCTGGTGAGTATTTCGATCGTGGGTTCAGGTTATCTGATTGGTCTACGAGATAGATTCTGACTAAGTTGTTTCTTTGCAGTTACCAGATACGTGCCACAGACACCCACGCAGCATCACACCACGTGTACCTAACCAGAATTGCCGAGTGAGTAAACTAGCATTTCGTTGTTATTCGATTTCCGATGACTTTGGATTTCGAAAGCCATCTGCCTTGTCTTCATCCCTACACGTAGCAACGTCTAACTCTCGCGTATTTCTTTTACAGCAATTTCAATCCTGCCCGGTGAAGCGTGCGATTGCCAGACGCGTGTCACCTGACCCCAACCTCCAAGGTAAGCGCCATGACCTTCCACGTGTCAATTAGGTTATTTTGCAAGTGTCACGTTTAAACAGCAAAGCTACCGCCTTTGAGACAAGCTCTAACCTTCCCATAATTGTTTGATTAGTGATTGACCGTAGGTTTTAGGTTAGAAATACCCAGGGGCCATTCAAGACACGTCACTTGAGACATGTTAGCTAGGCCTTCGCTGTCCTTACCGACCCATCCTTGACCCAAGGCTGTTTCTCGCGATTCCAGAAGGTGTCGTTGGTGACCAGAGCCGTCAGCGAGCCACGAGCCGTCCGGAGCTCCTGTCCTGGCCCCGTCCGGCAGTCCAGGTTGGCCGTTGTATGTTCGTTGAGCGGATACTGAGGAATTTCCTTAGGATTTCCATTAATCTTCAGCGGCATCAGCCTTCTAACGCCGCTGCTGAATGTAGGACTGCAAAGGCAGAACCCGGGTGGACTCTAGCGGGTTAAAACCTTTATTTTATTTTTTTTTACTTCGTAGGGAGCCCCGTTAGAACGGGCAGTAGTATCTAAATTGCACTTTGAACCTTTTGTAGGTGCTAGGCTATCAACGTCCTTCGGTTACGGGGCCTTAACGTTAAACTGCTATCCCATTGAAGTAATATAGAAGTTTCTCTGGGGTTAATACCATCTTTCTATCCCTGTGGCGTGAAACACAGGGGTAGAACCTTTGGTTTCCCCACTTTAATGTAATTTCCTTGCAATACCTTGTATACTTCAACCAGACAATTATAAGGACTTAATCCCTGGTCTCATTTTAGACCTATTTGAGTTATAAAATATTGTGTGAGGCAGGGTTTTGATAAATAAATATTAATAACTGTACCACATTCTGATATTTTTATTTTCCACCTCATTGTAATTTCACTACCCACTACACAGTGGAAAATAGGCTTACAACATGAATAGAGGTAAGTATAACAAGGAGATAATTTATACAGAGAGTAATTGAGTTACCTTTATACTTCTGTATCCGAAGAAAAGATATCAAACACCTAAGTACTTACCTATCATTAGGTAATGAAAATGAAAATTCATCTTAATATCTTTGTCACTAAAGTACATACATAATAAGACCGTTGAAACAACGAAAGAGTACGCTTTTAGCTAATGAGATTGCGGTAAGTAAGTTAATAAACCAGGGGTTCCTTTGAGCAGCGTCTCCCATGTCAAAGGGCTTCAGACCAGATGGAGAGGCAAACATATGGGCATATACCGAACACTCCATTAGGCGTACACAAGCCATTGTCACCCGTGTTACAGGGCAACAAAGACTGCTTTGAAATGAAGTAGTTCGGTCCTTTAGCCTTATTAGTGATTTTTTCTTTGAAGCCTAGACAAAGATTGGCTTGAGGTGTCTTTTTACATGTTTTTACTTGGTTAATGGGTGTTTTGTGTTCGTTAAACAACTCTAGTGTCGAATGGTTGGTTTGATTATAAGGTTAGGTAACCATGCAAGCAATCGTTAGTTTGTTTATGTATACAATGACGTCTTGGGTTGAATTTTCTGACGAAAATTATTTAAAAAGAGTATGGGACTGAGAATGCATTTTTTATTTTATTTTTGTAGGTAAAAGTTAACTATACGACAAGAATACATTAATTAAGACTAAATATAAAATACGTTTAGATAGATAGATAGATAGAATATTCTTTATTTGTACACAAGAATAGATTATACAAAGCTTAAATATAAACACATGGGTACAAAAAAGGCGGTCTTATCACTAAAAGCGATTTTTTCAAGACAACCTTAAGGTGGAAGAATATTTATGTTCAGATAGGGTCAAGTGTACTAAAGAATTTATTAATTAACTATAAATACCTACAAACTAAACAATATACTTACGTGAAATTATACTTATATACTCATAACAATCATATATATCATATAATAAACTACATATACCTACATAAATATAATTATCAGATTTTATAGGATTATATTAATTCTTGTCTGAGCTCCGATAATAAGACAACGGAAAAAAAAAAAAAAAAAAAACTACCTAAACACTAAGAAAATGATCCTTTACCATTCTTTTAAAAGAAGCCAATGACGGCGCTTTACGTATGTGTAGTGGGAGATCATTCCATAAGGTGATGGCTTGTATGGTAAAGGAATCACCGTAAAATTTTGTTGAATGGGGAGGGATATTGAGGCGAAGATTATGTGATGAGCGAAGTGTCCGAGTATGAGATTCGTACCGAAAGTTAAAGCGCTCTTTAAGGTACGCAGGGTATGCTGGGTTAAACAGTATTGAATGCAATAGTGAAAGGATGTGGGTATTCCGGCGGAGGCGAATAGGGAGCCACTTGAGCTTGGTGCGAAATTCAGAAACATGGTCATATTTGCGTAAACCAAATATGAACCTTATACAGACATTTTGGAGGCGCTCAAGTTTGTTAAGTTGCTCCTCGGTAAGATCGGTGTAACAAGAGTCGGCATAATCTAGAATAGGAAGAAGTAAGGATTGAGAAAGAACAATTTTGGTGGCCGTGGGTAGGAAATTCGGCAATCTTCGGAGTAAGCCTGCAGAAGCGAACACCTTCCGGCTCACCTCGTCGAGCTGATTCTTCCAAGTCATAGCGCTGTCCATGAAAACCCCTAGATTCTTCACACATTTACTCCAACGTATGTGAACTCCATTGAAAACTATTGGAGGCAGGGCATTTAGGTCGACAAGAGAGGTAAATCTAGGGCTGCCTAAAACTATGACCTGCGTTTTGGTGGGGTTAACTCTCAGACCGTGATCTTTACTCCATGAGAGTATATGCTCAAGGTCAATATTCGTTTGATGGATCGCATGTGGTAGATCAGAAATTGACGCTTGGTTATATATTTGGAGATCATCTGCATAAAGGTGGTAGGAAGAAGAGATATTGTCGGATATACTATTTATACGTTTAACAAGTTTTCACCTATATAATAAAGAAATAAGCAAGAAGCATAGGCAAAAGCAAACCATTATAAAATTTGTGTACCGAATACGTACTAAGTATGGCACTCTTGCAGCACCAAACACACACCACGGTATACAGGTGCTGCTACACAGGTTATTACAATACTCAGGGGCTCGTAATGAACAACTTTTGTTCTACGAATTATGGATATTCGCTAAAAGTAGAAATTCCTACACATAGTAAAAAGTCATGCGACGCAATAAGTAAATTGAGCTTTTGAATAAATAAAGTTCAACCAATTTCGATTTAAGTACAAAAATTGAAATGATTGCCAAAAACAAAGACCTAGGTTAAGAATAGAACCAATTTTCTTATTTCCCGAGGGAATAGTTAAGGTAATGGGGTTCCGTTGTAGTATTTTCTACGAAATCAGAAAATATATTAAATAAAGTCAGATGACAAGCTTATATATCCGCTTCCTCCTGAGATACAGTTTAATACTAGTCCAGGAGGTTGCAACCTTTTCTCAAGATATACCTAGTATACTTTAAATGTAACTAATATATATCCTGAGCCTATGAATAAGTTTGTACTGAAATTTTCTGCAAATAAATGTTTTTTCATTTTTTTTTATATACCATAGAGATTCTGCAGTAACGGAGTGATAACTAGGAAAAAGAAAAGTGTTGTTTTTTAACTATAATGTCCATAAAATAAAATAAATTGTTTAAAAAAATGTTTTTGTTGAAGATAACTACATCAAAATTCACTTCAATTTGCAATATTCCACTAGAATATATACAACATACGATACATACGATAACAAGGAAGGATTTATGTCGGTATTTTTGCGACACATAAACTCAAAAAGTATTCAAACTATTTCTGAAATTCTTTCAATAACATAATGATAAATTGATCCCAACAACAGTCAACTTTTTATCCCAGAATGCCCACAAAAAACTTACAAGGAGATGCGAAGCTCGCACATGAAAGCTAGTAAACAATAAACATGCAAGAAGCTTTTAGGTTCACACAAACTTCGATAGTCCATATTTCTCCATCAAGGGGGGTACTCCGGGAGGGTGTGTGTGCCCGGGGATTACTCTCAACCAGCGCCTCGCCATTAGATGATTCAATAAACATGACACCCCCCCTCGAGGGTTACTCTATACTGACGAAAAAAACGAACCGACGAGAGCTGTCGTGCACAGCAGCGGTGGCGGCAGCGTGTACGTGTGGCGCGTTGCTTCTCACGCCAGAGATGCGGGTTCTAATCCCGGCGCTGACATGTACCAATGAGTTCTTTTAACTTAAGTACAATGTATAGCATCGCTCTTACGGTGAAGGAAAACAACGTGAGGAAACCGGTATATCTGGATTTAGTACATCTAGGTATGTGAACCCACCAACCCGCAGTGGACCAGCGTGATGGGAAATGGTCCAAGCTTAGGAAGGCAGTTTAGACCTTGGGGATATGCACAAAGGTTCCACTCGAGAGAGCCAGGTGCAGACCGGTACTTAATCCCCCACAGAGAATAGAATAGCTGTCGGCACGTTTAAGAGAGATAGAGTCGTGGCTCGCGCAGCAGCGCTCTGAAATTCAGTTTTTCGTCGTATACCTTTAGAGTGACCCCTTGTTACTATATACAAACCTTGCATAAGTATATGGGGATTTTGTAAGAAATGTACAATACATACGAGGATCTGAAGACACGAGAAAATAAAACATGCATACTCGATAAATCAATGTAAATGCTGCAAATAAAATAAAATATTTTTATTTTATTCCAACTTATTGTGTTTCTACGACTGAGCACTTATCGCAAATTATCGCTCTACCAATCACTTTCTCAACATCACCAAAAGTTAACTAGTAGAAAATGCTACAAACATTAAGTTCCTTGGTAAAATAATATTTTATGTGCAATAAATAAATTTATAATAATCATTATATAACAGAGCAAATCTTTAGTATGGAATTCTGCGCTAAGCAGTATTACAGTTGATCTGAAAATTTACTCAAATGTGAAAATAGGCCATCATCTTTCAGGATAAATAACTTACTCTGAGTAAGGCTAGTCTTACTTCAAAGTCAAAGATTATTTCAGCTTAGTTAACCCTACATCTGAAGCGCTACACGAAACCCTGTTTATGAGCGACCCTTATAACACTAACATTTGTAAGGGGCTTAAGCTTTCACCTCAAACGCATAATCTGTAGAGTTCCAAGATACCGACCCTAATGACTAAGAAAACATTCTCAAATAAAGGAGCGTGTCTTTAAATTTAAAATGGCACTTATAAAAGAGCGTTACGGTAAATGGGGGCAAAATTTATGAGATGCCACGGGTAATGCAAACTCGTAATGAAATTTAAAAACAAAATGTGCCGATGCGATGCGACACAAAAGGTCGGGCTACATTACACGGATACTTAAGCGGAGTGGTAAATGTTCGAGAATCTTTAAAAAAAACGCCCGTCCAGACTAGGAACTAGTAAAATGGAATCTCAGACCTGATTGGAGAAGACATCGTATGTATGTAAACCTTAGAAAAAGCATCGTCAAACTTGATTTTTTTATAAAAATAATATCTTATTTATTTTGATATATCCTCATTGTTAAAAGTGAGAACAGAACTATCTCTGAAAAAAGCTTTTAAATATTATTTGAGTGGCATTTACAGAGACGCAATTTTTAAGCCGATAAATCATTTTGATACAATCCATCAATTTTACTACGTGGTTTTGCGTTGCGGAGAATGGCAATTCATTTGGATACCGTGCAGCCTGTGAGTTTGGTTTTTTTATTCAACCTACGATGAAAATTGTTTGGGTTACACAAATAAACATGTAAGTAACCCTGTTATTCCTCTCTAGGTAGACCGGATAGAATATGAGTTATCACCTTATCACTTTACATCAATGAAGTAGGATTTTGTGAAATTTTACACATTTTTGGTAATTTAAGAGGTTTACTTATAACTATATAATATCAGCAAGACTGGTGACCCGTTTGTGCCGAGCCTTCTTTGTAGACTATCTTAAGTTACCTGTGAGAAATAAATGAGTAAATTTAGTGACTGCATTATGATACAGCCGTAAGGTGGGTCCAACGTTACGGACTGTACTGTAACATTCCCAGCGAGCATGTTATGCAACGCTGTGTTCTAAAATCGGCTCGTTGCTCGCTGGTTTCCCCGTAACACTATGACTGCACGAATGCTCGCTGTGTAACATGTTACATTACACCACGTAACGTTCGTCAACACGTTCGTACAAATAGATCCGTGAATGCCGCATCCATCCTCCGTGGAGATAGAACCTCCGAGGCTCCGCCGCGGCTCGTTACCGCGGCCCGCCATTACAGCACTCGTCAAATTTCCACACAGTTACCGCTATAGGTATTATTTCGTTCTCTCTCTCTCTCTCTCTCTCAGCCTTCCGTAGTCCACTGTTGGACATAGGCCTCTCCTAACGATCGCCACCCCAAACGGTCACCCGCCATCTGCATCCAGCGGCTTCCCGCTACCTTCCGCAGATCATCAGACCAACGGGTTGGGGGGCGACCGACACGCCGTTTGCCGACACGGGGTCTCCACTCCAGAACCTTTCTACTCCAGCGGTCGTCGGCTCTGCGGGCTACGTGGCCAGCCCATTGCCATTTCAGCGTGCTAATCCTTTTGGCTATGTCGGTAACTTTAGTTCTCCTGCGGATTTCTTCATTACGAATCCTATCTCGCAGGGACACGCCTAACTTAGCCCTTTCCATAGCACGCTGAGCAACTCTGAGCTTGTGGATAAGCCCTTTGGTGAAGCACCACGTCTCGGCTCCGTAAGTCATCACTGGCAACACGCACTGATTGAAAACTTTTGTTTTCAGACACTGAGGTATGTTTTCAGTGAAGATGTGTCGTAATTTCCCGAACGCTGCCCATCCGAGTTGGATTCTACGAGCTACCTCTTTATCGAAGTTGGATTTACCTAATCGGATCACTTGTCCTAGGTAGGGATACTGATCAACAACTTCGATGGTGACACCTCCTACAGTTACGGGCGATGATGAAACATGTTCGTTCGACATGACCTTTGTCTTGTCCATGTTCATTTTCAGCCCAACTTGTTTAGAGGCATCATTGAGGTCTGTGAGCATTTCGCCCAACTCCTCCAGCGTTTCCGCCATAATAACTATGTCATCAGCAAATCGTAGATGAGAGATATATTCGCCATTGACGTTAATGCCCAGTCTTTTCCACTCTACAAGCTTAAAAACATCTTCCAGTGCACAGGTGAACAGTTTCGGAGAAATAACATCTCCCTGTCTCACGCCCCTTTGCAACTGGATCGGTTTTGTGCTATGTTCGTGTAATCGAACTGACATTGTGGCAGCATTGTACATACATCTCAACACCTCGATATAGCGATAGTCTATATGGCACCGCTGAAGGGATTGAAGCATCGCCCAGAGCTCAATAGAATCAAAGGCTTTCTCATAGTCCACAAACGCTAGACATAAAGGTAGATTATACTCCTCGGTCTTCTGTATAACCTGCCGAAGCGTGTGTATGTGATCTATGGTACTATAGCCTTTTCGGAACCCGGCTTGTTCGGGTGGCTGGAAGTCGTCGAGTCTTTGCTCGAGACGATTCGTAATAACTCTCGAAAACAGCTTGTACACATGGCTCAGAAGTGCAATGGGTCTATAATTCTTCAATAGGGCTTTGTTGCCTTTCTTGAAGAACAAAGTCACTACACTTCTGCTCCATGCCTCCGGGCTTGTGCCTTCGAGTATGACGGAATTAAACAGCCTCCGAAGTGCTATTAAAATCGGTCTACCGCCGGCTTTCAGAAGTTCTGTCGTTATTCCATCATCTCCCGGAGCTTTGTTGTTTTTTAGCTGTTCGAGAGCTATACTAATCTCGTCTAGACTGACGTCCGGAATATCTTCGGTATAGTGTCGGGTGAGTGGCGCTCGGATTTCGTTACGTCTGCATAATAGGAGATTATCGTCCCGTTGCCGCATAAATGGGACGGGCTGGTTAAACATTTTAGCTGCTTTGAATCTCTCGTGGGATTTTTATAAGTATTATATTGATGTATGGTTAACTATGTTAATAGGATAAAAAATAATTGCTAGATATGGAGCATTTCTTATATTATTATCAATATTAAGTATATTTTTTAAGTTTCTAAATACACATTATTTTGTTCTAGTAAAATATTTGTTTTTTTTAAATATACGGTCAGACTTTCGATCGATGGTATTAATAAACTATAATAATGTAATAATGCATGTTCATTGAATTTCCAGTAATAATAAAGAGCTTGAAATTGCAAATGTATTACCAAAACAATCAATTAGGAAATTTCTATTCATTACTACTGTAGCCGACTAAATAAACGCGATTATATTACGGGCACTGGGGGGTTACTACAGAAAACGAAAGAACAAAAGAGAGCTTACATGCAATCGGTATGCATAATACAACGAGATAGAATCGTGGTAAACATAGCTGACGGTCGAATGGCGTAGTGGTTAGTGGCCCTGACTGCTATGCCGGCTGGGGCAGATATTTGTTTAAAGACAGATATTTGTACTCGGGTCTTGGGTGTTGATATTTAGGTATATTTAATATGTATCTATCTATGTATTTGTGTAGATATATCAGCTGTCCGATACCCATAACATAGGCTCTGCCTAGCTTGGGGTTGGAAGGCCGTGTGTGAGATGTCCCCACATATTTATATTTATATTTATAGCGCCCCAAATTTTAGGACAAACGAAACGGTAGCGCTAACGTCGACTCCTTCGCGTTGTATTTACGACGGCACCGTAGCTAAGGCCCGGGTCTCCTATTACGCGCCGTAGGTCGCGTGCAGCGCCACGCTGTAAGCCGCGTCACGATGCTCACTACGTCTACGCGCCAACGTCGGCGTGTGAGGGAGACCGCATCAGTACATTTCTATAGTGAGCATCGTGACGCGGCCTACGGCGTGACGCTGGACGCGCCCCTCGGCGTAAATAGGAGACCCGGGCCTTAGGCTGTAGTGAAGCTGCTTCCGAAGCTGGGGGCCGCGGGTGCGAATCCCGCCCACGGTAAACATTCCTGTGATGAGCACTTGTGTCTTTTGTAACTAGTAGAAAATGCTACAAACATTAAGTTCCTTGGTAAAATAATATTTTATGTGCAATAAATAAATTTATAATAATCATTATATAACAGAGCAAATCTTTAGTATGGAATTCTGCGCTAAGCAGTATTACAGTTGATCTGAAAATTTACTCAAATGTGAAAATAGGCCATCATCTTTCAGGATAAATAACTTACTCTGAGTAAGGCTAGTCTTACTTCAAAGTCAAAGATTATTTCAGCTTAGTTAACCCTACATCTGAAGCGCTACACGAAACCCTGTTTATTGAGCGACCCTTATAACACTAACATTTGTAAGGGGCTTAAGCTTTCACCTCAAACGCATAATCTGTAGAGTTCCAAGATACCGACCCTAATGACTAAGAAAACATTCTCAAATAAAGGAGCGTGTCTTTAAATTTAAAATGGCACTTATAAAAGAGCGTTACGGTAAATGGGGGCAAAATTTATGAGATGCCACGGGTAATGCAAACTCGTAATGAAATTTAAAAACAAAATGTGCCGATGCGATGCGACACAAAAGGTCGGGCTACATTACACGGATACTTAAGCGGAGTGGTAAATGTTCGAGAATCTTTAAAAAAAACGCCCGTCCAGACTAGGAACTAGTAAAATGGAATCTCAGACCTGATTGGAGAAGACATCGTATGTATGTAAACCTTAGAAAAAGCATCGTCAAACTTGATTTTTTTATAAAAATAATATCTTATTTATTTTGATATATCCTCATTGTTAAAAGTGAGAACAGAACTATCTCTGAAAAAAGCTTTTAAATATTATTTGAGTGGCATTTACAGAGACGCAATTTTTAAGCCGATAAATCATTTTGATACAATCCATCAATTTTACTACGTGGTTTTGCGTTGCGGAGAATGGCAATTCATTTGGATACCGTGCAGCCTGCGAGTTTGGTTTTTTTATTCCACCTACGATGAAAATTGTTTGGGTTACACAAATAAACATGAATGTTATTCCTTTCTAGGTAGGCTGAGTAGAATAAGGGCTTCCACTTCATTATTAGCTACTTTACATGAATGAAGTATTTTGTGAATTTTTATATTTTTGGTCAAAATTAGAGGTTTATAACATTATTTTGATTTTTTTTTAATAATGAACAGGTGACCCGTTTGCACAATAAAGTGGAACTTATTTAGTGAATGCGTTATTTCATAGCCGTATATACTTATTTCCAATAATTAATTGATAAATCGAATTTTCGCGAAAATATTAAAGACATACAAATATATCCGTGAATGCCGTATCCAACCTCCACGGAGATAGAACCTCCAAGGCTTCGCCGCGGCTCGTTACCGCGGCCCGCCATTACAGCACTCGTCAAATTTCCACACAGTTACCGCTATAGGTATTATTTCGTTACAGCCTGCATAATAGGAGATTATCGTCCCGTTGCCGCATAAATGGGACGGGCTGGTTCAACATTTTAGCTGCTTTGAATCTCTCGTGGGATTTTTATAAGTATTATACCTTTAAGAGAATGGTGAAGGAACACTACCTTAAATCAACTGTTTAGCTGTTATCAGATCATTAAATATGTATTAAAAATCATGTATGTAGGTATAATATGTATGATATGTATGTGTATGTATATGATGTATGTATGTATATGTATATATGTGTTTGTATATATTTATATATGTATTATATTGTATATAATTGTGTATTATAATACATGTAGTAGGCGTATGTACTTGTGTGTATTTTTTATTTATTTATTTTTTGCTTATATTTAGTGTGTAGTAGATAATAATAACTTAAATTATACTATATTCCTTGAGTAAGTACACTGTACCCCTTTTATATCTCTAGTCCATCCATCCAAAGGTTGTCTGGAAGAGATCGCTATAAGCGATAAGACCGCCTTTTGTACCCTAGTTAAGTGTCTATGTAAAATTGTTAATCATTTCTTGGTGTACAAATAAAGAGTACTCTATCTATCTATCTATCTATATTGATGTATGGTTATAAACTATGTTAATAGGATAAAAAATAATTGCAAGATACTTAATTATGAAGCTTATTTTTCGATATAAATATTTTTTAAATCTCAAAATACCCATATTCTTTTGTTCTAGTCGTTTACATACTTAAGCTCGCTTTCCAATAAGCTATACCTACGTTTTTTAAAATATACGGTCAGACTTTACATCGATCGATGGTATTAATATAGTACAATAATACAATAATGCATGTTCATTGAATTTCCAATAATAATAAAGAGCCTGTAATTGCAAATGTACTACCAAAACAATCAATTAGGAAATTTCTATTCATTACTACTGTAGCCGACTAAATAAACGCGATTATATTACGGGCACTGGGGGGTTACTACAGAAAACGAAAGAACAAAAGAGAGCTTACATGCAATCGGTATGCATAATACAACGAGATAGAATCGTGGTAAACATAGCTGACGGTCGAATGGCGTAGTGGTTAGTGGCCCTGACTGGTATGCCGGCTGGGGCAGATATTTGTTTAAAGACAGATATTTTTACTTGGGTCTTGGGTGTTGATATTTATATTTAATATGTATCTATCTATGTATTTGTGTAGATATATCAGCTGTCCGATACCCATAACACAGGCTCTGCCTAGCTTGAGGTTGGATGGCCGTGTGTGAGATGTCCCCACATATTTATATTTTATTTATACTTATAGCGCCCCAAAGCTTAGGACAAACGAAACGGTAGCGCTAACGTCGACTCCTTCGCGTTGTATTTACGACGGCACCGTAGCTAAGGCAGTAGTGAAGCTGCTTCCGAAGCTGGGGGGCGCGGGTGCGAATCCCACCCAGGGCAAACATTCCTGTGATGAGCACTTGTTTCTTTTGTCTGGTTGTCCTTTATCTATTCCATATGTATCTATCTATGATTTTGTGTAGATATATAAGCTTTCCGACACCCCTATCACAGGTTCTGCCTAGTTTCGATTCGGGTGGCCGTTGTGAGATGTCCCCACATATTTATGTTTACCAAATTGATTGCGTGTCTCGTTCGTTCGTTTTTATTATGTAGTGACCCCCAGTAGTCTCCAGTCACCCGTATTGCATCGAAAACTGTTAGTCTGTAATTCGAAAACCCTATTATTCTGCTGTCAGTCCGTTTAACATAGATGCTACACAATAATACCTAGCAATCTATGTAATGCAGCATTATTTATAGTTCTAATAGATAGGTGCTTATAATATTATTACCTACATCGCAGCGGTTTTGTAGCTCGTTCATATTATTCTTACACTTGTTATACACTTATTCTACACTTATTATAATACCATAGAGAGAGGTCAGTTTTTCTTTGCCCCAGATTGTACTGTACCTGTAGCCCACGAACCTTTCAGGTATTATCAGTTTCCTTGATACAAAAGTTCTTCAAAATCCGTTCATTAGTTTTGATATTAAAGACTTAAAGAGTATTTCACTCTGTAAATATTGTAAATGTGCGAGATATATACCCTCAAATTCATAGACCGTATTGTAAATTTACAAAAAGGTTAAAATTTACTTTGAAACTCGCTTGTTAAAAAACAATAATATAGTAAAAACAATATAGATAAGTATTTCACACGCAAACCCGCGAGCGAGCGTGAGTTTATACTGTCCGGATGCGAACAACGCGGAACTCACATTAGTGCACGCGAATAAATTCACAAATTCTCACAACCAGGGCTATTCTAAATTATTCTCGCAGCCAGGCTATTCTAAATTATTCTATTAAGCGAACATGAAATTCAGCTCTATACAAACGACGGAGCGCTTAATGAGATATTGCAGGGATGAATACTATATACATAGGAAACATACTTCGGCACTTTTTTCATTTACGATTATAATAAGACAGAGATAATTTTTGATACTAAGCATTCATAAATATTATTTTGTTATTACATACACTAATGGGTTCTTAAAAAGTTCCTCTTACTAAATATAGACACCAAATAATGACCCCAATTTTTGAAAAGATTGAATTTAGAATTTGATAAAAATATTTACGTTTTTAGTTGATAGTATTCTGATACGCTGTACATTTAGTACTTGAATATTGCAGACGGCTTCATTAAGCTGATCTTTTCCGTGAAGGAGTAATTTGCTATTTCTTTCTTTCTTTCTAATCTAGTGACATTTAACTTGAGAAAAAATTGACACACTATTACGGGCCATAATAATATGTGTTCAATAGTAATTCATCTTCTCTAACCACACACACACTAAAGTAAATTATTAACGAACCTAATTATCCTCAATCAAGCTTAAACACCTGGCAATTATTAAATAAGACCTTTTTATAGGCCAATAATGAAAGATCTTTAATTATTCCCACCTGTTACGCGACGTTTATTTCCGTTAATTTTAAATTACGAACGTTCGAAAAATGCGCCCAGTTCCAATTTCAAAAAGGCTACGGCCGGTTCCTGAATGGTCATTTTAAGTGGTTTGAACGACATCCGTCAATGGCGATTGGTCCAGCCTTTATGTTTATGTTGAAGAGGTCAAAAATCAATGGGTTAAGATTCAAAACCATAATAATAATTATTGGTAAGTATAAGTATTGAAAAAATATTTCATAGACATAATCCTAATTCTAACTAATATTATAAATGCAAAAGTAGCTGTGTCTGTCTGCCTGTTACTATTTCACGCCAAAACTACTGGACGGATTTGAATGAAATTTGGTATACATAATGTTCTAGACCCTGAAAAAGAACATATGCTACTTTTTATCCCGGAAATCCTACGAGAAAACTTTTTAAGGCGAAGCGAAGCTCGCGAGAACAGCTAGTACTTATAGTAGAAATACCACATAACATAAACCAAGGTTTACAAAGCCAGGTTTAACAAAAATAAAATAAGTCATAATAATATTATTTCCTTTCCCCACATAAGTGTTTTCCAGGTTTTTAACGTTGATAATTTACTTGCGGTATGTTCAGCGAACAGCCAATACAAACTTCAAAGAAAACTCTCCCACAACAAAACCCTTACGAGTATCTACAACAAAATTATCTTCACTTACAAATTTTGTTTCAGCAAGTTTCTTCTCACGTTATCAGCAACTTCCGACCTCGGGTTTCCCCTCCCCGCACCCCGTGCTACCCCTCTAGACGATAATATACCACACTTCCTGTAAGTTTGCGTTGTAAGGTTGCATACGGGGTGGGGCTTTATCAGTGAGCTATTCAAAGCTATCTAATGTTACCTGGAGCTTAGCGTATCCGCGTACTTTGTAAAAATTGTCATTCATCAGAAAATTTTATATTTATACTTACGATGAATAAAAGCATTTAGCTTGACTTTGACTTTCGAGAAAAAAATAGCATTAATAATATACTTATTATACTTATTATTTTGTAATGGGTACCTAGTTTTAGATGGAGATTTTATATTTCTTCTATCATAATATTGCCCATTGCGTTGAATCCATGGATTTCCTTTTTACTCGATCATTGTTAAAGTTCCACTCTGTCTACAGCAAAATGTACACACATACCTACTATACAACACACAAAACACATAGCAAGTACGTCGCGTTACAAAGCCTGTGTTTATATACCTAGGTATATTTCCGAGAATGAATTTCAGGAATTTCAGTATCTTTGTATGTAAGTTCTTTTGTGCAAAATACCTACTAATTTACTGTCAAGAAAGTTAGATATTGCAGAGATTTTGACAACAACTTTATGGCAAACAGTACCAAAATACGATACCTATTTTGAGTTCAGGTTTCATAGTTGACGGGAAAAACTAACTACACTCACGGGCAATAAAAAAGCTTCCACTAAGAAAAGCACCGAATTTCTCCTCAACGGAAAAGGCTAACTTAATCACGCCTTCTGCAACATTTTTAAGTACATTTTACCTATTAAAAACGGTACTATTTTGTTCATATTTTTAATTAAATGTGTGAAAAATTTGGGGTCGTTTAGTGTCGGTCTTTTTTGAGTGGAACTTTTTCATTGCCCGTGACTACACTCACTCTGTATAAGAAAATACTAAAGTGGACACTAAAATATTTAAGATCCAATGTAATAGGTAATAGACAAACGAAACTCATGAGGGTCACTCTAGCTTGAAGTACTACGAAGTTTCGAAGAGCTGTTATGCAATCAGTTTGTTTAGAGGCAATTTCTCCATAGTGGGTTAGAGCATAACCAGAAGTTATTGCTTGACTTTTGACACATCTGTCAAGAATTTAATATGGAGATGACGTATTGATCAACTTTTCCCTGGTTACGATTTAACCGACTATTGTGAAATTGGAGCTTAGTGCAATGTGATATAGTCGTGGTTAGCGCAGCAGCTCTCCTAAAATTCCAATCCCATCAAGGAAGAGTAGCCCCTCTGCCATATCGGATCGTTTCGTGGCAAACCCCTGAGCAGATATATAAGATTATCCCGCGCTAACTTAGAAAAAAAACTTTACCCAAACCTTCCTTAGACTTATCTTTACTAGGAGAAAAATATTTTATTTTTTCTACTTGAAGCGGGATCTTTTCCTAAGATTATGTACCTAATGCGAATTTATTACGTATCTGATTAGGTTAACTGACGGCACTGGAGGCAAATTTATTGTAAGCCAAACGTAAACTATCTTTAATATAACTCATACCAGTACGTCTAGTACAAGGTGATGAGGTTTGATAGTTGATCGAAACTATAAAAGTTTACGTTATGTCGCATACAAAGTTGCGCCTCTAGCGGAAACTATCAGTAAACTTAACCATTTTCGTTTTCAAAAATTGCAAACCCCGTACTAGACGCAAGGAATAACAAGCTCTATGTTCTGTATTTATAAAATCGTCGTCGATAGATATAATACAGCCAGATGAAATATGCACGACCTCCAAAATATACAACCATAATAAATGGCAATTTACGAGAATACTGTTTTTGATAACATAATTAACAGAATATGATAATGTCATTAAATTTTACGTACCGGAATTAATTTATTATGAAAACATTGAATTCCGTTTTAATCTATTTGTAAACAATTTTACTGTTATGCAGCGATGTAGGAATTCGAATTGGTATAATACATTTTATAATAATACACATCGTATAGGGCTTTCCCTTTACGTTTTAGGGATCCGTAGCTGTATGGTAAAGAATATAAATTGTCATCGTGGTCATTGCCACGTCCACTACGTCACACGAAGAACGTAACTGCTGCCGATACACGGGTTTGTACCAATTTTTTTGGATAGTTCCATTTACAAAATAAATTACTTACTGCAATTTTTTAAAACATTTAATTTAGAATTTGATCACAATATTTTCTTTTTTACTTGGTAATATTCCAATGCGTTGGTAAATGTGCTTCCATATTGCAGATAGCGTCTTTAAGCTAACTTTTTTCACTTAGGAGTGATTTAGTGATTTTCTTACTGGAACTTTTCATTGCCCGTGAGTGTATTATCATTAAATTTTGAGGTAATTAATTTATTATACTATTTTATAAGTACTACAACGTATTTGAAACACCCTTTATAAAAAGAAGAGCTTGTGTTTTGTGTTAACTAATTATATTTGCGGTACAAGTGCTATCGTATTAGTAAGAATGTCACATTAAAATTATTCGAGCTTTTGAGTAGAGCTCCATGAAATTATATTACTTTGATGAAATTCGATTACTGTAAGAGCGTTCCCTAGTGATGTATTATAGCCATACTAAGTAATTCACATTAAGCAATTCATATTAATATACAGGGTGTTGCAAAAAGGGTATACTAAGCCGAAACCTACATGTGCAGCATGGTATATCTAAGCCCAAAACTGAAATCTGAATTTGAAAATTCGCGAAAAAAAAATTCATTTTCCATAGAAACTTTGTTGGTCACGTGACTTTTTTACTATGGAAAATTAATTTTTTTTTTCGCGAATTTCCATATTCTGATTTCAGTTTCGGGCTTAGATATACCATGCTGCACATGTAGGTTACGGCTTAGTATACCAATTTTGCAACACCCTGTATAAATTTTACACATTTTAAATACAGTTTTGCTTATCGTTAAAAAGAGGTTTTCCCCGTGTGTAGTAAGGGACCAAAAGTTGCGTACATTTTAATTCTGTGTATCAGTTTCCTGATGATCAAAATTAGTAGGTATGTGACATAGTCAGCGACTGGTGCTGACCCTGTCTTAAATCTTTCTTTATAAACGCGAAACAGAATAGATGTCTTAACAAATCAGCGCTGACAGTGGCGGTAAGTCAGCGCTGACTTGTAGCATTATGAATATTATTTTGAAGCCAGTTGGTCAGCACTAACTTGTTCCGGTGTCGGCGCCAGTCACTAGCCTTGTCTAAATCAGCCTTAATAATATAATATTACATAATCTTTATTTGCACACTAAAAAGAAAAACACATTACAAATCAAACTTAATTTAACAAAATGTACAAATGGCGGTCTTATCACTTAGAGCGATCTCTTCCAGACTACCTGTGGATGGACGGAGAGAAGACGTTGGATAGTGCATTCTGGTGTTAGGTTAGAATAGAATAGAATAGAATAGAAATCATTTATTTGACACACAGCAAAAAAAAATGAAAAAACAAAAATACAGTAACTTTCAAAAGCTAAGTACTTATATATAAAGAACTTAAGTAATAATTAAATCAAACAAAAAAATATATGTACCAGTACAAAACATTGGACAATATGCTGCGGTTAGGTTACCTATTACCTATTAGTTTATACCTATTCATCATCACGACCCATTACGTCCCCACTGCTGGGGCACGGGTCTCCTTCCAATGAAGGAAGGGTTTAGGCCTAGGCTTATACCTCTTAGTACCTAATATTAAGCCGCATTGACTAACCTACAGTACTAAATAAAAGGTTATTATCCATCCCTAGCGAGTACTCATTGAATTATGCCAACACAGCCTTTCTCATTGAATCAACAGATACCCGAACATAATTCAGGAGTAACCGAAATTGAATCGAAAGGTCACGGGCTCGATTCAGGGCTTAATCAATCCTATCCGATTAAAGACTTAATGATCTACTTTAGCAATTTAAACTTGGCTTTCAATTCAATACAAGTTTGTTAAAATACTTATTGAAAGAGATTCTGAAGGAACCTAATTAAAAAATCCTGTAATTTCGGCAATGAAAAATGGAGGACTAATAATATTATTTAACACAAATACAGCCATAAAACTTATAGAACAGATTGATACATACATATTTATTATGATTAAACATAAAAACAACAAAATACGTAGAAATATTAAATTAGAATAAAAGTTAAACTTCCGAAACTTAAACAACAAAAAACTGACCACAACTGGAGTTGATATTCCTCACGAATAAATTACCACAAATACAATTCAAAAGGAATAAAAAATAAACTACCAGAAACCACCGCTTATTTACCATATTTACCAGGAGCACTCATTAAAACTTACCCCAACACAACCGCTTGTTAAGATCAAAAGTTTTATTAAAATGAAGCCAACGACGCCATCTTTAGTTGTGGAAGTTAAATGCAGAACTGAACAGTTTAAGCTGGGTCTTGCCGGGAATGGAACCCGGGGCTTGGTCCGGCTTACTGATGATGCGTCCAGTGTCCCGAATTATCGGGAGTTGTACCGATTTCGACTCACAGAATAATCAAGATAATTATTCTGAGTGTAGACGAGCCTTAATATTAATATCGGCGAGTTGAGGGTAGACTAATTTATCCACGTAAACGAGCAGCGCGGGAGCGCTTTTCACTTTTTGGTGAGCAGCCGCGGTGAGCAGACGGAGAGTGAGGGAGTTATCAATGACGTGGGTGCGAGAGGACCCCGCGGAGCGGAGCCGAGGCGCCCAGGCTCGGGGAGCCGAGGCGGGCGTGATGGCCCGGTTCAGACAACAGCCAGTTACTGCAAGTGCGCAGCTAAGTGACCTTTCTACTTACCTTTTATATCTCGTTTATGATTGATAAGTTATACCTACACTTGATTTCTTGATGTACCAATTGTGTTTATAATGAGTAAGGAAACTAAGGAGGTAATGTAAGGTTTAAAGGAGGTACGAGTACATACCGTACCCGTACCGTGTGATAATAGATAGATTAGATATTCAGTGCGCCAGGGGAAACAATCCCATGTGATCAGTGTAAGAAGCTAGGGAAACAATCCCATGTGATCAGTGTAAGAAGCTAGGGAAACAATCCCATGTGATCAGTGTAAGAAGCTAGGGAAACAATCCCATGTGATCAGTGTAAGAAGCTAGGGAAACAATCCCATGTGATCAGTCCCAGGGAACAACCCTGCTAGCGAGGCACGGGGTGGCTATAGGGGAGGTTGGAGGCCACTGGGGTGAAACCCCTAAAACCATCAGGATTATCCTTGACATTCAGACGATCAGGTCATTAGACTGATCGGTCATCACGTGTGCGTGATATTAAGTAACTAATATGTTTATGATATATCCCATATTCAGTTCGTCACCGTGATTAGTATGTTTGTACTAATCACGGTTATTAACAGTTCAGATATTCGCGTTTACTCATATAAATAGTTTAATGAATTCGCGACATGGTGGAGATGCTGGGATCTGAGTCCAGTGTTACAGCTTTTTTGATTTGCGAGCAAATTTAAATTTACCCTGACAAGGGTTTTGCGAAATACAAGTAAATATATTTTAAAATCCCATTATAAACATTCACCAGTGAAAAGTTAAGTTGTTTGATAGAAATTGGGGACTATTCTTGAGACTCGTAAGAGGTTTTATTGAAAATATACACATAAAGATTAAGATACCTACAAGTAAATTAGTTTGGTGTAGGTGTATTAGTAAGTAAGTCAGTAGTATTTGACTTATTTGAGCATCGCTTATTGAGTATTTGATGAAATTACAAGTATAAATTGAAGTAAACCTATGATATTTTAAATGATACATGCATTAGAGTCGCTTTTAGAGTAGCGTGACATTATATTGACAAGATACTTCCAGTAGTGCATGGCATACGATATCTGAGAGGATTATGATTGGAATTTGCAGTATGCCAGTTTGCAGTTAGCAATTGATCAAATCTAAATTTGCAAATGAGCGAAGTCAGAATTGAATTTATTAGTTATGATACTGAAATAATGTGATGGTACAGTCCGTTCACCGAAATGTGACTTTTAGATAATGAGTATTGTAGACTTCAATCTGTTCACTCGGCATATATGGCACTTATTATGGTTCAGATTAAGATATTAAGTGATTGAATTAGACGCCATCGGGACAATCAAGTGGTTGCTTACAAGTTATTGGACTGCATAGATGTTACATAGTTAATGCTATTCTTGATAAATTAAGCACAAATTCTACAATTTTATAGTGAAATGAAACTTGTAAAGGAGCAAGTCACAGTAAGCTAACTGTACGAGGCGAGTAGACAACAGGCGCCCGCGCTGGCGCCACCGCCCGTTTCTTTGTTATGTTACATTGTTGCAGTCTAAATAATTTGCAAAGAAATTTGTTTTTTATTGCCTATTGAATATGGTTCAGTTTAATGAAGGATTTCGCAGAAAATATTATTTTGATTTGATGATAAGTAGTACAGACTCAGGTGATGCTCTTGCTTGTGGGTACCTACCCCTTGAAATTTAGAATAACCAGTTGAAAATTTATGAGCTACAGAATATACCTATACCAGATGTTCGAAAGGAACAGTTTACCTATTACCAAACATTTTATAGTTCTCGTCGGATTGATAATTCGAGGATATTAGAATTAGATATCGTGAAAGTTGGTAGAACTTGTACTAAGTACCTATATCAGTAGTCTGAGGTCGGCCGCCACGGCGCAGTCCGCGCTGCACGAGCACATACCGGAGTTCCACTGAACTTCTTGGACGGTCAAGATTAATCTCTTGACATGGAGTCAAGTAATTCAATTCAAAAAATAGTACCGAATATGAATAGTGAAGTTGTCAGCTAACGAAGATTATACCCATGTATATACTGTTCTCTGAAGTTATAGATAGATAGATAGAAAATTCTTTATTTTGTACACACACACATAAAAGTTATACTTTATAATATAAAGCTTCAAGTTATTTAGAAGTTAAATGTATGTCTTACTTTAGTTCAATGTGAACTTGAAAATTATTAGATTGCAGTAAGCGTTAAACTTTTGTTACAAGTGAATGGCCTTAACCAATGAGCGACTCAGAAAAGGATCAGAATTTAAAGTACTTAGTTTATAAATCAAAGAACGTTTTTGGTTATTAATACCCAAGCAGGGTGGCCAATATCGGAGAATGAATCTCCTCTTAAAAATGAATATGATTCACATTGTACCCAATACTGTTAAGAATGTTTGAATTGTCATTGTATTGAAACTCGTACTCTTGTCTCTTACTGAGTATACTTACTTATACATACTTACATATATCTTAGCAATGTAAAATTTCAGATAAATTCTTGCGATTTTCTTATCAAGCAGACCAGACGTAACATAAGTCTGTATAGTTGCTTAAGTACAGTACCTTCAACATAAAGTTTCTGAAGGTAAAGGAAAACAAACTGTAAAATTGATATACTCAGTTGAAATTAGATATTTGTATACTGGGTTAACTAAGACTATTTTTTTCTTTGCATATAAGTACCAAGTTGGGACACACAATCACGTGCCAACGTCAACAAGATACACCTTATAGACTGTTTATAGTAATCATATAATTTAAAGGATCAAGAGTGATCTCAGAAGTGTTAGTCAATGAGTCCGAGAGGAAAATAAGTAGTTTCAGTTTCATCAAAGTTGAAACAGTTGTATGTGAGATGAAGTTGATTAGTGTCGTTATAGCTGTGAGAATTATAACACAAGTAATAAAGTAGCGCGACAACACTTGCATGGTTGCATGTTATGACCTATCAGTAACAGTAAGTTGCCTATACAGAGAGACCAAGTTAAGTCAGTCATTCAGAACGTTGCATTGTGGTATGTGGTATTCACCATATTTTTAAAATAAAATGAGTTATTTAGCTAATATTCAAATCTGTCGAAAAATTGGTCATTTTTATGAAAGTTCTGCTATGATTAATGTTACAACATTCTAGTAATAGCACGTAAAATAGCCCAGTTGCAGCAAAAGCAATGCTATTAAGAAATAAGAATTCAGATCTAGTTAAGAAGTAAATCTGGACTACTCATTGACAATGTGGAATACCTACAAAGTAACTATCAAAATCTTAGTGATACATATCATGTTGGTACAGTAGATCGATTATTAATTTAGAGTTTTACTTTACGAAACGTGATCTTAAATCCATGATTATAACAGTACTGATATAGAGGAACGTTAGATATAAGACATAGACTACCACAGACTTAAATCAGTCAACAAAGATTAAATTCAGATTCACGTTATTTTGAATCCAAAATAGTTATAAAAACAAGTTTGCCATAGGTAAATAGTATGGATAACCAAGTAGTAGTATATAAACACATCCCTTTTATTGAGATCTGCAATATTTTTAGATTTTATATCATTTTTAGAATCCAATTATGTGTGGTATACAATGTATAATTGTATACATATAATGCACATGACCTTAACTAGCATGTGGTATTGGTACTCATAAAGTAAAGTACCTACGTAAGAACAGAATTATATTTAGATATACATGGGTACGTACGTACGTCACCAAATGGAAGAAGAATTCAATAGACAGATGTACGGTAATCCTCTTTATGTTTCCTTAACATACAGATGTTATATCAGAAGAACGTTGTATAAGTCAGAAGTTTAAGTAGTGTGAGTGTTGAGTGTTGAAGCAAAAGGGTACCTAAGTCTCAATTAAAATTAAAGATTAACAATGTCCATGTTAAATATTGAGTACCTACCTAACTAGAGAACGGATATGCAAACTGGTGCTTACGTACTATGTATTAGGCTTGAAGAAGGATAGATAGAATAAGTGCAACATGTAGGTACATGAGGTACATAGTCATTTGTTGCTGTTTGTTGTGTTTTAGTGTCAATACATGAAATGAATATTTGAGGCCCAATGGGGATGTAACTGAAATATTATGTAATTATAAGATAAGATAAGAACACCTTAGTGCAAGGTAAGCAGATTGGGGCATATACAATACCGGATAAATTTTCAATGCCGGTATTGAGTTCCGGTTTATAACTCAATACCGGGATTCCGGTATTAGTGCCGGTATTAGACTTCATTGTAATAAATGGCATATATTGTGTTTAAAGGTCGTATAGGACCAAATTAAACAAGAAAAGCAATAATTTAGTTTTTCTTACAACAATTGAGTATTAGAGTTTATATTTTATAATATATATTTTTTAACATTGATTTTCGTTTACGCATGGACAACAGTAGATTTCCAACGTTCGAAAACTGCATAAAACGGTTGGAAACAAGAGGGCTTTCATGGTATATAGGAACACAAGGCTAACTATATCTTAATCGCTTTATTTATAGCCTAAAAGAGTCCTATTCCGGTGTTACTTCAAAGCGTAAAGTTTGTCCGAGATCCCAGCATTACGGGATCCCGGTATTGCGGTGCTGCATGCCCTAATGCAGATAAACAGATATGCAAATGATGACCTGTGTGCATTTTATAGTGAATGGGTACTACTATACTTGTTCATTGAGTCAGAGTCAGAGTCAGAGTCAGAGTCAGAGTCAGAGTCAGAGTCAGAGTCAGAGTTTAGAGTCAGAGTCAGAGTCAGAGTCAGAGTCAGAGTCAGAGTCAGAGTCAGAGTCAGAGTCAGAGTCAGAGTCAGAGTCAGAGTCAGAGTCAGAGTCAGAGTCAGAGTCAGAGTCAGAGTCAGAGTCAGAGTCAGAGTCAGAGTCAGAGTCAGAGTCATTGAGTCAGAGTCAGAGTCAGAGTGAGATTCAGAGTCAGAGTCACAGTCAGAGTCACAGTCAGAGTCACAGTCAGAGTCACAGTCAGAGACACAGTCAGAGTCACAGTCAGAGTCACAGTCAGAGTCACAGTCAGAGTCACAGTCAGAGTCACAGTCAGAGTCACAGTCAGAGTCACAGTCAGAGTCACAGTCAGAGCCAGTGGCAAAGTCAGTGCCCGTTGTAATTGGAAAGGTTGAGCTAATTTATAAGTAATGAACCTACCCATACATCTGAACTTTCATAGAACGTTGAACAGAACTATAGACAGAATATAGAATTGCATATCAGTATCAGTACCAGTACCAGTATCAGCATCAGTATCGGTGTATGACTAACCGTGTCATCAAACTCTGTATAATAACCAAGTCCAGTGTCAGACCAAGAGAGAGTTAGCCTCAGTTTAGGTATACTAAAGTATCTTATTCAAGATCAGGATCAGGACTTCTCTTGACTTTTATGTGGGTTTACTATCACATAATATTCCCAGCAACTTGGTCCAAATATTACAAATACTTGTTGCAATGAATGTTTCCAAACTTATATCATAATCTGTTAATGATAAAGAGACAGATTCTTTAATGGTATCCTAATATGAAGGGATGAAAAGACAGGATAGCACTCCTTAAGTTCAGGCATACAATAAAATGAGTCTGATGACTACTAAGCTAATGTTTTATGGCAGACAGACGTACATAAGTATACCTGCTTTCACTATGCCTTCAGTAACAAAATGGATCTTGTTGTTTTGCTAGCATTTATTGTCATTACCAATCTATAATAACTAGCACTGTTTTATACGAATACTCGTATGGATAACAAACTTGCCATAGGGCAACGACGTAATAAGTCGAATACCAAATCACAATTGTTAACTTTGAACTGCTGTTAACTTCCTATATTTGCCCTTGAACCATGGTGTTGGTTCAACATTTTAACTGTCAAAGGCAATATGAAAGCATAACAATAATGATGGAGGTAACAGAATACTAAATATTACAATACACAGAAATTTACTCTAATGCTTGTTATATAATAAAAGCTAAGGCTTAGATGTTCAAATTAAAAGTTTTTCTGTGCCGGGGAGGGTCTTCGAACGTAGTTCAAGATAATAGCTTGTAGTAGCTAACACTCCACTTATACCAAAACATAAATACATAACAATAAAATTGAGCTAGAGTATGGTTATAGATGAAGAGATTAATATAGTTGTTGTAGATTGAACATTCATTTGGGATACTAATATTTATATCCTTAGAATAGCAAACAATAAATACAATATAATATAGATAAATTATAAGAATATGACATGATTATATTGTTTAGTGTGAAGCGTTAATTTAGCTTTATGGGGGACGTGTCGACACCGAATACATTATTGTGTGTTGAAATAGATGTATTCTATTCTATTCTGTTCAGAGAGGGGGCGAGGTTTCTGTGCGTGGCTCTCTCGAGTGGAACCTTTGAGCATTACCTCTTGGTTTCGTCTAGGCCAGCTACAGCTCCCGAGTAAACTGTCACAATAGTTTGTTTGCTAATTCTTATTTGATTTAAAATTATCGTTTGATTGAGTATTAAGATTTAGGGTGCTCAAGTGTCAACAGGACAAATAACTAAAAGCAGAAAATTACGGTACAGTCGTGTGTGTTATGTGACAGATATCAGTAATAAATGTAAATGCAAGAAGAGGTGTAGTAAGAATAAAAGATAATAGAAAAATAGGATGAACTATTATTTGTAATAGAAGCCACATAGTAAAAGTATCAAATAGAACTTGCAATAGAAAATTGCTTGAATTACTGGAATGTTGTTATGGTACGAAAGGAGAAGTGCAATTGAGGAACTTGTAGCAAAGGAGCCAAAACTAGAGATTGCTACTGATGTATGCTTTATTGCTTATTAATGAAACAGGCATTAATATAGACTTAAAATCAAAACCAGAAAATTTTGAGAAGGGTCTTATTTGTCGGTGGATGATCTATACATATACTTATGACCTATATTAGAATAGGTAAAAGCGTCTCACTCATAGAAACTTTTCTCTCGGCGGGAGTGTCCCGAATTATCGGGAGTTGTACCGATTTCGACTCACAGAATAATCAAGATAATTATTCTGAGTGTAGACGAGCCTTAATATTAATATCGGCGAGTTGAGGGTAGACTAATTTATCCACGTAAACGAGCAGCGCGGGAGCGCTTTTCACTTTTTGGTGAGCAGCCGCGGTGAGCAGACGGAGAGTGAGGGAGTTATCAATGACGTGGGTGCGAGAGGACCCCGCGGAGCGGAGCCGAGGCGCCCAGGCTCGGGGAGCCGAGGCGGGCGTGATGGCCCGGTTCAGACAACAGCCAGTTACTGCAAGTGCGCAGCTAAGTGACCTTTCTACTTACCTTTTATATCTCGTTTATGATTGATAAGTTATACCTACACTTGATTTCTTGATGTACCAATTGTGTTTATAATGAGTAAGGAAACTAAGGAGGTAATGTAAGGTTTAAAGGAGGTACGAGTACATACCGTACCCGTACCGTGTGATAATAGATAGATTAGATATTCAGTGCGCCAGGGGAAACAATCCCATGTGATCAGTGTAAGAAGCTAGGGAAACAATCCCATGTGATCAGTGTAAGAAGCTAGGGAAACAATCCCATGTGATCAGTGTAAGAAGCTAGGGAAACAATCCCATGTGATCAGTCCCAGGGAACAACCCTGCTAGCGAGGCACGGGGTGGCTATAGGGGAGGTTGGAGGCCACTGGGGTGAAACCCCTAAAACCATCAGGATTATCCTTGACATTCAGACGATCAGGTCATTAGACTGATCGGTCATCACGTGTGCGTGATATTAAGTAACTAATATGTTTATGATATATCCCATATTCAGTTCGTCACCGTGATTAGTATGTTTGTACTAATCACGGTTATTAACAGTTCAGATATTCGCGTTTACTCATATAAATAGTTTAATGAATTCGCGACATCCAGTGCGGGCATACCCCTCCCCCCCCCCCCACCCCCAACTAATTGAAGTGGCTTGTCATTGCGCACTGTAAACGGGAAATTTTAGTTGTACGACTTTTACATGTTAAAACGACTGATACCTACATAATTTAAACGCGTATTTGTTGATTTACAGCTGGCGTGCTTGGTGTGACGTCTTCGTGCATATTCCCTATTTAGGGTGACTTGACTCAATATATAATTGATATTATGTATATAAATTATATATGCTCGCTTGCTTTGATAGCATAGTCTCAGAACAAGACAGCAGTAGATTTAAATAAGATAAAAAATACGCGTTTGTAACTAACCACATATGGATCTATGGTCTGAAATAAATGATTTATTTATTCTATTCTATTCTATTCTCTGTGGGGGTATAAGTACCTGCACCTGGCTCTCTCGAGTGGAACCTTTTTGCATATCACCAAGGTCTAAACTGCCTTCCTAAGCTTGGACCATTTCCCACCACGCTTGTCCACTGCGGGTTGGTGGGTTCACATTATCTAGATGTGCTAAATCCAAATATGCAGGTTTCCTCACGATGTTATCCTTCACCGTAAGAGCGATGGTATACATTGTACTTAAATTCAAAGAACTCATTGTTACATGCCAGCGCCGGGATTCGAACCCGCATCTCTTGCGTGAGAAGCGGGCGCTTACCCGACTGAGCTACCACCGCTCTCGATTTATTTATTTATTAAATGGTGTTTCAGTCGTTTTAACATCTAGGTACTTAGTGTATTTTCTAAAATATCATATATATCTCGGCCACTTCAAAAAACAGGACACTTCAATAAACCAAGTAATTTCAGCTGAATAAAATTTACACTTAGTATTGAATTTGGTACCTATTACCTAATATTGTAATGAAGTCGACACAATTTAAACTAAGGGTGTGTTAATTAAAGTTGCATCACTTTCATCGCAAGTTTACAGGGTGTTCTCGTGTACGCTCATTAGCTTTGTCCAGTAAGTAACGGATTAGTTGATTAATTGTCACGTGTCCCTCTCTTGAGCGACACTCCACTACAAGTTTACTTGCCAATAGCTGGATGCGGTGAGTAGGGTCACCTTACCCATTATCGAACTATCGTAAGACACTTATGTAAAATATATTATATGTATATATTATATATACTTACATGATTTTAATGGATTAATGACAGTTTCAACAGAATCAGCATAATTAAACACAATATGTATTCTATTTATAAGTTTTTTTTAAATACATGAATATATCCGGGTGAAAACATAAAATCTTAATAGCAGGGATGTTTAGGTTTTTACATTAAGAATACGGTAGGCAGATTGCTAAATATATATTATTATTATAACATCAAAAAAAGGACATTACAACATTATTTCCTTTACTAGGTATTTTGTAAAAGTTTTCGTTTGAGTCCGCTCAAACTACCTATACCGAAACGTAAGCTACAGTTTGCAAACCATCGATAACCTATTAATGTTCATACATACACACATATGACTGCATATATACCTACATATATGTACATGTACAAGTTCTTACATAACTAACAAGTCTTGCCTGAAACATTCAGATCACGCGCTGAACCTAAATTTAACAGAGTGGTTCCCTACATAGACGTTCAGAGGATATTAATACTAAGAGAAGATTCACTCCACAGTTCGTTTATTATAACTTGTTAGATTGAAGTATCTTCTTGATACAAGAGGTGAATTTTCATCATTTCATGTTCGGATTTTTTTTAGATTTTAATCGTAATATTTATTATTTTTATGGTCAATGCCTCTAGCTGCGATGTCGGTATCGGCTAAGTTTTGTACGACTAACCTATGATTTAATTTTCGTAAAAGAACAAGTACTTAAGTGATTTTTGGAACATCAAAATAATCCTTATTACGAGGGAAACCGATTTTAAATTTTGGCATATGTGTTCAGTTAACAGGCTTTTGACTACCAGCAGGACACTAAAGAGTCTAACAAAAAAATAAAGTATGTAAATATGGATACGTAAAATTTTTTTTTTCATATTAATCTGTATTATCCGTAAGAGTCATGTTACAGTGAATGAATTGTAATAAAATAATGTAATAACGCGTTTTAATGCGAGCGTTGTTCGCTGAAGATTACAACATCTATTATTACGAATTCCAGAAATTAAATAAAAGAACAATTTAAAAACGCACTGCATAACCTTCAATAGTTACTAAGGAATAACCTTCCCCTATTTTCGAAGTCGGTTAAAAAGGTAATCTAGATTCAAAATTAAAGCGTATAGGAATGAGCATAATTATGTGATTCCTTGTCTGTTATCTGACACTCATAGAACCTGTTCTGGCTAGTTTAGGGTCACATGGTCGTGTGTCCCACATAATAATACAAACAACATTGAAAAGTGACCTATACTGCAATAAACTGCATAACCGAATACCTATGTAACTAGACGTTGCGAGTGGCAGTGCCTAATCGCATAGTGAGTAGTTTAGTGGCAATTATTGCGTCTGGGCAAGGCAATGGAGGCCTTAGAATCAATAATGGAGTGGATCGCCTCCGTCCGGCGCTGACCTGATTGAACTGTTAATTGAGCCGCTGACACGGACGTGGAAGCGCTGGATGAGGTACATATGTGGTGAAGGTAGGCTACGAAACTCTCAAAGACTAATTTCTGAGAGGTTATTTCTGGGAATAAATAATTGACCTGATGGTGTAGTGGTTAGCGACCATGACTGCTATGTCGAAGGTTCCAGGTTTCATTCCCGACCGGGGCAGGTATTTGTTAAAAGACATAATTATATTAGATTGGCGTTAATATGTAAGAATATAGTATGTTTGTATATAATGTATAAATGTTGATATATCAACTGTTCGACACCCATATTCTCGACTAGACTCTGCCTAGTTTGAGATTGGATAGCTGTGTGAGATGTCCACACATAATATATTTTTATTATAAGATAGTTGCACTAAAAGTTTGTGTTACTTATGTGATATCTCTAACTCACTGGCCAAGTATGGGGATTATGGTAATATAGGGCTCCAGACTTGGAGGAGGTTTATATCCTGCAGTGGATTAATATGGTGTGTTTTTGTATATAAAATAACAGTTATAGATTTAATTTAGGTAAAGGTAAACACCCTTTTTCCACCATGTAGCACCTACAGAACTGTCTAGAGATCCTATCCATCGTTCCCGACTCCACGTCGCGCGGGTCGAGATTGGTTCTTTATCCGCGCGGCTGCGGCCGACACCGCCGATGTCATTCCACCGCCTTTTATACCCCAGTTTACCCGACTCCTTTCTCCGTCTTACTTACCTACTTACTTATCATTTCGTGCGACTAAGTTTTTGTGGCTGCGGTTCGGTTTTAATTGCATTCTTGGTCATAATTCTGTTGATGACGTTAGTTGTCAGTGTTGGCTGAAGGTGTGGGTTTGAATCTCAATCGGGAAAAAATATTTGTTGTGAAATGTCTCTATCATAAAATACAGTGATTTATTAGCTGCCTCTCATCTGACTATCAGCTGCTGCTACATGGGTTTGTTGTCGACGTAGTTAGATGTCACTATATCGTGATTTTTCATAAACACGGCGCTGTGATTGGTGGAACGCGCATTAAAGGAATTTATCGACGGTGATAAAGAACCCGTGCAGCGGCCGCAGTTTAAGTTACCATAGATAAACGATCGCTAGTAGCATAGATATTGCTTTGAATGGAGCTCAATCACAGAAATAGGAGGTACTATTGCGTTTAATACGGCTAAATTGTGATGCATTAGCTTCAATAGGCTGTCATCATCTGATTAGTTTCAAATTACTCACTGTAACAATCATAATAATATAGGTAACATAAACTTAGCCAAGGACAATCAAAATCTACTCAAATTCCATACATTCTTTGGTACCTACAGACACTTTATTAAACTAAGGGCCGATTTTTCAATGCCAGGATAAAAGGTCAAATAACTATCTAACGAATAATTTTATTTGGCTGTTTATCGGCCTGGTAGTTGCTAAACCATTTTTCAATGAGGCGTTTGTTAAAAAAAAAAAAAGTTCCTTTTTGGAGAAATAGATGGCGTTGTCTGGGGTTGTACCAACTTTCAAACCCTCAGAACACACTCAGATCACAATATGTTATTCTGTGAGGCTAACGAAATGTGAAAGTGACGTAGGTAGGTAGAATTGTAGTATTATTTTCTCTATGATGTCGATGTCACTGTTGCTTCAGCGTTCAGTGCGATTGTGCGTACAGCCGTTCTTTTCGTGAATGAAAATCACTTGGTATGAAATGATCCGAACACAACCATGAATGTTTTCGCAGATTCCAATCAATTTTTCGCACATTTATCCGAGTCACCTTAATCCATTGTTGCGCCTGGCTTTCATCATTTGGAAATTTATGATGTCCTTTATTTTTACAAGTTGCGACGGCACACATTCTCATCTTGTCTTGTAAGTATTTCTTTGGGATCTTATTTAGGATCATACAATAAATAAAAATAGAAAATCAGTTCTCGCACGCAGCACCCGTTCAAACGGCGCGCATAGAGAAAAGAACACTACGTGACGGCGCGGGTAGAACTATTCACCATGGAAGTAATAATACAACAGGAATGCGCACTGCACCAAAAAAACGAGCCGACAGAGATAGTCAGCACGGAGCCCTCCATCTCTTTCTATTTTTGGTGACCATAATTTTAGGTAATTCATGAGACATCACTTCTAATCTATCATGTCGCGAATAGGTGTCGATGGTCTCAAAGTCACCTATTATTCGAATAATTCGATTGCAATGTAGGTACGAATGTATTTTGGTGAATTGAGTAAATAAATAAATAAGTAAATAAAATTAAGTTGGGTGTAGTTTTGACAAGAAAGTGTCAAAACAGGTTAACATTAAACGCAACTATGTACCTAAAACGTGTTTACTCTGTGGGTGTTCCGTTTACATAGTCTAGTTGATGAAAATCATAAGATTTCAAAAAATATATCTCAACCTAAGTGCTTCCGCCGGTTTTAAGCTTGATAAATTATCTTATAATACTTATATCTATCACCAAAAAAATCAAAAGCTCATAACTCTTTACCAGCCTTATAAGATAACAGCCACAATAATACCTAATGATACTTAGGTATAAAATAAAACAAAAAGTTGAATGAATGGTCCTAATTAGTGGAAAGTGATTCAAAAGTACGAATGAATGGTCACCCTAACCATAACGTCTCTCACAACAGTATAAACGTCATCCGTCATCTTGACAACTTCGGTCTTGTCGTAAAGTATTTAGAAGAACTACCAATATTTTTTATGAAATTATTATTCATACAAATACCAAATATTTCATTAAAATTACATGTTTATAATGATTTATTATAAATTTGTTTTTGAAAATGATATGATATACAGTAGTCTATGAGTTAATTTAATATTTTTTTTGCATAGCTCTCTTCGTACAAAATCTACTAAAGTTTACACAACTAAATCCTGGCAATTGTTAGAAAGAGAGGAAGGGCTCTGTGGTAACCCTCTCTATCGGCTCGCGGCCTCTTTCAGTTCAAATATAAATCTTAAGGTGAATTCGTTAGGTCTATTTTTGTTTACATCATTTTGCTGAGTGCGCATTCCTGTTGTATTATTACTTCCATGCTATTCACAGAATACTTAGCACTATCCCAAGCCACATGCAGTCTGAGCCTCGGAAGGATGGCTCGCGCTACCACCCGACATTTAATCACAACTAGTGAGTTCTTATTCTGAGTTTAGTACTCTTTGCTCTCTATGTAATTTTTGACAGTTGGTACACTGCGTTTTCACGCCATCTATCGGCTTACCCAAAAGCTCAACTGACAGCTGTCAAGGAAAACGGCTCATTGTGATTTATTCCTTAGATAACTATCTTACCGATTTTTCTATTTGAACTCAGGAGAGATGAAACAAGTATATGCAGACACTATAGTGCTAAAGCAGGACAGAATAATATCTCAATTGTCAGTGTCAACTATCACTGTCAAGCAAAGAGCAATCAAGCCACAAGCCTCACTGACTGTTGGGTTTGGTTGTTTTGATTTTGGTATTTAAATTTGTTATTTTTGTATCACAATAATGGTTTCACAAAAAAGAGAGCGTTTAGCGAATTTTAATAATGCTGAAGTTACTGTGTAGTGAGTTTGGTAGATACATTCAAACATGTCATAGAAAATAAAAAGACCGATGCTGCAACAAATAAAGATAAGGAGACTGCATGGAAGAAAATTGAGTTTTCTTTTAACTCCAGTGGTATAACCACAAGTGTCCGCTCATGGAAAACCCTTAAGTTAAAGTACGAGGGCATCAAAAAAACAATGAAGAAGAAGTCTTCCCTGCAAAGGCAGGAGATGTACAAAACTGGAGGTGGGCCCTCAAATGCACCTCCATTTATCGATGTAGAAGAAAAGGTGTTAGGCATTTGCTCCAACATTACCATTCAACATATCCTTAATTTAGAATTAACAAATAAAAACTGAAAGAATTATATGTTTTATTATCAAGTACTGGATGGTTTCTCTCTTTTCTCCTCAGCCTATAGCAGTCCAATACTGGACATTGAAGATCATCCCGCCAAGCCGGAGGGATGTCTTAGATACTTATATATAGCATAGTATAGGTTACCTACCTATTAATGATTGAAAATAAATCAACATAATGTTTCTAGTCTGGTGCCTTTCGGCGATGAAATTCTTTTGCATCCCACATGCTGTAATGATCAGGCCTCGTTTTCACGACTCTGACTTTCCTTTCTACTGGATTAATATACTCGTTCATTACTGCCTCTTCTTCGATCGCCAAATCATCAATATCATCGAAAATAAACATTGAAAATGATGATTATTCTCACTTTCTTAATAACCTCAAATGTCAAACAATGTCAAATTATCAATCGAATAAGCACTATCTGGCGGCCCAAGCAGCAGATAGATTTATTCTCCAGGTAACTGAGTTATTGGACGAATAAGTTCTATCTGACGATTGAAAAATTGAATATTTCGCTATCTGTCGAATAAACGCTATCTGTCTGTCTATCTGAGCATTGAAAAATCGGCCCTTACATAATAGTATGTGCTCATAATCATACGAATACTATTAATCTTTTGTTTTTCGGTCAGAGGTAAAGTTATTTAAGCTTATTGTAGTGATTTCCACAAACCACTATTGACTGAGAGTCCTTACTGCATCTTCTGACATGAAACTATTAATAAACCTCTCAGCGTACCATTCTGCTAACACATTAATCCAGCCCCCCTACTCTTGAAAGGCAATGTTTAACTCCTCTTCAAAATCGATTTTACAAAAAGTAAAAATATTCAGTAAGATAACGCCTTTTTTAGAACCCATCACTAAGAACCAAGTACCCATAATGTAGAATTTATTTTAGATTTTGGCCAAAAAAGCAATTTTTGGCCTTTTTGCAAAGTAAATTCTAAATTGTAGGCATTATATTATTGTTCCTAGGTTCTCAAAAAAGGCATTACCTAGCTGATCATATTAGTATTTTTACTTTTGGAAAAACGCTTTTGAAGAGTCGTTATGAATGTTAAATGTTGGGAACGCAAGAAAGACGCAATAGATTGCCTTTCAAGAGTAGCGGTACAGAGAGGCGTCGCTTCACCTTACGAGCTGTGAAGACAGCCATTGTTCCAGCATTTTACTCGTGCCATTATTCATTTAGTGGAAACGGTCCCTGTTGTGGGGGAGTTTTGAGAAGTTTGTGGAAGTTCCCGTGACCGCTACGGTACAGTTTAGTGCTTTATTAACTAAGCATAGCGCTGGTATTTGTGAATAATGACTGGGAAATGGTTGCAGCATTAAGTCCCTACAATAAAATGGCTAAGGTAATATTTAACCGTGACTGAAAAGACGTATGTACCTTATACCTATGTACTACCTACCCGTTTTTTAATCCTTACGTCTTAATGCAACAGGTTCCGATACAAAAATGATTTTTGCACACATTTTATATTTAAAGATTACATAGTCAACCGGTCTCGGTGTACCGATAATAAAAATTAAAAAAAAACATTATTTTCAAAGAAATATAAAATAAAAAATATTACAGATGACCTACACAGTCTTTCCACAATAACTGAAATCATCATACTCTGCTATTTGTAAAATCATAACATTACTAATTCTTTCGGCAAAGCAGAGTCAATAACCTCTACGCTGTAAGAGATCGCTCTCAGCGATAAGGCCGCCTATTGTACATTAGTTCTAGTCTATAAGTATGTTTTTTGTATGTCTTATTTATGTGGTGTTCAATAAAGAAATAAATATTCTATTCTATTCTAAGCCATCCGGCCGTATACTCTTGTAAGAGCAAAAACCAAACTAATTTCTAAGAAACAGTTTCAATCAATCTAAATCTTTGCCCAAATTATAAATTGCAATCAAGCGAGAGCGGAGGTCGAACTCAGCCAGGGGGGTTTACTCTGGCTTGGCAAAACGAAGCTGTAAATGTTGTTATACGTATCGTATATTTAAGGCTGCGTTACAAGTAGGTAAACAGTTTGCTAGCGACTGAGTTAGCATTAAAGTTTATTCTTTTATCTCGGATACTGAATAAAATTGACAAGTGCAAAAGTCAAGCTGAATAAAATTTTGGTATTAATATTTCACAACTTGACATTTTCACTTGTCCATTTATGTGACTGATAGACTTTAAGGGTCACTTTTACCAAACGCTAAACGTTTATAAAATAGTATTTAAATAAAATTTTATATACATTTTGTACTAACTGCTACTAAATACGTTTAGCGTTTGGTGCGAAATACCACCTAAGTTTGTTATGCCGATTGCTGAGTCGGCTAGTTTTGCGCTCTTTTGAAGCGCATTATGCGCGCCTAAAGTTATAAATAAGTGATCAGTTTTCCGACTAGCAACGCAGCTTATTAAATAGGTTGAAGTTGTCAACGAGGTAGAGTCGTGGGAAGCAGTGGCGCTCCGAAATATGGGTTTTCGTTAGTTAAAATGACCCCCCTGGACTACGTTGGATTGTTTACTTTTGGTAAACTTGGCTTTAATTCATTTAATCGCTTAAATATTAACACAAGAATGTTTCTCCTCGTAGATATTTACTTTATAATTCTAATTTGATAATTAAGTTTACAAGTTGTACGGAGATTGTTGAAACGCCGTCGGATTTAAATTAACCGAGATATTTCTTAATTAATTATTAAAATGATTTATTTTATTTTATTTATTATTTTTCATGGAGAATCAACAGCATGTTCTTATTTATAATAACTTAAAATAGCTATTTAATATAATATTAGACAGGCCATTAACAGATTCCCACATATAGAAACAAACTTAAAGTATACAGATAAAAAACTACGCTAGTTACAAACTAACAGCGGCAAGCGCCACTACGCCTAGTTAGAATTAACCCGCCAGTGCTCGCGTCAAATTTCGTGACACAAACAGTCGCATGTGGGTCTTTTAGACCCGAAAGTAAATTGATCTATTTTCTCGAAAAAAAAAGAAAATTTAGATATTATTGTACATCAAACGTAAGGTTAGTAATAAATCTATATTCAAATCAAAATTATTTATGAATTTATGGATAAAAAAATATGTTTTGACAGTTTCAAAAGTACAATGCTTCATGTTCTTATTTATCTACATAGGAACATAAATGACAGCTTATTTTTATTAATTTTATATTTACCAATAAAAAAAACTTAGTTTTATCTAAACTAATAACCATTCTTCTCAGTAACAAAAAAATAATTAACTTTTTATATAAAAAATAATCAACAATCAGCCTTCAAAGTTAACATAAATTTACATACAAAATTACTTCTTCCTTGTATTGATTAAGTATATAATTAGGTATTTTCTTCGGTATTTTCACATATTCGGATTACAATTAATGCATAAAAATGCAGTGTGATCTCTACAAAGATCGTCTAAAAGGTTACGTGACATTTCTGAAAAGAAAAAATAATAAAATAAAAAAAATATCAAAAAAATTATACTGACACAAAGCGTCGCTCATGGGTCGAAAAGACCCATACTCACTTTGAATATCCATCCTGCCCAAGTGCCGCGGGCAATCTGGTCGGGGTGGGGAGTGCGGCTAGCCTATATGGTAACTTAAAGGTACTAGGCACGCCAATTAGTAATATCAAATATTTTAAAAGTTATCGTGGTATAAATAGAGTGCTGGGTCTTTTCGACCCACGCGCGACTATCCGCGGGTTAAGTGCCTACTGACTTATTATTATTGGCAACATAATATTAGAAGAAAATAATAAAACAGAAAGCTACAATATTTGTGGCATTTGAATATTAAATACCAAATGCAAGTGTGCCCCCAGATAATTGATAATAACAAGACAGAGCTTCTATTTTTGTTACGGAAATAAACAAATTAATTGGGTAAATTACAAATATTTAAAATTATTACTTACGTACCTGTAATTTTTTTAATGAAAAAAGTATATATTTTTTATCAGGTACGAGCACATAACATAAATATCCGTGATTGAATAAATATCTCAGCTAGGAATCGAACACTGGACTTCCGCACACTTCACGATCTATTTGATTTAGCTAATTCATCATCAGCCAATAATCATCCACTGCTGGACATAGGCCTCTCCCAAGGAGCGCCACAACACTCGGTCCTCGGCCTTCCTCATCCAACCACTACCCGCCACCCGCCTAAGGTCGTCAGTCCAGCGGGCAGGAGGGCGTCCCTCGCTGCGTTTGCCTGTTCGGTCTCCACTCGAGAACTCGTGCTTTAGCTAATTAATCATGTTTTACTCCATATCACCTGTTTGACATTCACTAATAACCATTTCATACATTAGACATTGGTCTAATCTATGTGCAACTGTTCCGTCTAGACCCCAGACTGTCAATGTAGACTCTACCCTGCACAAGATAAGAGCTATATTGACAGTTCCGTGTACAGATTAATTCTCAATTAAGTCAGCTCACCTTGGGTTGATTAGTCAGTCATTGTCTGCGTGTCGCTTTGATAGAATTTAATATACATAGACTAGTTCACGAAGATAGCTTGGTGGCTCTATTGCATTGGACATAAAGTTCAAATTCATGTGTTTAATATAGGAGCGTCGTTGGAAATCGTATTTGTTTACCACCGTGCAGAACAATCGGATTTATCTCATAGTCAAAAACGAAATTTCGTCCCCGATCTATGATAGGATTTATTATAACTAAAGTCTATTAAAACTCTCACTTTCAGTTAACGACTAATTTATTTAAGAACAAATGTCATCATAGACAATCATAGATGGCGTTACTATACAATTTTGTTACTCAAAATAATAACACCCCTACTTAACAAAATGTTTCAAAAACAACAATTAACTTAAAACCTACGCCAGAGAGTCTATTCTCTTTCTTAAAAGATAGTTGCAAACTCACATTTTTATTTGGACCTCAAACATACGGCACTTTTTCGAGATATTATGTCGGATATTGATGGAATTAATGCTTCAGTATTTGATGTTCGGAAGTTGATGCTTTTAATACAATAGGCCTTTTTATTAATCCTTGTTAAATTTTCCATATTGAAAACTGCTCAACATGAATTTAATTGCCACAAAAGGCTTTAAAAAAACGTTTGTGGTAATGAATCCAGTTTTACGGTTGCATAATGGTCGCACTAGTATGTGACATGAGAATCTAAGCTCTCAGTTTTATGCACTCATGACTGTAATCCCCGAAGGGGTAGTCAGAGATGGCTCACAAGTGAGCCACCTAATTTTCGCAGCACATTTGTACTCACGTGATAAGTTGCGAACCATATCGCCGTTTTGGAATATACTAAGGTATGTATTTTTCAAACATTTTATTATCGTTTAACTAATACATTTTAAGCTTCACCCCTGCTACGAGTAACTCTCTCCTACGATATAAGTATATACCTAAGAATATAACTTTAATCTTTGAGCAAAACAGCTAAGAGCTAACAATACTTTGTAATAACAACTTACATACATAATAATGAAGTTGCTTCTAGAAAGTGCATTCGAAGTTCTAATTACTTACAAAGTTTGGCTATCGTTACTTAGCCGAGAAACCTAACGACTCCTCTGTTACTAGAATACCTCTATGTTAGATTATCTTAGATCTACGATCAAAATATGGTGTGTCACATACAAAAAAAAACAAAATATGTATTGCGAAAAGAGGGAAGCATGCTTGTGAGTCACCTCTGACTACCCATACAGCCATTGCATGCTTGCAAGTTTCTTGGAAAAAATAAATTCTGTACCTACTATGGTAGAGATATACGAGGAACATAATTGATTAGATTAAAATAACAAATAGCTTCTCCTGTTAAAGATCATTTCACATGAAGTGCTTACTGTAAGCAGCAATGGAGCGTGAACATCGCTGGGAGGTACTTACAATAATAGGTATATCGTCACTAGCCCTTGTCTTATGTACAATCTATACAGGGTATAACAAAAGGTAACTGAAATTAAGTAAAGAGACATACATTCCATAGTATAACCATCAAATCCCTCACTGTTCTCAGAAAATTCGAACCAAGAGTTAAAAAATCTGAATTTTTCCGTCCCACAAACCGTTCCGAATTCCGGCATTCCGGTGCAAAAAAGCCGAGTTTTCAACAAAATACACACAGGCGCCGAGATTTTTTACTTTTACTCTTTTAAAATCCCTCAAAGGTAATCGCGTTTCTCTCAGGATCGGAATGAGCCAAAAATTTAATTTCGTTGACGCGGGTTCGCGTGAGATCTCGCCATGAGAACTTTGCTAATAAAAGCGGAGAGCTCACAACTTTAGATTGGTTCTTGACTCAATTCATTGGTTTTTCAGCCTTCTGTTGCGATTGTGAAAGGGGTGCTCGCTCGGTGTCACTGTGTGTATCGGTGTACCGGCTTAGGATTAATGAACTTTTCGCTTTGAATGTTTTATTGAATGCTGCGGTTTGAGGTTTTCAGACCGTACATGTTCGTTTCGATTTTAAATTGAAAATTTTAGCATTTTACACGATTAGAATGATTGCACAAAATATATTTAATAATTTATGATCGATTTCCATGGGCCCGAATGGCACTCACTTTTACTACTCGTACATATTTAAAATATAATTCTGGAGAAATATTTTTTTTGAAATTCCAAATATGAATTCGAAGTAAATTTAAAATAACCATTTTTCAGCAGGTGATGTTCAGATCATTAACCTACCTTCAAATCTATCATTGATATCATTTACTGTGAATATGCCAGTAACTATTCTCGTAAGCATCATTTTGCAAAATTCCATAGATCGAAGGGTATTCCCATGTGAAATCCTTTCTAAAACAGTATCCTTTATTATTACTATCCCCCTCCCAAATATTATACATGTCTACATAAAAATCTTACACATCATCGCTATATTGTGACGTGAAAGATGGTCCAACTGTAGAATGAATAGATTTGTTACCATTAGGTACCATCATTTTATAATTCAATCTATTGCTACAAAATTAACAAGATCAACAAGAATAATTATAAAGTATTTAGTGAACAAAGAAAGAGATATTTTTTTGTTTATTCTATGCTTTATTTTGTACGAAATAAGTAAATATTTTATTAAATTACAAATAGAATTGGATTGAAATTGGTGTGCCTCAGGGTGGTAATTATTACATTTTAATAGTAATTTGAAAGCAAACAGGCATAAGCAATATGATTCAAAGTAGAATTAAGTAAGTAATTAAGCTGTTGATTCATTTACTGTTCTAAGGTAGAGTTTTGGAACAAAGTATTATTTGTCTCAATCTTTATCACGAGAAGCTTTGTCTAAATAATCTTATACTTACTGTTCTTTTGCTCGCCAACTCATCTATAAATGTGAATAAATGCGTAGGTACTTCTTAGTATGTGTTGTCAGTCTCAGTTTTACTCAGGGGATTAGATTCTAACCTATTCTATTCTATTCTCTGTGGGGGTGTAAGTACCTGCACCTGGCTCTCTCAAGTGGAACCTTTGTGCATGACCCCAAGGTCTAAACTGCCTTCCTAAGCTTGGACCATTTCCCACCACGCTGGTCCACTGCGGGTTGGTGGGTTCACATATCTAGACTAGATATGCAGGTTTCCTCACGATGTTTTCCTTCACCGTATTGGATCTAGCCTATTATTTACCTTATATATCCTTAGCAACATTTATAACGTGATCAAATATGAAATCGCGAAAAATGTATCTGGATAACTAATCAACCAAGAACATTTTAGACGTTGATACTTTTTACGACGTTACCGATCATGATTAATGAATGTAGTTAATGAGGTGAGTTTAAGTGAAAAATAACGAGACAGGGGATTTACGGATCCCGCTGTTGTAATAATTTTGTACGACATTTTGTTATTTTTATAACTTTACTTTTATTATCCAGGCCGCTTGCAATAAACTTTGTAAATGTACGCGTATTCAGCAGTGTGTTTTCTACGGGTCTTAAGATTTTTTTACGTAAACGCTTCTTTTACCTTGGAGAGATAGAAAAATGAATGTAACTACTACCTTACATAGAATCTTCTAAGGTGTTATAACGTTTAGTATTAGTTATAAAATCTTCTGAAAACACAACCTATATTCAATGTGTGAATAGCATAGCATCAATAATGTAACTTTTCATATATGACCAAAAACAGGTACTAAAATTTTAAACAAAATATTACAGGTATCAAAAGGTAACAAAAAGAAAGAAACAGATGCGCGACTGTTTTACTTTTCTCCCTGACTGTGTATTTGAGCAACTTTATAACTTTATACTAAGGTAACGGGTCCATATATCGCGGTATTCAAAATGGCGTCCTTATTTCGAGTTATATTTATTTTCATGATTATTACTCATTTTAATAGGTTTGGATACTCTAAAATTACATTAAATCGTTCATTATCTTTAACTGAAACTACTTGATGTAGTAAATATGTTTAAAATTGCCTAAAATTACTAAAAACTCATGTAATGTGCCGTGAGGGCGACGCCGCCATGTTTTTCATACAAACGCGACCCGGCTTACGTAAGGCCAGCCATATTTAATAATTGTGTTTTTTAATATTTATACGACGTTCAACTTTGTAAATAGTTTATATTTAGTTTATTATATTCTTATACTTACATTAAATTTAAATTTTAACTCTTTTTAAACTAATTTAACCCCTTTAAACTCAAAAACAAAATACCTCGGTATAAGGGCCTGATTTTTATACGTTGTTCCTAACTCCGAGTTACCCTCGGTATAAGGAAAAATACTATGTCATGATTTTTAGCTTATAACTTTACAAATAATAACATTTGAAGTATATGCTTGATTACATAATAATAATGATGAACGTGACAAGCTTATAACCTAATTCGGCGGTACAAAATATCCTCTAGGAATCTTAATATGACACGATAATTGTTGACCCAAAAATCATGGTTACATAGAAAACCTTAACTTAGTATGTATATTTGAAATGATAAAAAACAGTGTTATTTCATCGCTATTAACGTAAGTGATACATAATTTTACCAATATTTTATGTATGATTTGAGTAACAAATCTATGTTGTTTCTAAATCGATAATTTGATAACTCGGAATATGGATTATTAAAATACTTGCTGAACCCCTAATATGGAGTATGACATTTTACATAGGTAGGTACCTCGGAAATCGGAATATGACTACATCACACCTTCGCAGTGTCATCCGATGCCGTCATCAAACCATAAAATCAAGATTAATCAGCGACCTTCTTCCTAAATATAAAAGGGGTGTGGATAGATATGCCTGACTTTACGAAACTACTACTAGATACTACCTACTTATTAATCTTTATAAAAGAAGAAAGAAAGAAATTTGTAGACGTAAAACTTTATTTGGGTGAATAAAATAACACACACGACCGTGGAGTTTTTATAACACTTATATACACAATTGCCTAATTTCATTTCTGTATTTTATTTCCATTATCCTTCTACTTCGAGGTCTGATGGCCGTTGTAATATTGTTATCCCAGAATTCCCAGATAAATGAATGTCCTGTATACTGCATTTCATGTTTGGTTTAGGGGTCTGGTTGATTTTTTCATTTTCTTGTTGTTGTCACTGAAAAATAAAGTAAGTAGGTAAATTGTATGGATAGTTGACAGAATTAAGCCTATCCTTATAAGTTGGTACCCATTTTCACAAAACTTAGTGAGTTTAGAAACGAAAACGCTAGAACAAAAACCTAGGTTAGTAACTAAACTGATGCCAAATTACTGATAAAAACATAAAAATATTTCCATTTTACGTAATTTCCTAAAATAATTCGCACACAAGCTTACCTTATCGATTTTCCAATTGCATATTGCAAATACAAACATAATAATTTAATAAAAGATGTTTGTTTTCTAATGTAAAGACTTAACAAAAATACTTTCAAAGAATAGCGGCAAACTTTTCGGCGGAAAATTGAACATGGCGCCGGCGCGCCTCCAGTCCAGCGCGCATGCGCCATAGAGATGTACCTAGTGCAATGTTCCTTGCTTCCGACCTATGCTTGAATGAAAAAATAATCGATGCTGGATCGATTCCTGGGTAGATACTTTTATTATAATCATATTCGTTTATGGTAAATACATTAGGTACTTATCGGAAATTAGTACTGATAAGGTATTTGGCTTTTGTAAGTATTCGATACTTTTCCTCATCCCTTACACATCTACTTTTATTACGTATCATCAACTTTTAAACATTTAAGTAAGAACATAAAATATCGTGGAAAAATTTTAGACCTTACTTAGATAAAAACTATAGTAAAAAATGTTTAAATCATTCGAGTTCAATAATCGATTATATTCGATTACTGTCACTATTTCATCAATTTACCCCATCTCTACTCTATTTTTTTTTTAATCGCTTGGAAAAGTCCATAGAACATCATAGAAGCATTATGAATATTTTTTCTAGCCAATGTTACCAGTTGCAATAATGAATTATGAAAATGTTACATAAATAATAGAAATTATCACGAAAACCAATATAAATGGAGAGTATTTAATTCTTTTCATTATTTTCAACTACTATTTAGAATAATTAAATTTATTTGGAGTACTTTAGGGTTAAAAAAGTATATCGATATTTTAGATTGTAATTTCCTTATGTTCATGGCCACACTCATGGAGCCACTGACAGGACTAACTCGGAATATGGAACAGGCTACCTCGGTATATGGAAGAAACCATAATCCTACCTCGGTATAAGGGCAAATCGACATGTGTAATAAATTATATTTTTTTAAGTATAATTAATGTGTTATCAATGAATCTGTGTTAAGAAATATAAAATTTAACGTATATTCTTACAGAAGACAATATTTCACATCAATATTGATGGTTACAAATGCTTATTTTTCTTACTTACTTTCAAATGTTGTTATTTACCTCGGAATATGGACCCGTTACCTTATATTTTTATATTTCATCCTATCATATCTACAGTCTAATTAGTAGATTTAAAATTCAAATCCAGGCTTATTACTTCAGAGAAATTTTATTTTATTGAATACCTATTAACTTTTAAGTAAACAAGATTATTTTTTTTATTTAAAAAATTTAGATAAAGTTGATGTATATGATCGTTATAGTCACAGCGAAGCGTTGGTATCGTACCTATTTCAATTCTTATGCAACTTATCTGTATCTTATGCAGATATTTGATTGTTTATCCAGCAATAATTTTTGTCCTAATATTACAAAAGTAATTCCGAACAGTCTCACGGGAAACTTACAAAACGCAGTAAAACCTAAGTAAAAAAGAAAAATCATAAAAATAATTAAAAAAAATAATACTAACCGCAGTGGAATGACGAGTTTAAATTGTAAATAGCAGTAAAGACACACATTTTGCTAAACCCTGGCTGCGGGCCAGACCGAGGACACACGCCACGGATAAATTCGGGGTTCCAACCCGTCGGACATTAGCATTGGAACCTTCTACTTCGGAAGAAATAAATTAACAAGTGATACAATAAATTATCAGCGATTTGAGTTCATATGTATTTTTTTTTTCAATATAACACAAATAGGTACAATAATTAATACTCTTTAATCTTTACTGGACACTATTTAGATTTTTAAAACGGAGACATAAAAATTGCTTCAATAATTGAGGGCTAGCTTAAAGCGGTATATTCCCCGGAAAAACGGCAACAAAGACATACTGGGCCCTTTTTTATCCTATACTTCATGATAATATAACAACGGGCACTCGGGTCTCGGATGCTTTAATGTAATTATTTAACCTATAAGCTCCCGAAAGCGCGATATCGCGAGACACTTTTTTTTTTGGTCTGATTTAACGAGATCCAAATAAAGTAGATAATCAAACAAGGCAATAATCAAGCAAGGCATAATTATACAATTTTAATATTAGGTCCTTACATATGAAATTGGCGTTTTCTATAGGAGGAACATAAAGTCGTTTTTTTTTAAATGAAATATATTAAATTAATCAAAGTATGTACCATTGCTATGTATGCACTTTTGCCATCTCATAGGTAGTTCATTGATCCCCTTACTAAAAAAAACCATTCGGGCGGGAATCAATAAAATCTTTGGAGGCGGTTTGGACTGCCCCATCGGAGATGTTTTTTTTCCTTGCAAGTAGTTATCCAAATTGCGAAAAAAATGGTAATCTGTTGGAGCAAGGTCCGGAGAGTACGGTGGATGTCTAAGACATTCTAATTGAAGCTCCTCTAATTTGGTAGCCGTCTGTTGTGCAGTGTGTGGTCTAGCGTTGTCCTGAAGCAGCAGTGGCCTAGAGCGATTGACCAGCGTCGGTTGTTTAGCAGCTAGCTTTTCCATCATGGTTTGCAGTTGCTGACAATAGATATCTGCCGTAATCGTCTGGCCAGATTTAAGAAAGCTGTAGTGAACGACACCGGCACTAGTTCACCAAACACTTACAAGCAACTTTTTTTTAGTCAATTTTCGCTTAGGGCAGGATTTGGCTGGTTCGCCAGGGTTCAGCCATTGCGATGAGCGCTTCCGATTATCGTAGAGGATCCACTTTTCATCACAGGTAATTATTCGATTTAAAATTCCTTCATTATTGTGCCGTATGCCGTAACGTAACGCAGCGGTCGACGCGCGTTTGTCGGTTTGCTTCACTCAATTCATGAGGTACCCACCTTTCAAGCTTTTTCACCTTCCCAATTTGATTCAAGTGGATTAGAATAGTTTTATCACTAACACCGGAGCCTGCAGCTAACTCGGACGTGGTTTGCGATGGATCCGCTTCCACAATAGCCTTCAATTCTTCATTATCAACTTTGGTCTCCGGCCGTCCACGAGGCTTGTTCTGCAGGTCGAAATTTCCAGAACGAAAACGTTGGAACCAAAAACGCACTGTGTTTTCTTTTGCGACACCGTCACCATACACATCATTAATCCTTCGAGCCGTTTCTGCAGCACTGGTGCTACGGTGGAACTCATACTCGTAAAAAACGCGATATTTCAAGTTTTCCATTTTGTAAACAGAGTGACACAAAGAAAAAAACAAAGAAGAAAAAACAAATGAATTAGGGGGTTTGAAACACAAATGCATGAGTAAATAGCTGTATGAATTTGAATTTGGAATTCCTAACCATAAAGGTAATATTTGAGATCAAAGTGGCCAGTACGACAAAACGCCAATTTCATATGTAAGGACCTAATATAAGCTAAGTAAGAAATATAAGCCAACAGTAAAGTACCAGTGAAGAACAACCCGCACAGTGCAGTGCTGCCAACATAGCGACCGTATATTAATGCATATTGTACTCTTAATGCGTTTGAAGAGACATTTTGTCCTTGGTGTTGGTAATATTTGCTTGAATAGCGGTAATTTTATTACAGTCCGCTACGAGCGAGGGAAATGTATGGAATGTCGGACACGGCTTTGATTCCGCTTCTGTAAAGCTGCGTACAGACCGGCCCAACGATGGATATTTATCATACATAATAAAGGGCAGATTGCAGCAACGAAGGTCAACGAAACCCGTTCGTTGGCGTTCGTTGGGCCGGTCTGTACGCGGCTTAACGCGACGCTGCATTGGCTACATCAATACTGTTGGAGCTAAAATTTATTTAGAAGGCATTCACACACTATACACGTATTCAACGTGTTAATTTGTAAATTAATTCCAAATATTATTACGTTGTGAAGCTCTATTGGCTGGCGACTTTGAGAATTCAGTTGCAGATACTTAGTAACAATTTATGGGGTTTTCGCGAAGTCATTCACGAAATAATTAGTGTTAAATTCAATATATTTTGGATCCGAAAATCATTGTCAAAACGAATTCGCGATAGGGGGGTTGTGCCGCAGCTTTCCAAACACCTTAGCAAGTTCTCAAACTGCCACGCACACGCTGCATGTTGCGTGTATGCGATTCCGAAACGTAGTTTGTAAATATCTCTTATTGCAGAAACCACGCACAATCCAACGCACAGAAAATGCATTTAAAATCTCTCAAATTTATGTGTGTGTAATATGGGTAACCTGAAATGAATGTTTTTTATTTTTTTCGGGCCAGTGTAGGAACTTTCATACTGACTCAAAAGCTTGAGTACTTATTACTATTTATGTAATAGTTATAGAGCTTTGAACTTTCACTAAATCAAGCATTTGGCACTAAAAACAAACATCTTTTAGCCTGATTTATGAACCCTCAAAATTATAAACTATATAAAGAAGATACAAAAGTATTATCAGTTGGAAAAATGTTTATACACCAGACCATACGCAGATACCACCAACTTACTGATCCACTCCCCCAAACTAACACGCGGAGGCAACCACAACATGCAGTACCCCGAACGTCGAAGTATTCTAAGATACCGGACCCTGTCCTAGTTTAGAAGATAATAATTTAAAAAATTAAAAACCGACTTCAAAAAACCACTAAAATGTAAGAAATAATTTAAGGTTTACACAAATTCTACTCGTATGTGACAGTACAAATATACCTAAGCAGGAACTGTTCTTTTTTGATGTTGGTGCGGTGACAAAGTAATCTAAAGAATTATGGCACCAACTTCAAAAAAGAACAGTTCCTGCTTAGGTATATTTGTACTGTCACATGCGAGAAGAATTTGTGTAAACCTTAAATTATTTCTTACATTTTAGTGGTTTTTTGAAGTCGGTTTTTAATTTTTTAAATTATTATTTTATTTTATAGTTTTTAGTATATTTGCAATAATTTTCTAACCGATTCTAATGAAATTAAGAACGTAAATATGTGCCCAAAATGGAAATTCATACCCTGTTTTTACACCTTCACCCACCCTTGGGTGTAAGATAAAATTCTGAAAAAAAATGGGACCACCTGGGAGCTCAACCCAATACAACAAAAAAAGAATTTTCAAAATCGGTTCAGAAACGGCGGAGTAATCGGTGAACATACATAAAAAAAAAGATCCCGACGAATTGAGAACTTCCTCCTTTTTTTGAAGTCGGTTAAAAATTGCATAAAGAAAATGCACTTAACCACTCTAAATATATATAGTTTTCAAACGCTCGGGAATACGACCGTTGCCGAACAATGATGAAGATTTCTATGCGCATTATCAATTTTGGGGAACTGTACTCCTCTTTATTGTGGGGGGTTATTGTATACCTATATAGGTAAATTTTGACCTACTAACTACTATGGCAAAGTACGTAGTAGATAACCTTACCATTTCAATTTCAATGAAGACATAAGACTTCCTTTATCGCTTCAGTATTTACACCGCGCACCGCTTGTTCCATAAACATTTTCTGGCGGGTTTTATTAACTTGTAATACTTTGGCCTCTCTTAATTAAGAAAGAAGGCGCGTTCTGGGGTAAGAAAGTGAATTCAAAGTGCGAACAGTGAAGGCCGTGGCTTGGAACTTTATACAAAGATCAAAATTCAAAATATATTTATTTAAAAAAACATGTAACATAATACAGATCTTATATCTATTTAACATCTAAAATACACTTTGCCTTCATTGGATCTGGTACTCTGTCTTCTAAACTAGGACAGGGTCCTGTATCTTAGAAGACTTCGACATTCGGGGTACTGTCCTAGTTTAGAAGACAGAGTACCAATGAAGAACTAGAAATAGAATAGAACTAAAATGAAAAACCAGATCCAATGAAGGCAAAGTGTATTTTAGATGTTAAATAGATATAAGATCTGTATTATGTTACATGTTTTTTTAAATAAATATATTTTGAATTTTGATCTTTGTATAAAGTTCCAAGCCACGGCCTTCACTGTTCGCACTTTGAATTCACTTTCTTACCCCAGAACGCGCCTTCTTTCTTAATTAAGAGAGGCCAAAGTATTACAAGTTAATAAAACCCGCCAGAAAATGTTTATGGAACAAGCGGTGCGCGGTGTAAATACTGAAGCGATAAAGGAAGTCTTATGTCTTCATTGAAATTGAAATGGTAAGGTTATCTACTACGTACTTTGCCATAGTAGTTAGTAGGTCAAAATTTACCTATATAGGTATACAATAACCCCCCACAATAAAGAGGAGTACAGTTCCCCAAAATTGATAATGCGCATAGAAATCTTCATCATTGTTCGGCAACGGTCGTATTCCCGAGCGTTTGAAAACTATATATATTTAGAGTGGTTAAGTGCATTTTCTTTATGCAATTTTTAACCGACTTCAAAAAAAGGAGGAAGTTCTCAATTCGTCGGGATCTTTTTTTTTATGTATGTTCACCGATTACTCCGCCGTTTCTGAACCGATTTTGAAAATTCTTTTTTTGTTGTATTGGGTTGAGCTCCCAGGTGGTCCCATTTTTTTTCAGAATTTTATCTTACACCCAAGGGTGGGTGAAGGTGTAAAAACAGGGTATGAATTTCCATTTTGGGCACATATTTACGTTCTTAATTTCATTAGAATCGGTTAGAAAATTATTGCAAATAAACTAAAAACTATAAAATAAAATAATAATTTAAAAAATTAAAAACCGACTTCAAAAAACCACTAAAATGTAAGAAATAATTTAAGGTTTACACAAATTCTTCTCGCATGTGACAGTACAAATATACCTAAGCAGGAACTGTTCTTTTTTGAAGTTGGTGCCATAATTCTTTAGATTACTTTGTCACCGCACCAACATCAAAAAAGAACAGTTCCTGCTTAGGTATATTTGTACTGTCACATACGAGTAGAATTTGTGTAAACCTTAAATTATTTCTTACATTTTAGTGGTTTTTTGAAGTCGGTTTTTAATTTTTTTAAGTATAGTACAATTATGTATTTGGTGCTAAAAGAGATATTGATTTATCAGTAACGAAATTCGATTCGATAATTCATAATATTGTCATAATATTAAAATTTACTTCGAAAATGTTACAGTACTTTTCAAGTGTCTTACTGAAGCTGATGTAAAGATGAATGAAAGAAGGTTTGAATAACACAAGGGTTATATTATAAGAAGAAATGGATTTCAAACACAATTTAACATTAAAAATTTAAAATCTCAGTTCAAAAGTATTTACAGCACTGATCATTTCACATTAATATTACAATTACAAACAAAGTGAAGTCTATCAATGTGGCATATATTTTATTCTTTTATTTGTTTCATAATAAGGCGTCATCAACAATAATTTTAATAAAGTTGTGTTATATTAATAGGTTTCGGGTAGACATAAGTTAGCGCGGGCTGCGTCCCGCGCCCCAGTCCTCAGTCGAATAAATGCTTGTTCATATATCGGTTGTCTCAATTATAACAGTGGCGAACGAGTAAATCAGAAAACGCGTGCAAATAAAAAAAAGAAATGGCTAAATTCTCGGTCGGGTCTTTAACGCTATTCAATCACGAGCAGCAAGATTGGACATTATATAAAGATCGTCTAGAACAATGGTTCTTAGCCAACGATATCGGGACAGGAGACGATAAAACCGGTAGCAAGCGACGCGCCATTTTGTTAAGCAGTTTAGCCGAACCAACGTACAAATTAATTCGGGACCTAGCTTTACCTAAATCTGTCGGTACCCTTAGTTACAATAATGTGGTGGAGTTACTCGATGGACATTTTGAAACTAAAAAGTGCGGGTTTGCCGAAAGATGTAAGTTCTACGGTGCCACGCAGGCTCGCGGCGAAAGTCTAGCAGACTGGGCGGCGCGGGTGCGAGGCTTGGCATTACACTGCGATTTTGGCGCATCGACTCTGGAGGAGGCTCTTCGAGACCGTTTCGTGCTGGGCATGCAGTCCGGCCCCGAGCGGGACCTACTCTTCACCAAGGCCATGGAAGGCCTGACGCTGAGCAAGGCGTTGGAGCTGGCGGATGGAGTGCGTGCGGCGCGCGCCGGGTCGCAGCAGGAGGCGCCGGGCCAGGCGGAGCTCGCCACGGCCCAGGTGCTCAAGGTGGCCGCCGCGGCGCGCCCGCAGACCGCGCGCCCGCCCGCGGCCGCCTCCCCGGCAGCACGAGCGGACCCGGCAGGATGTCCAGCTTGTGGCTACGATGGCCACGACGTGTCCAGGTGCAAGTTTACTCGGTACAGGTGCAAGAAATGCGGCGTGAAAGGTCACCTTCGAAGAATGTGTCCGGGAAAAGGCTCGTCGCGTCATCATTTCATTGAGTGTGGTGCCGACGGGGACGGTTACGATGTTGATGGTAAGCGCATAATTTGTAATATTCGTACGCAGCATGGTGAACCAATGAAAGAGACCATTCTAGTAAATAATGTCAGGTTGAATTTCGAAATAGATACCGGATCGGCAGTTACCGTTATTTCGGAGGAAATATTTAATAAATATTTTTCTACCTTAAAATTAAATCCGAGTCAATTAGTTTTACAAAGTTATAACAATTCAATAATACACACGTTAGGCTACGTCTCGTTAAGTTTCAGTTACAATAACCAAAGTCGAAACTTAGATGTATATGTAGTGCGTGATGGGGGCCCGCCGTTATTAGGGAGGGATTTCTTATTGAAATTTAAATTACAAATATCACCATTGAACTTATGTTCGGACGTATTGGACCAATTCGCACAGAGGTACCCTAATTTATTTTCGGATAAGTTAGGTTGTTTTAACGGTGGGACAGTGAACCTCGACCTTAAACCAGATTCTAAACCGATCTTTAGGAAAGCGAGGCCGCTCCCCTTTGCTATTCGCGAAAAGGTAGAACAAGAAATAGACAGGTTAGTGGAATTGGGCATCTTGGTACCCGTGCAATACTCCGATTACGCAAGCCCCATTGTACCCGTTATTCGCGAAGATAAGAAGTTGCGTCTGTGTGTAGATTACTCGACAACAATCAATAAACAACTGTTTATTGACAAATACCCATTGCCGAGGGTCGATGAACTTTTCGCAAAACTTCATGGCGGTCAACAGTTCTCGAAACTAGATTTGTCTAGGGCGTACAATCAATTTTGTCTCAGTGACAGTTCCCAAGATCTTACGTGTATAAATACACACAAAGGCCTGTATAAATTCACAAGATTAGTGTTTGGGCTATCGTCGGCCCCGGCCGTGTTCCAGAGAGCGATGGAGTCGCTGCTATCCGGGCTCGACGGAGTGCTATTATTCTTGGATGATATCTGTGTCACCGGCAAGGATAAAAAAGAGCACAGTGAAAGGTTAAACCAAGTGTTTGATAGATTAGAAAAGGCCGGCCTTGTTTTACAAAAACAAAAATGTTTATTATTTCAGGACTCAATTTCATACTTGGGATTTGTAATTGATCGTAACGGAATTCATAAGTCGCCGGAAAAGGTTAAGGCTATTTTGAATGCGAAGACACCCACTAATGTATCGGAGCTAAAGTCATTTTTGGGGATGATAAATTATTATAGGTCGTTCATTAAAAATGCGTCATCTATTATGAGCCCGTTACATAAATTACTACAAAAAGGTAGTATGTGGCAATGGTGCCCTGAGCATGAGTTGGCAATTACAAATATAAAAACAATATTGGCATCGGATAACACCTTAGCACATTTTAATCCAAATGCCAAAATAATATTAACCGTAGATGCATCTCCTTACGGGCTAGGAGCGATATTATCGCAAGAGGAAAATGGTGTGGAAAAACCAGTTTCGTTTATGTCACGGTCATTGTCACCCGCTGAAAAACGTTACAGCCAAATCCAAAAAGAAGCAGCGGCCATAGTGTTTGGAGTAAAAAAATTCCACCAATACCTATTTGGTCGTTCTGATCCGTTTATATTGCGCACGGATCATAAGCCTTTGCTATCAATATTTAACCCTAGCAAAGGAATTCCAGAAATATCGGCTAACAGGCTCCAACGTTATGCAATTTTCCTCTCCGCGTATAATTACAAGATAGAATATGTTTCGAGCGCTAATAATGCAGCTGATTTCCTAAGCAGATCTGTAGCCGAGAGTAGCTGCGCACCGCGCGCGGCCGCTAGCTCATGCGATAGTGTTGATGAATTATCGTATGTAAACTTCATTTATAATGGTCACACGCTCTTATCGCAAAAAGAGGTAAAAGAAGCGACACACAATGACATCGTCCTTAAGTCAGTTGTGAAGTATTGTTTGACCGGATGGCCCAGAAAAATTACTGATAAGGATATTAAACCTTATTTTATGTGCCGAAATGAATTATCATTAGAAGAAGATTGTTTGATACGAGGGTCAAAATTGATCATACCAGAATGTTTACGTAAAAATGTTTTGGTCGAGTTACACAGTGGTCATTTAGGTATTAGTAAGGTGAAGTCTGAAGCGCGCGATAGATTCTGGTGGCCGGGCATGTCGAGCGACATTGAACGTTATGTGTCGTCATGCGACGTGTGCGCCACGCTGCGGCCCGCGCCCCCGCGCGTCCCGCTCGCCCCGTGGCCGCACCCGCCCGCTCCATGGCATCGAGTTCATTTAGACTTCCTTGGCCCGATCAATAATAAAACATATCTAGTGATTGTCGATGCCTACTCTAAATGGGTAGAATGTTACGATGTGTCTACAGGGTATGGATCTAGGATAGTCATAGAAAAGTTATGTGACGTCATGGCTAGGTTTGGCCTTTTTCACACAATATTAACAGATAACGGCACATCGTTTTGTTCGACAGAGTTTAAATCATTTTGTGATAGTAACGGAATTAAACACATAACTTCACCGCCATACAACCCGCAAAGCAACGGTCAAGCGGAAAGTTATGTAAAAATAATAAAAAAGGCTATCAAATCGATAATTTTGTCAGGGTCAAATTTGCGAGACTTAAACATTAAATTATGCGAATTTTTATTAAAATATCGCAATTCGAAGCATTTTACAACAGAAAGGTCTCCTTCAGAAGTACTTTTTGGTCACAGATTGCGTAGCAGATTAGATGTGCTGTGCCCTAGCGGGGCGCAGGCGCAGGCCGCCCCCGCCCCCGCCGACACCACACTCGGTGAAACAGTAACACGGAACCAGTCCTTACAGTGTAAACATTATACAGGAAACAGGAAAGTTTCCTTCGTCAGTGGAGAAGTAGTGTTGGTGAAAGTGTTTAAAAATCAAAAATGTGAGTGGGCTAAGGCCGTCGTTTTAGAAAAACTCGGTTCTAATGTCTATTCTATTCAATTGTTAAACTCTCAGACTGTTTTGAAGAAACATGCTAATCAAATTTTGAAATTTAAAGGGGAGGAGGATGTATCAGTTATACCTAACGAGTCAGAAAATGTTTGCGAATCTGAACTAGTGTTACCTCCTGTAATGTTGTCTAGTGTTAGCGCACCTGTGTCACCCGAACCTGAGGTACAGGCGACACAAACCGACGACGTCAGCGCGCCTTCAGCCACGACTTCCGTCTCTGACTCTGAACCTCAGGTTTTGGAAAAACGCAAGCGTAAAGTTATTAATTATAAAAGTTATTTTTAAATCATACTAGTGGATGCCTACGCTTTGCTTTTAAGTGTGTAAACGGATTTTGTGCCTATTGATTTAAATTGTTTTCAATAATAATTGTCAGGTTTCTTATGCAACTGCTTGCGCTTTATCTTATCAATTGCATTCAAATATTGGCGGAGGTATGTTATATTAATAGGTTTCGGGTAGACATAAGTTAGCGCGGGCTGCGTCCCGCGCCCCAGTCCTCAGTCGAATAAATGCTTGTTCATATATCGGTTGTCTCAATTATAACAAGTTGATATTAAATTCACATTTGAAAACAAAACCAAGAACGATGTGTAATAATAATAATAATAAACCCCTGTTCCTCATCTCTGGCTTGCCTTTATTGGTTGTCCAGAGTGAACACTGACGAGGAACATGATCTCCCACCAAGAGGGGCAAGCAAGAGCTTGCCTTTATTGGCTGGCTTGAGTGGTGTACCGCTAGAGCAGATATGCTCGGAGGAAGGAAGTATATCCAGTAAGTGCTTGTAGGGGTCTTGACCGGCATCCGCGATTGCTCTGAGAGCCTTGGTATACCTCTCCATCCTCAGCACCTCATGCCATGTTGCCCCCTTGTTGCTACGTCACTGTTATGTGCTAGCGACTGTTTTGGGGGGCCCATTTAATGTGTGTGCGAGTCACCCCCTGCCTTTTTATCCGTGTGTGAAACATATAGGTCAGGCAGGGGCCATAGTCCTTCCATAGTCCCAGTTACCCAGTCCATTTAGCACCCCACTCCATAACCCTGTATTAGTTTTCTCCATATCCTACAATAGTCCTGCACTAACCGGGGGTTTTCCTTGGGTTTACTTCTATAGTTTTCACAGGGAAAATCGTCGGTTAGTGTCACATTTCATATAGATTAATGTTGTAAAAAGGGCCTCTACATGTTGGCTTCGGCCCCATGCACGCCTTCCAAATGTCCGGGACCCCATGGTCCCGAGATTGAAAAACAACAACATAATAATAATAATAATCTATGAGTCTGAGCCCACCACACGCAAACGTACGCGCAAAAAATGGACTGTTGAAATGAACAAATTCATCATGCGTACCTATTTTAAACTCACATTACTGGAAACAGACATCAAAGGATATTTACCACCACTTCACACAAAATTTCTGGAGAAATTTCCACATATGCAAGTGTCGCGGCAAAGAGTGGGAGACCAACGTCGCACTATTGTAAATAACAAAATTCTCCCTATTGAAACTATAAACACGATTAAAGATGAAGTAGCTACGGAATTAAGAATGACCAACACACAAGTAGAAACAACTAACTCAGACAAATCACAACCATCCAACACTCAAACTCAGCGTATGAGGTGGTCTACCGAGTACAATGAGACCATCATCCGAGCATATTTTAGAATAACCAACTTAGAAACAGATATAACTGCATACAGGCCACAATTACACCAATCTTTCATTGAAACATTCCCACACCTATCGCACCTTTCAGAACAAAGAATAGCAGATCAGAGAAGAGTTATCATGAATAATAAACTTCTCACTCAGGAGAGACTTGACCACATCAGGCAAGAGATTGAAGCAGAGTTAATAGTCCCTACCAATGAAGTACAACAGCCAGAACAACCCAACGAGCCAGTATTTCTAAATGATATACAATCTGACTGCATGATAGATAACTCTAATGAAATTCCGGAACCGAGACACCCCGAATGTAACCCAGAAATTGATACAACTTTTCAGAATGCATTAGATTTCTTTATAAACACTGAACCAACTGAAAGGCCATACATAGCACGTCAAAAAACTTCAAAAAAGTTTGCCAAAATAGTAGAATACATTAATGAACGAACCCTCCCAGTTTATGTTAAACCTGATATTGAATTTAGCCTATTCCAAACTATAGTGTACTGTGCAGCCTGGACAGCTGCCAAATGTAATGGAACTAAATTAACACTTCCTCCGACAGATACAAGCAATAGAAACAATAGCAATAAAAAACCGAAATGGCAAATCAGACTAGAACACAGAGTAGAAGACTTAAGATCAAAAATAGGCAAGTTAACACACTACATTGCTGGCAATAGAAACAGAAAGCTTGTAAAAAATGTAGAAGACATACAAAAAAATTATCAAACCCATTCAATACACGAGGACCCCAATACGCAACTGACACACTTTCTTGACACATTAAAACAGAAACTGATAGTTACTGCTAGTCGTCTTAAAAGATATAAGGCCTGTACTTTACGCAAGACACAAAATGCACAATTTACTAACAATGAAAAACAATTTTATCGCAACCTCCGAAATAGCACTGAAAATAAAACACCATCACAACCACAACACAATGATACACCGACCCCTGGCGAGTTACAACAATTCTGGGCAAAGATTTGGGAGAACCCAGTTGTGCATAATACGGAAGCTGATTGGATACGAGAGGAGGAGGCAAAACATGCGGAAATACCATCAATGGAATTTGAATTTGTCTCCATTGACACATTCCAGGATGTATTAAAGTCGCTGCACAATTGGAAAGCCCCAGGTACTGACCATATTCATAACTATTTTTACAAAAAATTCACCCATATCCACCCATTATTATTCAATTTTGTGAACAATTTCATAAAAAATCCGAATATGTTACCAGAATATATTACTACAGGAATCACATACATGCTACCTAAGGATCCAGAAGATTTGAGTAACCCTGCTAAATTTAGACCAATAACTTGTCTTCAAACCATCTACAAAATAATTACCTCATGCCTTACGCGAATAATATATTTACACTCTGAAAACAATAAGATTTTGGTAGAGCAGCAAAAGGGCTGTCGAAAATACAGCCAAGGATGTAAAGAACAGCTAACAATAGACGCAATAATACTAAAAATAGTACAAAAGAAGAAACAAGATCTGTATAGTATGTACATAGATTATAAAAAAGCATATGATTCAGTTCCGCACTCTTGGTTACTCAAAGTCTTAACAATTTATAAAATACATCCAGAAATAATTTCATTTCTAAATTTCATCATGAACCGCTGGACCACTAAATTAAAATTAAATAATGACACATCAGAACCAATCAAAATACAACGTGGAATTTTTCAAGGAGATGGCCTCAGCCCTCTGTGGTTCTGCCTTGCATTAAACCCACTATCTAATGTATTAAATGATACCCGGACTGGATTTCACTTTCAAAACTGTGACACTAAACTTAACCACCTCATGTACATGGACGATATAAAACTGTATGCTAACAATGAATCTGATCTAAATATATTAGCGGAAACTACGGACCGCCTATCAAAAGATATGTGTATGGATTTTGGAATTGATAAATGCCGGATTAATTCTGCAAAAGAAGGTAAAAGTTTTGAACACCACTTTGAAACCATGTCAGGGGATATTATCACACCACTTACTGAAAATGAAACCTATAAATATTTAGGCTATAGTCAAAATAAACAGATACAGTACAAAGAAACCAAAACCAAACTTATTCAACAATTCAAACACAGACTAAACTCAATTCTAAAAACTCAACTTAATTCAGCAAATACAGTCAAAGCAATTAACACCTATGCTATACCTATTTTAACTTACTCTTTTGGAATAATTAACTGGTCCCAAACAGAATTAAAGAACCTACAACGCATTGTAAACACAACTATGACTAAATTTAGGAAACATCACCCCAGAGCTTGCATACAACGACAAACATTACCGCGAAGTGAAGGTGGACGAGGTATTGTAGACATCAGGAACCTACATAACAAGCAAATCCAATCGCTCCGACACTACTTCCACGAAAAAGCCAAAACATCCACAATTTACAAAGAAATAGTAAATACTGATAGTAAATTAACTCCCCTAAACCTTAAAGACTACGAATCACAGCCTAATGAAGAACAACTAGAAAAAGACGACAAATTACGTGAGTGGAGTGGAAAATCTCTTCATGGAAGACACCCCCACGACCTGAGCCAACCCAACGTCGACAAGCTAGCGTCGCACGAGTGGCTCCGTCGCGGGGAACTCTTCCCGGAGACTGAAGGATTCATCATCGCAATACAAGACCAAGTCATTGAAACCAAGAACTATCAGAAGCACATCATGAAACTACCAGGCTCCCAGAATGATAAATGCCGCAAATGCAACTCAGCACCAGAAACAATCCAACATATTACAGGCGCATGTAAATCTATAGTCCAAACTGAGTATAAACATCGTCATGACCAAGTCGCAAATATAATTCATCAACAGCTCGCAATAAAGTACAGTCTCCTACCGCAACCAGCCATACCGTACTACAAATATGTTCCAGAAGTTGTCCTAGAAAGCAATACACACAAACTTTACTTCGATAGAGCTATTTTAACAGACCGAACCACTCACTTCAATAGACCCGACATTACCATAATACACAAGCAACAAAAAACTGCCCAGATTATAGACATTGCAATTCCTAATACTCACAATCTACAAAGCACAATCTCAGAAAAACTAAGCAAATATACCGACCTTAAGGGTCGGCAATAGGCAATCGAGGGTTGGCATTGTCATAGAATTATGTAGTAAATGATGCTCTACAGCCTTGAAAAAAATCACACCGGTAGTCGAAGAGTCTAGCTAGGTGCTGAATCATTCGATTTTAAGTAAAAGCTTATGGATAACTGTAAATTAAATTCAGAATATGACGAAAAACCAGGCAATGACACTTCCGTATTGTAACAACTGTGTCGTAATCATCAAGAATTTTCATATGATTTTTATCATATTATAAAGTTAAAGGCTTGGACTAGGCGCTAAATACCTTGTTTTTTAATAACACACACTTATTTTGTGTAAATTAATCCCAAACTTGAGCAATTTTTTTCCCTCAAATCTTCATACAAATATCTATGGCGGCTTTCTGTGTTATAAAATCATAAACACAAGTGACGTTTGACTCAGTTGGCCGCTGGCCTCCAAAGAAGGGTCACGTCGGTTTAGGCAGCACTGACAGCTCGCGATCTTATCGTGTACAGATACAAAATCACTGCACATTGGTTGTCATTGCACTTTTTCAACTTTTATGACACCAACATAATTTGATTTGAAATTGAGGAAGCATAATTCTTCCAAAATATTCAATACATTAAATTAAATTAGATAGTGTGCAATATTCTCGTGACATTACAGTCTCGTAAAGGTCTGATGAGGAGCAGGAATATAGCGAATGGATCTAAGTGATGACAATACGCACGAACATTAGGTTAGGGATCAAAAATACAGTCTCTTGGTGCTGGTTGAGGTATGGTCTCGTGAGGATCTGATGAGGGCAGTAACACGGTGGTGGCTCAATTTTATTTCAAAAATGTTAATAGCTAGGTAAAAGCATCGAGTTTGGGCTATTAAGTATGTTTTTCAGAGAGAGAGAAAGAGATTTTATTTTTCCTCTGGATGTGTTAGGTTTACTGGGTTTACTAAGTTCATTCTGTTAATGGCATCAAGTTGTTATGTGTTCATAAGTAATAATTATTTATTAACAAAATGCTGTTGGTTCTCCACGAAAATGTAAAAATAAAAATAAAATAAATAAAAATAAATTCGTAACGTAAAATTGTCAATGACGGAATTTCTTCTATAGACAGTAGCCACAACTCGAAAAAACAAACGATAGATGGCGTGATTTGAAGATAAAGATACATTTATTCGACACATAGACAGCAACAACATAAAAATACAGATTTAAAGAAAAGAAACACATACTTATACAAAACAACAAAGAAAAAAAAGGATACACATCAAAATAACTGGAAAAAATATAAGCCCCAGAGTACCATAATATTTTTTTTTTTGGGTACTCCCCATCTATTCGAAATATCAGCTTGATATCTTTACCCGTTTCTGAGAAAAAGGGCGGTGACAGACAGTCAGTCAGACAGACGGACAACAAAGAGATCCTATAACGGTTGCTTTTTTTCTTTTGACGTTCGAAACCCTAAAATTAAGTAAAAATATTATGCTGCTACCAAAAAATGTACTTACAGGTATTGAAAAAGCGGTATATAGTACTAAACAAATTATAAACAAACAAAAAACCCGACTGCACGCTAAAAATATGAAAACAAGTCCCAATGTTAATGGAAAGTATCGTAGGCGGGGACCAGCAGAGGGTTCACCATTTAGCTGAATGTTACTTAGAAAACGGCCTTGAGTGGCGGTCAAGTTGGTCCCCGCCTGCGATACTTTCCATTAACATTGGGACTTGTTTTCATGTTTTTAGCGTACAGTCGGGTTTTTCGTTTGTTTATAATTGTATTTTTTTATTTGTAACTTTTTAGTTGTTTTTATTTTATGAAATTTTACGTCAGTAGTTCATGATCATTTTTTATTTCAATAATTTTGGTGTTGTTATTTAAATACCTTCAATATGCATATTTTTATAATGTGAAAATCAAGCCCTTTCATTTGATACCTTACACGGCAAAGTTGAATTATTATTTTTTCGATCATCACGTTATGTCCTCTAGAGGGCGCTATGTTCATTTTAATGGAACGTCACATAGCCTATAACCATCGCGCCATCAATACGCTTCTAACAATATCTCATACATCAAAATCTATCAAGCCGTTTAGGCTACAGGAGGGAACAAAGAAACAGACAAACATACATACATACAATCAAAAAACATTACCCTCCTCTTTCGGCAGTCCGGTAAAAAGGAGTAAGACAGGGGGTCATTCTGAACTTTTGCTCTACGAGTTTTGGAAATTAACTTTGTTGGACATGTGACTTTTTACTATGGAAAACGAATATTTTTTTTCGCGAATTTGCAAATCTCGTAGAACAAAAGTTGTTCAGAATGACCCCTTGAGTCATCCCCTTTTGGCTTAGTATAGCCCTTTTGCGACACTATGTATTTACTTTGCTTTGTCGTCGGGGTTCAGTTGGCTGGAGAATGCCCGAAACTTATTATCTACACTTTAATACTTGTAGTTACCTTTCTACAAGTAAATACCACATTTGTTTGAGAAAGCTAATCGGGTTCCGAGTATAGAGTAAAGTGGCACCCCTATTAATTTCTACTCTTTCCTGGTGCCTACCAGTGTAAGTAAGAATTATACTTACTTACCCTAAAATCACCCAAAATGTACTTGAACATAATTGTCAATAAAGTTGGCGAGTAAAAGTTTATCGACCCACTGTGCAAACTTACATGTGTGCGTGTCACTGCGTGTGCTGTGTGAAGAGCATTGAAAACCCAAAATTGGCGCGGCACGTCACCCTGTACGGGCCCTTAAAGACGAAGTAACCCGCATGTGGCGTTTAAAATCAGCGTCTATAGTACCCATAGTATTATCAACAACAGGAGTCATACCGAAACAGTTAGACCAATCATTAAAAGCTTTAGATCTTCCTACACATACCTACACTATCTTACAAAAAGCAGCCATATTGAATACATGCAGAATTGTTCGCAAGTTCTTGCAAACCGACCAGCCATCTCAAAGACAAACATCTACAACTTTAGAAAATGATGCTCACTTGGCCTAGGCCCGTGTGCATCATCAATCACCGGTTCTTATAGAAGAAACCGAGCTGACATAATTCAGAAACCAAAATAATAATAATAATAAATCATTTATTTCAGACCAAAATACATAGTCCATAGCGTGTTAGTAACAATTTATCTTATTCTATGTAGTGTTAGTAAAACAAATAAATAATAATTATACGTGCTTAACTTAATACCAATCCTATGCATAACTGGTGTGACGTAACACCCAATGACGCAGCATTGGGGAGTCCCACCGGTCTGCGAACACATATAATAATAGTAATTTATTTATTTATTTATTTAAAGGAAAACTTACAGCTAGAGATATCAGTAAAAATAGCAAAGTATGAAACAGACAGCCAATTACAAGTTTCCACATGTAAGAAACAAAATATTGCCATTATGCCTAATAAGTTCTACTTATTTCAGTGAATAGTAATAAATAAAAGTAAAAAACAATAAAATAGCCTTAAATAATAACTTTACGTAACTATAAGTGAGATTACAAATAAATGAAGTGAATGTGCCTATTACACAAAATATCTATATAAATATCTACCTACTTAACAAATTTTGAGCTGAATTTGTCGGTCAGACAGAAGTATGCCATTTTAGGGTTACTAACAAATAAGTCAAGACCTGGGTATTCTCTGGTCAGGGAGTTAAATGATCGTGAGGCTCTTAAAAGAAATGAGTTCTGTCGGTAGTTTGTGTGAACTACTGGTACATGCAAAATAGTCTTTTGTCTCATTTGACGATCGGGGGCTAATATGTTAATTTTACCTAATAAATCCGGACAGTCAATTTTATTTTGAGCGATCTTTAAAATAAATGCGATGTCTGCTGCGTCACGCCGTATAATTACAGCTCTATACATATAAGAACTGAAGGACCTTTGACTGATCGCTGACAGCCGCTGACAGCCCGAATTGTTTTCGATTATGTACACATGATATTGACTCCTATTTCTTTCAAACAAGATGCAAAATCCAAGTGCATTGATTAAGTCTCTTACGATTTAATGATTCGGTTGTTTCGGGAATACGACAGTTTGCGAATATTTGCATGCGCATTATTAATATGGGAGAACTGTATCTGTGTATGTATGTATCTGTCTTTGGTAACGTAGCTCCCAAACGGCTGAACCAATTTTTTCATTTTAGGTCATAGCCTATTCATTAAATTGTTTTAAATTCATAACAATAATTTATCCACGTTTTATAGCCCTAGTACATTTCCACTACCCCTTTCCTCAACAGGAAGGGTTAAAGTAACAAACGTCGTTATATGTACAGAAGATTTCCTCTCGCTGCTAAGAAACTCTTATAAGTTCGTGCGAACATGAATATTTAAGTGTTACCACCGCCTTACACGGTTCACGTGCTTTGAATGTAGTGCCATGGATCTGCCCATAAATTTACTGAAAGGCGTATAAATAAGAATACATAAACATTTAAATCTTTGCATCATCATCCTTTTAACATTAACTTGAATCCATTTTTTATCTTGTTAGCGTGTCGAAAAACGAATTCTTTAACAATAAATATGAAGGAAAACATCATGAGGAAACCTGCAGATCTTGATCTGATTCAGATGTGTACCCTAAGCCCTAGTTGCACTCATTCAAAAACAGCGATACGGCTTGTGATCTCACGTGAGAAAAATGTACAGCGAAGAGCGGGCGGCCCGCTTGCGAGTCACCTCTGACTACCCCTTTGTAGATTACAGCGTTGAGCACCGTAATGTATGTGTAAGTTAACGTATGAAAAAAATGCATCATCATCATCAGCATATAGCAGTCCACTGCTGGACGTAGGCCTATCCCAAAGCACGCCACTGGATGCGATCTTTAGCTTTCCGCATCCAATCATACCAGCCACTTTTCGCAAGTCGTTACCCCATCTAGCCGGAGGGCGTTCCACACTACGTTTGCCTGAATGATTTGCATGAAAAAGTTTAACAAAACGCTAATATCCTATGTTCTACACATCCTAAGAGTAAGCTCACGCCTTTAGAAAAACAGGCAGTAGCTGCAAACAAGCATCCAACTTACAGTTCTCCCATATTAATAATGCGCATGCAAATCTGTCGTATTCCCGGAAACACCCGAATCAGTGCCTTAAACAAAGCACTTGCATTTTGATCCTTGTTCGAAAGAAATAGTAGTCAATATCATGTGACACATAATCGAAAACAATTTGGGCGGTCGGTGGCTGTCACCGATCAGTCAAGGGTCTCAAGGTCAAGATCAATATTACTTTTGTGGAATTATAAAGAGCTGCAATTACACATCGTTCTTGTTATTTTTTTCAAATGTGAATTTAATTTCAACTTTAATTATTTTTGACGATGCCATATTATGAGGCACATTTAAGAATAAAATATGCGTCACATTGATAGACTTCACTTTGCCAATAAAGCCACACCCAAAAGACCAAGTTTGCAATTGTAATATTATTGTGAATGATCAGCGCTGTAAATACTTTTGAACTGAGATTTTAATGTAAACATTTTTATTAATGTGAAATAATCAGTGCTGTAAATACTTTTGAACTGAGATTTCAATTTTTTTATATAAACCTGTGTTCGAAATCCATTTCTCCTTATAATATAAACCTTGTGTTATTCAAACCTTCTTTCATCCATCTTTACATCAGCTTCAGTAAGACACTTGAAAAGTACCTACTGTGATATTTCGAAGTAAATTTTAATATTATGGAATATTATGAATTATCGAATCAAATTTCGTTACTGATAAATCAATTATCTCTTTTAGCACCAATTAGGTACATAATTCTACAAAAATTTCATGAAGAAAATGCACTTAACCACTCTAAATGCATAATAGTTTTCTAACGCTCGGGAATACGACCGTTGCCGAACAATGACGAAGATTTCTATGTGCATTATCAATTTTGGGGAACTGTACATAATTAATGGATCGCGCCGGAGAATTTCAGAGCGAACTTTCAAATCGTCAAATCTGGATAATAGATTCGTGTTTAGAACTTCGTATTGGCATTAATATTTTTTCTAATGATTGGAATGCTTTATAAAAATATTGATAATGAAGAAGATGGAAGACCCTCAAAAAGCTGGAAATTATATTTTCTGTTTCAAAATTGGATTCACTATTTTTTACATTATTACATTCATATTCATACTCATTTATTCATAAATTTACATTAATCGTCAATACATTTATTATAAGTACAATAGAATTTCAATCACAAGTTTAGATTAATAATTAATAGGCATCAACACAGAATTATTATAAAATTACTAATAATGATAAACTAGACACCGCATATACCCGATAGAAAGAGTATTGAAACTGGCAGTAAGACAAGTAACGCAAAGTACATGCCACTTACACAATTTAGTGTGAATGTCTCATTGTTTGCTAGACCTGTCCATTGTAAATAGCTTAACCGGTATTAACCCGTAAACTAAATCAGATTATTATTCAAAACAATTTTGGTCCAAATTGAAGTTTGGCTAGGCTGAGAACCTGACACAGATTTTCAATTTAATGTCCCGTGAAGGAATAACCTTGTAATTGTAAGGTTTATATTGAAGTAGACTTGGGAGACGAGAGATTTTGTGGTAGATTTAAGCATTGCTAATGAGTTGTTTATTTTATTTGAAACGTTCCTTTGAGGGAAGGGCAGGGGCGTAGGGATTTGTAACGGAATAAGGTTTAGAATAAATTGTTTTTCTTAAGCAAATTTTAAAACGGTAAAATATTCATAACTCAACTTATTACAAACTTGCAATATTTTTATTCGTTTATATTTTTTATATAAAACAACATTATTATATTACACTCACGGGCAATGAAAAGGTTCCACTGAGAAAAGCACTAAATTATTCCTATAAACGGAAAAAGCCAGCCTTAATACGCCTTCTGCCGTCTGCAGTATTAAAGCACATTTAATAGAGCATCGGGATATTAACAAATTAAATCGGTAACGTTTTGTTCAAATTTTAAATTAAAAAATTGAAATAATGGCGTCGTTTGGTGTTTGAATTTTGTGAATGGAACTTTTTCATTGCCCGTCAGTGTATTTGTGTGCCGCAAATGTTATCTTTAACCAAACTTTTTTATATTTACAGTCATAAAATAAACAAGGTCCATATTTATTACCCACACTGAAAGGTTTATCATTAAAAGGTAAGTTTCACATTGCTGGGTCCTTACCCGGTATCTTATCTGTGGAACAGGACCTAGATCAACAAGGTGAAAGCAAAGAGATTAAATTTATGTTCCGGCAGCTTTCGGGAGGCTAAAAGTAAGTAAAATAAACGGTTTTGTTCGTGTTTAGTAATATTTACAGGCTGAAAAAACAAGGAAATTGGGAAAGCTGACATGTTAATACTCGTAGCATGTTAAGTAGTGGAATGATTTGCAAACCAATTTCTTAAAATGTATCTATGTTACGTAATCAAAACATTATTTTATATGAAAAACAGCACAGAAACTGTTATTCTACGTCTATCTATATAATTTATAATTTATAAATACGGTATAGTGAACGATAAATTAATGATCCAGGTTTAAGAAAAATATATGTAGAGTGCTACGAAAAGTTTCGTAGTATGCTACGAAATAATCGTAGTATGCTACGAAATAATTTTAGTATAATAATAAATATCTGCGTTGTGAAAATAATGTGAAATAAATGTAGAATGCTAAAAAAACTGCATTAGCCGTGTTCCCACTCTACTCCAGGGTCCTTTAACGACAGACCTCAATAGCGACCACAGAAAAAAGAAAATCCGAACATAAATTTTTCAGCAGTTAAACTTACAACCAACGGGCGAGGTGAGAATTACTTGATTCTACACCGTATCAATACCGCCTGAACAGAACGTGTGACCCACATCCGAGTGAGATACAAATTGAACTGTCAGGGCGACAAGGGTTCTCCACCATCCACCGCGAATGGAACACAACTCTGCCTGTAAAGAAACAAGGTCTAGATTAAAAGACCAGGTTTTCCCGTATAAGCAACAATAGTTTTTGACGTATTGACAGGGTAAGTAGCTCGGACCTGTTCAGTGCTTCCTACATGAACTTATTGTGAGGTTTTGCTTGACAGCTGTCAGGTGCAGTTTTTTTGTTTCATCTTGTTTGTAGTGTTATTTTAATATTTTTTTTTAATTTGTGTCATTTAATGAACTGAGGTCAATGTTATGCTTTGCGTTTGTTTAGATTAACTCAACCAGGTATTCCGACTCTAGCATATTCACCCTAGGGTGGATTCTAAGAAACGGTTGCCTAAGAATTCACAAATCATAACTAATTATAGATAAGGAAGAGGTAAACTGATTATGAAATCATTATCTATAATATATTTTTCAGAAGCTTTTAGGTAAATATTACTATTGCATATAGGTATGTATAAAGTAGTTTAAAAAAACAATTATGAAACAACTAACTGCTTGAATTGGTGGATTTTATATTTAATGTTTGATAAATTTTGTATTTTATTTAATAAATGATTTGATTCACTGCTTGAAATATATAATAGAATAGAATAGAATATTGAACACCATATAAATCAGACATACAAAAAACATACTTATAAACTAGAACTAATGTACAATAGGCGGCCTTATCGCTGAGATCTCTTACATGCAACCTTACATATTGCGGAAACAAAGTGACAAATTAGAGGGCAGTGTGAAGAAGTTAAAATCAAAAATCAAATCAAAAATCTTTATTCTTAGTAAAAATTAACATAACAGAAAAGTTTTGACGACTACTATCATAACTAGGCTCACATGTAGCCTGTATTTATGATTAAGTAGGCCCGCACCTCTTATGAGGATCGTAACAGTGATCGGTGGTGTCATGTTTTTCAAAACAATATTTTTATGTTCCCTCAGAAGGAAGGACATAAAAGAAGACACAAAATAAAAATAAAAACCTAATAACTAACATGCTGTGTATGTGTGTGTGTGTGTGTGTGTGTGTGTGTGTATGTGTGTGTGTGTGTTTGTGTGTGTGTGTTTGTATGTGAGTCAGAATGAGTGTGAGTACGTAAACTGAATAAGTACGTATTACTTAATAAAAAGCTCTGTTTCATCATATGTAAAGGTTTTTAGTAGTGTAGACACTTTCTTTTTAACTTCAAATGTAGGTTTGTCAAACACAAAATTGATTTTATTAATTTTATTATATAATTTTGGGCCAAGATAAAACTGATGCCTTTTTGTAAAACTAAGCTTAGGCAGGGGAGTATTACAAATTAAGTCTTTGCGACGTTTGGAGGTTTCAAAGAGGGGTGTATGGATGTGTTGATAAATCACCGTGTTGTAAATAAAGAGCTGCCTGACAGTTAAAATGTCGCAGTTCTTGTATAACTTAGTGGTGGGGTAGAGGATAGGACGTTTAGTGGCCACCTTCAGTACTCCTTCAGTACGTTAAATAAATCTTTATTTCATGAAGTAACTGGAAATTATTGACCTATCAGCTCGTATAGATGCTGTAAGTTTTCCAATAGCCGACATATTGAAAATGGCCGCAGATAAAAACATCGATACGCGTTTATTGAACATCCACATTTAATAAGGAAACTAGTTGAATATTAAATACGAGTATACTGTTGTCATTTTATTTAAGTGTAATTGTAAACGTATACTGAAAGGTATTGAAAATTACCTTTAGATTGAAAAAAATATAATATCTTTAAGTTCATAATTGAAAAGTGAGTAGAAATAAATAGCTACATAAATTATAATTATTTTAAAAAATATACTGAATATCGTAGCAGGTGAGGCGTCAGCTTATTAGCGCCTCAATAATGAGATTTTAACATTCAGCCGAGTTGAACGGACAAAGCCCTTTTGATCCTTAAAAAAACGTTTTTTAACGCATTTGATAATTTTCAGTAATCCTTTCAGACATGTAATCACGAAACGATTATATAAATTAGCTTTTAAAGGTTTGCCGGAAAATATTATGAGAGTAATTGGTTTGCTTAACAAAGTACCTATTCATTTTTGAAATCCCGAATCAATTTATTATTTATTAATTAGGGTGGTTCTTGTTTCATTTTAGGTACACTTTTTGACCTTCAGAAGTTCAGAATTTGTCTTCGTTTATTTTTGCTTTAATTACAAGTAAAGTTGTTTTATTGAATAACCAAAATATTCTAAAACATTCTCTATGATAGCTCAATTAACGAAAATCAGAAAAAAACCAAATCATAATTTTCAACATAAATTAGTATTTTAAATAAAAATAATTTTACCTCAATATTTCTACGTCCGTCGTGTTTCTTTATCGTTGCGGAAAGTTTAGTGACAAGAACATTACCCTCCTCCTTCGGCACTCGGGTAAAAAGGGAATGTGAGGCAAATTAAATTATAATTAACAACCACCTGTAGACCTCCAGGGACTCCTCTCCTTGATGACGAAAGATTAATTAGAGAGACCTTTCTTTTCTTAGCTTTGGGCGTCAGATAATGAGACACTTTTAGGGAGTTAATTTGTGGGACCGTTTCCTCTTTTGTGAGCGGTTTTTAAAACGCTCTAAAAAGCGGTTTTTAAAACGTTGATTACGTCTAAAATAATATATTCTACGAGTGTAGTAAGTACCTCATTTTTCAAGCATCGGACTGCATACCAGAATTCTCATTCAATATTTTCGTATCCTATTTAATCCAACTGAAATAATTAAAGGATATTGACTCCGAAGTTCTTTTGAATTAAAGTTCAAATTGCCATTCTGATCTTGAAGCTTTTAAAACTTTTAAGTAAAGTCGCTAAAACCAGTTGAGTACTATGTACACTATTATAATGCCCAGTAGAATTATGAATAGCTTTTTCATGCGTGCTTAAGATCAGCGATTTAAAGTAGCAATAATTATCTATTCTATTATATTCTCTGTGGGGGTGTAAGTACCTGCACCTGGCTCTCTCGAATGGAACCTTTGTGCATATCCTCAAGGTCCAAACTGCCTTCCTAAGTTTGGACCATTTCCCACCACGCTGGTCCACTGCGGGTTGGTGGGTTCACATATCTAGATGTGCTAAATCTAGATATGCAGGTTTCCTCACGATGTTTTCCTTCACCGTAAGAGCGATGGTATACATTGTACTTAAGTTAAAAGAACTCATTGGTACATGTCAGCGCCGGGATTCGAACCCGCAACTCTTGCGTGAGAGGCGGGCGCTTACCCGACTGAGCTACCACCGCTCCCAGCAATAAAAATCATAACATTATACAGTGCTCCAAAATTGATAATGCGCATAGAAATCTTTGACAGATCGGTGGTTTTCGATTATGTGACACATGATATTGACTCCTATTTCTTTCGAACAAGGTGCAAAATGCAAGTGTTTTTTTAAGGCTCTTACGATTTAATGATTTGGGTGTGAAGATCTGCATGTGCATTATTAATTTTGGACAAGTGTACCTACTTCTTTTCAGCTATGACAGTTCAAAATAAATTTTCCATGAGTTTCTTTCGTTCTGAGGATCCGTATGTATTCGTTATTATAACTACAGCCTGTATACTTTTAGATGCAAGAAACAATTTTGCAATTAAGTTTCCATGTTGCAGCGAGATGCTAATAGTTGTTGGCTAAATACTGGAGGCAGGTGGACGCAAATTCCAGCAATTCATTATAATGGACCATTGTGCCGTTTTGTTTTAACTTCCTATCTTGTCGTACAGACCGGTCACTTTACATTAGACACGAACAAGAAGAAAATATATAAGTACCTAAATATCTACTATATTAATGAATGCCAAAAAATAAGAGCAACTAGGTATCTTTGTCGTAAAAACCCTAAAAAATTAAGCAACTTTTGGAGCTACAAGTGCTCTTTTCTAATTCACCTGATAAATCATAAACCTGAGTATGTGTCTTTTTAGTATGTATTTGTTCAAATAAATCAATTGCATTTTTATGTAGCTGTAAAAACGCGCCTATTATGACGAGCGAGTGAAATTTAATTGGACAAGTCACAGCGACCTGTATGTACTGTAGTAAGAGAATAGAGGATTATTTTCTTCGCGAGGAAGCCCTCCTTCCCCTACTACAAAAGTCTTTTATTTCAGTACAAAAAGATGTCGTCTAGTAATCATGCCTTTGTTAATTAGAATTACGGCATAATTTATATTGAAAGAGTCAAAGTTAAAGAAAGTTTTACGGCCGACCTTTCAAGTAATTTTGTAAGTCCATTTACACTTTTTTTACTTTTTAATTAACCTCGGTTTAAATATTTATGTGAGTTGTTCAATGAGCAAATAGTACTTTATGAGTCTATGGTAATTATTCATTAATATTCTCAAATATTAAAATCACAGAAACCGATTACTCAAAGTCAATATTAAAACAAAATTTTATTTGTAGATCGAGAATTAATCAAACATTCAACACTTCATAACAAAAATAAGGTTATGTCTCCCGAACCATTCATTACGTACAGATCCTCCTACAAAGCTATCTTTCATTACAAAACCTCTTCATCAAAACATTGCAAAACCACAAAGCGAATAGGCAACCGGAAACGGAAGGAACACGTTTGCAGCCATCACCAGCAGCACGTCAGAATCACAGACTAATAATAAATACTAAACCTCGCTTGAAACCTCCTTTGTCTCTATGCTCATTTGTTTTAAACTTCTGTTCTGTGCGCGACAGCGTTTTATGAGCGTATAGAGCTCATAACAAGTACTGTATAGAATGTAGACGCGCTTTGTGTTAGTTTTCCGAGCGGAGACCATTTAGCGCGAAATTATTTATCAACCAGATTATAATTGAGTAAAAAATTCAATGACTGAAGGTAAAATTATCTATAGCATAATGTAGTCATACTCAAGTATTTAATGGGGAAAGGAGGAAATTGTCCCAATTTTTAGGGGACCAGCAGAATCACCTAAATGTACTTAAACCAAATAAATCTGCACTTCGGCTAAGAATTTGGGTGCTTAAAAACTTCTTACATTATACCTCTTCATTTATCTTTAAAGACTTTATATAACAAATAAAACTTTAAAAATTATAAAACATCGATCATGCAACTAAGTAACTGTTATCAACGTGAGGTTCCATAAAAGTATCTATTATGTAGAGGTTATAATTACGTTTTAATCATTTTCGAACATGCACATCTTACACAGTAGACATCGATGTTTTAAAAGGTTGCATTTATAAGGCTTTTGCAGGCGGCTGTACGCAAAAAGTAAAGTTGTGAGACGAAGGTGTGCCTAACCTGCCCTGAGAGTAGGCAGCCGAGGTGTCACAGCAACTTGCGAATCTTGTTAAAGTCCCAACTTCCCAGCTTTGTAACACAAGCGGGGAGTTGCCAACTATCGGCCGTGTTTGCTCAACTTACGGGAATTCTGATATGAGCCTTCTTTCTTCTTGTTGCCATAGATATCGGCGGCGGCGGAACGGGAGACGCTTTTGTCACGCGATCGGCTGATTAAAGTTTGGAGTGGCCGTACTGTGTGATATTATGGATGTTGAGGCCTATATGTCTTTTTATCTGCCTTTAACAGCTAAGTAGGGGATTCAAGAAATTCTGTGCCAGTTTAAAAAATAGTGGACGATATCAAAATACCTTTTTCTTGTGAATCATTTCAATCTGCTAGTTCATTCCTGTAAATTTCTTCATCTTAGCCTGCCGGTGACCAAGACTAGAGCTGGACCAAGGTATATCACCGTAGTGATAGGATAGAGCGGTGGTGGCGTAATGGCGAAGGCCTCGTCCTCTCAATCGAGAGGCCATGGGTTCAAATCCTGGCCTGTACCAATGAATTCTTTCAATTGTGTTTTCAATTAAGGAGTTTAAGTACAATAATACCACGTGCTCTTATGGTGATGCAAAACATCGAGAGGAAACCTGCACATCTAGATTCTAGATGTGTATCCTTAGTGCATTGTTGATAGATATTTATAATATAGATTAATTATTAATTGCAATGAAACAACCGACCGTATAATTCGACTTGGCGCTTTATTACTGAAAACCATAGAGTTTGACCATAGACTATAAAGGTCTTACCAAAGAGTATAGAGGGCACGATGCAACGTGCCAGTGCTACGTCTACACAGAGTACACGACATACACATCACTCCTCCACACTAATTTAGAAACATGTTAACAAAGAATTATATGACAATAAAACTACATTTAAAAATAAGACTTATGCTAAAACTTATAACTAACATTCTTATTTCTGGGCCGTAAACACATACGAGGTGGCGATGTAGGTGTTAACGGCCGATCAGTCTGAAGTGGAGGTGTTAACGGCGGATCAGGATGATCTGAGGTGTTCGGATCCAAAATCTCTCGCTCACAACACTCCACAAGCCCCTCCTCCTCCACTATTTGTTCTACGGGCGGGTCGGCTGCGACCGCGCTCGGCACAAGAGCCTCGGTGTGCACTGTTGGAGATGGTAAGGCCAACGGCATGGAAACTGATTGATACTCGGCGGATCTATTAGCAATGACCGAGCTCCCTGGCGATGATGAAGGTTGACTTACATCTAAGTCACGGCTAGCTACACTCTTAAATAGCTGGTCTATATGTCTTACACATACTTCATTATAATCTATTATATACACACTGTACATTCTATTACCTAAAATTTCTTTAACAATTCCCTTTTTCCAAACCCCTTTTCTCGAACTGTACCAACGTACCCAAACTACATCACCTTCATTAAATTTTCTTTTTGAAACAGGTTGTTTATTTACACATGACTTGTCCTCATTGGGTAAAATTAAGTCTAACCGTGAACGTAAATTTCTACCAAACATTAATTTTGCCGGAGGCTCGCCTGTAGAACAATGTTCTGTATTTCTGTACACAAATAAATAATCCAATAGCCGTTCAGAAATAATTTTCTGCGGTAGATTGTCACCAATAGAGCATTTGATCATTTTTTTACAGATTCTAACAGCATTCTCAGCTTGCCCATTACTGGCTGGATGGTATATGGGTGACGTCATATATTTGATACCGTTATTGGAACAAAATTCCCTGAATTGTGAAGAATTAATTTTGGCATCATTATCTGAAACTAGCGTATTACAAATTCCAAAAACTGAAAATAAATATTTTAGCTTCGAAATCAGCGCGCTTGTAGTAGTGCCGTTATTCATAAGCAAACATTCTACCCATTTCGAGTAGCTATCCACCACCACGAGGTACACACTCTGTCCTAACGACATGTAGTCGATGTGCACGCGCTGCCAGGGGCCGGCGGGGCGCGGCCAGGGCGCGGGGGGCTCGCGCGGGGGCGCGGCGCGCACGCTCACGCACGTGCCGCACGCGCCGGCGCAGCGCTCGATGTCGGCGTCGATCCCCGGCCACCACATCCGGGCACGAGCATTACACTTCATCTTAACTACACCCAGATGAGTGCTATGAAGCTCCACTAACATTCGTTCTCGTAACGAGGACGGAATAATAATTTTATGACCTCGCAATAAGTAACCATTCTCGTATTGTAGGTCTGCTTTACATCTAAAGTAAGGTAGGACACACTGACAATGTACTGAACGCGGCCATCCGTGTTGCATGTATTTGATGACAATTTTCAAGACTTCATCATTATCAGTGGCCCTTTTAATATCGTCTAACAACACGGCCGGTGTACTTTCGTCCAGGAATTTCAAAGAAGTGTACATGTCGAACTCTCTGTCACTATCAGAAACCGTTTCTGCAACCGGGGCGCGCGAAAAATAATCCGCTACTACGTTATTTGCACTTGATGTATACTGAATGACATAGTTATAGGCCGACAGAATAATCGCATATCTCTGCAAACGTAACGCCGTGGTTACCGATATGCCCGAATTTTGATTAAAAATCGATACTAAAGGCCTATGGTCGGTTTGTAAAATAAACGGGTCGCTGCGTCCGTAAAGGTACTGATGGAACCTTTTCACACCGAAGATTATAGCCGTAGCCTCCTTTTGAATCTGGCTATAATTTCGTTCGCTAGCATTGAGAGACCGCGAGCCGTAGGCCAAAGGTCGCTCGGAGCCATCCTGCGCGCGCTGCAGCAGCACGGCGCCCAGCCCGTGCGGGCCCGCGTCCACCGCCAGCACCAGCTGCGCCGCGGGGTCGAAGTGCGCCAGCACGCGCTCGGACGCCAGCTCGCGCCGCACGGCCGCCACGGCCTGCCTCTGCCGCGCGCCCCACTGCCACGCCGCGCCCGCCTTCAACAGCTCGTGAAGTGGACTCATTACAGCCGACGCGTTTGGAATAAAATTCCTGTAATAATTTACAACGCCTAGAAAACGCTTGACCTCTGTGACATTTTTGGGCTCCGGAGCATTTAAAATAGCTTCGACCTTTTTAGGGCAAGTTTGTAGACCATTTTTGTCTATAACATAACCTAAGTAGGTGACACTGTCTTTGAAGAATTCGCACTTGTCTTTTTGTAAACGGAGACCCGAGCTATTCAATCTATGTAATACCTCCCGTAGTCTGGCCAAGTGAGTAGCTTTATTAGGCCCCGTGATGCAAATGTCATCGTACCAGCAACTAACGCCTTCTATCCCGGATAGGACTGTCTCCATCGATTTCTGAAAGATAGCCGGCGCGCTGGCTAGGCCGTACACCATACGGGTGTATTTAAATAAACCTTTACTTGTATTAATAGTTGTAAGCTCTTGGGATGGTTCATTTAGAACATATTGATTGTACGCGTTTTTTAGGTCTAATTTTGTGTACTTCTCTCCACCTCCTAGTTTTGCGAACACTTCTTCAATGCGCGGTAATGGGTACTTATCGACTAAGAGGTCTTTGTTCAAGGTAACCGAGTAGTCCCCGGCTATCTTGACCTGTCCGTTTTCCTTCAGTACCGGCACAACAGGAGTCGCGTAGTTGGAGTGGTTGACGGGCACTAAAATACCTAAACGCACTAACCTATCAAGTTCCGCTTCAACTTTATCTTTTAAAGCGAATGGTACCGTGCGTGGCTTGAAAAACTTAGGTACGGCATTATCTTTCAATCGAAGGTCAACTTTAAATTTATTGAAAGTACCTAACTCATCGCGCCACAATTCAGGGTATTGTTCCAACAGCGTGCCTACCTCACCATCAGTGTAAATTTTATTTAAATTTGTAGTTAACACTAAGTTAAATGCGGACATGAAATTTCGACCCAGTAATGGCGGGCCGCCATTTTCCACTACAAATATACTAATCGGTTTTGTCTGACCATTGTATGTAACATTCGTTTCGAAATAGCCCAGGGGAGAAATTTTATGCCCGGTATATAGACACATTGTTATATTACAAGGCAGCAGTTTATACAATGAGAAGTTACTCTTATAGAAACTATCTGAAATTACAGTTGAGCCTGAGCCAGTGATAGATATTTATAATATAGATTAATTATTAATTGCAATGAAACAACCGACCGTATAATTCGACTTGGCGCTTTATTACTGAAAACCATAGAGTTTGACCATAGACTATAAAGGTCTTACCAAAGAGTATAGAGGGCACGATGCAACGTGCCAGTGCTACGTCTACACAGAGTACACGACATACACATCACTTGTACTTATCCCAAAACGGTAATATGGCTCGCAACCTATCACGTGAGTACAAATGTGCTGCGAAAAGTGGGTGGCTCGCTTTGTGAGCCACCTCTGACTACCCCTTCTGGGATTGCAGTCCTGAGTGCATATGTATTGTATATTATATGTATATGATAGGATTATCTAGCCAGAGTTATGATTTTCAGTTGCTTTAACGTTACTCGGGGAGGCTCCTTAGTAAAGACGGCCTCCAACGCTTACCAGCTGCTTTAATATTATGCCATCATCTTAGCCGAAGATTTATCTATAAATTTCTCTAAGGCTATGTGTATAGTGCTGTCACGGTGATGATGGATATCAAAATTAAAGTTTCCTTCAAACCCTTGACCCCGTGGACCCTCAGTAGCTATTCCACAGGGTGTTACTAAAACCACGGCACCATTTGCAAAGATTTGCATCCCTCTTAACCCTTTTAGCAAATAAAACGGCACGACTATAATATTGGACACCATAATCCTGGGTGAGTAACTATGCATCAAGTGAAACCATTTATTCGTTTGTCGCATTTATAAAGTCTCCACGCTTGATACCGTTTTAAAGGATCTCAGAATGAGATTCAGTAAATTTCATTTATTTCAGATAAGTACATCTAGGTAATTAGGCCGTATAAAGTTTTACCTAGTACCACAAAAAGTTGATTGTATGATAGCGATATTAGGTATTTACCGCCGGATGTCAAATTTTCGATAAACCTGTTGCAAACTTTTTTAAGGTTTGTTTTAATTACTTACCTATAATTTTCCCACGGTGTGTTCGTTTTTTACAGGTTTGTATTATTGAAGTAACGTTATTATTGTTAAATTCGTTGCAAACACGTATATTTCAATTTAATATCGGGTTGAAGGGGTGGGGAAGGGGGGACATGGCAATATCAGGTAGCTCGGGCCGTCAGCAACACGCCAGTCAGTGTGTCAGCAGCATGAGAGAATCGTGATAATCCTTGTTTCAAGCATGGGGTACATTATATATAGTTTCTTATACTAATGGTAACGGTGCCGGATTACAGGCCTACATAATCCTGATAATGTAATAACAATAACCAATATCGGACAAAACAAATACCTAGGTGTTTCAGAAGGTTAATTGAACTGAATTGGATACGGCAATCAAAACACATTATCACGTACTAAACAGTAGATACATACCAACCAAAAATCCTTTTTAAAAACCGCAATAACCAACCGGAGATAGCCGGTTCGGCGTGTTAAGGAAAAAGTACAAAATAAAAGACGCACGGCTGATAAAGTAGTGTTATATAAATAATAATAAATAAATTCTTTATTTAGCCAAAAAAAGTATTCACAGAAAAAAATACACAGTGGGACCTGCACTAGGAAAAACCTGTAACGCGGGCTCCCGGTTCAATTTACAACAGATTTGACAGTTTGTGATAAAAAAAAGAATTAAACAAAGTAAAAAAAAAATTAATAATTATGAGCTATTCTTAACCATGCTTTAAACATATTATAAAATAAGATAAAATTACTGTTAAATTTAAAGTTAAGAGCCAAAACATTATTGCTGTATAGAATTGTGGTTACAAATGTATTATTAAACATAAAGTAATACAGGGAGGGGGAGGGGGGGGGATATAAATAAATAGATAAATATATATATGTATATATATGCGTATATTATATTTAACCAGCTTTATCCATCATCTATCCATCTATCAAGCGACCCGTTGTCAACTTGTGATGAGTAGTAGAGCCTCTGTGTCATCATAATTTAGTGCATTAAGCCACTTTTTAACACGAATTTTGAGTTCATTTCGAGTGCAACCCTGTATGTCACAGTTAGCGAGAGCCTTATTGAAAATAAATGGGAATGCGAAGTACTTAAATCGTTTAGCGAACGCGGTGTAGACACGTGGGACATACAGTCGTGGAACTCTCCTGTGGCTCTGTGCAGATAACTCGTTTGAGGCTATGTTATGGTGAGCCAGTAATACCCGGAAGATATAGAGTTGGCGAACTGTTAGCAACTTCACATCTACAAATAGTCGGTGAGTAGGGTGGCGAAACTTAAGCTTCAGCATGACTTTTAAGACAGCTCTTTGCGCCCTTTCGAGAGTTATGATGAGAGTTTTAGCTGCTCCGCCCCAGACTGTCACACAATATGAGAGTAATGATTGGCACAGAGACTGATAAACCAGGAGAAGAACATTTTTTGAAGCTGCATCTCTCAGAAGTTTCATTACATAAATAACTTTTCTAATTTTGCCAGAGAGAGCCAGAACATGGTCTTTAAAGGAAAGTCTTTCGTCAATCATGACACCTAGGTATTTTATGGCTGTAGTGTTTCCAATTGTGCTGCAGCCGCAGTCCGTGTCAGCTAGCCTATCGCAAACATGAATTTTTAGTGCTGGGACGAGCGGAGGAGATGAGGCACGGGTTTTGTGGAAACAAAGGTATTTTGTCTTTGTTGAGTTTAAGGTGAGAAGGTTGTTTGATAGCCATTTTGAGACTATATTAAGTCCGCGTTGAGTCTCATTAAAAGCTTCTGGCCACGATGAACCTCTGAAAACTAGTGCTGTATCATCAGCGTAGCAGACGACATCAACTTTATCGTTACCGGATAGCTGAGTGGTAATGTCATTAATGTAGGCTATAAACAGAGTCGGACCCAAAATACTGCCTTGGGGGACTCCAAAGGTATTTTTTTCTGGGTCTGCAATGTGATTACCTATTTTCACACACTGTCTGCGATCAGCCAGATAACTCTTGAACCAGTCGTAAGCTACACCGCGGATTCCGAGGGACTCTAGTTTCTTCAGCAAGATGAGGGGGGACACTGTATCAAAGGCTTTCGCCAAGTCCAGGAAGACACCAATGCATGCATCGCCTTTGTCTAGTGCAGATGAAACACCTGATACCAAGCGCTGGATAGCATCTTCGGTGGATTTCCCTTGACGAAAGCCAAATTGATTCGGAGATAGAAGAAAATTCGATTCCAAAAAATTTACCAGACGTTTATTCACAATTTTTTCGAGCAACTTTGAGAAAATACTCAGAAGTGATATGGGTCTGTAGTTCGATGGCTCTTTTTTATTACCTCCTTTGTGTATGGGTACCACGGCTGCCAATTTCCAGCAGGTCGGAAATACTCCCGTCTCTATGCTGAGATTAAATATGCGCGATAATGGCGTTACAACAGATTGGCTTATTTCTTTAATTAACCTGGTATTGAATCCATCGAGCCCAGGAGCGCTACTAATTTTCAAACCTCTAATAATACTGTCAATTTCATGCGGGTCTGTTGGGCTAAGATAAAATGAGTCTCTATTATAGGCAAGCTCCACCTCATTGGCTAGATCCTCCTGTGATTTATTTAGCTTTTCCAGTATTTTAGAAGCAAGTCGACAACCCACACTGGCAAAATAATCGTTGCACGCTGAAAGAGACTCCGGAATGGTGTCTTTCGCCTCGAGGAGTTGAGAGGGGGAAGTAGAGCCGTAGTTAAGTTCGCATATGTTTTTTATTGACTGCCAGAGTTTTTTAGGATCGTCTTTGTTTTCGGTTAGTAATTGGTTCTCATAGTTGGACTTTAAGGATTTAAGCAGCTTTTTACAGAAATTTCGGTATCGTTTGTAAGTCACTAAGAGTGCCGAGTCTTTTTTATTTTGTCTGACCTTCATGTGTAGGTTGTCTCTATGCTGTATGCATCTCAGTAAACCGGGTGTTATCCATTCTTTAAGGTTGTGGTTTGACCGACTAACTTTTTCTATCCTGGTGTGGCGTTTACAAATGTCGTCAATGACAGTAGTGAATTTTTCAGCCATAACAGATACATCGATAGAATCAATGTGGGACCAGTCATATTCGTTAAGCTCAGTCTTGATGGCATTGTAATCAATTTTTCGCAGAAAGCGAGAAAGTCTTGGTCGCCTTACCACAGATGAAATTCCTGCCATAGTTAAATGATGATCAGTTGCACTTGTGGTACATACTAGACCAACGCTGTCCAGCTTACATCCTACAAAAATATGATCTAGGCAAGACTTTTCCCTAGTTGGTTTAGTGATTGCGGGTTTTAGACCTTTTTCAGCAGTCCAGCAGAGGTATTCATTGACTTTATTATTCATAGCTTCGGTAAGGATATTAATGTTAATATCTCCGGCAAGAATAATCTGTGATTTTCGTCGAGCTGAATCAAGGACTCCATCCAAAGAGAAAATAAAGTTGTCGTAATTTTGAAAGGATGGGGAACGATAGATGCCGAATATGCAAAAAGAATTTGGAAATTCCACTGCCAAACAGTTAGCATCCAAAATTTCTGGCTCAGATACGTTGACGTCCCAGTCAGCTTTAACATAAACAATGACTCCTCCGTTTTTGTTTATAAACTTATTTGTATGAAAACTGTTATAACCTGGGAGACTTCGTATAATAACTGTATCTGTTAAATGGCACTCAGTTAGTATAATAATATCAAAGTCGATTCCTAGTCTTTTGATGTCTATTAAGAACATGTCAAAGTTTTTCTGAATGCTTCTGATGTTAAAAGTGGCAACTTTGAAGTTGTGTTGACTACTAAAACAAGATTTGCAATCAGTAGGGTTAGAAACGGTATGGCAAGGAACTGACATGGTTGCATCAATGTTATTTTCCATTTCTAGAAGCAAGTTAGCCATCGCGAAAATTTAAAACATTTGATTCTTCGCCGAACCACTTCTTCCGATTACAAATTAGAATTGATTTATCGCTTTCTTCAGGTTTAAATTGATTTAGTAGCCCAGTACGTGATTTAAAACACGATTTCTTGCTTAGATTAAAGTTTCCTTTTACATAGATGGACACAGTATTATGGTTGTTACTATAAACATAATATAAAAAGGGGGTTGTGGGGATAGAGTTGGGAGTGAGGTAAAGATATATAAGTTCAAGGTTACATTCATATACAAAAACATAGTAATTAGAATTTAGTTCAAAATCAAGAAGTTTCGCTTTGCAAGGCCTTGGGGATCGGCAGGTACTTGTCCAGGTCCTCCAGATTGCGGATCGTGATTGCTGTCGACTTATCGACCTTTCGAATGAGGATTGATCCGTCCTTAACCCAGCAGTATCTAAATCCATTCTGACGAGCTCGTAGTCTTGCTTCACGAAATAATATCCGGTTGCCCTTTGTAAGCCTCTCGTTTATAAAGAGTTTGTGTGGGGGGGCATTGACAACTCCTTCTGACGTTAAATTCCGCCGAGACTTGGCAGCTTTAATCAGCTCGCGGCGCTTTGTCTGGCGAACCAGCTTGACCACTATAGTCCGTGGCAACTTTTCTGGATGAGCTGGGTTTTGAGATGTGACACGGCGAGGGCCAGCTCGAAAGACGTCGTCTAAGTCCTCGTTCTTCAAATCAACGCCAATCCTCTTTGAAATTACCATAGCTATGTGCTCAATATTCTCATTTTCGGTTTCTGGGACGCCGGCGATTTCAATTTCATTTTTTAGGAGGTACTGGTCTTGAGCAGATATTATTGCTTGAGATTGCTGCAGGGAGGCTTTCAAATGAAGTATTTCCCGCTCCTGATCAGAAATCCGCTTAGCAAACTCGCCTAGTCTTTCTGTAATTGTTGTAGAGACTGCGTTTAACTGAGTAGACAAATCAGCTACCTCTTTCCTTAAAAGCGGAATTTCAGTTTTCTGTTTTTGAGTAAGATCTTGGATCTCTTTTCGCATTAGACGAATTTCATTTGCGAGCGACTTTATGTCCACATTATCTTTCTCAGACTTACTGGCAGTTAGCCTACTACCGCGGAGCATGTTGACGTTACTAGTCGGTTGTGTGGTGTTGTTACTTGCTTCCGGGGCTGTGGATCGGACTGGGGTTAAACTGTTATCACCTTTAGGTCTGGAACAGCCAGGACACAACCACTTTTCTTTATACTCGGAGGAGAAGTTAGCGAAAACAGTCGAGGTTACATTCAGACATGGCAGGTCATAGAACTTTTTGCACTTGAAACATTTCATAAAATCTTGTGTAATTATATCATTCTCACATCCGTTACATTTGATTGCCATGATGCCTCAGCTGGTGAAGTTGCAGTTGCGTGAAGTAGATTGGTAGAATCGTAGCAGTGCGGTACGTAACCGTGCAGCGGCGTAGAACGTAGGTAGTGATCGCTGTTTTCGCGCGGCGCAGTACGTTTCTCTTGGTCGAGCGGTTAAGGAGAGCGGCTAGATGTACTCACCCCGCCGAGCGATCGCTGGTTCGAGTCCCACGGCTGCACAATCTTTTCTGATTTTTCTCAGCAGGCCTCGCCCTCCACGCTTCAACGCAGCTATCTCTTTTCTGACACGCCCACTGGGAGGAGTTCTCTCATAAGCGGCCCATATGAGGGAGCAGGAATCACAAAAACTGAGTTCGGCCAATAGCGAATTTAGAAAAATAATTTAAAAACTATTGAGAGCACAAACTGTCACACGTCCACCCTGTACAATGTCTAGAGACGAACACGTGTGCACACTTACACAGCCGCTAATGCAGGCCACACCTGTGTTTGCCACACTTACACAGCTTTTAGCCAGCATTTTAAATGGTGTTTCGGAATTAAACGAAAAGTGTGATTAAATTCTGAAAATGTCATCAGCTTAGTTTTTTGGCGTCAGTTTTTCTCGCTGTTTTAAATAAAGAATAAATGTAACATGGCCGACCGGACCATCTTACACAAAATATAGGTGCAGAATGATATTAAGGACATTACATAAGCGCAGCAGTGACCCAGTTATCTGGGTATAAAACCCGGTGCCAATATTCATTGCTTTATAAAGAGAAAATCGCATAAAATTGTCCGTAAAATATGAAATGTTATTACAGACTCGGTGCGACAGCTCTAAAAGTATTTCATATAATATGTTTCACTCTCCTCAGCCTGATAGGTGAAGTGGGTATCTATATTTGAAATTAATAAGCAGTTTTATAGATTTGATGTTACGTCTGTCGTAGTATTGGGGTGTCTACTCTGAATGAGAAATTAAGTACACAGTTCTCGAGCTACTTGGTAAGTAACTCACAAAAACATGCCTCTGCGCTACCCAAAATGCGCATTTGTTAAAATTTACTCTAAAATAATGTCAAAGAACTTCGTAACTGTTATCACCTCACTGTACCAGGGATCAAGTTTACACATAACCCTGACTACACATTATTCCCCTGTCTCACATACCGCGGCTATTTAGCTAAAAGCATTCTCAAGTCGCACCTAAGCGTAGCTTCTAGAATTTTCTCTTAGCACGGCGGCTATTTCGTAAGCGATTCAAATTCAAAGTACTTAGAAATGGGGCTAATCGCAGAATCGTCTTTGAGCCCGAATAAAGGTATTAGGGAGATTTCAATATAGTTAAAGGCTGAGGACGATAGGTAAAGAAGGGGCCATAAGATTGCGCCGGGCCGTGACGATAGGAGCTGATGATACCATTGTATATATTTTTTGGTTCAGGTGCGTTTTTCAACGCGAATATTAAATGGACAGGTGCTCATATTGCTTCCTAACTACTATACTTTAATAAAAATATTTTATTTTCGCAAACATTGACGTTACAGAAAAGATATATTTCTATATTTACAGGAACCATGTTGATGAGTCGTATCTTCCACCTTTTCTAAATTACTAGAAGTCTTTTTTAACTAGCTAATTGCGTGCAAAAGGCTCTGCGTGCAAGCGCCAACTCCAATAACAATAGCGGCGCTACGAAGGCTCTGCTGGAGGTTCCGTAGATCTACTAGCGACATTTTAACGGCCCGCGTAACGGGCGGGCTCGGCCCGGAAATGAAGGTAGAGAGCGTTTTCTTGTGAGGAGGCTTTTAATGAAAACCCGAGATGCTACTGCGACGTGTGGCCGGGAGAGAAGCGACCTCCATATTATTTTGACTTATAGTTTCACGTTAAATAGACACAACTCAGTGATTACTGTATTACACGTAGTTAGCTCCGAAATGAATTGAAATAATAATGGATAAAAAGTAAAATATTTTTTATATTCTGTAGTAATTGTATTAATAATTTATATGAAAAATACATAAGTTAAAATGGACGCTGCTGTTTTTAATATAATAATCTTAATATAACATAACTTCAAATGTACAATCATCGCTAATATTTCGTAAGTACTGTCTTGTCTATAGTGTCCGCTTTTTCTGTTACCACAAACAGTAAGTTTTAACTGTTAGAAATGGAATACAACGAGTTTATTCTTACCGCACACACTGCCCTCATCTAGGTCCACTTTGGTCTACAGGAAGCGTGAGGTAGCTGAACACTCACGGGCAATGAAAAAGTTCCATTCAGATAATCACCAAATTACACCGAAACGGAAAAATGTAACTTAATGACGCCTTCTGCTATATTTAAGTGCATTTATCGGCACATCAGAATATTTATAACTAAAAACATAAATATTTTGTACAAAATTTCTATTAAATGTTTTAAAAAAATTACGTCTATTGGTATCAAAATTTTTTAAGTGGACCTGTTTTTTTTGCCCGTGAGTATATTAATGTCACTATGTGGACTGTGGATGTGAAGTGAGTTTTTACTAAAAATAAATATTATTTATAAACAAACTGTACAAATATTAGATCCAAAATCAGAAAATAATCAATTGGAATGAATGAGAAAAGGAAATGGCGATCATAGACCTTTTTTAAAAACACTGATTGAATGTTTGAATGTAGCAGTGCACTGGTGCAAACAGATTTCTTTCACATCATCGCAGCATAGCTCCATAGCTTTGGTGGAAAGGCACCCGTCTCCACCCATGGCTTCACGTGGGTACCAACAAAACAACATCAAATACGCAAGCTTCAAGTTGACACCCGATATCCAATATCCCAACTGACAATCAAAAACTCAAAAGCCAATCCCGGGCTGTAAGCTGATACATTTTCCCGGTAAAAGTATAAACGATTGCCGTGGCTTTATTACATAAGGCCCTATGTACAGACGTCGCTATAAACAGGGTTACATTCGAGTGCGAGTTTTTTCACCTATCGAGAAGTGAAATCGAAAACGCAGATTTGTATACCGCTAGGTGGCGTGCCTCCCGCGCCATACAAATTTGGGTTTCGATTTGGGGAATTATAAAACGAGCGAACAAAAAAAAACTTTGCGACTGATGATGACATACTGTTTTAATAACTTGAGCGATATGAATTTGAGTAAGCGAAAAATTAACTAAACTGACGACGAATATTGATTTATAATAAAATCCAGAACGAGCTTACAAAAAGTGGACTGTGATAAATCCATTTCAGATATAAAAATTTTATCCGAGCGACTTAATTACTAAGTGAGCGACTGGAAATACAGAGAGGGCAACTTCAATATTAAGATATATTCGATTTTTCTAAGTGAGGTTATACTTAGCGAACTACTAAAAAGTTCACTTTGAGCAAAGTTTTGTATGCTGCTTTATTAATTATTATTGGATACTGATATTCTATTTGAGGGCTTATGTTTTTTATTTTGATACGCTTTTTAATGAAAACTACAGATTTTTAAATGCACTGGCAAAAAGGATCGTGCGACTGTCCCGAATTTTTCAATAGATATGTATGCAAACACGTTTTGGGGCTATCAAATCGGCTCAAACTAACAACACCACCACTGGAAGCAAAATGATACCCATTGGACAAAAAAGAAAACGAGGCCGGCCCAATAAGTCCAAGCCCGCACTTATTTACCAGTGACGATGAGTAGTAGGGCTCCTCATACCTATCAATGTTTCTTAGTATTAATAACAAGTTTTTTTTTTAGTTGACTGAAGCGTCTTATTTAAATTTTTGTTCATTTTATTGAAATAAATGCATGCATATTACTTTATTTTTATGGAGTACATTGTTTTATTTAATTACCCTTATATTTCAATAATAAAATTTCTCAACTAATAGAATAGTGTTTCTTCAAATAGTTATTTCATGTTATTTTTATTTTTTAAATGTGAGCTCATTATACTCTGCTCATTAGTGTATTTTTCAAAGTGGTTTTTGTATTCGAAACACTTCATTTAAGATAAAATGCCGCTCAGTATAAAAAAGACATTTGCCAAATATTGAAAAAAATGCAGGACGTAACGTTGACACTCAAACAAATATTAGGTCGCTCAAATATTATGAAGCTGCTCATTTTGTATTTTAAGTAACTCAAATTAATGTTTGTAAGTTGCTGTTCTGTTGATTTCTCGTCACTCGCAGTCAGTCGCTCACTTAGTAATTCTATAACCCAAATTAATTAATTTTGACACTTAGAACTGTAATTTACAGTCACTCGTTTTATTGCTACCCTTTCGATTTTACTTCTCGATAATTCGAAATCTCGAACAAAAAAACTTGCACTCAAGGCCCAGGTATTTGCCTTGTCACCTTCTCCCCTATCGCGAAGTCAAAACGAAATAACATTAACGAAGTAATTAGTGTCAAATTCAATACATTTTGAAAATCATTGTCATAACAAGTTTGTGATGGTTAGGTACGAGTACACTTTTGTCCAACTATAAAATCAGAAACTAACAATCACCTTAATGGTTGAATCTAACTTTGCAGACGAATAATTCTAAAATTTTACGTCGATACAAGAATTTGAATTTGATTCGACTGAAAATATGAAATTGTTTACCTGTAAATGTACATGACTGTCTATCTTATGTATTTACCTACCTATATCCTTCTCAGAACCCCGCTTCGATGTGATTAAAGTAAATATTATAGCTAGTCACAACGTTTTACATGATTTCAAATACGATCGGACAGTGGGTATATCTACGTTATATAAGGTATTATATCGATACTGTTGGTTTTATCGATATACTCGACAATATTAATCTATGGTGGTGAGCTTATCGCTTGCGATAAATTAAAGCACACATTTTATTATCATATTTCAATTGTATTCAGGCTTAGATTAGGCGTATTATAATTCCTGAAAAACAGGTTGCAATGAAAACAACTATTATATTGTTATGGTACCCGATATAATATTTGCTAAGCTGTATGAATAAAGCTACAAAACACAATCGGACGGCTATATTGCCCGTCTATACCGTGTCTGGGAAGGAGATTACTGTGCGCCAACCATGAGACTATTATTTATCACAGGCATGTGACGCAACTAGCTGAAAAAAATAAACGCGTATCGTATTTACATATCGCAATGTTTGAAACGACTTAAACACATGTATACAAATCTTAATAAACTACTTATTGCATACACTATCTACAAATTCCAAAATAAATGCGATCCCCACGCAGTAGGTACCTACAGTTACTGTTCACTCGATGGAAAATTACTTAATGCAAAATCATTTAGGCACTGCATCGAAACTTAAACGCTCTGCTGATGAGGTAAACAAAGCCTCATGGTTGTCCCACTGAATTCAGGACGTGTTCGCCAAAGCACCCTGCTGTCTGCGGGTGTTACCAACTTTATTAAACTTAAATATTATTTACTCACACATACACAACAACATAGACACGTCCCGAGGGTCACTTTAGCTTACGAAAAGGTAAAAACGAATGTTTGGAGAGTTGCTGCGCTAACCAAGTATAGAAAGAAAAAGGCACTTAAGTTTTTTGCTGAAGGCACAAAATATACTTACATAAAACGATACGACGAAACGATATTATATGAACCACGACTCTATGTCGTTATTAATAGTACCGATTGTGTGGTGGCTCTCGATACTTCGTTTTTGCCATGCTGAAGTAACCCCCATGTCTTGACTGTAGGTCAGTCTTGTATATATACAAGACTGACCTACAGTCAAGACCTATATATATATAGGGGGAGATACATGGCGTGCACATCATACTCATGCTATAATAATAATGTTGTAAGATGTAATAGATTTGTGTATGTATGTTTGTAGTAATAATAAACTCAAAAAATACTATTGAATTAACTTTTTTATATTAAGTACACAGAATGTTCTAAGAAGGATATGGCAAGCCGAAAAGGGGTTTCTCAAGGGTACTTCTGAACAACTTTGACTCTACCACATGACGTCTCAATAAAGCCTCGAATTCACTAGGGCACAAGTTCTGAGACTGTTACAGAACATCTACGGTGCGTGTTCTCAGAACATTTTGGTAACATGTCGTGATACATGTTGCTTGTCCACACCAGCAGTCTCCGCCGACATGTCGCCCGAGGAAGTCATGGATGTTAGTGCTGCGTGCTAGAAGTTGCGCACGCGTCCACACTCTGCAACAGCGGTCGCTAGACACAAAGTACTCTGTGCGCTAGACTGATGTCACAGGAAGTTCTGTCTCGCGAGCCAAAACACGGAACCTGTTCTGCGACACGTAGATGTCACTGTATAGTCGCGTGCGATGTCGCAGAACAGAGCGCGACGTCGCGGCGACACGTAGACGACATGTGCCTAGACAGGTTCTGCGACAATTTGTCGCATAGTGAATACGAGTCTTTATTGTACCTACATATTAGTCTATTGTTAGCCCCCGACACAAAGGGGGGTGTTTTAGAAATCGTTAAATAAAATATTCTATACAAAATATTACCCAAAATAACTTCAAGTTTACTTCAAATATTCACCGATAGCGGAGCATAACTTCACAAATAGTTGGACGTTATTACCGTCCAAACTTTCAGTTAATTTGAAACTTAGATCCAATTTAAAAATATAATAGCTATAAGTAAATTAATTACATTTTATTACAACTCTTTCCGAATACAAACTGGGCACTTAATAATCAGACAGCTGCTACAGTCAGGCCACTTCATTACGTATTTCCTTGGAAAGACTTCAGAAATTCAGCAATTGAATTTCATTTGCGCCCAAAGGTCTTTATTAAGATGCATTTCAAGATGGCGACGGGCCGTTAAGGGCTGCCCTCATGAATTTCAAAAGGCTATCGAGATGCATTAGCTCTGTGACGGCTGCCACAGATTAGAGTAAATGATACACGATTCAGTTATAATAAAAGATATCTGTCTGAATTTTCAGAAGAAAAAAATAATAGAACTGGATAACTTGGTTAATCCTAAGTCAAAATGTTTTAGAGAGCTGTGTTTTTCATATTTTGGTATATGTATATGGCCCAAATGACCAAATCAGGTAAAGGACCCAGATAGAATGCAGATTTTTGGCTTTATAGTTTCAAAGTATAATTAATAAACTATAAGATATACGTAGCAGTCCACGGATGTCATATACAGTCTGTACACAATGCTATAACTAGGCTATCAAGCTAAATTAGGTTACCATAAATCTGTTTCTACCTACTAGCTAACAATATCTACATGGGAAGTTACTGAACGCAGTAAAGTTGGCCGGCTTCATTATTCTAGCGAGTTGGACGGCGGCCAGAAATGTTGATATCACTCAATATACTCGGACGAACCTTTTTGCTAAATCCTGTGTCAGTTTAGGAGAACGTTCTAGATTAGTTAGTGCCGCCATATTTTTTTATCTCGTAAAAATTGCGCTGATGTGGACGGAAAGTAGGCAAGAGTTTTGTGTAAATGTTTTATGGAATGGTCAGTAGATTGATAGGGTAAATAACCTAACCAACTTTAAAAATCCCCGACATTTCAACACTAAAAGTAGCATAACTTTCGATCGGCTAAACCGACTTTCATGAACATGGCAAAGAACACGGGTAATATTATGATCCTAAAAATAAGAAAATTAGTTCATCTGTTTGGAAGCTACGCTACCACATACAGATATACAGATACACACATACGTTAAACTTACAGCACCCATCTTTTTCAATTTGATTCGATTCAATCCAAAAAAAAGCTTAAGCGAAAACGTTTATTTCGACTACTCTGTGGCATAAGCAGGTCCAATCAAAGAGGCGGATTTTGTCAATGGCTCTCGAATGATTTATGCCGAGCAACCTTCAGATATTCAGGATTTCAGGAATTTAAAGACATCGTGACCTTCAATAGTCGATATTGAACGGGGGAAAGATTTCAACTATGTGGCTGCCTGAAAATTAAAAAGTTAGTCCAGTAATTTTTCGTCGTTTGTAATTTTTATAAGCTCGAGAAGAATAAAAGTGTAAGTTCCTAATAGAAGATGAGAGCGTGTGAAAGTTTGTTTATGATAGTGCTGAGCTTTTTTGTTCTTAATTTAACAGATAATCGAGTAAAGTTTTTTACTTTTCCTCGCCGAAGCTTTCGGAAATGGTGGTAGTTTGTTTTCGTTTAATTTATTCATTCGTTCATATTTTTAATTTAACGGGCCCCTCAAGTTATTTTCTTATTGTATCTTGTAATATTTGTTTCATCTAAATCTGAGATGGTGCGGACACGCACTCTCATAAATTTAGCTCGAATACAAATAAAAGGAAACCGGCCCTGATCCGTCCAGTTCGGAAAATAAAAAGTCAGAAAGTTAAGATTATACTTTTAACATGGCGTCGGGTTCAGTGCTTATTAAGTTAGTTGAATTATTATTTGTGGGATAATAAATTTTATTGTTTCCTTTTTAGTTTTTAAGGCTATTTCATAATTAATTGAGGTTAGTTAGATAGTTACTACAAGTATTTTTCAATAAAACGCCACCGCCGTAAGTCCCAGATAATATTATTGTGGAGTTTTGTTTATACATTAACGCTGCAAGCCTATATCCAAGAATATGACAGATAATATAAGCGTGTTTTAGCCAATAAGTAAATATCTGATTAATTATGTTAAAATAAAAATTTCTTTTTTATATATAAGTCTTACATACCAGTGTCATATTGCAAAAGGAAAACCACCTGCGGATCGCCGAAAACGTAAAAGAAAAACAAAAACATGTCCCCGCAAGTGAGCGGGCCCCGGAAGCGGAAGCGGCGCGTGGCTCGTTCTGAGCTGTGTAATTTCGCGCGCCCGCTTTCCGCATTCCATTTTTGAATGTCACATTTTGTGTGTTTATTTTTTTTCAGCTGCCAGTGTCGGTGGCGTTCTGCACGCGCTTTGCGCCGCTCGTTAAAATATGCAAAAGAAATTTGGACTGAGGCTAAGGTTGTGAAGTTTGTATGCCTGATTTTTTATGTTCCGCCCTCCGTGACTTTGATAGAGTGTGGGCCCGTTTGCATGTTTTATATGTGTGTAGAAAGGAGTTGAATGTTGGGGGTTTTCCGGGTGAGTTGTGTTTCTAAATTGTGGTTTGCATGTTTGGTTAGGACATAAGGCCGGATGTCTCGTAAGATGCGGATGGGTGAGCATGTGTAATACTGTCGTATTGGTTATCTGTTGCATTGATGTAGGTATAGTATTAGTACACAACATTAATTGTTAAAGAGACCCATAGTCTCATACCTTAAGTTTAATAGAAGAACAAGTATCCCAAATGCTAATAAATAACGAAGCAAAAATGTTTCATTTTTCTCCCTCAATCATTGTAGCCAGTTAATCAAAAACACTATATTAAATTTAAGAAAATATAACTCGAAAATATATTAAAATCCACTCGAATACTGTAGCCGCTCGCCAATGCAATTATAATATTAAATTGCATACTGTACTCCCATTTCTTTAATACATAAACTAACAAGAATCCTCTTAATCAGAATTCCACATATCACGGTACAGCGAACATGAAAAACATTGCTGGAGTTAAAATTCAAATAAGATACAGGATCGTACTGTTTACATAATGGTAATTTTGTTTGCTCGAATCATCCCCGCTGTCCGGACAACAGAATGTGGGATATACTACGTCGGTTAATTATAATTATCAGAGAAATCTTAACATAATAAATTAATTGGCAGAAATGGCTTTTTGGCAATAAACCCGCCTTTGTATACTTTATTTTTAACACTTATTTTTGTAACTTTGCTCTGGTACACGTACAATAAAGTATTTCTAAATATAGTTACAGTACAGTATTTTTCACTTCAGAAATATATAGTTAACTTATAGATTTTTCATATACCTACTCAGTTATTTGGCTCTAAGTAATGAGCTTGAGATTCTTGTGAATTTTGTAACATACCTACTAATTTTTTAACCCTATTGAATTGTACACCAAACGCAATGCTCACAAATGGTAGTAATACCATTATAAAGTACACATAAAATAAAATTATCCATCCAAAGGTTGTCTGGAAGAGATCGCTATAAGCGATAAGACCGCCTTTTGTACCTTAGTTAAGTGTCTATGTAAAATTGTTAATTAATTCTTGGTGTACAAATAAAGAGTACTCTATCTATCTTATAAACCATTTATTAAACACCACACGTATTAAGCCATCATACAAACCCCTAATCAAATCACTTTCTCTCTCCGACCGCAAATGTACAAAATCTAAAATCCCAAACCGAATCACAGATACCACTTAATAGACTTAATTAACACCAACTTTAGTTCGCTAAGTTAATTTTCAGGTAGTGCCTGAACCGTATCTGAGCATCTTTCCATCTGGCCGTTATTGGGTTTTCAGTGGCTCTATTTCAAGTTGCCATTTTAAGCACGTACCAAGTTTGGGTACTTAGAGATATCTGTGCTTTATTGAATCTGCTAAATCTACTTCGAATCTACCATTGTAATATATTGTGAAAGTTTGAGGTTAGCTCCATCGTTTGTATTGTAAAATTAAATAAATAATGTATTGGATTAAGTACTTCAAACAATCATATGGCATAACCAAGTACCTTAAAATAAGTCTAAGTACTTGAATAAACAAAATTAATAAAGTGTACTACATATTATAGACATAATTCAGGAACATTGAAAAACATTGAACAATATAATCTGTGCAGCGATTACAAGATTTTCGAACATCCGTTAACGTTGCGTATCGTCAACTGTCACGGTCAAATGTATAGTGCCACAAACTTATCTGTTCCGGTGACAGCGAACTTAATTGATCCATATCTCATTACTTACTAATGAATTGTATATTTTAAAACATTAGATGGGTTTATTAACACCGCAAGAGCGAAATAACAATACGAGCAAACTTAAAATCTTATAGAATTAAGAAATATTAGAGATTTATTTGAGCTGTCACCGGAACAGATAAGTTTGTGGCACTATAAGGTGAAATTTGTAGGTCCAAAAGTGACTACGTTGGCGCTGTATTTTCCATATGTTTGTGTAGTATCGAATTGCCACTTTAGCCCGTGATAGGCCCTCTGTACTCCAATAATACCCGGGAATCGAAGCCGAGGTTATGAACAACAGTTGCCATCGCTAACCGCTACACCATGTTTAAACCAAGAGGGTCACTATATGACGAAAAACTTTTTTTAAGTTTCGAAGCGCTGCTGTGCGAGCCACGACTCTATCTCGTTGTATTAAATCGTTCGTTAGTTTTTCGTCAGCATAGAGTCTTCTTCTTGTTGTTGTGTCGATGGCAACAGTCACACTTCCGCGGCCCAGTGGACCGCCACGTCGATACCCCTCTGGTTGGCCTTGAGGAGGTCTTCCCGGGTGCAGGTGTTGGGACATCCAGGGCACACCATCAGGGGCTCCATGGTCTGTGGAGACGCACCACATGCGCAAATGGCGGTCGAATGGCGTAGTGGTTAGTGGCCCTGACTGCTATGCCGAAGGTCCCGGGTTCGATTCCCGGCTGGGGCAGATATATGTTTAAAGACAGATATTTGTACTCGGGTCTTGGGTGTTGATATTTATATTTAGTATCTATCTATCTATGTATTTGTGTAGATATATCATCTGTTTGACACCCATAACACAGGTTCTGCCTAGCTTGGGGTCGGATGGCCGTGTGTGAGATGTCCCCACATATTTATTTATTTATTTATAAATGTTGGTAGCAGGGCTGCGGTAGCATAGAGTTACCCTCCTGAATTGTGTTTGAATAGTCCAACTTAGCCGCTCAGAGCGCATTTTGAAACATAAATTGCAAATAAGGGTGAACGCAAAACAGTAGTCTGTGCAGCCAGAGTGTACTAAACGATAAATTGTCACACAAATTCGGCATTGTTGCTTCGGAGTTGTGGCTATGGCCAATCTGGGACGCAGGGCTGGACTTCAGAACTGATATCCTGTAAAAGTACATTATTGTACTACCTGCCGCTACACAGGTTCGTTATAGACGTAGATAAAATCGTATCGATTCGCCATCTTTGGTCGATTAAACGAGTTTATCGTCGTTGATAACGAACCCGTGTAGCAGCCGCAGGGGTGAAATACGCTTGTTTATTTAGTTAATTCGAGTATCACGATGACGCTTACAGACGTCTAGTAAACTGATAGTTTGTTCTATGGAATCAGGGGTAAGTGTACCAATAGGTACAAGTTTAGTCGCCTAGCGAACCAATATATATTTTTATTGATACACCCGGGATATCCCTATTCTTGATCCGCTTTCGATATGAACGGAATATATTACGATTATCGGAGTTTCACTGTCGGGGCCGAAATCTCTAAATTCCGTATAGTTAACCCTCAAGTACTGCCCTGCATACAAATGTAGCTAGGGCATATGTTTTAGGTTTAATAACATATCCGACATACGCGTTCTTGGAATACACATACAGAGTTAGTGTTATGAATCCGCGGTATAATATTATTTATTTATTTAGTACCTAGTTGCGGCACTTTATGTTTTTTAATCGTACGCATTAAAGTTAAACTGGACGTTATTATGCGTCAAACGTATAATAACGTCCAGTTTAACGTTAACGCGTACGATTAAAAAACATAAAGTGCCCCAACTAGGTACTAAATAAATAAATAATATTATACCGCAAAGATTCGTGACTTTAGGAGGATCGTTTTGACAGAAATAAAATGCGGACAGCTTTTTGCTTCATTTTTGTGTGTGACACTCCATATTGTACCTATATTGTTAATCTAAGTAGACAATGCACCTCGATGCAACAGTTAAGGCGACGATAAACTATTCAAAAACGACAAAGTTTAAACGTCCTCAAGTTCCTTATTGTAGTTGAAAGTAGGCGACTGCACGTAGTTCACAAGTTGTAAACGTAACTTGATCCAGGGTTCACTCGCCGTGAGTGGGTACCATCAAAGGAACGTTATGTATTAGATTGCAGTGCTCTCTTCAGTGGAATCATGCACATACATGTGTCTACAGTTGTTTTTAACAGACAGTTGTGATGATCCAGTTGCCACAAACAATATCAAGATTTTTGTTTAAATCTCTAAATTGGACAGACTCTTTGACAACGGCCTCTAAACAGGGTAAAACGCTTTCAAACAGAAGTTATGATTTTTCTCAAATTGGCGGCACTAATTAGTTGTCTTTACACTTCTATTCAACCTCTCTTCATCTCCACTATTAAGTAGCTATATCCGCGTCGCACAGTACGCCCGTGAACTTAGCCGAACAAAACGCAAATTCGATACCGACGTATCCAGCCAGGTCCCTAATCAACTCCCCAGATTATATTCCGGACACGTCTTGTTTAGACTAGATTTAACGAAGTTCCAAAGACTTGCCACACCAGTTTACTTAGACCTATCCAGTCCCCCCTCTAATTACGTGCTTTGTATGCGTCGAGGGGAGGTTGATTGATGATCAGAGGCCAAGCCGGGTGGTAGCATATGGCCCAATTTGGAATATGTTACAATTTCTGGCCTGATTGAAGCGTTGATTTTTGTGCGCGCCGTTGATTTATGATTTTTCCAATGGACAACATTTCAAAAAACTAAAGCTGCTATAAATCGAAAACCATTTCGAGATTTAGCTCTAAAGGCCACAAAAAAAATGTTTTTGTATTTTTTGGATGTATCATTTTCGAGAAAATCATGAAATAGTAAAAAAGTGCTGATGACGTCATGCAAGTGGTGCGATGCATTTTGATGATCAAAGTCTATAGATTTAAAAACAAAGTAACTGTCACTTTCATTTTTGATTGACGTTGACGTTTTATCGTGAAGTTTTTGTTTATTTGGGTCATTTTCATAAATTCTGTTCTGACACTTTCTGACTATTTGTTTATTTATTATATATAATGGTTAGTACGTATTAAGAGATGACCTCTATATAATATGTCCCAGAGCATGCCACCGCCTACACAGCTGAAAAAATGCTTCTGAAAAATGCTTCTGGTTATTTTTTTACATGATAAGTACTTTGTATCATCAATGTCATTTGAAAATGACCCATTTATTGGTTGGCATGTAAACAAAGTTTAAATGTCACTTGTCAGTGTCATTTATGTTTTTTTTCGAGACTAAGGCAATAGACAAAATTAAAAATTGAACCTAATATGTGACGATACTTCCGGTTTTAAAATAATTAACTTTAAAGTTAAAAATAACATGCAAAAATTAATGTATATACAAAATAAAAAAATACGGGTCCTCTAATTTTCTATAAATTTTCCGAATAGCTAATAAAAATATAGGGTAAAGAAAATGAAATGTTGTCCATTGATGTGTCTGTTTTGTTTTTGTTGCATAAATAAGCGGCTATTATTTTTGGAAGTTGTAACGTTGTTGTATAAATTTTCATCTTTTTTGTGTGGAATGTTTAAATTTTAATCGTGATTACAATTTGTCTTGTTTTTTTATCTCGATCTTTGAAATATATATTATGCTTAATACATTCTACATTATAATATCTAGCAGGAAGGATATTTATACTGCTTCTTTAGGCTTACATTTTATTCTAGTCCAAATGCAATAGACGAAACGGCTTGAATGTTGCTATCTAGCCGGCACAGCCATAACCATCCCAAACCAGTATTTCAAACTTTTCTTAATATTGCACAGTTTTTATCAGACGGCAAATAAGCCATAAATAATGAAAGTTTATTAAGCAGTCCCCGGGCTATGCGGCAGTATAAATCACATGAGTTGCAATTTGTCGATACAACTAGTAAGCAATTGTTGTTCCATTATTAGTTGTTTATTCGTGTGTGCTAGGGGCAGCTAGCGGCTAGTGATAATTAGAAAATCGTATAAATTTTAATAGTATAGTAGCAATAGTAGTAGTTAAAGTTCATAAGTAGCTATTTATTTTTGCACATTGTCAAACTCAAATACCGGATAGGTATTCATTTAAAACATTGACGGTTCATTACTTTGAAAAGGTACAAAGATGTAGGTATATCATCTTATAAGACTAAAAAGACTGCTGGTTATAAAGTAAGGTAGGAGTGGTTGGATCAGGAAGTCTAAGAAGGTAGCAGCTCCTTGAGAGACGTACTACTCTGTGTAAAAAGTATCGGGACCGGATCAATAAAACTTTGACACCTTCAAAGTATGCTCCTTCAGAAACGATACACATACGCCAATGAATTATAATATAATTCATTTATTTCAGATAATTAAATCCATAAAAAAAAAATCCATAAGAAATGTGTTAGTAACAATGTGTCCTTAGTCTATGTTAGTAAATTACCGATTAATATAATACAATTAAATTCAATATTCAAACAGTCAGTCAAATCATTACAATAAAATTTAAAATTAATTAATATAATTGATAATTAATATTTGGGGTTACGTGCAGGGACGTCCAGTGTTTTAGCATTGGGCTGTCCACCTTTTCTGCAATCACCCTCAGGAGTGTGTTGGTGCTGCCCTTGACCCTCCCCCACAGGGAAGCTACTCGCTTGCGTATCACGGCCTGAAAGCCGTCAGTGTTCGACGCAGCGAACATTCCCGAGGCACTACAACGCCAGGGCAGCCCCAACAAACCCCTAAAGGCGTTGTTGTATTGGACTCGCAGAGCACTGTACGATTTTTTTGTATAGTTACTCCACAGGTTGCAAGTGTATAGTGTTTGACAGTATGCCTTGAAGAGCGAGATTTTCACGTCCCTTGAACACCTTGCATACCTGCGAGACAACATGTTACTTCTTACCGACAGTGCTCTGCGCTCCCTTTCCATGTCGACGTCATCGGCTAGGTTGTCCGTGATCCAGTGTCCCAAGTATTTAAATTTCGTGACAATTTGGAGCGGGACTCCGCATAGTGTTATAGGTGGCATTGAGTAGGGTTTTGCGCCAGATTTGAAAACCAAAATCTCACTTTTTTTTACATTATACTGGAGACCATGGATCGCAGCATACTTTTCACAAAGTTTTAGTAACAAATTTAGCGCATTGAGTGAGGGGCACAGCAGCACCATGTCGTCGGCATAATTTATATTGTTCACAAAACACCCATCTATGGAACAGCCAACTCCTGCACTGCTGAGCCCCTCTATCAACCCGTTAATATACAAATTAAAGAGTGTCGGCGAGGTCAACCCCCCCTGCCTCACCCCGCACTTCAATTTATAATCATCAGAGTACTCACCGTCCCAGCGAACACAGTTGTCTTGGTTGCCATACCAGTACTTTAACACATTTCTGATTTCAGTTGGCACAGTTGTGGTGGTACGCATTTTCTCCCATAAAACATTATAAGACACCAGATCGAATGCCTTTGACAAGTCCAAAAAGCATGCAAAGATAGGTGTGTTTCTGTCAGTATAGTACCGAACAGTGTGCTTAAGACACAACACAGCGGATTCAGTGGATAACCCTTGTCGAAATCCGAACTGTGCGTCATGCAGAGACACATGTTGATTTAGGTATTTGTTAAGCACACTGTCCAGCACCTTTGCTAACACGGTTGCTAACGAGATGGGCCTGTAATTAGACTTGTCAGAGGCATCACCAGTTTTATTTTTGATTAGCGGTACCACCACCGTTTTCATGAGGTCGGCTGGTAGGTAGTTATGCCGAATGCAGAACGTGTAAAACATTGACAAGACCCTGGGAAGGTGAACACCTGCGTACTGCAGATGCTCGATGCTGAGTCCATCGTGTCCGGGTGACTTTCCTCTGGTCATTTGTTTAATGACCATGGCAATCTCAGCCGCTGTGACTCTTATTGGAGGGTTGTCACTGATGAGGTTCTCAGCAGCGAGCACCGGCTCGACCGTCTTATTTTGAAGAAGTGGCTCTACTTTAAAATGCCTACTAAAAAGATTGGCTATGTCACAGGATCCACTCACACCATCCACACTCACTGGAAGGCTCACTTTAGGACTCAACTTCTTAGTTGACTTCCAGAATTGAGCAAAGTTCTTTGATTTGTGATGCGCGGCGATGATGTCCATCTTAATTTGGTCTTTGTTATTCAAACAAAATTTTAGTTTAGACTTAAACTCTTTTCTTGAGGAGCACATAGCTTCATACAATCGGCCAGACCTTGGCTTGCCATGAAAAGACCATTCCTGAAAACAAAGTCTTGCACTCTTATGCGCCATGTGTACATGTTTATTCCAACCTGTGACATAACCACCCTTCTTTGGCTTTTTAAAGCTACAACTAGACACGGACGCCCCAACAAGAGTTGTAACAATGGATGTATACAGTTTATCAATTATTGTTCTATGTTCTAAATTTTTACACATGTTATCACAGCAATCGCTCATTTCCTGTGGAAAATCAATATATTTCAGTTTACTGTGACATATTTTATGATAGTTATTTATTTGAGATTGTTCCCTTTCTCCCCATACAACATTCTTTAATAAATTAGTAGATTTCATATTATTATTATTGACAACACATTTTTTTGGCACATTATTATCTAAATTACAAACAATTTCTAGGGGAAAGTGGTCGGACCAAAACACACCATAATGTATCTTAGCACTTGAAACAGTTAGTTTAGCGGCTGATGAAGTGACACAGTGATCAAGCCAACGCCTGCACCCATGACTGTCACTCACATATGTGTATGAATCCGCCGGCAATAGCTCGCTATCCACTACACTAAGTTGTTGCTCGCTACAAAAAGTCTTAAGTTCATTATAAAAGGGCATGTCAGGATGCGCATTATAGTCACCCAACAGGTACACCAGATCCACATCCTCACTGTCAATAATCGCACAAATTTCACCTAAGCAATCTATTAGCTCGGTCATGTTGTCACGTTCGTCGGTAGGCATGTACACTGAGAATATTATCATCGATCTCTCACTCATAGACACTTTAATACCTATAAGACGCACACTTTTGCACTGTATTAAAGACACGCACGGGAACAAGCTCTTCCGCCACAGAAGCGCCACGCCTCCGTAGGGGCGCCCCCGCAGCACTCCCGCCGACAGGTCCACGGCTGTGTTGCCGGCATACGCGAAGTCCGCATCTATGGTTCCCAGTAGCGGTATGTCATGCTGCAGCAGCCAGGTCTCCTGGAGTGCGATGATGTCCGCCGACTGACACAGGTTCCTTATACAGTCCATTGATCGAGAGAGACCTTTACAATTAAAACTTAGGAATGTACCACTGTTTGTACTACGCATTGCTATTATTATTATTAATACCATCATTGGTTTTCAAACGTGACTTTGAAAAATCCAAAAACCGCCGAAAACGTACCCCTTCCGGCCAGAAACTTTCATCCAGGAAGAGGTCCAGTTTATGTTTAGGTACTGTAATTTTGTAGGCATCGTATCCACGGTCATTTTTCATTGCTAGTTTTTGCAGTGGGACATTAATCTGCGACTTGCTATATATATGCTTGCTTATGTCACTCTCAGTGGTAGATTTGTCCACATTGTAGATAAAAAGTGGAATTTTTATTACAGCAGCTTTAAAGTTCCCATTTTGTGTGTTAGCTGCTATTCCACTTTTCCCTACTATTCTGTTTTTTAATCTTTTACGTTCAACTAACTTCCATTCTTCATCACATTTTACATGATTCCATTGCCCTGGTGCCTTCACTATCTCTGCCATAGACGATCGCCTTACCGGCTCCGCGCACATTTGCTGTTCTGCGTGCGCATTGCTAACCGTCGTCGGCGTAGGTAACATTGGTGTTTTTGTGAGCGCACCGGTATTGTGTGATAAAGGTGAGGTTGAACGCGCATCACCGCTCGGTCCGACATCGCCAGTAGTGGATGCGGCAACATCAGCGCGGTCATTGGCCGCGCTGATCAGCTGACCCGACATTCGTGGTATTGAAGTCGCAAGAGGGTTGTTTACGCCGTTTTGTCCGTTAGTATGAATCATGTTTGCAAATTCTATGGACCTGTAGGTATTTAAACACGGTGAATTCGGAACTTCGTTGTTATTAGGAGAATTACCGTTATTTCTAGGGCTACATTGAGAAATATTCTGTAATCCCATCGGCCCACTATCAAACTCACAGTCCCCTCGCAAATAAGTACCTCTTTTTGTGTTAATATTACAGAATGGGTCATTTTGAGTAGATTTCAACCCTTCTACTTCTTTCTTAAGGGTGCTAAACGAGTCCACTGTCACATAGCTCTCCTGAATTGACTTAAGTTCGTGTTTTAACACCAAAATATCTTTAAGGAGACGTGTTACGTCCACATGATCAAAAGTAATTGGTGGCAGCTTTTTGAGATCCCGGGCCACAAAAATAGGTAGACTCCCTGGAATGGCTTGTTTTAATAGCATGAATATGTCATCAATATCACGTTGTGTTTTCTTGTCGCCTTTACGTGTCTTGAACTTGATTCGCTTTTCAACAGGAATTGAATCCCATAACAGTTTCTTGGCACTAGTTATATCTTCTGACGTAAACGCCGTTACACATATTCGACTTAGACTGTCCTCGTCCATCACGTCGAGTTTATCAATCACATAAGCTAAAACTTCACATATAACCAGATTACAACCCGTGCATTTAATTACATTAGACGCCATTATCACAAAGCGACGCAGGTACGCCCGTCACTTGCGATGCGCGCGCGCAACTGTCCAATCATTATCCAATCATCACAGCATTTTTTAAACGCTGTTTCCAGATTTGTGTTTAGTACTCACGGTGAATTTTCCTTTTTGTCTTCTATCGATCGAAAACAGTGCCATGAAGTGGTGGAAGCAAGAGCCGTGATCACAACTATCTTCTTCTTAGCGTCTCGGTGACAAACTCAAACTCAAAAAATTTTATTCATCGTAAAAATATAAAATTTTCTGATGAACGTAAATTTTTACAAACTACTCTCCGTTCGGATAAGGGGGCTCTTTCTGTCTAAGGAGAAGAACGGAGGCAAGAAACTCCTGAGCCATCTTTTCAAAAAAAGACTTAATACTAGTTAGTATACAATACTTATAAGCTTAATAATAATTATTATAATAATATTAGCAGAGCTGTAGTTGAAACAATAAAGCTGGAGTTGGGTTGGTCACCGTGCTGAAAAGCAGTTACTCTCCGACTGCCCAGGGTATACAGGGTGTTGCAAAAAGGGTATACTAAGCCGAAACCTACGTGAGCAGCATGTTATATCTAGGCCCGGAAATGAAATAAGAATGTCAAAATTCGCGAACTCTTGCGACCAGCCTACTTAACGCGAACTCGAAAGTTTTTTAGATTCAAATAGTATTGAATTTGATACTAATTACTTAAAAATGTTAATTTGTTTTGACTTCCCGATGGGGCCCCTGATCTACCACTTCCTAGCTTCCTACTACGTACAATAGTCTTGTGATGATGATGATAAAATGATAAACTAAATTGTTTTGATATGATCCGCATCTCGACTATAGAATTAAATAAACTGTGACAGCGATCTGACAGTTTACAAAGGGGTTAAATGGAATAACACTGTTCTGTAAAATTATGTAAATTAAGTCGCCATTTCCGTTATGGAAGATAAATGAGCATCGCAACTATCTCAACACTCAACAGGGTGTCCCGTCCTAAGTCGCGCCTTAAATACTGAAAAGTTAAGTTCATCAGTTCATTACTATTATAAGTAGACACACTTTCTATTTCTAAAATAAAATAACTATATTTTTTCACATAAGTTGTAAGTATAGGGCGGACCAAGCCAAGTAGGTGTATACTGTCATAAATTAATAGTCATCATATTATATCACCAACAAGAAGCTCTGAATTTTGATAATACTGTATTTCTTTAGATCTCACCGAAAATTTGACCAAAAATATATATAGTTAGCTGACAAAAAAACCACTACTTCTAGATATAGGCATAAGATAAAGGTATAAAATTTCGCCAAATTTCAATTTATTAGCCGTTCCGGTACCGGCGCATAAACGCTGAAACCATGATGGCAAATTTCACCGCAGACTCACTAAGAAATAACTTGTTTTACATAGCAAAGAAGCTAAACGAGTTAAGCCGTCTGTGGCCAAGTTTTAATCCGTTAAACCGATTTGTACCGAATATAACAGAAGTGAAGTAGTTAACTGAACTCCCTAGGTGCCGAGTGGTAATTGAGTGAGGAACAGGGGTTCCCAAAGTGCGTTAGCACGGGCATCGGAAAAATTAAGAGAAGTACCATGAGGCGATGTATGCCTTTTTCGACTAGTAAGCTAAGTTATCGTCGCGTAGATACAAAATGTAACAATACTTATACCTACTTACTCATCTTTTAACTAAATATTGTTTGAGCTTCTGATTCACGGGTTCGATATCGATAGATAAACGTGGTGTGGGAAGTCCTCTAGCCTCGACTGACTTGACAATGATCTTAGGCAGATAGCCTAGTGTATGAGCAGGTCTAGTACAGGTTTGATAGTTTGTCGAAAACTATAAAAGTTTACGTTTTCTCGCATACTAAGTGGCGCCTCTAATAGAAACTATCATGAAACTTTTGACAGATAATGTATGCAGATGAAGGGAGAAAACGTAAAAAAAAACGTGTTCATAAATAGCAAAACCCGTACTAGAGGGTCAGTATTATGGTGCCTTTTGAGAAACGTTTACGGGAACAAAGTAGATTATTTTGGCTGATGATAATAATGACTAGGTATATGCCGGGGACTGAAAAACATTGGGAACCCCTGATGTAGATCAATTTATCACATGAAAAGGCAGCGGGGCAATATTTATGTTTGCAAATTGTGTCGTAACGTTATATTTGTGTTCAACACGTAAGTACTTAATAATCTTGATGTATTTGGAGCAGTATTTGAGTCGTCTGAACGTTTTGATGTCACTGTATAAAATGTATAAATACATGTTAAATATTTGCATGTGAGTCCTAAATAGAGCGGTACCACTTCATTTAGAAAGCGGTGGCAGCCAAGTTTCATCCTATCGTTTTACATCACAGTCATAAACATGACAACACCATTTCAAGAAATCATTTCAGTATTTTATGTAAGTAATTTGATGAGCTTACTGTGTATAAATCGGCTAATACTCTGTAATAACTAAATAGAGCATAATATAAAAACATGAAATCTCTGTGACATAGATAGATAAAGGGCAGTTTAGCTTAGATTGGACAATTCCATGCTCAATAAACTTAGTTTCCACTGATATCCTTTATATTTCTTGCATGGAGTTTCTGTGGCACTATGATATCCTGTAATTTAATATACTTACCTAATCTATCCCAAAATCAGAAGGCTAATCTTTGCGTCATAAACATAGCCAAATGAACTTCATAGAACTTCGTAGAAGCATTTTAGACATAAAAAGTACATTTAAATATTTTTTTTAAAATACTGAAGCGTCCGTAGTCGAGCTACAACTGGCACGTTCAGCCATTGGATGGGTGACCGATTTCAAGTGTTTCTCGTTAAGCCTAGTCAGAGGCCTTCGGGCAGCTTGAAAACATCTGACAGTCGGGTTGCCCACTTACCCGACAACTTCAGTGCATTGTAGTCATTAAAAAACGGCGCGGCTCGCGACCTATCACGTGAGTACAAATTTAATGTGCAGCGAAAAGCGGGTGACTCGCTTGCGAGTCACCTCTGACTACCTCTTGGGGGATTACAGTCGTGAGCATATTCAATATTTTTTATAAATACGGATAGACATTTTTTTTTTCGCTTCACTACATCGGTCTGATCATCCACCACACTAATGGACAACATTTCAAAAAACTAAAGCTGCTATAAGTCGAAAACCATTTCGAGATTTAGGTCTAAAGGCCACAAAAAAAATGTTTTTGTATTTTTTGGATGTATCATTTTCGAGAAAATCATAAAATAGTACAAAAGTGCTGATGACGTCATGCACCAGGTGCGATGTATTTTGATGATCAATGCCTATAGATTTAAAAACAAAGTAACTGTCACTTTCATTTTTGATTGACGTTGACGTTTTATCGTGACGTTGTTGTTTATTTGAGTCATTTTCATAAATTCTGTTCTGACACTTTCTGACTATTTTTTTTAATTTATCATATAAAATGCTTAGTACGTATTAAGAGATGACCTCTATATAATATGTCCCAGAGCATGACACCGCCTACACAGCTGAAAAATGCTTCTGAAAAATGCTTCTGCTTATTTTTTTTACATGATAAGTACTTTGTATCATCAGAAATATCAATGTCATTTAAAAATGACCCATTTGTTGGTGGCATGTAAGCAAAGTTTAAATGTCATTTGTCAGTGTCGTTTATGTTTTTTTTCGAGACTAAGGCAAAAGACAAAAATAAAAATTGAGCCTAATATGTGACGTCACTTCCTGTTTTAAAATAATTAACTTTAAAGTTAAAAATAACATGCTAAAATTAATGTAACAAAATAAAAAAATACGGGTCCTCTAATTTTTTATAAACTTTCCGAATAGCTAATAAAAATATAGGAAATGAAACGTTGTCCATTCGAGGAAGTGGTGGGTTTGAGCCTTTCCCTTTGAAATATTGATCATATTTAAAATAATCAACTGTACGAATTGCGATAATTCTGCAATACGAAGAATCAGAAATACATCGAATTTGGATTTTTAGCTGATGATGAATAATTATTAAAATTTATTATGATATTACTTATAATACTTATATGACGTGTTTATTCCAACAATCCTTTTAGTTCGATAAAATTTGCAGTGGAATTTAAATTCCATTTGCAATGGTAGGTAGGTATTTAAAATATATAATTTCCAAATGCGATGTATTTCATTCCGATTTGGGATCGACAATCCATAGTGTCGCATGTAGGTCTGTTATATTCTGTATGTTCGTAGATTGACCTTTGGCGTCGAGCCAGGCAAGTCCACTGTACAGAAGATATCAAATATTTGACGGCGCGCGAAGTTTCTCGTGTATAGTTTAAGTTTTCATTTGAATTTTACATTGAACGAGTTTATTATGAACTTAATATCCATAGACAGGACCCCGAATTCAGTGTGTTAAGTAATTTTATGGTGATTGTTTTTTTAATTTTAAATTGAAGTAGGTCGGAATTTGAGACACTAAATTGAATATTTTTTATTTTACTGCTCTCGTTAATTTAATAAAGAAATGTAAAGATCGGCTCTTCGACGAATCAATGACGTCATTGGCTTCCGTGCAACTGTTGACGTCATCAAAATCGTAACTCTAAGAATATTTTCACGGTTTTGGAATTAGCGTAAAAAATGTTACCTAACATACCGAATTCCTGTCCATTACTATCAATACTAAGGTACATGCTGAACGCTGAGGCTTATAATATGCACTTGTTATTATTCCACACTCAGCAAAAGAAATATGTAACAATTTGATCCTAAGACTCATGGGTGGAAGATAGATTTATCGAATAATGTCTATAGATTTATGTATATAGATTATTTTTAATTTTTCATTTGCGCTGGGTGGCCTGACTGTACCTACTTATAGCTATAGTAATTATTCTGCTAATTAGTAAAACTAATCCATTAAAGGTAAGCGTTCAGTATTCTTTGTATAGAAATTCACACAAGTGCGTCCACTTCATCTGCATTGCCGTCGCCATTTCTCCATTCATTTATGACAATCAGTAAATAAATAAATAAATAAATAAATATGTGGAGACATCTCACACACGGCCATCCGACCCCAAGCTAGGCAGAACCTGTGTTATGGGTGTCGGACAGCTGATATATCTACACAAATACATAGATAGATAGATACTAAATATAAATATCAACACCCAAGACCCGAGTACAAATATCTGTCTTTAAACAAATATCTGCCCCAGCCGGGAATCGAACCCGGGACCATCGGCTCAGTAGTCAGGTCACTAACCACTACGCCATTCGGTCGTCCAGTACAGTAGGTCCAGTACAGGTTTGATACTTTTATCGTTTCAATAAATAGCTAAACCCGTACTAGAGGGTCAGTTTGGTGTGATACGTACGATACCGATATATGGACGCTTCCCTATTAGCTGTAAAAGTTAAAGAAAGAAGCACAAGTGTTTTCAGTCTACACGAGTTGTTCGCGCACGTCCACTGACAAAACGTGTTCCTCCGACCTCCATTTACCCGATGTAGCGAGGGTTCATCGGGGCTCTTCCTGTTCCTAACCATTCCTATGTATTCTTAACCCGCGTGGTCCACATGTCATATCTACACTAGTATTATACAGAGGTAAGAATTCATTTTAAGTATATGCGACCAACTAAAAAAATACAATAATGTAGCTGCATTATCCCTGATTGCTATAGGCTACATTTTATATGCGAAACGATAGTATAGAGAAAGTTAAAGTGGTCCTCTTATCTGCAGAAGTACCGATAACCATCAGCGTTGACCTGGTAAGGTTGTCAATCATGGGATTCATGAGTGGTGTGCCGGACGTATAAAATACAATAAAGTACCTACAGTTTAGACGTCACCGTAATTAAGGCGATAGTGAAGCTGACAAACATTGGAGTTATGAGCACTTGTGTTTGCCTTAATGTGTCTATTTAATATGTATCTATCTAGTATTTATGTAGATATAAAAGCTGTCCGACACCCATATCACACACTCTGCCTATATTATGGGGTCGGATGGACGTGTGTGAGATGTCCCCACATATTTATTTATTTAGTTCATTTATAACGCAGGCTACATTCATGCGGCAGTTAGGAAGGCTCTGTTCATTACACACCACAATTGGATTTGCATCGCGGCGCAAGTCGGGCCGAAGTTTGTGTAATCAACAAGCCGAACTTGCTACGTGGGCGAGGAACCACGAGTCCCTCCTAGTTATATACCCGAGTAAGCAATGAAAACGTTCCAGGGACATAGCATCGAATTACTCCTAAACGGGAAAAAGGTTTGTAAACGCCGCGCCGTCTGTAATATTGACAATAACAGTGCATTTAACTTAACAGGACATAAATTAATTGTCATTAAATAATTACTATCGGCAGAGAATTACATAAATTAATATTATAGTTATCAAATCAGCTATAAAATATTTTATTCATCGTACCTAGTCTAACTTTGATGAACCTCCAGTATAAGTAAAGTAGTATATGCTTATTTTACTGTTTCATACTACGTCTTATACGTTTGGGAACTTCATCACTGATCGACCTGAAGGGAATCAAATTGTCCATGACATAATACCTCTATGTAATATCTCCTAAAATAATATTGAAATTCCTGCTAGCCTAGCACGGGGCTCCAGACGTGACAAAAGTTCTCCGTCGCGCTCGCTCTCGAGGCCGCGCGATGTAAATGATAGCGATGGAAAACTTTTTGGCGTGTCTTGCGCCCCGTACTGGCCCTCCTAAAGATGTGTGTATATGATATTTTTTACTTTGCGACCTTTAATGTAAGTCCAATATCGTTGATTACGACTAAACATTTTTGTTGCATTTGATTGTTTCATGACTCCTCACAAAATCCCACTCTGAATAATTGGCCACAAGACGAGAATTATACACACACATACACAGTGGTGAAAGCTGAAGACTGAAGAGTAATAAGAAACGAGTTGCCAGAATAACGCGAGTTGCCTGAATAACAGAGAGTCTATTCTCCTGCTTAAAAGACAGTCGCAAACTGTCCTTTTCCATTTAGATACTAAACATTTATGACGAGAGTCCCTTAAAAACGTTTAGGTACTTATACTATAGAATTCAATACATTCGGTAGTTAGTGTTTGCTTTTGTTTATCTTTGTTAAGTTCGATGTTGAGAACGGGAAAATATGATATTTATTTGGTAAAAAATGGGGCGCTCACGCGTTTTAAAAAACTTTTCCGAGACGTTTGTGGGAATGACTTAATTTTTCAGAGTTTTACGGTTGCATAATGGTCAAACAACTGTGTCTGCGACACGAGAATCGCAGCTCTGAATAACACGAGTAGCCTGTACAACACGGCTGATTGCTACACGATGTTCAACATTTGTTATTGCTTTGTTGCGAGTTGATTAGCTATCTACCTACAGCTGTATACAGGCTGCAATTAATCAGCAACGGAGGGGATAATATGAGGAGATACGGGGATACACGCTGTATATAGCGTATAGCTGTGGGTCATTTGATCTTGATGTATCTTGCAATTTGCAGCCTGGTTTATGCTTATTGTTGTCTCTGTATTTAGAAAGTACCGACAGAAAGGTAAGTACTGTTGTTTTACGGCACTGTAAATGCTACAGGAAAAGACGGAAAAGAAGGGTGTTATAAGTTTGGCATGTCTATGTATCTGAGCGATTTTGAATATGTGCTGTTTGCATTATTGCATAAACTAACATGTTCTCAAACGAGTACGAGTATTAGGATGACTCAAAATGTAGTATTATCACCCAAACCCAAACTCTTATCGAACCTTTTTTACTTTATTACAGTAGTTTAAATACAATTCATAATAATTAAAATGGTTTAATAACTACTCCAGTGTTCAGTGAACTTATTAAATACGTGTGTGTTAACGTATCTACCGTCCCACTAAAGAGTTTAAAAGGTAATTCTTAGCTAGGATCTTAGTTTTATTTTTCCATCCGCATCCCCGATTAGCGTAACAGTATGAAAACAAAGTTCGCATAGCTACTAATAACAATTGCGCAAAAGGGTACTAAAATTTTATCCCTCACGGTACACGGCGCTCGGGATACTCTCTCGTAAATGTAATATCGTTAGAAAAACAAAAGTTCCTTATTATTTATTACATTTTGCCTTCTTTTGGTTAATACGAGTGTAATATCTGTTCTATGACGAATGTAAAACAAATAGGTACAGTTTTTTTTAAACTAAACTTTACAAAGTACGCAGTTAAATTTATAACCTAACCATCTCCCGAAATTCAGCACTAAAAGTAGCATGTTGTTAAAACGGGTAGGCCGATTGGGATAAAATATGGCTAAAAACACTCGGAGTAACATTACATAAGATATTATTACATATAAAAAATACTAACTATGTATATCACGGCAGGTTCTTTTTAGATGCGAAAGATGTATTTTTTTTAATGTAGACAAATTTACTGGGATATATTTAAGTAATTTATATTATAATTGACAGACATTTTACAAAGGATACCGGACTCTTGTCGCACCAGTAAGTATAATAATAATTTACTAGGAACAGTATCTTTAGAGCCAACTTTTCTCAGTATATGCATACCCGTAGATTTGTTTTTTCCTAACAAAGTTGGGACGTTATGTGCAAAGGGAAATATTTTCACAAGTTACTGCCTCGACAATCGACAATATGCCGCTCGCAAGTTTGACAGTAGCCCTGTTCTGTGTCGCGGTCACTCCGCATATCCGGCTGTTTGGAGAGATAACTGGACGGCTCAGAAGAGTGAGGTAATTTACAAAAAAGTACGAAATTTAAAAATGTTTAAGTTTTGCAATCTTCACTTACAGTACCATACTATCGTCAATTAGATGGACCTATGATCGGATTAATAAAAGGTTAAAATTAAAAAGTAAGTAGGTACAAACCTTTCAAAAGACGAATAAAAACTAATCTACAAGGAACAAAAACCCAGGTAATATGCAAAATGGCGTGTTAAAGGCTATGCCTGCTACATTACGTAGTGTGTGTTTTAAGAAAACAAAGTTTTGTTTTCCTTCCATTTGTAGTCCACTTGAGAGTTTGGATGTCCCGGGCGGTCTCTCCAGGATATTAGACTGGAGTGAGGGTATCTCACTCGGTGTTTTTTGTAAGCTCCGTAAAAAATGATAAAATTTGGTCACATTTCTTCATAAGATAACTTTTGTTGTAGTGACTGAAACTCCAAAATGCTTCGAATATCTGCTGTGCTAGGAATTCTTTTAAATATAGTTAAAATAAAGCTCTATTTTTAAGTCTTGTATTATTATTATATAATATCTAGTAAGTATACGTAAAAAATGATAATCGTTTTCATAGGGACTTGGGTAAGGGTTCCAATAAAAACCTTTACTAGAAATTCCAAAAATATATAGGTACATGTCTTTTGTCAGACTCCTCTTAAGATTTCTGGTGTTAAGATAACATTTTCATTTGTATCACAGACTCATTCTACATGCAAAAAGGTGTGCCATTGTAAAATGTACGTCTCCACAACAGTTAAAGCTATCTTGCCGTACTCATTTGAATAAGTTACATAATATGATAGCGGGAGTGTTCGCGTTTAGCTTATATTGAAGATTTCAGGGATTCCCTTGAAATATTTTATAAGGCTTCACGTCAGCACGGCTTTGCGTCTTGTGCAATATTGTATTACTTTATGCTTCCCTGGTATCTGGAGGAGATTTTATAAGATTTGAGGACGTTCTGTGCTTAGCAACGGTGCCGCAAGTCCTTTGTTCGAATCTCGTCGGGTCAGACATTAACTGCCAGTTTTAATAACTCTATCTACCGATGACTGGTAGTTAATTTCATACTATTTTGACACATCAAAAGTTACAACCTGTCAAAATCGTATGAAAGTAACTACCATCGCATTGGTAGATAGAGTTATTGAAACTGGCAGTAAAAGTCAAGTCATTAAATTGGGGGTTGACTGGTAGAAAATGCTTGTAGCATTAACCCCCCCCCCCCCCCTTTGTACACTTATTTTTATATTTGTGATTAAATAAATAAATAAATTAAAAGTTATGACCCTCTAGCTTCAAAGGCGATCTATATCAGCCTAAGCTAACAGGTTAAGGTGATAATAGAAAACGTACATGAAGTCACCCTAAAGGTAAGCGTCCACCTTTCAGCATGTACGCAACGGACGCATCGCATTCACTATTCTTTGTATAGAAATTCACACAATTGGGTCCACTTCATCGGCATTGCCTTAAAGGCCATAAACACCCCGGCCTCCATACACCATGTGGCTGGATAGTCAAGGACTCAAAAAAAATAAACTCATAACACTTTTCAATAAAGTGTGAATGAACGCTAGATAGCGTTGCACAACAAAAAAAGATACCTATTATGTGGTAGTCTTTTATCTACACCTCTATTGCTGTAACCGTTTTGAAAACACAGACCAATGGGGGAAGTAAGCAATCTAAATGCAAGTGTATGTGGATGCGGGTGACAGGGGGTCACGTGGGGTCAGGAATACAAGCTGCGTATTAGGGGTGTTAGGGAGCTCCGTAACCGTAACCGAAACTATCGGATATCCGATATAAAAAATCATCCGTAACCGTAACCGAATCCGAAATGAAAGTTTCGGATAGTATCGGATAGGGGCGGAGCCTAATTGAGACACGTTATGACAAGTTATATTTATTTTTATTTTAAATAGCTGTAATAATTACTCACAGACTGATTGTAATTCCTGCCAAAAACGAAATAAAACTACTTTATTACCTATTAGTATTTTACTTTTAAAATTCCTTAAAAATATAATATCCGTAACCGAAACTAACGGATAATTCGAAATAATTTATTATCCGTATCCGTAACCGTATCCGGTATAATAATCATTCCTATATCCGTATCCAATCCGTAACCGAAATTTCATATCCATAACATCCCTACGGCGTATTACCGTTCCATGCATTTATATTTGACTGAAATACCGAATTGCATATTTAGATGTTGCGGGACCATCTCGGAACTGTACGAGGCTAGGTTGCGGGTAGATCGTAGTCTTAGATTAACGATATACTTATCAGAGAGAGTGTCAAAAGAAACGTCTAGACAAATAACACGCCACCTCTACCACTGAGATCGGTCAGCTTCTGTAAAAAAATATATGACTTAATAAAGTGAAATGAATACATTTATAGTGCCACAAACTTATCTGTTCCGGTGACAGTTCAAGTAAATGTCTAATATTTCTTAATTTTATAAGATTTGAAGTTTGCCCGTAGTGGTAATTTGCCCTTGAGGTTTTAATAAACCCATCTAATCCATATCAATATACAATTAATTAGTAAGTAATGAGATATGGATCAATTTAGTTCACTCTCACCGGAACAGATAAGTTTGTGGCACTATACCACGGTTGTCATTAGATTGAACTTAAAAAAAAACTTGACAGTAAACAAAATGCGAACAGTTTTTTCTTTGTTTTTATATCTGATATCTTGTTCCTATATCGCTTATGTAAAATCGTAGCGTACGGTGGCGTAACGTTTAACCTATCTACTATATGACTTGGTTATAAGGGTCAGTTCGTTTAAATATCGAGCGATTTCCGGTATTAACAGTTTGACTTGTAGACACACAATTTTTAAATAAAACGTTTATAAAATTAGAGCCATTTGGTGTCGCCATTTTGTAAGTGGAACTTTTTGATTGCTAGTGAGCGTATAAGAGCTGTATTCGTCGGACTACGGAGCTGGGAGCCGATAGCATTCGATGTATTGTCACCGTGATTTATTTCAGTCACGAATGTAACCCATTTTGTGAAAAAAGAGAATACGCTTCCATGCATCAATTGATTTTGCCGGAGCAGAATGAAAATTTTACAATAGCAGCGATTTTCAGAGCTTTCAAAGCGAGATACTTTTGAAAACACACAATGAAATAAAAATAAAGTTTTTTTTTTTGTTATTGTAAGTACTTAGTGCCGGTACTTGGCCTTAACAAAACATCAGTACAAACTTACTTTTTAATATGAAAAAGTTTTTATTACTTAAAGCATATTTAAATGTAAGAACATTTTATAATTTTACTGGCACAAGATATTAAATATCTTTGAAGTTGATGTTTATTACCAGTCTAGGTCTGGAGCAGATATTTCCTTCTTTTTCTTGTGCAATTTTTTTCATTAGCTACATATTTTAATCGCGGAGCGCAACTTTCTTCAGGTTTCTTTTAGCTACGTAATTCAAATAATTTACTTATTCATTTAACTTATTGTGTCCAGTTGCGCGCGGGCCGGTGTAGTGAGCGCTCGCATTCTAAACCGGTTCTCGATTCAACTATGCTTGTTTACGCTTCGCTCGATATTCATAATGAGTGATAACGATAAAAGTAATGATGGTTCTTTGAGTGATATGTGTGTGGAAGACACGATCGCACAGAGGGAATTACAAAGTGTGGGTGACACCGCGTGTTCTCCCATACTGCAACCGCAACCTGTACTACCGGAAAAACGATGCCGGCAATCTGGTTCAAGTGAAGAAAACTTACGAGATGATGATGAAGAAGATGACGGCTTTACTACTGTCCGGCGGAATAGGGGTAAGCGCTTTGCACGAAGTCTCTCTATTATGTCCAAGTCGCGGGAACCCGTCACTAGGGGCGATAATGACCAACAAAATTTATACGAAGTTTGTGTTACTAGCAAACAAGAATTGCCAAAACAAATAGGGTTTGCAAAACTATTAGAATCACAAGGGATTAAGGACATCTTAAGAATAAAATTCAGGAACAGGTTCAAAGCGGTAGTACAGTTCGACAAAAAAGAAAATGCATTGAAGTTAATAAATTGCCCAAAGTTCAGTGAACTTGATTACCGCTGTCAGATGACAAGTGATATACATATCTCTTACGGCATTGTAAAACAAATAGAATTAGATGTGGAAGAGGCTGAATTACAAAAAATGACCTGTGAATATGAAATTGTTTCGGTGAAAAGACTAAAGAGATTACCTGAGGATGGCGCATGGATAAACAGCGAGTCTATCCGGCTTGGATTCAAGAGTGACACAGTACCAGCGTATGTATCAGGTCATGGATGTAGATTCAAAGTGGAGTCTTATACATTCCCAGTGAGCCAGTGTTCCAACTGCTGGAAATTTGGTCACATAACGAGAGCTTGTCCTAGGAATAAAATAGTATGTCCTAAATGCTGCAAAGATCACCAAAATTGTGAAACTACTAATTATACTTGCGTTAATTGCAAAGGAGATCATATGGCATTAGATAAATCGTGTCCAATATTCCTGAAAGAAAAAGAAATTCGAAAAATTATGAGTTCTATAAATGTTACCTACAAAAGAGCATTACAAATTTATATGGAAAAAGAAAAACAAAGAGAGAATTTGTTGAACTGTAGCTTAGACCTAGATAACGACTTGGATCAGGAAGAGTATAATAAAACTTATGATTATCAACCGGGGTACAAAAGTTATAAAGAGGCGCTAATGACGAGAAAGACTAAAGAAGGACAAGATAGATTAAAAGATAACGAAGACGAGATGGATTATATTGTGGATGAAAATCGACTAATGAAAAAACCTAATAATAAAAAGAAATCTACACAAAAAGACAAACGTAAACGATTTTCAGAGGAGATTCCTTTCCTTCAGGATGGAGTTGATAAGGTGTTGCCAGAAAATTATACTACAAATAACAATTGTATAGATGAGGATACTGTGAAGAAAAGATGGGAGTTAAAAGCGCTTTTGAAAAGAGCGAAAGAAGTGATTAGCTCAAAAAAATCGTTCGAAGAGAAGGTTTTTGATATGATAAATTTATTCGTTAAAGTAATAGTTGAATTTGTTGTTAATTTAGTGAAAAGCGGAGATGTTTGGAATAATATTATACCATTACTCATAAATGGCTAATAATAAGAGTGCATCTAAGCTTAACATTGTTCAATGGAATGCACAAAGTTTGCGTCCTAAGTTAATTGACTTTGAGTTATACCTTATCCAAGAAAATATACATGTAGCCATTTTGAGTGAACTGTGGTTAGAGCCGGAGTCTTTTCTAAGGATTAAAGATTATAATCTATATCGCCATGATCGAGATGACTCTTACGGTGGGGTGGCCGTTGCAGTGCATAAATCTATTAAAGCTTATTGTACTCCCATAAATATAACGAATTCAGGCATAGAAGTTATACATATTAAAGTACTAAATTGTAAATTTATTGAACACATATTCTCCATATACTGTCCTTCTACAGTAAGAACTACTACAACAGATTGGAATCAATTATTTTGCATATTTCCTGAACGAACGATTGTTGCTGGTGACTTCAACGGCCACCACACGAACTGGTCGTATAAAAATGACACAAGAGGTATTACGATCATGGATTCAGCGTTAGAACACGGTTTTACCTCAATCAACGATGGTAGTCCTACTAGAGTTAGATTAGTTAACGGGATTATTCAGGAATCCTCCCCAGATGTAACATTTGTGTCTTCAGATATAGCTATTTACTTTGAATGGGCTGTTACTAATGAGTGTTTTGGCAGTGACCATCTAGTCTAAAGAGATTACCTGAGGATGGCGCATGGATAAACAGCGAGTCTATCCGGCTTGGATTCAAGAGTGACACAGTACCAGCGTATGTATCAGGTCATGGATGTAGATTCAAAGTGGAGTCTTATACATTCCCAGTGAGCCAGTGTTCCAACTGCTGGAAATTTGGTCACATAACGAGAGCTTGTCCTAGGAATAAAATAGTATGTCCTAAATGCTGCAAAGATCACCAAAATTGTGAAACTACTAATTATACTTGCGTTAATTGCAAAGGAGATCATATGGCATTAGATAAATCGTGTCCAATATTCCTGAAAGAAAAAGAAATTCGAAAAATTATGAGTTCTATAAATGTTACCTACAAAAGAGCATTACAAATTTATATGGAAAAAGAAAAACAAAGAGAGAATTTGTTGAACTGTAGCTTAGACCTAGATAACGACTTGGATCAGGAAGAGTATAATAAAACTTATGATTATCAACCGGGGTACAAAAGTTATAAAGAGGCGCTAATGACGAGAAAGACTAAAGAAGGACAAGATAGATTAAAAGATAACGAAGACGAGATGGATTATATTGTGGATGAAAATCGACTAATGAAAAAACCTAATAATAAAAAGAAATCTACACAAAAAGACAAACGTAAACGATTTTCAGAGGAGATTCCTTTCCTTCAGGATGGAGTTGATAAGGTGTTGCCAGAAAATTATACTACAAATAACAATTGTATAGATGAGGATACTGTGAAGAAAAGATGGGAGTTAAAAGCGCTTTTGAAAAGAGCGAAAGAAGTGATTAGCTCAAAAAAATCGTTCGAAGAGAAGGTTTTTGATATGATAAATTTATTCGTTAAAGTAATAGTTGAATTTGTTGTTAATTTAGTGAAAAGCGGAGATGTTTGGAATAATATTATACCATTACTCATAAATGGCTAATAATAAGAGTGCATCTAAGCTTAACATTGTTCAATGGAATGCACAAAGTTTGCGTCCTAAGTTAATTGACTTTGAGTTATACCTTATCCAAGAAAATATACATGTAGCCATTTTGAGTGAACTGTGGTTAGAGCCGGAGTCTTTTCTAAGGATTAAAGATTATAATCTATATCGCCATGATCGAGATGACTCTTACGGTGGGGTGGCCGTTGCAGTGCATAAATTTATTAAAGCTTATTGTACTCCCATAAATATAACGAATTCAGGCATAGAAGTTATACATATTAAAGTACTAAATTGTAAATTTATTGAACACATATTCTCCATATACTGTCCTTCTACAGTAAGAACTACTACAACAGATTGGAATCAATTATTTTGCATATTTCCTGAACGAACGATTGTTGCTGGTGACTTCAACGGCCACCACACGAACTGGTCGTATAAAAATGACACAAGAGGTATTACGATCATGGATTCAGCGTTAGAACACGGTTTTACCTCAATCAACGATGGTAGTCCTACTAGAGTTAGATTAGTTAACGGGATTATTCAGGAATCCTCCCCAGATGTAACATTTGTGTCTTCAGATATAGCTATTTACTTTGAATGGGCTGTTACTAATGAGTGTTTCGGCAGTGACCATCTAGTCATTAAATATAAATGTAACAACCAAGGCGTATTAGAATTCATAAATAAACGTAACTTTAAACAAGCTAACTGGAAGGATTACAAAGATACCCTTAAAACTTCATTTTCGAATTACGATCAATTTACGGACGTTCAAAGCATGTATGATTTTTTTATAGATAAAATTAACTTAGCGACAGATAAAAGTATTCCAATGATAAAAATTTGTACAAACGCTACATGTAAATTCAAGCCTAAAGAATATTGGTCTCTTCAAATTTGTCTCAAGCTGTTGCGCAACGTAGGCTGGCATTGAAAATATTTCGACGTAATCCTACTCCACAAAATCTGAATCTACTTAAAAATAAAATCTCGAACACTCAAAAACTAATCAGAAAAGCTAAATCAGAAAGTTGGCATAAATTTTGTAATAGTATTGATGAAACTACTTCTATATCCGATATGTGGCGCAGGATGCGTTGGATGAAGGGTTTTAAGCAAGCTAAACTATATGTATCACAGGAAAGAAAAGAAGAACTCTTAGTCTCTCTTACTCCTGATTCTGTTCTACCGCTTAAGCCCGCTTGTATATCGTCTAATGTGGAGTTAGAAAGGGATTTATCAATGCGAGAACTTCAGAATTGTCTTAAAAAGAAAAAAAAGACACATCTCCCGGCACAGATGGTATAACATACTCAATGATCTGCCGTCTGCCGTATGAGGCCAAAGTGTTTCTATTAAACATGTATAATTTGATATTTCAAACAGGCACTGTTCCGTCTCAATGGCGCGATATACAAATTGTACCTATACCTAAAGCGAGTATAAATAGCAATTCGGTCCCTAAATTAAGACCCATAGCTTTGATCTCTTGCATTTGTAAGTTTTTTCATTTTATGTTGGGATGCCGTATAGAATGGTTTGTTGAGAAAAACAATGTACTGTCCACCAGCTCGTCTGGTTTTAGAAAATCTCAATCATGTTTGGATTGCCTAGTCAAAATTGTGACCCAAATTCAAATGGGTTTTTCTAGAAATTGTTCGACTTTAGCATGCTTCCTCGATGTACAAAATGCATATAATAATGTCAGAGTAGAATCTCTAGTAGAAATTCTCGATGAAATCAAAGTGGGGCAGAAACTTTGCAATTACTTCTGGGAGTTTTTACATGAAAGGCATTTGCACATCAGACCGGAAGACAAATTTGAAATCACTATTACGAGATGGTCTCATAGAGGAATAGCGCAAGGCGATCCTATATCTCCGTTATTATTTAATGTGGCAACTTATAAGATTTGTAATCAGATAAAGGATGTATTTATAACGCAATATGCAGATGATTTTGCTATCTTTAAAACTGATAATTTGTTAAGCAAAAGCTGTGCTAACATGCAAAACGCACTGGACTTGATGGTTATTCTCTTAGATTATTTAGGATTACAGTTATCAGCAGATAAATCAAAAACTTGTATATTTAGCAAGGGTAGATGTCGACAACAAGTTAATCTGGAGATAGACGGTTGCACTCTTCAATCCGTAAATGTTATTAAATACTTAGGAATATGGCTCGATTATAATTTAAGAGGGGGGAGGCACATTAGAGAAGTATGTAAAAAGACTGAAAAATATTTAAATTTGTTTAAAATACTAGCAGGTCCGGGTTGGGGAGTGCACCCTAATTATCTAAGAAAATTATATATTAGTTTGATAAGGAGTAGAATAGATTACGGTTCATTTTTATTTGATAACAGTGCTAAGACTAATATTTACAGATTAGATAAGATCCAGAACCAAGCTATGCGAATTATAGGAGGTTTTATAAGGTCGTCCCCAATACATGTTATGGAAAGCGAACTGTGTATAGCACCTTTAGAAATAAGACGTAGATATCTAGGGTACAAATATGTCTTAAAAGCAAAATCTTGGGCCAATAACTCAGTTATGAATCAACTTTCGGAACTATGTGTATATCTCCAGGGTCGTTATTGGCAGAATAAAAAACACCCGTTATTACCTAAATTAGTTAATGATATAAAAGAAGAACATTTACATTCAGCAAACCCTCTGAAAATGTTTTCGTTGAATACTTGGATGTCTAATATTAAAGTCGAGGATATTATATTTTGTAGTTTAGATTCCATACGTAAGAAAAAAGGATCCTATGAAATACACGACCTCAAAAATATTACCTTGAGGGACATTAATATTAAATTTAATCAGTGGTATAAGCTATACACAGACGGCTCAAAGGACAATAGTAGCATGGGAGCGGCCTTTTATGACCCTCAAGGTGGCCAAAATTGTATGCTAAAATTAAATAATAATTTGTCGATAATGACCAGTGAATTAACAGCTATATTAGATGCACTTTTATATGTTGAACAAAATGTACTAAATGCCAAAGTAGTGGTGTTCACAGACAGCAAGAGCGCACTGCAACATCTGGCTCGATGCGTCTCCGGACACGGAGGTGTTTCGATAGCCTATGAGGTACTGCGCCTGCTACACACATTAAGCAGCGATGGGAAACAGCTGGCTTTACAGTGGATCCCATCTCACATTGGACTCAGGGGGAACGAGGAGGCGGACAGGTTAGCTAAGCTCGCTAGTACAGAAGGTACGGAACTATACATCTTACCACATTATTCCGAAAGTGTATTTAGGTATAAAAACAAGTGTTATAGCCTTTTTAAAGAATATTTCAATCAGTTGTCGAAAGAAAAGGGAATATGGTACAAAATAATTCAGTCACACCCTCCTCGTTTGCCTTGGTTCTGTGATTCTAAACTGAGTAGATCTGACATTATAATAGCTCATCGGGCTCGTTCCGGGCACATTCCACTAAATGCATTCGGCTACCTTATGAAAAAAGTTCCTTCTCCCAACTGCAGCGCGTGCGCCGCGCGCGAGGACCTGCAGCACCTGCTGGCGGAGTGCGCCCGGAACGAGCGCGCGCGCCAAGCATTGTTACATAAGTTAGGGATTACTGATAATAACTATAACATAGGTTTATTTTGTAGTATTCTGGCCGAACCATGGTCAGACTCGGCTAAATGTGTATACAACTTTATAAAACATAGTATTAAAGCAAGAGATGTAAGTTAACTAGATTAGATTTAACTTAAGACTGTTGTGACTGTATTAGTTTAAGGCATGATGGGACTGACATGTTCTTTTGTTGAACAAAGTCCCAATTAAATAAATAAAGATTTAAAAAAAAAAAAAAACTTATTGTGTCAAACAAAGTGAATTTGTTTATACTCAAACCCTTTTTAATGAATTAGTTTAGCAATATCTTATGTAAGTTTTGATTTCGTAAGGGCTGATTTTTCAATGGTCAGATAAATGCTATCTAAGGAATAAAATTGTTGCTGTCACTGTCTAATACAAACATTTATAGTCGCGACAGCATCAGAACTATTCCTCAGATAACCCTTATCTGACCATTGAATATCAGCCCTAAATCTGTTAGGTTTACATTTCAGATTGTGTACCTATGTGTATCCACAACGTAGTAGACGCGACAGTACATTCTATAAAAAACAGCTATATCACATAATAATATTTTAATTTCTTGTTAAATAGGTAAGTACCTTGTCTATCTGTACATATAATGCATAATAATGACGTCTATTGAGCGCTCGTTCAGAGATACTCGTAGCGTACCTCACAAAATAATTGCGGAAAAAATAGGGTAACAATTTTATTCTTCTAGTTAAATTTAAAAAAAACTTCTAGTCCGGTAGTGCACAATTTCAGAACGCTAGCGATAGTGGGGTTATACAGGGTGTAGCAAAAGTGGTATACTAAGCTGAAAGGGGAGATCCCCTGTCTGGGTGACCACCATCATATTCTGGAAGTAAATCTGAAGAACTTTTGTTCTATAGCTATCGGAAATCCGTTAAAAAAATCTATAGTACCATCAAGTCACACGTGAACAACGAAGTTTTTATGAATAATAGAATTCTTTCTTTAGAAAATTCGTCGTAGTACAACAGTTACTCCGGGGGACCAGGAGGTCACCCCCTTTCGGCCCATACCATTTTTGCAACACTCTGTAGATATAGAAATCCAACGCAACTTTCTAAAGCATTTTATTTTATAAATGCAGCGCACGCTAGTTAGCTTCGCGTCTCGTTTTTTCGTTGTTTGTAAACAAACGTGCACCAAATAACTTCTGTCAAATAAATTCACAATATGTTTGTTGAAAAAAAAAACAGATTGTGGAAGCGAACGCTGTATTGGCCCGGGGAGATTGAACTAGCAATCTGCTAATATTATAAACTAGAAAGTTTGTGAGTATCGATTTGATATTACACTCGCGAACAATGAAAATGTTCCAGTGACATATAGGTAGTACCAAAATACTCCTAAACGGAAAAGGCTAGCTGAAGATGAAATATAAGCTCTCGCTAGCTAGAAAAAAAACTTCCGTTTGAAATCTTTTTTTCTCTCTTCATGCTAATTTCATTTTTAAGAACGTATTTACCAATACACATGTTATACACACACACACACACGCACTCACGCCTTGTACTAATGTACTCCCTTGCGGGGTAGGCAGAGGTGAATTGCTGCACCCACTTTTCGCCAGAGTGTTATGTTAGTCCCAATGTAATAGGGGGCGGGCCTATTGCCATTTTACGGGCACATCCATGACCCGACACATGTTGTATTAACCCCAAATTCACAAAATAAATTAATACCTAGTCATGTATATACCTAGTAAATATATACCATACCGTCTACATGGATGGGGTACGAGCGCGGAGGTATTTCACAATAAACTCCCAAGTTTGAGAACAAGAGAGAATTCCACACGATTTTCTTTGTATTTCGAAGCGGATACACGAATCGTATAGGTACTCAACACTTTAATAATATTTAAGGTAAGCTTCCACCTTTTTGGAATCGTACGCAACGGACGCATCGCATTCTATGTATATTAATTGTATAGAAAATCACACAAATGCGGCCATTTCAACGGCTGCCGACGCCGTTTCTCCATACATTTATGAAAATCCGTTTAGTCCGATACGTACAATACTGATAGGTGGAGGCCTTAATCGTATTTCCCGCTGTAACGTGCCATGGTAAGTGTTGTGATAAATAATATGAATGTCCAGATGTCCACGTGTTCAATAGTTGTCAATATGAAATTGTATTACTTAATTAAATGCTTGAGCAGGCTTAAATGTAGATCGATTTTTGTAAGTTACTATTTCTTTTGTGTTCTTATGTTCTGTCTATTGTTTTTAATCCTTAATCATAGACTGATAGAAGATACATACATATTATATGATATATGTTTTATGATTATATATGATAGTATCAAACTTCTACTTAAGTAAATATGTAGCTTAGTTATAAAAGTAAATATTGTCGCAGCAATTCCCACAGTTCACAATCATAATCATACGCTAGCCACTCAGAAACAAACAGCGGCGAACTCATAAATTAATTTCCACAATTTCTCCGTACCCCGGTTCAGACTAAGATCTCAAAGATGGCGACATTTTTATAGCTCCTTAGCACTATTTTTATCTTATCTTCAGCTTGTCTTTTTTATTTAGAGTCAACAAGAAAAAGCAGCTTAGCCAAGCGACACAGCGGGCTCAGGCAAGAAGCAGCCTTAAGAATGGGAGATTTTCAACCATAGACAACAAGCATAGACAAAAGCCGATTATAGATGGCGCTAGTAAAACTTCATACTCAACAGCACTGCATATATTTTTTTAGCCAGCATGGATTCCTTTCAGCCAATACGAAAACCCGATGGATGTGAATTCAACCATATGCAATACCTAGCTGTTATATTTTGCATAATATTAAGTATTAACTAGTTTAAGACAGCTTTGTACCAATTATGACATCCGTTCCATCAAGCCGCGTACAGACCGGCCAAATGAAAGCCCAACGAGCGCCCAACGATCGCCCAACGAACGCCCAACGATGGATATTTATCATACATAATACAGAATAACGAAGGTCAACGAAATTCGTTCGTTGGCGTTCGTTTGGCCGGTCTGTACGCAGCTTCAGAAGAATGCAGCTCATAAAAAATTACAGGCCGGATGCCATCTATTGGTCGATTTTGGAACTTTTATAAACGTCAAAAGAAAATCTCCCATTTAAAGCAAAAACAAAAAGTGCAAATTGCGTTTTAACCCGCCAGTGGTGACGTGAATTTGACTTACATCGTTGGTGACGCCGGTCTCACGCACCGGGATTTTCAAACTTATTTTTTTTACTTAATTAACTACACATGCTACTTAAAATTAGTTTAATTTTAAAGATAAGTATTTGTTTGACAATAAAACAAAGCATTATCATAAATCACGGCTCGTTTATTAGTCCTTTTACCATGGTACTTAGAACACTTAATGTTTACATAATTTTTCACCTATCATCTTATAAATTAAAAAAATACAACAATGATGTAATTTTTTATAACTAAGTCCACATTTTATAGTTTTATAACACTACGAACTTCATAAGTAAAAACAAAAATTTATATACTTCTACCAAAAAAATAATAATAATAATACACTAAAAGTCATTGTTTCTCCACAGCCAAACAGTCTCTGCAAGACGGCACTTACATGGTCGTAATACATATATTTCTTACATTTTGTGACAAATATATTAATTTTTTCTGTTATTTTCGCTATCCACATTCATAACATTGACAATTTTTTGAAGGTCCAGCTATCTCCGTCGTCATTATCAAGGACATGCTGAAACTAGCTGATATTACTGTAAAAACTTATTGAAATCTATTAAGTACTTATATTTGTATAAATACCTACAACTATCTATTAAAATAGTTTAATCATGAAATTTACAATCACAAAACAAAAATAGAGTCAAGAAAAATAAAAAAAATGTATAAAAAATCATCTTTAAATTTGACTTACATAGTTGGTGACCCCGGTCTCACGCACCGGGTTGGCGCCAAAACTCCGAAACCTGCGCACGAGTCACCGTCGCGGGGTGGACTGACGATGGGGGATGGGAAATGAGGCAGCTACCCGAAATCACAACAAAAATCGATGGCTAGTGAGAAAGTTATTCGACTTTTTCGAACCACCTGGTCTCACAGACATATAGGTCACCACTGGCGGGTTAAACATGGCACCCGTTTAGACAAGTTCCGAGCGAGTTAGGGCGAGTTGTAACAGGACTCCGGGAATATAGAGCTGAAATTCAATTGTTCACTTTAAAATGAGGTGCGTGGAAAAAGTTTTTCATTGCCCGTATTAGTATTAAGTACTTACTTAAAAGTTTGTTTTTCGATTGCATTATCCATTCTGAGTAAGTACCTATTCTAGATATATTCCAATGAAACAACTGAAATTTTTCCTTTATATATTATAGGTAAGTACTTGCTCATAGTTAAAATACCAAAAAAAATATTTAAAGGATACTCACAGCCTGGCAAATAGAGTAAGAAACGGAAATTGAAACTCCATAATTATTTTAACCATTTATCTAATAAGTATAAGTACCTATATTTCATTAAAAATCTATTAAATAGTAGGTACCTAATTAATATATGAATCGGTATCTTATTTTCACATAATCTTTAACCATACTTAGAAAAGATAACATAAGCAATCCATTACCCGCACTAAATTCATGGTTGCTTCAAAGTCTCCTGCAATGACTCATTTAAGTCAGGCGTTAAGATAATATTTATACAATACATCACGACCCATTACGTCCCCACTGCTGGGGCACGGGTCTCCTTCCAATGAAGGAAGGGTTTAGGCCTAGTCCACCACGCTGGCCAAGTGCGGGTTGGTGGACCCCAACACAAGCAAGCTTGTACTGAGAGAGTTGTCGGGTAAGTGGGCACCCCGACTGTCAGATGTTTTCAAGCCGCCCGAAGGCCTCTGACTAGGCTTAAAGACTGCTGCCGAAGCAGCAACCGGGACCCACACCTTAACATGCCGTCCGAAGCACAGAATCGTCCAGAAAAGAACCACTTGAAATCGGTCACCCATCCAATGGCTGACCGTGCCAGTTGTTGCTTAACCTCAATGATCAGTTACGATCACTGAAGCCCGCTCGACTACGGACGCTTCTACAATCCTCTTTATTTGCACCAAAAACAGAAAAAATACAAAATAAAGCTTAAAAATAAAAACAGTACAAAAAGGTGGCCTTATTGCTATAGCAATCTCTACCAGAAAAACTTTGGATGGAAGATTATATTATAATTACTTACAAAAAATGAAATTTACTCGCCCATTCATCGGTAAGCCGGAAAATAAAGCGAATAATTCCGGACGACATTTGTATATATATTTTAAAAACATCCGTTAAATCGCAATCCAATTACCTGGAATGAATCAACATTATCAATATCACGGAAAACAATTTGTGGAAATCCTTTCGCTCTGATCTCACTATTATGTTTATATTTGCGTGTTGTAATACTGTCTGATCGACAAATAAGTTGTTGGTCTGGCGTTTCATCGAAAATAATATTTTTACGAGTAAGTAATTATTTATTCGTATGTAGTATGCACTACTTATGTAAAGTGAATAAGTAAGGTAGAGAGTCCATATTTCGCGGTATTCAAAATGGCGTCCTTATTTCGAGTTATATTTATTTTCATGATTATTACTTATTTTAATAGGTTTGGATACTCTAAAATTACATTTAATCGTTCATTATCTTTAACTGAAACTACTTGATGTAGTAAATATGTTTAAAATTGCCTAAAATTACTAAAAACTCATGTAATGTGCCGTGAGGGCGACGCCGCCATGTTTTTCATACAAACGCGACCCGGCTTACGTAAGGCCAGCCATATTTAATAATTGTGCTTTTTAATATTTATACGACGTTCAACTTTGTAAATAGTTTATATTTAGTTTATTATATTCTTATACTTACATTAAATTTAAATTTCAACTCTTTTTAAACTAATTTAACCCCTTTAAACTCAAAAACAAAATACCTCGGTATAAGGGCCTGATTTTTATACGTTGTTCCTAACTCCGAGGTACCCTCGGTATAAGGAAAAATACTATGTCATGATTTTTAGCTTATAACTTTACAAATAATAACATTTGAAGTATATGCTTGATTACATAATAATAATGATGAACGTGACAAGCTTATAACCTAATTCGGCGGTACAAAATATCCTCTAGGAATCTTAATATGACACGATAATTGTTGACGCAAAAAACATGGTTACCTAGAAAACCTTAACTTAGTATGTATATTTGAAATGATAAAAAACAGTGTTATTTTATCGCTATTAACGTAAGTGATACATATTTTTACCAATATTTTATGTATGATTTGAGTAACATATCTATGTTGTTTCTAAATCGATAATTTCATAACTCGAAATATGGATTATTAAAATACTTGCTGAACCCCTAATATGGAGTATGACATTTTACATAGGTAGGTACCTCGGAAATCGGAATATGACTACATCACACCTTCGCAGTGTCATCCGATGCCGTCATCAAACCATAAAATCAAGATGAATTAGCGACTTTCTTCCTAAATATAAAAGGGGTGTGGATAGATATGCCTGACTTTACGAAACTACTACTAGATACTACCTACTTATTACTCTTTATAAAAGAAGAAAGAAAGAAATTTGTAGACGTAAAACTTTATTTGGGTGAATAAAATAACACACACGACGGTTGAGTTTTTATAACACTTATATACACAATTGCCTAATTTCATTTCTGTATTTTATTTCCATTATCCTTCTACTTCGAGGTCTGATGGCCGTTGTAATATTGTTATCCCAGAATTCCCAGATAAATGAATGTCCTGTATACTGCATTTCATGTTTGGTTTAGGGGTCTGGTTGATTTTTTCATTTTCTTGTTGTTGTCACTGAAAAATAAAGTAAGTAGGTAAATTGTATGGATAGTTGACAGAATTAAGCTTATCCTTATAAGTTGGTACCCATTTTCACAAAACTTAGTGAGTTTAGAAACGAAAACGCTAGAACAAAAACCTAGGTTAGTAACTAAACTGATGCCAAATTACTGATAAAAACATAAAAATATTTCCATTTCACGTAATTTCCTAAAATAATTCGCACACAAGCTTACCTTATCGATTTTCCAATTGCATATTGCAAATACAAACATAATAATTTAAAAAAAGATGTTTGTTTTCTAATGTAAAGACTTAACAAAAATACTTTCAAAGAATAGCGGCAAACTTTTCGGCGGAAAATTGAACATGGCGCCGGCGCGCCTCCAGTCCAGCGCGCATGCGCCATAGAGATGTACCTAGTGCAATGTTCCTTGCTTCCGACCTATGCTTGAATGAAAAAATAATCGATGCTGGATCGATTCCTGGGTAGATACTTTTATTATAATCATATTCGTTTATGGTAAATACATTAGGTACTCATCGGAAATTAGTACTGATAAGGTATTTGGCTTTTGTAAGTATTCGATACTTTTCCTCATCCCTTACACATCTACTTTTATTACGTATCATCAACTTTTAAACATTTAAGTAAGAACATAAAATATCGTGGAAAAATTTTAGACCTTACTTAGATAAAAACTATAGTAAAAAATGTTTAAATCATTCGAGTTCAATAATCGATTATATTCGGTTACTGTCACTATTTCATCAATTTACCCCATCTCTACTCTATTTATTTTTTTAATCGCTTGGAAAAGTCCATAGAACATCATAGAAGCATTATGAATTCGTTTATGGTAAATACATTAGGTACTCATCGGAAATTAGTACTGATAAGGTATTTGGCTTTTGTAAGTATTCGATACTTTTCCTCATCCCTTACACATCTACTTTTATTACGTATCATCAACTTTTAAACATTTAAGTAATAACATAAAATATCGTGGAAAAATTTTAGACCTTACTTAGATAAAAACTATAGTAAAAAATGTTTAAATCATTCGAGTTCAATAATCGATTATATTCGGTTACTGTCACTATTTCATCAATTTACCCCATCTCTACTCTATTTATTTTTTTAATCGCTTGGAAAAGTCCATAGAACATCATAGAAGCATTATGAATTCGTTTATGGTAAATACATTAGGTACTCATCGGAAATTAGTACTGATAAGGTATTTGGCTTTTGTAAGTATTCGATACTTTTCCTCATCCCTTACACATCTACTTTTATTACGTATCATCAACTTTTAAACATTTAAGTAAGAACATAAAATATCGTGGAAAAATTTTAGACCTTACTTAGATAAAAACTATAGTAAAAAATGTTTAAATCATTCGAGTTCAATAATCGATTATATTCGGTTACTGTCACTATTTCATCAATTTACCCCATCTCTACTCTATTTTTTTTTTAATCGCTTGGAAAAGTCCATAGAACATCATAGAAGCATTATGAATTCGTTTATGGTAAATACATTAGGTACTCATCGGAAATTAGTACTGATAAGGTATTTGGCTTTTGTAAGTATTCGATACTTTTCCTCATCCCTTACACATCTACTTTTATTACGTATCATCAACTTTTAAACATTTAAGTAAGAACATAAAATATCGTGGAAAAATTTTAGACCTTACTTAGATAAAAACTATAGTAAAAAATGTTTAAATCATTCGAGTTCAATAATCGATTATATTCGGTTACTGTCACTATTTCATCAATTTACCCCATCTCTACTCTATTTTTTTTTTTAATCGCTTGGAAAAGTCCATAGAACATCATAGAAGCATTATGAATATTTTTTCTAGCCAATGTTACCAGTTGCAATAATGAATTATGAAAATGTTACATAAATAATAGAAATTATCACGAAAACCAATATAAATGGAGAGTATTTAATTCTTTTCATTATTTTCAACTACTATTTAGAATAATTAAATTTATTTGGAGTACTTTAAGGTTAAAAAAGTATATCGATATTTTCGATTGTAATTTCCTTATGTTCATGGCCACACTCATGGAGCCACTGACAGGACTAACTCGGAATATGGAACAGGCTACCTCGGTATATGGAAGAAACCATAATCCTACCTCGGTATTAGGGCAAATCGACATGTGTAATAAATTATATTTTTTTAAGTATAATTAATGTGTTATCAATGAATCTGTGTTAAGAAATATAAAATTTAACGTATATTCTTACAGAAGACAATATTTCACATCAATATTGATGGTTACAAATGCTTATTTTTCTTACTTACTTTCAAATGTTGTGATTTACCTCGGAATAAGGACGCGATACCTTAGTTAAATCCATTGTACATTTTCAAGCATGTTACAATATGTTTGTAGTTTTTACAATGTTGCTAATTATATGGTATCTTTTTGAATAAGCATAAGTACAGATTGATTCCCTTCCTGAAAATGCACTAATCACAAACATTAAATCCAAACAGATCACGATGATCAGTTAGGAACAAGTGATCAGCAAGCGCAGTCGCGTGCAGACAACACGCCCGCGGCGGAAACAACGCGGGAAAGCCTCCGATTCCCTGACGCCGTCATCAGGTACCTGATTGACTGACGGCAACCGTGGGCTGAGAGCGTAACGTGCGTTGCGGCCATTTTAATTCGGATTTCTGGTTGTCAGTTGATGGAAGTTTCGTGTTCTTGTTTTTCTTTACAGTAGCTGATTGAATTGGTTCGAATATTAATTTGTTTAATTAATTTGTGTAGCTGAAATTTATTTTTATGTAATACTTTGTTAAACCAAAATATTGCTTATAACAGGTTTAATACGTATATTAACCTGCAATACCATGGATTCCGTTGCTATACTATAATTATACTGATCTCCACCTAAAATATTTACCTAAAATTTGACAACTCATCTGACTGGCTAATTCACTCACTGTGGAAAAACGCTAGTCGCTGACATGACACTCTGCCACTGACTAAAAACAACAAGAATAGTTTTATCCACTAATCGTGAAAAAGGTTTCTAGATGAACCCAACCGTTTACGTACCTTGCATGTTTATGTATATTTTCTAAACGTGCCCAGTAACATTCTCAGTTGATTCTGTAGCTCGGTCTGCGAGTGACTCGTGACAGAGAGATCCATCGGTTCTACCGGGAGAAACTAGCGCGATGGAAAAGACAATTATTTTTTACCAAACACCCTGTACATATCTTCTTAGATTTCAGCCGCTTGATAATGGAACGTCTGTAGAAATTCCGGGATGCAAAGTGGTAGATAAAATGCCTAAAAACATATGCACACAAAAATAACATGTCATCTTATTATTAACTTCAGACCTCCAGACAGTCAACTGGTGGCCACCTACCAATAAACCGACTTGCGATGAGGTAGACGAGTTGTCCTATGGTACTGATAACATAGCCCTCTTACTTCCTGGTGCTCTATCGCGAAGTCAAAAGGAAATAACATTTACGACAATTAGTGTCTAATTCAATACATTTTGAATCCGAAAATCATTATCAAAACAAGTTCGCGATAGGTAGACTGGACTGACTAATTTAGATGGCTTAATTTATTATACTTAAGAGGAAGTCTGATGACAGTATATTATGCCGTGGCTATTATGTATAAAAAGCAATAGGCGATAGATAAAACTTTTAAAAATATAGGTACTTTTAAATTGTAAAAGTCAGTTAGCGGCTAGAAATAAACTAAATTTCATGTCGCTGTATAACTTAATAACCGTCAGAGGGCCTAGGTTTTACGATCCGCACCTAACAAAGGTTCCAAGTTAATTTAAACCGAGTTTAAATCTCTGTATAAAATTACCACCATTTATATCCAGCGCTGTGTGAAATTGGATTGCTTTACTTTAAATTGAAATCTTTAAGTTAAGGGGTAGCGAAGATGACGTAAATTGTTAAAAATGGCTGCGCCGTATAATCTTCTGTAGGTAAGTAATCTCTATTTATAGATAGTCTAGACTTAGCTGGTTGAAGTATTATGAATTATAATGAAGTACTCATGATTTTATATTTTGTGCTACTTGGTCTCTTTTTAAACTCCTTTTATTCATAGTTTTCGTTTTTTTTTTCATACAGACAACATCCGGAAACTTAGTACCCTCCATTTTGTAGGTGGTTAAGATTGTACCTATAACAAGCCGCGTCATCTCTGCATGAGACTCGTGAGATAGGACTGACAGTGCGGCTTATCAACCACAGGGTGATGTAACAACCATTTATCACCCCTCCGAGGAGCCAGCAAAAAATGTTTGCGGGCTAAGATAAGTTGTTGAAAGTAGAATGATGATAAAAAATATTGTTAGCTGCTCGGGCTTTCAAGGACAACGGTGTATACTGTATGCTATGACAACTTATGTAACCGTAAAAAAGCTACGATAAAATAGTGACATTCCAGGCACTAATAGGATGAGAAATCGGCTACAGTGGTAGTGAGTTCTTAAATTACTCCACTGGACAAAATTTATACTTAACCACTTACTTTTTTAAATATGCCAAATATGTCTAAGATTGAAAATAAATGCTGCTTATATTATACAATTACATAAGTTAATTAGTCCACGGCCAAAGGTAATCTTCGTACAGATAAAAATCAACATCATTTCTTCATACTTAAACTTTAACAATGAATAAAAATTGTTGCTTAAACTTGAAGGACTTTGAAAAACTTTTCAGGCGTTGACATTGAAACTGTACAATGGGAAACTTCCTCTTAATAATAACTTTGATTTTAGTCTCCCAGTGACAAGTTATTCCGTTGTTAGTATTCACAAATCAAGAACGACTTCGAGTCACTGAGTTACTTACTCAGAAACTTACCTCATTCATTAAGCAACTTCGCTAACTTTCAAATTTCTATTAACTTATTTTTGTGCCAACGCTTTTTACAACATTTTTAATCATACCTATATTTTTAAGCTCAGATGGTAAAACCGGAGCTCTCATAGGATCACATTGTGGTCTGTCCGTCTATATTTCAAGCAAGACCTTTCTTCTCGGGAACGAACGCATAGTTTTTTTTTAATGTAAGTTCTTATATTTTTCCTAAATAAGATAATTTAATAGTCTAAAGAATTGTTTTTTTTTGAAAAACAAGTTTTTAGCTGACTTATGTAAATATATCTAAGTAGAATAGAATAGAATAGAATACTCTTTATTTTGCACCATTAAAGACAACATTACAATTCACAACTTATATATAAAAAAGTACAAAAAAGGCGGCCTTATTGCTTAAAGCAATCTCTAAGTAAACTTCAGCTGCGTACTTTTTAAAAAATTACACCAATTTAACATTGTAAATGTCATCTACATAGATCCAGATTTAATCCAGCGATTGAAAAAACCGTGAGCCAATTTAAACCCGTAACAAATAAATTCAGATCACATAAATTGTATGGAGTTTAAATCCCGTTTTTTATTTCATTGATTTCATTCTATTTGATTGAAAAAAGCCACCGATTCGATAGTGAATTCGAAAAACATTTGACCTCATTGTTTTCATCTGAAATTTCAATGAATGTTTTTGGGATTCTTTACATATTTTTTACAAAAATAATTTTATTTGCTCATTTAAATTTGCTTAAAATTAATACGTAGTCCTCTTTGAAGAGTGGGTAAGAGTCCGATCTACCCATCTTACCCAAATTGAACAAGAAGAAACTCAACAAGCATATTTAAAAAAAAACATAATTTATTTACAAAGACACAACATGATCACAAAAACTCACGCGTTTAAACAAAAACAACACGACACTAAAAACAACACACCTCACGAGAATAAAAGCCGTGAAAATGAGCTCACTCCATTGTGTTTATCCCGCTTAAGGCTCGGCGGTATGAAATATACAATAAATAACATTACAGCCTACCCGGCCAGCTATCTGCGTAATCAGGAGAAACGACAGGCGTCAAGCTGCCACGGGCCCGAGTCTGCTATTGAGTATCCACGACACGCGAACACCACGCCACCGCAACGACATTGCGACGACACAGCTTGTATAACTAAGTTAGATATTTGAATATTGCTCTAATCATCATTTTAGTATTGTCTATAGAGCTTCCAATATGTTATTGTATTCTTGACGTTTCATTATGTCTGGTAAGTAAAGTAATAATAATTTAATGAAACTGTAAATAACTATGTTAAGTTTTCCTTTGCAGTCATCAAATATGTATAGGATTTCGAATGTCAAAAAACCAATAACATAATGGAGAGATTATAATTCCGAAAATAAAACTCTACCAAGCCGTGTTGCTGTATGCTACTTGCGCTTTGTGTATTCTCTAAGATACTCAATAATAAGAATAAGAATAGAATAGAATAATATTTATTCAGAAAACTGTAGGTAGTATTTTAAAAATAGGTCAAACCTTAATCCTAAAGGTAGGTGAAATACTGCTCTGAACTAGGAAATAACAGAGTTTTTCCTGTGTTTCAGATTAAAAAGATCTTACATAGAAGAACTTTAAGCATCTAATTAAATAATCTTAGTTACTAAACATCTTATAAATAAGTTTATACAAGGCAAAATTATGTAAAAAATGAAAAGGTCAAAGATATATTTTGCCATTACGTCGTAAACCAATAATTGCAATATCACCTACTGGTGATAGGCCTCCCCTAAGGTACGGCAGTATAGAGCCCCCCCTTATCGAGTCGATCGATAGAGTGGTTTGTAAAAATTTACGTTCATTAGAAAATTTTATATTTATACGATGAATAAAAACATTTGATTTTGACTATATCTGGTTTAGTATAGTTTGGTCACTTCTGTTTAGCAGAAGTGTAGACTGGTGAACCGGATACGCTATTCAGAGCAAAACGAGCTTCAACATTTCAGAGTAGGTACATTCTACTCATGGCCGGATAACCGGATGGCCGGTAGTTAGCGACGTTAGGTTCTAGTTAAGAAAAACGTTTATTATGTAAAGATGAAAGATAATAAAGAAATTGTAAGAGATTTTATTTCAAAAACACTGTTTGCCATTAGTTCCTAAATAATAATATTATGAGTAACGTAGGTATTTTTAATTGGCCTATTTCCAGAATGACTTTCTAGAAACAATAAATAATGAAGAAAACGTTATTGAATTCATTCTCTAAGTACTTACTTAGAGAATGAATTCAATAACGTATCATATATTATGACCAACTAAAGACCAACCAGCCATGGGTAATGAGGTCAGCTGAACTTATCTAAATCCTGTAACAATCGGAATTCTCAAATGATCTCAAAATAGATTCATGATGTGCAAAGAGCGCCGGGCAGCAGTTGGTAAAAACGATCTTATCGATGAACCTGTGTATCTCAAAGTTTCAGAGTTAGATACATGAAAAGAATTTTATATTATTCTAAGTATGCTATATGCAGCCAATTTTATACCTAAGGGATAAAATGATTCTCATCATCAAGTTAAGTAACTAAAAAATATGTTTATCAAAATAATAATTTATATAGTAGTATTCTTAAACTAACGCATGTTTATGCATATAGCAAGTATTCTATTCTTTAACGAAAATTCTTATAATCAGGAAGACTTATACATTGGCTCATACAATGTAAAAACTCTTTTAACAAGTGACAAATTAACACAACTACAATATGCTCTACAAAATGTCAAGTGGGATATCATAGGTGTCTCTGAAGTACGCAAGAATGGCTACTGCATTGAAGAATTAGATTGGTGTGTATTTTGCTACACAAGAACCACAAAAGGGCAAAAAGGAGTTGGATTTCTAATAAATAAAAAACACAAAGATAGAATATCTGAATTCATAGAAATATCTGACAGAATAGCAATTTTAAATATGATTTTCGACAGTGATATCCTTACCATTATACAAGTATATGCCCCAACTTCAACGGCAAAAGAAGAAGAAATCGAAAATTTCTATACAGATCTACGTAGAGCGAGAGGAAAATGCCACAATAATGTTATAATTATCGGTGATTTCAACGCAAAAATTGGTATCCCCGCTCTTAATAAACAATGTTCAAAATTGATTGGGCCTTACGGCTCCGGAGAGCAAAATGAAAGAGGAGATAAATTGATTCAATTTGCCCTAGAACAAGAATTGTCAATTTTAAACACAATGTATAAGAAAAATATTAATCATAGGTGGACCTGGATATCACCAGATGGAAAAACCAAAAACGAGATCGATTACATACTCACAAACATCCAATGTAGAGCAAAGAACTTTGAGGTTATAAACAAAGTTAAATATCCATCAGATCATAGACTGATACGAGGAACATTCTGCCTCACTATGAACAAAAAGAAAGGCAGAAAAAAATACCAATCCAAAAGCAACCTTAAAAAAGATGTAGAGGTGAACACATACGTAGAGACCCTATCACAGAAAATAACACAAATGTCTCTTTAGTGATACGTCGGTTCAACTTTTCTACAATAAATTAGAAACCACCATAGTAGAGAGCGTCGTTCAAGCCAAACAAATTAAAAATACAAACCAAAAGAACTGTTTTCAATTAAGCAATGAAACCAAGGCACTGATAACACGAAGACATAATCTACACATGAAGAAACCTCTTGATAAACACGAAAAAGTGGAACTAAGAAACCTGTACAAACAAATTAATAAAAAGATTAAGGAAGAACATAAACTCTACCGAATTAATATATATAAGGAATGCCTAATAACGCACAAAAGCATTAAAAGGGGACATAAAAGGTTAACAACTTCGAAAGAATGGATACCAAGGCTAAAAGGAAAAGATGGAAGCTCAGAAAAAAGACAAGATATCATACAAATAGCAACAGACTACTATAAACAACTATACGAGAAAAATCAACCAGATCAGCAAGTACTAGATGTAGAGACATATCCAAAAAATTCGGGACTCATAACACCATTCACGCTTAAAGAAGTTGTTTTGGCTATAAGAGACCTGTAAAACGAAAAAAGCCCGGGTCCCGATGACATCATAAACGAGGCACTAAAAATCGGAGAAACTGTACTGGCTGGAGCATTTTGCAAACTTTTCAATATGATATTACTTAGATCAGAAACACCTTCACAGTGGAGCCAATCCGACATAATACTTATTTACAAAAAGGGAGATCCAAGCAACATTTCGAACTACAGACCAATCAGCTTAATGCCAAGCACCTATAAGCTATTCTCCAAATGCATTCTGAAAAGAATATCGAAAACCATCGATCAATGTCAACCTATCGAACAAGCAGGATTTCGAAGTGGCTATTCTACTATAGATCATATTCACGTAGTAAGCATATTAATAGAAAGATACAAAGAATACAACACACCACTCTACATTGCATTTGTCGATTACAGAAAGGCATTCGACTCTCTGTCACACGATGCTATCTGGGCTGCGTTAGAACATCATGGAATAGATAACACTTATATTAAAATATTGAAAAACATCTATAAAAATTGCCAGAGTAAAGTAAGACTAGATAAGTCTGGGCCAAGCTTCAGTATAGACAGAGGAGTCAGACAAGGGGACCCATTATCACCAAAGCTGTTCATAGCAGTGCTCGAGCTGGTCATGAGAAAGGTCCTGGTCCAAACAAAGGGACTAAAACTGGTGGCAAACAAAGGGAGTAAAAATAAACCAAAACCGGCTTACTCACCTCAGATTCGCCGACGATATAGTATTGTTTGCAAAATCCGCTAAAGACCTTGAATTGATGATCCAGACCCTTCATAACGAAAGCAAGAAAGTGGGACTCCTGATGAATCTTGATAAGACAAAGCTGCTAACAAACCACACGAAGCAAGCAGTACAGGTGGACTCGAATACTATCGAGTATGTTGAAGAATATCTCTACCTTGGGAAAATGGTATCTTTTAGAGAAGTAGATAAAGAAGAGATCAACAGACGCATACAGATAGCATGGAGAAAGTTCTGGTCCCTAAAAGAAGTGCTGAAGGGCAACCTACCGATGCAACTGAAAAAGACTGTAATGGATACGTGCATCCTTCCATCACTGACGTACGGTTGCCAGGCGTGGACCATTACCCAAGAAAGTGCAAAGAAACTCGCCACCTGCCAAAGATCAATGGAACGCAGCATCCTTAGAAAACGTCTCAAAGACAAAATAAGGAATGTAGAGATTCGTGACAAAACTAAAATAACGGATGTCTTGCATCACATTACAAAAATGAAATGGAAGTGGGCTGGACATGTGGCACGCATAGATGACGACAGATGGACAAGGAGAGTCACAGTGTGGAGAGGCCCAGAAGGTGGCCAGCGAAAGAAAGGGCGACCTCACAAGCGATGGGCTGACGATATCGTGGCGGTTGCGGGCAAAGAATGGCTCACGAAGGCAAGAGACCGGGAAGCATGGCACAGTTTGGAGGAGGCCTACACCCGAAAGGGCGCGTAACAACAACCTATATTTAATTTAGATTTAAATAGAACTAACTCTTAATTTTAAGTTACTACTAAGACAACAATTTAAGCACTACTTTTTTTAATGTTTCTTTCTATGTTACGCAATAAAGGCTATTTTAATTTAATTTAATTTTAATTTTAAGTATTCTATTCTGCTATGAAAATGAATCTTCTTCAATGCTATAACAAACGTTTGCTACGAAAATTACTACGAGCTACGCTTTTTGCTACAAAATTCGTTTACGCGCTACGCCAACTGCTACGCGCTACGCCACGCACCTCACTACAGTTTACCACGTACTCAGCTAAGTTGAGAGTCGCTGGTCGAAAGGGAAATATTCGAAAATGACGTTTCAGTTTTATGAAGCAGTCGTCTGCACGCCGCGGGGGTGGGGGGGGGGGGGTGAGGCAAGCAGGGGGGGGGAGGGTAATTTGCTCTCTTCATATTTTTAGGACTTTCTTCCAAGTGGCGTGTGATTCTGAACCGTTCTCGTGAGAAGACCGGAGGGTTACTCTATACTGGCGAAAAACTAACGAACGAGAGAGCTGTCGTGCAATCAGCACGTTTAATACAACGAGATAGATTCAGCGCTCCGAAGCTTAGTTTCTCATCATATAAAGTGACCCCCCCAGAGGCGAGCGCGAGTGTAGAACTTATGCTGCATTGTTGCCCTAAGGCCTACTTTCACCATACTCTGATAGATAATGAACACCCCTTTTACTCCTGGAAATGATCCCTCATTTTCTTCTCATTTTTCATGGCGCATTAGCCGGTGTGTTAACCGCTGAGTTTCACAGAATAGCACCGTAAGTTTTACGTTCGGGCAAGGATATCTCATCGATTCAATATCTTCGACGTACAGAGATGCATAAAGTTTAGTGGCTCTACCGAATTATTAGATTCCTTGCCGAAAATGAAAATACAAGGTAGAATCTAAAAACACAAAAAGACAAATTAGTTTTAAGTATTCGCACCTATCTATATGCTCTAAACTATACAATGTACGGTGGCCTGCGCCTAAAAGTATACAGGCGGAGTTTTTAAAATAGCGATCCCTGATGATGAAGGGACCAGCTACATCTGTTATAAATCCGGGGACGTGTTGTGTGTGATGTGTGTAGCAGTGGTGTTTATGTGGATGTGCTTGAGCAGCATTGAGCTTGAGGTCGCTATTTTAAAACTCCGCCTGTATTACTTTTAGGCGCAGGCCACCGTACATTATATAAGTGATTTTTCTATCGACAGCACATTGTACCAACAACGTTTCATACTTTTTCAACTTGCGTGAATGTCATCAAAAACGTACCATTACTATAATAAATACAAACCTTTCTAATAATCTGTCGATTCTGGTTCGGCTAACTCAGTTTCACTTTAGACTAATTAAACTTTTGATCTAGATTATTCTAGAAATATCTTTCTGAGCAACCCAGCTCCGATAGAGTAACTGGGTTTAAACTTATGAAGCGTAAATTCGGTTGATCAACTTTTCCGCGTAACCCAACATTTTCAGTTCAGGTGGAGTGATGGCGGTGTGAAGTTAACAATGGAACAGTTAATTATGGAGAAGAGATATAAAATAACATGGATACTGTATAGACAAAGGTACAGTGGCCCAGCGCGCTATCCTACTTTAAACTGTAGTGTTTAATATAAGTGCATGGTCTACGAGTCCGCCTAAAATAATTTTGTTACTTCTTGGTGGGTAAGCCTTGCACCCCATGACAGGGATGCTGGACATGTCTTTTGCCTTTGCTAGTAGGCAATTAGGCACAGGGTCGTCGCAGCATGGGCAATATAGCCACGGCCAAGTGGCTATTCTTGGTTGCACAAATGTTGCTTGTGTGGAGCTCCACAAACGATTGTGCACCTCACATTATGCTGTCCACATTACTTTTTATTTTAGTCCAGAAGCCCTATTCAATTCAAAAAGCGAACTGTGTAGTTCAGCCAATTAAAAGTTTCCCGTAGTTAGCACGGCGGCGGCGGCGCTAGCATCGACGTTTTGTTTCACCCGCGAGCTTATAGAATTCATTTCAACTGCTCTCTTTCAATACGTAACTATACTTATTATTATTTTTAACTCGATTTCATCTGGAGAAAGCGAGCGGAGAGTATAGCGGTTAGTAACTGAACGTTGTGTTGCAAGTCCCAGGTTCGGTTTATGTTGATGCTGCCATGACTACAAATGTAAAAATTAATTATCCTAAAAATACACTATCATAATGATACGTGTCAGAATTTCTTGAAACTTGAGCTGTATGTATTATACGAGTACTGTGCAAGCTATTTTATTTTGTTTATGCCCAATAAACCGTGTCCTGCAGTGGACATTTAGGTAACAAGCTCTGCGAGTGTATTCATAGCTCCATTATCTGACTGTAAATTGCCGTCAAATCAATGTGAATTGTGAACACACTCATTTCGAACGTGTTTCCCTGTACGAACTGAACGAAACTCGTTGTATAAAGGTTTCATTTATTACAGAAGACAACTAGGTACATAAACATACATACATATGCACTCACGACTGTAATCGCCGAAGGGGTAGTCAAAGGTGGCTCACAAAGCGAGCCACCCACTTTTCACAGCACATTTGTACTCACGTGATAGGTTGCGAACCATATCGCCGTTTTGGGATAAGTACAATGCACTTAGGATACACATCTTTCTAGATGTGCAGGTTTCCTCACGATGTTTTCCATCACCGTAAGAGCATGTGGTATTATTTCCTTAATTGAAATACAATTCCTTAATTGACGACCGAATGGCGTAGTGGTTAGTGACCCTGACTACTGAGCCGATGGTCCCGGGTTCGATTCCCGGCTGGGGCAGATATTTGTTTAAACACAGATATTTGTTCTCGGGTCTTGGATGTGCCCGTAAAATGGCAATAGGCCCAAGGCGAAAAGTGGGTGCAGCAATGCACCTCTGCCTACCCCACAAGGGAGTACATTAGTAAAAGGCGTGAGTGCGTATTTTTTTTTTTTTGACAATTGATATTATTCATTGGTACAGGCCATTATTTGAACTCACGGCCTCTCGATTGAGAGGACGAGGCCTTATCCATTACGCCACCACCACAACTATGTATTTCGCTGTAAATAAGCTAGTTCCCATAGACGTACTGTGTGGTCTATTTGTCAGGAGATATTTTCCCGACTGAGTATGAGTGACGTTTATACCAACGTGCTTAAATCACAGTTGATGGAACTTTGCGACCGCACACCCGTGGAACGCCCTCCCACACGACGGGCACACTCGGGCTATGGACAAATCATACCACTACACTCACGAGTAATGAAAAAGTTCCAGCGACATACCTAGTACCAAATTACTCACATAAAAAAAAAAACACGCACTCACGCCTTGTACTAATGTACTCCCTTGCGGGGTAGGCAGAGGTGCATTGCTGCACCCACTTTTCGCCAGAGTGTTATGTTAGTCCCAATGTAATAGGGGGCGGGCCTATTGCCATTTTACGGGCACATCCAAGACCCGAGAACAAATATCTGTGTTTAAACAAATATGTGCCCCAGCCGGGAATCGAACCCGGGACCATCGGCTCAGTAGTCAGGGTCACTAACCACTACGCCATTCGGTCGTCTCACCAAATTACTCCTTAACGGAAAATGATAGCTTACGCCCCTGCAATATTGAAGTATAAACATTTTATAAATAAAATCACTTAAAAATAAAGGTTAATGGGTGTCGAGACTTTGTAAGTGAAACTTTTTCATTGCTCGTGATTGTATGAGGTATAAAGGTTAAAGTCTGTGAGTATGGATGTTCGTTACTCTATCACGGGAAAACGGCAGGATAAAAATTGATGAAATTTGGAATAGAGGAAGCTGACACCCTGGATGAACAAAATGTAGGTTGCTTTTATCCCGTTGTAGAAAAGTTTTTGGTTTTATAAGACCTACTAGCTGTTCCCGCGCGCTTCGCTTCGCCCTTAATAGTTTTCCCGTGGGAATTCCGGAATAAAAAGTAGCCTATGTTTTTTCTTAGGGTCTAGACCGTATGTATACCAAATTTCATTCAAATCCGTTCAATAGTTTTGGCGTGAAAGAGTAACAGACAGACACAGTTACTTTCGCATTTATAATATAAGTAAGGAAGTAAGGATAGTAAGGATTAATTAGAATGACGAACTGAGTTACCCTCTTTAAAGTAGTATGAAGATATTTTAATAGTAATTAAATCCATATAGAGTATTAGGAGTACCCTGCTGTGGTTCCCACTTGCCTAATCTGAATTTATGACAATGCTGACGTAGCGGCAACGACCCCGCAACAGACAAAATGAATGCAAAACATTACTTTATATGAATATAAACGAAAATCCCGCTGGAAACGTCGACTTTTTTCTTGACAAGAACACCGAAAACTTTTCGTGTAGTAATCCTGAAATATTACGTTAGTAATAGTCGGGCTGTTATTTTTATTTATTACTTAGATTTTGACATGTGCCAAAAAGTCCTAAAACCATACAATAATTCGGACTCGGGTCCTAACACCTGAAGGGCTAGCACGGGGCGCAAGACGCACGTCAAGAAGTGAAAAAAGTTCTTCGTCGCGGTCTCTCTCGAGGCTGTGCGATGTGAGTGAGTGCGATACAATACTTTTGTTGTCACGTCTTGATGTGCGCGTATTACACCCCATGCTAGCCCTTCTGACTACTGTAAAAAGTCGCTCTTAAAAGTCTGAAGCAAGAAAACATTTTCGTGACTATTGTGCTATAATTTTAAGAGGATACTTAGCAGATGTGATCTAAAACCTAAAATTTATTGCCACTGAAACGTGATTTTTTGAGCTTATAATAATTCAACTGTAAAAGTGTAAGAAAAATATTTATGATAAATGATTGATCTTGAAAAATAGCGTAATAAAATAATAAATCGTTGCTTTTGGGTCCAAAACCATTCTTAAATTTATAAAAAAAGGTTTTATATGAAGTACATTTTAATAACAAATAACTTCCATAAAATATATACTGCAAAGATCAAAGTGAGCCTCGTACGAAATATATAACTGTTTGAGAGTCTACATACGTTCGGTAGGATTATGTAATACAATACCAACTAAAACGAGGGTTTAAGGACGAATAATCGTTTCACTGGTGAAAAATGCATCTCCTATAGCATTAATCACACTTTTTTAGACTTATTTTAATAATAAATATATTTTTATATGTAGATAAAATCTATTACGGAGCCATGTGGCCAGAAAAACACGAAAAGTATAAACACCCTAAATTAAAAGTGGAATATAGTAAGCCGACAGGGCTCAGGGTGTCATTCTGCATATTTCGTCAATTTTAAATATGATTTTGAACTTTCTATGGAGAAGCCAATATTTTGTGTTAGAACAAAAGTTATTTAAAATGGCCACTTTCGGCTTAGTATACCTTTTTGCAACACCCTGTATACAATAGTATATTACCCTTGGCCCCAACGTTGGCTCCAAGGCCTGGAGCGCAGAATCGTGGATCCAGCATTAAGACTCAGCTATCTTAGTATCACGCCCCAGTTCCTACCAACAAAGAGAAACGATTTCATGATAATAGCGACGGTATAATGGGAGATTTTCAACCATAGACAACAAGCATAGACAAAAACCGATTATAGATGGCGCTAGTAAAACTTCATACTCAACTGTTGTTACAGCACTGCATATTTTTTTTAGCCGGTATGGACTCCAGACCTATCAGCCAATACAAAAACCTGAGGTATGTGAATTTATCCATATACAATACCTAGCTGTCATATTATGCATATAAATATTAAATCTTAACTAGTTTAAGACAGTTTTGAACCATTTATGACATCTTCCTTCCCCTCAGAAGAATGCAGCTCATAAAAAATGACAGGCCGGATGCCATCTATTGGTCGATTTTGGAACTTTTAAACGTCAATAGAAAACCTCCCATTTATGAAAGGGTTTATTTTTGCAGATTCATAAACATTGCGGAAGAGGTTATTTAAATAGAGGCAGGTGTTTCGCTGAAATGCACCTCCTACTTACCATTTTATCATGAAGGAAAGTATTAGATATTATTTTATTTTACCTCATGAGAGCATACAGGCGTTTTCTCGGAAAGGTAGAAATAAGAGTATACATAGGTGCGTGGTATACCAAATATTATTATGTGGAAGAAAGTAGTTCCTACTTCAAATGCTCCTATTAAAAGTACAAGTACTACATTTCTAAGCATGTTTTTGTTTAGGACTTCTATTTTTTAAGACAATCAATTAGGTATAATGATTTACACCGGTTTGATATTTGTTCCTGTTAAAACAAAAAATAAACTTTCTTTTTTCCTTTCAAAATAAATTGTTATGGACTAAATTAATTCATCCCAATATCCTTGTTTCTAAAGTGCGAGCAAAACCAATATTTAGTCCATTTTGTATTTGTCTATGTTAAATAAATTGATACTCGGCATTATTGGATTAAAGTGTCAATATTTACGTTGTTATTTCATTTGAAACGAAATAATGTTGTAGGAATTTAAACTGTGACATGAAACCAATAAATAGCCAGCATCAATATAGTTAGTATATTTATAAATCCTTTGTCCTGAATGACTGAGGGTCTAGTACAGGTTTGTAAGATTGTCGGAAACTATAAAAGTTTATGTTTTACAAAAGTTAACGAAACTATCATGCAACTTTTGACAGTTAATGTATACTCGTATATGAAAATGTAAGAAAACGTAGGTAAACTTTTATAGTTTTCAAAAATTGCAAAACCTTTACTAGACGTACTGACTGTGCTCATCCTGCACCAATGGGTCTAGACTAGAAAGTTCGATCGCACATAACATGCAACAGTGCGCATTCAAAGTAATAAACAATAAAGGAAATAAAGTAAGTCCACTTATCGGTATCCTACGTATCGGACCTAACGGATTATCATATGTATGGAACGGTGTCAATACCGATGAAGTGAAAGTATTTTTGCACTTCCTATAACAAAACTGAATTCGATGCGTCTGTTGCGTATCATGCCGAAATGTTGATATATTATTATGCGTTGTACCAATCTCTTGTATACTTGGGTTATTTAGGCCGGATTCGACCAACGACGAGTAACTTTTTACTCACGAGTAAACTACCAGTTACTCGCGAGTAAGCAGATTTTGCATTCTACGAAACCTGAAACCAATATACGTAGCTTATCCCAAGAATAAAATGTTATACCGCCAAAATTGACCGTGTAACGAGTTTATCCGAGAGTAATTTTGTAATGGCGGCAGCACATCAGCTGATTAGAAAACCGTCATAATGACATATAAACACATCTGTCAAAACTTAAACAAAAGTACGTTAAAAGGCAAATTCTCAGAATAACAACAGAGAATAAAATATTAAAACATAAACAATTTTATACTATTATAATCCATTCAAACTAAGTTGGCATGTCATTTCTATTGCATGCTTTGAAACGCAGCTATTTTTATTTTAGTTGCATTACAGTTTCGTTCCTCGTTCATTCAATTAATCATGGTATAACTTGGTAGAATGCAAATATACTTATCCCAGATATTTACTCGCGTATAAATTTTATTCCGGTATAGTTATTCTCGTGTAACGTGAAGTTTGGACGAATCCACCCTTAGAGTGTTTATTCGATTTACGATTAGGTACCTACTTATGTAATTCTCAAACAAATATTAATCACGTTGTTTAAAATTGAAGGTCCATAACAACTATGTATAACCGTGTTATATATGTATACCTCTAGGCTTAGGTGAAATTTCACCAACCGCTAAACGTATTTAGTCGCCTGTCAAACATGTCAGTACAAAATGTATTTAAAATTTGATTCAAATACTTAAATACATTTAAGTAATAGCGCTTGGTAAAAGAGACCCTTAGGGTAACTTATAAAATTGTTTGGTACAAGTCACCCTAATCTAAGAAATAACCCTTCCCTAACAGGTAAGAAACAACATAACACAAACATAAGTAGGTAGGTATAAATAAATCCCGTTGGCAACGGCGCAGCATTCCATTTTAAATAAGAAAACAACACAAAAAACTAGTAGGATGGCCTTCCTTATTCCGTAAGCTTTCCTTTATTGTCAACTTGTGTTTTTCCTACCCACCGACTTGAATGAACCGAGGCAGCATCTTGGAACTCCTCTTTTTATACCGTGAAAATAATAAAGAAAACATGGAAAAAATATTTGCGTTTGTATATAGCGTCGGGAAATGATACTGTCTCCGTATCATTTTAGTCTTTGAGGACTTACGGAGGACGGAGAATTTGAGAAAGGACTATTGTGTTTTAGGAATAAGTGTGTACAGAATGGAGCATCCCCAACACTGCGGAGATTTAACCAAGCGTAAGCAAATAAGTGAATAGGTAAGAAGTGCTCTTAGTGTTTGTAAGCAGAGTAAAGACGCTATGTAGGTATGTATGCATAAAATATAGTATGATCCGGTGTGTGTTAACTAAAAAAATTAGTCAAGCAGACCAATTGTATATAATTTTTTGTATGCGTCAAGGCTCAATATTATAAAATATTCATCTCAGAAATGTGCATTGTCAGACCGAATATCCTAATCTTAACTAATATTATTTATGTGAAAGTAACTGTGTCTGTCTGTCTGTTACTTTTTCACGACAAAACTACTTAACGGATTTGAATGACATTTGGTATACAGATGGTCTAGACTCTAGACCCTGAGAAAGAACATAGGCTACTTTTTATCGCGGAATTCCCACGGGAAAACTTTTTAAAGTGAAGCGAAGCTCGCGGGAACAGCTATGATACATAAGTATAATGACTCATATTCTTACATTAACAGTAAGTAGCTTCTTATGTTTAACTAAAACGTTTAAAAAAAAGCTCCAGCATATGTTTGTAAACACACTAACGTAAGTACTAAAGAGCCGAGATTCACAGAGGGGCCCTAAAAACATGGCCACGAACGAACGAATGACAAAAGTAATTGTGTCGGTCCCAGTATACGCCCTTAAGTGCTAGATTTGGCTCACAAAAGCGGATCGTTTCGACCGAGCCCTTAGCCTGGCGGGTTACTCTACCTTAGCAAATAACGAATGACAAGTCTCGTTCGTTAGTTCTTCGTCAGTATAGAGAAAACCTCCAAGATAGAGTTGCAGTTAGTGCAGCAGAACTCCGAAACTTCATTTGAGGTGCACTAAAACGAACACTGTTTCTGGGTTTTGAATTTGATTTCAAATGACTCCTAGTAAGCTCGTAGTCAAAAAGAGTAGAGTAGTTTATTCTGGTATTTTTCGTGAAATTCTTTGTCAATTCATAAATTTATTATTATTAAATTTATTATATTCAATTAGGTACTTATTATAAATTCCACGGTGTACCTATTTTTTTTTTACTTTTTTAATAAAATACAGGGTATTTTTTGTATTTTAAGTACCTATAAGATAAAAAACTTCATCTTTAAGAGTATAAAGGCTTTGAAGGCAGGGGTTCCTATTATATTTGGAGTCTGTAAAGAGACAGTACTCAGTACACTGCACAGTATACATTTCATAGTGGACCACGAGATAACTGACAGTCCAATTTCCCTAACTAAACCGTTGGCCACATCGTCAATTACCCAGACAGGCGCCGTACTATTAAACCCAATTTTAATCTCGTCGTAAACTCGATCTAACTACGGAAATTTAATATTTTTGTTAATAAACCACAGCTATAAGTGTCAAGACACTGAATTAATGTAATGACTAATTAAAAATATCCAGTGCGCAATTCTGTTAATAAAATGGATATTTATTGTTATAAAAATTACATTTCGATTTATGATCAGGTAGGTACCTACTTAGCTTAAGTTAATTCGCAGCGATAGGAATTAAAGTAATAACAAAATGCAAACAAGGTACTTAAAACATCGAAGTTTTAACAATTCTACAAACATTTATAACTAAGTAATTTTAACATCGCAGAAACTAATAGGTACGCTGATACCCTATAACTCGTTTAAGCTAAAATCGCATTGCTGTGACAGTTCAAAATTTTCCGGATTACGCATAAATAGTATTGCGAAGTCTGGGTTAATTAATTTATATTTCATTGGATACGAGTCATACTCGATAGAAAAAATCAATACAATTTCTCTATTACTTATAGGATATCTTTAAATCCGCAATACTCAAAACGTCTCCCTAACGTCACAGGAATCATCTTAGCTGAAACGAGGTATAAAGGTGTCGACACACCATCGGACGCGGTTTACGGATGCGGCTGTCTGCCGCGACTTAAAGTTATTTAGGTAAGAAATGTACACTACGCTGTTCAAACTATCGGACGTAAGTCACGGACGTAACCTTGGACTGTCCTTCAGCTTTCAGACGTCCGAGAGCGATCCGGCACGAACTGTCCCACAAGACCGTGCACACTTATCAGTCGCGGCCATAGACTTAGTATATACTGGCGTATAGACCAACAATGCGAGCGAGGGAGAAGAAAATCCCTTACGGAAATTTGGCAAGATAGAGAAGGATAGCGAATCCAATGAAACTGTGACTGGTTTTGAATGACAGGGCGTCACAAATCGGCACGCGGAAAATCAACACCTTAGTATTCTGGATTTTTTGCGGACATCGTTGTTTATTTTCAGTAAATCTAATTATATTCAACAATGGTTACATGTTCTGATTGTGGTGTAAATAATAAAAATAATCCTGAAAATTTACAGGTAAATACCCGAATCGTCATCACTCCCATGACGCGTTTATTTTTGGTTAAAAATTGTCTTTTCTTCTGTATCAAATATAAAATAATGCCTATGCTTTTGTTTACTTTCATATTTTGTGTAAGTGGAAGTCCATTTGTTGATAATTTACATGAATTATTTAGTGAATAACATTTTCATCAATTTATTTTACATATACGCTAGGGATTGACTTAAATTAATCGATATAATTATCGATATTTTATGTTGAATTTTACCTATGAAAATAAACGCTAGCTTACTTTTACCGTCTCGTATCTGAACCATTTTGTCAGGGCAAGGTATATCTTTTAACAAATATATAAATTAATTGTTTTGTATAATTTGTCCAACAGATTCCCTCTAGATTCTATAATAACAGGAAAGTGGTTTGAGATTAATTAGGCGCGTTGGTTGGAATCCAAATAAGAAATCTACCATTTGCAGCAATTTGAATTAAGTATGAATATAAACTTAATAATTTAAGAAAGGAAACTGTAAGGAACCAGTTAAAGAAGATTGTTCTGTTTAATGGTGAATAAAATAAAGAGCGATGAAAAAAGTTTTTTTTTATTTTTATTTATGCATTTTTTTACACTATGTCAAAATTATAATCTGCACAAAAATAGTCTATGGAACCACTCTCTCCAAGGGTCGCACATTGAACTTCAATAACTTATCGATAGGGTCGCATATTGAACTTCAATAACTTATCGATAGTCCGCCAAAGTGAAAGGTACATCACTAGCTAATGCACACACACTGACAAATCAAAATTGATCACGCTTTATCGAGCTTTCAGTTCGTCTACCTATACGCCAGTATATACTAAGTCTATGGTCGCGGCTGACAGCCGCGTTCGTCAGCCGCGTCAGAGGATGTGTTGGCACCTTAATAGACACACTTTCTGTCAACGAAAACGGCTACTACCACCGAGAGTGCTCGAGTCCCCATTGAGCTCAAAGGTAGGCCTCGCAGTCTCCGTTTATGCTGCGTCATCAGCTCAGCCGCTCATTGGAGATTGATCGCCCGTGACTCACCCGTGAGTCGCGACATGCGACCTTATTGTGTTACCTACTTTCAGTTTAGTCATGTAGCCGAAAAAACACTATTTTTGTAACAGTGATTTATGCGATGGCGGCAGATAATTTGGGGATATCGTCTTGCGGGTAAATTATGATGTCATTGAATATAATTTTTCACGTCTACTTTGGAAGATAAGTACCTATAATATGTTTTAAGGATGGACAAATAACAAAATCTGCGTAGGTACTTCTTGATATGAAAGACAACCTTTTTAAAGACAGAGATTGGGTGTAGTATACTTATAGGCCCGTGAAATCAGACACAATAAAAATCTACACACACACACACACACACACACTCACGCCTTGTACTAATGTAATCCCTTGCGGGGTAGGCAGAGATGCATTGCTGCACCCACTTTTCGCCAGAGTGTTATATTAGTCCCAATGTAATAGGGGGCGGGCGTATTGCCATTTTTCGGGCACATCCAAGACCCGGGAACAAATATCTGTGTTTAAACAAATATCTGCCCCAGCCGGGAATCGAACCCGGGACCTTCGGCTCAGTAGTCGGGTCACTAACCACTACGCCATTCGGTTGTCATAAATAATCTACATCGATCTATATCTATGTCTCGGGATATCGCTCAGTAATTTAATTAAAATCTTCATTAACTTACAAGACCATTAAATTATACCAAATAGATACATAACAATGTTTATTAGATTTACTCCAGTTTATGAAGGATACTAGCTGTTCCCGCGCGCTTCGCTTCGCCTTAAAAAGTTTTCCCGTGGGAATTCCGGGATAAAAAGTAGCCTATGTTCTTTCCCAGGGTCTAGACCATATGTATACCAAATTTCATTCAAATCCGTTCAGTAGTTTTGGCGTGAAAGCGTAACAGACAGACAGACAGACAGACAGACACAGTTACTTTCGCATTTATAATATTAGTAAGGATGTAACATCGAACCTCGGGTAAATAATATAAGGCCACCTGCTGTTAGCAAAGTAACCCCCTTCCTAGAACGTGCCCCAGCAAACTAATAAGCGATCAATTTAAAAAGCTTTTAAAAGAATATCTACGTAAGATCTTTTTGCTTATTTTATTTAAGTATTGATTTTTTCGCGTATACTTCCCGTCACTACCAAAGGGAACCTGCCTGTGCCTATTCATAATAGTTTTCCAACTATAGAGGAACTGCATTTTTTGTTTCTTGGCATGAAATCTAATAAATTATAGCTAAACTACCTAAATTGTTCTATTGGGAACATGCATGAATAATTAATGTATATTTTTTTCTACGAGTATATATTATTTAAGTCCGCAGGTATAGTATATCAGTTTTGTTACTGAAACACTAAAATTGAATATTATTTTTCATTGAACAAAATAACAACAAAGCTCCAAATAACTAGCGTGCTCTCAAATATCTGTGAATTTCGGTGGCCGTTATTTTGAAACGAATAATTGACCGTTTCGTACTTCGTATTGGTCAAACGGTTAGCAAGGTTTTATAAAACGTTTCCATTAACACTTATTCAATGTTTTTTTTATATTATACAATAGCAAAAACACTACCTAAACATACGATAATTAACTCATCAGTCATATCATATCATAACTCATGAGGTTCATGGAAGGAGAAAGATGGAATGGGACAAAGAGTATTCTAGATTTTCTTAGTTACTTAAACACATTAATCTCGCATTGCTCTAGTAGCAATAGTTGTCTGTAATATACTGAACTGGGAAATCATAAAACGTTTTTATAGAAATCCATCCATACTTTCGCTTTCTCTGAATAAACGTGTGTGTCGGAACCCTAAAATTTCTCCTCAAATCTGTGTTGAATTATTGCAAATTTCGGGCTCCAAATAATGCTTCGCGATACAAATGAGAGGATGCGGTCTGTTCAAATATTGTTGGAGGCCGCTGCGACTGCGGAGCTCCACTGTGATTTTAGCGAATGCAGTATAGCTATGTATAATTGTATACATAGCTAGTACCTGTACGTAGAATAGCTTTGTAATAATTTGTTGGTGCAGGTTGACAGAGAGTTGCGAACCTTGTATTAATTATTTACCTTGTTTTATACTTCAGATATAATATAAAGATACGGATATTTACTACCGATAGATACACAAATAGCACAAAATCACCCATCTTTCATCCCACCTTTGGACCGGAGTCATCATCCTCACAACTCATAACGTCCCCACTGCTGGGGCACGGGTCTCCTTCCAACCAAGGAACGGTTTTAGGCCTATTCGACCACAAGCTAGCTTGTGATGATAGAGTTGTCGGGGTCACCAGTGGGCATCCCGACTGTCCGATGTTTTCAAGCTGCTCGAATCGCAGGAAAGTAAGTTCATTAAATGTAACGAGACAAAGTCTGCTTCGCTTCAGACCCCTTAGCATGAATTTTCATCGTGAACGTGAAGTAGAATTCATTGAGTAACTTTGTGTGGAAATATGAACAGCGCCCCTGGCGGTCCGTAGCAGGACAATAATTTTTCTACAAAATTCATCGAATAATTGTACTTCACGTTCACGATGAAAATTCATGCTAAGCGGTCAGAACATCGTTTTCAAAAGTCTCAAGACACGCGAGGAAAAACCCCAAGTCTACACTTCCAGTGGCCGCACGCGAACCCTCTATTTTGCATACAAAAGTTACGTGCCACGTAATATATCATTACGCGCGCTTGTCCCGGGCTGGCTCACTTAATCTGAATTTATGACGTCACTGACGCGATTTTGGCAAACGACCTTGTATATTGCGCCATGAATACGATGGCTTTTATGAGTTTTTTTTTTCTTCTTTTTACTTGAAGATATTACGTGTTGGTGGTAGGCTTGGGGTTATTACCATACTGATTATATGTGGTTTGCATAAATGATGTTTTTTCTGCGTATGCGTCGACGACGTTAAGTGTGATTTAAGAAATAACTAAATAGCTAATTCCTGCGAGCTTTACTTTAAACCCTAAAAGATCATTATGTGGGAATTTCGGGATAAAAGTGTCCTATGTTTTAACCCAAAGAGAAAATTTACTCTGTACTTCTTCAAGCTTCCCGTGTACTCTCACAAACTTTCACCCTAACAATACTGGACCTCAGATGCATAAAGGCCGAAGTGCATTTTGATAGGTTTTCAGGAGAGCAAAAATAAAAATGATTTACTCTTCGTATCATATACCTACCTACTTTGATTTCAACAAGAGCACTAAGTAATAAATAGATAACCTCGTTCCTGCGCTAAGTTACAAAAAACCGGCCAAGTGCGAGTCGGGCTCGCGCACAAAGGGTTCCGTAGCAGCAAAATTACAGTTAAATCAACCTATCTCAAAAACTATAAGAGATACTTTGATCAAACCAAAAATCGTTGAAAGAGTTAATTAGCATGCATCACCTCTATTTTTTTTTTAATTTTATACCCCGTAGTTATAAAAATAGAGGGGGGGGGACATACTTTTTACGACTTTGAGAGCTGATATCTCAAAAACCGTTCACTTTAAGAAAAATGTTTTTTAGAAAACTTTATATCATTTTAAAAGACCTTTCCATTGATACCCCACACGGGTATGTACATCGAAAAAAAAAAATTCATCCCTCAGTTACATGTATGGGGGGCCCCACCCCCAATTCTTTTTTTTACTATTTAGTGTCATATTTTTGTAGCGGTTCATACAACACATATTCCCATCAAATTTCATCACTGTAGTACTTATAGTTTCCGAGTAAATCGGCTGTGACAGACGGACAGACGGACAGACGGACAGACGGACAGACGGACATGACGAAACTATAAGGGTTCCGTTTTTGCCATTTTGGCTACGGAACCCTAAAAATCAAGACACCTTAGTTTAGTTTAGTTTTTAGTACAGTACTGTATTTCTAATTACTACACTGCAGTCCCCGTATCATAATCTTACTCGTTTATATCCTTACAAAAGGTCCGTGTCTGTTACAATTTCTAAATATGTCACAGTTTATTCCTCTACTGCGTCGTGTGTTTGGGTCAAGCGGTTCTGGCAAACAAGCAATCGCAAAAACAGCTAAAACTGAGACCGGAATGACCGCAGCTTTCTTTTTTGTGCGCGACACATACCCGAGCTGACTTCGCGTTGACGCTTTTGTATTTGCTCCTAATAACAATATTTATTATTAAGTATAATACATATTTTATACCAACCCTTATAATTTTTGACCAATGGTTGGGTTAACTATGGATCAATAAATCGGCCGCTTAATGCCGACTATAATCATAAAACAGGATATCTGCAATAAAATGATTGTGTCTAAATTATACATATAAATTTTAAAAGTGTAGCACTTAATTACTAAAATACGTTGTACAACATAGCAAGAGTCCTATGACGTTTGATTGGCAGATGCTTATGCCTGGGGAATACAGCTTATTTTCCCTTGAAAACCCATTCGTTGGGTCCAAAAACGTATAGATTTGACAGATGTCATAGGGCTCGTTATATTTTACAAAATAAAACACACACACACACACACACACACACGCACTCACGCCTTGTACTAATGTACTCCCTTGCGGGGTAGGCAGAGGTGCATTGCTGCACCCACTTTTCGCCAAAATACACATACCTATTTATATTATTTCAGTAGAGTCTACTTTTGTAAACCGTGATTCACCAATGTCACCATGTAACCAAACGCACGCGCGCGACCGCGAGTGCCCCAGGGCATCAAAAGATCAAAATGTCGCCCGCAGAGATTGCCTCTCCCTTGATCCCGCACAACCCAACAATAGTTACACTCGCTTATATATGTTTACTTTATGTGCCGTCTCATTTACAACTACGGTTATACCTTGGTTATACCCAGAATTAGGCGGTTGCCTCACTTGGCTCACGAGACTTTTATGTTTCAGCACCGACATTTGTAATTTATAAACGTTTTAATTAAGATTTTTTATTAGTCGGTGAAATTTATATAGGTTTTGCGTTGAAAAGGTTTTTTTGCAGATTTCGCATCGTTCACAGTTAGTATTTCACTCATTAAACAGACTAAAATTGATGTGAACGAACGTTAATTATGTTTAATGAATGAAATTCTGTCGGTGATTTGATCTGCCGGTGTCTAAACTTTTGCGGCAGTGGGGTTTTCTATAGGTACAGCCGATCCCATTTTATAATATCTAACAATTTTGAAAAATATAAAAAGTATCGTTTTGACCTGGTACAAACATGTATACCCTACCTATATTTATGGAGTTGACTCTAGTACATATCTAATTAACAAATAACCTAAAATTCTCCTAATAATTAGTCAAATGTCATCAAAAACACAAGCACATATGGCCGTCTTCATCATAATCCCAGGCCATTGAGACAAATAATCTCATAATAACAACCCGATTCAAAAGCTACTTGTGAAATAAAATAACAAGCTGCGCGATGCAAAGGGAACCCTCCACGTCATCATTAAACCGATGCGGCTATAAAATACTTAAAAAAACCTTAGATTTACAATATACTAACAAGATGTTGTGTGACATACCAAAACCAAGCAAATAACTGTCCGAATTTTGTTAACTGTCAACCCGTTTTAAGTTCAATCTAATGACAAACATTGTACCAATGAATAAAGTCACAAATCTACAGAATGTACGGTGGCCTGCGCCTAAAAGTATACAGGCGGAGTTTTTAAAATAGCGATCTCAAGCTCACATGCTGCTCAAGCACATCCACATAAACACCACTGCTACACACATCACACACAACACGTCCCCGGAGTTATAACAGATGTAGCTGGTCCCTTCATCATCAGGGATCGCTATTTTAAAAACTCGGCCTGTATACTTTTAGGCGCAGGCCACCGTACACTAACCGAATGAATTCAAAATAAGAGCTCAGTGGTAGAAGCGGTATGTTATCGAGACGTGCCTTTTATTTATTTATTTATACTTTTGTTGCACAATTTACAAAAGTACAATCAGGTGGACTTAATGCTTTTGCACTGACACTCCATCATGTTCCTATATTGTTAATCTAAGAAAAAACCCTTTTCGTCGCGGTATGACGTGAATCGGGACGTCGACGGGCCGTGAAATCCCCAATAGGGCGTGAATCGGGGATCCTGTAATGAGCTTATGGCTGCGGTTTCAGACCATCTGTGCAGTGGTAACTATGCTTTTTAAAGCTTTAAGTATAAAATGAAGTTTTATTATAAGGTTTTATATATTATACTGTGTATTTGTAGGTCTTTATGTGTAGGTTATGTATGCTTGCACTTTAGCTAACTCTGATCCTATAATTTTTTAAACTTTCAGACATCAAAAGTTGTCTGATAGAGAATACTACATATAAGCAATAAGTACTTATATAAATACCTCCAAAATTTTAAAATAGATATATCAATAAAACAATGCACACCCCAATCTTATTAAAACATATTTTTTTAGCACGGTGACTAAAATATGTATTTATTCATATCGCAAGCAGTAGACGCCATGCTTTCGGCTATTAACGGAGGTCGATCTCAAAACGTAGGGGTAGCTCATTTAACGAAGTTATACGCTAATTTTTGTTTTCATCATCGTACGAACACAGACAAGAGTTTCTGAAGCAGAAGAAAGTGTAATTGAATAATCTTTCAGCCAGGGATCATGTTTGTATGATTTCGGAGCTCGTTAAAAACATGTTATCGAGCTATGGTTTTTTCGTACTGAAAGTAAGCAGTTTTTTAATTATATAATAATTATGTAGATTGTGTTATGTTTCTTATTTATGACGTATTATTCTTACATAAATCTTCATCTTCAATCATCATCATCATCATCATCTGTCTGAAGATTATTTTTTGATTAAGGATTTAAGTATTTACAATAAAACTACGAGTATAACATCCAGAATCCACATTTCAAGCATTCCATTTTAAATTTCAACAAGGGAACGATTTAATCCCATTGTAAATTCAATAAAATTTATCCACGTAATTTCTCTGTCCACAAGGTTTTTCCGGAACCAATTTTGATCCTCTTTTTCTGAAACAGTGACAATAATAAATGTACATAGCATAAGGACAAATATTTAGAACACCTATAATACATTTTTCTTCCACTTCTTTTTAATCCACATCAAGCTCATTTAATTTAATTTACATAATTTAATTTACTCTACATACAGGGTGTTGCAAAAAGGGTATACTAAGCTGAAAGGGGGTGACTCAGGGGGTCATTCTGAACAATTTGGTCTACGCTTTTTGCAACATCCTGTATATGCTGTTTTACCATAAAAAGGCAAAACAGCATGCCACATGAAGTACCAGGGTCCCAGGAAAAATAGGAGCAACCATTAAAAATGTAAAATGGAAACCGGCAGCGAAACACCAAGTACCAGGTTCCCAGGGCACGCAGGAGACAAAATATTGGCGCCGCGCCGCCACTGGAAGGTTACTCTATACTGACGAGAAATGTACGAACAAGAGCTGTCGTGCAATCTGCACTTTTAACACAACACGATACAGTCGTGGCTCGCGAAGTAGCGCTCCAAAAATTCGTCTTTCGTCATATAGAGTGAACCCCCCCGGCCGTTGAGATTGCCACCATTTCGCGATCCGTCCACGTACTACACATAAATATGGGGTTTATTTAACACGGATATTTTTACGGGAACACCTAGCCGGATAGCTGCGGAATCTCCTGTTTATTATTTTGCCCGGGGCTTTTTGGTTGGCTGAATAATAATAAAAAAGGCTTAAGAAACACGGCGAGGAGAAGGTCGTGTTGTGTGATGGAAGATTTGATTTACCTAAATTGTACATAGACAGTACTAATAATAATGTGAGCAAACGATTCTTTAAATAAAACACCAATCACTTTTAGTATAACGATGAAAATTTTAATGTAAACTTTTAAAATTCAAACTAACATACGTACTTAACTTATTTTTAAAAATATACTTGAAAAACTTTTATAATATAAAATGTACTTCTATTATCACCTCCACTTACATATAACTCTTTCCACAATGTATCACTTAATATGAAATAGAAGAAAAAGAAAGATATAAATATTAACTTCACTATTGCACAATAAAGAGTTAACTTAAATAAAGCCTACGGTAACTTCTCCATCTGCGTCAACCAAAATAACCTTACCTAACCAACGTTAAAAACCCCGGACATACAAACTAAAGGGCGCATCTTTTGAACAGCTAAGCCGATTTTGATAAAAATATGGCTAAAGATACTCAGGGCAACATTACCTATGACTCGATAATCGATTCAGCCGCTTTGGAGCTACGCTACCCCAGACATTCCAGACACACAGACACGTTAAACTGAAACTAAACCTCTTCTTTGTCGGGGTTTATAAACACTTTGTCTACTTTCTCGCGCGGCACTGGACGTAGGACCCGCCCTTGACCTTGATGCTGAAGTCGCCAGCTCTCAGCACGATGGGGTCGAGGGTCTTCTCCGTCTTCAGCACCTCGAAGTTCAGGATGAGGTGGAACATCAGCACCTTGGCTTCTAGGATCGCGAAGCGGGAGGCTGCGGGGGAATTGGTATTATTAGTACGGTCATGTGCAGAGAAATCTCTCATAGTAACAATGCTTCTTCGAGGTATCAGGTTTCTCTGCCCCTTACATGCCATTAATGATTATTATTGTTGGTGTGATTAGTGCCTGGCGCAATAAACGGTGGTTCACTATCACTGCGTAGTATAAAGCAAAGCCACTTCCCTAGTCTGTCTGTACAATCTATTCTATTTAGATCGGATTTTGATTCGGTTTTTATACAGTGTGTTGCAAAATGGGTATTTAAGCCGACATACATACTTTTAATGCCAGAATAAAATCAATCTTACCAATGCAGTTCCTAGGCCCGTTCCCGAACGGCACGTACGTGGTGGGCTGTATCTCGTGCTTGCGCTCGTCGCTGAACCGGTCCGGGTCGAACTTGAGCGGGTCCGGGTAGTACTGCGGGTCGAGTTGGAGAGAGTTCACCACGTTGTAGAGGACGTCACCTACGTTCACCTGTGAGATATTAAAGTAAAGTAAATTTATTTGCATGGAGATGAAACAAATTTAATGAATGTAGAGGTGGTGGAAACGTGGAAACGTGTATAGTAAGCCAGCCGCGAGCACCGGATTCGAAACCTCCGTTTACGTTGCGTATCGTCAACTTTCACTGTCAAAATGTAAGGCAAATTTGTTAGTTCCAAAAGTGGCATTTGTTTTTTCCATATTTTTGTGTGTAGATTCGAAAATAGAGACAGTTGACGATACTTCTTTTTCCATTATATGTTTGTGTAGATTCGAAAATAGTATCGAATCGCGGATCGCTGTGCTCGCGGCTTCTAGACTGGGCTCGTATTTTTTTTTATTATATATTATTATATGACTATTAAAAAAATATATATATTGGCTTCTCCATAGAAACTTTGTTGATTTTTTAATAAGGGGAGTGAATTGTTTTTATTACGTATTCTCTATATTCTCCTAATTTTCAAAATTCCCCAAGATTGACCTGATGTCTTTCAGGTGATAAGATATTTTAAATTATATTAAATTCCTGTAAAATGTTCTGTATTTTTTTTTTACACATTCTATTTAACAAAATGTGATTTATACCTTTACAGGCTTGGCGCCCTCGCTGGCGGGTGGCAGGGCCGCACGCACACGCGGTCCATCACGATAGCTGGAGACCACTTTCTAAGCGTTTCTGGAAAAAGCCCATAATATAGGTAGTCAGGTTTCTTTGCCCCAAACTGTATTTAGTTTTGGTGGAATAGGGTTGGGCATAAAGTAGTAAGTAATGTCTAAGATAAAAGTTGTTTTGAATTAAGCTTTTAAATAATAAAAAATACATACATACATCTGAGGCTGACGGTGGTTTGGAATACCAACCTCATCAGATATAAAAAATAAACATTTCGAATTTAGTAACCTCGAAAATAATACAACAAAAAAAACCAACCACTAAAAACGCAGTCCAAATACTTCATGCCCTGTATAACTTCATAGTTAACCCTTCCGTGCTTGTCGTGGGTCTGCTTGACCTCATCGTGCAGTCTGCTCTGCACTGCAGGGTTGATGGCCAGCTCGTGGATGGCCAGTGCGATGGCTGATGCTGCGCTCTCGAAGCCAGCCGCGAAGAAGAGGAACGCTTGGGCGGCTAACTCGTCTTGAGTCCAGTCTGAATTAGAATTTAAAAATGATTATTTTGTGAACTGTATACACGGTCGGTGTTGCAAAAAGAAAGCTTAAGAAACCCGCGCCCCGCATTGTGAAACATGTGGAGCAACATAATTCGCGGCCTTGCTAAGTATACAGGTATAATATATAAAATACGCTTGTTTTGTTCAAAATATTTGCTTCGCTCCATCAAAATCGGACGATACCGAATAAAACTCATTTTGTTTTTTTGATTTCCACGAAAATACCTTTTCTACACAACGATATGGGCAGTAGTGTAGTGGCAAAGGTCTAGGAAAAAAACTCAAAATATACAGATATCAATAATTATATTATTGCTCTCACCTGATTTCTCTGATTGCGGCTTGACTTCAATATCCTCGGTCGTGGCGAATCCTATTTTGTCTAATTTGTCCTCCGCTTGAGCTTTTAAAGTTCCTGAAATAATTGCACATATTTTAATACAGATATTCAATCACAGGACCATTTTATTCGTGTCATGTCAGTAGAAAATTATATTTTAAAAACGATACAGAATTCAAAATGATATGTTTATATAAATAAAATCTTTAATTTCAGTCGTAGAACCCATTTTAAAGCGATTGCTCTTTAGTTTGGTAATTGATCACTTCGGATAGCGATTATTGTCTCATGTTAATGACAATGATAAGCCGAACCTTTTTTTTTTTTTTTTTTTTTTTTAAGATTTTATTATCACTCCACAGACTTTATGTCCGTGCCTTTTTGAGAGATCAATATATTGTGAGAGTTTGGTTGTTTTTTGTCTTCATCTTTTAACTACTCACTACTCAAATGTGGAAGCTTATAATATATATATTTTATCTTTTATATATATATACCTATATATTATTAATATTTTTTTTTTTTTTGCACTCCTGGAGGAAAATCTACACAGACACCTGGGAAGGGGACCCAGGTAGTGTCGGCCTTTAACCGACTAAAAACCCCCAGTTGTGCATTACTTGTTTTTTTTTTTTTTCTTTGTTTCACACAGTCACACTTACAATTATAATGGCAACAAACATTTGAAGGGTAGGGCCAGTGTCAGCTGTCTTCAGAGAACTTAACAGACGCCTGTCAGTGGCCACACACTCCTTTTGTCATCGCTGTTGTTTTGCCTTGTGTTAATGTGTGACAGTGTTCTTAAAACTATCTTAATTTTATTGGTTAGTTCTTATACAGATAATATTAATTCATGATATACTATACAATACCTACATATCAAAACTATACAATACATGCTATATACTATACATAACAAAACTATAAAATACATGCAATACGGTTTGGCCGTCAATATAAAATTAAAATCAAAATTCCGCTCCATTTTGCGTTGCCAAAAGCCTTGATTGCTGGGCAACGACCTCTTTGTCCCGATTTTTTATTGCCATCTTTAGGTTGTACTCGAGGATCCGTTTCCGTAAGCCGAACCTTTAACTAAGTCTATAGATGTTTTTATATCTTAAGTTCGTCTCCACTACCTCCAAGAGCACAATATTCTGCCTAACTGATCCCTATCTGTGTGATGATGATGATGATAACAGTAATTTTAAGTTTATGTATGTATTTATGTATGTATGTAATGTATTTATTTAGGTATCATGTGTATATTTATATTGTACTTATAGGTATATATTAATATTTCGGTTAAGTACTCAATATAGAGCATCTTTTATCGTCAAAGCCTTAAGCACTACCAATCACTTTTCGACATCACCAAAGGTTAACTGGTAGTAAATGCTGCTAGCATTAAGTTCGCCTTTGTACCAATTTACTTTGTGCAATAAAGAATTTAATAATAATAATAGCCTTTCTTAGCCTCCATGAGCAGCTGTATCATGTCGGGTCGCTCGATGTTGTTCTTCTCCCGGTACTGCATGGTCTCGCTCACGATGCGCTTGAAGAACTCCGTCGCCGACTGGGGGAAGATGTCTGCGTGCTGGAAACACGTTAGTTACTAGTTAAGAACAGTTTAAGAACAAATATTTTGGTTTGTAATTTTATATAGCTGTTCCCACGAGCTTCGCTTCGCCTTAAAAAGTTTTCTCGTGGGAATTCCGGGATAAAAAGTAGCCTATGGTCTAGATCATAAATGTATACCAAATTCCATTAAAATCCATTCAGTAGTTTTGGCGTGAAAGAGTAACTGACAGACAGACACAGTTACTTTCGCATTTATAATATTAAAAGTTAGGATAGGCTATTTGCTTAATTCCAGGGCGACATATTTTCGTTATGGTATCGTGTGGTAAGTGTAAGCAGATGAAAAAAATTAAGTTAATATTACCGTCTCCTTTCAGAATGTTGGTTAATTATATATTATCCTTCTTCAATCCATCCATCTTCTCAATACATCATTACTCTTACTTATTTATTTTATCAAACTAAAAATGCTTCAGTCGTCACTCGTGCCCCATAACTTACCTTCATCAAACCTGGAAACATAGTCATAAACACCAGTTTCATCTTTTGGTACAGTGTGAAGGTCATCACGGCTTGGCCAGTCCTATAGAACTCGTTGTCGGGGTCCCGCAGGGAGTTCACTTGGATCCCGAACGCGGTGGACGCGATCACGTCGTTGGAGTAGCGACGGATTATGTCGTCTACGTTGATGGTTTCGCCTTCCTTTTCTGAAAGGAGTATCGAATGTTTATTAGTTGTTATCGAAACTTGAAATTGCGTGTTTTCTACTCTGGCGGTGCCGTGGCTTTCGAGATAGGAACCTAGCTATGTATATACTGTTGCAAAAAGGGTATACTAAGCCGAAACCAGCATGTGCAGCATTTTATATCTAAGCCCGACGCTGAAATCAGAATTTCAAAATTCGCAAAGAAAAATATTTATTCTCCATAGTAAAAAAGTCACGTGACCAACTAAGTTTCTATGGAAAATTAATATTTTTTTTCACGAATTTTGATATTCTGATTTTAGTTTCGGGAACATCCTGTATTGTGCTGCTCTGTGGAGAAGCAATCCTGGGTGTTCAAACAGCTAAAATCGCATTTTCCATTGACACAATAGTTTATATCCTACTTATCAATAAGAGATTGTATCCAGTATCTGAAACATGTTCATACTTTAACTTCCATGTTACGCATTCAGTATTGAGGTGTTATCTGCTACTTTTATTGATCTTTCATTGATATATTTTTTAACTTCAACGCTTCGGTTACAAAGTTCAAAGTATCATTTGACAGAGGTCCACTTCAGACTACGTCCGACAACGATTCTCGGTTCTTCAGCATTCCATGACCTATGCTTATTACCTTTCAAATAGTCCACAATATTGAGGCTGATCTCGTTCATGAAGGGCACCATCTGCTTCATCTTGGAGCCGGTGAACGCGGGGCTCAGCGTGGCGCGCATGTGGCGCCATCTGTCGCCTGAAAGTGACATTACATTTAGTCATGCTTTGGGGAGCCGGAAATGACCCCCTTTACCCTAGCGTACATTGAGTTACAACGGCAATGACCCGCATTACCCTAGCAGCGAACATTGAGTTATAACTACGGATACCTCTACGCGTGCTTCCAAAAGTCATAGAACGGCGACTTTTTAACTTTTGCAACATTCTATATAAACTTCTAGTAAACTAGAAAGGGTTTGGCTTTCACTACGGTGGCACAAAATGTGAATCAAACTATTACATGTATTCATTTAGTTCATATCGACACGAGGAATATGATTTTAATCGGTGCCAATTGAACCCTATTACACATATGTGACCTAGCTGGCGAGTATTTTGGTGCTGCCTGTAAGATACAATAATAACACAGGTTCTACCTAGTTTGGGGTCGGATGGCCGTGTGTGAGATGTCCCCACATATTTATTTATTATTTATTATTATTATGTAGGTACATCAGTGGACCTATTATGGCTCATGCTGATGATGATGATGACGCACTTGTATGTCGCAGTATTCTTTACGCAGCATGATCCATCTTAATCATATTTCATTTACGGTCGCTGTACTAATATTAGCATAATTACGCAATCAAATATTTATAAGTAATTAAATTTAATTAAAGCAGTACACCTACAGCAACATGTGTAAATGACTCATTATTACTAATAAATAATATATACCTAATTATATTATTATTATTGTATAAATTAAGTACCTACATTATATGAATTTACTCGAAATCGTATAGGTACATAATGAAATACGGACAGTACGTATCATACGCTAGTCTGAAATTGCCCTAAATCTCATATACAGGGTTATTGGTAAGTAGACCGGATCCTTTCAGGAGGTGATAGAGGAAGGCATTTCCAGTGGATTGAACCCTATAATGCATTATCCGAAACTTAACCATTTCTAAGATATTTAATATTTAAGCTTTTTTGATTTTTTTGCCAAAACGTTATGCTTAAAACCGAAAATAAAAAAAACTAACCATATTTCAATAATTTTTTTGGTTGTTTTGCATAAGTAACACCATAATAAATTTATTAAAATAATCAAATGTGCATTATTCGACTTAAATTAGACAAAATAACTCAAAATAGTTAAACATTTAAAAAAAATATTCAAGACGCAAAAACAAATAAATTAAATTAAAAAAGAATTCCATATGACATTTTTTTGTGCACTTTAGCTTAAAAACATTGTCAACTCATAAGCTTTCAAACAAGATAATTCAATATCAAATCGATTAAGGTATCACCAAGATATGGTCAAAACAACCAGAGAAAGCGGAGAAAACTCAGCAGGGGCTTCCATACTAAACTCAACAGGACTGAAAACAATCACACTTTTTACCTTTAAATTGGGCTAATTTTGTTAGTTTTCCTGTTGAATTTTGCCCGTCTGTGCTGGTTGTTTTGGCCATATCTTGGTGATACCTTTATCGATTTCATATTGAATTATCTTATTTGAAAGCTTATGAGTTTTCAATGTTTTTAATCTAAAGTGCACAAAAAAATGTCATATGAAATTCTTTTTTAATTTAATTTATTTGTTTTTGCGTTTTGAATATTTTTTCAAAATGTTTAACTATTTTGAGGTGTTATGTCTAATTTAAGTCGAATAATGCACATTTGATTATTTTAATTAATTTATTAAGGTGTTACTTGTGCAAAACAACCAAAAAAAGTATTGAAATATGGTTGTTTTTTTTTAATTTTCGGTTTTAAGCATAAAATTTCGGCAAAAATTTCAAAAAACCTTAAATATCAAATATCTTAGAAATGGTTGAGTTTCGGATAATGCATTATAGGGTTCAATCGACTGGAAATGCCTTCCTCTATCACCTCCTGAAAGGATCCGGTCTACTTACCAATAACCCTGTATATACCTATTATGAAAAATACGTTTAAATTTTACCTACCTAAATACAACTGAACCACTTATAAACCACTTAGCAAACAATACAGAGCATTTGCTAAGTGCACCTGAATACTGATAGAGCATTGATATGATATTCCTATAAGTACATAACTTTATATAAACATAGCTTGAACTATATAATATATTGCCTTACGGGGTAGGTAGTGACTAGTGCTGCAGAATGCTTAGCTGCACATTTACAATTGCAATCCATTTAGTCTGTTTCATTTATTTGCATTTCTTATAAGAGGGGTTGGACGTTAGGCCATGTTTCTTGCGCATATAAATAAAAGTTTAGATTCTTCTTAGCTTAGCTTAGCTTAGCTTAGCTTATAGAGCCAGACTAGGGTTTTTTTACCGGAGCGAAAGCCAGTCGCTGACTTCGTAAACCTGAGTATGCTAATTTCTTCACGGTGTTGCAAAAGTGGTATAGTAAGCCAAAAGGGGGTTCACTCAGGAGGTCATGCTCATGCTAAACAACTTTTCATTTATGACTATTGGAAAATCTTAAACCAACAAAGTTTCTATGGAGTTTTTTTTGCCAACACTCACTATCAGTCGTCGTACAAAATATGTTTAGAAGACCTAGCACGGAGCGCAAGACGCGCACAACAAGACGCCAGAAAAGGTTTGCATCGCTCTCACCCACACTCACACTCTTGAGCGAGTGCGACGGAAAACTTTCGTCACGTCTTGAAGTGCGCGTCTTGCGTTCCGTGCTAGGCTTTCAGGCCTCTTTTGGTTTTACTGTGCCACTTTTGCAACATTGTTTATAAACAAAACAATGAAAATGTATCATTTTCTTACAAAACCTTCAGATTCAAAACCAACCTTTCATCATGAACAAGCTGTCCATGAAGATCTGGTCGGTGAAGAAGCTCTTGTGGTCGAGGAAGTGGTCGAAGTCCTTCACCGTGAGCTGCCGGATCAGCGCGGGGTCACGCACCAGCACGTGCGGCTTCGTGCCCTCCATGTAGCCCACGTATCTGGAGCATGAACGAGGGGAATAAGACAAATAACAAAATTACAAATAGAAAGATAGAGTATTCCATATTTACTGTACACACACAATAACAGAAGCGTCCGTAGTCGAGATGGCTTCAGTGATCGTAACTGATCACTGAGGGTAAGCAACAACTGGCACGGTCAGCCATTGGATGGGTGACGCTTCCGTGCTTCGTCGGTCGGAGATTTACTTGACCATGTTTTTTTTCTGCTGAATGCTTCCTAGCGCAACGCGCAAGCGCTTTTTTTTCATAATGTCAGTGAAAATAGCCTATTTATGAATATTTGTAACATGAGTTATTTGGGGATTACAGTCGTGAGAATAATGTATGTAGTAATACCTATTAAACTTATGTATGCAACAGCTGTTGTATACTGACAGAAACATGCGATAAACATTATTTTACGCCTTAACAAAACACTTGCTTTAAAGCATAGAGGTCACTGAACACAAAATAAAGTAAAAACAAAAAACTTTCGACTTACTTTTCATTGGGAAACGCCTTGTACACTTGGTCAATGTCATATATCATGTGGTGTCCTCCGAACGTACTCCTTAGCGTATTCCCAAACAGGGGAACCCCCTGTATATACTTCAAACCCCTCGACTGAAAATAATAGTGCCCCCTCTTATACGTATACAGGGCGTAAAAAACTATTGTTGTAAATATAAATACGAGAATTTCGGTTATCATTTTTTGATGCGCCGCGTCCGTTCGACGCAATTGGTGCTAGGATAATATAATATGCTGTGAACTTGAGTTGTGGACGATTACTGAATGGCGCACAGTGGTTCGATGTTATGAATTGAATACAGCTGTGGGTGAGTAAACATCATAATTTATTGTTGTTAGAAAATAAGCGTTAAGTAAATTATTCAAATTAGTGCTATTTATAATGTTTCTGATGTAGATGTATATTTCTACGTACCTACTAGAGTCAAGCGATTGGATTTACCTAATATGGCTTGTTTTAGTTATGAATATTATACTTATGTAGGTATATTGTATATTATACTCAATTTAGCTTTTTCTTTAACCTGTTGTCTTTCGTTGGTCCTTTCATGTACCCTCATTAGTTACTTACAGCTAGAATATTAGTATTATTAATTCTATTATTAGTAGTATGAATTTATTACTAAACTACAAAATCATTTCTAGCAGTTTAGTCTATTCGCCTGACCCACTGTGCAAGTGGTTGTTACATGGTTGTTATGTATTTATCGTCCAGACGTGGGGAGACGACTGTTAGGTCGATTAGATTTTAGCCAGTAGTTACTGGTTTACATACCTACGACCTTGATCTTCAATTGTTTTGTTTACTTTAGTGAATCAAATTTCGGAGGTATTTATTCAGGTCAAAAGGTTATCTCGTTAGAATGATTACAAGCATGTTTATTGTGATTTAATGACACTTTAAATACAAAATTACACAGCTTGTACCTATGTAATCAGAGGTGCTTTTTAGGGTTCCGTAGCCAAAATGGCAAAAACGGAACCCTTATAGTTTCGTCATGTCCGTCTGTCCGTCTGTCCGTCTGTCCGTCTGTCACAGCCGATTTACTCGGAAACTATAAGTACTACAGTGATGAAATTTGATGGGAATATGTGTTGTATGAACCGCTACAAAAATATGACACTAAATAGTAAAAAAAAGAATTGGGGGTGGGGCCCCCCATACATGTAACTGAGGGATGAAATTTTTTTTTTCGATGTACATACCCGTGTGGGGTATCAATGGAAAGGTCTTTTAAAATGATATAAAGTTTTCTAAAAAACATTTTTCTTAAAGTGAACGGTTTTTGAGATATCAGCTCTCAAAGTCGTAAAAAGTATGCCCCCCCCCCTCTATTTTTATAACTACGGGGTATAAAATTCTAAAAAAAATAGAGGTGATGCATGCTAATTAACTCTTTCAACGATTTTTGGTTTGATCAAAGTATCTCTTATAGTTTTTGAGATAGGTTGATTTAACTGTAATTTTGATTTGCTGCTACGGAACCCTTTGTGCGCGAGCCCGACTCGCACTTGGCCGGTTTTTATTTACAGTGTTTTCAGATACATGTGAGTACTTATGTGTATACGATGCCATAGACTAATATTAGTGTATTAGTCTATGACGATGCCAAAACTCGGAAACAAAATACAAATATCTGCCTCGGCCGAGAATCAAACCTTTGCTCTACGGTGCTTCACTAATGATCCTACTCGCTGCTGCCTTCGGAGGAATTGAGTTCAGAGTAGACACACTTGCTTAATTTAAGGAAATATGTAAGTACCTACCTGCAAACTTTCCATTCAAGTGATCCAGATGCATAACACCTCTACAAAGCTTATCATAAAACAATGCTCTTAATAATGCAAAGTTTAGTAAAAACCTGGTAAGCCACCGTCTCGAGTGGACTAGACACTAAGCTGCAGTATGATGACGTCTCCGGATTAAGGTAAGCTCTAGCAGTGCCGTACAGACGACCCTGTCCCGGGAGGGCCCGATCTGAATATCTAATGCCGACATCAGATTTATGTTACGATGAATTTGGGGATCTTAGCATGAGATATTTGAGATTATGATACGAAAAATCTTCGCGGCCGTAAAGAAAGGAGTCTTGGCAGGTTAGAAATTACATGGTCATGAAAAAAAACTGAGGAACGTACCATTTTAAATTAAATCCTGTTTCAATCTTTGATAATAAAAAATCCCAGTTGCAGTTGGTATCAAAATAATATTCTATGGAAATTAAGAAATTGGGGTTGTTATTTTATGAAGACCCCACTGGAAAACATTCAGTTTTATCGAATCAGGGACCGGACCATCTGTCTATCGATAGTCAGTCAACAGAGGCCCGTATTTGCTGACAAAGTGAAAGGCTCTTTGTAAGCATCCAGGATACTCGTACCAGTCCTCTATGTAAGCAGTAACTGCTGTGTATCTAATCAGAACGATTCTGTTGCATACAGGGTTATGTCCACGAGTGCAGTTAGGCCCACCAAGATTATATTATTGAAGTATGAGTATGAACTATGCAATAGGAAATCTATGACTGCAATCCCTGAAAGGGTACCGGAATCTGGGATTACTTGCAGCCTGGTTATTTGTGTTAATTCAATAATAATTTAGAGGTACAGAACCCTAATAACATTCAAATTTAGCGAAGTAACCTCCTCGTTTTTTGAGGTCGGTTAAAAGCCCAGGAAAATCCAGGCGGCATTAAATAAAACAAAGCCCTATAATGGTGTGAAAATGGGACCGCCGTTTAGTGACGTGCAACTAAACCACGATCATAATATATTTTATACACTCACGAGCACTGAAAAGGTTCCAGTGACATATGTATGGTGCCATGGCAAGTGGGTCTTTTTGACTGCTCGCCGGTATATCAGATTATGAAATAAATATTAAAACAAAACAGTGTATGGTGTCTCCCAAAATATCGAACTACAAATCGCTTTCTAGAAAATCACATGTTTGGAATGAGTTTGAATTTGTACAATTTATATTTTATGTGTAATAAATAATTTTATAAAAATATGGCTACGAATTTATGTGAAAGCATACATCGGCTAATATTTTTATAGTACATTCGTGCGTAATGCTAACTATGTATACTATGTGTACGAAAAACAGTCATTTATCAAGTAGGTAACTATAACTATATGATAACTATCCAAGATCACACTCAGCATACTAACTGCCAGTTACAATAACTCTATCTATCGATACCTGACATTTGCTTTCATACGATTTTAACATAATGCAACTTTTTATGTGTGAAAATCTTATGAAAGTAACTATCAGCTGTCGATAGAGTATTGAAACTGGCAGTTAGTATCAGTAGTTTTTTATTCAATGTAACATTACTACCGCCATGTGGTAATCAAAACGGATCGAGCAACACGTGTGTTACCTCACAAATTACCGCCGAATGGCCTGTTATTTGTTCCTTCCGTATTTCCCCGTATTTTCTGGTCTTTTTTTATTGTGACTAATGCCGTTGCATTAGACGCGACAATTTTACGAGCTTACGGTGAAGGCGTGTTTGGTGGATGTTTTTTTGGGATAAAAATTATATCGGGTTGGTTAATTTTTATTTTAACGGTACTTCCACCGGCATCGGTAAGCATCCAACTATTATCGTACCTACGTATTGGACCAAACGGACTTTGATTAGCAATATTCAAAAATATACAATTATTATATAGAGCACTGCAAATAGATTTTTTAAATATAAACCTCGCAAAAAACCTCAAATAAACCCGCGCAAATAACAAATGTAAAAAATATTATATTTCGAATACTAAATATTCTATGCATTGTAATACAAAATGCATAGGATTTTTATGAATATACTTTTCATACAAGTTGACGTCGCGTCCCAGTTTCATGTGGAATAATATCGCAGTGCGAAAAATAAGCATCCTCCACAATAATTATACAACCTACAAAAAAACTGATATTTTATGTTATGTAAATATGACTTTTGTTCTTTTATTTATTTTTCAGACCAAAAATTCTTTTGTATAAGTTTATCCTAGTTTTACCTATCATCAAGCAGCAAAAAAGTAGGTAAGCAGGTACTTATATAAGTATACCTGCTCTGTTTGTTACAAGATTTTGCAAAAACTTTATAAGCAATTAATACCTAATTACTATTTGTAAAAATCTACAAAATTTAAAAGCAAAGTTGATAGGTTAACTTTTTAATTAAAATACTTAAAAAGTTTTACTTTCACCAAATCCAATTACAATTTTGCATATCTACATAATATTTTGTCAAAATCCTACAAACGATATCCAATATCTATAGAAGTGTACAGATACAAAATTTCAGTATTTTTTCAGGAGCGTGTAAAAGTGAAACGCCACCATCGTCGACTGAGCACGGGTGGGCTTATTTACAGCTGCGAGCCGATTGAACATCATCAAGTTTCATGACAGCCCTGTCTGGACCCATCAGACTTTGCCATTGAACCCTGGAGTATATAGAAGGTTGTCTGGAAGTAATCGCTTTAAGCGATAAAACCGCCATTTGTAAGTTAGATGAAGTTTTTGTAATTTTAACCATGTTTTTGTGTACAAATGAAGAATATCTTATTTTATCTATAAAAGGTTCATAAACAGTCAGGAAGCCGGTTCGCAAGGAGTAATCTTCAAATTTTTTATATCATTTATTAAACATTTCAGTGGTATGTTAGTTTAAAAATCCATTGCAATATGGTCACTATTGTTCTGGTGTTGGCCTAATATTCAGTTTGAATTTCTTTGAAGGACGAGAATGAGCCCTCTTGAATATGGTTATAAAAGATGAATGCATCTCAAACACATGCCGGAAATGAAATACCTAGTTAGTTTTGTCAAGAAAATAATATTCAAGTATGAGTCAAACACCGAAGTAACAACAAGTACACCACTACAGTAAGCACGAGTCTCGGATTCCTCCGGGACATTCCCGCGAGTTAATGCCTGCCCCCCCCCCCCCCCTCCTCCCCTTGTTCCTCACCCCGCGCCCCGCGCCCCGCGCATTCTCCACATTCCCTTTTTACGACATCAACGCTCTTGATGCCAAATCTTTCATGTAGGGTGACAATGGTTCTGGCGTTTAGATTAATTTAATATATAGAGTGTGGCAAAAAGGTTATACCAAGCCGAAATCTACATGTGCAGCATAGTATACAGGGTGTTGCAAAAAGGGTATACTAAGCCGTAACCTACATGTGCAGCATGTTATATCTAAGCCCGAAACTGAAATCAGAATATGAAAATTCGCGAAAAAAAAATATCATTTTCCATAGAAAGTTCAGTTTCGGGCTTAGATATAACATGCTGCACATGTAGGTTTCGGCTTAGTATACCAATTTTGCAACACCCTGTATAAATAAGCCCGAAAATTTAATCAGAATTTAAAAATTCGCGAAAAAATTAAAATTTTTCATGGTAACTAGTAACTACTCTGGGAACACCCAAATATTTCGAAAAACTTTTTTCCGAATTTGATAACACCGAATATGTAATTTACGAAATATTGCAATACCGATTTTCTTAAAAACCGAATTATAAAAATCACGAAAATTATAATTTCGAATATTAAAATCACGAATATTTATTATTACGATTGTTAAATATACGAACGTTAAAAAATACGATTACTTTAATATACGAAAAATAAAATACCGATTTATTATAATCACGAAAATTTAAAATCCCGATCGGAAATATGATAATTCGTGATTTTGACCTGAACGCATAAACGTCTTTAAAACTTTAGAACCTAAACCAAAAAATTGGTGCGACGACGAGCAAAGCGAGGAGGAGCGTGTTAGGTGCACAAAGATATCTAAAAACAAAGCGGACCGCAGCGGAACGTTTAACATACGGCTTAAAAGACATATTGTTAAATAGAAAACTATTTGTTGTTAAGTTTCACAACAAATCAAAGCAAATCATACGCACTTTAAAAACCCTAGAACCTAAACCTAAAGATAGGTGCGACGACGAGCAAAGCGAGGAGGAGCGTGTTAGGTGCACATAGATATCGAAAAACAAAGCGGAGCGCAGCGAAGCGGAGCGGAGCGTTTCAAATATAGAGTAAACAAATTTTGTCAAGTTTTGTTAAATAGTTAACTATTTTTAGTACTTGTTGTTAAGTTACAGAACAAAGCAATACAATTGCTCGGATTTTTACGGTGTTTCATCTTAAAAAGCTTAGGACCTAAACCTAAAGATAGGTGCGACGACGAGCAAAGCGAGGAGGAGCGTGTTAGGTGCACATAGATATCGAAAAACAAAGCGGAGCGCAGCGTTTCATATAATATAGCTTATTTATTTTTGTTTGTATACGGATTATGCTGTTAATAAACACTGACTATTCACTAAGAAACATTGCGGAATTTGTATTTTCGGAATACTAAAATTTCGGAATTCGTAATTTTAACAATTCGATATAATAAAAAATCGTACTTTGGAAACATCGAAATAATAATATTCGGAAAATTGACTTTCGTTATTTTAATAAATCTGTTGTTTGAAATTTCGTTTATTATACTATTCGTGATTTTCGCTATTCGGAAACTAAAAATTCGGGATTGTGAATTATTCAGAACTATGAAATTCGTAATTATGAAAATCGTTATTTTCATATTCGTAAAAAAGTAATTCGGAATTCTGTAGTGTACCCAACTACTCTAGTTACTGTTGGTCACGTGACTTTTTACTATGGAGAATGACTTATTTGATTATGATTTACTTCTATTCTATTCTATTATTTCAAATGAAAAAAAGGACGGTTATTATAATTATAAGCTTACGATAACTTATGCATAACCGGTATTACTTACTTACGGTATATGTACTTATGTTGTATAATACCATAGAATAACAAGTACAGTACTAGTACTCGTTATTCTATGATTATACATACCAAACATGGATTAAAACTGTATGAGCACTCATGTTAAACTATAAAGTGAAAGGACGTATGAAGCATGATATGATTTCACATGTACAAACTAGTTATCGCCGCCGGAAGCAGTATTGAAAAGTGAAAGTTATATGCCTTGAATCACATTGGTACTGTATCGAATTCTAAACATCACTGTCACCGGGGGTGTAACTCAGTGGTAGAGTGTCTGCTTCGCATGCTGAAAGTCCTGGGTTCAAATCCCAGCACCTCCAAAAATATTTTTAATTATTATTATTTTTGTTTAATCAGCATATTTTTATATCTAATTAATAAGACTAGTATTATTTTTGTCCCTTAAAATTAAATAATATGGGGACCCTAAGTAAGCCTTTACAAATTAGGACCGGGATAAATCTGCATCCTTCTGACATAATTCGCGACAATTTTATCCTGAGATTTTACGTGCTATAAACTATGAATGGAATTCCTATCATTCGACAGTCAACACACACACACACCCTTGAAGGGTAGGCAGAGTGGAATTTATGCACACACGGCTGCGTCTTATTTACTTACTTTTTCTTATCGAATTAATACCTACGGCCGCAGTTTAAAATCGGTAGTCATTCGATATCAGACAATTTCAAAAACGAATGCACTCTATTAAAACTATTTCATTAGTGGATTACACGAAACCTATATCCTGAAATTCCTGAATAAATGTCGTAAATATTTTGTCAAAAACACAGTTTCAATCCTAAAAAACGGCGATACATCCCTGCGGCTTTGTTAAAAATACATTTAATATTGGATCGGGTTGTGTTTTAGCCAATCTGCATGAATCAAGTTAAGCGATACACAACGATTCTCACTGATTTACAACAGGTATTTGTCACGAGCACAATGTTTCATATTTTGCTATATTTTTCGTGTTTTTATTTTTTGCCGTTTGATTTTGAAGCTCCGCATGCAAAATATTGGCGTCATAAGTTTACGAATACGCGTGTATCTGTATATCGGGTGTAGATCTCGGTAAAGGATGGACGAATTTGAATGCGACGGTTTTGTCATGGGGGTGTTAGATTAGAATACATTAATAAGAAAATTACACTGATATAGCAACAGTTTATTCCTCATGTAACAATTATATGACCATTGAAAAATCATCCCTAAGCAAATAAAATATGAACCCCTTAGTGCATGGTACGCCTACAAAAACAAATACTTAACTATGTTTGTAACTCATTACGAGTGATATTGTGTAATTACTTCCCCTCTCCAATTAATAGAATCTGTGTCTCAATCGCACACAGACTCAAGCTGTATCCCTACGCCGTCAGAGGGTGACTCAGGGGGTCATCCTGACCAACTTTTGTTCTACGAGTTTTGAAAATTCACGAAAACAATATTTCCTTTTCCATGGAAACTTTGTTGGCCACGTGACTTTTCACTATGGAGAAAGATTTATTTTTTTGCAAATTTCCAAAACTCGTAATATACCTAAAAGTTGTTCAGCATGACTCCCTCGTCACCCCCTTTCGGCTCAGTATACCCTTTTTGCAACATCCTGTATACTTATATTTGAAATCGTTTTTTCCAAAAAGTAAAAATACAAGTTTGTTCAGCTAAATGGTGCCTATTTTGAGAACCTAGACACAATAACATAATGCCTGGAATTTATTTTAATACAGGCCAAAAAATGCTGTTTTTGTCGGAAACTAATGTTAGTTAATTTAAGCTAAATTCTACATTCTTTGTACTAGGTTCTTGGTGTTAGCCTGTTAGGTTCTAAAATGGGCGTAATCATGATAAAAATTTAGGTATATATACTTTTTGTAGAAACCCTTTTGAAGGAAAGTTATGATTGATTTAATGTTGAGAACGCAAGACAGACGCAATACATTGCCTTTCAGGAGTAGGGGTACTGCTCTGTGGAGAAAGGAGACTGCACTTGCGACTGCACTGAGACATAAATAAACTATATTTTTATATAATTTTGCTGGCTCTTTGATTCCTTTTTAATTATTGAGCACTTATAGGAAAAAAACATTTTATATCAGATGGTCACGGTCTTTTGATCAGCCCTCTAACGTCCACTTCTGGATATTTTCTTCAATAGTCATCATTATGGCCTGCAGGTTCACTGGTACAAAATTATTTTAGCACTAAGCCCACCATTAAATTTTGTACACTATTTTACATTTGTGCATTAATTAGGTAATCAAATAAATAAAAAGATTAGTTTCCCATCGTCACAGTAAAGCTTTCTAACTCCGAATAGGAGCTACACATTCGTGAAATATCCTCATTGTCAACTAGCAGCATCTCATATCCTGAGCACGCGCCGTCACGGTGCTTCTGCAAAGAGAAATGACTTCATTTTCCTGAGAGACAAAGGTGATTTTTGATAAGCATCTGTCTCGGCCGCGTCATATATTTCGGCTCTTTTTGTTTAGACCTCAGATTTACCGGACGAGTTTATCGCTGAGGCATTTATTTGATTGTTGTACTTATTTAGATTTTTAGATGCAGGGAGTGTGCATGACATGAAACCAATGTGTCACTGAACGGTTTTGAACCTCGGAGCTTAAATACACGTTAAATAAAAGTGCTTGAGTTGCTAACGGCTGCACCATTATTCTACATCCACTGTGTGTAGGTATGTATTCAATCATATCATTAATGTAAGACATAAAAACTATGAGTGAAATAACTGTCTAAAAATTCTTAATGAACTTACAAACTTTTAAAGTAAAATGTTGTCTTAATAGAATCTTATTGGTCACAATACTACATTAAACGTAAATAAGCTTTGTGATTTAAACTTTCAAAGTTTAATTACCAAGTCAACTTTTTTCGTTCAGTCACTCAGTTAAAACACTCACGGGCAATGAAATAGTTCCATTGAGAAAATCGCCAATTTCTACTAAACTGAAAAAAAAACCAAACTAAATGACGCTTTCTGCAATATTCCAACTAAAAACATAAATATTTTGTTTAGTTTTCCTATTAAATGTTTAAAAAACAGAGGCCATTTGGTGTCTACATTATGTAAGTGGGACTGCTGTTTCTTAGCACGTGAGTATAATAATATCATCTCAATTAATTACGATTATACTCAAGTCACAGTCTCACAGCCGAAAATCGTGAACATTTGTGTCTTAAGCTAGTGCTTACGTGCGGTCTCAAATTCCGACCACGTCGCTCCCTGATGATGATATATGACGGCGGAATACTGACGCCTCCTTATACACTCTCGACACGACGAGACATATGAATTGATTTATATTTTATTTTATATATCCTCGACAAAGGCGATGTCCCTAAAGGCGGGAAACCCTAAGCCTTTTCCGAGGGCCTCCATTGGCGGGCTAGTCTCACGGAAACTCGTGATAAGGGACCCGTGGGTGTAGTGTGAGATTTGCTAGATAATACGAGTACTATGATAGTTAGTTATATGCGTTATTGTCATGATGACTCTGTGGCCATGATATGAATCAAATGATAGAACAGATTTTAATATGAATGCAGTTAATGTTAAAAACAGCTTGCTTTCAAGTTTCCTTTGCGTAAAGTGACAATAATTATTTACATAGTTTTTTTTACGCATTAACCTCATAATATAATATAAAATAACAATAAAGTAACTATATATTATATGAGGTTAATGCGTAAAAAAGTTATCGAGTGCGTAATTTTTCACGATCACGACCAATCACAAAACATATTTTATGTATTTTACCTTATCGATATTAATTTTGATGCGTTTTATTTTTTATCTTAATGATCACACTGAGTGTTTTTTCGGTGAACTACTAAACTCACACTAAGCTCCCTGAAATGTTTAGAGTGGATCGGATCGAATGTGTGATACATTTTTATTATCATTGTGATGTAAAACACCTGAAACAAGAACCTTCTCCAGTTTCCCCTTCATGTAATTTTATCTGCCTTTTCAACATTATTATATTTATCACTGGGTATGCAGCAGATGAGTCTTGCTAAAGTTACTTTTAAATATCTACTTATTCAGCATGTTAAAAAAGTGTTAGGCGGACCCTAGACCTACAATACTATTGTGCAATATATTTACTGTGCAATAAGTTTTTAATCCAAAAGCCGTTTGGGCAATCTTCAATATTAACCCTAGGCGATGAATCATATTGCACAATAGTCAATATTGCGCAATATAATTGATCGTCTAGGAGCCGCCTTAAATTTAGTAAATAGCCGAAAGGGGCTGACTCAGCTCGTCATTCTAAGCAACTTATGGTACAGGACGGAGTTATCTCGACAGTAGAGTTTTTTTTTAATTCCTTAATCGAACTACAGAATAGGCTTATATCTCAAGTCAAGTAATGCACTCAAGACTCGATTCACCATACACTTCATATTTTCTTATTTAAATCTCACGGGATCAAAACAAAAAGGACGACAAACTTTGTAATAAATGTGTCTGAAACTTGTTATGTGAAATGAAATAGGAAAATATTTCTCATGTTTCATCTTACCCATATGTCTCCATAGGGTAGATGACGTGGAAACACTCAATCTGATTATTTTGGCTTTACTGTACCTAATTATACTTTTAAAATTGATTTTACGTTTAAACTTCGACGGTTGAATGGCGAAGTGATTAACTGGTAGCCCTGACTGCTATGCCGAAGGTCCCGAGTTCGATTCCCGGCTGGGGCAGATGTTTGTTTAATGACAGATATTTGTACACGGGTCTTGGCTGTTGATATTTATATTTAATATGTATCTATCTATGTATCTGTGTAGATATATTAGCTGTCCGATACCCATAACACAGGCTCTGTCTAGCTTGAGTCGGATGCCCGTGTGTGAGATGTCCCCACGTATTATATTATTATTTTTATTTTATTATTAATTTTTTATTCAACGACAATACATAATCATTTACGACAAAAAAGTTTGATACCCGTTAAGCCTAACGGGCATTTTACATTTAGCATTCCAGAGGGCTAAACATGTTTTTTTTTTCTGGTCAGACCTTGAATGATTTTAGACGTCCTCTTTTCCAGTCTTCGGGCCCTGTAGTATTGACTACGTAGCATCTAATTATCTTTTCATTTATTAAAAGAAGTGAAACTAAAACAAAACCAAGTATTGTTCATCCATCGTTCTACTGGCCATACCACTACGAACACAATGACCGTACCTACACAGTATACACGGCCAACAGATATTAATAATTCTTTATTAAATCCAATATCCGAGCGAAATAAATATTACCGAGGAGGGAAAATCTACGAGGGAAAATATTATTGGCAAAAATTGTTTCCATAACCAGATAAACATGTCTCGTAGTGGGCGCGCGAGCTATCGATCAAAAATCTAGCAAGTCATCCTGCCACGAATCTGTCTTCTACCCGGAGTGCGAACCAGAGAGACGTGGATTAGGAATGGATGTGCCATTGGAGTATTTTATGGAGCTGCTATTTCACCATTGTAAAGGCTATCACGAGGCCCAAGACCAAGACACACAAGATGTGTTGTGTCACATCAAGATGTGACAAGATTTGCATCACCCTCACTAACATAATCGGTATCACGCGGCTTCGAGAGCGAGCGCAACGGAGAACTTTATTCACGACTTGATGTGCTCGTCTTGCGCCCTGTGCAAGGCTAGCAGGTTTAATAAAGCTGACAATAAGTTACAAATAGGCCGCCAGCGCACATTAGCAATCAACAATCAATCAAGCAGCATTGCTTATCTCTCAACACTAACACAATTTTTATAGATCTTACAAATGTTTTATAAAAACAGTCGTTTACTTGCCGCCTACAATCCTTCTATCTCGTGGCTCCAGGACGGTCGTGATGCGAACAGATGATCGAGTTATCCGCAGCCGGCTGCTAACTGACGACCGCCATGTTGCCGACTCGCATGTAGAGGGTGCTGTTATGCTGATCACATATACAGGGTGATCTCATGTGCTGATCACATATACAAAATAATCGCATGTGCTGATCACATACATATACAGGATGGTCTCATGTATAAGAAGGAAAATATGGGTGAGAGTTTGCTTACAGGTAAACCAGAGATGTGCCCTGACATGCTGCGCTAATGATGATAGGAAAAAAATCCGTACCGACCAGTGCCAAGCTGTGTGGACGAATGAATATGATTGGAGGATGTGAAACGCATCAGCAGCATAGCATAACACATCATCACGACCTATCACGTCCCCGCTGCTGGGGCACGGGTCTCCTTCCAATGAAAGAAGGTTTTTTTTTGCGCATTATTCAGCATTAACACATATCTGGTGGGAAATCACCCTTGTCATCCTTGTGATAGGGATAGATCTATCCCATCAATCGGAATCTCAACCATTTATTGTACAAAATAAACTTCAATTTGCAAATTATGATTCAGACCTCGTTTTAATAAAAAATAAACAACACGAAATGAGGGAGAGGAAATATAATCTGGTCCAAAATGTAAATTATTGTTGAAATTTTTTAGAGATTTCAGACGAAAAATTATGTTCTGAAAAATTGTGTAATGTAACGAATTGGATGAATTTATATTTATGTTTCAGTCTGATTTAGGTACAGTAATTTTAAATGTAAAATGCAGTAATAAAACAACTTTTGAAACCAATTGAATGCATTTTCTCTCTTCTTTATATCATACTACCTATACACACTTATGTGTATTTTAAAATCTTTGTAAAAATAATTTACTTTATTAGTAGGTAGGTACTTATTGTAACCAAAAAGTTGGTCTAAAAACTCTTATTTGAATACACTACATAGGTAATATATCTCACGAGCAATTAAAAAGTACCTAGGTATATTAAACGGAAAAGGCTTGTTAATAGTAGAACCACAAAAGGTATGTTGTCGTGAAAACCTCTACCGCTTGCGTAAAAAGCTTGAATGAACTGCAAAAAATCATTATACTCCAATAATAGGTAGGTAGTTCGTAAAAAAGCCGTTCTAATTTCCGCAACCAATGGGAGCGAGCGGCGCCCCACTGGTAAAAGTCGCTTGAGCGGAAAACACGCTGAAAGCTGCCAAATGCATGCAATTTGAAACTTTATAGACGCCGCTTTTATTTTATGGACACGCTAAAGTTTTTAATGCTCAAATTACTGCGTGAAGCGACGATGTTCATGTAACTATGGTGTGGTTATCGTTTCAGCTTTATTCATTAAAAACTAGCTATTTCCCCCGGACTCCGCCTGGATAGGAAAATAATAGTCTATGTGAATAATTTGAATGTCAGCTTTGGCACCAAGATCCGTTCTGTGGTTCTGGTGCAAAAGGGAGACACCTGGCAGGCTCTGCGTATCAAACACAGCCACATACGCACAAACTTTCGCCTTTATAAATATAAGTGTGATAAAGCTAACTATTTCCCACCAGATTCGCAATTTATGTAGATAGATAATTAAGAATAAGAGATATTCATTAATAAAGCTACCTATAAGTTGGTAGGTACATTGTGAAATGTTTTAAACTAAGTTCCACATAATGTCTCGTGATGTTTACCCGCAACGAGAGTAAGTGCCAATTTCTCCACAGTCGGTTAGAGCATAACCAGGTATTAGTGGTTGACTTTTGACACAACCGTCAAGAATTTTATATGGAGATGACGTATAATTGATGAACCAATACCTGGTCGGTTAGATAACCGACTATGGAGAAATTGGGGCTAAGTACCTATATCACCAATGTTAGAGCTTTAATTGGCTCCTAAGTGTGTTGAATGGTATACTTACTGTGTAGGTAACTATGTGAGTCAATGCACAACTATTTGTAAAGCTTATAGGAGGACATCGGAGTCTAATTGCCTTTTCGAATTAAATTAAATTTATTAAGATGCACTGAAAAGTGTTCTGCGGAGTCGGGCCACTAGAGAAGCGATTTGCAGGCACAAACGTACTTACCTACGTTAAAAACATTTGAGAAAAAAATAGCTTTCGGAATTGATACATTCGGAAACATAGTTTTGGAATTTACCTTTATGCACTCGCATGAGTCGCATGCAATTACTCAATTACTCCTAAACGGAAAGGCTAGCTTAATGACGCCGTCTGCAATATTGAAGTACATTTAACAGTCCATCAGAATATTACCAATTTAAAACGAAAATACTGTGTTCTTTACTAGTCATAATAATATTTTTATTTAATGAAATGTTTGAAAAAAAATGAGTGGTTTGGTGCTGGCGTGGCGTGCTGTGGGTCTAGTAGGTTTGTTAGATTGTCGGAAACTATAAAAGTTTACGTTTTCTCGCCTAAAGTGGCGCCTCTAGCGGAAATATCATGCAACTTTTGACAGATAATGTATGCAATGCAGGATGACAGAAGAAAACGTAAACTTTTATAGTTTCCGACAATCTAACAAACCTACTAGACCCACAGCACGCCAGCACCAAATCACTCAATTTTTTTCAAACATTTATTTTAATTAAAATATTATTATGACTAGTAAACCTACTAAAAAAATCAAAACTACTACTAAAACTAGACGAACTGGCATTCTGTGAGTGGAACTTTTTCATTGCTCGCGAGTGTAAAGCCTCAAGTTCCGTGGCCGACACGACCCCGCTGCGACCCGCTTCCACTCCGCACGCTCTTAATCCTTGCACTCTGTACTTTGTATGTGTGTTTGCTACCAAGTTTACTGTTACAGCATTCCACTGTTAACTAAGTCCCTCTCATTTGTAACTATTTTCTGGTTGACAACTGTGATGTTGGTACTACTGGTTTTTATATAACAGTGGAGTATGAGTTTCTGAATGAGATGTCCATGATATTTTGTAAAGTGCAAACATGAGTTTAAATTTAGCAGATCATTATCATCACCATCCTCAGCCTATAGCAGTCCAATGCTGACTCTCCCAAACCACGCCACTGGATGTAATCTGTGCCACATTTCGCAAGCTGGTATTTAATCAGAACTATGACTTGTACTATCAGGAATGTTGCGTGTAACTATAGGTTTAATCCAAAGGTTCACCTTTATGAGGGAGAGGACAGAGGACATAAAAAGGCTCTCTCTCTCTCTCTCTCTCAGCCTTCCGTAGTCCACTGTTGGACATAGGCCTCTCCTAACGATCGCCACCCCAAATGGTCACCCGCCATCTGCATCCAGCGGCTTCCCGCTACCTTCCGCAGATCATCAGACCAACGGGTTGGGGGGCGACCGACACGCCGTTTGCCGACACGGGGTCTCCACTCCAGAACCTTTCTACTCCAGCGGTCGTCGGCTCTGCGGGCTACGTGGCCAGCCCATTGCCATTTCAGCGTGCTAATCCTTTTGGCTATGTCGGTAACTTTAGTTCTCCTGCGGATTTCTTCATTACGAATCCTATCTCGCAGGGACACGCCTAACATAGCCCTTTCCATAGCACGCTGAGCAACTCTGAGCTTGTGGATAAGCCCTTTGGTGAAGCACCACGTCTCGGCTCCGTAAGTCATCACTGGCAACACGCACTTTTCATACCTTACGCCTTACGCATAAAAAGGCAGGACCCCGCTATCTATCCGTTACCGATATACGGTTTGACTCTCGTAAGAGCGCTTGAGTATTTCCCGGTAAAAGATTTGACTCTTTGTATAACGAACCCCTCTCGGTAGGAATGTCACTCTGAGCGGTCAAGTTTCTGTGAAGGCTACTGAACCTGCTTTTTTATGTTGTCACCTATATATTACACTATTTGAATGAATTGATATATAATAATCAGTAGATAGAGGTACATAGATATATTATTATCGTTATAGATAGATAGAATATTCTTACATAAATAGAATAAAGTTACATAACTTAAATACTAACACTTAATACTAACTAGGGCATGCAATACCGCAATACCGGTATTCGTAATACCGGTATTAGGGACAAAATTCACGCTTTTTTCAATACCGGTATTGAAAGTTAATACCGGTATTGAATTAATACCGGAATTGGACTTTTTTAGGCTATAATAAAGCGATTAAGATATAGTATTCCTATGTACTGTGAAAGCGCACTTGTTTCCAACCGTTTGATGCAGTTTTCGGCCGTTTGATATCTACTGTTGTCCATGCGTAAACGGACACTGGATGTAAAAATAATAATTTATTGTAAAATTTAAACTCTAATACTCAATTCTCGTAAAAATCTTTTACAAAATACTGAAATTATTGGTTTTTCTCGTTTTATTTTGACCTATACGACCTTTAATCACAATATATGCCATTTATTACAAGGAAATCTAATACCGGTATTAATACCGGGATCCCGGTATTGAGTTGCAATACCGGAACTCAATACCGGTATTGAAAATAGTTCCGGTATTGCATGCCCTAATACTAACCTTATATTTAGTATTCTACAACTTATACGTATTTATAAAATACATAATTATAGCCCTACTTGACTATTAATAGTATTAACTGAAATATACAGGGTTGACTATGTGCTATGTATATTATTATGTATGAAGTAGGTGTACCTATTACTCTGAAATAGAACGGTTTAAGCGATAATACCACCTTTTTACCCTAATTAAGTTGTACCTAATGTAAAATTGCTATGACTTTCTTTGTGTATCTATCTATCTGTAAAATATAACATAATAATTATTATAGATACGGATAGGGAATACAGCAGTATTCATATTGCTGCATACTCGTGAATACATACAAGCATCCTGCAAACCAACATGGTACCAGTAGATCAATTACGTAAAAACGTAGGAGAACAAAAAACCGATCGTTATTTGTGTAATAAAACACAGAGTATTGCAATAACTCGCCGATGCGCTGCGAAACTACCGCGAAGAAGCATTACGGACCAATTTAAAGCCAATATTCGGTTTAAAATATGGCTCTGAAAAGACGTTATGGCAGATTCAAAATTAAGTTTAGCGAGTATATTGTTGCTTTTAAGAGTTCCCAAGATTTATGCGAGTGAGATGTGCTGGCGGAGTTTTACGATCAGTTCACGTTGTTAGCTCTTGTTTATTGGGTTTTTTTGTAAAGTTTATTTGGTTACATTCTTGTGTGGTTTTGCGATCTCGTTTTTTATTACGCAAAATATGGATATGGATTCCATGGTGTACCTATATTTTTTCAGCACATCACCTATAAATACAAAGTTTGATGGTGAGTTACAGATTTAACAAACTATACCTACAAAATGTTTAGAAGAGTCGCAAAATACTTAAAATCATTAAAATACATAATTACTTATAACCTAAAGATCATAATTATGAATGAATTGATGAATTAGATGCTTTCAGTGCACAAGTGTTAAAACAATTCCATATACCTAATTGTATCTTTAGTCTGCGAGACGTATTAGATAAATAAAAATGATCTCGTTATGTAAAATATCAGTGTCCTATAGGTACTCGGACTGTAAATCATAAACAAAAATTATGTTCATTAAGTTGGCATGGCAGAGGTCGATAGTGCATGGGTGGGCACCATAGGCACATCCACACCCTACAGGATCCCAGATTTGGATGTCAGTTGAAGAAGGACCTTAAGTCCTTCTTTTTGACTTTATGACTTTCTGTTTGAACTCGTTGATGGTGAGTAGGTATAGTTAGATAGAGATACACAGCAGGAGTATTCCTACTTATCCATTCCATATTTGATAGTCTATGTAGGTACTTTAACATCAAATTCACATTCGCTGATCTCTCTACAAACGTTGAATTGAAAGTTGGCAGCAACACGAGCACGGCAGCAGTAAAACAAATGAACGCGACACATTACACGTTTTCGGTTAGAAAATTTTATATTTCTATCCGACACCTTTCCCGATAAAAGTGCAGTCGGTATCCTGCGGTATCCGAGTACTGGGATAACATAAAAAGCACTGTAGTTTTCACTGCATTTGTCCGATCCATCCTATTTTGATGTCCAGTCTAAGCTGAATTTCTGCTGCGAGCGGGGAAGCATCACGGTGCTTGTCAAAGAGTAGAACGCGGGGTCTACGTTTATTGGGCGTTTCAAACAGATTTTCCGGTGGACACGGAAAATTCTTTTCAGTTTTTTTTGTCTGCGTTCCGCGAAGTGCCTGTTAAGTCCTTTATAAGAAAGATGCTTGTCGGAAAATCGCTTACGTTAATAACGTGAAAAATTGTGAACAGTTAAGTTTTTAATTAAATACCTTAGCTCTGGAACTCCTTTGTACACTAGTGATGTTCAGTGCGGCGCAAATTGACTTGTATTAACTGCATGCCAAAGTCTACCTTTAGTTTAGACGTATTACCCGTACACACTACACATACATCGGTAGCCTGCAGGAAAATTCGTTAGTAATCATCATAGACGGTAATGTAATCATTTTAATAAAAAGATAAAAACTTGAGCGTTATTTCAATTGAAAGGGCTTAAAAAAACTAGTAGGTAGAGAATCAATATAAACTGCCGAACTTTCTTTCTTTAATATCCTTGCCATTTCATTCCGCTGCGCAGTGGCATTAACTCCTGTTGTCCTGGTACAAATAGCGCAAGAAGCCAGTTGACTCTAACTAATTAGAACCACTATATCGCCGGTTCTTATGAGAACCCCTACTTAATGGCCGAGTCGGAGATTTGTGGGTTTCAGGGACCCGATGCTACGAGGGTTCAGATTAACTTTGGACTTTAAGTTAGGTTAAGGTGAAAAAAATGTAAGTAGGAATGAATACCTAATAAAGTATAGGTATTTTTAATGTTTAGAGACAGATAGGAAAGACCCTACAATTTTCGTTTTATAGAGTTACCGAAGTAAATTATTAAATTGCAACAATAGACGTACCTGTATAAGTACTAACATAGAGGGTAGAAATACGAGAGGGTAATTTAAGATGAGGTCGGATGACATTTACTTTCAAATTGAATGTGTTGTTGAAAAAACATTAGGTAGGTACTTTTAACTAAACAATTTGTTTTTCAATTTAAAAGATCCTATTTTAAACTTGATCTTCATTTCGATAAATGTTCAAAACCTTCAAGGCAAGCCAGACAGTGCTGAAAAATTCAACAGTCGTTTCACCCAAAATAGAAACCGTCTCCTAGACGCTGTAACCGATGCCACGACCTTTTTGCATGCAAACAGAAAGTAAATAATGTGAATATAAATAACTCATCTCCTACCTTACAGTGAATCTTGAACAACTTCTCTAACGCTGAGTTCCAGAATCGAGCTTCTTTAGCTGTTCCCGCGACTAACGACTAACTAATACTATAAATGCGAAAGTAACTGTGTCTGTCTGTCTGTTACTCTTTCACGCCAAAATTTGAATGAAATTTGGTATAAATATGTTCTAGACCCTGAGAAAGAACATAGGCTACTTTTTATCCCGGAATTCCCACGGGAAAACTTTTTAAGGCGAAGTGAAGCTCGCGAGAACAGCTATACTATATACTTATATTATGTTTTCCAATAATTCTGGAAAGCAGGGATTACTTCTAGCAAGTATCAACCTACATACAGCATCTCTTAGAAGTTGGTTGACTCGGACTTGCCCTGTTCAGCTATTTGTCCCGTGTGCATTTCTTGACGACGATACGTGCCCAGACTTGAAAAATAAATTCATATGTTAGTAAAGAAATAAACCATCACATATTATTATGACTCCGGCTATTCACTCGGGAATCAAGCTCAAGATAAAAGTTCTATGTAAGAACTTACACAGACTTTGTTTTTACAGTGATAGTAGGCTAAGTGCTTATTTCTCCATTGACGGTTATCTAACCGACAGGGATTGATTTATACCTAAATTAAACGTCATCGGCATATGACTAAAATTCATGACAGATGTGTCAAAAGTTAACCACTACTCCCTGATTATGCTCTAACAGAGAATGGTGAAATTGGCACTTAAGTAGGTAATGTAACTAAGGGCTGATTTTTCAATAGCCAGATAAAAGTTATCTGGGGAATAATTATGATACTGTCGCGACTGAATGTTTGTATAAGACTGTGACAGCAACCATTTTTATTCGACAGATAACATCTATCTGACTATTGAAAAATCAGCCCTAAGTACCTACAGTAAACACCAGCCAAAAAACCACCAGTTAGTTCCACATGTCACTGAAACTTTTTCATTGTTGTTGTGTATTTCTTCATCATCATCATAATGATGACACCCTGTGCCAACTTGCCGACCCTCAGGTTTCCTCCTACAAACAACGACTTCGTCCACCTGTCTTGTCTATGGTCGTTGTTACTGCGCGGGCTATTTCCTTGTCTTCAGTTCAACTTGTCTTCAGAACAATAACAATAAATCTCGAACACAACACAAAGCTCAACGATCATCCCGACAATAACAATTCCACATAACGAAAGCTAATTAATCTTATTGCAGTAATCCAGCAATGATAAAACGAGGGATTATGCCGATTACACGACGTTTTAAACGGAACAAATTGTGCGCTATTCGTTCGCTTATTTAGTAAACATTATAGATGTCTCGGTGAGGATCGGCGGCCATTATTCAGTGGGGCTTAGCTTGGTGAATTTTAATGCGAGCTTGCGGTGAAGCGATGTGCGGGGCGCAAGACTGATGCTTTCGCTGTATTGCTATTATTCATTTTCATTACAGTACTCTTGTATCTTGTATGCAAGTACGCGGCTTTGCCACAGAAAATCGTACAAATAGTTTCGAGCGTACACATAAAACGCTGTACGCTCGAAACTTTTGATAGGTACTTAAGTGGCTACTTATTAAAACACAAATTCCAATCATTTCGTTAGTAACAAACATGTATTAGGTATACAGAATGTTAAAAAAACCGGCCAAGTGCGAGTCGGGCTCGCGCACAAAGGGTTCCGTAGTTAAATCAACCTATCTCAAAAACTATAAGAGATACTTTGATCAAACCAAAAATCGTTGAAAGAGTTAATTAGCATGCATCACCTCTATTTTTTTTAGAATTTTATACCCCGTAGTTATAAAAATAGAGGGGGGGGGACATACTTTTTACGACTTTGAGAGCTGATATCTCAAAAATCGTTCACTTTAAGAAAAATGTTTTTTAGAAAACTTTATATCATTTTAAAAGACCTTTCCATTGATACCCCACACGGGTATGTACATCGAAAAAAAAAATTTCATCCCTCAGTTACATGTATGGGGGGCCCCACCCCCAATTCTTTTTTTTACTATTTAGTGTCATATTTTTGTAGCGGTTTATACAACACATATTCCCATCAAATTTCATCACTGTAGTACTTATAGTTTCCGAGTAAATCGGCTGTGACAGACGGACAGACGGACAGACGGACAGACGGACATGACGAAACTATAAGGGTTCCGTTTTTGCCATTTTGGCTACGGAACCCTAAAAACGATCAGACAGTAAGCATAGATATAATATGAACAGCATTTTTTGCAAAAGATTGTACTTAAGTAAGTATACCTACTAGCGATAATGAGGCTTATAGGTATGTGCCTGAAAAACACTGGTTATTTATACCTAAACACTCTACATTCGGGACCATCTACCGCATCACATTCAGAATTCTGTCAGACCAATAGATCCTACGTCAGATTTGACAAGCGAGCGACGCTGGGCGCTGCTCAAGGATTGTTTATTGCTAAAGTTCGGTGGTGGTAACCCCGCAGTTCGCAGCCAATATCCGTGATGCATCGCGACGCTGATTTACTGTCGGCTGTAAACTCACCACGAGGCTCGTAAACCCACCACCTGCTGGCAGCCTTCATTACCAAAGCACGATTGCACCGCCACCCAGTGATCCCCGTTAAGAATAGGCGGGAGGTTAATCGGGGGTTAATTGTTTCATATCGTTTTTGTGCTAACGGTGTCTTTTTTGTTCAATCAACAACACAATAATGTTTAGATAATTTAGTCCGCAATTTATTATATTTTATTAACTACTGATTTATAACGCGCGCAGTAAAAGAAACAATTCTTACCTACTTACTTATAAAAATACGGCCGATACCTACGTAAATGGAAATAGGGATTAAACATACTTAGGGCCTATTGAAACCGCAGAGTTATTCGCTACGATAACGGGAGACTTTGGTCCCACTCTAATCGTTAGAGAAGTACAAACTTAAATTAAGAAGAACATATAATATGTTCCTTGTCGCCGCGGCACGGGTTCGTAATTGATGTCGATATACTCGTTTAATGCACGTTCCACCAAACACAGAGCCGTATTTATGGCGAATCTCCATATTATAATGACGTTTATCTACGTTGATAACCGACCCGTGTAGCGGCAGTTGGTTGGTCATACTATAGCCATGTACCTACCTACTTTTTACCGCTACCCAAGGCGGTAACTGATAACCACTACTATTTTGTTAATATTATTATTAGGTAAGTATAAATTATTTATTGCACTTAAAAAAAGATTGAACAAAGGCGAACTTTATGCTAGTAGCATTTTCTACCAGTTAAACTTTGGTGATGTCGAGAAAGTGATTGGTAGTGCGACTAGTGCGATAGGCGCGATAGGCTGAGAGGAGAGAAGTTTATCTAAATCAAAAGTTTATCTAAGTGGAGTTTATAGTATGGTGGTGAAACCGAGCCTTTGGCGAGATTTAATACCGACACGATACGGCGAGAATTTTTCATAAAGAGTTTATGAAATTGGCTGGTTATTAGTCTTCACTTCGAGGATATTGCGTTTGATTCACGGATCACGAAACAATCCGAAAATTAAGGGAACGTGTGAAATATATATAATTATACCTACTAGATGCTACTGGGTATGTATACTACATTCCTAGTATGTAGAAGGGTTTTCCTTTTCAACTATACTTAGGTACTACCGACACCGACCTAAAACTCCTTTGTAAGAAAATCCATTGTAAATAGTAAGTACTTACCATACAAACTTCCGCATTTATAATATTAATAGGATGGACGGACGGAACCCTTCGATTGCGAGTCCGGCTATGATTTTGTAATTTTATAACCAACCAGGTAATTTTCCTCAGAATGACAATACAATAAAAATATTCTATAAACACAAAAAGAGTGATTCCGGCCAGGATCGAACTGGCGGCCTTCTGCGTGTAAAGCAGATGTGATAACCACTACACCACGGAACCAGTGAACGGTGAAGTGAAAAGTGCAACCAAAATCGAAGCTAGCCTGTTGGAAATAGGAAGAGACTGTAGGTAAGCGCCCTCTAAATTTTTAAAGTGTAAACTGCGATAGTTATTAGAGTCCGCCACTGAAATTTTACGGCAAAATCGGGAACTATTTATATTCTTGCGATCTGACACTTAGTGAACCCTGTGAGGGCTGTGAGCCCCTGTGAGTGCAGCGCCACATATAACTTCAATGGTGACACCATGGCTAGTAACTGCATGAGGAAGGCCCAGGGCACACTGTTGCTGTTGTGGCTTCGGAGAGTCCTATTGTCCATGATAAATGGCAGGCTAATTATGATTATGGAGAGACAAAGTCTACATATCCATTCTCGTGGGTCATAATTCTGTTCTTCTCAGAAATAATACAGGGTGTAGAAAAAGGATACTGTAAGGAAGTCATCAATGAAAGGGGCACAAAGCAAATGAAAGGGGTCATTATGAATAACTTTGACTATAGCTTGACAACTTCGTGCGCGACCCTCCTTGCGGGGTGAGAGACGTGGCGGGGGCGAGGTAGCACGACATGCTACACACGTAGAAAAGTGTGCCCGGATTAATCTCGCGATAGCTTGTAACTATTTCTGACGTAATGTAAGAGTAAGTAAAATTTTATTCTATGAGTGTTCCCGTAAATGTCATATTTAGCTTAAAATTTATAGTTTGACAGAATTAAAATTAGGATGTCTACCTTCAGAATATCTACCAATTTGAATTTATTTATGTAAAAGTGTTTTATTTAATAAATCAATTTCCATGTCACTTTCATGTTCACTCTCTGTTTGAACTTGTTCATCGTCGTCGTCATCCTCATCTTCATCATCGTTTTCATTAACTTCAATTATAAATCTAAAACAAAATCAAAAAAACATTATACCTACTTTGAAGTATAATGTACTAGAGTACGCCAGTCATATTAGTTCAGTGTACCTACACCTAACTATAATATTTTATGTTTAATTTACATGAAATTATAAATAAACAATAACATACGTGTCCAAAACATCGTCAAATACTCTATCAGATTTATAATATTCGTCTTCATTTTTTATGACATGGTCGTCACAATTTCTCCTCTTTTCAGGCGAATAATTAGAGAAAAGCAACTCTAAGTCTTTTATCTTTTTATCTAAGTTAGAGTCAATCGACGTTCTTGCGAGCTCGCCTTTCACGTACCCCCACACAAGTTCAATAGGATTTAAATCCGGGTGGTATGGGGGTAGGCGAAGCACGATATGACCATTTTCTTTAATGAAGAAGATTATCATCTTCCACCTTCAATTTTGGTCGCTTTCCCAGTTACAAGAACTGACAACTGACGCACTGTCTTATGGACTCTTCATCTTTGTTGTTTACTTTTTCGTATCTGACTGCGCCGCACCAACCTTTAGCCGCGTAGTAGGACTGATCCGGTACGCTGTTCTACAAGAAGCCCCTTAATTTGAGAAATTATACGATTTGTTGTTTTTAACGTTGTTTTGTTGACGAATTATAGATACCTAATAATAATATAATGATAATATTAAAAAGATACCTAAATATTCCAACGATTGTGGAGGCTCCGGCCTCAATACTCATCTTAAGACTAATGGACTAAAAATGGTCTCAGGATCAGTGGTCTCATGTGCGTCGAACTCAGATTATGACAGATTTTACAACACATGTGGCCGCCTCGACTGCTCGGCCGAGACTGCCGTAATAATGACGTGCAGTGCACGCGTTGCCCTTCCCCGCTCCCCTCCCGCTACCCGCTGTCGTCTTGGATACCTCGTCCCCTCCGCGTCTGTCACCCCGCAAGGAGGGTCGCGCACGAAGTTGTCGAGCTATACCTATGTAGATTCCAAAATACATAGTTCATTTTATTCTATCTGTACACTAAGGTCCTGTTTCACAATGTCTAGTTAGTGGCTACGTGTGAGATAAAATACATGCTGTCACTCTCTGATATTATTTTTTGACAGTGACAACATGTACTTTACCTCACAGGTAGCCACTAACCAGACATTGTGAAACAGGGCCTAAGTATAGTAGGTATTAATATTAATATGAACCATAAATTATTCTCTTTGGATTGATAGGCATGTGAAATCAAACTACAAAATAGATAATTAATTGTATGTGTATTATTAATTATTCCATTTCTTACAAAATTATTTACAACATTACAATAATAACGCATTATATCCATTGTCATATAAAACATTACAATTGAGATAAATTAACATTTCTACGGCGAATTTACAACGCACTAAATTACTATTAACTAAATACCTTCTAACTATTACTAAAACAGATCAAAATTTTAGGCACCTTCTCATAAAAATATAGTCGCATATTTTGTGACAAATATAAATCTCGATTATTGCGTAATATAATAAAAAAACGTAGACTTTATAAACACAGGGCTGGGTAAAACAAATGAATTCTCCGAAAATCAAGGAACTGTTGTTTTAAATAAATGTAAATGTGAGTGCGAGTTTTTACTACGTTCAAGTATGGCTAGTAAACGCGAATACGCACTAGCTTCGCTCCATACAAATTTGAGTAGATCTTCACTGCTCGATCGGTTAAGAAAAACCTACACTTGCCCCTCGGTTGGTCATTCGATTGTTTTACTCTGTACATATTTTTGTGCTACAATAATCAACCGACAGTAAACTTGTTAAAATTTACTTGAAATCATTTTTGGATCCGTTAATTCAACATTTATTTTCGGTTACTATTTGCAGATAAAAATAGAATGATTAACCAGTTGAAGGAATTATTGCCCATATACCCGTACTGGGCTAAGAAAATCTAGTGACACTATTGGATTATGCAGATAAACCGTCCAATGATGTACGGCACATAAAAATATAAAAAAAACAACGAAATCTATTAGCAAATGGACACGTTATAATCTAACTGAACCTTTAGATACATTCGCTTCAAATATTTTTATCATTCAGCAAACAAAACATTTACGTATTCCGTACCATGGTTAAATCAATTAGACTAAAACATATCGAATCTTTCAATAGTAAAAACTGTATATAATTAATGAAACCTACCTTGCATCGATATAACCATAAATATACAAATCGTTGTATAATATTGAACAATACATACATCCAGTTATATCATAGAATAACTAAGTACTACTAGTACTTAGTTATTCTATGGTTATATGTACCTACCGATGAGAAAGCAACACCAAAGCCTGTATTACCAACAAAATTATAGTCAAGTAAATAATGTACCATATACCTGCGCTAACTATAGCAATTTATACAATACATAATAGGTAATACTATTTTAATACGAATTCTGCCTATTAAGCTAAGTTATAAAATATACACAAACATTCGAACAACTCAGCAGGCAATCGATAGCAAATTATTGTTTTATTGTCAATACAATCAAACTTGTTTGAAAGCCAAAACCTTGCCTTAGATATAATATTCTCAGATTTAGTGATACCATATACAGAGGAAACGCACTCAACTTCACTGCATGAGAATACGATATACCGAAAAATTAAGAAGATACTTACACCACAAAAAGAACTGATCACTGAAATAAAAAAGTTTAAACTCACATTTGAGTCAACAAACAAATATGAAAAATCAAGAATATTAAATATAAGTTAAGGCTTCGACTACAAATGTACTCAGCAAAACACTGAAGCCATGTGTAAATTACACTTTATACATTGTCAGTCTTTCCTTAGATATTTACATGGACAACTATAAACGTTATGTCTACCATGATTTTACAGCTACGAAGGTTGTCGGGAAACGGAACTACATTCTGGAATATTCAAATCGTAGTTGTAAAATCAGAGTAGGGTCTCTACAAGCCATGACCCTATTCAACGTAATACTACCAGCATATTGGCATGATATGTACAGTGTACACCTATGATTAATGTCGCAATCATGATTGTAAATGACATACTTGTATGTATTGTGGTCGACACTTTTTAATGTTCAGCTACCGTGCCACCACTGAACATTAGCAATCAACAATCCCTGGCCTGGGTCTCCTATTTACGCCGCAGGTCGCGTCCAGCGTCACGCCGTAAGCCGCGTCACGATGCTCACTATAGAAAAGTAGGTACTGATGCGGTCGCCCTCACACGCCGACGTTTGGCGCGTAGATGTAGTGAGCATCGTGACGCGGCCTACGGCGTGACGCTGGACGCGACCTACGGGGTAAATAGGAGACCCGGGCCTAAGCAGCACTAAGCTAAGCAGCATTCCTGCAATAATTTGTATGGATCCGACAGATGTTTGACAGATAGGTGATGATACCTATGGATTGTTGATTGCTAATGTTTCGATGGTGGTAAGGCAGCAGGTATTTTATTCTCATAATATTATTTAATAATTTCGCTCAATAGCATCATTAGCATTCTGTATGTTCACATGAGTTGAATATTTCATAACAGAAAATAAAGCTCTTATAGTAAAATCAATGATGACTCTTAAAACTATGGACGTAAAGGTTATATTTGTTGTCCTGTCCTGACCTTACAGATTTTCTTCGGTATATTGCATACCAATAAAAGGATAATCAAAGGATAGTCTTGTAAGTACTACGAAATAGTAGATTTTCATAAGACACTTTAATACATCATTTAAGTTGTCAATTCATGGATTTGACCTACGTTTAGTACTAGTTTTTATACTTTTCATAAACTGTGAAAGTTTTTGTTTTCTCGCATACAAAGTGGCGCCTCTAGCGGAAACTATCGTGAAACTTTTCGCAGAAAATGAAGAAAAAGTATTTTTTTTCCATTTGCTAAACTATAAAACCTGTAGTAAGCATACCGAATCTATCAATCCGTATAGATGATGTCTAATTATAGATTTCCATACAGATGTTGTAGGTACATTTTAATATGTAACAAGTTTTAAGGACTAATCATTATCACGATCTTAACAACGACTGTCTAATAACTTTGCCATACAAAACGAGACTGAAATCAGTGAGTATTGACGTTTCGTACAAAAATACTCTTTTGCATTTACAATTCAGTAGACCATTATGCACTAAAGTAGTTCTAATCTAGTCTTTACACGGCTTAATATCAAAATAGCACTCACTACGTGTTATTTTCTGCATTCTTGTATTATCCGTCACATCATCGGTGGATGTGTCTTGTGACGAGTTCTGGAAGTTTCTAGAAGACTCTGGAAGGTTTTAGAACACCATAGAACGTTTTAGTGCGAGTTGGAATGCACGCTGTGCTGTGCCTTCTTCTTGCGCTGCGCGAGCATGTCGTAGAAGGGATTGTGGCTGATGGAGCGACGGAGACACTCGATCCACTCGTCTCGCTCTTCTACCGTTGCCGCTGACATTCTGGAAATGACAAATTAAACTATTAGAAGAACATAACCTAACTTTGGTATTTTATCGCAATATTTCGATCAATCCAGCGACAACACACGTAAAATTAGCGTGAGCATTGAATAGCCTTGCTCTGCATACTTCTATTGCTAAGGATAAAAACGGTCACCCTCCTAGTATTATGTTAACGTCAAAATTAATCGATCGCTTTTTATGATTTTTTCACTTTTGTGACATTCCGGCGTAAGTGCTGTGTTTCGTGGTACAGGACAGGGTCAGCGACGTAGTTAGATCAGGTAATAGGCACAAAGGTCATTGACTGCTTTTATCTCTGTATCCCGTGGACACAGTAGCGACCCTGTCAGTCAGGTTGGTGATCTCTGTGGTAGGCAAGGCACAAAGGTCAATGGCAGCTTTTACCTCTGTACACTATTCTGTAGGTATAGACGACTATAGTGGTACATTACCTGTAGACAGTGTGTTTCCCCTCCACCACCTTGCCCTCGGAGTCGGTCTTGCACGCCTTGATGAGGTCAGCGCCGCCGCTCGCGTACAGCTCGAGGCAGTGCGGCCGCTGCCGGTCGCTGGCCGGGCGCACCTGGAATGTGCACGGACATGGGTTAGATTTGTCTTTTTAGGAATGTAGAATCTCTGAGGGATAATTTTTGAATAGTCAGATGAAGATATCTGAGGAGTAAAATTATTTTTTCACTGTTTTTCACTGTTTAATAGGAACTTTAATGGTACACTGATTTGCACAAATAAACTTTAAGCTAATGTCGGAATTAAATCTATTGCTACAAACAGAATAATAGTATACAGACGGACAATCTAGACGTATGTCAGTCTCTCTCTCGCAACTCAGCGTGATGTGAATGTGTCGGTGACAATCACGAATCACTAAAGGGTCTATAGGTTGGGCACCGTGGTGAAAGGATTAGCTAGTCAGCTGGGTTAGACTACACGAAACTCTGTTCACTCAACTCCTACTTGATAAATAACTATACGCCAAGGCCTCACAATGCGTCATGTACGCGTCATATTGTACATGGTTCAATTAATGAACCGGAACGGTACAAATGAAAGTAAACGGCAAATGTGATCGCGCCACATATGTTTGCAGGTTTTAGGCCTAATCTTTTGTGAATATGTAACAATATTGTTTACGTCGTCACTGCCATATTTTTTAATATGTCTGGGACACCGCGACGAAACGCAGCACAACGCACCAATGGGGCCTCGGCGTAAATAAAGTGAATACATACGGAGATGTTCTCTAGCGGGATGATCCCCCGCGGCTCCTTGTCCGTCGTGTACTCGAAGTAGTACAGGCAGTTGTCGTTCAGGATGAACCACCGTCTCTTCCACGACTTGTATCTGCAATTGTACGAGAAAAAAACCACGTCAGTACATGATATTTTAATAATTCTAGAGATTGAAACCGGATCCTTTAGCATGAGTGTTCTAGGAAAACCTGGAACTCAATTCTACGAGTCGAGTGTTACAATTTATTGCAAAATGGTAAATAATTATTTCTATTGAGTTGGACCAATTTTACCGGCGGGTGGTCGACCAACCAAACAATATAATAAACAAGCGGTCACTACCCCCGCAATGAATAAATTAATATGCATATGAAATTATGGCGTACTAATTAAACAAAACGTATGACTGTATGTTCCTAAATAGCGTGCAAATAGCTCCGCTACGCAAAACTAAAAGAAGCGTAACGATGACACAGAAACATTCGGTCACGCACGACCGTAAAGATTAATATTCCACGCACATTCGACACCCTATTGTAGGTAAATGGAGATACAAAACTGTACAAATAGTCCTTGTTTCAAGTTATTGACATAGCACAGACGCTGACTTTACTTTTTATTTTAGCTAAAGTGTATACCTTGCGTCTTGCTAAATTTTCACGTAAGCAAAAAATAATTGCACAAATATTGCATAAATATTGCATAAAATATAAGAAAAGGCCGTCCACAGTTCCACAGATGTTAACGAATAGTTTTCGCACGATTACACGCCATTAGCGTATCAAAATATGGTACGTAAAGCTACGAGATAGAGCTATGGTTAACGCAATAGTAAACCAACATTTTAAAGTACAGTATATAACTAGTATATCATAGGCTAGCTAGAGTGACTCCCCGTATTAGAGGGGCGCAATACCCATGCGAAAAGACGTGACAAAAGTCTTGCGTCGCTTACTCATGTCACGACTGCAGTGTGTGTCTTGAGCCTCGTGCTAATAAAGGATTACACCTACCGAGTAGTAGCACATGGGCGAGACAGTATCCTCGGCCGATCCTCGACCTATGAAAGTGCTCGGCTGAGGACACTGTCTCCCCACTCTACTCGGTAGGTTTTTATTAGGATATAACCATGGAGGTACGCTAAGAACAGTCATGAACAGTGGTGGTGCGTACCTGCCGCCCTGCTTCCACAGCCAGCCCTCCTTGTCGGGGTTGAAGAACGTGTGCATGAGGTCGTTGCCGTCGTCCTCGGGGATCTTGAACGGCTCCGTCTTTATAGACTCGTATAATGACTGCAAATAAAGATAAAATATCATATGAGAAAGATAGGTTTATTGATTTCACGCACAAACACATAAATATCGTCATCATGATGACCCATCACGTCCTCACTGCGGGTCTCCTTGAAAATGAAGGAAGGGTTTATAGGCCTAGATAAGCACACATAAATATAGAGGATTGGAAATGAATAGCATTCATTTCCACGTCCATTTTTGTTTTTCCTTCCTTATTATATTATACATAAAAAGACTATTGATTACCTACTGATAATTTACAATTTATGCCTACTACGTACAGAGTATTTTTGTAAACATGTCTTCTTCATGTCATCTTAAATAAATAATATTATTATGGTCACTTTTTACTACATTGTTTTTTAAGATAACACATACTTACCTAAATGAGGAAATAGTAAACACAATATTTAAAATAAATAATACACAACACTGCGCATTAATTGTAGACAATATTACGTCGCGAGCAACTTGTGATAACTAATGATGACTCTGTTTTGTTGTGAGACCATCGGGCCAGTGATAACTACGACTTTATTATGTTATGAATGTCATTATAAGCAATCAAGGTTCTTATTCCATTATTTCTACATCTTCACATTATAACGATCTCTTACAATCAGATATTTCATGTATCATTTGATTCGGTAAGATTATAGATAGCTATCTATCTAATCTACGATAGAATATCTATTATTTGGTCACTAGGAGCAAGGTCATTATGTATTTTGAAATACTTAGTTACACATAATTTATTATTACACTTATTGCACATTGTGCTTTTATCGATTTCATCTAGACAACAACTTTTGAGCAATTTCAGAAGTAGGCGATTATTGATGATGATGAATAGATTGTAATTACAGCTCTTTTCTCTACCAAAGTCATCGCAATAGTTCTTGAAAAGTTATGAATGAGGCGCAGAGGAATCTGGTTTATAAATAGCATTAGGTTATCAGTACTAAATGTGGATAATACGTTTCTCTCGCTTTACTGGAATACGACATATGATATAATAAAATATATTCAGTTACCTTCTATAAGGTCATGAAAGACACAAAGGGCAATTTAGGACTAATAGTTGTTTTTGATTTTATACATACCTAAATGTATTTTTTAAAGAATACATGGTTTATATTGGTTAAGCTTGTGATTTTGTTAATAGTGTTAATCATACTTATTACCTAAATAGATCATTATTATTCTTATCATCATCAAGACCCAACACGTCCCCACTGCTGGGGCACGGGTCTCCTTCCAATGAAGGAAGGGTTTAGGCCTAGTCCACCACGCTGGCCTAGTGCGGGTTGGTGGACCCCAACACAAGCAAGCTTATGCTGAGAGAGTTGTCGGGTAAGTGGGCAACCCGACTGTCAGATGTTTTCATGCTGCCCGAAGGCCTCTGACTTATTCTTAATTTTATAGTAATATTGTTTATTTGTATAACTAATTTACTATTACTGACAATTACTTTTCCTAATCTTGCCAATGCCTGATAATTTTACATAGAAAGTCTTCAAGAAATTGGAAACAATTTGTTTGATTAGTCGAAAGCTTAATTACTTGGATAGGCCTCCATAAATTGCTGCAATTCATCTAATTACAAGTTTATTTAACATTTATCTGTTACATAATGTAAAGAAAGTCACGACCACTAAAACACTACGGCTATTGAGGATAGAGTCCGACAGTGCAAACTTTGCAACAAAAACAAATGCTAACACCAAAGAAAGTTTATTAGGGCAACAATTATTTTATTTATTTATTTATTTATTCTTCATTGCACAATATACAAAAGTAATTATGTACAATTATCTTCTCTCTCTCTCTCTCTCTCTCTCTCACGCATTTTAATTCATGTAAGGCTACCAGTAAAATAATAAAAAATCTGCCATCTTTTACCAGTTGCAAAGTTAAAAACATGTTTGACCCTTTGCAAAGTTAGCTTTGTCGGAGCTCTAGAAGCGTCGAAGCAACACTTTAACGCTTCACTAGCAAATGTAATCGAAGACAAAGTGAGCCTTTTGATAGCCGATAAATCTAATCTGTTCGCGGGCGAAAGCAAAGCAAATCCAATGTTATTCATAGTCTGTTCCAGCTATTTACATAATGTGCGGGAATGGTCTTGTGAAGACCTTTTACGGGCACGGATAGCCTCCTTGTATATTTAAAAGGAGTATGCTTGATGTATCGGTTTTGGTAACAAATTTCAAATTTTATTGAGAGTTAAGACGTAGATACGATGTGTACAGGAATGTTAATTATAACTATTTTGATTAGGTAGGTATGTAGATGTAGAGTGTACACAATGACGAAAGAAAAAAGTGTAAGTACTTACAGGATGTCTCAGGCAGTCATACCGAAGATGTTAGAACTTTTGTAAATTCAAAGCCGATATGTTGCACTTTTGTACCTTGTGAAACTACTTGCTTAACTAAGAATGTACATACAGTTTGTAAGTCCGACTAGGTACAAAAGTATATACGTACCTACTTATAAATGTAATTGGAGATGCTTTTTCGGTCGCCGATAAATTCCAAAGGCACGAATCACGACTGTTGTCAGTCAGCCTCTTAAAATAAATACTTCTTCTTCTTCTTCTTGGCGTCCTATGACCCCCCCGTGGGGCAAAGGGCAGACACAACGGTTCTCCATCTCTGTCTGTCGACGGCAGCGAGCTTTACCTCGGACCACGTCATCTCCGCGTCCTGCATCTCCGCATCGATTGAAAATAAATACTATAAGTAAGAATTAATAAAAACTCACCAAGAGCAGCTCCTGCGGCAGATCGCCCCCATTATTGATCCCCCTGTTCATGGCCACAAACTGCTCCGGCGTGGGCTTGTCCTTCACACTCGGATTGTGTAAGGACGTGTTCAACATGATGATGGCGAAGCTGAGCACGTAGCACGTGTCCGCATTGGTGAAGATGTCCGGGTTGAGCTGGCAGTAGCGCTGGGCGAAGCACTCCATCATTCGGTCGATTTTTTGAGCTTCTCCGGGTAGGCGGAAGGACCAGAGGAATTGTCTGGAATTGGGAGGGATGGGGGTTAGTTTATAGAATAGAATAGTTATTTTGCACCATTAAAAAAACATTACAATTTCATAACTTATTTCTAAAATAGTACAAAAAGGCGGTCTTATTGCTATATATAAAGCAATCTCTACCAGGCAACCTTTCTTTATTTTATAGATATCGACAACCGTTCAACCGTTTATTTATTTTATAGATACTTTAATTGCACAGTTTACAACAGTAAGAATGTATAATCGACTAAAGTAGACTAAAGGCTAAAGGTATTTTCTGCCAATCAACCCGCAGGAGGTTCAGAGAGTTAGTACTTGTTGGTAGCAAAATGATACACCATGGCTATATCTATGACGCCCCTAGAGAAACACCTTTGTCCATATTGGACTATTGTTGGATGATAATTATTACATCACGGTTTGGTCGTATTTCTCACTCTTAAACATTACTAATGATGATTTAAATCCAAATCTAAAGGAAAGGTCAAGATAGATGACCCACAAGCGAGACCTTATACTCCCACTCTACAATAATGTCATGTCTTATTTTGAGCGCTCAAGTAGTTGGCTGAATGTGCTAAAGAAAACGTGGGTGTGTGATTTGTTTTAATGAGGTGTCTCATTAAAATGGTACTTGTGTGAAACCTTCATACCTTTAGTCATATTATAAAATATGTTTTCCTTTAAACAACACACTACATAGTAGGTTTCAACATTTTGCTTTGCATGAGCAATACTTTCAATTCTGTTCTGAACAAATATGTTTGCCATTGAAAGTGTTAATAGTGACTCATTTTACTGTACACATACAGGAAACATGAATGAATAAGTCAGGATTAATAATCATCAAAGCACAACTTTCAGCTAAAACTAACCGCTCCACTGCATACCAAAGAAAAAGTTCATTTAAATTAATAAAGTTCGTCCCTCATCATATCCCTTTTCAATAGGAGCGAAGCGCTTTCTATAGAACATACGCGCTTTAAATTTTTATAGTAGACCAAAAGCTTGCATTGCACTACCTACATGAACTCCTAAAAAAGACTGCAACAACTATCTGCCAAGTTGAAATTACAAAGCAAATAATGTACAGTACAGAATCACACGCCTCCTTTGTATTCATATTTTTACGCTCCGCTGCCAAGTAGATAAAATGAAATTGCATACGAGACGTTTATATGACGGAGCCATCGTAAAAACTAAATGGCAGTGAGCTAGTGGGGTCACTCCACATGACGAAAAACGAAGTTTCGGAGCGATGCTGTGCGAGCCACGACTCTATCTCTTTGTATTAACAGACATTATAAGTCAGCTCTTGTTCGTAAATTTTTCGTCAGTATAGAATAACCCTCCTGGTCTAGATTTATGCGTCCGAGCCGTGATCCGTAGCGAATGACAGAATGATCTTTTATTATGCACTGACATCATAGCACTACTGTTTACTTGGGCTAACTATAGTTTCTGCGTTTGCTTATAAAGGTGCCATTTGGCGACGTTGGACATACGGTTATAGCAGACGAAGTGACGTCACTACTGCTACCATACCACCACCGACACAGTCAATAAAAATTAACAATCACTAAACAGCGTCGCTTGCCTGTCAAATATCTCTCAGTTCCATATAAGTTACGGCAGATTTGGTCGCTATGAATACCATAGATTCCAGTAGTGACGTTGCAACACGTCTAGAGAAACCGTCTGCTGAAACCTCATGTCCTCCGCCACCAATTTGCACCTTTAGTATCGGTTTATTATGCATTATGTAGCTCGCTGTGCAGACATGACATCAAGCTAATCGAGTGTGACTTCGAGTAATTCGATTATTCTGAGACAAAGGCGATATTAGGCGTGGACGCCAGGCAAACACAGCGTCGTTGTCCAAATATGGATATACTGAAATGCGTTTAGCAAAGACATGTATCTATTGTATAAAGACAGTATGTGACCCCTTACTTCAACTAGGTAAGTTTTGTGCAAAAGGGGAAAACTATATTTTGAAAAACGTATTTATTACAACTTTTTCGAACTAATTACTATATCTAGCTATTTATTTAGACTACAAAACTAAAACTTCTTCAGTCGATCCGTAAAATATGTGAAGAAGTAACGTCCTGTCAGTTTTTGTTAAAACTAAAGGTGTTAAATCAAAAAGCCGAGCTGACCCGCCTTCTCCATTACTACAATTCCTCTCACCTCAGCGCCTGCACCAGTATCAGATCCGTGAAGTCGTGCAGCTCCACGAACGCCTTCAGCACCGCTTCGTTGAAGTCGGAGCGCTCGCCGAGGTAGTCGCCTATGGCCGTCTTGCTCAGCCCCTCGCCCTTGTGCAGGAATTGAGCTACGTCCTCAGGCGTCCGCTGGAGAAGGCCGTTCTCGTAGAGGTACTCTATGCCTGGAAAAGAAAGGGGGTGCCGTTTAGTCAGGAGACTTGTTGGCGTGTGTATGGGGACAGATTGAGTTGAGATTACAACAGACTTATGGCCTGTTTCACCGTGTCTGGATAATGGCTACCTGTGGGTTAAAAGACATCTCTGTAATTATGTTTTATAGAGGGACAACATGTCTTTTACCCCACAGGTAGCCCTTATCCAGATATCGTGAAACAGGCTATTAAGGTACAAAGGTGAAAAGTGACCCATTTCATTATCAGTCAACAGTCTTTATAACTGGAAGGAAACGTTGGAGCAGGCCATTCTCGCGATATGCGATACACAGGTGTAAGTTTACAGGAAGTTACGGATGGAATCAGTCTAATAATAAGTAATGATTGCTTTTTAATGAGTAATTAAAAGTTGAAAGTTAACATGGCTCGAGCTTATGAACAGAGTCTGAGGCGAATGCGATTTAATTATAAATTAAATATAAATATAAATATACTTGGAACAATACGGTTCTCACAAAGTTTTAGTTGAGTCAAACGTAATTAAGTTCTGTCTGGCGAGTTTGAAACGAAATTAAAAACAGGAAAATTAATTTATTTCTGTGCTAATGTGTGTTTTATTCTAATGGCAGTACGGAACACGGATTCCTGAATGGACTGAAGCCGGTGAGTGACCCCTGGCTTTCATGTGGGCATGCCGGGGAAATTGTCGACGAGGCGGCGCCGGTATGTATGACTGCTCATATTAAAATTATTTAATATACATATGAGTGTATTCATTGAATATGGAGAGGTAGCTTTCGTCTTTTCTACTTGATGATACATTTTTAGAATTATAGTTATGTGTTATATTTATGTTTCACAAGACATTCTATTCTATCCTACTGTGGGGGAGTAACCTGCACCTGGCTCTCTCGAATGGAACCTTTGAAACTCCCTTCCTAAGCTTGAATAAATTGCAATGTCAAGATCTTATTTTTTAAACCACCACTGCTCTTCAAAACAGCATTTTCTGAGGCAAGTTTTAAAAATCTCTATGAATATGAAATGCATAACTTAACAAAATAGATCACTATCCACTGCTACTTCCTACCAAAACTAGCCAGAGAGTGTCCAACACAAGTTCGTCTACTAGGCCCAGTAATACAGCTGTTCAACAGTGAAATACTGGCCCATCCATTAACAGTTTATTGCAGCAGCCAGCCTCTGGAGGTTTAAACAATGCGGCTAGTAAATTCCCGCGACAAAGAGTCATGTCGCTAAGCGGTCTGCGAATGTAGGTCTCTGTCGCTACCGGGGACAGGGAATTAACTGCACCTGTTCTGTAACTCTAGACAGGAGGATACTGTAGAGAAAAAATCCAAAGTTATACTGACGCATTTTCGGAATATATAATTGATATTCGCGTATTTTTTACGCCTTAGTTCTACTCCCTCACCACTCATCAAACAGTTTTTGTTTTTACATTACAAACTAGATAAAATAGCTACTAGCTAGACCAGAGCAGATATCTCCCAGTGAGATAAAAATTCAAGGCAAAGATAACTCCAATAAGTCAGACATCCGGACACCTCTAGCCAATACTCAATCCATTTCTGGACACTGAGACTTCACCTTCGCTTTCTAAACACTACAAAACATACCTAGTGTTTCTCTACATACACTCGTTATAGTTTTAAACGACACTTGATACCTGCATGTGATAAAAGAGGCCGCTACAGAAAGTTGCGAGCTCAGGAGGGTTACTCTATACTGACGAAAAACAAATGGACAAGACCTGTCGTGCAATCAGCACGTTTAATACAACGAGATAGAGTCGTGGCTTGCGCAGCAGCACTTCGGAACCTCGTATTTAGTCAGAAGGAGTGACCCCCTGCACTCACAGACGCAATTTAGGCCGCCGCACACATTTAGCTGAATACTTTATTATGAATGAAGGAAGCTTTTGCACTAAAGGAAAGCCTTAGTACTCGGAGTGAGCACTTGTATTTGCTTTATTTAGCAACGTGAATTTACTTGCTTTCGAATGATAGGCTTTTTCGATATAGCGTTTTCCATGTTTCAGTCTTATCTAACCTTTTCTACTATCATATCTTTTTACATTGATGTTATTTTATTCACCATCATTATCAGTTCGTTATCTGCACATGGGCCTCTCCCTAGGAGCGCCAAACCTCTATCCTCGTCTTTCCTCATATATCGACTATCGGTACCTGAGTCTAATGTCAGCGGTCCAGCGGACTGGACTCTCTTATTGTTTTACAAAAATAAACTGCTGCAAGAAATCGCTGCCGTCATAACAAACTCCTACACCGCTGCGATTACGTCACAAATAAAGGCTCCACTTGAGCGAGAGAGGTTTTAATCTACTTCAGAAACTCGTAAAAGGGACGCCCACGCTACCATGCGGCTTACTTATCCATGGAATATATCCACCAATAGCTGAGCGAGCGAAGCTAAATCCCGTGATGCTATTGGTGCACGTTTATCTCTCGCACCGCAAAGCTGCAAGTCATTGGTGGAATAGCTACCTAACTGTGGAGACTCCCACACAGTATACCCCTGAAGCGTGTGCGAGTGGGCGGAAAGGATACTAGGAGCGCGCCAGCGATTTTTCAATTGCTTTTCTAGGTGAATGTAGCCCGCCTGAAGGTTAACCGAATGACCCAATAGGCAACGGTTAACGTATACTTGTACTAGAGGTAGAGCGCCCGTGTAAACCATTTTATTAATCAACTTTATTGCTTACCGTATATGAACTACAGTTACGGTAGCAACTATATTACTGACGACGTAATTTCTACAGGAATTTCAAATTACGCTGGGAGTAAAATAAGTACAAAATAACGTAAATGATGTGAGACATGTCACATGTCAATGACAATGACCTTAGTGGGACTAGTTTCGTTTGATCTACGAGTATATCATCCAATAATATATTTTAACACGACTGGTTAAGGTACACCGGGCAAGGCGAGATAAGCTTGTTTCATGTTTAGCAAATGTCAGTTGCATAGATGATAGATGAGTGCAGTGTCGGCGGACGGGATCGTGATGGGACCCATTTGTCATTTGTTTTTACGTCAGTGGCTAGACAGAAGCTATAGTGCCTTCACTTCGTTATTGACGTCAAACGCATAGAAGTCAAGCCAAGGTTACAAAATAGTATAGTAGCGTAAATACATTTTGTATCAGCACTTATTTTATCGATAATGTATCGTGGCTGGTGCTCTCTAAGCTTAGATGGAGGGCGGTATAGCTTATAGGTACGACCGTCCATAAAAGCGAACGCAATTTAACATAAAACATACATAGTAAGGCTGCCATAGGGAGGATCGTAAAATTATTTCCCCAAGGAAAGGGCCCTAAAGATGGTAAGAACCTATATGTACTGCAAGTAATACACATTTGAATTATGTATGACCATAACCATTGCATTCGCAAGGAATTATGCAACTCCCATTTGATATGCATTCGTTAGACTTTCTATCAGTATAGAAATTAGACATGCATTCGAAAGTGTGTGAGAAAGAAATCGGAACATTCAGTTCGCCGTCGACTCCCTACGGCCTTTTGTACCCAAGAAGTGGTGCTGACGAATATAGGCACCACTTCCTCGGATAATGAGGCTTGAGTAATCCGACAAGGCTCCAGAGGGGTCACTCTATATAACGAAAAACTACATTTCGGAGCGCTGCTGCGGGAGCCTTGACTCTATCTAGTTGTATTAAACGTGCCGATTGCACGACAACTCTCGTCCGTTCGTTTTTCGTCAGTATAGAGTAACCCTCTGAAAGACGCCTGGCTTACTGAGTTCATAACGAGGTGATGTATGCCCGCTGTAAGCCGGGGGCCACGAGAGCAGCGATAAATCTCAGACGACAAGCTCGAGAATAATTCCCCGTGAAATATCGCCATGTTATCGCGTCTCGATTTAATTCCTCGGCTCTTCGTTATAATTCGCGTAACATTTTTCATTTCGGCGCGAGCGGATTATCTGATAATTAATTTTACGGCGCCTTAAATGTTGCTACATAAAGTTTGTTACGTGGTTTGTTTAAAAATGAGATAGTAGGTTTGAAATTATGCAAACAGTCGGTAGGTATAAAAACAAGGAAATACTTATATTTTTGCACACTGAGATTTCTATTATAATAAATAACCAAAACATAATATTTGGCGATGATAAAGAAAAAACGAAGCCCAAGTACGAAAACCAACTTGAGGTGTATTTCGTTATTGTATGAAAGCAGTATTTTCTGGTAGTTCAAGTAGTTGTCGTCCCGGATGGCGCTCGAGTCTAGCCCGCATCCCGGACAGCGGGCTAGTGCTAGGACGCCTAGCTAGGAGCACTAGGAGACCACTCTAGCTCGCGACCTAATTAGGCCTGAAGCTACGGATCTTCTTGTCCCGTTAGCCCTTCATATTTCTCGCTGCCGCTGGCGCTTAAATTTTGTGATATTTTTTGGCAAAAACAATCAATTAATTTTTTTGCGACACACTCGGTAGCATTATTATATTTTTATATCATCATTTATAAGAAGAGTATTATGTGATTAATAAGCTAATGTTTTACTACCACCCAATATCCTTGTGACTTCACAGTGGCACTTAAAATGGTTTCAGTACTTTGCACTTCTGCAACAATAGTACTAAATTGGGACACGACAACGTCACATCACAAGTTGTTTTGCTCCACATTCCCTCGAAAACAAATGAATGCTACAGTTTTCTCTCTACTTTCATAAGAATTTTCTGTCATGTCTGATTTCGCCAGAAAACAAGCTTGCAAATTTTGCAGGGGACATTTTTGGCTTGCGACACTGTAGCAGAAGGTAAAAAAATTGCTGCATAACAATCCGAATAACAGCAGGTGCAATGGATTTAACAAAAACTGAGATAGTAAACATATCCAATGCGTCAGTAAACACGTATTTTCCTACGTGTTTCCTCTATAAGTATTATTCTTTATGAGGAGAATACGTTGGCACTACAAATAGATATGTTTTATCAAATATGCTACCGTCATATAACGAGACTTTATGGGACTCTGTCAACTCGCTTCTGTTCCTCAAGGACTGAATATTGTGTAAGTGTCTTTCCTTTTCTACCGGGTTTATTATAGGAAGTGTTACTTTTATAGTTATATGAGCTCACTAAACTAATTTTGTCTTAATCATTATTACGGTATCTTACCCCTAAGAACTAACCTGCCAATCTACAGCTTGAATCAATTTTATCTATGAAACATTATTAAATTCTCCAATCTAAGATTGATCGCCATAATTGTCGCTATCTGATGCTATCTGATCTGTGGACTAATTCGATATTCAGCGGAGGTGAGCAATGGCCATCACTGCTGGCGTTCCAGGGGGGTCACTACAGAAATATAAAGTACAAGAGCTGTCAATCTATGCAATCGATACTCTTAATTTAATAATCTTAATATAGCGAGATTTGTTTCCGTCAATCACGTAAAGGGCTGAAGCTGCAGGTACATTCCTGTACGTGTAGCATTTATGCTGAGATCGGGTGGTTTTTGGCGGTGAGCTGATGCAACACAGACTGGCCATGCTAGGTATTCCTTTTATTTGTGTTTAAATTGTATTTCTGTGTATATGTCGCAGGCAACTGGTTTAATCTCCTGTTTGATTGAACCACTAGCCCGTTCATTGGATGGCGCTGTTCAGTTGTATGACTAGGCCGAACGTTGATTGTACAAGCGTCACAAAACGTCCAAATAGTTAGCTGACTTAAAATCAGTCAGGTGGTGAATAAAACAAATATGGCGTCTAACAGCTAACAGCTGACACAAAAAGCACCTATATTGTTAGTTTTTTGCAAATAAATTAGCTTTAAAGTGCGTTATTTGTGTTAAAATAGTGTGACAACATGGATTTACCTATTATTACGCCGCGGGCGGATAGTTTCAAAGAAAAAAAGTGGCGAAACTGGATAATTATGAACAACAATATGAAGGTACGTTTATTGTTATTATTTAGTTTATTTGTGAGATAAGAGCTTTGTAACTAGGGCGTGCAAAACCGGTTAACCGGTTTTTCCGAAAACCGGTTAACCGGACAATATTTCACGGTTTTTCATAACCGGTTTTAAGAGTTCAAAACCGAAAACCGGGTTTTCACCGGTTTTGATCGTATTTTTATATACTTTTTTACATACATTAGAAGCTGAACCCATAAACTCTAAAAATAAAAGAATTTGTATATCGGTTGGCACACTGATGGACACTAGATTAATGGTGAAACTCATAAAAAAGCATTAAAATATTGTATGGAAATTGAGTGACGATTTTCTGGTGCACATGCCGGCACTCTGCCTAGGCGCAGTAAAGCAAACACGACGTGTGAGTTCACACTTTTTGCTGTATGAAAACTTATTGCTGTGTGAAAAAAAGGTACTCTGGGTGCACATAATTATAACGTTGAAATCTTGCCCAATAAAGCTCAACAAGGTGGTCTTCATACAAACTCTGGGTAAAACAGGACTGCATTGACCGTTGTTGAAAATATAATTAGGCCAAGTGCGGGGACTGCATTCGACGTTATGGAATTTTTTCATGAAGTGTTGAGGACTTCAAATCAAATGCAGTCGTGTCCATCAATGAGTTAGGCTTTCTTTCGTTGCGTTGATAACAAATCTGTAATACATCAAAAAAACATTTATCATCTTACTGCTACTATAGAGTGGTCGTAAGAATCAGACGATAAATGTTTTTTTTTTCAAAATCTGCCTGTATGTTTAAAATATACAATTATTGATGATAACAGAACGATATAAAAACACCATTAAGGTGCCACACACTTTTTGTAGATGTGATAACAGTAAGTACTATGATAATTCTTATTTAACTTTTTTTCCTGTTCACTAAATTATTAATTTGTCATATGGTTGATTAAAAACAGATAAGTATATCATAAAAAATGTTTTATTCGTATGTTTTGTGGATATCTCTATCTAAGAATATGGGTCCCTTGTATAATTAGTACTGTATGACAAAAAATATATAAGTAAAATCAAAACCGGTGAAAAACCGGTTAACCGGTTTTGAGGCTGAAAACCGAAAATTCAAAACCGGTTTTGAAAACCTTCCGGTTTTGCACGCCCTATTTGTAACATAGTCTTTTTGTTGACTCTTGTCTGGTGATGTTCACCCTAACCAGACATTACAAAGTTGCTATACTATATCCCATTCAACGACCTCGCTGAATGACGTTCAGTCAAGACGTCGAACGTTACAATCAACGACTTGACGAGTTGTCCTTTAGTCATACAACTGAACAGCGCCATCCAATGAACGGGCTAGTGGTTCAATCAAACAGGAGATTAAACCAGTTGCCTGCGACATATATATAGTGTGCAGTGCTACATAAAAGTGTTATCTTTCTTTCTACATAGAGTCGTTGTTAGCTTTAGTTCGAACGATCGATTTCCATAGTGACCCCCCACTGGCATTTCAGGCCGGTGCACATTCCGCTCCTAGATAATTTATGTCGGTATTCCGAGGCAGGTGACTGTGGGCAGGACAACAATTTGCTGAGTACGCCGCTCGTCCGTGAGAACGGAACACCTGCTCGCGAGTACGACACAAACAATCGTAACAAGCAAAAAGTTAGGGCTTCGGAGCAAAATGCATTGCTTCCATTTTTGTCCAAGTAGGTTTTGATAAGTACTTAACAACTAAAAACATATTAAATTAACTGTTCATAATCGGTAAATGATTATCGAAAGTTTTGTTTAGACGTAACAACAACCATAACCAAATCACTGCGTGAAATCACGCGCCTTTACTGACGCATCGGAAAAAACCGAAGGCTGTCGAAGCAATGAAAAAGGTTTCTTTCCTTTTTTGCACACGATGCAATGAGTGGGACTGATTTCAAGTGGGTAGTTTGTGCCTTACATCCACAGTTTTTTAGTTGTCCAATACGAAATGGACCCAGATACCCTACAACAATACCGTATACAACCCCTCGTCAATTCGAGTTGACATATCCAATCCAGTAGGTAATACCTGTTATGGTCAGAACGGAAATTGGTGAACTAAATGTGTCTATAACGACAACGACAGTGAAATAAGTACAGTCATTATTATAGACAGTATGTCACAATATTCAAGACAGGAATCCCGAATTATTTTGTCTGGTTTATTGCTATCATAATTTGCGCGTTATTTGTTCTATCTGATCTAATCGTGGGAAAAAGAACTCCGCTGTCGCTATTTCTACCCCACGTAACTTTTTCCTCATGAAAACCTTTTCGAGAACTCATTTATTTTGCAGTAACTCTATTTCTTTAACCAAAAACTGATGCATGGTGTTTTTTTTTTCATCAGTCTTTTCTTCTGCTTTCCAAAAATACACACCGTCCTAACTACCAACAGTCGGGTAAAATCATTTTATAAATGTTTATGAGTATGTTAGTTACTTCTTCACATCAAAACGGCTGAACCAATTGTAATTAAATTTGGTATGGAGTTAGCTGACACTTTCGATTAACACATACGCTACTTTTTATTGCGAATTTCCCAAGGGAAAACTTTTTAAGGCGAAGCGAAGCTCGCGGGACCAGCTAGTTACTTCTATGTGTAAAATTAGCTCACCTTTCTTGGGGTCCATGTTGAATTTCTTCCGGCCGATGCTCATCTGCTTGGCCTTGCTGCTCTGCTTGCACTCGTCCTGCCCGTCCAGCGCCTCCAGCTCCGCCACCACCTCGCCGAGCTCATCTTTCAGTTGCTGGAGACAAATAATACAATACAGGTTAATCACTATTGGTTATGGTTATTATTATTATTTATTCTTTTATTTCACAATATATAGAAGTAATTATGTACAATCAGGTGGACTTAATGCTAAAAGCATTTTCTACCAGTCAACCTGCAGGAGGTACAGGGAGCAAATTGTATGGTAGTGCAAAAAAAAACTTTACACTATTTTAGAAAAAAAAACAAATAAGTACAACTACTAGGGAACTGCACGCAAGAGAATACCGTTTTAAGTGATTTGATTTGATTTCAATTGTAACCAACGGGAAATGCACATAAGTATGAATGTCCCTTCACCAGCACTACCTGAAAACCAGCGCTATGGCCTTCATTGCCCAAAGCCATGCTGAGCTGGTGCCTATTTGACGCTCTGGATGCTGTACAGAGCGTCAAGTCGGGACTCGGGACTAACTCAAGGCTAGCGATAACCTTTTATGTCACTCTGTCTGTATACGTTTTTTTTAAAATAGCCTTATTTGTGTCCCACTGCTGGGCAAAGGCCTCCTTATATTTGGTCCAACGATCGCGATCCTCCGCCACTTCAGACCACTCAGGTATACGTAGTAGATAAGTATATTGTTTTCTGTAGGTATATCTTGTTGGATAAAAATACTCTATAAGTGGAACAAAAAAAACAAAATAAAAGAAGGCAAGGCTTTCTTTCAATAAACACTGGTTATGGTGTCGTCTTTCCAATTTGAAGGTGTGCCAAAGAGCTGCGAAATTGATTGCTGAATATTGGGACAAAGCTATCGAGTTGCAAACATCATTATAAAGATTAAGTGACATACTTCTAGACGTAAAAAGCTGATATTGATAGATTTTTCTTTACAGTCAATATACCTAGTAATCATGTAGAGCATCATTACATTAACAATGTTTACAGCAATACTCTGGAAGCCTAAATTGGATATTACGAAGTCAACGGCCCATCGCATAAAAGCAGTCTCTAAATTTATACCCTCTCGGGGTTCGGGGTAATTCCGAAAAAAAAGAGGTAAGAATCACCAATTCCGTTACTATCTTGGGTATTACATTCAATATTTATGGCTGTGATTTCGGATACTGACGCTGGCATATTCGCTAATACTTTTACGATCTTTTTCCTCGTCGGTTTGGGTTATTCTTTTAGCTTATGATTGTGGATCTGTCAGGATTCCAAGAGAGTTGTACACATCTAAATCTTGCAAAATGTATACTCATCTTAAACTTAACACCTTTACAGCAAAAAACCTGTATATACTACAATGAAATCAGCCAATAATGTATTCCGGTTATTTTACTCTTACTATGATCGACAAATCCACATTCTCGGCTGCAAGGCAAACCGCATTCAGCGGGGTCACTCTATATAACCAAAAACCAAGTTTCAAGCACTACCACGACTATAATATTAACACGTAGAATTAAGCGTGAAGATCGAACAACAGCTATCATTCTTTATTTTTTCGTCAGTATAGAGTAACCCTCCAGGCACGCGGCGGCTCGCGATCTATATCTTTACTTACTATGACTATTTTAACCTTTACCAGCACCTCCAAGATGTCCCATAGGGATTTCATTGAGAAACAGTCCACAAATGAAGCCAGGGTTTGGAGTACAAGAATAGGTGAATACGTTGTTGCACTCGACGTTGTTTAAGTTTGATTCAGTTACTATTTTAATTGGCTGTGTTTGAAAATGCAAGGCAATATCAGTAGCGTAATAGCGTATTTATGGTCCCACTTTTGTTGCTAAGTCGTTAAACGAGCACATTGATTCCGTAGGGGCTATAGGAGAGTTTAATAAGTACACTTCTTCAAAAATGAATGACAGGATGTGAGATTAAGATTATGTATTTCGATTACATTAGATAACGAACACGAATTGTAGGTCACAAAAAATACCAAGTCTTAGTTGAGTGGATACAACATGGAGTAAATATTCGTATCCACTGTAAAACTGTGATTAGATTAAGTACACCAGATTCCCGATAAACATATATCACTGGCATGTATATGTTCTCGAAATAATAATTATAAATAACTGCACTTCTGATGAAAGCCTATCTTTGGTAGTCAATAATTTTACTTTGGAGTTAGTTGCAAAAAAATATTTGCTAAGGCGTACCATAATATCGTATCACTCCAAATCCCCAAAGGCTTAAACCTTAAACGTAAACATGGGTTCAACAGTGATATCATACATTTCATAACAACTAAAATAAACAAAACTAGTGCGCCTTTTGCCTTATAAAAATATCATCTTTTAAGCTTATTTATATAACTATGAATGTACTTAAATATATTTTTACTATTTAATATTTTATTTGTTTTTTTTTTTATATCTTAGCACGTGCTCTAACGGTGCCATCATAAAGAAATACATACATACGACGATGTTGCAGATAGACTTACCACGTGTATGTGAATGTGAATTTATGAGTACTTAGTACATATTTACTTAACCTATCACGCGCTTTAGGAATGTTAAAGAAAAGGCAGGTGACCACCGCATAGGGGATTTTATCTACATTATTAACTGCAATTAACTGTAGTTATTTCATATAAAACAATGATTATAAAATAATTATTGAGTGACATTGCGATTTCTTTCTTATTACTTTTTGCACACCTTTAACATAGTTTCTCCTGTACTTCCTGTGGGTTGACTGGTAGAAAATGCTTTTAGCATTAAGTCCACCCTTTGTACACTCATTTATATATTTGTGTAATAAAGGATTAAATAAATAAAACAATCTCGTTTTTAATTAATCCAAATACACGTAGGTACGAATTAAAAGCTGAAACTACAGAAACTCGGAATAGTTGCGCTGCCGTCATTTAGCTACAGGTAATTAACGTAAAAGTTTTACCATTAGTATAGTAGACACATATTAATTGGTAGCATGTAAAATAAGCCATTATATTGCATGGCTCCGTGTGTGCCTAGGGTTTCGGTCTAATGTGCGGGGGCTATGCAACTCTAGGCATAATTGTAGTAGATAAATATGTAATTTAATAGATGCTCTACCTAAACTCAACCATATATTTTGCCAGTACCTAAGCAATACTTTGAAAGTATTGATAGAATTGTCTTGACAAAGTATAAAACACTGCAAAGCTAATAGCTAACTAACTAAAATAACTAATATACCTAGTTAACATACAAATCAATATCGTTCGTGACAAAAGCAATTTGTGAAAGACCTATAAATAAAGACAACACATGTATAGAATGATTAGATCATCCAAGTAGCAGTACTCCTTCAGCTTATAGTTCACATTATTGATCAACTACATTAGCACACTTATGACTACGGATATCGGTAACAACTACACTCACGACTCGCACATTATAACTATGACTGTCAATGGACGCCGCCGATAATCATTCGGTCACACTGTTTGCTGAACAAAAATAGCAATTCAAGCTATACTTAGCACCAAACTAGCTATGACATCAGTTTTGTAAATAACCATGTTATTTACTATCGACATATAAGAGAGGACATATAGGAAGTGCATCTGGGAAGAGCAGTACTCATATTGAATCAGCGGTCGTCAATGTTCCCAGCTTTGAAGAACCCTCAAACCAGGGATACCGATACTGTGAGCTCCCTATGTACGCTTTGTGAACACTAGGTACTCTAGGTAGCCTGCATAGCGTGCCTGGACGCCAGACAGTGTCAGTGTCCGCGCACAAAGCCTCCACGGTCTGACACACAACGACGCTAACTCAATTTCCTACCGCCGCCTAGATACCCCCACGAGAATACAGTCTAGACAATAAAATAAGCATAAAACCACCAATTTACTAATACCTGAAAGTACACGCAAATTGGATTGCTGGATGTACGCAAACTCGATTATTTTGTCACGACTAAAATTAGCTTTGAAAGCAAATGTTTGAGATGTTTGATTGTACTGGGTAAACAGACACAGATAGCTACGCCTGCGTAAGCACTGAAAACCTGAAATTCTCGGAATCTCTAACGAATACAGCTACATGCACGAATAATATTTGCTCAACGTAGTACTACGGATGATTGATTGATTGATTGATTGAATTGCACTATCCCAGCCAGGTTTTACCCTGCATCCTGGATACGCCAGGCCCACTGGGTAGCACAGAATATTTTTAAGGGAGGGGGAACACACGCTCAAGGATAGGTAAGGAAAGTGAATATAATCGACCGAGTATGCACCCTAAAAAGCCAATATTGGAAGAGTAGGTATAGGTAAGGAATAAGGTTTTTGGAGAGCGTATCTGTGGCCATCTGTGGCTTATTCGTGGCTCGCAGTGGTCCTGTGCTGATGCTGCAGGTGTCCTGTGCTGATGCAGCAGTAATCCTGTGCTGTTGCTGATGTTGTCCTGTGCTGACGCTGCAGTGGTCCTGTGCTGATGCTGCAGTGGTCTTCTGTTGATGGTGCAGAGGTCCTGTGCTGATGCAGTAGTGGTCCTGTGTTGTTGCTGATGTTGTCCTGTGCTGATGCTGTGGTGGTCCTGTGCTGATGCAGCAGTGGTCCTGTGCTATTGCTGATGTTGTCCTGTGCTGATGCTGCAGTGGTCCTGTGCTGATGCTGCAGTGGTCCTGTGCTGATGCTGCAGTGGTCCTGTGCTGATGCTGCAGTGGTCCTGTGCTGATGCAGCAGTAGTCCTGTGCTATTGCTGATGTTGTCCTGTGCTGTTGCTGATGTTGTCCTGTGCTGATGCTGCAGTGGTCCTGTGCTGATGCTGCAGTGGTCCTGTGCTGATGCAGCAGTGGTCTTCTGTTGATGGTGCAGAGGTCCTGTGCTGATGCAGTAGTGGTCCTGTGTTGTTGCTGATGTTGTCCTGTGCTGATGCTGTGGTGGTCCTGTGCTGATGCAGCAGTGGTCCTGTGCTATTGCTGATGTTGTCCTGTGCTGATGATGCAGTGATCCTTGCTGTTGCTGATGTTGTCCTGTGCTGATGCTGCAGTGGTCCTGTGCTGATGCTGCAGGTGTCCTGTGCTGATGATGCAGTGGTCCTGTGCTGTTGCTGATGTTGTCCTGTGCTGATGCTGCAGTGGTCCTGTGCTGATGCTGCAGGTGTCCTGTGCTGATGATGCAGTGGTCCTGTGCTGTTGCTGATGTTGTCCTGTGCTGATGATGCAGTGATCCTGTGCTGATGCTGCAGTGGTCTTCTGTTGATGGTGCAGAGGTCCTGTGCTGATGCAGTAGTGGTCCTGTGTTGTTGCTGATGTTGTCCTGTGCTGATGCTGTGGTGGTCCTGTGCTGATGCAGCAGTGGTCCTGTGCTATTGCTGATGTTGTCCTGTGCTGATGATGCAGTGATCCTTGCTGTTGCTGATGTTGTCCTGTGCTGATGCTGCAGTGGTCCTGTGCTGATGCTGCAGGTGTCCTGTGCTGATGATGCAGTGGTCCTGTGCTGTTGCTGATGTTGTCCTGTGCTGATGATGCAGTGGTCCTTGCTGTTGCTGATGTTGTCCTGTGCTGATGCTGCAGTGGTCCTGTGCTGATGCCTGATGTGTTCCTATGTCTGATACTGCAGTTATGTGGATGTAGATTCCTCTAGCGTTCCTATGCCTTGCGTCTGTGGCTTCTGGCTGGGTAGTTTACGGGATTGATGATACTTATTCTGTGTTTGTGCGTCTTCGAATGGTGGTGATAATTGATTGAAAATAAATTGATTGTTTACTTCTATTTATTATTCAGTTCTTGCTGGTTCATATGTAGGCAGCGGTTGCATATTAACTATAGTTGCTATAATTATTTTATTGTATTTTATCCTGTGTTCGTTTTTCAGTTTCCCTTGAATAGCGTTCGTTAATGTAGACAGCTACATCTCTCCATAATATACCAAGTGGTCAAAAAATACTTTAAAGAATTCCATTAAACTATTCGGTGAGCTATTGTTTTAGGGGTACAGTTTCTTTCTATAACGTTTTTGTTATTTTCTATTTCAAAGTATCGTTGTTTCAATGTGGGATTTTTTTAACCAACTTTGGCTTTGTCTACTTTAACCCCATTGTTTCGGGGTCTATTTTATGGCTTGCAGATGTTCTGTTTCTTTTAGCGCAATGGGTCTACTGCCGGGGTTTTTGTAAAGAAAATATTCTGGGTTGAAAGAGAGCTTATTTTTAAGAATTACGTTTGCTGTGGGAAAAATATTAGTTTTTATGGTCCTAAACCCTGCACGTGTTTGTATAATAGGATACCTGCGTTAGTGTTCATGCAATGAATAAATTGGGGATATTTTAATTTACTAACTAAAGTTTAAAATTTTTCGTTGATATTTGCTGGATGGTGGAGGCGCCGTGCTAGTTTTTTTTTTGGATACGGACTGGTTTTAATATTACCTACTTTTAATCCTTTTCTAAATATAACAGATATTAGGTACACTGTTCATGCAACAAAGAAATTTGAGCTTTTTTGTTGTTGACTAAAGGTAAATACACATAAATACATTTGGAGATACCTTGCTATATGGATAAGTATTAAAGCAATAATAATATGTATTCTTGTGACCCTATTAAAAATATGCATTAATCACCACGTTTTTCTTAGTTGAAGTAACCGCCACTCTCGTTCAGGAAATTGAGAGAAAAGGCTTTTAATTTCAAATGGAGCATTTGGAAGGATGATAAAGTATGATGATTGCCTTATGTCAGGTGTCTTAAGGTTTAGATCGTCAAACTACGGTGGTGCGTATAGTTGGTAAAACTGAGGCAGCGTCAGCCGGTCTCTAGATTGGGATTGGAATTCTCTCACCAGATTCTCGCGATGATTGTTGCTTTAGCCACTTTAGGGTATGATGGTGGCGGATGGCGAATTTCTGTCAAGCCTTTAAAGGGGCTGCGTCACACTATAATTACTTATACACTTCACTCACACACTAAAACCACACACTTTATTTAGATGACTATTGGTACAAGGCAAGACATTAGGTAATGTTATACTCTAGTATACACATTCCAAAACTTTATCAATAAATAAGACATCACTTAATAACTTATAAAGACTCAGGCGCTTTCGTACAACGGTTACTTATTAACAAAAGGCAACGCGAAACAAAGGATTTTTATGCGCAAGGGCCAGCGGCCAACACGTGTTGGGGCCGGGAGCGCCCGGCGGACCCGACCGTCCCACTTGCCTGTCACAATGCAACTCAGGATGAGTTATTTTATTATGTTATGTTTCTATAAAAGTTTAATAAGATCGAGCGTAAAGTTTTCATTGAGAGCGAACGAGGGCTGCACCTGTTCCCACCGGCATCGGCATCGGCATAACAGTACCGGGTATTCCCAGAATGCTCACACCCCTGCGGCATTATTAACCCCCTCGTATCGAATGAGAGTTCTCGCGTTTATTGCTTCAGAGCAAGGTCGACAATAACGCGAATTTTCTTTATTTCACTTTGGTGCAGCTACAAGACGGGTTAATGTGGCGAGTCTAGACGGGTTTTTTTTGCTGCAGCAGGTGGATGGATGCCTCGGAGGAGGGTCGAGCGAGGTACATACAAGTAGGTAGTAGACAGAGGCACCTACTTCTAGATATCTCCACCCGTGCGGCCGACGACACTCGTAAAAGGGATATTCTAGGATGGGTTGTGCGTCCGCAAAAGATATGAAATTTGGGTCAGGGAAAATAGTAGCATTCGTCCGAAAGATAAGGCCACCGAGATGATAATAAGAAAACATCACCCTATTTTCGTTCTTCGCTTTCGGTTAGCGAAAATTTCAGCTGAAAATCAAAGCGAAAAGTTTCGATTCAACGCTAATGAAAAGCCAGAGACGGAATAATGAATGGCTGTTTCGTTTGCCCGTAGGTCTAGCTAGCTACGTATGTTAAATCGGGCATTTCCAATTGGTAGTTCGGGCTAGCGATGGCTATCGTTGCGACACACGGGCAATAGTGCGGGACTATCTGCACATAATGTCCTGTCATCTGCAGTGTCATCATCATCATCATCATCATCATCAGCCTTCTATCGCCCACTGTTGGGTATAGGCCTCCTTATTTGTACGCCAATTCTTCCGGTCCTGTGCCACTCTGATCCACTGCTTCCCTGCAACCTTGCAGATGTCATCGGACCATCTAGCAGGTGGTCTGCCAACCGCTCTTCGTCCGTCTCTAGGCCACCATTCTGTGACCGCCTTTGTCCACCTTCCGTCCTCCCGACGAGCCAAGTGTCCCGCCCACTCCCATTTTAGTTCGGCGACCCGCATACCGACGTCGAACACTTTGGTCTTTTTGCGGATCACCACGTTGGGAATACGGTCTCTAAGCGAAATGCCTAACATGGCTCGCTCCATAGCTCTCTGTGCAACTCTAATTCGGTGCACAGTTTCCTTGGTCAGCGTCCATGTTTCGGCACCGTATGTTAGTGTGGGTAAGACACATTGGTTAAACACCTTGGTCTTCAGGCATTGTGGGATCTTAGACTTCAGGACATCATCAAGTTTTGAAAAGGCGGCCCATCCCAGTTGAATACGCCTCGTGATCTCTTTGACCTGGGATTCTCGGCCAAAGGATAAACAATGTCCAAGGTAAGTGTATTCATTCACCACCTCCAGTTTATGGTTTCCAACAGTAATGTTGGAAACTTCGGTGGGAATGCTGGACATGACCTTAGTCTTGGACATATTCATCCTCAGGCCAACCTTCAGGGATGCTTCATGCAGTTCTGCGAGCATACACTGTAGATCCGAAACGTCTTCAGCCAGAATGATGATGTCATCAGCAAACCGCAGGTGCGACAAGCGTCTGCCATTTATGTTGACTCCTCTCTCATCCCAGTTAAGAGTTTTCATTACATCTTCCAGTACATTTGTGAAGAGCTTGGGTGAGAGGGTGTCTCCTTGGCGAACACCCCGTTTAATCTGAACGGGGCTGGTAAGGTTATGCATGCGCACCTGCATAGTGGCGGATCCATATAACTCCCGGAGCGTGTCAATGTATCGCTTGTCGATGTTGCAACGATGGAGAGACTGGAACACGGCCCAGTGCTCGATGCTGTCAAACGCCTTCTCATAGTCGACGAATGCGCAGCATAATGGCCGATTGTATTCCCTACATTTCTCCATCAGTTGCTTGACAGCGTGGATGTGGTCGATGGTGGAATATCCGCTCCGGAAGCCAGCTTGTTCAACAGGTTGGTATTCGTCAAACTGCAGTGTACTGGAGGGTTACTCTATACTGACGAAAAACGAACAAACGAGAGCTGTCTTGCAATCGGCACGTTTAATCCAACGAGATAGAGTCGTGGCTCGCGCAGCAGCGCTCTGAAACTGTGTTTTTCGCCATATAGAGTGACCACACTGTACTCAATTGTGCCGAGCACCAGTAGATACGGACACTGATTGTTGTTACTATCGATTCATCCTCAACAATGGTAGCATCAGGCCGAAATATATTTAGATCATGATGGATGGAAAACACGCTTATAATATCAGAAGAAACAAAAGTTCGGCGAGGTAAAATAACTAAGAACAGCCTAACCGAAAATACATAAATGAATGTATATCATTCAAATGAATTATGCATCTGCGAAAGTCCATATTCTAATGAGGGAATCAGATTAAACCAAAAGTCATCAATCAGAGTTGTCTTCTCAAGACTTATGCTTTGACAATAAATTAATAATGCACATTTTATTACGAAAGCGATCTCATTAAGATAAAGAGCGACGAAAGAGCTTAATTAGCGTAGGATGTGGCGGTGCGGTTATACTTTCGCTCTGCGTTTGGCAGAGACCTTTCACCGATATCTAGTTATCAGCTGAGGTCATTGCCACCGCTGAAAGCTCTCATCACATACGGTCACATAATAATGATATAGATATGGATATGTCGTAACACTTTCACTGATGTCAGCGACCGCGGTCAAAATGATAAGCGGAAAGTAAATGTTACGGCAGAAAAATGCATTTAAATAGTATACCCTACGTATTACGACTGTTACGAGGGTGATGCTAAACACAGTATTTGGGCAGTACATAAAACAGTTGTGTCCTAGCCCTTACTACAAAAAACTCATAATAAGACTAACATCCTTTACATCATTCTTTACCATCATTATACTGTGCAGCGATCATAGGATTCGATACTATTTTCGAATCTACATAAACATAAATATATTATGGAAAAAACTAATGTCACTTTTGGAACTGACAACTTTGCCTTACATTTTGACAGTGACAGTTGACGATACTGTTCTTTTTCCATATTTTTGTGTATATTCGAAAATAGTATCGAATCCTGTGATCTCTGCACTGTTGTAAGGTTTCAAGTTACAATAACGATTACGATTTAGCTTTTAAAATTATGTTAGTGTAGTGTAGTGACTCTTAATTGCCTGGGTACACCTCCTGTTCATCCATCTTACCACCGATAGAGTTGAATCTCCATCCATCTTTCCAACACAGGTAGGAGTCGAAGACGGATCGATCAGCCCCGGAGTCACCACGAAGATTAATTGTCTGCAGCAGGGGGTCACTCTATACGACTAAACGATGTTTTGGAACGCTGCTGCGCGAGCCACGACTCTATCTCGTTGTGTTAAACGTGCCGATTGAAAGACAGCTCTCGTTCGTTCGTGTTTTGTCAGTATAGAGTAACCCTAAGCCCGATCACAGCTTTATCTCGTCTAGACTTCGAGTCCACAGATAGCTGCAAATATCTGCAATACACAGATATCGTGCGCAAATATGAGCGGCTTTCACGGCTAAGCCTTTGTGGGAAAGCCGGTTTCATTTCGGGTGAGAGCGTTTTTTTATTTTTCATCGAAAGCCACGCTGGCGTGCATTCGTTATCTATCGAATACAGTTTTTAATGAACGAAATACGTTCGTATTCCCATCGAGTGCTCTCGATGATTTGTGGTTATAACTATCAACCTATATAGCTCATACTACAGAAGTATAAAAAAAAATCAACATTAAAGTGACAGTGATTACCGAACTCATCAGCAGCCTAAAATAATTAGAAATAGAGGAAGAGAGTGCGCAACTAAATCAGAAGGTTCAAAGGCAACGGCTGGTGTCGCGGTGATTGGTCGTATTACTCCAGGCTCATTTGGATGCGAGTCGGGCGCGCCCGTAATGCCCCGCCATTAGCTGGCGACTTCATAAACATAAATAGCCCCGAAACACCGCCGAATAAGCTACACTAATTACTGTGAAAATAAACAACCGAAACACGTGTCAGGCAGACTCCGAAGAGTATGGTAAGGCCTCGTGCGACCTCTTCGAAACTTCTGCAGTGCCAGTGTTGTTTCAAAAACCGGTGGAAATAAAGGGTAAAAAAATATAAATTATAGTATGTAGGTAGTGTAGTATAGACAGTGTATACTAAACTCTATAATGCTACATTGATTGTGATGAATTTAGACTTTATTCTTATACTTCAGGGAAAACAGTTGAATTACCTGAACTGAGTAATGGATATTGTATTCAGATGTAGCCACACACGATAAAAAAAAACTTCATGCAAATAAAAAAATCACAAAACATTACAATAGTTGTTGATTCAGGTCACAAAGGAAAATAGCAATCGTTATTTGCAAAGGTTAAACAAAATGTTCCGGCACTCGACTGTTTTGCATGTAATGCCTACAAGGCGGCATTTCATTAGCCCAGTTCATAGCACGAGGCCGATACAAATCAAAATGAGCACTAATTATTTTCAAGAAACGAATTATGTCACAGTTTCGTGATTCGACCGCCAGTAATGTTGACAAAATCCCGGAATTCAGAGTCGGACACGTAGTGACAGAAATAACTGAAGAATGCTACAACAAGACTTCCCATGTTTGGTTGCCGGACTTAGCACGGAATGACAACATTTTGCGATATATCAGAAAAACATAATAAGAGCACACGGCTAAATGTGTTGAACATTAGCCGCGGCACGCAAGATTAATGTTGCGATGATGCATGCACGAGCAAGAGCACGTCATTATTATTAACCATTGAACCCTGGAGTGTGACCCGACCTGAACAATTTGAGGGTCCAGCCAGACTCGTCCCATTCCACACTCGACCCGGCCACACTCGACCCGAATTTCTAAAATACGATAAGGTGTAGATACTTTTGTTGAAATGTATGAAATGTACTGTCAGCCACAAGAGTTTTTTTACTGAAATTATAGTAAGTGTTTTATGTGCTGATTAATTCAAACAAAAGTAATAATTTGTACTTTTAATCATTTATTTATCATTTTCTATAAACATTATTAGTAGGTAACACATGTTTTGAATTATAAACGTAATAATTAATAATAAATATTAACAAAATAAGTAACTATTAATAATTATGTGTGCTAAAATCACAGTTACACAAAATATCTTTACAATGAAATATGTATAAAATCCGTTTGCTGTTTATAAAATTATAATTACTTCGCAGTAGCCCTTGCTTATCAAATGTATAAATAACAATACAAGTAAGTGCGCGAAAGAGATGGATGCAGGCCATCCAAATCTTGACCATTGTTATCGATAACCCGTTTACTTCAGGCTAAAACAATGAGAAGGGTAAACTACCTCTCTGTTACTGAGGTCAAACTTAGGCTAGTTTAGTCAACATATTTCTTAAATTTAAGTGATAATCACTTTATATGCAATCAATTAAGAAATCCATAAACATTTTCTGTCGACTGTACTTTGCGATAAGAAAAAAAATACAAACAAAAATGAACCTTATCGAAATTATGAAATTCGGGTCGAGTGTGGCCGGGTCGAGTGTGGAATGGGACGAGTCTGGCTGGACCCCAATTTGATACCTATTACACAATCGCACATAACTTTCTTTAACATTTAGATTTATGTTCAGCTACACAATTTAACAAATCTACAGTTTATGAACAGATTTGCTAAAGAGCGTGAAGAATGCAATTTTACGAGCCAGTAGTGATTCGTGATTGGCTAGAAATAAACAAAACAGGTGCGCTTTTATTTTACCGACGTCGGCGAATTGGCTGCGGAAATAAACTGGTTAGTTTAATCTAAGACTGAAAGTATCGTGCTAACTGGATTTCCTGATTCACTTCAACTGCTCCGAGAGAAATAAAGAGCGAGCTAGCCTTTGGCGGACGGTCAACTCATCAATTGGTGGGAGAAAAATACCGCGTATGCTCCCTGACTAAACAATTGATTGAGCGTCCAATTGATTCTGAATGACTGATAAATTACAGCCGGCCGATCAATACGGCCCTACAAAGGGCCCACATCATCGGCCTAAATCGAAGGGTCAAACAAGCAGAACTATGAATATTTGACCCAAACTTTGTGCATATTACCGAAACTGAAATTCCTCGTAATAATGACTCGCCCGCCCTAAACCAAAAGGGAGCAATGGATTCGACTCGCATTTAATTTCATAAAACCCTATTTGTAAAAGGATCAGACGCCCACATGTTACTAATTATTTTATTTATAAACCACACTCCACTGCATATAACTCATATACGGGTCGCATTACTCCCAAAGGGCATTCGTCACTTTTGAAACTTGTTAAAAACTGTGCCTAAAATAGATACCTACATTTCTCTTCTGAAATGTTATTTCACCGGTTTGGCAAACTTAAAAATCTTTGCAGTCATATTCATCAGATATACGCCTGCTCGCAAAACTTTCGGCTCTTCCAAAGGTGCGATATTTCTATGCTCGACATAATCACTCAGAATATTGTGAGCATGTCACAGTCATGTGGTGGAGTATCGACGCGGCAACGGTTCATCAGGGGTGGCACTCTGACACGTGACCCACATACTCGAGGTAAACAGTGCCACAAGCCAGCGGAATATCAACAACATTTAAAAGACCCAGAGGGTTACTCTATACTGACGAAAAACTAAAGAACTAGAGCCGTCGTGCAATCGGCACTTTTATCGAGATAGAATCGTGGCACACGCAGCAGCGTTCCTAAACAAATCATTGTTTTTCGACATATAGAGTGACCCCCCCTTGTACGTGTCAGCAGTAATAGGATTAGGTGGGTCTCTGATATTTTTTACCCATGACTGAAAGTGCTCTTTGGTATGTTTCATTACAATCGGTCCGTCTCTAATATCTGTTAGGGGGTTTCTATTTGGTCAGGTGAGCAAAGATTCAAATTACAGTATCACATTATCAGGATCTGGATTATTTGGGTGAAAGCAAACAAGCTATATAATACAGCAGAATATAAATATACAATATATTAGAATGTAACTACAAGCAACCATCACTTAACTTCATAACCTTCGTACCATCAAATGAATTTAAAATAGTTAGTGTTGACTTTTCCGTGTCGTATAATACGCGAAAAAGTAAGCACAAACACACACACAGTTAAGAAGCCCATGGAATAGCAGACTATTATAAAAGTACTAAACTGCACGTAGGTATGTACGAACTAATTCCGCAAACAATTCAAAGAGCGTGGCAGTTAAGTCATCGATTTGTAAACACTGTTCCAAGTTTGCCAATAAAACGCTCGTAGAGTAAACAGTCTGAATAGCCGGCAAGTATGTTGAATTGGACGCCTAAAAGCATTCGAGGATCACATCTAGCAATCATATGGCCACGGGGCCATTGAGGCAGGGCTGTTACTCTACCTTACGACAAACTAAGTTTAGGAGTCCTGCCGCGCTAACTACAACCGTGTCTCGTGGCATTAAACGTGCCGATTGCATGGCAGTCCTTGTTAGTTCGTTTCAAATAAAGCTACAGTAACCCAGCAGGACTATAAATTCATATCAAGAGCCGCAATCATGTAATTGAGAACTGCAGTGCTCTATTTGCAATTTCTTCACCAATCACTTAGAGATGCTCGGTTTATCGACAAATGGCTCTAAAGGATTCCGCTTTATTAGGGGGCGATGTTCTCGCGTCCTCCTTTCGTATGTTTTCTGTAAGGTTCTTTCTTACTGCATTATTTAAGTAACAAATATATTCGTTCCTCCGCTGAAACCAAAATGAACAGCTGTGATATCATATTTTCATATAACATTTTCCTTTGTTATCGCTTTTATGTCCTAGCTGAGCTGGACTGATTTCAATATGTAAGCTGGCACGCAAATCCTCTGAGACTTTCCCCTATTAATTCAGTTTCCCGGGCTTTAGCCAGTGATTCGGGCAGATCCGCTTGGCAATGGTTGAAGAAAGCTGCATATTCTTAAAACATTACATACAATTGTATCCTAGCATAGGTATAGACAACTAAATGACTCATATACCTAGTCAAACCGGCTTAAATACAGAGAAAGTGTAAACAGCACAGTTACAAACAATCATCATTCAAGAATGCAATTTAATAATAAAAAACAATAACAAAACTATAAAACGTAAGACAACGGGGAAAGTATCTGGTGTAGTATGAAATAGTTCTCCAATACCGATCGATCGCAACGAATAGCTAGACAACAAACAGTGCTATTATTCCACTTTTACTTTCATTTCCACTTAGACAAAAACAGTAGCAATCTTTATTTCTTGTCAAAATTAAAATAATAATAAATGTTACGGCTGAATCATGATAAACATGGAGTGAATGTATACTTAAGGGAAAGAGTTTATGAAGGGGAAACTTAGGAGAATATATATTTCATATTATATAGAATTGATGAATTCTACAGCAATAGCAATCATTAATGTTAGCATTATTTAACAATTTAGACAAAATATGATAAACGAATCCACTTTAAAGACCGGCAATAAATGAGCCAGTGAACTTCTCAAGCTTCCATTTCTTGTAATCTTAAATACGTAATCCTCAAGAGAATCCGTATGAGCAACTTGCATAACAATACTACTCGTAGATATAACGTAGTAATTCCTTAAGTGGATCAAGCATTAGACTGTAAGTACAAACAACGAGGATAATATACTTTCTTTAGAATTTCAGTACAAAGCTCATGGGTAGGGCATTGAATTCAGAGACTACAAGGTCTGGGTCTTTATTATCTTAGGTAATACAGCACAGCTACCTCGCCAGTATCAGTACCACTGGAACTAAGGTTATTGCTGCCTCGTAGATAAGACCCTCACTTGAAGCAGTGTCATATAAGGCACGCTGAAGAGTAACCCACAAGTCAGTGTGGGGCACGCATGCCCCCGCGTGCCCCCTGAGTCACCCGGGACATGACCAGGACCACGTGAACAAACACGCCGCCCTCCCGCAAACAATTAAGCCCATGAACGTTGAACGTCCAATTGTTTACCCAACGCCCCTTCACGTAAATATCCTGTCGGCGACAAAACATTCTTCCGACGGGAAAATGGGAGCAGTTTAAAATATAGCGCGCTAGTATCGAAATAAACGAAGCCTTTACAGATTAATATAGATTGCTGCAATCAATCCGTTGGCAACAAAGACAAACGACAGAGAAATCCCTTTGATCGGAATTAAAAATACTCCAAATAATAACCATTAATTCCTGTAACAAAACAAACAACGGTCCAAAGATTCGTGAAATTCTATAATTCCGCCGGTCTTGCTATAATGAAGCGTGTATTACGCACGCGTACAGCCATAACTAATGTCCGTAAGTACTTTCTAACAATAGGTCCAGGTCATCAGTCACCGTTCGCCGCCGGTCCATCGGGTATTGCCTGGCTAATGTATGCCAAGCTATAAATACTGAAGCCCTCTTTAAAAGGGTCCGACGGAAGCCGATAACCGCCTCATATTAAGAACGGCTAATGGATGCTATCGGCTGGAGAATGTAATGCAGAAATTTCTCGGAACCGCCATTAATTAAAATCTATTTAGTTTTTTTTTGTATGCAGAGTTGCAGACGACGATGTCGAGTCATTTAGGTCCGGTTGCGTCTGAAATGTAACAGTAATTTACCCCCCGAAGTGAGGAATGAGACGGTTTGGCAAAGTTCCCAGACTTTAACAATCTATTGTAACACTGCACACTGGTCTATAGCCACGCTCTAGCAGAATTATACCCACTGTATGTACACGATCACATTTACGGTAAGTCGTTTTTAATTGCATCAAAGTTTAAGTTGCAAGAATGCATGAAGATGATGATGGCATGACACATTGCTAAATCTATTTCAAATGTACAATGATTCAGTGCAAACCATTAGATTGTTATTAACTTGTCGGTGCTAGTGAGTCGCGCATTAATATTAATGACAGAGCCACACATTGAAATTACGAATTACGGCCGGCATATGGCCGGGATTGGCAATATTTGCAATCAATAAATTTTAAATAGGCCTATAGTAAAAAGTTAGTGCATGTTGTAAAATAAAATGACTGAGTAAATTGGACAAAATAAATAATTGAGAGAGGAATATTGGGCTGTTGGGTAATGAAAATCATAACGATGTAGTCAAGCTTATGCAAGACAAAAATGTATTTCAAATCAGAAGCAAAAGTCCTTAGAAATAAAAAAAAAAAAAAAAACACGCACTCACGCCTTGTACTATTGTACTCCCTTGCGGGGTAGGCAGAGGTGCATTGCTGCACCCACTTTTCGCCAGAGTGTTATGTTAGTCCCAATGTAATAGGGGGCGGGCCTATTGCCATTTTACGGGCACATCCAAGACCCGAGAACAAATATCTGTGTTTAAACAAATATCTGCCCCAGCCGGGAATCGAACCCGGGACCATCGGCTCAGTAGTCAGGGTCACTAACCACTACGCCATTCGGTCGTCTAAGACACGTCACACGACAGGTCGTCGTCGTCCTTAGAAATGTAAGAATATTATAAGAACTGATGCCTATTTCGGTATGAAACAACTCTCGATATAGTCGGATCTAGCGTTCTGCAGAGCATTGCGGGTATTTTTGAACACTTTCGGTTGACCTAGTGATATTTGCGAGCGAAGCTCCCCCGAGGCGGCAAAACGTCTGCCAACTCTACTATTACTTACTAAAGTATTATAATATGCCGTAAATGTATACTACATTAGAAACCAATAAATTATGGAAGGAGAATGTAAAAAGAAAGTAAAAAACTAATTAAACTCATAATTGTCTTGGTGGACTAAGGCCTAAAACTAAACTCAAAATTTATAAACAATAATAATCTACTGATAATGAACTTTAATAAAAAAACAAACATCGCGGCCACTATTTCCCTTAGGTGAGAACCTTCTCCTTGAGGCCTTGTTCCACAATGTCTAGTTAGTGGCTACCTGTGAGATAAAATACATGCTGTCACTGTCAAAATTTAATAACAGACAGTGACAGCATGTATTTAATCTCACAGGTAGCCACTAACCAGACATTGTGAAACAGGGCCTTAATGTACTAACAATTTCGATTCAGTTGAATCTTGAAAGTCCTGCAGCCTTGCCATTGAAAATGATCACCCGAACGGGGTCAATATTCAAGAACAACAAAATTTCAATTCCATTCGATGCAAACGGTGAAAGGAGTCAACATCGATTTAACTGTATCTTCTGGTTCACTGAAGCAATTCGAAACGCACACTACAAGTTAAGGGTATTGAAGCAAATGTAATGCAGACATTCCTTACATGCTCACATGTTGTTTTTAAGACTATTTATCAAATTGTTCGGTCGTAGGAAACACGGAACGCAGTTATTCGGAACAGGCACCGCTGTAACAACCTCATTTCTCTTTGCCAAGTGTACGCGACATTGTTACGCATTCTTTGGTTATTCAGCCAAATAATTTTATAAACAAAGGTGATAGATAGGCATTGCTATAAGTTTACAAGTTTATATTTCTCTATATTTATTATAACAGTTATTGTATACTACTTTTAGCAGATCTCAATTAAATAAGTCTCAATTATGTGTGAATTCTACAAATGATTGAGTGACATTTGGTTCAAAAACACATATCAAGGATGTTATTGAAAAAAAATAATTAAGCAAATAAAAAATTAAGTACACAAAACTACAAAAACCATGAAACTTCTACTCAATTTCGTAATGCACAATACTAGATTGCTTTATTATTGCAAGAACTTGTTAGAGCAACCCTGAACCTAAACATACATTGCAATGTTAGGCACATGTAAACATTTACTCTATCCTTTATCTCGAATGGACGTAAAGCGATGTGTTCTTATGCGAATAACCACGCAAATTTTATTTTATTGTCAGAATCCAGTACGGTTTAACCGAACTGAAAAGGCCACTACAGAGTAAGTGCCAATTTCTCCATTGTCGGTTAGAGCAAAACAGGAAGTAGTGGTTGACTTTTGACACATCTGTCATGAATTTTATATGGAGATGACGATTAATTTATAAATCAATCCCTGTCGGTTAGATAACCGATTATGGAGAAATTGGCACTAAGGCAGAAAGTTGCAATAATTCAACATTAGCAAAAGGGATAATCCCAGTTTACAACTACTTAAGTCAGACTTAACTTTAGATACAATACACAGCGAATATCCTCGACATAAAGGTGCGTTTTGATTCAAGAAGTCTGACTATAAAGATGCAAGTGAAACATCTATCATCATCAGACAATATATCGTCTGCTACTGGATATAGAGCATCTTTGAGGGTCAAAGTCAAATGCTTTGACTTCTACCTATTCATCGTATTTTTTTTTCTTCTGATGAACATATTTTTTTATACAAACTATGGGAGTGGTGCCCATAACACTGTCCTTGGCCTTCCTCAACCAATATCCATCAAGCCTGGAGGGAGTCCCAATGCAGACATTTAATTCAATTAATTAAAATAGGAATCCATCTTAGCCTCATCACCAAACACGAAAGTGTATAATGAGCAGTCAAGGCTATGTAGATCGGCACCCGGATTACACTAGGCTCATATAGAATAAGGAACCTCATAACACTAGACTAAGCTCCTACAGCAGAACCCCTGAATAACTTTAGTGGCACCACCACCCGTATACCAACTTCTGTGTAACTTCAGCAATCTCTAGGACTAAGCAAACTTGGTGCATACTGATGCCACTCTACATGAATAATCTCATTTGTATTTCATATTTCCGTAAGACTCCTACTGCAGTACTATACTAGTGTCCCTCTTAGTAATACTAGGGGTAAAATATTGAATAAGATAATATTTATTGTACCATACGAAAAATAAAAATATTATTATTAGGTAGATGGAGAGTAATTAATAAAATAATTCAAAGGTTTTGGTACCTGGCAGCTAAAATTAAACATGTATTTTTGGAATATTACGCACAGAAATATTGTTTGCGTCAATGTTGATGAAAAACGTGCCAAACTCAAAGTTCAAGATCCTCAGATACTAATGAAAACATTTAAACATAATAATAATTCTACAATACTTCTACAGCGTGAATTTGTATTACTTTACTGAATAAGTAAACACCTACGATTGTGCAATATATTTCCTATATTTATCATAATTTGTTATTGATTTAATACTATAGTTTAGGTCTCTACTATCAGTACGTATAAATCAATAAAACCCAGATACCGAGACATACATTGTTAGCCTATTGAGTCACCACTATACGATATTCTGATGAGACATCGCTATATTCGTAAAAATAACAGACACATGCATCGAATACAAAACGAGCTAGGTATGTTATGTACTTAACTACAAACAAGTAAGTATGTAATCAAATTGAGTAAATAATAAAGTTAATTGAACAAAATAAACTTTCATTGTTTGAAGATAAAAACGCAGCATAAGTTTGTTGTATGAGTAGTACGCCAAAGTGCAAGTGAGTATTTAGATTGTCTTATATGAAGCTGACCGTACATTGAATAACTCACTGTCTTGTTAGCACAATGATGAGCGTAGTTAAAAGTTCTTTTATTATACGAATATGCGAGCACCCAGACGGGAAATACAGAAACTTTTAATGGCAAAAATTTTTAGGGACTCGCGAAATTGGATCTGATCTAGTCTAGCATGTACCTATGTATATGTAACATTACACACTTGACTGTTTATTTGGAAACGGTTGTAACACATATGTATATTTATGCACATATATAAAATGCGTTTCGAATCGTACGATCAATCAGCAAGTCAGTGGCCTGTGGCCGCGCGGTTGCGACACGCGGTGTAGGTAAGTGACCCACGCGTGAGTATCGAGTGACCCACGTGAGCGCTAAGTGACCCGCACAGGCACGTGACGTGAAAACACTGCAATGCAAGTTCAAGAATGACTGCAAGCGCCATTACTGTGTGGCACTGCAACTGGCACCACAAGTAATTTAAACAAGAAAGGTTCTATTGAAAGGCAAGCGACCTCCAAGCTGCTGGGTGTAGCTGGAGCTAGGCCAAAAGTGCAGCCGAAGATATGAAGAACTGGCAGAATTTAGTGGAGAGAGAGAGAGAGTGAGCACCTCTGCGCTGCCATAGGAGGACAACAGGCAACTGAAACGAATCCCAATGTTGAGATTTCGAATCGTTAGTATTTGGAGGCGAATTTCGCATAGATAATTTAATAATTTTAGACCACATTACATTTTAAATGTTTTGCTTCAGAATCAGCTTAAATAATTAAGTGGCCTCGTGATCTTGCAGTAACTAAAGTAAGTGGTCGGAAGCACTGTAAATGGAAATTCAACCACATTCATTAAATATCGTGCGTTTTCTCGTTTTATACGGTAGTAAAACTGTACCTTTACCTTTATCCGGCGCTCATGGAAAGAATTCGACGAAATAAAATGTAATTACCTGCAAAAAAGAAAGAAAGTATTTAATGTTTTGCGTGTTGGTCGAGATTTTAATTGTATTACAATAATAATAAAAAAAACGATGGCTAACGGAAGTTCTTATCGAAATCCAACAAGCACAAACAGTAATAATGTCCGGGAAACATGTAAGTAAAATGTAAATCAGCGGAGTATGTAATGTAATGCACTGTGGGTATTATTTATTTATCAGTTTAGTTAATAAAACAAACACGTTCGCTGCCCAGTTACTCATTGAGCATTCAGTTGTAAGCTTATAATTTTATGTTACTGATGCAGTCAATATAATAAATGGATTATTAGAGGTGTACTTATTACGAGTACATTAGGTGTAGTAATTCAATTGTATGTGTATGTGTGTCATTAATGTTCCTATATTAAATTGATCAGCAATATTTATTAACAACACGTTTAGAGGACGTTAATGCATGGCTGTGATAAGTAGTTAGCTCTGCTCATATTATTATAATTATTATTATTAAGCTTATAAGTATTGTATACCAACTAGTTTTAAGTCTTTTTTTGAAAAGATGGCTCAGGAGTTTCTTGCCTCCGTTCTTCTCCTTAGACAGAAAGAGCCCCCCCTTATCCGAACGGAGAGTAATTTGTTAAAAATTGACGATCATCAGAAAATTTTATACAGGGTGTTAACTAGAATGCGTTTGAGCGGGAAATGGGGGTTAGTATTAGTCTAACCAAGCACGTTTCTAAGAAAAAAAACATCAGAATCTCGAATATTTATGTTTAAAGTCTAAAGTAAAGTGGAAAGTTTTACCTTAATCAAAAACATGGTCGACCTACACAAACACATAACCAATGAGACATTCGATTGCAAAAGAACACACACTGTAAATTTGTTATCAACTTCACTTTTCATAATTTATTTGATGTAACTATGATTGTAATTAATTACACAGTAGGTAATAACAATTATTAAATAAAATTGAAATTATTCATGGTGATTAATGACATACTAATCAACAATTAAACAGCTGATGTGCATAAAGTTTCATAGATCGTACAGAATATAATTTATGACTTTCTAGGAGCTCAGAACAATAATTAAACCTTTTTACTCAGAATAAGGTAAGCGTTTAGTATTCACCCTTGATACTCACCACGTTTTATTTTTCTTTTATTACCTAAAGATGCGTACAGACCGGCCCAACGAACGCCCACCGATGGACATTTATCATACATAATACAGGTGCAGATTGAGCAACGAAGGTCAACAAAACCCGTTCGTTGGCGTTCGTTTGGCGGGTCTGTACGCAGCTAAAGATAAAAGACCACAATGCATAACAGGATGATAACAGGGTCTACTTCAATGACGAATTGGTTTACTTACACTCGCTCATCTCGATTTGTGTTGTGTACTTGCGATTGAGACGTCTTTGATGACGAATAGTACGGAAATCCTCATAATAAGTATGGCCTCACTTTGAATACCAGTAGAATAATAACAATCTCGCGTATCATAACCATCGAGTATTTATGATAGTCATTACCTTCTCTGTGGATCTAGTCTGTCAGTCATTGTTGTTTACTTGTTTACCATTATTTTTTACAATTATTACCTAAAAGGGAAAAGGTACCTACAATTCTATCTTTTGATTACCAAGCCTTGTTCCTCATCTCGTTTTATGTTGTGCTGTGCTGTGAATACGTGTGACCTATGTTATGAAGCATAAAATGAAACTGTTCTGTATTCATAAAAGATAATTATTGTGTATCAATAAAGTGATACTTATGGAGTAAAATGAAATGTCTACAATGGATTGGGTACTTTGAGTACCCAAAATCTCGGTAGGTACCTTGACGATGTGGCTCCAAGTGTGGTGCTGATGCACGCATACTTTTTTATTGACCTTGGCTTTGATTTTTTTGGCCTTGACCTTGGCTTTCAAGTTCATGGTCATTCTGTCAAACGTACCTAAACATGAATAGGGTGACTATGAAATTTTAAAATGAACTAATTAAAACTGTTTTATGTTGGTCAGCTTAAAGCAAATAAAATACGTTTTTTAATGTCTTATCGTGTTCAGTATCATCAGCTGTATCTACCATTTCCCGCTCCAACGCAATCAAGTTAACACCCTGTATTGGTACGATGAATAAAAATTTTTGACTTTGACTTGACTTTGACTTTGACACACTTTTTATATTTCTTGTATATTATTCAAAGCGACTGATGAAACGAACAACATTTTCTAAGATAAGTCCAGTTACATTTCATTTTTTTACGTATAAAGCGGATGATTTTTAACCCGTGAAGCTTGTTTCTTTTATTAAAAGGACATGAAGTAAGAAGATAAACAATGAATGCACATTTCCTGTGAGTAGCGACCCGACTGCAGTCGGCCGAGGCTCCAGGGGTCACTCTATATGACGAAAAACTAAGTTTCTGAACGCTGCTGCGGGAGCCACGACTCTATCTTGTGTATTAAACGTGCCGATTGCACGACAGCTCTCGTTCCGTTTTACGTCAGTATAGAGTAACCCCCCAGCATTGTGCAGAGTCCAGCGAAACGTGCATAAATTAAGGCCAGTTTTGCACTCTGGCTCGTAGCCAAAAGAGCAGCGACAAAGCCGAATGATTCTCAAAAATAGGCACTTTTCTAAGCCCTTTTGAAGCCAGTCAAAGGGACTCTACTTTGTGCCCTGATTGATGATAATGATGTCAAGTTAGGGAATCAAGTTAAACAGTAACTTGAGATGGCCCCATTCAGTTGAGATACGAATATTTACTAGTTCCCGGTCTTGGATGTAAGTACTTTTATACAAACACATATTCAAACTCTGAAATTGGATGCATTAAATGGAAAAGTGGGTGCAGTAATGCTACTCAGCTTATCCCAAGATGTTCCAGTCGTAAGTGTTTATAATGCGTATGTTTATGTTATGATTATAAATAACATAACTTGACGAACCGGGACTTGATGTAAAATGTAACCACAAGTATCAAGTTCGTTTGTGGGGCAGAAACGAGTCGGACAAGATCGACCGATCACCAGGAGGTCTACTCTTGCTTGACGAAACCCGAAGTTTCAGAGCGCTACTGGAGGTCACTCTAAGAAGAAATACAAAGGTTCGGAGCGCTGCTGCGAGAACCACGACTCTATATTATGGTTCTGATCTCGCACCTTCGTTTTTCGTCTGTATAGAGTGGGTTACTCTATACAGACGAAAAACGAAGGTGCCAGCCAGGACTCTATATTATGGTTCTGATCTCGCACCTTCGTTTTTCGTCTGTATAGAGTAACCCTCTTATGCCAGCCAGGACTCTACGTTACGTCTCCATCTGTACGTTTGATCTCGTGGCATCAAACGTATAGATGGCAGGTCAGATCTCAGAAACATTGTATTTAGTCAAGAGTAGCCATCCAGTGCGGAACGCGAGAACTCGCTACTCAACTTGTAGGTACTACCTACAACACGCTAATAAATCTCCGCAAATCAGTAAAACATGTTAATGACGCATCCACTGTCAATGTTTAATTACTAAACGGCGGACAAGGTGTCATGGATCACAATTTATAACTGTATTCCTCTTCCGCAAACATAATTCACCCACAATCAGTACAATAAAATCGACTTTTAATATATATACTAAATTATCATCACATACATACATATTGCTTACTAACTTATGATCACATACCTACCGATCTGATACATGTTTATTGTGAAATTATGTAGAAGTACCTAATGAACGTTTTTGATCATCCAACAGTAAACATCATATTATAACTTCAAATTAAAATCAGGAATACCAAGAAGGAATCCACTGTAACGCAGCAAACAGTTTCAATAAATCGTGAATCAAATATGACCAAACCATTTACTCCAATTAAAGCCGGCATGACTCTATGCACGACGCGAAGTGGAGCCGAGAGCCATATTGCTCAACAACCAATAGCAGAAGCAAAATATTTTTGCGAGGACATTTTAATGAGCAGACTTGTGAGTGTGTTGGTCGCATCAGAGCGGCCGACGGTCGGCCATCGCCCCCACAAATTTTAACAGCCATTGACAACGAGCTAAATGAAATTTTAACCGCTAATAACAAAAGCTCAAACAGAATTGGATCCCGCTCTACTCATAATAAAACGTATTACAAAGAAAAAGAATGTAAACTATGCAATTATGGCGTAGCCTACTGTGAGAAACTGACCAAATATGCACTTACATCCAGACAAAGTGGCGTATAACCTGTATCACAGTTGCGAGTTTAATAAGAAGCCTGCAGTTAGTCGTCATTACTAAAGTGCTGGTAATGACAGTTCAGATATAAAACTAGACAAACATAACATATCAGAATTGTTACAAGTATAAATAAAAAATAGATCACTGCATGATTATTACAAAACGAATAGATATAATGATGACAAATGCATACAACACGTTAAAGTTGCCAATAAAAAACCATGACTGCAGCGAATTCTCAATGCATTAGGCTCATTTACGCAACTTGAGCTAGAAATGAAAATGAACAAAGAGTTTTTGTTATATAACAGTGTTGTTGCAACCATTACGCAGATTATCGGTATCCGATTCATATGAAACCAGAAATAGACTAAGTTAATTGAAGACAGAAGTATATGTATTGTTTTCATGTTTGTTTTCAAGTGGCCCGATAAAGAAGCCATATGGCGGGCCACATGTTGAGATTGTCGAGCTACTTCACTATCCCCTGCGACCCTGACCGTGAATGTTAACTCAATAACTACTAATGTCTAAAATAGTACGCTTTCTTCGAACAACATAACTGGAATAGTTATAACAGCAATCGTGTTTTTGTTGGATGTTAATGAAAGAGGTTACAGAAAAACGTCATAATGATCATTGAACGTGCAAGTGCAAGGGCACTACAAGGTTGGAGAAGAAATAGATTAGTGAGATAAAACATGTGCTGAGCAAAACAACAGGCGACTGTGTCGCAGAAGGCGCGGGATGACAGCAAAAAAACCACTCACAAAGGCAAAAGCGAAGAATTGTGATTTAATGGATATTTTTTTAGGGTTCCGTAGCCAAAATGGCAAAAACGGAACCCTTATAGTTTCGTCATGTCCGTCTGTCCGTCTGTCCGTCTGTCCGTCTGTCACAGCCGATTTACTCGGAAACTATAAGTACTACAGTGATGAAATTTGATGGGAATATGTGTTGTATGAACCGCTACAAAAATATGACACTAAATAGTAAAAAAAAGAATTGGGGGTGGGGCCCCCCATACATGTAACTGAGGGATGAAATTTTTTTTTTCGATGTACATACCCGTGTGGGGTATCAATGGAAAGGTCTTTTAAAATGATATAAAGTTTTCTAAAAAACATTTTTTTTAAAGTGAACGGTTTTTGAGATATCAGCTCTCAAAGTCGTAAAAAGTATGTCCCCCCCCCTCTATTTTTATAACTACGGGGTATAAAATTCTAAAAAAAATAGAGGTGATGCATGCTAATTAACTCTTTCAACGATTTTTGGTTTGATCAAAGTATCTCTTATAGTTTTTGAGATAGGTTGATTTAACTGTAAATTATATTTGCTGCTACGGAACCCTTTGTGCGCGAGCCCGACTCGCACTTGGCCGGTTTTTTTAGGAATCGTATACTCGTATAATGCTAGTAGCCGGTGGCAATAAACTCCAAAAAACAATATTGGAAACGGGCGAACAAAAACAGAAAATCAATAATGATGATAGGTTGATGCTTGATGCGCCAATTTTTCACGCATACAAAAACTGTGAATCGAGCTAACAAAAAAGGGGAGGATGATAAATTACACCGCCCTAAATAAATATGGCTGACATTTGAGCGAACTCAAATGTTGAGGCAATTATGTCTTTAGTGGGGTTTCAACTTGGCATTATGAGTGCCCGGTCTGGAGGGCTACTCTTGCTTGATTAACTACAAACTGAGAGCTGTCGTGCAGTCTTTAATGCAACGAGATAGAGATGCGGTTAGTACAGGAGCGCCAGAGCAAGAGTGAGAGCCCCGTCCCGGGCTCATAGCAAGCCATTTCAAGGACCGCTCCGAAAGACAAACTAACACTTCAACAGGGCTGATGATAATATACTTTTTGCTATGTTTGTTATCTTAACAAACAAGCAAGTACCTACATATTTTTAGTTTACTTTTTCTTTGGTGTTTAAGAATATTCTACATACTCTTAAAATGCATTTTATAACAAAAAAACATAAAGAATAAATTGGTAAAACAAGAACGTGGACCACTTTAGTTTAGACTTTAATTCAAGTCGGCCCAGCAAGTAGCGTACGCATATTTACAGTTTTTATACGTGAGACAGGTATTCCGCATTCTAGAGGTAGCTTTGACATAAAAAGTAATTTATTACAGGTTCAAGGAATGAGGCGCCTCTCAGCTCAGACTGAAAGCATCTACGGTACCTGTTTTCTACACTGGCGTTATAAATCTTTATGGGTGTTTAATACCTCCACACAAACTACACGATAAAGAGTGTTTATCGGTGATATTCTTGACACATCGCGCGCCATTTCCGCTATCAGATGAGCAGGCACGTGGTGGGCTGCTAGAAAGCTACCATCTTCCCCGAAACTTGACTGAGGGTTCCGTATACCTGGTCCTTTTGCTATTCTAAAATTTACCTTTATGCTTATGGCTGTAAGAGCCAGTAAACGCAGAGGCCGGTTAGATTGAACCGTGTGTGAATGATGCATGCGTATCACGTAGCATTGTATGTACTGTCGGGTGTAACAAAGCGATACTGCTTGGACTTTATAGCGTTCTTAAAGCCTGGAAGGTAAGAGCTATATTTGTGTGTATTTGTTACAAATAGGTTATGTCCAACTGTACTTGCGGCGACAGTAGCAGCATCAGTCGTAGAATGCAAATTGAACTTATTCTACAAAATTTCGAACCGGATTCTAACAGTAGCGTTTAGTCATTTCTTTTCAGTAACTGTTGGTCGTTAACTTCGTTAACTGTAGGTTTAGATTGGGACGGTCTGGAACTCTATCCTTTAGTGACTTGAGTTATTAATGATTTAATTCGTAATTAAATAACTTATATAATTTTATTATAAACTGAGCTATCTCTGAAATACACATAATATGATAGAGAAGGTTAAAAATCGGCCACAATACCTTAACAAGATCGATAAATAGGATCTGGTTTGGACGTTTAGTAAATTAACTCATACGTAGTTATTTACTGTATAACTAATAATAAGTAAACAGATAGCTAAATGGTCATTATAATAATGTGAATGTAAGATTGTTAAAAGCATACGTTTTCCTGGAAATAACCTAGTAGTGGTCGTGACCAACGAGTGTAGCTCACTAGACTAGTTACCTCGTTACAACTCTTTCTAACTGGTGACCAGAGAAAACACTTTAGACCACATTTTCTTTTAACTGCTTTAATAAACATGTAAGTCACCACTTTCTATGGCAAAGAGAATACCATAGATATACATCTACAATAACTGCATCAATACATGCATAACCCGGCACTTACTCTTCCAACTATACTCAGTACAAAAATCACTGCCTCACAAACAAAGTGATTGCATTTATTTACAATATATCCTTGTCCAGCATATGTATATTCCAATTAGCCATAGAGTTAAGAAAGAACCAACTCAACCTCACTTGATCTTTACCCATATTAAGTACATTAGATCAGCATTAGCAAACATGTGCAAAAAGCCAATGCAAACAAAGCCCGCCACCGGCAGAGCGGGCCTACCGCGAACCAGTCTAGCGAGTCAGCGACCGTGCTGCCCCCCCCCCCCCCCGCTACCCCTGCAAGGTCAAGGCACCACTCCCCTTTCTTCCCACGGACGCTATTCCGGGCTGCTGCAGCGTAACCGGTGATACATGGAGGCAAAAACGCGGGTTTCTTAAGTCTGAAGATTTTTAAAATCGTATCTTGACAGGGTGTTATGGTTCGTCATCAGCGTTAGCAGGACAATAATCCACAGTTGGACATAGGCCTCAAGGAGCCCCGACTTAATCTGTCTTCGGCCTTCCTGATTATCTTGTTTAAAAGTCTCTATGTAATAGGAGGTAGCTACTGCACATTTTATTATTTCAGGAAACACAGTCATTTAGATCGCCAGGCTAAAAGCATTGTTGAACTATTTCCTCCAAGGTTGTGCCGTAATGATTTGGGAGTAATTCTCCGTACTACATGACTGTACAGTGTACACTGATAACGACAACAACTTCATTTATAATTACAACAATTAACAATGTCAACATTAACGACTGCGATTATGTATTTCACTTTGCACCTACTAAACATAATATCGTCAAGAAATGTCTCAAGATCAGACTGATCATAATCTTTATAATTATAGACAGCGAGTTCGCAACGGTGGCATAGATACTTCAAAGAATACTTTAGACTTGTTTTAGATTGTGAGTAGTGTAGTACTTAAGTAAATAATGTACTTTAGGAATACTTAAAGTGGAAATTATGGAAATCCTTTAAAGACCCTCTTGAAAGGTAGGCTTAAGCTTTTTTAGACAAATAAATATATAACAATAACTATAATACATACTTTTGCCTAGTTACACAAATAGCACTGAAGTTCAAGTGGTAAATTCTTTAGTATGTCACGGCACTTAGAAGAATCGTGCTAGCTGGGTGACACGCAACAGCTAATAAAACGTGTTTAGTGCGCTGTTGATGCTATCTAACTATTTAGTAAGTGGTAAGGTCACATCGATACGGCTAATTGGAACCAACGTTCAGAGCTTGTCGCCTTTAGAGTATGTAGAGTTAGAGTTAGACTTGGCTCTATTATAAACAAAGAAACACAGTGTATTGATAATTATTACTTCATTATGAAAAATATACTTTTTTTGTACTATTTTATGTATATAAGTTGTGAATTGTAATGTGTCTTTAATTGTGCAAAATAAAGAGTATTCTATTCTATTCTATTCTAATATAAGCTAACTATTGATAAATATTACGTAACAAAGACATGCAACAAAATAAAAAGGTTTGTCTGATATAGAACATAGAGTCATACACACAAAGAATTTGAATATTTATGTAACTAATTATGCTTAAGCAAGGAAAGCAAAAGATAAATAAGTAGAAATAAACACAGTCATTATCGTAATGAGTCAACTAGCCAATAAGCCGAATAGAAACAATGTCCCTGATTTTGACTCAGCAAACAAAATATAGATACACAAAGTTCATTAAAATGCACCTATTTAGTGACATTTCCAGTAAGTAAATAGTTTATATAATTAATTAATTAGTATAAATAATTCCAGTATTAAAGACATCTGGTATGGATAGACACAAATTAAATAATTACATTATATGAATATACATATATTATGAATTACATAACATATAATACGTATGTATATTGAGATAAGCTAGGGTACTCCTATAATTATGTGTTTAAAAAATATTATAAGGAAAACAGACACTAAACATCTTAAGAAAATTGAGGTCGCACTGGAGGCCATATTTTTGCAAAACAGGAAACAAAACTGATAGATATATGGAACTGGCATCCTTGGGTTTTACAAACACGATTGAGTGAAATGTATCCAGAAATTTCACTTCAACGAATTATATTTCGAGATAGAAGATAATCTTACTAAACAAGAATAGTGTGGTGAACCAAAATTAAGATTGTGGAATCAATTTTAAATCTGATATCAGATTTATCAGATTTAAAATTGAGGTAACTTAGAAAATTGACATCTATGTTATACCATGTTTTACGCAAATAAAGCATTCTATTATATTCTATTCTAAAACTTGTCAACTTTTAGTACTTCATTATAATGTCCCTAAAATCTTGTTCAACTTTCGCAATATTTTTATAACGTTAAAAGTGGATTGATGCTAAAAGTCTTAAACGAGACTATCAATTAGCAACATTATTACCAACATTCACCATAAACGATTTAACCGGACCAAGTTTTGTAATCAACAAGCATATCCGGAAAGGTAATTAATCGAACATACAAATTTACTTTAAAAATTCTCATAAAATAAATGCATAAAATATTGTTAAGTATTTAAGTTTTGAACAATATAAACCCATGTCCACTGGTCAAATTGATCAGAAAAAACTAGTGTCCAAATGTAGAGCTGCAGTCTACAATAGACTACAGACGGGAACGAATAAAGAGAGCAGGGAGTCATGCATGGTCGGTGCTTTTATATCGGCTTTTATCCCTGAGTCACGCCACCTGAACACGTCAATGCATTCTATAAAACACTGCCGAGTGCAAATTGAATACCGGCCCGACCGCACTGGCAAATTCCAAAAGTGTTGTGCAGAAATAATGCTCGGTGAAGGTCAATTTATCCAGCGTCGCGTAACTCAGGCTTTAAGTACAAGCAGTGTGGTAAGGACTAATACATTGCATACATTTAAATATGTAGTGTATCTGTAAATATGTATATGTATGTAGATTGAATTTCCATGATTGCTCCTGTCACGCATAGTTCTGATATTATTAGGCAATAATTATAAAATAGGGACGCCTACACAGATAACTAAAAAAGTTCAAGTTCAAAGTTAAGAAGAATCAAACGGCTCACGTCCATGTTTCGGCATCGTATGAAACGTTTCGCATCGCATTCAGTATTATTTGTATAGAAATTCACACAGTAATAGTGCGTCCACTTCATCGGCATTGCCGACGCCGTTTTTCCATAATAATATATTTATGACAATCCCATTGGTGATATGATGGTCCCGTCGGATACGAAACATACCGATAGGTGGACCTACCTTACACAGGTGCACGCATGTACCTTAAAGCAGTAAGGTTTTCTCTGCAGTCTGGTAATTGGTCGCAAGTTGTACAGCAGATTCCGACGCGCTTCGTCGCAGCCTCTTTGACTACCGACTCCTCCAGTAAAGTATGTTTGACTCCGTAAGAGGAGTCGGAACACGCGAATTTAGGTTTTTGAATTGAACAGGGGACATCTTTGGGCATGGAGAATAAATAGGATAGTTGACCTGGCAGATATTAAAAACAAAATTGTAGGTATATTTATTATAGTCGCTAACTTTGATCATGGAAAAACCTAGATTTAGACTTTTAGAGGCTCGCTAGATTTTGTAGCGAGAAGCGTCACACAGAATTTAAGGTATTCCGTTTATATTTATGGGCACAGTTACACGGTTTCTTTTTACTCCAATCCTATCATACGTAGTTTAACTAAACACCGTATGATATTAATCAAAACACGTTCATTCCTAATCAGACAGATGGTATTTACTGCTCGACTATAATAAACAAAACACGGACAATGCAATATCACATGCATTGAAATTACGAAAATGCCTTTGTCACTTTTAATTGGACAGGGCGCGTGCGTCTGTCGGTTATTATTGGTGCAAATAAACACGAGGCCCAGTTACGATGATACATCAGATTCTGCCCTGAATTATCATCATCATCATCACCATCCTGTAATCGTAAACTGATAGACCTCTCCAAAGGATAGAATAGAATAGAATATCACTGAATGTCGTCTTATAAAACTTACAAAACATTTTAATCTTATTCTTACGAAATATAGAGCAAATTGTAATAAGGTACCTACTGTAATGTGCCTATGTTTGTGGCATCGATGGAACATTGGTCTTAGTTATTTAGATATAATATTTTATTATAGAGGAAAGTCGTAGGTACTTGACTCAGAAACGAGCATCACTAAATCACGGAAGAAACTAGTAACAAAAACATCACTATTTCCATGCTAGCACACAATTAATTGAACTACAGTCAACAAAGGAATCAATTTGAGTGCAGCTTGACTCAAATTGTGTCACGTTGTGCAAATTTACTCAGAATTTAAGTAGTGTACGCAGAGTAAACCATGAAAAAAACCGTGTGTACAGAGGCCGTTGCACTAAAACCATGTAATACCCCCGTTTTAATTTCACGCCCCACGAGCAGTGATATTTTTATTAATCTTTAGAGGCTTTACTGGACTAAATTGCGTTGTGAGCGTAAGCAGCAAATTGCCTGGCGAGACCAGAAGTGGAATTATACGTTAAATTTCGGTTATTAAACGTTTATTCACACCCTGGTGGCGCACTGCATAAGGATCATGTTTATTCGCAGAAAAGTCCCTGAAAATTATAACGGCTGTTAGTTTTTTGTTGTTTTAATGTGAGGGGTTTAGTTAGCAAGTAATTTCAGTATACTGTGAAACTATTATTATCTTAATAGTATTTTTAATTAATTTTTTTTATTTATTGAATTATAGGTATGAATTAATACATAAAAAAAACAAGCTTAAAGATACTACAATAATCCTCGCAGGATTGTGCGCAGCGTAATACTTTCCTTTTTTTCAAAATTACCTACAGTTTTTCATACAAAATTCAGATAGCTTTTAAAACCATATCCATCACCAAAGCATAGAGCACGTTAGTACAAAACAATTACAGCCCCACCCCACATATCTATTAACTACCAGTTTCACACCTGAGAAAATTTTGTTAAACAGCACTTGAGTAGGTATTATACATCTTTTCGTCGGACTTTTTGTAAGACAGATAATCAGGCGGACTCTATTGGGTTTCTGTTCCTCATTTTATATCTGAACCATTTTTTGTAGGACTGCTTGCACTACACATCATAATATTGGTAGCAGTACGTCCTACATTAGTCTTACAAAAAATAACTATGTATGTATTTCAGTATTTATTATTAAACATGAATGTTTACTACATTTTGTACACCTTCCTCATTTATTCTTTAAGTCTCTCCTCCACCCAAAGGTTGCCTGGAAGAGATCGCTTTTAGCGATAAGGCCGCCTATTGCGTTATATTGTAAATTGTTATTTGTGTAAATTGTTTTTAAGTCAATAAAGTAGTATTCTATTCTATTCTATTCTATATTAGTTGTACTCCAGTGTGAAACCGGGCCTAATTCCACTAATTCGTTTCACATAAAACGCGAAGTTTGGTCCGGCCGGCCGCATCGGCACTAATATCACTAATTAAACTGATGTAGGTGAAATGTCGGTGTAACAGAATGAGTTATACTCCACCCGGCCAGGGATAATGTTGCCATTAGCACGTCAGCCTGTGTTTTAACCCTTTATCTCAGGGGCGCGAGGAAATTAGCGATGTTTGTATTTGTGCCCTTTGAGGGTATAGTTGGTTAACTTCCATGATTACTCTCAAATAGGTAGGTATATTAGGATATATTTTTTTATCGAATCCGAAACAAACAACGCTTTATCTTCCAATAGATCTCGCGATGTAGGATGGATTGGGTGACGTCTGTCAGACAGGATCATTAAACTGTACATCTTCATCATCATCAATCCTCTTAGCCCTAATCAGGGACTCTTAGCCCTAATCTTCTCTCGGTAGGCCGCTCCTAAAAAAACACTAGAAATGGACTAGGGTTTGTCACCTAGGAAAAGGATTAGCCAGTCAGATTAGTGTCAGTCGCTCAGTGCCCGTTAATAACTTTTATTGTATTTTGCTTAGGTATTTATGCTCATAGCGTGGTACCTTATTTAAAGAGCTACTCCCATTTCGCTATACTATATAACACATTTATCTAAAGCCACTCATATAGCAACTTACTTTCATGACAATGCGGAGACAGGTTTTATTGTAGGTAATTAAAATTAAAATTGAAATTTATTGCTAGTCACGGGAACGCGAATCACCCTTTTAAAATCTTTATTGATATTTATGGCGCGAATTAAATAAATCGACGCTCATTATGTGTTTAATATCAGAGCTTTCTATTTCACGAATATTTAAAATGGGTACTGTTAGCTGACTGAATTTTTCAGCAAAGTTTTTTATCGTACATCGTTTGAATTTTTTCCAAGCTAAAAATTACTATTGGCTGTATATAATTCTATTTTGATTTACACATCAAGGCACTATCCTGGTATTTTGATTCTTATACTCTAGACTAGTTTTTATCTAATTTCATTTTATTTATTTATTTATTTAATCCTTTATTGCACAAATATAAAAATAAGTGTGGACTTAATGCTACAAGCATGTTCTACCAATTTTTTTACTAATTTACCTACATAGTTAACAAAAGTATGCGCAAGTGAGTAGGCTAAATACCTTTACTCTGACAAAATATTATAACATCCAAAGTCGAAATATAACTTTGAGGTTTTCCTCCACTGTTGTACAGTTCTGTCTCTGAGGAAACATTATTTATTACGTTTTGTTTTCTTATTTATACAGGGTTTAAACTGTATTTTTGTGACAATGCATAGGGTAACGATAATTATTGTGAAATTATGTAGTGAAGTAATTACAGTTTCTTAACAATGCTTCACGATTGCATCACGAGTACATTAAGCCACTATTCGTTTGATTTGCACAGTAAGTATTCAATAAAATTATTTGTCTGGAATCACATAGGGATACCTATTTATAAAAACTTAAAACTCAATCTATACATACTTTCGTTTCAGCTAACTAGAGTTAATAGTTTTGAAATTCCTGTGGCATACGGACAAACAGACCGACAAGACGAAACTATAAGAGTTCGGTTTTACCGTTTGGTTACGGACCCATAAAGACTGACTTTCGGTACTTTGGTGTACCCTGGGTTTGTATAAAACCACCCTGTATGTACGCAACGTAATGTTAGATTATTTTCCCTCAGGACACATTTCTACAAAATTCAGTAAAAGCTTTGGGTTATGTACATGTCGACTCTGATATTCTTAACTCTATGCCCACAAGGGTGCAACTACCCCCTAAATTATGGTGAACAACTTTATACTTTGTTGTGTCCTTGACACGGTTGGTTTTTGCGAAATTTCAGCTGTGGTTATTTTCGCTCAGTGTTATTTTTTTACTTTTATAAAAAAAACTTGAGAGTTTGTTTCGAGAAGATGCGAGATAATAATAATAAGCATATGTGGCTATATGTATATAGAAAGGGCTATATAATTTTCGAACTTTTAAGCTCTTTCATATCATCATAAAAATACTTTTATCCATGTACCTACTTATTTAATTTCTGTTCGACCAAAGTTAACAAGTAGGTATTTCTTAATTACCTACCTCCAACGCGGTGCTACGAAATTTCAAGGAACAAATAAGTTCTACAATGAACTTTATAGTAGTCGTATCTATTATTATTACATTAAGATTTTAACAAAATGATCCAGACAAATGATAAATAAAAATTATCTCTGTATTTTATCTTTGTAATGATTTTTTTCACGATACATAATTATGTAAACATACTTCACAGTTGAACGCCATTGACACCGGATCAGATAAGCGGATAACCGGATTGTATCACACAAGCCCCGACGAATCACCACAAGAAACACGTGTGTTCAATTAAAAATAAATAAAAATGATAGTGGAGCTGTTAATATTTATATTCTCAACATTATCCGTGTATATTTTGTATGGTTATTACAAGAATAATCAGGATTTTGAGGAGAAAGGAGTGAAGTACCTCCCCGGAGTGCCGATATTCGGGAACACGGCCGGGAGTACGCTGGGGAGACATCACATGTTTTTTGATTATCAGAATGTGTACAAAGCTTTTCCAGGTGAGAGGTAAGTGACAGTGTTTGGGATATTTATAATAACCACCAGCTTCATAATTACTATAACTATATATTTATGCACTTTTATTTGGAGCTTGTGCAGCTCACAAATTCACAAACCCTTCTTTTCATAACTTCAAACATTGATGGCTTGTTATTTTGTTCAAAGTTCAAGTGTGCAAGAGGGGTGTTACAAGATTAACGTGTTTGTGTATCTGTTTTTTGTAGCGTAGCTCTTAAAAGACTGAACCTATTTTCAATTTGTTTTCATACTAATTATTAAGTATCGTGTATGATGTGCAGTTACGTTGGCTACGTGGATGGCATGGCTCCAACGATCCTGCTCCGAGATCCGTCCGTCATCAAACTGATCACTGTGAAGGATTTTGATCACTTTGCTGATCACCGACCACTGTCTTCCGATGATCTGTTTTCCGAAAGCCTGGTGATGATGAAAGGTATTTTGATGATGCTTGACATTACTTTAACTTACTTAGGGTTACCTTAGCTTAGTGTTTATCTTACGCACTGAATCCCCGAAGGGATAGTCACTGAGACTGACCCTCTTTGCGCTGTACATTTGCACTTGATAGGTCGCTAGCCGAATCGCCGTTTTAGAATGGGTACAGTACACTTAGGGTAGACTCCGGTACACACCCAGAAATATAGATGTGCAGGTTTTCTCAAGATTTTTTTTGAGAAAACCTGCATTGCTTCATTCACTATAAGAGCACGAGCTATGCATCAGACTGTGCAATTTAGTAGTTGTAAAAGTTTTGCATGGCGCTCACTCACATTGCGTAGCCAAGCGTCGCGCGCGCGCGCGCAAGAGCGAGCGCGATGGAGAACTTTTGTCACGTCTTAACAGCGCCCCGTGCTACAGGGCCTTGTATTTCTATTCTGCAGGCGACAGATGGCGCGACATGCGCTCCACGCTGAGCCCCGCGTTCACCGGCTCCAAGATGAGGCAGATGGTGCCCTTCATGAACGAGACCAGCCACAACATCGTGCAGTACTTGAGAGGTTCGTTCTGTGCTTCATCATCAGCTGATTTGGCTTAAGTGCTAAGAAAGGGAACAGTTGGGCTGGTAATAAACTGGCGAGAATTCGATCAAAAAGCGTCAAACCGAGCCGAATGGAGGAAGATACTGCAAACCTAAGCCCTGCTTAAGTAAAACTTGAGGATATTCTCTTATAATTTTAATGATTACCTAAATTTTAATAATGTTTCAGAAACGGAAGGACAAAACATAGACGCAACATTCCTCATTCATTGCTACACCAATGACGTAATCGCCTCAACAATATTCGGAGTCCAAGTGAACACATTGAAAGATCCCAGTAACTATTTCTACAAAGCTGGACAAAAACTAGTGGCTAGTTCCTTCTCGAAAAAACTTTCATTTTTCCTTGTATTGACCTTCCCTTTTCTGGCAAAGGTAAGTAAATAAGAGATCTTATATACCTATTATCTTAATAATACAAGTTTATGATGTTGTATGCAGCAGGGGTTATACAATATTATACATCCACTTCTGAAAATAGCAACACATTTATACAAAATAATATTATTTTATTTTAGTACTTTCCGTTCTTCCCAAAAGAGGCTACGGATTATTTCAAGGACTTGGTGTTGAAGACCATGGAACACCGCGAGAAAAACAACATTCAACGACCAGACATGATCCAAATGTTGATGGAGGCTGCTAAAGGTATGTATAATATACAATATTTTTTATAAGATCTTAAAATTGAAACATTTCAAGATCGAGTAGGTTACCTTATTTTAACATAAAAAACACGGAAAAGAAATTGTTAATCTTTCCAAACTGTTTCAGGGACATTGAAAGATCAACCCCAGGACAAACTAGATGATGTTGGCTTTGCTACCACCCAAGAAGCTGATGTGAAGCCAAAGGGTAAATTAAGACGTAAGTATCCAGAATTCTTTGTGTTCCGTAGCCCTTATGGATTGGCCATGTCTGTCCGTCCTTCCTTCAAGATTTCAGCTCAGCCAGCCTAGTTCCTGTGTAAATAGGAGCCACAAGCCTGGATGTGGTAAAAATTGAGATAGGCTTTCTGTAGTACATAGATATGGACATATTAGCAGAATGTGTTCAACTGTCACATATACCTCCTTACATATACTTCAGGGACTAGTGGAAGTCCTTATGCTATGTACTTGTATGTCGCAGCTGGACATATAATTGAATAACTAATACCCGCATGCAGTGGCGGATTAAGAGCATCGGAGGCCCTAAGCACAAAGCCTGTGTAGCCTAATTTAGAACATTTTGTTCCTTGACAAAGAGTGACAAAACAGTTCAATAGCTAAAACGTCCTATAACTTTTCTATAAAAAAGGATGTAAAACATTTTAAAAAAAATTTGCTTGCCTTAACCCTTAATTCACTTCGTGAAATTTACTAACGTAATTCACTTGTATGAGTCCCTGGGACTCATATATTTTGTAAGCGTGGGTTATTCAAATAAAACATATTAAACAACAGATGTATTTTAAAACCTCTACAAAATATCAAATATTCGTAATAAATATATGTTTTTACGTTTTTTTGACTCTTAAAGAAATACAAACCAACAATAAAAAACAGAAAAGTATGCTCTAATACAAAAATAAAAAAACGTGCAATGGGTTTTGCCACTGCTTACAGGCAACGTCAGCATACCTTTTTTGAGCAGGCCAAACATATGGGTTTTGTACATTTGGTACATAGAAATGCATTAGCGTATGCATTATTAAAGGAAGTGAATTAAGGGTTAAAGGCCTACGACACGCGCAAGTATCACCACAGTTACAACTGAGCAGGTACGCCGTCACACGGCACAGTTAAGTACGCGCAAGCCTCATTTTTGTCAAAATCGTCAGCGTGGAAACTGTTTCCCAATGAGGAACTATTTCTTCTACTGGTATATTTCCAATGTTTGCAAACAACTAGAATTTTTTCACTAGAATGTCTAGTTGTTGTATTTTTTCTATTTTACTACAATTTTTTTGTCCACAAAAATCAAACTGTACACGATCGAAGTGGACAAAAAAAATGCTGTAAAATTGAAAAAATCATTCACATTATAAACTACTCAAGGATTTAGAGAAGACTCTAATGAATGGCAAAATTATTAAAATTTCAAACATGTCGAAAAATGCGCAAGCCGCGTTCCCGCGGTATACAGTTTTACCACCCATTTGCACAGTATTCCATGTACAATTGTACAGTACAAGCCGGCCTGCGCAGGCAAAACTATGGTAATACTCACGCGTGTGGTAGGCCCTTTACCAACCACACGCACGGTATTCCGTGTTTAAGTCGGCCTGCGGCGCAGGCAAAACTGTGGTGATACCTACTTTTACGCGTGTGGTAAGCCCTTTAATCAGAGCAAACTCATTACATCGGACATATTGTGGATGAATAAAATGTACTTAGGTATAAAATGAAACAGCAGCAGAGGATGGGGGCCCCTGGAGGCCCGGGGCCCCAAGCACGTGCTTGTCGTGCTTATAGGTTAATCCGCCACTGCCCGCATGTATCACGTTCCAGAATGGGATTACGAAACGCTAGCTGCGCAAGCGTTCCTGTTCTTCTTCGGAGGCTTCGACAGTTCTGCGGCCGTCATCGTGATGGCCATCCACGAGCTCGCCATAAATCCTGGTGCTCAAGAGACTCTCCATGAAGAGGTGAAGAAGCATCATGAACAACACGGGGAGATGACTTACGAAGGCGTCCAAAACATGCCCTATTTGGATTGTGTTGTTAATGGTAGGTTTAGAATAAATGTCCTTTTATTTAAAAACATTTAATAAAAAAATTGATTTTTACGTTTATAGTTGGTAATATTCTGATGCCGTGTTACATGTAGTAAGTTCAATATTGCAGACGGCTTAATTAAGCTAGATGTTTTCCGTTTAGGATTAATTTGGTACTTTACTCATTGGAACTTTTTATTGCTCGCGAGTGTATAATAAATCTGGTGATGATGATATTAAAACTTTCCTTGTCCACAGAAACCTTAAGGAAGTGGACTCCAGGGGTCGCAATGAACAGGGTATGCGTGAAACCATACGTCCTGCCCCCTCCAAGAGAAGGAGGGAAACCAGTGAAAGTAAAACCGGGAGACAATATCTACAGCGTCGTAAGCGCCTTGCACTGGGACGAACAGTATTATCCAGAGCCTGAAAAGTTCAAGCCTGAAAGATTCAGTGACGAGAACAAACATAAGATACAGGCGTTCACGTTCATTCCTTTTGGAGTTGGACCCAGGAATTGCATAGGTATGTAAACATATTTGCAATAGGTTTGTGAATTATTATTAAGTCTATTACTGTGTAGGGTCTGTGAGGTATAAAATTACAAAAAATTATAATAATATTTTGTGAGCATAAAATATTCGAGCCAGAATATAACGACATTTCCAATCAGTCCTCTAGTGGACTTTTCTGTGACTATAAAACTACACGTTTTCCAACCTTCTTCTGAAGGCCTAGCATGGGCGCAAGACGCGCACGCCAAGACATGAAAAAAGTTTTTGTCTCTCTCACATACCTACATGGCGCAGCTTCGAGAGCGAGTGCGACGGAAAACTTTTGCCACGTCTTGACGGCATAATACTATCATTCATAAGAAACTATTTGCCCACAGCCTCGAGGTTCGCGATCCTGGAGCTGAAGGTCCTCCTCTACCACCTGGTCCTCCACTTCGAGGTCCAGAAGTGTGAGAAGACCTCTGACCCCATCCGCCTGGGTCCACGCGACTTCAACGTGCAGGCTGTCGGCGGCACTTGGGTCAAGTTTAAGTCTCGGAAATGAACACGATATTATGCTTCCAGATTGGTAGGAGACGTAGCATGTTAGGTTGATTTTGTACATAATAATAATAAGACATCCATAAACAGTAGGAATGCAAATGTACAAAATGTGTATTTTTTATTTTACTAATAATTTGTGTATAAAAAGGAGCTGTGCAATCCTTTTCTATTCCTTTTCATTTGCTTACTTACTGATGACATGCCTAATATTAGAATAAACTTCAATAAAAGTATAAGTACCTAATTTAACAAATAAAACAGTGCTTATTTAACCAAATTTCCATTTGACCCATATTGAAACGGACATATTTCAATATGACCCGCTGGATTGTTACCGTGCATTTCGCAACACCCTGTATATGACTAGTGACGTCACATGCAGCACCGGCTGCACAGACTAAATTCATGAATAACTAATGCAAACAGTACCTTTGTGTAGTTTCGCTAAATACATAGTATACTTATACTTATGTTTACTAAAGCATTTGTTTGTTGATGCAGATGTGTAAAGGTAGAGAACTCGCAAGCTAGCGAATAAAGGTAAGCGTCGACATTTTCGGCATCGAACGCAACGGACGCATCGCATTCAGTATTCTTTGTAGAGAAATTCACACAAGTGCGTCCACTTCATCGACATTGCGGAATCGGTTTCTCCTTACGGTCGAATGGCGTAGTGTTTAGTGGCCCTGACTGCTATGCCGAAGGTCCCGGGTTCGATTCCCGGCTGGGGCAGATATTTGTTTAAAGACAGATATTTGTACTCAGGTCTTGGGTGTTGATATTTATATTTAGTATCTATCTATCTATGTATTTGTGTAGATATATCACCTGTCCGACACCCATAACACAGGTTCTGCCTAGCTTGGGGTCGGATGGCCGTGTGTGAGATGTCCCCACATATTTATTTATTATTATTATTATTCACATTTATGAAATTCCGTTTGGTCCGATACGTGCGATACCGATAGGACGCTTACCTTAAGGTTGTTAGGTATGTTTCACAATGTCTGGATAAAAGTTATCTGTATACTGAAAGAGGCATAGAACAACTCGGACTCTGGTGTACCCATAGGTAAGCTTGACACAGGTAACTTTTATCCAGGCTCATGGAAACATGCGGTGAATGTTAAACAAAGATAGAATTTTATCATTGCACGATCCAAACACTTTTAACACTTTTTTTTTCATTTGGCGGAGCTGGCTAGTTTTAATTAAAACTTTGATGAGTAATTTTTTAGACTAAACTACTCGATACTCGTACTGTGTGGTCAATATCCTCTTATGATTCGCAATGTACTTGTACTTGCACACTCCACATCAGTAAAGTACCAACTGAGTTCTAACTAGTTAAGAGAAGTTTAGTGATGTTCATCAAGGTACGGATACGAATACTTTAAAGTACTTACTCATTTCTAATTTAAGTGAATTTTAACTCTTATTATAAAACGTGGACCAAAGATAGACCTGGTTTAGAACCGATTATAGTCCAGAGATGTCATACAAATCTTATAGCCGAGTTTAAATTAGTTTGTTTTATAATATAAACATTTCATTAATATTGTAAGTACATCTCCTTGTTATTAAATTTATGCTATGATTTTACTCAGCTTCAAGTAAATAACGATATCAAAAGTAAAAACAATACATATTCATTACCTCTAACGTGTATAGAAAGCACTCACGACTCACGACTGTTATTCCTTGGAGACATATTATTTACTCGCGGCCGGATATCCGATACCCACATAAGAAATCGGATAAGAGATACGGATATTCGAAACACCTCTACCAGGCATTCTCTGACGTCTGCAGTTCAGTTGCAGTTGCAAATCCCATTTTGAGAGTTGACGCAACTAAGTTTGCTTCAATACATTATTCATGGCGGCTCTCAAAGGTCTTCGCAAAAAGTGAAGGAGGTAACTGCTAAATTGACTGTAAATAAGTACTTCAGTACCTATATTATAAATTAAAAGTTCAAGTTTGAGAATAAAAAGCTGTATAACACTCTGTCCTGGGGAGTCACTTTCTAAATCGACGAATGATGAAACAGGTATTTTTGCGCAATCGGTAAGATAGAGCCGCGGTTAACGCTGCAAATTAGATTTTCCTACGCTAACTACTACTCTACAAATACAGGGTGTTGCAAAAAGGGTGTACTAAGCCGAAACCTACCTACATGTGCAGCATGGTAAATCTAAGCCTGAAACTGAAATCAGAATTTGAAAATTCGCGAAAGAAAAATTCATTTTTCATAGAAACTTTGTTGGTCACGTGACTTTTTTACTATGGAAAAAAAAAAAATTTTTTTCGCGAATTTCCAAATTCTGATTTCAGTTTTGGGCTTAGATATACCATGCTGCACATGTAGGTTTCGGCTTAGTATACCAATTTTGCAACACCCTGTATATTGTTGTATTAAGCGTGCCAATTGCGTGACAATTCTCGTTCATTACTTTTTATGTATTTAGAGAGTGACCCACCAGGCCTACTCATCGAACCACTACCGACTAAGTCCCACTCTACAATACATACTCGGGGAGCACAAAAGGAGACTTGGGGAGTCTCTACTGACGTATCAACTGTATGTATGTATGTACGGTGCTCCCTGGGCAGTCAGCGACTGACGCTATTCCTATAAATGACTAACCCATCCCTTTTACGCTCATACCCCCTTATTCATAAAAAAGTTACTGGACGCTTTAGCTATTGAACTGTTTTGTGACTCTCTGGCAGAGTATTACATTGGGACTAACATAACACTCTGGCGAAAAGTGGGTGCAGCAATGCACCTCTGCCTACCCCGCAAGGGAGTACATTAGTACAAGGCGTGAGTGCGTGTTTTTTTTTGTTTTTTAATAAATAAAAGAGATCTTACTTAGTTAGCCAAATTTCCATTGGCCGCACATTGAAACGGACATATTACAATATGACCCGCTGGATTGTTACCGTGCATTTGTTCTTTGACAGAGAGTGACAAAACAGTTCAATAGCTAAAGCGTCCAGTATAATTTCTAAACTCTACATTAGTCCGTAATATTCTCTCAGGTTTCGTCCACCCCAGTAATCGGTTTCATTTTTCCGCCTACACTAATCCTATCGAGCCAGCTCTAATTCCTGTGTTAATAACGAATGTTAATTTTGCTGGTGTCCTAAGCCAGGGTTTACTGTTGGCTGTCTCTGTCAGGTCCGCGTCAGACTCGCTTCATTAAAGTGCCATCCATCTCTGTCTAACACCAGTGGCATTCGAGATATGTAATAAAATTGGTGTCAAGGAATACTTTTGTGAGTTACTATAGTGAATACTTTATGTGCAGTTTGTTGCATAAATTCTAATTCTTACCTAATATTTTTTTATGTATGTTAATATTATTTTTAAACAATTTTAGGAACATATAACTTGAATATTATTATCTAAATAGGTATAAGAAGTCCAAAAATAGGCTTTATAGGAACGAACGTTGTAAAGTTTCGAAAATACTAATTTAAAACTTTGAAAATACAAATGCATAACCTGTTTTACCCTAGGTATCAAAACTCTAAAACAATAACCAATTAATGCGTTTAGGAAACACCAACCAGAATTAAAGAGATACCTACCATCAGAGCCTCCTTAGGGACGTATCACCTGATTTACGTATCACCTTCACACCACATGCTTTTGATGGATAATCGAAAAATATGATTCTATTAAAATGGGCGATCGGGTGCCATCACCTCGCTGAATATTATTATGTACGCCCAGCCGTCGCCGCCACAGAGTCACAAGAGTGACAGATGGGACGTATGCTAAAATCTCCTCATTTTCATGTATTTTTTGCACTTGGACGTAGAGAAATGACCGGACAGACCCATGGTAAATGTTAAACAACGTTAACACCCACAAGTCAATCCCGTGAGCGATGTGAAAGGATGATAAGCTTCTGTCGCTGATAGCCTATGGTATGTCGACAGTATGTTTAAATCGGTGAGGCTATTTAAAATAACGTTCACGTTCACGACACAATTTTTTCATTGCACATTTTTACGCAAGACGTGGCCGTTTGGAAAAACGTGAAATAAAATTTGCATCACCCCCTTTAGGCTTAGTATACCACTTTTTCAACACACTGTATATTTTTTGGCTGCATGGAAGGTCGCAGGTAGGGAATACAATCCCGGCCTTTATTTGGGATCCCGGGATTTCGGGACTGGATGAAGACAATCCCGGGATCCCGGGATAGTCCCGGGATTAAGGTCACAAACAAAAACACGTCTAATGAATCAACGTTTTTAGGTTTATTGGAGACACAGTATTTATAATTTAACTTTGTCAGACCATACTTAGTTAATAAAAAAATATACTTCTTAAAAAAGATAAACAATATGCTACTTGACTCTTTTTTAAAGTAGGTCTAATATGATTAGTAATTGCTCTATTAGACCAAACAAAATAATCTATTATTTTTTTGGACCTTGCCAATTGCAAAGCTTTAACTTAAAAGTAAACAGGCGAAAACGGTGTCAGCCATATTTGTTTATAATAAATTATCACATCTGTGACGTCACACGGGTAGAAAACAATCATTTGACATTTAACTAATGACAACAAAGCTACGAGAATACCCTTACATACTAATTTACCCTTTTTTGTCAATCCCGAAAATCCCGGGATTGGCAAATTTTAATCCCAAAAATTTCGGGACTGGAAAATGACCGGGATCCCGGGGAGCGGGATCCCGGGCTTGTATTCCCTAGTTGCAGGATACCTAACCTAGTACGAATAAAAGTCGCATCTACGTCGTCGCCAGCTCTGTGGCGGTGTCGGTATAAGTCGGTGCAGCCGCGCTGCTGGGCATGAAATTGACATGCGCCCGTGACGCCGCCGCCGCCGCCGCCGCCCGGCAATATGTCAGCACACTCATGAGGCCTGCATTCAAATACTATGTTATTTAATACCGGTTCATCTTCTTTCATAATCAGCTCTTTTGTGTATGGAATATTGTTTAGATTTTACAAAAGTAGATAGTTGCTTGATGGCGAAAACAAAGTGGGGTTTCTTCAAACTTTACTAAGCAGACATGAATAGAGGTAAGTATAACAAGGAGATAATTTATACCGAGAGTAATTGATTTACCTCTATACTTCTGTATCCGAAGAAAAGATATCAAATACCTAAGTACCTACCTATCATTAGGTAATGAAAATGAAAATTCGTCTTAATATCTTTGTCACTAGGTAGGTACATAATATAAGGCCGTCGAAACAACGAAAGAGTACGCTTTTAGCTAATGAGATTGCGGTAAGTAAGTTAATAAACCAGGGGTTCCTTTGAGCAGCGTCTCCCATGTCAAAGGGCTTCAGACCAGATGGAGAGGCAAACATATGGGCATATACCGAACACTCCATTAAGCGTACACAAGCCATTGTCACACGTGTTACAGGGCAACAAAGACTGCTTTGAAATGAAGTAGTTCGGTCCTTTAGCCTTATTAGTGATTTTTTCTTTGAAGCCTAGACAAAGATTGGCTTGAGGTGTCTTTTTACATGTTTTTACTTGGTTAATGGGTGTTTTGTGTTCGTTAAACAACTCGTGTCTAATGGTTGGTTTGATTATAAGGTTAAGTAACTATGCAAGCAGTCGTTGGTTCGATTTTCAGACGAAAATAATTTTAAAAAGTATGGGACTGAGTATGTATACCATTTGTTTACCGAATACCTACTAAGTATGGCACTTTTGCAACACCAAACACATACCACGGTATACAGGTACTGCTACACAGGTTGTTACAATACTCAGGTGCTCGTAATGAACAACTTTAATAATGTTCTACGAATTTTGGAAATTCTCTAAAAGGAGAAATTCCTACAATAGTAAAAAGTCATGCGACGCTATAAGTAAATCGAGCTTTTCGAGTTCAGTACTTATAAAAAATTTAAATGAATTCCGAAAACAAAGACCTAAGCTAAGAATAGAACCAATTTTCGTATTTCCCGAGGGAATAGTTAAGGTAATAGGGTTCCCTTGTAGTGGTTTCTACGGATCACCAAAAATATAAAATAAAGTCAGACCAGAAAATATACCATATGCATAGTGTAATGACATAGTGATACCTAGGAAAGAAATTGTTTTTCTATTTAGCTTGTTTAAAAATGTTTTTATTTATTGTTAAAGTTTTTTTTCAAAATTAGTTGGAAGATCTACCTTGAATATACATAAATAATAAATAAAAATTCGTTTATTTGAAAAACCAACAAAGACACATAAAATTTGTTAAAACCTTGGTCCTCAAACTAGGATTCCCAGGACCCGTCGTTGACATAAGACATAACGTATATTGTTACATATGATTACGAGGAAGGTTTTCCGTCGGTAAGTTTGCACCAAATAGACTCAAAAGCTTATTTCTTATACTCAAATCTTATTTCTGAAATTCGTTATTTAATATAATGACACATTATTACCAATAGCAGTCAACTTTTTATCCCAGAAGTCCCACATAAAAACTTACAAGGCGATGAGAAGCTCGCACATGAAAGCTAGTAAACAATAAACATGCAAGAAGCTTTTAGAACTTCGATAGTCCATATTTCTCCATCAAGGGGGGTACTCCGGGAGGGTGTGTGTGTCCGGGGATTACTCTCAACCAGCGCCTCGCCATTAGATGATTCAATAAACATGACACCCCCGTTCTGGAGGGTCACTCTATACTGACGAAAAACGAACGAACAAGAGCTGTCGTGCACAGCAGCGGTGGCGGTAGCGTGTACGTGTGGTGCGTTGCTTCTCACGCCAGAGATGCGGGTTCGAATCCCGGCGCTGACATGTACCAATGAGTTCTTTTAACTTAAGTACAATGTATAGCATCGCTCTTACGGTGAAGGAAAACAAAGTGAGGAAACCTGCATATCTGGATTTAGCACATCTAGGTATGTGAACCCACCAACCCGCAGTGGACCAGCGTGGTGGGAAATGGTCCAAGCTTAGGAAGGCAGTTTAGACCTTGGGGATATGCACTAAGGTTCCACCCGAGGGAGCCAGGTGCAGACCGGTACTTAATCCCCCACAGAGAATAGAATAGAATAGCTGTCGGCACGTTTGAGAGAGATAGAGTGGTGGCTCGCGCAGCAGCGAGCGCTCCGAAACTCAGTTTTTCGTCGTATACCTCTAGAGTGACCCCCTGTTACTATATAGTATAAAATCCCAATATATTTTGTAAGAAATGTACAATACATACGAGGATCCGAAGACACGAGAAAATAATACATGCATACTCGATAAATCAATGTAAATGCTGCAAATAAAATAAAATATTTTTATTTTATTCCAACTTATTGTGTTTCTACGACTGAGCACTTAACGCAAATTATCGCTCTACCAATCACTTTCTCAACATCACCAAAAGTATACTGGTAGAAAATGCTACAAACATTAAGTTCCTTGGTAAAATAATATTTTATGTGCAATAAATAAATTTATAATAATATATAACAGAGCAAAACTTTAGTATGGAATTCTGCGCTAAGCAGTATTAAAGATTTGATCTGAAAATTTACTCAAATGTTAAAATAGATCATCATCTTTCAGGATAAATAACTTACCCTGAGTAAGTTAAGTGAGGCTAGTCTTACTTCAAAGTTAAAGATTATTTCAGCTTAGTTAACCCTACAACTGAAGCGCTACACGAAACCCTGTTTATTGGGCGACCCTTATAACAATAACATTTGTAAGGGGCTTAAGCTTTCACCTCAAACGCATAATCTGTAGAGTTCCAAGATACCGACCCTAATGACTAAGAAAACATTCTCAAATAAAGGAGCGTGTCTTTAAATTTAAAATGGCACTTATAAAAGAGCGTTACGGTAAATGGGGGCAAAATTTATGAGATGCCACGGGTAATGCAAACTCGTAATGAAATTTAAAAACAAAATGTGCCGATGCGATGCGACACAAAAGGTCGGGCTACATTACACGGATACTTAAGCGGAGTGGTAAATGTTCGAGAATCTTAAAAAAAAACGCCCGTCCAGACTAGGAACTAGTAAAATGGAATCTCTGACCTAATTGGAGAAGACATCTTACGTATGAATCATTATCTCACCTTAGAATCATTATCTAATCAGATTTTAGGTCAAAACGACGTTAAACTTGAATAAAAAAAGTTATTTTGATATCTTTATTTGGCAGTTTAGACTTTGGGGATATGCACAAAGGTTCCATTCGAGAAAGCCAGGTGCTATCTATACTTACACCCCATAGAGAATAGAATAGATATCCTTATGGTTAAAGTTACAACAGAACTATCTCTGAAAAAAGCTTTTAAATATTATTTGAGTGGCATTTACAGAGACGCAATTTTTAAGCCGATAAATCATTTTGATACAATCCATCAATTTTACTACGTGGTTTTGCGTTGCGGAGAATGGCAATTCATTTGGATACCGTGCAGCCTGTGAGTTTGGTTTTTTTATTCAACCTACGATGAAAATTGTTTGGGTTACACAAATAAACATGTAAGTATCCCTGTTATTCCTCTCTAGGTAGACCGAATAGAATATGGGTTATCACCTTATCAATTTACATCAATGAAGTAGGATTTTGTGAAAATTTACACATTTTTGGTAGTTTAAGAGGTTTACTTATAACTATATAATATCAGCAAGACTGGTGACCCGTTTGTGCCGAGCCTTCTTTGTAGACTATCTTAAGTTACCTGTGAGAAATAAATGAGTAAATTTAGTGACTGCATTATGTTACAGCCGTAAGGTGGGTCCAACGTTACGGACTGTACTGTAACATTCCCAGCGAGCATGTTATGCAACGCTGTGTTCTAAAATCGGCTCGTTACTCGCTGGTTTCCCCGTAACACTATGACTGCACGAATGCTCGCTGTGTAACATGTTACATTACACCACATAACGTTCGTCACGACGTACAAATAGATCCGTGAATGCCGCATCCATCCTCCGCGGAGACAGAACCTCCGAGGCTTCGCCGCGGCTCGTTACCGCGGCCCGCCATTACAGCACTCGTCAAATTTCCACACAGTTACCGCTATAGGTATTATTTCGTTACGTCTGCATAATAGGAGATTATCGTCCCGTTGCCGCATAAATGGTACGGGCTGGTTCAACATTTTAGCTGCTTTGAATCTCTCGTGGGATTTTTATAAGTATTATATATTGATGTATGGTTATAAACTATGTTAGAAGGATAAAAAAATATTCTCTTGAATATCTTTATGGAGCGGAGCTTTTTGTATATTATTATCGATATATATTTTTTAAGTTTTTAAATACCCACATTGTTTTGTTCTTATTGTTTACATACTTTAGCTCGCTTTTCAATAAACTATTAGTTTTTTTAAATACACGGTCAGACTTTACATCGATCGATGGTATTAATATCTCAATACATACATGTAATAATGCATTTTCATTGAATTTCCAGTAATAATAAAGAGCCCGTAATTTCAAATGTATTACCAAAACAATCAATTAGGAAATTTCTATTCATTACTACTGTAGCCGTCTAAATAAACGCGATTATATTACGGGCACTGGGGGGTCACTACAGAAAATGAACGAACGATAGATCATATTATTATTCACTGCTCGGTACGCTAAACACAACGAGATAGAGTCGTGGATAGCTTAGCGCTCAAAAGCTCGTTGTATTAACCATATAGATTGCGTGACAACACTCGTTCGTTTTTCGATTATGAAGAGTAACCCCCAGTAGGGGACTCCACTCACCCGTATTGCATCGAAAACTGTTAGCATCTAATTCTAAAACCCTATTATTCTGCTGTCAGTCCGTTTAACATAAATGCTACATGTTATGCAGAATAATTTATAATATTAATTATAGATAGGTGATTATATTAATAATATATATTATTTCTACATTTACTTGCTATTGAGAGGCGTCAGTTTTCTTTGCCCCAGATTGTACTGTACCTGTAGCCCACGAACCTTTCAGGTATTATCATTTTCCTTGATACAAAAGTTCTTCAAAATCCGTTTATTACCTAGTTTTGATGTGAAAGAGTATTTCACTCTGTCAATATCGGAAATGTGCGAAAGACATACTCAATTACTCAGTGCTCGCTTGTTAAAAAAATACTATATTAAAAACAATATAGATAAGTATTTCACACGCAAACCCGCGTGCGCGCGTGAGTTTATACTGTCCGGATGTGAACAACGCGGAACTCACATTAGTGCACGCGAATAAATTCACAAATTCTCACAACCAGGGCTATTCTAAATTATTCTCGCAGCCAGGCTATTCTAAATTATTCTATTAAGCGAACATGAAATTCAGCTCTATACAAACGACGGAGCGCTTAATGAGATATTGCAGGGATGAATACTACATAGGAAACATACTTCGGCACTTTTTTCATTTACGATTATAATAAGACAGAGGTTATTTTTGATACTATGCATTCATAAATATTATTTTGTAATCACATTCACTAATGGGCACTTAAAAAGTTCCTCTTACTAAATATAGATACCAAAAAATTTAATGTCACCAATTTTTGAAAACATTGAATTTAGAATTTTATTTCAAAATTTGCGTTTTTAGTTGATAGTATTCTGATAATCTGTACATTTAGTACTTCAATATTGCAGACGGCTTCATTAAGCTGATCTTTTCCGTGTAGGAGTAATTTGGTCTTTCTTTCTTTCTTTCTAATCTAGTGACATTTAACTTGAGAAAAAATTGACACACTATTACGGGCCATAATAATATGTATTCAATAGTAATTCATCTTTACTAACCACACACACACTAAAGTAAATTATTAACAAACCTAATTATCCTCAATCAAGCTTAAACACCTGGCAATTATTAAATAAGACCTTTTTATTGTTCAATAATTAAAGATCTTTAATTATTCCCACCTGTTACTCGACGTTTATTTCCGTTAATTTTAAATTACGAACGTTCGAAAAATGCGCCGAGTTCCAATTTCAAAAAGGCTACGGCCGGTTCCTGAATGGTCATTTTAAGTGGTTTGAACGTCATCCGTCAATGGCGATTGGTCCAGCCTTTATGCTTATGTTGAAGAGGTCAAAAATCAATGGGTTAAGATTCAAAACCATAATAATAATTATTGGTAAGTATAAGTATTGAAAAAATATTTCATAGACATAATCCTAATCCTAACTAATATTATAAATGCAAAAGTAGCTGTGTCTGTCTGTCTGTTACTCTTTCACGCCAAAACTACTGGACGGATTTGAATGAAATTTGGTATACATAATGTTCTAAACCCTGAAAAAGAACATATGCTACTTTTTATCCCGGAAATCCTACGAGAAAACTTTTTAAGGCGAATTGAAGCTCGCGAGAACAGCTAGTATAGTAGAAATACCACATAACATAAACCAAGTTTTACAAAACCAGGTTTACCAAAAATAAAATAAGTCATAATAATATTATTTCCTTTCCCCACATAAGTGTTTTCCAGGTTTTTAACGTTGATAATTCACTTGCGGTATGTTCAGCGAACAGCCAATACAAACTTCAAAGAAAACTCTTACACAACAAAACCCTTACGAGTATCTACAACAAAATTATCTTCACTTACAAATTTTGTTTCAGCGAGTTTCTTCTCACGTTATCAGCAACTTCCGACCTCGGGTTTCCCCTCCCCGCACCCCGTGCTACCCCTGTAGACGATAATATACCACACTTCCTCTAAGTTAGCGTTGTAAGGTTGCATATGGGGTGGGACTTTATCAGTGAGCTATTTAAAGCCACGGAAATGTTACCTAGAGCTAGAACTAGGAGTATGAGCGTAGTTTGTTAAAAAAAAAGTACATCAGAAAAAAATAATATTTAGGTATACTTACGATGAATAAAAGCATTTAACTTGACTTTGAATTTCGCGAAAAAATATCATATTAATATACTTGTTATTTTGTAATAGGTACCTAGTTTTAGATGTAGATTTTTATATTTCTTCTATCATAATATTGCCCATTGCGTTGCATCCATGGATCTCCCTTTTACCCGATCATTGATAAAGTTCCACTCTGTCTACAGCAAAATGTACACACATACCTACTATACAACACACAAAACACATAGCATTAGGTACGTCGCGTTACAAAGCCTGTGTTTATACATGTATACCTAGGTATATTGCCGAGAATGAATTTCAGGAATTTCAGTATCTTTGTACCTATGTAAGTTCTTTTGTGCAAAATACCTACTAATTTACTGTCAAGAAAGTTAGATATTGCAGAGATTTTGACAACAACTTTATGGCAAACAGTACCAAAATACGATACCTATTTTGAGAACAGGTTTCATAGTTGACGGGAAAAACTAACTACACTCACGGGCAATGAAAAGCTTCCACTGAGAAAAGCACCGAATTCCTCCTCAACGGAAAAGGCTAACTTAATCACGCCTTCTGCAACATTTTTAAGTACATTTTACCTATTAAAAACGGTACTATTTTGTTCATATGTGTGAAAAAATTGGGGTCGTTTAGTGTCGGTCTTTTTTGAGTGGAACTTTTTCATTGCCCGTGAGTGTAGGTATAAGAAAATACTAAAGTGGACACTAAAATATTTAAGATCCAATGTAATAGGTAATAGACAAACGAAACTCATGAGGGTCACTCTAGCTTGAAGTACTACGAAGTTTCGAAGAGCTGTTATGCAATCAGTTTGTTTAGAGGCAATTTTTCCATAGTGGGTTAGAGCATAACCAGAAGTTATTGCTTGACTTTTGACACATCTGTCAAGAATTTAATATGGAGATGACGTATTGATCAACTTTTCCCTACCGGGCTTCCCGGTTACGATTTAACCGACTATTGTGAAATTGGTAGCTTAGTGCAATGTGATATAGTCGTGGTTAGCGCAGCAGCTCAAAATTCCAATCCCATCAAGGAAGAGTAGCCCCTCTGCCATATCGGATCGCTTCGTGGCAAACCCCTGAGCAGATATATAAGATTATCCCGCGCTAACTTAGAAAAAAAACTTTACCCAAACCTTCCTTAGACTTATCTTTTACTAGGAGAAAAATATTTTATTTTTTCTACTTGAAGCGGGATCTTTTCCTAAGATTATGTACCTAATGCGAATTTATTACGTATCTGATTAGGTTTACTGACGGCACTGGAGGCAAATTTATTGTAAGCCAAACGTAAACTATCTTTAATATAACTCATACCAGTACGTCTAGTTGATCGAAACTATAGAAGTTTACGTTTTGTCGCATACAAAGTGGCGCCTCTAGCGGAAACTATCAGTAAACTAAACTATTTTCGTTTTCAAAAATTGCAAAACCCGTGCTAGACGCAAGGAATACCTAGCTCAATGTTCTGTATTTATAAAATCGTCGTCGATAGATATAATACAGCCAGATGAAATATGCACGAACTCCAAAATATACAACCATAATAAAAGGCAATTTACGAGAATACTGTTTTTGATAACATAATTAACAGAATATGATAATGTCATTAAATTTTACGTACCGGAATTAATTTATTATGAAAACATTGAATTCCGTTTTAATCTATTTGTAAACAATTTTACTGTTATGCAGCGATGTAGGAATTCGAATGGGTATAATACGTATCATACACATCGTATAGGGCGATATATATGAGGACGACCGAATGGCGTAGTGGTTAGTGACCTGATTACTGAGCCGATGGTCCCGGGTTCGATTCCCGGCTGGGGCAGATATTTGTTTAAACACAGATATTTGTTCTCGGGTCTTGGATGTGCCCGTAAAATGGCAATAGGCCCGCCCCATATTACATTGGGACTAACATAACACTCTGGCGAAAAGTGGGTGCAGCAATGCACCTCTGCCTACCCCGCAAGGGAGTACATTAGTACAAGACGTGAGTGCGTGTTTTTTTTTTATCGTATAGGGCTTTCCCTTTACGTTTTAGGGATCCGTAGCTGTATGGTAAAGAATATAAAATGTCATCGTGGTCATTGCTACGTCTACTACGTCACACGAAGAACGTAACTGCTGCCGATACACGGGTTTGCCTCCAATTTTTTTGGATAGTTCCATTTACAAAATAAATTACTTACTGCAATTTTTTTAAACATTTAATTTAGAATTTGATCACAATATTTTCGTTTTTACTTGGTAATATTCCAATGCGTTGGTAAATGTGCCCATATTGCAGATAGCGTCGTTAACCCGCCAGTGCTCGCGTCAAATTTGGTGACACAAACAGTCGCATGTGGGTCTTTTCGACCCGAAAGTAAATTGCTCTATTTTCTCGAAACAAAAGAAAATTTAGATATTTATTATTGTACATTAAACGTAAGGTTAGTAATAAAACTATATTAAAATCAAAATTATTAATGAATTTATGTATAGTATGCTTCATTTTCATATTTATCTACATAGGAACATAAATAACAGCTTATTATTATTAATTTTATATTTATGAATAAAAAAAACTTATTTTTATCTAAAGTAATAACCATTCTTCTAAGATGCAAAAAATAAATTAACTTTTTATATGAAAAAATAATCAACAATCAGGCTTCAAAGTTAACATAAATGTACATATAAAATTAGTTCTTCATTGTATTGATTAAGTATATAATTAGGTATTTTCTTCGATATTTTCACATATTCGGATTACAATTATTGCATAAAAATGCAGTGTGATCTCTACAACGATCGTCTAAAAGGTTACGTGACATTTCTGAAAAGAATAAAAAAATGATAAAATAAAAAAAATATCAAAAAAATTATACAGACACAAAGCGTCGCTCTTGCGTCGAAAAGACCCATACTCACTTTGAATGTCCATCCTGTCCAAGTTCCGCGGGCAATCTGGTCGGGGTGGGCAATGCGGTTAGCCTATATGGTAACTTAAAGGTAATAAGCACGCCAATTAGTAATATCGAATATTTTAAAAGTTATCGAGGTATAAATAGAGTGCTGGGTCTTTTCGACCCACGCGCGACTATCCGCGGGTTAAGCTAACTTTTTCCACTTAGGAGTGATTTAGTGATTTTCTCACTGGAACTTTTCATTGCCCGTGAGTGTATTATCATTAAATTTTGAGGTAATTAATTTATTATACTATTTTATAAGTACCTATTACAACGTATTTGAAACACCCTTTATAAAAACAAGAGCTTGTGTTTTGTGTTAACTAATTATATTTGCGGTACAAGTGCTATCGTATTTGTAAGAATGTCACATTAAAATTATTCGAGCTTTTGAGTAGAGCTCCATGAAATTATATTACTTTGATGAAATTCGATTACTGTAAGAGCGTTCCCTAGTGATGTATTATAGCCATACTAAGTAATTCACATTAAGCAATTCATATTAATATATAAATTTAACACATTTTAAATACAGTTTTGATTATCGTTAAAAAGAGGTTTTCCCCGTGTGTAGTAAGGGACCAAAAGTTGCGTACATTTTAATTCTGTGTATCAGTTTCCTGATGATCAAAATTAGTAGGTATGTGACATAGTCAGCGACTGGTGCTGACCCTGTCTTAAATCTTTCTTTATAAACGCGAAACAGAATAGATGTCTTAACAAATCAGCTGACAGTGGTGGTAAGTCAGCGCTGACTTGTAGCATTATGAATATTTTGAAGCCAGTTGGTCAGCACTAACTTGTTTCGGTTTCGGCGCCAGTCACTAGCCTTGTCTAAATCAGCCTTAATAATATAATATTACATAATCTTTATTTGCACACTAAAAAGAAAAACACATTACAAATCAAACTTAATTTAACAAAATGTACAAATGGCGGTCTTATCGCTTAGAGCGATCTCTTCCAGACTACCTGTGGATGGACGGAGAGAAGACGTTGGATAGTGCATTCTGGTGTTAGGTTAGGTTACCTATTACGTATTAGTTTATACCTATTAGTACCTAATATTAAGCCGCATTGACTAACCCACAGTACTAAATAAAAGGTTATTATCCATCCCTAGCGAGTACTCATTGAATTATGCCAACACAGCCTTTCTCATTGAATCAACAGATACCCGAACATAATTCAGGAGTAACCGAAATTGAATCGAAAGGTCACGGGCTCGATTCAGGGCTTAATCAATCCTATCCGATTAAAGACTTAATGATCTACTTTAGCAATTTAAACTTGGCTTTCAATACAAGTTTGTTAAAATACTTATTGAAAGAGATTCTGAAGGAACCTAATTAAAAAATCCTGTAATTTCGGCAATGAAAAATGGAGGACTAATAATATTATTTAGCAGAAATACAGCCATAAAACTTATAGAACAGATTGATACAGACATACATATTTATTATGATTAAATATAAAAACAACAAAATACGTAGGTATATTAAATTACAATAAAAGTTAAACTTCCCAAAAACAAAACTTAAACAACAAAAAACTGACCACAACTGGAGTTGATATTCCTCATGAATGCATTACCACAAATACAATTCAAAAGGAATAAAAAATAAACTACCAGAAACCACCGCTTATTTACCATTTACCAGGGGCACTCATTAAAACTTACCCCAACACAACCGCTTGTTAAGATCAAAAGTTTTATTAAAATGAAGCCAACGACGCCATCTTTAGTTGTGGAAGTTAAATGCAGAACTGAACAGTTTAAGCTGGGTCTTGCCGAGAATAGAACCCGGGGCTTGGTCCGGCTTACTGATGATGCGTCCAGTGCGGGCATACCCCCCCCCAACTAATTGAAGTGGCTTGTCGTTGCGCGCTGTAAACGGGAAATTTTAGTTGTACGACTTTTACATGTTAAAACGACTAATACCCTACATCATTTAAACGCGTATTTGTTGATTCACAGCTAGCGTGCTTGGTGTGACGTCGCTGTCGTTGATGTCGCTGTATAGTCGCGTGCGACGTCGCAGAACAGAGCGCGACGTCGCGGCGACACGTAGACGACATGTGCCTAGATAGGTTCTGCGACAATTTGTCGCCTAGTGAATACGAGGCTTTAGGGTGACTTGACTCAATATATAATTAATATTATGTATATAAATTATATGCTCGCTTGCTTTGATAGCATAGTCTCAGAACAAGACAGCAGTAGATTTAAATAAGATAAAAAATACGCGTTTGTAATTAACCATATGGATCTATGGTCTGAAATAAATGATTTATTTATTCTATTCTATTCTATTCTATTCTCTGTGGGGGTATAAGTACCTGCATCTGGCTCTCTCGAGTGGAACCTTTTTGCATATCCCCAAGGTCTAAACTGCCTTCCTAAGCTTGGACCATTTCCCACCACGCTGCTCCTTTGCGGGTTGGTGGGTTCACATAATATCTAGATGTGCTAAATCCAGATATGCAGGTTTCCTCACGATGTTATCCTTCACCGTAAGAGCGATGGTATACATTGTACTTAAATTCAAAGAACTCATTGGTACATGCCAGCGCCGGGATTCGAACCCGCATCTCTTGCGTGAGAAGCGGGCGCTTACCCGACTGAGCTACCACCGCTCTCGATTTATTTATTAATTAAATGGTGTTTCAGTCCTTTTAACATCTACGTACTTAGTGTATTTACTAAAATATCAAATATATCTCGGCCACTTCAAAAAACAGGACACTTCAATAAACCAAGTAATTTCAGCTGAATAAAATTTACACTTAGTATTGAATTTGGTACCTATTACCTAATATTGTAATGAAGTCGACACAATTTAAACTAAGGGTGTGTTAATTAAAGTTGCATCACTTTAATCGCAAGTTTACAGGGTGTTCTCGTGTACGCTCATTAGCTTTGTCCAGTAAGTAACGGATTAGTTGATAAATTGTCACGTGTCCCTCTCTTGAGCGACACTCCACTACGAGTTTACTTGCCAATAGCTACAGGATGCGGTGAGTAGGGTCACCTTACCCATTATCGAACTATCGTAAGACACTTATGTAAAATATATTATATGTATATATTATATATACTTACATGATTTTAATGGATTAATGACAGTTTCAACAGAATCAGCATAATTAAACTTAATCTCTGTTTCCCTCCATCCAAAGGTTGTCTGGCAGAGATCGCTTTTAGTGATAAGACCGCCTTTTGTACCCTAATTAAGTTACATTTTGTTAATTTTATTATTCTGTTTTGTTGTACAAATAAAGTGTATTCTATCTATCTATCTATCAAAACACAATATGTATTCTATTTATAAGTTTTTTTTTAATACATGAATATATCCGTGTGAAAACATAAAAGCTTAATACCAGGCATGTTTAGGTATTTACATTAAGAATACGGTAGGCAGATTGCTAAATATATATTATTATTATAACATCAAAAAAGGACATAACAACATTATTTCCTTTACTATTTTGTAAAAGTTTTCGTTTGAGTCCCCTCAAACTACCTATACCAAAACGTAAGCTACAGTTTGCAAACCATCGATAACCTATTAATGTTCATACATACACACATATGACTGCATATACCTACATATATGTACATGTACAAGTTCTTACATAACTAACAAGTCTTGCCTGAAACATTCAGATCACGCGCTGAACCTAAATTTAACAGAGTGGTTCCCTACATAGACGTTCAGAGGATATTAATACTAAGAGAAGATTCACTCCACAGTTCGTTCATTATAACTTGTTAGATTGAAGTATCTTCTTCATACAAGAGGTGAATTTTCTTCATTTCATGTTATAATATTGTAATATTTGTTATTTTTATGGTCAATGCCTCTGGCAGCGATGTCGGTATCGGCTAAGTTTCGTACGTCTAACCTATGATTTAATTTTCGTAAAAGAACAAGTACTTAAGTGATTTTTGGAACATCAAAATAATCCTTATTACGAGGGAAACCGATTTTAAATTTTGGCATATGTGTTCAGTTAACATAACAGGCTTTTGACTACCAGCAGGACACTAAAGAGTCGAACAAAAAAATAAAGTATGTAAATATGGATACGTAAAAAATTATTTAATTTTTATTCATATTAATCTGTATCATCCGTAGGAGTCATGTTACAGTGAATGAATTGTAATAAAATAATGTAATAACGCGTTTTAATGCGAGCGTTGTTCGCTGAAGATTACAACATCTATTATTACGAATTCCAGAAATTAAATAAAAGAACAATTTAAAAACGCACTGCATAACCTAAGAGTAAACTTTAAACGGGTAAGTATAAGCTTTTGGAAAAAACATTCATACAAACGAACTGATAACCTTCCCCTATTTTCGAAGTCGGTTAAAAAGGTAATCTAGATTCAAAATTAAAGCGTATAGGAATGAGCATAATTATGTGTTTGCTTGTCTGTTATCTGACACTCATAGAACCTGTTCTGGCTAGTTTAGGGTCACATGGTCGTGTGTCCCACATAATAATACAAACAACATTGAAAAGTGACCTATACCTATACTGCAATAAACTGCATACCCGAATACCTATGTAACTAGACGTTGCGAGTGGCAGTGCCTAATCGCATAGTGAGTAGTTTAGTGGCAATTATTGCGTCTGGGCAAGGCAATGGAGGCCTTAGAATCAATAATGGAGTGGATCGCCGCCGTCCGACGTTGACCTGATTGAACTGTTAATTGAGCCGCTGACACGGAGGTGGAAGCGCTGGATGAGGTACATATGTGGTGAAGTTGTAGGCTACGAAACTCTCAAAGACTAATTTCTGAGAGGTTATTTCTGGGAATAAATAACGGCGACCGGATGGTGTAGTGGTTAGCGACCATGACTGCTATGTCGAAGGTTCCAGGTTTGATTCCCGACCGGGGCAGGTATTTGTTAAAAGACATAATTATATTAGATTGGCGTTAATATGTAAGAATATAGTATGTTTGTATATAATGTATAAATGTTGATATATCAACTGTTCGATACCCATATTACAGACTCTGCCTAGTTTGAGATTGGATAGCTGTGTGAGATGTCCACACATAATATATTTTTATTATTAGATAGTTGCACTAAAAGTTTGTGTTACTTATGTGATATCTCTAACTCACCGGCCAAGTATGGGGATTATGGTAATATAGGCCTCCAGACCAGGAGGTTTATATCCTGCAGTGGATTAATATGGTGTGTTTTTGTATATAAAATAACAGTTATAGATTTAATTTAGGTAATGTAAAGGTAAACACCCTTTTTCCACCATGTAGCACCTACAGAACTGTCTAGAGATCCTATCCATCGTTCCTTACTCCACGTCGCGCGGGTCGAGATTGGTTCTTTATCCGCGCGGCTGCGGCCGACACCGCCGATGTCATTCCACCGCCTTTTATACCCCGGTTTACCCGACTCCTTTCTCCGTCTTACTTACAGTGCGACAAACTTATCTTTTCCGGTGAGAGCGAACTAAATTAATCCATATCTCATTACTTACTAATGAATTGTATATTGTAAAAGATTATATGGGTTTATTAACACCGCAAGAGCGTATTAACAATACGATCAAACTTAAAATCTTATAGAATTAAGAAATATTAGACATTTATGTGAGCTGTCACCGGAACAGATAAGTTTGTGGCACTGTACTTTACTTATCATTTCGTACGATGAAGTTTTTGTGGCCACGGTTCGGTTTTAATTGCATTCTTAGTGATAATTCTGGTGATGACGTTAGTTGTCAGTGTGCTGGTCGACTGGAGGGTTCGAATCCCATCCGGGAAAAATATTTGTTGTGAAGTGTCACTAAAATACAGTGATAAATCAGCTGCCTCTCATCTGACTATCCGCTGCTGCTACATGGGTTTGTTTTCAACGTAGTTAGACGTCACTATATCGTGATTTGCCATAAACACGGCGCTGTGATTGGTGGAACGCGCATTAAAGGAATTTATCGACGGTGATAAAGAACCCGTGCAGCGGCCGCAGTTTAAGTTACCATAGATAAACGATCGCTAGTAGCATAGATATTGCTTTGAATGGAGCTCAATCACAGAATTAGGAGGTACTATTGCGTTTAGTACGGCTAAATTGTGATGCATTAGCTTCAATAGGCTGTCATCATCTGATTAGTTTCAAATTACTCACTGTAACAATCATAATAATATAGGTAACATAAACTTAGCCAAGGCCACTAAAAATCTACTCAAATTCCATACATTCTTTGGTACCTACAGACACTTTATTAAACTTACATCATAGTATGTGCTCATAATCATACGAATACTATTAAACTTTTGTTTTTCGGTCAGAGGTAAAGTTATTTAAGCTTATTGTAGTGATTTCCACAAACCACTATTGACTGAGAGTCCTTACTGCATCTTCTGACATGAAACTATTCATAAACCTCTCAGCGTACCATTCTGCTAACACATTAATCCAGCCCCCCTACTCTTGAAAGGCAATGTTTAACTCCTCTTCAAAAACCGATTTTTCAAAAAGTAAAAATATTCAGTTAGATAACGCCTTTTTTTAGAACCTAAGAACCAAGTACCCATAATGTAGAATTTATTTTAGATTTTGGCCGAAAATGCCATTTTTGGCCTTTTTGCAAAGTAAAGTAAAGTAAAAAAAATGAATTATTGTTCCTAGGTTCTCAAAAAAGACATTACCTAGCTGATCATATTAGTATTTTTACTTTTGGAGTCGTTATGAATTTTAAATGTAGGGAACGCAAGAAATACGCAATAGATTGCCTTTCAAGAGTAGCGGTACAAAGAGGCGTCGCTTCACCTTACGAGCTGTGAAGACAGCCATTGTTCCAGCATTTTACTCGTGCCATTATTCATTTAGTGGAAACGTTCCCTGTTGTGGGGGAGTTTTGAGAAGTTTGTCGAAGTTCCCGTGACCGCTACGGTACAGTTTAGTGCTTTATTAACTAAGCATAGCGCTGGTATTTGTGAATAATGACTGGGAAATGGTTGCAGCATTAAGTCCCTGCAATAAAATGGCTAAGGTAATATTTAACCGTGACTGAAAAGACGTATGTACCTACGCTTTTGTTTTTTTAATACTCCCGCAACCTAAAATATTTTTGCACACATCTTATATTTAATGATCATATAGTGAGCCGGTCTCGGGGTACATTAGGTATATTTAAAAAAAACATTCTTATCACAGAAATATAACATAAAAAATATTACAGATGACCTACCCAGTCTTTCCACAATAACTGAAATCTTCATACTCTTTGTAAAATCATAACATTACTAATAGCTGTACCCGCGAGCTTCGCTTCGCCTTAAAAAGGTTTCCTGTGGGAATTCCGGGATAAAAACTAGCCTATGTTCTTTCCCAGAGTCTAGACCGTATGTATACTTACCAAATTTCATTCAAATCCGTTCAGTAGTTTTGGCGTGAAAGAGTAACGTACAGACAGACAGCCAGACAGACAGTTACTTTCGTAATATTATAGTTAGGATTAGGATTCTTTCGGCCAAGCAGAGTCACTAACCTCTACGCCATCCGGTTGTATACTCTTGTAAGAGCAAAAAGCCAAACTAATTTCTAAGAAACAGTTTCGATCAATCTAAATCTTTGCCCAAATTATAAATTGCAATCAAGCGAGAGCGGAGGTCGAACTCAGCTAGGGTTGCTCTGGCTTGGCAAAAAAACGAAACTGTAAATGCTGTAATACGCATCGGACGTTTAAGGTTGCCTTCCCAGTGGGCCAACTGTTTGCCAGAGACTGAGTTAGCATAAAAGTCTATTCTTTTACCTGGGATACTGAATAAAATTGACAAGTGCAAATGTCAAGCTGAATAAAATTTTGATATTAATATTTCACAACTTGACATTTTCACTTGTCCATTTATGTGACTGATACACTTTAAGGGTCACTTTTACCAAACGCTAAACGTATATAATCATTATTTCCTCTAACTCCACGAGGAGCATAGGGCCTCCACAGTTCTTCTCCAGACGTTCCTGTCCTGGGCTCTTTCTTTGGCTTCGTCCCAGGAGATTCTGACGGCATTGAGGTCGCTGAGAATGGATCGCCTCCAAGTTATTGCAGGTCGCCCTTTGCGCCGTCTGCCCTGCGGCGGATTCCAATCTAACGCCATTTTGGCGATATTCCCCTCTGGTCTTCTGAGGCAGTGTCCAATCCAACTCCACTTTCTTCTGAGGATCTCTTTATTTATGGGTTCCTGTCGCGTTTCCTTCCAGAGGTCTTCATTGGATATTGTGTCAGGCCAGAACACTCGCAGAATTTGCCGCAGATGTTTATTGACGCAAACTTGTAACTTAGTGGAGATTGATTTGGTCACTTTCCACGTCTCGCAACCATACAGCAGGACTGATTTGACATTGCTGACAAATATACGGAGCTTGAGGTCTCGTGATATGATGTTTGACCGCCATATCGGTGTCAGCTGGGCAAATGCGCCTTTTGCCTTTTTAATCCTGCCATCCACATCGTCATCTGTTCCGCCAGTAGGTGTGAGAACACTTCCCAGATAGCAGAAATGGGGCACATCTACCACCTGTTTATCTCCGACGTATATAAAATAGTATTTAAATAAAATTTTAAATACATTTTGTACTAACTGACAGACGTATGACAGGCTACTAAATACGTTTAGCGTTTGGTGAAATTCCACCTAAGTTTGTTATGCCGATTGCTGAGTCGGCTAGTTTTGCGCTCTTTTGAAGCGCATTATGAGCGCCTAAAGTAATAAATAAGTGATCAGTTTTCCAACTAGCAACGCAGCTTATTAAATAGGTTGAAGTTGTCAACGAGGTAGAGTCGTGGGAAGGAGTGGCGCTCCGAAATATGGGTTTTCGTTAGTTAAAGTGACCCCCTGGACTACGTTGGATTGTTTACTTTTGGTAAACTTGGCTTTAATTCATTTAATCGCTTAAATATTAACACAAGAATGTTTCTCCTCGTAGATATTTACTTTATAATTCTAATTTGATAATTAAGTTTACAAGTTGTACGGAGATTGTTGAAACGCTGTCGGATTTAAATTAACCAAGATATTTCTTAATTAATTATTAAAATGATAATTACAAGACAGAGCTTCTATTTTTGTTACGGAAATAAACAAATTAATAAGGTAAAATACAAATATTTAAAATTATTACTTAGGGTAACGTAACGTACCTAGGGACATTTTCGACTACCCCAACTTTGAATGAAGCTATCGCAGCGCACAACTAAGATATTAATGTGAAATTTTCTTTATTCGGTAGGATATATAATCTATTATCACTAGTATTTGTGCTAAAGCTTTAGTGTGGCCAGATTTTATTAAATTAAGATAAAAGTAAAAATGTTTGTTTTGACCCAAGGTACGTTACACGTTTGTACCTTGGGACACTGTTTCCTACAGCTTTGTACTATGGAAAATGAAAACTTCTAAATAACGCCTTATATCTCTGTTCTTATTGATTTACTGCATCTCTCTTCTGTCTAGTTTCACTCTGGCACTAATAAGAACAGAGATATAAGGCGTTATTTAGATGTTTGCATTTTCCATAGTACAAAGCCATAGGAAACAGTGTCCCAAGGTACAAATTTAATCGTGTCCCAAGGTACAAAAAAGCAATATTTTACCAAAATTTAAATATCTTTATTTTTAATTAATAGGAATCTTTCAGATAATTGCCATGTCATAAAATTAAATAACTGAAAAGTTATACGTGACATCCATGTCTTTATTTTGAGCATGCCTCAATGAGACAAAGCAACACAAAAAACTATACAAAAGCTACTTTTGACTCCAAAAAACTTCATATTGTCTTCACCACACACTCGATGCTGGTATGATCACGAGACTCACTAGTTTTGCCAAGCGAGTAAAATACTATGCCTAGGGTAGAATTTTAATGTGTTTATTTAGCCGGTTTTTAAAATACAATCAATGTCCCGAGGTACAAGCGTCCCAAGGTACGTTACGTTACCCTACGTACCAGTGAATAAAGTTTATAAAGAATATTCAAAAATTTTATATTTTTTATCAGGTATATACAAGCACATAACATAAATATCCGTGACTTAATAAATATCTCAGCTAGGCATCGAACACTGGACTTCCGCACACTTCGCGATCTATTTGATTTAGCGAATTCATCATCAGCCAATAATCATATCATCAGCACAACACTCGGTCCTCGGCCTTCCTCATACAACCACTACCCGCCACCCGCCTAAGGTCGTCAGTCCAGCGGGCAGGAGGGCGTCCTACGCCGCGTTTGCCAGTTCGTGATCTCCACTCGAGAACTCGTGCTTTAGCTAATTAATCATGTTTTACTCCATATCACCTGTTTGACATTCACTAATAACCATTTCATACATTAGACATTGGTCTAATCTATGTGCAACTGTTCAAATGTTCTGTCTAGACCCCAGACTGTCAATGTAGACTCTACCCTGCACAAGATAAGAGCTATATTGACAGTTCCGTCTACAGATTAATTCTCAATTAAGTCAGCTCACCTTGGGTTGATTAGTCAGTCATTGTCTGCGTGTCGCTTTGATAGAATTTAATATACATAGACTAGTTCACGAATATAGCTTCGCTGCCGTTGCCTCTATTACATTGGACATAAAGTTCAAATTCATGTGTTTAATTTAGGAGCGTCGTTGGTAATCGTATTTGTTTACCACCGTGCAGAACAATCGGATTTATCTCATAGTCAAAAACCTAATTTCGTCCCCGATCTATGATAGGATTTATTATAACTAAAGTCTATTAAAACTCTCACTTTCAGTTAACGACTAATTTATTTAAGAACAAATGTCATCATAGACAATCATAGATGGCGTTACTATACAATTTTGTTACTCAAAATAATAACACCCCTACTTAACAAAATGTTTCCAAAACAACAATTAACATAAAACCTACGCCAGAGAGTCTATTCTCTTTCTTAAAAGATAGTTGCAAACTCACATTTTTATTTGGACTTTTTCGAGATATTATGTCGGATATTGATGGAATTAATGCTTCAGTATTTGATGTTCGGGAGTTAATGCTTTTAATACAATAGGCCTTTTTATTAATCCTTGTTAAATTTTCCATATTGAAAACTGCTCAACATGAATTTATTTGCAACCAAAGGCGTCGCGTTTTAAAAAAAACGTTTGTGCTACCTTTGTTTGTGGTAATGAATCCAGTTTTACGGTTGCATAATGGTCGCACTAGTATGTGACATGAGAATCTAAGCTCTCATGTTATATATGTATATTATTCAAAGGCGTTTGATGTCCTGGATCATAAAAAACTATCACAAAAGCTCCACGCTAGTGGCATCAGGGGCCCACTGCTTAAGTGGTGCGATAGTTATGTCGCGAATAGGTGTAGCTATGTAAAAATTTGCAACTCACTAAGCAAACGAAGCATGGCGACCCATGGTACAGCACAGGGTTCGGTAATCGGACCCCTTCACTTCCTCGTGTATGTCAACGACCTAGTTAATGTCCTGAAGCACTGCCAGGTATATCAATTTGCCGATGACACATGCATCTTATCAGCTGATCGTAATGTTAAGGATGCAATATCAAAATTACAAAAAGACTTTGACAGGCTGTGTATGTGGTCTCACGATTCTGGACTTGTCCTCAACGCACAAAAGACTAAAATGGTTCACATACACTCACCTCACATTAAAAACGACCAACTCATCGAACTGAAAGCACATAGTCACAGCTGCCTACATTTGAGGACTCAAAGCTGCAAGTGTGAGTCAATAGAGCTAGTCAAGAGCCAGAGATACCTCGGCCTCGTGATTGATGAGCACTTCAGCTGGGGTCCCCACATTGATGGAGTCAATAACAGACTACGGGCAATACTAGCCAAAATATACATCATCCGCAATAGGTTAACCTTCCATACATTGATGACGCTGTACAAGGCATTAGTTGAACCAGTGGTAGATTATGGACTTAGTAGCTACGGACGCACGTTCAAGTCATACCTCGAGCCCCTATTAAACCTGCAGACTAGAATCATCAAAAACATAGTTGGCCCTAAAACTAAAAATAAGTTCAGAGAAAACTGCAACGGCCTATTCAAGCACTGTGGTGTTCTGCCCGTGGACTTAAAATTTAAATACGTGCTTCTCAAAGAACAATTTTTAGGGTTCCGTAGCCAAAATGGCAAAAACGGAACCCTTATAGTTTCGTCATGTCCGTCTGTCCGTCTGTCCGTCTGTCACAGCCGATTTACTCGGAAACTATAAGTACTACAGTGATTGTACGAAACGCACATATAGATTTATACCTACATAGCTAGCTATAGTAAACAGATGTATAGCATATATGTTAGTATCTGTAAGTAGCTATAGATTAAGTTCAGTTACCTCATTACCGCGGTCGCATTAACTTCTCATGTACTTAGCCTAGCCAAATTAAATAATTATTTGAATACAGTCCACTTAAAACGAATTTATATGTGAGTTTAATTTACCAGCCCCTCACATAATGGTCATTTCTCGCCGTTAATAAAGGGCTGGCTAAGGACGTTTAAAAGTGGTGCCGTCGTGTGTGTAACTCAACGTTTAAACCGCCATATTGGGACATTTAAGTTAACGCGCAGTTAACGTGTGCTTTAACCCGTTGACTTCTTCGAGTTGCGTCAAAGCGTGTGTCGTGTCATCGCGTCGTGTGCTGTTTCTATAAAACGGCTGTCTTCGTGGACGTTGGTCAGGAGGACTGTTACCACTTCTATAAGGTGCTGCAGAACTCTCAGGCTGTTGGTGCGTGCTACTGCTATACAGTGCTTCATCTATACGGACCTTCACAGTCTCTGTCCCGGGACATTGGTGTTGCCGGTGCTATTCGCTGGAACATTAAGTGCGACAAGGACGTTTATATAGGTTACCTAAGTATAACCTACCGAAGAACTGTGGTCGGAATTATAAATCAATCGCGCGTAGTGTTTGATTTCGCATGCTCAATTAGCATTGTGGACATTGTGAAGTGCACCTAGTGTAGCATATTCATCTATATAATCATTAAATTAAAATACCAAAAGTACAAGGCGTTGCACATAAATACGTATTATAGCGGTTGGCGTTGACGCAGTTTCCGTCTCCTGCTGGTCGTGAGGCTTCGGAATCGTTCGTTCATGCACTTCGTGTTGCTTCGTGGACACTCGCCGCGCCGCATCGTAGTCTCTCATTGGCTAGCGGAACCAACTTCAATACGTGTTTCCGAGTTTCGTCTGGCTACCTAGTTATTATTCCGAGTTTCGTGCAAGTTTCGTGTGCCATCCATTGCTCAGTGGTGCCATCTGCACCATAGACTAGAATAAGCTGCTGCCGAATCTGCGCCATTTGTATTTTATTTTGTAACCTCGTTGTGTCGTGGGCGCAACAAGTATTTTTTTGTAAAGTGATTCGTGATTAATCACTACAACTATTACTATTTAATAGTTTTATTAGTCATCATTGGCCACAGCATCTATATAGATGATTGTTGCAGCGCTCGTGGGTTATGAGTTACGACGGCCGCACCGTCGTTGATGGCTGTATAGTCCAATAGCAGCACGACATTTTTTGCCACAATGGTTGCAGACGTAACGCGATTCCAACGGAGGAGACATAGCACGGCGAATTCTTTTCTGGTTTAGATTTTCAAGCCAGTCTTCATCATGCTTCGCCATGCCTGCTTGAATATCGCGGCGCCATTCAGGTCTCATTTCGGCGCGTGTTTCCCAGCTGTCTGTCTGTAATCCGAAACTATGCATGTCACGCTTGCAGCAGTCTTTAAAGCGTAGAGCTGGTCTTCCCACTGGTCGTTTGGTATCAGCGATCTGTCCCAGCATCACTTGGCGTGGCAACCTCCCAGAATCCATTCGGTGGACATGACCGAGCCAGCGGAGACGACGTTGCTTTAGGATGGCTGTTATACTGCAACAACGCGTCTTCTCCAGGACATTCCGATTTGTCACTTTGTCCTCCCACGTTACTCCAAGGATAGATCTTAGGCAACGCATATGGAAAGCATTAAGTTTGCGTTCTTGTTTAGCATAGGTAGTCCATGTTTCCGAAGCGTACAATAGTATACTTAGGACGCAAGTCTGGTATACAAGGACTTTGGTGTGAGTGGTGAGCTTTGAGTTTCTCCATACGCGAGTATAAAGCTTTCCAAATGAGGTCGATGCTTTGCCAATCCGAGAGTCTATTTCCTTGTCAGTTGTCAGAGCTGATGTGGTTATTGAACCGAGGTAGCAGAAGTGATCCACGACATCAAGGACAGCGCCGTCGAGTGTGATCGTAGGCGGCCGATCCACACTTTGCACCATGACCACAGTCTTCTTGGGATTGATACTCATTGAAAATAAGTGACATGCCTTGCTAAACCTCGTCAACAGCTCCTGAAGCTCATTTTCTGAGTTTGCGACAAGTGCAGCATCATCAGCATATAACAGTTCTCTAGCAATTAAGTCTAGGCGTAGTCTTTTTGACTTTAGGAGACCGATGTTAAATAATCTCCCGTCTGTTCTGGTATGCAGATGTACCCCGACATCACAATTCTCAAAGGCAGTCAGAAGTATTGCCGATAGGAAGATCCCGAATAGGGTAGGAGCAAGCACGCAACCCTGTCTAACCCCACGGTTGACACAAAACGCTGTGGACCTCTCACCGTCGAACATTACAGAGCCGTTCATATTGTCATGAAATGAACGAACAAGCTTAAGAAGCTTTGGAGGACATCCAACTCTGCACAGCACTTCATAAAGTCCCTTTCTACTCACGGTGTCGAACGCCTTGTTTAGGTCGACGAATGCCATGTATAGTGGAGTGCGATGTTCACGGCACTTTTCTTGTAACTGACGAAGGGTGAAAATCATGTCGGTTGTAGAACGACCAGCTCTAAATCCACATTGCGATTCAGGGTATATTCTGGCGGCTAAAGTTTCCAGTCTATTGAGTACAACCTTTGCAAATGCCTTGCCCGCTATACTTAGCAATGAGATGCCCCTGTAACTATTGCAGTCTCCTCTGTCACCTTTGCCTTTATATAGGGTGATTATTTCAGCGTCTCTCATGTCTTGAGGTATTGTCTCTTCATCCCAGCAACGCAATAGAAGTGCATACAGGGGAGATGAGACGCAGCCAAGCCGAATGAGTTCAGCAGGCAAGTTATCAAGGCCTGTACTTTTTCCCAGTTTTAGACCACGTACGGCTTTAAAGAATTCGTCACCTGTGGGAGGATTGTCAAGCTCGGTCACAACAGAATGAGTCGCAAAAATAGCCAGCGCATCCGGGTGTATATCAACTTCCAGAGAATACAGGTTTGAGTAATGTTGTGCCCATCTTGTAAGTTCTTCATTCTTGTCGGCAATCGGATTTCCATCCAGATCTTTAATCGCGGCACGTTTTCTTTTAGTTGGGCCGATTGCTCGTTTTATTCCCTGGTACATACCCCTCAAGTCACCAGTGTCACGACATTTCTGTATCGACTGGCATAGTTTGGACCAGTATTCATTTGCGCAGTTACGACTGACTCTTTGTACTTCGGATTTTGCTGCTTTGTAAGTAGATTGTCTCGCCAGATCATTGTGTGAGTTTAGGAGATCAATATGAGCAGCTCTCTTTACCTCAATGAGTGGTAGCAGAATATGTGCATACTCAGCAAACCAGTCGCTAGCAACTTTCTCTTTTCTCCCGAAAATATTTTCTGCCGCGGACATTATTTTTTGCTTTATCATGTGCCACATATCTTCCACACTTGCACATTCAGCCAGATGTTCGGCACTAAGTTGGTGATTAATCAGCTCCTCAAGTTTTTTGCAACGATCTTGGTCCATCATAGCTGCGGTGTTCAATGCGACCTTGCGACTAGTGCTTATAGCCGAATGAATCCTTTTCGGGTTGTGACGGGTCTTCGCCATGACTAGAGAATGATCAGTATTACAGTCAGCGCTATGGTAAGTACGCGAATTCAGAATGTCACGGAGGTCTTTCCTTCTAGTAATGATAAAGTCTATTTGGTGCCAGTGGCCCGATCGCGGATGTTTCCATGATACTTTGTGCATCAGTTTGTTTTTGAAGTAGGTGTTAGTTACACAGAGAGAGTTTAGAGCGCAGAGTTCCAGCAATCGTTGACCGTTTTCATTCATATTACCAAGTCCATGTGAGCCAATACACTCCGGCCAGTCATTCGTGTTCCGACCTATCCTAGCATTAAAATCACCAAGCAAAAGGAGTTTGTCAGAAGCTTGAACTTTCTCTAGTACTCGTTGTAGGTCTTCATAAAACTTGTCCTTTACATCCGCTGGAGCTTTTAAGGTTGGAGCATAGGCTGATATAAAAGTAATAGGCCCAGCAGTCGACATTAGTCTTAAGGTCATCAATCGCTCAGATAGATATTCAGGTGTTTGAATACAGCCGAGTAAACCGTTTCGAACCGCGAACCCGACACCATGCTCGCGCCGCTCACCGTTGTTTTTTCCTTTCCAGAAAAAGGAGTAATTATCTTCGCGCAAACTGCCCTCCTCTAGAAGTCTGGTCTCCTGGAGCGCAGCTATGTCAATGCGAAGGCGGAGCAGCTCTCTGTCTATGATTGCAGTTTTCCTTATTTCAGGCATAATGTCAGCTGTTGATAAATGATCATCATTTCCGAGAAGCATCGTTCGAACATTCCATGTGGCAAACCTAGTTGTTGGGAGATTATCGTTTTTGTTTTTTCTTTGATTTCTGCTAGGTGCATCAATACTCATCCTGTTGCAGACACTATGACATGCCTGTTGCTCCACACACCTATAGAAGCGCAGAATGAGGGGCGGACCAGTACCTTATTGGCCGGGGGCTGCCCAGCTTAGGCAGGCGGTAACTGGTCAATTAGCCGCGATGGACTATCCTACCGACAGGAGCCACCCCTGGCGCCCGCGCACACGCCCATCAGCGCCGGGCTTATGACCGGTGACTGCGACTCCCCGTGTTGTGTTCCGCACCGATTTAGGTACGAGTGGAGTGTCCTCTCCACAGGCGCTGCATGCCTGGGACACGTTTTAAAGACCGCGAACTTGCCCAGCGTCCGTGACCTTCTCTCGACCTCTACGGCTGAGTCCTCAGGAATGACGAGTCATTACGTGAGGGGCCGCGTTGGTTGCAGGAGCTGCCGACTTGTTCGGGTTAGACCTTAATGTCGCCTACGGTACTCCGGATCCGTCGCCCCATCCGCCAGCGTGTGCCGTACCGAAGCCCACCTTCTCCGCCACATCTACCGTTAGGGTCTTCACCCGTAACCCTGGGCACGGGGTCCACGATATACCCCGCAGAACTGGGTCCCTGTCCGAACTTCGCCACCCGCACACTCCGGCCTACTGGAGTGTGGGGTGCCCACCCCCGCGACATGGACGCGCCGGACAGGACTTACCTTGGTGGAGTGCAGGGAAGATGACCCTGTCCCCCCCAAGACCGGGTTAATGACTCGTATGATTCCGAGACCAAAGGCTTTTATTAGTAAGGTGTTTTAAATAATGTTATTAGTAAAAAGTTCATAATGGAACAAGACTTAAAAAGGCTGATAGCTGCGAGAGGCCAGTTAAAAGGCACAATTACAAGATTGTATAATTTCATTAGTAATGAAACCGAGTTTAATAAAGGTACGCTTGAACAATTGAAGGTTAAAAAGGAATTGTTGGTCCAAACCTTCCAACAATATTGTGATTTAAATATAGATATATCTGTTCTAGATTCACAAAATTGCGAGGATTTCGAGCGCATCGAAAATCAATACTTTGCAATAATGGCTGCCATTAATGAAAAATTGACTCCCAAAACAAATTGTGAGGTTGGTAAACCATCTACCAGCTGCAGCAACCTGACTAAGTTGCCCAGGATAGAAATACCGAGGTTCAGCGGACAGGTGGGTGATTATCACAGTTTTATCTCATTATTTAAAAGTGTAATTGATCAAGATGGCCGTTTGTCACAATGCGACAAATTTTTCTATTTAAAATCATTGCTCGAACAAGATGCCGCTGAACTGGTGAAACACCTAAGCCTATCTGATGCTAATTACTCACTAGCTTTATCCTTGCTGGCTGAAAGGTATGACAATAAGCTTAGAATCATTAACTTTCACATCTCATCAATTTTAGATATACAGCAAATAAATAAGTGCTCAGCCTCAATGCTAAGAAACATTGTTTCACAAACAAAACAACACATAGCTGCCTTACAAACACTTGATGTACCAGTTCAATCCTGGGATTTAATTATAATTTCCATTTTGCAAAGGAAAATTGATCAGGGCACGTTTAGGTTTTTCCATTCAGAGCTTAAACAAAATACATTGCCTAAGCTAGATTATTTTCTAAACTTTTTAGAGCAACGTGCAACCATTCTTGAGACCGTGGCTGAGGCTGGCCATAGCCATGCTCACCCTACCCGAGTAGTGAACAAGAGCCACGGAGCGAGCCTCGTGACCACAACAGGAAGTACCACCAGCTCCAGCACAAGATGCTGCGACTTCTGTAAGTCTAAATATCACAAGTTGTATCAATGTCAAAAGTTTCAATTAGCTTTGCCAACTGAACGTGTGCTGTTTATTCAAAATAATAAGTTGTGTTCACTTTGCTTAAATCAGCATAACAATAGAAAGTGTTTCTTTGTATTCAAGTGTAGCATATGTAAGGAGCGTCATAATACGTTATTACACGTAGATAATGTACCAGAAATACCTAAGCAGGTATCGGTATCAATGGGCCAATATGGCAATATATTACTACCAACTATTAAGGTAGGTTTAGTAGATAAGCTTGGCAATACGGTTTATGCCAAGGCTTTATGTGACTCAGGTAGTCAAATATCATTCATTTCATCAGATTTAGCTGATCAAATTAGTTGTGAATTAAAAGATGAGCAAACTATAATTAGTGGCATATGTCAAGGGAAAAACAAAACTGCAAAGAAGGCTAAGTTTACAATATATTCTGAAAATAATGATTACAGCTTAAAGCTAACATGTTGCATTGTTTCAAAAATAACTTGCGATTTACCACAATTTGATGTAGATATTGGTAGCTTAAACATACCGACTCACATCAAGTTAGCTGACAGGGATTTCAATAAAAGTGAACCAATATCAATTTTATTGGGTTGTGATATATTTTTCAAAATTCTTTTGCGTGAACAATTGCCAATAATTCCTGGCGGGTTATATTTACATGACACGCGTTTTGGTTATGTTGTGGCAGGACAATTACCGTTACAACGAAGCCCGGCCACCACGTCACAACAGATAACAGCTGTTAGCAACTTTTGTAACCTTGACAATGAAATTAGCTCACGTGAGGTCGATGACACTCTTACATCTATTGATAGCTCACTCAAACAGCTGTGGCGGTGCGAGCAGGTGCCGCAGATTTATAAGGAGGCTTCATCTGAGCAGGAACTAGCAGAAACAATGTTTCAGGAGTCAGTCCAGCTAGAACACTGTAAATTTCAGGTAAAGCTACCTTTAAAGCAAGAGTTTAATGAAGTCAGGCTGGGTAATTCTTTATCTCGAGCCTTACAGAGGTTCTATAACTTAGAAAAAAGGTTTTTAAAGGATCCGTTGCTTTTTCAGCAATATAAACAATTTATTGATGAATATGTTTCGCTTGGGCATGCGAAATATGTTGATATTGAAAGTTACAATTTAGAAGAGGATCCTGTATATTTTCTGTCTCATCACCCTGTGATTAATGAAAGTAGTAAAACTACGCGGTTAAGGGTAGTTTTCGACGGTTCAATGCAGACCGATCGAAACATTTCATTAAATGACTTAATGTTAAATGGACCTTGTGTGCAAAACAGTTTGTTTAATATATTAATATTATTTCGATTGCATAAATTTGTCTTAGTAACTGACATAAAAAAGATGTTCAGAAACATTAAACTTGATCCATCACAATGCTCAATTCAGAACATACTATGGCGTAGTAGCCCACAAGAAAGAATTAAATGTATTCAATTATTAACAATTACATATGGATTAAAAAGTTCGAATTATTTAGCAACGAGATGCCTAAACGAATTAGCACATAGATATAAGGATAAGTATCCTTTAGGTTCCGATATGTTGCTTAACAATACATTTGTTGATGACATAACAGCTTCTAGCAATAGCTTAGAAGAATTAGGTAAAATCAAAGAACAATTAATTGAGCTGCTTGCCTTGGGCGGGTTCCAATTGCATAAGTGGTGTTCCAACAATAGTGAATTATTACAAAACATTCCACAAGCCGAGCTTAACCTTACTGAATTGGAGTTAGGAAAAAATGAGACTGCATTTGTTAAAACATTGGGGCTTAAGTACAATGTGAATACTGATACGCTTTCTATAAGCTGTCAACAACAAGAATTATTAGATTCATACACTAAAAGAAAGGCCTTAAGCATTCTCAGTACGTTGTATGACCCACTTGGTCTTGTGGGACCAATTATAGTTATGGCAAAACTTATAATGCAGCAAACGTTCTTGTTAAAAATTAATTGGGATTGCTTACTTTCAATTGAATTAAATCAACAGTTCAGGGAATTTGTTCATAATTTAAATATGACAAATATAGTAATCCATAGAAACATAAATACACATAATGTCAAATCGATTGAGTTGATTGGATTTGCTGACGCATCACACAAGGCATATGGATGTTGTTTATATATACGTACCATAGACGAGCATGGTAATGTTAAGATTAATCTTTTATGCTCTAAATCGAGAATTAATCCCATCAAACCATTGAGCACTCCTAGGCTAGAGCTTAACAGTGCATTATTGCTTGCAACACTTACTAAAAGGATTGTTAAATGTTTGAAGTCAAAATTCAACATAAGAGTGTATCTATATGTTGACTCTAAGATAGTACTAGCATGGTTAGATACAGAACCTATAAAACTAACTGTTTATGTAGCAAACCGAGTCAAATTTATAAAAGAATTAACAAAAGGCATTTCGTGGTTGTATGTGAACACCTCTGATAACCCTGCAGATTGTCTTTCTAGGGGTGTGAAGCCTCATTTATTGCAAAATAATGAGTTATGGTTTCACGGGCCATCATTCTTAACAAGTGCGAATTACTTACATACTTGTGAAGATATAGATATACCTACAGAGGTGCCCGAGATAAAAAATTGCAATACTGCGTGTGTGCAGGAAGATGAGTTTAACTTGTTATCTCAATACTCGAGTATTCATACGCTAACGAGAATAGTAGCATTAATTTATAGATTCTATAACAACTGTAGAACAAAGAAAGAAGATAGGCTTCTGTCACAGATATCATGCAAAGAGCTAGACTTTGCTCTAAAGGTAATTATTAGGCAGGATCAAAAAACGCATTTTGCTCCTGAGTTAGGTGCATTAAGTGCTGACAAGCCAATTAAGTCTAATTTAAGACAGGTGAATCCGTTTGTAGATAGTTTTGGACTATTAAGAGTGTCTGGAAGGCTTCAGCATGCCGATGTTCCGTTCTTTAAAAAACATCCAATTATATTGCCAAAAGGGTCTGTCATTACTCAATTAATAATATTAAATGAGCACAAGCTATTAATGCATGCTGGACAAAAATTATTATTAGCAAGCTTGAGTCAGAGATATTATATTTCAAATGGCTTACGGGAAGTTAAAAAGGTTATACACAAGTGTGTTATATGTTTTAGGCTGAAAGCTGAAACGTCACAACAGCTTATGGGTTCTTTACCGGCTGACAGGGTCAATCCAAACCGTGTATTTGAAATAGTAGGAATAGATTATGGTGGTCCATTTTCAGTCAAATTACATCGAGTAAGGAAACCTTTGATTTATAAGGCTTACATTGTCTTATTTGTGTGCTTCACTACGAAAGCGATACATATAGAATTAGTATCTAATATGACTACAGAAAGCTTCCTTCAATGTCTGAAAAGATTTATTTCCAGGCGAAATAAACCATCAGTAATTTACTGCGACAATGCTGCTACGTTTAGGTCAGCTAATACTCAACTCAGCGAATTATATAAATTACATAACAATGTTGATCACCAAAACAGTGTAATTAATTATGCTTCACAAATAGGTATTCAATTTAGTTTTATACCTAGTTATAGCCCAATATCCAAATATTGGGCTATAACTAGGTCTTTGGGAAAGTGGTATAAAGAGTGCTAAGTATCACTTGAAGAGAGTAGTAGGAAATCAGGTACTTACCTACGAAGAGTTAAATTCTGTCGTTGTTCAAGTCGAAGGAGTCTTAAACTCACGACCATTAACTGCCCTGCAAACAGCTGATACAAATGACATGTCGTACTTAACACCTGGTCATTTTCTAACGGGTGCTCCCCTATCGTTCATTCCAGACCCAGATGTTACTTATATACCTACCAATCGGCTGTCATTCTGGAGACAGTGTACCCAAATGGTGCAAAGTTTTTGGAAGTTGTGGTCCAAGCAGTACTTAGTACAGTTGCAAAATAGGCCTAAGTGGCAGAATTCTCTTCCTAATATCGAAGTAGGAACATTAGTTTTATTGAGGAGTGATAACATTCCTCCTTTGAGTTGGCCAATGGCACGTGTTGTTGAAACGTTCCCAGGTTCAGATGGCAAAGTTAGGGCATTGTCAGTCAAAACAACAAAAGGTACTGTGATACGGACAAGTGTTACCAAAGTATGTGTACTACCTATCGATAAATAAGCCTGGAACGTGTTGGTTCCATTGTGGTGCTCATTGGGCTCGCCTTACTCAACTAATTTACATTGTAAAAATTGTTTAGTTTGTATTAAAGCAATATAATTATGTGGCTAAATAGGTTACAGTAGTTTATCTTAAGACTTACAATTGTTATTAAACTTAAAATTTGTGTCTTTACTGTTCAGGTGTAAAGTTAAAATATACCTAGGTACATTGCTGTATTTCATTATACTTGTACATATTTCCCATTTATGTTTACTGATGATGTGTTACCTATCTATCTAAATGCATGTAAAGATATGATATGCCATAGTAAATAAATGTATTTGTAAACATAAGTAAGTTCGTTTAGGTAAAGGTCAATAAAATGCAGTGTGATTAATAAAAATATAAGTTTAATACATGTTATTGTGTTACTTTAAACATAGTTAAATTAATTATCTAAGTTATTCACTTGCACAAATAGGTTGCAGTCACAAATTAGTTGGTGTAACTGGTTGGTCAGTTCACACATATACCTGTTATAAGTACATAACTATTAATGTGTCTTAATAAAATTTATGAATGCATGATTGTGTCTACCTGTGTGTACTTGCTAATTTTGTGTGAGCAATGTTAGTCAATGTAATCTGCGTAGATAGATATGTAACATTACTTAACTGTAGTTATTAACTATTATTACAGGATAAGGTGTCGTTAATGTCTTACTCCATGTGTTTAAATTAAGTAGTTGCTTAAATAGTTATACATTGGTTCAATCAAAGTTTCTAAATTGTTTGTTATCACTATCACATGGGTATAGGTGTTAATTTTTTCATATAAAGTCATTAGGATATATCTTTGCCGTTGGGCGCAATTATGTACGAAACGCACATATAGATTTATACCTACATAGCTAGCTATAGTAAACAGATGTATAGCATATATGTTAGTATCTGTAAGTAGCTATAGATTAAGTTCAGTTACCTCATTACCGCGGTCGCATTAACTTCTCATGTACTTAGCCTAGCCAAATTAAATAATTATTTGAATACAGTCCACTTAAAACGAATTTATATGTGAGTTTAATTTACCAGCCCCTCACAGTGATGAAATTTGATGGGAATATGTGTTGTATGAACCGCTACAAAAATATGACACTAAATAGTAAAAAAAAGAATTGGGGGTGGGGCCCCCCATACATGTAACTGAGGGATGAAATTTTTTTTTTCGATGTACATACCCGTGTGGGGTATCAATGGAAAGGTCTTTTAAAATGATATAAAGTTTTCTAAAAAACATTTTTCTTAAAGTGAACGGTTTTTGAGATATCAGCTCTCAAAGTCGTAAAAAGTATGTCCCCCCCCCTCTATTTTTATAACTACGGGGTATAAAATTCTAAAAAAAATAGAGGTGATGCATGCTAATTAACTCTTTCAACGATTTTTGGTTTGATCAAAGTATCTCTTATAGTTTTTGAGATAGGTTGATTTAACTGTAATTTTGGTTAAGTTATTGTGCTTACACTGAAAACGATGGCTGAACCTTATAAGATAGATCAAAAAATATACTACAGTATTAAAAATCCGCGATGATATATTATATTTGCTGCTACGGAACCCTTTGTGCGCGAGCCCGACTCGCACTTGGCCGGTTTTTTAACCAGGAAATCCAAAAGCCCATATCCCACAAAATCTTTACTCGAAAAATTGCCAATAACTTTCTCAAAATACCCAAACACAACAATTACTATGGAAAACGCATAACTGCACAGCAAGTACCTATCATAATAAATAGTATTCCAAACGAAATCCGGAAAAAAATTACGCCCTTAAATATAAAAATAAAGTTAAAAGAGTTTTTCCTACAATCATTAGAAAATAATTAGCACCCTGTAGGTATATGTCGTCAATGTGATAAATTTTACAATGTCGGTAGTTTCTTTAGTGTGATCGCCCGTCCTGCAAGTGTAATTAAAAACCACTCTTATTACTATTCTATCAAGAGCTATGAAGAAATGAATAGTGTTATCTGCCGGCCGGCACGGTCTCGCTCGCTGTATTTTTTTGTGATCGTATGTTAAGGTGCTAGAATACTTTTGCTTATATGGCTTATACCTACTTATATTGTATGACTACGTTAATCATTACCTAAAAATAACTTGTATGGTAGATTAAAATCGCATCACACACAAACCTTTGAAGGCTTATGTGGTGTTGTATACTGTTAATTTATATGTAGGGTAACGTAACGTACCTTGGGACGCTTGTACCTCGGGACATTGATTGTATTTTAAAAACCGGCTAAATAAACACATTAAAATTCTACCCTAGGTATAGTATTTTACTCGCTTGGCAAAACTAGTGAGTCTCGTGATCATACCAGCATCGAGTGTGTGTTGAAGACAATATGAAGTTTTTTGGAGTCAAAAGTAGCTTTTGTATAGTTTTATGTGTTGCTTTATCTCATTGAGGCATGCTCAAAATAAAGACATGGATGTCACGTATAACTTTTCAGTTATTTAATTTTATGACATGGCAATTATCTGAAAGATTCCTATTAATTAAAAATAAAGATATTTAAATTTTGGTTCAATATTGCTTTTTTGTACCTTGGGACACGATTAAATTTGTACCTTGGGACACTGTTTCCTATGGCTTTGTACTATGGAAAATGAAAACATCTAAATAACGCCTTATATCTCTGTTCTTATTAGTGCCAGAGTGAAACTAGACAGAAGAGAGATGCAGTAAATCAATAAGAACAGAGATATAAGGCGTTATTTAGAAGTTTGCATTTTCCATAGTACAAAGCTATAGGAAACGGTGTCCCAAGGTACAAACGTGTAACGTACCTTGGGTCAAAACAAGCCTTTTTACTTTTATCTTAATTAAATAAAATCTGGCCACACTAAAGCTTTAGCACAAATACTAGTGATAATAGATTATATATCCTACCGAATAAACAAAATTTCACATTAATATCTTAGTTGTACGCTGCGATAGCTTCATTCAAAGTTGGGGTAGTCGAAAATGTCCCTAGGTACGTTACGTTACCCTACCAATATGTGTTTGTTAATAAATAAATAAAAAAAAATAAAAAAAATGTCGTCCTCTTTCAACTTGTACAGAAATATTACAAGAGATTAGTTATTTACTTTTTACAAATCTGTCAAGAATTCAAGTTGGACATGCATGGCGTATAATTTTCTTTTAGATGACACGTACAATTTAACAGGGGTGTTAATGATGTAACAGACTATGGTGAAACTAGGCGTTGTTTATTTATTTATTAAACACTTTCATTGTACAAAAAAAAAAAAAAAAAAAAAAAAAACACGCACTCACGCCTTGTACTAATGTACTCCCTTGCGGGGTAGGCAGAGGTGCATTGCTGCACCCACTTTTCGCCAGAGTGTTATGTTAGTCCCAATGTAATAGGGGGCGGGCCTATTGCCATTTTACGGGCACATCCAAGACCCGAGAACAAATATCTGTGTTTAAACAAATATCTGCCCCAGCCGGGAATCGAACCCGGGACCATCGGCTCAGTAGTCAGGGTCACTAACCACTACGCCATTCGGTCGTCTTTCATTGTAGGTATACAAAAAAACATATTTACAAAAATGGACTTAAAAGGCGGGCTTATTGCCAAGAAGCAATTTCTTCCAACCAACCTTAAGCTATTGAGTTGCAATCGAGTATCAGGAGTATCCGTCCCGAGGCTCGTCTCGTCCCTATAATTTGTGCGCATACTAATATCAATGTCACGTGATCTGATTGAATATTGTACAAATTCGGTATTGTTCCAATGGACTGAGCGGACATCATTGACACATTGTAGGTACTTATTATATTTTTATTTGTGTATAATATCTTACGGGCAACGCAATGAACTGGGCATTATTAATAAGGACCGGCCATTATACATAATTATTATAAATACATTTCTTTATTTGTAATATATATAAAAATATTAACGTTTAGATAGTCATCATTGATAAAATATCAAAAATTATTTCATACGAGTTTCGTTATTTTTCATTGTATGTCTGTCTAGTGACACGGAAAATTATTTCTTCTCAGAAAAAAACGAAGATGACTTGTAGAATTCTACAGTTCAGCTATTTTAGTCGTTTAAGGGCTGATTTTCCAATAGCCATACAAAAGTTATATGAGGATGAAGAATAATTCTCATACTGTCTCGTCTGAATGTTTGTATTAGACAGTGACAGCAACAATTTTATTCGTCAGATAGCATTAATCTGACTATTGAAAAAACAACCCTAAATAAAATATACTTATATGATATTACGACTGGGCTAGTAAATTTAATCGCACTATTTCCTGAAACGCTCATCAATTTTGAGCTGTGCTTGCTCTAGAGGTAAATTAATTAGTATGGCGTCAAAGCCAGCCGCATTGTATTGCGCCAGACATACTATCGTAGGTACTGCGATTCCGAATAATTTTGACACTTATCGATAGGTTATTCGACAGGTTCACTGGGATTTGTACGAGATCTTGTTGGTATCGTATTCATTTATTAAAATACTATCGAAAATTACTGCAAAAAGGCCAATTTAAGAGTACCCGTAACCGACGAGCATGTATGAGACTTGTGAATGTGGAAGAAGCGAAAGAAGAGTGTCATAATCGTGTTAGTGGAAATCCGTAATGCTGCCTACCCCTCTGGGAGACAGGCGTGAGCGTGTATGTTTATATCGATTTTTTTGTTTAAAGTATTCAAAATCGCGCTATAATGGTAAGCGTCCACCTTTCGGCATCGCATTCAGTATTCTTTGCATGTATATGTTAGTTGCAAGGTTTCAGCCGTAGCGCAAAAAAGTTTATTAGGGCAATCCTTTAATATTTGTAATTTCTGACACTTGTGTGTTCATTAATTTAGCATTTTCTGACTAAATATGCACCTACCTACCTATAATATACATATTTTATGCACTCATGTCATGACTGCAATCCCCGAAGAGGTAGTCAGAGATGGCTCAGAAGTGAGCCACCTAATTTTCGCAGCACATTTGTACTCACGTGGAAGGTTGCGAACCATATCGCCGTTTTGGAATATACTAAGGTATGTATTTTTCAAACATTTTATTATCATTTAACTAATAAATTTTTCACTTCGCTTCACCCCTGCTACGGCTAACTCTCTCCTACTGTATAAGTATATACCTAAGAATATAACTTTAATCTTTGAGCAAAACAGCTAAGAGCCAACAATACTTTGTAATAACAACTTACATACATAATAATGAAGTTGCTTCTAGAAAGTGCATTCGAAGTTCTAATTACTTACAAAGTTTGGCTATCGTTACTTAGCTGAGAAACCTAACGACTCCTCTGTTACTAGAATACCTCTATGTTAGATTATCTTAGATCTACGAACAAAATATGGTGTGTCACGTACAAAAAATAGCAAAATATGTATTGCGAAAAGAAGGAAGCGTGCTTGTGAGTCACCTCTGACTACCCATACAGCCATTGCATATGCTTGCAAGTTTCTTGGAAAAAATACAGTCAGTACCTACTATGGTGGAGATATACGAGGAATATAATTGAATACATTAAAATAACAAATAGCTTCTCCTGTTAGCTCATTTCACATGAAGTGCTTACAGGCAGCACTGGAGCGTGAACATCGCTGGAAGGTACTTACAATAATAGGTATATCGTCACTAGCACGCGTCTTATGTACGATCTATACAGGGTTTTACAAAAAGTAAGTAACTGAAAAAACGTAAAGTGACAGAAATTCCATAGTAAAACCATCAAATCCCTCACTGTACTCAGAATATTCAAACCAAGAGTTAAAAAAATCTGTATTTTTCCGTCCCACAAACCGTTCCGAATTCCGGCATTCCGGTGCAAAAAAGCCGAGTTTTCAACAAAATACACACAGGCGCCGAGATTTTTTACTTTTACTCTTTTAAAATCCCTCAAAGGTAATCGCGTTTCTCTCAGGATCGGAATGAGCCAAAAATTTAATTTCGTTGACGCGGGTTCGCGTGAGATCTCGCCATGAGAACTTTGCTAATAAAAGCGGAGAGCTCACAACTTTAGATTGGTTCTTGACTCAATTCATTGGTTTTTCAGCCTTCTGTTGCGATTGTGAAAGGGGTGCTCGCTCGGTGTCACTGTGTGTATCGGTGTACCGGCTTAGGATTAATGAACTTTTCGCTTTGAATGTTTTATTGAATGCTGCGGTTTGAGGTTTTCAGACCGTATATGTTCGTTTCGATTTTAAATTGAAAATTTTAGCATTTTACACGATTAGAATGATAGCATAAAATACATCTAGGTATTAATTTTATGATCGATTTCCAGAGGCCCGAATGGCACTCACTTTTACTACACGATTAAAATTCTGGACAATTAAAAATAATTTCTTTTAAGATATCCATCTTCAACTTCTGAGCAGAAATTCCAAATATGGATTCGAAGCTTTGCAAAAGTTGCCCATAGATCGAAAGGTATTCCCATGTGAAATCCTTTCTAAAACAGTATCCTTTATTATTACTATCCCCCTCCCAAATATTATACATGTCTACATAAAAATCTTACACATCATCGCTATATTGTGACGTGAAAGATGGTCCAACTGTAGAATGAATAAATTTGATACCATTTAGGTACAATAATTTTATAATCTATTGCTACAAAATTAACAAGATCAACAAGAATAATTATAAAGTATTTAGTGAACAAAGAAAGAGATATTTTTTTGTTTATCCTGTGCTTTATTTTGTACAAAGCCCAAATATTTTATTAAATTACAATTACAAATAGAATTTGTTTCAAATTGGTGTGCCTCAGGGTGGTAATTATTACATTTTAATAGTAATTTGAAAGCAAACAGGCATAAGTAATATGATTCAAAGTAGAATTAAGAAAGTAATTAAGCTGTTCAGTTATTTTAAGGATAGAATTTTGGAACAAAGTAATATTTGACTCAATCTTTATTATCACGAGAAGCTATCTGTAAATAATCTTACACTTACTGTTCTTTTGCTAGCCAACTCATCTTTATATGTGAATAAATGCGTAGGTACTTCTCAGTATGTGTTGTCAGTCTCAGTTTTACTCAGGGGACTGGATCTAGTCTATTATTTACCTAAGTATATCCTTAGCAACTTTTATAACGTGACCAAATATGAAATAGCGAAAAATGTATCTGGATAACTAATCAACCAAGAATATTATTGACGTTGATACTTTTTTATGACGTTACCGATCATGATTAATGAATGCAGTTAATGAGGTGAGCTTAAGTGAAAAATAACGAGACAGGGGATTTACGGATCCCGCTTTAGTAATAATTTTGTACGACATTTTGTTATTTTTATAACTTTGCTTTTATTATCCCGGCCGCTTGCAATAAACTTTGTAAATGTACGCGTATTAAGCAGTGTGCTTTCTACGGGTCTTAAGGTATTTTTACGTAAACGCTACTTTTGTCTTTCAAGAGATAGAAAAATTAATGTATCTAATACCTAGGTACATAATTATAATCTTCTAAGGTATAATACCGTTTAGTATTATAAGATCCCCTGAAAATACAACCTACACTCAATGTGTGAATAGCATAGCATCAATAATGTAACTTTTCATACGTGACCAAATTAGGGACTAAAATTTTAAACAAAACATTACAGATATAAAAATGTTTAAAAGTACACTTAAGAAAAAGAAAGAAAGAAAGAAACGGGTGCACGACTGTTTTACTTTCCTCCCTGACTGTGTATTTGAGAAACTTTATAACTTTACACTATATTTTTAATTTCATCTTATCATATCTACAGTCTAATTAGTAGATTAATACTTATTTCTTGTGAGAAATTTTATTTTATTGAATACTTCGAAATACCTATTAACTTTTAAGTATACAAGCTTATATTTTTTTAAATTAAAAACTTGAGTTTAAATTGTGTATGTATATGATCGTTAGTCACAGCGAAGCGTTGGTATCGAATTTCAATTCTTATGCAGATATTTGACTGTTTATCAAGCTTTTAAATTTTTGTCCATTAACACAAACAATTAAAAGACAAACAAATAAATAAAAAGACAAAAGTAATTCCGAACAGTCTCACGGGAAACTTAAAAAACGGTAAAACCTGAGTAAAAAAGCAAAATCATAAAAATAAGTAAAAAAAATTAGATAAATCAATACTAACCGCAGTGGAATGACGAGTTTAAATTGTAAATAGCAGTAAAGACACACATTTTGCTAAACCCTGGCTGCGGGCCAGACCGAGGACACACGCCACGGATAAATTCAGGGTTCCAACCCATCGGAGATTAGAATTGGAACCTTTTACATGGGAACAAATAAATTAACGTTCAAATAAATTTTCAGTAATATTTATTTCATTTTAAATTATATAGGTACTACTTAACTCAATTTTAATAAAAAACATGTATAAATAACTACCGCACTACAAATAGTAATATAATTATTAATAGTCTTTCTTGCACAATTGTGTACAGTAAATAGTAAAAAGTTGCTATTACAGACTTAATAATCGGGGGGTGGTTTAGATCGATTTATTCCCCACACAAACACTCAACAAGCAGTTGCTTGACCCTTTTTGTATGCATAAATACATAACAACGCCCACTCGGATGATTTAACGTTATTAATTAACCTGTGAGCTCCCCAAATCGCGATATCGTACGAGACATTTTTTTATTGTGAGTGGATTTTACGGAATTCAATCCCCTATATACCTTTATCAAGCAAGGCACATACAATTTTAATACTTGTGTAAGAAATATAGGCCAACACTAAAGTGCCAGTGAAGAACAACCCGCACAGTGCAGTGCTGCCAACATAGCGACCGTATATTAATGCATATTGTACTCTTAATGCGTTTGAAGAGACATTTTGTCCTTGGTGTTGGTAATATTTGCTTGAATAGCGGTAATTTTATTACAGTCCGCTACGAGCGAGGGAAATGTATGGAATGTCGGACACGGCTTTGATTCCACTTCTGTAAAGCTGCGTACAGACCGGCCCAACGATGGATATTTATCATACATAATACAGGGCAGATTGCAGCAACGAAGGTCAACGAAACCCATTCGTTGGCGTTCGTTGGGCCGGTCTGTACGCCGCTTAACGCGACGCTGCATTGGCTACATCAATACTGTTGGAGCAGAAATTTATTTAGAAGGTATTCACACACTATACACGTATTCATCGTGTTAATTTGTAAATTAATTCCAAATATTATTACGTTGTGAAGCTCTATTGGCTGGCGACTTTGAGAATTCAGCCTCAGATACTTAGTAACAATGTATGGGGTTTTCGCGAAGTCAAAACAAAGTATCATTCACGAAATAATTAGTGTTAAATTCAATAGATTTTGAATCCGAAAATCATTGTCAGAACGAATTCGCGATAGGGGGGCTGTGCCGCAGCTTTCCAAACACCTTAGCAAGTTCTCAAACTGCCACGCACACGCTGCATGTGAGGTGTATGCGTTACGTAGCTTGTAAATATCTCTGATTGTAGAAACCACGCACAATCCAACGCACAGAAAACGCATTCATAATCTCTCTAATTTATGTGTGTGTAATATGGTATAATTAACCTGAAATAAATGTTTTTTTTATTCGGGCCAGTGTAGGAACTTTCATACTGACTAAAAAACTTGAGTACTTATGTGATAGTTATAGAGACTTAGAACTTCAAGCTAAATGTTACGCACTAAAAACAAAACGTACTTTTAGCCTGATTTATGTATATGAACCCTCAAAATGATCTTTGTTTAAAGTTCCAAGCCACGGCCTTCACTGTTTGCACTTTGAATTCACTTTCTTACCCCAGAACGCGCCTTCTTTCTTAATTAAGAGAGAGGCCAAAGTATTACAAGTTAATAAAACCCGCCAGAAAATGTTTATGGAACAAGCGGTGTAAATACTGAAGCGATAAAGGAAGTCTTATGTCTTCATTGAAATTGAAATGGTAAGGTTATTGTCCACTAAGTACTTTGCCATAGTAGTTAGTAGATCAAAATTTACCTAGGTATACAATAACCCCCGACAATAAAGAGGAGTATCTCTGTGTGTGTATCTGTCTGTCTTTGGTAACGTAGCTCCCAAACGTCTGAATCAAATTTCGATTTGTTTTATTTAGTCATAGCTAGCCTATTCATTAAATTGTATTAAATTCATAACAATAATTTTGCCACATCTTATGGCCCTAGTACATTTCCACTACCCCCACCCCTTTCCTCAACAGGAAGGGTTAAAGTAACAAACGTCGTTATATGTACAGAAGATTTCCTCCCGCTGCTAAGAAACTCTTATAAGTTCGTGCGAACATGAATATTTAAGTGTTACCACCGCCTTACACGGTTCACGTGCTTTGAATGTAGTGCCATGGATCTGCCCATAAATTTACTGAAAGGCGTATAAATAAGAATACATAAACATTTAAATCTTTGCATCATCATGCTTTTAACATTAACTTGAATCCATTTTTTATCTTGTTAGCGTGTCGAAAAACGAATTCTTTAACAATAAATATGAAGGAAAACATCTTGAGGAAACCTGCAGATCTTGATCTGATTCAGATGTGTACCCTAAGCCCTAGTTGCATTACACATTTAAAAACAGCGATACGGCTTGTGATCTCACGTGAGAAAAATGTACAGCTAAGAGCGGGCGGCTCGCTTGCGAGTCACCTCTGACTACCCCTTTGTAGATTACAGCGTTGAGCACCGTAATGTATGTGTAAGTTAACGTATGAAAAAAATGCATCATCATCATCAGCATATAGCAGTCCACTGCTGGACGTAGGCCTCTCCCAAAGCACGCCACTGGTTGCGATCTTTAGCTTTCCGCATCCAATCATACCAGCCACCTTTCGCAAGTCGTCACCCCATCTAGCCGGAAGGCGTCCGACACTACGTTTGCCTGAATGATTTGCATGAAAAAGTTTAACAAAACGCTAATATCCTATGTTCTACACATCCTAAGAGTAAGCTCACGCCTTTAGAAAAACAGGCAGTAGCTGCAAACAAGCATCCAACTTACATAACTAATGGATCGCGCCGGAGAATTTCAGAGCGAACTTTCAAATCTTCAAATCTGGATAATAGATTCGTGTTTAGAACTTCGTATTGGCATTAATATTTTTTCTAATGATTGGAATGCTTTATAAAAATATCGATAATTAAGAAGATGGAAGACCCTAAAAAAGCTGGAAATTATATTTTCTGTTTCAAAATTGGATTCACTATTTTTCTAAGTTTCCACGAAAAACATTCATATTCATATTCATTTATTCATAAATTTACATTAATCGTCAATACATTCATTATAAGTACAATAGAATTTCAATCACAAGTTTAGATTAATAATTAATAAGCATCAACACAGAATTATTATAAAATTACTAATTATGATAAACTAGACACCGCATATACCCGATTTAATACCCGATAGAAAGATTGAAACTGGCAGTAAGACAAGTAACGCAAAGTACATGCCACTTACACAATTTAGTGTGAATGTCTCATTGTTTGCTAAACCTGTCCATTGTAAATAGCTTAACCGGTATTAACCCGTAAACTAAATCAGATTTTCATTCAGATTATTCAAAACAATTTTGGTCCAAATTGAAGTTTGGCTAGGCTGAGAACCTGACACAGATTTTCAATTTAATGTCCCGTGAAGGAATAACCTTGTAATTGTAAGGTTTATATTGAAGTAGACTTGGGAGACGAGAGATTTTGTGGTAGATTTAAGCATTGCTAATGAGTTGTTTATTTTATTTGAAACGTTCCTTTGAGGGAAGGGCAGGGGCGTAGGGATTTGTAACGGAATAAGGTTTAGAATAAATTGTTTTTCTTAAGCAAATTATAAAACGGTAAAATATTCATAACTCAACTTATTACAAAATTGCAATATTTTTATTCGTTAAAATATTTTTTATATAAAACCACATTATTATATTATTTGTGTGCCGCAAATGTAATCTTTAACCAAACTTTTTTTTATATTTAGGGCGTCTTGCACAACAAAGTTAAATAAAATTAAATAGTTTGTCTCTTGCTCTGACAGTATAATGTCAGAGCAAGAGGTCATAGATTTAATTTTATTTAACTTTGTTGTGCAAGACACCCTTACAGTCATAAAACAAACAAGGTCCATATTTATTACCCACACTGAAAGGTTTATCATTAAAAGGTAAGTTTCACATTGCTGGGTCCTTACCCGGTATCTTATCTGTGGAACAGAACCTAGATCAACAAGGTGAAAGCAAAGAGATTAAATTTATGTTCCGGCAGCTTTCGGGAGGCTAAAAGTAAGTAAAATAAACGGTTTTGTTCGTGTTTAGTAATATTTACAGGCTGAAAAAACAAGGAAATTGGGAAAGCCGACATGTTAATAGCATGTTAAGTAGTGGAATGATTTGCAAACCAATTTCTGAAAATGTATCTTTGTTACGTAATCAAAACATTATTTTATATGAAAAACAGCACAGAAACAGTTATTCTACGTCTATCTATATCCTAACTAATATTATAAATGCGAAAGTAACTGTGTCTGTCTGTCTGTCTGTCTGTTACTCTTTCACGCCAAAACTACTGAACGGATTTGAATGAAATTTGGTATACATTCGGTCTAGACCCTGGGAAAGAACATAGGCTACTTTTTATCCCGGAATCCCCACGGGAAAACTTTTTAAGGCGAAGCGAAGCGCGCGGGAACAGCTAGTAATATATAATTTATAAATACGGTATAGTGAACGATAAATTAATGATCCAGGTTTAAGAAAAATATATGTAGAGTGCTACGAAAAGTTTCGTAGTATGCTACGAAATAATCGTAGTATGCTATGAAATAGTTTTAGTATAATATAAATAATAACTATCTGCGTTGTGAAAATAATGTGAAATAAATGTAGAATGCTCTACTCCAGGGTCCTTTAACGACAGACCTCAATAGCGACCACAGAAAAAAGAAAATCCGAACATAAATTTTCCAGCAGTTAAACTTACAACCAACGGGCGAGGTGAGAATTACTTGATTCTACACCGTATCAATACCGCCTGAACAGAACGTGTGACCCACATCCGAGTGAGATACAAATTGAACTGTCAGGGCGACAAGGGTTCTCCACCATCCACCGCGAATGGAACACAACTCTGCCTGTAAAGAAACAAGGTCTAGATTAAAATACCAGGTGTTCCCGTATAAGCAACAATAGTTTTTGACGTATTGACAGGGTAAGTAGCTCGGACCTGTTCAGTGCTTCCTACATGAACTTGTTTATTGTGAGGTTTTGCTTGACAGCTGTCAGGTGCAGTTTTTTAGGGTTCCGTAGCCAAAATGGCAAAAACGGAACCCTTATAGTTTCGTCATGTCCGTCTGTCCGTCTGTCCGTCTGTCCGTCTGTCACAGCCGATTTACTCGGAAACTATAAGTACTACAGTGATGAAATTTGATGGGAATATGTGTTGTATGAACCGCTACAAAAATATGACACTAAATAGTAAAAAAAAGAATTGGGGGTGGGGCCCCCCATACATGTAACTGAGGGATGAAATTTTTTTTTTCGATGTACATACCCGTGTGGGGTATCAATGGAAAGGTCTTTTAAAATGATATAAAATTTTCTAAAAAACATTTTTCTTAAAGTGAACGGTTTTTGAGATATCAGCTCTCAAAGTCGTAAAAAGTATGTCCCCCCCCCTCTATTTTTATAACTACGGGGTATAAAATTCTAAAAAAAATAGAGGTGATGCATGCTAATTAACTCTTTCAACGATTTTTGGTTTGATCAAAGTATCTCTTATAGTTTTTGAGATAGGTTGATTTAACTGTAATTTTGATTTGCTGCTACGGAACCCTTTGTGCGCGAGCCCGACTCGCACTTGGCCGGTTTTTTTTTGTTTCATCTTGTTTGTAGTGTTATATATTTTTTTTATTTGTGTCATTTAATGAACTGAGGTCAATGTTATGCTTTGCGTTTGTTTAGATTAACTCAACCAGGTATTCCGACTCTAGCATATTCACCCTAGGGTGGATTCTAAGAAACGGTTGCCTAAAAATTCACAAATCATAACTAATTATAGATAAGGAACAGGTAAACTGATTATGAAATCATTATCTATAATATATTTTTCAGAAGCTTTTAGGTAAATATTACTATTGCATATAGGTATGTATAAAGTAGTTAAAAAAAACAATTATGAAACTACTAACTGCTTGAAATATATAATAGAATAGAATAGAATAGAATATTGAACACCATATAAATCAGACATACAAAAAACATACTTATAGACTAGAACTAATGTACAATAGGCGGCCTTATCGCTGAGATCTCTTACATGCAACCTTACATATTGCGGAAACAAAGTGACAATTTAGAGGGCAGTGTGACGAAGTTAAAGAAATCTTTATTGCATGAAGTAACTGGAAATTATTGACCTATCAGCTCGTATAGATGCTGTAAGTTTTCCAATAGCCGACATATTGAAAATAGCGGCAGATAAAAACATCGAAACGCGTTTATTGAACATCCATATTTAATAAGGAAACTAGTTGAATATTAAATTTACTGTTGTCATTTTATTTAAGTGTAATTGTAAACGTATACTGAAAGTTATTGAAAATTACCTTTAGATCGAAAAAAATATAATCTCTTTAAGTTCATAATTGAAAAGTGAGTAGAAATAAATACCTACATAAATTATAATTATTTTAAAAAATATACTGAATATTGTAGCAGGTGAGGCGTCAAGCTTATTAGCGCCTCAATAATGAGATTTTAACATTCAGCCGAGTTGAACGGACAAAGCCCCTTTGATCCTTAAAAAAACGTTTTTTAACGCATTTGATAATTTTCAGTAATCCTTTCAGACATGTAATCACGAAACGATTATATAAATTAGCTTTTAAAGGTTTGCCGGAAAATATTATGAGAGTAATTGGTTTGCTTAACAAAGTACCTATTCATTTTTGAAATCCCGAATCAATTTATTATTTATTAATTAGGGTGGTTCTTGTTTCATTTAGGTACACTTTTTGACCTTCAGAAGTTCAGAATTTGTCTTTGTTTATTTTTGCTTTAATTACAAGTAAAGTTGTTTTATTGAATAACCAAAATATTCTAAAACATTCTCTATGATAGCTCAAATAACGAAAATCAGAAAAAATACCAAATCATAATTTTCTACATAAATTAGTATTTTAAATAAAAATCATTTTATCTCAATATTTCTACGTCCGCCGTGTTTCTTTATCGTTGCGGAAAGTTTAGTGACAAAAAGGGAATGTGAGGCAAATTAAATTATAATTAACAACCACCTGTATACCTCCAGGGACTCCTCTCCTTGATGACGGAAGATTAATTAGAGAGACCTTTCTTTTCTTAGCTTTGGGCGTCAGATAATGAGACACTTTTAGGGAGTTAATTTGTGGGACCGTTTCCTCTTTTGTGAGCGGTTTTTAAAACGCTCTCAAGTGAAAAATAATGTTAAGGCTAATTTGCTGCGAAATTAAAATATAAATAGTGCTTTATAAAGAAGTCTGTTTATTACTTTAGTTATAGAAATAAAATATATTTTCATATCTTAGATTGCGAAAACTATAGGTATGGCAAGGTAAGCCGCAAGAAAGTGTTCTCTACGACTTTTGGAAATTTGTCAACTCCCGCTTTATTAGAATACTCACCAGTTTTACAATGAATAAAATAAAAAATCTTCTAACCTAACGTTTCTTTTGAACATACACTCATCTTGTTCTTATTAAAATATCGTTGATTACGTCTAAAATGATGATGATGATGATGATAATGATTGGCCCGACCGATTTCAGCCATGGCGACCACTTCGACCCCACTACGTCTTAAATAATATCCACGAGTGTATTAAGTACCTCATTTTTCAAGCATCGGACTGCATACCAGAATTCTCATTCAACATTTTCGTATCCCATAATTAATCCAACTGAAATAATTAAAGGATATTGACTCCGAAGTTCTTTTGAATTAAAGTTCAAATTGCCATTCTGATCTTGAAGCTTTTAAAACTTTTAAGTAAATTCGCTAAAAGCAGTTGAGTACTATGTACACTATTATAATACCCAGTAGCATTATGAATAGCTGTTTCAGGTATGCTTAAGATCAGCGATTAAAAGTAGCAATAGCACATTATTCTTCTTTTCAGCTATGACAGTTAATAATAATAATAATATGTGGGGACATCTCACACACGGCCATCCGACCCCAAGCTAGGCAGAGCCTGTATTATGGGTATAGGATAGCTGATATATCAACACAAATACATAGATAGATACATCTTAATTATTAATAATATCAACACCCAAGACCCGAGTACAAATATCTGTCTTTAAACAAATTTTTGCCCCAGCCGGGAATTGAACCTTCGGCTTAGCAGTCAGTGCTACCACTGCACCAGTCGGCCGTAAATTTTTTTAAATTCTCAAACTTCAAATTATTATTCCATGAGTTTCTTTGGTTCTGATGGTTCGTATGTATTCGTTATTTTAAATATTCAGCCTGTATACTTTTAGATGCAGGCGTATCATAAGAAGGAACAATTTTGCAATTAAGTTTCCATGTTGCAGCGAGATGCTAATAGTTGTTGGCTAAATACTGGAGGCAGGTGGACGCAAATTCCAGCAATTCATTATAATGGACCATTGTGCCGTTTTGTTTTAACTTCCTATCTTGTTGTACAGACCAGTCACTTTACATTAGACACGAATAAGAAGAAAATATATAAGTACCTAAATATCTACTATATTAATGAATGCCAAAAAATAAGAGCAACTAGGTATCTTTGTCGTAAAAACCCCAAAAATTAAGCCACTTTTGGAGCTACAAGTGCTCTTTTCTAATTCACCTGATAAATCATAAACCCGAGTATGACTGTGTCTTTTTAGTATGTATTTGTTCAAATAAATCAATTGCATTTTTATGTAGCTGTAAAAACGCGCCTGTTATGACAAGCGAGTGAAATTTAATTGGACAAGTCACAGCGACCTGTATGTAAGAGAATAGAGGATTATTTTCTTCGCGAGGAAGCCCTCCTTCCCCTACTACAAAAGTCTTTTATTTCAGTACAAAAAGATGTCCTCTAGTAATCATGCCTTTGTTAATTAGAATTACGGCATAATTTATATTGAAAGAGTCAAAGTTAAAGAAAGTTTTACGGCCGACCTTTCAAGTAATTTTGTAAGTCCATTTACACTTTTTTTACTTTTTAATTAACCTCGGTTTAAATATTTATGTAAGTTGTTCAATGAGCAAATAGTACTTTATGAGTCTATGGTAATTATTCATTAATATTCTCAAATATTAAAATCACAGAAACCGATTACTCAAAGTCAATATTAAAACAATATTTTATTTGTAGATCGAGAATTAATCAAACATTCAACACTTCATAACAAAAATAAGGTAATGTCTCCCGAACCATTCATTACGTACAGATCCTCCTACAAAGCTATCTTTCATTACAAAACCTCTTCATCAAAACATTGCAAAACCACAAAGCGAATAGGCAACCGGAAACGGAAGGAACACGTTTGCAGCCATCACCAGCAGCACGTCAGAATCACAGACTAATAATAAATACTAAACCTCGCTTGAAACCTCCTTTGTCTCTATGCTCATTTGTTTTAAACTTCTGTTCTGTGCGCGACAGCGTTTTATGAGCGTATAGAGCTCAGAACAAGTACTGTATAGAATGTAGACGCGCTTTGTGTTAGTTTTCCGAGCGGAGACCATTTAGCGCGAAATTATTTATCAAACATATTATAATTGAGTAAAAAATTCAATGACTGAAGGTAAAATTATCTATAGCATAATGTAGTCATACTCAAGTATGTCATGGGGAAAGGAGGAAATTGTCCCAATTTTTAGGGGACCAGCAGAATCACCTAAATGTACTTAAACCAAATAAATCTGCACTTCGGCTGAGAATTTGGGTGTTTAAAAATTTCTTACATTATACCTCTTCATTTATCTTTAGAGACTTTATATAACAAATAAAACTATAAAAATTAGAAAACATCGATCATGCAACTAAGTAACTGTTATCAACGTGAGGTTCCATAAAAGTATCTATTATGTAGAGGTTATAATTACGTTTTAATCATTTACGAATATGCACATCTTACACAGTAGACATCGATGTTTTAAATGGTTGCATTTATAAGGCTTTTGCAGGCGGCTGTACGCAAAAAGTAAAGTTGTGAGACGAAGGTGTGCCTAACCTGCCCTGAGAGTAGGCAACCGAGGTGTCGCAGCAACTTGCGAATCTTGTTAAAGTCCCAACTTCCCAGCTTTGTAACACAAGCGGGGAGTTGCCAACTATCGGCCGTGTTTGCTCAACTTACGGGAATTCTGATATGAGCCTTCTTTCTTCTTGTTGCCATAGATATCGGCGGAACGGGAGACGCTTTTGTCACGCGATCGGCTGATTAAAGTTTGGAGTGGCCGTACTGTGTGATATGATAGAGGATGTTGAAGCCTATATGTCTTTTTATCTGCCTTTAACAGCTAAGTAGGGGATTCAAGAAATTCTGTGCCAGTTTAAAAAATAGTGGACGATATCAAAATACCTTTTTCTTGTGAATAATTTCAATCTGCTAGTTCATTCCTGTAAATTTCTTCATCTTAGCCTGCCGGTGACCAAGACTAGAGCTGGACCAAGGTTTATCACCGTAGTGATAGGATAGAGCGGTGGTGGCGTAATGGCGAAGGCCTCGTCCTCTCAATCGAGAGGCCATGGGTTCAAATCCTGGCCTGTACCAATGAATTCTTTCAATTGTGTTTTCAATTAAGGAGTTTAAGTACAATAATACCACATGCTCTTATGGTGATGGAAAACATCGTGAGGAAACCTGCACATCTAGATTCTAGATGTGTATCCTTAGTTCATTGTACTTATCCCAAAACGGTGATATGGTTCGCAACCTATCACGTGAGTACAAATGTGCTGCGAAAAGTGGGTGGCTCACTTTGTGAGCCACCTCTGACTACCCCTTCTGTGATTGCAGTCCTGAGTGCATATGTAATGTATATTATATGTATATGATAGGATTATCTAGCCAGAGTTATGATTTTCAGTTGCTGAAACGTTACTCGGGGAGGCTCCTTAGTAAAGACGGCCTCCAACGCTTACCACTGCTGTAATAAATATTATGCCATCGTCTTAGCCGAAGATTTATCTATAAATTTCTCTAAGGCTATGTGTGTAGTGCTGTCACGGTGATGATGGATATCAAAATTAAGGTTTCCTTCAAACCCTTGACCCCGTGGACTCTCAGTAGCTATTCCACAGGGTGTTACTAAAACCACGGCACCATTTGCAAAGATTTGCATCCCTCTTAAACCTTTTAGCAAATAAAACGGCACGACTATAATATTGGACACCATAATCCTGGGTGAGTAACTATGCATCAAGTGAAACCATTTATTCGTTTGTCGCATTTATAAAGTCTCCACGCTTGATACCGTTTTAAAGGATCTCAGAATGGAGATGCAGTAAATTTCATTTATTTCAGATAAGTACATCTAGGTAATTAGGCCGTATAAACTTTTACCTAGTACCACAAAAAGTTGATTGTATGATAGAGATATTAGGTATTTACCGCCGGATGTCAAATTTTCGATAAACTTGTTTCAAACTTTTTTAAGGTTTGTTTTAATTACTTACCTATAATTTTCTAACGGTGTGTTCGTTTTTTACAGGTTTGTATTATTGAAGTAACTTTTTTACGGAATGAGATCGATATTATTGTTAAATTCGTTGCAAACACGTATGTTTCAATTTAATATCGGGTTGAAGGGGTGGGAGAGGGGGGACATGGCAATATCAGGTAGCTCGGGCCGTCAGCAACACGCCAGTCAGTGTGGCAGCAGCATGGGAGTACCGTGATAATCCTTGTTTCAAGTATGAGGTACATTTATTTTATATAGCTTCTTATTATTAAACTCTTGCCATCGGGTGCATGAAATTTGAAATGAGCCAAAGTCTCCGGGTGACGTATCAACCATACATGTCCGGTGCCGGATTACAGGTCCACATAATCCTGATTATGTAATAACAGTAAACAATCATGGACAAAACAAATACCTAGGTGTTTCAGAAGGTTAATTGAACTGAATTGGATACGGCAATCAAAACACATTATCATGTACTAAACAGTAGATACGTACATACCAACCAAAAATCTTTTTTAAAAACCGCAATAACCAACCGGAGATAGCTGGTTCGGCGTGTTAAGGAAAAAGTACAAAATAAAAGACGCACGGCTGATAAAGTAGTGTTATAAATCACGTTGTCTGGCTAAGTGTGTGCACACTTACACAGCCGCTAATGCAGGCCACACCTGTGTTTGCCACACTTACACAGCTTTTAGCCAGCATTTTAAATGGTGTTTCGGAATTAAACGAAAAGTGTGATTAAATTCTGAAAATGTCATCAGCTTAGTTTTCGGGTTTTAGTTTTTCTCGCTGTTTTAAATAAAGAATAAATGTAACATGGCAGACCGTACCATCTTACCCAAAATATATAGGTGCAGAATGATATTAAGGACATTACACAAGCGCAGCAGTGACCCAGTTATCTGGGTATAAAACCCGGTGCCAATATTCATTGCTTTATAAAGAGAAAATCGCATAAAATTGTCCGTAAAATATGAAATGTTATTACAGACTCGGTGCGACAGCTCTAAAAGTATTTCATATAATATGTTTCACTCTCCTCAACCTCATAGGTGAAGTGGGTATCTATATTTGAAATTAATAAGCAGTTTTATAGATTTGATGTTACGTCTGTCGTAGTATCGGGGTGTCTACTCTGAATGAGAAATTAAGTACACAGTTCTCGAGCTACTTGGTAAGTAACTCACAAAAACATGCTTTTGTGCTACCCAAAATACGCATTTGTTAAAATTTACTCTAAAATAATGGCAAAGAACTTCGTAACTGTTATCACCTCACTGTACCCGGGATCAAGTTTACACATAACCCTGAGTACATATTATTCCCCTGTCTCACATACCGTGGCTATTTAGCTAAAAGCATTCTCAAGTTGCACCTAAGCGTAGCTTCTAGAATTTTCTCTTAGCACGGCGGGTATTTCGGAAGCGATTCAAATTCAAAGTACTTAGAAATGGGGCTAATCGCAGAATCGTCTTTGAGCCCGAATAAAGGTATTAGGGAGATTTCAATATAGTTAAAGGCTGAGGACGATAGGTAAAGAAGGGGCCATAAGATTGCGCCGGGCCGTTATGATACCATTGTATATATTTTTTGGTTCAGGTGCGTTTTTCAACGCGAATATTAAATGCACAGGTGCTCATATTGCTTCCTAACTACTATACTTTAATAAAAAAAAAAATTTTCGCAAACATTGGCGTTACAGAAAAGAGATATTTCTAGATTTACAGGAACCATGTTGATGAGTCGTATCTTCCACCTTTTCTAAATAACTAGAAGTCTTTTTTTAACCAGCTAATTGCGTGCAAAAGGCTCTGCGTGCAAGCGACAACTCCAATAACAATAGCGGCGCTACGAAGGCTCTGCTGGAGGCTCCGTAGATCTACTAGCGACATTTTAACGGCCCGCGTAACGGGCGGGCTCGGCCCGGAAATGAAGGTAGAGAGCGTTTTCTTGTGAGGAGGCTTTTAATGAAAACCCGAGATGCTACTGCGACGTGTGGCCGGGAGAGAAGCGACCTCCGTATGTTATTTTAACTCTAAAGTCAGCTTTAATGTAATTCACGACTCAGTGACTAGATAGATAGGAAATAATATGAGATATAATATAAGTAGGTACTTATATTATTTTACATTTCTGTAGTACTTACCATAATTATATAACCTAATGTATTTTCCATATAAATTATCTTATATGGAAAATACATAAGTCAACATGGATACCGGTTTTTTTAAAATTGTAAACTTATCATAACATAACCTCAAATGTACAATCATCGCTAATATTTCATACTGTCTATGGTGTCCGCTACTTCTGTTACCACAAACAGTTTTAACTGTTAGAAATGGAATAGAAAGAGTTTATTCTTACCGCACACACTGCCCTCATCTAGGTCCACTTTGGTCTACAGGAAGCGTGAGGTAGCTGAACACTCACGGGCAATGAAAAAGTTCCATTCAGATAATCACCAAATCGGTTCTACCTTTTTTGGCATAAGATTTTTTGCTTAATCTCGTATTGCATAGTAACGTTTGGTCAAAGTCTCCTTTCGCCGAAAATCGTATGGCATAAATCTCGTTTAGTAAAAAGTTATTTCGCATAACATTGTTTAGCCTAATAATGGTATGGCCAAATCTTGAATAGCCTAATAACTATGGCATAGGTTTATACAAAGTAATAATATTCGTTTGGCTTTAACTTTGACGGAGCGTCTCCCTACATAGCGCAAACTGGTGCCTTGTATTGTTTCCGCTGTTTGGAAAACGCTCCGCTCCGCTTCGCTGCGCTCCGCTTTGGTTTTGATGAACATGTGCACCTAACACGCTCGTCCTCGCTTTGCTCGTCGTCGCACCTATTTTTAGGTTTCGATCTCATGGAGTTGGTGATAATTATATTGGTCGTTAACTTTCGATTTTTTGATCATACAATATCGTGATTTTCGGGATGTAGGAGAAAAATACCACAATTTGTACATTTACTACATAGTCTACATACTTAATATATTATTTATTAAGATAACATTAGGAGAAACAAGCTTATACATAGGTATAGACGAACATAAATTTGAGCAAACGAAACTTAGGTGTTTAAAGATTGTGCCTAAAGAGTTTTAGACGAAACGAGCCGTATGCCACATAAGTCTTGGCAAAGTGATGGTTCGGTCAATAAATTTTAGACCATACGAGTTATGCGAAATGAGTTTTGGTCAATAAAGATTATGCGAGATGAGCGGAACCCCACTAAATTACACCGAAACGGAAAAATGTAACTTAATGACGCCTTCTGCTATATTTAAGTGCATTTATCGGCACATCAGAACATTTATAACTAAAAACATAAATATTTTGTTCAAATTTTCTAATAAATGTTTAAAAAAAATTACGTCTATTGGTATCAAAATTTTTTACGTGGACCTGTTTTTTTTGCCCGTGAGTATATTAAAGTCACTATGTGGACTGTGAATGTGGAGTGAGTATTTACTAAAAATAAATATTATTTATAAACAAACTGTACAAGTATTAGATCCAAAATCAGAAAATAATCAATTGGAATGAATGAGAAAAGGAAATGGCGATCAAAGACCTTTTTTAAAAACACTGATTGAATGTTTGAATATAGCATTGCACTGGTGCAAACAGATTTCTTTCACATCATCGCAGCATAGCTCCATAGCTTTGGTGGAAAGGCACCCGTCTCCACCCATGGCTTCACGTGGGTACCAACAAAACAACATCAAATACGCAAGCTTCAAGTTGACACCCGATATCCAATATCCCAACTGACAATCAAAAACTCAAAAGCCAATCCCGGGCTGTAAGCTGATACATTTTCCGGGAAAAAGTATATACGATTGCCCCGTGGCTTTATTACATAAGGCCTTATGTACAGCCATCGCTATAAACACGTTAACATTCAGGTATTTACAGACGGCTGAATAGTGTAATGGTTAGTGGCCCTGACTGCTATGCCGAAGGTCCCGGGTTCGATTCCCGGCTGGGGCAGATATTTGTTTAAAGACAGATATTTGTACTCGGGTCTTGGGTGTTGATATTCATATTTAGTATGTATCTTTCTATGTATTTGTGCAGATATATCAGCTGTCCGACACCCAGGCTCTGCCTAAGCCTAGCTTGTGATCGGATGGATGTGTGTGAGATGTCCCCACATATTTATTATAATTATTATTTATTATTTGCCTTGTCACCTTCTCCCTTATCGCGAAGTCATAACATTTACGAAGTAATTAGTATCAAATGCAATACATTTTGAATTCGAAAATCTTTGAAAAAACAAGTTTGAGATAGTTACACTTGTCTAAGTATAAAATCAAAAATCAAAAAAGTTGATTGTTAGAATCACCTTATTGGTTGAATCTAACTTTGCCAACGAATAATTCTAATATTTTACGTCGAAACAAGAATTTGAATTTGATTTGACTGTAAATATGAAATTTTTACTTGTTAATGTACATGACTGTCTATCTTATGTACCTACCTACCTATATCCTTCTCAGAACCCCGCTTCGATGTGATTAAAGTAAATATTATAGCCAAATTTTACATGATTTCAAATACGATCGGACAGTAGGTATATTTACGTTATATAAGGTATTATATAGATACTGTTGGTTTTATCGATATACTCGACAATATTAATCTATGGTGGTGAGCTTATCGCTTGCGATAAATTAAAGCACACATTTTGTTATCATATTTCAATTTTATTCAGGCTTAGATTAGGCGTATTCCTGAAAAATAGGTTGCAATGAAAACAACTATTATATTGTTATAGTACCCGATATAATATTTGCTAAGCTGTATGAATAAAGCTACAAAACACAATCGGACGGCTATATTGCCCGTCTATACCGTGTCTGCGAAGGAGATTACTGTGCGCCAACCATGAGATCATTATTTACCACAGTGAAAATGGCGGAAAAAAATAAACGCGTATCGTATTTACATAGCGCAATGTTTGAAACGACTAAAACGCATACAAATGTCAATAAACTACTTATCGCATATATCTACAAATTCCGAAATAAATGCGATCCCCACGCAGTAGGTACCTACAGTTCGGCTGTGCCATTTCAAAACACAGTAATAGCCAAGGGACAAATTTTTCAGGAGAGCCAAAAAAAAATTTTGTCCCTTCATTTCAATGCCCTGGTAAAACTATGATACATATCTCAACAAATGTAAACTTAAAAGAAGCGGCAGAACCTAGGCTTTACATACGATACTATTTCATTTAAATATGACTAATATTGTTGCTGTAATGCACAAAAGAAAACACTAACTAGGTTTTAAATGATTTTCTCACCCTAAAACCGCCCTCACTGATCATTTTATAACCTAGTAAGAGCCATTATTGTGTAATTTGAGACCAGTTAAGTATATTGAAATTGCAATAATAACGTAATAATTTATATGTTTTTTTCTTTTTTTATATGTTTTGGATCCTTCACATAATATAAATCAAATTTTGCAGCACTTTTACACGACCGCACTATGAGTAATAGCTGAAATAACGGCATATTTTTAAGTTTGCTTTTTGTTTTATCTAAATGAACTAAATCGCCATATTAAGAAGGCATGTCTGACACGAACATTATTTATGGCTGCCTTAATTCAATACACAATATTACCTAAATTTTGAGCTAAAATTAGTTTACTATGTTTGAGTTTTTTTTTGGTTTATGCAAAATAGGGCTAGTAGAAAGGTTCTGACGAGAAAGGTTTCTATGGCTTTTATAAAGAAGACAAAATTTCCTTATGTTCTACTTTTAATTCAACTCTCTAGGTCTCATTGGTTCAAAGATACAGGTTCTGAAATATCTGATATTTTTTCGAAAAAAGTGTTAGTAATAATGTATGCCATTTGTGACTTACTAAAATTAACGGGCAAAAATTGACCTTTGCTGACCATTTCAAAACCTAGTATGAGCCATTGACCATTTTAAAACACAGTAAGTCATTTTCAGTTACTATGTTTTAAAATGGTTGGTGGCTCTTACTATGTTTTAAAATGGTTTTCGTGGCATATTTGATAACGCAGGGTGGAGTTACTAGGTTTTTAGAATTTTTATTTTCGTTTCTGAGCGGTTTTTTGATATTCTGACAATGCAGTTTTGTGCGCAACCGCCTAAAATAATGTATAAATCAAAGACCCGATTTTTTTTAAGTTGGCGCTTACTGTGTTTTGAAATGGCACAGCCGAGTTCACTCGATGGAAAATTACTTAATGCAAAATCATTTAGGCACTGCATCGAAACTTAAACGCTCTGCTGATGAGATAAACAAAGCCTCATGGTTGTCCCACTGAATTCAGGACGTGTTCGCCAAAGCACCCTGCAGTCTGTGGGTGTTACCAACTTTATTAAACTTAAATATTATTTACTCACACATACACAACAACATAGACACGTCCTGAGGGTCACTTTGGCTTACGAAAAAGTAAAAACGAATGTTTGGAGAGTTGCTGCGCTAACCAAAGATAGAAAGAAAAGGCATTTAAGTATTTCGTTGAAGACACAAAATATACTTAAATAAAACGATACGACGAAACGATATTATATGAACCACGACTCTATGTTGTTATTAATAGTACCGATTGTGTGGTGCCTCTCGATACTTCGTTTTTGCCATGCTGAAGTAACCCCCATGTCTTGACTGTAGGTCAGTCTTGTATATATAGGGGGAGATACATGGCGTGCTTGCCGTGCACTTCATACTCATGCTATAATAATAATGTTGTAAGATGTAATAGGTTTGTGTATGTACCTATGTTTGTATGTACGTATAATAATAAACTAAAAAAATACTATTGTACGTAGTCTATTGTGAGCCCCCGATACCAAAAGAGGGGTGTTTTATAAAATACTTACATATATGAACTACATTTTATTTTGAAAATTTTCAACGTATGAACCAATTATAATCTAAAGATAATTCAGGTTTAGTTCATATAAACAAGGGTCGTAAAGAAAATGATAAGTACCTATTAGATATATAAATATTCTATACAAAGTATTACCCAAAATAACTTCAAGTTTACTTCAAATATTCACCGATAGCGGAGCATAACTTCACAAATAGTTGGACGTTATTACCGTCCAAACTTTCAGTTAATTTCAAACTTAGATCCAATTTAAAAATATAACACCTATAAGCATTGACTTATATATTACTAGCGTAAGGACAGGCCCAACCGCACTAGAAAATGACACCCTCGCGTTGGCCCTAAAATCTCATAAATCTGTCATTATTTGTATGAATTAGGGCCAGCGCGCGGGTGCCATTTTCTTTTGACAAAACGTTCTGACGGGCGTATCCTTCCTTTTGAAATCATTGCCTATAAGTAAATTAATTACATTTTATTACAACTCTTTCCGAATACAAACTGGGCACTTAATAATCAGACAGCTGCTACAGTCAGGCCACTTCATTACGTATTTCCTTGGAAAGTCTTCAGAAATTCAGCAATTGAATTTCATTTGCGCCCAAAGGTCTTTATTAAGATGCATTTCAAGATGGCGACGGGCCGTCAAGGGCTGCCCTCATGAATTTCAAAAGGCTATCGAGATGCATTAGCTCTGTGACGGCTGCCACAGATTAGAGTCAATGATACACGAATCAGTTATAAAAAAATATTTTTGTCAATTTTCAGACAGAATACTCGTAAAATAATAGTACTGAGTAACTTGGTTAAGCTTTAAATAGTTTTAAAGAGCTGTGATTTTCATATTTTTGTAGGTATATGGCCCAAATTACCAAATCAGGTAAAGGACCCAGATAGAATGTAAATTTTTGGCTTTATACTTTCAAATTATTTAGTAAGTAATAATAATTAACAGTTACGTAACAGTCCACGGATGTCATATATACAGTCTGTACTCAATGCCATAACTAGGCTATCAAGCTAAATTAGGTTACCATAAATCTGTTTCTACCTACTAGCTAACAATATCTACATGGGAAGTTACTGAACGCAGTAAAGTTGGCCGGCTTCATTATTCTAGCGAGTTGGACGGCGGCCAGAAATGTTGATATCACTCAATATACTCGGACGAACCTTTTTGCTAAATCCTGTGTCAGTTTAGGAGAACGTTCTAGATTAGTTAGTGCCGCCATATTTTTTTATCTCGTAAAAATTGCGCTGATGTGGACGGAAAGTAGGGAAGAGTTTTGTGTTAATGTTTTATGGAATGGTTAGTAGATTGATAGCCTATAACCTAACCTAACCAACGTTAAAAACACCCGACATTCAACATTAAAAGTTGCATAACTTTAGTACGGCTGAACCCATTTTCAGGAAACAACGGCTAAGAACACTCACTACTAATAATATTATATCCTAAAAAAATGTAAATCGGTTCAGCTGTTTGGATGATACACTACCACAGACAGATACAGACACACGTTAAACTTATAACACCCATATTTTACATCGGGGATAAAAAACACCAATCTACGCGAAGACTAAGAGAATAAAAACCCATGTTAAACAAAGAAGATTATCACTCAGAATTTGTAGTTGGTCTGAGCTCAGAATCCAAAAAAAGCTTACGCGAAATCGTTTATTTCGACTACTCTGTGGCATAAGCGGGCCCAATCAAAGAGGCGGATTTTGTCAATGGCTCTCGAATGATTTATGCCGAGCAACCTTCAGATATTCAGGATTTCAGGAATTTAAAGACATCGTGACCTTCAAAAGTCGATATTGAACGGAGGAAAGATTTCAACTATGAGGCTGCCTGAAAATTAAAAAGTTAGTCCAGTACCTACCTAATTCTTCGTCGTTTGTAATTTTTAAGCTCAAGAAAAATATAGGTGTAAGTTCCTAATAGAAGCGTGAAAGTGAAGAATAGCGTGTGAAAGTTTGTTTATGATAGTCCTGAGCTTTTTTAAAATGTTCTTACTTTAAGAGGTGATAATAGTAAAGTTTTTAACTTTTCCTGCCCGAAGCTTTCCGGTGGTACCTAGTTTGTTTTCGTTTAATTTATTCATTCGTTCATATTTTAAATTTAACGTGCCCCTTAAGTTATTTTCTTATTGTATCTTGAAATATTTCTTTCATCTAAATCTGAGATGGTGCGGACACGCACTCTCATAAATTTAGCTCGAATACAAATAAAAGGGAGCCGGCCGTGATCCGTCCAGTTCGGAAAATATAAAGTCAGAAAGTTAAGATTGTACGTTTTAACAAGGCGTCGGGTTCAGTGCTTATTAAGGGCAGATTTTTCAATAGTCAGATAAAAGTTATCTGTGGAATAATTATGATGCTGTCGCATCTGAATGTTTGTATATGACAGTTACAGCAACAATTTTATTTCTCAGATAACTTTTATCTGACTATTGAAAAGTCAGCCCTAAGTTAGTTGAATTATTAGTTGGTGGGATTATAAATTATATTACCTATATTTTTTTGTTTCTAGGGCAGTTGCATTGCTTAATTAATTGAGGTATAAGCTAGATAGGTACTTAGCTAGTATTATTTAATAAAACGCCACCGCCGTCCGAGATATTATGGAGATATTATAAATAAGCGTTTTTTAGCCAATAAGTAAATATCTGATTACCTAATTCATTGTAAAATCAACTATCCTTTTTTATATATTAGTCTTACACACCAGTGTCATATTGCAAAAGGAAAACCACCTGCGGATCGCCGAAAACGTAAAAGAAAAAGAAAAACATGTCCCCGCAAGTGAGCGGGCCCCGGAAGCGGAAGCGGCGCGTGGCTCGTTCTGAGCTGTGTAATTTCGCGCGCCCGCTTTCCGCATTCCATTTTTGAATGTCACATTTTGTGTGTTTATTTTTTTTCAGCTGCCAGTGTCGGTGGCGTTCTGCACGCGCTTTGCGCCGCTCGTTAAAATATGCAAAAGAAATTTGGACTGAGGCTAAGGTTGTGAAGTTTGTATGCCTGATTTTTTATGTTCCGCCCTCCGTGACTTTGATAGAGTGTGGGCCCGTTTACATGTTTTATATGTGTGTAGAAAGGAGTTGAATGTTGGGGGTTTTCCGGGTGAGTTGTGTTTCTAAATTGTGGTTTGCATGTTTGGTTAGGACATAGGGCCGGATGTCTTGTAAGATGCGGATGGGTGAGCATGTGTAATACTGTCGTATTGGTTATCTGTTGCATTATATAGATGTATGGTATTATATTAGATAACGTTCATTGATAAGAGATCTATACCTCAAGTTTAATAGAAGAATAAGTATCCCAAATGCTAGTAAATCGCAAAGCAAACATTTTTCATTTTTCTCCCTCAAACATTGTAGCCAGTTAATCAAAAACACTATATTAAATTTAAGAAAATATAACTCGAAAATATATTAAAATCCACTCGAATACTGTAGCCGCTCGCCATTGCAATTATAATATTAAATTGCATACACTACTCCCATTTCTTTAATACATAAACTAACAAGAATCCTCTTAATCAGAATTCCACATATCACGGTACAGCGAACATGAAAAACATTGCTGGAGTTAAAATTCAAATAAGATACAGGATCGTACTGTTTACATAATGGTAATTTTGTTTACTCGAATCATCCCTGCTGTCCGGACAACAGAATGTGGGATATACTACGAAGGTTAATTATAATTATCAGAGAAATCTTAACATAAAAGGTTGGTTGGAACAAATTGCTTTTTGCAATAAGCCCGTCTTTGTATACTTTACTTTTAAAACTTATTTTTGTAACTTTGCTCTAGTATAGGTACAATAAAGTATTTATAAAGAAATATAGTTACAGTACAGTATTTTTCACTTCAGAAATATAATGTTAACTTATAGTTTTTTCATATAAGACGGTCGAATGGTGTAGTGGTTAGTGACCCTGACTGCTATGCCGAAGGTCCCGGGTTCGATTCCCGGCTGGGGCAGATAATTGTTGAAAGACAGATATTTGTACTCGGGTCTTGGGTGTTGATATTTATAATTTAGTATGTATCTATCTATGTATTTGTGTAGATATATCAGCTGTCCGACACCCATAACACAGGTTCTGCCTAGCTTGGGGTCGGATGGCCGTGTGTGAGATGTCCTCACATATTTATTATTTATTTATTTATATACCTACTTAGTTATTTGGCTCCAAGTAATGAGCTTGAGATTCTTGTGAATATTGTAGCATACACAATTTTTTATACCAACTGAATTGTACAGTAAGGTGCAGATAAACCTGACCCCCCTCAGAAGCATTGTTACTATGAGAGGGGGGTCAGGTTTCTCTGCACCTGACCGTACACCGAACACAATGCTCATAAATGGTAGTAATAAATTTAAGTAGATACCTAGGGGGTGGTAAAAATTCGCTTATTTTTTTATACCTCTTACGGTTTTCGAGATAAAAGCTATTTAGTCAAATGAAAAACTTTAATTCACCATTGTTTGAAAAAAGTATGCAAATAAAGTACACATAAAATAAAACTTAGTAATATAAACCATTTACCTATCAAACACCACACGTATTAAGCCATCATACGAACCCCTAATCAAATCACTTTCTCTCTCCGACCACAAATGTACAAAATCTAAAATCCCAAACCGAATCACAGATACCACTTAATAGACTTAATTAACACCAACTTTAGTTCGCTAAGTTAATTTTCAGGTAGTGCCTGAACCGTATCTGAGCATCTTTCCATCTGGCCGTTATTGGGTTTTCAGTAGCTCTATTTCAAGTTCCCATTTTAAGCACGTACCAAGTTTGGATACTTAGAGATACCTGTGCTTTATTGAATCTGCTAAATCTATTTCGAACCTACCATTGTAATATATTGTGGGAGTTTGTGGTTAGGTACATCGTTTGTATTGTAAAATTAAATAAATAATGTATTAGATTAAGTACCCACTTCAAACAATTATAATTATGCCATAACGAAGTACCTACCTTAAAATAAGTAGTATAAGTAATTGAATAAACCAAACTTATAAAGTGTACATATATACTTAATTTAGGCACATTCAAAAACCTTGAACAATAAAATCTGTGCAGCGATTACACGATTTTCGACCACCCGTTAACGTTGTGTATCGTCAACTGTCACTGTCAAATGTAAGGTGAAATTTGTTAGTTCCAAAAGTGACTACGTTGGAGCTGTTATTTCCATATGTTTGTGTAGTATCGAAAATAGTATCGAATTGCCACTTTAGCCCGTGAAAGGCCCTCTGTACTTACTCCAATAATACCCGGGAATCGAAGCCGAGGTTACGAACAACAGTTGCCATCGCTAACCGCTACACCATGTTTAAACCAAGAGGGTCACTCTATATGACGAAAAACTAAGTTTCGAAGCGCTGCTGTGCGAGCCAAGACTCTATCTCGTCGTATTAAATGTGCCGATTGCACGACACCTCTCGTTCGTTCGTTTTTCATCAGGATAGAGTGACCCTCCTGAATGGTGTTTGAATAGTCCAACTTAGCCGCTCAGAGCGCATTTTGAAACATAAATTGCAAATAAGGGTGAACGCAAAACAGTAGTCTGTGCAGCCAGAGTGTACTAAACGATAAATTGTCACACAAATTCGGCATTGTTGCTTCGGAGTTGTGGCAATGGCCAATCCGGGACGCAGGGCTGGACTTCAGAACTGATATTATCCTGTAAAATTCATGATTGTCCTTCCACCCTAAGGTTGTCATGAAAAAATCGCTTTAAGCGATAAGGCCGCCATTTTTGTACACATGACTGTGTTAGTATTTAAGTTATGTAAGTTTATTTTATGTGTGTGTACAAATAAAGAATATTCAATCTATCTATCTATTGTCCCAGCTGCCGCTACACGGGTTCGTTATAGACGTAGATAAAATCGTATCAATTCGCCATGTTTGGTGGATTAAACAAGTTTATCGTCGTTGATATCGAAACCATGTAGAGGCCGCAGTGGTGAAATACGATTATTAATTAGGTAAGTCCAGTACCACGATCACGCTTGCAGGCCTTCTAGTAATCTGATAGTTCGTTCTATGACTTCGGGGGTAAGTGTACATACATATATGTACAAGTTTAGTCACCGAGCGAACCAATATATATTTTTATTGATACACCCGGGATATCCCTGGTACATCCTTGATCCGTTTTCGATATGAACGGAATATATTACGATTATCGGAGTTTCACTGTCGGGGTCGAAATCTCTAAATTCCGTATAGTTAACCCTCAAGTACTGCCCTGCATACAAATGTAGCTAGGGCATAATGTTTTATGTTTAATAACATATCCGACATACGCGTTCTTGGAATACACATACAGAGTTAGTGTTATGAATTGTTTGCGTCAAATGTATAATAACGTTAACGCGTACGATTAAAAAACATAAAGTGCCCCAACTAGGTAGGTACTAAATAAATAAATAATATTATACCGCAAAGATTCGTGACTTTAGGAGGATCGTTTTGACAGAAATAAAATGCGGACAGCTTTTTGCTTCATTTTTGTGTGCGTGACACACCATCTTGTTCCTACATTGTTAATCTAAGTAGACAATGCACCTCGATGCAACAGTTAAGGCGACGATAAACTATTCAAAAACGACAAAGTTTAAACGTACTCAAGTTCCTTATTGTAGTTGAAAGTAGGCGACTGCACGTAGTTCACAAGTTGTAAACGTAACTTGATCCAGGGTTCACTCGCCGTGAGTGGGTACCATCAAAGGAACGTTATGTATTAGATTGCAGTGCTCTCTTCAGTGGAATCATGCACATACATGTGTCTACAGTTGTTTTTAACAGATAGTTGTGATGATCCAGTTCAACAATATAAAGATTTTCGATTAAATCACTATTGGAAAGACTCTTTGACAGCGGCCTCTAAACAGGGAAAAACGCTTTCAAACCGAAGTTGGTGTTAGATGGTTTTTCTCAAATTGGCGGCAGTAGTTATCCTCACACTTCAATTCAACCTCTCTTCCTCTCCACTATAAGCTAGATCCGCGTCGCACAGTACGCCCGTGAACTTAGCCGAACAAAACGCAAATTCGATACCGACGTATCCAGCCAGGTCCCTAATCAACTCCCCAGATTATATTCCGGACACGTCTTGTTTAGACTAGATTTAACGAAGTTCCAAAGACTTGCCACACCAGTTTACTTAGACCTATCCAGTCCCCCCTCTAATTACGTGCTTTGTATGCGTCGAGGGGAGGTTGATTGATGATCAGAGGCCAAGCCGGGTGGTAGCATATGGCCCAATTTGGAATATGTTACAATTTCTGGCCTGATTGAAGCGTTGATTTTTGTGCGCGCCGTTGATTTATGATTTTTCCAATTGATGTGTCTGTTCTGTTTTTGTTGCATAAATAAGCGGCTATTATTTTTGGAAGTTGTAACGTTGTTGTATAAATTTTCATCTTTTTTGTGTTGAATGTTTTTGTAATGTTTTTTTTTATCTCGATCCTTGAAGTATATATAATAATACATTCTACATTATAATATCGTTTTAGCAGGCAGGATATTTTGTACTGCTTCTTTATTAGGCTTATATTTTATTCTAGTCGAAATGAAATAAGTAGACGAGACGGCTTGAATGTTGCTATCTTACCGGCACAGCTATAACCATCCCGAACCACTATTTCAAACTTTTCTCAATATTGCACAGTTTTTATCAGACGGCAAATAAGCCATAAATAATGAAAGTTTATTAAGCAGTCCCCGGGCTATGCGGCGGTATAAATCACATGAGTTGCAATTTGTCGATACAACTAGTAAGCAATTGTTGTTCCATTATTAGTCGTTTATTCGTGTGTGCTAGGGGCAGCTAGCGGCTAGTGATAATTAGAAAATCGTATAAATTTTAATAGTATAGTAGTAATAGTAGTAGTTAAAGTTCATAAGTAGCTATTTATTTTTGTACATTGTCAAACTCAAATACCGGATAGGCATTCATTCAACATTGACGGTTCATTACTTTGGAAAGGTACAAAAATGTAAGTATAGCATCGTATAAGACTAAAAAGACTGCTGGTTATAATGAAATGTAGGAGTGGTTGGATCAGGAAGTCTAAGAAGGTAGCAGCTCCTTGAGAGACGTACTACTCTGTGTAAAAAGTATCGGGACTGGATCAATAAAACTTTAACACCTTCAAAGTATGCTCCTTCAGAAACGATACACATACGCCAATGAATTATCCAATCATCACAGCATTTTTTTAAACGCTGTTTCCAGATTTGTGTTTATTTATTTATTTATTTATAAACACTTTATTGTATAATGATAGACACAGTTACAAAAATGGACTTAAAAGTAGTATGTTTATACAGAGGCGGGGCTTATTGCCAAGAAGCAATTTCTTCCAACCAACCTTTGTTTGGTGGAAAACTAAAGTTTTTAATCTCCCTTAATACATTAAAAGCTATAAGTACCTACTTGAATCAATTTAAACAAAGAAAAAACAATGTGGAAAGTACCTAAACTAAAACAAACTACAAACTAAAAATACAAACTAACTACCTATTTAACTTACATAAATAAAAATAATACAAATACACATAGGGTAAAACTGCCAGTTATTGGCCAACTAAGCGGATTGGCCACTTCAAAGCTGAATTATTTCATACAGATTAAACCAAAATTGACAGATGGTGTATGAATGTAATCTAGAAAAGCTACTTTTGCCTCGCAGTAAATCAATAATTTATTTAGAAAACTATAACCGATAAATAAATATATGTTATTGCAAACCTGTGTAAAATTGCAGTTATTGGCCAAAAAAATCACTTACCGGCCATCCATAGGCTGGTTATTGGCCACAGGAAATAAATTTATAAAAAAGCTTTAAACCTCAAAAAAATATAAATTATTGTAGTCTCCTTTAATTAAAACTTTATTAAAATCAGTTGCAGAATAATATTAACAACGGCTAAACTTCAAAAACAAAAAAAAACAATCAACTTTCTAAGAATAAAATACTAGGAATATAACATTTACAATTACATGTTTTTTGTATACATCATTATATAATTACATACTTAATAAACACCGTTCCTGCGTACTTTACATACAACCAATCAAGCAAAGCAAGATCTACCAACGCTGTACGTGTGTATTTTATTCATCGTCATAGAATCATCATCAGCCAATACTCATCCACTGCTGGACATAGGCCTCTCCCAAACATAACACTCGGTCCTCGTCCTCGGCCTTCCTCATCCAGCCACTAACAGCTACCCGCCTTAGATCGTCGGTACAGCGGGCAGGAGGGCGTCCCACGTTGCTTTTGCCTGTTCTTGGTCTCTATACGAGAGCTCGTCTAACCCAACGGTTATCGGTTCTTCGGCAGAATCGGGAGATATGACTTCAATTTTATCTAAGCACATTTTGACAGCTATATGTCAGTAACCTTAGTTCTTGGACAGATAACCCTATTTCTGATACGATCTATCAGGGCAACCCCAAGCATATAGCTCTCTCCATAGCATGTGCACTTTAAATCGGTGCACCAGTCTGCACCATACGTCATCACTGTGCAGGATGCAGTGTTTGACTAGACTTTTGTCTTCAGGCTTTGAGGGATGCCTACAGGTTAGGAAGCAGCATTTAGGCCACTTAGCATCCAGCTGAGTTCCGGCAGACATTCTGCCATATTGACGATGTCGTCTGCGCAGCGGAGGTGTGACATGTGTCCGTTCCAGTCCAACGTCTTAAAGACATCTTTTAATGCATCGGTCTTCAGTTTCTGAGATATCACATCTCCCTGTCTCTCACTCCTCGTTGCCTTTGGATAGGTCTTTTCTTGTGGTCCTGTACTTGGACAGTCATAGTAGCAGCCTTGTATAGACACCTCAACACCCCGATATAGCGACAATCGATTTAGCATCTCTCCAAGGAGTCCAAAACTGCACGTCTCGATGGAGACGAAGGCTTTCTCATAGTCCTCAAAGGCTAGACACAGAGGCTGATTATACTCTTCGGTCTTCTGTATAAGCTGCCTTACTGTGTAGATCTATTGTACTAAAGTCTTTTCGAAACCCAGCTTGCTCTGGGGGCTGAAACTCGTCGAGCTTTTGGGCAAGACGGTTCGTCGATCGATATCCTTCAATAAAATATTGTTGAATTTCTGATATCTATTTTCTATTGTCTTATGTCTTGTCTTGTCTTTTATGAATTTCAAGGCTTTATTTAAGTCATCTGAAGAATACTGTCTTCGTTTAGGTGGCATCCCGTTGCTGATGGTTTGCACACTGTAACAAAATACATCGGTCGGATATTGGCCACTTCACCACTAAATACTGGCCACCTATGCCAGTAACTGAATTTAATTGATAAAAGTGCGTGATATTTTGCCACACGATACTACAACTTATAAATATTGTGAAAACAGTCGATTTTCATCTAAATAGAGTACTTGCATTTTTATTTAGTTATTGGCATAGGCGGCCAGTAACAGAAAATTTGCAATATATTGATTCAATTATTGGCCACCTCCAAAAACTCACCTTCCCAAAGGTAATTGCATGAAACTATAATATATTAATAAAACTTACCATTAACACCATATAAATATGCTAAAGAAATCACTTAAATTGCGTTCAATCACCAATAATGTCAATTTTGAAGAAATGTGTTTCGTTAAGAAATACGTTACTCTGAAGCGTACACGCGGAAGTCCGACCGCCAACTGTCAGAAAAAGGCGGCATAGTATGGCGCTTTTTTTCATAGTGGCATAAAATTGTACTAAAATCAAAGTCAGTTAGATAACAAAGTTCTATTACAAAACACAGATGGCAGGTGATGCCTCATTCCTTATTTTATGATTTTTAAGTTTATAGTGGCCAGTAACTAACGATGGCTAATAACTGGCAGTTTTACCCTAATACCTAAATGACAAAATAGACTTAATATATATCCGCTATATTTATATAAATACATATATAACTATATAATATAATACATATTATTTACCAAACTAAGGTTTTATAAAAGTTTAGTACTCACGGTGAATTTTCCTTTTTGTCTTCTATCGATCGAAAACAGTGCCATGAAGTGGTGGAAGCAAGAGCCGTGATCACAACTATCTTCTTCTTAGCGTCTCGGTGACAAACTCAAACTCAAAAATTTTTATTCATCGTAAAAATATAAAATTTTCTGATGAACGTCAATTTTTACAAACTACTCTCCGTTTGGATAAGGGGGGGCTCTTTCTGTCTAAGGAGAAGAACGGAGGCAAGAAACTCCTGAGCCATCTTTTCAAAAAAAGACTTAATACTAGTTACTCGTAGTACCTATACAATACTTATAAGCTTAATAATAATTATTATATTAATATTAGCAGAGCTGTAGTTGAAACAATAGAGCTGGAGTTGGGTTGGTCACCGTGCTGAAAAGCAGTTACTCTCCGACTGCCCAGGGTATACACGGTGTTGCAAAAAGGGTATACTAAGCCGAAACCTACGTGAGCAGCATGTTATATCTAGGCCCGGAAATGAAATAAGAATGTCAAAATTCGCGAACTCTTGCGACCAGCCTACTTAACGCGGACTCGAAAGTTTTTTAGATTCAAATAGTATTGAATTTGATACTAATTACTTAAAAATGTTAATTTGTTTTGACTTCCCGATGGGGCCCCTGATCTACCACTTCCTAGCTTCCTACTACGTACAATAGTCTTGTGATGATGATGATGATGATAAAATGACAAACTAAATTGTTTTGATATGATCCGCATCTCGACTATAGAATTAAATAAACTGTGACAGCGATCTGACAGTTTACAAAGGGGTTAAATGGAATAACACTGTTCTGTAAAATTATGTAAATTAAGTCGCCATTTCCGTTATGGAAGATAAATGAGCATCGCAACTATCTCAACACTTCATACAGGGTGTCCCGTCCTAAGTCGCGCCTTAAAAACTGAAAAGTTAAGTTCATCAGTTCATTACTATTATAAGTAGACACTCTTTATATTTTTTCACATAAGTTGTAAGTATAGGGCGGACCAAGCCAGATAGGTGTATCCTGTCATAAATTCATAGTCATCATATTATATCACCAACAAGAAGCTCTGAATTTTAATAATACTGTATTTCTTTAGATCTCACCGAAAAATTGACCAAAAATATATATAGTTAGCTGACAAAAAAACCACTACTTCTAGATATAGGCATAAGATAAAGGTATAAAATTTCGCCAAATTTCAATTTATTAGCCGCTCCGGTACCGGCGCATAAACGCTGAAACCATGATGGCAAATTTCACCGCAGACTCACTAAGAAATAACTTGTTTTACATAGCAAAGAAGCTAAACGAGTTAAGCCGTCTGTGGCCAAGTTTTAATCCGTTAAACCGATTTGTACCGAATATAACAGAAGTGAAGTAGTTAACTGAACTCCCTAGGTGCCGAGTGGTAATTGAGTGAGGAACAGGGGTTCCCAAAGTGCGTTAGCACGGGCATCGGAAAAATTAAGAGAAGTACCATGAGGCATTGTATGCTTTTTTCGACTAGTAAGCTAAGTTATCGTCACGAAGATACAACATATATATGTGGGGACATCTCACACACGGCCATCCGACCCCAAGCTAGGTAGAACCTGTGTTATGGGTGTCGGACAGCTGATATATCTACACAAATACATAGATAGATACATAATATTTAATATAATATATAAACGACAACCAGACACAAGGCAAACACAAATGCTCATCACACAAATGTTTGCCTTGGGCGTGATTCGAACCCGCGGCCCTCAGCTTCAGAAGCAGCTTCACTACCGCCTTAGCTACGAGTACGATGCCGTCAATATTTATACTTACTTATCTTTTAACAAAATGTTATATCAGCTGCCGATTCACGGGTTTTATATCGATAGATAAACGCGATGGTGGCAGGTCGCCTAGTGTATGAGGATGCCCAGTATTATGGTGCTTTTTGAGAGACATTTACCGTATCACAGTAGATTATTTTGATGCTGATGATAATAATAATGACTAGGTATATGCCGGGGACTGAAAAACATTGGGAACCCCTGATGTAGATCAATTTATCACATGAAAAGGCAGCGGGGGCAATATTTATGTTTGCAAATTGCGTCGTAACGTTATATTTGTGTTCAACACGTAAGTACTTAATAATCTTGATGTATTCGGAGCAGTATTTGAGTCGTCTGAACGTTTTGATGTCACTGTATAAATACATATTAAATATTTGCATGTGAGTCCTAAATAGAGCGGTACCACTTCATTTGGAAACCGGTGGCAGTCAAGTTTCATCCTATCGTTTTACATCACAGTCATGTTTCAACACCCTGTATAATATGTATTGTAAGTGGCAATGTAGCCAAGAAATCATTTCAGTATTTTATGTAAGTAATTTGATGAGCTTACTGTGTATAAATCGGCTAATACTCTGTAATAACTAAATAGAGCATAATATAAAAACATGAAATCTCTGTGACATAGATAGATAAAGGGCAGTTTAGCTTAGATTGGACAATTCCATGCTCAATAAACTTAGTTTCCACTGATATCCTTTATATTTCTTGCATGGAGTTTCTGTGGCACTATGATATCCTGTAATTTAATATACCTACTTACCTAATCTATCCCAAAATCTGAAGGCTAATCTTTGCGTCATAAACACAGCCAAATGAACTTCATAGAACTTCGTAGAAGCGTTTTCCACATTAAAAGTACATTTAAATATTTTTTAAATACTGAAGCGTCCGTAGTCGAGCTACAACTGGCACGTTCAGCCATTGGATGGGTGACCGATTTCAAGTGGTTCTTTTCAGGACTCTTCTGTGCTTCGGACGGCACGTTAAGCCTAGTCAGAGGCCTTCGGGCAGCTTGAAAACATCTGACAGTCGGGTTGCCCACTTACCCGACAACTTCAGTGCATTGTAGTCATTAAAAAACGGCGATACGGCTCGCGACCTATCACGTGAGTACAAATTTAATGTACAGCGAAAAGCGGGTGACTGAGGGATTACAGTCGTGAGCATATTCAATATTTTTTATAAATTTATACGGCTAGACATTTTTTTTATTTCGCTTCACTACATCGGTCTGATCATCCACCACACTAATTCGAGGAAGTGGTGGGATTGAGCCTTTCCCTTTGAAATATTGATCATATTTAAAATAATCAACTATACGAATTGCGATAATTCTGCAATACGAAGAATCAGAAATACATCGAATTTGGATTTTTAGCTGATGATGAATAATTATTAAAATTTATTATGATATTACTTATAATACTTATATGACGTGTTTATTCCAATAATCCTTTTAGTTCGATAAAATTTGCAGTGGAATTTAAATTCCATTTGCAATGGTAGGTAGCTATTTAAAAAATATAATATCCAAATGCGATGTATTTCATTCCGATTTGGGATCGACAATCCATAGTGTCGCATATAGGTCTGTTATATTCTGTATGTTCGTAGATTGACCTTTGGCGTCGAGCCAGGCAAGTCCACTGTACAGAAGATATCAAATATTTGACGGCGCGCGAAGTTTCTCGTGGATAGTTTAAGTTTTCATTTGAATTTTACATTGAACGAGTTTATTATGAACTTAATATCCATAGACAAGACCCCGAATTCAGTGTGTTAAGTAATTTTATGGTGATTGTTTTTATAATTTTAAATTGAAGTAGGTCGGAATTTGAGACACTAAATTGAATATTTTTTATTTTACTGCTCTCGTTAATTTAATAAAGAAATGTAAAGATCGGCTCTTCGACGAATCAATGACGTCATTGGCTTCCGTGCAACTGTTGACGTCATCAAAATCGTAACTAAGAATATTTTCACGGTTTTGGAATTAGCGTAAAAAATGTTACTTAACATACCGAATTCCTGTCCATTACTATCAATACTAAGGTACATGCTGAACACTGAGGCTTATAATATGCACTTGTTATTATTCCACACTCAGCAAAAGAAATATGTAACAATTTGATCCTAAGACTCATGGGTGGAAGATAGATTTATCGAATAATGTCTGTTGATTAATTATTTTTAATTTGTCATTTGCGCTGGGTGGCCTGACTGTACTTATAGGTTTAGTAATTCATCTGCTAATTAGTAAAACTAATCAATTAAATGTAAGCGTTCAGTATTCTTTGTATAGAAATTCACACAAGTGCGTCTGCATCTGCATTGCCGTCGCCATTTCTCCATTCATTTATGACAGGTCCGTACAGGTTTGATACTTTTATCGTTTCAATAAATAGCTAAACCCGTACTAGAGGGTCAGTTTGGTGTGATACGTACGATACCGATATATGGGCGCTTCCCTATTAGCTGTAAAAGTTAAAGAAAGAAGCACAAGTGTTTTCAGTCTACACGAGTTGTTCGCGCACGTCCACTGACAAAACGTGTTCCTCCGACCTCCATTACCCGATGTAGCGAGGGTTCATCGGGGCTCTTCCTGTTCCTAACCATTCCTATGTATTCTTAACCCGCGTGGTCCACATGACATATCTACACTAGTATTATACAGAGGTAAGAATTCATTTTAAGTATATGCGACCAACTAAAAAAATACAATAATGTAGCTGCATTATCCCTGATTGCTATAGGCTACATTTTATATGCGAAACGATAGTATAGAGAAAGTTAAAGTGGTCCTCTTATCTGCAGAAGTACCGATAACCATCAGCGTTGACCTGGTAAGGTTGTCAATCATGGGATTCATGAGTGGTGTGCCGGACGTATAAAATACAATAAAGTACCTACAGTTTAGACACACACACACGCACTCACGCCTTGTACTAATGTACTCCCTTGCGGGGTAGGCAGAGGTGCATTGCTGCACCCACTTTTCGCCAGAGTGTTATGTTAGTCCCAATGTAATAGGGGGCGGGCCTATTGCCATATTACGGGCACATCCAAGACCCGAGAACAAATATCTGTGTTTAAACAAATATCTGCCCCAGCCGGGAATCGAACCCGGGACCATCGGCTTAGTAGTCAGGGTCACTAACCACTACGCCATTCGGTCGTCTACAGTTTAGACGTCACCGTAATTAAGGCGATAGTGAAGCTGCTTCCGAAGCTTGGGGCCGCAGGTTCGAATCCCGCAAAGGGCAAACATTGGAGTGATGAGCACTTGTGTTTGCCTTAATGTGTCTATTTAATATGTATCTATCTAGTATTTATGTAGATATAAAAGCTGTCCGACACCCATATCACACGCACTGCCTATATTATGGGGTCGGATGGCCGTGTGTGAGATGTCCCCACATATTTAGTTTATTCATAACTAACTCAGGCTCCTTCCATGCGGCAGTTAGGAAGGCTCTGTTCATTACACACCACAATTGGATTTGCATCGCGGCGCAAGTCGGGCCGAAGTTTGTGTAATCAACAAGCCGAACTTGCTACGTGGGCGAGGAACCACGAGTCCCTCCGAGTTATATACCCGAGTGAGCAATGAAAACGTTCCAGTGACATAGCATCGAATTACTTCTAAACGGGAAAAAGGTTTGTAAACGCCGCGCCGTCTGTAATATTGACAATAACAGTGCATTTAACTTAACAGGACATAAATTAATTGTCATTAAATAATTACTATCGGCAGAGAATTATAAGTAAAGTAGTAAATGTTTATTTTACTGTTTCATACTACGTCTTATACGTGTGGGAACAAGACGTGACAAAAGTTCTCCGTCGCGCTCGCTCTCGAGGCCGCGCGATGTAAATGATAGCGATGGAAAACTTTTTGGCGTGTCTTGCGCCCCGTACTGGCCCTCCTAAAGATGTGTGTATATGATATTTTTTACTTTGCGACCTTTAATGTAAGTCTAATATCGTTGATTACGACTAAACATTTTTTGTTGCATTTGATTGTTTCATGACTCCTGACAAAATCCCATTCTGAATAATTGGCCACAAGACGAGAATTATACACACACATACACAGTGGTGAAAGCTGAAGACTGAAGAGTAATAAGAAACGAGTTGCCAGTATAACGCGAGTTGCCTGAATAACAGAGAGTCTATTCTCCTGCTTAAAATATAGTCGCAAACTGTCCTTTTCCATTTAGATACCAAACATTCACGAAGATGGTCCGTTAAAAAAACGTTTAAGTATATAGAATTTAATACATTCGGTAGTTAGTGTTTGCTTTTGTTTATTTTTGTTCTATTTTCGATGTTGAGAACTGGAAAATATGAAATAATATTTGATATAAAATAGACGACCGAATGGCGTAGTGGTTAATGACCCGACTACTGAGCCGAAGGTCCCGGGTTCGATTCCCGGCTGGGGCAGATATTTGTTTAAACACAGATATTTGTTCCCGGGTCTTGGATGTGCCCGTAAAATGGCAAAAGGCCCGCCCCCTATTACATTGGGACTAACATAACACTCTGGCGAAAAGTGGGTGCAGCAATGCATCTCTGCCTACCTCGCAAGGGAGTACATTAGTACAAGGCGTGAGTGTGTGTGTTATAAAATGGGGCGCTCACGCGTTTTAAAAAACTTTTCCGAGACGTTTGTGGGAATGACTGAATTTTTCAGAGTTTTACGGTTGCATAATGGTAGCACAACGGTGTCTCTGAAATGAGAATCGAAGCTCTGAATAACACGAGTAGCCTGTACAACACGGCTGATTGCTACACGATGTTCAACATTTGTTATTGCTTTGTTGCGAGTTGATTAGCTATCTACCTACAGCTGTATACAGGCTGCAATTAATCAGCAACGGAGGGGAGTTAATATGAGGAGATACGGGGATACACGCTGTATATAGCGTATAGCTGTGGGTCATTTGATCTTGATGTATCTTGCAATTTGTAGTCTGGTTTATGCTTATTGTTGTCTCTGTATTTAGAGAGTACTGACAGAAAGGTACTGTTTTTTTCACAACTGTAAATGCTGAGTTCATAAGACGAAAATAAAGGGTGTTATAAGTTAGGCAGCTCTCTGTATCTGAGCGATTTTGACTAAGTGTTGTTTGCATGATTGCACACACCAAGATGTTTTATACAAATGCTAGTAAGCAATGATAATTATGAGTAATTACTATGATCCGTATAAAAGACAGTACTATAGCCAGCATTCAATTTCGTTCGAGATTTCTTCACTTTATTTCAGTAGTTTAGCTAAAAACCATAATATTGATGATATGACATTATAACAATCATTGTGATTTCAGTCTTCAGTGAACTTATTAAATACCAAAATTGTTAACGTATCTAACGTCCCACTAAAGAGTTTAAAAGGTAATTCTTAGCTAGGATCTTAGTTTTATTTTTCCATCCGCATCCCCGATTAGCGTAACAGTATGAAAACAAAGTTCGCATAGCTACTAATAACAATTGCGCAAAAGGGTACTAAAATTTTATCCCTCACGGTACACGGCGCTCGGGATACTCTCTCGTAAATGTAATATCGTTAGAAAAACAAAAGTTCCTTATTATTTATGACATTTTGCCTTCTTTTGGTTAATACGAGTGTAATATCTGTTCTATAACGAATGAAAAACAAATAGGTATAGTTTTTTTTAAACTAAATTTTACAAATTACGCAGTTAAATTTATAACCTAACCATCTCCCGAAATTCAGCACTAAAAGTAGCATGTTGTTAAAACGTTTAGGCCGATTGGGATAAAATATGGCTAAAAACACTCGGAGTAACATTACATAAGATATTATTACATATAAAAATACTTACTATGTAAGTTTATCACGGCAGGTTCTTTTTAGATGCGAAAGATGTATTTTTTTTAAATGTAGACAAATTTACTGGGATATATTTAAGTAATTTATATTATAATTGACAGACATTTTACAAAGGATACCGGACTCGTGTCGCACCGGTAAGTATAATAATAATTTACTAGAAACAGTCTCTTTAGATCCAACTTTTCTCAGTAAAATATGTAGCCGTAGATTTGTTTTTTCCTAACAAAGTTGGGACGTTATGTGCAAAGGGAAATATTTTCACAAGTTACTGCCTCGACAATCGACAATATGCCGGTCGCAAGTTTGACAGTAGCCCTGTTCTGTGTCGCGGTCACTCCGCATATCCGGCTGTTTGGAGAGATAACTGGACGACTCAGAAGTGTGAGGTAATTTACAAAAAAGTACGAAATTTAAAAATGTTCAAGTTTTGCCATCTTCACTTACAGTACTATACTATCGTCAATTAGATGGACCTATGTTCGGATTAATAAAAGGTTATAATTAAAAAGTAAGTAGGAACAAACCTTTCAAAAGACAGTTGACGAATAAAAACTAATCTACAAGGAACAAAAACCCAGGTCATATGCAAAATGGCGTGTTAAAGGCTATGCCTGCAACATTTCGTAGTGTGTGTTTTAAGAAAACAAAGTTTTGTTTTCCTTCCATTTGTAGTCCACTTGAGAGTTTGGATGTCCCGGGCGGTCTCTCCAGGATATTAGACTGGAGTGAGGGTATCTTACTCGGTGTTTTTTGTAAGCTCCGTAAAAAATGATAAAATTCGGTCACATTTCTTCATAAGATAACTTTTGCTGTAGTGACTGAAACTCCAAAATGCTTCAAATATCTGCTGTGCTAGAGCTCTATTTTTAAGTCTTATGTAATAACTAGTAAGTACAGGTAAAAAAGAAAAATTAAATCCAGTGGCGTGCTTTGGGAGAGGCCTACGTCCAGCAGTGGACTGCTACAGGCTGATGATGATGATACGTAAAAAAGGGCTGATAATCGTTTTCATAGGGACTTTGGTAGGAGTGCCAATAAGTACCTTTACTAGAAATTCAAAAAATATACTTATGTCAACCTCCTCTTAAGATATCTGGTGTTAAGATAACATTTTCATTTGTATCACAGACTCATTCTACATGCAAAAAGGTGTGCCATTGTAAAATGTACGTCTCCACAACAGTTAAAGCTATCTTGCCGTACTCATTTGAATAAGTTACATAATATGATAGCGGGAGTGTTCGCGTTTAGCTTATATTGAAGATTTCAGGGATTCCCTTGAAATATTTTATAAGGCTTCACGTCAGCACGGCTTTGCGTCTTGTGCAATATTGTATTACTTTATGCTTCCCTGGTATCTGGAGGAGATTTTATAAGATTTGACGACGTTCTGTGCTTAGCAACGGTGCCGCAAGTCCTTTGTTCGAATCTGGACGGGTCAGACATTAACTCCCAGTTTCAATAACTCTATCTACCGATGACTGGTAGTTACTTTCATACTATTTTGACACATCAAAAGTTACAACCTGTCAAAATCGTATGAAATTAAGTACCAGTCATCGGTAGATAGAGTTATTGAAACTGGCAGTAAAAGTCAAGTCATCAAAAGTTATGACCCTCTAGCTTCAAAGGCATCTATATCAGCCTAAGCTAACACTTAAGGTGATAATAGAAAACGTACATGAAGTCACTCTAAAGGTAAGCGTCCACCTTTCAGCATGTACGCAACGGACGCATCGCATTCAGTATTCTTTGTATAGAAATTCACACAATTGGGGCCACTTCATCGGCATTGCCTTAAAGGCCATAAACACCCCGGCCTCCATACACCATGTGGCTGGATAGTCAAGGACTCATAAAAAAATAAACTCACAACACTTTTCAATAACGTGTGAATTTACGCTAGATATCATTGGACAACAAAACAAGATACCTATAATATGGTAGTCTTTTATCTACATCCTCTATTGCTGTAACCGTTTTGAAAATACAGACCAATGGGGGAAGTAAGCAATCTAAATGCAAGTGTATGTGGATGCGGGTGACATGGGGTCACGTTGGGTCACGTGGGGTCACGTGGGGTCAGGAATACAAGCTGCGTATTACCGTTCCATGCATTTATATTTGACTGAAATGCCGAATTGCATATTTAGATGTTGCGGGACCATCTCGGAACTATACGAGGCTGGGTTGCGGGTAGATCGTAGTCTTAGATTAATGATATACTTATATCAGAGAGAGTGTCAAAAGAAACGTCCAGACAAATAACACCCCACATCACTACCACTGAGATCGGTCAGCTTCTGTAAAAAAATATGACTTAATAAAGTGAAATGAATACATTTACCACGGTTGTCATTAGATTGAACTTAAAACGGTTTGACAGTAATGTTTAAAAAAATGTGGACAGTTTTTTCTTTGTTTTTATATCTGATATCTTTTTCGTGTATCGCTAATCTAAAATCGTAGCGTACGGTGGCGTAACGTTTTACCTATCTACTATATGACTTGGTTATAAGGGTCAGTTCGTTTAAATATCGAGCGATTTCAGGTGTTAACAGTTTGACTTGTAGACACACAATTTTTAAATAAAACGTTTATAAAATTAGAGCCATTTGGTGTCGCCATTTTGTAAGTGAAACTTTTTAATTGCTAGTGAGCGTATAAGAGCTGTATTCGTCGGACTACGGAGCTGGGAGCCGATAGCATTCGATGTATTGTCACCATGATTTATTTCAGTCACGAATGTAACCCATTTTGTGAAAAAAGAGAATACGCTTCCATGCATCAATTGATTTTGCCGGAGCAGAATGAAAATTTTACAATAGCAGCGATTTTCAGAGCTTTCAAAGCGAGATACTTTTGAAAACACACAATGAAATAAAAGTAAAAAGTTTTTTTTTGTTATTGTAAGTACTTAGTGCCAAATCAACCTACAGAATAAAACCCTCGGCCTCAACAAAACATCAGTACAAACTTACTTAAAGCATATTTAAATGTAAGAACATTTTATAATTTTACTGGCACAAGATATTAAATATCTTTGAAGTTGATGTTTATTACCAGTCTAGGTCTGGAGCAGATATTTCCTTCTTTTTCTTGTGCAATTTTTTTCATTAGCAACATTTTTTAATCGCGGAGCGCTACTTTCTTCAGGTTTCTTTTAGCTACGTAATTCAAATAATTTACTTATTCATTTAACTTATTGTGTCAAACATTGTGAATTTGTTTATACTCAAACCCTTTTTAATGAATTAGTTTAGCAATCTCTTATGTAAGTTTTGATTTCGTAAGGGCTGATTTTTCAATGGTCAGATAAATGCTATCTAAGGAATAAAATTGTTGCTGTCACTGTCTAATACAAACATTTATAGTCGCGACAGCATCAGAATTATTCCTCAGATAACCCTTATCTGGCCATTGAATATCAGCCCTAAATCTGTTAGGTTTACATTTCAGATTGTGTATGTGTATCCACAACGTAGTAGACGCGACAGTACATTCTATAAAAAACAGCTATATCACATAATAATATTTTAATTTCTTGTTAAATAGGTAAGTACCTTGTCTATCTGTATAATGCATAATAATGACGTCTATTGAGCGCTCGTTCAGAGATAGCATACCTCACAAAATAAGTGCGGAAAAAATAGGGTAACAATTTTATTCTTCTAGTTAAATTTAAAAAAAACTTCTAGTCCGGTAGTGCAGAATTTCAGAACGCTAGCGATAGCGGGGTTATACAGAGTGTAGCAAAAGTGATATACTAAGCTGAAAGGGGAGATCCCCTGTCTGGGTGACCACCATCATATTCTGGAAGTAAATCTGAAGAACTTTTGTTCTACAGCTATCGGAAATCCGTTAAAAAAAATCTATAGTACCATCAAGTCACGTGAACAACGAAGTTTCTATGAATAATATAATTCTTTCTTTAGAAAATTCGTCGGGTTAAAATTTACTCCGGGTGACCAGGAGGTCACCCCCTTTCGGCCCATACCATTTTTGCAACACTCTGTAGATATAGAAATCCAAGTAATCCAACGCAACTTTCTAAGGGTGAATTCGTCCAAACATCACGTTACACGAGAATAACTATACCGGAATTAAAATTATACGCGAGTAAATATCTAGGATAAGTACATTTGCATTCTACCAAGTTATACCATGATTAAATTGAATGAACGAGGAACGAAACTGTAATGCAACTAAAATAAAAATAGCTGCGTTTCAAAGCATGCAATAGAAATGACATGCCAACTTAGTTTGAATGGATTATAAAAGTATGAAATTGTTTATGTTTTAATATTTTATTCGCTGTTGTTATTCTGAGACTTTGCCTTTTAACGTACTTTTGTTTATGTTTTGACAGATGTGTTTATATGTTATTATGACGGTTTTCTAATCAGCTGATGTGCTGCCGCCATTACAAAATTACTCTCGGATAAGCTCGTTACACGGTCAATTTTGGCGGTATAACATTTTATTCTTGGGATAAGCTAGTTATCTTGGTTTCAGGTTTGGTAGAATGCAAAATCTGCTTACTCGCGAGTAACTGGTACTTTACTCGTGAGTAAAAAGTTACTCGACGTTGGCCGAATCCGCCCTAAAGCATTTTATTTTATAAATGCAGCGCACGCTAGTTAGCTTCGCGTCTCGTTTTTTCGTTGTTTGTAAACAAACGTGCACCAAATAACTTCTGTCAAATAAATTCACAATATGTTTGTTGAAAAAAAAAAACAGATTGTGGAAGCGAACGCTGTATTGGCCCGGGGAGATTGAACTAGCAATCTGCTAATATTATAAACGAGAAAGTTTGTGAGTATCGATGTTTGATACTACACTCGCGAGCAATGAAAATGTTTCAGTGACATATAGGTAGTACCAAAATACTCCTAAACGGAAAAGGCTAGCTGAAGATGAAATATAAGCTCTCGCTAGCCAGAAAAAAAACTTCCGTTTCAAAGCTTTTTTTCTCTCTTCATGCTAATTTCATTTTTAGAACTTACCTACCAATGCACATGTTATATTCTCCCCAAATTCACAAAGTAAATTAATACCTAGTCATGTATTTGTATATACCTAGTAAATATATACCATACCGTCTACATGGATGGGGTACGAGCGCGGAGGTATTTCACAATAAACTCCCAAGTTTGAGAACAAGAGAGAATTCCACACGATTTTCTTTGTATTTCGAAGCGGATACACGAATCGTATGGGTACTCAACACTTTAATAATATTTAAGGTACGCTTCCACCTTTTTGGAATCGTACGCAACGGACGCATCGCATTCTATATTAATTGTATAGAAAATCACACAAATGCGGCCATTTCAACGGCTGCCGACGCCGTTTCTACATACATTTATGAAAATCCGTTTGCTCCGATACGTACAATACTGATAGGTGGAGGCCTTAATCGTATTTCCCGCTGTAACGTGCCATGGTTAGTGTTGTTGATAAATAATATGAATGTTCACGTGTTCAATAGTTGTCAATATGAAATTATAGTACTTAATTAAATGCTGGAGCAGGCTTAAATGTAGATCGATTTTAGTAAGTTACTATTTCTTTTGTGTTCTTATGTTCTGTCTATTGTTTTTAATCCTTAATCATAGATAGAATATACATATTATATGATATATGTTTTATGATTATATATGATAGTATCAAACTTCTACTTAAGTAAATATGTAGCTTAGTTATAAAAGTAAATACCTATTGTCGCAGCAATTCCCACAGTTCACAATCATAATCATACGCTAGCCACTCAGAAACAAACAGCGGCGAACTCATAAATTAATTTCCACAATTTCTCCGTACCCCGGTTCAGACTAAGATCTCAAAGATGGCGACATTTTTATAGCTCCTTAGCACTATTTTTATCTTATCTTCAGCTTGTCTTTTTTATTTAGCGTCAACAAGAAAAAGCAGCTTAGCCAAGCGACACAGCGGGCTCAGGCAAGAAGCAGCCTTAAGAATGGGAGATTTTCAACCATAGACAACAAGCATAGACAAAAGGCGATTATAGATGGCGCTAGTAAACTTCATACCTTCTATGGATTCCAGTCCTTTCAGCCAATACAAAAACCCGATGGATGTGAATTCAACCATATGCAATACCTAGCTGTTATATTATGCATACTATTAAGTGTTAACTAGTTTAAGACTGCTTTGTACCATTTATGACATCTTCCGTCCCTTCAGAAGAATGCAGCTCATAAAAAATGACAGGCCGGATGCCATCTATTGGTCGATTTTAAAACTTTTAAACTCTCTCTCTCTCTCTCAGCCTTCTGTAGTCCACTGTTGGACATAGGCCTCTCCTAACGATCGCCACCCCAAACGGTCACCCGCCATCTGCATCCAGCGGCTTCCCGCTACCTTCCGCAGATCATCAGACCAACGGGTTAGGGGGCGACCGACACGCCGTTTGCCGACACGGGGTCTCCACTCCAGAACCTTTGTACTCCAGCGGTCGTCGGCTCTGCGGGCTACGTGGCCAGCCCATTGCCACTTCAGCGTGCTAATCCTTTTGGCTATGTCGGTAACTTTAGTTCTCCTGCGGATTTCTTCATTACGAATCCTATCTCGCAGGGACACGCCTAACATAGCCCTTTCCATAGCACGCTGAGCAACTCTGAGCTTGTGGATAATCCCTTTGGTGAAGCACCACGTCTCGGCTCCGTAAGTCATCACTGGCAACACGCACTGATTGAAAACTTTTGTTTTCAGACACTGAGGTATGTTTTCAGTGAAGATGTGTCGTAATTTCCCGAACGCTGCCCATCCGAGTTGGATTCTACGAGCTACCTCTTTATCGAAGTTGGATTTACCTAATCGGATCACTTGTCCTAGGTAGGGATTGTTTAATCTTGAGGTTGTTCTTGGATTAAATGATGTAACTCAGCTTTACTTAACAGAATATTGGTTTATTTGCAGGTTTCTACATGTATATCTTGGTAATTAAGTTCTTGCAAAAGTTGTATAAAAGAAACGTGTTAAAAGTTTTAAGGTTAAAAAAAGAAGTGATAAAGAAAAGTCCCTGTCGCCGGTTGGCGGCAAACGTCACAGAGTATCTTCTATGTGTCTATGGTTTCTTTAGGCTGGCCGGCTGCTTGCAGATGTATTTGTTTAGGCTGCCGGCTGGTTGCAGACACTTTTTGTGCTAGTCTGGTCGTAGACAATCTCCCCCCCCTCGAAATCTGTGGGGTTTCGAGTACTCGAGTCTTCAGCTCTCGTCATCGGCAGTGGGCACATGTTTCTTATGGCTCGTCGAACCGTTCCTCTTGTGGTTAGTACATCTGCGACTCGAGCGACGCCGTCTTGTCCTGGATGTAGTTGCTGAATGCGACCCAGACGCCATTGAAGTGGAGGTAAGTTGGCTTCTTTCAAGATGACCATGTCACCGATTTGTATCTGGCCTTGATTGATACGCCATTTTGATCTTTGCTGTAGCTCGCATAGGAATTCGTGACGCCAGCGATCCCAAAAGTGTTGTCTGGTTTGTTCGATCAGCTGATAGTGGCTTAATCTGTTAGGCTGGACGTCTATTAGTGCTGGTGATGGTAGCGAGGTTAATGGCCGACCGATCAGGAAGTGCGCCGGAGTTAATGGATAAAGGTCGGTCGGATCCGACGATAAAGGAGTAAGCGGTCGCGAATTTAAAATTGCTTCTATTTGAACGAATAACGTTGTAAGCTCCTCAAACGTCATATGATTGTTACCTATCATGCGTATTAAATGAAATTTAGCGGATTTAACGCCTGCCTCCCAAAGCCCTCCAAAGTGGGGAGAGTAAGCCGGTGAGAATTTGAATGTGATACCTTCGTTGGCAGCAAAGCTTGAGATGGATTCATTGCATGTTTTCAAAAATCTTGCTAATTCATTGTTTGCGCCTACAAAGTTGGTACCATTATCGCAGAATATTGTCGTAGGCTTACCTCTACGAGATGCAAAACGTCTGAGACAAAGAATGAAAACCTCTGTGCTCAGGTCTGAGGCAACTTCTAGATGGAGTGCTTTTGTTGAAAAACACACGAAGAGACATAAGTATGCCTTTGAAAATTTACAACCGCGGCCTCTGCGATCTCGTATGGGAAAGGGACCTGCGAAATCAACACCTGATACTTGAAATGGATAGTTAGGTGTGACTCTGGAAGTTGGCAAATTTCCCATCACTGGATTAATTGATTGAGCTTTTAAGATGCGACAGATACGACAATTATTAACGGTTGTTCTAGCTAAAATTCTTCCAGAGATGGGCCAGTAAGTTTGTCTTAAACTGGTAAGTAAATGATTGGGTCCGCCATGTAATAGTTTAATATGTTCATGAGCGAAAAGAAGTTTCGTGAAGTTATGATTTGAGTCTAATATTGTAAGCTCTTTTTTCAGGCACCCCCACAGGAAGAATGATGCCTTCGGGCCAATATGAATCACTTTCGGACAAGAATTGTGGACCTCCCCACCATACCGTGGCCCCCTGCATTTGCCTTGGATCCATACCCCGCGATGCTAAGTCTGCCGGATTATGTATACCCGGGACATGCCTCCATGATCCAGACGCCGTGAGCCGCTGAACATCTGCAACTCGATTGGAGACGAATGACTTCAAGTCACCCGCTTGCGAACCTATCCAGCTAAGTACTACCGTAGAATCAGTCCAATAATATTGTTTGCTTATGGTTAGTCTGAGTGATTGCAATATTTTTGAGACTAACCGGGCCGATAGCACAGCACCACATAACTCTAACCGTGGTATAGTCTGCGTCTTTACAGGAGCGACCTTAGATTTTGCACACAATAATTTTACTTGAACCTGACCGGAGATGTCGATAGATCGTAAGTAGACGCATACCGCATAAGCATCTTGAGATGCGTCACAAAATGAATGTAGCTCAACACTAGTAGGCTCCTTGATAAGTACATACCGCGGTATGGAAATTGTTGTCAGATTTTGTAAACTTAATAGAAATTTACGCCAAACTGCTTCTATTTCTGAAGGAATGGGATCATCCCAATCTAACTTTGTCATCCACAACCTCTGCAAGATGATCTTTGGCGTGATTGTACACAGACAACACACAGACACAGTTATGTGGTGCTGTGCTATCGGCCCGGTTAGGAACGAGCCGCAAAGGTTTTTGAATGGAAAATATGCAACAATTGTTTCCGTCGTGGCCACTCTTCTTATCAATGTAGGCTCGGTGGCTGCCGCATCTGTAGGCGAAAACACAACACAATGTTACACAAACAATCATCTCTTCCACACGCACAACCAGTACAACAAATACAACAAAGACAATCACTACAACAATCTGAGAGTTCTGGATCTACATCTCTAATAACTACAAACAACAATTCAATCCAGAGCGATCAGACTTCTTCTGATGAACAAATAGACAATTCAACGGTGATTTCTATGTCTGCTGTCTCCTCCAACCCAGCTCTTCTGTCTACGGCTTTGGTGGAGGTTACAAACAATGACAAAAAATACACTCTGAGGGCTCTGCTTGACAGCGGAAGTCAATCATCTTTTATAACGGAGGCTGCTCGCGCCAAGATTGGTGCAACTTCAATTAAGGAGCAACTCAAATGCATCTCTGGTCTTAACAATGCCACACTAAACATAACGGAACATTGCAAATTAAAAATAAAGTCATTACATAACTCATTCACCGCTCCGGTCAAGTGCTATGTGCTTCCTATGATTACAGACCGGTTGCCCCAAATGGATATCAAAGTGAATGAGTTGAATATCCCCACAAGCATCATCTTAGCTGATCCCACATTTTATATTTCTGGTGAAATTGATTTGCTATTGGGAGCAGACATCTTCTGGGATATTATTAGTTCCGCAAAAATCAAATTAGGTTTTAATAAGCCTCTTCTTCATGAAACTCATTTAGGTTGGGTAGTTGCTGGCCCCATGGGAGGGAAATGGAGATTGTCTACGACCAGACTAGCACAGAAAGTGTCTAATATTATAGGATGTTTTTTATTGTAAGGTTCGGCTGAACTTTGTATACGTCCGCCTACGCGGAGAATGCCTTCCTCATCAAGGAATGGGTTTAAGGAAACCAATCGTGACTTGCCAGGTAATTGTTTATTGTTTAACAACAATTGTATTTCGTCCTTGAAACATTCTGTTTGATGTTGTTTTACTAAAGTATGTAACGACCTATCTAATTCAGTAGTAGTTAAGTGGCCTGTTACTGGATCTTTTGAAAAGTGTACAAATCTAAGCAGGTAAGCTGTACTTCTCAATAGCAATGTAAAGTCACTATGTTTATCAAAGTTTACTAATTTGATTGTCTTGTAGTTAGTTTTTGTAGTCGTAGTATTTGTAGTTGTAGTGCATGTAGTAGTAGTAGTGTATGTTTCTTTAGCTTTAGATTTAAGTTTAGTATTGTAAGCTCTTTTTTCAGGCACCCCCACAGGAAGAATGATGCCTTCGGGCCAATATGAATCACTTTCGGACAAGAATTGTGGACCTCCCCACCATACCGTGGCCCCCTGCATTTGCCTTGGATCCATACCCCGCGATGCTAAGTCTGCCGGATTATGTATACCCGGGACATGCCTCCATGATCCAGACGCCGTGAGCCGCTGAACATCTGCAACTCGATTGGAGACGAATGACTTCAAGTCACCCGCTTGCGAACCTATCCAGCTAAGTACTACCGTAGAATCAGTCCAATAATATTGTTTGCTTATGGTTAGTCTGAGTGATTGCAATATTTTTGAGACTAACCGGGCCGATAGCACAGCACCACATAACTCTAACCGTGGTATAGTCTGCGTCTTTACAGGAGCGACCTTAGATTTTGCACACAATAATTTTACTTGAACCTGACCGGAGATGTCGATAGATCGTAAGTAGACGCATACCGCATAAGCATCTTGAGATGCGTCACAAAATGAATGTAGCTCAACACTAGTAGGCTCCTTGATAAGTACATACCGCGGTATGGAAATTGTTGTCAGATTTTGTAAACTTAATAGAAATTTACGCCAAACTGCTTCTATTTCTGAAGGAATGGGATCATCCCAATCTAACTTTGTCATCCACAACCTCTGCAAGATGATCTTTGGCGTGATTGTACACAGACTTAGCAAACCTAGCGGATCAAACAGCTTGGATGAGTCTGATAAGATGGAACGCTTTGTAATTTTAGATGAATAATCTAGGTTCATTGGGAATTTAAACACATCATCTGCAGGGTCCCATTGAAGTCCTAATGTACCTGCTTGCGAATTTAAATCGAGATCTTTGGGGTCAATGAAGTTTTCGAAGTTTTTAAATATTGATGGTGTATTTGTTCTAAATTTTCGCAACGGAAAACATGCGGATTGAAGAATTTCTGTTACAGAAGTTAGGGTGTGCCTTAGCTCCTCTTCGGAGTGGCTTCCTGTTATCTAGTCATCAATGTAAAAATCATGTTTTATGGATTCAGAAACCTTGTCGTCAGTACATTCTTTTGCTAGCTGAAGTAAGCATCTAGTGCTTAGGAAAGGGGCTGAAGCCGTACCATATGTTACGGTATTGAGCTGAAATATCTTGATTGGTTTGTCTTCACTATCGCGCCATAAAATCTGTTGCAAGTGTCGTTGACCCGGATTTAATGCCACCTGTCGATACATTTTCTCTATGTCACCGGTGACTACATATTGATGCTGCCTAAAACGCAGTAAAATCGAAAATAAGTCATCTTGTACGACTGGGCCAACGTGTTGTATATCGTTTAGCGATTTGCCCGATGACGTCACTGCACTGGCGTCAAAAACTGCACGAACTTTTGTGGACGTACTACTCTCCTTAATAACAGCATGGTGTGGTAAGTAGTACCCAGATGTAGAATCAGATATTTCAGTCATATGCCCTAGACTTTCATATTCATGCATGAACTTGTTGTATTCCTGACGTAGAGAAGAATTGTTCCGCATTTTTCGTTCCATTTGAAATAACCGTTTTTCGGCTATATTATAGGATTCACCTAATACATCGGATGATTCACGTAACGGCATAGTCACGCAAAATCTACCATCGTTATCGCGATAGGTAGTATCGTTGAAATGTTTCTCGCAAAAATTGTCATCCGCAGACTCAATTTTCTCTGATGGTGGAACATCTTCGAGTTCCCAAAACTTTGTAAGTTGCTGTTGAATGTCTTTACTGAAGTTACAGTATGTTTGTTGTGAATTTATGTATTTCCCTCCCATGGGGCCAGCAACTACCCAACCTAACTGAGTTTCATGAAGAAGAGGCTTATTAAAACCTAATTTGATTTTTGCGGAACTAATAATATCCCAGAAGATGTCTGCTCCCAATAGCAAATCAATTTCACCAGAAATATAAAATGTGGGATCAGCTAAGATGATGCTTGTGGGGATATTCAACTCATTCACTTTGATATCCATTTGGGGCAACCGGTCTGTAATCATAGGAAGCACATAGCACTTGACCGGAGCGGTGAATGAGTTATGTAATGACTTTATTTTTAATTTGCAATGTTCCGTTATGTTTAGTGTGGCATTGTTAAGACCAGAGATGCATTTGAGTTGCTCCTTAATTGAAGTTGCACCAATCTTGGCGCGAGCAGCCTCCGTTATAAAAGATGATTGACTTCCGCTGTCAAGCAGAGCCCTCAGAGTGTATTTTTTGTCATTGTTTGTAACCTCCACCAAAGCCGTAGACAGAAGAGCTGGGTGGGAGGAGACAGCAGACATAGAAATCACCGTTGAATTGTCTATTTGTTCATCAGAAGAAGTCTGATCGCTCTGGATTGAATTGTTGTTTGTAGTTATTAGAGATGTAGATCCAGAACTCTCAGATTGTTGTAGTGATTGTCTTTGTTGTATTTGTTGTACTGGTTGTGCGTGTGGAAGAGATGATTGTTTGTGTAACATTGTGTTGTGTTTTCGCCTACAGATGCGGCAGCCACCGAGCCTACATTGATAAGAAGAGTGGCCACGACGGAAACAATTGTTGCATATTTTCCATTCAAAAACCTTTGCGGCTCGTTCTTCCACCGGCAATGCTTTGAATTTCAGGCATTCATATAGTTTGTGATTTTGCTTGCAATATAAGCAACATATTTGTCCTTGACCTTGACTTTGAAAATAACCTTGACCTTGAGATTGGTCTTGACCTTGAACTTGAGTTGACCCGCCAGAAGAAGAGGCCACAAAGGATTTTGACTTTGTGAATGGATGAACCTGTTGTTTTTCTACTTTGACAGCTTTGCTGGCCTGTACTGTTTCTAAAACTGTTGCACGTTGACGTATAAAATCAAAGAAGTCGGCTAACGTTGGTGAGTCCAAGTTGCTACGGAAATCTTCCCAAGCTCGATTTGTGATTGAATCTAACTTTGATGAGGCCATGTGTATAAATAAAGTATCCCAACTAGATGTTGGCTCGCCCAGAATGTTTAAAGCACTCAGATTTTTTGTTATTGTGTCAACTAGGTTGCGCAAGCCACGATCGGATTCCTTAGAAAGAGGTTCTAATGTAAATAAGCACTTAATATGCTCATTTATCAGTATCCTTTTGTTGTTGTACCTATCGCACAACAGAGACCATGCTATTAAATAGTTGTCTGAACTCACGGTCACTGAACTTATTAAAGCCAAGGCGGGGCCCTCTACATAACTCTTCAAGTATTGAAATTTACTGATGTTATCAATAGATTCATTGTTGTGTATCAAAGACAAGTACATGCCATGAAATTCTAGCCATTTGTTTGTATCACCATTGAAAGAAGATATTTTGAGCGGCGGTAACTTAATGTTACTCTGACCTGAGTTACATTGAGATGAGGATGAAGATTTGTTATGAGATTCGTTGAAATTATCTATTAATTCTTGTGCTTTTGCCATGAGACTGAACAGACGGTTCTCGGTCTCCTCTCGTTCGAGCATCTGTTTCTCTACTTCACCCTCCTCCAATGTCTCCAACATTAACTGTGTCTCATCGAATTGATTGGACAACTCTTGCAGTTTTGTTAAACGTAATGTTAATTCAGCTATTTGTAATTTTGTCACACTCTCTAAGTCACAAAGAAGTGATGATAAATGCTTTTCAAATAAAGTTATTCGCGATTTAATCTGTCCCCGCTTTTTAATTAGCTCTTTATACTCAGAAGTCATCTTTGTAGGCGCAAACAATGTTTAATTATCAAGATGAAGAAGCTAGGTAGGTACCTTATACCTCCTATTTTATGTATATAAAAGAAGCAATGAGTACAACCTCGTGAGCACAGATATAATCATGTGCTAGCAGCTGAAGGCAGGCTGTAGCTGTAGGCACCCACTAATGAAGGATGACTGCGATGACTCAGGTACCAGATTCCCACTCTCACAGGATTACTCCCAGAGGTCGATGGCGCTGAAATTAGTCGGCATATCTATGTGAGTATCTTTAGAAAATTAAAGTTATTAGATGGGAACAGTTAAATTGGAAAAAATACTTAGGTAATTGACACAAGTTTGTTTTAGTATTTAAGTGAAGAAATATTGTATTTTGGGAACTCAAGCATATTAAAAGATGTATCCAATGATAGAAATAGATGATGCTTTGAGTGTTACTCACGAATTAGCCCAAAATACTGATGTAGAAGTGTTAGAAAGAAGTTGAAACCTAGATTGAAAAGTCAAGCGACGCTGGGTTGAAAAGACGAAATTAGAACAAAAAGAAGCAATTTTTGTATTGTTGTGATACGAAATAGAAGTTGGAAACGAGCGTACTTCCCTCGGATATGCCCTCCTGCTGTCGCTTCCCAAATTCCAGGATCAAGGGTCCAGTATCGAGATCACGTTCATCGCGTCGTAGGGTCACCAAATGTTTAATCTTGAGGTTGTTCTTGGATTAAATGATGTAACTCAGCTTTACTTAACAGAATATTGGTTTATTTGCAGGTTTCTACATGTATATCTTGGTAATTAAGTTCTTGCAAAAGTTGTATAAAAGAAACGTGTTAAAAGTTTTAAGGTTAAAAAAAGAAGTGAAAAAGAAAAGTCCCTGTCGCCGGTTGGCGGCAAACGTCACAGAGTATCTTCTATGTGTCTATGGTTTCTTTAGGCTGGCCGGCTGCTTGCAGATGTATTTGTTTAGGCTGCCGGCTGGTTGCAGACACTTTCTGTGCTAGTCTGGTCGTAGACAGGGATACTGATCGACAACTTCAAACTCAAACTCAAACTCAAAATTTTTTATTCATCGTAAAAATATAAAATTTTCTGATGAACGTCAATTTTTAAAAACTACTCTCCGTTCGGATAAGGGGGGCTCTTTCTGTCTAAGGAGAAGAACGGAGGCAAGAAACTCCTGAGCCATCTTTTCAAAAAAAGACTTAATACTAGTTAGTATACAATACTTATAAGCTTAATAATAATAATTATAATAATATGAGCAGAGCTAACTATTTATCACAGCCATGCATTAACGTCCTCTAAGTAATCATCAATTTTATAATAAGCTTTTTTAAAGAGTTTCTCTTTAATGTAACACTTAAACTTATTCTCTGGCATTTGAGTAACTTCTGTTGGAAGCTTATTATAAAATCTAATACAGTATCCTATCCTTCGATGGTGACACCTCCTACAGTTACGGGCGATGATGAAACATGTTCTTTAAATCATGTAACTTTTAAACGTCAAAAGAAAATCTCCCATTTAAAGCAAAAACAAAAAGTGCAAATTGCGTTTTAAACATGGCACCCGTTTAGACAAGTTCCGAGCGAGTTAGGGCGAGTTGTAACAGGACTCCGGAATATAGAGCTGAAATTCAATTGTTCACTTCAAAATGAGGTGCGTTGAAAAAGTTTCTCATTGCCCGTATTAGTATTAAGTACTTACTTAAAAGTTAGTTTTTCGATTGCATTATCCATTCTCAGTAAGTATTCTAGATATACTCTAGAAACAACTTAAATTTTTCCTTTATATATTATAGGTAAGTACCTACTTGCTCATAGTTAAAATACCAAAAAAATATTTAAAGGATACTCACAGCCTGGCAAATAGAGTAAGAAACAGAAATTGAAACTCCATAATTATTTTAACCATTTATCTAATAAGTATAAGTACCTCTATTTCATAAAAAATCTATTAAATAGTAGGTAATTAATATATGAATCGGTATCTTATTTTCACATAATCTTTAACCATACTTAGAAAAGATCACATAAGCAATCCATTACCCGCACTAAATTCATGGTTGCTTCTAAGTCTCCTGCAATGACTCATTAAAGTCAGGCGTTAAGATAATATTTATACAATACAATCCTCTTTATTTGCAACAGAAAAAAATACAAAATAAAGCTTAAAAATAAAACAGGACAAAAAGGCGGCCTTATTGCTTCTAGCAATCTCTACCAGACAACCTTTGGATGGAAGATTATATTATAATTACTTACAAAATGAAATTTACCCGCCCATTCATCGGTAAGCCGGAAAATAAAGCGAATAATTCCGGGCGACATTTGTATATATATTTTAAAAACATCCGTTAAATCGCAATCCAATTACCTGGAATGAATCAACATTATCAATATCACGGAAAACAATTTGTGGAAATCCTTTCGCTCTGATCTCACTATTATGTTTATATTTGCGTGTTGTAATACTATCTGATCGACAAATAAGTTGTTGGTCTGGCGTTTCATCGAAAATAATATTTTTACGAGTAAGTAATTATTTATTCGTATGTAGTATGCACTACTTATGTAAAGTGAATAAGTAGTTAAATCCATTGTACATTTTCAAGCATGTTACAATATGTTTGTAGTTTTTACAATTTTGCTAATTATAATTATGGTATCTTTTTCAATAAGCATAAGTACAGATTGATTCCCTTCCTGAAAATGCACTAATCACAAACATTAAATCCAAACAGATCACAATGATCAGTTAGGAACAAGTGATCAGCAAGCGCAGTCGCGTGCAGACAACACGCCCGCGGCGGAAACAACGCGGGAAAGCCTCCGATTCCCTGACGCCGTCATCAGGTACCTGATTGACTGACGGCAACCGCGCGGGCTGAGAACGTAACGTGCGTTGCGGCCATTTTAATTCGGATTTCTGGTCGTCAGTTGATGGAAGTTTCATGTTCTTGTTTTTCTTTACAGTAGCTGATTGAATTGGTTCGAATATAAATTAATAATTTGTTTAAATAATTTGTGTGGCTGAAATTTATTTTTATGTAATACTTTGATAAACCAAAATATTGCTTATAACTGGTTTAATACGTATATTAACCTGCAATGCCATGGATTCCAGGATTAAAAATTGACAACTCATCTGACTGGCTAATTCACTCAGGCCCGGGTCTCCTATTTACTCCGTAGGTCGCGTCAAGTGTCACCGCCGTAGGCCGCGTCACGATACTCACTACGTCTACGCGCCAACGTCGGCGTGTGAGGGAGACCGCATCAGTACATTTCTATAGTGAGCATCGTGACGCGGCCTACGGCGTGACGCTGGTCGCGACCTACGGCGTAAATAGGAGACCAAGGCCTCACTGTGGAAAAACGCCAGTCGCTGACATGACAGTCTGCCACTGACTAAAAACAACAAGAATAGTTTTATCGTGAAAAAGGTTTCTAGATGAACCCAACCGTTTACGTACCTTGCATGTTTATGTATATTTTCTAAACGTGCCCAGTAACATTCTCAGTTGATTCTGTAGCTCGGTCTGCGAGTGACTCGTGACAGAGAGATCCATCGGTTCTACCGGGAGAAACTAGCGCGATGGAAAAGACAATTATTTTTACCAAACACCCTGTACATATCTTCTTGGATTTCAGCCACCTGATAATAGAACGTCTGTAGTAATTCCGGGATGCAAAGTGGTAGATAAAATGCCTAAAAACATATGCACACAAAAATAACATGTCATCTTATTATTAACTTCAGACCTCCAGACAGTCAACTGGCCACCTACCAATAAACCGACTTGCTATGAGGTAGACGAGTTGTCAGGATTCAAGATTCAAGATTCAAGATATATTTATTTGCATAAACACAGGTTAGTTACATTCATCTTATGTATAGGTTAGGACATGCCATGCTTTGCCATGAGGCGTACAAATAGAGAGGAGGCGTCATAGTCATAATTTTATAAATTTTACACAAATTAATTAAGAATTAATATTTTAATTACAGTTTTATATTTTTAATTAAGTTAGGTTTCAATAGTTTCAATTATGCCAAAAAATTATATAAAACACCAATTATCAAAAACAATTAAATTAATTAAAAAAATAATAATAATAGTAAAAGTACCTAATTATCAGACCTGCCAGCATACATAAATTTATCATTAGATATTGTCTGTGAAAAACTCGTTTAGATTATAATAGTTCCTTTCAAGTAAAAATTTATTTAGTTCTCTTTTGAAATGAAATAGGTTTTCAATGTCACGTAGAGCCTTTGGTAATTTATTGAAGATCTTTGGTCCCATACCAAGTATACTCCTGCTAAACACGGCTGTTTTACGAGGCATAGCTTTTAATAGGTTATTGTGACGCCTGTTATTGATTTTGTCAAAGTCCTTATAATTGTTTCTTATAAAAACTGATACTTCGTATATATAAAGGCAAGGAAATGTCAAAATTTTTAATTTTTTGTAATACTCCTTGCAACTGTCCGTTTTGCGCAATTTACAAATGGAGCGTAGGCATCTTTTTTGAGCTTTAAAAACGTTTTCTCTGTCTGTAGAGTTTCCCCAGAATATGATCCCATACCTTAATGTTGAGGTCACATAACCATGGTAAGAGATGAGAGCTGTGGATTGGCTTACAGTTTTTGATAATTGATAGAGAGCATAAGAGTACTGACTCAGCTTTTTGCATACAGTATCTACGTGGCTCTTCCATGTAAGTTTTTTGTCAATAATTAAGCCTAAAAATTTTGTTTCGTCCGTTTCATTAATTGTATGTCCTAAAATATTTATGTTCAAATTAGTTATGTCATTATTATAAAAGTCCATTAATTTAGTTTTACTAACATTTAATTTAAGATTATTAGCGGTCAACCAGCCAACAACGTTGTCAAGAGTATTATTAATGTCAAGGTTATAATCATTCTCATTAATTTTAGTAAAAACAATCGTACTGTCATCGGCAAATAGTATCATTGAATGTTTTGTTATATTAGGAAGATCATTAATATAAATAAGAAACAGCAGAGGACCTAACACGCTTCCCTGTGGAACACCATTTTTAACTGTCTTTTCGCTAGATAAAAAAACTTTTTCTGTTTTTGTTTTACTACATATTTTTTTGATCTGGGTTAGTTGAGCTCTATCAGTAAGGTAGGAATTGATGAGTGACAAAATCTTACCTCTAATGCCATATTTTTCCAATTTATTCAGAAGTACCTTATGATTCACAAAGTCAAATGCTTTTGATAGATCCATATATAGTGCCGATACAGATTGTTTTGTGTCAATGTTTGTTATTATTTTTTTTATAAAATTATATATAGCAACATTAATCGTGGATTTTTTTCTGAATCCATGTTGTTCTTTCGCCAAGATATCGAAATTTTCTAAGAATGAATAAAGATTATAATAGATGCATTTTTCATATATCTTTGAGTAAATTGGAATCAGTGCTATAGGACGATAGAAATCCATGATTTCTCTATCATCTTTCTTAAAAATTGGTGTTACGATAGTCTTTTTAAGTTTCTTGGGGTAGACTCCCGTTTCTATACTAAGATTGACCAGATAACTCAGCACCGGGGCAGTTGTTGCTGCAACATATTTGACAACTTTGGTTGATATATCATCGTACCCAGTGCTGTTTGTGTTTTTCAATGATTTTATTATTAGATATATGTCATGTGCGGTAGTCGGTTTCATGAACAGTGAATTATAGCTTTTAGTTGTCAATAAATTATTAAATTCATATTGTCGGTCACTATTAAAATTATTATCTTCATCTTTTTCCGGATTCGAATGAGATGTAACTACATTAACAAAATAATTATTAAAATTTTCAGCGATGTCAGATGGTTTTTTAATTATTTTGCCGTTGACTTTTAATTGGTATATTGGTTCCGGAGGAAAATTTTCTTTCGACTTATTTATAATTTTCCATGTGGTTTTTGATTTATTGGTAGAGTTTTTGATTTTATGATCGTTCTGGTGTTTCTGAGTGAGTGCAATTATTAATTTGAGTCTTTTTGAATACAGTTTAAGCTTTTTTTTGTTATTAGAGTTGGGAGCACGTCTATACGCCCACAAAAGTTCTCGCTTCCGCTTACTACAAGCTCTAATACCTTTCGAAACCCATTTAATTTTTTTTGAAGTGTACATTTTTATTCTTCTAAGTGGGAAACACAAGTCATAAAAGAGTTTAAAAGTATTAAAATAAATGTCAAATGCTTTATCAGCATCTTTTTCTTCATATACATCATTAAAACTAAGATTGTCTAAACATTCCTTGAATTTCTGTAGATTTTCAAGAGAGTAGTCTCGCCTATATGTATACCAGAATGGTAGACTGCAACTTTTTTTAACTGGGCATGTACCTAACTGTGCAGTATGATCAGACAGCGCGAAATCTATGACTTCAGCTGTGCCACCCTTTATATTATATGTAATGTTGTCAATGCAGGTACCACTACTAAGTCGTGTGGGTTGACGAATTTTAAGTTTGAAGTTATAGCTTAGGAGTAAATTTTCAAATGTCTTTGTTTGTTCATTATTTTTTAGGATGTCAATGTTGAAGTCTCCACAGATTATACATTTTTTTCCTAAACAGTATTTAGATAGGATTACCTCCAGTTTTTCAAAGAATAGATTGAAGGCCTCCTTAGTGTATTTTGGTATTCTGTAAATGCAAATTATAATAATTTTATGATCAATTAGCTCCAAAGCACAACACTCAAAACGATTTGGGCTGTTCAGTTTCAAAATTTCCAAGATAGGTTTAGACTTTAAGCTGTTTTTTACCAAGATGCAGGATCCCCCGTTTCGATCATCTCTACAGAAATGTGTAGCCAGTGTATAGTTTGGTATGGACAATTGACTGACATCAGAGGCCATCATATTATGTTCCGTAATACACAAGACGTCTACATTTGTATTATTAATAGATAGTTCTTCCAAATTCACAACTAGCAAGTCTGATTTAGTTATAAGTCCATTAATATTTTGATGCATAACACATATTGATTTATACACGAAAAAAGTCAGATGAATTATTAGTATTACATGAATTTGTGACACTTTGTTTGTTAGTAATATGATTACATGGGCATTCTCTGTATTTTTTAATAACAAAATTGATTGATTTATATATGTCATAAAATACGGTTTGCATTCCTTTGTCATTTAATTGACCTTGACCCCTTGAAAACATGATATAGTCATAAGTTAAGTTAGCATTTGAGTCAAGTACAAATATGTGCTCATGTGTCAGAGCATCCAGATAAATTAAGTTATTAAACGTTTCTACTCGCCAGTTGAACATTGAGGTGTGGTCATGGCATTTAAATGTAGGAAGGCATATTAAAATGTTTGTGTGATGTAATGGCTGCAGAATTTCTCGTATGTACACAACTAAATCGAAGTAGTTATTCGTCGTTTTAAAGTCACTCTCTCCGATTAAAATCACACAGAAATCATCTTTCGTGAAGTTCTTCAGTTTTGCTTCAATTCCCCAAAGAAGTTGCTTTATTCCAACATTTGGTGTCAAATCATGACATGAGTTGTAGTCGCTATGAAATGTAGATCTAGTTATCTCTAAAATGTTATTGGTTTTATTGCTACTGACAATGAGTAACTTGTTTTGTGTCCTAGGTTGGTTTGTCATCGTGGAAGAGTTTCTGTTACTATCTCTTGCCTTTGGTGTCCTATGGTACTGATAACATAGCCCTCTTACTTCCTGGTGCTCTATCGCGAAGTTAAAAGGAAATAACTTTTATGACGTAATTAATGTCTAATTCAATACATTTTGAATCTGAAAATCATTTTCTTTTCAAAACAAGTTCGCGACAGGTAGACTGCGGACTGGCTAATTTAGATGGCTTTATAGGATAGTCTATTATGCCGTGGCTATCTAAAAATGAATAGGCGACAGATATAACTTTTAAAAATATATTTTTCAAATTTTAAAAGTCAGTTAGCGGCTAGAACTAACCTAAATTTCATGTCGCTGTATAACTTAATAACCGTCAGAGGACCTAGGTTTTACGATCCGCACCTACTCGTAACAAAGGTTCCAAGTTAATTTAAACCGAGTTTAAATCTCTGTATAAAATTACCACCATTTATATCCAGCGCTGTGTGAAATTGGATTGCTTTACTTTAAATTGAAATCTTTAAGTTAAGGGGTAGCGAAGATGACGTAAATTGTTAAAAATGGCTGCGCCGTATAATCTTCTGTAGGTAAGTAATCTCTATTTATAGATAGTCTAGACTTAGCTGGTTGAAGTATTATGAATTATAATGAAGTACTCATGATTTTATATTTTATGCTACTTGGTCTCTTTTTAAACTCCTTTTATTCATAGTTTTTTGTTTTTTTTTCATACAGACAACATCCCGAAACTTAGTACCCTTAATTTTGTAAGTGGTTAAGATTGTACCTACAACAAGCCGCGTCATCTCTGTATGAGACTCGTGAGATAGGACTGACAGTGCGGCTTATCAACCACAGGGTGATGTAACAACCATTTATCACCTCCGAGGAGCCAGCAAAAAATGTTTGCGGGCTAAGATAAGTTGTTGAAAGTAGAATGATGATAAAAATATTGTTAGCTGCTCGGGCTTTCAAGGACAACGGTGTATACTGTATGCCATGACAACTTATGTAACCGAAAAAAAGCTACGATAAAATATAGTGACATTCCAGGCACTAATAGGATGAAAAATCGGCTACAGTGGTAGTGAGTTCTTAAATTACTCCACTGGACAAAATTTATACTTAACCACTTACTTTTTAAAATATGCCAAATATGTCTAAGATTGAAAATAAATGCTGCTTATATTATACAATTACATAAGTTAATTAGTCCACGGCCAAAGGTAATCTTCGTACAGATAAATAAAAATAAACATAATTTCTTCATACTTAAACTTTAACAATGAATAAAAATTGTTGCTTAAACTTGAAGGACTTTGAAAAACTTTTCAGGCGTTGACATTGAAACTGTACAATGGGAGTCTTCCTCTTAATAATAACTTTGATTTTAGTCTCCCAGTGACAAGTTATTCCGTTGTTAGTATTCACAAATCAAGAACGACTTCGAGTCACTGAGTTACTTACTCAGAAACTTACCTCATTCATTAAGCAACTTCGCTAACTTTCTAATTTCTATTAACTTATTTTTGTGCCAACGCTTTTTGCAACATTTTAATCATACCTATATTTTAAAGCTCAGATGGTAAAACCGGAGCTCTCATAGGATCACATTGTGGTCTGTCCGTCTATATGTCAAGCAAGACCTTTCTTCTCGGGAACGAACGCATGGTTTTTTTATGTAAGTTCTTATATTTTTCCTAAACAAGATAATTTAATAGACTAAAGATTTTTTTTGAAAAACAAGTTTTTAGCTGAGTCATGTGAATATCTAAGTAGAATAGAATAGAATAGAATACTCTTTATTTTGCACCATTAAAGACAACATTACAATTCACAACTTATATATAAAAAAGTACAAAAAAGGCGGCCTTATTGCTTAAAGCAATCTCTAAGTAAACTTCAGCTGCGTACTTTTTAAAAAATTACACCAATTTAATATTGTAAAAGTCATCTACATAGATCCAGATTTAATCCAGCGATTGAAAAAACCGTGAGCCAATTTAAACGCGTAACAAATAAATTCAGATCACATAAATTGTATGGAGTTTAAATCCCGTTTTTTATTTCATTGATTTCATTCTATTTGATTGAAAAAAGCCACCGATTCGATAGTGAATTCGAAAAACATTTGACCTCATTGTTTTCATCTGAAATTTCAATGAATGTTTTTGGGATTCTTTACATATTTTTTACAAAAATAATTTTATTTGATCATTTAAATTAACTTAAAATTAATACACACGTAGTCCTCTTTGAAGAGTGGGTAAGAGTCCGATCTACCCATCTTCCCCAAATTGAACAAGAAGAAACTCAACAAGCATATTAAAAAAAAACTAATATCTATTAGGGCTGATTTTTCAATAGCCAGATAAAAGTCTGAGGAATAATTCTGATGCTGTCGCGTCTGAATGTTTGTATTAGACAGTGACAGCAACAATTTTATTCGACAAATAACATTTATCTGACTATTGAAAAATCAGCCATAACAGCAGCAGTAGGTGAAATCATGTATTTTAGAACAAACGTATTACATTTGAAACAAATATAATTTATTTACAAAGACACAACATGATCACAAAAACTCACGCGTTTAAACAAAAACAACACGACACTAAAAACAACACACCTCACGAGAATAAAAGCCGTGAAAATGAGCTCACTCCATTGTGTTTATCCCGCTTAAGGCTCGGCGGTATGAAATATACAATAAATAACATTACAGCCTACCCGGCCAGCTATCTGCGTAATCAGGAGAAACGACAGGCGTCAAGCTGCCACGGGCCCGAGTCTGCTATTGAGTATCCACGACACGCGAACACCACGCCACCGCAACGACATTGCGACGACACAGCTTGTATAACTAAGTTAGATATTTGAATATTGCTCTAATCATCATTTTAGTATTGTCTATAGAGCTTCCAATATGTTATTGTATTCTTGACGTTTCCTTATGTCTGGTAAGTAAAGTAATAATAATTTAATGAAACTGTAAATAACTATGTTAAGTTTTCCTTTGCAGTCATCAAATATGTACCTATAGGATTTCGAATGTCAAAAAACCAATAACATAATGGACAGATTATAATTCCGAAAATAAAACTCTACCAAGCCGTGTTCTCTATGATACTCAATAATGAAAAGGTCATAGATATATTTTGCCATTACGTCGTAAACCAATAATTGCAATATCACCTACTGGTGATAGGCCTCCCCTAGGGTACGGCAGTATAGAGCCCCCCCTTACACGAACGGAGAGTGGTTTGTAAAAATTTACGTTCATTAGAAAATTTTATATTTATACGATGAATAAAAACATTTGATTTTGACTATATCTGGTTTAGTATAGTTTGGTCACTTCTGTTTAGCAGAAGTATAGACTGGTGAACCGGATACGCTATTCAGAGCAAAACGAGCTTCAACATTTCAGAGTAGGTACACTCAACTCATGGCCGGATAACCGGATGGCCGGGTAGTTAGCGACGTTAGGTTCTAGTTAAGAAAAACGTTTATTATGTAAAGATGAAAGATAATACAGAAATTGTAAGAGATTTTATTTTAAAAATACTGTTTGCCATTAGTTCCTAAATAATAATATTATGAGTAACGTAGGTACTTTTAATTGGCCTATTTCCAGAATGACTTTCTAGAAACAATAAATAATGAAGTAAACGTTATTGAATTCATTCTCTAAGTAAGTACATCATATGTTATGACCAACTCAAGATCAACAGCCCATGGCTAATGGGGTCAGCTGAACTTATCTAAATCCTGTAACAATCGGAATTCTCAAATGATCTCAAAATAGATTCATGATGTGCATAGAGCTCCGGGCAGCAGTTGGTAAAAACGATCTTATCGATGAACCTGTGTATCTCAAAGTTTCAGAGTTAGATACATGAAATGAGTTTTATATTATCCTAATTATATGCTATATGCAGCCAATTTTATACCTAAGGGATAAAATGATTCTCATCATCAAGATAAGTAACTAAAAAAATATGTTTATCAAAATAATAATTTATATAGTAGTATTCTTAAACTAACGCATGTTTATGCATATAGCAAGTATTCTATTCTGCTATGAAAATGAATCTTCTTCAATGCTATAACAAACGTTTGCTACGAAAATTACTACGAGCTACGCTTTTTGCTACAAAATTCGTTTACGCGCTACGCCAACTGCTACGCGCTACGCCACGCACCTCACTACAGTTTACCACGTACTCAGCTAAGTTGAGAGTCGCTGGTCGAAAGGGAAATATTCGAAAATGACGTTTCAGTTTTATGAAGCAGTCGTCTGCACGCCGCGGGGGTGAGGGGGGTTGGGTGAGGCAAGCAGGGGGGGCAGGGTAATTTGCTCTCTTCATATTTTTAGGACTTCCTTCCAAGTGGCGTGTGATTCTGAACCGTTCTCGTGAGAAGACCGGAGGGTTACTCTACACTGGCGAAAAACTAACGAACGAGAGAGCTGTCGTGCAATCAGTTTAATACAACGAGATAGATTCAGCGCTCCGAAGCTTAGTTTCTCATCATATAGAGTGACCCCCCCAGGGGCGAGCGCGAGTGTAGAACTTATGCTGCATTGTTGCCCTAAGGCCTACTTTCACCATAGTCTGATAGATAATTAACACCCCGTTTACTCCTGGAAATGATCCCTCACTTTCTTCTCATTTTTCATGGCGGTGGTGGTGCACCGGAGCCGGTGTGTTTTTTTTTTTTTTTTAGATCTTTATTTACTTTCATAAAAAGTTTGTACAATAATTATTACAAAAACCACCCCTCGAAAACCGCGAGGTTTATATGGGGGTAGCTGAATCGCTGTTCATACAAAAAGAAATCACAATTTAATATTGACTTATATAGCTGTTTGTCATGCGACAATGGATCCCAGTATCAAATACTACGATCCATTTTCGCACGACTTATAGTTAACCGCTGAGTTTCACAGAATAGCACCGTAAGTTTTACGTTTGGGCAAGGATATCTCATCGATTCAATATCTTCGACGTACAGAGATGCATAAAGTTTAGTGGCTCTACCGAATTATTAGATTCCTTGCCGAAAATGAAAATACAAGGTAGAATCTAAAAACACAAAAGGACAAATTAGTTTTAAGTATTCGCACCTATATGCTCTAAAGTCTCTAAACTATACAATGTACGGTGGCCTGCGCCTAAAAGTATACAGGCGGAGTTTTTAAAATAGCGATCCCTGATGATGAAGGGACCAGCTACATCTGTTATAAATCCGGGGACGTGTTGTGTGTGATGTGTATAGCAGTGGTGTTTATGTGGATGTGCTTGAGCAGCATGTGAGCTTGAGATCGCTATTTTAAAAACTCCGCCTGTATTACATTTAGGCGCAGGCCACCGTACATTATATAAGTGATTTTTCTATCGACAGCACATTGTACCAACAACGTTTCATACTTTTTCAACTTGCGTGAATATGATCAATAACGTACCATTACTATAATAAATACAAACCTTTCTAATAATCTGTCGATTCTGGTTCGGCTAACTCAGTTTCACTTTAGACTAATTAAACTTTTGATCTAGATTATTCTAGAAATATCTTTCTGAGCAACCCAGCTCCAATAGAGTAACTGGGTTTAAACTTATGAAGCGTAAATTCGGTTGATCAACTTTTCCGCGTAACCCAACATTTTCAGTTCAGGTGGAGTGATGGCGGTGTGAAGTTAACAATGGAACAGTTAATTACGGAGAAGAGATATAAAATAACATGGATAGTGTATAGACAAAGGTACAGTGGCCCAGCGCGCTGTCCTACTTTAAACTGTAGTGTTCAATATAGTCACGTCTTGGTGTGTAAGCCTTGCATCCCATGCCAGGGATGCTGGACATGACTTTTGCCTTTGCTAGTAGGCAATTAGGCACAGGGTCGTCGCAGCATGGGCAATATAGCCACGGCCAAGTGGCTATTCTTGGTTGCACAAATGTTGCTTGTCTCCACAAACGATTGTGCACCTCACATCATGCTGTCCACATTACTTTTTATTTTAGTCCAGAAGCCCTATTCAATTCAAAAAGCGAACTGTGTAGTTCAGCCAATTAAAAGTTTCCCGTAGTTAGCACGGCGGCGGCGGCGCTAGCATCGACGTTTTGTTTCACCCGCGAGCTTATAGAATTCATTTCAACTGCTCTCTTTCAATACGTAACTATACTTATTATTTTTTTTTACTCGATTTCATCTGGAGAAAGCGAGTGGAGGGTATAGCGGTTAGTAACTGAACGTTGTGTTACAAGTCCCAGGTTCGGTTTATGTTGATGCTGCCATGACTAATAATTTAGGTAGAACTTATATACTGTATAGTTCAATGTATGTATTAAAACAGAATTAGGAATTCAAATGTAAAAATTAATTATCCTAAAAATAAAAATACACTATCATAATAATACGTGTCAGATTTTTTTGAAACTTGAGCTGTATGTATTATACTGTGCAAGCTATTATATTTTGTTTATGCCCAATTAACCGTGTCCTGCAGTGGACATTTAGGTAACAAGCTCTGCGAGTGTATTCATAGCTCCATTATCTGACTGTAAATTGCCGTAAAATCAATGTGAATTGTGAACACACTCATTTCGAACGTGCTTCCCTGTACGAACTGAACGAAACTCGCTGTATATAAAGGTTTCATTTATTACAGATGAAAACTAGGTACATATACATACATACATACATATGCACTCACGACTGTAATCTCCGAAGGGGTAGTCAAAGGTGGTTCACAAAGCGAGCCACCCACTTTTCGCAGCACATTTGTACTCACGTGATAGGTTGCGAACCATATCGCCGTTTTGGGATAAGTACAATGCACTTAGGATACACATCTTTCTAGATGTGCAGATTTCCTCACGATGTTTTCCATCACCGTAAGAGCATGTGGTATTATTTCCTTAATTGAAATACAATTGAAATAATTCATTGGTACAGGCCAGGATTTGAACTCACGGCCTCTCGATTGAGAGGACGAGGCCTTATCCATTACGCCACCACCACAACTATGTATTTCGCTGTAAATAAGCTAGTTCCCATAGACGTACTGTGTGGTCTATTTGTCAGGAGATATTTTCCGACTGAGTATGAGTGACGTTTATACCAACGTGCTTAAATCACAGTTGATGGAACTTTGCGACCGCACACCCGTGGAACGCCCTCCCACACGACGGGCACACTCTGGCTATGGACAAGACATTCTACTACACTCACGAGTAATGAAAAAGTTCCAGTGACATAGTACCAAATTACTCCTTAACGGAAAATGCTACCTGACGCCCCTGCAATATTGAAGTATAAATTTTTTATAAATAAAATCACTTAAAAATAAAGGTAAATTGGTGTCGAGACTTTGTAAGTGGAACTTTTTCCTTTTTCGAGTCATTCGTCAAGTCGCGCGCCTTTGACTCGCGCGCCACGCGAGTTGGCATCTTCTGTTTTTTGATATCGTCAACTCGCGTGCCCATGTAAAGTACGGTCAGGTGCAAACGAATTGAAACTAAAAAATATAGTTAAATATTGTCTCCCTGGCTGATAAGCATAAGAAGGTACCGACTAGACAGTCGCCATTAAAGTAGATGCTTTGATTTCGGGCTAAACATACAATAAAGCCTATGTTGGAATGGAAGTGCGGAATGAGGCAAAAGGGGATTTGACCTTTTGTTTGATTGTTGTTGATTTGATCTTTCTCATCCCGTGCGCAAATTTTACCTGTCATAGCTATGTCCTTCAAGTTTTTGTTGCAAAAACCGGTTTAAAGGGTTAAAACGTCATTGTTTTAGTGACGTCGTTTTAGTGTTACTCCTAATTCGACGCAAAAATGTACAGTGCATTACTTACAGTCTACAGTACAGCGCAAAAATATTAAAATGTGGCAGTTTTTACTGATTTTGATGTATTGTGGGGGTAAGCCTATAAAAAATTAACTTTACTATATTAACAAGTCTACTTTGCCGTAATATAAACACAGTGTTACGTTTTCGTTGTGTTACCGTTATATTAAATATCTAATTAGCACTAAAATTTTAAACAAATTTCGTTTATTTCATTGGTCAAAGAGACAGACCTAACTGTAACAATTACTTCCAGGAAGTTCATCGCAAGCAGGTCCATCTAGTAATAAAACTGCACATGAAATCATAACATCCCATCGATACTGCTTCGTGCAGGTTATAAATATAACAAAGACCGAACAAATAAAAATGGTTCCTGTGTTTGGAGGTGTTCGAAGAGAACAGTTTGCCAAGCGAGATTAATTACTGATTTTATTTTAAATTAAAGTCCTATAAAATACCCTGTACATTTTAAGTAGTTACCTTAAGCATAATAAATTATAACATTTGTGGCTGACTCTACATATTTTCACAGTCGAGCGAGTTGACGACAAAAAAAGTATGTAAATACGGGAGGGGCAACTAGCGCGTGGCGCGCGAGTCTAAGGCGCGCGACTTGACGAATGACTCACTTTTTCATTGCTCGTAATTGTATGAGGTATAAAGGTTAAAGTCTGTGAGTATGGATGTTCGTTACTCTATCACGGGAAAACGGCAGGATAAAAATTTATGAAATTTGGAATAGAGGAAGCTGACACCCTGGATGAACAAAATGTAGGTTGCTTTTATCCCGTTGTAGAAAAGTTTTTGGTTTTATAAGACCTACTAGCTGTTCCCGCGCGCTTCGCTTCGCCCTAAATAGTTTTCCCGTGGGAATTCCGGGATAAAAAGTAGCCTATGTTTTTTCTTAGGGTCTAGACCGTATGTATACCAAATTTCATTCAAATCCGTTCAGTAGTTTTGGCGTGAAAGAGTAACAGACAGACAGACACAGTTACTTTTGCATTTATAATATTAGTATAAGGATAGTAAGGATTAATTGGAATGACGAACTGAGTTACCCTCTTTAAAGTAGTACGAGTATGAAGATATTTTAATAGTAATTAAATCCGTATAGAGTATTACGAGTACCCTGCTGTGGTTCCCACTTGCCTAATCTGAATTTATGACAATGCTGACGTAGCGGCAACGACCCCGCAACAGACAAAATGAATGCAAAACTTTACTTTATATGAATATAAACGAAAATCCCGCTGGAAACGTCGACTTTTTTCTTGACATGAACACCGAAAACTTTTCGTGTAGTAATCCTGAAATATTACGTTAGTAATAGTCGGGCTGTTATTTTTATTTATTACTTAGATTTTGACGTGTACCAAAAAGTCCTAAAACCATACAATAATTCGGACTCGGGTACAGTCCTAACACCTGAAGGGCCAGCACGGGGCGCAAGACGCACGTCAAGAAGTGAAAAATGTTCTTCGTCGCGGTCTCTCTCGAGGCTGTGCGATGTGAGTGAGTGCGATACAAAACTTTTGTTGTCACGTCTTGATGTGCGCGTATTACACCCCATGCTAGCCCTTCTGACTACTGTAAAAAGTCGCTCTTAAAAGTCTGAAGCAAGAAAACATTTTCGTGACTATTGTGCTATAATTTTAAGAGGATAGCAGATGTGATCTAAAACCTAAAATTTATTGCCACTGAAACGTGATTTTTTGAGCTTATAATAATTCAACTGTAAAAGTGTAAGAAAAATATTTATGATAAATGTTTTATCTTGAAAAATAGCGAAATAAAAATAATAAATAGTTGCTTTAGTCAGTCAAGTACATTTTAATAACAAACTTCCATAAAATATATACGTACTGCAAAGATCAAACCGAGCCTCGTACGAAATATATATTACTGTGTTAGAGTCTTCTACATACGTACGGTAGGATTATGTAATACAATACTTCCGGGTTTCAAAACATTCGACCAACCATCACCAACTAAAACGAGGGTTTAAGGATATATATGTTACTGTAAAAGCCCGAACAACGGTAAATCCTAAGATTTACGCGTAAAACCTAAGATTTACCAACTCTTAATGGTAAAAGCCCGAAAGATTTTGCGATTCGCACTTTTACCACTATTCACTTGGTAAATCTTAGGATTTACATTAAGGCACGGTAAATGTTGAAAAAGCCAGGTTATAACTTATAACCTCCGTAATCGAACAAAGCGTCCGTAGTCGAGCGGGCTTCAGTGATTGTAACTGATCACTGAGGTTTAGCAACAACCAGCATGGTCAGCCATTGGATGGGTGACCGATTTCAAGTGGTTCTTTTCTGGATGCTTTCGTGCTTCGGACGGCACGTTAAGCCGTGGGTCCCGGTTGCTGCTTCGGCAGCAGTCGTTAAACCTAATCAGAGGCCTTCGGGCGGCTTGAAAACGTGTGACAGTCAGGTTGCCCACTTACCCGACAACTCGCTCAGCACAAGCTTGCTTGTGTTGGGGTCCACCAACCCGCACTAGACCAGCGTGGTGGACTAGATCGAAACCCTTCCTTCATTGGAAGGAGACCCGTGCCCCAGCAGTGGGGACGTAATGAGTCGTGATGATGATGATAACTTATAACTAACCGAACTTAAGAAATATTTATTATTGCAATCTAATTTACTCGACGTCAACAATAATAATGCGTGAAAATTATTTTACTTCCGGTTTCCGTCTTTAAATTATCGTTCAGTGAATGAGTGAAAATAAAGTTATTTTCCAATAATCCAGCATTCAATGATAATTCGCATCTATTACTATACACATAAATACCATAATCCGGTGCATTACATCGCCCAAAAGTTGATGAATGACCTTGACCTCCAATTTCTTTTCGACAAGTGGTTATTGGGTTGAAATAAATGAATAATTAATCTTTGTTTTATTCCCAAAACCAACTTTTACTAGGTGTCAGTGGTAAAACCTAGCATTTACCAAATTCTGATGGTAAAAGCCCGAAAAAAATGACCCATTTTCACAAATCCTTACATTTACCAACTCATGTTGGTAAATCCTAAGATTTACTGGTAAATCCTAGGATTTACCGTTGTTCGGGCTTTTACAGTAACATATATATATATATATATATATATGTTACTGTAAATATATATATAGCATTAATCACACCTTCTTTAGACTTATTTTAATAGTTAATATATGTTTATACATAAAAAATCTATTAGGAGCCATGTGGCCAGCAAAACACGCAAAGTATAAACACCCTAAATTAAAAGTGAAATATGGTAAGCCCAGGTAAGGTCAGGGTGTCAGTCTGCACGTATTTCGTCAATTTTATATTGATTTTGAAGTTTGTATGGAGAAGGGAATATTTTGTTTTAGCACAAAAGTTATTTAAAATGGCCACTTTCGGCTTAGCCGAAGCTTAGGCCTTACAACACCTTACTTAGCTTTGCAACACCCTGTATACAATAGTATATTACCCTTGGCCCCAACGTTGGCTCCAAGGCCTAGAGCGCAGAATCGTGGATCCAGCATTAAGACTCAGCTATCTTAGTATCACGCCCCAGTTCCTACCAACAAAGATAAACGATTTCATGATAATAGCGACGGTATAATTTATGAAAGGGTTTATTTTTGCAGATTCATAAACATTGCGGAAGAGGTTATTTAAATAGAGGCAGGTGTTTCGCTGAAATGCACCTCTTACTTACCATTTTATCATGAAGGAAAGTAATAGATATTATTTTATTTTACCTCATGAGAGCATACAGGCGTTTTCTCGGAAAGGTAGAAATAAGAGTATACATAGGTGCGTGGTATACCAAATATTATTATATGGAAGAAAGTAGTTCCTACTTCAAATGCTCCTATTAAAAGTACAAGTACCACATTGCTAAGCATGTTTTTGTTTACGACTTCTATTTTTTAAGACAATCAATTAGGTATAATGATTTACACCGGTTTGGTATTTGTTCCTGTTAAAACAAAAAATAAACTTTCTCTTTTCCTTTCAAAATAAATTGTTATGGACTAAATTAATTCATCCCAATATCCTTGTTTCTAAAGTGCGAGCAAAACCAATATTTAGTCCATTTTGTATTTGTCTATGTTAAATAAATTGATACTCGGCATTATTGGATTAAAGTGTCAATATGTACGTTGTTATTTCATTTGAAACGAAATAATGTTGTAGGAATTTAAACTGTGACATGAAACCAATAAATAACCAACATCAATCCTAACTAGTATTATAAATGCGAAAGTAACTGTGTCTATCTGTCTGTTACTCTTTCACGCCAAAACTACTAAATGAATTTGAATGAATTTGCTATACATATTATGGTCTAGACCCTGAGAAACAACATAGGCTACTTTTTATCGCGGAATTCCTACTGGAAAACTTTTTGAGGTACAACGAAGCTCGCGGGAACAGATATAAACATAAACAATAACTTAAATAAAGTAAGTCCACTTATCGGTTTCGTACGTATCGAACCTAACGGATATGTGGATATTAGGTGTGGAACGGCGTCAATACCAATGAAGTGGACGCACTTTTGCACTTCCTATAAATATAAGAAAACTGAATGCGATGCGTCTGTTGCGAATCATGCCGATATGTGTTGTACCTAATCTATATCTTGTTTACCAATGAGTTGAAGGTACGATTTACGATTACTTATGTAATACCCAAACAAATACTAATCACGTTGTGTAAAATTGAAGGTCCATAACAACTTCAACTATGCACTATGTTATATAAATACCTCTGGGCTTAGGTGAAATTACACCAAAAGCTAAACATATTTAGTCGCTTGTCAAACGTACAGTCTCAGTACAAATACATTTAGCGTTTGGTAAAAGTGACCCTTAGGGTGACTTATAAAATTGTTTGGTACAAGTCACCCTAAGAAACAACCCTTCCCAGGTAAGAAACAACATAACACAATTGAAATAAAATCTAAGTAGGTAGGTACAAATAAATCCCGTTGGCAACGGCGCAGCATTCCATTTTAAATAAGAAAACAACACAAAAAACTAGTAGGATGGCCTTCCTTATTCCGTAAGCTTTCCTTTATTGTCAACTTGTGTTTTTCCTACCCACCGACTTGAATGAACCGAGGCAGCATCTTGGAACTCCTCTTTTTATACCGTGAAAATAATAAAGAAAACATGGAAAAAATATTTGCGTTTGTATATAGCGTCGGGAAATGATACTGTCTCCGTATCATTTTAGTCTTGAGGACTTACGGAGGACGGAGAATTTGAGAAAGGACTATTGTGTTTTAGGAATAAGTGTGTACAGAATGGAGCATCCCGAATACTGCGGAGATTTAACCAAGCGTAAGCAAATAAGTGAATAGGTAAGAAGTGCTCTTAGTGTTTGTAAGCAGAGTAAAGACGCTGTATGTATGCATAAAAGATAGTATGATCCGGTGTGTGTTAACTTAAAAATGTACTCACCTAGACTAACAGAATATTATTTTTTGTATGTGTCAAGGCTCAATATTAAAAAATATTCATCTCAGAAATGTGCATTGTCGGGGCGAACATAAAACATAAGTATAATGACTGATATTCTTACATTTACAGTAAGTAGCTATAAGTACTTATGTTTAAGTAAAAAAAGCTCCAGTAGGTGTAGTACAGGTTTAATAGATTGACGACAACTATAAAAATTTACATTTTCTTGCATAATAAGTGGCGCCTCTAATGGAAACTATTATGACACTTTTGAAAGATAATGTATGCAGGTGACAGAAGAAAACCATAACTTTTTTTGTTTACGTAAATTGCAAATCCCGTACTAGAGGCCCAGTATACTTGTATGTTTGTAAACACACTAACGTAGTAAAGAGCCGAGATTCACAGAGGGGCCCTAAAAACGTGGCCACGAACGAACAAATGACAAAAGTAATTGTGTCGGTCCCAGTATACGCCCTTAAGTGCTAGATTTGGCTCACAAAAGCGGATCGTTTCGACCGAGCCCTTAGCCTGGCGGGTTACTCTACCTTAGCAAATAACGAACGACAGGTCTCGTTCGTTAGTTCTTCGTCAGTATAGAGAAAACCTCCAAGATAGAGTTGCAGTTAGTGCAGCAGAGCTCCGAAACTTCATTTGAGGTCCGCTAAAACGAACACTGTTTCTGGGTTTTGAATTTGATTTCAAATGACTCCTAGTAAGCTCCTAGTCAAAAAGAGTAGAGTAGTTTACTCTGGTATTTTTCGTGAAATTGTTTGTCAATTTAATAAACTACTTATTATAAATTCCTATTTGTTTTTCCTTTGTTAATAATATACAGGGTACATCACTTTTGCGACACCCTATAACCTAACCATCACATTGAAGATTTTAAGTACCTATAAGATAAAAAATCGTCCACTTTAACAGTATAAAGGCATTGAAGGCTGGGGTTCCTATTATATTTGGAGTCTGTAAAGAGACAATAGACAGTACACTGCACAATATAGATACATTTCATATTAGACCACGAGATAACTGACAGTCCAATTTCCCTAACTAAACCGTTGGCCACATCGTCAATTACCCAGACAGGCGCCGTACTATTAAACCCAATTTTAATGTCGTCGTAAACTCGATGTAATTACGGAAATTTAATATTTTTGTCAATAAACCACAGCTATAAGTGTCAAGACACTGAAATAATGTAATGACTAATTAAAAATATCCAGTGCGCAATTCTGTTAATAAAATTGATATTTATTGTTATATAAAAATTAGATTTCGATTTATGGTCAGGTAGGTACTTAGCTTAAGTTAATTCGTAGCGATAGGAATTAAAGTAATAACAAAATACAAACAAGGTACTTAAAACTTCGATAAAAAATTCTACAAACATTTACAACTAAGCAATTTTTACATCGCAGAAACTAATACGCTGATACCCTATACCTCGTTTAAGCTAAGATCGCATTGCTGTGACAGTTCAAAATTTTCCGGATTACGCATACCTAAATAGTATTGCGAAGTCTGGGTAAATTAATTTATATTTCATTGGATACGAGTCATACTCGATAGACAAAATCAATACAATTTCTCTATTACTTATAAGATATCTTTAAATCAATACTCAAAACGTCTCCCTAACGTCACAGGAATCATCTTAGCTGAAACGAGGTATAAAGGTGTCGACACACCATCGGACGCGGTTTACGGATGCGGCTGTCTGCCGCGACTTAAAGTTATTTAGGTAAGGAATGTACACTACGCTGTTCAAACTATCGGACGTAAGTCGCGGACGTAACCTTGGGCTGTCCTTCAGCTTTTAGACGTCCGAGAGCGATCCGGCACGAACTGTCCCACAAGACCGTGCACACTTATCAGTCGCGGCCATAGGCTTAGTATATACTGGCGTATAGACCAACAGTGCGAGCGAGGGAGAAGAAAATCCCTTACGGAAATTTGGCAAGATAGAGAAGGATAGCGAATCCAATGAAACTGTGACTGGTTTTGAATGACAGGGCGTCACAAATCGGCACGCGGAAAATCAACACCTTAGTATTTTGGATTTTTTGCAGTAAATCTAATTATATTCAACAATGGTTACATGGTCTGTAAGTGATTGTGGTGTTAATAATAGAAATAATCCTGAAAATTGCACAATTTACAGGTAAATACCCAAATCGTCATCACTCCCATGACGCGTTTATTTTTGGTTAAAAATTGTCTTTTCTCCTGTATCAAATATAAAATAATGCCTATGCTTTTGTTTACTTTCATATTTTGTGTAAGTGGAAGTCCATTTGTTGATAATTTACATGAATTTAGTGAATATCATTTTCATCAATTCATTTTACATGTACGCTAGGGATTGACTTAAATTAATCGATATAATTATAGATATTTTATGTTGAATTTTACCTATGAATAAAATAAACGCTAGCTTACTTTTACCGTCTCGTATCTGAACGATTTTGTCAGGGCAAGGTACATCTTTTAACAAATATATATAAATTAATTGTTTTGTATAACTTGTCCAACAGATTCCCTCTAGATACTATAATAACAGGAAAGTGGTTTGAGATTAATTAGGCGCGTTGGTTGGAATCCAAATAAGAAATCTACCATTTGCAGCAATTTGAATTAAGTATGAATATAAACTTAATAATTTAAGAAAGGAAGCTATAAGGAACCAGTTAAAGAAGATTGTTCTGTTTAATGGTGAATAAAATAAGGAGCGATGAAAAAAGTTTTTTAATTTTTATTTATGCATTTCTTTACACTATGTCAAAATTATAATCTGCACAAAAATTGTCTATGGAACCACTCTCTCCAAGGGTCGCACATTGAACTTCAATAACTTATCGATAGGGTCGCATATTGAACTTCAATAACTTATCGATAGTCCGCCAAAGTGAAAGGTACATCACTAGCTAATGCACACACTGACAAATCAAAATTGGTCACGCTTTATCGAGCTTTCAGTTCGTCTATACGCCAGTATATACTAAGTCTATGGTCGCGGTTGACAGCCGCGTTCGTCAGCCGCGTCAGAGGATGTGTCGGCACCTTAATAGATACACTTTCTGTCAACGAAAACGGCTACTACCACCGAGAGTGCTCGAGTCCCCATTGAGCTCAAAAGTAGGCCTCGCAGTCTCCGCTTATGCTGCGTCATCAGCTCAGCCGCTCATTGGAGATTGATCGCCCGTGACTCACCCGTGAGTCGCGACATGCGACCTTATTGTGTTACCTACTTTCAGTTTAGTCATGTTGCCGAAAAAACACTATTTTTGTAACAGTGATTTATGCGATGGCGGCAGATAATTTGGGGATATCGTCTTGCGGGTAAATTATGATGTCATTGAATATAATTTTTCACGTCTACTTTGGAAGATAAGTATTTAAGGATGGACAAATAACAAAATCTGCCTAGGTACTTCTTGATATGAAAGACAACCTTTTTAAAGACAGAGATTGGGTGTAGTATATTATTATTCTGTGCTTATAGGCCCGTGACACACACACACACACACACTCACGCCTTGTACTAATGTAATCCCTTGCGGGGTAGGCAGAGATGCATTGTTGCACCCACTTTTCGCCAGTGTTATGTTAGTCCAAATGTAATAAGGGGAAAAATGGCAATAGGCTATTGCCATTTTTCGGGCACATCCAAGACCCGGGAACAAATATCTCTGTGTTTAAACAAATATCTGCCCCAGCCGGGAATCGAACCCGGGACCTTCGGCTCAGTAGTCGGGTCACTAACCACTACGCCATTCGGTCGTCATAAATAATCTACATCGATCTATATCTATGTCTCGGGATATCGCTCAGTAATTTAATTAAAATCTTCATTAACTTACAAGACCATTAAATTATACCAAATAGGTACATAACAATGTTTATTAGATTTACTCCAGTTTATGAAGGATATGTAACATCGAACCTCGGGTAAATAATATAAGGCCACCTGCTGTTAGCAAAGTAACCCCCTTCCTAGAACGTGCCCCAGCAAACTAATAAGCGATCAATTTTAAAAGCTTTTAAAAGAATATCTAAGTATCTACGTAAGATCTTTTTGCTTATTTTATTTAAGTATTGATTTTTTCGCGTATACTTCCCCTCACTACCAAAGGGAACCTGCCTGTGCCTATTCATAATAGTTTTCCAACTATAGATGAACTGCATTTTTTCTTACTTGGCATGAAATCTAATAAATTATAGCTAAACTACCTAAATTGTTCTATTGGGAACATGCATGAATAATGGATGTATATTTTTTTCTACGAGTATATATTATTTAAGCCCGCAGGTATAGTATATCAGTTTTGTTACTGAAACACTAAAATTGAATATTATTTTTCATTGAACAAAATAACAACAAAGCTCCAAATAACTAGCGTTCTCTCAAATATCTGTGAATTTCGGTGGCCGTTATTTTGAAACGAATAATTGACCGTTTCGTAGGTACTTCGTATCGGTCAAACGGTTAGCAAGGTTTTATAAAACGTTTCCATTAACACTTATTCAATGTTTTTTTTATATAATACAATAGCAAAAACACTACCTAAACATGCGATAATTAACTCATCAGTCATATCATGCGTTTCATGGAAGGAGAAAGATGGAATGGAAAAAGAGTATTCTAGGTTTTCTTAGTTACTTAAACACATTAATTTCGCATTGCTCTAGTAGGAATATTTGTCTGTAATATACTGGGAAATCATAAAACGCTTTTATAGAAATCCATCCATACTTTCGCTTTCTCTGAATAAACGTGTGTGTCGGAACCCTAAAATTTCTCCTCAAATCTGTGTTGAATTATTGCAAATTTCGGGCTCCAAATAATGCTTCGCGATACAAATGAGAGGATGCGGTCTGTTCAAATATTGTTGGAGGCCGCTGCGACTGCGGAGCTCCACTGTGATTTTAGCGAATGCAGCTATATAGCTATGTATACATAGATAGTACCTGTACGTAGAATAGCTTTGTAATAATTTGTTGGTGCAGTTTGACAGAGAGTTGCGAACCTTGTATTAATTATTTACCTTGTTTTATACTTAAGTATAATATTAAGATACGGATATTTACTACCGATAGATACACAAATAGCACAAAATCACCCATCTTTCATCCCCCCTTTGGGCCGGAGTCATCATCATCGCAACCCATCACGCCCCTACTGCTGGGCTCAGGTCTCCTTCAAACGAAGGAACGGTTTTAGACCTATTCCACCACAAGCTAGCTTGTGATGATAGAGCTGTCTGGGTCTCCAATGGGCATTTCGACTGTCCGATATTTTCAAGCTGCCTAAATCGGCAGGTAAGGAGGTTCAGGCTTATTCATAAAAAAGTTACTGGACGCATTAGCTATTGAGCTGTTTTCTCACACTCTGTCAAAGCACAAATTGTTCTCAAACAGTTCAATATCTAAAGCGTCCAGTAAATTTTATGAATAGGGGGGAAAGTCTGCTAAGTGCTGCAGCGCTTTAGGATATAGTTTTCAGAAGTCTCAAGGCACGCGAGGAAAAACCCCAAGTCTACACTTCCAGTGGCCGCACGCGATCCCGCTATTTTGCATACAAAAGTTACGTGCCACGTAATATATCATTACGCGCGCTTGTCGCGGGCTTGCTCACTTAATCTGAATTTATGACGTCACTGACGCGATTTTGGCAAACGACCTTGTATATTGCGCTATGAATACGATGGCTTTTATGAGTTTTTTTTTTCTTCTTTTTACTTGAAGATATTACGTGTTGGTGGTAGGCTTGGGGTTATTACCATACTGATTATACGTGGTTTGCATAAATGATGTTTTTCTGCGTATGCGTCGACGACGTTAAGTGTGATTTAAGAAATAACTAAATAGCTAATTCCTGCGAGCTTTACTTTAAACCCTTAAAGATCATTATGTGGGAATTTCGGGATAAAAGTGTCCTATGTTTAAACCCAAAGAGAAAATTTACTCTGTACTTCTTCAAATCTTCCCGACTTCACAAACTTTCACCCTAACAATACTGGACCTCAGATGCATAAAGGCCGACGTGCATTTTGATAGGTTTTCAGGAGAGCAAAAATAAAAATGATTTACTCATCGTATCATATACCTACCTACTTTGATTTCAACAAGAGCACTAAGTAATAAATAGATAAACTCGTTCCTGCGCTAAGTTACAAAAATCAAGACACCTGAGTTTAGTTTAGTTTTTAGTACAGTATTTCTAATTACTACACTGCAGTCCCCGTATCATTATCTTACTCGTTTATATCCTTACAAAAGGTCCGTGTCTGTTACAATTTCTAAATATGTCACAGTTTATTCCTCTACTGCGTCGTATGTTTGGGTCAAGCGGTTCTGGCAAACAAGCAATCGCAAAAACAGCTAAAACTGAGACCGGAATGACCAGGCGCGGATCCAGGCCTCAAAATAGGTGATGGGCAAGTCAAAAAAATATGGTTTTGCCTCGCCTTGAGGTATCATATATATATATATCATATATCATAGGATCATATTATTATTTTGGTTATGATAAAAGCATTTTTTTCTACTCATAAGCCAAAACTGAAAGGTTTCAAATTAAAGGTAAAAAATTCAGGTCATGAAATTTTTTACCGACAAAAGTCTGTGTTACGGCAAAAGTAACTATAGATGACTGCGAAATATAAAAAGTACCTAGTCTAAATTCTCATTTAATTGAAGCTAATTTTATCTTGATAGCCTAAATACCTATTTAAAAACATAAAGCGTTTTTTTTAGCAAAACGATGTTTCAGATTTCTTCATGGACCCAAATATGTACCTATTATAAAGGCAAAGTTAATGAGGTTGGATCAATGTTTGTTAATCTTTCAAGAGAAAACGAATGTAGATAACTGACACCCTGAACTTAAATTCAGGCTACTTTTTATTGGGGAACTCCCAAGAGAACCATTTTTAAGACGAAGCGTAGCAAGCGGGAATAGTTAAGTATACCCGATTTACACTCGCGCCTCGCGGCTCGTCTCGTGGCTCGGCTCCGGGCTCGCGCGGTCGTCCATTAGACGAGCTTCTATTTACACATTCGCGGCGTGCTCATTGTCATTGCTCAGTGCCCTTTGACTCGTGTCGTGCCCAAAAAATCGCTCAGGACGCGGACGCCGCGAGTGACGAGATGAGGGACGAGGCGAGCCGCGAGCGTCTGTTCACACTAGCATCTCGCCCCTCGCCTCGTCGCTCGCCTCGCGACTCGTACACGATTGTAAATGGGCTATTAGAAGTTACTAATTTAAAAGGGAAATATAGACTTATTTATACTCGTCCATACAAAAAGAGAAAACGATTTTTTACTTCTGAATATTATCAGTCTCCATGATTTTTTGAATTAAGGTGAAGTCGGGTAATGCCGAATTTCGCGTAATTCAGATTTTTGCCGATTCTTTCCAAATTCTTGAACCGTGGAACCTTGATGAACATCTTGATGGCAACTTAATCGCTTGGGTTGACTCAGGGCGCTATCTAGGACCGAGTGTGCGTGTTAAAACGAAAAAATTAGTAAAAAAAGTGCAAATTTCCGCATTTTTAAATTTTCCGAATAACCCGCACATCGGTAATCTGTTAAGTTATTTAATTGATTGTTTTTTCATCCAAAAGATTGTCGTTTTTGTTCACTACGTTCAGAGTTTAAAAACTTTAGCTCTCATTTTTTTGTATTTTCCAGAATTAACTATCCGACTAGGGTAATTCCGAATGTTGGAACATTTTATTATGAAATTCTGAGGATCGGATAATTCCAATTTATAAAAATCATATAAATGTGTATAAGTGCTTCTGGGCAGTTCTAGACAATATTTCGAAATTTGTTTTGCGAGGTTATAGCTGATCGAAAAATACATATGGTACATTAGATTAAATTACCTAAAACTCATTTTAAATGTCATTCGGAATTACCCTCGTTTAAAGGAAAAAATATCAGGTTTTAAAACTAAAATATTTACGTGTTAATAATTCCGTGGGTATTTAGAGAAGTCTGTTAACAGAGTTTTAGGTAGTATATTCAAGTATACAAAGCGTCCTTACATGAATGAAAATGACCCAACCAGTACTCATAAATTGACAAAATACGAACATGTGTCCAACTCACCCAAAAACCTTCCGGAATAACCCACCTGCACCTTACTAGGTTTATAGTTTTTTTTTATAAATTTGCTATAGATTCAAACTTATAGGCACCTCTATACCTACCTATGAAAAAGTTACACTTACAAACTATGGACACTAGGTAAATTATTTACCCATTTTTTTAAAAACATGTCATGAAATAGAATTAATTATAGATAAAATCTTCACGTTTTTTATATTTATAACAACTGTATCATGAAAACTATTTGGCTTATTGAGATCAAACTAGTCTCGTTTTATACCTAAATACTTAGTGACTTTAGCTGTTAGTCGTAACTCAGACTCTTGGCATGTCCGAAAATTTTATAGTTATTGAATTCTTTAACAACTATCCGGAGGGCTTTCGAGGTGAAAAAAAAATTTGCATGGTTAAGCCGAAATCATCAACACCAACATAATTATAAAAAACAGCCATTAGCTACGAAAGTTATAAAATAACGAAACTATTATGTTAAAATCCCGTGGTGTGATATGACAAGTCATTTAGGTGATGGGCATGCCCATCTTGCCCATATGGGTGGATCCGCGCCTGGGAATGACCGCAGCTTTCTTTTTTGTGCGCGACACATACTCGAGCTGATTTCGCGTTGACGATTTTGTATTTGCTCCTAATATCAATATTTATTATTAAGTATAATAGATATTTTATACCAACCCTTATAATTTTTGAACAATGGTTGAGTTAACTTGTTAACTATGGATCAATAAACCGGCCGCTTAATGCCGACTATAATCATAAAACAGGATATCTGCAATAACATGATTGTGTCTAAATTATACATATAAATTTTAAAAGTGTAGCACTTAATTACTAAAATACGTTGTACAACATAGCAAGCGTCCTATGACGTTTGATTGGCAGATGCTTATGCCTGGGGAATACAGCGTATTTTCCCTTGAAACCCCATTTGTTGGGTCCATAAACGTATGGATTTGACATCGGTCATAGGGCTCGTTATATTTTACAAAATACACATACCTATTTATATTATTTCAGTAGAGTCTACTTTTGTAAACCGTGATTTACCAATGTCACCATGTAACCAAACGCACGCGCGCGATCGCGAGTGCCCCAGCAGGGCATCAAAAGATCAAAATGTCGCCCGCAGAGATTGCCTCTCCGTTGATCCCGCACAACCCAACAATACCCACTCGCTTATATAATATATGTTTACTTTATGTGCCGTCTCATTTACAACTACGGTTATACCTTGGTTATACCCAGAATTAGGCGGTTGTCTCACTTGGCTCACGAGACTTTTATGTTTCAGCACCGACATTTGTAATTTATAAACGTTTCAATTAAGATTTTTTATTAGTCGGTGAAATTTATATAGGTTTTGCGTTGAAAAGGTTTTTTTGCAGATTTCGCATCGTTCGCAGTTAGAATTTCACTCATTAAACAGACTAAAATTGATGTGAACGTTAATTATGTTTAATGAATGAAATTCTGTCAGTGATTTGATCTGCCGGTGTCTAAACTTTTGCGGCAATGGGGTTTTCTATAGGTACAGCCGATCCCATTTTATATTATCTAACAATTTTGAAAAATATGAAAAGTATCGTTTTGACCTGGTACAAACATGTATACCCTACCTATATTTATGGAGTTGACTCTAGTACATGTCTAATTAACAAATAACCTAAAATTCTTCTAATAATTAGTCAAATATCATCAAAAACACAAGCACATATGGCCGTCTTCATCATAATCCCAGGCCATTGAGACAAATAATCTCATAATAACAACCCGATTCAAAAGCTACTTGTGAAATAAAATAACAAGCTGCGCGATGCAAAGGGAACCCTCCACGTCATCATTAAACCGATGCGGCTATAAAATACTTTAAAAAAGCCTTAGATTTACAATATACTAAAAAGATGTTGTGTGACATACCAAAACAAAGCAAATAACTGTCCGAATTTTGTTAACTGTCAACCCGTTTTAAGTTCAATCTAATGACAAAAATTGTACCAATGAATAAAGTCACACAAAATCTACACTAACCGAATGAATTCAAAATAAGAGCTCAGTCGTAAACGGTATGTTATCGAGACGTGCCTTTTATTTATTTACTAGCTGTTCCCGCGAGCTTCGCTTCGCCTTAAAAAGTTTTCCCGTGGGAATTCCGGGATAAAAAGTAGCCTATGTTCTTTCCCAGGGTCTAGACCATATGTATACCAAATTTCATTCAAATCCGTTCAGTAGTTTTGGCGTGAAAGCGTAACAGACAGACAGACAGACACAGTTACTTTCGCATTTATAATATTAGTAAGGATTTATACTTTTATTGCACAATTTACAAAAGTACAATCAGGTGGACTTAATGCTTTTGCACTGACACTCCATCATGTTCCTATATTGTTTATCTAAGAAAAAACCCTTTTCGTCGCGGTATGACGTGAATCGGGACGTCGACGGGCCGTGAAATCTCCAATAGGGCGTGAATCGGGGATCCTGTAATGAGCTTATGGCTGCGGTTTCAGACCATCTGTGCAGTGGTAACTATGCTTTTTAAATCTTTAAGTATAAAATGAAGTTTTATTATAAGGTTTAATATATTATACTGTGTATTTGTAGGTCTTTATGTGTAGGTTATGTATGCTTGCACTTTAGCTAACTCTGATCCTATAATTTTTTAAACTTTCAGACATCAAAAGTTGTCTAATAGAGAATACTACATATAAGCAATAAGTACTTATATAAATACCTCTAAAATTTTAAAACAGATATATCAATAAAACAATGCACACCCCAATCTTATTATTAAAACATATTTTTTTAACACGGTGACTAAAATATGTATTTATTCATATCGCAAGCAGTAGACGCCATGCTTTCGGCTATTAACGGAGGTCGAACTCAAAACGTAGGGGTAGCTCATTTAACGAAGTTATACGCTAATTTTTGTTTTCATCATCGTACGAACGCAGACAAGAGTTTCTGAAGCAGAAGAAAGTGTAATTGAATAATCTTTCAGCCAGGGATCATGTTTGTATGATTTCGGAGCTCGTTAAAAACATGTTATCGAGCTATGGTTTTTTCGTACTGAAAGTAAGCAGTTTTTTAATTATATAATATGTAGATTGTATTATGTTTCTTATTTACGACGTATTATTCTTACATAAATCTTCATCTTCAATCATCATCATCTGTCTGAAGATTATTTTTTGGTTAAGGATTTAAGTATTTACAATAAAACTACGAGTATAACATCCAGAATCCACATTTCAAGCATTCCATTTTAAATTTCAACAAGGGAACGATTTAATCCCATTGTAAATTCAATAAAATTTATTCGCGTAATTTCTCTGTCCACAAGTTTTTTCCGGAACCAATTTTGATCCTCTTTTTCTGAAACAGTGACAATAATAAATGTACATAGCATAAGGACAGATATTTAGAACACCTATAATACATTTTTCTTCCACTTCTTTTTAATCCACATCAAGCCATAGTTATTTAATTTACTCTACATACAGAGTGTTGCAAAAAAGGTATACTAAGCTGAAAGGGGGTGACTCAGGGGGTCATTCTGAACAATTTGTTCTACGCTTTTAGCAACACCCTGTATATGCTGTTTTACCATAAAAAGGTAAAACAGCATGCCACATGAAGTACCAGGGTCCCAGGAAAAATAGGAGCAACCATTAAAAATGTAAAATGGAAACCAGCAGCGAAACACCAAGTACCAGGATCCCAGAGCACGCAGGAGACAAAATATTAGCGCCGCGCCGCCACTGGGGGGTTACTCTATACTGACGAGAAATGTACGAACAAGAGCTGTCGTGCAATCTGCACTTTTAACACAACACGATACAGTCGTGGCTCGCGAAGTAGCGCTCCAAAAATTCTTCTTTCGTCATATAGAGTGACCCCCCCGGCCGTTGAGATTGCCACCATTTCGCGATCCGTCCACGTACTACACATAAATACGGGGTTTATTTAACACGGATATTTTTACGGGAACACCTAGCCGGATAGCTGCGGAATCTCCTGTTTATTATTTTGCCCGGGGCTTTTTGGTTGGCTGAATAATAATAAAAAAGACTTAAGAAACACGGCGAGTAGAAGGTCGTGTTGTGTGATGGAAGATTTTATTTACCTAAATTGTACATAAACAGTACTAATAATAATGTGAGCAAACCATTCTTTAAATAAAACACCAATCACTTTTAGTATAACGATGAAAATTTAAATGTAAACTTTTAAAATTCAAACTAACATACGTACTTAACTTATTTTAAAAAATATAATTGAAAAACTTATGTAATCTAAAATGTACTTCTTTTATCACCTCCACTTACATATAACTCTTTCCAAAATGCATCACTAAATATGAAATAGAAGAAAACGAACGATATAAATATTAACTTCACTATTGCACAATAAAGAGTTAACTTAAATAAAGCCTACGGTAACTTCTCCATCTGCGTCAACCAAAATAACCTTACCCGTTAAAAACCCCCGACATTCAAACTAAAAGGCGCATCTTTTGAACAGCTAAGCCGATTATGATAAAAATATGGCTAAAAACACTCAGGGCAACATTACCTACGACTCGATAATCGATTCAGCCGTTTGGAGCTACGCTACCTACATATCAGACACACATAGCCGCGTTAAACTGAAACATAAACCTCTGTTTTGTCGGGGTTTAAACACACTTTGTCTACTTTCTCGCGCGGCACTGGACGTAGGACCCGCCCTTGACCTTGATGCTGAAGTCGCCAGCTCTCAGCACGATGGGGTCGAGGGTCTTCTCCGTCTTCAGCACCTCGAAGTTCAGGATGAGGTGGAACATCAGCACCTTGGCTTCTAGGATCGCGAATCGGGAGGCTGCGGGGGAATTGGTATTATTAGTACGGTCATGTGCAGAGAAACCTGACCCCTACCTTTCATAGTAACAATGCTTCTGAGAGTTGTCAGGTTTCTCTGCCCTTTACATGTCATTAATAATTATTATTGTTGGTGTGATTAGTGCCTGGCGCAATAAACGGTGTTCACTATCACTGCGTAGTATAAAGCAAAGCCGCTTCCCTAGTCTGTCTGTAAAATCTATTGTACAATGTACAATCTATTTAGATCGGATTTTGATTCGGTTTTTATACAGTGTGTTGCAAAATGGGTAAATATGTTAAGCCGACATATATACTTATAATGCCAGAATAAAATTAATCTTACCGATGCAGTTCCTAGGCCCGTTCCCGAACGGCACGTACGTGGTAGGCTGTATCTCGTGCTTGCGCTCGTCGCTGAACCGGTCCGGGTCGAACTTGAGCGGGTCCGGGTAGTACTGCGGGTCGAGCTGAAGAGAGTTCACCACGTTGTACAGGACGTCGCCTATGTTCACCTGTGAGATATTAAAGTAAGGTATACATATTTATTTGCATGGAAATGAAAAAAATGAATGTAGTGTAGAGGTGTTGGAAAAGTGGTATAGTAAGCCGGAACGACTGGGCTCTTTATATTAAGATTATTCTATGACTTGAAATTTCAAATAAAACTAATATTTTTTCTTCTCGATAGAAACTTTTTTTTTAGTATCGGAATACATTTTAAATTATTTACTTGTTATTTAAACTCGTACTTATAAGAAAAGTGTTTTATAAAGACCGCCTAAGTCACGACCTTTTAGCTGATAAGATATTTAAAATTACAGTTTACAGTGTCACCTGAAATATTTTTTAAAAGTGAGTTATACCTTTACAGGCTTGGCGCCTTCACTGGCGGGCGGCAGCGTGTAGGGCCGCACGCACACGCGGTCCATGACGATAGCTGGGGACCACTTTCTAAGCGTTTCTGGAAAAAAAACCGTAATATATTTATGATGTGTACAGGTAGGACTGTGAAGGGTCAGGTTTCTTTACCACAGACTGTACTTATTCAAGTAAAATAGTAATGTCTAATCCCCTTATTCATAAAAAAGTTACTGAACGGATTAACTATTGAACTGTTCTGTCCCTCTCTGACAGAGAACAATTTGTTCTTTGACAGAGAGTGACAAAACAGTTCAATAGCTAATCCGTCCAGTAACTTTTTTATGAATAAGGGGGTAAGCTTTTAAATTAAGCTTTTTAAGATAAAAATACATAGATCTGAAGGTGGCTAGGATCATCTAGACTATTCTAGACCATCAATTTTTTTTTATTTTATATAATAACATTTTATGAGAACACGCAAACATCACGACAAAAATACTCAACAAAAAACTAACCACTAAAAACGCAGTCCAAATACTTCATGCCCTGTATAACTTCATAGTTAACCCTTCCGTGCTTGTCGTGGGTCTGCTTGACCTCGTCGTGCAGCCGGCTCTGCACTGCAGGGTTGATGGCCAGCTCGTGGATGGCCAGTGCGATGGCTGATGCTGCACTCTCGAAGCCAGCCGCGAAGAAGAGGAACGCTTGGGCGGCTAACTCGTCTTGAGTCCAGTCTGGATTAGATATTTAATAAATTGATTATTTTGTGAAGTTTTTGATAAGCTAAAGCTTAAGAATAGCCCCCCGCGCCCCGCAGTGTGAAACATGGGAGCAAACATAATTCGTGGCCTTGCTAAGTTTAAGGGAGCTTCAGAAAATACGCTTGTTTTGTTAAAAATACAGGCTTCGCTCAATCAAAATCGGACAATATCGAAAAATTATGGTAATAAAACTCATTTTGATTCCTGGAATTCCACGAAAATACCTTTTTGGACAAAACGATATGGGCAGTAGCTAGCATCGCACCCGAATGATGCAGAGATCTAAATACACGGGAAAAAACTAAAAAAATACGGATATCAATAAATTATATTGTTGCTCTCACCTGATTTCTCTGATTGCGGCTTGACTTCAATGTCCTCGGTCGTGGCGAATCCTATTTTGTCTAATTTGTCCTCGCCTTGAGCTTTTAAAGTTCCTGAAATAATTGCGCAGGTTTTAATACTGATATTAGTCAGAGGACCATTTTTTGTTGGTGTCAGTAGAATATCATACAGCAGAATTATACAAACTCGGAACAGAATTTAAAATTATATCTTTATACTTATAGGTACATATAATTAAAATCTTTATTTTCAGTAGTACAAAAATCCTTTCTAAGCGAAAAACTCAAGAGCGATTGCTCTTTATAGTTCGGAAAATCAAACTTCATAACAACTATGAGCCGAACCTTTCTTAGCCTCCATGAGCAGTTGTATCATGTCGGGTCGCTCGATGTTGTTCTTCTCCCGGTACTGCATGGTCTCGCTCACGATGCGCTTGAAGAACTCCGTCGCCGACTGGGGGAAGATGTCTGCGTGCTGGAAACACAGATTAACTACTTAAAAACAGTTGAAGAACATGTGTTTTGTTATATCTATCTATCTTTTTGTCCACAAACCCGCACTAGGCCACCGTGATTGACTAGGCCTAAACCCTTCTTTCTTTGGAAGGAGACCCGTGCCCCAGCAGTGGGGACGTGATGGGTCGTGATGTGGCTATTTGTTAAATCCCAGGGCATCTATTCGTTGTGGTATCGTGTTCTTCGTCAGGAGTAAAGTAAGCAGATCAGTAATTATCATCTCGATTCAGAATATTGGTTAATTATGTACACCATCCTTCTTCAATTCATCCATCTTATCCATAGATCATTACTCTAACTTATATATTTTATCAAACTAAAAAAAGCTTCACCAGTTGTGCCCATAACTTACCTTCATTAAACCTGGAAACATAGTCATAAACACCAGTTTCATCTTCTGGTACAGTGTGAAGGTCATCACGGCTTGGCCAGTCCTATAGAACTCGTTGTCGGGGTCCCGCAGGGAGTTCACTTGGATCCCGAACGCGGTAGAGGCTATGACGTCGTTGGAGTAGCGACGGATTATGTCGTCCACGTTGATGGTCTCGCCTTCCTTTTCTGGAGGGAGAATTGAATGTTTATAAGGTTTTCGTGTATCGTGTAAAATGACGTAATGTATTTATTTCTTGCAAAAAAATTACTGTCCTAAAGTACCCCAATGGTACAGAGGGCGTTTATGAGCGTGCGAAACTCCGTCCTGGAGAGTAGCTCCATACTGACGAAAAACAAACGAACGAGGGCTGTGTCGTGCAATCGGCACGTTTAACACAGTGAGATGGAGTCGTGGCTTCCGCAGGAGCACTCTAAAACTTAGTTTTTGGACATATATGTAGAGTGAACCCCTTGTCCTTGGCAAATGCCCTGGTGTTTCCTACCTTTCAAATAGTCCACAATATTGAGGCTGATCTCGTTCATGAAGGGCACCATCTGCTTCATCTTGGAGCCGGTGAACGCGGGGCTCAGCGTGGCGCGCATGTGGCGCCATCTGTCGCCTGGAATTAACATTATTTTTTAATGCTTTGGGGAGCCGGCAATGACCCTGATTACCCTAGCAGCGTACATTGAGTGTCAACTACTGCTAGCCTAGCGCGGGGTCGCTCTCGCTCTCGTGGACGCGCAATGTAAGTAAGCGCAATGCAAAACTTTTGTCACGTCTTGACATACTCAATACTCAGCGTTTATTGCCGAACAAGTTTTACAGGTGTTCAATACATTAAATTACAAACTTTATGGACCCTGTCTGGCACAGCACCAGGAAATGCGTGTGCGCCCTGTGCTAGCCCTTCTGATTGCTCTACAAGTATTTATAAAACCCGTAAAACAAAAGTTGGTCTTCTGACCACCTTTCTACTTACTACCTATATCACTTTTGCAACATTCCATAGATAATATAAATAATTTTCTAGTAAACCCGAATCCTTGCACTACGTTGGCACTAAATGAAAATAAAACCTACACACTACACATTAATATAAATGTATTCATTTAGTTCATATCGACTCGAGGAATATGATTTTAATCGGTGCCAATTAAACCCTATTACACATATGTGACCTAGATAGCCAGTATTTTGGTGGTGCCTTGAAGAAGCACAATAATGTACATCAGTGGAACTATTATGGCTGATGCTGATGATGATGATGACACACTTGAATGTCGCAGTATTCTTTTTGCAGCATGATCCATCTTAATCATATTTCATTTACGGTCGCCGACTAATATTAGCATAATGACGCAATAAAATGCATGTATTTATAAGTAATTAACTTTAATTAAAGCAGTACACCTACAGCAACACTTGTAAATGACTCATGACTACTTATAAATACATATATTATTGTTGCAGAAATTAAGCACTTTATAATAATTTACTCGAATGCGTATAGGTACATAATAATAATGAAATACGACAGTAGGAGCGGTTTCAGACTTTTTTAACCCATAATACCATAGTCTAAGTTGCCCTAAATCGTTTAAATTTTACCTACTTAAATACAACTGAACCACTTATAGACCACTTAGTAAACAATACAGAGCATTTGCTAAGTGCACCTGAATACTGATAGAGCACTGATATGATATTCCTATAAGTACATAACTTTATTGTATAAACACTGCTTGAGTTTGTATAGTGCCTTGCGGGGTAGGTAGTGACTAGTGCTGCAGAATGTTTGCTGCACATTTGCAATTACAACCCATTTAGTCGGTGTTATTTATTTGTATTTCTTATAAGGGGGGTTGGACGTTAGGCCATGTTTCTTGCGCATATAAATAAAAGTTATGATTCTTCTTAGCTTAGCTTATAGAGCCCGGCTAGGGTTTTTTACCGGAGCCAAGTCAGTCGCTGACTTCATAAACCTGAGTATGCTAATTTCTACACGGTGTTGCAAAAGTCATATAGTAAGCCAAAAGGGGGTGACTCAGGAGGTTATGCTTAACAACTTTTCATTTAATAACTATTGAAAAATCTTGAACCAACAAAGTTTTTATGGAGTTTCTTTTTCCAATATTCAGAAACAGTCGTCGTACAAAATATGTTCAGGAGATCGACGCGCATGCCAAGACGCGAGAAAAGTTTTGCGTCGCGCTCACTCACACTCACACTCTTGAGCGAGTGCGACGGAAAACACTTGTCACGTTTTGAATTGCGCGTCTTGCGCCCCGTGCTAGCCCTTCAGAATGACCTCCTAAGTCCTCTATTTGCCTCCTGATAAACAAAATAATAATATTTTTTCTCGCAAAAACTTCAGCTTCAGACAACAAACCTTTCATCATAAACAAGCTGTCCATGAAGATCTGGTCAGTGAAGAAGCTCTTGTGGTCGAGGAAGTGGTCGAAGTCCTTGACCGTGAGCTGCCGGATCAGCCCGGGGTCGCGGACCAGCACGTGCGGCTTCGTGCCCTCCATGTAGCCCACGTACCTGGATGATGTTGTGGTTTGAGATGAAGAGTAAGTATTAGCACCGTCAGTTAAGGTCAGAGGGCAATTTGACAAACAATACAAGTATATAGGTTAATAATAAATAACCTTTATGTGCCCACCCAAACCATAACAGATTAGATTTAAATTAACAAAATGAAAAAAATGCCGGTCTTATCGCTAAGAGCGATCTCTTCCAGACAACCTTTGGATGGATCCAGAGAAGTCGTTTGATAAGGCATTTCGCCATAGATTTTTTTTTCCAGTGAATGCCCCAGTACATTTATAGTACCTAAAGCATACATTGAGCGTATATATGAAGCAGCTGTTTTTGAATATCTTCTGAATTATAATAATGACAGTAACACAGAATAAACATTTATGCCTTCACAAAACATGCTTCAAGTAGAAGTCACTGAACACAAAATAAAGTAAAAACAAAAAACTTTGACTTACTTTTCATTGGGAAACGCCTTGTACACTTGGTCAATGTCATATATCATATGGTGTCCTCCGAAAGTACTCCGCAGCGTGTTCCCAAACAGGGGAACCCCCTGTATATACTTCAAACCCCTCGACTGAAAATAATAGTGCCCCCACTTATACGTATACAGGGCGTAAAAAACTATTGTTGTAAATATAAATACGAGAATTTCGGTTATCATTTTGATGCGCCGCGTCCGTTCGACGCAATTGGTGCTAGGATAATATAATATGCTGTGAACTTGAGTTGTGGACGGTTGCTGAATGGCACACAGTGGTTCGATCTTATGAATTGAATACAGCTGTGGGTGAGTAAACATCATAATTTATTGTTGTTATAAAATAAGCGTTAAGTAAATTATTCAAATTAGTGCTATTTATAATGTTTCTGATGTAGTTAACTTATAATTATGTATTTGCAGATAATAAATGTAATAATATTTCTACGTAGGTACCTACTAGAGTCCAGCGATTGCATTTCCTAGTACGAATGGATTTTGTTGGAAGTTACTCATAATATAGTTCAGTTTATTTTTAAACTTTTAGTCAATTGTCTTTCTTTGTTCTAAAAATATAGCTGTAGGTACTCCATAAGTGCTCCAGATTATACTTCTTCAGGACTGTAATTATTGTTAAATGTTGGTCCTTTCGTGTGCCCACATTAGTTAATATAGACAGCTAGAATATTAGTAGATATTAGATTTATTACTAACCTAAAATTATTTGTTTGAACCACTGTGTAAGTGCTTGTTACATGGTTGTTATGTATTTATCGTCCAGACGTGGGGAGACGACTGTTGGTTAGATTTTAGCCAGTAGTTACTGGTTTACATACCTACGACCTTGATCTTCAATTGTTTTGTTTACTTTAGTAAATCAAATTTCGGAGGTATTTATTCAGGTCAAAAGGTTATCTCGTTAGAATGATTACAAGCATGTTTATTGTGATTTAATGACACTTTAAATACAAAATTACACAGCTTGTACCTATGTAATCAGAGGTGCTTTTTAGGGTTCCGTAGCCAAAATGGCAAAAACGGAACCCTTATAGTTTCGTCATGTCCGTCTGTCCGTCTGTCCGTCTGTCCGTCTGTCACAGCCGATTTACTCGGAAACTATAAGTACTACAGTGATGAAATTTGATGGGAATATGTGTTGTATGAACCGCTACAAAAATATGACACTAAATAGTAAAAAAAAGAATTGGGGGTGGGGCCCCCCATACATGTAACTGAGGGATGAAATTTTTTTTTTCGATGTACATACCCGTGTGGGGTATCAATGGAAAGGTCTTTTAAAATGATATAAAGTTTTCTAAAAAACATTTTTCTTAAAGTGAACGGTTTTTGAGATATCAGCTCTCAAAGTCGTAAAAAGTATGCCCCCCCCCCTCTATTTTTATAACTACGGGGTATAAAATTCTAAAAAAAATAGAGGTGATGCATGCTAATTAACTCTTTCAACGATTTTTGGTTTGATCAAAGTATCTCTTATAGTTTTTGAGATAGGTTGATTTAACTGTAATTTTGATTTGCTGCTACGGAACCCTTTGTGCGCGAGCCCGACTCGCACTTGGCCGGTTTTTATTTACAGTGTTTTCAGATACATGTGAGTACTTATGTGTATACGATGCCATAGACTAATATTAGTGTATTAGTCTATGACGATGCCAAAACTCGGAAACAAAATACAAATATCTGCCTCGGCCGAGAATCAAACCTTTGCTCTACGGTGCTTCACTAATGATCCTACTCGCTGCTGCCTTCGGAGGAATTGAGTTCAGAGTAGACACACTTGCTTAATTTAAGGAAATATGTAAGTACCTACCTGCAAACTTTCCATTCAAGTGATCCAGATGCATAACACCTCTACAAAGCTTATCATAAAACAATGCTCTTAATAATGCAAAGTTTAGTAAAAACCTGGTAAGCCACCGTCTCGAGTGGACTAGACACTAAGCTGCAGTATGATGACGTCTCCGGATTAAGGTAAGCTCTAGCAGTGCCGTACAGACGACCCTGTCCCGGGAGGGCCCGATCTGAATATCTAATGCCGACATCAGATTTATGTTACGATGAATTTGGGGATCTTAGCATGAGATATTTGAGATTATGATACGAAAAATCTTCGCGGCCGTAAAGAAAGGAGTCTTGGCAGGTTAGAAATTACATGGTCATGAAAAAAAACTGAGGAACGTACCATTTTAAATTAAATCCTGTTTCAATCTTTGATAATAAAAAATCCCAGTTGCAGTTGGTATCAAAATAATATTCTATGGAAATTAAGAAATTGGGGTTGTTATTTTATGAAGACCCCACTGGAAAACATTCAGTTTTATCGAATCAGGGACCGGACCATCTGTCTATCGATAGTCAGTCAACAGAGGCCCGTATTTGCTGACAAAGTGAAAGGCTCTTTGTAAGCATCCAGGATACTCGTACCAGTCCTCTATGTAAGCAGTAACTGCTGTGTATCTAATCAGAACGATTCTGTTGCATACAGGGTTATGTCCACGAGTGCAGTTAGGCCCACCAAGATTATATTATTGAAGTATGAGTATGAACTATGCAATAGGAAATCTATGACTGCAATCCCTGAAAGGGTACCGGAATCTGGGATTACTTGCAGCCTGGTTATTTGTGTTAATTCAATAATAATTTAGAGGTACAGAACCCTAATAACATTCAAATTTAGCGAAGTAACCTCCTCGTTTTTTGAGGTCGGTTAAAAGCCCAGGAAAATCCAGGCGGCATTAAATAAAACAAAGCCCTATAATGGTGTGAAAATGGGACCGCCGTTTAGTGACGTGCAACTAAACCACGATCATAATATATTTTATACACTCACGAGCACTGAAAAGGTTCCAGTGACATATGTATGGTGCCATGGCAAGTGGGTCTTTTTGACTGCTCGCCGGTATATCAGATTATGAAATAAATATTAAAACAAAACAGTGTATGGTGTCTCCCAAAATATCGAACTACAAATCGCTTTCTAGAAAATCACATGTTTGGAATGAGTTTGAATTTGTACAATTTATATTTTATGTGTAATAAATAATTTTATAAAAATATGGCTACGAATTTATGTGAAAGCATACATCGGCTAATATTTTTATAGTACATTCGTGCGTAATGCTAACTATGTATACTATGTGTACGAAAAACAGTCATTTATCAAGTAAGTAACTATAACTATCCAAGTTCACACTCAGCATACTAACTGCCAGTTACAATAACTCTATCTATCGATACCTGACATTTGCTTTCATACGATTTAACATAATGCAACTTTTTATGTGAGAAAATCTTATGAAAGTAACTATCAGCTATCGATAGATATAGTATTGAAACTGGCAGTTAGTATCAGTAGTTTTTTATTTAATGTAACATTACTACCGCCATGTGGTAATCAAAACGGATCGAGCAACACGTGTGTTACCTCGCAAATTACCGCCGAATGGCCTGTTATTTGTTCCTTCCGTATTTCCCCGTATTTCCCCGTATTTTCTGGTCTTTTTTTATTGTGACTAATGTCGTTGCATTAGACGCGACAATTTTACGAGCTTACGGTGAAGGCGTGTTTGGTGGATGTTTTTTTGGAATAAAAATTATATCGGGTTGGTTAATTTTTATTTTGACGGTACTTCCACCGGCATCGGTAAGCATCCAACTATTATTGTACCTACGTATCGGACCAAACGGACTTTGATTAGCAATATTCAAAAACATACAATTATTATATAGAGCACTGCAAATAGATTTTTTAAATATAAACCTCGCAAAAAACCTCAAATAAACCCGCGCCAATAACAAATGTAAAAAATATTATATTTTGAATACTAAATATTCTATGCATTGTAATACAAAATGCATAGGATTTTTATGAATATACTTTTCATACAAGTTGACGTCGCGTCCCAGTTTCATGTAGAATAATAACGCAGTGCGAAAAATAAGCATCCTCCACAATAATTATACAACATACAAAAAACAAGGGATATTTTGTAAATATGACTTTTGTTCTTTTTTATTTTTGAGAACAAAAATTTTCTTTTGTATAAGTTTATTCTAGTTTACACTTATCATCAACCAGCAAAAAAGTTGGTACTTTTAAATATACCTACTTTTGTTTGTTACGAGATTTTGCAGAAAGATAAACTTGAGAAGAAATTAATAATTACTATTTGTAAAAATCTACAAAGTTTAAAAGCAAAGTTCATAGGTAAACTTTTAAGTTTTTAACCTGTACTCTTCCATTACAATTTTGCATATATACCGATTTTGTCAAAATCCAACAAACGATATCCATAGAAGTGTACAGATTACTACAGATACAAAATTTCAGTATTTTTTCAGGAGCGTGTAAAAGTGAAACGCCGCCATCGTCGACTGAGCACGGGTTGGCTTATTTACAGCTGCGAGCCGATTGAACATCATCAAGTTTCATGACAGCCCTGTCTGGACCCATCAGACTTTGCCATTGAACCCTGGAGTATATAGAAGGTTGTCTGGAAGTAATCGCTTTAAGCGATAAAACCGCCATTTGTAAGTTAGATGAAGTTTTTGAAATTTTGACCATGTTTTTGTGTACAAATGAAGAATATCTTATTTTGTCTACATATAAAAGGTTCATAAACAGTCAGGAAGCCGGTTCGCAAGGAGTAATCTTCATTTTTTTTTATATAATTTACTAAACATTTCAGTGGTATTGTTCTGGTGTTGGCCTAATATTCAGTTTCAATTTCTTTGAAGGACGACAATGAGCCCTCTTGAATATGGTTATAAAAGATGAATGCATCTCAAACACATGCCGGAAATGAAATACCTAGTTAGTTTTGTCAAGAAAATAATATTCAAGTATGAGTCAAACACCGAAGTAACAACAAGTACACCACTACAGTAAGCACGAGTCTCGGATTCCTCCGGGACATTCCCGCGAGTTAATGCCTGCCCCCCCTCCTCCCCTTGTTCCTCACCCCGCGCCCCGCGCATTCTCCACATTCCCTTTTTACGACATCAACGCTCTTGATGCCAAATCTTTCATGTAGGGTGACAATGGTTCTGGTGTTTAGATTATTTTAATATATAGGATGTTGCGAAAAGGGAATACTAAGCCAAAACCAACATGTGCAGCATAGTATCTATATCGAAACCCGAAAGTTAAATCAGAATTTCAAAATTCGTGGAAAAAATATCTTTTTTCATAGAAACTATGTTGGTCACGTCACTTTTTTACTATGTAGAATAACTTTTTTTTCTTTGACTGATTTCATTCTATTCTTTGAAATGAAAAAAAGGTCGGTTATTATTTAAGCTTACCATTTATGCATAACCGGTATATACTTACTTACGGTATATGTACTTATGTATAATACATACGTACTACACATTAATTAAGCCTGCATGAGAACACTACAAAGTGAGAGGACGTATGCAGCATGATAATAAACTAGTTACCGCCGCCGGAAGCAGTATTTAAAGGTGAAAGTTGTATGCCTTGAATCACATTGGTACTGTATCGAATTCTAGCCATCACTGTCACCGGGGGTGTAACTCAGTGGTAGAGTGTCTGCTTCGCATGCTGAAAGTCCTGGGTTCAAATCCCAGCACCTCCAAAAATATTTTTGATTATTATTATTTTTGTTTAAACCCTCTAAAGAATAAGTCTTTAATATAATTAATACTATTAGTATTGTTTGTCGTCGACACGATAAGAAGAAGAAGAAGTATTATTATTTATTTTGTCCCTTAAAATTCAATAATATGGGGACCCTAAGTAAGCCTTTACAAATTAGGACCGGGATAAATCTGCATCCTTCTGACATAATTCGCGACAATGAGCCGTTTTCCTTGACAGCTGTCAGTTGAGCTTTTGGGTAAGCCGATAGATGGCGTGAAAACGCAGTATACCAACTGTCAAAAATTACATAGATAGCAAAGAGTACTAAACTCAGAATAAGAACTCACTAGTTGTGATTAAATGTCGGGTGGTAGCGCGAGCCATCCTTCCGAGGCTCAGACTGCATGTGGCTTGGGATAGTGCTGATAATAATGATGATAATTTTTTGTGCACTTCAGCTTAATATTATTGTCAACTTATAAGGTTTCAAATAAGATAATTTAATATCAAATCGATTGAGGTATCACCAAGATATGGCCAAAACAACCAGAGAAGGCGGATAAAACTCAACAGGGGTTTCCATACTAAAGTCAAGGACTGAAAACAATCACACTTTTTACCTTTAAATTGGGCTAATTTTGTTACTTTTCCTGTTGAATTTTGTCCGCCTGTGCTGGTTGGTTGTTTTGGCCATAATATCTTGTCATATGAAAATCTTTTTTATGTAACTTATTTGTTTTAACGTTTTGAATATATTTTTAAATGTTCTATTATTTTTAATGAATGCTGAACATACGCTGAAGCAACAGTGACATCGACATCATAGAGAAAATAATACTACAATTCTACCTACCTACGTCACTTTCACATTTCGTTAGCTTCACAGAATAACATATTGTGATCTGAGTGTGTTCTGAGGGTTTGAAAGTTGGTACAACCCCAGACAACGCCATCTATTTCTCCAAAAAGGAACTTTTTTTTTTTTTTAACAAACGCCTCATTTTATCCTGAGATTTTACGTGCTATAAACTATGAATGGAATTCCTATCATTCGACAGTCAACACACACACACACCCTTGAAGGGTAGGCAGAGTGGAATTTATGCACCTACTGCTGCGTCAGATTTGCTCAAGTATTTTGAAAAAAAAACGAGCCTACTTTTTCAAATTTTATTTTATCGAATGAATACAATACCTACGGCCGCAGTTTAAAATCGGTAGTCATTCAATATCAGACAATTTCGAAAACGAATGCACTCTATTAAAACTATTTCATTAGTGGATTACACGAAACCTATATCCTGAAATTCCTGAATAAATGTCGTAAATATTTTGTCAAAAACACAGTTTCAATCCTAAAAAACGGCGATACATCCCTGCGGCTTTGTTAAAAATACATTTTATATTGGATAGGGTTGTGTTTTAGCCAATCTGCATGAATCAAGTTAAGCGATACACAACGATTCTCACTGATTTACAACAGGTATTTGTCACGAGCACAATGTTTCATATTTTGCTATATTTTTCGTGTTTTTATTTTTTGCCGTTTGATTTTGAAGCTCTGCACGCAAAATATTGGCGTCATAAGTTTACGAGTACCTACGCGTGTATCGGGTGTAGATCTCGGTAAAGGATGGACGAATTTGAATGCGACGGTTTTGTTATGGGGGTGTTAGATTAGAATACATTAATAAGAAAATTACACTGATATAGCAACAGTTTATTCCTCATGTAACAATTATATGACCATTGAAAAATCATCCCTAAGCAAATTAAATATGAACCCCTTAGTGCATGGTACGCGCCTACAAAAACAAATACTTAACTATGTTTGTAACTCATTACGAGTGATATTGTGCAATTACTACCCCTCTCCAATTAATAGAGTCTGTGTCTCAATCGCGCACACAGACTCAAGTCGTATCCCTACTCTTGAAAGTCAATGAATTGCGTATGTCTTGCGTTTCTAAAATTAAAACAATCATATCTTATATATAAAAATGGTTTTCCTAAAACTAAAAATACAAGTTTGTTAGGCTAAAAGATGTCTATTTTGAGAACCTAGACACAATAACAGAATGCCTGCAATTTAGGAGTTACTTTGAATACAGGCCAAACAATGCTGTTTTTGCCGGATACTAAAAATTAATTAAAAATTCTACAATCTTGGTACTAGGTTTTTGGTGTTACGTTCTAAAATGGTCTAGCTTGATAAACATGTATGTATTTTTACTTTTTGTAAAAACGATTTTGAAGAAAAGTTATGATTGATTTAATGTTGAGAACGCAAGACAGACGCAATTCATTGCCTTTCAGGAGTAGGGGTACTGCTCTGTGGAGAAAGGAGACTGCACTTGCGACTGCACTGAGACATAAATAAAATATATTTTTATATTTTTGCTGGCTCTTTGATTCCTTTTTAATTATTGAGCACTTAGGAAAAAAAAAACATTTTATTTCAGATGTCCTTGATCAGCCCTCTAACGTCCACTGCTGGATATTTTCTTCAATAGTCATCAATATGGCTTAGGCCTACAGGTTCATCATCATCACGACCCATCACGTCCCCACTGCTGGGCCACGGGTCTCCTTCCAAGGAAGAGTTTTAGGCCTAGTCCACCACGCTGGCCTAGTGCGGGTTGGTGGACCCCAAGACAAGCAAGCTTGTGCTGAGAGAGTTGTCGGGTAAGTGGGCAACCCGACTGTCAGATGTTTTCAAGCTGCCCGAAGGCCTCTGAGTAGGCTTAACGACTTCTGCCGAAGCAGCACCCGGGACCCACGGCTTAACGTGCCGTCCGAAGCACGGAAGCGTTCAGAAAAGAACCACTTGAAATCGGTCACCCATCCAATGGCTGACCGTGCCAGTTGTTGCTTAACCTCAGTGATCAGTTACGATCACTGAAGCCCGCTCGACTACGACGCTGCAGGTTCGCTGGTAGAAAATGATTTTAGCACTAAGCCCACCATTAAATTTGTACACTCATATTTTACATTTGGCATTAAAGAATCAAATAAATAAAAAAATTAGCTTCCAACGTCTCAGCAAAGCTTTCTAACTCCGAATAGGAGCTACACATTCGTGAAATATCCTCATTGTCAACTTGCAGCATCTCATATCCTGAGCACGCGCCGTCACGGTGCTTCTGCAAAGAGAAATGACTTCATTTTCCTGCGAGACAAAGGTGATTTTTGATAAGAATCAGTCTCGGTCGTCATAATATTTCGGCTGTTTTTGTTTAGACCTCAGATTTATCGGACGAGTTTATCGCTGAGGCCTTTATTTATTTTATTGTTGTGCTTATTTAGATTTTTAGATGCAGGGAGTGTGCATGACATGAAACTAATGTGTGTCACTGAACGGTTTTGAACCTCGGAGCTTAAATACACGTTAAATAAAAGTGCTTGAGTTGCTAACGGCTGCACCATTATTCTACATCCACTGTGTGTAGGTATGTATTCAATCATATTATTAATTTATAGACATAAAAACTATGAGTGAAATAACTGTCTAAAAATTCTTAATGAACTTACAAACTTTTAAAGTAAAATGTTGTCTTAATAGAATCCTATTGGTCACAATACTACATTAAACGTAAATAAGCTTTGTGATTTAAACTTTCAGGGCCTTACCACTAAAACTTAGACAGTATTTAACAGGTGTTTAGCGATGTCAAACGCCTACAAAATCTGTCAAATTTCGTTTTAAACACTTGTTAAACAGTGTTTAAAGTTTTTTGTGGTAGTACAGTCAAAGTTTAATCACCAAGTCAACTTTTTTCGTTCAGTCACTCAGTTAATACACTCACGGGCAATGAAATAGTTCCATTGAGAAAATCACCAATTTCTCCTAAACTGAAAAAAAACCAAACTAAATGACGCTTTCTGCAATATTCCAACTAAAAACATAAATATTTTGTTTAGTTTTCCTATTAAATGTTTAAAAAACTGAGGCCATTTGGTGTCTACATTATGTAAGTGGGACTGTTTCTTAGCACGTGAGTGTAATATCATCTCAATTAATTACGATTATACTCAAGTCACAGTCTCACAGCCGAAAATCGTGGACATTTGTGTCTTAAGCTAGTGCTTACGTGCGGTCTCAAATTCCGACCACGTCGCTCCCTGATGATGATATATGACGGCGGAATACTGACGCCTCCTTATACACTCTCGACACGACGAGACATATGAATTGATTTATATTTTATTTTATATATCCTCGACAAAGGCGATGTCCCTAAAGGCGGGAAACCCGAAGCCTTTTCCGAGGGCCTCCATTGGCGGGCTAGTCTCACGGAAACTCGTGATAAGGGACCCGTGGGTGTAGTGTGAGATTTGCTAGTTAATACGAGTACTATGATAGTTAGTTATATGCGTTATTGTCATGATGACCCTGTGGCCATGATGAATCAAATGATAGAACAGATTTTAATATGAATGCAGTTAATGTTAAAAACAGCTTGCTTTCAAGTTGCCTTTGCGTAAAGTGACAATATTTACATATTTTTTTTACGCATTGACCTCATAATATAATATAAAAAAAAATAAAGTATATATTATATGAGGTTAATGCGTAAAAAAGTTATCGAGTGCGTAATTTTTCACGATCACGACCAATCAGAAAACATATTTTATGTATTTTACCTAATCGATATTAATTTTGATGCGTTTTATTTTTTATCTTAATGATCACACTGAGTGTTTTTTCGGTGAACTACTAAACTCACACTAAGCTCCCTGATGTTTAGAGTGGATCGGATCGAATGTGTGATACATTTTTATTATCATTGTGATGTAAAACACCTGAAACAAGAACCTTCTCCAGTTTCCCCTTCATGTAATTTTATCTGCCTTTTCAACATTATTATATTTATTACTGGGTATACAACAGATGAGTCTTGCTAAAGTTACTTTAAAAAATCTACTTATTCAGCATGTTAAAAAAGTGTTAGGCGGACCCTAGACCTACAATAATATTGTGCAATATATTTACTGTGCAATAAGTTTTTAATCCAAAAGCCGTTTGGGCAATCTTCAATATTAACCCTAGGCGATGAATCATATTGCACAATAGTCAAAATTGCGCAATATAATTGATCGTCTAGGGGCCGCTTTAAATTTAGTAAATAGCCGAAAGGGGCTGACTCAGCTCTTCATTCTAAGCAACTTATGGTACAGGACGGAGTTATCTCGATAGTAGAGTTTTTTTTAAATTCCTGAATCGAACTACAGAATAGGCTTATATCTCAAGTCAAGTAATGCACTCAAGACTCGAGTCACCATACACTTCATATTTTCTTATTTAAATCTCACGGGATCAAAACAAAAAGGACGACAAACTTTGTAATAAATGTGTCTGAAACTTGTTATGTGAAATGAAATAGGAAAATATTTCTCATGTTTCATCTTACCCATATGTCTCCATAGGGTTAGATTACGTGGAAACACTCAATCTGATTATTTTAGCTGTACCTACTTACTTTTAAAATTGATTAACGTTTAAATTTGTTATTAAACGTTAACAATACATGAGAATTTGCGACAAAAAAGTTTAATAACCGTTAAGCCTAACGGGCATTTTACATTTAGGATTCCAGAGGGTTAAACATGTTTTTTTTTCCTTGAATGATTCTAGACTTCCTCTTTTCCAGTTTTCGGGCCCTTTAGTATTGACTACGTAGTACCTAATTATCTTTTAATAAAGAAGTGAAAACAAAACAAGTATTGTTCAATGTTCATCCATCGTTCTACTGGCCAAAACACTACAAACACAATGATCGTACCTACACAGTATACACGGCCAACAGATATTAATAATTCTTTATTAAATCCAATATCCGAGCGAAATAAATATTACTGAGGAGGGAAAATCTACGAGGGAAAATATTATTGGCAAAAATTGTTTCCATAACCAGATAAACATGTCTCGTAGTGGGCGCGCGAGCTATCGATCAAAAATCTAGCAAGTCATCCTGCCACGAATCTGTCTTCTACCCGGAGTGCGAACCAGAGAGACGTGGATTGGGAATGGATGTGCCATCGGAGTATTTTATGGAGCTGCTATTTCACCATCGTAAGGGCTATCACGAGGCCCAAGACACACAAGATGTGTTGTGTCAAATCAAGATGTGACAAAAGATTTGCATCACCCTCACTAACATAATCGGCATCACGCGGCTTCGAGAGCGAGCGCAACGGAGAACTTTATTCACGACTTGATGTGCTCGTCTTGCGCCATGTGCAAGGCTAGCAGGTTTAATAAAGCTGACAATAAGTTACAAATAGGCCGCCAGCGCACATTAGCAATCAACAATCAATCAAGCAGCATTGCTTATCTCTCAACACTAACACAATTTTTATAGATCTTACAAATGTTTTATAAAAACAGTCGGATACTTGCCGCCTACAATCCTTCTATCTCATGGCTCCTGGACGGTCGTGATGCAAACAGATGATCGAGTTATCCGCAGCCGGCTGCTAACTGACGACCGCCATGTTGCCGACTCACATGTAGAGGGTGCTGTTATGCTGATCACATATACAGGGTGATCTCATGTGCTGATCACATATACAAAATGATCGCATGTGCTGATCACATACATATTATGGGTGGTCTCATGTATAAGAAGGAAATTATGGGTGAGAGTTTGCTTACAGGTAAACCAGAGATGTGATCTGCCATGTTACGCTAATGATGATAGGAAAAAAATCCGTACCGACCAGTGCCAAGCTGTGTGGACGAATGAATATGATTGGAGGATGTGAAACGCATCAGCAGCATAGCATAACACATCATCACGACCCATCACGTCCCCGCTGCTGGGGCACGGGTCTCCTTCCAATGAAAGAAGGTTTTTTTTTTGCGCATTATTCAGCATAACACATATCTGGTGGGAAATCACCATCATCACCTTTGTCATCCTTGTGATAGGGATAGATCTATCCCATCAATCGGAATATCGACCATTTATTGTACAAAATAAACTTCAATTTGCAAATTATGATTCAGACCTCGTTTTAATAAAAAATAAACAACGCGAAATGAGGGAGAGGAAATATAATCTGGTCCAAAATGTAAATTATTGTTGAAATTTTTTAGAGATTTCAGACGAAAAATTATGTTCTGTAATGTAACGAATTGGATGAATTTATATTTATGTTTCAGACTGATTTAGGTACAGTAATTTTAAATGTAAAATGCAGTAATAAAACAACTTTTTAAACCAATTGAATGCATTTTCTCTCTTTATCTCATACTACCTATACACACTTATGTGAATTTAAAATCTTTGTAAAAATAATTTACTTTATTAGTAGGTAGGTTCTTATTGTAACCAAAAAGTAGGTCTAAAAACTCTTATTTGAATACACTACATAGGTAATATATCTCAAAAGCAATAAAAAGTACCTATATTAAACGGAAAAGGTTGTTAATAGTAGAACCACAAAAGGTATGTTGTTGTGAAAACCTCTACCGCTTGCGTAAAAAGCTTGAATGAACTGCAAAAAATCATTATACTCCAATAATAGGTAGGTAGTTCGTAAAAAAGCCGTTCTAATTTCCGCAACCAATGGGAGCGAGCGGCGCCCCACTGGTAAAAGTCGCTTGAGCGGAAAACACGCTGAAAGCTGCCAAATGCATGCAATTTGAAACTTTATAGACGCCGCTTTTATTTTATGGACACGCTAAAGTTTTTAATGCTCAAATTACTGCGTGAAGCGACGATGTTCATGTAACTATGGTGTGGTTATCGTTTCAGCTTTATTCATTAAAAACTAGCTATTTCCCCCGGACTCCGCCTGGATAGGAAAATAATAGTCTATGTGAATAATTTGAATGTCAGCTTTGGCACCAAGATCCGTTCCGTGGTTCTGGTGCAAAAGGGAGACACCTGGCATCAAACACAGCCACATACGCACAAACTTTCGCCTTTATAAATATAAGTGTGATAAAGCTAACTATTTCCCACCAGATTCGCAATTTATGTAGATAGATAATTAAGAATAAGAGATGTTCATTAATAAAGCTACCTGTAAGTGGGTAGGCACATTGTGAAATGTTTTAAACTAAGTTCAACATAATGTCTCGTGATGTTTACCCGCAACGAGAGTAAGTGCCAATTTCTCCACAGTCGGTTAGAGCATAACCAGGTATTAGTGGTTGACTTTTGACACATCCGTCAAGAATTTTATATGGAGATGACGTATAATTGATGAACCAATACCTGGTCGGTTAGATAACCGACTATGGAGAAATTGGGGCTAAGTACATATATCACCAATGTTAGAGCTTTAATTGGCTCCTAAGTGTGTTGAATGGTATACTTACTGTGTAGGTAACTATGTGAGTCAATGCACAACTATTTGTAAAGCTTATAGGAGGACATCGGAGTCTAATTGCCTTTTCGAATTAAATTAAATTTATTAAGATGCACTGAAAAGTGTTCTGCGGAGTCGGGCCACTAGAGAAGCGATTTGCAGGGACAAACGTACTTACCTACGTTAAAAATATTTGAGAAAAAAATAGCTTTCGGAATTGATACATTCGGAAACATAGTTTTGGAATTTACCTTTATGCACTCGCATGAGTCGCATGCAATTACTCAATTACTCCTAAACGGAAAGGCTAGCTTAATGACGCCGTCTGCAATATTGAAGTACATTTAACAGTCCATCAGAATATTACCAACTTAAAACGAAAATATTGTGTTATTTACTAGTCATAACAATTGTTTTATTAAATGTTTGAAAAATATTGAGTGGTTTGGTGCTGGCGTGCTGTGGGTCTAGTAGGTTTGTTAGATTGTCGGAAACTATAAAAGTTTACGTTTTCTCGCATACAAAGTGGCGCCTCTAGCGGAAATATCATGCAACTTTTGACGTTGCAATGTAGATGACAGAAGAAAACGTAAACTTTTATAGTTTCCGACAATCTAACAAACCTACTAGACCCACAGCACGCCAGCACCAAACCACTCAATTTTTTTCAAACATTTATTTTAATTAAAATATTATTATGACTAGTAAACCTACTAAAAAAATCAAAACTACTACTAAAACTAGACGTACTGGCATTCTGTGAGTGGAACTTTTTCATTGCTCGCGAGTGTAAAGCGTCAAGTTCCGTGGCCGACACGACCCCGCTGCGACCCGCTTCCACTCGGTACGCTCTTAATCCTTGCACTCTCTTCTTTGTATGTGTGTTTCCTACCAAGTTTACTGTTACAGTTCAGTGCTACATTCCACTGTTAACTAAGTCCCTCTCATTTGTAGCTATTTTCTGGTTGACAACTGTGATGTTGGTACTACTGGTTTTTATGTAACAGTGGAGTATGAGTTTCTGAATTAGATGTCCATGATATTTTGTAAAGTGCAAACATGAGTTTAAATTTAGCAGATCATTATCATCACCATCATCAGCCTATAGCAGTCCACTGCTGAACGCAGGTCTCTCCCAAACCACGCCACTGGATGTAATCTGTGCCACATTTCGCAAGCTGGTATTAGTAATATGACTTGTACTATCAGGAATGTTGCGTGTAACTATAGGTTTAATCCAAAGGTTCACCTTTATGAGGGAGAGGACAGAGGACATAAAAAGGCAGGACCCCGCTATCTATCCGTTACCGATATACGGTTGGACTCTCGTAAGAGCGCTTGCGTACTTCCCGGTAAAAGATTTGACTCTTTGTATAAACGAACCCCTCTCAGTAGAAATGTCAGAGGGGTCAAGTTTCTGTGCAAGCTACTGTACCTTCTTCTTTTTGTCGTCATATATCTATCAGTACAATGAATATATAGAGGTACCTTATACATACTTAATATTAAAGTTACAAGTTACACGTGTGTATAAAATACATAATAGCCTGTACATTAAGTACTGAAAGTTAAAAACAGAGTTGGCATAGGTATTAGGTATAAATGATAGATCCTCGACGGTGGAAAGGCAAAATGTATTATCCGCCACTTTTGGCGAATATGAGTTATATATACCGTTGGAATCGCCTGATTTTTCTCTTTCGAATGGTGCGGGTCTCGTTTCGATCTGAGCACTTTTTGGCGCTTAAGACAACGGTGATTTTGGAAATCTTAATACTTTTTTCTTGTATTAAGAGCCGCTTTTTTAGTCATTTGTATGTTCAAACATACTTGATCAAAACTAAAGTTATATAAAACATTGTACCCTCACTAAAACAGTAAAACATTGTGACTTAATTCATTTTGAACTAATGTGAATTTGTATCATTAGTTACTTAAGCGACCTACCTGATTGCGTAATTGATATAAAACAAAATGCCTTCTGGTCAAAAATAAAATAAAATCACTTAATACATTTTACAATTTTGTAATTTGAAGCCATACTGGCACTTAAACCATTTTACCAGTCAGCCTTACTCGCGGCGTTTGGCGGTTAATACAACTTTACCTAAATCTGTTTAGTGGTACAATTGGCACTTAAGCAGCTTTTTGCGATTTGTAGATAATTGATATAAGTGATATAAAACAATTCAAAAGAATCGCAATGAAGCGGTCTATGGTGTTTAAGCTGTTTTCACACAATATCCAGAAGGATATTGTGTGAAAACGCCAATAATATAAATAGGACCGGTTGGAAAGGTGTCGCTTCAGCACCCCGCCGGGACGTTCATTGGGAGAGGACGTGCGTCTTTGCGACAGTTGGCGCCGCGTGCGCAGCGTAATTACGTAGGTACAAACTAACCCCCTTATTCATAGAGAAGTTACAGAACGTTTTAACTAATAAACTGTTTTGTCCCTCTCCGACAAAGTACAATTTGTTCTTTGACAGAGAGGGACAAAACAGTTTATTAGTTAAAACGTATTGTAACTTTTCTATGAATAAGGGGGAAAGATTCGTTCGCCAGTATAAAACTGTAAATATTTTTTGATTATATCACCGATAACCACATTAAATTATGATATCTATTATATTACTCTTTACACAGGTTCTAAATAATAGTGTTGCTATAATTAATATTTATTGAGTTATAAATATGCACTTGGATCCTTTCGCCTAAATTGCTGTTTCTATGCAAGTAGCGAATTTTAACGTTTGTCTAAAAGGATCCAACCAAATATTTATTTTTTATAAAATATTTTTTCTATGACAATATGGTTCTTAATGTAAAATATTTGTATTGTATTAACATGACATTACTTTTTATACAAAATAATAATTATATATCATAAATAAACTTATTCATAAATAATTTATATCGAAATCTAGTCAGAAACAGGATTTCTTATCTATATAAAAATCTAACCGAAAATGTGTTCCCAAGCGCAAATCTCTGGATCAACTTAACTGATTTTGATAATTGTTAGGTAATTATACGAAATAGAAGACCAGTGACCACGAGTACCACGACCTGTTTGTATCCCATAATTTTCAGAATAAAGTATTTCAACGAAAAGCAAACCTTATAGGAAAAAGTTGGACATGAATTAAATTAACTTTTCTCTAACTTCACTTCATCATCCTCCATCGCTGAAGAGTGCAATATCTGGTATATTCCATCTATCCTAAATTTCTGTCAAGATGCAGGATAGTCATAAATCTCATCACGAACCATTACGTCCCCACTCCTGGGGCACGGGTCTCCTTCCAATGAAGGAATGGTTTAGGCCTAGTCTACCACGTTGGCCTAGCGCGGGTTATTGGGCCCCAACACAAGCAATCTTGTGCTGAGAGAGTTTTCGGGTAAGTGGGCTACCCAACTGTCAGACGTTTTCAAGCCACCCGAAGGCCTCTGACTAGCCTGTAAGACCTGCCGATTTTATTAATCATAATGATTACGATTATGCATCAAGATACAAGATGCTCCTGGTATATTTGCATCTGCATCCAACTCCCCAGGTGGTGGTTAGGATCATTAAAAACTTCGGCAATGTGGCCATACCATCTTGAAAGTCAATCTTTCATAGTAACAAGGAGATATCCTGGGTTTTGTTGCAATGTTCTTCAAGATGCTTTGTATAGATCCTTCATGTTTCCTATGGTAGCCGATGAGACCATCGCTGGATATAGGGTTACCCCTAGCAGCGTTTGTCCTTTTATAAATTTCGTTTGATATTAAGTTCACAAAGAAAATACTCGTACGCAAGTGCTTCTTTAGAATGGTCGTCTAGTTCGACGTTAAGTCTTCCTCGATGGTTGATCATATCTCATGTTTCTTTAGACATCCATTCATTCTTTAAGTGTTCCTTGTGCCTTATTATTTCTTCGCAAATTTTTAACAACACGTCTTTGATGCCAGTTGTTGCCGATCTGGATACTAAGTTTTCTTCTAACTTGTGGGTCCTGCAGCTTATTTACACGACACCTTTGGCAGATCTTGTGGCCTGCTCCTAAACTCCCGCTATCTTCAAGCACATTTTTCCATCGACTAAGTGGTGATCACTATTGACATCAGCAACCCTCTTATTCCTAACATCCAGAAGTGTCTCCATTTTCGACTAATCGTCGGTCGATTTGGTTCTCGGTCCGGCTGTCGGGTGAGACCCAACTCACATTGTGATAGTCCTTTGGGGTTACCACCACTAAAACTTAGCCATTAACAATCCTAAAGCATCGTCGCTTGCTTATCAAATCTAGCGTATCTTGTATGAATCTGACAGATAGTTTAAAGCGCTGCTTATGGATTGATAATTGCTTATGTGTCTTGCCCACACTAACATACGGTGCCGATACATGGACGCTGACCAAGGAAACTGTGCACCGAATCAGAGTTGCACAGAGAGCTATGGAGCGATCCATGTTAAGAATTTCGCTTACAGACCGTATTCCCAGCGTGGTAAATCACCAAAAGACAAAAGTCTTCGACGTCGGTATGCAGGTCACGGAACTGAAATGGGAGTCGGCAGGAAACTTGGCTCGAAGGCAGGATGGAAGGTGGACAAAGGCGGTGACAGAATGGTGGCATAGAGACGGACGAAGAAATGTCGGTTGGATTATGATTATTAATTAATGAATAAGTAAACCTGCTGATCACTTGGATCTCAATCTCAAAGTGATTTCGCGGTGAACAACATGTTAATAAAGTTTATAATAAAATAATGCTTCGAGAAAAGGTACGGCCATGCCGCTTCTTTGCTCGACTTGGTGAGATATTATGAATTTTTTGTTTTCAATCTAGCTGGCCCGCAGGTACCGCTTCTTACCCTACCCTACCCTATCCTACCCTACCCTACCCTACCCTACCCTACCCTACCCTACCCTACCCTACCCTACCCTACCCTACCCTACCATACGCTACCCTACCCTTCTTACCTTTTATACCTTCCCTGGACTTCCACAAATGTTTCTAGACCAAAATCGGTTCAACCGTTCTCGAGTTCTGAGGTCCAATTATAAGTTCATTTATTCTTTAAGTCATTCATCTTAGATATAAATTGCCTTAGTCTGGCGGTTAATTCATTCTTATGGAATGTTTAAAGTAACATAAATTATTATAAAACATTATCCTGGTGTGATGGTTAAATCTCCTTGGTGTTTACATTGTTTTTACTTGTATTTAATTAAAATGTTAATGTCGTTTAAGCCAATTTTACCTGACTGAGATTTCAGATGCCTATGTCTTATGTCCCTTATTTCAGTAAATAGAATATGTACATTCATTTTATATACAGAATAACATAGAAAACTATTTCAATTTAACGTATTTTAATTTTCAAAGCCATAGCTAGAATAATTACAGAGATATGATTTTTTTTCGAAAATTTCAAACTTTAAATCGCTCTGGTGAACATTTTATGTCATGGCGCTTAAACCATTTTGCCTTTCCACCGTATGTATGCAGTAGGTGTATGCACTCTGGAAGAAAACGCTTAAACCCTAATTTAGCTGTTATATAAAATTGCTATTACTTTCTTTGTGTATCTATCTATCTGTAACATACCTATAACATAATACTTATGGATACGGATAGGGAATACAGCGGTATTCATATTGCTGCATACTCGTGAATACACACTAGCACCCTGCAAACCAACATGGTACGAGTAGATCAATTACGTAAAAACGTAGGAGAACAAAAAACCGATCGTTATTTGTGTAATAAAACACAGAGTATTGCAATAACTCGCCGATGCGCTGCGAAACTACCGCGAAGAAGCATTACGGACCAATTTAAAGCCAATATTCGGTTTAAAATATGGCTCTGAAAAGACGTTATGGCAGATTCAAAATTAAGTTTAGCGAGTATATTGTTGCTTTTAAGAGTTCCCAAGATTTATGCGAGTGAGATGTGCTGGCGGAGTTTTACGATCAGTCTGCGTTGTTAGCTCTTGTTTATTGGGTTTTTTTGTAAAGTTTATTTGGTTACATTCTTGTGTGGTTTGCGATCTCGTTTTTTATTACGCAAAATATGGATGTGGATTCCATGGTGTACCTATATTTTTTCAGCACATCACCTATAAATACAAAGTTTGATGGTGAGTTACAGATTTAACAAACTATACCTACAAAATGTTTAGAAGAGTCGCAAAATACTTAAAATCATTAAAATACATAATTACTTATAACCTAAAGAACATAATTATGAATGAATTGATGAATTAGATGCTTTCAGTGCACAAGTGTTAAAACAATTCCATATAATTGTATCTTTAGTCTGCGAGACGTATTAGATAAATAAAAATGATCTCGTTATGTAAAATATCAGTGTCCTATAGGTACTCGGACTGTAAATCATAAACAAAAATTATGTTCATTAAGTTGGCATAGCAGAGGTCGATAGTGCATGGGTGGGCACCATAGGCACATCCACACCCTACAGGATCCCAGATTTGGATGTCAGTTGAAGAAGGACTTTATGTCCTTCTTTTTGACTTTATGACTTTCTGTTTGAACTCGTTGATGGTGAGTAGGTATAGTTAGATAGAGATACACAGCAGGAGTATTCCTACTTATCCATTCCATATTTGATAGTCTATGTAGGTACTTTAACATCAAATTCACATTCGCTGATCTCTCTACAAACGTTGAATTGAAAGTTGGCAGCAACACGAGCACGGCAGCAGTAAAACAAATGAACGCGACACATTACACGTTTTCGGTTAGAAAATTTTATATTTCTATCCGACACCTTTCCCGATAAAAGTGCAGTCGGTATCCTGCGGTATCCGAGTACTGGGATAACATAAAAAGCACTGTAGTTTTCACTGCATTTGTCCGATCCATCCTATTTTGATGTCCAGTCTAAGCTGAATTTCTGCTGCGAGCGGGGAAGCATCACGGTGCTTGTCAAAGAGTAGAACGCGGGGTCTACGTTTATTGGGCGTTTCAAACAGATTTTCCGGTGGACACGGAAAATTCTTTTCAGTTTTTTTGTCTGCGTTCCGCGAAGTGCCTGTTAAGTCCTTTATAAGAAAGATGCTTGTCGGAAAATCGCTTACGTTAATAACGTGAAAAATTGTGAACAGTTAAGTTTTTAATTAAATACCTTAGCTCTGGAACTCCTTTGTGCACTAGTGATGTTCAGTGCGGCGCAAATTGACTTGTATTAACTGCATGCCAAAGTCTACCTTTAGTTTAGACGTATTACGCGTACACATACATCGGTAGCCTGCAGGAAAATTCGTTAGGAATCATCATAGACGGTAATGAAATCATTTTAATAAAAAGATAAAAACTTGAGCGTTATTTCAATCAATTGAAAGGGCTTAAAAAAAACTAGTAAGGTAGAGAATCAATATAAACTGCCGAACTTTCTTTCTTTAATATCCTTGCCATTTCATTCCGCTGCGCAGTGGCATTAACTCCTGTTGTCCTGGTACAAATAGCGCAAGAAGCCAGTTGACTCTTACTAATTAGAACCACTATATCGCCGGTTCTTATGAGAACCCCTACTTAATGGCCGAGTCGGAGATTTGTGGGTTTCAGGGACCCGATGCTACGAGGGTTCAGATTAACTTTGGACTTTAAGTTAGGTAAAGGTGAAAAAATGTAAGTAGGAATGAATACCTAATTAAGTATAGGTATTTTTAATGTTTAGAGACAGATAGGAAAGACCCTACAATTTTCGTTTTATAGAGTTACCGAAGTAAATTATTAAATTGCAACAATAGACGTACCTGTATAAGTAAGTACTAACATAGAGGGTAGAAATACGAGAGAGTAATTTAAGATGAGGTCGGAAGACATTTACTTTCAAATTAATGTGTTGTTGAAAAAACATTAGGTAGGTACTTGTAACTAAACAATTTGTTTTTCAATTTAAAAGATCCTATTTTAAACGTGATCTTCATTTCGATAAATGTTCAAAACCTTCAAGGCAAGCCAGACAGTGCTGAAAAATTCAACAGTCGTTTCACCCAAAATAGAAACCGTCTCCTAGACGCTGTAACCGATGCCACGACCTTTTTGCATGCAAACAGAAAGTAAATAATGTGAATATAAATAACTCATCTCCTACCTTACAGTGAATCTTGAACAACTTCTCTTACGCTGAGTTTCAGAATTTCGAGCTTAGCTGTTCCTGCGACTAACGACTAACTAATATTATAAATGCGAATGTAACTGTGTCTGTCTGTCTGTTACTCTTTCACTCCAAAACTTGAATGAAATTTGGTATAAATATGTTCTAGACCCTGAGAAAGAACATAGGCTACTTTTTATCCCGGAATTCCCACGGGAAAACTTTTTAAGGTGAAGTGAAGCTCGCGAGAACAGCTATACTATATATATTATGTTTTCCAATAATTCTGGAAAGCAGGGATTACTTCTAGCAAGTATCAACCTACATACAGCATCTCTTAGAAGTTTGTTGACTCGGACTTGCCCTGTTCAGCTATTTGTCCCGTGTGCATTTCTTTACGACGATACGTGCCCAGACTTAAAAAATAAATTCATATGTTAGTAAAGAAATAAACCATCACATATTATTATGACTCCGGCTATTCACTCGGGAATCAAGCTCAAGATAAAACTTCTATGTAAGAACTTACACAGACTTTGTTTTTACAGTGATAGTAGGCTAAGTGCTAATTTCTCTATTGTCGGTTATCCAACCGACAGGGATTGATTTATAAATTAAACGTCATCTCCATATGAAATTCATGACAGATGTGTCAAAAGTTAACCACTACTCCCTGATTATGCTCTAACAGAGAATGGTGAAATTGGCACTTAAGGGTCTGCAATAGGGAATCGAGGGTTGGCATTGTCATAGAATTATGTAGTAAATGATGCTCTACAGCCTTGAAAAAAATCACACAGGTAGTTGAAGAGTTTAGCTAGGTGCTGAATCATTCGAATTTAAGTAAATGATTATGGATAACTGTAAATTAATTTCAGAATATAAAGAAAAACCAGTCAATCACACTCCCGTATTGTAACAACTGTGTCGTAATTATTAAGAATTTTCATATGATTTTTATCATATTATAAAGTTAAAGGCTTGGACTAGGCGCTAAATACCTTGTTTTTTAATAAACACACACTTATTTTGTGTAAATTAATCCCAAACTTGAGCAATTTTTTTCCCTCAAATCTTCATACAAATATCTATGGCGGCTTTCTGTGTTATAAAATCATAAACACAAGTGACGTTTGACTCAGTTGGCCGCTGGCCTCCAAAGAAGGGTCACGTCGGTTTAGGCAGCACTGACAGCTCGCGATCTTATCGTGTACAGATACAAAATCACTGCACATTGGTTGTCATTGCACTTTTTCAACTTTTATGACACCAACATAATTTGATTTGAAATTGAGGAAGCATAATTCTTCCAGTATATTCAATACATTAAATTAAATTAGATAGTGTGCAATATTCTCGTAATATTACAGTCTCGTAAAGGTCTGATGAGGAGCAGGAATATAGCGAATGGATCTAAGTGATGACAATACGCACGAACATTAGGTTAGGGATCAAAAATACAGTCTCTTGGTGCTGGTTGAGGTATGGTCTCGTGAGGATCTGATGAGGGCAGTAACACGGTGGTGGCTCAATTTTATTTCAAAGATGTTAATAGCTAAAAGCATCGAGTTTGGGCTATTAAGTATGTTTTTCAGAGAGAGAGAAAGAGATTTTGTTTTTCCTCTGGACGTGTTAGGTTTACTGGGTTTACTAAGTTCATTCTGTTAATGGCATCAAGTTGTTATGTGTTCATAAGTAATAATTATTTATTAACAAAATGCTGTTGATTCTCCACGAAAATGTAAAAATAAAAATAAAATAAATAAAAATAAATTCGTAACGTAAAATTGTCAATGACGGAATTTCTTCTATAGACAGTAGCCACAAAAAAAACAAACGATAGATGGCGTGATTTGAAGATAAAGATACCTACATTTTTTCGACACATAGACAGCAACAACAAAAAAATACAGATTTAAAGAAAAGAAACACATACTTATACAAAACAACAAAGAAAAAAAAAGGATACACATCAAAATAACTGGAAAAAATATAAGCCCCAATTTACTTGTGTGGGACAGGGAGTACCTTAATATTTTTTTTGGGGTACTCCCCATCTATGCGAAATATAAGCTTGATATCTTTACCCGTTTCTGAGAAAAAGGGCGGTGACAGACAGTCAGTCAGACAGACGGACAAAAAAGAGATCCTATAACGGTTGCTTTTTTTCTTTTGACGTTCGAAACCCTAAAATTAAGTAAAAATATTATGCTGCCAAAAAATGTACTTACAGGTATTGAAAAAGCGGTATATAAACAAATTATACCAGCAGAGGGTTCACCATTTAGCTGAATGTTACTTAGAAAACGGCCTTGAGTGGCGGTCAAGTTGGTCCCCGCCTGCGATACTTTCCATTAACATTGGGACTCGTTTTCATGTTTTAGCGTACAGTCAGGTTTTTAGTTTTTTATAATTGTATTTTTTTATTTGTAACTTTTTAGTTGTTTTTATTTTATGAAATTTTACGTCGGTAGGTAGTTCATGATCATTTTTTATTTCAATAATTTTGGTGTTGTTATTTAAATACCTTCAATATGCATATTTTTGTAATGTGAAAATCAAGTCCTTTCATTTGATACCTTACACGGCAAAGTTGAATTATTATTTTTTCGATCATCACGTTATGTCCTCAAGAGGGCGCTATGTACATTTTAATGGAACGTCACATAGCCTATAGCCATCGCGCCATCAATACGCTTCTAACAATACCTCATACATCAAAATCTATCAAGCCGTTTAGGCTACAGGAGGGAACAAAGAAACAGACAAACATACATATATACATACATACAATCAAAAAACATTACCCTCCTCCTTCGGCAGTCGGGTAAAAAGGAGTAAGACAGGGGGTCATTCTGAACTTTTGCTCTTTTATTATTTTGCTCTTAATTAACAAAAAAAAACCTTTTTCATAGAAACTTTGTTGGACATGTGACTTTTTACCATGGAAAACGAATATTTTTTTTCGCGAATTTGCAAATCTCGTAGAACAAAAGTTGTTCAGAATGACCCCTTGAGTCATCCCCTTTTGGCTTAGTATAGCCCTTTTGCGACACTATGTATTTACTTTGCTTTGTCGTCGGGGTTCAGTAGGCTGGAGGATGCCCGAAACTTATTATCTACACTTTAATACTTTTAGTTACCTTTCTACAAGTAAATACCACATTTGTTTGAGAAAGCTAATCGGGTTCCGAGTATAGAGTAAAGTGGCACCCCTATTAATTTCTACTCTTTCCTGGTGCCTACCAGTGTAAGTGAGAATTATACTTACTTACCCTAAAATCACCCAAAATGTACTTGAACATAATTGTCAATAAAGTTGGCGAGTAAAAGTTTATCGACCCACTGTGCAAACTTACATGTGTGCGTGTCACTGCGTGTGCTGTGTGAAGAGCATTGAAAACCCAAAATTGGCGCGGCACGTCACCCTGTACGGGCCCTTAAGTAGGTAATGTAAGTAAGGGCTGATTTTTCAATAGCCAGATAAAAGTTATCTGGTGAATAATTATGAGACTGTCGCGACTGAATGTTTGTATAAGACAGTGACAGCAACAATTTTTATTCGACAGATAACATCTATCTGACTATTGAAAAACCGGCCAAGTGCGAGTCGGGCTCGCGCACAAAGGGTTCCGTAGCAGCAAATATAATAACCAAAATTACAGTTAAATCAACCTATCTCAAAAACTATAAGAGATACTTTGATCAAACCAAAAATCGTTGAAAGAGTTAATTAGCATGCATCACCTCTATTTTTTTTAGAATTTTATACCCCGTAGTTATAAAAATAGAGGGGGGGGGACATACTTTTTACGACTTTGAGAGCTGATATCTCAAAAACCGTTCACTTTAAGAAAAATGTTTTTTATAAAACTTTATATCATTTTAAAAGACCTTTCCATTGATACCCCACACGGGTATGTACATCGAAAAAAAAAATTTCATCCCTCAGTTACATGTATGGGGGGCCCCACCCCCAATTCTTTTTTTTACTATTTAGTGTCATATTTTTGTAGCGGTTCATACAACACATATTCCCATCAAATTTCATCACTGTAGTACTTATAGTTTCCGAGTAAATCGGCTGTGACAGACGGACAGACGGACAGACCGACAGACGGACATGACGAAACTATAAGGGTTCCGTTTTTGCCATTTTGGCTACGGAACCCTAAAAATCAGCCCTAAGTACAGTAAACACCTGCCAAAAAACCACCAGTTCCACATGTCACTGAAACTTTTTCATTGTTCATGAGATGTGAGTGTGAGTGTATTTCTTCATCATCATCATAATGATGACACCCTGAAACCTGTCCAACTTGCCGACCCTCAGGTTTCCTCCTACAACGACTTCGTCCACCTGTCTTGTCTATGGTCGTTGTTACTGCGCGGGCTATTTCCTCGTCTTCAGTTCAACTTGTCTTCAGAACAATAACAATAAATCTCCAACACAACACAAAGCTCAACGATCATCCCGACAATAACAATTCCACATAACGAAAGCTAATTAATCTTATTGCAGTAATCCAGCAATGATAAAACGAGGGATTATGCCGATTACACGACGTTTTAAACGGAACAAATTGTGCGCTATTCGTTCGCTTATTTAGTAAACATTATAGATGTCTCGGTGTGGATCGGCGGCCATTATTCAGTGGGGCTTAGCTTGGTGAATTTTAATGCGAGCTTGCGGTGAAGCGATGCGCGGGGCGCAAGACTGATGCTTTCGCAGTATTGCTATTATTCATTTTCATTACGTACTCTTGTATCTTGTGCAAGTACGCGGCTTTGCCACAGAAACTCGTAGAAATGCGTGTACACTGTATTCTCGAAACGAATTTTGATACTTAGGTTTATTTTAAAAACACAAATTCGAATCATTGCGTTAGTAACAAAAATGTTTTGTAGAGAGTAAGCATAGATATAATATCCTCATCATCAGCCTATAGCAGTTTACTGCTGGACGTATGTCTCTCCCAAAGCACGCCACTGTATGCGATCTTTAGCTTTCCGCATCCAATCATAACATCAGTGGCCACAGCATCTTAACAGATGATAGTTACAGCATATCCAATCATAACAAGCATAATAATTATGTACTTACTTGCAAAACGACGTACTTATACTACCCATAACGAGGCTTATAATATGTGCTTGAAAAACACCGGTTATTTATTCCCACAAAGCAAATACATCCTATGGCTAGTAAAATTCTGTTAGACCAATAGAAGCTACGTCAGATTTGACAAGCAAGCGACGCTGCGCGCTGCTCAAGCATTGTTTATTGCTAAAGTTCGGTGGTGGTAACCCCGCAGTTCGCAGCCAATATCCGTGATGCATCGCGACGCTGATTTACTGTCGGCTGTAAACTCACCACGAGGCTCGTAAACCCACCACCTGCTGGCTGCCTTCATTACCAAAGCACGATTGCACCGCTACCCAGTAATCCCCGTTAAGAATAGGCTGGGGTTAATTGTTTCATGTAGTTTTTCTGATAGCGATGACTTTTTTGTTCAACCAACAACACAATATGTTTACATAATTTAGTCCGCAATTATTATTTATTACAGATTTATAACGCGCGCAGATAAAGAAACAATACTTACTTTACGATAACGGGAGACTTTGGTCCCACTCTTATCGTTAGAGAAGTACTTACTTATGTTCCTTGTCGCCGCTGCACAGGTTTTTTATCGACGTCGATAAACTCGTTTAATGCTCGTTCCACCAAACACAGAGCCGTATTCTGTACAGTGACGTTTATCTACGTCGATAACAAACCCGTGTTGCAGTTGGTTGGTCCTACCCACAAATTTGTGGTCCTACTACTAAGGTTTATTATTATTAACTATTATTATAAATTATTTATTGCACATAAAAAAATAGTACAAAGGCGAACTTAATACTAGTAGCATTCTCTACCAGTTAACCTTTGGTGATGTCGAGAAAGTGATTGGTAGTGCGATAGGCTGAGAGGAGAGAAGTTTATCTAAATCGGTGGTTTATCTAAGTGGAGTTTATAATTTGGTGGTGAAACCGAGCCTTTGGCGAGATTTAATACCGACACGATACGGCGAGAATTTTTCTTAAAGAGTTTATGAAATTGGCTGGTTATTAGCCTTCACTTCGAGGATATTGCGTTTGATTCACGGATCACGAAACAATCCGAAAATAAAGGGAACGTGTTAAATATACATAATTATACTGGTATTACTACGACGTTCCTAGTAAGTATTTAATTTTTTTTCTTTTATTTCTACCGACACCGACCTCAAAGAAACTACTATTTTGTAAGAAAATCAATTGTAAATACCTAGTAAGTACTTAATTACCGTACAAACTTACGCATTTATAATATTTTAGTATGATGGACGGAATGCTTTTAGCATTAAGTCCACCTAATTGTACATAATTACTTTTGTATATTGTGCAATGAAGAATAAATAAATAAATAAATAAAATCCTTCGATTGCGAGTCCGGTCATTATTTTTTGTAACCAACCAGGTTATTTTTCTCAGAAATACAATAAAAATATTATATAAACACAAAAAGTGTGATTCCGGCCAGGATCGAACTGGCGGCCTTCTGCGTGTAAAGCAGATGTGATAACCACTACACCACGGAACCCGGTGAACGCTGATGTGAAAAGTGCAACCAAAATCGAAGCTAGCCTGTTGGAAATAGGAAGAGACTGTAGGTAAGCGGCCTCTAAATTTTGAAAGTGTAAACTGCGATAGTTATTAGAGTCCGCCACTGAAATTTTACGGCAAAATCGGGAACTATTTCTTTTATTCTTACGATCTGGCACTTAGCCCTGTGAGCCCCTGTGAGTGCAGCGCCACATCTATCGGACTTCAATGGTGACACTGACTCTACTGTTTTGTTGCATACGAATGTGGCGCCTCTAGCGGAAACGATCATAAATCATACGATAGAAGAAAACTGACAGATAGCCGGTAGGTAGTGGCCCGCAGAGAAAAAATACACTACCGAGTGGCTAGTAACTGCATGAGGAAGGTCCAGGGCTCACTGTCTATTGTAGCTTCGGAAAGTCTTATTGTCCATGATAAAGGCTGATGATGATTATGGACAGACAAAGTCTACCTATTCATTCTCGTCGGTCATAATTCTGTTCTTCTCAGAAATAATACAGGGTGTAGAAAAAGGATACTGTAAGGAAGTCATCAATGAAAGGGGCACAAAGCAAATGAAAGGGGTCATTATGAATAACTTTGACTTTGTAGATTCCAAAATACATAGTTTATTTTATTCTATCTGTACACTAAGGCCCTGTTTCACAATGTCTAGTTAGTGGCTACCTGTGAGATAAAATACATGCTGTCACTCTCTGATATTATTTTTTTGACAGTGACAACATGTACTTTACCTCACAGGTAGCCACTAACCAGACATTGTGAAACAGTGCCTAAGTATAGTAGGTATTAATATTAATATGAACCATAAATTATTCTCTTTGGATTGATAGGCATGTGAAATCAAACTACAAAATAGATAATTAATTGTATGTGTATTATTAATTATTCCATTTCTTACAAAATTATTTACAACATTACAATAATAACGCATTATATCCATTGTCATATAAAACATTACAATTGAGATAAATTAACATTTCTACGGCGAATTTACAACGCACTAAATTACTATTAACTAAATACCTTCTAACTATTACTAAAACAGATCAAAATTTTAGGCACCTTCTCATAAAAATATAGTCGCATATTTTGTGACAAATATAAATCTCGATTATTGCGTAATATAATTAAAAAAACGTAGACTTTATAAACACAGGGCTGGGTAAAACCAATGAATTCTCCGAAAATCAAGGGACTGTTGTTTTAAATAAATGTAAATGTGAGTGCGAGTTTCTACTTCGTTCAAGTATGGCTAGTAAACGCGAATACGCACTAGCTTCGCTCCATACAAATTTGAATAGATCTTCACTGTTCGATCGGTTAAGAAAAACCTACACTTGCCCCACGGTTGGTCATTCGATTGTTTTACTCTGTACATATTTTTGTGCTACAATAATCAACCGACAGTAAACTTGTTAAAATTTACTTGAAATCATTTTTGCATCCGTTAATTCAACATTTATTTTCGGTTACTATTTGCAGATAAAAATAGAATGATTTACCAGTTGAACGAATTATTGCCCATATAACCGTACTGGGCTAAGAAAATCTAGTGACACTATTGGATTATGCAGATAAACCGTCATAAATGTGCCACACATAAAAATATAAAAAAAACAACGAAATCTATTAGCAAATGGACACGTTATAATCTAACTGAACCTTTCGATACATTCGCTTCAAATATTTTTATCATTCAGCAAACAAAACATTTACGTATTCCGTACCATGGGTAAATTAAATAGACTATAAAATATCGTATCTTTCAATAGTAAAAACTGTATGTAATTAATGAAACCTACCTTGCATCGATATAACCATAAATATACAAATCGTTGTACAATATTGAACAATACATACATCCAGTTATATGTACCTACCGATGAGAAAGCAACACCAAAGCCTGTATTACCAACAAAATTATAGTCAAGTAAATAATGTACCATATACCTACGCTAACTATAGCAATTTATACAATACATAATAGGTAATACTATTTTAATACGAATTCTGCCTATTAAGCTAAGTTATAAAATATACACAAACATTCGAACAACTCAGCAGGCAATCGATAGCAAATAATTGTTTTATTGTCAATACAATCAAACTTGTTTGGAAGCCAAAACCTTGCCTTAGATATAATATTCTCAGATTTACTTAACATATAAAAGGAGCGGATAAGTGATACCATATACAGAGGAAACGCACTCAACTTCACTGCATTAGAATACGATATATCGAAAAATTAAGAAGAAGATACTTACACCACAAAAAGAAGTGATCAATGAAATAAAAAAGTTTAAACTCACATTTGAGTCAACAAACAAATATGAAAAATCCAGAATATTAAATATAAGTTAAGGCTTCGACTACAAATGTACTCAGCAAAACACTGAAGCCATGTGTAAATTACACTTTATACATTGTCAGTCTTTCCTTAGATATTTACATGGACAACTATAAACGTTATGTCTACCATGATTTTACAGCTACGAAGGTTGAAGGAAACGGAACTACATTCTGGAATATTCAAATCGTAGTTGTAAAATCAGAGTAGGGTCTCTACAAACCATGACCCTATTCAACGTATAACTACCAGCATATTGGCATGATATGTACAGTGTACACCTATCATTAATGTCGCAATCATGATTGTAAATGACATACTTGTATGTATTGTGGTCGACACTTTTTAATGTTTAGCTACCGTACCACCACTGAACATTAGCAATCAACAATCCCTAAGCAGCACTAAGCTAAGCAGCATTCCTGCAATAATTTGTATGGATCCGACAGATGTTTGACAGATAGGTGATGCTACCTATGGATTGTTGATTGCTAATGTTTCGATGGTGGTAAGGCAGCAGGTATTTTATTCTCGTAATATTATTTACTGAATGTCGCTCAATAGCATCATTAGCATTCTGTATTTTTACTATTTTTACATGAGTTGAAAATTTCATAAGATTGCAAACTATCATTGCAGAAAATAAAGCTGTTATTCGTAAAATCAATGATGACTCTTAAAACTATGGACGTAAAGGTTATATTTGTTGTCCTGTCCTGACCTTACAGATTTTCTTCGGTATATTGCATACCAATAAAATGATAATCAAAGGATAGTCTTGTAAGTACTACGAAATAGTAGATTTTCATAAGACACTTTAATACATCATTTAACTTGTCAATTCATGGATCTGACCTACGTTTAGTACTGGTTTTTATACTTTTCATAAACTGTGAAAGTTTTTGTTTTCTCGCATACAAAGTGGCGCCTCTAGCGGAAACTATCGTGAAACTTTTCGCAGAAAATCAAGAAAAAGTATTTTTTTTCCATTTGCTAAACTATAAAACCTGTAGTAAGCATACCGAATCTATCAATCCGTATAGATGATGTCTAATTATAGATTTCCACACAGATGTTGTAGGTACATTTTAATATGTAACAAGTTTTAAGGACTAATCATTATCACGATCTTAACGACTGTCTAATAACTTTGCCATACAAAACGAGACTGAAATCAGTGAGTATTGACGTTTCGTACAAAAATACTCTTTTGCATTTACAATTCAGTAGACCATTATGCACTAAAGTAGTTCTAATCTAGTCTTTACACGGCTTAATATCAAAATAGCACTCACTACGTGTTATTTTCTGCATTCTTGTATTATCCGTCACATCATCGGTGGATGTGTCTTGTGACGAGTTCTGGAAGTTTCTAGAACATTCTGGCAGTTTCTAGAACACTCTGGAAGGTTCTAGAACGCCATAGAACGTTCTAGTGCGAGTTGGAATGCACGCTGTGCTGTGCCTTCTTCTTGCGTTGCGCGAGCATGTCGTAGAAGGGATTGTGGCTGATGGAGCGACGGAGACACTCGATCCACTCGTCTCGCTCTTCTACCGTTGCCGCTGACATTCTGGAAATGACAAATTTCAGTATTAGAAGAGCATAACTTTGGTATTTTATCGCAATATTTTGATCAATCTGGCTATAACACACATAATATTAGCGTGAGCACTGAGCCTTGCTCTGCATACTATAGTTACAGATAAAAACGTTAATCCTCCTAGTAAGTATTGCATTAGCGTCAAAAGTAATCGATACATATCGCTTTCCATTCTCTTCTGTCACTTTTGTGACGTCCCCGCGTAAGTGCTGTGTTTCGAAATACGGGGTTGGGTCAGCGCGCAGTCAGATTCGATTATAGGGTCAATTCAGACGTACCACAACCACACCACAGCCACAACCACACCACAACCACGCGGTGTGGTCGGGCGTATATTTTGTATTGACAATGAATAATCCAATTCACACGTGCCACATTTTGCCGTTGTCATCGACCACCTGTGTAATACGACCACATCGCAACCACATCGCAACCACAACGCAACCACATCGCAACGGCAACGCCGCCACGCGGCGGCGGCACTGCGGCAACCTGTTCTCCGTATTAACTGCATACGACCACGTGGGTACCACATCGCAATGACAGCGACAGCACAACCACATCGACATTTTGTCGCTGCCACAACGCAACTGCAAAAAGCCGCTGTCACACAATTCACACGTAACCACAGCTTGACCGCATTTTGTCGCTGCGACGTGGTGTGGTTGTGGTACGTGTGAATTGACGCATAGGCACAAAGGTCAATTACCGTTTTTATCTCTGGATCAGGTGCAAAGAAACCTGACCCCATCTCATAGTAACAATGCTTCTGAGAGGGGTCAGGTTTAACCTCAGATGTGGTAAGTACATTACCTGTAAACAGTGTGTTTCCCCTCCACCACCTTGCCCTCGGAGTCGGTCTTGCACGCCTTGATGAGGTCGGCGCCGCCGCTCGCGTACAGCTCGAGGCAGTGCGGTCTATTATACACTACACAGATACATCACAGATAAAAACGGCCATTGGCCTCTTAGAGCTTTAATATTGAGCTTTCCATTGGTTTCTGTCACTTTTGTGACGTTCCCGCGTAAGTGCTGCGTTTCTTGGTACGGGATAGGGTCAGCGACGCAGTCAGATCGATTATAGGCACAAAAGTCAATGACCGTTTTTATCTCCGGATCCCGTGTACACTAAAAGTAACGACGCTGTCAGTCAGGTAGTTGATCTCTGTGGTAGACACAAAGGGCAATGGCAGCTTTTACCTCTGTACACTATTCTGTAGGTATAGGTGACTATAGTGACACATTACCTGTAGACAGTGTGTTTCCCCTCCACCACCTTGCCCTCGGAGTCGGTCTTGCACGCCTTGATGAGGTCGGCGCCGCCGCTCGCGTACAGCTCGAGGCAGTGCGGCCGCTGCCGGTCGCTCGCGGGACGCACCTGGAATGTGTGGGGACAAGGGTCAGTAAGAATAGTATAGAATATTCTTTATTTGTAACACACATATAAAAATGGCGGACTTATCGCTTGTAGCGATTTTTTTAAGACAACCTTAGGGTGGACGGATATTTATGAGAGGGGTCAAGTGCTTATATAATTTAACAACGAGCAATGAGGTCGATTCTAAAGGCACAAATTCGAATTTTAGAGCTGTCAAAACATTTTCTTTAATAAAATTCAAATTCAAAACTATGAGCGTACCCGTAAATATTGCTAGGAAATTTTATAGTTTGACAGCGTTAAAATTAGAATAGCTACCAATATACAGGGTGGCCCAAAGAGTGACGTCCAAAGGAAAATGTTTGATTCCTTAGGTCAAGGGGTAGCCAAATCACCCCCATGTATGTTCAGCAATTTTTAGTAGTTTAGGAGTTATGATTTTTTTTCCAATTTTTCTACGAAAATCGACCTCAGTGGATTAATTATGTTTTATTATTTTTTGGATAACTTTTTTAAAGCATTTTTTTATTTTTGTGTCATCCTCTTAAGTTGTCCTTTTAACCATAAAAGTTTCAGCTTCCTAGCTGTAATGTAAGTTAGTTATTTTTTTATCGAAAGTTCGAATTATATCATTGAGCTAGACTGCTCTGAATTTTCTACTTGAAATTAAAAATTGAAAAAGATATTCTCATGGTGCCTTATTAATTTTAAAAACTCCGCAAGGTTCCAAAATTACATAAAAATAAAAATAAACTATTGCTTAATAGGGTATTATTTGCAGAAAAAAGCCTTCAAAGGTACCTGGGTGAAAATTACCTAATTAGTAAATTGTTTCAGAAAGTTGAAATATTCCTGTTATGTCATTACTAAGAGCGGTGGTAGCTCAGTCGGGTAAGCGCCCGCTTCTCAATCAAGAGATGCGGGTTCGAATCCCGGCGCTGACATGTACCAATGAGTTCTTTTAACTTAAGTACAATGTATACCATCGCTCTTACGGTGAAGGAAAACATCGTGAGGAAACCTGCATATCTAGATTTAGCACATCTAGATATGTGAACCCACCAACCCGCAGTGGACCAGCGTGGTGGGAAATGGTCCAAGCTTAGGAAGGCAGTTTAGACCTTGGGGATATGCACAAAGGTTCCACTCGAGAGAGCCAGGTGCAGGTACTTACACCCCCACAGAGAATAGAATAGAATAGTCATTACTAAGGACTAATTAAGTTAGAAAATGTATCAAATTAAAGGGAAAATTAAATTATTTACTTTATTTTAAAAATTAAGTTACATTTTTGAATGTAAATTCTTAGAAAAATGTTTTAGTCTGAGTAGTAAGATTTATGAGATAATTTTATTATTAATAATAAGTAAATAAACTCTAATAATTATTTTACACATTTACTCACAAAGAATTTTCAAAATGGCGACCTCCCATAGCAATACACAACCTACATCTACGCAAGAAATTTTCTTTAAGTCAAAAAAGTGACAAATGTAAAAAAATATGACATTTGTCAAAATGTTAAACATGTAAAAAAAGTACCTTTTCTCAAAAATGTGACATCTGTCAAAAAGTTACATTTGAATGAAACAGAGAAGCGTATAGGCGACTTAAAGAAAATTTCTTGCGTAGATGTAGGTTGTGTATTGCTATGGGAGGTCGCCATTTTGAAAATTTATTGTGAGTAAATGTGTAAAATAATTATTAGAGTTTATTTACTTATTATTAATAATAAAATTATCTCATAAATCTTACTACTCAGACTAAAACATTTTTCTAAGAATTTACATTCAAAAATGTAACTTAAATTTTAAAAAAAAGTAAATCATTTAATTTTCCCTTTAATTTGATACATTTTCTAACTTAATTAGTCCTTAGTAATGACATAACAGGAATATTTCAACTTTCTGAAACAATTTACTAATTAGGTAAATTTCACCCAGGTACCTTTGAAGGCTTTTTTCTGCAAATAATACCCTATTAAGCAATAGTTTATTTTTATTTTTATGTAATTTTGGAACCTTGCGGAGTTTTTAAAATTAATAAGGCACCATGAGAATATCTTTTTCAATTTTTAATTTCAAGTAGAAAATTCAGAGCAGTCTAGCTCGATGATATAATTCGAACTTTCGATAAAAAAATAACTAACTTACATTACAGCTAGGAAGCTGAAACTTTTATGGTTAAAAGGACAACTTAAGAGGATGGCACAAAAATAAAAAATGCTTTTAAAAAGTTATCCAAAAAATAATAAAACATAATTAATCCACTGAGGTCGATTTTCGTAGAAAAATTGAAAAAAAAATCATAACTCCTAAACTACTAAAAATTGCTGAACATACATGGGGGTGATTTGGCTACCCCTTGACCTAAGGAATCAAACATTTTTCTTTGGACGTCACTCTTTGGGCCACCCTGTATATATATTATTCTCTTTTCTTTTTCGTTCATTAGTAAATAAATTAAATACATACGGAGATGTTCTCTAGCGGGATGATCCCTCGCGGCTCCTTGTCCGTCGTGTACTCGAAGTAGTACAGGCAGTTGTCGTTCAGGATGAACCACCGTCTCTTCCACGACTTGTATCTGGAATTGTAGGAGAGAACCACGTTAGTATATGATATTGTTATATTTCTGGAGATTTGAAAGCGGAACCTTCAACGCAAGCGTCAGTGTGTTATCAAGAAAATTCGTACGAGGAAGTCAGGAGAAAAAGTTCGTGAAAGGAGTCGAGTTAGAATTCATTGCAAAATGGTCACTATCAAATTTGCAGGATATCATCACCTCTGACAGAATTTATTTAAAGGGCGGGTGATCGAGAATAGCTCCTCAGAAATATGTTTCTTGTTCACGAGGAAAACTGCCGATCAATTCAGGTTTCAAACAATTAAAGACCGCAGTCATCTGTTTTTCATTTCGAATCAAAAAGTAAATTGACATTCCAACTAAACAAAACAATAAACAAGCGGTCACTACCCCCGCAAATTATGGCGTACTAATTAAACAAAACATATGACTATTATGTTCCTAAATCGCGTGCAAATAGCGCGGCTACGCAAAACTAAAAGACGCGTAACGATGACACAGAAACATTCGGTCACGCACGGACCGTAAAGATTAATATTCCACGCACATTCGACACCCTATTGTAGGTAAATGGAGCTACAATACTGCACAAATAGTCCTTGTTTCAAGTTATTGACAGCACAGACGCTGACTCTACTTTTTATTTTGGCTTATTGGGTCAGTTTTGTTGTAGGTATTATAGTAAGTGTGCGTCTTGCAAAAATTTTAAAGTAAGCAGAAAAGGATTGCAAAAATATTGAAACTGTAAAGGGGGTCGCATAACTCATCATTTTCAATAACGAAAGGATAAAGGCCAACCACAGATCTTTAAATCAAAAATTCAGGATGGTAGCAACCGCGGCTGACTCTGCACCAACAAAAATCGCGGTCGAAGCAACAAGATGAAACTATATTAGCCATCTTAAGGCGCAGCAGAGCCAACATTAGGTTTTCCCGCTGGTGCGCTTCAGGCGTCACAGTAAGAGGAGTCGATGGCAGTCGCCGTGGCCGAAATCGGTCGGAAGGTCATCAGCATCATCATCATCACTATCTTTTCGTTATTGAAAACGACGTGTCGACAGTAAAGGGGGTCACCGACACGTTACTGTCGACATATTTGTGAACAGTACAGTGGTGGTCCGTACCTGCCGCCCTGCTTCCACAGCCAGCCCTCCTTGTCGGGGTTGAAGAACGTGTGCATGAGGTCGTTGCCGTCGTCCTCGGGGATCTTGAACGGCTCCGTCTTTATAGACTCGTATAATGACTGGAATTAAAGATAAATATCATATGAGAAATGTAGGTTGATTAATTTAAAGTCTGTTTTTTTTAATTGCCAGATTTTAAACGATTCATCAACAGTCGATCGTGCTGCGATTAAGTGACGTATCGTTCTATTGACGGAACAATCGACTGTTGATGAACCGTTCATAATTTGACTTTACATAGGTACGCACATAAATAAGTCCCCTTTTATCTAAAATACTATATTCACAAGTGCAAATGTGAAATTTAATAAAACCTGGTATTTAGTATCAGAGATAAAAGAATAGACTTTATAGAGGATTGCTTATAATGCATTCCTCGCTTATATAATATGAGAGATGTTTTATGTTTACCAGAAGTCCTTACTACAAGTTTTACTGATAATTGCTATCAAATTCACAGTAGGTATCCTACAGTAACCTATTAGTAAATAAATAATATTATGGTCACTTTTTACTACATTGTTTTTTAAGATAACACGTACTTACCTAAATGAGGAAATAGTAAACACAATATTTAAAACAAATAATACACAACACTGCGCATTAATTGTAGACAATATTACGTCGCGAGCAACTTGTGATAACTAATGATGACTCTGTTTTGTTGTGAGACCATCGGGCCAGTGATAACTACGACTTTATTATGTTATGAATGTCATTATGAGCAATCAGGGTTCTTATTCAACAATTTCTACATCTACATATAACGATCTTTTACAATCAGATATTTTATGTATCATTTGATTTAATAAGATTACAGATACCTATCTATCTAATCTACGAAAGAATATCTATTATATATTTGGTCAATAGGACTTTTAGCGATGCAGCTGGTTATTGAGGTGCAAGAATAATAGAATAATATAAAACATGGTCTTTGGTGGTTTTATTTACAATGAATGAGAATAATAGTGTAAAAGTATCTAGCAAAGTCACAATGACATAAACTATAAACAATAAACAATAAAAGGTTCCAAATTCAACTATATACATGGCCTCATAATAAGGCGTCGTGGCGTCGTCAACATGCTTCCCCCCTGGGGTGTGTGGGCGGCGGCGGCGGTGGCGCGGCGAGCTGCTGAACCGGGACATCAGTGCCAGCTTCACCCGGCGGCAGCGCGGGACCCACGGTTGTATCCTCAGGTGCAGGCCCCGATCAGTGCCGGGCACAGCCGACGGGCGCGCGGGACCTACGGTTGTTACATCAGGTGCAGGCCCCGTGCTTGCCCGGTTCTCGCTCTGTTGCTCCCGCTAGCGACCACACTCCCTACGGTCTGCGTGGTGGACGGTGTGCTTCGGATGACGCCCATTGTACTGCTGCGACACCCAGTCTCCAGTTCTCACTTCGGCTTTACTGAGGGCTGCGTCGTCGTCGAAGGACATCATGTGACGTCGACGGCACATTTTGTAGCCGAGTTTCGCCTTCGACCGGGTGCACTTTTTGGCCGTATATCCTTTACACCTCAGCTGATTATGGAGTTAGCTCGAAGGACCATTTTAACGATGCAGCTGGTTGTTGAGGTGCAAGAATAATAGAATAATATAAAACATGGTCTTTTGTGGTTTTATTTACAATGAATGAAGATGAATAGTGTAAAAGTATCTAGCAAAGTCACAATGACATAAACTATAAACAATAAACAATAAAAGGTTCCAAATTCAAACTATATACATGGGGCCTCATAATAAGGCGTCGTGACCATTTTAGCGATGCAGCTGGTTATTGAGGTGCAAGAATAATAGAATAATATAAAACATGGTCTTTGGTGGTTTTATTTACAATGAATGAGAATAATAGTGTAAAAGTATCTAGCAAAGTCACAATGACATAAACTATAAACAATAAACAATAAAAGGTTCCAAATTCAACTATATACATGGCCTCATAATAAGGCGTCGTGGCGTCGTCAACAAGGACCAAGGTCATTCTCTATGTATTTGTAAATACTAATTGTTACGCTTAATGCAACATGAGCATTGATTGTCAATTTACAGATTTCATCTCGACAATACAACCTTTGAGCAATTTCAGAAGTTAGCTATTGTTGGATGATGTGGATGAATAGGTAGTAATTTATAGCTTTTTCATGTAAAAAGTAAAGAATAAAGCACATGTGTCCTTCTAGTTTATAAATAGCATTAGGTTATCAGTTGGTACTAAATGTGCATAATATTTATGTTTATCTCGCTTCACTTGGTTGCGAATGAAACCATAACACACCACTCAAGACACAAGACACAACTGTATTAAATCAATACATAAAAACCGTTGTAAACTATTATTGACAATCAGTTTTCCTGATCTTGTCGATGCTTATTTCTTAGGCCCAGTTCAGATGACAAGCGCTTAACGCGCGTTTTGATGACGCGCGTTTACAACTACATACATTTTAATCCGCGTGACGCGCGTTAGCATGTGTACAGCCTGAATAAAATGTATGTAGTTGTAAACGCGCGTCATCAAAACGCGCGTTGAGCGCTTGTCATCTGAACGTGGCCTTAAATAATAAATAATAATAATAAATTATCTTTATTTCCAGACCATAGGTCCAATAAAAAATGCACATCACAAAAAATAATATTACAAATAATTCACACACTAAAGATTAATAATAATAATAATACAATAAAAATAAAATTTAATTAAAAACAAGCACTCGGACACAAGCTATCAAAGGAATGACACATGATATTTCCTCCATGTATCGTGTAGTGGGCTCTCCGGCCACTGCCGGACCGCGCACAGTATGGGGTTGTCGGACGCGAAGATGACGGCGCGCGTGGACGCGGAGCGCCGGCGCAGCAGCGCGGCCCAGCCCGGCGCGCGCCCCGCCGCGAACATGCCGCTGGCGCTGCAGTGGTACGGCAGGCGGAACAGCGCGCGCCACGCGTGGTTGTACTGCACGCGCATGCGCCGCATCGCCTCCACCGTGTGCGAGCTCCACAGCTCCACCGTGTACACGCTGGTGCAGTACGTGAGGAACAGCTGGCGCTTCACCTCCCCGCTGCAGCGCTGGAAGCGCCGCGCCAGCATGTTAGCACGCACCGTCACGGCTCTTCGTTGGCGTTCAATGTCGGCATCATCTGAAAGTCTAGAATTAATAATGTGGCCTAGATATTTCACTTCTTCAGCCCGCCGTAATGTTTCTCCTTTCAGTATTAATGGGAGATCAGTTGTAGGTGTGTTCTCTGACTGGAAGATCATATACTCCGATTTGTCCGCGTTGTACTGCATATTGTGATCGTCTGCATACTTCTCACACACCGACAGAAGCTCGCGCATCGCGGAGATGGAGGGGGCCAGCAGGACCATGTCGTCCGCGTAACAGATATTGTTTACCATGGTCCCGTGCATGGAGCATCCGACTTGGGTCTGTGTGAGCTGCTTGTTCAGATCGTCCATGTACAGGTTGAACAGGACCGGGGACATGCTACCTCCCTGTCTCACGCCGCAGCTCAATCCCACTGGCTCCGACAGTACACCATTCCATCGCACAACGTTTCTCTGTGCTTTATACCAGGCGCTTAGCACCTTTACAATGGCGGTAGGAGCGCCTCGATTTTCAATTTTATTCCATAGCTGTTCATGTGCTACACGATCGAAAGCCTTGCTAAGATCTAAAAAGCAGGCGTAGATTGAGGTTTTTCGTTTTTTGTAGTAGCTGGCTATCTGTTTTAGCGTATACACACACGTTACAGTAGAGTGACTGTGTTTGAACCCCATTTGATTTGGCTCGGAAGTTAAGTATACCTCAGCCATAGAGTGCAATACCTTTTCTAGTAGTCGAGCGATGATGGAGGCCAGTGCTATAGGTCGATAATTGCCGGAGCTCGATTTATCCTTCTTTGCATTTTTGAGGATTGGTGTAACCACTGTTTGTGCAAGTATCTTAGGAATGTGAGAGGTGGTTAATATGGAGTTATATAATAGTGTAAGTGCTTGCATTGTATAGATGCCGCTGTTTTGTATGTGCTCAATAGAAAGACCGTCAAGCCCCGGTGATTTTCCTCTGGCCATCTCTTTTATTATTTTACACAAGGTGTTACTGGTTATAGCTGTACGGTCTTTATCATTAGGTATCGAGTGGTTCGATTGTAGATGTGTTGACATGTTTTGTGAGGTAGGTGGTGGGGGCTGTGTAAACATGGCACTAAATTCTTCTGCAATGTTTTTATCGTCCGTAATCCCGTTAATGTGAGAAGGAAGTACGTTCTTGGCCTTGATTAAGCTATTGGTGCGATTCCAAAAGCTCGAAAAGTTTTTACATGCCATGTCATTCGCTAATTTATCCATGAGTATTTGATCTTTTCTTTTTTGACAGTCCTTAAGCGAGTTTTTAAACATTTTGCGTTTTTGTTTGCGATTCTCCGCGATATCCCCACTAACCGGCCGGCCAGATTCGTGCCATAGACTTAACGCTCGCTTAGAGGCGGCATAACAATCGGCGACGTGTTTATTCCAGCCTGGTATTCTTCGCCTCCTCGAGCTTGCAGATGTATTTTTTGTAAATGCTTGAATAGAAGCCTGTTGCATTGTTGTTATTATGTTGCTACAAAGATTGTCGATTGAGTTTTCATTCATATTTGAAACGTCAATTATTTGTGTGAGATAGTGATGTAAATTGGTTTCGACAATTTCTGAGTAATGATTAATTTGGAGCATTGACCGAGGCTTCCACGCATATTGGTTGCATTTCGGCTGGTTTTCGTTGTAAGATGTTAATGTATCAATATCTAGTTCGAGATGTAATGAGCGGTGATCTGTCCATGAGACACTATAGTCTATGTCAATTCTCCGTATCGCTCCGTGCGTGCGCTCAGTAGCCAGACAATGATCGAGCCACGATGTAGTGTTGTGAGCGTCGCTAACGTATGTGTACGAGTCCGGCGGTAATAGCAGTCTATCGGTGTATTTATAGTCATATTCGGCACAAAACAACTCCAGTTCTCTGCCAAAAGGCTTCCGTGGATCCGCGTTGAAATCACCGACAATCAGACAGTCAGAAGCATAAACCTAATAATTAAAGAACTTAAACCTAATAATTTGATACTTTTACATAGAAAGTCTTAAAGAAATTGGAAACAATTTGTTTGATTGGTCGAAAGCTTAATTACTCCATAAATTGCAGCAATTCATCTAATTACAAATTTATTTAACATTTATCTGTTACATAATGTAAAGAAAGTTACGACCACTAAAAACACTACGGCCATTGAGGAAAGAACCCGACAGTGCAAACTTTGCAACAAAAACTGCTAGAAAGAGAATCTCATATACCTACCTACCAGTTGCAAAGTTAAGTAGTTTTGTCCGAAAAAAAACCATCTTTGACCCGTTGCAAAGTTAGCTTTGTCAGATTCTAGAAGCATCGAAGCAACACTTTAACGCTTCACTAGCAAATGTAATCGAAGACAAAGTGAGCCTTTTGATAGCCGATAAATCTAATCTGTTCGCGGGCGAAAGCAAAGCAAATCCAATGTTATTCATAGTCTGTTCCAGCTATTTACATAATGTGCGGGAATGGTCTAGTGAAGACCTTTTACGGGCACGAATAGCTTCTTTGTATATTTAAAAAGAGTATGCTTGATGTATCTGTTTTGGTACCTAATTTTAAATTTTATTGTGAGGTTAGACGGTACGGTGTGTACAGTAATTCGATTTTTATGAGAAGGTAGATAGATGTAGAGTGTATAGGATGTCTCAGACAGTCATACCGAATATGTTAGAACTTTTGTACATAAATACAAAGTCTATATTATGCTTATCATGCTATTGGTAGCTATACGCTTTTGTTCCTTGTTAAACTATATGCTTAACCAAGAATGAAAATACAGTTGGTGAGTCCGACAAGGTACAAAGATGTATAAGTAAGCTACTTACAAAGTTGTTTGGAGAAGCTCTTTCGGTCGCCAAAATTTCCAAAAAAAAAAACACGATCGCGCGTATATTTGGTGATGTATGTATGTATTACATACATATTGACTATTTCTATCTATATAAAAACTCACCAAGAGCAGCTCCTGCGGCAGATCCCCGCCATTATTGATCCCCCTGTTCATGGCCACAAACTGCTCCGGCGTGGGCTTGTCCTTCACACTCGGATTGTGTAAGGACGTGTTCAACATGATGATGGCGAAGCTGAGCACGTAGCACGTGTCCGCATTGGTGAAGATGTCCGGGTTGAGATGACCTCCCATAGTAACTATTGTAGTATATTAAAATACCTTTCTAATGACATATGTCATAGCCTCTACTAAGGGTTTTGTTATTTACGAAAACTAAAAAGTTTACGTTTTCTCCTGTAATCTTTTTTTTTTATTTTTATTTATTTATTTGTTTATTCATAATAAAATACATTTATTGATTAGCTATATAAAAGTGCCATCTGTATACATTATCTGTCAAAAGTTTCACTATAGTTTCCGCCAGAGGCGCCACTTCGTATGCGAGAAAACGTAAACTTCTATAGTTTTTGACTAACTATCAAACCTGTACTAGACCCTCAGGTCGTTATTGGTTCTTGGAGCAGCCTCCATAGATATTTGCCGGTCCTCCTTTAGTGCTAAAAAGTGTAAAGACCGAATTAAATCAAATAAATTAAAAACTCACCAAGAGCAGCTCCTGCGGCAGATCGCCCCCATTATTGATCCCCCTGTTCATGGCCACAAACTGCTCCGGCGTGGGCTTGTCCTTCACACTCGGATTGTGTAAGGACGTGTTCAACATGATGATGGCGAAGCTGAGCACGTAGCACGTGTCCGCATTGGTGAAGATGTCCGGGTTGAGCTGGCAGTAGCGCTGCGCGAAGCACTCCATCATTCGGTCGATTTTTTGAGCTTCTCCGGGGAGGCGGAAGGACCAGAGGAATTGTCTGGAATTGGGAGTGTTGGGGGTTATTTGTTTGTTTATACATTAATATAAGGTGTACTTTTATTAATACTTTATAACAGTAATAATGTACAATAAGAAGACCTACCACGGGGTATAAGACGCGCACGCCTAGACTTGACAAAAGGTTTGCGTCGTGCTACTCACATCGCGCAGCTTTGAGAGCAAGTGCGACGGAAAACTTTTGTCACGTCTTGACGTGTGAGTCTTGCGCCTCGTGCTAGGCCTTCAGGTGGACCTGCTACTAAAATATTGTTCTGCCAGTCAACACGCAGGAGTTTTATTTTTTATTTTTATTTTTATTTTATTATTGTTAAGGAAACATACAGAGCAGATGGATGCATTAAAGTTAAATACATAAGTAGTACTTTTTCCAATAAAGTTTCCATTAATATTTAAAGACATTTTAGTTTTAAAAATCCACAATACACACTAAAAACTTAACACACACAAAAACATGGTTACACAGAGCAATTACAAGTTCAGAGAGTTGGTACTTGTTGGTAGCAGAATGATACACATATGGCTATATCTATGGCGCTCCTAGAGGGTGGTCATGTCCATGTCCATATTGGACTATTATTAGATAGTACTACATTTATTATGACATCAGGGTTCGGTCACAAACACGACAACAGTATTTCTCACTCATAAACTTTACTAATAATGATTTAAATCCAAACCTAAAGGAAAGGTCAAGATAGATGACCCACAAGCGAGACCTTATACTCCCACTCTACAATAATGTCATGTCTTATTTTGAGCGCTCAAGTAGTCGACTGAATGTGCTAAAGAAAACGTGGGTGTGTGATTTGTTTTAATGAGGTGCCTCATTAAAATGGTACTTGTGTGAAACCTTCATACCTTTAGTCATATTATAAAATATGTTTTCCTTTAAACAACATACTTCATAGTAGGTTTAAACATTTTGCTTTGCATGAGCAATACTTTCAATTCTGTTCTGAACAAATATGTTTGCCATTGAAGGTGTTAATAGTGACTCATTTAACTGTATACATACAGGAAACATGAATGAATAAGTATTAAAATCATCAAAGCGCAACTTTCAGCTAAAACTAACCGCTCCACTGCATACCACAGAAAAAGTTCATTTAAATTAATAAAGTTCATCCCTCATCATATCCCTTTTCAATAGGAGCGAAGCGCTTTCTATAGAACATACACGCTTTAATTTTTCATAATACACCAGAAGCATGCATTGCACTACCTACATGAACTCCTAAAAAGACTGCAACAACTATCTGCCAAGTTGAAATTACAAAGCAAATAATGTACAGTACAGAATCACACGCCTCCTTTGTATTCATATTTTTATGCTCCGCTGCCAAGTAGATAAAATGAAATTGCATACGAGACGTTTATATGACGGAGCCATCGTAAAAACTAAATGGCATACAGTGAGCTAGTGGGGTCACTCCACATGACGAAAAACGAAGTTTCGGAGCGATGCTGTGCGAGCCACGACTCTATCTCTTTGTATTAAACAGACAGTATAAGACAGCTCTTGTTCGTAAATTTTTCGTCAGTATAGAGTAACCCTCCTGGTCTAGATTTATGCGATCGAGCCGTGATCCGTAGCGAATGACAGAATGATCTTTTATTATGCACTGACATCATAGCACTACTGTTTACTTGCGCTACCTATAGTTTCTGCGTTTGCTTATAAAGGTGCCATTTGGCGATGTTGGACATACGGTTATAGCAGACGAAGTGACGTCACTACTGCTTACATACCACCACCGACACAGTCAATAACAATTAACAATCAATAAGCAGCGTCGCTTGCTTGTCAAACAACTCTCAGTTCCATATAAGTTACGGCAGATTTGGTCGCTATGAATACCATAGATTCCAGTAGTGACGTTGCAACACGTCTAAAGAAACCGTCTGCTGAAACCTCATGTCTTCCGCCACCAATTTGCACCTTTAGTATCGGTTTATTATGCATTATGTAGCTCACTGTGCAGACATGACATCAAGCTAATCGAGTATGACTTCGAGTAATTCGATTATTCTGAGACAAAGCCGATATTAGGCGTGGACGCCAGGCAAACACAGCGTCGTTGTCCAAATATGGATATACTGAAATGCGTTGAACCAGAGACATGAATCTATTGTACCATGTGCAATAGAAAACTTATTTGATGTTTAATGACAGTTAAGTGATTTCAACTTCGATATTTGCCGAAAGAGGATCTAACATATCACCATTTTTAACCGACTTCAAAAAAAGGAGGAGGTTCTCAATTCGTCGGGATATTTTTTTTTATATTTTTTTTTATGTATGTTCACCGATAACTCCGCCGTTTATGAACCGATTTTGAAAATTCTTTTTTTGTTGTATTGGGTTGAGCTTCCAGGTGGTCCCATTTTTTTTCAGAATTTTATCTCACCCCTAAGGGTGGGTAAAGGGGTAAAAACAGGGTATGAATTTCCATTTTGGGTACCTATTAACAGTATTAACCGATTCTGATGAAATTTGAAACGTAAATAAAGTTCTTATAACAATAAAATATGATGGTGACCTTGAGCTGATCTGATGATGGAAACGGAAGGCAGTCAAGGGAACTCCTTAACGGTATATAGCAACTACCTCGTGTTTAGGCTTGAATGATTCGTATTGATTAGTAGGACTTTTTGGTATCATTTGCATCTTACTTTTGATTAAAAATTATTGCAAATAAACTAAAAACTATAAAATAAAATAATAATTTAAAAAAATAAAAAACCGACTTCCAAAAACCACTAAAATGTAAGTAATAATTTAAGGTTTACACAAATTATATGTGACAGTACAAATATACCTAATCAGGAACTGTTCTTTTTTGAAGTTGGTGCCATATTTCTTCAGATTACTTTGTCACTGCACCAACATCAAAAAAGAACAGTTCCTGCTTAGGTATATTTGTACTGTCACATATAATTTGTGTAAACCTTAAATTATTACTTACATTTTAGTGGTTTTTTGAAGTCGGTTTTTTATTTTTTTTAATTATTATTTTATGAAAATAGCATGTTTTAAAAGTTCCAGTTTTTTTCAGAAAATACAGAAAAAGTACCTAAGGACAACACGTTCACCACAGCTTCAAAAACTTGTCACCTAATGGCTACTTGTTTTAACCCTAAAATTTTGCATACCCTGCATTATTAAGAAAGCCAAACTAACAATCAACTAAAACGTCTTCAGGCGTTCCGTACACTATGTGAAGAAATAAATTTCTGACCATCACTACAATTCCTCTCACCTCAGCGCCTGCACCAGTATCAGATCGGTAAAGTCGTGCAGCTCCACGAACGCCTTCAGCACCGCCTCGTTGAAGTCGGAGCGCTCGCCGAGGTAGTCGCCTATGGCCGTCTTGCTCAGCCCCTCGCCCTTGTGCAGGAATTGAGCCACGTCCTCAGGCGTCCGCTGGAGAAGCCCGTTCTCGTAGAGGTACTCTATGCCTGGAAGGGAAAGGGGGCGAGATTTAGTTATGAGACTCGTGGCTCTTGGGAGTGTATGGAGACAGAAGACTTAAGATACAAATGTGCAAAGTAACCCATTTCATTATCCGTTAACAGTATTTATAAATGGAAGGATACGTTAGAGCAGAGCAGCGATTACTGGATTCGATACTACAATTTTCGAAACTACACAAACATACGGAAAAAGAACAGTGTCGTCAACTGTCACTGTCAAAACGTAAGGCAAATTTGTGAGTTCCAAAAGTCACATTTGTTTTTTTCCATATGTTTGTGTAAATTCGAAAATGGTATCGAATCCTGTGATCGCGATTGCTGATACGCAGGTGTAAGTTCACAGGAAGTTACGGATGGAATCAGTCTAATAATAAGTAATGATTGCTTTTTAATGAGTAATTAAAAGTTGAAAGTTAGCATGGCTCGAGCTTATGAACAGAGTCTCAGGCGAATGCGACTTCAATTTAATCAAATCTTCGTGAGAAGAAATAAATTAATTATAAATATACTTGGAACAATACGGTTCTCACAAAGTTTTAGTTGAGTCAAACGTAATTAAGTTCTGTCTGGCGAGTTTGAAACGAAATTAAAAACAGGAAAATTAATTTATTCCTGTGCTAATGTGTGTTTTATTCTAATGGCAGTACGGGACAGACGGATTCCTGAATGGACTGAAGCCGGTGAGTGACCCCTGGCTTTCATGTAGGCATGCCGGGGAAATTATCGACGAGGCGGCGCCGGTATGTATGACTGCTCATATTAAAATTATTTAATATACATACGAGTGTATTCATTGAATATGGAGAGGCGGCTTTCGTCCTTTCTACTTGATGATACATTTTAGCAATGGGGAGTAACGCGTGTGAATTTGCCGCTAGGGGCGCTGGTGTCGACTGAGGTTAAGTGTCATTTTACTTTTCATATAATTTGTTTGGCGGGCTTCGTGATAAATTATATTTTCGTTCATTTCCCTGTTGAAAAGTGATCTCTTTTCGCGAAATTATCGCAAATATGGATTATTTATCGATGAATGTGCACGCTTTGAAAGCTGAATTAAGGAAAAGAGGCGCATAAATAAGCGGTCTCAAAGAGCAGCTAATTCAGAGGTTAGTTTGTTTACTGTTTACAAACTTATTTTTTACGAAATGTATGCTTGTTTGCTTAGGTAACAGCTATGTTTTTGCTTTTTACAGACACCAAGACTATGACCGTAACAGTAACTTGGTTGTTAACGTAGAGGACAGCATCATACAACAAAATGATTCAGTGTATACTGTTGAGTGGCCTTAAGAAACTTTGTATAGCAGTGTAAACACTAAAAATGAAACTCCAGATCTAGATATTGTCACCAATGAGTAACTACTTTGGAATTTATGTACAGTGTACGTACGTACATACCATCGCTCTTACGGTGAATGAAAACATCGTGATAAAACCTGCATATCTAGATTTTCGAACCCACCAACCTGCAGAGGACCAGTGTGGTAGGAAATGGTCCAAGCTTAGGAGTGGAGTTTAGACCTTAAGGCGGACATGGACAAAGGCTCCATTCGAGTGAGCCAGGTGCAGGTACTGACACCCCCACAAATAATAGAATACTTAGTATACTATACTACCATTATTAAGTTTCAACTAACAACTCAACCAGCATTCATTGTGTGGATTACTAATGTGTTATATTTTTTGTATAGCAGTGTGTTTAAACGGAGAGGATAAATAAAAGTTAAATCAGTGTGTAATTCTTTTATTTTTAGTGTATTTATTAAATGCCTAATCCTTATTTACATTATGTTCTTTCTGAAATTGGTTATAATGATTTTCACAAACACGAGATTATCGGATAATAATTATTTCACAAGCCACTGTTTTAGAACAGTTTTATCACTTGGTAACATATGTCCTCCTTTTCTTTCCCAATATAACGGATCTGAACAACATTGCGGCATAGTAACTCGATATGATGATAGTTATTTTATAATTAATAAGCTTATAAGATTCAAGATTTAAAAACTTTATTTGGCGCCAATTTGATAAAGTCGCCTTTGATAAATTTGACAGCTATGGTACCTCTTTACCTCAGTCGACAGTGGCGCCAACTGGTGAGCAAAAAAACGGTAGTCCCCATTATATAAAGCTGGATTACCACTGACTCACTGACTGACATAGTAGTTCTCCCAGAAGGAGCCATTTTTTGATATAAAAATGTTTTAGGGAAATGTTCAGGGTGCTCGGGTGAGTAGAGAAAAACCTCGACTTTTTAAAAAAAAGTGTAAAAAAAAAAAATTTTTTTTGCTCCTCTTTTTTGGTGACCATACATTTTTTTATATTTCGAGGGTGTGTTTAGAATGCCTGACAGATTATAAAAAAATTATAAAGAAATTAAAAAACAAAATGGCGGCCGAGTAGCAGTGAAGCAAAGTTTAGGGCGTGTCAGACCCGACTTGAGGTGAATTGATCTCCCGGAAGGGGGGGAGGTGGGGGGATGGTATTTTTTGTAAACGGTGGGGCACATGATGAAATTTATGGGAAAATTCCAAAAAATGATTTATTTTTTTTTGCGGGGGGAAGGGACATTTTTTTATAAAAACGTGTTTTTTCGGGGATTTTCAAAGCGTTTTTTTTTATTGTCTTCGAGGAATTTGACAGGTTTGACTTGTATGGAGCGGTTGTGTAGTTTGATGAGTAGAGTTGCCATGTGAAAAAAAATTCCCCATTTTTAGGGTAAATTTCGAGATTTTCCCCAAAAACATGACAAGTAGAAATGGCCACTTTTGATTTTAAAATTTGATGCAGTTTTGTCGGAAAGACCCGTACTAATGACATTTGACCATTTTTATTACTTTCGACTGGCAACCCTGGGCGATAGGCGAGATTATATTTTTTCGGATTTTTGTACGTCGACCCAACTTGAGGTGAATTGATCTCCCAGAAGGGAGGCAGGTGGGGTGATGATTTTTTTTGTACACGGTCTTTTGTATGGTGCAGTTTATGGGAAAATTCCGAAAAGTTGAAAAAACAAAATGGCGGACTGCTTTGGCGGCCATTTTGTAAAAGTGACTTTTTTTCGCGATTTTTGATTGGTTTTTTCACGTAATTAGAGTGGTAGGAGAGATTTGTCTTGTATAGCGCATTTGTGTAGTTTGTTGGATAGACTATACAAATTAAATAAAATTTCCCCATTTTTAGGGAAAATTTTGAGATTTTCCCCAAAAACATAAAAAATTGAAATAACCGTTTTGGATTTTAAAAAATGATGCAGTTTAGTCAGAAAGGCTCATACTAATGACATTTGACTATTTTCATCACTTTCGGCTGGCAACCCTGAGAAATACGGGAGATTATATTTTTGAAAAAGTTCGACGTCGATTAAAGTTGAGGTGAATTGATCTCCCAGAAAAGGGGGAGGTGGGGTGATGTCTTTCTTTGTACATGGCTGGATATATGGTGAAATTCATGGGAAAATTCCGAAATCTGCAAAAATCAAAATGGCGGATGAAGTGGCAGCCATTTTGTAAAAGAGAAATTTTACATGTTTTAAGGCTATTTCACCTGTATTGAGTGGTCTGACAGTTTTGACTTGTAGAGCGCGTTTGTGTATGTGGATGCATTTAGTTTGCTTATGAAATAAAAACTCCCCATTTTGAGGGGAAAAAACAAAATTTCCCTAAAAACATGGAAAATTTTATATAAATATGCAATTTTATCGTTTTGTGATGCTCTGAGGGGATTCGAATGTATGGCGCGTTTGTGTAGTTAAATGCATAGATTTTTAAATTATAATAAAAACTCCCCACTTATAGGAAAAAAAAACAAAATTTCCCTAAAAACATGGGAAAATTTACATAAATATGCAATTTTATCACTTTGAGATGGTCTGAGGGGTTTCGAATGTATAGCGTATTTGTGTAGTTAAATGCGTGCAATTTTAATTTAAAATAAAAATTCCCCACTTATGGGGGAAAAAATCAAAATTTCCCTAAAAACGTAGAAAAAATTACCAACATTAGCAATTTCACCCCGTTGAAGTGGTCGGACAGATTTATGGTATATAGCGCATTTGTGTAGATAAATACAAACAATAATTATTTAAAATAAAAACTCCCCACTTGTAGGGAAAAAATCAAAATTTCCCTAAAAACGTTGAAAAAATAAACAACATTAGCAATTTCACCCCTTTGAAGTGGTCAGACAGATTTGTGGTAGATGGCGCATTTGTGAAGATAAATTCAAAGAATTATTTTTTTAAAATAAAAACTCCCCACTTAAAGGAAAAAAAAAACAAATTTTCCCTAAAAACTAAGAAAAAATTACCAACATTAGCAATTTCACCCCGTTGAAGTCGTCGGACAGATTTATGGTATATAGCGCATTTGTGAAGATAAATACAAACAATAATTATTTAAAATAAAAACTCCCCACTTGCAGGGAAAAAATCAAACTTTCCCTAAAAACGTAGAAAAAATTACCAACATTAGCTATTTCACCCCTTTGAAGTGGTCAGACAGATTTTTGGTATATGGCGCATTTGTTTAGATAAATACAAACAATTATTATTTAAAATAAAAACTCCCCACTTTAAGGGATTTTTTTTTTCCCTAAAAACATGCAAAATGTAAATCAACTTCACCACAGTTAAAGTACCGAGCGCAGCGAGGCCATAGTCCTTCTACAAGCTATACCAAAATAAAACCAGCCGAGCGCAGCGAGGCATCCGACAAGTAACCCTGCCATAAAGAAAAGAAATCCGAGCGAAGCGAGGCATTACGTATCATAATTATGAATATTAATAAAGAAAAACTACGGAAAAAGTCCCGTTTAAGAAGTGGAAAGCCGAGCGAAGCGAGGCTAAAAAACACAAACCTTCAATCCAAAACCTAGAGAGCCGAGCGGAGCGAGGCAACACTACTGAAACAACATCCGAAAACTCGAAGAGCCGAGCGAAGCGAGGCAAATCAATCGAGACTACAGTCCGAGACCTGGAGAGGAGCCGAGCGAAGCGAGGATAAACTACTTTAATCACCAACTGCCTGTTTAACTGGAGAGCCGAGCGCAGCGAGGTAAAACGATCCAAACCATCATACCATAAACCTTGGAGAGCCGAGCGTAGCGAGGCAAATCATTTCAAAACATTACACCACAACCACTGAAGAGCCGAGCGCAGCGAGGCAATACAGCTTAAGTATTACCTTACCGTAAAAGAGGAGCCGAGCGAAGCGAGGCAACACTATTCATACCCTCGTCAGCACAACTATATAACCTGAGAGCCGATTGTGGCAAAGAAATACCTCGAATGAATAAAAAAGATAGACAAAGGTTTGGGCGCGTTAATAGTTCCAATTATGGATTAAATTGAAGTAAAACATAGTTCTGTAAAAAATAGTCTCAAAGAGCAAAGCCACGAAAGAAATTAATGAATAAAAATGCCTGTGTATGTCGTTGCTATGAAAAAGTTTCTCTTCAGGACAGAGTAAACTAATAATCGAGACGCTAGGAAAACGCGCGAATGGAGGTGACTCAGATTTATGAGGTGTTAAAGAACCCAATATTTGTACACAAAACGATGTCAGCTCGATACTAGGCAAAGTTTAGTCAATATAGAACAGTTTACTTACCGTATTTGTGTGAGACAATCCGTAAAAGGAACCAATTTTTTTGAGTACGAGTACGGGATGGAGTAGTAGGAAATGGTCAAAATTTTGGATGCGTCTTTAACTTGAACACCAGAATGATGAAACATGTATCATTTTTCTGTAAAGCCAAGTGCCAGATAGATCCGTTGTAGGTATTATTATGCTATTATGCTTCCACAACTACGTTTTTTATACCATTATTCATACTGAAATTAGTTTTCAAGGCGAAACTAAATACCACAAATATGTGATGCGTAATCATCAAGTCAATACCAATATCTCACCATAATTCATACTGTAAGCCGTATCTCACCTTAAACCAAATCATCAGTACCCATGTCATAGTGAAATTCATACTGAAAACAGTTTTTAATGCAAAAAAAACGCAAGTAAGACTTGCTACGGTTTATTCAATTCAATACCCTGCTGAAACCGAAATTCACACTGAAAACTAATCCCACCTGAAATAAAATCATCAGTACCCCTTTAATAAAGACATTCATAGTGAAAACTGTTGATGTGCCTTATATAAATAAATAAATACATACATACATACATCCATCCTGACGTCCCTCAGCAGGGACAAAGGGCTTTGAGAAGATTTCTCCATCTGACTCGATCTTGGGCAGCGGCTGCGAGATCCTCCCACTCCATCCTCATAACCTTTGCCTCACTCTCCACAGAACGTCGCCAGGTTGTTTTTGGGCGGCCCCTTTTACGGCTTCCAGGTGGCTGCCAGGTGAGTATGCGCTTCGAAGGAGTTTCTCCAGGTCTTCTAAGGGTATGCCCCAGCCACCTCCATTTTCTAATGAGGATTTCTTGGTCGATAGGTTTCTGCTTGGTCAGTCTCCACAGTTCCGCGTTCGAAATGGTTCGTGGCCAGTAAATCCGCAGGATTCGCCTTAAGCATTTGTTGACAAATACTTGTAGCTTGCTGGATAGGTCTTTCCGAACGAACCATGTCTCGCAACCGTATAACAGGACTGACTTCACGTTAGACTCGAAAATCCTCACTTTTGTTCGCCGGGTGATGACGCTGGAGCTGCACACTGGTTTCAACTGGGCAAACGCGCCTCTTGCTTTGTTCAGACGACTCTCTATGTCCAAGTCTGTCCCACCTGTTGGATCTACTACTCCCCCCAGGTAAGTGAATTTGTTAACCCTTTCAACTTCGACGCCACTGATTTGGAGCGGCTGGTCATCAAGGGACCGAAGGCGCATCTCCTTGGTTTTCCCAATATTGATGCGAAGACCTTCTTTCGCCGCTTCCGTGGCAAGGTCGTTTGTTTTGGACTGAAGGTCAGAACGACTTGTAGAGAACAAGCACAGGTCGTCTGCAAAATCTATGTCTTCCAGGTGCTTATTCTCAGACCAGGGTAAGCCCCTTTGACATTTGCAAGTCACTCTACACATCACGTCGTCTAGAACAATAAGGAACAGGAGCGGAGACAGCAGACACCCTTGCTTAACACCTGAAGTCACTGGGATGGGATCAGTGAGACGGCCTTTATGCATCACTCTACAGGAGGACCCTTCATACAGACACTTGATGAGTCCGATGATCTTCTCCGGTATTCCTCTCTTTTTGAGTATGCGCCATATACTGGACCACTTCACTCGGTCAAATGCCTTCTCAAAGTCGACGAACAATGTGAAGATCTCACATTGCATTTCGTTGCATTGCTCGAGAATCATTCTGACAACGTTTAGTTGGTCTGTGCATGATCTGCCTGGTCTGAAACCACCCTGCTCTTCTCTCAAGTGTGTGTCCACTACACCCGCCATCCGACTCAGCAGTATTTTGCACAGGATCTTCGAACACACCGGCAACAAGTTGATACCCCGCCAGTTCGCACAACACGATAAATCGCCTTTTTTTGGTAGCTTCACTAAGACACCTTCTTTCCAGCTGTCCGGTACTTGTTCTTGTTCCCATATCGATGTCAGTAGCGGAAGCAACACGTCTGCAGAAACTTCTGCATTGGCTTTCAGAGCATCGATAGGTATAGCGTCGATGCCAGGTGCTTTTCGGTTCTTTAGCGATTTTATTGCTGAAGCTATTTCAAGCCGTGTTGGAGGCTGGATATTTATGTCGAGACAGTATTGGTGACTGTTACTGTCTATATCCTCCTCTGCCACATCTGCGTGCGAAGGTTGTGGAGCTTCAAAAACCTCGCTAAAGTGATGCTGCCATCTTAGAAGCTGGTCTCCCAGTGTTACTAAGAGCTTACCGTCCTGGCTCTTTATGGGTCGGTCTTTCCTGGGTTTGCGGCACAACTCTTTCCCTGCTCGGTACACTTCTCTGGTGTTCCCAGTCATGGCAGCTTTCTCTGCTCTACGAGCGATAGACTCAGCCCAGCGTCGCTTATCTTTTTTAAGACTACGTTTGATGTCGCTTTCGCATAAGAAGTATTCGTAGGCTAGCGCTTCTTTAGAATCGTGATCCTGCTCTGCGTTCAGCTGACCTTTGATGGATTTGCGATTTTGGATTTTATCCCACGTCTCGTTTGTGATCCATTCCTTCCGAGAATACTCCTTATACCCTAACACTAAATAAATAAATAAATAAATAAAAACACAGTTTTTAAGGCGTAACCAAACGCAAGAAAGATTCGCTACGATATGTTCAAGTCAAGTTCTGCTGAAACCGAAATTCATACTGTAAACTGTTTCCCACGTCAAACAAAATCGTCAGTAACCCTATAATTAAAAAATCATAGTGAACACAGTTTTTAAGGCATAACAAGAAGCAAAAATGATTTGCTACGGTATATTCAAGTCAATACCCTGCTGAAATTGGAAATTCATACTGAAAACAGACACCCATCTAAACCGAAAGCATCAAAGCCCCGCGCGGCTGCTTGCAGCCCGCGCCACAACGCAACCTCTAGTTTTAGCAATTATAGTTAAAGTTAGAATATGACACGACACGATGTTCTATTCTATCCTCCATTGGGGATGCAAGTACCTGCCTGGCTCTCTCGAATGGGACCTTTGAAACTCCCTTCCTAAGCTTGAATAAATTTCAAAGTCAAGATCTTATTTTTTTAACCACCACTGCTCTTCAAAACAGCATATTCCGAGGCAAATTAAAAAATATCTATGAATGTGAAATGAGTGAGCACATCTTAACGAAATAGATCACTGTCCACTGCTAGATATATACCTTACTGCCAAAACTAGCCAGAGAGTGTCCAACACAAGTTTGTCTACTAGGCCCAGTAATACAGCTGTTCAACAGTGAAATACAGGCCCATCCATTAATAGTTTATTGCAGCAGCAGCCTCTGGAGGTTTAAACAATGCGGCTAGTAAATTCCCGCGACAAAGAGTCATGTCGCAGAGCGGTCTGTGAATGTAGGTCTCTGTCGCTACCGGGGACAGGGATTTAACTGTACCTGTTCTGTACCTCTAGACAGGAGGACACTGTAGAGAAAAAATCCAAAGTTATACCTACTGACGTATTTTCGGAATATATAATTGATAGTATTTTTTCAGGCCTTTGCCTTACTCCTCACCCCTCATTTGTACTAAGGATAAAAATTACCTAAACTTAAAACCTGTGTCAGGAAACAGTTTTATTTTACATAACACACTAGACAATATAGCTCCTAGGTAGACCAGAGCTGATATCTCCCAGTTAGATAAAAATTCAAGGCAAAGATAACTCCAATAAGTCAGACATCCGGACACCTCTAGCCAATACTCAATCCATTTCTGGACACTGAGACTTCACCTTCGCTTTCTAAACACTCAGTCTGCAGAATCACATAAGTACCTTGTGTTTCTCTACATACACTTGTTACAGTTTTAAACGACACTTGATACCTACATGAGATAGAAGAGGCCGCTACAGAAAGTTGCGAGCTCAGGAGGGTTACTCTATACTGGCGAAAAACAAATGGACAAGTCCTGTCGTGCAATCGGTACGTTTAATACAACGAGATAGAGTCGTGGCTCGCGCAGCAGCACTTCGGAACCTCGTATTTAGTCAGATGGAGTGACCCCCTGCACTCACAGACGCAATTTAGGCCGCCGCACACATTTAGCTGAATACTTTATTATGAATGAAGGAAGCTTTTGCACTAAAGGAAAGCCTTAGTACTCAGAGTGAGCACTTGTATTTGCTTTATTTAGCAACGTGAATTTACTTCCTTTTAAATGATAGGTTTTTTCGACATAGCGTTTTCCATGTTTCAGTCTTATCTAACCTTTTCTACTATCATATTTTTTTAGCATTGATGTTATTTTATTCACCATCATTATCAGTTCGTTATCTGCACATGGGTCTCTCCCTAGGTGCGCCAAACCTCTATCCTCGTCTTTCCTCATATATTTACTATCGGTACCATAGAACAACGCGGACTCGGGTGTACCCTCGGGAAGCGTCATAGCGATCTTTCTTGATACAAAAAAGTCTGCCAATTTTTGGGGGGGGAAATTTTACCGTTTACCATGATTATGTCTCATGGGACATATCATTATGAGTTTTAATTCCCAGCAATAAGGGTTACGTGAAGTGACATTTAATAATGAACACAGTGTCTTCATTTTTCTTGCCAATGGATGTAACAATTATCGATAAGTGTTATCGATGAATTCGAGAACATGGGTTTGAAATACTAATTTAAAATTAATTAGGTATAGTTAAATTTAATTAGGAATGATTAATAAACGAAGTCACCCGCTTTTCGCTGTACATTTATACTCACGTGATAGGTCGCGAGCCGTATCGCCGTTTTTGAATGAGTACAATGCACTGAAGTTGTAAGTGGTAAGTAAGTGGGCAACCCGACGGTCAGATGCTTTCAAGCCGCCCCTTCGGGCAGCCTCTGACTAGGCTTAACGACTTCTGTCGAAGCAGCAACCGGGACCCACGGCTTAACGTCCCGTCTGAAGCACGGAAGCGTCCAGAAAAGAACCATTTGAAATCGGTAACTCATGCTGTACCTACCGATGGCTGACCGTATCAGTTGTTGCTTAACCTCAGTAATCAGTTACGATTACTGAAGCCAATTCGACTACGGACGCTTCCCAACTATGACCTTTTTTGTCGATTAATACATATCTACATACCGGTACATCACTATTGCATTTTTTTCACATTAGTTGCTAGGAAACAGCTAATAACAATAAACCATGACCAAATCTGTGATCAAATCCGGAATCCGGATATTCTATGAATTGAAGCTGTCATTTTAGTATGTAAACAAATCATTTTCTATGAAACGAACGCTTTGCCAACTAGATTGAGTCTAGTTAAAATTGAGACTGCAATTAGTTTTTATTTATTTATTTATTATTTATTTATTTAATTACAAAAGTTTACAATATATTTTTCGCTTAACCTAGTGATACTGAAACTTGTTACAGTTTGTACGACCACTAGTCATTCCTCTAGATTACAATTAATAGAAAAAAGAACTTATTATTAGGTTACCTACCTACAAATCAATTCATAACGACATAAGGTACAGTCAGCTGATTCAGCAGCCATACACTTCCGCACCCTGTAAAACACCTACTAAACAAAAGGTCAATGTTTGAATGAATGAATAGGCAGTTAGTGAGTTTGACAAGGTTCAAAAATGCAAAGCTACTAAAGCAGCCGACTGTACGTCAGTAGCTGATTACTAATTTTATTGCATAAGTAAGATAGAACCTAGGAACAGATTTATAAATCTTAGGTAATATTTGTTTTACAACGGTCATACTAGCAATTATTATGTGCAAAGGTGTAAATATAAATAATTGATTTTGTGAGGTAGTTGTAAAATAATGAGAACAAAAAATATGATACAAGTTATGTTTTACGAGTGGCAATAATAGTCCTTATGGACTGTAATTACCACTCATTACGAGTGAAATTTGCAAGGCAAGATAGTTCTTTGATGCTAGTGAGATAGGTGCGTTATAAATCGGTGGGCCTTTCTGGCCTACCACCCCGCCAGAGGGGAACGTCTGCCTATTTCGTCTCCAGACCATTCATACTCAATGATCGGTACCTGAGTCTAATGTCACCGGTCCAGCGGACTGGACTCTCTTATTGTATTACAAAAATAAACTGCTGCAAGAAATCGCTGCCGTCATAACAAACTCCTACACCACTGCGATTACGTCACAAATAAAGGCTCCACTTGAGCGAGAGAGGTTTTAATCTACTTCAGAAACTCGTAAAAGGGACGCCCACGCTACCATGCGGCTTACTTATCCAAGTAAAATATCCACCAATAGCTGAGCGAGCGAAGCTAAATCCCGTGATGCTATTGGTGCACGTTTATCTCTCGCACCGCAAAGCTGCAAGTCATTGGTGGAATAGCTACCTAACCGTGGAGACTCCCACACAGTATACCCCTGGAGCGTGTGCGAGTGGGCGGAAAGGATACTGGGAGCGCGCCAGCGATTTTTCAATTGCTTTTCTAGGTGAATGTAGCCCGCCTGAAGGTTAACCGAATGACCCAATAGGCAACGGTTAAGGTATACTTGTACTAGAGGTAGAGTGCCCGTGTAAACCATTTTATTAATCAATTTTATGGCTTGCTTTATATGAACTACAGTTACGGTACCAACTATATTACTGACGGCGTAATTTCTAAAGGAATTTCAAATTACGTTGGGAGTAAAATAAGTACAAAATTACGTAAATGACGTGGGACATGTCACATGTCAATGACAATGATCTTAGTGGGACTAGTTTCGTTCGATCTACGAGTATATCATCCAAAAATAGATTTTAACACGACTGCTTAAGGTACACCGGGCAAGACGAGATAAGCTTGTTTCATGTTTAGCAAATGTCAGTTGCATAGATGATAGATGAGTGCAGTGTCGGCGGGTTGGGATCGTGATGGGACCCATTTGTCATTTGTTTTTACGTCAGTGGCTAGACAGAAGCTATAGTGCCTACACTTCGTTATTGACGTCAAACGCATAGAAGTCAAGCCAAGGTTACAAAATAGTATAGTAGCGTAAATACATTTTGTACCAGCACTTATTTTATCGATAATGTATCGTGGCTGGTGCTCTCTAAGCTTAGATGGAGGGCGGTATAGCTTATAGGTACGACCGTCCATAAAAGCGAACGCAATTTAACATAAAACATACATAGTAAGGCTGCCATAGGGTGGATCGTAAAATTATTTCCCCAAGGAAAGGGCCCTAAAGATGGTAAGAGCCTATATGTACTGCAAGTAATACACATTTGAATTATGTATGACCATAACCATTGCATTCGCAAGGAATTATGCAACTCCCATTTGATATGCATTCGTAGACTTTCTATCAGTATAGAAATTAGACATGCATTCGAAAGTGTGTGAGAAAGAAATCGGAACATTCAGTTCGCCGTCGACTCCCTACGGCCTTTTGTACCCAAGAAGTGGTGCTGACGAATATAGGCACCACTTCCTCGGATAATGAGGCTTGAGTAATCCGACAAGGCTCCAGAGGGGTCACTCTATATGACGAAAAACTAAACTTCCGAGCGCTGCTGCGCGAGCCTTGTCTCTATCTAGTTGTATTAAACGTGCCGATTGCACGACAGCTCTCGTTCGAGCGTTTTTCGTCAGTATAGAGTAACCCTCTGAAAGACGCCTGGCTTACTGAGTTCATAACGAGGTGATGTATGCCCGCTGTAAGCCGGGGGCCACGGGAGCAGCGATAAATCTCCCACGACAAGCTCGAGAATAATTCCCCGTGAAATATCGCCATGTTATCGCGTCTCGATTTAATTCCTCGGCTCTTCGTTATAATTCGCGTAACATTTTTCATTTCGGCGCGAGCGGATTATCTGATAATTAATTTTACGGCGCCTTAAATGTTGCTACATAAAGTTTGTTACGTGGTTTGTTTAAAAATGAGATAGTAGGTTTAAAATTATGCAAACAGTCGGTAGGTACAAAAACAAGGAAATACTTATATTTTTGCACACTGAGATTTCTATTATAATAAATAACCAGACCATAATATTTAGAGAAGATAAAGAAAAAACGAAGCCAAGTACGAAAACCAACTTGAGGTGTATTTCGTTATTGTATGAAAGCAGTATTTTCAGGTAGTTCAAGTAGTTTTCCCGGATGGCCCTCGAGTGTAGCCCGCATCCCGGACAGCGAGCTAGTGCTAGGACGCCTAGCTAGGAGCACTAGGAAACCACTCCAGCTCGCGACCTAATTAGGCCTGAAGCTACGGATCTTCTTGTCCCGTTCGTTAGCCCTTCACAATTCTCGCTGCCGCTGGCGCTTAAATTTTGTTATATTTTTTGGCAAAAACAATCAATTCATTTTTTTGCGACACACACAGTATTAATTTGTATATTTTTATATCAGCATATAAGAAGAGTATTATATGAAGAATAAGCTAATGTTTTACTACTACCCAATATCCTTATGACTTTATAGTGGCACTTAAAATGGTTTCAGTGCTTTGCACTTCTGCAACAATAGTAGTAAATTGGGACACGACAACGTCACAAGTTGTTTTGCTCCACATTCCCTCGCAAACAAATGAATGCTACTGTTTTCTCTCTACTTTCATAAGAATTTTCTGTCATGTCTGATTTCGCCAGAAAACAAGCTTGCAAATTTTGCAGGGGACATTTTTGGCTTGCGACACTGTAGCAGAAGGTAAAAAAATTGCTGCATAACAATCCGAATAACAGCAGGTGCAATGGATTTAACAAAAACTGAGATAGTAAACATATCGAATGCGTCAGTAAACACGTATTTTCCTACGTGTTTCCTCTATAAGTATTATTCTTTACGAGGGGAGTAAGTTGGCACTACAAATAGATATGTTTTATCAAATATGCTACCGTCATATAACGAGACTTTATGGGACTCTGTCAGCTCGCTTCTTTTCCTCAAGGAGTGAATATTGTGTAAGTGTCTTTCCTCTTCTACCGGGGTTATCATAGGAAGTGTTACTTTAATAGATATATGCGCTCACTAAATTCATTTCATCATCATCATCATTACGGTATTTTACCCCTAAGAACTAACCTGCCCATCTACAGATTGAATCTATTTTATCTATGAAACATTATTAAATTTTACTATCTAAGATAGATCGCCATAATTGTCGCTATCTGATCTGTGGACTAATTTGATATTCAGAGGAGGTGAGCAATGACCATCACTGGCGTTTCAGGGGGTTCACTACAGAAATATAACAAACGAGAGCTGTCAATCTATGCAATCGATACTCTTAATTTAATAATCTTAATATAGCGAGATTTATTTCCGTGAATCACGTAAAGAGCTGAAGCTGCAGGTACATTCCTGTACGTGTAGCATTTATACTGAGATCGTGGCCTTTTTGGCGGTGAGCTGATGCACCACTAACACAGACTGGCCATGCTAGGTATTCCTTTTTTATTTTGTGTACTACCTATCTATATTTGTTATATTTGTGTTTAAATTGTATTTCTGTGTATATGGTGTGCAATATTACATAAACGTGTTTTCTTTCTTTCTAGATAGAGTCGTAGATAGCATTCGTTAGTTCGATTACCGTAGTGACCCCCCAGTGGCGTTTCAGTGAGGCCGGTGCACATTCCGCTCCTAGATAATTTATGTCGGTATTCCGAGGCAGGTGACTGTGGGCAGGACAACAATTTGCTGAGTACGCCGCTCGTCCGTGAGAACGGAACACCTGCTCGCGAGTACGACACAAACAAACGTAACAAGCAAAAAGTTAGGGCGTCGGGAGCAAATTAATGCATTACTTCCATTTTTGTCCAAGTAGGTTTTGGTAAGTATTAGTACTTAATAACAAATAAAAAAAATTATTGCCAGGTTATCGTTATCGATATCGATAATCGTAACTATATCGCGATTCGCCATAAATGCAGCGCTGTGATGGATGCTCAATAAACTCAGGTACAAATTAATGCATTGCTTCCATTTATGTATATAAAGTAGGTTTAAGTAAGTACAATGACCATATAAAACATATAAAATTAACTGTTCATAATCGGTAAATGATTATTGAAAGTTTTGTTTAGACGTAACAACAACCATAAACAAATCACTGCGTGAAATCACGCGCCTTTACTGACGCATCGGAAAAAACCGAAGGCTGTCGAAGCAATGAAAAAGGTTTCTTTCCTTTTTTTACACACGATGCAATGAGTGGGACTGATTTCAAGTGGGTAGTTTGTGCCTTAGATCCACAGATTTTTAGTTGTCCAATACGAAATGGACCCACATACCCTACAACAATACCCTATACAACCCCTCGTCAAATCGAGTTGACATATCCAATCCAGTAGGTAATACATGTTTAGAACGGAAATTGGTGAACTGGTGTCTGTAACGACAACACGACTATGAAATATAGTCATTATTATAGACAGTATGTTACAAGATTCAAGATAGGAATTCCGAATTATGTTGTCTTGTTTATTACTATCATAATTTGCGGGTTATTTGTTCTATCTGACGTTATCGTGGGAAAAAAACTCCGCTGTCGCTATTTCTACCCCGTGTAACTTATTTCACATGAAGGTTTTCGAGAACTCATTTATTTTTTAGTACCTCATTTTTTTAATCCAAAAACTGATGGATGGTGTACGTATTTCTAACTACCATCATCACAACCCATCACGTCCCTACTGCTGGGGCACGGGTCGCCTCCCAATGAAGGAAGCGTTTTAGGCCTAGTCCACCACGCTGGGCTAGTGGGGGTTGATGGACCCCAACACAAGCTTGTTTTGGGAGAGTTGTCGGGTAAGCGGGCAACCCGACTGTCAGTCCGACAACTACCAACAGTCGGGTAAAATCAGTTTATCACTTCTATGCATATATTACTAGCATAAGAACTGGCTAATCCGCTCTATAAAATGGCACCATCGTGCTGGCCCTAAAATCTCATACATATATCCGTCATAATTTGTTTGAATTAGGGCCAGCGCGCGGGTAACATTATCTTTAGACAAAACGTTCTGCGGGCGCGAATCCTTCCTTTTGAAGTCATTGCTTCTATGGCTAAAATGTCCTCACCTTTCTTGGGGTCCATGTTGAACTTCTTCCGGCCGATGCTCATCTGTTTGGCCTTGCTGCTCTGCTTGCACTCGTCCTGCCCGTCCAGCGCCTCCAGCTCCGCCACCACCTCGCCGAGCTCATCTTTCAGTTGCTGCAAACAACAAATACAGGTTCATCACCATTTTCGCTGAGCGTGCTATGGAGAGAGCAAAGTATGCTTGGGGTTTCTCTGATGGATCGTATCAGAAATGAGGTTATCCGTCAGAGGACTAGGGTTACCGGCATAGCTGTCAAAATATGCAAGCTGAAGTGGCAGTGGGCTGGTCATATCTGCCGAAGAACCGATAACCGTTGGGGTAGACGAGTGGAGACCACGAACAGGCAAACGCAGCGTGGGACGCCCTCCTGCCCGTTAGACTGACGACCTTAGGCGGGTAGCCGGTAGTGGTTGGATGAGGAAGGCCGAGGACCGAGTGTTGTGGCTCTCCTTGGGAGAGGCCTATGTCCAGCAGTGGATGATTATTGGCTGATGATGACTCACTATTGGTTATGGTTAATCTGGATACAATGGATCCCGCGTCACTGAGCTCAGGTTTGAGATGCTGCAAGGGGAACTGCACGCTAGAGAATACAGTTTTAGGTGATTTGATTCGATTCCATATGATTGCAAACAACGGGAAATGCACATAAGGCTGAAAGTCCCTTTACCAGGACCAGCTGAAAACCAGTGCTATGGCATTTATTGCCCAAAGCACATGCTGAGATGGTGCCTATTTGACGCTCTGGATTCTGTACAGAGAGTCTAATCGGCACTAACTCAACAAGGCCAACCTCACCTTTTATGTTACTCTGTATTATTGTTTCCTGTAAGTATATATTTTTGGATAAAAATATTCAATAAGTGGAATAAAAAAAACAAAATAAAAAATGGCAAGGCTTTCTTTCAATAAACACTGGTTATGGTATCGTCTTTCCAATTTGAAGGTGTGCCAAAGAGCTGCGAAATTGATTGCTGAATATTGGGACAAAGCTATCGAGTTGCAAACATCATTATCAAGATTAAGTGACATACTTCTAGACGTAAAAAGCATTATATTGATAGATTTTTCTTTACAGTCAATATACCTAGTAATCATGTAGAGCATCATTACATTAAAATTTCATTGTTTACAGCAATATACTGGATGCCTAAATTGGATATTACGAAGTCAGCGGCCCATCGCATAAAAGCAGTCTCTAAATTTATACCCTTTCGGGGTCTCGGGGTAATTCCGAAAAAAAGAGGTAAGAATCACCAATTCCGTTACTATCTCGGGTATTACATTCAATATTTATGGCTGTGATTCCGGATACTGACGCTGGCATATTCGCTAATACTTTTACGATCTCTATCCGCATTGGCTTGGGTTATTCTTTTAGCTTATGATTGTGGACTTGTCAGTATACCAAGAGAGTTGTTAACACATCTAAATAGTGCAAAATGTATTCTCAACTTAAACTTAACATCTTTACAGCAAACAAGCTGTATATACGACAATGAAATCAGCCAATAATGTATTCCGGTTATTTTACTCTTACTATGATCGACAAAGCCACATTCTCTACTACACGGCTGCAAGGCAAACCGCATTCAGGGGGGTCACTCTATATGACGAAAAACAAAGTTTAGGAGGGCTACCACGACTATAATATTGTCTCTTAGGATTAAGCGTGAAGATTGCACAACAGCTCTCGTTCTTTTGTTTTTCGTCAGTATAGAGTAACCCTCCAGGCACGCGGCGGCTCTCGATCTATATCTTTACTTACTATGACTATTTTAACCTTTACCAGCACCTCCAAGATGTCCCATAGGGATTTCATTGAGAAACAGTCCACAAATGAAGCCAGGGTTTGGAGTACAAGAATAGGTGAATAAGTTGTTGCCCTCGACGTTGTTTAAGCTTGATTCAGTTACTATTTTAATTGGCTGTGTTTGAAAATGCAAGGCAATACCAGTAGCGTAGTAGCGTATTTATGGTCCAACTCCACTTGTGTATGAAAGCCAATTTTCAAATCTATAAAGTCGATAATTCTTTGCCACACAATTGGAAATTCTTTTACTTTGGAGTTAGTCGCAAAAAAATATTTGCTAACGGACCATAATATCGTATCACTCCAAATCCCCAAAGGCTTATACGTTTCAACAGTGATATCATAAATTTCATAACAACTAAAATAAACAAAACTACTGCGCCTTTTGCCTTATAAAAATATCATCTTTTAAGCTTATTTTTATTTATATAACTATGAATGTAAATATATTTTTACTATTTAATATTTTATATGTTTTTTTTTTATATCTTAACACGTGCTCTAACGGTGCCATCATAAAGAAATGCATACATACGACGATATTTCAGATAGACTTACCACGTGTATATATATGTGAGTGTGAATTTATGAGTACTTAGTACACACGGCAACCTCAAATGGTTGGCAGGGCACACTAACGTAGTGTATGTGTGCACACTAACGTTGTCTATGTGTGCATAAACGCAGAAATCGGTTTACCAAACAAACCACACACACACACACACAACAGCACAAACGAGTTTGCGCGTAGGCAAACGCCCGTATACCAGCTGTGACATAAAAATATCAACCGGTAGTGTTAGTGAAATAGTTAACTATAAAATTGATGTGAAGCAAAATTTCACTACCTGTGTCTATACACTTCGTAGCTCATTGGTAGAATGTTAGACTAATGAAACATAGGTCGTGAGTTCGAGTCCACGGGTGGTTATTTTTAATTAACTTAATTCAAATTTTGCGTTAATTTAAACGCTGTTGAGTATAAAATTAATATATTTGAAACTGACAAATGACTACAAGCTGCATAGCTGTCGACTATTTCTCTTCGCCAAAAATATATGATTCGTTCTTCATTTGAGAATTAAAACCATTCTACCCTCATACAATATGAATAAACGAAATTTGTTTTTAGTTTTAGTGACAATTCACCTCTGCGTCTGCAAAGTGATTCACTTTGTGATTTGTCAATTTAATTAATTACTCTTCGCAGTATGGAAAGTCACTTAACCATGTTCAAAAAGGCGGAGATAATCGTATTTATATGAACAAAACATTACAATTAGTGTCATCGCAAGACGTTTAACGGTAAGTAACATAGAATTGTAAATATTTTATTTGACTGTTAGAATATTTGTATTTGTATAAGCTAAGTAGGTATTTGTTTTTTTTGTTTGCAGAGGAGAACTGTTCAATTATGGGTTCACCGATACGCAGATTCGGGACATGTAGACAGTAGTCGTCTATACGGATGCATCACCACGCCATCGAGAAATCGTAACTGCACATAGCGCTGATCCGTTCTGCAGCACCCGTTCTACGGCCAAAACACATAATCTATCCCTACAAACCATACGGGTTCACTTGCGTGCTGCTGGGTTGCGGTGTCGGAGGCCGACGAAGAAAATTGCTCTAACCTAACCGATCAGCATCGTCGAAACAGAGTGCGTTTTGCGACTGACTATTTTAAACTTTGATTGGTGCAACAATGTGGTGATATTTAGTGATGAAAAGTCCTTTAAGTCAGACAAGGATGGACGGAAGATATTATGGCGAAAAAGTGGTGAAAATTATAGTTATTGGGGTTAGCTCAGTAATTTTTATTTTTCCATTTGTATAAGATTTTAGTTATTTTGTTATTATTGTTTTATTATTATTTACAATTATGGGTAAGCCAATGTGTTAATGATGTTATTGTTACTGAGGTTGGAATAAGTTATCTTATTTCTAGCTAATTAACATGTTGATTCATATAACTAATGACTTGCCTATTTACTTTAGTAAAACAGCCAGTCCATCCTTTTCTGATGTTTATTATGATTTAAAACTGCTAATTGAAAATTTTCCTTATTAATATAAACTACAACTATGTTTTAAAACGAAAAACAACAAAAACGTAACATCCTTAATGTTTATATTACGGCAAGAATAAATTTGGTAATTTTAACACTTAATAACTTGTTTCATTTACTTTCTGTGTTGCTTTTATTCGTATATACTACAATACTATTATTAACCATCTTAAAAAATAAATTAAATCTTAAAAAATAAAAAATAAAACGAAAAAAGGAATATCGTGAGTTCAGTGGGATTTGAACACTGATACATCATACCGATTATTGTAAGTCTTATATCATACCAACTGAGCCATTCAATCTATTACAATGCCTTGCAAAATTTTGCTTCATATCATAAAAACAATGAATCATTGTCACTGGCACAACTACATGCTTACAATATCCGTGTGTGGGTTGCCCAGAACTAAATAATTACGTCGACGTCGCTGACACACACACACACTACCTACGTTAGTGTGCCCTGCCAACCATTTAACGTTGCCGTGTGTACATATTTACTTAACCTATCACGCGCTTTAGGAATGTTAAAGAAAAGGCAGGTGACCACCGCATAGGGGATTTTATCTACATTATAAACTGCAATTAACTATAGTTATCCTAACTAATATTATAAATGCGAAAGTAACTGTGTCTGTCTGTCTGTCTGTTACTCTTTCACGCCAAAACTACTGAACGGATCTGAATGAAATTTGATATACATACGGTCTAGACCGTGGGAAAGAACATAGGCTACTTTTATCCCGGAATTCCCACGGGAAAACTTTTTAAGGCGAAGCGAAGCGCGCGGGACCAGTTAGTAACTAATAACTATAACTTAATATTATAAATGCGAAAGTAACTAACTGTGTCTGTCTGTCTGTCTGTTACTCTTTCACGCCAAAAGTACTGAACGGATTTGAATGAAATTTGGTATACATATTATGGTCTAGACCCTAAAAAGAACATAGGCTACTTTTTATCCCGGAATTCCCACGGGAAAACTTTTTAAGGCGAAGCGAAGTCCAGTTTCGTATATAAAGAACAGTTTCTTTTTTAAATAATGCATCTAATCCAAATACACGTACGAAATAAAGCTGAAACTACAGAGACTCGAAATAGTTACGCTGCCGTCAGTTAGCTACAGGTAATTAACGTAAAAGTTTTACCATTAGTATAGTAGACACATATTAATTGGTAGCATATGAAATAAGCCATTATATTGCATGACTCCGTGTGTGCCTAGGGTTTCTAGGGGGTATAATGTGCGGGGGCTATGCAACTCTAGGCATAATTGTAGTAGATAAATAATTTAATAGATGCTCTACCTAAACTCGTTCATATATATTTTGCCAGTACGCAATTGTACATAAAGCAATACTTGGATAATATAAATAGAATTCTCTTGACGAAGTATAAAACACTGCAAAGCTAATAGCTAAGTAACTAATATACCTAGTTAACATACAAATCAATAAAGTTCGTGACAAAAGCAATTTGTGAAAGACCTATAAATAAAGACCACACATGTATAGAATGATTAGATCATCCAAGTAGCAGTACTCCTTCAGATTACAGTCCACATTATTGATCAGCTTCATTAGCACACTTATGACTACGGATATAGGTAACAACTACACTCACGACTCGCACATTATAACTATGACTGTCAATGGACACCGATTATCACTCGGTCACTCTGTTTGCTGAACAAAAATACTCGTAGCAATCCTAGCTATACTGAGCACCAAACTAGCTATGACATCAGTTTTGTAAATAACCATGTTATTAACTATCGAAATATAAGAGAGGACACAGGAAGTGCATCTGGGAAGAGGAGTACTCATGCTGAATCAGCGGTCGTCAATGTTCCCAGCTTTGAAGAACCCTCAAACCACGGATACCGATGCTGTGAACTCCCTATGTACGCTTTGTGAACACTAGGTACTCTAGGTAGCCTGCATAGCGTGCCTGGATGCCAGACAGTGTCAGTGTCCGCGCACAAAGCCTCCACGGTCTGACACACAACGACGCTAACTCAATTTCCTACCGCCGTCTAGATACCCCCACGAGAACACAGTCTAGACAATAAAATAAGCATAAAACCACCAATTTACTAATACCTGAAAGTACACGCAAATTGGATTGCTGAATGTGCGCAAACTCGATTAGTTTGTCACGACTAAAATTAGCTTTGAAAGCAAATGTTTGAGATGTTTGATTGTACTGGGTAAACAGACACAGATAGCTACGCCTGCGTAAGCACTGAAAACCTAAAATTCTCGGAATCTCTCACGAATACAGCTACATGCACGAATAATATTTGTTCAACGTAGTACTACGGATGAGTTATTTTATTATGTTATGAGTATGTTTCAATAAAAGTTTAATAAGATCGAGCGTAAAGTTTTCATTGAGAGCGAACGAGGGCTGCACCTGTTCCCACCGGCATCGGCATCGGCATAACAGTACCGGGTTATTCCCAGAAAGCTCACACCCCTGCGGCATTATTAACCCCCTCGAATCGAATGAGAGTTCTCGCGTTTATTGCTTCAGAGCAAGGTTGACAATAACGCGAATTTCCTTGAAATTTTCACTTTGGTGCAGCTACAAGACGGGTTAATGTGGCAAGTCTAGACGGGTTTTTTGCTGCAGCAGGTGGATGGATGCCTCGGAGGAGGGTCGGGCGAGGTACATACAAGTAGGTAGTAGACAGAGGCACCTACTTCTAGATATCTCCACCCGTGCGGCCGGCGACACTCGTAAAAGGGATATTCTAAGATAACTCTAGGATGGATTGTGCGTCCGCAAAGATATGAAATTTGGGTCAGGGAAAATAGTAGCATTCGTCCGAAAGATAAGGCCACCGAGATGATAATAAGAAAACATTACCCTATTTTCGTTCTTCGCTTTCGGTTAGCGAAAATTTCAGCTGAAAATCAAAGCGAAAAGTTACGATTGAACGCTAATGAAAAGCCAGAGACGGAATAATGAATGGCTGTTTCGTTTGCCTGTAGGTCTATCTAGCTACGTATGTTAAATCGGGCATTTCCAATTGGTAGTTCTGGCTAGCGATGGCTATCGTTGCGACACACGGGCAATAGACCGGGACTATCTGCACATAATGTCCTGTCATCTGCAGTGTACTGGAGGGTTACTCTATACTGACGAAAAACGAACAAACGAGAGCTGTCGTGCAATCGGCACGTTTAATACAACGATATAGAGTCGTGGCTCGCGCAGCAGCCCTCCGAAACTGTGTTTTTCGCCATATAGAGAGACCCCCCTGTGCTCAATTGTGCCGAGCACCAGTAGATACGGACACTGATTGTTGTTACTATCGATTCATCCTCAACAATGGTAGCTTCAGACCGAAACATATTTAGATCATGATGGATGGAAAACACGCTTATAATATCAGAAGAAACAAAAGTTCGGCGAGGTAAAATAACTAAGAATGGCCTATCCGAAACTACATGAATGAATGTATATCATTCAAATGAATTATGCATCTGCGAAAGTCCATATTCTAATGAGGGAATCAGATTAAACCAAAATTCATCAATCAGAGTTGTCTTCTCAAGACTTATGCTTTGACAATAAATTAATAATGCACATTTTATTACGAAAGCGATCTCATTAAGATAAAGAGCGACGAAAGAGCTTCATTAGCGTAGGATGTGGCGGTGCGGTTATACTTTCGCTCTACGTTTGGCAGAGACCTTTCACCGATATCTAGTTATCAGCTGAGGTCATTGCCACCGCTGAAAGCTCTCATCACATACGGTCACATAATAATGATATAGATATGGATATGTCGTAACACTTTCACTGATGTCGGCGACCGCGGTCAAAATGATAAGCGGAAAGGAAATGTTACGGCAGAAAAATGCATTGCAATAGTACAAATCAACGTGTGTGATGGTCGTATTTGGGGTCGTAAATCAAACAGTCTTGTCCTTGCCCTTACTACGAAAAACTCATAATAAGACGACCATCCTTTACCAGGCTTTATTAGTTACAATAACCGTGAATGTTTATAGCTTTTAAAATTGTGTTACTGTTAAAGGTCCAGATGAAACAAGACCCTTAACTGCCTGGGTACAAATCCTGTTAATCCATCTTACCACCGATAGAGTTGAATCTCCATCCATCTTGCCAACACAGGTAGGAGTCGAAGACGGATCGATCAGCCCCGGAGTCACCACGAAGATTAATTGTCTGCATCAGGGGGTCACTCTATACGACTAAACGATGTTTTGGAACACTGCTGCGCGAGCCACGACTCTATCTCGTTGTGTTAAACGTGCCGATTGCAAGACAGCTCTCGGTCGTTCGTGTTTCGTCAGTATAGAGTAACCCTAAGCCCGATCACAGCTTTATCTCGTCTAGACTCCCGAGTCCACAGATAGCTGCAAATATCTGCAATACACAGATATCGTGCGCAAATATGAGCGGCTTTCACGGCTAAGCCTTTGTGGGAAAGCCGGTTTCATTTCGGGTGAGAGCGTTTTTTTATTTTCCATAGAAAGCCACGCTGGCGTGCATTCGTTATCTATTGAATACAGTTTTTAATGAACGAAATACGTTATTCCCATCGAGTGCTCTCGATGATTTTTGGTTATAACTATCAACCTATATAGCCCATACTACAGATATATATATGGAAATAATCAACATTAAAGTGACAATGATTACCGAACTCATCAGCAGCCTAAAATAATTAGAAATAGAGGAAGAGAGTGCGCAACTAAACCAGAAGGTTCAAAGGCAACGGCTGGTGTCGCGGTGATTGGTCGTATTACTCCAGGCTCATTTGGATGCGAGTCGGGCGCGCCTGTAATGCCCCGCCATTAGCTGGCGACTTCATAAACATAAATAGCCCCGAAACACCGCCGAATAAGCTACACTAATTGCTGTGAAAATAAACAACCGAAACACGTGTCAGTCTGACTCCGACGAGTATGGTAAGGCCTCGTGCGACCTCTTCGAAAGTTCTGCAGTGCCAGTGTTGTTTCATAAACCGGTGGAAATTAAGGGTAAAAAAACATAAATTATAGTAGGTAGTGTAGTATAGACAGTGTATACTAAACTCTATAATGCTACATTCATTGTGATGAATTTAGACTTTATTCTTTTACTTCAGGGAAAACAGTTGAATTACCTGAACTGAGTAATGGATATTGTATTCAGATGTAGCCACACACGATAAAAAAAACTTCATGCAAATAAAAAAAACACAAAACATTACAATAGTTGTTGATTCAGGTCACACAGGAAAATAGCAATCGTTATTTGCAAAGGTTAAACAAAATGTTCCGGCACTCGACTGTTTTGCATGTAATGCCTATAAGGCGGCATTTCATTAGCCCAGTTCATAGCACGAGGCCGATACAATTCAAAATGAGCACTAATTATTTTCAAGAAACGAATTATGCCACAGTTTCGTGATTCGGCGACCGCCTGCAATGTTGACAAAATCCCGGAATTCAGAGTCGGACACGTAGTGACAGAAATAACTGAAGAATGCTACAAGACTTCCCATGTTTGGTTGCCGGACTGAACACGGAATAACAACATTTTGCGATATATCAGAAAAACATAATAAGAGCACACGGCTAAACATGTTGAACATTAGCCGCGGCACGCAAGATTAATGTTGCGATGATGCATGCAAGAGCAAGAACACACGTCATTATTATTAACCGTTGAACCCTGGAGTTTTTTTTTTTATAATAATAAAAACAACCCGACCCGACCTGAACAATTTGATACCTATTACACAATCGCACATCACTTTCTTTAACATTTAGATTGATGTTCAGTTACACAATTTAACAAATCTACAGTTGTTCTACAGATTTGCTAAAGAGCGTGAAGAATGCAATTTTACGAGCCAGTAGTGATTCGTGATTGGCTAGAAATAAACAAAACAGGTGCGCTTTTATTTTACCGACGTCGGCGAATTGGCTGCGGAAATAAACTGGTTAGTTTAATCTAAGACTGAAAGTATCGGGCTAACTGGATTTCCTGATTCACTTCAACTGCTCCGAGAGAAATAAAGAGCGAGCTAGCCTTTGGCGGACGATCAACTCATCAATTGGTGGGAGAAAAATACCGCGTATGCTCCCTGACCAAACAATTGATTGAGCGTCCAATTGATTCTGAATGACTGATAAATTACAGCCGGCCGATCAATACGGCCCTACAAAGGGCCCACATCATCGGCCTAAATCGAAGGGTCAAACAAGCCGAACTATGAATATTTGACTCGAACTTTGTGCATATTACCGAAACTGAAATGCCTCGTAATAATGACTCGCCCGCCCTAAACCCAAAAGGGAGCAATGGATTCGACTCGCATTTAATTTCATAAAACCCTATTTGTAAAAGGATCACACGCCCACATGTTACTAATTATTTTATTTATAAACCACACACCACTGCATATAATAACTCATATACGGGTCGCATTACTCCCAAAGGGCATTACTCCCAAAGGGCATTCGTCACTTTTGAAACTTGTTAAAAACTGTGCCTAAAATAGATACCTACATTTCTCTTCTGAAATGTTATTTCACCGGTTTGGCAAACTTAAAAATCTTTGCAGTCATATTCATCAGATATACGCCTGCTCGCAAAACTTTCGGCTCTTCCAAAGGTGCGATATTTCTATGCTCGAGATTATCACTCAGAATAATGTCGTGAGCATGTCGCAGTCATGTGGTGGAGTATCGACGCGGCAACGGTTCACATCAGGGGTGGCACTCTGACACGTGACCCACATACTCGAGGTAAACAGTGCCACAAGCCAGCGGAATATCAACAACATTTAAAAGACCCAGAGGGTTACTCTATACTGACGAAAAACTAAAGAACGAGAGCCGTCGTGCAATCGGCATGTTTATCGAGATAGAATCGTGGCTCGCGCAGCAGCGTTCCAAAACAAATCATTGTTTTTCGACATATAGAGTGACCCCCCTTGTACGTGTCAGCAGTAATAGGATTAGGTGGGTCTCTGATATTTTTTACCCATGACTGAAGTGCTCTATGGTATGTTTCATTACAATCGGTCCGTCTCTAATATCTGTTAGGGGGTTTCTATTTGGTCAGGTGAGCAAAGATTCAAATTACAGTATCACATTATCAGGATCTGGATTATTTAGGTGCCGATGATACAACAAACAAGGTATATAATACAGCAGAATATATTAGACCAGAATATAAATACAAGCAACCATCACTTATCTTCATAACCTTCGTACCATCTTGATCAAATGACTTCAAAATAGTATTGATTTTTCCGTGTCGTATAATACGCGAAAAAGTTATAATTATACAGAATAGCCCATGGAATAGCAGTCTTTTATAAAAGTACTAAACTGCACATGGGTATGTGGGTACGAATAAATTCCGCAAACAATTAAAAGAGCGTGGCAGTCAAGTCATCGATTTGTAAACACTGTTCCAAGTTTGCCAATAAAACGCTCGTAGAGTAAACAGTCTGAATAGCCGGCAAGTATGTTGAATTGGACGCCTAAAAGCATTCGAGGATCACATCTAGCAATCATATGGCCACGGGGCCATTGAGGCAGGGCTGTTACTCTACCTTACGACAAACTAAGTTTAGGTGTCCTGCCGCGCTAACTACAACCGTGTCTCGTGGCATTAAACGTGCCGATTGCATGGCAGTTCTTGTTAGTTCGTTTCAAATAAAGCTACAGTAACCCAGCAGGACTATAAATTCATATCAAGAGCCGCAATCATGTAATTGAGAACTGCAGTGCTCTATTTGCAATTTCTTCACCAATCACTTAGAGATGCTCGGTTTATCGACAAATGGCTCTAAAGGATTCCGCTTTATTAGGGGGCGATGTTCTCGCGTCCTCCTTTCGTATGTTTTCTGTAAGGTTCTTTCTTACTGCATTATTTAAGTAACAAATATATTCGTTCCTCCGCTGAAACCAAAATGAACTGCTGTGATATCATATTTTAATATAACATTTTCCTTTGTTATCGCTTTTATGTCCTATCTGAGCTAGACTGATTTCAATATGTAAGCTGGCACGCAAATCCTGAGACTTTCCCCTATTAATTCACTGTCCCGGGCTTTGGCCAGTGATTCGGGCAGATCCGCTTGGCAATGGTTGAAGAAAGCTGCATATTCTTAAAACATTACATACAATTGTATCCTAGCATAGGTATAGACAACTAAATGACTCATATACCTAGTCAAACCGGCTTAAATACAGAGAAAGTGTAAACAGCACAGTTACAAACAATCATCATTCAAGAATGCAATTTAATAATAAAAAACAATAACAAAACTATAAAACGTAAGACAACGGGGAAAGTATCTGGTGTAGTATGAAATAGTTCTCCAATACCGATCGATCGCAACGAATAGCTAGACACAACAAACAGTGCTATTATACCACTTTTACTTTCATTTCCACTTAGACAAAAACAGTAGCAATCTTTATTTCTTGTAAAAATTAAAATAATAATAAATGTTACGGCTGAATCATGATAAACATGGAGTGAATGTATACTTAAGGGAAAGAGTTTATGAAGGGGAAACTTAGGAGAATATATATTTCATATTATATAGAATTGATGAATGCTACAGCAATAGCAATCATTAATGCTAATATTTAGCAATTTAGACAAAATATGATAAACGAATCCACTTTAAAGACCCGGCAATAAATGAGCCAGTGAACTTCTCAAGCTTCCATTTCTTGTAATCTTAAATACGTAATCCTCAAGAGAATCCGTATGAGCAACTTGCATAACAATACTACTCGTAGATATAACGTAGTAATTCCTTAAGTTGATCAAGCATTAGACTGTAAGTACAAACAACGAGGATAATATACTTTCTTTAGAATTTCAGTACAAAGCTCATGGGTAGGGCATTGAATTCAGAGACTACAAGGTCTGGGTCTTGTAGTCTCTGAATTCAATTATTATCTTAGCTAATACAGCACAACATCCTCGCTAATATCAGTACCACTGAAACAAAGTTATTGCGGCCTCGTAGATAAGACCCTCACTTGAAGCAGTGTCATATAAGGCACGCTGAAGAGTAACCCACAAGTCAGTGTGGGGCACGTATGCCCCCGCGTGCCCCCTGAGTCACTCGGGACATGACCAGGACCACGTGAACAAACATGCCGCCCTCCCGCAAACAATTAAGCCCATGAACGTTGAACGTCCAATTGTTTACCCAACGCCCCTTCACGTAAATATCCTGTCGGCGACAAAACATTCTTCCGACGGGAAAATGGGAGCAGTTTAAAATATAGCGCGCTAGTATCGAAATAAACGAAGCCTATACAGATTAATATAGATTGCTGCAATCAATCCGTTGGCAACACAGACAAACGATAGAGAAATCTCTTTGATCGAAATCAAAAATACTCCAAATTATAACCAAGAATGTCTGCATCAAAACAAACAACGGTCCAAAGACCAAAGATTCGTGAAATTCTATCATTCCTCCGGTCTTACTATATAATGAAGCGTGTATTACGCACGCGTACAGCCATAACTAATGTCTGTAAGTACTTTCTAACAATAGGTCCAGGTCATCAGTCACCGTTCGCCGCCGGTCCATCGGGTATTGCCTGGCTAATGTATGCCAAGCTATAAATACTGAAGCCCTCTTTAAAAGGGTCCGACGGAAGCCGATAACCGCCTCATATTAAGAACGGCTAATGGATGCTATCGGCTGGAGAATGTAATGCAGAAATTTCTCGGAACCGCCATTAATTAAAATCTAGTTAGTTTTTTTTTGGTATGCAGAGTTGCAGACGACGATGTCGAGTCATTTAGGTCCGGTTGCGTCTGAAATGTAACTGCACACTGGTCTATAGCCACACTCCAGCAGAATAAAATTATACCCACTGCACTACAGATCACATAAACAGTTAAGTCGTTTTTAATTGCATCAAAGTTTAAGTTGCAAGTATTCATGAAGATGATGATGGCATGACACATTGCTAAATCTATTACAAATGTACAATGATTCAGTGCAAACCATTAGATTGTTATTAACTTGTCGGTGCTAGTGAGCCGCGCATTAATATTAATGACAGAGCCACACATTGAAATTACGACGGCCGGCACATGGCCGGGATTGGCAATATTTGCAATCAATAAATTTTAAATAGGCCTATAGTAAAAAGTTAGTGCTAGTTGTAAAATAAAATGGCTGAGTAAATTGGACAAAATAAATAATGGAGAGAGGATTATTGGGCTGTTGGGTAAATGTAATGAAAATGAACGATGTAGTTTAGCTTATGCAAGACCAAAATGCGATCAAAATGAATCCGATGCAAAAGTCATTTTCACCTAAGAAATTTAAGAATATTATAAGAACTGATGCCTATTTCGGTTGAAACAACTCTCGATATAGTCGGATCTAGCGTTCCGCAGAGCATTGCGGGTATTTTTGAACACTTTCGGTTGACCTAGTGATATTTGCGAGCGAAGCTCCGCCGAGGCGGCAAAACGTCTGCCAACTCTACTATTACTTACTAAAGTATTATAATATGCCGTAAATGTATAACTACATTAGAAAACAATAACTTTTGGTAGGAGAATGTAATAGGACTAACTAAACTAATCGTCATCACAACCCATCGCGTTCCCACTGCTGGGGCACGGGTCTCCTTCCAATGAAAGAAGAGTTTTGGTCTAGGCCTAAAACTAAACTCAAAATTTATAAACAATCTACCGATATTAAAAAAAAAACACAAACATTGCGCCCATTATTTCCATTAGTTCCGAAACTCATCTTTTGATTCAACTTCTTGAAAGTCCTACCAGCAACCTTGCCATTGAAAGTGATCACCCGAACGGGGTCAATATTCAAGAACAACAAAATTTCAATTCCATTCGATGCAAACGGTGAAAGGAGTCAACATCGATTTAACTGTATCTTCTGGTTCACTGAAGCAATTCGAAACGCACACAACAAGTTAAGGGTATTGAAGCAAATATAATGCAGACATTCTTTACATGCTCACATGTTGTTTTTGAGACTATTTATCAAATTGTTCGATCGTAGGAAACACGGAACGCAGCTATTCGGAACAGGCACCGCTGTAACAACCTCATTTCTCTTTGCCAAGTGTACGCGACATTGTTACGCATTATTTTTGTTATTCAGCCAAATAATTTTATAGACAAAGGTGATAGATAGGCACTGCTATAAGTTTACAAGTTTATATTTCTCTATATTTATTATAACAGTTATTGTATACTACTTTTAGCAGATCTCAATTAAATTTGTCTCAATTATGTGTGAATTCTACAAATGATTGAGTGACATTTGGTTCAAAAACACATATCAAGGATGATGTTATTGAACAAAATATTTAAATAATTAAGCAAATAAAAAGTAAGTACACAAAACTACAAAAACCATTAAACTTCTACTCAATTTCGTAATGCACAATACTAGATTGCTTTATTATTGCAAGAACTTGTTAGAGCAACCCTGAACCTAAACATACATTGCAATGTTAGGCACATGTAAACATTTACTCTATCCTTTTTCTCGAATGGACGTATAGCGAATGTGTTCTTATGCGAATAACCATGTAAATTTCATTTCATTGTCAGAATCCAATACATCACAGAGCAACTTGAACTATCTTCACCTGCAGGCATTTGGAAATTCCTTAGGTCTCTTGGCGTGGGTAAGCCTCCTAAACAAGACGATAAAATTCCTTTCGATCTTAATTCTCTCAACAAACACTTCACTTCTTCCTCTACTCTCGACTCTTTTACAAAAAATTCTACTCTCAACCAAATTCAAAATATACCCACGCCAGATACAGAGATAGACTCCTTTAATTTCGCACCAGCATCAGCGGAGGAGATTAGGAAAACTATCCTGTCCATCAAATCGAAGGCGGTAGGCCATGATAATATAGGTCGCATTATGGTGAACAATCTTCTCGACATCCTTCTCCCTGCCATCACCCATATCATCAACCATTCCCTTACCTCTGGACATTTTCCTGATCTCTGGCGTAAAGCCTATGTCATTCCACTTCCTAAAATATCAAATCCCTCATCTCTCAACCATTACCGTCCCATCTCAATTTTACCCTTCCTGTCCAAGGTCCTCGAGTCGATTGTTCACCGCCAGGTTACCGCGTTTTTATCAATTGGTGGTCTCCTCAATCCATACCAGTCGGGTTTTCGGGCTGGGCACAGTACTACGACTGCCTTGCTGAAAGTCACTGAGGACATAAGGTGTGGTATGGAGAACAGAATGATTACTGTGCTTGTCCTCATTGATTTTAGCAATGCATTTAACGCTGTGGACCATGACCTACTATTAGCCGTTTTGGAAAAATCCAAGATCTCCCTCCCTGCTGTCAGCTGGTTTTCTTCCTATCTTCGGGGTCGTCAGCAGGCGATCCGAAACTGCTCGGTATTATCTGACTGGTCCGATTTGTCTGCTGGCGTTCCTCAGGGCGGTATCCTGTCTCCTTTACTTTTCTCTATGTTTATTCATTTAGTCTCATTTAATCTTCTCAGTTCCTACCATCTGTACGCTGATGATCTGCAACTTTACAGTCAGGGTCATCCTGATGACTTGACTTTGATTATCAATAAACTTAATGAAGACCTAACACGTATCCTTGAGTGGTCAAAAAGCTTTGGTATTTTGGTAAACCCTACGAAATGTCAAGCGATCATCATCGGCAGCTCTCAATTAATGTCTAACCATGACCTAACTTCGGTGCCATTGGTGTTCGATGGTTGCAGTATTCCATTTTCGTCCACGGTCAAAGATCTTGGATTGATTATCGACGATCATTTGAGTTGGGTGCCACAAATTGACAATGTGTCTCGTCGGATCTATGCCTCTATGCATTCTCTTATTCGCCTTAAAAACTTTCTACCTTTCAAGACAAAACTTTCTCTGGCAACCTCTCTTCTCTTGCCCATTCTTGACTATGCTGATGTGTGCTACTTGGATCTGACGGAGGCATTGCTTAATAAACTGGAACGCTTGCAGAACACCTGTATACGTTTTATTTTCGGTCTCCGAAAATATGATCACGTGTCCAGTTATCGTGTTAAGCTAAAGTGGCTTCCTATTCGAGATAGGAGGAATGTACGTATTCTCTGCCTTCTTTTTTCTGTCCTCTTTGAACCTAATTCCCCATCTTACCTTAAATCTATGTTCAACTTTCTATCAGATACGCATAACAGGCACCTCCGCTCCTCCCATAATCTTTTGTTGTCCTTACCACTACATCATTCAGGTTTTATGCTTAATTCCTTCTCCGTTACAGCTGTCCGACTGTGGAATGACCTCCCTGAGTCTATCAGGAAGGCTCCCAGCCGAGCAGTATTTAAATCACTGGTTCGGGCTCATTATCTCAGCAGGATAGGATAGAAGAAAGATCATCTTTTCTTGCACCTCTATTGTTGTGTGTTTATATAATAATATTATTTATGTATTTATGTATTTTATATATATATATATATATATATATATATTAGGCATATAGGATTATATATTATCTATTAGTAAACTCCATAAGTATAAATTGTTGCAGGATTTTATATTTATTTGTTGCACTTATTTGTTTTTTTTTTCTCTCTAAAATCGTGTAAAGTTCTTTTTTTTTTTTTTTTTTGCACTCCCATACAATTTGCTCCCGGTACCTCCTGCAGGTTGACTGGTAGAAAATGCTTCTAGCATTAAGTCCACCTCATTGTACATATTTACTTCTGTATATTGTGCAATAAAAGTATAAATAAATAAATAAATAAATCCAGAACGGTTTAACCAAAGTGAAAAGGCCACTTTGAAAGACTACTGAAACAACAAGTTGCAATAATTCAACATTAGCAAAAGGTATTCCCAGTTTACAACTACTTAAGTCGGACTTAACTTTAGCTACAATACACAGCGAATATCTTCGATATAAAGGTGCGTTTTGATACAAGAAGTCTGACTAACTAGAGGCAAGTGAAACATATATCATCATCAGACAATATCGTCCGCTACTGGATATAGAGCATCTTTGAGGGTCAAAGTCAACTGCTTTGGCTTTTACCTATTCATCCTATACATATATTTTTTCTGATGAACGTATTTTTTATGCAAACTATGGGGGTGGTGCCCATAACACTGTCCTTGGCCTTGCTCAACCACTAACCGTCAAGCCTAGATGCCTGGAGCCTTTTAATTTAATTAGTTAAAATAGGAACGAATCTTAGCCTCACCAAAAACAGTAAAATGTGTATAATGAGCAGTCACGGCTATTTAGATCGGCACCCGGATTATACTAGGCTCTTATAGAATAAGGAACCTCATAACACTAGGCTTAGCTCCTACAGCAGAACCCCTGAATAACTTTAGTGGTACCACCACCCGTATACCAACTTCTGTGTAACTTCAGCAATCTCTAGGACTAAGCAAACTTGGTGCATACTGATGCCACTCTACATGAATAATCTCATTTGTATTTCATATTTCCGTAAGGCTGGCCCATTGCAGTACTAGTGTAGCTGTTAGGTAATAAAAGAATGCATGTGACACCATTGTTGTCTGTCAATACGATTGAATAAGGTAATATTTATCTCTGAGTCTGTACCATAAGAAGAGTAATTAATAAAATAATTCAAAGGTTTTGGTACCTGGCAGCTAAAATTAAACATGTATTTTAGGAATATTACGCACAGAAATATTGTTTGCGTCAATGTTGATGAAAAACGTGCCAAACTCAAAGTTCAAGATCCTCAGATACTAATGAAAACATTTAAACATAATAATAATTCTACAATATTTCTACATCGTGAAATTGTATTACTGAACAAGTTAAGTGCCTACGATTGAGCAATATATTTCATATACATATTTGTGATTATTAGTATTGTTTTAATAATAACTGCCTCTGTGGTCTAGTGGTAGAAGCTTCGCTTCACGACCCAGAGGTCCCGGGTTCGATTCCCGGGTGGGACCATCAATTTGTGTTTCTAAATTGTGGTTCCGAGTTTGGTTAGGACATAGAAGGCTGATCACCTGTTGTCCGAAACAGTGAAACGATCCATGCTATCGGATGGGCATGTAAAGCAGTCGGTCCTGCGCCTAGCTCTCTCCAGTCGTGTCGGTCAATCCGTCCCATTGGGCTATGAGAGTGATGGAACAGAGAGTGCTCCTGTGTACTGCGCACACACTTGGGCACTATAATCTACTCCTGCGTAGATGGCTGATCTCAATTGAGATTGGCCGCCGTGGTCGAAATTCGGCTAGGAGGACATTATTATTATTATTAATAATAATTCTATTTTTGGTCTCTACTATCAGTACGTATAAATCAATAAAACCCAAATACCGCGACACACATTGTTAGCCTATTGAGTCACCACAATACGATATTCTGATGAGACATCGCTATATTCGTAAAGAGAACGGACACATGCATCGAATACAAAACGATCTAGGTCTGTACTTAACTACAAACAAGAAAGTATGTAATCAAATTGTGTCGTTAATAAAGTTAATTTAACATTAACAAAATAAACTTTCATTGTTTGAAGATAAAAACGCAGCATAAGTTTGTTGTATGAGTAGTACGCCAAATTGCAAGTGAGTATTTAGATTGTCTTATATTAGGCTGACCGTACATTGAATAACTCACTGTATTGTTAGCACAATGATGAGCGTAGTTAAAAGTTCTTTTATTATACGAATATGCGAGAAACCAGACGGGAAATACAGAAACTTTTAATGGCAAAATTTTTTAGGGATACGCGAAATTGGATCTGATCTAGTCTAGCATGTACCTATGTACATATGTAACATTACACACTTGACTGTTTATTTGGAAACTATTGTAACACATATGTATATTTATGTACATATAAAAGTGCGTTTCGAATCGTTCGATCAATCAGCAAGTCAGTGGCCTGTGGCCGGTCGGTTGCGACACGCGGTGTAGGTAAGTGACCCACGCGCGAGTATCGAGTGACCCACGTCTGAGCGCTAAGTGACCCGCACAGGCACGTGACGTGAAAACACTGCAGTGCAAGTTCAAGAATGACTGCAAGCGCCATTACTGTGTGGCACTGCAACTGGCACCACAAGTAATTTAAAAACAAGAAAGGTTCTATTGAACAAGGCAAGCGAACTCCAAGCTGCTGGGTGTAGCTGGAGCTAGGCCAAAAGTGCAGCCGAAGATATGAAGAATTGGCAGAATTTAGTGGAGAGAGAGAGAGAGAGAGAGAGAGAGAGAGAGAGAGAGAGAGAGAGAGAGAGAGAGTGAGCACCTCTGGGCTGCCATAGGAGGACAACAGGCAACGGAAACGAATCCCAATGTTGAGATTTCGAATCGTTAGTATTTGGAGGCGGATTTCGCATAGATAATTTTAGACCACATTACATTTTAAATGTTTTGCTTCAGAATCAGCTTAAATAATTAAGTGGCCTCGTGATCTTGCAGTAACTAAAGTAAGTGGTCGGAAGCACTGTAAATGGAAATTCAACCACCTTCATTAAATATCGTGTGTTTTCTCGTTTTATACGGTAGTAAAACTGTACCTTTATCCGGAGCTCATGGAAGGAATTCGACGAAATAAAATGTAATTACCTGCAAAAAAGAAAGAAAGTATTTAATGTTTTGCGTGTTGGTCGAGATTTTAATTGTATTACAATAATAATAAAAAAAACGATGGCTAACGGAAGTTCTTATCGAAATCCAACAAGCACAAACAGTAATAATGTCCGGGAAATATGTAAGTAAAATGTAAATTAGCGGAGTATGTAATGTAATGCATTGTGGGCATTATTTATTTATCAGTTTAGTTAATATAACAAACACGCTCGCTGGCCAGTTACTCGTTGAGCATTCAGTTGTAAGCTTATAATTTTATGTTACTGATGCAGTCAATATAATAAATGGATTATTGGAGGTGTACTTATTACATTAGGTGTACTAATTCAATTGTATGAGTAATTGTGTATGTATGTATATGTGTCCATATAATATGTGTGCTAATTAATTAATGTTCCTATATTAAATTGATCAGCAATATTCCTTTAACAACACACTTTTTCTATTTCTTGTATATTATTCAAAGCTACAGATGAAACGAACAACATTTTCTTGAATGTAAAGTCCAGTTACATTGAATATTTTTTAACGTATAAAGCAAATGATTTTTAACGCGTGAAGTTTATTAGTTTTTTAGGACATAAAGTAAGAAGATAAACAATGAATGCACATTTCCTGTGAGTAGCGACCCGACTGCAGTCAGCCGAGGCTCCAGGGGGTTACTCTATATGACGGAAAACTAAGTTTCTGAGCGCTGCTGCGGGAGCCACGACTCTATCTTGTGTATTAAACGTGCCGATTGCACGAAAGCTCTCGTTCTATTTTTTGTCAGTATAGAGTAACCCCCCAGCATTGTGCGGAGTCCAGCGAAACGTGCATAAATTAAGGCCAGTTTTGCACTCTGGCTCGTAGCCAAAAGAGCAGCGACAAAGCCGAATGATTCTCAAAAATAGGCACTTTTCTAAGCCCTTTTGAAGCCAGTCAAAGGGACTCAACTGTGTGCCCTGATTGATGATAATGATGTCAAGTTAGGGAATCAAGTTAAACAGTGTCTTGAGATGGCCCCATTTAGTTGAGATACGAATATTTACTTGTTCCCGGTCTTGGATGTACTTTTACACAAACAAAATACAAATACATATTCACACTCTGAAATTGGATGCATTAAATCGAAATGTGGGTGAAGTAATGCTACTCAGGTTATCCCAAGATGGTCCAGTCGTAAGTGTTTATAATGCGTATGTTTATGTTATGATTATAAATAACATAACTTGACGAACCGGGACTTGATGTAAAATGTAACCGCAAGTATCAAGTTCGTTTGTGGGGCAGAAACGAGTCGGACAAGTTCGGCCGATCACCAGGAGGTCTACTCTTGCTTGACGGAACCCGAAGTTTCAGAGCGCTACTGGGGGTCGCTCTAAAAAGAAATACTAAGGTTCCGAACGCTGCTGCGCGAGGCACGACTCTATAGATTATAGTTCTGATCTCGCACCTTCGTTTTTCGTCTGAATAGAGTAACCCTCCTATGCCAGCCAGGACTCTAGCTCGTAGCATCAAACATACAGATGGCAGGTCAGATCTCAGAAACATCGTATTTAGTCAAGAGAAGCCAACCAGTGCGGAACGCGCGAACTCGCTACTCAACTTGTACGTACCTACAACACGCTAATAAATCTCCGCAAATCAGTAAAACATGTTAATGACGCATCCACTGTCAATGTTTAATTACTAAACGGCGGACAAGGTGTCATGGATCACAATTTATAACTGTATTCCTCTTCCGCAAACATAATTCACCCACAATCAGCACAATAAAATCGACTTTTAATATACTCAATTATCATCACATACATACATAATGTTTACTAACTTATGATCACATAGGTATACCCATCTGATACATGTTTATTGTGACATTATGTAGAAGTACCTAATGAACGATTTTGATCATCCAACAGTAAACATCATATTATAACTTCAAATTAAAATCAGGAATACCAAGAAGGATTCCGCTGTAACGCAGCAAACAGTTCCAATGAATCGTGAATCAAATATGACCAAACCATTTACTCCAATTAAAGCCGGCATGACTCTATGCACGACGCGAAGTGGAGCCGACCGCCATATTGCTCAACAACCAATAGCAGAAGCAAAATATTTTTGCGAGGACATTTTAATGAGCACACTTGCGATTGTGCTGGTCGCATCAGAGCGCCCGACGCTCGGCCATCGCCCCCACAAATTTTAACTGCCATTGACAACGAGCTAAACGAAATTTTAACCGCTAATAACAAAAGCTCAAACAGAATTGGATCCCGCTCTACTCATAATAAAACCATGCTGCTTTAATAAAGGCGGGAAATCGCATTAACGTTCTTTCAAAACATGATTCTGTGGCAGCAGGACGTATTACAAAGAAAAAGAATGTAAACTATGCAATTATGGAGTAGCCTACTGTGAGAAACTGACCAAATATGCACTTACATCCAGACAAAGTGGCGTATAACCTGTATCACAGTTGCGAGTTTAATAAGAAGCCTGCAGTTAGTCGCCATTACTAAAGTGATGGTAATGATAGCTCAGATATAAAACTAGGCAAACATAAAATATCAAAATTGTTACAAGTATAAATAAAAAATAGATCACTGCATGATTATTACAAAACGAATAGATATAATGATGACAAATGCATACAACACGTTAAAGTTGCCAATAAAAAACCATGACTGCAGCGAATTCTCAATGCATTAGGCTCATTTACGCAACTTGAGCTAGAAATGAAAATGAACAAAGAGTTTTTGTTATATAACAGTGTTGTTGCAACCATTACGCAGATTATCGGTATCCGATTCATATGAAACCAGAAATAGACTAAGTTAATTGAAGACAGAAGTATATGTATTGTTTTCATGTTTGTTTTCAAGTGGCCCGATAAAGAAGCCATATGGCAGGCCACATGTTGAGATTGTCGAGCTACTTCACTATCCCCTGCGACCCTGACCGTGAATGTTAACTCAATAACTACTAATGTCTAAAATAGTACGCTTTCTTCGAACAACATAACTGGAATAGTTATAACAGCAATCGTGTTTTTGTTGGATGTTAATGAAAGAGGTTACAGAAAAACGTCATAATGATCATTGAACGTGCAAGTGCAAGGGCACTACAAGGTTGGAGAAGAAATAGATTAGTGAGATAAAACATGTGCTGAGCAAAACAACAGGCGACTGTGTGGCAGAAGGCGCGGGATGACAACAAAAAAAATACTCACAAAAGCGAAGAATTGTGATTTAATGGACACTTTTTTCAGGAATCGTATACTCGTATAATGCTAGTGGCCGGTGGCAATAAACTCCAAAAAACAATATTGGAAACGGGCGAACAAAAACAGAAAATCAATAATGATGATAGGTTGATGCGCCAATTTTTCACGCATCCAAAAACTGTGAATCGAGCTAACAAAAAAGGGGAGGATGATAAATTACACCGCCCTAAATAAATATGGCTGACATTTGAGCGAACTCAAATGTTGAGGCAATTATGTCTTTAGTGGGGTTTTAACTTGGCATTATGAGTGCCCGGTCTGGAGGGCTACTCTTGCTTGATAAACTACGAAGTTTGGGAGAGCTGTCTTGCAATCCGTACGTTTGATGCAACGGGATAGAGAGCCGGTTGGCACAGCAACGTTAAAGCAAGAGTGAGCCCCGCCCCGGGCCCATAGCAAGCCATTTCAAGGACCGCTCCGAAAGACAAACTTCAACAGGGCTGATACACTTTTTGCTACGTTTGTTATCTTAACAAATAAGTTACTTTACTGTTTCTTTGGGGTCTTGAGGATTAGAGAATTATTCTGCATACCCTTAAAAAATCATTTTATACCTAACAAAAACATAAATAATAGCAACAAAATGGTAAAACAAGAACGTGGATCACTTTAGTGGTTTTACGAGTAGACTCGTAAAAGTACTTTGTACGACTTAGGTACAATGATTAAATATGGAGGATTTAATTCAAGTCAGCACAGCAAGTAGCGTACGCATATTTACAGTTTTTATACGTGAGACAGGTATTCCGCATTCTAGAGGTAGCTTTGACATAAAAAGTAATTTATTACAGGTTCAAGGAATGAGGCGCCTCTCAGCTCAGACTGAAAGCATCTACGGTACCTGTTTTCTACACTAGCGTTATAAATCTTTATGGGTGTTTAATGCCTCCACACAAACTACACGATAAAGAGTGTTTATCGCTGATATTCCCGACACATCGCGGGCCATTTCCGCTATCAGATGAGCAGGCACGTGGTGCGCTGCTAGAAAGCTACCATCTTCCCCGAAACTTGACTGAGGGTTCCGTATACCTGGTCCTTTTGCTATTCTAAAATTTACCTTTATGCTTATGGCTGTAAGAGCCAGTAAACGCAGAGGCCGGTTAGATTGAACCGTGTGTGAATGATGCATGCGTATCACGTAGCATTGTAGGTACCGTGGGGTGTAACTAAGCGATACTGCTTGGAATTTATAGCGTTCTTAAAGCCTGGAAGGTAAGAGCTATATTTGTGTGTATTTGTTACAAATAGGTTATGTCCAACTGTACTTGCGGCGACAGTAGCAGCATCAGTCGTAGAATGCAAATTGAACTTATTCTACAAAATTTCGAACCGGATTCTAACAGTAGCGTTTAGTCATTTCATGTTGAGGTTTTTATTGTTACTGTTGGTCGTTAACTTCGTTAACTGTAGGTTTAGATTGGGACGGTCTGGAACTCTATCCTTTAGTGACTTGGGTTATTAATTATTTAATTCGTAATTAAATAACTTATATAATTTTATTATAAACTGAGCTATCTCTGAAATACACATAATATGATAGAGAAGGTTAAAAATCGGGCACAATACCTTAACAAGATCGACAAATAGGATCTGGTTTGGATAAAGACGTTTTATAAATTAACTCTTACGTAGTTATTTACTGTATAACTAATAATAAGTAAAGAGATAGCTACTAAATGGTCATTATAATAATGTGAATGTAAGATTGTTAAAAGCATACGTTTTCCTGGAAATAACCCAGTAGTGGTCGTGACCAACGAGTGTAGCTCACTAGACTAGTTACCTCGTTACAACTCTTTCTAACTGGCGACTAGAGAAAACACTTTAGACTACATTTTCTTTTAACTGCTTTAACAAACATGTAAGTCACCACTTTCTATGGCAAAGAGAATACCATAGATATACATCTACAATAACAGTATCAATAAATTACCCGGCACTTACTCTAGCAACTCTACTATAGTACCAAAATAACTACTGCCTGGCAAACAAACTAATTGCATTTGTTTACAATATATCCTTGTCCAGCATGCATTCCAATTAGTAACAGAATAAATAAACAACTAAACCTCACTTGATTATTATACCTCCACCCATACGAATTACATTAGATCAGCATTAGCAGTCCTTCAAACATGTGCAAAAAGCCAATGCAAACAAAGCCCGCCACCGGCAGAGCAGGCCTACCGCGAACCAGTCTGGCGAGTCAGCGACCGTGCTGCCCCCCCCCCCCCCCCGCTACCCCTGCAAGGTCAAGGCACCACTCCCCTTTCTTCCCACGGACGCTATTCCGGGCTGCTGCGGCGTAACCGGTGATAAATGCAGGCAAAAACGCGGTTTTCTTAGGTCTGAAGATTTTTAAAAACGTAATTTTGACAGGGTGTTATGGTTCATTCCCAAGTAACATTTTTGGTTTTAAAAAGGTTTTGAAAAGGTTCTAGAACCTTTGTATGGAAATCAACTCGAGAGACTTAGAAGGCTCGATAACCTTATATTAACCTTATATTAACCTCCTGAGTGCAAAAAGGGCCCACGTTTTAGAACCTTTCCGAGAGCTACAGCAAAACCTATAGCTCAAACCCAGAACCTTTTGAACAACTTACACAGAACCTAAATAAAAACTTCACAACCTTAATTTAACGTTAACATAACCTTGGAAGACAGCTTTTAAGTTCTAAATTAGTCCTGGATGTAACTCTTCTATAACTTGAAACATATTTGATGGATATTTGTAATGCCTTCCCAGGACTCTCGGGTCTTAAAATGTTTCTGTGTAAGATTTTATAATAATTATAATAAATGGCGCCATTACCTGACACTTTCCAAGACTCAAAATGGCTAACTTGTAAGTGTTGTATTAATACAAAATATAGTAAGTAGTTAGGCTGAAGTCAGGAAATATGAAAACCTTGTGCGACTAGCACTTTATTGTGATACTTTCGGATAATAGTTCTGTATAAGTGACGGGCCTTTTGTAAATGATAAATTTGAAGATATTTTAATTAAAAAAAATTGATAAAATTTTATGTTTGGTGCAAATTTATATTAGAAATAAAAGTACTGTCTATATAAAAAAACATATATTTGGAATAGTATAGGAAACGCTACTGAATTTTCCCTTATTAATTAAAATGTATCTTTTTGGTAAGTTTTTTTTTTTATTTCAGTGAAAAAATATGGCGGCCGTTAGGAAATTACTAAAAAGCATTAAACATATTTTGAGGATGCCTCTAAAGCTTTAAAATATTCTTGTAGGACTTAAATCATGCCTTTAGCTCATAGCCAGCGCTTAATGCTTTTGGTTTTCACCAAGTAGTCCTAATTTGTTTGCCTAGACAACTCTTATCAACCTAAAGGTTTAAGATAGGTTTTAAAAAATACTTATAAGTAATTTAAATATTCCATAACTTTATGGTTGTATCGAGGTTAAAAATTTAACCTTAAGCTCTCACTTTAGCATTAATGCTAGCTTTTCTAGAAGTAAATCAGGAGTCTACGACAACTATAAGATCCTAGAACTATATGCTCCTGAAATACATGTTAAAATAACGTTAATATAAACTCTTATCAGCAGCTACAATGTTGTATTAATAAACAATTAGTTTTAGGACTTAGTAATCATTCTCAAGTACTCAATATGACCAGATAGCAAAGCATTAACCTTTTCACAACCCTTACAAAACCTAAAGGCATTTCTTACAACCTAAGCTCGAATGAAATGTTACTTGGGTTATCAGCGTTAGCAGGACAACAATCCACAGTTGGACATAGGCCTCAAGGAGCCCCGACTTAATCTGTCTTCGGCCTTCCTGATTATCTTGTTTAAAAGTCTCTATGTAATAGGAGGCAGCTACTGCACATTTTATTATTTCAGGAAACACAGTCATTTAGATCGCCAGGCTAAAAGCATTGTTGAACTATTTCCTCCAAGGTTGTGCCGTAATGATTTGGGAGTAATTCTCCGTACTACATGACTGTACAGTGTACACTGATAACGACAACAACTTCATTTATAATTACAACAATTAACAATGTCAACATTAACGACTGCGATTATGTATTTCACTTTGCACCTACTAAACATAATATCGTCAAGAAATGTCTCAAGATCAGACTGATCATAATCTTTATAATTATAGACAGCGAGTTCGCAACGGTGGCATAGATACTTCGAAGAATACTTTAGACTTGTTTTAGATTGTGAGTAGTGTAGTACTGTACTTTAGGAATACTTAAAGTGGAAATTATGGAAATCCTTTAAAGACCCTCTTGAAAGGTAGGCTTAAGCTTTTTTAGACAAATAAATATATAACAATAACTATAATACATACTTTTGCCTAGTTACACAAATAGCAACTGAAGTTCAAGTGGTAAATTCGTTAGTATGTCACGGCACTTAGAAGAATCGTGCTAGCTGGGTGACACGCAACAGCTAATAAAACGTGTTTAGTGCGCTGTTGATGCTATCTAACTATTTAGTAAGTGGTAAGGTCACATCGATACGGCTAATTGGAACCAACGTTCAGAGCTTGTCGCCTTTAGAGTATGTAGAGTAAAGCCTCGAATTCACTAGGGCACAAGTTCTGAGACTGTTACAGAACATCTACGGTGCGTGTTCTCAGAACATTTTGGTAACATGTCGTGATACAGAAGTCGCGCACGCGTCCACACTCTGCAACAGCGGTCGCTAGACCTAGTAAAAAAAATATACTCTATGCGCTAGACTGATGTCGCAGGAAGTTCTGTATCGCGAGCCAAAACACGGAACCTCTTCTGCGACACGTAGATGTCGCTGTATAGTCGCGTGCGACGTCGCAGAACAGAGCGCGACGTCGCGGCGACACGTAGACGACATGTGCCTATACCTGGATCTTTTATTCGACGGAATTCTGACATTTCAAAAGTGATGCTACTTAAAAAGCTCTTAACCGAAAAAAGGAAAAATTTGGATCCATTTCTGGGCAATAAAAAAATAAAATGACAGATAATGTATGGAATTCATATTAATTACTTTATTTTATTCTTTAGCTGGCATCACTTCCTACTAAATTCAGGGATAGTAAACCTTTTTAATCGATTTAAAAAAAAGATTCTTTATTCGGTACATACTTGTATGTACTTATGTAAGATTATTGGGACTGCACAACAAACAAATATACTTGCAAAATTTTATAGATGTACGTATGTTTATAATGTTTGTCCACGCATATCTCCGAAACGATTGAACCAATTGCCACTATAAATTTTTTTAATGGCTTACATTGAGCAGTCTAAGTATCATCATAATCGGTTAGTATTAATAATGATTAGATATTCTATTCTATTCTCTTTGGGGATGTAAGTACCTGCACCTGGCTCTCTCGAGTGGAACCTTTGTGCATATCCCCAAGGTCTAAACTGCCTTCCTAAGCTTGGACCATTTCCCACCACGCTGGTCCACTGCGGGTTGGTAGGTTCACATATCTAGATGTGCTAAATCTAGATATGCAGGATGTTTTCCTTCACCGTAAGAGCGATGGTATACATTGTACTTAAGTTAAAAGTACTCATTGGTACATGTTAGCGCCGGGATTCGAACCCGCATCTCTTGCGTGAGAAGCGGGCGCTTACCCGACTGAGCTACCACCGCTCTTATTATTATTTAATAATCGATTAGATATTTTAATAATCAATTATATTTTTTCTTCATTTATTAATTTATACTTTAATTAAGTATATTATTTTTGTGATGTAAAGGGACGTAATTATTACTCACCGTAGGTATATCCCCTTTAAATTTGGAGCGCCGCACTTAATAAAATGGATACAGGTACATTCACTAACAAATAAAATGTATAGAGTAGTTTAGACTTAGATGTTCAGGGGGGTCACTCTCTAAATCGACGAACGAACGAACAAGAATTGTCACGCAATCGGCACGCTTAATACAACGAGATAGAGCCGAGCTCTTGTTCGTTCGTTCGTTTGATTTTGGTAGTGGCCCTCCAGACTCGTATTGAAAAAAGGGCTCAGCCAAAAAAGGTTTGTGATCTCTGACATGTCAAAAGTAGATAACTGTCAGAATTCCGTCGAATAAAAGATCCAGGTATAGACAGGTTCTGCGACAATTTGTCGCCTAGTGAATACGAGGCTTTAGAGTTAGACTTAGGTTCTAGAATAAACAAAGAAACACAATGTATTGATAATTATTACATTATGAAAAATAAAAATATAAGCTAATTATTAGATAAATATTACGTAACAAAGACATGCAACAAAATAAAAAGGTTTGTCTGATATAGAACATAGAGTCATACACACAAAGAATTTGAATATTTATGTAACTAATTATGCTTAAGCAAGGAAAGAAAAAGATAAATAAGTAGAAGTAGAACAATAAACAGTCATTATCGTAATGAGTCAACTAGCCAATAATCCGAATAGAAACAATGTCTCTGATTTTGACTCAGCAAACAAAATATAGATGATGAAACAAAGTTCATTAAAATGTAACTATTTAGTCAAATTTACAGTAAATAAATAACCAGCGCTAAAGACATCTGGTGTGGATAGACACAAATTAAATAATTATTTTATATGAAGAATAACCTGTGACCAAGCATTCGATATACATAACATATAATACGTATGTATTGAAATAAGCTTGGGTACTCCTATAATTATGTGTATAAAAAAATATTATAAGATAAACAGACACTAAACATCTTAAGAAAATTGAGGTCGCACTGGAGGCCATATTTTTGCAAAACAGGAAACAAAACTGATAGATATATGGAACTGGCATCCTTGGGTTTTACAAACACGATTGAGTGAAATGTATACAGAAATTTCACTTCAACGAATTATATTTGGAGATAGAAGATAATCTTACTAAACAAGAATAGTGTGGTCAACCAAAATTTAGATTGTGGAATCAATTTTAAATCTGATAATAATTAGAGGTAACTTATAAAATTGACATCTATGTTATACCACGTTTTACCCAAATAAAGCATTCTATTATATTCTATTCTATTCTAAAACTTGTCAACGTTTAGTACTTCATTATAATGTCCCTAAAATCTTGTTCAACTTTCGCAATATTTTTATAACGTTAAAAGTGGATTGATGCTAAAAGTCTTAAACGAGACTATCAATTAGCAACATTATTACCAACATTCGCCATAAACGATTTAACCGGACCAAGTTTTGTAATCAACAAGCATATCCGGAAAGGTAATAGGGAATATGCATACATTTTTTAAATATTTTTATTGGATAGTTTTACATCACTTTATTATAGTAAAAAAAAAATCAACGCTAAAATAAGTAATTTCAGGTATTTTAAAGAAAGTTAAAAAATTACAACCATCACGACCACTTTGAAATTCCCGTCAGGATGGCGGGCTGGTGTGACGTCATAATCTTTTAATTTCACGGCTCAGAATAATGAGTCCCGTCAGTCGGCATAGATTTTTTACCTAATCAAGTAATCACAGAGTACTTTTGTATTTTCAACAAACCAATGTTGTCATGGTAACAAACGAAAAAGGAAGTGTATAAAGTGTGATCAGTGGCTGTTTTGTAATGGTAATAAAGTGTGACCAGTGGCTGTTTTGTAATAGGAGCTCGTAAATAGCTATTAGTAGCTCTTTTGAAATGGGAGCGCGCAAACCAGAGGACCTTTGTACACAATATTACGCTATTATGGCAATATGAATATAAAGTAATATTTGTATTGTATGTAAGTACTTACTGTAACTTTGGTTCTCAGTAAGAGAGGCTAGGGTTAGTGGGTCATTCTATTCTATTATCTGTGGGGGTGTAAGAACCTGCACCTGGCTCTCTTGAATGGAACCATTGTGCATATCTCAAAGGTCTAAACCCCCTTCCTAAGCTTGGACCATTTCCCACCACGCTGGTCCACTGCGGATTGGTGGGTTCACATATCTAAATGTGCTTAATCTAAATATTGAGGTTTCCTAACGATGTTTTCTTTCACATGCTACATGATTATCCCCGAATTTAATTCTACAAAAATAATAACGTATAACATACATATTATCTTTTATTTATAATAAAAACTTTTCCACAGCTGGCCACAGTTTACTCATTCATACTGCGTAATAAATTTAATGTGTCCAGTTCTTCAGATTACGAGAATTCTTCCATAACTTAATTTAGAAAAAAATAACAACTTTTGAAATATACTAACGACTGCCATTATAACCTAAAAGTAGAAAGAGCAACTTGTGTCATGTTCATGTCATAATACTTACAATACTAATTTAATTTTATTGTGTTGCAATATGAAGCATATTTGAGTGGCTCGTTGACTAGCGAATGGCTGTTTACGCCTCATTACAAAAGAACAACTAGTGGCAGCCCATACACTACCAACAAAAAATATAAAAAGTCCTAAACTTTGCAAACAAACAAGCATATCAAACAAGAAGTGGAGAGGTTATAGGAGGCTATGATCTATTGGAAGAATGTTTATGTGATCCATCGTATCTGATCACAACGAGCATCACAAACACTCGGTGACATTAACATTTCTTTGTTTACACTTGACATTTATTTAACTTCCGCCGTAAACGCAAATAAGTTATTATTCTGAGATTGATATATAAAGAATTTTGACGTCACATCCGCCCTAAGAAAATAGGTGACGTTTCTCTGAAGTTAGAATTTACCGAAGTTTTTTTGTACTTTTCAACTACATTTACTTGCTCAAAAATAAATTATAATCTTTAATATTGATGGAGGCGTAGTTATGAAATAACAAAGTTTATTATTAATAATATTTGACCTTTATTTGAACCTCTTGCATATTCCCTATTAATTGAACATACAAATTTACTTTAAAAATTGTCATAAAATAAATGCATAAAAAATTGTTAAGTATTTAAGATTTGAACAGTATAAACCTAAGTGTCCAAGTGTAGAGCTGCAGTCTACAATAGACTACAGACAGGAACGAATAAAGAGAGCAGGGAGTCATGCATGGTCGGTGCTTTTATATCGGCTTTTATCCCTGAGTCACGCCCAGGGCCCGGCCCGGTAACCCCTTAGAGGGTTTTTGATAGGGTTTTTTGATAGGGTTTAATTAATCAAACCATTTTCACTAAAACCCGAACTAATTTGGTTACCAAACCCTTTCAAGACTTTGGTTACCCCAAGAAAGTGTTTTTGTAGATGACATATAGAGGGTTTACTTAAGTCGTTCATTAGGGTTCAAATAAACCCTATCGGTTCGAACTCTCGGTTCGAACTCTCAGCTCGAGCTCTCGGCTCGGCTCTGTCTTCGCGGGGCACTCGGGTAGACTCGGATATTATACTGTGACGTGCCATCGTATATATATTTTTGTTTTGATTTGACAATTGAGTATTTCAGAGTTTACATTATTTGTGTTTTTGCATGTTGAGCAGGGTGGAACTTTATTAGTGGTCAATCCAGTCAGCCCGTAGACCGATACATGATTTAGGTAACTCCCTATTTATTTTCAGTTGTGGTTCAGTCCTATGTGTTGCGTAGCACCAATATTCGAGTTTATATTTTTTATTTCAATAAAATAATAATATGGGTGATCGAATTGAGTGCTGCTGTTTCTTACATTGCTTACTAATTAATTTACAAATGCGGAGTTTCTATAAATAAATATGTGGGGACATCTCACACACGGCCATCCGACCCCAAGCTAGGCAGAACCTGTGTTATGGGTGTCGGACAGCTGATATATCTACACAAATACATAGATAGATAGATACTAAATATAAATATCAACACCCAAGACCCGAGTACAAATATCTGTCTTTAAACAAATATCTGCCCCAGCCGGGAATCGAACCCGGGACCTTCGGCTCAGTAGTCAGGGTCACTAACCACTACGCCATTCGGTCGTCGTTTCTGATTTTCCTCTTCATAAATAAATAAATAAATATGTGGGGACATCTCACACACGGCCATCCGACCCCAAGCTAGGCAGAACCTGTGTTATGGGTGTCGGACAGCTGATATAATCTACACAAATACATAGATAGATAGATACTAAATATAAATATCAACACCCAAGACCCGAGTACAAATATCTGTCTTGAAACAAATATCTGCCCCAGCCGGGAATCGAACCCGGGACCTTCGGCTCAGTAGTCAGGGTCACTAACCACTACGCCATTCGGTCGTCTGAAACTTCATGTGTAGTAGGTATTAGGCTGCAGTTATACCTACTCGGCGAGGTTTATAGTTATAGGTTAATGGGAAATACCTTCTCTAATATTTTTAATAAATTATATTTGAGTCCTTTAAAATAACTTTATTTTAATGTATCCGTTTTTTGTGTAAACATAAAAGCTTGAGATAGAATGTAGGTACCAAGTGATATAATTATCATTTTTCACTGATAAAATTCATTCTAAATATGCATACCGAGGTAACGTCAATGTATCCAACATAGCCCACAGTATAAAAGGGTGTAACACAAAATTTAACAAAAAATTTTACGTCATTATATATGTTCAGAATATTGGAAAATTTGCAGATCACTGCTCTTACGGTGACGGAAATCATCGTCTAATTGTATTGTAATGCGGTGGATCAACGTTTAGCCGGATTGTCATTTCTTCACGTTCTTCAATACGGCGGCCCACGTTTAGCCGCATCGCACTACAACTGGAATTGTATGTTGACCATGTCCATAATAAGAATTACATTACAGCTGAAGGAATTTTGTGGTATCGGTAGTTTAAAAACCATTTTGTAACAGTAATAGAGTAAATCTATCTTACGTACTTCCATTTAAGTATGAAAATACTGTTCCATAGGTAGGTATAGGTACTACTCGGATTGCAGGATCTTCGGAATTATTGTTCTTCATTTTCATCATCATTATTTATTTTGTTTATTTTGAAAATTGTTCCTGAAGTCACCGTTTACTAACATCTTTAACACGATTTACAACACAGGAAATCCTAGTGTAAGGACTAGAGATAAGAGGCATTAGTGTGTAACTTTACTTTAGCACCAAATAAACGATTTGTTTGTATTTCTTCGTTTTAATCATCATCAAATATCTGTATCCAACGCCATTGTTGTTGTTATGTCAAGCAGCGCCACGAGTGTAAAAAATTAAACTAAAATCATTCAAAGCGGCGGCTAATCTCTCGCCGTATTACATAACGAACGGCTGTCGAATGGCGTAGTGTTTAGTGGCCCTGACTACTATTACGAAGGTCCCGGGTTTGATTCTCGGCTGAGGCAGATATTTGTTTAAAGACAGATATTTGTACTCGGGTCTTGGGTGTTGATATTTATATTTACATATATTTAATATGTATCTATCTATGTATTTGTGTAGATATATCAGCTGTCCGATACCCATAACACAGGCTTTGCTTAGCTTGAGGTCGGATGGCCGTGTCTGAGATGTCCCCACATATTATTATTATTAATATATTATTATAAGTATTATAACTGCCCGACGTATTGAATGACGTATGATGTCTAATACAATCCGGCGCATTTTCATGCAGCCGTATTCATTACGGCTAAACGTTGATCCGCCGCATTACAAATCGGCCCTGTCTTGTTATGCAGCTAGCCGTAATGTAATACGGCGGATTATACAATCTGGCTGCGACATACTGAGACCTTAAAATAAAGTCAGAATTTCAAATTCGCGAAAAAAAAATCATTTTCCATAAAAACGTTGTTAGTCACGTGACTTTACTATAAAGAATGCTTTTTTTTTCGAATTTCGAAATTCTGTTTTTAGAATAGATAGAACATGCTGCACATATAGGTTTCGGCTTAACCCTTTTTGCAACACCCTGTATAAGGGTTGGATCCGATGTTATATCAGCTTGATGACATTGAATAACACAACTTAACCAATAAAGATATTTTTATCTAAGTATAAAATACCAGTTTTATACTTAGGTAAAAGTTTATTTTGGCCCTACTGAAAAGTTTCAAAAATGGACATTGCCCCTCATGGTTCTGATGTCGAGATTTGTAGAATGACAACTCATTTGATGACAAGTTTTAAAAAAAAGTACTTGTATTCTTAGAAGGAAGGACTATTTTGCAATAGCAAACAATAGCGGTTCAAAACCCTTTGTCATAGGGTTTTAAAAACACTTCGTGATAGGGTTTTAAAAACACTTCGTAAAGGGTTTTAAAACCTCTTTGTAAAGGGTTACCAAATGAGCTGGGTTACCAAATTAACTGGGTTATGCAATGAACGAATTAACCTGATCATAGGGTTTGAAGTGGTAACCATTTGGTTTGGGTAAGTGGTTTTACAATAAAGCCAATTGAATGAATAACCCATTGAAAGGGTTTTTCACGGGAAAGGGTTGTCCGGGCCCTGGTCACGCCACCTGAACACGTCAATGCATTCTATAAAACACTGCCGAGTGCAAATTGAATACCAGCCCGATCGCACTGGCAAATTCCAAAAGTGTTGTGCAGAAATAATGCTCGGTGAAGGTCAATTTATCCAGCGTCGCGTAACTCAGGCTTTAAGTACAAGCAGTGTGGTAAGGACTACTACATTGCATACATTTAAATATGTAGTGTATCCCAGATCGAATTAACATTCACCTGAAGGCATTATGAAGCTGCCCCAATAGCAGATACAAAGCAGCATAAACATGGAAATGACTAGGAATGCAAATCATAATGTTTTAAATCTGACTTTCTTTCAAGTCATTGAATCATAATTAGATATTTTTTTCTTTCATTACAGAGTGCTTACTCGGCTTCAGCAATCAGTCATGGCTGTATAGTAAAAAAAGAATCCGGCGAAACATCGGAATTGAAAGAAGCCCCCAGAGATATTTGCGAGACAAATAACATGGCAGAACGAAGCGTTGTTTGCTATTTCCATAAATATAACGAATAATGATCATAAAAGTCTTGTACGAATATTAAAATTTAACATTAAAACTTCTTCTTAAAGTTCCTACTTAGATTAGAAGGGTGTTTTTCTCATGTGTCCACAAACTATTTATTGCACTGTAAAACAATGAAAGACTGCTGACTGCTGTACGCATGCAAAAGCATTTGCTTTGCAAGTGAATTGCTTTGTTGACTTGAACTTCAAGACGATGACCCGAAAGCGTCATACGACTTGCAACTATTGTCGACGTTCCACTACTTGCACATAAATACCGAAGAATCTCTTTAGAATCTTGCGTGTTATTTTCTTTGGAAAATTATGCTGCAAAATTCTAATCAAAAACTACCCCTATATTACTACAAAACGTACCTACTTTTGAATTAAGGGTCTGTCAAAGGCTTCCGTTTTCATTCAGCTAGCGAAGTGCTCTATGCTAGGCAATGTCCACCCCTGCACTACAAAAGGCTGAGAAGAAATCATCTACATATACGCAAGTATATGTGCCAACTATCAATGTGGTTTACACTAGCTACAAACGTTGTTGGCACACTAGAACCCAGTTTATGATAACATTGGCATCTGATGTAGACGGTACAACTGTACCAGTCTCTGCCATGTGTCTTCTATTGTTCCCGTATTGAACATGTGCTCTTAGTAGGGTATATAAACAAAGCGTAACATTAACAAGCAAACGGTCAGTACCTACTGAACATATAGGCAACAATGATGGACCTATTAACATCATAACACAATTTATTAATAATGTCATTGGCTATGGCTATTAATAGTTACATTAAGAAATACATTATTAAAACTAAAACAACCCATATAAGATAAATATTTTACCAAAAACCTACAAAAGGCAGAGAAATATTTTACCTTTAATAGACAAACCATATAATACAAGCGAATAGCATTTTTACTAGCATATTGAAATTTGAAGGGAGTTCAGGAAACTGAAAACAATATTGAAATAACAAAGAGGCATTAGCAAACGCCAATCTTAATATGGCAAATGGCACTCAAACAAAGACTGAACCTAGCATAAACAAAGGGATGTGTAAAGTGGCCACTATTATATTACACCACAGAATAAACCCTTCGTAGTTATTGATAGGTGCAGAGAAACGTGAGCGACCATTGTGTGACTTCAGTTGCCAAGTCACATCGTTATCGTCGATATTTTCAGACTCTTCGAAACAGAAAATAATGTATTATCGTTTAAAATAATGGGAAACTTTTATGGAACTGGCAAATCTATAAAAATAGTCTAAAAATATGGTAATGTTAATGTTTGGATAGTTCTAAATCTAGCAAAGAATAGAAACAGTTTGAAAACTACTATTATGTCGAAGAGTACCCAGTAAATAACTATCAACTTCAAAGGAACATGCAATTTTGTTGGAAAGAAAATAAAACGATGAAGTACCTAATGGAGAAAATCTAAAAATAATCTACCACCGATAACTCATAAAAGTTTCGATTTCCATAAGGAGTATAACGAGTTTTGTGTTCGGATTTGGATAAGATTATCAGGATTAAGAACTTCCATGGTCTTCTTTGATCTAATTCAGATGAGATTGAAAATATTATCTTATCATAAAGAGACCGAAAATTTAATGGACAATGTACCGTATACAATACACATTGCGTGTTTTATATACCTTTAGGTAAATATGTATAAGACGGAAATTTCTGACGCTTAGAAACTCATTCTTGGCCTTCCGACGCGTGTTCGCAATAAGTTAATTAAAAATCTTACAAAATAATGAATACATAATAATATGAATTCATTTACAATTTGTAAACCTTGCGTCCATTTTATGTGCGTTACGGACAGACGGGCATATATCTGTCAAGCCCAGGCGACGATGATTTACTGCTAACGAGGGTTCAAGCCATTCAATGTAGGATGCATCACTGATTTATACTCATTTAGCTAAGTACGTACTCATTTAAAGTGTGCAAAATTATGTTCTTCATGCAATTTGTAATGAGAACAAGTTAACGTTAAGAGATTGATTCTTTGAATTGAAAGATGTATGGCACTGCGGTGATTGATGATAAGCATTATCAACATCGTGCAAGGCGTAAAAGTGTTTCGTGCTAAATCGTTATCAGAGAGCTCGATACCGATAATATACGTTATAGATATCGTCAATAATAAATAAGTTCTTTGTTATTTATGTGTGCACATATTCATAAATATGTATGTTTTTTACTATGTACAAATATACGCTAACACAAATAGGTAACCTTGAATAGAATGAAAGCGCATCGTCTTGCAACTAGCTCGTTTACTGTAACGAGCTGAAAGAGCGTGATCGATCCAGACTGGATTTGGAGGCTCGCCAAGTGCGGTCTCCAGCTATCTGTGTCACAGTTGTAGAGACGATAACAGGGTGCCGTGTATACCGGTACCATCAGCATTGTTTACAGCAGCGCTACCTATCTGACAACCTCTTGTGAGGATATGTGACTGTTGCTGCTTCTACTCCTTAGATCGTCCACCCATTCAGTTGAAAGCTGCGAGATGATGTGTAGCAAGTGGAAGGATAGCAGTGCGTGTGTGATACAGACCATTCGCGAGACGGTGGTGAGGTCCCAGGCGGAGCGCGTCTTGCCCCTGGGCGGCGCGTCGCGGCGACGGCCCAGCGAGCCGTAGGCCTGCACCGGCGCCGCCGCCGGCTCCTCGCGCCGCCGCCGCGCGCCGCGCCGCAGCGAGTTGAACCAGTTGGACACCGACCCGCGACGCTCCTCATCAGCCCCTCCCGCCACATTCTTTATAAACATTACTTCACCAGCGACGCACGCACATCACAATCTTTACTGTCACTCGGCAGCTCCAACACAACTAGTGAGCCTACAGCAAACAAACAAACGTGAACCAAAACGCAAAACAAAGCGTGAGTGGAAATGGAGGACTGCTCGCCCGATGGATTTAGTTTTAGCCGTCACCTACACCGGAATACTTGCCAAAATGGAGCTAAAAGCGAAACAAGGTGAACGAATGCATAGTGTACACACAAAGCGGTGGGTGAGGCCGCTGGACGCACCTGGTCGTAGCCGTCATCGGGCGGGGGCCGGGAGCAGCGCTGCAGCAGCGGCCACCACAGCGCGCCGCACAGCAGCCGAATGTGCAAGCACATCGCCTCCACACGCGTCCCGCTAAGGAGCACTATCGACTGAACATAGTCGCGGGCGCCGCCGCTGGCACCGACTCAACTAGCTTCGGCGAACTTATCTCTGCGCGACGGCGTCACACGTGTTATCTGGCTGAAATGCTTCATTCAACGGTATTGGGGTGTCAGAATGTGGCTGTGGGAAAACAGTTTCAGATTGCAACGGCGACCGTTGGTTTGTTTTGCAACAAACAATGAGTCAGGCTGTTATCAGAGCTGCGGCCAGCACAGGAAGTGAGGGAGGAAGTGTGATAGTCCGATGAATCGCGCTTTGTACGAGCTTCGCGAACTCGCTCCGTGCGGCAGAAACTCGGACTAGAGTTAACGATGCAAGACTATCTATGGAGTGCAACACAGACGGTTGTTAGGATTCTCATTACTGAAAAAATATCGTGAGATAAAGGCACATAATATAAAAAATACCGTAATCTTTTTATTATACGAAAACGTTAGAATTGCGTCAGAGATGAGGAGACAGTGAACTGTTTTGGATAGGATTTTTAGCGAACCAGGAAAAAATAGTGATTACTAATAGCTTTGTATAAAAACCCAGATAATTTGTTCAAATTAATGAATCTGAGAGTTAATTTACATTACAAGATAAAATGATAACAAGATAAGGAATGCTATCCAACTACAACTGTAAGTTAGTAAATACTGTTAAAAAATATTTCATCTACTAGAATTCTAAAGCAGCTGTTGGCATACCTGTGTATAAATTGTTTCTTATACATACACATGCGTAAGCCATATATTAAATTTACAGGCTACTAAAATGTAAGATATCGCTACATTAACTTCACCGCTTGAACTCATTTCCACTAAACCGAGATCGCATGGCCAACAGACCTTTAAAATAATAAACGCTAGGGTGAAGGTTAAACCTAACATGATCAATCAACTTACTTAACAAACATTTAACAACGATGCAGGTAAGTATTAAGTATTTACTAAAAAGTAATTAGGTAATTAATTAAATTGCGAAAGATCATGTCGGTTCGAGGAAAATACAAGCTGAGTTTTACTTCAATAAGTACTGCAAGTTCAGCAGGAAAATCACGCAAATAACGCATAATTATATGCTTTATACATACAACATATAGAGAGATAGAAAACAAACCATGTTTAAAGACAAAAATCGAACCCAGACCACATGCCAAAACACATCCTTAGACGACAAAACAATCCTCGATTTCCACTGAACCTCTGTTATCAGACTTATCAGTCCACACTGCTGATAACCACGCAACCAACCTCACTAATCGATGGAAAACCACTAGATTCACTTTTGTTTTTTTAAACTGTCACTTGTTTTTTGATCCCGGGCGATTTTGGAGACACAAACTCGCGAACCGGGGAATACGGTCGGCGGCGGGCGTAGCGCCGATGCCGCGGGCGATGCCTGACTGAGCGGCGGCCGGGCGAGACTCTCCGTACTACACTATGACTCGGCGGGCTTACGTCACAACGAGTAGGAAAGAGAGCGACTCAATGAAACGGCGAGGGTGCAGGAGGGTTACTCTATACTGTCGAAAAAACAACGAACGAGAGCTGTCATGCAATCGCCACGTTTAATACAACAAGATAGAGTCGTGCCTCGCGCAGCAGCGTTCCTAAACATAATTTTTCTTAATATAGAGTGACCCCCCAGCGCCGCCTGGTCGCGCGGTATGCAGGGGAACAATGAATGGGACTTTTGAAAATATACGTTACAGTTACGGAGCTTTGTTCCTGGTAATAATAAGACTGTGGGTTTTGGGATTGATGGGTTGTTGGAGCATGGTTTTTACTCAATAGTTTGTAATAACAATGAGAAATATGTCCCAAGTCCCAACAATAAATATCGTAAACTGCATTTTCTTCTTGGTCGAAACTTGTAGGAGACAAACACGTGGCAGGGCATAAGGTTTGTCACCATGGCGAAAGAAATGGCGTCAGTCCCTGACTATACAGGGTTGGCCGGCCATCTCTACTATGTATTGTATACTATCAACAATATGAGGAACAGTTTATAAATACGACACTGGAAGGAATAGATTCATGCACGGAAAATAAAATACATAGGTAACTTAAAAACATTATTATGTTCGAAAAACCTAGTAATTAATACATTTTCCTAAATTCATGCAGCTTTAATTTAGTTTTAATTTATATATAGCGTTCAATATTGTTTTATATTCCAAATCTATTTTAATTTAGTATACACTATACATACATATAATGATATGTGTATGTATATTTTCCTTTTGATGAACTTTATGAATGTGGTAATGTATTTTTCTCTATTGTCCAGACATAATTATAATGTTATTAGTAATGTATTACTTATGTATGTTAGCTTATTTATTAGTTTTAATGGTAAAAAGGTTTCTAATTTAATATGAGTAAAATGCTCCTTATGACCAACTTTAATGTAGTTGCAGTTGTAAGATATAATATTTATGTCTTACTAGCTGTTCCCGCGCGCTTCGCTTCGCCTTAAAAAGTTTTCCCGTGGGATTTCCGGGATAAAAAGTAGCCTATGTTTTTTCCCAGGGTCTAGACCGTATGTATACCAAATTTCATTCAAATCCGTTCAGTAGTTTTGGCGTGAAAGAGTAACAGACAGACAGACACAGACAGACAGACACAGTTACTTTCGCATTTATAATATTAGTTAGGATATTTTCCTTTTGACGAACCTTATGAATCTGTTAGTGTAGACAGACACTAGACATCTAGAATATTGGTTTATAGAAATCACTAAATGGTAAGCAAAGAAGGTGAGTACACAACTACCACACAATCATATAGACTCAATTCCATCCAAAGGTTGTCTGGTAGAGATTGTTATAAGTAATAAGGCCGCCTCTTTATACTGTTTTATTTCTTAAGTTTTGTTTTTTGTCATTTTTGTTCTTGGTGCAAATAAAGTGTATTGTATTGTATTGTATTGTGAGCTAGAAAATAGCAAGTAGAAATAGCTGTAGACTCTATGTCCAAGATCCCAGTGATTATAATTATTTACAATAATAACATTGTAACCTCTAGATATTAGTAAATCAAAACATATTGCATATTATCATTCATACAATCCATCATCATCATCATCACCACAACCCATTACGTCCCCACTGCTGGGGCACGGGTCTCCTTCCAATGAAGGAAGGGTTTAGGCCTAGTCCACCACGCTGGCCAAGTGCGGGTTGGTGGACCCCAACACAAGCAAGCTTGTGCTGAGAGAGTTGTCGGGTAAGTGGGCAACCCGACTTTCAGATGTTTTCAAGCCACCCGAAGGCCTCTGACTAGGCTTTACGACTGCTGCCGAAGCAGCAACCGGGACCCACAGGATACAATCCACCTTGCCAAATAATGTTATACTTTGAAATCTATCACTTGAAGTTTTTGATGTCTTTGTTGTTGTTCGAGTTACAGAGATTTATGTACAGTAACAAAGATCTGGGGTTTGATTCCTGTGATACTAGTGCCTCTTGCCTTAAGGATATCAATATGCCCACTGCCCGATGGTGCTGTAACATTGACACTGGTAAAGGTTTGAAGCAGCAGTGCAACCTACTCACCCTCGCCTACTCCTTAATGGTGATTTGTGTAAGTACATGAGTTCTTATGATCTAGTGAGTCCTTACAGTGAATAAAAGCTTAATCAGATCCTGGATGAGTATCTTCAGTGCAGCAGTGTTTATTACTGTTTTAAAAAGTTAAAAAGTACAAAAATATCTACACAACAATACTCACTGCATTTCCAATCTAAATTTTGGTAGTCCTGTATGACTAGACGCTACACAATCACTAGTTTTTGTCACTATACAGGGTTACATTGGCTTTTTAGATGCTTTTGCACCAGGTTATTTTAACCAGATTGTAAGACCTTCTTTCAATGTATATTTTAAAATTGTAATAATATGTATGCTGTTGGTGTATCTTTAATAAATAAATAAATAAACCAGGAGGTGACAAGGAGCCTAGACCACTCGACTCTTGTAAAAGCTTGTTTTCTCACATACCTGTATCTCCAAAAGAAGCTCAGTCTTCCTCCGACGAATGTCGATTAAGGCTTTCTGTTGCTCTTGTGTCAGCTCTGAAACAAACGGCATGGAAACCTTAGAAGACTTGTAATAAAATCAAGCCATTGAGGTCAAGTTATAATTGGAAAACAACTTGTTGTTCTACGTCTACTGTGTAATGTTAGATTTGGTGCTATGTCTTACCGGCATGAGTGAATGGATCTCCATGATTACTCGTAGCATTATTTCCTCCAAGGGACAGATTTTCAAAGTCACTTATCATGTCTTAAATCTAATAAAACATTTAAAAACACTCAAAACATTATTCACATCAACATCACATCATAACGACGGCCATATTTATTTACATAGTGTTTGACACAACGATACGATTCAATCTGAATCGATCGTTTTGAATTTTTGAACCCCATGTCATGACCCTCATGAGATAAATAACTAAAATACAAGTATGCCGAGCCCGAGGCATATGAAAATCGTGTGCAATTCATTGACGGAATAATTGAAGTTGTAAAGATCTGAATCTGTCACCAGCAAAGAGTACTATGTCACCAGAATAATAACGGCGGGCCCATCACTAGTAAGAAAAAAAAACTTTTGTCAATGGAATGACCTCCCAACAGCCAACGAATTAAAAGCAGTAGAATAAGGATTCATTGACAAGAAAACAGTAAAATATTAATTATTTTAGTTTTACGTTATACCATGTTATACTCATACGAAATGTAAATGGAATGACCTCCCAACAGTTTTTTAATGTAATATAAGTGGGTATGTAGAGTTTACCTGAGCCGATGTCGGCATAGACTAGAATATGGGCATAGGCCCATGTAAATATAGCTAATACTTAATTTGTGCTAAGTATAAGTACATTGATACAATAGAATATTTATTCAGAAAATACATACTTAATGCTAAATGTGATTTACAATAATAGGTCAACTCTTAATGCTAAAGGTAGTTTAAAATGCTGATCTGAACTAGGATTTAACAGAGTTTTTCCTGTATTTCAGATGGAAAAGCTGGTGATGGGATCGTTTGTAACATTTTTGAGGCCACCATTTATGCCCGATACTGCACTTCTACTTTGTCACCTGCACTAGTCCGGCCTAATGAACGTAGGTATTCTGGACCCGACTCAGCATTGCAGCATTGTTATTATGCTCTTATTATGGGTCTAATGAGCAACTGACAAAATTCCACCCTGAGGGTGCCTGAGGTAAATAAAACACTTTTCCACGTCACTTTTTTTTTGTAAAAACGAAAGTAGCTCAGAATGGCGAGTTGAGTAGGTACTGTAATAGCTGAGTGTTTGAAACTGAAATCAAAGAGTACTATTTAACAACGGGACTGAAATAGTAAGTACTTATTTATTTTAATTTTGCACAAGTTTATGTAATAAGTAAATCAATTTTAATTTGTCACTTTAATCTGTATCTACGATAATGAAATAATACGAGTATGTTACCGATAGTAAAATGTCTACACTATGGTGTGATTAGTTACGTGTGAGTTGAAAATAAAAGAAGCTATTTTTTATTTTATGCGAAATGTATTTCTTGTTTTTAAATAAAGACTAGATTATTTATGTACACTTACATCATAATAATATCATCAACATACATTTCAGGTACAACCACGACGATACGTTACATTGGAGCATTGCATGGTTAATATACTTAATTACTATCTGAGGATACTCGCGCTCTACTCAGGCCTGGATAAGCTTTTTTAATTGTTCTAGTTCTGATTTTTTATCTAAATACTTTTCTTTGTCCAAATGTTGAGTTATTTCTGACACTGAGTTGCGGTATTTGTCGCTGGCGAATTTTGACTCATACTTTAGCACAGCCTCTTCAGCTTTGGCAACTTTCTTTTCTAATCTAGTTCTTGCTGATTTTATAACACTATCAACATCATCAGCAACCAATTCTACACTCACTGTAGTATCCTTGTTTAAAACAGCACTTACGAAGTTTTTATGACCATGATTATCACCACTCTGAATTTTTCCACACCTTGTAAGATTCAAGAAAACTGTGCCATTATGAACAATATCTGTTAACAGTGTATTATCGGTTGATTTTAAATGTACAGTTGGACGAACTTTGTTTGAAATGCCATAAAAACCTTTAAGTTGTCGCACAAGGAATATTGTGTCCAGCAATTTATGAACCTGGTCTTCCAATTCTGCATTTCGCCACAGTTTAAAATCTTCGTATTGTGGAAAAGAAAATAGTCCCGTGCCGCCATCCTTAAAATTATGCACGATATTATGTTCGAAAGCAGGAATTCTCGGTATAAGTTCTTCAGTTAAATAAATCATAAATGGCGCCAAGCACCGTAATGATGTATTTAATACAGCAGATAGGGTATGTGCATGAGCGTATCCTATTTTCGGGTTAGGGTTATCAATTCCAGGTTTAGTTGCTTCTAAATAAACATCGCAAAATTCATTGTAGATCAATGTTTTCAATGATTTCGTAGCAATGTGAAAATCGTAATCATCCATTGATGAATTCACTTCATCCACCATTTTCGCTTGGCGACTCAAGATCCATCTATCAAAGTAGGTCAAATCATTGGACTTTATTTCGTCTTCAATCGGTTTTAGTTTATCAAAAGACAACTGTGTATACTTCACACTTTGCCAAATTTTGTTGCCGAATAATTTGTTAGTATGACACAAATCCACATCGAAATGGACAAAATGAGATTTGATATCATGAGACACAATACTGAACCGTAGAGCATCTACTCCACATTCTGGAATACCATTGCTGTTTGAAAAGTTAGATTTATGGTAAGCCTTTGCTTTTCCCATCTCATCCTTGGTAAGAATCCCTTTCTCACACATTTCTTCAGTTTTCTTTCTTAGACCATCTAATGAAATACCATTTATCACATCCAGAGGATCAATAACATTTCCTTTGCTTTTAGACATTTTCGCCCCCTTGCTGTCGCATACAATTCCATGGAGTAAAATATTTTCAAACGGTAATTTCTCTGTTAATTCCAGTCCAAGTATAACCATTCTGTGCACCCAAAATCCCAAGATATCATGCCCAGTGGCCATTAAACTCAAAGGATAAAATTTCTGATAATCTTTACTGTGAAGATCAGGCCAACCTAAAGACGCAAATGGATAGATTCCTGATGAAAACCATGTATCGAGTACATCACTATCTCTTTCAGCTTGAATATTTTCAGGCAATGTCCTCAGGATAACTGCCGCTTTATCTTTGGCTTCGTTTTCATCAATGTCGGCAATCCAAACTACATCCTTATCGGCTTTGCATCTGTATGCTGGTATTTGGTGCCCCCACCACAGCTGCCTCGATATGCACCAATCCCTTCCATCCCCAGTCCAGTCGAGCCAATTCTTTGTGAACTTCTCTGGCTTTATTTTTAGTTTACCACTTTTAACTAGTTCTTCTGCTTTCTTGTTTATTTTTTTACATGAAAGAAACCACTGTTCTTTGGGTAGATTATATATGACATCACCACTTCTACTGCAAACTGGCAAGCTCATTTTATGTGAAGTCACATTTCTTAATAATCCAAGTTCCCCAAGTTTCTGCAATAATGTTTCGCGGCAATCATACCTTTTCATATTGTCGAAGATTCCAGAGTTTATCATTTGGCCATGCTCATTAATGACTTGATGCAGTGGTAGATTGTGGTGTTTACCAACGTCATAGTCTATTTTACTGTGCGCTGGGGTTATTTTAACTGCGCCCGTACCAAATTCCATATCAACAAATTTATCAAATATGATAGGAATATTTTTGTTTGAGAAAGGATGAGTCACAGTTTTTCCTCGCAAATGGTGATATCTGTGAAATAAAAACATGACCACATTTATTAAGTGACTGGAAGAAAACAATTCTATACATATAAACTCATAGCGCTGTTTTCGCCCCATTAAGCAGAAAACTGTAATTAAAATAATGGTAAAGTTACCTCTGGTCATCAGGATGCACAGCGACTGCAGTGTCTCCGAGCATCGTCTCTGGCATGGTGGTGGCCACAACTAGCTCTTCATCGGAACCCGTTACTTTGTACGCAAAATTGTAGATCAATCCGAATTTCACTGGCTTCTCGTACCCAGACACTGTTATTTCTGTTGGTCCTTCCAACTCCACTTTATCAACTTCAATATCTGATACTGTGGATTGCAATTTGTTGCACCAGTTTATTAGAGATTTCTTTCTATAGATCAGTCCTTTTTTGAAAAGTTCAATAAATGCATGGTTGACAGCATTTGTGTGACGTGGGTCCATCGTGAACATTTGTCGGGACCAGTCTAAGCTGCACCCAAGGGTTCTGAGTTGTTTGCAAATGGCGTCACCATGTAGATCCTTCCATTTCCACACTTCCTGTACGAATTTTTCTCTTCCTAGATCTTGTCTTGTCAAATTCTGTTTTGATTGCAAATATTTTTCAACAACTCCCTGCAAATGAGAAAACACTGATTAAAATATATTACAAAATGTCCCATGTTATACATATAAAAGACAGTATAAAACAGTTGTATCCATTGTTTTATGGAAACCAAATTATGAATATTACTAGTCTAAAGACTAAGCATTTAAAGGAAATTAAATCTATTGCTGTACTAAATATTTTCTAAATTTTAATTACTAACATTAGATTAGATTAAATGTTTAATTGTAATGTGCATTGATAATTTTGCTGTTTATGTGTTGAATAATGTTTTCTATTCTATTCTATACTGTCAAAGCAAGAGAGTAATAAATTTAATTTTGTTTATATATTATGTTAGGTGCAAGTCACCCAAAAAAAATTGTAGTGCAACTTAGACCCAACCCACCTGAGTAGCAATGCCAGCATGGTCTGTGCCAGGCAACCACATAACATTTTGTCCCATAGACCTCTTACTTCTTACTATAACATCCTGAATCGTACAAGCTAGTGCATGACCTGAAATTATTATAAAAAATCATAAGTTTGATATAAAAAACCTACAAATTGCTTCACTTAATATTTTAATATATCTTATTTATAACTTATTTTAGTTTGCATTAAATTGAAAGCATTAGATGCAATCCATCCATATTTATTTATTAATTGATCAAAACCTACAGTTTAACAGAATATGCAGTAAAATTTGTCAAACCTTATAACCTGAGTTTAAAATGAATTTGTCAAGTACAGAATTAATTATGAAAACTAGATGAATGATGTTATGGTTTCTAGGATATAAACTAGACTAGACACTAAAGTATCATAATATGAATATAAAAGAGTATAACATAATATGAAGCTAAAGAGTTTTAGGTTATGCAACAACAATTAAGTAGGTACTTATTATAAATGAAACCTCCCTTTACTAGTTTATTTATTCATAAAAATAAGGTTAATGCTATAATTTATTATGAAATCTGTCTATTTATTGAATATATTTATTTACAAAAACAAACAAACCCAAGTGAAGTTTTCCGGTAATGTTCGGCGGGGGAAGTACCATACTGAACACAGGCTTTTCGTTGTTAATTGCGGCATTGAAACGCTCTTCTTTACACCATTTATCGTAACTATTTTTTTCAACTAATTCAGGTTTATAAGCTGCGGCACGTAAATCATCTTTGAACACTTTTCTTGCGGAACTATGAACAATCCTGCGTTGAATATTACTGGGAACACGGTACTTGCAAGCCACGTTCATGATTATATAATTTAGGGAATACCTCTATGTGGGTGGTTTATTTGGAAATACCTAGTTCAGTCAGTAAAACATATTAATAAAGCATTTAGAAATAAATAAAGTGAAGAAAATCGAGCAAAACTTTGAGTTTGTTTTTGAATGAAAGAAGTTTGTCAACTAAACTGTCAAGTTTGACCGCTTCGGCTGACATTTGACATTTTCATTGCTACTCTGTGTACTATTTGATGCTCAGAAAAAATACTCGATAACAAGCGCAGCGCAGCCGTAGCAAGCATCACAGACTAACTTTGACAGATTGTTCTGAGGGCCCACCACTTTAGTAACATACTCTTTGTTCGCTTGCCAAGCAAGTTGGATGGATGTCGAATGTGGTGTTTTTCGATAATCGTGAAATAAATTCGGTTTTGGTTTTGCTATAGAAAAACATGAATTCATTTTGAAAGTGTTTTGATCAATTAAGAGTTTGATTTAATTAAGCTCGGCTTGTTTCGTGTTGAACCAATAATTTTCAACTAAACAGCTGTGTGCCAAGGCCTCAGTTTTATTTAATTTGTTGCTTTACCGGTGTAAAGGCGTAAAAATGAATGATATGAATGGTTGTATTCATTTGAATAATTTTAAGGCTGCTAAAGGAGTTAATCCTTATAAAGTGGTACATGCATTCTTTGTGGCCTGTACTTCGCAGGAGGCGAGGATGTACAAGGTAAGCTCAAATTTACGTCTTCTGTAAAAGCCCTTGTAAGTTGAGAGCTAAATTTGCATTGCGCTATTGTTTTCTAGAGCATCTTCCACGCATCAAATCACCATGCAGTGAACTCTCTTTGTTGTCAAAATGTCACGATTTCTGATTAGGAATCAGCTGTTTCTTGAACTTTGACCTTACATCAGCTGTTCTTTTTATGGATGCTCCCTGATAGCTTAAATTCGTTTCTGGATGTAAGATTAGTGTAAATTAGTGTTTGTTATTTGTTTACGTAACTGATCAGCTGATCATTCCATGTTATTTTTCAAAATGGTTCATAAAATTGGTAGGTACATAGGGCTGCTTTCCTACTATTTATAGCTTGTTATATTTACGTGGTTCATCCAAGACTTGCTCAATAGACACACCTTCACTTATGTCAGGCTTGAAATTATGTTTCTACAAATATACATAATTCTTATCAGATCTCTCTTGGTCATACCACAGGCACATTGGCATACATAGATAAAGGATCTAGATATACATAGATAATGTTTATACAATACTGGCTGGTTTGCCTACCAATTGTGTATCAACTTTAGATAGAGAATCTAGAAAAGTAATACTAAGGTACATATCATGTACCTATTGGCTAATTAGGCTATAAAAAACATCACAAATTTCAACCAATCAGAGTGTCTATCTCAGCTTTTGTGACATCCAGGCTTGCCGCTCCAATTTACACAAGAGCCAGGCTGGTTGAGCTGAAATTAGGGGTATATATTTACAAAGATTACACTGGAGAGAGTCACATAAGTACAGGAGCTTCATCCCCCTCAGAATTTATATAATTTATAGAATACAACAAAAGAGACTAATATCAATCAAAACTGCTGGAATTGCTCTTCCTTATGAGCAGCACAATAAAAACATACATTTCTCGGACCAATGGTAATTAACATACTGATGACAAATAACCTTATTGCTCTAATCCCTTTATTGCATATGCTGAGGCCTTTGTAACACTCTGATAGTAACTGTTTCTTTTATTCAAGTATCTGCATTCTACTGTTTGTTGTATATTATGTATTTGAAATGTTGTTTATAAATAGTCATAATATTACTCTACCACCATTTCACAAAGGCTCCGTCACTAAGGAGAAGAAATGGTGAAATAAACTTTGTCAGTATTTAAAATAAATGTATCTTTATGTTCACACCTCTAGGCCACAGCATGTCTCTGCTTCGTGTGCAGCCAGCCCGGCCCGCGGCTGCACTCGTGTCTGCACTGCATCTACTTCGGCTGCTACGAGGGCCACATGCAGGAACACTCCAAGACCAAGAAGCATTTCCTGTACATAGATCTCAACCACGGGAATGTGTTCTGCGCCCAGTGCCAAGATTATATTTACGATCAGGAGCTGGCTGATATTGCTACAAGGAATAGACTGAAGGGGGCTAAGTAAGTAGCTGTTAGATTATTGAACTTTGTAGTTATAAGTGGAAAGGCTCTCATTCTGAAGTTGTAATGCACATACATAGCTTACCTGTGCATTCCCCATTCTACGGGCATTTCCCCCTTATTCTGTTATAGCATTTTCATCATAATAAGCCAAGCACCTCTTTTCCACCAATCTAAAATTATACTAACTAAAACCACCCATTCTCCCACAGGTCTCTCGGCCTAAGTGCCCCCTTCATGTCGTGGGTGCCCAACGCCAACGAGGCGGCCGCGCTGCGGCGTCTCCGCAAGCGCCGCATGATCAGCCCCAACACCACCATCGGGCTGCGCGGGCTGCAGAACCTGGGGTCGACGTGTTTCATGAACTGTATTGTTCAGGTTAGTTGAAAACCTTCATTAATAAATAGACACTGTTGTTTGTGTTTCTTCTTTCATCAATGAGTAGAATAGGTAACATAAACGGCATACACTTAACCGAGGTGCACAGGTGCATTGATGCATCCAGTGTAATGTTTATCCTAAACCTGCGGCTGCTACACGGGTTCGTTATCGACGTCGATAAACTCGTTTAAAAAAGCGCGTTCTACAAATCACAGCGCCGTATTTATGGTGCATCGCGATATAGGGACGTTTAATTACGTCGAAAACGAACCTGTGTAACGGCAGCTGGGGTTGGGGGAATTTATATGTTTATAATAACTTTATTCAATGTTGTTATTGCCAAACCAAAACAACAGTGATTAATTCTTTATGAGTCCATTGCCTTTAATATTTAGTTACAATTTTGAACATTAACTTATCATTCATTCTCATTGCTATCACACGGCTAACCCACAAAAAAGAAAATAGGGGCGTTGCAGTAATTACGTATATAAATTTGAAAATGTAAAAGTATTGAATAGGCGGTTTATATTGCCTATATGAATCTCTACCAAATACTATTTATATTTCACATCATACTAAATACAATATCTCATATTTCTAGACGTTGATCCACACGCCCCTACTCCGTGACTACTTCCTGGGCGAGCGGCACAAGTGCAAGCCGTCCGGGGCAGGGAAGTGCCTCGTGTGCGAGGTGTCCAAGCTGTTCCAGGTGCGTCATGTTTGTAAATTACTAGCTGTATTCTGCGAGATTCGTTTCAAATCTAAAGGTTTTAACTGTGATGGACCGGCCGGTCTATTTACAAATGTTTTCTTCCTAATCCTGCCCCTGCTCCCTTTCCCACTCCCCTTACCATTACTAAAGGAGTCTCTGTTTCTAACTTTGGATTCTAATTACGATAATATATTATTATAATGATGAGGACGGCCGAGGATCGAGTGTTGTGGCGCTCCAATGGAGAGGCATATGTGCAGCAGTGGATGATTATTGGCTGATGAATGATGATGATGATTATTATAATGTTCCATTTGCAATCAACATGAGTTTTTCTCCGGCGCCAAGACATCTTTAACCCTGCACCGGCTTCTGCACCTGATCTTTTACAATAAATGTAAATTCTGACTCCAATAACTCTTCCATTCTAACCCCTCAGGAGTTCTACTCCGGCGCCAAGACACCTTTAACCCTACACCGGCTCCTGCACCTGATCTGGACGCACGCGCGCCACCTGGCGGGCTACGAGCAGCAGGACGCGCACGAGTTCTTCATCGCCACGCTGGACGTGCTGCACCGGTGAGACACAATGTAGAAAGACATAAATAAAACATTTTTCATCACGACCCATCACATTTCCACTTCTGGAGCACGGGTCTCCTTCCAAATGAAGGAAGGGTCTTAGTCCACAATGCTGGCCACGTGCGGGTTGGTGGACCATTTTTATTCGTCGGAAAATGAAGCGCCCCTATTCATTTCTACTCTTTTTTACCAGGCTGTATCTGTGATTACGCGGCACCAAATGAAATTATACTGCGGAAAGCGCACGTTTCATAATTAACCACTTTTCTTCTCCGCAGCCACTGCATGAACGGGCTCGAAGACGTCGAGAAAAAGGAAAACGGTCGCTGCAACTGCATAATCGACCAGATCTTCACCGGCGGGCTGCAGAGCGACGTGGTCTGCACGTGCTGCTCCGGCGTGTCCACCACCATCGACCCCTTCTGGGACATCAGCCTGGACGTGGCCGGCCCGGGCTCGCTGCAGGTACTGACCACCGTGAGGGCGTTACTGTGTGTTTATCCGGCTCGAAGGACCTAATATAGGATAATACACTATTAATGTTTGTAAATCAGGAACGGCTGAACCGATTTGGATTAAAATTAGTAGGGAGGTAGCTAAAAACTAAGAGAAAGATATTAGATAGATACTTTTATCCCGGATTTCCCACGGAAATCCTTTTTAGGTTGAAGCGATATTATGAAAAACGGCTGTATCGACTTGGATGAATATTGCTAGGTACGTAGCTAAAAACCGGAAGAATGACATAGAATGACATAGGACCTTTTATCCCGGATTTCCCACGGGAAATCTTTTAAGGGTGATGCGATATTATAATACTTTTTATCCAGGTATTCCCATGGGGATATGTTTAGCTAGTATAGTTACAATAAACAATGGTAAGAAGAAGAAGCGTCGCGGGCGCTGCAACTGCATCATCGAGCATATCTTCACCGGCGGGCTGCAGAGCGACGTGGTCTGCACGTGCTGCTCCGGCGTGTCCACCACCATCGACCCCTTCTGGGACATCAGCCTGGACGTGGCCGGCCCGGGCTCGCTGCAGGTACTGCCCGCCGTGAGGGCTTTACTGTGTGTTTATCCGGCCCAAAGGACCAAATGTAGGAAAATACACTAATTATGCTTGTAAATCAGGAACGGCTGAACCAATTAGGATTAAAATTAGTAGGGAGGTAAAAAAAACTAGGAGAAAGATATTAGATAGATACTTTTATCCCGAATTTCCCACGGAAATCCTTTTAAGGATGAAGCGATATTATGAAAAACGGCTGTATCGGTTTGGATGAAAATTGCTAGGTACGTAGCTGAAAACCGGAATAATGACATAGGATACCTTTTATCCTGGATTTCCCACGGGATTTTTTTATTATGAAGCGGGATCAAAAGTATGATAGTATGTACTTTTGATCCCAGGATTCCCACGGGAATACTTTTAAATATGTGAAACACACGGGAAACGCTAGTATAGTTACAATAAACAATGGTAAGAAGAAGAAACCTCGCGGGCGCTGCAACTGCATCATCGAGCATATCTTCACCGGCGGGCTGCAGAGCGACGTGGTCTGCACGTGCTGCTCCGGCGTGTCCACCACCATCGACCCCTTCTGGGACATCAGCCTGGACGTGGCCGGCCCGGGCTCGCTGCAGGTACTGACCACCGTGAGGGCGTTACTGTGTATTTATCCGGCTCGAAGGACCTAATGTAGGAAAATACACTATTTATGTTTGTAAATCAGGAACGGATGAACCGATTTGGATGAAAATTTGTAGGTTGGTAGCTAAAAACCGGAAAAAGGATATAGGACACCTATATTCCCATGAGAATCCCGGGTTAGTAAGTATAATAATATCGCTTCACCCTAAAAACATTTCCCGTGGGAAATCCGGGATTATAGGTGACCTATATCCTTCTTGCGGTTTTTAGCTACCTACATAGAAAATTTCATCCAAATACTTTTAAAGGTATGTAAAACACACGGGAAAAGCTACTATAGTGGCCGGCCCGGGCTCGCTGCAGGTACTGCCCACCGTGAGGGCTTTACTGTGTATAGTACGGTTTATCAGGTTCAAAGGACCGAACTTAGGGAGGATTCTCACCCAAAAGTACTTTTTTTTTTAATCTTTATTTATTAAAGAGACTTAGGTCACTTACAATAGACTGTGACCATGTCAGTCTCATCGAGACATACACTATTTAAATAAATGCTAAACTAGGGTTGTCTTAAGTCTAAACAATATTTTACATAACTATACAATATTTTGGCCTCAATAGAACATGGATTTGAAAGGATAGTCTGAAATGCACCAACGTCAATTAGATTGACTCGAAGTTTTCGAAATAACATTGCTCTGTCCGAATTATATTGTTTACATTCTACCAAAAAATGATATAAGTCCTCGGGAACACCCAAATATTCCGAAAAACTTTTTTCCGAATTTGATAACCCCGAATATGTAATTTACGAAATATTGCAATAACGATTTTTTAAAATACCGACTTGTAATAATCACGAAAATTATAATTTCGAATATTATAATCACGAATATTGTTATTACGATTGTTAAATATACGAATGTTAAAAAATACGATTACTTTAATATACGAAAAATAAAATACCGATTTATTATAATCACGAAAAAGTCAAATCCCGATCGGAAATATGATAATTCGTGATTTTGACAAAAAAACATAAACGTCTTTAAAACTTTAGAACCAAAACCAAAAGATAGGTGCGACGACGAGCAAAGCGAGGAGGAGCGTGTTAGGTGCACATAGATATCGAAAAACAAAGCGGAGCGCAGCGAAGCGGAGCGGAGCGTTTCAAATATAGAGCAAAACAATTGCTAGGATCTTTATGGTGTTTAAACTTAAAAACCTTAGGACCTAAACCTAAAGATAGGTGCGACGACGAGCAAAGCGAGGAGGAGCGTGTTAGGTGCACATTGATATCGAAAAACAAAGCGGAGCGCAGCGAAGCGGAGCGGAGCGTTTCAAATATAGAGCAAAACAATTGCTAGGATTTTTATGGTGTTTAAACTTAAAAACCTTAGGACCTAAACCTAAAGATAGGTGCGACGACGAGCAAAGCGAGGAGGAGCGTGTTAGGTGCACATGGATATCGAAAAACAAAGCGGAGCGCAGCGAAGCGGAGCGGAGCGTTTCAAATATAGAGCAAAACAATTGCTAGGATTTTTATGGTGTTTAAACTTAAAAACCTTAGGACCTAAACCTAAAGATAGGTGCGACGACGAGCAAAGCGAGGAGGAGCGTGTTAGGTGCACATTGATATCGAAAAACAAAGCGGAGCGCAGCGAAGCGGAGCGGAGCGTTTCAAATATAGAGCAAAACAATTGCTAGGATTTTTATGGTGTTTAAACTTAAAAACCTTAGGACCTAAACCTAAAGATAGGTGCGACGACGAGCAAAGCGAGGAGGAGCGTGTTAGGTGCACATAGATATCGAAAAACAAAGCGGAGCGCAGCGAAGCGGAGCGGAGCGTTTCAAAGATAGAGCAAAACAATTACTAGGATTTTTATGGTGTTTAAACTTAAAAACCTTAGGACCTAAACCTAAAGATAGGTGCGACGACGAGCAAAGCGAGGAGGAGCGTGTTAGGTGCACATTGATATCGAAAAACAAAGCGGAGCGCAGCGAAGCGGAGCGGAGCGTTTTACATAATATAGCTTAAAAAATATTGTTTTTATACGCATTATGCTGCATTATTCATAATAGATAACCATTTCTTGTTAACTAAGAAAAATTCGGGAATTTGTATTTTCGGAATATTAAAACTTCGGGATTCGTAATTTAAATAATTCGATATAATAAAAATCGTACTTTTGAAACATCGAAATAATAATATTCGGAAAATTAACATTCGTTATATTAATAAATGTGTTGTTTGAAATTTCGTTTATAAACTATTCGTGATTTTCGTTATTCGGAAACTTAAAATTCGGGATTGTGAATTATTCGGAACTATGAAATTCGAAATTTAAAAAATCGTTATTTTCATATTCGTAAAAAAGTATTTCGGAATTATGTAGTGTACCCAAGTCCTCTACTACTGAACATGCTGAACAATCCGGTGAGCCTACAACTTTCATCATATATTTAAACTTATTTAATGGCAAATGACCTGATCTTAATCTATGGGACAAAACAATCTCATATCTACTTAATTTACACTCAGCAAACCATGGGATTCTGGGAGGTTCAGCTTGTAGCGTTTTGTACCAAACGCCCTTTTCTACAGATTTTGAATCAAAATATTCCTTCCAGTGTTCATGATTCCGATTTTTATATTTTAACAAGAAATCTGAATAATTACTTTTTATATTGTATGTAACACCATCCGATACACCCATTTTAGCGAGACGGTCAGCTTCTTCATTGCCTACTAATCCGATGTGCGAAGGTATCCATTGCAAACGAAAAACTCTATTATTGTTTATTAATTCCTTCATTTTGTTCAGCACAACGTATCCCATCGATAAAAGTACTTAAAGTTAGGATAGGTACCTCAGAAACAAACTACTACTACTCACTACCTGTATAAAAACCTATACGCGTAAAATGCTAGATATACTAGCGCTTAAAAAGTACATAATGAAACTAACTGATTGGCGCTGGTAGTCAATCTTAACACCCGTGGAACTACCACCACCGACACATTAGCAATTAACAATCCTTAAAATGCGTTACTTGCTTGTCAAATCTGACGCAACTTATATGGATTTGACAGGCGAGTGATGCTACTTATTGATCGTTATTTGCATATGTGTCAGTGGGGGTACGGTAGCTATTCAGCCTCATATGCCTTGCCCACTGCCACTTCACCTTACTGATGTTACTTACAAACATTCACCTTTCAGGCCTGCCTGGAGCGCTTCACCCGCGCCGAGCACCTCGGCTCCGGCGCCAAGATCAAGTGCTCCAACTGCCGCGCGTACCGCGAGTCCACCAAGCAGCTCACGCTCGAGACGCTGCCCATCGTCGCCAGCTTCCATCTGAAGCGGTTTGAGCACTCAGAGCAGATCGACAGAAAGGTATATAACATATTACAATAATGCCCAAACTATACTTGCAATCCTATCCAATCCAAGTCCAATGTCTTCTATGAGTCATAACCCAATGGGACGGAAGACCGGCTGGATAAAGCTAGATGCATGACCGACTGGTTTACATGCCCATCCAGACAGCATAATTTAACTTTTATATATATACACCAGGTGATCAGCTATGTTCTAACCAGACTTGTATCACAATTTAAAAACACAAATTATTACCGGTTAGCTATGCCGGGACCTCTGAATGTTGTAACTAAGCCACCACTTGACCACAGGGGCAGATTGATATACAACCACCACCGACCATATTTATGCCAAAATGTATACCGAACAGGGCGTAGATCTGATTTAAAAATAAAATTATAATTTTATCCCCTCCCCAGATCTCAACCTTCGTATCCTTCCCCGCGGAACTCGACATGACTCCGTTCATGTCGTCCCACCGCCGCGCCGTCGACACAGCGGACAACAACAACGGGCCAGAGGGCGTATTCGAAGACAACCGCTACTCGCTCTTCGCCGTAGTGAACCATCTGGGGTCTCTCGATGCGGGCCACTACACGGCGTATGTGCGACAGATGAAGGGCAGCTGGTTCAAGTGTGACGATCACATGATCACCAGGGCCGACTTGGCTGAGGTGCTGGATAGTGAGGGGTGAGTTGTTGTTGAATTATGAAAGAAATGATTGTGGTACAGGTTGCCACGCAGATATCTTTGGGCTTCCATAGATAAGAAATTGCGTCGTGAAAACGTCTGTTTCTTACTAGCAGGTATTCAATGGGAGAGAGTTGCACAATACCACGTCGTATCGCGTTTACAAAGCGACATCGTATCACGTGTATATGTGGGAGCCCTTATCCCAGCCGAAACGTAATATGGTCCGTTAAAAGTTTGATGATAGTTTCCACTAGAGGCGCCACTTTGTATGTACACCGTAAAACTTTTTTACTTTTTGAAAACTATAACAACCTTCACAGAAATATAATTTTAATTTACTTTTCTTACAGATATCTTCTTTTCTACCACAAGACCGTGCTGGAATATGAATGCGACGTCTAAGATGTTTCACTCCAGGCATCGTTTCATATAAAATCTACTCGTATTGTCTGTGTATTCGATGTTTACTTATAAAATCTATCTTATACTGTATACGGTATTAATATCGAATCGTTAGTCAAAAGCTGAGCAGCGCTTAAAACCCAAATGAAATGTGTTAAAAGGACGATGACGACGCAAACATTTTACAAGTCAACATCTGTAAAAAATTATTTCAACTTTATTTCAAGAGGCATAAAGCTCTGCTCCTAACAACCTACCGTTCTTGTGAACGGAAAGAGTCATCATATTAGTAGAAAGAAGAAGAAAAACAATGATGTTCATTATATACCTACCCCAAATTATTGACGAATTTGTTAGTTGCTAAGCTTTAACGTACCTAAATGTTATATGTTTTTCTCTGTAGTGTTTAAACTTAAGTGAGTTGAGGAAAAGCTGCGTTTTCACTGAGTATTCTATTTTAAGGGACAAAGTGTGAGTTTTCTTACCATTCGATCGCAGTTAAATTATGTTAAATTGTATGACGCAGTAGTGTCGCCATCTAGTGGTACGTTGCATTACCTCATCGTCAAAAAAGAGAAAACTGTATTCGAAATATTGCATTATATAATGATAAAGTTTTAAATAACTTATAATATCCAACATTCAGGATTTCAGGATGAAGTGAACGAAAACGCAGCTTTAGTTGGAAGTCAATGGATGGACTGATTGTCAGTAGGTATACCTAATCATATTGGAATGAAATTCTCGGTTAAGTAGATTAAGAATGGTATTTTCAGAAGACTTCTCATAGGTAGGTCACAAGTAATTTTTATTTTCTCTAACAATGTAATAATGAAGATACTAAAATTAGTGTTTGTCGATTTATGTTCAAAGGTTTACGATCAAACTGCTATCTACCTCGTACTTTGTAAATCCTAATTTGCATTTTCTAGAACTCTGTAATTTTATGATCGAATGTGCATATTTTGTTTGGAAGTAATACTAACTATAGTTTGTAGACTATAGCTTGAGTCTTATGACAGCTGTCAAATCGATACTTTTACCTGTCATTTGTTTCTTTTTCAAGGGATAACGACCTTATTTACCAGGCATAAGAATGTAACTATCTGCTGATCAAACGTCATGCGAATCATGCTATATTTTACAAAGTACATGTATTAAATCTATTAATGCTGCATGAGGTCGTGTCTTAGTTAGAATCAAACCTATGACTGAACTGAAATTAGTTTATATTGATGTGATATTTAATATTTATGACTTGTATTAGTATAGTTAGTGCTATGGATTTTTAATTTCCTCTCTTGAGTTGGCACGTTACTTCGCTTTTTAAAGTTAGATCCAAACGTGTTTAACAATATTTTTAGTCATGTATAAATTAATTCGAAATTTCATCAAAATGATATCCCCTAATTATATTTATTAGATCTATATTTACTATATCCTGGAAATAGATTTGAAAAGCTAAGATGATCTAAACTGTAATTTCTACAATTTTGGAGCCAGTTTATGTATATACCTGCTGCTTTCATAATTAGACATTTCTTATTAGCTAATTGTGTTACAAAGTTTTGGCATTAATAATTTTACAGAAATGGACAAAGTAGGTACTTGTCTATTTATTTGCATTTAATAAGTGTAGTGTTTATTTCTGACACTGTTGTTATTTTAGTCCGGATTGATGTGATATATTACTGGAATCAATATTATAAATCAAATGTGTAAATTTGAAGTTATTTTAAAGTATAATATGTGTTAGTATTAGGATCGATTAGTTCACAAAATGTGTTTAAAAAGTATAAAAATATTGTAAAAAATGTATTAAAAAATATTGGTCTAAAATTTGATGAAAATTAATAAATATTATTGGATGTACCCATTTTACCTCAAAATCACTAATGTCCCTTTGTGGTAGTTTCCCTCAATCATAACCTGATTCCTAATTAATGTGTCGCCACTTTATGGCTTAGATATTGAATTTATGAAATTATTTAAATTGAATAAATATCTTAAAATCGTTGCTTGCATTTTGTATTAGACGTGGCTGACATATCCCTGCATTTTCTACACCAAATCAAACGCAATGCTTTATTTTAACAATTCCAACTTTATTATAAAATATACATATCACATTGTACAACGTTACAATTTTATAATTTAAAACTTGCTTATAGCAAAAAGTAATTAATAAAACATGTGCTATTCTATGTTAGGTACGCTGTATGTTCTAGGTTTGTTTTCCAACTACCTACAGGAGTTTTTTTTTTCCAAAATATTTTGTTTTACTATCACAATACCTACTATCAGACTTCATTCACCAACTGATCACAATCGTAGATTTTTTTCATATTGTTCCTAAGAGTGGACACACTGTTCAAATGATTGCTGTAACGTTTTTGAATACCATAAGAGTGGTTGCTAATTCGTAAGCTAAGACATTTTTTCAACACACTGAAGTAACTCCTTTTAGGTTTAACTGCAAAAAACATAGAACTTTTATAGCGCAAATAACAAACTACTAACTATTAGGTACTTAAATAAGTTATTACAACAAACAGTAAGTGGTATTTAATGTCGTTACTAGCGACTTCTTACGTTTAACTAAGTAAAAGAGTTACTTTCACAAAAATACGACTATAATACATAGAATATGAGATTAAATAGATTCAACATTTAACATAATTATCAAGGTTGGCATAGTATTATAACAGTCCATAACGCTATAGATAGATCTAACGTATGTAACGTCAACGAGACTGTAATATGTTTAAACATTAAATGGGCATGAAACGGGATATTCAGGTTCACGTAGGTTTACAAATTTCATTCCTAGTAGACATGGTAATTTTGCCCTGGCTTTCCAGGTCAAAATATTTATGGTGGCATTTTACTGTCCAAAACTAGACTGTTGATAATTTGAAAAACTTTATCCCGTTCATAGCCATTACAACATCTAAGTAAGTAAGTACCTTTATTTCTAAAATAAATAGTTATAAAGTAGGTACTGAATCGTAACAGTAAGACTTCTATGTAAGCTTTAATAAGAAGCTACAGTATATAAATAGGCTATAATAGAAGACTAAAGTTTTTTCGCTAGTCAAGTTCAACATTTATGATACAGATAAAAGAACAATAACTGAATGATGAGATACTTAAAAACAACGCTTGGACACGCATGATGCGTGGCAATTTGAAAACCTCCCGGGGTTACCACCACCGAACTATATCTACAACTATATAGCACAATAGTACAAACCTTAAGCAGCATTGCTTATTTGTCAAATCTGACGTAGCTTGTATGGATATGACAGATGTTTGACACATAAGCGATGCTGCTTAATTATTGTTGATTGCTAACGTGTCGGTGGTGGTACGGTGGCAGTACTCAGTTTCACACTGACAGGACGCGCTCACTAACAGTACAGTCAGTTGCATAAGTAGCTGTATACTTTTGTACCTTGTCAAATTACCTACTAAAAAACGAAGAATGAATGAATAGGCAGTTTGTGAGTTTGACAAGGTACAAAAGTGTATAGCTAGCTACTTATGCAGCCGATTGTACCTAAACACAAGTGAAACTCTAATTGCCTTTCCCCAAGTCCTCGTCCAGCAAGTCCTCGAGTTGCTTCACGTCGGTGACGGGCAGCGAGCACGCGTAGCGGCGGCACACGTAGGCTGTTGGACGGTCGTGCTTGGGGCTCAGCACTGGAATGGGAATAGGAAGTTGTTTGAATTTTTGAAATCCGTCCATAATTTTATCGGGCTAGGTTTTAAAAAGCGCGCCTACTGTACGGTATCACGTACAGTCGTACATATTAGATTATACATCGTATTAGGTAGTCAGTAATAATAATACTGACCAATACGGAAATACCTTTTACCTACATGCACATATTTAAATAAAATTAATTATAGAGATAAATCAGTGATTGAACATACGTATAACATGCGTCTTTCACTCAACATTCATCACGACCCGACCTAAATACTGTAGGGGGAATCTCTGTCTCCCCTACACCTACTGCTCGTAGATAGCGATGACTCAGTCCTATGACGTCACGCGCTCGCGGCTGGTACTGACAAGGGTTTTTTGAACTGCTACAGTTAAATCGCTGTATCTTATCCATTTCTTGTCCGATTTGGATATTTCTTGCACCATAAGTCATGTTTTTTACTGCCGTCGATCTACATACTTATAATGATTAATATTCCTTATGGACACTTACGTGTATCATTCAGGCTAGGATCGTGGACTGCGAGCACGCGGCCCGGCAGCAGGCGCGAGCGCACGGCGCGCAGCAGCGCCAGCGTGCGCGGGTCCGAGCACCCGCCCGATATCACCACCTGGAATAGTGGTTATGTGGTTGATGATTTATGTGTATAGGGTATTCGATAAAGGGTGAAGTAAACTTAAGGGGGGTCTTTCTGAACTAATATTCTTTTACGACGTCACCTGACCAACAAAGTTACTCTGGAGAAAATAACCTAATACGCACCCAAGAGGCGTGTTTTGAAACTATACAAGGCCAGAACGCAGAGGTTGGGACTGCTCGCGTATATTTTCAAATTAAAATGGTGCCATGATTTACTTGAAAGTATACAAGGCCATTACGCACTAATCGCGTATATTTTCAAGTAAGTTGGGCCAAAATTATGGCTTGAAAATATACTGCAGCAGTTACCACTGCGTACTAATCGTGTATATTTTCAAGCGCCCAGCGGCAATGCGAGCACTTGAAACTATACGTGATTAGTTACCAGGTAGCCCTTTTGAATTGATGCTCTCTCTTTCTTTCATGCGAAATAGTAATAAGTCTATTGCTTTCTAAACATTGCATCATCATTCCGCACTTGGCATTAATTTCGTAACGTGTTTTTTGTTTACACCGTAAGTTAAAAAGTAAATTGATATTAAATTGTAGAACTGTTGTAATAGTAAAAATTATCTCATAAGAGGGTGTAGAACTGTAAATGTAGGGTAATACCTACTACACTCACGAGCAATTAATAAGTCCAAGTAGCAAAAAGTCAACACCAAATGACCCTAATTTTTTTAAACCATTAAATTTAAAATTTGATCAATATTTACTATTTTAGTTGGTTATAATAATACAGGGTGTCCACTATCTGGAAAGTCAGGGAAAGTCAGGGAAAAGTCAGGGAAGCTCTAGGTGGTCAGGGAAAGTCAGTGAAATTGATGGGCCACCTGGAAAGTCAGGGAAAAATTACCTTTTTCGAGCATAATTTTTAGTACTTTCCCTTACTAGTAATACTTATTTTTTGTGAAATAAATAAGACATGAAATAAAATCTCGTTTAGTTTTGGAATATTTTTGAGTGATGCTAACTATTATATAATAATTATACGATTAAGTTTTTTAAATCTACGTGAATTAATAAAATATGACAGATGAAAAAAAATTGTAGGAATTCCAAAAGATTAGATAGATTCAAGACTCAGCTGGTAAAATTATGGCTCGTATATACAGATTGATGCAAAAGAGGGTGACTCATCTCACCAATCAAAACAAATTTAGTTTTAAAACTTTTAGAAGTTTGTGATAAAAAATAACGTTTTGTTGGTGCAGACGCGCTGCAGCCGCGCTCATTAACTGACTTTGAAAAAAGGAGCCTCCTCCTCTTCTCAATTCGCTAATTATTATGTGCGTCAGCGAAACCGCATACGCTGTCTCCGCGCGGCATCTATTAATCAATAATATATTTTTTTACTAATTTAGCAGAGCAAAACAAACTTTATTATATTTTGTACTGCATGTTTTATCAAATTTCATAAAAAAATACTTACACAACTAACAACTTTGTCAGGCAGGAGAAGGCATTAAAAAAAATTGTTCTGTTTTAATTTCTATTTCAGTTTCAATTTCTACTTCGATGGTAATCAGTCTAATTTTGGTCAGACTATTAAACTAGGCAGTATAGCAACTTGCTGCAAGGCGGATGCATATTTTTGCGGAAATTTTCAATATTCGCACAAAAAAGTTGTTAAGAATGACCTAAGGCCTAAGGCTTAAGAGGAAACCTCGAGAAATAGGTATTTAGTAAAACATTTGCTATCGTTTGTGTACTCATGCCCCAGGGCCCGGGTGCTAAGTATAGAGATAAATGCAGCTCGTGACGTGACTGACATAGGTACTTTCCTTGATAAAATTTCGGGAGAAATCGTTATTCACCAAGTAAATATTAACAAATCTTTTTGATTTTGATGTCAATCGCTTCAGAATAATATATTATAGAGTTGTAGGTTTCGCTTTAAAAAAAACATTGTTTTTGTTTAACGGCGCAGTTTTGATCACAAAAATTGCGTTGCTTGAGGTGCCTATAAGTTTAATTTATAGCAAATTTAGAGAAAAAAAACTATAAACCTAGTAATTTATTCACACACACACACTCACGCCTTGTACTAATGTACTCCCTGGCGGGGTAGGCAGAAGTGCATTGCTGCACCCACTTTTCGCCAGATTGTTATGTTAGTCCCAATGTAATAGGGGGCGGGCCTATTGCCATTTTACGGGCACATCCAAGACCCGAGAACAAATATCTGTGTTTAAACAAACATCTGCCCCAGCCGGGAATCGAACCCGGGCCCTTCGGCTCAGTAGTCAGGGTCACTAACCACTACGCCATTCGGTCGTCTTAGTAATTTATTGTGTCTTAAATATCCTAAAAAATCATGGAGATTCGATAATATTTAAAAGTTGAAGAACGTTAGTGTGTGTTAAGTGCTATACTTCCCTCTTAATATACCATTTTTGCTGACCCTGTATACATATTTTACGCAATCGAGTTTTAATAAGTGTCAAACCAATGAACGCAAAACTTTAAAATCAAGATTTTGTCTTCAAATTACTTAAATTAGGTTTATATTTTGATCTTTGGTCAGGGAAATTTTCTGAAACGGTCAGGGAAAGTCAGGGAAAAGTCAGGGAATTTTTTGGAGCATTCTGAGTGGACACCCTGTAATATTTTGATGCGCTGTTAAATGCACTTTAATATTGCCGACGGCGTCATTAAGCTAGTTTTATCCGTTCAGGAGTGTAGTAGGTATTAATCTTAATTCATTTAAATAATAAGATATTAGTAGGTATGCTTACTTGCAAGTATGATTGCTATAAATATCAATTTATCAATCAAATTAGAGCTTGTTCATCTTCATTTATTATCATTTTATAGGTATGACAGGCAGAACAAGTCAATTGTAGTCATTTACATTTACCGAAATAGTTAAGTAAATTAGAATCAGCATGTAGGTATAAATTATATGCGACAAGTACGCCAATCAAGCAATATGCGTAATAGCAATGTATATTTTCAAGTACGATTCAGTAAATCCCAACTTGAAAGTATACGCGATTAGTACGCACAAATCGTGTATATTTTCAAGTAAAATATTTATTTTTTTCACTTGAAACTATACAGTGCTAGTACACTATGGGTGCGTTCTGGCCTTGTATAGTTTCAAAACACGCACCCAAGAGTCATCCCTTTCGGCTTAGTTCAGGGCTAGTAGCAGTAAGCTGAATTACACCTTAGCAAGAGTTAAATAGAATAGATTTCTGCATAACATCCATTTGTCCTTACTTGGCACAAAAGGTAAACAATCTTTGTGTGTCTTTTTAATCAAAATATAATTAACTAAATAAACTACAGCTAAAATAAATTGTTTAATTACGAAATTAAAAATGTTTGCTAGTAAGTAAAAAAGACACACAAAGATTGTTTACCTTTTGTGATAAGCAAGAATGAATGCAGTATACCTGTGTAGGAGAGTCAGTGTAAAACACAAGAGCAGACATCATCTCAGGCAGCGCCGTGGGCGTGTCATTGAGTCTCTCTGCAAAGAAGGTGAGCAGCTTCCTCGCCATGTCCCGTTCTTTAGCGCCTCCTTCTAGCGCCACGCTCTTGTCAGCGTATGCGGATAAGCGGAGTAGATTGTGGCAGGATACCGAGTTGCCTGAGGGCTCGGCGCCGTCTTGCTCTGGAAATTAAGTGGAAACAGTATTTAAGTAGGTGTCACAGGCGATGCCGCTAGACAGTGGTTGTGGTGTGACGCAAGAGGTCCTGAGAATAGCACGTTTAAACGTTGGTACTGCCTCAGCATTCATATTCAAAAGATTTATTATGTAGGTACTTGATGAAAGATTAAAGGATTTATGTTGATGATAAACTGCTCAATAGCGAAGCAAGTTGGTACAGGGTGGAATTTTATCAGTGAAGTTCGCCTTGCCAAGTTAATGTACGGTGGCCTGCGCCTAAAAGTATACAGGCGGAGTTTTTAAAATAGCGATCTCAAGCTCACATGCTGCTCAAGCACATCCACATAAACACCACTGCTACACACATCACACACAACACGTCCCCGGATTTATAACAGATGTAGCTGGTCCCTTCATCATCAGGATCGCTATTTTAAAAACTCCGCCTATATACTTTTAGGCGCAGGCCACCGTACCTACCCAATAAAATTTTAAATCACAACAATACTGGTTCATAACTTTTAGTTGTGTATGTATGTATATGTATTTAAGTACTTTAGTATCTACACGTATATAGCAAAGCTATTTTCGATATCTCCGAGTTGATCAAATACCGAAGTTTGCTAGAATATAACATAAATAACCATGTACCATAAAACTATTTCAAAAATGACTCACCAGCCTTCAACCTCAACACAACGGTCGCATCACCGGCCGCGCAAGTATAGTACCCTCCACTCTGCGCGTCCCAGAACAACTCATCCTGCCTGCCCTGCAGCTGCCGCGCCCACTGCAGCCAGCGCTGGTCTAGCGACGCCTCGTACAGGTCTAGTAGACCCTTGATGAGGTAGGCGTAGTCTTCTAGGAAGCCGCGGATTGGTTTTGCACTGGAAAGAAAGGTTAAATTTATTCGTGAGTAGAAATTATGTTACGAACGCCTTATAAATGTGAAAGTTGGAGTGGTAGTAGGGCTGGTAATTTATCTTGTTGTATATTTTTTTAGGGAAGACACTGATAGCACAGTTGTGGTAGACTAATTCAAGAGTAGAGACCATGAAAAGGCTAATTTACGCGCCTAGGCCACTGGACCAATAAGGACACAAGAAGGAATACTCAAATATACTTACATTTGCGTTATCGACCCATCCTCAGCTCTGTAGCATGAATGAATCAATGACTTTGTCTCTTCATCATACAGGTACTGTTTGATGAACTCTGCAGTTTTGATGGCGTCTTCTACGTAATCCTTTTCCCCCAGTCCTTGACCAGCTCGCGCCAGACCTGACATCATCAGGCCGTTCCAGCAACACAGCATTTTGGTGTCCAGATGCGGACGCGGCCGTTTCTGACGGGCGGCGTACAGAATCTCGACACATTCAGCTATAGCCTTGTTAAACTCCTCTAGACTTAGATTGAATTTTTGCGCAGTCTTTTCTTTGCTTCCGTAGACAATCAGCACATTCTTGCCTTTCAACTCTCCGTGAGGGTCGCTGGATGGAGATATGTTGCCTTCCTCCTTCACTCCGAAATAGTCGGAAAAAATGTCGAGGTATGGGACACCCTTGACGACTTTACCCTCTAGTAGGGTCTCAAGCTCATCATATTCCCAGACACAAAATGCTCCTTCTTTCTTGTGAGTGGCGTCGGCGGTCGGGTACGAGTCAGCATCCTCGGCACTGTAGTAGCCTCCTAGCTCATGCCTCAGATCTCTGTTGACGTATTTGATTATGTCCCTAGTCACGTCGGCATAAAACTCATCCTTCGTGGCAAGATATGCGTCAGTGTAGGAAGCGGTTAGTTGTGCCTGGTCGTAAAGCATTTTCTCGAAGTGAGGCACATGCCACTCGTTGTCAACAGAGTATCGCGCAAACCCGCTGGATATGTGGTCGTGGATGCCGCCCTTAGCTATTTTGGTGAGAGTGTGCAGACACATCTCCAGACATTTCTTCCCCTGTGGGTTGCTTTTGTCGCGAGCGTAGAAGTGGAAGAGGAAGTTTAAAATAGAAGCTTGTGGGAACTTTGGGGCTAAGCCAAAACCTCCAAATTCCGGTTCGAAAGAATCGGTGAACCTCTTGACACATTTGTTCCAAGCATTTTCCCCTGGCACAGTCATATTTGAGCCATTCTCGCTGATAACAATCTTTTTGAGAGCATCTATAACGTTAGCGCCCACTTCTTCAAATTGCGCTTGGTTGTTTTTCCATTTAGTGGCTATGGATAGGAGTACTGATTTGAAGCCGGGTCTTCCGTAGCGATCAGTGGGAGGGAAGTAGGTGCCTCCTGTGACAGGTTGGAGGTCAGGGGTGAGGAATACGGACATGGGCCAGCCGCCACCACCTGATGTGGCCATCACAAACATCATGTACACTCGGTCGATGTCCGGCCGCTCCTCGCGGTCAACCTTGATGTTCACATAGTGTTCATTCATAACCTTAGCTATTTCCTCATTCTCAAAGGACTCTTTCTCCATGACATGGCACCAGTGGCAAGTGGAGTACCCGACTGAGAGAAATATTAGTTTATTCTCTTTCTTTGCTTTATCAATGGCTTCCTGTGACCACGGATACCATTCAACTGGGTTGTGAGCATGTTGTAGGAGGTAGGGTGACTTTTCATGAATGAGAGAGTTGGTGTGTTTCGGATTTTCAGACCCCTGACTGGATTCCCCGCTAGGTGTTGCCATTTTTATAATGTTGTCACTGAAGCTTCTTGTTAATATTGGTACTTTGCTGGGTCCAAATGTGGTGTATCTGCAAGAAGTCAGTATTTTTTATCTGATTATTATTGAAATTTCATTTTGATTGGAAAACCAAATGACATGTATCATAGTGAAGGGATTGGCAGAGATTTAGAGGAATGTAGACTTTTTGGGGAACAGCATTTTTTACTTAGAACAATGTTAGAGTTCTGGGACAATGATGCCCCATGAAAGGAAAGTACTTTGAATACTGAAGACAGTTTATTTTACTGAAAGAAGACTTTATATTAAAACATTATACTCGATCTGGTGCAATATGTAAGTATTGTAAAAGCTAACCATAGCGGATGGCATCCAATAGAAAAAACAGAATATTTTATTAATTTTTATTCTATTCTACAGTAGAATATCTTAATTAGTTTTTGAGATAGAATATTCTCGATGGATTGTATTTTGTTATGAAGTGCTAATCAATCAATAGTATTCTGGCACTGTTCCTTGTATTTCAATTCCTTTGCCACATCAAATACATAAATAATACATAGCCAAATTAAGCCCTGTTTATTTTCTAAGGCAAAGATACTTACAATGTTTATCAACACAATAAATATCTTATCTTTACCTCACATATCGGAAGTTTAGGATACATGGTCTGATCAATTAAAATAGTTTTTTCCATATTTACTGAGTAAAGACATGATAAATCATGCAAATAAATTTAATTAAAACAAGGTCATGCAATAAATTGGTCAAATGATAATTAGACAACAAGATAAGGCTACGTACTTATAGTAATTTATTAATTTCGGTTCTATCTAAGCCAATGGCTTAAATATGTAATGTAGTTAGATATTACAATAATAGTTTACCTTTTAGGCAAGTTCAAGTCACGGTGAATGCAAACAGGGTTAGCCAAGGGTTCCTTCGAAGAATTCTGGCTAAGATTTATATTCTTCAACTTGCCATCTCCAGATGAAAACCTCCGCAACAACAGTACGGCTCGGCCACTGTTAGGCATAATAATACCCACAATGTGATAGGTTTTCTCGGTTTTAATACATCAGCTCTGTGATAAGGCCTTTTCTATCAGAAGAAACTTGATAATTTTGCTTAAATAATGCGGTAACACGGTGCAAATTCACATTGAAGTTATCTAACAACGCAAAAATAACAAGGAAGTGAACTGAGAAAGAAATTAATTAATCAAAACACTGACCATTGCATTGACACATTGACTTTGCAGTAGAATTTGACAGCAGGATGCAGCTATACTTTTTACATGGGTTAGAAAAGGACAAAATTTTGCGAGAGAATTTGTGTCTGTGAAGCAAGGACTCCGAATAAGGCAGAATAAAATTATGCTGAGAGGAAATCTTTCAGTCCAACAGTCCATTTACATCGCTGTGCTCAGCTAAACACATTTTGATCGTTCGATGTTGTTTAGACCATATAAATAATAAATTAATGGATTAGACTGAAAAATTCAGAATAACGCACCAAGTGAAGTATCATAACGTAAACCTATTGCTAGTTATTTTTAATCAGGCGTCTTTTCGTATAGGAATAATGCATTGTCTTATACATATTTCCATATACTTAAGGCAATTAATGGTAAGTTTTGGTAGGTATTACAACTACCCAAAACACAAAGCCGATGTTGAAAGTGGTGACAACGACAATAAAATCTACCGTAAGGCTACCTCCTCATATTTGGGTACCTACAAGTATCTACCTAACTATCCGACAAAACAAAGTTCCCCTACTCGGTTCTACCTTTACTACTATTAGCTACCTAATAGCTGCATCTCCTAATGTGCAAGTAAAGTCATTGCTCCAAGGGGTGCATGCAGCATTCACCCCATCTTCACAAGCCCCACGCATGCGCGAAACCTGACGCCATCCTCACTTTCACTAGGCAACGTGCTGCATGTTTTGACGGATTGCGTCCATGGACGATATCGGCTCGGGGTAATGCGTTCTTGACACGAAAGACTGTGAGTAATTGCCTAAAATGACCAGTGTGAAGTGCCCCTTATGATAGTGATGTGAGGACTTTATTGCGATGACTTTTAATCGGGTGAGTGTAAGGTTAATTGGTTGTTAGGATGTTTTGAAGTTGAGGTTAGTGTGTGCGGTAAATAAATATAAGTTTCCATTAGGCTTCTTAACATTAGGAAACAGGAGTAGTCAGAGGAGTACGTACGTCAGAGGAAGCTTAATCTCAACTTCAGTAGGTACCTATGTGGTAGGTAGTAGGTACTTAGCTAACTATTATTGAAGCAAAAGTTTTTTATTTCCCTACTAAAACGCTAAGATTCTACTACCTACCTACCTAGCTGATGCTACACCAAACCATTATTTATCTTATCCGTCTTGTAACATAGACTTCCCTACCAAGTAAATTATATTTCTACTGGGTATTACTACAAAATGAGACTTGCCCACCTACTAGAAACTTATCCACGCTAATCCGATTCCTCCTAAAACGGCTGGGATTACCCAATAATCTTACACCTACGAAACAAAAGCCGATCGCTACTGGCAGCAATATTTCGTCCGGTTGCCATGGCAACCGCGAGAGGGGTCGTGGCCCGGCCGGGGGCTGCACTTGCACCCCCAGCTGATTGACTGTCTACGATGTTATGGAAACGTAATGTTATTTGCCGGTGGATCCGTGTAATTGCTTTCGGTCATTGCGTTTACGATCTAATTAACCTGGCTTGCGTCGGGATAATGAGGAAGTAGGCAACAAATGGTAGGATAAGTTTTTGTGTTAGTCATGTAAAACTGAAAAAGGGACCCCTACATCCTTTGATGTTACAAATTAACAATAGTTCAGTAGGTAGGTCGGTGTTGGGTGTTTCAGGTTCAGGTCACAAGTAAATATTTTTACCTACTTACTTACCATAATTGGCCTATGAGGGCTATGAGTTATTTCACTGCGTTGCCGCTGGTTCTTAGTTAGGTAACAAAACAATAATGTTTAGTTAAAACCACCCTTTTGTTTTTAGGTCACATAAAAAAAGCCCCAAGTAAGTTTGAGAATAGCCAACCTATTTTATTATTCATTGCTTCAGAATAATTTGAATTCAGCTTGGCAACTAAACGAATTTGTATTATGTTGGGCTATTGTGCCATTCATTATAATGCGGCAATCTTATTAGAATCGTTTAGGGGAAAGTGAGACCTTTTGTTCTAGTTGTATAAGTTTAGCCTTGAAGTTAAAGCTGAATTAACGAGGTCCGTGTTAGGTACTTACTCCTAGAGGTATTCAAGTATTTCTAAAGCCTATAACTAGTATAGTTGCATAAAGAAACTAACGTAGAGTAGGTACCTGATAGTAGATATGGTCGATTGACCCAAATGTAGAGTTTCTGTCTGTCTGTCTGTCTGTCTGTTACTCTTTCACGCGAAAACTACTAAACGGATTTGAATGAAATTTGGTATACATATGGTCTGGACCCTGAGAAAGAGCATAGGCTACTTTTTATCCCGAAATTCCCGAAGAAAACTTTTTCAGGCGAAGCAAAGCTCGCGGGAACAGCTAGTACTTAATAAAATAAATGTAAATACTTTACTTACTCGTATTTAGTTAGACTAACCCATTAATGTTATCAATGATTCAAAATCATATGTCTTCAAGTGGTAATTAAATTATTGTAGGTAATGGTAGATGTAGGTACAGATGGTCTTATTATGCCTGAATATAAATTCTAAAATATATTTTAATTGGAAAGAAAGAAAGAAGAAAGAAAATGGTTTTTATTGCCAAACACAATAAGTACTTAATCCTAATCATTTTACACATAGAAACCATAAATTTTTAAACAATAATATTATTATAGTTATATAAAACAACATAAAAAATTACTTACTTACTACTTATTCATAGGTGTACACTAGTTTGTTCCGGCAATTGGAAATACGCTCAGCAAATGCTGCCGGATTCACAAATTTACTTATGATCCGTACAGTGCTGATTTTCAGCGTATCCCTATAGTGGATATAATAAATTTTGTTTAACAAAGCGCAGAGGTTGCTCAAAAAGAAAAGAAAAGAAAGTAAATAATAGAAAGAAAGTAAATAATATTATCAATTGCGTAAATTAGCATTTTGTACTCTTTAAAAATTTAACCTAAATTATGCAATGTTTTTGTTTTCGTTTATTTACATAGTAGGTATATTGATTATTAATATTGTTATATGAGTTACAGTTAGAATCTTTTGTAGTGAGAGTTTATTTTATACTTAAAACAAAATATATGATCACACGCATCATTGGATTAAATTATTACTTGTTTCAGATGTTGCTGAAATAATCAACATGAAATACAATGTGCCTTACAATCTTCCTCCTCGTAGAAATACTTCCTTAAAACTTTTGTACTAATGTCCAAACTTTTCTAAAAGTTCTATCCATCGAAGATCTATCTTTACTCTATCTAAATATATTCTACTTATATCTATCAGAAATAACAACGAATTCAGTCCTTAATCTCTGTCCAAGGATCACATTATTGAAACCTCCAATGTGTATCTGCATAATGTGTAACAGAAGACTGAAATTTGAATGTCCAACTTAAAAAATAAATAATAATTAATAAGCACTGGCAGCCTAGACTTTACTCTTCTACCACATAAAAATTATGACTAAAACTTCAACCAGCCAGCATCACCGCAATACTCAGAACAAGTATTCAGCCGCACTCACAGGCTCGCGTGGATGGTAATGCGATGTCGGTCTGGGTGGGAAGCGGCCGCGGCGGGGGCGCGCAGGCCTCCGCCGCCACCGCCGCCGCCGCCCTGGTCTCCACCAACACCTCCATGGAGTCTGGCATCGAGGCTGGAGTACTACCAACTGTCACCGGGTCACTGGCCTCTGCTGGAGACTCCTTGGGATCTCTGTCCAGAGCGGCCGAGCCGATGTATGATACTGACCACACGGATTTGGGCTCGGAGTTGGATGAGGCGGAGATACGGAGGGAGCTGATGCATGATGTGAGTACTTGTATGTACTTATGTAGAGTTTAAGTGTTTAATGAGTTTAATAAATGTGAGCGCCTGACATGAACCAGCATTCAGGAGAAAAGGAGTTGGATACTTAAGTCAATGAAGAAAAATCTGCATTCTATAAAATATGTTACCTTCTACTTCTAAGTAACGATATAACATTCTGTTTAAGTATTTAAATAAATTTCTTTTTCAGAAATGGCGTCTGCTCTTCGATAGGGTAAGTTCTCAAAACAACACTTTTTTACAACAGCTACCTGTATTGTCGTAAAAATATAATCTCGCGATCAGCAGCGCGTTATGTCTTGGGTGATATCATGATGTGCATCATGCGACTGCGATATTATATTAGCTTTCTGTCGACATCGCCGACAAAGTGGCTGCGAAGCTGCGAAGGGACTCTCACGTACGACACGTTAAATTCAGTGTTATTCCCTTCTGCTTTTACACTTGCCTTTGAAGCAGATATCTTCATGTAAGGTGCTCTAGGTTTTCCAGTGTCTAATAAGACAGGAGACTACAAATCTGATAGGAGCAAGGGTTTCAGTTTTAATAGGCAGCTGGAGCCAAAAAAGAAGCTATGTATTTATGAACTCTTTATATTTACTTTCAGATGCATATCTGGACTAGAAAAAGTACCTACTATAATTTCCTACGTGCAACTGTTGTCTTCTATCTTAAACTATCCTCCACCTTCCTAAGGTCTACAGACATTATTTGCAACCAGTAGCTACCATAACCGCCTTATCAACTTCAGCACGTAAAAACAAATCGTATCAATAAATAATTCACGCGCCACCCCGGCAATTAAATAAAATAAGATGTCACCGAGCTGATTATAAATGTACGGAAGCAGCGAATATGTGTGTAGGGCACTGCAGGGTTGCCACAAGGCGGCGTCGCAGCCACAGATCAAACGAGTCCTCGTCACGTAGGGGCAGTTCAGATAATATCCTGGGACTTATGATAGGGGGCGCTTAACCATTTTTTGTTTGTTTATTTTTAGAAAACTTATAAATGAATTTCAACATGAAAAAGTGGGTGCATAGTTTGTGGTTCCGTAGGTTGTGGGCAAAATAGGGATAGGGCTCAAAATAGCAATAAGTACCTACACCTCGTATGGCCGTCCTGCCCATGTCTACGTAGCTACGTATGTGGCCCAGGTACTCTTCAAGTAGGAATATGAGTATTTCATGGTAAGGCCTTACCACTATTATAGGAACAGTGGTGTCTGAAGCCGAAAGGAGGTGATCGGTATCACTTTTGCAAGACTCTATTTTTTCAAAATCACACACTATCTTTCTCACCTCACCCCTAATCTTATAAAAATAACAGTTTTTTGAATCTACTAGTGAACGAATAGAGACTGCGGCCTCGCCTAACGCAAACGTTTATGATTATGACATTCAGAACACCAGGAAAAATATTAAACAGGGGTTAAGTGAGATGATGCCTACGTGACCGTAAACTATTCATAAGTTCCCGGATCTGGAGGGTTACTCTAGAGTATATACTTACACGAAACGGGAACGAACGAGAGCTGTCGTGCAATCGTCACGTTTACCACAATAAGGGCTCCCGCACACGGGCCACCGGCCACAAACCACAAAACGCCGCCACTGGCATGTTTCCTGTAATTTTCGTATATTTTATACGAACTCGCCGCACACGGGTGACGCCGGTGGCGGCCATACGCTACAAATCGTTTCTCTACCTACATCTACAAAAGCTTCTCGTGGCGGCGTCTGTGGCTGTGGCCGGGGGTCCGTGTGCGGCGACACTAAGGGCGTCTTGCACAACAAAGTTAATCAAAATTAAATAGTTGGTCTCTTGCTCTGACAGTATAATGTCAGAGCAAGAGGTCATAGATTTAATTTTGTTTAACTTTGTTGTGCAAGACGCCCTAAGGTTTCAGTCAGTTTGAGTCGCTCCGAAACTTTGTTTTTCATCAGTATAGAGTGACCCTCCTGTTTTAATATTAAAATGTCCCTTTTCGTTGCAGTTCGATCCAGAAGGTTTCGGGGAAATCCCGTGGCCCGACTTTGTGCAGACGCTCCAGCACCCCGACTTTAAGGCGCAAGTTTCTACGCATAAGAGAGAGGTTAGTCAGGCATTGACTAGTGTAAGACTCGAGCCATTCATGAAAATATACTTCCAAAACACAAGTCACATGAAAAAGCTCCAATTTCACAATAGTCGGTGAAATCATAACCAGGGAAAGGTTGGACTGTAAGTGCTAATTTCACCATTCTCGGTTAGAGCATAACCAGGGAGTAGTGGTTAACTTTTGATCAATCTGTCATGAATTTTATATGGAGATGACGTTTAATTTATAAATCAATCCCTGTCGGTTAGATAACCGAGAATGGAGAAATTGGCACTAAAGCTTGGGTTTTTAGACTGTCTGTGACAAAGACTGAATATGTAGAGATGTAGGGTTAGGGTTTGTTACCGTGGTGAGAGGATGAGCCAGTCAGATCCGTGCTCAGTCGCTGAATGTCTAATATGGGGTGCACCTATGGACCAGGACCTAAATTTATAAAAGTTACTAGGTGCTCCCGCGCGCTTCGCTTCGCCTTAAAAAGTTTTCCCGTGGGAATTCCGGGATAAAAAGTAGCCTATGTTCTTTCCCAGGGTCTAGACCGTATGTATACCAAATTTCCTTCAAATCCGTTCAGTAGTTTTGGCGTGAAAGAGTAACAGACAGACAGACAGACAAACAGACAGACAGACAGACACAGTTACTTTCGCATTTATAATATTAGTTAGGATTACAGTCATCGAAATATAATAGGCCCGTTTGGACAGCTACACAAATTCAAAGCTATTTACCCTAGATTTACTTGATAAAATACATAAAAAGACACATAATCTGGCTTTTTTTTAAACGGTCGAAAGGAAAAAGAACTTTTAAAGCACCAAAAGTTATTGTTGAGATTTTATATGATTAAGATTTGACACCAGCTTTTCATTTCATCCCATACATTTTGTAGCTGTCCAAACGGGCCTCTTATATTTCGACGACTGTACGTTACTAGGAGAGGTTTCGTTCATGAAACTTAGAAACCACGTGATAAAATTAAGTACCTATTACTGAAATTATTTAAAAATACATCATAATATTTTTTTCAGATCCTGCTGGACAAGGCGCAGTGTGCAACGAGTGACTCCATCACCTTTCAAGAATTCGTCAATGTGGTGAGTTTAGCTCTAAGAAACTTATTACCTCAAAGTTATATCAGTTACTCATATGACAAAAAAAACAAATAAATATAAATAATACGTCATTATGGAAGTATAATAAATACGAAGTCGTCCTTTACAGCTATGGGTAGGTCCTCGCCTCCCACTGTACAAGACAACTAAATTAAGATGCGACGCTGATTACAGCTTGACACATTTACATCTGCGTTCCAGCCATTCCATTATCAATCTTATGATGAGAAGAATTAGAGATCTTCTAACAAGCATACGAAAATTGGTTACCCAAATCAAGTGGCTCGCGCGGCGAACGTCCAAATCTATAAACAAAAATAAATAAATACACAGTTCTAAAACCAGAGTGATTTTGAACTTAAACGCACAAGTTTGGTGTTACCCGGGACCTATCGGTCCTTATTGTCAGCTCCTCAGATAAGGCAAGCACGATTTATTAGGTGGACATTTATTTTTGGTCAGTTTAAATATATTATCTTAAATGCGTATTAACACTGAGCACCGCCGTATATTATTTATCTTTATTTGTCACTCTTTATTGTCTCTCAGAGATACATAAATTGACATAATTTATCTTAGAGGTAAAGGATCAATTATTGTTATTGATCATCTTATAATGATAGACAGCAACAGCAACGCCATGTCGCCATCACTAGTTGAAAGCTGCTGAAATCTTATTTCAGATGGTAAGAAAGAGACTCCCTAAGTAGATTCATGATACGAATACCCACTACAACTTACAGCACTAGGCATTTATTTAATGCCACTGTGTCTACATATACAAACCTCAGTAATTGTAAAAAGTTCCCCTTTGCTGGTTGTCTAGCAGCTATATGGCAGTAAATTAAAGGCAGTGGAAAGACCATGGGAAAGACAGAAGTCAAGACAGACCAGCGCTTCTAGTGACGTATAGTACCTATAGGTATAAGGAATACAAGTATTATTATGTATGTGATATCATCACGACCCATTACGTCCCCACTGCTGGGGCACGGGTCTCCTTCCAATGAAGGAAGGGTTTAGGCCTAGTCCACCAGTATGTGATATACATACTAATAATTATATTCCTTATAATAAGCTTATAATGATACGTACGGCCCACCCTGCACAGTCTGCGACTGACGCTAGTCCTTTCACCACGGTGACAAACCTAGTCTAGCGTTACTCACCGATATGCTAAGAAGAAGTAAACAAAACAGTATAATTATATATACACCTATGTACGATTGTACGTACATTAATACATATTCATACCAGCCTGCAAACTTTAGAATAAAGACACATCTTAAAGATATCTTTCTGTCACATCCCCACATACGGTCAATTAATTATACTGGCCCGAGGCGTTTTTGTGAATATTAGCATAAGGAATCTTAAGTAGGAGCTTATGTCGCCCTAATGGCTCTCGGGGAATTTATTGAAGACCCATCGCTATTATTAATTAAATTAAGTTATAAGGGTCAGCTTATTTTGGTTACGCTTGGAAGGATCACATTTAGTGAATATTTTTAAAAGGTGCGATATGTGCGAATTAGGATTTTGAGATTTGCGTTTTTCTCAACATAAATGTATAGTATTATGGATTCATACATTATTACTGTAAATAATATTTAATATTGTATGCGCTCACCTCACACTCACATGACACACAAAACAAACTTCAACCATTATCCAAAAAGCGGCGCTCAACACAAAAATGTAATATTCGTAAATCAAAATTAAAATCGTTGTTCATAAAGAGACAACAAGGAGTCTCTCGTGGGCGAATGTAATGCGGCATTCTTATGCTAATCCCGCTGCGGCGGGGTGGGCCAAATTGTTATTTATTTTGTCACCTCCACCGCCTTTTTGTTCGGGACCTACAATGTGTGCGAGACTTTTTAAAATGATGGTGAGTTCATGGTCACTCTGAGCATCCTTGCATCTTGCTATAGTAACCATTATATAGAGGGGAATCTTGATCTCACTGTCTATTATATGCAAATGGTTTCCTACTAATGGCAGCTTAAAAAGGGGTAGGGGAAATTAAGTCATTGGTCCCACATTTTAAATCATTTATTATCCTGAAAAAAATGTCTAATGATGACGATTCTACAATAAAACCCATCAACAGTATGTTGATGTCGCTTCCATTCTTATCATTTCATCTTCTATCAAATCAATCAATCAAAATGATGCTTATGGAAAATGGCCTGAAAATCAGCTACAAATCGCCTAGAAACACAAATGCACAAGGCTTTGTTATGAAAATACCCAGCTACAATAGAATGATGGATGTGGCAGCAATGACTGGAATTGGAAGCTTTTAGGGAAATCGAGTGAGCTGGGAGGCAATATCCGGGGGGAAATGACTTCACTCCATTACTTCCATGCGACGTAGGCGGTAGTCCGGGGCTGTTGCAATTATCAACAGTAACTTGGTTTGATTGGGAGAAGTTGACAATGTTGGCTTTGTATAGCTTTTTCATTGCCGGTGCGTTCGTTTAGGTTCGCCTTCGTGTTTGGATACTTACAAAAAAGTCAGTGAAGAGTCAATTAGATAAATACCTATCATCAATTAGATTTATCATTCATTCATTTGTTTCACAACCCAGTGAAAAAACTATGATTTTCAGTAAATGAAACAAAGTAGAAAAGTTTTCATGAGACTCGTGATTCCAAAAAATCTCTAACATCCATAGAAAATGTGTAAAAATATATATAAGTTACCATTGCCGCTGGAGTCTAGCCCAAGGGTTCACTGTGGTTTACGAAAATCTATGGTTCAGTGCGCTAACCAAGACTCTTTTATGCATTAAACGTACTAATAGCATAACAGCTCTCGTAACTTTTTTGTAAAGTGACCTGAGGTCTACCTGCCGGCGGGTCCACTGACTATAAAAAACCATCGCGCCTTGACGCGTCGTAATCAATTTATGGGGCGCTAACTAGAACATGGAAAATGTATTAAAGCCCCCTGTGGGAACCACACACGACAAACTATTAGCCCAAATTAATATATCATTTCTTACATAATTATTACCTACCTGAGAGGATATTTTCGGTTAGCTTTGCAGTGAATACTTACTTGGATGCAGGTTCTATTTCATCTGTGATTTAGGTACTGCTGTGGGATAGGTAGGGCGCATTTTAATTTGGAGGCAGAGTTGATTTGATTTACTGAATTTAGCGTTCCAAATACTCGACAATACCTTATCATTCTAAGAGAAAGCAAATACTAAGCAAAACTGTAGCTAGTTACTAGCTGGCTAGTTTAACCAACTGCCTAGTTCCTACTGCGCTTACTCCAAATTATTCACGGTTATGATTCGAATCCCCAATGGGAACAAAAACAATTACTTAATCAAATAAATACACCTCAATCAAAATTAATTGCTTTACGGAATAATTTCTTTATCTCCACCCGTCCCCGAAACAACGTGTCCATTCTCCGAGGTAATGGAAGCAATCATTCGAGATAAGATCCCTCTAATGTGAGAAGAGGAAGACGGGCCGAGTCGTTAATTTAATTTGAAATAATAAAAGTTATATCCATCATTTATCACTTTCGACAAATTTATTTTTAAATGCCCAATGCGATGTCCTTCTTATCTGTGTCGGGCGTGGTGGGGGCCCAAAAAGAGGAGCTCGTTATAGAGAGGCGTAGGCGTGGCGTGTGAGAGGCTCCTAGCCGTGACGTCACCTGCTGCTGGACACACGGGCTGCGCGGGCGCAGGGAGGTGGCATCATGAAGGTCGGGGACGGGGCGCATTCCAGCCGAGAGTAGGTTTCCGTGTTCGGCCGAGAGGGTCGACTGGCCGTCCGTAATTCACACAGTATCGCTGCCATCTAAATTGAGATTTTATTGACGATTACTGTTCTAGCGCGGTATCGTTGCGATCTTGGCGCCTCGCCTGCCGCCGCTTTGATCCCAAACCTGATGAAATGTACTGATTTCTTTTTCAAACAAAAACAAAGGGGTTGTTAAGGCGGCGCTTGTCGCTGTCGACATTCTCGCCAGTAATAATATAATGCTGTGAATGTAGTCCTACTTCTCTTTATTGGATGATATAAATATTTGGGCGCCAAAAACTTCGTAACGAGCGTTAGCTGACATGGATCATGACATTAATTTCTACAGATCGCCTATTGTCTCTGATCGGACAATGGCGAGTTATGTTAGAATGTCCAATACGACGACTCACTTTTTCGTTTCAAACATTGCACGCTGAAGATGTAACATTATATTACCATTATCATACAAAGAGTATCAGAGTTAGAGGTATTCCGAAAATGTCGCGTTTTTACTCGATGTTTTGGTATAAATTATAATGATGTCAGTGGCGCGGTGAGTGAATTTAAATCGAAATCATGAGGAGGGCATTATTCGGGGAGGTCACAAAAAGTGTTAGAGGCATCCCTTGGGGTATAATGGTTGAAGGGAGGAGGGCAAATGATGATGAGGCCGGCGTGGCGAATGCGCCCCGCGCGGGGTCACACGAGTTACAGTTTTTTCCTCGAGACCACACTGGAGCGAATCTACGGCAATTTCACGCGCGGCGAGTTCACACGCACCTGCAGGGTCACTCTACATTCACAAAAAAACTAAACAACGAGAGCTTTCATGTAATCAGTGCAAGTAATGAAACGTGATAGAGTCGTAGTTAACGCAGCAGTGATCCAAAACTTAGTTTTTCACAATCTAGAGTGACCCCCGTGCCCTTCCACCGTTTGTTTACAATAATACCAATAACAGAGAGAAATGGTTGCAAGGAAAGGGTAGAGTTGATCAAGTGTGACTCGCAATCACGAACCAGAGATTATAATACCTCAACATTGTAGCTATAGCGTGCATACTGAACGAAAACGAACCACTTTAGAGTGTTGCTGAATGCATATTTAATTAATTGACAAAGTAATCAAGATTGTCCCCGTGATGTTATGATAAAGGAATGCGAAATTAAATGGGCTTTTAGTCACAATGCAAAAGATGCGACCACTGTAATTGACGTGTGATTTAGTGCAGACTTAATTTAACCATTTATCCACATCATCAGTCGGTACTTACCTCTAGATACAATATAATGTACCTACTTAAATACATGGAACCTATGTATGTATGAAAGAAAAGAAACACATCATGCGTAGATGGAATCCTTGGATAATTCCGTGAGTAAAAACGTATTTCGATGCGATATATGAATGCGAAACTATGAATATTGAGGAGGTGGGCTATTCGGTACAACGACGCTTTTTCTATGCAATAGTTATTCAGCTCAGACTCGGTTCAGATTATCATCATCAGCCAATAATCATCCCCTGCTGGACATAGGCCTCTCCCAAGGGGACAACGCTCGGACCTCGGCCTTACTTATCCAGCCACTACCCTACTCCTCTACACTACTCGTATTCCTTAATGGTTATCGGTTAAAGATACGATGTAACAAGAATATAGAATTGCGTTGTTTCTTAGAATATGGGCTGATTGTCATAGAAATGCTACATGTGACCTTCGAATCATGGTCTAATGTAGTCGCATACCCTAATAGATATTCATAGCTAGGCCTACCGAATTTAATTAAATGATAATTATCATATTCATTCCTTATTTGAAGTAATGAGGTCATGACTCCAAGGAAAAACCCGAAGCTTCCTGAAACCATTGTCATAAACAAAACCTACTATACTTACTTAGTTATCAATTAATTGATACATAATTATGTATGATTATTGTAACATCAACCCAGAATCCTAAGTCCAAAATACTAAGTGCCAATATCTCTGTAGTAGGTTATCTAACCGACAGGGATTGATTTATAAATTAAACGTCATCTTCATATAAAATTCATGACAGATGTGTCAAAGTCAATCACTACTCCCTGGTTACGCTCTAACCGACTATGGAGAAATTGGCACTAAACATGACTTTTATAATAGGTACGACGCATACTTATAAGAAAATGTTATATTATTAGAAATGTAAACTCCAATGGGAATGTCAAGGTCTCCAAGAATATCCGTCACGAACATTAGTTTCACGAATTTGGTCATAAACACATTCGTGGCATAATGTTCTGTATACATGAATAGGTATTCGTTGATAATAGACAGCCATTGAAGACCTGGAGGGTTACTCTATACTGACTAAAAACAAACAAACGAGAGCTGTCGTGCAATCGGCACGTATGATACAACGAGATAGAGTCGTGGCTCGTGCAGCAACGCTCTGAAACTTAATTTTTCTTAGTTTTTCGTTGTTAGTTTTCTATTCTATTCTCTGTGGGGGTGTAACTGTAAGTACCTGCACCTGGCTCTCTCGAGTGGAACTTTTGTGCATATACCCAAGGTCTAAACTGCCTTCCTAAGCTTGGACCATTTCCCACCACGCTGGTCCACTGCGGGTTGGTGGGTTCACATATCTAGATGTGCTAAATCTAGATATGTCGCATGCAGGTTTCCTAACGATGTGTTCCTTCACCGTAAGAGCGATGGTATACATTGTACTTAAATTCATAGAACTCATTTGTACATGTCAGCGCCGCGGGATTTGAACCCGCATTTCTGGCGTGAAAAGCGGGCGCCTTCCCGACTGAGCTACCACCGTTCTTAGTTATATAGAGTGACCCCCCTGGGTGATGCCTCATGGAGCTAGCTCTAGCGGTGAACGAACTGGTGACTGAGTGGAGGAGGACCGTAAACCCAATACGGAGCGTAGTGATGCCATCCCGAGAGTGTGGTGACATCACCTCCTGTCACTTCTTCGGTTATTGGGCTGACCTGGCACACTTTTCTGGAGCTTGACTGTACTACCACAAAAAACTATAAACATTGTTTAACAAGTGTTTAAAACGAAAATTGACAGATATTGTAGGCGTTTGACAGAGCTAAACACCTGTTAAATACTGTCTAAGTTTTTGTGGTAAGGCCCTGAATGTTTAGGTTATTTTTCCTGCTTAACCCTTAATAGTGCCGAGAATGAATATCTGAAAATTTCTCAGGGAGCACCAAATTTTTCTCTTTTTTTAAAGTGTCAGTGTGAATTCGCTCCACGGAATGTTGGATGGCTCTGAAGCTGCTCTGAAGGCGTCCTTTCGTGCACCCTATGAAAAGTCATACATGTATGACTTTTCATAGGGCACTATTAAATTGGCACTATTAACATTTAAGTGTATGTATACACTTAAATGTACAAACAGATTTTGATGAATTTGAAGACAAGTCGTGTAACTTAGCTACAAAGTTCTTGTATCACTGAACAAGTTTATCAGCGGTAGGGCATGCAATACCGGAACTATTTTCAATACCGGTATTGAGTTCCGGTATTGCAACTCAATACCGGGATCCCGGTATTAATACCGGTATTAGATTTCCTTGTAATAAATGGCATATATTGTGATTAAAGGTCGTATAGGTCAAAATAAAACGAGAAAAAGCAATGAAATTCAGTTTTTGTAATAGATTTTCACGAGAATTGAGTATTAGAGTTTAAATTTTACAATAAATTATTATTTTTACATCCAGAGTCCGTTTACGCATGGACAACAGTAGATATCAAACGGCCGAAAACTGCATCAAACGGTTGGAAACAAGTGCGCTTTCACAGTACATAGGAATACTATATCTTAATCGCTTTATTATAGCCTAAAAAAGTCCAATTCCGGTATTACTTCAATACCGGTATTAACTTTCAATACCGGTATTGAAAAAAGCGTGAATTTTGTCCCTGATACCAGTATTACGAATACCGGTATTGCGGTATTGCATGCCCTAATCAGCGGTGCTCGCAGTAGGTGTAAAGGAGATTAGACAAGGGAATAAATGGAAGTAACCGGTCGCACGCGGCGCTCACAGGGGGTCACTCTATTATGACGAAAAACGAAGTTTCGAAGCGCTGCTGCGAGAGCTACGACTCTATCTCATTGAATTTAACATGCCGATTTCACGACGCTGCTCTCGTTAGTTCGTTTTTGACAGTATAGAGTGATCCTTCAGTGCTCACTCACTCGAGATACGAGAGTCATGAAAAACTTGGCGCCTGCGCAACGCCACTACTGCGTTTTATGAAATTCTTATAGACTGCCGTGCCGACCGACGATTATGTATTGTGTAGGTACTTATAGTTAGGTATTTGTACTACTTAGATATGTAACCTCAGATGATAGAGAAACATTGATCGATTAGAATGGAGCAGTTTCACTTATTATAATAGTTGAATTTTTCAGATAATGTTTTCTGTTCAAAAGTTCATTAACTTACTCAGATTTCTTCATCATTTTCTTGTCAATAAGGTTATTTATTATTTGCTTTCTATTCTAATTGAAAGGGCGGCATCAACTTAAGAATTTGTCGAATCGAACCACGTTACACAGTTATACAGCTTCTAAAGCTTCTAAAGCTCTAAGTTTAGAACTTACCCCCACAATAACGATCCGAAAGGAAATAGATAATGCTTTGTTTACACCTGTACTAATTCATGGATAGTTCCGAGGGTGGACTCTGCGTCTCGTACGTTATCGACTCGCCGACGAGTCGCTCGTCGATGAAGCGATAAGCGAGGGCCAGGGGGTCACTCTATACTGACGACAAACGTACGAACGAGAGCTGTCGTGCAATCGGCGCGTTTAATACAACGAGATAGAGTCGTGGCCACTCGTGGCTCGTGAAGCAGCGCTCCGAAACTTCGTTTTTCGTAATAAAGAGTGACCTGCCAGACGCCGCCCGCGCCGGCTAAATATTTACAGTGCGACTGCGAGGAAACATAAATACTGGTCGTCCGACACCGACAGTATTCGTTAGTGCTGTTAATTGGATTCGTCATGCCGCCCCGGGCAGCCCGCAGCCCGCTGCTCTCACCAACTGCTGATCAGTTCCACACCGCCCCACCTCGTAAACTTCGATTGTAAGCAACCGTGATTAAATACACAAATAGATGCACCTACTACGCACCGCAGATTATATTAGTAAGAATGGTTCATTCACTGCCTATGATGAGCTAGAATTAAATTGGAAATGCGTTTGAGTGGGAATGGTATGCTCACAAGCGCAAATTACCATAGGCATGCGCAGAACTATAGGGTAAACGCACCTAATGCGGGACAATCATGCGTTTGACGTCCAGCTAATAACAGACGTACCGGCTCTACCGACGGGTGTTCCCAGACTGGCAGATACGTGCCAATTAAAAGAAGCACTGACAGGAATAAATCCCATAAGAAAATGTACCCTTGGATGTTGATTGTTATAACCAGAAGGAAAGCCTCAATGTCTGTTATTAGTAACGCTTACACGAGCACGCCGCTTTTAATTAGTGTTGCCCAAATGCAAGAACAAGACGAGACTTAGCCAGTCTTGGTCTTGGTCTTGCGCCAATACACCTGGTCTTGGTCTTGGTCTTGGTCTTGCGCCAATACACCTGGTCTTGGTCTTGGTCTTGGTCTTGCGCTCCCAGTCTTGGTCTTGGTCTTGGTCTTGCAGCAAGAGTCTTGCAAGTCTTGCAATTACCTATTAGTCTATAACTATTTATTAAAGTTTACTTTTTGATTTTAATAGATATTTTTTTATTCGCTATGTTTATGGTATTAGTCGTAATGCGCATAGGTCCAGTTTTTCATTTTCTTTGATACAGTTTTTTGCATCTCATAGAATTCCTAAGCGTACTTACCTATACACCGAACTGTTACACCTAACTACTCAGTGAAATAGCGCTCTGCAAGACGCAAGAGTCTTGCAGGCTATGTCTTGTTCTTGCTCAAGTCTTGCACGGTCAGTCTTGGTCTTGGTCTTGCTAAAAATACGCGGTCTTGTTCTTGGTCTTGGTCTTGCAAAAACGCAAGAACAAGACCAAGACTGCAAGACCAAGACTGAATTTGGGCAACACTACTTTTAATAGATTAACACAAAAATCGTTATTAAATCCCATCACCGATAAGAAAAATTCTATTCAAATTGTTGCTCCACTTACATACAAAAGCGTTGCATATTTTATTAACAGTCTTTTCTATACTTCAGAAAATCATTAATTCGTCTTAGAAAGTGGCAATCTCGGTGAGTTAATCAGCGTTCTAGGTTATTGTTTTGTAATGTATGTGTTTAAATGGGATAATTTCATGGCGGGTGAGCAGAGCAATTAGTCACCGCGACGTGAGTGAGGTTGTGGGAGCGCTGGCGGTGATAAGCATCAAGCTGGGAGCCGCCTGCCCGCGGCTCGGCCCCCTGTGTGCATCATCATCTAATAGTCTACTGTTTGACAAGTAGCTCTTCTGTACACTGTGGCCAGTACACTGTTCTTACAGACACGGTAAGAATAAGAATGTCGCTAACGCTAAAGCGAAAGACATCAGTGACAATAAATATAACAAAATACTTATGTTATATGAATATGCAGGACAACATAGTGGGTCGGTGTTGGTGCGTGTGTGAGCAGTGCATTAGCGCCGCCGCGCCGCGCTCCCACGCCCACGCGACTCTCCTCTCTTCTTTATAGCAACATTTTATTCCGAGCCTTTGTTCTAAATCAACCATAGTTCTTACAGCTTTTACCAGCTCTTATTGCAACCAATAACACGGGTACATACATTCCGATATCGAGAATGTGGCTGTGCCCTGATAAACTCAAATAAATGGGCTCACAGTGACACACATACGTTTATTTTCGCTACAGAATTGTTTGTAGGTCGTTTTCTATCTTTGGACAAGCTCAGAAATAAAAGTGAGGCTGGTAATGTACGAGGGCCGACTGCAGAGCGCCACACAAGTTGCATCTTGCTGTAGCTAATCTCTTTACCGAGAAGACGTAGGGACATCCGCACTGCGACCGGACATGAGCAATTGTTGCCGCCGCTAAATGCAAGTGTTTACCCTGCATTAGTCGCACCACAGAAATAGTCTCTTTGTTGCGCGCGCGCAAAGGGAATAAAGGAATTGTAGAGGATTTAGGACTAAACGGTCCGTGTGGCCGCGGCGCGGAATCCTGTGACATCCGAGGATTAGCGGGACAGACATTCACTACACATAAAAGAAGATATTTTCTATTGAGCTTCTGTCAAGTCTGAAAACTCTGTAGATATTTAAAAAATTACGTCGTCGAAATCTTCAGGATAGCAGTAATGTGCAGCGCAGACAGCTGAAACATATTGATCATTATTGACTTCTTCGTGAACCCCAGTGACTAAGCGCAACACCTAAGCAATACATAAATCTGCGCGCCACGGCGTACCTACTCCTAGTTATTAGTAAGAGGCCCCGGCACCACTCACGTGGGTTAAACTAGACGCTGGAGTGTGTAGGAGGCGCGACCAAAACCCGAGCCTACGCGGTCATGGCCCGGCCGTCTAGCCTCAAGAGGCCTCGCCATTCATAAATAGCATGATATAATCAACGTGCATATAAACAATATACTCGTAATCGCACATCATCTCGGCGACTAATAGGAGAACAAACTTACTAAATGCCCCGCGCTCACCCTAATATGGAGTCTGTGGGTGGTAAAATAATTTAGTTTCGCGGACGAAGTATCTGGGCGGTTAGAATCTTGTGTTTAGCTGAGTAGGTGATATGTAGAAGCAAAAGTTTTAATAAGTATAACTCTAACAAAAAACTTCGTAGGTAGGTAAGTACTAACTTTATAAACTTGAAACGTCAACATTAAATTTATGACCGCTTCAGTTATATGTTGGTCCGGTATAGAAAGCTGTAGGGTTCCACATCGCGCCACACATGCAGTGGCGGTCCCACTCGCAGCCGCTGTAGGAGCCCCCAAGGTGTCCCCGTTTGGGAGGTCACTCTATATGACGAAAAACTAAGTTTCACTGCGCTGCTGTGCGAGCCACGACTCTATGTCGTTGTATTACACGTGCCGATTGCACGACAGCTCTCGTTCGTTAGTTTTTCGTCAGTATAGAGTAGCCCTCCTGGAGCACTTTGTCGGCGACCCCCGCGGCTACAGTGCCACTAAAAGGTGAAAAATTGCCACCTCTGTTTACAAAGCTTTTGATACAAATATAACCAATAATGTTGGAGTGACTCACGCGAGGAATGTCTCAATAAGTTGATGTTTGTAAGGATAAACTGCTCTTATCATCACTTATTGTATCAATGCTTCAAACTTATAGACACATATATTTATGACAAGACATAAGAATATAGACTTTGGCTTGTATAAACCTTAAACATGATCATGAGGAAAACAAAAGAAGTGTTTGTTTTGTCACATAAAGTCACATTAGTTATAAGTCCCCTTTCAAGATTTACCGGTACATCTCAATAATAATACTCATTATCCATTTGTACTGTAAGGCTCACGTTTACACTAACATGTGCTTTAGCCATGAACATATTAAACTCAATTTCCACGATCAGAAGTGCGATCGCCCGCCCGCTGCCTGATAAATGGCCAGAGAGCCTCGATATAAACAGTGTCTGGTTATGAACAGTATGAACACCCGCTTAATAATTTCCATCGGTATTTTCCCCACTGTGCACCGTGACACTGTAGGTGTTGGGATCAATTAATTGAGTTATATAAATGTTTTTATATCTTGTTTGAAAAATTAGAGCATTTAATATTCTTATTGGATAAGCCGAGAATACAATTTGGCAATGACTGACAAGTTAGTTTTTATAAGTTTTGCGATTGCTTTTGTTTATTTATGAGCTTTCATCATTATCGTCGTCATCATAATCCATTATCTGTGGCATTTAGCTGCTCAACTCAACAAACCTTTTGTATGGATTTTAATGTAGCTGTCACCAAAATCCTTCAAAATAGTTTCATCCACGCGTAATTATATTAATTTCACTGATAGACAATACTGATAAACAAGTCCCTAAATCCGAATTCCAGCGACAATTTTCCCATAAGATCGGTCGCGCGACGTCACTCCACTGCATCGGAGTGAACGATGAAGTCATCAATGTATAGCATCGATTCGTCACCGGTCACCTGTGTGATCGACGGAGTTGCGCGACAAGTGTCTCGATCTGATCCGCCTCCGGGGTAAGACCACGCTGTACCTTTAGTTTGGACTCCTTGAACATACTGTTTATGTAGTTGTGTATATGTATTGAGAACATAAATACATTAACAAGACGTGTTTGGTTCGCCTTAGTAAAATAAAGTATCGCTGATATAATAAATACCAAGTTTTAAAAATATAAGGCTTAGGTTAGGATTCCGAGGACAGAGTACTGTGGCGATCCTTGACAGAGCTTTTAATGTCCAGCAATGGCTAACTTCGGACTCATGTTAATTTTTATTTTCAAAACCAATATCTGATCGAAATGGTCCAATGGGTCTTAGATGGATGCGCTCCCGATTTGTAAAAATCGATCTATTCAATCGATTATTTACAAATAATTGGAAGATATCGAATTCTCGAACGCTACCGTTTTTCCGTCACGTATTTAGCCATTACCGATTAATCGATTGGTTTAAGTCGTGCGGAGGGCATTAGATCGACGCAGATGCATATAAGCTTACTCAGGAAGGTTATCTGTTGCTGTAGCAGCTATCCCATTTTGTATTAAAAAATACTTTAATGTTTTTTTGTGACTTTAGCATAAATATAATTTATCCTAAAAGGTACTTGCTGACTTGAAGTATACATACAAGTTATTTATACGTTTTGTTTTTAAGCGAATCCTTAGCACATATAACAATGAAGCCATTCCTCTACCGCGACTGCGCTAAGCCCCATTTATAAATTATAATAAGTTAATTTTTAACACGGCCCGTAAACCGATTACCACTAACAAGGTGGTCCACAGAAGGCTATCCCTTACTTTCCCCATCATAAACTATATCTCTGTCTCATTCCATACAACGTGACGGCACAATATGAGTAAACATATCTTCGGGATTGCCACCTTTGGCCGATTTCGTCCTTCCTCCACAATAGAGGTGTGTTTCTGAAAAAGCCTCCATAGTATTATTATAATGATCGGAATGTTTTTTGATCCGCCGCTACGCTTGGGGACACTTTAATATTATAAATGTCTTTATGAGAAGCCCTTTTCATAGCACTCCTTATAAATGGAAAACACTTTAAATCTTTTAGAAAATAAAGTTCCATAATATTATGTGAGATTAAATATGGGAACTTGTGATATGATCAGTCGACTTTGTGAGATCTTGATCACTTCGAAATTTTATGTAAGTACTTACATATTCTACCAATTTCACGTAGGTAAGATTATAGCTAGCAGTCTAGGAGGCCCGCTTATAGTGACACAATACAGAGGCACCAAAAGACTGCTAAGAGTACCTATGTATACCTATTTCACTGAAGTATATTGAAGGTATTCACAACTGGTGTCCTTGTTGCCGCCGCGATGGCTATTCCTGTCTGTGGGTTCCCGGAACGCGACGGAAGTCCGATCCCGCTCGGTTCCTTATTAATGGCCTGTTTACAGATAATGTACGTCTCTGTTGCAAGCACGCCTGGAGCTGACACCTCAGTAGAGGACACAATGTACCTACCAACTGTATGACCCATACAGGCGTTGTAGATACCTGTTTTTTTCATGGCATCTGTTTTTTAGTCATACATATATGTCCGATAATTTTATTGTGCAAAGAATCCGCCAATGTCAATAAATTTTCAATTTTGTCTTCCTGTCCCGCTCCTTCACCGTTTTGAGACGCATCCTGAAAAGCAGCAGCAAACGAAGCGATAAATGATATTCTGTGAGCAAAGGATACTCAAAGTCCGGAAGGTGTGTTTCAAGATGTTTCGAATGACATCATTGTCGTCTCCAGTAGTTTAAATTGACGTATCCTGTTGTCAGATTCCTGGCGTTAATCCTCGGATCTTTGTTTAAATTAGTTCACCGTTTTCAGCTTCTTTGATGTTTTAATGATTCGGGTCTCACTCCCGCTCCAGTCCGATACATTGATTCTTTGAAATACTAACTCGGTTGTTTGAAAGTTTGTAAATATTTTCGTCTTAAACGCAGAGTCAATCGGTTGATGGAGATTTAAAGCGTCTGTTCGATTGTATCGAAGACTGTAAAGACGTAGGTACCCGTTCTCTACACTCATTTTCGTCTAGACATCAATATGACGTACTATCAGTCTTATAACTATACCTAAAACTTTACTGATAACTTTAATGGTACTTTAAGGATTACATATTGATCTAAATTCGAATAAAGAGCATTCGATGCAGAAAACCGATATCTGTCCGGGGTATAGTTATTGTAATTTTACGGTAATCTATGTCTAATTTAGTCCGAGTCCATACTTTTGTAGTTGTAGGCGTATGTCTTTAAAGGCATTATTAACGACGCCTTCTTCTGAGGTGCACGAGGCGCACGTTTAAGAAGAAATGTACCTATGTCACTTGTCAAATTTTGCTTATGAACAATAAAACGCCTTTAGATTTATAGCTGTATATTAATTCCCTAAATCCTCGATAAAGCTATCAGCAGCCTCAGTAAAATTGGTCCTTCGATCCGGCTCGAAGGACCATTTTAACGATGCAGCTGGTTATTGAGGTGAAGAATAATATAAAACATGGTCTTTTGGTGGTTTTATTTACAATGAATGAAATGATGGTGTAAAAATATCTTGCAAAGTCACAATGACAAACTATAAACAATAAACAATAAAAGGTTCCAAATTCAAACTATATACATGGGGCCTCATAATAAGGCGTCGTGGCGTCGTCAACATGCTTCCCCCCTGGGGTGTGAGGCGGCGGCGGCGGCGGCGAGCTGCTGAACCGGGACATCAGTGCCAGCTTCACCCGGCGGCAGCGCGGGACCCACGGTTGTATCCTCAGGTGCAGGCCCCGATCAGTGCCGGGCTCAACCGACGGGCGCGCGGGACCTACGGTTGTTGTTGTTACATCATGTGCAGGCCCCGTGCTTGCCCGGTTCTCGCTCTCTGTGTTCGGGCCGCCTCTCCATGTGTTGCTCCCACTAGGGACCACACTCCCTACGGTCTGTTTGACGCTCATGGTGATGCTGCGACACCCAGTTTCCAGTTCTCACTTCGGCTTTGGTGAGGCCTGCGTCGTCGTCGAAGGACATCATGTGACGTCGACGGCACATTTTGTAGCCGAGATTCGCCTTCGACCGGGTGCACTTTTGAACTGTTAGGGTTATCTATGAATTCATAGTAGGTATTAACCGGTTTAGATTCTGCATATTACGGTCATGTTACCTGATATTATTCAATGTCCGTGATAGTGAATTAACTTCGGTACAGTGACAAGGTCACCACCACCACTGGACCTTAAAGGACACAGGCCTTCTGACATATAGTATATATAGCAGATCCGTTAGAATGAAATTCGTTAAAACATCTGATTTTACAATAAGTAGTTGTTTTAATTTACGAGTAGCATAACAAAAAAGAATACGTAAGTAAATCCCCAAAACAATTTCATTATTAGATATCCTATCTAACAACATGCTACAAAGAAACAAAACAAACAGTAAATTTCATTTATTTTCAATGCGTTACTTACCGCAATGGACTAGAACAGATGATTGCTCAATTACCAGGACCTCCTTAGTAGAGACATTACCAGCTTCACGGTCCACATTCGCAGTTTGGACTGTATTTTTTTCAGGTTAAGAAAGTTTTTCAATTGCGGTGTCAGTAATCTCAGTCGGCTTTACACAAAAGGTGGCTCAGGTCCGCGCCTTGTCATTAGAGCACAATCAAACATTATGTTTAGGGATCGCCGACAGCTTAGCCGGGATTTTTTCATCCATTTCATAATTTGTTATTTTGAATTATAGGGAGCGTGCGCCGGCGCAGGAGACAAAGTAAACATCGGCCGCTCGCCCCCGGCGGCGCCCCCGCCCCCCACTACACCTAATCTAATTTATATTCCCAACAATAATCACCATTGTGTATGCCTGATACAGTTATTCTTTAATTACGAAGAAAATCATAAAGTAATAACCACATTTATTGTGTGCACTTTATAGCGCTATTCATCACGAAATCTTCTCAGCGATAATGATGAGCCGAAACAGCTAAAATGAGAAACTTGAACTGTTTATTAATTGTGATGAACTTTATACTTTCTCACGGGCATATTTTGTTCCTCATGAATATAATAATAGAGGAGCAGTGAACTCTGAATTTGCACGTTATTTTTTATAATGAAGCAGGTAGCGGTTGTGTAGGCCAGTTGTGTACATGTGGAGTTACGGTACAGTACGGTACAATGTGGCTAGTTAGTTCCGCCACGCGCCGGCTGCGCACGCCATGGGTGACGAGTGACGTCACGCCGCTTGGCCATATTGTTCCCATTCAACCTGCAACTGCCAGCGCCAACCGTCATACCATACAGCATACAGCCTAAACCCACTCTGACTGCCAGGATCACATATCTTTCTGTTTGTTTTTTGCCTAGCTGTAGCTAGTGTACTATGTACATAGATTCCTTTATTTATGTATGCGCCTAAGTTTTCTTACTCTATAAGAGCTATTATTATGAAAAAGCTATTCTAGAAGCCGTTGATGCCCTCAAAAATCACAAAGTAGCTGAAGTATTTGCGAACAAATACTAACAATTAAGTTCGGTCGCTTGACATGTGTGTATAGAAGCCAATTGGCCGTGAGGCAGCTGATTCATCTCGACATTTATTGCGAATTTGTAAACATTAGATCACAAAGAGCGACTGCAACAAAAGCTCCCGGATCTGGAGCTTCTACCTGCGGCTTCCGAATCCACGCAGAAACTACAACTTGATTCTATGGCGACCCATAAAAAACATTTCCCCCGTCCCCTGTATTTAGCAACGCCGATAGATCCCCGACAAATAAGGTTAGATGTGAAAAAAATAGTTCCTTCTGACAATCGAGCAGAAATAAGGATTATTGGTTTTAAAGCTCACGCAAAAAAGCGGAATAAACACGGCACAGCTCCAGTTTACGCACACGGACAATGCGCTGAACTAGTTCATTATTCAGTCGTTTCTCCAATACCGTTTGTAGATCGCAGCCGACCTAAATAATCATGTGTACCTACCTACTTACTGCGTACCTAGTTGTGGAGGAAATAGGGTCAGTGTTGAAGACAGGAAGGTGGGATGATCGGCGGATGTCTGGATAAGTGCCGTGACGCGCTCTCCTTGTGTTTATGAGTTAACTACATGTATGAGGACTCGCACTGTTTAGTAATTAATGTCAATGGCATTCGTATCAACTTCTTACTGTTTTTGTTACGAGTGAAGTCTACTCTGTCTTATGTTGCTTCTGAAATTATTTACCTAAGTGTTTCCTTTTGCCATACAAAATTCAACTGTCCGATACCCATATAACAGCTAGGCTCTCCCTAGTTTGGGGTCGGAAACCGTGTGTTTGAGATGTCCCCAAATGTTATTATCTTCCACTGTCCCAACAAATCTACTTTCAACTAATCATACAAGCGGTAACAATAACAGAATCTCACAAGTCGTCGAGGACTGCGTGTGGGCGCGCGATAATTAGGAAACGCTCTATTGTAGCTTCCACGACGACCACGACGCGACGGCACTCGTCTCTTTATTGCTTCTGCACTTATTGTGCGTGGAAGGTATACGTTCATCAGACTCGCCATCCTTACCACTGGATTCTGGAAGCATGCTATACTGTATCTATTAGTTATAGGTCATAGATAGACTAAAGTGAACTACGAAATAAGTTCTCAATCTGATCTGATTTTAGAAAGTGTAACTGCAGATGCTGTCTCGCGAAGCTCTACATGTGCATATTTCTAAAAAGGTGCATTATGGTAAGCGTCCACCTTTCGCGATCGAACGTAACGGACGCCTCGGATTAATTATTCTTTGTATAGAAATTCACACAAGTGCACATCGACATTGCCGACAATCTGTTTGGTCCGATACGTACGATATTGATAGGTGTACGCTTACCTTAATAATACAGAATGACTCGATGACATCAGTGCCCTTTGACCATATAGAAGCGGAACCAGTGATCGCAATTTTCCAATGAAGTGTCAAACGGGGCCCATTACATGACTCCACCTGTGGGGGCGCCACCGTCGCGGCGTAATGTGAAGATTGCACTTTCCGGTGCCGACGGCGTCACACCGGCGCCTGCGCAGACCTACTGACGCATAGACACGATGCGGAAAATACAGGGGTCTGGAAAAATCTAACCAGAAGGTGTAGCACGGGGCGCAAGACGCGCTCGCAAAGCCTTGACAAAAGTTATCCGTCGCACTCGCTTTCGAAGCCGAGCAATGTGAAGGAGCTTTGAGCACCGTGCTAGGCCTTGAGGAGGATATCCACCCAGTTTTGAGGTTTTGTCAATTCTGAGCTCAGACATATGCCTCGTAGAGACACAACCGCAACACACATACATACCCTAACCTTTATTCATAATATACCTACTTCTACGCAATTTCAATGTTTAGTCTTCCAAAATGGATCCCTTCTTTACGTTTGAATAACTCTCTAACGAAGCCATAACCTCCCGTAGCCTCAATAATGAGCTAATCAAAGACATATTTTTTACTGTTGTGGAGGTAATCATATTATTATTACCATGTCTACGTGCTGAAGGTTCCTGTGTCTATGGAGGCCGGTAGCGCCATCGCTTATTGAATAATGAGACGGGGCAATCATGATTCTATCAATTTAAAGATTGATCATCGTAACTGCGACATATTGTATGATTACCTATGTACTTGTGAACAACAATGTTATTATAGTTAAACGACCGTTTTGTTTCTAGCTTTGAACCGCTGCTGAATTGTAGATTTTTATAAAAACTTCTATCACGATGAACTTACACACAGGAAACAGACACAAGAATTATAATTAAACTTTTTTCAATAATTTGATAATTAGTTCAATATGTACTTTACAGGTAATTTTGGTAATTTTATGGTAAGCACTTAGGTTTGCTCTTTTGCTTACTCAAAAAATTTAAATCCTACTTTTTATATATACTCTGGGTAAGTTTAGTGCGTACTTATACTTACTAGATACATACTCATATTTCACAACTCAATTATTCACAATCATCTAATGGTTGGGAATTGATCCAATCACAATTACGCTAATTTGGCTGATTTTCGAATTAGTCATGGATTATTTTTCCAGTAAAATTATTTCCTATAAGTATATAACTTACTTACTGTCTGTTCGGTAAGTATAGAAAGCCGAAAGAGTGTAACTCAGGGCCACATTCTGAACAACTTTTCATCTATTCATTTTGAAAATCCGTGAAAAAAATACACTCATCCATTAAAAAGTAAGTAACAAAATAATATAATTGCTTACATAGTTAGTAAAATAAAAGTTTAACAAAGAAAACTTCCCATAAAATCTCTATGTAATGGATTAAACTGACTCGAATAAAATTCAGTTATTACAATGCTCCACATATTTAGAAACGTCACTAACTTCCTGTATATTGTATATCTTTCAGATTCAGACCATTGTTAAAGAAATACCGCAATGCGTAACAAAAATGCGCCTACTTGCAGTAATGGCCGACTATTTCTAATCAAAATGTCTCGAGAAGCGAGTAATTAGTGAACACGGTGGGTTCCTATAACTGTAGCAGTGAAATCAAACAACATGGGAGTGGTTTTTATAGAATAGAATAGAGTATCGTTAATTCGACGTGAAATTTTACAATATGACGTGTTGATTCTCATTGTCAAGATTATTCACAAAAGACCAGTTTTTGAGAAGAAACTAAAGCTCAGTTCAATCTTCACTTCGTTGCATCTAATTGAATGTTCACCTATAAGTGAGTGCATGCTACTTAAATAACAAAGTTTATGCTCTTGTAAAGCTTGTTTCAGGGGGCGGGCTATTTGGGCAATTTTCCTGCTATCGCATTACTTTGACAGCGAATTAACCAATCACAATCGCGAGAAATGACAGCTGCTGTCAGATTTAAAGCGATAGTGATAGCAGAAAAAATAATTAACATTAGGTATAGCAAGTGTAGTAATGTGGCAAAAACGTTGGTTCCCATCGCGATGGGTTTAACGAAGCTCGAAATGCTTTTCCGCTTTTTATCACAAGTAAAAGGCGTGCGGATTTGAACAAATCTCTCTTTGACATGGCCACAGAATAATAACTAGTACCGAATAATGACATGGCACGAGGTTTTTGCTCATTGATAAAATCTGCATTTGTCTCGTATGATACACTACTATAATATGGATGTTTTCATAATGTAGAGTGGCATATTGTTACTTAATTAATAAATGCCAGACAATTCGATAGGAATTCAAAGGCATCTAAAACCGTAAAAGTAGCTACAAATATACTTAGAGCGAGTTTTCCAATAAGATTCTTTGAACAGTAAAAGCATAAGTTATTATAGGTACTACAGAACAATCTAATTAATCGAATTCCCACAAGAAAAGTATAAGTACTTAACTACCTATATACCTCGTAGATGTCTTCAATAAAAACCGACTAGATGCTATTCAAATTTGCAGATAGGTTCGCCATTACCTGCAACAGGGTGTTCGTTAAGGAAATAAACTTATTAAAAAGTGCATTAGCATAGGTTTACTTGCACCGGATTAACATATCGTCTGGGAACGGGCAATAGCTGCTACAGACGAGTGCACCCACTAATCTACTTTTAATTAATCGCACTAAACATAATACAAAGTGCACTCCAGTCTGTAGGGTGACCATTTTTCATGGCGTTTCAAGGATATAATTACCTGTCTTGTCATGACGTGCAATATAAACGGTGGGACTCGTTTTAAAAGTATATTTTTCTACGAGTATATAGGTACTGTTGTTGAAATAATATATACTTACGTAGGTATTAGTTGGTTTTAAATTTTGCATATGGAAAGTTAGCAGCGAGCAAATCAGGCGCGGATCCACCCATATGGGCAAGGGGTGCGCGTTTTTAGTTATGGCTGAAAACCTTTTTAACGATAAACAATGGGGTAAGTCGTTTTTTTTTTAAACCTGGCCCGAGGCCTATGGGCGGCTTGAAAACATCTGACAGTCGGGTTGCCCACTTACCCGATGTTGAGTTCATTTTCTAGTAGCGAATAAACCATCAGTAAGAACGCACGCTGCTCATCATTGCATGCTCACAAAGCAAATGTAGTCATAGACCTAGATACATCGTTTATTTACTAAAACAATACACATCACAAATACAAAACAACATCAATAGGTATGTACAGTGACATGAAGAATCACAATAATTGTGGTGTGTATTATGTAAGTAGGTAAAATGGCTCTGGCTCAGCATGTGCTGTACAAAAATTTATACAGCGCTAAAATTCTGCCAGAACCAGCGAGCGAAATGTATTTGCTATGTGGTTGGGGTCCACCAACCCGCACTAGGCCAGCGTGGTGATATATGGCCACCCTTCCTTCATTGGAAGGAGACCCGTGCCCCAGCAGTGGAGACGTCGTGATGATGTCTAAAAAAGTTTTCTCTTGGGATTTCCTCAATCAAAAGTAGCCTGAATTTGAGTTCAGGATGTCAGTTATCTACCTACATCGGTTTTCTCGTAAAAGATTTACAAACATCCATCCAAACTTATATTAATTTTGCCTTCTGTAGGTATTTGGGTCAAAATTGAGGAAATTGGAAGGTTTTATCAAAAAAATGATTTTCGTTTAAATAGCTGTGGCTATCTTTAAAACTATTTTGCCTATAAAGTAAGCCACATTAAAATGTATCTTGTTTGTACGTTGTATTGTAATTTGTGCCTGTAACAATTTTCAAAAACTGTAAGTATTTATGTCTTACAGTTTTGAATTAGGTACTTATTTAAAAAATGCACTGTGCACACGATCATATTATCATCACAACAACAACAACAAAAAACAGCTATCAGTACCTCAAGGCGAGGCAAAATCAGATTTTTGGACTTGCCCATCACCTATTTTGAGGTCTGGATCCGCGCCTGGAGCAAATTATATCATTTTCCAATCAATCAAACTTTTGGTTTAAGAAATACGTGATTTTGATTTCCGGAATTCCGAATGTTTATTCGAATACTTAGATACTTATTTTATTACGAGTCCCATTTTGTTTGTGGTAATACGGAGCAGGGGCGAGTAGGAAGCCGTCACGGCAACGCTCACTGCACTTTCACGCGATAATCACTTGCATCTCACTACCATTACACTTGTTACTTGCTCTGTGAATTACACTATGTATTGATATTAATTCACGAAACTACTTATATCATCTGAAATCTCACACATTTTCATGACAAACGAACGCACACTAAGTGAATCAACGTAAACCATGAAAAGCTTTGATTAATTTTATTGGAGCTGAAATATGCATGGCAAAGATCACTTACTTACAGGATTTTGTAATGCAAATCTAGTACGGACAACTACGCAAAAAATGCGTTACGTTATAAAGAAGGAACAGATTTTCCAGTACCATCTAGAACCAACCGATATTTTTAATTACACAATCCGAATATCAATTTACGCCCTCCAGAAACCTAAACCGCTTGAACGCATACGAGACGAGCCAACAGAAACAAACAACCAATCGATTCCCATGGACAAGAGAGGTGAACAACTATATCCCAATATTGACGTACTCACTTACACTCACCCCGGCCACTGCCGGTTTCTCATAAACTGGCCCAAAACAGTCCCATATTTGTGCCGTGTGTATGGCAAACTGTTATGGTCAACAGATCTCTTAAGTAGACAGTAGTCCAGTGTCAATATTTTAGTTAATAATTTGGAGGGCGGGGATTCCCACGGCTAGTAATGTAGAAGGGACGCCCTAGCGACCTCTGCTGAGGGTCAGGTATTAGATCTTTTATTACAAGTGTTCATTTCTAGACTGAAACTTTGCACCGATTAATGATTAGTATGCGTCATTTCAAACAGTAAAAAAAAAAAAATTCCGAAATCTGTGACAGGTATGTTATATGTATAGGACTCATACAATAACTCGATAGACAAAATCTACAGAAATTCATTATGGGATATTTCTAAAACCGTAGAACTCAAAACGCCTCCATAACCTCGCCGATAGCTTTACAGATGAAAATAAGAGCCTATTCCTTATTAATTACGCAACAAGAGAGTGTAATTTGAAGTTGCAAATGACAATACGCCGTACAACAAAAGATAAAACAAACGTCAATTTAAAACAAAGAAATGTCGAAAAAATATTATAGCTATTGGATAATTATACTTACATTGTTTAAATTTTTATTTCCCATGAGCCAGCGATACAGGCAATTTCCAGTATGTAGGCATATCTTCTCCCAGTCATAGAAAATCAGGTAAGTAATGATCAAGCTTCTGTGTTTAGAAACCAAAAATACCCATAAATTTACACCTTTTGATCCAAACACTGCATGGTGTTGATAAAAAAGCTCTTTGTACTTTGTAGGTCAATGATTAATCCCATTGTTTGACTATCAATCTATCCCACAAATTAGGATCTTTTACACTAACAAACAAAAAAATAGTGCAAGGTGAGTGTTATTTACAGTATGATGAAAAGTGCAAAAACTCGAGCGCCATACAGGGTGTGAATAACAAACACAAGGAAGGTTTGTGTTACAAATGACCATTAGAAACTCCGTGGGAAAGAGGCTCCATGCTCTTTTAAGGGAATCCTTGTTTGACGGACAACATATTTTGTGATAAGGTTCAGTGTCACGTGTATAGTAGGTTTAGCTGGTATAGTTGGGCAACAGTAAGCGTAATTCTTTAAACTCCGTTTTCTAGGTACCGATACCGGTGTTGATCTTGGTTGCCTTGTAACGTTACATAAGTACACGTTAAGGAGGTTTGTTTTATGTTTGCGCTTACTGTTTCAATTTTGATAACACTCCAGTGTCATCAGATGCGCTTGCAATAGCTTTCGTCAACCATACCCTCAAAATGCATAACACAAAAGATAATTGTAGGCTCAAAGTCATTTGGTGTAAACTTTGTATTGTGTCGCCGTAATCATAACAATTACACTGCGCTCAAAAAGGGGGTGATTCTAAACCATTGCACTGTTGATAATGACTATTAATGACTTCCGTAGAAGACTAGAGTAACACATAAAAATGCGCAGCGGCCGTCAATGGTCATGGTAAAAAAAACTAGTGAATGAACGCTGGACAAAGCGCCGACAACGGACCAAAACAATAACAATGGCGGTCTGCGCGTGCGCCGCGTACGCGATGATACAAATTGTTTCACGCCCCGTAACGATCACAAACAGACGGACAGGTTCACTAAACACCCTGTGTATGGGATTTAAAAATAAGAATGTTACGGCTGCTCATGCAATGTTAGTTTTGTGTAACTATTGTGCACTGGACAGATTATTTATGTAATGTATAGGTATGTAAGTACTTGTAAATCTTGTTGTACTTGTAGTTTTTTTTAACTTATTTCACAAACGACACATCGTCATTATTTATTTCTCAGTCAGTTTTATTTAAAAAAAACTGTTAGAAGCATTTTTCTTTTAGGTCCAAACTGCATTCCTATTCCTGGACCATTTCTCACCCACCCTGGGCAATATAAGATATAACGGGTTAGTGGGTTCACATTTAGGTACACATCTAGATAATGTGCTAAATAAAACTAGGTATGAAAACCAATGTCATGTTTACCTTCTTCTTTTAGCCAAGTTCTAAAGTATTTAGAAAAGTAAATGCTTTATTTAAATTTATTAGTATCTACCGATAACCTCTTCATTATATCCGCGTGTGACGCAGAGGCTGGCTACGTACGAGGTATGTAGCCCAAATTACCCTAGTTCCGGTGTAATTTTCTTAAATTCCCGAATGAGTCATTCGTATCGAAATCGCTATGGACCGGTCTGCAACCAGGGGGTCACTCTATATGACGAAAAACTAAGTTTCAGAGCGCTGCTGCGCGAGCCACGACTCTATCTTGTTGTATTAAACGTGCCGATTGTAGCACAGCTCTCGTAAGTTCGTTTTCGTCTGTATAGAGTAACCCTCCAGCGGCTATGTTGTGACGAATTGTAGGTGTAGGTAGAGCTTCTTGACATGCCCATTCACCGCATTGCACCTGTAGCATAGAGTAGCGACTTTCAGATACGATACTTGAGAGGACTCCAGTATTCGCTAGCCAAACAGTAATTACAGGATGTTGCAAAAGGGTAAGGGTTTGAAATTCTGATTTTAGATTCGGGCTTAGATATAACATGCTGCACATGCTGGTTTCGGCTTAGTATACTCTTTTTGCAGCACCCTGTATATACTTAGCTCATTTGGGAAAAAGTCTACCTCACTACGTACCCTATGAACTTAAGTCCTGCTCAATGCCATTACAGCCACACATAACTTATGAACAACTTTTTTTAACGTTTTCAGTTCTGAAAACCGGCAATTAGTCACCTAGGACATGGCTCCAAAAGCTTACCTACCTATCACGAGAGTGCACTAATAGGTTTTGAGTAGGCTGTCGTGTCTACAGTAAAGATTAATCTGTGACCGGTATCGCAGTGAATGGGGAGTAACGCGTGTGAATTTGCCGCTAGGGGCGCTGGTGTCGACTGAGGTTAAGTGACATTTTACTTTTCATATAATTTGTTTGGCGGGCTTCGTGATAAATTATATTTTCGTTCATTTCCCTGTTGAAAAGTGATCTCTTTTCGCGAAATTATCGCAAATATGGATTATTTATCGATGAATGTGCACGCTTTGAAAGCTGAATTAAGGAAAAGAGGCGCATAAATAAGCGGTCTCAAAGAGCAGCTAATTCAGAGGTTAGTTTGTTTACTGTTTACAAACTTATTTTTTACGAAATGTATGCTTGTTTGCTTTAGGTAACAGCTATGTTTTTGCTTTTTACAGACACCAAGACTATGACCGTAACAGTAACTTGGTTGTTAACGTAGAGGACAGCATCATACAACAAAATGGTTCAGTGTATACTGTTGAGTGGCCTTAAGAAACTTTGTATAGCAGTGTAAACACTAAAAATGAAACTCCAGATCTAGATATTGTCACCAATGAGTAACTACTTTGGAATTTATGTACAGTGTACGGTGGCCTGTGCCTAAAAGTATACAGGCGGAGTTTTTAAAATAGCGATCCCTGATGATGAAGGGACCAGCTACATCTGTTATAAATCCGGGGATGTGTTGTGTGTGATGTGTGTAGCAGTGGTGTTTATGTGGATGTGCTTGAGCAGCATGTGAGCTTGAGATCGCTATTTTAAAATCGCCGCCTGTATACTTTTAGGCGCAGGCCACCGTACATATCATCGCTCTTACGGTGAATGAAAACATCGTGATAAAATCTGCATATCTAGATTTTCGAACCCACCAACCTGCAGAGGACCAGTGGTAGGAAATGGTCCAAGCTTAGGAGTTGAGTTTAGACCTTAAGGGTCTGCAATAGGGAATCGAGGGTTGGCATTGTCATAGAATTATGTAGTAAATGATGCTCTACAACCTTGAAAAAAATCACACACGTAGTTGAAGAGTCTAGCTAGGTGCTGAATCATTCGAATTTAAGTAAATGATTATGGATAACTGTAAATTAATTTCAGAATATCAAGAAAAACCAGCCAATCACACTCCCGTATTGTAACAACTGTGTCGTAATTATAAAGAATTTTCATATGATTTTTATCATATTATAAAGTTAAAGGCTTGGACTAGGCGCTAAATACCTTGTTTTTTAATAAACACACACTTATTTTGTGTAAATTAATCCCAAACTTGAGCAATTTTTTTCCCTCAAATCTTCATACAAATATCTATGGCGGCTTTCTGTGTTATAAAATCATAAATACAAGTGACGTTTGACTCAGTTGGCCGCTGGCCTCCAAAGAAGGGTCACGTCGGTTTAGGCAGCACTGACAGCTCGCGATCTTATCGTGTACAGATACAAAATCACTGCACATTGGTTGTCATTGCACTTTTTCAACTTTTATGACACCAACATAATTTGATTTGAAATTGAGGAAGCATAATTCTTCCAGTATATTCAATACATTAAATTAAATTAGATAGTGTGCAATATTCTCGTGACATTACAGTCTCGTAAAGGTCTGATGAGGAGCAGGAATATAGCGAATGGATCTAAGTGATGACAATACGCACGAACATTAGGTTAGGGATCAAAAATACAGTCTCTTGGTGCTGGTTGAGGTATGGTCTCGTGAGGATCTGATGAGGGCAGTAACACGGTGGTGGCTCAATTTTATTTCAAAGATGTTAATAGCTAAAAGCATCGAGTTTGGGCTATTAAGTATGTTTTTCAGAGAGAGAGAAAGAGATTTTGTTTTTCCTCTGGATGTGTTAGGTTTACTGGGTTTACTAAGTTCATTCTGTTAATGGCATCAAGTTGTTATGCGTTCATAAGTAATAATTATTTATTAACAAAATGCTGTTGATTCTCCACGAAAATGTAAAAATAAAAATAAAATAAATAAAAATAAATTCGTAACGTAAAATTGTCAATGACGGAATTTCTTCTATAGACAGTAGCCACAAAAAAAACAAACGATAGATGGCGTGATTTGAAGATAAAGATACATTTTTTCGACACATAGACAGCAACAACAAAAAAAATACAGATTTAAAGAAAAGAAACACATACTTATACAAAACAACAAAGAAAAAAAAAGGATACACATCAAAATAACTGGAAAAAATATAAGCCCCAATTTACTTGTGTGGGACAGGGAGTACCATAATATTTTTTTTGGGGTACTCCCCATCTATGCAAAATATAAGCTTGATATCTTTACCCGTTTCTGAGAAAAAGGGCGGTGACAGACAGTCAGTCAGACAGACGGACAACAAAGAGATCCTATAACGGTTGCTTTTTTTCTTTTGACGTTCGAAACCCTAAAATTAAGTAAAAATATTATGCTGCCAAAAATGTACTTACAGGTATTGAAAAAGCGGTATATAAACAAATTATACCAGCAGAGGGTTCACCATTTAGCTGAATGTTACTTAGAAAACGGCCTTGAGTGGCGGTCAAGTTGGTCCCCGCCTGCGATACTTTCCATTAACATTGGGACTCGTTTTCATGTTTTTAGCGTACAGTCAGGTTTTTAGTTTTTTATAATTGTATTTTTTTATTTGTAACTTTTTAGTTGTTTTTATTTTATGAAATTTTACGTTGGTAGGTAGTTCATGATCATTTTTTATTTCAATAATTTTGGTGTTGTTATTTAAATACCTTCAATATGCATATTTTTGTAATGTGAAAATCAAGTCCTTTCATTTGATACCTTACACGGCAAAGTTGAATTATTATTTTTTCGATCATCACGTTATGTCCTCAAGAGGGCGCTATGTACATTTTAATGGAACGTCACATAGCCTATAGCCATCAATACGCTTCTAACAATACCTCATACATCAAAATCTATCAAGCCGTTTAGGCTACAGGAGGGAACAAAGAAACAGACAAACATACATATATACATACATACAATCAAAAAACATTACCCTCCTCCTTCGGCAGTCGGGTAAAAAGGAGTAAGACAGGGGGTCATTCTGAACTTTTGCTCTACGAGTTTTGGAAATTAACAAAAAAAAACCTTTTTCATAGAAACTTTGTTGGACATGTGACTTTTTACCATGGAAAACGAATATTTTTTTTCGCGAATTTGCAAATCTCGTAGAACAAAAGTTGTTCAGAATGACCCCTTGAGTCATCCCCTTTTGGCTTAGTATAGCCCTTTTGCGACACTATGTATTTACTTTGCTTTGTCGTCGGGGTTCAGGCTGGAGGATGCCCGAAACTTATTATCTACATTATAATACTTTTAGTTACCTTTCTACAAGTAAATACCACATTTGTTTGAGAAAGCTAATCGGGTTCCGAGTATAGAGTAAAGTGGCACCCCTATTAATTTCTACTCTTTCCTGGTGCCTACCAGTGTAAGTAAGAATTATACTTACTTACCCTAAAATCACCCAAAATGTACTTGAACATAATTGTCAATAAAGTTGGCGAGTAAAAGTTTATCGACCCACTGTGCAAACTTACATGTGTGCGTGTCACTGCGTGTGCTGTGTGAAGAGCATTGAAAACCCAAAATTGGCGCGGCACGTCACCCTGTACGGGCCCTTAAGGCGATATGGACAAAGGCTCCATTCGAGTGAGCCAGGTGCAGGTACTGACACCCCCACAAATAATAGAATACTTAGTATACTATACTACCATTATTAAGTTTCAACTAACAACTCAACCAGCATTCATTGTGTGGATTACTAATGTGTTATATTTTTTGTATAGCAGTGTGTTTAAACGGAAAGGATAAATAAAAGTTAAATCAGTGTGTAATTCTTTTATTTTTAGTGTATTTATTAAATGCCTAATCTTTATTTACATTATGTTCTTTCTGAAATTGGTTATAATGATTTTCACAAACACGAGATTATCGGATAATAATTATTTCACAAGCCACTGTTTTAGAACAGTTTTATCACTTGGTAACATATGTCCTCCTTTTCTTTGCGGCATAGTAACTCGATATGATGATAGTTATTTTATAATTAATAAGCTTATAAGATTCAAGATTTAAAACTTTATTTGGCGCCAATTTGATAAAGTCGCCTTTGATAAATTTGACAGCTATGGTACCTCTTAACCTCAGTCGACAGTGGCGCCAACTGGTGAGCAAAAAAACGGTAGTCCCCATTGAATAGCAACCGGTTGTAGAGTACGTGACGGAACTGCGGGCGCGGATGCCGGCTAATTCATTCACTCGTTCATTCAGCCAATCACCCGATTTACGTCTGCAGAACCGGAAATATCGCTGTGTAGGCTTTTGTTTTAAATCGATTGGATAGACATTTATTCGAAATTCAAATTTATTAAATGGAATAAAACACCTATGATTGATGTCAATACACGACATAAAAACTTGCACAAAATTAATCAAATTAGTTACTACTATAGTGAATTAATTAATTAGAAACAGTTTTTCATAGACAAATATCTGATATCGACGATAGATACACGGTAACACGGATGACCTCTTTTTTCAGCCATGAGATAACGTTTTCAGAGACCGATAGAAGGTTGATTAAATTTTGTTACGCTTCTTAAATGCATCCCTAACTTAAAAAAATTCAAGGCCTTACAACAGCAGTCTGTACGTTTCACAAATCATACAATAAATGCATAGTACACACCAATGAATGGACGACTCGTAGCGTAGCGGGCGTCCTTTGTTTACGGAGCCCTGGACGTGAGAATGTCGCTCTGAACTAGCTCTTCATCCCTAACCTGGACTCTACGTGCCAAGCACAATAGACAAGCAAGTTGAAGCTTATTGCTACTTGAACAGGGTGTTGGGAAATTGGTACAGTGAGCCGAAAGCTTCACAGCTTTTATTGTTTATCGACTTTAGAAAATTCGACAAATATTGTCATATTTTCCATATAGGAAGAGACTTTGTTGGCCACGTGTCATTAAATTTATCTATGGGAAGTGCATTTTTTTATAAGTAGTACAAAAATTTCAAAAAGTTTAATGACAAAAAAATTGATTTTTTCGGCTTACTACTATAGGTAAGTACCCTTTTTTAACACCCTGTAGAGTGATTGAGCGTCACCGGCGGAGGTGGTGTCATAAACAATGTTTATTGGAGGATCCCGGAGCACCTTAAGCCTCCCAACCTGCATACAATCACGTAATGACTGTCGGCGGCCAAATGCAATTATTTTTTGTACCGTGGGAAATAGTTTCGGACAAAGAGTTTTGTTTAGTTTTTTTGACACTTCCTATTTGTAGGAATGGCATTACGGAAACTGTTTTGTTAGCAGACCTCCTCATGAACAATGTGTGGGTACAAATTAGTTTCAATAATAAAAAGTACAGGTATTATAGTGTCGCTACTAAAAAACACGCTAAAGTTTAAAATATTTCATAATTATCACAAAATTAACGTAACAAGCCGCGACGTATGCGCCGAATAACAACTGCACTACACCAAAACAAAATGCGATCGATAAAAACAAACAATCACGTTGTCTATGCGCGATATGATCGATGATGGCGACGACATCCGGCCTGCGCGCACTTCCGGCCGCCATTGTTCCTGCACCCTCGTTGTCGAGTACTCTCTGTATTGGCCGCATTGCTCGCCCCTACATCCGCCACCGGTGGTATTAAATCCGAATTATGTAATTAACCATAGTCTATAGACCACCCAATTTACCATAAGTAGGTACTTACCTCAATCCGATATCATGCCTATATTATTGGAGATATTTAAATTAGGGTAGCAATAAAACGAGTGACTGTAAATTACAGTTCTAAGTGTCAAAATTAATTAATTTGGGTTATAGAATTACTAAGTGAGCGACTGACTGCGAGTGACGAGAAATCAACAGAACAGCAACTTACAAACATTAATTTGAGTTACTTAAAATACAAAATGAGCAGCTTCATAATATTTGAGCGACCTAATATTTGTTTGAGTGTCAACGTTACTTCCTGCATTTTTTTCAATATTTGGCATATGCATTTTTTATACTGAGCGGCATTTTATCTTAAATGAAGTGTTTCGAATACAAAAACCACTTTGAAAAATACACTAATGAGCAGAGTATAATGAGCTCACATTTAAAAAATAAAAATAATATGAAATAACTATTTGAAGAAACACTATTCTATTAGTTGAGAAATTTTATTATTGAAATATAAGGGTAATTAAATAAAACAATGTACTCCATAAAAATAAAGTAATATGCATGCATTTATTTCAATCAAATGAACAAAAATTTAAATAAGACGCTTCAGTCAACAAAAAAAAAACTTGTTATTAATACTAAGAAACATTGATAGGTATGAGGAGCCCTACTACTCATCGTCACTGGTAAATAAGTGCGGGCTTGGACTTATTGGGCCGGCCTCCTCGTTTTCTTTTTTGTCCAATGGGTATCATTTTGCTTCCAGTGGTGGTGTTGTTAGTTTGAGCCGAATTGATAGCCCCAAAACGTGTTTGCATACATATCTATTGAAAAATTCGGGACAGTCGCACGATCCTTTTTGCCAGTGCATTTAAAAATCTGTAGTTTTCATTAAAAAGCGTATCAAAATAAAAAACATAAGCCCTCAAATAGAATATCAGTATCCAATAATAATTAATAAAGCAGCATACAAAACTTTGCTCAAAGTGAACTTTTTAGTAGTTCGCTAAGTATAACCTCACTTAGAAAAATCGAATATATCTTAATATTGAAGTTGCCCTCTCTGTATTTCCAGTCGCTCACTTAGTAATTAAGTCGCTCGGATAAAATTTTAATATCTGAAATGGATTTATCACAGTCCACTTTTTGTAAGCTCGTTCTGGATTTTATTATAAATCAATATTCGTCGTCAGTTTAGTTAATTTTTCGCTTACTCAAATTCATACCGCTCAAGTTATTAAAACAGTATGTCATCATCAGTCGCAAAGTTTTTTTTTGTTCGCTCGTTTTATAATTCCCCATTAAATTATGTTTAGGCTTGCAAGTATCCTATCTGTCTTCGTTCACTCTCCTTCTATAGCTCGGGATTACTTAATCGTAAAAGCTCTCTTCTGAAAAAGATTTTCGAAACGACTGAAAAAGTTAGTGACTTGCATACTCTATCATAGTTTAGGCAGCTAAATATTTAATTACTCCTAAGTTTAATCTTTGATATTCCCGTAAAACAATATTTGCTACCAGCCGCTGTTTTAATATCAGTGAACTACATTTATAATACAATCGCTGCTTATTTCTAATGCCAACATGCCCTGGCAGGTGCGCGGGCGCACGTGCGGCGCAGGTTTAGCTCCCCTCTCCCTCCTGGGATCAAGTTAATAGAGTCTGCAGAGAAAAAAACACTTATTGGAATGTCTTAGTTTGCCACAAACTCATTACATTTTTGTCCGAAGGATTTGGGGTAAGGAGAATGGCTTAGGAAACTGGAAGCTATTTGTTATTCTGTGGAATAAAGCTTTTGTAATCCAATTTTTTCGTACTTTTACATACATACATACTTGTTTTCTGGGGGGTAGCCAGAGAATATGGACCTCCACGTGCCACGGTCCTAGCATACATAATTATACGCTGGTCGGTTACTGAAACACCTAATGTGGCTCTAATTTTTCAACGAGCGAGCTTAAAAACCACGTAAATTAATATTAAATTTAATTCAGCTATGTTTATATCTTTCGAATGCCACTCTTCACGGTTCCTTCCACACACAACGGCACCCATTCTTACCGCTACAACTACCGACCAACAAAAGAGCAGAACTAGACTAACTAGTCCGTCGCACAATGCTACCAGTCACAATAAGCAGTAATGTGGGACCAGGCGGTGGAAATGAGAACTAAGCTGATTTAATCACTGAATCTGGTTTATTTTAGTTACAACATCTTTTATTAAATAATTTATGTTTGAGCACAACTGCATTTTGTAAATCCTCCATTCATCCCGTCAAACTTCCTTTCATAGACAATCGATGCTTTCTTCCTTTCTTCACACACTCTGTTCATCCAAATAATAATAAATGATAATGCTCCATTCCTACAGTAATATACACTCGTAGGTAGTAGTAGCGGTACAATGATCACGACACTCGACACTCCTCCTCCTTCTACATCATCATACAGGGTGAAAAAGAGAAATTGAATGATCTGAATAGTCAGAGATAAGTGCAAGGTGTACCTACATCAGAATACGTAGAGGTGGTGTTGCTAAAAGATGAGAGTACCTATATACCTCTTATTATTTAGGAAGACAACACAGTTATAAAACAAGATACTTATGTATTTGTAAGAACTGAATGGATGAGGATCACAGAATGATCTGGGCAAGAGATTTTTTCCAGTAGTGAACATTAATTGTAGGCAGATCATGACGGACAGATCCTTATAAATGTAAATGTATGTAAACCTGTCTCCAAGAGGAATGTAATACCCTGTAGGTGACCACCTACAGTTAGTCATCATTGTCACACTACTCGGTAGTAACTGCCTAGCTTTGTTTTGCTTTGTGTTTGATAATTAGATCGTATACTTGACTTTAGATCGTATACTTGACACTGAGCCGTGTAGTTACACAGTACACACAGTAGAGTTTCATTTAAATTAAATACAACAAATGTAGAGATGAATACCAAGAAAGGTCCCGATCTGCCCCGCTCTCACATATCACCTATATCACCTCTAAAGGAAATTTCAGTAGGCATCAAGATCATTCATTCGAAATCAATTGAATGAATATCAATGCTTGGATTGTGTATTTATTGAAAATTCTTTATAAAAAACCGGCCAAGTGCGAGTCGGGCTCGCGCACAAAGGGTTCCGTAGCAGCAAATATAATAAACTTATTATACAATACTGTAGTATATTTTTTGATCTATCTTATAAGGTTCAGCCATCGTTTTCAGTGTAAGCACAATAACTTAACGAAAATTACAGTTAAATCAACCTATCTCAAAAACTATAAGAGATACTTTGATCAAACCAAAAATCGTTGAAAGAGTTAATTAGCATGCATCACCTCTATTTTTTTTAGAATTTTATACCCCGTAGTTATAAAAATAGAGGGGGGGGGACATACTTTTTACGACTTTGAGAGCTGATATCTCAAAAACCGTTCACTTTAAGAAAAATGTTTTTTAGAAAACTTTATATCATTTTAAAAGACCTTTCCATTGATACCCCACACGGGTATGTACATCGAAAAAAATAATTTCATCCCTCAGTTACATGTATGGGGGGCCCCACCCCCAATTATTTTTTTTACTATTTAGTATCATATTTTTGTAGCGGTTCATACAACACATATTCCCATCAAATTTTATCACTGTAGTACTTATAGTTTCCGAGTAAATCGGCTGTGACAGACGGACAGACGGACAGACGGACAGACGGACATGACGAAACTATAAGGGTTCCGTTTTTGCCATTTTGGCTACGGAACCCTAAAAATCAGCTGGGCTCAACAGCGTCTAAACACAGCGTCCATCTGCCGGTTTCCCGCCCCTTAATTCGCCGCCATGACACTTCATCCGTTGGACAAAACGTACATGGATTAATACGTTCTTGCGCACAATCGGCCGGAAGCGGAAGGCGCGTTTCGCGAGCTCGCGGTGAATTCGGCGACAGCTGTGCGCGCGCGCCGCCGCGCCGGCCGCCGCCGCCGCCGCCAGCTGCCCGCCTGTAATAGGTCACTTCCTCCACTTCACGTGTCTGGGGGGTTACTCTATGCTAACCAAAAACGTACTGAGTGCTGTGGCTAACCGCTGCAGCGGCTAGATCCACTCCTCCATGGATCCCTGATGTCAGACTGCCGTAATTTATGACCGAGTCGTCGAGAGCTACAGGTCACTACGTGACCAAAAACGAACGAACGAGAGCTTTCGGTGCTCGCGCATCCACGCTCCGAAACTCAGTTTTTCGTCATATAGAGTGAACCCCTTGCACCACGATCAGAGAACGAAGCTTTCGGGGGTGGCTGACCGTAAAGTGGTTAAAAAAGTTTAACCCCTATTTAATTTTGTTGTTGAAGTTGAAAGCCTCTACTGTTGAAGGGCTAGAAATGTGCAATACCGATGGATAGAAATAGGAAGGGGTTGCTCCATAATTATGGCTGCTATTGAATATTTATCTTTATTTACCTTCATCGTGTCCTACAAAAGCTCACCTCAAACAGATAGTATGTATTTTTAGCCTAGTTATGATATAAAAAGCTGTGTGTATTTTGAGATGTCGCACGGGGGCGGCACTCGCAATACTTCCGTCGATTTATCACCTGGATTACAAAAAATGATCCCCAAAAGATATCCCTGCGGGGATAATTGAGAAAAAATGGTTATATTTAATTTTAGATCAGAAACCGCTGACAACTGCAACTCATTTGCCTCTCCCGTGTGGCAAGGAGATAATATTAGTCACTGAAGGAGCAAAAACCTTTCAGCATCGTGTGCCGCCACGCTACAGCCTCCTGTATTTGTATTTATAACCGTTTGATTGTTTTCAGCGCAGCCGGAAGTCACCCGTGCAGATGTTTCAGTTTTTTCGATCGCTTCTGAAATAGCAGTAGAGGTAGAACATCTGAAGGGGTATCCTCTCCGTTGACAAATAGCTCGTGTATTCGTTCGGATAGTCGTTTATTAATCACGTCGTTTTCAGGCAAAGGGAGTGTAATAAAGCTCTGTAATCTATTTTGTTGGCAGGACCGCCGCCCGCCGGAAATGTGCTGCTTCTTAGAAGTTTCATTTCCACAGCATTATATGGTTTTGACGAGCGTATTAACTTCGTAATAAATTAAGTCGCGGTCTAAACTTATACTAGACGATATACTGAAATTTCCAAGCGAAATAGGAAGGAGTCGTTCGTCAAGTCGCGCGCCTTAGACTCGCGCGCCACGCGCGAGTTGCCCCTCCCGTATTTACCTACTTTTTTTGTCGTCAACTCGTTCGACTGTGAAAATATGTAGAGTCAGCCGCAAAAGTTATAATTTATTATGCTTAGGTAACTACTTAAAATGTATAGGGTATTTTATATTACTTTACTTTAAAATAAAATCAGTAATTAATCTCGCTTGGCAAACTGTTCTCTTTGAACACCTCCAAACACAGGAACCATTTTTATTTGTCCGTTCTTTGTTATATATTTATAACCTGCACGAAGCAGTACCGACTTTCCTTGCTGGGATGTTATGATTTTATATGCAGTTTTATTACTAGATAGACCTGCTTGCGATGAACTTTCTGAAAGTAATTGTTACAGTTAGGTATCTCTCTTTGACGAATAAAATAAACGAAATTTGTTTAATTTTTTTGTGCTAATTCGATATTTAACATAACGGTAACACAAAGAAAACGTAACACTGTGTTTATATTACGGCAAAGTAGACTTGGTAATATAGTAAAGTTAATTTATTTAAGGGTTACCCCTCAATACATCAAAATCAGTAAAAACTGCCACATTTTAATATTTTTGTACTGTACTGTAGCCTGTAAGTAATGCACTGTACATCTCTAAACGGGTTTTTGCAACAAAAACTTGAAGGAAATAGCTATGACAGGTAAAATTTGCGCACGGGATGAGAGAGATAGCAAACTTGGGTATCATGCGTCATAGGTCACATCTCCTTTTGCCTCATTCCGCACTTCCAACATAGGCTTTATTGTATCTTTATCCCGAAATCAAAGCATCTACTTTAATGACGACTGTCTAGTCGGTACCTTCTTATGCTAATCAGCCAGGGAGACAATATTTAATTATATTTTTTAGTTTCAATGCGTTTGCATCTGACCGTACTTTACATGGGCACGCGAGTTGACGATATAAAAAAACAGAAGATACCAACTCGCGCGTGGCGCGAGTCTAAGGCGCGCGACTTGACGAACGACTATGTTACGTGTTGAATTAGTCATGTTTTACTGAAGCTAAAGGTGTTCATTGGTTTTAAGCTTTTCAGTCAAGCGGATACATTTCTGTAAATCTTTAGATCCGTATTAAAAGTATAACACACATGTAAAGTAATACGATTACTCGGTGGGGTTCTAGTTTACCGTATGTCTGAAGGGTTATTCCTCTCTGTGGCTTTTTTAAAGACTGGTGAAAGTTTTTATACTTAACTGTAGTATAGTTATAAATTAAGTTTGTTCATGTACTGCTGTTACAAGCTAGCTATTTTTATCAGTATCATCAATATTTTGAAATAATAACGTTTATTAAAAAATTACAATTTTGTTTGACAGTGCCATACCGGAATGGTTTGTCTTGGCATAAACTTGGCTACTTTTTAGCAAATTCAACAGACTTGAAGGAGAAGGTATCGTGTTCGACAATACTCTTTCATCTCAACAAAGTTGCTTTTCGCGTCTGTCTGTATCTTTGTATGTACCTACCTAAGTATGCTTAGATTTTTAAAACTACAGAATGAATTTCGAAGCGGATTTTAAAATACCTAGATAGAGTGATTAAAGAGAAAGGAAACGAAATATACGAAGTTCGCGGGAAAATATAGTTATAGCTGCCGGCGCGGCGGTGAAGCCCCAAAAAGGCCACGCGCCGCCGCCGCCGCCGCGGACCTCCTGCCCTTCCGGTCTACTTATTGGGGAATCCTTCCGAAGAAGTGCACCAAATGCCATTTATAATGCATCAAACTTAGCAAAAGATATTCTTCGATTTTGTCATTGGCTGAAATCATCATTTACCTACGTACTTACTACTTACCATCCAATTTTTTATTTCGACAGTGCAAGATTTTGATTTTCTGCCTAGAGTCCACTCCTATATCAATCTAAACTTGCACAAATGGCTAATGTTTGAAAAAAATAATTGTAACGATTGGCCATCAGATACTATGTTGTGTCCTCTTTAATCCCATTACACAGTTTCTCGGAAGCCCGTGTAAAGTGAGATAAACCTATTTGAGCTATTTTAGAAACAGCTTTTACCAATGTAATCCTATTGTATTTATCTGGCAACACCATTGTCGTGGCACAGAATAACGCCTGCGTCTTTGTCTCTTATCTGTGGTGATCACAGAACAGATTATCCTATAATAGGCCGTATAGGTATTATTGAAGGATTTAGTAATTCGATCCAATTTGTTTATGTTTCACTTATCGATGTTTCCACCTTTTTTCGTTAACTGTATCTCTTAGATCAAGGTTGTGTTCTATTGATCTTATTTGGGGCTATTTAGCCAAATAATTATTAGATACTGAAAATTCAGTCAGGTAGTAACTCTACCTATAAAGTATGGCAGATAATCCATTATTCATATGCATTATGTGTGTGTTGTGTGTGTGCGTGTGTGTGTGTGTGTGTGTGTGTGTGTGTGTGTGTGTGTGTGTGTGTGTGTGTGTGTGTGTGTGTGTGTGTGTGTGTGTGTGTGTGTGTGTGTGTGTGTGTGTGTGTGTGTGTGTGTGTGTGTGTGTGTGTGTGTGTGTGTGTGTGTGTGTGTGTAACTTAAAGCTACATTGTACCCAAATTTTATAACGTAAGTAAATCGGATGTGCAGATTCGATCTGACCCATTTCGATGCATCTGGCGCGCAAGGTGTCTCGGTACCGCAGTTCTATTGCGTTTTTTTTCCACAACACGTGTGTCGATACAGTGATCGAATGATGGAAATATGTTTATGCATAGATTTATGTATTATTATTTATTAACTAAATTACTTTCTGCGGTGTACTTCTATTTTGTAAACTTTGTATTAGGAACAATAAGTACCTAATTAAAATAGATCCTGAGTATTTCTTATAAATTTCAAATAAAGCTCATTTTGTGTACGTTAGGTTACCTGCCTACAGTACCTAAATACTGATATAGCCTATGGACATATGGCCAAGGGCGCTGCAATAGCTGAGTGGACGCCTTTTTGGCGGACAGCAAATTTATACGCGAGTTTATATATTATAGTGTATAATTAAGTATGATTGCTGTCATTGTCAAATATGTTTTATCTTTCTTTCTTTCTTTCTTTCTTTTACATGTTTTCCATAGATTGTAGGTACAATTGTAAATACTAATGTAAGGTAACATAATAAAATACGCCCACACACATAACAGTTTCTTAAATCACGGTGAGTTAAATATCCTTATTGCTAGTAACAATCAATAGAGCACTCTAGCTCCGACCGAGGGGTCCCACTCCTACACATTAGCCGGGTGTTAATGTAGTTTTTGTCAGACATGTGCTACTGCCAATTTGGAGGAAAGGTGCGCTGGAAGTGATTTGACATGTGCGGACACCCGGTGATCTATTAGTTACACAATAAACGCATAACACTCTGCAGAAATGCACACATGTTACACTTTTGAAATACCTACCTATAGTTTTTTTATGAGACGGTAGGATTTTGTTGAAAGTTGTACCGCAGATGCATAGAGTTTCTAAATCATAAACAGTCAGATGCAAAAGCAATCTTGAGCCCTTTTAATCTTAACATTATTACGAAATATTACCATAATAATGATGTAGATTCTGAAGGCTCATAAATTAATAAGATTTGCTACTTAGTCAAAAATGAGATTTCACATCAATATAAGTATCGTATATAATTACTCTTTCTTAGAAGACAAACAAACAAAATAGATTATAATCGACTCATCTGTATTCTACCAAAGTACGAACATTCGCCATAAAGATTCAATGCTTTTAGAGAGACCCCATGACGCAGCAATAACTCGCAAACGACTAGGGGAGGAGGGAAACATGCTGAAATATTAACTAGGAACAAGGGGAAAGCCACCGTAAACGATAACTACAACATTGACTTTTCACAAATACACTGAAGCCGAGATGACTAAACTGACTTCAACTGACTCTTTAGGTATAATTTTCTGTTTACACATTTCCTGAAACTTTTAAACCCTAAGGCCGTAAGTATACAGAAATAAAGCTGGAAACTTATGAGCGCTTACATTTTTCAGTTTTTTTTAAGTGCGTCAAAAATATTCATAGTAGTAAAGTAAGCGCCTAAGGCAATATCATGGTTATTGTATGGTTAACCTATTAAAAGCTGTGAACCAAGTGAAACTTGGGAAATGAATGAATATAGCAAATAGTAGAACAGTTTGGAAACGGAAACGTCACAATTATTTCGTTCATGCGCAGTAATAGCTCGTCATCGCATTTGATGATCGCACGCTCCGCTCCACATCGCAGGGAATCGCTCCAAAACGGTCCAGCACAATAGAACACGACATATAACATACAATCGCGTTTTTCGGTGTAATTGCATATAATTGGACGTGTCGCAGAGAATTAGAAGCCTTCCCATTAGAAGGCAATGTTGCGGATGGAAATCAGAGTTTTTGTATGAAAGCGTGGAATACAGGACGAAATTATTGGTCTACAATACACATCATGTGACGGAAATTATGTTCTATTGTTAATTCTTTCTTTTATATTCTCTGTTGTTGGCCAATTATTATAAGTGGCTTAGAAAAAGGTCTTCAATAAGATTCGAATTTACCCTTTTTACTTAGATTAACAAAACTATTGTGTTCCGTGTAGTTTTAAGTCATATGTACTTACTGAAATTAAATTGTCACATTTGGCTAGAACTCAGCAACAAAGCTAATGAACCCGATACGATTTATTTCGACGTTTACAAGTAAGTATTAGCATAGACTAGTAGTAGTAATCTGCTGTGCCTAGAAGCTCCAGGGGAATGTGATAGGAGTCGATTAATGTGAATGTGACCTGTTACCTTCTATTCAAGGATTCCGTGGCGTTTCTAAAGCGATAAAGGTTCCGTAACGAGTTTCGTGTCGAAATTAGAGGGCTTATTGTTTTTTTTAGTATAATTTATGAGCTGTCTAATTAATTGCGAATCAACCATTCACAATCGCAAAAAATACAGCTCCTGGCACATTATAATATATAGGTAGAAAAAAAAGGTAGAAAACATGTACACAACAACTAACTAGCCGACTCTACCACATGGCTCTACCACTCAGATGTACTCAGGGGAGTCACTCTGTAAATCGACGAACAAACGAACGAGAATTGTTGCAGTTTTGATTTTCCACAGTTTCGGAGCGCTGAACTACGGTTCTATCTCGTTGTATTAAGCGTGCCGATTGAGTGACAATACTCAATTCTCGTTCGTTCGTCGATTTACTACGAAAGCTGAATAGGTCCCCTGAAATGTGCCATCGCGTGTCAGCAACGGGTTACTCGGCCGTGTGCTGTGGAGCTATTTATTATGAAACGTATGACGGCGGACCAGGGCGGGCGGGCCAGGGCGGGTCAACGGCTGGGCGGCACACATAGGTAGCCCAGACTTATGCGGCTTAAACACGCGCACGCATCAATAAACCTACAATTAAATAATCCCAATAGGAATAGGAAGGTAGGCAGACTACAAATCATAAAATTGAAATATCTACATGAAAGAACTCATTAAAAAAAATTACACGTAAAAATACTAAATGCTACTTACTACAAATATGTATGAGAGGTTTCCACGTTCAAAATATATTAAGTACCTACACAATAATTTAACGTTACACTTGGGAGAGTTGGGAGCTTCATGAATACCTATTACCTACGACCCTAAAACACGTCCCTATAATCCAGTTTACGACTAAAGGAAATTAAGAGACTTGGCTCTTCGGTAAATACATCGCTGACTACTCATTACCGCATTTCATTTCATTAGCGCTAGAAGGAATCCGAGAAAAAGCGTAGCATTCCTGCCTTTACACCTGCAGCCGGCGTGTGAACCAGGCGCCAGTCTGCAGGCAGTGGATAATTACCCTAGCTCATATCAATCCTAATCCTAACTAATATTATATAGTAAATGCGAAAGTAACTGTGTCTGTCTGTCTGTCGGTCTGTTACTCTTTCACGCCAAAACTACTCAACGAATTTGAATGAAATTTGGTATAAGTACATATGGTCTAGACCCTGAGAAAGAACATAGACTACTTTTTATTCCGGAATTCCCACGGGAAAACTTTTTAAGGCGAAACGAAGCTCGCGGGAACAGCTAGTTCTAAAGTAAATCATAGACAAACTTTTGAAAGTCATTGAAACGTTTGGAGCGTGAGTGCTGGAAAGCTCGAAAGCTCGGTAAAAAATTGTTGCCTTCTTTTGAATTTATACAAATAAGTAAAGTATTCTTAGTTCCACTTATTTAATAACTTGGATAAGTGGAATACATACTAAGTATGTATTTACTAGCACACACATTTTCATTATTTTGGCAAGATTTTGGCCCTTAGGTACATCGGTAGTTGACTTTTATTTCACCCCTTTATTATACCTAGGCACCTTTATTTTCCAAGTAAATAAATAACCTAACATACGGTTTTGTAGAAGGTAATTGTTTCTTATGCTCCTATAACATTAATAACCTGTAATAAAAATATTAATGAAATATAATCACACAACTAGTAATTTTCAAGACCTATGTTTTTGCATAAAATTTTATTAGTACGTAACTTTTTAGTATAGTAGTTGTAGGTATAGAGTCTTTTTATAGTTTTTCTTTGTAAATTTCAATTTTACCTGACTTAACTGCGGTAAGTAATCTAATTATAAATAACGTATACTTGCCTAGTTGTAACAGTTGAACCGACGTAAGTACATAAATTCTACTTGAGCTTGATTTAAGGTAATGCGGGTTTTGTGATAACAATACGAGTGTCGCCAGGTAGTAGGTTATACATTTTATAGGTACAACCTTAGCAATAGCTACTTACCTTTTATATTACTTACCGTAAAATTATGTACCTATCCATTGGCCAAAGTTTCGTCCTTGCACTTTTTATAGTAGGGTTGTATTTCACAGAGGTACAAAGTTACCTAATTTACGAAGATATAATTATGTTCAATGTCATGCCGATGTTTTATTTGCTTTTATTGGCAGTTAATAAATACCTATATGACGAAACTTTGTTGTCCCATTCATTATCACTTTCTTTGAATGGCATTCTTCCATTTACGACATCATAATTGATGCAACATTGTTTATAGAACCTAACACGGGCGACGCAAGCGAAAGCTTCCTCTGCCGACTATCGGCAGGGAAAACGTGGGAGCAATTATCTTACACATAGCTTGTACATACCTGTCGATAAAAGATGAAAGTAAACACTAGATATCTGATCTACGATTCTACATTAACTCTCTTGGGATAACAAACATGTAAAATGCAACATTGTCTCTCATACATTATAGCGAATAGTCGTAGAAAAACAAATGAAAATCGTGCGTTTTCGCCTCGAGATTGACAATCCGTCGCATTGTGTTCAGAAAACGGGAAAAACTAAAAAAGCAGATCAAATGACAATGCGTTCTTACATATACATATCTATTAAGTATATCTAATGCATAAAACGTGATAAGAATTCAGACATCAAGAGACACCTCTATGAAATGACAATTGCCCGCAAAAAGCCAGTCTATCAGAGATTAATCTGAAAGTATAATAGAGGAAAGAACTAACCAGACTGTTGGCTGATGCATGCAGCGGGCTGAGTGGTTGGAGGGCACTCTACAGGACAGGATGTTGCAAAAAGGGTTTCGCGAATTTTGAAATTTTGATTTCAGTTTCGGGCTTAGATATAACATGCATGCTGCACATGCTGGTTCCGGCTTAGTATACCCTTTTTGCAACACCCTGTATATGACGAAAAACTGAGTTTCGGATAGCTGCTGCGCGAACCAGGACTCTATTTCGTTGTACGTGCCATTTGCACGACAGCTCCCGTTCGCTAGTTTTTCGTCAGTATAAAGTAACCCCCTGGGACATTCCGTTGAGCTGTCGTTGAGAAAAAGTCCCGGGTCTTGTGCCTCGCGGGGGAATGTCAATGGACAGCGTCCACCTGCGCATGCGCCGCCATACTTCACCGGCGTACTGGAGGTACAGATGTGATGTACCACGTATCTTTAGCCCTGCGAACATTTCCCAAAATTATTTGACAGCTACAAATAATAGTAGCTACTTACATGTTGAGGTATAGCGATAGCCGGGTAATCGTAGCTTTCAAACCAAATTACACTTCAAAAGGGCTGGTACCCTACATTTATGCTAGTATTCGTACATGTAATTGTATGCACTTGTATGTATTTTATGTACCTATATGTCTTTTTCTTCTTAATCGTTTAGTCGACAAACACTAGAGCTACAATATTATTTGCATAGACTTAGTATATTATACTATAAGTCTATGATTATTTGTCGCCATGTCGATCGTAACGTAAGGTATCGCCAGGCAGATTTACGTTTGACTTATGCATATAATAATCTAACTCGGGAAAGCTATCCTTTTTTGCACTCCACGTAAACATAGCAGTAGACAATCTGTAACTTCGCAATACAGGACCGGCCCGACGCGTGCGCAAGTCGCATCCACTCATTAACAACGCGCAATGTGCACCTCCGCCTCCTGTGCACACACACACACACCACTCACACACATAAACGCACTTCTCTTCGCTGAGTTACTTTACTGTTTTGGTTGTCATCTAGAAGTAAACCCTTAATTTTTCGACTCGAAGGCTAATCGCAGGTTTTCGAAAACCCTTGAGCTGACTGGGTAGTTGTTGGCATATTCTCTATCACGTGCTTCACTAGACAGCCCCCGTAGGTAACTACCATTGCCACAGGAATATCACAGTAAACGAATGGCACGTGTCATAAATCATATCTATAGTTAAGTAGTAGCGTCAACATTGAGTCGGTGACAAGAAATGGAATACCCTCGCGCTTCCTGATGGCCTCTCATCTCGGATTCCTGAAGGCTCGCCGCTGTTTTTGTCGACCGTACCTCATTCATTTGATATCATTTAATTGATACAAGGCATTTATTGCAAACCAGCTTGTTGACAAAAAGCTGCCTATACATTATACGGGGTGTCGCAAAAATTGTACCGTAAGCGGGATGACGAGTTGTGTCAGCCGGTTTCAGCTTATAATGGCAGTTTTTCATCACCATGTATCTACATAATGTACTGGCGAAATAATAGATAAGAATTTTAAAACTGTGCGTTTTTAGTGAAAAACCTAATCAAGACAAGTGTGATACACCAAAAAATTACTGCTTCCAAATTTACGAGTATCACCCGAGTTTACAACCGAATTTTATGACCTCAGCGTGTTACGCTTTCTAAACACATGTCTGTGTCGGCGTTATTTTGCTGTTTATGTTAAATTAATTACTTTTTCCACCATTCAACTCTTATTCCTCATAAAGGTTTTATTAATTAGCGGCGATCAAAGCGCTGACCGTGCTGTGGTCGCCACTTGTGGTATCTGCATTTATTATTTATTCGTCGCTACCATTTTAGCCATTTCACAGTCGAATTCCGTGGGACCGTTTTAGTGGTCTCGTGTGAACTCGGCACTACAATAGGCTCGACACACACTGAGTCTGGCTCTGATTTAGAGCCGCATTACGCCGTACAATGCGGGATCAGTGTGGCGCAATCGTATAAAGATAATTAGGTCCCGTGTGTGTGGGAGGCCTGGGAACGTCACTCCGTACACGTCACAACACTCACACTACGAATATGACCGCAGTATCAACTTTTCGTCGCAACTTGCATCGGTTCGATATCCGTTTCCGTTTTGATATTGTTAATCTGATGGTCAGTTGTAGTCCTTGTCAATATTGTTAATTACTTATTTAAAATGTGCTAATTTAGTTAAAATATTAAAGAGCACCCTACTTTTGCTCAAATTGATCTCATTGTAAAAATCTCTTACAAAGATCTGATTGTTTCGTTGCAGTTGTGAATTCTTACAAGATCATTTTTATTGAGTAACTGCATGCCTCTCTATTTATGTTCATTGCATATGCTTAAACTCGTTATTTTATATTTAATCAAATGTTTTCATATCTAACTATACAATCTAGCTACATTACATTACATTAAAATTAGGCTTTTACTGCAAAGTTCCACGAAATGCGGCTTATAGAAATATGTCGCTAGTTTTCTTATCAATCGATTGTCGTAGTCCTAGCGTGAGGCACGCGACATGCCAACTGCCTGGCCATAGGCATCATTACTTTTATTCCTATGTTAGTGTTATAAAATGTGGTCAACTAGTTCCAAGCTTATTAACCTCCTACACAGCTACAGCTATAGGTAAACGTTTTTCCTATAGCTCTTGCGTAAAAACTTGGCTTCTAGGGCATATCCTGATGAAATATATAAACTTGACTACTAGAGCACACCCTGTTATATCTACCGTCGAACATGAAATGTGTATGCAGAGGTCAGAACTCTCTGTCATAGATCAAATCACGCGCAGTCAGCGGTGATGGAGCGCTGATCTTCAGCTGTTTCCGTCTCACCCGTCGCTGATCAATACCCCGGCGTATCTGGCAGCATCAGAGAGCCCTCTTCATTTGCAAGTGTCTGCTCGTGCAAGTCTGCATAAAATCAGAATGTTAGCGGGTCATTCGTCACCGGGCCGCCGCGCCGGGCGGACGTGCCGCCAGCTCTCTGCATACCAAGCGGCGTAGTTCCGACACTCGTCGAATTAATTCTACCACCGCCCATAACTCTTTGATGCGCCTCGTAAATCCCCTCCTACTTATGCTACATGCTACACCTCCTGCGAAGCAATGCCTTCTTGTAGATACTTAGTGATAGCCAAATGTGGTAGGGATATGGGGTGGAGCTGAATAATTCATAGGTCTAGTGATGGAAGGCTTCGCTCGTGGGATTTCTCAACACTTTTGAGTTTGCTGTAACAATGTGAACCGATCAAATCGCGATGCAGCAATCTCTAATAAGATTATATCGCTTGCTTTTTCCTTCTCTTGATAACTTTGTCCTGAATTCCTTGTAACAGCCATGAACAATCAATCATGTTGACTGAAGAATGATTGTTACCCTGCATACGTTACGTAAACTCTATAGTATGTTCATAATATGAAGTCTTTTTAGGGTTCCGTAGCCAAAATGGCAAAAACGGAACCCTTATAGTTTCGTCATGTCCGTCTGTCCGTCTGTCCGTCTGTCACAGCCGATTTACTCGGAAACTATAAGTACTACAGTGATGAAATTTGATGGGAATATGTGTTGTATGAACCGCTACAAAAATATGACACTAAATAGTAAAAAAAAGAATTGGGGGTGGGGCCCCCCATACATGTAACTGAGGGATGAAATTTTTTTTTTCGATGTACATACCCGTGTGGGGTATCAATGGAAAGGTCTTTTAAAATGATATAAAGTTTTCTAAAAAACATTTTTCTTAAAGTGAACGGTTTTTGAGATATCAGCTCTCAAAGTCGTAAAAAGTATGTCCCCCCCCCTCTATTTTTATAACTACGGGGTATAAAATTCTAAAAAAAATAGAGGTGATGCATGCTAATTAACTCTTTCAACGATTTTTGGTTTGATCAAAGTATCTCTTATAGTTTTTGAGATAGGTTGATTTAACTGTAATTGCTGCTACGGAACCCTTTGTGCGCGAGCCCGACTCGCACTTGGCCGGTTTTTACTGTATCAATTTGTATATCTGTAAATCCACAATCAAGTAATCGCCCAAGTATAGCTTTCAGAAAAAGACACATCAACCTAATAAGGACCTGTAAGATCGGAGTCTGTATAAGCATGTAGTGTGGTGTATCGCCGTATGGCCGAGGTATTCCCCGAACAAGTGTCGCAAGCGGGCGGGGGCACGCGGCTGTTTGTCGTTCCCAGGCGATACGGCTATCTACCGCAAACACCAGCGCTGTTTGACGAGCCATGACGAGCAGGGTTGCCACTTGCCCACTTGTGGATTAAGACTTGGCTAAACTATCTGGTCAAATTTTTCGTATAGTTTGGGATGGGAAAACTTGCTATGATTATAGTTTCGAATGGACAAGTTAACACTCTAAAACATTAAAATGTTGTTATAAAGTGTTTTTTTATCTGAATCAGTGACAACCTTAGCTCGCCAGGGCTAACACACGAAATTTCGCTCTTATTTCTTGTCAACTAAAGATGGCGGTCGGTATCTTTGGCATTGTCCTGGACGTCTTCTGTCGATACAATGATACAATGATGTTCGGGCGAAGTCACGCGTCCATGTTTGTGTTGACTCGACGGCGAGTGACGTTGATATCTTGATGTTCTAGTTATTGATGAATGATGGGTTTATTGCTCACCATATCTTACTATTTAGATAACTACTTTAATAATATGATGTCTACTAAAATAAGGAATGGGTCCATGGTAGAGTGCTAAATCCAGCAGATAGGTACTTACATATTTTCGGCACATTTTTATCAGCACTCCTAAAACACGACAAATACCTATATATATATGAGCTACAAATTGCAAAAGAAATTCGCTGTCTACTGAACTCTACAATTATCATATGCGCATGATCCGAGTAAGTGGCGACCGCAGCCCGCAAGCAGACGCGTGCCATTTGCAGGGACGAAAAAAATGATTCAAGTTTTATTAAAATAGCTATTAATTATATCTGTTGTTGTTGCGCACGCGCACAGCCCGCTGCCTCCAGCAGCTGCCACCTGCCGGAGGACCTGAAGACGTAAACATAGGAATAATAAACATAGTAATACTAATTAATTGATCTTCTTAGCGTGTCGCACAACTCGCAGACCAATAACCAAAGTAATAAGTTAACTTATGAATTGTCACTGTGCTTGAAGGATTTGTCAGACATATTAGTAGGAGTATCAAGGACTTTGTATGTAGATTCAGTAGTCAATTAATGACTATATAGGCACTATCAGTACAGTGTTGATGAATCATTATAGGAAACTCCATTCATACTCCCTATAAACAAATATTGTATAATTCAACCGAAGTTAAAAACCAATCGATTTAAAAACCAAAGGCGCAATACTTTTGTAACGACGACGCATAATAATAATTATTCACTGAATGTTCGGAATCTATAAATTATTCGCAACTGAAAGGTTCTTCAGTACGACCGTAATCCCTTGTTCGTTTAAATAAAATAACTCTTATACAAAGGTCAACAATTCAAGCAAGCAGTCATTACCACAAGGCTGCTATGCGAAGCCCGTTGCAAACATATGCAAGGCCAAGTCCAATCCTACACAGGATGAACAGATCAGAAGGCCAGCACCACCATCGAGTTCATGGAAATGAAAAATTCAACAATTTCAGATTTTGCAGTTGCAGCTAATTTACAAAATATAAATAGGTACAGTTAGCTGCAAACCTAGAAACTGCTACGCAGTACCTAATGGTATGAGATTACTGTAAGTGACTAGATTGGAATCGGTTAAATGATCATATTTTTTGTATTGTTTAATCAGAGTAAAATATGATTTATCATCAGAGGTGAGAAATGCCCCCTATTTTTTTCTATTTCAGTATTACTTTATTACTACGACTATTTCTAATAACCTTAAACAGATGTTGTCTAAACAAATACGGAGATACGCGTATAATATTGATGCAATAATCTTGGCCGGGATCTTCGGTCGGTGGCTCCGGCGGTAGGAATGCGACTCACAGGTGCCTCACCACCTGCCGCCGGAGCCTCCACGCCAAACTGACCCTTACCGACTGACGGACGCAGCGGCGGCCGAACGACGGCTAAAATAATCGCGCGTATGTAAACTTCGATACGGAGACAATTTTCCAATCCAGATCAAATCAAACGGTGGTCCTGGCATGGTCTTAATCCTAAATGTCTAAGGTTTAAAATGGAAGAGTTTAGGTTTAATGGTATCGGTGGTTTTGTCGGGCGGTGAGAGACAAAGCGAGGAGGATGAAACATCACTGATGCGGGGTAAAGGAGATCGTTTTTTGTTTTCAGCGCGAATGCGGGTCAATGTCTCTTTCGCAACTCGCAAGATAGACGCCGAGGGGCGTTTGCGTTTACCAAATGTCCCTCTCACAGTAGCGGTACGGGAGTTCCGAGTTGTCATCAAATTGTGAACCATTAGGCCTTTATTTCAACGTGACTACATAAGCAGTACAAATTGTATGTAAGCAGATTATAAAAGGTTCCACTAACATGAACTCTTAAATGTTTCCGGAATTAATAAACGGGCAGCGGGAAAAAATAGACGTAAGCGTAGAAGTCGTCGCTCGAAAGCTCTAAAACCTCTAGGTCAGCTTAACCCGCTTCATAGAAAGAAGTAACAACTACAAAAACTCTACCGAAAACTGCTGAAACATTCCCGAAGCCATTTCAACCGGAACTTGTTCAAAATGGGATAACTTTAGTAACTACAGTTCAGACGCGGCGGCGTCGCGGCGACGGAGCAAAAAGTGAGTGGCGCCGCCGACGGATATAGACGTGGGGAGATTCGCCATTGGAGGGTCATTCTAGATTTGTAAATTCGATGTTTCGCAGTGCTGCTTCACGAACCACGACTGTATCTCACGATTGTATGATAGGTGTAAAAAAATTGTTATGTCGTCAAGCTAGAGTAAGTATATGAGACGAGTCATAAGCTCTAAACTTGTGCGGGACACTGATTGAAACGAACTGATATTTGGTAACCAATTTAGTTTTCACGCAGAATGCACGGACACAATTACACTCTCGTTAGTGCTAGATTATAAAATATTTTGTATCCATAGCATTTTTCAAAATAATAACAACCTAAATTGTGGAAACGACAAGTACTTACAGACCTAGAATAAACACTTGAATATGAGAACTAATCAACTTAAACGCTTTACGCATATAAAGAAGCCGTTACACTTTGCCTATTCCGTTCAATTACTAAAACGAGCGCAAAAACTGCCATAACTAACATTACATCTTGTTACATACATAATGTGTAGCACATTGTATGCACAGAGCCGGGTGCTCAGGGAGGCTCAACCTTGGAGCCGGCAGGTGCGGCCAGGGCGAGCGATCCGGATAAAAACATCCCGGACAGACGAGACGTAGCGCCTAACTGCGGACGTATCGCGAAGTCAAAACGAAATAATATTTAAGAAGTAATTAGTGTCAAATTCAATACAATTTAAATCCGAAACTATTGTCAAACAAGTTTGCGATAGGCGTCCTGCACTGACAAACGAATGAGTTGTCAAGTGATCGATTAAACTTAAACCACTTGCTGGCAGAAAACTTCTGCAGTGGAGGCAGCGGACATTCAGCCAGCTGCTGCAAATATTCATTGCATATTTAAAATTTGGCATGTACTATATATGACTAATACTCAATTAAAACATAGGCCATTTGAGGCAATACGAAGCCTGCGGGAAAAGCTAACAATAAGTATAATAAACTTTATACTTACAAACGAATATAATTTTGTCGATTGTTATAACGCGGCACGTCACGTGCTATAGCCGTGAAGGGAATGAGATCCCGTTATTCGTCGTCTCATTCAATTCGCAGTTTTTCGGCAAACATACGAGCATTTATAAGTTTAATTCCAGCGAGCGATGCCATCCCAATCATTGCGTCTATTCGATCGGCATCTCTTTCGGAATCTCACTGTCTTGTTTGTATGATCAATCACTCGCCTTGGCATTCATTTCATAGTTTTCATACCACTATTTTATAAATAATATTGGCTCTTACTCATGATAAGTTACCGTATCTTAAGACAGCTTTACATAATAAGTAAATATTGAAGTCGAACATTCCATTCGTGGCGAATAATCCATGTCTGGCTAAAAATAACAATCAAATTGTATTTGAGCTGTTTCTGTATTTAGTGTGTTGAACGTTAACATACATTGCAATGCACTGGTGGTCCGAATTACTGTACCTTCGCTGCCGCCTGCACCTGCCTCCGTAGTGTTGTTACGGCAGTTAACCGCTGCAGCTAACTAAGGGTTAAAGTGATTAACCGCGCGTGCCGCGGGCGATGCGCGCCGCCACTCCTACATATATCACATTCCAATATAAATTAGTTTTGGACGGCCCGTTTTATGTGCCGAAAATCATCTCCCCTGGACCGGTCCGGCCGTGGCGCTACCCGTCCGCTAAACTGACGTGCCGATGCGATATTAGTTTTTAATTGCGCATGATAAGCGCGGGGTTTCGCTGTTGCGTTCTTGGAGGGTAAAATTAGGAGAAAATTAAGTGTCGGTCAAATTGTTCGGGATAAAGTGTGTGCGAGTTGGTGGTAATGGCGGGGCTGGCGCCGCATCGCGTGCGCGGGCGCAGGCGGCGGCGGCGGCGGCGGTAGCGGGGCGGCGGCGGCGGCAGTAGCGGGGCGGCGGCGGTGGCGGCGCGCGCCCGCACTCGCACTCTGTAAGCCTCATTCATTAATTCGCCGCGGAATTTACGATTGATAATTGAAGCGTAGGCCGGCGACGGCACGCGAGCCTCACTCTACGCAATTTTTGCAACCCGCCCGCGGCCATGACTAAATTACTACAGACCACAGACCCGCCGGCGTAATTGCGAGCCGAGACGCGTGTGGGAACACCGGCCAATTTATTAAGATTTAATCACGCCCAATTAAAATACGCACCGAACACAAAAAGCTTATGCAAATCCGCCGGGATGTAGGGAACTGAGGCCCTTCTAGCTGGGCTCGCCTTAGACGACGCCCTCAAAGCTTTGTTACCTTAGTCCTTTACAAGTTTACAAGCCATCTTTATAGGCCTGTAGTCTGTAGTACCCATAATAATACAGTCGTTGCAGTAAGTAGTTTCTAAGTAAATAGAGTTTGTATTACACAATGTAGCGGCTACGCTGATTGCTACGACGCCGCGTAGCGCTACGCCGCCGCTACGAGACACATAAAAACTTTCCTCGTAGCGCACACGTGACGTACTGCGCGCGCGCAATGATCCGTGAAAATAGTTACCACTTGCTGGTACCGACAGAAGCGGGCTGTCGACTAGCGATGCAGAAAATTATAAAATAAATTATCTACCGTTGCTGTTTTACTGCTTTAGGGTCGGATTGTTATATTTCCTGATACTTTTTCTCTGTACCTATAATAATGATAGTTGTGGAGAGAGTAATTATGAGAGGGGTGTCGAGGCGAGCGACAATGCCCTTCCCACGGGCCCACCGCGGGCGCATACATTATACATTCGGCCACCCGCGCGCGTCCCCGCCGGATAATGTCCTAAACGTACGATCGTCGCCGCTTTAATAAGCGTTTATAAAGTTATCGACGAAGTAAGTTGTTAGCCTCTCGCGCTTCTTCACCGTGGGATGAGCTGGAACGAATGCTCGTGTTACGACGGACTTGGGCGCAGACGCAAATGTTTTCTTTAATTTTCGATTCTATATTCGTGTTTATGTTTTACCCTAGGGATTACCATGCCGAGAACGAGACTCACTCGTCTTGGGCGATCAGAAATACCAGAAAGGAATCAACAAGATCAGACCGCACGTAACAATTATACAAGAACTCCTTCACCAGACCACCACTGCTACCACATTAGAAATTCGGGGCAAAAAAACTCAAAACAATTTCGAGTGAAGAGAGCAATGTGTGCTCCACAAACAGTTTGATATTAGCATGTTAATGAAGGGGCGTGGCGGTCTCCACAAATCACACCCACATCTCGTCGGCCGTCGTGAAATATGCCCTTTTTAATAACCAATTACATTGTTCCCGGGATCTGTTGTGATCCACTCCTGCGCAGACCAGATTCCATTGTTTGTTAGAAACCGTATATACTGACTGGTGACAGGTTGGTGAATCAGTAATTGAATTGCACAAGCTCTATCGTGGTCTAGTAAACATGCTACGTATCTTGCTATCTTAATAAAACAATTAAATAAACCTTTGAATGTAGGGTAAGTACCTCAGCTTTGTAAGAATAATAAAATAGTGAATCACTTTTAGTGATTGCTAGCAGTGGCATCGGACATAGGCCTCTCACAAGAAGCTGGCCGTAATGTAGTGGCTCAATGAGGTCTTCCCACTGGCATTCCTCTTTTACAGAAAACCCTGCCTCTGCTGCATGGGCCTGTTATCAACATAGATAAACGGCACTATATCGTGATTTGACATAAATACGGCGCTTTGATTGGCAGATCGCGCATTACATCGATAACGGACCCGTGCCGCGGAGGCTGGTTTGTTAATGAGAGTTTTATCTACAGCAGCAACTCTGAGCTCGTCGACAAATACATACAGGTACATACAGCGGTATAGGTAGCGGGAATTAGCATAGTAACGAAGGGGCGGGCCGCGGCGACCCACACCCAGTACAAATAAATAATTGACGCCTGGAATGCGACCCGCCAGGGTCAGCTGGAGGTAGCTCGTCACTGCATCGGCTAGTGTTGTAGGGTAATAGATATATTATATTGTTTTATAAGCGTTACTTTTCCTGAAAGTTACAATTATAGAGCTTCCACTATGTTATTGTATTTTAGACGATTCCTTGTGTCTGGTTACTATTTATTCATTACGTTATCTGCACATCTATAGTACATAATGGTACCATAGTGTAGTATGTAGCATGTGTAGATACATAAATAATATAAATATACTTTTTGGTCACCTACTTTTACGTAACAACTGAAGTTGAACTTCTTGTACTTGCACTGTGCGTTCTATTTTCAGTACAAACTTATACCAAATTGTTATTTTGCTGAATAATTTGTTTATAAAAACATAAATAGGTATACTTATTTTCATAATATTTAGACAAATAGCTTCTCTACGCGCTGCTGTCAGTATTTATAAACCACAGTCCGCATCACCGCACTATGCAGCTGCAGTGTTTTTGCCGGCTTCTTTATCTGAGCACATTTTTTGCCGATGGTCATGATCTTTGATGTCCATTAGAACTCGTTATTCCTGTAGATAATCTGGCAATGTCTAGAAGTTTTTTGCGTCCTTGACCTTCACGTGATTAGGATCGCCTTGGAGGACACCAGTCAGTCGGAATGACCACCCTAGACTATATCATTAATGTCTAATTTGGAAATGCCGACCAATTAACAGATAATAGCGTGGCGGCACCGAATGCATCACGTCCAAATTAGCATGTTGTATTGCGGAATTCCTACAGATTTTGGTCTTAGGTGTTGTTGGATAAATTTTAATAACATTGTTTCTTTTATAAATCGAAAAAAAAACGTTTTCATTATACAAGTTGGTACGTTAGTACCTTAGCAGGTATTTTAGATTTTTATAAGTAAATATTTAAATTCTTTGCAGCATAACGTATCTAAAAGTTTTTGGGTATTTAAACGCATGAGATAAAATCTTTTCATGTGTTTAATTAAATTATCATGTACTTACTTATACAACTTAAAACGTGATTAACATCTCGGTAATTCTTTGCATTCCGATGAAATGGTTCGTAAGTTTTACGATTTTAGGGATTATCCTCTACCTCCCTAAGTGGTCTAAATTTTATGATGGTTTATAAAGTTGCAGAAAATTTAATAATTTAATCACAGTAATAATTAAGTTGCACACACGTAACTGCAGCATAATGTAATTACTGAAAATTATGATGCAGTAACTAGGTATATTATTCTGCAGTTACATATATGTTACAACATAATTATACTAAAATTTATTACACATACTTATATTTATATACATAGAGAAAGATTTGTTCCTAATTGAGCAATGAAAAAGCTTTGTATCCTTGTGCTTGTTTATTTCTATTCTCAAGCAGTCCCGCGCAGGAACAACAAAGAAGTTGGCAATTTAAAACAACAACGAAGAGCGGGCCGGGAGTCGGCGGCTGAAAACAGAATGCGAGACGCCGAGAGATCCAATTAAATAAAGAAAAACACGGATATAAATGTCTTTATATTTATTGAATTGTTGGCGGCGCTGGTCGTGCGTGCCGTGGGTGGCTTCGGCATTTGTCACTCGCACCAGGAGCCACGCGGCGGTGGAGGAGGCGATGGGGACCCCTGCAGAACCAACAGCTGCCTATTTTATGAGTAAAAGGGCGTGTTAGTAAAGCCACCTTTCCACCTTTCAAAATCATTCAAGTTTCGTATGTCACTTTCAGTAATACATACCATACATGTCTATTTCTGGTAGGTACGGAAGCTGACTCTACAGCATGCATAGTGGTGTATAGTTATAATAATAAGCATAATTTATAGCAAATCAGCCCTGCTACGATTCGTAATAATAAGCTATCTTAGCAAATGCCTCGCTTTTTTATAAACAAAAATGTAGCGATCCTGATTTTAATATCCAAAAAATACACATTCGTAGCCTACGAATGTGTATTTTTTGGATATTAAAATCAGGATCGCTACATTTTTGTTTATAAAAAAGCGAGGCATTTGCTAAGATAGCTTTCGATATCCTTTAATTTCTATTATATCTATATATCCTAATTATTATTTTTCATATTCAATCTTAGACAACTTCTCAACTAATCTGAACTAACATTATGTTCTTAGAAACTTAGTATTAAGTGGTTGCCGCATCCACGGCTCCTGCCTCCACGTCGCGCTATCGCGGCACACATCTCGCGCTATGCAAATGCAGTTTTTGCGCTACCAATTGAAGAGCACCACGAGGGTGAGTCCCGGCGGTCCCTGGGTGGCCACTTGTACCTATGTACCTACACCTATGTACTATACAGGGTGTTGCAAAAATGGTATACTAAGCCGAAACCAGCATGTGCAGCATGTTATATCTAAGCCAGAATCTAAAATCACAATTTCAAAATTCGCGAAAAAAAAAACATTCTCCATAGTAAAAAGTCACGTAACCAACTAAGTTTCTATGGGTTTTTATTTACGAATTTTGAAATTGTGATTTTAGATTCGGGCTTAGATATAACATGCTGCACACGCTGGGTTCGGCTTAGTATACCCTTTTTGCAACACCCTGTATACAATAGGTGCATCTCTCGAACACGACATTCCGAAAATAACCGCGCAATTGTCCAGCTCTTTGTGCTCGCGAAAGTTTAGTTTGTCGCGTCGGGATGACATTCTTATGTTGCGATGTGTGTGATTGAGTTCACGAACTATGATGTTATGCAATGTCGTCTTACGCATTATCATATAAAGTACGGTAAGAAGAGCCAACAGACTGGAAAATCAATCTTAATGTGGTTTTACTGGCGTCTCCGCTATAGCGTTTATCCCTCTCTCATAGTTCTATATCAGGCCTCTCTAATTTGTTGAGGCGCATAACAACCGAGAGTTTAACCGAACAAGGGCTAGTTTACATATTATAATATTCAAAATGTTCTCAACAACTGAGTCATTCTCTGACAGAACTTTATATTCATCAGGGCGGTGTTAAGGCGATGCGCTATCGGACGCACTCGACAACAATTGACGGAACTATTTATGTTATTGTCACCACTTCCAATAATATATGTGTGTCTGGACCGGGGCCGCCATCAGACATTGTTTTTTTGGAACGCAGCCACGAGACAGATCAATATCAGTATCAGCCATGTCGCCAATTTTGTACTCTATGAAGTTCTTGCTATAACAATATTTCATCTTATCTCCACAAGCCACTTTTACTACTAGTTATTCAGTAAAGGAGGCGCAAACATTGCGTTACACAGAATCCCCTAAAAATCATCTACTTTTAAAAGAGTAGATTCATCGTGTGGAGGATCACCTGTTCATCGGAAACGTCCGGCGCACCCAGAGCAGCAGGAAACAATCAGCAACTGACGTTATGGCTGAAGAATCCTTTCACCACGGAGCCTAGACGACGATTCTAGTCGAGGTCTAGTGTTTCCCAATGGGACTCATGTAACTAACTACAGGGGAGAATCTAGTCACTTTAGCCTGCAAGCGAGGACAATAGCACCTGCATCCATCCACGAAGAAACACCCTTAACCAGCAACATCTTAAACAATATTTTTTGCGTCTCGCCAAGACGGGACATGCGACAATAAATTAGATGCGTGCGTTGAAATGTTTGTGTTGTGGCGTCGCGCGCTGTCGCCGCCGGCGCATACATTAGCGCACAATACCGCGGGGGGCGGCCATTGTGTCCCCCCACCCCCCGCGCCCGCACCCCACGCCCCTAATGAACGATTCAACTCAGACCCGCAATTATGAGATAAAAATCGGTCCATGTTTGGCCCAGAGAGGACCTCTCCGTAATCCCATATTCACGCTTTTCTCGGCGTCAACAGAGGTGCTTGAACCGGCATTGTTTATGTTCAGTGCCATAAACATAGCAGAGCATATAATTTTTATGAGTGACTTAAGCACGTTAGATTTTCAGGAGAATTTCAGTATTGACAACACACGAGCGAGACACAACTCATGAATCCAAGATAAAGACTGAACGAGACAGGCAGGCTAGAAATGAATTCTATGAAGATGAAGAAAGAGCCTTAGAAGGACCAATGTCCAACTGCAGTCATGCGCTGGATGATGATAATGCGGCATTATCGACTTTCGTCTTACATTTATCTGCACTCGTATCCACCGCCGCCCAAAACCCACAGTTCCCGGTAAACACGCGCTGCGAAGTTCGCGGAGAGCAATTAGGGTTGCAGCACACTAATTTAGTTTCGGGTTCCGTGGCCCTAATGAGCAGGTAATGGCGGCAGGTGCACGCACGCCGCACACGCCGGTTCAGCGGGGTCACTCTACATGACGAAAAACTAAATTTCGGAGGCTGCTCCGGCTGCTGCGCAAGCCACGACTCCATCTCGTTGTATTAAACCTGCCGATTGCGCGACAGCTCTCGATCATTAGTGTTTCGTCAGTATAGAGTAGCCCCCCCGCCAAGGAGGATGAAAGAACACGAAAAGACGAACGTAAAAAGGGTTTACTCTAATGACAGTGGCCGGTAACAGTTTGATTGGATTTGATCGGATAGGCGGCAGTGAAAGAATATTTAAGTAGGCAGCAGGGAGTTTGAAGAAGCACCCCAATTTATTTAAGAGTCGTACTGAATGTTAACTTAACGCTGTCTAAGCTTACAGGAGATCGAACGCAATGGTCAAATCGAACTTTACTAATTTAACATAACACTGGAATGGTTACCTACATTAGTAATTAAGAGCTGTTATGTTCCTAGGAATGCACCGTTGAAAGATTAATTATTATATAAGTAGTAGTAACATTATAATTTATATTGTCTTCACTGGATTTGTCCCCGCGGTAAAAGCATAGTCAGTCAGAACAGAATTGAGATAGTCGCTGACTGCCGTTATAGGTAATATTATAACTAAATTATTTTGTACTTATCGACATTTATCAATTATTACCAGCTGATCATCTAATCATTGTTGAAAATACAATTGGAAACTGTTTACCCAAATGGCTCGCAGTTTTCACTCATCATTACTCCGTGGTGCAATGTATGATAACATCTCACACTCAGCCACAGCTGCGTCCCAACCGCCGCACGCGGATATTTATTTAATCAACCAACTACCGGGTGTAGTCATGCATACTTCGGATTAATCATAACGAGAAAGTATGCTGTTGTCAGTTGGAGTACCTACTTATGTAGGCATAGTTTTTTAAACAAAAAAAACTGGGAAAAAAGTATAAAATGATAGGACACAATCACCCTCGCGTTTCTTACATGCGCATTTCCATACGTTGCTGCAAGCTGTTGGTCTAAAAGAAACGTCCCCATTTTTTCTCCCAGACCACCTGGCTCGCACCCGCGCCAGCTCTTCTCGATACAAAAACTTCACGGAAAAAACGTCATAATATTTGAATATTATTACAAAAAACAATTAAGGCCGTGCCGCGTGTCACCTGTCGACTGGCGTGCGAGTCACGCGCGAGATCGCATTAGCATAGCAACAAAGGAGATGATAGCGCATGTGTCGCATCGCAGGCTGTGCTCTATCGCAGGAGGTGACACTCTCCCTTTTGCGATTTTATCAAGCTTAGATAATGAGAAGAGTGTTGTAGTTGCTCCTTTTATACTTATAAAGAGTCTCAGAGTCTCGGATGAGAGTGAAAATCTTCATGGGTAAGAATTTGTTAGGATTGCACAACAATCAATAATCTTGTGTAGTCAATAGATCTCTACAATTTGTCATCACTCTTTTTTGGATGAACGGACCTCTCTAAGCAGTCATCTGTATACTGTACCCATACAGTTTAAATGTACCCTCAAACCTTAATTTTCCTCGACATAACAGAAGAGCTGATTATTCTTCCATCTTCAGAAACAACATGTTGTATGTGTATGTAGTGTATATTAGTCGGGCGGTGACAACTGATTGTCCATTGTAAGTATAAATCATCTAATCATCGTCTAATGTAAATAAATATGTAAGGCAACTCATCTACAGTATTGTTTAGAGCTACAGTTTATAGATGTCTTGAAGCATGAGTCAGCGCTGGTTGGAGATAAAGTAAAGGTAATCGAAATGAATTAGTCAATTTCTTCTTAGCACTTGTGATAACAATTTATGAGGATCATAATCATTACCGGCGAACTTTATAAAAATTTCCTGAAGTTCAAGGGTTTTTCACCAGAATTCTCCATTTTCCAAACGGCCCACCAAAACAGCGGTTCCAATCGCTCCATACGAGTATAACGACATGATATGAGGCCAATTGACTTCAACGACTACCAGGTTTTGCGAAACCGAAAAAAACACCTTTCAAAAGGACATAGGCTAGTGCTGCAGGCCGCACCACCGCGCAGGCATTCCGCGGTCGCCCCACACCACAACCAAAACATCCTATAAACCCATTACATAAAACTGCCCTTAAGGCTATGGGGATTAAAGATAGCTTTTATATGTTCCGCGGTAGTTAAACGCGCTATTATGTGATATTTAGGCGTAAGCAGGTGCGGCGGTCGCTTTGCCGCGGCTTCGAGCCCGTGATCCAGGCATTGATACAAATTGCCTGGTTACGATACCGATACCGAGCGCTAAATGAGCGCTCTTCGGCTTATCGATTTGCGAGATGTGCAGGCCTGCGTGTGGGTAATACGCACATTACGAGTGTAACTATGTAGTATATAGTATTAGTATCTTTTCAGCCTTTTAAATACATAAATGTCTATTAGTTTTCATGACTATTAATATTAATTAAAACAAAATACAACCTCCGACTCCCCCGACATTATCAAATATCTGATCCACTAAAGAAGTCGAACACAACAACACATTTAAGTACTAATAATCCCTATTACTGATAAAATTCTGTCAAACCCTGACCTAAGTATACAAATTGGAGGGCTCGAGGCCAGAACCCCGATAATCCGTCGACGAGAAGAAAATTATTATTGAAGGACATAATTTATCAGCTCCCGACATCGCGTTGACATCAATAGCTGCGAGCGACAACACGCGAACAAGATGCCAAACTGAAGCTGTGACGTCACTCGGGTCCAATTTATTGAATTATGGAGTGATCGTGGAGCCGACATGACACTGATGATGCCCCCCGCGCCCCCCGCGCCCGCGCCCCGAGCCCGAGGGTGGACAGTCCACTGACAAATTGATGGCTAAGCGATATCAAACGTCACATTTTATGACATAATTTGCTTCCCTTTATCGGGTTGGGCTTTGATCTTTGATTAGGTTGGAGTCAAGTTGGAGTAGTAGGGATGTACAGAACTATGGTAAAATTAGAGGTGGTTTTTCTGGTCATGAAGTAGACGATGATAGTAATCTGTAAACAGTACATAAGTAGTTATTTAATACGACGAATGGTGTCGTGTTTAGTGACCCTGACTGACTGCCTAGCTTGGGGTCGGTTGGCCGTGTGGCCTGTATGTGAGATGTCCCAACCACATATTAAAATTTAATAGTACAGTAACTATATTTTATCTCATCTTTTTTGTCTGATAAGAACTGCAAATTAGACACGCTATTTGTGTGTATAATGCAAATGTAACTGATGCAGGAACTTACGAGGAATAAAATGCCCATTTCCTTTCATTACCAAATCGGTAGCGTCTACACGCAATCTAGCCGGGAATCGATAAAATTATAATTTTAATCGAATGCGAATCTAACGAAAGTGCGGCCCAAATTATCGATGCAAGGTGCCTATACCTACTACGTTATACTAAGTCTCCCCAGGCTGTGCGAACCAGGACTCTATGCCGTTGTATTAGAGCTACCTATGGCCTGTTTGTCGGGATCACCTGACTGTCTGCGCACACGCAGGGAGCGGTAGCGCCGCCGCCGGCGCTCGTGCCATTCCTTGAGGGTTACTCTATACTGACGAAAAACGAACGAACGAAAGCTGTCGTGCAATCGGCACGTTCACAACGAGATAGAGTCGTGGCTCGCGCAGTAGCGCTCTGTAACTTAGTTTTTCGTGATATAGAGTGACCCCCCTGTTCCAATTTCCAATGCAAATTTGGTAAAAGTGAACGATGGTTATGGTTGGAAGATGCGTGAGGATCTTGACCGCTCGCGTGTCGGACTCTCGGGGAGTAATGAAGGAATCGGAACTTGTGTTTACTGGAATAACAAGAACATGCCACCCGCCCGGTATGTGCAGCGGAAAAATAAAAGCGATAACCTTAGCAAAGTCTCTCTTAGTTTATAATAAATCCTCTCTTGGTTTACTTATATTGTAGGTTATAGAAACATAACTAATAAGATGGTGATATATAAATATGTAGATTAATCATTCAGAGAAAACCTTGATTCACACATTTCAAACTGGTCCAAATCTCTTTTGAAGTACAGATGTGACGTTTGAAGACAACAGTACTTATTCGTGTGATAAGCACTATTTATACGTACTTACATACGAGTACATTACTATTTCGGTATATATCTTTATTGATCATATTCAATCAATGGTATTTCAGCGTATTGATTGATGCTAAATCCGGTATTACAATCACACTAATCACTTTCAGCCTGAAAGGGTTAATCGAGGTCGTCTGTTTCTATTGAAATGACGTAGGTAATAAATTGCTTTGAAAATGACGTTCGTATTCATATTTACGTACAGGAACTATAGCTACTCTAGGTATGCAGGTAGTTAAATGTCAAAAGTTACTCGGGCATAACGTGGGCACAACAACGGCAACGTAGAGCTAAAGTAGTCGGTACTGTAGGGTGTATATAACGAAACATTAGCAAATAACAATCTTGATGTAGCGTTCTCGCTTGTCAAATCTGACTTAACTTGTATGGACCTTGGATCTTAAGGATTGTTAATTGCTAATGTGTAGGTGTTGGTACGGTAGCTGAACACACCTCATATAAATATAACAGCCTTTCCACTGTTTTAGGCTACATTCACAGCAGGCAAACTGTACACTCGTTAGCTGCTACTGCGTCAGTCAGAGTACCCGTCAGAGAAGGACTTATATTTTCGCATTTACTCATGATTGATTATGACTTTTTAAACTATGACAAATTTGCACTTCTACTACAAATACAATCACTATGACACAGTCACCTCTCCACCCGACAACCTCGCAAGGCCGGTCGCCGACCAGACATCTCGCCATGTGTCGTAATCTAACACCGCACGTGAATCACGCAGGTGACTCATTTACCGACATTACCCTACAATTTACGTGGCTTCTGAATTTATAATTACGTAGGTGCATATTGGTTTTTACACATTTCACGTTGGTATATCGATTGGTTTGCTATTTAGGTTCAAGGGTAAGCGGATTTCTCCGGCCATTTACTTTGGTTTACGTGCACTTACAAAAATTTTGGTATGCTTATTTTAAATTATTCAATAAGTTGTTCTAAAATATATTATAATGGTTGAAAGAGGGGCGGCCGCCGCTCTCCGAAATTACCGGCCGTTTACTTTAAAGTCCTTGTAATTGCTGACCACCTTAGCTTCAGATTAATGTGGATGTATCGAGTCGATATCGATCATGAGGCAGCCCCAATTTGTCGACTACTAAATCATCGGACAAAAGCACCGCTCGATCTAAATCGATTTGTCCCAATTACGAGTGATCGGCTCGGGTGGGTGCTGCTCTTTAAATATTGACCGCTCTCCTTTGAGACACCTGCCGTTGTGGCAGGCCAGCTCTTATTATGGGCATCAGCTTTTATGGACAATGAACAGTTTTGGTAGTCTGTAGTTACGGTCGCTCGATGGTCCGCAAATAACTCTCCACTGAAATAGCCGGCGGCGGCGGCGGCGGTGGCGGCGCTGCGCGTGCGACTCCAACAACGGAACTGACACCGCTAGTGCTTGCTCTTATTGTTTTTCCGCAATGAAACTCCAGACATGAGTGTGACTGCGCTCGTTGACAAAATTGCGATTTGCAAAATAAGTAGTAAATACAAATTGAACTTAGAATTTTGCTGGCGGGCGTTGAGGGGGGTACACTTATAATTTTTGTATGCGTATCGTTAAAGTCGGTAGGTGTACTTAATTGTGTTTAAAACATTCGGTATTTCTTTACAAAAAAATAAGATACTTACTTAAAGGTTTTTAAAAAGCACACACCGGCATCGGCATCCAAAGAGGTAATAAGAGGGAGCAGCCGGGATGACTGGCGTTTCCCGCCGAATTAACGAAACAGCCAAAATATTGTTGAAATGGCAACAGCAGGCGCCATCTGCGCCGGCCGTTCGCGCAGCCACGCCTACCTGCACCTGCGCAACACAGCACGATCGAGGCTTATGTCTTATACTAAAATCAAATTAATTAAGTATGACGGCACTGTATGTATGTAAACTGTACGTTGCGTCTACTGTTTGCTTCAACGTCTTCCTTCTCTTTCGTCTGCGTACTTAACTTATATATTTTTCACCACAATCACAAATCCTCGAAAGCTAGAAAAAGATTGATATATAACACTTCTATTAATTAAAATTTTGGTTTACGTAGGTGGGACATATACCTATCTGTTATGTTTTATAGTCTTAGACATATCTCTGTTTATAGTACGATTGTACTGTTAAAATATTGTTCTAAATTACATCTTATCTCAATCAATTTCTATTAGTGACTCTCTCCAAACTTGTAAATGGAAAAAAATATGACAAGTCACATTAGCAGAGCCGCCTGCGCAAATGACGAGGCTGTTGCCGACACAACAGGAGGCAGGGTATTCCGTGTGTCTCTGAGTTTGTGAAACGGTCCTATTACTTGTCTCCTGGCTAGGGGCTGAGGGCTAAGCGGGATGCCTGGGATTTGCCTAATGAGATGTAAAATCTGTCAAATTGATATCTTGGTTAGCAAATTTATAAGAGGGTTTAGAGATGAAGGATTAGAGTTCCTTTTTTACTAAACATCATGAAAATTACATGAAATGTAATTCTATCTATTATTAAAAGATATGAATGATGAGTCGAAACGATGTTGTTTTATTATGCTTCAAATAGTAAAACCCTTCTAGATTTCAATTAAGTGCATAACATCATTACAAATCACTCAGTCCCATCCTATTGTAGGGTATATTCATAAGAATAAGATAGTCTTTCGATATAGGATCGCGATTGAACCGCTCAGTTGTCCAGAATAACCTCGTGTACAATTTGCTAGGCCACCATATTGCGAATAAATATTGTCCAAATTAGAGCACCCCTGGCGATCACCTTTCCTCATTTTTTTCTGAGTTCCACTAATGATGGCAACACGCGTGGTGACGGGAAGACCCGGTGGGTGCGTGAAATGTCATTAGCGCATCGCTTTTTTAACGTGTTGCATCTGTTGTTTTAACTTTTAACAATAGTCGGTTCGGTTTTTTCTATGGTAGGTAGGTACTAGGAATAAATGTGTATTACCTATGCAATTTTGAACAGGGTTTAGTATCTAGGTCGTAGTTTAGTGGTCTTTAGTTCGTCAAAAAATCTAACTAAGTACTTATTTCAAAATGATCTGTTTGGAGTACCTAGTCTTTTTAAGTAAGTACTTACCTAGCTTACAATCACATTATAAGTACACCACTTTACAAGTTTGCAATGTTGAATTTGGGCTAAAGAGATGTTTTTAAAAGCAATATTACCTATACTAACCAATGTAGGTACTTATAATAATTTTATGCGATGCATTTATCAATTTAATAATTTATGGGTGCATAGGTAAATACCTCGTAAATACCAAATTGGAAGGTAGTGGGAGAGTCCTACACCTGCGTAGGATTAGCTCTCTTAATGACTACCAGGTGTTAGTTGTAATAAAACAATAATGCAAATAGTTTACTCACTTATTGTTAAAACTTACTTGGTAACTGTGAAAAAAGTATTGTAATGGTTTCTTCATAATTGAGGGTAATTTTTGTTAATGCTAAAGTGAACATCTGGCCCTTTGTTTGGGGTGTGTTTAGTTAAGTTACCGCGTTTAATAAAATAGTTTTAAAATACATACTTAGGAAGGTAACTCACATCTGTTCTGGATTGCTTAGTGGCTTAGTTCTACTTGCTTGCTTATCAAAACTAAAAACATGAAATTATAGATCTTACTCATGACTTGCTGTTTAAGTTGATGGTCTGTCTTGAGTTTTGACCTGCTAGGGTTCTTAAAAAGTAAGGACATGAAGTAGGTACATAAGTACTTTTACTTACTTACTTATAAATATGAGTTTGTAATCGAACATACAAAAATACAATGTTACGTAGCTGGTGGCCTAAGCTCTGCTGATCCGACGCCCTTAGAGAAACTATCCCGGTACCCGACTAACCCGACCCGCTATTACCTAGTGGCTGGACGAGGAAGGCCGAGGACGAATGGTGTGAGTTATGGTACTTGTAAATTAAACCTAGGTTCTTACTGTACGATTATTTTTTGTTAAGTAAGTAGGTATTCTTACCATTTAACCCAAACCTAAGCTATTTGTCTGTAGGATGTAGGTTATTTCTTTCTTTGGAATAGGAAAGCGGAAGGACTAAGCGGAAGGAAGTCAACCATCCCCTTCTATCCTTTTCTTTTCACAAGCACTTAGAATAACCAACCACTTCCATACCATAGATCCCGTAAAAAAACAAAAAAACACCCGCCTTGCCAGCCCCCGCGGCAACAAAACGCAAACCCGGTTGATTTGTTGGGCGAGCAACAAACGGAACGGAACGAAAACGAAACGTCAGTCTGCCAAGCGCTCTTGTCAAAGGAGGTTGTGTCGCTCCTTGACAGAACCTACAGCTGATCGAGCTCTCGTGTTCAGAAATAATATGTAAACTTTAATAAAATACAATAACTTTCGTTACAATTTATATATTTAAGTGAGAAGTGTCGATTAAAGTGTTGTGAAAAGATTTGACTTAAATTATCAGTGATATTTATTACGAAAGTTGCGAAAATGTTGGGTAAGTTCAGTTTTGTTTGCAATTTTTCATTATTATTTTAATTTCAGGTTTATTGCATTTTACCCTTAGAAACAAATTAATTAATTTATAGACTAGTGCATAATGTACTTGCCTAGTAAGTAGCGAATTTGTGTTTAGTTGTGATGGGAGTTGAATAGGTTATGTTTTGGTAAACCACAATTTTATCATTTACCTACATGAACAATTTATTGAATAAGAAAAGAATCGGCTAAACTTTATGATTCATAATAGGTACCTAGGTAGGTACTTACCTCAGGTACTTACAATAATATTATTTGGTTATTCTTTTCTCACCCAAAAGTGAATTCAGGTAAACTTGAATGAAATCTAAAAAGATTTTGATACTTTTTAAAATATGCCTATGGTTTTATTTGTTTACATTAATGATAAATAGGTATACCAAACCTCATATATTATTATTATGTAATAGTATAGTAACGTATATATAACCCAAATAGTCTACTTAATATATTATAATAATAATACTATAATACCTCGTTAACACGTTCGCGGTCACGCTGTATTACGTGTTACCGTTGATGAACAAAAAAATAATATGTTACCTATCTAATAATTCACAATATTCAGATGGGTCTGTACAATATGTAAATCACATTTATGTGTGTCAAGACTAGACATAAAATACTACCGATATCTGACCGATATAGTATCTACATCTACATTATAATAAAAGTACCAATGTATAAAATTTGGATCTAGTTATATGGAAGGTGGGCCGGCGACCTGCGCAGACGGCTCATGTGGGCGAAAAGCTAGTTTTGCAATGAAGATTTATTGTACTTACCTACTATTTCACTATTTCAAAAGAACCTTAATATTCATAATAGTTACTTACTTATAACATATTTACAGGAGTAACCCTCTCTCTCACAGATAATTAATTAATTATGTATATTTTACAGTGTTGTGTTGTACATGGTGCATTTTAAAAAAAAAATAAAAAATGATAAATATGGAATTAAGTGAACTGGCGATAAATTCAAATATAGAGGCCCTCTGCCCCACCTGCAAATGATAAACAAAAGAGAGTAATGATCTTGAGACTGTTACGCGTAACAGTTGAATATCTCTAAAATTTGCTATTTCATGGTATTTACTGCAAGCTCGACACCGGCACGGCATCAGCAGACCGATTCTTTTCACCTGTATCAGGCTCACGAGCGTGTAAAATCGTCTGGGAAACCGAAGCGTGATTTATGCTTCATTCTATGTGGATCAATCGCCAAAACACTGTACAATGGCTAGTTGTCACGAATCTCGCTAACTTTCAAAATTGAATCTAAATATAATTCGGCACGACAAAATATTCAATCATTTCCAAATTTCCAATATGAAATCTACCATTCCAGCTTGAATGCTGCCCTTTTCTATATTAAATCACATTTAGGTAAAAATTTGAAGTTTAGCCTAGATACCTTAATTAGATCAATTTTCATTCTTCCGTTATATAAACATGGGGCAAGGTCGCTCTAAAATAAAATTAGCAGCACGAATCAATAACGCTAAGACTAAGGTTGTGCAATAGAAACAAGGTGCAATGCAATGTACAAGGATGAAGGCAAATAAGTTCCCACACGCGATCACAAAGTTGGCAACTATTGTAAGTTAGAATTCTATTATACAATGTTGCTTAATTTTCTCTTTAAATTATTGCATATGAAAAACTATGTAGCAACTACTTAATTACCATATACTTGTAGAAATAAATTTTTACTTACTTACTACAAACTTAGGTATATGGTATTGAGCAAGTAAAATATGTAATGTATGTAAATAAACTATGCACAAGTCGAAACATGTAGTGACAAGCGCGTGCCCGTTGATGGTACGATTGAATTAGCAAAGACGCCCATTCATAAATCAGTACAGTATAAATACACAGTAGAACATCCGGACAATTCTCAGCTTCTAAATTTAAATATATGTACATAAATAAGTACTCCTTTTTTTACTATCTAAGCTAAATTTTGTAATTAAATTATAAAATAATGCATTGATCTTTTGCAGTAAAAAGACATAAGAAGGTTTTAAAAATTATTTCTTACTAGCTGTTCCCGCGCGCTTCGCTTCGCCATAAAAAGTTTTCCCGTGGGAATTCCGGGATAAAAAGTAGCCTATGTTCTTTCCCAGGGTCTAGACCGTATGTATACCAAATTTCATTCAAATCCGTTCAGTAGTTTTGCCGTGAAAGAGTAACAGACAGACAGACAGACAGACAGACAGACACAGTTACTTTCGCATTTATAATATTAGTTAGGATTCTATCTTGGTATTTATACCTACATAAAAAACTAACGACTCTTAAAATATTATGTGTACACCACGATGTAAGTAGGTACGCTGTTCACGTTATGGCCGTAAGATTATTGATCGTTCTAAACCACGATAAATAATGTTGACGGCATGCGAGTAGTGGTAGGAACCGGAAATCCCAGCAGGAAAACGCGGGCACGCACCGGCGGCGAGCGCGGTGTGCCAGCTCGGGCCGGGACTGTTTCAAACCACCCTTTGCAATACCGCTTTAACACTCTACCCCTTCCTCTTTGAATATTAAACGATTCTATCGATACATGTTCAATTCGGTGCTACTTGACTTTCAAAGCCTGGAATTTAAATTATTTACTCAGCAAAGTACTAACTAAACTTTCACGGCATGATAATAATGGAAAGAGACTAGAAGAGATTAGAGAACATAATAGTGCGGAGGTGGGCACGTGGGAACGCTCCCAGCTCTTGCGTGCCCGGCTCATCATTCTACTATACTAAATCTAACAATAATATGCTAGATGAAGATAACACTTCAGTCTCCCTCGAATGCTGGGAAATGTCTTGGAAATATGATTGAAAACTTCTGATTGTGACGCAGACAAGATCAATCGCACCTAAAATATCTTTAAAGAAGTAACGCACACCAAACAATAGATACATAATTGTTTCCGTTACCAATTTTACTCATAGGTACGCACAATAATTATCATACGATAAATTGTGAATGGCGAGGTGGGTTATTGAAATGCGGCGGCGTGCCGCGTAGGCCTGCAATAGTACCTAGTTAGTGGTTCCGGATACGGATCGGACGTGTCGGATGTCGGCGTGAGTCACGAGGCGCCCACGCCGCCGCCGCCGCGCCCACCGGCTCCGCACTAGCGCCCTGCAAATACCAACCGGTAACTAACATGAATCTCCTAATCATGATCAACTGTTATTTTAACTGTCATATTTAAGTTGTAACACGTATAATATAAATTAAGCTATAAATAAATTTAACTTATTTATTTGTATAAGTTATTTAATAACTGAACTATGACTGTCAACGTGTTAAGCAATAAATTTAAAGGTATTGCGGTGCCCATTGAAATAATCAATCTCTTATTTCTCTTTGATATTTGATCGTATGATATACAATTATAGCAATTACTATTTTAAAATTATGTAGGTACCTACAAATGAAACATATCGGTGATCGTGACAATGACCATCCAACAAGTCCATCGCTTCTGTAAAATTAGATCGCTGTCGCTGAGACGGATTTAGTCCGTGTCTGGCGCCTGTCTAGCGCTTAGGCTATTTGTATTTGATCTTAGGAAGTTGGCAGTGGCGAGTGGACAATAATCTCAGTCTCGTGGGAAACCGAGTTGAACGACTGCGGAGACAATGCCGGCAGACGCTCTCGCCGCCCACTGCGGCCGGCCATCATACACGCATAGAGCGGTCGTTACCTAGTTAATGCATTACTGAGTAGCGGGATATATTCTCCGCATCAGGTGTTTTATAGTCGCACTCACTAGATATTTTAGTTGAGTTTTTCAAACGAAAGCAAACAATTTTGACATAATTTATAGGCGTAACGAATCTCACACACAATGCTAGCGGAAGCTCATTGGTGCATACGAAAGGTCTTTCCGTAAAAAACCTCGCCGATATTGATTGTTGTTTCTTCAACTGCATCACATTACAACATATTTACGCTCTTCATTTAGTCTTACACTTTTACTTGTTTTAATCTGTATACTGTTAGTGATGTTTATGATTTAAGTTATTACATTGAACATAAAATTTCGTAGGTACTTGTCCTTTTTCTATAACAAAATTTCTTACTTTTACCCATCATGTCAGGTGCCAATCCCGTCAATATTGATCATGTCCAGCTACCGTGGTCTCAGATTACCTGTAACCTGTAAATGAGTCGGTCTGGCGAGGGCTCGGCGTGTCTCAAGGGCGGGCGACGCGGCGGGGTCGATACAAGCGGCGGCCGCGCCGGACTCGCCTGGCCACGAGCCAACTATCGCCCGCCTCACATAAATCCACCCTCGCAAACTTAATGCCACATTTATTAACATTTAAACTGTTTTATTTTTATTATTCCTGCTGTAGACTTGCCGGCGACGACGTCTGCATTAGTTTAAGCTGTGCAGTCTTTTGTATGCAAGCGGCGGATGTATTTAACGCCTTTAACTTATGAGCGCACTTATTTACTGGGTTTATAGTCAGTTATTTATTTCGTACATCAACCTGGTATAATAGGTATTCAATCCCCGTTTATACTCCTGATAAGAATTATTAGTTGTATATTAAAAACCTACACTTTATTTGTAAATTCTTATGCCAAATATGTATACCTAATATAAATAAATAACCCTAATTTGTTTTGTTGCAGATGTGTGGCAAGCGCACGCGCAGCTATAGATGCGCAGTGCACCACCGCGACCGCGAGGTCAGCTCCCCGAACGATTTTCATCTTCTCCTCGAAGACCCCACATTATTCGCCAGGTAAGCATCATTTAAATAAACTATTAAAGTTAAAAAAATATATAAAAATATTCTCAAGTATCACAACCTTTTAGAATTCGACATGGATTTAAACATAGGTACTTGTTCTATGGATTTAAAGTATTGAACCTATTTGGTGTTTGTTTGCGTTTATCTATGGACATCTACATTTACTATGGACTCAAACTGAAAGACAGCTGACAAACATGTCAGCAACCGGTGAATAATGGTTTAGTCACATTTCTATAAATTATTACAGTTATTTCATTATGCTCATCAAAATTTAGCACAGATACTTACGTAAATCTTGATCAAAAATGCCAGTGCAATAACTTTATTACATTCACAAAATTACGGTGATAAATCCAACGATGTCTAAACAAAAACATAAAACTTCACAAACTACCGTGAACGTAAGTTCATCGTATGTATTAGCAATCATTATTAATATTTGTTATACTAATTAGAATAGAATAGAATAGAAATATACCTTTATTGGTCACCACAAACTTTAGACTTGTCTTATTAGAATAAGATAGTTCTTAATTTGACCATTACACTCAGCAATTTAGATTTTAAATACTTTACCCATTGAACAAAATATTTCACTGTGCTGTGGATTCTGTAACAATTAAAATGATATAACGTTATACATAACATAACTACGACATTCTTGTAATTTCAAAATAGACAATAGAGTATCATTTCCTACGAGAATTTTATAACCTACACCTAAGTAGGTATACTTAACTCTCAAACTTCGCTACGCTTCCTATCAGTATTCATTCAGGATGAAGATTTGGTCCTTCAATAGCAATTTAATCTAATTACCCATTTTTTCTATGGTCTTAACATGTTTTTTCCATCCCAAGATAGTTATCTTGCAAACGTACCACCATCGCACCTTTCACCTTATAAACAATCCATAACCAGCACTAATGCATAAGGATTGATTGCTCGGATGGTGGCAAACCTCATTGTCCTTCCAAACCCTCAATTTCTCATCTTCTCTCCGCAGGATGGTGCACCTGGTGGCCATGGAGGTGCTGCCGGAGGAGCGCGAGCGCAAGTACTACCAGGAGCGGTACACGTGCTGCCCGCCGCCGCTCTTCATCATCTTTGTCACGCTGCTTGAGGTGAGTCCACGGTCCAGGAGATATTGCATTCATTGCTAAAAAATATGTAAGGGTTTTCAGCTACCAGGGGTTTATGAGTCTGATTCATCTACTTACAAGAAGTTACTTGATATCATGTCATGGCATGGGCACCGCCGTGTGTGTTTTAAGTCTACATAGGTTACTTTCAAAAGGCACAAAGTCCATAAATATTCAGTCTGGATTTATACTAATTTAACTACCTACTAGGAAATTTTGACGTTTATAGCTGTGTGAGATTTGCAAGTTTGCGATCCAATGCAAGTTCAATAAATGCCCTCTTATAAACTGTTACACTGATTCCAGTCAGGTCATGATCATGACGATCTTCTCTTGATTTTAATGATTGTACTCTGTACACGTGTAGTAGTAATTAACGCAACAAGGCCTATGTAACATAAACGGAACTATACCGAAACACGAAGAAAACTCATAATAACACTCGCTGGCGGTAATTAAGCTTGTACGCTATGCGTTACAATCGCAATATGATAGGTCCGTTTGAAACATATAACAGTACCGTATGCAGAACAGCATAGCTCACTTTCTACCAACATTGTAGTTGACTTCACGTGGAGTTACCGCTCTAGTTGCGTCGGTTAATTAAAAAGTGTAATCGCGGATTTCACATCCGCGCAAACAAGTGATTTGAGGCAATATGAAGTGAATCATATCATAACAATGCAATCGGAACGCAAGGCGTCTATGGGCCAGAGAGGTCATGATGCAATTTCAATATCTTGTACTTACCTATTTTTTCAGTAAAATAGTTTATTCGGAAAATGATTTAAATGATAGCACTTAATTTTGATGTGATGTTCGGCATTTGTAATTCGTTCAAAGAAAGACATTTTCCAAATGTAAACAAATTATCCAACAGTAAACTTACGTCCATCAAATCAACCCCGATGAGCATTCATTTAGTTTAGCTTCAATTTGAATTAGTAACTCATGTTGAGTTAACTTTTTACATACTTTCACAATAATTATACCGTCACAACTACCGTATTTCCGTCACCGACATCCATAATTATTGGTATTTACAAATAAAGTGTTCTTCCTTGTATACAATTTGCTTGTTTATTGAAGTATTGTTCGTGTAGGTAAAGCATGTTTATGTAACCTGAAGTTGCGGGTCAACAGGCTCTTTACAGAGGTTACTGAAAGACCGGACGAAGATATACAACATTTCTGAGTGCTTTAAAACATAAAAAATACTCATTATATTATTATTTTTTTTCTCTATTTCAATGGAATCTGCAAGCTATCCTTTTAATTTTGCTATTTAACGTAGTAAATTATGAAAATCCACAGACCGATCTATTTATTTTGTAGGTACAGCAATACAAGTACACATCCTTATACCACTCCACTTAACCCCACATCATAACTAACCCTAATTTTCCCCCACAGCTGGGCGTGTTTGCGTGGTACTCTGCGGGCGGCGTGGCGGCGGCGGCGGGCCCGGTGCCCGTGGACTCTCCCCTGGTCTACCGGCCGGACCGGCGCCGCGAGCTGTGGCGCTTCCTCACCTACAGCGTGGTGCACGCCGGCTGGCTGCATCTCGCGTTCAACCTGCTCGTGCAGTTGGCGGTGAGTTGCGGTTTTTTTGGGGGGGAGGGTTGGCGGTGAACGTGTTAAGAGGACTTTTGTGTTTGGTTTTTTATTGAAAATTTGATAGAAGTTATACAGGTATCCTTTATAAATTATATCTTTCAGTGGTCAAATTATTCTTATTTTGTTAAATTACAAAAAACATAACTTAGCAGCAGCGCCCCTAGCGTAGCAATTACGAACTAAAACATATTTTTTTGCCCCTGAGTACTTTGCTGATTATCTTTGATACATATACATACGTTAGCGTCAATTTTGTGTTAGAAGTCAGAAATAACTCTAATCTAATCCATCTTCTTTCACCAGGTGGGTCTCCCTCTCGAGATGGTGCACGGGGCCCTGCGCTGCGGCGCGGTCTACTTAGCCGGCGTCCTCGGGGGCTCCCTAGCCGCCTCCGTGCTAGACCCAGATGTCTGCCTCGCCGGAGCGTCGGGCGGAGTCTACGCTCTCTTAGCGGCGCATTTGGCTAATGCACTGCTGAACTTCCATGCGATGCGCTATGGGGCTGTGAGGTTGCTGGCCGCGTTGTCCGTGGCCAGTTGCGATGTCGGGTTCGCGGTGCATGCTAGGTATACTAAGGTGAGTTGGTTTTTATGTGCTAATTGTCTTGATGATTGTTGATTGTTATAAACTAAGCAAACCTACACCTACTTTCAAGTTTTTCCCTTATCCATTCGTCCCTCATCAGCGACAAAGGGCTAAGAAAAGATTTATCTATCATCCTACTCCATACCTACTGTTAATTACTTCATAATGATACATAAGACAATTCTACTGCCATATATTTGGCCAAGGGAGCAACACGACGATCTTTCCACGGTCTTCCTCATCCAACTACTACCCGTCTAAAGATAGCCAGCAGACTCCAACAACTTATCAATAACATTCCCCCCCTCTATTCCAGGAAGCGCCTCCCGTGTCGTACGCGGCGCACGTGGCGGGCGCCCTCGCCGGGCTCACAATAGGCCTCCTCGTGCTCAAGCACGCGCAACAGCGGCTCTGGGAGCGCCTCCTGTGGTGGGCGGCCTTAGGAGCCTACGCCGCTTGCACACTCTTCGCTGTTCTCTACAACATCTTCAGCGAACCCGTCGACGAACTACACTACATGCCGCCAGACCCGCCGCCCGACTTCTGATCAGACTGAATAGATACTCTACAGGGGTAGCACTCACAAACACGCCTAGTCAATTTACCTTAGTGTGATTCGCGATAAGTAGTTTATTGTCGGGGAGGCGGCTCGTCCGCTGTGCGTCCAGTATTAATGTTTTAACGTTGGTTTTGGCAGCCCTGGTTTCAGCTTCGGTTTTCCGCTGGGAATGCTGTAAGTTTTTGTATCAGGGCTGTTGGGGTACACGAAATGTGTATATTCGCGGTTAAGATTCATGAATCTTTATTATTTTGTTTACTTGTTGTAGTTTTTTATACAATGCGTCCGGGTCTTGTGTGGGCTCAGTACTAGATTAAGTCGCAGCCTCCCCGCGACACCCTATTGTTAAGTAGTCTTAATTGTATCGGGTAGGCGAACTATTTTTGTACTATCTGCGTCCGTAGTGAATATAGCGATGGCGTTACCGACACTATCACAAGTATGAACCGACTCACTGCCACAATTTTTGTACCAAACTCCAGATTTTCCTTACGTTTTGTTTTGTTTCGTAATAGGATACCCAGTAACTAATAAGTTATCAAGAACTTTTGATGATTAAAAGAAGAAACATAAATAAGTTGAGGCAGTGGTCGGTTGTCATCACACCAAAGATTAGAAGTAAAGGTGTCCAGCCGCGCCCACGATGCCCCGAGCGCTCGCCGGCCGGCTCATTGCTCACACTAGCAACAATATTACTCACATTTATTTAATTAATTAAACTTTTAAGTATGTTTATGAACATAGCTACAAATTCTGATTGCTCAAACGCAATAATTTATTTGAATCTGATGATTGTGCTCAAAAGTGAGTGTTTTATTTTATGAATCATAATTTCAATTGTTTATTAATTTGAATTTGATTTGCTGTCATTCACATTTATTGTAATGTGTCTCGCAGTTATTAATGATTATAGAAAATAATTATTCTGTTCAGTATTTTTGGATGTTCTCACAATGCTCACTATTATTTAATTGTTAGTAGAATATGCCCGATTCCTATTAATATAAATTTGATTGTATACTTTGTAATTCTAATCAAATAATGTCATAAAACGACTGAAATTTTGTATAAATTATAGTTATTGCAGAGTGCTTTCTCATTTTAATTTATTTTAAAAATTATTTTAAGTGTGGATCGAGATAATTATAGTAATTATGTGATTATACGAATGAAAAAAGTAAATAAGAATGATTAATAATAAAAAAAAGCTGATTTGAAAACTATTTCTGTATTTCCATTTCATAAAATTAATCAAGCAACCTTTAACAATATTAACAACATTATTGCAATCATATCACAATTTCATCTTAATTCAAAGCTTAAATGGCTTTTGTGAATCTACACTAAAATAGTACCGACTTGGAAAGAAGTTGACTAGCTATAAAAGTTATAAAAAATGAATGATGTAAAATTCAAGGCGAGAAAATAACAAATAATATTTTGCCTATGGAGAGCTACGCATAGACGTGGCGATTTACATTTTAATACTGGTATCTACTAACTACTAAAACAATATAAATTCGAATTGGGTCTAGATGCTTATTCTTCCTAATTAGGTAGATAGCGTGTAGGCACAGCCGCGGTTTGGAGTACTTTGGAGTGACTTTTCCATCAAAAATGACAGTATCCACCCAGTACACACAGTAAACTTGAAAATAAGTTATATTGTTACATACTTTAAAACACAGCGTTCAAACTATCCAGCTGCCAGCACCTCACATATTTCCATGGAAGTAATAATACAACAGGAATGCGCACTCACCAAAATGATGCAGACAAAAATAGACCTAACGTATTCTCCTTAAGACTTATATTTGAAGTGAAAGAGGCCGCGAGCCGATAGAGAGGGTTACCACAGAGCCCTTCCTCTCTTTCTAACAATTGCCAGGATTTAGTTGTGTAAACTTTAGTAGATTTTGTACGAAGAGAGCTATGCAAAAAAAAATATTAAATTAACTCATAGACTACTGTATATCATATCATTTTCAAAAACAAATTTATAATAAATCATTATAAACATGTAATTTTATTGAAATATTTGGTATTTGTATGAATAATAATTTCATAAAAAATATTGGTAGTTTTTCTAAATACTTTACGACAAGACCGAAGTTGTCAAGATGACGGATGACGTTTATACTGTTGTGAGAGACGTTATGGTTCTGGGTACCCACGTGGTCCTAATTATCAGCGCGATTTCGAGCCTTTTCTGTGCCAATTTACAGTGTTAATACTTGTTTGTTGTTGTAAGTGTGGTGGTGGTTAGTGGTAAGTGTTGTGTTCGTCCATAAACTCGTATTTTAGCTCCATTTCAATATAATGGAGCACCACTCGGATCGCCCCCCGGATCCTGATCCCCCAGATGATCAACAGATGTCTTCCTCACCTGATATACTTACGGACTCTTCCCAGGAGACGCGAAAGCGCCCTAGGGATGATGAACAAAGTTCAACACCAAAAGGTAAGCGTGTTATTGTCGACCCCGACTTAGCATCCGCAAGCATACAAACCATATTCACGCACCCTAGTCTCGACGCCACCAAGGTGTACGACGACTCTGACCCCGGCCCATTCATCGTACATGTCACCCAGGAAAGCTCGTCGGGAAGTACAGCTCCAGCTGCTTCATCCCCGCTTAGGGCTATCAAGTTCGGTCAATTTTTGTACAAAAATAAAATTTCCGACATCACAAGGGATGGTGTCAAAATGACAGGCCGCAACAGGGTCACTGTAGAATTTAGGTCTGCGAAGGCAGCCAATGAATTTATCAAGCATCCTGCCCTGACTACAAACAAATTTAAGGCTGTAATTCCAACCTACCACATCACCCGGATGGGTGTTGCTAGACGAGTACCAGTTGATCTCTCCATGGATGAGTTTGTAGGTTCCTTGGACCTCCCGGCTGGCTGTGGTATTGTCCTAAAAGCCCGGAGAATTAGCCGAAAAGTAGTTAACAACGGAAATACTTCCTATGTCCCTACTCAGACCATTGTCATCACCTTTAGAGGTCAACTTCTCCCAGAGAAAATTTTCTCCTACCGTGCAGCGGTAGAAATTGAAAGGTATACATACCCGACAATTCAGTGCCATGCTTGCTGCAGGTTTGGCCATATGAAGGCTAGTTGCCGGTCCAAGCCTCGCTGCTACAAGTGTGCCCAGCCACACTTGGGCGAGACTTGCGATGCCGACCCTCCCACTTGCATCTACTGTTCCGGAAGTCATGCCTCCACTAGTAAAAATTGTCCTGAGCAAGCCAGACAGAAATCCATTAAAGTCATTATGTCGCAGGACAGCATCTCTTTCGCTGAAGCCGATGCTCGACTTCCTAAGAGCAGAAAATCATTCGCTGAAGTTACTGCTTCACAACCTATTGGCCCACCTGCAAACAAATCATACAAAAAGACTGTATACACACAGCGTAGGCCTAGGTCTCCCCTCAGTCCTGGTTACGACAGACTTGCCCATCAGGCACTTATCTCTTCCCCATCTTCCTCACTTCCTAATGGAAGTGCCCTCAACTCTATCACCTCTATCACCCCTAATGACAACTTATTAGACAATCTTCTTTCCTTAGTTGTTAGTCTGCTGGCTAAATTCAGCGACACAATACCGCCCCACGTTGCCCTTAAACTCAAGGAACTTACATCCTTCACCCAGAATGGCTCTGAACCCGATCCGGGTCCTCCAGTGGAATGCTCAGAGCCTTAAAAGTAAATCACATGAATTACTCACTCTCATTGACGATATCAAGCCCGTTGTCGTTGCCATCTCGGAGTCATGGCTAGCGCCAGGTTCTCGTTTCCGAGTTCCGGGCTACTCGTGTCTGCGGGATGACAGGGATGACGGGTTTGCTGGGTGCGCTTTACTTGTGAAGCGTTCCCTTATCTTCTCCTCTATCCCTACCCCCCCTCACGGACAGGAATTTAATGTTGTGGCTCTTAGGGCTTTAGACATTACTTTCGTGTCCGTGTATTTCCCTAATCCTCATCCCTCTCTGCTTCCATCTTTTTATAACATCATTTCTTCCCTCCCCCAACCTCTCCTGATCATGGGGGACTTTAACGCCCATCATACCTCATGGGGTTCTTATCACACCGACGCTTTTGCAATCGCCCTCTTAGACATGCTTGATACCTTAGATGTTTGTATTTTAAATGACGGCTCTCCTACCCGTCGAGTCCTTCCACGTCAGAACCCAAAAAGTGCTGTTGATCTCACTTTTTCTTCTCCTCTTCTTTCAACATCAATATTCTGGAGGGTCCTCCCAAATACTTTTGGGAGTGATCATTTTCCAATTTCTATTACTATACCTAACAGAACTAGCGTTCCTGCTGATTCATGTGCCTTCCCAAGATACATGATAGGTAGGAATGACTGGTCCACATTCATCACCTCTGTTGAAGATAAACTTAATCTGATCCAACCCTGTTCCAGTGACAACTTTCTTGGTAACTATGAACTATACGAAAAAGCTCTCACATCCTCTGCTAAAAATAAAAAATCTCGTAAGGGCCTAAGAGTCTCACCACCTTGGTGGGATTCTGACTGCACTTCGGCTATTGAAGATCGAAAAAACGCAGAGGATGTTTATCTAGCTAATATGAGCATGGAAAATTTCATAAGTTACAAAAGAATAGCCGCACGAACGAAACGGCTTCTTAAAAAGAAAAAGAAACAGGGTTGGATCAGATTTTGTGAAAATCTTTCTCCTAGGTCTCCCTCCTCTCTGGTGTGGAGATACATTCGGCGATATCGCGGCTCCCTTAATGTCGAAGATATCTTGACCAACGATCCCTCTCTATGGCTAGAAGGGTTCAGTGATAAACTGGCTCCACCTTATGTCCCACACTCTAGTGCTCTCCGCCCCCCACCAGCTCCCTTACCATCTTCAGACAGGTTGGATTCTCCATTCTCTATGGATGAACTTCAATCTGCTTTATCTGGCTTAACCGATTCTTCTCCAGGTATTGATGGCATTCCATACTCTTTCCTTTCAAAATCAAGCCTCAAGGTCAAGTGCTTCTACTTGGAGCTGATAAACTACTTTCTTGAGTATGGAGTTACTCCATGCTCTTGGAGTAAGCAAATAGTCGTTCCCATATTGAAGGCCGGAAAAGACCCCCGTGACCCTAACTCCCGACGTCCAATCGCCCTCTCCTCTGCTTTGTCGAAAATCTTGGAACACATGATTAAATGCAGGCTGGAATGGTTAGTTGAAAACAGGGGAATCCTCGCCAAAACCCAGTTTGGTTTTAGGAAAGGTATGAGCACCCTAGACAGCCTTGCAATTCTTACTACAGATATTCACATCGCATTTAAGAGGAAAGAATACCTTGTGGGTGTCTTTCTTGACATAGCGTCTGCCTACGATAACGTCCTTCTTCCTGTGCTCAGGCAGAAAATGCGCCAGCTGAGCATTCCAGTGAAGCTTACCCGTTTGGTTTGCAGCCTATTCATGGAGAGATCTATCTACATAAAATCCCCTTCGACCTTGGACTCCCCAAAATTTGTATGGAAAGGCCTTCCCCAGGGATCGGTCTTAAGCCCCCTTCTTTACAGTCTTTATACTTATGATCTTGATAAATCCGTTGACTGCTTTTGCGACATTCTACAGTACGCCGACGACCTGGCTCTCTATTATGCATCCCCTTCGTTAGAAGAGACAAATGTACAGCTGAACCTGGCGCTTAGGTACCTCACGGATTGGCTGGATGGTCATGGGTTATCTCTCTCCCCCCCAAAATGCACAGCAGTTGTATTCACCAGAAAACGCCACATCCCTGATGTCGATCTCGTTATTGGAGAAGATACAATTGCTGTAGCCAACAAAGTGAAATTTTTAGGCGTTATTTTAGATTCACGATTATCGGGAACCCATCACATGAATTATGTGGCTCAGAAGTGCGAGAGGGGTGTCAACGTCCTTAGATCTCTGTCGGGCGTATGGTGGGGGTCTCATCCCTACTCACAGAAACTCTTGTACAATGCTATTGTTCGAAGTCATTTCGATTATGCTTCCTTTGTACTGGACCCCTGTAACAAGGCTGCATTGGAAAAACTCGACAAAATACAGTACAAGTGTCTTCGTATTATATCGGGTGCGATGAGATCTTCTCCCACCAATGCCCTGCAGGTGGAGTGTGTTGATCCCCCTCTTTCACTCCGGAGGCAGTATTTGTGTGATCGTTTCTTCTTCAAAATTTGGCAATCCGACTCTCACCCCTTATTGGCCAAGCTTGATACCCTTAGGCGGTTATGTAACTCCCAAGAAAACCATGGTCTTTCTTTCCTCCTTAAAACATTCATTTTTTGCACTAACCTCCCTCATCCCACTGTGAAATTTAAAACTAACCCCCTTTTCGAAGTCCCCTATGACACCCTAGTTTTTCAACCCAACATAGCCCTGGATTTGGGCATCAGAAAGGACTCCCCTGGGGCTGATAGAGCCCTAAATGAGAAACTCAATACTGAGTGGCCGGACTGGCTCCCCATCTACACCGATGCCTCTAAATTATCTGAAGATGGCAACGTGGGTTTGGCTGTATGGCTGCCCGGATACAGGGTTGTGTTGAGTTTCAAGTGTCCTCCTGAAACCTCGGTCTTCACGGGCGAGGCAACAGCTATCTTGGAAGCTCTTCTCTACACTGAGTCCCACAAATTAAATAAAACTATCATTTTATCAGATTCGGCCAGCTGTTTACAAGCTATCATCGCTTATCCATTTAAATCTAAATCAAAATTTCCAGTAATTCTCAAAATTAGAGAAACTCTTCATCGCTGTGTGACTCAGGGTATTGAGGTAGCCATTGCCTGGATTCCCGGACACAGTGGCATCATTGGTAATGAGTGTGCAGATTCCTTCGCTAAGGAAGCCGTTAGTTTGGGCCTGGATACTCATTACCAAAACTTCGCTCATGACCTTGCCTCGCTCGCAGGTCCGAGGCTAGATAGATCCTGGAAAGTGTCCTGGGACACTTCCAGGAATCTCAAAGGTAAGTTTTACTCCAACATTCAACCCCATATCCCCAAAAGGCCATGGTTTTTTAGAGCAAGATTCCTTGATAAACCTGCTACCTCCACTATTTGCAGGCTCCGTCTGGGTCATGCGTGCACCCCTGTGCACCTGGCTAGGATTCGGGTGCGTGATAGTTCTGTATGTGACTGCGGTACCAGCGAAGGATCTGTTGATCATCTTTTCTTTGAGTGTCCCAATCTTCAAACCTCCCTCCACGATTTCCTCCCCCCATCCATTCCTAAACCTGTAAATATTAATTATCTACTAACACTTGTACATACTCCAGTTGCTAACATTCTGTACAGATTTCTCAAGACTAATAATATTAAACTGTAAATTTGTATATTGTCATTATATATACTAAAACTATACTAACCCCTATTTGTGATGTCCTGTATATATAATGTGTTTGTCTGTTTGTTCCAGGTATTAACCCTGTAAATATATCTAAATTACCGTAAATACAGCTATAATATACATGTGTGTTCCTTATTACAATTGAATTTGGCGGAATTTGCTGTGTCAGTCACACACGGCATAGTGCCACAACCAAAGATTGATTGATTGACGTTATGGTTAGGGTGACCATTCATTCGTACTTTTGAATCACTTTCCATTAATTAGGACCTGTTTCATTCAACTTTTTGTTTTATTTTATACCTAAGTATCATTAGGTATTATTGTGACTGTTATCTTATAAGGCTGGTAAAGAGTTATGAGCTGTTGATTTTTTTGGTGATAGATATGAGTATTATAAGATAATTTATCAAGCTTAAAACCGGCGGAAGCACTTAGGTTGAGATATTTTTTTTGAAATCTTATGATTTTCATCAACTACACTTTACTAGACTATGTAAACGGAACACCTACAGAGTAAACACGTTTTAGGTACATAGTTGCGTTTAATGTTAACCTGTTTTGACAATCTATACAAATTTTAAGTTCACCCCATTTGTTTACTCAATTGTCATATCACCAAAATACATTCGTACCTACATTGCAATCGAATTATTCGAATAATAGGTGACTTTGAGACCATCGACACCTATTCGCGACATGATAGATTAGAAGTGATGTCTCATGAATTACCTAAAATGATGGTCACCAAAAATAGAAAGAGATGGAGGGCTTCGTGCTGACTATCTCTGTCGGCTCGTTTTTTTGGTGCAGTGCGCATTCCTGTTGTATTATTACTTCCATGCATATTTCCAAAATTCCAAACTGCGTGTGCATTCAGAAGTCTCCATCTCAACACACAGTGCCAGTAAACCGGCCAGTAGTCGAGCCAGCGCTGCGGCTAGTGTATGCGTTCAGAAATGTCTATAAACCTCTCGGTAAACTGGTCAGCTATGCGCTGCAAGCCGTGTGCGCATTTCCGAACTGCGTGTGCGTTCAGAAGCGTCCACACCACACACACAGTGGCAGTAAACCAGTGCCAGTAGCTGCACCAGCTTGGCGGCTGTTCAGAAGTATGTCCGGAACAGGCCGACGGTGGCGCGCACCCACAGCGGCACAGCGCGCGCCAGCAGCGAGGCGCCGCACGACGCCGCCGGCGTGTGGAGGGAAGTGCATTCGGAGTGGAGGCGGCGCTGGAAACAACATGTTATAGTAGTTAGATATAGTACAATATGCCCGATATACATGAGGCTAGTGTTTAGTAAGCTAGAAGGTACTTCTACTTAGTAGAAAATGAAGATAATTTTGTCTATACATATACTTATGAGGCCATTGCTAGCTTCCTTACACTAGCTCCCTTACACTAGCTTGCTATACTAGCTTGATAAACCTCGTGTCTTGTATTCCTGGCAATAGTGTACCTACTTATTAAATAATGTACTCCAACTGCTTTTGAGCCATAAAGATTTCAATTCGGATTTTCATGTTTCCAAAATTTTATGTCGAAATTCGGGTAGGAAAACTTTTTACCCAGTAGCAGTACCATTAAAATCTAGTACCCACACACCTGTAGATCCGGGTCCACAGTGAGTACAGCGGCCTGCGCCTCCAGGTCCCGCCGGACGGAGCGCTCCCCGAGGTTGGCCGAGCCCACCACCGTCGCGCACGGCAGCCCCGCGCCCGGCGCGTAGTACCTGCGAGAAGAGGGGTTTGAATGTAACATGTGGAAGATAGCTTTTGAGAATATTACACAACGTTTCTCCAAAGGAAGATACCTACTATTTTGTAACATATACACAACACAAATTAGTCAGAAAACATAACACAAGCTGTGTGTGCTGTGGCTGTTATAGGGATGTAAATTTTTACGACTAATGATTACCTCTTATCATCAGAATGGGTCCCTATTGGTGATATAAACGAGTTTCCTAGTAAAGAGCACGAACTGCCAAGCTTAGCATGGGACGCCCTCCGGTCGGCTGGACGACGACATTCGACAGGTAGTGGCCGAGGAAAAAAATATGTGGCACTTCTTGTGCTCTCACAAGAATTTCCAGCAATTAGATAAATTAAAGCCTATTTCCAGCAATGAACGAATACGGGCCGATGCTTCAGCATTGGTAATTTATTTCACACATCTGAGCATCGGGCACATGTCTGATTTGATGTACTTACTATCATATGCCTAAAAATAAAGATAATATTGTTAAATGCATACCACAGTCCTTTCGCGTGGAAGGTCCACCCCTCCCGCTCATACTCCATCATCTGTATCCGCCCAGCCTGCCCCGTCTCCAGCACTCTCTGCCAGAATCTGCAATAAACAATACATTTTACAGCATGTTAACTGTACAGGCTCGTTGTAGGTATGAACTTTCGTTTATGTACAAGTTAAGGATAAGATGATTGGTTCAAAAATTCTGATATTTTATTAATTTGAAGGATGAGCTGAGTTTGAGCGATTGAGCACAGTTTGAGTGAAAACAAGATGAATAATAACTATAACTATTGCTTTTAGAATATACAACTTACTGTTTAGCTATGAGTGAGTACGCGTGCGGTATGCCGCCAGCCGGGAATGATGCTCCGAGGAAGCCATTTGCCTGGAATGAAGTGTTTTTTTTTAAATACATAATATAATTTTTTAGGTAGAAAACATATAATATTATGTATACTTTTAATCGTATTGCTGTCTTAAGAAAATATTTTTTGGACACAATTAAGGCCTGACAGAAGAGTTGCAGCCTATACAGACCTCTTTTGTCCTTTTTGTGCGTTATATGATACAATTTATAAGAGATCTATTATATTACAAAAGTACCTGGGGGATAGTTACTTATCCTTTAATGTTCAATACAATAAATTCTAAAGTACTTACATTAGGATGTGCCATCAACAGACTGATCATAGCCTTGCTTCGCTGTAGCAGCGTCTGTGTGTAGTCCTCGGTCAGGTTGAAGTACCCGGTGGCCAGTTTGAGCTGTGAGCCCTCGGGGGCCGATGACAGCATGGCCTGGGTTGCCTCTTCATCTTGAGTGATGCCGTATTCACCCATTTGTAAGAGTGGAAACACCCATGTGTCTGCTGCATCTGAAAACAGTTTTGTAGATATTAATAATAAATAAAATCTATCTATTGATCTTGGCTATACTTGGCTACCTGAATAAAAACTGAATTAATCATCATCGTCATAAAATGGCCTATGTTATAAATTTTCCTGTTTCAAATTAAAATAAATAAAAGATGCGCCACAGATAGCTTATGTAGAGTAAAATATGATAACTTAATGTATGGAGTATCTAACTATGTATTACCATTTATTGGTTTAGCCTCTTGCTGCCTCATCCACTTGTCTGTGAATGCCGATACTTTATCCCGCACTCCCGCTACCACCGCCTCCTTGCTAGGCAGCCCGTGGTCAGTAACAGCATCGCCCACACACTTCTTGCTATAACTGCCCATAACATCTGAAATTTCATAAAAATTTCATCTTTAATATAACAATCAAGCCTCTGCATATTTGCTGTAAAATTTCAAATAAAGATGTTTTTGACTTCTAGCAATGAAAATGTGTAGGTTTGCTGAAAGAAAATTCGATTAGCTTACATTTATAGAGTTAAATAATAAAATGAATGCTAATAGCATTCTGTACCTCATTCTAGACACAAAATTCATTTTTAACTGCTGAGCAGGGGCTCTGATTCAGATGGTAAGAAGTGAAATAACTTATTTTGATTTCTTTTCATACTTGTCTCTACAAACCAAAAAAAATAAAAATATGCTAAACTTACTGCAGTCCTACCTATTAATTCACTGTAAAAGTCAGCAAGATCAGGATCATGAATTTCAATATAGCGATCCTGTCTCTGATGGAAGTAGTCGGAGGAGCAGTTGGCTCCACTCAGCAGTACCGAGTCATCCGCTATGTACAGCTTCATGTGCTGAAGACCCACAATCTCATTGTACCTTGACGGCAGGGCATTCGACCACGAGCCGTGCAAACGAGGAGTCTGGTATAAACTAATATTGCTACGCTCTGGCACATCATTTACAAAGCTCTGTAAAAGGGTCTTGGAGTTGACTTCCCCTCTCGTACCTCTCTGATAGTCTAAAAGAACACTAAACTTTAAATTCTTCTTCATCACAACATTATCTTTGGTGATATCGAGTAACCTCCGCTCCAGTTCGCCAGTGCCGATGTATAAGCTCGCGACGGATATCCTGGAGTCTGCATTCTTGAATCGCTCGCAGAGAGTGTCGTAAAAAGTTCTAGGATCGGTTATTACATTGATTTTAGTGGCTTTTACAGGAAAACACGGGGCTAATTTGTAGAGCCAACTAAAATGCTGTAACTCTGCCGCTTTTATCCTTAACTTCATGTTGCTATTAATTAACATTACTGACTTTGGTTAGAGATTTGTTTTCGATGCTTTATGCCGTGCATAGAGTACTCTCATATTTTTCCTGTTAAATTATTTGTAGTTTTTAATTTTAAACGTATTTAAGCATTTGTATTGTAAAACACAAAACCAACAAAACCACCAAACACAATGTGCAATTCATCTGTCAAACTGCAAAATGTCAACTGTTTCTTCTGTCAAAAACATATGACTGTCAGCAGAAAAAAGTTATATAGAGATGTGAATCGATGCTATACGAAGACTTCGATATCGATACTTTTGTTTTATCTTCGTTTCACAGACAAGAACTGCGAGATGGGCGGTGTGAGGAGTGAATGATAGGCAGATTGAATGAATGAATAGAGACTATTTGAGAGTGAAAGAAAATATAAATAGGGTTCGAAGTATCGGCGTCCGGTATCGATACCGAGTACTCATGTGGTATCGAGACGAGGGTATCGATACCGAAAAAGTATCGGTCCAAAAGTATCGATACTACTCAGTATCGAGTAATTGCGAAATAGTTCATTTTTGTTCCTTCACCAGCATAAAAATCTACTTTTACATTGCATTTAAAAAGAAGTTTTGGTGATAATAGCAAATAAATACAAAAAAAAAGCAAGATTCTGAGGTTTTAACGGGTTGGTTTTGTTTTAAGACCTTTTATGAAGGCTTATCATATTATTATGTGACGACAAAGTACTCGATACCAGCGATTTTCGTATCGAGACGAGGGTATCGATACCGGAAAAGTATCGGTCCAAAAGTATCGAGTACTCAGTATCGGGTATCGCAAACGAAAGTATCGATACTTACTCGGTATCGAAAGTATCGTTCGAACCCTAAATATAAATATTGAAAAAAGATGGCGATTGCAAGTTTACGATGAAAATGAAATGGCGTTGAGTAAAAGTTTTTAGCTGTGATGTTTAGTTAAAAGTGCATAAAATGTCCACTCCATCATCAAACCGTAAATATGGAGCTCAGAAAATACGACTTACTAGTAAGTTGAATACAAATTTAAGTTTTATGTGCATGTGAATTCATCACACTTTGCTGTTGAGGACCGCATTCCAAATAATTAACGCGAATTCCTTTCATTTTAGTTCTATGCGCAAGGAACCTGGCACGACGTGACCTATTTCGTAAGTTTCCTTTTACATTTAATATTTTTAAAGTTTGTTCAAGGCCCTGTGATTTTTTATTGTTGTTCAATGCAACTTTACATTGAAAACATTCATGGGAAAGGATTTTGAAAGTTCGTCCCTAATTGTAACAATAAAACTGTCTGCGCCTCAGCAATAAATTGAATATAAATGCCTAAACCCCGAGTATACTGAACAATGATAACTATCAATACCTACTCTTATCTACTTTGTATCTTGAGTATCCTTGACTGACTTCTTCATTGAATAATTTATTACTGTAGACATTTGAGACAGCTTCAATAAAGGTTTCATGTAATTTTTGAATGATATTTAATATTTTTAATCTTGTTTTTATGAATACTCAAACATAATTATAAAGTTAACACTACATTATTTACTATCACTACATCATTACAATACTAAGGTTAAACTAGCTATAACATTTGACCATAGGTCTGCCAGATCCATTTGCCCGAATCTCAGTGGATGGCAGTGGACAAGTGTACTCAACAAGCGCTGTGAAGGGAACCCTTGACCCTAAGTGGAACACACACTATGACTTGTACCTGACTAAAGGTGACGGAATTACAATAAGGTTGGTATTTCACATGTTATTTAATAATCTTACTGGTCTATATGAAAACCTAAAAAAAAGATCCCTGACTATAGTTCTTCTGCTCTTTATCTGTTATTTTACTTGCAAGTACTACTCCCTAGGGATTTACTTACACAAACAAGTTAAAACCTGTATTATTGGGTATTTAAGATATTGAATACCACCCATAGCTCAGTCATTAGTTTATAATTTGTAGTAAAAGCAACATTTTATAGAGGTGATTTTCAGAATTAGCAATATTATTTGCCTTTTAAAATTATTTACAAAAAAATATGATGTATGAATACTATGTAGTTGTTATCACTCTTTGTTTTGTTGCAGTGTATGGAACCAGAGGAAGGTACATAAGAGACAAGGGTCAGGCTTCCTAGGATGTGTTCGCATCCAGCCATCCACTGTTCACAAACTGAAAGACACAGGATGTAAGTTTCATTAGTAAATAAATACTGCATTTGTTTCTGCACTTTCCTCATCATTATGTTTATATAATCTGATCACATTTTACAAGTGAAAGTTTCATGATCTGTCTGATGTAAGATTAAGTGCATGTATGCTGGATTTATTACAGATTTTTGTTTTATGTACTTACACTTACATCATTCAACTGTGCTGTTAATTTTTTTATTTATTACTTTCACCTTGAAACATAATGTCAATCTTGTGGCACATCCATTGCAGCGTAAAGTAATGCTCTTTGTTCAAATCAAGGTACTTTGCATAGTTGTTTAAGACCTCGATGAACAGGAAAATATTGCAAAATATCCCTAGAGGGATGTTCTTAGACATGTTCTCAGCAGCATACATGGTCTCCACCTCACCTCTGATTAGTTTGATACATTACCTATTCCCAAATAATAAAGAGGAAACTTTACAAGTTCCTTCAGTCCTAAACCACCCTATCAAATCATTTTGGCAAATGATTTTGACACAGCTGTGATGATAGGAATACATACACATAAACCTAAACCCCAATAGAATAGTAGCCTTAACTCCACCACTCCCACAGACCAATGCCTGGAGCTCTGCGAGGACGGCTCGGGGGAGACCTGCGGGGTGCGGGGGCAGGTCATCGTGTCGCTGCTCTCCCGGGACGGGGCGCGGGGCGAGCCGGCGGGCGCGGGCGAGGGCTCCCCGCTGGCGGTGGTCGGGCCGGCGGGCGACGTGCGCGCGCCGCGGGAGCCCGCGCAGCCGCTGCCGCCGCATTGGGAGGAGCGGTTCGCGCCTAATGGGAGGTTGGTTGATTTTTTACTGATTAAGTCCCATGACATCTGACCCAATTTAAGAAATCTATTTTGTCTCGCCCAAGGAGTTCATCTAGATCCTAAAAGGTTTAAGTTGTGTTGTCTTATAGCTCGAGCAATATTTCACAGGTAATGGTTGAATGAGGCAGGCCAAGAGTCCTTAAACAAGACCTATATTCAGTGGTGGATTATTGACACTGTTTTACAATTTTAACATAATCTTGGAGGAGAGTGATGCTGCCATGCCATACAGTAATACATGTCAAATCATGTTGTACTAGAAAGTTATTCATAAAAACTAAATAACTATGCTCAACATTATATCCAAGACGTAGTAGACTGACAATTTACAATTTTAGTTTAAAATTGTAGCTGTGTGAGGCGGTAGATCATTGTAGGCACATTACATTATGTCTACCTCAATCATAGAATAATACAATACAATTTTACATAATTAGAGTAATTCATCTAAACAAAGAGGAAACTTACAATATGTAACCTATTCATACTGCACTTAAAACTAACTACTTACCATAAATAATTATATCAACATTATAATTTGCATAATGCTGTTTTTTTTCACTGGGTTATGAATTTAAATAGGCTTCACTTTAGACTGAACTTCCGACAGCTGATGTTGAGCCTTTGTTTGTGTTTCGTATGAAATAAATAAAGACATATTATGTTTTGTAGAAGTAATCTAGAGTATTCTCTTGAACATAACTAAATGCATACCTATACATATGAATAAATGGCTATCAAAGGTCATGAAGGGGTATACACTCCGACTTGTTAAAAAGGGTACTGTATCCCACTTAGCATATAATTTTCAGGATAAATTGAATAGATGTGTCTGACCGTGCCATTGTAATTCTTGACTATGGTTATGTTGATGGAGTTATGTTAATTTATTTAACCAAATCTTATGACGCTTTCACGCGCAATACGTCGTTGGGAGGGAATATCGATGTACATGATGTTGCGCGAGCCTCCCTAACCTACCCCACCTTCCAGGCCATACTTCGTGAACCACCTGCTCCGGCGCACCCAATGGGAGCGTCCGTCCGCGCCGGGCGGCCCCGCCAGCCCGCCGCCCCCGCGCGCCTCGCCCTCCCCGCCCGCGCCCGCCCTCGCCCCCGCGCCCGCCCCGGCCTCGCCTGTGGAGGCGGAGGGCGATGCGCATGCTACTAGCATCTCTATGAGGTGAGTTTTGGTGGAAACTTCGTGTTAGGTTCTCTAGGGATGTATGATGATGATGATATGAGGGCCGAGCCTTAAGGTGTGTGAAGGATAATATTGCTTGATAAGGTTTTGGAGTGTGCTATTAGCAAAACTTTATCTTGATGCAAATGTAACGATTGCATGACAGCCCTCCGAAACTACAAATATCGTCAGTGAAGATAAAACATTTCAATTGATGGTCAGGCTTTCCCTGAAAGCAGAAAATTTTCGATTTCAGAAGTGCAATGTCTACAACTTAGACGACTGAATGGTGAAGTGGTTAGTGACCCTGACTGCTATGCTGTAGGTCCCGGGTTCTATTCCCGGCTGGGCAGATATTTGTTTAAATACAGATATTTGTACTCGGTTCTTGTGTGTTGATATTTATATTTAGTATGTATCTATCTATGTATTTGTGTAGATATATCAGCTGTCCGACACCCATAACACAGGTTCTGCCTAGCTTGGGGTCGGATGGCCGTGTGTGAGATGTCCCCACATATTTATTTATTTATTTAACTGCAACATTTTATAGAAATTTCTGAAGCCATAATTTATACCAGCAAATATCCACTTCAACAAGTAAAATAACTATCAAAGGACGGCACTTATCTTTAGTTATTGTTTTTCATTTTCCGTCACGTGTAACTAAAACAGTTTTTACAGCCGCGATACGACGGCAGCTATAAAAACTTATATTACACGCGCCTCCGATTTTTATGTGACGAATATTAAGTGTTACATATGCATCGTCTCGTGTATTAATTAAAGCACTATGATCACAAGCTAAACAGTCTTTTAGTGGTGTGAATGCGTCGTTATTGTTGCGTCACACTGATATTTGGGTCTTACAATGTGAGCCAGTCGATTGTTGCATAAGAGTAGTGTGTGGTACATCTCAGCTTTGTCTACTGTTTGTTTAATATTCATCGTTGTATGCGTCATATGCATCTTGTTTCGGAGAAGCCCGCTTACGCACTGCGTTTGGTGTGCCATTGTCAGTTGAATGAAATTATGGTTAATGGTTAACATAATATAAACACTCAAGGCTTTTATTACTGCACCCGCTTCAGCCAGTGTTGTGTCAGTCCTTATGTGATAGGGGTAGGCATATTGCCATGTTTTCCGTACAACCAAACCTCGAGAAAAAATGTTTGCGTTTACACAAATATCTGCACTGGCTGGCTCGGTCTAAATTATGGTATGTTTCTGAATATTCTGTGTTCGGTAGGTTGACTGGTAGAAAATACTCTAAGCTTATACACTTATTTAAAAATATCAAACTATTACAAATACATCGATGTCATAAGACAGGTGGCCGTAACGTTAGTAGGTGGTTGAGGAAGGCCGAAGAATAAATGTATTGATACTTGTTGTCTATCACCTGCATTTGTCGAGTGCGATCTGATAATGTGAAAGTGCTCAATGAAAGACAAAACTATTTGTATGCTGCAATGTCAGTGATACTCGTGATTTCATCTGAAGATTCCAGTGAGGAATGTTTCAATATACTGCATTCATTCCACAGCGTATAGTTCGTTTAGTATTTAATTGTGTTATTGAGAACAGGAAACTGACGTGATGTCGTTATTGTTATGTTGAAACGGGCTGATAAAATAAATGTTTTGCCTAAAGTTTGACCTACATTCAGAGATGCATATCTAACTAAAGCCGCTCTATAAAACTGCCTTATCTTGTGTAAACCTTGCGGTGATATCTATAGATAGTAACACTATACTTGTGTGATTGTGATGACTGCATTTTGACAGCAAATCAACTCTTGAATGTAATCAATATCTGATTACGAAATTAGTTTAATAATGTAGACGCCACTAAACAGTATTGTTGTGTAAACAAATTTACTATCAGTCTGTTTGACTTCCTTTTGTAATCTATTTAGTAAATAAATATTGTGTCTGTATTAAATTAGTTAATAGCTGTTTCCCTCTTAGTGATTAAATGTTTTGAGGAATAAACTATTGGAATGGAATAAATTTAGAATAGGACGAGTAGTTTTCGAGTTTATTCTATAGATACTTTACAATTAAATACAATTTGTCATCTTTATAGCATCGTTATATGAGTACATAGATGACTAAATTCAATGGATGTGGCAACTGAAGCCCGTGCGCAAGACGCATTGTTCCCCAAATTGTAACATGAAGGCAATCAAGTGTCTGTAATTAGCTTCAATGAATTCGGCGCACGCGCACTGTTGTTGTGACGAAAACATTTACATAGAAATTGCGTGGCCCACACTGTTGTAGCTCGTTTAATAAATATTACAGCTAGTTGACGTAAATTATTACCTGTTATAGCTAAAACAACAGTTTTGTCCGCTTATGAAATTCTATTTTTTAAATAGTTTCTTGTTCATAAGCTACGCATTTGTAGGTACATATTGAAATGTAGTATTTTTTTCATCACAATAAAAAGTATGGAATTTAAATTTGTACGTGCATAAATCATAAGAGTGAATAAATTTAACTACAAAATCTGTGCATGATACATGTCCAATCCATATAAATGAATAACGACTTTCGATTGCGATTGTCTATTACCTTTTACTTTCTATTATTCGAGTTGTCCAGTCATCGTTATAAACACGATAACACTTCTGTACCTCTGTCATCAAAGTATAAATCTATAAACTCTAAATTACTTTATCGGTATATAGGTAGGTAAATAATAAGCTTTATACAATTTTATAAATTACTACAATGAAGCTTACCACATATACGGAATCTTATATGACGTCGCGCTATTGTGCTACCACTGCCGTACTCATACGGTAGTGCTGTTTATTATAGTGAGCTTAAGGCCAGAAGCCATACTAAACTTAAACTGAACTTCAAGGTCTGTCAATAGGTGGAAGACACTTGGGTGGATAAGTTATATTGTTTTTTCTGAAAACCGTAGAGATTTATTTAAAACATACCAATAAGATGGTCCAGACACTAGATATTTACAACATTTAGAAGATACCTAAATTTACTTTTATTTTATTGGAGCGGTGGTAGCTCAGTCGGGTAAGCGCCCGCTTCTCACGCAAGAGATGCGGGTTCGAATCCCGGCGCTGACATGTACCAATTAATTCTTTTAACTTAAGTACAATGTATACCTTCGCTCTTACGGTGAAGGAAAACATCGTGAGGAAACCTGCATATCTAGATTTAGCACATCTAGATATGTGAACCCACCAACCCGCAATGGACCAGCGTGGTGGGAAATGGTCCAAGCTTAGGAAGGCAGTTTAGACCTTGGGGATATGCATAAAGGTTCCACTCGCAAGATCCAGGTGCAGGTACTTACACCCCCACAGAGAATAGATTAGAATAGAATACCTAAATTTACTAGTGAAAATTATGACTCAAGTATAAACATCTTGAAAATAGCTTATACTACAGGCCTACCTTCCAAGAGCCGCTTCAAGTTTGCCCACCTTTACTCCGAAGGTACTTATAAATTATTATTATACTAACGTATTTTCTATTCCCAGGCCGGAACCCCAGCCTCAGACTGCGGTTCGGCGCGCCCCGCCCGCCCCAGCGCCCGCCCCCGCCACGCTTGTCACTGCTACCGACCTGCCTCCTGGATACGGTAATAAGGACTACAGCCTCACTTTATACATACAGCACGTAAATAGTCCACTGTAAGGCACACATGCATGCCTCCTCAAAGCCTGGAGGGTTATTGCCATAATAGATTGATTGAAAATGTCACACAACACAAACATATAACACATACATACCTAAGATCCGAGGAGAAATATGTATTAAAACATCGAACCCGAGACCCTCGGAACACCAGTCAGAATCACTAAACGCTGGTGAATCCGGTGGTCATCTCATCATCAGCCAATAATCTACAAATTCTGCACACAAGTTCTCCCAAGGAGAATCAAAAATTCTGTCCTTGATCTTCGAACTTTATAGTTTCCACACGGATTAATTACTGCCCCATTCTTCACACACAACGAAATCCTCCAACCATCCACCCTCTCTAACCACAACCCTCCCCCAACAGAAATGCGCACCACAGCGCAAGGCCAAGTCTACTTCTACAACGTGGCTCTGGGCTCATCGACCTGGCACGACCCCCGGGTGCCGCAGCACCTCCGCCACTGCGCCGCCGCCGCCGGCCCCCTGCCCCCCGGCTGGGAGATGAGACAGGCGCCGTCGGGGAGACACTACTTTGTGGACCACAATAATAGGACTACGCAGTTTACTGATCCGCGGTTGGCTCTAGAACGCGCTAATGTGAGTATTAATTAACATAAGTATCTTTTTGTAATAGTGTCAAAACTAGCTTAAAGGAGACTAAAGGCAGAGCTATATAGGTGTAGCAACAACATAACACATGTATGTAGGCTGGGAGATGCGACTGGCGCCGTCAGTCAACTACCCAGTTCACGGACCCAAGATTGGCTCTAGAACGCGCTAATGTAAGTATAAATAGTCTTTTTCTTGTAATAATGCCAAAGCTAGCTTAAAGAAGACTTATCTATATGGGTGTAGCAATCACATAACACAATACATGTAATTATAAGTCGCCGCCCGGCTGGGAGATGCGACAGGCGCCGTCGGGGAGACACTACTTTGTGGACCACAATAATAGGACTACGCAGTTTACTGATCCACGGCTGGCTTTGGAGCGGGCTAATGTAAGTATTAACACAGGGCTCGTTGTGTAATAGAGCAGAAGCTTTCTTACTTATGTAATTTTTGGTAGAACAGTGTGCTGTGCGTGCTGTGCATAGTGCAGTGTGAGTATTTAATAGTATCTTTGGGTAAATCAAAATATGATTAGTAAGTATCTTGGATAACCCAGGTACCAACAATAAGGAGTGCCTTTCCACCAGAGATGTCCTACATTGTTATGGATGCGTCTGAAATGATGAAATCCAACAATATTTTTTTTTGGTCCTCATAGCATAACACGGCAGCAATGAATGTCTTTCACATTATTTATATGTACGCAAAATCAAACAGTCATCCCCAACTGACCCACACCTCCATTCCAGATCACCCCCGAAGCGCCATCCCCGTCCACCCCGCCGCCCGCGCCCGCCGACGCCCCCTCAGACTCCGAGGCTCTACCCAAGTACAAGCGCGACCTCGCGGCCAAAGCACGGGCACTGAGGGCCGAGCTACAAGCCTTGCAGCCGCAGACTGGGCACTGCAGGATAGAGGTATGACGTCACTGCAGAATAGAGGTGTGACGCAAGAGGATGAAAGAAAGTATGTGATAATAGCTGAAGTAACATGAGAGGCCACGAAAGGTGGATGTCAAGTGCATTCTAGGCATACTAGTGAAAATCTGACTGACTAATCCTTTCTCCTGAAAAGCCGTAGACGCGCACTAGTGTTGAGTCAACGATACGATACTAAGATCAAATGGGAGTTGTCAGGAGTATTCACGTCAATAGTATACCAGACGTCATAAATAATTATTTATTTATTTAAAAAAAAAATATAGACAGTACGGCCAAAAGATTTCAAAGCATAGCTACATAAAACGCAAACTATCGTTTTATATTACATTTGTTACAACTTACAACCTTACCTAAACCGTTATTTTAAAACTTCCCCATTTTCCAGGTGTCAAGAAACGAGGTCCTCGAAGAGTCGTACCGCCTCGTCATGAAGCTCCGTGGCAAGGAGCTCCGCAAACGCTTACTGGTCAAGTTCCGCGGAGAAGAAGGCCTAGACTATGGGGGGGTGGCGCGAGAGTGGCTCCATCTGTTGGGACGAGAGTTGTTTAATCCGCACTATGGACTGTTCCAGTACGCTAATTCAGGGGAGGATCGATACGCGTTGCAGATTAATGCGGATTCTGGGGTGAGTGGATAAGGGATGTGCGTTTTTTATATAGTCACAGGTGCAGTCGATTGCTGTGACCGAAGATTTAAGACAGTTCTAGAAGAAAAAACTAAACTGCGCGGACGAAGCGCCACCTTGCGTTTCACGTCGTTACTGCAACAGCGTAATACAAATCCGCATTCAGTTCATTTCACTGCCTGAAAAAAAACTAACGAGCTAACCGTTTTTGAGCTAACCGTTTTTTGTTGAAACAATAATGCTAAAATGCCATAAGACCAACATTTTTCACTGAAAACCAACGTCTAAACGCAAACCTTTCTCATTTCAGGTGAACCCAGAGCACTTATCCTACTTCCACTTTGCGGGCCGCATCCTCGGCGTAGCTTTATTCCACGGGCACCAACTGGACGCCGCCTTCACCGCGCCCTTCTACAAGCAACTGCTGGGCCGGCCCATCACCCTGCGAGACATCCGCCTCGTGGACCCCGAGCTGCACCGCTCGCTCACTTGGATGCAGTGAGTGTTGTTGTTATATGTACTAGCACTTGGATGCAGTGAGTGTTGTTGTTATATGTACTAGCACCATCACCCTGCGAGACATCCACTCACTTGGATGCAGTGAGTGTTGTTGTTATATGTACTAGCACTTGGATGCAGTGAGTGTTGTTGTTATATGTACTAGCACTTGGATGCAGTGAGTGTTGTTGTTATATGTACTAGCACCATCATACCGAGCTGCACCGCTCGCTCACTTGGATGCAGTGAGTGTTGTTGTTATATGTACTAGCACTTGGATGCAGTGAGTGTTGTTGTTATATGTACTAGCACCATCATACCGAGCTGCAACGCTCGCTCACTTGGATGCAGTGAGTGTTGTTGTTATATGTACTAGCACTTGGATGCAGTGAGTGTTGTTGTTATATGTACTAGAATAACACAGCAGCATAATCGTCTACTGATAGTAGGCAGACCATGAAAAACTAAGCGTGGGAAGCCCAATGGTCTCTCTGATAGTGGGAGGATGAGGAAGGTCAAGGAGAGGATGTCCTTGGAAAAGGCTATATAAGTGCTTCATATTATCCAGATTGTAATTATTTGATGATGATAAATTTTCTAGTATAATATAGGCTTTCACCTTTTATTAGTAGGCTTGTTGTTGCAGTCCTATGGCACCCCAGAGGTGCAGAGGGTCTCCACTAACGTCCGCCACTTCCGCCTATCTTCGGCTGTACTTTTGGCCTCACTCCAGCTTAGTCCAGCGGCTCGAAGCTCGTTTTCGACGCTTCGGCGCCATGTTTGAACAGGGCGTCCCCGGGAGCGCTTGCCATTTGGTGGCCTCCAGTCAAAGCTATAGTTGCGGCATTCGTAGCTCCTCTCCGTACAGTGTGCCCAATCCATCTCCACTTTCGCTTCGCAATTTCCTTGCCGATGGGAGATTGTCGGCACAGCTTCCACAGATTTATTTATTTATTTTTTTTTTATTTATTATTTTTCATGGAGAATCAACAGCATGTTCTTATTTATAATAACTTAAAATAGCTATTTAATATAATATTAGACAGGCCATTAACAGATTCCCACATATAGAAACAAACTTAAAGTATACAGATAAAAAACTACGCTAGTTACAAACTAACAGCGGCAAGCGCCACTACGCCTAGTTAGAATTAAGTGCCTACTGACTTATTATTATTGGCAACATAATATTAGAAGGAAATAATAAAACAGAAAGCTACAATATTTGTGGCATTTGAATATTAAATACCAAATGCAAGTGTGCCCCCAGATAATTGAATTAAAAATAAATGAAAATATTTTATAAAGTTATTCACTTAACTAACTACCTAAATACTTATATTAGTAGTGTACTATTTTAGTTCAACCGACTCATCAATGAAAAAGTTTTTAATTTTAGAGAGACTACTGCAGAATAGGTCAATTTCCGATTCGGTGAAAATTCTGTTGTACGTGTTGCATGCCCTTACCAAGAAACTATTTTGCCGGTAGTTACAGTTAGCGGAGGGTACATGTAACAGTGGCCTTTTACGAGTCAAGTGATAAGGAACCCTTAGTGCTATCTTGGATAATATTTCCGGACTATCAATGATTCCCCTCAGATCTTCGTTACGTATTGTCTTCGGCCAGAAAACGCGTAGGATCGACCTGAGGGACTTATTGACGAACACTTGCAGTTTGTTCGTCAGCCCTTTCGTCACTCTCCACGTAGTAGGCTTACTTACAGAAATTCTTGTGGTTTACACTAGTATTATCAGACAAATCAATAAACATAACAATTATCTTCTAATTTCCAGGGAGAACAGCATAGCGGGCGTGATCGACACGACATTCTCGGTGGAATGCTCGTCGTTCGGCGCGGTCCGCAGCGTGGAGCTGCGCGCGGGCGGCGCCTCCGAGCCAGTCACCGACGCCAACAAGCGCGAGTATGTCCGTCTGTACGTGGCGCATCGCTTCACGCGCGGCGCCGAGCGGCAGTGGCTGGCGCTGCAGCGGGGGCTGAGTGACGTGGTGCCGCCCGCGCTGCTGCGCCCCCTAGCGGCTAGAGACCTGCAGCCGCTGCTCGCCGGCCGCGCCGACCTCGACCCCGCCGACTGGCGCAAGCACACGCGCCTCAAGCATGTGGCTCCAGACGCGCCCATCGTCGCCTGGTTCTGGGAGATTGTTGAAGAGTTTGATCCGGAAATGCGCGCGCGCTTGCTCCAATTCGTTACTGGATCCCGACGTGTTCCGCTAGCCGGCTTCCGCGCCCTACAAGGCTCCACTGGTGCGGCAGCTCCGAGACTCTTCACGCTCCATCTGGTCGCAGATGCTAACCCCGACTCACTGCCGAAGGCCCACACGTGCTTCAACCGCCTGGACCTGCCGCCCTACACGTGCAAGCAGAAGCTGCTCGACAAGCTCACACAGGCGGTTCTCGAGACCGCCGGGTTCGCCGTCGAGTGAACACAGCGGCCACGTGTTGATAAGTAACGCTAAGCCTCTGTTATTCCAGTTACGGACACATTTTTGGGTACTGAATCCGATTTGAAACGATGTACTTGAGTACAAGACTGAAGGACAATTCGCAATGTGACATGACAAAAATATTGGTAGACATATTTTGGCCAAACGATTGGATACTAGGGGAGGTTTTACGGTTTGTATTTCGGTGTTGATTGTGTTGGAAACTTATTAGCCCGTGTGTTACAGTACTCAAAAATATTATTTATTACTTTAACTAAAACTGTATAACTTAAGCTTTGCTTACTACATAGATTTAAATCGTAGCTTATTTACAATTCGTATCTACCCATTCAGGGGTAGTAGCTTGAGCACATTTTGGATATATTTTATTATTTTCTATTAATCAACATTCAAAATTACCCTTTTAATAAAACTATTAACAGCACATAGTAATGCTCAACTGTTATTTACATTTACATATCGTTACGTTAAGATAATTACAGTCATTCACGTTTTTTTCTGTCCAGTGAATTTATATCATAGGGGGCTTCCAGGTTTCTAATAAACAAAATAAAGATAAGTCAGTCTGTATTGTAACGGCAGCAAACTAATAAACATCATTGCTTTGCAATTATTCATATGGAATATTTTTGTATATTATATTTGTATATACTTATATGAATCCAATGTTCAGTACAAAAACAGCAATATTATATTTACTAGGATTAATATTAGATTGAATTGTGTTCATCAATATGCAACATTTATTTGCAATTGATTAATTTCTTGGTGCCTTATACAGCAGCAATGTTAAATGATTTCAATTACTTTCAACCCTTATCAATTATTATTTGAATCTTTCAAATTATAGATAGTACGGTCATATAAAACCAATTGTATAGAAATGAAAATTACCTGATGATGGAATACAAACAAGGATAAGTGCCTTACATACCTGTTTGGATAAAATGTAATTATTTTTAAGCTTGTAATGACTGTTAGTGATATGAAATTATTATATTATAGTAGTAATTGACTTACTGTATTTAAAATGATATTATAATTATAATATTTTTGCACATTTGTGCGGGTTTTATTTTCTAACCACACACAAGAAAACTTCTAGTACAAAAAATACCCTCGTATTAAAATTACAAGCTAGATAGCTTCTCGCTAGAGAAGTTTAGTTATGTTCCTTGCAAGTTAGCGATTTCATGAAATCGGCCGGTCGCTAAGCACGTAAATACCTACTCCATATGCGATATTTCCTGAAACCATTGTTGATGCCATAGAAGTAGAAAAATTCTACTTCCATGGTTGATGCTAAGAGCTCCATTCACACACAGCAACCTTCAGTATAGATTCAAGCATGGAAGTAATAAGTATGTAAGTAGGTACTTATTATTACCATGGAATTAAGTTTCAAGTAGGTAATCATCAAACTGTCTGAATCCACTGCTGCTGCTGGCTAGCCTCTTTATGAGAAAAGCCTCCCCCAATATTGTAATCTCAGAATAATAACAGCAAACAGACTACTCTATACATTCATTCAATAATTTATAGTTTATTTACTTTCTGCTCTGTGATTCAATCAACAATCATTCAGTCACAGAGTACATTATTGGATTCAGTTCAAATTCATTCATTCATTCGTTCGTTTGCGCGTCCCGTGGATGTCGCGTTGCGCGGCCAAAAAAATCTTTTATTTTTATTGCTAACGAGTTAGCTCGATAGAAACAATTAAAAGTAGTTTCGTCATCAAAAGCAGCCGTTAACATTTTGGCAAAGGACCGCGCTGTGTTGTATTTTAAGTTATAAATAGAGGCGTTACTGTGACAAGCCATTGTTTTCGTTGTGGAGTGCAGTTTGGTTGTTCGGATCTCGTCACGATGCCGACGAGTGCAGTGTACCAGCCCACCACGGTGACCTACGAGCAGCAGCCCGAGGACTCGCGGTGGAACTGCCCCATCAGCTACTTCTCGCGCCGAGTGACCAGCAGCCTCAACCGGGCCGTCTGTGTGAGGCTCGGCCTCTGCCTGCTCGGAAGCACCCTCTTTGTCATTGGTAAGAGCTCTGAATTATTTATGTGCAACGATTTGCAGACGTATTATTGTAATAGCGGTTGAAACTGGAACTTTGTGTTGTTGTAATTACATAAAAGACACTGTAATGATTTGTAATAGCAAAATAAACAAAGGTCTTATTGGATTCTTTCTATCTATTGGTAGGAATGGTTGTTGGCTAAAGTAGCAATTTCAACAGGTCACTTTTATGATGAGAGCAAAGTTATGGGTAATGTGTAACCATCAATAATTGCATACTTTAAAAACAAGCCAGGCATCCAGTGAATGGTGTTGATGAGCATATCCCCTTGTGGCTGATTCCTATATAAAAGCTTTGGCAGAAATATGGACAGACTGAAGTTTTTAACAAAATTTGCCCCTATTGCTTTAGCCCCCTCACAATCGCTTAGTCAGTAAATTATAAAATTTAGATTAAAACAACAAATATTAATTTATTTAAGTATAGGTACTAAAATTGCACAAAGTTACTGCCTACATTAATATACATAATATATTATGTTCATCATCATCATCATCAGCCTATGTCAACGCACTGCAGGGCATGGCTTCCTCCATGTTATGCCAAGTCCCACAGTCCTGTGCTACACTCATCCAGTTTGGTCCAGTTACTATCCTAATGTCATCGGACCATTATGTTAATGCATTTAAACTTATCATAAATAAATAATAATAAATATGTGGGGACATCTCACACACGGCCATTCAACCCCAAGCTAGGCAGAACCTGTGTTATGGGTGTCGGACAGCTGTTATGAATACATAGATAGATACATACTAAATATAAATAACAACACCCAAGACCTGAGTAATATACAAATATCTGTCTTTAAATAAATATCTGCCCCAGCCAGGAATCGAACCCGGGGCCTTCGGCATAGCAGTCAGGGTCACTAACCACTACACCATTCAGCTGTCAGATATTCTCCTTCACAAAATATACCAAATGAAATTGCTTAATTTAATGAAGATTTCCTCATGGTATGTTGATAACTCACACTATCAGTAACAGTTCACTTAACACGGATGCTGTTTACTATTAGCCTAGTCATGTCTTGATGTGTGTCTTGCGCCCCATGCTAGCTTTGTGATTAAAAAGCCAAATCGAAGGATCGATTACTGCCTGGCTGATACAATTTTTTTAAGGCAATTTACAGTCACTTACAAAAACATAGGAAGCTAATTAAATAGATCATGTAAAAAACTGTGCCTATTCAACATTTGTCGGCCAACATAAAGGAATGACAACATAAACATTACAAGGAACTCACTTGATACATTATCTTAGAAATATGTTCATGCATCCCGATTTTAATATAATATCTTGTAGATCAATAACTTGTCGTCGAAGCATCTGAATTGGTAGAGAAACAGAAACATGGGCAGGCTTTAAGCTTAGGTTAAAGGTTGCCGCCTGCCATCTCCTTAATAGTACTTTTACTCAATATTTATTTTCAATTAGTACATGCATGATGTGTTGCAAATAGTTAACTCCATAACACTGAACGTCTAGAGGGGTCACTCTATATGACGAAAAAACAATGTTTCGGAGTGTTGATTAAACGTGCCAATTGCACAACAGTTTTCGTTCGTATTTCGTTAGTATAGAGTAACCTTCCAGTATCTAACAACAAGTCCCTTTCTCAATCTGGATCAAAAGGGCTTGTGAAAGCGTTCTCTAGTAAGAAAGCCTATCGAGAAGATTACCCGTCTAGGCAGGCACTTCTCATCAGCTATTAGATTGCATCAAACCAGGAGTGCCCGCCGCCGAGCTAGCGATGTTGCGAGATAAACCTATTCAGTGCAGTGTAGGTAGCAGGAGTAGGTACTCAGAGTAGAGTAGTTATTGGAGATACTATGAGCGAGTTAAATTGAAGAATGTTCTACATATGCATATAAATTATCAAACCAAACCTAAACGCTTTACGCGGTAAGACCGCAGTTTCGATTATCTCCAGCTTTAGGCTAAATATTTATTAATTTAATATGAAAAATTGAAGATATTTGTATCGTACCTTAACGCGCAATTTCTATTAAGTAGATTAATATGTATTCAATGATGTCGATTCTGAAGGCGGAAATTCTAATTTTAATGCTGTCAAAACCTTAAATTCTTTGTTTAAAATTCGACTCTATGACTGTTCGCTGAAATCTCATTTTATACTAGCATTTTTTTTTGTTTGACAGCGTTAAAATTAGAATTTCTGCCTTCAGAATCGACATCAATATGATTGCAAAAAATCAGTGCGGCACACTTATGATAGATAATTTGTATCATTATTTTTTATTATTTATTCACGATAAGCGGATAAGAGATGAAGAGATTACGATTGAACTAATTAAATATCGCTACTGCTTTCTGCTGGAAACAGTTCTACCCATCATTAGTTAGTATAGTACGAGTACGGAGGTATCATCTATGAACATAATGTAGTAAAGCAAGGTGAACATTTTAGATACTGTGACTACTGTGAGGCAACACGAATAAACGATAAATATTTATTCACATAGTATTCTCGTTAAGTTATGCGCCCGCACGACGCCTGTGACGACTTTTGTTTCCTCCATTGTACTCACTCGGATTGTGAATGACTGACTACTTCCGTACGTCACACGAGGTGGTACACTGGAGCAAACGACACCAAATACTACTCAACATAATATAAGCCCTTACGAACAAAGTTATTTTATGTATATGTTTAACTTAGCCAGACTGTACTGTACCTACCTTAAACCTTGACAAGGCTCATGTCTCTCGCTTGAATAAACAATTTGCCTTGATCTGCGCAAACACATGTCCAATGAGCCTTAATGATGTTTTCCATTTGTATTGTGTTTAAACTTCCAAAAATGCGTAGATAATCGTTATCTAAATCGACTCCACATTCCAGCCATGTTCGTCAAGTAGGTTCTTTGAAGGAGTATTTTTAAAACGTATTAAAGCAATTCAGTGTTGCCCTGAGTGGATTGTCCAGTTGCGCCTGACCGTTTAAGCTTGGACGGCTTCCCCTATTTGGTCCGGGGAGGGGTAGCGGGGGGCCGGGGGGGGTATTCCGGTGTGCAGGCAGCATCCGGTAGCGTATAGATAGACTCGTGATAGTATCGTGTACAATGAGTGGTGGCGGTCGTAAAAGGTATCGTGTGTCCGGTGCGAGGCGCCGGTGACTCACGAGCGTTGGCCAGCCTGCCGCTGCGAGCTTATCACCGACACAGACGAAACAGTCTGGTAGACACGAACCGTTTCGTTTATTATGATTGAAACCTGGCGCAAACAAATTTTACATAGGGATATTCACTGTGCTACCACAAAACACTAAATTTGACAGACTTATTAGGCGTTTGACAGCGCTAAACATCTGTTAAATACTGTCTCAATATTTTGTGATCCCTAGATTCCGAAAATTCATTATCGTTCTCGCAACAAAGGTCGCAACCATCTGTTCTTTTTCACAACAAAATAAGCAATTACGCTCTTTCCAGCAAAATGAGATTCTGTGCCGCTAATTGGGGACTAATTGCATTAAAGTCAGCCTTCTGCACAATTGCTGTGTCTGCAGCGGTGGAGTGGAACAGGCTACGCGAAGGTCGACGACCTCGAAGTGGCTGCGACCTGACGAGTCCCATCTCCGTCACCGACTGGTTGCACCCCAGACGCTGCCAAATATGGTCACCAACGTGTGACATCCACTTGCAATGACCAGACGAAATTGCGCGCTTCGATTTAATTTCGCTACGTTAATGTGGTCGTTTTGGCACGCTGCTGCTGAGAATTTGCTCGAATGCCGTTGAATACGTTTTATTCATTTTGTTGATTGCTCGAAGCAGACAAACGTTCGATTCGTTCCCGTTAACATGTTTGTTTCTTTTGTTGAACACGTTCCATTCAACGTGCAGAAAAACATCAAAGATCTGACTCCTTCGCGAGAAATTGTCGTTATGTTGCCGAGTCACCGGCCCCAAATCGTTGAAAAGATTTCGTCTATTAGCCGTCTGATAAGTGGGTGGTAATTGTTCCGTTCGCTCCGATATTCACAGTGAAAGCCGGTTCTAATGAATCACTAATGCGTTGCGCTGCCCACCGCTGGCCCACTGTTTCCGCTGCGGCCCATTTTCGCAACACCCGCAGGGACCAAGAACTGCCATTAGTGACGTATTTGCATTGAATATTCGAGCTCGATTATTCTTCGATGTTGAGCTATTAAATGCAGCGCCGTTTTCCGATATTTACGTGCGAGGTGAGAGCTCAAATCCTTAGCGGATTGCATGCGTCTGGCTCCGCTGTAACATAATGGATGTTTTTAATCTCACAGGTCTGAGTGAAAGTTGGATTGGACGGGAGCTAGCTGGATTGGACGTTATCTGAGAAAACAAAAGCTTGCCAGAGATTAGAATTCGTCGCCAGAAGTTGGCGACATAGCTGCCAAAGCACTATATTAAACCGAGCAAAAACATATAGTAAATCCCTTACAATTTACAATAATGGTAGCTCAGGCTTGTTATTATATTGTTACATCCACAAGGCCAATCCGCCCCCACTTCGTATATTATTGATGCAATGGACTCCACCACCCACTTGAAAATATGTCGTGGTCAGCCTCGGCCGTAGTTTGTACCTAAACATAGTTGGCAATGGACGGTTATTTTCGTTTTACTTTCTGCCCTGCATACGAGTAATGACAATGACATGTTTCCAACATAATTTTATTCTGTCTTCAGACCTCAGTTAGTTACAGTACAATGTTGTTTTTTGATTCTAACTAACTACAATCCCTCACATCCCGAGAAATCAGATACAATAAAAAAATCTGGTCTTGGGTCACCGGGACGTAAGCGGTTAATAAAAAGTAAAGATAAAGTGTTATTTAAAGAATGAACCCCATTGGATAGAGGTTAAGTTGTAAAATCAAAGAAACTGTGTTGTAGTTTTTACGTTTCAAAGCCGGAATGATTCTGAGCAACAATCGAGATACAAAACGAAAAACGCCGGTCGAGCACATTGCCCTGCGGCTCAGTGAAAGTTTTGATATAAGGAGAAATGGTTCTACAAAGTCCAGGCAACCAATCTCACTTTGTATATGAGCTTTATTTATGCGAGATCTTTCATATTCCGACATTTTAGCTTGATCCAATAACTGCTGCGGAGAAGAAAAAAAATCCCAATAAGTAATTCGTTGAACATAAAAATGAATGCCATAGCAACACAAGTACCAATCCAAGAATCAATCTCTGAGCTACTATTCGCTCCACCTTGAAATTATGTGCTGTAATAAGAGCAATAACCTCTTAGTTTTTTGTTAGTTACACAAGTACCAGAAGGAAGGAACACGATTTTTTGTCTGGCTTACGCAACTAGCAACAGTCCGCGAGCTACTCCGGGCTGGTACTTCATCCTCAGACGAACTATGAATCATCTTTGATGGGGGGGAATGGGATTTATACCATGGCATGTGATTGTTGTGCGAAATGCTGAAATAACCTATGTTAGGTTCGTAACTATAAGAACATGTCGTTATAAAAGGAACAAATAAATGGATGGAAATAAGATTGGGCGTACAATAAATCTGATACAAAAACTCAGATTTGCACTGTTTTGCCGCCGGACTGTAAGTAAAAGCTGTGTCTTACGAAAGTTACAAAGCATCCGAGCGATGATAGCTTGATGCGGAAATAATACTTCCTGCCTCTTATTGAAATTATCAGATTTATAGAATAGAGTAGAAATAAATGTATTTCAGACCATAAAACATTACACTAGTACTTGTATACTACTTGCCTGATTACAAATTTTAATTTATAAATATAGATACCGACTAGAGTGGGGCGCTATTATAATTTTATAGAATCTATCTGTTAAGAGTTTTTACTAACATTCGAGCGAGTCGTTATATATTCTAGTTTGTAAATTCTCTGAAGCTGAAGTCCTCATGCATAATAAAAACTGCAGCTACTGTATTAATGAAAGCTGCCGGCTAAACGAAGGTAATTAACTGGAAAAAGTGTGCGATGAAAGTAGGTCAGGCTCAGAACTTGGAATGACATAAACTTTGGCTAGCCCACGCCACGTGGTTTTGTTACCAAAATGGTTACGTCATTGTAAATCGTAACACTCGAATAACATGTTCTAATAATATATTTTTTCCTAATGGTACCAGTTTTGTTTTTTTATTTACATAATTACTGTCCAACTACGCGCAAGGTGTTCAAGGTAAATCGGTTCGCTACACTGATTTGATGTGATTGTCTTCTACAATACCATACTTACTATACCATCTTCTTGCTACAAATACAGTAAAATGCTAATGGGGAAACTTTGGCTGGACTGTTTTAATTTTAGAGTATAATAATCGGCTTGTTATTTTTATACCGACGCTTCCAATGCTCTATGTAGAGAGCAAATAAGGTATTAATGAAAGCGTTCGGCTTGATCATCATCTACATAAACTAACATTTAACTGAATACGGCACCCTTTATTCACTGCTGAGCTTTCTGCATTTTCCATCAAATTTCAAATTCAAATGGTTTAATCGACGTAAAATTTTACAATTATTTGTCGATAGTCATCTACCACCATTTCACAAAGGCCCCGTCATTGAGAAGGAAAGAAATGGCGAAAGAAACTCCTCGAGCATCTTTTCAACTTTTTCCTTATAATCTATTACAATTTTTACTTATATCTAGTGCCTACAATTTTACTTAAGTACCTATATCCATTTCATTTTTTCAATAGCCTTAGCTGAGGTGGACAAGACCACGCGTTTTTGTCGTTTAAATAATCATTTATACTATAGTAAGCTTTACTACATAATGTAGCTTTAACATAATTCTTAAATTTTTGCTCAGTAAGGTTTATTGCTTCATTTGATAATTTATTATAAAAACGTATACAGTTCCCCATGAATGATGTGTTTGTTTTCGAAAGTCTGAGTGTGGGGAAAAGCAACCTATTTTTGTTTCTGGTCTCAATACCGTGAGTGGCTCCTACTTTACTAAATGAATTTAAGTTTTTACGAACATACATAATATTTTCATAGATATATTGGCATGGAACAGTTAGTATACCTATTTCCTTAAACGTATCTCTTAATGAAATTCTAGACCCTAATACATATATGGCTCGAATTGCTCGTTTTTGCAGAACAAAGATTTGATTAATGTCAGCCGCTCGTCCCCACAATAGAATTCCGTAAGACATAACACTATGAAAATAACTAAAATACACAAGCCTGGCTGTATCTACATCTGTTAACTGTCTAATGGTTCTAACCGCATAAGCTGCAGAACTCAATCTACCGGCTATCCTCTCAATATGGGGTCCCCATTGCAACTTTGAGTCAATTGTAATACCTAGGAATACCGTTTCGTTTACTAACTCTAGCTTATCGTTATTCAATGTCAAATATGTCTCTACTTGTCTTACATTAGGCAAAGTGAATTTAATACATTTTGTTTTCTTGGAGTTAAGAGCTAAATTATTTAAAGTGAACCAATTAGCAACTATGGAAAGAGTACCGTTTGCATTGTCAAAATTGACTTCTTGTCGCTTCAACTTAAATATAAGTGAAGTATCATCAGCAAACAGTACTATCTCACATAATTTATCTACCAAAAACGGTAAATCGTTAACATATACAAGAAACAAGAATGGTCCTAGAATCGAGCCTTGGGGAACACCCATACTGACAGGACAGCCAGCCGAACGCACTCCATTTATGTCAACTAGTTGAGTTCTGTTGCTCAAGTATGATTCCAATAATGTAAGAGCTTTGCCAGTTAGCCCATAATATTTAAGTTTCATAAGTAGAGTGGCATGATCCACACAATCAAATGCTTTCGATAGATCGCAAAAAACACCCACAGCATCAAGACGCTCCTCCCAAGCACTAAATATGTGTTTGACCAACGCGACACCAGCGTCAGTTGTAGATCGACCTTTGGTGAAACCGAACTGTTGGTTATGGAGAAGGCCGTGAATACTAAAGTGCGAAAGCATTTGATGTAGCATAATTTTTTCAAATATTTTACTCAGTACTGGCAAAACTGATACAGGCCTAAAATTATTGGGATCATTTTTCTCACCAGATTTAAAAAGCGGTATTAGTTTACTAAGTTTCATCAAATCGGGGAATACACCGACCTCAATGCATCTGTTAAAAAGATTAGCCAAGTGGGGTGCTAGGATATCAATAACATGACTAATAACTTTAACGGACATGCCCCATAAATCGCCAAACACCGCCATTACGCCGGAGGCTAGTTATCGACTCTCTGAAGCAGCATAGTTCTGTGTAAAGCCGGTTGCATGAGCCGAGGCGACCGCATCTTGTGGTCTGTGGCAATCCTGCAGCACTCTGCCGACTGCCTCATTAGAGGCATTAGCCATTACTACAGACGTCGTGTCTCATCTCCGAATGCAGACATTGCTGTATAAGGGATCTGTTGGTAAATACTCTCGCAATCTGACCTTTAGATTAAGTGGTTGAGAGGTTTGTTACTATATCGTGTCAAGATCGGCGTATTCATTAAGTCTTAGGCCTTCTACAAACTGATAAGCAAAATTATTGGTAGTTAAGCACAATATGACCCAGTTATCAGATCAATGTGAGCAATTATCATGCTGCATAGACAGGCGTTGAGTCATCGAGTGGTGCGTGGTGACGTCATCAGAAGCAATGAACTTGCTGATGCAGGGGAAGCGCAGTTTTGTGCCATTGTTCTGTCGACTCATTAGTCAGTACTGTCAAGAGCGTATTAGCGTTGGCGGCGGCACTGCTCGCTGATTGGTCCATTCTATTTCTCTGCGACCGGTTTCCGCTGCTAACTCGGCTGCATTTATTCGCTTTTAGAACTTTTAAGGGTATATTAAGCCAGCACCCACTCACACCCACGAGGTCGTTGACACGTCTGACCCAAACAACAATCACTCGAAACTATTGTGAATGGGATGCGAACACTTTAGCTCATTGCCTCATTGCTCTTGTTACGAATCATGTAGGCTAACTTTTCGGATTTGTGTAAACGCATCCTTAATGTTTTCTGATTTTATCATGATCTCACCTATAGTTTGCATCAGCAAGGCATCTTTTTGAACATGGGAACAAATTATTACCTAAATCCTTTTTAGGTCAGTTAAAAGGTGTTTTTCTGGGGCGAGACTTTGTGAATTATTTATTGGGTTGCCGCTCCAGTTCTCAATGTTTGTTTGTGACAACCAATAACTGGTTGGAGCTTTAACTGTGCCTTTTCACATTAAGATCTGGTCCTAGCATCTAAATCAGTCTAAACGTAAACAATCTGTTTAAACTGCAATTTTATTTGTTTACTATCGACTAGTATTCACTTTTACTACTGTAAACAGTACGTAGTTTAACCGCGTAACTTCAGTGTTATCGCTATTATTTACCGTGAGGGCAGAGAGGTCAGTTACCCTAGAAATGTCATCAATCGAAAAGAAAATAACGTATTTAAACTAAAAGAAATATATTCTAATATTAGTAAAAGTTCTTTCATCGCTAGTTTAGTGAATTTCAGGCATATAAAACTTGGTTGGTGATACCAACCTATGTGTATATTAATGGACCCCCCAAGGAAAGTCTTAGAACATTCACCACAGCCACTCAGTGCGTTATGGTGGTGTTACGTAAGAGCAATCTGTTTCTTGTTTCACCATTGTTCTAAGTTCTAGGCGTAAATATATCACTTTCCTGTGTAAAATTTATGCATGGGCTAGAGTGTGTGGTATTGTTACTTTCCCCTAGATCTATACTCTCCCCACCGCGTTTATAGTACAAGATTCAGGTCCACTTGCACAAATATATCAAATCTCGATTTAAGCAACGTCAATCCAAATAAATTTATGGCTTTAAATCTCGATTTAAGCCATAAATTTATATGGATTTAGATTTAATACGTTTGTGCAAGACGCCCTGATTTTTCGAATTAGTAAAATAGATCAAGTATGCAGAGCCAACTGATATTTTCCTAATGCGTAGGGAGGTACATAATAATATGCATGGCATTGTGACTAATGATCGTATGGTAATTTACAACTTAACACTGCGGTGACGATAAATACACGAGGTATGTTATTACTTTATGATCTATTGGGGTCTAAAGTGCATAACGTGTACAAAAACTCCACACCTCACGCCTTTGAAAGTATACAAGTACATAGAATACTAGATTGCTGTTTACGTACGAAATACGGCATTCTCTGCAGACTGATTATATTTTAACAAGTCGGAATGGGTACAGTTAAATTGGATTTGTTCGTTTAATAGGAGATTGGAAAAGTCCTTCGTTATGTGTCGAAAATTAAAGCGGTTCTACTGGGTGTTTTAACTTTACATTTTGTTTACTTGTACCTTCTAATAATATCTACATCTCTGTATGTTATCTACTGGTGGTTTACAATTACCATAATTAGCCACTTCCTTAAGCCATCAACCAGTCTTGTGAGTTGTGGCGTCTGTAATTTCCAAGGACTAATTTAAATTCATACATTTACTTACACAAATACTATGTAAGCGGCCAAACACAATATTTTATCATGCTTTGAAGAGCAGCAGAATCTATCGACAGACTTACATTCATAAGAGTGGGTATCCGCCTTTGTGTCATTTACTCATACAAGCACTCTCACTCTCATATACTTGCTGTGGGTTTACACTATTCATGGAACAATAAATAATCCCGTTCTATTCTTGAAGGAGGTCAGGGTAATGCTCCTTTACAACGTTTGTGGAGTGAGTCCTTTGTGAACGTCTTATTTTATGTGAACCAGCTTAGCCCCTTGTGGAGTTTACCAGGAAAACCGGAATATTCACTTTATATTCCCATTCTTGTATTGTAGATGTAGGTACATTGTACACGATCGTTCCAGTAAATTGTGTACTTAAAAAAGTATTATCTTTTTCCTGAAGAGTTTGATTTAATCATAATTCACTTTCGTTTTCAGTTTTTAGTAGTATAGTTGTAAGTAGTAAAATTTGATTGTTCTTAACATTGTGACGGTTGATGATCGCCGTATTCAGCTGAATCAATAGCAGCTGTGTATGTCGCACACACTGTCTGCGGTTTGATGTTTTTCATTGTCTGCTGTATTTGTTTTGTAAAATCAGAAAACGTGTAGGTATGTATTCTCAATGTGCCATACCATATTTTCGGTTGTAGGTTTGATTGTATTTATATTTACCATTTGTGATTTTACTCCATCAACATTGATACTGCATTGCATACCCATTCCTCTCCAAACTAAGCCACTATAGATAAGTTCAGAACATGAATGTCCCCCTAGTCGAATTTCGACCACGGCGGCCAATCTTATTTGAGATCAACCAGTCAATGACCACGCTTTATGCCCATCACCAGCTCTCTTAATAATTATGTTCTTCACCCGCAACTCATTCCGTCTACTGTAAATTGAGAACCAATCTCTCTATAACCACCAACCCTCCGTATAATTCTACGCCCTTCGCCACCAAACTCACCTCTATGTCCTCTTCCCTTAGGCCTGGCGCTGGTGATAGCGGGCGGCGTGCAGTACTCGGAGCCGCCGCCGCCGGGCCCGGAGGCGCCGCCCTCGGGTGACGTCGCCATGCTCATCGCGGGCGGGGTCGTGCTGTGTCTCGGGCTGCTGTTTGCTGGTATGTAGCACAATCGGCCATTCTTGTGGGGTTACCACAACTGAACATTAGCAATTAACAATCCGCTTGATTTTCAAATGTGACACGTTACTTGTATGGATCCGATAGATGATTGACATGCGAGCGACACTTCTTATGGATTCTTAATTGCTAATCTGCAGCTGCAACTCTCATCAAATCTTAATTACACACTAACTTTTCAGAATGGCAAATTTACCTACTTTAAAATGATTTTGAATAAACAAAGACATAAACTCTTAAGTAACTCTTGAAATTAGTTCAATGTGGCAATAGTAAACATTCTAGTATTTAAATCAGAATCATACCTACACTAGTTACTTATTGATTTGCTATGAGCAAATCACCAGCTATCGTGTTTACGTTTCCGTAACTGATACGAAACCGCGAAATCCTGTCTGTACTGTAACTAATATGAGTTACTTGAGACCAAGAATGTTGTAAGTCGTCCTGAAGTTACACCTCGACCGCCGCCGCCGCCGCCGCGACGTGGGGGGTTTCAACACAACACTATTATTAGAAACCCGGGATGGAAATCGTTAATCTATTGTCATTTCAATGGGCCGTAGCTCGGGGTTATGGCGCCAGTTCATTTTGGTAAACAACATGCATGTTTCCTATGGATGGAAGTACTTTAGAAGTCACCGGCCTCGATTTATTTGTTGTTAGAACTACGCATGATTGAGAGAAAAAGCAGTAGTAAGTACTAAGTACTGCTTTTTCTCTCAACCATTCATATTGAAACCTATTTTTCCATATTTATTCTAAAACGAGTTATTCTTCCTTCTGGCTTGCTGCAAGGCAAATAAACATTTCAGTAGGTGCTGTCGTCAGAGCGCATGTAACTTGAAAGTTAAAACTAAATGATTACGCAACACTAGCCGTTGCAGTTGCAATAAGTGCAGAATGGCACGTAGCGTAGGCGATACAAATAGTTATTTCCACGAATATGACATAATATACGCAGTCTTTGATGAATCATTAAGGCCTAGAGAGGATAATAACCTTGTTCGTAACGTGTTCAGCGTCACATGGTAGGTGGTTATAACATTTATAACCTAATCCACGCCATAAGGTTCTTTCTAGCTTCGGAAAACCGAAGTTTCGAAGGACAGTTGCGATAACCACAACTCTATTTCTTTGTATTAAGCTCACCGATTGCATGACGTCTCTCGTTCGTTGACTTGTTGGTAATGTAGAGGAACCCTCCAGCTCAGCGAAGGTTCACTAATCGTGATATTCGTGACGGCACGAGTTCCATCTGTGACGGAGGCGCTACGTTCCATTGTGCAAACACGGCATTAAATAATAAGTGTAACGCTCTTGCTTACATGCCGTGTTGCTAACTGAAGTCACCAACATTTACATGTTCTGAAGTAGAAGGCATCCATGCATAGGTAGATAAGGAATACTTGTTGGTGTTTTATTATGTTCTTCGGCTGCCATTGTGATAAACCAGCGATGAGTCTACTTACTCGAAAAGTCGAAACTTCCGCACAGGGCTAATCAATGTTCGTGTAAACAAATTTAAATTGCTTTTTATCTGAGGAATGTCGGGATTAGTTTCTTTTGTAAAGGCCCAACCCGCAGCCAATATCGCGATCACAATAAAGTACAGGAAACGTATAAAAGGCACGTTTGGCTCACCTTGGGCGTGGCCTCGACCTTCTGTGGACTGGACGGTGGAGACGCGGCTATCGGAGACTCCCATCAGTGCTCATGCATGCGATCCACGCCTTTACTAGCTACTACGAGTTTACCTTGCCCATACACCTGGTTCACCAATACGAAGTTTCAAAACTAATATTGATTTATAAAAAGTAAACGGCTGGAAATGAACCGTTGCATGTTAGTAAATATAACTTACTATTGAGATTTTCAATTACGTCAATAAAAATAAGTATTTGTTGTGTTTTGTCGGTCCCCTTTAGATAGCCCGGACAACAAAAAAACTGCACACACAATAACTGTACAAATACATCAATATAAAATTTTCATGGTGTTTCCCACCAAACATGCATTTTGAGACTATTTACCTAAGTAAAGTGTATAAAAGTGTTCAATCACACACGTTGTGACTATGCATCTACAAACGAACTGCTTGAAATTGCATGCCAGATGCAAATGCCAGAGTAACCCCGGTCAGAACAGACGGTCGAATGGCGTAGTGGTTAGTGGCCCTGACTGCTATGCCGAAGGTCCCAGGTTCGATTCCCGGCTGGAGCAGATATTTGTTTAAAGACAGATATTTGTACTCGGGTCTTGGGTGTTGATTATTTATATTTAATATTTATCTATCTATGTATTTGTGTAGATATATCAGCTGTCCGATACCCATAAGCCCATAACACAGGCTCTGCCTAGCTTGGGGTCGGATGGCCGTGTGTGAGATGTCCCCACATATTTATTTATCATATTTATTATTACCCCTTCTGTTGCGGTCGCGTGGCCTGACCAATCCATTGGTGTATGGTTTCTCGGAACATAATACTTACCAGTACTCAGTAAGCTTCAAATCTGTATTTGGTTATTCGAGACGCAATAGGTGAAGCCATTCCCTTCCTCATATGTCCGAGTACTAATAAGGAGAAAGGATCGCGTAGTACTGACCACCCTCAAGGCAAATACCGTAACTGACTTTATGTTTGACCTTAGTTAAATTACTCGTGGATATGGTGTTTCTGTAAAGAAATTATAAAATATAATTAACATATCTCACTAGAGTGCATATTATGCAGTAGGATATATGATATCAGTTATAGTTGAAGGTAAATTGATAATGCCAGACCAAATCTATATAGGTACCTTATCCCCCCAACTTCTTGTTAGGTAATACTAGAGCTAGACCAGGGTCTGTCATAGTGGTCAAAGGAAAGGATACATTACCGTCCTGAGGGCCTCGGTGCGATGAAGACGCAGGGATACGTCAGTTGAGTGGGCTCATTCCATGCACCCTATCCCCCATCTAAACCTCACACATCTCAAAACCTCCATCTATTCCCACAGGTGTAGGCTTCTGGGCGTGGTCGGCGCGCTGGGGCGGCGGCAAGGAGGCCCCGTCCGGCGGCGCGGCGGCGCTCACGGCGCTCAACCCCTCCACCGACCCGCTGGTGGCCGCCCAGTACGCACCGGTCCGGGACGCGCCCCCGGCTCCCGATGATGAGATGCGCAACCTCATGGATAACAAGGAGTGGTGAGTCAAGTTCAATAAATAAATATGTAGGGACTACTCGCACACGGCTATCCGACAAAAAACTAGGTAGACCCTGTGATGTGGATGTCGGACAGCTGATATATATCTACACAGATAGATACATATTAGGTAAATAAATAAATGACAACCAGACACAAGGCAAACACAATGTGCTCATCACAGGAATGTTTGCCCTGGGCGGGATTCGACCCCGTGGCCTGAAGCTTCGGAAGCAGCTTCACTACCGCCTAAGCTACGGTGCGGCGCGGCGATTCTTTTGACGAAGTGGTTGGTGATGGTAGTCTTCTTCGTAGCTTATCGGTGACAAACTCTACAGCTATATAGAATAGGGTTTGTCAGCGGTGTGTGAAAGTTACGAGGCACAGCTAAACCAAAATAAGCTTATACACGAATTATTTCCCCTATTTTTGGTTCTCTGGGTGAGCTATAACGTCTGCTCTGACTAAGATTCTAACGTATAGTTTTGTCCAAAAACATTGTCTGAAACAAGTTTCTGTTACGATTACAATCCGTTGCTTCTATGATAGATAAATATTAATTGATCCTATATAGCAATAAAGAATGAGTCCAACATCAATTTAGCACCATGCGGGTGCGGTGTAGCCAATGTGAGAGCAAATTGATAGAGATAAATTGATTGTAGCACATACCTACTTTGCCATGATCAATAAAGATGGGTATTTATATAAATAACAATTGTGTTGTTAAGTATAATTTTACTTCTCCGTCTGCTCATAATTTATCTGAGCTCACAACTAGTGTTGAACTGCGGACAGTGTGCACAAAAACCAGATATTGGTGCCTCGTGCACAACATACAAACCTGTTTCCGGATTAAGGAAGCGATAAATGTGAAAGCCCAGTCTCGGAGAGGATATTATTAAACATAAAATTTACACTTTCAACGAGTTCTGTTAAACAAAGCTAAAGTACTTAAAAACTTACGCGGTTCATTTTACCAGGCAATGTACATACTATCTTGTCGGTTAAGTACTGGGCGGAATCTGCGTTTCATGTCGTCACCTGTTTCATAAAATTCAGCTAGCATTTTTTTTATGTTTTACACAATGAAAACATGCGAATAATCACTTCATCACCGTAGAATACCACGATGTGTAATACGGTGAATATTATTGCGTATGTTGGTAAGACCATGGACCGGAGACCAACAGTCAAATTCACTATAGCTACGCGCTATCCGGTCCTCAAAATATACTGTTTTAATGCACATTCTCGTGAACTTTGACTGCGCATAACGGGGTACATTGTTCACACATTTAGTGGAGTTTCCGCGGCAGTGTTGTTATTGTCGATTATTCGATGCGCGCGCGCAGGTGTTAGTTCTCTGCGGTCATTGTCTCACTTCTACTGCAGGCGATGACTCGACTGGTTCTTACTGTCGGTTCTCTGTTCGCTTGTTATCAAGTGTCCAGGATTCTCCTTTGTTCTTTGTGATGTTCAGACTTAAAGGTACATGGTCATAGAGGAAATTCTCTAGGTTATGTCATTCCACCTTCGATGGAATACTACCACAAAGACCTACCTATTGTACAAATACTTAGTGTATGTAGGTACTAATGCTATTTTGCTTTTAGTTCAATTTAAAAAAACTTAGATAGAATACCTAGTACATAATATAAGAATATGTAATAACATTACATTTTCCTTTTTCAGCTTGAGCAGTGCTGAAGAAAGCGATAAGATGCTGGACGGCCGACCTTCGGTAGCGTAGACGAGGAGTCGCGGGGACTGCAACAGTATCATCTAGAATCAACTCTTAACATCATTGTTACAAGCAATTGGAAGAACCCGTCAAGTAAATACTTTAGTCAGAATGGAGTTAATTCCGTCTGATAATTCAATGTTTGTAACTCAAACATAGGATATATCAGCAGTTAACGCTGTAAGTACCATCCTGACTAAATTATTAAGGTAACACAATACATACCTATTTAGAAACTCATTTCAAATTTGTAGACGATGACAATGAGTTTGTAGTAACTTGGTTGAAGTGGCACTATAAATGGCAGTTTGCAGTAAGAAATGTATTTTAATACCGCTCCGATTTGGTGTCCATATTGAATAAGATTGCATTTCGTGGTACAAAGATAGTGAAAATGTGTGTTGAGTTGAGCGCGGAGAGGTAGCAAGCTCAAAGAGTGCTTGTGTGTGATAGATATAAAGATTCAGTTTATATTATATTTTTAAGTTAAATAATATAATGGAGATCTTCATTTTATGCATTCATCTTAACTTTGACGTAAGCGGTTAGCTTAATATAAACACAAATTATATCTACATACTTACATAATAATATATTATGTGTGTCGTCTATGAACATTATCAAGTAGCACCTTTGAAATTTATTTATGTTTTCATTATATTCTCATCCTTTCAACTAAGATTGTACTTAAAATAAAAACTTGTAGTGACAAATGAATTCAAAACTAAGATATTTTTTATAATAAAATATGTATCTAACTGGAATAATTAATCAGTAAAAGTGGCCAAATTAATTATCGTCCAGAGCACCTGCGGTGTGTTCTACTCTGTATTTGATATCAAATATCGTTATGAGAATCTATTTGATTTTGTTGTAGGAACATTACCATATCTGAACTACATTGCAACACAATAAGATTATTAAAATTCCATTTTACAATTATAACGTTTTTATTTAAAGTCAGTACATTAGTACTGTAATACTGGACTATTTATATTTCAGAAAATGTGTTAAATTACTTTATATGTTTACAAGATCTTTTGGAGTATTTCCTTATATTTTTGTGTTTAAGCCCGTCCTTTAGTTTTAAGTTAAATATCATATAACCTGAGTATTGTTAAGTAAGTCGCTCTCTAGTATAAACTACGAAACACCTGTATCTCATCACGATCGACAATACATCACATATTTACCTACAAACTGTAGTGAACTGAACAATCAGAGTTCATTAGATTTCGAGTTAGTCATCAGAAATGTAAATATAAACTCATTTCGATCTTCTTAGGAATAATGAAGTAGTTTAGCTGTAAGATAGATGCCTAAGTACGAATATAATATCACATATTACACTTAATACAGAATGTATATTTTTAACCTTGAAGGAATTAGATTCATTGAATCCAGATAGGTTGCCTTTTTCCCCTCGGAACCTTGTATAACTTCAGTGATGTCATATCTTGCAGGTTAAATATTTCGGTGCAATTTTTATTTAAACAAAGCTTTTTAATTTATACTTTGTATGTTATCTTATTCTATGTATATTCAGAACTATGTCAGGTACTTTCAAGTACCTCCTTGTGTTTTATTTATGTAAACTGATTATATTTCTTAACAATATTGCATTGTCGATTTGTCAATAAACAAGCTAATATTACGGAAATTGATGCAGTTTTACTTTACTTTACCTCTTGAGTTGTTAAATGTAATTAGTTTTTAACTAAGCAATAAACTAAACTAAACAGGCACATACAATGAAATATACTGTGTAATTTCGTACAAAAAATATATTCAAAATGAACTGTATAGTTATACATAAAACATCAAAGTTAATATAATAATGGTATAGTTTACGCTTATATCTAGTCAGTCTTGGGGCTCACGGCGCCACCAGGGGACGCCGGTCACGTCTTCCTCTTGGTACACCGTGGTTGTTGGCCTGAGTAGAAAAACATAGAAATTGTAAAATGAATTGAGCAAAAGACGGCTTGTTATATTCGTTATATTTTGGACATGTTGAATTATGATTTTATATGGGATGATAGAACACCAAAATGCATTTTGTAATGAAAACATCCCAAGAGTTACTGGAGTTTTACTGCAATCGTATTGTCAAGGAAGAATATGCTGACAGTTTCTTATGTCTATAGGTAGTATAAAATATTTTTTTCATGAACCTATAGACAACGAATAAGTTTGACGAAGACCATGTTCTCAATATACCTGTATATTTGGCCGCGAGGTAGTGTCGCCGACATCGGCATGGTTGATGTCAGCAACTGGCAAGCTGGGGCTGGCGCTTCCTGGAAATATAAGAAGATACACTTCTATAGCCCAATACTATTTTACATCATCTGCACTTATTCTATTCGATTCTCTGTGGGGGTGTACCTGCACCTGGCTCTCTCGAGTGGAACCTTTGTGCATATCCACAGGGTCTAAACTGTACTTATTTCTACACCAACTTGATGATGCTAAAGACATGTAGAGTTTGTGGAGTAGCCATGGATAGCATGGGAGGTTTTTCTCCAGCAGAGGGACAAATCATTCAGCAATTTCAGCACCCTCATATTCTTAGCATTTCAGTGACAAACACGAATTAGTCAGTCAGAGTAGCTATCCGCAGCTTACTGTCCAGGGTTAGACAGACATTCATACATATTTTATTAAGCCCCTGTTCCACAATGTCTGGTTAGTCGCTACCTGTCGGATAAAATACATGCTGTCACTGTCTAAAAAATAATAACAGAAAGTGACAGCATGTATTTTATCCGTCAGGTAGCCACTAACCAGACATTGTGGAACAGACCCTAAATGTCATTTACATTTTTATATACCCAGAGAGGATTATTTCTTATTTTTTTTGGTGACACTTTGGCCACCCCTTTTACTCCCTTCCCAGTTATGTAGCCTTTTGGTACACCCTAAACAGTAAGCCCCTTTTCCCACTATGCGATTATATTTAGCTATTTCTCTCAAGATTGCGACGCAACGCAACCCATGATCGCCTATAAAAACGGGTCTTGGCATCGTTGACTCGTAAAATATATGCGACCAAGGGTTGCGTCGCAGTCGCGTCGCTTGACAGTCGCCTAGTTGGAAAGGTGCTTAGTCTGTCACTCGGGGAGGCTCCTTTCATTGGCTGTGGCAATAAAGCTGTACTCACCGCAATGGGCTGCATGGCTATGTGCGTGTTGGCGCGCAGCTTGCGCTGGCGGATCTCGCGGCGCACGCGGCCCTGCACGCCCAGCAGCACGGCGCACACGCACGCCGCCAGGCACCCTGCGGGGGACACGCATGTTGTGATTACAATAGGGAGTTTCTAGGTTCCTACATAATATAATGGAGCTAGGTGAGTTAACTGAGACATTTTGGAGGCTGAAGAGGGATATCAAGTTAATTTGTTTATCGTTTTTATGAGGTAACGTATAAACCACACAGGCGCAGTCCAAGGCAGGTATTGTAATTACCTTTCACAATAGGAAATAATGATGAACTATGGGGGGAGCAAATCCAAAAAAGGGAGTGAAATGAATTATAATGTGGTGGTTGATTAAATGCTTGAATGTTGAATACAGGTTGTACAGTTAGTACACCTTGACTGGCATATTTTTTGTTTTGGGTAATCCTTTAAGTAAAATTGTTGATGAAGGTATTGTAACACTTACCAATATAAACTAAAACTCCAAGGTCACCATTTCTGTTGGTTCTCCTCAGAACAATACCCGCTATACACAGAGAGATCCCGGTTAACACACCCACCACAAATAACACCTGAAATTAAAAATTCATTATTAGTTTGCATATAAACAGCGATTTGACATAATGGCAACAGAAAAAAGGAGAAAGTAAAACCAAAATTGTACATGTATGCATTCATGGTTTCAGTTTAAGTGTAGACAATATTAAATGCTACAAACCTGTAAAATATAATAGCACACATATTCAAATCCCGGACAGTGTCCTCCGCAAGCTCCATATATGGCCACCTCAGGGCTCATTGATGGAACCGGAGAGCTCAGGGCACGGCTCGGTATCTGTGTCCTCTGGTCCACATCACACAATGGAAGTGAAAATGCAGAGGCACAGTGCGGGAATGTCAATCCTTCTGATACTCTGGTATGTGGTCTATTTGTCTTCCTAAAACTATGATGCCATGTGTTCCCGGACGCATATGGTGCCTGGTACTCTGGTGATGGTGGTCCATATTCTCGCATGGTCCCATTGTAGTATTGAGGAAGCTGGAAACAAAGATTTTGTTTAGAAAATGGCCTTCTAACAACATTTACAAAGATTCATGATGTAAGGCTTTGCTATAGTCACAATATCACGGTTATTATACCAACCTGGTAGAGATTGTCGGAGTTGGAGCTGTCGGTGCCGCCGGGCTGGTACACGGAGGGGTTGATGTCCTCGGCCCACGGGAACTTCGCCCGCTGCTGCGCCGCCGACACCAACTGTTGCTCGCTCCGCGGCACCACCGTCGTCTGGTACGGGTGCACGCTACGCGGCGATATTTGCTGCTTAAACATCTTTCATGGATATGCCTCAATCATCTGAAAACAGGAAAACGGTGAAAATATTGAATCACATCGTATCGTAAGCGTGTACATTTTATAAACAAGCGTCTAAGGTTCCACGAAACCATAAAAAAAGTACTTACCATACGGAAGAAATATTTTTAAGTAGTTATTCTTGTAAATAAATAAATGAAATTTTACTTAGCGTTTACGAATGTTGTGTAAATTCATGAAAATTATCACTAAAACAATACAAAATAAATTAAATTTCTAAAATCTGCGCCATGTTTATTTTTTTCTGTATACGTTTTTTTTTAATCATTAATTTATTTCGTTCATTTCATTCGGTCAGTGTTTTTTTTTTTTGTGGGCTGTGCAAAATTTTAATCGTGTTTTACCGGTACAGTAATATCGATAGATTTAATAACGATTTAAGGCGGTTATTTTTGTGTACTATTTGGTGGTCTGTGTGTTTTTTGACACTTGGCGATGCAATTTGTCTATGGTAAGTTGTGGTGCTGTGCCTTGCTGAGGCCTTGCTTGCTGAAAAAGAAACCGAAATAGCAAAGATTTTGTTTTTACATTTGTGTCTAAACTTGAATTGGTGCTGATTTTATTTATCCAATATAACAATACCCGTTTATATGATTTTGGAATCATGAATCATTGCATAAATACAGCCACTTCATAGCAATCACAACATTGCCAATGGCTTGAGGCTCACAGGACACCAAACACAAACATTGAAACCGCTAAAGCATCCAGTAACGGGTTTTATTGGAGCCATGAACAAAATGGCAATAGGGAACGGCTCCGCAGAGAATGGCATGAACGGCGACGACGAGCGAGCGTCCGCGGGGAGCTACTGCAAGGACTACATCCGCGGGCTGTGCGCGCGCGACGCCTGCCGCTACCTGCACGACCTGCCGCCCAGGCACCTGCTCAAGGAGATGTTCCGCTTCTGCCACGACTTCCAGAACAAGGGCTGCTACCGGAACAACTGCAAGTTCATCCACAGCTCGCGCGAGGACGAGGATCAGTTCTACTGCACGGGGCAGTTCCCGCGCGACGTGCGCAGCGTGCCCGTGTGCCAGGCCTTCCTGCGCCAGGCCTGCGCCAGCCCCGACTGCAAGTACTTCCACCCGCCCGACCTGCCCGCCAGCGACACCCTCCCGGACATGAACGTCCCACCGCCCCCCTTCTCACGACCCCCACCGCACATCAGAGATGATGATTCTCCTCCAGAAGCTAAGTTTAGAAGGTACACCTACGAAGATAATGTAATTGAACTCAATGGCCTCCCGCCTCTCCCCCCATGCTCCAACTGTGACTCCCTCAACCATAAAGTGAAATTATTACATGACAACATCAGTGTCCTGTTGAAGAAAGTTGCAGACTTAACAGAGAAGAATCAGCAGCTGACATCTATGAATGAGTTCTTACTGGAGCAAACCACATCCATGAGAAGTGAACAGTCTTGTGTAATAACATCCCGGCATGGCACATCAGCCCCTGTATCCCTTGCCACTGTGAGTATGACCCCAGTGGTCAGTTTGGCTGGAGCTCTGCCAACGCTAGTGCCGGCCAATGGTGCTACCAACCTAACTCTAGCCCCAGCCGCATCTCGGGCTCAAATAATTCCTACTCCACAAATACTTACAGTGAGCACTACACAACAGTTAATGGGTAATTCTGGGACCCTCATAGTGACCAGTGCAGGTGCTCAGCAGTTAATGCAAGTGAGTGACTCAGGGAACCTGATGGGAGGAGGTCAGACTGTGGTGGCAGTGACACCGGCGCAGTTGACGCTGGCTCCGCCGGGGCAGCAGCTCATGAGCAGCGGGCCGCAGACCACGGTGGTGCAGCAGCAGTTGGTGCAGCCGCACCAGCACCCGGCGCCGCAGTTCACGCAGCAGCAGCACCTGCAGCAGTCCGCGCAGCACCTGGCGGCTCAGCAGTCTGCCCAGCACTTGGCGGTGCAGCAGTCCGCGCAGCACCTGGCGGACCTGCAGTCCTCGCAGCACCTGGCGCAGTCGCAGCAGCTGGTGCACCAGACCTCCACGCAGCAGATCACCATCTCCAGCACCAGCCAGCCCCTGCAGCTGCCCAACTCGCAGGCGCAGACCATTACCTTCCCAATCATATCTCAGAGCATTTTGCCTCATTAAATTGAATTTTAGTTGTGTGACAATGATAAATACTTGCATTAGTTGAGAATGTTGATCTTGCTAATTTATGTGATATTACTGGATAATTAATGGTAGCTTGCTCTTAATGAATGTTATTAATTTATGATAGTTCAAGCAGGGACATTGATCATTTTACGAGTATGTAATGTGTAAGGCAAAGTCCCTATGCAAGTATTGTATACGATAATGTATGTAATAATGATACCATGAGCCTGATTTAAAATGTTATCATTATAACAGTAATTTAAGTTATGCACTAAGTAGTAATTACTATAGGTATTTTTTTAGAATAAAATAATCAGCTATGACTAATTTATACACTTTTATTTGTTATATATTACTTTTACAAGTCTCTCCTTTACAAGGGTTTATATGTAACATTCTCTCTAACATAACAATCATTCCTTTTATAGCGCAACATCTTTCCGTGCACCCCCACCACAAAGTTCCCCCTCTTGTCGAACGCTACCGCTGATGCGCTCCCGGGAATATGATCAACCTTAATAATTTGCCTGCTCTTATTTATGTAAAACAAATTGTGGCTGGCAACAAACACCAAGTCCTTATAAAACGTTATTTGAGCGACTCCGCTATACTTCACTTCTCCCATGAAGGTACACCGTGAAGGTTGAAGAGAGAATGAAGGCAACATGAATAGTACTCCTTTTTTGATGTAATAGAAATTGTTTTTGTCATCTATAGCCAGTTCGCTGAAGCCTTGTAGTAGGTTGTAGGGTATTTTCTTCACGCCATCCAGGATGTAAAGTTGTTCGTATCCGTTAAAGCTTTCGGTTACATACTTGTTGCCATCCTTGTCTATGAAGATCATGTCTACCTTCAGTCCGGGGCTGGAGTCGAGCTCGGCTCTATGTGAGGCGTAGTTGTACTTGTAGATGCCCCGTGCGGTGCCGAAGTATACGTCTGAGTATAACTTGTCCACTGCTACGGAGTAACTGCGGCCGGGTGGCAACCCTGGGTGTAAGGTTGAACATGAGGTATGATGAAGAGAGGATAACAATATCTAAAGAAGATGGGATAGAGTACAGAGCAATGGATAAGTATGTACTTAGTCTGGGACTGAGAAATCTGACCCCTAAAGTAGCATTATCAGTGTGAGAGCGCTCAGGTTTCTGTTGTCCAGTAAGGGCGTCCGTTGAGCCATTTTGGATATGTTCCTTGTTTGCGGCCATAAATTAAATAGAAACTTACCTTGTACTTTCACAGGCATATCTGCGTTAGCTTCCAGGATATACACATCGAATACGACGCCCTTGTCGCCGCGTCCCCTCGCCACGTAGAACAAGTTGCCGAAGATGTCATAGTGAGCGTCGACTGGCGTGGCGTCCCCAATGTCGATGGCTCGAGACATGTTGTAATGGTCATTCTCAATCTTCACTCGATAGTGGCAGACATCGTGAGGAATATCAAAACCATTACAACCCCAAAGAGTTAGAACGATTCCCAATATGATTAACTTCATTTCAAATGCAACCGTCGTCTTCGATTTTCAAAATACAACTGCCAGTCTAGGATCTAACGCTGTTGTTTTGAAGATTTATCTAAAAATACTTATGCGGTGTTAGCGCACTTTTAACAGCTGTAAGATAAGTAAAGTAGCGTCGTTAGACTATAACGACGCATTGACTATTGTAGGTACTATAACTTGCAATAAATAGTTCCTCTATCCCACTGTAAGAGTAGTCAATTATCGTTAGCAGGTCACTGGAAGGAGATAATGCTAGGGAAAAATATGTGTGTGATTCAGTCTTAATAATTTATTATTCAAATCAGTAAAATTTTATTGTAATAACATAATACTAGGTATATTATATGCTTAAGTATTTATAGATTCAATACATTGTAAATAAATAGTCGCAGATACTTAGTATCTACTAAAGGTACATTTACATTATTATTTTAGTCATCATCAGTTGATTGCAGTGCACTGCTGAAGGCACTCTAGCTTAACAAAAACGAACGAGAGTAGTTCGTTTTGAGTAAGAAAAGAGCCTGTTTTACGAGATCTCCGATGCACTTTTTTGCAGAAGCATTTTCCAGACGCTGTTGCAGATCTTAAGACCTCCTACATACTTATGAGGTATAATAAAATAAGTACTAATGCTATTGTACAAAATTATATGCTAGAATATTCGGGCTCATTATTTTCAAGAAATATGTTTAATAGTCTATAGTAGCCCTTAATCTTCCCCTGCTGGACATAGGCCTTGCTCAGGAGCTCTACTCTGTACTAGACTAGACTTACATTAACATAAATTACACTGCTTAGCAATTAATCACATGCATAATCGCCTTATAATAATTTAATTACATTATTGTGGTGTTCAATATTTGTACATGATTGTTATGATCTATATCCTATACTAAGGGCAATATAAAGGTGCATTCGTCTCAAGATCGGCCATTGACACTTCATAAATTACTGGAATCGCAATATCCGATAAGTACAATCCATGGAAAATTAGTGGGTAGATTAGGTAGTTCTCTACGAGAAGGTTTTCATCCATGAAATTATCCATTTATTTTTCATATACCTATTCCTTCCGTTGTCACTACCTACTATATTGTGTTTGTCCATGTCCGGCTGTTGACAATAATTGTTAGGTACCATTTCGGTCATATTTCGCGAAGCGCAGTACAAAGTGCTATACAATCGTTTGGGCTGTCTTATTAATTCCTTGACAGTGTAACTCATCTCATATACTTCCTTTTTATGTCAGTAGATGTGTGTATTCCTCTCATCACTGGCTATTGACAATAGTATTACCATTTTTGTCATCTTTCTTCATACAACATGTTGTAAAAGTGGTATACTAAGCCGAAAGGGGTTACTCAGCTCATTCTGAACAACTTTTATTTATTACTAGCTGTTCCCGCGAGCTTCGTTTCGCCATAAAAAGTTTTCCCGTGGGAATTCCGGGTTAAAAAATAGCCTATGTTCTTTCCCAGGGTCTAGACCATATCTATACCAAATTTCATTCAAATCTGTTTAGTAGTTTTTGCGTGAAAGAGTAACAGACAGACACAGTTACTTTCGCATTTATAATATTAGTTAGGATACCTACAACACAATCTGTTGTGATCTCATTCCTTCCCTGTCATTACTGCATGTGTTCGTCCATATCAGGGTGCTGCTGCTCCATTTGGCACAGTAGGTAGGCGGGCAGGCGGCCGGAGCGGTCGCTCTTGATCTTGTGCACCTTCCAGCGGTGGCCTTGCAGGATCTTCCTGCGAGGGAGGTGGTGGGTTAGAAGTTTGTGGGTAGTTTGGGATGTAGGCTTAAGGTTTGTGCTAATGAAATGGTGTAATAGGGTCACTCAGTGAACCTTGGCTAAGGGTACTCTCAATCAAGTTACCACTGGAAAAAATAGAGGCTTGGACTTCTTGTATTGGTTGCTTTCGACTAAATAGCTGCTTTTCACTGTTACTTTAGATACCCTGCAATTAAACGCTGGAACAAGCAGCCTCAGCCATAACTTACTTTGTATTAAACGAGACCTCTCATAGCAGATATCGCTCTCCTCACCTAAATAGCCGCTTTTCGCGGTAGCTTTAACTATGCTCCAACTAAATAATGTCAATAATAGTAGTAAACTCACTTGGTGTTGAACTTCTTGTAGCAGAGGTCGCACTCGACGGTGCCCTGACGCAGGTGTATGTCGCGCACGTGCCGCTTCATGTCGTGTTGGTACGAGAACATCTTCTCACAATGACACTTAGTAGTAGCATTATACCTGGCTTATCCAGACTGCTACGGCTAAAATATTAGCATTTTGTGGTGGTTTTAAGTTCGCCGCAAGCTAATGCTGGAACAAGCTGCCTTCGCCATAACTTACTTGGTATTAAACGAAACTTTTTGTAGCCGATATCGCACTCTTCATCTAAATAGAAGCTTTTCGCAGAGCTTTAAGTATGCTGCTACTAAATAGTGTCAATAAAAGTATTGAACTCACTTGGTGTTGAACTTCTTGTAGCAGAGGTCGCACTCGACGGTGCCCTGGCGCAGGTGTATGTCGCGCACGTGCCGCTTCATGTCGTGCTGGTACGAGAACATCTTCTCGCAGTACGTGCACTGCAAGTTCTGGCGCCATTATTATGTTATTTACTTCTTGTTTGGTTAGTTATAGTAGAGGTAGGAAAAAGGGGCAAATTTTGTAACATGGCAATCTCAGGTTCCTTTATTTACTTCGTTTGAATTGATTTACTAGCTATATGGTTACAGCGAGATAGTGATAGTCAGCATGATTCTGTCCGCTATTATCATATTGTTTCTTGATTCACAGACGTTATAGTAACTAACAAGATAAAAGATGGTCTTGTTCTGGCCTAATTTAGAATAGAATAGAATAGAATAGAATACTACTTTATTGACTAAAAATAACACAAATAACAATTTATACAGTGGAGTTAAAGCAATAGGCGGCCTTATCGCTAAAAGCGATCTCTTCCAGGCAACCTTTGGGTGGAGGAATGACTTAAAGAATAAGGTGGGAAGGTGTACAAATATAGTAGTAAACATTCACAATTTTTATAATAAATACTTAAATACATACATACAAGATATACAAAAAGGCAGAGGAAATAGTTATCTAGATTTATATTATATATACTTAGGTACTATTGCAAGATAGATAATGTTCGTTTACCTGATTTTTGAATGCTATAATTGTCTTGGCAAAACGGATATTTAGTGGTAATGCATTCCACAGTCTTATAGCAGTAACAGTAAATGAGTTGCTGTAAAACTCAGTAGTATGCGATGGGAAATTCAATAGACGCATTTGTGAGGAGAATTTACCACACGACAAGTTCTGGTTCTTAAGTATTTTACTTCTAACAAATTAGTATTTTCAATAAATGATTCTATAAACAGACAGGATGTAGTTTCATAATTCAGACAAACAATACTAATAGTAACATTTACCTTAAACGGCCTCGACGTGCTATGCACATGCCGCATATGCTTGGCCAAGTTGCTCGACGTAGTAGTAGCTTTGGGACACTGGGTACACTTGAATGGTTTGTCGACGAGGTGCGAGCGCTTGTGTACTTTGAGCAGGTCGATGGTGCGGCCCTGGTAGGGACACACGTCGCATTTGAACGGGAATATGTTGTCGTGTGTGCTCCTGGGAAGGGGAATTGGTGATAGATATTTGTGGTATATAATAGTTAATTATTCATTGCAATGAAACAAATGACAGTGTAATTCAATGTGGCGGTTTATACAGAATTTGAACATGGAGTAAGGGCACGAGACATAAACATCACTGACAAACACACATAATATACTAACAAATTTTCAAAATCCACTATTACGAATATCACATTCACACACTTCAAATTCCCCCTATGGCATAAATCATAATAATTAAGGTTCCAGTAAGGTTTTACATTATCTAAAACTCAGGTGTAATACTTCTATCCGCTGATAAGAAATTGACGTGATTGTAACGTGGATCGAGGAACTGGTAATTCAATAGAATCTAACTTTCAAAATCCACACTTACGAATATCACACTCACGTGTGCACAAGTACGAATCCACCCAATTCTTACAAACATTACACTCGAATACTCACATGTGCACGAGCAGGCTGGCCTTAGACTTGGCGGTCTTGCCGCAGGTGTCGCACAGGAAGCGCTTCTTGCCCACACCGGGGCCGGGCTCGGGCGGCGCCTTGTCCTGCTTGATGAACCGCGCCTTGCACTTGGGCAGGTGCTTGTTGTAGGATGGCTGCGGGAGAAAGTGTGGTCAGAGAAGAGTTATACTCGCACATAACGAAACTTGTTCTTTCATGTGAGACTACTATTTACAGTAATTACATAATTCATTATAATCCGATTAAAACATCTTCTTTTAAACTTCTCTCCCTAAACTCTGGTGAGTTTTTACAAATTTTGCTTTAGCCATTTATGTCCATATATTTAATGACCTCTTTGTAGTTGTTTGTTTGCCATTGATTATCATAAACATTAATCCTTTTATCTAATATAAGGCTTTTAGAATCATCTTCAACTCTGGGTTAACCTTTTCAAAAATTTTCACCTCTTTCCTGTTTACATACCAAATTGTTAAAGTCCTTGCAGCAAGCAGCGCAGCCCCACAGCGCAGAGTCACTGAACACGGGCGACGGCACCTGGTACGAGTCATCACTGCCTCGCGCGGCGTCGTCACTGGCTCGCGCGGCGTCCTCACCAGAGCTGTCACCGCCGCCGCCGTCGAGAGTAGAGTCCAGCGGCAGGAAGGGATCGTCTGGAGGGTCTAGGAAGTCTGGTATCTCTGGAAGAGATGGGAAATAATACTATATTTATAAGCATCGCGAAAATAGAGAGCTGATGATTAGCTGAATCTTCATATTTTGCTTATGATTCTGACAAATACTTGATTTTCAGCATGTTGTAAGAATTGTTTGTAACAAACTCGTAACAAAATGCAATGAAACTTTATGAAGCTAACCTTGAATTATAGGACTGTTTCTTTGAAGTAAAGGATAATAGCTGAATTGCGAATCCATATCCATATCTCTCTAAGCCTATAGTTAAGAGTTACAAACCTGTTTTAACTCTCACAGATTCTTCGTGGGCCTCATGGAAAGCTTTATCACTCCGCTGGCACATGTCTCTGAACAGGATGCACCCGTGCAGCAAGTCGTAGCAACTCTGACACATGAACTTTGTTAACTTATCAGATTCTTGAATCTGAAACGAAAAATATGTTTTTTTATTATTATCATTGTGGTAATTAGGTTTGGAAATATAAATTACTTTATTGAAATCACAACAAAGGCTACCAATATATTCAACTGATTTAATTTAAGAGAATGATAATAAACCACAACTACCATTTTAAACTCTCTCTTCCATCCTAAGGTTGTTCTGGTAGAGATTGCTATAAGCAATACGCCTTTTTGTACTGTTTTTATTTTTAATTTTATTTTGCATTTTTTTTCTGTTATTGGTTCAAATAAAGAGTATTGTATTGTATAATTTTATTACTCACCAGGACACCAGAAAAGTGTAGAATTTCATCAGCAAGATGTGGCTCTAAGTGGTTGTTGAATATTGGAATGTCTGCGGTGGACTGACTGCACACTCGGCACGACTCAGTACCAGATCTGTACGAAAAAACTCTGAAATATAAAGGGTTTTTCAATTGGCGCGGGTAGATTTTGGCGGCCCGTGGCGGCCATCTTGTTTTGGTGACAATTGTCAAATCTTTTGCTTATTATTCAGTTGCTTATGCCAAATCACCATGGCAGGTTACACAATTGAACAGCGCGTACAAATGATAAAACTTTATTATCAAAATAAGTGTTAGTGCAAACGTTGCGTGCATTGCGCCCATTTTACGGTAGACGTGGTGGCCCTTCACAGTCAACTCTTCAGCGTTTGGTGGCCAAATTTGAAACAACCGGTTCGTTAATCGATCAACCCACACCTGTACGTTCAAGAAACACAAGATCAGCCGAGAACATCGCGGCGGTCCGTCAAAGTGTACAGCAGAACCCGAGGCAGTCGATCTATGCGGAAAAGTCATTGAAAATTGGACCACTCGGATCCGTGCCACTGTGAGAAGCCGAGGCGGGCATTTGAATGATGTCATCTTCCATACTTAATGGCATATATGGGCCTTTTAAATAAATAAAAAAAAATGTTGATACCTCATACGCAGCTTCTTTAATTTCGTTTCAAAATCTACCCGCCCTTATTGAAAAACCCTTTACAAAATTTTTAGAATCAAATAAGCTCTAAGCTACCTTACATTTAGACGACTTTTTTGAGAGCTTAGTTGATGAAGAAAACATATTTGAAAACTTTGCATTGGAGTATTATAAAATACATGGCATGTAAACTGTATATTCAATAATACTGAACGAGAATCACTTACTTCTGTTTCTGCTTGGGCTGCTTAGTCTTTTTATCCGGTTTCTTTTTCTTTTTGCTTTTTTGTAATGCTTTACTTAATATCATTGATTTCAATAGTAATAAGGCAGCCATTCTTTATTTAGAACTGTAATATCTTGTTCATTTTGTTATAAAGTTTTGCAAGAACCAAGCAACCACAACAATTTCATGAAAATGGCGTCCTGTCTTGAGAAATGTCAGTGACAAATGACATACAGCGGTACAGTCCACAGATTATTCAGATGATACTAGAGATGTAACCGTTCTAAACCGATACTCCTTCCTTGCTGGAATCAATTATTCTGAGGATTTGGCACTCAGATGGTTCACATCCTAACTAATATTATAAATGCGAAAGTAACTGTGTCTGTCTGTCTGTCTATCTGTCTGTCTGTCTGTTACTCTTTCACGCCAAAACTACTGAACGGATTTGAATGAAATTTGGTATGCATACGGTCTGGACTAGTGGTGGGAAAAACGGCTATATTTTGATAACACGCTACAGACGCTATGTTACACATTTATAGCAGGTTATTTAATCCGCTAGGTTATAACGATATTGAAGAGCAAAAAAAAAATTGATGAAAAAAAAAATTGATGAAAAAACCAATGAACTTTCCTTCATACTTTACAGGCTTAGGACTGTCTATAATGGCACATCACTGTTTCCATAATGGCACATCACTGTTTCTCTTCATTTTTATGAATTATTGTCAAACGTTCTTTAATTGCAATAACTATTTACACAAAACACTTTAAAACCACAAAGTAATATCCTTTCAATGTTTCATCCACTTACGAAAACACACGTAAAGTAAAGATAGGTAAATTGTCCAGTCAAAGTTCAATCACACACAATCACAAAACATTTAAAATACGAAATTGTCCTCAGAACCAAATTGTCCGTTAGAAAGTACCTATTTACACTTACACAAACACTATTTATTTTCAATTTTACACTAAACCTAAATAAACACTAAACCTATTTTAATACGTTACTATTTAAACTATTTATTATTATGTATATTTACAAATATTTATTTACAGCACGCAAATGCAACAAAACAAACAACGCGATCGTAATTCGTAACGTTGCGCGAGGCACAATTAGCATAGCGGCCACCCGTGGCCGTTGCCAAATCGCGACTGCGGAGCTAATTTCAGCAGATAGCGGAGCGCTATTGCGTAGTGAAGCTTGCAGCTTCGCAGCGTCTCGCTCTCTCACACGCGAGTCGCGCGACGTTGCACCGTTGAGAGAGCGAGACGCTACAAAGCAAGTGAATATCGCCTGCGCGGTTATCGCGCGCCACGTCTCGAGTCGCGGCTGCGAGAAATAGCGGAGCCGCTCCGCTATTTCTAGCAGTAGCGTCGTGGCAACGGCCGCGGGCAGACGCTGTCCAATTTTGCGAGCTAAGATCGCGAGTGCGCGTCGCGTTACAATTATAGCAGCATTTGCGCGTTCATAAAGCGAATGCTATTCGTTGCGAGCAAATCACTTGCTATGTTTTTTAGCTATATGTTATATTAACCTCCACTAGTCTGGACCCTGGGAAAGAACATAACGTAACGGCACCAGTAATGGACAAGGACCCAGTAACTTATTTTGTCTAAAATAAGAGTATGCATAGTTTTACGAAAATTTAAACACCTTAGTTTCAAAGCCTAGACATCCCTCCTTGTTATATAAACAAGTTATTTATATCATCCATTTAGATTCAAAATTGTGAGGCAAAAAAAAACATTTGACGGGGGTTCACAAATGAAATAGAGATTTGTTAAGGAAATCGTCAAGGAGGTAAGTGTAGAATATTGTTGGTAATTTCGTTTTATTTTATTTTATTTTGAATAGCTTGATTTTATGCAAACTATACTGAATTACGCACATATTTTCAAAGGAATAGGACAGCTTACGTTTATGGAAATGATTTCAGAGGGGGGTGTTCATTACTGGTTTGCAAATTTTCAGTTAATCCAGTTATGGACACGTGTCGAAAATAATGTTTTAAGGTAATGTTGAGTTTTCTTATTTAATTATCTTTAGAATTTCATAATTACATTGGTAGTTTTTGTAAAACATTAATAAAATGAAGGATACCAGTGTTGTACAGGTGTCCATAATTGGGTGTCCATCACTGGATTTTTCATATTGTCCATGAAAAAGGTATATACGCCCAAGCAAATGGGAGATGCTATTATGGATGTACAAGATGGCCACTGCAGCCATGCTTATGGAGACACAAACATGTTCCCCCTAACATCTATTTCTAGTGTTCCAGAACAAGTATTGATCCAAGATGCACATGAAAATCCAAGTGTCTTCACGTGACCTGTTGTGGTTGTAGAAAAACAGGCTCACAGAAGCAGAATGAAATAAAATTAGTAATATGATAGTAGTAGTTAGACTTCTAAATATGTGAACCCACCAACCCGCAGTGAACCAGCATGGTGGGAAATGGTCCAAGCTTAGGAATGTAGTTTAGAGTAATTTAGACCTAGGGGCACAAGCACAAAGGTTTCATTCGAGAGAGCCAGGTGCAGGTACTTACAGCCCTATAGAGAATAGAAATAGAGAAATAGACAGTGATCGTGTGACAAATAGACCAGTGAAGCTTGGTAAGAATACCATGAGAATTTCAAAAGAAGAGGCTTTAGGAGGAGAAGGAATTAATAGGTAGAAAAAGGGCAGTGAGAGAAAAGATTCTGAAAAGAAAAGCTTGAATTAAAAGCATTCTGGCTGGTGTAAATGCAAGACCTGGATAACCCAGATGATATGATATGACGAGAGGATTGTGGGAACGGAAGAAGTTGAGACAAGAGTGTTGTTGCAGGAGATGGTGGCATTGACCTAGATGTGGGTGCCCGTACAGATACAAGGTTCATTTACATGTCTGCGATACATGTGGCAGTCAAAACAGCTCTCCATTACAGTGTAAGATATTTATCACCAAAGTTACAAAAGTCGGTACTGCTATTCGCTTGCGACACCTGGTAGACCACAAAAACAGATAGGTACACAGAAGCTTGAAGATTTTCAGGCCGCTCTAAATAGACCTGACGGCGCTCGATCGGGCGGAGATGCGGGAAGTTTAAATCACGTGGTCCGATGCCAAGCGGGCTGCTGTCAACAGTCTGGGATAGAAAACTGATTTATTTGCCCTCTGCCCCACTAGGAGGACAGGATTTATAATGTTATGAAATGTTAGTGTTTCTGTGAAACTTTTTTTTCAGAAAGGTAACACATTGATGGACACTAGATTAACGGTGAAATTCATAAAAACGCACAACATTTTTGTATGGGAGTTGAGTGTTGATTTGCTGGTGCACATGCCGGCACACTGCCTAGATGCAGTAAAGAAAACACGACGTCAATGACCGTTGTGTGCGTGTGAGTTCACACTTTTTTCTGTATGAAAACTTATTGCTGTGTGAAAAAAAGGTACTCTGGGTGCACTTATAACTTTGAAATCCTTCCAAAAAAAGCACAACAAGATGGTCTTCATACAAACTCTAGGTAAAACAGGACTGCATTGACCGTTGTTGAAATAATTAGAAAAAGAGCGGGGACTGCATTCGACGTTGTGATTTTTTTCTAAAAGTATGGTGGACGTCAAATGCAGTCAGTGTCCGTCAGTGGGGTAAATTAGCCGTCTTTGATGGTTCCCATAGTGTAACTAACGACCAATCCTGTTTGTTTAAACCATTATGATTACTAATCATCGTTACAATTATAATAATACAAGCATAAAATAATATTTTATACTTTTATCCAATAAAAAATCACTGTCCAACATTGGGTGTCCATTACTGGAGTTTGGGTGTCCATTACTGTGGTTTTAGGACATATTTTACAAATATGCAATTTACTGAAATACCAATAGTTTAAATCGAGCTAGTGTACATTCATCTTAAACGGCAATTGCTACGATTCATACCCACTTTCAATATTCTAACTCAAAAATTGAGCGAGTTACAGCCAAATCATTAGTGAAAAATGCTTAAGGTGTCCATTACTGGTGCCGTTACGTTAGGCTATTTTTTATCCCGGAATTCCCACGGGAAAACTTTTTAAGGCGAAGGGAAGCGCGCGGGAACAGTACTGAACGGATTTGAATGAAATTTGGTATACATATGGTCTAGACCCTGAGAAAGAACATAGGCTACTTTTTATCCCGGAATTCCCACGGGAAAACTTTTTAAGGCGAAGGGAAGCGCGCGGGAACAGTACTGAACGGATTTGAATGAAATTTGGTATACATTGGTCTAGACCCTGCGAAAGAACATAGGCTACTTTTATCCCGGAATTCCCACGGGAAAACTTTTTAAGGCGAAGGGAAGCGCGCGGGAACAGTACTGAAAGGATTTGAATGAAATTTGGTATACATTGGTCTAGACCCTGAGAAAGAACATAGACTACTTTTTATCCCGGAATTCCCACGAGAAAACTTTTTAAGGCGATGCGAAGCTCGCGGGAACAGCTAGTTGTTTATATTAGGTTTTACGAGGGCTACACCGAAAAGATCGGGAATAGAATACTTAGGAATAAATTAGAGTGAAACCTTTTTGGTGTATCAAATGTAGTGATTTTTCAAACATAATTCCATTTTCGAATTTAAAAAAAAGTAAAAAATAAAAGAGTATTGACCATTTGAATTTGACAAGTCGGTATAAAAAATGGAGCTTACGCGGGAACATTTCCGTGCAATAATTTTTCACAACTTTCGTCGAGGTTTATCTCAAGAACAATGTCTCGCCGAGCTTGTTTCTATTTATAAACTTGAAGCACCAAGTAAAACGACTATATATCGTTGGTATTCTGAGTTTCGCCGTGGACGTTCCTCTCTTACCACAGTCCCTTCTACTGGTCGGCCAAAAACAGCGGTAACACAAGATAACATCGATGCTGTACGCCAGTTAATAAAAGAAGATAGACATGTGACATACGAGCAGATTCGGGCTTTTCAAACCATTTTACATGAAGAACTGGGTGTCAAGAAGTTAGTTTCGCGCTGGGTGCCCCACCGTTTGACCGAGGAACAAAAGTCGGCTCGTGTTAATTGGTGTCGATCTGCTCTGCAACGGTTCAATGGAGGCAGTTCAAATGCTGTCTACAATATCGTCTCTGGTGATGAATCGTGGATTTATTCATATGAGCCCGAAACAAAACATCAATCGGCAGTTTTGGTCTTCGAAGGTGAGGTCAAGCCAACAAAAGTTATTCGCTCACGCAGCGTGTCGAAAAAAATGGTCGCTTCGTTTGTATCGAAAACTGGCCATGTGGCTACGATTCCCAGTGTTGCCAGTGTCAGATAGTCAAATATAACACGAATCAGATCAAAAAGTAACATTTTCCCGAGAAAAGTAACATGACCTTTTTAAATAAGGAAAACGACACAATACTTATTATGGCAGTTTATTATACAAAAAGTAAAATAATGTTCTTATCCTATTCGGTAAAATTTAAAAAAGCAAAAACATACAGTCAATGTCAGTCAAAACTTATTTTAGTTGCAAACACGACTTGTTATTAAATTACTAATTCCATATAAAAAACGAACTCATTTATTTTTATTGGGTTAAAATAATGAATGCAACATTTACTTAAAAAATCACAACGCAAATTACAAAAAAAATAACAACGACACATAGGTAGGTACTTTGAAAAAAGTATCGAGTGATCGATTCGCTGCTAGTCAGACAGAACTCACTTGTTCGCACGCCAAGAAACCGGGATGGAAGATTGCGAAATACACTCGACTCATGCGAGTGAGTGAATATGCGGCACGATGAAGTTGAAAGACTTTCACACCGTTAGTCAATTCACAAAATCAAGTACAAGCCAACGTAACAAACAAAAAAATGTATCATGCTTGGAGGCGTTTCATTAAAAAAAAATATTTCCTGTAAAATCTAAAAAGTAACGAAAATATAACATATTGAGTCGTGTAACATGGAGGTAACACAAGAGGGTCAAAAGTAACGTAAAATTTTACTTATGTAACATTCTGGCAACGCTGACGATTCCATTACAAGAACAAAGGACGGCTACTGCTGATTGGTACACAACAGTTTGTTTGCCGGAAGTCGTAAGAGAACTTCGTAAAACTAACCCGAATCGTCGTATAATCCTTCAGCACGATAATGCAAGCTCTCATACCGCTCGCAAAACAAGAACGTTTTTAAATATGGAAAACGTGGAGTTGATGGACCATCCTCCGTATAGCCCTGATCTGAGCCCCAATGATTATTTTACATTCCCAAGAATTAAAGATATGCTACATGGTCAACGGTTTAGCGGCCCAGAAGAGGCGGTCGAAGCTTACAAATCAGCTGTTTTGACAGTATCCACTTCAGACTGGAATTACTGTTTCAATGATTGGTTTAATCGAATGAAACAGTGCATTGAATGTCACGGAGACTACTTTGAAAAACAATAAAAGTAAATAATATTATGATATCTTTGTACTTTTTTCTATTCCCGATCATTTCGGTATCGCCCTCGTTCGGCCCTGGATTCTAGTCCTTTTATGCACCCCATGGTATAAGAATAACATATTACATTTACGTAATTCATAGAATAAACCATGACGTTGGCCGCATCCCAATAGGTAGTTTTTTATAAGCGGGCCTTACCGAGCGAGCGTGTCACTGTGGCGCCACGTTTTAAGTTTGTTCAGCTTGTGGTGAAGCCGTCTGCCTGCATTCCCTTTAGTACTTCCATTAGTTTATTAACTTCTTTGAGTACTTACTTAGTTTGCCTAATGTAAATCTAATAATATTTAGCACACACAAATGCGCGCAATATGTAGGGAAAACATAAAACTTGTAGGTGTATCTATAGAAATAAAATATCATTGGAGTATTCAAGATCTCATTATATTATACTTCATTCATTTTAAGAACTCAATTTCTTAAAGGTATATATTATTACATATATATATATTATTACAGAAATTAATATTGATTTGTGATTTGATTAATAATGACCATGAAGAAAAGGTTAAAATAATATCTAAAATTCCTACCTACTACACTAGTGAGCCTAGGCATGGTTTTCCATTTTAATTTCTCATTAATACTCCAGCCAGTCTCATCACTAGACGTTGCGATTCGCCACCTCAGTCAGTTTACTTTACAACACTCTCACATCAATCCAAATGACACAGGTAATTTTAAAATACAAGAAATAAGAGTCAATTTCAAAAGACATAAGATTACATATTTCACACATGCCAGATGTGGCCTATCAAATTGACTTTTCTGCACTTCAACTTTAACTTTGGCTTAGTAATAATGTTAAAATACTCGTTCACTATTGGTCAGCTCTTCACTGTGCCCAGTGTGTTGTTGGTGAGACTGCTCCGACGCGCGGTTGCACAGTATGTATGAAGGCAGCTTGTTGGGAAGTGTAGGCTTTTGCGGCTGTATCTTGTGCACTCGCCAAAGATGCTTCCGCATATGTGTTCTGTAAATAAGAAAAATACATAATTACCATTTCTGGTGTAGTAGTAATTCTCTCTCTATCTATCTATCTCTTTTAATCCCTAGTTCCTAAATACCCTATTAGACTCGGATGAGTGTAAGGTATGTAAAAATGAAAATGACAAACGTGATATTTGTATACTGACTTTCTCATAACTTTAGTGCAGATTTCACATTCTGTATTTCCAAGATTTTCATGAACTGCATACACATGCCTTTTCAGATATGTTTTGGTTTTTAATACTTTCTCACAATGTGGACACTGAAAAAATAAAAATATATTTTATGGATAATAATCAAATGCGGGTTGGGATTTCAATAGTAATCATGCCATGGAGAATGTGTATGTCGCAGCCGGTTCGTAGAATCCACCGTATTACATTACGGCTGGCCGCATCACAAAGCAGGGCCGCTTTGTGACGCGGCGGCCCACGTTTAGCCGCATCATACTACTACTAAAATTTTAGGGTGACCAATATGTCTATAGTAAGCATTACATTAATGCTGAAGGAATTTTATGGTTTCGATAGTTTAACAACCAAGTCCATAAGATAAATTTACTCTTTTATGGTTACAAAAACCATGATAGAGTTAATCAATCTTATGGACTTCCATTAAAGTATTAAAATACTAAGTAATCACAACAAAACCAAATATTTTGGTATTTTCGATGTTAAAATATACCTATAATAACAGTTATCAACAAGACTAACCTTAATAGGTCTAGAATATAAAACATTATGTGCACCTTCCATGTGCCTCTTGAGATTGGTGGCCGAAATTGCCGTTTTGGGACACAAAGTACACTTGTATGGTTTTATAGCTAAGTGCGATCTTTTATGTACTGTCAGTAGATACTTTGTCCGTCCTTTATACGGACAAACATCGCACTTGAAAGGGAATATGTTGTAATGTGTGGTCCTGCAATGGAAGACCAAGTTTTCTCATTTTATAAAGCTAACTGCAGATGTAAATTAAAGCTCATTGTAATTTTTGTTTGTTTTATGGTGTCAGCAGTTTTAAACCCAATCAAAATGCAAAAGATTTTAAGAATAACACTGAGTTGAAGAAAGAAACTTTACGCTAATGTTGACCTTAAATGTATTATTGCTACCTTGCTTTGACAGTATGTATACAGATAAAAAAAGACAGACATGGATTTAATGGATTTATGCCGACATTACCTTAAACTTCCTTTTTGTAACTTAGTGTAAGGTAAGGGGGCTCTATACTGTGTTGTTTTTCGAACCCGACAAACTGTAAGGGTGTTCATCGAGAAAACACCTCCATATGTGGGGTCAAATCTCAATATTCTAGAAATGGCGGCCATTTTAAAGTTTTAGATCCTTAGTTTTCATAAAACATCATATCTCGAGATTTAAAGGCTTTACGGACATGAAATAAAATGCTTTTATCCGCAAAATGTCATCTCTATCAAATAAAAATATGCAAAACTGCTAAAAAGTTACATAAATATACATACATATCTTTTTTCAATTACTTACATGTGAATTCGCAAATGGGCAATGGAAGGACAGATTTTCCCACAGTTATCACATAAAGACTGATTCTTGGTTTTCACACCTGCTTTGGAAGATTCGATAGTTTTTTTTAATGTAGGTGATTTGGATTTTCTCTTTTGACTAGGTTTACGTCGCACACCCTGCAAAATATTAAACTTTTAATGTAGGTACATATACTCATCTAAAATTGATAATGTAGGTAGAGTTTACATTGTTATTTTGTGAGACTTCTGACAAACAATGTGTGATTCACATTCTTAAATTAAAACATACATATAAAAATAAAACTAATACAGTAATAATGATACCTTTGCTTTAGTTGGTAAATCTTTGGTAACCATTAACTTATTATTGACTTCTTCAGAAATTAAATTCACTGAATCAGACTTAATGTGTTCTTTAATATCATCAGTTTTGTCACTAATTTCATTATGAAATACATCATTATCATCAAAATGATCATGATCAATGTCAAATTCTTCTACTTTAATTTCATTTACATTATCTTCTATGGTTTTTTTTAATAGTATACTGTTATTTTCTGAAATAAAGCAGAGAACATTAATGTGTAACTTCACAAAACAGGAAGTATTAGGATAACCAAAGTGTCTGTTAACAGGGTTATAAGCAAGTGTTATAAATGCTATAAATCACATTACAAATGTTACTTAAAATGTATTAGTTATCAATAATATTAATTTCAATTCAACAGACAAATCAATAAATGGCACTACGGGTATTGGCAATAAGAATTTGTGATTTTATAATTACCAGTTGCATGGTCTTCCACACTGCCTGTGGTCAATGAGTGGGACTTCCAGAGCTCCTTGTTGGTGCGCTGACACATGTCTCGGAACGTGATGCAGCATCGCAGCAGCTGGTAACAACTCTCACACATCATTTTGGGAAACATGTTTGATTCTATAATCTGAAATATTATCAAATATGTACTATTAATTATGAACATTTTTAGAATTTCAGCAATTTACAACATGATTTTTAGCAAATAATTGTTTATGGCTTGTGTGTAATGCTAATTAATATTATGTTTGAATGAAAGATGGGAGCTTTAAATTATTATTATTATTAATTATTTTTATTTAACTTGAGATGAAGCATCAGTGTAGATTTTTAAGATATTAACTAGATTTTTAAGATATCTAAGAAAGATATAGTTAACAGAATACTATAAACACATTCAAAATGACTAGATAAAAGGCATTAAGGCAATTTAAGCTTACAAGCACACCAGTAAAACACTTTATTTCTTTAGCAAGGCTAGTTTCTAAGCTGTCATTAAATATTGGGATTTTGATGATGTCTTCCATGCCAATGCGGCTACAGCGACTGCTACTTGTTATTTAGGCTTCGCTGGTGTGCCCTTGTGTGGCTAACATAGCCAATCTTGGCGGTAAAAGTTCGTTCGCATATACGGGTGATTCTCAAATGACGCGATTTAGGTATGTCCAAGCCATAAAATACATGAAATTGATAGTTTTATACCAGGATGTATTTTTTTTTGAATAATGTATCTTGTGACCGTTTTATACATTAGTAATGTAATGCATAAATTTATAAAGAAAGCGACAATGATTTTTTAAAACTCAATATCATAAGTTCTTTGGCGCGTCCTTCACTTGATTTTATTTTTAGGTCAAGAAAAAATCACTTTTTAAAGTAAAATAAGCTTATGATTTATATGTTATCATTATAACAGATACTTATGGTAACTGTAAATTAGGTTTCTATTCACTCTTAGGTTTAGTTTTCAAAAATATAACGCATTCAATTTTGTCCGAGAAAAAAAACTAACTTCTTTGGCGTAACGATACCGTCTTCCTACTCTGCGTTTAAACGATCACCGGACATAATCACCATGCGTCCCTCACCCTTCAGTCCCCCACTATCTTCGACCAGGAGTAGAGGAGCGTAAGTTTACGGAGTATGACGAAAAAAATTTTTTTTTGCGCTATAACGGGTTTTGGTCAGGTAAGTGCCTAATTTCTTCGATTGTTACTTTCATGCTATTATTTGTTTTTGTTGCATACATATTTTTGTCCACGTATGTCTATTCAAACAGTATGCACGTGTCACTAAGAGGCTCCAATTGTACATCAGCCTTCTGTAAAAATAATTTTTAAGTGATGATTTCTAATTTCGTTGGCAATAATTTCTTTGGATTTCTTTGGCATTCTGCACCAACGAAATTAGTTTTGATACAAAGAAATTAGTATTGAGTATGAAACACCATTAATAACGCTAACTTTATGCATTCAATGTCTATTATGGTTAATTCTCTCATCATCATCATCAGCCAATAACCATCCAATGGACATAGGCCTCTCCCAAGGAGCGCCACAACACTCGGTTCTCGGCCTTCCTCATCCAACTACTACCGGCTACCCGCCTAAGGTCGTCAGTCCAGCGGGCAGGAGGGCGTCCCACGCTGCGGTTTCATATTTTGACAGCTATGTTGGTAACCTTAGTCCTCTGACGGATAACCTAATTTCTGATACGAACCATCAGGTTTCTATGGAGAGCCATAGCACGCTGAGCGACTTTAAATCGGTGGACCAGTCCTACCGTCAGTTTCCACGTCTCAGCACCATACGTCATCACTAGCTTCTAGCTAGCTAGTCTTCAGGCTCTGAGGAATGGACGAGGAGAATATGTGACGAAGTTTCTCGAATGCAGCCCAACCCAGTTGGATGCGCCTTGCAGCCTCCTTGTCCAAGTTGCTTCTGCCTAGCCGAATAGTCTGCCCAAGGTATATAGACATATTCATGCACAACTTCGATTGTTGCCTCACCAACGACGACCGGCTCCGGTTTCATGTGAGCATTGTACATGACTTTCGTCTTGTCCAAGTTCATACCGAGGCCTACACGTCGGGAAGCAGCATTTAGGCCACTTAGCATCCAGCTAAGTTCCTGCAGAGATTCTGCCATAATAACGATATCGTCCGCGAAGCGGAGGTGTGACATGTACTCGCCATTTATACATATGCCATGTCATCTCCAGTCCAACGTCTTAAAGACATCCAGTGAATTGGTGAAGGAGATATCACATCCCCCTGTCTCACTCCATGTTTCAGTTGGATAGGTCTTGTCTTGTAGTCCTGTACTTGGACAGTCATAGTAGCGGCATTGTACAGACACCTCAACACCTCGATATAGCGCCAGTCAATTTGGCATCTCTGCAAGGATTCCAAAACTGCTTAGGTTTTAAGGCTTTTTCATAGTCCACAAAGGCTAGATACAGAGACTGATTATACTCTTCGGTCTTCTGTATAATCTACCTCACTGTGTGGATGTGGTCTATTGTACTAAAGCCTTTTTGAAACCCAGCCTGCTCCGGGTGCTGAAACTCGTCTAACTTTTGGGCAAGACCATTCGTGATAACCCTTGAGAACAGCTTGTATACATGGCTTAAAAGCGAGATCGTTCTATAGTTCTTCAGAAGGGTTTGGTCACCCTTCTGAAGAACTGTAGTTCTCTCTAGAAGCTGGTGTTGACAGCTCCAATTTTTGTGCAGTGTAGGACGTAGGGTCGACTTCACCAGACATCTCCTCTCCAGCTTGAAGTTGATATTCAAAGTGCCTCGGAGAAGTCGGTGATCACTCCCAGTTTTAAACCTATTGATCACTGGGACATCTCTGAATATGTGCTACTCTCTGAATATACTTCTCGGTTAGTTTAAGTACTAGGTACGCTACCCGATTTGACACACTGCTGATCTCCACTACGTTGTTGACAAGGGTCTTGTTGACGAAGAATCCTACGCCACCTTGGGACAGTTGGTCGCCCTCCTGATGGTAGAACATGTGGCCGGACTCCAGGGTTATCGTGTCCTCGTCCTCTTTACACTTTTTCATACCGGTGACGCTGCTGCCCATCGCCGGCCTATGGGATTTGGTGTAGCTGTTTTTGGATGGTTATACCACCATCATCCGGTCGCCAGAGCCTCATCTGTTATTTAGCAGAGTGCACCACGGGCAGGTGAGGTTGGCAATTGGTTCATTCGGATGTTGAGAACCCCTGCACCCTTACGTGATCAGGTAATTATGTTAAAAACAAATAAAGATATGCGTGATTTTTAGTTTTGTTGTGTATTATTTGCAATCTACGTATAAAACTAATTTCTTTAAAGTAATTTCTAATTTCTTTGTTCTTAAAACTAACTTCTTTGGGACCTTTTATAATTTCTTTGGTGTGTTTTCTAATTTCATTGGTGCCAATCTAATTTCATTGGCCCAAAATTGTTTAAAATCGCTGTAACTTTGAATCGGCTCGATAGATTTCAGGGCCAATAAGAGATAACTAAAGAGGTCTAAAGCCTCTACAATATGTAAGGTATAATATTCAAACAACATGAAAAAAAAAATGCGCCAAAGAAATTATGCTTTTGGAGCCGCTTTTGGAGAATCACCCATACCACACTTCAAAACTCCATTCTCATAATTATATGTTATAGCCGCAGGTGGTCGGGCCTTCAGCCCGATAAATATTGGGATATACTTACGAAGACACCAGAAAAGTGTAAGATTTCATCAGCGAGATGTGGCTCTAAGTGGTTGTTGAATATTGGAATGTCTGCGGTGGACTGACTGCACACTCGGCACGTCTCAGTACCAGATCTGTACGAAAAAGCTCTGAAATATACAAAATTTTTAGAATCAAATAAGCTCTAAACTACCTTACATTTAGACGACTTTTTTGAGAGCTTAGGCGATGAAGAAAACATATTCGCAAACTTTGCATTGGAGTATTATAAAATACATGGCATGTAAACTGTATATTCAATAATACTGAACGAGAATCACTTACTTCTGTTTCTGCTTGGGCTGCTTAGTCTTTTTATCTGGCTTCTTTTCCTTTGTGCTTTTTTGTAATGCTTTACTTAATAGCATTGATTTCAATAGTAATAAAGCAGCCATTCTTTATTTATTTTGAACCGTAATATGTTGTTCTTTTTGTTATAAAGTTTTGCAAGAACCAAGAAACCACAACAGTTTCATTTCATGAAAATGGCCTCCCGCCACCTCCCGCCGTCTTGAGAAATGTCAGTGACAGATGACAGACAGCAGTAGTATACAGTCCACAGATTATTCAGATGATACTAGAGATGTAAACCGTTTTAAACCGATAACTTCCAGCAAGGAAGGGGTTCCTTGCTGGAAGCAATTATTCTGAAGATTTGGCACTCACAAGGTTCACATTGTTTATACAGGTGTTGTTTTTCGGACCCGACAAATTTTAAGGGTGGATTCTACGAGTAATTTCATCGAGAAAAAACCCCCATATCAAATCTCAATAATCTAGAAATGGTGGCCATTTTAAAGTTGCTTTGAACTTATTTTATGTAACTTTTTAGCAGTTGTGTATATTTTTATTGGATAGAGATGACTTTTTGCGGATAAAAGCATTTTATTTCATGTCCGTAAGGCGTTTAAATCTAGAGATATGATTTAGGTTACCTATGATTTTCTAAAAGAAGAAGAAAATCTAATTTAAGTTACAGACCCCCACATATGGGGGTTTTTTCTTGATGAAATTACTCGTAGAATCCACCCTTAAAGTTTGTCGGGTCCGAAAAACAACTCACTGTATTAGGTTTTACGGCCCTAGATTCTAATCCTTGTGTACATCCATGGTACAACGTACAACATAGTAAATTTTCGTAATTCATAGAATAAACGTTACGACGTTAGCCGCATCCCAATAGTTTTTTATAAGCGGGCCTTACCGTTTAGCATACACAAATGCCCGCAATATGTAGGGAAAACATGACCCATGTAGGTGTACCGATATAAATAAAAACATAGCAGTATTCAAGATCATATAAGTATATTATACTATAGGTACTTAATTCATTTTAATAACTCAATTTCTTAAAGGTAACTACATATATTATTACAGAAATTAATACTGATTTGATTAATCATCACCACGAATAAAAGGTTAAAAATAATATCTAAAATTCCTATCTACTACACTAGTGAGCGTAGGCATGGTTTTCCATTTTAATTTCTCATGAATACTCCAGCCAGTCTCATCACAAGACGTTGCGATTCGCCACCTCAGTCAGGTCACTTTACAACACTCTCACATCAATCCAAATGACACGTCATTTTAAAATACAAGAAATGAGAGTCAATTTCAATAGACATAAGATTACATATTTCACACATGCCAGATGTGGCCTATCAAATTGACTTTTCTGCACTTTAACTTTAATAATAATGTTAAAATACTCGTTCACTATTGGTCAGTTCTTCACTGTGCTCAGTGTGTTGTTGGTGAGACTGCTCCGACGCGCGGTTGCACAGTATGTATGAAGGCAGCTTGTTGGGAAGTGTAGGCTTTTGCGGCTGTATCTTGTGCACTCGCCAAAGATGCTTGCGCATATGTTTCCTGTAAATAAGAAAAATACATGACATGGTGTATTTTTAGATGGATCACTTCTCGAGTATTTCTCTCTATCTATCTATGGGCCCCTAGTTACTAAAATACCCTATGAGACTCGGATAAATTATCAAATGAAGCAATAAACCTTACTGAGCAAAAATTTAAGAATTATGTTAAAGTTACATTATGTAGTAAAGCTTACTATAGTATAAATGATTATTTAAACGACAAAAACGCGTGGTCTTGTCCACCTCAGCTAAGGCTATTGAAAAAATGAAATGGATATAGGTACTTAAGTAAAATTGTAGGTACTAGATATAAGTAAAAATTGTAATAGATTATAAGGAAAAAGTTGAAAAGATGCTCGAGGAGTTTCTTTCGCCATTTCTTTCCTTCTCAATGACGAGGCCTTTGTGAAATGGTGGTAGATGACTATCGACAAATAATTGTAAAATTTTACGTCGATTAAACCATTTGAATTTGAATTTGAATTTGGATGAGTGTAAGGTATGTAAAAATGAAAATAACGAATGTGATATTTATATACTCACTTTCTCATAACTTTAGTGCAGATTTCACATTCAGTATTTCCGAGATTTTCATGAACTGCATCCACATGCCCTTTAAGATGTGTTTTGGTTTTGAATACTTTCTCACAATTGGGACACTGAAAAAAATGATATTTTTAGGATAATAATCAAATACGGGTTGGGATTTCAATAGTAATAATGCGATGGAGAATGTATACACAAAATGCTAGTGTTTAACTAAATAATAAACTTCCGACCTCAGATTAAGTATAATTCATACTAACAGTTATGATACATTTAGGTATTTTCTATATTAAAATACTCATACCTACAACAATAGTTATCAACAAGACTCACCTTTATAGGACTAGAATACAAAACATTATGTGCACCTTCCATGTGCCTCTTGAGATTGGTGGTCGATGTTGCCGTTTTGGGACACAAAGTACACTTGAAAGGTTTTATTGCTAAGTGCGATCTTTTATGTACTGTCAGTAGATTCTTTGTTCGTCCTTTATACGGGCAAACATCGCACTTGAAAGGGAATATGTTGTAATGTGTGCTCCTGCAATGGAACAACAAGTTTTCTCATTTTATAAAGCCTGCTGCTGATGTGAATTAAAGCTCATTGAAATTTTTGTTTGTGGTATGATGTTAGCAGTTTTAAACCCAATCAAAATGCAAAGATTTTAAGAAAGACAATGAGTTAAAGAAAGGATCTTTAAGCTAATGTCGACCTTAAATTTATTATAGCTACCTTGCTTTGACAGTATGTATACGGATAGAAAAAGACAGACATGGATTTAATGTATTTATGCCGACATTAGCTTAAAGTTCCTTTCTGCAACTTGGTGTAAGGGGCTCTATATAATTATCACTTTTGAATTACTTACATGTGAAGTCGCAAATGAGCAATGGAAGGACAGATTTTCCCACAGTTATCACATAAAAACTGTTTCTTGGTTTTCACACCTGCTTTGGATGATTCTATAGTCTTTTTTAATGTAGGTGATTTGGATTTTCTCTTTTGACTAGGTTGACGTCGCACAGCCTGCAAAATATGAAACTTTTGATTTAGGTTTAACTACTCATCTAAAATTGATTTTGTAGGTGGAGTTTACATTGATATTTTGTGAGACTTCTGCCAAACAATATGTGATTCACGTTCTTAAATTAAAACATACATATAAAAATAAAACAAATACAGTAATAATGATACCTTTGCTTTAGTTGGTAAATCTTTGGTAACCATTAACTTATTATTGACTTCTTCAGAAATTAAATTCACTGAATCAGACTTAATGTGTTCTTTAATATCATCAGTTTTGTCATTAATTTCAGTATGATATACATCATTATCATCAAAATGATCATGATCAATGTCAAATTCTTCAACTTTAATTTCATTTCCATTATCTTCTATGGTTTTTTTGACTAGTATACTGTCATTTTCTGAAATAAAGCAGGAAGTATTAGGATAACCAAAGTGTCTGTTAACAGGGTTATAAACAAGTGTTATAAATGCTATAAATTGCTTATAAGTTATCAATAATATTCATTAAAATTCAACAGACAAATCAATAAATGGCACTAACAATTTGGGATTTTATAGTTACCAGTTGCATAGTTTCCCACACTGCCTGTGGTCAATGAGTGGGACTTCCAGAGCTCCTTGTTGGTGCGCTGACACACGTCTCGGAACGTGATGCAGCATCGCAGCAGCTGGTAACAACTCTCACACATCATTTTGGGAAACATGTCTGATTCTATAATCTGAAATATTATCAAATATGTACTATTAATCATGAACATCTTTAGAATGTTCGGCAATGTACCTACTACATGATCTTTAGCAAATAATCGTTTATGGCTTGTGTATTGTGTATAATGCTAATGAACATTATGGTTGAATTAAAGATGGGAGCTTTAAATTATTATTATTAGTTATTTTTATTTAACTTGAGATGAAGCATCAGTGTAAATTTTTAAGATACTTATCTAAAGATAGATGTAGTTAAGGAAATACTATAAATACATTCAAAATGACTTAGATAAAATGCATTAAGGCAATTTAAGCTTACCAGCACACCAGTAAAGCACTTTATTTCTTTAGCAAGGCTAGTTTCTAAGCTGTCATTAAATATTGGGATATCAGCCTTAGATTTGCTGCAAATTCTACATACATGGGAATCCTTAGGTTTATTCATCCTGTCTCTGAAATTAATAAACACAGGATTAAACTTCTTGCATGAATGTGTGAGGAGTATTCAACCTATTTGTTTAATGGGAAATAGCACTAGGTTTGGAATGATAACTTACAATTTCTTAGTTTTGTGCTGATTTCGTGTCCTGATTGATTTATTGGTTGTGGGTTTAGGCGCTGTAGACATGCTGATTTTTAGAAGTAAATAATAAACAAATCTGGCATGGATGGCAAATCTTTTAAATTATCTAAATAAAGATGATTCACAACAATACAAATTTACAATACAATATAGGTACAACACGATCTAAATCAACAAAACAAATCAAATTTTGAATTTGTTTTGGATCAATTTTCTATTCTATTCTTGTTTAGTATGGCACTTGTACTGTGCGTGACTATTGATTGACATTTCATTTGACAGTGGCAAGTTTACAACACACACTGTTCTGTGATACAAGCGCCTAGGAATAAGGAATTACGAACATAAAACCGGTATGAATCGATATGTTTCGGCTTTTCTAAAACATAGTCCATATCATGGAAGTAGAAAAAAATATCTCTCTCTCAAGAATCTTTTTTTCTACTTCCATGGTCCATATCTAAAAATATATAAGTTTGTTATCTTATCTAGTATCAAAAGGTTTATGAACTACTTGATAAAATAGTATTTAGTTATAATCTGCAAGTTATTATTCTAGTATCGTTGATAGGAATGGTTTGCAAAGAATAAAATAATCATTCTTCATGACATAGGTAGTTAAATAATTTATTATAAAATTTAAACATCATGATATCATGTACCTATTAAACAACTGGGTTCTGTTCAATTACTTCCGTGCTTGCTAATTCTTGGTCACCGGTAGTCCGAGAACAAAGTATGTAAGACGGTACTTTGCTAGGATATATTTTTTCCCTCTGGATTTTGTGAATTCGAAATTGGTGTTTACGGAGGTGCTTTCTGAAAAACAAAAAAACTTTTATGAGATCAAAATACAGATATACGTAATGCTTATGTCAATGTATGAGATAGGTTACTTACATAGATAGGCGAGTTCCCCATTTTATAACAAAATAAAGACATAATGTATGTATGCTACAGTTTAACCCATGGAAGTAATAATACAACAGGAATGCGCACTCACCAAAATGATGCAAACAAAAATAGACCTAACGTATTCACCTTAAGATTTATATTTGAAGTGAAAGAGGCCGCGAGCCGATAGAGAGAGTTACCACAGAGCCCTTCCTCTCTTTCTAACAATTGCCAGGATTTAGTTGTGTAAACTTTAGTAGATTTTGTACGAAGAGAGCTATGCAAAAAAAATATTAAATTAACTCATAGACTACTGTATCTATCATTTTCAAAAACAAATTTATAATAAATCATTATAAACATGTAATTTTAATGAAATATTTGGTATTTGTATGAATAATAATTTCATAAAAAATATTGGTAGTTTTTCTAAATACTTTACGACAAGACCGAAGTTGTCAAGATGACGGATGACGTTTATACTGTTGTGAGAGACGTTATGGTTAGGGTGACCATTCATTCGTACTTTTGAATCACTTTCCATTAATTAGGACCTGTTTCATTCAACTTTTTGTTTTATTTTATACCTAAGTATCATTAGGTATTATTGTGGCTGTTATCTTATAAGGCTGGTAAAGAGTTATGAGCTGTTGATTTTTTTGGTGATAGATATGAGTATTATAAGATAATTTATCGAGCTTAAAACCGGCGGAAGCACTTAGGTTGGGATAATTTTTTTTAATCTTATGATTTTCATCAACTAGACTATGTAAACGGAACACCCACAGAGTAAACACGTTTTAGGTACTTACATAGTTGCGTTTAATGTTAACCAGTTTTGACACTTTCTTGTCAACACTATACCCAACTTAATTTTATATACTTAAAATTACATTCGTACCTACATTGCAATCGAATTATTCGAATAATAGGTGACTTTGAGACCATCGACACCTATTCGCGACATGATAGATTAGAAGTGATGTCTCATGAATTACCTAAAATTATGGTCACCAAATATAGAAAGAGATGAAGGGCTCCGTGCTGACTATCTCTGTCGGCTCGTTTTTTTGGTGCAGTGCGCATTCCTGTTGTATTATTACTTCCATGGTTTAACCCTGATTAATCACTGGAAAACATAAGTAGTACTTAAGTACTACCAAGGCCGGATTTAGAGGTCGAGAGGCCCCGGGGCAACAAAGAATTGGAGGCCCGCTGGCCCCAAATAATTTTCAGTTAATCAGTTTAAATTATTTTTTTTTATATTTTTTTGTGTTGTAGTGCTAAGTGTATATAATTTAACAAATATATAAAATATAATCGGAATCGAGAATTATCTGAAATTAAATTTTAGGGTTAATGAACGCAATCTTCAGAACTTTGGAAATTCAATTCCCGGAGTAGAATAGGTACTTTCAATACGCGGGAGAGAAAGCTTTGATAGAAGATTTTATCGTGGTTCGAAGCCTATTTTTTACTTATAATTTTCATTTTTTTAAATAAGCGATCTCCTGTACAATTTGATGTCATCAAAATTAAATACATTCTCAATGCAATTTCAAAGTCTGGGAATGTAGCTCTGAAATTCTGATTTTCTAGAATTTGGTAGTAAAATAGTTCCGGAGATTGGTCTTTTCCATAGTCCTTCATGTCCTTTCCTTCGTTACCAAGATTAGGTTCTAAATCATCCTGATAAACTCTCACCAATGCCTCTGCTACACCGTGCGGATTTTCAGCATCCATCTTGTTGTTGCTTTCGAAGGTTACAAGAAAAAGAAAGAAACCTCACACTAGCAATGTAAAACAGCGAAAGAAAATTTCTAAAAGGTACAACAGCGTTTTTTTGTCTAGTGTTTACTAGTTCCAGGCCTCCACAAAAGAGGGGCCCCCACATTTGACGGTCGAATGGCGTAGTGGTTAGTGGCCCTGACTGCTATGCCGAAGGTCCCGGGTTCGATTCCCGGCTGGGGCAGATATTTGTTTAAAGACAGATATTTGTACTCGGGTCTTGGGTGTTGATAATTATATTTAATATTTATCTATCTATGACATAGATTCTATGTATTTGTGTAGATATATCAGCTGTCCGATACCCATAACACAGGTTCTGCCTAGCTTGGGGTCGGATGGCCGTGTGTGAGATGTCCCCACATATTATTATATTATTATTATTATATTATTATTATTATATTATTATTATTATATTATTATTATTAAATAGAGACTTCGAAAAAAAAAATAGAGTCCTTCTCTCATTTGTGGAGGCCCCGGGGCAGTTGCCACTGTTGCCCTCCCCTAAATCCGGCCCTGAGTACTACTATAAAGTAATTAAAAATATCGAGATTACATTACACCACTTACTTTCTAAAAGCTTTCTTACATATTTCACACTCCATAAAGCCTCTATTTTCATGGATGAAATTGATGTGCTTATTTAGATCGGATTTAATTTTGAATCTCTTCTCACAAATAGAGCACTGCAAATAACAAAAAAATAAAAAAAATATATGGTGAGTAATTAACAGAAACACACTATATTTTAGTTAGTAACTTAGATGTATAAATAGTAGCTTAGATGTGTAGGATATGAATAGTATAGGTAGGTAATATTCGATAACACAGGAGGAGGATAGCCAAAAATATTGTAGTTCGCTTCGTTGCACTTGCGTATTCATATAATCGTTAATTTAATTTTTCTGCGAATATTATATTGACCTTTCACTTGTTACGCACAAGGTGAATGTAATATTTACCATCTTAAATTATTTTCTGAGTAAGATCAAGTGAAAAATAAAAGTGAATCCCCTACACTTACCTCAAACGGCCTGGCTGTGCTGTGTACACGAGCTATGTGCTTTTTCAAATTACCAATAGTGGTCATTGTTCTCGGACAATACATACATTTACAAGGCTTCACGTCTAGATGAGTTTTTTTGTGCAAATTCAGAAGAGTTTTCGTACGACCTTTGTATGGACATACATCGCATTTAAAGGGAAATATGTTGTAATGTGTACTCCTGAAATGTAAGACAGAGCGTTAATATAATAAGTAGTTATAACATTATTGTGTGAGGCTGAGCTTATTGCTCTATTATTATTACTGCCATAGCGTTTTTTCTACTTATATACCTACTTGCATGACCATCAATAATGTAGCATAACTAATTATATAAGACTCACATGTGTAGTCGCAGATGTGCTGGGGATGGGCATATTTTCCCACAGTGGTCACATAGAAACTGTTTCTTGGTTCTCACTGGCTCCCTCGTTGGCTCATCATTTTGCGATTTTTTTGTTTGTGTTGAGATTTCCTTGGAAAAAATGAGATGAATTATGTATTTCGATTTACAAAAATATTATAACTAGTTAAGTACTTACTGATTTACTTATCAATATTTTTTATATGTACCAGTTACACAAATACTATTAAAAAAAATTGGTTTATAGCTACGTTTATAGCTAAGTATACCTTTTCTTTCATTTCGTCACAAATTTCATTTGAGAATATATCATCTGTATCATCATAAAACTCTTCAACTTTTATTCTACTTTTGTGAACTTCTTTGCATTTGTCTGCTACACTGCAAACATTTTCTGGAACACATTATTTTAATAAACATTCTAGGCATGTATTTCAATACACATTTACTTACTATTTAATTTACAGTCACCAAGAATAGGTGTACTTATGGATAAATTCATATTCTCTATTTGTAGACAAAAAAATATAAGTAAATGAATTTCAATGAAGGCATCAAATTGTTAGTTACCCATAGATTTCCCCGCTTTAACCAATGTTTGCGTTAAGAGAGCTCTCCGGAAAGCCTGGTCGCTGGCCCGGCACATGTCCCGGAACTTGATACAGCCGTCCAGCAGGTACAAGCAACTCCGGCAGATGGACTTGGGAAGCATGTCACATTCTTCTATCTGTAATTTCAACAAATTCAGCGCAAAGGCAGTTCTGAGTAAAAATTAGTGAATTGAAAGTAAAATTATACTTATTATTGGAGATTATTTTTGGAGAGGTCACGGCTACGAAACATACATTTGAACTAGAGGGGGTTATTAAGAGATGCTGAGATATAGAGGGCTGTTAACAATTTAAAAAGTCAGTCTGTTAAATTTTGATTATATTTATTAAGAAGAAATACTTGAATTATCAAAAAGGACCACTAAAAATTAGAGCTTACCAGCACACCAGAGAAGCATTTGATTTCGTTTGCAAGGTATGTTTTGTGAGAATTTTTAAATATTGAAACATCAGCCTTAGATTTACTGCAAACTCTGCATAGATTCAGAGAAAGAGTTGATTTATTTGTTTTCATTCTGAAAATGATAAAAAGTAATTAGAATATAAGGTTACCTACCTATTTTATTTTATTCTTGTACAAATGATCTTCCAAATAAACTTTCAATTTTACATTCATGCCAATGTAGTTAGTTATTTGTATTTAAGTAACATACATAGTTATAATAGGTTGTTAATATCACTGAAGTAGTTCACTTACACTTTCTGTGTTTTCAAATTTCTTCCAGATTTTGTTGATTTATTTTCCCGTTGCTGTTTTGCAGACATTGTGTTTTCAGGAAAATATAAGTAGTTCATCTTGTAGGCTTATAACTTTATACAGATAAATTATTATCCCATAAAGGTGGAACTGGGAATCGGTTAAATAGCTATTTTTATTAGATGTAGTAGGTACCACTAATAAACCTTTCTTTACCTATGTTTCACAAATAAATGATTCTAATTCTATTTCAATTTACCAAATCAAATTTATCGTGTTTATCACTGTATTTACTTTTATGCTCAAATCTTTCACTCGTTGTGTTTTTCTCTGTAAACATACTTACTCAGAATAATAGCAGTATCACCACAGATTACCACTTGCTTTCTAGAATATAACGAGACCCTCAGAATAATAACTCTACTCTGTCCCAGAGAGTACATTTGATTTGGTACCTAATACCTACCTACCTACCATTAGTAGATACCTAAAACTAGGGTAGGTACCTACGTACCTACCAAAAACTAGTTCTTCTCAGCCAGCTGTTTTCAAGAAACATCATTTCTGCCCAATATCATGTCAACACCTTGTGTTTTTTGGATGTTCGATATTGTTTCAAACAAATCAAACACATTTAGGTATAATCATTAATTACTTTTAATATCACAAGGGTAGTAAATCTTTACCACTTTATTCACATTGGTAGGTAAATTATAGGTACTATGAATGATTTTAGACTGAATCTTTCACAGGCGCTGTCCGGGAACATAGTATGTAGGATGGCAGCTTGTTGGGGAGGGTTGACTTTTCTTGCTGAATTTTATGAATACGCCATAGATGTTTACGAATATGCTTTCTGAAAATAAAATATTTATTAAGATTAAAACCTTAAAATACAGATTTTCCTGAACTAAATACGTATAAATGAAGGACTACGAAGTAAGGGTACTTATAAAAATTTAACTTACTGTCTTATTACTTTTTTACAGATTTCACACTCTGCATATCCACGATTTTCGTGGATCGCGTTGTAATGCCTTTTTAGATCGGATTTAATTTTAAACGTTTTGTCGCAACTGGTACACTGAAATTAAAAAACATTAATTTACTAATAGTACACTTGAGTGCAATGTATGAATGAATTAATTGAAAATATGTAGGTATCAATGATTTCAAAAGGAAGGATACGCCCTTCAGAACATTTTACTCAAACCTTCTACATACAAGCAAAATAACTGCCATCTGTCATAATTTGTTGGAACTATGTCAGAGCCGAGCTACTTATCCTGACGACGCAACCTTGTACGTGCGTTCATATTTTACCTCACCGGACAGTAGGTACATAATAATATGAGTGAGTTGCATACGGACGTCCGTACAAGGTTACATCGTGCGGCCATTGTAGACTTTGGTAGTAAAATAATTATCGCTTTAAAATGTGTTTATTTATTTATTAAGGATGATACGATATTCCATATTCCTTTTTGACCTTCGTATCATAGTTTTTGTAGCCTTTCACAACAAAAATAGGCATATTTTCACAAGAAACAAAGACTATCTCTCCGTCACAGACAACTGTCGACTGAGGACCGTTGGCCCTAAAATGACTATTTTAGGGCCAACGCGCGGGTGCCATTTTCTTCAGTGGTTGGGCCTGTCCTTACGCAGTAATATATATGTCAATGGTAGGTATGTTTCATGTTTCTGCAGGTATTGTCTATGCGATCTTTACAATATTATTAGCACGATTAGATGATTACACACCTTAAATGGCCTGAAGCTAGTAGTACTGTGTATACGATCCATATGTTTCTTGAGATTGCCGGTGGACGTCATTGTTCTCGGACACAGCATGCATTTGAATGGTTTAACTTCAAGGTGAGTTTTTTTGTGAAGATTGAGAAGACTCTTTGTGCGTCCTTTGTACGGACATAAATCACAGGCGTGAGGGAAAAAATTGTAGTGTATTTTCCTGAAATAAAGGAAAAATATGAAAATGTTCCGAAAAAAATATAAAATTAAATAGTTTTTTTTTTTTTATGATTTTGCAAACATGCGATCAGTACGTGTACTATGAGCAGTTGTGTTGAGAGAGTTTGGCTTGGTAAGGTAGCCCTCCCATTGTCAGGCACCCTTTATTATTTGCTTCCCCTTTTTATAGGTTATCCCATGTGTGCAGCCTCTTCAGGCGTCTGGTCTTAGGTGGATCGCTAAGCATTTGGGCAAGCTTGTTTTGATGGTGGGTAATCCTGTCCTTGTATCTTTTTGTTTTCATATATATTTCCTCCTTAACTGTGTTAAGACCTAGGTATTCGTGGATATCTTCCATTCTTGAGAACCATGGGGCGTTTACTATAGCTTTGAGCACACTATTTTGGAACCTTTGTAGTATTTCTGTGTTAGATGTTTTGGCTGTTCCCCACAGTTCAATGCCGTATGTCCATATTGGTTTCAATTTCACTCCACAGATAGTCGAGATTTCCTGCCCAGGAGCCACTCCAGAGATTTGTATTTATGGTTTAGTTGGTCTCGTTTCTGTTGGATGTGAGTCTTCCAGGTCTGTTTACGGTTGTTAAATTAAATAGTTAAAAATTATAAAATAGGGAAATCTTACTTATGAGATTCTAAATTAGATCTCGATGGTGTTGATTTCCCGCATGTTTCACACAAATATTGTTTTTTCGAAACCTCAGTCGAGTCTGGTTTGTCATGTTGTAACTTTGCTTTGCACTTTGTCAGGTGCTTATTATATGAAGCCTGAAAAACAAAACCAATCAATGTAGGAAACAACAAGTAGTAGTAATTGTGTCCATGGTTTTTGTGTACAAATAAAGAATATCTTGACTTATCTTATTTTTTTTTCATTTTTAAAAGTAAAGATGTACTTTTACCATATTATGGAAATCCTTAGAGCAATCAGTGCAGTCCCACAGACCAGTTTCAGAGTAAGGTGGAGAAGGAACATTGCTAGAGTCAGCACTTCCACTGATGCCCATTATTTCTTCATCTTTATTAGCATCTGTACAGTTGGCTTCAGTGTAATTTGTGACTCTGTCATTTGCATCCATTTCATTTATGTTATTTGCAGTAAAGTCATTTTCTTCAGCACTATTTGCATCCATATCATTTTCAAAACTATCATCTGTAAAATACAAAACAAATTTGGGAATATATACTTTCATTTTAATACTTGTCCTTATCCTGCTGATTCAATTTGTATAACAGCAAAGTACAGTTAATGACAAGAGTATGATTGCTATCTACCTTAATAGCAATCTTTCTTTAGTCTTTTTCTGTGTAGCTAACATGAATAATAATAATATAATGTGTTACTTGATGTAAGTGTATTCAAGAACTGCTTACTTGACACACATTCTTCAACTTTAACTTCAACTGGTAGGACATTTATGGGTGGATTTTGATGTTTTACAATAGTGGAGTAAGTTTTCCGGAATGCTTTATCACTTTGCCTGCACATGTGTCTAAACAAAATACATCCATGTAGCAGTTTATAGCATGTGTCACAAATAAAATGAGGGAACTTGTCCAATTTACTAATCTGAAACACAAATAAGAGTAAACTTTCATTTTACATTCAAATAGTAGGTACTTTGGATCAAAATTAAAATTATATGTAAAAATATAAAATTTAATTAATATCAGTAAGAATTACCGTAACACCAGAGAAATATAAAATTTCTTTGGCTAGATAAGATTCTAAGCAATTGTTAAATATAGGTGCGTCGGCAGTGGGTTCCCTGCATACTCGGCAAATCTTGTTAGTTATCATTTTAGTTTTGATTCTGAAAGTAATTATGAATGAATATAATATTTTTTATATATTGTACCTGTAGTGTCATAAGCCTACAGTGTAATAGATGGATATTTTTTATACAGGAATTCTTATAAGATATTTTTTAACTAGCGATACTCATCTCATGAGAAAAAGCTTAAGTAATGCAATTTAAAAGTGAAGTGAAGATCTAAATTAATTTATAAGTAACTTACTTTCTCTTTCTTTGTAATGCTTTTGATAATATTACTGACTTCATTAAAACAAGAGAAGCCATTTATTACATCAATTTACCTTATTACCTTGTAAAAAAGTAAAATATTGATCGATATTTATTACAAATAAGTTTGCCCTGCCTTGCGGGACATCCAGAACACAGATTAGACAGCCTATGTACTATAGTACAGATAGGTATCTGCCATAGAACAGTCCGGTCGTTAGTGAGCTTGTACACCCCACCCTGGATGACAGATGTCAGTTTTAAGCCCTCACATTGAAATGATTGCATTATATACTCTTTGTTTTATTTATTTTTACGGTGGCCGCTAGATGGCTCTGTTTCAGTTTTTATTATACCCAGTAATAAAACAAAGCTGTAAATCTCCTGTAAATGAAACGAAAGTAGGTACAACTTATACAACAATTTATTATAAATAATATAACAAATGTTACTATCACTACATGAATAAGTGTTACAAAAGGAACAAAAATATATAACTTTTCTTTGTACAAGAGGGTACATAATTAACTTATCAATATTCTATACAATAATAAAATAAGCGTTGCGGTATTATTTTGTACAATAAGGTTAAAACAGTTAATAAAACAATGATTACATAGGTATATTAATGATCCATAGTGCAATTTACCTAAATTAAATTTATTAATAGAGCAAGTACAAAAATACAGCTTTAAATTTAACTAAATATCGGTCACTTATGAATTAACAACTTAAGTAAACTAAAACAGTTTTAAAATAACTAAATTAATAGCACTTAAAATTAATTTACCACTTACAATGCACAAACAAAAATATACATCACCTAATTATAAAAAATACATTCTTCAGCGATTGCCAATATTTACCAAAATTTAATAAATACTTATGATTTGTGCTTGTACAAAAATAAAGCTTTAAAAACTGAATAAGTGCCTTTTACAATGAATTAACAACTTAAATATATTATATGTTATTCAAAATAGTAAGTAAACAAAAATACAGTTAAGACATTAACAAAGTCACTTAAAATTAATTTACAACTTCAAATTCATTAACATAATAACAGCTAATTAATCATTAACTTATTATAAAAAAAATACAATTCATGTTAAATAAGTGAATTAAAAATAATAACAATGTAAAATCTTATAAAATATATCAACTAACTAATACTGCTAGGCGATCTGAAACAAAAAATACGATTTAACAATGATTATAAAGTCAACCTACTTTTTAACTCTTAACGTAGTATATTTTTTAAATGCAATTTCTTGCATAGGGGTCATAGATGATGATGACATTTTGCCTAAAAATGACCCTTTCATAATTTTATTGATACAATTGCACCAATTGTGAATTTGAACTCGGCACACCAGACTGACAAACATATCTAGTAGTTCTCGACAATGCTGACTACATCCCAACCAGCTTACATCTGCTGATTTTAGAAATTCTACTTTAATATATTTTACTACACTCTTTTGGTGACTATGATATTCTAAATATTGATTAATGCAAGTTACTAATTTCCGGAACAAAATGATAAATTTAGTATTTGGATACTTTAAGTTTCTTCCCTTTAAAAGCCTACGCTCTCTTTGTGTAACCCAGTCATGTACATCAGTAATTTCGGTAGTCAACATTGTTTTTCGACAATCAGTGCAAGGTATCTTTTTAATAAGTTGGCGTGATACAAATCCGGCAGTGAAGGCAGAAGAGCGGACGTTCTGCGTCTCCTCGCGCGCCTGCTGCAGCAGCGACGGCGACGGAGATGCTCGCGGCTCACGGGAAGGGCCTGCAACAGGCAAACTAGCTGGAGCACCATGGACTTCGAACATTAATCCCTTATTAAAGATAGCCTCCCCCATATCCTCCTCGCAATTAGAGTTCGGAGAATGTGGGCCGAGGACATCAGTCACTAACAGAGACTTAAAGGAGCAGATGAACGAATAAGGGTCAGGATTAACATTCCTATAATTAAGTGCGCGTATTCGGCCAAAAAAATTCTCTAACGGGTCCTGATTTAAATTACGAGTGTAAAAAAAGCTTACACCCATATCTTTAAGCTCAACCCACAAATTTATAAAACTTTCTAATGTTGTTATCCAGTTTTTTACACTGGGTACCCTTTTTCGATCACCAACATTAGTATCTACATAGTATAGATCCTGCAAAACTCTAATACTCTCCTTCCAAAAGTCCAGATGTTTGCACTCTCCATTTATTTCTTTAACCCTTTAACTTTAACCTTTAACTTTAAGTCGCGCGCGATCAGCTGACGCGTGAGGTCACTGAACCTATGTGTGCGTAACAATGACTTCCCAAGTGCTAAAATGTAGTAACTGTAACATTGTGATATGTGAAATCCTAGCTTTTATTCAAAATAAGCTGGACGTGATGGATGAAGAGAGTTTGTTGCGTGTTTGTGCTACTTCCTTCCCGGAGGAAGATGTCGCGGAAGCAAAGAAGCTCCTGTTTGATTCTGTCTCTAAGACAGGAATAAGGCGGAGGAAAGCTGGCAAGAACCGTCGGGAGCTGGAGGATATCATAGATCTCTTCCAACAAACACCCCCAGAGGAGATGCCCATATTTGTTGCTCGAGACCTACTAAAACTTCCACCTGTAAGTTTTGACCATGTAGACGTGACTAGACTCTTGAAGGACATTGTTGTAATACAAAAGGAGCTTAGAAACATCCAGGAATTCTATGCATCTGATGTCCAATATGCCACCGTTAACGAGTTGCAAGATTTGAAATTGGAAATCGAGAATCTCAAAAAGTCGACGACGATTCCATCTACGGTCAAAAATGACTTGTATGTGAATACCCACAGAGGAGCTTTTTGCATGCAAGACAGCTTCGAGTGCAATAGCGGCCCGATGGGCCTACTACACGGCACTTTATATTCTACCCCCGAGAAAGCCGATAAGAGCGATGTCGGCAAACCAACAGATTCGAATAAGCCGTCCTGCTCATACGCAAGCGTAACGGCTACTACTAATCAGAATAGCCGTCTCACTCACACGCATGGTGAATCGAAGCGCGTGGAGGCCCGCGCGGCCACCGCTGGCGCTGTTGCGAACCGGACAGTGGCGAAACCGCGGTGGGCCTCAATGCCAGCTGACGCGAACAATAAGGAGGATTGTAATCTGGAGTCTGATTGGGTAACGGTCACTAGACATAGAAAGAAGACTAACGCCCGCTTTCAAGCAAGAGAGGGGCGAGCTCAAGTCTCTGGAAGCTCAACTTTTAAGGCAGCGGATGTTAAGATACCTTTATATATATATAATGTCTCAAAAGAGACGAAAGTCGAGGATATTTCGAATTATATAATGAATAAAACCGGTGCCCAGGTAACACTGGAGAAGGTAATAATGAAAGAAGAAAAAGATTATGACTCATATAAAATGTATGTATCGAAGAGTAAGTTAAATCTTTTTGAAGACGACAATTTGTGGCCAAGTGGAATCCTGTTTCGGAGATATATTGTTTTCAACAAAAACAGAAAAGACTCGGAGGATAAAAAACCATCAAATAAAAATGGCGATGAGCAAAGACACGATTAATTTAATAAGTTACAACTGTAAATCTGTTAAAAGGTCAGTACAGTGTGTCAAAAATCTGTGTGACATATGTGACGTCATTGCTATTCAGGAACATTGGCTTTTACCGTATGATATACCTTTCCTTGGAACGATTCATGAAGACTTCGAATATACCGGCAAGTCTGCGGTGGATACTTCGGCTGGTCTACTGAGAGGGAGACCGTTCGGCGGAGTAGGTATTCTCTGGCGTAAAGGTGCGTTCGAGTCAGTGTCTGTCGTGGAGTGTAGAAGTGTGCGTATCACGGCTATTAAGGTGTCAGTAAATAATAAATCGTTATTAATCGCGAGTGTTTACATGCCTACAGATAGTAGCGATAATTTACCCGAGTTTAACGAGTGCATGGGTGAGTTGGGGGCCCTAGTGAATACTAGTGATGTGGAAAATATATACCTACTAGGTGATTTTAACTCACATCCCAAAGAGTTATTCTGCTCGGAAATGTTAAATTTTTGCGATGACTTGCAGCTTCTGTGTGCGGACTTCGAAAAACTCGGTATGTTTTCTGACAATTATACCTACATAAGTGACTCTTGTGGCAGTACACGGTGGCTCGACCATTGTCTCGTATCCAAATCGGCTTGGAACTCAATAATGGATGTTAGCATAAAATATAATGTATTCTGGTCTGATCATTTACCGCTAATGATACAATGTAATATTAGTACCATTAAGATTAATTTTCAAGATGTAAATAACAGTCTTAATAAAATAATTTGGGGTGTAAGAAACCCGGAACAAATTAGTTTATATGCAAATGAGTGTAATAAAAACTTGCGAACGATAAATCTTCCTGAACAACTTAGGAATTGCTGTGACAAATTGCAATGTTTTGACAATCATCATCATCAGCTACTTGACGATTTGTATGCAAGAATTGTGAATATTCTGAGTGAAGCGTCGAAGTGTAGCAGTAAACTTAAATCTTATAAAAAAGTATCGCCGATTATTGGATGGAACAGGCACGTCAGGGATGCTCACAGAGAGGCGCGGGTGAAGTTTGATGTATGGAACAGTACTGGTAGATCAAGAATCGGGAAAGCTTATGAGGAGATGTGTGTATCGCGTAGGATTTTTAAAGCTAAGTTGAAGTGGTGTCAGAAAAACCAGGAACAAATAAAAATGGACATTTTGGCCACTCAGAGGCATAATAAAGACTTTAAAAAATTCTGGAAAAACACTGATAGACTGAACATCAAGCCAGGCCGACCTGTGAGCATCGATGGGGTGTCCGACCTAGGCGCTATAGCGAACTTGTTTAGAGAACATTTTAGCGTTAAGTCTCCTCTCGGCCCGTCTAAGCTGGTGCTCAGTGCTGGAGCTCATGACGGTGATGTACCAGTTAGGTTCTCGGCGAAGGATGTTGAGAGTGCAATTAAAAACATGCATCGAGGCAGATCACCGGGACATGACAGTTTGAGCATTGAGCACTTGCAGTATGCTGGTGTTCATATGTGCCGTGTATTGTCTTTGTTCTTTTCGTTGTGTGTAGTACATTCATACCTACCGCCTGAACTTGTGAAGGTTATAGTCGTGCCAGTAGTTAAGAACAGAACTGGTGATCTATCAGACAAGAGCAACTACCGGCCAATTTCGTTAGCTACAGTTATCGCGAAGGTATTTGATCACCTAGTAGACTCTTGCCTAGATAAATATATTAGCTTGAATGACGCACAGTTTGGCTTCCGCCCAGCTCTTTCCACGGAGGCCGCGATATTATGTCTAAAGCATACTGTGAGGTACTATTTAGACAGAAATACACCTATCTATGCGTGTTTTCTAGACCTCTCCAAGGCTTTTGACCTAGTGTCGTACGACATTTTGTGGAATAAGCTGGACGGAATTATACCGAGTGATATTTTATCTGTGCTCAAGTATTGGTACGACAAACAGGTAAATTTTGTGAGATGGGGGGATATACTGTCTGATTCCTATAAAATGGAATGTGGGGTGAGACAGGGAGGGGTGACCTCTCCAAAATTGTTTAATCTATATATAAATGCATTGATTGGGGAACTAAAACGCACTGGTGTCGGATGCCATGTAGATGGGATTTGTTTTAACAATATAAGTTATGCAGATGATATGGTGCTGCTGGGCCCCTCAGTCAATGCATTGAGGAAATTGTTGGGGGTTTGTGAAACATTCGCAAATAGTCACGGATTGTCATATAATGTTAAAAAATCGGAATTTATGTTTTTTGCTGTAGGTAAAAAAAAGTTTAGAACGGTTCCTGACCTATTTCTTAACGGTACTAAATTGAATCGTGTAAAAAGTTTTAAGTATCTAGGTCATTATGTGACTGAAAATCTGTGTGATGATATGGATATGGAAAGAGAACGCAGGGCGTTGGCCATCAGGGGTAATATGTTGGTCCGAAGGTTTGCCTATTGCTCTAAGCAGGTGAAGGTTACCTTATTCAAAGCTTATTGTCAATCAGTGTATACAAGCAGCCTCTGGACTAACTATACTCAGAAGGCTTTCAGCGCCCTGCGCGTTCAATATAATAACACCTTCAGGATGATGATGGGGCTGCCCCGCTACTGCAGCGCGTCAGGCATGTTCGCAGCCGAGCGCACGGATGACTTTTACGCCATTATCCGGAAGCGAACAGCGTCTCTGCTGGGCAGAGTGCGGGCCAGCGACAACAGCCTCCTGAGGGTGATCGCCGAGAGGGTGGATGGCCCTATCTTGAGACACTGGGTCCAAGTACTTAACTGGAACAGGGTAGGATCAGTACTCAGTGTTTCAAAATAGGGTGTGTAAATAAATAACTATGTGTTTGTGTTTGTATTTAGCCTAACCTAGTATTAAGATTCATTGTTACTAACACTTACTATGGACTATGTGGTCTGAAAATAAATATTTATTATTATTATTATTATTAACCAGCAGAAGGATCCAAGTGTAGCAGAAAAATGAAACTTTGGGTATGGGTTATATATGTAAAGCTTTATTAAAATTCGAAAAAAAAATTAAAAAAAATATATATTTTATATGAAAAAAACATGGTGGCAATATAATGTACACTGCAGGTTTGAACTTTGGTGGAGTTTTGTTTTTTCTTTGTTTCTTTTGGATAGTGATCTGCAATGAGTGGAGTGAGGCGGAGTGGGGTCTTGTCGGATGATGCTGTTGCCCATGAGTTGGGGGACGCGTTTGGTGTTCCGGATGGTGCGGTTTCTGGGGATGGTTTGGGGGAGTCGTACGAGTATTCGGAACGGGTTTCCGCCCGGGGTGGTTTGGTGAGGGTGCTTGCAGGTGGTGGCGTTCTGCTTGGTTCGGCGGCGCATTCGTCTCCGTCCTCATCGGCTTGTCGGTCTCCTTCACTTGCTGGACTTCCGGGCGCTTCGGGATAGGCACCGGAGGCTCTGTGTCGAGGTCTTTCGGCTGCAGGACCTCGGGGTGCTTCGGTGTCTGCACTGGTGTCTGCCCGGCGTCGGGGCCGCTCGGCTGCGGGAGTGCCGGGTGGCGCGGAGCCGGTTGCATCCTCTAGCATGCCGGATGGGTTGGATGGGGGTGAGCTTTCGGATTTCTCGTCTTCGGATTCGGGTGTGGATGGGACTGGTTGGGGGGGAGCAGGAGTGGACCCGGGGGCCGGATCTCGGCTGCTTTGGTGCTCCGAGGGTTCGGTCTTCAGAGCGGCTTCCGGGCGGAGCGGGGCCTCTGACCTGCTTTTCTTTGTTCTTTGGTGATGACGTGCTGGACATTGTTGTGGACCAAACTAATTTATACGCTGTAGGATCGAGAAATTATACACCAACCACTAAAGAAGAAATCATGGCTTGGTATAAATTGGTTTGGTCCACAGTGGTGTTTGGTGCGTCATCGCTGAAGAGTGGAGAGGGGTGGGTCGGAGGTTTCGTTCTGTTTGGAGGCTGTTTTGGGGATTGAACTTTCGGAGTGTCAGGGTGGCTGATCTGGTTTCTGGGTCCATTCTTGTTTTTTCCAGTCGGTCTCATCTTCGTCCGAGTCTGGGTCTGGGGACGGGGGGTCCGGGGGTTCATTTTCGTCTGGCCTGTCTGGTGTGTTGGGGGATGCGGTTGGTTCTGCGTTGCTTGGTGCTCTTGCAGCTGGGCGGCTTTGATGTTGGTGAGATGTTGGTGCAGATGTTGAGGCACTTTGGGGTCTTGTGGCTGGGGGACTTCGGTGTGGAGTCTCTGGTGTTGGTCTTGAGGTGCTTGGGGGTCTGGTGGGTGGGGGAGATTGGCAGGCTGGTGGGGGTGGGGACGGTGGTGCCGTCGAGCTGGGTGGAGCGTCGTCGCCTGTGGGTGCCCTCACCGAATCGTTTTGGGTGGAAGCTTGTTCTGGGTCCGGTTCTTCCGGGTCATCTTCGGAAGTCGTGCCATCTGGAGTGCCGGGCATGTCTTCCGGCTCATGGGCGGTGGCATCATCTGGTGGGACTTTGTTCCGCTTCATTGTGGATCGTTGTCTGGAGGAAGCAGGGAGGGAGCGGAGCTTTGCCGGGGTTTGGACTGGCGGTGTACATTATATTGCCACCATGTAGGTACCTACAAGTTGATAGTGGCATATATATGGCCACCACAAAAAAATGGAAATTCGAATAAAAAATGGCGATTTTTTTTATAAATAATGATCATATCGTCTTCTAAACTACATGTTTATATAAAAAAAGAAGGTTACTCACATTTTTGTCTGCAGGATTGATGAGATATTTTTAAATAAACTTTGTACTTTTGAAATGAGGCAATTTTTTTTCAAGTGACATTTTTTTTTTAATGTTGGCACTACTAATTGATTTGATTGAAGAAAAATAATACTGATGTGCATTCAGCTATGTATTAGTGACGTTTCCAGTAGCAAGATCGAATAAACTTTTAGAATTCTCAGGCCTATAAGATGGTGGCACGTATATTGCCATCATCAGTTAAAGGGTTAACCGGTCCTCGCATCTTGCCGGGAGCCGAGCCACCACGGGACCTGTAATTTATCAAATTTTACTTACATATTTATTCTCGAAAATATTTGAAGTGTTGGTATTGTTCAGATAAATATCAAAACTATATCCATGTACATGATTCATGAAATTTTGACGCTCTACCTTACCTATGAATTTTTTCCACGTGGGCAAAGAGGAAAACACCATGAGGAAACTTGTAATTGGTATGATCATATATTTTTTATTCGCGCAAAATAATATTTGAAGTTAAAGCAATATAAAAGCAATGTTATGATATATTTTCGATATCTATAATAGTTTTAGCGATATAGGTTTTTAAATGTTTCCTGTTTCACAATGTCTGATAATGGCTACCTGTCGGTTAAAATACAAGCTGTCACACTCTATCATTATTTTTTAGACAGTGACAGCATGTCTTTTAACCGATAGGTTAAAAGACAGGCCATTGATATCGATTCTGAAGGCAGAAATTTTAAATTTAGCGATGTCAAAACCTTAATTTCTTTGTTTAAAATTCGACTCTATGATTGTTTCCGTAAATGTCATTTTATGCTAGCAAATTTTTTAGTTTGACAGCGTTAAAATTAGAATTTCTGCCTTCAGAATCAACATCATTATCCAGACATTGTGAAACAGGCCCTTATTACTATAGCATTTTTAATATTTATATAGGTATTTACCCGTTCACGCTGTCAAATACTCGATCAAAAAATAGGACTGCTTCCGCAGTATTCTTCATGGTTGAACTAACCAACGAACCATCTGCATGCGTGCCTGAGGGAAAAAATATAATTTAATTAATATGCTATTAATCGTAACATATTAATAGCGCTCCTAAAGTAGCTCAGAGTGCTATGGAGACAGCTATGCTTAGGGTTTCTCTGATGGATCGTATCAGAAATGAGGTTATCCGTTAGAGGACTAAGGTTACCGATATAGCTGTCAAATATGCAATCTGAAGTCTGCTGGTCATATCTGCCGAAAAACCGATAACCGTTAGGGTATACGAGTTCTCGAGTGGAGACCAGGAACAGGCAAATGCAGCGTGGGACGCCCTCCTACCAGCTGGACCGACGACCTTAGGCGGGTAGCCGGTAGTGGCTGGATGCGGAAGGCCGGGGACAGAGTGTTTTGGCGCTCCTTGGGAGAGGTCTATGTCCAGCAGTGGATTAGCTGACGATGATGATGACATTATGCCCTCTAAAGCATCCATCACAGCACTACCGAGGTGCATATAATGATCTTCTCTTCTATCTGATCTTCATACAGTGAAATTAGGGCCTCCCCGAAAATAACCCAATTTTCGTGGTCCATACGCTTGGCGGGCGCGTTGGAGAAATTACTTAACATTAATTATAAAATGATTTTTTAAACAAATATGTACCCCTGCCGGTCGAACTTAGAACCCTTGGCACAGCGGTCAAAAGTTAGAAACCAATGCGCATCAGGTCGTCATCTCCGGCACGGGTCTCATTCCAATGAAGGAAGGGTTTAGGCCTAATGCACCACGCTGGCCTAGTGCGGGTTGGTGATTGTGCTGAGAGAGTTACCGGGTAAGTGGGCAACCAGATGTTTTCAAGCTGCCCAAAGGCCTTCTCTGACTAGGTTTAATGATCTGCCTATTATCTTATACTAATAATAACCATTTAGCACTAGAATAATATTTGAAAAATAGCCTATAGTAGAGAACAACACTTTTTATTGCAGATATTTGAACATTTTCATCGACGTGATGAAAATAACAAGTCTTTAGTAGTTTAATAAACGAAAATATACAAACCATAATTGGATGTAAACAAAAGCATTGCAGCGGTTCGCTCGCTGAGGACTTGTGTACAGTTTTTAACTTTCATTTTCCTTATTTTATCTGGGATGACATGTTCATCTGTTAATTTATGAAGCATTCTAATTTCTCCTACGTGGCAGTCATTTTTGTACACTTCGACAATGTCACTCCATCTAGCTATATTTCCTTTAAACATCATATCTTTGTTTCAAAAGTTATTCCGTATCCCTTTAATGAGGTGCGGAGGGTCGAAAATTATGTTCAGCGCATGACCATCAATCTCCACTTTGTTATCTGAAAAAGACATAGGATTTTTTATAGTTAAAGTGTAGGAACATCTCACACACAGCCATTCATCTAAACTAGGGAGAGACTGTAATATAAGTATCGAACAGCTGATATATCTAAACAGATACATGGGTACATATTAACTCCCAAGACCAGAGTATCTGACATTAAAACAAATTACCGGCCCGGTCTGTAATCGAACTTAGGACCTTCGGGATAGCAATCAGGGTCATTAACTACTACAGCAAAGTTTCAAAATCCCACTTTAAAACAGAGTTGTCGCTCACTCTCAATATTAACAATTATGGAATAAGAGAAATTATCGCGAGTTAGTACCCTACATCTATATTCTTGCTAGATATTGTACACCCTTCATGTGGCATCGAGGCCGTAAGACACCTGTGTATAGTCATATTTTGGACAGTTAGGAATTCCAGGTACTTACTTGGGGGATCATTACGGAGCAATTGACATCTGCGAGTATCTGCTCGCATACTGTTCATGCAGGATTGAAACGTCGACCCTTGGTCGCATACTAGCGCTTTTGGAAGAAGTCCCGTTTGAGAGACAGCAGTTACTACTTCCTGCAATATTGGAAACATATTTATTTATAAATGGCAGTAATGTTTTTAAATATTACAACTTAAAGTTGTATCTTCATATCCCTGATTGTTACAATACATAATTTTAACAGGGCGGAAAGATTGAACGGGTTGGAGAGAAACTACCTTAAATGTTAATTTAACCTTGATGTCATTTAATTAAATTAAAATTAAATTTAATCAAAAATACTAAAGATTAAACTTCAAAATAAATAAGTAAGTACCTTTAAAATGTTTTTCAACTTAATAGTTGGAGTTGTTCCTTCACATAAATAATAAGCTATGGGCTGTCTCCATGAAGTGCATATACCTCGAACCATAAAAACAAGGGCATGATCGCATAGTTTCCTTTCCACTTCGGCACCAAAATTCACAAAACCGTCAATGCGATCTTCAGATTCTAAGAATGTCAAATGAGGTGTCAACGCCACTTCATCAAACACAATGGAACAGCACTTTTTTTTGTCATCCCAATTCCGAACTGACTCCTTTAGTTGTGTAAATATGTTTTCATTTATTCCCGGTGCAAGAGAAATATGATGAGTAAATTTTCTTAGAGTTCGCCTGCTAGGCAAGATAAATATCTTGTGCAGCAATTTATATCCTTTCGGACTTTGCTTTTGGAGTGATAGAGCCAAGAGTTTCTGTTCAGTTGTGAACCTCCGTCTTTTTATGTGTTTATTGGCGAGCGTGACCTGCATTTTAAGGAATGTCTTGGCTTGAGGAGTCAGTTTCTCTACAAGCTCAGAAAAAGATTTGTTCTGATTTAGTTTTTCAGCTTTTTCTATTCGCTCCTGGTATGACTGAACTATACGGCGACGGGATTTCAGTATAGTCGAGCATTTTTGGTACATTTTCTTGCATCTGGGGGTTAATTGTTGTACACTTTTTATAAGTCTTTTCCTTGCCGTCTTGGTTTCTGAAAAGTAGAAAATAAAATATTTTAGTATTTTACTTAAAATAATAAATACCTTTAGATAGTATTATTCGAACTAAGAACTAATAATAGGCGGATTTATAGCTAAAAAAAACGATACCCTACCTGGACCTTAAATTGAAGGAGTATTTTTGATTAAATTGGGGAGTGTTTTTTTCTAATAAATAAATATAATACACTAACTTCTCCGCCAGATTCGCTTCTAGGATAAAAAGTGCATAAAAACTTAAATCACTCTACGTCGTAGGCTTACCTAATGTCACATTGGACCTTCTTGAACAGCTAGGAGATATGACTTCCGGAATACGAACAGTACATTCTGCGGTCGTAATATCATCAGGAATGGTTCCTGAAACTGAAAACAGTGATTTTCAGAAGTAATAGAGTTAAATCTCTCTTTTGGGAAGAAATAAATTGTTCAATTCGACAGAAGTAGAATGTCGAATTCCAAATTTTAATGTAGGATTTTCGAAACAAAGCTCTTGGGCAAAACCTAGAATAGTTGCAGTTGAGTTGAATCAATAGTTTAATTATCAAATATGAAATTGGCAATACCTAAAAAAAAATGTAGTGAACTACTTACTGTCTGTTGCTGCGGATATGTTAAAATTATCTAACTCTCTCTGCGAGTTAGAACCACACGAGCCATTAGTGTCGTTACCATCTAAAATTAGAAATAGTTTTTTTAATTAAGATTATAATAATAGGTTTTTTCTAAAATGTCATCAAAATAATAGGTTTGTTCTATCTAACATAAGTCTTTTGCTAAAAACTATTGCTACAACTAATATTTTTTTAAAAATCTCGGATACTGATTTGACGGTTCATCAATGATTCAAATTCTGAACGGTTCATCAACAGCCGATTGTCCTGCCGATATGTCACCGAACGAACGATATTTCACCTGAACTTAGTATCCGAGATTAAAAAACAGGTTTCTAAAAGTTTCTAAGGTACTTTAGTTTTCTTTCAGTGCATATACTTTATATTATACTTGCTACTATTATAGTGTGACCATTACCGCTGTGCACTGCGGGGGACGTGCGGGGCGGGGCCGCCACGAGCGTGCCAGACGAAGTAGCCGATTTCTCCTACCGTCTCGCCGCGCGCATGCCTTAGGGCGGTAATGGTCATACTAACTATAATACTACACTACTGTATGCACTGCTTACTACAATAACTATCATACAATAATACATTCGATTGCACGGATTGCACCATACTTTGATTGTGTCTTTTAATCAAAATATTATTAAACAAGTACTCTACAGCTAAAATAAATGGTTAAATACGAAATTAATCATTTTTGCTAGTAAATATTCCATTGTTTGTTATGTTTCATTTTAAAACCTAATTTTTAAATAAATTCTAATAAAAAGACACACTAAGATTGCACCTTTAGTGCCAAGTAAGGACAAATGGATTATACTAGAAATATACAGGGTGTCCCAAAAGTCAACGTCATCCCTTAAAGGGCTGATAGGTCAGCTCATGAGAGGCCAGAATATCACAATATGACCTTAGTAAAAACTCGATAATTTTCGAGATATTGACACTTTTATAAATTTGCTGAAAATCGACACCTTGGATCAGTTTTTTGCGTGCCGCCGGTACAAAAATCCATATTGTTAGAATTTGTTTGGTGTTGCATCACCCTGTATAGCCCTGCTATTGATCGCAGTAAAAAAAAATATCGAGTAATGCTGTATGTTTAAAAAAAACACGGTTTTAGAAGTCATAAAAGGTAATCGTATTTTTTTATAATCAACTTTGACTCTACATATTGTAAAAAAAATATACCACGCAAACCTGGCACTTTATTTGAAAAGATTGCTCATTTAATGCAGTTTCCAAAATGGTATAAAACGTTGCTATTGTTTCAATTAACAAAAAAGTTATTGCTATTTTAGTACAAAACGACCTCGATGTAAAATTGTTTGAAGGAAATTTATCTGACTGAATTTATTAAGGGTAAGTCATGTTGGAATGAGTAAAAGTAAAATAGGTGGTGGGGTCAGCCGTGGCAACATAGATGACGCAAAAATAGCTAAGAAAAAACTTACCAAACTCTTATAAAACATATTTTGCGTTTTTTACACCTTATTTAAAAAAAACAAACATTTATTGACTTTTATTTTTATTTCTCAAAATTATATCACCACATTATTATATTAAGTACATAATCAGCAAAAAATAATACTCATAAATGGTCATAATCATAATTTTGAGAGTTTGGTTTTGCTAATATAACTTTAAAATAAATAACAAATAATTAGAGGTAATGTTAATGACAAACTGATCTGTCCCTTTTTTGGATACTGTGGGTGTACAATGTACATGTGTAAGCGTTTTACTTGTACAATATCACACATTAGCACTACTCAGGAATGTACGTTACCATGCGCTACATTTATGGGGAATGTGGAGTTGCTATAGTCCACTTTTTTCGAGAAAGATACTCAAAATGCGTTTTTTTTATTAACTGTGACAACGTTGTCTCTTTTCCCACTCCTGGCCACACCACCTATTTTACTTTTACTCATTCCAACATAACTTACCCTTAATAAATTCAGTCAGATAAATTTCCTTCAAACAATTTTACATCGAGGTCGTTTTGTAATAAAATAGCAATAACTTTTTTCTTAATTGAAACAATAGCAACGTTTCATACCATTTTGGAAACTGCATTAAATGAGCAATCTTTTTAAATAAGGTGCCAGGTTTGCGTGGTATATTTTTTTTACAGTATGTAGAGTCAAAGTTGTTTATAAAAAAATACGATTACCTTTTATGACTTTGAAAACCGTGGTTTTTTTTAAACATACAGCATTACTCGATATTTTTTTTTACTGCGATCAATAGCAGGGCTATACAGGGTGATGCAACACCAAACAAATTCTAACAATATGGATTTTTGTACCGGCGGCACGCAAAAAACTGATCCAAGGTGTCGATTTTCAGCAAATTTATAAAAGTGTCAATATCTCGAAAATTATCGAGTTTTTACTAAGGTCATATTGTGATATTCTGGCCTCTCATGAGGTGACCTATCAGCCCTTTAAAGGATGACGTTGACTTTTGGGACACCCTGTATACATACACACAATAAAATAACAACTACTAGGTAATTATAATTAAAGTGAAGTACCAGTATTAAACTTCTTTTTTTTATTGGGTGGCAGTGCATATGAATGCTCAAGGTTCACTGTATTTAACACTTTTATAATGTCTTCCACTGTAATATAAACAATTACTTAACAAAAATTCAAATTAAGATAGGGTATGTCTTAGATAATAATTAGGTATAATGTAAGTAATAAATAGTATGTTACGAGTACATACGTTCTGATCCTGACAGATGTCTTTTGGTAGTTTCCAGAGGTGCATTGAGAGGTATTTTCTTTGCATAATCGTGATCCCATTTAGCATGCATGGAGTGGAAATCTATAAAATAAAATGTAAAACAATGATAATTATAATAATCATTCAATAGGAAACAAGATTCAACATAGTTTATAAAATCCGCAACTGCATTGGTGGTATGCTCTATAAAGAAATACTGGTAAATGTAGCATGTGACACCCTCAAGCCTGAAATTTTTACAAGTAGGGTATGATAATGAAGGAAGAATCATAGGAAGTGATGAATGAGGAGCTCCTTGAAAGTGAGTGGCATATGGGCAACTATTACATTAACCAAAACTTGAGTTTTTTTTTAATGTTGGCAGACTGATGCTGTGAGTCATTTTATTATTTTAACTAAACAATTTCACTCTAATTGACTCTATATTAGTAAGTAGGTTACTACTACTTACTTTCATATTTTGGCTTGCCAGATGAAATTTCCTCAGCTGTAAATAAAGATGGTACAGCCATGTAGTGCCTCCTTCCTCTTGTGAAACTTTTGGGTTCAAAATGCTTCAAACACACCTGAAATTTTCAATCATGTTAGACATAAGTATTACACATAAAAATTGATTGTATCCAAGGGTGATGTACCAACTGAATGTTAAATAAATGTATCCATGCCATCTAGAACACCCTGGGCAGTCAGTGACAACATATTATCTGACTGGCTAATCCTTTCACCCCGGGGACATGTGACACTAACACCAAAACCACATGAAATGTATCTTACTGATAAACCTAAAAGATAAGGAGTGATGGTAGCTCAATCCGGTAAGCGCCCACTTCTCACACCAGAGATGTGGGTTCAAATCCAATAGGTATAGGTAGGTAAGTACCAATGAGTTCTTTGAATTTCAATACAATGTATAATCTTATGGCGAAGGAAAACACTGTGAGGAATCCTGTATAATATGTCTAGATTGTGTACCCTAAGTACATTGTAGTCATTCAAAGACGGCTATATAGTACAAATATTCAGCGAAAAGCGGGTGGCTCGCTTTCGAGTCACCTCTGACTACACCTTTGACTGGTTTCATACTTACTTGCACGGACGCCGGCAGCGAATCCGTATTGAAGAGTCCTACTCTGTTTGGTGTAGTACTACGGCTGGTGTCCCGCAAGGTGGCGTGTTGTCTCCTCTTCTCTTCGCAATGTTCATAAATAGTATATCCAACAACATCTCTTCTTCCTACCACCTTTATGCAGATGATCTACAAATTTATAACCATGCTCCAATTTCCGACCTCCCAGTTGCCATACATAAAACCAACACTGACTTGGATTATATACTGGCGTGGAGTCAAAATCACGGTTTGAAAGTCAATCCAACCAAAACACAAGTCATTATATTAGGCAGCCCCAGATTCAGCTCATTTGTTGACTACAATGCCCTCCCTCCAATAGTTTTTGATGGTGTCCACATACCTTGGAGTAAACAGGTGAAAAACTTAGGGGTCTACATGGACAATGCTATGACCTGGAAGACGCAGCTTGATGAGGTCAGTCGGAAGGTGTTCGCTTCTGCAGGATCACTCCGCAGACTGCGAAATTTCTTGCCCACAGCCACCAAAATTGTGCTTTCTCAATCCTTACTTCTTCCTATTCTAGATTATGCCGACTCATGTTATCCCGATCTTACCGAAGAGCAACTTAACAAACTTGAGCGCCTCCAGAATGTCTGTATACGGTTTATATTTGGTTTACGCAAGTATGACCATGTTTCAGAGTATCGCGCTAAGCTCAAGTGGCTCCCCATTCGCCTTCGCCGGAATACTCACATTCTTTCACTTCTTTACTCAATACTGTTTAACCCAGCGTACCCCGATTATCTCAAAGAGCGATTTCACTTTCGACATGAATCCCACAGCCGGGGATTACGTTCTTCAGAGAACCTACGGCTGAATATTCCACCTCATACCACAAAATTCTTTAGTGACTCTTTCACCATACAAGCAATCACCCTATGGAACGATCTCCCACTTAGTATACGGAAAGCACCGTCATTGGCCTCATTCAAAAGGATGTTAAAAGACCATTTCCTCGGCTCTTGATTGAAGATCACTATATCCTCTTTAATATGCTTATTATTATATATAAGTAACATGGTATGTAGTTTATTATATATTAATATATATTTTAATATATTATATATTATGATGCTAGGTATATAAATTATGTATGTAAATATATTGTAGGTAGTATGTTATGGTATATTAAATATTTATGGTATATTATTTATTCCTGCTACACTTTACCCTTTACATCTAAATATCCTTCCACCCAAAGGTTGTCTGGAAGAAATCGCTTTTAGCGATAAGACCGCCATTTGTACATATGTGTTAGATTAAGTTTTGTATTGTTGTCCATATTTTTGTGTGCAAATAAAGAATATCTTATCTTATCTTATCTTATCTTTGGGGACTACAGTCATCAGCATATTGTGTAAGTATGAATATACATTATATATTGTATAAGATAAGTAGATAATAAGCCTCATGTGTTATATTAGGTACTGATAAGAATGCAAACTTACAACTTTTTCCCTGAGACGATATCTAGGTAGGCCCATCAACCCGGAACAATATGGTTTGAGAGTGTCCAACCAAACATCTGAAACTCGAGGGTCATGCGGCCACCGGGAGGTTTTAGATCCCACATCAGATTTGCAGCCATCTACGACGCACTTGCGAATCCGAATCATGTCAGACAGCTGAAAGACAATCAAAGATAAGAATCAAGAATACATACAAAGGTTACTTAAACTTATGAAAAGGGTATTGTCTACTTGGTGATAACTTACGGAAAAGTGGAAATTATTGGAGGTGTAAGACTGGTCACAAGGCTGATGATGGCTGAGGGAAGACGCAGGTCACAAACGGAGGGAAAACCTTAACACGCTGACTTTGGACGAAGTTCTGTAATCAGTCACAAAAAACAACAAGCAAAACAAATAGATTAGTAGCAAAAGAACAGTGTCCTTTCAATGATAAAAAGAATTAAAATTTGCATCAATAAGTGAATATTGTAAGCAAATTGTAATTTTTTCGTAAAGTCTCCGCTATAGAAATAGTGAGACAAAACAAAATGGCGGGAAAGCCAGGAAAATTCAAGCGTCAGTCAGATAGAAAAATAACGGCGAAAATTTGATTTTGTACACAGAACAAATTAAAGAAAGTATGTTCTCGATGCAGTCGTATAAATAACTTACAAGATTGAATAAATTATTTTCACTTACAAAAATAACTTAACAATTGTATTGTAATATTATAACTTACCTAACTTATTATTTAATCATGTATTTTTTTAATACATTATATTTTATGGGATCGATTCTGTTCTTTCAACTGATATCAAAATACACCGTTTTAAGTTTAAATAGGATGAAAAGTTAGGACATTTTCAACAGTTGAAAATCAAAAGGTCTTTTAGCTTGAAAAATTGATCAAACAGAAAAAATATTTTATATTAAAAAAAATATATATTTGTTTTTGGTTCTATCATTTCCACTCGAATTACAAGTAGCCAATGGGAGCGGAGCCGTTTTCGTCTAGCCAATCAGCATGCTAAGGTTTTTTTTTTTTTAAATTGACTAAGATAAAGGATTTATACAGCCAGAGTCCCCCCCGTGATCCAGAATAATGATAATGACAATGTCAATGTCAACTGACAGATCACAGATGATGTACCGCTCGCTCGTCCTGTCAAAACATCGTCGCAGATTAAGTGCATCATAGAGTAAATAAACGACGTTATGTAGTGAAGTGACTAAAATAAGAACCGACGTTTATCGAAGTGTTTCGGCTTTTATAAATAAAATTTAAAAATGATGAATGCGAAATACTTATGAAAAGGTCTACACGGGTAGCACATTTGAGTTCGATGCCGTCGCCCGCGAGGGTTCCGAGGAGGATGGCAGCGTTCCTTCTCTGTTCTTACACCGGAATAGGTACGTGCCAGCCCTCTGCTCCGGTCTCCGGACCCTTGACACCTAGACAATGCGCGACGAAAGTTCTTTGACTAATTCAAAATAAAAGTACATTAATTAGGTAAGTAGGTAATAAATTAAGTATATTTATCATCGATATATTCATTGTTGTGTGGCTACCGGTTCCGGTTGATCTTCGGGCTGGTTACAACGCAAATATGCTGGCATTCTGCTATATAATTTCTCTTTTTTTATTTTGTGAAACCTCCAAAGGTGTGTCCTCAAGCTTGTCCTGAAAAAAAAAACGAATAAAGTTTTTATTGTACTACACTAGGGGCCACTTGCACAAACATTTAAATTTAACACTAAATCTAGATTTAATATGTTGGTGCAAGTGGCCCTAGGTATAAATATAGTAAAGATAACGGGAGCTTTCCATAGGTGAAATATTTTTTGCAATCATTCTAGTCGTTTCTAAGTGTGAAAAGTGTAAAAATAAATATGATCTAATTTGAAGAAATAATATACTATAAGTACTTAACACACTTGTGATGCACTATATTATGCTGCTACCCCATAGATAAGACGATTAAGCTTATTTGTGCGTGAAAAATATAACTTACTTTTTAAAAACCTTATAGCAGATTTGACAACTAGTGTTGCCCATATTTTCGTGAACCATATTGATATGCCTTCTTAAATCACCTTTGTTTATGAAATCTTTCTCACATCGCGTACACTGAAACACAAATTCATTTTGTTAAATCGTCCGAAATGCTCGTCAGTACAGTCAGGTGACTCGCAAACGTGCCACCTGCTTCATTAGACAATACAGGCACTCCTGCCCGCTGGACCGACGATCTTAGGTAGGTAGCCGGTAGCGGGTGGATGAGAAAGGCAGAGGCAAAGTGTTGTGGCGCTCCTTGGGAGAGGCCTACGTCCAGCAGTGAATGATTATTGGCTCATGATGATAAAGCAGGTTTTTGTGTACCGTGCTTTGTGCAGATCTATGTCAGATTAGCCGCCGTAACACCAGAACTACCGACGAAAAAAGGGGTGTTTTCAGTTAAACGTGTCTGTGTAGACATGAAATCCCTTATTTCGTCCGTGGTGTGACGGCGGCTAAACTCACAAAGAATGTCGGGGGTTTTTAACTTTGGTTACGTTATAAATTTCATGGTTGATTCAATAAATAAAGACCTAGTTACCTTAAAATTTCTTTCACCATTATTATGAACTCTTCTAATGTGTGCATTCAAGTTGGAGGCGGTGGTTGTTTTAATGCTGCAGTGTGGGCAGGACAGCGGCCGCTCGCTGTGGGCCAGGTGGGACTTCATGTGGACAACTAGCGTGCTTTTCGTTCGTCCCTTGTACGGACATTTGTCACATGCAAAGGGAAAAATATTCTCGTGGATCACCCTGAAAATTACACGATAAAAATACAAAATATTTATTTTCAGTAACTTAGTCTAGGTAGGTATAGCAAAACAATAAAAGTGTAAGTATTATACAGCAGACAGCATAAGGGCCTGTTTCACAATGTCTGGATTAAGGATAGGTACCTGTGGGATGAAATACATGCTATGACTGTCTGTTATTATGTTTTAGACAGTGACAGCATGTCTTTTATCCCACAGTTAGCCATTATGTTGACTTTGCGAAACAGGCCTTAAGTATTTATTTATTTCCCATCTTATACACGACTAATATGGACGTGTTAAAATCATACATAAATATAATACACTGAATACACTCTGCCGTGAGTTAGAATTATTTTAGTATAGGGCGTCAATATTCATCACTTCATATATCACACTTGAATGTGAAGTAATAAATTAAATTATTAATATAATATTATATTAATAATTTAATTTATACGAATGGCGTAGTGGTTAGTGACCCTGACTACTGAGCCGATGGTCCCGGGTTCGATTCCCGGCTGGGGCAGATATATGTTTAAACACAGATATTTGTTCTCAGGTCTTGGATGTGCCCGTAAAATGGCAATAGGCCCGCCCCCTATTACATTTGGACTAACATAACACTCTGGCGAAAAGTGGGTGCAGCAATGCACCTCTGCCTACCCCGCAAGGGAGTACATTAGTACAAGGCGTGAGTGCGTGTGTGTGTATTATAAATTAAAAAAAATATATATACGAGCGTACATAGTTTTATTTACTTAAAATTCAAATAAGTATACTTAAAAATCTTACATACTTACATATGATTTTTTAGGTCGTGTAATTTAGTGAACGACTTGCCACAAGAGGCGCATAAGTGTTGCGTTGGTTCTTTAGGTATTTTCTTCTTTTTCTTCAGAGTCTCGGGAGACATGGAAACTTTGCATCCATATTTTTTGTTGAACACATCCTGAAAAAAAACCATCTCACATATTTCAAATATTGTTTGTGTGTAATGTTACTGATGTTATACTTAACATAATAAAATATTGGCGAAAACAACATCATAAATTGTGTATGTTAATTAATGAGGGCCAGAATATTATAGCATCGTCTTCAATGGCGATAGGACCTAAGGGCCCAGGTTCTTTACTCTCAGCATACCTGGCTATTGTATTCTTCATCATTAAAATTATCAGATGAGTCCCGAAATTTATCGTTGGATTTTATTTTAACCTTTTTGGTGGTGGTATTTTTAACTGATTCAGATCTACATTTGTTCTCTTGAAACATATTTTCTTCTTTTTTAATTGATTGGCTTTTAATCATATATTTTTTATCTGTTTGTGTTTCTCCGTTATTACAGTTATATTCTGAAAAAAAAATACAATTAGGTATGTTTTTTGGCACATGATAATCATAACTCATGTAAACTACTAGAACTAAAATGTATATGATGACCGTATTTACGAGCCCTATCGTTTAAAATATAAATACTTAATTAACTATAACTATGCACACACTAAAGTCATATTACATGTGTTTGTTGTATAATAATAATAATAATAAAAAACTACATTAAGTACCTTGCTTTACATTGACTTCCATAATTATTCTATTACTCTGCCTGCACATGTCGCGAAATCTTAAGCCCCTGTCCAACTGGTCCACACAACTTTGGCAAATGTAAGTTGATAAGTCTTGCATGTAACAGAACTAAAGTTAATGTTTGTATTAGTATTATAAAAAGATTACCAATGAATATTTATGGTTTATGATACTAAGAATTAAGTGTAAGAAAACATACTTTTACTATTTGTTGATCTTATTAAGAATCAGCCAAATACAAGGGAAACAAGAGTAAAATTTTATAAGTTTTGGAAAAAATTGTGATGAAAAATGCATTCAGCAACTAACCCACAGTGGACGTCGTAGTGGGAAACCATTCAAGACTTGAAACATCAGGTTCAAGTGAGACAGAAGCTGTCACTTATACCCTCACAAAGAATAGTTTGTACGGCATGTGGTGTTGATTCTATAATTCTATAGTTTTTGCCAATGATTGATTGATAATAGTTCAATACCTGTGTTGATACTTACAAGAACTCCTGTGACGCTGTATATTTCTCCAATGAAGTTGGTCCTGAGTTCATTGTTAAATAGTTTGATGCTTCCAGTTTTCTCACAGCATACTCTACATTTTTGATCTGCTGATTTATCTGGTCTAAATAGTATGTTAAAATATTATATTGGATAAATAAATGTAATTTTCTTTGGTTAATGGTAAAACTAAACTAGTGTAGTTTTCATTTGTACTTAGTAGAGTGATCTATTTATTTCACAAGTAAGTACACAAATTTATATATATTTTTTCTAACTGAAGAAGATAGACTGGCCAAACCTTAAATTAACGATTTAAGTGTAAATTTTCCAAATTTATCGTGCTATAAATTCATCATCCTATTTATGCTCAGTTTACTCACCTATTTTTTTGTAATTTTGTTTTGTCGTCCTCAGCCGCAGCCGCAAGTAAAGTATGATAAATTAGGTACGAACTGGACATTGCCCTTACCAACTGCACCTAATATACAGAACACGATTATACCTATCTCAGTTATAACTAACAACAAATAAAAACGCTCCAAAATAAATGTGAAAATTGACGGACTCTCAATCAACTCACAATAGAAAATCAAAACATCAAATCAAACTAAGAGAAAACGATGTCAATGCTATATCAATTTCAACTTTATTTTGTTGTGCTGTAGGTATACAATACATGTACCAAACCACCCCTCTGTCAGTCATCACACACAGAATAGGAGAAAGATAATATTTAAGAAACCGGTGCTAATCGTAATGTTTCGGCCCTTTTTCGGCCTAAGAAAAAGAAGGGTAAGGCTGTTTTGTAAAATAATAACTTAAAGAATCTGACCCGCTTTGCGTAAGTTAGCATCCACTAACCAAACCTATTTAAATTAATTGATAAAATTGTATTATATGAGGGAAAAATATGTAAAAAAAATCAAAAACATGAGGTTTCCGAGATATTGGGTTCAAAAGTGAATTAATAAAAATATTTTTATTTGTATTTGCATTATTCGAAAACTGCCATGTGTGTATAGGGAAATACAGCAAACATCCAATATAAAAAACGAATAGCCAAGTGCGGTGCTAGCAGGAGGTACCTATAATTATTAATATAATTTTACCTGCGTTAGGGTAGGGAATTAATAAAATAAAAAAGGCGTAGGCGGGGACCAGCAGAGGGTTCACCATTTAGCTGAATGTTACTTAGAAAACATTACCCTAAAAAAACGGCTTTGTGTGGCGGTCAAGTTGGTCCCCGCCTGCGATACTTTCCATTAACATTGGGACTTGTTTTCATCTTTTTAGCGTGCAGTCGGGTTTTTTTGTTTGTTTATAATTATATTTTTTTATTTGTAACTTTTTAGTTGTTTTTATTATATGAAATTGAGTTCATGAACATTTTTTATTTCAATAATTTTGGTATTGTTATTTAAATACCTACAATATGCATATTTTTTTAATGTGCAAATCAAGCCCACACGGCATAGTTGGATTATTTTTTTTCGATCATCACGTTATGTCCTCTAGAGGGCGCTATGTACATTTTAATGTAAGTTCACATAGCCTATAACCATCGCGCCATCAATACGCTTCTAACGATATCTCATACATCAAAATCTATCAAGTCGTTTAGGGAACAAAGAAACAGACAAACATACATACATACAATCGAAAAACATTACCCCCCTCCTTCGGCAGTCGGGTAATAATATCAAGTTATAAAATCCAACAGCATGAATTGGCTGGAGTGTATAATAGTTACATATAGTAGGTACTTTTAGGTATATTTATCACTGAGATATTCATTGTTGTGTAGCTTATCGGCAGAGAAATCTGACCCCTCTCAGAAGCTTTGTTACTATGAGAGGGGGGTCAGGTTTCTCTGCACATGACCGTACCACAGTCTTCTATCACTACATAAATACACTTTTCACATGTGTGTTACGTTTCAGTATGTATGACTATATCTTTAAAACTACACAACGGAGTTACCTTTTACCATAGAATAACGAGTAAGTTGTACTTGTCGTGTCTATGCAGATATGTATTAGGTATGAACGAACAGGCAGGTTAGGTTACTGCAGGTTAGTTCCCGATTTTGCCGTAAGAATTCAGTGGTGGCGCGGTTATTTTTTATCAAATCCTATTCGATGTAGGTAAATTATTATTGATTTTCCTGTACCTCCTTTAGATTGACTGATAGAAAATGCTTTAAGCATTAAGTCCACTTTTTGTACACTTATTACTTAACGTAATTGTGCAATAATGAATCAAATATTATTACTTATTGTGTGAGCACTCCTTTCAGTTAATCCTAAGCCGACCGGATCCGTTCATTTGTTGACGGGGCGCCTTACTAGGTTAATAATCAAACAACATGTATCAGCTAGAGTATAGGCTTACAATGACAATCAATTCTAATTATATTTATCATTGAGTAAGTATAACATTATTCATTGTTGTGTAGCTACCGGAGCCGACTGATCTTCGGTCGGATTACAAAGTAAATAAGCTGGCAATCTATTAGGAAGATTCGACTTCTCTTTTTGAATTTTGTGAACGCGCCAAAGATGTTTCCTCAAGTTTTTTCTGAAAAAACGACATAAGATTTTTATTTCTTACTATCCGTGAAGGTATGGATCAAACAAAAGTTGGTGACTCGGGAACTCTTTCTAAACTCTTTAGGTATAGTTAAATAAATAAAAAACTACATGATATAAAATAAAGTCACATGACCAATACTCGTAAAGTTATGTCGTAGGATTTTTTGCCAACTATACTGTGTATATTTTTAAGTCTTGTAAGTAACTAAAGTTGCTCAGAAAAAGCCCCTGAGGAGGGTGCAAGGAACTTACTACTCTTCTGATGATGAGGTTGGAATATGTAGAGTACACAACATATTTACAGAGACTTCACAATATCAAACATACTTAGTATCATCATCAGCCTATAGCAGTCTACTGCTGGACGTAGGCCTCTCCCAAAGCACGCCACTGGATGAGATCTATAGCGTTCCTCACCCTATCATTCACCAGCCATATTACTACATACTATATATGCATAGCTACAAATCGAAAAAGTTTCCATCGTGATTATGGCCTTCTATTTGTTTCTGTGCTTCTCAAAGGTATAGTAGTAAAAGTATATACCTAACTAGGAAATGCACTTACTTGTTGAAAACCTTATAGCAAATTTGGCACTTAGTGGTGCCCATGTTTTCGTGGACTACATTAAAATGCCTTTTTAAATCAGCATTGTTTTTAAAATCCTTTTCACATCGCGTACACTGAAACATAAATTCATTTTATCACATCTAACGGAATGTTTAAAGTTTAGTGAGATGGGAATGAGCAGCAGTGAGAACTGTGGAGGTCGTTTAGCTGGATTTAAAAAATTATCGCTATACCGCAAAAAACAATTACATAAATGACCAACATTTTTTTTTGCTGTTTTCAGAATGTGAGAGCGTGAAAAAACTGAAGTAGTATTGTACTGTTGTGTCATTAACAACAAAATATCAAAATAATGTTTTTCAAAGTATTGTGACGATAATAATCAAGATACTACCTTGAAATTGCGTTCACCATTATTGGTATGGACCCTTCTAATGTGTGAATTCATGTTGGAGGTGGTGGTTGTTTTTTTACTGCAGTGTGGGCAGCACAAAGTTCTCTCGCTATAAGGCAGGTGCGATTTCATGTGAGTTACCAGCGTGTTTTTCGTTCGTCCCTTGTACGGACATTTATCACACGCAAAGGGGAAAACATTCTCATGAATTACCCTGAAATATTACAAAAAAAATTAAAAAATACGCAATATACTTACTTATAAACTAATAGTATTTTAACTAATGTTTCTTCATAATATTATATTGTGGACGGATCACAGATTTATATTTATGTACTTTCTACCGAGATTAGGTAGCGGTAGGTAATAACATAATTTTCATAAACCTAGCTTCTGAAATGCTTTTAATAATTAACTAATAATAATTATAATGTAAATACCATAAATACCATTGATGGTTATGTAATACAGACGTATTCTGTCAGACTTTACAGTTTAAGGTAACAACAATTATATTTCATGCAATAAAATAACAAATAAATATCTTACATATGATATTTTAGGCGGATTAAACTATCAAATTCCTTTCCACATGACTCACATAAGTGTTGCTTTAGTTCTTTGGGTTTTTTCTCCTTTTTCTTTAAAATCTCATGTAGTTTAGGTATAGCCCAAGAATTGGGTACTAGGCATTCCAAATTCTTGTTGTAGGTACACTGAAAAATAATACAAGCATTATAATAGTATGTAAATGGTAGGCCCAAGTGCCTTACTAGTTGTAGGTTCTAATCCCTCAGTATACCTGGCTTTTGTCTCCTTCATCATTCAAGTTATCATCATCATTAAAGTTATCAAAATCATCATCATCTGTATCAGATGAGTCCAGGAAATTCTTCTCCTCATTTGTATTAACTTTAATAGTTGCGGTGTTCTTCTTAATTGATTTAAATTTACTTTTGTCATTGTTGAATATATCTTCTTCTTTCTTAATTGATTGGTTTTTAATTATTTTTCTTTTATCGGTTGGAAGTGTTTTTTCAATATCACAATATTCTGAAAATAAAGGGTGACTTTGCATTAACATTGTTTACTATTTAAGTGATGACTTAAAAAACGCAATAACATACCTTGTTTCACATTGACTTCTACAATTGCTCTATTGCTCTGTTGGCACATGTTTCGAAACCTTATGCTGCTGTCCAATTGGTCCACGCAACTTTGGCAAATGTAAGTTGATAAGTCTTTCATGTTACGAAACTGAAATCAAATATAAATAATTGTATTATCAAATGATTATGAACAGAGATAGGCTATTATAATAATGGCAAAGTTAAAATAAGTTTTTTTGTGTGTTTACAAAATCTATTAGTAACTTTTAATAATTGGGAACGAGGTTGTAAGAGTGGTGGTAGTTAGTTGGCTAATGCATCCACTTCCTACAATGATAATAATATGCATTCAAATACTATGAAATGTAAATACCACTAAGTATTTAGTAATTTAGGTAATTTTTAAAACATTGTAACGAAATCTACATTACAACACAACATGTGTGTGAACCCACCAACCCACTGTGTACCAGCATAGTAGAAAGTGATCCCATCTTTTCAACACAGTTTAGGCCTTAAGGTCATACATATAATGCACAAACACTCCTTTCATGTTAGCCAGATTCATTCATAACAGAGTAATGTGTAATAGTGGGCCAGGTATTGATTTCATTATTCTGTACTAGGTGTTTGATTGTATAAGATAGATTGATGTCCTTTTCATACTTACAACAACTCCAGTAACACTGTATATTTCTCCAACAATGTTAGTCCTAAGCTCATTATTGAACAGTCGGATGCTTCCCGGTTTTTCACGACATAACCTACATTTTTGATCTGTAAACTTCTCTGGTCTGAAAATTGAATGATTTTTTAAAATTAGTTTCATACATCACGGTACATTTACTTACTAAGATGTTAAATGTTGGCTTTGGAAAACATTCAAACAAGGAACATAAGAGCTTATCTAACGAGATGTATTACAAGTCTTGCAGAGAACTATTAGTGTATCATTTTTACTTGTACTTTGTAGTGATTACATATTGCTAGTATATTGACCTCTTTATTTTTTAAGTACATAGAGACTGATGTTCTCAATTAAAATAATTCCATTTTATAATTTATAAAGATTGCTTACCTATTTTTTTGTATTTTTGCTTTGTTATCCTCAGCTGAAGACGCCAGTAAATTATGATACATGAGGTAAGAACTAGACATTACCCTTGCCACTTAGATAATACAGCACACTGTTATCACTGTTTTCGTTTTTCAGTCATAAGCAGCAAATAAAATTTCTCTACATTAGATGTGAAATTCACCTCTACAATACAAAACTTTGCAAAACTTGAATCAACTCCAATGAGATTAATCAAAACAACAATACCTTTTTTGACGTTAGACTATGTTCACCTACTCTATGCTTCAATCACAGATGCGTTTATGTAGGGAGGGGAAAAATTATATTTTTTCGGCTAAATACCGGTTCAAATCTATCAATATTTGAACCACAGACTGTGAAACTAAAACTATCAATCAATCAACTCCAAATGCCAAATGCGTTTCTGTCAAATACCTATTTACATTAAAGCATAGTAAAACATTTTCTATAATTTTGTTTTATTATTAATTTGGGAAATAATAATTATATTATTAATACGTATGTGAATAATATGGCTACGTATCTGACTAAAAACATGCTTGATAAGTTTACCAAAAGAAGATTTCCCTGTAAACAAGAAGACGATAAAAGCTGCGGCAGCAGTGATCAATGGTACAAAGTATTTAACGAAAGGTATGCACTTTGCAATATTAATTTTATCATGGATTTCGTACCCTCGACGCTGTATGAGCTGTATCCAAAATTTGCAATGTTTTAGTTAACACATTTATTATTAATTTCAGCAACAAACAAAATATATCGTCGGATATGATCTGTAGAGTTTGTGCCAGAAGTGGTTGCACTCCGTTGATCGATAAATTGACTGAAGAATATGACATAATTAGTGCCATTCGATCTATAACTAATGTTTCTGTAAGTACCTACTTCAATTCTGCATGCTAAGGTGCCATAGAGGTACATTCATCCAAATTTGTAAATTAAATTTTGCTGTAAATTTTAAAAAGTACTATGATATTCAAGTTTTCAATAACTATTCCTTGATCAATAAGGCTGAATATAAACACTAATGTCTAGGATGATCAAATTACCTCTACAAAAAATTGTAATATCTTAGTTGATTGAAGACATGAAAGCTGTCCATTGAAGTTGAATAAATGTTATGTTTGCCATCAGTATTCCACCATGTGAAATTCAATTACAGATAACAGTGGATGATTCTCTTCCTAAATATATTTGTACTGAATGTCTTGATACATTGAAGATGGCTCTAGCTTTTAAGAAAAATTGTGAGGCCTCCGACAGAAGATTTAGAAAGATTTTAAATCCTTTGGGTAAGTTTAACTCTATGTATAATGAAATAAAATAAACTTGAATATAAAATACTAACACCAATGTTTCTTGAAGGTGATCCCTCTTTGCATTCATACCCGTACTCAAAACACGACTTCCACCTGATACTGCATCAAATGAAATTGCAACGAATGAAAATAGAAGAGGAGAAAGAGAAGCAGCGGCAGAGCCTCGAGAAGGCCAAGAAGAAGAACTTACCAAAAGAAAAGACGTTCCACTGCTCACCGTGCGACATGACGTTTCCTGATAAGGTTTGCAAAAAAAACTTAAGATAGATCTCCTATTACATTGAAGAATCTATCAAAACTTTTCTTTTCAAGATTCAGAAAGGAAGCTAGATTTGTCACTTTATTACCTAATTATCACAATGATTGTAATTAGATTGAACTTAAAATGCTTATTTCGCTCTGAGAGTCAACAAAATGCAAACAATATTTAGGTTTGTTTTTGAATGTGACACTCCATCTATTCGTATTGTTTATCAAAGTCACTAACACTTTGGTTCTCCACTGACAGGAGCAGTTGAAGGCGCACCGTCGCGACCGGCAGTGCATGCGGCGAGCGTGCGACATCTGCGGGCAACTAGTACTCAGGTAAATTTAACGCCTGTCCCCGCTGCATGGGTATGTAATCGATCTAGATTCGCGGTAAATACAGTGCTGTGGTCACAGACATGTATGACACTAGATTCCCCAATGTATGTACGTACGTATGTATGTATGTATGTACTGCGCGTCTCAAAAGGTTGATCATATAAGATAGTTCATACATCCAGCTGTCATTATCAGTGTCAAAAATAATAATTCCTATACTTTTCGCCCAGTTCTCATAGAAATTAGTGCATTTGTGGAATCTAGTCATATATGGCTGTGGCTGTGGTGGTGGTTGATCAACGTGTTTTGAACATCGTTATCGACATAGTTATCGACATCGTTAACAGACGTTCATGTTAACCGGGTTTGTAATTAAGTCTAACATATATGTCTATCTATACGTGATAGCGTAGCTCCCAAACGGCTAAACCGATTTTGATTAAGTTTTCCAACTCCCAGCATGGCGCAGCACCGGCGGCACACGCACAAGGACCACACGCCGCACAAGTGCGCCACCTGCGGCAAGGAGTTCCCCATCATAGCGAGGTTGAAGACTCACATGTGAGTTGTTTGTTTTTTTGTAAGCCGCCCTTTTGAATTTTTCATTCATGAGAAGATACTTCTTTTCTTTCATGTTAGCTGAAAGAGATAATAAATACAGCTAAATATAAATTACAATTGATACTGTCTAATCTTTTCCACATGTTGCATTTTGTGTTTTACTCCGCGTCGCCATCTTGAAGTTAGAGTTCTGGACTTTTTTTTTCATAAGAAGATTATTCTCTTCAGCAATCACATTATTGAGGGTGACTGAATCAACCAATTAGAACTGGGGAATCGGGTACAGTCGTCTAAGGCGCCATCTGTAATCAGCTTTTACTTTTTCTCCCCATTGATAACATCTAACCGTTCCTACAGGCTGGTCCACACGGACACGTTCAACTTCTTCTGCGACATGTGTCCCTACAAATGCAAGCACAAGTACTACCTGGTCATGCACATGCGCACGCACACCGGCGAGAAGCCGTACAAGTGCACGCACTGCGGCGCCACCTTCGTCAACCCCAGCAACCTCAACAAGCACAAGCTCACGCACCGCGAGAAGCAGTTCAAGGTATCTATAGTAGCTGTACAGAAACAATGTATCTATGTACGTACAAGTGCACGCACTGCGGCGCCACCTTCGTCAACCCCAGCAACCTCAACAAGCACAAGCTCACGCACCGCGAGAAGCAGTTCAAGGTATCTATAGTAGCTGTATAGAAACAATGTATCTATGTACGTACAAGTGCACGCACTGCGGCGCCACCTTCGTCAACCCCAGCAACCTCAACAAGCACAAGCTCACGCACCGCGAGAAGCAGTTCAAGGTATCTATAGTAGCTGTATAGAAACAATGTATCTATGTACGTACAAGTGCACGCACTGCGGCGCCACCTTCGTCAACCCCAGCAACCTCAACAAGCACAAGCTCACGCACCGCGAGAAGCAGTTCAAGGTATCTATAGTAGCTGTATAGAAACAATGTATCTATGTACGTACAAGTGCACGCACTGCGGCGCCACCTTCGTCAACCCCAGCAACCTCAACAAGCACAAGCTCACGCACCGCGAGAAGCAGTTCAAGGTATCTATAGTAGCTGTATAGAAACAATGTATCTATGTACGTACAAGTGCACGCACTGCGGCGCCACCTTCGTCAACCCCAGCAACCTCAACAAGCACAAGCTCACGCACCGCGAGAAGCAGTTCAAGGTATCTATAGTAGCTGTATAGAAACAATGTATCTATGTACGTACAAGTGCACGCACTGCGGCGCCACCTTCGTCAACCCCAGCAACCTCAACAAGCACAAGCTCACGCACCGCGAGAAGCAGTTCAAGGTATTTGTTATATTCTTTTCTACTCTGAGGGAGGGGGAAACGGGTAAGTAATACGAGGTATAAAAACGAATAGTATAACATTGACAAGGTATACGCCCATATTTTATAAATTTATTAAGTATTACGTTCACTGTGTATAACAAACGGAAGGTATAATTACTAAATACATAATTTCGTCAAGAATAACGTTCAAAAAGTATAATTTCAATTGATATATCGATTAAAATGTATAAAGTTCATAATATATAACGTTTATAATATATATTATTCAACGGATATAATATAATTATGTATAATGAACAAAAAAATATTATGATTGGAGCTACACTCACGGGCAATGAAATAGTTCCACTCACAAAATGCCGTCATCAAACAACGCATTTTTTTCAAACATTTAGTTTAAAATTTGAACAAAGTATTACCATTTTAGTTGGTAATATCCTGATGCTCTGTTAAATGTACTTCAATATTTCAGAAGGCGTCATTAAGCTAGCCTTTTCCGTCTAGGAGTAATTTGATACTTTTCTCAGTGGAACCTTTTCATTGCCCGTGAGTGTATGTTGGGAGACGCTCCGCTCCGCTTCGCTGCGCTCCGCTTTGCTTTTAACGAACATGTGCACCTAACCGCTCCTCCTCGCTTTGCTCATCGTCGTACCTATCTTTAGGCTTTCGTGCTAGGGGGTTTGTTTGACGGTGTTGGGTAATTAAACACAGATTATGTGTTATGAGAAGAACTTTATACAAAATGATAGTATATATTTTAATTGATATACGTAATGTATGTTATACGAATTGATATTAGTCCTCGTGAGTGTTAGTTATTTTGATATTATATGAAATGTACGTTATACCAATTGAATCTTATACCTAATGAAATTATAGATTTTGTTATTATACGTTGTGAACGTTATTAATGTGAAATTATATGTTGTGAACGTTATTAATGTGAAATTATACATTTCGTTTTTATACGTCGCAATATGCACCCGAGGGAAACTCCTGTGCGTGGCTCTCTCGAGTGGAACCTTTGTACATGTCCCCCTAATTTCAGCTCAGCTAGTTTAGCTCCCGTGTAAATTGGAGCAGCAAGCCTGGATGTTGTAAAAGCTAAGATAGGCGCTCTGAAGGTCCATGATTAAAGGCTGGTTGGCAAGCACAGAGAAAATCGAACGTTGACCTTTGCATCTACAACCAATCACAATCTCTGCCGCAGGCCATCAAGGTTACTGTGCAAGCGTGAGCGCACTATGACTGTGCGCTTGCGACAGAGACAATTTCATAAAGAGCAATGCCCATTTTTCTCTGTGCTTAGCGACTGTGCTTTTGATAAGTTATCTCCTTTCTATCTATAGTAGCTATTATTTAAAAACCTGTCTCTCCCCCCAGTGTGCACTCTGTGACAAAGCGTTCCGCACGAGCGCGGCGCTGCGCGAGCACCACGAGGCGGCCCACATGAAGATCAAGCACTCGTGCCACTACTGCGGACGAGACTTCTGCTACAAGTGAGCACCAAGACCAACCTTAATAGATCCTATACAGCGTGTTGCAAAAAGGGTATACTAAGCCGAAACCTACATGTGCAGCATGTTATATCTAAGCCTGAAAATCAAATCAGAATTTCAAAATTCGCGAAAAATAGACTAATTCTCCATAGTAAAAAGTCACGTGACCAACAAAGTTTCTATGGAAAATTATAAATATATTTGCTGTATAGTTTAGTGCACTGCAAGTGAGCCTTTGTCTTTATACACACCTCATAACGACCGCGCACATTATCATGTCGGTCCGCCGCGTACCGGAAAGCAGGGCAAAAGTTCCTCTAATTTATTTTATTTATAAAATACGACCGGCCTTTGAGTTTCGGCTCGTCATCATATGTGCATCCTTTACAGAGGAAGAGGAAAAGACAAACATAAATTAAAACGTAAATATTTTTGTGATATTTAGGGAAATAATATACGAGTTTGTTGTTCACCATTCTTCTATTCGGTAATAGACAACCTAAACATATAAACAAACTTCTATATCAAAAAGGTCCAAACACCACATTCCTCCCCTACTATTTACAAAACAATATAAGCAACTTAAAAATCAATACATCCTTACACATTAATCCAACTAAATTAATAAATCATTAACAAAACAAAATCAAATAATTATTCAGATAAAATATTTCCTTTTTATTATACTTTACTTATATATAGGATTCGGATTCCTAGTGGAACGTACTGGCCGACCACTGTCACCCACTGGTGGCTGAGGAGCAGCCTCGCCTCTACTCTCCTCCCCCTCTATAGAAGTGCCAGCAGTAACATCGGTGCAGTCATAGTATGGCACATCATCATCATCTTCCACAATACCCTTATATTTCAGGAGGTGATCAACATGCTTTCTAACTTTCACATCTAAATCTCCTATGTACACTATATACATCATGGCACCTATCTTCTCTTCAACTTTGCCCAGTTTCCATTCAGTCCTATTACCATTATTAAAAAAACATTTAGCCAAAACATAGTCACCGATACAAAAGTTGGCTCGCCTATGGCCACCGTACTGTCTACATTGAGAGTTTTGCTGAGCAGAAACATTTCTCTGAGCTTCAGCCGACAGCAACACCGTAGCCGGCGCATCCTGCGGAGCTGGCGGCGGTGGTGAGCCTCGCAACAGATCGAAACGACCGCGCAACGTGCGACCGAACATTAACTGCGCAGGAGAAAAACCTGTCGTCAAATGAACCGAGTTCCTGTAGTCAAATAAATATCTATTTACACCACTCTGACAAGCTGTTTGACTATCTGCCGGTTTTAGTATCACCTTCAAAGCCCCTTTTACCGTCTTAACGCTATTTTCTGCCTGGCCATTTGATGCCGGATGGTACGGTGCGCTGGTGATGTGGCTTATACCATTGTGCTCACAAAAACGCTCAAACTCGGCTGACACAAAATTGGGCCCATTATCACTCACTAGGGTCTCCACCAATCCAAATCTGCTAAAAAGCTCTTCTAATTTTTCTAACACACTTTTAGTGTCCGTTTTGCTCATCACATAGCATTCTACCCATTTTGTAAGTGCATCTACAGCAATTAGGAATTGCTTGTCGTGCAGTGAAAACATATCTATGTGCATGCGCTGCCACGGCCGCTCCGGGTATGTCCAGACCGCGAGCGGCGCGCGCGGCGGCGCGGGCCTCAGCGCGGCGCACGCGGAGCACGAGCCGACTGTCTCCTCGATGTGCCGGTCGATGCCGGGCCACCACATTCGTGCTCTAGCCTCTGTTTTACTTTTCACTACACCAAAATGAGAGCTATGCAGTTCATCTAGTAACTGTTTACGAAATTTACTAGGTATAACCAATTTATGGCCCCTAATAATGCAATCGTTCTCTCGAGACAGTTCTAATCTACACCTATAGTATGGCCTCAAATCATCATCATTACATTTGGCAGGCCATCCATTCCTAATACAGTTCGACAATTTAATCAAAACTGGGTCTCGGCTGGTTTCAATTTTTACATCGGCAATTGTTATCGGTTTCAATAAAGAATCCGACATAAAATGTATATACAGTCCCGTTTCATTATTTTCGGAATTATCATCTTTGTAGCTACCTATTGCTCGAGAGAGAAAATCAGCAACATTATCCTGGCTTCTAACGTACTCTATCTCGAAATTGTAAGCCGTCAAGAACAATGCGTACCGCTGCAACCTGTTCGCCGCTAATTCCGGTACGCCCTTTTTGTTACCGAATATGGTGATCAACGGTTTGTGATCAGTCCTCAGAATAAACGGCTCTCCACGTCCATAAAGGTAATGGTGAAACTTTTTCACTGCGAACACTATGGCTGTTGCTTCTGTCTGAATCTGGGCATAGTTACACTCCGCTTTAGAAAGCGTACGCGAAGCGTAAGCAACGACCCTCTCCGTGCCGTCCGGCTGCCGCTGCGCCAACACCGCGCCCAGCCCGTGCGGACTCGCGTCTGACGTCACTATGGTCGGTAATTCGGGGTTGTAATGAGCAAGAACTTGATCCGATGCTAATTCAGTTTTAATCCTTTGAAATGCATCTTCTTGTTCATTCCCCCATACCCATTTGACCCCTTTTTGTAACAGCGCGTGCAACGGACTCAGAACACTTGAAGTGTTCGGCACAAAGCAACAGTAATAGTTCACCATACCTAGGAATGACTTCAATTCACTCTCATTCCTGGGACATTTAGAGTTCAAAATGGCTTCTACCTTTTTCGGAGACTTGTGTAAGCCATGTCTGTCAATCAAGAATCCCAAATACTCTACAGACTCTTTGAATAACTCACATTTGTCCTGCTTCAAACGCAACCCTGCCTGTTCTAGTCTTTTCATCACTTCCTCCAGTCTTTTAAGGTGAATGTTCTTGTTTTCCCCAGTTACCAGAATGTCATCTAAGAAGATGCAAACACCCTCAATATCACCTAAAAGATTCTCCATCGTCCTTTGGAAGATGAACGGGGCATTGCTTAAACCAAACACCAATCTGTTGAAACAAAACAACCCTTTATGTGTGTTAATGCACGTCAAATACTTTGAATCGTCTAGAACCAGTTGGTTATACGCTCGAGACAAATCAAGTTTCGAAAATTCTTGACCACCGTGCAACTTTGCAAATAAGTCCTCAATGCGAGGAATAGGATAATTATCCATGCAAACCAATTTATTCAGCGTTACCGAATAGTCAGCAAACAGGCGTATATTTCCATCGGGCCGCAACACCGGCACAATAGGAGTAGCGATCTCGGAATGCTCAACCTTTTCCAGAATCCCTAACTCCACGAGGCGATTCAGCTTCTCTTCGACCTTTGCCTTCAAGGCAAGAGGAACGGGCCGCGGCTTGAAATACTTAAACTGTGAACCTTCTTTAATCTTAATTTAAATTTTATGCTTATTGAACGTACCTAATTCGTCCCTAAACAATTTCTCATATTTCTCTTTTAAGTACGTTTCATAGTCACCCCTTTGAATGTTAAGGCAGTTCTCAGAACATAACTTCTAATTGAATGCGCCAATAAAATCCCATCCTCGTCGCCAATGTGATATTTAGGCAAATAATATACGAGTTTGTTGTTCACCATTCTTCTATTCGGTAATAGACAACCTAAACATATAAACAAACTTCTATATCAAAAAGGTCCAAACACCACAATTTTGTTTATGTAATTGTTCTGTATTAGTACTATGTAAAGTTTCCAATCCAATCAAGTAGGAAATAGTAACCTCAAATTCACATTTCAGATCGGACCTGCGTAAGCACGAAATCAAGACTCACAACCGAGCGAAGCGAGACTATATAGGCGGGGAGCCTTCGTACAAGCAGGTAACTAAGTATATCTTATCCTAATAGACAAATTAACAAATGTTTCATAAACATACTATTCCTCTAACCCTTTTGGAGCACATACAACATTGGTAATATTTTTGTGTGTATTCAATATAAATCCCTTCACAATACATCATATTTAACCTACAACTGTAAATGTCTATGCATAGGTGGAGCGATTGCAGCGACAGTCTGAGCCGGTAGAAGAAGAGAAGTGGCGACAGCCCGACACCACTGAGCTGGAAAAGTGGAGGTAATAACTACACTCGCGAGCAACCAAATCGACTCAAGCCTTCACGGCGCACATATACATTGATTTTCCTAAAACGATAAATGGTAAATATAAAAGTGATATGTCATTCGAAAGCTGAAGAATTAGGCTTTCAATTAAGATCAATACCATAAAAAAAAACTAAGCGCAGATTTAATGACGCATTTTAATTGCCCGTCAGTGTTAATTACCTCATTAGGAATCCACGCCTTGCGCTACCTGATCCCGCTATAAAACCTTTCCACATCCGGTGTACCTTATCAGTCGCTTGTTGCAAGTTGACCGGTACACATCTCGTTGCATTGTATTCCTTGTTTTCGCAAACCCATGGATACCACACCAGAAGAAGCTGCTCAAGTTGTTGCCTTGCTGCAACAAGGGTTAAGTCAGCGAGCAGTCGCTGCCCAGCTCCACTTGAGCCAGTCTGCTGTATCCCGAGTATACAGACGGTTCCAAGAGACTGGTGCCTTCAATCGAAGACCAAGAACGGGCCGCCACCGCTGCACTTCAGAGAGAGACGACCGCTTCATTGTCTCAACCTCGCTGCGCAATCGACACCTTACGGGCGTTGATGTGCAGCAAGAACTGAGACGTGTACGACAAGTGGCTGTCAGCGAGTGGACAGTGAGAAGACGCTTGAAGGAAGCCAACTTGACACCAAAAAGACCTGCATCAGGCCCCAAATTGACTGCAGGCCACCGACAAGCGCGTCTTCAGTTTGCTCGAGAGCATCTCGATTGGAGCATTGCGCAATGGCGGTCGGTCCTGTTTACTGATGAGTGCAGAGTGTGTCTGCATGGCAGTGACAGGAGAGGCCGGGTCTACCGGCGTCCGGGGGAACGATTTGCCCAATGTTGTTTCGCTGAAACAGTAGCATATGGCGGCGGTTCCTGCATGATGTGGGCTGGTATTTCTCTAGAGGGAAAAACCGCACTTGTTTTCGTGCCTGGAGGCGGCCGAGGAGGCGGGTTAACAGCTGATCGGTACATCACCGACATTCTACTCGGTCATGTTGTGCCCTATGCAGAATTTGTCGGTGAAGACTTCGTGCTAATGCACGACAATGCCCGCTGCCACACGGCACGAGTCAGTCGGCAGTTTCTGAGAGAGAAGGAATTGCGCACGATGGACTGGCCTGCGCTCAGTCCTGACCTGAATCCCATCGAACACTTATGGGACGAGCTCAAAAGAAGAGTTCGGGCCAGGAATCCAGTCCCTGCAAGCGTGGACGAGCTGAAGACAGCTTTATTAGAGGAGTGGGACGGCATTCCTCAGGAAACTGTCAAAAAGTTGATAAGGTCTATGAGAAACAGGCTGCAGGCTGTAATTAGGGCAAGAGGGGGCAATACAAAGTATTGATTTAAATAAATAAATTTTTATCTTAACATTTTTTGTTTAATTTGTATAATACGATACCCATACCCTTTTTTCCTAAATTCCCGTTTTTCCTACAATTGCGTTCAGACATCATTTATTTCAAAAATGATGAATGGATTTCAATAATAATGATATCAAATTAAAGCTGACATCTTAAGCTTTTAAATGACATATCATTTTTATTATTTCTATTCATAATTTTACTTGTATTAATGTATGTTTGCGCCGTCAAGGCTTGAGTCGATTTGGTTGCTCGCGAGTGTAGTTAGATATATGAAACGTTTATTTGTCCTATTATAATATAATAATAATTTTATTATAATTTTATTTTTTTTATAATAATAATATAAATAAATCAGTAAAAAAGTAGTTGGCAAAAACCTAAACTCATCGACTCATTATAATTGCTGAAACATTGATCATAGCCAAACACTAAAAGCAGTGGTCAACATTTATGTTATAGTCCCTTCATGTGGCAACGCCGTGGATTACCCAGAATATTTTGGGCGCACCGGTTCTCGGTTCTCCACGGCAACCAACCCTCTCCTCTCCTACCTCCAGTGAGTCTGGATCGAACACTTAAGGCGCTATGATACGCAACATTAGCGCCGCCAGTCGATAAAAACTCATGCATTCTGTTTGAAAGCGTTTTTCCAAAAACTGTTAAGGCCACCCCCCTCGTCATATTAATTCATATTTTAAACCATATTGTGTGCGTACAGACAGCAGCAGCAGGTGGCGGTGGCGGCGCCGGTGCTGCCCCCCGAGTTCGCGGTGGCCGACGGGAAGGACTTCATCTACTTCACCGACGTCGCCATGCCGCAGATTGGTGAGTTACACACACACTCACATATATGTATGTATATGTATAATTCACTCACGACTGTAATCCCCGAAGGGGTAGTCAGAGGTGGCTTACAAGTGAGTGACACATATCCTATGAAATATACCTACTATAGCTGCGATAGCAGAGGAGTAGTACGCGACACTGCTATTTTAGGCATTTTAGCTAGTGATAAGTTGACAATGTTACCAAGAACATCATAGCATACCATCATAGCACGGGGCGCAAGACGAGACGCGCGGAACAAGAGGTAACAAAGGTTTTCGCCAAGTGAGAAGTGCGACACAAGGTTTATGTGACGTTTTGCTTCGCCCCGTTCGTCTTGTGCCCCGTGCTAGATTTGTTGGTTTCCCTATATAGACACAGGAAATACTTACCACATACCTATACTGGATGGATTCTTATCAGTGATGGAACCTCGAGATGAATTTACCTGATGTACTAACCGAATAATGTATGACCGAATATTATCACATTTCACACCAATGCTGATACTTTGATACATTATACTGATCACTAATTATACTGACGAATCATACACTCGTCCACCATAACCACTTCCCTTATTTTCTGTTTTTTTTATGTATTATCAGCTCAATTTTAATTTTATTAATATAATTTGTGTTTGTTTCAGTTCAACAACAAACAGTAACGATTATGTAAGTATTCAAAGCCTCTTATCCTGAAATACGTAAAATACTCATAATTATTCCCAGTAAATTTTCGTCAGTGTGCTATCATAAGTCCGCTTCATTTCCTTTCAGATCCATAAGTTACCTCATTATACAATTTATTAGCCTAACAGTATTGAAAAAATAAAATAAAATAATTTTACTTTTCTAGGCAGGACATGACCGTGAAAAAGGATGATGTCAAACTTTACGAAACCCAGCAGGACATCACATATTTTTAGTATAAACTGACCTTAGTAAATAATGAGTATCGAACTAGGTATTATAAAATGTACTTATAGGAGTTAAGCGATATATGAATGTAAAAGCTGCCTAAAATGTTTGATTGTTAACTACTTATTTTAAATTAAATAAAAAATGGATTTACAGTGTAGGAAACCGAAAAAGCAGCACTTATTACTACAGGTATTGTCTTAAAATTATAGTATCATTTTCAACTTAGGAGACAAGCGATACCTAATCGGTTATTATGTGTGTGTATGTATAGTTTATTTAGCTGTAAGTTGCTGACATAAAATAGTTATTCATATCGGCTCATAATCGTATCATTTGTAATCGTTAATTTATATTGGTACTATCACTGTCAGATGCCTTGTATAAAAAAAAAAAAGTTTTTTTTAGAACTCATTGTATTTTTTATTAATTTAAATGCTTTAATAATGTTTTTGTTAGATTTGAAGATTCCAATAAATTTCTCATTGATTAATGTAGAGTAGAAAACAATGGGTCGGGTAAATTGTACCTATGACGTAATGAAAGACTAATTACATCTCTGTCCTTTAATTTCGCCAAATGAAAAGGGGTTTTATTGACTTTTAACGTCATTAGGCACCGTTGGGCGCCCGCACTTGTACATCAGCAGAATATTAATGACGACTTCTAAAGCTTTCCACCGTTTAAAGTTCATTTTCCTGTGTCATTGCTGTTAAAATGCCGTTTCGTCCATGTTAAGTAGGAAAGAAAAAGTAACTTTTCCGACCATTATTAAAATCTTGAAGCGAATGGAAACTTTTCGTCCGGGTTCTAATTATTCTTTGTTAGTCCTTCTGTAGCCTTCAATGAAGTTTTTTCCACTTTGTCCGATAATTAAGTGGAAAAAAGAGAAACTGGCGACATTGTACAAATTGATACAAAAAAATAACATAAAATTTAAGCAGACGAATTAAGAACCTCCGTAGTCTGTAAAAAATTATAGGTAAGTAGTACCTGACAATCGAGCTAGACAGGTTATTGTAAATGTTATCTGCTAATACTGGCTACATACTGCTTCTTTGATATTATTTTTTACACAAAGGTTGTCTGGCAAAGATCGCTTTTAGTGATAAGACCGCCTTTTGTACCCTAATTAATTTTTTGTTAATTTTATTATTCTGTTTTTGTGTACAAATAAAGTCTATTCTATCTATATAAGCCGGATTAGGTACACAAAATTAACCAACTGTGAAAAATGAATAAAATATACCGTCTTACAAAACCGGAAGCACGATTTGTGTCCCTTTTGCCTCCAAGGAGATTGTATCACAATAAGAAATGGAATGAAAAACACGCCGTTGGCTCCTGAATACCATCTAGAAGGTTCTCTAATAAGATAAAAGAAAATCTGCGGAGCTAGAGGTACATTGGAAAATCTGTTTTACCGTATTCAGATAAGGACTATAAGACGGGCGTCAGTGCCAGTGCCTTTGGGGATTTCGGCAATCTTCTGAAGGTTTGAGCCTGGACGTGTCGTGAATGATACCAATTATCTTGTCTTCGTCGAAGAGATTTATTTTAACTTATTCTTTTACCATGTAGTAGCCCTGCTACGCCCGAACGTAGGTACCGCACATAGTTTCAGCGTCAGAGAGAGAAAGAAAGTGAAACTGGTTCCTCACTTCCCTCTCCTCGACCCGACGCTGCCTGTTTCAGTCGGTGAGGTGCCAGCTCCATTCTTGTCCGTGCGCGCGCGGCGAACGCACATAGCCTAAAAATATTTTTCTTAACCGTATTTATTTAAAAGTTTCTGTTTGAAAAATGCCAAAAAGAAAACATGAAGAAGACAGTGAACAAAGATATCTGCGAAAGTTAAAGAAGTACGAGGAAAAACTTCTTTCTAAACGGAAAAAACGCCAAAGTCGCGTGATATATTCTAGTGACGAAGATATTGCAGAAATTGAAGGTAAGATTTCAATTTTAAAGATAAAATCTTTTTACATTTTTTGCTCACATTACAACTGGTTTTTAACACATGATTACAATGTATTAGAATATTGCTATTCGTCATATTGACGATTACATCGAAATATTGACCGTGATTTATTATAGAAGCTTATAGCTGACAATTTATTATATTAAATGAAGTATTTTTCATTGCATTTATTTTATCTAGTCGCATATTTCATTATATTAATGAAAAAGTATTTAATCGTTTCTTTGCATTGCTTTTATTTTGCCTAGTTGCATATTGCAAAATGTAAAGGATTTACACATTGTAAACCAATTAGACTATCTTTGCTAAGCTTTATCTAACTTATGTGCTGCGGCAAACCATTACGTGACTTATAGCCACAGTAATGTAACCCAATTACATATTGTAATTTGTAAGCTTGTCTCGCTCCTTACCTAAGTTTGTTTTATGCTGTGGGAATCGTTTGTTTCGGCGAAAAAATGATTCTACCTACATAGCTTATTAAATATATTATTATTTTTTGCTTTATTATTTTTTGCTCTTTTCAGAGCATTACAATAACGAAGAAATATCAGCCGATGTACATAATATGGCAGATGTCGATAATAACGACTTAACCGACCATATTTTCGAAGGTGAATCAATCCCAACAATAAATTTGAGTGAAGAGGATACTCAAAAAGAAGGCCAGGATGAATCTATAAGACCTTCATTATCATCAGTAGTTAATCAAGTTAACAACGATGCTGGACCAAGTCAAGATATCGAAGCCGAAGAAGACGTCTATGACGCTGAATTACTTCGCGCTCTGGGTAATTTCGAACCAGAAGAAGTTATTTGGGGCCCAAATATCCACGACGATATCAGTAAAAGACTACAATATATTTTGCAAAACGGTTTAAAAAAAGAAACCAAAGAGGAACTGATAAAAAAATATTTATTTCCAAGCAATATGCAGTTTGCGAAGGCTCCCTCTCTAAACCCGGAGGTAACTTCCATGTTGAACGACCAATATAAAAACCGAGACAAGCTAATGCTGAGTAAACAAAATCAGCTGGGAAGTGCACTATCTGCGTTAGGAGGTGCAATGACCTCGCTTTTGAAAAAGAACCCCAACATATCAGACATTGTGCGCTCCTTGAACGACTGCGCGCAAATAATTGCTGACTCACACTTTGCCGAGACCTACACGCGAAGATCTCTCATAATACCATTGGCCGAAAAATCATTAATAGAACCCTTGAAGGATACTAAAAGAGATCAGTATTTGTTCGGCGATAAACTTTCCAGTTTAGTGACCAATTCAAAAGGAATAAAAAAAACTGGTAATATGATACAAGCCGGTAATTTAAACTGGAGAAGACAACCCAATCGGGAACGATACAAAAATCAACAAATGTCAAACAGACCCAGCGGACAGCGAACATCTCAATATTTGAATTCGAACCGGCGGCGATACCCATACCCACCACCGCCTCCGCCTCCGGGGCGCCGAGCCGTGCCCCAGCTGCCGCCTCCACCGCCGCCGCCGCCGCCGGGCCGACGTCAGCTCGCGCAGGCGACGAATGTCCCCCGCCGCCAGCCCTACAACAGGCCCCCTCAACTGTAGACATCGTGGCGCCGACGCCGCCGCCGCCGACTCCTCTACTTACGCAGGTATATGCCGGGCGTTTACAATACTATATTAGTGCATGGAGTGATCTCACACATGATGAATTCATACTATCAACTGTAAGAGGCTACAAAATTCCTTTACTTGAAATTCCTAACCAAAATTGTAATACACTCGCGAGCAACCAAATCGACTCAAGCCTTGACGGCGCAAACATACATTAATACAAGTAAAATTATGAATAGAAATAATAAAAATGATATGTCATTTAAAAGCTTAAGATGTCAGCTTTAATTTGATATCATTATTATTGAAATCCATTCATCATTTTTGAAATAAATGATGTCTGAACGCAATTGTAGGAAAAACGGGAATTTAGGAAAAAAGGGTATGGGTATCGTATTATACAAATTAAACAAAAAATGTTAAGATAAAAATTTATTTATTTAAATCAATACTTTGTATTGCCCCCTCTTGCCCTAATTACAGCCTGCAGCCTGTTTCTCATAGACCTTATCAACTTTTTGACAGTTTCCTGAGGAATGCCGTCCCACTCCTCTAATAAAGCTGTCTTCAGCTCGTCCACGCTTGCAGGGACTGGATTCCTGGCCCGAACTCTTCTTTTGAGCTCGTCCCATAAGTGTTCGATGGGATTCAGGTCAGGACTGAGCGCAGGCCAGTCCATCGTGCGCAATTCCTTCTCTCTCAGAAACTGCCGACTGACTCGTGCCGTGTGGCAGCGGGCATTGTCGTGCATTAGCACGAAGTCTTCACCGACAAATTCTGCATAGGGCACAACATGACCGAGTAGAATGTCGGTGATGTACCGATCAGCTGTTAACCCGCCTCCTCGGCCGCCTCCAGGCACGAAAACAAGTGCGGTTTTTCCCTCTAGAGAAATACCAGCCCACATCATGCAGGAACCGCCGCCATATGCTACTGTTTCAGCGAAACAACATTGGGCAAATCGTTCCCCCGGACGCCGGTAGACCCGGCCTCTCCTGTCACTGCCATGCAGACACACTCTGCACTCATCAGTAAACAGGACCGACCGCCATTGCGCAATGCTCCAATCGAGATGCTCTCGAGCAAACTGAAGACGCGCTTGTCGGTGGCCTGCAGTCAATTTGGGGCCTGATGCAGGTCTTTTTGGTGTCAAGTTGGCTTCCTTCAAGCGTCTTCTCACTGTCCACTCGCTGACAGCCACTTGTCGTACACGTCTCAGTTCTTGCTGCACATCAACGCCCGTAAGGTGTCGATTGCGCAGCGAGGTTGAGACAATGAAGCGGTCGTCTCTCTCTGAAGTGCAGCGGTGGCGGCCCGTTCTTGGTCTTCGATTGAAGGCACCAGTCTCTTGGAACCGTCTGTATACTCGGGATACAGCAGACTGGCTCAAGTGGAGCTGGGCAGCGACTGCTCGCTGACTTAACCCTTGTTGCAGCAAGGCAACAACTTGAGCAGCTTCTTCTGGTGTGGTATCCATGGGTTTGCGAAAACAAGGAATACAATGCAACGAGATGTGTACCGGTCAACTTGCAACAAGCGACTGATAAGGTACACCGGATGTGGAAAGGTTTTATAGCGGGATCAGGTAGCGCAAGGCGTGGATTCCTAATGAGGTAATTAACACTGACGGGCAATTAAAATGCGTCATTAAATCTGCGCTTAGTTTTTTTTTATGGTATTGATCTTAATTGAAAGCCTAATTCTTCAGCTTTCGAATGACATATCACTTTTATATTTACCATTTATCGTTTTAGGAAAATCAATGTATATGTGCGCCGTGAAGGCTTGAGTCGATTTGGTTGCTCGCGAGTGTAGTTATCCTTTAAGAAATTATTCAACGTTAGAATCTCACAATATGCAGAAAGAAATATCAAAATTACTTAAAATAGGCGCTATAAAAAAATGTAAATCTTGTCAAGGCCAGTTCATTTCTGACATTTTTCTTGTACCTAAAAGCGATGGTTCAAATAGGTTTATTTTAAATTTGAAAAAATTCAACAAATATGTTTCTACGGAGCATTTTAAGATGGAAGACATTAGAACCGCAACAAAACTGTTAGCTGAGAATGATTACATGGCTAATATCGACCTTAAAGACGCGTATCTTTTTCTTCCGATATTAGAGGACCATAGAAAGTACTTACGGTTTATATTTAAAGGAAACCTATATGAATTTACAGCTTTACCCTTTGGCCTCTCCTCAGCGCCATTTATATTCACAAAAATTATGCAACCTGTGTTTTTGAAACTAAGATCAGATGGCTTAAGGTCCGTTAGGTACTTAGATGACGCGCTTTGTATAGGAAAGACCAAAGAGGACTGCCTGAAAAATATTAACGAAACAATCAAATGTTTGACTAGCCTAGGATTCATAATAAATTATAAAAAAAGTTCATTGACGCCAAGTAAACGGTGTAAATTTTTAGGATTCATATTAGACTCCGAAAAAATGACACTGGAATTGCCAAATGATAAGAAACATAAAATACTTAATATGGTTAAGTCCGTAATGGCACAAAAACAAATGAAAATTCGCGATTTTGCTAGTTTCTTAGGTACACTTACAGCAGCTTGCCCCGCCGTTGAATACGGCTGGTCGCATACAAAATCTTTAGAGAGGTGTAAATACTTAGCACTATTGTGTGATGATGATTACAACAAAGTAATGACTTTATCTTCTCATATACGTGAAGATCTGCATTGGTGGAAAAATACCATTTTAAATGCACAAAAATCAATTACATCTCCTAAATACGTTCTGGAGATATTCACAGACGCATCGATGACAGGGTGGGGAGCTATGTGTAATAACAATACAGGGTGTTAACTAGAATGCGTTTGAGCGGGAAATGGGGGTTAGTATTAGTCTAACCAAGCACGTTTCTAAGAAAAAAAACATCAGAATCTCGAATATTTATGTTTAAAGTCTAAAGTAAAGTGGAAAGTTTTACCTTAATCAAAAACATGGTCACCCTACACAAACACATAACCAATGAGACATTCGATTGCAAAAGAACACACACTGTAAATTTGTTATCAACTTCACTTTTCATAATTTATTTGATGTAACTATGATTGTAATTAATTACACAGTAGGTGATAACAATTATTAAATAAAATTTAAATTATTCATGGTGATTAATGACATACTAATCAACAATTAAACAGCTGACTGTCATAAAGTTTGATAGATCGTACAGAATATAATTTATGACTTTCTAGGAGCTCAGAACAATAATTACTTAAACCTTTTTACTCAGAATAAGGTAAGCGTTTAGTATTCACCCTTGATACTCACCACATTTTATTTTTCTTTTATTACCTAAAGATGCGTACAGACCGGCCCAACGAACGCCCACCGATGGACATTTAGCATACATAATACAGGGGCAGATTGAGCAACGAAGGTCAACGAAACCCGTTCGTTGGCGTTCGTTTGGCCGGTCTGTATGCAGCTAAAGATAAAAGACCACAATGCATAACAGGATGATAACAGGGTCTACTTCAATGACGAATTGGTTTACTTACACTCGCTCATCTCGATTTGTGTTGTGTACTTGCGATTGAGACGTCTTTGATGACGAATAGTACGGAAATCCTCATAATAAGTATGGCCTCACTTTAAATACCAGTAGAATAATAACAATCTCGCGTATCATAACCATCGAGTATTTATGATAGTCATTACCTTCTCTGTGGATCTAGTCTGTCAGTCAGTCATTGTTGTTTACTTGTTTACAATCATTTTTTACAATTATTATCTAAAAGGGAAAAGGTACCTACAATTCTATCTTTTGATTACCAAGCCTTGTTCCTCATTTCGTTTTATGTTGTGCTGTGCTGTGAATACGTGTGACCTATGTTATGAAGCATAAAATGAAAATGTTCTGTATTCATAAAAGATAATTGTGTATCAATAAAGTGATACTTATGGAGTAAAATGAAATGTCTACAATGGATTGGGTACTTTGAGTACCCAAAATCTCGGTAGGTACCTTGACGATGTGGCTCCACGAGTGTGGTGCAGATGCACGCATACTTTTTTATTGACCTTGGCTTTGAATTGTTTGGCCTTGATCTTGGCTTTCAAGTTCATGGTCATTCTGTCAAACGTACCTAAACCTGAATAGGGTGACTATGAAATTTTAAAATGTACTAAATAAAACTGTTTTATGTTGGTCAGCTTAAAGCAAATAAAATACGTTTTTTTATGTCTTATCGTGTTCAGTATCATCAGCTGTATCTACCATTTCCCGCTCCAACGCAATTAAGTTAACACCCTGTAGAACTGGGGGCCAATGGACGGCCGAGGAAGGTGAACATCACATCAACTACCTAGAGCTACTTGCTGTTTACTTCGGTCTACGGTCATTTGCCAATGATTATTCCAAATGTGACATTCTCCTCCGGGTAGATAACACAACAGCTATATCATACATAAATAGAATGGGAGGCGTGCAATTTACTCACCTTAACAAGATAGCAAAAATGATATGGGATTGGTGTGAAGCTAGAAATATTTATATTTTTGCATCCTATATTAAATCAAAATTAAATGTAGAAGCGGACGCCGAGTCCAGAAAGATTAACATTGACACAGAGTGGCAATTGTGTGATCAGGCTTACACTTCTATTACAAAATCGTTTGGTGAACCAAATATTGATCTTTTTGCATCCAGAATAAATGCAAAATGTACTAAATATATATCATGGAAGAGGGATCCATTTGCATATGATATCGACGCATTTACAATTAACTGGCAAAAACACAACTTTTATGCATTCCCGCCTTTTTCGTTGATATTAAAGGTCCTTAATAAAATTATATCCGACCGAGCGTGCGGGATTGTCGTCGTACCATACTGGCCTTCACAGCCATGGTACCCACTCTTTATGTCCCTCAGTATCAGTGAAATAATGATTATTCCACCTCACAAACATCTTCTTTCCTCTACCTTCAGGCACACACACCCCCTACATGCACACCTTTCCCTGGCGGTGAGTGTGTTATGCGGGAAGCATTCGCCAGGCAGCTCATCCCACAGTCAGCTATACAAGTAATGGCTTCTTCAATAACTTCCAGTACCAAATCACAATATGCTAGTAGTTGGAAGTCATGGTGGAATTATTGTATAAAACACAATCTTGATTTTTATAATGTTGAAGAAAATGATCTCCTAAATTTTTTGTCTGATTGTTATAATAAAGGGTCAAATTATGGTACATTAAACTGTCATAGGTCGGCAATTGCATTTATTAGCACTAATAATAAGATAGGTGATAGCGATAAATTAAAGAGGTTCTTTAAAGGAGTTTTTAAATTAAGGCCAGTGTTCCCAAAATATAATGTCACATGGGACCCGAATATTGTATTCAATTACTACAATGATTTGCCTAATGATAATCTGAATTTGGAAATGCTAACCAGAAAATTAGTCATTCTGTTAGCTCTTGCATCGGGTCAACGTACACAAACATTGTCACTTATTAGAATAAGTAATATTAAGAAACTTAATGACAGGGTAATAATAACAATAACAGATATTATAAAAACCTCGGGGATTGGTCGCATTCAACCCATTCTTAACTTGCCTTATTTTCTTGCAAATACAAAAATATGTCCAGCAACTACATTAAATGTTAACATAGATAAGACATCCACGCACAGAACACCAGATAGTGATAAGTTATTATTAACATTTAAGAAACCATATAGATCTGCCACAAGCCAGACTATTGCACGATGGATTAAGAAAACTCTTGCTGAATGTGGTGTTGATACTAATATGTTTAGTGCTCACAGCACTCGTCACGCCAGCACTTCCGCAGCCCTTCGATCAGGAATCAGCGTAGACGTAATCCGTCGTACAGCAGGCTGGTCGGCTCAGTCATCAGTATTTGCAAACTTCTACAATAGACCGATTCAAAATTGTGTAAATTCATTGATTAATTGATCAAGTTGTTGTAAATAATATAATTAAGTAGTTATAATAAGTATTGAGCAAATAAATGATTCAATATGGATTAACCTTGTTTATATTTCTTTAAGTAGATATATACATTATACTCACAGCTAAAATAAAACTATACTTAACAACATTGTTTATTTGAGGTACCAACTCCAAACATCTACATGGTAAAAGAATAAGTTAAAATAAATCTCGGAAGACGAAGACAAGATAATTTTATGATCAAACGAACTTACCTTAAGTGAAGTTCGATCATAATTATCTTGTCTTCGTCGAAGAGATTTAAAGTCCCTCCCAACCCATACCCAAAAGTAAAACAATGTTGTTAATACTTAGGCTCTCTCTCTGAAATAATGAAGCTGGCACCTCACCGACTGAAACAGGCAGCGTCGGGTCGAGGAGAGGGAAGTGAGGAACCAGTTTCACTTTCTTTCTCTCTCTGACGCTGAAACTATGTGCGGTACCTACGTTCGGGCGTAGCAGGGCTACTACATGGTAAAAGAATAAGTTAAAATAAATCTCTTCGACGAAGACAAGATAATTATGATCGAACTTCACTTAAGGTAAGTTCGTTTGATCATAAAATAATAAATTGTTCGTATACCTACAAGCATGTTTGGTAATTCTACTGGAGTTGTCTGAGTAAAGAAGTGGACATAAAGTACCTAATACTAGCTTACGATCTGACGATACAAAGAGTAAAACTAGGTACCACCTAGCCAGATTAGCCTAGTAAGGCCTAGTAACAATCAAAGACACTTTGTAGTCGTAAAGTTAGTATTGGTCTATGGTTAAGTGGTCCATTCATGCACTTATACCCTCAGTGATCACTGGCACTGCTGGTCCTACTGAACTGGGAAATCCCCAAATGAAAAAGACAGTTATTGCGAAGTCTATGTAATGGTTACTTCTGTAGAAGTTATTTATTCCTTGAAAACTATGTAACGTTTATTTTCATTCCATAGAACAAACAAGAGGTACATATAAAAAATGAATATGGGATATGTTTAGAGGACACTGAATATCAACAGGCAGGTAGAGGTAAGTATACTTAGATACATACAGGTTGGACTTTTTGCCTGAAATTCACTATGCCAACCCCGCTTGAAACACCTCTTACTTAGCTACATTAATAAAAGAACATCTATAAAGAAGTTTCAAGTGCCATTACTTAACCGAAACAACCTCTTACTTTAGAAGGCAGGAGGGGCGGAATGGTAGGTACATAGATAAAGTTCGGTATAATACAATTATACCGATACCGATATCCCCCCCTCCACTTTATTAACAGTACCTTAATATATATATAATATACTAGCTGTTCCCGCGCGCATCGCTTCGCCTTAAAAAGTTTTCCCGTGGGAATTCCGGGATAAAAAGTAGCCTATGTTCTTTCCCAGGGTCTAGACCGCATGTATACCAAATTTCATTCAAATCCGTTCAGTAGTTTTGGCGTGAAAGAGTAACAGACAGACAGACAGACAGACACACAGACAGACACAGTTACTTTCGCATTTATAATATTAGTTAGGATTAGGATTAGGATTAGGATTATTTTAGAAAGGATACCATTGGTTTCATATTCATAATTATGTAAATACTTATTTCCAATTAAAGCTGTCGCGTTTACGAAAATAGGTACGTTTTCTTATGTAACGTAAATATTTCCTAATTTCATACAGAAAATTCCAAACATCCTGTAACATGAATTCTCCAGACACTCGCAGAAAGGCGACGCAAGTTTAATGAGTTGGAAATATCCGGCCCGGATATATGAGTACGTTTTGGGCTTATTAGTTAGGGTCGAGCACAGTACACACTACCTAACTACTACAAAATTTGTACAAAGGATATTTTTTTAAAGTTCGTATCGCTTTGGTAGTCCCGAGATTGAAAAGTAGTCAGACTAATTGTTTAGGTCCCTTTTCCAATTATATTAGTATCATATACTTCATAGTATCATGTAAGTATCATATACATTTTTGTAATTGCGAAGGATTTATTTTCTAACTATGTTATTACGAGGATACAAATATGTAGGTACTTATATGTGATAAACAAGACGATGTTTTATGTTTATTGCTGTGTTTTGTATGACTGTAAGTTATTTTCGTTACACATGGAGCAGCAATAATATGTATATAGGGTGGATTATTATTGACGATAACTTTTTTTACTAAGATTTAATTGAGGGTTTTATGAATATCTATGCTCCACCGTTCCAGTATAGGTACAAAAATACAAAATACAAATTTATGAATATCTATGCTCCATCGTTCCAGTACGTGTATTATTAAATTCTTATCAATGAAATGTTTAGAAAGTACATAACTACTAGGTAAGTAGGTACCTATACAAGAGTCACTACTCTTCCCTTCATCTCGACGTGTCGGTGACAAACACTACAGCTATTGCTTAGGTTTAGTCACCGTGGTGAACTGAAAGGACTGGCAAGTCAGATAGCGTCTGTCGCTGACTGTCCTGGGTACGCTGGATGTATAAATGAACAGCTGGTTCTATACTGACGAATATCGAACTAACGAGAGCTGTTGTGCAATCGGCACGTTTAATACTTGAGAAGTTGAGATAGAGTCGTGGCTCGCGCAGCAGCGACTGACTAAGGGCCACTTGCACCAATATATTAAATCTAGATTTAGTGTTAAATCTCGAATTATGCCATGAATTTATATGGACTGACGTTTCTTAAATCGAGATTATACACTATGCGCATGTCATATCACCCTTAGTTTTCGTAATATAGTGACCCCCCAGATACGCCACTCGAGAAGGCTCCTTTCGTGCACCCTATAGAAGGCATCCTTCGTCACATCCCTGAGCTGACCCATTAAAGCTACGCTTAGTAGGTATTTACATATATCTATACCTGCCTATGTAATTTATGATAATTACCTAAGTGAACATCATGTACTGACTGTCTGTCGAAACTAAACAGAGCTCAACCATAATAATATGACAAACTTTAGATTATTATACAGTTATTGATAGCCATGCTATATTAAAAAGTGCTCCTATATTTCCATTCTATGGCAGTCTTCCAAAAGGAATAAACTTATTTTATTTTATGCTCGACAGAAAATAAGTTTTTTTGTACTCAGTATGTTATTTATGCTTCTATTTTGGCAAAGCGTCTTGGAGCGTATTGAGTGACATGTTTTATTGATCGAGAAAAAATGGTATGATATTGGGGGTTGACTCGTAAATATTTATTCCAATGAAATATATGATTTGATAAGTATATAACAAAATACTAATACGGACTGTGAAGAAAACAATTTCGAGTGTCTCCGTTTCATTTATCTCTATAAATCAAAAGTGTTCAAAATGAGTTATTATGATCGTCGCGGACAACAATGATAGCGTTAAATTAGTCGACAGTTGAATCATCCATCTTGTGCGGATAGTCACGGAAACGAACTTTTTGTACTTTTTATAAAAATATGTTAAAGATCATATTTTCAGCTATTTTTATGGTGCTTGTCGATGTAAAGAAAGTTGCTGTAGGCTGGTTACTATTATACTAGTTGTTATTCTGTGCTGTCGGTGGACCGCCGATCCTGCGTGCTGCTGCACTTTCTTTCGACTTACCATACCGCTGTTGCATCAATTTTGTTATAGTGTATAACAATATTTTAGGTATGGGTACTTACATTAAAAACCAATTTATAAATCTCCGGCTATCCGGTTATTTCCCTGAGCGTACTTGTCCTGGTTAGCCCCGCCTCAACCGACATAACTTGCCAACAGTTTCCAAGTGGTCGGCATACCTTGTAAACTGCAGGCAGTCTGGCTTGTGATCCCCGCACTTACACACTGGAGACTAGCTAGTTGCCAGCTACTATGTATTTCAAATAGGTACTGTATTTCAGTCATAGATATACTATGATGTACACAGTTTACAATGATTTCTGTAGCGTTATTATACGATTGACAAGTGGTTTTGAGTGGGATAATTAGAAGTGGGATGCATTAGAGGAGAGGTTTATGTTTTTCTTCATTATTTGCATATATAATTATTTTTCATACTTACAGTACATATTTTGAAACAATCAAACCATTACAGAGCCATTGCAAGAAAGAATTGATATACTACATGGAAAGTAACATCACTTTTATCTATCTATTTATACAAAAACTAATGCTGTTGAAATCCAAAGTCTATTACTATTTTTGATTGGGACCGTATTCTAGAAAGCTCAGTGATTTATACAGTGCGCTTAATAGGAGTAGGTATTTGTAGACTAGCCGCTTCTTGAGAGTCAAATCTGTCTACCCTTTTGGGGATTACACTCGTAAGAATAATGCCTTGGTGTACTTGCCCTTGCAATTGAAATACAAAAAAAAGTACTTAAAGGCGTATCCAAAATATTAAAACGCAAATCGCCAATATTGAATGTGTGATGCAGTGCATTACAGAGGCTAGATAGATAGCTACTTAGCTTTGCAAATAGTTCTGGAATATATGCATTATTAATGCTTATACACACATAAACAGTTTAGTATATGTTAATAAGTTCTAACTTCTCAACCTCTAATATTCAAGAGCTTCGTTATTATCTACGCTTGGCAACTTGTTTTTTTTTTTTTAAATCTTTATTTATTAAAGAGACTTAGGTCACTTACAATAAACTGTGACCATGTCAGTCTCATCGAGACATACACTGTTTAAATAAATCTTAAACTAGGGTTGTCTTAAGTCTAAACAATATTTTACATAACTATACAATATTTTGGCCTCAATAGAACATGGATTTGAAAGGATAGTCTGAAATGCACCGCAACTTGTTACTTAACGACAGATAAAATAATCCAATATAAATCCTGATGCTGTTATCTGAAACTGAATGAAACTCTATTTGCGTTGGCAGCACTGACACAACGGTGCATAAATAAATATAACAAACTGCAGCTCGAATTCATTTTGCGAATAAGTGAATGAATGTCACCCATATTTTATTTGCAGTACAGAGCGTGCACTGTTACGACTTATTATTCGTTACACTACTACTACTACTGTAAGTTACTTTTATGCGGAGCATTGTAGAGTTGGTTTGTGTATTCATAACTCAAAATTCACGAGCGACTATTTCAGTTTCGTGAAATTGGACGTCAGTTTGCGGGCCTCGTAGCACTCTCGTAGCCCGTAGCGTTTGCTACGAAATTCGTAGCATATTGTAGCCCGATGAAGTTCTAACGATGTGGTCGAACTAATCTAGAATTTTCATGAATAGGCTGTTGGTAGAGGAATGAGGAAACCAGAGGACAGGGAGGAGGAGAGGGTACTGAGGAAGTCTGAATACCGAGTATAGTGAACTGTGTGAATTTATGCCTCGGAACGGCACTGAACCAACAGTGGTTGATTGTTGCTTGGTTATGCTTCAAACTGAACGCTACATTTCAGAGTATACTGAACTATTGAGAATGCATAAAGTGTTATTAACCACGTGGCCACAGGGATTTATAAGTGGTCATAAATTCTTATTCTATTCTTATTCTTAATATGTAATTGAAAATACAAATTTTGCTTTTTGATAAGTCTACTGTTTCAAAAGTTTTGTTTTGTTTTGTTTTCGGAATTCCTTATTGTATTTTCCATTGTACTCAGTCTTTGTTATTTCCACGTTGTTCCTCATTGTCAGTTATTGATTTATACTTGTTTATCGGATGATGGATGTATTGAATATCGGGAATATTTTCAGGTTTATTTTACTTTTAGTAAAATACTTATGCTTAAAATATTTTATTTATTCACTATTAATCAGCTTACCGGCCATACACGAGATTCTAGGCTTCCTATTTAGAATAAATTGAGAAATACTAAAATTTAAGAAACAATGTAGGGACATACGGTATACGGAGCTTCAAAAAGTTAAAATTAACAATACCAATGTTTGAATAAATTAATAGGGTATTTGTATTTATTTATTTATTTATAAACACTTTATTGTACATTATAAAGTTACAATTAATAAACGGTGAAGAACATTAAAACAAAACTAACAATGTACAAAGGCGAAACTTGAAGATTAGATCTGTGCTCAGATAAATTGTACTCGTTCCACAACGGGGATAGGATTAACGACCTATTACTTGAGTACAAATGTAGTCACGTCTTACTTTTTAAAGCTTAATTTGTTTGTACGTACATCACCCTGTATATGGAATGATGGAGTCCAACAATAAAGATACACAAAGTATTTTATATATATTAATTGTTACTTATTATCCATTAAATAACTTTGATTAAAATGTATCTCTACGTAGGTATACCGACTTCATTAACTAGTATCATTAATTATTATTAAGTTATTTCTATCAGTGGAAACTTGTAAAAGGCCTTTTACTGCTCATTCTATTGTTATACCTTTAAATTGTGCTGTAAGTTTTCCTAAAATAAAATAAATAAATAAATAAATCAGGCAACGATCTCTATACTGACGAAAAACGAACGAACGAGAGCTGTTGTGCAATGTACAAATTCATTTTTAGTCATATAGAGCCCCCCCTAGAGCTTTCAGTCACATGATACGTGCAGACAAGTTTCACAAGCCGAGTGGAGGGCACTTAATTGAGAGGATATCGAGCACCCCCAGTCTGGTAGCTTCGGTAAATTGATTACTGCGTATAAAACTTGGGAACGAATTGGAATCGATTTAGCCCCATCGAAGCTCTGCAGAGCTATTCACTTTGTTCAGGATTAAAACGTTTTTTTATTAGCTTTAAGTATCAAAGCGTGTATTTACCCCAAGCATGACAGAGATAGGTGTTAGAAGGTTAAGGCTGTCACTAAAGCTAGAAGAAAATCAGAATCTGTCAAATCTAGTGAGGGGGGGTTGAGGTATGCGGGGCGTTCTACGGACAATGACATGAAATTTTAACATAGTACTCGAAAACATTAAAGTGAAGACATGCCACTTTGTTAAAAATATACTAAGTAAATAAATAAATAAATAAATAAATAATATGTGGGGACATCTCACACACGGCCATCCGACCCCAAGCTAGGCAGAACCTGTGTTATGGGTATCGGACAGCTGATATATCTACACAAATACATAGATAGATAGATACTAAATATAAATATCAACACCCAAGACCCGAGAACAAATATCTGTGTTTAAACAAATATCTGCCCCAGCCGGGAATCGAACCCGGGACCTTCGGCTCAGTAGTCAGGGTCACTAACCACTAAGCCATTCAGCCGTCTAAAAATAAGCATAGTAAATAAAAAAAGTATAGTTGGCCGAAAGGCCGTTACTCAGGGGGTCACTCTGAATAACTTTTATCCTACGTATTTTTTTATATTCGTGAAAAAAAAACGGTTCTCCATATATTTTTTTTTGGTCACGTGACCTTTTAGTTAGACGACCTGTTTTATTTTGGTGTTTTAAAAGCAGAACAGTAGTTTGCAGAACTCTGCATATACAGGGTGTCCCAAAAGGTTACGTAGCTGGCAAAGGTGGTGATATGGGGTGGTCTGGGTGAGGTATAATATGTACTTAAGTATGTGTATTTTTGATATGATAGAAATAATATTTTTGTTTCTTAAAACCAAAAAAAATTAACACCTTGTTGCGCTCTTTTGCTCACTGTAAGTACCTACAAATATTGCTGTATTAAAAAAATTGCGGTTTTGTAATAACGATTTAAAAAAAAGTTATTTTCAAGTCAAGGAGTCAGTACCTAATTACGATTTCAGCCAACACCAAGTGAACTGAAAAAAATAGGTACCTAGTTCTAATTATTCTATAATCACTTTAGATCGCAAACATTGTAACTCCACTTTTCTCGGCGAAAAGTCAATAAGTGTCAGTTGGTGTCAATTAGGGCATGCAATACCGGAATAATTTTCAATACCGGTATTGAGTTTCGGTATTCTTCTTCTTCTTCTTATCGTGTCGACGACAAACCAACAAAGTCGCTAAATAATACATGCCCAGAACTGGGCCACTGATACTGCACCGCTGGTAGCGATCATGAGCTCTTCCCGCGTACAGGTGTAGGGACACGCGGGGCATGATGTAAGGTGCACCATAGTTTGTGGCGCTTCACACAAGCAGTTCAGATTTTGTGCATCCGTAAATCCCCACCTAGCCATATTGTCCTTACTACGACCGACCTGTGTTCGAAGTCGGTTTAAAGACTTCCAGGTCTCCCAAGGCAAGTTATGTCCAGGTGGGAGGTTTTCGGACAGCTACACAAATGGGGTTGGAAGGGACACTTTTTGACGCCAGAGAGCACACCTCGCTTGCGCTTGGCCAGTGTTCAGTGGATCAACACATTTCATAAAGCTGCGTCGACTTGGCAGCCTTTGCGGCGCAGGGATGAAGCCATGCATGGGATGTCGTGTGTCGTCCATTTTGGCCCTTTCTGCGGAACTTGCCACAGTCCTGCGGACGTCCGGGGGCGCTATGCCAGCCAGTGGATAAAGCAGCTGTACCGGAGTCGGTTTTAAACAACCAGTTATAATTCGGCACGTTTCATTAAGTGCAGTATCCACCAGTTTGGCGTGGGCAGATCGACCCCATACTGGACACGCATATTCTCCTACGGAGAACGCAAGCGCCAGTCCAGACGTCCGTAGCACCTGTGGTGAGGCTCCCCACTTTGTGGTTGTAAGGCGCTGTAGAATGTTGTTGCGGGAGTGTACCTTCTTTTTGACATTTTCACAGTTCTTGCGATAGGTGAGTGACCTGTCCAGGGTAATACCCAGGTATTTAGGGTGACTATTATGAGCAATTGGCACCCCCTGCCACGTGATATCAAGTTTATGTCCCGCTTGATTGTTGCGAAGATGGAAAGCGCAAGATTCTGTTTTTGATGGGTTAGGCTTGAGGGAGTTTTCCTTGTAGTAGACACTTAAATTATTAAGAGCTACGGTGAGGTCAGCCTCAACTTCCTCAAAGCTCGTGTGTTGCGAAGTTAGTGCAAGGTCATCTGCGTAGAGAAAGCGGGACGTATTTGGGCTCGATGGTTGGTCATTTGTGTAGATGTTAAAGAGGAGCGGGGCTAGAACGCTACCCTGTGGCAGGCCGTTCTTTTGGGCTCTCCAACGACTTCGTTCTGTGAGAAGGTTGACTTGGAAGTGACGGTTGTGAAGAAGTTCGCGGAGTACCATAACGAAGCGATGATCCCCAGTCATAGTTTCCACCTTCCACAACAGTCGCCTTAAGTTTACTGTGTCATAGGCAGCGGACAGGTCCACAAACACAGCGCCAGTCACCTTCCCCAGCTCGAAACCATCTTCGATGTGTTGAGTGAGTTTCAGTGTTTCGGTATTACTACTTCGGGATTCCGGTACTAATACCAGTATTAGACTTTCTTGTTGTTATAAATGGCAAATATTGTGTTTAAAGGACTATAGGCCAAAATTAAACAAGAAAAGGCAATCAAATTCTGTAATTATAGATATAGATTTCTACGACAATTGAGAATTAGAGTTAAAATTATAGATTTGAAAAAAAAATATTTGGTGTCGGTTTACGCATGGGCAACAGTAGATTTGCAACGGCCAAAAACTACATTAAACTATTGGAAACAAGTGCGCTTTCATAGTATATAAGAACACAAGGCTAACTATACCTTAATCGCCTTATTTATAGCCTAAAAAGTCCGATTCCGGTATTTCTTCAATACCGGTATTAACTTTCAATACTGGTATTGAAAAATACTTAATTTTTTTCCGAGTTCCCGGTATTGCGTTATTGTATGCCCTAGTGTCAATAGAAACGTTTTTTGAATTTACTTGTTTTGTTTTACTCTTTATTCGAAAAAAAAAACTGTATTCCGCATTTTAAAATTTGTTTTCCTCTAAACCAGAAACGTGATTTTTAAACAAGAAAATTTAGTAATTCCCTTTATTCTCATATACAACGTGCGATATAGGCGAGCGTGAACGAAAACTATGCAATAAGCCTTTGTTTTTATTACAACTGTACTAAAGTACAATAACATACTCAACAATGTAAATATTTTTTTTTTGCAATATTGTAAAATTAAGATCTAATTATTAACATGAATTTCAACTTTTTTTTGCATCTATGCGTCGAATGACGGCATGGCGGCTGCTGCGGCTTCGTGCTGTCCAGACCTCCAACCAATCCCACCAGTACTGCAGGTTGCGTTGAATACGAGCCATTCTCTTCGACTTGACAAAACAGGTGCTCCTGGAAGGGCCATAAATCGCACGGCACCCGTACCGTATAGAGGCAACGGACTCCTTTGCAACAGCCTCCCAGATTCGGAAGTAGCCCATGCACTGCATGGCGAGCACAGCTCCAGCAATTTTTTCGTAATGAATCCTTGGGATGTCAGTCCTCTAGGAACGCGGTTACTATTTTTAAGCTAACAGCCAGCGCAACAACTCCCCCGTGGTTCTCATCCTGCTCCGACAGTGAACGAACGCAAAGTATTGTACCCACTATTGATCAGATAAAGATAAAGATAAAAATTATTTATTCGGTGTCGGAAATACACAATCACGATCATGATGATGATGATATACATACATGATCACGCATTTCGGATGCCAAACTGACTGTCCGAAAGGTCGAGACCGTACCACCACAGAGGTATGACTCGTTCGAAGAGCTTGTCAGGCTCTTACAGCAGTTAGATGTGTCGGTCAACAGAAAGATAATCTACAGGCCTGCTTTATTTATTTAGGAGCACTAATGTGGCCTCCTTTCAGTCATTGAGAAACTCACTGGCTCAGGCTGCTGTTGAACAGGAAGATAGACTGTCTAAACAAATCCTTTTTAGGCTAGTTAAAAAAACTTTAGGTAGGTAGTATGTCAACTAGAACTACAAATAAAACAGTATATTTGTCTCCTCTTAAAGTTGGTCACGAGGAGTTACGATGATTACGATCTGAGGTGACGCTGACGATATACAAGGTGTTGCAAAATGGGTATAAGCTAAGCCAAAAGTGGATTTAGGGGTCATTCTGATCCACTTTTCTTCAACAATTTTGAAAATTCACAAAATAAAACCTTTTACAAAGAAACTTATTCGATCACGTGACTTTTTACTATAGAGACCGAATTTATTTTTCGAGAATTTCCAAAACTAGTAGAACAAAAGTTGTTCAGAATAACCCCCTGAGTCACCCCCTTTTGGCATAGTATAATCTTTTAGCAACATCCTGTATAGGTAATATCAGGTTTACCTGGGCCTGTAGAGTGAGATTTGACCTGGCAAGGGGAGTCACAATAGATCTTTTAGGTTGCAGTGGCGAATGGGCACTGGTTGCCCTGCCCTTTTCTATAACTATAACTATATGTAATTTTATGGCAATTCAATAATGGTATAACATTTACATATTTGAAAAAATAATTAAAAATATAGGCACATTACCTATAACCTATAAAAAAAACTGGTTTAGCCCTTCCTTTAAACTTATATCACCCCTCTATTTCCTTCAGGGGTTAAAAAGCTGTGTATTTAATATTTTTATGAGTTTTTTTTAATATTAGACGACCGAATGGCGTAGTGGTTAGTGACCCTGACTACTGAGCCGAAGTTCCCGGATTCGATTCCCGGCTGGAGCAGATATTTGTTTAAACACAGGTATTTGTTCTCGGGTCTTGGATGTACCCGTGTAATGGCAATAGGCCCGCCCCCAATTACATTGGGACTTAAACAACACTGGCGAAAAGTGGTTGCAGCAATGCACCTCTGCCTACCCCGCAAGGGAGTACATTAGTACAAGGCGTGAGTGTGTATGTATGTGTGTATGTAGATAACGTCGCACTTAACCGCTTTTTTTGCAAAGCTTGTTAAATACCTTCATAGATTTAAAAAAATATGTACATTTTAGTTCTTAAATGTTTAAAAGTACTTACTTATTTTTGAACACCCTTTAGTGTACAGACTACCACATCTTAAAATATATATTATTAAAAATTACGGTTTTTGGTTTCAAATAAAACAAATTGTGAACTTAATTTTCAACACCCTGTATATTGTGTAGCTTACCTAGCATACACAACCGTTAAAGTAAAATAAAGTTAAATTATTACCCCTCAGAATATAAACAGGCTCGCGCTTTGGCATACTGTATTGACCGTATAGTTCTTATTCGGAGAATCTAATATGTGTCATTATGTGTAATGTTTACCTTTATCTATGCATCTGTAACTCTATAGTAAAAAATGTAAACAAATCGAAAAGGCAAAATGTTTTCTAATAATTTTCGGCTTTTCTCCATCTAAAATGTTTAGAAAATTTACTTTTCATAGCAAATGCATATGTATTATAATATTTGTAGTCATAATTTGTTGATTTAATCAGTTTTTGTGAAATATTTGATTAAAAATAAAATGGCGTGGGTATCGCTCCTAACAGGCCGCCACCAGGGCGACGACTGAAGAAATCTGAAATCTGTCACGGCGTCATCATTTTTAAACCGGAATTTATTAGTTTTTTGCAAAAAAAGTTTACTTCTGGTCCATTAAATCCAACTCTTTAAGGTAACTTTGTTAAGAATTTAATTACCTACACATACATATAAGATTCCATGAAAATGGGCCCTCTGATTTCGAGGGTTTTTTCATAATAAGTCGAAAAATGGCAAAAGACATGGTCTGTTTGCAATTTTTTTTAACATACTTATTATAATCCTGCACCAATTTCTAAGCAAATAACATGTTGAGTATACCCTCTGCTAATGCTCTGCTACAATATATATTTTTCTCAAAGTGATAGAAGCTACCGTTTTTCCAATCTAATCAAGTATATCAAGCCGACTTTAGCATTTTAGGTTTCGTAATCCCCTTAAGATGTCACAAAGAAATCGCTTGCAACATTATTTACCTTCTTGCAAGTGATTAATGAAATGTTTCTAATTTTAGTTCCAGTCATCCGTCCGTTTTGTTAAATTGGGCTAAAATTTCGGAAAAGGGAGATCTAGGCAACTTATGTTGTATCCCGAAATGAATTATTTGGGAGATTACCGTCCTGGGAATGGGTGTTTTAAGAAACGCATAGTATATTCCGTCTGGCTTAGGCGACATTTACTTGAGTTAGGGCTGATTTTTCAATGGTCAGTTATCTGAGGAATAAAATTGTTGCTGTCACTGTCTAATACAAAATAATTCAGATGTGACAGCATCAGAATTATTCCTCAGATAAAGTTTATCTGACCATTGAAAAATCAGCCCTTACTTCACTCTATTTGATAATAATTTACTAGATTCAAGATATTGATTTGCGGGAGACAAGCACATTAGCACATATTCTGGCACAAGAACTATTGGCATAGTAATCCGACACAATCCATTAACTATACGGAGTACGGAGGACTTCCGAACTGAGTGGAACAAACAATCTACTGAACTACGCGGAATAACACATTTTCCACACGAGAGTCGCCTGAACTTTCCTATACAGTTCAGATTGGCTCCAGGTGACATTGTTTCAGGTAAGTGCACCGAATACACTTGAATAAAGTGCCTTTTTGCATAAATTTATACAAGATTGAAAAAAAAGGTGCAGCGCAATGAGGTATGTATCTATTATATCGTCGCACAAAAGTTGTTCAGAATGACAAGTTTTGTTTCTTTCTTACTGATTACTATACGATAACATTTTGGCAACACCTAGTATAGTTAAGTAATGTAAGCTCCAGGCTTCAGACTATTTAGGTCATGGAAGAGCATCTGTAAAGCGATAGCGAGAATGTTACATTCTTCATTCTCGAGTGAGCGAGTAGGAAGCTAATATTCGAAGAATTCAAAACTAGCTGTTTGGTATCACGAGTGAGGTAATAACAAAATATTCATTTTTTCATTTATTTACTTAAGTGAGGTAGACTTTTTTATGTTATGTTGAAAAATCTCAACTTTAATTTTATTACATTGCTACAATATAAAACCTCTTTGAAAGCGTAGCCCTTAAGTTTACGAGGTGTCTATCCCAGCATGGATAAATCTACATAAATGGCCGGCGACCCTCTCAACCATTCAGTTTTACAATTCACGGAAAAGACGGAAGCGTGAAATTGCGAACATACATTCAACTTTACCCTAAAGTTTTAAATTTAACCTTTTCTGAGTAGGATATAATACGCCGTTATTAGACGGAACTTTTCGTTTTATTTGCACTCGTTAGATACTTAAACAATAATTTACGAATTTTAATTGGGCTGCGTTTGTGTGTCTACCATAGCAAATCATATTATTATTATGTAAGCCCGCATATGTTTTAATTAAGTTTCTTTTGAACAAAAGTTTTCCAACTCTATGTTAAGGCTGATTCACTAACTATTTAGTGCGAGTGTTTAGTGGACGTAACCTACATTGCTGAGTATGTAGGTATGGCAGATTCGAAAGTTTTGCAAATACTATACAGAAGCCCAGCAATGTACTATCGAACAAAAAAGTGAGTTGCCACTTTTAAAACAAATCCTTTGCAATCCCAAATTTGCCTTTGCCTGTCTTTTTAACCAACCCCATTATTATAAATTTCTTCCTTTGTATTATTTCTTGCTTTCGGACTTTCGCACCTTTAAGACAATGCCATGTTGTTTTGTGTTTACACATCTGGTGGCAATAGAGACAGTAACTTATGGTCAACTTGTGCCCCAATGGTCAAGAGCGAGTCATTGATGGCTGATGCCTACAAAGGAAAATGATCCTTAAGGGGGTCCACACTTTTTTGTTCGATAGTACGTCTACTAAACACTTGCACTAAATAATTAACTACAAGTTTGCAGTATGCTACAAGTATGTAGAGAAAGGTAAGTACCTACATAATTTTTATCAAATCAGCGTGTGTTGTTTGATAGACGGCGGTGTATGAAGGTATACAGGTCACCTGTGGAGTGCCTGGCTCGGTGCCAGCTCCAGTCCCCGCCGGAACGAGGCTTGTCGTGCCGCGACGGTGACATGCACCGGTACAGGGTGGTAAAGAAGTGATGTTAGAGGTGAACAAGTTTTAAGTATAGGATACATAGGACTGTTCCTTCACACTTCAGCACAGGTTTGCGTAGTGAAATTTTAATGGTCAGACTACTTACTACGACCTAATTCGTATACCTAATATTAAGATTCTGATCTAATTAAAAAATTTTAAATAAATAAATAGCTCTTTATTATTGAACTTGTTTGATCTACTCGTAAACGCACCGTCTGATTTTTTGCTCTTTATATTATTATAAACAATATGTTGTCTCTTTTTCTAACTGGCTGAAAACCTTTTCATGTTTTGAGCGTTTGCTCGAAACTTGTGTCGTATTTACAATCATCATGATTGTGAAAGTAAATTATAAAAAAAAATATGGCATGAGTTCATAAATTTTCATAATGCTGACCCCCTGTATAGTTGTATACGGGTAGTGACGTGGCGTCGGTTGTGCCGGGAAGAGATATTTAGGTTAAAACATGGTCACCATCCGACCTAGAATATCTCAATGCCTAGGTAAACATTGCCTCCGTTTTTTTAAACAGTGTGGAAATTACATTGTATTTATAATATTGGTCATCGATTTTTTACCCCAAGAATATATAATATGACTACTTACTTTTACTAACTTACATTTTCCTAGTTACCGTAAAAAAGTTAGTTTCTTTGATTTTATAATACAATTTTTTATACTTACTTAATTTTACAAAAAACAAATTGAACAAAATCTAAGTTTTTTTTGGGAATTTAATCAATTTTTAATTTTAACGGAACCCTAAAAATACTTGGCAACAACCACATTGCTAGGATTAGTACGAAGGTCTTTGTACCCACTGGCGTTTTATTGGACAGATAACCATAAAAGTAAAAGGACAAAGTAATAAAGTTTTTTTTTCATTGTAAAAGTAAGTACAGTCACCAGCGTATGGTTCAGCCATTAAGAGCTACATTACAGCTTACTTACTGTGCCATAGTATGCGTCATATATAACTAGTAATTTAGGTAGATCCAGGTACCTCAGAAGTATTAAGTACAAGTACTACCTAAATATCATCAAAATCCATCTCAACTTGCAAAGTTCTCCGAGCAAAAATAATTTCCACATTCATAGAAAATAACTGACGAATTGAGAACCTCCCCTCTTTTCAAAGTCGGTTAAAAAGCTACAATTATTAATGGCCTCCGCAAATCAAGTCACGCCTGCGGGATACAATGAGAATTTCTTGAATCCATTACTTACATTAACAATATTAACAAGATGGTTGGATGATTCTACCACTGAGCTCTAATTTTGAATAAGTTCCGTAGTGATTTAGTTCATTAGTATAAATTGGATGTGTAATTGTATATTTTGTCATTAGAGTGAATTTATAAGGGTTGGACAGTAAACAAAATACAGTCATTTTTAACTTCGGTTTTGTATGTGACATACCATCTTATTCATATATCGTTAATCTAAGATGTAAAGTTATTCAGGCCGGCGGCGGTTGCGGCCGGAAGCTGAGTCGCAGATCAAATCTCGGGTTGCGAGCTTCCGGTATTGCTGGAGCTAAATCAGTTTACAAATCTACAGTAGGGAACTTCGGCTAACGAAAACAGTCATTTAAATTCGGGAGTGCGATCACGTAATGTGTGGGTGCTTTATCATACAGACTTTAGGGTGTTAGGGACCTTATTTTTACCCCTCATACGTTTCAGTTATTTACATTTACACCAACAATCATATTTACTTCAACAGTCAATTGTTATATTGAGTTAAAGTTTACTATAGGGGTCGTTGGATGAAAAATAAGCATAATTTGTAAAACATTAGTAATAAATAAGGGCATAATAAGCTGTAATAATTGAAGATGAGCAGCAGCAACGAGCATTACATTTAGTTAAATTCCTGAAAATATTATAGATCGACTTTTTCGTGCGCGACCCTCCTTGCGGGGTAAAAGAGGTGGCGGGGGCGAGGTAGCACGATATTTTAGAATACGACTACACACGGAGAAAAGTTTGCCCGGATAAATCTCACTTGTAACTACACTCACACTCACGCGTTTCACACGATAGAAGAAGAAGAACTACACTCACAGACAATGAAAAAGTTCCAGTAAGCATCACATTACTCCCAAACGGAAAAATCTAGCTTAATGGCGCCTTCCGCATCATTCAAGTAGGTACATTTAACACAGGATCATGATATTAACAGCTAAAAACGTTAAGTAATATTTTGTTCATGGCAGTTTGTGAGTGGAACTTTTTATTGCCCGTGAGTGTATTTGTGACGTAATTTAATAGTAAATGAAGTTGATAGGTATATAGGTTCTTAAAACTAGTTTCATTATTTATTTTATTCAAATAAATGTATTTATGGCAGTTAAGCCTATTCAGACTATTTGTATTCATTTATGTAAAAGTATTTTAATTTTATTTTATAAATTAATTTCCATGTCACTTTCACTTTCATGTTCACTCTCTGTTTGAACTTGTCCATCGTCTTCGTCATCATCATCTTCATCATCGTTTTCATTTAGTCTGTCGTGTCATTAAGTCTGCCTTCCTCATTATGGCCGCACCAATCTTTAGCCGCGAAGCAGGGCTGATTCGGCACACGGTTCTAAGGAAGCCTCCGAAGATTATAATTTTATAATGCGATCTATAATTTATTTGTTACTTCTATTTGCAAAATTATACGATTTGCTGTTTTGACGTTATTTTATTAAAAATTAAAAAGGTAAATATTATAAGGATTATAGTGGCTCTGGCCTCAACACTCATCTTGAGACTAATGGTCTCAGGATCAGTGGTCTCATGTGCGTCGTACTCAAATTATGACAGATTCTACAACACATGTGGCCGCCTCGACTGCGCGGTGCGCGGCCGAGACTGCCGAAATAATGAAGTGCAGTGCACGCGTTGCCCTTCCCCGCTACCTCTCCCGCTACCCGATGTGGTCTTGGGTACCTCGTCCCCTCCGCGTCTGTCACCCCGCAAGGAGGGTCGCGCACGAAAAAGTCCATCTATAGAAATGGAATCCGGCGTAAAGTATTTAAGTACTATTTCATAAGACTCATTTAGTTACAAAACTAGGTGAAGATACGTTCATATACGTATATCAATAAAGATTTTGGCAAACTTCCTAATAGAGTCCATCGGTTATGCGATTAATTTCCGATGCTAAGCGATTTTCTGCGAACTTAGCTGACCACACACTGTTTGAGGCTAGTAGGTACATAGTACATAGATCCCTATGAATCTAGAATGAATATTATCTTTTATTTCTAGAAAGATTTAGTTTAGTTTTACATAATTTCTTTTCAGAGTTTACTTTCAGTCAATCGGCAGTGTACTAACTTAGTGCGTTTCAGTTATTCAGCTTTATTGGATAGTAAAATATAGGTAAGTTGGAATCATGGAAGTAAGTATTTAATGTCTTGTGTATTCATAAATTTGCATTTCAATTGACTATTGTTTGTATTCCGTGGCAGCACATTGATAACATTTTAACCCACTGATTAACGCAATAACGCTTAAGTAATAGTGTAGGTACAGTACGTACTTCAGATAAATTACTAAGTTATTATGTTTCTTGTATGTAGAGTTGAGTAGAGACAGCCACTGTAGTGTCACGTATCTGTGTAACTGCGAACTAGATGTCGGCAACGAGGCCGCGGGGCGCTATGTGTTGTCGGGAACTTCACTCTCTTTTGTTATCAACTTTTTAGCTAATGTGCTGAAAGTAAAAGAAGGCTTCCTGACTATTTACTAAGCATTGGGTATACCTAGCTAAGCATTATCTACCATAAAACATATTATAATATTTGTCATAGCTTAATCTGCACTCCATCTATTACTACAAACAATATATCAAAATCAAATCATAATTGGCACAGTAGAAGTCTTATGAGATACATAAAAATACATACAGACAAATTAAGTAGCTCTTCCTTTTCTTGAAATCGATAAGATTATGGAGTCTTGTAAGATTATCAGTTGTAGAATTTTAAATTCAATTTGTTGTTTTGCTTCTGCTAGACAACAGAGGAATTATTGCCTTTGTTTACCGCAGTCAGTCTGATTTATTGGATTCAGTAAATGTATTATTATTATTGTCGGCTCTACTCCGTTTTAACTGTTATGAATCAATTATCTAGTTCCTGTTTGAAACGATTAAACAATCATCTATGTTTTTCTATTGTACGATATAAAAATAAAGTCGCTACATTCACTAATTCAGATACTTCCGTTTCTTTGATAGGTATTGATGTTTAAATTAATGTCTTTAATATTGTATCTACAAATATGTATGTAAGGAAATTTTTCATCTGCCTGAAACAAAACGTAGTAGAGTTATTTGTTCACTTGACAAAAGAGCGAGTGGGACGTGGAGAGATAGATAGAGCCATTTAGCTCTCTCACAGATAGCTATAGAGCAGGCTTTATACAGGATATTGTAAAAACTGTGTGAACATTTAGTAGGTATTATCATCAACAAAACATGACCTACAGTGTTTGTTGTGGTTAATTGCTATCCAAATAGTAACTTACTGCTGTGGCACGGGTCTCCATCCAATTTCTCTATTAAAAACTATTATTATTAGTTCGGTACATATAGGTAGCTACTATAATTATATGCACGTTTTTAAAACAGATCAATGAAACAAATGCATACGATAATGAATTCAGTTTCTCTCCGGAATACTGGCTAACAATGAACGTACTACGTTACATTTTGTTTGCTACGGCCTTGCTACGGCGCGGCGTAGCGAGTCGCGTAGCACTGGCGCGGTGTAGCACATCTACTACATTGCACCTTAGATAGAGATGTGACAGAGATGCTTATTGTTCCAGTATAATAGTAGCTGTGGTAACTAGACCAATCATAGCCAGTTAAGCTGTAGTATAGTAACTACACCATCTATCTTGGCTGTAACTTGGTGTCGAGTCGGTTGATGGCGGTAATAAATGATCAATTTCAATCTGCACGCTGCATTATGTTTTGGAATTCTGCCATTTGTTGTTATGACTGTAGACACGATTCATTAATGAAACGTTTATTTCAAGATAGAGGCTTCTTCTCTTCTTTAATCCCGTTACTCCTGCGAGAAGTCTGGGGCTGACACCAGGCGCTTCCATCCTTCTCTGTCGTGGGCCAGCAAGTTAAGCTCTGGCCACGACTTCCCTTTCTCTTGGGCCTCGCTGTATATGGACCGCTTCCAAGTATGAGCTGGTCGCCCGGGTCGCATTGAACCGCCCTGGGGTTTCCATTGTAGGGCCACTTTCGGGATATGGTCATCAGGTCTTCGCAGTGTGTGGCCCAGCCATCGCCATTTCCGCTCTTGGATGTCTATGTCTATAGGCTTTTGGTTTGTAACCTTCCATAGCTCGACATCGGTGATGGTTTCCGGCCAGTGTCTACGTATGATGGTTCGTAGACAGTTGTTGACGAAGACCTGGAGTTTGTGTGATATGCCCTTAGTGACCTTCCACGTCTCGCATCCGTACAGGAGCACAGTCTTCACATTTGTGTTGAAGATGCGGATTTTCGTGGTACGAGATATGTAGGACGACCTCCATAGGCTTTTTAGCTGCGAGAAGGCGAATATGGTAGCGAATGACGTCATAAAATCGTCGGAAGAGCCGATCTATAAATTTTTATATTAAATTAGAGCAGTACGAGAGCAGTAAAATAAAAAATATTCAAATTAGTGTCTCAAATTCCTACAATTCAATTCCGACTTACCTACTTCAATTTAAAATTATAAAAATAATCACCATAAAATTACTTAATATACCGAATCACATATTTTATGTCAACGTATAACATCCCTTATTTTCACTCACTTCCAAAAAACATCACCTAAAATACACTTATTTGGTCGTGGTTTCAATTCAAATAGTTACATTGATTGTATACCCGGGTGGTATGTGCTATATCCGAGTAAACAAAAGAGTTCCCCGTCCAATGCTTTTTGTTCGAAGACCACAATACGAAGAGATTGATTGCTATTGTGTTAGTAGGTATATTCAGGGAGAATATACTTAATATTTTTTTTAGTTCATGGTCTAGTGTTTTAGGTGGTCACGTAAAAACATTTTTTGTAGTGCGTACTTTATTCTAGTAAGTTCCACTCACAAAATGCCGACACCAAATCAAAATAAAAAAAAATCAAAATCAAAAATTTCTTTATTAAGTAAATAGTCTTAATATATATTAAAGTACATCCCTTTTAAGTTCGCAGAACCTGTATTAGGGATGAACGCTCTTTCCCAATAAGTTAATAAACTAATCTACTTAACAAATCAATTTAATAATAAATTTATTAAACAATAAAATAAAATAACTGGCGGAAAAAAAGTTACCAAATGGCCCCAAGTTTTAAAACATTTAAATTATATTATTATTATGTATAACTATGGGACCTGTGCCTGAAATAAAATGTTTTTATTTTTTATTTATTTATTTTATTTTTTATAAAATGTTAACACAATAGTAATGGTTATTATTGGTAATATCTTGATGGGCTGTTAAATGTACTTCATTCATTATTACTCGGGTGGCTCTTCTGCACCCAATGTGTGACGATTAGACTGTTAACATGAGCATATCTACCACAGTGCTCAATGTATCCGATTATTCCGATCAATTTGCCAAACTAACCGATGTACTCTCAATCCCCGTAGACCAATCAGGTTACAGAAGGCGTCCTATTTGGCAGGCCATCTGTATTTGCTCGGGTTTAATGCGACAGTAAAAATATATTAACCGCACAAGGTTGACCGTATTTTATTCGAGATGACATAGACTGCTTTAGCACGTAATCCGGGACTGTACCGAGTTTTAATAATAGACGCATTTTTCCTGAAATAAAAATGACATATTATGTATCTAGCCTATCTGAAACCTATGTAGTTAAACATTGTGAGATATGGCGTTTCGACTTTCTCCGTGTTCGGCATCATAAGGGTCACAGTGACAGTTAAATAAAGTCCATTTTTCTCTCCACCTTTAATTTGCAAGGTGCGGGTGCCTATATAAATAGAGTGAGTCGCCCGCGCGCCTCAGTTGTAATATCACCATGCAGAAATGACTAGGTTTCAGATAGGCTAGATACATAATATGTCATTTTTATTTCAGGAAAAATGCGTCTATTATGTAGTCTGAGCCTATCTGAAACCTAGTTAAACATTGTGAGATGTGTTTATTATCGCATGGTGGAGAGAAAACCAACTGTGACCCATAAGCTACTGATGAGTATATCAGTAGATAAATATTTGAATCTATAAATTTATAATGCATAGATTTCTAGGTAATAGATATACTAAAAAGAAAGGTATAAGTATACATAAGACTTAAGTACTTCCTTATTATTCCTGACTTGTCAGAAAGTTATGGAAGGTATGTACCTATACATATAGGTAGGTATTTATACTTATAAGTAATTATTGATCAAAATCTTGTTATTGTCAAGGCAATATTTTTAACATACACTAGCCGAATGGATGGAACCAGTGAAATACTTTGCAATAATATTTAAAAGCTGTAAAATGTAGAATATCGATCCAGGCCGCTGGGGCTCAGGTCAGCACATGCTGACTAGGGTATGTAATTCTGGACTGACCTCAGAAATGCAGCAGCCGACCCTGGAGCCTCGTGGACCTGCTCAGTCAGCCCTGTACGACGACACGGCCTGCAACACCTGGCGCGGCATCTAGTCCTTGGAACGAGGAGTGGTGCTTGAAGGGAAGATAATTTTACTAAATATCTCAGCCTCATCAGCTACTGGAAAAGATTAGATGAAGGCTGTGACACTGGCGGATAACTAAGTATTCAGTTTTTCAAAACATGATGCAGGTCACTATATTCATATTCTAGATTGACAAGTAACACACAGTCTAATTTTGTATTCTAACTAACTCGGCGGTTAACGAGTTCCTGTGCAGTCCTACTAGGAAGGAAAGTTATTTTATAAGCCTTTGCACCGATTTTGTGGGCTACTATCATTCTGTATCATCATGTGTGAATATTATGAGCTCTGGCAGCATTCCTTGGTAGATGACATCAATTAATAAAGATTGATTAACACAACACTAACAATTGTAATAGTTGATAAATTAAACCCGGCTAACATGTCTTAGCTGGGTAAGTAAATGATCAGTCATGCCACCAGGATAAGTAAAATGTTCAGTACTTCGTATGAAAAACATTAACAAGGTCACCTTTAGGTATGTTCGTCAACACTAAGGGCAGGTCTCGGCCAAAACCTTAAGGCTTCGCCTTGTTGCAACTTCAAAGGTACGTAGGTAGGTACCTACTTACATTGTTGTAGGTTCGATTTTGAAACCATTAAGTCAACCTAGATAAAACAAAATAAAATAGCTCGATTAAATAAAGATGTTAGTTGTACCTGATCAGACCTGATGCAACGACAGCCATCATAGACTCTCTAATCTGTGGAAGCAACAATCATGGTGGCGGGAACATGGACAGTTGGACGAGCCACCTCGAGCCTGACTTATCAATCAGAACTGACAGTTCACCAACAGCAGATAGCTTGCGGCTATCTATAGGTAAACTTAGGTAGTTAGCTATACCCAAGAAAAAGTCCTTGGACATCGATATGACAGTGGAACGGCGAATAACTGTGACACTCTTTAAAACAAAAAGGCTTGTTGTTGTCCAGCTAAGGAAGGTTACCTACTTCAGCGACCTGGTATTGCATTCTGAAAGAACTGCGAAGAGTTAATATTATGACTAATAATTATTACTTATTTAGAAAGTTTTCAGCAAACTCTAATAAATCAAGCAGCTACCATGTCACCGCTGCCCGGTTATAACTCTGTACTAGCTTAGTAGATATATATACCAGTTTTAGCCTTCAGCTAGAGGCCAGAGAGCTCCTAAATGAGATGCGAGTACGAGCATGACACAAGTAATTTTTTACTTGGTAACTAGTTACGTAACTAACTGAAAGATCCATAAAACAGTTGAGGATTACTCAAAATGGAATTGTGAAAACGGCACGTCTGCATCTTAACCAGTCAGTCTAAGTAGTTTCAGCAGATACAGTGTTGAAAAATAGTTATGAAACGTTTGCGCCAGAATCGAATTAAAAATACATTTTCATTAGAGAAGCCGTTTAGGCATGAATAAGTACTTTCACCCTTTGGATTGTGCTCCAAATGATGACCTTCGAAATTCATAGAAATTTAATGACGACTGCCATTGTTTATTATCTAGCCCCGTTCATTGAGTAGGGCTGCGGCTACACGTGATGTGATACACAGTACACAGTAGGTATATGCATGTTCCCAGAATAGTGGAAGTTATAATTTTACCAAAAGGTAGTCGTCTCGTGCAAGAGCACCGTTACTCGATTTATTCGATACACAACTAGTAGACAGCTCTGCTGCGTAGGAGGTTCACGCATTTTTCAACAAAGAGCTCGGATACACACTCACAATCCACTGGGACATAAGGAAGACAGCTAATATGGTGCCACTCAGAAACCGCGATGACACTCCGATCATGATCACCCGACAGTAGGATCATAATAAATTCGGTAACTTGTGAAGCGGTATGGTATAGCAACAGCGACTTTCACGAAATCAGGAATTAGCTCAGTGCTTTTAGGTGGAACACTCGCCGGTGGGATTCACTTTGCTCACAGCCGAGAAAAGAAAAGACTCAAAGCTGGAATCTGCCGATGTGTCATGACACTTAAGATAGTGTCTGGGGGGTCACTTTATATGACGAAAAACGAACTTTCAGTGCACTGCGGCGCGAGCCGCTCTATCTGTTTGTATGTATTAAACGTGCCGATTGCACGACAGCTCTCGTTCGTTCGTTTCTCATCAGTATAGAGTAACGCTCCTGTACTTACCGTGCGTCACCATTCCCATGAGCAGTCCAATGATCTTTAGGCAGTTTAGAACAAAAGCTGCATTAGACAGTTTCTTCAGCAGAGACATCGAAATAAAAAATTGATTGCACAACTATCCCCAGGAGCAGTCTACAGCAGGTCACTTTGGGCAGTTCAGAAGAAAGCTGCTTTAATAGAATACCCTACCTCAGCGGAGGCATCAAATTGAAGTGCTATAACACTTTTAGAAGCGGTGCACGTTACCCGATTTGTCGTCATCCATGCCGATGCGGCTACGGCGACTGCAGGTGGTTACTCAGGCTTCCTTGGTGTGCCCTTGTATGGCTAACACGACCAACCTTGGCAGTAAACGTTCGTCTGCATATGCCAAAATCACTGATGAATAGCGCACGTTACTCGTTACCTTCTAAATAAGTCACTCATAATGATGGCTGATGATGATGATGACCGTGCTAGCAATAGTGCAGGCGGTTCCGCTGAGCATAAAATCTCTTACCAGACAGGGGGCGTTTGGATCTGGCAACCAGAACAGGAGTGCCAGGTGTGCGCAGCGATGCAGGTGGGACAACACAGCCGCCAGGGCAGGAGTGCATGGCTGGGTCTATGCAGCGATGGAGGTAGCACAAACCGGTGGCCAGGGCCAGGACCGGGTATACGCTGCGATGCAGGTGGCACAAAACGGTGACCAGGGCCAGGACCGGTTGTACAGCCAGCCGCCAGGGCAGGAGTGCATGGCTGGGTCTATGCAGCGATGCAGGTACCACAAACCGGTGGCCAGGGCCAGGACCGGGTGTACGCTGCGATGCAGGTGGCACGAGACGGCGGCCAGCGCAGGAGCACAGGGCCGGGTGTATGCTGCGATGCAGGTGGCACGAACCGGTGGCCAGGGCAGGAGCGCAGGGCCGGGTGTACGCTGCGATGCAGGTGCCACAAGACGGCGGCCAGCGCAGGAGCACAGGGCCGGGTGCAGGTTACTCGAAACTTCAATTTCACCGAATCGGCCTGCCTACCCTCAGCGGGTAGGTACCGGCGGATCACATTACTCGCCGCACATGCCACAATGTCCCAACATACTGAAACTCGGAGCCACGTGCTTCCTGTAAAAAATCCTATGACGGTCCTGGAAAGCTCCTGTTTGTAAAGCCTTACATAAGCTATAATCAAGTGCATTATTGTAATAGCAAAATTTTTATCAACTGTTTTCTAAAAATATTAGAAATTGAGGGTAGAAAAATATATTTTTATTATTTTTTCCTGTATAAAATTAACATATGCTTTACTTAAAGCGGTCATTAATGTAAGTATCTAGCTCAAGCGCCACTAGTAGGACCGGAATATGTGATCAATCATCACCACGACTATTGAATCGGATCCTACTGCGTGGGATAAAAACCCCAAGCGCCGCCGCCGGAGCATTATGACCAGTGGCTGAGCTTTTAAAAGCAGTAAATAATAGCATTTTACTCACGGCTTATCAACTCAAACCTTCGTTGCGAAATCCTCAGCAATGGCTGCGTGCGCAGCAGCCGGCAGGCCCCGCGCCGCCTGGTCCGCATCACGCTACAGCTCCCGGCAGCGAGAACTCCGCAAATTCAATATTATATTTTTCCCCGTTGGAGCGAAGCCGACGAGAACCGTGGCTACATTGAGCCATTTTGCCGAAGTGTTCACTTCAAAAATCAAAAACCAACTGAGGCGCGCGGGCGACTCACTCTATTTATATAGGCACCCGCACCTTGCAAATTAAAGGTGGAGAGAAAAATGGACTTTATTTAACTGTCACTGTGACCCTTATGATGCCGAACACGGAGAAAGTCGAAACGCCATATCTCACAATGTTTAACTAGGTTTCAGATAGGCTCAGACTACATAATATTGTTATTTAGTTCTAAAACAAGGGTAAATAAAATATTGTTGGTAAAACTTTATTTAGGTAGCTCTAAACAAATAAATGTTCATAATGTTTCTCTCGAAATCATTCTAAAGTTGTACTCTAGCGGACGTGACTGTAAATATGAAACTGTGCTTCTAAATTAGCACTTACGATACCCAGTTAGAGATGCTACGCTTTCCCAAGTCCCCACTGTTCGTTTCTTCCGATGAAAATAAATAAAAGCAATGGAAAGAGACGAACGTAAGTTAAAGACTTTCTGGTCTTGTTCTAGAGAACTTTCCGGATACAGCTCTGCAATACAAATTGAAGTTACAGTACTTAGTATTGCTACATTTAAATATATTTTACGCCTATAAGAAGCTTCTTAACTTATTTTTTTTTACATTTTCATGGAGAACCAACAGCATTTGTTATTAACTGAATAATACTTAAGTACATGAAACTTTTTACACGTGAACTTACATAATAATCATAGTATTTTTTTATTCTAGTGTTAAAATGAATTATATCTTTATTACTATAGTACAAGGACGCAAATGAGTTTATCGCGTCAATCAGTAGCACAATGCAATTTAAATCAATTTCGTTTTCCCTCTCGGCCATGTTGAAACTCAATTTGAGGCTGATTGATGTTACAGAATGTGAATTATATTCATGTATAATTCAGTCGTCATTAAAATAATGACAATTGTGTTCATATAAGTAATGTAACTCACGAGATTAGGCAGTTTTTTTTGGCATTCACTAACCAATTTAAACGGGAAGTACCTAACTGAATAACTGTGGTTTCTTCTTAACATCTTACATAGTTCATGTACGTATACATATACGTTTGTGATCCAATTTAATGTATGAAACTTCTGTCACAGCTTAGCAGGTTCGTAAAACGATCATAAAAAAACATTAAAAGGGATTTTACGATTCTTACTAAAGCGTTAACAAACGCTATTTCATATTAACGTCAATAGGATGGTCGTTATATTTTATGATGATTAATAATCTTAAAAGAGAGTTATAAAAAAATATGCATATAGATAACTTTTGCTACTATTATAGGTATCTAGGTAGGATTCTGTAACATAATGTCACCGCTTACAGTAATAATTTAGATTGTTTTAGTGTTTACTGAGAATAAGGAAAATATTGTATAGGATATATAAAATAATATTACTTGAAATCCGCAAGCAGAGTGAAAACCTTGAAGATTATCTTCCTTAACAAACAAACCGGGATGAACTTCTTTCACAAATTAAGATAAGCAACTTAAAGTAAGCGTTTTCATTTGGGTAAGTAAAGCTCTCTTTTTGAAACATTTCTACTCGTACTGTTGGAAAACCTGGAAGCATTAGGATAAAGATTATCCGACTTTTTGTTACACACAGGTCTTGTTTCTCACTTGACCAAATCTACCTAAGCATGAAATTAAACTTGCAGTGATAATTCAGCAAATATCAACATGCGCGACAACAGCAACAGCTGCGTTCTATACTTTAGCTATGCTTGTGTTATCTTGCTATTCTCAAGTCAGAAACTGTTCATCAGTTTAATCATTATATCTATAAGTAGAATCTTCTAGAAACATTTGAATACGCTGTCGGTGAAGCGATCAATCATGGAATGGTGTCAAGTGGCCACTGGCTTTTTTCGCTCGTCGTCACTTAGAGTCCATTAGTGCGATGTGTTTCTTGGCTCGGCGACCGCCGTGGCCAGCCGGCGGAAACGCACAGCCATGCAACTAATTGGAAACGCTAAGTATAGGTGTTAGCACCAGAAAGACTCGACTTTACTGGGACATAAATCTCTGGTAAGTTGTGGTCGGCATTTGTTGAGAATTTGAGGTTATTGTTGAAGATATTGTCCTGGAATGTTCGATACATGGGCCTCAGGACATTTGAGTCAGGTGTGTTGCTGATAAAATTCTAACTTGCATATAATATAGTACGATTCATAGAAATAAAAACCTGTAACGTTAATATGTTTTCTACAATAAAAACAGCTAATAAGCTCTTATTATTTGTATTATTATTTATTTCATAAAAGTATCTACTTACCTACATTAATTATATATCGATAAATCGTTATTAAATGCGAATTTACTGAAACTCTCCAAAATGTCTCTCCAATTAACCTTTGACTTGGTGAAGTATTGTTTAAAACAACTTTTCAAAATAATGATCACGAAGATGCCGGGAGGAGGATAAATATTTTTCTTTTGAACTCAAATTCAGTCCGTTTCTACCTAAATAAATAAGGTTCTATGAATTTTCGAGCAAATAAAATGAGGTATGAAATAAAATATATTTTTACTTTTCTTTGTATACTTACCCATTTGGTTTACATCTTTATATTTTGCCAAGCATGTAATATAACCCAGCAGTCCGTTACAAAACATTTCAAAAAGCATTATCCACTTACAGTATATACATTTATTGATAGTCTACATACTGGAAAATCGTTTCTTTAAAGTACCTACGTTCAATCAGTTAAAAAACCTGCAACATGACAGTCTCGCCGACCGTACCTTATTCGTTGTTGTTAGCCGACAAACTTAAACTGAATTTCAATTAGTACAATTATACGGCTGTGTCCTGGTAACGTAGTTAGCTTCCCACAGCATGTTGGCGCCTCTACTGTGGGCTCCCGGGTGGCGCTGGAGTTTGAGAAAAAATAAACGAACGAGGGCTGTCATGAAATTGGTACGTTTGATACAACGAGATAGAGTCGTGAATAGCGCCTCAGCGCTCGCTTTTTCTAAGCTAGAGTGATGACCCTGCTCTAACATCCTGCGCTGCTTCTGTGACAATGATAATTGATTCTTTTACAAAATTTATATAGCGTTCAGAAGGGCTAGTACGGAGCGCATTTAAGACGTGACAAAAGTTTTGCATCGCCGTCACTCACATCGCGCAGCTTCAAGAGTGAGCGCGACGTAAAACTTTTGTCACGTCTTATTAGCGCCCTGTGCTACAGGGCCAGGTGAGCTAGCCTTTGGATAATAGTTTTTTATAATTAAAATATATTATTACTAGGGAAAATTACCTACAGAATAGGACTTTTATGACTTTTCCATATAGGTAAATGTGTCAAATATAAATATTTATATAAGGTTGAAACGACTCATGTCGAATAAGCAAACACCGCCAATATTTTTCTTCTAAAGAGGTTTATAATTTATTCATTAAAAACTACATTGAAAGAGGAATTCTTCACAAGTTCTTTTCCAAGAAAGGTAAGCAATTACCCTTTTGCAATTTGCAACGGTGCATTGTAGCTCCGACTAACACAATACCGCTAGACCGCAACTGTGGCGAGTCAGCTGGTGCAACACCAAAGCTCAGGTCCAATTTACGCGCGAGCTAGGTTGGATGAGCTGGAAATAAGGGGATGTAGTGCCAAGTCGTGACTTGATAAAGCCAAGTAGAAGAGCTTAAGCTTCTCGGAAGCAACCTTCTACCAGGTTGCCTATCTAAAGTCACCCGTTAAGCTGGCTAGATGGCGCGTCCTTAACCCTGCAGCTTGCAGATTTTAAGAGATAAGTATATAGGTTAAAACATAGAGTTCTCAGACAAATTACCTCATTTACCTACCTATCATGAGGTATATACTAGTATAGTTTAATATTCAGTTGCCTATAAGTACCTATTATAATTTTCTAGCCTCGTTAAAAATATAATGATTGAAATATGTTCAGTGGTTTTCAGCTTGTTGCAAAGGCTCGTCACCGCTCATTTATTCAGGGAACTCAGTACCGCAACAAAGAGGCGAGGGTAACAAAAGGAAAAACGCAATTATGTTGCCGGATTGTTTGTAAGTACAGTCGCCTGCAGGATACCTTGCCACTTCTTTTGAAAACCCTTTTTTTTTGCAGACCGTTTGCCTTTGATGATACAGGCTTTTTAGCTGTGTTAAAATCTCTGTAAGCAGTTAGCACGGTAAGTTTCTATTATGAGACATTCTAATAGGTGAACTAGCAAGTGAGTTTTATTTTCGATTAATGTGTGTATACGACCTTAATTAGTGCTACTGGGAGAATAGTATCTACTACCTAGCCAATGAAATTAAGGTTAAATTAGATTTCTAGATACCCAGGATGGTTTTATTTGCCTCTCACTTTTTGCAATACTGAATGGTGTAAGAACAATTAAATAAACATCATTCGCTTACCGTATACAGAAATTGGAAATGAAAAACAAATTTTCATCATAAATTTTGAAGTTAGTAACAGATTACCATAACGTCGAGGTATTATAAAGTTGTAAACTTTTACGGGCTTAACTCGCCCCGTGTTGACTAGTTTAATTAATATTTGGAGTTATTTTGAATTCATAATTATGGTGCCTAAAAGACGTGTTAGATCGATGTTGTAATAAATTTATCTTAATAAAGTTATTTTGACATTTAATTAAAATTAAATTTATGTCTTTATTAGATTCAGGTATTTATTTTATTCGACAGAGCCTGCTACATTGATAAAATACCGGTAAAAAAATGGTTTCGCATTATTTACTAAACTGCTTAAGTACTTTTCTTTCCTGACTTATTCTAAGTAGTGACAATGAAGGAGAAATCTCAAATGAAGGAGAGCTTCCATACCGTTCGAGTAGTGGAAAGTACATATTTATATATACAAATATACATGTCGGTACACAATAATATAAAGCGCGGGACGTCGCCAGCACATTTGCTTTTAACTACGCGAACGGTGACAACAACTCCCTCTAGGCCTTCGGTAAATTAGGTTTCAAATTCGAAAGCGAGAACCGTTAAGCTAATGTTGGTACCTTCACCACCACTCTCCAGCTGTTAGTATTATTACGTTACGTGCTGGAAACTGCATCACCTCTTTAATGTGTATTTGTAAACTTGGTAGAGGTTATTACCACATGCACTTAGATAACTTACTATGCACATTGTACATATTTCGATGCTGAGGTATATTGTATTTGTGTGTGTATAATATGTAATTATATTATTTTTTGAGTCAAATGAATAAACCACCTACAAATACCTGACTGAAAATAAATGTAAAATTTTCAGACACGGATTGTTTAAAGTCTGAACTTTTGCATACAATTTATAATTCCTTATTCTTTGCGCTGCAGTGCTATGCATCATGCTTACACAGAGTTTAAACAGAGATCTCTGGGGACAGTCTGCAGTCAGTGCCAACGTTACAGAATCTAGGTCGTCTAAAAAATAAGACCTATCCGCGGCGCGTGTCATACATTTCGCTGCTCATTTGGAGCGCTCGCTCTTGGAACAAAGGTAATCGTTCTCATTTTAGTTTTCTCTAGAGGGTGATGTTTTATTAGTGAAACTAGCGTCCGTAGTTGAGCTAGCTTCAGTGATACTTGAAGATTGAAGTTCACTCATTGGATGGGTGACCGATTTCAAGTGGTTTGTTTTTTGGGCGCTTCCGTGCTTTAGACAGCGTGTTAAGCCGTGGGTCCCGGTTGCAGTTGCGGCAGTCAGAGGCTTTCAAGCAGCTTTAAAACATCAGACAGTCGGATTTTACCCGACAACTCTCTCAGCACAAGCTTGCTTGTGTTGGAGTCCACCAACCTGTACTGTGCCCGCGTGGTTGACTGAAGTTCTAATTCTCTTCCTCGGAAGGAGACCCGTGCCCCAGGAGCGGGGAGGTGATGGGTTGCGATGATCTATCAAAATCGGTTTCCGGCCTAATTCACACTAACTATGACTGACTAAATGTTTGTCTTATCTCTAAAAGTCAATCACAATGGAACTCCCTAGTAACCTCAACGATGAGCAATCTCATCAGCCGAGAGAGTTCCCACGGGGGTACCCGGCTCTGTGTCGGCACATATTAGAAGGAAAACAAGGCTACGATAATACATTATTGTTATAAACTTCTTGTTAATGGAGGTTTGTAAGTCCCTACCTTAGTAGTTTGGGTTGGATGTTTTAACAATTTTTTATGTAATACTCTACCTATATCTACTTACTACTTATAAAAAGTCAACAGTAGGTATTTACATACTTGTAGTCCACGTATTCAAACTTGACAAATTACTAAAAACATGCATCTCTTTTGTTCTCACTGGGTGATTATACGTCGGTACCCAGTGAATAGAAATATAATATAAAAAATACAGATAAAACGTCCTCGTAAAAACTAAGTTAATCCTTTTCTAATTCCCAGAGAACCGACATCACAATGGACGGTTCATTTGTTTAACAATGTAAGTTTAATTGAAGCTACATTGGACCGGCCGGGCCCGGTTTCTGCCGTGAATTCGTACCTATATCCAACATCTAAAGTTGACAACATCTAAAGTTAAAACGTCATAAAATGCAAATGCATCCACGCTATTTAACTAAAAACCCCAAGCTTACAAAACATCAGAATATAAACTAAATTATAATATTCTTCGCGTCCGGTTCTTTTTTTGCTGACAGGCGGTGGCTTGTGCAGGCAGCTTCAAGTTTATTAAATAGAACTTCATAAAACTGGTTATGTGCAGATTAAGGGAGATATTCAGGTACTTCATCTTCTTATCGTGCTGGTGAGTAACAGAATAGGACTAGGGTTTGGCCCGAGGTGGAAGGATTGGGCCAAGGAACATAAGTACTTCTCTAACGAGAACGATTGGATAGTACGATTAGCGACAATCACTCACTGCCTAGGGTGCGCCAGAGGTATTTATTCTGAGGAACAATTGATACTTCACTTTTATGCAATAATGAATCGTGTAACTTAATACCTAAGCATAATATTTTATAGTCAGAAAAAGTATCTGAGGCATTCTTACCAAACGGCGTACCTACTTAAATACTGTATTTTTTCTTCTTATCATATAAAACTCATGGAAAGAATTTTTTATGACTTTTGCTGCACATAAACTAAATCTGCGACATTTAGAGATATCCCCATATATTATCATTACACTGACGAGCAATGGAAAAGTTCCACTGTAACATTTTCATTGCTCGTGAATGTATTACACTCACGGGCAATGAAAGAGTTCCACTGAGAAAAGCATCATATTACTCCTTAACGGAAAAGGTTAATGCTGCCTAGCTTAATGATGCCTTCTGGAATCAGAGCATCAGGATATTATCAACTAAAATCGGAAATATTTTAATTTTTTATATATTTATAATTTATAATATTTTTATCGGAATTATTTTCAAATTTTAAATTAAATGTTTGAAAAATGGTCGTTTGGTGTCGGCATTTTGTGAGTGGAACTTTTTCATTGCTCGTGAATGTATTATTATACCTATCGCTTTGCAAATGCTGCAGTGCACGGAATAAGTGTCGGGTTCCGCTCCCAAACTACACGAGTTATTCCCTTAAAACTTGCTCCAGACTTGATATAATAAAGTGCTGTTTACTCACTGGCTCCTCGTGCCAGAACTGAGAGTTCGGTAAAGTGATCTTAACTGGAACTTAGCCTTTCTTAGCCGAGGCTGAAAGCTTTATTTATAATGCATGTAATTCTGAAAAATCCACGTTTTAAGTTTGAACTTTTGGCTTGTTAGTAGAAAAAATATTTTACATTTTAATTTACATAAAATATGTAAGGTATTTTAAAACTTTTTTAGACGACCGAATGGCGTAGTGGTTAGTGACCTGACTACTGAGCCGATGGTCCCGGGTTCGATTCCCGGCCGGGGCAGATATTTGTTTAAACACATATATTTGTTCTCGGGTCTTGGATGTGCCCGTAAAATGGCAATAGGCCCGCCCCCTATTACATTGGGACTAACATAACACTCTGGCGAAAAGTGGGTGCAGCAATGCACCTCTGCCTACCCCGCAAGGGAGTACATTAGTACAAGGCGTGAGTGCGTGTTTTTTTTTTTTTTTTTTCTTTTTGTGAATAGCAAACTCCTGGAAAAAATTAAAGTCCAAACTCCTGGGCAAAATACACGAGGTCTAGCCACATACATTACTATTTTAAGTACTTTAAATGTATTTTCAGAATTTCAGCAGCGTAAATACTAAAATATTCAGCTGCACAGCTGGCCCGGAGATCTCGTTTCACGCTGAGTGTAAATATTTATTTGCATCTCGGCGGTTCAATTGATTTAGTGGGATTTGGATCTGGACTGGCCGAGAAATAAGAACGAACAAAGCATGTTATTTTGCATAGGTAGTTAATTTAACTTTCAAATTTCTCATATCAATCATACTATTTTTCGATATTATTGAATAGAAAAGTGAAGTAAAACGATACAATCGATTATATCAAATATTTTACGTTATTTCAGCAATAATCATTTCTCACGAGTATATATACGAGTATATGCTCCTATAAGAATATTTGCAGATCAGTTATTATTATTATAAAATATTCAGAGAAATTGTAAGATAATTTTGCTTAAAAGCTTTAAAAATGTTTTAACTTACAAGTCGAGGAAAACTTTCGAGATTTTGATATGCAGAAACTTATATAACGAAGTTGGAAAATGTAAAACTTAAAAGTTACATCTCATAAAATCACCCCTAAATATTTACTACCTTATACCCTATCCCTATACTCATGTATAGGGATAGGGTATAGATAGTAAATATTTAAAACATAAATAGGTATAAAGTGTGTCTTTCAACCGTATATCGTTTTCTATTTTGTAATCTGCTTATAGAAAACCAGGAATATAAAATTTATATACTGTATTTACTAAGATGGAAAAAATAATTGATAGAAATACAATGTACCTACGTACAATACTTAATCTTTTCCATCTTAGTAAATACAGTAAGCATATAAATAATGTGCTAACATGAGCGACATAATTGTGGGAGGCAGCCTCCAGCCAGCAGCCTGCTCACGGCTCCAACGCGGTGACTTGAGAAGTACAATTATGCGGTTTAATCACGAGCCAAGTTCCTTGACAACTTAGACACGACTTAATTGAGTTTTAAACGGTCACTTAACTAACCTTCTATAATTTATGCAAAATTACTTTCATCATCTGTGTATCTACATCTATTTCACACCATAATTACACTCACGGGCAAGTTCCAGTAAGAAAAGCACCGAGTTTCTTCTAAGCGGAAAAGGCTAGCTTAATGACGCCGTCTGCAATATTACATTTAAAATTTCACCAGAATATTACCAACTTAAAACGTAAACATTTTGATCAAATTTACTATTAAATGATTAAAAAACGAGGCCATTTCTAGTCCAAATTTTGTAAGTGGAACTATTTCTTTGCCCGTGAGTGTATTATGTAAGACGTTTCCGTGTTTGTAATAAACTTATTTGCCAGCCCCTCATTTACCTTTGCAAGCAACTGAAATTAGGTGATGCTATTGGTCGTATTCAAACGCTTGAAATACTTAGTATCCCTACATTCTCCATACATCTGGAGATTTTTTAAGTTCATATTTTAATTTTATCATGCATCCTCAGATAAAATTAAAATATAAACTTAAAAAAAAGTGCTACAGCAAAGCGTAGCGACTACTACGCCGTAGCAATTACTACGGCGTAGCGCGTAGGCGTGATTTTCACAAATCTCAAAATGAGCTTATAATGATCATAGAGCTTTTTGACACTTACAATAGGTTTAAAATTGAAGTTGTGATAGTTGAATCTCGTGTGTTTCAGAGTCTATTTTAACATTATTGTAAATTTACAATATACGTTCTATGAATTTGAGGGTTAATTTCTAAAAATACAATAATGTAAATGTAACAGTTATTTTTCATGATCTCATACTTGCTGCCATAATTCAAATTGCTCGTTGACGGGTATAATGACCTACCAATGGGAGTAACACTATGAAAAATCCACTCTTTCTATGTTTCTCATAAAAAATAAAGAAAATATGCTGCTCTTCACTCACGTAGATTATGACGTTTGACAAGTAATTCTAAGATTCTACGTCAAAAAAATAAACGATTTCATTTCATTTTCATTTCATTTCACGTTAATACAATAATATCGGGATGAAACTCAATGGAAACCACTGAAAACCTTGTAATGCTTATGCAATACAAAAACGCCGTTATTGCACTAGGTATAAGAACTTAAGTTGAAAGAATGTGGTAGGCGTTGGAAACTGGGTCGCTAACCGAGTTGTAGAACCTTCCTCGTTCTGGACAAGGTTAAGGTGCTATTTATGTCACTAAGTGCAGCTTTGTTTCACACCAGAAACTTATATTCAAAAGCCGCGTCAGAAACATGAAATAGTGGTTTAAAAAAAAGGTATCTCACGGAGAGATGAAAATGGAAGTGGATGAAAGTCTCATTATGTTATTTAGAAACTATTGCAAGGATAATTAGCTTAAACTACTTAAAACCGTTAGGCAAGTTACTAATCATTATAAAGTATTGACATGTTTTAGAATAGCCAGTATTATCAGCATTCAAGCAATATTGTCAGTAATATTATTTTCAAATCAATAACTAACATGAAATATTCATGGCACAGAAAAGTTCTGTTGCTTCTACTTACAAGTGTATTCGTAATTCTGTTTTACGTTTAATATTGAATCATCTGTGAATTTCTTCAGCATAGGAAATTGAGAAGGAAAAATAAGTATGAGTAATTTCCCCAGGGGTACGTTTTCTACACGGAGATTGTATAAAACTTTAATATGAAATGTGAATTTCATCCGTTACTAAAATCCATGTCGGAGTTTTACGTACAGTGAAACTATAAAGTCCTGAAATTAAATGAGGGCACTGCTATCTTTCATGTAGCAACCCTATATAGCGAAACATAACTGACTTTGATACTTGAAATTGCCTGTTAACTTCCTACCTATTTATGTATTTTAAAAACAACTTACCATCCACAAAAAAAGCTCTTATACAAGCTAGAAGGTGTTAATATGAAGGCTATAATAGTGAAACCAATAAATATTTATTTAGATAACGTTATTACAACTGTATATAATAACTGGATCTGTTGACGAAGGGCACACATAGTAAAGACATCAATTTCTCTTTTTGGACGGCCAGTTCTGTTTCTTCCAGGAGTTAGAAATATTCCATATTTTGCCCTCTTTGGCACGGTGGTCCGATATAACTATAAAATAAAATAAAAAAATCATTTTGAGTTACACAATGCCCCCCAAATTCACACAATGTGAATTTAGTAAGTAAACAAAAAATATATCTTCAAGTATCAAAATGTTAAGGTTTGACTCAACTGAAACCAGATGAAACCTACAATCAGTGGTATGTAAACAATGTTCGACTTGGGCTCTAAACCTAGGTTTATCGATAAATGAAGCGTTGGTACTAATAAAAAATGAGTTATTACAATTTGTACAATGCTACATACCCGTCATACACGCTGTACGAGCGTAAACATCCTCCAAATTCGACAAAATGTGTCCAGCTTGATGTTCCGCTAAACATTGTATAAAAACTCGATAAATAACTTCACTAGCTTGGCTACGAATATTTTTCTTCATCTTCCTAATTGCAAACAGGCGTAAATAGTTGTTTTTATCTAGATTATCCTAATAATTAATAAGAAAATTGAAAAAACAGCCAACCGCCTACTGCCATAAACAATTGTTATGACTTTTATGTTTCTTTTCTAATGGTGCCAGGCTCCTGAAAATTTTAGTTCCTCAAACATTAATTTCAGGACTTTATAGTTTCACTGTAAGTCTTGACGTTTTAAACTGATAAATGAACGTAGCATTATCGGCCAAGAGAAATTTTGCGTTTATTCATTATCAGTATTACCATGTCATATTTTAATACATACGAGTATATCTGCAATACATACATATATTGAGTTGTATATACAATAAATATATATAAAACACAACACACATATTCTCATTTAAAGTATTAGAAATGATGTACAATTTAATTAGATAGGTGAAATGAAGTTATACCAAAATGGCTGAACGAATAAAATAATACTCATAACTTTTTTAGATGAAACATGTCCACCAGATTACAAAAATGCTTTAATCAAAATCTATTTTTAAATTGGCATATCTGTTTTGAAGCTAAAAATCACGAAAAAACTCTGTTTTCTATACCAAACTGTAACGTGACGTGAGCAACAAAATTGCTATGGAAAAGCATTTTTTTCAAAATTCTCAGAACAAACGACGTTTAGAATGACTTCCAGAGTCACGGCCTTTAGGTTTACCCTTTTTGAAACACTCTGTATATGTCTAGGTAGAGTGAAGCTGCAGCGCATGTAAAACTTATAACATCTTTGACTTTCATTCCGTATTTCCTGGGAACTCATTACAACTCGTAGACAACGGGTGTAGTACAATAATAATAAAAGCGTGCAAAAATTGAGTCCTTAAAATCCTCGGTGCCAGCAAAATAAAAGTAACAGTACAAAAAGCGCAATTTCGTGTCGTGGCTTTGCCTAATAAAATGTTTTATGGTGTGGAATCTTAAAATGAATTATATTGTGAAGATTTTTTTTTGTTTTTTGTTTTATTGTTGTTCAGGCTAGATACGGGCATATACATAATCAGTATATAGTGCGATGCAGGGTCACCATAACCGCCATAATTATGTTGATGATGATGATGATCATCACTATGAAACTAAAGAGCCAGGCAAATAAGAGATTACCCACATAATTTTTCTTGTAAATTTAGTGACCAGACAAAATTCTACATATAAATGACAGCGAGACAGTGTTATGAGACACTAGCAATTCGCATCAGTCGTATCTCGACCGTGCAAGAGGCAACATCACTCGGGAAATTCCCGCAGTTAGTATTCATGAACGCCTGCAGTTACTAGCCACGCTACTATGTATCAACCTTCTTTTATCGTTGCATGAATAAGTTAGTACATATTCTTAGAGCTGCAAGCACGAGATTAACCCTGGATAGGGATGGCCACTTTAACATTTTCATCGGTTTTCGCCCGTAACCGATGTGGTAAATACCAAAGTAATGAGGTAACATAACAACCCTTAGTAAACAACAAAATACAATTTCAGTGATCGCATGATGATACTACGATATAATTCTTGTTGTGAAACTGAAAATAATGTTTATAATTGAATTGAAAATCAGCGTAATCTTATTATTCAACGAAAGCTTCGCAAATTTAATTAGATAAGAAGTACATCGTTTGAATTGCTAATAGCTTCTTCTTGTTAGTCACTAGGGGCGACCCAAGTTTCATTTTGCGCGATGAAAACTTCATGATCTCGGGAACTCTGGTTGATTGCGTTTGGGAGCGAATAACTCAGTAGTAGCGAGCAGAGAGAGGCAGTAACTCAGTGGGAGCGATTTGGTAGAAGTAAACAGTGAGGCAGGTGAACTAGCATTTTGGATTAATACCAAGTCAAACTTTGTCTCGGCCTGTAGATTGGAGTTTTTGTTATGCTAATGGGATGCTATGAATTATCTGTGGGAGTTAAGTATAACGTTGAATGATTTTGGCGCACACAATAGCAGGTAAAAACTTATTTCAATCTTCTCTTCATGTGTTAAATATTGTTAAAAGTTAGCGATGTGTCAGAAAGTGTTAAACCTCCTACGAAACTCGCTAAAGAGTAAAGTTATTACTAAAGAAGATGGAACTTGCGAGCACTTTCAATACATTATGAGATGGGAGCTACGTCAGATGCTAAAACTTTGTCATTCACAGTTTACGGCAAAGTATGCTCTTATCTTCACCCACACGAAGATAAGCCGATGTGTTGTCGTAATATATAATTATGATCTAATTGCTTGAAAACAATATAAATACATATACTTCTAAGTTAAGGAAAGGCACATTTCAACACCACTCTAATCTTGAAGATGGACCACCACTGTTAGACTTCACTACTTATTCAGTATGTAGTAATAGATCTCTTATATTATCGTATAGAATAGGCAATTGGAAAATTTCTGTTAAAAACTCATATGCCCGCAAGCATTTTGCAGTTTCCAATCGAATGAATCAGTTTGATACGGACTTCAATCCTTTGTGCTAACTTTGTGCGCAGATTTCTATCCCAAAAAGCTCCAAATAAGATAATGTTTTTTTTAATGATTTATGTGGGGACATCTCACACACGACCATCCGACCCCAAGCTAGGCAGAACCTGTGTTATGGGTGTCGGACAGCTGACATATCTACACAAATACATAGATAGATAGATACTAAATATAAATATCAACAACCAAGACCCGAGTACAAATATCTGTCTTTAAACAAATATCTGCCCCAGCCGGGAATCGAACCCGGGACCTTCGGCATAGCAGTCAGGGTCACTAACCACTACACCATTCAGCCGTCATATTACGGTACTTTTCAAATAACAAAGGGAAGTCATGAAATCATCACACAATCTTTAAAATTACGGTATGCACACACATGAGTAAGAGCATAAAATATTGCCTGAAAATGATGAGAATCGAGAATTTATGTCATAGTGTCTGCTACAAGTGTTACATTCAGTACAAGACAAAGTCTAGTTAGTTAAAATAGTCTATTTCACTCCTGTTGCTGTGTTATTAGCCACAGAAGTGCCGTGATTAGCACCGCTATGCTACAACACTATGTGTGGCTCGCGTGTAGGCTCAGTGGGGTTACTCTATACTGACGAAAAACGAACGAAAGAGAGCTGTCGTGCAATTGGAACGTTTAATTGAACGAGATAGAGTCTCCGAAACTTATTTTTTCGTCATATAGAGTAACCCTCCAGTCCAGTTGGCAATGTTCACATTCGCGGCGCGGTATGCAGCCGGCAGCGGATGGGATTAATCTACTCGACATGTCGGTCCAAATGTTTTACACTACCCACATATTCGAGCCATGAGACGGACACGTGGACGTGTGATGTGTTGGGTTATTTTGGTTATTATAGATATTTTTTTTGTACCTAAAGTATAGACCATATTACATATAGCCCGACACAAAACCTGGTTTGTGAGTGATTTCAAAAAAAAAACTTCGACTTCTAGTCAAACTGAGTTTAGGTAAGTGCACTGGTGTTGAAAGGGAAAAAAATGCTTTAGGTAAACGTTCGGTGCTAGAACATGTGCACCTCTGAATTTTTATTACCAGTGTAGACCACACTTTAAATTTGGCATACCTACACTTGAAATGGTCACGTATGTGTTTGAAATTGCTGGAAATGCAAAAGAGGTTGCAACAAGGCTGACTCCGGGAGGTGGAAAGAAGTCAAAATTGAATTTCGGGTGCCATGTGTGGCTTGGAGCCCTGCCAGCCGCAAACTGCTACTCAAAAATACACAAACTAACCCAATATTAAACCTAAAACTACTAGTAGGTGCTTCTATGAATATCGTAATATAAAAGTATTTGACATTCAGAAATATTACAATGAATTCATATCTTATTTCATTCAATTAAATACAGATTAATATTTTAATTTATATTGTTAAGGCTTGAACAACTTTGTAAAAAATATATTAAAACTTTACTCAGCTGAAAAAAATATCATAATTTCAAATGAAATGTCAGTATTTGCTGTTCTTTATCTGAAATTATATTTTCACGTATATTATAACTATACTCTTCTAACGAAATAAGCTACTGTAGTCGGCTAGACACATACCCTACAATTCTTCACAAAAAGTCAGCAACAAAAGTTCCCAGGCTTCATATTAGCATGTTTTGATCGATGAATGTTCTTCACAAGTTGCCTCGATCGTCTGAGACGCGGGGCCACATTAGTCATGCAAACACCAGACTGGTAAATGTATAAAATGGCGACGTTTGAAGTCGCTGGAAAACTTTCTCCACGGTTCGACGCTAATGGATTAAGACCAACTTGTTAAAAAGTCGTCAAGTGACGCGAATTTCGCTGCATTCGGTTATTACTCGTATTGGACGAGTTCAAGCAAAATTTTGCTAAAGTAGTTTTGACAGTTTATGTGGTGATTGGTTTTCTGATTTTCTCACAAACTGCAATTTTACGATACTTTTCTCTTTATTTGACAAAAAGCAGGAATAAATATTTGGTATGATTTCATAAGTATACCTCTATATAGAATTTATAAAAGGTTCTTACTATGCGCCTCACAGGGGAAATATCTGCGTTTTTTTTTTACAAAATCTGAGGCTAGAGTAAAGCTGGGTTTTAATTAAAAAGTTTTCGGTTGGTGAATGCGGCTGCAAGAGTAAAAAGGGTTTCAAATTAATGTTATAAATGCCTAATTTAGATTTTAATCTAAACGTTCTTTAGAAAACATCGTTCCGATTTTATCTGATTTCATTTAAGTACATGAAATACTTTTTATTTTGAACTATTTGAACTTTTTTTCTGTACTTTTTCCGCTTCGAATAGAATAGAGTATGTAGATATTATGTTAAGATTCTATCCACCAATCAAACAGCGGAAGGTTCATGTCGTTTCGTATGAAAAGTAGTCGTTTAGCCGTCAGCAGCACCCATGTCACAGTGAGAACATTCAATAGAGCTGAGATGAGAACTGCGGGGCACCCTCGTCCGTACGGGCTCTTTGTTTATTTGTCACTGTCATGTTTATGATTATTGTGAATTTATATGATGATATTATAAAAGAAATATCAACGGTTTAATTTCAGTTGTTTTGGAATTCATATCATGTCGATCTTTTGTTACAGAAAAATTCAGGAGGCAAACTAAAATTATAAAATAATTCAAAGAGGTATACACTTGTCCAAAATTAATAATGCACATGCAGATCTTCACACCCGAATCATTAAATCGTAAGGGCCTTAAAAAAAACACTTGCATTTTGCACCTTGCTCGAAAGAAATAGGAGTCAATATCATGTGTCACATAATTGAAAACAACCGATCTGTCAAAGATTTCTATGCGCATTATAAATTTTGGAGCACTGTACATAAGTTAGGATGTAAGTAGGTACGTAGTTACTAAAACTTAGAAGTCTACAAATGTAAGAACAAATAGCGGCACGCATATTAAAACCCAAAACCATTTAAAAGAACAATCAAAGATTTAATCTTAATCAAATTGTTCTTTTGTGAAGTTTAAGTAAATAAAGAGCTTTAAAGCTTTTATTTTGTAGCGTATCCATTAACATAAAATTCTCTTTAAATTCTGAATGGTATGAGTAAATAAAAACTGCCTTGAAATAACGAAACATTACGCTATTAGCTTTCGTCGCTTAATCATCTAAGTACTTTACAACTTTAGTCACCAAAATGATAAAAATCCAACCGAAACCAAACCGCTATAAAAAGGGCTTTGCAACAAGACTAAGAACTCTTTACAAGAGGTTCATCGACACCTGCTCCAACCTGACCGTCCACGGGCCGCGCCTCCTCGTCCGTCGCGACATCCCCCTTATCTACCGTCTCATCTACTTCATCATCTACATCCACGTGTGGCTGGCCGTGGTGTACAGCATCCGGCGCTACTACCACCACTACCGCGAGCACACTCTGCGCTTCACCACGCGCACCGACTATCTGGAGTGGAGCACCACGCTGCCGTCGACTACTGTCTGCGAGAGCCCCGATATTGACGACATACGCCACAAGGCTCGCCACTGGTACCCCGAGGAGGAGGATGACGTCGTCGACAGGTATGGTACAATAATATGTGGGGTCTTCTTACACACGGCCATCTGCTCAAACTGGGTCTTGGGTGTTGATGTATATGATATATGTACCTATCTTTCTATATATTTCTGTAGATATATCAGCAGTTTCATACCCATATTACAGGCTCTGCCTAGCCGGGAATCAAACCCGGGACTTTCGGCATAGCAGTCAGGGTTACTAACCACTATACCATTCGGTCGTCAACAGGTACATGCTGGAGGTGGCCTTCTTCGACGGAAGCTGCTTCAGCTGCATCTCCGACGGCCTGCCACAAGCGGGACCGAAGGACTTCCAAGACATAGCTGAGGCGTTCCGCTCCGAATGCGAGACTTTATTCAACACCTGCTACCTTAATGAGAAGAAATTACAATGCTGTGAAGTGTTCAGACCTATCAACACTGAATACGGGATCTGTTTCTCGAGCAACAACAAGCATGTGGCCCCCAGATTACACAGCACGTCAAGGGCTGTTTTGGATGACGCGCTAGTGATAAGTTTCTCTAGAGACGTCGAGGTGTTCCTGCATTCACCGGAAGATATTCCGTTCTACAACATGGAGTACGACCGACGAGTGACTGTCACTATTGGATCGAGTGCCACTCTCGTGTTCTCTATAACGGAAATAGTTAATGAGCCCGAAGTGATAAATACGGCTCCAGAGGTGCGGAAATGTAGATTCCCGAGTGAGAACTTACCTGAGCATAAGGCGTATAGTCTGTACAGTTACTCTGTGTGTATAACGCAGTGTCGCATCGCGGCGCAGCTCGACATCTGTGGCTGCGTCCATCACCTCTCTCCGCCGGAGTATAAGGATCAGTTTTGCGATATAGAGGGTTTGAAGTGTTTGACGATAAACCATGATAAGTTCCGCAAGTTGAGAGTGCCGGGTCTGAACGAGACAGGTCTCGATTGCGAGTGCCTGCCGTCGTGCACTGAGCCTGATTTTAATATCATTTCCAAGGAGCTGTCGGAGCCACAGAGAGATGTATTGGAGAGTAGACTGAAGCTCGTCTTGAACAACAAGCCGTACGAGCGAGTGACCCGCCAGGTGTCGCGCACTCCGCTGGATCTGGTCGTGGCAATGGGGAACTGCATTGGTTTGTTCTTTGGGGGCTCGTTTTTGTCGGTCATAGAAATATTTTACTACCTTTGTTTTAAGAAATGGAGCTATACGAATAGTTTTTCGTAGGTTTCGGCCAGGCAATATATTTACTAGTAGAAAAAACATTAAACTTATATGACGACATAATGTACTTATTTCAGAAAAAAACGACGATACGGCTCGCGTCCTATCACATGAGTGCAATGTACAGCGAAAAGCTCCAATTGCTCCCCTTTCGGGGATTACAGTCGTCTGCTTGTATTACTTATATAAAATGTATGTAGAATTTACAAAAAAGAAAAAAAAATTATAAATAATTTAATTTATTTAGTATATGTAGTGTTTAAGTACTTTATTATACACTTGCACCACAGCTACCTCTAATCATTTTTCTTATTTTATTTTAAACGCTCTTTCATCCAAAGGTTGTCTGGTAGAGATTGCTATAAGCAATAAGGCCGCCTTTTTGTACTGTTTTTATTTTAAGCTTTTTTGTATTTTTTCTGTTTTTGGTGCAAATAAAGAGGATTGTATTGTATTGTATTGTATAATAGAACTAAAGTTATTTGAATACAACAAAGAGCTGAAGTATGAAACGTTTCCATTTTATAAAATTGATTGCTGGCGATTTATAAATCACAGATACCTGCAATGAATATTTTAATTTAAATGTAAATTATACAGTCAGAAATAAATGTTGATCGTTACAGTATATACTGCAAAAAGCAGCCTTACGTGATCTAAAAGTGGTATACCTATTACCTACTGTACGGGAATACAGCTATTTCTAAAAGCATTTCCATGTTGTTTAACGTTATGACCAGAGATATGTTATGAGGTTGCTGTGAATGGTTGTTGGTATTTTCAATAACATTGTTCAGAATTTGTAGACTGTTAGTTTTTTTTTATAATAAAATACCTAAATAAATTAATTAGAAATACCTTAATACTATCCGACGTCTTATTTATGTCCATGAACATGGGCCCTATCGCGAAGTCAAAACGAAGTCAATATTTACGATGTAATTAGTGTCAAAATTGAATCCAAAAATCGTTGGCAAAACAAGTTCGTGATAAGGCTCCAGTCTGTGTGGATTTTGTGGATGTTAAAAAGGCCTTCTGCGTAATCCCGAGAGAAAGCGGCCTAAATCAATTTCAAAGTTTTCTTCACAAACAATTTGCGCCGCATGATGACAGTACATTTGATGGAGAACTGGGTACAGGAAAATAGGAAATACGTGAGAATACTTCCACTCTAGTATTCTATCTAACTGAAAGCAGGAAAAGGGGACTGTCGCATACTAAAGTTTAATTTCCATTTTAATGACTACTGTACGAGATAACTAGCTTTATGTAGACTTGCCGCTTAATAGGTTTGTGTGGTATCAATTTGGCTTGGTTTGCTGCTGCGGAACTCTGTGTCTAATTCGTATACTATTACGCACTTGTTCTCCTAAGACCGCTTTATAATTAACATAGATCGATTCAGGCAGACATGATGTATCTAGATGATTGTTTTTAATACTTAACAAAACTTTTTTTTAAATCAGTAAGTATGCATGTACTTTATAACTAGTAGTTGTCGACATCTTGAAGTCGTTAAACATTGTAAGAAAGAGCCCCTGAGTAAACCCCTTTCGCTTTGCTATACCATCATTTTGTTTATTGGGTTCAGCACAGCCGCAGGCGGGTAGTCAATCACATTAGATTAACAATATACTCTTGTTTTCCTCGACCTCTTGATTTTACGAACACAAGGAAAGTATTTTCGGAATTCTAGCTCATAAATCAAATAGACGCGAAGCACGAAGAGGCTAGAAAAATAAGAAAATCTTTGATAATATCGGTTTAATTGTATCCGAAACGAGATCTTGTAGAGTACGATAATAAACCATTCTATTCCCTAAAGTGTTTGATCAAACTAAGTACTCAACACTTCAATTTGCAAACCAAATCCATTAACGATGAATCCCAATAATAGAGCTTTCGCATTAAGCTACAATTTAATAATTCGGGGGTAAAAACAATAAATTAAATTATTATGTGACTTCTCGCATACGGCCATTTATCCACAAACTAGGCGGATCCAGTGATATAGGTATCAGCTGATATACCTTAACAAATATATGAAGTTTTCAGCGCAAAAGTGGCGTATCTTTGATTTTAATAATCACAAGTCCTATTCAAACTCATGAATGGGATGTGCGTGGCCGTAAACGACCTCATGTGGTTTTGTACTAGCAGCAAGTATACCTAGTCACCAACCGGACCAGCCAGGGTCTTCTTCTGCAGTGATACGGGCTCCACCATCTACCTACTCTTCTAGCATGATAGGTCGTTGTGGCCGAGCTGGCCGACGGCTCGCAGACTTTAGCACCTTCCGATTATGTGCTTACAGGGTAGGCAAAGGTTCACTATTTTAGCCAGTATGTCTGTAACCTATTATAAATTTATGAATTACACTTCTATTTGAAATTCCGTGTAATTGGTAAAACTGGGATCTCAGGTATCAGAGGTCATGTATGCGATGACCTAGATCTACCGGGAACCAATGAAATGGTTTGATGAATATTTCAGGGAGTTGCATTTTTTTATTGTGTGTAAATTTTTTGTGCATGGAGAAAATGAAGATATATTTTTTCACGAATTTCATATGCTGTAGTGCATAACATTGTTTGCAATGGAATAAAGTATTGTGGGTCCCATTTCAAACCTGTCCATTATACACAATGGAACCTTCTGCTAGATAACAATACGTTAATGTTAAAAAAGCTATTTTTCAAGTCATTTAGGTATAAGAAAACCTTCCCACTTTCTATGAAGTTGTGCAAACAAATTCGTTCTGAATAATAAAGAATGAGCGATGAATAAAGAAACAAGAAAAATATTTGAATCTGTTTTTTTTAATTAACATCATGTTTTCGAAGCACTGTAGCGTATAATATAAAGAGGGTTTTCCTGTAATTGTGAAATTGTTTTATTATGAAATATATTATATACCTATTGCTTTTACTAACCGACTTCAAAAAAAGGAGGAGATTCTTAATTCGTCGGGAGTGTGTTTTGTTTTAGTTAAGTATGTAATCTGACTGATGGTATCCGCATTATTTATAAGTTTTTGTGATAATTAAAAATAAAATGAAGAAAATACAGTTTTGCATTTGCACTATCGTATTTCAATCAGTTTCGGTATAAAACCTAAATGTCACCCATTTACCATTCCATTATATAGGTCGACCCAATCGAAAAGGGCGATAATACCAATTTGTCAGTGTCCAACTTGATCCAGAACTATTCGCGACAGAGGTCCTTCAATTTAATCAGATTCGCTCATATATACTATTATACATACACACATGTATACCTACATTGAAATGAACAGATCAGAATGATATATGAAACTTACTTCAGTAAAGGTAGCAGTTAATAAAACGAAAGTTTTAAAATTATGTACCTAAGTAGTTAAGTTTTAGGTACATAAGTTAGTTGCAATTTAAAAATAAACCGTTCGCCTAACGCGCAAAAAGCTTGGAAGTACACTTTTTATTTCCACAACAAAATGTACAAGTGATTTTAAAACCTCTTATAAGATCGTCGAGAGGCCAATGTTCCTGCAATGGATGCCCGAGGCAGTCGGTGGGACCGCTCGAAGCTGAACGTCAAAGACTTACTTCATTTGATCACAAAGAAGAGTATAAACTGGGGGATGAGAAGCTTTTGAAGTGAATAGAGATTACAATTCTGTATGTAAGTGTACAATGCGCCCACATTTATAGCTATCTCTGTGTAACTACGAGTACATATCAGTTAAGTTTGGGTTTTTTGGTTGGAGCTCAGTTTATATAGGGTTATTTATTTATTATTTATTTATAAACATTGCAGTGATACATAGGGTACAGAAGAATTCCCACAAAACCAATATTTTTGGTTTGACTGTGGGTAAACGGTGACATTTTAATTAAGCTGTTATTTAAAAATTAACAAAATAAACAATATATTGACTGTGTCAAGTGAGCAGTGCAAGGAAGGCACCAAATGTTCCAAAAAGGGTAGTTTCTATGGAAAATAATAAAAAAAACGTGAATTTTGAAATTCTGATTTCAGTTTCGGACTTAGATATACCATGCTGCACATGTAGGTTTCGGCTTAATATACCCTATTTGCAACAACCTGTATAGTAATAATATTTCGATGGCAAAATTCACCCTAAATACCATACTGATAATTTTATTTAAGTTATACTTAGAAGGAGTAATCTTGTTTGGCTCCCTGCCAACTTACAGCGAGTTGCTACTGAACAACGCACAAATGAGTTTCATAACTTTCTTCAGCTGGACAGTAATGCTGCAAACAGTTTAGTGAAGTTCAAAACTTTACACTGATAATAATGCAGAAAGGAGTTTCAATGAAATAGTGGAATTTTATTATACTGCAGTCATTTTGTAGAACGGTTTTAGTTTTCTGTTCTAAATAAACGGAAAACTTGAGTGTTCTGTTTGTTCTTTTGCTTCAATGTTGAAAAGCCAGGTATGGTGCTTTTATATTTAACTTTTATATTTGTTTACACCAACAATCTAACAATTAAATAAATATACTATTAGAAATAATAGTCTTAATCTAATTGTTGGAGGTTGGTGCTCCAATAAATCCGAAAAATCTGTCCGTTTTCCCAATTTTGGAAGAAGAATTACCAATTTCCCTGTTTCGTAATATCGTGCCTATGACGGATTTCAGTGAGTAAATACTTACTAATATACCTTATACCTCTATCTTGAGCAGCAAAATGGCCGCGCGAGGCGAGGGTAGTCAGCGAAGTGAGTGAAGCACTCTTCAACCAGGGACCGGCTTCATATTACACACTTCACCATATTTCACTTATCGACCTACATTATCAGTAATAACGGTTTATGACTTTGTTTACCTCTCCCGTTTAGGAGTAGTTTGGTACTATTGTCACATATGAACTTTTTCATTGCTCGTGAGTGTATTATAAATAAGGGTGACGAGGGGTGCTTAGTACATATTATTATATATACTGCAGAAAAAATAAAATGGTGCAGGAAGCATGAGCTTCCACATTTTAGTTCTGCAATTTTAGTTAGAAAGCCACCGCGGTTGTGCAAATATAAAAACACCAGCAGCGAGCTTGCACGAGCTTTTGCATTAAAAGTGTAGACAATCCCAGCTTGAAAAAATCCCATGTGGAAACTCTGACGCTAAATATAGATATTATTCATTATAAAAAATATAAGTTTTAGACTAGATTTGGCACAGAAAAGAGAAAAATGGCGCGCGAAAAAGTAAAAGTACCAATAAAGTTTAGACAGCGAATGAACGCTGATGATGATTGACTAACATCACAGCACACCTGCTCAGTGCAATGATTGTGATGAAATAAATCCAATCCCCTTCCAGAACAGTTTGTGCCGGCGGCGGCGGTGGCGGCGGCGGCTAACAACTTTGTGGTTTAAATTTATATGAGCTGAAGAAATTGCAGTCTCGAAGTTGTACTCAAAGAAACTCGAGCGGAGGGTAACAGCTGAGAAGCGAAAGCCGCTAGAGGCGTTAAAATATCATAGTTAGACCACATCCTCTATATTTACTAATTTTACAAACAGCCTTTTGTTTTATCAATAAAGAATTAAATAAATTTATTTCAGTTCAGATTGATCCCCTGAGCGCTTCCCTTTTCGCCTTACTTTATTTATTTAATTATTTATTGTACAAATATACAAGTACAAAGGGTGGTCATAATGCTAAAGACATGAGGAAAATTACTACTTTTACAACACCGTGTACTTAGTATGTTTTTTATTAGGGTTCCGTAGCCAAAATGGCAAAAACGGAACCCTTATAGTTTCGTCATGTCCGTCTGTCCGTCTGTCCGTCTGTCCGTCTGTCACAGCCGATTTACTCGGAAACTATAAGTACTACAGTGATGAAATTTGATGGGAATATGTGTTGTATGAACCGCTACAAAAATATGACACTAAATAGTAAAAAAAAGAATTGGGGGTGGGGCCCCCCATACATGTAACTGAGGGATGAAATTATATTTTTTCGATGTACATACCCGTGTGGGGTATCAATGGAAAGGTCTTTTAAAATGATATAAAGTTTTCTAAAAAACATTTTTCTTAAAGTGAACGGTTTTTTGAGATATCAGCTCTCAAAGTCGTAAAAAGTATGTCCCCCCCCCTCTATTTTTATAACTACGGGGTATAAAATTCTAAAAAAAATAGAGGTGATGCATGCTAATTAACTCTTTCAACGATTTTTGGTTTGATCAAAGTATCTCTTATAGTTTTTGAGATAGGTTGATTTAACTACGGAACCCTTTGTGCGCGAGCCCGACTCGCACTTGGCCGGTTTTTTAACTTAATCTGGGGGCACGGCAGTGCCCCCACCAAGTCGAGCAAAAAAGCGGCACGGCCGTACCATCCTTTTCTCGAAGCAATTCAGGCCATTATCGACCCCCTGTAACTTCGTTGTGGATAAAATAATAATGTACGCTTATTACACACTGCCTGATTAACAGTTGAACTAACACCTACGTTCGCGGCAATAGATACCTCGACCTCTAATGGATCGATGTGGCATCAAAGCTTTTCTGGCCGTGTTCATTACACGCGGCATCAAAGGGGATGCCACTGCCCTGATTAATGACTGCCGGAGCCACTGTAAACCTGAAACCTTTCTGTGAACCTATCGGCTCGAATTCCAACCATAGACTCTAAAAGGGTAAGTTACTTAAAGGGTTACCTGGGCATATTAGCTGGGTATTTTATTTATTAATTCAATATTGTATTAAAGTATAGAATGCCCCTAAAGCAGACCAAAAACACTGGGTATCTGTCCATTTGATACATTTTGCTACACTCATGTCCCTAGAGTCTAAGGTCAACAGTGTAGCAAAATTTGCGATGTCTTATTTATTTATTTATCAAATATGTAACACCAGCAATTTACACAACACACACTGTTAACTTATTCATCATTACAAATTTCGTTGCGAAAACCATTGTCTTCTTATTCTCCTAAGGTATTTATACGAAATATTGTTTTGAAATAACATAGAATTATTCTATGGCCATACTTAATTAACTCACATTCTTAGCAGGCAGGCTCCGTTTTATCCAGGAGGAAACCAAGGAAAATCATGAAGTCAGATTCTATTGTTTACGAATTTCCAAAAGTCGTAAAACAAAAGTTGTTTAGAAAGAGTCCCTGAGTCTTGATCCATGACCGTTTGATCCATACTTCCACAACTACCCTGCATAAATAAAATGCCTCTGTATAGTGCTCAAAAAAAGTTCTATTGATTTCTTCCAACCCAATGAACCAATTGGGAAGATCCATTTCCATCAATCGGTGGATTAGACAATCTGCGCCGTCGGGTATCGGCAGAGAATGAACTTAATCTCCTTTATCCTAACATTAGGGCTTCAGGGGATTGACCTTGGATCTGTGTAATAGATTACACACTTAAGCAATTTAATTTCAAAAGGTAAGTAAGTATATGATTTTTTATACATGTACTCAAACAATTAGCTTTTACTTTATTATTTTGTAAATTAGGTGGTTTGCAGAAACTCATCTAATATAAAGGAAGCAATAAAATTAAAAAGGACCCTTCAGGAAAGAAACAATTCACCACTATTTTCACACATCATATCAAATCAAACAACAAAAAGTGAAACATATTCATGGAATACGTTAATAAAATAAACGTTAATTCTGAAGATTTATAAACATGAAATAAAACTCAGCCGTGGGCTTGGATTGCTTGTAATGAAGCTTGAAAGAAATAACAAGCAAAATCGGTACAACTCCAGTAAACCAAGATCCAATCGTTGTAAACATTTATTTTCTCTATATCACGTATTTTTCTAGAAAACATTGTGATATTAAATATTTTCTTGTATATACCTACCTAGCATGAAACAGTCAGAGTTACTACCTAACGTTTCTTGCGCATTCCCTTCTGGTTTACAATTATGTACGTATAACCTTTAAATAAATACAGCGAGTGATTACGCGTAGTTTCATCCACTCACTCTCTCGTTCGGCGATGAAGAAAAATGTTGTTATTGAATTTTTCAGCCAGTGGAGCTGAAATATGTGAAACGCTCACTGCATGCGCCGCGCGCCAGCTATGCTATGACCATCTATGACATACATTCCGACCACCACGCTCGTTCTCGATTGTCGGATATGAGAGGAAGTTATTTTATTACGGACTACCATGCTTCAGTACTTGTACATGTACAGGGCCTAAATGACATTATGCTAACGATAATATGCAAAAGATCCACTGGTCAAACTACACAACTAGCCCAAGGAAACATACCGTTGGTAATGGTTTTTTCGCTGCCATACAAAATGTTTACTACTTACCTACCTACATACCTACTTTTTACGAGAGATCCAAAAAAAGTTGTCGCGAGCGTGTGTATGCCATGTACTTGAATTTTACAGGAACATCACTAAGTGCGGTTTTAACTATGTTTGCGCTACTGTAGTCATCAAATAAAGCTCGTGTTATTTCGAGTGTGTTATTTGAGTTATTGCAAATAGTGTTATTTCGGTGTTGTCATGAAATTCGACATCGTGTTCTGCCACTAATGAGCTACAGATTCAATTAGTCATTATATTTAGCCGTTATATCGCTACCAGACCAGTGGCCGTTTATCCATAGTTTTTCCATTAAAACAATACAATAAAATAACACTAAGTAAAATAAATACTATTATCAAGGAAAGATTCACATCTCGTATTTCTAAGATAAAGTATCAGCGCAATTGTAGTCAAGTCAGACATAACGCAACTGACCTATATGCGTTCTTTAACCACTCTAGCTCGTATTTCTATTGGGCTAAGGTCTATTTGTGGTTGGGACGTGTGGTTTCCCAGTAGTAGTTGTGAGTTGTGAGAGCCGAGACATTTCCGTTCTCTGCAATTGTGTTAAGTAGTTATAGCTTTATTTGAAGAAGAGCTTCAACATTCCTATTTAATACACCCTGTATAATAGTTTATTCAGTTACGAACGAGAACATTAACAGCTTATATCTAGCTAGCATTTTAATACCTCAAATTATGGAACCAAAGAAAAAGAAGGGTTAACTGAGTACCTATATATGGATACTATCGAAAAACCCTAGGCTCCAGAGGATGGGCAAAAATATATGGGAGCTGGGACCACCCTCCAATAGCAATAAGACTAACATCGTTGGATAAGTCTTGTCAATAGGAATAACTTTTGCTTTGACAGCTTTGTTGTCACAGTTGTCCGTTCAGAGATATTTGACTTATAAGTTCCGATACTCGTCAGTTCATCTTACTGCTATTGGAGGCTGGACCACCCTCCAATAACAGTAAGACTAATGTCGTTGGATAGGTCTTGTTAATAGGAATAACTTTAGCTTTGACAGTTTTGTTGTCACAGTTGTCCGTTCAGAGATATTTGACTTATAAGTTCCGATAGTCGTCAGTTCATCTTACTGCTATTGGAGGATGGACCACCCTCCAATAGCAGTAAGACTAACGTCGTTGGATAGGTCTTGTCAATAAGAATAACTTTTGCTTTGACAGCTTTGTTGTCACAGTTGTCCGTTCAGAGATATTTGACTTATAAGTTCCGATACTCGTCTGTTCATCTTACTGCTATTGGAGGCTGGACCACCCTCCAATAGCAGTAAGACTAACGTCGTTAGATAGGTCTTGTCAATAAGAATAACTTTTGCTTTGACAGCTTTGTTGTCACAGTTGTCCGTTCAGAAATTTATGACATATAAGTTCCGATAGGATAAAATGTAGTTTTAAAATTAATGGTGGAGGAGTGTTGTGTTTGTGGTCATCGTATATGGTGACCTCTTTGTGAAGTGACAGTTCACCTGTCACGCTTATTAAGAAAATGGCAGCTAACAAGCAATTGTATTATTAATTACCGCCAACCCGCAATGTATTTTTGCAGTAAGATGAACTGACGACTATCGGAACTTATAAGTCAAATATCTCTGAACGGACAACTGTGACAACAAAGCTGTCAAAGCAAAGGTTATTCCTATTAACAAGACCTATCCAACGACATTAGTCTTACTGCTATTGGAGGGTGGTCCAGCCTCCAATAGCAGTAAGATGAACTGACGAGTATCGGAACTTATAAGTCAAATATCTCTAAACGGACAACTGTGACAACAAAGCTGTCAAAGCAAAAGTTATTCCTATTGACAAGACCTATCCAACGATGTTAGTCTTAATGCTATTGGAGGGTGGTCCAGCCTCCAATAGCAGTAAGATGAACTGACGAGTATCGGAACTTATAAGTCAAGTATCTCTGAACGAACAACTGTGACAACAAAGCTGTCAAAGCAAAAGTTATTCCTATTGACAAGACCTATCCAACGACATTAGTCTTACTGCTATTGGAGGGTGTTCCAGCCTCCAATAGCAGTAAGATGAACTGACGAGTATCGGAACTTATAAGTCAAATATCTCTGAACGGACAACTGTGACAACAAAGCTGTCAAAGCAAAAGTTATTCCTATTGACAAGACCTATCCAACGATGTTAGTCTTAATGCTATTGGAGGGTGGTCCCAATATGCCCATTGTCATTTGTAGCCATCGTAGATTGACATCTACTACTTGGGCCATCTTATAAACGTTACCATAATGAGAATATTGTTTACCTGTATTAGGTTTTGTTTTAAATATCAAAGTAAATTTTTGTAAGAGGACATAAAAAGAAACATCAAACATTACTATAAGTTGTTTAATTTTCTAAAAAATAATCATTTACTTTATTTGGTCTTTATCGTTTTGTTACTTTAATATTTTTAAATCTAGTATTTATTTAAAGTATTAATATTATAAACCCTAGGTTGAATACCCTTTTTTATGAACGTCTATTTAATCACAACGAATATGCTACATATTAATAATATCTTTACAAAGAGCAAGAGTTACAAAAAGTTACAAGTAAAATTTTAAACGAGATTACGGTAAATTCATTACATTTCCACCAAAAAACACCATTTATATTACACCTTATAATTATGTAGATCAATAGAATATTAAATATATTTTACAGGCAAAGTAACTAAATTATTTTTGTTATTTACAATTCGTTTTTTATAGCCTCGCAAGCTACGTCGCCTCGTAGCCGCGTAGCAACATCGTAGCAATGTCTACGCCGTAGCTTTATCAGTTTTCACAAATTTCAGATTCGATTCATGACTACCACGGCTAATATACCATGATAATGGATAGTAGATTTTTAATTAATGTCAGTAGATTTCAGAATTTTATATATTTTATAACTGTTTTTGTATCATTACAATTTCACATGCAATTAAATAATATAACCTTAACTTTATGTACATTTGCTATCTTTTCCTATACAATTATTATCATCTACACACACATACTTGTACAACGTACATAGACTCATAATACTACACCACTGAAGAAACACATCACTATACACCACTAGTGGCCATCACAAGACATACTCATACTCACATCAATAGATTATTTATTTAATTGAAGACAAAACGAGAGTCGATACGCCAATTGCAACCAAATAGAGTTGTTGTTAGCACAGCAGCATTCTTACCCTTTGTATTTTGTAAAGCAAGAGTAACCATTCGATGTCATAATTACGAATAGCCGTTATAATACACAATCCTCTGGTTAGAAAGTATTTAAATTTTCAATCATCAAAACCTTCGGCTTCCTCTTCAGAGAGCAAAATAGTGGACCGATGTGCGAAGTAAAAATCGACCAATGAAATGGCATAAAAACTCCACACGACCGATTCCATTGGTGGATGTTTGCATTGCTCACCACTCAACCGCTCCGCTTCAGTAACCTTACCACGATTTCCCGCAAGTAACCTCGCAAGCTACGCCATCGTTTCGTAGCCATGTAGCAACATCGTAGCCGCGTAGCAACATCGTAGCCGCATAGCAACATCGTAGCAGCGTAGCAACAAAGTAGCTGCGTAGCAACATCGTAGCCGCGTAGCAACATCGTAGCAAACCCTCACGCAGTAATATACACCTCATTCGCCTTCACAGGATACTCCTGCGGGTAATCCCTGGGGGGCAGTTTGAAGCTGTCCCTCAGGTAGGAGAAGCGGTGGAAGTTGTAGTAGTACTCCTGGCCGTCGGGCGAGTACTGCGGGTACAGGGTGTAAGAGGGGAACTCGTCCAGCGGGGGGTGCGGGGAGGAGTCCGCCAGCGCGTGCTTGGCAAACTCCTCCTTGTAGCTGCGGAGGGAAACGACTGGTCAGTTGTAGACAATATAATGTACTATGCTTTAGAATCATGCATATGGTCACGACTGTAATCAGGGGTAGCCAAGGGTGAGCCACCCACTTCTCAGTATATTTATAATCATGTGATAGGTTAATTACGAGCGTACAATGTACTCAGGGGTATAAATCTAGAATCCAGTTGTGTAGCTTACACTTTCCTTACGTTGTTTTCATTCGTCGTGGTAGTTATGATTGTATTAAAATCGCTTGATTCAAAAGAATTCATTGAACACTCGCCCATCCGAGAGGACTCTTTACGCCACCTTCACGGCATTTGACTAGTTTTCACTTACAAACTTGTATCAGCAATCTATGTAACTTTAAGTTCGCCAAAGGGCTTGTACACAAAACTGCGATACGACGTCGCATCGCAAAAAACTGCGACGGTATTGACAGCGGTTAGTTTGTCGGGGAAAATGCTTGATTACTGTCGCAGTTTTTTTTAGTTTTGTAAACAAGCCCATATAGTCTCCATCCTACCGTCACGACTGCTCGCGGTAGGCGCGCCGCTTGTCGCACTTCTCCTTCAGGATGTAGCAGAGCGCGATGGCGATGAGCACGGCGATGGCGATGGCCATGCTGATGCTGATCCAGATGATCTCCTCGTTGATGCCGCTTGTTGACTTGCCTGCAACGTTGTGTATACTTTATTACTAGCTAATTCTAATTTTATGCATGTTAAATTATGAAATTTTATTTTAAGCAACCTAAGGGTTGTTGCTCAGTGGCGCCACATTTGTATCTTATCAACCCATTACCACCTTTCATTCACTCATAATTTATTTAAATACCTTAATTCTAATCTAATGCAATAAAGAATCTGACCATAAACCAGTTGCCTACAACCATTACATTAGCAATCAACGATCAGCTCATCTGTCAAATCCATACAATTTACGTCCGTTGCACTATTGCAATTCAGTTCTACTTTCCTCCTACAAAAAGTCGGTCACCGACTGTTGGTTGTGTGCGGGCACCGTTATCTAAATTATTGTTTAGTACGTACACGTACAGTCCGTCTAGGAGGTCATGAAATAGTGAGTGCATTTTTAAAAGTATTTTTATGATTTACCTAAAGCAAAACACATGTAAAAAATTAAATATATATTTTTAATAAATTTCCATATCCATTTCCGTTTTCATGACTTTATAGATGAATTGTAACATGTCCGTTGTTCTTCAACTCATCTATCTTTCATATGTGACTCATACTGTTGCTACTAGAGGTTGCTACGTACCGTGTGCGTGGTTGGAGTAGCCGCCCATCTTGCCGGCCACGCGCGCGCCCGCGCCGCCCGCCAGCGCCACCACCACCGCTGACGTGCGCACGCATATTTCACCTGAAACACACACTTTTAATTACTTATTCTTATGCGGTTACCGGCTTGTGACAAACCGCAGTGGTGGAACTACACCAACAAGAGCAAGGTTCTTAAACTTAAGAAGAAATGCGGTAATCATCACGTCCCCACTGCTGGGGCTCCAGTTCCCTACAACGAAGGAAGAGTTTTATGCCTAGTCCACCACGCCGGCTTAGTGCGGGTTGGTGGACCTGAAACATACACTTCATTAAATAAAATAAATAAATAAATATGTGGGGACATCTTACAGAGAGTCATCCGACCCCAAAATAAGCTGAACATGTGATATGGGTGTCGGACAGCTGACATATCTACAGAAATATTTAGACAGAATAGATAAACGACAACCAGACACAAGGCAAACACAAATGCTCCTCACACAGATGTTTACCCTGGGCGGGATTCGAACCCGCAGCGCCAAGCTTCGGAAGCAGCTTCACTACCGCCTTAGCTACGGTGCCGTCTTTGTTCATTATGACGTTATTCCTTATTTATCACGTCCCCACTGCTGGGGCTCCAGTCTCCTTCCAACGAAGATAGGGTTTCAGGCCTAGTCTACCATGCTGGCCTAGTGCGGGTTGATGGACTTATGCGGTAATACGGTCCCTGAATTGTGCAACGGTAAGTAAATGTTTCTTATATTATCAGCCATGATTTGGTAACTGAGATATATTTCTATTTCGGCGACATCGTAAATTTTACGCTAAACAAACACGTGCTTTCGCCATTCATCCCCATTCCATATCGTCGATTCCTTCCTTATCCTTGCTTAGAAAATCCATGTCAAAAGCTGTAGAATCCCGTTTTGTGCAATCTTTGAACCTCAGCACAGGTCGCCCCAATCTTCACTTAGGTTTTGCCACAAAAAATTGACATTGGTAGTTTTTGAAAATAACACCTCAATTAATTAATACCCATTCACATATTGGTACTTTGATTAATTACCAGTATCATCGTACTAATGACATTAAAAGCTAATGGCAGGGAAATATATCATTAGATTTATTAGGATCATATATTTTGTACAAACGTCAATTACTTGGGATAAACGTCAATTAAGTAACTACAGATACATATTTATTTTGATAGCGTTCCATGAAAATAGAGACATGTCTCTCATTTTGTACCAGAATACTACTACCCAGAACTACCTATTTTAGAATAGAGTCTATTCCTATCCAACTGCTAGGAAACACAATTCGACAGTCGCATTCATCACAATATGGGGTCGGGTTTGGTTAGCCTTTTGATGCCAAAGCCCAAACCCCGTGTTGACCTTACAGACCACAGTTGACCTATATACGCACACAGAGAGGTTTGCCAAACCAACTAGCCGGCGAACAAACATGTCAATTAAATTGCACACGTATGAGCTGGTTATTTTGGAATGCCTGAACTTATTTTGAGGAGTCTAAGTTTAAGCATTTTCCGTTAAGATTCTTTGTAATAAATATTAAAATTTTATTTCAATTCAATAACAATCACATACATTTTACCATTTAAGTTATTTTAGGAGTTTAAAATATCTACTAAGGTAATTCCTTAATTTTCAGTCAGAACAGTACCAACTCATATTCCTGTAAAACAGCATCCTAACGTTTATTACAGCCAGTTCCACGAATCTGAATAATATGTAAGTGTGTGTGCACCTGGCATTTTGTAATAGGTCATTATACGAGTGTGACGTCGTCTGACACATTAATCCTCGCCCGCGCTCAAAGAGCCGTATAATATCACAGCGCTACAATTATGTGTATGAGCTTAATATTAAAGCAGTTTGGATACGCTGCCTTACATTTAGTACGTCAGACACGTATATTACGTTATAGTGGTGAAATTCTGTATTATTTGCGAGTGTTATAAGGTTAATTACACATTAGAGGCATCAAAATAGAGTTAATTGACTACATAATATTAAGCACATTCACGAATTTACAAAAGTCGTAGAACAAAGGTTGTGCAGAATGACCCCTGAGTTTCCCCTTTCAGCTTACCACCACCACATATAAAGTTTTTGAACAGTCCTGTTTATAAATACCTGATGTAACATTTGTTTCTTTCTGACCTGTAATGAGCGTCATGTCGTGAGTAGTCTCCGTGCGCCGCCGCGTCACGCCGCGCGCCGCCCGCCCGCCCCGGCCGCCATCTGAAAATAACGCATTTCTTTACTTCTTCTTGTTCTTGTCATGCGGTTCTGCGATTGAACTTCTCAGAAGTCGTCATGATGATAATTATCACCTAACACTTATAAGATAATGATTATTATGATGATGTTGGTGATTAAACTGTAACTTCAGATAGGTAATCTATACTGTAGGACGGCCTAATCTGACCCTTAATTATTTATAATCACGTAGATTTAATACTACCTTATACTGATAACTTGGTCCGTTTTATAACTATATCCCTAGTGAGATAGTAATGAATCGCTTTCGTATAACTATGTTCCGGCATATAATCATATCCCTAGGGATATAACTATATTACGGCTATAACTATCTTACTGCGACACTGACACCAAACGACCCCAATTTTTTCAAACATTTAATTTATAATTTGGACAAAATATTACCGCTTTTAGTTGATGATTATAGTCATATCATATTATAGATTAAGGAGTAGTTTGGTGCTTTTCTCAGTGGAACCTTTTCATTGCCCGTGAGTGTAGTTAGTTACGTTTAAATAGTTTTAATGAATTGCATTGCGGCAAAAAAACCGGTATTCAGATAACAACCAGTGTAGTAATAGAATTTGAGCATTACCATAATCTTTCCAACGGCAAACGGGGATTAAAAGATTACTGAAATTGCTGTCGCTTAAATACTCAGTCTCTCGATTTCGTTCAGTTTAATTCCAAATAGATATGAATAGTAATTTTTTACAGCACTTTCAATATATCCGGAGCTTTTCGGAGTAAAGCCTAATTTATCAGAATTCTCTTTGAGTAGTTCCTGAATTCAAAGATATTCTACTGCATGTTTTTTTACTAGGAAAATAAGAGGTTGGGAACTGTGTTGGTTGTGCTGAATAAAGGCTTTTCTTGGTACCCGGGTGAGCGAGAGTCACTTGTTTTCGATGTGGCGAACGGAAGGATGCCAATGGTCACGCCCCCTACTATATTATTGGCACCTAATATAACTCAGGCGAATAGGGTAGCATTGAGCATCCTGAACATTGAAAGAAAGAAAGAAAAAACATAATCGAGAAAACACAATAAAACACAAATACAAAATTACTTAAGATTAAAAGGTGGCAAAAGGACAAACTTAATCTCTAATCTTTAATCTCACGGCATTCTGACAGTTATAAATTTTTAGCATGTCAGAGATCACAAACCTTTTTTGGCTAAGTACTTTTTTCAATACGAGTCTGAACATCAGTTGTATCCGGACAATTTTCTATATTATATTTTTAAATATTTAGAATGATGGTCTTTACGTTAGGCGCAAAAGAACCACGAGGACGCTTCTTTCTGGGAGAGAGAAAGTCTGACTCTTGTGCTCTATCAGATGGGGCCGCTTCCTGGGAAGGGCCAGGTTGTGGCTCCATAACGTTTATAAAAATCAACAGACTATCACAACGCGAAAGGTCAAAGATAAGAAACCGGCCAAGTGCCAGTTGGACTCGTGCACTGAGGGTTCCGTACAAGTCTACTTACCTGAGATATTTTTCCTTTTAATTTCATCATTATGTACATCTATATGAAATATTAGCTTGATATCTTTAACCGTTTCTGAGAAAAAGGGTGGTGACAGACAATAAGGGTTCTTTTTTTCCTTTTCAGGTACGGAATTCTAAAAAAGAATAGTAACAATCGGATCAATCGTTTCCGAGATATTCGTGGACAAACATACATACCAACAAACATATAAACATACTTATACAATAAAAAAAATCATATTTGTTTATTAGGCTTAATGGATTGTCATATGTTAATATGGTGCAGTTCCAATAATCTTACATAGGTACCTATATACCGAACATATTATGTACTTACCGAAATGAGAATCTTTTATTTGAAATCGATTAAAAAGGTTTGTTATCCCTGAATTTAGTACCTATATACCGAACATATTATGTACTTACCGAAATGAGAATCTTTTATTTGAAATCGATTAAAAAGGTTTGTTATCCCTGAATTTAGTAGCAAGTGATGCCATGCTAAAGAATAAAATAAAGTAATTAAAATTAATTCGATACAATGGTCGTGAGTCGTGATTTTACTTAATATTATAAATGCGAAAGTTTGTGAGTATGTACACACATGTATGTATGTGTGTACCTTTGTTTCTACTTCACGTCAAAACAACTGAACCGATTTTAATGAAATTTGGAATGGAGTTAGCTGACACCCTGGATTAACACATAATAGCTTATGTGTTAATCCAGGGAATTCCGCGATAAAAAGTAGCCTTTTTATCGCGGAATTCCCACGGGAAAACTAATTAAGGTGAAGCGAAGCTCGTGGCAATAGCTAGTATTGAAATATTTGTTGTTTTTGTATTACTCATAAACATAAATCTAAATATTTACTTGCTCAAGTGAAGTAGCACTTGAGCAAGTAAATATTTAGATTTATGTTTTTCTATGAAAACATTTAAAAAAATATTGCCCTTAAATGGATCCATATTTTACCTTTTTTCGGTGAAGAGCTTTTTAGTGGTATCACTAATGAAATGTCAGAATTCCGCGGAATTAAAAATTAGAGTATAGCAAAGCTGCGAGTTATACCTCATATATCTATGCATTAGTAAACGCTGTGAGTTTGTTTATCGATTTCCGACATAATAAGTAGGAAAGAAGTTTTAAACCAACCTACTTATGTCTATGTGGATTAGCTCTTATCTAACGAAATCGTAACAGTAACAGAACTTGATTTTTTATCTGACTTTCGATGAAGTGTCTTTTCCAACCACTTCCACAGATAATCTTCGGAATAAATTGTTTTTTTTCCCTTGTCAAGAAAGCTGAGAAGGCCGAAGGAGGGTAAACAAACGCCGATCGTGACACCTGACACGCGGGGGCCTACTGGGATCAACTTGGGCTAGCTCGGCTGACGTCAGCAGATTTGAAATATTGAAGGTGTCGAATTTCGAAAGTAAATATCGGCTTAGAGCTGATTTATGCGGAGAAGATTACGTTTTATTAACTGTAGACTTTATGGGACATAAAGAGATTACCAAAAAAGAGCCTGAAAAAACTGTGACTAACACACATTTTAATATTTTTATGATGGCAGGAAAAATAATCAAACCTCTCAAAATAGTAGACCCCAAAACCATGCTAGGTATAGCACGCTTAATTTGTAGGTTTTATCACCTCTGCCTAGGGTTCTACGTCATAAACTTTCCTGTCACGTGCATAATTATTCCTCGGTAAGCGTCGTCGTGGCTCACTACGTGCTGGATCGTCGTGAAGCTTTCAGAAGTGCTGGTTATATCTCTTAAGCTTTCACGGCATGGCATCTCAGGTAATGGGCGGTATTTATAATTTAGTCATTGATCTCGCAAGCTCTACATATCAGAAGCCGTTTTTGAAGGTTCATTTTCTAATTATAATGCTCTTGCTCATGCTCAGAGCATAAACGTAATAAACTAACGTAACTTTATAGCTCATAGATAAAGATAAAGAGTTATCTTCTTCTAAGCATGTCGGTGACAAACACGAGAGCGTGTCTAGGATTTAAACGCCACAGAATTATTTGAGCAAGCCTTTGGATGGGAAAATAAATATGAATGTAATTTATGTTTCAGTAGCTCCAATCGTTTTGTCATTGTAATTTTTGTAAGTAATATTAAAAAAGTATCTTAGCAATGGTAGCCTTTGAGACATACTTTGTACTTTTATTATCAAAATGCCTACAGGTACACAGTTCCAGACGATGCAAAGTTAGCGAGCAAAAGCTATTCATAACTTTGATATTAACTATTAATGTGGTTACGAATCAAAAGCGCCGACTCAAAGCTATATTTCATTACATTGAAATAAGCTTTCGAAATCGTCTCTATTTTACCTAAACAATGGATTATGTTGGAATACCTGATCCGATCGTATTTAGCCATTGTGTTCTCTGTATGAATACCTACAACAATAGCAAAGCTTTCCTATCAATACCGAAGCTTAATTTCAGGTGGAACGGTATAAAGAATATACAGGCTAGAAATATAAGATACCTTAAATGTTCAATTTACCTAATTTTACTTAAAGGAAAGATTCCTTAAAAAAAAACAAAACTGCATTTATATTGAGCAATTTAAACTTGAAGATTTAATTTACAGGGAAACTGTATTGCTCGAATTATCATCCCATCCTGTATAGTTCTACCATAGCAAACAAGTACAGTAGTAGGTAGTACTCGTTATTCTATGGTTCTACTATTCCTATTAAATTAATTTAGAAATCCACATCAGAATATTGATTCTACATTGCGTACTTACTAAATAAAAACCGGCCAAGTGCGAGTCGGGCTCGCGCACAAAGGGTTCCGTAGCAGCAAAATTACAGTTAAATCAACCTATCTCAAAAACTATAAGAGATACTTTGATCAAACCAAAAATCGTTGAAAGAGTTAATTAGCATGCATCACCTCTATTTTTTTTAGAATTTTATACCCCGTAGTTATAAAAATAGAGGGGGGGGGGACATACTTTTTACGACTTTGAGAGCTGATATCTCAAAAACCGTTCACTTTAAGAAAAATGTTTTTTAGAAAACTTTATATCATTTTAAAAGACCTTTCTATTGATACCCCACACGGGTATGTACATCGAAAAAAAAATTTCATCCCTCAGTTACATGTATGGGGGGCCCCACCCCCAATTCTTTTTTTTACTATTTAGTGTCATATTTTTGTAGCGGTTCATACAACACATATTCCCATCAAATTTCATCACTGTAGTACTTATAGTTTCCGAGTAAATCGGCTGTGACAGACGGACAGACGGACATGACGAAACTATAAGGGTTCCGTTTTTGCCATTTTGGCTACGGAACCCTAAAAAGCTGTTTTACATACTTAGGCCCTTTCTTGCCTCTACCTACCTTGTAAAGTACCTACACCAGAGGTTCGAGTGTTTTATTATGTTATATGTTTTGATTCGTACGTGTTCTTTCGTATTTTCCTTTCACTTCCTTCAGAAAGCGTTTATCTTTTGTTTTGTACTTGATGTTGAGGTAGGTATGTGTGCGTCATTTTGGTAAAGATAAGGTACAGTACAATCTATTGTGTTTAAGAAACAAAGATGTATTAGATATATACTGATCTTTATTTACAGAAAATACATCTAACAAAATTCATTGTTTGTACCCAAGGCGAGTAATTAGCAACCATTAACCAAAAATGAATGAAGAATCTGTAATCTATACAGGGTGTTGCAAAAAGGGTATACTAAGCCGAAACCTACATGTGCAGCATGGGGGTTCCGCTCATCTCGCATAATCTTTATTGACCAAAACTCATTTCGCATAACTCGTATGGTCTAAACTTTTTTGGCCGAACCATCACTTTGCCAAGACTTATGTGGCATAAGGCTCGTTTCGTCTAAAACTCTTTAGGCACAATCTTTAAACACCTAAGTTTCGTTTGCTCAAATTTATGTACGTTTATACCTATGTATAATCTTGTTTCTCGTAATGTTATCTTAATAAATAATATATTAAGTATGTAGTAAATGTACAAATTGTGGTATTTTTCTCCTACATCCCGAAAATCACGATATTGTATGATCAAAAAATCGAAAGTTAACGACCAATATAATTATTACAAACCCCATGAGATCGAAACCTAAAAATAGGTGCGACGACGAGCAAAGCGAGGAGGAGCGTGTTAGGTGCACATGTTCATCAAAACCAAAGCGGAGCGCAGCGAAGCGGAGCGGAGCGTTTTCCAAACAGCGGAAACAATACAAGGCACCAGTTTGCGCTATGTAGGGAGTTCGCTCCGTCAAAGTTAAAGCCAAACGAATATTATTACTTTGTATAAACCTAATAAACCTATGCCATAGCATTATTAGGCTATTCAAGATTTGGCCATACCATTATTAGGCTAAACAATGTTATGCGAAATAACTTTTTACTAAACGAGATTTATGCCATACGATTTTCGGCGTAACGAGACTTTGACCAAACGTTACTATGCAATACGAGATTAGGCAAATAAATCTTATGCCAAAAAAGGTAGAACCGCAGCATGGTATATCTAAGCCCGAAACTAAAATCGTAATTTTTTTAAATCATTGCTCATTTTTTTTTAATTTTTTTTATTTATTTCACTGTATTAGGAAAAATACTATACATTTATTATATCATAGAATCTGTGTTGGTCACGTGACTTTTTACAATGGAGAATGATTTTTATTTTCGCGAATTTCGAAATTCTGATTTCATTTTCGGGCTTAGGCATGGTATACCATACCGAAACCTACATGTGCATGGTACACCATACCTGCACATGTAGGTTTCGGCTTAGTATACCCTTTTTGCAACATCATAAGTCAGTATAGCTGACCATTGATTGCCGTGGTTAATTACTTAACGCATCAGGCGTGGCATTAATTAAAACCAAACAGGTCCTGTAGGTACGCACCGAAATGATCCAATTGAAATCCACAACAAATCCTCCAGTTATCCACTCACTAACACATCACATCACTCCCCTCATATAGACACACACACACACACATACACAATCACATTTTCTCCAGTTGCTTGTAAACGCGAGTGTTGCTATTTCTATTTCACAGCAGAAGTTAGATCGCGGGTGGAGTGGTGTGGGAGCGAGATGCGACGATCCTCCCGTCTCGACTGCCAGCAGCTTACTGCCACATCCAGCCCGCTCCAGCCGAGCCCTGCGCCCGGGGCCCCGATCCAGACCCACATTCCCGTTCCACCCATCGATTTCACTCCCTTCTCTCGTTCCTTCGCACGAGACCCAACAGGGACAGAAGATAGTCAGAAACTCACGGGAAGCTGAATAGAAAAACCTCACCCGAATGTACTGATAGAAATAGAGGACAGGAATTCAGGATACCACATTCGCAGCCACCAAACGTGATTAGGGAAGCAAAGAACTCAGCATGCAATGTTTGTTTTCGCCCAGCGACGGCAGTAAGGGAGTTATTGCTTATTATTTTGTTTTTTTTCGGTGTCGGGTTTTATCAATGGCGAAATTGTTGAGCCGACCGAGGCATGACTAAGTGGGTTTTAAGCTACTAGCATTGTCTGTTCGAGTGAAATGTTTTGAGAAGAAGGGTCGACCCTTTTATCTTAATGAACGGGTCACGTTTTTAGTGAATCCGTTATTAATCGCATTAGACCCAGCATCCAGGCCATTCACGAACCCTAAATTTAGTCTTTGTCTACATGTATTTTTATTGCTTTAATTTATTTCTTTCTGTCTTTCGATGAAATCAAAAATTATTATGATGTCTTGCCATTAGTTTTGCAGACAACTTCTTTTGTGTTTTACATCTCGTTATTTCAGCTTTTTACTTTTTATGCACATTGATTAGGTTTTAAAGTTATAACGATATTACTTTTTATACTGAAAGTTTTACGTTTCCCGCGAGAATCGCTCACGCTGATAAACTTTTACCTAAGAAATTTATCAAAATTGTATCATCAATTAAGGTGCATAATGTTAAAAATAACAAGATATACTAAAGAAATTTAATACCTACCTAAAATTATAGAATCCCATACTCCTGCGTAGGAATTGGATTTAATTATGATCTTCAGTTTAAAATAATTTATACAAGCTCTGTGCTAGCTGTGTAGGTTGCATATGCAGCACCTACATACACTCTTTGAGCTAAAATTTGTTTTCATTTCATGTGTTCTTCCGAATAGTAACTGTGGTTTCAACGTGGTCTAAAATATAAAACATTTATCGGCGTACACGTAGAAAGCTGGTAAGCGCCGATCAGTCTGTGTCATACTTTCGCTGAAGCAGCGCTGATAAGCACCGGAAAAACTTTCACATAGAAATCAGTCAGCGATCATCGCATACCAGTAAAAAACCTTTTCCGATTTATATGTTAAGTCTTTATGTATAAACTGGTGTCGGCCCATGTCTTGTGGCCTAATAAAGGTAAGCGTCCACCTATCGCGATCGTGCGTATTGGACCAAACGGCTTTTCATAAATGTTAGAGAAACTGCGTCGCGTCGGTAATGCCTTACTATGATTTTTTTTTATATAGAATACTGAATGCGATGCGTCCGTTGCTTATGATGCCGATAGGTCGACCTAGTCACGAGACATCTCCCGATGTCTTTAGGACCACGAATGGCTTCAAGTTTTTCCCATAGTGTGCAATCGGCTTTATAACTGGTGCTCAACAGATTTTAATTAGATTGTCTGGGCTCGCACCTGCGAACAACGCCGTACTGTAACAAAACAAGCACGTACCTGCCATTGCTAACTTCGTGTTGAAATGTATGCTTTCTTTAAATTTCAGCTGACAGGCTGTTTAATTTTGGTATTGAAATTAATCTTGTTTACACCTAAGCATGGCAAGGTCGAGGCTTAGAAAAGGCATTATAAATTTAAAGCTTGAAGACAAAAATACATGATTTGCAAAAAATATAGAGAAGGAAAGAGAAGGCCTGGAAGGAGAAAATTGACGTGGCTGTGCAACATCAAAGAGTGGACCGGTGTAAAAACCGTGGAAGAAATATTTAAACTAGCCAAGAATAGAGAGCGCTGCAAAGAGCTGACTGGCAACCTCCAATGATTGAGAGGCACTACAAGAAGAAGAAAAAAACATAGCACGATATAGGTAAACAGTAAATAAAAATAGCATAAAAAGTCTTGGAATCACGTGTAACGCTACTATACAGCCCGTGATTTAGCCTGATTTTCCTCCGCTAGAGCCGGATTATTGGAATAAGCCGGTTGATGCCGGCTTCACGTATCACGCTCACATTATTAATAGCACCTCTAGCACGATATTTAATAATGTTGCGAAATACCCTTAGCTTTTTTATGTTTCTAAGTTTCTATGTACCACAAAGATAATATTTGCTACCCTGTTGGGCTTTAGTTTGTACTCGTATGTAATGTTTTTTGTGCAGTTTTCATTTATGAAATATGGATATTTATCCTCCCTAAAACTATGTTAAAATTGTCTTTTCCATCCAAAGGTGTCTGGTAGAGATTGTATAAAGCAATGAGGCCGCCGTTTTGTGCTATTTATTTATAAGTTGTCATTTCGCAATTCGGTTTCTCATACCTCTAAAATCAATTAATTTTACAAAATATGTATGTAATTAATCGTCCTACTAACAGCACATAATAACCATTTTCCTGGCGCTTAAGTAATTAGGGTTCGCACTTCGCACAAGATAAGACTCAAATTCCGTCTGCGTTAAATTGCTCTCCGGTTCCTGGGAAATATGCTTCTAAATAGAAAGAGAGCCTAATAAATTGCACGTTTTTTTCGTTTCGTAAAAGGGCAATTTAGCCGTTTTATCTGGCATTTCTCTTTTCTTTCCGGGAATTCAGATCCTGTTTTATTTTTCCTACATTATGCTGATTTTATAAAATGTCGCCAATAAAAGAGCAATCTGTCCCTTTTATTGCCAATTATTGATAACGAGTAATAGGAGCTGAAGCAAGTACTTACTTAAATTAAATCTTGAGATCCAAAATATATGAAGACTAGGTATATCATGTACATAATAATATAAATCTATATATGTAACGATAACATGAAGAAAGGTTGTAGAAAAATAAAACTCAAACATAACAAGACGCATTAAAGCTATAAAAGGGAATGTTATTCCCGACTCTGGCCAAATAACCGGCAGGATAAAGGTCCTGAAGGTTACAAAAGTAGTATAAAAGTGTTATTCAGTTTTACTTTTACACCCAGGAGGGTAATGGTGTGGCAAAAACACATATTATAAGTATAAGCTGTGGTATATTTTGCAATTCAGTACGTGAATTCTGACGAAAAACCGAAATTTCTACCAATTCATAAGTACACACACTACATAGCTACTTTATAATACTTTTTATACATAGGTATAAGTAATTATAAAAACCCGGAAGATAATCAAATCACATGCCCAAGGCACACCAAGATGCAGTACTTGCACTTAACCTTTAGCGTGTGTCTAATAAGGCTGTGGCTAGATCGTTTAGCGACCCTTGTGCTTCTAGACTCTCCGATTTCTTGCAGGCAAAGAGTCAAAGTCAAAGATTCTGAGGGATGCGGGACAGCCTTAGTGTTCGTTTTTTTTTATTACCCTTCTTTAAATAAGTTCTGCTTAAGGGCATGTAGGGAATGATGGCAGACAAAATCGTCGGTTACTTACATTTTAATTAATAAAGTGAAGTTAAAAACACATAAGTACTAAAGTATGTTATTTCAAAGAGCTTAAAAATGTAAAATTCCTCCCAAAACGTGAATAACATACAAAGTAGTCGAACATATACATATTAACATGAAAGCTTGTGTTGCACGAAAAATTCAATAAGAAGATACGAGTAACATGTATTTTTCTAAGCCACTGCTTGCAAGAATATCGAATATTCGCAGTTCGAATATTTCCAATATTCTTGTCCTATATTCCTGTACTGCAAGTTGTCGTAAGCTGTTTATGTTTTTGCATACTTTGGCACAGTGTTGAAATGTATTTTTGTACAGTTGTCTACACACATTAGTAGTAGGTGCTTTTACATTACAGTAATTTGATTAGAAATTATTGTACATTATAAATCTGATATTTACTGACACGTCATTTTTTCTATGGGGACCACATTTTTTCTCACAACTTTCCGAAAAGCCTTAAGTACAGCAAAAGTTGTAGAGGATGACCTTCTCAGTCACCGCCTTTCGGCTATACAATACACTTAATTTGCACCATGAACAAAAAACACAAAACATTTTTTTTTTAATTAAACAGTACAATTAGGCGGCCTTACTGCTTACAGCAATCTCTACCAGACAAGCACCACTATAGTAACACCCTGTAGAGTACTCCGCAGGCGTAGGGCCGGGTGTACATTAACAGGCCTGTTCGAGGTCGCCGGAGACAGTGACAAACGAGCCGCATCCGTCTTTCACGAAAATGTCTGAAAATGCTCCCATCTCCCTTTCCTGCTGTCTCTGTATCCAATGTGAGCACTCGTTTAGCTGAATGAGAGGCGTGATTAGCGTAGAGTAGCGGATAAATATGTAGAAAATCTTTACTAAAGGCCAAAATCTTTTTCTTTTCAGTCGTGTAACTAGTAGATAGAGTAAACCCTAACTAATATTATACATGCGAATGTGGCGTAATACAGGGTGAGTCTTTCTCTCTGTGACATACTTCCGTGTGCACCTGACTCGCGTCGCGACTCACCCTGTATTACGACACATACTTAACTGTCTTTTCATGGTGTGGTATATAAGTACCTACCTGCCGCTGTGTACTTGTTACGTGTTACGTGCGTAAGTACCTACATGTACTTAAATACGCGTGATGGCGACTGAGCATGATTGATGTTGACACAATACAGGTATTACTGTAATGTTTCACTTCCCTACTACTAGCGCGGTTGGCAAAAATAACACCAATCTGTTTCGATGGTTGGCGTAATTAAAATTGTTGATTTATAATAAATAGGATGAAACGGCATGAGTCCAAACACTGTATTTTTTCATATTGTTTCTTTATTTGCAATGTATTTAACAAAAGTTTTTCAGGGTGTCCTCCTGAGTTACGTATACCCTTTTTAATACTTCGTATAGAGGAAGAAAGAAAACATAGTACTGTAATGGACTACAAACTCAAAAACCTATGTGAATGTAGATGACTTAATAGCTTCTTGTGGATGATGTCGTTACCTCATATATGCAGCTGTTTTTTATGTCTTCATAGAAACATCGCTTTATTGTCACAAGTTATAGCCCTTTGGAGGTTCAAAGTAATTGGATTTATCCATAAACCTGTACTGTGTGCCACATACCTAGAGTAACATTGTATTTTATCGGAAATACAAGTATCTCTTAAGTTAAAGATATAGGCTATAGTTCTAAAAATGGTATCAGATTTATTTTTATAACAAATTAATTACTTTATTAAATTCATTTATTTCAGATAACTTGATCCATATTCAGTACATGTCATAAAATGCCTTTATAAATATTTTCAAATGGATATGTACCCATTTAAATTATTTCTGTCTTATACTGTATGTACTTAAGTACCATACTTTATGTTTACCACCAATAAAAACCAAAATGTACAACATACATTGCTGCATTGGTATAACTTTGTATCGCGAGAGCTGTCCAACAAGCTCCGGGCTAACATGCTGCCACCAAGAACAGTAAAGTAATACATTAGCAGACGATGCATCCGCGACGCGACTCAGTATCATCCCGCCGCCCGCCGCCGCCGCCCGCCCCGAGCCACCGCCGCCGCCCGCCCCGCGCCGCCGCCGCCCGCATAGTGACTGAGCATTTGCACTAGTCTAGTGCAATGTTTATAGCTGTCCCTCTACAGAGGTAGTATAAAATTATAGCTGGTAGGTAACTAGGTGAGATCACTAACTACACACAGGGACGAACAGGTTAGATTGGGCGTACGAAAGGAGCCTCGAGTTTCGTATCGTCTGTACCTTTTATACACACATTCACATTGGCAGTTTAACACTAGAATAGAATAGAATAGAATAAATCTTTATTCAAAGAAAACAACTTATGATATTACATACATCCCACAAAACCAAATGTTAATATGGTTTGACTGTGGGTAAGGAGTCGCACTACATAACAAATTTATCATAGCTTAGTAGCACATATGCACATTTATATATACCTAGCTTACATTATAGTTAAACAGGAACATTTAGTTTTAGAGTTTTAGATTAGTTTTAGATTTAAGATGTTGATGACATATACATACTGGTATAAAGTTAATTTTGATACATTATAGGCAATTAGGTACTTTGGATAGTGTTTAAGAGGTAAGTTTTATACATGACTGAAAATTTATTTATATTCTTCTCGAGTCTAATATGAGATGGCATTTCATTCATTAATCTAGGAACCTGTCTTTTTAGCATTCTTCCGCCAAAGTAGTTATTAACCCTTGTAGTTTCAAACTTTCCTTGGGCTGCGGATCTTGTATTAAGTCCGTGCTGTTTTAGTATTTTATGGTTCTGGCTGCTATGGTTGCTTACGGCTACATTGTGTTTATATTTTAACGATGCTGGAAGAATTTTGCATATTTTAAAAAGCTTTTTATAATCATGATTTAGTTTGGCTTTAGTTTTTTTGTCTACCAATAGTTTTAAGAATCTGATTTGTAAAGTTTCAATTTTGTCTATATGAGTTTTAAAAGTTGAACCATAGCACTCAATACCATAACTAATAATAGAATCAACCAATGAAAGGTAAATAGTTTTTAACATAAATTTTGGGACTTTATAGCTAAGTTGGTTGAATTTACATAACAATATACGAAGTTTGCTTACAATGTAGTCTACATGATCTATCCAACCCATATTTTCATCTATACACATGCCGAGGTATTTAACATGAGGTACTTTATTGAGGATATGACAATTACAATTTGAACCATTACTATGAATACAAGAGAAGTCATGTGCAACCAATTTACATGGAATCTTAGGAATACATGAATAAGGAGATTGAATAACAATTAGGTTCGTTTTATCTGAATTGATAACAATGCCGTTGTCATGGGCCCAGCGGGTGATATTGTCGATATCCTCCTGCACGAGAGGCGTGACCTCGTCCATGTCGCGGCCGGCCCGCAGCGTGCACAGGTCGTCCGCGAACATGTACGACGAGCAATGGCGGATCACGTTGCACAGGCTGTTGACGTGCATCAGGTAGCACAGCGGGCCGCAGCCGGAGCCCTGCGGCACCCCGCGCCCCGCCGCCGACTGCGCCCCGCTGTACCCCTGTCCCACTCTAACTCGGAAGGAGCGCTCCAGTAGGTACTCACGGTACCAGCTGTTGATTGGTCCGCTGACCCCGCACTCCGCCATCGCCTCAAGCAGCGTCTCGTGCCGGAGGGTATCGAAGGCCTTTTTAAAATCGAAGAATACAGCAACTACAAACTTTTTGTCATTAAGATAACCATTTATTTCATCAGTAAATTTTGTTAATAATGTTGACGTACTTTTGCCCGCTTGAAACCCATGTTGACAATCGTTAATTATGTTGTGTTTAGTGAGGAATACATTCTGTTGATTTATTATACATTTTTCAATTATCTTTTCAATGCTAGCCAAAATTGCTATAGGCCTATAGTTACCATAATTTTTATGGTCTCCTTTTTTATAAATAGGACGCACAATGGCTTCTTTTAACTTAGCAGGGAAAAGTGAAAATTTTATACATAAGTTAATAAGGTGTGCAATGATTGGACTAATTTTTTCGCTTACAATTTTTATGTCTCGCATTCTTATGTTGTCAGATCCAGGAGATTTATTACTACTCATTAATTTAATGACCTTAAGCACTTGCCTAGCAGTGACTGGTTTCCATCTCATACACACAGGGGATGTATTAACATAATCAGTTCGATCTAAAAATTTCTTATCACAATCATGTACTATTTTATCAATATCATTTATAAATGTATATGCAAAATTGTTACTTATTTCTTCTTGACTTTTATCTTTTATGTATTTTTGTATTAAATCATCTGTGGATTGTTTGGTTCTTCCAAGTAAATTATTAATGTTCTCCCATATTTTTTTAATATTGCCATTGCATTCAATTATTTTACGTTTTGTATATTCATTTCTTATTTTAAAAAATAATTTGTTACATTTGTTTCTGAGCCTAGTGTAATTCAATCTTTTAAGCATGTTAGATTTATCGTTACACCATAAAATAAACAGTCTGTCTCTCTCCAGGATCATGCGTTTCATACTAGCATCTACCCATCCCTTATCATCCCTACCACTACATTTTATAACTTTTGTTCGATAACAATCTTCGTAAATAGAAGCAAATGTTTCATAGATTTTATTGTATAATTCTAAAGGGCAGTTGAGGTTTAATAGTTCGCTAAATTCAACTGAGTCAAGTTTTTCCTGTACGAGTTTGTTATCTATAAAGCGGCGGGTGGTGCCCCCGCCCCGCGCCGCCGCGCCCCCCGCGCCGAGCGGCGGCTTATACGCCTTATACGCCGTACCTTTTTTTGTGGGCCGTATCTGGTGACTGAAAAATTATTTTACTATGGATGGTGACAAACCCTAGCTCTTGTGTAGACTAGGTAATATAAAGTTGGTCCAAACTCTTGTTCCTGCGTTTGGGTTTGTCTTTTTGATTATGTGTAGAGTTACTACGCATTTAATTACGCTTGCGCCGTAATTAAATGCGTAGTAAAAATTTCAGCCGAAAGCTACTTTTGCTTGAATTCATAAAACCATTCACAAACATGTAGATTAATTTCAAATAGCTACTTAGTATATATTTAGTAGAAACATTTACAACTGAAATCAGTTTCACTTTATCTATCAGGTAGCTTGTACCAGAAGCTACAAGTATCTAATGGATTGGCATCATTCATGTACACAGAGGTAATGTCCCGTAATGATGTAGGCTGAGCGGCGAGGCCAGTTCATAGGCGATATTAAATCACAACACACTAGACTCTAGAGGGACATTACGCTGACATCGACATCATCACACGCAGTCATTCAATGCACATTAAGGGTGGCTGTTACGAACTTCTATTTAAATACTACATAAATTCATTTAGCTAATTGCGTTTAATGCACTAAACAATTTTATCCTAAACATGTTTAGCTTCATAATTCACCATGGTATTTCGATTACTATTTAGTTAAATGCGTTTAGCATCCTGCGATTTGTTATTTACGTTCAGTTCCACATCTTTTTAATGAGAGACTTCATATTTTTTATTGAACATTCGAAACGACTCAGCGTAAAACGGAGTCAATCTATCAATTTCAAACATAGACAAAATAACACTATTTATTTCAAAACAAAACTTATTTCGGCTTTCACCGCGTGGTGGTGTTTGTATTTATTTGTTGTTGTGATTTCAAAGTAAAATGAATCAAGCAACTTCTTCTCGTGTTCGTGCCCCTAATTTTACAAGGGAAGAACAAGATTTATTGTGCAATGTATTGGAACCATACTTGCACATTATAGAGAGCAAAAAAACGTTGTTCCTGAATGGTATCAGGAGATTTAATGTATTTTTTATACAATAATGCTATTGCATGAGTAACTCTATGAATGATTCTGCAAGCTGCTGTTGGTTCTTCCACACCTATCACATCTCCACAAGTAATTAACTGACTGCCAGTTGCATAATATCGGAGTGTGCATAACAACTGGTTCATTGGAGTAACTGCATTATTTCTGTAACAATAATTATAGGTACTTACTTATAAATAAAAGTATAAGATAATGATGTAGTCAGATAACTTTATTATTTTAATACCTTAGCTACTTACCTGGTGGAAATAAATTCAAGATGTTGTTGAATTTCTTGTAGTAGAAGCGATACAGTTTGTTTTGTCAAACGAAATCTCCTAACAAATGTTTTATCCGGTAGTGTCTCAAATAAGTTAGTTCTTTCTGCAATATAGCGTAATGAGCGAGGTCTATTCATAAAGAGAAGTAATTCTTCATCATCGTCATCAAACAAAATATCCCACAAATACATTATTTATTAGATAACCTCAACATAACCTCTGAACAATGACCTCTGAATCTCTCACAGACAACAACTAGACATCACTGAGGAAAAATGATAGAAATGGAAAAGTTCTCTTGACAGCCGGTCGGTCAGCTGGTCGCCGCGACTGACGCCATGACAGTAGATAAATGTGTTTAGTAAAGTTAAATAGCCATTTGACCGCATTTAGGTTTAACAGATTACTAATCATATTTAAGTCGTGGTAAAAGATGTTTTACGAAATTTAATTTCAAATTGTGTTTAAATAAAAAGTTAAATACATTTATCACTTTTATAAAAGCCACCCTAAGTTCGATAATCTTGGTCATGACAGATTTTTTATTTAAAATGTACTTACAGTACAAGTAGGTTACAGATAATAATTTTGGCAATGTCTTTTTCCTTTTGTGAATTCAATTAAAAGCTGGAAATAGAATAAATTTTACATAAGTTATCTTATACAAGTAATGCCTTATCTTTCAGCCATTATACAAAAATAAACTACTAATTTATTTATTCCAGTCGGTTAAACCAGACGGAATTCTTAGAATTAGTTGATATTTGAACTTCATTTGCCCACGTTTGGTGCAGAAACTTTTACTTTGAAACGTTCCAACGATGGAAAAATTGGCTCAATAAAATGTAAGTGCTATAAAAATGTGATATGAAGGCCCGAAGGTAGTAAAAAGCTTTATATTGTATCACTTTGCAGTCAAAAAGAAATATTAATAGCTATAATGGACAGCTTTGATTGTATTATTCTATTTGTAGGATAATAAATCTTTAAAATTATGGGGACACACAAATTTCATCTGCATAGTTATAAAAATTTACATAAGACCCGAAGTGAAAGGCTGTTCATTGTTCAAACAGCATTCAAGATAATTACTCACTGACTCAGTCTCGAGACAAAACAGGAATTCTATTAGTCACACAAAGCGAACCAAATAATTACATTGTACACTCTGGCAAACCCTATTATCGTCGCTAAGCTTCGACGAAGCTTTCTGTTGAAAATTGATATTAAGTACTCCTTCAGCACGGAGAGTGCGAGTTTTTACTCGAGTAGTAGTGAGTAAACCCGTTTTTTTGCCACCTCGGCGCCATAAAAATTGGAGTAATTTGTCACTGCTCGATCGGCTAAGAAAAACCTACACTCGGCCCTGAGATAGACGCATTTCCATTGCATAGCACTGTGAAGATTTTGGTCACCTGTTACTGTATCACGTTAGACACGCTTCAAACTTATAACACCGTTTTTTTTGGGCGGTAATCAAAAACAGCTTCAAGGGGTAAACACGGTACGTTTTATAACTTAGAAAATTTAATTATCAAAGTTTAGAGTTTCAAAACCGATTAAAATTTGTAATGTAATTCTAGATTTGGGGTGTTTTCAAAGCACTGGCAGACCGAAAATAAATACCGAGGCTTTGTTGAAGAGTATTCACAATATTGAAATACGATAGAACAAATTGTAATTACAACTAAGCTAAAATATATTTCAAATTGTATTGTTCATGGAAAAGGCAATGAATGAAACAATGCATTTTCAAAGTATCTATTTTAATTTCAGTTATGCTGGGTGTTATTAAAAGTATCTACCTGTAGTAAGCTAAGAGTTTTATAGAACTTTCAAATATAGTAAGATGGCAAAAAAAAAGACCACGTTCTATATACTACTTTTGCAACACTCTCTATTCTAAATCGCCCTTTACGACCTTGACTTATAGTACTGGATGGTACCTATCTGAGAAAGAGAGAGAGAGAGAGAGAGTATATAATACCTACCTACTTGCAGTGAAGGCCCGGGGCGAACATAGCTTGGACATTGCTCGGACATACTTCGGGCTTTCGACATTGCTCGCGAGATCCGAAATGTGGTCTATGTCCCGATGAGGGTATTTGCGAAGCAGGCACATTATCGGTATAGTATGCTCTGCTGAGGGGAGGAGAGTAAAGTAGATGTTATCTGTACTTAATACTTTATGAAACTGCCTGAAGAATCTTTTCAGAAACCAGTTCTACTGGTTGATAGTAGTAGTAGTTACGGATATATGTGCGGTGACGTTGGCGTTGATTCGGATTTTCTTTTAACCGCGCAAATTTAAACAAAAATACCTAACACCTTAGATATTTTCAAGACTATTAGAAGAAAAAAGAAAAATACTTATTGTACTTATTTAATTTACTTGGTTTTCTTTGAGGCGTACTTAATCTGTTACACCAAGTCGAGCAAAAAAGCGGCACGGCCGTACCATCCTTTTCTCGAAGCAATTCAGGCCATTTTCGACCCCCTGTAACTTCGTGGTGGATAAAACTAGAAGACTGAATTTTCACTAACCATGCAGGCATTGTAAAGACACAGTTTATTTCAAATTTCATTCAATTTCAAGCTGGAAGGAGAAACGTTGATTTATTATGAAAGGGAGCGAAAAAGACAGATAGATCAGACTTGAAAGGATTGGAGCCCGTTTTCATAGCAGCTTTGTACCATGGTTTTAAAAAAATACAAGTTTCAAGGGTCAAAGTTTCTTAATTTTGTCACTCACTGACTGACTCACCGATCATAAAAATTCTAAGGCACTTCTAGCAGACCTAGAAGATTCAAATTTAGAATATAAGTAGTGTTTGGTGTATGAATCAAGGAAAAACTAAAATATTTGGGGGCACGGTAGTGCCCCCGCCAACTTGAGCAAAAAATTCCCGTCATGCAAATTAAATCCGCAAAGAATGGATTACCTTTCTTAATGTACAATGAACTTTGTGTATTGGAAACTAAGGTTGAAATTTAATTAGGGAAATTTTATGCAGTACGAAGTATCAAAATTACATTTATTCATTACGTACATTAAGTAGCCAAAAATAAAGATTCTTGAATCTTACCTCAAGTTTGCGATTTATGTATGTAGGTACCTACCAAACTAAGTTTACGCACCTACGTACCTAGAAGAAAAAAAAAGTACAACTGTCTACAAAATACAAAAAGCAATGAGATCCCATCAAAAACAATACTTGTGAAAAAAACCAAGTCTCGTAACTCAGTTGTTCTACGGTAAAAAGTTGTGAGATCCATGTAATACCAAGTCTTATCGACGCACGCATCTCAATCTTAAAAATCTTTAATGTTTTATATAAATATATTGACTTGGTCATCGCGCTAAATAATTTAATAAACACGTGTTTTCATGCGATGGCCGAGTCAATATATTTATTATTTAATATGGTATTACATGGATCTCACTTCTTTTTACCGTAGAACAACTGAGTTACGAGACTTGGTTTTTTTGACAAGTATTTTTTTTGATGGGATATGGGTGATTCTTCGAAATTCCATTCTTCGTCTGAATTATATGGCCATTTTTTAATTTCATTTTTAGCTCTATAACATATGTTTATATGAAAATGGATATAGCAAATAACATATAATTGGAAAAGGCACTCGTTTTTATCAAGTAGTTTTTGAGTTATTGACGTTACAATTTTTTGTGGCCATATGAATCAGAAACAGAAAAAAGAACACCAAGGAAAACCATCTTTTTTTTTAACATACAACATTTCTGGTAATCTTCTTGGACTGTCATCAATAGAAGAACTATAGAAGGTTACGCAAAATAAAATTCAAACTAAAAATATTGAATTTTGTACCAGTGACATGCAAAAAACTGGTCTAGGGCGACAATTTTCAGAAAATTTATAAAAGTGTCAATATCTCAAAAACTATCGACATTTTACTGAGGTCATATAGCAATATTCTGGTCACTCCTAAGGTGTTCTATCAGCCTTCCAAAGCATGACGTAAACTTTTGGAACATCCTGTATAGGATGAGGTTTTTTACCGTATGAATCATATACATATGAATCAGGATTTTGCATAAAACCTTAGGTAGTTCGTAATACATACACACTACAGTGCTGAATATTTTTTTCATAAATCTGTAACCCAAGAGTATTACATGAAACTCATATTGAAGAATCATACTCAGAAAATATATTTTTTACAGGAGACATATTAATCAGAAGGGTACCTGAACCAAGACCATATGAATCAGATTATGACCTTCTTTTCACCTGGATGTAGGCCTTCTAGGAGCACCTCCATCTACTGGCTGGTGCGTTGGAAAGCTGGCTTCCAGCGAGCGGACAACCAGACTCCCATTGCCACTACAAGACCAAGTATGGTCATCAACATGTTACGACATATGAATCAGTACTACATGCCGGACACTCCTTAATTATTTATTCATAAAAAAACTTACGTATTTATAAGTACTAAATATTTTTTTTGTGAAAGGAAAACTCAACATTTGTTTCTCAAGCTGGCAAACGGACGCCCTATATGAATCAGAATAACACACTTCAAATAATTTTTTTCAGTACTGAAACAACATTTACTGAAAAAATGAGATTGGTTACAAATAGAGATAGAGCTAGATTGTATTGAAAAAAAATTACGTGGTATTATCTTAATTGGTTACAGAGATATCCTCAACGCCGTCGAAAATACGGTCCCCGAAGAATCACCCATATATTATTTTAGCTACGTATTTACTTACCTACGTTCTTTAATATTTTTGGTCTGAAAAATTACCATAAAACGGCCATTTTGGCATAGCATAATAAGCGGAAAGGAAACCTTGCAAAAAGGTAATTGGCTTTTTCTCACACCTGCGTTGCGGCGAGTTATTAAAATTAAGTTAGAATATTGTATTATATTTTAATAACAAAGCAAACGTAAGAATGTGATATTTCAGTATGTGCGTACTTTATTGAAATATTTGTGAATTCTGGAAACAATTCATATTTCAAATAAAACTGAAACCCAAGGAAGTAATAAGTACTTCGGTTGTACGTAAGTACTTATTACTTCCATGCTCAAACCACATGAACACACGAACTTTAAACTAAGCTCGACTTTGACTCTATTGCTGGCATGCTTTGCACACAAAGTGACAGAAGTAGATTTAGGGTCGACCTTAGTTTAAAGTTTCTTTGTACAACAAAGTCGTCCAGCCGACTCCCGGCTATGTGCTTTGATTACTCTAGCTTGATAAAATTGAACAAGTGAGACCTGCTAGTAATAGGTACAATCGATACGTTTATTTCAATGAGATAGAGTCGTAATTAGCCCAGGAGCGCTCAGAAATTAAGTTTTTCGAATGCTATATAGACACTTTAACCTCACCAATACGATACCCCGAGTCTTCTACTCCTTGTTTGGAATCCACAATAATGACGTCACAGTCAGGTTCCGGAGCTGACGGCGCGGTTTAATTCCGAAGCCGATTTGGAGCCGCGCCAGCCACCACTTGATGCAGCTACAGGTGAAGATAAATTACACAATTTTCAGTAACTGAACGCTGAATATGCTCTTACTTACTTAAAAGATTTGGATATTGCATATACATAAAGACAGATGAATACATAATGGTTAATATTGACCCACAATGTTTGGTATTGGTTTTCTTTAAGTTATGATAGTAGTAAGTTGTAACGTTGGATACATTTATGATGGGTAAGTATGAGATATCAATCTACCTATAAACTAAGTTACCTATAAAGAAGCTACCTATTTATTACACATACATTTTAAGCTTGTTTAACTTCATAATGCCTACCGAATATTCTATACGGTTCGTTTAATACTCTGTCGAAATAAAATAGGCGAAATTACGGATGAAGTACCGCGCAATAAATATTCACGCCATTTTATTTGCGAACGGCACACCTCGTAAAATGTGAGATAAGTAACTTTATCGAGGAAGAGAATGATTGAGGTGCAAAGAGACGAGTTATTTCACGAATCTAAAATAACTTTCTCCCTAATCATAAAAAGCAGGGTTTTCACTAGTGTTAAGGCAGTAAAAGGTGAACAAGAAAAAACTTACAGAATCAATTAAGTAGGTATCTTTTGAATTTATTTCATAAATTATTTTATTTACTAAAAAAATGCAAAGGTGTTTTTGTCTCCGATGAAACTGATTCTTTCTTTATTCTATACAAATATCCAAACGAAAGGATAGCAGAGGAAAATCCATGCATTTCCCTAAACAAACTGATTTCAGAAACAATTCCACAGGAAAGGTTCAACGGGGAAAATGTTTCTGTTTCTATAGAAACGATCAATACAGCACCCTCTACAGGTAGTTACATATTACAAATATGTACCTATAGGTCTTTCTGAGGTACGTAAGAATTCTGGGGAAGGTTTTTTTTTTCTATAAAGCAATTAAGCAAAACCAATATTGTAGGTACAAGTACTTATAAATCATATTCTCACGAACTGGGTCAACTTCAACATTTTCGTCCGTATTTATAAATGAGTCTGAGTTCCACACCTTCTGCTTAAATTCTCAAATATAAATAAGAAACCAAGCTTTGTGTTTAACCACCTATGTAGTGTAAGCGTCTGCCTGACTGGCTCAAATACCGTTTTGTATTTGTTCTTACATTTTCGCTGTCGTCGACGGATCTCGTCATTTGTATTTATGAGTGTCGCCCGCTCAGAAGGGTTCTTCTAACTTGACAAAAACAAACGATCGTTTAATACAACTAGATAGAGTCGTGGTTAGCGCAGTCGAGTTGTGAAATGATTGTCGTAAGCTGAAGTAACCCCCCAGAGAGGAAACATGAAGTGTTGCAGCATATTTTTATTGTGTAAATATAAGTAAGCACAAACATTTTTCTAATTGATCGGTCTGATGATAATGATTGAATGAAACATCATCATCATCATATATTTGAGTATTATTGTATGTATGTATTTACATATTATTCATACTAAGTAATTATGTTGTATTATCTCTTGTCTTGTCACACAGTACCCCTTCCTTTATACTATCGATTTCCTTTCAATGTGGTTGTCTGGAAGAGATTACTTTTAGTATTAAGGCCGCCGATTGTACCTACTATTTATTTTCTTTATCTTTAAAACAATGTACTTCCTCGACAGCCGGTTCTAAAGCTTCCAGTTTTCTATATCTTTACCTATATGTATAGTATATAAGTAGAATGTTTTAGCTAAGATAGATTCTTAGCTATAATACCCTATAGGTATAAATACTATTCTATTCGCTGAAGTTAGCACACTGCCCGTCGGGGTTTCACGTCCGGTACATAGTATATAACCGGCAAACATAGACTTCGACTGACGTGAAATGAAGAAGCCTCGGCAACTTTGCAGGTGCTTTAATAAAGTAAACGGATATGGTTGAAAGGAGAATGGCCATGTGACCCGCCAGAGCATCCATTGATGAAACATATACTGATCTGTAGCCCATGACTATAGTACCTATATCCTGGTGTAAATTTTATTATTATGAGACATGGGAGAACGAAGATGTTTCCCTCATACTAAACTTAATCATCTGACTTGCTTTTCTGACTTTAAGTAAGTTAATATATATACCTCTACCATAGAATAACAAGTACAAGCTAGTCTCGTTATTCTATGATACATACCTACTTAATTACTTATTCCTAAGATCTTATAATTGTTGTTCTATAAGTTTCACAGACCATTACAAAGTTTTAATAGGGTTTGTGAACCCTCCATCATTACACCACGTGTGCTCAGTTTAACCCTTCAACCAGTAGTAGTCGAAATGTTGCTACCATATTTTGAACTTTACGCTATTACCTTAAGGTCCAAAAGCAACGAAATATTTTAACTTTTCTACCAGCTAAAGGGTTAAGTAGAGTCAGAGATGCGAGTAAAATTCTTGTAACTCGGTTTTAATGAGTTTCGCAAGTAATATTTACACGTGATGATATAATGACATTGGTGTGTACAATGTATGATATTCGTATAGTATTGAGTTTACATTAATTGTAATTGTATTCTATGTAAGTATATGCAAAAACTGTCTTTGCGCTTCTTAATTTAAACAGTGATGGAAATGGAACTTCTAACTTAGTGAAACAAACATTCCTTATTTTCTTACTACTGTATTATTGCAATTCCACACTTGACTTTGAAAAAATTAAAGTTCTTTTACGTGCCAACAAAGTATGTTTACTACCGACTCGCATAAAATAAGGGTTATACTTTACCGTAAAATGGCAATAGGCTCGCCCCTATTACATTGGGACTAAACATAACACTGGCGAAAAGTGGGTGCAGCGATGCACCTCTGCCTACCCCGCAAAGGAGTACATTAGTACAAGGCGTGCGTGTGTGTGTGTATACTATACCAGGTTCGGTTGTATTAACTTTCCTTCCTAGATATTTTATGTGACATTTATTACCTATATTTGTCTATTTTGCAGATAAATATAAATATAAAAACAAGAATTTTGAATTACAATCAAATGCTATCTCTAACAACATTAATGAAAGTAACCTCTTAACACCTAATTCAGTTTAGCTTTCAATTTAAGCGAACTCATCGCCGGTCCAGCAGAGTAGACTATCTGTAGAACGGACGAGGGTCGACCGGAGCGGATACCAATATCCATTTAGCAGTTTCGTGCATCATCAGTATTTTGACCCTTTTGCTTTCATACATGTTGCGGTGAAAAATACACTCACGAGAAATGAAAAAGCTCCACTTGCCAACACTATTGAGTGCTAGGCATTTTTTAATAAGTACATTTAATTATAATTTGAACACAATATTTACGTTTTTGGTTCGTAATATTCTGATGCGCTGTTAAATGCACTTCAATATTGCAGACGTCGTCATTAAGCTATCCTTTTCCGCTTAGGAATAATTTTAACATTACTCGTAAACAAGTATTATTTACTTATTTGTGTAAAAATGTGGACTATATAAGATGTATACTGAGTGTGATGCAACTTGCAACCTCATGGTAGGATTTTATTCCCGCTAGCTATTAGGTTAGTACTTGAAGTAAGTTTTATTTTGTTTAGTCGAGATTACGTACGTGTGTAGAGTACCTACATCACCATCAACGTCCCTAGCGGCCCTCTCTGCTAGCAAATGTCGCGAGCAAATCTAGTTTGCCGTATTTTATTTATATCTGAGTAGAGTTAATTCGAGATTTAGATTCTAACATTTATTATTTGATTCTAATATTATTTTATTATGTTACTGCTGGTGTTATAATATTATAAAGCGGTAAGTAATTAATTTAGTAGGTGAGGTTTCAGGAAATAGGACCTGCGAATTTACTGCACCTACTGATGTTGAAAGCTACATTAGCTTTAGACTACTCTCGAGGAAATAGGTGTAGTAAGTACCAAGAGGTAAATATAAAAATGAAAAAATATTTATTTGAACTAATGTAGGTAGGTAAGTAAAATAAAATTTCATTTTACTTTGACGAGCCAGCGGTACCCAAGATTGGTTGTAGAATACGAGTCCGGGATGCTACAAGGGACACACTTGATTGTTGTGGCGCTTCCTGAAGAAACGTGAGGGTCTTCAGGGGTGCTATTCTGCTCGACGGTAACGAAGCTACTACGATATTAAGAAAGATGGAAGATTTTGGACATTTTTTTTTCTTTTCCCCCTAAGTACCTAATTATGCCATTGAAATAAAGTAATTCGGGTTAATCAAAAAACGACATTTACCATCTCAAGCCTTGTTTTCTATAATTGAATGCTACTTACTGCCAGTTTCTATATCTCTATCTATCCATAACTGGTAGTTACTATACGATTTTGACATAATCAAAAGTAACTATGTGTCAAAATCATATGAAAGTAACTACCAGTATATAGTGCCACAAACTTATCTGTTCCGGTGAGAGCGAACTAAATTGGTCCATATAATCTATGTCAATATGAAATTTATTCAGTAAGTAATGAGGTATGGACCAATTTAGTTCGCTCTCACCGGAACAGATAAGTTTGTGGCACTATAGAGTTATAGAAACTGGCAGTTAGACAACGACAGCCAATCAGATCTGGGGGGGTAACTACCAAAGTCGAACGAACGAGAGCTGTCATCTGTCATGCAATCGAAACGCTTAAAACAACGCGCTTATTAACAACAAAAGCTGCGATACAACGAAACTGTATCGTCCGTTCTTCGATTTAGATAAATTGGTGCAGCTACCTTTTGCTAGATTTTGCAGTTTACCTAGTACCTAATAAGCGATAACTTTTCCTACTGCAAACACAGACTTATATTATCTATTGCTAGGAATAAGGTATTCTATTCTATTCCATTCTCTGTGGGGGTGTCAGTACCTGCACCTGGATCTCTCGAAGGAATAATATGGAAAGGTATAATATTATACCTACATAAGTACCTACTTAGTGAGATATCGCTAAGACCCTACCTACATTAGCCCTACATCTCGCTCAGATCTACAAGAGTATAGCAAATTGCGATCGTTGGCGTTCCCGAGGGTCCCCACTTGTCCTGCATAGTAACGAGATACAGTGGGATACCTTCCAACTGTTACAGCTGCAGTCAAATGTAGCTCTAAAGACTCACGAATTAAGGACGGTGTTAAGAACAAAACGTTCTAATGAGACATTACATGTACAGTAAGAAGATAAGAGATAATCTAACATGTTTGTAAAATTATAGAAAGCGTGTTAGCCGTGACCCGTGGCTATGTTTGCAGTAACCTAATTAAAATGTGGTTTATACTTATAAGCTTTGAAACCTTTGCGTACTTACTTGATTATTGCTTTAGTTGGTGTTAATTTGCATTCAACCGTATTGTAGGGTAATGTGTTCAGTAGAAACAACTGTTTCGAAAAGATGTAAAAGAAATCCCAAATGATATCCAATCCATTTCTGAATATTGTACAAATTACACTAGCACTTATCTAATGGCATTTGAAAGCGTTATCGCATGAACTTACAGTACGAATAAAACATATTATTAAATGAGTAGGTAATGAGCTAACACAAGGTACTATATAGTTGCTGTTCAGCGTCGCAAAAGACTCCAGACTCAGCATGTGCTATAATCCCAGGAACTATACCGCTGGTTTTCAGCTGAAGCCTTAGAACGGAACTTAACGGAATTGAAATTAACTTAGCGGGCCATCTGAGCCCGCATTGCTCAATTTCTCCCGACAATAAACGTAATTCTTGGTAGTCCTTCATATTGTATTAGCCTCCGGCGCCAATAGTTTGGCTCTGGTTCAGATTCCACGACTTGGCACAAGATACATAATCTTATACTTTATAAAATAAAAACATTGACGAAAACCCTCAGAGTAGGATAACAAAACAATTTGATAGACTTTATTTATATCACTGTATATGAATATTATATATGTTTATTTACAATTAGCATATTACAAAATTAAATTCTATAACATTATAATCTAGGCGAGTAATCAAAATTTGGTTCTAACTTACTTACAAAATCATAAATGTGGTTAACTTTAATACTCATCATATGAAGATTAGTGCATTAGAGTACATAATTTGAATAGTGCTGTAATATATTTATGTATTTAAATGTAAAATACATTTGACAAGGCCATCCTGACAAAGGTCGATATGTACAAAAAATATATCACAGCACTATTTCAATTATGTATTTAAATGCATTTAATCTTCATATGATAAGTATTAAAGTTAACCGCACTGAAACTTATTTTGCCCACCTATGTACCTACCTGTAGATAGCTATATACATAGCTGGGTAAATGCTGTTTCAGTGGAACTTCTAAGAATTCTCGGCGAGCAAATATTTGCCGTAGGAAATACGTTTGCACTTTCCTGAATAGAATTTTCTGCATCCTAGCTCACTTTATTCGAAGTAAAGGCTTTTTTTATTTATAAAGGCTTATTTTGGGAGGAACTACGCTACGATTTTAACCCTTATTCGGCCATAGGATATACAGGGTGTTGCAAAAAGGGTAACATGCTGCACATGTAGGTTTCGGCTTAGTATACCATTTTTGCAACACCCTGAATAGGATATATATTATGGATCCCACCTTGTTTTGAACTTAAGCAAGCATTTAATTAGGAAACGCGAAAGTACCTTCTTCTCCCAACCCAACACATGTACGTACCTACGTACCCAATATACGCCAGATCACGCCTCGGCTCAACGGAACAAGCAAACAAAACCTAATCTATTCACTGAAATACATAAAAGCCTTCTGGTGTTTATGTTTGCTCGTGTGCTTAGGGTTGTCTATGCAAGGCTGGGATTTTTCAGGGAGAACTGAATGTATAATATTGATTGAGTTTTATTTTTATATAGGTAGTTATTAGCATAATTAACACGAATTGTTAAATGCATTTACACTTAGTACCTAAATAAATTAAATAAATAAATATGTGGGGACATCTTACACACGGCCATCCGACCCCAAGCTAGGCAGAACCTGTGTTATGGGTGTCGGACAGCTGATATATCTACACAAATACATAGATAGATACATACTAAATATAAATATCAAGTACCTACCTAAATAAGTATACTTAATTCTTCTGCTTCTTCTTCTAGTGCCTTTCCACTACTGGAGGTTGGTGGTTAGCTCTGCATACTTCTGTCTATTATTCTCCAAGCGCATCAACTTACACTAATACTTCCGTGTAATAATATGGTTTACCCTGTTGCCCAGTAGGTATCATTTATTGATTTCTGAAAATTTCAGCTCTTTTCAAATAATGAAAATATTTACACACGTGAAAATATTGGAGCTATCTCTCATTGTGATGGCGCCATTTCCCTCCGATTTTACAGAAACGTGAACGTGATTTTCAATATGAATGACTTATTGTTTCGAAAATGCCATTTTTTTTCGTATTTACGTTAGCCGGAAAATCCTGTGGGATAACAGTTCATTGTTGATAAACCGTTTTAGACTCATAGATATAATTATTATGTGTATGTTTATAAATATATTTTTTTTAAGTTTGGAAACTTCGTAAAAAGCTATTCATTATTATCGACAACAACTATCAAATCACATACTTAGGCAATAAGTTATTTATTACGGACGGGTACAAGGCACTTCCTACTAACAACAAACCGCAAAACAAAGCAATAATATATTGCTAGTAAATTGGTATTCTACCATAAAACTAGTGGTGTCATTTGTCAGCCACAACTTTTATGTTTACTCGCATTTTGTAGCCTTGTCGTAAAAACGTACTTAACATAAAAATTACATTCTACCTACCTATCTCAGTGACTTATTTATTTTTATCAAAGTGCAGGTTACCGATATTTCTTTGGGCCTGAAACACACACTTTTAGTACTTACAACAAATGTCAAATTGTTTATTATAGCTAAACTGAGGTGCGATCACAGGATTCGATAGTATTTTCGAAACTACACTAAGGGTCACTTTTACCATAGACTAACTTTTACCAAATGCTAAACTTATATAAAATAGTATTTAAGTCAAATTTTAAATACATTTTGTACTAACTGACAGATGTATGACAGGCTACTAAATACGTTTAGCGTTTGGTGAAATTCCACCTAACATGGAAAAAACAAATGTCAGTTTTAGAACTAACAAAATTTCATTGACAAAAGAATAAAGAGGACTTGGCATAAAAATCGGTACTTAAAAATATATCGTCGTCTCTTTTTAACTTATTGGTGTTATAGTACGTAAAAAAGGACAACAGTAGTTTTGTCTTTGCCTAAAATTACAACATTGCGATCGGTCGCCATGTTGATTGACCAAGATTGACATCCAAACACAAGGTACTTCAGCTGTCAAACAATTTGTTTGTTTACATTTTTCAAGAAAAAAGCCGCCATTTTAATTGACACCAAAGTTTAGGTAGGCGCATTTTTTTCGTGGATATGCCATGTCCTCTCTTTATTCTTTTGTCAATGCAAAATTTGCCTTGCGTTTTGACAGTGGCAGTTGACGATACGCAACGTAAACGGAGGTTTCGAATTTTATAATCGCTGCACTGAAACGCGAAACAATCAAGAAATGAGATGCGAACGAATCTCATTAATTAGCTTCAGCCTTCAGCTCACTTCAGCTAGTTCGGCACTTGCCTGCTATTGGCTAATTAGTTCTTCAGCCTCAGTGGCGGCAGCTGGTGGCGGCATGTAGGCAACTAATTTTCGGAGTTAGTACCTCTTCATTAGTACTTCTTTCCTCGAAGAACGTAGAGAAGGAACAGATACTTTCATACGACATTTTTTTTACGAGACCTCTGCCCCTTCCTTAAATTTCGTACCCATCTAGTATACAGGGTTATTGGTAAGTAGACCTGATCCTTTTAGGAGGTGGTAGAGGAAGGCATCTCCAGTCGATTGAACCCTATAATGCATTATCCGAAACTTAACCATTTCTAAGATATTTAATATTTAGGTTTTTTTTTAAATTGCCAAAATTTTATGTTTAAAACCGAAAATAAAAATAAAACTAGTTATATTTCAATTACTTTTTTAGTGGTTTTACATAAGTAACACCTTAATAAACTAATTAAAATAATCAAATGTGCATTATTTCACTTAAATTAGACACAATACTTCAAAATAGTTAAACATTTTTAAAAAATATTCAAAACGTTAAAACAAATAAGTTAAATTTAAAAAGAATGTCATATGACAATTTTTTTTGCACTTTAGTAATGTGCTGTTTTGTGATTGTGAGGATTATTTTTTCACAGCTCCATTCCTCCAGTCCTCCCTATTCATTATTTTGATGGGCTGCATGAAAGAACACGAGTGAAAAACCATAGTTCAGCTTTAGCCCGTGTTAGTCACCGAGACGCTAAGATGACACAGACACGGCTATACCTACTAACTACCAATTTACAGCGACACACGTTACCCCAATACCGGTGTCCACTGACTCGTGAAACTAGATCGTAATTAAATCGCGATGTGAGCACGAGTGAGCCCGATACCTTGACACTCAGTAGGAAAGTTCCTATCTACCTCCGATTCCACGGCATGGTATCATTATTGACATAAACTTCACTTTAGTAATGTGATTGATGTTTATCGACGCCGATAAAGATGCCATATCATGGGAGCTACACGGAGGGAAGGGACGGAAGTCATGTTACTAGTTAGCCAAGTCGGTTACACTTTGGATCTTTCACGTTGGATTTGGGTCAACAAACTTAATTACACATGATTACATGCGGTTTCATTAGAGACCCATGTAGGTACGGACCGGACTCTCTTCATGAAAATTATTTCATCAAAACGCGCCATCTAGCATTCATACAAAGAGACGTCTCTAACAGGATTCAAACATATTATAATAAGAATGTTTATCTACTCGCCGCTAGGTGGCACTAAATAAAAAATGTATTCATGGAAAATATATATAAATATAAAATGAAAAATAATATTATATAAATGGAAAATATTTTCATTATGGATATTTTTTATTAAATTAACTATTCAAAATATTATATAAAATTTATTTAGCATACAGTATACCTACCAGTTCATAATTCTCACGACTTTAATTATAATCCCCAAAGGAGTGGTAGTGAGAGGTGACTCGCAAGAGTCGCAAGCGTAGCGAGTTAGACTAGTAAGTCGAAAGGGTGTCAAAAATGTCGTTTGATAATAAGGACATTTCTCAAGCGTTTTTTTTTTGTATTTATCACGGTTTCCAACCTTTCCGTTTATATTTTTCCCAAACCTTGAATATATTTTGGCGACTCATAAAAATTATCCAGTTTAAATTTAATGTGACACAATAATTATTATTGTGATGCCTCTCATTTGGTTCCGCTGGGCAGCAGCGGGGGTCACTCTATATATATTACGAAAAACTAAGTTTCGGTGCGCTGCTGCGCGAGCCACTATCTCGTCGTATTAAACTTGCCGATTCTACGGCAGCTCTCGTACGTTCGTTTTTCCTCAGTGTAGAGTAACCCTCCAGGCGACATCACGGAAGTAGAGCCTACTGTCGACGGCCTCGCTCCTTCCGCGCAAAAAACACAATCGAAAATACCTAACAATTCGGAAACACGCCTGTTACTGGAACAATTTCATACCATTATATAGTCACATATATGTACTTACAGGTATAATGATCATGATCGTTACATTTTACAGTATTAGTCACCTGGGTACATACATATTTATTTTATGCAGTTAGGTAGTCAGTTTGTCAGACATCGACTGTTCAAAGGTAATAATTTATTAGTAAGTAGGTACATTGTAGGATTGTAGCCCCAGGCATAACCCGCTTTCTTAGACATTTAACAATGGACCTATCTCTGTAAATTTTAGTTATTTTGTTTGCAGATCCGGACAGACATTCTTAGATTAAGGACTCGTAGAGAGGCTGGTAGTAAATGGATGAGGAAGCCAGAGATAGTGTTAATGTTAAGTACTTTATGATCGTTCTTGTAAGAGAATCAGAGTCCTATGTCCAGCTGCGTAACATCGATGCATAAGCAAAATATGACAGATCACTCAGACCCATACAAATTACAGTAAAACTATTAAGTCCTGAAAATGGAAATGCATACTAACTAATTGTTGCAGACCGTATTTAAATTTAATTGATGTATTTTATTTATTAAAGGACACATACATATGTTAAAAAGCCATTGCCAAACGGTATTTTATTTTTGAAATGTATGTAAATGTAAGTAAATAACTGATGATGATAAAAAGTTTTTGCAAAATCGCACTCTTTGATGTCAGGCCTGTATGTCAGTTTTGTTGTTGTTGGTGGTAGGTACGGAAGCTGCGGCGGATTATTACGAGCTGATGATGATGGCTGTTGTTAAACTCAATCATACCTATCGCATGTAGGCAAAATACGTGATAAGTTGATAAAAACAATCATTACGAAATTGCGGTCTTCACATGACAATAAGCGAATTGACACGCGATACAAATCATACACAAATCACAAGCTATCTACCAATAAATACACGTGATTCATCCATTTTAGTATTTTTTATTTAAGTACATAATTCAAGTACCTACCTACTTATATTCATATAACATTGACCAATATTAGAAAAATAACTTGATATCTACTAGATATATTTTTACTGTACCTACACCTAGACGTTTACTTAATATTTTTCTGTCACGTGACAATTTAAACCGGAAAGAGGCAATTACCGAGTCCTAATAGGCACAATCATTTGCATCTGAGCCTCGTGGTAGGTACATTGTTCTACAGGTGCAATTAGATAGGTATAGTGCGACACTGATCAAAGATGTAGCTTCACTGGCAAACCTATTTAAAAAAATATGACTTATTAACTAAATATTAGTTTTATTTACAATATATTAGAGGTATATATTAATATGTGTTTTATATGAACGTACTGAATTTATTAACCACATAAACTTCAAAAGTAAAATTTGATGATGGGCACAAATATATGGAAGCTGGGACCAGCACCAATAGAAATGAGTGATACGTCGTTGAAAAGGTATTGTTTGCAGAATATGAATAACGGAAGAGCTTGTAATGTTCCATCGATGCCGAAACATTAACGATTTCGCAAATAATGAATTTAAACTACGACTGGATGTTCCGTGGGGTTTGTTGCGCTTTGGAAGGGTTTTCCCGTGGGATTTTTGAAAAAGTAGTCTATGAAATCATTCAGGGTGTCGGCTAACTTCGTGCCAAGCTTTGTAGTACCGATTTCGATTCACAGAATAATCAAGATAATTATTCTGAGTGTAGGTGAGCCTTAATATTGATATCGGCGAGTTGAGGGTAGACGATAATATCCACGTAAGCGAGCAGCGCGTGGGCACTTTTTCACTTTTGTGTGAGCAGCCGTGGTGAGCAGACGGTCAGATGGAGGGAGTGATCGGTGCCGTGGGAGCTTGAGGACCAGGCGCGTGGAGCCGAGGCGGAACACCGTGTGCGAAGCTAAGTCACCTTTCTATTTACTTTTTGTCTCTCGTATATGATTGAGAAGTTATACCTACACTTTATTTCTTGAAGGACGCTAACCCACGGCTGCAATTTCCATCACACTGATATAGGGATTAGATAGGTACTTACACTAACTACCGCGCTCATCCAGTATTTAGCTAGCTAGAGAAAACCTACACATTACCCACAACAAATAGGCAGGTAACTTCATGGTTAGGATGGGGAAAGTAGTTACTTTATCATAAATAATAAATATTATAAAGAACATCGTCATCGTCAGCGTAACATGCTTCGTCAAAGTAAAAAGTAAAATTAAGTTAATCTAATAATCCGCCACGAGTCATACCTGGCCCAAAAGTACCCATAATGCTTGCAGCGTTACCTCTTTGAATAGCAAGAGAGAGCCTTTGAGCCAAGTACGACCCGGAGCGACGATCATGTCCTCGCGAGGCAATACGGCGGCCTAGATCCCTTATGAGGGCTTTAGCTTCGCCACCCCAAACTCCGCTCGTCTCCACTGCTACAGGGACAAACAAGTAAATTAAATAATATCTGAGGCTTATTCCCAGCGGTGGGCAGATGCGGGCTGGTGATGATGATGATGATGATGATTATCAAATAACTAAAACCTGAGAATAGATCTCCCTTCAAAAATAATAAATTCTTATCAATTAAAAAGAATAACCTACCTTCAAATTTGTTCTATGGTTCTTTGTTCAAATTATTGATTTTTCATTAGGTAAATAAATACTTCTGTAGAATCTATGCTATAGTAATTATTCAAAGAATAAAGTAGATACATACTTAAATAAACTTTTCAAAGATGACTTATTGTAGTATCTATATGGCAGAGAAGATTATTTGACTTTGAGTTTTAAAACAAGTAACAGCGCAGGGAAAGAATTGATTGACGGAGAAATTTACTCTAATAAGTGTCAAGATATCACAAATAAGGGTTCTAGATACTTAAACTAAATCATTTCTGGTCCTATATTGCTCAATAAATACAAATGGCTTGAAGGTAGATCAGATTCCTGTCCAATTTGCATATTTTCAGAAAGTTATGTAAATTCTTACCCATAGAAGTGTTTGTTTCCTTGTTAAATCAATAAATTCTAATGTAAATAAAGATAGCACGGATATAGTAGGAATAAAGTTAGCTAGGATATATTTATTACAACTATTTATAATATATTTGAATAAGATTATATAATATTCACTATTTCATAACAATTATCCTATATTCCAATAAGATCAAAGAATATTCACTATTTCATATTATATATTTAATCTTTTAAAATAATACCTAAATCACTTCCCACTTGGCTACAAAATTAGAGTCATATTATTATATTTTCCAATACTTATCTATTATGAAATTCATGATTTAATAAAGTTACTATACTGTAAATTATTGAACTATTCTAGTTTCAGTTAATTTATGTTTATAAATAAAATTGTCCCCTTTAGCTTTGACAACATGTATTCATGTTGATTTATTTACATGAAATAAATATAAAACATGTAAATATATAAGGTTAGGAGCAAGGGAAGTGATTAATAAGTTGGTCGGAGGAATGTCCAAGTCAATGGTTGTGTTCCACGAGGGCTCCGATTGAATATTTGCTATTATTTATCTATTTTAGAGTCTTATATATTGATTCAATCGGGTGTAGTGATCAAGGCCTACAAAGCGTATGGAGGGGCTTCCCTTATTAACCAACACCAAAAAACATTATTATCTATATTATTATCCTTATGTACTTACCTGTAAATATGTAGTTATCATACAAATAAAAGTTCTACATCAAGGTTGTAGTATATAGGTTAAAAATTATAGGCAGGTAGGAAGTATGTAATCAGTTCTAGGTCATAGTTTTATTTAATTCACTATCTTTCGTTTTATGGGTTACATCACAACGTAGGGGTTCACTGGATGTTTCATGGCCAATTCAAAGCAGTATTTGTTACACTCTTATTTCACTCAGGTTAGTTTTGTTGGGTGTTTTGTAGTTTCAAATATCTTTTTAGTAAATCCATTAGATAGGTAGGAGTTAAGTAGGCAGGCGGTAGGGCGAAACGTTACAATTTGGTGCCGTGACCAGGATATTTCATCTCTTCATTTTAGGTGTCAGGCAGCTAGTTTTCTGTTCTTTTATCTGAAATTTAACAAGTCAATTTGATTACTATAGTACTTATTTACGAATAAATAACAATATTGAACACTCTTTTGCATAGTATATAGGTAACTTACGTTTGTCTCGAAGAAACATTAAGTTTTGTTGTTTGCCTTTGCGATTAGTAAGTAAATATTTACTCAATATGGCAGTTTTCACATAAAGGCAAAGGCATTTCTTTTAATGTTATGGCTAGAAGAAAGTTTCAAAAGTTTGTTTTTAGTCGGAAAAACTTTATACAGCATTGCACCACAAACAATAAAAGACAAAGGTTATTTTTTTTAACAGAGTAACTTTTATTGCGTCACAGACAAGTATAATATTTGGCAGTGTGCTGTGTGCATTATTTTACATTACATGAAAATCACTGCAAGTTATAATTTTTCACTAATACTCTCAGTATGTTTACGTTATAATAAGTCTCTTGCGTTTTGTTCGTAATGATTTGTTACATACTAGGGGTAGGAAAGTGATTATATCCTTGATATAATCACAATTTGTTGCCGTGGAGTGATCGAACTTATAAACGAAAGAATTATTTATCATGAAATAGGAATAGGAAGCGCAAGAGACTAGGTTTTGTATTGGAACGGAACCCATTAGCAAAGCATTTGTGAAGATACATAGGTAGGTAGTTGATAAAGTTAGAATGAGGATTTGGATAATGAAAATAATCCATTTATTAAAATTTACTTAATAAGTAGGGGTTGTAGTAATGTTATGTAGCTCGTTAAAGAATTACAAAAAATTAGGGTTTGTATAACACAATGCTTGTAGTGGAGTTAGAGAATATAATCATCATCATCATCAGGGGTTGGATAATATAATGGATTTTTATTTAGGACATTATCTATAAAATTTAATAGGTAGGTATTTACCTTTAAAGAGAATAACATAAAACATAGTTGTATAAAGACTGATTTATCTGTAGGTAGGTCATATTAGTGTTGCTCTGAATCATTATGAACGGTCTCTCTCTGATTATGTAGCTGATTAGGGAATTATTAGTGAATAGGGGTTGTAGGTAAAATAATGATATGGTTTTATTTAAGGTAAAAGCAGTAAAAAATTTATTAAAATCAAAAATTATATTAAAAAAAAAAAAAAAAAAACTAATGTAACGAAAACGCGGCGCTTATTTTAGTCCTTATGAACAACCTGAAATGATTAAAATAGATATAGACATTCTGGCCCAGGTAGATGAGGGGTGGGGATTTTGGTCTGGGGGTGCGGTTGGCTGCATCGGTGGATCGAGGAGTTTGCGTGGCGGGGCTTGTATGGTTGGTGCTGGATTGGACTGGCCTGGTTGGGGGGGGATCGGTAGTTATAGCAACTAGTCTATAATTATTAATCATCCTTTTGGCTGGGTTGGTTCGGTTTGGTATTGATTGTATGAGTTTTGTTGTGCGGGTTCTTTGGTTTGTTGATGTGGTTGATTGTGCTTCTGGATCGGATCTTTGCTTGTCATCGACTAGGTGCTTAAAAACTAGGCTCTAAAATTACTATACTTGAATGTTTGAAAGAGTAGATAATATATTATACAACATAGATCATAGGAGTTGGGATAGAACTGTAACACTATCTATGCTAACATCCTAACTTAGAGTAACCGGAAAAGCCCAAATGTCTTATTATCAGATTTCAGAGAGCCAATTAGTAGCAGATATTATCAGACATTTTCCTAAACAAATACAAGTATGTATTACAGTTAATAAAGAAAAGAAAATATAACAATAATCTCATTTGAAAAAAAAATTTTTAAAGAAATATATGATGAAAAGATAGCGATAAGATATAACAATAAATTTAGAAAACAATTAATGTGTAGCAAGTTACTGTTGTTGATAAAGTGTTAGACCAGGTGAAGTAGGCTAGGACCTCATTTAGTATCAATATATTGTTTGTAAGTTAAGAACTATGTGGGTAGTTTAGTTGTTCCTATTTTGAGCGCAGTTGCAATACACTTCTTCATCTGAGTCAGGATGTTTACTTCATAGTATATAGTCTCAGAGTTTGGTTGTCAAATATAGAACATCATCATCATCAGCATTCACAAAGTATGTCATATCCTGAAAAGAAGAATAGAATTTAATTAGAAAAGTTAAGTATTGTGATGATTTACATAATTATAAAAATTCAGGAAATGACTATTTAGTTCAATATAACTTAAGTAGACTAATAGGATAATACATTTAGGGAATGGCTTTATGAATGGTAATCAATATTGGATCTACAGGGGTATGATTTTCATAGCAATCTAACAAAATCTAAGTACAGGGTAGTATAATTAAAATTGGATTACAACATATGTAGAAAAGAAATAGGTACTTACTTATTGTAGAATAGTAACTTTGGTATATAATTAGTGAGGGATTGTGAATGTTTTGTCACAGTGGATGGTTTGATCAGTGGTTTATCATGGGTTTTAGTTCAACAAAGAGTGTAGTTGGTTTTGCATTGTTATGTTTGGTCCTGAAATAAAACAAATAATGATATAGGTATAATTCAAATAAAATAACGTAAATGTAGGAGTTGAAGAGCAAATGATTAGGATACTTATTTAAAATGTGAGGGGTTGACAATAAGTTAAAATATGTTGGTTAGTCTTGTCAGTATTCATTCAAAACTGTATGGGAGATATTTAATTGAGTTAGATTTTTATAACAATAGGTCTATTATAAACACAAGTAACCGTAAAACAGAGCTATTGTATGTATAAATAACTAACAATTCAGAGGTTGTTTATTTTGAATCACGATAATTTGGGCATGAGGACTTAGTTTAGTAGCATGCATACAGGGTATTTGAAAGAATAATGACACTTACCTGTGAGATTCACTCATTATTTTAGAGTTTCGTAAGTTTAATCGGGTAAACTTTAGATTTCTTCGTGCGATCGATGTTGTTGAACACAACGACGCATGCTTTTGTTTTGTTTAGTGCCGAAAAAAAAAAGGGTTAAGGTTATGTCAGGTTGACATTGACAGTGGCAGTTTAGTTTTTTTTTATAAATTTGACAGTTAGACAGGTAAGGAACATTTACACAAACAGCCTAGAATAGGAAAGAATAAAGGATATGGACACCGTGTTTTTCAAATAGGGGTTGTGAGGGAGAGTTGTAATATCTCAGAAATATTTTTAGTTACCAAGTAACATTATTTTCGACTTAAGTAGTTACAGAGGGTAGGAAAATAGTTGAAGTAGAAGTAGTAGTTAGACATATTTGATAAAATAAATAGTGTATTAGGTTGTAGAGAAAAAAAACTAGATGGCGGTATTTTGATGTTTTGGTATCGATGGAATATTGGGGTGGATTTATCTGTTACATGCGAGAGTAGGAACTTTCAATTTTGGTAAAATTGATCTGATAAGTACCTATAATTTTCTTTTATAGAGAAAACAAAAGGGTAGGGTATTTACATAGCCATTTCCCGGGGATTATGTCGTGATTATAATGTTTCGAAAACCTGAAAGAGCAAAGAATGTGGAAGGATGAAAAGTACTTTAGAGGTCATTTTAAAGTCTGAATGATAAGAATGTTAAAGGTACCCGGCCGGGTCTAACATAGGTGATTAAAGAATGATGAAGAATGAAGTTTTAATTATTTGATATTGAGTGCGATTTATAATCATGACAAATACAACTGGGAAATGAAGGGTTTATTCATACTTCGTTCAGACACACACACACACACATTTATAAGGGAAACTTTGGTATATTGTTTCTGTAAAACTTGATTGAGTAGTTACCTATTATATAGGTACTTATTTAGCTAAAAAAGAAATTTATTCCAAAAGTTACCTTTATTTCACAAATATTTTCCAAATGATCAACTAATGTAGATACAAGAATTATTGCTACTTATGTAATAAGTATTTTAATAAAAATTTAAAAATAATAATACTGAGTAAAATCTTAAAAGAAAAAAAAGATTTTTATAAATAAATAGTTAATTTCATTTTAAAACTACTAACTTAATAATATGTGGGGATATCTCACACACGACCATCCGACCCTAAATTAGGCAGAGCCTGCAATATGGGTATCGGACCGTCAGTTAGTAGTGTGCAAATTGGTTCAAGTAATTTACACACCATACACTCTTAGTCTTGCTTTTGTAGTAAATTGGCGAAGAAAGGCGGTTCTACTCGGGCACAAACGTGGTACAAACGCTTTAGTCGATTTATTATTTAAGTTAGCTATGCACGCATTAACACATCGACGTCTATACAGGCTATAGATGTTTTTACAAAGTACCTTTTACAGACTCCACACGACACACTACACTTTACACAAAAAAAAAATACAATTACTTTGAAACAATTTGCTTAGAAAAATATCTACATACCAAAAGTTGATCATGACGAAAAACAAATACACTTTACACTAAAAACACATTCTGATCGAAGTGTAAATAAACTAGATGCATTTCTTTTAAATTTAGGTAGGTAAATGATTGAAAATAAAATTAATAATTAGATACATTATATTTTATTGATTTAATCAGTGGGGAGGAAGAAGGCCTTGATGTTTATTAGAGTGGCGTGAATCAGAGAAAGAGGATGAGAGTTGTGGTGAATTGAATATCTAGGAATCTAAGTATTGGAAAAATAATACGTAGTTACAAACATATAGTTAAGTGAAAGTGGCTTTAGTAAAATATCATGGCTGTTCTCCTGCACTGAAGGAAAGATTCCGATTTCACCTTAATGACACAACACTATACAAAAGAGAATATTTATGAAGATTTTGGTGTTAGGATAGGACAGCATAGTCAAATTATACTGTTGTATGTACAGTATCTTCATAATATTCTATACTCAACATGTACTTACTTACTTAAAGAAAAAAAATTATTTTCAACACAAAATTTTGTCATTTTGCTGGATTAGAGGGGGATTGAAAAGTTGTGAATCAGTTGTAAACATGAATGCAATAATGGTTCACAATAATAATTCTCTTTCTAGTTTTGGTAAAATGATACTTGATATTTCTACACTCTACATCAAGCTCGGAGATTGGTGGACATTGTTCCTGGGGATTGTTAGAATGAGACTTGAACTTTATTAATTTCTATTGATGATGCATCGTCGAAAACATAGGGCGTGGGAGAGTTCGTGCTCTAAGAGGGCGTGCTAAAGATGCCATAAAATTCTTAAAAATAAATTTAAGGTTCTGTGGTTTCTCATTTAGCATTGGATCCTTCTGATCGACAGGGTATCCCCTTGTTCCCGGTTTATTGGAGCATGAATAATCTACTAAGTATTCGATCAATAGTTATGTAAATAATAAATAATAATAGGGATGGTCGTTGATTTTTGATAATTTCTGGGGATCTTGTTGGCTAATCATCTGAGTCATTTTACACTCACACACACAGACATATTGAGGTGATGATCGGAATTTCCTTTTACAAATTTTTCATCGTTTAAATTCTATGAATTTGATATTTGCGAAAATAAAGGGTGGTGTATATTATTGTGTATATTTTTTCCATATCTCAATTATAATATACTTGCGATACTACAAAAATATAAGGGGTTGAATGTAATGTTCCATCGATGCCGAAACATTAACGATTTCGCAAATAATGAATTTAAACTACGACTGGATGTTCCGTGGGGTTTGTTGCGCTTTGGAAGGGTTTTCCCGTGGGATTTTTGAAAAAGTAGTCTATGAAATCATTCAGGGTGTCGGCTAACTTCGTGCCAAGCTTTGTAGTACCGATTTCGATTCACAGAATAATCAAGATAATTATTCTGAGTGTAGGTGAGCCTTAATATTGATATCGGCGAGTTGAGGGTAGACGATAATATCCACGTAAGCGAGCAGCGCGTGGGCACTTTTTCACTTTTGTGTGAGCAGCCGTGGTGAGCAGACGGTCAGATGGAGGGAGTGATCGGTGCCGTGGGAGCTTGAGGACCAGGCGCGTGGAGCCGAGGCGGAACACCGTGTGCGAAGCTAAGTCACCTTTCTATTTACTTTTTGTCTCTCGTATATGATTGAGAAGTTATACCTACACTTTATTTCTTGAAGGACGCTAACCCACGGCTGCAATTTCCATCACACTGATATAGGGATTAGATAGGTACTTACACTAACTACCGCGCTCATCCAGTATTTAGCTAGCTAGAGAAAACCTACACATTACCCACAACAAATAGGCAGGTAACTTCATGGTTAGGATGGGGAAAGTAGTTACTTTATCATAAATAATAAATATTATAAAGAACATCGTCATCGTCAGCGTAACATGCTTCGTCAAAGTAAAAAGTAAAATTAAGTTAATCTAATAATCCGCCACGAGTCATACCTGGCCCAAAAGTACCCATAATGCTTGCAGCGTTACCTCTTTGAATAGCAAGAGAGAGCCTTTGAGCCAAGTACGACCCGGAGCGACGATCATGTCCTCGCGAGGCAATACGGCGGCCTAGATCCCTTATGAGGGCTTTAGCTTCGCCACCCCAAACTCCGCTCGTCTCCACTGCTACAGGGACAAACAAGTAAATTAAATAATATCTGAGGCTTATTCCCAGCGGTGGGCAGATGCGGGCTGGTGATGATGATGATGATGATGATTATCAAATAACTAAAACCTGAGAATAGATCTCCCTTCAAAAATAATAAATTCTTATCAATTAAAAAGAATAACCTACCTTCAAATTTGTTCTATGGTTCTTTGTTCAAATTATTGATTTTTCATTAGGTAAATAAATACTTCTGTAGAATCTATGCTATAGTAATTATTCAAAGAATAAAGTAGATACATACTTAAATAAACTTTTCAAAGATGACTTATTGTAGTATCTATATGGCAGAGAAGATTATTTGACTTTGAGTTTTAAAACAAGTAACAGCGCAGGGAAAGAATTGATTGACGGAGAAATTTACTCTAATAAGTGTCAAGATATCACAAATAAGGGTTCTAGATACTTAAACTAAATCATTTCTGGTCCTATATTGCTCAATAAATACAAATGGCTTGAAGGTAGATCAGATTCCTGTCCAATTTGCATATTTTCAGAAAGTTATGTAAATTCTTACCCATAGAAGTGTTTGTTTCCTTGTTAAATCAATAAATTCTAATGTAAATAAAGATAGCACGGATATAGTAGGAATAAAGTTAGCTAGGATATATTTATTACAACTATTTATAATATATTTGAATAAGATTATATAATATTCACTATTTCATAACAATTATCCTATATTCCAATAAGATCAAAGAATATTCACTATTTCATATTATATATTTAATCTTTTAAAATAATACCTAAATCACTTCCCACTTGGCTACAAAATTAGAGTCATATTATTATATTTTCCAATACTTATCTATTATGAAATTCATGATTTAATAAAGTTACTATACTGTAAATTATTGAACTATTCTAGTTTCAGTTAATTTATGTTTATAAATAAAATTGTCCCCTTTAGCTTTGACAACATGTATTCATGTTGATTTATTTACATGAAATAAATATAAAACATGTAAATATATAAGGTTAGGAGCAAGGGAAGTGATTAATAAGTTGGTCGGAGGAATGTCCAAGTCAATGGTTGTGTTCCACGAGGGCTCCGATTGAATATTTGCTATTATTTATCTATTTTAGAGTCTTATATATTGATTCAATCGGGTGTAGTGATCAAGGCCTACAAAGCGTATGGAGGGGCTTCCCTTATTAACCAACACCAAAAAACATTATTATCTATATTATTATCCTTATGTACTTACCTGTAAATATGTAGTTATCATACAAATAAAAGTTCTACATCAAGGTTGTAGTATATAGGTTAAAAATTATAGGCAGGTAGGAAGTATGTAATCAGTTCTAGGTCATAGTTTTATTTAATTCACTATCTTTCGTTTTATGGGTTACATCACAACGTAGGGGTTCACTGGATGTTTCATGGCCAATTCAAAGCAGTATTTGTTACACTCTTATTTCACTCAGGTTAGTTTTGTTGGGTGTTTTGTAGTTTCAAATATCTTTTTAGTAAATCCATTAGATAGGTAGGAGTTAAGTAGGCAGGCGGTAGGGCGAAACGTTACAAGCTAGTCTTGATTTACTGTCCAATTAGAATAATCGTACCTTGAAAGTTTTTATATTTTATTTCTGTAATTTTAATCTTTTTGTTAGTTTTTCACATTCATTTTTAATTTTTATAACAAAATGATCATATTTCATATAATATTATATTTGTTTATTATCTCAGTAAATAAAACCAGTTGAAAGTATTTTTTCCAATTTCAATAATACGTGTTTACGTGTATAACGCCCTAACTGTCATCAGGAGAGAGAGTGCAATGCCATAGAAAAATACTTTCTTCCGACGAATATATTTCAAAATGGACAACTTATACGGATTTGTCGTCATAATACTTTTTTGCTCACTTGAAAAAGAGCTATTCAACGATGTATGTCTCGTCTTTATTGGACATAGGTCCCAAAACGCCCATTGTCATTTGTAAAAAGATTGTGTTATTTTAAATGCCTAGCAATGATGCCCGTACTGTACAGACACTAGCGCCATCTATTAGCGAATAGAATTACAAATAAGAACCAACTAAAATTTAGTATTTAATAAAGTATAGTAGGGCAATATTAAATAGCGCGGCATTATTGTTTTAAAATAACTATTGTGTTTAAAAAAAGAAAAAAAAAACAATCCGGAGAACACCACCTCACGTCACGAATAATATGCGGCCTCGGGTCGGGTGTACTTACCTCTTGATACTCCATAACCGACACTAATAAATTATTATTAATAGTGTCGAAATCGCATGTTTTTTTATACCAAAATTTTGTCTATTTTAGCTATTCTCTAATAAAATTTATACAGAATTACGCCTTCTTAATACTTGAAGCAAAGTTTCGCAACAGATTTCATAGCCCGGATAGCTCAGTCGGTAGAGCATTGGACTTTTAATCCAAGGGTCCAGGGTTCAAGTCCCTGTTCGGGCGGCTCTTTTTATTATATTTTTCGATAACATTTTTCATTTTCATAATAAAAAATCTATTTTGATATTTATTTTTTATTACTTAATAATGATTATATATTTTAACTATGTTTATTTTTGTTACTAGCCATTCCCGCGAGCTTCCCTTCGCCTTAAAAAGTTTTCCCGTGGGAATTGCGGGATAAAAAGTAGATAATGTTCTTTCTCTGGGTCTAGACTTTCATGTACTTAAATCTGTTCAGCAGTTTTGGCGTGAAAGAGTAACAGACAGACACAGTTACTTTCGCATTTATAATATCAGTTAGGATTAGGATAGTCTTAAATAAAGTAGAATCTCATTGAGACATACGTTTTGCCAAAAAAGTATTGTTATGTAGGTAACTAAATTTATTTATGCAACGCCTGTGTATTTAGCAACCCTCACGCCCCTCACCCGTGGGCACGTGTGCACCCTCAACGATGCGTCATTCAGAGAAGATTGGAACTGGAAATGTGGAAGTGATGGCATTGGCAACATGGCATGGCGCATCCTATTGTTCAGTTCACTCGAACCAGCACTCAGTGAGTCGCGAGCGGCCGAGACACACGCGCGCGAAAAAAAACAAACGCGAGTACCGTTGCAAAAACAAACTCCGACCGTAGTAAACAGTGGCGCGACAGTATGACATCGTAAACAAATACTTTCCACAAACATTTCTTACGTTACGCCAACATGTCTCGCGCTTCACCTTTCAACGGCTACTTTTAATTCAGCAAAATGACCAAATACAAGTTGAACAATACGGCGCGGTCTTCCTCCGAGGTGACTCTGACAGCCTACATGGCCGGGTCTGACGGGCGCCGAGACTGCCACATCCCTCTTGACTCCAACCAAAACGACCACGGGAACCAAGCTAATAGGAACCTGGAAGCCGTGAATAAGTGCCACTTCTGCCCGCACTCCTGTGAGTTCCTCCAACAGACTGACAACCTCGCCGCGTCCCTCGCCAAGGAACAATGTGATAAGTTTGGACTCAACGAACTCAAGGTGGAATCTTTGGACAGTGTTTGTCTGTGTGAGAAGTACAATGGGGGCTGCAAGCTGTGTCCGCGGTCCGGGCACGCGTTGGGCCATGGCCCACGACTGGACCATGGACCACGCCTGGACCATGAACCAGGGCTGGGCCATGGACTAGGGCTGGACCAGCTCAATGGCAAGGACTCCTGCCCAGCCTGCCATGGGACCACCTGTGGCACACCGTATTCTAGTGAGTATCTACATTGAAGTACTTCGTACATAATTATGTATGTTTCGATAAATATCTACCTAAGTATATATTTAGGCGCATTAGCATGACAGTTTCATCATAGCAGAAAAAGTAGTACCGACACGAAATTGCAATTAGTTTTGGGTTTCGGTTTTAAACGAAAAGGTGGGTGTGGGTTTCGTAGAATACTAATCTGTATTTTTAAGGTAGGTAATACTGTGAAATACTCGTACATAGACCTCATCTATTAGGTTTGTCGGTGCTTTAGTTAGAATTTAATGACTTTACTTACTTACTTTTCAGCTACAGTCTGGGGCATTCCAACCCCTCTCAGACAAACAATTCTACCTAGTCTTTTCTAGAAGTGTCTTTTAGTAGCAATTGCTAAATAAATACAGGGTGTCGAATTTACTCAGTCTAGTATAAAGTGCACATCCAAAAGAACACGACTCGTCATTCTAAACTACTTTTTTACTAACACTTTTAAAAAATCGCAATTTTATTGTCCACGTAACTTTACTATGGGTAGTTTTTTTACAAAAAATCCGAAAGTCGTTCTTACAAAAGTTGATCAGAATGATGAGTTGTGCTACTAAATTTCGGATATGTAGTTTAACCAGGGATATGCTGTATAATACCATGTCTGGTATATAGTTACAAAACCACACTGTCTGTAGGTACACGATAGTTTTTGCGATTAATTATGTCATTTAGATACCTAAAAAAACTATTTGTGTAAAAGTAAGTAGGTAGTTTGGTAAGTTTCTTGGCTAATGATCTGTGAAACTACGATACATCTTTAATTTTATTATAATGAATTCTTTATGGTCTCCAAAGTGTCTGCTAAATCTAAAATCAATTAGTTATAAATACTGTGTCGGTACTTATTAAATAAATAATCAGGTTATGAGTGATGAGATGAACCTTTAAAAAGTATATTCTAATCGTTTTATGAAAACGAAAACCATCATCATCATCTTCTTCAGTCTATGTCAACTATTATCAACCCATTGCAGGGTACAGTGCGCTACCACCACCAAATCTTTATGCAGGCAGCGTCGCTCGTTTGACAAAACTGACGTAACTTGTATGGATCTGACAGATGTTTGATAGGCGAGCGACGATTCTTATCTTGCACTACTTATGGATGCAAAACAACAACCAGGAATAAACGTTTTTTTATTACAAAATATTTACAGACAGATGTTCTACCTACAATCAAAAATAAATGGTGCGTGGGTACTTCGGGAGTCGGGACGAATATCACCGCTCCTGATTAGTCCTGATGACACACAAACGTATAGCACCAACCAGTTTTGGTAGTGGGTTTAAAATATTCCTAATAAATCTAGAACTTCATGAGTCTCACTGTCTCTCGTGATGACAGATGGAGTCCCACTTTCTTCTACCTACAATCAAAAATAAATGGTGCGTGGGTACTTCGGGAGTCGGGACGAATATCACCGCTCCTGATTAGTCCTGATGACACACAAACGTATAGCACCAACCAGTTTTGGTAGTGGGTTTAAAATATTCCTAATAAATCTAGAACTTCATGAGTCTCACTGTCTCTCGTGATGACAGATGGAGTCCCACTTTCTTTCTCCTCCATTCATAAATTTTGTAAGACCATTTGATTTTGTAAGGTTAAAGTTATGCAAATATTTAGCAATGACCGACTTTAAACCTTTTACACCTGAAACGGATATTCGGTAGTCCTTGTATATGAGTGTATTGTTTAAAAGTATCGCCTAGAAGAAGTATGTAATGTTATCTGGCACATTTTACTCAGGTCACCATAAAACACATATTATGTATGTAGTTAATCAGCACATATCACATCTGAATTAAAATAAAATATAGGTACATAGTTACACAAGAAGTAAGAAATAATAAATTAAGAAAAATTTTGTTAACCTAATATAAATACTAGGTAGGGATTAGTTACTGTTGTTAAGGTTATAATTTTATATTTTTATTTGAAATTGAAGTAAGTACTTAAACTAATTCAGTTTAAATTATCTTATTATCTACAGACACTTATAGAATAATTGAATAATAAATTACTTATCTTCGGTTCGATTCGTTACAATTATACAGTGAATTGCTCACGGATTGAACCTAATCGGTCGATTTAACGTACTTCTAGACTATGTAAGAAAATATATTAGGTACTTTAATAGTTAGGTATAGAGGTGTCTTTACATATTTTTCAAAGTGTTGCTTTCTTTGGGAAAAAAATCTTAAATACTTTTTGAAGGTTTATCTTTAGTATGGAATAGAGATGCAGCGATGCTGAAAGTTGATCGTGTGTTGTGTATAGTAAACTGTTTTGCCAGCAGGATCGTCACTAAAAAATTCTACACCGCATATACTTAAGTACATAATATTTCAGTCAGTGTGGCCACAAAGAACTGCTCTATGGAAATGAATAAGTACCTATTTGTATTTATCCTGAAAATAGTATAATAGTGACTAAGTATATAAAATCAAATGTAATTTCACAGTGACGCAGTAAATACCATATTACGTACTTACACATAACATTATGTGTGATGTACATAGAAAAAACATACTTAATAGGTAGGTCGCTAGTATAAGTACCTACGTAAGTATTGAAATTACTGATGGAAAATATGCACAATCATAATCACATAACAAGTCTAATGTTAGGTATATCTACTCGTACTTAACTCACTGTAAAATTGTTATTTTTCAAAAGGCACCGCGTAGCAGTTTGAAAAGGCTTGGTAGCCTTATGATCGGATCGCTGGTAGTAGAAGCAAAGTTTATTTGTATAAGAAGAAAGGTTATTAACATGTAAGAAATCTTAATACCGAGATACAGATTCTGGCATAGTCACATCTATTGATACCTATTTGACAACTGAACACAGTTTTTTCCTCGGGCGTCCATTTCCTGAGGTGGAGATTGGAAAGGCTAATTAGTTTTTGTCCCCGTCGCACGCGCCAAGGCAGTTATTCGACTGCTTCTTCCTTCATCATAGATCTATTGTTTTAAGCCTTTTTTACTGCTCTACCTCTACATCATCATCATCAGCCAGTTTGACAATCGTCTGTTGTTTGCTCTGTGAAATTGTGTCCAGGTTTCCACAAGGAGCGTAATGTATACTTAGTTCTTGGTTTTCCTCATCCAGCTATGTACTATGGCTACTCATAGATATGGACAGCTAGGTATCTGTCTAAAGCCGTCGGTCTAGCCAGATGCTACGGTAGGCAACTATTCAGTTATCTGCGCTGTTCCTGTAGCCTGTCTGTGTAGATGTGATATTTACCACTTTACTAAATTATTACTTATGAAGAAGCGGTCTGAGTTAGCACGGTCCAGAGAACATCGATAAATTGACATAATGGTTTACGGGAAACGCTCGAGAAAAGGGATTTGCCAGTAGAAGGTCCGTTTTTGTGCCGCCAACCAGTCGATTACGGCTATAACGAGTACCTATAGCTAGCAATTCTTACAGTCTGTTGTTGCAATTTTTTACCGTATTAGGCTTTATCTAAGATTTCAAGAATATAGCGAAATGTGTGAAATTGGTCTTGTCTGTGCGTCAATGCACGTCAATACAGCATCACGTCGTGACCACCGACCAGGCAGCCACGCGGAACGTGCAGTATCATTTGCTTGACAAGTAATTACCACGCCTGGATAGGCAAATGTGAGACAGACATGCTGGCTTGGATTGGACGTGATCGACTATTAGAGGGGATTGCTCTTGCTTGTGAAAACAAACGAAAAGAGCTGTCCAGCAAATTTCATGTATAATACCACTAGATAGAGCCCCGTTATTACCCTAACTACCAGCATTACCGTTAGCCGAACATTCGTTTTTTGTAAGATAGAGTGGAGAAGGGATAGTAACTCTTTGACGAAATATGAAGTTTCGGAGAGTGCTTAGTAACAGACCCATTTTGTTGTATCAATCATCAAACCCTTTCATTACCCGATGATTCTCAAACGTTGTATTTTTGCCCACTTCCGTAATGATTCCGGAACGTCAAGAAGACAAAGAAAAAACAGCTATGCCAATATTAAACCAGGTTTATTTACAAGCCCGTATCATTTTACCGAATGTTTACTAAACACAATCAAACATGGCATTGGCAATCCCGTACGTACACGATACGTGACATAGAACGTATAAATACCAAGATCACTATGTGCTTACGAATTTATTTCCTAAATTAAACAAGCATTAAAATGCAAGTCTCAATTCACTTTCTCCAAATCTGAGAACAATAGAAAACGAATGCCTTTTAGTAGAATGTTTTGTTTATAAATGAACTGATAGAGATGGAACGTGTTGTGGAATAATAACAAATACCTTTTCGGCTCTTCATAGTAATGAACATTGTATGAGCTATCATATTTGGGCAGATGCTTCAGATACTTTCTTTCGCTTGTGTCCTACTCTCTCATCCTATGAAGAATTGAATTTTGAATTTGAATATTTGTACCGATATGGGGGCAGCATACACCACATTTTCTATTTTTTTCGCGAATTATGAAATTTTTATTTCATTTTCGGGCTTAGATATACCTCCATGCTGCACATGTAGCTTTCGCTTTAGTATACCCTTTTTGCAACATCCTGTATAACAGCAGCAACGCAATTTCGCGAATTTCAGGTGTAAACGAAACCTTCCCTTACTTTGGGACTCTTTATTTAAGCAAGACCTTCCCCTATTCTTGACATTCAATATGTACCCTACTGGCAACCATGTTCCCATGGACTCCCCGAATATTGCCTGGATCGATAATTTAGCCACACGCCTTATAGTCGGCGGTCGATGTAGCGCTGTACTGCAATTATGACCATTTTCCAACTAATTTGTTGTCGAAGGGCGAGCGGTTACTGTCTTCCTGGTGGGCAGAGTGCAGTTGGCCGGTGGATAATTCCAGATCGAATGTTCCCGTCGTCCCGCTGCACAAGTGGATGATGAGCCATTAGCGCCCACGCCGTGACGTCACGCGACACCCGGGACGGGGTGGGCGCACAGAGGTGCACAAACTTACTATTGAAACTGTGAATTCGTTGCCACTCTGTGTTATACCGATATGTTTCAGGAGGTTTGCTAAGTGTAGTGTTTCATTTCACTTCCTATATGGAGGTTTGCCCCTGTTTCGAAAACCCCTACTTATTATACGATCTGGCAATTTTTCCCCCTCATAAACGAGATGTTGCAAAAGTTGTATTCTATGCCGAAAAGGGGTGACTTAGCACGCCACGCGCCATTCTACATGTTTGAATCTACAGTGAAACTATAAAGTCCTGAAATTAAATGAGGGCGCAGCTATCTTTCATGTAGCAACCCTATATAGCGAAACAAAACTGACTTTGATACTTGAAATTTTGCCTGTGACTACCTACCTTATTTCTGTATTTAAAAACAACTTACCATCCACAAAAATGCAAATTATTCAAGCTAGAAGGTATTAATATGAAGGCTAATAGTGAAACCAATAAATATTTATTTAGATAACGTTATTACAACTGTATAAAATATCCGGATTTGTTGACGAAGGGCACACATAGTAAAATCATCAATTTCTCTTTTTAGACGGCCTGTTCTGTTTCTTCCAGGAGTTAGAAATATTCCATTATAGAGCCCTCTTTTGCAATATGCCAGACGGTACTGTCCGATACTCCTATAAAATATAATAAAAAATGCTTATTTGAAACAACCCTTAAGTTAAGAAAAAGACAGTTACAGAATGAGAATTTTGTAGGTAAACAAAAATATAACTTCAAGTATCAAAATGTTATGGTTTGACTCAATTTAAACCAGCTCAAACCTACAACCAGCGGTATGTAAACAATGTTCGACTTGGGCTCTAAACCTAGGTTTATTGATAAATGGAGCGTTGGCACTAATAAAATATGAATTATTACAATTTGTACAATGTTACATACCCGTCATAGATGCTGTACGAGCGTAAACATCCTCCAAATTCGACAAAATGTGTCCAGCTTCATGTTCCGCTAAACATTGTATATAAACTCGATGAATAACTTTCCTAGCTTGACTACGAATATTTTTCTTCTTCTTCCTAATTGCAAACAAGCGTAAATAGTTGTTTTTATCTAGATTATCCTAATAATTAATAAGAAAATTGAACTGCCATAAACAATTGTTATGACTTTTATGTTTCTTTTCTAATGGTGCCAGGCTCCTGAAAATTTTAGTTCCTCAAACATTAATTTCATGAATTAATAGTTTCACTGTAGGACTTTTTGAAAATTGGTGAAAAATATCTACTCCCCATGGTAAAATATCACGTGAACAATTATGTGGCTATGGATGTTGGGGAAGCTATTTAAATAAAACCTAAAGCCCTATACAGAAAGATAGCTTTCTAAAAATAGTTAAGTACCTCCACGGATCTGTCAGTTTCATACTATGTATTTTCAAACCAGCAGCAGCGCTTATAAGCGCTTATCAGCGAATATTCCTTCTGTATAGATAGGACCATAGATTTTATATCTAATGTTTGGGCAGTGTAAACTTGAAGTTTTTCCCGTAGCTGTATTGTTTGAGAGCCGCTCCCGCACGCGGCGGCACGTGCCAACAATACGGACCTCGTTCCACTACATGATCAGCCAGTTCTATAAAGTAATAGCATAAACATAACTTACTTAGGTATTTTCCCTTATGAAACCTTGCCCTTAAAACAAAGGTATGTGTTAAGTGTTGGCAACTCTTAGTAGTTAACATCTTCAGGTCGTCTACTGGCTGTCTCTTTACTTTCTATCAACAAATATTCTATTAAAAATTACATAAATATTTTTTTTTCTACAATACATACGGTGCAAGTACCTATACTTATCTACATGTACTTAATCATATAACCACAACGGATATGATTACCAGCAACTTCCACCTGTCATATCTAGTAAGATGCGGTTCCTTGCCGGTTTTAATACTTGACTATGACTATACATACTTAAATTATATGTAAATACGACCGATAATATTATAGGAAGACTAAAAACGTTTTACTTACATTTTTAATTGTAATTATAAAGCGTGTTGCTAAAATAGCATTTCAAGCTGAAATAGAGTTCACACAACTAATCATACTAAAAACTTATCTTCTGCAGTAGGTACTTACTTAGTTCTGAAAATTCAACATCTAGAGGTATATAATAATATAACGGTTGCCGAAACAGCAACGTCCCATTAACATTCTATCCGATGCCCGAAGCACGGAAGTGTCCAGAAAACCACCACTTGAATCGGTCACCGATCCAAAGAGTGACCGTGCCATGTGTGTTGCTTAACTTAAATGATCACTGAAGCTAGCTTGACATTGCTTCGAACACGGATGCAATGTCAATGCCCATGGGTATTTATAAGTTAGGATGTCAGTTATTAACAGGTTTTTTTTAAAAAAGTCCCCCTTCGCCAATAATAAAAAAAAAATCATCAAAATTATTTTGTCTTTACAAGATGTGTTGAAACGGTTGGTACCCATTGACGTTGCGAATAAGGTCTCGGTTTCATGTGGCACAGTCTGCGCCTATTGTGGGGCTGGTCTAGATTCTAGACACGATTTTTTGTTTATTATGCTAATTTATTATTTCGTTACGCCTTAAAATGGTAGCAGCAGAGCCGATGCGGTACAGACTACTGGAACGGTCCTTCTCAACTTGAAATATACCTACTGACTTATGTAAGAGGTGGGTATATAATTAGGTATAAGTATAATGTTCCGAAAATTCCCTCGTGTAGATTAGAAAATATGACTTACTTACATAGTTTCCTACCCGTTATCTATTCTCTGAAGACCATACGTAACATTTAAACTCTACAACTCACTAACCTTTAACCTCAGACGTAAAAATAGGGGTGCTATGTTAATTGTGTAAGTATTTTATTTATTATACGAGACACCGTTCGGTGCTTTCTACCAATGAATAACCTAGTCAGGGCGCCAAAGACAATCCGATGAGTCTAACAATCAATACATAAAATAAATAAATACATATTTGTACACATGTTCACGCATCGCACACACAATACCAACAAATACTCGTAAATGATGTCACTATCCGTATCCATTATATCTATATGTAGGTATGTATGTATCTGTAACAATACTTGCGTATTGTATGAAAGGAACGTCTGGTTATTCTAGGCCAGGCTCGAAAATATTCCATGAAGAAAGTATACTAGGTATAATGCAGTGAAGTAACATGGTGAAACAACCTGCTCATCTTAAACTTGGACTTCACACATCCAAGTTACAACTATCTTGCTGATGGTCCATAGAAATTATAGATTATTGAAAAAGAGGGGTGTTATAAGTATAATATGTCAGTGTCTGTGCATCTGTCTGTGGTAGCGTAGCTTTAGTGTTCAATGACGAGGGTTTTTAACGTTGGTTATTAGTACAATAGTTACGTTACGTTAGATTAAAATAGTGCGAATCCGTCTAGGCTTTTTGGATATAAAGCCAATATTGCAATTCTCAGTTCACCGCTTTTATCGGTACAAATAATATATAAGTACTTATCTAATTTATACTTATAAGTACCTATATATAATTATTAATACCGGTATCCAGCGGTAAATTAACACACGTCTCCTGATAGAAAGTGTTGTCCTCCACTAATATTTACAGAGTGGTGGAGCCAGGAGCACACGAGAAGAGCGATTTATACGGATTAAAAGAAAACTAAGTAAGTTCGCGATATTCCAGAAGTCGTAGAGTATAAGTGTGGGATGAAAATGAAACCGCAGGTGCACTTGAACAATCGTTATTTAATTTATTTACACCCAAGATCGATAGAACAACATTTCGTGCTAAACGCCATTTTCGAAGAGAGCATCATTAAAAAGTTAACATCATAGACAAGTAATAATTCTATAATTCGTTCTGAAATATCATTGAAATATTATAAATCCTACAGCTCGGCCATCCTGCAGATAGTCTGCCCTCAGACTATGAAAAACATATAAAAAAAACCATCAACATAAATCTTTACTGAATCTACATTTAAACAACATTTTGAACTGTAACATAAAAATATTAAATCTGCAACTTTCAGAAAATTACACTTAATTATTAACACAATATAAACTTCAGAACCAAAATTCTTAACACAACCATGGAATATTTAGGTAAACATTTCATCAATATACAATAAGCATCAATAAACAATAAACATCATCCTGTACATTTAACATACAAAAAAAAAACATAAAATTATCCCTGCCTATTCAATTAAAAACACACTCATTCTTTGTCACTCATTCATCATCACACAAATAAAACCTTATAAAAATCACCTACACATTCCTCAGTGTCCCATCTAGGCAATGGCTTCATGTACTCAGCGTAGTACATGGTAATCTTTCTTCCTTTCTTCTTTTATAATCCTTTCAGAGAAATTACCATCCTTGTATACCCTCTTCACGATTTCGTTCTCCATAGTTTTCTCCTTATTTATTTTGTAACATATTTCATTCTCATATTGGTACTGTGTATCTTTTTCTACACATCTTCTTTTAAACGCCTTCTTATTATCAATATAATATCTCCTTTTTGTGCCATCCTTCATCTTAGCAAATTCACCTGGACAACTCTCTTTTCCAACCACCTTTTCAACTTTTTGTTTACGAATATTTTCCTCCTTAATACATATGCGCTCGATTGGCGCCTCCTTGCAAAGTTCCTCCTTTTTATTTTCTAAAACATTTACAACTTCCGGTTTACGTTGACGTTTCGTGGATGTCACTTCGTTCGCCTTTTTTTCTATGGCTATCGTTTGGTTCTCCTTCGTCTTTATGGCTGTCACTTTCTTTTCCTTCGAATAATCATTACTCCGTTTGTTGGCCTCGTCCATCCTGACTTCGTACTCGAACATACTCGAGTGCTGTTTTATCGACACCACCGACTTGTCTCCGCATCCGCTGCTCTGTTGCTGTTCAGGGTCCTGCTTTACCGACACGTCGTCTATCGGTCGTTCGCCTCCTGTGCAGCTGCACCATCTAGCCTGGCTTTCTCTTCTCGTTCGTGCACTCATCTCCATCTTTCTTTTCATATATTCGTAAATTTTCAGCTTTTCCTTCAGGTCGGGATATGTAGTGACACCATATAGCATGACCTTGTGTATCACGCAGTCTTCGATACCATCAACTATATATTGGATGGCCACATAGTCTTCAAATCCACCGCGCTTCCCCAGCTCCTTCATCACCAGCATGTACTCATAACAGCTCTCGTCACGCTTCTTCTTGCGGTTAGTCATGAGCTCGTGGATCACCTTCGGGTTGACATCGTAGGGAAACTCCTCCAGCAGAGCCCGCTGCAGTTCTTCGAAGGTCTTAAATGTATTCTCCGTACGGAGCCACAGACCTGCCACACCTGTCAGAGCACGTCGCGCCATCAGAAGCTTTTGGGAAGGTGACCACCCGAATATCTCTGCATTGTCACTGATCTCCTCGACCCACCTTGCCGCCGGGTACGTCGGGTCTGCTCCTGAGAACGGTGGGATTGTCGCCTCAATGCTGACCAACGAGGGTAGGGCCGCCGTCATCATAATGTCGTCTTAGTAATTTTTCACCCCTTTTTTTATCTTCACCGTATTCACATCATTATCACCTTATTTATTTATATTGGTTCACCTTAATTTATTTCACCTTTATTAATTTTGAATTTTCACCATAATTTCGCCTTATGCGCGCCGCCATCTTTGCCGTGTGAAAAATTCTTCACCAACACGGACCCGTATTTACAACTATTTACACCATCTTCAGCACCTTTGGCTTATTCTCATCCCGGACGTGCCCCCAAAAGTTGTGGGATGAAAATGAAACCGCAGGTGCACTTGAACAATCGTTATTTAATTTATTTACACCCAAGATCGATAGAACAACATTTCGTGCTAAACGCCATTTTCGAAGAGAGCATCATTAAAAAGTTAACATCATAGACAAGTAATAATTCTATAATTCGTTCTGAAATATCATTGAAATATTATAAATCCTACATAAGTTGTTCAGGGATGACCCTCCCGAGTTAGGCGGTTAGAGGGAGCTAGGCTGGCTGAGGCTGATATGTACAAAGGTTCCACTCGAGAGAGCCACGTACAGGAACTTCGCCCCCTCTCAGAATATAATAGAATAGAATTGACCCTCCCGAGTTTCGCTTTGCTTTCTTACTATACAATGTTTGCAACATTTTCATTTCTGTACATAAAATAAAATTCTTGAATGTAATCGTCTTATCACACCTCTACAACACTCTATTCTCGGCCATCCTCACCCATCCACTACCTATCTAAGGTACAGAGGGATGGAGCGCTACGCTTTTCACATTAACATGAAAAAATATTTTAGCAAAAATATTACAGACCTACCTACTTTAGGTACTAGATTGAGTTTTAAATTCGCTTTTCGCCGCTGCCCGTGGCCATCCCTATGACTAATGCTAGTCGGTCGTAACTTTCGCTATGCTAATCATTTACCGGCTATGTACGGCTATAGGTTTGTACAGCCACTTATCACTATAATTAGCGGCTTTGATTCTTTACACATTTTGTTTACCTATATTATTTTAAATAATAATCCTTTCTATACTTACTTTGCCACAGTTTTGCCTATGACAACAATGCCTAGGACCTAGGGAGCACAATCATAGCGCAGGGACTACACTCAGGAGCAATAAAAAAGTTCCAATGACTGAAGTGATTCAGTGTGTGTCTATTTCTTCCATACATTTCGTTGAACTGATCCAGCCGATGTCACCGAAAACAGATCGATACCAAAGTCTCTCAACTCTCAATGCTACATTCGTGCCTCGAAATGCGTGCGGTTGACCGCACGCATTTCGAGGTGTGCATCAAAATTCATAGCAAAATTTATAACATGCCCATGTGACTTCAAAGGCGTGTGACGGAGAATTGACCCCCATGCATGTCGTGTTCCGATACCGATAGAGTGTGAAAGATGAGCGTGGTGTGAATCGTGACCGCATTACATTATGTAAGGTGCGAATATTGTTGCAACAGTTGCAAGGTTCCCAACCTTGGAATAGTAACAGGTGCCTAATCACGCGATTCATTTATACCGCAAAATTAGCTGGAGCTGATAGGTAAGTATTACGATGATAGTGGTTTAAGAGATAGAAAAAAATATGTCTTTTTTACTAAATCTCTAAAACCACTATCATTATACTTACCTTACTTTACCTCGATGTTCAGTTTCAGTTCAGTTTCAATGTTGTTTATTAATCATAAAAACCACAATAGGTACAATGAAATAATGACCCACAAAACCATTTTACTGGTTTGTCTGGATCCAGAGGTGTACCTACAACACTTTATAGTGCCACTGTGTGTGAATGTAGATAATAATAATTATTAAAAAATAACTGGTGTAAGGTCGCCAAGCCTGAGTTTGCAAAATTCCTTTGATAATTAAAAAAATACTTTCACAATCAGCGGCAGCGGTGCAATCAGAACTAACGTAAACAACATACAAACGATTCAAGAAATACTTGTTTTTTAAACTTTATTTACTTAATTAGATATCTAGATATAATTATAATTATTTTTACTAAAGGTTTAGTATCCGAGATCATTAAATTGACGTAAACCACGAAGATGCCTTGCAGAATAACATCCTACTGATTATAATCACGTAAAAGTATCCTCTTAGGATTCCTACATGCCTTAACCTACTGCCGTTTACACAGTTGAACAAACTATAAAACTATCTGAGGCCAAGGTCAAATCAACACAATATGTGCCTAATACATATATGAATAAGGTTACTGTAAATAATCTTACTAGAAAAAAGACACTATAATAGCCATGGCTAGACCTAAGATCTTATTATTGTAGGGCTACATAATGTGGGGTATTCTGATGGGTATTATAATAAATAACTATTAAAAATAATTAAAATGTGATGTTGCTCAGATTAGTCGGATTATATGATGAATATTTAGTAATATTAACTAACATAAAAAACAGAAGTGTTAAGGCTGTCACTAAAGCTGGAAGAAAATCAGAATCTGTCAAATCTAGTGAGGGGGGGTTGAGGTATGCGGGGCGTTCTACGGACAATGACATGAAATTTTAACATAGTACTCGAAAACATAAAAGTGAAGACATGCCACTTTGTTAAAAATATACTAAGTAAGTAATATTGTTTTGTGATACGAAAATATTTATTTTTATTTGAAAGTATTTTTAATATTTAATAATTAATTATATATAAAGTCGTACCCGTGCCGATATTTATACAGGTTGTTGCAAAAAGGGTTTAATACTATGCCGAAACCTACGTGTGCAGCATGTTATTGATGTTATTTCTAAGCCAGGAAATGAAATCAGAATGTAAAAAAATCGCGAAAATATTATCAGAGTTTAATAGTTCCAGGGTGTTGTATTAAACTCTGCCCCCGTGTAATAAAAAAAGTATAGTTAGCCGAAAGGGCGTTACTCAGGCGTCACTCTGAAAAACTTTTATCCTACGTAATTTTTTATATTCATGAAAAAAACACTTCTTCATATAATTTTTTTTTGGTCACGTGACCTTTTAGTTAGACGACCTGTTTTTTTTTGGTGTTTCAAAAGCAGAACAGTAGTTTGCAGAACTCTGCATATACAGGGTGTCACAAAAGGTTACGTAGCTGGCAAAGGGATATGGGGAGGTCACCAGAAAAATAATAACATGTAAGTACCCCCGCAAGGGAGTACTTTAGTACAAGGCGAGAGTGTGTATTTTTTTTTAAGTACTTATGTGTATTTGGGATATGATAGAAATAATATTTTTGTTTCTTAAAAACCAAAAAATTTACACCTTGCTGCGCTCTTTTGCTCACTGTAAGTACACCTACAAATATTGCTGTATTAAAAAAAACGGTTTTGTTATAAAAAAAAGTTATTTTCATGTCAAGGAGTCATTTACCTAATTACGATTTCACTCAACAGCAGGTGAACTGAAAAAATAAGTTCTAGTTCTATCATCACTTTAGATCGCAAACATTGTAACTCCACTTTTCTCGGCGAAAAGTACTCTTTGGTGTCAATAGAAACGTTTTTTGAATTCACATGTTTTCCTCTTTATTCGAAAAAAAAAACTGTATTCCGCATTTTACCATTTGTTTTCCTCTAAACCCCAAACCGTGATTTTTAAACAAGAAAACTTAGTAATTATACCCTTTATTCTCATATACAACGTGCGATGTAGGCGAACGTGAACGAAAACTATGCAATAAGCCTTTGTTTTTATTACTACTTTAGTAAATTACAATAACATACTCAACAATGTTAATTTTTTTTTGCAATGTTATGTTGTTAAATTAAGATCTAATATTTTATTAACATGAAGTTACTTTCAACTTTTTTTTGCATCTATGCGTCGAATCACAGCATGACGGCTGCTGCAGCTTCCTGCTGTCCTGTCCTCCAACCAATCCCACCAGTACTGCAGGTTGCGTCGAATACGAGCCATTCTCTTCGACTTGACAAGACAGGTGCTCCCGGAAGGATCATAGATCGCACGGAACCCGTACCGTATAGAGGCAACGGACTCCTTTGCAACAGCCCCCCAGATTCGGAAGTAGCCCATGCACTGCATGGCGAGCACAGCTGCAGCAATTTTTTCGTAATGAATCATTGGGATGTCATCCCCGAAGGAGGCTCTCAGCCTACCTCACGACCTGTGTGACATTAGAAAAATGCACTGTGCTAACGCCGTTTGCGAGCTTGATTTGCAGGACCGCGTTGTATGCCAAGTTCCACAGCAGAGGGGTCCAAGACCTACCGCTGTGGAACTCCGCAACTGAACTTCTTCAGTGAAAAAAAACCCTCTCTTTTCGCATCCTTAATGTACTTGTTAGACACGTATGACCTTTGTCAATTTTCTGCAGATAAGAAGACAAGTGATGGTATACAAGAGCCGCCCTAAAGGTTCGCCCTCTAGGGGATAGAGTTGAACGCGGTTACTATTTTTAAGCAAACAGCCAGCGCAACAACTCGCCCGTGGTTCTTATCCTGCTCCGACAGTGAACGAACGCAAAGTATTGTACCCACTATTCGAATCCGCATTTCGGATGCCAAACTGACTGTCCGAAAGGTCGAAACCGTACCACCACAGAGGTATGACTCGTTCGAAGAGCTTATCAGGCTCTTACAGCAATCAGATGTGTCGGTACACTGAAAGATAATCTACAGGCCTGCTTTTGCATTTATTTAGGAGCACTACTCGTAATGGCCTCCTTTCAGTCATTGAGTCACTGGCACTCAGGCTGCGGTTGAACAGGAAGATAGACTGTCTAAACAAATCATTTTTAGGCTAGTTAAAAAAAACTTTAGGTGGGTAGTATGCCAACTAGAACTACAAATAAAACAGTATTTTTGTCTCCTCTAAAATTTGGTCACGAGGAGTTACGATGATTACGATCTAAGGTGACGCTGACGATATTTTATACAAGGTATTGAAAAAAGGGTATAAAGCTTAGCCAAAAGTGGATTTAGGTGCCATTCTGATCCACTTTTCTTCTACAATTTTGAAAATTCACGTAGCAAAACCTTTTACATAGAAACTTATTCGATCACGTGACTTTTTACTATAGAGACCGAATTTATTTTTCGAGAATTTCCAAAACTTGGAGAACAAAAGTTGTTCAGAAAAACCCCTGAGTCAAACCCTTTCGGCACAGTATACCCTTTTTGCAACATCCTGTATAGGTAATATCAGGTTTATAAAAGACCTGGGCCTGTAGAGTGAGACTCGGCATGGGGAGTCATAATTTATAGATCTTTTAGGTTGCAGTGGCGAATGGGCACTGGTAGCCCTGCCCTTTTCTATAACTATAACTTTAGGTAATTTTATGGCAATTTAAAAATGGTATAACATTTATCTATTTGAAAAAATCATTAAAAATATACATTACCTATCATCCTAATTTAAAAAAAAAATTCAGCCCTTACTTTAAACTTATAACACCCCTCTATTTCCTTCAGGGGTTAAAAAACCTGTGTATTTAATATTTTCTTATGAGTTTTTTTTTTAAAACTAGGCTCTTACATAGTTGTACATAATATTATGCGGTATTTTATTCCACTTGTAACGCATAAAATTCATAGCTACAGTAAACATTTCATTTTTTTCATGGCGAGATACAGTCGCACTTAACCGCTTTTTTGCAAAGCTTGTTAAATAGATTAAAAAAATTATGTAAATTTTAGATCTTCAATTTTTAAAAATACTTACTTATTTTTAACAACCTGTAGTGTACAGACTACCACATCTTAAAATATATATATTTTTAATTAACTACGGTTTTTGGTTTCAAATAAAACAAATTATGAACTTACTTTTCTACACCCTGTATATTGTGTAGCTTACCTACCATACACAACCGTTAAAATAAAATAAATTACCCCTCAGAATATAAACAGGCTCGCGCTTTGGCATACTGTATTGACCGTATAGTTCTTATTCGGAGAATCTAATAAGTGTCATTATGTATAATGTTTACCTTTATCTATGCATCTGTAACTCTATAGTAAAAAATGTAAACAAATCGAAAAGGCGAAATGTTTTCTAAGAATTTTCGGCTTTTCTGCATCTAAAATGATTAGAAAATTAACTTTCCATAGCAAATGCATATGTATTATAATACTTGTAGTCATAATTTGTTGATTTAATCAGTTTTTGTGAAATATTTGATAAAAAAAAAAATGGCGTGGGTATCGCTCCTAACAGGCCGCCACCAGGGCGACGACTGAAGAAATCTGAAATCTGTCACGGTGTCATCATTTTTAAACCGGAATTTATTAGTTTTTTGCAAAAAAAGTTGACTTCTGGTCCATTAAATCCAACTCTTTAAGGTAACTTTGTTAAGAATTTAATTACCTACACATACATATAAGATTCCATGAAAATGGGCCCTCTGATTTCGAGGGTTTTTTCATAATAAGTCAAAAAATGGCAAAAGACATGGTGTGTTTGCAATTTTTTTTAACATACTTATTATAATCCTGCACCAATTTATAAGCAACTAACATGTTCAGTATACCCTCTGCTACAAAATATATTTTTATCAATGTGATAGAAGCCACCGTTTTTCCAATCTAATCAAGTATATCAAGCCGACTTTAGCATTTTAGCTTTAGGGATCCCCTTAATGGAGATACTTATTATAGATAATCAGGTCCTTCTTAAATTTATTATTTTATTCATAAAGTTTTATGGACGTGGTCTGAAATAAAACTTTATTCTATTCTAAATTCAAAAAGTTTTATGGACGTAGACTGAAATAAAATTTTATTCTATTAATTAAATCATTTCTAAGTAGGTAAGTTACTTACCACTTGTTTTGTCAACAAGAATATTTTAGTTGGAAATTGATGTCGGTTGTTTTGTAAACATTGGCGAATTTGCTTGATTTCTGCAACGTTCAGTTTACAAATATTCAACAACAAAACAAAAACAAATGACACGCTTTAAATGTTAGCTAAATTTTCCTAAGAAATACATTTGTATTTCTTTGTATTTTTCTTGCAATTTTTTTTGTATTAAACATGCGTCTTAACAGGCCTTACCATGACCATCATCAAAATTCAGAAACATGTGGGCTCACCACACGCTAAACTCAAAACTTTCGACCCATGATAAACTAGCTAGACTTATTGTTATACTTATTAGGTACCTTAGTTGCTACCCTAGTGTTACTTCAAAGCAGATCGACCTATTTCTTCATGTTATTTTTAATTTTACATACTCATTAAACCCTACATTTTCCCCCCACAGAGAGCGAATCCTACCCCTCCTCCTCCTTCCCCTACTCGCTGGGCGGCGAGGAGGGCGGGGGGTGGCGGGGGCGGGCGGCGCGCGCTGCTCGCGGCTGCTGGTCCGGCAAGACGCTGCTGCGGCGCGCGCCCGTGCTGGCCTGGGCGCCGCTTTACACCTTGAGGAGCGCCCTGGCTGATTTGATAGCAGGTAAGACTTCCGTGCTTCGGACGGCACGTTAAGCCGTGGCTCCCGGTTGCTGCTTCGTCAGCAGTCGTTAAGCCTAGTCAGAGGCCTTCGGGCAGCTTGAAAACATCTGACAGTCGGGTTGCCCACTTACCCGACAACTCTCGCAGTACAAGCTTGCTTGTGTTGGGGTCCACCAACCCGCACTAGGCCAGCGTAGTGGACCCATGCCGCAGCAATGGGGACGTGATGTGTCGTGATACTCGTGATGATGAAGTACTACAGTCACTTTTTATATTATTCTTCACCTTGTCGTTGACAAGCACAAGAGCTAGGTTGGGGTGAGTCACCGTTGGGAAAGGATTTGGTTTAATTACAACGAGTGCTTGTTCTCGGGTCTCAAAATTTGGCTGTAGGCATATTACTGACATACTTATCACATACCACCATTGAAATGTGAGTGTAGCAAACTTCTGCTGTCTAAATATCCGTAATATAGGGTAATGTTTACTATATTGAATGAGATACTTATCAGTTTTAACTTTAAAATATTCCAGACAGGAAGTATAGTATTAGGGAGTCATGAAGTTCACTCTTAATCATAAATACGATAAGGAATTGTACAATAAACAAGGTGGGTAGGTAAGTAGTTATTGTTAATAAATGGTGATAAAATAAAGGTTACGGTTATATATTTAGGGGTCACGGGCGTAATCAACTAACGTGAATCTATAGTTAGGTTGGCAACCAATTCATATTTATCTCTAGATAATTATAAAATTTTCCTCTTTCGCATCAAATCAGGAAAGAACATGATAATAATTCAATACTTAATTAACAACTAATTGTATGAATTAACTAATTAACGCAATTTTCACATCTTTACAAGACTGACACGATTCACGATAAATATTTATGCAGACAGTTATTAATTATTATGAAAAAATGAATACGACCTGTGAAACTAACAATCCGATATCCGTTAGGTAAGTTACAGAAAAAGCAAGGTAGGTAGTTCTCTATTTCATGCTAACATGATGATAGTGTAACACAATTAACTTATTTCGGGAAAACACGAACTTTATTTGAAATGAGATAGAGATTGCCAGTTGCCGAGCCGAAAGGAACTCTACCGTGACATTGGTGGTATTTTTCACGTCATTCATAATTCAAAATAGGACGAAATTAACTCATGAAAGTTAATAATACAATACAGTACAGTACAATCCATACATACGGTCTACGTAAAATGATACCTTATCCAATTGATTCATACTGTGTTACTACTCTTATACTTACACGAATTCTGACTGAAACTAAAACCATGAAATTAATACTGGCAGCTTCATTTTGTGACCAAGAATAGCGACTGTTTTGACCGCGAATGTTGTAATTATGTTCTAGTGAATCGACTGAAGATATCTGAACTGAAGCCTACATTCAGTTATTAGTGTTTTATTCATTGCTGTGTTATAATAATGGACCGTTTATGTAAAAATACACTGTAAATAGCCAATTCCTGTCATTCTCTATCCATTTCCCACAGCAATCTTCCTTAGAAACAATTACAAAAAGATTGCTGTTCGAAGATAAATGCATTTCATAAAGTTGCTCGCTTGTTAAGTTTTAACGAGGTTTAACACTAGAGCTCACGTGTCATAGTGAAAAGCAGATACTGTGGTGCAAATAGCATGACAATAAGGTTAATAAAGGTTTGCTTTTGTACATAAACACGCGGCATTGTCGCACTTCCTGCGTGCACAATGGGTGGAGCGGGCAATCAATCTGGCTTCGAATAGGTACGAAATATTATCGACACACGATGCGCTAACCACGACTATATCGCGGTGCATTAGATTTAACGTTGGCATAGCGATGAGATATTTTTTTACTGTATCTATTACACACCTAAAGGGTTTTACTTTTACAAAGTGTTCGCATCAAAATCGCTTCAGCCAAACGCCACATAATCGTGCACAAACATACATACATTCAGCTTAAATACGAACCTCCTTTTTTGAAGACGGTTAAAAACTGACCTGACAAACTTTTTGGTTGTACCAAAAAAGACCCTACGAGTTTCTAAGTACCTATTACCTATATAACCGGAGTGGCCCCGCGTGCGCAGGCGCATGTCCATTATCGTTGCCATTGAACATGAACATGACCACTGCATGTAATTGTAGGCTGCAGGCTGAAACAAGACACACACAATGCTGTAACCGTGCTTGTGAGTTTATCGTGATTACGTTCGATGCATTGATAAATACTGTACTGCTTTGTTTTTCAGTAAAATTTTCCGAATTATGAAGCTTCAATGGTGACCTTCGGACCTCATCCGACTTAATGCTGAATTTATCCTGACTTAGTCTACTGATTCTTTACGAAAATTTATGTGAGCACTCGCAAAACTGAAAACGTGAATGGCCTATACAAAAATACATCTTTTTTTACTAATAATAAATAAATATTAGTTAGCAAAGGTGAAGGTTGAGTAAACTTTACTTTTTTGAGCTAAGTTACATTCTGATGTTTTTGAAGACAGAATAGACAGGTTCTCACAAAGTATTACTCATTTAATGCATGATAATAGTTTTTTTTAAAGATTTCGTGTCTTTAATTGACGGTGATTCAGAGAAATGAAGTAGTTAATGAGCTGTCACTACACGTAATAATCTAGTTATGATAGTTTTATTCATGGGCACCCGATGTAATGCTATTAATTACCTACTTCTCACAGAATAGTAAATTAATAATCTTATAAGTTACATAAGAGTGATTATCTAAAGGTAACTTATACATTCAACAGTCACACTTTTATAATTACATTGTCAAAATATTAATTAGTTTAACAAGGTAACAAATCAGCACACCAGAACGTTTCAGGAATACAAAACGATATCAGCAAAAATGGAGAAACATCCGTGGAGGCAGAAATGAAGAGGACAGGTCTAAGGAGGCTGTTCAAGATAGGGCAGGGTGGAGAAGAATATCGCCTGTAGCCCTGTAGCTTCACAAGGAGTGACAGGACTATAAGTGAAAAAATATTAAATAATAACAATAATACGTTTATTCCAGGGGTGACGGTGGGTCTCACGGTGATCCCGCAGGCCATCGCGTACGCGGGCGTGGCGGGCCTGCCGCCGCAGTACGGGCTCTACTCCTCCTTCATGGCCTGCTTCGTGTACACTGTGAGTTTTAACCAGCTTTGTTATAGGTATCACCTCTGTTTGAGTTCAAATTCTACCTTGTTGAAGCGTTACTTTCTCTGTGATGCTTTTAGATCTTAGTTTGGCTTTGAACATCCTCCCTACAAACTGCTTGCCTTTGCATCCCCTTAAGTGTAGCCGGAATGAACTGTAATAAAATTATCCCTACAATGTCGGTGATAATCACTAGAGCTAGTCTAGGGTTGCTCACCGTTGTGAAAGGATTAGTCTGGCAGTTCAGCTGTAAGTCACTGACGCCCCAGCCCCACCCTCTTACATCAGGGACATTATCTATTATAAGCATATTACAAACCTTAATTCACAGCCGATTTACCAATAAAATCTCACCACTCACTTCCACCCGCAGATATTCGGGTCAGTGAAAGACTCGGCCATCGGCCCGACGGCCATCGCCGCCATCTTGACGCGCGAGAACCTGCACGGGCTGGGGCCGGAGTTTGCGGTGCTGCTGGCCTTCCTCTCCGGCTGCGTGGAGCTGCTCATGGGCATCCTGCAACTGGGTGAGGGGCTCTTCAGCATCAGTAATCTTCATTTACTGGACAATCAGTAATCGTCCAAGGCTGGAGAAAGACTTCCTCCTTTTGTACTTTCTTTCCTGTGGCGCATGAAAGGATGCAGTGAAACCTGGGCAATCGTTAGATTGGCAAATCCTTTTAGCACGACGACACCGGCTCTCAGGGTACCTACAGTCGCTATTAACAGTCTTCCACTACTGGAGAAAGGCTTCCTCTCGAAGGCAGTCCCACAATACGCGGTTCACATCCAGCTAACTGTCTAAGGCCGTCGGTCGAGTGAGATAGAGGGCTTGTCGAGTATCTTCAGTGTCTATGTGGCATCGTATTAGAAGCTTATCTTCAAAATAAGTGGTAAACTAATGGTCCCACGTTCGATGCTTGAGTGGGAACATCAATAAGTATTTTAATTCTGTATTCCCAGTTAGGTTAGGACATATACGGCTCATCACCTGATGTTTGTAAAGTGGAATGATCCATGCTTCCGGATTAGCATTTTATTAACCTGAAAGGTCGTTCTTTTACGAATGATTCAGTATCAATTTGTTTTATTAAGTTCATAACGGATGAGAGAATATCCAATTGGCTGAAAGAATCCGGCATTCGGGAGTGCCGGCTGATTACTCACGTCTCCTACAATAATATTTATATACTTGTACAATCGTATCTAGAACGCGCTATCTCATGAAGAATTTGCAAGGTAGCACTATTTCATTTACGCTGACATAAACAAGTAGGTACCTACGCAGATATTACGTGAAAGGTATACTGTTTATACCAAGTATACAGAGGGCAATGTACTACCTACGGGTACTTACAGTAAAATACATCGTACTTACATTAAAATTTAGAATAGAATATAATACTTTTCTTATTCTTTATTAGTCACCACAAAATATTTAACACTTAGTTAAGTACTAGTAAGTGCGTTGTACCAGGGAGAGGGGATGTTTCACTCTTGGGATACAGACTAAGCAGTACCTATCGGTACTAAGTGTAAGGTTGGGCAAGTAGGTACTTGACTTTCCTCTTTCAGCCACTCCTTTCTAAGAGGTCCAGCGGACTGAAAGGCGCCCCTGGTATGTGTTAATAAACTATATAATTACACAAGGAAGGTAAATAAGGTGCCAACACTAATTTGTATTTTCTTGCTATAAGTAAATTAAGCGTGCAAAACAATTATGATCGCGCGACTGGTGTTGAAAATGATTGTTAAGTATTTCCTACAGTGTTGATGTCACTAACTCCGCAATACACTGAAAGAAATCCCTTGTTTTTGTTTCAAAATACGTCTGTACGTAATGGTAGTTTTAAAACTAGGGTACATTCAAACTTGTTTTTTTTTACATCTAAGTACCTACTTATGTAGATGGGAAACTAACTATTCATAGGTGACTAGTATCTTCAAACTTGAAGATGACTGCCAATCAAATCGATTCATTCAGAAAGTACCTAATACTATCCAACTGTCTGAAAATAGGTAAGCTGTCCCTAAAGGTTAACCTAATAGTATTTGAACCGTATAACACGTACCATTTCTCACCAGACGTAGCGGTAAGTAATCGATTTGACTTTGTATGGACGGAATCTGCCGCTGCCCACTCGGTGGAGAGCTCGTCCTCCCGGCCCCTGGAGACGCGGGGACCGATCACTCCACTCCACTCTAATCAAATGATGTATTGCGAATTTCTCATGCGGGCCTTTGGCTAAAAATAGTCGTAGAAATAGTTGAGGTACTTATATTCTGAAACATAAGGTAGCTTTGTAAACCGATCATAAACTTTCATATAAAATTTAAAATAGGAAGGTAAGTACTATGTACGCTATTAGCTACAATATGGTCTTTCTTTGGTTCTCAAAATCTCAACTGTGATATTTGAATACAAACTAATACCGGTTCGGAGGATGTTCTACAACATTCGCGGCACAGGAGAAAGTAGTTAAAGTAGGCATGTCTACTGTCTAGGTATGGGTATGGACTGATTGTTTTTAGTTTCTCCACTTTTATGTCAATATTGTTTTTCATTTTGGTACCTACATATTTAAACCATAACTTTCCTATACGCTATCATTGAGTAAGTATGCCACGCTACAAGGTAAACAGACGAGACGTACAGAACTCCATAGATCATGTTTTGTATTGTATACCTAGGTGGTAATTACAGTTTCAATTTCAAATTAAATAAAGAATCCTTTATTACGAGTTTAAAGTTATTCCAAGAGTTGAGAAAACCCCCTATAAAAGCCAATTAAAGCTTGCATCTTCCTTCCTATTAACATAATTTTCACCATCCCTCTCTCTGTCTCTCCCAGGGTTCCTGATAGACTTCATCAGCGGGCCGGTGTCGGTGGGCTTCACGTCGGCGGCCGCCATCATCATCGCCACCACGCAGGTCAAGGACATCCTCGGACTCAGCTTCCCGGGGGGGAAGTTCTTGCAGGTGTGCTAGCTTAGCTGTATAACTTACGTACCTATATGTATAGTACACGGGCCGCCCGTAAGTAACGTAACGTTAATGGTAGGGTTTAATATACTTACCTAGGTACTTATATGATTATATTCTGCAGGATTAACAGACATGGTTCTTAAGTACCTTATTAGTTATTAATCTTACTACATTCATTCCAAATAGAATTAATTTATAGGTACAAAATATGTCTATAGGTACGTTTTAATTACGTTATTGGTCAACACTTTATCCCTATTTGGACTGATTTATGGCAACTAATAATTTATCCTCCTGTTTGGAATCAGATTTCCGTGGTCATTACTGAAACATTCACGGCTGCTTTTTACCTAACAAATGAAATTATGGTTTAGTGTTATTTGTACGAAACTATTGCAACGGCTATTGTTTTAATCAACATTGGTCATTAATTCATTTAAATCCACCATTGTTTCAAGCAATGATTGAATCATTTTTTTTTGCTATTCCTCGTCCAATGCGATTGTCATGATCGCTTGATTCTATTAGGTTTTTGTACGATTTATTTATAAGTAATTGAGTTTTTTCGTGAACTTTCGAAAGGCCTTGAGTTGTTAGATGTTATTCCTTTGTTATCCTCATTTAAAATTCCACATTCGTAGGGAGGAAATAGGATTCCGTTTCTTTCAATTTTCTTAATTTGGTTGGAACTGAATAACAGTCATGAAAATTATTTTTAGATAGAAATATAGGTATTTCAGAGCCATGCTATTATATTATTTTAGCTTCTTTCATACTATAACATTGAGTATATAATCGTAATAATAACGATCGTCATCATCAGCCCGTTCCTTTTTATCCACTGCTAGATTATGCCCCTTCGCACCAGTTTTTTCTCTGTATTGTAATTTCATAATATTACCTAACCTTATTATGTATGGTGTCCCAGGTGTGGACGGGCCTGTACGAGCACATCGGCGAGACGCGGCTGTGGGACGCCCTGCTCGGCGTCTCCTGCATCGTAGTTCTGCTGCTGCTCAGGGTAAGTTACACAGAAAAAAATATCTTTTTTTACCCCAAATTGGACGTTTCGTACCTGAAAATATTTATTATATACCCGAGTCCGCGTTGATATACCTAAGGTGAAGTGCGGTAATTGCAACTAAAAATATTGAAGTCGTAACTTCATCATCTGATAATTCTTTATATATAAGGAAATAGTATTACTGTAAAATCATGCCAAAGTCAAAATTTTATGTAGATTTTATTCTACTATCATGACAAAGAAAAACTCTGAAGAATAAAGAGCTATTGCCAAAAGTTCCGGCAAAGGCAGAAATAGTTGCAATTACCCCTCCTGGCGGGTAATTGCAACTAATCGTTTTATCTCCATATTTTTCTATGTGTGGTGTATATTGTGTATTTGAAACAAAAAGACTAAGAGAATATTCATAGGATTGTGACACTTATCTCCTTGTAACTACGACCAATTTCGCATGAAAATACTGTTTAGCCGTGGGTCTGGTAATTGCAACTAATTTCTCAAAAATAGTGATGGGAACTTTATTGTAATTTTATCGACAGATTGTAGTGTCTGCCATCGACAAGCCAAGAAGACCATGGTAGCAGAATAAAACTCGGGGATAAAAATATTAATAGCTATATTTTTATTAATCAACATTAAATATTTTACTTATGTTTAATCAAACAGCCTTTTTACAATTTTTTTGGAAAGTTTTCGGTATTTACCGCAGGCAGGATGCCGGGTGGAATTTTGCAGGTTTTCTAAAATACAAATACAAATACAAATACAAATACAAATCGTTTATTTGGTGCTAAGTAAAAGTTCACACAAATGCATCTTATCTCTAGTCCCTACACTAGGATTCCCTGTGTTGTAGGGGCTAGCTTTCACTCTTCCACACTATTTTACAAACATTTAAAATATATATTAGAGTGTTACAAGAAAATATGTACAATTACAAGTACAGTTAGTAACTAAGTAAAATAAAATATAAACCCGTTTAAATTTGAATTGATTATGATTATGTGTGTGTGTGTTTGTGTGTGTGTGTGTGTTTGTGTGTGTGTGTGTGTGTGTGTGTGTGTGTATGTGAGTGTGTGTGTGTGTGTTTATGAGTGCGTGTGTGTGTTTATATGTGTGTGTGAGTATGTGAGTGTGTGATCACGTTAGTATAATTATGTTGTTGGTATGTGTATTAGTAAGATGTTGGTAGGTGGTGTATTGTATGTGTCTGTATTATATATATGCTTATATAATACAGACACATACTTTTATGATATAAAAAAATGTATGCTTAACAGATATGTTTAAAATTTGGTATTCAGCCTTTTATTCTTATTTGTGTGTTATATTACACTGCCGGGCAATGAAAAGGTTCCACTCAGAAAAGCACTAAATTACTTCTAAACGGAAAAGGCTAGCTAAATGCCGTCTTCTGCAACATTGAAGTACATTTATCAGAGCATTAGGATATTATCAACTAAAATCGGTAATATTTTGTTCCAATTTAAAATTGAATCTTTGAAAAAATTGGGGTCGTTTGCTGTCGGAATTTTGTGAGTGGAACTTTTTCATTGCCCGGCAGTGTATTAGTGATTGTATCGATATATTCATGTTCCCCCATCACTGGCTTTTTCCAATTTCATACAAAAATTGGCAGCTAATTGTAACCACCCTAAAAACTGCAAAATAGTTGCATTTACCAGACTTTGCATTTTTTGTCTGGTAAATGTAACTACACAGAAAACTCGGAAAATAATCGTGTTAGAATAAAACAAATACATACAAAATGACTTACCGTTATAAGTTTTTACTTTTTTTTGGAAAAACCTTGCGAGGAACCACTAAAAACTATTTTATAAAATAAAAATGCACACCATGTCCATCCGACACCAGCAGCCTAAAAATGGCCGATGACAAAAAGCTCTATAACTCCCACAATTCTTGAGCTATCAGCGCATCTACATTTTTGGGTAGAACTTTTATGATGTAAAATTGATTTTAGTCTGTTGTTTTACAATGAAGTAACTCTAGAGGGAGTTATTGAAGTTAGTTGCAATTACCGGATAGTTGCAATTACCGCACTTCACCTTATGCTCGAAAACCAACACTTTTTCAAGATCTAAGTTTCATAGTTGTAGATAAAATATAGGTATACCTGTAGGTAATGTCTGGGCAAAGAATCCTGACACCATTCAGAATAACAATGCTACCTGTACCTGGGAGCGTTCAGGTTTTCTTGGCCGGACTGGTAGGTAGTTAGGTACTTTACGTTTATCGCATTTGCATGTAATGTAAAACATGGAAAACTTGGATAATATGCATAATGGACACGTGGAGTGCTATCGTTTATGGAATCTCTTCAATTATATTAAGCTGAAGGTTTTCCCACACAAAGGCATCATATCAGAAACAAACAATCGCAGGGAACTTATGTCACTTCCGACAACTCAGGAACAAAGTGAGCACTTAGCTAAGACTGCTTAGCTTAGACCACCAGCATTTAACTGAAACTGTAGGACGGCATGAATGAAAGGTTCAATCGGTTGCCTGATTTCCAATTAAGCCAATCTAAATCAATGTAGGATGTAACATTAAAATAAAACGAGTTTTTTTTTATTATACATCTGGGTTACATACCTTAGGTACCTATAATATACAATAGTACAATAGTGCTAACAGATTGTGCCTTTGACTGTTGCCTTCCTATAACCTACATAGTTATTGTATAATGCAGGTGTACCTATTTCTAATCTTCAGAGTGATTACTGCTCCCCAAGAACATCTAGTTAGTAAATTGTACACCACTTTGTAAAGATCTAAATCATAATTGTATGTTAATCTGTTTCTGTAACCTTACAAATATAAGAGCTAAAATCGTAAATGACTATTGTACAAATGACTGGACGGAGGCGGCGCTTTAATTGCCTGAAACAATACGGAGGAAACTGTGCAAAGGTCTTTCAATGAATAACTCAGCTATAATTTTAACATAACTATTTAGGACACCCAGAAGAGGCGTAGCAATAACTTTAAAATGACTATTCTAATCGACCATAAACCTCTTCTGAAGGGCTTCTACTAGGCGGCTTGATGATTATGCGATTTTCATGGCTTATTCCAATAGTTTCATGGCTACGATGTTACAGACAAACTTCCCTCCCAATCAATTCCCGCCCTCTTCAATTGAGAGATTAGTATAAAGCGCATTTATGTACCTATATAGATATGTTTTTTTTTTCACTTTCTTAACACAACCTATTCCAGAAAGTGAAGGACATCAAGGTTCCCGCCCCTTCGTCCCCGAGCCGCGCGGCGCTCGCCAACACGCTGTGGTTCCTGTCCACCACCAGGAATATATCTGTAGTGCTGGTCTGCGCTGGACTGGCCTATTACTTTGATACGCAGCACCAGACGCCGTTTAAGCTTACTGGTACGTACATTCCACCACAATCCTGTAGTCGTAGATATGGCATGTAGACTAAAATACCATAGAAAAAAAAATAACAGCGCCGGTGTTGATATTAAAAAACTATCCCAACCAGATATTAGGCCGAAAGTGCACTCTAGGATCAATGCTTGGGCAGCCGAATATAAAAGAGACGTAACAGCTACGCAACGGAAAAATATTTGGTCCAGCATGAAGTGTTTGGTCTCAGATATTAATGCTACTATTTTACGGCCATCAAAGGAAGCACAGAAGCAGGTGTGGATGACTGAAGACATTCTAGAATTGATTCAGAAACGCCGACTCTACAAAAATTCAGACGAAGATAGGTACAGAAGTCTACAAAAAGAAATTCGCCGTAAATGTCGTAATGCTAGATCGAAATGGTACGAAGAACGATGCGAACATGTGGAGTCCTTGTTAGCGAAGCATGACTCATTTAATCTCCACAAGGAGATAAAGAATATGGCCGGCATTCACAAAAAGCGCCAGCAATCTTTCCTGGCCGATGGTAGTGGCAAAATTATACTGGACGTGCAAGTTAAGAAACAACAATGGGCACTGTACATAAAAGAGCTGTTCAGCGACGATACCCGAAGCTGCACTCAAGACTTAGGTGTTGCTGAAGGTCCTAGTATTCTAAAGTCGGAAGTGCTCAGCGCCTTGCATAAAGCCAAATCGGGAAAGGCAGTTGGTCCAGATAAAGTTAATATAGAAATCCTGAAACTACTAGATTCAGATAACATACATAGCTGCTCTTGTAGATCTCTACAACTACGTGTACGACTCTGGCGATATACCTGAAGACTGGTTGAAATCTACCTTCATCACTCTACCTAAGAAACAGGGCGCAAAGAAATGCCAAGATTTCCGTACCATAAGCCTCATGAGCCAAGTGTTAAAAGTGTTTTTAAGCATTATACACAATCGCATCAGAACTAAATGCGAAGATCAGCTCGAGGAAAGTCAGTTTGGTTTCCGCGCTGGCATGGGTACGAGAGAGGCTCAATTCGCACTCAACGTGCTAGTTCAAAAGTGTAGGGAAATGCAGCAAACTGTGTTTCTTTGCTTTATAGACTACGAGAAAGCTTTCGACCGTGTACAACACGAGGTACTTATTAAACAACTCGTAGCTATCGGCCTAGACAGCAAAGACATACGCATCATCAGCAACCTATACTGGAGGCAATCAGCAACGGTATTGGTGGATGGAGAGGAAACAGGTGCCGTTGGTATTCAACGAGGTGTCCGTCAAGGATGCATCTTGTCCCCGTTGCTCTTCAATCTATACTCCGAAACAATCATACGAGAAGCACTGGAAGACGTGGAAGCAGGAGTCGTCGTCAACGGGCGCGTGGTCAACAACCTGCGTTACGCGGACGACATTGTCCTATTAGCATCCACCCAAGAAGGTCTCCAACAGATTGTAGACAGAGTTTACGAGTGCAGCAGAAGAGTTGGGTTGAACATGAATGTGTCCAAGACGAAGTTTATGGTAGTCGCGAATGAGCCCAAAACGACGACAGACTTACGCATAGGAGCGAACATCATTGAAAGAGTCGACAAATACAAGTATCTTGGGTCATGGCTGACGGACTCATGGGGGAGTGATACTGAAATACGAGTGCGTATCGAAATTGCCCGAGCGTCATTCATGAATCTGAAAAAAGTTCTGTGTTGTCGACAACTTTCTATAAAACTCCGTACCAAGATTCTGAAGTGCTACGTGTGGCCCATCGTCCTTTGTGGGTGCGAGTCATGGACCATAAAGGAAAACTTCAAGAAAAAACTTGAAGCTTTCGAGATGTGGTGTTACCGACGCATGCTTCGAATCAGTTGGACCGATAAAGTCACCAATGTCGAAGTTCTGAAACGAATGCATAAGCAAGTGGAACTCGTGCGTACCATTAAGCAGCGCAAAGTAGCCTACTTAGGACACGTTTTGCGTAATAAACGATACCAGCTGCTACATACCATAATAATGGGCAAAGTGGAAGGAAAGAGAAGGCCTGGAAGGAGAAAATTGACGTGGCTGTGCAACATCAAAGAGTGGACCGGTGTAAAAACCGTGGAAGAATTATTTAAAACAGCCAGGAATAGAGAGCGCTGCAAAGAGCTGACTGCCAACCTTCAATGATGGAGAGGCACTATAAGGTACGTACATTGATGCTTAGGGTAAACGTGAGAGAAGTGAGGTCAGTAGACGAGGAGCAATGCGATATACTCGTAGTTACACCACCAGGAGCTTCTTCATGGTGCTGGTGTGGTGGTACTCGCCTACTACTACTTCGACACGCAGCACCAGACGCCATTCAAGCTCACTGGTAAGTGTTAGATATACATTGATGGTTATAGCTGGGTGAAGAGAAGCGCTGGTAGTCGCGCAGCAATGATAATGCGTCGGTGCGATACGTGTGAGTTGAGAGAAGTGAGGTCGGTAGACGCGCAGCAATGGTATGGTAATAATATTATCATAAATTATCAATAATCATACTTATATGTACCCCCTTCTCATAATCTTCTTTATTTTCTATCTCATCCCGTAACTTAACTTACCAATAACTAGAGAAGAGTTTTTCAATATGCACATTATTCTCTGACCACAATCAACCCTGATTCCAGGCACAGTAAAGCCGGGGCTGCCCGAGTTCAAGCTGCCGCCGTTCTCGGCGACCGTCGGGAACCACACCTACACCTTCATGGAGATGACGTCCACGCTCAGCTCCGCCATATTCGTCGTGCCATTGCTCTCTATACTGGAGAATATCGCGCTTGCTAAGGTTTTCTGTGAGTATTGCAGAGTTGGTAATTTGGTAATGTGCTTTTATATCTGTAGATAATTATCCTCTATGCTATGCCCAATGGGTATTAGAGGACAGATTCGTATAAATAATCATAAAAGGTTAATGGATTCATAAAATATAGATAGATACACCACGGATACCTTCTTCAGCCTTCTTCTGAACCCGTAGCATAAATTTTAATCGTGAACGTAAAGTAAAATAACTATTATGTTATCTCCATGGATTTTGTAGGACAATTTTAGTTCTGCTACCGACCGCCAGGGGCGCTGTTCATATTTTCATACAAAATTACTTGATGAATTGTACTTCACGTTCACGATGAAAATTTATGCTAAGGGCTAGGCTATAAGTATGTTTTTTGTAAGTATGTCTGATTTATGTGGTGTTCAATAAAGCAATATTCTATTCTATTCTATTCTAAGGGCTCAGAATGCCTTTCTGGAATCTGACCAGTGTCTATGTCGCAGGCATCTGGTTTAATCTCCTGTTTGATTGAACCACTAGCCCGTTCATTGGATGGCACTATTCAGTTGTATGACTAAAGGACAACTCGTCAAGTCGTTGATTGTAACGTTCGACGTCTTGACTGAACGTCATTCAGCGGAGTCGTTGAATGGGATATAGTATAGCAACTTTGTAATGTCTGGTTAGGGTGAACATGACCAGACAAGAGTCAACAAAAAGACTGTTACAAAGCTCTTATCTCACAAATTAACTAAACAATAACAATAAACGTACCTTCATATTGTTGTTTATAATTATCCAGTTACGCCACAATTTTTTCTTTGAAACTATCCGCCGGCGTAGTAATAGGTAAATCCATGTTGTCACACTATTTTAACACAAATAACGCACTTTAAAGCTAATTTATTTGCAAAAAACTAACAATATAGGTGCTTTTTGTATCAGCTGTTAGCTGTTAGACGCCATATTTGTTTTGTTCACCACCTGACTGATTTTAAGTCAGCTAACTAGTTGGACGTTTTGTGGCGCTTGTGCAATCAACGTTCGGCCTAGTCATACAACTAAGCAGCGTCATCCAATGAACGGGCTAGCGGTTCAATCAAACAGGAGATTAAACCAGATGCCTGCGACATCTACATTCCACTATCTAACAACGTCTGTTAAACCATTCCAGCGGACGGTAAATACGTGGATGCAACTCAAGAGATGCTGGCTCTAGGCGTGTGCAACATCGCGGCGTCGCTAGTGGACTCGATGCCGGTGTCTGGAGCCCTGTCCCGCGGCGCCGTGAACCACGCCTCGGGGGTCGCCACCACCGCCGGCGGCCTGTATACTGGCGCGCTGGTTATACTGTCCTTGCAGGTTGGTAGTCAGAGTGCACAGTGCTCATCAGGCCCTGTAGCACGGGGCGCTATTAAGACGTGACAAAAGTTCTCTGTCGCGCACGCTCTTGAGGCTGCGTGATGTTAGTGAGCGCGATGCAAAACTTTTGTCACCTCCAAAAAGCGCCGCGTGCGAGCCCTTCAGGTAGTAGGTAGGTATACGTCCAATGTCGGCTGTAGGCCGGTTCAAATACGTGGACGCACAAGAGAAGCTGGCACTAGGCGTGTGCAACATCGCGGCGTCGCTAGTGGACTCGATGCCGGTGTCGGGCGCGCTGTCCCGCGGCGCCGTGAACCACGCCTCGGGGGTCGCCACCACCGCCGGTGGCCTGTATACTGGCGCGCTGGTTATATTGTCTTTGCAGGTTGGTAGTAACAGCGCACAGTTCTCATCAGGCCCTGTAGCATGGGGCGCATTTAAGACGTGACAAAAGTTCTCTGTCGCGCTGGCTGTTGAGGCTGCGTGATGTGAGTGAGCGCGATGAAAAACTTTTGTCACGTCTTAAAAGCGCCGCGCGCGAGCCCTTCAGGTAGTTCGTATACGTCCAATGTCGGCTATAGGCCGGTTCAAATACGTGGACGCAACACAGGAGATGCTGGCGCTAGGCGTGTGCAACATCGCGGCGTCGCTAGTGGACTCGATGCCGGTGTCTGGGGCTCTGTCCCGGGGCGCCGTGAACCACGCCTCGGGGGTCGCCACCACCGCCGGTGGCCTGTATACTGGCGCGCTGGTTATATTGTCCTTGCAGGTATATAACTCAAGAAAAATAAAAAAGAGTCCAGCAAGGTGGACTCTATGTATAAATACTGAAGTCCTGGGTTTGCTATCAGGAATAATTTTAAATATTCTCTAGTTTTATGTGGGGTAAACTGAAAACATAGATGTAGGTAGCATCCATTGATCTTTAGTATCATTCAGGCCATTCAGATCACTATAAATGTTTTAGCGTAGAAAAATCTCAATAATGCTTTGAGTTGGTTCTAGACTACTAGCTATCAACTACTTAATAATATACATAATAGAAGATACCTACTAACTGTTTTATCTCTTTCAGTACTTCACGCCATACTTCTTCTACATCCCGAAGGCGTCGCTGGCGGCCGTCATCATCGCCGCCGTCGTGTTCATGATGGAGCTGCATGTCTTCAAGCCCATCTGGAGGACTAAGAGTAAGACTATTTCATAAAACTACCCACCTCTAGTTACCTAACTAATAAAAACTGTGGAGAGAATCTGAACTTTGGAGACTGACCAACCGAAGGTTAGGTTAGGCTTACAAAAATCATTACTTACCTATCACATCGGGCTCACCAATATTGAAGTAACTAGGTACACCAATAAGTAAATAAAATTACCTACCATTCCATTAACCTTCCAGAAGTGGACATAATCCCGGCGGTGGTGACGTTCGTGGCGTGCCTGGTGACCCGGCTGGAGCTCGGCATCGTCATCGGCATCGCCGTCAACCTCATGTTCCTGTTGTACGCCTCCGCCAGGCCGACTGTGCGCGTGTCCAGGGCTACTGTGAGTGTGTTTGTGTACAATTTGGGCCAAAGAAACCACCTTTGTGAGGTGTCAGGTTTCTTTGACCCAAGCTGTCCCTTTTCAGACTTCATTCTTTTTAGTGAAAAGTGTTTAGTTCACGGATTCTTCTGTCAGCATGTGCATAAAAATAATCTTCCTGTGACTTTAAGTTTTACTGATAATTTAATTAACAGTTTCTTTTGCCTAAACAACTATAATCTGAAGATAGAACAAAAATCATTCTTATATACAGTGACCTGCACAGAAACGTGACCCATCTCAGTAGCAGTATCCCTCTAAGAGCGGTCAGGTTTCTTTGCAGGTCGCTACTTTAGGTGCAAGCTAGTGCACCTTCACTTTATAAAATATGTTAATCTCTCTCAACAGTCAATGTCCGGAGTAGAATACCTAGTGGCAGTAGTGGACCGGTCTCTCTCGTTCCCTTCAGCGGAGTACGTGCGGCGCGCGCTGCGCAAGGCGGCGCAGAAGGACATCAACGTGCCGCTCGTGTTGGACGCTACGCATGTGCAGGCGGCTGACTTTACTGCTGCTAGGGTAGGTTTTGTCTTACTCTTACTCTCTAAGTACTCTTAAAGATCATTAACACCTCTGTTACATTGTAATTAGTCGTTAACTATTGACACATCTGTCATGAATTCAAGGTTACAATGTAACAGGGGTGTTAATGATCTAACAAACTATGGTGAAACTAGGCCTAAGAGGCGCTAATATTTGCTGCGGAAACCTAGAACCTCGGCATAACTTCAGTTTCTAAACACTGAAGAGCAGTGAAAAGTAAAGGCGAATCAGTAAGTTGCCGACGTTATTCAATGCCTTCACCGCTAGATGGCGACTCTCCCGCACTATAGATCCCTCGTTTACCTGTCAATACTAAAACGATAGATGTAAAATCTCGCATGCTGTCATTACGTAATAAAATCTTAGCCTGAATCAATCATTAAAAATTGTTCCTCCTTCCCTCAGGGCATAAAATCCCTGATCGAGGACTTCGACTCCCTCGGCCAAGCGCTGATCTTCTACAACGTGAAGCCGTCCATCGCGAGCGTGTTCCGCGGCGTCAAGCCGAAGCAGTTCGTGCACTGCGCGTGCAGGGCTGAGCTGGATGAAGTGCTGAGCAGTATCGCCGCTAAACTCAATGTGGAAAGGTATGGATTCTCTATTTGCAGCGTTTGACCAATAGATGGCGGCACTATCAGTTTTTGTCACTGTTCTGTCACTGGCAATGTAAAATTAGTTAAAAGGCACTTTTACGTGCGCTTCGTTAGTGCGGCGTGTGTATCGCTAGATGGCGGTTACTTATGATTCAACAGAGTAAGTTGTAAGTTGCAAACCGCAGCGCGTGTACCGCTAGTTGGTGACTCTTAAGACTTAGCCCTATTAGCAACGTAGATATCCTCTATGTACGTTTAACAAGTGTTTCTATTGCATTGCAGGCAAGCAGCGGCGGCCCAGCAGCAACCATCGGCCTCGTGAGATCTCCAGGAAGCGCCGGTCGCTCACCGACACAGTATTTATTAGAAAATATTATTATTATTGACTATTCTATTTGTAAGTTGTATCTATGTCTTAGGTTAATTCAGTAAAATAGCATAGCTATTTATAGTTCAAATAATTATTTGCCGTGGGAAAGAAGTTTTTGACATTTTATGAGTAAGGTAATAAATTGTGTTTGTTGATATTGAAAGAGTTATTTAACCTCTGCATGCCGCATGCGGCTCTAATAGCAAAAGTTACTTCTAACTTTACAGTCCCATAATAAAAATTGTCTATAAAACCTACCTAAACTAGTCTGCAAAACGTTGGGTCCTCTAATTGGAAATTAGGTCTGATCCCTATTTAAATTCCATGGTAATTTAAAATAAAACAGCCAATTATCAGATAATTAAATGTTGTATTAATGACAATCACATGACATGTCTCGATCGCGACACATCCGTCGCTCCGTACTTATTGATACCTCGATATAGAAAGATACACTGAAATACAGTTACGAATAGACAAACATACATTACATTACCTACAGACTAAGCTTCAGTACTTCGCACTGCACCATAACATTTGCCAACTACCCACAATTCGCTAAACTTTTAAAGTAAAACTAGTAAAGTAAACGTTACAAAAATTCTTATAGAACCGCTCGCCCTGTGGGCCGATGAAACAAACCTCTACTCAATATTGATGCATTCGTAGCACCGTACATACAATAATAAAAACGGGGGTAAATTGAGCACGATAATAAATTCAAACGAAATTCTTTCCGAACTTTACACGAATCTTACACAAGAATCTGCGAAGTAACTGTTTATCTTTACAATAAAATTGTGTCTAGAGTAGACTGAGCGACAAATGAAGGTACTTGTATATAAAAGAGTAAAGAGGAAGACTGGCGCGAACACCGAGAGATCAGAGAACACCTCACTTGCACTCCTGGCTCTACGTAAGCCAACACGTCTCATTTGGCAAACACTTGGCCAAACAATGGTCGTAGATGATATAGAAACATGCCAGTCTACTAACGAGCCATAGCATCAACGCTCTATCAAAATATATTTGGCATTACATCCATGAACATACAAAATAACCTAAACTTACGGAATACATTACAAATATGACACCTTTATACTTTGCACTCCAAGTCAACAATAAAATACTAATACAATTCAAATTATATAAGCACTAATATAATTATAATAACTAAATATATGACGGCTAGTGTATACAGACTAGCGCTAACCAAAAATATTGATTTAATCACCTATAATCGCCAGTGAGGCCATAGCTTTATGTCGACACTAAAAGAGTATTTAAAATGGCGCGTTGTGATTGGACGCCGACATTGACGTCACGAGTTTCTACCAATGAAATCACAGGGTATGATAAAGCGGACATAAAGCTAAGAACTCACATTTTTATAAACTAAAAATAAGGATTTTGGCTGCTCGACCACCTCAGTTTCCCATTCCTATAGTACCTTAATTCGATTTAGAGTTACAACCGACTACAATTATTTTAAGAGTAAATTTAATCCCTAAGTTTTTTATAAATGCAATAGAATCTCGAAGAGACGTGATGTATGAAGTTAATTTTAATACAAAGTGTTTTGCATATCCTACAAAGAGATATATTAAAATTATGAAATCAATATAATTCAAAGATAATAAACTGATGAAGCATACAATATAAAATCTCAAATTGGCGCAGTCAAGTCGCAAGATCTTTTAGTTTTTGGATTTAATCATCATCAGTAAAATATACTTTAATGAACAATACGAAATAACTAAAGAACGATACAGGAAATAAATGAATGCGGCCAGAGGATCCGCTAATCAAAATAAAGTTTTACATAAATATAAGTTTGTTAATTTAAAGCCAAAAAAACCCTTAAAAATTGGGTAAAATGAGTTGAGCGGCAACACTACCCAACATGGACAGTCGACAATGGCAGTTACTGTGGCAAACATTACTCTACTTCGTTTTTTTTTCATTTAGCACTTTTCTTATTAAACCCTAGAAGAAACTATGAAGTTTCAGAAAGATAACCATAACCCCACTCCAGTTTCCGAAACATCCACTATTCAACTTGTAAAGCAAGATAATTCGAACGTGTCGTTAATTTAACAGCCGGTTAATTAACTGATGGTCGTTTCAGAAACTGACGATGAGCGTACCGGGACTCGAGTCCTCGCATAGAGACAGATAATTACTTGCTAAAGTCGTGTGCCGTACACACAGACATAGGCCGTCTATAGAGACGCTAGTCCTAAAAGCTACAATAATGTATATCAAAATAAATTGATATTCGTATGTGTTTGGACTAAATTCGTGATGTCGCGGCCAATATTTTGAAATTATCTCACCACACCAGTATAATTACATAATTATTCATTATTCACAATAATTACATAACATGGAATGCAATATTAGTCATAATTACAAATTACCAAACAAACAATTTCAAAATTTGACCGCGGCATAAAACCAAGCGAATAATGGCCTCTACATTAGATGTAAAAATATATATAATTTCGCATTGTCTGTGTTGTACGTGCGGTAATTTTGCCCCACGAGTGGGGCAATATGGGGAGGTGGGCCCTAGCGTGGGGCGGGTGCCCCACCGACGCTCAGTATTTGAGTAGATCATCGTCGTCGAGCTCCGTTAGTGCGAGTTTACTGTCTATCACTGAAATTAGATAAGATATATATTAATGATGAAAACTGGTTGGGGATTTATTGTATGTTGTGATGAATTAATGCATCAATAGAAACACATTAAATATATATGAGTATTAATCACAGAGACGTCACTGGTTTACCGTAGGTAAAATTGTTAAACATTTGCTTGATTTGTTTAATGAATCGATATAGAGCACAGCACACAATTACGGAACAGTATTTCTTCTCATCAGATAAAAGTCCTTGTATACTGATTGTGGACAAGGCGGTTCAAATACAAAAATTTCCATCAAACAATTATCATAAGACGAAATACTGCACTTTAGGCAAAGCAGCAAAATATTTCCCTTCAGTGAAAACACAGCATATAGCATTGCATTGTGGGAAGTACTCACGCTGGTCCTGGATAGTAGTATGGAGGGGGTCGCTCGTACTCAGTAGGTCCGTGGTAGCGAGGGGGTCCTTCCTCCCAGTGCCTGCAACCAACCGCCACCGTGAGGCGCTTGTGGGGCAATGTGGGGCGAGGTGGGGTAATATGGATGTGATGTGTGGAACGAATATGGGCAATGTGTTGATGACGTGATAGCCAATTTGGGGGCATAGTGGCGAAATATAGGGCTGTGGGGCAAAGTGGGATGAGGATGCATGGGGAAATATGAGGTGAGCTAATAACACTTATGGATGGTAGACGCTTGTTTGAATGGATATAAATAAATAATAATAATAATATGTGGGGACATCTTCACACACGGCCATCCGACCCCAAGCTAGGCAGAGCCTGTGTTATGGGTATCGGACAGCTGATATATCTACACAAATACATAGATAGATACATATTAAATATAAATACCAACACCCAAGACCCGAGTACAAATATTTGTTTTTAAACAAATATCTGCCCCAGCCGGGAATCGAACCCGGGACCTTCGGCATAGCAGTCAGGGCCACTAACCACTACGCCATTCGACCGACCAAATATGTAGCAATGTCATATAACAAACCCAATTTGTAACAACCTAAGTATCCGTTTAAACAAGCGTCCGCCATTCCAGAATCTTCCGTTAGTCGTTGACAAACATTTTCTTAGCTTAATGTTATTTGACAAAGGAACAATAAACACATAGCTGGGTGCGACGCGAAAGGAAACTTTTGTGTGCCAACTTGGGCAATACGAGTTCTCGAGTGAAGGACGACTGTCCTCTAGACTGGTTTTTTAACACACCGCTGAACCTACACGGGGTCGTTATCGACATCGATAAACTCTGCGATGCGCGTTCCACCAATCGCAGCGGCGGCGTATTTATGGCGAATTGCTATATAGTAACGTTTATCTTCGTCGACAACAAACCTGTGTAGACCCTCCTGAACTCTTTACGTGTAGCAATGTTGCGGTATGTTGATACATAGAGATAGATATTCTTGATTGGTACGTACTTTGGCGCCATATCATTATATCTGCGCGCGTGGTGTGCGTCGACGCGCGCCTCGGCGGCGGCCTCGGGCGGCGCCGCGCGGGGCTCGCGCCGCGTCCGCTTCTCTGCCTTGTAGGCGCTGCGGGGGGGTATAGGGTTAGTTAGGGGTATGGGGGGGGATCTACGAACGCTACCGACAATCAGAGACACTGTAGCTAAACACCTAAGTTGGTAGAAATTGGTTTTAGCATTAAGTCCTCCTTTAGTACACTGATGTGTTATATCTGTGCAATAAAGTATTAAATGAATAAAATAATAAAAGGGCCGGCATTATTATTCTGCAGAGGAATGTTGCAGATGCAGACGAACAGTCAGACAGGGAATGGACAACATTTCAAAAAACTAAAGCTGCTATAAATCGAAAACCATTTCGAGATTTAGCTCTAAAGGCCACAAAAAAAAATGTTTTTGTATTTTTTGGATGTATCATTTTCGAGAAAATCATAAAATAGTAAAAAAGGGCAGATGACGTCATGCATCAGGTGCGATGCATTTTGATGATCAAAGCCCATAGATTTAAAAACAAAGTAACTGTCACTTTCATTTTTGATTGACGTTGACGTTTTATCGTGACGTTGTTGTTTATTTGGGTCATTTTCATTAATTCTGTTCTGACACTTTCTGACAATTTTTTTTATTTATTATTAAGAGATGACCTCTATATAATATGTCCCAGAGCATGCCACCGCCTACACAGCTGAAAAAATGCTTCTGGTTATTTTTTTACATGATAAGTACCTACTTTCCATCATCGGAAATATCAAGGTCATTTGAAAATGACCCATTTGTTGGTTGGCATGTAAACAAAGTTTAAATGTCACTTGTCAGGGTCATTTATGTTTTTTTCGAGACTCAGGCAATAGACAAAAATAAAAATTGAACCTAATATGTGACGTCACTTCCGGTTTTAAAATAATTAACTTTAAAGTTAAAAATAACATGCAAATATTTATGTATATACAAAATAAAAATATACGGGTCCACTAATTTTCTATAAAGTTTCCGAATAACTAATAAAAATATAGGGTAAAGAAAATGAAATGTTGTCCATTTGCTTTGAATGCTATTGTAGGTATAATTTGAATAATTGTCGATAACGTTTGTAGATATAGTTTGAAGTAGCATATCATGTTCAGTATGTACAATAATTATACACACACATATACGTAAAAGCTAAGCTAACAAAAAAAATATGTAGGTAAGTAGTATGGTAGATTTGTGTCGACAAAGAAGATTCTTTTTTATTGGCTTTTAGCTTTTAAGTATAGATTTGGATGAAATAATGTCACAATGGGTAAGATGAGAAGAGTAAATGAGAATTACTTTTCTTAACACCAGTACCTACCTATATAATAAGTAAGTTCCTTAGGCCTAGAAGACCCATTAGCATTTGTAATATTATTAATTTAAAACCCTTTGTGACATTCATAAAACAAATCCACGAGTTCATAAAAGAAAAGCTCCAACACAGAAATATCTACAACAGTAACACTATTTACTGAGAATCATGCAATTATTCCTATTTAAAAGAAAAAAAACATGCTGTTAGCACCGAAACAAAAACCACATTACATAATACAAAATTAAAACGTGTAAATCGAAATACTGAAAGCTGAAAAGAAAAGTTGTGAATAAATAAGTGTTTATATTTATTGTTACCGATCCTGAGTTCTTCTTGTGGACTGCCGAAGCCGAGTAACTTGACATAGTAACTGATCATTATCTAATCCGACTCCATACATACATTGAAACTTAATCATATGAATACTAACTTATATATTTCGTAATATTTATACGCATAAGACAAGATTATGTTTTTCAAAAACACAATATACTTACATTTAAAAGTTATTACAATATAACCTTAATTATCTTACATCTATGTAAGTTGTATATTGGATAGAAAGTTAATATAGTCATTAGAATTGTAAGAAATGACTTAAATTGTATAAGATAGGGATACAAAAAATATCGCAGTTTCAAATACAGTTACCGCAAAAAGAAATCTACAATAATGAAATAATGTGGGAGATATTTGACACACCTAAATATAATATTACACCTATTTTAATGAGATTGTTTCCCTCCTCTTCATTTCAGCAAAGGCAGAGTTTGAAAACTTATCTGCACTGTGTGAAGAAAAAAAATAACTGTGTGATTCCAGTTACCCAAGTCAGTAACCAATCGCAGCGCAGCTAAGTTATCGAGCCCTGTTCTTGCATTGGGCTGCTATAGCCAGGTCATTTACTATACATAATTATATAAATAGTAAATATTAAGGTCAATACTGTACATTCACTCTCAATTCACTGCAGTGCGCCTAAGTACACGTCCTCTTAGTATGTACTAGGTACTGTGACTATACTTATAAATATTTTATAGAAAAGTGTCATACCAAAATGTCTATAAATATGATTATACACGTACGAGTATATGAAAGGGTATTACAAAATGGTATGGATTTATAAAAGGTAGTAGTAATACATTATAAAAAATGTAAGGCGATATCAAAACTATATTTTGTGAAAAGCGTTCCAAATTGCATTCAATTGTAAGCTACGTCGCTACCTACAGTATATTGGATATGTAAAATTTTTGTATATTGATACGTGTGATTATATGAAATTTATAGACGAGCTGTGTGTAGCAGCATCTATGCAAAATATGGGTAAGTATGTGTATAATAGTCAAAGCACTAATATTGCCACTGCCGGCCCTATTTACTATGTAGTAGGTACATAGTAATTAATAAGAATCAAGTGAACATAAAGTGTAATATAGGTTGTAGCACTTGTAGCATAGACTAATAATTAGTCTATGGTTGTAGTTAAGCAACGCATATGATATTCGAACGAAATATGATGTTTTTATTACTTTCCGATACGCTATGCACACTTTCAAGATTAAATTGACACGGTTATACGTTTTACAATCACTTTGTCAATTTACGTTTCCTTAGTCAATTGTAGGGCTAAATTAAATTACAGCTGCTTAAATTTGAGGTGTAAAAACACTGACTTAATATGTGTAGTTAACCTAACTTACTGATTTAGGTATGTGTACATATACATACTATTATGAATATTTAATGATAGAAGCGAGGCAACAAGCGACTTGAGTATATCCATTACAGTTCCTACATCACTGGACGAATGTTTATTTGTACGAAGCTGAAAGCACGGCACTACAGTATATAAAAGTGATATCATGTCATGATATGTGACTAGAATATGTAAGTATATAAGATATGATGATGTGACATGTAGACCGGTACACTAGTAACCACGTCACTTGACCGAAATGGCGGCCATCTTGTATTGTAGCCATGTCTTTTATCAAAGAATGTTAAATCAGGATCCGTAATGCATCCCTGGCCAGAATAGCAAGCTGAAAAATAAAAAGACGCGGTCCTGTCAAGGGGACCTAAAAAGTGGGTCAAGTTAAGTGGTTCCTAGTGTAGGTACTACAGTGGTGATTATGAAAGGACCTAATTATATTGGACCTGGATGTTTAGCGAGCATTCACTCGATTCTAAATCGTAAGCTACTAGACATATAAGTCAAACTTACGGGATGGATGGGATGGTATGTTTATAATGTTATTAATACTGGTAACTACGGGACGCCAATGGAAGACAACCTCAATGACATTGTTGTTTTACATTTTACTAATAAAATTGGTCGTTCATTCGCTCCGAACGAGTAAATAATAGTAAAATACTACTAAGAATAAAATATCAAAACTTTTACAATAATCTTTAAAAAGAGTTTTTAAAACGTCAAGTAATAAATAACAACAATTTATATAAACAATTTTGATCAAATGAGCTTGAGTAAAATAAACTTATACTTACTTATGACCTAATTTAATTCAAAAGATTATTGAATCGAAAAATTGTCTTCGCTTATTAATCTTATGATATTTTACAAACTCCCGATAAAAATGATGATAATGCATTCATGCCCAGTTACACGCAAAATCTAAGGACATACGGCCTTTAGATTGCAAAATGCATTATAATAATTCATCACTTTGCTAATCTAATTTGACGGGAATCTAACGTTTAAATGCGACGCCCACTTTCAACCCATCCAGTATTTCAAATTGGCAGACTGGCTGGACCATTACATAACACTCCTACCTAACCAAAACACTGTCATCCCATCACCGTCCACCCGAACCAGTCAAGTTACTCAGCATCGTGAATGCCGCTCTCGTTATCTTCATCTTTGTGATCCAGTCGAGTCCTCAGGTCATCTATGAGTGCCGCTGGGGGTAGCAGGGCGCAGACGACTCCACCCCCCGCCTCTAGCACCAGCTCGGTGGAGCCGGCGGGGGCGGGGGCGTGGCCGGGGGACGCGGGGGGCGCGGTGGCTCGACACTTCCACTCCGCTATCTTACCCTCGATGTCTAGCGTGCTGCGCTTGGAGCCACTGTGTGGTGGGTGCACGTCAGGACTGTCGTCGTTTGTTTTTTCGGGTGGGTTGGTTTTTGTTTTTGCAGAGTACGGGGTGATTGTGAACGCGAGGCCGTTGTTATGCCGGCTAAGACGCAAGTTTTTAGGATTCAGCATTTGTTTTTTTCTAGAATTACACCTTATACTCTTGCAAAGCAATTTTGACATTCATGACCAACGGAAACCCTACCTGATTAGAATGCCACAGATTTAAATAATTCAAGAAAAAAAACATAAGAAACAAAAGAAAATAAACAACCCTACAAATAATTGGGTCTGTTGTTGTAATACTACATTAGTTTTACATGCAGAAGAGCATACCTTTATTACACCAGTTATTTACACAATTTACTCATATTATACATAATATCATGCACAATAATAATATACGTTAGTAGGTAAATCTAAAATGTGATCGTAAAACCAGCCAACACTATTAAACGACCGTAAACCAAAGAATATAGTAAACGCCAACCGTAATTATTAACAAACTTGCCAAAACAGCGAAAGTAAAGAGCCAATCAAACCAACAAACATGCTGACAAGTGTAACCACCTCTTAACAATAGTGGGCGTGGCTTAGCTCAAAGCTCGCCTATGATTGGTAGGCGGCGTTGTCGTGCCAAGTTAAGGGGCATTTACACTTGTTTTGCGGGTCAAAGTAAGCGCATACGTGCAAGGTCTATGTATCATGCACGGGCACTTACTTGGCAAGGGGTACGTTATCGCGGTCCGCGTACGCGTCATACAAATACTCGCTGCAACAGACAACAGGACATTCAGACAGCGGACCCAACGTATAATATGTACAAATGTAATGCTATATTTAATATTTTGACACTACCATGAGAACTGAGCTTTAAAAAGGGGTATGGGAAAAGCTAACTTTATGAAAACATTTTCTTTTAAATATGAGTTTGATCTAAAATATTAGTTATAGATAGATGATTTGCAAATACTAAAGGCGTGGAGGTTTAAAACAAAACTTATTGATTTAAGTACTTATAAATATATTAGCTAGGTACTCTTAGAATAGTGGAGGGTAATGGATCATGTCGATGATAAATCGAAATAACAAAATAAATACATACAAAACAATATAACAAAACTACCACATATATTTGGTTATGATTGCACTACTATGGATTTCTGACACCTAGTTTCTGTTACTTTGGGCCGGGGATCTAAAGTTTAAATAAACATCAAGCACTATAGAAAGTACATTCCGAATTGCAACCATTTGTACGTTGGTTTTACACAGTAGGTAATTTGTTTTTAGCCACAACATCCGAGCATAAACAACCTAGCACTATGTTCAATGGACATTACATCACACAAAATTGAGTGATCAATTTTACTTCCAATTATTTTATTAAGGATTGCATTGCAATCAAATATTAGTATTATATCAACGTAGGTATTACTTATGTTTATATATTTAATTCTTTATTAATTAAACCTAGATTGCTAACAATAGAAAGTCTCCCCAAGTGTGCTGGTGGTACAATATCCATTGAACAACAGAACCAAGGTGGGAGCATAATAATAACATATTCTAACATCGAGAGATACTGGGACAAGCAAGCCGCTATGAGGTCGGAGAGCTAACGATCGAGCCAACAACGAATACCTGACAATCACGCATGCACACACACGCAATATACTAGTGTAGTTGTAGGTCTATGACTGAGTTTATATAGGTCTTATTTAACATTAATTATGGCTTAATTCCATTGTAATCGTCATCATCATCATCATTTGCCACGACATTTTCATCAGATCATTGTTGCAGCGTCAGTTTATTGGAAAAATAAGTTTAAATATTCGCAGATGACGCCACTGTCGATTGGGTATAACATTCTGATTGGATTCTGATGATTTTATACACCGTCTTCTGAGTCTCTAGCGGCAAATCTAGAACACTAGTTACTGGAGTTTCTATAGTTTTTCCCATGCCAAAAACCGTCAATCATTCCCGACACGACCCCAGTACCATTGCGTGTGTGTGCGTGCGTGTACGAACGCAGTATACATGTGTGCAGTTACCGTCGGCCCGCGGTCACCGCCAGCTGCGCCGCGCGGGCATCGGCTCATACGAACTGCCACAAACCAAACCCTTTAGTACATGTCTACGTACAGTCAGCACCACAAATATGTACGCACTTTTGTACCATGGCAATAAATATGTACACACTTTTGGACCTTGACCAAAGCAAACTTCAGTAACCGCCAATGAATCATTGGCAGTTTGTGAAGTCTCGTCACTGTGGGAAGGTATAAAAGTGGTGCGTTTATTGTGGAGCTGACTGTACCTACCTACACGCCCCACTCTTCACATGGCGATGAGTGAACAAACCAACTGAACAAAAACAATAAAATCTATAGGATGTTGTTTCCGATGCTGGTCTTTAACTCGTTGTTCTGATGGTGATGCGTTTACTGAGTAAATGAAATTACCAAGCGGACCGTAGTGACTGTCCGATAGCTCTTCAACCACAGCGGCATGCCAGTACGCACGGAAATAAATAGTGAGCAAACTTGCAAATCAAAACAGACTCAATGCGGAGGTGGTACGATCTATTTTTCTGAAATGCACACGAGAGAGTGGGAGGTGATGCCGAATTATTGGGGATCATTTTGTGTGTTATTTATTTGTATTTTTTGTTTCATAAATTTTGTAATCCCACTCTCTCATTAGACCAGCGTCTCTGAGGCCCAGAATAATGTTGGCCCGAGAGCTGTCTCGTTGGAAAACAAACCAAGGGTCATTCCCATTCACTACATACGAGGATTATACATGAGGGTGCACAACAAACCCAAACTGACAGACAAACGACAAATCAAATAGTTATACGTAACTACAAAAAGAGAAAAATTAACAACGAAATGTTAACACAATATTGTTGAAATCATACATGAAAGAAACTGAAAAAACTTAGCTGGTTATAATAACAAAAGAAAGTTTAAATTAATAAAATATTTTTTAAATATGGAATCTCTTGAAGATACAAGTTGATGACTGATATAAGATATTTTTAATAACTACAAGAGATTTCCAATGATGATGGCAGGTGAATGATCGAGTTATTTGTAATAGTTTTTGTTTACACATTACAAAGCCACAACTATCAGATAAGAAATCGTTATTATCGATATTTTAACTTTGTAATGTGGGAAACATTGTAATTAAAATATTGAGCCTTAACTTATGAGCACACATAATAATTTCATATAGAATTATTTAAATTATCTTAAGGATTAAGTGCTTATAAGTTAAGGATTATTTAACGGAATATAAATGACAGTGCACATGATATTATTGAAGCTGAGGTAACGTGTGCAGCAAACAAAATTATTCAGAATTATGGGCGATGAATGATTCAGATTCAATAATTTCAATGCGCATTTTATTGTTTTTATTATTGTAAATTACTATCAGGTCACTTCCTAATACTTTCGGTATGTATTTCTGTATTCATTTGATGCACAAATTAATCGAATATCTTATTAACTTCCTGCAATTTTCATTAAATTTTGTGCAACAAAGAACAATCATCTTCCACGCAAAACCCAAACAAGCTAGCCTCTCAGCAACCTTGTTTAAGCTTCACGCGTCAAGGTCATCACATCATTATTTAGTACATAATAAATGCTACTCACGCTTCGACCAGCGGTCCTGGGTACGGGTCTAGACTGCGGTAGAGGCGAGCCAGTTTCTGTGAGACCAACATTATCGGCACGAAGAGCAGAATGCACCAGGCGAGGGACATCCAGTAGCCGTTCTGGAATGCGATTGGGAATGGATTATGGTATTGGGCAAGGAATGTATATTGTGCGTCGGAAAGTCTATGTTTATTTCCGTCATTGAATATTAAAATTGTCCCATCTTGTATTACTGAACTGTTTACTATTCGATATTCAGCTGTCCGTAAAATCTTGGTATTTACGTAATCACGAAGTTTTTTTTAGCTATCACTGTGTTTATTGTGGTTGACTATGCCTAAACCCCTACACCCTTAGTGTGTATTTGTAAATGCTCATGACTATAATTTCTTCACAAGTACGAAAAATTTTATCCATCCAACTTGACCAATCCTCCTGTGTGATTTTTCTACTTTATTATGTACCCTAAGTTGTTCTCATTTTGTCATTTTCAGACAATAGTTTTTAGCGTAGATCGAAACATTCACTATTTGTCAGACAAGCTGCTATTTACTAGCCATTTTTGGTCAAGTTCCGTGAACGGCACTATACTCACGATGGGCATGAGCACGTGCGTGCAGGCGGCGTCGCGGGTCGAGTTGTAGGCCTGCGCCAGCGGCCCGCAGCGGCCCACGTCGCTGCCGGCCGCGCGCACCACGCGCTCTAGATGCATAGTCTAGACAGTGTAGTACTCACGATGGGCATGAGCACGTGCGTGCAGGCGGCGTCGCGGGTCGAGTTGTAGGCCTGCGCCAGCGGCCCGCAGCGGCCCACATCGCTGCCGGCCGCGCGCACCACGCGCTCGAGGTACGCGCGCATGGGCGCCGCGATCGAGTCGCCGAAGTCGCGGGTTAGCTGTTAATAAAAGAGGTAAATAACATTAGTTTTGGTATTCAATAAGTATTTTTATTGTTTAAATTATTATTGTACCTTAACTTCGATTATTGAATAGTAAGATGGAACTATGGCCTCAAGCACCGCATATGTAGACATCACTTCGGGCCCGGCCACAACACTGCGCTGCACAATCAAGCATTTGCTTTGAAAACTGTCAAAACTGTCGCAGATTTTTACGATGCGACGTCGCAACGCAGTGTTGTGGCCGGGCCTGAAGTGATGCCAATATATGCGGTGCTTGAGGCCATCGTTTTTTGGGGCTTGAAAACTAAACAGCGATGCGACGACGACGTCCCTTAGATGGATAGAGGATGACTTGCGCGAGTTGTGAGCTCAACTTGCGCCATTTCGCAGTTCTGTATACGTGCTCTCAAAATAAATACGCTCGCCATAAGTATATTATGGACCAGTCTCTTGTCTACTATACTCTAGCCCCAGATACAGTGTGACAGTGAGTACTCACATTCTGTATGAGCTGCGGGCCCTGCGTGTTGAGGAACAGCTCGGCCTGCTCGGTCTCGGCCATCAGGTGCGCGACCGCTTCTGCCAGCGACGAGTGGTTGAAGCGGAGGCCGTCGCGGAGGGCTGTTGCTGTCTCCTGTGGATAACAATTAGGGGAATGTTATTAACTATTCTAAATTACATGTATGTCTATGGAGGTTTATAGCCTGTATAATACACGCTATAAACTAAACATAACAACTGATAAAGTAAGAACGTATAAGGACGATTATTAACGTATAATGCCATTATTATGAACGTATAAGGCCATTAGTGCGCGCTCAGCCGCCATTGGTCACTCAAAATTTCGTTATCGTATATTGAATCTATCATCTTTCATCTTTGCGCAGACTACCGACGTTTTTAGGTCAACTCTCTTAATTATACTCCCCTACTGTATATTGAACCTACTGCAATAACTAATAACTCACATGCAGTTTGCTAGTATCAGCAGTAATCGGCACGACGATATCATCATGGTAGGTCCGCAGCATGGCGGCCGCGTCGCGCAGCTCGATGGTGAGTTGAGTGAACGCGGGTCTAGACATCAGCTCACCGGCCGCCGCCTCGAGTTGAGCGGAGAGAGAGTCCAGCGAGAGGGAGGTGATGTTCGTTTCCAGCTGTTGGGGAGAAAAAAAGTTGATTTAGTTTAAATGTTTAAAAATACCATAACGTAGCCTATTAATATCGTGACGGTGACAAACACTAAAGCTATACTAGGCTTTGACACTGTGACGAAAGGATTAGCCAGTCGGATTAGCGGCAGTCAGCTTATGCGCATTTTGTGCTGTTTATAGCGTCCACCGTATAATATGAGTAGAATAACTATCGTTGTTGAACTAATCTAAAACTCACCGCCTCAAGAATCCTGTCAAAGTTAAACTCGCTTAACCCGGTAGCCGCCAGCTGTTTGAGCTTCTCCTTGGCTGAAGGCTTCAGTATGACGACGTTGCGCGCCTGCGTCGGGTAAGCAGGCTGTAGGGCTGCCACCTGCCGGGTGATCTGGAGCTCCAGGTCCGACTTGATGGCTTCCAGGTCGATTATTCGGTGGAAGTGGAGCGTCTGGAATAAATGTTGAGTTAGACAGTGGCATTGGGTTTTGGATGATTGATATTTTGGGGTAATTGAAACATTTCGATAGGTACTTTGATAGGCACCAGTATTTGTATGCGTTTTACTATTATTTTCAAATGTTACCAACAGGGAACCGCCTATCGAATCGCATATTGACCAGGAACTATATTGACAAGTTTGGCAAAAAAATATGACCAAATTGGGATAGACGATTTCTCGAGTGGAGCATACCACAAACGGGCAAACGCAGCGTGGGACGCCCTCCTGCCCGCTGGACCGACGACCTTAGGCGGGTAGCCGGTAGTGACTGGATGAGGACGACCGAGGGCCGAGTGTTGTGGCGCTCCTTGGGAGAGGGCTATATCCAGCAGTGGATTATTATTGGCTGATGATATATAATCATAGGTCTCACCGTGTAGATGGTCTGGTTGTCCTGACAGCGGTATAACACAGCGGACAGGTTGAAGTCGGGGTCTCGGTGTTCTTTGAACAGCGCCATCTCCAGGTCCAGGAAGCGATCCACGTCTTCGAACAGACGGTTGCCCTTTGGCTCACTGAAAGAAGAAAGATGGTTTGTTGTGAAGGTATGGCCAAATAAACGAGCAATTAATTAAATAAATGTAATTAAGTAAATGAAAACTCATTCGCTCATAACTGAAACATGCGCTAATGGCCGCTATTACCAAGTCTCGTGGTCAATTATTAGAAGGTTAAACGCAATAGTGAATGTAAAAATAGCGGAATGGATTTTCTGAAATTTCGTATGTACGACGCTTACACTTTTGATTAATACATAGGCTACTTTTTATCCCAAATTCCTACGGGGAAACTCGCGGAGCAAAACGATGCTCGTGGGCATCATTCTTTCCATTAATATTATGGAATACGCGATGATAAGGCACTGTACGAGCTACGCTGTACATTTGTGTCCGCTTCAGCATGCAACATGGGACATTTTAAAAACGATTTACTGAACAAATAATTAAATTTTTATTTGGTAGTAATAATGTACTCACGTGAGCGGATCACACACGAAGCGCTGCGCCGTGATGCCGACGGCGAAGTAGGCCGCCAGCACCAGCGCCGCCGCGCCGCCCAGCAGGAACATCAGCCCTGTGCCGCTGGAAATAAAGTGCATATTTGAACCGACAAGAGAAAAGACGTGTATTTTAAGGATCATGGATGTTGGCATAAAAACGGATAGATCGATTCAGTTGTTGGGTTTTTTGGCGATTTTGCTAGTTAATTTCACTTATTTGACTGAATTATTGCCACTGTATACGTCCGCAAAGTGATTCTTAATTTTGATTTGCAAATTTATGTTATTCCCCGAAAAAATTATAATATGCATCCAAGTGGATCCAGCAGTTCAAAATCAAAATCAAAAATTGTTTATTTACACACCATGTAAGCATAGACAAATATCATACAGACAGTGAGAGTATAAAAGATGGTCGTTTAAAAAGTTTAAACGTCATTTAATTTAAATAACCGCTCTAATAATCCATCTCCTACATAATAAGCCAAACAACATACCACAGCAGCCATCTGGAGCCGGACGCCTTGTTGCAACAATCCGACGATGCGTACACGTCGGGCCGCTTACCGCACACGCCGCAGAGCAGACCCCAGATCAATACTGACAGTATCTAGAACATAAAAGGAGTTGTTATACTTCAGTTAGCTAGAGATCTGAACTAAAGCCGCACGTTATGTTGTGGGAATATTCCTGTTCAAACCAACTGTTTTAATGCCGTTGTCCGAAAGAAATAAGTCAATAGTAGCTCATATTTAAATCATCCTCTTCATCATCAGCCTGTGATCGTCCACTGCTGGAAATGGAGAGCCTAAAGAGCACGACATGTCCTCGGATTTCATTGTAGCCGCTACCGGATACCTACCTAAGGTCGTCAATGTAGTGGACCGGACAGCGTTCCCTGCTAAGCTTGCCTGTTCGTTTACCCCACCGGTCTTCGGTTAAATCCTAACTAATATTATAAATGCGAAAGTAACTGTGTCTGTCTGTCTGTCTGTCTGTCTGTCTGTCTGTCTGTTACTCTTTCACGCCAAAACTACTGAACGGATCTGAATGAAATTTGGTATACACACGGTCTAGACTCTGGGAAAGAACATAGGCTACTTTTTATCCCGGAATTCCCACGGGAAAACTTTTTAAGGCGAAGCGAAGCGCGCGGGAACAGCTAGTAAATAATAAAATAGAAAAATACCCATTTGATTTTAGAATCCATCCAATACTCACCAGTAACATGGCGGTGGCGGCGCCGATGCCGACGTAGCGTCGATACGGCCCGTACTGCCGGTGCGCCGTCTCGATGGCCGCGTCCCGTGTCGCCGCACACATGTTACATAGACTGTCTGTGACTAGTGCTCACCAGTAACATGGCGGTGGCGGCGCCGATGCCGACGTAGCGTCGATACGGCCCGTACTGGCGGTGCGCCCGCTCGATGGTCTCGTCCCGTGTCGCCGCACACATGTTACATAGACTGTCTGTGACTAGTGCTCACCAGTAACATGGCGGTGGCGGCGCCGATGCCGACGTAGCGTCGATACGGCCCGTACTGCCGGTGCGCTTGCTCGATGGTCTCGGCCGCCTCCTTGGCCGCGTCCTGTGTCGCCGCGGACAGCCGCGCGCACTGCGCCGTGATCGTGGCCGACATGTTGCGGAGACGCTCGCCTGCGAATTAGATATTTATAGTTAGGTTCGTCGACAGATAATGTTTTAGCTCTTGAATGATAATGATTTAGCCTTATAGCGCCCTTTGATTATCCTAACTATTTAAGGCGAAGCGAAGCTCGCGGGAACAACTAGTATATAATAGCTCTAGCTGGACTCTAGGTGACTCTAGCTACACCATATTATATTGTAGTAGTATTGTGTGTGACACAAGATATGACACGATCAGTCACTGATACGTCTCCGTTATAGCTGTAGTAACAATGGTATAAAAGCCGAAATTTGACACGCCAGTATCTATTATTATTTTTTTGGCCTTGTTATTTTGTATATGTATTTCTTTTCTTTAAGTCTGTATTTGTCTTTTTGTTGTTGTTGCTGTCTATGTGTCGAATAAATGTTTCTTTATCTTTATCTTTATTAGCCCAGTAGTGTATATGTTACTGTAAAAGCTGGAACAACGGTAAATCCTAGGATTTACGGGTTTATAAGTATATGTGATGACACGTCAGCAGCTGACAGTACCTTGCCGCTGCAGCTCGGCGGCGGCGGCCGGCATGCGCGCGGACACCTCCGTGCGCACGGCGCGCTGGATGTCCGCGAACACGTCCGCGCCGCGCGCCACCTCGCGCACGATGTCCGCCTCCAGCAGCGCGGACACGTTGTTGAGGAGTTCGGAGACGTCCGGCATCTGGAAGGTGAATTGTTTGGTGTTAGTGTCATCATCATCACGACCCATCACGTCCTAACTTCTGGGGCACGGGTCTCCTTCCAATGAAGGAAGGGTTTTAGGCCTAGTCCACCACGCGGGCCTAGTGCGGGTTTGTTGAGTTCAACACAAGCAAGCTTGTGCTGAGAGAGTTGTCGGGTAAGTGGGCAACCCGACTGTCGGATGTTTTCAAGCTGCCCGAAGGCCTCTAACTAGGCTTAACGACTGTTAGTGTGGTCACAGTTAAGATTAAGCCGGATTAAAGGGCTCCCGCATACGTCGTTGTTGGGTCGTACCACTCTCGTGTTCTTTTCATTTTCAAAGACCTGTGAGCATGAAGCAGACCGTTTTACAACGTTGTTTTAGTTAACGTGTCTGTACGGGAAGAACATTAATCGAGAGTTTTATTTGCTTAACCTTTCCTATGCCGAACAGCCGCGCACACATGTAACTGCCGTCTGCCGGCGCTTTTTGACCGTTCAGAGCGCCCGCGCGGGAATCACATTTATATGAATATTTGTGTATTATTGTTTGGTACTCAATAATGTATTCATTGTAATTTAATGTCATATACCTAATGAACGTGTTACAATGAATTTTATTGGTTATAATTGTTTTATTTGATTTCTGTAGGTCATTTATTACAGATTTTTACTTGAAACTGCACCCATCACAGAAAAATACGTCTTTTTCAATATAATTTTAGTTTCAATCCTGGATTTTTTATATTTATTACTTGAAGAAATTATACAGCTATCATCTGATATCAATAAAATATAAACTCTAGAGGAAATAGATTCATAATTTATATTTTGAAAACTGATTATAATTTGCTTTATTTCAAAAGACTCCATTTTCTGTACATATGCATGTGTGCGTGACAAGAGCTTGCTCCAGTGCGCCGTGTGCCAGAGCTGTCCCAAATCAAGGGTGTTCACTTTTGATGAAATAAAACATGAATGATAATTATTTTTATAATGTTTCCTATTTTAGCATACTGAATTATAAAAACTTAAACGTAAGTTACTTACTGAATCATATTTACTTATTTGTTAACCTACTTTCAACAAATATCATACTATAAATACATACATATATAAATACATATATTTATTTATATAAATAGGACAGGTAATCACCCTCTCAGACTCATCTATACACCGATAGCATTCTAAAGAGCCTAAACTTCACGTTCAGTAGAGAAAAGATCCTAAAAAATAAAACACGCTGTATATCAACCCAACGCACTTCGTGTGCATACACGAGCGGCGGCCATTTTGTTTGCGTATGTGTGTGTGTGAATTTTCGATGCACCTTGATTTTTTTTTTTTTTTTTTATGCAGCCTGTTTCGCGTCCCACTGCTGGGCAAAGGCCTCCTTATAAACTGACCACCGTTCCCGATCATGTGCTTCCTTCGGCCATTGAGGCAAAAACCTGTCGAGGTCGTCCCGCCATCTCCGCCTGGGTCTTCCGCGTCGCCGACGTCCATCACCTTTGTGCACCTTGATAAATATTGAAAATCCCTAATATTTTGGCTATTTATTGAAAAAACCGATATAAATATGTATTATCAATAAAATTATCTTTATAAATGAAATAAATTATTTATTGATGTTTTTACATAACAGACTAGAAAACAGTTTACAAAGTTACGCACCCTTCAGGCAATAATCCGGTACAATTTTAGATCGATAAAAACTCGTTTTTTTGTAATTTTTTATAATATTGATTAATCACTATACCTTCAAAATCGTATAAATAACAAGAAAACATAGTATTTACTTTCCTTGTGACGTTTTTTCGATACGAAATCACTATTTTATTACCAACAGTCGCAAGTACAAGGACTGTTCAAGGTACCAAAATTTGAATTTCGCGCTACAAGTAAACAAGTGAAGTTTTTGACTCAATGAATGTTGTCGATGGTTGTTTCATTCATATAGAATAAATAAAAGGTGATTTCATACTCTATTTCGTGGTATTTAATAACTAAAATCACAAAAATCGCGATGAAGTGCTCTTGGGACAGATCTGTCACTAGGCAGACAAGGGGGGTTGGGACAGATCTGGCACACGGCATTCTAGAGGTTAATGGTCACTAATTTAACTCTACTTCTCTAACATTTAGACAATGCATGACTAATGAGAAACATGTATGTATGTATAGTAATAGGACTTACCGTCGGAAAGTATTTGTCAAGCATCTGATCCGAGTGTGCGTGAAACATGAATGAAGAGGTTAGCGTAGACGAAAGCCAAGGGAGATATAGGACACCAACCTATCTCACCATAGACAAAATGTCAATGCAGGAGAATGATGAAAATGTAAATATTTATATAACATGCAGATAAAGATACAATATGAAAAGGGCGGAAGGCGAATAAAATCGCAGTACACTTACTTAGGAGGTATATTACATTTTTATATTGTTTCTTTATCTGTTCGCCTTATACGGCTGTCCCCGAGTGAGATAAGTTGGTGGCATTAAAATGTGTTTAATGACAGTATAGTTAGTAGGCATGCAAAAACTATTGATGAGTTATGCGAACGATTCGGAGGACTACGGCACTTTGATGCGTTAACTTTGTCTGATAAATACATATTTTTAAGGAAGCTAGTAATAGTAAATACTCGTAGTAGTAGTAAATTATAAAATTACTTATGTACCTAATTTGTTTCACAATTACATTAAGTACATACATACATTAGTTTAAATCTGGATCAATTTATATCATGCTGAAAATGGGCTTTCTGTTCCAATAAATACACCGGTGGAGTTTCTTTCCAACAAATGTTCCTGTTCAAACGACCCATTCCAAAATTGTTCTCGATTTATTTTATAAAATCCGCAATACACCATAACATAAAGTGTGGGACTTGTAATTACAACAAACATCACCAAAAGCCCCCCATTTGTCCCCCACAACATCAAGCAACGCATCAAAGCCCGCTCCCCCCTAACCCTCCCCACTCACCTGGTTGTACTGTATCTGCGTGTCGAGCTGCCCGATCCGGTACTTCTCCTGTAAGCGTCTGCACTGAGGCTGCTCGCAGTTCTTCAGGGTCAGGAGGAGCTGGTGGCGGACCTTGCGCAGACCTGGAGAGGAAAAGAGGGTTAGATTGAAAATTGTTAAGCACAGTTTAAGTGTCAGAGAGCCGCCGAAAGCCAGTCAGAGATTACTGAAATATGTGGTGTAGGATATGGGTGCGTATTGCGACGTATAAAAACGAAATGTATAATTTCACATTAATAACGTTCACAACCTATAATGAACGTTACGTATAACAACAAAATCTATATTTTCATAAGGTATAAGATTCGATTGGTATAACGTACATTTTATATAAAATCAAAATATATAATACTTACGAAGACTAATATCAATTCGTATAACATACATTACGTATATCGATTAAAATATATACTATCGTTTAGTATAAAGTTCATAATCTGTGTTTAATTACCCAACACCGTCAAACCCCCTAGCGCCAAAACCTAAAGATAGGTGCGACGACGAGCAAAGCGAGGAGGAGCGTGTTAGGTGCACATGTTCGTCGAAACCAAAGCGGAGCGCAGCGGAGCGGAGCGTCTCCCCACATAGCGCAATAATAATAATAATGTCAAAACCCCTAGTACCAAAACCTAAAGATAGGTGCGACGACGAGCAAAGCGAGGAGGAGCGTGTTAGGTGCACATGTTCGTCGAAACCAAAGCGGAGCGCAGCGAAGCGGAGCGGAGCGTCTCCCCACATAGCGCCAATAATAATAATTATGTCAATACCCCTAGTACCAAAACCTAAAGATAGGTGCGACGACGAGCAAAGCGAGGAGGAGCGTGTTAGGTGCACATGTTCGTCGAAACCAAAGCGGAGCGCAGCGAAGCGGAGCGGAGCGTCTCCCCACATAGCGCCAATAATAATAATAATGTCAAAACCCCTAGTACCAAAACCTAAAGATAGGTGCGACGACGAGCAAAGCGAGGAGGAGCGTGTTAGGTGCACATGCTCGTCGAAACTAAAGCGGAGCGCAGCGAAGCGGAGCGTAGCGGAGCGTAGCGTACCCCCCACATAACGTCAATAATTTTTTGTGCATTATACATTATGATAATTATATCCGTTGTAGAATATATGTTATAAACTTTATGCATTTTAATCGTTATATCAATTGAAATTATACTTTTTGAACGTTATTCTTTACGAAATTATGTATTTAGTAATTATGCCTTTCGTTTGTTATGCACAGTGATCGTTATACTTAATAAATTTATATCATATGGGCGTATACCTTGTGAATGTTATACCATTCGTTTTTATACCTCGTATTACTTACCCGTAGGATATAATATTATGATTGTAATGAATTTAAACAACCACGTCTGTACAACATACTACAATTATTTAATATGCAAAATGAATGCACAGGAAGCGCGGGTCGCATTTCAGCCCGTTGATAATTCATATACTTAGATGGGAGAGGTCAGGGACAGAACATTGAGGGGCAATTTAGAAGAGGTAATCTGGCCTAGGACCGTCACTGGGCGATTATTGCTTGATAATTAAATTGATACTAACATAATGTACAATGTCTTGGGTCTGAAAGGTATAATAAATAGACTCATACAGTTGCACCGCGCGAGGGCCGCAACAGACACAGTAACATACCGGTGTTGAGTCTCTCGGCGTTGTACCGCAGCGACGCGGTCACGTTGCGCACGCGCCGCAGCTCTTGTTGCACGCTCTCCAGTTGCCGCAACAGACACAGTAACATACCGGTGTTGAGTCTCTCGGCGTTGTACCGCAGCGACGCGGTCACGTTGCGCACGCGCCGCAGCTCTTGTTACACGCTCTCCAGTTGCCGCAACAGACACAGTAACATACCGGTGTTGAGTCTCTCGGCGTTGTACCGCAGCGACGCGGTCACGTTGCGCACGCGCCGCAGCTCTTGTTGCACGCTCTCCAGTTGCCGCACCATGCGCGCAAGGGCCGTAACGGATACTGCTCGGGAGAACTCGCCCAGTTGCACAGATACTTGTTCGCCGCTGTCTGTAAGGGACGGAATATTGAATGATTAGTGGAAGAGTAAAAATTGGAGAAGTATTTTTTAAAATTAAATACGGTAACATACGGGTTTAGCGATCAGACTACACAACTATAACAACAATCTGTGTTATGTACAGGGTGGGCCAGTGAAAAGTTTAAATTTAAAAAATTCACAGAAAAAAAACTATAAGAAATATTTCAAAAAATCTTTTTTTAATATAACGTCAGAAGTCGGCATTTTTTTTTGAAATAATTATAGTGTTCATATGACCACCGTCACGATTTCGGCATTCTTCCAAACAAGAATGGAAATTTTGTTGCATAGAGACCTCGGTATTGTCATAGGAAGTGTTACGAGTGTTTCTGTCCCCTAAGCTATAGGAATTTGAGGTTACAATTCGATAACGTGGTTCCAGCAACACGAAACCACTTGTTCCACGTCAATTGAGTCCATCCGGTTTTAGAAAATTTCCCGGAAATGCTGATTTCACGGATAGGTGATATCCTGGCCACCCAGGAGCTCTGACCTGTCCCAGTAGTTTTTTTTCTATGGGGATACCTGAAGCACCGTGTGTACATCCATAAACCAAGGAGGCTGCGTGAATTAAAAGCAAAGATTAGGGAAGAGATGGTGGCAATACCAACAATATGCAAAAGAGTATTGACAAAATTCCATTCTCGTTTGGAAGAATGCCGAAGTCGCGACGGTGGTCATATGAACACTATTATTATTCCAAAAAAAAATCCCGACTTCTGACGTTATATTAAAAAAAGATTTTTTGGAATATTTCTTATAGTTTTTTTTCTGTGATTTTTTTAAATTTAAACTTTTCGCTGGCCCACCCTGTATTTGAACTGCATTTCATTCATCCTCGTAACAAGGTCATATTGTATGTCTGTATAAGAACCAAATCTGTAGATTTAGTTCCCACTCTGTTGTCTAAAATGTCCCTTTCTATTATACATAGATAGGTAACATAAATGATAAACCATTACACCAAGTCAAATCCAAAACTCTACATACTATTAAGCATAGTCTGCAGCGTATCCTCCAACTGCTTATAGTTGACCACCAGCAGCCAGTGCGCATGCGCCTGCGTGGCGTTGAGAAACTCCATATACCTTGCGCGACACCTCTGACTATCCCTTCGGAGATTACAGTCTCTTATCTTATGTTTAAGTGGAACAAATAAACGATTTATCTATCTATCTATCTTATTAGACAAGTAGGTAAAGATGTTACACCAAGTCAAAGTCTACATACTATTAAGCATAGTCTGCAGCGTATCCTCCAACTGCTTGTAGTTAACCACCAGCAGCCAGTGCGCATGCGCCTGCGTGGCGTTGAGAAACTCCATATACCTTGCCCGACACCTCTGACTATCCCTTCGGAGATTACAGTCTCTTATCTTATGTTTAAGTGGAACAAATAAACGATTTATCTATCTATCTATCTATCTATCTTATTAGACAAGTAGGTAAAGATGTTACACCAAGTCAAAGTCTACATACTATTAAGCATAGTCTGCAGCGTATCCTCCAACTGCTTGTAGTTAACCACCAGCAGCCAGTGCGCATGCGCCTGGGTTGCATTGAGGAACTCTTTGACGTCCTGCGCGGCGGCACGCACGGCGCCCGGGGACTCCGCCGCGCTGCGCTCGAGCTGCGCGTCGGTCGCGAATGCGCATACTACGCCGAACCTGCGGATTGAAGAGTTAGTTGGGTTAGAAATTTATTTAGCGTGTAGTGCACATTCATGTATCGGGTCACAGCTCATATTTTCCACATGGCAAGTATGTAATGCTTACACCTAGTGGTTTCGAGTAGGTTACTATTTTATGTTGAGGATATTATAATGTTTATAGTACCGTAAGAAATTTTAGTATCTACAAGTGTTCTCATTATAGGACTGCCTAAGCCAATGGGACCCTGGCGCTAAAAGGCATATCCTTTTAGATAAACTGTAAGTAAGTCATTATTTATTTATTTATTTTACTTTATTTGGACAAACAACAGTAATAAACTTAGCAAAACATAAATTACAAACAATCAATTATGAAAAAATGTACTGCAGCTGTCCATTGTATTTAATTACAAGTAATTTTTCACTTTATATTGGGTTGACAATCCTAAAAGAAACTTATAAGCAGCTGGCCTAGATAGGTAGTCACGAGCGAGTCTAAATTGAAATACCTCAATAGAATACAAAGATATCAAATAATTACAAGAAGAGCGTGAGCAGTGCTATCAGCACTATGGCGAGGATCCCCTTCAGGCACGAGTCGAACTTGCGGTCGAAGGGGCGCCGGCGCTTGCCGCGGCACCAGTGGCAGCAGCACCAGAACAAACTGGAACCAATACATTGAGGAATAAGAGATAAAGTTGCTTGCGTGTTTATGTGATGACATGATACAGTTTAAAGGCTAAGCGAAGTTAAATAGCCCTATGGACCCCATAATTATGATAAATGAGCTCATAACATGAGCATAATGAGAAACAATACTGACTAGCTTTGCATTATTAGTGCCATATTCTATTGATAGATTGAAGTTTAATTGCAGTTAGAAGGCTGGCTGATACAGACCGGCACGAAATTGATTGCGGAAATTTCACATGCCACGGGGCAAAAGTCAACGGAATCAGGTCATCACGCAACAATTATGCCACAAGGTGGTGAAACATTCTAGCTTCTAGATTAGATTGAAAATACCTGGATTTAAATTGACCTGAGGAACACCTTATTTTTCGGTATATTAACGCACCTTTGACAGCTACGTGGTATTGGTAGTATGAGAAAATCCCACGTACGAGTACCGTGGCTTCTCCGCCTATGTTTAACAGTAAACCATTAATGTGCCTGTCCAAGTGACGTATCAGCTGTTACTTTATGCACCCTGGGAAGTCAGCGTCAGGCTAGCTAATCTTTTCGCCGGTGACAAAGCATAGCGAGCCAGCAATGGACGCCAGTTCTCCGACAGTGTGCCAGTCCGACATAGACACTATGATAGCTCTGTACTGACCCAGCAATCGGCAGCGCAGCAGCCAGCAGCACCGCTATGACGAGCACGGCGCCCGGCCCCGCGTAGTGCGCCAGCAGTGGACGCCAGTTGTCCGACAGAGACGCCACCTCGATGTGCCAGTCCGACATAGACACTATGATAGCTCTGTACTGACCCAGCAATCGGCAGCGCAGCAGCCAGCAGCACCGCTATGACGAGCACGGCGCCCGGCCCCGCGTAGTGCGCCAGCAGTGGACGCCAGTTGTCCGACAGAGACGCCACCTCGATGTGCCAGTCCGACATAGACACTATGATAGCTCTGTACTGACCCAGCAATCGGCAGCGCAGCAGCCAGCAGCACCGCTATGACGAGCACGGCGCCCGGCCCCGCGTAGTGCGCCAGCAGTGGACGCCAGTTGTCCGACAGAGACGCCACCTCGATGTGCCAGTCCGACATAGACACTATGATAGCTCTGTACTGACCCAGCAATCGGCAGCGCAGCAGCCAGCAGCACCGCTATGACGAGCACGGCGCCCGGCCCCGCGTAGTGCGCCAGCAGTGGACGCCAGTTGTCCGACAGAGACGCCACCTCGATGTGCCAGTCCGACATAGACACTATGATAGCTCTGTACTGACCCAGAAATCGGCAGCGCAGCAGCCAGCAGCACCGCTATGACGAGCACGGCGCCCGGCCCCGCGTAGTGCGCCAGCAGTGGACGCCAGTTGTCCGACAGAGACGCCACCTCGATGTGCCAGTCCGACATAGACACTATGATAGCTCTGTACTGACCCAGCAATCGGCAGCGCAGCAGCCAGCAGCACCGCTATGACGAGCACGGCGCCCGGCCCCGCGTAGTGCGCCAGCAGTGGACGCCAGTTGTCCGACAGAGACGCCACCTCGATGTGCCAGTCCGACATAGACACTATGATAGCTCTGTACTGACCCAGAAATCGGCAGCGCAGCAGCCAGCAGCACCGCTATGACGAGCACGGCGCCCGGCCCCGCGTAGTGCGCCAGCAGTGGACGCCAGTTGTCCGACAGAGACGCCACCTCGATGTGCCAGTCCGACATAGACACTATGATAGCTCTGTACTGACCCAGCAATCGGCAGCGCAGCAGCCAGCAGCACCGCTATGACGAGCACGGCGCCCGGCCCCGCGTAGTGCGCCAGCAGTGGACGCCAGTTCTCCGACAGAGACGCCACCTCGATGTGCCAGTCCGACATAGACACTATGCCTGCAATGAGAAGAGTAGTGCGTTAGTGACCTGATGTGTCAAGCGCGGAAAGTAAGTAATTGGTCGAAATTAAGATCGGAATGCATGATGGAGCTGTATTACTGTCGTCGAAGTGTTGGGATTTATAGCCTTATAGGTGATGCTCTCTTCAACGATAAGTTTGCATACGCTCGTAGAGTTTAAGCAAAATAGCATTTTAATGATAATTATAAAAGTCAATGATAAATTACCAAAAAGGGCTACAAAGGTGGGCTTTACAAAAAGACAATCGTGAATATTACTCGTATGATGTGATGCCAATGAGTCAACTAAAGGAGAAAACGGTGAGTCATAGTTCAAAACTATTTTCACATGAAACATAAATAAGAGAAATCTTTAACTGACACAGTAAGCTCGTATAATGAAGTAGGCCACTTTATCCCACTCCAAACAAACACGGTAAGAATGAATGTTGTCGTAACATCAATGGATGACCCAATAAACTGTGATCTCGTTGAGATACTACCGAGGAGCGTATAATAATAGATACCTATCTCGCAAGTTTTCCGATAATATAGCCGATTCTGAATACAATAATTTGAAATGTACCATGTAGAATCGCTGAACGAGTGCCGTCCTTTGGAACGATATAGATATAACATGGCTAAAACATTTTGAAACAATTACTTACCGCCCAATTCAAATACAAACCACATTCGGATAATTTAATATCTCGGTGGTCACCGTATTCACCGTACAAGAGTATAGTATGAGTGAGCGTAGATAATGTAAAGTGAAGGCCAACCTATGTCCATTCGCCACCGCAACCTAAAATATATATTGTGACTCCCCTTGATGAGTCAAATCTCACTTTCCAGGCCAAGGTATTGTATAAACCTAAAGAGGTGGCGAAGAACTTATATATACCTGGCATTAAAACATACAGTAAAATACTATACGGAACGTGAAACAACCGTCTACGCATGTTTTCTGGACCTAAGCCGGGCTTTCGACTTAGTAAATTACAATTTACTATGGAGAAAACTTTACGAGGCAAATGTCAACAGTCAGGTGGTGGATCTGTTGAGATACTGGTACGGAAACCAAACGAATCACATTAGATGGGGCGACACCATGTCTAGCGAGTATAGGCTAGAATGTGGTGTGCGTCAGGGTGGACTTACTTCTCCCGATCTGTTCACCCTTTATGTGAATGACTTGATTGTGGAGCTGAGGAGCACCAGAATTGGCTGCCACATAGGTGATGTTTACATAAACAACCTAAGTTATGCTGATGATATGGTGCTCCTCAGCCCCTCAATCGAGGGTCTTCGTAGGCTTTTGGACACATGTGCTCGTTATGCTGAAGCGCATGGTCTAAAGTATAACGAGAAGAAAACGGAGATGATGGTATTCAGATCGGGGAAGGGTCCTGAGAGAGTACTTCCACTCTTTTTAAGGGGGGCGCCAGTTCGGGTTGTGGAGTCATTCAGATACCTGGGACACGTGCTCACGTCAGATCTACGTGATGATGCAGACCTGGAGAGGGAGCGCAGGGCCCTGGCCGTCCGCTGCAACATGCTCGCGAGGCGGTTTGCTCGTTGTACTGAGCAAGTAAAAGTAACTCTGTTTAGAGCGTACTGCCAGAGCTTTTATACTTGTCAGCTCTGGCTAAACTACACGAAACGCGCATACTCGACTCTTAGGGTTCAGTACAACGATGCATTCCGTATACTTCTAAAGCATCCTCGTTTCTGCAGTGCGTCAGGCATGTTTGCGGAGGCTGGGGTCCCTGACTTTTTTGCAATAATCAGGTCACGTGTTGCGGGCTTCTGGGACAGAGTGCGCTCCTCCAGCAATACCATACTGCAAGTGGTGAGTGACGACTTGAATGGTCCATTCTTTAGGCACTGGTTAGCTGTGCATCGTGGTGGGAACGTTAAATGACATGAACTTTATCCAAAGTGAAATCTTATTATACGAGTATACATAATTATATATATATTAATATTGTCTTTAAACTTTAATGATATTTACTTTTGTATCTTTTAATTTTAATTTTATAAATGTAAATGTAATTAGGATAGGATATGATATGGGCTTTTTACACCTGAAATAAAGATATATTATTATTATTATTATTATATCAATGATAAATTATTGTAGCCAACCGAGATGCTATTTCTCTTATAGCCGCCCGAACCATCCAGCCACCACTTTGTAAAAACTGTTAGAGGAAAAGAAAGCAGGAGCCGCGTGTACGAAAGTGGTTTAATTTACTAGTTTTTAATTAGTCCCACGGGTGCCTGCCCTGTGATTACACTAATTGATTCCTGTAAGTACATACTAGGTAGGTGTATTATAGGTATGTAGATGTACAGGTATGTATTAAATAATTAGGAGCCAGTACGCTAAATTGGGCTGACAAATAAATTGTACCGCTGCCTTTTTTTCTACTAGTTTATTTAGTATTCTGGTAATACTTATTACCTAATTGCTGGAAAAACTAAACCGTTCCTGACTGAAGTTTTAGCTAATAAATTCTAAGAAGTACGATGACATAATAATATAATCAAACAACTCACTTTACAATTTCATGATTCAGATTATGATATATAATCAGCATATTATTATTATCATGAAATTTCATGTGCATTTAGATAATCTTTTTATTTAGCTCGCGTGGAGTACCTACAATCTTTAAAGAAACACAGCAGTTCTTCAGCAATAAAGACAGTATTCTATTTTGTATTTTGTACATCAGACATTGGACCCCCTATGCCCCGGTGTTCTGAACTCATCCAATTCGACACGGCTATTTGATTCGATACCCATCTCGGTTCTAATTGCTGATAATAGGCAGTTGAATGTTGAAGCGAGCTTGTTTTCCGAGTGGATTGCATTTCACTGAACTGGGTGTAAATGAGCTCAGTGGTAATGATGAGTTCATACTTCGTGAGTGCCTCGTCGTCATCAGGGGGGTCACTCTCTAAATCGACTAACGAACGAACACACGAGCCGTACTTAGGGCAGTGCTTCTAAACTTCGGAAAACCAAATCGGCATTGTAACCACGAGGTCTTAGTACAGGTTTGACATTTTCACTATAAAAGTTTACGTTTTCTCGCATACTAAGTGGCGCCTCTTGCGGAAGCTCTCATGAAACTTTTGATAGATAATGTATGCAGATGACAGGAGAAAACGTAAACGTTTTTAGTTTTAAAAATAACAAATCCCGTACTAGAAGGCCCACGGCCCTATTTCGTTGTATTAAGCGTGCCGATTGAGAGACAATTCTCGCTCGTTTGTTCGTCGGTTTAGAGATTAACCCCCAGACACTTGATCCGGCTGTGAACATTCTCTCAATTGGACGTAGTTACGCAGAAAGGACTCAACCCACACAAACCTAGTTCTGAGATATAGACGTTTTAAGTTCTAATCGGTATTCTTCAGCAATGAAAAGCATCTTATATGTGGAAATTATCTTAAATTATGCATATTTATTGTTATTTTACTATTGCAAATCATGGTGTAGCTATAACGAATATTTATTGAGTTATTAATGAAAATATGCACTTGGATCCTTTCTCCTAAATTGCTTTTTCTATGCAAGCAGGGAAATTCAACGTTTCGCAGAAAGGATCCAACCAAATATTTATTTTTATAAAATATTTTTTTTAATAACAATATGGTTTTTAAAGTAAAATATTTATATTGTAGACACAAGACATTACTTTTTTACACAAAATAAAAATTATATATCAAAAGTAAACCTATTATTAAATAATTTATATTGAAATGTAATCGGAAACAACATTTCACATCTATATAAAAATCTAACCGGAACTGTATTCCCAAGCGCAAAACTCTGGATCAACTTAACCGATTTTGATATTTTTTTTACAAAATAGAAGCCTACCTTTTTCGTGAGTATCTACGACCCGTTTGTATCCCATAATTTTCAGGATAAAGCATTTTGACGGAAAGCAAACCTCATAGAAAAAAGTTGGGCATGAATAAAATTCTAACCGGAACTGTATTCCCAAGCGCAAAACTCTGGATCAACTTAACCGATTTTGATATTTTTTTTACAAAATAGAAGCCTACCTTTTTCGTGAGTATCTACGACCCGTTTGTATCCCATAATTTTCAGGATAAAGCATTTTGACGGAAAGCAAACCTCATAGAAAAAAGTTGGGCATGAATAAAATTCTAACCGGAAATGTGTTCCCAAGCGCAAAACTCTGGATCAACTTAACCGATTTTGATATTTTTTTTACAAAATAGAAGCCTACGTTTTTAGTGAGTATCTACGACCCGTTTGTATCCCATAATTTTCAGCATAAGGTATTTTGACGGAAAGCAAACCTCATAGAAAAAAGTTGGGCATGAATAAAATTCTAACCGGAAATGTGTTCCCAAGAGCAAAACTCTGGATCAACTTAACCGATTTGATATATTTTTTTACGAAATAGAAGCCCACTTTTTTAGTAAGTGTCCCATCCCATATTATCCCATAATTTTCAGGATAAAGCAATATGAACATAAGCAAACCTCAAAGGATAAAGTTGGACATAAATAAAATTCTCTTTTACTCTAACTTCACTTCATCATCCTCGGTATATTGCAACTATCCTCCTTTTTATGCCTCCGTAGGATATCCGTCGTTCCCTGTGCTTACCATACGATCGCTGAAAAGTGGGATTTCAGCGATCGTATGGTCCGTATCACTTCGACTTTACTTTGCGGTTGGATATTAAAATTTATGTCAAGATGCAGAATAATTATAAATCTCATAATCATTAACCATCATCACGACCCGTCACATCTCCACTGCCGGGGCATGGGTCTCCTTCCAATGAAGGAAGGGATTAGGCCTAGTCCACTACTCTGTCCCAGTGTGGGTTAGTGGACCCCAACACAAGCAAGCTTGTGCTGACAGAGTTGACGGGTAATTGGGCAACCCGACTGTCAGATGTTTTCAAGCCGCCCGAAGGTCTCTGAGTAGGCTTAACGACTGCTATCGATTTTATTATCATCATAATGATTACGATTATGCTTCTTGACATATATCAAGATCTGGATATACAAGATGCTCCTGGTTTATTGAATCTGCATCCAACTCCTCAGATGCAGACTGGTTTAGATCTTTAAAAACTTCGGCAGTGTGGTCATACCATCTTACAAGTCGGTCTTCCATAGTAACAAGGAGATATCCTGGGGTTTGTTGCAAAGTTTATTTGATTCTTTCTATAGATCCTTCATGGCAGCCGCTGTTTGTTTTCTCCAAGATATAGAATCAGACTAACAGCGTTGGTCCTTTTTTAAATTACGTTTGATATTTTGTTCACAAAGAAAATACTCGTACGCAACTCGTGCTTCTTTAGAATGGTAGTCTAGTTCGATGTTAAGTCTTCCTTGGAGAGTTGATCATATGCCATGTTCCTTTAGACATCCATTCTTTCTTTAAGTGTTCCTTGTGCCTTATCATTTCTCGCAACTTTCTTAAAACATGTCTTTAATGCCAGTGCAGTTATCTTTGATTGAGGCGCGTCGCCCACACTTAGTAGGTTGATGGTATTTGTTGTGGATCTGGATACTAAGTTATCTTCTGACTTCTGGGTCCTGCAGCTTATTTACAGCGACATCTTTGGCAGATCTTGTGGCCTGCTTCTGAGCTCCCGCTATCGTCAAGCAGATTTTTCCAACCACTAAGTGGTGATCACTCTTGACTTTAGCAACCCTTCTTAAGTATTTCTAACATCTAGAAGTGAATGTCTTCATTTTCGAATAATCAAAATGTGGTCGATTTGTTTCCGGTCCGACAGTCGTGTGAGAACCAAGTCACCTTGTGACATTCCTTGGAGTTACCACCACCGAAAATTAGCCATTAACAATCCTTAGGCATCGTCGCTCGCTAATCAAATCGGGCGTAACTTGTATGAATCTGATAGATGTTTTAGAGTCGAGCGACGCTGCTTATGGATTGTTAATTGCTAATGTGACTTGCCCACACTAACATACGGTGCCGATACATGGACGATGACCAACGAAACTGTGCACCGAATCAGAGTTCCACAAAGAGCTATAGAGCGAGCCATTTTAAGTATTTCGCTTTCGCTTAGACGTATTCCCAACGTGGTGATCCGTCAAAAGAGGAAAGTGTTCAACGTCGGTATGCGGGTCGCCGAACTGAAATGGGATTGGCAGGATACTTGGCTCGTGGGGGGACGGAAGGTGGAAAAATGCGGTGACAGAATAGTGGCCAAGAGACGGAACAAAAACAGTTTGAATCCTTTCTGCCAAATAAAATTTGAACTGTTTTATTAAAAACTTATATTATATTAAACAACTCAGACAGTTTGAGTCCTTTCTGCTAAATACAAATTGACTTCTTTCAATCAATAAGTATTTCGCTAAAACGACTCAAGACGGTTTGAGTCCTTTCTGCTAAATACAAATTGTCTTTTTTCAATGAATAAGTATTCCTCTAAAACGACTCAGACGGGTTGAGTCCTTTCTGCTAAATACAAATTGTCTTTTTTTAATGAATACGTATTTCTCTAAAACGACTCAGAGCGCTTGAGTCTTTTATGTAAAACTAAATTTTTCATGGTTTCATAGGAAATGCGTTTCTGTAAAAGGACTCAAACAGTTTGAGTCCTTTATGTGAAACTAAAAAATGTGTGTTTCATACAATGTGGGTTGGTCCCCCACATCAAAAAAGTATGTTGTAGTTGGTTTTTTACTGTGTTTGTTTTCTTGACAGGTAGACCCTACATTAAATAGCATGTTCTAGTATATAACTCAATTTTGACAAAGTTGTGGATTGAGGCCTTTCTGCGTAACTACGTCCAATTGAGCCTACTTTTGTGTGTTATAAATACAAATCTGTATATCTTATCGTTTATGCCAATATAGCGTACTAGATCTGCAGCCCGCGAGCTCCGCTTCGTCTTAAAAACTTCCAGTTGGAATTCCAGGATAAAAAAGTACTTACCCTATATTATATCTATCCAAGGTTTCAGCTTCTTGTAAAATAGATGCATACAACATTTCGTGTTTATAATATATTATTAGGATTAGTATGATTGCTATGTTTTGATTATTACAGGCAGTTGCGTAAAACAAAACTTTTATTTGTACTTTCGGAAGGAATGTAACTTAACACATCTATAATAGTTGAGGATTAAAGAATGGAGTTGAAGAGTAACCCTCTTTTATTACCATCATCAGCTAATGACTCCGCATTCTTGAATTGGGTCGAGCTACGCGACACTGGATTTGAATACCACCGTCTCTTATTCATTAGTGTAATTACCTACATAAGCTGTTGTAAGGACCTTTCTTTGTCATTAGTAGAAGTAACCTCAGGATATGTCTACTTAATAAAATACCTACAGTAAAAAACAAACCTAGACAACCTAGTAAACAACATATTTTGAGAACTGAAGCATTTTAGTACCGTTAAAAATTGTTTCATAAATTCTTCGTATAAAGATATCAAGCAACAATGTTCCAAGACTTCCAAGCAATAGTTAATCATAATCCTACAAAATCGGAATGTAAGAAACTATTCAGTTGGTCGAAGACACAGCGGCTCTTCTAAATGCGGAGCTACAACAACAGGCGATACAATAATTTAGAGAGACGTTTAAAGTCCATGTAGGAGACGATAAATTACTCCAACTGGCCCACTTGGCTTGATTAATAAACGCGACTGGAATAATATACCTTATTGTAGTAGTGTTATGGTGCAGGTCTGGAATTAGTTTATGCAGATGAAGGGCCAGTTTTTACAAGTAGGTTACTACTAGTATTTGTTAATGCAACTAAATGTAATTTTACGGATTTCCTAGTATATATGAAAATGTTTAAAATTACACATAGGAACGTTATCTTGTTGTTTTTCCGTACTATCGCTGTCTCAGTCATTGACATTTCGGTGTGGAAGGCGTTCGCGACTTGTACGACGTTTTCGGCAAGATTCTCAGCCGGCTCGTTGGTCTAGGGGTATGATTTTCGCTTAGGGTGCGAGAGGTCCCGGGTTCAAATCCCGGACGAGCCCAATCCCTTTTTGTTTTTTTTTTTCCTCTTTATCATACTGTCGTCAAGCTTTCATACGAAAATCAACAAAGCGTAATTTTTTACAGGTTTTTTAGAACGAACGACAGCCTGACTACAGAAAATCATGTATTCACGCACGCATACAAACAAGATGACGAAGACACAGGACCATCAGCCTGTCTTTGTCAAATTCAGTCAAGCAAACCCATTTATAACTATACCGTCGTCTCCATGTTGTTTTATGAGAAAAACTATTTTGAGCCTTGATATGGTGTAAATAGGCATTTTTTATGTGTATCCTTGTCAGTCGTCTCGGCCAGGGCCGCGACCGCGCCGCTCGCTGCGTCTGATGATGAGCCACTTCCACACGCATCCACTCATTCATTACATGTACTTCATTTACATTTAATTGTCTATGCTTATTTATTTGTTAAAGAACACGTCGTAAAGATAGCAGGCGAGTACCGGATTTGAGATATAAGTCTTTGCGGATCAGATAAAATATGTGTTCTAGAGAAAATGTCAGTAACACTAAGCTGAAAATAGGAAAATTTTGCAAATTGTATTTATAATTATTTGAGAAACTTTAGATATAGGTGTGATTGAAAAGAAAGTAACGAGAATAAATCTGTATCATATTTAAAAACCAATCGAGAATATAAAATATATAAAAGTCTGTTAGTATACGTACGGTGCGAAATAGTGTCTAAAAAATTATTTCAAGAACAAACGTAATAAATTTCTCACAAATTATGAAAAAAGATACAAAATTAATGATAATTTGTAATTTTTACGAAAAAAATAATGAAACATGCCAACGCTGATTAAACAAAACTAAGTGGCTATAAAATTAATGAAATACACACGAACACAGAACAATAACAAACATTAGGTACTTATACTATCTGAAACATGTGCGGTTGCGGTCAGTTGAACTAAACTGTAGTAGGTACCTATATCAAATCAACATTCAACAATGAGCTTGACCAGAGAAACAAGCTAACAATGAGATACATTATTAACACTATTTACACAACGCTAATTGTATTTACGCATTTCAGACAGAATACGACTAATCTGCTTACAAAACCCTATTTCAGCAATTAAGCACACAAACAATGAAAACAAACATAACCGTTACAATTCAAATGAGTTCAATCATCAATTAATCGTGTTACCAAAATACGAGTTAGTAGATAACCTTCGCGAGATCACGGCAGTTATCGTGCGAGGTATTCGGTCGGTTAGACCAGTATGACCAGACCGAATTACTGCTTGAATATCATTGTGAAATATTTTGCCTCCAACTCAATCCTGTTTCTTGGTCTCTTAAGACTTAACTACTACTAGACTGAACTAACGCATTGTTGGGTAATTGATACATCTGAATGAATTCCAAGTTATGTAGCTCATTACAATAAAACATCGGCTATGAATTCGTAATCATGGCTTTCTGAAAACATGGGCGTGAGCTGGCTGACGCTAATGAATCTAATGATGATGAAGTGATACACCAACAAGCAAACCAAAATTCCATTAGCTATTAATAGAGACGTCATCGACATAAAACAATGTGACGTCACAGCACAGCGTGCGTTCAGAGGATCCAGAATCTCACGACAAGACCATGGACCGTGACCGATTCTCGTGCGTCGTCGTAAGCATGTCATCTAACATTTAACAAGGCGTATCGAGGAGTGTGCACCGGGAGCGATAGCATTACATGTGATTATGTTCACCGTTACGGTAACCGCTTGCGCTTGCGCAACGCACTTCGGATAACGGATCGATCCGATGATGACTTTGGAATTGACCGCCATCAGATTCAATGGGCACTTTAGCTGTTACGTCATCAGTTTGTACCGGTCCGTTTTTAATGGAGTTGCATCGTGCTGCGGTATTTACGTGGTCTTCTGCTTCGTCGAATGGTATTATATTCTCATTAATATTCTTCTAGAGGTAATTATTTCACAAACGCATGGGTTAAGTAAGGGCTATACTCTTTCGCTAGAATTCATTTTCTACAAAATAATAGAAATTGGGACTATTCAGAAGCTGACCTTCGCCCACACCTTAAGGCAGATAAGGGCACTCATACATCCTTTTGAATCAGGTTAAGCCTCTCATTATCCCTACACAAAACACCTCAAAAGTATTTGTGAGCGCCTACACTTGTCAAGTCAAGACCTCAAGACTCTTTTCTGTCGCGAGTAGGTCCAAAATACTTCGAACGGCTTCAATATGAAATGGAACTTCTAGGGGTTTTCACCGTAAAACGACTAGAAAGAAGAAACGAATTCCAAGCTACTTGTAGGTATACAGGTTTGACAAGTACCACCTACTACAGTGGATGAATTGTGGACAACCTTGATCAGGCAAGCCCCAATGTTCGCATAATGTAGTCAGTTAGGCACAATGTAATGAGATGACTCACAGTGTAGGTAAGTGTTTGAAATCACGGATGACCTAAAACCTCTGGCCTGGTGGGTATAAATTGCAAACCTAAATGTATACCTAAATTGATCTTTATGATGAAGGCATTTGAAGCGTGCTATCATTGAACCAGAGGACAAATAAGCCGTACCAAATTTTGAACGGAAATGGCTGCTCATCACGACTTATATTGGAACCTAAATAAAAGGCACAAAAATTGTTTATGAGATATTCTTTACGAAACACGCAAAGGATAAAAAATATAAAAAGGTTTCCCGTACCGGGAATCGAACCCGAGCCTCCTGGGTGAAAGCCAGGTATCCTAGCCACTAGACCATACGGGAGTTGAATATATTGTCGAAATATTATATCATAATCTCTTGATACGAGAAAAACACTAAAAGTTTTCCTCAAATTCGATAACAAGATTATTTCCATGATATTGATAATGAAATCCCGCAGTCAATATTTCATGTTTGAAAGGTCATTAATTTTGGCCAAACTACGGGTCATTGCTCGGTTCCAAAAAGATGCAGCGCGGCGGGCGGGCGCGGGCCGCGGGGCGCGGGGGCGATCAATAGCCCCCACTACCAGATTATAACAGACATTGCAAGCTTGTAAAACGCTTACAGAGCCACTTTTCTCCACGTTCATGTATCGATTCCTTTACCTATTTAGACCATCAATGTTTTCTTACGACGAAAATTCATAACCTGAATAAAAATAGAATACATTATGAGCATCATTCTAAATGAGGTACCGAAACCTCATTTGCATAGCATTGTAGATGACATTAAGTTGGCTAACGAGTAACGACAACGACACCATTATTAGATAGAAGTCTCGATCCTCAAGGAAACTGCATTATCTCAAGTGACATTCATGTTACAGAGTTACAGGCGAGACAGACTGAAGATACGAAGTAATGTGATGCCACTTGATATCACTTTACCTACTTGTTTGTATGACTACTATCTGATTCAGAAGCTAGCGAAATATCGCGATTCGTGATGTATACCTATTTATTATTTTTATTAACAATATATTCCTTGTTTCGTACCAATTCGAGCCTGTTAAAATTTGGAAATATCTACATATAATCATATTATATCATATTATGGATATCAAACATGAACCATTCCTATTCCCCCATTCATCAATGTCCAATTTATTAAATCGCTGACTATTAAATATTCACAGGCTAAACACATAAATTGATGCATGTAAATCTAAATAAGGGATCACAAGCAGACCCCTAACGCTTGGCAATAACTCACATGTGTGTGACACCCATTTACACAAATCCCTTCAGAGTCATCCGACTAGCTTGCATCCACCTACACTATGCCATGCACACGGGTAAAGGGTCAAAGGCTCTTCACCCCTCATGCAAATCCGCTGTAGAATTTTAACCCTTAAGCCTGAGAAGCAAAGGTCGAGCAATGTAAGTCTAGGGATAGAGTGCTACGCGTAATGAGTCACCGGCCTACAATAGGTGCTTTTACCTGAGCTATTAGGTAGTTATTTTTGTCAACAGGTCTTTTCAGTCTTATGTAGGTGAGTAGGTAGACTAGGTAGTAGGTACTCACTGCATTCTTGTTAAACTTAACACTAGTACTTGTACTAACACGCTTATCAAACAATAACACAGGAACGGAATAACAGATGATTACCTGAAACAAATAGAAAATACGAATTAGTCATAATTTAATCAAGGTTTCAATCAAATAGATTATGTTATCACCGATTCATTTATATTTGCATTCGGATTATACACATTTTCTCTATATTCCGCAAGATAAGATAGGTAAAATAACTTATCACATATCACTATCAATATTTCAATAAAAAGTAAATAATTAAGTAAAATTAACTAACCACTCTAACCAGGCTGTAATTATTTTTTCATAAGAAATTAAAATGGAATAGCTGGTTTTTGCACAGATGGAAACGGGTGTATTTTTCGAGGTTCACTTTCATGGAACGTGGCAAAGGTTCTTTGATGAAACGAAAAGCATTTCTATACACAGTAAAGGATCCTTCAAGATGAGGAGAGCCAGGCAGCTCAACTGGGCTTTGGAAATATAGTTACGGAATTACAGGTTACAGGTCTTGTTGCCATGTTCTTATATTTTACCTACGATAGACTACTTTACTTACTACCCACACATAGCCCGAGGGAATATAATGTGAAATCGATAATTTATTTATGAGACGTATAAAATAGGAATAAATGTGAGCGCCTAGTATTTAAATTTCTCCAGACCCAGACTGTTAGAAATTTTAAGAAACGCACTACCTAAATATAGCCTAAAAGTTTATTAATTTATCAACATGGCTTTCATTGCGGTTTTCTAAGCTGTGCGTAAATAAGATATGCCTAAATCCCCCAAATATCCTTCATTTTTGTACACAAAATAAACTACTTATTTATCCAAAAACCTAGGTACCTACTTACCTATCCTTATGTAGTGGTCATGTAGAGCCGTAGAACCGTATAACTGAGAGTCGAACGCACATAGGTATTCAATCGCGACTCATTAAACATGAATACACCGTCCACCCCCGCCCCTCTTACCCTCTAGCCGACCGCCCGCTTGGCCTTTATTTAGTTAACGTGCCCTTAACATTCACTACAGGTTGTACTAACAATGAAGCGATGATTGCCGTGTGGTCGAATAGCCACCAACCAACCCCTTATGATGATGGCTATCTGAACTAGGACAGAAGGCCGAAGTGGGCCAGAAAATTTACATCGCAACTTTTTTGCCGTGTATTGCCAGATGTCATTTGCCAGATAGACATCGTCGTCAAAGAATTTCATAAATAGATGGGTAATAAAAGAACTTGATTATAGCATCTATTATGATTTGGAAATATCTAGCTAGCTCTACAAGTTGTCCTGAAAAACACTTCCGAGTACAGACTGAATGACTGAAACAGCTAAACTTTTACGCACGATTCGACACAGATGGGTCTAATAGTTTTCCAATTAACAGAACGGTGAAAGTGTTCGATAAACGGCTTTGTTCCACTCTCAATAAGAACACAATTAGATACGTGACGACCGACGACAGCAAGAAGAAGTAAATGTGAGGGTCGTGCCACTTCTCCGTAAGACAACTTGTTTCTTGTTTGTGAGAAAGTCGACTTTACTATGATAGCAAAGCACTAAAACTATGGTTTATATGTTACATGTTCTAGATTAGATGCAGGCTAGAGTGTGGATAAGACTTAACTATAGGCCAATTTTCAAGTAAAAACCTAAAAACTTGAACCAATGGCTTCTGTGAAATTCAGTGAACTCAAATAAGGCCAATTAACCTTGACGACCTTAATGACAGAAAAAATTTACGCATTATTGAACTTTTTCGCAATTAGGTTCAATATAAAAATAGGTACGCGAGGAGGTATGTGCTATATATGTAGCCCGCGGCCTTATCACCGCAGGTCAGCGGTCGTTGTGCCAGTAAATTCAACTGGTAGCTCTATTTCGATGTAGTGGCGAGCGTACTACACCGCGGCCATGCAAATCAATGCATTCAGCTAAATTTAACGATGTCCATTCAAAATATTGACTACTGATTTCGAGTAGTAATTACTTTGTTAGGCTAGGCTGGCAGCGGAGATGCTTAAAAACGGAGGAACCATTATGTACGGTGTTAAGTAAAAGATGATTGATATAATATCGAAAAATTGTACTACGATGTCAAATATTAAACTTACTTCTCTTACTACTTAGGGCGGATTCGACCAACGTCGAGTAACTTTTTACTCACGAGTAAAGTACTAGTTACTCGCGAGTAAGCAGATTTTGCATTCTACCAAACCTGAAACCAAGATAAGTAGCTTATCCCAAGAATAAAATGTTATACCGCCAAAATTGACCGTGTAACGAGCTTATCCGAGAGTAATTTTGTAATGGCGGCGGCACATCAGCTGATTAGAAAACCGTCATAATGACATATAAACACATCTGTCAAAACATAAACAAAAGTACGTTTAAAGGCAAAGTCTCCGAATAACAACAGCGAATAAAATATTAAAACATAAACAATTTCATACTTTTATAATCCATTCAAACTAAGTTGGCATGTCATTTCTATTGCATGCTTTGAAACGCAGCTATTTTTATTTTAGTTGCATTACAGTTTCGTTCCTCGTTCATTCAATTTAATCATGGTATAACTTGGTAGAATGCAAATGTACTTATCCTGGATATTTACTCGCGTATAAATTTTATTCCGGTATAGTTATTCTCGTGTAACGTGATGTTTGGACGAATTCACCCTTACTCAAAATACATTATGCCTAGTCGTAATCTCATTCATAAAACACACGTAACGTAAATAATCTTAACACAAACAGGGTAAAAGAGTATCCTTAGTATTAAAGCCGTATTTTCCGCTATGATATCTCCCGAAGCTCACATTTTATAATTTTATTAACGGCGTGACGCATGGCGCATGCGCGTTTCAGTGACGGAGCGTTTGCATTATTTATCATTACGACTGAATTATGAGCTTGTATAATTAATCCAGACAGGGAAGTCCCCCGTTAATAACCAAAGAGTTTGGGGGTCCATCGGATTCCTCACAAGTACCTACGAAAGTAGGATTTAACGAGTTCAGGGTCAAACCGCACATGCTTATTTTGCTCAAGCCCAGAAACCGCATGATGGCATATAAAAAAACATTATAATAGTAATTACAGTTATAGGCATTGAATTGAAACAAAGTGTTTAAATGAAATCAATTGTCTAATTGATTTCAATCTTCAAGCTATAATTTACCGTTGCTGACGAGACGAGACCTGACTCACTGAAGACTGGCAGTTCTAAAGCTGGCTGCACACGGTCCGTGATTATACTGACGATACCAAGCAAGACGTAAGACCACGGACAGCCAACCATTGCCCACTATGCTCATTCAACGGTCTTCTTGTGTGTCAAGATTTATGGTCAGCTATGTATCTTGAAATATGAAGCTAAGTTCATATTATGTCTACGCTACCCTAAAGGTAGGCTATTTTCAGGTGCGGGCTAGTTAAGAGTAGAATATTCAACAAATAATAACAATGATGTACGTACATAACAAGCCCGTATCCATCCATACGCATTTTACGGACCATTAGGGTCAAGCTTTACGCTCGCCGTCACTAAGCGGTTGTAAGTTGGACAGTCGCGGTCGCGGCCATTCTCGTTTGTAACTGTAAACGGACGGATAGCCGACGCGTTCTAAACAACCATGTGGACGTATTTGGAATTACAATACCGCTGCTCTAAAGACCCGGTCAACATGACTCACTTGTAAACAATACGGGTTAATGTGGTCAATATTATTGTGGCTACTGTCTATCAAGGAGTCAGATAGAAAAGCACTAGGGATTCCCTAAGAGGAAACTCTAAGGCTTACTTAGTAAAGAATTGAGAAGCAGATTTAAAGTACTAAGTACACACAACGCTCGCTGTCACTCTAACTAGCAGTAATTTAGTGGTAAAAGAAAGGCATCACCAACCTACCTAAATGGCACGTGTAGCGCGGTTCCTCGGTTGATGAACGATTGTAATTGGCTAGTTTCGCGTGGACGCCGCCAAATTTCCAACAATCACTAATAGCTACACACAGTCGAGCAACAATGGTGAAAATCAACAAAATTGTATATTACACGGCCACTTTCTACATTATGAATGCTATAACAGACCAAGGTCGGGCAACTAGTTGGTTTCACTCTTGCACACTGTAACGTAGGGGTTTAAATCTGCAATAGATAGTACCTACCGGAGAATCGACATAAAAAAAATATTGAAAATTTTACGGATTTATATCTATTATTATTAATTTTTATATCTATTATTATGTTTTATAGACACCTCGCCATAGTTTCAAGTTTTGGGCATGATCCGTCAAATTTTCACAAGTTTCAGAGCTACGTACGTCATAGATAAACCTATGATGTGAGGAAACGTGTTGTTAAATTGTATCACAGGGGGATCGGCAATATTCGCTATCCATCAACTATGTCTAAGGAACCGGAAAATGACTTGATACGAGATCAGCTAAACATTATGTTTACTAATGCTAAGAGGTATTTCCCTTTAGGGTGTGTGAGTATATAGGTACATGTATTTTGTCTGTCTATCTGTATGAAACAAACGCAGATTAGATTGTAAATTCAACAAATTTCATTTGTTTGTTTGACAGTCTTTAAAATTTAATCTTATTTATCAACACATAGTCGCTACGGCCGGTATTTGTACACAAGGTACAAAAATACTCCACTCGTAGCTCTTTTAATTATATTTTCTTGCTACGAATATTATTACTGTATGGCAACTTATTATTTATATGGGTGCGTGTTTCACATTTGCTAACACTTTCCGTTGACGTCTGAAGTTAATTTAAACATTATTTCATGCCAGACACAACGAAGCGCGACCATAAATTACTACATGTAGCTACATAATTTACAATTACATACATATAAATAAACAAAAACATTTCCCGTACCGGGAATCGAACCCGAGCCTCCTGGGTGAAAGCCAGGTATCCTAGCCACTAGACCATACGGGAGGTACGAACTAGTGTGAAATTCGGAAACAGACTGATAAAATAATTTTCGCGATCAAAATATCCAATCTTCCACTTTTACCATCACAACTTAAGTTTCCCGTTACCTGTGTCAGTACTTGGAATTCTACTCATCGATCCATATTGTAAAGCATCACTGTCCTCTACCCAACCTTCCTTCCTTAGGGATTTGCTTGACACGGATTTCCGCTCACCCATATCCCCTTTATGGAAGTGAATTTATTAGGCCTCCCTGCGTTAGCGATGAAGCTTATCCATCGTATCGTCTTGCAAGAAATTTGCGGTATCGCCACGAAACTTATTGGATTTATTTATTATTAGATTATGCTAGAGGTCAACGAAAGAGAAACATCTAATCAAGAAACTATTTGGCAATGCAAGGTCGAATCGTCATGTTTAAAATGTGCGAGAAATACCCAGTATTTTTTTTGTTTTTGTCGTATTGTATGACTAGCTGAGATATTAAAACCTGCCACTGACCATCGACTATCTAATCAGGTGATTAGGAAGAGAAGGTGCTATGATGGAGGCCGCAGTGACTCACGATATGCCCACAAACCTCTACGCGTTCAGCCCACTTATTGCAAACTTGTAAACGTATGTATTGATATTTATTTAGCTGTGCTTTCTTGTGTATAGAATAGATTCACGGAATCTCGCATCTACGAGTGGCCTGTAGTGCATGAAAAAGGCCGAGAGCAGAGTGAGGCTACTTGGGTGAGGCCAGTGTGACGTGCTACCTGCCTAGACCTAAGGGTTTTAGTGTAGGTAAAAAAAAAAGTAGGCGAGGCAGAGTCCAGTTAAAAAAAATAAGTTTATTAATTTAAAAAAATACCGGGCCAAATAAGTTCGATTCCGTCAAATCTAACACCTGACCGCACTTCCCTCGGAATGGTATCTCCAGCCGTGTGTACGTGGGATTTGTGCTGGGATGACCTTCTTCACGGGGGTGATTAGCAGGTATATATTCTTCTTGGTCGGCCGACCGACGGTTAGGGATTTAGCCCGAACGTAGTTCCCTGCAAATCCATGCACGTATAAGTTACACGGCAATTTTATTGGATCACCACGACAATGTACCTAAGGAATGCGGTAGAAAATAAGTAGGTAGTGTCGTGGTGATCAAACCAGATACGGAGTTTACAATGTGTACGTGATTCATGAAACGAAGGTACCTATTAAAAAATTAAACAAATAACGGTCAATTCATAATAATTAAAAAAATACTAGATAACCCGACCATGCAATGGATTTATTATGGAATGATGATGATGCATTGATAAAATATGCAGCTAAATGATTTACAATGATTAGGTCTCAATGAATTATAATATTAACTAACTTAAAAGCCACCTAAAAATACTGTTCACCACTTACCCAAATTTAGGGGTTTCTGCTGCACGGAATAACTAGGTATTATTTAGTACTATGTAATTATCACTTATAAGTTTATTGCAGCACTCAGGCAAATAAAATAAATATATTATCCACTATTTAAACGAGGATTTATAAAAATCAGAGCTCGACCAGTTGTTGCGTCGGTGGCGGTTGGAATGTGACGTCGCGGAGTCGTGGAGTCTCCTACTAATATTTGACAATGCGAGGGTAGCCGGGCGCGAGCGATGCGCGGTTATCTTTTTATTCGGTACCGTTAGCAGAGCGTTTCGTTACATGTATTAAATTATTAAGAATGATATTGATTGACTGTTTTACATTTTATAATATTTATTTGTAATTATATTTGTAAATACTATTATAAATGAATAGTACTTTACTGGTAATTAAAATAAGATTTGTAAAGGGAATAGTAATTTACTTGTAAATAATAATAATAATAAATAATAATAAACATTTATTTCAGGCATCAGTGGCCCATATTATAAACTAAACACATACATTTTAAATCATACAAAATAATAAATAAAATTACATAATTATAAAATGTAACTAACTTAAACTCTAGCACTATTAATAGCAGGGGATTTAATAGTCTTTTTCGCCTCCCTGTAGCGACGGAAAACGATTCCCGCAGGCCAGAAGTCCTTGTTCAGTAGAACCTTCTGCTGGTCGGCGGGAACCCGAAGACGGAAGGACTTGAAGTCCGTCTGCTTGGCGGACTGCAGTCTTTCAATCGCCAGCACCTGGACTGGCTGTTCGGTGCGGCCGACACTCCTCTCCTTGATATAGCGCATAATGTTGTCATGCGCCATATTCGCGTGGATGCGGGAGACGTAGATGTCGACCGTGGGCGTGGCGGCCTTCAGCGAGCAGGCGGCCGGGGCGGTGCCGCGCTTGTTGTGGTTGCGGCGACGGGGGCTCCTCTTCTCCACCAAGATGAAGCCATCCTTGTCGACGACCGCGTTGCGCGAGGCGCGGGGGGGCGCCGCTGGAGCTCCGGCAGCCGCTAGCGTCACCTGGGGTGCAGCTTGCGGCGCGGCTCGACGGCGGCGGCGGGGGCGGGGTAGCGCGGGCGCGGCCTTCTGCTGGCTCCTGATGGTGGAGGGTGCAGCAGCAGCGGGGCGCGGCGGCGCGGGGGCGGCGGCACGCAGCGGGCACGCGGCATCACGTGTCCGCTCGGCGTAGGTCGCAGGCGGCGGGTCATTTACCCGCCGCAAATCGGTGTCAGTTGCATGTAGTGAATCTTGCTGCGCTTGCAGTTCACGCGCCGGCGAAGGCGGTGTCGCGTGGATCGCAGCGTCAGCATTCCGCAGCGATAACAACTCACGTTGCATCGCCGCGCTGGCGACTTCCGAGGCTTCCAACTTGCCTCGAATTTCGGTGATCTCGGACTTCAACAGGACGATGTCCTTAAGCAGCCGGGTCACATCGACGTGGTCAAATGTAACCGGCGGCAGCTTGTAGAGGTCCCGAGCCACGTACGTCGGGACATTATCCGGATCGGTCTCCTGGAACACCCGGATGATGTCCTGCAGGTCTTTCTTCATGCTGCCATCGCCGCGGCGCGGCACGAGGCGCACGGCGGTGGTGGCGGTGTCGGCGAGCAGCTTCTTGGCGGCGGCAAGCTCAGCCTCCTTGAAGCTGGTCAGACAGATCTGCTCGAGGCTGATCACGTCCATCGAGTCCAGCTTGTTCTGAACGAAGGCGAGCACCTCGCTCACCATGAGGGTGTCCGATACTTTAGTGGCGGTGGCCATGTTGCAGTCGTACTCAGTAGTGAGTCACACACGTGACGGCTACAGACGGCGCCGCTAGAAAGCGACCGTCCTAGCCGAAGTCAGAGTTGCAACTCAATAATAATTATATTTTTATTAAATTCATTTCATGAATACCTACTATTATAAGGGAATAGTAATGTATTGTAAATAATTGATTAAATTCATAATTTTAGGTTAATTTAGATAAAAAAAAAATTACAATATTAAATAATTGTGTTCTAAAATTGTAAATATTTATTTAATTTAAGTACCAGCACAAGTGCAACGTTACAGTACCCCCCGCGGCACCCAAAGGGTTTTATTCTATAATAAAATCCGCCTCATAACAGCCATAATAGCATTACACATTCATTCTTCACAACTAGCATACTTCATCTACTAAACATCCTTACATTAAGAGCAGCAATAATTATACAGTGAATTATTGTCGCTTCCTTACATAAAAAAAGGTACCCGTTATGTATAAAACGAATAACTTATGCAATTATGTTTTTATGAAACAATTTCTAATGACTTAATGTTTATTTATTGTAGCCTGCCAATTTTAGGTCTTTGATATGCCATGTTCCTATGTTCTTGCCTGACATATCCTCAAGGATGTACACCAGTGGAGACTTTTTACCAGACACTCGACATTTTATAAATTTTGGAGCTAATTTTTTGGAAAAATATTTGTCTTTATTGCTCAGGAAATACGTGCGTTTAAAAACTATATCTCCGATGTTGAACTCCGCCTGTTTTCTACGCAAATTATATTGGGCTGTATTTTTCTCATGCGCATGCCACAGAGAAGCTTGCACTTTATCAAAAACGTCAGCTAAGCACCCTAGGTTCTCTGCATAAATGTCACGGGGCAAAAATATAATTTCCTCTCCCAATTCCGTGTCCGTGTAATGGGAACCACAAGTAACTAACTCACGCCCGTACACCAGAAATGAAGGGGTATAACCCGTGGACTCATTAACTGAATTGTTGATGGCGAATTGGATCTTTGGGATATTAGTGTCCCATGCCCTGTGGTCGTTATCAACAAATGTGGATACACAAGTCATGATTGTCTTGTTGTAACGTTCCACGGTGTTGATTTGCGGTGAATATCTGGGAGTAAAATAGATATTAGGAATATTATACTTCTTGAAAAATTTCTCAGTACTATTTGAAATAAATTGGCTACCGTTATCCAGAAATATTGTCTGCGGTATACCGTGTACCATAAACACAGAATCTTCCAATAATTTAATTACTATATCAGAATTAGCTCGCTTAATCGGGAAAATAAGGCAAAATTTTGAAAAGCAGCATGTAACGACTAGTAAATAGCTGTTCTGTTTACGTGTAATAGGGAGAGGCCCAACAAAATCAATGGATATCATTTGAAATGGTCTCGAACACTGTTTCGGGCGACCCATCTCACCCAATGTAGTGTGATTTTGTGCCTTGTACGCCAAGCACTTTTCACAAGTACCTACAAACTTAGCGACATCTCTATACATGCCTCGCCAGTAAAAGCGTAATGCCAATCGGTGATAAGTTTTGAATATTCCAAGATGGCCTGCTGTAGGCTCAGAGTGGTTTTCAGAAATGATCTTTTCACGCGATTCTTGAGGAACTACTAATTTCCAGGAAAACTCATTTGTCAGAGTTGCAACGGTCTTTGATCGCCTATACAAAGAATTATCTTTAATAATGAGATTTGGGAATTGACCAGGAGACTTGAGGCAGCCATGATATAGTTTTAAGTACCATGTATCTTTAGTGTCCAAGTGAGAGTTGGAAGATACCGCAGCACAAGGTACTGCCCTGGAAAGTGCATCCGGTATAACATTATCGACCCCACGCCTATGTTTCATTTCGAAATTAAATGAAGATAGCCTAACTCCCCACCGAGCCAGCCTACCAGTGGGATTGGTTAGTGACAAAAACCATTTAAGCGCGGAGTGGTCTGTATAGACAGTAAAGATCTGGCCGTTCTCCAAGTAGCACCGCCAGTGCTCGAGGGCAGTAATAACTGCAAGGGTTTCCCTCTCGGTGATACTATAATTTTTCTCAGCACCGGTCAGTGAGCGGCTCATGTACGCAATTGGATGTTCTTTACCGTCCACAGTCTGTGTTAACATCGCGCCGACGCCGTAATCGCTTGCGTCTGTGTGGACCTCGAATGGTAAATCATAATTAGGGCATGATAACACCGGAGCAGAGACTAAACACTCCTTTAATTTGTTAAAAGAGGCGTCCGCTTCGGGTGTCCACTTAAATGGTGGTGCGTTCTTTTTGTTAGACGTCAGTTTGTTTAATGGACCCGCAACAGTACTAAAATTGGGTACAAACCGTCGGTACCACGTAGCTGTGCCCAAGAAGCGTTTCAAATCCTTCCGACTGGTAGGGGTCGGATAGTTGAGGATTGCCTCTACCTTACTTGGGTCAGTCCTTAAACCATGTTCGTCAACCACATATCCCAAATACTTTAACTGGCTACGGAAAAATTTGCATTTTTCTAAGTTAACGGTTAAATTTGCGTGTTTCAGCTTCTCGAGTACGCGTAATAATAGAGACACGTGCTCCTCAAATGAGCTGCTTACGACAATAATATCATCCAAGTAAGCAAATGTTTTAAGGTCAAAATCACCGAACAACATATCTACAAGACGCTGCTGAGTTGCCGGGGCATTTGTGAGTCCGAACGCTGTGGTCTTAAATTTGAGCGTGCCACGGCCGGGAACATAAAAAGCAGTCTTTTCCTGATCCTCAGGCGCAATAGGAATCTGCCAGAATGCTTTTGACAGGTCGACACTACTAAGAAATTTAGCGTCACGTAAATTATCTAAAATTTCTGACACATACGGCAAATTATAAGCGTCACGCTTAGTGACGGAATTAAGCTTTCGGCTGTCTAGGCAGAATCGGGGCTGACCGTTACTTTTGTACACGATTAGAACTGGGGATGACCAAGCGCTCTCACATCTATCAACCACATCCAGTTCCAGCATCTCGTCAACCTGCTCCTGTAATATGCGCTGTTTTTCTGGTGACATTCGATAGTAACGCTGCCGTAAAGGTTGTGCGTCACCCGTATCGATATGATGAGTTATCAAACTAGTTCTACCCAGGCCTTTGACCTCTATTGAAATGTCTTTGAATTGTTGCACTATGTTATCAGCAATCAACTTTTGTGCTTCATCTAAGTTATTGTAAGATTGGAGGCAAACCTCGGGTGTATTGGCTTTAATTTCAGCCAAAGAAGTCTCAGAAAGGGTAATGCTACCTAAATACTTGGGGCAGATTTTAAAAGCTCGCCAGAAGTCAATGCCTAAAATAAATGAGGTATCTACATCCGGTATCACATGAGTTTTAATTATGTGAAACTCGTTTTCAAACTGGATTGGTAAATTTATGAATCCTATGCTTTTTATAGACTGTCCCCCAGCAGCAGTAATAGTAATGCATTCATCGACAATTAACTTCAATCCGTGATCTAGTAAAAGTTTGTGACTATTTTTACCTAGTAAGGTTACTGCAGAGCCGGAATCTAAAAGTCCACAAGCCTCTATATCGTTGATCTTAACAGAAACGTAGGGTCTGTTATCATTAAGGGGTTTAGAATCCAGAATTGTGGAGACCCTATAGCAGTGAAAAAAACTTCTAACAAAATTGAGCCAAGAATTCCACTCATTGGCATCAAATTTTGCATCACAATTCTGGGAAACTAGTTTTTTGAGTTAGACGGATTGTTTGTAGCTGCCTGACATTCAGGACAATCCGGATACTTGACACCTTTGTGGCCACATTTAAAGCAAATAATAGACCTATCTGGATTTCTGCATTGGCGGAGATTGTGTGTGTTTTCACGACACCTGGGACAAAATAAGGGCTTTTTCTCATCTATTGCATGTACATATTCCTGGATATTGGATTTATTTAAGGTATTATTACTGGTTTTGTTAGCATTTTGCACGTTATTATTATTATTGTAGTTCCTGTACCCGTAGTTTTTGTTATTATCATTGTAAGTGCCCGATTTGAAGTGATTATTAGTATTATAGTTTGTTTTTTTGTTTGAGGAACTCGTATAGGCAAATTCTGGAGCTAAGGTTTCTCGTGTCACCCCAGTAGGTTCGCGGAAATTATTAAGGCGACATTGAAATGTCTCGTAATTCCGACAAAGTGTCCGTAACTGGTCAATCGATTTTATTTCTGTTGAGGAAGCCAATGTACTCGCGTAACAAGGGCGAATGTTGTGCAATATTATTTCAAGTTTATCTTCCTCCGGCAATGATTTGGATAACCTTGAGAACATACCGGAAATGATAGATAAATATATGGTAATATTTTCTGATTCTCCTTGAGTTCTTGCTCGGATTTCTGCTAAAAGGCGGTAATCGAAATCCAATGTATCAAAGTCTTGTCTGAGCAGAGCTTTGAGTTCATCCCAAGATGACACTTGATCCCTTACGCTCCTAAACCAGTGTAGAGCATTGCCTGTAAAAATCTCCGTTCCAAACGACAGTAGCCTTGCATCCGATATATTTCTGGCACTGCAGTATTCAGAGACGCGCTCAATAAAAGCACGTACGCAGGTATCGCCATCGAATTTAATCTTGCCTAGATCCAAAATACTACTACGATCGCAGGTAACATTAATTACAGGAGTTCCTAGTTGATCTGAAGCAGTTTCCTGAGATGAGGAACACATTGAAAGTGTGTCGACGCCTTTTTCCAAGAACGATCTAAATTGTCCCACGAAGTTTTTATAAAGAGACAGAGTTTCATCATACTGTACTTTACTCTCCTCCGTAGGAGCAATACGATGAAGTCTATGATACAGATGGTTTAACAAATTTTCTGCCCGTTTAACTACAGCAATATCCGGTTGCGGTTCTTGGAGAATTTTTTCTACTTTACCTAAAACCTCTAAGCAACCCGTCAAATCCTCTACAACATCAAATGGAGACTCCAAAACCTCCTCGGAAGGATACTCCGACACAAGTTTTACTATTTGTTTCCTGAGGTCAGCCACCTTCGAACAAGGCGTTGTGCCTCTGATAGCAACCTCATACTCGAGTTCCGACTTTTGCAATGAAAGAAACTTGATGGTGTACATTATGTAATGAAAATTAGTTAGGTGGTTATAATGCGAAGTAGCTTTCTTAAAGTTAACCGGGAAAACCTCGACAATAAGAGTAAATGGTGAACAGTGTAAAAGGTAATAATAGTAAAATAATAGTGATTAATAGTAATAATAATTGTCAATTATACTCCGTTCTGTTACAATTGTTTGATTAAAATAAAGAACGCTTGGTTTTGCCAATTATTACCAATGCCAAAAAAACAAAAAAATTGTATAAAATAAATATCATAAAAAAAATTGCAACTGAAAAAGTAAAATAAAAAAAAAAAATGTCATCAACAACTAATGTGTACGCAGCCTTATAATAATGAATTTAATTGAACTTTTATGATGTCAATGATAAAATTAAAAAAATAATTACAACTTTTTTTTTTTTTTGTTAACTGTACATAAAATAAAATTACAATGGATAGAATGTCACAAGTTAAAACAAATAAATATAAGTAATTCTTAAATTTGCAACCATGTACACATTAGCTGTTTAAAAAATCAAAACCATAGAATAAGCGTTTTAACATAAAAAAAAAACAACACACCAACATGCACAACTACCTACTACAGGAGTAGAACGGAACCAAACTTATTTTTAACCACGTTTAGGCGCCAGTGTACTGGAAGCGTTTTAGTTAAAAAAAAATGAATTAATAATAGGTAAACACACACATTTGATTTTTTCCAAATTCAGTAACCAACTTATAACCCCGACAGAGTATAAAACAGTTTCTAATCCAAACATAGCCAAACACTAACCCAATGAACTAGAAACGCTTAGTTTGGACTTTACGAGTTGCCTTTGATGTACGATGTAGGTACGAGTGTTTCAAATCCCCTAAACTGAAACAGCGCACGCACGGTACATGGGAAGTATACCACCGGGCAGAAACAGAGAGTAGTTAAAAAAAAATGCAGAAATGGGCACATTTTAAAAGTACTTATTACTTACTCATAACTTGGTAATAACAAAAATACGGAAAAGTAAACCCGACGTTGAATATCGACGTTGATTTTGCTCTCTTATGTTTCATAAACGCGAAACTTTTTACGTAAACCAAAGGTCAGATCAGAACTTCTGGAAATTCTTCGGCTTCTACGCCATTCGCCAACAAACATCTACTGCTGGAAAGTGGCCTCCCCCAAAGATCGCCATCACACTATCCATCCTCATTTAACTATACCACCCTATAATTATTATAACCTCATATGAGTTTCAGTAGTCCTCTTTGTAACAAGCAAGTCGTCAGACAGTCTCCTACATCAGTCAGCAGTAGTCAGCAGTAGTCAGCATATCGCGGTGTGTAATAAAGAAGAAAGCCAGAGCCGGGTCGGGACCGGGTCGCCCGCACTGTTGTGCAACTGTGACCCAGATACAGGAGGGTCACTCTATACTGACTAACACGAACGAACGGGAACTGCCGTGCAATCGGCACGTTTAATACAAGGAGATAAAGTCGTGGCGCGCTCCGAAACTTGGTTTTTCGTCATATAGAGTGGCCCCCAGCAGCTGGCGTCGCAGCGTGCCCGCTGCAGGGAAACCATGCCCCATAAACGATGTAGGATCGTAAATGCCGTGGCAAGATTTAGGGCTTTCTTGTGGATGGTAGAGATAGTGCGTATTGGGATGAATAAGAAACTCGACCTTAGTGGTTTCCTGGACGTTAGAACAAAACAGTACGATGATAATTTTATTGCTATCGCAATACTCAAGGATACTGCGTAGTGGGATCTGCGATGCTGGTATCAGATTTACTGTATGATGGTATTCGTTATTTTCATTATTACATAGATCTACAATATAATTTTCATTCATATTTAATATAATAAAACAACAAACTCATTAAAAAGTTGGCAAAGCTGCGGGTTTAGAGTTGCAAAGATTATGCAGCCAAGATAAGTGATTAAAATAATTTGCAAGACATTTCGCAAAAGGCCAAACGCTAAAGTGAGTGTGTGAACTATACAAGCCAGTTGGTCTAACGGTTCTTCATGTTTAATACTTTGTTGTGTTATGAGATCGTAAAGCAAATGAGCCAAGTATTATGAGTTGGTCCATTTGGCAGGCATCAAAAGGAAGATTTGTGTAAACAAACTCGGGCTTGCTACTGAAAATTCTGGATGAGATAAATAAAATAGTAAACTTTACATTGCGTAAGTGTAACTGTTTGCTATGGAGAGCGGATAATTATTTATAGTAGTGAACAAAGTTTTGTAATCAATGTTTGTTTTGAATATGGAACACGAAATTAATATTTAAGAAAATTACTGAGGATACTCTTCTTCGCTTGTAAAACTTTATTATTTTATAACAACAGATACCTAATATACCTATGATATTATCTAGTATCGAAAAGGATTAAAAAGTTAATAGTGAGATTGTAATTTTAATTGTAATTATCACGTGCTAATTTGCAGAAAGATTATAAAATGATGAAAATTATTATTATTATGCATGCTCTAATAGCCATAATCATAAATAGCGGACAGTATTATTATTAAACAACAGGGTTGACGGTTTACGAACATTGCAAATTAGTTTAACTATACGTATTATGTTATGCCGCTTCAAGATAGCAGTAAGTACTGTTATAATGCTTTTATTACGCATCCTCCCTCCATTTTATTATAACACTAGCTGTTCCCGCGCGCTTCGCTTCGCCTTAAAAAGTTTTCCCGTGGGAATTCCGGGATAAAAAGTAGCCTATGTTCTTTCCCAGGGTCTAGACCGTATGTATACCAAATTTCATTCAAATCCGTTCAGTAGTTTTGGCGTGAAAGAGTAACAGACAGACAGACAGACAGACAGACACAGTTACTTTCGCATTTATAATATTAGTTAGGATTAGGATTAGGATTAGTTTAACCAACTCCTCAAATGCCATTTGTCTAGATCAGAAGTCACTAATACCTAAGTATATGTTTACAGACAAACCTGGCCCCTGCAATCTCTATGAATTGATTGGTGCTAGCAGCTAACGTCAAAAACTAGTATCGATCATAAAATCCTATCTGATAGAGGTACATATCCTAAGATTCTCATTCCACAGGATTCAAAAACATTCAGTCTATGCAGCTCAAATTGCATCGTGCTCAAAAGCCTACGCAAAAGGCGGTCGGTAAGCAATTTGCCACCAGCTCCGCGCTATTAGTGGCAATTGATTCGACCTCAGTCCCCTAGCTGGGGGGTCACTCTATACTCCATCTCGTTGTAATAAACGTGCCGATTCAACGACAGCTCTCGTTCGTTCGTTTTTCGTCAGTATAGAGTGCTCCCTCTGGGCCGGCGACGAGTTAACACCGTCCCTGCGCAGAGCTGATGGGGCGAACGCTCCAGTTGCTATACGGAGCAATGGGAATACTGGAATTAAATTGTATGAAAATGGCCTTTCTAGTATAACATTGATTAAGGTGTGAAATACACATTATTATCACCAATACTTTATCCCTGATTAAACAGGGATTGAGGGCATGCCTATTTTTTGTGCACTATAATCGATATTTGGCGCCTCTAGCCATGACTACTAATAATATGAGATCAGTGGAATTGGGAGAAGCATTTCATCTCTGGTTGGCCTAACTACTCGTATTTGGATTGTGTAATAACAAGACAAGATAAAAAAAAATCTTTATTAAAACTCTGATAAAATGTACTAAAAACTATAAGACCACCTCTTACTGTAGTGCTCTATATGTCTGCACTATTCTACATCGCTTAACTTTATGCGATTCTCCCTGATCCATAACTCGTCCACACAATACATCATGGTGGTCCCATGACCCATGATGCAGTACACTGTGTGAGCGGGTCACAGGCGGGTCAAGTGATCCCGCAGTGCAGGTGCGACCCAGATCGGACTGGGCCAGCCTTTCTGTGCCTTTTGTGGGGGAACTTTTCGAGCCATACCGAAAATTGCCAAGATATTTTCCGCTTCACCATTAGGAAAGTACCTATTGCTTTATTTTCAGACAAACAATGAAACTATCGTAATAATAAGTCAGCTTGCACGCTAAACAAAAAGAGATCGCTATCGCATTTCCATTAGCGGAGACGCTATCACAAAATGCGACGGACGGAAATTAGATAACAGACAAGCAGTGTAACGATAATGACAAACGCGAGCAGAACTCTGAAGATGTCGTGTTTACTAACACTAAAGTGTGGTCTCACGCGGCGCGGGGGTCAATTACCGAGACTGCTCGACTTATTTACAGTAAACGGTAGTAATGAATGAGCTCCATTGATCAACACAGCTGTTCGGAAGCCAGACGCTCGAGCGGCACTGGACCGATCCATTATAATAACCACTGTTAGCTAACCATGTGGTGTGATACTGTTGCTTAATTTAAAATTTTCAGTTCATTTTCCTACTGCGCTAAAAGTTGGCAATCGTCCAAACGCTATGGTAAAATATTCTATATTTAATTAATCATTTTAACTGTTTTAATTGGAACAAACTTCAACTTTATATCAACTAAAACGCATTTACTTCAACACCTATTATAATTTTCAACGTTATTACGTCAGTGACGTGCAGTGACGTCGCTCTGAAAATCGCTTTCCTCGATGTAACTCCTGAAAAAGTACTAGGCGTGCATGAGTTAGCAGCAGGTCAGTTCAGTTGTTATCAGCAGGCGAGGCGGGGGCGGGCGGCGCGGCGCGGGGGCCGGGGCAAGGCCTTATCGTGACGTTGTGCCGCGCATCACAGACGCTAACTGTTGTTACACCAGCGATAACTTATCGGCGACATTCAAAGACCCTTTTACTTCTATGGTCGCCTGGTGGAAAACCGTAATTTTACCTAATTTCAACAAATTTCCCGAAAATGGGTGGTTATTATGACATGAGTGTTGCATGGATGGCGCGCTATATAGCATATTACGCTATTTGAGAATTATTTATGCAATTCCGTTAACAATTACAGCGTTTTAGTAATAATGGACTCATAAGCGGTAAAATTTTAAACAATGAACGTTCACAAATACCGTTCATGCATTCACCAGAACTGTTAGTTTTTTTCTTCTCTACACCTTTCACCGAAACTAGAGCCGGCAAGGAAGCGACGAGACGCTCACAAAAACATGAACCAAAATAGAAACAACCCTAAGCGCTGTCAAATGAACCATTCACCATCTTTTTCATGGTTTTTTTTTACTTTCACGATTTTTAACGTACATAGCCGTAGTTAAAGAAATATTCGACAGCATCAAATTGAGTTTAATAAGTCCATGTTCGACAGGTTTGATAGTGGCATATTTATCGTGTGTTTCTCTATTAGTCTTGCCACCAAGTTACTTAATATTAATATTGAGTGCACATTACATTCAAATACATACTGTGCAGGTCATACACTGAAACGAGCATGGCCTTCAACATCATACAAATTCAACATTACACTGAGCATCAGAACATAGTTGTCGACGTGGAAATAAGCACTCTATATGACGAAAAACTAAGTTTTGGAGCGCGGCTGCGCGAGCCACGACCTTATCTCGTTGTATTAAACATACCCATTGCATGACAGCTCTCGTTCGTTTGTTTTTCCTCAGTATAGAGTAACCCGCCTGAACACAATGACTTTAACAGTTGACAATGTCGGTGCTGAGGTAAACCGGGAAAAGCAACCGTGACAATGAAAATCTGATACCATCGCATTGTCTATTCAGGCTGCATTGGATTGGATGAAACGCTGATGTAGCTCTTTGGTATTTGTTGGATTCCAAGCAGTTGAGATAACTAGTATACTGATAAAAGCTCGCAGCCGTTATTTGAAATACGATGGATGATGAAAAGGTAGATTATCTATATTATTATGGTCTTAGCTCTCAGAAGGAGATACAACACCCAGAGGCATGTTAATGGTACAACTATAGATGGGAGATATACAGTATGTTACTATCTGGGAGGTCGACAGTCGATACAGTTCATTGAGGCAGAGTCGATCGGAAGTAGATAAGACAGCAGACGACCAATGACCCCACACTAACATATGCACGCTACACCAGCAGCTAGTCACGTAAAGTAAACAATGCATGTAAACACGTATAGCGGTTTAGCGGGAAAGTGTTAAATTGGTAAATCAATTTTTACTTGGTATTTTCGGTTCGTCATTTAATTGGTTTTAAACGTTAAAAAAATACGTAAAATTGTGATTGTTTATTTTATAATAAAAAAATACAGAGTCGCTTTCACTTTCTACACCCAAATCTAACAGTATGTACTGTGCCAACAAAACAACTTAAAAAGGTACACAAACATAATAAGGACAACCAGTTGATCAAATTGGCTCCTTAAAGCAAAGTTGCACTGCTTCATCAAATTATCACTTTCCATTTTCAGCTATTTATTATCAAACACACGTGTTCATACTCTGTTTAACTTATTTGTGGCTGCAGTGCGAGCCACGTTCGTCGAGTCCATCGCCACCCGGCGTCCAAACAAACCATTAAACGTTGGTGTATGAGCTGAGGATATGGAAGCCAAGATAGCACCTCTCTTGTTTACTGCACTGTCTATTGAAAACAATCTTAGTTTCTAGGTCAGCAGAGCCCATATCTCTTCGGCAAGGACTGTGCAAGATCAAGGTGCTTCGGTTATGATAACGATAACGCCGTGGTGTAATTCTATGTCTAGGGAGACTTTTTGAAGACAAGATACGCATGATGGTGACACAAAACATTTAAAAACCCATCGGGAAATTACTATTGCATTGTTTACAGTTGGAATTAAAATATATTATTATTACCTTTGATCATGATCACACATAATTACTAATTATGATAATAAAAGCCAAAGGCATAGTACAATTTGATGTATATCGTAGCTGGACGGACGACTTTCGTTGAGCATTTACGGCTCTCAGTAGCTAGTTAAGCTTCACAAAGAGAGCTCTCTACGTGACAGAATTACACCAAAAGTCCATAAGACCTGTAACACTTTTATTACCACAGCTATAAAGACTAGATTACTTATGGCAGGCTGGAGGTCTGGGCGGAAAACTTCGTTTATCTTATTCGTCTTTGGGGTCAATCACCCACGCTGCTGTGGAACTATGAAGTGCCAAGAATCTTAAAAGAAGAAGATATTATTAGAAAAGTTGAGCTTAGAATAAATACTGAGACATGCAAGTTTTAGACATATTCCTTTAACGTATAACGCAGTAAAATATGTTCACAAAATACCCTTGAGAGGCACAAATCATTAGAAATTATTTTGATATGATCATTTGATCCCACACTAACCAAGAAGCTTAGGATATAATATTTATAATCTTCATGATTACAGTGCATTCAGCTAATAATATATTTTAGCGATTGATAGCTAATTAATTTAATGATCTCATAAATAACATCGAATTGGCTTGTGTGTGGCCTTGGCCTAGACACCCACTGGCCTAGATTAGAAAGTGGCCGACACAGAGCAAGGTCCTACTTCGGCAAACATACGAACAAACATGGCTGCACCCATCACAGATGTGTGGTCTGTTAACTTGTGTACACGCAAATAGGGCATGGCTCCAACTGGGCTGGAGAATTCCATATTAAGGAGCTGCTTCGCCGGATGTTTCAAATTCGTGGACATCATTATAAATATAGCATCACTATAACTACAAAGAAAGCTGATGTTTTCAACGCAGGATATTTTATTTATCCGGTCAGAGTGGAAATCTACACTTCGAGCCCTATGTCCCTGATTAGGGATCCCAGGACCTGATGATGATGATGATAGATATTGTACAAGTTACAAAGTAATAATTTACAACCAGGATAGATTTATTTCAGCGAACAAAATAAGCTGAAAGCCGCTGCCAAGATGGATTGATCGATCAGCTTACGCTGTCCTAGATAGTTAGCTTAGCTATGAGCATCTATTGTTGCGCCACGACCAAGAAATATCGTATTGAATATGAGTCTGTGATTTCAAAGGACAAGTTTGACGCCATCGCACGACTGCGGGTGAAAGTTCGTCAGCTCCGGCGCAGCTGATGAAACATGGCGATTGCTGCAAGCAGCCGGCAGCCTCCGCCTCACACAATGCCGCCTAATCAACGCATCAGCAATCATCTCGAAAATTATTCATTTCATAATAGATAACAGTAATCTTCGTATGGATCTTACGCCTACTTTACACAAGTTGTATTGAATACGCAAGGGAACGATGACTGAAGTATCTCTGCTCGTCGTCCCATAATAATACCCTTGGTATCATAGATCTTGCTTCTGTTCGTTTTAGACAGGAAGCCAATGAGATGGACCGACAATCCGGTTTGTGAAGGCGACAGGATGGACCTTAGTTGGGTCATGCTTGAGACCACATAGAATAATACGATGTAATCAAGAAAGAAGAATCAGAGGCGTAGATTTAAATGTAGCGCAGGTATACAGTAAAATATTTTTACTATATCTTGTATTTAAAGGATGTTGTCATTGCTCGAGTCATCTGCGCTATTGTTATCAATTAGATAATATAGTGTAATTTGTAATTATAAATATTGTTCAAAGGATGACTGGATGATGAGCAATTAAACCAAACAAGCCACAGTACTGTGGGATGAGATTGTACATAGAGTGACGTGTATTGGTATCGTATCGAGTTTCATTGATTTGTGGGAACGCTGCCGTTCACAATAACCCTGTTATGAAAACTTCAACCGTGGATACGAGAATAGATAAATATTTACAATACGTAGGTACTTTGTCCCTATGAATATTTCCTAAGTGTCATAACAACCAGGAGTAAATATCTGGAAGACTGCTCACCTAAAGTTTTACTAGGCATTGAAAAAGAAGGGTGCAATCCAGCTAGGTCTGTAGTTAGCATTGAGTGGTGAGATTAAAATCCGAGCTTCGCAATCACAAAAATATCTGAATGTGAACAAAGGATTCGACGTAGACAAAGGAATACCGAAATCCTTATCAGATGTCCTTTTCATGACGTAACCTGTAACACAGTCATATAATATCACAGTCCTTGCGTCCATACAGAACAGACGCAGAGTGCCTGTGGATGATTTATTCATTAGGTACAGTTTACATGGGATTGTATGATAATAAAAGTTTAACGGTAAAAAACGCACACATACCTATACTGTCCAACCGATTTTATGAGTCACCAACAAGTTTTGCAGAACGCAAGATCAGACCATCTCTTTTTATATTCGCCCTTATACCTACCTCCGTACCTATGTCGTATTTAATAAACTTTTTAAACGGTTTGTGACCATGCTTATTATTAGTCTGTCTATGAACAATACTGAAAGCTTTATTTAGGAAATAATTTCGAGTCAATCACATTCTACAGTTACAGTTTTAAAGAAGAAGAAGATAGCTAAGTAAGAAAGCCATCCCTTAGCCCATTGGAAATAATAAATTTATGCATGCTATTACTTTTCAACTAATTGATATTCAAATGACTCATGGTCCGAAGAATCCACATTGTGGTTAAGGAAAATATAATGAACACTGACCTAAACTGATAAATAATTGAAATACCAGCCACCATTCCACCAGTCTAAAATTACTTTAGGTCTAAATTGGAGAGAAAGGGAAACTGTACCTATGCCATGCTTAGTATTAGTCATCATTAGACCTTGAATTGAGAACAGCAAGTAACACACTGAACTGATATACATTCTCTTATTGTAAGTAGTCAAGTTGTCTGGTGAGATACTATATAAAATTAGTAGTGTTGCTATGTATAGCATAGCATAGCTTTAATGTATAAAAAAAGAAACTGCAAACTGTGACATTAATAGGATAATAAGTTCCTGTAGCTTAGTGAAGATTTATCTGTCTGACTCAAAAATTGGCACTGTTAAATTGGGTTGGCTTGAACTTAGAGTTAATCAACATTTCAATCTTCGGTTGTGGCTTTATTAAATAAATACTTGAGCAGTTTTTAAATTAATTGTGGTAATCTAGTTCTAGACCAGTTCTAGACCAAGTTGTCCACTCATTTAAAGCTTCAAAACCGATACATGGGAAACCAGCTTTAAAGATCTTTGTTCATAAGCTTAGTTAATTCAATACCATGATGTGAATGATATTATGCATGCTTGTTACAAAATCATAAGTGTAAAATAGCAGAATAATGAAAAGAACCTAACTTTACTAATATGCCACCATTGTGGTGTAAGTATGTTTGTGGTATAAGTAATAATGATGTATTGTTTCGGGTCAGCGCAGTCCAACGGCTGGCCAGGCCCATTGTTCTGCACCACCCATTGTATGTATAGATGTGGACTTCATTAGCTCACAGATGTTGGTATGGTTTAAGAGAAATGTGCAAGGGCTTTGCACTGTAACTTGTATGTTTATGATGCAGAATGAGTGTAAATTTTTATCATAAGATTGTGATTAGAGTTTAGGTATGAAAATGAATAATTTATTGACCTGATTGAGTTTGGTTTAATGGTTATTAGTCATGAATCATTTAAAAATGATGAATTTTTATTCACTGGATTAATGAGACCTGGATGGTCTAGTGGTTAGTGGCCCTGACTGCTATGTCGAGGGTTTTGATCCCTAACAGGGCAGATGTTTGTTTAACTACTACTTTTACCTGTCTACTAAGGCTACTTGCATACTTAGAACCTAATTTACATTTTAACTTACAAAAGAACTCCAACGTCCAGACTACTTCTTAAAACCAATAAGTTCCTTGAACTAGAGTGAAACAAGTAAGTAAAGTAGGAGGACGTTGCTTACCTTCAGGGTACGCCTGCTTGTTGGCGATGGTGTTAATGATGGCGGGCGTGGAGTTGTAGAGCGGCCCCATGGCCCTCATGTCAAACTCGCTCCGGGAGACATAGGTCACGTTCACCACGGCCTCGAAGTACGGCACCTCCGTGGCCCCAAGCACCTGCCCCAGCTCTGATCGCAGGTTGGACCCGAACTTGTTCAGCCAACCCTCCGACTCGGCCCCCGCCGCCGCCGCAACCATCAGCACCACCCACAAACACTTCATGGTGATAATCACAGCACACGCCACATAACACCAACACTTCTACACCCACTGACTGGAATACAGTAGTACTGGTTTCCGCGAGCACCTTCGGTTTCTATGTTTGCAAAACAAACACTAAAAGATACCCACTTTTGGAAACATAAACACCACCGATACAACTCACTCAACTTAGGTCGATAAACCACGACTCGCTGAGAAACTACACGAAATATATATGATATACGGTCGTGACTAACCCGATTCAATGTCCTTATACTACTAAAACTTAATCTAAAGCCCTTTTATGTCAACATTTGTGGGTTTTTAGTAAAATCCTTTGTTTTGTAAAAAATAAAAGGGCTAACGGGCGAACCGGTCGATGGTGGTCGAGTGAATGAATGAAATGGAATGAAAAGTGAATGAAGATGCAATTGTTCGGTCACTACACTATTATTCATTCGGTCAAAAGAAAAAACTAAATGTTGCCACATTTAGAAGTGTTAACTTTTTGGCAGTGTAAGAAAGCATTACTCAGTTTCTCAGAATAATAAAGATTTACCACTAGCGCCATCTATTAGACAAAACCTGTTACTGATTACTAAACTTTAAAATGTTTTATTTATGCTACTCACCGCTAGATGGCACTGAGACAGGTTATTAAAAATTAACTTTCCGTGGCCGATCGCCATCAAATAAATGTGAGTGGTAGCGATTAACTATATGAATTAGTTTTTGTTATTTTAATAATCACCGGCATCATGGTGTTGACTCGTCCAGTCGCCAACTCACGCTTATATCTAGGCAACTCTCTACCTTCAACGTAGGTGTAGGCACTAGGCACCATCAATATAATTTATGCAGTAGATCTTGATAAAATATTTGGTCAAATGTAGTAAGGAATTAGGGAGAAATTAAATAAAACCCTAGTAAAATTAAAATAGTATAATTATAGGTATCATTCATCTTTATCTTACAGAACAATAATGACTAGACATACCAACTACTTTAACAAACAACCATCATTTACATTTTAAATACTTACCTACGCAAACTAATCTTCCATAATGAGGTTACAGGTTCAGGCCTATCGTACACCTTTATTAAATAGAAGATCATTAAGCACAATAACATGTCGTTAACCATCTTAAGTGCCAAATTCTCCATAGTCGGTTAGAGCATAACCAGGTATTAGTGGTTGACTTTTGACACATCTGTCAAGAATTGTATATGGAGATGACGTATCATTTATAACCAATCCCTGGTGGGTTAGATAACCGACTATGGAGAAATTGGCACTAAATGTGAAAGAAATAAAACATAAAACGTTTATTAGTTATCCGAAAGAATCATAAATCTAGTGCTAGTGAGATGTTCCCACATTCTATTTGATATTAATAATAATATTCATCATCATCAGCATCAGCAGCCCTGCTTGCTTTTGTGCACGTACGCAAACTTTTAAAAAAGTAGCCTAAGTATAATCTAGGTACTTTTTTCCCCTCACAATAGATGTAAATGAGTCAAACATCCTGCATCACCTATATACTTATCCTACATAACATTACATTATATCATATTTATAATCTATTTTTATTGCTGAAGCTAAACTATAAAGTAATATATCAACAGGAGACCCATTTCTAATACTTTCTTTATATCACATCTAAAGTACTTAGCTAAAATCACTTTGTAAAAATCTGGGATTCAATAAATTATGGATATATACTAATTAGGTATACGAGTATATATACCTATACCTACCCACAAAGAGTTATCGTTAATAATATTTATATTATTTTTCCATTCATTGTTGTTAAGTATTATCATTATATTATTAATTCCCCTGCCTACACCTCTTACTAACAACATTTGAACTCTCACGCATACGGTATAAATCTACAACGGTATACTTAAGTAACTTTCTCATTCTCATCATACTCTGAATTCTGAATACCACTCCTTGGCAAACAGCCCTACGCTTCCTGTTTCTCAATATCTTTCTCCAATTCTCCAGTTAGCAGAGCAACATTCTCCGTAGCTTCAGAGTCAGTCAGGGCTTCCAGCTCTGTTCTAGCTCTTAGTCTATGGATGTCGAGTGATTGTTCCGGGGTTCCGGACCCTGCTTCCAGTTGGGGCAGGATTTCTGGTGTCGCGTTGTAAATGATGAGTTTTTGCCCGTTGTCGCTCATCTTCTTTTGTAGACGCTCTAGTGCCTGTGGATTGAAGAAATAGACTGATATTAGGTTTTTCTTTTGCGTAAACATAATAATATAGGTACTTACCTAATACAATATACTATTATGCTATAATGCTAATACTAAGGAGCCTCCTTGATGTGCGTTTCTTACATACCTACCTATACCTGCATCCGGTGAACGCTGGGCATTCAAAGACTAACGCAAAATCTGACTGCTCCTTTCTTTCTTATTGCGGAGTAGTGTATAGAAACCAACGAACATGTACATGATGTTAAACAGTGTAGCTGAAAGTTAGGTTTGGTGACCTATGCGGTAATTATAGTTTATCACTGTAGTGTTTACATCTGTGTATGACCATTCTGTCGTCTCGAGAATCGCACACGCATGTCGCGGGGCGCGGGGGGCAGTCGCCTACCGGCCGCGGTGGAGGAAAGACGTGTGCGATTGTTGCGCGCCGATATCTCGGTTACGTGTCTGTTTATATCAGTTTAATAGTGAACACTACAATCACCCTTTTTATAACATATAACGTATATACCCGGTGGTGTCGTGCAACACCCTGTATAGAGCTTACCTCGGTGGCGGCGTGGTCCAGCAGCGTGACCCGCGACAGGTCGAGGAACACGGGCGACGCGCGCGGCACTGCGCTCAGCACGTGGGTCATGTTCATGTAGACTAGCGCCAGGGTCGGACGGACTCGGGTGCCGATGATGCCGCCGGGGATCTGGGGAGATAAACATTGTTTATTAAGCGTACGGTATCGGTATAGGTAATAGATATAAAATAATAGGTAAATACTTACCATAGGTAAGTTACCTACTCATAAAACAAAACATGACAGATTGCTCTGATGCTGTCCAGCACTTACCTAATCTGATAACTACCTCTACTACTCCCAGATGTTCTATTGGAGTCAGAAAGGGTGATAGATAGCATCGCACCAATTTGCTTCAACAGGCGCTCTCGCGTCTTTGTTACTGGAGCAGCAACGTCTTAGGTTATCGTTCGACGTTACATACATAAGTACTTATCTTGTTTTTATACGCGCTACAGAAGCTTCAACCGTCACGTTTTCGTCACTGGAAAAACAACGTCACGATTTCTTTCTTACCTTTAACGTAGTAACCTCCACCGGCGGCCGCGCAACTCCCCTCAGTAAAGCGGCGACACTCGCCACGGCCCCGCCCAGTACAGACAGCTCCACGCTAAGCAGGACACTGGAGGAGAAGGTGAGCAGCAGGATGAAGAACTCCTGCTTGCTGGAGCGCCAGAGACGGCGGAAGATCGCGAAGTCTATCTGTAAGGGGAATGATACGATTTTATGAGGATGTTTCGTCTGTCTCTCCCCTCCCTTCCCTTAATTATGCTACCTAAAAGGGTACCAAAAGGGTGAAGAGTCAGGATTCTTTGCCACAGACTGTACTTCAGAGTCAGCAATCAAGGCATTTATATCGGTCTGGTTGGTGACAAATACCAGAGCCGGAGCCAGGGCTATGTTACATAGGTTATGGAATAGATTTCCAATTTTTTTTTAAGAGCAAACTTTGTTCGGTGTGACATTGCTATAGGTTAACCATTTCTATAACACCCTGTATAAGGTACTCACCATGAACATGACGGCGCAGATGAGGACAGACGAGAGGCACGCCTTCGGGATGAAGTAGAAGTACTCCGTCATGAAGCTCAGCGCCACCAGCACTATCATGGCTGTAATTTCACACAGAATCCACATTAGGTTATTTAGGTAGTTATACATATTATTTACATGCCTAAAGGGCTTCAAAGAGCAGTGTGAAACCCATCATCATACCAAGAGGAAAGCACAGTATTATATTTCGTACCGAGTAATAGAATCAAGGAAAAGTCCAATATGACTCTCTCTCGCTTGTTCTTTTAAGGTTGGTTGCGCCGTCGTGGTGCGTTAGCGCACAATCACGTAGAATAATATATGGTAGAAAATTTCTACCATATATCATTCTACTAGAAATACATAATAATGTACAGACAGCTTGTAGTACAGCTAGGCACATTGATTACGGAGGAATTTAATAAACTATTCCCTATGTTAGGATCCCCAGTTAATATATAGACAGGTATCTAACATAATGTTGCTGCGGCAAGAGCCTCCTTATATTTTTCCCACCCACCGCGCTCCTATGCAAGTTATTAGTTACCTACCTGAATAGATCCCGGCGGCGGGGGTGCGCACGCCGCTGCTGTGCGACACGGCGGAGCGGGTGAACGCGCCACACGTCGGCATCGCGCCCACGAACGAGCCCAGGACGTTGCACAGCCCGAGGGTTAGCATCTCTTGTGAGGCTTCCACTTGGCGGCCGCCGGCTGTTGGAGATGGTGATGGGTTAGGTAATTCATAATAAACTTATACGTGAATTTATTTTTCTTATTACCTATACAGAAGGCTCCATCTTACTAAACAACATCCAAAATCTCGGAGCACTGCTGCACTAACCGCACGTTCCATCTCGCTGCATTAAACGCACCGACAGTACTTACTAGTACTAGATTATACAGCTTCTTCGTAACTTCATACATTTTATGTCTCACTCAAGATAAGCTTCAGCAGATGTCTTGTCTCTTGAGCTTATGAGGTTAACACTTTTATGACTTCGTTCTTACGGATTGGTACTTACTGAAAGCCTTAGCAATAGCGATATTCGCCAGCACCATGACAACCGGCAGCACCAGCACGGCGGCTCCCAGCTCGTGCAGCATGGCGGAGGTTCCCGTCACGCTGCCGTCGGGGTTCAACACGCTGAAGGCGGGGATGGAGAGGGAGGGGAGGCCGGCTGATACGCGACCTGGGGGGATAGGAGGAATGTTATGGATTTAGCTCTTAATAGAAGAATATGGTAATGGGAATGATGACCTTAATTTTGGCATGACTTAACTCAATAGCTAATGAATTAAGTTATCTGTAAGAATAAATGCGCATAATATGGTTCAATCGATTGCAAATGCCTTCCTTTACAAGCCACTTAAATAATACATCTTAACAACACTCTGAAGTTAAAAATGGTTTGGTAAAATGTAAGAATTAGAATGCATGAATTTAAAGCGCATTTGACCATATATTGTTCTACATAAAACCTACAATAGTTACTGGCGGATATAGTTTAGAGTTTATATGTATTACATAAAGAAAACATACCAGAGAGCTTGAACCAAGGATCCACAGGGTTGTGGACTATGAAGGCGAAGACCGACGCAGCACACACAACTATAGCGTTTCTGCTTATAGATATAAGCCATAAAATGCTCTGCAGCTTGGCAGACTTCGTTTTGACATCCTTCAGTTTCTGTAATATACAAAATATAGTCAGTACGTCAGTACAGTGAAAATTATGAAGTGTAGGTAGTTTATAAAATAACTGAAAAGTTTTCATGGTCCAATGAATTATTATCAATGAATACGGTCTTTACCCTTCACGGTAATTTAATGTCAGTAGGGCTAAAAGGATGTGAAAATGTGATGAAAGATTATTGACTGGCCTACGACTAGAGTGAGATAGCATGAGTCCGTCCGCCATTTTAATTTAATATCTTTATCTGCTAGCGTTATAACAAAAAATCTCAAAAGAACGTAGTTAATTATGAGAGCTGTAATAAACACCTATAATTTAATTATATTAAGTAGTTATATTTAATTGTTGGAGGAGGGTTTTGGCATATCGCATTGATAGCAGTAATTTATTTGCCATATTTCATCCCGCGGAGATAATTTAATGCCGTATTTGCAGTGGCAATATACTCACAGATACCGCATACGATTATATTTGCTCTTGACGCGGAAAAGATACGAGGTGCATTGAAATCGCTTTGTTAACAAGATTTTATTCAAAGCCATCTTTGATTTTCATTATGGCAAAAGGATGACCATGACTTAGCCAATCTGTCCCTGCTTTTAAGTCCTTCTTTTATTGTGAATTACAGATATTATGCCAATTCGCCCACCAACTATTAGCTATATTGAGACCAAACAAAAAAATAGCTAAAAGTAGGTGCAGCAATGCACTTCTGCCTACCACCCAGGGGAGTACCTACCTACATAGGTTGGAGGCGTGTATGTTGACGCCATGTTATGTATTTAGGTGGGCGGGGCATCCAATGCGCATTAAAGTAGGCATGTTTTCTTATAGACTTTATCAAACTTATGGTACTTACTACTTTACTGGTATTTTCCTTGTTTACCTACTTATCAAACAAGTTGACATAGAATATTGAACTGTTTCATGAATGCGCCAGTGGAATCTAATCTTTTATTTTTTATTGAGGAATGCCCGTGGGAAAGTTGCGGTGAAGTTTAAGACTATTTTAGTAATAAGTAATACGCAATGACTTAAATCAGAGCATCCTAAATAAGTATACAAAGAATAATGCTGGAGATAGGATAAGTCCTTGTGTTACCCTCACCGACATTATATTTTTGTACCACTTATAAAAACAGTGAACAACAAGGCAACTACCTAAATAATTTCAATTTATACAAGATGGAATTTTATAACGCCGCGATGCTTTAAGTGAACCTATCTACCGCAAACTTGATCGTGACACATAGACTGATCAACAGACACACAAGTTTGAGCCCCAAATTACCATCCAGTTTTTCAGTTACGCTTAAAAACAAAAGACACTCCTTTCAAAACTCACCCTCAAAGACAGCAACACAGTGCAGCAGACAGCACTGAGCACGCAATCCCCGAGTCTAATATCACTGACATTAGCCGCGATCAGCTGGACATTCTCGGGTATAGACTCGGCCGAGAAGGAGAGGCCGAGAAGCCCCTTCACCTGGGCAGCCATCACGATGACTGCTGTCCCGGAGGTGAAGCCAGACGTCACTGATGGCGATATGAGTTCTACTAGGAAGCCTGTGGATGGAATTTGGGGGGGTTATTTAAGAGCTAGTGCAAAGGAAATACCTAATAATAGGTAGTTATGTTGCTTTAGCTATAGATGTGATTTAAGAAAACTAATTTGCTTGCCCATGGTGGTTGGGTGGGACATCTGAAATACCTTGCGGAGATGCTATATGGAAGTATAGTTTAAAGTTTTTTTATGATAAAAAAATCACAAGCTGAAGGCTTGACAGTGGGCTGGTATACCTATCGACTGATAATAACCATGGCGTAAACGAGTTCTCAAACACCATTTAAAGCTTCGTCAGACTATAGTATGCCGGACTTAAGAGCAGAAATTGTTGGATGAAGAGCGTGGAAGACGAGTGTTGTGATGAACCTTAGAAGAGGCCTGCGTCCAGCAGCGAATGAATTAACATTCAGCAGTGGATGGCTATTGGCTGATGATGTTGATAAGTATAATTATTATAAAATCACTCACCCATTTGCAACAACCCCATCACAGAAACAACTACCCCGGACAGTAGGGTCAGCAACGTCACGTACTCCAGAGGCAGCCCGCGGCACACTTGTAGCGTCAGCAACGCCATCAGAGAGGTGGGTCCAATGGACACCTCTTTCACTGTTCCGAATAACACGTAGACTAGTGTTCCTGTGTGGAAATAGCCGATTTGTAGGTAGATTAAACTTATGTGTTGATGGATGACTTGTACAATTTTTGTGTAGTTAGGTACCTAGTACCTACATATGTACCTATAGTATCTACCTTACGTACCCTAAGTCTTATAAAACACATTATTCCTAATTAGTACCTAGAAGGTGAGAACATCAAGTAAAATCAAGTTATTCTTAGCGATTTTATCTTAATATCATGTTTATTTATACTAAAACTTAGTAAGTACCTAGTAATATTAACATTTACTTAGGTACTCCTAAGCACACGAATGACATTTTATAATTGAAGCTTATCACAACTTAATAAATAAATTTAAAGCTTTTAGCACTGTTGCACTCTGCAAAGTGTGTTAACATTTTCATATTCATATCTACTGCATTCAATTCTTAAAGTAAGTAAAGTACAAGTGTCACGTTATGACCTGTTTATTAGCGAATGTACTTAAGGAGATGGCCATTTGCATTACTTACCTATCTTATGTATTAGTTGTATTACATAACTGGATACAAAAGTGCCTATTTATAGTAGGTACTGACACGAAATCTCAGATACCCATGTGTGAAATTAGGATAATAGAGGAGCATATAATACTAAGCTGCGAGGAATAAAGGAACTGCCCTTCATGAGCTTGAAACAGTAAAGATCCGGGTGATTGCTACTATACTGAGCTTCTGAAAGCTGGGAAATACTACACCACCGGAAATACTACTATACGATCGGCTTAGGTTCAGAGCATCTCAGCGATTCCATATTGAAGCTTTAATTTAATCTCAACTTATGTAGGGTAGGTCGAATGAGGAGTCGGTATTGGTGGTTGAGATTACAGATGATAGTCTGAACTAGAGGCTTTAAATATGTTTCATTCATGGTACTTTTCATCCCGGAGTTCCCACAGGAAACTTTTAAAGGCGAAGCAAAGTATAGTACGACAACACTAACTTTGCAACGGATAAAAGACAGGAGCCAGTGCCAAGTTATCCTTCCCTACGCTGCCTAACTATAAATACTAACATGATGAAAAAAAAAACCAACTCACCAACAAAACTCGAATACAGTCCAACATGCACAGGCAGCCCCGCCAGCGAGGCATACGCTATCGCTTGCGGCACCAGCGTCAGCCCCAGGGTCAGTCCAGCGACCAGGTCTCCCGTGGCATCCAGCCGGGTGTACCGGGGCATCCACCCCACCGCCGGCACCCGCTTGGCCACTGCCGCCCGCCAACCGCCGCCGCCTTTGCCTATTGATCCGTTCATTTTCTATCACACGGTTTGGGTTTTAATAATGGAACTGGCTGGTTATTTTTTGTAATTGTTTTTTTTTATTAGTTTAAGGAGGTTAGGTTTGCGTCTGGCCGCAGCCCGGTTACTGAAGGACTGATTTGAAAAAAGAACTCGTTATTTTTTTTCAATTGTTTTTTTAATTATTATTATTGTTTGAAGGAGGTAAGTGTTGCGTTCGGCCGCAGCCTCGTTACTAAAGGCTGGCGCTACGCTATCAGTAGTGAGATGTGAGAGACGCATCTAAAGTAAACAATCGTCGCAGCTTTAGAGTACCTCTGTGCTGTTTCTGCTAATTTTGTTTCGGGCTTGTCTTTGGTTGTACATCAAAATCGTACCTACATTATATAAGTATACTTAGACAAAATATTAAGTTTATTAAAAACTACTCCGTTTGGTATTCTTCTTAGCCTATCGTATGAGCTAGACCAGAGTTTGACAAACACTAGAGCTAGAATAGGGTTTGTCATCGTGTTAAAAAAAAATCTAGTCAAATATTTTTCATGTATTTTTTTTATGAATACAACAATTTTGTGGTTACTGCATAGCCTTAAAATGTGCACTGTGCATGTACCTACAGCATGTATAAACGGCACACCACTAATGTGTTATACAGTTAGCAGAATGAGACCTAACTCCATTTGCCAAATGACTTCCCGAAACCAGTTCTTCACTTTATTTTAATGTCCTTATCACAACATTGACACCGATTTATTGGTATGTTATGTATGACATATTGTAAGAACTTTTTTATTTTCATTAAAGTGCATTTTTTCTTTAAATTTCTAATCGTATGCAGATTTATCCCGACACATAGGAATCTTGGTATAATTATTTAATACCAATTTCATTATTTATTGTTTTTATAAAGATACATAATTTGATTTAAGTATGGAAAAAGTTTGTAACCTGACATGATTATACAGGGTGTCCCAAAAGTCAACGTCATCCCTTAAAGGGCTGATAGGTCAGCTCATGAGAGGCCAGAATATCACAACATGACCTTAGTAAAAACTCGATAATTTTCGAGATATTGACACTTTTATAAATTAGCTGAAAATCGACACCTTGGATCAGTTTTTTGCGTGCCACCGGTACAAAAATCCATATTGTTAGAATTTGTTTGGTGTCGCATCACCCTGTATAGCCCTGCTATTGATCGCAGTCAAAAAAAATATCGAGTAATGCTGTATGTTTAAAAAAACACGGTTTTCAAAGTCATAAAAGGTAATCGTATTTTTTTATAAACAACTTTGACTCTACATACTGTAAAAAAAATATACCACGCAAACCTGGCACCTTATTTAAAAAGATTGCTCATTTAATGCAGTTTCCAAAATGGTATGAAACGTTGCTATTGTTTCAATTAACAAAAAAGTTATTGCTATTTTAGTACAAAACGACCTCGATGTAAAATTGTTTGAAGGAAATTTATCTGACTGAATTTATTATGGGTAAGTCATGTTGGACTGAGTAAAAGTAAAATAGGTGGTGTGGCCGGGAGTGGGAAAAGAGTCAGCGTTGTCACAGTTAATAAAATAACGCATTTTGAGTATCTTTTTCGAAAAAAGTGGACTATAGCAACTCCACATTCCCCATAAATGTAGCGCATGGTAACGTACATTCCTGAGTAGTGCTAATGTGTGATATTGTACAAGTAGGTATAACGCTTACACATGTACATTGTAGACCCACAGTATCCAAAAAAGCGACAGATCAGTTTGTCATTAACATTACCTCTAATTACTTGTTATTTATTTTAAAGTTATTATTAAACAAAACCAAACTCTCAAAATTATGATTATGACCATAAATGAGTATTATTTTTTGCTGATTACTTACTTAATATAATAATGTGTTGTTATAATTTTGAGAAATAAAAATAAAAGTCAATAAATGTTTTTTTTTTTTTAATAAGGTGTAAAAAACGCAAAATACGTTTTATAAGAGTTTGGTAAGTTTTTTCTTAGCTATTTTTGCGTTATCTATGTTTCCACAGCTGACCCCACCACCTATTTTACTTTTACTCATTCCAACATGACTTACCCTTAATAAATTTAGTTAGATAAATTTCCTTCAAACAATTTTACATCGAGGTCTTTTTGTACTAAAATAGCAATAACTTTTTTGTTAATTGAAACAATAGCAACGTTTCATACCATTTTGGAAACTGCATTAAATGAGCAATCTTTTCAAATAAGGTGCCAGGTTTGCGTGGTATATTTTTTTTACAGTATGTAGAGTCAAAGTTGTTTCTAAAAAAATACGATTACCTTTTATGACTTTGAAAACCGTGTTTTTTTTAAACATACAGCATTACTCGATATTTTTTTTGACTGCGATCAATAGCAGGGCTATACAGGTTGATGCAACACCAAACAAATTCTAACAATATGGATTTTTGTACCGGCGGCACGCAAAAAACTGATCCAAGGTGTCGATTTTCAGCAAATTTATAAAAGTGTCAATATCTCGAAAATTATCGAGTTTTTACTAAGGTCATATTGTGATATTCTGGCCTCTCATGAGCTGACCTATCAGCCCTTTAAGGGATGACGTTGACTTTTGGGACACCCTGTATATATACACTTATATATATGATATGTATACTTATGAGAACTGCCATAAATAATATTTACATTCGAAGACTTTACATTATAAAGGGATATCCTAAAGCCAATAAACTACACCAATGTAAATTTTATGTATAACATTTATTAAAAACAATACAAGTGTCACTGTAAAAAAGGTGTAACTAAGTTTATTAACAATATGAAAATAAATAAAAAGATTCAATGAGTAATGTTGTACTAAATGCGCCTCAAAAGTAAAATACTCAGGGATATAGTGAAAAGAACTACACATAATCAACAAACGATCTTATTTAAATATTTTTTCATACTTCATTACGGTACAATAAAACATATTTATAACTTAAACATAAAATTTCATAACACCAATACATTATAAGCTATCTATATTTTATTTACATTTCAATTGGTCAGGTATCAACCCCAACAACATAATATGAGTTCAAAACATAAAATAAGAGCTTTACGATCACTACGAAAGGTAATAGTAAAAATGCTTAGGGGCCGTCCATTAATCACGTGAGGTCGTTTTTCTCATTTTTGGACCCCCCCTCCCCCCTGGTGATATTTGGTGAGGTTCGGGACAAACCCTGGATCACATGTATTTTTTTGGAAGTCTATGTAAAGGCAATTTTTGACTAGAAAAAATATAAGTCACACTACAAAACATTAAAATTTTTGCGCCGTCCAAAATATCGGTTCAGAAATACCTAATTTTTGACAAAAAATTAATACACGTGATGTCTAACGAGAACCCCCCCTCCCCCCTCGTGATGTTTCGTGAGGTTTTCAGTACCCCCTCCCCCCCTTTGAGCCTCACGTGATTAATGGACGGCCCCTTATTAATTAAGACAGATAAGAACCTAGATAGTAATTTTGTTGACTAAAGGTTGATTTTTCAATGATCAGATAAAAGTTATCTAGGTAAAAATTCTGATGCTGTCGCGTCTGAATGTTTCTTACATTAGACAGTGAGAGCAACAATTTTATTGTAATCCTCACGAGAATATTAAAAATCAGCCCTTAGTAATTTTGTATTTTAAACATCAGTTTCACAAAGTGAAGCAATATCTTCCACAGCAAACTAAAAACGACTAAGTTTACTAATCACAAATATATTTTATAAGGATAAATATAATACAAAATAATGCAGCACTATGTAAATATTTTAGCCTGTGGTGGGTGACATGACAACAGTTAAATTTATGCTATACCTAAGTCAGTCAGAAAGACCCAACTATACTATGTTGATAGAACTAAGTGCTCAGTTGACTTTCATTAGTATGTCGATTTGCTCGTCCACGCGCGGACTTGTCCCTCTGAAATGGAAATAAAATATTTTATTGTATGTAAGATATTGTTATTCTGTTGTTAGATAATGTCTAATTTTTATTTTTACATAATTTACAAGGTTTGTACAATCGGATAATTTTTTGGAATACCTAAATCATTCTGACACCTTAATTTATGTTTAAGAAATAGACAGAATGTTTTTTAAATTATCAAAATCACAGAGATAACTTTTATCCAGACATGGTGAAAGATACTTATAAGATCTTAGATTTTGCTCAGATGTTTTTTCTCAATCTCTTAGATTTGGTGGACACACCTCCATGGCATGTCCGCCATTTTGCACTGTCAACTTTATTGACTTACCTAATACCAAGAAGTGCGAGTGTAGTTTTTAGGTTGTTAGCTCTCGAGCCGCACGGAATCTTTGCCTAAGCATTAAAGTTTCAGCTCAGTTTGCACAGCAGATGGCAGCATTCGTCAATGTCACAAGTCAAGGTTTTCCCAACTTTGTTTTCGCATATTTTAAGTGTTGATAAAATTTATTTATTCAGAGAAATTCGCTGCGCTTTAGATTCTACGGCCATGAAATCGAGCGACTAACGGAAATGATAGAGCAGTCAGAGAAGAAATATAAAGAAGAATGGCAACCGGGCTATTTTGCCACAGAATCGGGGTACAATTTGGGTGCCCCACAAGACTGGCTGACGGAAATAATGACAAACGTGTTAGGCCTGACTTACTGTAGTACAGTCAGTAGCCGCGGCACATCTCGTGAACGGTAATATTATTGTGTCTCTCCGTATTCATCACCCTTCAGAGGTGCTACTGTTGTTTGTAGAACTAACCTGAAGGCGTCAGGCGTGACCTGCAGTAACTACGGTCAGAACCCACGAACTGGACTAGAGCCATGGCCAGTTCAACTGCTATACCGTCGAACATCTGAAGTCAGTCCATCTATAGATTCTGTAGTACATGCCTCTATCTGTCTCTCTCTGTCTATGGTACATAAGTCACGCTTCCAGTTCTGTTGTATGGCTGTGTGTCTATACATCTTCTATCGTCAGACCCCACGAACTGGACTAGAGCCATGGCCAGCTCAACTGCTATACCGTCGAACATCTGAACTCAGTCTATCTATACACTCTGAATATAAATATGAATATGTGGGGACATCTCACACACGGCCATCCGACCCCAAGCTAGGCAGAACCTGTGTTATGGGTGTCGGACAGCTGATATATCTACACAAATACATAGATAGATAGATACTAAATATAAATATCAACACCCAAGACCCGAGAACAAATATCAGTGTTTAAACAAATATCTGTCCCAGCCGGGAATCGAACCCGGGACCTTCGGCTCAGTAGTCAGGGTCACTAACCACTACGCCATTCGGTCGTCTAACTGCTCTCTCTGTAGCTCTCTGCTAACTCTGTAGTACTGACCTGAAGGCGTCAGGCGCGACCTGCAGTATGGTTAGCAATTGACATGCCAGTAACTGTCTCTCTCTGTCTATTATATATTAGTCGCGCTACCAGTTCTGTTGTATTGCTGTGTGTCTATACATCTTCTATCTGTAGTACGGTCAGATGCAGAAAAACCTGACCCTATCACAAAAGGCAATTTTGAAATTTTGATTTAATTTTCGGACTTAGATAGACCATGCTGCACATGTAGGTTTCGGCTTAGTATACCCTTTTGCAACACCCTGTATACACTCTGCAGTACTGACCTGAAGGCATCAGGCGTCATATGTGCTACTGTTGTATATCTGTCTCTCTCTGTCTACAGTAGGTACTGACCTGAAGGCATCAGGCGTCATATGTACTAATGTTGTGTATCTGTCTCTCTCTATCTCTAGTTTGTACTGACCTGAAGGCGTCGGGCGCGAGCTGCATGACGGCCAGCAGGCGCGGCACGTCTCACTCACACTCTGTAGCGTCATATGTACTAATGTGGTGTATCTGTCTCTCTCTATCTCTAGTTTGTACTGACCTGAAGGCGTCGGGCGCGAGCTGCATGACGGCCAGCAGGCGCGGCACGTCTCACTCACACTCTGTAGCGTCATATGTACTAATGTGGTGTATCTGTCTCTCTCTATCTCTAGTTTGTACTGACCTGAAGGCGTCGGGCGCGAGCTGCATGACGGCCAGCAGGCGCGGCACGTCTCACTCACACTCTGTAGCGTCATATGTACTAATGTGGTGTATCTGTCTCTCTCTATCTCTAGTTTGTACTGACCTGAAGGCGTCGGGCGCGAGCTGCATGACGGCCAGCAGGCGCGGCACGTCTCACTCACACTCTGTAGCGTCATATGTACTAATGTGGTGTATCTGTCTCTCTCTATCTCTAGTTTGTACTGACCTGAAGGCGTCGGGCGCGAGCTGCATGACGGCCAGCAGGCGCGGCACGTCTCACTCACACTCTGTAGCGTCATATGTACTAATGTTGTATATCTGTCTCTCTCTGTCTACAGTAGGTACTGACCTGAAGGCATCCGGCGCGAGCTGCATGACGGCCAGCAGGCGCGGCACGTCCCGCGAGCGCGCCGCCAGCGCCGCCAGCGCGCGCCACGCCCGGTACAGGTGCTCCTCGCGGGTGGCCGAGCCCACGAACTGGACTAGAGCCATGGCCAGCTCTACGGCCACCTATAGACTCTACAGGGTGTTGCAAAAAGGGTATACTAAGCCTGAAACTGAAATCAGAATTTGAAAATTCGCGAAAAAAAAAAATCATTTTCCATAGAAACTTTGTTGGTCACGTGACTTTTTAGTATAGATTTTTTTTTTCGCGATTTTTCAAATTCTGATTTCAGATTCGGGCTTAGATAGACCATGCTGCACATGTAGGTTTCGGCTTACTATACCAATTTTGCCACACCCTGTATAGTATATACCCTTTGTGTAACACCCTGTATACACTCTGTAGTACTGACCTGAAGGCGTCGGGCGCGAGCTGCATGACGGCCAGCAGGCGCGGCACGTCCCGCGAGCGCGCCGCCAGCGCCGCCAGCGCGCGCCACGCCCGGTACAGGTGCTCCTCGCGCGGGGCTGAGCCCACGAACTGGACTAGAGCCATGGCCAGCTCGACGGCCACGTCGTCGAACATCTGGTGGGGGGTGAACGGGTTGATTATGTTGTTTGTAAAAATTGTTTGCTGGAAACAGGAGAAGGCTAAGGAGAAGAAGAAGATAGGAAATAAGCCTCTACTAATAAGGAGAAAGCTGGGGAGAAGTAGATAGTAAATAGGCTTCTGCAAAGGAACGTAGGGCTTGACAAAGGCTAAATTTTGTTCAAGTCCATTAAGTCCCACTGGTCTCACAGCCAGAGCATTCACCCGTAAGGAAAATTTAAAAAAACAACCACATAAGGGTCAAAATCGAATAAATAGTCAACAGGTAAATAAAGCATTAATGCTCGGAAAGAATCATATAATCTGGTATCAATTAAATGGGCATTGTTATTTTCCATACAAGACACCGCTTCCTAATGTGTTGACTATCAGTAGCTATGGCGCCATTCATTCATTCGTTACAACAGATAAGCATTGACGCATATTTGCTTCTTTATACCTGTTTACTTTGGAAGTACCTCTATTATAAAAAAACAATGCAGTAATTATGATGTAGGTAGTATAACACTAAATGGCATGTTTATACGAGGGCTTAACAGAGTATTAGAGATAAAACTCAGTAAGTTATTATTCTTATTATTTAAATATTTGTGAAAGAAAGCTTTATCACATAGGTGAATCTTCTAACACGTAATTCACGTAAATTTTATTAAAATTGTAGAAAAATGCTGGTAAAAATTACTGATTCGCGTGCCATTGAGTAAGTTAAAAAATAAAGGCGTGATTTTTGGGGTTGCGCGAATTCTGTGTTGTAATTTCAGGAAGGGCTGATTTTTCAATGGTCACATAAATGTTATCTAAGTATAGAATTACTCAGTAATTAATTGTGAAATAAATGTAGGTATATAATGCAAAATGTTTGAAGTGAATTTCTGGAGTTTGAAACGTTTTATATGTTAAATACGTAGACATTTTTTACACTTTACACAGTAACTTTAATAAATCTTACATAATCTAATATAGGAATTAAATAAGATTTATACCGACATAAAAACATAAAAAATTGCTACATAATTTAAAATTGTACGAAAATAACTTAGCGTGTTAGGTAGTTGTATCAATATTTGAATTTAACAAACAATACATACAGCCATTTTTAGATAAAAAGGACAGATAGAGATAAACACAGGAGATATATTATGTCGTAGAAGTGATGTCTGAGTGAAACAATAACTAAAGAATTTAGGTAGGTAGGGTCCGACCACGATAACTGTATGGATTTGCACTGTTGGTGCTTCACTTGTTTTTTTTGCTTTGTCGGACTCTAAGTATCCAAAGCAAAATATTTAAAAAAAATTTAAAACCCTTTGAGAGCGGGCCCAAGAAAGGGATAAGTGGAATGTACAAGGAGAGACCTTTGCCCAGCAGTGGGACACTAGAGGTTGTGGAAAAAAAACCCTTTTACTGAAGGCATATCTCATGGAGGGTACAACTCAATCATCAGTCTATTTGAAATGCGGTACTATATAATATTATTACTTTATTTTATGCCGAGTTGCAGAAAGGGACTTTAAGCTAATGTCGACATTAAATCTATGTCTGTCTCTTTCTGTCCGTATACTGTCAAAGCAAGGCAACGATACATTTAATGCCGACATTAACTTAAAGATCCTTTCTGAAACTCAATGTTAGTGTTATGTTATGTAACTTATATGAGATGATTAAATTATGATAGCTAGATCCGTGATAATCATGCTTGGCAATTGACAAGTCATAATAGTCATAAAGCATTAAGTATTATTATCATAAGCCCTAATTAACTACTTATAACCGCATTATTGCTACTTTAACATAAGCCACTAGTCTTATTATATCGTAAATGTGAAATTTGTTTTTAACTATACTACGAAAATAGGAGGAGGTTCTCAATTCACTTGTTTTTAATTTTTTTATGCTTCATTAACTTCGTATTCGTAAAGCCAACGTATACCAAGGTACATGTTGGCTGTATTTGGTCGAGTCTTGGCCAACGCAGGTCTAGATAAATTAGTACTTAAGTGTGTGCCTAGTAGTAGTCAATGGTGAGCTAGGAAGAAGCCTCTCCATAATATTTAACATGCACCTTACAATATTTGTATATTTATCTTTCAGGCTTCCTTTACAAACAAATTAACTTTTCGCTACTGAGAAATGCCGTCGATGGAACATTTAAATTAGGCTTACAAGTCCCCTTAGACTAAAGCTAAAATCGCAGGCATAAACGCATTTGTCCCATTATAATATAATACTGAATGTGATCAAAACAGCAAGATATTTACTCGGCAAGATAAGACGCAGCCAAACAGGAATATTTAGTAGCGTACACACGATATCAAGATTACTTCCAATTGTTTGTTGACACTGTATTAGTTTCCGTGAGTTTGGAAAGTACGATGTGCACTGCGTATACTTCTTAGCGATTCATTTTGTAATGTAGCAGCTCGGCAGGAGCTGGTCTGGATCACCGGGGAGCGACCCCTGGGCGAATCGACCTGCCTGGCCTCCCCCGAGAGTAGGGGTTGGGTGCTATATTGTAATGTGATACTTACCCTTGTGACTAACGTCCCTAGTGCTTAGGGCTGGTACCTACCTAATAACTCTCAATTAATATGTACCGGGAAGCGGTCTTAGACTAGCTCAGCTTGACGCCGGCCTCTGAAGGAGTGCCTGGTTGCCTGGGGGATCTACAATGACCGTGAAGCGGTCCTAACTATCCTGATCTTGATCCTGAGGCCCCTGGAGGGAAATAACCTCGGTAGGTGTACGGGGTGAGAATTAATAATGCCGATTAATTAGTGTAACACAATTCAGGCGGCACTGGACCCGCTTTATTTACAACCAGGTTAACTTATATATCTAGGGTACTTACAGCTTACGTACTTAATATTAACACACTACACAAATGCACAAATACTTATCACGGTTATTGATATTTATATTGGTCGGGCCCTGAAGGGGCCTACGCGGATGTTTCTATCTTAATAAGGGGAAGGATACAGGGTACAGGAGGTCGGGCGAATACCGGTGGTGCGTGTGGATTTGTTCCAGGGTTCGTGGAGTGTATTTGTGTCGACAAGAATGTGGCTGAAGGCCGGTGTGTGTTCGGTGATTGTATAGTTCGGTACTTACACGGATGCTTTAAACTAGGCAACCCAGGCATCCATGTACGTATCCGGGGAACCTCGGTCCGCTAATTAGGCAGCCCACCGTGTCGGGTATAGTTCGGTATACGGATGCTTTAAACTAGGCACCCCAGGCATCCGTATATCCGGGAAACCTCGATCTGTTGGGCAACCTACCTCGCGGGGAGGCCGGTGTTGTGAGATTAGTGTGCGTGAATAGATTACTTGAATAGATATGGGTGCGGGGAGGGATCTCGGGAACGGAATGATCACTCGTCGGAGCAGGAGGTGGCGAATGGTGCTCTAGCGGCGGTCCGGCGGCTATTTATAGGCGGGTCGCCCCGCGCCCCTTGTATTCTCCGGAGTCGTCTGTGTGGTGCCCCGCTTCGTCTCGCACACGCCGGGCGCTCTTGTGGCTGCGGTGTGAGGGTAGGTGTGTTGGACGGTTGGTTTGTAACGGCTCGTTACAATTTTATATTTAGTAAAATTATTAAAAGTATAAATTTTTTAGGGTTCCGTATTTATAATTTAAAAAGGGGAACTCTTGTAGGATCAGTTTTGACTGCCCACCCGTTCGTACTTTTTTGTCATTCTATTTTATTGTCATAAATAGGAAACCTTAATGGTTCTCTATCCATCTATTACTTAAAGCCTATAATGGATGGATGAAGTGAATTATCTGTTACTTAATAGATATATTTACATCTAAAGATACTTATATTGAAACGTAAAGGTAATTATGACTCTTTGTTTTTTTGAGAAAACATGCTTACTAATCTGCTTCTTTAGGTATTCCCATGAGCTATACTCAACACTCACCACAGTCTTGACCTCCTTGAGTGCGATGTTGTACATGAGGGCTGTACCGACGTCCTTCAGCTGCTCGTCTTCACTCAGCAACGCGTGGACTGCCACCTGACGAAGATTGGAATATTACAGACATAGTTGACAACAGGATCGCCATCGCCACGCTTCATGATACAATGGAAATTTGGAAGGTGAAAATATCACGTATTTCTCATAAATATAAGATAACTTTCAAAATTACTGTAGGTTTGTGACTGTGAAGGAATTAGCCAGTCCAATATTAGTTACATTCTTTATCCTGTTAATATTATAAACGGAAAGTTTGTGAGTATGTTATGTACTCTTTTTCCATCGGCGGTAAAAATTACTGAACAAACGTTTGTAAAATTTGGTAAAGAGAAAGTGTATGCTCTGGATTACCATAATATAGGCTTCTATCCCGGATTTCTGCCGGAAAAGATTATCCTATTTTAAGGCTAAATGTAAATTTAAAGCTAAATCCTTTTTTCGAGCCCTATGTCCTTGATGAGGGATAACAGGATTTAATCATCATTATCAAGGCTAAATGAAACTTGCGGGAACAGCTAATAAACAGAATAATGATGATGATGAAGCTCTTACCTTGGTAGTAACCCGGATGTTGGACAGCGGTCCGTGGCGGCTCTCCCACTCGGAGATGTACAGCAGCCACTCCGACGACGACACGTTCTCGAACAAATTGCACATCTGTGGGGCAGACGAATATATAGTTAGTTTGTTGTCATGTTGTTAGTTTGAGGGTCATCATAAAAGCCCTGAAAACCGATAACTCCCCGATTGCGCGCCACAATTAACAATAGTCCACCATCATATACCGTTAATCCTTGTACAGTTGTACTGTTGTACACAATGGTGATGGCCTGTAGTGGGCCAGTATGAGCCATTGTGTTTAGGGCCTTATCACAACGGCATTATATACAAATAACTCACAAAAGTGGCAATAGCCTGTTGGTCCTCCACCGGCAGTCTATCCAAGCTATACGCCAAGTCTGCCAGCACGTGGCCACTTTAATCCTAATCCAGTAATAATATTTATTATAAAGTATTTATTATAATATATAAATTTATATATAAAACTATACCATTTATTATCAAATTAAGCTTGTGTAACTAGTTTAATTAATTTATTAGTATATCATTTAGCACTAAGTTCAGGGCATACTGAAAACCAGCGCTGCATAGATTATACGAGGTATAACTCGCAGCATTGCTGAGTTTGTCCTTTTACCACCTTTTAATCTTAAGTTATTTTTTGTATTTGTGTTTTATTGTGTTTTCCCGATTATGTGGCAATAAATGTTTTTTCTTTCTTTCTTTCAGTAACAGTGACACAGAAGACTATACTCTCTATCACTAGGATATAAAGGCCAAGTAGTACTTTAAACTTAGCCCTGGTATATTTGGAAGATTTTAGTCCTTATCACAGCGGCAAACTATCCAAATTACTCACAAAAGTGGCAATAGCCTGTTGGTCCTCCACCGGCAGTCTATCCAAGCTATACGCCAAGTCTGCCAGCACGTGGCCACTTTAATCCTAATCCAGTAATAATATTTATTATAAAGTATTTATTATAATATATAAATTTATATATAAAACTATACCATTTATTATCAAATTAAGCTTGTGTAACTAGTTTAATTAATTTATTAGTATATCATTTAGCACTAAGTTCAGGGCATACTGAAAACCAGCGCTGCATAGATTATACGAGGTATAACTCGCAGCATTGCTGAGTTTGTCCTTTTACCACCTTTTAATCTTAAGTTATTTTTTGTATTTGTGTTTTATTGTGTTTTCCCGATTATGTGGCAATAAATGTTTTTTCTTTCTTTCTTTCAGTAACAGTGACACAGAAGACTATACTCTCTATCACTAGGATATAAAGGCCAAGTAGTACTTTAAACTTAGCCCTGGTATATTTGGAAGATTTTAGTCCTTATCACAGCGGCAAACTATCCAAATTACTCACAAAAGTGGCAATAGCCTGTTGGTCCTCCACCGGTAGTCTATCCAGGCTGTACGCCAAGTCCGCCAACACGTGGCCGCGCCGGTCCTGATGCAGGAGTAGAGACACGTCGTCTCTCAGAGCCGCCCCGGACAGGACTCGGAGCGCGGTGGTGCGCGCGTCGCCGCCTAGGTCTACTACTCGACCTGGGGGTTAAAGAGGGTGGTGAAGTAATAGTTAAGAGTGGTTAAAATGGGAATTTATACATAATTTAAAAGTAAGCAATACATCATGTAAAAGATGTAAAAGAAAAGCAAAAGTAAGCCAAAAGAGGTGGCGCAGCTCGTTATTCTAAACAACGGCAACGTTTGTTTTATAAATGTTTTAAACATGTGAAAAAAAATAAGCTTCTCCAGACAAAGATAGTTTGCAGGCCACGTGACTTTTTACTAAGGGGAATAGTTTTTCACGAATTACCAGAAGTCGTAGAGCAAAAGAGGTTCAGAATGGCGAACTCATTCCGTTTACTATACGTAACTATTTTGCAACAATATGTCCAGAGAATAAAGTTTCAAAGTGGCATAAAGTGCACGAGTTTTTTTTTGTTAGCTTGGACATACATTATGCGTAACTCTTATAAAATATGTAGGGTTGAATAAATACTCTTTCCATACCGATGGTAGTCAAGAAGTGGTCGCCCAGCACCCAGCTGCCCTCGCCCTGCAGGTACAGGCGCAACTCCTCGAGAGCCTCCGTCTCCTCGCCCGACAGCGTCGTGCCGGACAGGGTCGACATCAGCTTGTCGTACTCCGCTAGAGCCTGGAAATTAAAGAGTTGTTGTTAGATGGAATAAATCTATTGGCATTGTATTGTTTGATACAAGTGGCGGCACCACAAAGTCTAGATAAATGTAAAATAGATGGTGATTAAAGTCTGTTATTCATATTTTCGATTAATTCCTCAAAAGTCGATTGTCCCGCCAATAGAACGATACGTCACTTAATCGAGGGACAATCGGCTGTTGAGGAATCGTTCAGAATCTGTCAATTTAGTATCTAAGATTAAAAACAGACTTTAGGGCTACCAAAAACCGATCATACATCAGTTAAACATGGTTTAAACTTTTTCACGGTAATAATTAGATTAATTAATGAATGTATGATGCGATGAACTGATAACAGAAGTTAGTATCTAAGATCTGGGATTCGATTCCCAGCTAGGATCTGGATTTGTTCCTGCTTTAGTTGGTGTAGTCACTGCATTGATAGTGCATTCATAAATCTTTTGGCTATCAAGACATTACATTAAGAATGTATCAAATTGTTTTTGAGTTGCACCAAACAAAACAAACTTCACATTTCACACTAGAACTATTTATACATTTAGTTGTGCTCGAACAAATTTTAGTCCATGACATCAGGATTGGAATGATCTGGAATCTGGAATGAGTAACAAGTCCACCAATAGGTATGACTATTATATTTTATGTGTTTACTGCATCGTTGCATGTTGGCTGGTACTTTTATGGTGTTACAGAAACTATATGTATAATACCTAAGTATGTATAATGCGTATTACTGTGCATAAATATGTCTCAGGTAAATACCATTATTTGTATTAGGGTCTGACAGAGGGCCAAAGTGAAAAAACATATTAGGTAATATAGGTAAAGACGATTAGGCTCCTTCAAAATGAAAAGCGGTAACTTCTTCTTAGCGTGTTGGTGACATACACTACAGCTTCTGTAGCTTTTCGGGAGTCAGATTTGTGTCAGTGGCTGAATGCGTAGGGTGTATAGGTTAAGAACATTTTAAAAGAAGAACTAATAAATATCGTTATTTATCAGTGTATTGTAAGTTTAATTGTAGCCTATAGTTTGTGTATAATAAGGTGCATCTGTATATAAAGTGCAGTACATAGTATACTAACATCGATGTCCTTGTAGACGATGGGCGGGAAGGCGGGGCGGCGCTCCTCGGGCTCCACGTCCTTGGCCGCGCTGGGGCCCGCCGACGCCTCCGCTTCAGCCATTATCACTTCTGTGGACAATACAGTAGGGTTTAAACTGTGTTAACACTTCTGTGGACAACAGAGTACAGTTTAAACTGTGTTGGTTGCTGGGTTGTTGGCCGGTCTGGGTGTTTTAGGCTGTATCGGGTCGACCCGAATGCCGTCGTTTGATTCGATTAAACAATGAATAATATCAAAACAAATAAATAATTATAGTTGCAGGGTGTCCACTTAGAATGCTCCAAAAAATTCCCTGACTTTTCCCTGACTTTCCCTGACCGTTTCAAAAAATTTCCCTGACCGAAGATCAAAATATAAACCTAATTTAAGTAATTTGAACACGAAAGCTTCATTTCAAAGTTTTGTGTTCATTTGTTTGACACTTATTCAATCTTGACTGCGTAAAAAATTTATACAGGGTCCCCAAAAATTGTATATTAAGAGGGAAGTATAGCACTTAACACACACTTACGTTGTTATACTAAATATTATCCGATCTCCATGATGTTTTAGGATATTAAGCTAGCACTTGCTCGTCCATACAAAAAGAGAAAACGTTGGTCTACTTCTAAATATTATCAAATCTCCATGATTTTTTAGGATATTGGCGACACAATAAATAATTTATAGTTTTTCACCTCAAGTAACGCAATTTTTGTGATCAAAACTATGGCGAATGACGCCATTGTTGAATAAAAACAATGTTTTTTTTTAATGATACCCTAGAATATATTGTGCGATTTACATCACAATCAAAAAGATTTGTTGATATTTACTTGGTGAATAACGATTTCTCCCGAAAATTTATCAAGAACAGTACCTATGTCATTCACGAGCTGCATTTATCTCTATAGCACCCGAGCCCCGGGGCATGAGTGCACAAACGATAGCAAGTGTTTTCCTCATTACCTATTTTTCAAGGTTCCCTCTAAAGCCTTAGGAGGCCATTCTGAACAATTTTCTAAAAAAAAAACCTAAAAAAACGCATCCGCCTTGCAGCTTGCAGCAAGTTGCTATACTGCATAGTTTAAGTCTGACTAAAATTTGACTGATTACCTTCGAAGTAGATATTGAAACCGAAATTGAAACAGAACCAATTTTTTGTTGTATAGCACTCTCCTGCCTGATAAAGTTTTGTAAGTTAGTTGTGTAAGATTTTTTTTATGAAATTTGATTAAACATGCAGTACAAAATATAATAAAATTTGTTTTGCTCTGCTAAATTAGTAAAAAAATAAGTTATAGATTAATAGATGCTGCGCAGAGGCGGCGTATGCGGTCTCGCTGAGGTATAAAATAATTAGCGAATTGAGAACCTCCTCCTTTTTTCAAAGTCAGTTAATGAGCGCGGCTGCAGCGCGTCTGCTCCAACAAAATCATGTTATTTTTTATCACGAACTTCTAAAAATCTTTAAATTAAATTTGTTTTGAATGTTGAGAAGAGTCACCCTCTTTTGCATCAAACTGTATATACGGGACATAATTTTACCAGCTGAGTCTGGGGTCTAGCTAATCTTTTAGAATTACTACAATTTTTTTCTATCTGTTATATTTGATTAAATCACGATATAAACTTACCCCCTTATTCATAAAAAAGTTACTAGACGCTTTAGCTATTGAACTGTTCTGTCACTCTCTGACAGAGAACAATTTGTTGTTTGACAGAGAGGGACAAAACAGTTCAATAGCTAAAGCCTCCAGTAACGTTTTTATGAATAAGGGAAAGTTTATTTAAAAAACTTAATTAGTAAGGATCAGTCAAAAATATTCCAAATCTAAACGAGATTTTATTTTGTGACTTATTTATTTCACGTAAAAAAAGAAGTATTACTAGTAAAGAAAAGTACCAAAATTATGCTAGAAAAGGGTCATTTTTCCCTGACTTTCCAGGTGGCCCATCAATTTCACTGACTTTCCATGACCACCTAGAGCTTCCCTGACTTTTCCCTGACTTTCCCTGACTTTCCAGATAGTGGACACCCTGAGTTGTATAAAAGTTTTTTTTATATTTAAATATTCAGGGCCTTACCACAAAAACTTAGACAGTATTTAACAGGTGTTTAGCGCTGTCAGACGCCTACAAAATTTTCCAAACTTCGATTTAAACAGTTGTTAAACAGTGTTTAAAGTGTTTTGTGGTAGTACAGTCACTTTTCTTTCCTGTGTAGGAAGTAAAATGTTACTCACAGTAAAAACTGAACTAAGGAATGCTTTATAGAAAACTTTGCCAAATGTGTTGTTGTGGAATGATCTAAACTTTAAACATTACGGATAGATCTATTGGGTCAATAGCCTAGCACTAGAGTTCTGGCTAGAAACAACATTATTTTCTATTTAGAGCCAGACTTTTACGAGTAGGATCGATAAACTCTGTACCCAGGCGATTTGTTGAATAGTTTATTATTAAATTGTTCGTAGGTATTTAATTCATTCAGAGTTAATCACTTTTTAATGGGAATAAAAAACTATTGATTAAAAATATAAAAAATCTATCGCAGCTGGATTACACAGAATTAGAATGTTTTCAAAATAAATCCCTAATCAGGTCACGCAAAGTCGTTAACCTTTCCCCATTTATCAGCCACAATTAACCTATCCCAACCTAACCACCCATAACTATCACACATTATAATACACCTATGACACACCTGTTATGAATGGACGCTTTTGCAACAGTGGCGACCTCGCTACAATGCGATTGAGATGCACAATAGGTCACTTTTGGGCGCACCAACTGAACACTTCACGGGCTAAGATTTGAGAACGAGTCAGGCCGGCCACGCGGGTAGCAGTGGGCATATCGACTCAGGCACAGGCTGAGGGTTACTCTATCATTCTTACAAACTAGCCAAGAAGACCTGTTTTGTATTTTGTACGTTTAACGCACCGAGTTACAGTCGTGGTTAGCGTACCAACGCTCTGAAACTTCAGTTTTCGTAAGCTAGAGTGAGCTTTCTGGCGATAAGCCAACGAGACTCCTGCGCAGAGTATTTATAACTAACCCGAGTTCGCTCAGCCAGTATCACTTACATGCGAGCTTTTCTACATGTTTGTAAACAAGCTTCTTGAAAGCTCACGCGAGACTTGTACAAGTTATAAAAGCTAATCAATGATATGGAATGGTAGAGGAAAGGGATGATAAAAAGGATCATAATAACAGATTCAAAGGGAGAGAAAAGTGATATGACTAAACTTGGATGTGAATGCGAGGTGTGAATCATCGGTGAATATTTTCGTACGTGTAAAAGGAATACGCTTGTTAGCTATTTTGGTGCGTTTATTATTACTGACTGGATGGAAAAGTTTTTAATCGTTTATGGGTTGTGCGATAAAAATATGTCAGAAAAAACGTTAATGATTCTCATTCGAGTTCCATGAACCTGTAACAAGTTGGTAAACGCTAGTTTCTGATGCATGTTCCTTGATCTAATGCATACAATTATAATATTTCTGATAGGATTTTCATATCCTTAGCTAAGCTCACGGGGAAAAGCTAGTGAACTTTCGCAGTGTGTCATTCCATAACCCGAAGGTTTTTATGATGTTAATTCAAATCAATATGAAGATTTGACGATGCCCAGGAAATAGCAGTAAGTACTACCTAAATATACAGGGTGTTGCAAAAGTGGTATACTGAGCCGAAAAAAGGTGACTCAGGGGGTCAATCTGAACACTTTTGCAACACTTAAATTACAAACCACTAATTGGTATGTATGTATGTATGTATATCATCGGCGGGATTCTAACCCGCGTCACTGCTGTGAGAAGCGGCCGCTACCACCGCTCTGCACCGATTATAATAAAAAAGCAACTTCTATTATTTACATTACCTAGATGTGGGTTCTTCTTATCGCGTCTGCGCTGCCTCCGCGCCAATTTTTCAGCTAATGTACGCCGCTTTGCCTTCAACTGCTGCCCGCATGCCCTGTTGGGAATCGCCTGTTACAAGTTACACGTATAATCATTTATATTATGGTTCTTATAGGAAGAAATACGCAGTGACTTAGTAAGCCGAAAAGGGGACTCCGGTGAACATCAAAGTATCTATAGACAAGATAAAAAACTTTTTTCTAAAGTAGTAAAGTAAAGGTTATTTAGAAACAGTCTGAGGCATCCCCTTTCGGTTTAGTATACCACTTTTGCAGCACCCTGTATATTACAGCAATGGTCCTACAGTAGGGCTACATGAATTTAGCTATCACTTAGAACAGTTGGTATTGGTTTACGTAGACGTTTAGGTTGGTAGAAAAAAACGGGTTGATAGCTTTTTAAATTACAATTTAAACACATTATTGACCATAACATATTATCTACTGGTCTTACTACCAATAAAATACCCAAAAATCCGACAAACACTACGAAAGATATCATAAACTAGCAAAATCACTCTACTCGTGACGTCCAACACTAGCTATAGCTATCCTTATCTACCACAAACGACAAAAATGAAACAAAAATATGATACTCGACGCGTTTATTGCCAGCCAAAGAAATAGAAACACTTTCGTCTCTTGCGCCGTCCAATCAGAAGCGAGCTTGTGGCGTCCAATAAGAAGCATGCCTTGCGCCGTCCAATCAGAAGCGAGCGTGCGGGCAGTTAGGGTTCCGCCGGCGTCCGAACAGGGCCCGGAGAACCCTCGGCAGGACCACCGCCAGTGGCAGGAGGAGGTATAGCCAACGGACTCCCGTTCTGAACAATCTGTTATGGATTCAAGTTAGGTCGTGCCTTTTCATCGCAGAATACAAATGGCAGTGCGCAAACACAACTCATTAAAAAACGGCGATACGGCTCGCGACCTATCACGTGAGTACAAATCTATTACAGCGAAAAGTGCTACTCGCTTGCCTATCACCTCTGACAACCCCTTCGGAGATTACAGTCGTGAGAATATGTATTTATGTGCAATGCACAATATTAATGTCCTATTAGCCGGATTTGTAACGTGGCGGCCCAAATCATACCGTATTTTAAAACTAAGTTTACTTATGGGCATTATCGTAGAGGCACCGAGGGCAAGACGGCACGAGTAGAATGAACAAAGAATTAAGAGATAAATATAAGTCACTGTTCCTATCCTTAACTAGGTATCTATCGAAGCGGAGACGACAGTATCTTCCCAGTTTAGTAGCTAAATACATTCACGAGTAATTTAAAAGTTCCAGTGACATAGGGAACGTCAATGGCAGGTGGAACTTTTTCATTGCAGATATTATCGTCCAATCTGTGTGTGTGGTCCAAAAAATTACCATATTTTGTACCAACACATTGGGGGAAAATACTGCAAGTACTCTATGTTTCATTATTACATTAGTGTTGACGGGACAGTTGATGATGATATTGTTAGTAATTACCTGGCCTCCTCAATCTGGTCGTTGAGTAACTCATAGTCGGGACTGTCTTCGCGGCTGGACCGAGCTGCGTTCGGCTGCAACAATACAAACATATTTTATACCGTATCTTTAAATATCCATTGGCACTAAGTATGTCTACTTTACAATTGACCCTGCATGCTTTTTCGCATATTACCCATACCTACATATTTCCATTAAACGCTACAATACATGCAAAATTTCAAATAAGCCTACATTTATATGTATAAAGGGTGAATTTTATCCGATCCAGTGTGGTTAGTAATTTCTACATGAAAATATCACGTTACAATTTTAAGCCTAATTTCATGCTGTACTGAGTCCGTTTTCCGGCCTTCGATTGGCTTTAAATGAAACGTTTATGTTTTATTTTATAACTTTTTGCCATCACCACGCTGCTCTATTGCGGGTGGCCAAAAAATTTGGACAGACGAAATAGTAAAATTTATCCGTGTTTAAATAAATTTTCGAGAAATTAAATGGTGCTATAATGTGTTAGGTACAGATTGCAGGATAAGAGTCGAGTAGAAAATCAAGCATAAACAGTAGAATTGTCATTCAATGGACGTATTCTTTAAATCACATACAAGCCATATGCACCTGTATGCCTCTTAATTCTTCTCGACACTTATCCCGCTATGTATGCAATGCTAGGTATTCTAGGGTACCTATGGGACTCACTATGATGGAAAGCCAATAGAGCAGCGGGGATCTGTGACATCACTCGTTCTTACGGCCACTCTGTAAACCATTTATATCAAAACTTTTTGTTCATTCACGACCAGGACATTTCGTAAAAATTAGAAAATTTTACCTTGGAGTTTCATTACTTAGGTTCTAATTGGTTATATTAATAACGACTGTCTGAGTTAAACTCCGGCTACCAATAGGTTAAGGTCTAATAAAAATATTTATGCAGCTTCAATAAAGAGTCGAATCTGAAATTGCGGCATTAAATCATTGCCTCTTACTTATATAATATGGGCGGCGGTAATTTTAGATTCGTTTCTTTATTGGCTCTGTTTATACAAGCAAATTCTAAGTAACACTCATTAATAACGCACCAAAATACCAAATTGAAACAGCACTTTATTATTAAAATTATTTTAAGCTTTATTATAGAAAATAAAACAGTTAGATGCGAGCAAAACTCGGGTGATGAAGAATCAAATATTTACAAGGCGCTTTTTAAAACGATAGATAGACAGATAGATGGCGCCACTGCCAAATTATACTTCATAACCGGTTGCCTCTACAATACTATACCCCTTTATTTCTCACGATATTGAAGTAGTAGAATAAATATATTCTTCATTTTAGCTTATAAATAACAACTCGGCCCGTGAAGCAAAGGAATGTTATATGTAACATTTGAACATGTGCCGTATTAATATTGCTCTCGCTAGACTTGACACCTTTCAACTTAACAACATCAGTCTGACAGTGTACCTCAGTATTAGGCTGCGCGGGCAGCAGCCGGTCCAGCAGGGCGGGCAGGGCGGCGCGCAGGGCGGGCGGCAGCGCTCGCTCCGGCAGCTCCAGGATCTCTGCGGGGATGTGCGCGCCGCACAAGAACTGGGCGATCTCCTCGGAGAAGTTGTTGCAGTTGTGCGAGATCAGGTTGTAGGTGTTGCCGCTGGGGAGAGAATAGATGCGTTGATTGGATAGTGTTGGGAGAAAAATATAGAATGAAATGTAGCTCCAGAATGTAACAAATAAGGGGGTAACTTTTTAAACGCATTGACGAGGGAGAAAATACAGACAAGCTGCAGCTGGGTATATATTATTCGGTAATAAACGGTAAAAGACCGGTCTTTTCAATGGGTTTCGAATGTAGGTGGTTTTTTGTCATGGCAATTTAATTAAATTTTTGTTTTTTTGGTGTTTGTGTTGGATTTGATTGTCATTTCAGTTCAGCGTTCGCTGGGGGTAAAAAGCGAGGTAGCGGTAGCTATTCACTGCTCGAACAATAAACAACCTTGCACTCCGCATGATCGTTATCAATGGTGGTAACTCAAAGATACTAACGCGTAAGACGAGACAGCCAGCCCACGTAGGTAGTCGAGGAACAGGTCGCGAGGCACCGCCGTGGTGCCCAGCGTGTCGATGCGAAGCGGGGAGCCCAGGCCGGTGGTGCCCTGGGGATTAGAGGAAAAACAAATACGTTAATTGCTGGTTGAACAGTGAACATCGGTGAAAGTAAGACATGCAGCGCTATCATCGGCTGAATTTTTCATTGAGGGGAACTTTTAAGCGTGTCGGTGACAAATACTAAGGCTGGACTATAGCTTGTTACCATGGTGAAAGAAAAGGTTAGTCAGATTAGGTGTCAGGTGCTGATTGTTCAGGGTGGAACGAGTAATTATAAGGTGCAGTTCTTACAAGCATGACATGAGTAACCTTTACGTGTCCACGTATCTCGGATATCGGATATATGTATAACGGATAACGGATGGTGTTATTCAGATCTGCAGGTGTTGTTTGTTAAGAGGTAGTTAAAATACATTTACCACGTTTTAACATAATCGGTTCATAGTTAAGTCGTTAAAAATATGTCTATTAAATTGACTTTACGGGGTTTTTAACTTCGATAACGATATTTTCGAATAGCTTCCGTATGACTTCACACATGCATCGCAGCAAGCGATTTTCCGTCTCCTTACAGCACAAAACAGCTGTCACGGAGGGACTGATTTAATAATGCACTCAGCAAGAAGGAAAGCGTCATTTGGCACCGCAACGCATGTTTTGTGCCGAACTCTTTCAGTTCCTAGTAGGTAGGTGGTCGGTGAATCGGCCGGTATATCTGGAGAATAGCCGTAATCAAACATACACCTACACATCATTTTAAATAGATGTTGCGTTGTTTTCCGCAGTCGCGTGATAGAATTCTCCGTAGAGAAGAAGCTTTTTGGAATTAAATATGGCCGTTATATTTGTGACTTGTACCGTGTATCATTATGGCTAAAATACATCAATAAAAAGTATTCATATTTTTCGCACCAGTTATATAGTTTGTTCCGAAAGTGGTATACGAGGGCGATACCGAAATGATCGGGAATAGAAAAAAGTACAAAGATATAATAATATTATTTACTTTTATTGTTTTTCAAAGTAGTCTCCGTGACATTCAATGCACTTTTTCATTCGATTAAACCAATCATTGAAACAGTAATTCCAGTCTGAAGTGGATACTGTCAAAACAGCTGATTTGTAAGCTTCGACCGCCTCTTCTGGGCCGCTAAACCGTTGACCACGTAGCATATCTTTAATTCTTGGGAATGTAAAATAATCATCGGGGCTCAGATCAGGGCTATACGGAGGATGGTCCATCAACTCCACGTTTTCCATATTTAAAAACGTTCTTGTTTTGCGAGCGGTATGAGAGCTTGCATTATCGTGGTGAAGGATTATACGACGATTCGGGTTAGTTTTACGAAGTTCTCTTACGACTTCCGGCAAACTAGATGCTTTTAATAGGTGGTTTCGATGCAATAATCTCCAGCTAAATCCAAACAAGACCAGTGCAATGCTATTTAGAAACACGTCGCGAAATGATGACAATATGAATATTGAGTTTAACGGAGACAAAATAGGTTTAGTAGACGCTGTCAAATTCTTGGGCGTACACATTGATTGTTACTTGAACTGGAAGCATGAACTGACATCAATTGAGGGGTCAATCAGCTCTGCTTGCTACGCTCTCAGAAGCCTAAGAGACGAATTAAACCTAGACAACCTCAAAATGGTGTATTACGCCTTAGTGGAATCAAGGTTACGTTACAGTATTATGTTCTGGGGACAGAGTCATGAGTACAATATTAAAAAAGCCTTTACATGCCAAAAACGGGCCATCCGAACTATGGCTCGCATCGCACCCTGGGACTCGTGCAGGGAACACTTTATTAGGTTAGGTATATTAACTGTGCCTTGCTTGTATGTTTTCGTACTGCTCACTAACCTTGCAAAAAAATTGCCCAGATATGAGTCGCCTGATGATAAAAAAGCACGGAACAAAACAAGAAGACGAGACATTCGCATTGATACCTTGAATGCCAGGCTTAAAATTGCGAGACATAGCGCTCGGTATCAGGCAGTCCTCTTATATAATAAACTACCGACTGACTTAAAACAAATTGACGAAATAACAAAATTTAAAAATTCCTTGCGTATCTTCTTGTTGAAAAGGTGCTTCTACTCTGTTGACGATTTTATTAATTTTAGAAACGTGCATGACATTTTATTTTAATATAAATATAAAATTTTGTTGTAATTTGAAATTGGGTATATTTAATTAAGTATTATTATTGTTCTAAATTGTTATTTTTTATGCATGTTATATTATATTTTTGTCTATAGTAAATTCAAATACAATGTAATTTTGTGAATGAATAAATGAAATGAAATGAAATGAAACAAACTGTTGTGTACCAATCAGCAGTAACCGTCCTTTGTTCTTGTAATGGAATCGTAGCCACATGGCCAGTTTTCGATACAAACGAAGCGACCATTTTTTTCGACACGCTGCGTGAGCGAATAACTTTTGTTGGCTTGACCTCACCTTCGAAGACCCAAACTGCCGATTGATGTTTTCTTTCGGGCTCATATGAATAAATCCACGATTCATCACCAGAGACGATATTGTAGACAGCATTTGAACTGCCTCCATTGAACCGTTGCAGAGCAGATCGACACCAATTAACACGAGCCGACTTTTGTTCCTCGGTGGGGCACCCAGCGCGAAACTAACTTCTTGACACCCAGTTCTTCATGTAAAATGGTTTGAATGGCTGTCATACCAATGCTGAGAGAAGCCCGAATCTGCTCGTATGTCACATGTCTATCTTCTTTTATTAACTGGCGTACAGCATCGATGTTATCTTGTGTTACCGCTGTTTTTGGCCGACCAGTATAAGGGACTAGTGTTGCCCAAATGCAAGAACAAGACGAGACTTAGCCAGTCTTGGTCTTGGTCTTGCGCCAATACACCTGGTCTTGGTCTTGGTCTTGGTCTTGCGCCAATACACCTGGTCTTGGTCTTGGTCTTGGTCTTGCGCTCCCAGTCTTGGTCTTGGTCTTGGTCTTGGTCTTGGTCTTGCAGCAAGAGTCTTGCAAGTCTTGCAATTACCTATTAGTCTATTACTATTTATTAAAGTTTACTTTTTGATTTTAATAGATATTTTTTTATTCGCTATGTTTATGGTATTAGTCGTAAGGTCATAGGTCCAGTTTTTCATTTTCTTTGATACAGTTTTTTGCATCTCATAGAATTCCTAAGCGTAGGTACTTACCTATACACCGAACTGTTACACCTAACTACTCAGTGAAATAGCGCTCTGCAAGACGCAAGAGTCTTGCAGGCTATGTCTTGTTCTTGCTCAAGTCTTGCACGGTCAGTCTTGGTCTTGGTCTTGCTAAAAACACGCGGTCTTGTTCTTGGTCTTGGTCTTGCAAAAACGCAAGAACAAGACCAAGACTGCAAGACCAAGACTGAATTTGGGCAACACTATAAGGGACTGTGGTAAGAGAGGAACGTCCACGGCGAAACTCAGAATACCAACGATATATAGTCGTTTTACTTGGTGCTTCAAGTTTATAAATAGAAACAAGCTCGGCGAGACATTGTTCTTGAGATAAACCTCGACGAAAGTTGTGAAAAATTATTGCACGGAAATGTTCCCGCATAAGCTCCATTTTTTACACCGACTTGTCAAATTCAAATGGTCAATACTCTTTTATTTTTTACTTTTTTTTAAATTCGAAAATGGAATTATGTTTGAAAAAACACTAAATTTGATACACCAAAAAGGTTTCACTCTAATTTATTCCTAAGTATTCTATTCCCGATCTTTTCGGTGTAGCCCTCGTACTTACTAATCCGAAAGGGGGTAACTCATGGGGTAATTCTGCATAACTTTTGTTTGTCAATTTGGAAATTCGGCAAAAATATAATTATGAATAGAAAATGTGTTACTATGGAGAAGCAAATTGACTATACTTATCACTTTAGCAATACCCTCTATTTAAAATCATTCGGAGACACCTCTAAACATAAAATAGGATAGACATTACTCCAAAAATAATCTGATATTTAGAACGACAAAAACAAACAAACTTCGTCTATTTAATACGACGAAAGAGTAAGCTGTGTAGAGGTAACTGTATATCTCATTTCTTGTTGTTATTAAGTAGATATAAACTTTCTATCATACCTAAAAGTAGTTGATTGTTTTGTATTTATTAATAACTTTCTTCTCAACAAACACCTAACATAAGTCTTTTGTAATACATACATAAGTTACTTAATACTATTATCAAGTCTACATAACGTAAAAAGTTATCCCAAATATTAATAGTAAAGCAACACAACATAAATGCTAGTCCATTTCCGCAATCATAATTATTCTGAGAATGCGGAGAGTTGTCGCGAGCAGGAGGGTTACTCTATACTGACGAAAAACTAACGAAGTTGAGATTTCGTGCAATCGGCAAGTTTAATACAACAAGACAGAGTCGTGGCTCGAGCAGCAGCGATCCGAAACTTAGTTTTTTATCATAGAGTGACCCCCCTGCGTCGGTTATGCGATGGGTATAAGCGTCTGACCTAAATGAACTACTATTATACCACCCTACTGCCGACCGTATGACATTTACACTGCGGAAAGGCGGATAGAACTCGTGAATGATCTCAAAGTTTATTCCAGTCTTTATACAATAAAATACTCTAACATAATAGGTATTTAGGAATTGTACACGGTGCAAAAGGGGTAGGTATAGTAGTATCTTAATAAAAAGCTTAGTGGCTATAGGTACTACCTATACTATACCAAACACTTTTGCAACTACCCTGTATATTACCTACATCAAGAACATAGATTCGAGTACATAATTATAAGCATCCATTAGACTCGTCTGTCTGAGCGTATAAGACTTTAACACTCAATCATTGAGTCAAAACGATAAGACTTCTACTTTACTGCGGTGGTAGCGGCGACGTACAAAACAACATTTTCATTAAATAAAATAAACGCCTATACACCTATCAACGTGAAAGGTGTGAAGACCGTATTATTACTTTTACGATCCAGTTGGCTCAGTGCCCAAATATTTTTACTGTAAACTAGGTATCCTGACCCGGGTTCTGGCAGTGCCATCTAGTAAATGTAGTAAATACTAACCAATTATGTAAGGAAACCGAACCCTGACATACTGACTGCTTAATTCGATGACCCTATAGCTACGGGCACATAACTCTTTCCTGACATGAAATACGAATTTTGGAGATAGGGTGCGCTAACTAGGACTCTATCCCGTTGCATTAAAGGCACCAACTGCGTGACAGCTTTTCGAACTTTCATATTTCGTCGCAAGCACAAAATAGTTATTTTTCAAGTGGCCCCTCAGTTTGAAGTTTCAAAATAACAAGTTTTCAGAGTCTGCTGTTTTTTTAAAGGCGTAATTTGGCCACCGACGGGCGCCGCGTGAACAATGATTTATTTTTGTTTGTGTGGGTGTTAATGTGTAAATAAACATTGTATCATGCTTATAATAATGCTTACAGATGAAGATACTTTTTCCTACCCAAACTCATCACACAGCCCATATTTTTAATTTATTATTATTAAATTATTTAATGCACAAAAAAATAGAGTGTACATATGACAACTTAATGCTTATAGCATTTTATTTCAGTTAACCTTTGGTGTTGTATAGAGAGTGAGAAAATTTGTAGATGGAGTTGTTACAGTAAATAGTGTACATACTAAATACATACCGGTTTGCAACTGCTTATCCCTCCGGCTCCAAAGAAGTATTCTTTTCCGAACACCACCACTGCTGTGTGCCACACTGCATCAATCTGTTGGCCTGCAATGAGAGAAAAAGTTACATTAATTATGAACTGTAACTAACATTTTAACAAGGAGAAAGAATTCTTATCATTGTGAAAAATTATCATATCAACGAAAAATATATTTGTTTACACATTACATAATATAACATGCACACACATGGCCTGCAAACAATCCACTGTAGGATCCTCTAGGCCTCTCAAAGACTGGATGTTATTACCATAATCTCAACATTTGTCAGGCAGGTAGGAGATATCACACAACATATTATTAAACATTCAAGACAAACATTTTAAAGAAATATATTGCTCGTCCGTGAACAAACAAGGGACTCAGAACAACAATTATATCACTTTAGATTCTGCTTATTTGTGTTGCTTATTGAATTTGCAAGACTCATTTATTCACAACCTAGAAACAATAGCTATAATGTGGCAGGTAGGAAATGCAGCTTTTTGAGGCACAGCTATGATAGATGAACATGATATATATGATCCAATACAGTAAAAATACTATGTAAAAGCACTAGAAGGCAAACTGGCATTGCTAAAGAACACTAAGATTAACTTTTACCAAGTTTCACTTGATAAATAAAACCTAACTAGATTCATGGAAAGTACTCACCGAGGATGGCAGGAGACAGCAGAGAGGCAAGACCTCGGGACAGGTCGTACACATACAGCAGAACTGGCTCAGACATCGCCACTACACTCCTGCAGACAAACACACACTAAACACTTTGTACACTCAATAGAGCAAGTCAGTGAAACAGATTGGTGTATGGAACAAGAAAATTGCACAGGAAAAAGTCTCTTTATTTTTACTCAAAATTTTAACATTCCAAAGGTACTATTACTAGCCACAGCAACTAGAAACGAGAATAAGTTTGCTGGAATTTCTGAACGAACGTCGTAACATCCCCGTCCTAAGACTATCTGTATTAATGTCCGTCCACTGCGGAGACGATACGTGAATGTCGGATACTATTTTTAAGTTCACACCACACGACTACACTCTACACCGCGCAGCTACAGGTAGCCCTGTTCCTGATTCTGGATAATAATGTTGCAACCGAAGATGTTAGACTTTAACACTGGACTTACGCTTTTAATTAACTGACTTTGGAACTGCGATAGGAGATGGTAGGTAGGCAATTTTATGTGCAATGTAATATAAAGGTAAAACTATTGATACAATCAGTATTTAAGAGAGAAAATTGTTACTTATTTCAGAATTCAGAGTTTCTATTTCTTTGGCTGACTTTGCGGTTTCTTCTGTGACATTTGACATGACAGTTGATTTGAAATTTGACAGTTGTTTTGACATTTGATAGACTTTTGCTTGACAGAAACGACACACAGAGTGAAAAAGTATGATGCTCGGAATAATAACATAGACTTAAAAATGCGGAATAATAATAACGGCCTAGTTCTTGTGTAATGTAGACCCAGATTATACGTGCAAATAACTAACGATTTCTAAAATAGATTGCAATATCTTTAGGTTTTGATCCCAAGATACTTAGTAACTAGGTAGGTAAGGAGTCCTTACCTACCTAGTTACTAAGTATCTCAAGGACCAAGACCTTTGTTATAAAGCTGCGTACAGACCGGCCAAACGAACGTCAACGAACGGGTTTCGTTGACCTTCGTTGCTGCAATCTGCCCTGTATTATGTATGATAAATATCCATCGTTGGGCGTTCGTTGGGCCGGTCTGTACGCAGCTTAATACAAAGTCCTTGGTAAGGACTGGGACCAACTGGGACATATCAACTCAACTGTATAGTGCCACAAACTTATCACAAACTTACCTCATTACTTACTAATGAATTTCATATTGACATGACATAGATTATATGGACCAATTTAGTTCGCTCTCACCGGAACAGATAAGTTTGTGGCACTATAAGTACTTATTACTTCCATGGTTCAACTTCCGTTAGGTTCCTAGGGTAGAGTCGGTAGGTACTGTACTAGCTAGGTCTACCTACCACCCCTACTTCCACTTAGAGCATTAACATGGAGCTTATCAGAATTACATTAATATCAACTTTGATAGGTACTTTTGTTGGTTGATTGTAACCTACTCTGACTAATAAAGAAGGAAGGAAAATAGTTTCGGTGTCATAACATTTATCTACGTTTGTAATATCTGGATTTCGATGGATTATAAAGTGGTGAGTACTGCTGAGTACAGACCTACCTATGTATTGGTGATTCATTATGTAAGAATGTAAAATGAAGGTAGTAAGGTGAATACTAAGGGAAAATGGAGTAGGTTAGTACCTAAGATGTAAGTATCATAGAGATATTTTATGGTCATGCATCATGCTAAAGAGGTAGGGTGGTGATAACAGGAGTCCGCGTTGTTTTATGTTCAAAATACCTATGTATTTTATACAATATGGGGTCAGATGTATAGAGGATGAAAATAAAGTAGACTTCTACCATTCATTCCCAATGCGCCGGTTAAAACTTTGCTAAAAATTATTCAGCCAATAAATCCTTTTAGGGCATAGCCTCCTACAATTAAAGCCTTTGAGAAATTCAGCACGAACTCAGAAGAATGACTAATAAATTAAGAAATGTTGCACGTCTGCGCACGCGCACCATTGAAGTGACATAGTTAGTGTTTACAATGCCTTGGCCTCGGCCCTCGGCCCTGAACTTGATGTAACTTGCCTACCTACTTAGGTACTCAGGTGACTTTTATCACCACACTATCGGGTTACTTAATTGTTCAAGGGATGTTTTAATTTTCTTGCATACATAAAATTTGAATAACAATAAGGATATAACACCTATAACTTCTCGTAGGTATAGGGTAATGTTAACTAACTCTAATAGAAGAAAATACAAACAACAACGCCCTTGATATGAAATTTCGTAAAATACATACCTACCTATTATAAATTATAACATAGGTAGTTAATGTTTAATGTTTACAAAAGACCTAGAGTACCTAGCTACCAAGTAGGATAAATTTATCATCTATTTTGGTGTTTTTACTCAGAAGACTCGTTTCTGAGTTTGACAAGGTTCTAAAAAAAGCTTGCCCCACCATAAGTGATTCTTAGTACACTACGGAGCTAGGTACGTACGTACATTTTAAATGATCATCATAATGCATGGTATAATTTAATTTTAGTAGCGTGCTTCCTAGGCCAAAGAAATAAAAGTTATAGTCGTGCCACCAAGATACGTAGACAAAACTAAGTAAAATGTCAGTTACACGTTTTTGGTAATAAGTAGTAAGTACATAGTACAGCCTAAGTGAAGGTTATTAGATCTCTTATCATTATCATCAAAGATTTATAAAAAACTATGTTTTGGAGCGCTACTGCGATTATCACGACTCAAAATTACCGATTGCATGACAACCAATCCGCACTAGGCCAGCGTGGTGGACTAGGCCTAAACCCTTCCTTCATTGGAAGGAGACCCGTGCCCCAGCAGTGGGGACGGGATGGGTCGTGATGATGTATGACAGTTTTCGTAAAGCTACTGTAGGGTACTAGAACCTTTTAATTAGTAATCTAGCACTTCAGTACAAGTGACGACCAGATGGCGCAGCGGTTAGCAACGCTGACTCTTGTGCCGAAGGTCCCGGGTTCGATTCCCGGCCGAGGCAGATATTTGTTTGAACACAGATATTTGTTCTCGGGTCTTGGATGTGCCCGTAAAATGGCAATAGGCCCGCCCCCTATTACATTGGGACTAACATAAACATTGGCGAAAAGTGGGTGCAGCAATGCACCTCTGCCTACCCCGCAAGGGAGTACATTAGTACAAGGTGTGAGTGTTTATTCTTATTCTAAAGCTGCTAGTTTTCATTTGCACTACAATAAAAGGCACATTTTTATAGACATTTAAGTAAGTGTACTTAGATGAAACTTAACTAAGGACAAGATGCCTACGAAAGTCAGTTAGGAAATTTTATTAAATAAGACTACCTTATAGCAATTTTGGTGAGAAATATGATTATAATAAAAATAAATAACTAACCAGAAGAACGTAGTAATTGTTGGTGTTATAAAATAGGATAATTTCACAATTTAAAGTCCAACCATGTACTAGTTGGTCCATTTCATATTGATAACATCTTTTATGTCCAAAAAGTATTTCATCTACTTACAAACGTATGTCAAGGTGTACTTACTTATCCTACTTAAGATAACTTTTAAGGTCACAAAATAATGAAGGACAAACAATGGATAACTTTTTATCACCACAATTTCTAAAAGTAAAGGAAAATCTTCATAGCATGTTATTGTATAGTAAGTTAGATGATGGGTATACTACAATTCTACAATAAATCCTAACTAATCCTAACTAATATTATAAATGCGAAAGTAACTGTGTCTGTCTGTCTGTCTGTCTGTCTGTCTGTTACTCTTTCACGTCAAAACTACTGAACGGATTTGAATGAAATTTGGTATACATACGGTCTAATGTATTTGCTTTGTGGTCTAAACCCTGGGAAAGAACATAGGCTACTTTTTATCCCGGAATTCCCACGGGAAAACTTTTGAAGGCGAAGCGAAGCGCGCGGGAACAGCTAGTAAATAATAAATAAATACGTGGGGACATCTCACACACGGCCATCCGACCCCAAGCTAGGCAGAACCTGTGTTATGGGTGTCTTACAGCTGATATATCTACACAAATACATAGATAGATAGATACTAAATATAAATATCAACACCCAAGACCCGAGAACAAATATCAGTGTTTAAACAAATATCTGCCCCAGCCGGGAATCAAACAATGTTATGTAAGTATCCGTAATATGTAGATACGGTTTAATTTATTTAATTTTAAAATTATAGGAGCAAGGATCGATCATAAGGGAACTCGATCCTTACTTTGGCCATAATTATCTTTTTATAGTTTAGGCTTCATCCGGTACTAAGTAGGTTTTACCTGCGAGAAAATACGGTCTCGGGCCGTATTCGCCGCGCTAGCGAAGTAGTTTTTATTATGTAAAATTTTTATTATGTTAGTTTAATGTTTGTCACTATCCTAAGTACCTACCTATATTTAAGTATGAGAGCATGGTCTGCCACTAAACTGTTATAACAGTTTGGCAGAATATTTATATTTCTTGTAATAGAATAAGTTTTAGAGATATAAATGTTTTAAAACAACAACAAAATCTAAACTACTTTATCAAATCTAGAATATTTCAATGTCATATAAATCCACGACTTTTTTAGAGGTACATAGTACATACATTATGTCTGTGGTAGGGAGTCTTTTCATTAAATTTCTATGCTACGGTCGCAGCTCGTAGCACGTCGTAGCAACTTTCTCTACCCTACGAATAAGATGCTACGAGATTTCGTAGCAATTATGTTTTGTACAGGGTTTTCTGGACGTTAGTAGTAATCCTTGTGGTCTTCTTTATATGTAAATTTTGTGTACACGTGTATAAATAAAATTAATAGTTTAGGTTTGCAAGACAATTTTTGAAAAAACATAATAATAATATTTATTAATTACGAACTATAAATTTAAAGTGTCCATTAAATCCTTACATTTAAAAAATCCAAAAAATAGTCTATAATTAATATGTTTTTTGAAAATGCTAATCTTTATAATCTTTTTGAGTTTTTGCAAACCAGTTTGAAAACAAAAAAGATTTTCGGTTCGGGCACAGCGCAGTAATTTTGTTGGTGTTTTTACATACATTTTTATAAAATTTTATTGATTTAAACGCGTGGTTGACGGTCGAGTCGACCAGTTGACCCTGAGTTGGAGACTGGCGTTGCGATTAGCATTTTGAATATCATTTTTGAGTTTTTTTTTTCAATAAAAAAGTAATGGGGGTCAGCTGATGACGCGCGGCTTGAGAACCAGTTTCGGTGATTAGATTTGTTAGACTGTGGCTTGGCTTGCAGTAAGTATGCGAGACAAAGAACATTAAAACTGGGTAAGTTCTCTACGATACGAAGTATTCACGATTCTAAATATATTTAGTCTTAAAAAACACAATCTATGTGTTTGATACTTGTTATTCTATGGTTTGGGTTTGTAAAGCAAGTAAAGTAAAAAAATCTTTACATTTTGTGATTTGGCTGCAAATTCCACACTAGGCAAACCTAGCGCCACGCCAGTTGCTGATTGCCCAGGATGTGCCGAAGATACTTATCTACCTTTCGTTCACCATATCTTTGCCTAAAATGCACATAGTTTCGTGAAATATATGAATAAGTCTATTGAAATTACATAAATATAATATAAAAAAGCTTTGGGACGAAAACGTTTTCTCGGGAAAACCTCAAAGCAAAGCTCGCGCATTAAAGTAAAATATTAAAATCATTATAAATAAAGTAGCGACTGCACTATGTAAATGCGTACATAGAAGATGTATATAATTAGTTACAACGTAAGATATTTCCCGATATCGGCGAGGAGTTGAGGACCGGTTGGGCACGTGGCAATCAAGTTTACATGTGTGCGTGATGACTACATACAGGGTGTTGGAAAAATTAAAAATTAAAAAAAGCCCTCTGGCTGGTTGTTCAAAAGTAAACGTGGATATAGAGTGCCTACCTAAGTTAATGTACTAAGAATATTTTGTTACTTACATATTTTATATTATGGTGATTTTGAATAAAATAACACCATTTACACTATTGATGTGAAATTTGCGCGTGTGTGAGTGGCGCACGCGCATAATTACAAAGAATATTACTATTAATGACATAATGGAAGTAGCAACATTTCATAGAATTACCCGCAACTTTTAATACCCATACAGAGAGATACGGATTTGTAGAGTAGGAATTTGTCACCGACATCGAGATCCTAAGAAAACTATTGTTTTCTAACTTTAGCGCGTAAGTAATAAAAGTTTTCGGTGTGATCAAAACCATAGCTGTTACCGTAATTTCTGAGAGTGAGAGGATATGGTTCTATGTCGATTAAAAATCATAGATGGTTTATCCAGACTTTGCGAAACAGGCTTGGGTAACAGGTTTGCAATCATAATATTATCCACCTACATTACGACCACTAAATCATTTCCGAACGTTTGTAGGTATAATTACGAAATCTGGCCGCGCGCGGTCCGCTCTCCTCATTGGTTATTCCCCGGTGGGTTTTCCGAACGGCATTTCCCGCCAACTTACCAGACGGGCGCCATCTTGGATTTTTGTTAGCCACCGCATGAGGGCGGGTTGTGCAAGAATCCACTATTCTGGATCAGTTTCACTTTTCACCACTTTTTATTGTTTTATTAATGAAATGGAAACAAAGGAATTCTTTAAGTACTTATATAAACGAATATTTGATTTTCCATATACTTAAACGTTGGTAGTTAAGGGGATCCCTAAAGCTAAAATGCTAAAGTCGGCTTGATATACTTGATTAGATTGGAAAAACGGTAGCTTCTATCACATTGATAAAAATATATATTGTAGCAGAGGGTATACTGAACATGTTAGTTGCTTAGAAATTGGTGCAGGATTATAATAAGTATGTTAAAAAAATTGCAAACACACCATGTCTTTTGCCATTTTTTGACTTATTATGAAAAAACCCTCGAAATCAGAGGGCCCATTTTCATGGAATCTTATATGTATGTGTAGGTAATTAAATTCTTAACAAAGTTACCTTAAAGAGTTGGATTTAATGGACCAGAAGTCAACTTTTTTTGCAAAAAACTAATAAATTCCGGTTTAAAAATGATGACACCGTGACAGATTTCAGATTTCTTCAGTCGTCGCCCTGGTGGCGGCCTGTTAGGAGCGATACCCACGCCATTTTATTTTTATCAAATATTTCACAAAAACTGATTAAATCAACAAATTATGACTACAAGTATTATAATACATATGCATTTGCTATGGAAAGTTAATTTTCTAATCATTTTAGATGCAGAAAAGCCGAAAATTCTTAGAAAACATTTCGCCTTTTCGATTTGTTTACATTTTTTACTATAGAGTTACAGATGCATAGATAAAGGTAAACATTGCACATAATGACACTTATTAGATTCTCCGAATAAGAACTATACGGTCAATGCAGTATGCCAAAGCGCGAGCCTGTTTATATTCTGAGGGGTAATTTATTTTATTTTAACGGTTGTGTATGGTAGGTAAGCTACACAATATACAGGGTGTTGAAAAGTATGTTCATAATTTGTTTTATTTGAAACCAAAAACCGTAGTTAATTAAAAATATATATATTTTAAGATGTGGTAGTCTGTACACTACAGGTTGTTAAAAATAAGTAAGTATTTTTAAAAATTGAAGATCTAAAATTTACATAATTTTTTAAATCTATTTAACAAGCTTTGCAAAAAAGCGGTTAAGTGCGACTGTATCTCGCCATGAAAAAAATGAAATGTTTACTGTAGCTATGAATTTTATGCGTTACAAGTGGAATAAAATACCGCATAATATTATGTACAACTGTGTAAGAGCCTAGTTTTTAAAAAAAAACTCATAAGAAAATATTAAATACACAGGTTTTTTAACCCCTCAAGGAAATAGAGGGGTGTTATAAGTTTAAAGTAAGGGCTGAATTTTTTTTTTAAATTAGGGTGATAGGTAATGTATATTTTTAATGATTTTTTCAAATAGATAAATGATATACCATTTTTAAATTGCCATAAAATTACCTATAGTTATAGTTATAGAAAAGAGCAGGGTACCAGTGCCCATTCGCCACTGCAACCTAAAAGATCTATAAATTATGACTCCCCATGCCGAGTCTCACTCTACAGGCCCAGGTCTTTTATAAACCTGATATTACCTATACAGGATGTTGCAAAAAGGGTATACTGTGCCGAAAGGGTTTGACTCAGGGGTTATTCTGAACAACTTTTGTTCTCCAAGTTTTGGAAATTCTCGAAAAATAAATTCGGTCTCTATAGTAAAAAGTCACGTGATCGAATAAGTTTCTATGTAAAAGGTTTTGCTACGTGAATTTTCAAAATTGTAGAAGAAAAGTGGATCAGAATGGCACCTAAATCCACTTTTGGCTAAGCTTTATACCCTTTTTTCAATACCTTGTATAAAATATCGTCAGCGTCACCTTAGATCGTAATCATCGTAACTCCTCGTGACCAAATTTTAGAGGAGACAAAAATACTGTTTTATTTGTAGTTCTAGTTGGCATACTACCCACCTAAAGTTTTTTTTAACTAGCCTAAAAATGATTTGTTTAGACAGTCTATCTTCCTGTTCAACCGCAGCCTGAGTGCCAGTGACTCAATGACTGAAAGGAGGCCATTAGTGCTCCTAAATAAATAAATCAGGCCTGTAGATTATCTTTCAGTGTACCGACACATCTGATTGCTGTAAGAGCCTGATAAGCTCTTCGAACGAGTCATACCTCTGTGGTGGTACGGTTTCGACCTTTCGGACAGTCAGTTTGGCATCCGAAATGCGGATTCGAATAGTGGGTACAATACTTTGCGTTCGTTCACTGTCGGAGCAGGATAAGAACCACGGGCGAGTTGTTGCGCTGGCTGTTTGCTTAAAAATAGTAACCGCGTTCAACTCTATCCCCTAGAGGGCGAACCTTTAGGGCGGCTCTTGTATACCATCACTTGTCTTCTCTATCTCGTCATCTGCAGAAAATTGACAGAGGTCATACGTGTCTAACAAGTACATTAAGGATGCGAAAAGAGAGGGTTTGTTTTCACTGAAGAAGTTCAGTTGCGGAGTTCCACAGCGGTAGGTCTTGGACCCCTCTGCTGTGGAACTTGGCATACAACGCGGTCCTGCAAATCAAGCTCGCAAACGGCGTTAGCACAGTGCATTTTTCTAATGTCACACAGGTCGGGAGGTAGGCTGAGAGCCTCCTTCGGGGATGACATCCCAATGATTCATTACGAAAAAATTGCTGCAGCTGTGCTCGCCATGCAGTGCATGGGCTACTTCCGAATCTGGGGGGCTGTTGCAAAGGAGTCCGTTGCCTCTATACGGTACGGGTTCCGTGCGATCTATGATCCTTCCGGGAGCACCTGTCTTGTCAAGTCGAAGAGAATGGCTCGTATTCGACGCAACCTGCAGTACTGGTGGGATTGGTTGGAGGACAGGACAGCAGGAAGCTGCAGCAGCCGTCATGCTGTGATTCGACGCATAGATGCAAAAAAAAGTTGAAAGTAACTTCATGTTAATAAAATATTAGATCTTAATTTAACAACATAACATTGCAAAAAAAAATTAACATTGTTGAGTATGTTATTGTAATTTACTAAAGTAGTAATAAAAACAAAGGCTTATTGCATAGTTTTCGTTCACGTTCGCCTACATCGCACGTTGTATATGAGAATAAAGGGTATAATTACTAAGGTTTCTTGTTTAAAAAACACGGTTTGGGGTTTAGAGGAAAACAAATGGTAAAATGCGGAATACAGTTTTTTTTTTCGAATAAAGAGGAAAACATGTGAATTCAAAAAACGTTTCTATTGACACCAAAGAGTACTTTTCGCCGAGAAAAGTGGAGTTACAATGTTTGCGATCTAAAGTGATGATAGAACTAGAACTTATTTTTTCAGTTCACCTGCTGTTGAGTGAAATCGTAATTAGGTAAATGACTCCTTGACATGAAAATAACTTTTTTTTTATAATCGTTATAACAAAACCGTTTTTTTAATACAGCAATATTTGTAGATGTACTTACAGTGAGCAAAAGAGCGCTGCAAGGTGTAAATTTTTTGGTTTTTAAGAAACAAAAATATTATTTCTATCATATCCCAAATACACATAAGTACTTAAAAAAAAAATACACACTCTCGCCTTGTACTAATGTACTCCCTTGCGGGGGTACTTACATGTTATTATTTTTCTGGTGACCTCCCCATATCCCTTTGCCAGCTACGTAACCTTTTGTGACACCCTGTATATGCAGAGTTCTGCAAACTACTGTTCTGCTTTTGAAACACCAAAAAAAAACAGGTCGTCTAACTAAAAGGTCACGTGACCAAAAAAAAATTATATGAAGAAGCGTTTTTTTCATGAATATAAAAAATTACGTAGGATAAAAGTTTTTCAGAGTGACGCCTGTGTAACGCCCTTTCGGCTAACTATACTTTTTTTATTACACGGGGGCAGAGTTTAATACAACACCCTGAACTATTAAACTCTGATAATATTTTCGCGACTTTTTTACATTCTGATTTCATTTCCTGGCTTAGAAATAACATCAATAACATGCTGCACACGTAGGTTTCGGCATAGTATTAAACCCTTTTTGCAACAACCTGTATAAATATCGGCACGGGTACGACTTTATATATAATTAATTATTAAATATTAAAAATACTTTCAAATAAAAATAAATATTTTCGTATCACAAAACAATATTACTTACTTAGTATATTTTTAACAAAGTGGCATGTCTTCACTTTTATGTTTTCGAGTACTATGTTAAAATTTCATGTCATTGTCCGGAGAACGCCCCGCATACCTCAACCCCCCCTCACTAGATTTGACAGATTCTGATTTTCTTCCAGCTTTAGTGACAGCCTTAACTAAACTTTATGTAACTATTCGCCCCGCTGACTAATAAAATTGTTTGTCCGTGGTTGTACCTATTTAGCGTTACCTTTTTTAAGTATTAGTAATTGCTACTGGTTGGATGAGGCAGGCTGAGGACAGAGAAAAGAGTTTTGTTGTGGCAGAGGCCTATGTCTGTCCAGCAGGCAGTAGATAGACGATTGACGAGTGATGATTATGATGAGCCCTCCTAGATATGAAGGACCTACACAGACTACAGGTACATAGTTACATGGATTTAGTAGCCGTGTAAGTATATTATCGTGATATGAGCCCGGCAGCATCGTAGTTTTATTTATTATTTTAATCATAGTAATTTTATCCTTGATGATTAGTAGATCTACTCTTGTTGCTGAAGGTCAGTGCCGAGCCGGTTTGCTGATAACATTGTATGTAGGTACTTGATCTTTATGTGTACTATTCATAATGATCAAACTTTGAACCCATCCATATTATTTTATTAAAACAATAAGTTTTGGTTTAGAACATTTGTAGGTAGTTCACCATGCCTTAATTGTTAATTCATTATGTTCATTAGATAGTAAATTAGGTAGATTGAATAAGTACTTACCTACTTATGATTTTTTACCATTATGCACAGGACGGAAAAATATATTTCAAATCTTTTAACTAGACTCCTATGCAAGTTCTACCACAGGCTTTCAAATGCAATCTGCATGGAAAGTGTAAAAATAAGCTTGAGAGTTCCCGGTGCTGAACTGCTGAAACAGGCAGTAGCTCAGTTTGATGCTTGTTTGATGCCATGCTATATTGCTTACTGCTGATGATGACCTAACGCCGGTTTTCTGCTAGAACCACGGGTCGGACTGACTTGGCACAAAAATATGATTAAATAATATACCTAGATAAAATAAACAAATAAAAATAGCCGCACCCAGGTCGCAGCAGTGCAATAGGGTGCCCAACTGCTCAAGGTGGCTATAATTTGCATGATAAAATTAATAAGAGTCTTGTAATTATAATTTACAATAGGCATATAAGCTCTTTATTAATAACGAACATTTACTGAAATCGTTAACAGGAAAAGTGTTAATTAATAGCAACTGCAAATGTTTGAAGCTTTACAGGAAATCGGTTCTAATACCTACATCAATTTAAATAGTATTTTACTGTGCGGTATTAGGGATGATGAGAAAGATAGGTAGAGCTTTCACCGAGTTTTCATGTTTGCATGCCCGACTAAGCTTAGATCTAGCTGCTGAAAGTTCCCTTTTTAAAGATCTAGGCTCTCTCTAGATTTAACCGGAGTCCACCAAACTGGCCTAGTGGGAATTGGTGGACCCTTATACAACCAATCTTGTGCTGAGAGAGTTGTTGAGTGGGCAACCCGACTGTCAGATGTTTTCAAGCTTCCCGCCTCTGAATAGGCTTAACGACTGCGGATCTTTGACCCACAGGCGTCACGTCAGACATTTAATTGGTTGATAGGTTGAATTTGCCATTGAATGGATGTCCAGTAACGGCCGCCGGCGCAGGGGCAGACCCAGAAGATGGCGGGACGAGCTGGACGCATTTTCAAAAGCTGGAGTGAGGCAGGAGGAAGCACACGGATAGGTAGAAGACCTAGAGAGACTCTACTGTGTTACCACAAAAAAACTTTAAACACTGTTTAACAAGTGTTCAAAACGATATTTGACAGATTTCATAGGCGCTAAATATCTGTTAAATACTGTCTAAGATTTTGTGGCAAGGCCCTTAAGTTTTAAGAAAAGTGCGTAAAAAGTATGTCAAAATCATTGCTACTACAGTCTAAAACATAATTTCAGAAAGTGGCTGCTTGAATTTTACCCCACAGGTAAACTTTATCCAGACACTCTGAAACATGCGGCTAATTTGTTAACGTATTAATAGTGTAACTATTTTAATGTCTATACCCACCATACAGGAAAAGCCAGGCTAATAAGAGCTTTAAATAATTATGCAATAAATAAGTAGCTACTCACATAACTATCGGGTGACTATAGAGTTTCCACAGTTACAAAACCTATGAGGATAATTCTCGGAACTCCCAAAAGCATTATCATACAGAATACAGGGTTTATTTGCCTACGCACCACGATGTCTAGGTATCACACATGTTTCAGACCGTTGTAATTTGTAACTGTACTCCCACAAAAAACTTTATACACTGTTTAACTAGTGTTTAAAACCAAATTTTACAGATTTTGTAGGCGTTTGACAGCGCTAAACACCTGTTAAATACTATCTAAGTTTTTGTGGTAAAGCCCTACGTAGGTATCTAAACTTTTTTTAAATCGCTTACTACCAGCCGTTTTCGGCGGCGTTTGTAAATGAACACCAAGATATTACGGAACAGAATTTATTGATTGTTTTTCGTTAGTTAGTTCTAGTAACAGCCTTGATAATTCGTTTTAGTCAGTATGAACTTATGTTACAGAAAAAGAAAGGCTCCAACGAACGCCAATCACCTAAGCTGGAATCCTAGATAGATAAATATTTAAGTATATCGGTTTAACTCTAAACCTTGGTAGGGTACAAAGGCGATCTTATCACTTAGAGCGGACTCTTCCAGACAACTTTTGGAGGGATGTAGTAACTAGAAGAGTCTTCTTCTTGTTGGCGTAGTTACCGCAGGCTGTAAGTTGTCAATCGAAATAACTTTTGTTTTACGACTGTTTTTTTGTGAATTTGTAAAAGTCATTGAAAATAGAGGTTCAGATTGATCTCCTGAATCACCCCATATCAGCTTAGTATATCTCACTTTTGCAGCACCTTGTATCGTTATGATTAAAATGTCCCAAAAATGTTGTTTGCTGTAAGTACATGGCCCGAATCTACTGTAAAATGCCTATATTAGTACCATTTAACTCGTACCTTTTCCTGGTTCAAATTATTTTAGTATCAACTTGCGTATTTCAACAAATAATACCTAATTAAATATTATCATGTACGTTTTTGTTGCCATAACCATAACAATTAAATAAATGAATTGTGTGACTGGTTTTAGAATATTATTCATATATTTATTATTAAGAGGTAAGTACAGTCAAACTATAAAGTCCTGACATCAAAGAGTGCGATTTTGCTAAGACTTTTTATGATCATCAGTTATTTACTTACTTTTACATACATTTTAAAAATAAAATACCGATTGATTATGGATTTTTAACGGATTAGTCCTTTAATAAATGTAACAGATCGATTAAATACGATCTAAAAAAAACAATTACTTAGGATCCACTTCCGTTTTCACGACTTTATAGTTGGACTGTAGGTATACTCGTAAACTGAAAATTATAATATGATTGTGTAGAGTTTTTAATAAATTTAAAATTAAGTGTAAAACTGATAACCTTTATGTCGGTCGAAGAGGGCTTATTCGGCGATGCCGATAGCGGTCAGCTAATTAATAGGAAGCTTTTATTCTTGTAATAAGTAAATTTTTATCGATTTTTAGAGTTCCGTACGGTAAAACGGAGCCCATAAAGGGTATAATATCTGCCTGTTAAATCCCTTATTCGAATTATATTTTTAAACATTTGTGATTTATACATGAGATTATGTATAAATACGGTAGTACGGGCAATGAAAAGTTTGCACTGAGAAAAGCAACAAATTACTCCGAAACGGAAAAGGCTAGCTTAATGACGCCTTCTGCAACATTGAAGTACATGAAACAGAGGATCAGGATATAACTAAAACAGAAAAACTTTTTTCAAATTTTAAATTTAATGTTTGAAGAAATTGGGGTCCTTTGATGTCGGCATTTTGTGAGTGGAACCTTTTCATTGCCCGTGAGTGTAATTATACATTTTAAAAACCCCCGTCATTTAACCGTAAAACTCGTTTAAATTGGTTCAGTAGTTTGGGAGCTATACACACATGTTAAAGTGAAACTTATAACACCCCTCTTTATCCGTCGAGGAGTTAAAAACTGCAAGTTTAAGAACTTTGTCAATAATAAAAACATAAAACAATACAATTAAATACTTATAAAAATGGTAGAGGGAACCGTTCATGCAAACCCAACTCATGGCCGGTTTTTGTTGTTTCATAGTAATATTTATTTTATTACTCGAATGTATTTCATTTTATTATTTTAAGGAAGCTTATCAGTGAACTTCCCTTTGGCAGGTTAGTGTACCCGAAGTACTAAGAAATAAGTTACAAAAGAGTAGCTATTATGACGCCTGAAGGGCAATTAGCTAAAGATATACCCACCTAGGTACCCTAGGCCTCTAACCTAATGTGACCAATTATATTGTATTTTTTTTTCTAATTAGTTTTGTACCGAAAGCTTCTATATTTATAATTTATGCTCTATGGGTCTTCAGGCTCCTTTCAAACTATCGAAATAACATAATTTCTACACTCACGGGCGATGAAAATTTCCACTCACAAAATGCCGACACCAAACGACCCAAATTTTTTCAAACATTTCATTTAGAATTTGATCAAAATATTAATGATTTTAGTTGGCAATATTTAGGTGGAATTTCACTAAACGCTAAACGTATTTAGTAGCCTGTCAAACGTGTGTCAGTTGGTACAAAATGTTTTTTATATTTGACTTAAATACAATTTTAAATACATTTAGCATTTGGTAAAAGTGACCCTTAATTCTGATGCACTGTTAAATAAATGTACTTACTTTAATACTGCAGACGGTGTCATTAAGCTAGTCTTTTTCGTTTAGGAGTAATTTAGTGATTAAGTAATAATATTTTCACTGAAACTTTTTCATTGCTTGTGGTTGGAAAGAAAAAATTGAGTATATTTGTATAAAAAATAACAAAGGTTTGATTTAATAAATAAAAAAAATTCAGATCAAAAGTTTTACAGAATCACTTCAGAGAGTTCAGAGTTTCGGCTTGCTATACTTTACAAATAATTGTACAGGGTGTTGTGGTGTCCTGTAATATTTCAAGTATACTTACTATTACCCACCAAGGTACTTATAGTTCTACATAAATATACAGGTATTGTGACTGTAATTGATTTAAGTCATGCATATTCATTTCAACTAATTGACTCTTACATTGTTTATAGTTTGAGTAAGTATAAACAAAGTTTGACAACCCTATTACCAAAGTATCAAACTTAACTTAGCAACAACCAAACTAAGTAAGCAAAACAACGCGCGCGATAAAGCAATAAAAAAGTTCAGCGACTGCCAAAACTCGCAATTACGCATTCTACGTCGCGAAAACGAAAACGCATCGCGCACGTAAACAAACGAGTGAGGAGTGGCGGCGGCGGCGGCGGCGGCGCGCGCGGGGCCGCGGCGGTCGCGATAGACATTCGTCCCGCCGCGTCCACCCGCGACACTCGCGCGCCATGCTCGGCTACGCTCGCCTCGACGCCACGCACGGCCCGCACGGCCCGCTCGCCGACTCCGCGCCGCTCGACCGCTTCCAGGTCTTCAACAAGAACTGGCCCACCGCCTACACCTACGACTACTACTCCACGCCGTCCTACGACGCCTACGCCGAGCCCGAGATCGACTCCGCCACCAACGTCTACCATACCCTCGTCAACAGCCAGTACCTCACCACCGCGCAACACGACGAGTGGAAGACCAAGATCATCGACAACTGGACCGAAGATGACACCATGTCCTGGTATATCGACACTCTACGCTGCCTGGACCTCAACGAGTTCGAATGGCCAACGTCCAAGTTCAGAATCCCCGGCATCGCCCTCCGCGGCATGTCGCGCGACCAGATCATCGACAGGATGTCCAGCCCCAGGATAGACCCCACCGTCTACATCAGATATGGTGACAAAGTGTACGAGCGACTGCAACAGTTCACGAGTCTAGGACTGCATCCGATGGAGAGTAATCCCTACCAGAGCCAGGACCCCCCTCAGACCGTTTTAGATTTAGATTCATACGATAACAGACAACAACAAAGACTAGTATACGACTACAACCAGGAGCAGAATTTCCCTCAAATGGGCACAGACTCTAGCAATGACGATGCGCAGGATTACTTCAGAGATGTGGATTCAGCATCACCCTCAAGTGACGTCAGCAAATCAGGGGATGAGATGGAAGACAAGAAGAAAGTGTTCAAGCGACCCCCGGGCCGGCCGAAGGGCAGCGGCAGGAAGAGCGATAAGATCAAGCGCGCGCGCAGCGAGTCCGTGCCCGAGTTCCTCAAGAACCTCATCCTCAACCCCAAGTACTGCCCCTCGATCATCAAGTGGGAGGACTACAACAAAGGACTGTTCAGGTGAGTGTTTGAGATGAGTCGTCCTTGCAGTGATAATGGAGGCGTTGTTGCAAAAAGTGCGGTGTCGTGACTTGTCCGTTTGTTTCTCGACCACATCTCAAGTGTTTACGACTAATACATTATTTATCACGTCGCTGGCACGTGGACCGCCACTCGTCTGCAATAAACGTTTTACTGCAGTTCTATTGACTTGGCGACTTTGTTTCTAACCGGTGCACGGTCTTGATTGATCTTTTTCTGACGCCTTTATGTTGTTAATCTCGGCATTTTCATATACTTAGATAGATAGTCCCTAGTTATAACTTTTATTGCTAGTACTTCGCATAATATAATGAATTCAAAGTAGGAACGCGTATTGAATAAGTACATTTTGAAGGTTTCCAAATACATATTTAAGTATTTCTGAGACCAAAAAACATCCTACTTACTAAAAATTGGTAGGTATGAAAACGAGCACGATGAAACTTCAGTTTAATCACATAATACACACACGAATTCACACAATACCAAGTAGGAGGTATGATGCGACAAAATCTTGAGTAACATAGCGAAGCCAATCGCAGTGCATCAACGTGCCATTGAATATAATGAGGAGCTGTCACATCAACGCGTGCGCCGCGGGATAAATAGATCATTTGTCTTGATTGTCTTTGACCTCTGATCCAGTAATTATGCCGCTCAATGAGAAACAGAACCAGTTTGTTTCTGCTGCAGCAGATTATGCAGATCGCACAAATAATTGAACAGATTTCTTGCTTCGAAGAGCATTTTACCACAGAACAAAAGTTATGCTTCTTATCATACAGTATCTTGTGTTGTATTAATCGAAAATTAATGAATCATTAATGTTGTCACGTCGTAGAGAGACACTGTTTAAAAATAGCCCAACCTATATCTAGTTCAATTACCTTGTTAAGTTCACAGTTATCTGCTCCACTGTCATTTATCTTATCAGTTGGTGGCTCTACGGAGGCGCTTCGATGTTTAGACTCAAAAGTTTTTAACAGTGTAGTGTTTGTGATCATATTTTTTGTGGCCTTCACCTTGTAGAAGCGGTCTGAATAGTCGACCTTGAGGAACTCCTCATTCGTATTAACATTACAAAGTTACTTGACTTGATTTACACTGATGATTTTATAACTTTGTTTAAATTATGTATGATATCAAATTTTAACCTGTTGATTGTATTGTCTCCTTGTGAGCTTCAGCGCGAACTTATTCTACGTTTTAGTAGAGTAGGTACGGTATTTTTTATGACACTGATGAAATCATCATGTGTGTTGATGCATTCGGTTTCTGAATCACAATCTAGTATTTACTCTAGACTTGAAGTTCAGTAGATCAGACTTATATGCTAGGCTACATCTAGATATACTTACTTCAATTACATACCATGAATAGTGGTTCACAAGGACATGAGTATGAAGTTATTTTGTATGAATATTATTGATCGATAGGTTCTTAGAAACTGGTTTGAATGTTAACCGGTCGTCGTCAGTTTGCAATTTGTTTGTTTTGAAACAATATTTATTGAAAAACATAAGGTATCTTTATTTTTTTCGTGTTAAAGTAACTTGTCAAACAGCTAAAGTATGAGAGTGGTTTAAATTTTGATTTGAGATAAATTTTAAACCACACAGTGATTTTGACAAAGTTGGATCCAAATTTTTTGATCAACGACCTTTTCAAATTGTCAATTCACCATTCCCCAGTAAAGGTAGGTAGGTGGTTAGGTACTCTGCATTTCAGTGCTCCTTTGATGACGTAGCTAAACTCGAAAATCATGTTCTTTCGACTGGAGTTTTGTATTTTTTGCAAAACTGGTTCTGTTGGATTAGTTTGTTTGGGACTTGCAATCAATGTTTTTGAATTATCTTTTAGGCAAGCTTAAATGTTGAATGTGAATAAGCAATAAATATTGATTAATATGCTAATTTATTATAATGGAATTTTTGAAAAATATAAATATCAAAAATGTTAAATCATATTTTTGCAGAGAAGTCTAGACTCTAGACATTTAAATCACAGGTTGAAAGTCAACAATTAACATCATACACGGGGAAACTCGACAGCTACCAAAATATTACATTTCTATTGGTATTGAAACCCCACCACTCCATGAATACAACCTACTTACCTAGAACTAAAAGTTTCTTATTATATTACATTGAATATTTACCACGAAGCTTTCTCGTATACAGTAGTAATAAAGCTTGTATCTGAAGTTGACTAAAAACACGTAAACTTCATGATTTTCATACTAAGCTCTGACACTATAACGAGTACCTATGCCACGATTAATTAAATAAAATCTATTGTAATGTGGCAACTAAGCTCAAATCAAATATATAACCTTACGCTGGGCCAGATAAGCTAATTCACCATAAACCATAACATCACAGTGGCTAACCTCCACTAGGAGCGGCGGCGACGCCCGTAGTGCCCCAGCTAGGGGGTGGTGCAAGGGGCCTCTATAGATTTTTCTTTCTCTCCCAAGCTCCGGCCGCCGCCTCAAGGCCTTGCACGCTTTCTTTCTTACACGTGTATCTGATTTACTCCTGAAACTTGACTTGCTCGTGTTCCTAATTGGTCCGGTTTTTATTATAAAATAAAACGGAGACAGAGCTTTGAGCTTTGAGAAAATTTGTAAGACGCTGTTTTGTTGTCAGGCGCTTGGATGATGTAAATGAGGTTGCGAATCTGATGCTTTTTCCTATTATTACATTATTTATGGTACTTAGACGCTTTTTTCTAACTGGTCTAGTATACTACTAAATACTAAAACTGGTAAATGAAAACGATTTAAAACTGTACTAGAACGTACTAGAACTAACTTTTAAGACTTTTCAAATGAAAACCCTTGAAACTACGCGTTCCGTAGCTACAATACCAAAACCATACAATAACACGGACCGCAAACCGTCGGAAAAAAGTGGCTCAACCGAAGGAAACATCGGGGGGGGGGTCGGCGCGTGGCACCCCCGGTCGCCATGGCAACGCTCGGGAAGCGCCGCGTCACGTGTCGCGAACTTACTTCCGCTTCCCGCATTTTTCTTTTTTTCTCTTTCTCGTCGCATTTTTTGCCCTCCCCGCGCTGCCCGCCCGCCCCGCGCCCCGCGCCCCCGCCGCCTCGTGTACGCGACTTAATTGCGTCTGTGAGTGTGGTCCAGAGAAATTATCGAGTGTAGTGCGGCCGTAGTGACTTTTCTTTTGCAAAATCCTTAGGTATTTTTCAATCCATCAGAATTTGATGGGCCAAATTCTAAGGACCTAGTTACTAACCGTACCGTCAAAATGTAGATTCGTGAGAAACTCTGTCAGCCGGCTATAATGTTAAATAGAGACCTACTATACTACCTTTCATTGCAATTGGAACGCTTATAATAATAAAGCTTTTCCGATAGTTTGATAAAACTCATGAATATTTGCGATTTGCCGTAATACAAACGCATAGTTTTTGAACGAATGAGCCAATTTACATAATCACAGCTAAATGAAATAAATTTGAACTAATGTGATAAAACACATCCGTTGTTCAGCTACGTGCATCATATTAAACATAAAATACCATTATATTCACCTCCTCTCTTCAAGACATACAAAAAAATACTTAAGAAAACAACCGACCCCTCTACACCATTCCGTACTCTGTGGAGCCTGCAGTGAAGTCCCTGTAACATTTCTTTTTTCGTGAAAATCTATTTATAACTAGGGCAACCTCGTGCCGCGTAGTACGCGTGCCGTCTCTATAGATGTAGCTGGGCTATAGTTCAGTGTTGCTATAGCAAGCGCCTATTTTGGGAATTCGCTATTGTCTCCTGGGTTTTTTTGCCCTTTGTCGCTCGGTTTTGGTGTGATAAGGGTGAGACAAGTGATTAGAAATTGGTATTCTTGGTCATTATAAAAGGAGTTTGGTGTGTATGGGTAATTGTTAATATTAACTTCACGTCAATATGTAAAGATGACTTTACTTTAGGGATAGCCGCTATCGACAATAAATATAATCTACCTGATTTCTAAATCAACGTTTCACAAAGAATAATTCTAGTTTTTTTCTATATTTGGTTGCTTAAGTTTGAAAAAATGAAACATATTTTATTTTTCAAGTCGTTTACCTATTATTTTGCTGTTTGTCCTTAAAATGTTGACACAAGACGACCAAAGCGTCTCTAGGGTGCCAAAAATCCCCCGTTTGTGGGGTAAACCGGCCGCCCTGGCAACCCAGCTAGTTGGTAGCGCAGTATTTATACATATATACATAAGGGGTGTGTATTTTTCTCAACGTGCTTCTATTATATTGATTAGTAGAGACCTCCGGGTAGATTGGAGTGCCCCGGCCGGCCCGTTTGTTTAGAAAATACCTTGTTTGGACCAACTTTGTTTAGTTGTTTCTTTATGTGTTTGTGACATTTTCATGATCATCAACAGCCTGCAGCAGTGGACTTGTGGCTGTGAGCTTTCTTCGTATTACAATGGTTAGGTCATAGCGGAGGTCTAGAATTCTAGATAGACAATCTAGAGATAGCATCTCATGCATTACTGCCAGTTTAAATAACTCTGTGTCTATCGATAACTTATTACTTTCATACGATTTTGATACGTAATAGGCTGTAAGGTAACTTCAAAGTAACTATGTACCTATGTGTAAATAAATTTACTTGTCATCCTTACTCCTTACTAATATTATAAATGCGAAAGTAACTGTGTCTGTCTGTCTGTCTGTCTGTTACTCTTTCACGCCAAAACTACTGAACGGATTTGTTTGAAATTTGGTATACATACGGTCTAGACCCTAGGAAAGAACATAGACTACTTTTTATCCCGGAATTCCCACGGGAAAACTTTTTAAGGCGAAGCGAAACGCGCGGGAACAGCTAGTATATATGTATATAATTATATGGGGTTAGTTTACTGGTAACAAATCAAAAGAATTATATTGTATCTATGCAATGTGTTTACAGATTACTGCGCTTTGTACTTAGGCAATTAATTAATCTAAAAGTGATATATTTTAAGTAATACTTAATACAACACGTTTTGTGACTTTATTAGACCGGCCTAAGAACAATTAATTACTTAGAAATATTAATCTAATTTTGTGAATTATTAATTTAGAATCATTATAGGTACGTAAGTACTCAAGTACATCATAGATTATTATAACTAATGGATAATAATATCAATTTGAGTATTGTCGTTAAATGCTTCGATGTTTATTTACGAACAAATGCAAACGATATTACATATTAAGGCTTACAAATAGTTGAATAGAACAAAAGTTGTTCAGATTGTATTAAGTACACCCTGTATTAATATGTATTACCTCTATTAAGTATAGGGAATAGATGTGCTGATCATAATATATCACGAATTTACACTTGTACATGCAATCACACGTGTCATTGAGTAACCATCGTCTTATTTTAAAATATGTATAGTTATTATTATCTCCGATATAGCTCCATGTCTCTACATTATGGTCCTACCAACCATGTTATTATATTTTAAATTTTCATATGGAAAACATTATCAAAACAAAAGAAAACGCTTATCTCTCTTAAATGTCCACTTTTCAGCATCATACGCAACGGACGCATCGTATTGAGTATTCTTTGTAATAATAGAAAATCAAACAAGTGCGTCCACTTCATCGGCATTGCCGACGCCGTTTCTCCATACATTTATCAAAATCTGTTTGGTGTGATACTAAGTGCGATTCCGATAGGTTCTGTACGCATACCTTATGTAAACGCATATATATGACAGCACGGCTTATCACAGAAAACTTTGGTACTCTACTTTACCGCAATAGTATTTATTCGAATACCACTATAGTAGGTATATCAATGCATGCCAATGATAAGAATCGATTGGATCAACAATGTTCGCGAGGTATCTTATAGATATAGCGCAAATAAAAAGTGATACAAACATTTGCACCGCGGGATTTCCCTCGATCGATTTATACACACACACACATACACAGCACCACGCATGTAGTAGTAGAATCAGTCAGCTGTGTGTGTAGTCATTCAGAGAATATGATTATAACACATACAAAAACACACACACACACACTGATCGCCTGCGCAGACGCGGCGCCCCGCAGATAATTAAAAACATAACTATACATAGAAGCTTGTATCTTGGATTCATCATGTTTTTATTGAAGAAATAACATTCGGTTGCTATTGACTGTCCCACCCAACTGGCTTGCCTACTTACTTATATTTTTTGTTGATCTGACTGTCTGCTAGAACTAATCGTATTATTGAAAATAAGGATTTCTTAGTTTAGTTTTCCGAATAGTTTTTTTAAAGTTGCTTCTGAAAAAACTGAAAATAAACTTTTACAAGTCACAATTTGCAAGTTCACACCCTTATTTACTGAGAGTTTTACAAGAAGTGGACTCGTCATCATGACGTCACGCGCTATCTCTCTGTATGATTCAGTACGTGTGAGCGAGATAGACTGAGGAAAATCATAGCAAAATTAAAGTATGAAAAAAGTAACACTTTTTTTCCAAGTGAGAAAACTTTCAGTTGTATTGTGGTAACAGGGATATTTTCATGCAACTAATATTTTTCAAGTATTATTTACTTTAAGTATAATCGTCATCAAGTGTATTAATTTTTTTTGTCCGAACCAAATTATAAACTAGTTCTACAAGGCTACAATAATTTATGCAAACGTGAATTAAGTAAACGTAAAAAATGACGTCACATAAAAACCAATGCTTGATATGGAAGGAAAAACAAAACTGACCTCTTGACATTAGATCATGATTTAATACATGTAGGTATATTAAGTAGGTATATTATGCAAGGTACTTATTCTCTATAGCTTATTAAATCTGATGAAAAGTAGTACGTATACATGTTAAAAATTCGCGCGCATAATCTTTATCGAAAAAAAAAGAATAAAAAAATTACAACTTGCTCTTTCAGTAGCACAAGATCTTATTATCATCACTCCGACCTTCTCCAGTTTATAACACATGGTGAGAGAACATCACCTGAATAAAAACTGAGGTTGGTAAATGAATACACTCGTAAGTAATAAAGAATAGTTTTGTGTAAAAAAACCTGAAAATATTAACAAAGTGGCTGAATTAACTTAAGACTTATTCACACTCGGTACAATATTGCATGAGTCTGGGGCCCTTTCGCGAAGTCATAAAGAAGTAATTCGTCTGAAATTCAATACAATTCGAATCCAAAAATCGTTGTCTAAACAAGTTTTCGATATAGCCTGAACAGAGCTTCCAAAGGACACATTGGCACAGGTATAATAGAAAAAGTGTGTAACCACCAGGTAGCTGTAAACCGTTCGATTGATCACTTAACATTTTCCCAACTGTTAACTTCATTGTTCTGATGATATAGTGAATTTAATTGACTCATTTATCGCAAGGTCTTCTTCATAGTAACTGGCGGTAGTGATTCGTGTCGTGAATCTAAACGCGATGTTTGGTCACTCGCGACCAATGTCATTGACTTGTTTTATTATGTTTTGGTCGGGGCAAAGGTTTATAATGCTAGTTATTTTATAAAAGTTTGGTTTAAATTTGTGTATAATTCCGTATCCCTAGTTTGCGAAGTAAATCTTTAATGAAACTATCAATGTAAGTACAACTTCATTCGTAATTGATCGGACCGGGGAATACCCAGTGATTTATGCAATAGCTATTCGTTCCATTTGCCAACAAAACTAGCTGCAAACGTGATTTGACCCTGTTTATGTATGATATTTTCTGATTTTATTAGAATGGACAACATTTCATTTTCTTTACCCTATATTTTTATTAGTTATTCGGAAACTTTATAGAAAATTAGTGGACCCGTATTTTTTTATTTTGTATATACATAAATATTTGCATGTTATTTTTAACTTTAAAGTTAATTATTTTAAAACCGGAAGTGACGCCACATATTAGGCTCAATTTTTATTTTTGTCTATTGCCTGAGTCTCGAAAAAAAACATAAATGACATTGACTAGTGACATTTAAACTTTGTTTACATGCCAACCAACAAATGGGTCATTTTCAAATAACCTTGATGTTTCCGATGGTGGAAAGTAGGTACTTATCATGTAAAAAATAAGCAGAAGCATTTTTTCAGCTGTGTAGGCGGTGGCATGCTCTGGGACATATTATATAGAGGTCATCTCTTAATAATAAATTAAAAAAATAGTCAGAAAGTGTCAGAACAGAATTAATGAAAATGACCCAAATAAACAACAACGTCACGATAAAACGTCAACGTCAATCAAAAATGAAAGTGACAGTTACTTTGTTTTTAAATCTATAGGCTTTGATCATCAAAATGCATCGCACCTGATGCATGACGTCATCAGCACTTTTTTACTATTTTATGATTTTCTCGAAAATGATACATCCAAAAAATAAAAAAACATTTTTTTTGTGGCATTTAGAGCTAAATCTCGAAATGGTTTTCGATTTATAGCAGCTTTAGTTTTTTGAAATGTTGTCCATTCAGCACTTACTATAAACGTGATTTTTGCTAAAATAATGCTCAAAGAAAATTGCACCTCAAGGATTTCGTCCTTTCAAACAAAAGCAGTCAAAAGGATGCGAAAAAGTACCAGGCTCACATAAGTCAAGAGGAGTTGCAAACGAAATAAAATAAATATTATAATTTTAAAGCCTTCATGCCACAAACCTGTTGGCGGACCTCCCCCCACTGCCTAAGGGGGGAACACGTGACTGTAGACTTTTGAACAAGTTTTGTTTGTGCTTGGGGGTCACTCTATGTAATGAAAAATGTAGTTTTGGTGCTATGCTGCACGAGCCACGACTCTATCCGTTGTTTTAAACGTGCCGATTGCACGAGAGCTCTCGTTCGTTTTTCGTCAGTATAGAGTAACCCTCCTATGTTTGTGGTTTTTGCGCATTTTCGGCAAAGCCCGAATCGCATGCGACCGGTGTGAGGCTACTGTTAACTCGTTTTCAAGAAGGTTATGTTATTGACTCGCTTTTTTGTGAGTCACAAAAAACTCCGTCTACTCGCTTTGGTTGCAAATTGGCTGTTAAAACGTCCTTTGATATTCGGATGTACACGCACATTATACTGATACGGAGGCCTTGTTTCACTATAGCAACTTATATTCCTAAAACTATATACATACATACCTAACAAAGTGAGAAAGCCACTTTCACGATATACTCGTATATCTGCATACTTACTGCACTTTGGGCCTGTCACTAAACGTAACACTTTCGATTTTGAAGCTCTACACGTACAGGCATCGTTATCTAAATTAAATTGGTCCACAGTTTATCTAGTATTTACATGCATTCATTTTACATAGAGCTTCTTTTTCAGGTTTCAGTTTAAAAGTTTAAATGTTAGTTATATTTCAGTTTAATTAGCTGTAGGCGTGAAGATGAGTGTTAAATTGCCAGCTCAATATTAGGTAGGTATTTAAGTAAAAACCTATCAATGCTATAAGCATCAGCGTTATTCAGAATAAAATAGATTCAGTTCAAAATCAAAATCATCGATCTTGTGCGATATGTTAAAAGAAATACCTACCTATATGTCTTTAACTAAATATAGCTCTGCAATTATGCTCATCCATATATATGGGTTGTAAAATATAATGGTCACAATAAGACTTAGCACATAATAAAATACATAGATATACAGAACAAACAATTCCGCGAATTTGTAGCTAATATGACGTGAATATACGTATGTACATAGCTAGCTATTGCTAGAGTGTAATTCTAGTAAATAACAGATATCTGTATATAGACTTAGTTATTCCAAAATAAGTAAGTTTTACGGGTTGATGTTTTAGGGTTATTTTCGGTAGAGACCAAAATTGTAGAATTAAAACTGTTCTTCTATACTTTCTAGTTGTACTATGAAATACCTACTCAGCTAGACCTTTACATATAGGTATTACTAATTTTTTTACAGTGATGTAGGAATAAATACTTTATTAGACTTAAAAAAAAACACTCACGCGTTTTACTAATGTACTTGCCCTTGCGGGGTAGGCAGAGGTGCATTGCAAAGTTATTAATTTACCTAACAATCGCCAAAAGCATAGCCCCAAAGAATTCAGCTCTAAACAACATCCGTAAACAAACAAAACAAACGCAAAAAGCACACAGTTACTCACATTTACATGCATTACAATTTTTAACACGTTGCAAACCTTGAGCCCACGGGGTCCGGTTAACCCCTCGCACGCCGCGTGACGCGCGACTCGTCAATCTTGCCACTCTGGTCACGTCGCGCGATCCTTGGCCCATCTGCGCGCCGCATCGCAAGGCCGTCACCTCGCTGCACACGCACTGAGCATCCAAATTTGTGGCCACGTCGTTTGTAGTTCACCCGCGGAAGGTTAATTGCATGTGTGCCCGATAAATTGAGTCTTTTTGGAGATTAACTGTAAAGTTTTGCCCCAAAAAAAGTTTTAAACTTTGGACAGATAGGGACAGATGTATAAGGTACTTGACAGTATGGAGTTTGGTGATAAAGGCAACGTTGAAGATGCATACCTTAGGTATTTTCAGATGAAATACATAAAAAATCGGTTATTGCACAAAGTGTTCTCTTGTCACGTAATAATATTCCCCTGTTGCGAGTTTTGATGAAATTAATGATACGATAAGAGTTCCTACTATATGCAAGGATTGCAAAGGCGTAAAGCATACCTGAGAACAATCAGTTACCTAAACAATTATGATTTCATGGTGAGGCGCTACAAAAAAACGTACATTTCAGCACGGAATTAGATTTAGAAACAGACATTGATACTGTGAGGCAATCATTCAGGATGTCCAATGGCAGACGATGGGAAAAAAACTAATTATCTTGATGAGCTTGGTGCAAAAACTTGCGTCACCGCGCCACGCGATGGCCAATGTCATGGCTCAGAACTGCTCAGGACTTCTCAGATACAACAAGGTTGTATTGAAACCTTTATTAGTGTGTAAAATATTCAGTCGGATGTACCTAAAGACTGCTAGAGCTGTCTCAATTATCATCACCACAACCCATCACGTCCCCACTGCTGGGGCAAGGGTCTAATGAAGGAAGGGTTAAAGGCCTAATCCACCACGCTGGCCTAGTGCGGCCTGGTGGACTCTATATTAGGCCTGAATCAATAATTGTTCAATTTCACATTGTGAATGACTAGCAGGGATGGGCGGGGTACCCAGTTTCACAGGTATTTCACCTAGTACAGGGGCCCTTGTCACTTGTAACATTTTGACGTGTATGTTTTAAACAATAAACTTTTGAATATTTGAATTACCGAAATAGAGACAAAAAAGGTTTCTTCCAATAGTAAAATATTGGATTCACCGGTTTTCATGGATACTGACCATTTAGGTATCATAGTCTGAGTCTAAGCATGCATCTAGAGCTGCTGCAAGGGTTTGTCATCATGATATTATGTGTAAAAACACGTTTTTTTTATTACAACTATGTCCTTAAACAAATAGGGATGACCCTTTGTGAGTTTATTGGTAATAAATATGCAAATTTAATAATTGAATTCAATATTACTTGTCCCTAGAGGCCACCGAGTGATGCGAACATTTACAACTTTACATGTTGTGTTATCAAAGAAAGCTGTTTATTAGCACCATGACCCTATTTATGTACAGACAATAATTATAAAATATACATAATGAATTGATAATAATTATAAGTAGACATGCATGGTAGGCGTATTGTGAGATTGTCAGCGACTGACACTAGACTTTCATTACGCTGACAAACCCTTTCCAACTCTAGTTTTTATCACCGACACAGTACATCATTGAATCACTTGCAACTCCCCCTTAATTATCTTATTCCGTTTATAGAGCAGATGTTTTCCGTAGAATATTTAAAATATGGGGGGTCACTCTATATGACGTAGAACTAAGTTTCGCGAGCCGCGAGCTGCTGCGCGAGTCACGCCTCTATCTCATAGTATTCAACGTCCAGATAGCTCTCGTGCGTTCGTTTTTCGTCAGTATAGAGTAACCCTCGTAACTTACATATTAGGTGCAGTAGCAACCGTGTCAAGCGCTCCGGAGTCCAGATAATTGTGATCGGAGTCAGGGCCGCCGCCATTATCACACACGTGACGCTGACGAGATCGCTGCTTTTCTTTGTTATTATATTACTTACTTATTATCATTGTAATTATTATATTGGGCCGTATACAGAAGCTTGTTACCAGCGCCGGTGTGTCAGTTTCATATATATTTGCCGAAAGCAATCGCTGATAAAAACTATCGGCGCCGGTTCTTTCTGTTATACTTACGGCCTAGTAAGTCGTGTAAGCGTGAAGGCTGTATCTTGTAGTAAGTAGCCAAAAAATAAACCATAACGGATAGGATAGGTCTACTTTTACATAAGTTACGGATTACTTATTTCTCATTTTCCGGTACATTTGATATCTTCATTGAGCTGATGATCATAATTACGATTTAAAATTATAATTAATTAAATATGCCCTAGGTCCCTGCAAAGGTAGTAAATTCTTAACGAGCTGTAAACAACATGACGAGCCATAATCATCGGTTGTCGTATCTCGTTGAACTTGACTTTATTTTTGCATTTACGACCTAGAAATGTGTTTTCCACACTGTGTTAACCTAAATTAACCATTCTTACACAATACGTGTCTGTTTGGTCTTTATTTAAGTAACTTATAGATTTGTAAAATCCTAATTTTAGGAAATAAATATAAAACAAATCATTACTTTCCGCCTCTAAATCAATGGGGTAAAGTTTAAATTTATGTGAGATATATATTATATTCCCATAGCTGTATTAGGGTTTATATTAAATTATATAGGTACCCAAATACTTACCATTATATTGCTATCGAGCAGGTACATACTTAAGATTTCTTTGAAATGCAATTAAGAAATGATCAGTTTCAATTCTTATAAATAGCTCGTCAATTAGATTAGTGCTGCGACCTTTCGTGACAGTTAACATTATCTTCAGTAGTGACTAATTAGCGATTGCAAAGTTCTTCCGTTACTACCGCTACTATAGTACCACTATAACACCTTCGCTCTAAGGACGACACCGCAAACTATGCACAAATGAACTGTTATGCTGCAAATTGGAGGCTTAGGTACTACAAGAAGTTGCAGTAGACGACGGGTCGCAACGTCTCAACTAGTATCTGTATGGGATTCATTTCACGCCATATTACTTACATATCACTCTATAAAAACATAGTGATGTTATCTAGTTTAACTATAACCCAATCAGTCATGGCCTAAAGTCACCTTAGAGATCTAAAGTTATAGATGTCAATAGCATGGTAAATTACATATTTGCCTACCAAATCACTGTCAAGTGTGAAATTAGAGTTCCTGGTCTTTAGATCCAATTGATAGGTCCAAATCACCTTTGAATTCTTGTTCTTCCTAAATTTTAATATGAAAACATTACAATTAGAGAGTAATACATTAGTCCCTAACCTGTCTTTAACCTAGTCCATTTCCCATCCCCAGATTCGTGAAGCCAGACGAAGTGGCGAAGCTGTGGGGCATCCAGAAGCAGAACGACCACATGACCTTCGAGAAGTTCAGCCGAGCCATGCGCTATCACTACAAGAACTGCGTCCTTGGCTCCGTCCCCTCACAGCGCCTGGTCTACCAGTTCGGACCCAAAGGACCCGACTACAGAACCGACAACCCCAACTTTGTCAAAGTAAAATCCGAATACGAACTCCACAGCGAGAATATTTATTCCTAGTTTGAATCGCTGAAGCTAAAAAGCTAATTTGACATTGCTCAACTGCAGTTTTATTAACGATATACGAAGATGTTTGTTGGGTTGTAATACTTGTAATGGATATGGCTTGCGTTTTATGGTGCTGTCCAGTGAGTTTCGTTTCAGCATGGATTGTTATCGTTGTTACGGATGTGCCAAAATGCAAGTAAACTCTATTATTGAATGATCTGATTAGAGGAATTGAAGAGAGGGAAACTTAATTGAAATATACGTAACGTATAGTTAAGGAGATAACACAATGAAACATAGAATTTATGAAACACTTAATCTGTCCATGATATTTTGATCAAGCCATACTGAAGTTAAATTTAATAGAATTGACAGTACATTATTATACTACATGGTAATAGATTGTGGCTGAAGAGCCACATGTGTAATTAATATAAAAGGGTAAATTGTAGTAGAAAATGCTAGAAAATTAGGTAAGTAAATTAAAAAAATGAGATCCGTAAAATAAGTAAGGTAAAGTAAGAATGAGACGAGATACATGAAGGAATCATATGATTAATAAAATTAATACATTTATAAAATCCACTGTGAAATTATGTATTTACCTCTTATGTTATGTACGCTAGAACACTCACTCAGTATGTGGATGCAAGATATAAGAAATAGGTAATATAAAATCGTAGTAATTTTGTTATTCCTATGATACAAATTCTGCATACAAATTAATTTCTTAAGTACATCGAGATGGATAGAATATTGTGTGTTATGTATTCGAATGCTAGGGGGATAATGGTTATTATTATATTTATAAATTTAGACTCAATGTACAATTTTGGATATTGTCAATGGTTGTAATCGTGAACGTTGAATATTAGGGAATTTATTATTGTAACCACCTGGATCGTATTGGAGTGAACCGTCAATTATAATAGAACGAATCTTATATACTTAATAAGTATGTATACAATTAGGTAAATTACCTACCTAACTAAGTGCAAGTATCACAATGTCTGGACACAAGTTATCGTGTGATAAATAACATGCTTACTTCTGCTTTTTTTTTTTTTTTAAAAGTGACTAACGTTAGCCACTATTAGACTTTTTCACCGTGTGGTGAAAGGATTGGCTAGTAAGGTTTAGTGTCAGTCGTTGTTTCAGTCTAAAGCATAAGGATGCTTACATAGAGAGACTGGGTTCCCTGTATCTACCCGTACCGGTAACCTGCTGTTTATCGTTCTGCGAGTGCGCTATAGCATTTTCCGGTTTTAAATCTCTCAGTTCGCATAGGTACCTAATCAAGTTACCGGTACGGGTAGATACAGGGAACCCGCTTCTTTATGTAAGCACCCTATCTTTAGCGAGTTAGGGCATGCTATTTAAATTCCATAGATCACCTTTATTCAGACATTGTAAAACAGTCTGTAAATGTGTCCATATTGATTTCATAGCTCAACATTTTTTGAACATTTTTGAGTAAGTATATGTTGTATTTGACTGTATATTGTCAGTCAGAGTGTTACCGTTAAAACGTGTATTTTGATAGGGTATTTTTGAAAATTCAATTGTTACCATTTTAAAGTTGAATAAACTATTTAACAATGTTTATGTAAGTATTTTTGAACATTCCATTTTTATTTATATTGATAAGTTATTATTATTACATAGTCTCTCGTAGTTAGTATAAGAAATGAAGTTGCCATATGGTAATATTAAACTATTAAATTCGTATAAGTACATAATTTATGCAAGGACAATTAAACTATTTGGATACTTTTTGTTTAAGTTTAGATTTTATATCGAGTATATATTGAATAAATCTCAGTGCTTAGCAACTAACAATTGCCTAAGTATATTTTACGAACAAATTTTATTTAATTTTTAGGCAGAGAAAATTTAGATCTGACCGCCAAAGATTAGGTTTTGATTTTGTGACAATTATTTTAATTTACTTAAACTTAACTAAGATTAAATTAGGAAATGTTACGATAAATAATCATCATATTCCATGTACTTAATTGAAATTAAACTTATAAGTACTTATAAATAGATTTTGACGGAATCATGTGTTAGGGAATATAAATACCTACTTAACATTAAGTTTATGATTTTCCGAAAATGCTGTGATGTAAGATATAAAATAAATAGTTTTACTTTCAACGATGGGGTGCTAATTCTAATGTCCCACATCTCAAGTGCATAGGTATTTGTCGCCTAGTTACACGAATTGACCCCATCGGTAAATCCTTCGTAACTTTATAATATATTTTGCTTAGCAATTTTGGTGCAATTTATTATAAAATAGTTAAAACTTCCTTATTTACTAACGTTTTGTTAATATTTCGGTTTATTTTTAAATGTAAAAAGTACAAAAAGGGTGTCTTAAAGTTACAACGATGAATTAAATTAACATAAACAATATATTTAGTGCATACCTTGTACTTTCATAACAATTTACATGAAATAAACTAACTAGACAATAGTTTTTCAAATATTATGTATTTTGTTTTAGCGTAATTACACATTATTTTGATAGTTATATTATTAAATTGTTTGTAAATGTAAGAATTTCTCTGTTAAAAGATCAATTGAAAACTAAATACGTATGTTTTTCTTGTGCTAAGTGAAATAAGAGGAGAATTATATGTGGTTAATGAATGTCTAACTCTTTGTTTTATTATAATCCAAAACTTAAACCTAATTATTATTACAATAATGATGTCAGAGGAAAGAGTTGTTTTTGCCATCTTCGGTTTCTGATTTAGATTTTCAAAATATACCTATTCAATAGTTACGTATAACTAGTACCTGAAATAATGAATTAGTACCTAGGTATATAGTAAATACACACCTACATGCATGCTATGACTGTACTTAAATTCCTTAATTAAATAATTCATTCGTACTTAAATGCCCAGGCTTTGAACATTCGGCTTCTCGAATGCGAGGCATATTATCCGATATATTATACGCCACCACGGCTTAATTTAATATAATGTAGTTTTTTTTTTTTTTTTTTTTTTAAGATTTTATTATCACTCCACAGACTTTATGTCCGTGCCTTTTTGAGAGATCAATATATTGTGAGAGTTTGGTTGTTTTTTGTCTTCATCTTTTAACTACTCACTACTCAATGTGGAAGCTTATAATATATATATTTTATCTTTTATATATATATACCTTTAACCGACTAAAAACCCCCAGTTGTGCATTTCTTGTTTTTTTTTTTTTTTTTTTTTTTTTTCTTTGTTTCACACAGTCACACTTACAGTGCCACAAACTTATCTGTTCCGGTGAGAGCGAACTAAATTGATCCATATCTCATTACTTACTAATTAATTATATTTTGATATACATTAGATGGGTTTATTAAAACCCAAAAGGCGAATTACCACTACAGACAAACTTAAAATCTTATAGAATTAAGAAATATTAGACGTTTACGTGAGCTCTCACCGGAACAGATAAGTTTGTGGCACTGTACAATTATAATGGCAACAAACATTTGAAGGGTAGGGCCAGTGTCAGCTGTCTTCAGAGAACTTAACAGACGCCTGTCAGTGGCCACACACTCCTTTTGTCATCGCTGTTGTTTTGCCTGGTGTTAATGTGTGACAGTGTTCTTAAAACTATCTTAATTTTATTGGTTAGTTCTTATACAGATAATATTAATTCATGATATACTATACAATACCTACATATCAAAACTATACAATACATGCTATATACTATACATAACAAAACTATAAAATACATGCAATACGGTTTGGCCGTCAATATAAAATTAAAATCAAAATTCTCCTATTCCGCTCCATTTTGCGTTGCCAAAAGCCTTGATGCTGGGCAACGACCTCTTTGTCCCGATTTTTTATTGCCATCTTTAGGTTGTACTCGAGGATCCGTTTCTTCGGTGCTGTTATTGCCGTTTTAGCGAGGTTGCCGATAGCGTCCTCGGTGTCATCCGCATAGTAGGTGCAGGCGGAGGTGTGCCTCGACAGCGCCACTACTGCGTGAGGTATGCTATCGTGCAACTTTATTTTATCTTTTGTTTTTATGATAATGACGGATTCGTACGTCAATCCCTGTGCTTCGTGTATGGTTAAGACGCGTGATCCCGTTCCTTCTCCAAACCCTTGGCTGGTCAGGGTCTCTTTTTCTTCCTGTGTATGCGTCAGGAATAGAGTGTTAGTTTGGGATTTTGGAATTGCTGCGTCTGTAAACCTTTTCAGCTGCAGGGATTGGATACGCGTTGTGGCTGCGTATATGCCTGAGTATACTTCTCTTAGGGCGTATGCAACATCCATGGGGTTTCTGTATGAGCACAACAGCTCCTGGGTGATGTTTGCTACCAGTGTTGGGCGACTGTACCTTAGTTCGAATAGGTTCTCTCTGTCTATGTACGGTAGCTGGTTGATGTCTCCGATTAGAGCAATATCACTGGCACGGGACAGGCGGGCGGCAATTACGATTGCCCCGAAATGGTTCATCAGGGCCTCGTCAATTATCAGGCGTTGGCATCCGACATGTTCTCTAAAGCCGTTTACTAGGACTGATGCCATCGTACGTACCCTAGTTCTAACCATGTCCCCGATCCTATGCGCTAGCCTGTTTCGTATATCGACGGCCGCCTCAGTTGTCGTGGTGATAATGGTGTCTTTGCTCACATCGAAGTTATTTACCACCCAGGTTGTCTTCCCACATCCAGGTACCCCGTTCACTCAATCGATGGTGGGCATCGTCCAGCTATTCCAGGTAGCGTTAATGGTTTCCGCTTTTGCTAGGATTTTGTCCTCTAGCATAATCCTGGTACACTGAGCTACGACCACCATTTGGTTGTTGTGTGGGAGAGTGAGTTTCGGGATGTTGCGTTCCCAGGGCACGAATCCGCATTCCTCGCTATAAGCCGCCATATACGCTCCAGTCATTTTGCCTCTGAGGACTTGGCAACTACTGTTATCGTATATGCAGGCTTCGGCCTCCTCGAGTAAAACTTTTAGCCGGCTTTCGTTCTCTTGCCTGTAGGTCTGCATGATCGTTTTGCAGGACAAGAGATTTACCTGCTTTGTGGCGGTTGTAATTGCCATAAATTCGATGGCGGCATTCTCTAGATGGTCGTTTGAGGTGGTAGCTGTTTTCAGCTTCGGTGGGACCACCTGGCCCATATCCGCTCGAGTAATTTTCCTCTGGGCAAGCCTTTTTCCAGTTTTAGGTTCTCTGGAGATTTGGCGCCTCTCGGGTGTCCTCTGTGGTTTTCCTATAAGGCTTGAGGCAGCTGCTTTAAAAGCCTGGAGGAACCCTTGGACACGCCCTTGCGATGTTAAATTGTGCATCCTCCTTTCCATGTTCCGTTGTTCTGAAGCGGCGACAGCCCCAGCGGTCATCCTCTCCTGTAGGCGTTCAGATCCGGTGACCAAGTATTCGGCTTGTTGGTGGCAGTTGTCAATGCCCCTCGCAAGTATATGACCTTTGAGAAAGCTTAGATCTTCGCCTCTGTCCTCGTACACCACTATTTTATGATGTTTTGAGGCTTTTAGGCAACCCAGCTGGTCAACCATTTCGCCTTTCCTATACTCGATCACCATTGCGTCTACGCTTATTATCCTGGGGACGTTACTGTCTAGCGCTATCTCTCCAAGCTTACTGAGCCATGAGCATGCCTGAACGAACGGGGTGTCGTCGGCCCACTCGAATAGTGCGATGGTCTTGTTACGCCATCGCACTAGTCTGCAGGGCTGATTTCCCACTAGGGTTACTGGCAATGCGTCGTAGGCTTTACGCTTCATGGTAGCCTTCGATGTGCTCCCATTTAGGAGAGAGGCTAGGCCGGGTGATATGGCCACGCTCTTTCGCGCCCCTGAGATACAGAAGCTGATGCCGAGTCTTTCACTGCTTCCGTCCATGAACAGAGCCACGCTTCGGAGTCTTAGTCTAGCTTCTCCTTTTTCTCCACAATCCAACAGCTGATGTGTTGCTGTTTCTTTAGGAGTTGCTTGTGGTGGTGCTGTGATGGTTGTGACTGAGGCTTGATATACTGGTATTGATTGCGGGTCGGGGCGGGGTATGGTGCTGTTTCTCCTGGCTGCTACTCTGAAGACACGATCTGAATAAGATAGAAAATGAGGTCTATGCTTGGTGTCTGCCAGAATATCTTTTAATTCTGACTCCACCAAATTCCTGTCTATCAATGTCTCCAGATCTTGTCTTGCAGCAAGGAAACGGGGGCAGTCGAGAATTATATGCCAGACCGATTCAATGATGTTGGGGTCGCATTCACATTCTGGGCTTTCTTTGAGTTTAAATCTGTACAAATACTCTCCCATCCCCCCATGTCCAGTCAGCATTTGTACGTGAGCAGGGGTCAGTCTGGCACTTCGCGTAATCCGGTAAGCTTGGTTGACATCCGGTAAGAATTTACGCGTGACTGCTCCTGTACTGGATGTCGCATATCGGTCTTGCCATTTCCGGACCGATTCCACTCTGATCTTTTTCCTGACATAGGACAGGGGGACTTTGTCATAGTCGTGGGAGGTGCTTTGTAGAGCTGCCGTTTTGGCGAGCTCATCGGCTCTTTCGTTCCCGGCAGTTCCAATGTGTGCCCTCAGCCAGAACATTTTTATCTCCCTGCCCTCGCACACGACCCTCGCAATGTTTTCCTTTATGCTTCTTGCCAGGGGGTGGCTCAGTTTCGGATTTCGGAGCAGATCGAGTGATGATCTCGAGATATAATGTAGTTAATATTGCTGGTAACTTTTTGAGAACTAATATGAATTAGATAGAGTGTCACGTACAAAAACAAGCTAAACAACCATCCGCATTTTGTAGTAAGGATAAAGTACTTACGATAATATTTTAAAAACTACCAATCCTAACTAATATTATAAATGCGAAAGTAACTGTGTCTGTCTGTCTGTCTGTTACTCTTTCACACCAAATCTACTGAACGGATTTGAATGAAATTTGGTATACATACGGTCTAGACCCTGGGAAAAATCATAGGCTACTTTTTATCCCGGAATTCCCACGGGAAAACTTTTTAAGGCGAAGCGAAGCGCGCGGGAACAGCTAGTACATAATATAGTATATTGTCTGGAGGGCAGTTCTATCGGCGATGGAGAAACATTTAATTACTTTAATCATTAACAACCGTCATTTATAAATAGGTTAACTAATTAACTTAAAAGTGTGCTTACAATAGTTATATTTATTAAACATACGTCACTACCCACAAGTGAGTAAGCAGTTGATACTGTTGTTAACCACAAAATTAATGGTAGGTAGCTTTTTGTGATAACACTGTTGTTTTAATAAATAAATTCAATTTTAATTAGGTACTATTAATTTGGGTACCGCGGAGAATAAATAGATGGTTTGGGCAAAATGTTGATTCTATTGGATGTGTTTATTGAATGAAAAATAGTAAGAGTACTTAAATACATCTAGGTAAAGTATAATTTGGGTATGAGGTATGAGTGGAATTCTTCACTGACTGATCCGCCGTAAAAATTATAAGAATTTAATTAAGTAAGAACATAACTCCTCAGATAACTAAGTAACCGACATAATATTCATATTATTACCTATGTAATCAGTAGGAACTCAAGCTGTAAGCTGAAATGCCAGGTTGGCCGCTGCGCTGATACCCTTCGGTTGGATAAGTTCTCGAGTGGAGAACAGAGGCAAACGTCTATGCTACTGCTAGCGCCATCTAGTTCAAAGCCAGGGCACTGTTTCACGTTCCACCATCGTTGCGTCGACGAAATGATGAACATGAACTAAAGTATGACATTTTAGTAGTTCAGACTTTTACGGAAAGATGGCAGGCTGAATGGTAAAACGAATGATGTATGTCATCATTCGTTTTACCACTAAGCCTGCCATCTTTTTTTCGTTTTACCATATATAATTTGAGTAGAATAAGAAATTAATTAGTACGGAACCCCTCGTGCGCGTTTCCGTCACGCTCTTTTAATTTAGCCGTTTTAATTTTGTTTACTCACAATTAAGTATGTAGTAGTATCATACATTTTTTTGTGTAGGTATTGTAGTGTGATGGAAAAGCTAGAACTGTTAAATCTAATATTCTATTTTTTAGGAATACGTACAGAACTAGGTACCTACTAAGTATTTTCCAGAGTCAGAGCCACAAACTACCCGGTTATTTCTGCATAGGTATTTTACAAATTGAGTCAAGTAGTTGGCAAGTGGTGTGCCCGAGTTCAGTATTTTTCGTATAACTTACAAGCATCCTGTGAAGCTCGTTTGTTTAGAGAGGATTTAAACTCTTTTTTCTTGTTTTCTGAGATGTTAAGAAAATGGCCGCATTCCATTTCCGGCTTCCGGTCTTACGAAGCAATATAACTTGCGGAACCCATTTGTGAGAGCCCGCACGATTATATCGAAGTTTCTAAGCCGTTGGAATTTAAATTCAATGAGATTGTGCAGAAATAAGGGAAATTAGGTAAATTAAACGGTACGAACAAAAAAATATACGAAATACGAATCAAATAAGATCTAAATTAAGTATATAATATACAAGGGTTCGGCACATGGAACAATAAATATTTAGGAATGCAATATTTATATTTAAGAAGGCTTGGCGTAAGTACTTTCATTTGTTTTTTATCTGCGACAAGGACTAAGTACATACTTATAGGTATAGTACAATATTTCCTGAACTATGATGATGGCAAGTCTCATGAAAAAGAGAAGATATTTGAAGTGGGCGTTAGAGGCATTACCCTGCCGGTGATAATGATTAATGAGAGCGTATCTTTAACAAGAAAGCTTTGAAATTCAATTATTTTTTGTAAATGGTATCAGGGACTTTATGTGAGGCCTTGTTTCACAATGTCTGGTTAGTGTGAGGCTATATTATAGAGATAGAAATGGGAACGAAGAATCTTGGCTACGTAATACCTACATATTATTATAGCAGGCCTTTTCATTTGGCTAATCGGTGCCTATTTATTTGGCCATCAGGTTTTTAATAAAAAATAAATCCCTTATGTATTTTTTATTATACGGACTGCATCCTTAGGCGCTCCGCTCACTGCACGAGAGTCGAGGCGGGGTCGTGGCGGTGCGGCGGCGACAAAGAAGCCTTCTCTATATGTTCTACATGCTAGCCTACTACTTGACGTTTACAGAAGAAGTCGTTGCGTAGTCATAGCGGGCGAGATGCAAGCGAGGCGAGAACTTGACATTGTAAAGGTCTTCGCACATTAAAACAACTCCACGCCAACGCGGCAGCAACAACTCTACTCAAACTCTCAATGAGTAACTAGTTGATCCACCCAATGGTCACTAGTGGACAACGCGGTGTCAACGAGTTGACAACGCGGGTGGGCTGGCAAATGATTGCCCGTCACGCGTCAGTCGCAAACGCATAGTCGTTGCGTGGACAACGTATGGTCGTTGCGTGGACGACGTGTGGTCATTGCGTGACAAACGTGTCGGCGTTGACCTTTAGTGTACGATGCGTAGGCCACTCGTTGTACATTACTTTATAATCATTTTTTGAAATTAAACCTTGAACATATGACACAGGGCTTAAATAGTAATGTCTAGCAAGTCGAGTCGTTGGTGAGTTGTTAATGTGCCGGAGCGCCTAAACAAGTAAAGTAGGTACTAACTGTTAACTGTTAGTTTTATCTCGAACGACCACACGTAAAAGAACTTTATGATCTAAAGTTTAGATCATAAAGTTCATTTTGAATTGTTTAGATTCTAAACAATTCAAAATGGAAACGCACGGAGCGGTCTTCACTCTTCACTATATCTAAGTACCTTCTTAATTCAAAAATACTGGCAAATAATACACAATTCAGAGGAAACCCGCCAGTCGAGCAATATCACAGGTTATTGCTACATTCTAGCGCCGGGAGCTGGCCATAACTTTACGGAAAATCCTCAAATCCGGGGTAAATCTTAAATATATACCAGTTCTCACTCGTCGCAACTACAGAACTGTTAGCGCGAGTGCAAAGATATAGCCTTTAGTGTATTATGGTGCTGCAAAATGGAAATCTTGAAATATTACCTACGCCTGGAGCTAAATTAAGTGGTGGTATCGTTCAGCCGGTCGGGTTCTTCAGGGGAAACAGTTAAATATCTTATGGTTGTGGTGTGACCTGATGAAATCTACATTTGTATATATTTTTTAAAGACCTGTATTGGGGTTTCAGCTGCAACTTATGTTTTTTGATAAACGTCCGAACCCTGGGCAGGCAGTGACTGCCTTCAATCTGAGTGAGATACCTATAATCCTTTCGAATAGTATAATACCGTGTATAAAAGAAGACACAAACAAATTGCAAACTGTAATCCTTACTAATATTATAAATGCGAAAGTAACTGTGTCTGTCTGTCTGTCTGTCTGTTACTCTTTCACGCCAAAACTACTGAACGGATTTGAATGAAATTTGGTATACATACGGTCTAGACCCTGGGAAAAAACATAGGCTACTTTTTATCCCGGAATTCCCACGGGAAAACCTTTTAAGGCGAAGCGAAGCGCGCGGGAACAGCTATTTTCCATATATCTCAAACATAAGCATAAGCAATCTATCATCGGCTTATTTTTGTTAATTTCTACTTTGTAAACGCCGCCGTTGACTGCTGTTTTCCAAAATAAATACATAAATGAAAATGATTGTCAGCTCCATACTTCAACATTGGCAAACTCTGCTGCACTATCAATACTTTTATCAAACCTTTATGCGGCTTTGTTGACATTAATCAGTCTTCCTTCGCCTACGTTCTTACCTCAATATTAAGGCTCTTGCTTTACACTTTTGCTATTGTCTTTGTTCTTAATTCGTGTGTCATAAAACTCAAATTCCAATGCAAAGGTCCGTTACACGGTGCCTTCCACTATACCTAGTTGTCGAGGATCCAGGATCCATCTAGTTGCTAGAACAATCGGAACACTAACTTTATTCCACGGATTAAATGTAAAGTAGATGCAGACAGCTCCGGTAAATTCTATGCAAGATGACGTCACCAGCTGTAGTCTGATGAAGTTCAGGCATGATGTGGCGGACCTAGATGGGGCTGGATGTGCTTGTTATAAAAGATGGAGAGCGAGAAACCAGGACAAATGTTATTATTATAGAGATAAAATGCTAGTTTATTTATACATAAAAATATACCTAGGTACCTATACTATATTTATACCTACTTGGTATATCACTTAGATTGTTTAACTTTTATACCAATTAAGTATGAAAAAATGCAGTATACTTCCTTAATAATTGATTTTATATGCTTTGTTTTATTCGACAGTGAAATGTATGGTTAAATACGAGACTTACAGTATTCTTCATGAAAAGGACGACAATATTTTTAAGTGCGTGAAAAAACGAGTGATAACATTTTCATAGAGATTTGCGTCGATTTTTTTGGATTCGAATTGTATTCATTTCCCATAATCCCAAATTTCCTTTCCACTCCATTTTACGGAAATGGATAGGTATAACTATCATAATTATTATAATGTACATAGGTACAAATCTACAGCGACATCTTACGGGACACGAGTTTGCCAGTCAGACTATCCTCAGCTGAGTATAATGAGATTTCATGATGAGCCACCTGGACTGCTGACTCGCAGTTCATACCTCCACAGCCTGATTCCGGTTCTAAATCCAACTGAGCTATTTAGTGTGCCTTAGTTATTCGTTTTTTTATATTTTTTTATAGTTACTGCTAGTGTCAATAAGAGCGATGCCACAGGAGCATACGATATGTGTAAGTATGTGTGAAAATCGTAAATACATAAACATAGTAAGTACCTTATTAGAATACTTACAAACAATCTAAATTGTAAAGAAAATAGATCTATCTTCTTTAACCCTCCTGATATTATTATACATTATACGAAAAAGGATGTAGGTAAGTAATCCTTTTTTGTAAAGTACAGACACGCTTATTATGTTTTACTTTGACTTTGTTATACTTAGATGTAAGTTATCAAGTTGATTTAACTAAATTAAGTAGGAATTTATACCACTGTAGTGCAAAAGCAACTCTACATACCTACTGAAGGATTTCCAGGAATTAATGTTTATATTGTGAAATTTTAATTTCGAGAGAGTGTAGGTAGTTGTTATTCACGTCTGCTGAGAAGTAAAGTTCATTTAACCCACTACTTACTAAACTTAACTTTATTACTTAGTTGCTTATTTAAGTTTGTAAAATAAAGTAGGTTAGCGCTCTTCGTCGGTGCTAGCTCTAAACAAAAATAGTGTAAAAAGTAATAGAAAGTTTTAAGTTAACTACGGTTAAAAATATTTTAGTTATAACTAGTTCTTTAAACTTACACCACAGAACAATACCTAAGTAACCAAGATTTTAGGTAAGTACTTAATACGTAACGAAAGATTTTAGATAAGTATTAATAGAGGGTGTCCCAAATGTCAATGTCATGAGTGGTAGGCCAGATCAAAAGTGACCAGACAATGGCAATATGAGTAAAGGTATTTTTCAAATTATTTTCACCTGCACTCGACTAAGTAAAGAACTATAATACTTTTCTATTCCCAACTTACAAACCCAGCCGGAACATAGAATCGATCTCTGCTCTCAACTACGCCGGAATCCCGGCTCTATCTCGCGGTTCGTCGGGATCGGGATTAGACCGCGGGAGGTGAAAAATTACCGAACGCATCGCGGGATTACGCCGGGATTACCGCGCGTCATTTATCACCTTCATCTGGTGACGGCGGCGCCGCTGGACCAAGCTGCAAGCTGAAGCGGGTACAGTTCGGTTCAAACAACTTAAAGGCACTTAGGACCTTGTCCAAATAACCAAATCATCTATTCATTATTTCCGAGATTAACAGTATAACAAAATACACAAGTGTTTAGATACCTGATCATGATGATGATGATGTCCTCCTCATCGTGATCCGATGAGGGCGACCTCAGGGGCTAGTAGGACTTCTGCGGCGGTGGGCGCGGATGTGACTCGCGAAACCCAGCTTCGTGGCAAAGGTCCGGTTACAAGGATTGTAGAATAGTTCGCCACGGCCGTTGTAGGTGTAGTTGTAAGTGGGCTTCGGGCGAGATTTGCGCTGCATAGACCTATGTACTAATGAAACTAACCGTTATATTGAAATTGGGGGATTTTTCTGTGTGGCTTCTTTTTATAGGTGCCGATAGTGTATGAGAAAACTTAGGAAAGACTGATCTTTTCTGCCTTGCACCGCGCCTAATCTTGTGTCGTAACTGGCGCGGGGATCTTCTGTACCAATTTGAAAGAAAAGGCGCAAAAAGTTTGATAAATTAAATCCTTTCTATTTGTTTCTAAGAAGATTACGCGATCAATTATTAAAATGCGTATATTTCTAGAGTCTTCGATAATATTCCATTTTATACCTGTACAACTTAGTTAACCATAGCTGTAGTCTAAATTAGACGTAAATACCTATGTATAATCATACAAGTTAGAGCTAGAGAGATAAAAGTTATGTATGATAAAATCATTTTGGAAATTACACTCACGGGCAATGAAAAAGTACCACTCATAAAATGCCAACATCAAACGTCCTCAATTTTTTCAAACATTTAATTAAAAAATTGAACAAAATATTACCATTTTTTGTTGGTACTATCCTGATGCTCTGATAAATGTACTTTAATGTTGCAGAAGGCGTTATTAAGCTAGCTTTTTCCGCTTAGGAGTAATTTGGTATTTTTTTCAGTGGAACCTTTTCATTGCCCATAGGTGTATTAGTGATTTCCCTATCAGTTCTCCTGCATTGCTATACTGCATTTTTTATTTAATAAGGCATAAACTGATTTAGATGTATTATAAACTTATGTACCTATATAATACATACAGATAGGTACATAACTTCAATCAGTACTTGTTGAAAGCTTCCTACAGTCCCCACCCCTACTTCTCATTAAATAAGAAATCAAAGTCTGACGTGAAAATTCCAATTATTTTTCAGACGGCACTCTTGTTAGTTACAGATTATTTATATACTTTTATATCTAGTAATAATAATTATAAGTCGACAAGAGATGTGGGTTGAAGCGTTCCAATCAAATCAGAGAGGTATTAGACTCCCGACATAAAGAGGGTGGGTGAGGAGGTGTTATACGTTTAATGTGTGTATCTGTCTGTGGTATCGTAGCTCCCAAACGGCTGAACCGATTTTCGTTAATATATATATATATATATATATATATATATATTTTGGGCCTATACGTATTGTTACTCCGTTATAGAGGCGGCCCAACACAGTGGATTGTTCAGTAGTGTGTTTGTTTTTGTGTTATGATGTGCATGAAATTGTATGAAAATAATACCGAGTTGTTGCGTAATTTTGTATGTAATAGCTCAGTCGGAGCTTGATGCTCCCGCGAACTCATTTACATATAAAACGCTTATGTCTTGTTGTTCCAGCGTAAGACCCGTTAAACCTATTTGCTCCTCCTGAATTCTAATTAATAATTTAACAAGCAAGCTCTGGATTATTCCTACAACTTGTTAGCTGGAGCTAAGATTGTACGCGGGAGAAGAAACTCAAATTGTACAGCCAGGAATGATAATGGTGATAGATTAATTATAATAAACAGACTATAGATACGTTTAGTATGTGTTTTTCAAAAAAAAAAAAACACTGTAGGTAGGTAGTCAGAAAGATTATATTTTTCCATGAATATTAATTGTTCCTATACCGACATATACATAAATGTATATGTGTGTACGGAGGAAACAATGAACTTGCTTTTTTAAAAGTTTTTTATTAAATTTATTTGCCGTTCCGCTGCGAAACCCTTATAAAACCTACTTACATAAAAGATGAATAATGAAAAAAACGTCATACAAATGGGCCTAATTCTTCGTCCGAGTGAATTCTCGTGCGTCGTAACTCAGAAAGTTTCGGGGCACCGACAACGGACAATGCATAATTTACGATTATTTAATAAGTCATTTATTATAAAAGAAATACGGTGCTTTTTGTATTGAAGTGAAAAGAAAATAAGGAAATAAAACCTTTTCAAAGCATCGTGATTTTGAAGTTACGTTATCCGAAGATAAGTGTTTTTGTATATTCTTACAGTATTTCTGTTTTTGAAGGCCAGATCAGGCAGGATCAGATACGTATACATTTATGTGTGAAAGCAGTTCATCGTCATCATTTTTCAGCCTGTGATAGTCCACTGCTGGACATACGCCTCTCTCGAAAAGAGCAACAACACTCTGTATTCTGTCAGTAGCATGCGCTTTTAACCACTATACCATTCGGTGGTTGTAGGTAAAGTGCCATTGCGGCTGTGGATTTAGGCCCTAACAAATATTATTGCAGCATTGGTGCACCGGAATGAGTCATTACCTCTGGGGAATAATGCTGCACCAGCTATCATCACACTACACTTTACTAGTACACTCGATGAAAGATCATAATAACCCTGGTTGCTCAAGTTGTAATCTTCACTTACAGCCTTAAGGTAAGCGTCTACCTATCAGTATCATACGTATGGCACTATCTGCCAGTTTCTATATCTCTATCTATCCATAACTGGTAGTTACTTTCATACCATTTTGACATAATCGAAAGTAACAATCTGTCAAAATCGTATGAAAGTAACTACCAGTTATACATAGATAGAGTTATAGAAACTGGCAGAATGAATAGTCATAATGACGCACTGAGTCCTTCGTCAAGTCGCGCGCCTTTGACTCGCGCGCCGCGCGCGAGTTGCCCCTACCGTATTTACCTACTTTTTTTGTCGTCAACTCGCTCGACTGTGAAAATATGTAGAGTCAGCCACAAAAGTTATAATTTATTATGCTTTTTATGCTTAAGGTAACTACTTAAAATATATAGGGTATTTTATAGGACTTTACCTTAAAATAAAACACAATATCCTTTCGGAGATGTATAATTTAAGATATAATATTCTAAAAATAATCAACAACAAAAAATTGGCTTATTACTTATCAACACTGTAATTAATGTAACTGCTTCGCATTAGGAGTAACACTAAAACGACGTCACTAAAACAATGATGACGTTTTAACCCTTTAAACCGGTTTTTGCAACAAAAACTTGAAGGACATAGCTATGACAGGTAAAATTGGCGCACGGGATGAGAGAGATAGCAATCTTGGGTATCATGCGTCATAGGTCACATCCCCTTTTGCCTCATTCCGCACTTCCAACATAGGCTTTATTGTCCCGAAATCAAAGCATCTACTTTAATGGCGACTGTCTAGTCCCCTGGTACTCAACCTTTTTTTTTTTCGCGGGCCACAAAAACGTTTAAGTCATGGTTTCGCGGGCCACAAGCAATATTTTTTTGTTTTTTTTTAACTATTATAAAGCGATGTAAACTATCGAATATAATATAAAAAAACACACGCATATTCCCTATTATCTCTCATGGCACGCGGGCCACTGATAAAGGCCTGGCGGGCCGCATGCGGCCCGCGGGCCGCAGTATGAGTATAGCTGGTCTAGTCGGTACCTTCTTATGCTAATCAGCCAGGGGACAATATTTAACTATATTTTTTAGTTTCAATTCGTTTGCATCTGACCGTACTTTACATGTACTTTACATGGGCACGCGAGTTGATGATATAAAAAAACAGTAGATGCCAACTCGCGCGGCGCGCGACTCTAAGGCGCGCGACTTGACGAAGGACTCGGACTCGACGCACTGGTGTGGATTTCTACACAAAGAATATTGAATGCTATGCGTCTGTTGCGTAGAGTGATAACGTCTGTTGCGTAACTTGCGTAGGATGCCGAAATACACCATTTTTTTATTCATGACGTAGATTATGATGTGTCCTGGATAGTACCTGAATCGGACAATAACCAGTATTGGACATTCATTGCAATTGGAATTTCGTTGGTTGAATATAAATGCCTGAAGTATAAAATATATGTACTTAGATATCTATCCGTGTCTCATGAAAAAAGTAGTTTTTGATTAACGTTAAAAATCCTTTCATTATTTATAAACAGGGAGTAACTTCCTAGTTTTTAATGTAGGTACTTAATCGTACTTAATGAAAAAATTTACAAAAAATATTTAAAAATGATACCTTCTAATGTAAATAACATTTTTTTTTTAGTTTAGTAGGTATTAGGGTAGGTAGTAGGTAGGTAATAGGTAACTATTTGATGGAAAAAGGTAGGTGATAAAGTTTACCTACCTATATAAAAGTAATAACATAAACTTATATGTAAGTATACGTTTAAATATACGCCCTTACATGGTTCTTCCTGTATGTTATTGTATTATTGTTTATAATTCAAAATACAAAGCTCTATTAGCAAGGGATCCCTAAAGATACATTTACTTAATAATCTCATACAAAGGCTTCCGCACAAAAATGATTCCACGAAGGTTTGCAACATTAATTAACCTAAACCGCTTTTCCCTTTCAAAACAGACTGGCTATAAAAATAGCGGGCGGGATTCGAACCCGGGACCATAAATCCTTGCCGGACGAATGGCGGGTATTAGCGGGTTAATTATACCAACAATTTATTTCTGTTATTTAGTCGCCCCACGCGCCCGCTAAGATATATTAATTGTTTTGCCAAGAATACGGATAATATCATATTTTTCTGTCTTTCCGGTTTAATTGGGATTATATTTATTAAGTAGCTACGTGCCTCGGTCTACTTAATAAAATGTAAGCGTAAATGGATCGACCTATACGGAACTACAGCAACGCCTTTTAATTAAAACCTAGTCTTCTAGGTTCTACTTTGTGCGCAGACAATAAACTAGATTATAGTCAACATTATTTAAGAGTTGTTGTAAGCTGTCAACGCGTTGCCTTCGTGTTATTAAAAATCTATTAAATTAACTCGCTTGAGGGCTGATTTTTCAATGGTCAGATGAGTGTTATCTGAGGAATAAAATTGTTGCTGTCGCATTTGACTGTATTAGACAGCGACAGCAACAATTTTATTCTTCAGATAACACTTATTTGACCATTGAAAAATCAGCCCTTACTCGCTTAAATGCTATGTTCACTGATAAATCCGGCGCTGCAGTCCAGATTTACACTGTCAAGTTATACAACAATTCACCTAAAGAGGCGTCTCCAGTACTCAGGTTTCGTTTGACGGAACTATCCTGAGTACAGCGTTTACTCAAACTGCGGGCCGTGTGTCTCATTAACACTGCAAACTTGGGATTGAGCCGATAGACTATGCAAAGCTGAGAGATTTGAAGCGGTTTGTGCTACAATGGTGGCTCTAGATACATTTGGGGGTAAATACTCGTACATAGAGCTTTTTGACACTTTACAATAGGGTTCAAATTTACGTTGTGTTATACGAATTTCAAATTTTTGACTGACGTAAAGAGTAGAAACTCGTTTGTTTCTAAGTAAATTTTAACCTTGTTGTAAATTTACAATACGTTCTATGAATTTGAGGGATAGTCTTAAATAATTAAATCATCATCATCACAACCCATCACGCCCCCGCTGCTGGGGCACGGGTCTCCTTCCAATCAGGGAAGGGTTTGGGCCAAGTCCACCACGAGGGTAGTTAAACAGTCTCGTAAGTACATAAACGGAGTACTATACGCATAAGTGAGCAATGATGGTGATGATAATGACACTATCATTAGTCAACATACATTTTCACAAGATTATTGCGCTATACTGTTAATGCTGCAGATAATAATATATAATACCTACTACTATAGATAAAGCTAAGCTATTCTTATAGCTTCCACTATACAAAAGGCATACAAACTTAACCAGTACAAGAAGTGTTGGTTGGTAGTTCGTAATTGTGTTTGAACAGCAACCGAACCCTGTCCTTTTGTGAAGGGCCTTTATTTACCGCCCAAACTATGAGGGTGCGTCTTAAGTTCGTGGATCTCAGCTCGAGAGGAGTCTTGTCCCTTTAGTTAAAAACTGCTCTTGTTTGCAGACCAGATCGTGTTCTTTAATGATCATCCTTACTAGAGGTTTTTGTAAGTATAGTATTGTAATATCTGTACCTCGAGTGCGAGTTTTTTCACCTATCGAGAAGTGAAATCGAAAACGCAGATTTGTATGGCGCGGAGCTAGTAGGTACTTACTGCTAGGTGGCGTGTTTCCCGCGCCATACAAATTGGCCCTGTTATCTGTGCACGAGGTGTTGAAAGTGGTCTTGAAAGCCAAAAATTTAGTTTGTTGTCGACTAGTTTAAGTTTTTCTATGAATAAATTAAAGTACGTAGGTATTCTGGATAATTCCGGACGAAGTTACAAATTTCCAATATGTACCTACCATATTATGTACTATATGTCCAATATATAATGCCTGCCTGCCCTGTACTTAATACTTATATACAGAGTTGTTATTCAAATAAATAAAAAATAGCCTTGTAGGCCTCTGTAGCTTTATTCAAGCTAAGCCTAATCCAAAATTAGTTTCCCGAAAAAGCGTATCAAAAGTCGCCGAAGATGACAAAAGATTTTTCCTCAAAGGTATTTGTTACGAAAACGCCAGTAACGGTGGAGAGTCACGTCACATGATTAATCTAAGACAGTGACTCGTCACGATACGATAGCGCAAACACCAAACTAATTGAGTGGAAAGTCCCCTGTTGAAAGTTTTTGAGACTCGGGGCTCGAATTAAGTTTGTTGCTAATTGCTTAATAGCTTAATGCTGCGTTTTGCTCGGATTTATTTATGTTCGGTCACTGTGTCAGTTTATGCTAATTCGAAGATCTATACAGATACAGATTTAAAAAGTCGTTTGTGGGTCGATTGTTGGTTTTTAGCTTTTTATAAAAATATAAACTCGCTTGCTGAAAACGCTCAGAATTATGGCGTATTATAAATATGGCGTAATGTACCCGTATGTAATGTATCTTATAAAATTGTTCAGAATGACCACCTGAGTCATCCCCTTTCGGCTTACTATACAAGTTTTTAACGCCCTGTATATTCTGTACAATAAATCATCACATTAGAGTAAATTAGAGTAGAGTCAGGTGGGTGGATGTGCTACCTCACTTGTAGCGGTGTAACTTCTTTTGTTTATTCATTGTTTTTTTCGGGCTTGTTTGGTTTGCTGTGCCCCGAATAAAGTATTTTTATCTTTATGTCATTACAGACTGATTACAGGCTGCTGAAGTGAGAGTGAGAGACTGAGAAGTTTTACACAGTAATAAAGCGTTGCATTACGTCCGGTCGCCACCACGAGAGGCAGCGTTGATGTGCCGTGTGTGGTCACGCCTTTACCATGTTACCTCATGGTCGGCGTAGAGGTCACTCTACAGGGTGTTGCAAAATTGGTATACTAAGCCGAAACCTACATGTGCAGCATGGTATATCTAAGCCTGAAACTGAAATTAGAATTTGGAAATTCGCGAAAAAAAAAACTTTCCATAGTAAAAAGGCACGTGACCAACAAAGTTTCTATAGAAAATGAATATTTTTTTTCGCGAATTTTCAAATTCTGATTTCAGTTTCAGGCTTAGATATACCATGCTGCACATGTAGGTTTCGGCTTAGTATACCAATTTTGCAACACCCTGTATATGACGAAGAACAAAATTTCGGAGCGCTGCTGCCCGAGGAACGACTCTAATCTTGTTGTATAAAACGTGCCGATTGCGTCGTTTTTCGCCAGTAAGTATACAGTAACCCTCCAGGTGCCTTTTTGACGTAGAATGAGGGCATAATGCAAGGCATAATGCGGTTGAATTCTCACGACTGTGACACTTGAAATGGTAGTCTGAGGAGTTTGGTAAGGTTTTCATGTTTTAGGTACTCATTTCACTCATTTGTCCATTTGTCCACAGATTTTAAATGTGCCTTCAAACCCAAGGGGCACATAAAAATATACGGGCGTAGCCCTTCAGACACCTAATATAAAAAAAATATCTTCAGTACTTTCGAAGATACAAACAGAATAACAGTGCATACCGTTATCGGACAAACCAATCCCTGCCTCGCCATATCCGGGAAAAATATAGTGAGACAAAGTAGTGGAGTTCCATCAGTCGACACCAGAGCGGTGTGTCGGCGTGTCGAGGGCGGATTATCGGCTGCTCAGTGGCGGCGCCTCTAATGCCACTCCTAACGATGTTAGCGCGGATGCTTAAGGCTGCCCGCAGACGTGGCGGGTACCCTTTTTGTGAGCGCTTTTTTGTTGCGCTGATGGTTTGAGTTTTGCGAACAAATTGGAAAAAAAAATTATTAAATTTATTATTCTCACTTATTGTTTTTTTTCAGATGTTTTTTGTAGAGTAAAATGCGCTTAGGGTATCTACACATCTAGAATCTAGATGTGAAGGTTTCGTCACGTTGTTTTCATTCTTTTACAAGTCTCACCCAAATGTTGTCTTGAAAAAGTCGCTTTAAGCTTTAAGTTTTGTAATTTCTTTTCTCTTTTTCAGGAAAAAGGGGAGGCCTTTGCCCAGCAGTGGAAAACTAAATAGGGTAATAAAAATAAAAAAAAAAAAAAAAATCTGTTAATGTACAAATAAAGAATATTCTATCTATCTTACTCAGCATTTTTTTACACTTTACACCACAAAAATGGTATCCAACCCGCGCAGCCAGCGGCCATCCTAATTCTGTAACTTGATAAAGTCGCCATCTCGGGACAGACAGACAGAAGTGACACTTTAAGAACCAATATTGGATCAAACCACTTGCATTACAATTCTCTAGCACTTTACACTTCCCACCGTGTTAGCCACTGGGCCTCGGCTAACTGCATTAGGACTTTATTATACAGGATTTTGCAACCGGCGTTGCCGATTTTCGTTTTGCTTTTTAGTGTCGTAGGTAATATTACCCCGATTGTTCTTAGCTACGTTTCATGAAAATTGGTTCAGCAGTTTAAAAGTTACGCGACTTTTAGTGATGAATTTCGGGGGTTTTTATCGTTGGTTAGGTAATCATTCGAGCGGTCACTGGATCTGAAACTATCGACGTACATATTGACACAAAAAAACAAGTAAATTTGTACGTATTAGAATAGAGCATTTCTCTCCAAGTAATTACTGTGATGGTTACCACTTTATAACTAGTTTTCTTCTTAACATACAATAAAGCTTGTCTTATCAACCATAATTAATAAAGTATTCATTCGCAATTTCCGTCTAATACAAGTAAATTAAATCTTCAGACCGGTTTTCTCAAGTATTTTTAAGTTTAATCATTAGCTTATTTATTTTCGATTCAGTGTGAGATGAAAGAGATTGGCTCTTTAGGTAAGGGACGGTTTTGCTTCTTACGAAATTGGATCTCAAATAAGATTTTAGATATTTCTGCTGATACCCGGGGGACCATTTGAATTTAAAATATCTGCTTATTAAATGATGTAAATGGTGTAGGTATTCTATGTATAAAGAATACTCTTATTCAATTGAAATTAAGTAAGTACTGAGTTACTAACCAGAATACTAATAAATTAGGTCTTAGCTTCTAGGTATTTTAAAATTTAAAAACCTGCTTACCTATTGAAATTTGAGTAAGTAAATACTCTAAAATACTCAGAATACGGGACCCATAAACTAATAAATTAAAACAAAACAGTAGCATATAATATTTCATATAATATTTTAAATAAATGCTACGTTCATGCATGGTTAAATTATATTAAGTACTTTGATAAAATAGCAGTAATAATAATAATAATACATTTATTTTCAGATAGCAGTGTTTGTATGTAAGTATATGAAAGTTGTTGTCTGGTACATTGACCTGTTTCAGAAAGTTAACTGATAAAGATCCTCCCTGTAAGTAAAGGTATAATAATTTACAAATTATACCTCTATATTGAAATTTTTTATTTTTCCATTTCCAGTGATTCAGTCATGTCGGAACTCCGAACATAGTTCTACCTTCGCTTCAGCTCGATTTAGATAACTTTGCGATCCCATACTATAACACACACCATACCGATTTTATCTAACATACCTCTACATTTTCAACCACTAAATAAGGTATCTTTAATAAGGGTTTATTGGATTAGAAAAGTTGCGTGATTCAGATGGGTCACTGATGGGTGTAATTTGGCACAGAACGGTAATGGGCTGAAAGTGGGCTGAGAGTGTTCACATTGTGAGTATTGTAGCGGCCATCTGTGATAGCATGTGATAGTAACTGTTGTCAGAAGCTGCCCCCCTATCGCAAACTTTTTGACAAAGATTTTCAGATTTGAAAGTCAGAATTTAAATATTATTTCCTTTTGACTTTGCGATAGGACCCTTTCTTCTCATGTAATGTTTTTTTAAGTACCTCAAATATATTAATATTAAGTAAGTCGACATTACGTTCCGCTGAAATAAGCAGCTCATTACGAGAGCTTTCAAGCACGAATCCGTAAAATAACACGTATAGTGCCACAAACTTATCTGTTCCGGTGAGAGCGAACTAAATTGATCCATACCTCATTATTTACCAATGAATTATACATTGATATAGATTAGATAGGTTTATTGAAACCACAAGAGCGAAGTACCACTACTGGCTAACTTAAAATCTTATAGAATGAAGAAATATTACAAATTTACGTGAGCTGTCACCGGAACAGATAAGTTTGTGGCACTATAAGTACTTTTAACGTCTACGCCTACACATCTACATACATATTTCGCGTTCGTCTGCTGTGATTTCAACTAAAAGCTATCGTTAAAAGTTTGCAACTGACACTCTGGATCCACGGCTGGTTAACTTTGCTAGTAATATATCCTCAGAGTGGTTGGCCAATGCTCTAAAGTAATGTAACGGGCATGTAAGTGTAGTCTAGTTATTGATATATTTAGTGATGTACAGTTTATTACAATAAGTTTAATTGAGTCAAGTGTCTAACGACCAATGAGCAAACAGAAATAACGAAACAAGAAGAGTTTCATTCTTGCCATTCGATTATAACTTTTATAATTTCACTATAATCTCTTCTTTAAGATTTTCAGTTTCAAAAAGAAAATGATGACTCAGTAAAACTAAAGCTGACTAGGAATTGCGGTAAGGGTGGAAACTGGAACTTAAAGCCACAAAGACCTTGCCGCCGCCAAAACGAATCTAACTTGAGACGAACTAGTGCACTAAGAATCGAAAACTTGACTCAAAAGTCGGTGACGGAGAAATATGGGACCGCTCTATGCTTCTCAGTAGTGTTGCCTCTTATCCAGTATCGATAGCCAATCGACAGTTATTAGTATTTGATAGTTTTTCGATACTTTCGATGCTTCTTATCTTAATATTTGGAGGGTTATACTATTGATACACTCACGGGCAATGAAAAAGTTCCATTGAAAAAATCACCAAACTACTCGTAAACGGAAAAGGCTAGCTTTATGACGCCTTCTGCAACATTGAAGTACATTTATCATAGCATCAGGATATTACGAACTAAAAACACTAATATTTTGTTAAAATTATAAATCCAATATTTGAAAATTTGGCTTTTTGTGAGTGGAACTGTTTCTTTGCACGTGAGCGTAATATCGATACTACTTACCTAATTATAGTTCATTACCAGCGTTGATGTTATTAATAAAATTGGTATTAAGCAATAGTATATAGCAGTAAATGAGCTATTGATACCATTTATTGGGTACATGCTGGTGGGAACAAATAATCGATAGTTCGATCGATCGGTTTTGCGGCAACACTGCTCCTCAGTGATAGATCGGGGGGTTCAGAAAAAGTATTGGGTTAGCGACAGACTAGAAAGGACAGGTTTGATGGATGGCATTATTATAAAATATTTTTTTATTTAATAAAAACAATCAAGGTGGCTTGCCGTTGCTTTATATTGGATAAGACATCGCTAAGAGGTTAAGTGCACTTTACCCAGTGTCGGATACCTTGGATGCCGACCGACCGACAAGGTGACAAACACTACATCTGAAATAATTTATGTTCAGCGGATCTGTCGTTAAACGATTAGTTTGTTAGATTAGTTGGCAGTCGCTGACCTCCGGTGTGCCGGAGGAATAAAGGCACTGTTCCCTAATACTGGAGGTTCTTTCTAAATATTTCATGATTTAAACCAATCTAAAACGTAACCAGTTTGTTTTCTTGACACAATCTTGTATCTCGTGCAAAAAGCTTTATCTTCAAAGGGATCGCAGTACTGTTGTGTGTCACCGTATTTCTATCAGGTAACCTCGTAAAGGAAGACACAGGGAAATCAACCCATATCACTTTTGTTTGTACCCTCACTGAGCAATTTTGTTTATCCTACAAACAGAACGATAAACAAATACAGAATATGTGACTGTTCTGTACGCAATTTATGTGCGCGGCCAACATTATGCGGAGTTGACGGGCAATATTATAAATTGCAGAAGTCGCTGTTGCACATTTCTTTTTATCACCAGTCCATTTATAATTAAATATGCCACTTAACAAAAACCGACCGGCATTATGGATGGTAAAAAGTTCCACCTGCGATTGCCATAATATGTGTTATATCACTGCCTGGAGCTATTGCCACATTGCTCGCAAAAGAAAACCGAAAGCCAGACGATTTTAACTGCACAATCTTGAATTATGAACTATGGATAGTACGACTAAAAAGTGTGTTCCCAACCTCCGTCTGTCGGTCGATCGGTATTCGTACGTGTCACACCAAATAGATTTTCATGAATGTATATGGAAAAACGCATTCGGCAATGCCGATCAAGTGGACGCACTTGTGTGAATTTCCATACATAGAATACTGAATGCGATGCGTCCGTTGCGTACCTACGATGCCAAAAGGTGGACGCTTTAAACCGAAACAACCCGAAGAGACCAAGGCAGCGGAGCTAATAAAATTCCTGTTGGACATTTGTGTGGCGCGGAATGGCGCCGGATATTCAACTGTGAAAGGAGGAGATTGATCACGACCGGGACATGTCCCCACTACGGAGGTTAAGGGGAGGTATGTGTTAGAGTAAATGGGAAAGCTTTTTGTATTCTAATTGTAATTAAATTACTAGCTAGCCAATGTAGTGCCAAGCATACCCTCGTTCCATGACGTTTCAGAGCGCGCTAATCACAGCTGCAGTCCTATCCTTTGCATCAAACGATGCCAGCTATTATATGCCAGCGCAGTCGTTACAATTTAATTAAATCCTTAATTTAATATCATAAAAACATTTTGGTACGTAATAAAATTTAACACTGAAAAAATCCGTGAAAAATTCCCAAGCCATGTTGCCTTCCCTTTAACCGACACGTCTCGACTCTCGCATAGACAGGAGTTGGATTATTAATATCGTTCTCGTGAGGAAGAATCTCGTTGGGAATGTCCTATCTTATCTTAACCCTCCCTCTTCTACAATTTACCCTCATTATAATTATTGAGTTTACATTTATTATTGTTTACATGTTATAATTAAATAAATAGTGCTTAATTTTTTAATGTAAGTATATTACTATTATAACGAGATGAGTTTACTTTCTTTTTTGTATTGAGTGTTCGGATGTCACAACGGATTATAAATTCAAAGTATCAGCTTAATGCTAATGAAAAACAAAATTAATAATAATCTACAGTTGTACAGCTACTCAGGTTTAAAAAGATTATTATATTAAATGTAAACGATCTTTAAACTCGATAATAACGATGTAACGCCGAAACTCCCTAATATTATCAAGAATTATCACTAGGCTCCATTCCCTTAATTAAACTTGGTTCAGTTTAAATTTCCAATCATTTGTCTGAAACAAAATGGACGCTCGCAAATGAAACAAAATTGAATTGCAAACATTCTGGAGTTAGCCCGAAGCAGTTTGTAATAAATAAATTTGTATAAACAATGAAAATACTAAAGTTTTGCCTCCAATAAAGAGTTGGACAACAAATCGGTAGGTGCCTTAATAACTTGGGTTCGATCCTGAGTTCGGTCGACGGTCGACCCAACAAACCATCAAGTTAGGCGTGATGTCGACAGCAGCCAATTGGTACCTTTAATTTCAAAATGCATAGGCATATTACATATTTATAACAAAATGTGTAACGTAACGACTTAACGTTCAGGAGTATACGGACCCTAAATAGAACATATTAGCTATCAGCTAAGTCAGTAAGTGAATCAGGTGGTCATTCTAAACTACATCTCTTAATATTTTATTTTATAACCAACATACCTACGTTGAAATAAATTTTGCTTAATCATGGCCATCTTTTTTCGCTTTTCAGTGTTAGGTAGTGTTTTAGTTTGATTTTAAATTATTCAGAATTATCAGTCATATATACATCATCCTTCGGCATACTATAATATTATATCACCATGTAAAACACTTCATTTAGGAAAAATAGACGCATTTTTCCTGAAATAAAAATGACATATTATGTATCTAGCCTATCTGAAACCTAGTTAAACATTGTGAGATATGGCGTTTCGACTTTCTCCGTGTTCGGCATCATAAGGGTCACAGTGTCAGTTAAATAAAGTCCATTTTTCTCTCCACCTTTAATTTGCAAGGTGCGGGTGCCTATATAAATAGAGTGAGTCGCCCGCGCGCCTCAGTTGTAATATCACCATGCAGAAATGACTAGGTTTCAGATAGGCTAGATACATAATATGTCATTTTTATTTCAGGAAAAATGCGTCTATTATGTAGTCTGAGCCTATCTGAAACCTAGTTAAACATTGTGAGATGTGTTTATTATCGCATGGTGGAGAGAAAACCAACTGTGACCCATAAGTTACTGATGAGTATATCAGTAGATAAATATTTGAATCTATAAATTTATAATGCATAGATTTCTAGGTAATAGATATACTAAAAAGAAAGGTATAAGTATACATAAGACTTAAGTACTTCCTTATTATTCCTGACTTGTCAGAAAGTTATGGAAGGTATGTACCTATACATATAGGTAGGTATTTATACATATGGATACACACAGTGCCTCTTCGAAAGCAATACTTATAAGTTATTGTTCAAAATCTTGTTATTGTCAAGGCAATAAATAAATAAATATAAATATAATAAATAAATATGTGGGGACATCTCACACACGGCCATCCGACCCCAAGCTAGGCAGAACCTGTGTTATGGGTGTCGGACAGCTGATATATCTACACAAATACATAGATAGATAGATACTAAATATAAATATCAACACCCAAGACCCGAGTACAAATATCTGTCTTTAAACAAATATCTGCCCCAGCCGGGAATCGAACCCGGGACCATCGGCTCAGTAGTCAGGTCACTAACCACTACGCCATTCGGTCGTCGTCGTCAATATCTTTAACATACACTAGCCGAATGGATGGAACCAGTGAAATACTTTGCAACAATATTTAAAAGCTGTAAAATGTAGAATATCGATCCAGGCCTCAGGTCAGCACATGCTGACTAGGGTAGGTATGTAATTCTGGACTGACCTCAGAAATGCAGCAGCCGACCCTGGAGCCTCGAGGACCTGCTCAGTCAGCCCCGTACGACGACACGGCCTGCAACACCTGGCGCGGCATCTAGTCCTTGGAACGAGGAGTGGTGCTTGAAGGGAAGATAATTTTACTAAATATCTCAGCCTCATCAGCTACTGGAAAAGATTAGATGAAGGCTGTGACACTGGCGGATAACTAAGTATTCAGTTTTTCAAAACATGATGCAGGTCACTATATTCATATTCTAGATTGACAAGTAACACACAGTCTAATTCTGTATTCTAACTAACTCGGCGGTTAACGAGTTCCTGTGCAGTCCTACTAGGAAGGAAAGTTATTTTATAAGCCTTTGCACCGATTTTGTGGGCTACTATCATTCTGTATCATCATGTGTGAATATTATGAGCTCTGGCAGCATTCCTTGGTAGATGACATCAATTAATAAAGATTGATTAACACAACAATAACAATTGTAATAGTTGATAAATGAAACCCGGCTAACATGTCTTAGCTGGGTAAGTAAATGATCAGTCATGCCACCAGGACAAGTAAAATGTTCAGTACTTCATATGAAAAACATTAACAAGGTCACCTTTAGGTATGTTCGTCAACACTAAGGGCAGGTCTCGGCCAAAACCTTAAGGCTTCGCCTTGTTGCTACTTCAAAGGTACGTATGTAGGTACCTACTTACATTGTTGTAGGTTCGATTTTGAAACCATTAAGTCAACCTAGATAAAACAAAATAAAATAGCTCCATTAAATAAAGATGGTACGTAAAGATGTTAGTTGTACCTGATCAGACCTGATGCAACGACAGCCAACATAGACTCTCTAATCTGTGGAAGCAACAATCATGGTGGCGGGAACATGGACAGTTGGACGAGCCACATCGAGCCTGACTTATCAATCAGAACTGACAGTTCGCCAACAGCAGATAGCTTGCGGCTATCTATAGGTAAACTTAGGTAGTTAGCTATACCCAAGAAAAAGTCCTTGGACATCGATATGACAGTGGAACGGCGAATTCGTTTGTCCAGCTAAGGAAGGTTAGTAATCTACTTCAGCGACCTGGTATTGCATTCTGAAAGAACTGCGAAGAGTTAATATTATGACTAATAATTATTACTTATTTAGAAAGTTTTCAGCAAACTCTAATAAATCAAGCAGATACCACGTCACCGCTGCCCGGTTATAACTCTGTACTAGCTTAGTAGATATATATACCAGTTCTAGCCTTCAGCTAGAAGCCAGAGAGCTCCTAAATGAGATGCGAGTACGAGCATGACACAAGTAATTTTTTTTTTTTTTTACTTGGTAACTAGTTACGTAACTAACTGAAAGATCCATAAAACAGTTGAGGATTACTCAAAATGGAATTGTGAAAACGGCACGTCTGCATCTTAACCAGTCAGTCTAAGTAGTTTCAGCAGATACAATGTTGAAAAATAGTTATGAAACGTTTGCGCCAGAATCGAATTAAAAATACATTTTCATTAGAGAAGCCGTTTAGGCATGAATAGGTACTTTCACCCTTTGGATTGTGCTCCAAATGATGACCTTCGAAATTCATAGAAATTTAATGACGACTGCCATTGTTTATTATCTAGCCCCGTACATTGAGTAGGGCTGCGGCTACAAGTGATGTGATACACAGTACACAGTAGGTATATGCATGTTCCCAGAATAGTGGAAGTTATAATTTTACCAAAAGGTAGTCGTCTCGTGCAAGAGCACCGTTACTCGATTTATTCGATACACAACTAGTAGACAGCTGCTGCGTAGGAGGTTCACGCATTTTTCAACAAAGAGCTCGGCCACACACTCACAATCCACTGGGACATAAGGAAGACAGCTAATATGGTGCCACTCAGAAACCGCGATGACACTCCGATCATGATCACCCGACAGTAGGATTATAATAAATTCGGTAACTTGTGAAGCGGTATGGTATAGCAACAGCGACTTTCACGAAATCAGGAATTAGCTCAGTGCTTTTAGGTTGAACACTCGCCGGTGGGATTCACTTTGCTCACAGCCGAGAAAAGAAAAGACTCAAAGCTGGAATCTGCCGATGTGTCATGACACTTAAGATAGTGTCTGGGGGGTCACTTTATATGACGAAAAACGAACTTTCAGTGCACTGCGGCGCGAGCTATCTGTTTGTATGTATTAAACGTGCCGATTGCACGACAGCTCTCGTTCGTTCGTTTCTCATCAGTATAGAGTAACGCTCCTGTACTTACCGTGCGTCACCATTCCCATGAGCAGTCCAATGATCTTTAGGCAGTTTAGAACAAAAGCTGCATTAGACAGTTTCTTCAGCAGAGTCATCGAAATAAAAAATTGATTGCACAACTATCCCCAGGAGCAGTCTACAGGTCACTTTGGGCAGTTCAGAAGAAAGCTGCTTTAATAAGTTTAATAGAATACCCTACCTCAGCGGAGGCATCAAATTGAAGTGCTATAACACTTTTAGAAGCGGTGCACGTTACCCGATTTCTCGTCATCCATGCCGATGCGGCTACGGCGACTGCAGGTGGTTACTCAGGCTTCGTTGGTGTGCCCTTGTATGGCTAACATGACCAACCTTGGCAGTAAACGTTCGTCTGCATATGCCAAAATCACTGATGAATAGCGCACGTTACTCGATACCTTCTAAATAAGTCACTCATAATGATGGCTGATGATTATGATGACCGTGCTAGCAATAGTGCAGGCGGTTCCGCTGAGCATAAAATCTCTTCCCAGACAGGGGGCGTTTGGATCTGGCAACCAGAACAGGAGTGCCAGGTGTGCGCAGCGATGCAGGTGGGACAACACAGCCGCCAGGGCAGGAGTGCATGGCTGGGTCTATGCAGCGATGCAGGTAGCACAAACCGGTGGCCAGGGCCAGGACCGGGTGTACGCTGCGATGCAGGTGGCACAAAACGGTGGCCAGGGCCAGGACCGGGTGTACAGCCGCCAGGGCAGGAGTGCATGGCTGGGTCTATGCAGCGATGCAGGTACCACAAACCGGTGGTCGATGCAGGTGGCACGAGACGGCGGCCAGCGCAGGAGCACAGGGCCGGGTGTATGCTGCGATGCAGGTGGCACGAACCGGTGGCCAGGGCAGGAGTGCAGGGCCGGGTGTACGCTGGCCGGGTGCCACGAGACGGCGGCCAGCGCAGGAGCACAGGGCCGGGTGCAGGTTACACGAAACTTCAATTTCACCGAATCGGCCTGCCTACCCTCAGCGGGTGGGTACCGGCGGATCACATTACTCGCCGCACTTGCCACAATGTCCCAACTGTACCCACAATGTACTGAAACTCGGAGCCACGTGCTTCCTGTAAAAAATCCTATGACGGTCCTGGAAAGCTCCTGTTTGTAAAGCCTTACATAAGCTATAATCAAGTGCATTATTGTAATAGCAAAGTTTTTATCAACTGTTTTCTAAAAATATTAGAAATTGAGGGTAGAAAAATATATTTTTATTATTTTTCCTGTATAAAATTAACATATGCTTTACTTAAAGCGGTCATTAATGTAAGTATCTAGCTCAAGCGCCACTAGTAGGACCGGAATATGTGATCAATCATCACCACGACTATCGAATCGGACCCTACTGCGTGGGATAAAAACCCCAAGCGCCGGAGCATTATGACCAGTGGCTGAGCTTTTAAAAGCAGTAAATAATAGCATTTTACTCACGGCTTATCAACTCAAACCTTCGTTGCGAAATCCTCAGCAATGGCTGCGTGCGCAGCAGCCGGCAGGCCCCGCGCCGCCTGGTCCGCATCACGCTACAGCTCCCGGCAGCGAGGACTCCGCAAATTCAATATTATATTTTTCCCCGTCGGAGCGAAGCCGACGAGAACCGTGGCTACATTGAGCCATTTTGCCGAAGTGTTCACTTCAAAAATCAAAAACCAACTGAGGCGCGCGGGCGACTCACTCTATTTATATAGGCACCCGCACCTTGCAAATTAAAGGTGGAGAGAAAAATGGACTTTATTTAACTGACACTGTGACCCTTATGATGCCGAACACGGAGAAAGTCGAAACGCCATATCTCACAATGTTTAACTAGGTTTCAGATAGGCTCAGACTACATAATAGTCGTGCACAACACAGCCAAGTCTACGATATAAAGAACCACGTCCCACTAATATCATTACCCGAAGTTGGAAAGTGATAAGTGTGGTAACTATGTGCGATTGGCCTTAAATAGCTGTTAACAAACTTCGCCCCTCAGTGTGCGGCCGGCCTTAGCCGAACCCGATACATTGTTCTGGCACTTTCGATACTTTCAGGACGGTTTTGCGCTTTTTAAGACCTAAGTTTACTAAGTCTGTTGGCAAGTTAGTGTTTTGTGCAGAAGTTTTAGGGAAAGCCCTAACGTGTTTAGGAAACGCTGTCTTCTACTGTAATATTGTGTATATTATGTACATTATCATCATAATAGGTCTTATTTACCATACATATTTAAATTAAATCAGTAACAGACGATTAATAATTAATTAGTTTTCGAGACCATAATATTATTATTGTATAATGTAAACTTTTCCGTTTAGTATTAAACAGATTCAATTTTATTATTAAAAACATAAACTCACAGTCTGTGGCTCCAAACATAGAACACCTTTATTATCTTCATAATAATAAAATAATGATCATTAAAAGTCAATGAGGAAGGCCGAGGGCCGAGTGTTGTGGCGCTCCTTGGGAGAGGCCTATGTCCAGCAGTGGATGATTATTGGCTGATGATGAAAAGTCAATAATTATGGTTGTCCATCCATTTTAGAGCGGTGGTAGCTCAGTCGGGTGAACGCCCGCTTCTCAATCAAGAGATGCGGGTTCGAATCCCGGCGCTGACATGTACCAATGAGTTCTTTTAACTTAAGTACAATGTATACCATCGCTCTTACGGTGAAGGAAAACATCGTGAGGAAACCTGCATATCTAGATCTAGCACATCTCGATATGTGAACCCACCAACCCGCAGTGGACCAGCGTGGTGGGAAATGGTCCAAGCTTAGGAAGGCAGTTTAGACCTTGGGGATATGCACAAAGGTTCCACTCGAGAGAGCCAGGTGCAGGTACTTACACCCCCACAGAGAATAGAATAGAATGGATAGAATATGGTTGTCCATACATTTTCCCATTGAGATTATTATCCGGGATGGCGGCGGGTTGCCAACTGCTATAATATAAACATTTCTTATGCCACTTACAGGGTGTAAGGAGCGAACAGTCCAACAGAAACATCCCAAAGGGGTGTTACCATTTGTCTGTGACAGATAGTTTAATTCTGAACACTAACCTAACTCATTTAGGGACCTTAGTATATTATCTAATGTCCATAGCACTGCTTTACTGCGAGCTTTTTGTTTGGAATTCCGATATTAAGAAGAAGAAGAAGAATTATGAAGTAGTATGATATTAATTAGGTATTAATTACATAGAGGGTGGAGATCAATCAGTTAGTTACGTTTCTGTGCTATGTAAATCTACTCGACAGACTGAGTAACTTTCATTTTAGGAGTAGGAACAACTCGGAAATTCAAAAATCAAATCAGTTCCTTTATACAATTTACCTACCAAACTACTACCTACGAACGAGACAATTAAACCAATTGTGTGTATATTTTGCTTACTGTTCTCTCCTTAACAAAGCCACTAATAAAGGGAAGTTTACCCTAAACTGGTTCTACAGTATTGAAGCAACAATTTTATCCGTTGCAAAATAAGATACTAAGTTAGCCTTTATTCCTATAAAATAAGGTTTAGAATCGACAATCGAAACTGCCCAGTAAAGTTTGGCCGAAGCTAAGAAAGTTTGATTATAATATTGCTAATTTGTAGGAGGAAAGTGCCCTTTGGGCAAAAGTGGTTATTATTTTTTTTGTTTACTTAATTGAGTATCAGTTTCGGTTTATAAATTTTGATAGGAGCTATAAGTAATTTAAGAACACCTACTTAATTAAGTGCTAAGATAATAGGTAATTATGACAGTAATTAAGAAAGGTTTATGAATTCAGTATCTAGGAAAGGCTGTGTTCTCAATAGGCAAGCCGCCGCCTTAGTTTAGTATGCCAAATGTTCACAGATTGCTAGGGAACGCAACCTTCCTCTTATAAGGATATTAGTGTCGTAAACTTAGGTACTTATCTAGCTATAATAAGGTTTCTTTAAATTATTGGTTATGTTATAACGGAGTCGATGGCCTAGTAGTTGAAGATTTTCCTCAGACATTGACCCATCCAGCATTCACCGATCAATACCCGGTTGGGTACATTTATTTGTGTTTCCAAGTTTGATTTACACATAGAAGGCTGATTTATGTTCACATGTTGCATCGCACCTCATAAGGAATTATTTTAACATTTTCTTTAAGCTGCGTACAGGCCGGCCAAACGAATGCCAACGAACGGGTTTCGTTGACCTTCGTTGCTGCAGTCTGCCCTGTATTATGTATGATACTTATATATCCATCGTTGGGCGTTCGTTGGGCGTTCGTTGGGCGTTTGTTGGGCGTTCGTTGGGCCGGTCTGTACGCAGCTTAAGAGCACATTGCATTAACATGGCGTGCACTGTACTCCTTCTGTGGATCTCTATAAATCAATCGCTGTGTGATGGAGCATTGCTTTTAAATTCACGCTGTTCAAACATTACTTATAAAGTTACAGATGTAACTATAAATTTATTTTTTACTTAAGAAGTAAAATGCCTATCTATGCATTAACGATTGACTGTCTAAATTTTGCCGATGCAAAAATGAGTGCATTTTTGCGAGGCTAAACATTTTTACAAATAATCGTTTTTAAAATCCTAGAGTTAAGGGTCGGCAAGGGGGAATCGAGGGTTGGCATTGTCATAGAATTATGTAGTAAATGATGCTCTACAACCTTGAAAAAAATCACACAGGTAGTCGAAGAGTCTAGCTAGGTGCTGAATGATTCGAATTTAAGTAAATGATTATGGATAACTGTAAATAAAATTCAGAATATCACGAAAAACCAGAAAATCACATTCCCGTATTGTAACAACTGTTTCGTAATTATTAAGAATTTTCATATGATTTTTATCATATTATAAAGTTAAAGGCTTGGACTAGGCGCTAAATACCTTGTTTTTTAATAAACACACACTTATTTTGTGTAAATTAATCCCAATCTTGAGCAATTTTTTTCTCTCAAATCTTCATACAAATATCTATGGCGGCTTTCTGTGTTATAAAATCATATAAACACAAGTGACGTTTGACTCAGTTGGCCGCTGGCCTCCAAAGAAGGGTCACGTCGGTTTAGGCAGCACTGACAGCTCGCGATCTTATCGTGTACAGATACAAAATCACTGCACATTGGTTGTCATTGCACTTTTTCAACTTTTATGACACCAACATAATTTGATTTGAAATTGAGGAAGCATAATTCTTCCAGTATATTAAATACATTAAATTAAATTAGATAGTGTGCAATATTCTCGTGACATTACATTCTCGTAAAGGTCTGATGAGGAGCAGGAATATAGCGAATGGATCTAAGTGATGACAATACGCACGAACATTAGGTTAGGGATCAAAAATACAGTCTCTTGGTGCTGGTTGAGGTATGGTCTCGTGAGGATCTGATGAGGGCAGTAACACGGTGGTGGCTCAATTTTATTTCAAAGATGTTAATAGCTAAAAGCATTGAGTTTAGGCTATTAAGTATGTTTTTCAGAGAGAGAGAAAGAGATTTTATTTTTCCTCTGGATGTGTTAGGTTTACTGGGTTTGCTAAGTTCATTCTGTTAATGGCATCAAGTTGTTATGTGTTCATAAGTAATAATTATTTATTAACAAAATGCTGTTGGTTCTCCACGAAAATGTAAAAATAAAAATAAAATAAATTCGTAAAGTAAAATTGTCAGTGACGGAATTTCTTCTATAGACAGTAGCCACAAAAAAAACAAACGATAGATGGCGTGATTTGAAGATAAAGATACATTTATTCGATACATAGACAGCAACAACAAAAAAATACAGATTTAAAGAAAAGAAACACATACTTATACAAAACAATAAAGAAAAAAAAGGATAGGTACACATCAAAATAACTGGAAAAAATATAAGCTCCAATTTACTTGTGTGGGACAGGGAGTACCATAATATTTTTTTTGGGGTACTCCCTCCCCATCTATGCGAAATATCAGCTTGATATCTTTACCCGTTTCTGAGAAAAAGGGCGGTGACAGACAGTCAGTCAGACAGACGGACAACAAAGAGATCCTATAACGGTTGCTTTTTTTCTTTTGACGTTCGAAACCCTAAAATTAAGTAAAAATATTATGCTGCTACCAAAAAATGTACTTACAGGTATTGAAAAAGCGGTATATAGTACTAAACAAATTATAAACAAACAAAAAACCCGACTGCACGCTAAAAAGATGAAAACAAGTCCCAATGTTAATGGAAAGTATCGTAGGCGGGGACCAGCAGAGGGTTCACCATTTAGCTGAATGTTACTTAGAAAACGGCCTTGAGTGGCGGTCAAGTTTTTTTATTTGTAACTTTTTAGTTGTTTTTATTTTATGAAATTTTACGTCAGTAGTTCATGATCATTTTTTATTTCAATAATTTTGGTGTTGTTATTTAAATACCTTCAATATGCATATTTTTGTAATGTGAAAATCAAGCCTTTTCATTTGATACCTTACACGGCAACGTTGAATTATTATTTTTTCGATCATCACGTTATGTCCTCTAGAGGGTGCTATGTACATTTTAATGGAACGTCACATAGCCTATAACCATCGCGTCATCAATACGCTTCTAACAATACCTCATACATCAAAATCTATCAAGCCGTTTAGGCTACAGGAGGGAACAAAGAAACAGACAAACATACATACATACAATCAAAAAACATTATCCTCCTCCTTCGGCAGTCGGGTAAAAAGGAGTAAGACAGGGGGTCATTCTGAACTTTTGCTCTACGAGTTTTGGAAATTAACAAAAAAAAACCTTTTTCATAGAAACTTTGTTGGACATGTGACTTTTTACCATGGAAAACGAATATTTTTTTTCGCGAATTTGCAAATCTCGTAGAACAAAAGTTGTTCAGAATGAGCCCTTGAGTCATCCCCTTTTGGCTTAGTATAGCCCTTTTGTGACACTATGTATTTACTTTGCTTTGTCGTCGGGGTTCAGTTGGCTGGAGGATGCCCGAAACTTATTATCTACACTTTAATACTTGTAGTTACCTTTCTACAAGTAAACACCACATTTGTTTGAGAAAGCTAATCGGGTTCCGAGTATAGAGTATAGAGTAAAGTGGAACCCCTATTAATTTCTACTCTTTCCTGGTGCCTACCAGTGTAAGTAAGAATTATACTTACTTACCCTAAAATCACCCAAAATGTACTTGAACATAATTGTCAATAAAGTTGGCGAGTAAAAGTTTTTCGACCCACTGTGCAAACTTACATGTGTGCGTGTCACTGCGTGTGCTGTGTGAAGAGCATTGAAAACCCAAAATTGGCGCGGCACGTCACCCTGTGCGGGCCCTTAATCACGCACGGGTCTCTGCGACAATCGCAGTATGTAAACCCTAGTATCCCTAAAGTGAACCTTTGTATTGGTTGTGTAATTATTTTAGTACCTATGACTTTAACTACATAAGTATTATACACTAAGTGCTCTCCAAACCATTTCCTAATTTTCCCCAATGCTTCAACCTAAATTATCACTCGCCTACTGAAAGCATTCCTCGGAAACTCCGGACGCGGCACGCAACCAACATTTTGCCTTCTTTAAAAATGCATGCTCTAACTTTATAGTCTGACCACTGCGACTAGGGAAGACGGGCCAAGTTTTACCACTCTTTAAAAGAAGAACAACAAACTTCGCGAATCCAACGGTTTATGAAGACAGCTAGTGGACCCATGGGAGATAAGAACCCCAAATTTATTTTTTATTACTAAACCTGCCTTCGCAAATGCCTCTTTCAAGTCTCCGGAGACAGAAATTTGTGATAACAGAGTTACGGCTTAATTAAAAAGTATTGTTTTAGTATTTCAGACGAAGTGGAATGTTGTGACTTCTTTTGCTGAAATAACTGAAGATTTACGCGTTCGGAGGGTAACTTTATACTGACGAAAAATGAACAAACGAGAGCCTGTCGTGCATTCAGCACATTTAATACAGCGAGGTAGAGTCGTGACTCGCGCAGTAGCGTTCCGAAACTAAGTTTTTTGTCATATAGAGTGACCCCCCCGTTTCAGGATTTTACTTATTTTGTGCGTTGTCTTCGTTAGTCTTTATGCTAAAAGCTAAAGTAAGCTCACAGTTCTAAACTGTCAACAGTAAAACGTTGAATTGGACTGCCTTTATTTTGTGTTATAAAAAAATTAAATTAGGTACGGTGGCCTGCGCCTAAAAGTATACAGGTGGAGTTTTTAAAATAGCGATCTCAACCTCACATGCTGCTCAAGCACATCCACATAAACGCCACTGCTACACACATCACACACAACACGTCCCCGGATTTATAACAGATGTAGCTGGTCCCTTCATCATCAGGGAGATATTTTAAAAACTCCGCCTGTATACTTTTAGGCGCAGGCCACCGTACGTCAACCACAATGGGCAAATCTCTTGATGTCCAAATTAAAGATTTTTAACTGAAAATTTAGCGTTATTACGCTTAACGAACTTGATTAAGTTATAATTGATAATAAGTGATAATTTAATTATTGGAGTCACAAACCCAATTTTAAAATCGCTGCTTTTGACAAAATCTGACTGGTACGGTGTCTTGAAAAAAAACTTTAGTTATTTAAATAACCCTATTTTAGATGCAAAACATATCCTGACTATAATCGAAACAAAAGTTAACATTTTTATACGCAGTTGGTGCCTAACAACAATCTAAATAAAACACCAAAAACATTGCGCCAAAACAGCCGCCCGTGTGTCCCACAAACTACAGCCAGTTGATGTAGAGTAATGCAGCTATGCTTTTAGGCGCCATCCCCGCTGCTCACCTGTCGCCCCCGCTTCCCGTGGGAAGGCCGCCTTTTACGAGCCTTGGAACGACGCCCGCCGTCCCAAACACGGTTTTAATTTAAACATCAGCTATAAGACACTTAACGGCCTAGTTATGAACCCTCAACCCCTTAGAGTAATCCAAGTACGCGCCTAGGCTTGCATGCCTTGCACTTTCCAGGTGGTCTGTTAGCAGTAAGTTAGAGTAAGCAAATTGTTATCTTGTTTAGCTCGTAAGTCATTTTGGTCATTGAATATATCAGATCGATTTAGCATGCGCTTCTGCTAAGACGTGTCTCGTTTTAATTAAATAATTAGTTTTTAAAAACCTTCCGATCGCTCCCGCAATCTTGACTGGCGCAGCCGATTCGGTAGGATAACTGAATTATCCCGTGAAAATTCGGTTATAGAACTCTTACCGGTTTTCCGCGCGTTCCGGGAAACGCGCCGCGGATAGTGTTAACAGTGTCCTACTGCGAACCAAACAAATGTGTCAAGGCGGAAGGATTATACCGACCGGCTGGTGAGTACAACTTTTCACCTCCTGTCCAAATTCCCTCTACAAGTAAAATTTCTTGGGTTATCTTGAGATAAGAACTCTCTCATTATAACGTTATCTATAGTTAGAAATATTAGTACTTACTAAAATTTGTAATATATATATACCTATAAATACTTGTGTTATAAATAAGATTAAAATTTAAACTTAGACTAAGTGAATTGTGTAATAAAATATTCAAAATGCCTGATCAGGTAGGCATGGAGAGTATAACGCTCATTCCGGGCGAAGTACTAAAGATCATACCCATCTTTAATGGGGATAAACGCATATTAAATTTGTTTTTGGCTAAAAGCGAATATATTATAGAAAGATTTAGAGGTAATGAGGCCCAAGACACATATATCATGCATGCTATAACCAGTAGACTAGCAGGTGATGCTGCTGCCCTTGTAAGTGAGAGGCAGGATATTATGCACTGGGATAATTTTAAGGAATTACTCGTGCAACATTTTGGAGACCCGCGAAACGAAGAGTGTATTGCCATAGAATTAGAAACTCTTAAAATTAATCCTAACGAAAGCTATCTTGATTTTTGCAACAGGATCCAGTCAGTGCGTTCTATTTTAATCTCAAAGGTAAATAGAATCGAAGACGCGAACATAAAAAATAGTAAAATTGCTATTTACACCAATACGTCACTCAACGTATTTTTGTATAATCTCCCCGAAAATATGGTGCGCATTGTTCGCCTTAAAGCCCCCGCTACTTTGGAAAAAGCATTGGAAATTGTATTGGAGGAGGTCAATTTCCACGATCAGTATGTTATGCGTAATAAAATGACTCTTCCTAGCTCTATGGTAAAGTCTCAGAACACACTAGTAACAACGCCCACACAAAAACTCGACGCAAAGCTTATCAGTTATGGCCAACTCCAGCCAACCGGCCTTAGACCGATATTACCCACCGGTTACACCCCTCGATTTAATAATAGTATGGCAGTCCAATCATTTAATAATCAACCCTATGGCTACAGGCCGCAGTTAGGGAACAGCAATCCACAAATTGGGTATAGGCCACCACAGCCACAATTTGGCTACAAGCCTCCGCAATTCGGATACAAACCCCCGCAGTTCGGATACAAACCCCCGCAGTTCGGCTATAGACCACAGTTTGGTATGACAACTGCACAAAAATTCGGAAATAATAATCCTCAACAAATTGGGTACAAACCCACAGTCCCTATTTGGAACAAGCCCGCGGCCGCACCACAGCATGTTTATTCAAACGATGTGTCGATGAGAACCGCACCTCAGAGACCTAATAACCAGGGTTTTAAATTAAATGAACTGTGCCTCTACGAAGAGGACCAATACCAACCAAATTATTACAACCCGGAGCAGTACGTCTACCTAGACGATGTACCTGCAGAACAAGTACATCATCCAGATATCGAAGGTAACTTTTCTGACTGTCAATTACAGGAATCATCCGAGGAACTGACACAGGAAAATGCAACCCCTGAACAAATAGAAAATTTTCACATAACAGCCTCAAACACCCCCCGGAAAAATTAGAATTAAATTGTGACCCGAACTTAAAATTACCGCATATTTATCTTCCCGAAATCAACGGTAAATTCATGATAGATTCAGGAAGTATGAAATCTTTTATAAGCCCACGTTTAGCATATCAGTATTTTCATGACCAAATAGTTCACGAACCATTCGAAGTGATTAGTACACACTCATCAAGTAAACATAACGAAGTCATAAATATTCCGCTATTTCCCAGCTTAAATAATTCGGGTCAGCACAAATTCTATATCTACAATGTAGATGCGCGGTACGATGGACTTATCGGCTCTGACTTGTTAGAGCAGTTACAAGCCATTGTTGATTATAAACATCACGTGTTACGAACGAACACGACATCTATACCTATTATACACAATCGCGAGGACCACGTCATAGAACTGGCCCCCCGCTCTGAACAACGAGTGAAATTGCCGACTGATTTATATTCAGGCGAAGCTATTTTAAATTATACGGAATTTTGTGAAGGAGTAAGGATGCCTAGCGCGCTAGTTAGGTGTACAAATGGATATGCTACCACGGTTATTCAAAATACTCGTGATGAACAGATGACATTAACTATAACACACCCGTTTAAAACGGAACAGTATGAAAGTAGTACAGAATGTCAGGTTAATAGTATGATGGATGAAAGAAATATTGAAATAGATGAGATATTGACACAAAACTTAGCCAAATTACGACTTGATCATATGAATGCGGAAGAACGTCAGCAGATACATAACTTATGTATGGAATATAAGGACATATTTTATAGCGACTTACTTCCTCTCTCATTTACGAATCAAGTAAAACACTTTATAAGAACAAAGAACGAAGACCCTATATACGTAAAACCCTACAGACAGGCCCCTATACAAGCAGAAGAAATTAAAAATCAGGTGGAAAATCTTTTGAAAAATAACGTCATTCAGGAATCATTTTCCCCTTGGAGTGCACCAGTGCACCTCGTCCCTAAAAAGATGGATGCATCCGGTGAAGCTAAATATAGGATGGTTATAGATTACAGGCGCTTAAATGACATCACTATAGACGACAAATATCCTCTCCCTAACATAACCGACTTATTTGACAAATTGGGTAAATCATCTTACTTCTCTACTTTAGATTTAGCCAGTGGCTACCATCAAATCGAAATCAATGAAAGCGATAGACAAAAGACGGCATTTAGCACCCAGAACGGCCATTATGAATTTTTGAGAATGCCGTTCGGCTTAAAGACAGCCCCAGCAACATTTCAACGTGCTATCGATAATGTCCTTCGAGGTTTACAAGGAATACACTGCCTGGTATACCTAGATGATATTATTATCTATTCTGCAAGCCTAGCAGAACACATACAAAAATTAAGGGCAGTCTTTGAACGACTTAGATCCACCAACTTGAAAGTACAGCTTGATAAGTCTGAGTTTCTTAGAAAAGAGGTTTTGTACCTTGGGCACACCATTACAAAGGACGGCCTTAAGCCCAATGACGATAAGGTTAAAGCTGTATTGAACTTTCCCTTACCTAAAACTACGACTGAGATTAAAAGTTTCTTGGGTTTGATTGGATATTATCGAAGATTCATTAAGGACTTCGCTAAAATAACTTATCCCTTAACATCTTGCCTTAAAAAGAAAAACCGAATTATAATTGACCAAAAATACATTGACTCATTTCAGAAATGCAAGGAACTTTTAACTAACGCACCCCTACTCCAATATCCCGATCCATCTAGACCGTATATTCTTACTACTGACGCATCCTCTGTGGCATTAGGCGCGGTCTTATCGCAAGGCACTGTTGGCAGCGACCAACCAATCGCCTACGCAAGTAGAGCACTCAGCGACACCGAGTCTCGCTATAGTACTATCGAGAGAGAGCTCCTAGCTATAATATGGGCTGTAAAACACTTCAGGCCATACTTATACGGCCACAAATTTCTGATTTACACTGACCATCGCCCATTGTCGTGGCTATATTCCATTAAAGAGCCAAATAGTAAACTTACCCGATGGCGGTTACGTCTATTAGAATATGACTTCGAAGTAATTTACAAAAATGGCAAACAGAACACCAACGCCGACGCCTTATCTCGAATCAAAGTGAATGTTTTGACGTCCGATGACGACGCAATGTCTATGCAAGTAAACATTGACGACAAAGAGAAACGGCTTCAAGACCACATAAACGACTTGACTAAAAACATAGAAGACTGTTCTAATAAACCCCAACGACATGATTCTTCGACTATTACTATTTCCGATTCCTCTGCAACGATAACAGGCTCTGAAGAACCTGATAACTATCCGGTCCGCTCATTGTCGAGTCATTCACAAACTATTCACTCTGCTGAAGACTTAGAATCATTTGGTATTCCTATATTACAAGAGGCTATAGATACGAAGCCCAATCAAATACTTGTATTCGTTTGGTTTAAGAACGATATACAAGTCACACATACAACTAGAGACAACCAAAAAGTAATAGAGGTATTTTTGCCACCAGATAATGAGGATTTAGTGAAGCGCTTTTTAAAGGAATATATTAACCTAAAAACAAAATATTTTATATATTTTGAGGACTTAAGACACCGGAAGTTATTTACGAAAGTAATAATATATTTATTTAAAAAGGGTTCCGTTGAGTTTTTAGAGTGTACCGAAAGGGTTGTATACATAGAGGATGAGAAAGAACAAAAGGCCATTGTGTTGAAAATGCACGAAGGTAAGACCTGTCATCGCGGAATAAAAGAGACGTTAGTTAGGATACGCAGACATTATTACTGGTTAAATATGAGAGATACTGTTGCTGCAATATTGAATGGATGTGATGCATGCCAGAGAATGAAGTATGACAGGAAGCCCATAAAGCCCGTTCTACAACTTACACAAACACAGGATGCTCCTTTTCAAGAGGTGTTCATAGATTTGTTTACAATTGATGGGATATATTATCTTACCCTCGTAGACGCCTTTAGTAAACTCGCACAGGCAATAGAAGTCACAAACCGATCAACTCCTGAAGTTATTCGGGCCCTGATTAAATATTTCTCATACTACGGAATACCTAAGAAAATTACCTGTGACCCCGGAAAAGAGTTTAATAACGAGCTCATGAAGGAACTAATGACGATGTATAAAATAGATTTACACATAACAACCCCCAATAATCCAAACTCCACTAGCATAGTAGAAAGATTCCACTCAACTATTATCGAAATTTATCGCCTAGCTAAATATGATCAAAAATGTACCGACGCAGCATCTGTCATGACGTACGCCATACTTGCATACAACAACACCATACACTCCACCACAGAATTGACACCGTTTGAAGTAGTTTTCGGACATACAGACTCCAGTAAAATCTTTGAGGGAAACTTTGAGAAAAACTACATGCAACAACTATTAAAAGACCATGCGAAGCGTACCAAATTTCTGTATAAACACATAGCTCAAATGACTCTGTTAGGAAAAGAAAAAGTAAAGGAAAAGAAAGGAGGTGAGACCGGACATGAATTCGCGACAGGTGAAGATATCTATGTTAAAGATATCAATATTAGGAAGAGTAAAGATAAGCCCAGATATAATAAAGCGGAAGTTGTAGATCAGGTACAAAGAAATATTATTCCCGTAAGGATAGGACATAGAGATACCAAAGTCCCCATTAAAAATGTGAAACGTCGCCCACAGGTGGTGTCTGGTCACCCTGACCCTGATCACGTTGAGCCAGGCCCATCATCTGCTCAAAATTGAGAAAAACCCAGGCGTACTACCCGTTAAACGAGGCCATGCTTATAAGCAGGAAGATAAGTGGATTATTATTAAAGTGTTAGATTTAAGCGACTTATACAAAGATTTAGTTTTTAACATAGATAAGTATAATGAGTTTTCTAAATTAGTAGATATAAACAAACCAAATGCATATGAGTTTTTCGATTTACGCAAACAGGTAGATTTCCTTAAAGAAAAGGCTATAAGTAAATCCGGAGAGCTAACGCCCACGCGTAGATTCAAACGAGGCATTATCAACCCCTTAGGATCACTGATTAAAGTTATTACAGGAAACCTGGATAATCAAGACGCTATTCGTTACGAGTCACTAATATCTCAGTTAAAGGGCAATCAGATTATTACAGATAAGAAAATTATGGTTATCTCCAAAATGATGGACAGTTTCATAAATAGTACTGAAACCTTACATGAAAATACTTTAACATTAGACGCACGTTTCAAAAAGATGGAAAAACTTGTAAAAACTATAGCAAATAAGGAAACCAGTTATATATACTCAGTATACATTTTAAGTATGTTTAATATGTTCTTAAATAATTTTCGAACCATTCATACTACTATACAAGAAATTGAAACTGCGTTGGCCTTCAGCAAATTGTCAGTATTACACCAAAGTATTGTGAACTCTACAGAATTATTATCTTTGTTACAATCTATTTCTAAAAATGCAAATTTAATGTACCCAGCAACTCTTGAAAATTTGGTTAATCTGGAAAAGACAATAATTGTTAAAAGCTATGTAAAAGAGAGTCAGATAACGTTCATAATGGAGGTACCCTTAATAGATAATAATACCTATAGCTACTATCAAATATATTCACTACCTATATATAATAGCAGTCGCAATATAACCCAAGTAATTATTCCCAAACACCCCTACCTATTGGTGAAAGGTTCGGAATACCTGCCGGTCCAACACCCCTGCGAGCAGCTCGCCTCCGACGACCAGTTCCTGTGTGCCGAGGATAGCACTGTCTTGTACTCACCACCTACCTGTGTAGAACAGCTGATGAAATTTAGTATAAATTATAATGCCTGCACCCCATACGCTATTGATATAGAGACAATCAAAGTTCAACGGATTGACTCTACCAGCTGGATTTTATATGCACGAGAAAAATCCATGTTTTCCACTCAATGTCAGAATGATATAACACACCAACAGATACAAGGCACCTATATACTAACTATATCTAACATATTATGTGATTACCAGCTGGAGAATTTCTACCTACACCATAGACAACACTATTTTACTAGTCTACAGTACAAGGCGCTACCAATAATAGATCTACCAGAGCTTCCACAAGACAACGTGACTACATCCCGCACCGTGAACGTGAAGGGTGTCAATTTAGACAACCTACGACAGATGTATAACACTCTACAAAGTGAAATTAGTGAAAACAGTGAAAATATCTCAATGCCCACAGTGCAAGTGAAAAGTGTTAGCTTAGCAACCCTTATTCTGTATTTCTTGTTAATCATATGTGCCATTGGTTTTTCTATGTATAGTTATAGAGTATTGATAATGTCGAAGCTTCGAAATTCCCGGAATCAAGAATCTTCCAGTAATTTCGATCTTGGGGATGGAGGAGTTATGAACCCTCAACCCCTTAGAGTAATCCAAGTACGCGCCTAGGCTTGCATGCCTTGCACTTTCCAGGTGGTCTGTTAGCAGTAAGTTAGAGTAAGCAAATTGTTATCTTGTTTAGCTCGTAAGTCATTTTGGTCATTGAATATATCAGATCGATTTAGCATGCGCTTCTGCTAAGACGTGTCTCGTTTTAATTAAATAATTAGTTTTTAAAAACCTTCCGATCGCTCCCGCAATCTTGACTGCCTTCTTAGCTTGTGTTTATGATTATTATGTTACAGTGTTTATTTACCTCCGTACTGAATTTTATAAATGAGGCTTTTGAAAGGGAATGAGGGCTTTTAATAATGAATTTCATGTCTGTGGTGTGAATATTTACTATTTACATATTATATATATTACGGTGTTATTCGATTAATGAGTTCAGCAGTCTATGCAGTGTACCTACACGTCTTTACTGAATCTCCCATCATCATGAGTATCATTATTTAAAATATATTCCTGAATATCTCGACAGCCCTCTTTCAAATGCCTCTATTAATTAGGTACTTACTAATTGTTATTTATCCGTTTGAGCGCATATAATATATAGATACCTATAATTAATATAAACCTATTAAAGAGTAAACTGACCTCGGTCATTTCGAAAACACTAAAACACTGTTTATTTTCATCAAAGATTATGACTTGAGGTTATCGTGGTATTAATTTGACCCCCGTTTCTAGATAACAGGATAGGTATACGAAATAGGTACTTTTCTATCGTGGGAATAACCGCTGATTTATTAACAACATATATTATATAAAAATAAAACAATTGAGTAATATTTAAAAAAAAAAACGTTTAACAGTTTTTATCTTTAAAAAATCTGATTGACAGGAAATAAAAGACAAAACAGCTATTCCAACGTTAAACCACATGGATTTAATTGAGGAAAACTACATTACAAACAAATACAACATACATCAATTAACAACTTCAACAATCGGCCTTCCTCCTTCAATCAGCCAAGCACTGCCGCTTTCCGCAGTTTCAAAAACATCAGCTGCAGCCTTACCCACCGCCTCCACCTTCTGCCAAGCCTGCGCGTTCAAATACTTGGTAAAGTCCACCGAAAAGAACACATCATCCCAAGTTTTCGGCGAAACAGTCAGATTGGTCTCCGTGAATCCTGGACAGATGGCCACGACCCTCACTCCTGTCTTCTTGTAGTTGTCTCTGTGGCCAAGAGACCTGGTGAAGCCGAGAACTGCGAACTTTGACGCCTGATACACGGGGAGGTAGGGCTCCACACGGTAGCCGTATATGGAGGCCAGGTTGACAATAGTGCCTCCTTTCCCTCCATTGTCCTTTCGCATGTGGTCCCAAAACTTCATGGCCCAACCGATGAGGTATGTCACGTTTATGTCTATGCATTTCTTCCAAGCCTGCTCGTCTAGTATACCTGCATTGTTCACCAGAATGTCCACGGTTGTGTACGTGTCGAGAATCTTCTTAGAGACGGTATCCAGGTCTGTCGTGACGTCACACTTTATGAAGACCGCTTTGTTGCTCCCGTGTTTGGTTGTCAGGGTTTTGACGGCGTCTGCTCCATGTTTCTCGTTGATATCGAGTAAGATGACCAGTTTTGCACCATGTTTGAGGTAGTTGTCAGCTATTTGTAGACCGATGCCCGTAGCACCTCCAGTTATTACCACTACTTTATTTTTTAGACTCCTTTCCTCCATTTCGTTGTGTGACCGTAAATGGAATATAGGAGTTGAATGATGTGTAATCTCTTATTTATACAAGATTGGAAAGTAATAAATTCAACTAAGAAAACAGGTTTTATCTCATTTGCAATTAAGGGGCAGAACAATAATTGTGATAGATTTAACTTATGAAGGAAAAAAACTAGCAACAAAATAATTCAGTAATGGTTTTCAATCATCATCCACTGCTGGACATATAGACCTCTCCCATATTCCCTCTAAAATCAGCAGACCTTACAAATGTTTCAATTTGTATGAAACTATGAGGTATAACCCTTAATATTAAGTGCAGATAAAATCGAATACTCACAATAACATGCATGCACTGGGGTACTTTACCTTTATGTTTATGTTTTGATAATAACTACATAACATTACGTCGTCGTGGGCAATCAAGGTTGCTTATTTAATAGGTGCATGTACAAAATATATTAGGAACGAGTTTTGTTTAATACACTCGCGTGCAATGATAAATTTCCACCTGCAGTTGACGTTCCGATATCACTGGAATTTTTTCATTGCCTGTGAGTGTATTATTAGCAGACACTTGAATAAAGCCTTGGTTTTTAACTTTAAATTTTTACTGTTAGTTAAGATGGTATTTTGCTTGACTAGGTAGTCCCTCCTTTACAGTGCGAGAAAAGCAACCTCACTCGAATGAGCGCTAAAATGTTCTCATCAGTCTCTTGCGAATATAATCTTATTTCGGGAGGTATGTTAAATAAAAGATAATATATTCAGCACCATGAAGAGACGTGCATTTCAAGTGACTCGTGACTTGCTTCAGAATGGGATCAATGGTTTCGGGAAATTGGCAGATATTTTCTTTGCCTTTAAGGGTGAGCGCACACATACGACGCATATTTCGAGGACTGAAAATTTTAGGTCTAAGGTTTAAAAGGATGTACTAAACGTATAAATCGCGCTGACTAGCGGAGGCTTTCCGTTTAGGAGTAATTTGGTGCTATGTCACTGGAACTTTTTAATTGCTCCATTGCTCCTGAGTGTACTTAGTTGGTAGATACGACGTCAACCATGCTTGTAACATGCTGATAACCTTTTTTATTTAATAATAAGCCCTTCTACACAGGTCTTTTATCGAAGTCGATAAACTTGTTTTAAGCGTGTTCCACTAATCACAGATTTATATTATACACATATTTATAGCGAATCGCGATATAGCGACGTCAACCATGTTTGTAACATGCTGATAACCTTTTTTATTTCATAATAAGTCCGCTACACGGGTCCGTTATCGAAGTCGATAAACTTGTTTAAAGCGTGTTCCTCTAATCACAGCGCCGTATTTAAGTAAATCGCGATATAGTGAAGTTTATCTACGTCGATACCGAACCCGTGCAGCGGCTACTCCCTCAAATCTACACCTAAAATACTTCCCAACCCGTCACCAGCTGACGCTCTCACATACACACTCCCGCCCGCGGCCCCGCCCACCAGACTGACAGACACGTGATTAATACACTGTCACTGCAGCCGGTCGGAGATTTACATGTGAGTAATGGAGCCGCCTGCACGTTATATAGTAGAACTCAATACGAGAACGCGAGGGTTAACCGCTTTAATCTGTGTGTTCAGAAACCAGAATACCTAGTTAGAGCGCAATCGTATAAAAAGCGTCCGTCGTCGAGCTAGCTTCAGTGATAGTAACTGATCATTGAAGTTAAGCAACACATGGCACGGCCACCCATCCAATGGGTGACCGATTTCAAGCGGTGGTTTTCTGGACGCTTCCGTGCATTCTGGTGGCACGTTAAACCGTGGGTCCCTCAGACAGACATACAAATACACTACAAACTTGTACCACCCATATTTTTAAGTAACTGGAAAGAGTACCTAATAGGAAACCTCAATAAAGTGTTTATTTATTTACGTAGATATTCTCCGGAGCGGATGTCAACTCCGGGGGAAGAGGCCATCGCTTCGGAGGACTTCCGGGGAGGTTCCGGAGTCGGTGCTCTGTTTTACTCACTCTTTGTTTTGTAAAAGAGATTTATTTGGTCGAAATCGGAATCGATATTAGCGTAAGTCCTTACTATGTGGGTTGTTTAGTTTCACGAAGGAACTTATATTTATTTAAGTAGCACCAGCCAGGTGATTCAATCGTAAATCTCATTTTCAATATCACAAAATGAACGTTAAGTATGTTATTTATAAGAATTCCAATGCAATGCAGTCGGTCTTTACTTATAAATAAAATAAAATAATAATAAATAATCGATTGACCTCTGTTGGACTTGACCACCTATTTCCGCTGGTACTGAAGGGTTTCTTGAACCAACGGCGGAGGCCCATGAGGAATACTACAAAATATGCCATAACTTTCTAACCTGTATTGAAACTACAGTACAGACTTGTTTTGCTTACACACAATTTAATATTAACCCTCAAATTCATAGAACGTATTGTAAGTTTACAACAAGGTTAAAATTGCCTTTGAAACACAGTTTCGATTCTTTACGTCACTGAAATGGTTGAAATTCGTATATCACAACGTCAATTTTAAACCTATTGTAAAGTGTCAAAAAGCTTTATGCTTTATTTAAGCTTTATGAATTTGGGGGTAAGTGTTTTTGGTCATATAAAAAAAAAAAAAAACACGCACTCACGCCTTGTACTAATGTTCTCCCTTGCGGGGTAGGCAAGAGGTGCATTGCTGCACCCACTTTTCGCCAGAGTGTTATGTTAGTCCCAATGTAATAGGGGGCGGGCCTATATAAACGTTTATTAATCACGGTATTTTCCTTTATAGTAAGAGCGATGGTTTACATACGAATATATGTCGTCTCCACAGGCGAGAGAATCGAGACAAGTCCGCTCTTTTATCGTCGGGTAGTCTCTACGGATGAGCGATGACTCCGCCAGAATCATAAAATCTTCATCAGGTAAAATATAAGACATAATACCTAATTTGCCACAACCCTGTACCGGTTTTAAAAAACCTGTCTCATTTAGTTAATTAAATTTCCGTTGCAGATTTTTAAAGCTTGCAAGCTTTAAAGCTTAAAATTTCTATCTGCTTTACCCAAATCATATCTAGCTTTTGTTAGTGAAAAATCATATATGGACGCAAGCATGCATTTTCATTTTCAGTTTAAAATTAACCCTTATGATTCAGGAGTTAAGGAGCAGCTCAGCGAGGCCACCACTGAGCCATGCTGTTACACCGGTCACTCGTAAACCAAGTAAAATTAGCCAGTAGGGAAACTCATCACATAATGTGAGGTGAGTCATTACTCGTCACACACAATGACACACCTCAGGGTTATAATTCTACTATTTTTTTAAGTATTTTAAATAACATTCTACTAAGATGATGATCTAATACGATGGTTGTGAGTTTTCCTAATGTTGGATCTATTTTTACTTATGGCATTTGGTATAAAAATAGATCCAGCATTAGGAAACATTATGCCTGATCCAGACTCACGCCGAGAAGACCCGAGAACACCTGAGACGCGATAGTGTGATGAGTTTCTCGCCTTCTCGTTATCTCGCTCGGGTGTTCTGATGTTCTCCGATTGGTGTCGGTCTTTTGGCCCGAGACAAAGGGATTTCACGAACACAAGTGAGACCATACCGTGAGTGTGGATGGTTCACCGAGATCGCGAGAAGTCTCGACGAACCTCGGCATGAGTCTGGATCAGGTATTAGGATTCCCACGGGAACACCTTTTAAGGTAAAGTCAAGCTCGATGGAAAAGATATAGTGAAATCATACTTTATTAAAAAGATAACGTTCTTTTTGCATTTCACTGCACTGAAACTTTATCTGGCTTGCATCAGGCAACTCGGAAAGCAACTTTTTGCCTGCAAATTCGGGCGGTCCCACGGGCAAAAACTAAAATTGTTGTACAGCTGAACACACGGTGTTCCATAACTTTTTGTTTACAAGATTTATTTGTAGCCGAGTGTATCATAACATTACGCACATAAATCAGAGAATATGAAAAAAGTGAGCGCCACAAACCACTGCAATATTACTTAGAGGTACACTAAATTGTTTTTAAAGTGGATGGAATGGAATGACTTTAATACTATTAGGTTGTTTTGTGATCGATAGAGGATATAAGCTGCTTTTATTGCGTTCTAGGAGCAGACATGAATTCTTAAGAGGCACTTTTAGAACGTCTGTCTTCTTTGTTTCTAGATATTCGCTGGAAGATTGTTCGGTAAAGTAATATTTATTAAATTAGGTACTATTGAAATTTTAGGAACTAATTTAGACCAATTTGATTGTAAATGTGTATGTTGTTTATTAAGAGTCGATTAACAGTACATACACTGACCGCCAATTGGTATTGCTCTATTTCTTAAATCTAATGCTATCTTAAGTAATTTTCCAATACAGTAAAGCTAGGAATACGAATACTTAAAAGTATATAAGTAAAAAATACCTACAACTTGTAATGACTGCTGCAGACGGCAAATCCAGAAGAATCTGCGCCGAACGCTCATAGGTTCTTCAAAGGGTCTTCTTTTATAACTTAGTTCTGCTAAAAGGCGCTAACTCCAAGTGACAAAGACGACACAAAGTGCTTAGTCGCCAGTAAAGATCGTCGTAAAACCCTTATTGCAAAAGTGGTGGATACCAGGACTATAAAAGCGTCGACGTATAAAGCGATAACTGGATTTACAATTTGTCTGCGCGGTAGAGTGCGGGGCTATTAGTGATACGATAAAATGGACTTCAGCGCTTATGAATTACGTAATGTTTTGTGATAAACATTTATAGCGATTCGGAAGGTGCCAAATTGACGTATTCATTGAGCTTTTGTTACTTTTAAATATGTTTACGTTATAGGCTAATTACGTTGTGATATAAGTACGAATTTTTACTTTGAGACTGACACAGAGTATGTGTCTGGGGTGCTATTTGTAAAAAAATTTATACATACAGACAAATTGAGAACCTCCTCCTTTTTTCGAAGTCAGTTAAAAATAGTGAACCCATCTCTAATAAATTATGAGGAGCTTTTCTGTGAGAGCTTTTCGGCGATTAAACTTCCTGAGAAAACTACAAGGTGGAATTCAATTTACTTGAAAAGATGCCGTTGAAAATAAATAAAAGCTAATCGAAACACAAAACACAGTCCACGTATGAGAAAATTCAATACGTACTAGAAGACGAATCAAAGAGCGCAAAGCAAATCTCTTTGTAAGTTAACTCTTGTTCATTGTACTAGTATTTTGAAAAGTGCTTACACAGTTTGTAAAATGCTTATAGCTTTAATAAATACTTTTCTGTGACGGGTACAGTATAAGTACTGTCCCTTTTTGGGGTGCCCAACAAATGGATATTTTTAAATGTTTGACTGTATGTATCAATATTCTTCGGCTGGGAATTGAACCAGGGGCGTCATACATTTAATCACGACATTTACTATTATAATATTTGGTGTTCTCATAAAATTTTCAAAATTGATACCAGATTTTAACCCAGAAGCATTTAAAAATGAAAATATTTCATCCTCATAACAGCAACTTATTTCGCTAGCCACAAGGCTTTAGGAGCCAAATGTTACATCAGAATTACATATTAGCGCCATCTAGTATTCATCGCACATAAACTCTGCGACATTGCTGCGGCACACCGCACGACACTCGTAGGAAATTGATAGAAAATTCCTATACCGAATCGTTTATCCGGCCAGCCAGTTCGCGTTTATTCATTTTATTTGCTGCGCCGCAATAAAAATTGGGATATAAAGTTAAGCCGGTTTTGATCACTACGGGCACTCGTAAAAAGGCGTCTGGTGGTTGGCTCTAAAACTTTAATCATGTGAGATGTTTGTTGAAATGTAATAAAAACCGTTCGTGTATATTTATTAAATAACTTTAGTGCCTGCTGTGAAAGTTTAAAAGTTTTATCTGTTGCTTTTATATGAATTTACAGAGTGCACTTTTGTTTTCGCGAGTACCTCCCAGAGGAGTTGTTCGTCTAAACGTAGTGCACTGACAGCACATGTGCTTGCACGGGGGCTGTGGCGTCTCGGGAGTTAGTTCAGTCAATTACTAAAGCACTTGCTTTAATATGTTTTAGAAAAGCTTCTTTATAATTATGATGAATGACGATGATGATGATGACGATGACGATGACGTATATGTATAAGATGATGATACATGATGTTTATGCAGTATTAAACCATTCATGTACCTAACCGAGATAGCTGCAGTTGTAGTACGATTGTCATATATTTGTCATCGATACGCTAATTAGAAGAATAAACTGTTTATGATAACTATGAAAGTAGCCGCTAGCGGCGCTGTATGGTCGACTTTCTACCTATTCTGGGAATATAATCCAGTCCACCACATAAAACACAAGCCTTTAGTTGACGCTGAGGTCTTCTTCTTCTTCTTAAGTCCTTTAACTCCTAGTGGAGCATAGGGCCGCAACTACAGCTTTCCACTTCTGACGATCAGAGGCAGCAGCCACAACTTCTGGCCAGCTCATGTTGATCGACTTGATCTCCTGGGCTAATGTCCTTATCCAAGTTATTCTTGGGCGCCCTATCCTTCTTTTTCCTTGCGGGGCAAACACTAGGGCCTGCTTTGTGAGGCGAGAGTCCTCCTGCCGCAACGAATGACCTATCCAGCGCCATTTTCGATCGAGGATCTCTAAATGCGTAGGTCTCTGGTTTGTGAGAGTCCAAAGGTCTTCATTTCTGATGGTTCGTGGCCAAAATATTCCCAGAATTTGTCGCAAGCACTTGTTTATAAAAACTTGAAGCTTGTGGGAAATATCTTTACGCACAAACCAAGTCTCGCACCCGTATAAGAGGACAGTTTTTACGTTGGAGTTAAAGATCCTGATTTTGGTGTTACGGTTGATGTTCTTGGAACGCCAGAAGTTCTTCAGTTGTCCGAACACTGCTCGTGCCTTGTTGATTCTCGCCTCGACGTCAATATCCGTGCCTCCGTTGTGATCTATCATGCTACCGAGATAGCAGAATTTTTCCACTTGTTCTATGTTCTTGCCATTAATCTGAATGGGTTCTATGTCGTCTGTGTTTATTCGCATATCTTTGGTCTTATACACGTTGACACGCATTCCATATTCGGCAGATATTGTGACTAAGTCCAAGGTCTTTTGCTGTAGATCCTCCCGGCTTGCGGATAGTAAGCATAGGTCGTCGGCATAATCAATGTCTTCGAGGTCACGGTTTGGGCGCCAAGGTATGCCTCTTTCCTTATCTTTAACCACTCTGCGCATCACTTCGTCTATTACGACAAGAAAGAGGAACGGTGACATAAGGCATCCCTGTTTAACTCCAGCAGATACATTTATAGCTTCAGACAGCTGTCCACGATGTATCACTCTGCACGTGGAGCCAACATACAAGTTTCGGACCAGATTTATAATTTTCCCTGGTACGCCCTTCTGTCGAAGTACTTTCCACATAGTATCCCATTGTATAGTGTCGAACGCCTTTTCAAAATCTACAAACAGAGCATAGACTTCGTTTTGCATCTCTCTGCATTGTTCAATCACTATACGCAAGACATTTATTTGGTCCGTACAGGAGCGGTTTACCCGGAAGCCTCCTTGTTCATCTCTGAATTTTGGTTCCATCACCGTTGCCATACGCTGTAGCAGGATTTTCGCTAGAATTTTGGAGCACATCGGCAGTAAGCTGATTCCCCGATAGTTGTTACAGTCTGACATGCTTCCCTTTTTCGGTACTTTGACAATGTATCCCTCTTTCCATTCCCTAGGTATTTCTTCTGACTCCCAGATTCTTTTAAGTAGGGGAAACAAAAGGTTACACGACATTGCTAGGTCGGCTTTTAGGACTTCTGGGGGGACGTTGTCATTACCAGGGGCTTTACCGTTTTTTAAGCTTATTATAGCTGCGCGAATTTCGGTGCAACTCGGGGGGCTGGTGTTGATGTCAAGGGGATGTTCAGAATGCTGGTCTACATAGTTGGTTTGTGAGGAAACCGCTGTCTTGAAAATGTCTTCAAAATGCTCTTTCCATCTTAATAGTTGGGCTTCTGTAGTTGTAAGAATATTACCACATTTATCTTTCAGCGGTTTCTGCGCTCCTGAACACTTTTTGGTACACAGTTCTTTGGTAGTCTTGTACAGCTCCTTCATATTCCCAGTTTTCGCCGCATGTTCTGCACGGTCTGCTATCGCATTTGCCACACGGCGTTTATCAGCCCTTGCACTACGCTTAACCTTGCGTTCTGTTTTCGCGTAGTTCGCCGACAGCATCTTTCTCTGATCTTCGTTTCTCTCCTGGTTTATTGCCAGCTTTATATTCTTGCGGTCTTGTATTAGGCTCCAAGTAGCGTCAGACATCCAGCTGTTTTTATTGTGTTCAATAAATCCAATGGTTTTTTCACAGGTTTCCTGATACACGGTTTTTATGCTGTTCCACTGGTTGTCAACAGTTGGTTCTTCAACATTCAGTAGGTTGTATCTTTTCCGCAGTTCGGTAAGGAAGTTTTCCTTATAACCTGGAACACACAGCTTAGCTACATCATACCTTTTCGATGTTTTGGTGGTTATCTTCTTGGCTGCCACTATACGGAGCCTAACCTTAGCCACTGACGCTGAGGTGCAGAACTTTAAGCTAATGTCGACCATAAATACACTCACGGGCAATGAAAAAGTTCCATTGAGAAAAATACCAAATTACTCCTTTACCGAAAAAACTAACTTAATGACGCTTTCTGCAATATTTAAGTACATTTTACGGCACATCAGAATATAACCAACTAAAACCATAAACATATTGTTCAAAAAGATTAAATATTTACAAAAATGAAGGCTATTTGGTGTCTGCATTTTTTTTGTGGAACTGTTTCTTTGCCCGTATGTGTATATTGCTGCCTTGCTTAGACAATATATGGGTAGAAAGAGAGAGACATAGATTTAATGCCGACATTAGCTTAAAATTCCTAACTCAGCGTAAGTCATTTATTGGTGCTAGTAACCAGTTGCTGCACACTCCAAACGGAACTAGCCCGCCGCTCGGGCTCGCGTTAAATTGTTATGTAAAAGATGACACAGCTTCTGTCTATGCTCGTATTTTCGTACACCCGCATGCAATGCCGGCTGCAGCATAACACATCTGTGATTCTGTATACAGGGTGTTGCAAAAAGGCTATACTAAGCCGAAACCTACATGTGAAGCATGGTACGAGTAACGAGTATATCTAAGCCCGAAACTGAACTCAGAATTAAAAAATTCGCGATAAAAAAAACATTTTCCATAGTAAAAAGTCACATGACCAACAAAGTTTCTATGGAAAATGTTTTTTTTTTTTCGGGAATTTGGTAATACTGATTTCAGTTTCGGGCTTAGATATAACATGCTGCACATGCTGGTTTCGGCTTAGTGTACCCTTTTTGCAACACCCTGTATAAATGATCCAACGCCTCTGTTAGTAGGCAAATAGAGGCGGGAATGCCAAATCACTGACGGATGGCGCCGAGTGTTTGATAACTATCCTGATACAGGATATAATGGATATACATACTAAACTGGCAGCGTATAGCAGAATAGGATTGGAATTTGAAATTGTTTTAGTTGCAAAAAAAAGTTGGCTGATTAATAACATAAGGTTTATTTTAACAATAACTTTTTGAGACACTTATACAAGCCTTAGTTTAGTTTATTTCCAAATATTATGTTTTGGTAACTAAATATATTATTTATATTATTATGCAGCATTGAGTACGACATGAAAACGTGTGGTAGTGTCGGTGTTATTTTATTTATAGTAAGTATATACAGAGCGATGTAATTTTGTTTTGGGGATTTCCAATCAATTTGTTGGTTTCAAACCTACGCTGCGTGGGACAGGCTTTACACAGAAAAAGGACTAAAATTTAGGACGGGATTAAATAGAGGTTCATTCATAAAAACCAAAAAAGGTGTGAGCAATTAACTCGACCTAGTTTAGTCCCGGTTTCACTGAATCAATGAAATGATATATGAGGTCCAGTCAGACACATTTGCCTACGTTTTTGATGGTATTTCATTCTAGAATTGAAAGTATAGTTCGATTTACGAAATGTAAAGTATGATAGCAATTGATACCACACGCAAGGAGTGAAACTCCTATTTTCAGTAGGCAGACCTATAATAAGGTACTTTGCCATTACTGTGTTAAACACCGTTTTTATTTACAATTTGAACCGTTTATAAAGATATACACAGCTACAGATACAAACGTATACACAATCAGTATCAAAACATCATCACCCACTGCTGGACCCTCGCGAGTAGCACGCAAATGACAACAATTGTTATGTCTTTGAGAGTTTTTGTCTAGCTTATATCTTTGCCAAAACGAAGTATACACCACATCTAGTATAGACAGTTGGTTATTTTCAATTTAGGTAGACTAGCACCGTGTTTTCCAAAGGGTTACCCACACCCTGGTGGTCACTACAGAAATCAATTAACGAAGAAACAAGAGTTGATACGCAATCGACACGTTTAAAATGATGATATTATTATTTTTTGTTATAGTAACTATATATTTAAATTATGTATGTAGGTATATATATATTATGTATTTATAAGTATATTTTTTACGTTTATTTTATGATATTATGTATAAGTAAGTATATATTCTAGTGTTAAACAATAGATATTAAACAGAATTAAACTGTTCTCATTGTCTTTCGCACTACCTATCATTTTCTCCACAACGCCCAAGGTTAACTGGAAGAGAATGCTTTTAGCATTAAGTTCGCCTATGTACAAATAAATTTATGTGCAATAAAGAATTTAATAATAATAATAATAAAACAACGAGATAGAGTCGTGGTTAGCTCCTAAACTTCGTATTCCTTAAGCTCCAGAGCGCTGCACTAACCACCACTCCATCTGTTTGTATTAAACGAACCGATTGCATGACAGCTCTTCCGTTAATTTGTTTGATATCTATACTGCATTCATTCAAAACAAAGTTCAGCTAGAATAAAATGGTTGTCATTGCGAAATTACCAATTTTCTCTAGTATAAGTATTTCATAGATTTTATGTGAATTGTTATTATTATTATTAAAAAAAAAATAGTTTTTAAAATAAATTCAAATAAAAACACACAAGCAGATTGTTTACCTTTTGTGCCAAGTATAAAGTGAACCTCCAGCTCCGTACGTAGTTTCGTAGTATCGCCCGAGTGGCCAGCCATTATGTGTTTTGTATTCGGGCGACGGTGAATTTCAATTTCGTTCAAAGCTATAGTAATTAGTAGAGAGTGCATCGATGCCTGAAAGATAAGCTCTGTGTCGTCGTCGTCCGAACTGTGCAGTACTCTAGCAAAGTAAATGTGAACGTGACTACGGAAAACAAATTCTAATATTACCTAGTTAGGTACTCTTTTCTTTCGGTCAAAACAACTTCTTTTGTAGAAACGAGTTTTGTATGAAAAGTCAAATTTTGTGTCCTTACTGAGTCAAAAGAAGTTCTTTTGTGTGACACAAAAATAAAAGAATACCTCTTCGATCACACATACGGATGCCCCTAGCTAATTAGAGTAGTGAAACTTATAAGACACTCTTTTTCCTCGATTTGGTTAACCTAAACGTTGTCCGGTGTACCCTGCATAGATATAGCAAGACCCAGCAGTGGATTTGGCATTCATTTTGTTGCCGTTTTCGACAAGATGTTTCTTTTCATTTCATCGAGCAAAATTTGTTTGTTACGAAATCGTGCTACGCGGCTACGAATGCTACGACGGCAGGCTACGTAGTGCTACGCAGTGCTACGCAGGACTACGCAATAGGGTGTTCTGTCTATGGATGATTATTATAATTATATTATTTTACTTTTGAATTTCCAACACTATTTCAAAGGGGGAGAAAAATTATCTTACAGATAACATCTTACTACCTACCAAACCAGTAGTTTTCTCAAAAAAACATTTCATTTTAACCAACCAAGACGGCTTTCAATGGAACCCAATATCTCATTACTTGTAGAAGGTAATAGCTTTTTAAATTGGTCCTCTTACCTACATTTGATTCTGTATTCCTTTACAAACTATCCAGTCGCATGTCCCGTGGGGGGTTTGGCAGAAATCCTCGGGTTTCCACGAGGGGTTTTAAAAATTCACTAAGACATTCTACAAAGTTGGCCTTCTCAAGTTTACAGTGGTGGCTACCTTAAATGCTATAGTACTTACAGCGCAAATGTGACTCTTTTATCGCTATATTGATAAGGCCGCCTTTTCTTCATAGTCAGTTTTGAATTTTTCTTTTATTTGATATGGTGATCAGACTAATCCAACCGGTTAAAAAAGGGTTAGCGGGAGGTTATTCTATAGGTTTACCATGATTTTCAGGGTTCTGTACCTCAAAAGGAAAAAAGGAACCCTTGTAGGATCATTTCATTTAATGAGCAGTAAATTTTTGGAGTGATTTTTATACATAAGTACCTAAATGGAGAATGATAATTATATTGGGAAACCCAAAAAAAACTTTTATGGTTAATCGAAGGTAATTACCCTACCTTGCCTGAAGATTTAGTAACGAGATTAGACAGTTTCTTACCAGTGTAAATACCTACTACTTATAACAGATGTTTCTAATACCTTCTGCACACTGCACCTGTATTCAAACAGCGCCGGCTAATCAAGAACAAACCCAGGCGCAAATAATTGTTTAAGCAAATTACCTTACAAATCTGTGAAACACGCGCCGTCCCGCTCCCGCACCGCGAGAGTGACAAGGACAGAAGATTATTAGCATTGCATGGAATAACACGGACAGAATAAGCGCCAAGGAACTCGGATATATTCTGGAATGCACCAGGATATGGCACCGTATCAAATGAAACTATAAGTAATATATTTTTTAGGGAAAATGGAACTGTATTCGACTGTACTTTACGGACTGTTAATACACAAAACTGATACTATGTAATACCTATTGTTACATAGTATACCTATTATAATGATGGCCTTATTTAGTATTATTGTATTTTTGCAGAATACCTAAGTGCCTCTCACGGAACCCCTGGTTTCCTCGAAACACTATCTACTATATGCCCAAGATACAGAGAATAACAATAACCTAACCAACGTTAATAAACCCGGACATGTGCATAAATTTTGAACTGCTAAACAGATTTTCAAGAAACATGACTACGAGCACCCGGGGTTACCTAGAACCCTAAAAAAATAAAAACGAAAAACGGTTAAGCCGTTTGGAAGTACGCGACCACATACAGATACAGACACACACGACACGTTAAACTTATGACACACCTCTTTTTCCGTTGAGGATTAAAAACAGCCTCCTCCAGTTGTAGTTCCCATTAGTTCCGTGGCAGCACACTCGCTAAGCAGATGCGACAGATGGAAATTACATTTATTTGTACAATGCAGTCGGCTGTCAGCGGTACAGCGCTGCACGGCTGAGGTGTATTCAAGCGCTTAGCTACGAGCAAGGGAACACCGACTTACCGACCGCCGTTCACACTAGTCGTTAATCGCATACGACTAAAAGTCGAATGTTCTGGTCACCATACACTTTATATGGAGCTGTTCACATTGGATGAGGCGCGATTGTGTATGGTGATCAGAGCATTCGACTTTTAGCCATATGCGACTTACGACTTGTGTGATGTGAACGGGCTGTTTCACTGCGGTATGGTCACAGCACATCATTTATACGGTAAAGGGATCGGTCCTCTTTTTCTTTTGGCAACGAGTAGAACGTTAGATCGCGAACGCCTTGTTGACAGAAGATAGGTAAAAAGGCGATCTCTTAACCTAACGCTTAGGTATATGTGCTGAGACCCTTAAGAGCCCTGATTATCCACAAGATTGCGCCTCACCATATGTATATTTAATTGACGGTTGGTGCACGACTTCTGATTTTTGGTAATTATGGTGAAACTGGGACTAAATTGAACCAGAAGATATAAGGAATAAATTCAATAAAGTCTTAATTATTTTCGCTACGTACTATAGTACTATGTAAACCGGCCTTTATATAAGTACTCTTCGAGAGAAGTCAGGTTTGTTGGTTAATCTGAAATGTATTGTGTATATTTTTCAGAGGATGAGAGAATGAGATTTTATCTTTTATTTAGACGTATCTAAGTACATTCAAGAGACATTTTTAAATTGGTTTTTTACTTATAGGTACAGTTTGTAGGTATAGTGTATATGTCAGTATTTGGTACAGTCCGAACAAAGAAACCTAACTCCTATGGGGCAGTATTGTCACTCTAATAATAATAAAATAAATGTACCAAATCCCCATCTTTTATTTTTTTACAACTGAACTTACTATACCCGCATGCCAAAATTTCGTGCTCAAAAAAATATTCACTATTTACAAAAGCATCACAGGTGGACTTAGCGCTAAAAGCAAGTTCGTTTGTAAGTGGGAGTACCTAAGTTGACAAAGAGCCAGGCAATGGGTCTAACTAGCTAACTATGTGAGTCAGGGACTTGCTACTTGAGGCATAACTTGCCGGATGGTTGGTGAAGCTATGAACGAAAGATTATAGCGGTTTTTATTATTTTTAACATTAAACAACGCGTACTCGAGCGAACGTTTAGACCACGTTAAAACGTGAAGGGGTGTCTAGCTATATGCAAAATAGCTTTTAACCAAACCGGTATTAACCGTACTAACTTATAAAATTAAAGTGCTACAAACCTCAAATTATGTTGTAGTTAAGTAAAACACTTTAGTATAGATTCACACACAACAATTTATTAATAGTATAAGAAGTATTATATGGTTGTTGATAAACACAACCATACCGCGATGTACAAGGTTCGACACCAGCGCCATCTAGTGGTCACTGTAGGGAAACTTAAACTTATACTCAAACATGCCGCCGCCCAAGAACGGTTGAGTTCTTAAAATTATGTATTTAACTAGATAAACAAACATGCTTAATATTATCTATTACTATAAAGGAACTAGGAATATTTTTGTACTTAAAACAATTACAAATGAAGATAGTAAATTAAACTATGAATCTACTTAACAACCATCATCTAAAGGTAGAGGGCAAAGTTTTGTCACTGGTCTTTTGAAAATACTATCTTTGCATTTTAAAGTCACAACTCTAGTAATGCCGTCTGTCCCAGGATGTTTATCAAGAACACGACCCAAAAGCCATTTTCCAGGAGGAAGTCGGTCGTCTTTTACTAAAACTACACAACCAATATCAATATCATGTTGGTGTTTCGTCCATTTATAACGTTGCTGTAAACTTGTTAAATACTCACTCTGCCATCGACGCCATAAACATTGAACCAGACGTTGTACGTGATGCCAGCGTGCTAGAGGACTTAATTTCACATCAGTATAATCTTCTTCTGGTACAGATATCAGAGGTTCACCAACTAGAAAATGACCAGGGGTCAAGGGTGTGTCGTCCAAAGTGGAACTTGTTAAGGTAAGTGGTCGTGAATTTACGCAAGCTTCCACTTGAGTCAAAAGAGTACTGAACTCTTCAAAAGTAAGTGACGTTTCTCCAATGACTCGTTTTAAATGTCCTTTTACAGATTTTACGCCGGATTCCCACAGTCCTCCAAAGTGAGGAGCTCTTGGTGGAATAAAATGCCATGTGGTGTTATCATTGGCTATAAGTTCTGATATTTCAGCAACAACTGATGACTTTGCATTTTTAAAAGCTAAGTCAAGTTCGCGTGATGCGCCCACAAAGTTTGTACCACAGTCACTCCACATGTTTTTGCAGTGACCGCGTCGTGCTACAAATCTCTTAAATGCGGCCATAAATGCTGAAGTACTTAAGTCGCTTACCAACTCGAGGTGAATAGCCTTTGTGACGGTGCAAACAAATAAACATATGTACACTTTAGTACTTCTGTTACAACGTCCTGAGTATAATTTGGATGTAAAGGGTCCAGCAAAATCTACTCCGCAGTTAGAAAATGGACGACTTGGTCGTACTCTAAATTCAGGTAAGTTACCCATAAATGGAGTTGTTGGTGTTGCTTTTTGTTTGAAACATGAAACACATCGATTGACAACCTTTTTTACAAGAGACTTAGCACCAACAATCCAGTATTTTTGTCTAATTAAATTTAAAGTGAGTTGATGTCCGCCATGCAAAGTCCTTTTGTGTGCATCATTAACAATCATTATAGCAAGAGGACAATCTTTCATGAGAACAATAGGTGACTTCATATTATGAGGAAGATTTGCATTTGCAAGTCGGCCAGCAACTCTCAAAATGTTGTTTTCATCAAGGTAAGTGTTTAGTGTATATAATTTACTAGATTTAGGCAGAGGTTTGTTTTTTGTTAACAGTTCAATTTCACTTTCAAAATTCTCTGCTTGTGACATTTTAATGCATACATTTGTCGCTTCATTTAGTTCATCAGAGCTCAAGTATTTCGGCAGATTCTCAATTTGTATATCCTTTAACTTTGACTTTTGAACCTTTTGTTTACAAAGTTTAACGAATCGAAGAACTGTCGCAGTGCAACGGATCAACTTAACAAAAGAAGAGTATCTGCTTAAATACTCCTGTTTTTCAATGCAAAGGTGAGTAGACACTTTAACATTTTTTTCTATTACATTTTCAGGTTCTACAAATGGAGGACAGTTAATCTCAACATGCTGTTTTAAGAACGGAGGACCTTCCCACCAGAGTTCTGCTTCTTGAATCTCTTTAGGACTTAGACCACGAGAAGCGTAATCTGCAGGGTTGTTTTCTGAGGTCACATGATTCCATTGACTACTGTTTGTTACATTTAAAATCTCAGTAGTGCGATTGGCAACGAATGTAGTCCATGAATTCGGATTTTTCCTCAACCAAGCTAAAACTATAGTGGAATCGGTCCAAGCAAACACGCAGTTATCCTTAATTTTAAGGCTTGTTTTTGTATCGTATAGCAGTTTCGACAGTAATACTGCACCGCAGAGTTCTAGTCGTGGCATAGATATTGTTTTCACAGGAGCTACCTTTGATTTTGCAGCTATCATTGTTATTTTAATTGCACCAGTCGAATCTACTACTCTACAATAAACTACAGCTCCCATAGCATGCATAGAAGCGTCACTGAATCCATGTAATTCAATCGTGGTGGTGGATTCAGAAATCTCCATCCAACGAGGTAACTGAATTGGTTCCATGTGTATGAAATTATCAAGGTAAGTTAACCATTCTTGTTTTAACTCTTCAGTTAACTCGTTGTCCCATGTTAAGCCAGCAAGCCATAATTTTTGCATGAATATCTTTAACACAATAACACAGGGTGCAATCCAACCAAGCGGATCAAAGGTTTTAGCAATCATGGCAAGTACATTACGTTTAGTTATCATATTCTCGTTAGTGTCCATAACAATCTTCATTTCGAAATTATCACTTTTAGGTTGCCACTTAATACCCAAGGCTTTGATTGAATGATCAACTTTAATGTTCACTTCACTTTGAGAGTCTTTAACACTTTCAGGAATTTTACTCATCACTAGTTCACTGTTTGAAGACCACTTGTGTAAGGGTAAGTCTCCACGAGAGAGCAGCTGTGTCATTCTCTTTTGCAGTATTACGGCATGCTCCTCAGTGGACGCTCCCGTCAACAGATCATCCATATACATATCTGTTTTCAGAATGGCGGCTTCTTCAGGAAATTCTTCACACTCGTCAGATGCAAGTTGGTGTAAGGTACGTATGGCTAGGAACGGCGCACAAGAGGTGCCATATGTCACGGTTAATAAACGATACTCTGATATGGGTTCATCTGGTGTTTCCCGCCATAGTATTCTTTGGTAATCAGAGTCGTCTTTGGTTATACGTATCTGTCGATACATTTGTTTTATGTCGGCTACCAAACAATATTTGTGTTGTCTCCACCGTGTAACTAAATCGCGTATGTCTTGTTGTAAAGGTGGACCGATAAGAAGCTCTTCATTTATGCTATTTCCTTTCACCGGTTTGGCACTTCCATCAAAGACTACTCGAAGTTTAGTACTTGTACTCGATTCTCTTATTACTGCATGGTGAGGTAAGTAATAGGGTTTTTTACCATCTAACCTTTGTTTTTCTGTTTCAGGTACCTTCTCCATGTGTGACTGATCTTCATAATTAGTCAAGAAGTTAGAATACTCTACTTTAAGTTCAGGTCTACGCTTAAACCTTTTTTCCAGTTGCAGTAGTCTCTGGACCGCAAGAGGCTTAGAGTCTCCTAGATGTTTTTCTGGAGATGTTTCATCTTTGAAAGGGAGACTAACTACATAGCGACCAGCCTCGCGAGTGTGAGTTTTCTTGAAATGCTCTTCACACTGAATCTCTTCCTTAGTCATCGGCTTCTTGTGTGGTATGTACTCTTCAATCTCCCAAAACTGTCGAAGTAACTGGTCGACTTCCATCTTTGTATGCGCCACAACAATATTGTGTGGTTGTACATTAGTTTGTGTCACTTTTCCTGATATGATCCAGCCCAGTCGAGAATTAAGAGCAATCAACGAGTTATGTCTTTTTATTCCATCTTGAATTATTTGTGCATGTACTTCTGCACCAAGTAATACGTCAATAGACCCTGGCTTGTAATATTGTGGATCGGCGAGTTTCATGCATTCATGAGTAGGCCAGGCATCTTTAGATAACTCTTGGGCGGGTAACAAAGAGGAGAGTTTCTTGAGTACGTATGCGTTAGTTGTGAATTCCGCTTGTTCTGTTGTTGAGAGTAGTGTTAATTTCACCATAGACTTTGTTGATATTACTGATGTGTCAGATATGCCTGTAATTTTACCGTTTACATATGTCCGATCAAGTCCGAGAAGTTGTGCAGCTGCTTCAGTGATAAAGGACGCCTGTGATGCTTGATCAATAAGTGCTCTGAGTGTATGCGTTTCTCCAGACATTGAAACAACTGAGATTAAGGCAGTCGCTAGAAGAACTTGTGCACTATGACATCTCCCTGTGATCGTTTCAGTCTTCAATGTCACGGCTTCATCTTTCTCAGGTTCTTGTGGAGCAGTTTTAACATTATCATACTTAATGTGAAGTAAAGTATGATGACGTCTGCCACATTTCCAACAGCTTGTGCTTGAGCGACAGTCTTTTAGTCTGTGTCCTTTAACTAGGCAATTGAAGCAGATCTCGTTTTCCTTTACGAACTCATGTCTCTGTGCTACATCTAGTGCGGCAAACTCTTTACAGTGGCATATGTAATGGTTCTGGTGACAGTATGTGCAATCTATTGTGTTTTCTTCAGTGACAAATGTTTTAACAAATGTGGGTTTCTGTGTTTGTGGCGTTGTTCTAGTGTATTCTTTTTGATGTGAGATTTGTGATGTTGACATCATTTCCATAGATCTGAATCTTGTTTCCAAAAACGCAGATAGTTGTGTGAATGTGGCTATATCAGTAGAAGATCCAAGTGACTGTTCCCAAAGCTTGTGAGACTCCATATCGAGCTTTGAAACTACAATGTGTACTATAATCGCATCCCAGCTACCGGTATCAATCTGAAGGTTTTGCAATGAATTTAAGCATTCTTTTGTGGTGTCGAGTAAATCTTTAGTACTTCGGACACATTCAGTCGATATTTTCTTTTGATTCAATAGGCGATTCAGTATTGTGTTTACAATAATCCGTTTATTATTGTATCGATCCTCTAAAGTTTTCCACGCTGCGTCATAGTTTGAATCTGTCAGTGAGAAATGCTTAAGTAGCTGTTCGGCTTCTCCTGTTAGACTAGATTTCAAATAATGGTGCTTCTCTATCTTTGATAATCCAGTGTCATTGTGTATTAAAGCTATGAATAAATCTCTGTAACTCATCCAATCATTGTAATTCCCGGAAAAGGTGGGTATCGGTATGGGTGGTAACTTTGTGCGTTTGATCGACGTTGTATCATTATCTTCAGAGTTTTTAGTTGAACACTGTTGTGTATCGTTCCTAGTTAGTTCTATCAAACTATCTTTCAGCAAAGTTTTTAGTTCCAAGTAATGCTCTTCCGCTGTATCGAAATTCTCGTGAATGTCAAATGTAATTTCTGATAAAATCTGATCTGTCACTGTATTATTAATATCGTTGTATTGTGTGTTAAACAATGTCCAATAGCCTTCTAGTGTTTCCATCCGTGTTTCGATGTAACCCACTGTATATGTAGTCTTAGACGTCTTTTTTGTGTTAGTCAATAGCTTAGCTATCCTTTCAGATAAAAGACGTTGTGATTGACAAAGTTTCGCCATACTTGTAATTGAGTCCAAAATCAGTAATAAAACTTTAAATTTTCAAAGTTCAAAAATTTATAAAATTTTGTCAGAGTCCCAAAATTGCAGAAATTTTTCTAAGTGTTTGAAAATACACCGGGGTCAAAGGTCAACTTGAACAAGTGACGATTGCTCTGGTAATCTTTTTACTTACCCAGAGATCACGACTTTAACACTATTTCACTTTATCACGTTTCACATTTGTCACATTTAGTATTGCACATTTTACATTTATCCGGCTCGAAGGACCAAATAGTTAAGTAAAACACTTTAGTATAGATTCACACACAACAATTTATTAATAGTATAAGAAGTATTATATGGTTGTTGATAAACACAACCATACCGCGATGTACAAGGTTCGACACCAGCGCCATCTAGTGGTCACTGTAGGGAAACTTAAACTTATACTCAAACAGTTGATTTATTTCATAGTTTAATAACAAGCAAAATATTAAATATTTCGATTACTATACTACACAAAAACCGTAAATACCAACACTGACACGTGAAACCATAGTTTGTTCAATATTTTCGCCGCAAACTGGCGACTAACAAAGCGGCAGAATGCCGAACAGTATTGAAAGGCTGGGCAAGACTATCTATTGGGCAATTTGAAGCCAGACCGCTAATCTATTGCTTGCCGGCCACCATCCATCGCTTCTCGACAGCTAATCGGGCGAGCAGTGGTTACGCAATTTGTTGTGGACGCGCAAATTGGGTGGACTCATAGCTCGGCTGTAAATAATTTAGTCTAAGTCACAGTTGTATATAGTTATGTATTATGTAAAGTGCATATTTTATAATTTATAAAGGATTTTTTATGTACCTACCTTATTGAAAATTTAAAGTACCTATACTTAATTCAAGATTTACATAAAACACATAGTACCTATCTATTTGTACAGAAGTAAACATAATTAACTAAATCATAAATAGTAACTAGACCGCTCACTCTACTTCGCATGAGAACATACAACCACTTTTGGTAAGTTAGCATTCATGTGATATCATAATCACAACATTTCTTTTTTTAATTTTAATAATAATGTTGTCCGCTTTTTCTCTTTGTTTCTTGCAACTAGTTTCGAATTCGACAAAGTCCAGAAGACTGGGTCTCGTCCCACTCCTGAAATGAGCGGGCAATTATTTCAGCACCGGACTACCTGGGGGTCACTCTCTAAACTAGCTATTCCCGCGAGCTTCGCCTTAAAAGTTTTCCGGGAGGTATGTGTTAATCCAAGCTTGCTACATGCCATATTCCATGAAAATTTGTCCAGCCGTTTTCCAGTGAAAGAGCAGCAAGTATTCATACATGCCAACATTTTTTTCGTACATATTTCATTAACAATTTTAATGCATTATTCACTGGTATTGTTCATAGTTCCGAATTTCTGATATTTCGGAAATTTCACTCATAAAACTACCCCATAAATAAATGAAGGAATTCCTATGCTTACACAAAATTTATTTCATGCTTAATTCATTCATAATATCAGTTTATAATTATTATACTTCTTATGTAATAATAATATACTCTACAGAGAAAGTCCTTTGGGTCTACTATAAGAGGATTGTAGACAGATGTACAAAGGGTTAACCTTAACAGGTGTCTATCCTATCCCGTAACCATGAAATTAAAGGCCTATTTAATATGACTGTTAACCGTATACAACATAATTTTGCCCTACAATAGTTTCCTATATGCTACATACACTAGGCTATTGAACACAGTTATGAAATACAGTTTCCATACATAATATAGACATCCTGTACGTGGAAGCAAAATGCTCTCGTAAAAGAAATAAATCTATACAAATAGTTAGCAATTTAAGATCGCAGTAAGGTCTAAACAAATTAATGTGTTTTAAAGTCTAACCAAGATTTATTTCCGTCATTACTAGACCAATAGTGCAACGCAGTATTCAGAAAATGAATTTTGAAATAAGCTTGGTCATTTTAGAATCTTGTATCATAAATAATTATAAAATCTTATTAGGTATTATCTACCTACCTTACCTTACTCAGTGAGTTTCCAAGAGTGTTGTTGTTAAAGATGCAGATAATTTTACTAACTACATACCTACCTAATACTTGTTTGCAAATTATTTCTAAAGTTTACTTATAAGTTAACTTAGACATAATTTTAGTGCTACTATATTTTATATTTTTAGAAGTTTTTTTATATAAACAAAGCTCTCTCGTGCCTACAGCTACTGGTCTACAGCGAGTGATGCTATTTTTAAGCCACCCCTTTCAGCACGTGGTCGGAACTAGAAAAGGTAAAAATTTAAACTTTTGTTTGTGGTTCTGTAGTATTTATTTTACAAATCTGAGTATATAGAGTAGTAATTTATGTTTTTTTTATAATAACATTAAAATTCAATATGGCGAGGACATAAAACATGTTCGTTGCAGTAAGGAAAATATGGCCAGATGGGGATTCAGATTGCACAAAATAGGATTTGCTTATGTGACGCGCCTCAAACCACGGCAGGGTCCCTATCGCGAACTTCAAATTGTATATAGGTAGTATTTGACACTCATTACTTCGTTATGACTTCACGATAGGGGTCCAATATTTAAAATATCCTTTCTTCACTCAAACTCATCTATAATCCTGCTTCTTACCGTGTCAGGCCCCCACTTCGATAACCTCACAGTGGCGGGGTCGTTCGGCCGTATTAGCCGCAGAACCATAAAAACCAGTTTAAAGGGAGTCTGGAACAAACCTCACTTTGCATAGTAAATGCATGAAATCCTGCACTCTCTATGCAGATGGGGAAGTAAGGAGCTATGCAATTATGGACTTGAGACTAGCTTAGAACCAAGCGTCACTTGCAACTGATTTTTTAAAAATATTTTTTAGTATAAATATACAAAAAATAAGGATTTTTAAAATGGTGAAGCATTTTAACTAATGTATGAAAGTCACATACTTAATTATAAAAATAACTTTATTTGATCTTATTTCAATTTCTACAATTAACTGCGTTATCAGCTGTAACCCTCGCGTTTTGTATGACCGATTTCAAAAAATGGGGAAGGTCCTCAATGGGTAACGTAACGTACCTTGGGACGCTTGTACCTCGGGACATTGATTGTATTTTAAAAACCGGCTAAATAAACACATTAAAATTCTACCCTAGGCATAGTATTTTACTCGCTTGGCAAAACTAGTGAGTCTCGTGATCATACCAGCATCGAGTGTGTGGTGAAGACAATATGAAGTTTTTTTGGAGTCAAAAGTAGCTTTTGTATAGTTTTTTGTGTTGCTTTATCTCATTGAGGCATGCTCAAAATAAAGACATGGATGTCACGTATAACTTTTCAGTTATTAAATTTTATGACATGGCAATTATCTGAAAGATTCCTATTAATTAAAAATTAAGATATTAAAATTTTGGTTAAATATTGCTTTTTTGTACCTTAGGACACGATTAAATTTGTACCTTGGGACACTGTTTTCTATGGCTTTGTACTATGGAAAATGCAAACATCTAAATAACGCCTTATATCTCTGTTCTTATTAGTGCCACAGTGAAACTAGACAGAAGAGAGATGCAGTAAATCAATAAGAACAGAGATATAAGGCGTTATTTAGAAGTTTTCATTTTCCATAGTACAAAGCTATAGGAAACAGTGTCCCAAGGTACAAACGTGTAACGTACCTTGGGTCAAAACAAGCATTTTTACTTTTATCTTAATTTAATAAATTCTGCCCACACTAAAGCTTTAGCACAAATACTAGTGATAATACATTATATATCCTACCGAATAAAGAAAATTTCACATTAATATCTTAGTTGTACGCTGCGATAGCTTCATTCAAAGTTGGGATAGTCGAAAATGTCCCTAGGTACGTTACGTTACCCTATGTACTAATGTATGTTTTTTTTAAGATACCACAAACATATAGGGATTCATTATTGTATATTTCTATCACATCTAAATATTCTTCCACCCAAGGTTGTCTGGAAGAAATCACTTTAAGCGATAAGACCGCCATTTGTACATACGAGTATGTGTTAGATGTTTTGTAATGTTGTCCATTTTTTGTGTAAAATAAAGAATATCTTATCTTATATTTGACTATCTAGTAGCTAGTACAAATTAAAATAAAAACTGCTCGACAAAAAACTAAGTTTTCTAGTATTTTTAAAAGCATTAGTAGCTACATTATTAAAGTAGAAAATTCTTATTTTCTCAAGTTATTTCCCTTGAGATGGGACACAGGTGAAAATGTATAAAGGTACATTTTAAAACTAACTAGTCAGTAGTTCTATGCTTATAAGAAATAAGTAGGTACTTAATAACTAATAATACAAACTGCGCTTATTTTATTATCTAAATGTTAGATAATCTTTCCACAAAAATGACGACCAAGTCACTGCTCAAAGAACAAAAAACTGCAGTCGGATCGTTTCATTCGCTTTGGAGCAACCAACGTACATAGCCAATAGCCACACACACATCAAAATTTAAAACTCTTCTTTTTCCGTAGCGTAAAAAACGAAGGGTTCGCGAATAAGTGAAAGATAAAAATAATTTCACCGAACACTCGAAATAGGCCATCGAACCCGCAGCATTGAAACGTATGAAAATCACGGCCAAAAAAGAGCTATCGAAAAAAGTTTTGGCTTACTTATCGGGAAAATTTACGAGTAGAATGTCAACCTTCAACCGGCGAGTTCCGTTATCACTTCACCCTCTGCGAAGCGCTGTTATCCTGGTACCTCAGTACCCACTCGGTCGTCAGGGCGAAGGCACGTATCGCAAATTTTCAGCCACCATTTTCGCTACACAATTTTCCAACCACCATGCCGTAGAAAGTTGGTTGAAAAACAAATGAAAATGTGAGCTTAGTGACTAAAAGTAATTTAAGTGCTTCGGTCATTAGTGGTTTGTGTGTGCTATGTGATTTGGAAGTGAATTCGCTTGAAGGAAGATGTTTTTAATTTTGTTACTCGGTTATTTTATTGGTAAGTTTTTTTAATTAAACAGCGCTGTATGGTTTCAACTCTCCTTATTTGATGGGTGTAATTAAATATGTATTATAATGGTTAGCATAAAATATTAATAAATGCTGTTGAAAGCACAGCTGGATACATTTTGATTTTCATAGAATATTAGGTACTTTTATGAATACCAATGGAAAATTTCTAAGGCAAAATACACGTATTTAAGAAGGTAGTTAAGTTAGAACTATCCGAATAAATGTTATGTGATACAATATCTATTACCTATATACCAACTGTGTTTCGGTGACCAGCAGATTTTCCTTTCTGACCGCTGATTCAGTAAGTAAATTTTGTTTCTAGGAAGTAGATAGGCATTCATTATTATTGCAGATGGAAAATTAGTAAACACAACTAGACAGTTTTCCCAATATTCCAGCGAACTATCAATATTCCTAAAATAGCTGTGGCGCAAATGTTGTTGTGTTCATCTGTGAAGGTATTATTACTTAATTGGATTTACAGTTTACGGGGTGTATATTTGGTGTGTATGTACTGTAATGTACTGTACTGTACTAACTTATAATAATTAACTTGTACCTACTTGTTTATGTTCGAACGCATATATAATTATCAAATATCTAATCAAATATGACCAAAATATAACCAACGTTAAACATTCCCGACATTTCCTACCTACCTACCAATATCAATTTTAAATGTGTTTTCCCTATGTTAGGTACTTATCTTAATAAGAAATGTAAAAAAATAATAAACCTAAATTACTAATAACTAAACTGAAAATCTATACAAAAAGTTCACGACATACACCCAGGTTAGTTTTCTACAATCACCAACAAAGGAAAGTCAACGATCGAGAAAACTTTGAATGGGCATTCCACTGAAACCTTCACAATATCTGTGTCAGCGGAGCATTACAGGCTTTCATCGCATTGTCCACTCGACGAGACGTAGGCCTACTTAAGTACAGCTTAAGTCGAAAGTGAAAATTTTCGGCGCCCATTGAGATCAATGGGACACGCTTTTGTTATAATTTGATTGCGTTATGTAATTGAAAACGGGAATTGTCAATGATTCTCATTAAAATGTTTTGGCGAGCACGAAAGGAGCCTCACCGATCGACGTAGCAACTAAAGTAACCCCCCCAGTAACTTTATAAATCGACCAAAAAACGAAAAAAAAAGCGTTCCAAAGCTTAGGAACACCAAAACTGGAGCGCTAACCTGAATAGCTAGCACGAGGCATATTTAAGACGTGACAAAAGTTCTCCGTCGTGCTCGCTCTTAAGGCTGCGCGATCTGAGTGAGCGCGATGCAAAACTTTTGTCACGTCTTAAATGCGCCCCGTGCTAGCCCTTCGTACACTGCATCTCTATGTCGTTGCATTAAGCGTGCCGATTGTGTAACAAGTGTCGTTGGTTAGTTCGTCGATTTATAGAGTGACTCCCCTGTCTATACGACTGGCCCTAAGCAGTGTGCGATTTACACCAGATCTGCCTGCCTCCATTGTGACATAACCTACTTCAGTAAAGTTGCCCCGAATTTCATCAGTGCACTTCCCGTAAGCAGGTGGACGACTGAAAAAAAAACCTAAATCCTTTTTCAAATGCAGACTATTTTAAGAGAAATAATTATATTTAAGACTCTTGAGGAATTGTTTTTTTGTCTTCTATTTCTCATCGTTATGTTATTTAAGGAATTCTTCATTCAATGTGGTTTTCCTATTAAAATTGTAAATAAATTCCCAGTAACATGGTAGCTTCTAATGAGCCTCATCAATCTTCATGTCGTTGTAAGTGCCTTCATGCAATGAAACGTCTATGAGTAAAAAAAATACCTACAAGAAATAAAACAATAATGCACGTGCATTTATATGATGTGTGGTAGGATTCTGAAATTTCTGCAAAGACTAAAATGCTCTTTGCCAATGGAAAGTAAAGGAGAGACTTTCTTTGAAAATGATGTGCCCATGTAATTTTAAAACCAATGAAAAATATTTGTAAGTATGTTTAAATTGATTAAATACGTCATCAAGTGTTTTAAACTTCGGAGTCGTCTGCCTGATCTGATTTTCCATCAAAAGTTCAAACTAATAGTTAGTAAGTACTTTGTCCGTTTCAAATGAAAACCAAATGCTAAATAAAACAACGCGAAAGCAACTTAACAAAGAGAACCGCAAGAAAATTACGAAGCCATCTTGAGTTACGGACAAACAGACAGACTTTTAGCTTTTAAACAATGTTGAAATGAAGATAGTTCCACGATAAATCATGGTTCGTTGGCTAGGTCGGACCGCAAGTTTAAAGTGGTTACTCAGTATTATATTCAAGTTGTTTTAATTATTTATTAGTTTTTTTGCGCTCTTCTTGTGTTTAAGTGCAAAGATAGAGCTGATATAAGTTTGACGTGATTCAGATGTTCTTAGCTATGTTTCATAAGGGTATTTAAATTTATCTTTAGGTAATTTATTAATTTTATAATACTGATATCATATAGATATTTTATTAAATTCTTTTTTCCAAAAAAACAATTCCTGAAATAAAACTAGGCTCCAAATGCCTATAGTTTATTTAGTTTTCGCGCGTCAGCATCAAGCGTGGATATATAAAAGTTGGAAAGCGTTAGAAAATGCACGGGCAATTCATATCGAGCCATAAAATGGATTTTGTCTGTTTATTTTACGAGTGTCTATTGTCTGTTAAATCCATATTTTTATAATCCCTTGTTCCTATGTAGTACCTATATAGTCATGAATTTCATACATTGTTCTACTCGTGTATACATGCGCTTCTAATTAAATTGAACAAACATATTTAAATGAAATTCAATTTAAGATAGACACCGTAATACACAACAAAATTCCTAATAACAATGACCTCCCTAAATATAAAGCAGAAGTACGTACGTAGCAACATGTAATGTAACCACTTTACTGAACCATCACAGGCAGGGTTGGCACAAACACAAATAAAGCTGACCCCAGATTTCCACACACGGCCTCGGGCGAAAAAAACATTCGGTGAAAAACCTTATTTTGTCATAAGAAAGAATAAAAAGTAAATACTCGTTAGCACAGTGGTATCATGAGAAGAGACATTGCATCGTTTGCTGATGTGTTGCCTCCTTGACCAGCTATACAATTCATTTTTTTCGGATGATGTCTAACGGTGACATGCAGTTAATGGAGGTAGTAAGTATTTAGTTGTGTGCAGTTTCAGAAAAAATAGATTACGTTTGCTTTATATTGACGGGGTGAAAATACCTATATAATTCACGATTGTGCCACATAAATAAGGAGGGTAGATTTAAAGCGTGTTAGGCAAGTTAAAAAACAGTTACTAAGGTATTTGACAACGCTAAACATTTAGTCGCTAAACATTAGTACGGGTCTAGTTTTTATACTACGCTATACATATAACCATCAAATTATACCTAAGTATAATTTTTACAATCAATCAACACACCTTTACACAATAGTTTTATCTGAAAATTGTATCCCAATATTCTTAATATTAACAACTCTTCTCCTTTTTCCAAACCGACCCACTTATGTTGCTACCTGGAGAGAAATAAGACTCTCTTTATGTTGTAGGGCACAACAAAAGAATTATTATTGTTAAGGGTCTAATGCATTAGGTGCGTACACATAGTGAATGGTTTCAGGGGAATAGCTACAATCTACATCCTGGGTTTTTCAGGATTGAGGCCGTCCCGGATTGTTCCTTTAAATGGACACAATATTGTGGGAATTGTGGCAACCCATATAGGCTTCGCATATGCCGGAGGAGGAGGGAATTTTTGAAAATTATTATAAAATAATAAAGAAATACCTAGTTTTAAATACAAGGCTTAACAGTAGTTTTTCACTGCTGGGCAAAGGTCTCCTTATAAACAGACTACCGTTCTCGATCATGTGCTTCCTTAGGCCATTGAGGCAATTAACTAATACATACAATAATTATATGAAAATGTTTTACACTTTAAAATTTTTGAAGCGGACAGTATAATACCATACATTTTCAATTAAACTCTCACATAAATACAGATACATAAAACGTTAACCACCATAAACCATACATTTTAACATTTAATTTCACCTCTGGTCCCCTAAAATTTATCAAAGCAAATCATTCACTGAATGAATGAACCGCCCATCCTGTGCGCAATATCGGAGAATAGAATAGGAACGTCGCAATATCGCTACTAGAAAAGATAAACTGAGGTACTTAGTGTCCCACAGAAGACAGAAGGAGCCCTACAGATTCAGGGTCCAGTAGGCGTCTATGTAAAACCATTGTGTTCGGAAAAATATTGCATCTAGGTCTGGGTTTTTTGGATAAAGGATGACCTGGTTTGAGATAGTTATTTTGTTTTGTGATAAAATGTGCGTCAGTACGAAAGGTAAGTAAGTAATTTGAGTATTTTTGTTCGTAAGTTGAGGCTGATAATAGAGTTCAACAACTCTATCATAATATAAATATAATAAAAACAAGTGTCGACATCTAAAAGTTATTTGGAATCTTTCAGCCGTTTCGTTGCAAAGTAGGACTTTATAAGTCTTCATACCTAATAACATGTAGGTATTTTACATTATTACTAAGCAATTTTTAAAGTAAGTACTTAACTATTTAAAATATAATCCAAGTAAAACATAATTTATCCGTTAAATTTAGATGCAACTTTAAATGCAAATATAACACCTAAAATTCGTTGTATGTAAAAGAGTAGTAAGTGCAAAGTTACGCGCTGAACGTTGAAATTATGTATGATAAACACGGAGTTTGTTTGCACCCATATTGCAAGGGCGGTCCTAACTGATCATGATCAGTTGCCACTTATATTGCTAGGGTGGTACTGACTGATTATGAATCATGATCAGTCAGAATCGTCATGATTCATGATCAGTTTTATTACAGGGTAAAAATATATACAATTATAAGTAGATGCAATTGCCATATTAAATTCGAAACCCCCTTTGTACTCATACACTCACGGGCAATGAAAAGTTTCCACTGAGAAAATCACTAATTTACTCCTAAACGGAAAAGGCTAGCTTAATGACACCTTCTGCAACATTGAAGTCCATTTAATAGAGCATCAGGATATTACCAGCTAAAAACGGTAAAATTTTTAAATTAAATATTTGAAAAAATTGGGGTCGTTTGGTGTTGGAATTTTGTGAGTTGAACTATTTCATTGCCCGTATTATACTGAATTGAGTACATCCGATCGAATTGAATAACGAATATTACGAGTATATGCAGATGCTAGGTATTATACTTTCAAAATAAAAGGAACAAACATAGGTATTCGAGATTTTTACACTTACAGTTTCATAGTAATAAAATCAATTGTAGTAAGTACCGTTTACCAAAGTAAAAATAGGAATAGAACATTATGCGAAAAATTATATCAGTCTGGAACGCCGGTGCTCTCCCATAGATAAAGTTAGTGCTATAAACGCAGCAAGTTTCTAAATTGTTGTCTAGATTTTAAGATAAACTGGGCCATGCTTTTCTACTTGGGGCAAGGAGCGTGCTAGACTTGCACAAATTCACAACATACGAATGTGCCGACAGAATATTTAATTACACTGTAAGAAATATTATTTACTTTTTTAGATATGCTTGAGAAAAAAAATATTACAAGGTATTTTAAATAGGTTTTGGACTGAGAGTTTAAGTCCTGCTCATCGACTGAAATAAAGATTCCACAGTGACAACATCAATTTTTTAATCGTTAGATTCTGACCAATATACCTATCTATGAGACCCAGAGACAAAAAATCGCAACTTTCAGATTTCGGCGGCTGCAATCTGCTGCTTTGTCTGAGCCCTGTGGTGGGTCTCCCTCCTCATTACGTCCTCGTATGAAGTCTTCGGGACTCTAGAGGTTATAGCAATTTATAAATACCTACCTAACTCATTTTTTCCTTTTTTATCTGGTCGTAAATATTAGTTTAGCCGAGAACGGAATATATTCAGATAATGCGGATTAATATCGGGTCTCCGCGACTATTCAAATCTTTCGACAAATGATTTATATCTGTTTGGGAAAACCCGCTTTAGCGTAAAACTTGGAATCTCTTTCACAACTTTATCTCGTAGAGGTAGCATAATATATGAATTTTTGTTAATACTGAATTATGGCAAATATCGGTTTTTAATTAATTCACGTGAAAACGTGTTTTCCATAGTTTTGGGTTCGAATTCTATGACGAGATTTACAGACACATTTTGAAGGACACTGTAACGAGCACCCCAAAAACAACGCAGCGCAGCGACGCATCGCAGCAATGGGGCCTCACCTCTAGAGTTGGTGTAAAAGGACAAAAAAACACGAAAGTCAATTACAATTAAAAAACGCTATATTCCGTACTTCTCACAAAGACAAACTTTTTGACACAGAAAGTTGGAAAACAGCTGGCTTTTTTGGTCATTAGATAACAATTTGCTACTTCTGAAGTAAGGTTTCGGCTGTAAAAAGCGTAAAAATAAATTTTACACCAACTCTCTTTGTTTAACTTTGTGAACGCAAAAACATAAACGGAATATTGTTTATTTTGTCCTTGTTCATTTTGGATAGAAGATAATAAAATACAAAGGTTTTGAGGTCGACCAACAAACAGTTTCAGCGAATTAAACAGAACCCTTTTAAAAGGCTTTCGTTTGTAGATTGTTTTATAATTCAACAAGAAGTCGCGTTAAGTGGCTTACGTATTAGGCCGTAGAAATGCTCGAATCAGCGATAGACCAGCCTATCGAAAGATGGGTATGGCTTCAGTTGGTATTTCTTAAGCGGTTGGTGCAACACGATTTAATGGTACTTATGTAAGGGTTGATTTTTCAATGGTCAGAAAAGGGTTATCTGTGAAATAATTCTGATACTGTCGCGTCTGAATGTTTGAATTAGACAGTGACAGCAAAAAATTTAATCGTACTGACTATTGAAAAATCAGCACTTAAGTGGAATAAATGCTTTATCATCTATCCATCAAACTTATTCCGATGAGCAAGGTTACTTTGCGCTTACGAAAATTCAAGTTACGGAACTCTTCTACTCTATCGCGTTGCATTAAACGTTCTGATTGCACGGCAGCTCTCGTTCGTTTGTTTTCTGTTAAACTGGAGTGACTTCCCATCGGCAGTGGATCAGATGCTCGGAATGATACAAAAATGAAAATTTTATATGTGAAAATTTTACGCCAGTAATATTACACTATTCGTTGTGGATCCGCTACGGTGGATGTGATTTACATGATATATTATGTTATGTATATGTAAGTGGAATGCACTTGCTTTGTAGTTATTTGGTCTATATGAGAAGATATCTATTTATACATACCTATAATTTACTGTACACATGTCATGAACAATGCTACAAAACATGAAGTGTTTTTGTTTTTTACTTATTCCCAGCCAACCAAATATTGTGAAAAAATAATAGATTAAAAAATTAAACTTACCAATCGCATTCTTCGATGTTGGTATTAAAGCGAAATCTTCTATGGTTGCATTATCAAAACCCATCTAAAAGGAATCTAAATTAATGAAACAATTGAAGCTGATAAAAGCTAAACCGTCACAAAGAGGTCAACTGCTGGCAGGCGACCAACTCTCAGAGTAGAATAATTCCAGAAGAGGCAACCACTGGAGATTGTTTAACTAAAGTCTGTTTTTTAATCTCAGATACTAAATTGACAAATATCAAGAGTTGATTGTCCCACGATTAATTGAAGGATCTGTCTAGTCAATTTAGTATCTGAGATTAAAATACAGACTTTATGGATTGTAAACAACAAACTGTAAGCCATTATGTTAGGCTGAAAATAAATTTGACCATTAAGTACTATCCAATGAGACTTATAACTAAACACTTTATAGTTGGACTGAATGAGAATATCCCGTCTGAGCCTCTAGTACGGGCTTTGCAATTTAGAAAAACGAAAATAGTTTACGTTTTCTTCCGTCATTTGCATACATTAACTGTCAAAATTTTCAAGATAGTTTCTGTTAGAGGCCAGTATGCGAGAAAACGTAAACTTTTATAGTTTTCGACAAACTATCAAAGCTGTACAAGAAGTACTGGACTATTCTGAAATCTAAGTCGACCAATGAGAGCGCTGGAGGCCGCACCGTCCTCAATTCAAATGTCATCGTAAAATAACGTTTCTATTGTGGAAAAGATGCGCTTCTTAAACATTTTAAATTCCAATGTACGTATTTTCTTTCAGAAAACTTCCGTTTGAGGAGTTTTTCTAAAAACTTCGTTTAAACAAAGAACGGACAAGAATTTAAAATGCTTCAATTTCGTTACGGATAATGTAATTTGTTTGTGGAAATATTTGTGTTATTTCTGTTTTATCTGTTTGTTTCATTTACTGTGGAGTGTTATTGGAAAGAGACTCGTTCCCCAGCAGTGGGGCCGTGATGAGTCGTGATGTTGATATTTTCCAACCTGTATATTATTACTTCACAGTTCACATGATACATCAAATAAGTACTTAGATATATCAAACTTTGACCATAAACCGTCTTACATATTCAAAATTAACTCACACACACTCACGCCTTGTACTAATTGTACTCCCTTGCGGGGTAGGCAGAGGTGCATTGCTGCACCCACTTTTCGCCAGAGTGTTATGTTAGTCCCAATGAAATAGGGGGCGGGCCTATTGCCATTTTACGGGCACATCCAAGACCCGAGAACAAATATCTGTGTTTAAACAAATATCTGCCCCAGCCGGGAATCGAACCCGGGACCATCGGCTCAGTAGTCAGGGTCACTAACCACTACGTCGTCTCGTCGTCAGGTCGTCAAAATTAAGTTTCCCTATAAAAGTACCAGGTCACCGCTGGTTATTATTTATTTGCAAGACGAATGGCTGATCCAATATGTTATTTCATTTCTTTACGACAGATGGGTCCCAGCTCTAATGCCGTTAAGTCGCGGTAATGTAGTAATAACTCCGTACATTACATTTTTATGAGCAGCCGTCAAAGATACGGCCATCTCAGTCATAATACGGGGTCAACTTTTATCAGTGACCCCAGTGTAAAGTGTGAACCCTCCCACAGGGACCAGGCTTAGAAGGTCTCTTCTACATATAGTTTTAGTTATGTACATAGGTTTAGTTTGTATAATATATAGGTAGTTTAGTTTGTAATTGTAAATTATATAAATTATGTAAATAAACAGTGTAAAGTGTAATAAAGTTACCCAAATGTAGTTGTGGACTTGTGGAAACATGTGTTAAGTGAAAATTAACACAATATTTTAGGGCCCCTCATAAAAGTGGGTCGTTTTGTATACTTTGTACCTTGGTTCATTGCGATACGTAAAATTTAAAATCTTCTTATTCAATGACCACTGACCAGTGTTTAGGTCGGTCATTGTATTTTTGCTACCATGCATAATTGAAAAATCGGGTTTACCCTCTGACCGGGGTCGTTGACCGCAAGAAATTACCTACATATTTTATGAGGGATGGGATGTCCCATATAATGTGTCGGTTCCAGTAAAACTCATACTTAGATACTTTATTCACCTACTTAAGTATTTAGATTGTTTGCAAAGATTTAGAAACAGCTTACGATGATTTATTTATGCGTGTTAACCGTAGATACCTTTTAATTAAATATACATTGTTTACATTTTACACTTGTTCATGTTATAATCACAATATATAACTTAATTCCTAATACTTAAAGTAAAGTAAAATAGCATTTATTGCCAAAAACAAATGAAACCTACTACATAAAATACTTAATTCTATAGTAAAAACTAAACACATAACTTCCATTATGTATGTAAGTATACACAAATACTTAAATTTGTAGCTCAGCCAATCGCACTAACTCTCTCTTCACCACTGCTACTATGACGTAGTACGTACCTTTTCCAAAATAAATTTCTCAAAGTTTACTATGAAACATATTTAAACTGGGCACAAATTCATCTCACAATAAATTATTTACACTACACGAATCACCGGTTACTTCGAATACCGACAAAATGCAACCCCCTGTATATCAACTCGATGAAATCGCCTGTCCGAGCTGATGTGTCCGTTACACCGGTTTCAATTTAGAAGCAAAACAAATCGAGCTTCTAAAAATGGGGATAAAAAAACAAAACACTACATACATACATGGCTATCCGACTAAATTATGAAGTCAGTACTATCCGACTGAATTATGAAGCCGGTGCTTTTGTTCACGTAGAGTATTGTGACTTGCTAGCAAAGCAAAACAGACAGAATTTCATACTTCACATTTTATATTTAAATAAATATCAATTCGTCCTAAAAAACTACTTGAACCATTATAATAAAGTACGTGATGATCGCGGCATAGTTGCATAACTCTTCACTTAGTTATATTAGGGCTGTCCCGAGAGAGCCATAGCTTGCTAGTGGTATAATAAACTGGCCCACTGCCGCGCCTGCTGTGGCCGAAAGATAATCAAATATTTTACTTACAGTTAGAGGATATATTGAGGATATTTGAAAGAATACGGAAATTATGTTTTTTTTTCAATTGGTGGCGCTAGTTGGGTTTACAGTGTAAACTTTACACTTCACCTTAAACAAATATACTGTAAGGCAAAAGAATATATATAACGTGAAGTCATAAAATGAATAAAGAGAGAAAGAAAGAAAGAAAAAAAATAACATTTATTTATTTGAATAGCAATAGATCAAATAGACATACAACATAAATGATGCGCTATAGATAGGTACTTATATTAAAATGCAGTGCATCAAACGAGATAATCGACTAACTACACCTATATAACACTTTATATAGGTATTTATGACAAAACAGGAAATATACTTACCCACTAGTTATATTAGGAACATCCCCCGAGAGCAATAGCTTCCGAGTGGGTAATAAACCGGCACTGGGGGGGTCACTCTATATGACGAAAAACTAAGCTTCGGAACACTGCTTTGCGATACCTGACTCTAGCTTAGTTCGTTCGTTTTTCGTCAGTATAGTGTAACCCTCCTGCTGCCGCCACCGAAACAGGATCAAATATTTTACTTATAGTTAGTTATGAGTCGCGTGCATGTTGGAAGCGTAATACGGTTTACCCACATACAACTTTGTAAGCTAATGCAATTTTTTTTAAGTCATAAAAAAAATTATAATCATTTTATAATAATTGAATTGCTTATTTTATAATTGTTAATTAAGTATCAATGTATGTAAATGTAATGTATAACTATGTAACTATGGGACCTGTGCCTGAAATAAAATGATTTTATTTATTCATTTAAGTATGCGTGATGATGCATATAATATTATAATCAATTTAATTATAATTAACAATACGGCAGTCCTACCTAATCAGATTGATACGTCGTAGTGACGGTTTGAACGTTTAATGAAAATTACGTTAATACAATCTGAGGCAAAAACTGACCGCTCTTAGTGACAATGCATGTACATAATTTAATTACTTTTGTATATTGTGCAATAAAAAATAAAAAAAATGCACTCTGAGAGGGATCAACTTATTTGCCCCATTTGTACCTATTTATACATATTTCTAGTATTGTAACATATCTCTTCTTGGCTTTCGCAGATAATTAGTCAGCTTGAGCCAAAACCGGTACCGGGCCGCAGTAATCAACAAACTTAGTCATACTTGTGTCAGTGCGTCTCAGGAGAGCGATGTTTTTGCAGCACGTAATGAAGTGAATCCGTAGAGGCGTCCCGGATTAACTTGAAACTAACTATGTACTTTTTATACTGTATACTTTGTAAAATATATATGTACTTTGTAAAATATAGCCTAAGTCCTATGGTAAAGTGATGAAAACAATATTACCCAATTAGCTACATATGATTGAACTACTCGTAGTGCATCAAACATACACTGGTAAAAAAATTCAAAAGGTACCAGTAATAGGTCAGTGCTCGCTTGCTCAGAGCTAATTAGTTATAGGTAGGTACATTATATGATTATTATTCTATTCCAAATATTAATAGTAAAGTAAAGTAAAGTAAAGTTTGAATCAGTCTTATTTCTACGAGTAAACAAAACATTCAGAGGTGTACATGTAAATGGGGCATTACAGGAAATGTTTGCCCAAAAATGTGGCAGAGTGAAAATGCTCCCGCGACTAGGCGGCCCCGCCGCCACATCAAGTATTCTGTTTACCATAATGAGCTCCACCGGTTACTGAAAGATACCCTGAAATGTATCTTAAAATCCCTGCTAGATTGCGTGTAAAGAAAAACTCAGTATAGGCCGTCAATGCCTATGTAATTGCTACTTTTCTAATTTTTCCATAGTTAGATTACGCGATTAGCACTGGGTGTTTTTTAACGTGTGGAGTGGAGGTAGAGAATGTACCGCTAAGAGGCGACTCACCGGCACTAAATGTACAAATTCTCGTTAACTATTCTATGATAACAATAGTACCCACCTAATTTTTAAAAGAAGAACCAATTTAATTTACAAATTAGTAGTCGTCACAAACTGACGAGTGGTTTGATACGTTAAAATAATTTTAGTTTAACAGCCTGTGTATCAAAATGTCTGAGCAACCGAATTCCCAAAAGCGTTTTTTAAAATGTCATCCTTGTCTCTACGCCACCCTTTTCTACTGTGAAATATGCCTTTTGTTACGCGGCCGTGAGGCCTTATGAAGATATAATCTTATCGCTGACTGAACCACAGTTCTGCTGAACAATATTTACAATAATACAATCTACGAGCTAGTTAATGTGTTGATGCTGTAGTAAAAGAATTGTTCATGTTATGAAAATAATTAATGAAAAGATATTTACTTTGACATTCATCAATGAACCAGTGACGATGTTTCTTTAACTACTTGATTTTTGAACCTCGCTGCAGTACAAGTAACAAGTACGACTTTTCGCATCAATTTGTTAGATATTAATAAGGAGCATGATAATAAAGGTAGAACTCCCGTAAAATGGTAAAGCGCCTTGGTCTGACAGTCAACCACGAGCAATAATTTAAATGGGTGACCGATTTCAAGTGGTTTTTTTCTGGACGCTTTCGTGCTTCGGACGGCACGTTAAGCCGTGGGTCCTGGTTGCTGCTTCGGCAGCAGTCGTTAAGCCTAGTGAGAGGCCTGCAGGCAGCTTGAAAACATCTGACAGTCGGGGTGCCCACTTACCCGACAACTCCCTCAGCACAAGCTTGCTTGTGAGCAATAGCATTTTACGGGCCTTAGGTACCTACATTAATTACTACCTCTTTGACTTGGTGTTCGTCGTCATAGAGCGGACTCGGCTCCCTCTTGCTCCAACTGTTCTTTGTGGAATCTGAATAAAGGGAAAACATTTTCTGATTTTCCGGCGGAAAATTTAGTCAGTAATGCGTTTGTTCAGCAACAGGTAAGGAGATGAAATGATAAGCAGATTTTGTTATGGCATAATGTAGTATGTTTACATGTGCCTCCCCGGATGTGTATAATGAGGGATGGGGTTTTCTATCTAGAATAATATCATATAATATGATAAAAGATTTTATAACTGATGAATTTAATGAACGAAACATAGGAGATAACATGGATATTTATGAAATAAAATTTAACACGGCCTTACTCAGTTTTAGGCATAGGCTAGGTAAGTTTGTGTTACTTATAGAGCTTAATATCTGTATGAATTTTTCCTTTATTTTTTCTCATTTATGAAATTACGATGGCGACAAAGTATTATCATTAAGTATTATTTAGTTACGGCACCGGTGGAAATAAATGAAGAATATAATATAATAATGTGTAGGTTCGTAAAAAAAGGAATTGATTATTCCGCCTAATAGGCCACAAATACAGCTATTTATCGTCTAATGGTACGAGTTAGGTGTTGAAGAATCATCTCTCATTTCTCATTTGCTTTTGTAGGTTATAAATGTAGGTGTAATTACTTAACTTATTGTTTCTTTGATTTAATTTACATAATTTAAAAGTTATAATAATTTTAATTCCTTTAAGGGCAGATGTTGCTATGATGAATTTATATTCCTACAAAGATCACATTAAAACGTCACAAATAATTTGAATTATTCATGTATATTTTAGCGAGGATAAGTTCAGTCCATTTCAACTCCAATTTAGTTATCTGCCAAAATGCTTTTAGGCCGGGGAGTCAACTAAAGCCGCAATGATACATTTATATTGCACGCTTAACTAACTTTTGTATATGTATAGATAGTTTTTTTATTTACTTTTATATAACTGTTATACCACATATTATGTACATAGGAACTTTGGTTTTATAAAAATTGTCCTTACGAATGTTTCTTGCATTAAAATACAAAAAAATAAAATCACGTCCTCATCAAAAGTACAAATGTAGAGCGAAAAGCGGGTGGCTCGCTTGCGAGTCACCTATGACTACCCCTTTGGGATTAAAGGTGTGAGCATATGCATGTATCTTTGTATGTATTTATGCCAAAAGCCAACGTTACCCAAATTCTCATTACGATGGCTTATTAAAACCCCAATCCCAAAACTTATTAATACGAAACTCATTAATACTGTCAAAACTTTCCACAACATCACATAAGCCCGAAAAATAATACTCGTAATTAAAAAGCTCCTGTCACAAGCTTTTGTCATAGCTATCGGTGGCCGAACCATGACGTCGGGGCACACAATGACGTCATCAAAAACAAGTGAATGAGGCTCTTGTTTACTTTAACAACAATTGTTTATGTTGGATAATAGACTGGAGTCTGTGTTACAAATAAGCTGCTGTTGATTTTGGACGGTGTTTTGTATGTTATGACAATATTTGCCCGTTTCATGTTCATTAGGGTAATTTCATATCTACAGGTCCCCCTTTAGGGTTAAAAAGCTGATGTAAAAATTGAGTGAGTAAAGTATGTAAGATTAAAGGGGTTTATGTAATAAGTATAAATTTTAATTTAAGTAATAAAATTAAGTAGAACGGAATTAATTTATGTAATAAGAAGTAATAAACTGTATGTGTGTGTCGTGGAGGTGGTATCAGTATTATTACATAATTGCAGATTTGATAAAAGTTTTTTATCAAATCTGCATTTTTATGTCACAAGTAATTTTAAAGTTATGAGTGAACATCCGAGCGTAGATACTATCGAAAACATGACCCTCCTTTTTTACTTCGCTGCAGTGTCGGGTAAAAATCCAATTCAAATCTATCTGATTACGCTACATATATCATACACATAGCCAGTAATACTTCAGACCTATTATTTCATGGAGCGTGTTAAAAATTATGCCGACAATAACAAAGGTCAAATCGATTTAATAAATTAATTATTGATATATCACCTCGGTTCAGCCAAAAGCTTAATTTCTGCTTATCTAATTGGAGTATCGAATGATTTTAATTTTTAATAACAACCGCGTTTCCATTAAATTAGGTATTCCAATAGGTATTGCTGCTAACAAATCATTGAAAGTACCAGGCGTACAGAAATAGTTTGAAAGTATAATTGATATTCGCTACGCTTCAATCCATTACTTGAATTTTACGTGGCACGTCTTGACTTCAATATCATGCTCTTCGAAGCAGCCAGCCTCGGGCGTGCTTTGTTATTGAAATATGAGTGTGTTCGGTTGACTGCTCAACTACAACGATGTAAGGAATCTCTCGCAGGAAACCATCTCGGAAACATGCTCTCCTGGTACTCGTACATTGCAAATTGATTCTCAAAACTGCGTTCAAAGAAAATGGACGCTATATTTTCTCCTGGTTATTTCATAATACCTGAGACCGCGCCGCTAATGGTATGAGAACTTTTTTATGGGTACTCACTTAGCTCCGCAACGTATTTTTAAACTTTTTCTATTGCCGACAAATTTCCCTACATTTGGCCTCAACATTTTAAGCGACGTTTAACTTTATGGAGCTGACAGCAATAATTACGGAAATCATTTGGAACTTTTAATTGGAATCCCAATTAAGTGCGACTGTGAGATAGATGTATGTGTGTGAGGGAGACAGAATATGTATACACTTGCCCTTGCTCGTCTTTTTTAACTTTCTTGGTTGGAATTTGATGAAAAAAGTTCTGACACCAGTCCCCATGTATTACCCAACCCATTATATTTTGTTACATGAGTACAAAGAACAACTAACAGCAGTAAAACAATAATCTGATTACGACTTTCGTTATGTCGCGTAATCAAAAGCTCTTCAGCCATTTCGCATAGGTATTTATGAAATTCACATACATTATGCCATTCATTGTAATAAATCTTAGGCTGCGTCCCGTGTACGTCAACTGCTACTTTCGGTTAGGTAACCGCTCGCGCTCCTCCCGGTTAATATTAGGTATATAATCGGTTGACATTCGCATTAATTCCTACCTGGAAGAGATCGCTTTTAACGATAAGGCCTAATACAAAGATTTTAAAAGCAGATGTGAAGTATATAACATAATATTTATATGAGAATCGGGATAGTGAAGCGCACAAGTTATACTCAAATAAGCTCACAGTAAAATAAATATGGCAGACAGTTTATAAATTACGGGAGTTTCTAATTAGTCTTTATTGATAAATGGCACAAATATCTCGTAATACGTCACCTTTTCTTAATTACATTGGAGAGGAGTCACTTCGTATTTAGTTTAATTACAGTAATGGAATAGTAATTTAGCCAAGAGGGCTAAGTGTTGTTTGTAATGCCTAGATACTATCTCCTTTTTAGTATACAGGTTGATGCAAAATGGAAACAGTAAAGCAAAACCGGGTGACTTTTTTCGCGAATTTTTGACTTACTATACTATTTTGCAAGACCCTGTAAGTATACAAGTGAAGGTTTATCATTGACATAAGAAAACATCCAGTATATATCGTCGAGGAATTCATTTCTTATTCAGTAGAGTCTTTCACAAATTTTGATCTTTCACCAATACTAAGACAAATTGAGATTGCGAACAAACCAATTCAATCTTCGTGAAATACATACTGAATTCAGTATTGACAGCAGAAAATAAATAATAGAAACAAACAAAACTCTTTGGCCGATACTCTTTTAGGCTGAAAATGATAAATCATTGATTAAAGAGCAGCCGTCACATGAAAGTTTCAGGCCCCAATACGAGATACCTACTAGGCTTTGAAGGAAAGGAAAATTCATGAATGGTTCACTTCATGTTGGCCGTATGAAAAGCTTGAGTAGGATAACCAGGTACAGAGTACAGAGTGTCGCAAGAAGGGTATACGAAGCTGAAAGAGGAAGACTCAGGGACATTCTAAACTTTTTAAATTCGCGTTTTTTTTAACTTTGTAATAGAAACTTTGTTGAAACATGAGATCAATTTTTTTGCAATTTTCTAAAACACATACATCAAAAGGTGTTCAGAATGACCCTCTGAGCTACCCCCTTTCGGCTTAGTATACCACTTTTGCTACACCCTGTATAGGGATAGAACTCCCTTGTGGGTACGCTACGCTAGCCAAATTATATGTATATGTGAGAACCAAAGCGGTTAGGTCTCCTTCCAACTCAGCACGGTTATACGATATAAGGTTCTAAGTGTACTTATGATATTGACCATACACTGCTATACCACAAGTTTTATTTTCAAGTTGAAAATATTACGTAGGTATTTCGCCGTCCGATTTTGAACCATGGAAATTTCATTGAAATCAATCAATTGAGTAGGTTAAAAATATTGTTCTAATTTCAGTGAATGTCCTTGAAAAGTCTGTTTACCAAATCTGCCTACACTTTACTGGAAATGAGCGCTTAAAAGTGCTTCGATAAAAGTATGTTAAGATTTATGGTCTCATTACATTCACAAACTACTTAAACAAAAAAATATTATTTTCGCACAGACATCTGTATACTTACACCGTGATTCGGTGTACTTAATTACTAAAGTAGGTATATAATGCAGGTATTCACAAATTTTCTCTCAATATGCATCGATGCCATTTTTAGTATTCTAGTAGTACCTTATATCAACCTATCGCTGCATCTCCCCCCGGAGTAGTCCGTCTCGGCAGTGTCAAACTTTAAGTGAACGGAGTGTACTGGAAAACCTTCTTATTTATTCAAATTCTCATTGCTACGCTACGTCGTGTTTGCCTTTGGCCCGAGTTTGGAGTGTAACACCGAAAATGGCCTAAGTTCAGGTGCAAAGTTTTTAGCACGTCATCACTTGGTATGTTCTGTGCCAATAGATACGTCCATGGGGATGAACATTTTGAGGATATGCATATTGAAAAGTTTGTTACTTAGGTACATACGAAATAAGTTATTTTATCTCTTACTGTATGTCTTTTATTCCTTTCTTTTTATTTATGTTTCTGTTGTTTCTGTACGGAGTCAGATATAAATGAATTTTATTCCTTTTTTTTGTCTAAAATATAGGCTTCTTGTCAAGTCAATTTCTGACCTCGACATAATTATGTGCAATTTCACTTCTTATTTTAGCGAGTCAGTTACAAATACTAGATATAGCTTACTTAGGGTTTGACACCATTGGGTTTTTACTGAAAACTAGCTGTACATGGTATCGCAAAGCTCGTGGGACAGTTATAGTTATTTTAGATTGCTTTGAATTAATTAATTATCTGTCTATACTAATCATAACTATAATTATATACTATAACATTGTATTTCATTGGAAAGAGTCAAAAGAATATAAGAGCCATCTTACCGAGTCCATCAAGAAAATTACTTCATCTCTAAAATCAATTTTCCTAGAATGTGAAAGATGAAACCACTTTCTTAATGTATTTTTCTAAGAGAATATGAGACGAGTTACAGATGTGACGTGGTTTATACAAAGATGAGTTTCTTTTGTAGCGATTTTTATATACAGCAATAACACTGAGGTCGTCTGCAATTGTTAAAATACTATTTTTAAGACACAGTAACAGTAATAAAAGCATTGGTGACGCTGAATAAAAGTTGGAACTATATTAACCTACATATATTATTATGTATACAGGTTTTCTATAGAGTATTGTTGTAAATGTTCCAGTACCCAATAAAATTTCACTGTAGGTAATGTAGGTATTATATATTATTAAACTATAGTAAGATACTATAGATCAACTTTTAACAAACAATGAATGATCACACAGGTTAAATTTAATTATATGTCTCTGTATATAGTAATATGTTTTAAATAAGTATTAATATTATTTTCAACGCAAGGCAAAACACTTTAATACAGGCAAAATTTTTCATGATTCCCTACAGTCACACCCTCCCTTTTTACAACACCCTGTACTATTTGCACAAGCATGTACGAGTGTTGGAGACAATAAATAACCCGTACCCTATTTCCACCGCGATATGTCAAGAGAATAGCAATTTGGTTGAATTTGAGTAGCAAAATATCTGTGAATTATCCAGTTTTACATATTATTGCCATAATTTGCGAACAAAGTTTTGGGTCAATCGTCTGAGCCTGCCAACGGCAGTTGTCTTTTTCTCTCTTTTTTATTATGTACTATCGAGGAATCGGACCTGTTTACATAAAGGTTCGGACCGCTTGAAGCCTGCTAGGCAGCGTGTTTTGATTACTACATATACACGTTCGCACGCAGGATATACCTAATAGGTGCCTATCTATTAATATAAATTCACGGTTCATATACATTTCCTTGATGGTAGTTACTTACATTATATGTTTACACAACATGCATGGTTTGAATTTGTTCCTATAATATTTTTTAACTACTTATATAATTATATTTTTTTCAAAGTATGCGCTCTATTGAAAGTTTCTCTTTATGTCAGGCACATTCCAACATGAATGTCACAGATAAAACACCACCCTGTATGTATATATAAATCACCAGTTTTTCAGTCATTGGTTAAAAGCATGAATAACGACATTTACTTATCCCGCATACGAATATTCTGATATCTGTGTCACACATGAGTTCATAATACATTTACTTCGAACGCGCCGTAATTTGTAATACACCCCCCATTTCACGGGAACTTCATGTTAAAGGGGGATCATGTTTAGTATCATGATAGGAATTAAAAGCCTTTATAACTGTTTATAAATTGTTTATAATTATTAACATCGTAGCTCTGAGTATATCTCCATATATTGTTTATAAGACTGTGTTAAATTGACAATTAGATACCTATATAGGCTACCATAAAATACTTACTACTTAATACTGTTTTATTTTTGTGGTAATAGGGCTTTACCCGCTAGTAAATAGGGTGAACTTTGTGCAAACATATCCTGTTTCAGGTTACATGCTGTTCATGTAACATGTGTTTATGTATCGAGACTCTCCAGTACGACCCTTTTCGGGTTGATCACTATTGTTTACCTTCAACACTTCGAGTCAGTTACTGACTAACGATAATCTGACTGGCTAATTCATTAACCAATGTGACAACACTATGCAATATTCCCGCTATTACCAGATTAAAACCCACCCTTAAACCGATGGAAATGTTCAACTCTACAAATATTGCGTAGTTACTGAGTTCCCAACTCTTAAGTGGAGTTGTGAAATTAATTAATCTAAGTGGGAACTCAGGATTGATGTCCTGTTGAAAGTTGGATCCGAATCTTGATCTAACAAAGCGCATAACTCGCGACAGGTCAGGTAACTTTCAGTTATTTATGGAATGGAGTCCTCCGTTTGATGTCTACGAGGGATATTCACGATCAATATTTCTTTATTTAAATGTCTCGCGATTATTGGCAGACACTATTGACTGTATATCGACGGCATGGTATTTGGTATTATGGTAGCAAGGCCTCAAGAGAACTTATTTCATTTATGAGAAGAATACTTGGCCTTGATTTCATACTTATTTAAGTACATATAGTTCTCTTGATTTTGTTAAATCATAACTCAAAACTCCGACTTCTAAGATTCTACCTGCTTATACCACTGCATTGAATAGCACTAGACTACAACTACCAGCCTAACCTAACCCTCTTTGTTCCAGCTCAGAGTTTCTCCCACACGATCACGTCACTGGACGCGCCTCTCTTCGCCGACCCCCGGCGCGCCGCTGAGCTGCGCTGCCAGTACACCAAGCTGCCTCACGACCCCCCGCTGCACTCCGTCAAGTGGTACCGAGACAACCATGAGATCTTCCGGTACACTCCTCAAGAGGTATGCGCGCCTGGTACTTTTATGGTTAGACGAAAGGGTGCTTCTTCTTAGCGTATTGATGACAAGCAGTCTATGCTGCATGGCTGCACAAGGGTTAATAGTATGCCCTCGTATCTTCAAATACAGTCTTAGTAAAGTACCAGTGGCGCTGTCAGTACACCAAGCTGCCTCACGACCCGCCGCTGCACTCCGTCAAGTGGTACCGAGACAACCATGAGATCTTTCGGTACACTCCTCAAGAGGTATGCGCGCCTGGTACTTTTATGGTTAGACGAAAGGGTGCTTCTTCTTAGCGTATCGATGACAAGCAGTCTAGGAGTCTAGTGCTGCATGGCTACACAAGGGTTAATAGTATCTTTAAATACAGTCTTAGGGCGGATTCGACCAACGACGAGTAACTTTTTACTCACGAGTAAACTACCAGTTACTCGCGAGTAAGCAGATTTTGCATTCTACCAAACCTGAAACCAAGATAAGTAGCTTATCCCAAGAGTAAAATGTTATACCGCCAAAATTGACCGTGTAACGAGCTTATCCGAGAGTAATTTTGTAATGGCGGCAGCACATCAGCTGATTAGAAAACCGTCATAATGACATATAAACACATCTGTCAAAACATAAACAAAAGTACGTTAAAAGGCAAATTCTCAGAATAACAACAGTGAATAAAATATTAAAACATAAACAATTTTATCCTATAATAATCCACTCAAACTAAGTTGGAATGTCATTTCTATTGCATGCTTTGAAACGCAGGTATTTTTATTTTAGTTGCATTACAGTTTCGTTCCTCGTTCATTCAATTAATCATGGTATAACTTGGTAGAATGCAAATGTACTTATATATTTACTCGCGTATAAAATTTATTCCGGTATAGTTATTCTCGTGTAAAGGAAGTTTGGACGAATCCACCCTTAGTAAAGTACCAATGGCGCTGTCAGTACACCAAGCTGCCTTACGACCCGCCGCTGCAATCCGTCAGCAAGTGGTACCAAGACAACCATGAGATCTTCCGGTACACTCCTCAAGAGGTATGCGCGCCTGGTACTTTTATGGCTAGACGAAAGGGTGCTTTCTTCTTAGCGTATCTATGACAAGCAGTCTAGTGCTGCATGGCTGCACAAGGGTTAATAGTATGCCCTCGTATCTTCAAATATAGTCTTAGTAAAGTACCAGTGGCGCTGCCAGTACACCAAGCTGCCTCACGACCCGCCGCTGCACTCCGTCCAGTGGTACCGAGACAACCATGAGATCTTCCGGTACACTCCTCAAGAGGTATGCGCGCCTGGTACTTTTAAAGTTAGAAGTAACTGTAGGTTCTTCTTCTTAGCATGTATGTCGTGGCGCTATTATGCCTTCTTTAAGGGCGGATTCGGCCAACGTCGAGTAACTGTTTACTCACGAGTAAAGTACCAGTTACTCGCGAGTAAGCAGATTTTGCATTCTACCAAACCTGAAACCAAGATAACTAGCTTATCCCAAGAATAAAATGTTATACCGCCAAAATTGACCGTGTAACGAGCTTATCCGAGAGTAATTTTGTAATGGCGGCAGCACATCAGCTGATTAGAAAACCGTCATAATGACATATAAACACATCTGTCAAAACATAAACAAAAGTACGTTAAAAGGCAAAGTCTCAGAATAACAACAGCGAATAAAATATTAAAACATAAACAATTTCATACTTTTATAATCCATTCAAACTAAGTTGGCATGTCATTTCTATTGCATGCTTTGAAACGCAGCTATTTTTATTTTAGTTGCATTACAGTTTCGTTCCTCGTTCATTCAATTTAATCATGGTATAACTTGGTAGAATGCAAATGTACTTATCCTAGATATTTACTCGCGTATAATTTTAATTCCGGTATAGTTATTCTCGTGTAACGTGATGTTTGGACGAATCCACCCTAAGTAGGATTGTAAATTATAGTTAAACAAATGTTTTTTATATCGAAGAGCCCACGATATTATGTAGATATAGGTATTAGGCAAAAAAAGTTTAGAGGTAGGTACAACAGTAAAAAAGGTTCACACAAGTCAATAATATTCTGCGTTTTATTACGTAAAAGTTGCCGGACTCATTAAAAACTTTTTGCCCAAGTTTCCCTTGGAGTAATTAGTCAGAATCATTTGCAGACAAAGTGCTCGACTGTAAAGCAGAATAGTAGATACTGAGCAACTTGGAAAATAAAGAACTGCTTGTAAAAACAACGAATGCAAAATGGAAGATCGTTTATAGACTACCTAATTTATATAGGAAGGCAGTTAGCTGAGAAGTTGTACACTTTTATAATGATAGTTCTCGAAAATTGAGTATTAACAGACTACAGTAAATTTAATATTGTGGTTGACCGTTGATCGAACAGCAGAATCAGGAAATTACAACTTTAATTTTGTTAATCCAATTTGCTACAAAAAATGTGTTAACTAAAACAAAGAGCTCACTATTTTAAAAGTCAAAGCAAAGGATTTGCATAAAGTTTACAAGCGAGCTACCATAGGTGAAAGCAAAATTCCTGAAACAATAGAACAAACGTGTAGTGTACAAATATACAGGGACACTGCAATGGGAAAATAATTATCTCTTTGGGCACAAAGAAAATATCCCCGCCTCCTGTAAGCTATGTTACCCTGGTACATGTAGACACGTGTATTTACAATAGAATACAACACACACTTACATTATTTGCACCAAATAAAACATCACAAGAACTTACAAGTAAAAAGGTACAAAAATGTGGTCTTATTGCTTATACTTGTGTTAAATATAAGGGCAATCTTATAGTTATAGGAGATTTTAATATGTTTTCATGTAGTATAAATTATACATAATAAGATTTTTATGGTACGGTACGGAATGACTAGGTCATAAATATACAAATGTTTTAACTTTTTACGGCTATTTGTCTTCAATCTTCATTATGTTGATGATTGAGGGTAGGTTTGGAATAATCGGTTCGTTCGGCATCGCATGAGTACCGCGGCTAGGCACATCTGGCGATGGGTGATGACGTCGTCGGTAGGTTATTACTGCTTCGGTTCGGTGGAATTTGGTTGCGGCGAGTTTGATGACGATGATTTTAGTCGTTCTTTGTACTTTTTCATATGATGAAGAACATCTTTGTTCATCCCTGGCCAGTAATATGTTTCGGCAATGCTTTTTAGGATTTTTCCCGTGCTTCGGTGGCCTGTTTTTGTCGGTTCATTAAGGTGTTGTTCGATAATCGACCTTCTCTTCAATGTCGGAACGCATAATTTCCACTGCGATTGTGCATTGATCTTGACCCCGTATCTCGGATTTACAATTCGTTTATGGAGTGAGCCGTTTTTGATTGTAAATGTTGGGTCATTTTCTGGTGATTTTCGGGTTTCGGACATTTTCCTCTCGAACCATCCTTTTCGTTCCTGGATCGAAGCTGTGTCGGGATATCTTGGTGGATGTTGTTGGTTAGGTTTTTTCTTTTGCTTGCGGGATTTTGATTTTCTTGGGCCGTTTATTATATTATTGTCTGGTGGCGTTGATTCTGGTGCGACGATTTCGGTGACTTTCGGTGTATTCTCGGTGTTTTTGTGCCAGACTATTGTGGCTCCTGCTTTTCTTAGTAGGTCTATCCCTATGATAACTAGGTTTGATGGTGAATAAGCTGGTAGTACGAAGAGTTCGTGTGTTAATTTTCTCTGCCGTATCTCGATTTCTGGATCTATTTTGAGTTTCACGTCCATGACTCTGCCATCTGCGACGGTTACTCGCATCCCTGTGACTTTTTCTGTGTCGGCGTTTGTCGAGTTCTCTTCATAGATGTTTCTACTGATGTAAGATCTGGTGGAGCCTGTATCAATCAACGCTCGGTATGTCATGTTCCCTATTTTTACGTTTTCGAAGATTCGGTATTCTGGTTGGGTTTCTTCGGCGGTTATGTTCGTGTCTCCGAACTTGGTTTCTCTCCTGCAGCAGTTGCGCGTTAGTCTCCCGAGGACTCCGCATTGGCTACAGAACAGTACTTGCCTGCCCCGGCATTCCTTGTGTGAGTGGCCTGTTTTGCCGCAGTTCCAACAGCATGTGGTCTTGTCGTATTTTTCGTGAATTTTACGCGGTTCTGGTGATCTTTCAGGATTAGTTTTCGGTGTCTGGCGGTGTCGGTCTGGTCGGTGATTCCACTGTTGAGATGAGGATTCTTCTGTGATCTGCTCGTACTCGGTTGCCTGTTTGATTAATTCCCCGAGGCTGGTGAAGTCTTGCTTCTTGATGTAGTACTTGTAACTCGCATTCATGTTTTCGTACACTCTTTCTTCTTTTTCGGTTTTGGTCATTTTTCCGTACCTTCTCATCAGGGTTTGTATGTCGGTCAGGTAATTGACGAAAGATTCACGGTGGTGTTGTTTTCGTGCGATGATCATTTCGAGCAGGTTCTTCTCGTATCCCGCCGGGTAGAAAAAGAGTTTGAATTCTTCTAGGAAGTCCTCCCACTTTTTCCAGTTGTCGGAGTTGTTCCTGTACCATAACAGCGGTTTACCTCTTAGTACTTTAGGTAGTACCTGGAGTAATCGGTCCTGCGGGACGTCACCTGATGACGTCAGTTCATCCAAACGCTCGATGAACTCAACCGGGTCGCATGCGGTGTCGAACGATATATTCCATTCCCTCACGATGGATGACAGGTTCAGCTGGTTCGCGGTTCTGGTCTGGTCTTCGGATGTCATCTCGAAGGTCTCCTCCTCTTCTTCTCTGATGTGGTCGGACAACTGCTTCCTCAGCTTGTCTACGGTTAAATTTACGGACGGTAGTTTCCTTTCCCTACTTTCCCTTATTAATTCCTCTTTACTAAGGTTATAAATCCAAGAAGTTGGCATTTGATGCTGTATATTTACCTAATATAAAACGGGGCCAGTTTGTAATCGGTTACGGAAATTTAAATAAAAATGACCAACACAAATTTACTTGCTCTTAACTTTTGAATTGTAATTTTTGTTAAACGGGGTCGGTCGGTCGGTTGTCGGTCTATTTTTAGAATGATTACGGGTAGATAGTTAAGTTGCACGGTTAGTCGGTCGGTCGGTTATTTCTAATGATTTACAAGTTATTACGGGGGGCTAAATAATATTTAATATTGATGAGAATTAGTGGATTTTACGTTGGGCGCCAAATGTAATGTAGCAGCTCAGCAGGAGCTGGTCTGGATCACCGGGGAGCGACCCCTGGGCGAATCGACCTGCCTGGCCTCACCCGAGAGTAGGGGTTGGGTGCTATATTGTAATGTGATACTTACCCTTATGACTAACGTCCTTAGTGCTTAGGGCTGGTACCTACCTAATAACTCTCTCTTAATATGTACCGGGAAGCGGTCTTAGACTAGCTCAGTTTGACGCCGGCCTCTGAAGGAGTGCCTGGTCGTCTGGGGGATCTACAATGACCGTGAAGCGGTCCTAACTATACTGATCTTGATCCTGAGGCCCCTGGAGGGAAATAACCTCGGTAGGTGTACGGGGTGAGAATTAATAATGCCGATTAATTAGTGTAACACAATTTAGGCGGCACTGGACCCGCTTTATTTACAACCAGGTTAACTTATATATCTAAGGTACTTACAGCTTATGTACTTAACATTAACACACTACACAAATGCACAAATACTTATCACGGTTATTGATATTTATATTGGTCGGGCCCTGAAGGGGCCTACGCGGACGTTTCTATGTATCTTAATAAGGGGAAGGAATATAGGGTACAGGAGGTCGGGCGAATACCGGTGGTGCGTGTCGATCTGTTCCAGGATTTGTGGAGTGTATTTGTGTTGATAAGCAAGTGTGGCTGAGGGCCGGTGTGTGTTCAGCGATTGTATAGTTCGGTACACGGCCGCTTTAAACTAGGCGACCCAGGCGTCCGTGTATTCCGGGGAACCTCGATCCGCTAGTAGGCGACCCACAGCGTAGGGAGGACGGTGTAGTGAGAATAGTGTGCGTGGATAGATACTTGAATAGATATAGGTGCGGGGAAGGATCTCGGGAACGGACTGGTCACTCGTCGGAGCAGGAGGTGACGAATGGTGGCTGGCCAGCGGTCCGGCAGCTATTTATAAGCGGGTCGCCCCGCGCCCCTTGTATTCTCCGGAGTCGCCTATGTGGTGCCCCACCTCGACTCGCGGGCGCTCTTGTGGCTTCGGTATGTGGGTAGGTGCGGTGGATGGTTTGGTAACGGCTCGTTACAGTAATATAGTTGAGTATTATGAATATTTTATATCGTACTGTGAATTCGTTCAGAGCAATGATGTATTAAACTGTGATGATCGTCGGCTGGATCTGGTACTGGTGGGGTCGGGAGTGCGCGGCTCAGTGGAGGTGCGCGCGGCCGACGAGGGGCTGCAGCCCGTGGACAGGTACCACCCGCCGCTGTCCGTCAGCGTGGGGTACGGGGCGCGGCGCGGGGAGCGCGAGCACCCCCCCCGTGCGTCAGACGACGAAGCTGCTCCCAAATCAGGTAATAATGTATGGAACTTTGCGAAGGCGGATTTCCACGCCTTATATTATGCTATGGCCAATATAGACTGGGGGGAACTTTTTGCTATTAGCGATCCTATAGGGGTTATTGATTTCTTTTATACAACTATTAATTCTATTATCGATGACTGTGTTCCCATTAAAAAGCGAAAGCCTGTAAACTCCCGATATTCTTATCCGGAGTGGTACACGGCCGATATCATTCGCGACATTAAGTTAAAATATAGGCTGCACAAAAAATATAAAACAACAAAATCTTCAGCGGATTACCAGGCATTCAGTGACTGTAGAGCTAGGGTTAAAGCGGCAACTGCCTCTGCGCACGATTTGTATCGCGATCGTGTGCAGAGTCACCTGGCCAGTGATCCTAAATCTTTTTGGTCCTACATTAAGTCTAGGAAAGGCAATACAGGCAAGCAAATGCTGGTGAAGGACGGAATAACGTTGTCGCAACAAGACTGCGCAAATGCTTTTGCGGAGTATTTCTATTCCGTGTACAACCCCAACCCAGCACAATTGGACCCCGCGGCGGCGAGCGCGGCGGGCGGGGCGGGCGGCGCGCGTGTGCACATCGATGTCCTTGAGCCGGCGGATGTTGACTACGCACTGGCACGCCTAGGCGCAAAGCGATCGGCGGGGCCGGATGGCATACCGTCGTTCTTATTTAAGGATTGCAGAAAAGTGCTTGCTGAGCCGCTGTTATATATTTTTAATATTTGCCTTCGGTCGGCAACGTTTCCGGAGAAATGGAAATTGACTCGTGTGGTACCCGTTCCAAAGGGGGGTGGCGGCCCGGACACAAGCGATTACAGGCCGGTGGCTGTACTGTGCACCCCGGCTAAAGTGTTCGAGGCGGCAGTACATCGCGCCTTGCACCTACAGGTCAATTCTCAATTATCTGAGGCTCAGTACGGGTTTCGGCCAGCGCGTAACACCACAGGGAACCTGCTACATTTGATGGCTAATGTCGTGCCTGCGGTGGATGCCGGAGGGCAGGTTGATGTAGCCTATTTTGATTTTAAAAAGGCTTTTGACACTGTGGATAACGACATCTTGTTAATAAAGCTGGCACGCGTAGGCTGCACTCCTCACACTCTCAATTGCTTTGCAGAGTACATGAGAGGGCGACAACAGTATGTGGACTGCGCTGGTCATAGGTCCCAACCATATTTTACAAGGTCCGGAGTCAGTCAAGGCAGTAACCTAGGGCCTTTAGAATTTATCATTATGATAAATGATCTGCCGCAAGAAGTAGCTAACTCGATCTGCCTACTTTTCGCTGATGACCTTAAACTTGTAAAAGAAATTAGGGAAGAGTCAGACTGTCTCGAACTGCAGGCTGACATTGATAGGGTAGTGGCCTGGAGTAACGCAAACCAGCTCTTTTTTAATGTAACCAAGTGTCAGGTCATCTCTTTTAGCCGTAGGCAATCGCCGCATCACTATGATTACCGTGTGGATGGAGTCACTATGCAGCGCGTTACGGAGGTGCGTGACCTCGGCATTCGATTCTCCGCCGACTTATCATTTCGCGATCACATTAGAAGCGTGTGTAAAAAAGCTTTTAGACACCTTGGCTTTATAATGCGTCAATCGTATAATTTTACTAACATCACAGCCATTCGGGCTCTGTACGAGGCAATTGTTAAAAGTCATCTTGAATGTAACTCAGTCATCTGGAGCCCACATGAGGAAAAATATAGACTTATGTTGGAGCGTATACAAAATAAATTTGTTAGAGCCATCTATTTAAAAATGTACGGGGTATATCCATTTTATCCCCTCATGTACCCTACCTTGTTCGTCTTGGGCATGGTCGGGTACACCCAACTGGAGGTTAGAAGGGAGCTTGCACTAGCCACGTACGTTATGCAGTTGTTGCGAGGTACGCAGTGCAACCCAGGGGTGCTCCGCATGGTGAGTCTGAACGTGCCGGACCGCATGGTGGGGCGGCGGCGGCGCGCGGGGCTGCTGGCCGTGCCGCGCGCGCGCACCAACCTGCTGCGGGACGCCCCTTTCACCCGCGCCCTCCGCGTTCTCAACTGTATCTCAGAGACAGTTGACATATTTTGTTGTTCTCTGAACGAATTTACTAAAACTGCACAGTCGGCTTTATGCTACAATGATAAATTAAGGAAAAATAACTTTTATAATATGTAATGAAATGTTTGTGTGAAAATTGATTTTATGTTGATTTTAGATTTATTTTATTAATTACATTTAATTTTTATTGTATTATTGTGTATGTGATTTGCCATTGTTAAAATTAATTATAATTATAATAAATTGAGCTTGCTATCGAATTAGGTTACTCTGTAATGATAGTAAAGTTTTATAAAATAAATAAATAAAAATAAATAAATAAATAAAAGTTTATAGCAATCTCTACCAGGCAACCCTTTTTGTTGTTAAATTGTCTCGACAGCATTCTAGCATCATGTTGTTATTGATTTGTAAGAATCTTGTAAACAAAATACTTAGGTATATCGGCTTGCACTGTAGTATTGCATAACGAAACACAAAATACGTGTTCGTGTAACATGCGAAGTCAGAGTGGATAGAAAAGAATTAACGCTCTTTTGTTAAATCTTGAAAATTCATATGAAGACGTGAGCTGAATACAGCACATTCGATTCGAAAAATCTGCAAATTGTTGACATAATAACTTTCTCTTAGAACCAAGAGACAATAATTTTATTATAAGGCCCACATACGAAAATAACACCAACTGTGAAATTCTAGAACCACAACAAATGGACACTACCATAATTTCCACGTCAAATTATTGGATTGGAAATTACCAACCTACGTGGAATTCTAGAATTAGGTAACCTATTTCTAGTGCTGCGGAAAGCTCGCACACAATGCCTTGGTGGTGACGCATTCGGAATATTTTCGGTTTGACGCGAGACTTGGTACTCACCGTGGAGTAGAAATGTGAAGAATGAATATTCCCCGAGTTATTTGTAAGCGTCAAGTGCATTGTGAAAGATATGTAGTTTGCGATATCTACTGCGGATCTTTTAGGGCAGTTTTGTGTTATAGTTGAATATTTATAGTCAGCGAATGACGCTTATTCTTACTGGACATTCCTGTCAACATCACCACGGTGACCAACCATAGTCAAATTCCCACGAAAAACATTAGACAGATCAGTACATGCAGTTATGGACTAGGTATGGGATAAGGTTAGGAATTACTAACGCAGATTATTTATGACAAAAATATATATTTTGTTTCGGGTATTCATTTGATTTGAGCTAATTTTAATGAATCATGGAATAACGTAGGTTTACGTAAATAGTCTACCTATTATATATAATAAGCCCCTTTTTAAACAAAACAGTGCTATAAGTTGCCAATACAGACACACCGATCACCCCTTTTTTTGTTCGAAGTTAAACAGTATTCTTAACTTGGCTTCATATAACATAGCGGATCATCACTTGGTCCGAAACTTTCAGCGTTTGTAACAGATAATGGTATTTTTATACGAATAAAGCATCAACTGTTATCTTATGAGTCGTATAAACCCAGTATAAACCCCAACTCGTATAAAGAGTTAACGGAACTCAATAGTTTTATTTCTTTGTATTTTCTCCGCACTTTTGTGACGGTAGCGAATCAATTTTGAGTCTTTTTCTGGCGCGGCCATGTTATGTTAAACTGAACTTGGTAAGTTGGTAACGGATGTTTGACTACATATTGCACAGAAAGATTTTTTTTTATTTATTTATTAAAAGATACTTTTCTCTTAATTTAAATAAATAGGAGTGAATATTATCAGAGAACCAGCTGAAAGCACGACGATGTACCAGATATTATGATTATACTAAGCTCACGTGCAATGAAAAAGTGCATTTTTCATTACTCGCGTATGTATATGACGGCTGAATGGTGAAGTGGTTAGTGACCCTGACTGCTAAGAAAAAGGTCGCGGGTTCGATTCCCGGTATTTGTTTAAAAACAGATATTTGTACTCGGGTCTTGGGTGTTGATATTTATATTTAGTATGTATCTATCTATGTATTTGTGTAGATATATCAGCTGTCCGACACCCATAACACAGGTTCTGCCTAGCTTGGGGTCGGATGGCCGTGTGTGAGTTGTCCCCACATATTTATTTACGAGTATTATTTATTTATAGTTCTAACACAGGTATTATAGTAGAAAGTTCAATTAAACTCGATGCGACAATATCTAAGGATACGATACTGTACAATACCTATATACATATATATACATATAAACTCGGTACAATATAGCCGGGTAACACAATATTCCAACTTAGTACGTACGGAACGCCTTGCATAATGTAAATAATATTGTGCCGTCCGACCTTGACAATTATCCCTGGGGGAAAATAAGTTAACGCTAACTAGTTAGGCAAAATTAGAGGAGCGTTTACACACTGAACAGGGGGGTCACTCTATAGGATGTTGTAAAAAGCGTATACTAAGCCGAAACCTACATGTGCAGCATGGTATATCTAAGCCCGAAACTGAAATCAGAATTTTAAAATTCGCGAAAAAAAATATCATTTTCCATAGAAATTTTGTTGGTCACGTAACTTTTTACTATGGAGAATGTTTTTTTTTTACGACTTTTGTAATTGTGATATTAGTTTCGGGCTTAGATATACCATGCTGCATGCTGCACATGTAGGTTTCGGCGTAGTATACCCTTTTTGCAACACCCTGTATATGATGAAAAACGAAGTTTCGGAGCTCTGCTGCGCGAGCCACCACTCTATGTTGTTGTATACGTACCGATTGGACGACCACTCTCGTTCACTCGTTTTTCGTCTGTATGGAGTAATTTAACCCTCCACTTATCCACAATTCAAGCATAGATAAAAGGTAGGAACCTACATACATAGGGTTTTTTAAATCATATATTTCTGAAATGTTGAAAAGATTTATTGAAAAAAGCTAAGGACATATTTAACGCTATGTAGTATGCTAGTACGCTAACGGCAACACTGACAAATAATTATAAACAAACAAAAAACCCGACTGCACGCTAAAAAGATGAAAACAAGCCCCAATGTTAATGGAAAGTATCGCAGGCGGGGACCAGCAGAGGGTTCACCATTTAGCTGAATGTTACTTAGGTACTTTGTGTGGCGGTCAAGTTGGTCCCCGCCTGCGATTCTTTCCATTAACATTGGGGCTTGTTTTCATCTTTTTAGCGTGCAGTCGGGTTTTTTGTTTGTTTATAATTATATTTTTTATCTGTAACTTTTTAGTTGTTTTTATTTTATGAAATTTTATGTCAGTAGTCCGGTTTAAGTTTATTTTTACATTTTTTAATGAAATAATTTTGGTGTTGTAATTTAAATACCTTCAATATGCATATTTTTGTAATGTGCTAATCCAGACCTTTCATTTGATACCTATCACGGCATAGTTGGAAAAATATTATTTTTTCGATCATCACTTTATGTCCTCTAGAGGGCGCTATATACAGTTTAATGTATCATCTTATAGCCTATAACCATCGAGCAATTAATACGCTTCTAACGATACCTCATACATCAAAATCTATCAAGCCGTTTAGGCTACAGGAGGGAACAAAGAAACCGACATACATACATACATACATACATACATACATACATACATACATACATACAAACATACAATCGAAAAACATTACCCTCCTCCTTCGGCAGTCGGGTAAACATTTTTGGTTTAATAAACATTTTTTTTTTTTTCATAAAAACCGCACTACAATAAAACCCAGTGCGCGCACAGCCTTAGTGCTTCGCAGCTCATTACGGGAAAGACGCACTGATTAAAGACGTGCTGGATGTTTTCAGTAAATGTTTGTGCGCCTCGGCCTTTGGCCGTTGGGTTAAGTATACAGGGTGTCCACAGCGATGCCACGTGAAGGGGTATCTTAAGTATTGAAGATAGGGCATTTTACTAGAAGGAGACTTCATACTAAACCAGCGCTGTAACGTTGGCCACAACTTACAGCAGATGCTGAGATTGTTCCATTTTGCCATTTTTGATTCGATACACTTTTTAATTTTAATTTTATTGCATGTTTTTTGGCAAATAAATGATTTTTCTTTCTTTTTATTTTTATAAGCTTTTGGACTAGCTTTTAGACCCGGAAATACAATCAAACTCAAAAAGAATTGGAATTTTACTGTACCGAAGGTAAGGGTCAATTAATGTATTAGTATTGTGGGTATTACTTTATAGTACGTACCTATCTACATAATATATAGATAGTTAAGTAATGTAAATTCAATATTCTCAAACATCTTCATATATGGATAGTAATTTAGTTAGGAAGTTCTGAGCCTCAACTATTTTGGACTGGAATTTTAACCGCAACGTATCCAAGGAGTTTCGACAAAATATTGCAAATATTCATAGCAAATATCTATCAATATTGAGATGGTAATATTAGAGACTAGCTGTTGCGTGCGAGCTTTCCCTCGAAAGACTCCGGCTCCGTTGTTCCTTAGCATTCTGTTACACATCGCATTTTGGAGTTCACTGATAAAATACCACTCAATACTATACAGTATACAGGGTGTTGAAAAAGGGTATACTAAGCTGAAACCTATATGTGCAGCTATAAAAACTATGTTGGTCACGTGACTTTTTACTATGGAGAAAGTGCATTGCGAATTTTGAAATCGGCCTTAGACATACCATACTGCACATATGTATAGGTTTCGGCTTAATATACCCATTTTTGCAACACCCTGTAGATAATTCAAAGTAATCGCAATTTCTATACATTTTGATTCACAGAAAATAATACAATAAATTTTAGAACAATATTTTTCCAATAACAAACATTGTCTTAAGTAACTCGTACATGGCATCCATTGTCCCATATTTTTCACTTCCTTCCTACTAAGATTACTAAGTCGCAAACATGTTTTCACATAAAAGTGCACAGTTTGAACCCGCTTCGAAGGCTGTGCTAACAGAGTCTGTCAACAGTATAAACTGGGGGTAAACCCTCATAAAATAGAAGCTCGAAATCTATGTCGCAGTAAATAAGACTTTTTGTTAACTGACTAGCTCAGGGTTTTTTTTTATTTATTTCACGAATGGAACACGTATATGGCTTTGTAGACATCTGAATGGAGGGTTTTTGTTGGTCAACTTTAACGCCATAATTCTAATTTGTGACTGCTGAAAACTGTGGGAGAAGATAAACTTGTTTTAGTTGGACAGACAGTGGAAGGTAAGCTCAACAAGTTAGTTAGCTGAACCGGACAAATCCTACTAATATTGTAAAGGTTTGTGAGTATGTGTGTGTATATGTTTGTTACTTCTTCAAGTCAAAAAGGCTGAACCGATTTTAATGAAATTTGGTTTGGAGTTAGCTGACACCCTGTATTAACAGATAGGCTAGCGGAATTCCCACGGGAAGCGCAGCTCGCGGCCTCGCGGGAACAGCTAGTATTTAATAATGGGGATAAGCATTTGGCAGTTGGTACCCAATATTATATTATAGGTCATGAATATATTTTTTTTCATAATAACGTTAAGTTAATTTATTCCTAACGTTTATTTATTTAGTGACGGCAACATAGTTAGAGAAAACTACAAACTTGTACAGCTCAAATAAGTTGGTGAAACTTTGTGGTGCCGACGGTACACATGACCGATTCTGTTGGCAAAATATTGTGAAAGATTTTAAACTAACTGTAACTTTTACTTGGAGTTTCGGACTAGAATAATCTCGTGACTGTGCCCCTTTATGCTGTTCAGTACTACTGTAAGAAATTCAGTAATTTTAAATCGATGGAGAATGGATTTTTCCCATGCAGCAAACATAAGCTTTTTCACTTTTTATTTTTCACTAGCTGTTCCCGCGAGCTTCGCTTCGCCTTAAAAGGTTTTCCCGTGGGAATTCCGGGATAAAAAGTAGCCTATGTTCTTTCTCAGGGTCTAGACCCTATGTGTACCAAATTTCATTTAAATCCGTTCAGTAGTTTTGGAGTGAAAGCGTAACAGACAGACAGACATACAGACACAGTTACTTTCGCATTTATAATATTAGTTAGGAAGTTAGGATTAGGATTAAGGTTGGTACGTTAATACGTTTGTATGTTTTTATTTGTAGATATTGTTTTTTACTATTTTTACATTGACTGTCTATAAAAATAAGTGAAACTTAAAACCTATTAGATAAAAAGTAGCAAAGTAAAAAAAGTCCGTAGGTATTCACTTGTGGCATAATCTAAAGCAGTAAAAGGCAATTCCTGCCGTGCCGCATCTGGCTGGCCTATTTGCAGCCACACTAACTAACTATTGTTTTTATGCAGAAAAAAATATCACTTTTGCACTGTGATTTTGCAAATGAACAGAGGAACTTTGAAATGAATTTATTCTATTCAAAACTGGAATTGAGTTCTCGCCGGCCAGGAGGGTCATTTTACCTTACGGAAAACGAACTTTTGCAGCAATGTATCGCTAACCACGACTCTACCTCGTTGTATCAAACGTGCCGATTGCGTGACAGGTCTCGCTCATTCTGTTTTTGTCAAACAAAAGTTACCCTCCGACCTAACTGTAAACTGATGCAAACAAAGTTTTAATAAAATTTTACTTTCCTCAGCCAACTTGGAGATTCGATATCTATTTTTGTATTTCTGTTGACACTCCCATTTGCTATTGAGTCACGTCGGGCACGTAGATTATTTCTGAAAGAAATGACCGATCTTCGAGTCAAACTCTGATGACTTCCGGCTGTCGCATACTTGATTTGATTTCCAGCCCGAATTAATCCTTTGTATTAGTTAATAACGGACCAACAAATTAACATACTGTACATACTCGTAATTAGGTATAATTATTCAGTACAAAATTACCAGTTGTATACACGCTATCGCATATCAAAATATCCTTAACAGTTGAAGAATTCTCAGTGCTTCTCGAGTTTATCGCTACATTAATCGTGGTCTCACACTCCAATGGACGCAAACTCAATTAATGTACTAATTGGTCGACTCTATTGATTTTACCAATGAATCTTTACTCGAGATTTTCTCGACCACAAAGCGTAGGCACGTGAAATTGTGGTAGTTTCGCTTCTCTTATAGATATTCCTGGTTTGAAATCCGTATTCGACTATTTATCAATTTTTCAAAATGTGGTGTTTTCTATGTTTCACAAGGTCGCAGTAGCATGATCAGTGATTACCAAACCGATTAAAATTGTATTTAAATTAACTGACAGATGTTTGTCAGGAGAGAAATTCCACCTTAGTAAATTAGTGGGTAACTTTATGTACGTGTACCTACTTCAATGAAAAAGACTAACCTCAATTATCCTTTCTTGCAGTTCGAGACCCGAGTGTTCAACGACACCGGGATCCTGATCGTGAACAGCTCGTGCTCCCTGCAGTCCTGCTCCATCCTGGTGCGTCCGGAGCGAGGGGCTTCGCGGTACACCTGTGAAGTGTCTAGTGAGGGGCCGCGCTTCGCCGTGCACCGACAGTCTACGAACATGACGCTGGCTGGTGAGTGGTAACTGAAGACCTAGCATGTCACAAAATTTTTGCATCGCTCACTCGCATCGCGTGGTCTTGGGAGCGAGCGCGACGAAGCTAGGGTAGCTGTATGTAGGTGGTTGATCCTGGTGCGGCCGGAGCGAGGTGCCTCGTGCTACACCTGTGAGGTGAGGTGTCTAGTGAAGGGCCGCGCTTCGCCATGCACCACCAGTCTACGAATATGACGCTGACTGGTGAGTGGTGTGGTAACTTATAGGTACTATACCTCAATGAAATTCTACAGTTTTTGTCTATAGACTTATTGTGTTAGTCGTATCCAATGAAAAATGCAATTAACAGACGCAGATTTCGTAATCGTATTTACATGTGCGTAATTCAGCAAATTGTGAACTGGCGCAGGAATTATATTAGCTGAAACGAGGTATAGATCCACAGGAATCTGTCCCGTCAGACAATTTTTTTTTTATTTTCTTAACACAAGACCTCTTAAAAGTATTGGGTCATATATCATTACTATAGTTTTTGTTATTTAAAAAAAAATATCTTCAGGGCTCTACCGATGCAGAAATTTTCAAAATTTTGTATTTTTTTTTTATATGTACCATTCCTAATAATTTTGAATTCTGAACTAAAGTTTACACAATAATGTGCTTTTAGTGTATATGAATGTAATAACAAATGTCAAAATCATCGATATTTGGATCAGAACTTCAATTCCAATCGTGACTAAAGAGCGAGTTATTCAATTACTGAAGTTTATCTTCGAAAAATAGCTAAAATAGAAAAGGTACCCCTAAAACTAATAAATTTGTAGCTATTACACAAAACTGAAGTGTTTTATCGAGTATTCTGGAAAAAAATGACTTTTGTGTCTGTATTTTTTTTTGTATGAAAGTTACAAACATTCAAAGTAAGGTAGAGCCTCCAATATAATATGAAATTCTATTTTTTTTTTACTTTTTCGTAATCAGTAGTATTACACAAGTTCTGGTGCCTCTTGTGATACTGTAACTAAAAAAACGAAATATCCCCATACGGCGGGATAGCCTACTGTACACTAACTTTTAACTTCATAGTATCTCTATGAAAATCTGCTACGGCTGAGTATAATAGGTTACATATTCCAATTTACTTATGTATAAAACAATTTCAAGTTACTAATGATGCTTTTCTCAAGCCATTATCTCCTGGTACATTGCTCCACACAGAAAAGATTTGCGTCGCCACGGTTCACTCAATCATGTAGGTATTTTTTCATTTTCTGCTCTCCCAGTTCGCCTTTTTGCTTCATAATGTTTTTTTATTTGTGGAACAAAACAATCCATCTCTTTTGTTTACGGTGATAGATTGGAAATTGAAAACAATGAACTGGCGCCAATAGCGAACAACTTAAAAAAACAAATGACTTTTTATCTTCCACTTATAAATTTTCAATTGCATTAAAAAAAACATGCTTCTTTCACTTTTTAATTTGTTAGAGTGTTTATAGTCGAATAGATATTGTACCCTATATTAATACGACAGCAGTTAAATTTTCATCACCCTTACTAAAGAAAATGTAAGTTTTGGAGATCTTCTATGCTAGCCACAACTCTATTTTAACAGACTGCAAGATAGCTATCATTAAATTTGTTATTGGCAAGCTAGAGTAAACTCCCAGAATGGGTGGTATAATTTATCACCTGTCTTAGGTAGAACGAGTCAACGGTCACGTAAAATTAAATCTAAATAAAACTTCCTACTAAAACTACTTGATAAAGGAAACAAGAAATAAAAACAATGCAAAATAAAAACATAACATGTTAATTTACTCGCACGCTACGAACATTAGCATATCAAGCACGTTGCTCCTGTATAAAATGTTTCTTTGCGTTTCTGTTTCAAAACGTACTGCAAGAAACAAGGAAAAATCTGCTTATATTTGCACATTATTAATAGAACTCCGGTTTCATAAATGTATAGGTAGGTACCTTGTTTGACTTTTTAAATAATGTACGTACAAAGATGCTTGAGGAGTTTATTTCGCCAATTCTTCTCCTCAGTCATTGAGCCTTTGTGAAATGGTGGTAGACTCATTCTTGACAATCAACAAATAACTGTAAAATTTTACATTGATTAAAATGATATTTTATTCTATTACACGTATGTAAATCATAAGTAATTAAATACCAATACAAAGTTTTACGCAAGCGTTTTGCTTAGCTGATTGTCGAGCAAAATTCTGTAATAGTGAACAGCAGTCATCCGAGTAATTTTGACAGTTCACAAGCGATGGTTATTTCCTATCGATTACACTTAACGAGTACAGTGTTGAGGCAGTATCCTCGGCCGATCCTCGACCAATGAACGGCTAGCAAGTGACCGGGTGCGCGGCCGAGGACACTGACTCGCCACTGTACTCGTTAGGTGTAATCGACCCATAACCATCGCTGGTGCATTGGCTGCAGATTGGCTGTGATGATAAATACAGCATCGGATACCTTCACGTAATTGTATAGAAGTGGCGTATAATGTGCCGAAAACGACAGCAACAGCATTAACAACACCTCTACTTATCTTACCGATCTTAAAAATGTTATATATGTAATGTGTATCCTATGCTATTTAGACTCACGATTATATTTAAACTAGCTGTTCCCGCGCGCTTCGCTTCGCCTTAAAAAGTTTTCCCGTGGGAATTCCGGGATTAAAAGTAGCCTATGTTCTTTCCCAGGGTCTAGACCGTATGTATACCAAATTTCATTAAAATCCGTTCAGCAGTTTTTGCGTGAAAGAGTAACAGACAGACAGACAGACAGACAGACACAGTTACTTTCGCATTTATAATATTACTAGCTGTTCCCGCGCGCTTCGCTTCGCCTTAAAAAGGTTTTCCCGTGGGAATTCCGGGATAAAAAGTAGCCTATGTTCTTTCCCAGGGTCTAGACCGTATGTATACCAAATTTCATTCAAATCCGTTCAGTGGTTTTGGCGTGAAAGAGTAACAGACAGACAGACAGACAGACACAGTTACTTTCGCATTTATAATATTAGTTAGGATAGTAAGGATGGTTGGTGGATATCAAACGCACATTGTGTAGCAACTTAGCAACGTAGCATAGGGCTTAGCACATCTCTGGCGGAAAAGCACCCTTCAACGTACCTTATACCCCTCTATTCTATTCTATTCTATTCTCATAGGGGGTGAAGTTCCTGTACGTGGCTCTCTCGAGTGGAACCTTTGTACATATCCCCTTGGTTTCAGCTCAGCCAGCCTAGCTCCCGGGTAAACTGGAGTAGCAGGCCTGGGTGTTGTAATAGCTGAGGTAGGCCTTATACCCCTCCTCCAAGGTAGTCTGGTAAGGAATTACTCTTGATAATAAAGCCGCCAATTATACCGTCTATGTTGTGCATTACCTGTTGTAATTTCTGTGTTTATGTGCAATAGAGAATTATTTACACAATTCCTAACTATAATTTCTCATTAAATTCTCCCTCATCTGAAAGAAAGAAAGAAAGAAAGAAAATATATTTTATTGCCACAGACGAAATTTTACACTTTAAAGATGTTTACAATTTAACTTAATCTAAACCTATTAATAGAGAAACACCTTAGTAGGTACATCTACACATAATGGATCTGAGGCAAATGGCAACAGACTCAGCCATGTTGTCAGACATCCGTCTGGGCAACGCTGATTTCCAGTCTGCTCCGTGTATCCTAACTTAATATTATAAATGCGAAAGTAAGTGTGTCTGTCTGTTACTCTTTCACGCCAAAACTACTGAACGAATTTGAATGAAATTAATGGTACACAGATGGTCTAGACCCTGAGAAAGAACATAGGCTACTTTTTATCCCGGAATTCCCGCGGAAAAACTTTTTAAGGCGAAGCGAAGCTCGCGGGAACAGCTATAACAAATATTTTCATCTCCCCAGTGCTCCCGGAGTACGACCCGCTGATCACGGGGCTGCCCACGCTGGTGTACCCCGACGAGGAGGCGGTGGTCAACTGCACGAGCGACCACTCGCTGCCGCCCGCCGAGATACACTGGTTCGTCGATGAGAAGCCGCAGGAAGTAAGTGTTTAGCCTTAACCTTAGCTTAGCTTAGCTTAGTTTGTGTGTTAAACACATTACCGAACAGTGGTCATTAAGGCAATTTTTAACAGCATGCGGATTTGATCAAGTACAAAAGACAAGACCTATCCAACTGCAACGTGGAGTGAGACAGGGGGATGTAATATCTCCGAAACTGTTCACCAATGCACTGGAAGATGTCTTTAAGACGTTGGACTGGAAAGGACATGGCATATGTATAAATGGCGAGTACATGTCACACCTCCGCTTTGCGGACGACATCGTTATTATGGCAGAATCTCTGCAGGAACTCAGCTGGATGCTAAGTGGCCTAAATGCTGCTTCCCGGCGTGTAGGCCTCGGTATGAACTTGGACAAGACGTAAGTCATGTACAATGCTCACATCAAACCGGAGCCAATCGCCGTTGGTGAGGCAACAATCGAAGTTTTGCAAGAATATGTCTACCTCGGGCAGACTATTCGGCTAGACAGAAGCAACTTCGACAAGGAGGCTGCAAGGCGCATCCAACTAGGTTGGGCTGCATTCGGGAAACTTCGTCACATATTCTCCTCGGCCATTCCTCAGAGCCTGAAGACAAAAGTCTTCAACCAGTGCGTCCTGCCAGTGATGACGTATGGTGCAGAGACGTGGACACTGACGGTAGGACTGGTCCACCGATTTAAAGTCGCTCAGTGTGCTATGGAGAGAGCTATGCTTGGGGTTTCTTTGATGGATCGTATCAGAAATGAGGTTATCCGGAAGAGGACTAAGGTTACCGACATAGCTGTCAAAATATGCAAGCTGAAGTGACAGTGGGCTGGTCATATCTGCTGAAGAACCGATAACCGTTGGGGTAGACGAGTTCTCGAGTGGAGACCACGAACAGGCAAACGCAGCGTGGGACGCCCTCCTGCCCGCTGGACTGACGACCTTAGGCGGGTGGGGGGTAGTGGTTGGATGAGGAAGGCCGAGGTCCGAATGTTGTGGCGCTCCTTGGGAGAGGCCTATGTCCAGCAGTGGATGATTATTGGCTGATGATGGATTTGATCACACACGCGAGATTCCCCCGCACCCGTTTATACAAGTATTCATTGTAACGCGTGGAATATGCGCGCCAGATGCGGGAAAATAGCGTACAATCCCGCGTGCTTAATGATAATGAAATCCGCATGCAGTTAAAATCAGTATAAAAATCCTTAAGCAGCGTTGCTCTCTTCGCTGTTTGACAGGTGAGCGATGCTGTTTATGGATTGTTAATTGCAAATGTGCCGGTGGTGGTACGGTAGCTGTAAGGTGAGTACGACCCGCTGATCACGGGGCTGCCCACGCTGGTGTACCTCGACGAGGAGGTGGTGGTCAACTGCACGAGCGACCACTCACTGCCGCCCGCCGAGATACACTGGTTCGTCGATGAGAAGCCGCAGGAGGTAAGTGTTAAGCCGAGCGTCCACTGCCGGCTAAACTAAGTTAGTTCGCATAGTTGAGCTAGTTTTCCATAAATACTGTATAGTTTGCGGTGGACGACCGAATGGCGTAGTGGTTAGTGACCCTGACTACTGAGCCGATGGTCCCGGGTTCGATTCCCGGCTGGGGCAGATATTTGTTTAAACACAGATATTTGTTCTCGGGTCTTGGATGTGCCCGTAAAATGGCAATAGGCCCGCCCCCTATTACATTGGGACTAACATATAACACTCTGGCGAAAAGTGGGTGCAGCATTGCACCTCTGCCTACCCCGCAAGGGAGTACATTAGTACAAGGCGTGAGTGAGTGTGTGTGTGTTGCGGTGGACATGTATGAAAAACTGGTTAAACTATGCGAACTAACTTAGTTTGGCCGGCAGTGGGCCTGTGAGGTTACATCACCGAATATTAGCGATTACCAATCTTTAAGCAGCGTCGCACGCTTCGCTGTTTGACTGGCAAGCGATGCTGCTTATGGATTGCTAATTACTATAATGTACTCGTATTCGTAGGTTTGTATCGGAATAACTGCCGCCAAAACGCACATTAAGCAGATACAAATAGCACAGAATAAATTAATAAAGGTACTATTTTCATATGATTTCTTAACACCATCACAAACCATCTATAAGCAAACTAAAATTATGCACATTAATCAATTATATACATATATGACCTGTATACTGGTATTTAAAATTAAAAATAAATTAATCCATTCCAACATAACCTTTAAAACTCGGGAGCATAGATATCAAACTAGAACTAAAAATCACCTACAGCTTACAACACCGCGCACAGACTACGGTAAAAAAAATATATTGTTTGAAGGAGCACAGTTGTTCAACAAACTACCCAACAATATCAGAACGGAGCATAAACTGAAATTGTTTAAGAAAGGCCTTAAAGCATTTGTATTGGAACACGTCACCCTATAAAAAATACCTATTTAAAATTGTGCTAAAGTAATTATGAAACCTATGATTTACTTTTATATACCTAAGTAATTTTTACACTAGTTTTTAAATAGTGGTGAGGGTATATTGTACGTACATATTATAGTTATATAACATGTTTTTCTCATTTTAAGTGAATATGTATTTTGTATTCTTATGGGAAATAAATGTCTAAAACCTAAAAAATAACGCCAAGAGTAAGTATTAAACAGGTGACAGCAAACAATAAACTAACAACGGTTTATGACAGAGTGCGAAGTCACAAATCAATGAATGAGCGTAACGTACAATACCTAAACGTCAAAGTAATGATCCCTTCTTTTATATTAGCCTCAAAGGCGAAGTCTGATCATTCAATTTACTAGTTCGGGGCGAACTTAACCCAGCCAAAAGATGTAAAAGTTGATAGTTTCCACAACAAACTTCTCTTCAAAACAGTGGACATGACTCGGCCATTTTCTGCCAACACAAGACAAACTTTGGGAAACATTTAATGTCGTTTTTATGTAGGTTGTTTTTGTTGTGATAAAAATATTTAGAGGAGATTTAATGAAATAACTTGCATTTGCTTGGTGCCTTCTCGTTGTCTAAGGTATATCTAAAAAACTATTGCGCGTTTATAACCTCCAGAAATTTCCGAAGTTTATATAATTGTTACTGTAACTGGTCGTTAGCTGGGTTCAGCGACAGTTTCTGTTCTTGTTATTTTATCTACCAATCTTCAAATCGAGCATGCACAATGGCACATTGCACATCTTTCTTCCAAAGCTAACCTGTCATCCGATGACCAATCCTCGCTCTATTTGCATGCTTCTTCTGCCTAGCGTGTCGGTGACAAAACTAGACTTGCACTTTTGTCACCGCAAAGAAGGTTTAGTTAGATTGGCCATCAGCCAGTTACCTATCGGTGACTGCTGCCCGCAAGCTGAGTCAGTCGTGTACAGTTCAGACCGCTTTCAAGAATACCATTTGAATGCTAAATAACTTACATAATAAAATAATTATTGTCCTGAATGTCCTGCGGAATTCTCAGAAGGCAGGTGTAGAATTTTATATTCAGTGTTCATATTCTCGATACTTCCCCAATAATTTTACGATGGAGGCCTCTAAAACAGACGGGTCTTGGGGGAATTTACCTGTTTTGTATTTTTATTACGTTTTCCGGTTACAATAAGTTTGATTTGCGGAAAATAATGATTTGCAGGGGACCGTAAAATTGGAAAATATTCATACTGTGCGCCCATTGTTTGTATTACGAAATGTGGGAATAAAAAACTTACATAAGTAGTTGGTGGACTCACTCATCGAAATTGGTTATGTAGGAATTGGACACTGATGAGGATAATTCCTTTTTATCCCGGAATTCCCACAGGGAATCTTTTTATACCTTTCTAGCTGTGTGAACCTCACCACCAGAGGACAAGTGTAGTCGGTGCGCTTACACCGGGGCACAGAATAAAATATAATAATTGTGGATCATATAGGAATCACACCACTTTTTATCTGTGCCACATGTGATGCCTTGCCTCAAGGTATTCTAAAATTGCGAGGAAACCTTAGTTTTTACAAATCTACAGTCTTCCTGCAATTGCTCGACAATCTCTCAAGTAATTTAAAAACCCTGCAATTTTTCCAAGAGTTTTTTAAGTTTAGCGTTTATTTTTCTGCTATTTCACATTTGTTGAGATTTTCCGTATTTTTTCTTCTGTTGACTTTGCCTTAAAATGTTTTTCGTGGGAATTCCGTCAGTTCAGATACTACCATATTTATTTTTATTGTAACGTAGCATGAGCAGTGTTTTTTATTATATTACTGAAAAACAAATTTAATATTCAATTTATGTACTTACAGACTAACTATAGTAGGCGGCCTTATCGCTAGAGAAAAAGAAAAAAAATGTGTTCCTACAAAAAACAGTTAAAAATATTAAAATACTCATTTCCATGTTTGGTAGTATGGATGATTAAAATTTAATTAATTGCTGAGCAATCAGCGACTGACAACTAATCTGGCTGAGTCAGCTTCTCACCACGGTGACACGCCCTCAAAAATAAAGAAACAAACACTCACACCTTGTACTAATGTACTCCCTTGCAGGGTAGGCAGAGGTGCATTGCTGCACCCACTTTTCGCCAGTGTTAGTCCCAATGTAATAGGGGGCGGGCCTATTGCCATTTTACGGGCACATCCAAGACCCGAGAACAAATATCTGTGTTTAAACAAATATCTGCCCCAGCCGGGAATCGAACCCGGGACCTTCGGCTCAGTAGTCAGGGTCACTAACCACTACGCCATTCGGTCGTCCTAGAAAAAATAACATAAAATTATATTCGTATGTACATACACATATTATATGTGTAAAAATACAAAAGCCATACACGTGGGGATGTTATTACAATAGCCTACACTACAGTGTGTCCCGATCTGCTAAATTAATCTTTGCTCAAAGAGCGGCTTCCGGCGGGCGATTGATTCACTTCCGGTCAATTACTGAGCCAGATCACCCGCACCGCTAGATTCATTCAATTAGCAATTGCATGTAACAATATTAAAGGGAAAGCTATATTTTACATAACTTCTCGTATGCCTAAGGCAGGATACTTAGGGCATGAATGTGGGATAAATACATGCTGATACAATGCAGAGAGTACAGGTACCCATTATTCAGACATTGTAAAACTTATTTAATTTTATATAAGTACCACACCAGATATACAGGATGAAAAAATAGTCGAGCCCTGGAGGGGAAATAACTGGGTCTATATTTGCAGCTTTTCGGTGTATCGTTACAAATGTAAACCCAGCTTTAGATAATAAAATAACGACTATTGCGATACTTATGAAAACTTGTCTGTGTATAAAATAAATAATTATTTTACCTCGGGCTTCGCTGGTCCGTGTATTATTATAAGTTTCCTAGTTTTCCTTTCATTTCCTGCTTTTCATGACCAGTCGTTGTAACACCGTCTCTTATACAGGATGGGACAACATATACAGGTGTAATATAATGTGCCAAACTTCCTGAACCCCATCTGGTGTTTTGGACGGTAATTACACTCGCGTGCAATGAAAAAGTTCCACTCTCAAAATACCGACACTTTTTTTTAGTTTTTACTATATCTCTCTATTACAATGATCGTTCAATCTGTAGTCATCATAAATTTAATAATTACTTAAGTATTTAAATTTATTAAAAAACTACCTAATTGATAAAATATATGAACATGTTTCTTTGTTAGAAAGTTAGTTGTAGTTATCGAATAATTTGACACACTCTATGAATCTATCTAATAACATGAGCAAAATATTTCCTGGTATTGGTTTAACTTAACTTTAACTAAGATGAAAGCAATTTTATTCAAAAGGATTAGCTTCATTTCAATTCAACAACTTCAAGTTTACAATTCGTATAAAATAACTTGTAAGCTGATTACTCGGTAGGGATTTCTGTAGACTTTCTTAGTTGAACATTAATTGAAAAGGTATCCTTTTGGCAACTTCTGAAAGTCTGGTAGTATTGTGAGAAATCTCTGTGATCGTTATAACATTATGAATTCCTGTTACAACTAAATAGGACACCGTAACTCTTATCTGCAGTAATTCGAACCATTTTTTGGTCCACGTGTCAACCCGAATTTCATTAACTTAATATAATTTATAAACCAAAAATATTAGCTTGCTAGTCACCCTGTGCTGTGGTTTAAATAATTTATTTATTTAATTTATTTATTTACACACACACACATTGTAACATAACAGGAACACAAAACCCAAATAGTTACAATAATAATTTAACATATAGCACTCACTTTCATACTTCTCTCTAGCATCCCCTTACATACATTCATCAGCGAACTCATTCTATCCACAAATACATCACATTCTGGTGCTTCACATAAAAATTGTCCACGCCAGTGTCATTACAAAAATATATTCTAGTGGTAATGTGGGTTGACTGGTAGAAAATGCATTAGCATTAAGTCCACCCTTTGTATACTTATTTATATATTTGTGCAATAAAGGATTAAATAAATAAATAATGTTGCACTGATATTTTTTTTGGTGTTGACACTTATTGCGATTGTTTCTGTGGCAAAGTTGGCATTATCGAACTGTAAATAACACCTTATATTTTTAAGCTTTGGTAAAAATATATGAATATGATTGGTTGATTTCAAACGCTTAAATAGCAACATAGATACTCGTAGCATAGCACATTTCTTGTGGAAAAGCAACTTTAAAGTCGATTAACGCTTTTAAGACACCGTTAAGCCGATTTACATAAACCGAGCACAAACAAGAACATGGAAAAAAAATATTCTATCTCTAACTCTGTGTTTGTTTGATGTAAATCGACCTTTACTGTTTATAAGACTCCGAATAAAGAAGTTTAATTGGAATATAAGTAAAGTTTGCGTAACCTACTAAACCCAGCTTTATTTAACTCAAATGTTCCCGAGCAAGTACTTAGTTTAGTCCTTGTGTTTCAACTTCTGTTTAAGTTTCGTTTGTAAACAATATTGATGAATGTACACCAAAAGTTCTTCGTGTTTAAATTATTCCATGCAAAATTTATAATCATAGACTATAATATTATACCAGAATAGTAGAATGAATAACCGTTTGTTAGGCTACTTACACGGAGGTGTGCTGACATGCATAGCTTAATCCAATAATAGGCTTGTTGTAACAATATACAGGGTAGAATTTTATGAGTGTATTTCAGGATATACCGATGAGAAGTTCACTAATTAAACTGCACCCTGTATATTATGCTACTGTTACACCCCAAACTGCTGTAAATTTAAGGATTTAGGTACCGATGCAGGGTCATCTAGTTATCGTAAGAAGTTTCCTTTTAATAGAAATATGATAATAATATTATGCCACGGTGCCCAACAACTAATGTTGTATTTCCCATAGTTTCAGACTTTACTACACTGACCTTTCTTAATATTACCTACCCACAAACACTCTGTATAATTTGTGGGGGAATCTCACACAGGCCATTCGACCTCAATCAAGCCAGAGCCAAATACTATGGGTGTCAGACTGTCTGATATATCTACACCAACACATGGATACATAAATAGATTAACACACAGCCAACACAGGGGCTATACACAAATGGTGAATGTAATGGTGGCTTCCACACTCATCTTTGCACACCTCATGATTATCGGTTCTTCTTACTTATGATTAAATAATAATAATGTTATTTAGTAATTCTGACTAAAAGTTCCATACAAACATGACACAAATTTACTTTCTATAGGTATTGATTGCAAATGTGACCACAAAGTAAACTGGACACAAAGTAAATTACTTTGTGTCCAGTTTACTTTGTGACCAATTTACTTTGTGACCAATTCATTTTGCGACCAATTTACTATATGACTTTTTACTTTGCAACCAATTTAATTTGTGACCTTTACACTTTGCGACAAATTCACATTGCGACTAATTATCAAACCACTTCCCAGGACCCGCTGCTAAGCAGCGGCACGTACGTGTCGCGCGCCGACGGCGACGGGCTGGCGGCGTCGTGGCGCGCTCTACACATCGTCGCCGACGACTTCGCGACTCACCGCGGCTACCTGTCGCTGAAGTGTCGCGCGACAGTTCGCACGCGGCCGCCGATCGAGCGCAGCATGGCTGTGCGGCTGTATGTCGCGCGACGACCGCACATATCCAAGTTTACTGCTAATAGTGAGTATGGATTGGTTGGTAAGGGTCCACACTTTTCGGCATCGTACTCAGCGGAAGCATATAAAGCATATTTGCATATAAAGACACACAGGTCCACTTCATCGATATTGCCGACGTCTCTTATCATACATTTCTGAAAATCCGTTTGTTAATACTGATAGGTGGACGCTTACCTAAAGGGTGTTTTTCTATCAGAAAACGTGAGATGTTTCCATACGATGTTTTCCTTCACCGTAAGAGTACACAGTATAAATTGCCTTATCCGATACGCCACCATGACTCCTTGGAACATCCTAAATATATAATTGTTTTCTTTTTACTTTAAACCCTTTTCAATTGTTCCCAGCTGCTTCCGGCTGTGGCCAAGTCATCGTGCAGTGCAGTGCAGTTGCCAGTGTATTTTGGACGTTATTCTTACTGTCAATAAGAACCAAGTGCCTTTGAATATTACCGACGTGTGTGTAGTATATTCATATAAAAGTGTTAATATTGTAAGAATATTACGTGTAAGATATATCTCAAGTGAAAAATATCGAACATAGGTAGGTATTATGATAATTTGAACAGTTTATTTTTTGCGACGCCATGTTTTCCACCGAACAAAACGTTGAATGTAATTAACTTACCTTACTTAACTTACTTAGGTATGTACTAAACCTTACTTAACGTAGGGTATGTTTTGAAAACCAAAAAGACTTTAAACATCTTATAAGTAACGTCTTCGATTGAAATATCTAATGAAAAATCAATGAACAAACATGTCACGAGACTCGTACTTATGTAGGTACATTAAATCCTAAGAATAAAAGTCCAAGTTCCGCTTAAAATACAAATTTTACATCGTGTACAGAAATAACCTCCTAGTTTTCAGCTAGATAGTTAAGTATAATGGATTTGCATCTATGTCGTCACCTCTAATAATATTCCGCCCTGTACAAACTTGCCGACATTATTTTAGAACGACATGAAAATTCCATTTAAAATCAGGCCGAGATCAGGACGTGACGTCATGACGTGGGGACACCGGACTGACAACTTTAGAACGAGTTCAATGAAAAATCTAAATATTTCTGATAGGCATATTTACAGAGGCTACACTGTTAAAAATATTCCAAGCATAAAAAGAGACTCGGAGCCTCAAGTACGGGTTTTGCAATTTACTAATACGAAAAAGGTTTACGATTTCTTCTATCACCTGCATACATTATCTGTCAAAAGTTTCATGATAGTTTCCGGAATACCTTTGTTTCCGGCGCCACTTTGTATGAGAGAAAACGTAAACCTGTAGTTCAACAAACATCAAACCTACTAGACGTACTGTATATATATATGTCGCAGGCAACTGGTTTAATCTCCTGTTTGATTGAACCACTAGCCCCTTCATTGGATGGCGCTGTTCAGTTGTATGACTAGGCCGAACGTTGATTGTACAAGCGTCACAAAACGTCCAACTAGTTAGCTGACTTTAAATCAGTCAGGTGGTGAATAAAACAAATATGGCGTCTAACAGCTAACAGCTGACACAAAAAGCACCTATATTGTTAGTTTTTTGCAAATAAATTAGCTTTAAAGTGCGTTATTTGTGTTAAAATAGTGTGACAACATGGATTTATTTATTATTACTTCGCTGAATGACGTTCAGTCAAGATGTCGAACGTTACAATCAACGACTTGACGAGTTGTCCTTTAGTCATACAACTGAATAGCGCCATCCAATGAACGGGCTAGTGGTTCAATCAAACAGGAGATTAAACCAGTTGCCTGCGACATATATATAACATGCTTAGTAACACCCTTACGCGTTACTCTATCACTTCTGTAACACCCTGTACAGCGGAACCTTTTCAATCATTTCCATATAAGTATAAATAAATGAATTGCGTTGCGCCACAGGAATTGTCAGTTTCAGGTGCCTGAAATAATTTGGAGAGCGTTTTTGTATGGCTTCGAAACTTTGAACGTACTGTACCTCATTTATTTGTTTACCTCAAATATTATTATGTACCTAAGTGATTGTATTGCATTATACGGTACATAGTAAAGTTGTATTCTATGGAATGAAACACTGACAAATTTGCCAACGGTCCCTATAAAAGTCCCATTGTAAAGTTGTAAAAAAGTGGCGTAAGTATGCAATTTGAATGTCTTATTTTTTACAGCTAGGTATTATGTAACCACAACGTATGTCACGAAAAACTTATAACAACCTAATGTTTTGTAGCGGCGGAAAATATCTGAAACTCTGAATGGAAAAGTGAACATGTATTCTACAAATTTCTCACATAATCTACAACGCACGTTTGCTATTAAACTCTTACACTTTTTATTCGTAAGTATCTGTTTCACTATGTCTGAATAAAAGTTATCTGTGGGATTATGATAGCGACTGCATGTTTTTATCCTACAGATAACTTTTAGCCAGAAATGATAAAATAGAAGCTTATTTTATACCTGTACCTTTTAGTGATTAGTAAAAAATATATTAGGATACGAAAATGGATCTTTATAACCGACGTTCCATTTAAGAACTGGCAACTCTACTACAAGGTGTCACAATCACACTTTCCAAAGGTTTTTTTTTCTAATCTTGTGGTAGATAAGTATTTTTTTTTAAATATTCTGTTATACAAAAAAAAATTACCTAGGTACTTATTTTAAAAACTGAGAAATCTCAGTTTCTGCTTGCATCATCAGTAGATGATGTTTGTATTCATTATAATATTGTGATGTTTTTTTTTTAAATTTAGTTTATAAGATTGTACACATTCCAAAACAAAGTTAGCATCCAGTGTAAAGCTATTAATTATGATTTATAATAATTATTTATGCATAATTTTCCTAACCTATTTTTTTGTCAAAACTTAACTTAAACATACCAATATTATGTACTAAAAATACCTAGATAATGCTCAAAGATGCATGTAATCTGAAAGAGACGGTAGAAAAATATTATTATGTAAATATATAAAGTAAATACGTATACTGTATACTTACATTACAGATATATTACTATATTTATGTACATTAATATTTCAGTGTGATAATAAGAATAATATGTGTAACTTTGTCATAAATTAAATGTTATGTTTGTAAATAGACAAATTTATCGTGCCAAACATCATTAAAAGCGAATTTAATTTAAGTTAAAAATACCCTGAATGTTTCTAAAGTTGATTGTTGTCAATTTAGGTACCATTTAATGATATGATACTCGTATTACAATGCAAATTATTGTAATACTGAATTGTGAATAGAATAAAATATCTGAATGTCATGAAATAAAATCGTTGTCACTGAACATGCAATTTTTCTTTCTTATTTATTATGTTCATTTTAAAAAATAATACGAAAAATACATCGGTACAGTCCATTTATGTATAAAGCCTTGAAAATAAATACCTCGTGTAATTTTGCAAAGTTCAGTTATTTACTTCCAGGGTTCCAGACTGAAAATAAAATATCGAATGATAATTTAGAATAAAGATTAAATTCGATTAAATACCGACTTAGACAATCAGTTGAGACTTAATAGATGGAGTGTAAGTTCATGAGTTAGTCAGGAACAGCGACCATGTCCTATCACGTTGTTATTGTATCTTGATTTGTAAAATATATTTTTATTTATATACCTATTGACCAATGAGGGTGGTTTAATTCTTGACTAAACTTCGACAGTAAATTAGATTAGTCTGCCTAAACAACAATGAGCACTAGGAAATCTAGGAATGAGCCAAAACTTTCGCGTTCAGTTAATTAAGTGAACAATATCACTACATATTAGGTAGTCAGAGGAAGTAATGGAAGAGATTACTGCTGGCGATAAGGCTACATTATACTTCGTTTCTCTCTCGAAGATGATTACGATATTACATGCAGCACGCGAGATGATGCTATCCTAATCACACTTTTAAAGCCCTAAAAATAGTTTTATTTTTAGCACTAACAAATTTGTGCCTGTGTAGCGGGGCCTTATATTTGTCTATGGCCCTCACCATTTCCGTTGTCTATGGTGCCGCCGTTTTGTTCGCCATTACTCGATTTTGTGTTATCCGAGTCACGTCGCACAAGGAAAATTAATAATTAAAAAAGCTAGATAAGAATGGGGAAAAGAAAAAGAAGTAAAGATGAAAGTGAATTACTGGAAAAGGTAATGAAAAAAGTGAAGAAACTTGTCAGGAAGAAAAGAAGAATTTCCTCCTCGTCGTCGGATGGATGTGAGACACCTTCACAAGGTGTGTGTCTATCTCCTGCGCAATCGCCAGCAAGCATGAATCTCTGTGATTATGTCCCTGATGAAGGCAATGAAGGTAAGTTTCAAGTGCATATCGGGTCCAGATGTTAAATACAAATTGTGAAATCTACTTGTTAGAACTTGGTTAGAACACGTGGTTGACTGATCTTTCCTTCATAATATCTCGACGTTTATCGTGTGTAGATATGTGGATTTCATGTCATGATAACCATGTATAATGAGCGTAATAAAATAACGCAAATAGGTATTTTCTTCCCCGGCGTATATCGCGTGTGGAAAAGTTAACCTACAAATGTGAAACTGACCGGTTGTTTTTTCTGTACAATTACAGATGTTACCGCAGCTACCGAAAATGTAAATCTGGTTACGGAAGAAGAAAATAGCCAGCTGGACCCCGAGGTGCTGGAGTTACTTGGCTCTGACCCCACTCAAGTCAAGGAATTCGGTGACGACTTGCACAAGGAAGTCGCAAATAGATGGAAGCACATTCTGCTAAACGGGCTCACAAAGGAGGAGAAATCAGAGTTATCTAAACATTACTTACCAGCAGAAAACTGTGCATTTATCAGGCCACCTAAACTCAACCCAGAGGTGAAGTCGGCGCTACATGACCTTAATATAAAGAAGGATGCCTACTCTGAGAAGAAACAAGATGTCATGGCTAGTTGCCTCTCAGCAATTGGAAAAGCTTTAAATATGACACTAACAGAGAGGCATAGTGATCCAGAACTTATAAAAATTCTAAGTGATGCCGGCCGCCTATTATGTGATATCCATCACAGGGAGTCTGTATCGAGGCGGTTTGCCATTATCAATGCTGTTAACAAATCTAAAAGAGACACTATAAAGAACACTAAAATAGACCATAACCTATTTGGGTCCAACCTGACTGAACACCTGAAGACTTCAAAGGCCATATCTGTATCAGCTTCCGAGTTGAGATACAATTCTAGCAACCATCAACATCGTGCACAGCTGAACACTACCATGCCTCGTAGCCAACCAGCTTTAAACGTACGGGGGGCACCTCGGGCACCAGTCGCCGAGCCGCGAGCGTACCCCCGCCAGCCTCGGCGACCACCGCCACCGCCGCCGCCAGCGCCCGCGCAGTGGGACTACCGCCGTGCGCCGCCGCCGCCGCCGCAGGCGACTCGTCCACGGAACTACAGCCGCCCACCGCAGAACCGACGCCGTTAAATACTCTATCACAGGTACACAAACCTATACCTACTGCAGGCAGGCTCCAGTATTACATTAATGAATGGATTAATATTACCAATGACACAACTATCCTGTCTTGGGTTAAGGGATACCAAATACCATTTGATAATGAACCATATCAAACAGTTTCAAGTCAAAGTAAATGTTATAGTACCGAAGAGACTCTAATTATCAATGACTGTATTAATGACCTTTTAGAGTCAGGTTTCATATCTCCATGTAGTACATGCGAAAATCAATTTATTTCACCAATTTTCACAGTACCCAAGTCTAATGGAAAGCATAGGTTTATCTTAAATTTAAAGGAACTTAATAAATTCATTAATCCCACCCATTTTAAAATGGAAGACTATCGCACAGCTCTAAAGCTTATTGATTTTAACTCTTACATGGCAACCCTAGATTTAAAGGATGCATATTTTTTACTGCCCATCTCTCCAAGTGATAGAGTTTATCTTCGTTTTACCTGGAAAGGTGAATTGTTTGAATTTAATGTCCTACCCTTTGGTCTCTGTACAGCCCCATATGTATTTACCAAATTATTAAGGCCCGTCTTACACTACTTACGTTCATTAGGATACCTGTCTGTCAATTTCTTGGACGATTTTATGCTTATTGGAAACACATTCAAAGACTGTCTTGACAATTTAAAAACAACCAGAGATATACTTTTAAAACTAGGTTTTTTGATTAATGAGGAAAAAAGCCAGACATACCCCAGGAAAGAATGTACCTTCCTAGGCTTCATATTTAATTCGGTTAACATGTGCATATCGTTGCCAGAGGAAAAGAAAAGTCGTATTAAAGCTCAAGCAACAAAATTTTTAAATAATAAAAAATGCTCGGTCAGGGAGTTTGCTAAGTTTTTAGGCTTGTTAACATCAGCATGCCCAGCTGTTAAGTATGGCTGGGTGTACACTAAACAATTTGAGAGAGAAAAGTTTTTAGCTCTCAAATACTCAAATAATTACAACAAAGCAATGGTTTTGCCTGCGCATTTAAATAATGATTTAATTTGGTGGAGAGACAATACTGATTCTTCATATTGCTCATTTCAAACAAATAACTATGATATTGTAATATTTAGTGATGCTTCAACGACAGGCTGGGGCGCTGTCTGTAATGATAAAACAGCTCATGGGCACTGGAACGGTTCCCAATTATCACAGCACATCAACACCTTAGAATTGCTAGCAGCATTTTATGGACTTAAAATCTTTGCATCACACCTTAATAATTCCAATATCCTGTTAAGAATAGATAATACCACAGCTATTGCCTATATCAATAGAATGGGTGGAGTACAGTTCCCACATTTAAACAATATTGCACGGGATATATGGCAATGGTGTGAGGTGCGCAATATTAATATATTTGCATCATACATACAGTCTAGTAACAACAAGGAAGCTGATTTTGAATCTCGTCAGGCAATTAATATAGACACGGAGTGGGAATTGGCTGACTATGCTTTTAACCAGTTGACAGTTGCATTTGGTACCCCTGAATTTGACCTGTTTGCTAGTATTCAAAACCACAAATGTATTAGATATGCATCATGGAAATTAGATCCGAACTCAGAAATAGTTGATGCTTTCACATTTAACTGGGAGGGATTAAGATTTTATGCTTTCCCACCCTTCAGCTTAATTTCTAAAGTTCTACATAAGATAAAATTCGATAAAGCAGAAGGAGATTTAGTTGTGCCACTTTGGCCAACTCAATCATGGTTCCCAGTTTGGTCAAAGTTACTCATATCAGAAGTTTTATACTTCAAGCCTAATAAAAATTTGCTATTCTCCCCTTTCAGGGAGTCACATCCGCTCCATGCAGAGCTAACCCTGATGGCCGGGAGATTATCAGGCAGGCACTGATGAAGCGTGGGATCCCCATCACCTCACTTAACATTATGATGGCTTCATTTTCTCACAATACACTGAAGCAATACAATGCGTCACTCAAAGCGTGGTGGGCATATTGCAGTATTAAAGGTATAGATTATTGTAATTCCAATACTAGCCAAGTAATAGAATATCTGACAGAAAAATTTAATTCTGGAGCTAATTATAGTACACTTAATAGCCACCGCTCAGCACTGTCAATTTTATTAGGCCAGGAGGTCACCTGTAATGAATCCGTAAAGAGATTTTTTAAGGGCGTTTATCGTTTAAAACCACCTGCGCCAAAATACAATAACACTTGGAACCCTAATGTAGTATTAACCTATATTACTAATAATTTACCCAATGATTCAATCTCAATTAAAGATTTATCACATAAAACAATTACTTTGCTGGCTTTAGCATCTGCACAAAGAATGCAAACATTAAGTTTGATTAAAATTGATAATATTACATTTGATTTAGATAAAATTATTATTAAAATTGATGACTTAATTAAAACATCTAAACCAGGATCGTCTCAACCATTGATTATGTTGCCATACATTAAAGAAAACCCCACAGTTTGCCCAGCCCTTTGCCTTAAATCATACATGGATAGGACAGCTCATTTAAGACTCCAAGAAAAATATCTTTTTATTAGCTATCAGAAGCCTCACAAAAGAGTTGTTACCCAAACACTATCCCACTGGGTCAAATTTATGTTACAGAAGAGTGGCATAGACGTTAAAGTATATGGCTCTCATAGTACTCGCCATGCGTCTACATCAGCAGCTCATAGAGCTGGGGTCAACTTAGAAGTAATTCGGAAAGCCGCAGGCTGGACTAAGGATTCCAAGGTATTCTTAAAATACTATAATAAAGATGTTTGTAACTCAACAGACACTGATTTTGTACAATCACTATTTTGTTGATACTTATACCCACTTATATAAAGTATGTACGTTCTGATTTTAACATTCTCCATAGAACATGTTGATTTTGGATTTATATGAGTAAGTAGGTAATTAAGTACTTATTGTGGTACATAATTTGAATATGTTAAGTAATAGACTTAAGTTTATTTTAACTTTTATAACATTTATCGATTGAATTCTCACTATGAGAAGATGTTAAGTTTAATTAATATAAGCTATGTTAAATTGAATGAATAATAATTTTTTGGATAATTGTTGATTATTCATGTGTTTATTTTTATTTTATTTTTCGATGCTCTGAACATCTGCATGTAATATCGTAATCATCTTCGAGAGAGAAACGAAGTATAATTAAGAATCAAACGAACTTACCTTGTGAAGTTTGATGTCTAATTATACGAGTCTCTCGAACGAAGATGATTACAATCCCGCCCTGCCCTATTAGGTACCCAATGCTTAAAAAATAAAATAAAAAGTTGCTCTGAAATAATGGCGAACAAAACGGCGGCACCATAGACAACGGAAATGGTGAGGGCCATAGACAAATATAAGGCCCCGCTACACAGGCACAAATTTGTTAGTGCTAAAAATAAAACTATTTTTAGGGCTTTAAAAGTGTGATTAGGATAGCATCATCTCGCGTGCTGCATGTAATATCGTAATCATCTTCGTTCGAGAGACTCGTATAATTAGACATCAAACTTCACAAGGTAAGTTCGTTTGATTCTTAATTATTCTTTTAAATGAGCCATTCATCTTATGCTAAAAGATTTTTCGTATTTAGCCAAATCTTTTACGAGTAGTTCTAGGTCAACGGGAAATACCTACCTTATCAAAGAAAAGCTACACTTTGATATATTAAATACACTACCGTATTTAATATGCATATCTTTTTTCATAATAACTGACAGACAGATAACAGATTAATCATATAATGCTTCCATTTTATTCCTTTTGAAATATGAAAACCTAAAAGATCTTAATCTTGGACGTACAATTACAACCCAATTATTACATTCAATTCGCAAAGATATCACGTTTAAAAAAATGGTTTTCGTTTTCCTTAAAGAAAGGATAAAAAACATGGCTTCTTTATTGCGTTTAAGGGCCCCGTCGCGTTCTTTAAAAATGCAAATCTAATTTCCAATTTCGCCGGAGCCACAATGTTTTATTTAGTAAAGAAAAGTTGCGACCGAATGATGATGGCTAAAGTTTTTTTTTCCAGCTTTATGAGCGTCGGTTAATACTTTATTACGCTACCCCTTTTAAAGGGTAATTAAGGCCCTAACGATTTAATTATTATGAATAATAAAGCAGAGTGAATTAATGCAAGCAATATTTGGTTTATTTGACACGCAATGCTGGTATCTGTATGGAGCGTGATTAAAAACAAAAGCTTTCCTACTTGGGAAATTCATAAAATGTTATAAATAAAGCTTATTTTGTAAAGTTTCTACTCACAATTTAGTACCGCCGGAAGTTTCGAAACTTTTAAATTCCGTGTCACTTTATGACAAAAGTTTCCGATTAAAAAAAGTTTTCAGTCTCTTCATTTATTCACCGTTTTATTTTAAACTAGTGGTTATTTAAGCTTAAAAATGTTAATCAAATTCAATGGATCAGGTTTTTCGGTGTAACGTATACTTTGAACACTTGGGGATATGAAACTAAGTAAGTATGTAGCTAAGAACTCACGTGACAGGTCGTCATACAATGAGGCGTTTGTTAAAAAAAAAAAAAAGTTCCTTTTTGGAGAAATAGATGGCGTTGTCTGGGGTTGTACCAACTTTCAAACCCTCAGAACACACTCAGATCACAATATGTTATTCTGTGAGGCTAAGGAAATGTGAAAGTGACGTATGTAGGTAGAATTGTAGTATTATTTTCTCTATGATGTCGATGTCACTGTTGCTTCAGCGTTCAGTGCGATTGTGCGTACAGCCGTTCTTTTCAAGTTTTCTCAGTTTCCTTGTGTTTCTCCTGTATTAATTGAGTTGTAGTTGAGCTATCTGCTCCTCCTCCCTTGATACTGTAGAGTTAGTTTTTACAAGTTGCGACGGCACACATTCTCATCTTGTCTTGTAAGTATTTCTTTGGGATCTTATTTAGGATCATACAATAAATAAAAATAGAAAATCAGTTCTCGCACGCAGCACCCGTTCAAACGGCGCGCATAGAGAAAAGAACACTACGTGACGGCGCGGGTAGAACTATTCACAGAATACTTAGCACTATCCCAAGCCACATGCAGTCTGAGCCTCGGAAGGATGGCTCGCGCTACCACCCGACATTTAATCACAACTAGTGAGTTCTTATTCTGAGTTTAGTACTCTTTGCTCTCTATGTAATTTTTGACAGTTGGTACACTGCGTTTTCACGCCGTCTATCGGCTTACCCAAAAGCTCAACTGACAGCTGTCAAGGAAAACGGCTCATTCACTTAGGTAAGGGTACAATCAGCTGTATAAGTAGCTATCTATACACTTTTGTACCTTGTCAATCTGAAACTTACTTACTTACTTACTCCGCTGGCTCAGCGACCCGAAGTGGATCTTGGCCTCAGACACAAGAAGTCGCCACTGGTCTCTATCCTGCGCAGTCGCTCTCCAGTCGCCTGCCTGTAGTTGGCGCAGGTCCTTGCCGACTTCATCGCTCCAGCGATATTTGGGACGGCCAACTGGTCTACGACCGCTTGGTACTCCAAGGTAGGCCCTCTTGGCAGCCCGATCCTCCCCCATCCTTTGCAGATGACCAAGCCAACGGAGTCGCAGGGATTTAATTTGACCAAGGATGTTTGGCTCGGAAATCAGGTCTTCGATTTCCTGGTTCTTCCGTACTCTCCAGCTACCATCTTCCCTCCTCGTTGGTCCGAGCATTTTCCTCATCACCTTTCTTTCCGCAACCAGAATTTTATTCTCTTCCTTGAGAGTGAGTGTCCAAGCCTCAGAGCCATACATCAAGATCGGCCGGATTACGGTTTTATAAATTCGGATCTTGGTTTTCCTGCTGAGAAGCTTTGACACTAGCACTTTATGAAGAGCAGCGCTGCATCGGAGGGCGTTTTGTACTCGGATGTCGATCTCCTGCTCCCTTGTGTTTGTGTCAGTGATCGTACAACCTAAGTATTTAAATTTGGCCACTCCCTTATAATAAATCAGACACATGCAAGCCTGGTCCTTTAAACCAGAGACGACTGAGGAAGCCCTCATGACCTACCTCAAGAAAATCGAAAAATGTGAAGAGTATACTGTAGAAAAAAGAAATATACTAACAAAGAAACACGCTTGCTTCGTAATTGGAATGCCCGACAGCATTTATGGCAAATTTCAATCGCCATCTGTGTGGCCCCAGCACGTACGATTCACGGATTGGTTTCCCGCCCCACCCCGCGGCGATCGCCGTCGGGGACAAGACGACAACACCCGAAGCAGCGAGCGATCCCCACTCGGCGCCGCCGCCGGCCGCAGCCGCAGTAGTGGCCCGCCAGGCCCGGCCGCGCGCGCAGCCGCCGCCGCCGTCTCCTAGTATGCTCAACAACTATTGCGTAAGCTCGAATGTTTTAACCATAAGTAACCAAAATGTGCGATCTTTAGATAAAAAGACTCAGAGACTCGAGGTTTTGCTGCAGTGTGAACTAAAATGTGATGTCCTAGCGTTAACGGAACACTGGTTAACCAAGGACAAACTGCACTGTATCGGAACATCGTTTAATAACTATAATTTAATGTCAAGTTACTGTCGACCTTACGACGATTCCCATGGAGGATCTTGTTTGTTTGTAAACAATAGCACTAAGGCCGTAGAGAATAAGAATCTTACCGAATTGTCTGTAGAAAGATACTGTGAGATTTCTGCAATAGATTTAATTGACTTTAGTGTAACTATAATTTGTGTGTATAGAACCGGTTTAGTCGACGCTCATACATTTTTAACGCACTTGGAACGCTTGTTAGACAAAACAAATGAGTTGGGGTTGAGCTGCGTCATTGTAGGTGACTTCAATGTTGACGTGATAGGTCCTCCTTGTAGTGAACAGAAAAGGTTGATGGACATCCTCTCCATCCATAGCTACAGGAATGAGGTAAGCTTTCCAACCAGGGTCACAGCGACAACATCGACATGCCTCGACCACCTGTACTGCAACCTGCCGGCCGGCGCGGTGCGCGCGGAGCCCGTGGCCACTCTGCTGAGCGACCACCTCGCCGTGCGCGCCGCCCTGTGTCTGCCGCCGCCCGCCCGCCCGAGCCCACGCCTGCTTCGACAAATGACTCAAAACAACCGAGCCAGCTTCGTTGCATCGATCGCTTCTGTAGACTGGTCTGCAATATGGACCAAGAACTTGGCGAGCCCTGATGACCTAGCCACGTCAGTAATGTCAGTAATACGAAATAAAATTGAAGCATGCTTCCCGCTAAAACAATTTGTTTCACGGAAAGAGCAAAGTTGGATCACACAAGAAGTGTTAGATCTAAAGACGCTCATTTTTGATCTAACCGAGCTGGAGAGCACTTCAACCCACTCTCTCCAACATTTAATTTCAGATCTCAATGACAAATACACTAAAGTACTGCTGAGACAGAAGTCAGCCTACTACTCAAACATTTTACATAGTAGTAGCAACACCTGTAAGGCAGTATGGAAAGTAGTAAATAGAGAGAGGGGGAAGAGTACATTCGCTAGAGTAGACTTTACTGACGTGGTCAAAAGCTCGAATGGAGAGGTATTTAAATCCTCGAAGGAAGCGGTCGATGCGATGAACACACGCTTTGTGTCGGCGGCCGCGTCGTGCGGAGCGCCCAGCGCCGACCAGCCGGCCGCGCGCCTCGCGCTCGCCGCCGCGCGCGCCCCGCCCGACCGCTCGCTGCGATTCCGCCGCTTCACCGCTGCCGAGGTCTATCGAATTATCATCACTCGTATCCCGAAGAAACCTACCAAAGATGTATACGATATATCGATGGACCTTCTGCACACAGCGGCCGGAGCCCTCGCTGGCGTGCTGGCCGAACTGTACAATGAGTGTCTGAAGCATGGTATTTATCCCACTACTTTTAAAATGAGCAAAATAGCTCCTATTTTCAAGGGTAAGGGCGGCAAAGAAAATATTGACGGGTACCGTCCCGTGTCCGTTATACCGGCAGCGGCGAAGGTATTCGAGAATGGTTTGAGCTCCCGCCTGGTGGAGTTCCTGGAGTCCACGGCGGCGCTGTCCGAGCGGCAGTACGCGTACCGCGCGGGCCGCTCCACCACTGCCATGGCGCGCGAGCTGCTGCGCCGAGTCGTGGGAGCGAGGGAGAACAAGTTGCAGGTTGCTGTCGTATTCTGCGACCTGTCCAAGGCCTTCGACGTAGCCAACCACGACGTACTCGCTACCAAAATGAATTACTATGGCATTAGTGGACCTTCTCTCGCCCTACTGACTAATTCCATGCGCCAGAGGTCGCAAGTCGTAGTGGGCGAAGGAGGTTCTATTAGGTCTGATCCGCTGACTACAACGATGGGGGTAGCCCAGGGTTCCTCGCTGTCGAATATTATGTTTTCGCTCCTCCTGAACGACCTGCCCCAAAGCATCGATACTGCGCACATGCTAATGTACGCGGACGATGTGGCGGGAGTAGTCGTCGCTCCCAACATCGAGCAACTGGAGCAGCGTTTAAACGAGACGGCTACAAAACTCGCTCAGTGGTTTGGAATGAACGGAATGGTTTTGAACATCAGCAAGACCCAGTTCATACATTTCAACCTTGCTGGCCAACCACCGAAAGCCATCTCGGTACGAGCGGGTGATGCAGTCGTCGAACAAACCAAAGCCGCCACCTTCTTGGGTTTTATACTCGACAGAGGGTTGACCTGGGATGCTCACATCGATAAAGTTTGCGGAAAGTTGGGCAGCGCATGTTTCGCGCTGAACCGCCTGGCGCGCACCGTGCCTGCGGAGGTGGTCCGCACCTGCTACTTCGCCACCGTGCACTCGCTGCTGCAGTACGGCGCCGAGCTCTGGGGGCGCGCCGCCGACTGGGAGCGCGCCTTTAGAATGCAGAAGCGGGCCGTCAGAGCCATCGCACGCGTGTCGCAGGACACCTCCGCGAGGCCGTACTTTAAGTCGCTAGGCATCATGACGCTGCCCTCCATAGTGATTTACCAGGTAGCGATGTACGTCCGAGACAACTACGAGTCCTACCAAACCCACGGCGACGTGCACCATCGCAATACGCGCCGGGCCAACAAACTGATGGCCCTGGGCCGCGGGCTGGCCAAGTCTGGGAAGCTCACCCATGTCATGGGACCCGCGGTGTATAATAAGCTGCCTATTGCCATCACGGAAGCACCTAGCCATGATCGGTTCAAGTCCGCACTAAAACGCTGGCTTGTCGAGCAAGCGTTCTATAGATTTGACGAATTTATCAATTGAATGTTCGACCTAGTTAATCTTTTATTCAATTTAAATTAATTAAATTAATTTTATTAACTTATTTATACATTGTGTAATAATGATTATTTTTATAATCTTATAATTATATTGTGACATTATATCTACTAAAGGTAATTAATTATTGGTAATTGTAAATTATTATTATATTATTATGTATTTAAATTTTGACATGTAATCGTAATATTATGAATAAATGACTTATGACTTATGACTTATAGGCTGTCTCTCCCACTTGCAGGTTTTTTCGTACCTCATGGTTGCCTCGGTATCGTGTCATGTGGAGGTATTCGGTCTTTTCTGTGCTGATTCTGAGCCCGACCCTGTGAGCTTCCTCTTCTAGTATTTTGGCAGCTTCTTGGACCTCGCGTTCACTCTCCCCCAACAGAGCTAAGTCGTCGGCGTACCCGATCACCTTGTGCTGTCCATTCAGTTGTACCCCGCCATCATGTGTTAACACTTTTTGGATGACATACTCCAACACCAGATTAAACAGCGCGGGTGACAGGGCGTCTTCTTGCTTGAGCCCGGTTACCACGGAAAAAGCGTCAGTAAGGTCACCGTCCACCTTTACGCGCATCCTACTTATGCCCGTGGCCACTTTTATCATGGACACTAGTTTCCTCGGCATTTTAAATACTAGCAGTATTTTGAACAGTATTTCCCTGTCTACACTGTCGTATGCCTTCGTGAAGTCCACAAAAAGTGCGTGAATGTCTTGCGCGTATTCCCACTTCTTCTCCATTAGCTGTTTAAGCAGGAAAATCTGGTCAACGGTGCTACGATTGCGTCGGAATCCACATTGGTAGTCTCCCAGAGTCTCTTCTGCATACGGTTCCAGTCTACGTAGCAGTATGTAGGAGAGGATCTTATAAGCAGTCGGCAGCAATGCAATACCCCGGTAGTTTGAGCATCTTTTCCTAGATCCCTTTTTGTGGATGGGGCAGATAACGCCAACATTCCATTCGTCCGGCTGTCTTTCTGTCTCCCAGATCTTCAGAATCAGCTTGTGTATTCGTGCTTGTACCTCATTACCACAATGCTTCCAGACTTCGGCGGTGATATTATCAATACCCGGACATTTATTGTTCTTTAGCCTAGTGATGGCGCCTACTACTTCATCAATGCTTGGTGGTTGTACTTCTGCTTGGTTCTCACTATCTTCACCTATGCCAAGGCTTTGATCGTTCACCGGAGGACAATTCAGTAGCTCCTGGAAATATTTAAGCCACATGTCCTTGCGATTGTCCTCATCCGTTACCAAGTTCCCTTCCGAGTCTTCAAGGAACTGTGAGGTTGGTTGATAGCCTTTTTTCACAGACCTTAGCTCTTGATAGAACTTGCGTGTGGCATTGGCGTTCATGAGTGTTTCCATGTCTTTTACTAAGTTCTCTAGGTGTTCTTTCTTAGCCTTTCGTATGGTGTTTCTCGTTGCCTTTTTCACTTCTTCATACTTCGCCTTCCATTCTTCGTCTTGTTCTGCTAGTAATCTATAATGCCGCTTTTCTTCACTTGCTCTATCACATTCGTCCGTCCACCACTTCCTTCGCTTTCTCTTCTTCCTTTTGCCGAGAACTTTCAGAGCAGTATCTTTGATCGTGGCTTTGATTACAGCCCATTCACTGTCGATGTTTTCCTCTACCTGCAAGTGTTTAAACCTGTTGCCGAGTTCTATTTTAAAAGTTATTCTCATGTTTAGATCCTTAAGAGCTTCTGTATCAAATGGTTCTTCAGTTGGTTTCCGATGCTTCTTTGCAAGTTTTATCTTCGCCCTCATTTTGACACCTAGCATATAGTGGTCACTACCACAGTCTGGTCCCCTATATGCTCTGACATCCTCTACCACACTCTTGTGCCTTAAGTCAACTAGGATATGATCAATTTGATTGACTGTTCTTCCATCTGGTGATTTCCACGTTCCTTTGTGTATTTCCTTGTGTGGGAACATTGTACTCTTCACTACCATGGATTTAGAAGACGCAAAATTGATCAATCTAATGCCATTGTCGTTTGACTGGTCATGTTTACTATGTTTGCCAATTGTGGGTACAAACGCCTCTTCTTTGCCAATCATCGCGTTCATATCGCCCAAAACAATTTTTGTGTCATATTCGGGGATCTGATCATAGACAGATTCCAGTTCGTCGTAGAAAATGTCTTTGGCCTCTTCGCTTGCTGATTCTGTCGGTGCGTACGCGTTTACAATTGTGATATTGCTAAATCTGCTCTTTACCCTTAAAACACATATTCTCTCAGATATTGCGTCGAATCTAATAATGTTTTTAGTGGCATCTTTATTTGCGATAAAACCAGTACCATTAATGTGGTGGCCGCTGCTGTTACCACTATAAAATAGCACGGCTCCGTTTTCTAAATCACATTCTCCTTGTCCCGGCCATCTCACTTCTTGTAGCGCGGCTATATTGATTTTATGCCTTGTGAGTTCTTTGGTGAGTTGATACAGGGCACCATCTTTGTTCAAGCTTCGCACATTCCATGAGGCTAATCGGATGTCCGTTGTTCCATGCCGTTGGTCGTCGTTATTGGGATCGGATCGTATTTCTTCTTGAGTCTGTTTCGTAACAATGGTTTTTTGCGTGGGCGGGGCGTTAACCCGCCGCACAACCCCCATAATGCTGGAGGACCACACCCGTCGTTGGTCAGCGAGTCCATCAGACTTATCCGGTTAGCGTAGCTAGGCTGTGCTACCGACCATTCCCCTATCCGCCAACCAGGGGACGCTCCTCTACGCCAGACGGGACAGCGCGAATCTGAAACTGCGCCTATGAATTCATTGAAACATTGACGGTTCATCAGTTTGATAAAGTACAAAAGTGTATAGCTACTTATGCAGCTGACCGTACATCTATTAAATTTAGATGTGCAGGTGACTTTTGATGATGATGATGATGATTGGTCCGACCGATTTCGGCCATAGCGACCGCTTCGACCCCTAGTTCTGTTGGCGCGCGTGCGCCCTAAGATGGCTTATATAGCCGATCTTTGCGGCGAACCCCCTTGCACATGGTGGTGACTTTTACATATATTTTCATATTGACGTTTATGAAATTCAACGATGAGGCTACGATGAGGTTCTTAGAGAATCAGCAAGCAGTATCAACACTTATCAGTTATCTGTCATGGAGGACAGTCTAAATGAAAAGGCTGAGCTCAATATCAATCACTGATATCTAATAAGAACTTACTGGAGAGTCCTTCAGCTGGGGGCAAGTCTAGTAAAAAATTACACCACAACGACAGCTATTTTCTACGCGTAATATATAATAAGCTTTTAATTTTCTGTATACTTTTTTAGATTTTTTTTTAACACACTGGATGTTTTATAAGTGGTAGGTATAGAAGTTAGTAAGTAAAAGGGGGTGACGTCCCACGTTATTTAAATAGGCATAAGTATACGAATTGTTGAAACGAATGGCCAAAAAAGTTACGTAACCAACAAAACGCCTTCGATCCACTATCTATTTAATTTCAAATATTTTCCACAGGAGACAGAGGTTTGAAGGACTACAAGGTTAAACTTATTTTGGCTAGAACTACCTCTATCGAGCTCAGTCAGCAGACTGGTTCCCAGAAGAGCCCTTCAGTAAGATACACCTGGCTGGCAGGTGCCTTGGAGATTGGAAGTGGAGGGGTAAGGGGTAAGGGGGGGGGGGGGGGGGAGGAGATACGCTATCAATTTGACGAGAATCTGGAACCTTCGCTTTTGAAGAGATCATTATTAGTGATTGCGACGTAACCGGCTTTTATCAGCGTGACGATAATAAGATTGTTGTACGTTTATAATATTAGGCTTATCGAAGTATTTTCAGGTAATTACAAATATGTTAACATTGCCATTAACATAATGTTAACACATCAAGGTTTGGAGAGAACTAATGACATTAAGGCTGTCACTAAAGCTGGAAGAAAATCAGAATCTGTCAAATCTAGTGAGGGGGGGTTGAGGTATGCGGGGCGTTCTACGCACAATGACATGAAATTTTAACATAGTACTCGAAAACATAAAAGTGAAGACATGCCACTTTGTTAAAAATATACTAAGTAAGTAATATTGTTTTGTGATACGAAAATATTTATTTTTATTTGAAAGTATTTTTAATATTTAATAATTAATTATATATAAAGTCGTACCCGTGCCGATATTTATACAGGTTGTTGCAAAAAGGGTTTAATACTATGCCGAAACCTACGTGTGCAGCATGTTATTGATGTTATTTCTAAGCCAGGAAATGAAATCAGAATGTAAAAAAATCGCGAAAATATTATCAGAGTTTAATAGTTCAGGGTGTTGTATTAAACTCTGCCCCCGTGTAATAAAAAAAGTATAGTTAGCCGAAAGGGCGTTACTCAGGCGTCACTCTGAAAAACTTTTATCCTACGTAATTTTTTATATTCATGAAAAAAACGCTTCTTCATATAATTTTTTTTTGGTCACGTGACCTTTTAGTTAGACGACCTGTTTTTTTTTGGTGTTTCAAAAGCAGAACAGTAGTTTGCAGAACTCTGCATATACAGGGTGTCACAAAAGGTTACGTAGCTGGCAAAGGGATATGGGGAGGTCACCAGAAAAATAATAACATGTAAGTACCCCCGCAAGGGGGTACATTAGTACAAGGCGAAAGTGTGTATTTTTTTTTTAAGTACTTATGTGTATTTGGGATATGATAGAAATAATATTTTTGTTTCTTAAAAACCAAAAAATTTACACCTTGCTGCGCTCTTTTGCTCACTGTAAGTACACCTACAAATATTGCTGTATTAAAAAAAACGGTTTTGTTATAACGATTATAAAAAAAAAGTTATTTTCATGTCAAGGAGTCATTTACCTAATTACGATTTCACTCAACAGCAGGTGAACTGAAAAAATAAGTTCTAGTTCTATCATCACTTTAGATCGCAAACATTGTAACTCCACTTTTCTCGGCGAAAAGTACTCTTTGGTGTCAATAGAAACGTTTTTTGAATTCACATGTTTTCCTCTTTATTCGAAAAAAAAAACTGTATTCCGCATTTTACCATTTGTTTTCCTCTAAACCCCAAACCGTGATTTTTAAACAAGAAAACTTAGTAATTATACCCTTTATTCTCATATACAACGTGCGATGTAGGCGAACGTGAACGAAAACTATGCAATAAGCCTTTGTTTTTATTACTAATTTAGTAAATTACAATAACATACTCAACAATGTTAATTTTTCTTTTGCAATGTTATGTTGTTAAATTAAGATCTAATATTTTATTAACATGAAGTTACTATCAACTTTTTTTTGCATCTATGCGTCGAATCACAGCATGACGGCTGCTGCAGCTTCCTGCTGTCCTGTCCTCCAACCAATCCCACCAGTACTGCAAATTGCGTCGAATACGAGCCATTCTCTTCGACTTGACAAAACAGGTGCTCCCGGAAGGATCATAGATCGCACGGAACCCGTACCGTATAGAGGCAACGGACTCCTTTGCAACAGCCCCCCAGATTCGGAAGTAGCCCATGCACTGCATGGCGAGCACAGCTGCAGCAATTTTTTCGTAATGAATCATTGGGATGTCATCCCCGAAGGAGGCTCTCAGCCTACCTCACGACCTGTGTGACATTAGAAAAATGCACTGTGCTAACGCCGTTTGCGAGCTTGATTTGCAAGACCGCGTTGTATGCCAAGTTCCACAGCAGAGGGGTCCAAGACCTACCGCTGTGGAACTCCGCAACTGAACTTCTTCAGTGAAAACAAACCCTCTCTTTTCGCATCCTTAATGTACTTGTTAGACACGTATGACCTCTGTCAATTTTCTGCAGATAAGAAGACAAGTGATGGTATAGATGGAAGGTTCGCCCTCTAGGGGATAGAGTTGAACGCGGTTACTATTTTTAAGCAAACAGCCAGCGCAACAACTCGCCCGTGGTTCTTATCCTGCTCCGACAGTGAACGAACGCAAAGTATTGTACCCACTATTCGAATCCGCATTTCGGATACCAAACTGACTGTCCGAAAGGTCGAAACCGTACCACCACAGAGGTATGACTCGTTCGAAGAGCTTATCAGGCTCTTACAGCAATCAGATGTGTCGGTACACTGAAAGATAATCTACAGGCCTGCTTTATTTATTTAGGAGCACTAATGGCCTCCTTTCAGTCATTGAGTCACTGGCACTCAGGCTGCGGTTGAACAGGAAGATAGACTGTCTAAACAAATCATTTTTAGGCTAGTTAAAAAAAACTTTAGGTGGGTAGTATGCCAACTAGAACTACAAATAAAACAGTATTTATGTCTCCTCTAAAATTTGGTCACGAGGAGTTACGATGATTACGATCTAAGGTGACGCTGACGATATTTTATACAAGGTATTGAAAAAAGGGTATAAAGCTTAGCCAAAAGTGGATTTAGGTGCCATTCTGATCCACTTTTCTTCTACAATTTTGAAAATTCACGTAACAAAACCTTTTACATAGAAACTTATTCGATCACGTGACTTTTTACTATAGAGACCGAATTTATTTTTCGAGAATTTCCAAAACTTGGAGAACAAAAGTTGTTCAGAATAACCCCTGAGTCAAACCCTTTCGGCACAGTATACCCTTTTTGCAACATCCTGTATAGGTAATATCAGGTTTATAAAAGACCTGGGCCTGTAGAGTGAGACTCGGCATGGGGAGTCATAATTTATAGACCTTTTAGGTTGCAGTGGCGAATGGGCACTGGTTGCCCTGCCCTTTTCTATAACTATAACTATAGGTAATTTTATGGCAATTTAAAAATGGTATAACATTTACCTATTTGAAAAAATCATTAAAAATATACATTACCTATCACCCTAATTTAAAAAAAAATTCCGCCCTTACTTTAAACTTATAACACCCCTCTATTTCCTTCAGGGGTTAAAAAACCTGTGTATTTTAATATTTTCTTATGAGTTTTTTTTTTTAAAGTAGGCTCTTACATAGTTGTACATAATATTATGCGGTATTTTATTCCACTTGTAACGCATAAAATTCATAGCTACAGTAAACATTTCATTTTTTTCATGGCGAGATACAGTCGCACTTAACCGCTTTTTTGCAAAGCTTGTTAAATAGATTTAAAAAATTATGTAAATTTTAGATCTTCAATTTTTAAAAATACTTACTTATTTTTAACAACCTGTAGTGTACAGACTACCACATCTTAAAATATATATATTTTTAATTAACTACGGTTTTTGGTTTCAAATAAAACAAATTAAGAACTTACTTTTCAACACCCTGTATATTGTGTAGCTTACCTACCATACACAACCGTTAAAATAAAATAAATTACCCCTCAGAATATAAACAGGCTCGCGCTTTGGCATACTGCATTGACCGTATAGTTCTTATTCGGAGAATCTAATAAGTGTCATTATGTGCAATGTTTACCTTTATCTATGCATCTGTAACTCTATAGTAAAAAATGTAAACAAATCGAAAAGGCGAAATGTTTTCTAAGAATTTTCGGCTTTTCTGCATCTAAAATGATTAGAAAATTAACTTTCCATAGCAAATGCATATGTATTATAATACTTGTAGTCATAATTTGTTGATTTAATCAGTTTTTGTGAAATATTTGATAAAAAATAAAATGGCGTGGGTATCGCTCCTAACAGGCCGCCACCAGGGCGACGACTGAAGAAATCTGAAATCTGTCACGGTGTCATCATTTTTAAACCGGAATTTATTAGTTTTTTGCAAAAAAAGTTGACTTCTGGTCCATTAAATCCAACTCTTTAAGGTAACTTTGTTAAGAATTTAATTACCTACACATACATATAAGATTCCATGAAAATGGGCCCTCTGATTTCGAGGGTTTTTTCATAATAAGTCAAAAAATGGCAAAAGACATGGTGTGTTTGCAATTTTTTTTAACATACTTATTATAATCCTGCACCAATTTATAAGCAACTAACATGTTCAGTATACCCTCTGCTACAAAATATATTTTTATCAATGTGATAGAAGCCACCGTTTTTCCAATCTAATCAAGTATATCAAGCCGACTTTAGCATTTTAGCTTTAGGGATCCCCTTAACACTTTCTTTCGATCGTCATAAACACATCTATGACCACTTGCTCTGACATTATATAATAATATAGCCTTTTATTTCCGAAAACTTACAAATAGTAACAAAATAAAATCTTACATAGGTATCTTATAACTACTATTTCTTAAAAAACTTACACTACTATTTACAAGCATGCAGTTACAGAATGTCTCTGATTTCGGTGTGCCTTACGGCAAAGGCCTCCTCCAACTCTTTCCATTGTTGCCTGTCCATGGCTACTCTTGTCCAGTGAGCTCCTACCGTGAGTTTCAGTTCATCCTCCCACCTTCTTGCTTTCCGTCCTCTGCTCCTGACACCATCCCTTGGGTACCAAACTGTCACCTTTTTGCTCCATTTTTCCTTTTTGCATCGAAGCATATGCCCAGTCCATCTCCATTTAAGTTGATATATACGTGATAGAATATCCGTTAGTTTGGTTTTGTGCCGTATATCTGTACTTCTGACTCTATCTTTTAGCTTCAAACCTAGCATGCTTCTTTCCATCCCTTTCTGGCATCTTTCTAGTTTTTCCCTATGGTGTTTCGTAAGGGCCCAGGTTTCACAGCCATATGTGATGCAGGGTAGGATGCAGGTATCAAAAGTCTTCTTTTTGATCTTTATGCTCAGTTCCTTACTTTTCATCACTTCTTTCAGAGCCCAGAACTTCTTCCACCCAGTCGCAATTCTTTTGTCGATTTCCTTTGACATTTGGTCATTTGGTGATATTATCTGGCCTAGATATACATATTCCTCTACATATTCGAATTTTTGTCGATTGTTTGTTATGTCTATGGGGGTTGAATTTGTCATCATTTTGGTCTTAGTTAGATTAATTTCTAGACCCACTTCACTGCTTCTGCTTATCAAAGTTTGTATCATGTATTCCAGTTTTCTTGGGTCTTCCTCCAATATAACAAGGTCATCTGCAAATCTTAGGTGATTCAGGCGTGCTCCGTCTATGTTCAGCCCCAGATGATCCCATTCCAATTTTCTGAACATTTGTTCAAGCACAGCTGTAAACAGCTTTGGTGATAGTGGGTCACCTTGTCTGACACCTCTTTCTATAGGGAAAACGTCCCCTGTGGTTTCCAGCCTAATACTTGCCTTGCTTTCTTTGTAGATGTTTTTAATGATATTTATGTTGGTGCATTCGATTCCCTGCTCTCTTAGGCTTAGCCATACATATTCATGTATGAGGCTATCAAAAGCCTTGGAGTAATCTATAAAGGCCAGGTAGATGGGCTTGTTGTATTCATTATATTTTTGTATGAGCTGTTTTATTGTGTGTATATGGTCGATTGTGCTGAAGTCTTTTCTGAATCCTGCCTGTTCCACTGGTTGGTTTTCATCGAGAATGTTTGATATTCTGTTTAGAATTACTTTTGCAAAAACTTTGTATACATTTGAAATCAGGGATATGGGTCTATAATTTCCCATATCGTCTTTTGGACCTTTTTTGTGTATAAGTATTATGTGTGATTCTGCCCAATTTTTTGGGATAATGCCTGTATATAGTGTCTCGTTAAAGACCCGTGTTAGTAACGGGCTTAACTCATTGATTGTTCCTCTCATTAGTTCGTTTGTAATTCTGTCTGGGCCGGGAGCTTTTTCCATTTTTTGACTATTTATAGCTTTTTCTACTTCGCATTGTAGTATTTGTGGTATATTTACAGTATCTTGGATTCTATCATTTTCCATAGCTTGTTCTTTTTCAGGCAGGAGTGATGGTGGTTCATCAGAACTGAGTTTTTGGTATAGTGATCGATAATAGTTAGTTGCAATATTTTTAATTTCAATGCGAGACGTTGTTGTCTGTTCTTTGTCTTTCATTTTTGGTATCCATTCTTTCCCCTTTTCTCTAAGTTCTTTGAGCGCCTTTCTTGTACCTCCTGTTTTGATTATGTGATCTTCTAGGGTTTTATTTCTTCTGTTTATTCTGTCTTTTCTCATATTTTCACGAATCTGTTTACTGAGATTAGAAATTTCATATTGGTTTCCTTTTTTGTCTTTTTTCATTATTAAATTTCTTCTATCTTCAACCAGTTTTAGAGTTTTTTCACTTAAGTAAGTTTTTTTGCTTTTGTCTATTTGTACTACTGTCTGGTTTTTAAGCTTATTTTCTATTTTCTTATATTTTTCGTTTAGGTCTATATCTGAGATTACGGCTTCCATCAAGTCTTCTGTGCTGTCTAATGAGTCCTTCTTACAATGGGTCATTTGTATTGCTTTTGGTCTGGGATTTTTTGTGCTCTTTTCTTTTAGGCAGCTGCGTACCATACGGTGGTTGGTATTGAAATTAAGGTTTTGTATTATTCCTGTGTCGCTAAATGACCTGACTTTGTTGGTAATTATGTAGTCGATTTCGTTTCTAGTCTTTCCGTCCGGGGATATCCAAGTCCATTTGTTTTTGGGTTTTTTACGGTACATGGAATTAAGAAGTGTTAAGTTTTGCTCTAGTAAGAATTCAGCCAATTTTTCTCCGTTTTTACTTCTTTTTCCTTTTCCGTACTTCCCTATTATATTTTCTTCCCCTGGTAGTCGAGCGCCTACTTGAGCGTTGAAGTCGCCCATGAGCACTATGTTATTTTCCGAGTACTTTTCCGTGATTTCTCTCAGTTTGTCGTAAAAGTTTAATATTTCCGTTTTAGTTGCTTGTTCTGTCGGCGAGTAGATTTGGATGACTGTCCACTTTTTGGGATGTTTTGGTAGGTTGAGATGCAGTAGGGCTATTCTATCCGAGATTCCTTCAAACCCTATAATGTGGTTTTTTAGTTTTATCTTTACCAAGAACCCCACTCCTCTTTGACCTGCGACTTCGCCTTTGTGGTACATGATATAGTTACTTCTCTCTTCTATTCCTTCTCCTACTCTCCGCATTTCGCTTATACCCAGAATGTCCCACTTAATGTTTTCGAGTGCTAACTCTAGCTCTTGTAAACTCTCAGGTGTTCTCAGTGTTCTTGTGTTCAGTGTACATAAATAAAGACTACTTTGTTTTTGATTCTCTTTTTTTGTACTGGTTTTAGTTGGTAAATTTGTTGGAGGGTGTTGGTCGAGTTCCCCCACGGTGACCAACCGGCTTGGGGGGTTTAAGTTTCCTTGTTTGTTATTGTTTACATTATAAATTTTCTGGTCGGTGTCAAGTATCGCCGTATTTTTGAGTGGGGGCAGGCCGTTGGATTGCTATTCCGGTCCAGTTGTCGAATTGGAATCTAACCTTGGTGCTCTTTGGTTATTATTTTCTGTTTCAACTGGCTTTGTTTCTTTGGATGCATCAGGTTTTGTCGTGTGTTTGTTCTTGCTAAAGAACGTTGTTAGGTTTGCGCTGGTCATAGATTGTTGCTCATTTTTTTGTTTTTTTCTTGGTTGATTTTTAGATGCCCCGTGGGTAGTTGTTGCCGATGATTTAGATGTTGAGTTTAATTTTTCAGTTTTTTCATTTTCAGGGCTATCCGCAAGCGTTCTCTTTTTTGTTTGATGCGTAATAATTAATCGATCATATTGTATTCTACCTTTATTCCCTTTTTCTAACTCTTGTTTAAGTTCTGCCTGGAGGATTTTCCTTTTTTCTAGTACATCAGGCGGGAAATCTTCTTTTATGTATGCATTTACTGTGTCTAGTTTCTTCTTATTTTGCAGTATTTTAATCTTTTTCCCAAGTGTAGAAAGCGCAAAAACAATTGGTCTAGGACGATCGGTTTTCTTACCCATTCTCCGAACAAATTCTAATTGTAAAATGTTCAGTTTAATTGCCATTTGATTTTCAATGGGTTTTTGTACTAACATTTCTAGTTCTTCGTATGATTTCTCTGTTTCTTCTATGCCAAACAATATTAAATTTCTTTTTCTGACTTCTCGTTCCAGTGTAGATAATCTTCTATCGTTTTCAAAATTTTTCTGTTTTAGCTCCTCTACTTCTGTTTGAAGATGTTGGACTTTATCATCTAGTTTTTCTAAAATTTTTGTTTCAGATTCTTTTATATCCTCTCTTATTTGGAGCCTTAGTTCTTGAAGAAGTTTGCTTATTTCACTCATCGCGTTTATTATATTTCCAAAATGCAAAAAAATATTATCAAAAAGCTCTTCAATATAATTTGCTTCGGCTCTACACTTCGGATTTATATATCTCTACACATTTGGGGTGACTCTACATAAAATTCGGTGAGACTCTACATTAGATTATGTGTGACTCTACATTTGTTGTCTATGGTTGGCTCTACATAGATGTTGCACCCTCTGGCGGTGAGTAGCAGAATTTCGTCTTGGTACTACTTCTTGTTTTAGTTCGTGCAATCACCAGTAGGTGGCAGGATTTTGTTTACCACTAAATCAATTATTATTTTGGATATAAAAATCGGGATATGCAATTTTATGGTTGCTTTTACATGTAGGTTTATTGCACTTACTTGTAAGTGGTAATGGGTGTTATAAATTCGTTCGGAATATGTTTATTTTCTTCGACCAATAGGTAAATGTCAATAAATTGAATATTTTGGCACTGTTCTAACGGCTGTTACGCCTGTTAGGAATTCACTATTTTTCAATATTTCACTACTGTACTGTTTCTTATGATCACTGGTATTCTGTTTTATGAACTTTTCAGCATCACACATATAAAATAGTCACTTTTGCAGTAGTTAGTTAATTGTCAATAATTTGAGTATTTTGGCACTGTTCTAACGGCTGTTACGCCTGTTAGGAATTCAGTATTTTCCAATATTTCACTACTGTACTGTTTCTTATGATCACTGGTATTGTGTTCTATGAACTTTTCAGCATCACACATATAAAATAATCACTTAATTTCTAATAAAATGAAATTAGATTAACGGAGGTAAACAAACACGACAGCCCGCTTCAGTGTTGCCACACCAAATCAGTGTTGCCACTCTGACATTATACTGTCAATTTAATTTTGATTAACTTTGTTGTGCAAGACGCCCTTAATCCTTCATTCAATTTCATAAATTCTTTATAAAATGTATTGATACCCATTTGTACATTCATTAGTATAAAAAATATCACCTTATGTCGTAAAAAAATACAAAAAAAAATGTCTTTGTACGTAGTATAGAGGAGATAACAATAAGAGTGCCCAATATTTTCGCAATATACAAGGCGAATTTTATTAGTGCACTTCCCTTCGGAAGGTCCATGTACTCGACACACTGATAGTGCAAGCAATTCTGAAACCGCGAAAAAAACAGCGCTTTCTCCTGCAGGTTGACTGGTAGAAAGTGCTTTTAGCATTAAGATTATTTACATAATTACTCTTATAAACTATGAGATAAAGAAAGAAATAAATAAAAGTTCTAATCAACTAAAATGTATTTAAATTAAATTAAATTAAATTGCATTGTTTCAGAGATGGCTTCATAGTTATTATTGCTAGCTATGTCTGAGCATTATACCTGCTGACATTAGAGCACTGATAAAAATTCACCCGGTATATTCGATTTGGATCCAAGATCAGACAAAGGTCAGAGTCACCGACCGTTCCATGTAAATTCCTGTTTGCCATAAATTGTGCCTGAAAAAGATAGGTTGCTTTTCAGAGTACAGGTACCCATTTTATTCTAGCTCGATAAGGTTTCCAAGGACCAATGATGCCCACGGCTTCCATTTGAAACCTTCGTGTTGTTGTCCACTGCTCGACTAGGACTCTATAAATTTGATAGATATGTCAGAGTGATTTTAGTGAAAGGCATTTTTTATTATTTGTTTGATCATTGCTTCATTTACTTCTGTTATTTAATATGTTCGGGATTTATCATAACTATTTGTTGCACTTGTCACGTTATTTCTTATATCATTAAGTGCAAAAAAATTATATAAATATTAACATATACCAAAATTATGAAAAACAATTACTCATGAGCAATGAAAAAGTTCCAGTGACATGAAACGTCGAATGCAGTTGGAACTTTCTCATTTCTCGCGAGTGTAGTTGGAGCGGAAAGCCTCTTATGTCGACAGCGGTGGAAAAACGTACTCTACCTCCGTAGGAATTGACGAATTTATCCTTCAAGCCCTTCCTTTTAAAATCACATGAATAGGCTTGTTTTTGTTTTTCTTATTTAGGCTTCAGACAGACCTACTGATTACGTACAGTAAGGGGCAGATAAACCTGACCCCCCTCAGAAGCACTGTTAGTATGAGAGGGGGGTCAGGTTTCTCTGCACCTGACCGTACGTACGAAAAAAAATAGAATTGTGAGAGCTAACACAAATGGAAACAGTAAGTATAAAATTTCTTGTTTCGCATTTTCAACTGTAAAGTTAAAAATTAATAACCTTTTTAATAAAGCTATACCCACAATTTACTGCGCATAAAAAATACAGGGTGAATTTTGATGCACGCTAGTTTTTATACTATTTAGTCCCCAACTACGGCCACATTTCATTCATTTGCCCTCATTACGGCGGTACAATAGAGCGCCTACAATTTTTCCCCATTAACAAAAAAAATCCTCGCCCTACAGACTGAGGAGTCGCTTAAGGCTGTCACTAAAGCTGGAAGAAAATCAGAATCTGTCAAATCTAGTGAGGGGGGGTTGAGGTATGCGGGGCGTTCTACGGACAATGACATGAAATTTTAACATAGTACTCGAAAACATAAAAGTGAAGACATGCCACTTTGTTAAAAATATACTAAGTAAGTAATATTGTTTTGTGATACGAAAATATTTATTTTTATTTGAAAGTATTTTTAATATTTAATAATTAATTATATATAAAGTCGTACCCGTGCCGATATTTATACAGGTTGTTGCAAAAAGGGTTTAATACTATGCCGAAACCTACGTGTGCAGCATGTTATTGATGTTATTTCTAAGCCAGGAAATGAAATCAGAATGTAAAAAAATCGCGAAAATATTATCAGAGTTTAATAGTTCAGGGTGTTGTATTAAACTCTGCCCCCGTGTAATAAAAAAAGTATAGTTAGCCGAAAGGGCGTTACTCAGGCGTCACTCTGAAAAACTTTTATCCTACGTAATTTTTTATACTCATGAAAAAAACGCTTCTTCATATAATTTTTTTTTGGTCACGTGACCTTTTAGTTAGACGACCTGTTTTTTTTTGGTGTTTCAAAAGCAGAACATTAGTTTGCAGAACTCTGCATATACAGGGTGTCACAAAAGGTTACGTAGCTGGCAAAGGGATATGGGGAGGTCACCAGAAAAATAATAACATGTAAGTACCCCCGCAAGGGAGTACATTAGTACAAGGCGAGAGTGTGTGTGTTTTTTTTTAAGTACTTATGTGTATTTGGGATATGATAGAAATAATATTTTTGTTTCTTAAAAACCAAAAAATTTACACCTTGCTGCGCTCTTTTGCTCACTGTAAGTACACCTACAAATATTGCTGTATTAAAAAAAACGGTTTTGTTATAACGATTATAAAAAAAAAGTTATTTTCATGTCAAGGAGTCATTTACCTAATTACGATTTCACTCAACAGCAGGTGAACTGAAAAAATAAGGTCTAGTACTATCATCATTTAGATCGCAAACATTGTAAATCCACTTTTCTCGGCGAAAAGTACTCTTTGGTGTCAATAGAAACGTTTTTTGAATTCACATGTTTTCCTCTTTATTCGAAAAAAAAAAACTGTATTCCGCATTTTACCATTTGTTTTCCTCTAAACCCCAAACCGTGATTTTTAAACAAGAAAACTTAGTAATTATACCCTTTATTCTCATATACAACGTGCGATGTAGGCGAACGTGAACGAAAACTATGCAATAAGCCTTTGTTTTTATTACTACTTTAGTAAATTACAATAACATACTCAACAATGTTAATTTTTTTTTGCAATGTTATGTTGTTAAATTAAGATCTAATATTTTATTAACATGAAGTTACTTTCAACTTTTTTTTGCATCTATGCGTCGAATCACAGCATGACGGCTGCTGCAGCTTCCTGCTGTCCTGTCCTCCAACCAATCCCACCAGTACTGCAGGTTGCGTCGAATACGAGCCATTCTCTTCGACTTGACAAGACAGGTGCTCCCGGAAGGATCATAGATCGCACGGAACCCGTACCGTATAGAGGCAACGGACTCCTTTGCAACAGCCCCCCAGATTCGGAAGTAGCCCATGCACTGCATGGCGAGCACAGCTGCAGCAATTTTTTCGTAATGAATCATTGGGATGTCATCCCCGAAGGAGGCTCTCAGCCTACCTCACGACCTGTGTGACATTAGAAAAATGCACTGTGCTAACGCCGTTTGCGAGCTTGATTTGCAGGACCGCGTTGTATGCCAAGTTCCACAGCAGAGGGGTCCAAGACCTACCGCTGTGGAACTCCGCAACTGAACTTCTTCAGTGAAAACAAACCCTCTCTTTTCGCATCCTTAATGTACTTGTTAGACACGTATGACCTCTGTCAATTTTCTGCAGATAAGAAGACAAGTGATGGTATACAAGAGCCGCCCTAAAGGTTCGCCCTCTAGGGGATAGAGTTGAACGCGGTTACTATTTTTAAGCAAACAGCCAGCGCAACAACTCGCCCGTGGTTCTTATCCTGCTCCGACAGTGAACGAACGCAAAGTATTGTACCCACTATTCGAATCCGCATTTCGGATGCCAAACTGACTGTCCGAAAGGTCGAAACCGTACCACCACAGAGGTATGACTCGTTCGAAGAGCTTATCAGGCTCTTACAGCAATCAGATGTGTCGGTACACTGAAAGATAATCTACAGGCCTGCTTTATTTATTTAGGAGCACTAATGGCCTCCTTTCAGTCATTGAGTCACTGGCACTCAGGCTGCGGTTGAACAGGAAGATAGACTGTCTAAACAAATCATTTTTAGGCTAGTTAAAAAAAACTTTAGGTGGGTAGTATGCCAACTAGAACTACAAATAAAACAGTATTTTTGTCTCCTCTAAAATTTGGTCACGAGGAGTTACGATGATTACGATCTAAGGTGACGCTGACGATATTTTATACAATGTATTGAAAAAAGGGTATAAAGCTTAGCCAAAAGTGGATTTAGGTGCCATTCTGATCCACTTTTCTTCTACAATTTTGAAAATTCACGTAACAAAACCTTTTACATAGAAACTTATTCGATCACGTGACTTTTTACTATAGAGACCGAATTTATTTTTCGAGAATTTCCAAAACTTGGAGAACAAAAGTTGTTCAGAATAACCCCTGAGTCAAACCCTTTCGGCACAGTATACCCTTTTTGCAACATCCTGTATAGGTAATATCAGGTTTATAAAAGACCTGGGCCTGTAGAGTGAGACTCGGCATGGAGAGTCATAATTTATAGATCTTTTAGGTTGCAGTGGCGATTGGGCACTGGTAGCCCTGCCCTTTTCTATAACTATAACTATAGGTAATTTTATGGCAATTTAAAAATGGTATAACATTTATCTATTTGAAAAAATCATTAAAAATATACATTACCTATCACCCTAATTTAAAAAAAAAATTCAGCCCTTACTTTAAACTTATAACACCCCTCTATTTCCTTCAGGGGTTAAAAAACCTGTGTATTTAATATTTTCTTATGAGTTTTTTTTTTAAAACTAGGCTCTTACATAGTTGTACATAATATTATGCGGTATTTTATTCCACTTGTAACGCATAAAATTCATAGCTACAGTAAACATTTAATTTTTTTCATGGCGAGATACAGTCGCACTTAACCGCTTTTTTGCAAAGCTTGTTAAATAGATTTAAAAAATTATGTAAATTTTAGATCTTCAATTTTTAAAAATACTTACTTATTTTTAACAACCTGTAGTGTACAGACTACCACATCTTAAAATATATATATTTTTAATTAACTACGGTTTTTGGTTTCAAATAAAACAAATTATGAACTTACTTTTCAACACCCTGTATATTGTGTAGCTTACCTACCATACACAACCGTTAAAATAAAATAAATTACCCCTCAGAATATAAACAGGCTCGCGCTTTGGCATACTGCATTGACCGTATAGTTCTTATTCGGAGAATCTAATAAGTGTCATTATGTGCAATGTTTACCTTTATCTATGCATCTGTAACTCTATAGTAAAAAATGTAAACAAATCGAAAAGGCGAAATGTTTTCTAAGAATTTTCGGCTTTTCTGCATCTAAAATGATTAGAAAATTAACTTACCATAGCAAATGCATATGTATTATAATACTTGTAGTCATAATTTGTTGATTTAATCAGTTTTTGTGAAATATTTGATAAAAAATAAAATGGCGTGGGTATCGCTCCTAACAGGCCGCCACCAGGGCGACGACTGAAGAAATCTGAAATCTGTCACGGTGTCATCATTTTTAAACCGGAATTTATTAGTTTTTTGCAAAAAAAGTTGACTTCTGGTCCATTAAATCCAACTCTTTAAGGTAACTTTGTTAAGAATTTCATTACCTACACATACATATAAGATTCCATGAAAATGGGCCCTCTGATTTCGAGGGTTTTTTCATAATAAGTCAAAAAATGGCAAAAGACATGGTGTGTTTGCAATTTTTTTTAACATACTTATTATAATCCTGCACCAATTTATAAGCAACTAACATGTTCAGTATACCCTCTGCTACAAAATATATTTTTATCAATGTGATAGAAGCCACCGTTTTTCCAATCTAATCAAGTATATCAAGCCGACTTTAGCATTTTAGCTTTAGGGATCCCCTTAAAGACTTTTGTCGTGCGAAGTAGAGCTTGAGTCTACAATATATTTTCTTTATATAGAATTGCTTTCAGACTGTGAAGTTGTCAAGTGGGATAGAAATCATTAAAATGGAGTGTAATTATAGACTATTTTTTACAGTGGTATTTTTAATAAATGGCGGAGTAATCGGTGAACATACATTAAAAAAATACATACAGACGAATTGAGAACCTCCTTCTTTTTTCGAAGTCGGTTAAAAATCACTGGCTTCGTACACACGCCTTATGAATGGAAAGTAAATACTTTGTATGTAAGTAAATTGATATCTCCTTTAGTCCATCCGTCCAAAGGTCCATGTTAAGACTGCCTTTTTAACCCTAATTAAGTTATTATATAAAATCTGTAATTATTATTTTCTTTGTGTACTAATTGAGAGCATTATCTATCGATCAAAAATTACCTAATAAAAATTTACTGAAAACACAATACAAATTGCATGTAAAGAATTGACACAGTAAAGCCAACGGGAAAGGGAATCAAACCCGCTCAATGCGGTAAATAAAGGTTAAATTTAACTGCACGGATAAAAAATACAAACTAGTTTCTAAACCTATCACCCAGGAACTTTACTAACCTTCGCACACCATGCAACCTGCGATGGTTTCCCAGATAGCCCCCTACTTAACGAAGCGAACATAGCTGGCGGATGTGTAGCCAAATCCTAACCACACACTGTGTTGGAGATTGGCCCCCTGATCCGGCCTCTCCGGAAGATACGTCCCCATAACTCTGCCAACTCAGCAAAAGCTATCCGATGTGGCATGCCGGTGAAAAATGGACTCTATCCCGTTTACATTTGAAATAAATTTTAAACTGCGGCCTGATAAGTGTGACTAGACGTAGATGCAATGTGAACCGATGTGGCTGCGTTCGGAAATATGGTAAGAGATATTTATTTCAAGTCTTCCTAATATTATAATATGTAATTATGGCTTTACTACGTAAACTTATAAATTAGATATACGATGATATAGTCAGTAACACTTCAAGAAGGTAAATAAATTAAATAAAAAAATATTTTTAAAATATTATAAGCTAATCTGAAACGGTTTCTGAACGCTGCCCTGAGGTCGGCGCATACGTTACATTTTACCGTGCAGTCGGGCGCAAAATACTTTGTGAAAGTGTTAAATTAATGGCTGCCCCCTGAAAGGACCTGGAACTTCGCACGTTTTTTAATTCCGCGGCTTTTAAAAGCAAGATAATGTCCCCAACATCAGGTTGCCTTTTTATTTCTATTGTTGGGATGTAAAAGCAGTTTCGCGTTGAATTTTAGCACAGTTGCCGGGGCGGTCTAAGTGAAGCTGTTTATCTTTATACACGCACGCACTCACGCCTTGTACTAATGTACTCCCTTGCGGGGTAGGCAGAGGTGCATTGCTGCACCCACTTTTCGCCAGAGTGTTATGTTAGTCCCAATGTAATAGGGGGCGGGCCTATTGCCATTTTACGGGCACATCCAAGACCCGAGAACAAATATCTGTGTTTAAACAAATATCTGCCCCAGCCGGGAATCGAACCCGGGACCATCGGCTCAGTAGTCAGGGTCACTAACCACTACGCCATTCGGTCGTCCGTCGTATCTTTATACAGGGAGGAATTTTATTAATGTCCATGGTAGTTCAATGTACCCGCCCCACAGTATTTTTTTTCATTTAATAATAACCAAGCTGTTTAATATACATGGTTCAGTAAATTATACTGTACAATACAATACAATTTATACAATCCTCTTTAAAACAGAACAAAACTACAAAGAAAATTAAAAATAAAAACAGAACAAAAAGTAGGAGGCCTTATTGCTTATAGCAATCTCTACCAGACAACCTTTGGATGGAAGAGAGTTTAAAATAAAATAGAATTAGAGGTAGCTGTGGTGCAAGTGTAATGTATTTGTGTATGTCATTACATACACATACATTACACTTGCACCACAGCTACCTGTAATTCTATTTTGCCAAATAACATAATTTATGCAATCATTGCATAATTATCTACAGGGCAAAAAGTTGCAAAAAGGGTATAGGTACTAAGCCGAAACCTACATGTGCAGCATGTTATATCTAAGCCCGAAACTGAAATCAGAATTTGAATATCCGCGAAAAAAAAATTCATTTTCCATAGAAACTTTGTTGATCACGTGACTTTTACTATGGAAAAAAAAATCGCGAATTTCCAAATTCTGATTTCAGTTTCGGGCTTAGATATAACATGCTGCACATGTAGGTTTCGGCTTAGTATACCAATTTTGCAACACCCTGTATATTATTATGTGGATGGAAAGTTGCGGCTTAGCAACACCATCGTTAGATTTGCTACGACTCAGCAATTCAAATACTACATATCTTTAGAATAGAAATAAAACTATATACATATATAGTATCCATCTACGTGTATGCACATATGTATAAATATACTGTGCCCATGGATTCGTGTATAAAATCTTTATTGAGATATTACCGACAAACTAGCGCTTTCAAACCCTGTTTTTAGACTCTAACTTTCTAGACATAACATCAATACTCAGAACTCTATATTCACATAAATATCTCCTAGAACTGTTGTAGGACCTACGTACGTATTTCCCCGAATCTCCAAGACTACAAACACTCGAGCATTCCCAAATTACAATTGTAATGTTTTCCCAGAATTCAACAACAAAAACCTAACAGAGAAAAATATGTAAAAATACAAAACAATTTGTTTATTACAATTTCGAAACAGAAACTCAAGAATGAGAGGAATTCTCGAATGACTTTACAAGAGCTATTCTCAAGATCTAAAGCTGTATTCTGATTTCTGACCAAAGCGATATCGCTGTAGCGACGGATCTTGTTGGAGAAAAAAAAATACACGTGAAACTTATAACAAACCTTATTTCTGTGCGGTAGGTGCGAATATTTCGTAATAGGGGACGGACAGCCAGGCTCTAACGAGATATATAAAACACACGCCTAATATCTTTTGTTCAAAAATACACCAGCTAAAATGAATCTGCAGGTTTTTTAAAATATATAACTTACATATTTTTGTAAGCTACAAAGAGAGGAATTTGTGAAACTGTGTTAGTGCTCGTTATCCATAAGCTTTTTTCGCTATAAGCCCCGTAAAACCTTAGTGTTATTTCATATCTACTGTTACTATTAAAAGAGTCCATTAACTTACTTATATTGTTTAGTCACAAACGTCTTCTTCATTTTATTCGTTTATGAATAGGTTTAGACAATATAAAGCAATGTTTAGGAATGTTTTGACATGAATTTAAGAGCTCCATTTCATTAGTTAAAAATATTTCTCTCCGATGCACCGTTTTCGAGATATAAGCTAAAAACCAAAAATTCGTACCTTTATCCCCCCCTCCTTCCCCTCGCTCATCACCTAGGAGTCGGGACTTTTGGTATGTTAACAACCTAAGCCCCCTGAACAAGTTTCTGAAGGAATCGCTTAGTTACCTGCTCACGCACTCTACACCTCATTTTGAGTCATTTATTGACTGGACTATCTGTTACTCTAGACGTCTGGTATTAGCACAGTTTACGAGTATGAATTGTAAATTTCCATTATTTGTAGGCTTTGGTTGTATGCGTAATGGCTAGTTAGGTATGTATAAAGTATATCTTTCCTGAGAAACAGTGATGCTGTTTGCGTGTATTTTTGTATGATTTAATTAATAAACGTTTTCCAACAGCGAACAGTGCGATATCAGCTGGGAGTAAGTATACATAATATACCTTAAATAAATGGTGGGCATACTTTCATAGAATGTGAAAAATTCCCCGTATGTATTCACCAATATATTTTATCCAATTGGAGTTGGATTCTCCGAAGTTTTGCTTGGTTTAATATTTAATAATTTTGCCAAATGGATTATTATTATATGTTATTTTTTTAGATTTTACTTTAATTATGGCATGGTAATTAATTTTGGAACAAATATAAACGTAATTGTATCATTTCCTAATAGATTTATAATAATTCATCTACACATTCTTGGAATTAAATTAATTACACAAATGACTGCACTACTATTAATTATTAAAAGGGATAAATAATCATTAAATCATCAACTACAAATTTCGACATAGGAAACAAATACGACTCGCGACTTATCACGTGAGTACAAATTTACAGCAAAAGCGGGTGGCTCGCTTGCTAGCTAGGCACCTCTGACTACCCCTTCGAGGATTACTGTCGTGAACATACGCATGTATGATTCATCGCAACATCGTGATTGATCTCACGACTAATAAACATATTATAGTCACTCAGTTGATTCTGAGCCGTAGACCCATACATCTACATCATTATAACAGTAAAAGAAAATACACTCACGGGCATAAAAAAGTTACACTCACAAAAAGCCATCCCCAACCAAACGACCCATTTTTTTCAAACCTTTTATTTAAAATTTTAACAGAATCTGTACGTTTTTATTTGATAATATTCTGATGCGTTCTTAAATGTACCACAATATTGCAATTTTGAGTTTAGGAGTAATTGGGTACTTTGTCACTGGAACCTTTTCATTGCTCGCTTGTGTATTTACAATCGATAAAGAATCAACCTTACACGCGAAGTGTTAAAGTTCGCGACCACTTAACATTTATTCACAGCACCGTTAACAACTTCAAACCACGGCGGTAACTTGAAAAACCTCGGGAAAAAGAAAATTGCAGGAGTGAAAAAACTATTTACAGCCCCCCCTTACTGGTACCACACGCTTTGTTGTACCCCCCCTTTTGCTCCCACTCCGCCACGTAATAACTCACTTTCAACGGTAATTCAGACTGATCTTCAGAACACAAGGGCTGCACTGTATTCGTATTAAAATGTTTATGAAGGAAAATGAGAACTGGAGATTTTCAAATTTATTACAGCAGGCAGAACTGACTAGCCAATTTATGTTGAAACATTTATGAATATACATACGCAGGTAATAGAATTTGTTTCTTGTAACAATTCGTAGAAAAGTTATATGTATGGATATGCCTGAGCGTACGCATAGATTTAGATCATAGAATAACTAAGTACTTAGTTATTCTATGATTTAGATCATAGGTTAGGCTTTTTGTATGGTCGAGCAAGTGCTATACTCTCCTCTTAACTAAATTATTTATGTTTGTCATAATTAAAAACGTAAATATTGTGTCCAAATTATAATTAAAGTGCATTTTAAAAGAGACACCCATTTGTCTATTCACATAACTATGTGTAAATTGCTTCACCTGCACATGACCAAATTATATAAACCATTCAAACACTAAACACATAATGCGCTCAAATTAATAACATAATTTATTAAGCCGCATCCTCACACCGCCGCACCCGTGAAAAGATAATCCAGTGAAAAATCGGCCACACTGTTGACACTGTCCCTCACCGCCCATTCGTACAATAACTCAGACAAATCGTATTACCCCCCTCCCTAACCACCACCACCCCCTCCAAATTACAGATAAATCAGGATGACAACTTAACAAATACAAGAATAAACAAGACAGCTGCGGATGTGACGTCATAATTGTACGTTATTTACGGCGGGACGGGATGAAATTGTCCGTTCCATTTTTCTTTCTACAGGGTGTTGCAAAAGTGGTAGAGTGAGCTGAAAGGAAAGTGGCAACCCCCTGAGTCTATATTAAAACGTTTGTTCTACATATATGGGCAATGCGAAAATCTAATATGGGCAATACCTGTGCTAATTCATATCATCAAACTTTACTTACTATATTATTTATTTATTTAGAGATTTTTTCTTGAATTTCCGTAAGTCGTATAAAAGCTGTTCAGAAAAAGCAGCACGGCCGTACCATCCCTTTCTCGAGCAATTCAGGCCATTTTCGATACAATCTTCTTCTCATGCCTGTGACAAACACAAGAGCTAGTTCACCTAGGCTGAGTTCACCTTATAAGGGCCAGCTGAAAACCAGCGCTGTGGCCTAATTTTCTACAGCACATGCTGAGCTGGTGGCTTTTAGACGCTCTGGACAGCAACCTGTTGTGTTATTGATTGTTTTGTAGTGTATCATTGTTGTCAGTTTGACAAATAAATGTTCTCTGTCTTATTTATCTATATCTTAAAATCAGCGTTTACTTTTTTTATTCTCATGTATTTACATGTACGTACATTACATCTCATGTACATTATGCTATGTATTAAGAACATTTACCAAACTTTGCATTCTTATCTGCAAGTCTGAAATAAATTAGAAGACCATTCGTACTGTAACTATCGTTTATTGAGCTTTTTATCTCTTTGGCCATGAAGCGAAGTTTAGTAAACTTCGACTTGGGTCGCCCGCTTATCTACTGCTACGTATTGGGAATTGAGGCATTTGTTTTATCTCAGAGAAGAAAAATACGAGATGAGATTAATTATTTACGTTCTTACAGTTTTAAATACTAAAAGATTACTAAAGAATACTAAAGAATAATAAGAAAAAATCTTGTTACTCTACTAGTATTAAATTAATTAAACATTAGTTTTGTATAGCAAGTTATTTTTTAATACACTCACGAGCAATGAAAAAGATCCAGTCACAATAGCACCAAATAACTCCCAATTTAAACAAACGGAAAGGCTAGCTTAATGACGGCGTTTGCAATATTGAAGCATTCCCATAATAATAATTTGTCATAATATTTCCAACCAAAAACGTAAATACTATGTTCAACATTTAAATTAAAGGTTCCCACCTCACCTAAACATTATTAAACTTCATCTACAGTGTAACCCATACCACAGCCCATACATAGACATAGAACAATTTGTTATTTGACAGAGAGTGACAAAACAGTCCAATAGCTAAAGCGTCCAGTAACTTTTTTATGAATATGATATTTATTTATTATTATCTAAAAAACGGACTAGGTACCTATAAATACAATTTTGACGGAAACTACTCTATTGTACTTCTATCTTTGTTATACGCGATACGAAATAATCCAACAGGATTTGATTTGGGTGATAACGGAAACCACTATTCCAATTGACTTTATCTAATGAAGATCTTATGTATTTAACGGTTATAATCAAATCTTGCCTTAATGAATCATAGCGCGAATTAATTTGACTCAAGGCAAATGTAAATTAGGTACCATAGTTACTTAGCTGATGATGTTTACATTTCTGTCAATGCTATGAATTTCTGTTTCTTACTCCAGTTCCTGTAGTTGGGGTTTCTATATAGGAACCATTCACTAATCATCTTTCTCATAGGTACCTACCAGATGTTTGTAGGTTAAGTTTATTTAACTATATTTATTTATTTATTTGATACTTTATTGCACAAATATGAAATATAAGTGTACAAAAGGTGGACTTAATGCTAAAAGCATTTTCTACCAGCCAACCTACAGGAGGTACAGAAAAACTAGTAGAAAGGTGCAACAAAAAAAAAGTAGTTACTAAATTGAAAAAGCAAAAACAAAATAAAGTCACTAGATAATTAACTTAATAAATATACATAAAATATACATAATATACTATCAATTCAATAAATATAGCTGTAGGATCTATAATAATTTCTGAACGTAGTGTAATAGAATTATTGTCTATGATCTATGATGTTAACTTTTTTATAGCTCTCTTGAATATTGGCGTTTAGCAAGAAATATTGTTCTGTCGATTCATGGGTTTTTAATAAATTAAATAACGTTTATTTAAGTGCACCTGCGGTTTTATTTTCATCCCACAACTTTTAGGGGCTCGTCCGGGATGGAAATAAGCCAAAGGTGCTGAAGATGTTGTAAATAAGGTGTAAATAGGGTAGCGTGTTGGTGGCGATTCCCACACAGCAAAGATGGCGGCGTACTAGAAGGAACATTATTGTGAAAATTCGGTGAAAATTATAAATTAATGAAGGTGAAATTAAGGTGGACATAAAAGCATAGAAGGTGATATATTTGAATACGGTGAAAGGTGTATACGTAATGGCTGATAAAGACGACACGATGCCGGCGGCGGGACAACCTTTGTTGCACAACATCGAGGCAACAATACCGCGGTTCTCGGGAGCGGACCCGACGTACACGGCGGCAAGGTGGGTGGAGGAGATAAACGACAATGCGGAGGTGTTCGCCTGGTCACCTTCACAGAAGCTGTTGATGGCGCGAAGGGCACTGACTGGGGTGGCAGGTCTGTGGCTCCGCTCTGAAAAAACATTTAAAACCTTCGAAGAACTGCAGAAGGCCCTGCTAAAGGAGTTCCCCGATGAAGTGAACACGAAGGATATTCACGAGCTGATGACCAATCGAAAGAAAAAACGGGACGAATGCTGCTATGAGTACATGTTAATTATGAAGGAGCTGGGGAAGCGGGGTAAATTCCCGGACTACCTGGCAATACAATACATAGTAGATGGCATCGTCGACTTTGAGACGAACAAAGTCATGCTGTACGGAGTATCTACCTACTCTGTACTCAAGGAGAGGTTGCAGATCTACGAAACGATGAAGAAGAACTCCGCCAAGAATAACCATCCGGCGGCGACAACTATGGCAAAAAGGACAGGTGCAGCGGTAGCGGCGAGAAACACTCCCACACCACCTCAAAGGAGATGTTTCCAGTGTGGAGACGTGAACCATTTCGCCAGCGATTGCAAAAACGGGGTGAAATGCTACAAGTGCAATCAGTTCGGCCATATTGCTCCGCATTGTCATGCAACTTCAAATACAACATCAATGGCAGAGCATCGAGGCCGTGAGGTTGGTACGAGCGGAACACAGCCACGACGGTCGATGTGCGTGACAGCGACGACGGCGGCGGCGGCGGCGGCGCCGCACGATAATACAGATGGTGGTCAAGTTGGCAGCACTGCAACAGTCTGTGGATGTTTTGACACTTCTGACGTGAGTAGTGATGACAGTTGTCAAACCCCTATGAGTTGTCAAACTTTACGAATACCAATTATATATACAATAATACATACAAAATTATAACTATACACGATGTCCTGTAAATAGTGCACCAACGGAAAGGGGGTGGCCATTGGTCCACTTCTTAGTTATTTACCCTGTAAATGTACAGCTATATACAAAGTGCTTTTGTTTGAAATGAAATAAGAGTTCATATTATAACATACATAAGTACCTACATAATTACACTCAGGGCTGTAATACCCGAGTAGCATGATGTGACTCGCAAGATAGATAAGGGCCTTACCATCAAAACTTAGACACATGCTAAATGCTGTAAGTTGGCTGTCAAACGCCTTGTATATGAGTCAAATTTAATTTTATAGTACAGTGCCACAAACTTATCTGTTCCGGTGAGAGCGAACGTAATTGATCCATATCTCATTATTTACTAATGAATTATATATTGATATAGATTAGATGGGTTTATTGAAACCACAAGAGCGAATTACCACTACTGGCAAACTTAAAATCTTATAGAATGAAGAAATATTACACATTTACGCGAGCTGTCACCGGAACAGATAAGTTTGTGGCACTGTACCTACCGAATAATAAGTGTCAATTTCTCCATAGTCGGTTAGAGCATAACCATGTATTAGTGGTTGACTTTTGACACGTCTGTCTTGAATTTTATATGGAGATGACGCATAATTGATGGACCAATCTCTGGTTGGTTAGATAACCGAATATGAAGAAATTGGCACTAAATAAAATAAATGTAAACAAAGTTTCCATTCCCGGAATAGATATAAACGTGTCTTAATTCCAAACTGATTTGTACTTGTTCGGAGAAGTACTTACTTCCAGTGGCGGATTTACAAATTTGCCGCCCGTAGGCCATTAATATTTTGCCGCCCCTACTGACTTTTGAAATTCAATGCGTTAGTTTAATTCCGTTATTAGTACGATTGTGAACTTAATCATATTTCTGTCTTTTAATTAGATTATTTTTGCAACCTGCTTTGTACTGAAGAGTTTAATGTTAACCTAAAAAGTTTAATTTGACAGGCAAATAAAAAACCCGTAAAAAACTATAAAGCGTAAAACATCTGTAACTTTCAAAATCGATTTTCAGCAAACTTATTGTCTAAGAACACTCTCCCGTAGAACACATGTGATACAAAAAAAACTAAATTGAAATCGGTTCATTCGTTCAGCCCCCCTACTCTTGAAAGTAGGTTTTTCGTTGTCAACATTTAAAAAATCATAACTACTCTTCAAAAGCGTTTTTACAAAGGGGCCGTCCATTAATCACGTTAATGTCGTTTTTCTCATTTTTTGACCCAAGGTGATATTCGATGAGGTTTGGGACCACCCCACCCCCCTCCCCCTGGATCACGTGTTTTTTTTTGGAAATCTATGTAAAGGCTATTTTTGACTAGAAAAAATGTATCGAAAATTGCGTTTTGAATTGGAAATCATTTATAATGTGTATTTGAAATAAAATTTATTATTTTAGAAAATTTTGCGCAGTTCAAAATTTCGGTTCAGAAATACCTAGCGCTTTTTGTCAAAAAATTAATACACGTGATGTCTAACGAGACTCCCCCTCCCCCCTCGTGATGTTTCGTGAGGTTTTCCGTACCCCCTCCCCCCCCCCCCCCCCTTTGTGATTAATGGACGGCCCCAAAGACTAAAAATACTTATGTAATCAGCTAGGTAATGCCTATTTTAAGAACCTAGAAACAAGAATATAATTCATACAACTTAGAAGTTATTTTACAAAAACGCCAAAAACGACTTTTTTGGCCAAAATCTAAATGTTGCCCACGCAAGACAGACGCAATACATTGCCTTTCAAGAGTAGAGGGGCAGCGGTGTGCAATGCGAAGTGCTATCCAAGTTTGGATAAATAATAATATGCTCCAAATTCTGATTTCGCAGTAGAAAGATATGTAGGTGTGTAATGATCCAGGATCCGGTTTTATCGAAATATTACAAAGCGTTTATTAATCGTTTTTCCATTTTATAATAGTAATTTATACATGGATAGTACAGATGATACACGTATAATTAATTATAAAAAAAACTACTTATTTTCCAAATTTGCCGCCCCTCTCAATCTGCCGCCCTAGGCACTGGCCTTTTTGGCCTATAGGTAAATCCGCCACTGCTTACTTCGCAAAATGTATTTACTGATGCCAAAGAAAATTACAAGTAAAATTAGGACGAAGAAAATTTAAGCATAATTTAAATATACATTCAAATTAAATTAGAGATGATGTACGGAGATGGAAACATTAATAATAGCTTATTTACCTCAATCTCTACCTTAACTAGAACGTTTTTATTTTAAACTGTGACAGAGTTTATATGCCTTCACATGAAACAATAGAGTAATAGTATCGTAATAATAATGTATTTTTATATTAGTAAATAACTAGGTAATATTATAAAGATTTTTTTTTGTATATTTTTAAGTAAAATGAAGCAATAAGTACCCTAACACACACATATCTGTAAAATAAGCAAAAATATTAGGTATTCGGTAAGTATTAATCCTAATATAACGATGTCAAACCTAAAGTCTGTTTTTTTAATCTCAGATACTAAATTTTCAGATTCTGAACGGTTCAAAAACAGCCGATTGTCCCGCCAATAGAACGATGCGTTGCTTAATACATATTCATGTTTGTGTAATCGTATCTAATATGAGACCCTCTGTAAATGAAATTTATATTATTAAATCCTGGATATCTGAGTCACTGTCTTAGTGGAATACCTCTATAAATGGGCAAAAGTGTTGGTCCATTGGAATCTTACTTATCCAGGTTTCACTGTACTATTGAACCGTTCAGAATCTGTCAATTTTCTATCTGATATTGAAAAACAAACTTTAGTTTAGCATGTTTGTCGATGAAGACGCGGTTTTTCGCGGCACAATCTCACCGATCCCACTTGAATGAAATGGCATTCTTAAGCAAATCGCTTTATAAATACGAAAATTAACACTTACTTTCAATTCGTTACCGTTTCAGCCAATTAAGAAAAGGACGAACTTCCAACTTTTATTAGTGATTACATCCTTTATCTTTTTTGTTAGGTAATTAAGCTTAAATTTGTAAATCTGGTGATCCGAGAATCATTATAATTTTTTATTGATTTATTATTATTGCCTCTTCTTCCTACTAGCAGCGTGTCGGTGGAAATGAATCGGTCAATAGAAGTCAAGATATAGATCCTAGCAAGAGATGTCAAGGACGACCGACAGATGGCATGGAAGCGTGAAAGCAAATTGCAAATCCTACATCGCGGTATCAAAGAATTACAGCTAGTCAGTATCCCGACATGTAACACATGGGTGACAGAGGAAGGTATTTGTAGTCGATTGAACCCTATAATGCCTCATCCAAAACTTTTCTGAAATATATGTAAACATTTTTTATTAAAACCTAATTCTTAAGTAGGTATCTCAGAAATTATGTTTTGGATAAGGACCCTTCAACCCATTTAAAGGACTTACCAATCACACTGTATATCAGAAAATCGTTTTCCCCCTTCTTGAAACAAAATATCTCCTGTAGGTACACAATTCCAGATCGGAATAAACGGTTACAGCGATCAATAATGCATTTTATTGCCTGAAGCTTTCAGTCTTTTACAATAAATCTTGTACCTGAGCAAGGAGAGGACGGTCACATTTATTTTAACTTTATTTCAGGAGCTAACAAACAAATACTTAGGTAAGTAGGTATAATGGATTTTCAGATTCTCAAATAATTTCAATTTAAGAAGTGACATCCATGCTAATCGCTTTATATCTTGATGATCTACTGCCATGGTAATTATGCAAAAAAAAAAATTAAAGACTTTTAAGTAATTGGGCTAATGCATTTTTATATCCCCTTAAAATATAAAATCCTTTAAATTGCAAATTGTGAGTCTTTCTTACCAATATAAATGCAAGTGTTGGAATCTTTCTATGATATATTCATACTATGTTAGATAGCTCTGATGGCTAAGTTATATGTCAGGAACAGTGAATATTGGTATGAGATATGAGAAGTGGGTCACTTTAACGATGTACTAACTTGTGATTTAACTGCAACATGTATCATTTAAAGAAAAAGTCTACTAGTTTTGAAATTCACGAATAATAAGAATCGTCTTCATACTAAAAAAGTAACGTGACCAGCTTCAAGAAGTTTCTATGGAAAAGTATATTTTTATCGTGAATTCTCAAAACTCGTAAAACAAAAATTGTTCAGAATGACTCCATGAGTCAACCTCTTTCGCCTTAGTATTATGTATACCCTTTCTGCACAGTAAAATAAATAAAGTCAAGCGTATTTAAAATATCTTTAGAATACTGATAATTTTGTTGTCAGGTTGAGAATTAGCCATAACTCTTAATACATTCTGATGCAGTGCAGCATATTATCCTGCAGCGTTAGGTCTTTACGTGGGTCTAAAATCTAGATTTATCCACGGAGTTAGTGCTAAGTAATTCATGGCCCGCTCACAGCTGAAGTCCATGGATGACCTCTGCTGACCTTTTAGATCAAGTAAGTGCTATTAGTTACATTAGATGTGTCCTAGACCGAGCTAGGTTTTCTGTAGGTATATTTAGATTTCTACATAAGTATTGCCTATTTTAGATATACAGAATGTCATAATATGGAAATATATCCACTACAAATAGAAATTTCGTTAGAAATGGAAGTTTAAGAACTTATTCCACACCCTGTAGAGTCAAAGGTATTTCGCAAATTCATAGATCTGTAGTAGGTACATTATTTTGAGTTATGCCATTCACGTGCCCCTCTAACGCTCTATGTTTATTAATAAAAACTGAGCACGCTTCACATAAAATTCGTACCCATAGGTACCTTGTGCAGTATTTCACAAAACTACACTACTTTACGTAAGAAAATATATGGTGGTTCTATTTATAGGGTTCAGACTTCTGTTATTATGGTGCTATCCTAACTACTATTATAAATGCGAAAGTAACTGTGTCTGTCTGTCTGTCTGTCTGCCTGTTACTCTTTCACGCAAAAACTACTGAACGGATTTGAATGAAATTCGATATACATACGGTCTAGACCCTGGGAAAGAACATAGGCTACTTTTTATCGCGGAATTCTCACGGGATAACTTTTGAAGGCGAAACGAAGCTCGCGGGAACAGCTAGTAGATTATATTTTATGGTTTCATGAGCAAGGGTAACGTAATCAAACGCAATGTGTAAAATAATGAGCAATTTGATAGTATCTCTTCTGCGAAACAAATTCAATTTAATTTCATAATGGTTCGTAGCTTTATTTGCGCATTTTGTTAACAGGTTCTTGAAAAAGTGGCAATGTAAAACGAAACGGTTTAAGTGGGGGGGGGGGGGGTCATTCTAAACAAATTTTTATGTTAGAGTTTTGGAAATTTGTGAAAAATATTTACGAATTTCTAGCAAAAGATATTCAGAATGACTCTTCGAGTTGTAGGTATTTTTTTTTAAATCCTGCATACTTACATTGTAAGTATTATTCTAAAGTAAGCCAAACAATGATTGTGTCTTCAGTAAGGTGCCTGTTTCACAATGCCAGGATAAAGTTTTTCTAACTCACTTCAACTTTTGAAACGTTTTTTTTTTTTTCAGAGAGTGATATTATTGATCAAAAATCCGTCTATTAAGGGTCTGCAATAGGGAATCGAGGGTTGGCATTGTCATAGAATTATGTAGTAAATGATGCTCTACAGCCTTGAAAAAAATCAGACAGGTACTTGAAGAGTCTAGCTAGGTGCTGAATCATTCGAATTTAAGTAAATGATTATGGATAACTGTAAATTAATTTCAGAATATCAAGAAAAACCAGTCAATCACACTCCCGTATTGTAACAACTGTGTCGTAATTACAAAGAATTTTCATATGATTTTTATCATATTATAAAGTTAAAGGCTTGGACTAGGCGCTAAATACCTTGTTTTTTAATAAACACACACTTATTTTGTGTAAATTAATCCCAAACTTGAGCAATTTTTTTCCCTCAAATCTTCATACAAATATCTATGGCGGCTTTCTGTGTTATAAAATCATAAACACAAGTGACGTTTGACTCAGTTGGCCGCTGGCCTCCAAAGAAGGGTCACGTCGGTTTAGGCAGCACTGACAGCTCGCGATCTTATCGTGTACAGATACAAAATCACTGCACATTGGTTGTCATTGCACTTTTTCAACTTTTATGACACCAACATAATTTGATTTGAAATTGAGGAAGCATAATTCTTCCAGTATATTCAATACATTAAATTAAATTAGATAGTGTGCAATATTCTCGTGATATTACAGTCTCGTAAAGGTCTGATGAGGAGCAGGAATATAGCGAATGGATCTAAGTGATGACAATACGCACGAACATTAGGTTAGGGATCAAAAATACAGTCTCTTGGTGCTGGTTGAGGTATGGTCTCGTGAGGATCTGATGAGGGCAGTAACACGGTGGTGGCTCAATTTTATTTCAAAGATGTTAATAGCTAAAAGCATCGAGTTTGGGCTATTAAGTATGTTTTTCAGAGAGAGAGAAAGAGATTTTGTTTTTCCTCTGGATGTGTTAGGTTTACTGGGTTTACTAAGTTCATTCTGTTAATGGCATCAAGTTGTTATGTGTTCATAAGTAATAATTATTTATTAACAAAATGCTGTAGATTCTCCACGAAAATGTAAAAATAAAAATAAAATAAATAAAAATAAATTCGTAACGTAAAATTGTCAATGACGGAATTTCTTCTATAGACAGTAGCCACAAAAAAAACAAACGATAGATGGCGTGATTTGAAGATAAAGATACATTTTTTCGACACATAGACAGCAACAACAAAAAAAATACAGATTTAAAGAAAAGAAACACATACTTATACAAAACAACAAAGAAAAAAAAAGGATACACATCAAAATAACTGGAAAAAATATAAGCCCCAATTTACTTGTGTGGGACAGGGAGTACCATAATATTTTTTTTGGGGTACTCCCCATCTATGCGAAATATAAGCTTGATATCTTTACCCGTTTCTGAGAAAAAGGGCGGTGACAGACAGTCAGTCAGACAGACGGACATCAAAGAGATCCTATAACGGTTGCTTTTTTTCTTTTGACGTTCGAAACCCTAAAATTAAGTAAAAATATTATGCTGCCAAAAACGTACTTACAGGTATTGAAAAAGCGGTATATAAACAAATTATACCAGCAGAGGGTTCACCATTTAGCTGAATGTTACTTAGAAAACGGCCTTGAGTGGCGGTCAAGTTGGTCCCCGCCTGCGATACTTTCCATTAACATTGGGACTCGTTTTCATGTTTTTAGCGTACAGTCAGGTTTTTAGTTTTTTATAATTGTATTTTTTTATTTGTAACTTTTTAGTTGTTTTTATTTTATGAAATTTTACGTCGGTAGGTAGTTCATGATCATTTTTTATTTCAATAATTTTGGTGTTGTTATTTAAATACCTTCAATATGCATATTTTTGTAATGTGAAAATCAAGTCCTTTCATTTGATACCTTACACGGCAAAGTTGAATTATTATTTTTTCGATCATCACGTTATGTCCTCAAGAGGGCGCTATGTACATTTTAATGGAACGTCACATAGCCTATAGCCATCGCGCCATCAATACGCTTCTAACAATACCTCATACATCAAAATCTATCAAGCCGTTTAGGCTACAGGAGGGAACAAAGAAACAGACAAACATACATATATACATACATACAATCAAAAAACATTACCCTCCTCCTTCGGCAGTAGGGTAAAAAGGAGTAAGACAGGTCATTCTGAACTTTTGCTCTACGAGTTTTGGAAATTAACAAAAAAAAACCTTTTTCATAGAAACTTTGTTGGACATGTGACTTTTTACCATGGAAAACGAATATTTTTTTTCGCGAATTTGCAAATCTCGTAGAACAAAAGTTGTTCAGAATGACCCCTTGAGTCATCCCCTTTTGGCTTAGTATAGCCCTTTTGCGACACTATGTATTTACTTTGCTTTGTCGTCGGGGTTCAGTTGGCTGGAGGATGCCCGAAACTTATTATCTACACTTTAATACTTTTAGTTACCTTTCTCCAAGTAAATACCACATTTGTTTGAGAAAGCTAATCGGGTTCCGAGTATAGAGTAAAGTGGCACCCCTATTAATTTCTACTCTTTCCTGGTGCCTACCAGTGTAAGTAAGAATTATACTTACTTACCCTAAAATCACCCAAAATGTACTTGAACATAATTGTCAATAAAGTTGGCGAGTAAAAGTTTATCGACCCACTGTGCAAACTTACATGTGTGCGTGTCACTGCGTGTGTTGTGTGAAGAGCATTGAAAACCCAAAATTGGCGCGGCACGTCACCCTGTACGGGCCCTTAAATCACACACTGTGAAACAGGTACTATAAATATGTATATAAAATGCGTGATATGACACAAGGAAGTGTTTTCAATAGCGGACACATCGATTTGTTACGACAATACCGATTATACGTCAGCCGAAATATCCCGATATGTTTTACATCAAAAATATTCTGAAATAAATATGAATGCTTTATGTATGGGATTATACTGTTCGATACAAATAGAAGCGGTGATCTAACCTAGACCTAAGATAATATGTTTTTGGTGAACTTTAAAAAATATCACTATACTTACAGTTCTCCATGCAAATCTTCGCAAACTGTCGTATTTCCGGAAACACCCGAATCATTGAATCGTAAGAGCCTTAAACAATGCACTTGGATTTTGCACCTTGGTTGAAAGAAATAGGACTCAATATCATGTGTACATAATCGAAAACAATTCGAGCTGTCGTGGCTGTCACCAATCAGTCAAAGGTCCTTCAGTTCTCTTGTCAGTCAGTTCTGTGGAATTATTTGTATAGTGCTGTTATTACACATCGTTCTTGGTTTTGTTTTCAAGTGTGAATTAAATTTCAACTTTAATAAAATTATTGTTGATGACGCCTTATTATATGAAACAAATTAAAGAATAAAATATATTATGTCACATTGGTAGACTACACTTTGTAAATAAAGCCACATCCAAAAGACCAAGTTTAAAATTGTGATATTATGTGAAATGATCAGTGCTGTAAATAATTTTGAACTGACATTTTAAAATTTTAATGTAAACCTGTGTTTAAAATCCATTTTTATAAATATGAAATGATGTAAATATTTTTGAACTAAGATTTTAAAATTTTAATGTAAACCTGTGTTTGAAATTAATTTTTCTTCTTATAATAATTATAAACGTTGTGTTAAGTATTCAAACCTTCTTTCATCCATCATTACATCAGCTTCAGTAAGACACTTGAAAAGTACTGTAACATTTCCGAGGTAAAATTTAATATTATGACAATGTTATGAATTATCGAATCAAATTTCGTTACTGATAAATCAATATCTCTTTTAGCACCAAATACATAATTCTTTAAAAATTGCATGAAGAAAATTAAAACAAACAATTTAATATTTTGTCTTTATAACAAAAAGTGTAGAACTATAGACGTATATTATACTTTTCTATCTATAGATCTGATACAAATAACAAACAGCCCTTTAGCAACTGCCGAATCACAGTGACAAATAGCTGCACCCGAAATCCTGGTTAAGTTAAACACATTGTTGAACAACAGTCTAACTGCAGGCGGGAGTCTGAGTGAACTCATCGCACGCCCATTAGGTACTCATTAATAGTCACGTTTAGTCGAAGTTGTATCTTATGCATACGGAGTGCGAGTTTTATAACGTTTTACTAGCGGCGACTGAACGCGAAGTTGATCGGTTAATAAAAACCTACACTAGGCCCCTTTGGAGAGTTACTATACCATATAAAAAAACAGTTGCACCACTACAGTCTTAGTAGGTAATTACAAATAATATTAGCTGTGTAACAAACTTTCATTCGTTTTCGCACATGTGGCAGTTGCAAAGTTAGCGTTGTTAGGCACCAAAAATGAATAAAGTACCGGTGACACTTCCAATTCTCCACACAGATTCCGTCGTACATTTGATTCCACACGCATTCTCCGGTGCGGTATATGCCTACAGGCTCTCACGGCTTACAAGAACTCCTCACTATATCCTGTCCTCCTTACTATATTATAAAGTATATTTTTTTGTTACTGAGACAAAATAAATTAACAAGTTGAATAAAATCAGGTGTTTTACAACTTGACATTTGCAGCACTTTTACTGAAAACGAAATAAGTAAGTTGTAAGTTTGACGGGGCATGTGTCTGGGGAAAACAGATAAAATAAAAATTCCACCCTGTATGTGAGTTAATTCGAGCCACGATTGAGTGAACAGTCAAGGAGGAACTCAACTATGTATTATTAGCGGAATGCGTGGCTCACGAGTCTTAGCACAGCTACACGAGTGAGTTGGTGAGTGGTTTCATGCGAGTGAATCGACTTATCATTGTCTACAGTTTAGAATATCTAACTACTTCATCATCAGCCTATAGCAGTCCACTGCTGGACGTAGGCCTCTTCCAAAGCACGCCACTGGATGCGATCTTTAGCATCCGCATCTAATCATATCCAGCCACCTTTCGCAAGACGTCACCCCATCTAGCCGGAGGGCGTCCAACACTACGTTTGCCTAGTCGCGGCCTTCACTCCAGAACAAGTTTACCCCATCGGTCATCGGTTCTTCGACAGATGTGACCAGCCCACTGCCACTTAAGCTTACTAACTCGGTGAGCTATGTCTACCTACTTACGAGTACTAATATTATTTTCACCTAAACTACAACTCTTTCAGCTCAAGCTTGTTTGTGTTAGGGACGAAGGTCCACTTATCTGCACTGGACTTGCGTGGTGGAGTAGGTCTAACCCCTTCCTTAATTGGAAGGAGACCCGGGCCCCTGCAGTGGGGACGGGATGAGTCGTGATGAAGATTACTTTTAGAATATAATATTTTAATATCTGTGAGTATATTCAGTTTTAATTAAATACTCACTTCAAACATGTATAACGCGATTCATTCACCAAAATTTCAATTCAGAATAGAAAATATAACCTACATATTATATACCTACCTAATTCAGTAATATTAAATTAATAAAAACGAGGCCTCTATGTAAGTAATTAATAAGTAATATTCGAAGTGTAAAATAAAGGTGAGCATTCTGATATTCAGAGAAATGCTAATTAATTAAAGCACACACACTTCGACTCTGTTTAGAAGTAATATTATAATATACAGCGTAATTACATGAAGGGAATAAATATCATAAATACCCAAGACAGAAAATTTTACCGAAAGGAGAATTTATTTTAAAAACAATACACACACACACACACACGCACTCACGCCTTGTACTAATGTACTCCCTTGCGGGGTAGGCAGAGGTAAAAACAATACAAGTAATTTTTTATACATTTGTTACACGTTATTTTTCAGTGGCAATAATACCTATAGTAAGTGCCCTACTATTAGCATAATATATTAGTGACAGTAAAAGTATACACAAACCATTAATTTTTATACTTAACCACCATTAATAACTTTACTAACTAACCTAAGCTTTTGGTTTCGGTTTCTGACATAAAAAACAACAGGTCTTTTTATATGAAAAGCGCATTGTAATCCAGAATAGTGGGAGGCGAGTAATTCATTTTCCGGTACGAAGTGTTAATCCTGGTTTAAACCCGGATCACGTTAGCAATATCGGTCCGGTAATATCTGCTGCATCAGACGTGGGGTTGCACTCATAATGAACCCAGCTAATGAAAAGTTCTCTACCCCAGCGTAAAAAAGCTTTGGTTATAGGGTGATTAAGATGGTAGCGCATGGAGCGGTGGTAGCTCAGTCGGGTAAGCGCCCGCTTCTCACGCAAGAGATGCGGGTTCGAATCCCGGCGCTGACATGTGCCAATGAGTTCTTTTAACTTAAGTACAATGTATACCATCGCTCTTACGGTGAAGGAAAACATCGTGAGGAAATTTGCATATCGAAATTTGCATATCTAGCGTGGTGGGAAATGGTCCAAGCTTAGGAAGAAAGTTTACACCTAGGGGATATGCACAAAGGTTCTATTCGGGAGAGCCAGGTGCAGGTACTTACACCCGTGATAATGTGTGATTAACTTCAAGTCATGTTAAAATAGCTGCTCTGTTTATTATAGGCTCGTCATAGACAAATAGGGTGTTTCAAAAGTGGTATACTGAGCCTGTAGTAAAACTTTTGTCACGTCTTGACGTGCGCGTCTTGCGCCCCGTGCTAGGCTAGCAGAATTATTACAATGCACTTAGGGTGCATCTAGAATCCAGATTTACTCAGGTCTCCTCACGACGTTTTCATTCTTAGTATGATTGTACTAAACTCTTTAATGAAAAGAACCCACGGCATTACAAAATCCTTCAGCCACTACGGCTTTATAAAATATAATTTATTAGATGTTATTTTATATCTCAAGAAACGAATGATACCAAGACGTTCAGGAATTTTATCCATTACCCTTTTAACAATTTTGCAAAAAATAAAGTCAGCGAAAAGCAAAATAAATCTCTGTAAAGAAAATTTCTTTTAGACAGAAATGGTCATAAAATTTTATTGGCGTTGTCCCAACATAAGGCATCCAATCAATGATCCAATCATTTGAATCTGCATCTGTAGTGAGCAAATGACTCGAAGAAATGATCCGTCAATCTCGAAAAATTATGTAGGTCACAACACTAGAAAAATTTTGTTTTTAATTTATACATAAGAATTAACCAACTTTTATTACGCACGACACAAAGTATTTTTTCTTGTCACCTATAATGGTAATGTAATGATAATTTAAGCCTACAGAAACTTTTCCGGTAGAAATATACTTTAATTTCTATGTTAAGTTTGAATTTATCGACTATTAGACGACCGAATAGCGTAGTGGTTAGTGACCCTGACTACTGAGCCGATGGTCCCGGGTTCGATTCCCTGCTGGGGCAGATATTTGTTTAAATACAGATATTTGTTCTCGGGTCTTGGATGTGCCCGTAAAATGGCAATAGGCCCGCCCCCTATTACATTGGGACTAACATATAACACTCTGGCGAAAAGTGGGTACAGCATTGCACCTCTGCCTACCCCGCAAGGGAGCACATTAGTACAAGGCGTGAGAGCGTGTTTTTTTTATCGACTATTACTTTTTTTTACTTTTAATAAATAAAAAACAAATTCAATTAGGACTTAATCTTTTACCAATTAAGGTTTTTTCGCTACCGTTTAATAAAACCCGAAAGGCGATGGAAAGAGCCGCTTCATCTTCCGGCTGTTAAAAGTTGTTAAGAAACATTTTAATAAAAGTATAAATTTAAATAAAAAACATTAATGCGCGTAATTTTTGTAAATTTTTTGACGAGAACAGCTGTTACTTTAGTGATTTTTGCTGTTTCGGGTGTTAGGTAAGTTGTAATGTCACCTCAATTTTGACACTCACTCAACTATAGTGCGACAAACTTATCTGTTCCGGTGAGACCGAACTAAATTGATCCATATCTCATAACTTACCAATGAATTATATATTCATATAGATAGATGGGTTTATTAAAACCTCAATGGTGGATTACCGCTACGGGGAAACTTAAAAACGTATAGAATCAAGAAATATTAGACATTTACGTGAGCTCGCACCGGAACAGATAAGTTTTTGGCACTATACATACGTATACTCTATAGATAGGTGCATCTTATACCTTGCTATTTTTCCATATTAACGTAACATTATCATTAGCTAGGCGTAATTAAGCTAGCCTTTTCCGTTTAGGAGTAATTTGGTGCTTTTCTCACTGGAACTTCTCTTGGAGGTATACCTACTTATGCAACAAAGTCAAATCGGATAAAAAGGAGCCAATCAAAATTTCAAAGAGAATGTACACATTTAAGTAAATAAACTGTAGGAAGAGGAAATCTACATAAAACGGTACATTCGTAAGTCGTTGAAGTGTACTGCGGATTTATTTGCTCCCAATCTCAATCCAATTGCTTTGAGTAAAGCAGCCACTTCTCAACCGGGTAAAGACGGTCCACTGCGGTGGTATTCTACGGGGTGTCGCAAAATTGTGCGGTGATATTCTACAGGATGTTCAATAGAATCTTTTTTTTGTTTAATTTACATGAAAATTCATAGAAAAAAGCCTCGTAGTTAACCGTATATGGCTTAATTACTACAACACTTTTCCACTTTTTTGTCCGACTTAGTTCAGCCCTAAGACAGCTGTCAAATCCATACAATTTTATTTCGCATTGGTTAGTTTTAAAGTGGAGACGTTATTTACTAGGATTAAGGATCTGTCAATCAAACGTCATAGGCACATCATAGGACTAATACTACATTTTATTAAGTACATATAATGTATTGAATACTCTTATCTCATTACATAAATACACATCTGATTTCGTATAAACCAAAAGTTGTAATATTTTTGGCAAAGTTATCCAAAACAAAATATTTCTTTCTTTCTTTCATCAAATTAGTTTTTTGCGAAGCGTACGTGACGGCTGAATTCTTCTGGAGGTTCACTATGAAAATCGAAAAACGAACGTACGAGTGTTTTTTACGCATACTACACGGTAAATGGCGACCGAATGTAGTGATTAGTGGCTGCTATGCCGAAGGTCTTGGGCTTGGATCCCGGCCGGGGCAGATACTTGTTTAAAGACACAATGTTAATTGTACTCTAGTCTTGGGTGTTAATATGTATTAAATATACATACATGTATTTGTGTAGATACATCAGCTGCACCATACCCATATTACAGGCTCTGCATAGTTTTGGGTCAGATGTCCTCACACAATAATGATATTATTAATCTTAAAAGCGCTCCTCTTATTACGACTCTATCTCGTGGTATTAAGCGTATATATCGATTGCATGATATATATATCTCGTTCGTTCAATATCTATAGTGACCCCTCAGTGGCGGAGTCACCAGTCGAGTATAAATCAAGAGGCCGAGATTGCTATCTGGGGTTGTATTGATTTTTTAATTGGAAAATTTGCTTTTACTGTAACCGTTTGTGGGCTCACGAAGACATATTCGATTTGAACATTGTTTCTCGTGGACAATGATAATTATGATAAGCTGTGAATCCAGGTTTTGGCACTCTACTACACACAGACACCAAAAGTGATAATACACTCACGGGCAATGAAAAGATTCCACTCGCAAAAAGCCGACTCCAAACCCCAATTTATTCAAACATTTACCTAATTTAAAAAATTTACAACATATTACAGTTTTTTTTGGTAATATCCTGATGCTCTGTTTCATGTAGTTGAATGTTGCAGAAGGCATAATTAAGCTAGCCTTTTCCGTTTAGGAGTAATTTGGTGCTTTTCTCAGCGGAACCTTTTCATTGCCCGTGAGTGTGTAATGAAGGCTAAACGCAAATACTCATTTTATGAACCATTGACGTCTGAGAGAGACAGAGAGATGTGAGATGAAAAATGCACACACGGGCAATGAAAAAGTTCCACCTGCATTTGACGTTCCAGCTGTCACTGGGACTTTTTAATGGCTTGTGAGTTTACTTAACCTATTTAATGGAGATGTTTTTTAAAAAACACACACACACTCACGCCTTGTTCTAATGTACTCCCTTGCGGGGTAGGCAGAGGTGCATTGCTGCACCCACTTTTCGCCAGAGTGTTATGTTAGTCCAAATGTAATAGGGGGCGGGCCTATTGCCATTTTTCATTATTGCCATGTTTTTTTTTTATATAAAATTAATAATCTATACAGATATTATAATATCGATAAAATAATATTTTTTGTGTCATCTAAATTTCATTTCAGTGCGAGTCATCTCTTTGGCTTTTGTATATTTTGGTTAAGTATTATAGTCACCATTTACATCGAAATCCACGATTGACTACAGACTGTCACCAGTACTTCATTTCAGAATAATTTTTGTATCAGAGTGATACTCTTTCATTAGGGTACACCCTGTATTACTAAAACCAACTACTAACACTAACAGAAAGTTGTACGCTTCAACATTCTATGGAAATAGTAGAAGAAGTAAAAATACAGTGTTGTGGTTTCAATATTTTTGCCCTGTAATTGCGCTTGCACGTATGTGTAATAGCTGTTCCCGCGAGCTTCGCTTCGCCTTAAAAAGTTTTCCCGTGGGAATTCCGGGATAAAAAGTAGCCTATGTTCTTTCTCAGGGTCTAGACCATATGTATACCAAATTTCATTCAAATCCGTGTAGTAGTTTTGGCGTGAAAGAGTAACAGACAGACAGACAGACAGACAGACACAGTTACTTTCGCATTAATAATATTAGTTAGGATAATAATGCACGTAGAATAAAAAGTGCATCACAAAACTTTGCAACAAAATTGCAGTGCACACAGGGTGTTGTAAAGTTGTGATAGTTAGCCCACGTTACTTGTACAACTTTTGAAAATTTGTGGAAAAATCATTTCTACATATTAAAAAAGTCAATTTTCTATAGAGATGCAAATATATTTAAGTATTTGTGAAATTCGTTGAACACAACATGTAGCTGTATACAATTTTTATTTGAATTAATAATCTTGTGTTTGTCCTTCTTCTTCTTCTTATCGTGTCGACGACAAACAAACAAAGTCGCTAAATAATATCGTAATCGTGTTTTTCCTGTGAGTTACCAACCCACAATACACACATTTAAAAAAAAACTTATAACACTCCATGTTCTACTTCGGGTTAATTCATTGCCAATAACGCATCTTCGTGAATCACAAGAACTGTGCTAGACTAATTGGTGCTCTAGTTGAGTGCCTATAGTATTCAAAGTGCACACAAAAACCCAATCAAAACTGTTATTAGTAATAGTTACACGACCAACTTTGGCACCATATTCTAGCTTTAGCTTTACGGGTGTTCTCAATGGGTTTAATTAATATTTGCCGTACACTTTTAATTTGTTAGTATTTTTTGCTAACTGTAGGTATTTATTATTCTATTCTATTCTCTGTGGGGGTGTAAGTACCTGCACCTGGCTCTCTCGAGTGGAACCTTTGTGCATATCCCCAAGGTCTAAACTGCCTTCCTAAGCTAGGAGCATTTCCCACCACGCTGGTCCACTACGGGTTGGTGGGTTCACATATCTAGATTTGTTAAGTCTAGAAATGCAGGTTTCTTCACGATGTTTTTCTTCACCTTGTAAGAGTGGTGGTATACATTGTACTTAAATTCAAAGAACTCATTGGATTCGACTGAGCTAACCGCACCATATTTATTATTAAGGGTTGGTTTTTCAATGGTCATAATATATAATATAGAAAGTAGGTATGTAAAGTTATCTAGTCTAATGCTGTCTTTTTGGTGTAGTCTGTGCTTTTTAGTGAGACTTTGAGAGCAACAAATTAACTCCTCAGATAACTTTAATCAGACTATCGAAAACTCAGATCTATGTAGGTGAAAAATACACACGCGAGCAATGAAAATGTTCCACTCAGTATTCTTTGTATAAAAATTCACACAAGTGCGTCCACTCTCGGCATTTCCGATGCCGTTTCTCCATACATTTATGACAATCTGTTTGGTGCGATACGTACATACTATGCCGAGACGTAGACGCTTACCTTAAACGTGAATTTGTATGGCGCGGGTGAGTCGCCACCACAGACCTGTATTTGAGTAGACAACGCAAGTGCATGTACTTCGCGTGTAAAAAGGGAGTGAAATTATCTTCCTTTAGCGCAGTGTCATTAGGGACGTTCCTAAACTAAATCGTTCAAGTGACGTGACTGACGTGACAGTAGGTATAAAAATAATGGCACGCTTGGTTTCTATACAAGGAATGAGACAAGCGTTGTCTATTCAAATACAGGTCTGTGGTCGCCACCCTACTAACTCCACGTCATACGCACTGAAATAGGTACGCGCCATACAATTTTATTTAACGTTCCACTGCTTAATCAGTAATGAAAAACTAATACTAAGCCCTCTCCCCCTCTGATTAACTCACATTCGTTACGCAAATCGACATATTTCCGTCTCCTTCGCACTTAATGAGGCGATCAGGCGTCAGCTTGACCCAGAAATGGATTCAAGTGCTTTATTAATATTCAATCTCCATCTGAGCCGAGTGGACTAAGATGTACTTGTGTTCTGCAGTTGAGCATGCAGCGTGAGGTTTTGTCAGTGATGTTGGCGACGACACACCAATTTATGCAACACGAATTTTTTTACTACGTGTTTGGAATAAGTAGGTAAATCTAGTTTGGTTTTATTTTTATTGATTGATATAACTTAGGTCATTTCTTTAAAAACGTGTGAGTAAAAGTTAATAAATATACCTTTTCCTTGTACCTATTAAATGTGTATTATAGGATTACTTAATGATATCTAGTTATTGAAATAAATGGTGAAATGGTGCAATTTTTGTTAGTGACGTTCCGTTATTTATCAGGAAAAAAACAGCGTTGCATTTTTGAAAAAAAAAATAATATATATATATATTTTTTTTTTTTTTTTATGCAGCCTGTGTCGTGTCCCACTGCTGGGCAAAGGCCTCCTAATAAACTGACCACCGTTCCCGATCATGTGCTTCCTTCGGCCATTGAGGCAAAAACCTGTCGAGGTCGTCCCGCCATCTCCGCCTGGGTCTTCCGCGACGCCGACGTCCATCACTGGGCACCCACTCGGTGACAATTCTGGCCCACCGGTCCGGGTGCATGCGACAGACGTGGCCTGCCCAGGCCCACTTCAGCTTCGCAGTCTGTGCGCCCACATCAGTTATACGAGTCGAGGAGCGTAGCGTGGTGTTCCGGATTCGGTCTATCCTTCGTACACCAAGTATAGTACGCTCCATCGCTCTTTGGCAAACCTTGAGTTTGGACTTCTGAGGTTTTTATTGACTCTACATTATTTATTTTATTACTACACTATTAAACTTGCTCAGTATGACGGGTACAATCACCTGTCATAGCTAACCTCCTGACCCCGAGAGGTATAAATGTAAACACTGTTATTAAATTTTTTAAAAATTAAAAAAAATAACTTCTGAACTGTTTTGTCACTTTGTCAAAGAACAAATTGTTTAAGGGATAGGTACTTTATAAAACTTTAAAGGAATAACAGGGATACTTCATAAAACTTTTAATATAGGTATTTTTAAACTATATATTAATTTTTTTTTCAATGTCCTACTCATAGTACGCCAGGTGTCAGGAGGCTAAGATCACTCATAAAATTCCACCCTGTATGCCGACCTTCAAGAGTATCACTGATAAAATTCTGCCCTATAGTACAGCAGTAGTAGTACGAATGGCGCTATACATTCGGTTTTAGTATGATTAAGTCGTTACTCAGTGTAGGTTCATATCGGATGTGTGGCTACATCGGCATTCGGCATGATGCATTGTTTGTGTGGGAATTCTCACATATACTGAAGAATAATTCTCGTGTCATAAAAACAGTGAAATATTAACGTTTAACGTACATTTTAACGTTTTTTTTAAACAGGAATATAGGTATCCCCATATTCCAAGTCTATGGGTATCCCACATTTTTTATATCTGACACATTTTTTAACGGGATTCTTCTAAAATAAAATCTGATTATGTAGGTACGTACTTAATCATTATTTATCAATAACGTAAATTAAACAATGCTTACTAAAAAAGCGTTCAGAATATAAATTGATATTGATTAGGTTTAGAATATAATTTTATAATTATATTTATAATACACTCACGAAGAATGAAAAGGTTCCACTGAGAAAAGGACCAAATTACTCTTAAACGGAAATGGCTAGCTTAGGCCTTGGTCTCCTATTTACGCCGTAGTTCGCGTCCAGCGTCACGCCGTAGGCTGCGTCACGATGCTCAATACATCTACGCGCCAAACGTCGGCGTGCGAGGGAGAACGCATCAGTACATTTCTATAGTGAGCATTGTGACGCGGCCTACGGCGTGACGCTGCACTCGACCTGCGGCGTAAATAGGAGACCCGGGCCTTAATGACGATGACGCCTTCTGCAACATTGAAGTGCATTTAACAGAGCATCAGGATATTGGCAACTAAAAACTATAATATTTTGTTCAAATTTTAAATTAAATGTTTGACAAAATTGGGGCCCTTTGGTGTCGGTATTTTGTGAGTGGAACTTTTTGATTGCCCGTGAGTGTATAAGTAGGTAATTTCAGTTCAGTAATGACACTTGACTATAAATCTAGATAGGACACTATGCACTAAAACTGTGTTCATTTCAACAAGATTAAATTTCCTATTTTAGGGGTCGAAAACGGTTCCGGTTTCGATACAGATTATTATAATAGCCGATTCTATCGATAGTTGGGTAATTGGGCACGTTCGTCGATAGATTTAGGTTAGTACCGGCCTCAAACGTGATTGTTAGTATCGTATATTAGGCTCCACAATATTGGCTGGTAATACCAACCCACCTTGATGTTGTATAGTTGGAAAGGAATAACTCTATGAACGATATTAGGGTGCCCGCACACCATAAGATCGCTTTTGCAGGAGGAAAATAGAACGTACTCATTGGAGTATAACGCATTTGTCAATAATCGGTTAGAAATATAATGTAAATTAGATGAAACGAAAATCGATTATCGCCATACAAAAAATCCGTTGATGGCGGACAGTCTAACTGCCAGTTTCTATAACTCTATCGATAACTGGTAGTTACTTTCAGACGATTTTGACAGATTGTAACTTTTGATTATGTCAAAAACGTATGAAAGTAACTACCAGTAATGGATATATAGAGTTATAGAAACTATTAGTAAATGTCCGCAGCCAGCATTCTAACTAACAAAGTTGTCCAGAATTATGAGTAGAGTAACCCCCTTTTAGATTACTCTACCTACCACTTTTGCAACGTGCTGTTTATTATGTAACATAACATCCAAAGCCATACTACAGTATGCTGCCTGATACAAAATGTATTTATGAAGCGCATTTTAAATTCAAAAGCGGATAGTTAACAAGCTGGACGAAAAGTCCATTCTTTCACACTATTGAAAATTTCAATTGTAATGCACTGTAAAAAAACTACAAAATTTATGAATATAAATTTTATAAAAATAGACGTAGTTGATTGCGATGCATATTATTTTCTTTCAACTATTTTATTTGGCTGAGAGATGATATTAATATACTGTAACATACAGCATTTTCAGTAAACTTTTGGCTAATAGGTATACATCTATTCTCCACCAATAGAAGCAGAAATATTAAGTCTATCTAACACCCACGTATCTCAAAATTACAACAGTTGCGACAATAATCCTTTCAATAAGAACGACATTAGAGGTTTACGGGCTATAATTATTATAATGGCGTTTCATTTGACAATCGCGCCCCTTCGGAACAATAGTACTTACCCGAATAATGTCCTCACCTGAGGGTACAGATAGCAACGCAGGTAGGCGTCCCCTAACCCCTATTAGTAGGGCTATTCTCCTACATCAAGACAATGGCTACAATGCAGCAAAAATGTATAAAAAATGGACCAACTAAGAATATTTTAGCCAATTTTAGGGCCAACGCTACTCAGTCGACAGTTGTCTGTGGCGGTGAAATTATCTTGTGCCTAGTGATAAAAATGATTCCGTTTGAAATCATGGTAGGTATGTATATTAGTTTATCACCGTCGTGGCGAGTGGTGAGAGGATCTAAGGGTGCTTACATAAAGAACCGGGTTCCTCGTATCTACCCGTACCGGTAACTTGATTAGGTATGCGATCGGAGAGATTTAAAACCGGGAAATGCTCTAGCGCACTCGCAGAAAGATAAACAGCAGTTTACCGGTACGAGTAGATATAGGGAACCCAGTCTCTCTATGTAAGCACCCTGACTGACAAGCCAGATAAGTTTTCAACCATGTTTATCAGTTGCTGTGGGACAGAGTATGCTCGATGTATAAGGAAATTGAGTTGATACGTCATTTGGGAAGGCTCTTTTCGAGTACCACCAGCTGAATAAGAATGAATAGAATCCCTTTTTTAACCGACTTCAAAAAGAGGAGGAGGTTCTAAATTCGTCGGGATAATTTTTTTTCGTTTGACATGTTTATATCAGATTTGTTATCATAAATAATTGCCTAACAGATGGTTGGTAGCCTCATTATAAATGTTGTCGTGACTCCACGTATTTCAAATTAGGTTGAATACGGAATTATAATTTATGATAGCTAAATGCTGGTCGATGTCGGATACAGAGTATTTTATTGTAAACCCATTTGTTTAATTACCTAATAATTATGAAAGTTACAACATTTGCACCCTATGGACTAATTGAAATACCTCCGTGTTAACACCTATTTAACTTTACTATGCGCAAAGCAGTCGTGTTAGCGCGCTAGAATATGCCCTACTATGTTGACTTGTTTGTAGTCTCTAAAAACTTTTCAATGTCACGGTCATCGGTACACGATATACTGCGTATCAGTAAGCACAAATTGTTCAATCGTGGCTTTAAAACAAAGCAATGCAGCATACGATGCTTATCTTTTCCAGTTCGAGTTTATCCCCGTTCTTTTTGTCCTCCGGAAGCCAAGTCACTTACCATTTAGATGGAAATGGCTTCCATTTTCCCACTGAAGCTACGATAAGGCATCAAATATTCTGAACTAATATGCAGATGCTCAATTTATGGCCCCGCCATGCCCCCGCGGAGGTATAAATTGGGCCAGTAAAATGTTTTATTCCATACAATATGCGTTGGTTTAATGCAAGGGGAGAACAACGATTCATGAGATGTTCCAAGGTTTTTTTTATTTGTACGTATAGCCTGTGACGTAAACTACTAATTGTACTACTTCTACTACTAATTGTACTATTGGTGGTGTTGTACCTTATGACCACAGACGGAGTGCATCGCAGCGACTGCGTAAAAATATATGCGTGATATATCCCTGTGATTTTTGTGATGTCATTTGTATGTTATCTTAAATTACAGATGAAAAAATAAACAAAAAAAATATTATCTTCTTTAATTATTATTATTAGAACATAATCCTAACTAATATTATAAATGCGAAAGTAACTGTGTCTGTCTGTCTGTCTGTCTGTCTGTTACTCTTTCACGCCAAAACTACTGGACGGATTTGAATGAAATTTGGTATACATACGGTCTAGACCCTGGGAAAGAACATAGGCTACTTTTTATCCCGGAATTCCCACGGGAAAACTTTTTAAGGCGAAGCGAAGCGCGCGGGAACAGCTAGTATGTAATATACCTACTTTCTAATAGAATCTAGAAGTTCATTTAAGAAAATGTCGTGATTAGCACGGTTAAAACGCTTTGTATAAGAAGTTATAGCTTTTTTCATCTTTAATGCCTATCGATGAAGCCCTCAACCGCACCTCCCGTGTGTCTGTGCTCAGTTTAATGCTATGTATGACAATATTGAACTCGCCCAGACGGTCGTTTGGGCGTCGAATTACGCCGGGCCCGTGTCGACACCTCTTTGTATGATTTATTGGCTTTATTATGAAATTTGATTTTTATCAGTCAATATTTCCAGCACCTACCTATATACAGCAATTTCAAAACTTGCAGTTTTATACAGGGTGGATATAGGCCTTGCAGAAAAGCTGGATGATATCGTGATAATTTTCATTGGGTAAAATTTTACCATACACATAGCACGGGGCGCAAGACGCGCAAAACGTGACGTGATAAAAATCTCACTGCACGCCCGCTCTCCAAGCCACACGATTTGGATGGTACGAGACTTTGCGTATACTTTGTATCCCATCAAAAAAATAAATGTAAAATAAGAGCCAAGTTCAATATTATGATAAATGCCTTGGTTGTTGACTTCAACGACAAAAGAAGTGAGATCTATATTTTGCCAAGTTCAATGGTCAGTCCTGAAATTTATTTATAAGTAACAGTATAACATATCATATATTATCTTCTTATAACATAAAACAATGTATTGTAGCCCAAGGTCTGATTTGGCTAGTTTTTTAAACCTGCCAACGAATTATTATGTTCGACCAACAATTAATTTTTTTCGGAATTAAATAAGAACCGACAAATTCTTGTTGGTTCAACTTGTGAAGGCAATTCATGTATGAAATACAATACAATACATTGTTTTATATGTTATAAGAAGATAATATATAAATTTCATCAACAATCAACAACCAAGGCATTTATCATAATATTGAACTTGGCTCTTATTTTACATTTATGTTTTTGATGGGATATCATTACTTTTTGTAGGTAAGTAACTAGGTACATAATATCCTAGTAACGCCGTAGGTCCTTTTAAAATGACAAATTAAAAAACACGTAAAAATAACTAAAAGTAGACTAACATGAGTACATTGTATAATATTCAATTATCGTAGTTTATTTTCCCTATGTTATTCACTCTATTGCAATGATTTCCAAAGGTTAGTACTAGTAATATAATGTTGCTGTCCTATGGTACCCCAGTGGTACAGAGGGCCTTCACAAGCGTGCGCCACGCCGTTCTGTCCTCAGCAACCGCTCTGGCTTCCGTCCAGCTCAGGCCTTGCGCTCGCAGCTCGCCGTCCACTGTGCGCCGCCATGTGTGCACGGGGCGACCGCGTCTGCGGTGGCCGCCCGGCGGTTTCCATTCGAAGGCAATGCTCGCTTTGCTCTCGGCTCCTTTTCTGATTGTGTGGCCAATCCATCTCCATTTTCGCAATGCGATTTCTTGTTCGATGGAGGTCTGCTTACACACGTTCCACAGGTCAACGTTCCGGATTGTGTTCGGCCAGAAGATGCGGAGGATCGACCTCAGGGATTTGTTGACGAACACTTGTAGTTTGTTCATCAATCCCTTAGTCACTCTCCACGTTTCACAACCGAACAGCAGAACCGATTTGACGACGGAGTTGAAAAGGGAGATTTTCACGCGACGCTTGAGCACGTTGGAGTCCCACACCGGTCTTAGTTGTGCGAAGGCAGCTTTCGCCTTATTTATTCTGGCTGCGACGTCTTCGTCCGTCCCACCTTGGTTGGTGACTGTACTGCCGAGATACACAAAACGGGATACTGTCTGTAGGCTTTCATTTTCCAGAACAAGTGGGTCGGTGTCAGTCGACTTTACGCGCATGTCCACTGTTTTTCGACGGTTAATTCGCAGGCCCATCTGGTCAGCAGTGTCTCGCAGTTTCTCCAACTTTGCTTCCAGTTGGGCTAATGTTGGCGATATCAGTACAATGTCATCCGCGTAGTCGAGGTCCTCCAGAACACTTGTACCCCAACTGATGCCTTGGACATTTGTTGTCACCTCGCGCATGACGTCATCCAGCACAATAATAAATAGTAGCGGGGACAAGAGGCAACCCTGTTTTACACCGGCGGTGATATTTATTGGTAAGCCCAGCTCTTTTTCATGTATCACCCTACACGTGCTTCCCTCGTACAGGGACTGGACAATTCGCACTATGGCGCTCGGTATCCCTCTACGGTACAGGCTGGACCACAGCGCGCTCCACTTCACGGTGTCGAAGGCTTTCTCAAAATCTACGAACGCGAGATATAGTTCGGATTGCCATTCGACACACTGTTCTATCAGGATGCGCAGGGTGTTGGTGTGGTCAGCGCAGGAGCGGCCGGGGCGGAATCCAGCTTGCTCTTCTCTGAGCGTGGGTGATACTTTGTCCAGTATGCGATTGAGCAATATTTTTGCTAACACTTTAGCGGCAGAAGGAAGCAGGGTGATGCCGCGCCAGTTGTCGCACTGGGATAAATCACCTTTCTTAGGGACTTTCACTAAAAGGCCTTGCTTCCATTCGGCAGGCACCACTCCAGTTTCCCAGATTCGGGTCAGAAGGGGGTAGAGTAGCGAAGCAGTTGTCGGGGCGTCAGCTTTCAGCATGTCCACATGGATATTGTCTATGCCTGGAGCTTTACCGCTCTTCAGCTGCTTAACTGCTACGACTATTTCGGTAAAACTAGGCGGAGTCGTAGCAATATCCAGTAGTTTATCCCCTCCGCTGACGTCCCCTCCAGGTGATGGCTCTGTCTGGGTGCGGTCCAATACTGTTTTAAAGTGCTCTGTCCACCGGCTCAATTGCTCTCCAGAAGTGCACAGGAGTCTGCCATTTCGGTCCATGAGCGGCTTTTTCGGTGTTCGGGAACCTTGGCCACTGATGCGTTTGGTGATTCCGTAGAGTTCACGCATGTCTTTCCGATTTGCAGCAGAGTTCGCTCGATCGGCCAGTTCATCGTAAGCTCTTCTGCGGTCTCGTCGTGCCAACTTTCGGATCGATGAGCATTTGGGCTTTGATGAGTGTTCTGGTGTTAATGGCTTGCCATAACTCTGCAGACATCCACTCCTCTCTCCTCCGGTTTGAGTAACCAAGCACTGCTTCGCCAGCTCTGGTGAACGCCGTGCGGATGCGGCTCCAGGACTCTTCCATCTGTTCGTCTTCGAGTTCCTCCAGTAATTCGAATTGGTTCCGAAGGGATAGACGAAACTCCTCCCTGTATACCGGGTCTCTTAGTTTTTCCACTTCGAAACGTCTGGCGGTTTTTTCAGACTTTCGCGACGGGATAGCCAGTCTCAGGCGCACCTCACCCAGAACAAGATGGTGGTCGCTGTCGATGTCAGCTCCTCGGCGGTTACGAACATCCAACAGAGATGATCTCCAGGTGCGGCTGATCGCAATATGATCAATCTGATTGCGTGTTACACCGTCTGGAGATATCCAGGTGACTTTGTGACACTCCTTGTGTTGGAACAGCGTTCCGCCGATAACAAGCCCGTGGTTTGAACATAGCTCACCGAAGAGTTCTCCGTTCTCGTTTATTTCTCCGATGGCTCCAAAAGGACCCATGTAGTGTGTCCGATCGACACAGTTTGAGCCCATTTTCGCGTTCATATCACCCATGACAATAACAATGTCCTGCTTGCGAACACACTTCAGGGTCGCTTCTAGTAAGTCGTAAAATTTAGACTTAGTTTCGTCTGCAGCTGCGTTGGTAGGGGCATAGCACTGGACAACCGTCACCTTGCGAACGCGCGAGGCAAATCGTGCCACTATGATGCGTTCTGATATGGGCTTCCAATCCAGCAGACTATTCTTCGCACTGCGGCTAAGGAGTAGACCCACTCCATACTCCTTGCTCGCGCCCTCGTCTTCCTTGCCGCTGTACAGAAGTGTGGTTCCATAGTCTGCAGACTCTTCTCCGAAGCCGTTCCATCTCGTCTCGCTTAAACCTAAGATTTGAATGTTGTAGTCCCTCATGATTTTTGCCACTTGTGGTAGTGCTTCAGGGCGAGTCATGGTTCTGACATTCCAACATCCAATCCGTGTCCGTTGTTTCATGCCAAAAGTCGTCGTTGAGGGAGTCCGGTTATTTTCGCTTCTTGTAAAAGGTTTCATAATCGGTTGAATTTTAAGGGTGTGCAGGTGATTAGCCCACAGCACCCCGATCACGACGATGGGGCTGCCATCTATACGTCCGTGCCCGCAGAGCCAGTCTGTTTAGGGGGTACCCCAAGGCTTCTGGCAGCCTGAGTGGTTTCATACGGAGTGTCCTTCTCCGGCCTGTTGGTCCGCGGGAACTATTTTATTTCATTCCTACCCTGCTACAGAAGTAGACGGGCGTGCCCCTATCCGCCACCTGGGGACGCGTCTCCTAGGAGTGAGGCTCTCCCGAAGAAATAGTAATATAATATACCTAATAATAATAATAATAAAGCAGGGTATAATAGCTTGTGGAGCGGCAGGGCAGCTTGTGGCGAGCTGTTGGGCATTAGCGACCCCACCCACCCGATGCCGGGGAGAACCCCTGTTCCTCATCTCTGGCTTGCCCTGACGAGGAACAGGATCTCCCACCTCTTGCTTGCCTTCATTGGCTGGCTTGAGTGGTGTACCGCTAGAGCAGAAATGCTCGGAGAAAGGAAGTATATCCAGTAAGTGCTTGTAGGGGTCTTGACCGGCATCCGCGATTGCTCTGAGAGCCTTGGTATACCTCTCCACCCTCAGCACCTCATGCCATGTTGCCCCCTTGTTGCTACGTCACTGTAATGTGCTAGTGACTGTTTTGGGGGGCCCATTTAATGTGTGTGCGAGTCACCCCCTGCCTTTTTATCCGTATGTGAAACATATAGGTCCAGGCAAGGGCCATAGTCCTTCCATAATCCCAGATACCCAGTCCATTTAGCACCCCACTCCATAACCCTGTATTAGTTTTCTCCATATCCTACAATAGTCCTGCACTAACCGGGGTTTTCCTTGGGTTTACTTCTATAGTCTAAAAACAGGGAAAATCGTCGGTTTGTGTCACATCTCATTTAGATTAATGTTGTCAAACGGGCCTCTACATGTTGGCTTCGGCCCCATGCACGCCTTTCAAATGCCCGGGACCCCATGGTCCCGAGACGTTAACGACACGACACAATAATAATATTATAATAAGTCAATGCTCGATTGTTTTTTATTTTAATAATAATCCAATTATAAACGTACGAAAATACATTAATGTATTTAAGTTTATACTCAGTAGGTATAGGAAATCTTATATCGTGGTCAAAAAACACAACCATACCGCGATGTAGAAAGTTTTACAGCAGCGCCATCTAGTAAGAATCACAGTAAAACAAGTTTAAGAGTTTTAGTCTATAGGTGAGTCAGTCAATGATAAAAATGAGGTTTTTTGGACATTAATATCTAAATAACCGTTTGAGATACGTTTATGAAATTTAGAACACATATGTATCTCGCAAGTCTCAATATATGAGCAAATTTCATAAGTTTATATTAAATAGTTTTTGGTTTATGAAGGGGTCAAAAGTAGCTCGAAATGGTTCGTGTAATATTACACACGGTGCGGCTCGCCAGTTCAGTTTCAATAAAACTATGCACTTACTCTGTGAAAACAGGAAACTTTTATGTACAGTAAAAAAATGTGGTAAAAACTCTTTATAACAAAACAAATAGATGATTTGCGTGTAACGCTATATAAATTAGAGTGAATGCTAAACTACACTTTACAAAATTTAGCAGGGGACTTATGACATTTTGATTCTGATAGTATAGCGAACTGTGAAAATTCAGCATATTAAACCATACGCTGTTAACCATTCAGCGACGAACTGTTTGCCTACTACTACTACCAAAGCAGCCGTAGAGACATTGCACGACAGCTCTCGTTTGTTCGTCTTTCGGTCAATATAGAGTAACCCTCCTCCTCCAACTATGTACAGTTCGTTTGTGACACTATTTTCAAGATGTTATTCATCCACTGCAATATTTTACGGTACTATACATTTATTCTTAGTGAAAACGTTTTAAAATATGCACTTCTTCATATTGATATCGAGGAAATATTTCACGGTAAATGCTCTGCCGCCCCGGGCGTTGCTGCGTTCAACGTTTATACAGGGGGAGATAAAATGTAGTGTTTACTGCCGAGACTACATTCTCTAGTAAAATAATTGATAAAAGTTTTTTTTTTTACTACACGTTATACGTAAACGTACATACTTACCTACGTGTTTAAGCGAAACTGTTGTAGAATTTAAGGGTCATAATTGTCTTTCCGTTTTGCAGATTCATTCGTAATTGTCTTTCAATTTTGTTACAAATTGAGTGTACTTTATTTAATTATAAAACACTTAAAAGAATCAGAATGCTTTCAATCTTATGATACTGTGTTTTGTTGACTTATTCGAAGTTGAAATTACAGTAAAGTATAAGTTTATTCTAATAGCGGAAAAGCAATCCAATTCTTATTGTGTCTTGACTTGACACATTCATTCTTGTACTGAAAACCGTCATTAACAAGCACTATAGTTTTACTCTAAAACGTGAAGTACAGTTACATCACACATAAAAAATCCCCTGTTTAATCCCATGACAACAGTAGTGTTTACGTAAAAGTCAAGTCTTTTTCAATCGTTTTTTTATTCTCAGATACTAAATTGACAGATTTTGAACGGTTCATCAACAGTCGGTTGTCCCGCCATTAGAACGATACGTGTCGCGGGACAGTCGCGGGACAATCGACTGTACCAGTCTGTAAATTAATTAATTTAATTAATTGTATTTGAGATTAAAAAACCGACTTTATTAGTCAGTAGTATTTTTGTGTGTCTACGAAGCTACGACGTAGCAAATGCTACGAGGCTACGACGTAGCAAATGCTACGAGGCTACGACGTAGCAAATGCTACGAGGCTACGACGTAGCAAATGCTACGAGGCTACGACGTAGCAAATGCTACGAGGCTACGACGTAGCAAATGCTACGAGGCTACGACGTAGCAAATGCTACGAGGCTACGACGTAGCAAATGCTACGAGGCTACGACGTAGCAAATGCTACGAGGCTGCAAATGCTGCAAGAAGAAAAGTTTCAAAATCTACCATTTTATTATTTATTTTATTTTATTCGGAAAATATACAGCACAATATAAGAGTATAGGTAATAAGTGCAACTTATGTAACCATGTAAATAACATTACTAAGACAATTACAAATCTTTACTTCTTAATTACTAACATACGATTTTCTAATGTAAAATGTTCACATTCTTAATATAATAAACCTTTTTAATTAGATTTTTTTGAAGGCAGACTTTTTTGAACAAACCCAAGTAGGTACACTCATATTCCGCACTAGTCAACATTTTACACGCCAGTCATTTTTCAAAAAATATTTTCTTTCCTTTAAGAGAGGCGCCGCCTAGCGGACGTTTGTTAAATTATTCATAGACAGATGTATCAGGGTGTCGCATCGTCTGTCTCTTTCACTCGCTCTAATCTGAGGGCGAGACGTGTTTTACGCGAATCACGTTCTCGGTGGCCCGATAATATATATGGAAGTGTGTTACTTACTTTTCATCTTGGTGCGTGTTAGCAGGGAGACAAAATTGCACTGTCTGTCTGTTTAAAGTTTAGGTTATTTTTGCGCTTGAACTGTTATACCTACTACAGACAGATATTTGTACTCGGGTCTTGGGTGTTGATATTTATATTTATATTTACTATGTATCTATCTATGTATTTGTGTAGATATATCAGCTGTCCGACACCCATAACACAGGTTCTGCCTAGCTTTGGGTCGGATGGCCGTGTGTGAGATGTTCCCACATATTTATTTATTTACTTATATGATCATCTTGCTTGTCCGTCTATCTGGCACTGACCCTCTTTTCTCGAAAGCGCGTAAAATATGGAGTGGAAACTTGTATGCATATTATCATAATATTAAGGTACGTACCTACATACTTAAAGATTTTTTTTGTAACTGAGAATCAATTAAAGCAGAAAAGCACAAACTATACAAATTGAGGATCTCTGTACGAATCAACCCACTTAACGTGTAAAAGGTTATTGCTATAAATGTGACTAAAAAGATGCACTCACAATCAAAAGAACGATCTTTCGTGCTAAACGCCATTTCACAAGAGAGTCTTCATAAAAAAAGTTAACAGCAGCAGCATAGAAAATAATTCTATATAACACTTCGTTCTGAAATATTATAAATCCTACATAAATACATCTACCAATCAATTAGGATAATATGGTGCATCCGAATGAAAAAGCTAGTGCCGATCATAAGCAGCCTTCCCACACAGGTCATATAATATGTATGAACGCACATGTTATGTCTCGAAATAAAAATGTCGCACCGGTTTTTGCAATTTTAGCTTCACACATAAAGTAAAGATGTCTGCAGAAGATATTATGAATTCCTCGCTAACATGCTAATAATTATGATAAGTTTGGTAACTTTTAGGTAAGTATTTACATAATTATTTTATTGAACAAATAGGTATATTTATAACTTTATTACAGACAATTTATGTGTTTGTATGTCCGTAGTGGTACGGTAGCCATCCTACATATCATCGCATTCATTGCAAAATCTTCGAAAATGACATCGAAAATAGAATTCAGGTTTTGAACTTTCAGTCGATGGTTGAAAGATCAAAACATGAAATTCTTTTTTCGATGACACAAATCATTTTGCTATAACAGCGACGATATGGTGTTTATCACCGACACGTTAAGAACCAACCATCCATCATAGTTTCAGTAACAAAACAATCCCTAAAACAAAATTCGCCAAAGCACAATTTTAATGTCATTGCTCCAAACAAGCTATCTTTTGGAAGTCTAAAAAGCTCCGTGGAAAGCTCAAAAGCCCCTTCCAATTGTGACGTGGATTCGTGCAATTGTAACAAAGCCTGGAGATAGCATTCACTCGGCTCGGTAAGGGCGCGTCACACTGGCGACTGACGGACGTCATATTTCAATGAGCTCGAGAACCTCGCGTATAATAAACGTAGAACATTGTGAATAACGCTTTATGTTTTTAAGAGTGCTGACTGTTATACTGTTTATTTGCAAAGTGAGGGTAAGAGGGTGAATATAGAGTAAAGGGTGTTATGTTTTTAAATTACTAGAAAGGTAGTTAATTTGAGTTAATTATGTATTTTTCTACACATCTACATAACAATATAAATTACTGGCCATATTGCTGGCAGGATTACCTTAGAAAGTTAGTAACTATGTATGAGTAAGTCCGAGTATAAAGAAGTAAAGTCAAGTATATAAAGGGTTGCGGCTCCTAAAAAATACCAATTTCGCAGTCTATTTGTGGAGTGATTCGTTTACTAATTATAACGCAAGGTCCATTTTCATAACTACAGTCTTATACACATATGTAATTATATTGAAATGCAATATGATGCCAGTTCCCGCAGTTCAAAATAAACAATTATGTCAGGAGCAGAATATCTGCCCGAAATGTTCGTCTAATTGGATCGATATTTCAAAATACGCGCAAGTTAGTTAAGAGATGATGTGTTTACTAACGAATATTCACGCTCCCAATGCATTAATTATCTTTAGGTATTTCCTAGCTAAAACCTTTCATAAACTACCAATATTCTGGCATCCAAAGACAGAATAAAATATATAGGTGATTGCTAAGTCGATTGGACCCCATATTGCATTAATTGAAAAAATTGCAGTAGGCAGATACTTCTGAAATACATAGTCTGATACGAAATAACATTTCATCGAAATCTAAACATTTTTTTTCAATATTTTTCCTCAGAACTTCATTTTAGATTAGTTGGGAAGTTTACTTTTTGCTTCAGGGTACTACAGGATGATGGAATTGTTATTCAATGTAATTGTTGTTTTATTGTGGCGTATGCAGAACAGCTGAGCAATCCAGTGCTCAAATATTTTCCATAACATAGTTTTGGTTCGGTAGCTTATTGTAAACTGAATATCTATACTTAATATTATTTTAGTTATTATTTTCTGAATTTAAATCTTACATTTATATTACAATCATTGTAAAATTATTCTGTGCTATTTCACTCGGTTGAAATTAAACTCCCCGAGCTTCTTCTTTCTTCGAGCCCTTAGCACGAACTTTCGTCGAGGACGTGAAGTAAATCTACATGATGAATTTTGTAGGGAAATATGAACAGCGCCCCTGGTGGGTGTCGCGAGTTCATTAAACTATTTATATGAGTAAACGCGAATATCTGAACTGTTAATAACCGTGATTAGTACAAATATACTAATCACGGTGACGAACTGAATATGGGATATATCATAAACATATTAGTTACTTTAATATCACGCACACGTGATGACCGATCAGTCTAATAACCTGATCGTCTGAATGTCAAGGATAATCCTGATGTTCTTAGGGGTTTCACCCCAGTGGCCTCCAACCTCCCCTATAGCCACCCCGTGCCTCGCTAGCAGGGTTGTTCCCTGGGACTGATCACATGGGATTGTTTCCCTAGCTTCTTACACTGATCACATGGGATTGATTCCCTAGCTTCTTACACTGATCACATGGGATTGTTTCCCCTGGCGCACTGAATATCTAATCTATCTATTATCACACGGTACGGGTACGGTATGTACCTCGTACCTCCTTTAAACCTTACATTATTAGCTCCTTAGTTTCCTTACTCATTATAAACACAATTGGTACATCAAGAAATCAAGTGTAGGTATAACTTATCAATCATAAACGAGATATAAAAGGTAAGTAGAAAGGTCACTTAGCTGCGCACTTGCAGTAACTGGCTGTTGTCTGAACCGGGCCATCACGCCCGCCTCGGCTCCCCGAGCCTGGGCGCCTCGGCTCCGCTTCGCGGGGTCCTCCTCGCACCCACGACACTGATAACTCCCTCACTCTCCGTCTGCTCACCGCGGCTGCTCACAAAAAGTGAAAAGCGCTCCCGCGCTGCTCGTTTACGTAAATAAATTAGTCTACCCTCAACTCGCCGATATTAATATTAAGGCTCGTCTACACTCAGAATAATTATCTTGATTATTCTGTGAGTCGAAATCGGTACAACTCCCGATAATTCGGGACACTCCCGCCGAGAGAAAAGTTTCTATGAGTGAGACGCTTTTACCTATTCTAATATAGGTCATAAGTATATGTATAGATCAGCCACCGACAAATTAGACCCTTCTCAAAATTTTCGTGTTTTGATTTTACGTCTATATTAATGCCTGTTTCATTAATAAGCAATAAAGCATACATCGGTAGCAATCTCTAGTTTTGGCTCCTTTGCTACAAGTTCCTCAATTGCACTTCTCCTTTCGTACCATAACAACATTCCAGTAATTCAAGCAATTTTCTATTGCAAGTTCTATTTGATACTTCTACTATGTGGCTTCTATTACAAATAATAGTTCATCCTATTTTTCTATTATCTTTTATTCTTACTACACCTCTTCTTTTCTTACTACACCTCTTCTTGCATTTACATTTATTACTGATATCTGTCACATAATACACACGACTGTACTGCAATTTTCTGCTTTTAGCTATTTTTCCTGTTGACTTCAGCATGTAGACACTTGAACACTCTAAATCTTAATACTCAATCAACGATAATCTTAAATCAAATAAGAATTAGCAAACAAACTATTGTGACAGTTTACTCGGGAGCTGTGGCTGGCCTAGCCGAAACCAAGGGGAAATGCACAAAGGTTCTACTCGAGAGAGCCACGCACAGAAACATCGCCCCCTCTCTGCACAGAATAGAATAGAATACATCTATTTCAACACACAATAATGTATTCGGTGTCGACACGTCCCCCATATAGCTAAATTAACGCTTCAGACTAAACAATATAATCATGTCATATTCTTATCATTTATCTTTATTAATATTGTATTTATTGTTTGCTATTCTAAGGATATAAATATTAGTAGGTATCCCAAATGAATGTTCAATGTACAACAACTATATTAATCTCTTCATCTATAACCATACTGTAACTCAATTTTATTATTCTATATGTATTTATGTTTTGGTATAAGTGGAGTGTTAGCTACTACAAGCTATTATCTTGAACTACGTTCGAAGACCCTCCCCGGCACAGAAAAACTTTTAATTTGAACATCTAAGCCTTAGCTTTTATTATAACAAGCATTAGAGTAAATTTCTGTGTATTGTAATATTTTACATTCTGTAACCTCCATCATTATTGTTATGCTTTCATATTGCCTTTGTCAGTTAAAATGTTGAACCAACACATACATGGTTCAAGGGCAAATATAGGAAGTTAACAGCAGTTCAAAGTTAAAAATTGTGATTTGTATTCGACTTATTACGTCGTTGCCCTATGGCAAGTCTTTTATCCTTACGACTATTCGTATAAAACAGTGCTAGTTATTATAGATTGGTAATGATAATAAATGCTAGCAAAACAACAAAATCCATTTTGTTACTGAAATACCTAGTGAAAGCAGGTATACTTATGTCTGTCCGTCTGCCATAAAACAATAACTTAGTAGTCATCAGACTCTTATAGTATGCCTGAACTTTAGGAGTGCTATTCTGTCTTTTCATCCCTTCATATTAGAATACCATTAAAGAATCTGTCTCTTTATCATTAACAGATTACGATATAAGTTTGGAAACATTCATTGCAACAAGTATTTGTAATAGGACTAAGTTGCTGGGAATATTATGTGATAGTAAACCCACATAAAAGTCAAGAGAAGTCCTGATCATGAATAAGATACTTTAGTATATCTAAACTGAGGCTAACTCTCTCTTGGTCTGACACTGGACTTGGTTATTATACAGAGTTTGATGACACGGTTAGTCATACACCGATACTGATGCTGATACTGGTTCTGATACTGATACTGATATGCAATTATATGTTCTGTCTATAGTTCTGTTCAACGTTCTATGAAAGTTCAGATGTATGGGTAGGTTCATTACTTATAAATTAGCTCAACCTTTCCAATTACAACGGGCACTGACTTTGCCACTGACTCTGACTGTGACTCTGACTGTGACTCTGACTGTGACTGACTGTGACTCTTACTGTGACTCTGACTCTGACTCTGACTCTGACTCTGACTCCGACTCTGACTCTGACTCTGACTCTGACTCTGAACAAGTATAGTAGTACCCATTCACTATAAAATGCACACATGTTACCATTTGCATATCTGTCTATCTGCATTAGGGCATGCAATACCACAATACCGGTATTGAACGTTAATACCGGCATGGAAGTAACACCGGAATCGGACCCTTTTAGGCTATAAATAAAGCGATTAAGATATAGTTAGCCTTGTGTTCCTATATACCATGAAAGCCCACTTGTTTCCAACCGTTTAATGCAGTTTACGGACGTTGGAAATCTACTGTTGTCCATGCGTAAACGAAAATCAATGTTAAAAAATATAAATTCTAAAATATAAACTCTAATACGCAATTGTTGTAAGTAAAACAAAATTTTATTGCCTTTTCTTGTTTAATTTGGTCCTACACGACCTTTAATCACCATATATGCCATTTATTACAATGAAGTCTAATACCGGCACCAATACCGGAATCCCGATATTGAGTTATAAATTTAAAAATTTATCCGGTATTGTATGCCCCAATCTGCATACCTTGCACTAAGGTCTTCTTCTTATCTTATCTTATAATTACATAATATTTCAGTTACATCCCCATTGGGCCTCAAATATTCATTTAAATGAAATTCACACTAAAACACAGCCAACATCATGTGCAACACATGTACCTACATGTGTTGCACATATTCTATCTATCCTTCTTCAAGCCTAATACGAGTACATAGTACGTAAGCACCAGTTTGCACATCCGTTCTCTAGTTAGGTAAGTACTCAACATTTAACATGAAAATTGTTAATCTTTAAATATTTTAATTGAGACTTAGGTTCCCTTTTGCTTCAACACTCAACACTCACACTACTTAAACTTCTGACTTATACAATGTTCTTCTGATATAACATCTGTATGTTAAGGAAACATAAAGAGGATTACCGTCTATCTGTCTATTGAATTCTTCTTCCATTGGTGACGTACGTGCGTACCTATGTATATCTACATATAATTCTGTTCTTACGTAAGTACTTTACTTTATGAGTACCAATACCACATGCTAGTTAGGGTCATGTGCATTATAATATGTATACAATTATATATTGTATACCACACATAATTGGATTCTACTTCTATTGGATACAAAATCTAAAAATTGCAGATCTCAATAAAAGGGATGTGTTTATATAGGTACTACTTGGTTATCCATACTATTTACCTATGGAAAACTTGTTTTGATAACTATTTTTGATTCAAAGTAACGTGGATCTGAATTTCATCTTTGGTGACTGATTTAAGTCTGTGGTGGTCTATGTCTTATTTCGTAAAGTAAAACTCTAAATTAATAATCAATCTACTGTACCAACATGATATGTATCAATAAGATTATGATAGTTACTTTGTAGGTATTCCACATTGTCAATGAGTAGTCTAGATTGACTTCTTATCTAGATCTGAATTCTTATTTCTTTATAGCAATGCTTTTGCTGCAACTGGGCTATTTTACGTGCTATTACTAGAATGTTATAACATTAATCATGGCAAAACTTTCATAAAAATGGCAAATTTTACGACAGATTTGAATATTAGCTAAATCACTCATTTTAAAAATATGGTGAATACCACATACCACAATGCAACGTTCTGATTGACTGACTTAACTTGCCGGTCTCTCTGAATAGGCAACTTACTGTTAGACAACTTACTGTTACTGATAGGTCATAACATGCAACCATGCAAGTGTTGTCGCGCTACTTTATTTACTTGTGTTATAATTCTAACAGCTATAACGAAACTAATCAACTTCATCTCACACACTGTTTCAACTTTGATGAAACTGAAACTACTTATTTTCCTCTCGGACTCATTGACTAAAACTTCTGAGATCACTCTTGATCCTTTAAATTCTATGATTACTATAAACATTCTATAAGGTATATCTTATTTACGTTGGCACGTAATTGTGTGTCCCAACTTGGTATACTTATATGCAAAGAAAAATAATAGTCTTAGTTAACCCAGTATACATATATCTAATTTCAACTGAGTATATCAATTTTACAGTTTGTTTTTTGCTTCACCTTCAGAAACTTTAGGTTGAAGGTACAGTACTTAAGCAACTATACAGACTTATGTTACGTCTGGTCTGCTTGATAAAAAAATCGCAAGAATTTATCTGAAATTTTACATAGCTAAGATATATGTAAGTATAAGTAAGTATACTCAGTAAGAGTACGAGTTTCAATACAATGACAATTCAAACATTCTTAACAGTATTGGGTACAATGTGAATCATATTCATTTTTAAGAGGAGATTCATTCTCCTATATTGGCCACCCTGCTTGGGTATTAATAACCAAAAACGTTCTTTGATTTATAAGCTACGTACTTTAAATTCTGATCCTTTTCTGAGTCGCTCCTTGGTTAAGGCCATTCACTTGTAACTAAAGTTTAACGCTTACTGAAATCTAATCATTTTAAAGTTCACATTGAACTAAAGTAAGACATACATTTAACTTCTAAATAACTTGAAGCTTTATATTATAAAGTATAACTTCAGAGAACAGTATATACATGGGTATAATCTTCGTTAGCTGACAACTTCACTATTCATATTCGGTACTATTTTGAATTGAATTACCTAGGTACTTGACTCCATGTCAAGAGATTAATCTTGACCGTCTAAAGAAGTTCAGTGGAACTCATGTATGTTATGTGCACGTGCAGCGCGGACTGCGCCGTGGCGGCCGACCTCAGACTACTGATGTACTGATATACTTAGTACAAGTTCTACCAACTTTCACGATATCTAATTCTAATATCCTCGAATTATCAATCCGAAGAGAACTACAAAATGTTTGGTAATAGGCAAACTGTTCCTTTCGAACATCTGGTATAGGTATATTCTTTAGCTCATAGCTTTTCAACTGGTTATTCTAAATTTCAAGGAGTAGCTACCCACAAGCAAGAGCATCACCTGAGTTTTGTACTACTTATCATCAAATCAAAAAATATTTTCTGGGAAATCCTTCATTAAACTGAACCATATTCAATAGGCAATAAAAAACAAATTTCTTTGCAAATTATTTAGACTGCAACAATGTAACATAACAAAGAAACGGGCGGTGGCGCCAGCGCGGGCGCCTGTTGTCTACTCGCCTCGTACTGTGACTTGAACCTTTACAAGTTTCATTTCATTATAAAATTGTAGAATTTGTGCTTCATTTATCAAGGATAGCATTAACTATGTAACATCTTTGCAGTCCAATAACTTGTGAGCAACCACTTGATTATCCCGATGGCGTCTAATTCAATCACTAAATATCTGAATCTGCACCATAATAAGTGCCAGGAATAAATTACTCACACACGCTATGATATATTACTCAAAAATTCACTAAATAGGTATATCTATAATACTCAGGGAAAAATATATGCTGAGTGAACAGATTGTAGACTACAATACTCATTATCTAAAAGTCACATTTCGGTGAACGGACTGTACTATCACATTATGATAACTAATAAATTCAAATCTGACTTCGCTCATTTGCAGGTCTAAATTTGATCAATTGCTAACTGCAAATTGACATACTGCAAAATTCCAATCATAATCCTCTCAAATATCGTATGCCATCCACTACTGGAAGGATCTTGTCACTATAATGTTACGCTACTCTAAAAGCGACTCTAATGCATGTATCATTTAAACTCTCAAAGGTTTACTTCAATTTATAGGTACTTGTAATTTCATCAAATACTCAATAAGTAATGCTTAAATCAGTCAAATACTATTGACTACTAATATAACAGTTACACCAAACTAATTTACTTGTATCTTAATCTTTATGTGTATATTTTCATTAAAACCTTTCACGAGTCTCAAGAATAGTCCCCAATTTCTCTCAAACAACTAAAGTATTCACTGGTGAACGTTTATCATGATATTTCAAAATAACTTTTCTTGTATTTTGCAAAACCCTTTTGCAGGGAAAAATAAATTACACGTAAGTCAAACAAAGCTGTAATACTGCACTCAGATCCCAGCATCTCCACCATGTCGCGAGTTCATTAAACTATTTATATGAGTAAACGCGAATATCTGTGCTGTTAATAACCGTGATTAGTACAAATATACTAATCACGGTGACGAACTGAATATGGGATATATCATAAACATATTAGTTACTTTAATATCACGCACACGTGATGACCGATCAGTCTAATAACCTGATCGTCTGAATGTCAAGGATAATCCTGATGTTCTTAGGGGTTTCACCCCAGTGGCCTCCAACCTCCCCTATAGCCACCCCGTGCCTCGCTAGCAGGGTTGTTCCCTGGGACTGATCACATGGGATTGTTTCCCTAGCTTCTTACACTGATCACATGGGATTGATTCCCTAGCTTCTTACACTGATCACATGGGATTGTTTCCCCTGGCGCACTGAATATCTAATCTATCTATTATCACACGGTACGGGTACGGTATGTACCTCGTACCTCCTTTAAACCTTACATTATTAGCTCCTTAGTTTCCTTACTCATTATAAACACAATTGGTACATCAAGAAATCAAGTGTAGGTATAACTTATCAATCATAAACGAGATATAAAAGGTAAGTAGAAAGGTCACTTAGCTGCGCACTTGCAGTAACTGGCTGTTGTCTGAACCGGGCCATCACGCCCGCCTCGGCTCCCCGAGCCTGGGCGCCTCGGCTCCGCTTCGCGGGGTCCTCCTCGCACCCACGACACTGATAACTCCCTCACTCTCCGTCTGCTCACCGCGGCTGCTCACAAAAAGTGAAAAGCGCTCCCGCGCTGCTCGTTTACGTAAATAAATTAGTCTACCCTCAACTCGCCGATATTAATATTAAGGCTCGTCTACACTCAGAATAATTATCTTGATTATTCTGTGAGTCGAAATCGGTACAACTCCCGATAATTCGGGACAGTGGGCAGTAGCAGAACTAAAATCGGCAGCAGGAACTTTTCGTCGTGTAGTAACGTATATGGTAACGTGAAGGTCTCCCTGGCAACCCTACGAACCGGGTGTCAAAAAAACAGCTGAGTTAATTTATTTTAATATTACTAAATTTAATGTCTAATTACGTATAAAACTAGTGTTAACTTAAAGAATATAGTGTTATACAGCTGTGCAAATGAAGACAAGCCCTGAAATAAAACACTTACGGGACTCGGATATTTGAAGCAACGGCACCTGTCAAAGTTCGAATTTGCCAACGGATATCTATCAGGGGAGTATTGTTAAAATTACATATTTTTACTAGTATTACTCATTTAAAATCATAAACACTAAATTATTTAATCATTATTCATTAGTTTGCTGCATACGTGAAATGTTTTTCACACTTCCTTAACTCACTTTTAGACTTTGTCATTTTCAAACTTTGTTGTTTTCATTTCTAATTTTCAAACTTTCTATTAGCTTTTGTATCCCTTATTCCCTATTCTTACTATATCATAGTCTCCACCTACTTAATTGCTATTAGTACTTCATTGAATAATGATCAAGTGATTGTTTTTTGGCTTAAAGTTTACATAATTCTAAGTCAATAATACCACTGAGTACCTATTCATTTAAGTAACATATTATGCATATTACTCCCTCCCCACCTATAGTTTGTGTTCATGACTACATTGTTTATGATAACTAACAAATAAGTTACCTTTTGATCATTTTTACATAGACTTACAATATATAACTTAATAATTATTATAACCTATTGGTATCTGGTTTGATCAAGTTATACCTAAAGAGGGTTATTTTGTGTCTTGGATAATCATCTTCTCGGTTCTACCTATCAAGATACTAACGGGTAACCCCGGTTGGTTTTCAGAGATGTCGAGGATGATGACCCGGAAGGTGCAGAGCCGTGACCTGGAGATCCAGCTGAGGACAGCTTTGGAGGATCTCAAGGCGTCTCGTGACCTCTCAAGCCAACTGATGGCAGAGCGGGAGGACAACGAAAAGGAATTTGATTCCCTTTTGAAAAAGAACACCGACCTAAAGAATGTCATCGCTGAAATGGACATCCAATACCAAGACTTACAAGGCAAATGTGATGAGCTGGAAATTGTACTGAGATCAAACACAGAGTGTCAGGATTTATATGAAGCTGCCTTGACAAAGATCTGCAGCCTGGAGCATCAACTGGCTGAAGCACACACAGAAATCCAGCAAATAAATGAAGCACATGCAAGCGAAGAAACAAATAAGACAATGGCACTGTACGATGAATTAGTTACCCTACATCACACCCCTATGCCAACAATAGACCTCACCACTCCAAGCAAATCAATCAATATCAAAGGTGCAAACAGGCTTAAAAAATATATTAAAATAAATAAATATATTAGGAAGTCTGAGCGAGCATTGAAAAAGCATAAGACGTACCTTCCATTGAAAAAGGATAGAGTGAGACTACAACTACTGGTAAATAAATATGAAGAACAGATGTCGGACTACAACCAGAAACTCGCAGACAACAACCAAGAGTGCGAGTTCAACATGGCTATGCTACAGTCTAGGCTGGCCACATTGAAGTCTGCCCTAGACCAGAGAACTGTGGAGTATGAAAACCAGCTGCTGGTGCTGAGAAGTGTGGGCTTAGTTCGGGTTGAGATGCTGCCGGAGAAGTCTTCACCTGCTGAAGCCTCCACCGCATCTCCGGAGGCCACCACCACCACCTCGGAGGCCACAAATAGCATCCCGTTGGCCACCACTGAACTCACCACTGGTCTCCCGAGGGCCACCACCAGACTCCTGGCGGCCACCACCAGCATCCCGTTGGCCACCACTGGACTCACCACTGGTCTCTCGGGGACCACCACCGGACTCTCGGGGACCACCACCATTCTCCCGAGGGCCACCACCAGACTCCTGGCGGCCACCACCAGCCTCCCGACGGCCGCGCCATCCTCAGAGGTCATCCAGAGCGGATCGGCGGCAGCAGATGTTTTTCAGGCCTCCACTAAGAAATTACATAGGAAACCCACCTATTCTCAGGCAGCTAGTAGAATAGTAGGTAATAAGCAGTTACCTAAGATGTCACCCACTACCTTGACAAGGCTTACTACAAGTAGTAGCAATTCAAGCGAGGATTACAGCACAGTTGTATATTCCGATAGGCTTGGCAAGGATTTCGGGCACATGTTGGGTAATCATGTAAATGGAAAAGTTGTTAATTATTGTTACCCAGAACTTACATTCGGACAAATAGTTGAATTAATTTCAGAGAGGTCACACACTGACAAAACAACTATATTTATTATGGTGGGAAATAGTTTAGGGGTGTCAAAGTCTGACATACATAGAAGTTTTGCTATATTAGAAGGCCTTCCTACAAAACATGTATTTGTTTGTGCATTTCCTTACTCATGCACACTGCCTGACAAATGCAATTATATGACATGTAGCCTAAATAAAACAATGTACAATGCATGTTGTAAATCTGATTGTATCAATTTCTTTGATACTAATTTATACGTAGATAATTTTAAGTTGACTTGGGACAGTTTATTTTTGTCCTCAAATCAGAAACGACGTCTAGCTACAGAAGTAGCTCATCTTATTAACTCAGTTATAAGCATTATAACGAAGAAAACTTGTGTCCCTATTGACATCGTCAGTAGTAATACTGATAATAGTAATAGTACAGTAGATTTAAATTAGATTCTCAGACAACGGGAGAGAATCATAGTGTTGATATAAAGATTGATTCAGTTCACTGCTCTCTCGGCTCAAAACTATTAAAGGACAAGACATTTAAGAATGAATTTAAAGTGGTACATCAGAATATTCAGAGTCTTTCTTCTAAATTGTTAGAAATAGAACTATTTTCGGAAAAATTTAACATTGATTGTTTATGTATCACAGAACATTGGTTAGACGAGAATAAAATGATGTTCCAATTGAAAAATTACAAACTTATAAGCTGTTTTAACAGAAAGTGCAACGAGCATGGCGGGTCACTTATATTTCTTAAAGAAAATTGTAAATGTAAAGAACGAAAGGACATAGTAGCTCTTTCTGTTAAACACCATATAGAAATTTCATGTGCAGAGCTAAACAAGTATATAATAGTATGTACCTACAGGCCACCTACTGGTGATTTCATTACCTTTGAGACTGTCATGGAGGATGTTCTAAGGTTAGCTTCCAATAGTAAAAAGGAAGTAATAGTGTGTGGTGACTTTAATGTTGACCTATTAGGTGACTCTCCTAATATATCGAAATTACTGTTACTTTTTAAATCATTTAATCTTTTTAATGTCTTTCTGGAACCAACTAGGATTACATCCACGTCGGCCACTTGTCTAGATAACATATTCTGTAACTGTGAGTTTAAAGACAGTAGTGTGATAAATTGTCTGAGGTCAGACCACAGTGGGCAGACCATTACCTTAGTAAACACTGACAAGACAAATAAAACTAAGGTTAGATGCAGACCGATTACTACAAAGAAAATTGACAATTACTTGAAGAAACTAGACGAAAAACTTCCGAGGGTTAAAGTAGATTGCAATTCTAATGAGATGTATACTAACTTATTTAAGATAATAGCTGATGAGTTTGAGAGTAATTTTGAAACGAAGGAAGTTTTGATAGACAATAAAATTAAATTTTGTGACTGGGCTACAGATGGTATTCGCAAAAGCAGGGCGACATTATATGATCTGTATGAGATGAAAACATTCATACTCCGCCCTGACTTTCAATCTTATGTGAAGAAATATAGCAAAATGTACAAATGTGTCTGTCACTGTGCGAAGACAATTTTTATTAATAACAAGATTAAAGACTCGGCTAACAAATCTAAGGCCATTTGGAATATTATTAATAACGAAACGGGGAAGAATCGAACACGCGAGACTAATTTATCTTTAAAGGTAGGCAATGACATAATAACATCAAATGACGAGGTGGCGAGAGTTTTTGAAGAGTTTTTTACGAACATTCCTTTAGAGACTACTTGCAACCTAGATTCTTCAGCTACATTAGCTGAAACCCTGATGAAGGAGAACGCACCTTCAACCGATAAGGAATTTAAATTCAGATATATAAATACATTAACTATTATAAAAACATTTAAGTCCTTAAATATGAAGAAAACTGAAGACTTGTGGGGAATGTCAGTTAAATTTGTTCTTTCTATTATTAATAAAATCGCCCCAATTTTGGCTAACATTTTTAATAAATGTATCGCTGAAGGTGTGTTCCCAGATCTTATGAAATTGAGTAAAATTATACCTCTGTTCAAGAGTGGGGATATGGAGGACCCTGCAAATTTCAGGCCTGTCTCGGTTCTTCCAGTTTTGAGTAAAATATTTGAGAGGATCATACTCAGTCAGATGCTTTTGCATTTCAATGAAGCTCGACTGTTTCATAGCCAGCAGTATGGTTTTACAAAAGGCAAATCAACAACCGATGCCGGTACTGCGTTAATTAAGCACATATTTGACGCCTGGGAAGACCATCACGATGCTATTGGAGTCTTCTGTGATCTGTCGAAGGCGTTTGATTGTGTGGACCATCAGACTTTAATTTCGAAACTGAGATACTATGGAATAGGAGGAAAGGCTTTAGATTTGATAGCTTCATATTTAGACAAGAGGCAACAAAGGGTCGATATTAATAATACTAAATCACAGGGGGCTCATGTAAAGATAGGCGTCCCTCAAGGATCTATTCTAGGACCATTTTTATTCCTCATTTATATTAATGACTTGCCTTTTATGGTTGAAAAATTGACTAATATAGTTTTATTTGCTGACGATACTTCTTTGCTTTTTAAAGTTAAAAGAAGTGAAAATATTTTTTATGAAATTAATTCTATTCTATCTGACATACACGATTGGTTTACCGTAAATAATCTTTTATTGAATTCTAAGAAAACGAAATGTATTAAATTTACACTGCCGAATGTTAGACAATGCGATACTAACATTATTCTAGATGGGAATAAATTGGACCTAGTTAATGATACTGTCTTTCTTGGTATGACTATAGATTCAAAGTTACAATGGGGACCTCACATTGCCAAATTGGCTGGAAGGTTGAGCTCGGCAGCTTTTGCTGTACGGAAAATTAGACAACTGACCGACGTTGAAACCGCCAGATTAGTTTACTTTAGTTATTTCCACAGCTTATTGTCGTATGGAATTTTGCTTTGGGGTAGAGCCGCTGATATTGAGACTATATTTGTATTACAGAAAAGAGCCATCCGCTCTATATACAAACTTGGTTCCAGGGATTCATTGAGAGAACTATTTAAAGAAATTAACATCCTTACAGTTCCATGTCAGTTCATTTTTTCCAATTTAATGTATGTACGAAAGAATATTTCAACTTTTGATACAATTGGCAGTAATCATGACATTAATACTAGGAACAAGCATAAGCTGGCTTTTCCAGCGATGCGTCTGGCGAAAGTTAATAAATCGTTTTTAGGGTACTGTATTAGATTTTATAATAAGCTTCCAGCAGAAGTTGCTCAAATGCCAGAGAATAAGTTTAAGTGTTACATTAAAGAGAAACTCAGTAAAAAAGCTTATTATAGAATTGATGATTACTTAGAGGACGTTAATGCATGGCTGTGATAAGTAGTTAGCTCTGCTCATATTATTATAATAATAATAATTAAGCTTATATGTATTGTATACCAACTAGTTTTAAGTCTTTTTTTGAAAAGATGGCTCAGGAGTTTCTTGCCTCCGTTCTTCTCCTTAGACAGAAAGAGCCCCCCCTTATCCGAACGGAGAGTAATTTGTAAAAATTGACGTTCATCAGAAAATTTTATATTTGTACGATGAATAAAAAATTTTGACTTTGACTTTGACTTTGACTTTGAAGAATTTTGCGGTTTGTATAGGAAATGGTAGCATGAATTTGATTTTGACATATCGTATCGTGAGTTTACTCGAAGATTTTCTCACTGCAAATTATTCAGTGACAACTATTTAAAATGGAAGTTAGAGCATTTATTTCTTTTGGTTTTCGTATTTTTTATTCATAACCAATATGCTACGACCACGTAGATACCCTACTAAGCTAAACTAGTATTTATTACACGCAGCAAGAGACGTAGATGAGGAGGGTAGCCCAGAGGCAAAATTTACAAAAATTCATGAGAAATGTAGGGTTGTGATGTGTGTGATTGAAAATTGATGGCGCTGTCTGGAGCAAGACCATTATACAACTGTTCAGTGTGCAAAATCTATTAGGTACAGCGTGCCGTATGTTGCATTACGTGGCCCTCGATTTCGGCGTGTCTGACCGTGATGACGTGGTGATTGTTGAAGCTCGTGATGAATATCTACTAGACTGGAAGTGCCGAGAATCAATCGTGACGGATGAGATCCATGGCATCCATGGCACCAATAGCAGTAAGAAGTAGCAACACAGTACACAAACACCTATACTTACTCACGTTTTGCTTTGTAAGCTATAATTCGTAAAATTCTAATGTGCCTAACTGTAGTTATGTGTAATTGTATTAATAAATACCATTATTGCTACTGTCTAGATGTGTTTGAACTCTACCCTCTCTAGAATAGTTAAGGACAGTTAGTTATTGACTATAAACTTTAGTGCCAATTTCTCCATAGTCGGTTATCTAACTGACAGGGATTGATTTATTAATTATAAGTCATATCCATATAAAATTCACGAAAGATGTGTCAAAAATCAACCACTACTCCCTGGTTATGCTCAAAGCGACTACGGAGAAATTGGCACTTAACCTAACTAAAGGTAATAAGTCTCTTGGTAGGCAGGATTAATAGACCTCATTAATGATAAATCATCAACTTTCTGGGCCCACTTACTAATGGGTATAAAGTTCTGGATAAATGAAATTACCACAAAATAAATAAAATATTTACATTCTGTTTAACAGTTTTTTATTCTTTATTTTACAAAAAACATATTTATCTTAGTAGGTAGTATCATGTAACATTTGCAAACATCAGCATAGTATAACAAAATGTATGATTTATCTTTTCTCCTAAATGTATTCTTCACCGAGCAATCAAAATGCACACTTATAATTTATGCCTTCACGGGGGTGCACTTGCAGGCGGTGGCCTGGTCCATGATGCTGGGTACAGGATACGCTGGTATAGCTGGATTGGGCTGGCTCCTCGTACCAGGCACATGTTCCATGCTGATTCTATATCTGATCACATCAATTATATAGCGTTCACCGGCAGCTTTCAATCTGACATATCCATTTTAGGGCTGAACCATCAACCATTCACTGTGCCCCCTTAGGCAATTTAGGAGCATTTTCTCTTTGTATTATTCTTATAATCACTCCATACCTGTAAAACAAATTATAATTGCATCATTAAGAATAAGAATATAACTACTAACTATTTCAAAGAAACATGAGTACTGCCGATGCTTTATATCAAGGTAACTAGTTAATGCTTTTTAAAGAGCAGGTATTAGGAAATCATTGCGAGACGAGGGCACTCTGTCATGACAACCTGCAATGTTCTCCTCTGCTTATCACTCCTCGTCCCGTCCCTTCGCTTTGAGCTTGGCTAGTTTTTTCCACTTATTAAGGCACCACTGGCGACCTCTCCATCCGTGGGCCTTGGCGTTGGTATCCGTAGGCAAATATCACTGCGTTGAATTCAATAAAACAATAAACAAATTTAACAAATAATTATGAAAGCCGACCTGTCAGTTAGTGTCAATAGATTGATAATTTGACAGATGACAGATGACAAATGTCAAAAAAAAAAGTTAGGATGTGCGTTCAAATCATAGTTATCATCCATAGACAATTGTTAAAGTGCGTTTATAAGGAATCGCTGCTTACTTTGAAATTATTATGAAGGTTTTGAACTTAACAATCTCAGTGTGGTACAACCTTATTTTAACTCTGGTAACGTTGTAACGACCGGCACACGACGAAGGCTTATGCTGCCATTTCAATACGTTCAAAGTTAACGTGTAGTAATGAAATACGGAAACGATGAAATGTTCGTGCTAAGGGTACAGAACAGATTTTTCGCGAATTCCCTGCATAATGAACCGAATGCAACACAATGTACAAGAGGGGTTCCGCTCATCTCGCATAATCTTTATTGACCAAAACTCATTTCGCATAACTCGTATGGTCTAAACTTTTTTGGCCGAACCATCACTTTGCCAAGACTTATGTGGCATAAGGCTCGTTTCGTCTAAAACTCTTTAGGCACAATCTTTAAACACCTATGTTTCGTTTGCTCAAATTTATGTTCGTCTATACCTATGTATAATCTTGTTTCTCCTAATGTTATCTTAATAAATAATATATTAAGTATGTAGTAAATGTACAAATTGTGGTATTTTTCTCTTACATCCCGAAAATCACGATATTGTATGATCAAAAAATCGAAAGTTAACGACCAATATAATCATTACAAACCCCATGAGATCGAAACCTAAAAATAGGTGCGACGACGAGCAAAGCGAGGAGGAGCGTGTTAGGTGCACATGTTCATCAAAACCAAAGCGGAGCGCAGCGAAGCGGAGCGGAGCGGAGCGGAGCGTTTTCCAAACAGCGGAAACAATACAAGGCACCAGCTTGCGCTATGTAGGGAGACGCTTCGTCAAAGTTAAAGCCAAACGAATATTATTACTTTGTATAAACCTATGCCATAGCATTATTAGGCTATTCAAGATTTGGCCATACCATTATTAGGCTAAACAATGTTATGCGAAATAACTTTTTACTAAACGAGATTTATGCCATACGATTTTCGGCGTAACGAGACTTTGACCAAACGTTACTATGCAATACGAGATTAGGCAAATAAATCTTATGCCAAAAAAGGTAGAACCGTACAAGAGATTTCGAGTTTGTTGCCAATTTTCAAATCGAAAACTGGAAATTATTCAATGCACTGAGTGTACACAACAAGCCACGACGTTGCCGTGTGTGTGTGTGTGTGCACACGCACGCGCGGTTGCCGCTCCGTGCAGAAATGTTGTTCAACTCAAGCTATTCACATTTTTAAAGAAACTTGACTAAGTTTTTTCCAGTACCAACATTGTTTACAGTTTCCTTAACGATTTTCCAGAATTTCTGTTATATGGCGAGTTCTTATTTGAAGCTTTTCAAGTTAATTATTATTTCTTAAAAAAGACTAGCTGTTGCCCGACAGCTTAAGTTCACCTTTTATTAAATGTTTTCCCGTAAAGGGCTCACGTCCCGCGTCTATTTTTTCATATTACTTCTTATTGACCCTTCTTAACCATTCGTAGTCATCCAGAAATAAAATACAAACCTCAATTTGCCAAATTGGCCGCGTTGACGGTACAGTCAATCAAATTATTTTACCTATTAGAAGATCTAACCTTCCGTTTACGAGTAATTCAGTTCATTGTCACTGGATTTTGACTGTCTATATTTCACACGGCGCACGGGACCCCAAAGAATACGTGTGATGTGTAGGCACGATCTCACTGCTAAACGCCGTACAATTTCACCCGCGGAATCTGAGTGACTGCTAGCTCAGCCACCTTCACCCCTCGCGATCGTTTCATATTCGCAGTGAACGACTTTTTGCCAACCAATTGAATTTATCACATCCCCCGAATTTATGAACGGCGTGGTGTATGATTATTCATATAACATAACTACGAGGTAAGATACATTTAATAAATTAAAAATAGATTCGTTTACTTTCTTTGTGTATGTTTTATATAATAAAATCACTTATACATGTATATATAGTGCCACAAACTTATCTGTTCCGGTGAGAGCGAACTAAATTGACCCATTTCTCATTACTTACTAATGAATTGTATATTGTTAAAGATTAGATGGGTTTATTAACACCGCAAGAGCGAATTAACAATACGAACAAACATAAAATCTTATAGAATGAAGAAATATTAGACATTTATGTGAACTCTCAACGGAACAGATAAGTTTGTGGCACTGTATAAGGTACGTATATGTATAAAGTTATTATATTAAGGTTACCATAAATTGATTTCTACCAATAAAAGATTTAAATTTAGAATTGCTTAATCGTACTTGATTTATGGTCCCTATATTACAGCCCCTCCTCCTTCATTGACCATTTAGTAGGGTTAATCATTTAGTAGGGGTCAATATAGACTTAGCATCTGCTAAACTTCAGTTCTCATTTGTATCCAGTACTGGTTTATGCATAACCAAACTGGAATTCAGAGAAATGTTACTGTATCATGAATTGTTCAGCTATTCGGAGGATAGGTGTTCAAATAATATGATTTATAACACTGCAAGTCATGAGGCTACTCTGACTTTGCGAAAACTGCGTTGGGTTACGACTATATGGCTAGATCTGAGCTGTCTTAGCTATTCTAGCAGTCAACCACTTTCATCCTACCTTAGCCCCAATTTCTCCATTGTCGGTTATCTTACCGACCGGGATTGGTTAATCAATTATACGTCATATCCATATAAAATTCTTGACAGATGTGTCAAAAGTCAACCACTAATACCTGGCTATGCTCTAACCGACTATAGAGAAATTGGCACTTAGGCTTCGACCAATTTTACACGACGTTTATAAATAGATGCTACGCTACAGCGTAGCTAACTTGCTAATCCGTAGGCTTTTGCTACGCGCGCTACAATCCGCGTATCAAGTGTTTTTTTTTTTTTTTTCATGGGCAGCCAACTATTTTCCAAAATAACTTAATAATAGCTTGATGCCATTTTAACAGTTTATTATGTCAGTAACAAACAAACATACAAAACAGAAAAGAAAACAAAGTTTTGATACCACGCTATACCCTGTAGTTACATTAAAGAGCAATGTTATGACATAATAATATGCTACTGCTGAAACCTACTACGAATAAAATTTTATTTTGGAGTAGGAGCCAATAACTACGCAGGAGTTTTATCTTTTTCTAGAGTCGAAAAGTCGATGTAAGTCCCCTGCATAAATTAAGTGGAACATCACAGCATTGCTTCGCGTTCGATAGTAACCTAAGAACAATGACAAAATGGCCTGTAGCACTCAGATAATAGAGTAGATACTATTGTTTTTTTTATCATTCATGTAGGATCATAATCTATTCAATATCATCTAATAAACAATGAAATTTATTCTTCTTTTGTAGTTCATTAGTAAATGTGAAAGGGTTATTAAGCTACAAATCACTATGTACCATATATGCAATGTTAATGACTTCTATTGATATGCATAACCATAGCTGAACATAGAATTTGTTAAAATGTAGTAGTAGTATTAACACTAAAGTTACCAAATTGTTTTTGATTAGCTGTAAATATCTCCCTGTTTATGTTTATGTGTATTGCTTTAACTTAAGAAAGAAGGCACTTTGTAAGACCCCAGTACATTTTGTTCACAATTTCAGAAACAATTAGGAACTCTTTAGGCGAGGCTAATGGTAAAATGTTTAAAAGCTTTTAAATTGTTGTAAAAAAACTCTTGCAAAGAGTTTTATTCTGATAATAAACTGCAGGTTGAATGAGCAATTTTCTCTTTGGTCGAATAAATATTTAACACAACTTTGTTTCTAAATGTGACGTGTTATAACTCGTAAGTTTATAAATTTTTGTGTGTGTGTAACGTCATCATCGTACCTCCCAAAGTGAATCACTGGAGTTTATTATATTGGGGGTGGTTCTTTATAATACACATATTTTTTTTCCATTCTCATTTTTTTGGCGTGTCGGTGACAAACACGAGACTGACTAGCACGTCTAGGGTTTGTCTTTCGGAAAGGCTTTGTTTGTCTTTCGGAAAGGCTTTTTCCTGGATTTCGAGGCATTTTCCATTTAAATCGACTGATTCGTTTGCAAACAATAACAGTGTATATCCGTGTCTGTGTTTAAATTTCCAGGAATTTTACTTAGTTTACTACAATACGTCGTGTATTATGTTTTAATTATGGTTTTCTGACTACTCATTAGAAAAATCAATAAGTGATTAACTCAATTATCAGTGTTATCTATGAAATCAAAAATACTAATTACTAGTAATTACTTAGAGTCTACTAAAGACGACATCTAAATATAACTGTAACCTATTTTTAAATTCAGCACATAAAATAAATTAGTTTCTATGTATAATTGTATACATAGCTGACCTATTTTTAGATTAAGTTACTAAAATAAATTGCTTTTCTACTAGCTTTGAGACGCTAAATTTGACTAAACGAGAATCCAGTGAAGCATAATATTAGAATGTGCCTTAATTTCATGACAAAAGTACGGACTAAATTCATTATAATATTAATAACTACAAGTACCAACAAAAGGGTAAAATAAGGTGAAACTTATTTTGCCTTGTTTGTAATATTGTTAACATAAAGTTGTGTTTTATTAAAATATTTTTTTATATAGAAAACACTTATTTATTTTAAACCCCCCTTAAAGTCCTTGCATCCTTCCAAAAAATAAGATAGGAAAAATAAGACTTTTATAACTGAATCGTGTAGTTTTTACTGTTCCAAAGAAGAGAAGATATTCCACGAGGCCCTCAGGGGTCGGTTATAATTACAATATAGGCCATCTACATAATAACAGTATTAAACTACGATTAAGATGAAGTTAAAGCTCTCCAAGTCTGCTCACAGAGTTAGAACTAAAATTTACTTTTAGTTCTATCATCCAAAAGTGTATTCTGGGAAAACATTTAATTTTTTACTAGGTAAAGGAGCTTTTGGAATACCTACGTAAGTATTACTTACGTACGTATCAAACTGTTGCCATAATATTTTAAAACGCAGAACTAAATAACAATAATATTGGAGCGAAAACGGTTTTGGAGCTACGCTACCACAGACAGATACACAAATATACATATTCGTTAAACTTATATAAACCTTTTACTCTAGTGGCTAAAAAAACATACTTTTGCATTCTTTTGTTGATAAAATTACTGCTAAGCAGTTTGTTCTGTTGTCGGAAAAAATACAGATGGTTGAGAAAGAAAAGCTACAGCGATGAACAGAAAAGAATAGCTAAAACGGCATTCTTCCTGAAGAAATTAAATACCTTACCTAATTAAGTGTAAAGTTGCGGCCGCGGGCAGCAGCTAGTGTGCAGGATATAAAAGTGGAGCGGTCCTGCAGAGCACTTTAAAATATTGCGGAGCCAGCGCCCGCGTGCTCTGACTGCTAGTTAAAACTATATGTACTCACACGGCGGTTGGAGTTGTCTGTTTGTCTGTCTGATTTAGCCCCAGTTTCATCATACTCGGTTAGATCATAACAAGGGATTTTTTAATCAATTATACGTCATCTTCATATTAAATTCTTGACAGATGTGTAATAAGTCCACAACTGATACCAGGTTATGATCTAACCGAGTGTGATGAAACTGGGGCTTAGTAATACATGAGGATACTGATGATTCATCTTTTCAAAGTAATGGTAACAAACACGAGACACTAGGGTGCATCTCGAGTTTGTCACCGCGGCTGAGGGTTTTGATTGAAGTGCAGGTTCAGGAAATACAGATCTAGTTTAATAAATCCCATTCAAACAATGACTGAATTACCAAAATATTACTCAAAATAGGCAAACATAACACCCCTGCCTGTTGTATCGTTTACCCGAATGTATACATAAACACAGAGCTCCAGGCACTTTCAGCGGTCAAATAACCTCATTACCTCTGGGAGCACCCAAACAATTTAGTAGCTAGTCAGCGCTGCCCTGATATTACATAAATTGTAATGGATTTATATTACAACGGACGGACAAATAGAATATGCCAATTTTTATTAATAAACTAGCAATAACCTAGCAAAATGCAACGTACTTCCTTTTCCACCATCATCCTATCCACAATATCCTTTTCAAAGAGTATAGACAGGGAATGATGAAATAAAGTAGGTAACAAATTAAATGACACTCAGGGAACGAGAAAGAGAGTTAGCAACAAAGCACATACTTACCGAAACAATAGATCGTGTATCATCTATATATGGTATTCCATCAGTAAATCGAATGTTTTCTTACCAAAATAAGTAAATAAACAAAAGCCCCAGGAGAGCACTAGTGCACTAAACCCGTGAGTCACGGAAAGGTGCGACTACCTCAATATCCGGTGCCAAGCCACGGTGGCGGCGTATTTACTAACTACGTTATTTACAGTTGTTGTGGCGGCGTACCTCGTGCAGGTTGACTGGGAGAAAATGCTTATAGGATTAAAAGGATGGTTTAAAAGTGGCCCCCTTGTAGCAATAAAGAATAAAATTAAATCCGGGCATTGCTTATCTGTCAAAGCTGCCATAATTTGTATGGATCTGACTGTTGATTGCTAATCTGTCGGTAGTGGTAAAGCACCAAATGTTCCTAGCTCAACGAAAGGATTTGATCTTGAGCAAGTCTTGAATATTATTTAACCAATAATAAGCTATGTTTAATAGTATTGTAACCTGCATTCCATCATTATTTGTATATGATTACAGCAAATAATTTTTCAGTCGAAGCAAAGCACGCGGGAAAAGGCAAGGTACAAATGATACGTTCATGCAGCGACAGACATCGCAACTACGCGTTGATTTTAATGGAGAGCGGCCGGGATATACCTGTCGGGTTCAACTTGAGTTGTATTGGTTTTCTTGTTATTTATTCTCCGTAATTTATAGAGGATGTACTTACCTGCCTTCTCTTATTGTACGGTAAATATATTATATAAAACTCAGCTCTAGATTCTAGGGTTTCACAAAAAGAGACTGCCCGTGTGACGTATCAGCTGTTTGTACCTTGGCGCATCCTGGATAGTGAATGGCTAACAACTTATACATATATATACACTCACGGGCAATGAAACGTTTACACCAACTTGTTCAAACATTGCATTTAAAATTTTAACAAAATATTACCGTTTTTAGTTGGTAATATCCTGATGCTCTGTTAAATGCACTTCAATGTTGCAGAAGACGTCAGTAAGCTAGCCTAAGAGCAATTTGGTATTTTTCTCAGTGGAAGTATCTGACTAAACGGTGATAGATAGGTAAAAGCTCTAGTAGTAATCACCGACAAGCTAAGTAGTACATGAAGTAACATAGAATATTTTATATTTTTTCTTAGTCATGGTTAGTTTCTGAAAAACCACACCCTGCCATACTCTTTCAAGATGAAAATTCACGTTAACTTTATTGCGCTAAAACGTTTCTGAGGTATTATGATACTAATAACAAAAGGGAGTAAGTGCCGTTTTAATTTCAAAAAGTATGAATCAAAATAGAACAAATTTTAAATTTAAAGCCGCATCACCGTACAGTCAGGTGATTAATATCACAACAATAAATTACGTAAAACAACAAATCGTTAGCAACATAGCTTTTAAGCCGACGATAAATATTGTACGGCGATTACGCAAACACGGAGGTGAATCTGTGAAAAAACATATTTCTAAACGTCAGCGACCGGACCGGTGCGCGTCCGGCCCTGGGGGTCACTCTATATGGCGGAAAATAAAGTTTAAGAGCGCCTGCTGCGACTTTATATTAAGGCCCTGTTTCACAATGTCTGGTTAGTGGCTACCTGTAAGATAAAATACTTGCTGTAACTTTCTGTTATTATTTTTTTGACAGTGACAGCATATATTTTATCTCACAGGTAGCCACTAACCAGACATTGTGAAACAAGGCCTAAGGCTGATTCACACACTATTATGCACTGTTTAGTGCAAGTGCGAGTAGTCTGTGAGTACCTACCTAGACGTACCTATATTGCCCAGTATGTATGGCAGATTTAAAAGTTTTGCAAATACAATATAACAACAAGCTCAGCAATGTAGGTCTACTAAACACTCGCAATAAACATAGTTTGAATAAGCCTTGAAACGTGCCGATTGAACGACACCCCTCGTTGGTTTTTCATCGGTATAGAGTCACCCCCCCTCATCCGGTGCGCACGGACCGGATGCGGCGGATAAATTATGCATTTAGTACATGTCAATTCAAAGGCTACGGATGAGATAAATCTCCGGATCGGCCGGGACGGTGGGCCGAATCGGAAGAGATCCGGAGAGACGGGTATTTTGCGCGCCGTCGCGGTGTGGTTTGTTTGGATTTGGAAATCTTGAATTTACAATAGATTTATTTAAGTTTTTAAGTTGTTAATTTAATTTGTTTTTTTTCTATTTCGCATTCGATCAGAATTGACGGAAGTATTATACGTCCAAACTAGAAAAGGCTTCTGAAACTAAAATAGCTCGAAGACTCCCAATAATTGGAAACCACGAACATCGAACAGGCAAACGAAAAAAAACGTACGGAACCGTCTGTGAGCGAGTGTGACTCACACGTGTAAGATCCACTTTTGCAACACATTGTTTTTAAAACATATATATAAGTATATAGCATTCGTAGAACAGCTTACAGCATAAAGTTTATTTAGCTTTTGAAATAAACTTTATTGAGTGGAAATCTAAGAGAGCAGACACTTCAAATTTAATTACTTCAGGGCACGCACGAGTACGTTCTAAAATAAACTTTATTGCTGCGATGTGTAGGTTGAAATCCTGTAATGAAAATGGGCAAACTTTTAGGCCAGGATTTTTCAGTAGCCAAGTTACAGTTTATGAACTTATTTAAGGTAAATATTTAAATGTTCATATTTGCTTGGTAACTTTTGCTCCTTCATAACGTTATTAGTATAGACAAGAGTATATATATTATGTATACAGGGTGATTGGAAAGTCGATGTATTCCTTTAAATGGCCAAAATAAACGCATAGGCGGACAAATTTCAGTGGGGAAAAGAACAAGATTTTGTTTCAATTTTAAGTTATAATGTCTTATAACTGGACTTTGTAGAGCTCCGAACCGTTTACTTATTATTGTTCTCCGATAGCGCGGTTCCTCAAAGGCACAGATCGACTACAAGGTTGCTTCACCGAAATAATTCTTGTCCGATAACACGGTTAGCCGAAAGTAATTTTCGATGACGATAGGTTCAACGATAGAATGCTTTTTCGACGTCCCATTTTGTAAAATTGTTTAACAATCAAATTGCATCTGCAACAACACTATTCGGTGAAACTTTTCAGCTAAAACATTTGGCACAGTGTTTGAATACGTTGAATTTAAAACAATAATTGTCAAATAGTGTTATTGTCACGTGCTACTGGCCAATCATGTTTTCGGCAAATTAACCGTCGGCGTCGTCGAACAGTAGTTTTGTGGAACCGGGTTGTGAAGAATTATTTTGTTTTACCAAACATAATTGAAAATTACAATCGGCTAACCGTGTTATCGGACAAGCATTATTTCGGTGAAGCAACCTTGTCCTAGATCTGTGCATTTGAGGAACCGCACTATGGGAACACAATAATTAGTAAGCGGTTCAGATCTCTACAAAGTCCAGTTACAATACTTTTTACCTTCATATTGGAACAAAATCTTGGTTGTTCCTACTGAGATTTGTCCGCCTATGCGGTTGTTTTGGCTATATCTTGGTCATGCATTAATCGATTTTAGATTGGAATATGTAATTTTAAAACTTATAAATTGATTATGTTTTTAAGCTGTAGTGCCTGAAAAATTGTCAGATAAAATTCTTTTTTAATTTAGCTTTTTTGTTTTCACCTTTCGTAACATTTTCTTGACGTTTCAACTATTTTGAGGCACTGTGTCTAAATTAAGTTAAATATTGCACATTTAATGATTATAATTAGTTGACTAACGTGTCACTAATACAAAACAATTAAAAAAGTATTTAAAAAATGATTAGTTTTTTTTAACTTTTAAACATATAAATTTTGGCAAAAACCTAAAAAAAAACTCAAAACTTAAATAACTCAGAAATGGTTGACTTTCGGATAATGCATTATGGGGTTTAATCGACAGGAAATGCCTTCGTCTACAACCCATTTAAAGGAATACATCGACTTACCAATCACTCTGTATATCTGTTAACTACAGGAATCAATGTGAAAGAAAATAAATGTAAGTAATAGTGTACGATAGTTTAACTTAGGTAGCATGAAATTAAATCACTTAATCTAATTAAATCACACAACTTAACGTAGGATCACTTAATCTAAGAAAAATACAGTTTTTATCTTCCGAATAGGCGTCAGACCACGAGAAAAAAAAGTCCAGGGACCAAAGGTCCATAACATGGTCCTGGTCCAAGCGATCAGCCGGACGAAAAGGCAGTGGAACCAAGCGCATATGTGGAGTATTTTTAACCGACTTCAAAAAAAGGGGGAGGTTCTGAATTCGTCGGGATCTTTTTTTTATTAATTCAACTGTCTAACATATCGGAAAACAAGCGTTTCTTGAAGGTGAGTCCTTTAAATTATGTATGAAGATACAAAGTCAGTGTTATTTCACATCAATGTTTACGTCGACTGAATAAAGAACGCATGTCATATTGAGAGGTCGAGTAGGTGGGTGGAAAATAGCTGGATGATTTTCTGTGTTACTTCGATATCTAAAGTACTTCGTTGTACAGGTATGAATGTTTATCATTGCTGTGTTTCATTACTCTTCACCCCAAATGGGAAACCCTTGTAATTATGATCCTGACCCTGATACCGAACTATTTCACAATCATGTAATAATTAAAAGTAACACAAATACATTAAATATCACTGCACAATACCTTTTTATTATTGCAAAAACTGCGTCCCTACACAATTTCAACGATTGTCAGTGAAGTTTCAGTGAAGCCAATTGCATGTTGGAATTCTTGCCATATACCTCAGTAAGCAGCTTATGCCGAGTGCCTCTCAAACATATTACAATTTTAAAGCCAGTTATTATTTATTGAAAAAAAAACATATCTACTGATAAAAATACAAATAAAATGGCGATATGGTTTGCAACCTATCACGTGAGTACAAATGTGCTGCTAAAAGTGGGTGGCTCGCTTGTGAGCTACTACTCCTTCAGGGATTACAGTCGTGAGTGCATAAAAAATACAACTAACGAGATAACACTTAAACACCGCGTTAAAACTGATCCGTCCGTTTCTAAGATACGTTGATAGACGCATAAACAATGACAAGTATCTAGCTTATAATGGCTCAATTTTTTTCAATCGATATAAATACAGGTTGAATTCATGCAGGTTTTGACATCAATACAATATTTGAGTCAGAAATAAGTCGCGTTCTCGGCTGAGTAGGCCGCGTCAAAGTGAATCGACCATGCGAGGAAAAAGACAAATATATTTCCAACTATATTTTAGCGTTTCTATTTGAATGGTTGGATCGCACAGTTTATTTCGAGTTGCTGAAATTTAATCAGAATAGGATTAAATGGAGCTTCCTGTGTTTGACAGGTGTAGTGAGTGAGTGAAGGTTTCAGACTGCTTCGGTTGATGTGAAATGTATACGAAGTTACAAGCGTTGGAAAACAGTATTTTAATCCAAAAGGAAGTCAACATATTCGATATTTATGTGCTACAACTTTACTACAAAGACTACTTAAATACAAAGATGAACAAAAAACTCTTCCACTTTTACTGGTCGCTAATAGCGTAACTGTTTAATATTCTGAACCCTCCAACAACACTTACCGTAGAGCATTCTGTGGTATTGTAGGGAGATTTCAAAAAAGTACAATACAATAAATTGCAGCAATTTTGAAAGCATACATTTTTAGTACAGTCGAAATGCAAAATTATTCATAAATAGATTCATAAATCGAAACACAAGAGTATGTTTATTGTTTGTGTCAAAGTCCTATCTTGTTGGCGCTTTGCAAGCCTTTTGTAAACTGATAGTTAGTTCTATGAATTCGGGGTCGATCTATGTTATTTGTCAGACGCAATGTTTTCTCCACAGACCTGTATTTGAATAGACAACGCTTGTCTCATTCCTTGTATAGAAACCAAGCGTGCCATTATTTTTATACCTACTGTCACGTCAGTCACGTCACTTGAACGATTTAGTTTAGGAACGTCCCTAATGACACTGCGCTAAAGGAAGATAATTTCACTCCCTTTTTACACGCGAAGTACATGCACTTGCGTTGTCTACTCAAATACAGGTCTGTGGTTTTCTCAATACTAATAATAGGTATTCCAGGTTCCAGGATCCCATCCAGCACTAGTGTCGTGATACATTAACCGAATAAATTATATTGTTCTGTACCGCAATGTCATGAATTACTCACACTATTCATAATCACATAGATTTTCTAAATACAATATCTGGATTAGGCACCACAAGCAAAGGCTGCGGTACAGTGGAGGACTCATTTATCGTTTCACTTTGCAATCAAGTTTATATTCGTAGGGTAGAAAAGCCCAAGGAGTGTTAGGGCTCTGCCAGTCTGTCGTACCTCTCCCCCGTTCTCTTCTATTGAACAACTGCGAGTGTGTAGGAGACGTTTTTATGACGCGACATCGTATCGTGTTTATGCGTGGCAGCCCTTACACTGGTGATGTCTTCCACTATACTGTACGAAGGTGATTTTCGGGAGAAAACCCTAGCACGTGACTGAAACGGGCGTCGGAGTTCGGAGCTCATAACTGTTTATAGCGAAAGAAAATATCAGCAGAAATCTCTGCCTAAATTGTTATTTGGTCCAGCGAGTTCGGGGTCACGTCTGACCTTAGATTACGTCGGGTTCGCGTCGCGTATTGATAGTGTTTAGCTTACAATATTTCGGATTAGGGATAAACGAAAATGTTTATTTTTGTAAAAAGTAATTGGCTGAGCTGGCAGTATACTGCATTTTTTCATAATAGTCATAAAATGACAACAATCTTGGGGTGTATTTTTATTTGAATTTGTTTTAAAACTAGGTATAAAACATAAGCTTGCTTGCATTGTTCCTGAATTAAATACTTGCTATAAAAAATGGTTTGTATATTCAACATTTGTATAGTAATATTTGGATTAAACACAGTAAGATTGTTTACCCTCTATGAAAAGTATGTAAAAATCCACTTTAGTTACTACGTAAGTTCTGCTTAACTTGCCGTTCTCTGTTTAGAAACGGGGCGCCATATTCCCATAGCGGTGCGGTGTCCGCGCCCTGCACTCTCTCATCCATTTGTCACTGAGACTGCAACATCCATCTACCGAGGAACTTGAAGGGAATGCGACGCGTCTAATGGTTCATAAAACTTGAAGATGTGTTCAACTGTACTAAGTAATGGCGAACAAAAAGGTTGCGTTAATAATCATATGTCACTGAAATAGTTAAGACTTCGGTCAGTAGGGATATTAATTTCAGCATTGGTTTCATTCTATTTTTTTAAATCTTTTGTACGGGACCTACCCGTATGGTCGGTTAAGAATACTGGAAATTTTGGTTTCAAATAAAATACGTATACACCTACCTAATTAGTAGGTAGATAAATTTAATAGGCTGTGTATTGGCAAGATATAACGATAATATCACGTTTTTTTTTTATTCATAGACTACATAGTTTTTAGATGTGTTATTTTACCGAAGATAAATCTGTGCAGTCACCAAAGTTCTCTTGTACGGACAAAGGAAATACTAACATTTCATCATCAGCCAATAATCATCCACTGCTGGACATAGGCCTCTCCCAAGGAGCGCCACAACGCTCGGTCCTCTGCCTTCCTCATCCAACTACTACCCGCCACCCGCCTAAGGTCGTCAGTCCAGCGGGCAGGAGGGCGTCCCACGCTGCGTTTGCCTGTTCGTGGTCTCCACTCGGAAACTCGTCTACCCCAACGGTTATCGGTTCTTCGGCAGATATGACCAGCCCACTGCCACTTCAGCTTGCATATTTTGACAGCTATGTCGGTCCTTAGTCCTCTGACGGATAACCTCACATTTGCGTGTACGTTTTCCCCGAAATGTATTCGTCATTTCCCATTACTACCGAAACCCTTTGCCGTTACGAAGTGTAAAGAAATCTCGTTTTAATTAAAACTAACGCAAATAATAAAAAACAGCAATGTTGGTGCGCTCCGCACCGAAGCAATTTGAACTGTAATTGTCGTTTTCATAAGGTTTCATTTCGAATAATAATAGTTTTCCATTATGCATATTGCACTTTCAGATTCATTGGAAAACCACCCACTTATTACACAATTTGCCCCAATTTTTTTAAGCGTTTTATGTTATAAATGGGTGAATGGGTGAGTGAACACAGTGTGAATGTCCAAGCAATGAAATGGATTGTTTTTTATTAAGTATCTACTTCCCATTAACTTTCGAAACATCCTCTCAAAACAGCTATTCCCAAAATACCAGTTGACCATGCGTTTTCACTTATCGGGAGCATTATAAATTTACACATTGTGCAATGTTTCTCGGACACCACACCAAGTTATCCTACGGATAATATTTTATGTTATAAAAATAACTCTAACGAAGCAATATAACAACAATACATCGGTAAAATTATGAATTCCCCAACTGCCCCAGAAACATGAGTTTCGAATACGTTGTACATACAAAAAAAAACATTAAATCACGTTTGTATTCTATTAACAATACCAGGAACTTCCATAAAATAACATGAGACTACAATAAAGACTTTAATATCATGAAAAAATGAACAAGAAAAAACCTCATAACTAAAAATAAAAGAACTCCCGGAAAGACTGAAGGCGTGCTTAGTTTCAATGAAAAATGAAATAATTCAAGTTAATGAATGGTGAAGGTAATTTACCCAACAATATAGGAACTAATGCGGTAGTCGTGGGTTTAATACATGAAATAAAATGTAGGTAGACAAGATAAACCACAAGTTAGTGAGTCGGTGACGAAAACTAGACCTAGGGTTTATCAACATGGTGAAGAGATTGTTCAGGTAGTCGCTGACTAGTCAGAGTGCGATTGTCCTTTTAAAATAATAAGGAACAAATGATACAACAAGAGTCTCCTTCCGTGTACCTTCAAAGTAAACTGGGAAACTGTATAGGTAGGTCAATAATCTCGTTGCCACTGTTGCCAGTAATTTATTGGCATTAATGAAACTGAACCAGCTAACCCTTTAACCACGGTCACAGAAAGAGCTAGTTTCGTTGTATCGTGAGTTTTATCTTTAGTAAAATATTAAGTCAGGAAAATTAAAATAAAATTTATATGCCAACCGACCTCACTAGGTGTACAACATCATTGCCAGAAGATATAAAATGTGTGTAACATAACACTGCTTTTAGCGGAATGATAACGGCCGGCGGGAATTTACTCTGAAAACTGCAGCGAAACGGAGGGCGTCCCAGTTTTGTTCTTAGCTTCGACTGTAAGAGGATTATCCCTCAGGAATTGTGAGGAAAATTTCAGTTTTTCATTAATGTTATGCGTCACTGGGCAGGCAGTGCTGCGGAAAAGTGGGATTAAGTATAAAAAACAATCACGAATCTGTATGGAAAGTATGTTTTTCTTTTTAGATAAGCAATTTTTTAATTAATTATCTACTCGCTTGTATTTGTAAAACTAATTCAGAGTTCTTTGCGATTAATAAACTTGCTTGTTGTGGTTGTATGACATAACACGACTGTCGAAATGTGGATTTGTTATTGTGTATAATATGAAACGTTAGTGCTATACTAGTATCGCGTCTGGACGCGAAATAATTGTTATATGCATTTTAAATTAGATAAACATAGATAAGCATCTAGATTCAGTTATTAGTTGAGTGTTAGGCTCCTGGTGCTATGCTTCTGGGATTTCCTAACTTCTTCAATGAAACTCAGATAGAATTTAGACAAACTGTATTAATTAAAATAGGCGCTGATTGTGCAAAAGGCCGAGAAATTTATGTTGCGCGGTCGCAGAGAGCTGAGCGAGTGTGTGTGCCGCGCCGCGATGTCTCGGAGCTCGCATCGCGCGAGTGGTGGAGGCACGAAGATTGCCGAGGATCCCCGAGGCGATGTAGGCAGGTTGTAGGTGTAGGCGTTCCGGTCGGAACATACTCCCCGGGTTGAAGAGCTGTGTCTTCAAGAAGTTGAAACAGGAAGGGGGCATATGTTGTTGTATGCCCTTGTGATGGTCCCCTTCTTTGTCAGGATCTCCGCGACTCGGCTGCGGCCATCAGGACCCGGCTTGACGTCGGTCACTCTTCCCAGCAGCCAGAGTAGCGGGGGTTGGTTCACGTCCTTGATCAAGACCATGGTGCCGGTCTTCAAGTCTTGTCCATCTGTCTGCCATTTTGTGCGTTGCTGGAGAAGAGATACATATTCGTTAGCGTAACGCTGCCAAAAATGGTGACGCAACTTCTCAATCCTCTCGTGACGCTCAAGTTGCTGAAGGTTGACGTCGGCGACCTGAGGACCAGGGACTGAGGTGAGTGGCCGTCCAATTAGGAAATGGGCAGGGGACAAGTAAGAAAGATCAGAAGGATCGGAGGATAGAGGCGTCAAGGGTCTGGAATTTAAAATAGCCTCTATCTGAATCAGACATGTGGAGAGCTCTTCATATGTTAAATGAGTGAGATTAAGTACTCTACGAAGCAAATGTTTGGTGGATTTTACGGCTGATTCCCATAAACCCCCGAAGTGGGGTGAGTAGGCAGGAATGAATTTGAAATCGATGCCATGATTGGCAATATCTGCCTCTATATCTTTGGAGGAACTTTCAAGAAGACGTGTGAGCTCGTTGAACGCTCCGACGAAGTTGGTGCCGTTGTCGCAGTAGACGCGTCGAGATTTGCCACGACGAGCCGTGAAACGGGAAAAGGCTGCGAGGAATCCCTCCTTAGTGAGGTCGGACACCAGCTCCAGGTGGACGGCTCTGACTGCAAAGCAGACAAACACACAGATATAAGACTTGTGCAATCTGCACCCTCTACCTTTGCGGTCTGCTATCAGCACTGGCCCGGCATAATCTACTCCTACATTTAAGAGTGGGAACTCAAGATGTGTTCTGTCGGTAGGTAGATTTCCCATTTTGATTTGGATGGGTTGTGACTTGAAGCGTACACAACGTACGCACTGGCGGACGATCTTCTTAGAAAGGTTTTTACCATTTAATGGCCAGTAACTAAGTCGTATGTTGGCTAATAATATTTGAGGTCCAGCATGAACAAACATTTGTGCATGGCTTCGAATATGAGTTTGGTTAAATGATGGTTACTGCCAAGTAGTATGGGGTGCTTAACATCATAAGTGTAGTGTGAGTTATCTAAGCGACCACCCACACGGATTATGTCCTGTGAATCAATAAATGGAGAAAGGCTAATTAATCTGTTTTTCTTATGCAGGCTTTGATTATTTTTACGGATTTTGTATTCATCAGGAAACATTTCCTGTTGGGCAGATCTGATGATAAGGGTCTTTGCTGACTGAAGGTCTGAAGATGTTAAAGAGCCTGAGCTTTTAGGGTTGGATTTACAATTTTGAATGAATCTGAGTACGTAAGCAATAACTCGGATTAACTTTGTTATTGATGAAGATTTATGAATGAGGGCAGAAATTAAATTATTAGAGCTGCAGTCATTTGTTTCATCTGCAACATCCGCGTGCATCACAACTTCAGGCAGTACAAGATTTTGTAAGAGGGGAGATGGGGGAAAATCGATTTCTTTATGTTTGAGGAAATCGGGACCTGACCACCAAAGAGTTGAAGAGCCAATGGAATCAGCTTTCATCCCCCGTGAGTTTAAATCAGCCGGGTTGCTTTTAGACGGCACGTAGCTCCACGTCTGGTTGATCGTAGCTTCTTGAATTTCGCTCACTCTGTTGCGGACGAAACTATTGAGTCTACTCGGTGACGCAGACAGCCATCCCAGCACAATGGTAGAGTCGCACCAGAAGTAGCAGTGGCTCAAAGGAAGGGTAAGTGACTGGCGTACCTTAAGGTAGAGACGTGTGCCTAACAACGCGCCACACAACTCTAGGCGAGGAATCGTGGATGCTTTGATGGGTGAAACCTTGTGTTTTGATGCTAGCAGGCGAACACTGACGGAGCCGTCGACTGCTACTGCTCTTACATAGACACACGCCCCGTATGCCTTTTCAGAAGCGTCTGTAAAGGTGTGGTATTCAATTAAAACTGAAGAGTCACATAGGACCCAGCGAGGAATTCGGATGGAATTAAGAGCTGGAAGTGACTGAATAAAATCATTGAATTTAAGTTTTATGTCTGTGGGAACGCTAGAGTCCCAATCACATTTTTGAATCCACAGATGCTGTAAGAGCATTTTAGCCAGTACCACACATGGTCCTACTAGGCCCATGGGGTCAAAGACCTGGCTAACAATTGATAGTATGGTACGTTTTGTAATTTTGTTTGGGACAGTCAATTCAATTGTAAAAAACAAGTTATCTAAATTAGAATCCCAATACAGGCCAAGAGTTTTACTGGGGGAAGCATCATTTAAGTTAAGGGTTTTTTCTATGTTGTGTTTGTCAAAATTTGAAATTGATTCTAATATTGATTTATTGTTCGACTGCCACTTTCTAAGATTAAATTTTGCTGATCCGAGCGTCTGAACAACCCCATTGCATAGCTCGACAACTGAGTCTACTGTGTCTCCTCCGCTTAAGAAATCGTCTACGTAAAAATCGTGCTTGAGAGAGTCTCTTACTGCTGGTTCTGTAGACTGGTCTGCGAGTGACGTTAAACATTTGGTTGCGAGATATGCGGCTGCAGCTGTTCCATAAGTCAAAGTTTTAAGAGTGTAGGATTTTAAGGGCTCGGATCTGTCGAATCTGAATAATATTTGTTGTAACGAGCGCTGATGAGGCTCTACTAAAACTGCACGGTACATTTTTTCGACGTCGCCCGTTACAACAAATTTATGTTGCCTAAATCGCAGTAAGATTGATAGCAAGTCGTCCTGAACTGTTGGCCCTACCATCTGGATATCGTTGAAAGACTTGCCTGAGCTGGTACGGGCTGAGCAGTCGTACACGACTCTCAATTTTGTGGTGGTGCTGGACTCTCGAACCACCCCATGATGTGGCATGTAGTATTTTTTATCAGAAGAATGATGCAATGTATTTTCTGACATGTGATCAAGAGCGATGTATTCATGCATGAATTTTAAATATCTGTCCTTTAAAAGAGAATCGCGCTCCAGCTTGCGCTCTAAGGCGTAGAATCTACGCTGAGCCATTGTATAAGAGTCACCTAGGCTTTCAGGCGAGTCTTTCAACGGTATCGTTACCACAAATTGACCATTATCGTCGCGACGTGTGGTTTTCTGAAAGAGTTCCTCACAGGCTTGTTCCTCATTGGAGAAACACTTTCCGGCAGGTACCGAGTCCAACTCCCAAAAACGAGTAAGTTGGTCTGACTCTTCAGTCGAAAGAAAGTGACATGCTGGGGGTTGATGACGATTCATTGATGTATGTACACACCCTGATATAAGCCAACCGAATTGTGATGATTGCAAGTTAGGTTGTTTATGACCTAGCTTAATTGAGTTGGAACCTAAGACGTCCCAAAATACTTCAGCGCCAACTAAGATGTCAACAACTGAAGGTATGTTGAAGGTAGGATCTGCTAGCTGAAGACCTGGCGGTATGGGAATCGACTGTGTGTCTATGTAAGAGCCAGGGAGAGCAGTTGTGATTTTAGGTAGAATGTAACAACCTATGTTTGTCCTATAGTCACCCACGCAAGAATAAATAGTTACGTCACACATTTCAGAGGAGCTAGAAACTTGATCATTTATACCTGAGACGGTGGAGCTGGTGCTGCGTCTTACCAAGCCCAGCTTGCCACAGAGGTCTTGGGTGATGAAGTTGGAGGTGCTCCCGTTGTCTAGGAGAAGTCTAGCAGAGTGCAGGTTCCCATCGACGTCGGCAACTCTCGCCATAGCTGTGGAAAGCAGGACAATACCTCTGTTACATGCGGATGTTGGAGAAGAAATAATGTTGGTGGACAATGCTACATTGTCACCGTTGTCATTATCTTGAAATACTTCCCTGTGAAGCAGGGTGTTGTGCCTATATTTGCAATATTTACAATGAGACAACGTGCATGATTTTGCAGAATGACCTGGCCTGAGGCAATTCATACAAACATTGCTCTCAGAAGCTTTCTTTATTCTTGCCTCAATGTCGAGTTTTCTAAAAGATTCACAAGTGAATAGAAAATGAGCATCTGTGAGCACATAGGGCATTTGTTTTTATGTTGAAATTGTTTATGTTTTGTTGTTGAATGAAAGTTTTTTATTTGTTTATTGGAATCCTGATGGGAACTAATAGTTGTGGCTGATGATGATGATGACGACTTGTTTTTATTTACGAACTTGCTGTTGTCGTTTAAAGTTTCGATTAGATCTGCCCTATTCGACAAAAATGACGTGAATTGTTTTAAAGATGGTGAAGAGTTTATTGAATTTTTGAACTCTTCCCATTGCCTGTTGGTCGAGGGGTCTAATTTTTTGGTCATGATGAAGATAATTAAGGTGTCCCAATTATCCACTGGTTCACCGAGTGAAGACAGTGCACGCAGATTTTTGTTGGTGACATCAATGACATTTCTAAGGGCTTGGCTTGATTCCCGTTGGATAGGTTCAACATTGAACAGAGCCTGGACGTGATTGTTGACGAGAAGGCGAGTGTTGTCGTACCGTTCGCTGAGTAACTGCCAAGCAATGTCGTAGTTCGCCTCCGTTAAGTCCAAACTTTGCACAATAATTGATGCACTACCTTTCAATGCTGCGCGAAGATAATGGAATTTGTTAATGTTTGATATGGAACTATTATTATGTATGAGAGAAATATACGTATCTCGGAATTGGAGCCAGTGCTGATAGTCGCCGTCAAAGTGAGGTAAGTCTATCTTGGGAAGTCTCACGAAGTCGTGCTTGCAACCAGAGCCGCTGGAGCGGGCGCCGTCCAGGCTGGGCGCGGGGGCGGCGGGGGCGGGCGCGGCGGCCAGCAGCTCGCGCGCGCGGGACAGCTGCGCGTAGTACTGCGTCTCGAACTGCTCGCGCTCGCTGTACCGCTCGTCCACGTCCTCCGACAAAAGCTCCAGCTCCGTCTGTAACGCGTCGAATTCACTATACAGCACTTCCAATCTACTGACACGCATTTCTAATTCTAATACCTGGGATGGAGTAAGAGAATGACCACTATCAGGCATTAGTTTTAAAAAGGTCATGAACTGAGTCATTTTTGCTTTGTAGCTTCCACGCTTCTTAACAAGCTCCCCCAATTTAGCGACAGACATAATGAAGATTTAAGGCAAAAGAAAGATGTCTAAGCTATAAGAAAGGCGGGATTAAGCAGTTAAAAGTTAAGCAAATAAGTTAAGTTACTCACATACAAAGAAGTACCTAAGATGAGTAACACTGTAAGTGTACGATAAAGAGCGTGAAAAAAAAATAAGCCACAAATATTAATAAACCTACTATAGGTATGGTAAGACAGCTGTTATTAATGTATAACTAAGAGAAATGCACAAATAAATGTCTAAAGGAATTTACGTATTACGTAACAAGCCACGTTATACGATTCAAGACAAGTATAAATAACAAAGTATTTCGCAATTCTACACAAAAAAAGATGTTTTAATAAGCAAGTTACGTGAATAATACATACAATAAATGTATTTGTGTGTATCTATAACTGGAGAATGTTATTCAATACAAGCCATAAAACACGCTTAACCTTGACATTGACGACGGCTAGCTGATAAGCGAACAAAAGGTGCTAATGGGTTTTTAAGTGCGTTGAATTTTATTGCTATTATGAATGAACAGCTGATGTGTAAATATGCTATAAGTATCTATTTATGATAATAAGCTTATGAAGAGATCAATGATATGCCTGATCCGTATAGCAATATTTTAAATTCCTGGAAAAATGGATGGGGAAAAAATGACAGGAATATAAGGATATGGAACGGACTCACTCAGTGTACCAAAGTCCCTCAGGGTAGACCGTCCTTCAGGTGTTCTCCAAGCTCCAAGTTGTCTCGGCGAACGTGGCACGGTCCAAAGTCCACTAGCGACGACGAACGCAGTCGAATCTTCTCGGTCCTTTCGCGTAGGTATTACGAAGGACCACTAGTTGAGTGTTAGGCTCCTGGTGCTATGCTTCTGGGAATTCCTAACTTCTTCAATGAAACTCAGATAGAATTTAGACAAACTGTATTAATTAAAATAGGCGCTGATTGTGCAAAAGGCCGAGAAATTTATGTTGCGCGGTCGCAGAGAGCTGAGCGAGTGTGTGTGCCGCGCCGCGATGTCTCGGAGCTCGCATCGCGCGAGTGGTGGAGGCACGAAGATTGCCGAGGATCCCCGAGGCGATGTAGGCAGGTTGTAGGTGTAGGCGTTCCGGTCGGAACAGTTATTATGTATAACAGAATCTCGGAAGGTACATTGTACTGAAAGCTTTCCTAAAAACAAACGCCTTTCGAAAAAAGAGGCGTTTTTTCGTTAGCTTGAGAATAATCTAGAACCATGAAAATTCCTGTGATTTTGTATCATTGGATATAATAATATACTAATAGTCTTTCTATGATTAACTATAACTATTACTGTTAAATTTTAAGATGTGTCCCTTTCATTATGTATATACTTACTATATATACTTAATATTCACTATTATGAATCTATACCTAGTGTGTATAATAAACATTTACAGGTACAAACGTAATTTATAGTAAGCAGGGTCTAAAACGGTGTCAAAGCCCTTTATTTCAATTTCCCCGAAATGCTCTCTCCAAACGCGTGGTTAGTCATCTGGCACTAATGTTCCTGTTTAATTAACATTGAAAATTACTACGATGGAAATCCTTTATGATAGGGAAATTACGACAACACCACATCAATTGTGAAAGCCACCTAAAACCACTGGCGCCTGCCCCCTCGAGGGGGCGAATCTAGTCGGCTGCCGCAAACGGAAGACGATACACGCGCGCGCTATTTGTTCCTATTTCGTACTATTTTATAAATGTCGTATTTAGGTATTTATTAAAATTTATGAATAGAAAAATGTACGGTGGCCTGCGCCTAAAAGTATACAGGCGGAGTTTTTAAAATAGCGATCTCAAGCTCACATGCTGCTCAAGCACATCCACATAAATACCACTGCTACACACATCACACACAACACGTCCCCGGATTTATAACAGATGTAGCTGGTTCAATCATCATCAGGGACCGCTATTTTAAATCTCCGCCTGTATACTTTTAGGCGCAGGCCACCGTACATAAAAAGAAAAAAAGCAGCAAAAAATACTGTGCCGTATTTAATTGCTTAAATACGGATCGTGATCCAATTTTTTTTTTAGATTACCAAAAGATGCTGACAGGTAAAACTAATCTAAGTATTTTATTGATTTCTTCTACGTTCCTTATTTGAAATGAAATTAATCCGAACTACAAACCCTTTTTTTCTCCATGTTGAACAAAGTCTATTCCAATTTTTTTTTCGTTATAGTATTAAATTTACAGACACAACTACCTTCAAAATGTATTAATGAATCGATTATAAAATGTGCGCTGAGTGGGATTAGTGCTTAACGAAACTAACACGTTCTGTATCATAATATAAATTATATCCATAATATAAATTATAACGAAAAAAAAACATGTTTTCACAAAATTAAATGTTTTAGGTACCTACTTAGATTCATACATATTTTATGTACTTCAAAATATCTTAACTATGAAATTGTCATATTTTTTACTGGTTATTTCCAATAGAAAAAAAGTTTGGAATAGCTTTGTATTCTAAATTCAAATTATTTTGTTTTAATATCATGACATTCTTTTTACAAACTCAGTCCGTTGCTTAGTAAACGTTGTAGTCTGTGGTGCTGAGGCAACCCTAAGGTAGCTTATTTTTCAATGCGTATAACCACGTATAACTTATTATGCACCGTAGTCCAGTGAAATAAGGCGCATATTCCCTCAAAAATAAATTGGTAGGTAAGTAAATAAAAACGTGTGCGGCTGGAGCGCGATCTAAATTAGATCTTATTGCTTATGGGATGGAGTCATATTTCTTTTATAGCCATTGCGAAGATGGACTTCTGTACCTGGTACTAGTTATTATTCTGTGGTACAATGTATACCATCGCTCTTACGGTGAAGGAAAACATCGTGAGGAAACCTACATATCTAGATTTAGCACATCAATCTAGATATGTGAACCCACCAAAACGCACTGGACCAGCGTGGTGGGAAATGGTCCAAGCTTAGGAAGGCAGTTTAGACCTTGGGGATATGCACAAAGGTTCCATTCGAGAGAGCCAGGTGCAGGTACTTACACCCCCACAGAGAATAGAATAGAATAGAATAGATAGTTTAAATTAGGTAGCATGAAAGTAAATTCCACGTTGTTTCATTGGGATGATCACTTAACCTATGAAAAATACAGCATTCGTGATCCGAATAGGCGTCAGACAACGAGAGAAAAAAGTCCAGAGACTATAGGTCCATATCATGGTCCAATCGATCGCTAGGACGAAAAGGCAGTGAAACCACGCGCCTACGTGGAGTATTTTTATTAATTCAAACGTCTAACATATCGGAAAACAAGCGTAGGTGAGTCCTTTAAATTATGTATGAAGATACAAAGTGAGTCTTATTTCACATCAATGTTTACGTCGACTGAATACAGAACGCCTGTCATATTGAGAGGTCGAGTAGGTGGGAGGAAAATAGCTGGATAATTTCCTGTGTTACTTCGATATTCAAATTGTTCTCATTAATATTAAGATTATGTATTACCAACCTCATTAGTTTTATATAAATAATTTAAAGAGACTGCGATTCCACAGACAAACTGTATATAAACAGTTTTGTGGGACATTAACTGTAAAACCTATATATAGTATGTACACTTTAATAAATAAATAAGCATAATCAAAGTATTAAAAAATAAAAATAAAAGTACTGAGATGTTTTACAGGTATGACTGTTTATCATTGTTGTGTTTCATTATCCTAGACCGAATAAGAAACCCTTATAATTATAAACCTGACCCTGATACCATCTTTTCACAATTAAGGCGTTATAATTAAAAGTACCTACCCCTATACATTAAATATCACTGCACAAGACCTTTTTATTATTGCAAAAACTGCGTCCCTACTCAATTTCAACGATTGTCAGTGAAGCTTCAGTGAAGCCAATTGCATGTTGGAATTCTTGCCATATACCTCAGTAAGCAGCTTATGCCGAGTGCCTCTCAAACATATTACAATTTTAAAGCCAGTTATTATTTATTGAAAAAAAACATATCTACTGATAAAAAATACAAAAAAAAATGGCGATATGGTTTGCAACCTATCACGTGAGTACAAATGTGCTGCTAAAAGTGGGTGGCTCGCTTGTGAGCTACTACCCCTTCAGGGATTACAGTCGTGAGTGCATAAAAAATACAACTAACGAGATAACAGTTAAACACCGCGTAAAAACTGATACGTCCGTTTCTAAGCTACGTTGAATAGACACGCATAGACAATAACACGTATCTAACTTATAATGGCTCAATTTTTTTCAATCTTTATAAATACAGGTTGAATTCATGCAGGTTTTGACATCGATACAATATTTGAATCAGAAATAAGTCGCGTTCTCGGCTGAGTAGGCCGCGTCAAAGTGAATCGACCATGCGAGGAAAAAGACAAATATATTTCCAACTATATTTTAGCGTTTCCATTTGAATGGTTGGATCGCACAGTTTATTTCGAGTTGCTGAAATTTAATCAGAATAGGATTAAATGGAGTTTCCTGTGTTTGACAGGTGTAGTGAGTGAGTGAAGGTTTCAGACTGCTTCGGTTGATGTGAAATGTATACGAAGGTACAAGCGTTGGAAAACAGGATTTTAATCCAAAAGGAAGTCAACATATTCGATATTTATGTGCTACAACTTTACTACAAAGACTACTAAAATACAAAGATGAACAAAAAACTCTTCCACTTTTACTGGTCGCTAATAGCGTAACTGTTTAATATTCTGAACCCTCCAACAACACTTATCGTGGAGATTTCAAAAAAGTACAATACAATAAATTGCAGCAATTTTGAAAGCATACATTTCTAGTACAGTCGAAATGCAAAATTATTCATAAATAGATTCATAAATCGAAACACAAGAGTATGTTTATTGTTTGTGTCAAAGTCCTATCTTGTTGACGCTTTGCAAGCCTTTTGTAAACTCATAGTTAGTTCTATGAATTCGGGGTCGATCTATGTTATTTGTCAGACGCAATGTTTTCTCAATACCAATAATAGGGATTCCAGGTTCCAGGATCCCATCCAGCACTAGTGTCGTGATACATTAACCGAATAAATTACATTGTTCTGTACCGCAATGTCATGAATTACTCACACTATTCATAATCACATAGATTTTCTAAATACAATATCTGGATTAGGCACCACAAGCAAAGGCTGCGGTACAGTGGAGGACTCATTTATCGTTTCACTTTGCAATCAAGTTTATATTCGTAGGGTAGAAAAGCCAAAGAAGTGTTAGGGCTCTGCCAGTCTGTCGTACCTCTCCCCCGTTCTCTTCTATTGAACAACTGCGAGTGTGCAGGAGACGTTTTTATGACGCGACATCGTATCGTGTTTATGCATGGCAGCCCTTACACTGGTGATGTCTTCCACTATACTGTACGAAGGTGATTTTCGGGAGAAAACCCTAGCACGTGACTGAAACGGGCGTCGGAGTTCGGAGCTCATAACTGTTTATAGCGAAAGAAAATATCAGCAGAAATCTCTGCCTAAATTGTTATTTGGTCCAGCGAGTTCGGGGTCACGTCTGACCTTAGATTACGTCGGGTTCGCGTCGCGTATTGATAGTGTTTAGCTTACAATATTTCGGATTAGGGATAAACGAAAATGTTTTTTTTTGTAAAAAGTAATTGGCTGAGCTGGCAGTATACTGCTTTTTTCATAATAGTCATAAAATGACAACAATCTTGGGGTGTATTTTTATTTGAATTTGTTTTAAAACTAGGTATAAAACATAAGCTTGCTTGCATTATTGCTGAATTAAATACTTGCTAGCAAAAATGGTTTGTATATTCAATATTTGTATAGTAATATTTAGATTAAACACAGTAAGATTGTTTACCCTCTATGAAAAGTATGTAAAAATCCACTTTAGTTACTACGTAAGTTCTGCTTAACTTGCCGTTCTCTGTTCAGAAACGGGGCGCCATATTCCCATAGCGGTGCGGTGTCCGCGCCCTGCACTCTCTCATCCATTTGTCACTGAGACTGCAACATCCATCTACCGAGGAACTTGAAGGGAATGCGACGCGTCTAATGGTTCATAAAACTTGAAGATGTGTTCAACTGTACTAAGTAATGGCGAACAAAAAGGTTGCGTTAATAATCATATGTCACTGAAATAGTTAAGACTTCGGTCAGTAGGGATATTAATTTCAGCATTGGTTTCATTCTATTTTTTTAAATCTTTTGTACGGGACCTACCCGTATGGTCGGTTAAGAATACTGGAAATTTTGGTTTCAAATAAAATACGTATACACCTACCTAATTAGTAGGTAGATAAATTTAATGGGCTGTGTATTGGCAAGATGTAACGATAATATCACGATTTTTTTATTTTTTTTATTCATAGACTACATAGTTTTTAGATGTGTTATTTTACCTAAGATAAATCTGTGCAGTCACCAAAGTTCTCTTGTACGGACAAAGGAAATACTAACATTTCATCACCAGCCAATAATCATCCACTGCTGGACATAGGCCTCTCCCAAGGAGCGCCACAACGCTCGGTCCTCTGCCTTCCTCATCCAACTACTACCCGCCACCCGCCTAAGGTCGTCAGTCCAGCGGGTAGGAGGGCGTCCCACGCTGCGTTTGCCTGTTCTTGGTCTCCACTCGAGAACCCGTCTACCCCAACGGTTATCGGTTCTTCGGCAGATATGACCAGCTCACTGCCACTTCAGCTTGCATATTTTGACAGCTATGTCGGTCCTTAGTCCTCTGACGGATAACCTCACATTTGCGTGTACGTTTTCCCGAAATGTATTCGTCATTTCCCATTACTACCGAAACCCTTTGCCGTTACGAAGTGTAAAGAAATCTCGTTTTAATTAAAACTAACGCAAATAATAAAAAACAGCAATGTTGGTGCGCTCCGCACCGAAGCAATTTGAACTGTAATTGTCGTTTTCATAAGGTTTCATTTCGAATAATAATAGTTTTCCATTATGCATATTGCACTTTCAGATTCATTGGAAAACCACCCACTTATTACACAATTTGCCCCTATTTTTTAAGCGTTTTATGTTTAAATGGGTGAATGGGTGAGTGAACACAGTGTGAATGTCCCAGCAATGAAATGGATCGTTTTTTATTAAGTACCTATCTACTTCCCATTATTAACTTTCGAAACGTCCTCTCAAAACAGCCATTCCCAAAATACCAGTTGTTCATGCGTTTTCACTTATCGGGAGCATTATAAATTTACACATTGTGCAATGTTTCTCGGACACCACACCAAGTTATCCTACGAATAATATTTTATGTAATAAAAATAACTCTAACGAAGCAATATAACAACAATACATCGATAAAATTATGAATTCCCCAACAGCCCCAGAAACATGAGTTTCGAATACGTTGTACATACAAAAAAAACATTAAATCACGTTTGTATTCTATTAACAATACCAGGAACTTCCATAACATGAGACTACAATAAAGACTTTAATATCATGAAAAAATGAACAAGAAAAAACCTCATAACTAAAAATAAAAGAACTCCCGGAAAGACTGAAGGCGTGCTTAGTTTCAATGAAAAATGAAATAATTCAATTTAATGAATGGTGAAGGTAATTTACCCAACAATATAGGAACTAATGCGGTAGTCGTGGGTTTAATACATGAAATAAAATGTAGGTAGACAAGATAAACCACAAGTTAGTGAGTCGGTGACGAAAACTAGACCTAGGGTTTATCAACATGGTGAAGAGATTGTTCAGGTAGTCGCTGACTAGTCAGAGTGCGATTGTCCTTTTAAAATAATAAGGAACAAATGATACAACAAGAGTCTCCTTCCGTGTACCTTCAAAGTAAACTGGGAAACTGTATAGGTAGGTCAATAATCTCGTTGCCACTGTTGCCAGTAATTTATTGGCATTAATGAAACTGAACCAGCTAACCCTTTAACCACGGTGACAGAAAGAGCTAGTTCCGTTGTATCGTGAGTTTTATCTTTAGTAAAATATTAAGTCAGGAAAATTAAAATAAAATTTATATGCCAACCGACCTCACTAGGTGTACAACATCATTGCCAGAAGATATAAAATGTGTGTAACATAACACTGCTTTTAGCGGAATGATAACGGCCGGCGGGAATTTACTCTGAAAACTGCAGCGAAACGGAGGGCGTCCCAGTTTTGTTCTTAGCTTCGACTGTAAGAGGATTATCCCTCAGGAATTGTGAGGAAAATTTCAGTTTTTCATTAATGTTATGCGTCACTGGGCAGGCAGTGCTGCGGAAAAGTGGGATTAAGTATAAAAAACAATCACGAATCTGTATGGAAAGTATGTTTTTCTTTTTAGATAAGCAATTTTTTAATTAATTATCTACTCGCTTGTATTTGTAAAACTAATTCAGAGTTCTTTGCGATTAATAAACTTGCTTGTTGTGGTTGTATGACATAACACGACTGTCGAAATGTGGATTTGTTATTGTGTATAATATGAAACGTTAGTGCTATACTAGTATCGCGTCTGGACGCGAAATAATTGTTATATGCATTTTAAATTAGATAAACATAGATAAGCATCTAGATTCAGTTATTAGTTGAGTGTTAGGCTCCTGGTGCTATGCTTCTGGGATTTCCTAACTTCTTCAATGAAACTCAGATAGAATTTAGACAAACTGTATTAATTAAAATAGGCGCTGATTGTGCAAAAGGCCGAGAAATTTATGTTGCGCGGTCGCAGAGAGCTGAGCGAGTGTGTGTGCCGCGCCGCGATGTCTCGGAGCTCGCATCGCGCGAGTGGTGGAGGCACGAAGATTGCCGAGGATCCCCGAGGCGATGTAGGCAGGTTGTAGGTGTAGGCGTTCCGGTCGGAACATACTCCCCGGGTTGAAGAGCTGTGTCTTCAAGAAGTTGAAACAGGAAGGGGGCATATGTTGTTGTATGCCCTTGTGATGGTCCCCTTCTTTGTCAGGATCTCCGCGACTCGGCTGCGGCCATCAGGACCCGGCTTGACGTCGGTCACTCTTCCCAGCAGCCAGAGTAGCGGGGGTTGGTTCACGTCCTTGATCAAGACCATGGTGCCGGTCTTCAAGTCTTGTCCATCTGTCTGCCATTTTGTGCGTTGCTGGAGAAGAGATACATATTCGTTAGCGTAACGCTGCCAAAAATGGTGACGCAACTTCTCAATCCTCTCGTGACGCTCAAGTTGCTGAAGGTTGACGTCGGCGACCTGAGGACCAGGGACTGAGGTGAGTGGCCGTCCAATTAGGAAATGGGCAGGGGACAAGTAAGAAAGATCAGAAGGATCGGAGGATAGAGGCGTCAAGGGTCTGGAATTTAAAATAGCCTCTATCTGAATCAGACATGTGGAGAGCTCTTCATATGTTAAATGAGTGAGATTAAGTACTCTACGAAGCAAATGTTTGGTGGATTTTACGGCTGATTCCCATAAACCCCCGAAGTGGGGTGAGTAGGCAGGAATGAATTTGAAATCGATGCCATGATTGGCAATATCTGCCTCTATATCTTTGGAGGAACTTTCAAGAAGACGTGTGAGCTCGTTGAACGCTCCGACGAAGTTGGTGCCGTTGTCGCAGTAGACGCGTCGAGATTTGCCACGACGAGCCGTGAAACGGGAAAAGGCTGCGAGGAATCCCTCCTTAGTGAGGTCGGACACCAGCTCCAGGTGGACGGCTCTGACTGCAAAGCAGACAAACACACAGATATAAGACTTGTGCAATCTGCACCCTCTACCTTTGCGGTCTGCTATCAGCACTGGCCCGGCATAATCTACTCCTACATTTAAGAGTGGGAACTCAAGATGTGTTCTGTCGGTAGGTAGATTTCCCATTTTGATTTGGATGGGTTGTGACTTGAAGCGTACACAACGTACGCACTGGCGGACGATCTTCTTAGAAAGGTTTTTACCATTTAATGGCCAGTAACTAAGTCGTATGTTGGCTAATAATATTTGAGGTCCAGCATGAACAAACATTTGTGCATGGCTTCGAATATGAGTTTGGTTAAATGATGGTTACTGCCAAGTAGTATGGGGTGCTTAACATCATAAGTGTAGTGTGAGTTATCTAAGCGACCACCCACACGGATTATGTCCTGTGAATCAATAAATGGAGAAAGGCTAATTAATCTGTTTTTCTTATGCAGGCTTTGATTATTTTTACGGATTTTGTATTCATCAGGAAACATTTCCTGTTGGGCAGATCTGATGATAAGGGTCTTTGCTGACTGAAGGTCTGAAGATGTTAAAGAGCCTGAGCTTTTAGGGTTGGATTTACAATTTTGAATGAATCTGAGTACGTAAGCAATAACTCGGATTAACTTTGTTATTGATGAAGATTTATGAATGAGGGCAGAAATTAAATTATTAGAGCTGCAGTCATTTGTTTCATCTGCAACATCCGCGTGCATCACAACTTCAGGCAGTACAAGATTTTGTAAGAGGGGAGATGGGGGAAAATCGATTTCTTTATGTTTGAGGAAATCGGGACCTGACCACCAAAGAGTTGAAGAGCCAATGGAATCAGCTTTCATCCCCCGTGAGTTTAAATCAGCCGGGTTGCTTTTAGACGGCACGTAGCTCCACGTCTGGTTGATCGTAGCTTCTTGAATTTCGCTCACTCTGTTGCGGACGAAACTATTGAGTCTACTCGGTGACGCAGACAGCCATCCCAGCACAATGGTAGAGTCGCACCAGAAGTAGCAGTGGCTCAAAGGAAGGGTAAGTGACTGGCGTACCTTAAGGTAGAGACGTGTGCCTAACAACGCGCCACACAACTCTAGGCGAGGAATCGTGGATGCTTTGATGGGTGAAACCTTGTGTTTTGATGCTAGCAGGCGAACACTGACGGAGCCGTCGACTGCTACTGCTCTTACATAGACACACGCCCCGTATGCCTTTTCAGAAGCGTCTGTAAAGGTGTGGTATTCAATTAAAACTGAAGAGTCACATAGGACCCAGCGAGGAATTCGGATGGAATTAAGAGCTGGAAGTGACTGAATAAAATCATTGAATTTAAGTTTTATGTCTGTGGGAACGCTAGAGTCCCAATCACATTTTTGAATCCACAGATGCTGTAAGAGCATTTTAGCCAGTACCACACATGGTCCTACTAGGCCCATGGGGTCAAAGACCTGGCTAACAATTGATAGTATGGTACGTTTTGTAATTTTGTTTGGGACAGTCAATTCAATTGTAAAAAACAAGTTATCTAAATTAGAATCCCAATACAGGCCAAGAGTTTTACTGGGGGAAGCATCATTTAAGTTAAGGGTTTTTTCTATGTTGTGTTTGTCAAAATTTGAAATTGATTCTAATATTGATTTATTGTTCGACTGCCACTTTCTAAGATTAAATTTTGCTGATCCGAGCGTCTGAACAACCCCATTGCATAGCTCGACAACTGAGTCTACTGTGTCTCCTCCGCTTAAGAAATCGTCTACGTAAAAATCGTGCTTGAGAGAGTCTCTTACTGCTGGTTCTGTAGACTGGTCTGCGAGTGACGTTAAACATTTGGTTGCGAGATATGCGGCTGCAGCTGTTCCATAAGTCAAAGTTTTAAGAGTGTAGGATTTTAAGGGCTCGGATCTGTCGAATCTGAATAATATTTGTTGTAACGAGCGCTGATGAGGCTCTACTAAAACTGCACGGTACATTTTTTCGACGTCGCCCGTTACAACAAATTTATGTTGCCTAAATCGCAGTAAGATTGATAGCAAGTCGTCCTGAACTGTTGGCCCTACCATCTGGATATCGTTGAAAGACTTGCCTGAGCTGGTACGGGCTGAGCAGTCGTACACGACTCTCAATTTTGTGGTGGTGCTGGACTCTCGAACCACCCCATGATGTGGCATGTAGTATTTTTTATCAGAAGAATGATGCAATGTATTTTCTGACATGTGATCAAGAGCGATGTATTCATGCATGAATTTTAAATATCTGTCCTTTAAAAGAGAATCGCGCTCCAGCTTGCGCTCTAAGGCGTAGAATCTACGCTGAGCCATTGTATAAGAGTCACCTAGGCTTTCAGGCGAGTCTTTCAACGGTATCGTTACCACAAATTGACCATTATCGTCGCGACGTGTGGTTTTCTGAAAGAGTTCCTCACAGGCTTGTTCCTCATTGGAGAAACACTTTCCGGCAGGTACCGAGTCCAACTCCCAAAAACGAGTAAGTTGGTCTGACTCTTCAGTCGAAAGAAAGTGACATGCTGGGGGTTGATGACGATTCATTGATGTATGTACACACCCTGATATAAGCCAACCGAATTGTGATGATTGCAAGTTAGGTTGTTTATGACCTAGCTTAATTGAGTTGGAACCTAAGACGTCCCAAAATACTTCAGCGCCAACTAAGATGTCAACAACTGAAGGTATGTTGAAGGTAGGATCTGCTAGCTGAAGACCTGGCGGTATGGGAATCGACTGTGTGTCTATGTAAGAGCCAGGGAGAGCAGTTGTGATTTTAGGTAGAATGTAACAACCTATGTTTGTCCTATAGTCACCCACGCAAGAATAAATAGTTACGTCACACATTTCAGAGGAGCTAGAAACTTGATCATTTATACCTGAGACGGTGGAGCTGGTGCTGCGTCTTACCAAGCCCAGCTTGCCACAGAGGTCTTGGGTGATGAAGTTGGAGGTGCTCCCGTTGTCTAGGAGAAGTCTAGCAGAGTGCAGGTTCCCATCGACGTCGGCAACTCTCGCCATAGCTGTGGAAAGCAGGACAATACCTCTGTTACATGCGGATGTTGGAGAAGAAATAATGTTGGTGGACAATGCTACATTGTCACCGTTGTCATTATCTTGAAATACTTCCCTGTGAAGCAGGGTGTTGTGCCTATATTTGCAATATTTACAATGAGACAACGTGCATGATTTTGCAGAATGACCTGGCCTGAGGCAATTCATACAAACATTGCTCTCAGAAGCTTTCTTTATTCTTGCCTCAATGTCGAGTTTTCTAAAAGATTCACAAGTGAATAGAAAATGAGCATCTGTGAGCACATAGGGCATTTGTTTTTATGTTGAAATTGTTTATGTTTTGTTGTTGAATGAAAGTTTTTTATTTGTTTATTGGAATCCTGATGGGAACTAATAGTTGTGGCTGATGATGATGATGACGACTTGTTTTTATTTACGAACTTGCTGTTGTCGTTTAAAGTTTCGATTAGATCTGCCCTATTCGACAAAAATGACGTGAATTGTTTTAAAGATGGTGAAGAGTTTATTGAATTTTTGAACTCTTCCCATTGCCTGTTGGTCGAGGGGTCTAATTTTTTGGTCATGATGAAGATAATTAAGGTGTCCCAATTATCCACTGGTTCACCGAGTGAAGACAGTGCACGCAGATTTTTGTTGGTGACATCAATGACATTTCTAAGGGCTTGGCTTGATTCCCGTTGGATAGGTTCAACATTGAACAGAGCCTGGACGTGATTGTTGACGAGAAGGCGAGTGTTGTCGTACCGTTCGCTGAGTAACTGCCAAGCAATGTCGTAGTTCGCCTCCGTTAAGTCCAAACTTTGCACAATAATTGATGCACTACCTTTCAATGCTGCGCGAAGATAATGGAATTTGTTAATGTTTGATATGGAACTATTATTATGTATGAGAGAAATATACGTATCTCGGAATTGGAGCCAGTGCTGATAGTCGCCGTCAAAGTGAGGTAAGTCTATCTTGGGAAGTCTCACGAAGTCGTGCTTGCAACCAGAGCCGCTGGAGCGGGCGCCGTCCAGGCTGGGCGCGGGGGCGGCGGGGGCGGGCGCGGCGGCCAGCAGCTCGCGCGCGCGGGACAGCTGCGCGTAGTACTGCGTCTCGAACTGCTCGCGCTCGCTGTACCGCTCGTCCACGTCCTCCGACAAAAGCTCCAGCTCCGTCTGTAACGCGTCGAATTCACTATACAGCACTTCCAATCTACTGACACGCATTTCTAATTCTAATACCTGGGATGGAGTAAGAGAATGACCACTATCAGGCATTAGTTTTAAAAAGGTCATGAACTGAGTCATTTTTGCTTTGTAGCTTCCACGCTTCTTAACAAGCTCCCCCAATTTAGCGACAGACATAATGAAGATTTAAGGCAAAAGAAAGATGTCTAAGCTATAAGAAAGGCGGGATTAAGCAGTTAAAAGTTAAGCAAATAAGTTAAGTTACTCACATACAAAGAAGTACCTAAGATGAGTAACACTGTAAGTGTACGATAAAGAGCGTGAAAAAAAATAAGCCACAAATATTAATAAACCTACTATAGGTATGGTAAGACAGCTGTTATTAATGTATAACTAAGAGAAATGCACAAATAAATGTCTAAAGGAATTTACGTATTACGTAACAAGCCACGTTATACGATTCAAGACAAGTATAAATAACAAAGTATTTCGCAATTCTACACAAAAAAAGATGTTTTAATAAGCAAGTTACGTGAATAATACATACAATAAATGTATTTGTGTGTATCTATAACTGGAGAATGTTATTCAATACAAGCCATAAAACACGCTTAACCTTGACATTGACGACGGCTAGCTGATAAGCGAACAAAAGGTGCTAATGGGTTTTTAAGTGCGTTGAATTTTATTGCTATTATGAATGATGTGTAAATATGCTATAAGTATCTATTTATGATAATAAGCTTATGAAGAGATCAATGATATGCCTGATCCGTATAGCAATATTTTAAATTCCTGGAAAAATGGATGGGGAAAAAATGACAGGAATATAAGGATATGGAACGGACTCACTCAGTGTACCAAAGTCCCTCAGGGTAGACCGTCCTTCAGGTGTTCTCCAAGCTCCAAGTTGTCTCGGCGAACGTGGCACGGTCCAAAGTCCACTAGCGACGACGAACGCAGTCGAATCTTCTCGGTCCTTTCGCGTAGGTATTACGAAGGACCACTAGTTGAGTGTTAGGCTCCTGGTGCTATGCTTCTGGGAATTCCTAACTTCTTCAATGAAACTCAGATAGAATTTAGACAAACTGTATTAATTAAAATAGGCGCTGATTGTGCAAAAGGCCGAGAAATTTATGTTGCGCGGTCGCAGAGAGCTGAGCGAGTGTGTGTGCCGCGCCGCGATGTCTCGGAGCTCGCATCGCGCGAGTGGTGGAGGCACGAAGATTGCCGAGGATCCCCGAGGCGATGTAGGCAGGTTGTAGGTGTAGGCGTTCCGGTCGGAACAGTTATTATGTATAACAGAATCTCGGAAGGTACATTGTACTGAAAGCTTTCCTAAAAACAAACGCCTTTCGAAAAAAGAGGCGTTTTTTCGTTAGCTTGAGAATAATCTAGAACCATGAAAATTCCTGTGATTTTGTATCATTGGATATAATAATATACTAATAGTCTTTCTATGATTAACTATAACTATTACTGTTAAATTTTAAGATGTGTCCCTTTCATTATGTATATACTTACTATATATACTTAATATTCACTATTATGAATCTATACCTAGTGTGTATAATAAACATTTACAGGTACAAACGTAATTTATAGTAAGCAGGGTCTAAAACGGTGTCAAAGCCCTTTATTTCAATTTCCCCGAAATGCTCTCTCCAAACGCGTGGTTAGTCATCTGGCACTAATGTTCCTGTTTAATTAACATTGAAAATTACTACGATGGAAATCCTTTATGATAGGGAAATTACGACAACACCACATCAATTGTGAAAGCCACCTAAAACCACTGGGTTTTAGTTAGTAATGTCGGTGTTATTCACTGCCTAAACTGAGGGCCGAACATTTATAACATATCTAATGGCCAAGTTTATGGTGCGCGATATAAATATTATACTGCTGCAACTAAATCTGATCTGTTAAATTCAATCGTACCAAAACATTACTTGTTAAATGTTGCGAAAAAGTAATCAGATCTCTTGTGAAATCTAGCTCTATAACGCGTAGTTCGTAGTGCTTATCTCGTAGCCCGTAGCCCGTAGCCCGTAGCCCGTAGCGCGTAGCCCGTAGCTTGTAGCTCGTAGCAGAGTTTTCCCGTAGGCGTGCAAACCGTGGACTCAACTTTACTGGTGAGTCGCCGTTGGCTGAGTCAATTTTAGCTGCTGTCAGAATAAATTTCATATACAGGGTGTTGCAAAAAGGGTATAGCCAGGTAGGGCCAGATGCCTGCGACATATCTAAGCCCGAAACTGAAATCAGACTTTCAAAATTCGCGAAAAAAAAATAATTCATTTTTCATAGAAACTTAGTTGGGACTTTTGACTATTTAGAATGATATATTTTTTTCGCTAATTTTGAAATTATGATTTAAGTTTCGGGCTTAGATATACCATGCTGCACATGTAGGTTTCGGCTTAGTATACCCTTTTTGCAACACCCTGTATATTTTAAAGCTACAGCAGCGATTAGGCAATAGACACGAACGCTCTTATAGATGCTTCTCGGCCCAACCGATGACGGAACTCGGGACGGTCGGCACAAGTGTAGAATATGAACTATTTACATACATAAGCAAAATGCATTTAGAGCACACGTCAATATAATTCTAGATGGTATAATTTTTAAGAATTGAACTCACGGCCTCTTTCTATCCTATGCGATTTGCCACCACGCCTTACGAATTACTTATGTTACATTATTAATCTCTAATCTCACACACAGTTTCATTCCCAACATTAACGTTTAATCCCCCCCAAATGTTATCGAGAGTGGGCAGGCGGCACTGATATTGTCAACACTGAATATGGTTGACGGGGCCGAAACTAGCACAATAGGGCCATTTGAGCGACGGAAGACGTTTTATATCTGGCAATGGCACAATAAAGGGGACAGCCAATTTTGTCACAACTCATTGGGGGTCTTATCTTGACCGCGAAGCCGCAGCAGGGCGCGATACACGGGGCGAGTGACACTATCGCAGAGGATTGTATACATTGCTCGGTTGCATCTGAGTGTCGAGTGGAGAGAATGAATGCTACTAGCGTAAGATGTCATTTTACATCGGTTATTTCTTCAACTGACAGTCGGGTTACCCACTTACTCGACAACTCGCTCAGCACAAGCTTGGTGGACTAGGCCTAAAAAAAACCTTCCTTCATTGGAAGGAGACCCGTGCCCCAGCAGTGGGACGTGATAGGTAGTGATGATAATGATGATTTATCGCTTTCTCCTGTACAGAAATTTATCATCAACAACCCTAATATCCTGCGCTTATGGATTCAAAACCTTTTCTATGGAAGCGTGTCATCTTTTATTCAAAAGCAGCAATGTACACCATACTGATTCCAGCAATCCTAACCATCACAACTTAGACGAAAACTAGACAAACTTACATTTTCCTTCTGAAAGTGCCAAACTGGTTCCTCTGTACACAATAATAGAAAACAATTTGGTGAACAGATACATTTGCACCAGAATAGCGGCTATAACCTCCCAAGCATCAACAGTGTAACTGTATTCTTATTTTATACATCGTAATAGCGAAGAAAATAACGAAATTTCTCCCAATGTCGAAACTATTCGATTTAGCCGAAGAGAAATACAGTTTTGTTATGCTAATGAGGTGCATTTGCAATGGTAGACAAAGATATGATGTTTTTATTTACGTTGAACAACAGATTGGTTCGTTTGGTTTTAATAAGATAGACTACTTATGTCTTTTAGGTTAGCTCGTAATTTAAAAGCTAAATGCATACATGGTGTTATAAAAGTAAAGTAAGCTAAAATGTTTCTATATTTACATAAACATAAAACATAAAAATTCTTTATTCGGTGTCTAGCACCACTCACCAAAAAATAGATTTACAGATTAGCACTTTCTCAGAACACAATAAGGACAATTATTGTCATAAGACATAAGTAATTGTTTCGTAGAATTACAGGTAAAGTAAAAGATCCTATAAAACAAGCTAATCCGACACTTTGCATTTACAATTCATAAACAAGAGAGCTTCCATGTTTTTCGTTCTAGAAATATGCATATCTACTGGCTTATAAAATAAAGAACTAAATGAGAACTCTTTATACTGCAAATGGATTCGGTACTCTGGAGTTTGCTTATATTTTAAAGATTTTAATAATATAGTAAGGTGGTGTATTTAGAGGTAGGTAACAAAAAAATGTTATCAAAGTAAACCAATGACGACCTTATAGTACTAAAATCACATGTTGCTAGTGATTAATTAAAATGACTTAGACATAATAAACTTTAGACAATTAATTATAATATTATAATTTAAATTAAAAAAATGCTATATTTATAAATCGTGCACTATATTCAGTGCAGTTTTACTAGTTTACTATGTTTTTGAAATAAGTAGGCCAATACCTCCGCGATCGAATAAACTTATTTACACATATTTGTAGTTCAGACGCGTGCTGTATGAATACCAGTCTTTAAACCTGTACATTCCGTAATTCTAGCGGCATAAGATATATTTTTGAACAGCACGTGTTGTTCGTTTCCTTGTATGTACCTAAACCGAACTCTTAAGTAACGCTTTGAAACTAAAGTTAGTACAAATTTTAGTTTTGAACTTCGCTCCACTGACTATAGAGTAGTGTTGCCACGAATAGTGAATTGGCCGAATACCGAATACCGAATATTCGGCGACGCTGCCGGCCGAAGCGCCGAATATTCGGCGCTACAACCTGTTTTTTTTGTTCTTGGAACTGCTTTGACGAAGTCGCTACAGATTATATGAGAAATGCTCATTATTAGGAGGCAGAATGCTGTGGCAAACGAGTTGAATTTTTATTTGATAATAATTCGCCTAGATCGGATGGCCGATCCTTACGAGTAGTGGTCAGCAAACAAAAAACAATACCCGAACCTTTTGAAATTTGCAAAAACACATTTTTTCCTTCACCTGGAAGTAGCGTTTATAGTGAGAGGTTATTTTGTGAGGATGGTTACAATGAAAAGCGCAATCGTACGCTACCAAAAAATGCTAAAATGCTCGTTTTTATCCAGCACAAATTACTACTGATTAATTTTAAGTACTAAAATGTTGTGATTTGGAAATAAATACACAATTTTGATTAAAATAACAAGTTATTTTTTTACATGATTAACTATTCGGTATTCGGCCCGAATAGTACGCACTATTCGGCCGAATACCGAATACTGAAAAAACTGGCCGAATAGGCCGAATACCGAATAGTTGCCGAATATTCGTGGCATCTCTACTATAGAGGTAGAGGCTATTTACTCCTATTTGTTGGATCCTTCTTTCTAACTTCAATGTGCATACATCTTAATTCAAGAATGTTAGGATTTAGTTCCACACGTCCATTGTAGGATATACAGGGTGTTGTAAAAAGGGTATACTACCGAAAGAGGGTGACTCAGCTTTTGTTCTACGAGTTTTGATAATTCATGAATTTGTTTCGCCTCAAACCAAAAATAATATGTGAGATTTAAGATATGATGCCAAAATGATTCAGCCAAATCCGTGTAAAAATTTATAACAAACCCAATTTCAAGTATGAATCCCTTTACTCCCGATAGATTGTGGGGGAGGAAGAACCGTAAGCGGCTTACCTTCACCTAATGAGGCCTGTGCTTGGATGTTTTGACAAATTGCCATGATCTTACCATAACATCCATCTTTTATACGTATGTATACTTGGAACGAACATGAAACAGTAGAAGTAACGAAAATAATGAGCAATCTGCCTTTAACTTTCAGCACATGAATCGATTAAATTAATTCACATACTGATAGAACTTTGATAAACAATACGAGCTATAGATGGAATGTCGGTGCAAAAGAAATGTCTCGGTAAATAACACCTCATCGTAGATCAGAAATAATGGGACTGCTTCTGAAGATACAGTGGTATCTTCAGAAGCTAAATTAGCTAAATTAGATCATAAAAACGTGAACACGTAAAATTATTGGTTCTAAATTCGTCAGTCGAAGATTTTCCATGTAAAAATTTAATACAATGAAATTAAAATGTATGCATTGAAGGTTTTAAATTATTCACATGTATGCTATAACCGTCACAAACTCACACACATAACCGTCAACTAGAATCCCTTTTTCCATTATGGATAAATGTTAGCATTTGTAACAAGAACGAGAGTGCCCCCCTTCATTTTCATGCCAACTTTGTACTCGTAAGTAATTATGTAAATCGCATTAAGAAAACCATTGTTTCTCCTGCCTTACTTAAATAAAATGGCTTACTATTAAAAGTTATGTTCTAACTTTATGGACATGTAACTTTTGTTTACCGATAAGTGTGTTGTTTAAGCCTCTAATTGATCAGACATCATCACAGTCTCTAATAGATAAACATTAAACAATTATAATGTGTGGGGGTATAAGTTTTAAAAAATGAGATTGATGGGGTGCCGACATTTTGTAAATGGAACTTTTTCATTTTTCGTGAAGCTTTTCGGTTTAGGAGTCCTTTGGTGCAACTTTTACTGGAACATTTATTTTGCACTCGTTGCTCGTACAAGCGAGCATTCGGCATTCAGGGTCTTAAATATAAAAATAACGCTGCCGTTTTGAAAACGTTAATCACGTCTAACTTTTTGTGGTATGGCCACAAGTGCTGCGATTGGAGCGCACCACAAATTATTAAATAAATTATAAACTTTTGCTAGCATATGGACATAAATTTAGCATCAAAGTAAATGTAATTTTATGTAAAACCTACCTGAATCCTAAGCGGGTGTCAATTTCCCGGCATACCGTGGTGATGAAAAGAATTATTATGTCTAAATACTATGCTCCACCTTCTGCAATTTCAATCAACAGAAAGCCATTTACTGTATGTAGCCTTGCTTTAAACCTCCGTCTGTTCCGGTCAGTAAGTCAATGTCTCTGAGTAAGCGGCATAGACAACAGCTATTCGACGAGATAGACGTCTTGTACGTTGACAATAGTCCGGTCACTCAATGAGCACGCAAGAAGCCTCTTCGGGTGATGTATAAACTGTATTTATTACAAAATTATTTCATAAGTGACATTTTCATTATAGTGTAAGTCACTCAGCATGAACACATGCCATAGACAACGTCACTGTCAAATTCCTCCCTGCTGGGTGATTTTCTATCTCGGGTGTCATGGACTCGCGATTTCCAACCGTATAAATCTATGATGGGTTTCTGACCATCTTTTGGCATCGGCTATCTCGGTCATGATCACTAAACGAATAGTGGGTATGAGATTTATCGATACACTAGAGGTTGCAAAATTTTTGTGAAAATATTCTGTGATTAGCCGACTAAATGAAAACTTCATTTCACTTCAAACTACGACTACTGTATTTATCAAATCTTTAATTTACCGCATTATTTAGAAAAATGGCGATACTGGAAGCTATTGTCAAATGATTGTCAAAACGAACTGCAAGGAACCATCCAAAACAGACATTGATTTTGGTGTGTGTTTTTTTATAATTACCTGAATCCTGTGTTTTAATTGTTCATTATATCTAAGGTAAGTACATAATTAACGTATTACTATTAAAATTTTAAACTTAGTCATACACAGAACGAAATATGGGAAATTTTTACAAAGTCGTGAAAAATTAACATTTATTGTTCTTAATAAAAGCATTGAGATCAATGATTTCTAGTACGATACGCTAGTAATATAAGTCGATGATTGAGATCTAACACTTGGTACTGGGAACTCAGTTATTAAAAGTAGATTGATCACTGAGCCATTACATAATCTTCACATTTGTGCAGGTTGTGCTTGTTAGTAATATTTTTGTGAGGCATAACTATCATGTGCTAAGAAAAAAGATTGAATAGGACATTAATATTGTATTTTATTTCCAGGATGGCGCCTTTAAGAAAAGTCTCAGATCGACAAATGGACATTTTGTTGGAGTTCGTTGAAAGACATAAAGAGCTTGCTGTTGGCCGGTACCCTCCCGGCCCACTAGGCATACAATCAGCACGTTGGCTATGGGACAGTGCAGCATTACAAATACCTATATGAATTATATTCAATTGGGTCTGGAGTTACAAAAACTGGTAAAAAATTCTGACGGGCATTCACATGTAAAGTGACAATGTGCAATCATAACTTAAAGGTTAAAGTAGAAAAATTATTTTAATAATGATTAAAGTAAGACTGGTAGAAGCAAAATGTGATAGGAAGTTATGTGATTTAAAATCAAAAATAAAAGCCATTAATATAAATTGTGTTTTTTATTACTAAATTATACATATACAGCAAAAATCAGCCTATCAGTCAGGTTATTTTAGTTCCTTGAAATTCACAGCCTCTGGACAAGGTTGGCCCGCATGCGCCCTGCATCTGCATCAGCAGCACCATAAGCCACGTTACCAATATGCTGCACCCGAATGTTACCAGCAGCAGGCAAGTTGTCGTCACTGGTATATTGTGTGCATTTGCTATATTGTGTAGTACACAGCAGTCATTTACTATTTTCGCAGCTTTGGTGGGCTCATAGTGAAGCACACGGTGTGCCAGCAAACATCTCCAGCGTGTTTTAAGGGCCCCAATGCACCGCTCCACAGTATTTCTGACACGGCAATATAGATCAGTGTAGTGTTCTTCTGGGGATCCTACAGCTGCATAGAGGATAGGTTACCTCCATGGCCGTAGAGCATAACCAGAGTCCCCTGAAACCAATTTTAAAAACAACAGTTAGGTACCTATACTTACTGAAAAAAAACAAATACCTACTGAAATAATTTCCTCCTAACTAATTAGGTACTTACTATTTACTAATTATAGAAGACCAAAAATTTGCAAGATTCACAAAACAAACATCAAAGAAATATTATTTTGTTCAAGATCATAAGAACAAGAAGACTTCAGCGTCACAATAAAAAAAAAAAGTTATTTTCTACATTCTATGGTGACTCTATGGTTTAAAAGCTACTATTTACTAGTTGCCCAAGACAAGACGGTTGGCCAACCCAAATTAGTACTTATGATTCCAACTATCCGATACAAAATACCAATCTCGGGTTTCGATAAAATATTCGCATACAAAATTTTAACAAGATGGCGGCCGGTGGGTATTGAAGCCCATACCAACTATGACGTCATTATTCGACCCCAACCGAACATACACAATACGAATAGTGTCAAAATTTGCTTTTTGACAGTAAGATCACGGTGAAGAGAGTTATCAACGAGATAGAAAATAGCCCAGCTGTATACGCCCGGCGCATCCTGGGCTAGACTGCCTAACCGTTTCACGACGGAGGCAAACCCTGCATGGACGAACTCTATAATGTTGGTCACCGATACGATAAAAAGATTAGTCCTGTGCAAAAAACATAATTGCTACCCTACTGCCTACATAGTCATATTATGTTCACAATCCTACACTGCATAGATACTTATCTGTAATTGCCTTTCAGCAAGGCTACGACTGCAATGCTTGCAAAAAATATTCGTAGTAAACATTCGTTCTTACCCGTGCCTTCATGTTTCCCGTACAGGATAGAAACAGTGAAATTACACTGTAATTCCGTTTACCCTGTAATCATGTAATTGCTGTACTGGAACCAGGTTCTCGCTTCGACCTTTTTAAGCATACGAACAGGGCACAGAGTAGGCTATAATATATTGGGAGCATAGTGCTTAATTCTTTTAATTTTTTTGCAATAGTAGGAGGCTATTTTTGAATTATTATTTGGACAATAATAGTAATGAAATGTACAATCAGGTGGATTTTATGCTAATAAGGGTGTACAAAAAAAAACATTTTCAACAAAATACCTGTAAAGATACCTTATCTACAAAAATAAAACTACAATTATATTTCACTCACAAAATTCTACGCTGCATGTCTAAAAGAGTCGGATTTTTAAATATATAAAACTTGCCTACCTAATAACTTTTTTTTTATTTATAAAACTGTTAATCTCTATATTTTCCCACACTCTGCACCAGCGCTATGCGTTTATCCTGAATGTTCATTTTAAAAACAGCAGTAATCTTGCCGCTTTTAAACGTTTAGCGTTATTTTCATGATGTTTGTTTTTTTATTCGAACGCTTTCCGGCTTAAATACATTGCAGGAAAAAAAACTGAAATTCGTTATGAACATATTGCTATGTAGTTAACGTTTCCCAAATATTACTTAACCAATATGTTATTAATATTTTGGTCGCTTTCCTATTTCGTAACCCGTAATATTTATGTCCCAATATTAATTCGTATTGTATTAATCATATCTGTATTAGGCTTTAGCAGATCATCCGTTTAGATAAAATGAGATGATATCTAATAATACTAAATTGTTATTATATTATTTATGTTTATTGACCTGTGACCTTGGCCGAAAAACAGGGGTGTATTATGTGTGCCGTTTCTGTGTGTGTAAGTGAGTTTTGACTGTTGAGGGTTACATGAAACCTTAACAAAAACGAACCAACGAGAGCTGTCATGCAATCGGTACTTTTAATAAAATAATAAAAAAAAAAAAAAAAAACGTTTATTTGAAAACCAACAAAGACACATACATATTGTTGAAACCTTGGTCCTCAAACTAGGATTCCCTGTGCTATGAGGACCAGGACCCGTCGTTGATTATTTATCTAATTTAAAAGTGCCTATTAGAAGCATATATAAATTACAAAAGTTAAATGCTTACTTGCTAATTAGGGATATAGTTTAGATCTGATGAGATTACATCTGGTAGGTACATACTTAATTAATAAATTTAAGAAAAAAAACAGTTATTGAACATTTAACTTTGTAGGTACATTTTATGAAAGTAGAATATACAAAGTTAAAAATAATATTTGTGTGAGCTGTGTGTATGTGTGTCAGATGTGTGTGTGTGTGTGTGTGTGTGTGTGTGTGTGTGTGTGTGTGTGTGTTTTCACATTAGAGCCCACTTAGCCCTGCGTAATACAACGAGGTATAGTCGTGGTTGGCACAAAAGCTCTCGCAAAATTACATTTTAGTGAGGTAGAGTGACCCCGCAGGACTTTGGGAGGTCACTCTCTAAATCAACGAACGAACAAATGAGAATTGACGGAGCATTTCAGCTCTTCTGTTATTGAAATAAATAAGTAATGATTAACATTATTAATTAATTTGAGACCACTGATTAACTGGAGCAATTATCTTTTTACTTGTCTGTAACATATAAGTGAAAACTTGTAATTGGCTATCTGTAACTATTTTAAAATTCTTATGTAAAATAAATTAGCTGTAAGTTTTCCTATAATAAAAAATAAATAAAATAAAAATAAATAAATTATCACGCAAACGGCAACCTAAATACAAAGAGATAGAGTGGTTAGTGCTGCAGTTTTGGTTTTTCCTAAGCTTCGGAACGCTTCAAATGAAGTGTGATAGCACATGTCCATCCGCCATTTCCATACTGTTTCATTATCTGCGCGCGCTATACCAACAACTACACAATAAAGCTGACGAACACACGAAACAATGCTGTAAACAAACTACAGATTAGGCGAGGGCACACAGCGCGGGTGCGACTAACACCGTCCGGTCACCGTCCGGTCACCGGACGGACCGCAAATATATGGAGAGACGGATAAAAGTAGAACCATCCGGATCCGGAGATAGAAACCCGATTTTTCGCTCGATATTGTTGGCACGTTCACCTAGAGTCGGCCGAATGAAAATAAAAGCTACGTACCGTTATAAGTATGGAAGAGTTTCCTATTCGGAATACTAAAATAGTATTTCTAGTGTACTTTTTACTAATTTTTTTTTTTCAAGCTGCTCACCGTATTTAATTTTACTAAGTATATGTATAAAACTGAATGTAGGTACATGACATGTATAGTATAAGTATAAATTTTACAAATAGAAATGTATTTACCGCGAGTCCACTTCGCCTTACTTTTTCCCGTGGGAATTTCAAGACGATAAATACGTAAGATTTATTTATTTATTTACTTAGAGACAAACAGTCATACATAATTTATCTGTAAACATAACTAGGTAGTATATTTTAGACCTACAGTCCCATAAATAAAGTATTTATCGTCTTGAAGATAAGTAGGGAATATTTCTATTAAGTTTCATCTAAGTATGTACGGTCAGCTGCATTAGTAGCTATACACTTCTGTACCTTGTCAAACTGACGAACCGTGTTTCAATAAATAAATAGGCGGTTTCAGATTGGCAAGGCAAAAAGTGTATAGCTATATACTTATGCAGCTGACTGTACGTTCAGTATTTTTTGTGTGAAATAGTAACAAGCCTATATGTATGTTAAGCATGTGTATGTGTAATATGTGTATGTGTATACACATTCTTCATATTACACCTTTATTATTTGAGTCAGTTATCCTTTTTATACAACCGGCAGCTTCCAATTAAATTAACAACTTTTAGGGTCTGTTTCACAATGTCTGGTTAGTGGCTACCTGACGGATAAAATACATGCTGTCACTCTCTGTTATTATTTTTTAGACAGTGACAGCATGTATTTTATCCGACAGGTAGCGACTAACCAGACATTGTGGAACAGGGGCTTAGCCTAAAATTAAACAGACTCACGTATTCCTAATACACGTTAGATATCACGTTTATGTACTTACGGAAGAAACTCTAGCTGCCTTTAAATATTTATCAAGCTCATTAAAAATGGACGAGCCGAGAGAAAATATGCGTTTACTTGAGACGAGTTATTTACTCGAAGATTTTGAATGAGAATCCGAACACGTAACGTCGGTACAGTACGACATAACCCGAAGGGGCTATTCCTTAGACAAGACATATAAGTATTAATATATAATTATTTTAGGTAAACATGTGAGTTTATAGATTTAGTTTGTAGGTACTTAGGTATATAATAACAAAATATAATTCTAATTATTTCTTTAGTACACTTGACCCCTCTTTGATCATAAATTAAATATCCTTCCACCCTAAGGCTGTCTTGAAAAAATCGCTTTAAGCTATAAGGCCGCCATTTTGTATATATGTGTTATGTATTTAAGTTATATAAGTTTATTTTATGTGTGTGTACAAATAAAATATATTCTATCTATCTATTCTATATATATTGGCTATTCCCATGCAAAGGCTGAGTAGGTTGTTTAGGTGTGATTCATCAAAATGTATAAATAAATAGTTTTACTGGACAAATACATCTATCATCACTTTAGTAAAATATAAAATACAAGCTAACGTGAACTAAATCTTTGCCCATTTTACTTTAAATTTTTGTTAGTAGAAACTTTGTGCTCGTCCGCACTGTAGCCACTTGAAGAAGCAAACACGTTTAATATTTAAACAAGTTTTTAATGAAGACGTAAAGTCGACTACTTTGTATTTAGCTTCACTGTTTAATAAACTACCCTTCTACATTACACAGGCACGAGCAGATTCGACCCAAATTAAACTTCTAGGTACTCTAGTTATGAAACCTAGTTCGCATCAATAACATAAAGGGAAAACAGTATTATTTTGCGACTTTGTTGGTTTGTCGTCGACACGATAAAAAGAGGAAGAAGGGTAAACAGTTGTATTAGAGCGGTGGCAGCTCAGTCGAGCGCCCGCTTCTCAAACCAGAGATGCGAGTTCAAATCCCGACTCCGACATGTACCAAGGCATTCTGTGGAATTATGTACAATGTATACTGTCACTAACCACTAGGTACATCATCAAGTACAAATACGCAATATTTCAGTGATGACATACGATACATTATATTCGCCAGCCTAATTAGGCTGTCACTGTGTGGCCTGGGGGACACAGTGATAGCCGGTATGACAAAATAACGACAGAACCAATGATTATGTTCAAAGCCCACCCGACTCAAAATCATACACTTGCAAGCAATTAAAAAGTTCCAGTGATAAGCACCAAATTACTCCTGTACTGGATAAAAATTGCTTTACAAATTTTACAATACAATACAGCTAATGTAGGACACAAACATTATTATGTAGATCGAAAGGAAAAAACAGTTTTTTTTCAGAGTACCAATGTTTGCGTTTGAAAAATATGCGTTCAATCAGTTATCGGAGGTATTATATTTGAACAATCTTATCACTATTCTTGAAATTAAGTTACTACCCTACTTACATATTAAACGCAGCTTCTGATATTATGCTCTACCTTTACTTATACCTAGCTAATACTAGCTAGGAATTAAGATTAGTTAGTACGTATTGTTACCGTGTCTATTTATCTTCATACTACTTGTCTAGTGGCCTTTGTTGTGCTGAGACATATGACAGTGCAGTATGAAAGGAGATAAGGAGGAAAAGTAAAACAAAGAGCAACCCATTTATAATGAAAGTGTGGCTTGTATTAGAAAGTGTGGACTAACATAACCTAAGCAACGTTAAAAACCCCCCGACTTTTAAAACTAGGTGCCAATTTCTCCATTCTCGGTTAGAGCATAACCAGGGAGTAGTGGTTGAGTTTTGACACATCTGTCAAGAATTTTATATGTAGATGACGTATGTTGATGAACCAATTCTTGGTCGGTTAGATAACCGACTATGGAGAAATTGGCACTAAAAGTCGCAAAACACTCGGGGTAACATTACCCATGACCCAAAAAATAAAACGGATCTAAAATCAATTTAGCCGTTTGGAAGCTATGGTACCACAGAAAAACACAATAAACAGACATACGTACATAATAGTCGACAAATTTACACTATTCCTGCTTTTACATACACCTATCTAGTTATGCAATTTACTTAGTTATGTTTATTAGATGAAAGATAACTTTGCCCAAGTTATTAATGTTATAATTGTAATTTTATTACCAAAACATCTGCTGAAATTTCAGTAACAAAAACAAAGTATTGTTTTCAAGTGCTCACACACTCACCACATGTGCTGATTAATTCCGGTACGTGATCATGTTGCCAATTTAACATTATATTATACATATTTTATAGCCTAGCAAACAGGCACCACTTCTATCCCACTAACGTAAAAACTATAAGTTACAGATCACCAAGGTTTTTTAGTTTTGTAGTGCATAATGTATATTTATTTATTTATTTATATTTAACACTTTAATGTACACATATAAGCAAAACAATATAAAGAAGATACAACATTTTAAAAACACATAGGACGTATACAATGTCGGGCTCATTGCCAAAAAGCAATTTCTTCCAGCCAACCTACGACTTGGTGAAAGAGAAGATGGAAAGTTAAATCTTTTAACTAATTTAAAGTTGGTACAAATTTACTTTCTTTAGAATCGCTAGGTCCCATTTATTTTTTATATTACAACTCTATCTACCTACCTACATGTGTAACAACTCTCGTATGGTCGACGTCATAGATTTCATCGTTAAGTTTTAGTTTTTTCCCAAAAAAGCCGTTGAAAACCTCAATCAATTGGCAGAGCTAATCCAGCGGGAGCACGGAGACAAAGCTTGTTGATAAATGATGATCCCCTAAGGGTTACTCTTGCTTGACAAACATGAACTCACGAGAGCTGTGACGCAACTGATACGTTTCACTACGAGATAAAGTCGTCGTTAGCGCAGTTGAGCTCGGAAATTTAGTTTTTCGTGAACTAGAGTGACCTCCTGGTCCCCGGAGTGGCCGGGACAGGCGGCGGCTGATACCGCAGCCGCCACAATATTTACATACTACGGGATTCCCGGACCAACAAGGATGTTGTTAGGGTTTGGAGAAGGTAGAGACAGATACATAAAATACTATGTACGTACCTTACATACTCTACTCTCTCTATTACCTGGTCCGTGTGATATTATAAATTTAAAGCGTGCCAATAGTGAGTATAGATACATGCATGGTGTACAAATAATTATTTTGGTGGAAGAATGCTTTGTAAACAAATACCCAAATTATATAATGAATTATCGGTAAGTATAAAATGAGAAAAAATTATCTTTATTTAAAACATTATTAATAAATATTTACTTAAAACTTATTATGATACTTAAAACTTATTATGATTGAGAGTGGTGCCTTCCTTGCACTGCTCACTTGACACAGTCAATATATTGTTTATTTTGTTAATTTTTAAATAATAGCTTAATTAAAATGTCACCGTTTACCCACAGTCAAACCAAAAATATTGGTTTTGTGGGAATTCTTCTGTACCCTATGTATCACTGCAATGATTATAAATAAATAAATAAATAATAATGACATGCTCCCGTTTTTACGGGAAACACTTTCCTCAGACAGGAAACCAACATAAATGCACATTATTTTTCAATCATACACTTTAATTTAATTTAATTATTAAAATTTAACCCATTTAAAAAAAACTATGTTCGTTAAGTAAACCTATATTTTCATTGTCTGTTTGGTATCCATACCTAATCTATTTCTGAGAGTGGTTTTGTAAGAAATATAGAAATAGGCAATAGGATGACTACTCCATAACGTCCAAAATTTATCACAACTCTATGTGTTGTAGCAACAAGACGCCGGGCGGTTCATTTACATAAGCTCTGGATCGTCAAATTGAATCAGGATCTTATTCCTGTTTCGTAACGTTTGATTAGGATCATCGCCTCTTCATCAGCCAACAGACGGCCTTCGCTGGACATTGCCCGGCCGCAATTGAGTAAATCTACCTAAGAATCAACTTGAGTGGTGCTCAATTCAGCTGTATGTCATATAACGTATGTTTATCAGACCGTCTAGTGCGGGTTTTGCTATTTATGAAAATGAAAAAAGTTTACGTTTCTCCTGTCATACTGCATACATTATGTGTCAAAAGTTTCATGATAGTTTCCATTAGAGGCGTCACTTATTATGTGAGAAAACCTAAACTTTTATAGTTTTCGACAAACTATCAAAACTGTACTTGTACTAGATCCCCTGTTGTAAAAATCGTAGATACACTAGCTTGCAATGAAAAAGTTCCAGCAGCCTTAATAGTTTCTGTGTTCAAGCTTCGTTGTGATTGCAGTAAATTTTCATTAGGCATTTCTGGTATGGCTTTTTTTAAGAGCACCTACCACACTAATGCCTATGGTCTAAGGTTGGACTTATTCTATTGAATCATTGAATCATATTATCTTTATATTATATTTTATCTTATCTAATGTACCCTTTAATTACTTAAAATTCGGCCTCGTTCCAATATCTATATAAGTTTACGATCAGTTTACATTATTAGTTATAATAACAAACCCAGTAGCTAGAAATCCAGTGAGTTGTAATTTAATTGTGTGAAAGTTATTTGAAAACCGCCCAATCAGATAACTCAATCCGGGGCAAAGCCGCACCGAGTGGGTACTACAGTTATCTCATTTCAGGTGTATGTAACTATAAAGTCATGACATATAACATATCGATAATATTTAATATAATATATTCATATACTATAATACGGTCTTTAAAAGTTAGTTCTGATCCACTTTCGTTTTCAGGACTTTATATAGTTGGACTACAGTCAATTACACAAACGAAAATGTTGCATTACCCTGTATTAATCTGAATGAAAGTACACCGATAAAAATATAATTATTATAGAAGCTGAAGGGAGGCCAAAAGTACAGTTGAAGATAGACAGAAGTGGCGGACGTTAGTGGAGACCCTCAGCAAATCTAGGGTGGCATAGCCAACCACAACACACTGGTATAATTCAAAGGTATAAATATAAACCTACTTATCCGGCAAGTTTAGTGCATTGTACTCATTCAACGGCGATACGGCTCGCGACCTATCACGTGTGTTGGTACCAATGTACATCGAAAAAGCGGGTGCTCTGACAACCCCTTCGGGGATTACAGTCGTGAGCATATGTACCTAATTATGTGTATGTATAAATATAAAGGAATATTTCATAATAACTCCTATATAATAATGTAAGTATCAGCGACTGCTATCACTGCACTGTTCATTGCAAGCCACAAACAGAAGTTGGCTGTAGTTTACATGAGTGCGAGCTACAGTGGTGAGACAAGCGAACCCGGGATTATCTTGTGACTAGTGCGTCGTTATAACTAGTGCGAGATATTTGAAACTAGCTTAAATTGCCTTTACCTTAATCTAGGTATTATACAGAGTGCTTATAGATAGCATCAGGTAATCGTCCACTGCTGGACATAGCGGTTTTCTGCAATCTTCCTCATCCAGCCACTACCGAATAAGTACATAATGTAAGGTATTAATTGCTCGTTCGTGGTCTCCACTAGTGACCACAAATTTTACTGACTAATGATAAATTACACTCACGGGCAATGAAAACGTTCCACTGAGAAAAACACCAAATAACTCCTAAACGGAAAAGGCTTGCTTAATGACGCCTTCTACAACATTTATGTACATTTTACAGAAAATCAGGGGTATTACCAACTAAAAAAATATCATTTTGTTATATTTTTAAATTAAATGTTAGAAAAAATTGGGGTTGTTTGATGTCGGCATTTTGAGAGTGGAACTTTTTCATTGTCCGTGAGTGTATTAATAAATTTAATACAGCTCCATCTATTATTCTGAAAATAAATTAAATTCTTCCACTTTCAATCTCTTTGCACTGAGGGTGGACATGAAAATACCTACCTTATTTACCAATCTCCTCGATGATGGTACTTAATAATAAAGCGTTAATTGTAAAACAAAATAGTACCTACTTATATTATAAAAAATTGGCCGAAGGAGGCACAGGATCGGGACCGGTGGTCAATTTATAAGGAGGCCTTTGCCCAGCAGTGGGACACCAACCAGGCTACATAAAAAAAAATATATATATAAAAAATATATAAACTTAGCACAAATATTTTTCACCGACACGCTACGAACTACGAACAAGAATTTACTTACATAGTGTCATTATTTAACCCTACGTAGGTATATTTACCCTTTTCTCGAGAATTCCCGTGAACCTTGATCTTTGCGACATCCTGTTTAATTATCGCGGCTCGGGAAGTCACAGATCCGCCTGAATGACGCCATTCAGGACATCCTGTAAACGACCCCCTATTTTCGTACTATGTATTACGTAAGTAGGTACTGGAGGGTAAGTCTATACTGAAAACGAACGGACGAGAGCTGTCGTGCAATCGGCACGTTTAGTGCCAATTTCTCCATAGTCGGTTATCTAACCGACAGGGATTGATTTATAAATTAAACGTCATCTCCATATAAAATTCATGACAGATGTGTCAAAAGTCATCCACTACTCCCTGGTTATGCTCTAATCGACTTTGGAGAAATTGGCACTTAATATACGAGATAGGTAGTATCGTGGCCCGCGTAGTAAGGCTCCGAAACTTAGTGTTTCGTTATAGTATAGAGTGACCCCTGCAGGTATAGTTATATTAAAGGTACATATTATGTCTGAGCGTACCCTAAATTCCAGTTATTGTTGATTGTAATATTGAAACCGTTTCATCGAGTCAAAATGATTGACTATTGTGTATTGCAAAAAAAACTTTATAAATAAAAATAACTTGGAGTTGGAATGCAGAGGCTAGAGTTTCACTTGTCGAAGCTCATGTATTACGCATGGCACCCCCTTGAACCCCTGAAAAAGTTACAAATAATGATAAATTGTTAGTCGCTAAGTAAGTACATTCCGCTATCTTTTCATCCACACGAAAATCTTGAATGTATCTCACAATGCAGCCTTTTTGTGAACAATTGTCAAGTTCTTTTAATATTTTTCAAGAAACTGCAAAGATCGTGTCTCTTAGCAGTTTGCTGAGCTTGTTATCTTATTGACCGCAAGTTCACAAACTCGACATGCGCTTATCTCAGTAGTTTTTCTTGGGAGAAAATCGGTTTTATTCTCTTTCATTTCGAAAAGTATTCTAGTGACAAGGTTATTGTTCACAATGGACAGAGTTGTTGTTTGATTTTATTTCTTACAGAATTATGTTACGACTATGTAGGTAAATAATTTAATTTTAAATTTTTGGAAAAATATTTTACTGTTTGATGATTCTTCGTATGGAAGAATGGAAGTCCAATACTCTATCGGCTTCCAGAAATTCCATGGACAAATAGGGGCCAGCGTCCATATTTTTGTTACACAAACGTAATTAATACTAACTACATAATAAAAACGAGAAGACTTGTTTATCTGATGTCGCTATTCTTGCCTTACCAATTATCTAGCCGTGGCTTATAGCTGTGGTAAATTTTAAGTTCTTCAGCCCCTAATTCGAGGTGAATCCCACAGGTAACAGCTAGTACTGCGGTTGCACCAGAGTTGCAAGTACACCAGATCTTCCTAAATTGACTAATATAGAACCTGAAACATATGAAGACGCTCAAAAAAAAATAAGTTATTTCGATAAGGGCATAAATGTATTATTTCAAAATATGCAGAGTATAGGTAACAAATTAGATATTCTAGATGCTTTCTTATTAGACTCACCATATCATATTGTTTCTCTATCAGAACTCTGGTATAATCAAGAGTACATAAACACACTCCAACTATCAGGATACACTGTAGCATCAAGTTTTTGCCGAAAAGAACGCGAAGGAGGAGGAGTATGCGTAATTGTTAAAGATAATTTAGAATTTATACAGAGAAATGATCTTGTTAAAATGTCAGTAGAGTTTATTATAGAAATTAGTGCAATAGAGATACCAGAACTGAATTTAATTTTAGTAAGTTTATATAGAGCAGACCGTCATATTAATGTATTTTATGAACAATTAACTAAATTATTGAATACGATCATACGTAAAGACAAATACAAAAACATAATTATTGGAGGCGACTTTAACATAGATGTTTTAGAAAAAAACAAACAATCAAGAGACTTTCTAAATTTCATGAAAAGCTTCAACCTTAAACAACTAATTACACAACCAACTCGAGTTACAAGCACAACATCAACGTGTATAGACCTAATATTCACCAACTATGAGGAAAACATATCTGGAGTAATCGACTATGGTTTTTCAGACCATAAGGCAACAAATATTAAAATATGTAAAGACCAACTTCCACACTTTATAAATAAACCAAAAATAATTTACAGAAGACTTTTTTCAGATAAAAATATTTCATGTTTTGAAAATAAATTAAAAGAACTTCAATGGGACGAAGTTATTAATACATCTAAATCTACAAACGAAAACTACAACTCTTTCAACAATACAATACAAGAAATACTAAATATTACCATACCTATACAAAGGGTTAAAATAAAAACAAAAAAACAAAAAACCTGGTTAACTACTGGACTTAAAAAATCATGTGCACACAAAAGAGCACTAAAAATTATTTTAAATGAAACCAATAATCCCATTATTAGGAAATATTACAACTCTTATTCCAAAATATTAAAGAAAACAGTAAAAAAATCGAAACGACTAGAATATATAAAACAAATGAATAAATCCGATAACAAAACTAAAACGATGTGGAAGATAATAAATGAAAAAAGCAAAAGAAAAACTAGGAAGGATATAAAAAATTTGAAAATTAGAATACACAACCAATTAAACGAATGTCCCGAAACAATTGCAAATACCTTTAATGAATTCTTCGCAACTATTGGTAAACCTAATGACGGCGAACCCGAGGCTCGCGGCCGGCCAGTAGTAGAGCCTACTACTCAAACTATGTTTCTTCAACCGGTAACTATGGATGAAATATATAAAATTATAAAAGATCTTAAAAATAAACACAGCTATGGCCTAGACGATATTCCTCCAGTACTTCTAAAAAAATGCGCAAAACAACTTATATATCCACTATTTGTTCTAATAAATCAAAGCTTCGAATCAGGCGAATTTCCTGATTTATTGAAAATATCACTAGTAAAACCCGTACACAAAAAAGAAGACCAAACTATACTTAACCATTACAGACCCATAGCTATGTTACCTACCTTTTCAAAAGTTTATGAAAAAGCCATGTCAAATAGACTCTATCAATTTATAGAAAAATACCAAATCTTAGATGATTGCCAAAATGGCTTCAGACAATGTAGATCTACCACACTTGCAGTTTATAAATATATACAAAAAGCACTAACATACATAAACGATAAAAAATATGCTCTTGGAATACTACTGGACATGACAAAAGCATACGATAGAGTTTCATACAAAATCCTTATGGAAAAACTCTATGACTCAGGTATTCGCGGCCCAACATATAAATGGTTTCAATCATATTTAGAAAACAGGAAACAAATTGTACAAATAGAATATTTCAACAAAACTACAAACGAAATTAAAGTAATAAAATCTCAGGAGATACAGCTTACAGGTTCCATTCCACAAGGCAGCGTACTTGGTTGCGTATTGTTCCTCATTTACATCAACGATCTTCCCAAATGTTTAAATAGTCAGTCAGCAACATCTGTCCTATTCGCCGATGATGTATCTATCCTTATTGAATGTGATGAAAATGATCATCACGAAAACAAATTAAAAGCTTGTTTCGAGACAGTGGAGCATTGGTTAGAGGACCACAATTTAAACGTAAATTATAATAAAACTAAAATTATCCAATTTCGATCACACCAGAAACACCCATTAGATATTAAACTCCAAATAAAAAATAGTAACATACAAGAAACAAATACATTTTGCTTACTCGGAATAAATATTGACACTCACCTAAACTGGAAAAACCACATCGAAAAAGTAAAATCTAAATTATCACAGTTTCTTTATGCTTTTTATGTAATAGAACGTACAACAGACACCCCTACGGCACTGTCGGCGTACTATGCGTACGCATACTCCTGCCTTAGATATGGAATCATGCTTTGGGGAAACAGCGTAGACGCAGACCAAGTTTTTATCATGCAGAAAAAAATTATCCGAATACTAGCACACATAAAAAACCAGGAAAGCTGCAAACCATACTTCATAAAAATGAAAATTCTCACACTTCCTTGTCTATATATATATGATATTAGTATTTTTGTATTTAAGAACAAAGAAAAATTTCTCCAAACTAAAGACACACACAGCATAAACACCAGAAATAAAAATAAACTTTACCTTCCACCATCTAGAATAAAGATGTTAAATGAAAGTCCACATTACATGGCAGTAAAAATATTTAATAATCTACCTACAAATATAACATCAAAAACGAATATAAAAGTCTTTTGCAAAAGTCTCAAACATTACTTATTGGATAAGTGCTTTTGGGTGAATTTCCCGCGGCCAAAAATTGCGTGGCATCAATGAAATCGGTACTAAAGAACCAAGTTATAATTTTCTAATATTTTTTTCCGGTTAAGTGAAATAGTTATCTATGTGTAGCACTAAATATTTTATAAATAGGATTAATGGATATTTTTAAAAAAAATATTAAACCCCCAAATCTTTCATTGCCGTGTCTGTCCCCACGTTACCACGTTTTGTATTATTCTTCATTGATGAAAAAATATTGAGTATTGATAGTTAAACTTAGTTTCATTTGATACATTAATAGTTAAAGTATTGTCACGGAATACATTTATTGAAATATATAAAGAATATAACGAACGGTAAGTGAAAATTCATGTGTCCCAAAACTTCTGTTCATTGCCGTGCCCTAAACGTGATCAAGGCTATTGTTTTACCTATGAACTTGGGTGCCCCCCTCAGTGCGCTTATCGTTTCTTACAAGTGTCGCCTAACTGCTCGACGTGGAAGGAGGTACATCGGTGCCCGCGTTTTTGCGCTATAGTGAAAATCAGTAAAAATTTTGGGGACTGGACATTTTTTCTTTCATTGCCGTGGATAGATATAACTTCTATAAAATTAAGTTTGTCTTCTAGAGTAAGCATTCAAAAGAAAGCTTTTTGAAAATATTTACCTTATAAAGTGTTTATTTCTTAGAATAGTTAATACTTTTTTAGTTATTTATATTTAATGCCTTGATTTTCATCGCCATGCTTTCATTTTCGTGGCTTCCGTGGCCAATATTTGCTATGGCAATGAAAAAAAAGCCACGGCAATGAAAAAAATTTCATTGCCATGTCTTGTAAAATAATTTGTATTCATTGCCGTGGTTATGTTATTCATTTCCGTGGCCAGGTTATTCATTTCCGTGACTTATGTTTTCATCGCCGTGGTATGTATGATTAGGCAAAGTAACATATCTTTTACCTGTAATACAGGTAATACCGATCACTGACATTACCTACAGAACTAGTCAAATTACCTCTTTTTGCAGTGCGTTAAAACGGGTGCGTATCGCGATGTATAAAAACGAAATATATAATATTACATTAATAATAACAATCACAACATAATTATAATGAACGTTATGTATAAATAAGACCGAAGGTAGCTCAGTCGGGTAAGCGCCCGCTTCCCACTCCAATAATGCGGGTGCGAATTCTGGCGCTGACATGTACCAATGTGTTCCTTTGAATTTAAATACAATGTATACCATCGCTCTTACGGTGAAGGAAAACATCGTGAAGAACCCTGCATATCTACCTATAGATTTAGCACATCTAGATAATATGTGAACCCACCAACTCGCTGTGGACCAGCGTGGTGGGAAATGGTCCAAGCTTAGAAAGGCAGCAGCTTAGACCTTGGGGATATGCACATTGCACAAAGGTCCCATTCGAGAGAGCCAGGTGCAGGTACTTACACCTCCCACAGGTAGTAGAATAGAATATAATAGAATATACATCTCTGCAGGAACTCATCTGGATGCTAAGTGGCCTTAATGCTGCTTGAGTGTAGACCTCCGTATGAACTTGGGCAAGACAAAAGTCATGTAGAATGTTCACATAAAACCGGAGCCGGTGATCGTTCGTGAGACAACTATCGAAGTTGTGCAATAATATGACTACCTGAGGCAGACTATTCGGCTAGGCATAAGCAACTTCGACAAGGAGGCTGAAAGGCGCATCCAACAGTCTTCAACCATTGCACCCTGCCAGTTATGACATATGGTGCAGAGGGTTCTACCTTTTTTGGCCTAAGATTTATTTGCCTAATCTCGTATTGCATAGTAACGTTTGGTCAAAGTCTCGTTTCGCCGAAAATTGTATGGCATAAATCTCGTTTAGTAAAAAGTTATTTCGCATAATCTTATTTAGCCTAATAACGGTATGGTCAAATCTCAAATAGGCTAACAATACTATGGCATAGCTTATAAAAACTACTAATATTCATTTGGCTTTAACTTTGACGAAGCGTCTCCCTATATAGCGCAAACTGGTGCCTTGCATTAGGTATTTAATTTTCCGCTATGTGGGTAACGTTTCGCTGCGCTCCGCTTTGCTTTCGACGAACATGTGCACCTAACATGCTCCTCCTCGCTTTGCTCGTCGTCGCACCTACCTTTAGGTTTCGATCCCATCGGGTTTAATGGCGATTGTAATAATTATAATGGTCATTCACTTTCGATATTTTGATCATTCAATATCGTGATTTTCGGGATGTAGGAGAAAAATACCACAATTTGTACATTTTTTAAAACATACTGAATATAGTAAGATAATATTAGGAGAAACAAGATTATACCAATACGAACCATTTGAGCAAACGAGACTTAGATGTTTCAAGTTTGTGCCAAAAGAGTTTTAGACGAAACGAGTCTTATGCCAAGTGATGATTCTACCAAAAAAGTTTAGACCTTACGAGTTATGCGAAATGAGTTTAGGATAATAAGGATTAGGCGAGATGAGGGGAACCCGGTGCAGAGACCTGGACACACTGATGGTGGGACTGGTCCACCGACTTAAAGTCACTCAGCGTGCTATGGAGAGAGCTATGCTTGGGGTTTCTCTAATGGATGGTATCAGAAAAGAAGTTATACGTCAGAGGACTAAGGTTACCAGCCGGTAGTGGCTGGATTCGGAAGACCGAGGACCGAGTGTTGTGGCGCTTCTTGGGAGAGGCCTATGTCCAGCATTGGATGATTATAGGCTGATGATGACAACATGTACATTTCATTTTATTATACCAATTAAAATATACTATGATTTAGCATAAAGTTCATAAAATATTCTATCATATCACATAATGTGTGTTAAATTACACAACACCATCAAAACCTCTAGCACCACAACCTAAAGATAGGTGCGATAACGAGAAAAGCGAGGAGGAGCGGTTAAGTGCACATGTTCAGCAAAAGCGAAGCAGGGCTACATGGGGAGACGCTCTATGTTTAGGTTTTGGTGCAAGGAGTTTTCACTGCGTTATTATTATTGGCGCTATGTAGGGAGACGCTTAGCTGACCAACATGTGCACCTAACCGCACACGCCTATGTTTATATTTTGGTGCTAGGTGTTTTGCCGGTGTTGTGTAATTCAGCACAGATAATATATGTCATATTATAGTATATTTTATGAATTTTACATAAAATGAACAGTATACATATTGGGTATTATACCTTATAAATAAAAATATAGATGTTATAGGTAAGGTTTATTATATGTTGTAAACGTTATTAGTGTGAAATGAAACATTTTGTTTTATACGTCGCAATACGGACCCCACAATGCTACTTAGAGAATTCCATACTATATTCTAATTTTTTATACATACTGTCGTTCTTTCTTTCGTTCCAATATCTATCCAAATATTTCTGCCATACATGCCTGTCTAAGTTTGCGTTTCCCTCACAGTCTTTTTTAAAAATTGCAGTGGATTGATTCTTTCATTTCCATTGTATACAGTTCTTTCATTGCCGTGGAAGTTTGTTTCATTGCCGTGGGCCTTTGTTTCATTGCCGTGGACGCTTGTTTCATTGCCGTGAATGCATGTTTCATCGCCGTGGCACGAAATTTTTAATCATCCGTATCTTGTTAAGTTTTTAACTTATCTGCTACCCATTTAGTAAGAACACTAACATTAACAAAAACTTTAATAAAAGCGTTTTTCTAATATAAAAAACCTTAAGATAAAAAAGTCCACGGAAATTAAGATTTTTTAGGACTTGTTGAAATCCACCCTTTTATTCCATTAAAGAATTTATGAACCTAAAAATTGCTCAGAAATATGATGTTCTGATCTAAATAAATACTTTGTTATTGTTAGGTTAGTTAATTATAAGCTTAATATTATTGATTTAAGAGTTATGAATAAGAACCTAGTATTATTGTGAAATTGGTTCCTACTAGCTTTAAGGGAATTTGCAGTGCCCACTATGGGTATCAAGTTGTAAGTACTATATTATTTTAAGATCATTAATGTACACTTGATGGCAATAAAATATTTGATTTGAAATATTTGATTTGATTTGATTTGCTATACAGGTTCGTCATTGACGTAGATACACATAACTATTTCGCGATTCGTCATAAATACCGCGCTGTGATTGGTGGAACGCGCATTTAACGAGTTTATCGACGAAGATAACGAACCCGTGTAGCGTGAGTTCCACTAAACACACCCGACAAACTCGGACTTCTCTAAGCATAATCATTGTATTTGACTTGCCGGTTCCCGTTGTGCACCAAACTGAGTCAAACAGAATAACTTATCTTTATCAGGTCACTTAACTAGTTGGGAAGAACATACAGTCGACTCCATGAGTTGATGTAGCCGCTTTCTTGGTGTAAATAAATAAATACTTTACATAAACCATTATACGCCTCGAGTTCGTGACGTTATAACCTGAAAACCAGCGATGTGGGCTTGAGGTTTCTACAGGACATAGTAAACTTTTACCTTTTTCAGGCCCAGGCCCAGAGTACGTCGCACATTAGGTATATGTTTGTATAAAGTGCAGTTGATACGTCACTCGGGGAGGCTCCTTTTGTGCATAGTTTTCCTGCGAAAGAAACACATCCATAACGACAAACTTTCTAATATTACTAATATGCTTTAGAAATGATATAGAAATTAGGATGCTTTAGTAAAGTGAAATGTAACCTCGACTGTACCTACTGTTCAACTATTATCCTGGAACACTATTCAGGGTAGTCAAGCGATCCAAAAATTATAGAAATAACCTGGCTATCAAGGTCCGTATCTAAATACCAGGAAATAGCGACCATACTATCGTCGTGCCACGTATTTCTATAAAAACTCATAGAACCCTGTGTCTCCACACGGCGATATTATTGCTTATAGGTTGAGTGTGGCGAAAAGTTAAGTCAATTCTATTCTATTCTCTGTGGGGGTGCAAGCACCTGGCTCTCTCGAGTGGAACCGTTGTGCATAGTTATTCTTATTGGAAGTTCTAGGTTGATGAACAATAATTTTCTTCGGATGGTGCCGCCAATTTATTTTGACGGGGTTTATGTACCCTATAGTGATACGGTCAGGAATCTTGGCGTTATTTTTGACAAGTTTCTGACATGGAGTCCTCAGCTGGAGGCGGTTAGCCGGAGGATGTTTGCTTCCGGGGGATCACTTCGAAGACTACGCAATTTCCTTCCTACCTCCACCAAAATTGCTTTAGCTCAATCACTCCTTCTTCCCGTTCTTGACTACGCCGATGCCAGCTATCTTGATCTCACTGAGGAGCAACTTAACAAGCTTGAGCGTCTTCAAAATTATTGCATACGATTCATATTTGGCTTAAGAAAATATGACCATGTATCTGTATTCCGACAAAAACTCAAGTGGCTCCCAATTCGTCTTCGACGGAATACTCACATACTTTCACTACTTTATTCGGTACTGTTCAATCCTTGCTCCCCAACATACCTTAAGGAGCGTTTTGAGTTGAGATGCTCCACACACAGCCGCTCACTACGTTCATCTCATAACTTTCGCCTTCATGTTCCCTCTTGCACCACGGTGTTTTATGAGGGTTCCTTCACTTTTCAGGCTGTTAAATTATGGAACGATCTGCCCATGGAAATCAGACTCGCACCCTCTCTACCATCCTTCAAAAACAAGCTCAGACAGAAGGGCTAGTACGGGACGCATTTAAGACGTGACAAGAGTTTTGCATCGCGCTCACTCACATCGCGCAACCTCAAGAGCAAGCGCGACGGAGAACTTTTGTCACGTCTTAATAGCGCTCTGTGCTACATGGCTAGCATTACTTAAATTTAGCTTATCCAGATTAGAATAAACCAGCATAATATATATATATATATATATATAGATATTTATTTATGTATGTATTGTATTATTACATATAAGGTCTAGGTATATAATTATTAATAGCTATGTAGGTTTAAAGTATTTATATATGTTCATAATATATTTAAGTATTATTGTATGTAGGTATTTACACATTGTTCATAGTAATTATGTTGTATTTTCTCTTGTCTTGTCACACGTTACCCCTTTCTTTATACTTTATATTTCCTTTTAATGTGGTTGTCTGGAAGAGATTACTTTTAGTAATAAGGCCGCCAATTGTACCATTTTTCTTTTCTATGTTTGTGATACTATTTCGTTTTGTGTGCAATAAAGTGTATTTTATCTTTTATCTTTATCTTTATATCCCCAAGGTCTAAACTACCTTCCTAAGCTTGAACCATTTCCCACCACGCTGGTCCACTGCAGGTTGGTGGGTTCACATATCTAGATGTGCAAAATCTAGATAAGCAGGTTTCCTCACGATGTTTTCCTTCACCGTAAGAGCGATGGTTGGTACCTACATGTCAGCGCCGGGATTCGAACCCGCATCTCTGGTGTCAGAAAAGTTAAGTCGTCGCGAGTAGCTCTGAATAAGACTTCCCGTGCAGAGTTTTGTGCTAGCAAGTTCCAAGTTTGTGGTCGAGTAATTAACTTGACAGCGACTGCAAGTTGCACTAGAGTGCTATAAGATAGTTACACTCTCGCACCAACTTACACGGTGATTCTAGTTTAGTGTTAAAGCGCTTGATTAGGGTTTACGAAGTCGGTACAGCGCTCTGAGTGTACCTAAGCTTTGATAATTGTGTGAAACGGAAATTATTGCGGCCGATTTCCTGCTTCAGTTGCTGAGCTTTAGGCTGCGTTCCCAGTAGGCGACTTGATTGCTGTCGTGAGTACTGTTGCCACTGTAATTTACTAGGAGATCTCTCTCTAAATAAACTTACAGACGAACGAAATTGACATGCAATCGGCACGCTTATAATAATACAAGGAAATAGAGTTTTCTTTTGCTGCGCCATTACCTCCCAATATTACCAAATATTCTTGAATGCAGCCTGCTCCAACTAATCAACCATTAACTAAAAATTCATTTCACATTGAAAAGAATGCATAAGCTTAAGCGAAATACAAAATAGAGATGATGTCAACATCGCAGCGCTAACGGGGTCGTAATTTGTCATTAAACTGCGCATAAAAAAGTTTATCACGGACATTTTCGAACATCGTCATAAAAGTGCAGGATTATAACCGCGCTTAATCGTAGGAGACGTTAATGATCTGTTATATCGACGAGGATCTGGAAAACATCCTGTCAGCACCCGCTACATGGGCTCGTTATCGACGTCGATGAGCTCGTTTAATAACGCATTACACCAGTCACAGCGCTTTATTTATGGCGAATCGCGATATACCTAGTGACATTTATCTTTGTCGATAACGAATTCGTGTAGCGGCAGTAGAATTTCTGAAGTTATTAACGACACGTGCAATTGCAACTATATGTGGAGCGGATTATTTTCAGTTTGCTTTCCGAAGGGACGATTCGAATTACCCAACGTGCTTAGGGTACTATCGTACTGAGCAATTTTCACTGTGGGATCAACACCAATCACGAAAAAAAACCAGCTATTTCATAGTAAAGTTTAACATCTACCTACTCAACCAAATTGTACAGAAAGCATTTTTTTAGTGTGCCGTCGGGAACCACAATTAAAATTGCACCATATAAGATACTACCAGAACCACATAAGCTTTTAACCTCCCTTAAATATAAAAATAAAGTTAAAAGAGTTTTTCCTACAATCATTAGAAAATAATTAGCACCCTGTATATGTCGTCAATGTGATAAATTTTACAATGTCGGTAGTTTCTTTAGTGTGATCGCCCGTCCTGCAAGTGTAATTAAAAACCACTCTTATTACTATTCTATCAAGAGCTATGAAGAAATGAATAGTGTTATCTGCCGGCCGGCACGGTCTCGCTCGCTGTATTTTTTTGTGATCGTATGTTAATGTGCTAGAATATTTTTGCTTATATGGCTTATACCTACTTATATTGTATGACTACGTTAATCATTACTTAAAAATAACTTGTATGGTAGATTAAAATCGCATCACACACAAACCTTTGAAGGCTTATGTGGTGTTGTATACTGTTAATTATATGTACCAATATGTGTTTGTTAATAAATAAATAAATAAAATAAATAAATAAATAAATAAATAAACAAAGTAAATCTACGTTTTATGCAATGCAACATTTTTTGCTGTAATCAGTCTTACGTTAACTTTCTCGACCTTCCGACTACTGTTTTGTTATTCACTGAATAAATTTATGTAAATTCAGTTTCTTGGCAGCGGCGTTTTTATAGATTAACGATAGCTAGTTGCGTTTTTGTTTTCCTGGTAGTTAATTACAGTTCGAGTTACAGTAATAAACACTGAATTTCATGCTGGTATTATTTCAGCATTTCGTGCCAATAGTAGGTATCTGTAGAGTGAGAGCAGCGTTGTTAATTATATAGTACCTAGAACATATCTAGGTAAATAGCTTTATCATGCTGTAGTTACTTATTTCTAGTTTTACCCCCTTATTCATAGAAAAGTATCACGACGTTTACATTCACAGCTATTTAACTGTTTTGTCCCTCTTTGAGAAAGAACAATTTGACAGAGACGGACCAAACAGATCAACAGCTAGAACGTTCTGTAGCTTTTCTATGAATATAATAGGTACCAATGTCCAATACTACAAGTAGCTCCTACGTAATTTACATGATGTCATAATGAAATATAAAAAAATACAATGGTAGGTAATATACAATCAGACACCCGGGATTTATAAATAAAATTGTTTTCCATTTCAATATTTTATCTCCTTGAGGCAATAATGAACGAAGCGAAGCCACGTCCAGCCCAGATATTCATATTTCTACCAGGATCGCATCGCATTATAAGAGGTGCTCAAGATGTGGCTTGAGCAGTTTAATTAATTTAATCATGGTATTGCTCTGTATTGTCTTAAGAGCGGACTTTGTCAGCGCAGCGTCGAGAGTTCGAAACAGAACAATGAGATTTTTTAATTATTTTGGAAAATTGTCTGTTGGCCCATTTTCAGGAATAAATATACGATTTTACTTCATGGATCATGGATAACTTAAAAAATCTTCTAAAGAAACGTTACGGCAAGTTTATAGCGAAGTCTCAAGTGGCATAGGTTTAGAGAGCAATTGCTAAATTCAGGTTCACTATCTTTATCCGCCCAGATTTCTGTAGTCTTCTTCTTCTTCTTAAGTCCTTTAACTCCTAGTGGAACATATAGGGCCACAACTACAGATTTACATATCTGACGATCAGAGGCAACAGCCACAACTTCTGGCCAGTTCATGTTGATCGACTTGATCTCCTGGGCTAATTTCTGTAGCCTACCCGTATGTAATTATTTTATTTATTTTATTTTATTTTAAAGCAGTATCAAACAGGTTGTTAACAATACATGTCACAAATTAATAAACATGACTAACTTACTTAACTAATTAACATCCCACAATAGCAGATACTGACAACATGTCTTGTTAGTTGCTTACATAGTATGATACATATAAGTACAAAAGTTAAGAATTTAAGGTTGAAATAGTTATACTTAAATTAAAGTTTAAATTATTTGTTTTAGTGTTACAAAAGTACTTACTTAGTTTAGTAAAATTTATTACTAACCAACAGTTTCCATATAAAGCTCAGGTTCATATAATTTTGGATAAGTATAAAATATAATATAAACTAGTGAAAGGAAGAATAAATTAGTGATCGCAATATAGTTTTATTACTAACAAATATGTCTAAATTTGGTTCACGAATGGTTAATTCGTTATACTGCCTACAAATGCGAGCAATTGGAGAGTTCGAATCTCTGTTTGTTCTACGTGCCTTAATATGAAATGTCTTGTATACTCTACCCGCTCTTGGTGCTTTTGTGACAAAGTTTATGTAAATTTCAGACAAAAGTGACGTATGAAGACTTCCATGGATTATTTTATGTAGAGTCAAAATATCTGTAGCGCAGCGTCTATTCTTTAACGAATCTAATCCAAAATGAAGTAGTCTACTTTCATATGAAGGTAACTTGTATTTAAGACCAAAACGGAAGGATAATATTCTTAAGAATGTTCTCTGAATGCGTTCCAAGAGGTTAATGTGGACCATATAAAACGGGTTCCAGATTATACTGCCGATTAGCGTAGCCACTGTTATGAGAAGAAGAAAATAGGAGTTTTTTTTTTATGTAAACGAGTTGCTACTAGATTTAAAGAACATTAAACATTAAATTGATTGCTTCACAATGAGCTACAATGTTGACTTCCATCGACCCGTCAGTTAAGTAGTTACTGCACAATTTTATGCACAAAACTTAATTTTACAATGGAGTATAATGAACCATGAAACTGAAAACGGAACTCGAGTTGAGTGCCAGCGATTATAGAGAAGGTCTAGTGTTATGAGTTTAACGTGTCTGTAGTATTACAAAGTCGGTACTTCGATAAATACCAGGTACCTTTTTCGGCTTCTTCAAGATCAAAAGCACTGTAGAACCAGACACAAACACACAATCCGAAAATGGGCCACTGAAGTACACTTTCATAACCTCCAAGCTTGCCAGGTGGGTTTAATATAGAGCTTTTCCATCTGAAATACAGGAAAAACTCTGTTATTTCCTAGTTCAGATATGCATTTTAAACTACCTTTAGCATTAAGAGTTGACCTATTATTGTAAATCACATTTAGCATTAAGTATTTTCTGAATAAATATTCTATTCTATTCTATAAAACAAATACTTAATTAACAACCAACCACAATTACTTGCTCCGGTCAGGGTTCGAATTTCGGGATCTTTGACACAGCAGTCAAAGTCACTAATAACTGGTCTATAAAATGGTGGTTGTATCAGTGATTATGAAACTTTTCTAGTACTTATATAATATAATTTAGCTAATCGTACTATTAACGTAGATCATAATGATAATAGTCGGAGATTATAACGCGACTTTTAATTGCAATTTTACAAAAATCTACGAAATTTATAACATTAGCACCCTTGGCCAAGGTAAAAACGGGGGAATGGAGGGGGCATACTTATGTCAATTTTCCATCGGGAAACTGGTTTTGTATAGGTATTCTGACTGAATAGAAAAGCACATTTTTTTTCTAATGCTAACCAATAATTATTTAATTACATACTATGGTTGGTTCTATGTCATATGTTCCTTGGTCTACTTACCCCAGGAAGAACGTCTGATCTAACTGTATCGTCTCTATACCGACTATATTAAGCGGCGCGATAGTATTATAATATGAAGGTAGAGAGCTAGTTACCTGCTACTGGTATGTGGAACGTAATCATCCTAAATAGTAATACGATTACCTACTGCATGTAGATGGTATTCAATCATTTCTGCATTAGGACGCCTATCTATCGGTTTACGATGTTCACCAAGGTAGAATAGTCAACATCAAATCAATTCTTCACATTTAAAAATCGTAATCCCACTGGACTGACAACCTTAGGCCTACCTTACCTACTTTACCTAGTGGATAGAGGCTAGATAAAGAAAGCCGAGGATAGAGTGTTGCGGCGCTCTTTGCGAGAGGCCTAAAGGGCCGTCTATATAGGTCTCCACAGGGGAGGAAATCTCGACGATACTATCGCCGTATAACGCATTCCTATAAACTCTCATAGAAGGTCTCCACACGGTTATATTTAGATATATAGCAGAGTGGTTGATTGCGTTGAAATGTATAAGTAACTATAATCGTCGCGATTGTCTCGCCTGTGGAGACCGCCCGCCCCTATGTCTAGCAGGGGACGATTATGGGCTGACAATGATGTTTTGAAAAGTATTTTTCTAAGAAAATCTATTCTTGCATTAACACCATTTACCAAACATTTCAGATAAGGCGATATCGGATCCTCATAAAGTTCTTTGAAAACTGTTTATGGAGCTCGTAAAATAAGATATATCGTTCGCTACATTATGTCGCAGATAGGGAAATTACCCCTTTGACGAGAATTTGGGATCACATGAGTGCATTCGCTCTTAATTCGTAAGGTATTAGTGTCATATTTGATATGTTTCGCCCATTGTTAATTTGGGCATTCAATATATTCGATACTTACCACTTTGGTAGAACAGACATTTTTAGTAGAATTAGTTAATTAATTTAAGCTTTAAAAGTTACCAATTTGAAACTGATGACAAATAATATATACCGATACGTGGACACTTACCTTTATGGAGGTAGGTATGGGCACTTAATGATATGGTTGTGACTCTAGGGAGACTTTGTGACGCTAAAGTCGCTAACTAATTACCTACTCATTTATACTGCCCTCTAATTATGGTACTGTCACACGTGTAGAATTACATACAGGGTTGCCCAAGAAGTTATGGTCCAAACAAAACAGGGTGATAACTAACTAACTAACTTTCAGTTCTTTAGGCCTTCTTCTGCACGAAAAGTTCAAAATTTATTTTGGGGTCGTTTAATTGTTGTCAGCATTTTGCAAGTGGAACTGTTTCTTTGCCCGTGAATTTATAAGTACACCTTATAAGTACCTACGTAGGTAACTATACAGCAAGGAGGGATGGCGGGGTGGCTATCTTGGGAAAATAAACTTAGATGTCTTATAAAGGATTTATTAAAACGTGTTATTAATATTTTAATAATGAATTGTAGGTATTATACTTAGTTAAACAGAATGCAGCGCTGCAGGTATAATTAAAGGTTGTATGTAACCTGCTTAATTAATTATTTCTATAGAACGACGCTCTAGGTTCTAGGTAGTCTAGGTCCTTTGAGTGCACAGTTCCGGACTACAGTCTACGCAGTAAGGTGGGTACTTTATCTACCCGCCTTATCAATTTTGAATCCTATTTTGAGTTAAATCCTTAAAGTAATTTAGTTTTAACATATTATTTTCATCTGCAAATGGGCTGTGCTGGTGAGAGTTTAAATAAAATTCTTACTAAATTTATCTAAGAACCAAATAAGCTCATTGACAAAATACCTATAAAGTAAAATAGGTACCTATAGGTTTCTAAACGTACTTACCTCACTATCTTGCATGAAAATGCTCCCTACATTTTATATCTAAGTAGATTTTTAATAATGAAATCCTCTCTATTCAAATAAAACCCTAACCATAACAGAAAATATTTTTTTTGCAGGCAGCATAAAAAAGGTACATTTCTCACCGCAAGAGTCCACCATGAGCTTCAAGGGCAAGGTGGTGATCGTGACGGGCGCGTCATCAGGCATCGGCGCCGCCACCGCGCGCCAGCTGGCTACTGCTGGAGCAGACCTGGTGGCCGTGGGCCGCAACCAGAACCACCTCAACCAGGTCGCCATGGACTGCGCGACCCTCGGCAAGATGCCCCTCCTCGTCGTCGCTGACCTCACCAAAAAGGACGACGTCAAACGCGTCATCGACAACACCATCAATCAATACGGGAAACTTGATGTGCTCATAAACTGCGCTGGCTTCGGATCCCTCGCCTACTTCGACACTGAAGACGCTATGAAAGACTTCGACCGCACCATGGATTTAAACCTTCGCGCTGTCGTCAACTTGACCCACGCCGCTGAACCCCATCTAGCGGCGACTAAAGGCAACGTGGTGAACGTGTCTAGCGTGGCTGCTATTAACAACATGGCCGCTGAATGGCCGAACCTATGGTCCTACTGCGTGGCCAAGGCTGGGGTAGACCAGTTCACTAGATGCATCGCTTGGGTGCTCGCGCCGAAAGAGATACGGGTTAACAGCGTCAACCCAGGGCCTGTCAGGACAAGGTTTTTGGAGAATGTCGGCTGTAAGGACATCGAGCAGCAGTGCTTGGAGAAGCTGGCTGGCCACACGGTGCTGAACAGAGTGTCAGAGGCTGAGGAGGTGGCTGATGTCATAGTGTTTCTGGCCAGTGACAAAGCCAAGGGTGTGACTGGCGCCAGCTGGTTGGTCGATAACGGATATGATCTGTGTTGATCTGCTGATTGGCATATATAAAGATAATCTCTGCTTTTCACATTGTTAAAATGTAGTTTCTAGATTAAAACAGATTTTGTTCAGTAATTTCTTATAAGGCTTATTATTTTCGAAGCGATTAATGAAGGGCGACTAGTTAAGTATGACTTCGATATGGCAATTAATAGCAACAGTAGGATAGCGGTGGGGTTGGTAGATGTACCGAATACCCTGTAAGTATAAAACATGCTTCTACATGTTATGTATCTTGTTAAAAACGGCTAGCGAGCGGGGCACTATGCCGCACGAGGCACGAGGCTACAATGATTTACCTAAAAAGCAATCATAGCCGCCAGCACTAGATTAAAAAGGAATTGCAATTTAACTCTTCGTACAAAATTAATATTCGTTTGTAGCACAGATTACGCGGGCCCAGAAAAGAGCAGTTTTTTGGTAGACTTTTAATAAATTTCAAGCTGAAGTAGGGATTTAATTTCGCGCTGTCACAGGCAGAGCCGCGGGTTTCTATACTGCAAATAAAAGATAGAGGGAATTGTGGAACCTAAAAGTGGTAGGTATAAGTACCTAATTACATTTAGTTCTGCTCGGAGGCTTATGTACCTTAAGCCCAATTTCAACATTGAAGAATAAGTACTCGTAGGTATAATCCAAGAACAAGTTGACGTATGACGTTGTTATTCTCGGAATAGCATTAAGTATTTCTTCAATGGTGGAATCGCGGGCGTTAGTAGATAAATTATGGGCTTTTCAAAACAAAATGTTTCATGAACAGCATTATCACTATGTTGATAACTTGATACTAACTTGATACAATACTTGATATACTTAACAATAAAAATAAAACCTGGGTAATATGGTCCAAGAAAATTTCATCAAATTTGGCAAGTACGGTGGCCTGCGCCTAAAAGTATACAGGCGGAGTTTTTAAAATAGCGATCTCAAGCTTAGGTACATGCTGTTCAAGCACATCCACATAAACACCACTGCTACACACATCACACACAACACGTCCCCGGATTTATAACAGATGTAGCTGGTCCCTTCATCATCAGGGATCGCTATTTTAAAAACTCCGCCTGTATACTTTTAGGCGCAGGCCACCGTACCTATGCAGGAAGCAGGCAGGAAGTTAACACCCTATGTGTTACTAGGTACTTTTTATAGTTTTTATCCCGAAATCCCCACGGGAAAGCTTTTAAGGGCGGCTCGAGGGCAACAGCTAGATATGTCAATAAAAACGGATAGCGGTTTCAAAAGTGCCTTGTTCAGAAGGTAGTGAAAGGAAAGTTTAGGGCTTTCTTCACTTAACTAGTCCCTTGGAAACTTAGTTCGTACATCTTAATGTAGTTTTGTGTACCAAAAGGGGAATAAGTAGTTAAAAGTTTTATGAATGCTAATGGTCACGCTAAAAGGGTGAGAGGTATTATAGTAAGTAGTTATAATAAGTGCACGTTTTAAGAAACTCTTAATGGTAGGTATTCACAAGCTCATCACCAACACAAACGGCGTTAGAGTGAGGCAGCGGTGTGAGTCCGACGATATAACTAGAAGTTATTTTTTTTTTCAGTTCACCTGGAATTGAGTGAAATCATACAAAAAATTGCCAGACAACGTCATTAATAAGTTAGCCTTTTGCATTTAGAAGTATATTGGTATGGTCTCTGGAACTTTTTATTTGCTCGGGAGTGTGTTATATGGAGAAACCACGCTTAATTAAGTAGTAATTAATTAAACTTACTTATTAGGTACCTAAGTACTGAAATGAAAACAATTTTTAATTTAAGGATCTAATTTTATTGAAGGTCTCAACTTGAAATAAGGTTTGCCTTTGGTACTACGAATTACAAAACTATGGAGATAGATTAGGTACTTACGCTACATTCTAAGAAAATGTAGAGAAAAGGTTTCATTAGAATGAGGTATTTTCTTGGCATGGGAGTTGTAAACCAAGCTACTTATTACTCCTAAATGTTTCAGATCCAAGTACACTAAGCAGTAATGTGGTTTTACATACTTATTAATTTAAACATACAGGAGTCTACACACCAAACCCGCCGACCCGCCGACACAGCCCGGCGGCTTGGTGTCGGCGACTTTGTTTCAAGAATCATGTCGGCGACTCGTACCCGCGCGTGCAAGTCGGCGGCATGGCCGGCGACTTGCGTACGCGCACGCCCATTGCCTGCCGACACGTCCACGTTCGTACAACACTGCAATCACTAACTAAAAAAGTTGTACTGATTTCTTGCCGCCGACTAACTCACCGACACAGCCCCATGACACATGTTGGCGGGTTGGCGGGTTTGGGTCGCCGACACCAAGCCGCCGGGCTGTGTCGGCGGGTCGGCGGGTTTGGTGTGTAGACTCCTTAACATTTTGCCTTCTTCACAAACTTTTTTAAGTACCTACCTACCTAGGTAACAAGACCTTCTACTGCAAATCTTTTAGGTAAGTAGTTAACTTGAATTACAACTCCGACTACTTATTATTACTAATATATTAAAATGAATAATTTGAAAGATACGTGATACACGTAATATATATTAAAATTATATACAATATTAATGGAGAGGTAAGTGCTTATTAGTTAAAGTAGGTACTTTTTATTGGTGTATCTACCTTATTCTTTCGGAGTATCATGTGTACCTAGTGAGTTTAAATTACACTACAGTACATATCATATATTACGGTAGGTGTGTCGTAAATATATGTATATAGATAGGTAGTTACAGATGTATTTACCTAACACTATTCTCATTAAGTATCACATATTTTCAATTCTACGGTCGTAGTCGTTTAGATTGCACTGGAAGAGTAATTTAAGTCATTTTTTTTCACATCACAGTGGGGTCACTCTCTAAATCGAAGAACGAACAAATATTTTCACGCAATCGGCTCGCCTTAATACAACGAGATAGAGCCGTGGTTCGCGCAGCGCCCCCAAGCTTGGGAAAAAGAGGAGAATAGAAAATATGCATGTGTTTTTTTATATTTTCATTCGATAGTTTACATCGCTGTAAAAACAACGCCTAAAAAAGTAATTTAAAGTATTAAAAAATACTAATCTCGTTCGTTGGTCGGTGTAGGGAGTGATCCCCCAGTTGCGTCGCTTGAGAGTCGCGTCGTCGTCGTGTGAGAGCTAGTTTGATCAGGCCCTGTAGCACGGGGCTCTATTAAGACGTGACAAGGGTTCTCCGTCGCGCTCGCTCTTGAGGCTTCGCGATGTGAGTGAGCGCGATGCAAAACTCTTGTCACGTCTTAAATGCGCCCCGTACTAGCCCTTCTGATAAGTCTAATTTTAAGTAAGTAAGTACCTGATAATTTATGAATTAGTTGCTGAAAGTGAAATAAATATTTACTTAATATGTTTTTAACATTGGGTAAATATTATTATACTAACTTACTATCGATTGAATAGATAAGGCAGATTGCATTGCTCATTAAAACAGTTTTAGATTACGTTCTTATTAATAAAAACATCTCATTTAACTAAAGTAAAACAAACGCAATAAGTAAGTTGATTATAAGCTGCTACTTTATAATTATAAAAACGACTATGGATGTAACTGACTGTAACCTATTTATATTTTTGGTAGATACAAACTAAAAAAACTAAAATTTCAGATCAATTTGTTGCTGAGTAAAACCAATGCCTGTTCACGATCTACACTACACGTTATGAGATTCGGTGACGATGTGTCCGTGAAACGTGCAAAATAAAACAAGGTGAAATAAATTTAAAAATAATTTACTAAGACATGCACACAGCTACAAGTGGTATTAACGCTAGAGGTGCGGTGAATACATTTTATACCCGTTTCTTTCGATCACTCTCGTAAGTGCCAAACACACAAATGGCAACAACAGTTTACAGCATAGCTACTTAGAGTGCAGTTGTATATCAAATAGTGGCTTACCAAAGTTAGAACAGAGGCTGTGTGATTTTGAAAATTTGGGTCAAAACTATTCAATGCATAATTTTTGTTTGTTTGTTCATTTAAAACACTAATGGGGATCTTAAGCAACTCATAGTAGCCATACATTCACAGGAGATTGTTTGTTACCAATATAATTTTAAAGATTTCGCATACATTTTTAAAAAAACCTGTGGCTGTCAGCAGATAATAATTATAGTCGTACAAGACTTAATTATACAAAAATATATTTTAAATAAAACTGTCGTACATGCTGAACCTTCTCAAATTGAAACAGTTGATAGTTTTAACAAATAACTTACGTATACTAATAACTAGTAAGGTAGGTAGGTAGGTCGGTACTTTATGAGTAGTACTCTAAAATGAAAATTGGCTAATAAGGATAACACTTAGCTGTTCTTACTTGGACAGTACAAGGTTATGAAGAAAATTTACTACAAAACTAACATTATATACAAATCATAATAATTATTCGAAAGCAATACTAAGTTCAACAAAAAAAATACAATTCAAAAAACACTATAAATTCGAAAATATACTAGAAACTAGTAAGAATACAAAAACTAGTGATGTAATAGCGTGATGGTTTAGTTCGGCAATCACTATTGTTATTATAAGCATTCAAATATAATTAACTACTCAAAGTAATATCACAAATGATACATTGTATTATTCATAGAAATTTAATGTAAGTTTGTCATGTACTTATATGTGTGTGAGATATAATAGGTAGCCTGTTTGTAATATGTAATCATTTACGTATGACATAGTTTATAAATAACATAAATATGAATTGTTCATACATACATTGGGTCAAGTATAACAGGCACAGTATGATAATTTAGGGTGAACATTAGGTATAGTTACTACTTAAAAGTATTAATCTTAATCATAATAATTCTTCTATCCTCATCTTCTACAACTAAATCTAAGAGAACTCTTCAACTCTCGTTTTTGGTAATTGAAATCGAATCTAGCTTAGGTAAAAATAACTCAAAATACTAACAGTATTCAAGATATTTATGCAAATATTGACTGAAGAATATAGCCCGAGCACTCACACAGTTTAAAAATAAATTTCTGTGCTATAGTAAGATAGAGTCTCATTCAGCCTTCAGTGAATTAATAACTCCTACAAATATAGTATGGGAAGATCTTTTTATTCACCGGCAGTCTTTGGTAATTCAATCGATGAATTTAATATTATATTCACTACTACTCATTACTGGGAGCTTAAGGCATACATAATAATTATTACAAGTTCGAAACATTATAGGAAGGACAGATTTCGTTTTCAATAACTTTTTTTTGATATCTTCACTTGATTGGCAGTGCGTTTTGGGGGTGTTATTCTCACCAACCAAAAGCTTACATTACTTACTCTTTCAATATACATAAATAGTTTTTATTTATATAATTAATTTACTTGAGTGAATCAACTTGAAAATTATAAGGGCACGTCCAGAGATTAGAGTCCATATTAGACTGAAACTAAGATGCAAAGTTTTTGATATAACTTTCGACTTCGATTTTTTTATAGGGGGGCTCTTAACGTCTCATTACAGTATTTTGTTCAGTGAAAGTCTCGACAGTTGACATATACAAGAATTTCGTATTATTGGAAGATATTTTATGCCTAATCCAGACTCACGCCGAGAGTTCTCGCGTTCTCGGTAAACCATCCACACTCACGGTGTGGTCTCACTTGTGTTCTCGTCGCTATCCGGCATGGACGTCGACTTTGGTGCAGCTGCTATATTATTGTGTGCATTAGCGCGAGAACGATAGAGAGTGTGATGTCATTCTCTTTCTCGCCCGTGAAATCGCTTTGTCTCGGGCTAAAACACCGACACTGATCGGAGAATACCCGAGCGAGAGAACGAGAAGGCGAGAAACTCATCACAATTTCGCGTCTCGGATGTTCTCGTATCTTCTCGGCGTGAGTCTGGATGAGGCATTAGTATATCATGTCAAGTACTTGCATTTTTAAAATGCTATTTTACTTGTGATGGTTCAGTAATGGAATTCCGTGTATAATTCTGGGAAACATAGTCCACTTAGGACGCACCCTTATTCTCTAGTAGCGATGACTGTTTAGAATAATACATGATTTCGTAACGTCTTAAGCTTAGATTGACTTTAATATAGCCTCTTCGATAGCCGACACTCCTTTCTCACGAAGTATCTTAAAAATGCACTCAATGAATAATGTTATAATATTCTAGGAAATCTTATAGTGAACTTTTACAACCGTCATGTCTCACTGCCAAACTATGTAGTGCAGTAATATTCCCATCATCTAGTAGCTTATTGCTTTATATCGTGGACATTCTACATAACTCTTAACACCATTCCATTAATTTACCATCCATATTACTGCCAAGTTTGAAATTCTAGTTAACCTTAATATTAAGAAAACCTATTGTTTTAAACACCATTTTGGTCAAGTACGTCAATGTGCGTACTTTAATACTATTTCATTTGCATTTTTTGTCTACTTTTAGTGTTTGCCAGTTGGCAACACTGTCGATTGTCCGAAAGTCTTGCACAATCCTCATCAATTTATGCTCATAGTTTTGTCCAGTATCGTCGACACTTCGCCGCGCATTCAAAAACGTACCTAAACGTGTAGGCACTATGCTCTTGAACACAATGTAAGCAATGTCGCACAGTATATTTCCGTCTCCCTCCCACTCGCATCTGTTCCATAGGAAAGAGCGTGACGTCACTCTTGCGAGCTCTTATCTCGTCTCATCACTTTATATCGGCATCTTACCGTTGGCTTGTACCGTTTGTATCGTTCCGTTCATGTTTTCGCTTGTCTCCGTCTTCTGTTTCCTCATCTGGTTGTACCGGCGCGCCTGGCTGTAGACAGGTAACACCACCAGGATCACTCCCGACAGGGCTATGAAGATCCCAGACAGGTAGAACGACAGGTCGTAGGTGCCTGTCACGTCGTAGATCCAGCCTGGAAATGAAATACGGAAGGGTTAGTAAGGTGTCGGGGAGGTTGCAGGGGGCTACAGCGTTTCGAGGTTAGCGAAGTACTATAAATACTTAAATGTGCTGTATTTATGTTGGAGCAATCTAATTTGGTTCTATAGTAAGATTTGGCTTGACTAATCTAGAGCGCTCGTTTGCTAGCAGACATCGACAGTGTGTTGACCAACACCATCACAAAATGGATTAATCTCCAAAGGCTCCATTTATTTCAGTAATAAACGCTTCTTTTTTTAGCGTGTCGGTGAAAAAAATAGACGGTTAGTTACCATAGTGAAAGGATTACCCAGGTAGAATAGTGTCAATCGCTGAATACCCAGGGTGCGCAGGACGTATATAAAGTACATATCATACGCCACTCGGGAAGGCTCTCTTCGTACCCACTATCACCAACGCTACTAATTAGCACTCAAATAAAGCCTCCATTATCCACCCCCAGCCCTATCTACCGTCCACCCTAAAAACTACCCAACAAACTCACCTCCCAACGGCGGTCCAACCAAATTAGCCAGCCCCTGTATCAGCAGCAGCAAGCCGTATGCGTTCGTAAACTTCTCCAGCGTGATCTGTTCCACCAGTATTATACTCGTCAGAGAGTAGTTGGCAGCTATGAATGCTCCAAACGCGCCCGAGGCAGACCCGAGTGTCCAATAGGAGGTGAGTAGGGGGAGTATTCCGGTGACCACTCCGCAGAGAACCATGCAGAATGCGTAGATCATGCTCGGGTTTGCGCACTCCCAGTCGCCTACCCAGCCGAGGAGGATCTGGAATGGGAGAATAGTGGGGTTATAAAAAGATTCAGACACGTAGGTATACAGTCGTAATTCGGATTTTCAATTTTATTCATAAGTTGATTAAATACCTAACTGAAACGTATTACCTAAGTAAATTAGGTTTCTAAAATAGCATTCATTTTTAAAAACATTCAGACACAGTCATGCAGTCGTAATTAGGATTTTCAATTCAATTTTATTCAGAAGTTGATTAAATACCTTACTGAAACGTATTACCTAAGTAAAACAGGTTTCTGAAATCGCAATCATTTTTAAAAACATAAATACTTAAGTATTAAATTTATAAAAAAGACAGTGTAAATAAATCTGAACATAAGTGAATAGAGCTACAAATGAATTTCCGGCGACGATCAGATAATTATACACAAAGCATGTAAGTAGTATATAGTAGTTACTATTATAATAATGATGAAGTGTCTATTTTTATAAACCTCGTAAAGTGTGCCACGTGGCACACGAGTCAGATAAATCGCGGTACAAAAGCCGTTATCTTTGTAACTGCTTATCAAATCACTGCCATCAGTGGGTCAAGTGAAGTGCCGGGTAATTACAATTTATCACCGTATTACGTAAATGATAAGGCTTAAAGTACCGCGTACGAAAAGGCCGTGATATTTTAAAGGTTGGCGGCTAGAAGGTATTCTAGTGTTTCGGTTAGTAACTGTGATTTAAAAAGGTTGATTGTTATCTTTGTTTTATCAAAAGTGCAGATAGTGTTTGAAAAAAACACGGGGAGCAATTAGACATCTTGATTTCTTACACAAATTATTATCAATGCTATAGGTATTAACTACCAAGTAAAATTCAGAGATATGAATGAGAGTAGATAGTAGCGGCCTCGTGCTAACCATATTTCACTATTAATTTCAATCACCCGACATTCAATAGATTCGTTTAAAATTTGCCGTACATATGAGATTATTATTATAAAGTACCGAATTAATAACTATTCGTTTTTTTATGCTGTTATCATGATTGCTAGTTTATACACAACGCAGCGGCGGCGTTGGTTGTATCACTATAACACTATAAGGAAACAAATGACAGAAACTACATGTTACTCTTTCCGGTAAAAAGTACTGAACGTATGTTCACAAATTAACCGGCATACAGTTACTTGAAACCCTGGATTAACCCATAAGGTATCTGTTTATCCCGGAATATTCACGACTATCTTTTTAATCTCGTGAGCATATTAATAGCCGTAAATACACCTGAATGCCCTTTTCCTCTGTTTTAATCTTGTTTTTACAACGGTTGTCTGGAAGAGATAGCTTTTAGAGATAAGACCGTCATTTGTGCATCTCTGTTATTTAAGAAAGATTTCAGTTTGGTTTTTGGTGTGCAATTATTGTATTGTATAAAAAAGCGCACTCACCTCGCCAAACATGTTGACGATGCCGATGATGGAGATCAGCATGGAGGACTGCTTCTCGTTGAAGCCCATGCCCAGCGCGTGGTCCGCCATGTACACATACGGCACGTCGTACCTGTGAAGAAATAACCAAATAGGTATGAATAACTGGAGTATACAGGGTGTCTCATAAGTCAACGTCATGACGTGTAGTGATGATAGAGTGACCATAATAAAATATTGCAATATGACCTTATTATTCGAGATATCAACGCTTATTCCTAACAATAATCTCGCTACTTGAACATGATTGGGGCACTAATAGAAAAAAACAAGATATAGAAAAGTTTTATGTTTTAAAACGATATTACCTACTGAAATTCCTGTACCTCCTGTAAGTTGACTGGTTTAAAATTGACGTTGTGATATATACAAATTTCAAACTATTTGACAGGTACGTGAAGAGTCAAAACTCGTGCTTTTCAAAGCCAATTTTAACCTTTACAAGGTTAAAAATTTTATTACGGTCTATGAATTTATGTGTAAGAATTTAATTATTTTTCAGCATTAAAATCACGATTTGTTTCTTCAGAATCAATATCAATACGCATAAACTTTATCTCTAATACATACGGTGTATATGACTAGAGATAAAGTTTATTCGTATCGTATTATTAATTGTACCTACTCAAATTAGTTAAAGGATCTAATGTCATTTATCTTTCACCCAGTCGTAGGTTGGCTGGAAGAAATTGCTTTTTGGCAATAAGCCCGCCTTTGTATACGTTTGGTGTTTTGATTTGTAACTGTGCTCTTTTATGTTTGCTTATGTATATGTACAATAAAGTATATATAAATATAAATAAATTGTATGTAACATACCACATATACAGCAGAAAGTTTGACAGCGCAAACAGCGCGAAGGCCGGGTTCAGGAAGTGGGAGAAGTCCAGCACGTCCACCACCAGGTCCCAGAAGTCCCACAGACCCGCGTACCACTGCAGCTGGAAGGGTTAAGGGAGGAATTAGTGTTTGTTGTTGGGGAAGAGGTTAACCCTTAATAGGGCATGCTAAATTTTTTTGGGTAACACGTAATACAGCATAGCAACTCGAATGTTTTCGGGCAAAAGTATTTGGTATTTTAATGTCGACTTTGAAATAGATGTGATTTGTAAAAAGGTAAAAAATTGTACTATAGTGTAGTCTACGATATTAAATACAAATACACTTCTGTACCTTGTCAAATATTCTTCAACATAATTATATAATAAATTCAACACACACACACACACACACGCACTCACGCCTTGTACTAATGTACTCCCTTGCGGGGTAGGCAGAGGTGCATTGCTGCACCCACTTTTCGCCAGAGTGTTATGTTAGTCCCAATGTAATAGGGGGCGGGCCTATTGCCATTTTACGGGCACATCCAAGACCCGAGAACAAATATCTGTGTTTAAACAAATATCTGCCCCAGCAGGGAATCGAACCCGGGACCATCGGCTCAGTAGTCAGGGTCACTAACCACTACGCCATTCGGTCGTCAATTCGTAAATTCAAGTCTTGATAAAAAAACGAGGTACGAAAGTATACACTTTTGTACATAAATGTACTTATGTCCTACGCGAACTAAAACTTTAATATTCAATTCAAATGTAAAATAAATAAAGCTAACTTTCATAAATGTAAACTGGCCATTTTAACTATTCATGTCACTACCGGCCGGTGGAGGCCCAAGTTACGAAAGGGACTAAATAAACATAAGAACCTTTTTGTGGATTACACACAATAATGGTAGAAGCGATACGCATAATATATACAAAGGTGTGTTCTTTGTTCTATGATCCCTTGATACATTTGACTGATATTGTTATTAATATTTTTAAGGTAACTATGTAAGTAATAAGTATACTATAACCATAATATTACTATGCCCTACCAAATAATAAAACACGAACGAGAAGAAAATAGGTGCTAAGCGGCTCAAGTTTAAGACCCAACTTACGTAGTAAGTGGTTTCAGAAGCAACCTGCTAACCCACTTAAATTCAGGGAGTAGGGCAAAGATATCACACTTCAGTAGCTTCGCTTCCGGCCAGGTATAGACATAGCCTCCCTTTGTAGCTAGCGTTACTGGGTCACGGCAGAACATGCAAATTTATTCATTCAGAAGACTCATCTACATTGATGTTATGAAGTGTGAGTCACAAAGATAGAGTGCACATGTAACTACGCGCGTCACATCACAGATTATTAATTGATGTGATGTTACGTAAATATTTTATATTTATTTTTATGGATACATTATAAATATAACTGGCACACGTAAGTTACACATGTTTACTATGCAGTACATATGACTATATCCTTCGTAATTAGTATAAGTGTAAAATGTGTTGATCTAAATATAACAATACAGGATTTTGCAATAATGTACCTAAGTGTAAAATGTGTCGATTAAAATCTAAAGAAATAGGACATCTTACCTTCTCTTTAGCAATGGTGGTCATGGAATTCCTGAAGATATTCGGGCAGGACGACGCTCGCAGCCTATACCGGTTGATATTGAGCATGGCCCCTCTATACGTGAGCGAGTGTCGGTGCATGCGCAGATCCTTGAAGAAGGCTGTGGGCTTCTTGGCGACGGTCGTGTGTGAGTTTTCCACTGCGTTTTCCGCGGCGGTGGTGGCCTGCTTCTTGAGCCAGAGTGTGAAGGCGGTTTTTTCTGCGTGCGGTGCGGGCGCGGGCGGGGGCGAGGCGGCGGCGGGCGACGCGCGCGGGGGGGACATCTCGTGCAGGCGCCCGCTGTCGCTGAAGCTGCGCGACGGCAGCATCACCCCCGGGTAGTTCTGCGCGAGCATCGCGTACGCGCGGCCCTTGTTGGACATGAGCTCGAACACCTCGAGCGAGATGCCGTCGCCGGCCGTCATGTAGGTGGGCAGGTCCACCAGCGAGCTGAACTGCGGCACGGGGGGCGGGGGCGGCGGCGCCTCCGCCTCCTGCTTGGTGGAGCCCACGGCTGACACACTGTCGGAGAAGCTGTCGGCGGACGAGCCGGCGTAGCGCTTGAGGCGCTTGCGCTCGCGGCGGCGCTTGCGCTCCTTGGCCTTCTCCTCGTTCATGGTGGTGGTCCAGGGCAGGTCGCGGAACAGCAGGCCGCACACCGCCATGTTGAGGAAGAAGCCGGCCAGGATGAGCACGGTGCCGCGCCAGCCGTACTCGTCCAGCAGCGCGTTGCTCAGCGGCGCGAACACGAACGTGCCGATGCCGCTGCCGCACACCGAGATGCCGGTGGCCAGCGAGCGCTTCTTCTCGAAGTAGTAGGCCACGATCACCACGGCCGCCACGTAGCACAGGCTCAGCCCGAAGCCGGCCATGATGCCGAAGGTCAGGAACAGCGTCTCGATGTTGTCCACGAAGGCGGAGACCACGAAGCCGATGGACGCGAGGATGGCGCCGAAGATGGTCATGCGCCGGCAGCCGTAGCGGTCCGTGAGGAACGACGCGATGGGGCCGGACAGCAGCGGCATGGCCATGAAGATGCCGGCGATCCACGCCGTCTTGCCCTTGCCCTCGCCGAAGTACTCGAGGAAGTGCGGGTAGAACACGCCGAAGCTGAAGGTGATGCCGTCGGCGATGAGGTTGACCATGAAGGAGGCGAACACGACGACCCAGCCCCAGCCGCCGTCGGGCGGGCGCGCCTCGGCGAGGCAGACATCCTCGTCGTCGGAGGAGCTGGAGGAGGAGGAGGAGCAGTCGGGCGCGGGCGGCGGCGACGCGGCGTCGAACTGCACGTGCAGCGCGCCGGGCCGCTTGTCGCGCAGCAGCGGCTGGCTCTCGGGCGCGGGGACGCTCAGTCCGCCCGCGCGGGCCGCGGTCTCGTCGGTTTGGCCGGGTCCTCCTTGGAGCGGCCCACACAGCGCGAGCTGCGCGGGCGGCGGCTGGAGCGCGCGCTCCATGGCTGCAGCGGGCGGGCGCGCGGGCGCGGCGCGGGGCTAGCGGCGCGCGCGGCCATGCGGGGCGAACGGGACCGCCGTCGCGACCTCATGCTGCAACAAAACATCATCCAGTTACCGACACATCATTCTAAATGCACGCACCATTAGTTGGTATGTATAATGTTATCAATAGTGTTGTGGAAACCGCGACGCATCTTGTTACGAGCGCACAGGATGCGACAAAGTGCTAAATCGAGGAGGCTGATTGGGTTACAATACGTTGCGACAGTCCGCAGATAGGCTGTATTTATAGACGTAAGTGGATGTTGGTCAATCAAGAATGAGTACATCGAGAATACACAAAAGCAAAAGATAAACTATGAGTTTGTTCTTTGTTTGCTCTTACAAAATGTAAGTTTGTTATTGTAACAAAACCAACAAGTCTCTAAATAAAATGGCAACGTTTGCCAAGTCTAACTTTTATTTCCATTAGCTGTTTGCCAGCTACAACTAAAGCAGAGTAGAACAAAAATAGGGCATCTCCGTTGAAAACATATGCATCCTGCAATGCAGGCTCCCCGCTGACCCGGCGCGGGGGCGGGGAGGGGGGCCGGCTGCAGGAACAAAGGTGAAACTCTTTATGTACAGTCAACAAAAAGATATGTATCCATCCCCAGCATAAATAGTCTGAACTTGAATCATATGTAAAATATCTGTATCAGTTTTCAAGAGAAGTATACGTAGGTTCACAAGAGTCGAGTCACTTATCACTGCTTGATTTGGAGGGTATACATACCTACACATCTATTTTGCTGACCGTACCTATCTTTGTATAAATGCTGTATTATGAAGTAGGTAATAAACGAAGCCAAAATGTAAAATAGGTCTTTTAGAAAAGGTCAACGCGGGAATGGAGGTTATTAAAATATTTCCTTCCCTGAACACCGCCCCTACCTGTTATGATTTATTATTATGATTCCTATAAAATAAATGGCAGTTTTAGTATTACGGAAGTAATCAATGATGTATTCATGGTATAAACTGATATTTCACACCAGAGGACGTCAAGGTAGGTAACGTAACTCATTCGATTTACTCAAGTGAGAAACTGGGCCATATGCAGCTAAGCTATCCTATCTATAGCTTTTATCTGTTTCAATCTAATGAGTTTTTCCATAACGCTTTTGAGCTTTTGAGTTCACTCTACACATTTTGCTATTTCCATCATCATAAAATGACCATTGCCTATCTGTCGTTTCGTTACGAACATAGTGTTCTAATTAGACCATCCGTCTTTTGTTTGATAAAATCAACAAACACGCTCACAACGGAACAGATATCTTCCGTACGAAGCACCACTAAATTCAATCTTGATGGTCATCAGTGTTCAACCTCAAACTACTTCTTCTTCTTAGCATATATTTATATTGGTGACACTAGAGCTGTCTACTAGAGCTTGTCACCGTGGTGAAAGGATTGGCCAGTCAGATTACCCAGAAGGGCTAGTACGGGGCGCATTTAAAACGTGACAAGAGTTTTGCATCGCGCTCACTCACATCGTGCAATCTCAAGAGCGAGCGCGACGGAGAACTCTTGTCACGTCTTAATAGCACCCTGTGCTACAGGGCCAGGACCTGGCATAAAAATCGGTACTTAAAAATATATCGTCGTCTCTTTTTAACTTATTGGTGTTATCCTACGTAAAAAAGGACAACAGTAGTTTTGTCTTTGCCTAAAATTACAACATTGCGACCGGTCGCCATGTTGATTGACATCCAAACACAAGGTACTTCAGCTGTCAAACCATTTGTTTGTTTACATTTTTCAAGAAAAAAGCCGCCATTTGAATTGAAACCAAAGTTTAGGTAGGCGCATTTTTTTCGTGGATATGCCATGTCCTCTCTTTATTCCTTTGTCAATGGATTACCCTCATTCGCTGATTGCTCAGGGTGTGGACGTTTATAAGTAACGTCATACATCGAGAAGGCTTATTTTGTGTACCCCAATCCGAAGCTTAGGTATAACATGTGCTTGGTGTCCAATCATTAAGGAATTTAAACTGGCCAATTCATTTATTGAATTCAACGCCGTCGATGCTATGTCGGTCAACTCGGTGTACAATAAGCACCGAATTCGATTGGATTGTGCAACGGGCATGAATCGTCCTATTAATTAATGTTGATTCGGAGACGGCCCATGAGTGGTCTGTAGTGATTGATAGTGCTGTTGGAATGGGAGTGATATCTGGACCAGAATAGCAACCAGACCTTTCTCATTAATCGACTTTTCGATAAGATCGCAGCTTTTATGTGGACACCTCCTGTCTTTTAATTTTTATTTGATGAAATACTTTTTAGTAAAATTATTATCTACTAAATACTCTTTATCAATAAATTAATTACGATTAAGTATGTTATAATTTATAATATAAGTCGCAATAAGGAAATCGAATCATCATCTGATACGATACGATAGATAGAGTGTGCATGATATTTTAACAGTGATAGACCGGTTTGATATTTGCACAAGGTCGAATGTTTTCGTTTTCATTTTAGCAAAAGGACATTTTTTTTCTATGAATTACCTACAGTAATTGTATTTTTGAGGGAAAAAAAAGTATTTAGGATACTTAAGAATGAATACTATTGCACAAATCACATAACGATACTTACACTTATTTCATAACATGATACATTACTTAACCCTTTGACCGTGCTCAGGGACTAACAGACCTAAAAATAGCCACCGGCCAATCACATCGCGTGATGTACGCGACCGTCACGCGAGTCGTGGCAAAAACCAGCTAATGACGGAAAAAGTTGTATGTAGGTAGAGGATTCTGAGGGGTTAATTATTATTTATTGTTATGTGAACCGAAGGTTTCCTAAGTTGAAAACACGAGCACGATGGTGTTGGAGCACCAATTGAACATGAGAAGTGTTATAATTATAAACGCACACATCAGTGCTTCTGTCAGTAGCAAGTATCGTAATTCAGTCGACCAAAAGTTACATAGACATAATTTTTTTTCACTTTGATCTGCATTGCATAAGCAGATATTTCATGTATTTTTTTAACTATATTGGCTAGAACCTAGGTCTACAATACTACGATAGACCTTGTATTCCGTACTGTCGATGCCACAAGGAAACCGGTTGCTAATGCCAGTTGACCCTAATAATGGCAACAGCCTAGACCCGTACATCTCGTGAACCGTCGTCGGCTCGTGTCATTTTATTTCCTTGATTAGTTTGAACATCAATTCAGGTGCAGTGGTTAGAGATAGACTGAAGAACCGATGGTCCAGTGTTCGATTCTGGTCGGGAAGATATGTGTTTAAACACAGATGTGCCCTAAAGCTTAGGTACATAACACCAAATGATGCACCTCTGAATAGTTACTTCACAAGTGAGTACGTATATTAGTAGAAACCTAAAGAGTTTATGGTGGTAATTAGTTATTTGGCTATTACATGGTAAACTGTTAGGCTTTGAACAAAAAAAATAAAAAAAAATTAAAAAATTAAAAATTTATTTATTGACACCATACTTAAACTAAAAAATCTAAGCTGAGAAACTTAAAACATTAAACATCTAAAATTCTAAAACATAAAACTTAAAAAATTAATACTTTTAAGAACTTAAAAAAATTTGTACTTATACTTAGCTTAAAAATGAAATGGTATTCAAAAGAAAATAAAAAACTTAAGAATTACAATAAAAATTCGAGTAAGTAACAAAAAGAGAACTTTATACAAAAAATAATATTGGTGATGTATTTCCTATGAGTGTGTCAGTGACCCTCACACTAGGCCAGGCCTGTATCGTGAGTAGTCTGTTAAGGAGTTTAATTCTAAAGTAATTACCAATGTCTGACAGGTGGCTTATTCATTAAAGAATATACTCGTATTGAAATACATTAAAAATATGTAGATACTATTATTGATATATAAAATAAATATATAAAAGTAAAATAAACAGCAGACCCGTATGAGTTGGTTCAGCGGCCGAGGACTGAATTAGGTGGCAGTCTCTTGTAAGAGGCCTATGTACAGCAGTAGATGAGTACCTATAGGCTTTTATAACGATGATTTCGTCAAAACAAATAAACTTTACTCTCGATTTCCCGTTTGAATTGAAACTCAGATAGACAGACTACACAGGTAGTAAGGTATGTTTGGTTCAGGAACAAACAATAAACACTGCTCATACGAGACGTAGAGTGGAATGGAGTAATCTTGTTTCCCACAATCCCACGAGACATGGCGGCTACAAACAGACTGAAAGCCATTTTGTTTCATCAAATTTTCCCTGAACTTCAGATTTATGTACCCGTAACTTTTAGCACTTGGTGCCTACTAGGTTCAACGAATAGATTATGAAAATGAACATCTTAATAGCTAACTGAAAGTCACAAATAGCAAAGGTCATGATAGTCTATGATTCTTCAGAATTTGCCCTAGCAGGATAATCACGAAGACATCATACTTAATTATTCGTTAAACTTAGGTATCCCTATAATTATTTCGTGCCAACCGAAAATCCGATCCAAGATTAACTCAAAAACAAGAAGTTAATATAATATCTTTCTGCGTGAAAATATGAGCGACCAAAGTGGGCACAGTTTACGCGGCTCTTGGCCAACACTCGAATTATTTATAAGGATTGACGCAAAACTTGCATAGCCATCTGGATGGCAGCCAGTCGCTCTACATGTTCACATGGATTTCTGGAAAATACTGGGATAAGCTTCACGAGTTTTGATGATATAATTATGAAATGTGTTTCTTTTTGCATGTACTTACATTGTGTACATACTTCTAGTAATAACATTATTGTGTGATTGTTTTACAGCCTCGTCTAGACAGCGTCTGGGCTTGCCGTTGGATGTGTTCCAGAGTTCGCTCTTTACTATCCATAAAGTCAACTGTATCAAAAACCTTTGTAGGACATTAGCATATGGCGCATCTGTGCCATTTCCATTTATAGCTAACAACAACCAACTGAAGTAAGTAGTATACACGCGAGCAATGAAAAAAATCCAGTGACATTCATCACGACCCATTACGTCCCCACTGCTGGGGCACGGGTCTCCTTCCAATGAAGGAAGGGTTTAGGCCTAGTCCACCACGCTGGCCAAGTGCGGGTTGGTGGACCCCAACACAAGCAAGCTTGTGCTGAGAGAGTTGTCGGGTAAGTGGGCAACCCGACTGTCAGATGTTTTCAAGCCGCCCGAAGGCCTCTGACTAGGCTTAACGACTGCTGCCGAAGCAGCAACCGGGACCCACGGCTTAACGTGCCGTCCGAAGCACGGAAGCGTCCAGAAAAGCACCACTTGAAATTGGTCACCCATCCAATGGCTGACCGTGTCAGTTGTTGCTTAACCTCAGCGATCAGTTACGATCACTGAGGCCCGCTCGACTACGGACGCTTCGAACAAAATAAAACTAAAATATTTCCTGTCGCATAGCGGCCCGCCACATAGAGATAAACTCGACTAGAAACGCCGGCGCTTAGATCGTTGCTTCAATTGTTTTATTGAGTTGTTAGCAGTTTAGCACTGAGATGATCCATTATGCTGTTATAAAACTGATATATAGGGAAGTGGGATTTCATTCTCTTAACTATTTGATAAGAATAAGTATACAATATACATACACGAAGGTTCTACCTTTTTTGGCATAAGATTTATTTGCCTAATCTCGTATTGCATAGTAACGTTTGGTCAAAGTCTCGTTACGTCGAAAATCGTATGGCATAAATCTCGTTTAGTAAAAAGTTATTTCACATAACATTGTTTAGCCTAATAATGGTATGGCCAAATCTTGAATAGCCTAATAATGCTATGGCATAGGTTTATACAAAGTAATAATATTCGTTTGGCTTTAACTTTGACGGAGCGTCTCCCTACATAGCGCAAACTGGTGCCTTGTTTTGTTTCCGCTGTTTGGAAAACGCTCCGCTCCGCTTCGCTGCGCTCCGCTTTGGTTTTGATGAACATGTGCACCTAACACGCTCCTCCTCGCTTTGCTCGTCGTCGCACCTATTTTTAGGTTTCGATCTCATGGGGTTTGTAATAATTATATTGGTCGTTAACTTTCGATTTTTTGATCATACAATATCGTGATTTTCGGGATGTAGGAGAAAAATACCACAATTTGTACATTTACTACATACTTAATATATTATTTATTAAGATAACATTAGGAGAAACAAGATTATGCATAGGTATAGACGAACATAAATTTGAGCAAACGAAACTTAGGTGTTTAAAGATTGTGCCTAAAGAGTTTTAGACGAAACGAGCCTTATGCCACATAAGTCTTGGCAAAGTGATGGTTCGGCCAAAAAAGTTTAGACCATACGAGTTATGCGAAATGAGTTTTGGTCAATAAAGATTATGCGAGATGAGCGGAACCCATACACGAATTTAATGTAATATTTTGTGCGCATTTTTGTTCTATGTGATTTATATTCAAAGAACATATGACAACGAATCCTCATAGGATTCCATTATGATCATTTAATCATTGTATTGTAAGTAATACCTAATAGTAATCACAATGACACGTTTTAACCTTTGTCGATGAACAATTGACTAAATATACATCCAACCTACAGTACGTGCTTATGTACTATCATATAACATATACCTAATTAGTAGGTACTATGTACTATCTATAACTATGAATAAACATTGTAATCAAATAGAAAGATACGATGACCTTATTGGCATACATTTATTCGAGCAACTTCTAAACGGGAGATACACGGACGGGAATTTAAAATAACCGTATTGATAAGAGGTTAGCCTAAAACAATAACTTCTTGATACCAGTGTCAAAGGAAATTATTAACACTGTTTGAACCTAGGTAGGAATAATAAATGTGGAATATTGTTCGCAACACAGAGGGCAGTAACATATCCGACCTCATAGTAAATACTACTGCCATAGAACTATGTTTGGTACAGTCGAAGGTGTTTAAAACTCATACTATCAATACTCTATGGAATTATTGTAAGCATAGTGAATATTGACCCGATAGTGGACTGTATAATTGAATCATAGGGTGAGTAACGATACGAAAATAGCCTTATTTAGAAAGCATACTTAATGCATGATAGAGAAATATAGCAAAAGTAGAAAGCAATTAATTAATCGACCTAAACAAACACATTACGTTATTCATAACGATAGCAAAAGTGACGACAATAATATTTTCCAATCACACATTACGTCAAGACCTTAAAAAACTGGTGAAGAACTAAGGAACTTTCCATGAGCGTGTATATTTTTGGCGACGGTACACCTATCTCTACATTTACAGTGATGTCTGAAACTGGTGAATGTGAATACTGAAGCACACACCTCGTGGGTCGTCATGTTGGCACCACCGGCAGCGGGCCACGTGCCAACTGTCACCGGGAGAAACGTAACCACATTCTGTACCAACCACGCAATAACACCAAATTCATTTAGCGACCATCGCACGTCATATTCCGAACGAAAAGATACTAATATTGTTCACTTAAAAGATCACGTTGAAATGCAAATTATTCACTTGGAACTAGGGCATGCAATACCGTAATACCGGTATCCGTAATACCGGGATCCCGGACCAAATTCCCGCTTTTTTCAATACCGGTATTGAAAGTTAATACCGGTATTGAAGTAATACCGGAATCGGACTTTTTTAGGCTATAAATAAAGCGATTAAGATTTAGTTAGCCTTGTGTTCCTATATACTGTGAAAGCACACTTGTTCCCAACCGTTCAATGCAGTTTTCGGCTGCTACAAATCTACTTTTGACCATGCGTAAACCGACACCGGATGTAAAAAAATAATTTATTCTAAAATTTAAACTCGAAAACTTAATTCTCGTAATAATCTACAACAAAATACAGAATATGATTGCATTTTCTTGTTTTATTTTGACGTATACGACCTTTAAACACAGTATATGCCATTTATTACAAGGAAGTCTAATACCGGTATTAATACCGGGATCCCGGTATTGAGTTGTAATACCGGAACTCAAAACCGGTATTGAAAATTGTTCCGGTATTGCATGCCCTACTTGGAACACACAGGGGACAATTGAGGCTATTATAAAGTGCAGTCGAGCGGCACAAAAGGTTTTTGAAGCGGTCGGACGTTTGAGACTCGCGCGAGTAGTGACCGGGACGGGACGCACTGAGCGTAGGGTACTCGCGAACTGGCCGAGGCGACTGCGGCTCCGAGCCTCATTATTTAATAGCCAGATAAAAGATTATCTATTGAGGCGTCCTCGGCCAATACGACATTAAATTAAGTATTTATCACTCAATGACCGAGTGTAAGAGCGAGGAACGCGCAAGCGGCGACTCCGCATAAATATAAGGAGATTTTTACGCGCGGATTTTGTGTTGACGACTGACGTTCTGTGTCGAATTCACGTTTTCTTATTGTGTCAGATATAAGGTATAAGATAAGCATAGCTTCTTACTCGTGATGTAATTTCTGTGCCAATTCAGTGAGTAATTATCCATAATGAGAAGAACAAAGAAAGAGCATATGGAGCTATCGTTAGTTTTATTTGCACAGCTGGCAGGCAGCTCGCCGTATCTCTATTAATGAATAATAAACAAATAAATATCACTGTCTCTCTAAGCTTGCCAATAAATAAGTAAATTTAGGTTCACTATCTTTTCAGCCATAAATAACCTGTCAGTCATTTTAAATCCATGACTACCGAAGATCGAAGAATCTACAATGTGGCTGGAAAAACCGAGATGAGATCAGCTAACTAATATTTTATTTGTGCAACGCATGGACATTTTGATATAACATTAGTAAACTTTTAATTTTGCCAGAACAACTTAGAGAGCTTAAGGGCCCGTACAGGGTGACGTGCCGCGCCAATTTTGGGTTTTCAATGCTCTTCACACAGCACACGCAGTGACACGCACACATGTAAGTTTGCACAGTGGGTCGATAAACTTTTACTCGCCAACTTTATTGACAATTATGTTCAAGTACATTTTGGGTGATTTTAGGGTAAGTAAGTATAATTCTTACTTACACTGGTAGGCACCAGGAAAGAGAATAGATATTAATAGGGGTGCCACTTTACTCTATACTCGGAACCCGATTAGCTTTCTCAAACAAATGTGGTATTTACTTGTAGAAAGGTAACTAAAAGTATTAAAGTGTAGATAATAAGTTTCGGGCATCCTCCAGCCAACTGAACCCCGACGACAAAGCAAAGTAAATACATAGTGTCGCAAAAGGGCTATACTAAGCCAAAAGGGGATGACTCAAGGGGTCATTCTGAACAACTTTTGTTCTACGAGATTCGCAAATTCGCGAAAAAAATTCGTTTTCCATGGTAAAAAGTCACATGTCCAACAAAGTTTCTATGAAAAAGGTTTTTTTTTGTTAATTTCCAAAACTCGTAGAGCAAAAGTTCAGAATGACCCCCTGTCTTACTCCTTTTTACCCGACTGCCGAAGGAGGAGGGTAATGTTTTTTGATTGTATGTATGTATATATGTATGTTTGTCTGTTTCTTTGTTCCCTCCTGTAGCCTAAACGGCTTGATAGATTTTGATGTATGAGGTATTGTTAGAAGCGTATTGATGGCGCGATGGCTATAGGCTATGTGACGTTCCATTAAAATGTACATAGCGCCCTCTTGAGGACATAACGTGATGATCGAAAAAATAATAATTCAACTTTGCCGTGTAAGGTATCAAATGAAAGGACTTGATTTTCACATTACAAAAATATGCATATTGAAGGTAAATAACAGGTAAATAACAACACCAAAATTATTGAAATAAAAAATGATCATGAACTACCTACCGATGTAAAATTTCATAAAATAAAAACAACTAAAAAGTTACAAATAAAAAAATACAATTATAAAAAACTAAAAACCTGACTGTACGCTAAAAACATGAAAACGAGTCCCAATGTTAATGGAAAGTATCGCAGGCGGGGACCAACTTGACCGCCACTCAAGGCCGTTTTCTAAGTAACATTCAGCTAAATGGTGAACCCTCTGCTGGTATAATTTGTTTATATACCGCTTTTTCAATACCTGTAAGTACATTTTTAGGCAGCATAATATTTTTACTTAATTTTAGGGTTTCGAACGTCAAAAGAAAAAAAGCAACCGTTATAGGATCTCTTTGTTGTCCGTCTGTCTGACTGACTGTCTGTCACCGCCCTTTTTCTCAGAAACGGGTAAAGATATCAAGCTTATATTTCGCATAGATGGGGAGTACCCCAAAAAAAATATTATGGTACTCCCTGTCCCACACAAGTAAATTGGGGCTTATATTTTTTCCAGTTATTTTGATGTGTATCCTTTTTTTTTCTTTGTTGTTTTGTATAAGTATGTGTTTCTTTTCTTTAAATCTGTATTTTTTTTGTTGTTGCTGTCTATGTGTCGAAAAAATGTATCTTTATCTTCAAATCACGCCATCTATCGTTTGTTTTTTTTGTGGCTACTGTCTATAGAAGAAATTCCGTCATTGACAATTTTACGTTACGAATTTATTTTTATTTATTTTATTTTTATTTTTACATTTTCGTGGAGAATCAACAGCATTTTGTTAATAAATAATTATTACTTATGAACACATAACAACTTGATGCCATTAACAGAATGAACTTAGTAAACCCAGTAAACCTAACACATCCAGAGGAAAAACAAAATCTCTTTCTCTCTCTCTGAAAAACATACTTAATAGCCCAAACTCGATGCTTTTAGCTATTAACATCTTTGAAATAAAATTGAGCCACCACCGTGTTACTGCCCTCATCAGATCCTCACGAGACCATACCTCAACCAGCACCAAGAGACTGTATTTTTGATCCCTAACCTAATGTTCGTGCGTATTGTCATCACTTAGATCCATTCGCTATATTCCTGCTCCTCATCAGACCTTTACGAGACTGTAATATCACGAGAATATTGCACACTATCTAATTTAATTTAATGTATTGAATATACTGGAAGAATTATGCTTCCTCAATTTCAAATCAAATTATGTTGGTGTCATAAAAGTTGAAAAAGTGCAATGACAACCAATGTGCAGTGATTTTGTATCTGTACACGATAAGATCGCGAGCTGTCAGTGCTGCCTAAACCGACGTGACCCTTCTTTGGAGGCCAGCGGCCAACTGAGTCAAACGTCACTTGTGTTTATGATTTTATAACACAGAAAGCCGCCATAGATATTTGTATGAAGATTTGAGGGAAAAAAATTGCTCAAGTTTGGGATTAATTTACACAAAATAAGTGTGTGTTTATTAAAAAACAAGGTATTTAGCGCCTAGTCCAAGCCTTTAACTTTATAATATGATAAAAATCATATGAAAATTCTTTATAATTACGACACAGTTGTTACAATACGGGAGTGTGATTGACTGGTTTTTCTTGATATTCTGAAATTAATTTACAGTTATCCATAATCATTTACTTAAATTCGAATGATTCAGCACCTAGCTAGACTCTTCAACTACCTGTGTGATTTTTTTCAAGGCTGTAGAGCATCATTTACTACATAATTCTATGACAATGCCAACCCTCGATTCCCTATTGCAGACCCTTAAATTACATTTAAGTACAACTTTTGTAGACTATTCCACTAAATAGGCAATCCTACACATTCCTACGTGCGTGGACGTTAGCGGTACGACGACGCCGCGTGCCGTCAGAGGTCCGAAACCGGCACACTCGAGATAAGTGTTGCTAACCTCCCCTCTCATTAGCAGAATCAGGAAACGACTAGTGCTTGTACGATATGATAAAGAGCCCTATTAGATAGGTACCATTGTTCGTAAATTACTTCTCTAATCTTAACCCATTGTAAACCTAGTTTTAACCACAATATGTAAATTTAACATAATGTAAAAATATGTATAAGAGATGGTTTTCCAAATTCCATAACATTGATGTACGACAATACTAATCATAATTAATAGAGTATAATATTAATAATTGTATCGTAAGTGCCATAGAGAGATAAGATAACGTCGGCGTTGTAAGTGTGTCGTGAGCGTGACTCGTGTAGCTATTACCACTTACTGCGTTACCACAATAAGAGCCTGTTTCACAAAAATAAAATAAAAGATAGGCTGTACCCCTCTTCAATTATGTGTTCCAATCTAAACGCAATCTAAACATTTTGCACTCACGAGTCATGAGCAATGAAAAAGTTCCACCTGCCATTGACGTTCCACATGTCACTGTATATTTTGGGAGGCTAGGAAAATAAAGTATACGATGCATCCCTAGTGGAATGGAAAGTAGGTAGTGGTGGCAACGGATTTTTAATCTAATTATGGCAGAAAGATAATCAAAAGTCACAGTGCTTAAGTAATTTACATCACATCGAGACTCGACAGCTCTGCTCTGGCCCTTTACGAAAGTAAATTGTAGCCTGGGCCGCCTGGGCTGAGGTCAAGGTCACTCGCAAGGTCCCCTTCAGCGCAAACCAAAGAGAAAAATGTGGGAAAAGGCCGAGCTAGGTCAATTTCCAATGAGGGACCTAGCGGACCATTGCTTTGAGTTAGTTTTATTGAACTCACTGAAATGATGAAAATTTACAGCGTTTTCAAATACATTCGATCGAATCGAGCAATGAAAAAGTTCAAGTAACAAAAGCACCAAATTACTCCGAAACGGAAAAGGCTAGCTAAATGACGCCGTCTGCAATATTGAAGTAAGTACATTTAACAGCGCATCAGAATATTACCAACTAAAAACGTAAATATTATGATCAAACTCTAAATAAGTTATGAAAAATATGGGTTACCTGGTGTCGGCATTATGTAAGTGGAACTATTTAATTGCTATATATTATTTACAGATACTATTTCAGGCTGCCCAGTAGGCAATCTTTTCGTCAGTGACTAGGCAAGGCGCGACGCGTGACGCGTAAAAAATCCGAAGATTAGACCTTAGACAGTTGTAGTGGTCCGTTGAAGATACAGTGTTGTGATCTCGTAAAGCGTATATACGATGATGATTTTCATATAATTACGTAGCTGTATGCTGGCGATGATAATCCGCATATTGCAATATGCGGATGCTCAGTCAGCTGTTAGACGTGGATTTTATTAATGATACCAAAAAACTACACAAAAACAAGCTCTAGCCGCGTCTTTGTTTACGATTCATTGTTAGTCCCGTCAAGCACCCATTGAACCGAACTAGAATGGAACTGTATAATAGTCTATGGATAGTTGGATATATATAGATATACTATCTTTTGTTAACTGCACTTAAGGTTAGAATTAGATATAGCTGTTTAAATGCCATGGCACCCCAGTCGCTTTTAACATTGATTCCAAAATTTCTTGCGAATTTGGCATCTTGCAAGGAATAGATGGCACGTGGAGGTCCATAGCCTCTGCCTACCCCTCTGGAGACGGGCGTGAGTATTATTATGTATGTGTGTACGATTGCTCAGCTCAGGCAACCGTCAGATGGATGAAGTCAAAGATAGATAATACTTAGCGTAGCTTGATAAAAAAAAATCAATTTACAATTAAGGTAAAAATCGTTCATTTTCAATTTTTTATAAAATTGTATATTGTGACTGGGACTAACTAGACTCACCACGGTGGAAAACCCTAGTCTAACTCTAGTGTTTTAATATATTATTATCCCTGTTTTTCATACAAAACAATCGAGAACATTATGCAGTACTAAATAAAGAAAACCAAGAACAAGAAATGTGCTAATTGCTTATTCTTTTCAAACTCGTAAACAAAACAAAAGAAAACCTCAAGTAATTACGCAAATTTTTACATTGAAATCATTATTTCTAGGATATTTTCTCGTCATTTCTTAAAATAAAATTACATTCTAAAATTGCTAACACAAGGGAAGCATTGTCTTGCATAGTTGTAGCCTAATTAAATCATATTTTTGATTCGTCTCCTTTATCCTCATTTTAATAGAAAACAATTTAATCACATACTTGAAGTCTGTTTATTGCTATGGTTTATTGAATAGTCTGCCAACAATCGCATTCGATATAACTACGTTTTTTCTTTAACAATTTTCCCTAAACCTAGACATACAACGTAGGTACTAAGTCCGTAAAATAAAACGTTATCGGATCATCCTTTTGCGGTAAGTAGTCACCACATCACCATCTTCTTACGGACGCAACACCTTATGTGTAATTGATATCTCACTTCAAGTGATAATATTATTGTAATGGTATGTTAAGTAGGCAATTTCGACCGTCTAACTACGCTACCGCTGAACTTCGTGGATTTATGTCTACGAGTCTTTCATCCTTACTCAATATACGCAACGGAATATAATAAAACAAAGCTACATTTGGCAACTACCGATCGTTTAACCGATCCAGTTTTAACTTTAGAATATAACCGTATATCTCTCTTTAAAACTACTCCAGCTCACCCATTGTAGTAAACACATTAGTCACATAAAACTTTTGGCTGACAAATACAGTCCCAGTTCAGATCATCCGCTATGGCGATAGTGCGGATGGAAATAGCCATTTTGACCTGATTTCAGCTCAGCTCCAGACGAGCTGACCTCACTGAAATAACGACTGGAGGACAGACTGAAAACATTTGGAAAAAAGGGGCTTTTCCAATTACTGTAATCAAGAGATATGGGAAGACCGCTAGAACAGACACGCATGGATCGCCCCTAGGGTGTATTCAAATTGATGGAATTAGTTTCTGATTGGATTTGCTTGGTGATCAAGTAAACTGTTTTCAAAATAGAATCATAATCTGGCTATTATTCCCAAGTGCACAATGTATTTAATGTACAGACAGACCAACAAACTTTAAATAGGTACCGGTAACGATGTGGCAATAATTTAAGTTAGTAACAGTTACAGAAAAGACTGTTATAATAACATAATGATGTAACCGTCCTTTAACATCCACGTGTTAGCTAAAATAATCTACTGGAATTCCTGGCCGCCCACGCACTCCTATGCAAATCTTTAAGCGACCAAGCGAAGGGTCATTTAGAGCAATTGGACACAATCATGCCAATTGATTGGCAATTATCACTGATGATACGCCACTACCTTCAAGGCTTGGTCTACTTTTCATTTCATGCCCTGAATACTTGGCATTTTATGTGACATTGATGGTATATGGTTTTTTGATGATGGTGACGGTGCTTTGGTGGTTTTTACGGTATAATATATTCATCAGTGTATGATAATGAATACTTTTATTCCCAATCAACTACGTACGAGGGCGATACCGAAATGATCGGGAATAGAAAAAAGTACAAAGATATCATAATATTATTTACTTTTATTGTTTTTCAAAGTAGTCTCCGTGACATTCAATGCACTTTTTCATTCGATTAAACCAATCATTGAAACAGTAATTCCAGTCTGAAGTGGATACTGTCAAAACAGCTGATTTGTAAGCTTCGACCGCCTCTTCTGGGCCGCTAAACCGTTGACCACGTAGCATATCTTTAATTCTTGGGAATGTAAAATAATCATTGGGGCTCAGATCAGGGCTATACGGAGGATGGTCGATCAACTCCACGTTTTCCATATTTAAAAACGTTCTTGTTTTGCGAGCGGTATGAGAGCTTGCATTATCGTGGTGAAGGATTATACGACGATTCGGGTTAGTTTTACGAAGTTCTCTTACGACTTCCGGCAAACAAACTGTTGTGTACCAATCAGCAGTAACCGTCCTTTGTTCTTGTAATGGAATCGTAGCCACATGGCCAGTTTTCGATACAAACGAAGCGACCATTTTTTTCGACACGCTGCGTGAGCGAATAACTTTTGTTGGCTTGACCTCACCTTCGAAGACCCAAACTGCCGATTGATGTTTTCTTTCGGGCTCATATGAATAAATCCACGATTCATCACCAGAGACGATATTGTAGACAGCATTTGAACTGCCTCCATTGAACCGTTGCAGAGCAGATCGACACCAATTAACACGAGCCGACTTTTGTTCCTCGGTTAAACGGTGGGGCACCCAGCGCGAAACTAACTTCTTGACACCCAGTTCTTCATGTAAAATGGTTTGAATGGCTGTGATACCAATGCTGAGAGAAGCCCGAATCTGCTCGTATGTCACATGTCTATCTTCTTTTATTAACTGGCGTACAGCATCGATGTTATCTTGTGTTACCGCTGTTTTTGGCCGACCAGTAGAAGGGACTGTGGTAAGAGAGGAACGTCCACGGCGAAACTCAGAATACCAACGATATATAGTCGTTTTACTTGGTGCTTCAAGTTTATAAATAGAAACAAGCTCGGCGAGACATTGTTCTTGAGATAAACCTCGACGAAAGTTGTGAAAAATTATTGCACGGAAATGTTCCCGCGTATAGTGCCACAAACTTATCTGTTCCGGTGAGAGCGAACTAAATTGGTCCATACCTCATTACTTACTAAATGAATTTCATATTGACATAGATTATATGGACCAATTTAGTTCGCTCTCACCGGAACAGATAAGTTTGTGGCACTATAAGCTCCATTTTTTACACCGACTTGTAAAGATAAAGATAAAGATAAAGAAACATTTATTCGACACATAGACAGCAACAACAACAAAAAGAAAAATACAGACTTAAAGAAAAGAAATACATATACAAGATAACAAGGCCAAAAAAATAATAATAAAAAATTAACATGAGGCAAAAAAAAAAAAAAAACAAAAATACAGGCAAAATATAAAACAATAACACAACGGGTTGCTGTCCGGAGTGTCGAAACGGCACCAGCTCAGCATGAGCTGTGGACGGTAAGGCCACAGCGCTGATTTTCAGCTGGCCCTTTTAAGTGACCTCAGTCACGTACACGAGTACCTACTTAACTATGTACAAACAAAAAAAATAAAAAAAATAAAAAATAATAATATATAAGTATAGGTATAGGGGACGTGTGTGTTGTGTGAATTACTGTTATGAGTGTGTATGGTAAGTAAATAAATAATGCAGCTTACATTAAAAATATATAGGTATGTGTGTGTAAATTCTGTAAAAAATAAATAGTACTTGTTAAAAAATAATAATAATATATATACTAATTCCATTAATAATGCATAAATATTACAAAAGGTATCAGTAACATAAATACTAAATACAGAGCAAAATAAATATAGTAATAGTGCGATGCGAAAAAGTAGTGGGTAGCCATAATGAAACGGCGAACGCACCCACAACCTGCAGCCTAAAATAAATTTCAGTAACCGGGCGCGATCCGTTCAGTGTACCCGCGTCATCCCGCAAGCCATTCATAGATAACGGGACGAGGCGGCGCCCGCGCACCCACGCCCGGATACGAAATGAAGCACCCCACGAACACCTAGTTCGTACAATGCGTGCAGTGATCACAATAACAACCACTATCAGCAGCAAAAGTGATGCATAATGTTCGTATTGTTACTAAGTCAGCATTACGATAAAAAAAAGGTAAGTGTTTTTTCTTATTATTATATTTCTACTGCGATAAAAAACATACATAGATATTATAAAGTATATTAACTAGGTACGTGTGGACGACTATGGGTGGGACAATAGATATGTAATACCGTTATTACAGGTTATCAAATATACTATAAATATACTATAACTAATAAACTATAACTATACATTATATTTTGTTTCAGGGACAAATTAAGCAGCATGGCTGCACGCACCAGAGTTTAGGATGTTGAGGTGATGGATTATAATGTACTACAGCGTGCAGCCCGCACCATGCAGCCAACCACGGGACACGGAGCCAATACTGCGCGTGAATACATTCGAAGTAGGTATAACTTCTTAAAGCCCTTTTCTTTGATCATCAAGTAGGATCATTTTGTAATGAAATTTAAAAGTCGATATTGATTTCAGGTCACGGAGGGGTGGTCTCAAGGTGTTCCATATGAAGCTGGCTGCATAACGGAACGAGTTGCGAAACAGTGCGGTTTTGTGCTTCGGAGTGACCATAAGATAAGTGGACGCCCTAGTATTTATTGTATGATGGTTACGAGACCATTCAAGTTTATTGTAAAGGTACTGGGGTGATTTGAACTTTATAACGCCAAACAGGAGCGCGGCAAGGTGCAGCCGCTGTCTGGCGGCTACCTTCAGTAGCCCGCAAGAGTTGAGATAAGGGGTAACATGGGAGCGGGGAGGGATATCCATACAGAATCTAATACAGGCGTTTTGTACCCTTTGCAGTAGCTTTTCCGTTTTCCGTAAAAGACATGGGCCATATACAGTGTCCGCATAATTTAGTTTAGACAGAACAAGCGACTCACATAACTGTATACGCAGGTCAACATTAATGTACCGTCTAATTTTATAAAGAGTCTTGAGTCTGAAGAAGCAGTTTTTGACCATTTCAATTGCGTGTTTTTCAAACCGTAAATAATTGTCGAATGTTAGGCCTAGGTTACGAGCTTCGGTTACCTGTTCAATATCTACTCCTGCTAGTTTTATGGTAGGGTTATTTGTATTAGTAATTTGAACTTGTTTCCTTGTGCCAATAATAATAAACTTCGACTTATCGGGATTTAGCTTTAAAATATGCTTATTAGCCCAGGTCGCAATACGATCTAAGTCCTGGTTTATAAGATCACAAGTATTGTTAACGTCAGATGGGGATCCTGATAGATATAATTGTAAGTCATCAGCATAGACATGGTATTTGCAATTTACAATCTCATTGGTGATATCGCTAGCGTAAAGGATAAATAACAATGGTCCTAGGGTGGATCCTTGCGGGACTCCTCTAGATACTGGATACTCAGCAGAAGCAACTGTATTGCCATCACATTTTCTCAGCTTAACTATTTGTGAGCGTTGATCTAGATAGCTGTAAAACCATTTGACCGTACTAGCATCAAAACCATAAAATGTCAACTTTGCGATCAGTAGCGGAACATTAATAGTGTCAAATGCGCGGGAAAAATCCAACAAAGTGAGAATGGTAGACATACCCTTATCCGCTGAAGCCAGTATATTATCTACAACGTCAATCAGGGCAGTAGAGGTGCTGCGGCCTCGACGAAAGCCGGACTGTACATCAGGCAGAATTCCATTTACCTCCAGGTAGTGCGACATTTGGTTATACACAGCTTTTTCAAGAATCTTTGACATACATGACAGCAAACTAATCGGACGTAGGTCCTTGTATTGACTCGGAGTAGGTATTTTAGGTATAGGACTAACCAGAGCAATTTTCCACGGGTCCGGAAATGTAGAAGTTTTAATAGAGTAATTAATTATAAAAGTGATAATATCTAAGGTTCGCGGTAGCGTCAGCATAATCATAGCCAATGATATGCCATCGCACCCGAGTGCATTCGATTTAAGTTTGTTGATAATTTTGCCAACCATTAGCTCGTCGATAGGTGAAATATTAAATGTGTATGTGCCATGTCTGTTAGATTCATAATAAATTATATCTGATAAATTTATCTTATTGTTACCGGGAATGTCAAGGAAGTGTTTGTTAATCATATCGGGGTCATTAAAGCTATCAGGTAGGTAGTCAGTTTTATGTTTACGGAGTACAGTGTTCTTAAGATTCTGCCATAATTTCGCCGAGTTTTTAATATTGTTATTAATGTTGGACTGAAAATATGCTCGCTTTTCATTGTGTAAAGCTGCATTTACTAAATGTTTCAGGTCCTTATAATAATTGTTGTCTGAAGCGGAGTTAGTGATACGAAACCGTTTATGGGCTGCGTCTCTCAAACTCATCATGTACTTCACGTTATCAGTGATCCACGGGTAGTCGGCCGCCTTCACACGGACAGTGCGCTCGGGAGCATGTAGATCAAATAATTTTATCATGTAATCAGTAAATGTGGCTACCATTTGATTGACATCATCAAAACTTTTAATATGTTCCCAATTAATTAAGTTAAGGTCAAGGTTAAATTGTTCCAAAATAATATTTTTTAATGGCCGGTATGTAATCCATCGGGGCAACGGTTTAGGTTTTTTAACATTCAGTCCTACTGTTATGAATGCATGATGTCCTAGGGTAGGTATGTAGTCGACATTTATACATTTAATATCCAAGTCTGAGCAAACGACATCTATTAAAGTTTCGCTACTGCTAGTGAAGTGCGTAGGTTCGGTTACGTACTGTTTTAAATCAACCGTTTGTACAAAATCATCAAAATGACGCCTTTTGTAGTCAGTACTATTAGGTAAAAGATTAATGTTGAAGTCACCAAGCACAATCATCTGGTCGTAATTAGTGAAAGATGTTATACTGTCCGTTAATGCATCAAAGAAAATACTACAGTCTTGCCACGGCGGTCTATAGGCTGTTCCGATAAGCAGTTTTATTGTGTTAACGGTACAGCTTAACCACATTTGTTTGACGCCGGCCGCGGCGGGATGTGTGCGAAATCTTACCTTTAGACCCGTTTTCACATACATACCTACGCCTCCACCTCGCATGCGCTTACCTGGGGGTCTCGGCGTGTGGCGTAGTTTGTAGCCGGGTATGACGGGCGCGCGGTCTATCTCCCCCTCCCTGAGCCAGGTTTCGTTAATAGCCATTATGTCAACATCATAGCGTAGTACAGTGGCTATGAGTTCATCATGCCCTGTGCCCAATGATCCCGCGTTAAAGAGTCCAACTAATAATGACTTGTTTTTACCAGTCATTTTGTACTTATGAAGGTGTAGGTAATTTGTATAAATATTATGATGTATATAGGGTATAAGGTGTTATATAATTTGTATATAGGATATGTATGTATGTATGATGTATGCGTGGGGACAGTTTTGAAATGGCGTAAGTTTGCATTCGAGCTTGGGCATGGTAATGGGGGAAATAGAAAGTGATAGGTATAGATTATAAATATTATACTGCTATGATTAAATGCCACTAAGTTATTAGTGAGCTGGGGCACAGTTTGATCTCCGGGTAGCAACACAGTTAAAGCAATAACTAGAGAATAATAACAAGTACAAGATAAATGATAGACATCAACAAAGCTATATATGCACGTAGTACATGTAACACAGAACAAAGACATAAATAGGCATAAAAATATCATCACCCAGTATAATAAGGTTGTATGGGTGTGGTTTTTTACACCATTAAGATCAACCGGCAGTTTAAGAAGCGACTCCGAATACCCGGCTAATGTCATCAGCTGACCGTATCCAGTGTCGAGGTGTGTCCTGTCCCTGGCGGGCGTATATGCGTCCCTTCTTGGTCCAGAGAAACCTCCAGGACAGACGTCGCCCGACCTCCCGCGTTTGGTAGTACAGTTGGCGGTTGTACTTGGTGAGCCTCTCGTTGACGTAGAAGGGGCGCGGCGCTGAGGACTGGCTGAGGTCGGCCGAGGTGGCTCCGCGGCGCACGCGGGCCGCGGCCGTGAGCTCGTCCTTGACGGCGCGCCGCGTGAAGCGCACCACCAGCGGCCGCGGCCGGCCCGCCGCCCCCGCGCCCGCGTCCCCCCCCTCGCCCGGCGCCCGGCGCCTCGCTCCCACACGCTCCGCGCTGACTATGTCGCTCTCTCGGAGCGTGACACCCAGCTTGGTTGCCACCGCCATGATCATATGGGTGGCATTCTCCCCGTTCTCCTCCGGGAGGTTGCTGACCTCCACGTCGTTGCCCAGAAGCTCCTGGTCCTTTTCGTTGAGCTCTAACCTTAGCTCAGCGATGACGGACTCTAGTCGGGAGCCCGTTCCTTCCATCACCCGCTTCTCCAGCACGTCCACCCTCGAGTCCAGGGTGCTGAGCCGTTCCTCTGTTGCGGAGAATGAGCTTTTGAGGTCCTTGACCTCGGCCCGGAACAGGCGGATCTCCTCCCGCACGGCGCTCAGCTCCTCGCGGAACAAGCGGATCTCCAGCCCGAGCTCCACTTTGAACTCTTCCGTCGTGTCATTCGCAGTGGAGTTGTGGCGGCCGTCGGACACGACCGGTTCAGGCAGCTCAAGGGAGTCTATCCCTTCAGCAACGGGAACATCGATGTTGGGCGCGGGTGGCGGGTTCCCGGATACACATCCCGGGCAGACCCAGTTAGGGGTACCTTCCTCGCCTCCCTTAAGGCAGAACGGGTGGTACACGGTACCGCATTTAGCGCATTTCGCACACTTAGCTATATCAGCCCGAGCAATATATTTCTTGCAACCACCGCACTTGGTCATAATGGAAGGAAATTAGTTTACCACCGAGATAGCAAATTCACTATGAATCTAATAGATGTCACTAGCGTCGGTTACGAATCGGGATCCCTAGATGGCGCTGCTAGTGATTTTTTGAATTGTTTAAATTTCGATTATGGGGTAAACACACTGCAAGCAACTGAGGTACCCACAATTTGTGTACACAATGTATCCCCTAGGCACTTTTTGTAACACTAAATACAGGTGATATACAGCACAGAAACTCGAGATAACAGTTGATGCACATATATGTAACCACAGAAAGCTTTTAATAAACTTTTTGTTACTTAATACTTCGTTCTTTTAATTTTTAACACGGAAGTAAACAGTAGCAAGCATCACTCGTATACGATCGTGACGTCACTCAACTTGTCAAATTCAAATGGTCAATACTCTTTTATTTTTTACTTTTTTTAAAATTCGAAAATGGAATTATGTTTGAAAAAACACTACATTTGATACACCAAAAAGGTTTCACTCTAATTTATTCCTAAGTATTCTATTCCCGATCTTTTCGGTGTAGCCCTCGTAGAGCCCGCTTTAAAAAAAAAAGTTGTAATGGAGATTTAAGTCTACCTCTTCCAAGTCGGCGTTAGTATTCCTAATATGAGGAGGAATTAACAAACTATTAACAATGCCGCAGAAATTGTATAATTAGTTTCAAAGAGTTTTGAACATGCTTAACCTGTACGTTAAACCTAAGCCAAAAATAATTAATATTCACAATTTACCGTTTGGCGTTCTCAAGCCGAGCGCAAATGTCTCAAGGTGGTCTCAAGTGTCCTGACTCGATACTTCGGCAGCAAAGGCCAGAGACAATGTTAATCTGGGATTACTAACCTTTTCTTTCTGAAGGCCTATGTAACGTGGTTGTGTGGAGATAATCCAGTATCTGGGATGAGCCGCAGTGCGGCGCGGGAATCGATCCGGCCTATCCAGTCGCAAAGCGAATATTTTGATGACAATGAAATCGGCAATTGTATCCGCTAGAGTTGTGGTGTGGCGATGAAACCCCTGCACCTCAATGCTTTTTGATGCAGTTTTTTTTACAGTAAGCATGCATTATGGTTTGATTTTTCAATTCACAGTATTTTTATTTTTGAATTCGGTACGTATCTGAGCATCCGTTTCAGACAAGCGGCAGCGGCAGCGTCTTGTAGGTCGAGATACATTTAAATAAAATAATATACTCGTAATCCCCGATATTGTAGTCACAGGTGACTCGCAGGCCAGTCATCCGCGTTTCGCTGTAGATTTGCACCCACGTGATACGTCGCGATGCGTACATGCTCGACAACAGACATAAACGATCCACAGTCATTACAGTAGATGGCAGTTTGTGGAAGCGGTTTCAATTACCGCAACCACAGCTGTTTAGTGGTTTCGATATCCACGAGTCAGCCTTCTATGTAGCGGGATTAAACGAGCAATCAATCGAGAGTTTGGAGACATTGTTAATTATAACTGTTTTTTTTAAATAGTATTTAACTGAATTTTAAAGTTGTGGGAATGAAGTGGGAGGATCTCGCAGCCGCTGCCCAAGATCGAGCCAGATGGAGAAATCTACTCAAGGCCCTTTGTCCCTGCTGAGGGACGTCAGGATGGATGTATGTATGTATGTATTTAACTGAAGTTTTTGAGGAAATCTGGTTGTGGCAATACACAATGCACCCTTTTTTGGAATTTGCAAGTAACACACTAACATGACGTATCAGAGAGGGCCTATAAGTCCTATAACATAGCGATAGTAGACGTATTTCTTGAATGTCCCATTGAGCCTTTACACTATTTGGCATAACTAATAGTAGCCAATTGACATACTATAAATTGGACGATAGGCATGATCAGTGATCAGAGGAATAGAATATGTTCCTTGGGCATGTTTTGGCGAATCAAATTAAATTAATTATAGATTTACATGATAGATAGAAGCTTGTCTTTAACCACCATAGACCTATAACCGTCAGTCGATTATTGAGCCATATTCCATTATTAGCGTGTCAGCTTTCGCATTAGTCCAGTCTTCCGACATATTGGCGCAGTCTGTAGCTTCACGATATTAGCTTAGGTATCGTCAAGGTCTTCATATTCGTCACGTCACAGCCCATATGCCACGTGTTCTCAATATAAACTGGAGGGTCACTCCTGCTCGAAGAAAGATGAGGTTTTGGAGCGCCGTTGCGCTAACCGCGACTCTATCTCGTTGCATGACAAGCTCTCCGAAACTTCGCATTTCGACAAATTAGAGTAGCCCTTCCGTACTATCTCATGTTCTGCTCTTCAACTAATAGGTATTAATAACGCTAATATCTGAGGACTTCGAAATAGCAAAGTTTACGTGAATAGCAAAGACGTTGGAATAACCAAGTGTCTGGTTTCTGTTTATTACTGTAGGTAACTTCCTAATTTTTTGTGCTGTCCCTTCAGGACAAAAAATTAGAGTGGTGGGTTTTTTTATCGTTGTCCTGTCTGTAGCATTATAGCTCCCCAAACCCATGGGTCGGCCTAGCTGGCCTACTATTAACAATCTTTTTTTTGTTGAAAGGATTTTCATACCTTCTAAACTTTGTAAAAGTATGACTATTACTCTTTCACCCAAGATTTCATGTTCTTACTAAAGGGATTCAGTTTGCTAGGACTTAACCTTCTGGTGTTAAATAAACAGAAATAGGTATGGCCTGTACCTACATCATAATAAGTGTGTAATTTGGCTATTTGAATTACCTAAGATTTGGTAATAGGTAGGTGTATTAAATTACTAATGCTGGTTTATTTATTCAGTAGACTTCATTTGAATACCTACAAAAAATCCATAATATCTGTTGCCATGCTAGAAGTGGTTGTCTACCTATAGACTTTTTTCTTGGAGGTGGATGCAGTTACCCAGGCTATTTTACTATTATTATAGTTAAAAATTCTGATGAAAAGGGCAATGCACTTCTGTTACCAAATAAGGAATATCAGATGTGTGTCTATGTGTAGAAGTGAAATATATTTCATTTAAATATAATCAAATTGCAATTTACACCAATACAGATGAATTTATTTATGTGCCTATATTTCCTGTCATCAACAATTATTGTTATCTACAGTACAGAAATTAATAACAATGGTAGATTCTCGGTACACCATACAGTATAAATCATTGGTTCATAAAGGACATAAAACATTGAACACAATGTAAATTATTAAACCTTGAAAAATAGTATAAACATTATTAAATATGTATATATGTGTTGTTCGCTGGCTACAAATAAAAAGGAATTCAAACATAAGTACCAGCGAGAGGTCTGATTAAATGGTTTGCACATTTATTATGGCTGAAGTATAGCCATTGTCTTTGATTTTCCTCAACCAGGCATTTCAGCAGTCAGGAGGGATGGTATAATTGCTTATGCTCATTTGAACTGATTTAAGTCTCAAGCTGAGAACTTCCTAATGTACTCTACTGTACCTTCGATATTTCGATACATCGGATAAATAAAGTAAGGTTAAAATTAATTGCTTTACTTCACGCCACATGGCATTTAGTAATCATTTTTTTAAATTAAATTTTGCAGTTTCAGATTGTGATTTAAATACTTAGGAACTTAGTTGCGATTTGGTGATCTTCAGTGGCGGATTTACAAATTTGCCGCCCGTAGGCCATTAATATTTTGCCGCCCCTACTGACTTTTGAAATTCAAAACGTTAGTTTAATTCCGTTATCGTTATTAGTACGATTGTGAACTTTATAATATTTCTGTCATTTAATTAGATTATTTTTGCTATGTACTGAAGAGTTTAATGTTAACCTAAAAAGTTTAATTTGACAGGCAAATAAAAAACCCGTAAAAAGACTTTAAAGCGTAAAACATCTGTAACTTTTAAAAATAGATTTTCAGCAAACTTATTGTCTAAGAACACTCTCCCGTAGAAGACATGTGATACAAAAAAAATAAAATTAAAATCGGTTCATTCGTTCAGCCCCCCCTACTCTTGAAAGGCAATGTATTGCGTCTGTCTTTCGTTGTCAACATAAAAAAAAACATAACTTCTCTTCAAAAGCGTTTTTACATCATCATCAGCCAATAATCATCCACTGCTGGACATAGGCCTCTCCCAAGGAGCGCCACAACACTCGGTCCTCGGCCTCCCTCATCCAACCACTACCCGCCACCCGCCTAACGTCGTCAGTCCGGCGGGCAGGAGGGCGTCCCACGCTGCGTTTGCCTGTTCGTGGTCTCCAACGGTTATCGGTTCTTCGGCAGATATGACCAGCCCACTGCCACTTCAGCTTGCATATTTTGACATCTATGTCGGTAACCTTAGTCCTCTGACGGATAACCTCATTTCTGATACGATCCATCAGAGAAACCCCAAGCATAGCTCTCTCCATCCAGCTGAGCGACTTTAAATCGGTGGACCAGTCCTACCGTCAGTGTCCACGTCTCTGCACCATACGTCATCACTGGCAGGAAGCACTGGTGGAAGACTTTTGTCTTCAGGCTCTGAGGAATAGCCGAGGAGAATATGCGATGAAGTTTCCCGAATGCAGCCCAACCCAGTTGGATGCGCCTTGCAGCCTCCTTGTCGAAGTTTGCTTCTGCCTAGCCGAATAGTCTGCCCGAGGTAGACACATTCTTGCACAACTTCGATTGTTGCCTCACCAACGGCGACCGGCTCCGGTTTGATGTGAGCATTGTACATGAGTTTCATCTTGTCCAAGTTCATACCGAGGCCTACACGTCGGGAAGCAGCATTTAGGCCACTTAGCATCCAGCTGAGTTCCTGCAGAGATTCTACCATAATAACGATGTCGTCCGCGAAGCGGAGGTGTGACATGTACTCGCCATTTATACATATGCCATGTCCTTTCCAGTCCAACGTCTAAGACATCTTCCAATGCATTGGTGAACAGTTTCGGAGATATCACATCCCCCTGTCTCACTCCACGTTGCAGTTGGATAGGTCTTGTCTTGTGGTCCTGTACTTGGACAGTCATAGTAGCGGCATTGTACAGACATCTCAACACTTTGATATAGCGCCAATCGATTTGGCATCTCTGCAAGGATTCCAAAACTGCCCAGGTCTCGATGGAGTCGAAGGCTTTTTCATAGTCCACAAAGGCTAGACACAGAGGCTGATTATACTCTTCGGTCTTCTGTATAATCTGCCTTACTGTGTGGATGTGGTCTATTGTACTAAAGCCTTTTCGAAACCCAGCCTGCTCTGGAGGCTGAAACTCGTCTAACTTTTGGACAAGACGGTTCGTGATAACCCTTGAGAACAGCTTGTATACATGGCTTAAAAGCGAGATCGGTCTATAGTTCTTCAGAAGGGTTTTGTCACCCTTCTTAAAGAACAGTACCTCGAAGCTCTCAGACCATGCCTCCGGTGTAATGCCATTGTAGAACCGAATTGAAGAGCCTCTGGAGCTGTTCGAGGACTAAAAAAATACTAAAAATACTTATGTAATCAGCTAGGTAATGCCTATTTTAAGAACCTAGAAACAAGAATATAATGCATACAATTTAGAAGTTATTTTACAAAAACGCCAAAAGACTTTTTTGGCCAAAATCTAAATGTTGCCAACGCAAGACGGACGCAATACATTGCCTTTCAAGAGTAGGGGGGCAGCGGTGTGCAATGCGAAGTGCTATCCAAGTTTGGATAAATTATTATACCTATGCTCCAAATTCTGTTTTCGCAGTAGCAAAGATAGATAAATGTACCTATGTAATGATCCAGGATCTGGTTTTAACGAAATATTACAAAGCGTTTATTAATCGTTTTCGTATTTTATAATAGTAATTTATACATGGATGGTACAGATGATACACGTATAATTAATTAAAAAAAACTACTTATTTGCCAAATTTGCCGCCCCTCTCAATCTGCCGCCCTAGGCACTGGCCTTTTTGGCCTATAGGTAAATCCGCCACTGGTGATCTTTATCTCATCGTATAATTTCAAACAGTAGGTAAACCTTCCTTAATTAATAACCAAATGACATACAGAAGGGAAATGATTTCATTGGAAGACATTTAGTAAGACAAATATTATACCGAGGGGCTTTGAATCTCAATAATAAATAAGGTTAGTGAAGATAATAATGAGAAATTAATTAAATTTGTAAATATCTAGTTAGAGGTAGTTCAGGTAGTGTTCACTGAGCTAGGTATTTCATCGAATAAAAAAATAGATATAATATTTTATAGTCTTATGATAACGAATGCGTAGTAATCATATTAGGTAGGTTATGCTTTGAGGATGATAAGGCTACGGTCCATGACCCACGTCCATATCCTTTCACTTTTGTATCGTAACATTCGTAACCTAAAATAAATATCCTAAAGTAAAGTTTGAAAAAACTCACCAAGACAATGGATAAAGCTGGTCGATGCTAGAAAACAGCGCCGTACATCGCAGGGATCTTGCAAAATCACAAAGCACTTACAAAAACAAAAGAAAGCAGCCAGTAATTAGGCAAAATAACAAAAGAATAGAGAAATGGGACACTTAGCACACGACTAGGAAAATTATGTGGTTTTGTTAAAATCTAACTGTTTTCAAAACATAGACTATAATTGAACAGTTAAAATATGAATTTCTGTTATTTTTATGTTTATCTTTATAGTTTTTTGGTCAAAAATGCAAAAATTTAGCAAAGCGAGGCGAAAGAACCCACGAAAACCAAACCGAAGTGAATGAAATTATGATTGTCATGAATGAATGAAATTATTTGAACTGTGTGTGAATGAAACGAAATGAATGAATTCAAGAGGGTATAAACTGTCAAATCCTCAGAATAATACTTCACTTGTTCCTACTCCAGTACTCTGTGATCAATGTCATAATGTCATCGTCAAATCCTGACGCAAACGTCAAGTCAACGTCCCGTAAATTCAAAATTTCGAAATTTTCACCACTCCTAACTTGTTACATTTGATAAAATGGATGTCCGACCACTCTTCTTAGTAGAACAGAGGAAGAAAACTTTCAAGAACTGGCCGTTCGACGAGAAGAAAAAGTGCAACGTAAATAATATGGCCGAAGCTGGTTTTTACTCGGTGGCCACTGGAGCTGATGATGCTGACGCTGCCAAGTGCTTCCTGTGCGGCAAGGAGCTGGACGGCTGGGAGGCCAGCGACGACCCCTGGCTGGAGCACAAGAGCCACGCCGCCAAATGTGCCTTTGTGCAAATTGGCAAGAATGAGGATGACTTACTGGTAAACAAAGAAATGTGGTAATATTGTAATGTTTAAGGGATTTACTGTGGGGTTCACGAAATGAGCGTCCCTAAGTGATATAGTAAACTGTAACCCTGGACATTTATGCATAGCATGCATGATGCTATTCTGACTGGCTTATCATTTCACTGGGAGGCAAACCCTAGATGAGCTTTAGTTTCTGTAGATTTTAGTGTCTAGTTTATATAAACATAAAATAATGGCAAACCACCTAAAGCCTATTTACACATTAAAATTTAGGTTATAGGTATTAAACTATAGTTCCTGTTTCAGGCACCGGAGTTCCTGTCCATTGTGAAGCAGTACATGATGAATGAGACCAGTCGAGTAGAAGACGTGGCGATCGGGCAGATAGATGACAAGTGCAAGCTGGTGAAGAGAAAGTGCTTGCGGGCAAAATGAACATTAGTTTTAAATAACTTTACTGATACTAGTATTAATTTAGTGTGTTTGATTTTAAATATAAGATTGGTATGTAGTTTTTTTAAGTCTTTCTTTTTACCAATATCTACCTATTCTAAAAATTGGTATTCTATTGCCATATCCATCATTAGACACATCAATGGTGATTCTAAGGCCTAAGGCCAGGTGTTGTATGATGCTTGTTAGGATCGGTCTATGTCCTGCAGTAGATAATTTAGGGCAGATGATTGTAAATGCAAGTTGCTTCCTGCTTAAATGCTAGTGTGCACTCTGGTGCACTACAGTTTCATCATACTAACTTTTCTGGTTCCTTCTTTAGTCCTAATGTGGGCATTATCATAAAATTCCATAGTCTTAAAAAAAATTAGTTTGGTTTCCATGGCAACCAATCCTGTTTACTGTTGTTTAGCAACAACATCTGAAACTTTTTTGGGAAATCAGTGAATTTATAGTTTTTACTTTACTTAAGTGATTTCTTATTAGTTGAAAATACTTTTTGCTTGATATCAACATGGCTAAAGAAGTGAAATCCTTAGAGGCTCATGCTATAATTGGATTTGATGGTAAGTTTAATATTTTTTTCTACACCAATGTTAATGAAAGTGTTTCCCTAACTACTACTGTGTGTTAAACATTTTAACCTAACTTATTGTATTGCAAATACAATGTTCCTTAGCTAAATCAAGCATATCTTCATCATCCCTATCTAACTTCTTCAAAATTTCTTATCCTTGAGCACCAAAGCCAACCAAGTCACACCCTAACTGGACGGGAGCTAGGCAAAGATTCCAGTCATAAGACCCATGTTCATGAACTTCGACCCTCTCAGAATAGAATAGAACCCTCTAACGCCCTTAACTTAATATTTCCAGGGTCAGCAATCAAAGGCCTGAAGGTCCACCCGGACGGGGAACACATCATCTACCCGATGGGCAACAAGGTCTGCATACAGCATTGGAAGTCGAAGCAGATGCACTTCCTTAGTGGGCACTCTAACAGTGTTTCTACTGTTGCTGTGTCATTTGATGGTGTGTATTTAATTAGTATTTATTTGTTATTAACTTATCATCATCATAAGCCCATAATCATCCACTGCTGGATATAGACCCCCAAAGAGCTCTTTACCCCAGTTGTTAAAGGTCCTGGCAGATTATGATTAGACTTACAAGTTATATTTCTTTGAAGACACTAATTTTTCCGTTTTTTTATGATTTCAGGAAAATACATTGGTTCCGGACAAATCAATCACATCGGATTTAAAGCTTTGGTGATTTTGTGGGATTTCCAAAAGAAGATTAAAATTGGAAGCCATGAGCTGCACAAGGTAATGCCTATAAATATTAAACAACTTAGGCTCGGCGCAAATTGGGCCACCGACCACAGCCACCGGCAGCCGTCGCGCGCTGACACTACCGTAGCGAGTGGCCGCCACCGGCCACAAGTGTGCGGCGTGTCTATTAAATACAACCGGTGAGTGGCCACCGGTGGCTGTGGTCGGTGGCCCAATTTGCGCCGAACCTTATAGTTTTCAGGAAACCTAGTACCTAAATACATTTGTGCCCAAATAGATACCTCACCGGCACTATTTCACCCTAGAGTAAATTCCATCTACCTACATCACACTATCCACCTCCTGGATTATAAAGCCATAATGAATAAATTAGCAAAGCTGACCAGTTTAAGTTTTGGTGTACCTAGCCATTAATTTTGCTACACAGCGCTGAGCTGAGCACCGGAGAATTGTTTCGTGCGGCGGCCTCCAAGACGGAAATCAGCAGGATGATTGCCAACATTCGATAGGAGACGGTGCTAGAAGAAGAAGACCCCCCTTTAAACTAAAATCTCTAACTACCTACACCTCAATCCCCAATCTTATGTCTTATTCCCTCCATCCAAAGGTTGTCTGGCCGAGATCACTTTTAGTGATAAGACCGCCTTTTGTACCCTAATTAAGTTGTAATTTGTTATTCATATGATTCTTTGTTGGTGTGCAAATAAAGCGTATTCTATCTATCTATCAATCTCCTCCTCTCAGGTCCGCGTAGAAGCTTTAACCTTCTCATCCGACGCCCGTTTCCTCATTTCTCTCGGCGGTCGAGACGATGGCGCCCTGGTGCTGTGGAACTGCGAGGCCGGAGCCGCCACCGCCACCGCGCCGGCTGCAAGACTGACGACTGGGGATGCGACCTGTGCGGCCAGCCTTAATAAGAGACCGAATGCTTTTGTTACTGGCGGTGACTGTGAGTGGTAGGGGTTGAATACTGGGAGTTAGAGTTTTAGAACATACATAGGTGGCAGACACCAGACACTATAAATAGTTATTGGGCCATAACAAACGTGCGAACCACCTTAACAAACCTCTCACTTAGCTATAAAGCTCATAATATAGCAAAGGTATGCGAACATAAGGGTTTATCTACGTCACCGCCACCGCCCCGGCCGCGAGGCTGACTACTGGGGATGCGACCTGTGCAGCCAGCCTAAATAAGAGGCCGAATGCTTTTGTAACTGGCGGCGATTGTGAGTGGTAGGGGTTGACTATTGGGCTGGGAGTCAGTTTGATAACCCTGCCTTGCTGCTGTTAACTGTTATGTTTTAGAAGATAGGAGGTAGACACTATATTTATTTATTGAGCCATAACAAATATCAACAAACCTCTCACTATATAAAGCGCATTATAGGAACCTATAATTAGTCTATGCTATAGCAAAGGCATGCGAACATAAAAGTGAATATGAATATGAATACGTCACCGCCACCACCCCGGCTGCGAGACTGACTACTGGGGATGCGACCTGTGCGGCCAGCCTTAATAAGAGGCCTAATGCTTTTGTTACTGGCGGCGATTGTGAGTGGTATGGGTTGAGGGTGCTTGTAGAGTGAAAGGTAGATTAGATAGGTGCTGTTTCAACGCTTCGCCGCCGCCGCTCATAGGCCTACGTCAGAGCCAGATACAGCCAAAGATACGTAGAGTGCTGTAAACTATAAGTTTAACGAGGGTTAAATGAGCAACGAAGATAGAGAAGTAATCATCAACCATCATCATCAGCCCTTAATCATCACGAGAGTGCGCTGCAAGACTGTCTTCCATCGGCCTTCCTCACCCAGACAATGCCTGCTACCTGTCTAAGGTCATAGGTCCACAGTTTTTCAAGAGAGTACCGCTATATTTCCAGCCAGTGACTGGTGCTAGCATTACAGGCTTCGTAAAATATTAAAATAAATAAATAAATGAACTTTCTGCACATATTCCAGCGAATCTCCGCGTGTGGTCGATGCACCCGGGTAGTTCTTCCCTAGAGGTGGTGGACGTGGCTCTGGGAAAGCTGCGCCGCTGTGTTCGCAGCCTTGCCATCGCAGATGATGATAGCATCGGATATGCTGGTACCACGTGAGTTATACATTATACAGGGTGTTGCAGAAGTGGTATATCATAAAGTAAGCAGAAAGGGGATGACTGACAGAGGGTCATTCCGAACAACTGCTGGTCACATCTGTCGCAGGACCGAAAACCGATGGGGTATATAAACGTGTTCTGGAGTAGAGACCGTGACTAGGCAAACGCCCTGTGCAGCACGATGGGGTGACGACTTGCGAAAGGTGGCTAGAGTATAAACCGTAGCGTTGTCCTCAAACGGCTGAACAGATTTCCATTTACTTTTATAGGCTGAAGAAATTAAGAAGAAGCTAGAAGGTAAGCCGCATGCGTCTCAAAGCATGATATTATTCTTCTACCTAATACTTGCAGGTCCGGCGACATAATAAAGTTCTCGATCAACTATCCGGCGGACCTCGCTGTTCCGGTGGACACGTGCAAGCCGGCGCTCATTGGCTGCCTCGCCAAGTGCGGCCGGCAGAAGAAGAACCAGAAGCCGGAGGCCGTTTGTTATAGTCAGGGTGAGTATAAATGTGAAATATGTTAACATTGGCAGCACGGTAAAACTCAAAACAAGCTAGGATCAACATAAGTAAATTGGCTATTGTATCGCTCAAGAAACGTACAACAGCATCTTAGCAATGCCAGAACCTACTAGCATTAGTGGCGTGATTAGTTCATTGGGTCGTTCATCTTAAGCACCGTCAATTCCCTTATAGGTATATTGCAGTCACGCTAAACCCAGTTATAAATATTTAATCCCTCTCGAAAAAATAGGGTCTATAAGATGTTTGCCATCTCTTGTAGCGTAACTCGATCCCAAACGACAGAACCTATTTCCTTCACGGTTTATAACTTTTTACGCAGGTGTAGAATCCATACTCCTAATGTCTGACGGGTGCCTGGTGGTGGGCGGCGGCGACGGCTCGGTGGACGCGCTGCGCGAGGGCGGCTGCAGGGCGGCGCCCAAGACCAGGCTGTGCCAGCCCACCGCGCCCAGCTACAAGGCCGTGAGTTTGTACTAATGTATCTAGGTAGTTGGTGTTATAAGTCAAGTCGCTGATGATGAAGAAAGTATATGAAAATGGCGGATCAACTGTTATCTATCGGTCGCCATTTTAATATTTTTTCTTTATCTGCGCGCGCTATAATAGCTAGTAAAACTTGCATATGAAGCCCAGGACACTGGTTTCTATACCTATCCAAGGATTATATACTATGGATTACCACGCGATAACGCCATTTGTGCGCGCTTTATGACACTGGGTAAGTAGATATTACTTATTGCGGCAAAAAAGCGCTCTGATCTGAATCCTCTCATAATAAAGTATTAAATAAATAAATAAATAATATTAATCAATAAAGAGACAGCCGCCATCTTGTTCTCTCCCCGCGGTCGCTAGTGTAGGTACAATACTACTAATGTCTGACGGGTGCCTGGTGGTGGGCGGCGGCGACGGCTCGGTGGACGCGCTGCGCGAGGGCGGCTGCAGGGCGGCGCCCAAGACCAGGCTGTGCCAGCCCACCGCGCCCAGCTACAAGGCCGTGAGTTTGTACTGTGATGATGAAGGGATGGAGATTTCTTGTGGACAAAATGTTTCTGCTGTTGACGTTGTATAACGAGTGAAGGTAAAAGAAACAGAAAAATGGTGGACGAACTCATAGTATCTCGCCCTATTCGTAGGCCTGTCAGTACTTCTTCATACGCCAACTAATGTGACGACAACAATTTTTGCGCCGCCATTCGTCTATTGTGGCATGGACGTTCACCTAACGTTCGTTAATAAATGCAACAAGCGTAGATAGTTACCTAGCCCCAATTTGGGCAAGTTGACATGGTTATAGACGTTATAGTGTGGCAATTTCACAGAGCTTTCACATTAAAGAATATACTCACAGTATACATAATAATTGTATATGTTATATCATACCCCACAGCTAAGAAGCGTGAAGCTCCCGGGCAGCATCACGTCTCTAGAGCTGATGGAATCAGACCAGATGCAAGGAGACAACCGCATCCTGCTGGCCGGGACTCGAACCAGCGAGATCTACGCTATAAACGTGAAGACGTTCGAGGCGATACTCGTGGTGACGTGCCATCGGTGCGCTATCAATGATATCGCGTTTCCTAAGTAAGTGTTTAATAGTTTATACAATAGTGTTATAACTGTTTCCCTTGGTAATTCTGGCGTAAAAGTAGCCCACAATAACTTCCATCGTTAGATATCTAAGCCCAATCAGCTGCCCATATTTCCGACATCTATAGCTTGTCCGCATACCTACATATTACGTATTATGAACTCCGAACGCGGTTTTCGCTATAGCCCTATTTGCCTGGAACATGAAACGGTTCATCCACAGTCCATTGATTCATAAGCCCTCACTCGGAACGTTTTGTCCACAAAATATTGTTATTATTGGTTAATCGAATTTAATGAACCATTACATCCCCATTCGCCTGCTCCTCACTGGCATGTTCGAGGTGCCCAACTGTAGTCCTCTTTCCTCCTCAAAGGTATGATTGGTGTATTCGAGGTGTACTTATGTGGTCCTCACTCGGTTCTCTAGTTCCTTGGATAATCTTATATTAAAGAACCATTATACATCTTCATTCGCCGGTTCTCCAGAGGTAGTTATTAGAGTGGCCATGGCTTTAGCCATTTATTAGTCATATTGTATCCCTTCTCAGAGGAATGTCAGGCGTATTCGCGACCGCCGGCGCGGGGTCAGCACGCGTGTGGAGCGCGGCCTCGGCACAGGAGCTGCTGAGGATAGAGGTGCCCAACTTCGTGTGCTCCGCCGTGCTGTTCACTGCCGACGGGAAGTCGCTGGTCACTGGTGAGTTTACGAAAGTGTGGGTTTAAGTCTACAGGATGTGGCAAAAGTGGTGTACTAAGCCGGTAAAGGGGGTGATTCAGGGGGTCAATCTGAACTGCTTTCTCAGCTTTTCGACTATGTTGAACAACAGCTACATACACCTCTTTTCGACGATGGTAGCAGAGCGTGGTTCTTAACAAATTTCAGGTATTAAGTGCGTGATTGCAAAAATATCACGAGATAACATTATTGTCCGCCGGCCGGCACAACTTGATTGCCGAAATTTCAGCAAACAGGACATTTAAGTTATTTGTTGTAATACAATCAAGACATGTCGTCAAATGCAAGTGCATTCAGCATCGACAAATTAATTGGCCGTGACAACTACTCGACCTGGAAGTTTGCAGTACAAACATATTTAGAGCATGAAGAGCTCTGGGAGTGTGTTGAAGGAACCAACGTTGACCAGAAGAAGGACAAAAAGGCAAAGTCGAAGATAATCCTGCTAGTTGACCCGATAAATTATGTTCACATCGAGGAATGCACCACTTCTAAAGAGGTATGGCTCAATTTGCAACAAGCTTTTAGCGACTCAGGTCTTACACGAAAGGTTGGCTTACTAAAATCTCTGATAACAACCACTTTAGATAGCAGTTCAAGTGTTGAGGACTATGTAAATAAAATTATGTCCACTGCACACAAGCTCCGTAACATTAACTTCAAAGTGGATGATGAATGGCTGGGTACATTGTTACTAGCTGGGCTGCCGGAGTCATATAAACCTATGCTCATGGCATTAGAAAGCTCGGGCACTTCCATAACAGCAGACTTTGTCAAAACTAAGATTTTACAGGATGTAAACATTAAGCCGACTGAGAATTCAGCACTCATTGTACATAAATATGGAGAAAATTCTAGAGGAAAATCAAAAGGTCCCCGCTGTTTTAATTGCAACAAATATGGTCACTATAGCAAGTTTTGTAGAAGAATAAAAAGAATGGTAATCAAAATACTAATACCAATTTTGTAGCTGCTTTTTCAGCTGTTTCAGTTAACGATGAAAACAACTGGTATATTGATTCTGGAGCATCTGCACATATGTCTAGACATCGAGTGTGGCTGGAAAATGAAACGGCACCCAAGGTACCCCATGTGCGAGTGGCAGATGATAAGGTGCTAAAAGTTATATCAACTGGGAACATTATCATAGGGGTGAAGGGCCCAAACAGTTCGCTCAACAACATACAGGTAAAAGATGTTCTTTATGTACCGGACTTAGCTACAAACTTGCTATCTGTCAGTAAAATTATTGAAAATGGCTGTACTGTCAAGTTTAATGAGAAAGGCTGTATTATAAGGAATAGCAATGGTGAGATTGCAGCAACAGCTGATCGTGTAAATGGCACATATCGACTTAACACCAATCTACACCAAGCCCTATCATCAGTAACTTCAAAAGGGGACAGTAACTTCTTGTGGCACCAAAGAATGGGCCACATTAATTACAATGACCTAGATAAATTACAGATCTGTGCCGAGGGTATGAAATTATCCACGCAGAAAGAAGACGCAGCATGCACTTCCTGTCTGGAAGGGAAACAGACCAGACAACCGTTCAACCATGGGGGCTCCCGGGCATCTGAACTGCTAGAGCTAGTCCACTCAGACGTATGTGGACCGATGGAGAACAAGTCTATTGGAGGTTCCAGGTATTTTCTCACCTTTATAGATGATTATTCCAGAAAAGTGTATGTATACATGTTGACCCACAAAAGTGAAGCCTTAGAAAAGTTCAAGGAATTTAAAAATCAGGTGGAAAATGAGTTAAACAGAAAGATAAAGATTCTTCGGTCCGATAATGGTAAAGAATATGTTAACCACAGTTTCCATAATTTTCTGAGATCTGCAGGTATTATTCATCAAACTTCAAACCCATACACTCCGGAGCAGAATGGGCTAGCAGAAAGAATGAACCGTACACTTGTAGAAAAGGCTAAATGTATGATTTTTAATGCATGTTTACAGAAAGAATACTGGGCAGAAGCCATATCGACTGCTGCATACATTGTAAATCGCTCTCCCTGTCGGGGGCTGTCGTCAGATGCCACTCCATATGAGGTATGGACCGGATCAAAGCCCAACATCAGTCACATGAAGGTATTTGGCTGTCGAGCTATGGTACATGTACCCAAGGAAAGGAGGCAGAAATGGGACCCCAAATCACGTGAGTTAATTTTTGTTGGGTACAGTGATACTACAAAAGGCTACAGGTTCATAGACCCGAAAAATAAGCGCGTTATAATGAGCAGAGACGTTGTATTTCTAGAAGATACGGTCCAACAGACGAAAATCTCCATAGAAACAGACAACGTGAAAGATAAAACATGCACTAATGAAAGATATCAGTCAAATACAACTTGTACACCGAGTAAACCAGCTGCAGTTGAAATTGTACATACCCATGATGATAATAGAGCCCCATTAAATGTTTCAGTCGCAGATGCAACTATAGAAGTTTCTAGTTCATCAGATGAATTCGAAGACACAGACTATGTACCAAGCAGACCATTGTCACCATCAACAAATGTCACAGTAAGAACACGGAGACAGTTAAGAGAACAAGCTGATCAATCAGATCCTGTGTCATACATGTGCTTAAGCAATGAATCCGCAATGAGTGTGCTGGACTGTGATCCTCAGAGTACTGAAGAAGCATTGAAAAGCGAACTAGCTCAGCAATGGAGAGATGCCATGGATGTAGAATATGAGTCACTGTTAGAGAATGATACTTGGATTCTCACTGACTTGCCTAAAGGAAAGAGAGCCATACCCTGCAAGTGGGTGTATAAAACTAAGAGAAATGAAAATGGAGAGATTGCAAAATATAAAGCCAGGCTAGTAATAAAAGGGTATAAGCAAAGAAAAGATATAGATTATCAAGAAGTATTTGCCCCAGTGGTCCGTTACACTTCCCTCAGATGTCTAGTAGCTACAGCAGCTAAGTATGATCTCAAAATTCATCAAATGGATGCCATTTCAGCATTTTTGCAAGGAGATGTAGAGGAGGAACTTTACATGACCCAGCCACCCTTGTATGAGAAGGACAGCAACAGTGTATGCCACCTTAAGAAATCCATCTATGGTCTGAAACAAGCGAGCCGACAGTGGAATATAAAATTGAATACTGCACTTCAAGATATTGGCTTGTCACGGAGTAGAGTTGATCCCTGCATATATTATTGCATAAACGAGAACGATATACTGTTCATAACATTGTATGTCGATGATTTATTGTTCTTTTACAGCAGAGAAGGAACTGTAAATACTGTAAAAGAAAAATTAACTCAAAAATTCAAAATGAAAGATCTAGGAGAAGCCAGATTTTGTATTGGTTTGAAAATAACAAGAAAAGAAGATGAAATTTCATTAGATCAGTCGTTGTACATTGAGAAAATATTACAACGCTTTGGAATGGCAGAAAGCAAAGCAGTCAACACACCTTGTGATGTCAGCATGAAGTTGATACCGGCCAAGAGTGATGATGAAGTCAGGACTGACATACCATATCATGAAGCAGTTGGATGTCTTTTATATCTGTCTCAAGGTACACGACCAGATATAACATATGCAGTGAATATGTTAAGCCGCTTCAATAGCAAGCCCACTAAAGAACACTGGATAGCATTAAAAAGAGTGCTCAGATACCTAAAAGGAACATCAAACATGAAACTAACATACAAGAAGAATGAAGAAAATGTTGTTGGTTACTGTGATGCAGACTGGGCATCGAATATAGAAGACCGGCGTTCGTGCACCGGTCATGTTTTTCTGTTTCAGGGAGCTGCTATAAGTTGGGCTTCTAAAAGGCAGTTGACCGTGGCCCTATCGTCCACAGAGGCTGAATACATGTCTCTAACTTCTGCAGTACAAGAGGCACTGTGGCTCGGCCAGTTACACCGTGAGCTCTGGTCTGAACAAACGGACCAGCCATTTATCATGTATTGTGATAATCAAAGTACAATTAAGCTTTCAGGTAGTGATGTTTACCATGCCCGCAGTAAACATATTGACGTGAGGTACCACTTCATCCGAGAGAAGGTATCTAGTCGGAAGATCGAAGTCCACTACAAAAGTACTGATGAGATGGCTGCTGACGTCCTCACAAAAGGACTTCACCGAACCAAGCATGAGTTTTGCTGTAAAGCCATGGGTTTGCGTTCAGGAGAGGATGATGGAAAAATGGAACGCAACTCATCATGAAACGTCAACAAAACGTCAACGTCAATGAGCTGTCATGTCAATGTCAGCTGTCACGTCAATGTCACTACTGTCACTCTTGATTTTTCTCTGCGTCAAGTAATGGTCGTAATAAATAAATAACCTATTAAAAGTTTAATTGAGTTTTCTCTGTATTTACCACAGTAATTAAATAAATAATAGTAGTATTAAATTCCAACACAAACCATAACCTATTATAACTCTTCCAGCATGGAACGACGGCTGCATCCGCGCCTTCACCCCGCTGACAGGGCGGCTCATGTACTGCATCCTCAACACACACAACAAGGGCGCGTCGGCGCTGGACATGACCACAGATGGCACCACTCTCGTCTCCGGAGGCTGCGAGGGGCAGGTCAGCGGTCCTACATACACAGTGGCGCCTCTAGCGGCCACTAGACAGAAACTAGAGGTAGAATACATACACAGTGGCGCCTCTAGCGGCCACTAGACAGCAACTAGAGGTAGAATACATACACAGTGGCGCCTCTAGCGGCCACTAGACAGCAACTAGAGGTAGAATACATACACAGTGGCGCCTCTAGCGGCCACTAGACAGCAACTAGAGGTAGAATACATACACAGTGGCGCCTCTAGCGGCCACTAGACAGCAACTAGAGGTAGAATACATACACAGTGGCGCCTCTAGCGGCCACTAGACAGAAACTAGAGGTAGAATACATACACAGTGGCGCCTCTAGCGGCCACTAGACAGAAACTAGAGGTAGAATACATACACAGTGGCGCCTCTAGTGGCCACTAGACAGAAACTAGAGGTAGAATACATACACAGTGGCGCCTCTAGCGGCCACTAGACAGAAACTAGAGGTAGAATACATAACGGCTCATGTACTGCATCCTCAACACACACAACAAGGGCGCGTCGGGCTGGACATGACCGCCGACGGGGCCACGCTCGTCTCCGGAGGCACAGAGGGACAGGTCGGTAGAACCTTGCTGGGCCTAGCTTAGTTACCGAGTTTCTTTCCTACATAGAAAGTGGCGCCTCTAGCGGTAACTAGAGAGAAACTATAGATATTATACATAGACAGCGGCGCCTCTAGCGGGTGTTTAAGTGTACATGGAATTCCAGATCTGACATCGCGCCACTTTATGCACTGTGTCAAGTCACATGCGGCACTCTACACCGCTTGCTATGTGGTGGAACATTTACTTATTAACTTCAAAATTCGATATAGATAGGTATGGTCAGCTGCATAAGTACCTATACCCTTTTATTCATTGTCAAACTACCGACATAACAAACTGACAATGCTTTAATAGGCAGTTTGTGAGTTTGACAAGGTATATAAGGTATATACAAATGTACAGCTACTTATGCTGCTCCAATGCTTTATAATATAATCTCTCCGTCAGGTCCGCGTTTGGGACATAAAGCCTCAATGCCAGACGCTCAAGAAGGTCCTAAAAGAACACAAGAGTCCCGTGTCGGCTATACAGGTGTCGCCCAACAACTGTGAGGCAGTCAGCGCGGGGACAGACGGCAGCTGCATCATTTGGGACCTTATGTGAGTTGGTTTATGTGTGATTTTGCTGTTGAACTGGTAGTTGTTGTAGTGGAAGATTGGCAGCAGAAAATTTATAATAGCATAACTACCCATGAAAAGAAATAAACTTCTTATAAGTTAATTAAGTAAGTAACTACTTTCATTTAGTTTCTTACTTATATTTATTATTTATAGTTCTGTTGATTCAAAATACATAGTGGTAGGTAAAGTTAATCATACCTAAGTATCTAATTCTGCATAAAACCGAGTGTCTAACCTATAAAATAGATAGTAGTAGTATAGTTTAAGTAGGTATAGAAAAAACGACGACCGAATGGCGTAGTGGTTAGTGACCCTGACTACTGAGCCGATGGTCCCGGGTTCGATTCCCGGCTGGGGCAGATATTTGTTTAAACACAGATATTTGTTCTCGGGTCTTGGATGTGCCCGTAAAATGGCAATAGGCCCGCCCCCTATTACATTGGGACTAACATAACACTCTGGCGAAAAGTGGGTGCAGCAATGCACCTCTGCCTACCCCGCAAGGGAGTACATTAGTACAAGGCGTGAGTGCGTGTTTTTTTTTAGAAAAAAGTCCTGATAGCTAGTTACCTACTTCCTAAGTAGTAAAATTCAAATCCTGGCCCTGCGACGCGGGTCTGTTATCGGCATCGATAATCGTGTTCATGGTGAATCGCGATATAGTAACGTTAATCTACGCCGATAACGGACCCGTGCATCCGAGACTGATGCTAAACAACTCATTCCCCAGTTCGCTATCGCGGCGGCGCGTGCTGTACGCCAACACGCTGTTCTCGTGCGCGCGCTACGAGCCCGGCGGCTGCCAGCTGCTGACGGCCGGCTCGGACCGCCGCGTCGCCTGCTGGGAGACCGCCACGGGCACCCTGGCCAGGGAGGTGGGTGCTATCTATAGTGACTGCAGGATTCTTATTGTAGCTGAGTCTGGATCGGAGCGGGAGCGGCTTATATTGAATATGAATATTATGTAAGTAGGTACGCTTAGAACACTCGCTTTTCCATACATTGGTCTTATAAATCATTGCGACTACTAATGAGCGATACGCTTAGACCGTAGGGACTGGCAAAAAGCCTTCCAAAGATGTCCTCTAAAGCCTTCGGGCGGCTAGAAGCAGAGACCCCCCCCCAGCTCCCCGCGGCGGCGCGTGCTGTACGCCAACACGCTGTTCTCGTGCGCGCGCTACGAGCCCGGCGGCTGCCAGCTGCTGACGGCCGGCTCGGACCGCCGCGTCGCCTGCTGGGAGACCGCCACGGGCACCCTGGCCAGGGAGGTGGGTGCTATCTATAGTGACTGCAGGATTCTTATTGTAGCTGAGTCTGGATCGGAGCGGGAGCGGCTTATATTGAATATGAATATTATGTAAGTAGGTACGCTTAGAACACTCGCTTTTCCATACATTGGTCTTATAAATCATTGCGACTACTAATGAGCGATACGCTTAGACCGTAGGGACTGGCAAAAAGCCTTCCAAAGATGTCCTCTAAAGCCTTCGGGCGGCTAGAAGCAGAGACCCCCCCCCAGCTCCCCGCGGCGGCGCGTGCTGTACGCCAACACGCTGTTCTCGTGCGCGCGCTACGAGCCCGGCGGCTGCCAGCTGCTGACGGCCGGCTCGGACCGCCGCGTCGCCTGCTGGGAGACCGCCACGGGCACCCTGGCCAGGGAGGTATATTGTTCTTCTTAGCATGGCGGTGACAAACACTAGAGTGTCCACACTATGTGTTTCTCACCATGGTGAAAGGATTGTCCAGTCAGTCGCTGACTACCCAGGATGCGCCGGAGAGTCACCCCATGCTAGAGGGGTGGATAAATCATATCAGGATTCTTGATGGCTTATCAACGAGTACAGGTTACTATGCCGGTGACACGATTATCTAAAATGACTTACCTACCTAAGTGGTGGACGACTACACAACTCATCGTGTTACAAAGGTGTAGGTGTGTCTATCTGCTCTGTTCTAAAATCAAGCCAGCATGGATTTCCTCAATGGTAAAGTCGATGCTACACTTGATAACTCGTATCATTCCGATTATTAATTTTATTTTTGTTCTTTTTTCCAGCTGGAAGCGAGTAAGGTGGGTGCGGTGAATGGTTTGGACATCTCATACAACGGCGAGCTGTTTGCCACTGGCGCTAACGATCAGATGGTGAAGGTAAGAATTTGGTCTCCCTGGTATACCTCAACAAGAATTAAACATGGCTGTGTATAATCAAGACCGATTTCTGCCGCTATGAGTTTATTTTACGCTTTTTCTGGTGGTCGGAGTTTTCTACCTAACGTATTTTTTACGCGAATCACTCTATAGTGCCGTTTATCTACGTCAATAAAGATGCCATGCATCCTTGACTGACGTGACAAACCATTTTGCTGACTTAAACACCTTTTATTACTATTATTATAACACCAACTATTCCTCATTCCAGCTATGGAAGTACCAGGAGGGCATATACACGCACACGGGCCTTGGGCACGCGGGCGCGGTCACCTGCCTGCGGTTCTCTCCGGACATGCGGTACATCGTCAGCTGTTGCGCGGCCGGCAGCATCGTTATATGGAAGATGCCGGCGGTGAGCTCTTTGCTGTTTCTGTGAGCCTGGTACTTTTGGGACAGAAGATTGCGTATTTTTTACTTTTGTACCTAAAAAAGTATATTTGTGCCAATGTGCAAAGTAAATAGTAAAGTTATGAGCTGATTAGCTTGTGAAAACTTATAGCCTCTCTTATAATTCTGAACTACAACTTAATTAATGTATTTTTACAGGAATATATTCCAAAGACGCCGCCACCTACGCCGGCTAGTGAAATTTCGCTAAAACTACCTTCAGCGCCTTCTAAGGTTGGTCCTCATTTCTACACAACAGGAGAACATCAAGTATTCCATGAGCCAAACTAAATCCTCATGTTTATTTCTTGTAAATTAGAGAAAGAAACATTTACTTGAAATACTGACAACGGCACATAATTACTCACAGCAAACAATAAGGTATTTTACAGCCACCATTCATTCCAGTTTCTATTCAGAGTATATTTCATTATCTCCGACTCGCGAGATTATGCAATAAGCATCCAATCTTGAAGGAGGCTCATTTCCAGCAGTGGATTGTAACAGGCTGTGCGCTTTCCAGAGCATCAAAAAAGACACTAGCTCACCATAAGCTTTAAAACTACTAATTTACCAACCCAACACTTCCTTTCCCAGGACGAAAAGATAGAGAAGATGAACACATCGCGCAGCAGCGTGCACGCGTGCTGCCCGTGCGAGCCTCCGAAGAACCCGTCCAGGGCTTCGGTACAGAGCAGCGGAGACTCGGCCAAGTCTGGAGGCAGTAGGGGCAGCAAGGGCTCTGGAGGTAATGACTGGTTTTGTGGCTAGATTGTTGTGTTACTTTGGTCTCCTGAGATTTCCTTTGTATGTGTTTCGTGCGGTTATAGGCTGTGGAAGAGCCTGTCCCTAACTAATACTTACATATATTTTTTCACGTATTCTTTAGGTTGGTTTGGTTAACTGTGTCTTGATTTGTTTACCAAGAGTGTGCCTACCTATATCCTATTTCAAAGAGTTGTGTTAAGTACTTATTTAAAAGTAGAGAAGGATGGAGTGTTATACTTACCATGAAATATGCTGTAATTAGTTTTCTTTTGTTTCCAGTTAAAGACAATCTTCCAAAAAAAACACCAAGCAAGGAGTCCGTCAATAGCGGCGGCGGCGATAAAAGAAAATAGATTTAGCTTAATACTTATAGGTCTTTTATATGACTGTGTGTGTGTTCCTATTTAATTTTAATACTTCTTACTATTATGAAATAAACTATATTGTGGGTTATTTGGTGTGTTTATTCATAAAATAATGTAGGAATGACATGTTATCTTATAACTATACAATACATACAAGTAGATCTCAATAAATAAGTATCACAAAACATAAATTAGAAGATGATCGATAGCTCATCAAATGACATGTAGCAAAATATTAAAGCAGGAATAAAATAATGGTGTGAAATATACATTATTTAAATCTTGCTACATAAAGTTTGATTATAGCTTTATGTACTTCCTTGACACTTTCTTTATGTACACATTGACCAGGCATCACTTTTAAACATATTCCTATACAGTGGCTAAAACATATTTACATTATTTAATTTACCATACATTATATATTCTCACCCCCAAGCTTGAGTTTTGCAATAATGTAGGACTAGTTTACCGTCAGTTCCGAAGCAGTCATACAAATTCTTCACTATTTGGTCAGGTGATGGCGCAAATGTCTGATTTACATACAGGAACTGTAAAAAATAATACTTATTATACTAATGAACATACATTCATCATCTTATTCATCTAAATTGAGTTGATGTGATTTACCAAGTACCAATACATTATGAGATATACATGATAATTCAATGTTAAGAACTTAAAAACAAAACAACAGCAGTAATCAAGAATTCACACTGTGATCATAGCTTTTTCATACCTGACAATGCACTACACTTTAGTTTTGTGTAAAGTCTTTTCATATTTATTTATTACTAGATATGAATATGCCAAATTACCAGTCTTTCATCAGGTTCCAACTTCAGGTATTTCTTGACAAACTCCATGATCCACCCGATCGGTTTCTCTGCGTCCACAGCCCATTTCTTCTTCTTCATTATTGGAGCATTACCAGTGGCTTTCAGAAGTATGTCAACTGGAATTAGCCATTACATAAATATTAAATTAGTATGTCATTAGTTCACTATTTATACAAGTGGGGTTATGAAAAACAATAAACGAGAACTGCTTCATTTTAGATCATAAATGATATTAGGCCAAAAGTGCACTGAAGTCTTGAAAATTGAATTAATAAAAGTAGAATTAGTTACAAAACTACGAAGCAATAGGTACCGATTTAAGTGTTTATGCTTACTTTTCACTTTATCAGTTTTTCCTTGGTCTCCGCTGTCTTTCGGTTCGGCCTCAATTTTTAAGTTCTCCGTAGCGGCTGACAAATCCGATTGATTGTCATCTGATGCTTTTTCTTCGCTCATTGTTTTAATTTGTCTTAGTTCCTGTTTACCTTGGAATTACCTGTTAAATTAACAAGAAAAAAGGAAAATTTGTAAAAATCTTGCAGTGCAGGTTAATTTTGTTTGACAACAAAATTTGGACTGGGCTGACAGGTGACAGCTGACACCTGACACTGACATTGAAAAATGAACAGCGCTGACAGTGCGACATTTCTGACAGCAGGTATAAGTGGGTCCGTTCCGTGATTCTGTGCATGATTGGCTGAGTGACCTGACACCTTTATTCTAAGAATTCACAATAATGTATGAGCAGTTGTATGTCATAGCTTAACAGATGTCCCTACTTACATCATTTTATCCATATTCTATTCAGTCGTGTGTGGCCGCTCAACAGATGACGCTACTTACATCATTTGATTAGATAATAAAATTGTTTCTAATTCTAACTACACCCTACACTCTCGTCTGTAATGTTTTATCCGACCGTTTTATAATTCTCTATTTGTAATAGTTATAGTTACGTTATATAGACTGACTGAATGAAAGGTAAGACATTTTGTTTCATTCGCAACCGCAATGAATTTTTAAGTCCATTCCAACCTCTGTTTACCAGGGTTTACCTTACGTAGGTAGGCAGCAGGCAAGTTTGGTTTACCACATAAAGTGCGGGATTAAATAAAACAAGCAAAGACTCTCACAGAGTTTATTTTACATTCTATTAGAATTTCTCACTCAGTGTGTCATCAACATCATTAACATAGGCTTCTCATCACATGCATCATCCACCCGCACCGGCGCCGAGGGGTTGCATTCAGGGGTCAGGAGGGTAAGGAAGACTCGCAGTGAGTCAGGGTGGGTCAGATGGGTCCCGATCGGTAGGGTAGGGTAAGGATAGGTCGGGATGCACAACGGTAGGGTGGGTCACCGTGGGTCAGGATGGGTCAGTAAGGGTCACGGTGGGTCAGGAGGGTCGCCGGTGCGGGCCGCGCGGCCGCGTCTCACACGGCGCGCGCGAGTCTTTCACTCAAGTTATTGCTACTGTCTATCCTCTGACGAGCAACGCTTGCCCGCCCCTGGCTAGGCCGTTTAAAGCTTCACGTTAAACTAACTAACTATACACATAAGTAAGTATTTTATTTTGTTTCTATTTAATCGACTTGTACTTTAGTAATCACCTAATTATCACCGTCTTAACAATAAATAGACTATCGACGCTAAAACGTATTTTATAATAATATTTCTTATAATCTGCACCTCTCATCCGCGTGGGGACCCGTGGCGCCGGCGACACGGCACGTGACGGGGCGACACGGCTCGCCACGCGGGCTACGTTAATTGGCTAGGATCACAACGATAGGGAGCGGACGCAGGGGTGTCCCGCTCGAAAAATATTACAAAAATAACGCTCTGCGCGCTGAAGTAAGTACATAATACTGATATTGTCGAGGCCAGCGCCCTCGCTCTCCGAACGGAGACTTACAAAACTACTCACTTGATAAATTCGAACTTACAAGACATAAATATTTACAGGGGGAGAACCTACTTAGTAAATACGAGTTTCTGTCTATACAAATACATAAAATACACATCTGCATCTCAAAATATCACACACGTGAATCTGAATCTCAAAAATAATCGTCATATCGTTCAGGTACGGCTCAGACGGGGGGTTTGTCGTGGTTGGGTAGTGGGGGGAGACGGTCATCAGCCGCTAGAAGCCTATCCAACTCCTCATCTTCGTAGAACACGACGAAGTGTTCTGGCTTGGCAACGGCTTCAAATATTGAGCAGACTGACGGTTTCACATTATAGAAGTAAAGAGGTTGACGGCGGTCGTGGAAGTCGGCAGTTAGTCTTTCAATGCTCTTGGCTGCAGTATAATCTGCGCTGTAGATGTGTGTGCACTCTAAGACGACAGGCATGGATCCGCCGCCGGCGCCGCCCGCGCATTTGGTGACGAGGCGACGCACGTACTCCACTGAAGGGAACATGAGGCACCGGTCTGGTGTCACCATCAGGTATTCTATGCCGCGTTCCGTCTGTAAAGAAGGAAGGGATGTTTAGAATATGGTCAAGAATTATGTAAGTAATTTGTAATATACAGTATTTTGGAGATATAAGGTTTCTCTGAATTATACATTCTCATAGGTCTAGAAATCTCCAAGCTTAATAAGCAGTGAACTGATCATGTGATCATAGATGTCGATGAACTCTTAGTAACTATATAGGCAGACATAGCTATGACACTGTCCCGCCCACCGTATCTGATCTTATATAATACTAGCTGGCCCGCGCGCTTCGCTTCGCCTTAAAAAGTTTTCCCGTGGGAATTCCGGGATAAAAAGTAGCCTATCCCCCTTATTCATAAAAAAGTTAGTGGACGCTTTAGCTATTGAACTGTTTTGTCCCTCTCTGTCAAAGAACAATTTGTTCTCTGTCAGAGAGTGACAGAACAGTTCATTAGCTAAAGCGTCCAGTAACATTTTTATGAATAAGGGGGTTTGTTTTTTCCCAGGGTCTAAACCGTATGTATACCAAATTTCAATCAAATCCGTTCATTAGTTTTGGCGTGAAAGAGTAACAGACAGACAGACAGACAGACAGACACAGTTACTTTCGCATTTATAATATTAGTAAGGATACAGAAGATGGAGTGCTTATATCAGTTAAGCCAAGGACAAAGACTTGTGGAGCCCTTTAGATGAGGCCTACATCCTGGATTAAGTTATTTTGGCATGCTGACGATGTCTATTACTGCTATCGGCACTAGCTATCATGACTCAAAATAATACAGGTTTTTAAGCTTCACTGCCATAATATCACCAGCTTTTCCAACTAGATGGCGCCACAACCCTTACCTTGAGCATCTCGACGGAGAACTTGGGCCTGGCGGCGTGGTACAGGATGAAGATGATGTTGACGACGACGCCGGTCAGTATGCCCAGCTCCAGGGGCAGCGTCAGACACAGGATGAACGTGCCCACGCCGGGGATCAGGTCCAGTTCTGTAGACGGGTGAGGGGTTAAAATATTGAAGGATGGTGATATTATACATGGTATTAAGTTTTTAAGTAGGTAGTTGTGCTAAAAGTTACTTTTTTACTGGCTGTCCATTTAGATATTAAAATTGTATTCATTATGTGATTCATAAGTCATAAGCCACGATATGTTCAAGTCTACATACATTTACAGAGTTATGTGGCCAAAGAGACAGAAATACCTAAAAGTTTAACAGCCTTATTTATCTATATTGGAATAAAAGTAATACAAAAACGTCGGTACTCACTCTTAGCCCTCCACATGGGTTTCACCACATCATATTCCACCATGAACAGTATAGCTGATATGATGACGGCAGCCAGCGCCGCCTTCGGGATATACTCGAAGTATTGCGTGAAGAACTGGAGAGCCAACAGCACCATACATCCAGTGTACAAGCCACTGAACGGAGTCTTAACTCCCGAGCCATTGGAGACGACAGATCTCGCTAGAGACCCGCCACCAGGGTACGCTTGCATGAAAGAGTTTCCGATTGAAACCGCTCCCATGGCTATCATCTCTTGGGTTGCATCTATAGTCTTCCCATCGCTGAACGCCTTGCAGATAGCGATGTCTTCCAGCAGCACTATGAGGGGGATGACGATGATCCCGGAGCCGAGTTCGGAGATCATGTCGAGGAAGTCTGCGGTCGTGTTGTCGGCGCGGACGTAGCTGAACGGAGGCGGTTGGACTGAAGGGATGCCGGAGGGAATAGCGCCTGTGGAGGGAGGTGGGAGTTAGGCTACGATAATATCACTGTCTACTAACTAGCATAAAATATGTAAATGCCATGCTTAATAATAGCCGTATAATGTATAACACATTATAAAAAAAGTGATACAAAAGATGTTTGACGCAAAAATAACTGTTTTGCTAATATTGATTTTTTGTGGGAAGAGTGCTGATATTCATGTCTAGATATATCGCTTTCAATTTGAAAACTGGAAGAGTTGAAATTCACAATCTCTAGAAATGGAGCTGGTTATCGCAGTGTATACCGACAATAGAACAGATTTATGTTTTCACTGAGAATACAATTTCCCTATAATTTACGGTGATACGATTGTGCATGCAATAAATATAACTATTACCTACTTAAGTAAATTAATGCTCCAATATTCATGCTCTTCACGGTTTAATGTGTCACGATGATTCTTAGCATCGTGCTTAAATATTCATAATTTATTTTTAAGCAAATTTTCTCATTTGTGTACCTTTACCGATATGCATGTTATATGGATGGAAATGGGTATGCAAATATTTAATTAGTTCACGTAATTACAGAAATATTTTCGACAATAACACGTTGAACGACCAAGTCGCTCACTCATAGATATAGGTAAATTAAAATGATAATATGCATGAGTTCTAACGATACTCCCAGTATGTTTAGAACTAAACTACTTGAAATGGCTAACTATTTATAAAGTAAGTTCTCTACTAACCGCCTCTAACGCTGTCAGCTGAGGAAGGCACAAACAGAAAACACAATTTGAGCAACGTGACAACACGTAACACCAAAATTACAAGGGCACATCCAGATCAAGGACTCAATCAGCTCCCAATAGCCACTTTCAAAAATATATAGGTAAGTACCTATATTTATGGCGGGATATAAGCCCACAACAGGAACTTTACCCCCTACCAGAATAGAATAGAATAGAAGCTCACAACAGCGCAGCGATCAAAAACTGCACAAGAATTCAAAAGTAGAACAGCTCTTAATCTGGCCGTGCTCGTATCTTAAGATTGAATCACTTTTGATGAATGCACTTACCCATAAGCCTCACAGGAGAAGTACCCTGGGTAGCCACGAACCAGTAGCCCAGCACGCCGGTGGCGACCACCACGATGGCATTCCGGCAGGTCGCCAGCAGCCACAGACACTTCATGATCACCTTCTGACGGATACTCGGCCCGCCTTCGCGGTTTGCGCCTAGCTTCACCATGCCGATTTTCTGGAAGATTCCATGGGGTTTGGTTAGTTTTGACAGGGATTTTGCTGCTATTGCTAGTTTGAAAGGTAATCAGATACATATGATATTGTATTGTGGCACGCTTACATAAAAAGTGTCAAATACATGGGGATAGATTGATAATTGCTGACATTGTGGTTGCATTGCTGAGTTGCTGGATTCAGAATCAGATGGCTATAATATATTATGGAATAAAGAGCAACACAATGCTATAATAGATGTGGTCTAAAAGTAGACTACAATAGATTTATTATTATTATTATTATTAAATTCTTTATTGCACAAAGTAAATTGGTACAAAGGCGAACTTAATGCTAGCAGCATTTTCTACCAGTTAACCTTTGGTGATGTTGAAAAAGTGATTGGTAGTGCTTATGGCTTTGAAGAAGGAAGATGGTTTATATTTAAGTATACGTATCATGGAAATCATGGAATAAAACAAATGAGACGCAACTCACCCGCAAGCTAAGCAGCACGATGATGCAAATAAACCCGAGCACCGGGTCCCAGAGAGACGCCATGTGCAGGTTGCCGAACACGGAGATCCATTGCTGCAGGAACGTGTTTCCCGTAACCGTGATGGCGAACAGGTCCTTCACTTGCGACGTGGCGATCATCAGTGCCACGGCCGACGTGAAGCCTGAGGACACCGGCCCTGACACGAAGTCTATCAGGAAGCCGAGGCCGAGAACTCCCATTAATAGTTCGACGATTCCAGCGAGTAATGTGAGAAGGATGGCTTTTTCGACGACTCCACCGGCGACTTGCCAGGTTAAGAGTGAGGCGATGGCGGTGGGGCCGGCGGGGACAGCACGGCATCCGCCGAGGATGATGTAGATGAAGCATCCGAGGAAGGACCCGTAGAGCCCGTACTGGGGCGGCAGGCCAGCGATGTTAGAATACGCGAGGGATTGAGGTATCACGGTGAGACCGACGGTCACCCCCGCTATGAGATCTCCGATTGCTTTTTCCGCGTTGTATCTGGAATTGAGACGGGAAATATTGTAGTTAAACGGCAGGTAAGTAGGTCTGTTTGCACTGCAAGGTAGTTAAAATATAAGTTAAGTGCCTAGTTGTAACTATTTTTATCACCTGGCTCAAGTCAACCTACTTATTTTCTCGATTACGTCGTACTTATTTACTACCTTTATTAATATAAGGCATTATAAGGTATTGCATCGCATTACATGATTAATTGATCATACAGTTTACAGTTGCAGGAAAACACATTTCTAATTAAGTATTTGGTCAGCTGATGGATAACGGCATTTGCAATAAAATAATGACAAAGCGGAATTGCGGTTATACCGTTCATTGTTTTATTTGTTTGGACACGGACATGTGGTTATTAGTTTAAATTAAATCGATACTATTGAGTCAGAGAGGTATTTTCGAGGACAAAAAACATAAGTGGCCTTATTAGTGTTCGTAAGTGTGCCGTAATTCATGTTTAGACAGTTGAAGATCAGGTGACTAAAATAATTCAACTCAAGGAGTTGAATTATTTCAGTCACCTGATCTACCTCATACGCATTGCAAAAGTTTCACCTTGTTAGGTCTGTATTTTAAATTGATAAAAAAGCCAACCATCGGCCAATATCGATAAGAAAATCACCTACATATCCTGGAATGTTTAGATTGCGCAAAGCAATTCAGATCTGACCAAAGACACAAATACCAGGAGCCCATAACAATCAAGAAGGTATACTCACTCAGGCAGCCAGGCCGTCACCGGGACTCGCTTGTACAGGGTCTTGCGCGTGAGCTTCCGTCGCAGCGCGGCGCACCAGCCCTCGGGGGCTCCCCCGCTGTCCGCCACTGCAACACACAACACCGTCAGACCCTCATTCATAACAACACTTCAACTCCTTGCTTGAGGAATGTAAAATATTTCCATGGGGAAAATATTATTATAGAAATCGAACTGATAAAGAAAATAAGCAAAAATGCCAACCAGACGGGCGAACTGCGATTTCGGACGCCGCATCCTCCTCGTCTATAAGATCCATCGTGAATTCAGGATTCAGACCAATTAATATCAAACAAATCTGAACACGACCGACGCGTGCGCAGGTTTAAACAACACTGGCGCTCCAGACGAGGGTAATATTGAAACGTTGCGGCTAGTTTGATTCGCATCGCTGTTGTTTTATGAATTCGACGCTTGAAAGATACAAAGTCCACGGGGTGGGTGTCGGTTGTTGTGAGACACTCACGTATGTAGTCGTTGCTGGCGTGCTTGTCGTCGGGGGGCGCCAGCGAGCCGGAGGAGGCGTTGTGTTTGCGTCTCGGGATCATCCTGGAACAAGAACACACCATTAACTACCGGAGAAGATTAAAAGCGTGCTAATGGCGGCTTCAATTACATGACGCGAGACTCGTAAAGTCATGTGACTCGCCAATTAGACTGGCCACGTTGGCTTATTAACGGTATCGATGTGTGGTCAATTATTTACAGTCAATCGTCCCAATGGGAGCCCTGCGCGTGCGCAACGAGGATCAATGAGTGCGGGTCAACACGCCGCCGCGACGCACTTCGACCAATGCCGAGGTCGCGCCCGAGCCACTGCTTCTGGTAAATGCTCAATCAAAGCCTGACATATTTATGGCAGGCCCTACGGTATCGGTACATACCTACTAAGGATGTACTATAACTAAAGAGACAATACCATCATTTAGGAGAAATGTTATTATCTTATAACTACTAAGCGTATGGTACGAATTGACATCGGAAATATCGGTATCAGAAAGCTGAAAAATCGTGTTATTTTGGAATTCGATTATTGCGAAAAAATGCTTAGTTTACATATTTATGTAGATGAGAGGAGATGATACCTCAAATGTACAAAGGTCAGAGAACTATGTAGACCTATTAACAAGAAATTTTGCTCAAAAGCCATAAAAATACGATACTACTTCAGTTTTCTTTCACGCAATTCCATACATAAAACCCTGGAAAATTACGTTTAAGTAATTTAATTGCTTTTTGCAGTATAGCGACGACGGCGACATGCGATCTGTTCTTATAAACTTACATTTACTTACGTAAGTTTCAGTTTCAGTCGACTTCTAATGAAGTGCTTGGATACCTACCTAGTTCTTATAATTACCCTCTAATCATGAAGACATTATAAAAGATGCCTACTCATAGGGGTGTTTAACTTATGCACTTAAACTTACCTATGATATAGGTAACTAGGTGTATCTACCTGTTTACGTATGAAAAAAAGTGTAGGTGTAGTGCACTTTTTCAACTTTATCGTGTTAATGATAAATAAAAATATTATCAACTTGTTTAGTATTAAGTAACTATTACTTTACAAAATATAACACCAAAATCAATTACCTTGGCGACGGCCTGTATTTTTATTAACGTAACAATCGCAACATAAGGTGTAGGTACTACATCCAGAGTATTGTATCATTAACTTCATAAAGTTTACAATAATGTATTCTAATTGCAAATGTTGTACCAGGCGCACTGAACAATTAAGAACCTAGAAGCGGATTTCTACTTCAATTAGGCTCGATGAGAAGCCACCGGTCGATCATCCACATTCGCTGCGCGTGTCTACTACCTACTATTAATAAATCGTTAGTGTCGCGGAAAAAAACAATCAATTCGGTTATTTTTTATCAATCTCTAATTCCGATGTTGATTTTCAGATAATGAGACAGTAAAATATTTTAAACTCACTCCGGTCGGTGTTTTGTATTGAAGAAGTTTAATCGATTTTATAGTTGTTTGATTGGATGGCACGCATCGTAGATTTAAAGTTATTTTTATGGTTTGTTTTGTTCGAGATAATGCCTACCCAAAACCCACCTGGCTGGTTTTTTTCGTTTTAAATTCTAGAAGTTTCCTGTCAGGTTTTTAAATGGCTAACATTATTATAATTTTCAAATTTAGAGACACGCAGGTAAGCCCAATTAAAATTATATTTTATTCTATTTTTGTCAATTTATTTGTTTATATTATGAGTACGTATAAAGTTAACTGACCATAAAACTGATATAATTTTAAAAATTATTCAGGCACTGAAGTAATAAAATCTTTCTCAAGCTTGAGTAAATTTTTCTCATGGCAAATTGATAAAATATGGCTTATTTTTGTGTTGTTTACTGCAACGTGATAAGAAATTTAATTTCACTAATTTTAAGAATGTTACGTTTTTACAATAGTTTTATCTCAAAACCTTCATTACAATAATATGTAGGTAAGTAGTTTATTTCTGCACTATCATTATTTGTTCACTAGCTATACTCACTACCTTTAGGGACTGAATACAAATATAAGATTAATGCTTATCTGTTATCCTTCATTTGAAGAGCATTTGATATTATCAGATTTATGTTCCTCATTACAAAAGGTAGTGCACAAGCGCATAATAGACATATTATAGTAAAAGCATAGAAGCTGCAGAAAGCAAAAAGAAAATCATAGAATATCAGCCGTAGGTACCAAATCAAATTCTATTACCAAATCCACTAACATTTGCTTAATTCAACTAAAGCCCCTATAATACCAACTGCAGTAAATAGGTCATACTTAAAAAGATTACTGGAAATGCAAACAATTGAATAATAACGCAACAGTTCCCGCTAGCAAATCTATGAGCTATCATAAGCGCTGTCAATTACGGATTTCAAATTGTGCAGAAAAACGCACATGCATGCTTCTACAATGAGCACTGTAGGCAACACTTGCAGTTGAAATTTAACCCTTAGTACGTAGGGATTCAGTACAGTGTAAAGGTTACAATCAGCTAGTGCCCCACTGTACGATACCATGCACTAAACGGGGTTCCCACGCGACGCGCACGCGCTTACCCAACACTGTTCCTGGGTGAGGAGTCTGCTGATTGAATGACACAGACACGCCACTGCCACGACACTGATAGCAGGCTCTGGATGCAACGTGGCAAAAATACTTGCTATAGGTCTCTAGAAGTTGTCATTTCTTTGATGTGAAGAGTGCGAAAGATTTTGGGGCAGCTATACTACCTACTAGCCGCGCTGTTGACAGAATTTATTTTGCGTATCTTGTATCGTTACTTGAAGAGTCCTGAAACTTCTCGAATAGTCCCTGAAAATCCATGTATCCCAGGGAAAAATACCCTTTTTCGAAATTCAAATCAATGCAAATGCAAGCGTTTACGCTGAGATGTTATGAATTCTTATCTTTGGGGTGCAAGTGACTCTTTTTCTTCTTCAAAATCGGCAATCGATACCGTAATTTTGTACCTTGAGGCTTGAATTTAGCAGACAGCGCCCATGGCTCATTGTACGGGTGTCGACTGTCGATGACAATCACACATCGCTACTGGTTTTTGCCAACTATGAAAGTCTCTCAATGCTGAGATCGAGACGCGACAATAAATAAGGAACGGTAGCTATTGTTGCTGGTCACAGAATTGCTATTTAAATGGACATACGCAAATCAATTTAACTTTAAAATGTTGTGCGTCGGTACATTAGTAGATAGATATTGGGGCAGGTGTAAAAAGGGATAAAAGGATCAAACATATATGTATGTATATCAAGATAAAAGCCTCAGAGACAGCTACTTGTATATTTATTTATTTCCCTTTTCTCATGTGGTATTCACTAGAAGTCAATGCCATTGCCTTTTTCAGCAAAATAACAATACCTACATAGCAACTAGAAACCGAAATAAATAATTCAAGAACCTTTTGTAAATGTATCTCATTCAATCCCCAAGAATTTCAAACGCAAAGATTACTTAAATTTCATTTGCGAAATGGATTAAAAGATGATACGATAAGAAAATAAAACCATATCGTAAATATGATGATGGTACAGTATTAAGACACTTTAGAGCGTAATAACAGTTAGCATGGTTTCGACCTAATAATTACGTTGTTGTGCCACGTGTCCCATTCGAGGTTCATGTTGCATTCAATTGGCCACACGATACGCCCGATAACATCGGAAGATATACATGCGAAGAAAGTGTGGTGATACTAACAAACGTTTAGGTTGAAGTTAACCAGAAAATCGAAGCATAGAGATAGGATTGGTGAATTATTTGTAAAAGATTTTAGAACAAGAACTGGATAATAATGAAACGGTGCGTGGTTAAGGTCGCCGCTTACCCGCACTATCAACATATTAAAGGTTGTAAATAGTTGGAATTTACGTAAAGGACGGAATCTGTCTACTGTTTTAACATTCACTTTTTTAATATTAATTCTTTTGGTACGGTAAGATAAAGGAAACAGTTTAATTCTTAACTACGACATAGCATGGGAATATGTAAGCTGTTTTATGACGCGGGTAAAACCGAAAATAGGTTATAATTTATTCTTATCGATCGCGACAAATCAAGACTAATAAATTGAATCGGAATGAGAGCGAGCTCATGGAATAAAGGATTTGATTATTTGTTGTTATGGAATCGTTGGGACCGAAAGCAATTAACCTACTAAATAGGAACTGTAGGAGATAATACCTAGCTAAATTACCTACCCTAGGTCAGGATACGAAATCTTCCATTTGGATTATTAATTACCGAATCTTCTTATTGTAAAGGTTAACATTATGAAAACGGAGACTTTGATAATTACAAAATGTAGTTACTTACTCGATTTTCTATTTCAATGTAAATGAAATAGGTACTGAACTATCAAACCGATGTCACAATCTCAGCATTAATTATTTCAATCTGTGTGTTTCATTTGTTTTGTTTTAAATTTCTTATCAAAAACTGTGGGTGGTTTCATTCATTCGACGAGTGCAACATTTTACCAACCGAATAGAGTTATTTAAATTCACCCTTTCATTCTGTTAAATCAACTCGGCACGGCTGTTGTTTAGTACTTAACTTGCCCTTTTAAAGTTTATGTTGACAGTAAATCGGGACCACTTCTACAACTCGGAGCATTGTCCGTATTTTCGCCAGGTGCTGCTCGGAACTGGTTTGTGTCCATCTGCCGATTTCTGTGTCAGGGCCAATTTATCAATAATCAGCAAAATTTCTTGGACTCCTAGTGTGTTTACTTTCACATTTAAAATCTCATTCTGCATTCTCTTCTGTATCTTTTAGGCGATTTACGTCTGAACCTTTTTTCCGAGGCTTCCAGACTGAATTTGCTTCGGATTACATTACGATGCGCATATTTTTTCTCTTACGCGTTGCGAGCCAGCGTATGAATAACTCGATGTTTCAGGAGGTTCGTGACAGTACACGCTCCATGTCGCAGCCGGTTCTGTGGCTATCACTGCTAATAATCAGTTGGACGCAAGTGTTTATTTGCTAGTTCATATTTTTAATGACTCATACACATACCACACATCACACACATGTAATGTATCTTGTTCTACGCTTGCTGTAGTTTCAAGTAATAATAAAAATATATGCATGTGGAGTTTGAGGAAAATTTGTCAATTCGTTTGAATAAGGTTTTTAAATAGGCATCATTAATCAATTGTAAGAACTAATGAAAAGTGCTTTTAAATGACCTCCGTCCGGGGAAAGTAGAGTGGAGCTTATTCTATAGTGGAACACAAATGATTAAATGGTAATTAGTTTAATTGTTAATCCCGTGTCTTAATTGTAATGACTAATAAGAATATATTGATAGATACAATGATGCTTGGCAACAAATATAGCATTTTCATATTTTCGATGAATTTTCAAAACTTTATTTTTGTCGATAGAACCCTATCAATATTTTATATTCTGCTTATTAATACGTAGATAATATTTCGAACAGTAAAATTTATGCCTTTACAAAAATATTTTCAAACTTAGCAGAGTGCTAAAATGTTCCATGTTTAAAGAAAGTTTATGTAAACGTAGCTCGGGGAGTACCGGTTTTTTGAGGAAAATATTCACGAATATATTTTTTCGAAATCGTATTCTTAAGCTTTTAAGTATTTAAAAGAGTTGGAAGAATTTCTTTGATATTTAAAAATATTCATGATAATATTTTGGCTAAGCTTTTGCGCAGGCAGTGCGGTCGAGATTATCGGCAGATACATTTAGGTATGTACAAAGGGTCTCGAATTTATTTTTAGCGGCGGCGCGACGTCCCGGCTGTCTCGCCGGCGGGGGCGGCTCCCCGTCTCGAGGACCTCACCACCAACACGGCCACAGACTCACTTGAATACTCCTGCAGGTTTTAGCTCGGCACGTTCTCGCAATTTCTCCGGCCAATTAGAACGAAAGCTCCGGTTAGGTAAGAGCCAGGGTCCAGACACTCACTTGTACTGCGAGTGGTGGCTGTCAGGCCGCGGCCGGTGTCAGGGGCAGGCGGGCGGCGGGGCGGCGGCGCGGGGCGCGGGCGGGGCGGACGTCGTGCTGGCGGGCGCCGGGCGAGCGGCGCGGGGCACTGTTGACAGTGAACTGGCGGCTCGCAGCCCGCGCGGCGCGAGGAGGCTGCGCGCCCCCGCGCCCCTCTCTCCCGCCGCAAGCTCCATCTAATCTCGAGCTTATCGGTGACGATGACGAGTGGCTCTGGAGACACGTGGACCGTGGAGGTGTCTGGTCCGAGCCGGCACAGCAGCGGCCCGCGCAGTGCCGCGCTCGCTGCACAATCATCGATTGCAGGCGCATGGCGGCTGGCCTTGACCTTGTGTAGCGAAATGTAGCTATACAGAGCAACGTTGAGTACGTATGTACGTATAGCCACCCCGCACGCCTATAGGACCCTGTCGTAGCCGAATGCGTATTGTGAAGTCGGAGGGGTCGCCCGACGCTGGCAGTAAACGTGTTAATGCTATTGAGTTAGGGAATGGTTAAGTGAATTGAGTATCCAAGTTGCCAACGTTGATTTGCAACGTTGTATGTAGGTAGTTATTGAATTATTTTTATACTCATAATTAATAGATTTTACTCCTGTATCTTTATGTGGGTTCTTAAAATTGTAATTTATCCACACTGAATAGAATGTCATAGAATAAAAACACAGCAATTTCAATGATTTTTTAGGCAATATTTATGAATTTTCTGAGGATTTTTCAATAATGTTGTTCAGCATGACCCTTCGATCACTTTGTTAATTTTTTGGGCATGCCATATGCATCCCGTTGGTACATGGTACCTACATCATCTGAAGTGGCCGCTTATCTATTTGTTACTACTCCAAAGTAGGTATGTAACTGAAACTGATAAATTAATTGTAGGAATTCTTCAACCAATTAATAGAATGCTAAAACCGATTAATTTATTGTAAACAATAAGTTATCTTACCAATTAACTATTCTTTATACACAATCGCAAATTCATTGAGTATTATTTTTGGAAACCCAACGGTATCACTTCTGAATATGAAGCCAGGTCAGTAAACGGCTTATTTTTAACACCGCACTGTCTGATTAGAAAGTTAAATAAAGAAAATCAAGAATTATTGAAACCATTACACAGATAAGCAAATAGTTTTTTTAATACCTACTATAAATAGGATTCAAAAGGCAATAATTTTACATTTTACAAGACAGATTCTTTGTTTCATAATATTTTTTATTGTACCTAAGCTTTTTAATCTCTTTAGTATAACCTATAATAAATATATGTCGGATAAATAAAATAAGTCTCTTCTTATTATAACTCTTCAAACATCACAATGACCTCAGTAAAAAAATCACCGAAAATAACTTATGTTTCACCTATTTTCATAAAAACAATAGACATTTCTAGTACATCCTTGTCTTGGTAGGTTTTGTCTAAACTTAACTAATAGGAACTATCATACTTAACTCGAATTATCTACGCTCATATAATATATCGGAAAGAGGCCTTTGTCCTGACACCCCTTTATTCTTTAACAATGAGGCCAAAATAAAATGTTATCTACCTATTCTGAGAAACCTTAAATAGGAGCAGTTTATGAAATTTGGTAAGCAAGAACCTGGATTAGAACACATTGGCGTTTTTTCCCGGAAAGGGAAAAGATTTCCCCTTTTTAAGAGGAAGCTCGCGGCAACTGCTAGGTAAAACTCGTAAACGTATAGAAATTAATTTACATACATTTTAATAAAATCCATAAAATATCAAACTAGTTTTCGTTGCTGACGGTACTCGCTAATCACGAGGAAGGAGCGTGGTGGTGACGAAACAGGAATACCAGATAGCGATACACCGATACGAACGCTTGTGGTCGGCGGACGACAGAACATGATACAACAACATAGGTAGATGCTATGACAAAAGTAGGTACCTACTTACATGATGTAGGTATAATATGTATAGTTAGGAGCAATGAAACAGTAATGACAGGTGGAACTCTTTCATTGCTCGCGAGTGTAAGTTTCTTTTTAATTACCGTCTCTTAGTAATTACTAATTCGACAGCAACAAATGAACACCAGGCGTGCGCGAAACGTAAGTGATTTTTAAATCAGCCCTAATTGCAATATTTACTGATTCCTTATCGGGAATGTGCTAATGTGGATACCTACTCGTATATTTTTTTATAAAATATAATATGACCATAGGTACAATCACTATATTATTGTGCCGGAAGTAAGTAATAAAAAGCTTTTGTAAATAAAATAACGTAAAAATATACACTTACATAAAAATATAAATATGAAGCTAATCAATAAATGAATGGCGACGGTTTTGTTAACGTTATTCACAACACTCACTGCACTTAACACTTTGACTCTGCAAACGAAACTACCATATCTTATAAGGCGTACACTATTTTTCTGCAGTCAGAAGGTAGGTTTATTTGATCAAATAAAAAATGAAAACATTACGTCTGTTATCAGAGCGCGTTTTGACAGGAAACCGGTAAGCCCGTAAGTCTTAGAAAATCACACAGAGATTTATTAGACGTCAAGTAGGTGGAGTGCGCGGGCGCTTATCGCGACAGCTGTCATTATAATGTCGCTCCGGGCTTTGTGACGTCACGATACATCACATTCCACAATCGTCACATCGCAAAAAAGAAATACGAAGGTAGAAATTAGAAATTGCGAATCCACGATAGACCGGCCGTGGCTGTATGAGGAAGACCCGGACTCAGGCCTATGTTCAGCAGTCAGATATAATATGTACAGATAAATTACTAAAAAGCAATAACTCTGAATTTATAGAAAGAACTTCAAGTTTACAAGCTTTTATTGTAAGCGTCATTGTGATACTCGTTTTTTGGTAAGTATCTATAAAGCCATGTTGATAGCAATAGAAGGCAGAGATACTAACCAGACACAGATATCACCAAGACAAAGAAAAAAGATTATCCCTAGGTTTACTACGAAATAACACCTAAGTGGGTACTTAAACGCAGGACAAGACAATTGATCTAATCTCAAACACTCGGACAAAATCCATATGTCTCGGAGTAATCTTGGCTTCTGGTGATTATTCTGACAAGTTATTTACATTACACACACATGTATCTGAGTCTCACGTTTGCGTGTATGTGACAATTCACGTTTTCATTGAAACAATACATTTTGTACTAATATGTCTAAAGGTAGTCATCGATGATATGCATCGTGAGGAATTTTTACTCAACTTCGTAAAATAAAACGCCTATATTATAATGAGCTAGATATTATGTAGATATAGCCTATTACATGTATACTAAGTATGTATAATTAATTTTAAAATTTTACTTCATTTTGCCAGTTTAGACTGGTATTTTAATGATAATTCCCACCTACTTAAAGAAGAAGACCTAAGTTTTCAGGTTTAATAATAATAGTAGGTATATTAAGTCACATGAGGTATTCATAATATGAAAAATTTAAATTTTACGGTCATTTAAATATTTTTTGTATACTCTAATAACGTTAGATTACTCATATTCCGACGTAAATAAAACTTGAATGGATGTACCTAATACTGGGGTATTATTTACGCACACATACGATAATATTATAAGTAATTTATTGTCATAAGTGGAAAAGTTTCAAGTTGTCTCGCAATTTAATTTACATGATTTCAAATTACCACGCGTATTTTACTCAAACTAAAACAGTAATCACAGTATGGATTTAAAATACCTTCATCCATGAAACGAATATAGGTACCTACATTAATAAATTTTATTGTTATAAATAACTATTAATAAGTTTGTTATTTTCCCGGGGAGAGATCTTCTTTTTTTGTGTCAGTGAACATGCGAATTTTTATATTTGTCCAGACCAAAAAGAAGCAACTTTGGGGAGAGATGTGAAGAGGAGTACTTACATAAACAATGAGTGAGGCACATTGTTTATTTTCGGTTCTACGCTAAGCCCAAAATATGATGTTGGTGTCAACTCATCAAAAAAATGTTTCCAGTAACACTTCGATGATATAATAGATAGAGACTAAGTATCTTAATTATTACCTGTGGAGTTTCCATCCGTTTCTTTGTGATTGAAAGGTTTACTGTGAAACATTACATGAACAAACAACATGCAATAATTTATTTACTTATCATTACGACGAAAGCAAACTGTCTTTATTTATTAGTTATTGATTACGTATTTGTCTGCGGATCGATTTTTTTCAATAATAATTCTGGGTAATGAATAGACAGGTGTTTTCTAACAAAGGAAAAAGACAATACAACTAAGCAGTTATAACCGATTACTATTAAATTGTAATCTGATTAGACCTTAGTATAGGTAAACACATATAGGATAAATGCTTAGTATATTTTTTCAGACTTATACTACTGCTACTTTATCCAGTATGTCACAAAATGTGTACAGCAGAATGCCATAGTTAACTGTTTCAGTCGGATTGTATTACATTTTTCTTTCTTTCTTCTTTCTTTTTACATAACGGCTAGCGTTTATCAAAAGTGGTTGAGAGGAGTATATAATACGACTGCGACACATAGAAAACCACAAGTAGGTATTGTCCGCCATTATTTATATTAGGATAGCACAGTATAGTCAACAGCACGTGTTAGATACTTAATTTATTCATAAATTACATTATTATCGGAACGTCAATGTTCAGGCCATTTACTTCTACTCACTTCATTCATTCACTACTACGTAAGTAACATGCATTTACATAACATATTAATATGTATAAAAGGCCAATTAACTTTATAAGAAAGACACTGCAATATTGTTAAATGCCATTTTCTCTATACGAAATTAAGACAAAATAACAAATATCCATACTTACAAACTATCGCTATTATGATATTAGTAGGACGGGATGATCGCCTCGAAGTTCATCAGTAGATTATAGTATGTTCCTTGACCCGCTTAATTAATTAATAAAATTTAATGCTCGTTTAATATAGTATTTAAATTTGAAAGCGCAGCGTGCGTTGAATTCTTCTGAGGGTGCACCCGGGTGCTACGCGCTACGACGTGCTACGAAGTGCTACGACGTAGCGGCGGGGCCCATTCTGTTTGAACTCTTTCATAGGATCCTTGGTTTTTAGTTTTACTAGCAGATTTATTTTAAATCTTTTGGTAGAATTATAACATGCATACCTACTTATATTCACGACTGTTATCCCCAAAGGGATAGACAGAGGTGATTCGCAAGCGAGCCATCCACTTTTCGCTGTAGGTACATTTGTAGTCACGAGAAATATAACTAATCTAAAATCTAACATCGTAACATTAATTACAAAGTAAGACTCATATTGTTTATTCACAATTTCGTCATCTCCATCAACTAAAAATAATTGCCGGGTTTGGTAAAAATAGAACTTATACATAAACATAATCAAATTTAAACAGTTTGTTGTTAAAAAACGCTAATTTATTTTACGAGAACATTTTGTTTGTTTAAAGTTAAGTCATCACGTCAATAATACTCATACGTAGGCAAAGGTGTAATAATTACAGTAAGTATACATATTATTAACATAGGTATGTATAAAAATATAATAAAGTAAACAAATAGTATTCTTCTTCAGGTTACTGCACGATACATATCTCATTCAAGATTCATTTGCATCTTTTCACTTGTATCTGTCCAAAAAAAAACTGTTAATATTTGAACCCGGGGTATTCGAAACTCAGTCAGAGTACTAACACCTGGACTCTTTTTTTATTTTTATTTCAAAAAAGTGGTAAACGCTTACGACTGTAATCCCCAAAGGAGTAGTCAGAGGTGAATCGGAAGCGAGCCGCCCGCTATTCGCTGTGCATTTGTACTCACGTGATAGCTCGCGAGCCGTATCGCCGATATAGGCAAATATGAGAGCTAAATAATATTATAGGCACTTAATCACAACGACTATTTGGTTTGTCTATCTGAATGTCTTATTGAGGGAGATAGCGAGTTCCTACGACGGATGCCTTGTTTGGTGCCTCTTGTTCTCACATGACGCAGATAAAGAGCTACTGTTTGTGATCGAATCAAAACATGACCATTACATGTTGTGATTACGTTCAGATATGCTTTATTGATGATGCTTATGACGATAATAGTAGCCAAGGTTCACTTTATAGTATGGAAATAATACCTACGTTAGTCGTACATTGATAATGATAGCCAAATGTATGAAGCAATTGTCTCAAAAAACAAAGGATGATAGACGTTATTGGACTCAACTCGTAACTCGAAAGCTAGCAACACGCAACTATCCAAGTACGCAGAGAATCTACAGCAATTTTTGCAACACCATGTAGAGAAGCATTAGCAAATTCCTGTAGTTGTTTTGAGCCTCCTGGCATGTATACTTGATGGCTGATGCCTAAGATGGTCCAATTTTTTTTGTTCGATGGTACATACATCATGAGTTATTTGTAAGGTTTGCACAACACCTACAAGACGACAGTGCAAAAAGTATCAAAAGGTCAGCAACTCAAAATTAAAAACTGAAATGCATACTGGGTTAATTATGAGTATTATTTATTACTCAATGTGGGCTTGTAAGGTAAACCAGCATGCTTACAATAAAATATACATAATTTTCACCAAGAACAAAAAAATAAATATAGTATATACAAAGAGGCGGCATTATTGCTTATAGCAATCACTACCGGACAACCCTCATTGGAGTCACAAAACTGTTAACGTGTTAAATAACAACATGGACCGCCCGGCCACTATCAAGGTTGACGATGATAAATATTGATATAGAATAATAAAATAACTTAGAGCAAAAAGTTAAATAATTCGATGGTAATTATCTGTATCCCATTTACTGTAGCGAATTAAATAAAAACTCACACAAAATGTACAGCGTCATTATGTTGCTATTACACTGAGATAATTGGAAATATCAGTGCTTTTTGTGACTGAAAAAACGTTACTGAATAATACTCTGCCTTCAACGCGCCAACATGCGTCTACTATAGGTACTGGACATAGGCCTTAGTACAGATGGGGGGTATTACAGCACAATCAGACTGAAGGGCTAGTACGGGGCGCATCAAGAGTTTTGCATCGCGCTCACTCACATCACGCAGCCTCAAGAGCGAGCGCGACGGAAAACTTTTGTCACGGCTTAATAGCGGCCTGTGCTATACTGGCTGAGCAATGTAAAAGATCTACTTAGGTACAAAATGTCGACAAAGGGCCCAATTTTTTTAAACATTAAATAACAATTTCAACACAGTATCTACGTTTCAGTTGATATATTACGGAGGAAAAGCAGCCCCAGGATCCTTTCCTACCTCTTGAGGAAAAACTTGCTCCCGGTAACAGTCTTCCCTGGCACATCTGGAAGACTCTAAATCGGTTGCGAGCAGAGGTAGGCTGCTGCAAGGACAATCTCTGTAAGTGGGGCTATACCGTTGGTACCAACCTATGCGACTGTGGTACCGCCCCCCAGACTATGGAGCATTTACTCTCCTGTCCCCTGTGCCCTTCCACCTGCACACGGGAAGACTTACTCCAGGCCAACCAGAATGCTATCAAAGTTGCTTCTTTTTGGTCTGGACAAATATAAAAAATCGCATTTCACTGACACGAAAGAAGAAGAAGAAGTTGATAGTATTTTGATCCGTTGTTACTTCTATACAGACAGCGTCATTAAGCAGCCTTTTCCGTTTAGGAGCAATTTGGTGCTACTCGTTTTGTCTCTGGAACTGTTTCATTGCTCGTGAGTGTAGAATACAATAAGGAAGTGTTACTAATTTCATTGAATGGTCACATAGAATAATGGGAAATAAAATGGTACAATTTATGTGACCGCTCATTGATGGATGTGAATACTTGTACATAAACGAAAACCGCAAGTTTTGTTGGTTTCTATTTTAAAGCAATGCAATTGTGTGTCATTTTTCAGGCACATCCAGGACTACAGAACAAATACTCGTAGGTACTTATTTAAAGAAGAACCTGGGACCTTGATGTCTTAAGTTTACGCACAGCATAATGAACCGTTGTTATCAGTCGTTTCTCTTTAACAAGGTTACTAATTTTATACTTTTTACGTTTTACCACTCTGGAAATTGTGATTTCTATAATAAAAACTTTTTATTATAGAAATCACAATTTCCAGAGTGGTAAGCAGAAAATGTTAGTGCCTATATTAAATTTATTTATGTATTCCCTTATTTTTATTACTTATCCTATATAAACAACCTATGACTTGGCTTGCAGGTGAACCCGTTAATCCATAGCATGCAATTATTTGCATAAAAACCCGCGGACAGAATTCATAGCGAATAACAATACTGAGTCCCGCAAATAGATAAACAGATACACGGAAAGATTATGATGTTGATACAAGATCTATTGAAACAATAAGTGTAATATTCCACAGATGTGTTGATGCGTTCAAGGCTAAAGGTACTGTAGGTATGACTCTGTATGTATGTATGGTGTTTATTTCATTTTCATCAGGTCACATAGTATTACTACTGGCTGTTTTATTGTCATTGATGAAAGTCCGGTTTTCACCCGAAAAGCGGGGTGTGGGGTGTCCTTATGTTGACTTGTGTTTTGATGTGTGTGTGCCCGTGAGTGTGTATGTATGTGATATCGAAGATTCCTTAAGGGTGGGTTGCACCATTTAACTTTAACTATTACAAACGTCAAATCCCTTGACGAGAGAGATCAATCTTCAAGACATTTGACGTTTGTAATAGTTAAAGTTAAATGGTGCAACCCACCCTTAAGGGTCTATCATCGTTAAACGTTTTTAAAAATATTATAAATACTGCAGTTAAGTAGGTATACGCAAGTTTTCAAGTTTTCACTTAATCAAAATCAATTGTAAATACATTTTGGAAGTTTTAATGTTGGTATTATAATAACCATAAATCCATTTATTTCAGGCCAAAGCACAAGATCATACCTACGTTAGTGTACTAGCCAAGTACATTTAAAACCAATTCCGAACTTAATAGCTGAAGCCTTGAAAACGACATAACCAATAACCGCATCAAAGCTCCCGAGTCAAGTCTATTCATATTTTAATAAACTTCAGGTACGAGGTGGGGCTATATTTAGCTGCCCCCCCCCCTTTCGTGCCCAGTTGGCGCCCCCTTCGTCCCCAGATGCCGCCCCCGCCCGGTGACATTGGTAAGGTTGCACGCAACAGGCCAGGCGTTAAGCAACAAAACGCTGCTACGCTTATAAAACTCGTTTAACGCTTTGCATGTATGTAGGTAGGTTCTATGTTTTACATTCGTTTTAATTCATGGGAAACATACAGGTATATATAGTAAGAGATTGGATGGCCCATTGGTTAGCAACGGCGACTTTTAGCCCGTTGATCCCTGTTGGTTTCTTGGTTCGAATATGGTTTAAATGTGTATTTATAATTGTTTTCTAGGATTCTCTGTAAATATGGCAACAGAATTCATTTTATTACTTTGGTATTAATATGATTTCAGTTACAGTAGGAGAGTTTTAACCCTAGGGCTAGTATGTCCTACAATCTAGAATTTAGATTGTGTAATTTTCATAATTTATTTGATATTGGATAAGAAATCTAATTATTTAACGCATATAGCTACCTATATGTTGATAGTTAAGAGCTATGCTGTTTCTCTGAAGGATCTTATCAGAAATTAGGTCAAACGTCAGAAAACGAAGGCTACCGATAAAGCTTATAAAATCTGCAAGCTAAAGTTGCAGTGGTCCGCTTAGATACATGATATCGAGAAGAACAACCGATCCTGATGATGATGACCAGTTGGGTTACCATCACCGAACATTAGCAATCAACAATCACTAAGCAAGTATATAAGTAGCCTCACTCGCTTGTCAAATCTGACATTACTTGTATGGATCTGACAGATGTCTAACAGGCGGTGCTTATGGATTGTTATTGTGTGCTTGTGGATGTTATTTGCTAATTTGTTGCTAGATTATGAGCAGTTCCATAGAAGAATTCAAAATCGTTGGAGAAAATGTATAGCATTTTTTCTATTTTATGACTACCAGTAAAATCGTCAATAGTATTTGCTTTTCAAGATATTGATAGCCTGAGCTAAGCATCAGTCATTCACTGTCAAACTGTCGAGTGTGGTGTAGACATGAGCTGAACTTTGATTATACTCGTGTAATGTACACTCGACATTCCCTCTTCAATTTGCACTCTTCTGTCGGTAGAAATAAGATCGATGTAAAGTTCTGAGTGGTAAACAACACTGCTGCTACTGTACTTATCGTGAAAGGTAACAAGTTACGTCAGTTGATAATAATGGCTCGTGCTAGGGATGTCGGGATCTAATGGTTTTCGAGGAACTTGTCAGGAATAGAGCTTTAAATATTGATGAACAATACTGCTTTCTAGATGGTTTCGACGTAGTGATATCGATATGTTTTGTCTGATTAGTGATTGATGAGTCTTTTTGAAGGTATTTAAGAACGCAAATATACCAATTAGCAATGTTGTACTACAAATATCATAGTTAACTTAAAAATCGTTGTTAACTAGTATCACAATAGTGTTACTTTTTATTTTTTATAATGAACTCAAGTAGGTATATCTAAGAATACAGTTTTTTATACACTTTATAAAAAAAGCATTTCCTATTATCAGTTATCACCAATTCGCCAGTAGTGGATGGCTGACTGAGGTACGAAAGCCGTGACTACTCGTGTTAGACGAAGCCTAAGTTCATTTCGAGCTTACACTAACACTTACGCAGCCCTATTTGCAAAGCGCTATTCGCATGTGAAAGTTCCCCCCCCCCCCCCCCCCCCATTCCTCAACACCCCCCGAGTACAGAACTTACCACGTGCACTTCTTCTCGCCATATACTTACGATGGGTATATTGAATGAGCAACAAGAAACTTTACCAACAAGTTACCACTATACGAGTTACTAACCCAATAATATCCCTGGTCTTTTTTTGTTATAAGTATAAATGGCATTAATGTTTCAATAAGCTCACGCTAAAATAGTCATATACAGAATTTCTCCTGACCTACAACTCTCTAAAGACACTGAACCTTACCACGCTAGCACCTCGCGTTCAATAGACCATTGGGTCAATTTGGTGCCCTTGCTCGTTTAAGGAAGCCGTCGAGACACGCCGCTCGGGAAAAAGGCCGCAAGTGAAAGAAGTGGGTTTCCCGTAGGACCGGTTCGTCTTGTGTAACAGCAGGCCGTTGACCCGGGCAGGGTCGCAGTCATGTGACTCCGGGGGAGAGGCGCGGGGTGAGGCCGGACTGGTTTACTCCATTGAAGCTTGTCACGTGACATATGCAAGTACACTGCTGGCGGCTCGTTTTCCTTAAGTTAGCAGCCCTTTTTCACGCCATTTTGGGTCATTGTCGTTGCTTGCAGAGTTCAATGGTGATAGCATGCTGAGGTGTTCTATCTGGTCATCTTCATCAGGTTTTCCTGACTGTTGCAATCTAATTATGATTTCCTTTGCGCAACTATGATGCTTATCGCTTTGGATCTGTATCTGACCGGTTTTTATATTAAATTAGCAATAAAGATAGTTAGGAGTGCGTCAGCAGTGTAGCACAGGTTGAGGCTCTGTGACGTCACCACACTCCTTACCTTGCGCCGGCGCAGATCGCTGACACACTCTACGACTATAGATCTCGACTCGCAGATAGATCCCTTTCTTTGCATAGAAAGTCTATGTAAATTTTCCATCGGACGCCCGCGGAATCGTAAACAAACCCATTTACATTGACACTGATCAGTCTAAAACTTTCCGGTAGTGAAATCAAAGGAGACAAGCGGAGATAAGATAGGTCGTGATAGTTATAGACACATTCGCCCTCACTCTCATCATGAGATTTGGCTTCAATGCCAGCACCTGTCTGGGACCGGCATTGTAAAGATTATGTCTGTGGGTATTCCCTACAACCACTATACTAACTCGAGTTTTGGCTTCGGATTTCGTTCCAATTTAAACCTTTATCCTGTGGCATAGGATCAGGAGCATCTACCCATGTGTTGGGCAGATGGCTCGGGGTGTCTGGGACCGGTTCTCCGGTACCTGCGCCGGCGCACCCGTTCCCCCCGCGCCTTCCTCTCTCCCCCCTCGCCCGCCCCCATGTCAACAAGCACACGTGCTCTCTCGTTCACTATGAATCACACTTACACAACCAGAGAGCTCACACTGAAGGTCGCTAGATTATCATCGAGATTGGACGATGGTTTGTTTATAAATTTAATGACTACCGGAGACCATTGCCTTACCCAATGAATAAGGCAATGGACTCAGATGAAGATCTATGAGGAAATATTGTTAGTTATAGGAAATTAATTCAAAGGAACATTGTAAAACCATTCGTTATCTGATTCCAAGTGTATGATTATTTTCAAGTCTGCGTCGTCCAAGATTATCTTCAGAGCTAATTACGGTATTACAGTAAAAAAGAAGACCACATGGTAATACACACTTTACATATTGTAATTACTATTCCTATCATAAAGGTCAGCAACCTGAAGTTATAAAAACATCACGGCAAAAACACTGCATTGAGCAGATTCAAATCAGCTTAACGAAACGGCTCGTCAGTTGTCAAAAAGACTGACAACGCACAAAGGAAGTGGGTAAGTACATACGTACCTGCCCTGCTCACACAAAAAAAGTATTTTGAACCATTAATAATAACGGTGTTTGTGTTTGGCAAACAGAGGCGTTATGTATGTAACATTCGTATTATTTGGTGTAGATTTCACCGAGTGAGTCACGCCACGCGAGCGGCAATGCGCCCTGAGAGTGACAACTTTGCAAATATTATGCAGACTCTTAGCAATGGAGGGCGTTATGCATGTAGTCGTCAGTCAGGTATTCATTATTTTCCAAGTATTCCTCCTTTCTTTCATTACTGTTCAGGACTTTGACGTTCATGATGTTAACACTAAGCAAGTCATCATCACTGTCAGGCACCAATAATCTTTCATACCTGCCTATCGATGACTACATGTTCATTGTTCACCGCTCAGTTCTCTCTCACCTTCGTCATCAATGACCAGTTTAAAAAGGTCCTCGGTCTAGCGGGCGTTCCATGTTATCTTTTGTTCCCGCTATCAGCTTAAAGCTTGGAGATTTTTTTATACTATGTGAGTAACTTTAGTCTTTTAAGAAGTTTGCCTTATTTGTTATGCGATATCCAGAGAATATCCGAATACTCATGTACAAAATAGTGGACCATGAAATCCACTAACAATTACCTAGAAACTTATATGCATATAGCATTTTTCATTTTTACAAATGAATTTTTTGTAAGGTGTGCACAAATTTACTTTAGCAATCTGCCATTACCTGCCTATTACCTGTTACGAATGATAAAATAACATAATTCCGAAAAAGATCAATTACCCATTCTTGCATAATACCGTCCAATATGTTATGATAAGCTTCTAAGCACATCCTACAACACACGAGTACTTATACAGATTATAGTAATTAAATAATGTGGAATATAATAACGTCAACGCAATTATAGGCTTAACTGTTTCATTCTCAGGCACTCTTTTAACTAAATAAACGGTTTTCTGCAAACTTGGTGCGTATTATGTGATCAAACAACAAACAATCACGTGGCCTAAGCATGTATACTTACTATGTTTTATCGAACCATAAAAAATAAATACTTTTGTTTGCGTTGCGATAAAACAGTAACAAATAATTTTGGGCTACAAAGAAAAAGAGTTTTCACAGTGATTTTAGTAATTTTACACAATCTTTGTTTTTCAGTAAAGTTTACATCACATGACATGACTTTAAAAGTAAATATGTAATACTATTGGGAACGCGGCAGTCATAATGATTGGAATAAATAAATGTAAATAAATCTGATTATTTTTTTACTTACATCTCATATCCCATGGTGGAATTCTGCGATTTCACAATCATTTGTTCAAAAACCACTGATAATAATAACTTAAAATAATTCGAAAGCAGCTCCAGCCAGTCAAACCAACAACAACCAACTCAATATGTATATGTAGCCAACTACTGAAAATAAATTGTATCAACGGAGTGTTCATAATATGCGTAAAATTGATTTTCTATTGCAGAACCGTGAGTCATCGTCAATGGGAGCCTTGAAATTTCAAGTCATTTAAATTTAGTTCTTAGGGTACTAAGAATACATTATAGAGGTACGTGTATGTAAGGGTACCAATCTCCGTCTTTGAACGTTTTTAAGCGTCTAGCCAAACGTCCACTGCCGGCTAAACTAAGTTAGTTCGCATAGTTAAGTCAGTTTTTCATAATATTTCATATACATGTGCACCGCAAACTATGCACTAAGTACTCGTATGTATGAAAAACTGGCTCAACTATGCGAACTAACTTAGTTTAGCCAGCAGTGGACGTTCGGAGTTCGGCTTCTAACTAGGGCTCACTATCTTAGAAATATAGTAATTTGATAGCCCTCTCCTGATACTTTTATATCAATTGTGGAACTAAAACTATTTATTTATTTCTAATACTTATATTATCTAACAGGATACACCTAACACAATAATACAGAAACATCAAACAATTTTTAAAAATTGTACTTTTATTGTAGGTATTTATTGATTTTACTTTTAGTGATTTTAATTTTAATGTAACAAATGATGACCTGAAATAAATGATTATTTATTTATTTATTTATTTAATAACAAAAACTTTCATAAAAAATATACAAATAATAATAAACACAATAAACTAACCAACACTTAACATATTTAACATAACCTTTACGAACTCACCCAAATAACATGTGAGAATGTCAGTCCTCTCAGATGCCTTGTTGATAAGCCTAATAGCCCTAGTGACTGGAGCCTCATGTAGCAGGTTGGTGCGGGCGGTGGGCGCCGCGAGCAGCCGGCCCGCGCGCCGCCGCAGCCCGCGCCCGCCCGCCGGCACCGCGAGCCCGATGCTCTCCAGCACAGTGGGATTGCACAACCATCCTCTAAACACCATAAATATCATTTTGGTCAAAGCCAGGTCTCTCCTAACTTCAATCTTGCTGTACCCCACCATACCTAAAATATATAAAGATGGGTACAACAAAGGATAGCCCAGATACACTCCGTACATTTTTAGGTAAAGATACCTTAAACATTTATTTTGAATACGCTCCAGCATGAGATTATATTTAATTTAGTTAAAGTTTTAAAAGCACCTTTACATATATTCACAATGTGATTACTAAATTGACAGAGTGGAGGTGAACTTGACGCCGAGGTCCCGCACGGAGCTGACCCGCGCCAGCGCGCCGCCACCCAGCGTGTACTGGTGTCGCAGCGGCTCGCGCACTCTTCTGAACGTCATCTGCACGCACTTCGAACCATTAAACTCTAGCTTATTGTCGCAACCCATGCTACGACCCTGTCAATATCCTGCTGCAGCCTAATCGCGTCTTATTCACTTCTAATTTCTCAAAACAGTTTGAGTTCATCTGCGAACAACAGACAAGTAGCGTCCATCAGGATTTCGGGAAGGTCATTGATCATTATAATAAATTCTAATGGTCCCATGTTGCTACCCTGATTTACTCCTGAGTATGTTGAAAAAGGTTCTGAGTATCTGTTTCCAAAGTCCACGTATTTCTGTCTATTATGCAAGTAATTCCTGAAGGTCAGCGAATGTGTCGTGCAGCCGATAGCTGCCAATTTGGTTAGAAGGATGATGATGATGATGAGTCAATCTGTATGAGGTACAGAAAAATCAGTAGTTATCATAATATGGTAAGTAATAATGGCAGTATAATTAAGCAGTTAATTACAATTATTTAAGTTCAAAGAAATGTGATTAGGTATACTTTATACCTTTGTAAGTTTGTACGTTGACCCATTGTATTGTTTTCGTGTGAACATTTTTTCAGTTGCCCTATGCTATAAACAATAATGTCTGTAAAAAGGTCCGTTTAAATAATATAGTAAATTATCCGGTATCAGGGAAAAGACATATTAATAATAATGTTTTCCTGGTGTAGTTGCGACCTTCGTGATCTGGATATAGATTCCAATAAGATCTTTGACCTGAACTGTTTGTAGTAAACATCGCTATTCTTTGATCACAGAATTAAAATTACTTCTAAACGTATTTACGCACCAAAGTTATCTCGAAACAATATACCAGTTAACATAATATTTAAAACGATAATATACAATCGTGAAAAGTGGTTTCAAGTGAACTAATTAACAAAAAAGTGATCGTGCTACTTTTTGACAAAACATTATTGAACTACGGGTAGCTTCGAGTACGCCAGACTGTTCTGACACGCCGCGCTACGACATCCGGGCCATATCTGCGTGCAATTTCTGCAGCCGCCCGCTCGCAGGCAATCGAACGACGTCACAGCAAGTGGGCATAGATCAACAACTCTCAGATAAGACAAGTGACTCGAGCCCAAGTATAATTGTCAACGCCTAGTACCTACTGAATACTGCATGTAATTCAAATTCAAATTCATACCATTTATTCACACTAATTCACAAACATACACAATACAATACAAAACATAAACATTAAATTTGTACTGGACTAACTACCTACATACATGACATGAACACAGTTAATAAATTGGAACATTATTAAAATATAAATACACATAATTATTTTCACAATTGTGTGGGTAGTTGTAAAATAAATTACTGAATTACTGTAACAGGCGGTTTACAGTAGTTGTGGTTAGTGTGAATGGGCCGGGCGACTCAGCGTTGTTGTCACGGAACAGAACTGCCCCGTGACGCTGTTATTCTGTCGCTAGCCCGAACCGGAAAACTTATGTACATTTACATTGTGTATGTGCTATTACTATTCTCACCCATATATTAAACATGCACTAATAATGTTGTTGAAATAGTGTAGCTGTAATGCGAACAAAAGTGCTAAAGTGGGAACACAGAAAAGAACTTACATAACAAGCATTTGGGACATAAACTAAAGGTAAGTAAGAAAAACCATTTCTATTTTTATCTTTACAATGCAAAATTTGTGATAAGGCAAAGTTGTTTGTTTTAATAATCCATGCTGTCATATGCACTTATGAGGAATACAAAAATCTAAAAATTCAGGTACCAAATTAAATTGATAATTATAAGTATCAATGTAACTTTGTATTCAGAAAAAATACAGTAAGTAATTGAAATACAATTCCATTCCTCCAATATAACAGGTACAATATAATATGATAAGAATATATTATGTATAAACTGGAATCCGATTGTAATAATTAATAATTATAAAAAAAAATATAATAATATATTATATTAAACTAGGGAAAACGTTGTGTTGTTGTGTGCTTTTTGCAATGCTTTCCTGATTAGCTACATACTTACAGACTAGAGTCTCTTTTGCAAATCAAGTAAATAACTTTGGTACCTTCTCTTAAATGTTGGTTTTGATTTAAGGTCTCGCAGTGGTGGGGGAAGGTCATTCCAGCACTTTGAAGACAAGTAGCGGAAACTGCCCCTAAAAGCTGCAGTGCGATGTTCGGGAACAGACAGGAGATAAGATGAGCCACGTGGGATGAAACCTGTCCTAGCGCGCCAGGTGAGTTTCTCATATAGATATTCCGGTAGTTTAGATTTAATAACTTCAAATAACATCAGCGCAAGATACAGTTTTTGTCTGCCATTCATATTGAGCATGTTTGCTTTGTTTAAGTACGGCGTGACGTGTGATCTTGGCGGAATGGAAAAACAGAACCGAGCACAAGCATAATAAGTATCACCAATAAACATACCTACCTATTTTTACCTACAAATCCTACAATGATGAATGCCGAGACGTTCGAAAATCTTATTGATACCAAACTTAAAAGCTTAGTCGATACGCTCAGAAATTCAGTTTTGGGTGAGTTTAAAAAGGGCCTGGACTCCATAGCTTATGAGTTTTCGCATTCTATCGAATTTTTGTCCGCTGAATTGAAAGATGCTTTGAAGAAACTGGCTGAAGCTCATCAAGATATTCAATACCTAAAGACGGAGAACTCCGCTCTGTCACTTAAGGTTGCAGATTTAACCTCTCGGGTAGCATCTGCGGAACAGACCGCCAGGGAATGCAACGTGGAGATTGACTGTGTGCCGGAACACCGCAATGAAAACGTCCTTGAAATCGTTAAACAGATTGCATCCACCGTCTCATATGAACTTGCTGAAGAGAAAATACGTTCTTGCTACCGTGTGAGCAAAATTAACAAGGACTCTCCCAGACCTCGGTCTATTGTAGTTAAACTTCCGAGCTCCAGGTGCAGGGATGACCTGCTGGCTGCAGTCAAGTCGTTCAACACTAAGACACCTTCGGCTGAGAGGCTCAATTCTAAGCATGTGGGACTGAAAGGGGATAAGCGACTCATTTATGTTTCGGAACATCTATACCCATTGAACAAATCACTGCACGCTGCCACTCGACTCGCCGTCAAAGAAAAGGGTTACAAATACTGCTGGATCCGTAACGGTCAAATTTTTGTGCGTAAAAATGACGTGTCTCCTTCGATTCTTATAAAGAGCAATGTAATGATAAACCAATTGTAACTTCTCCTTACTCTATAAATATTTTTCCTATATCTTAGTTAAATTCAATGTCAAAATTTATTACCAAAATCTTAGAGGCATGAGAACTAAAACTGATAAAATCAAAACAATTATACTGTGTGCAAATTACGACATAATTGTCTTTACTGAGACGTGGCTTAACGATTCTGTTTACGATTATGAATTTATTGACCATCGATACTCTGTTTATAGACGCGATCGACCTACTGATAATTTCAAAAATAAGACTGATGGCGGCGGGGTGCTGATCGCAGTTCGCTCAGATATTGAAGCTAATAGAAATGTTGAATGGGAGTGTAATTGTGAGCTGCTCTGGGTAACATTGGCTATAAATGATAATAAGATACAAAGCAACAGTCGTCACAAATTTATAACTCTAAACATATGTGTAGCTTATAATCCTCCACCGCTAAACCTATCCTACACTGATGAGCTTTGCAATAACTTGTCGAAAACTCTTAATTATTGCGTCCATGAAAATGCATTGAACATTGTTATTGGTGACTTTAACTTGTCTCAAACTATGTGGCTACAGTCTTCGGATTCTCGGTCACTTGTCCCAGCACCCTCCTCATCACAAGTTGAAAACAGCTTCCTAGACTGTATCAATTATAATATCCTGGAACAGTGTAATGGCGTCACAAACTCACTTGGTCGAACTCTGGACTTGGTCTTAACCAACTCCTCAGATACCATTAAGGTAGACTTATGTACTGCACCACTCACTACAGTAGACAAATTTCACCCTCCACTAGAAATAATCGTTCATGCTATGCCAAAAAAAAACCTTCAGGCAAATTACACTAAATCTTTCAATTTTTATAAGGCTAACTATGAAGCGATTAACTCTGAACTATCGTTAATTGACTGGCATGATGCCCTTGAGATTAAAGGAGCTACCGATATCAACAAAGTTATAGATAACTTCTACAGCATTTTGCACTCATTATTCCTACTACACGTTCCAATCAAAACTCGTAAAAACGCTAATTATCCCACATGGTACAGTAAAGCTTTAATAAAATCCTTAAAAGAAAAAGACTCATACTATCGTCAATTTAAGAAATTCGGTAACCCTCGAGACAAATTAACTTATAACTTACTCCGCAATCGCTGTGCTAAATTAACCAGACATTGCTACACTCAGTACAAAAATTTCATTGAAAATAACTTAGACAAAAACCCCAAACTATTTTGGAGCTTTATTAAAAACACAAAACAAAATAGTCATCAATTTCCTCATACAATGAAATTTGGGCAACAAGCAGCCTCCGGTGGTCAAAACATCTGTGATCTGTTCTGTGAATACTTCAACTCTGTGTTTAAACCTGCTGCTAGTATAACACCGCCAACTGACGAACAATGTATTGCGAATCATACTCTCTCAACAATTACAATCACATCATTAGAAATTAAAAGAGCATTGGACAAACTGGACGCAAACAAAGGTTCCGGGTCAGACTCTTTGCCACCATACTTCCTTAAACAATGCCGCACTACTTTAGTTAAACCACTTCTGCTAATTTTTAGGGTTCTGTAGCCAAAATGGCAAAAACGGAACCCTTATAGTTTCGTCATGTCCGTCTGTCCGTCTGTCCGTCTGTCACAGCCGATTTACTCGGAAACTATAAGTACTACAGTGATGAAATTTGATGGGAATATGTGTTGTATGAACCGCTACAAAAATATGACACTAAATAGTAAAAAAAAGAATTGGGGGTGGGGCCCCCCATACATGTAACTGAGGGATGAAATTTTTTTTTTCGATGTACATACCCGTGTGGGGTATCAATGGAAAGGTCTTTTAAAATGATATAAAGTTTTCTAAAAAATATTTTTCTTAAAGTGAACGGTTTTTGAGATATCAGCTCTCAAAGTCGTAAAAAGTATGTCCCCCCCCCTCTATTTTTATAACTACGGGGTATAAAATTCTAAAAAAAATAGAGGTGATGCATGCTAATTAACTCTTTCAACGATTTTTGGTTTGATCAAAGTATCTCTTATAGTTTTTGAGATAGGTTGATTTAACTGTAATTTTGCTGCTACGGAACCCTTTGTGCGCGAGCCCGACTCGCACTTGGCCGGTTTTTTAATCTTACATTACAACTAGGGCAATACCCAGCACAATGGAAATTAGCACATGTAGTACCCATTCCAAAATCCGGCTTCTCGTCTGACATTCAGAAATATCGGCCAATATCTATTCTTTGTGCTATTAGTAAGCTCCTAGAAAGCATAGTAGTAAGAAGAATTTACTGGCAGGTTAAACCATTTCTTGCATACGAACAGCATGGTTTCCTTCCCAAAAAATCAACCCTTACTAAGCTGGCTTTACCTTCAGACGATATAATGTCCACGCTTGATAGAGGTAACGAAGTCCACGCTATTTATACAGACTTTAGCAAGGCGTTTGATGTCGTTGACCATAATATTATTTTAAATAAGTTAGCTTACTTGGGCATTCACGGTTCCCTACTTAGATGGATAGCCAGCTACCTAAATAACCGCTCTCAATTGGTCGCACTCTGCGGATATAAATCTAAGCAGCTTCCAATCTCTTCCGGTATTGCACAAGGTTCTCATTTAGGACCTCTTTTATTCGCCATTTTTATCAATAATATCCCAGTAGTTATCACCTACTCGAAATCTCTCTTGTATGCTGATGATCTAAAAGTTTATAAAGAAATAAAAAGACCTGAAGATTGTCACCAGCTGCAGACTGACATCAACAGCTTAGCAAACTGGTGTGAGGCGAATAACATGACTCTCAACTAGGGAATACAATCCCGGCCTTTATTTGGGATCCCGGGATTTCGGGACTGGATGAAGACAATCCCGGGATCCCGGGATAGTCCCGGGATTAAGGTCACTAACAAAAACACGTCTAACGAATCAAAGTTTTTAAGTTTATTGGAGACACAGTATTTATAATTTAACTTTGTCAGACCATACTTAGTTGAAAAAATATACTTCTTAAAAAAAATATAGATAAACAATAGGCTAGTTTTTAGGGCATCTTGCACAACAAAGTTAAATAAAATAAATCTATGACCTCTTGCTCTGACATTATACTGTCAGAGCAAGAGACAAACTATTTAATTTTATTTAACTTTGTTGTGCAAGACGCCCCTAAAGCAGGTCTAATATCATTAATAATTGCTGTATTAGACCAAACAAAATAATCTATAATTTTTTTGGACCTTGCCAATTGCAAAACTTTAACTTAAAAGTTCTACTTTTCATAAACAGGCGAAAACGGTGTCAGCCATATTTGTTTATAAATTATCATATCTGTGACGTCACACGGGTAGAAAACAATCATTTTACATTTAACTAATGACAACAAAGCTACGAGAATACCCTTACATACTAATTTACCCTTTTTTGTCAATCCCGAAAATCCCGGGATTAGCCAATTTTAATCCCAAAAATTTCGGGACTGGAAAATGACCGGGATCCCGGGGAGCGGGATCCCGGGCTTGTATTCCCTACTCTCAACACATCTAAGTGCTTTCAGATTAGTCTTAGTAATTTAAACATTGTTTACATTTGTTTTTACTGTAAGTGCTACCTACCTTCTTTGTTAATATTATACCTTTTATAACCGGTACACCGGCATCCACGACACAGGCCGAGCCTAGTGTGGAAGCCACCAAAACTCGTAAATTTACTAACTCACACACTTCCAATTCAATTTCATAATATTGTACTTACTCATTTAAATTCATAGGTGTTTAAATAAATATTTTTGATTTTGATTTTGAGATAAATTTCACTCGTAAACGGCATCCAACAGAATGGTCCTACATAATTAATGGCCAAATATTACCGGGTGTTAAAACTGCTCGAGATCTTGGAGTTGTAGTGGACAGTACCTTTAAATTCACCGCTCATATCGAACACCTCGTGAGTAAAGCAAACAAAATTTTAGGTTTTGTCATACGCAAGACAAAGGTATTCCGCAGCACTGCCTGTCTACAACTTCTTTACAATAGTTATGTCCGGTCCGTTCTAGAATATTGTAGCCCTGCCTGGAACCCTGTCTACGCAGTGCACAGTGACCGTATTGAAAGAGTGCAAAAACGTTTCCTGTATCACCTATCTTATTCTCAAAACTTATGCAAATCCCTTCCATCCTATTCAGCTCGGCTTAATCACTTTAGAATGGAATCATTGAAGACTAGGCGTGTTCGCGCAGACCTAATTTTCGTTTTCAAGCTGATGCACGGTATCATTGATTGTCCCGAACTATTACAGAGGATATCTCTAAATGTCCCCAAAGTCTCAGCTAGAGTTATAAGAGATGCTCCGTTTACACTGCCCATATGTAGAACAAACGTTGGAGACCATGCCCCCATTAACCGAATTATGGCTTTATATAATACTTTAAAATATAGCATCGACATTTACCACACTACTATCCACCTACTCAAAATTATCCAACTGTGCTCATGATAAATAATCTATATAATTTATATTTAAAAAAAAAACTAACTCATATCTCATATAGTTCTCATGCCCATGTGACAATTGCTCACACACATTACTTTTAATGTATACAAAATATTTTGTGATCTGTATACTTATTTTATATTTAAGTTATTATTTTTAGTTAGGTAACGCTCTTTAATGTTACACATGCTGTGGCTACATTTTTATTTAGAAGTGCATATGTCCTGTATTTCACTCAAATGTTATTTAAATGTGTTAACTATCTTTTATGTGGTCCTTAAATTAATAAATAATAATAAAAATAAAAAGATTAGTTTACAAATATACTGCAGTAAATAATAGTGCCCTAGCTCTCTCAGTTCCATCACTCTCATAATAATAATCTCAACACTAGGACAGTGTGGTGGACTGGGCCTTAAACCCTTCCTTCATAGAAGGAGACGCGTGCCCCAGTAGTAGAGACGTGATGGGTTGTGATGATGAAGACGACCTCATGATGACCTGATGACCGATACGACTGGAGAGAGCTAGGCCTAACTGCCCATGCGACAGCATGGATCATCATCAATGGTTAGAAATCAGGTGATCATCATCAACATTCTATGACCTTCTATAACCAAATCCAACGTAGATATCTAGATTGACCAGTAGATCATGTGATTAAATTTATGTTTAAATAAGTGTCCAATCAAATTCACAACAAACATAATTATGGCAACTCTTTTTTTTGGTCTAGGTTAATATAACACAACGCTAAAGCCACTCCCCTTTACGTCATACAGAAAGTATCAATCAACTGAAAATAATAACATCAATTTGTGCAATTGCCGCGTACTGTAGCCGGAATAAAACATTTATTACTCTCGTTCGATATGAGCTGCCCCTGTATTCTGTAACTTTTTGGGCGTTAGAAACCCATGATAACTGGAACCAACTTATACCTTAAAAAGCCGTTATACCTTACAAATGCTTACGTGTTGCAGATAGAGTTTTTATGCTAATGTCAGAATTAAATCTATGCCTGTTTCTTTCTCTCCATATACTGTCAAAGCAAGGCAGCTATCTGCAACTCAGCTTTAGCTATTTATTAATAAAACAACAAAACAAATCTTATTAAAAAAATATGAAGGAAACTTCAAACACACAAACGCATTTAAAATCAGATTTATCTGTAAAGAGTCATTAATTAATAATGCTCTTAGTTGACAGCCATTTCATAGCAACCGATTCCACTTGGAGTTACAAAATACAGGGGCTAGGCTGGTTAACCGAAACATCAGTGTACTATGGCACTCTGTTACCCTTTGACAGAAAAATAGGGTCCCATAAGTTTGATGGGTTTATCTGTCTAATCTGTGATCCGAAACTTTTTTGATGTGGTAATTTTTTGTTTGGTATGATCTAAGCTTTTGACTTATTCTTACTATCAATCCCTCAACTTTTCAAACAATAAATCTTAAGTGTACCTACCCTATGTGTATACATAATGTATGTAGAGCATTATTTTCCTTCCGGTAATGTTTGAACATCTAGGAAGCGACATCAATTATTATTTTAGGTCGAAATCTTTTGTTAGCTTCTCCAGAATATTCTGAGACTCGTTTGTCGGAGAAAAACATATTTTTTCTTGGAAAGTTTTCTTTGTTCAGCGATATTACTTTTCACGGCGAATATTTCCTAGAAACCCCTCGGGGGCGTTGTGAGTATCAAATCGGTAACAAGACGTTCTTTTTAAATAAAACGTATCGTGTTTTATGTAAGTATTTAATCTAAAAATAATTTCAGGGCCCCAGGAATGGATGGTATAAGAATAAAAAAAATATCGGGTATCAGAGGCGCTCCTTAGAATTATTCCAGAATTATGATTCAATAAAATAATAAGTAGGTACGATCAATATTGTTTAAAATAAATACGTAAGTATGAGGAGATGCAATTATTTTACCGTGCGTGACGTCGCTTTATGGGAATCATATAATTTTGAAACATGTGCGTTCACTAAAGTTTATTATTTTATCTCAAATACTAAATTGACAAGTGGAAATTTCACGTTGTGAAATAATTAATTCACCAGATTTTGATCAACTTGATACTTGCCCTTGTTGTATTTGTATCTGAAATAAAATAATAGACTTCAAACTCAGACAGTATGCTCCATATTGTTTAAAACACAATTATGTATTACTCAAATCATGAACACCATACAGCAGATCACGCAACATCATGTTGCGTGGCAGTGTGAAAATCGCATATACGCAAAATATATATATATATAAAATACACATTTTATTTAAAAGACATAGAAAACCATAATTAAATATTATACAAATAGCCCGCCCAGGAGTCCCAGGACGCACCCGACCCAAATTTTATTCTATTCTATTATTTTTGCTGAAAATAATTTAATATATAAAATAAAGAACGGATTATCTCCAGAATGTTAAGCTATGAAAAACTATCAGTACCACGCAGTGCCTACACGGCGATACCAAAGCATGGAAAGCAAACGAGATCGAAAGAAGACTGGTCTTCAAATAGGGTAGTGACTAGTACTAAAATTTGCCCACGCACTAAACAAAAACAGGTATATGCAATTATGTGGGAATACCCGCATCTGGGTAGGAAACTCTTAAACTGGCTAAATTTATTATTATGTATTCATAAATATAAACACGCATGCAAAAAAACCCAACATCACTTTGTAAACTATGTAACGTGAGTATTTTAAAACAGAACCTATATGTGCGTGGTGCCTCCCATTACTACTAAATGTCTAGAAGAAGGCACTTTTTGGTTCCTATAACGGGTTTTCACAATATATTTGACCACATGTTAAGTTTTATTTTTATTTACCTACCGTACCATCAAAACAGAACGATAGTCATAACAACATGCCTGAATTCAACTAAAACAATAGACTTTATAGACAATAGGCTGTCACGCAAAATTGTAGCAGACATTTTAATATGAATTATTAGTCGTCTATTGTATTTTATCGGTTTAGGTAAACCAGACGAGAACATGTTATGGTAAATTATATACTTATTTATATACAGTGGGTCCTCAGTCCTCTCTAAATGTGACAGTCCAGAATTTACATATTTTGAGTTCTTAATCCGTGACTCTTAAGTATTAAAATTAACTGCAAGTCTCATAATATTTAGTGTATCTTTCAATATACAAAGCACGTGGTCAATCTATGTAGATACACGTGATATATTATGTATGTATTGACCGATATCCATTTATTATGGTCGTTTACATAGATCTATTTATTAGTGCTCTGACAAACCATTCAATAAACATTATGTACATAACATGTACCTAGTTAGATTACTACACATAAAATGTTGATGATGATGATGATGATATACTGTTATCCCTCATCAGGGACATAGAGCTCGAAGAAAGGATTTCCACTTCTCCCGATCCTGCGCGTCATCTTCAAGGTCGTCCCAGCCGAGACCAGTTGATGCAGCCTCCTTTTCAACTGACCGCCTCCAGGTGATAAGGGGGCGGCCCGGCCTTCTTTTCCCCTTCGCTTGCCATTTCAATCCTTGTTTGGACAGGTGATTGTCTGGTCTCCGCAGCACATGCCCAATCCAGCGCCATTTCCTGAGTAGGATCTCCTTGTCAATGGGTGTCTGGTCAGTCATCTCCCACAGTCTTACATAGGATATGGTTCGTGGCCAGTAGATCCCCAGTATGCGCCTCAGACATTTGTTCACGAACACCTGGAGTCTACTGGTTACTTCATTCTTAACGAGCCAAGTCTCGTACACATAAAATGTTAACAAGTTAAACGTACTATGGAGTCCAGTCAGTTTCTGTACAGACACCTCTGACTATGTTTGTCAGTCTGCCACTTTCGATAAAGAGACCCCTATAACTATGTTTTTCCCCGAAAATTGTATGGTAACCACTCCTTCTGTTGTTAAGAGGTTTTTTAATATTATTCTGATCGTTATGAGTGTAGAGTGTAGCCTAGTAGAGGCATGCAATGATAACCTTGCCGCGGGGAAAATATGGTAGTTTACGTTTTCTTTAAGTGCCCGGTATCTCTAAAATCATTAACAAGAAGAAGACGTACCAGAAATGAATAATAAAATTGTCACCCTAACTTTTTTGGTGTTGACACTTAATTCTGTTGCTATTGTAAGTCGGGCTCTAGTCTTGTTACTTAGTAACTTATATTTTTTTTTATGTCAATTCGAATTTCTGTCAATATCATTATGAACGTTATCCTCTTTAATTTATTATATTAGGAAGGAACAAGGTAGGTAATTACTCTCCTAACTTAATTTTGACAGGCGGCCATGACAAACACGTAGTTCCGTTTTTGTTGCCAATATTATTGAAACACAACTGTTAGTTAGTCACCAGGGTTGATAAACAATTATGTTGACAAATGGCGACAGCCGGCTTCCGTAGATTCAGCGCGTGCGCATAATTTTGTGTCACTTTGCCGATATTTCACCAATTGATATGCTAAGTAAGTTATGGCCAGATTCCACGTTAAAGAATTCGGTAATTTCTTTAAAGTTTAGTCTTATGTGGGATTACTTCATATGTCTGGTATGTTTTCTTGGTGCTTAGGAAAGTAGCTTCTGGAAAATCGGCACAGTCACAGTATCAGCCCGTAATAGTTGACTGCTGGACATAGGCCTCTCCCAAGGAGTGTCACACCACAACACTCTGTCTTTGATTTATATCATCCAGCGACCAATCATTAAGGTTATTGAGCATATAGAATGTGGTGAGTAAATAGCCCTTTGTCAGCAGGTAAAAATACTCATAAGTACACTTTCCTGTTATGGATTTACCCATTTACTGATTTTAATGCGGCTTTCCCGGTTGGGTTTTTGTATTTAGATTGCTCACTAGTAACTACATGTAAAGTAAAACCTAGGTCTCAAATACCTGATAATATGACTAAATAAAGAAATTAATCATCATAGCTTAATCATTTCATGACATGATTCGTGATAAATAGCTACCTATTTTTTACCGGCTTCAAAAAGGAGATTATTAAACTAGGTAGTTACAAAATATGAACTACCTACTAGGTTGTGTACGCATTTCGGTTCGCATTTTGTTTTCAACTAGATTTTGCAAAAAAATACTGACCAAATAAAAAAAAATCTAATGTCATTCGAAATAAAGTATATAATGAAGTGTAGGTAGGTATATATGTAGAGACTCAGGTACCGCATACCAATAGGTGTACATTAGGTACACAGAAACCCTCAGTGTTTTGCTCTACCTCCAAATTTAATATTGTTGCGTCGACATCGAGAACCGTAATGCGTTCAAAATACGAATCAACTTTGTTTGACAAATCAGATTACCAACTTAAATAAGGTATTCGGTGTATTAAAGCGCAGGGGTTGAGCCAGGTAGGGATTTTTAAGCAGGTGTTCCTTTTAGTAATCTTTTAATTATTGTTTTTGTACGTAATTTTTTTCGTATGAATAAAAACTGAACTGAGTAGTTGGATTAAAATTCATTTGAAGGATTCGATCAGTGTATTGATACCAGAAAAAAAATATTCCCCACATTTAGACTGGCTAAAGCAAACACTTATTTCATTGGGACACCTATATACGCTTTCATAATAAACTACTACGACGACGACCGAATGGCGTAGTGGTTAGTGACCCTGACTACTGAGCCGAAGATCCCGGGTTCGATTCCCGGCTGGGGCAGACATTTGTCTAAACACATATATTTGTTCTCGGGTCTTGGATGTGCCCGTAAAATGGCAATAGGCCCGCCCCCTAATACATTGGGACTAACATAAATACTGGCGAAAAGTGGGTGTAGCAATGCACTTTTGCCTACCCCGCAAGGGAGTACATTAGTACAAGGTGTGAGTGTTTATATTTTATATATTATTTTAATAAACTACTATTGAAATATATTTATTGAACCTTCATGAAAATACATTTAGAAATTTGCACACCATTTGAAGGCTGTACTGAAAAGCTTTGTTTTCGGTACGGCGTTTGCGAAATGGTGTAAATTCATTAAGTATTATAATGTTATTGTTATAGGTTTACCTATAAGATAAATTCTTACTTAAGCCCATATTTTTTAAATTATACCTATGTTAAATAACAAAATATTTATTTTCAAGCTGAAAATTTTAGATGTTTCTGACATGACAACACTAAATATCCGACATTACTCAACACAGCTTGACTCAAAGCGGTCAACTAGAGTCAAGTTTAGTGACTTGTACAATCGAGTCATTTGTTCCAGTTTTACGATACTCTTCATTGTGTCTGCCTGTTCAATGGGTTAGGTAAACAATGCGTCGTGTAGGTACAGTCAACAAAACAGATACCTTTCCAGCGTGCGGAGTGCGAGTTCTTACACCGTTCATGTATCTACTACGAGTACTATACTATGTTTCCGATGATCCGAAGATATGAATTTTCTAGGAAATATTCTAATATACGATCATACATGTAGCCCTTTAATCAAATCAGCATGGGAAGTGCCGGCATTTACAACGTTCGGGCGAATTTGTATGGCTCGGGCGAGTCGCCACCTAGCGGTATAATCTCACACACGGCCATCCGACCCCAAACTAGGCAGAGCATGTAATATGGGTATCGATCGGTCGGACAGCTGATATATCTACACAAATACATAAGGCAACATCCTGTATATTAATTATCAACACCTAAGACCCGAGTACAAATATCTGTTTTTTAAACAAATATCTGCCCCAGCCGGGAATCGAACCCGGAACCTTCGGCTTAGCAGTCAGGGTCATTAATAGTGGTTAATTAAGCCATTAGGTCGTCTTAATACGGTATACTCGCTGCACTAGCTCCGCGCCATACAAATTACAGTCGATTTTCACTGCTCGAGCGGTTAAGAATTAAGAAAAACCTACACTAGGCCCGCAGAAATATACAGTTTTAACTTAACCTGAAAGTTTTGTTCAAGGTTGGTCCTGCGACTCCTGCGGTCTGCTGATAGAAGTAAAACAAATGAATGGCGGAAGCTCTTGGCGCAAATCGTAACTGGAATATATTTTATATATAATAATAATACTATACTGTATATTTTAATACAGAATATTTATACACTTTTAATGTCGAGGCCATCGAAGTGAGTGGTAGGTCTAGGTATTATTAGGATTCAAAATTAAATCGAGAGTTCACTTAGGCCCAGTTTCTCACTAGAATAAATCTACCTAACTTCTCAATGACACGCCAATTGCAGCGATCGATGCAAAGTAAGAATGTTAATAGAACTGACTGTTTAAGCGTATTGGAAGAGGAAAGGATTGCAGTATTTTTAGTGTGGATATAGGTAACAGCCAGATTAGAACCGCAGTATAAATATTAGTTTATAATAGGTGTAGCATAACACGGATCTAAAAAAAAACTTGTCAGGGATTAACTTTCGCAAGATTATATTAATGGAACCGACGAAGATGTTCTAATAAAAACATCGCAGTCGGAAGTTTTCTCGCTCACTAACTCACTAATCAATTAGTTTACTACAATAGTAAAATACTTAATGAATTTATTAATAGGTAACATTCTCTAAGTGTCAATTATCTATCGTGAAGACCTAGTTCATAATTAGCACTTATTTATAATTATCTCTTCACAATCATGACAGTTATTAGGTATCCTATCCTTATGTACTCGTATATAGGTATTTGTCAAGACGATAATATCATCAATATAGTGCGGCCTACGCTAAAAAAGCAACTAACTAACTAAGTATGGATATTACAGCTAAGACCAAGAATCTAGTATCGTTTAACTGTAAAAATATAAAGAGATCGGCCCAACATATCCGTGAGCTATGTAAATCGTATGATGTCTTAGCTTTACAGGAGACTTGGTTGCTTCCACATGAGCTTAACTTTGTTAACGAAATAGATGATGACTTCAACTGTAAGGCTAAGTCATCAGTAGACACATCGGTGGGTATATTGCGCGGGAGACCTTACGGCGGGGTGGCGCTGTTATGGCGCAAATCAATGTTTACAAATGTAAGTGAGTGGATGAATATCAAACTGCCATATGTCACGTCCACGCAAAATTTGGGAAATGGAGGTTTTTGTTTTCTCTATTATTTAATGGTCATAGAACTTGCCCCGTGATTTAATCAGCTGACTTGTGACCTTAAGAATGTATTTTAATAAACAAATCCATTATAACACTCATAGAAAGGCGTAAAAGTTAATAAACAGTTTGGACTTATAACAGTTTGATATGCCCATACAAGACTTATGCTGTTTTGATATGAGTCATAAGGACTTGTAGTTGTTTGAAAAATACTAATATCATGGGCCAGACTCAGTAAGGCTAATATAGTCTATATTCTATTAAATACAATGAAGTTAATCAACCAAAATTTATCGATAGAAAAGTACCTACCTACCGTATTATATTCTACCCGATACGGCCCTGTGCTTACTACGAAAATGCTTTGTGATTGACACGTGGGTTGGAAAAAAAGGGGTTTTAAACTTACTTTACCATAGTTTTCTGTCGTTTTTTTGCTACACTCTTCAATCTGTTCCTTTTCCGAGCTTTATCAGGGTCCACAATCACAATTTCCTCAACATTTTCAATCATATTCGTTATAAAACACTGGGAGCACACACCACAGCCTCTAAATTCTCACCAAGACTGACGCCATGTTGAAAAAAATACGCTCTGTGATTGGCCGGAATGGACTTGTGAAAATTTGTAATGCGAAACGGTTAGACTTAAAAGGATTTGAAAAAAACTTACTTGTTTAACGGCTTTTTTCTCATGGATGCCTTGCACTTATTGGAACTTGAAGGGCATAGGCAAACTGACATTTTAACGGAGAATACGACCAAATCAAAAAGTAAATTTTTCGGGTAGGTGGACATATGGCAGTTTGATATTCATCCACTCAAGTATCGTAGACTGTGACTGTGACCGCATAATAGGTATTAAAGTAACAAATGGTATGCGTTCTTTTTTGGTATTCTCGGTCTATATGCCTACCGATTGTGTCGATAATTTGCCTGAATTTACTAGTTGTTTAGCTCGGATTAGTGCAATTATTGACACATATGAATTACCATGTGTTTACATTTTAGGAGATTTTAACGCTCACGCCTATACTTTGTTTGGAAATGAAATGTCAAATTTTTGTAATGAGGTGCTATGGACTTGTGCGGATATGCAATTATTAGGAATAGACTCAGACACATTCACGTTTGTTAGTGAGGCTCACGGCACACGTAGGTGGTTGGACCACTGCCTGACGACGGGAGCGGCCTGGAGTACCGTGCTGTCTGCGAGGGTGCTGTACGACGCGGCGTGGTCGGACCATCTACCGCTCGCCATAGAGTGCCACTATATCTGTGAGTCTGTTCCCCAAAAGTTCTCTAGTCAAGCCACGGTGATACCTCAGCGTATTATATGGGGTGATAGAGATAGTAGTCAATGTGATATGTATTTTAATTACTGTAATGATAAATTGGACAGTGTGAAAGATAGTGTGAGCTGCGTGGATTGTATGAAAGGTTGTTGCATGAATCTGACAGAACATTTTAATTTATTGATTGATGATTTATATACACAAATTGTAAATATATTTCAGAATGCCGCTATTGTTAGTTCGAGATCGCGTCCTGATGAACCGAGTAGAAAACGAAGAAAAGTTTTAGGGTGGAACTTTCATGTGAAAGACGCCCATCAACTGGCGAGATTGCATTTCCGGTGCTGGCTAGTCGCCGGCAAACCAAAGTCTGGTACAATGTATGGAAATATGAAAAATAGTCGACTTCAAAAATAAACTAAAATGGTGTCAAAAGAATGAAGAATCTATTAAAGTTTATATCATTGCTATGCACAGAAAGAACAAAAACTTTGTAAAATTTTGGAACTCAACACGCAAACTAAATTTTAAACAAGGACTTCCTGTCTCGGTAGAAGGATTACAGGATCCCAGGGAGATCGCCGATATGTTTGCCGGCAGATTCAAGGTAACGCCCTTGCAGGTGGAAGGCGCTCACGCCGCCCCGCCGCCGCCGCCCGCCCCAGAGCAGGTGCAGCTGCAGTTCAGCGCGCGGGACGTGGCGCGCGCCGTGCGCGGCATGAAGCGCGGCAAGGCGCCGGGCCTGGACGGGCTGAGCGTGGAGCATCTGCTGTGTGCGGGCAACAAGGTTTACGCCAAGTTGTACAGCCTGTTCAACATGTGCGTTAGGTTTTGTTACCTGCCCAGGGCACTCATGAAAACTGTGGTCGTGACGGTGGCAAAGAATAAGACAGGTGACCTGGGATCTGCTGGCAACTATCGCCCTATCTCCCTGGGTACTATCATTGGGAAGGTGCTTGAGCGGCTGTTACAACCTGAACTGGTAGGTAAGCTTGACATCGCTGACGCTCAGTTTGGTTTCCGTCCCGGTCTGCCAACAGACTCGGCTATACTGAGTCTGAAACATGCCGTAAACTATTACGTCAAGCGTTCAACCTCAGTGTATGCCTGTTTCCTGGATCTGAGCAAGGCATTTGATCTGGTGAATTATAATATTCTTTGGAACAAATTGCTGCGCTCAGATACTCCTAAAGAAATTGTGGGTCTCTTGAGATTCTGGTACGGAAACCAAACCAATTGTGTAAGGTGGGGCGACTTGACATCTAACGAGTATAGGTTAGACTGCGGGGTGCGTCAAGGTGGGCTCACCTCTCCGGACCTCTTCAACCTGTACGTCAATGAGCTTATCGTGGGTCTGAGGAGCACCAAGGTCGGTTGTCATGTCGGGGGAGTTTGTATGAACAACCTTAGTTATGCGGATGACATGGTGCTCAGCCCCTCGATCAACGGTCTCCAGAAGCTAATTTCAGTCTGTGAGCATTATGCCAATGCTCACGGGCTGAAGTATAACGTATCGAAGACGGAGATGTTGGTGTTTAGGGCTGGCAGGGGTCCGGAGAGGGTCCCTGAGGTGGTTCTAAATGGTGCACAGGTTCGGGTTGTGCAGCGGTTCAGGTACCTTGGCCATATTTTGACAGAGGACCTGAGAGACGAGTGTGACATCGAACGGGAAAGGCGGGCACTCTCAATCAGATGTAACATATAGGTAATCTATAATTTTCTGCTCTTGTGAGCAGAAAATTATAGATTACCTATAATGCATATTATGTACCTAATATATGGATAAAGTAGTTATATGTTATATTGCACTTATTTATATATATATATTTATAAAAATCATATTATATAATATTTACCCCCCCCCCTTTCCCACCTATCCTATAAGCAAGCTGCGATTAATTTTACCTAACCTATGTTTGTAACTAGTAATTAAAAGAATAAGATGTAAAACCTAGGCACGTAGTACCTACACTAATTTGTTAAATTAAAATTAATAATAAAACTAACTTCTACACATAATATATAAGTACAGTAATATTAGAGGAAATCTGTAATTGGCCTTACTGTTATGTTTTTACCTTGTATTTGTACCATTGTAACGCTGTTGATTTTCCTAAATAAATAAATAAATAAATAAATAAATAAACATGCTCGCGCGTAGATTCCACAGATGCAGCAGTGATGTCAAAATCACTCTTTTTAAAGCATACTGCCAAAATATGTACACCTGCCATCTGTGGATCAAGTACACCAGAAGGGCGATGAGCACCATCAGGGTGCAGTATAATGATGCATACCGCACGCTCATGCGGCTGCCACGCTTCTGTAGCGCGTCGAGCATGTTCGCGGAGGCGGGGGTGCCCGACTTTTTTGCCGTCCTCAGGTCACGTATCGCTTCATTCTGGTCGGGGCTGAGCAGCTCCGGAAATGCAATCTTGAATGCTGTATCGCAAGACATCACCAATCCTTTTTACAAGCATTGGATATCTGTTCAACAGGACGCGAATCGTAAATGACTGTCTTTTGCAAGTGACTAGTATAACCCTATACATTATATTGGTTATTTGCAGAAGACCTTAGACTTAGATTTTAGATTTTTCATTGTACCTAGCTAGTTTTAAGACAATATGGGTACTGCATTACCTGAAATAAATGACTATTTATTTATTATTTATTTATTATTAATATCCTTATAAATTTATAATACAGGGTGTGATTAATTGATTATAGAAGGTCCTTTGATTCTTTGAGGTGATATCGACTAAGGAACTTTCAACGCTTATAGGTCGCGCAGCGAGCAACACAGATGTTTTCCTATAAGCAGGAACATAATTTGTTTTTATACTACGTATTATACGAGTTTAATTCTTAATCTTAGTAAAAATGCTCCTAATGGTAAAACGTCTCGTAATGTCAACAAAAACGTAACAATAATGGTAGGAATTATAAAGTTGCCGCCATGATTGTTCTGATTTAGAGATATGAGAGGCAATTACATACGACTTACGAGCAGAGCAGATAAACACACACTTCAGAGAACATTATGATTTATCTAAAGTAGTTAGTTAAGCCTTCTAATCCGAGCATTTCAGTGCAAAGAATAAGGCACGCGCCTGAAGAAGGTTCTAGAAGGTAATTGTTTCTTCTTCTGAGCTTAGTCGATGACAATGAGTATAGTGAATGAGTGAGACTAAGTGCCAATTTCTCAGTTGTCGGTTATCTAACCGACAGGGATTGATCTATAAAATAAACGTTATCTCCATATAAAATTCATGACAGATATGTCAAAAGTTAACCACTACTCCCTGGTTATGCTCTAACCGAGAATGGAGAAATTGGCACTAAGGATAAGCTAGTTAAATTAGCGTCAGTCGCTGACTGAACAAGGTGCAAGATCTCATCTAGGAGGCTCTAGCACCTCTTGTAGTTACTAAGATAAAAAGTAAGTACGCTATCTGAAAAGACAAAAATAAATATGAAATGGATGTTTCGAGACTTTTGGGCACTCCGTATCTTAGGGCTTAGTAATGTATTACTTTTTTACAGTTATTTTATGCATTGTCATCGACAAAAATACGTGCTCTAGACACACATGCTTCTCCCTTATTTTCAAAGATCGTCGGTAGCTGTGGCATTCTACATCCAGCCACTGCTGAATCTACATCGTAACTAATATTATAAATGCGAAAGTAACTGTATTTGTCTGTCTGTCTGTTACTTTTTCATGCCAAAACTACTGGACGGATTTGAATGAAATTTGGTTTACATATGGTCTAGATCTAGACCCTAACAAATAACATAGGCTACTTTTTATCCCGGAATTCCCACGGGAAAACTTTTTAAGGCGAAGCGAAGCTCGCGGGTACAGATAGTAATCTTATACTCGTATAGAGGCAAGATCTGATTGTTCATTTGTACTGAATTGGTCCTCAAGCCAATAAGGTCGTTGGTTCAAGCCAATACTCGTAAAGACTCAAAAACACGTCTTCCTCAACAGATCTTCCCTAAGAGCTGATCAAACACCTGCCAGATATAAATCCACAAAACAAAACAATGTCATGTGACTAATTTAATTATTCAGTTGATGTAATAATGCACGTGATCCACGGCAAAACTCTTCGTTACGAGTATGATAAGGAGCTTAAATGTACAAGTTATGTACTTGAATAAATATGTACAGGTTATGTACCTATTTACTTCACACCAATATGGGTACAATTTATGTATTCGTAGACATATGAGGCCAGTTTCTTAAAGACAACATTAGCCAGGTATTAAATGTGAGACCGCTAAATTATCACTTCTATATCAGATCACTGCCTAGTTAAGAATCATTAATTAGGTATATCTTCGCCATCAAACTTAGTGTTCTTATCTATAGCTGGATTAGCCAGAGGGGCTGGTTCAACTATTAGATACTCTGGATTCCTATATAGGTCCTAGATTAAGTTATTACTAACTAGTACCTACAACACGACTTTAGACATATACCTAATACTGGCAAAAATATATCAACGGACCTAACGATCGGGTATCATTTTCAAATTAACTTAAATAGACTTTGTAAGTAAAGCACTTTATCTTCCTAGACATAACTCGAGCTGTCCTAATCTAACCCATGCGGCCCTGTTATAATATCTAATCAAAAATGAATCCTGAACTAGGTAGTCAAGGAATGTTATGTCTGTCTCGAAAATATCTAATAATTTGCTACTTATAACGAACAATTTGACTTCGAGTGTGAGGTGCTAGTTACGATACTTAACAAACCAACGCAATGTTCAAATTGCACAGAAGTCGTGATGGTCCCGAGTTTCGGTTACGTAAACAAAACAATCAGGTAATTATTTTTATTCACAAATCACAATAACGACTATTTTATGTACAAGTACCTAGTTACCTAGGTCAGTATTTTGTTTCCAGTCATAGCGAGTTTGGCACACACTTTACTAACGCGTTACTTATTCTACTTTTTATTTTTACATCTTCATACAAAAATTGTTAACTTTAGTAGTTTTTCTTTACATTTTTTACTACTTATAAAATTATTTTGTGTTCCCAATAGCATAAAATTATAAGTAATAATACAATAAAGAAAAGAAACCGCTAAGGATTTTGGTCGCGATATCTTTATACCTTTTCATCATACTAATAACTAACCCATCACGTCCCCACTGCTGGGGCACGGGTTTTCATTAATGAAGGAAGTGTTTAGGCGTAGTCCAACAAGAGAGGATTGTTGGGCGGGATACATTACCTACTCCATATTATATCTTCATCACGTCCCCACTGCTGGGGCACGGGTTTTCATTAATGAAGGAAGTGTTTAGGGGTAGTCCAACAAGAGAGGATTGTTGGGCGGGATACATTACCTACTCCATATTATATCTTATCCGTACAAAAGTAAAAGTTAGTTTATAGTTTATAGTTCATTATCATACATCATCAACTTCACAATAACAAAACAAACCGAATATCTTCATCTGTCATGTCAATCATTACGGTTTTATACAAACACGCGTACGGCGTATCACCTAATCCTGTTTCGCGATAAGATAACCCGGGACAAGACGTTATAAAAGTATTTACTGTCAATTTATTTCTTATCTTCGTTATATATTTATCCGGTGAAAGTATCAAGCTTGCCACTTGACTGTGAGGGGGTGATTAGAACCAAGGATGATAAACGGACGATGCACAATTTATACAATCCATTGGAACCCGCATATCTGGCGTGAGAAGCGCGCGCTTACCCGACTGAACTATCACCGCTCTCATTGAAGCCTTTATTATTATCACCTAAATTTACCGAGATAGTACAACTTTTTTTACTACGCAACAATGAATGGTTGTTATGCCACGGTTTAAAGAAGGTATTATAGTGCCTTGTTTTTTTTGTTCTATAATTAATAAGCAAAATAAAGAAACACCTCTAATTTTAATGGCGTCACGACAGTCAAAAGTCATTCATAAAATGCTAATTTTGCATATAAATTACACTAAATCGATAAAACTGTCTTTTTAATAGCAGACTGCGGGACTTTCCCTATTCAGATTTCAAAAGCAATAAATATAATACGTAGGTCTTATAGACACTATATATTCAAATATAATGTCCTTTTGTAATTTCTAAATGTAATGATGTAATTAGGAATACTGTTATCTAAAAAGCTATAGGTAAACCTTTATCCAAGCTTGTAATAATGTTAGCACTCATTAAATGTCTACGAAAACGAGGAAAAATATTTCCAACAAAACTTGTTCAGAAAAACCGACTGCGGCAGAGTTGCACTCAAAAACAACTTTTCTCGTCTCCATTTTTGACAACTCCACATTGGTGGAGTATGTGCCTGGAGTGTTACTCAACTGACGAAAATGAACGAACGGCACATTTAATACAACAAGTCTCGCGCAGTAGCGCTCCAAAACTTAGTTTTTCGTGATATAGAGTGACCCTCCTGAATCTGGTAAGTATCTTATTCTTTCCTCTCTCACCAAACGCGTCAGCAGTAACCTCACGTCATGACTAATACATGGACATCTATAATGTAAATCCACCTTCATTGGTCCAGAGTTCCGTAACACAACACTGTCCTCGACTCTTCTTTCTCAGAGGTCAGAGGTCTGCGCAATCACGAAAACAACTTTGCGAAAATCTTGTGACGTCAATTAATAAAGTTTAGAAATTGTGACATTTTCAATTAAAAGTTGGAAAGGGATGAACCTGTCTGCCTTTGGTTTGAGATCTTCTCCTTTTAATTTAGAGACTTTTAGCATTTCTTTGTATATTTTTTAAGAGTTAAGACCCTGGGTACGTGCACATAGCACAAAGGTTATTCAAGTGAACCAGGTGCAGGCTCTTACACCCCCACAGATAATTTATTTAGATATTTATATAAGGTACGAGTACATCAACAGTACAAATGTTACAATACACTTACAAAAGAAAGGTTAGAGAGGTAAAAGAAAGGTTAGAGAGATAATAGAATAGAATAGCCTCAAGTTGGTTCGTTGGTTGTGGTTTTTCGGTGCACAAATCTGGCGTAGGTAAAAAAGTGTATATTGTTTATATCCCAACATTGAAAAAACAGGCACTATGTTTATTATTAGTACTCAGTGTTTAGGTTTCACAGGCTCCCAGGGTCGTATACCAATTTATTCTTAAGTTAATAATCAAGGGCATAGCTTAGATATACCTAAATAAGTAGCAGTTTAGGTTAGGACATACCATTGTCATTAGGTACAGATAGGTACATTTGGGCTTAAAAATTAAAAAAGCGCCTTAAAATCTTTTAATGAAACATTTACGTGTTGGTACTCTTTGCAGTGATGTTGTGTGTTATGTCTGCAAGAATTCATCAGGCGCTTCGCTTGGCTTTTATCTTGTAATGTCTCAATCAAGAAACATTACTATTGTAATTTGAGAACGACTCAAATATCTTATGTACGATTACGAAAGGCAATTCCTGAGTAGGTACCTAAAAATTTACCACCAATGACCTTCCTATAAGATCGACTAAACATAGCTTTTATAAGAAACAAAATATGTTATAACAAGTGCAACTGCAAAAACAACCTTCATATTTAGGATAAACTATTTATTTTCCTAATCCATCTCCACATTCAAGTTTTTAATTTACATTAATTGTTTTTTACCCGACTGCCGAAGGAGGAGGGTAATGTTTTTCGATTGTATGTTTGTATGTATGTTTGTCTGTTTCTTTGTTCCCTCATGTAGCCTAAACGGCTTGATAGATCTTTACGTATGAGGTATCGTTAGCCGAAGGAGGAGGGTAATGTTTTTCGATTGTATGTTTGTATGTATGTATGTTTGTCTGTTTCTTTGTTCCCTCATGTAGCCTAAACGGCTTGATAGATTTTTATGTATGAGGTATCGTTAGAAGCGTATTGATTGCGCGATGGTTATAGGCTATGCGACGTTAAATTAAAATGTATATAGCGCCCTCTAGAGGCCATAAAGTGATGATCGAAAAAATAATATTTTTCCAACTATGCCGTGTAGGATATCAATTGAAAGGGCTTGTGAAGCAGATTACAACTATGCATATTGTAGGTATTTAAATCACAACACCAAAATTATTGAAATAAAAAATGTTCATAAAATAAAACCAGACTACTGACATAAAATTTCATAAAATAAAGACCACTAAAAAGTTACAAATAAAAAAATATAATTATAAACAAACAAAAAACCCGACTGCACGCTAAAAAGATGAAAACAAGCCCCAATGTTAATGGAAAGTATCGCAGGCGGGGACCAACTTGACCGCCACACAAAGTACCTAAGTAACATTCAGCTAAATGATGAACCCCTGCTGGTCCGCGCCTGCGATACTTTCCATTAACATTGGGGCTTGTTTTCATCTTTTTAGCGTGCAGTCGGGTTTTTTGTTTGTTTATAATTATATTTAAGTTGTCGGTACGCTGTGACGAGATATAACTGCAAAAACAAACTCCACACATTAAGAATAAACTATTTATTTTCCACCTCAATCTCAACAATCAAGTTTTTATTTTACTTTCATTTTTTTTCTTAAGTTGCCGGTACGCGGTGACGGCGGCCAATCGCGCTCGTTCACGCCTCATGCGCTCCACGGCTGGCAACTCTCGCAGTTTACTCTTCTTTCCGGTTCCGGTCGCCATTTTGGAACTCGGAAGAGGTTTGGACTGCGTAGAGGTTTTATTTGACAACATTTCTGTGAGGAGCAGCGAACGGCGGCCGGGCTGAAAATAAAGAAGTGTTTAAGTAAATCATTTTCTTTTATAGGCTTATGATTGAGAGTTTACTAATAATGTTAGGTGAAAATAATGAAGTCCAAGTAACATGATTCAGGGAAATATAGATTTATGTGACTCGTACATGTACGATGTACGTCGCGTCGTCTTTAATCACACAAGTCCCTAGTAGTTCTGATATTTATTTTATTTTATTTTAAAGCATTATAAAACCGGTCAGACACAAAATACATTTCTAAGTAAATATGTTATTTAACAAACAATCTACTGACTAACCCTTAAGGATATGATAACTGCATGCTATACGTTATTCATAATTAGGTATGTAAGCTTCAGTCACATAAGGTAGATTTTACTCACCGTTATTTTCCTTACTTCTTGTTGGAAACGATTATGGTTAATGATATTAGGGTTAATGATGCCAGTATCATTAGCAAGTTACATGCTACAAAGAGAGTATGAAAATCTTTTGCATTAAGCACTTTTATGAATTATGATTCAGCCCTATCTACCCAAAAAGCGGGAAACGATCGTATAAATTAGTGTGTTAGTTTTATTAAATCCCTATAACCATGCGAACGCAAAAGCAAACAGCCTTTATTCAGAATCGAAAACAAATGAAACCATCATGATAAACATAGCATAGCACCATAAACATTCTCACACAAATAACAAAATATTTTTTATTCCTAATACCATAGATCAGAGATAATATTCAGCTTACCCGAGGCGCTCCGTCGTCTTGCTTGGCCTTCCTAGGTTTGATGGTGAGGGTGGGCGGCGCGTGCGCCACCTCGCCAAACGAAATCCGCTCGTATGACAACTCCGCACGGGCTAAATTTGATTCCTGGGAATAAGGAAGGATATCATTTTATAAACATTATATGAAGAAACAGAAGATGTGAACGCAGTCCTATATAGTCATATACATAAGTAAATAATCGTCCACAAGTGTGACATAACACACCCTCGGCTTTTTTCAGTCACCCGCTACGGAGTCAGTAATAAGCTCATCAAAGATGAAAATAACTAAGTGGCATTTTAAGAATTCCTGATCCATACACATAGGTACGGTGGCCTGCGCCTAAAAGTATACAGGCGGAGTTTTTAAAATAGCGATAACAAGCTCACAGGCTGCTCAAGCACATCCACATAAACACCACTGCTACACATATCACACACAACACGTCCCTGGGTTTATAAAAGATGTAGCTGGTCCCTTCATCAACGGGGATCGCTATTTTAAAAACTCCGCCTGTATACTTTTAGGCGCAGGCCACCGTACATCAAATATTTCTTTCGCCATTTTATCTCCTCGGTGATCGAGCCTTTGTGAATTAATAGTTGGTTTAAAAATATATAGATTGCTTTCAGTGGCATGGTTTGGAAGAGGCCTAAGACCAGCAGTGGACTGCTATAGATAGGCTGATTTACAATTAATAAAATGATGAATCTTGAATCATCACTCCCTCAGAATATGAGGGATACATCTCATAATTTGATTTTTTTTCATTTTTCAGTAACTTGATACCTTTTTTAGTGTTTTTATGACTGTACTTTTTTTTTAACTTTGTTTATTTAATATATTTATATGAATCATTACATAATATTATACACAGTACCATGCACTGAAACCAACAGATTTAAGTGCGACATGGTGAGATTGCTGAAGCACTCACTCATTTTTGTGAAGGAATGTTGGTCTCTTATTATGAGTGTGCGACATAAAACCCCAATATTCTCACCTCAGCCGCCTTTTCCTTCTTAGCTTTCTTCCTCAATGTGAGCTGTCGTCCGCGGCTGGCCTTCTCCTCGCCCTGCTCGCCTGGTGCCGCGCGGCCGGCGTCCTTCTTGCGCTTCCTAGCTCTGCGCTCGTTGCGCTCCGCCATCGCTGTGCCTTTGATGTCCTGGTCATCTTGCATGTCCAGCTGTGGAGGGATAAAGCATTACATTCTTGAAGCTTTTGGAGCTATGTGACAGCCAAAAATAAGACTTTTTGCTCACTTGCAATTGGCCCAGAGACCACAAGTAGGTATTTCCTATGAGCTTTACAAGTCAAGTTTCCCCACAATTTTAAACTTATCCTCTTTTATATTCATTAATGAATATAGTTAAGTATTAAAGGTAAAATGTCAACCACTTACAGGATAATCATCATCAGTCCTGTCATTGTTGAGTGTGCGGATGGCGCTGTTGATGCGGAGTGAGAAGGAGCGCCCAGACTCGCCCGGCAGCCGCTGCAGCGACGAGACGGGGTTCTTGCTGCTACCCTTCACATGTGGCTTCTTTGGCTCATCTGTAAAGTTGTATTTAATGTTAAATGTTAGCACAATGTTGTGGCAAATGTGAAAAAAATAAAGTTGATGTTTCTGTCTATTTCTTGTTTTGTTATATATTAGTGGCTGAAAGGAACCAACTACAGTTTACTTAAGTAACTGGATAAACATAAGAATAAAATATTTTAAACAGTGATAGACACTTACTAACTTCAGAAGACTGTTTCTTATTTTTAAACTGTTTTTTCGGCTTGGGTTCATACTCTGGTAATCCGAACAGTCTGGCAACAGACCGCGGCATCGGCTGGTCATCAGGGTCTGTCGGCGGAGCATTGATTTGTGTTTTCAACCTAAAAATAACCGAGGATGAATTTAGTAGAAATATACTAATAATTGGACAGAGTAATATATAGAAGAAAAAAACTGGTAAATTAGCTGCTAATCTGTAGCTGGAGAAGTGTTCAAGTCATGAAATGAACAAATTAATTTAAGATTTTTTTAATTTTAGACATAACCAAAAAGTTAGTAGAAATTATGAGTGCTCTTACTTTTTCATGCGCTGCGCTTGTTGCTTCACCGGATCCTTGACACCATGGTGCTTTTTGGCTGGGATTTTTCGTCCCATTTCTATCGGCTATTCTATAGTGATTTACCTAATAAAGATTTTCTTTACAATTTCACGTTGTGATTTTCGTACAATGTGTTGTTGAATAGAAACGTTCGAAAATCGATGATGTCTTGATGTTACTTTGCAATGTAATAAATATTTCACAATGTCTTTATTAAAATTTTCCCTTTTTAACCGACTTCAAAAAAAGGAGGAGGTTCTCAATTCGTCGGGATCTTTTTTTTTTTTTTTATATTTTTTTTTATGTATGTTCACCGATTACTCCGCCGTTTATGAACCGATTTTGAAAATTCTTTTTTTGTTGTATTGGGTTGAGCTCCCAGGTGGTCCCATTTTTTTTTCAGAATTTTATCTCACCCCCAAGGGTGGGTAAAGGGGTAAAAACAGGGTATGAATTTCCATTTTGGGCACATATTAACCGATCCTAATGAAATTAAGAAAGTAAATATAGTTCTTATAACAAAAAAATATGATGGTGACCTTGAACTGATCTGATGATGGAAACGGAAGGCAGTCAGGGGAACTCCTCAACGGTATATAGCAACTACTTCGTGTTTAGGCTTGAATGATTCGTATTGATTAGTAGGACTTTTTGGTATCATTTGCACCTTACTTTTGATTGAAAATTATTACAAATAAACTAAAAACTATTAAATAAAATAATAATTAAAAAAATTAAAAAACCGACTTCAAAAAACCACTAAAATGTAAGAAATAATTTAAGGTTTACACAAATTCTACTCGTATGAGACAGTACAAATATACCTAAGCAGGAACTGTTCTTTTTTGAAGTTGGTGCCATATTTCTTCAGATTACTTTGTCACCGCACCAACATCAAAAAAGAACAGTTCCTGCTTAGGTATATTTGTACTGTCTCATACGAGTAGAATTTGTGTAAACCTTAAATTATTTCTTACATTTTAGTGGTTTTTTGAAGTCGGTTTTTTAATTTTTTTAATTATTATTTTATTCTAACGTATAAAAACGTTTGTATAAACATCTTTAAATAATTAATAAAATCAGCATTTGCAAATTGTATGTATCGCTTCATTTATAACTAATGTTTGTTAATTTTAATTTGTGATTCGTTAATAATAGTTTTCGAATGTACGTAAAGGAAAGGTTAGAAGCGTTCCATTCCATACAACTCTTGTCATCTTGATTGGGCATACACTGAATAAAAATACTTTTAACTCATAACTTTTTAGTTGTTTGTAATAACTTTGTCTTTTTAAGATTATTTTCATGAATTTCAGCAGTTAAAAAAATATTATATGGATTAGGCTTTGTGTTCTGGGACTAAAGTTGTTTTTGATGATTTGACGATATTACTAATTTGTATCAACAGGAACGTGTTCTCGAAAAACGTCAATGAAATCGACCAATAGCAGCTCAATCAGATGATTGTTGTGGAAGTGGAGGGGATGATGGCGATTGTCGTCTAGCGCGCGGGGAGGGGGCTTGTTTTTAGCTGCAAGGTCGTTCTTTGTGTCAAAAAATTTTGCTTGTGACGAATACTCTGTTTATAATAATTACTGACTGTTTGTGCTCGGTTTTAAAGGTCGTTGTGCGTGTATGTCTTGTGTAGTTTTTAGTTTCTAAATCAATCCGTAAACTTTGAACGTTCCAATGAATTTGGGAGGAGGACAAAACACAGATGGACCCAATGCAGGAGGAATATTTGTTCAATTTAATCAGGATTGCACGTAAGTGTTTGTTTGAAGCAGCTGTTGTTGTTTGTTATTGGCTCGAAGGGGAGCGAAAGGGCATGAAATATGTGAAGTGGCGACTGTGGCGAAGGGCGGAGGGCTTCGCTCGATCTCGAAACGTCAAGGTTTCTATGGGTGCTCGTTACGAAAACGTATTGTCGTCAGTTAGCGTCGTTTGTGGTGGAGTAGCGATGATGCAATATGTCATTGCCAAAGGTTTCGTAACGTTAGACGCTTCGCACTCATAACAAACGGTATAAACAAACATGGCGCTCGCTGGCTGCACACAACAGCTGACCGCAGCCCTGGGCTCGCCTGCCGCCGCCGCGCCCACAGACCCTGAGCTAGACATGAGCTTCACCATTCTATTCAGACTTCCTCATTCTTTGTTTGATGCACTTTCCTGATTGGTCAGTCACTAGGTCACTGTGTTATCCTCATTGTACCCAATGTAGCTATAGACACAGGAACTTTGATCTATGTCTCATTACTAGAACTTCCATAAAATTATGTTAGAATGAATACTAATAAGTCTACTTACTTTCAATTGATCATTTTATTACAAAGAAGAACAGTATTTTACCAATGTATAGATTTAGCCTTTGTTGTGTTTATCTTGGCAGCTGCACTGTTCCACTAAAAACACTCACCATTTTATCACTTTTCTTGGAAACAATTAATGGATAATGCATTTTTGTTGCACCAATAGTGAGGAAACACATTCCAACAGTTGGATAACCTTTTGCTGCATTTATTGTAAGTGCACAATTAATTGTGCCAAAGGATGATTTTAGATTAACTTCATGTAAGTACTATCGTTGAATCACCTGGTGGCCTACTTGCAGATTGGAACTGTTTAAAGCCAGTCTGCCTGTAGTTACCCATAAATGCTCATGACATTGCACATGGAATATTGTTTAGACATATATGCCAGTATGATATTCTCCAAAAGTGCATAATATATATCAAAATATTAGACCCTACGCTACCCCCACATCACCTTTTAGTTTTTACTGTAGGGACCCTACACTACTACACTTCTTTGTGAAAATATTCTTTTTACAAACATCAATACGTTTGCCAGGTCCCTAGTGGCGGGCAGCAGTAACGGGTACCACCTGTTTGCGCTGACCCCTGACGATGGGGTGGAGGAGATCTACGCCAGCCGGTCCGGGCAGGACACCTGCCTCGTCGACCGCCTCTTCAGCTCCTCTCTTGTCGCCATTGTTACCCTCTCTGCGCCCAGGTATGGAAGCAAATATTAATTATTAGGTATTTTCTTATAATGATAGTTGAGTTCAAAATAGCTTGGATTTAAGAATTTTACTCACATTTTACAATCTTGATAAGTATAGGAGCTGCTATTGAAAACAACTTATTGATGTAAAAGATACAACAATATTGTAAGTTGAAGCCAAACTGATTTATTATTAAAGTACCCTCTAATACAAATTATAATGAGACTGTTCAAATACACAATATACCTTTCTCTCATAATGAACAGGATCGAAATTAGATTAATACAGAACAAGAACAGATTATCACACAATCAACAGACAATATAATGACAGATGGTTAATCAACACTAAACCATAAAGTTAAACATTAATCAACAGTAATTAAACTAAACACAAGAATCAACAAAAGTTAAAGTCAACAAGAATTAGGTATGCCAATAATATCAGGCCACATATCCGGTGGAGGTATCACTATAGGTTCATCAGAGGTTGAAGGTGAAGATGGCATGGAGACAGCTGGTCTGTGCATCTGTGCTGGTGGAGTCTCCACTCTTGGAGTAGGCACAGCTCGAGCTAACATCTGGTCAGCGTGTCGCCGGTGCAACTCCCCATCTTCCGTCCTCACCATGTAGGAGCTCGGTCCCTCCACCTGCTCGACCGTGGCTCTCTGCCACTTGACTGGTGCCTGGTACATGCGCACGAGCACCGGCTGCGCGGGCGCGAAGGTGCGCGCGGGCGCGCTGTGCGCCGCGGCCTCCGCTTGGCGCGCGGCGGCGCTGGGCGCGGCGGCGGGGTGCAGCGCCGACACCGCCGTCCTGTACTTGCGTCCGTTCAGCATCTCCGCCGGACTCTTGTTGGTGCAGCTGTTCGGCACCGTCCTCAACGCATAAAGCGCTTTAGGCATCTTCTCGCTCCATGGTATATCAGATTCGCTCATTTTCTTGAGCTTATTCTTAAATGTCTGAATAGCCCTCTCAATTTGCCCGTTGGTTGCCGGGTGATAAGGCGGGGAATACAAGTGCCTGATCCCATTTTTCTTTAAGAACATGTTGAACTCTTCGGAACTGAAAGCCCTACCGTTATCGGATACTAGCACATCAGGCAGTCCTTGTGAGGCAAATATTTTTCGCATAACACTTATAACTGTTCCACTGCTCATAGATTGGATTATTTCAGCCTCGAACCATTTGCTGTAGCTGTCTATCAGAACAATGAATGTTTTTCCTTGGAACGGACCGGCGAAGTCAACATGAACTCGGCTCCATGGCTTTTCAGGAACAATCCAGGCTTGGGGATCTCTCGGAGGGTTGTTTCTCACGGCTTGGCAGGCTTCACATTCAGCCACCACTCTCTCAATCTGTTGGTCCATACCAGCCCACCATACGTATCCTCTAGCATATGCTTTTGTTTGGACTATGCCGGCGTGCGGCTCATGCAATAATTTTAGCACTTCTTTTTGAAGTGACTGGGGTATAATGACTCTGTTGCTCCACAATAAACAGTCTTTATCGTGTGAAAGAGCCTCTCTGCGCGTCCAATATGGCTGCATCTCTGGATCTGTATTCGCACGTGGCCAGCCGTGTAGAACGTGAAACAAAACTTTACGTAACACACGATCCTTTTTTGTTTCAGTCACAATCCTAGTTACATCCAGGTTCCATCCCTCAGGCTGCTCCGCCAGTAACAGCACTTCGCCCAGGGCATTCTCCTTGTTACCAGAACAATTTACTGCGGTCCACCTACTGAGGGCATCAGCTTGCCCAATCAATTTGCCTGGTCTAAACTTTATGACATAGTCAAAACATCCCAGTTTCAATGACCATCTCAGCATACGTGGTGAAATAAAGTCAGGAATCGGTTTATCAGGATTGAAAAGTCCAACTAGCGGCTTATGATCTGTTATAATGCAGAATTTGCGCCCAATCAAAAACTCACGGAACTTTTCCAACCCATACATGATGGCTAACGCTTCCTTATCGATTTGCCCATATCTGCGTTCATGCGGTTGCAAGGTTCGGGACGTCATCATTACTGGTCTCTCAGACCCATCTTCCATAATGTGAGCTATTACGGCCCCAAGGCCATATTCAGATGAATCACAAATGAGCAGTAGCTCTTTATTCAGGTCATAGCCGACTAGAGTCATATCAGATGACAGTAAGCTTTTCGCATCCTCAAAAGCTTTCTGTTCCACATCGCCCCAGACCCAAGGTCTCTTTGATTCGAGGAGGCGATACAGTGGCTCTAGTAATGTTGCTTTATCAGGCAGGAATTTCTCATAGAAGTTATACAGCCCCAGAAAAGCCCGCAACGTGGCTTTGTTTGTAGGTGCCGGTTTATCTTTAATTTCACGCACTTTTTCAGGTGACGGGTGCAGACCTTCAGCATCTATCGTATGACCCAAGAAGTTTATGCTGTTAGAAGCAAATACACACTTCTTCAGATTCAGTCGAAAACCCATATCTGTCAGTTTCTGTAGGACTGCTCGTAGTCTCTGGTCGTGCTCCTGCGCGGTGCGGCCCGTCAGCGCCACGTCGTCCAGCAGGCACGCCACGCCCGCCATGCCCGCCAGCGCCGACGACATCACGCGCTGGAAGATCCCGGGAGCCGCATTCACACCGAAGGCCAGGCGGTTCATCCGCATCAGCCCGAGAGGCGTATTCAGTGTTAGGAGCATTGCTGTGTCCTCATCCACCTTCATCTGTAGGTACGCATGCTTCAAGTCGAGCTTGCTGAAGACTCTTCCTCCACTGAGGTTCACGAAGGCTTCGACGGCGGCTGTGAGTGGATACGTATCGACATCAATGGCAGAATTGACGGTTGATCGATAATCGCCGCAGATACGTAACGCGCCATCATCTTTCTTGACGAGCCGCAGTGGGGTCGCCCACTTGGAGTATCGCACCGGAGTCAGGACGCCGCTCTCAACCATCCGAGTCAACTCCTCTTCGACTTGTTTCTTCAAGGGAAATGGGACCGGCCGTGCTTTCAAGAACCTTGGTTTTGCATCAGGACGAACGTGTAATGAGATTTCAGGACCTTTATATTCACCAAGTGTCTCATTAAATAAATCCGGGAACTCACTCATCAGTCTTGAAATTTTATCATCAGTCCAACACAGTCCCGCAACATCCAAACACAACGCTTGAAACCAGTTCCTACCTAACAAGCTCGGCCCTTTACCCGACACTACTAACAGTTCACACTGGGCCTCCTTGTTGCCTAGCACCACGCGCACGTGCGTCACACCCAACACTTTCAAAGGTTCACGAGTCCATGTCACTAGTTTTACATTGGTAGACTGCAGAGGTGGCGCCACCTGCCACAGCTTGCGGTAGGTTTCTTCAGAGATGATGCTCCTCGAGGCGCCCGTGTCCACTTCCATGCTCAGCTTGGCGCCATCGATGGTCAGCTCTGCTGTTATCGGTGCACGGTAACTATTATCCGAGCAGACGTAGACACCCATCATATCTTCTGGAGCCACCACTTCTTGGTCGTCACCTCCCACTTGATGCACCTTTCCCGATTTCTTCATGCAGGCGGAGGCAATGTGCCCAAATTTCTTACAGTAAAAGCACTTAGCTTTCATGAAAGGACACCGCTCCCCAGCCTTATGATTCTGTGCACAATGTCGACATTCAATCGATTTTATTCTACCAATGTCCATAGGTTCACTGACACTGGACGGAGTTTGCTTCATCTCGCTAGTGTCGGGGTACAGGTCATGAAACGCCGCCTGGTAGTTGAGACAGAGCTGCACAGCCCTCTCGTACGTGAGGTCCGTAGTCTTCAACAGGTCGCGACGCAGGCGATCGTCTCGCACGCCCAACACTAGTCGATCCCGTAACTGTCGTTTCAAATCTACAAAGTTGCACTTAGCTGCCATGAGGCTTATGGCCGATACAAAGTCCTGCACGCTCTCCCCTTGTATTTGTAGGCGTTTGTGAAATTTCCCGGCTTCAAGTATTTCATTCACTTCAGGTTCATAAAATTTATCTAACACCAAGAGAATGTCATAAAACCCAACACTGGTCGGTCTTTTCGGCACTAGGAGTGACACTATTAGTGAATAAGTATCTTTACCGCACTGAGATAGGAACAATGATCGTGCTTTTTGTTCATCCGCCGGCTCCGCGGACACCCCCGCGGCGTCGAGCGCACACAGTAGCCGCTCCTTGTATTCACACCACTTATCAGTCTTTGGGTTAAACTGACCGGGAAACACAATATTAGATAGATTTGACGCCATTATCCTCACAAAAACAATTAATTTACCAAAGTCGCCATTAAAAGATACAACAATATTGTAAGTTGAAGCCAAACTGATTTATTATTAAAGTACCCTCTAATACAAATTATAATGAGACTGTTCAAATACACAATATGATGAATTTTTGAGAATATTTTTTTCTTAATAATAGTATAGCATAGTGGCAGTGGCAGTGTCTGAAATGGTACCCTTAAGGCCTCTACACACCAAAGCCGCTGACCCGGCGGCTCGGGCCGCCGGCTCAACCCGCCGGCCTCATTTTGTACAATCATGCCTCATTTTGTACTATGTTAAACCGCCGGCACTAGGCCGCCGGGCTATGCCGCCGGGTCAGCGGCTTTGGTGTGTAGGAGGCCTTATACTGTTGCAAGTATAGTAGATGCCCTTTAATGCATTGAACTAGCAACTTAGCTCAATTATCAAATTTCTTATACTTTTTTGAGGCTTTGTAGTAACTAGTAAGTAGTAGTTGTATGTTGCATTATTATGGTAAATTCTTATTGTCATGGAATAAAATTTAAATCAAATTAAGATGTCTTGAAATATTTGTGTATGTAACTATGTATAAAATACACTTGTTCAAACGGATACTGCCACATTACTGTAAGTTTAATGGTGTACCTACATTCATAGAATAACTTGAATGTATCTTCAACTTCAAGCCAAAATTTGTGTCAATATGATATTTTTTAGCTTTTTACCTATGTTATATTTAGTTTCTATGACAAAAGCGGATTTATTAGTAGTTTGATCTAAGGCACCTGCAATTTGTACAAACATTTACTTAGCTAAAATAAAAACATGTTTTCTTCTATTCTGCTGATATCCATGCGAAAATTATATTTTTCTTGCGTAGTAAACAATGGTAGATTAATAGTTTTATTTGTCCTACGCATGAAATCATTAAATTCATACGTCGTCGCGCGTGCGCCATTGGCCATTACAAATATTGTTGCGACATAATATTTCTTGCACAACGCTAACTATAATTTCATCTATTAATTAGTCATTAACTGCATATGATATTGAACTTTAGATAAACCAGCCATCATTAGTCTTCGATAACTCATAATAATACCTACTGATACATCAGGAAATAGTTAGATCATTTGTCTTATAAACTAACCCCCTTATTCATAGAAAAGTTACAATACGTTTTAACTAATAAACTGTTTTGTCCCTCTCTGTCAAGAAACAAATTGTTCTTTGTCGGAAAGGGACAAAACAGTTTATTAGTTAAAACGTATTGTAACTTCTCTATGAATAAGGGGGTAAAGCTATAATAGCTACCGGAACGTATACGGCAAAAGTTTTAAAAGCTAAAAGCTCGCAAGCAAAAGCTAATTTAATGTGGCAGTGAATGCAAACTGGCAACCTTGGGCAGAGGGCCGACTCTACGCCTCTACGCACCCAACTGTTGACGTCTTCATGCAATAGTGTTTATGTTCTCTGCGTCTTATCTACAAGATTGCGTGAATGCGTGATAGATATTATATCACTTGTTTACAATAGGAAATGTTTTTTTTTGTTAGCTTTCTGGGCCCGGTAATATAGGGGACAAGGTGTATGTGAAATAAAATTTTGTAGGTATATTTTAATGAAAACTATTTCTTTAATTAAATGTCAAAGTCAAAGTCATAGTCATTGTCTTATAATGCTTTACGAAGCATATTATTAGAAATGTAATTAAAATCATGCTAACTATCTCAATGTTAAAGTCAAAAGAATGTCATCATCTTTCACATTCATCTTGTTTCCACTTGCCCTTCTAACAATAATTTTAGAACTGGACAGTTGGAATTTGTAGAAGCTGCGCTAATCCTATGTTTACTCACATTAAAAAATAACGGCGGCTTTCAATTTAAATCGAAATTCGGTAACCCTTTTTTTAAGACACTGAAGATATTATATTAACTGTATTAACAGCATATCAATATCTGCCCCGGCCGGGGATCAAACCTGGGACCCTCGGCACAGTAGTCTTGCACTACCGCCAACTGGTGAGAGGACAGAAAACTCAGCTTTATTGGTCAGCTGAGGCAAGACCGAGGATAGTGTTATTTGAACCAGGAGTTCCTATGCTGATAGCTAATATACCGAATTCAGATACCGAATTCATACGTAATGGGCTAGGTACACCACAGTATAGAATATGTTATAGTATTGCCGAAGTTACGCAAACTCCCAAATAATACGCTGCGATGCCCATAATAAAGTACACAGGGCGTTAGCATTGCACAGATGCATTCAGAATAAAAGTCCCCTACCAACATCTTACCAGCCAACAACTGTCCCGCAAAAATATACGTTCGTTTCATGTCTTAAAGTTGTTCGTTGGCAGCATTTCGACAGCGTCGAAGGGACTTGTGTTCTTGTACGTGTATACTGTTGTTGGGTGACGACGCGGCTATTTCTGGTCTCCTGGTCCCCGTGAACTTGGCAATGTCGATGCAGACGTAGTGACGGCTTCTCACGACCTTCGGGGCTTTTCTAATGCCCTGGTATTATACGTACTCCATACATAAGGGAGAAAAACTAAGGAAAAACTAGACTGATTAAATTTACGGATATCATAATTTGCGATGACTTATAAAATTAATCGTTAGACTACAATGTAAATTTAGTGTTATCTAAAAATGACCGTCCTCTAAACATACGACATTTGCTTTTTTATTTATAAAAGTTCATTACACTACGATAGAGGTGAATGATAATGCGCTATCGGGCCATAAGGTATATCCATCCATCCATCCATTAATAGACGATGGCTGCTAATCACTGGCTTGTTAGTAAATCATTAAGGCATTTCTAGCTTATGATGTTTTGATAGAAAGCTGTATTAGTTCTACTTCGCTGATAGTGATAACTGGGAACTGGTTTTAAAAACATCCGTAGAAGATAAGAAACTGTCACGCCACATTAATGGAGATAAAAGGTAGACAGGAGCAGTTGTCATGTCAGTATTGAGCATTGAAGTACCCTGCGGGACCACTGCTGATTGTCTTATTAACTTCTAACGAAAAGGATAGAGTCTTGTGTTTTTCCTTCCTGTTACACCTCCGTAGAGTCTACTATCACCTACCTCTGTTTCGCTCTGCTATAGGACAGTATGATGAGCTCTAAACTCAATTCACGTTCTCTAGATATTTCTTATTTATAAAGGAACGTTTTGTGGTCGTCGTTGCGTGTTTTGAAACTATACAAGGCCAGAACGCACCCATAGTGTACTAGCACTGTATAGTTTCAAGTGAAAAAAATAAATATTTTCCTTGAAAATATACACGATTTGTGCGTACTAATCGCGTATACTTTCAAGTTGGGATTTACTGAATTGTGCTTGAAAATATACATTGCTATTACGCACATTGCTTGTTTGGCGTAGGTACTTGTCGCATATAATTTATACCTACATGCTGATTCTGTTTTACTTAACTATTTCGGTAAATGTACACATGACTACAATTTACTTATTCTGACTGCCATACCTATAGAATGTTATTAAATAAAGATGAACAAGCTCTAATTTGATTGATAAATTGACATTTATAGCAATCATACTTGCAAGTAAGAATACTAATATCTTATTTTTTATATGAAGTAAGAGTAATACCTACTACACTCACGAGAAATGAAAAGTTCCAGTGGCGATAGCTCCTGAACGGAAAAGACTAGCTTAATGACGCCGTCGGAAATATTAAAGTACAATTAACAGCGCATCAAAATATTATTATAACCAACTAAAAACGTAAATTTTGATCAAATTCTATATTAAATGTTTGAAAAAGTTTTGGTAATTTATTTATTTATTTATTTATATACACTTTATTGCACACATAAAACAAATTTTACACAGAAGCATTTTAAAACATCGGCGGACTTATTGTTAAAAAGCAATTTCTACCAACCAACCTTTGATTGGTAGTTATCGGTTGAATATAATCACACACACGCACTCACGCCTTGTACTAATGTACTCCCTTGCGGGGTAGGCAGAGGTGCATTGCTGCACCCACTTTTCGCCAGAGTGTTATGTTAGTCCCAATGTAATAGGGGGCGAGCCTATTGCCATTTTACGGGCACATCCAAGACCCGAGAACAAATATCTGTCTTTAAACAAATATCTGCCCCAGCCGGGAATCGAACCCGGGACCATCGGCTCGGTAGTCAGGGTCACTAACCACTACGCCATTCGGTCGTCGGTTGAATAATATAATGTAAGCTCTTAAAATTAATTTGGTGTTGACATTTTGCAACTTCGACTTATTGATTGCTCGTGAGTATATTACTCTATAGACCTATTAGAGACCTCCTGTAGGTTGGCTGGTAGAAAATGCTTTTAGCATTAAGTCCACCTTTTGTACACTTATGTTATATTTGTGCAATAAAGTATTAAATAAATAAATAAATATTTTTCATCAAGTTTTGGGGAGCCTACCCTATCTATCTATGAGTATTAATTATAAAAACCTACTACCTGGTAACTAATCACGTATACTTTCAAGTGGTCGCATTTTTTTTTTATTTTTTTTTTAACACTTTATTGTATACAAAATACATACTTAGTTACAATAAAAGATGAAGAGAAATAAACTTAACTACCTAGTATACAAGGGCGGACTTATCGCCTAAACGCGATCTCTTCCAGTCAACCCTGAAGGTAAGGAGACAAGTGTCTAAACTCTTAATAACTAAATTTATGTTTGCATACAAAAGTAATATAACCTAATATTTACACATAACATCTTATAGAATTTAATTAGAATTAACTATACCTATTACACGTCTATAATAAAATATATATTTACAAAATTAACAATATATATCCAGATAATAATATATATTTACATACATAATAAATAAATAATAAAATATAAACATACATAAATATTATAGTAAATTTCTACCAACCTAAGGTCGTAAAGTAATATTTTTTCAAATTGTTTTTAAATGCGTTAGGTGATGATGACAATCTTACATCCATAGGCAATGCATTCCATAGATTCACCGCTTTAATCGCGAATGAATTACTGTAGGTGGCACTATTATGTGACGGTACACTCAGCATCTTATTCTCCTGTGATCGCAAAGCACGGCCGTGGGAGCACAAGTAGGTGAACTTGCACCGTAAGTAGTGGGGAGCAGCAGGATTATTAAGAACATTGTACAATACAGTTAAAATATGACTATTCCAAGCTGATTTAGATCGCTTTAGTAATTACTGTATTGATAATAAACTGCACTTAAATCTATCCAAATGTAACACAATAACTTTCACAAAAAAAAGAAAAACCATATCATTTAAGTACGCTTTATGCAATACTCCTCTTAAGAAAGTTGATACCCTGCGGGACCTTGGTGTCGAACACCTTTTTAACTGTACCAAGTTATAAGCAAATTCAGTAGCAAATAAAGAGTGACACCTATAAGACGTATTTCTATTTCATCAATCCTCGTTAAACAAAACTGAACTTTACGTGCCTAAACATATGGCCTACATCGAACCGGATTAATATTTTGTTTACGACGAATTGAATAGACGGCCGGCGAGCGAGAACAAAAGGACCGCATTCCAATGCGATAAGAGACATTGCAAGTGAATAAAACTGTGCTATTTTAATCAAAACAATTTACATTACGTGTTTATAACGTGTTGAATATTATTCTAAAAGTGTTGTGTTTGCATAAAATAAATAAAAATGCCTCCAACTCCGGAACAAGCGAGTTATTTAACTACATTGGAGGATGTTGCGGCTATGTTAACTAAAACTCAGACTAACCTAGGGAAATGTCCTAAGGTGAGACTTACTCAGGGATACATTAAGGCGCGTTTACAATGTATTGAAGATTATTGGAAGACATTCAATGAGGCTAATCAAAGTCTAACGAAGATCACACCACGGGAACAACGCGGCATATTACCGTACTTCCTTAATGAAGAATATTTCACATATGAAGATCTTTACCTGTGCATCAAGGCGGACCTGTTAGACTTGTTGAACAAATTAGAACAGGCGAAGAAACAACCTGAGCAGCCCTCCATGGATACTTCAGACTTAGCATTATCCTGTGTGAAGTTACCTAGAATACAAATACCGTGTTTCTCGGGCAAATATGATGAATTTCCGACTTTTGAAGATTTGTTTACATCTCTCGTACACAACAGCACTTCTTTATCTAACGTACAGAAGTTGCATTATTTGAAGACTAGTGTATCGGGGGAAGCGGAATCATTATTACGTCACATCAACATAACCGAGAGTAACTATCAACAAGCGTGGGATATGCTGAAGGGTCGTTACGGAAACAAAAGATTAGTAACAACATCACTTCTTAAACGATTATTTAATCAAAAGAAGATCGTTAATCAGTCTGCGCCCTATATCAAATCACTGATGGATACGACCACTGAGTGTTTAAATAGCCTTGAGAACCTTAGTGTAAAAACAGACTCCTGGGACCCGATGATAGTGTTTCTAGTGGTTCAGAAGTTAGACATGCAAACACACAAAGAGTGGGAGGAGCATGCTTATAGCGAAAACACTGATGAGCTCCCCAAATGGAATCAATTACAAAAGTTTCTTCAATCAAAATTCCGAACATTGGAAATGATCGCTCCTACGTCACAAACAACAACAAAAGATAGAGTGACCCCACACAAATCATTCCACGTTATGACAAATCACAAAGAAGAGAGTAACGCTCGCTGCGACAATATAAAATCAAACACGCAAGTTTTATGTACCTTCTGCAACGGAACCCACTACCTGTACAATTGTAAAGAGTTCTCTAAACTGACAGTTGAAGATAGACATCAATTCGTACAGAAAAGTAACTTGTGCTTCAACTGCCTCATTCCAAACCACACTGTGTTCCGGTGCAAACAAAGAACGTCTTGTAGAATTTGTAGAAGAAAACATCACTCACTGCTACATAAAGAAAATAAAACAAATATAGAAAACAACAACACACCAAGTAGAACAGAGACAACTGAAAGTCAAGAAGATACAGATAAAAACATTACGTCACACTACTCAAGAGAAGAAACAACTAACAGAACAGTTTTGTTAGCTACAGCACTGATAGACGTGGTATCAAGTTCTGGAGAGTCACACGTCTTCCGTGCGCTCATCGATCAAGGTTCAGAGGCTTCCTTTGTGACAGCACGAGCCTCAGAGTTGTTGGGACTTAAGAAAACAAAAATCAATGGCACAGTATCTGGTGTGGGAGAAAGAAAACATGAACTCAAGCACAAAGTCAGTCTGTCAGTGTTATCTGAATCCAAACTGCCCATCCCTGTCGATGCCTACGTTCTGAAAACGATATCATCTACGCTTCCAGCAAAGAAAGTTGACATAAACTGGCCTGAACTGAAATCACTGAAGTTGGCTGATCCTACATGCCACGTACCGGGTAAAATTGACATACTACTCGGTGCTGACATATTTTCAAGCATCATAGAAGAAGGATTAGTCAGATTACAAGATGGACTTATAGCACAAAAGACGTGTCTTGGGTGGATATTATCAGGAAGAACAAACAATACACAAGAAACACAACCCAAAATAACAAGTTTATTAGTAAGAGAAAACAATGATTTATTGAGACAGTTTTGGGAAATAGAAACAGACTTATACAACAAAAAGAAGATCCTGACAAAAGAAGAAGAAGAGTGTGAAACAATATACAAAAATACAACAAAGAGAGATGAAGACGGTAGATACATTGTGCACCTACCATTAAAACAAACAATAGAAGAAACAATACAAACGGTAGGAGACACAAAACAACAAGCAATCAAAAGATTTATACAATTAGAGAGAAAACTTGAGAGAAACAAGAACCTGAAAGACCAATACAAGAAAGTGATAGACGAGTATATTGACATGAATCATATGAAAAAGATTGAAATTGAAGAAGACAACAAACTAATATACTTACCACACCACGCAGTAATCAGAGATGATAAAGATACAACCAAGGTCCGAGTGGTATTTGATGCCTCAGCTAAGGGATCCAATGGACAATCGTTGAATGAAACCATGATGGTTGGACCAGTATTACAACCTGACCTGCGCAGCCTCATTATAAGTTGGAGAAAACACAAGGTTTGCGTAGTGGGCGATATAGTGAAAATGTACAGAATGGTGAAGACTGCAGATGATTTCACAAATTTACAATGCATTGTGTGGAGAGACAACCCAGATAAAGATATAGAAAGCTACAAACTCAGGAGAGTCACATTTGGTACGGCTGCAGCCCCATACCTTGCAGTACGTACATTGAACCAACTAGCTGATGATGAAGGTCACGAACATCCAGAATACACAGCTGCGAAGAATGCTATAAAGAATTGCTTCTACATGGATGATCTAATGACAGGACATGATGATGTCGAAGAAGCAAAACAGTTATGCCAAAATATTAAGGAGATATTGAGAAAGGGAGGATTCATAATGCAGAAGTGGTCAAGTAATGAAGAAGAATTACTCAAATTTCTGAAAGAAGGAGATGATACGAAAGACACAATAGAAATAAAGCTTGACAAAGTTATAAGAATTCTTGGTCTGACATGGGATAGAAAGAATGACAACTTCAATGTCACAGTCAACTTACCTGATGCACCCCATCCAATAACGAAGAGATCCATTCTCTCAGATATTGCTCGTCTATTTGATCCATTCGGTTGGGTTTCACCAGTCGTCATCACAGCCAAGATAATGATACAAAGATTGTGGCTTAGCAATCTCAGTTGGGATGATGAACTGCCCGTTGACTTGTGTGAAGAATGGCTAAAATACAGAGAAGATCTTACTGACCTGCGAATGATCGAAATCCCACGTTGGCTGCAAACAACTCCTCGCTGTAAAGAAATCCAGATCCACGGGTTCGCTGATGCATCCAGCTCAGCATATGCTGCAGTAACTTACCTCAGAGTGGTTGATGAACATGACGTCATACATGTCACGATGATAGCATCCCGAACGAAGGTGGCTCCTATAAAACAACTATCAATTCCAAGATTGGAACTATGTGCTGCTGTGATGTTGTCTGAACAGATAGCTGATGTGTCACAATTATTAGAAGTGTCACAAGGCAACATATTTGCATACACCGATTCCATGGTTGTACTAGCGTGGCTCCAAGCTCATCCGAATCGCTGGAAAACATTTGTCGCGAATAGAGTCGCAGAGATCCTAAGAATTATAGACAATGAAAGATGGAGACATATTACAACAAATGAAAATCCAGCAGACATCGCTAGTCGTGGTATCAGAGCAGCTGACATACCTGATTACAAAATTTGGTGGAACGGGCCTGAATGGCTAAAGTCAAACGACATAGAATATGTTACAAATACAGTACCTGCTACAGATTTAGAAGAAAAGAGTTCATTTTATACAAGACAAGACAAGACACACGAAGAAGAAAGTCCAATTTGGGAAAGATTTTCCAATATAACTAGAATGAAGAGAGTGCTCGCTTTATGTAAGAGATTTGCGAAGCCAAAGGGAAAGGAAAACAAAGATGTAAACATAACAGCAGATGAAATGGAAGATATATTGCAAGCATGTATAAGATATTATCAGAATGAAGTATATGGAAAAGACATAGAAGACCTAAAGAAGATGGGAAAGGTTAGAAACAAGAGCTCGTTGATCACACTTTCACCGTTCTTAGATAAGAATGGCATAATGAAAGTTGGAGGACGTTTACAAAACGCTGAGATAGCAGAAACGGCTAAACACCCAATAATCATCCCCAAAGGTGTACACATTACAAATCTGATAATGAGAGAAGCACACATTAAGACACTCCATGGTGGCAACCTATTGATGATGACATACATCCGCAGTAGATACTGGATTATTGGCTTGAAAGCAGCAGTGAGAAACCACGTACGTAGCTGCAAAACCTGCATAATTGACAAGGCTAAAGTAAGAAAACAGCTTATGGGACAGCTGCCTGCAGTAAGAGTACGCCCCCACAGAGCATTTTTGAACAGTGGCGTAGATTATGCTGGTCCGGTACATATAAGAATGTCAAAGGGTCGTGGTCAGAAAACCATGAAGGCATACATATGCTTGTTTGTATGCATGGCAACACGAGCTATACATCTTGAAGCTGTTACGGACTTAACAGCCCAAGGATTCATGAGTGCATACCGCCGTTTCGTGGCGAGGCGAGGACATTGCGCTCATCTATGGAGCGACAACGGGACCAATTTTGTCGGCAGTGCTAAAGAGTTGAAGGTGCTGTTCGAAGAGGGCAAGGCTAACATGAGTACGCAAGTCGCTGAACTACTGGCTAATGATGGCACAACTTGGCATTTCATACCACCGAGAATGCCAAACTACGGAGGACTCTGGGAGGCCGGAGTCCAGTCAGCGAAAAGACATCTTACCAGAGTGAATGGTGATACAAAGTTGACCTATGAAGAGATGGCAACTTTACTGGCACAGATAGAGGCATGTCTGAATTCGCGTCCTCTGTGTCAACTGGACAATACACTAGATACCCTGACACCCCTCACACCTGGACATTTTCTTATTGGAGAGCCCCTGATCACTGTCCCAGATATGAACTATGAAGACAAAAATGTCAACCTATTGACCAGATGGCAATTAATTCAAAGAATGACTCAAGATTTCTGGCGTCGATGGCAAAATGAATATTTAAACACATTGCAGCAAAGATACAAATGGCAAGAGAGAGTACCGGCGCCTAAAATCGGAGATATTGTTGTTATAAAACAAGATGATTTACCACCTACAAAATGGCTTCTAGGAATCATAAAAAATGTCCACCCCGGAGCAGACAATCTAGTTCGAGTTGTAACTGTACAATGCAAGGGACAAACAGAAGTGAAGAGGCCCTTATCTAAATTAATATTGTTACCTAATTCAGAAAACTGTTAGATCATGGTGGGCGGTGGACTATGTAGTTTTTCAATGCTTTCTAATGTAAAGTATTTTTTTGTAATTTGCATGTATTTAATTTGGTTTAGTTGAGAGTGATTAAGTATGTTAGATTCAAATAATGTTACAGTCCATTAATATCGTAGAAATTTGTTGAAAACATTTCGTTTTGGTGGGCGGAATGTCGAACACCTTTTTAACTGTACCAAGTTATAAGCAAATTCAGTAGCAAATAAAGAGTGACACCTATAAGACGTATTTCTATTTCATCAATCCTCGTTAAACAAAACTGAACTTTACGTGCCTAAACACTTGGAGTTACTCTTGACACAAAACTTCACCTTGATCTCCACATAGGAAAAATAATAAATAAGGCTGTACAGATGTGCGGCTTCGTGCTAAGGGCGTGTACGGATTTTAAAAGTACCTACCTCCACATACCTCTACTTATATAAAGGTCTAATACGCCCTCAACTGGAGTATGCCGTCACTGTCTGGGATCCTTTCTATAATAAATATACAGATAGCATTGAGAGGGTGCTTCCGCGCATATCTTTCATATGATCAATTACTATCGAGATACAACTTGCCCACACTAAAATCTAGGCGAACAGTCTTTGGAGCCATGATTCTGTACGGTTTATGTCACAATTTCTTTGACTGTATTGACTTAACTAGCCAAATTGCCTATCTAGTACCTAGAACAGTACATCGACGTGAGGTGCGCGTTCGCCAGCTGTTCGCGCCCGGCACTTGCCGCACGAACGCTGGCGAGCGCGTCCCTTTACGCAGACTGGTCAATAACTTTAATAGTATGTTTTCTGATATTGATATATTTAGTTATTCCAAGCCTATGTTTAAAAAAATACTGTACGACACGTTGCATGTTAGTAGTAAGTAGTGTGTAGTCGTCGGCACGTGTCGAGTTTAGCACTTTACATGTACCTATACAGTACTGCGTAACAGTTGTCGTGTCGGCGTCTGCACAACGCACGCATATATTTTTTATACTGTTTACCTATCTGTGGATAACGCTGTGGGTCTTATGTTTAACTAACATAATTTTACATATATACTTACAATACCTACTATACAATGTAAGACTGTTTGTTTTCCCAAATAAATAAAATAAAATAAAATAAAAATATTCCTTCGAAGGCGAATTGGGAGCCACTTTAGTTGAGCACGATACTCTGAAATATGATCATATTTACGTAATCCAAAAATAAAACGGATACATAAATTTTGGAGACGTTCGAGTTTACTAAGTAGCTCTTCAGTTAAATCGAGATAGCTTACATCTGCGTAGTCGAGGATGGGAAGCAGCAAAGACTGTGCCAGCGTAATTTTAGTGTGGTGAGGAAGGAAAAACTGCATGCGCTCGAGCGAATGAAAAGATGCAAACATTTGCCGCATTGCCGCGTGGCACTTGAAAATATACACGATTAGTACACAGTGGTAACTGCTGCAGTATATTTTCAAGCCATAATTTTGGTCAAACTTACTTGAAAATATACGCGATTAGTGCGTAATGGCCTTGGTTGTATACTTTCAAGTAAATCATGGCACCATTTTAATTTGAAACTATACGTGAGCAGTCCCACCCTCTGCGTTCTGGCCTTGTATAGTTTCAAAACACGCGTCGTCGTTCGTTGATGTCTCGCTGCTCTCTTGATTTCTTTATAAATATATCTAGTCAGATTAAGTTCAGCAAAGTTATAGTGAGTCAACTATTTTTTTTCGATCGTCTACGTTTACTAGTCCAAATATTAATATTAAATGTTTTTATACAGTCTAACTTACATTGTAGAGATACGTACAGTATTAAAACTTTGTTTTGTTATTTCTATTTGTTAATGAAAAGAGCACGTGTGTGTTTAGTTAACATGAAATAAATAACAACTATTAGTGGATAAAAATACCTACTGTTTACTTTTATTTTAGCGACATGGTGAAAAATAACACATTAAATAGTTGCGTAGTGTTTATAGCGTCCCTAACAATAATATGCGTAGTAACAAGATTATGATACAGTTATTATTTACGTTTAGATTGTGATCGTTCTTTGCTTATATTTTATAACACTTACACGAGGTGTACATATAGTGAGTGTCCATATTCTTAGTAGTTTCCTCAATTCAACCTCAATTGTAATTGATTGCTTGCTAGGTTCCTAGGTTAGGTTGAGGAAATCTGTGTTCTAGTCTGTTAAATGTAAACAGTTCAAGGTAATATGGTTTTGGCGCTACCTACGTCCTTACACCACACTTTATACCTACATGGGAGCTGTTGCAAAATCGGTATTGTAAGCCAAAAGAGGTCACACAACTAGCAAAATAATTAATTGATTCGCTATAAAACAATAGTTATACTTAATTACTATTTTCAATAAGCTAGTCTAGCCCTCATACCGATCGGAAATTATCAAAGATATGCTATGGACTACATCATATTGAGATGGTAAATTTATTTTCGGCACATAATGGATATGGAAGTCTTGAACTCGAGGAAACGCCTACGAATGCGGCACTTCCACTGGCGGAGGGCTCGTGCGCATTTAGCATTCATCGCGTCTAGTGATTGTGACGTCACCACAATCACTTATCGCCGTGTCGATGTGGGTCACTCACCCACACAGGCGCACGGCTACACGGTCGCGAGGCGTGTACTACGTGTTTACAATAGAGTGGCCGTATAGACGCTCAGCTGGAGGGATGGGTGATGATCGCATGCTGATCCTTTGATAGTGTGAGGTCGTCTTTTGTCTCTTGTTATCATCATACTGTATTAGTATGATAACTCGTGTGACATGCACCAAACATTTAAACGTATTTAAATATATTGCTCACTTGCTTTGACAGTAATTATAAAATTACATTTGTAATAAAAATAAATTAAACATGCTGCATTCACCTTATCCCGGATCCCACTGGATACCATTTAGAGTAAACCTAGTCCAAATTACATTTGAAAAATCCAACTGACAACAGTTAGTCGTTAGAGAATTGTTGTACTATCCTAATTAAATTTCAACTTTTATTTTATTTTAATCCAAACTGGACGAAACAGAGTTCAACAAACTTAGATTGCTTTCATGTAAACAAAAACATATAGCGGTGGCTTCATTCAATGAACTCCGTCAAACTTGTTTTAATAAATTGTGTAAAGGTTAACAATCAGGATTTTATATACTTTTATTATGTCTGGGTTTGGTTGACTTTATCTTTCGTCTTTTAAAATTATCTCAGCGTGGGACGTCCGCTAGACCGACGTTTTTCAGTTCTTCAACTGCTGGGTAATAAAATGAATGAGGAAGGCTGGCAAAGGACATCTACGGGGCAACTTGTCAAAGGCCTATATCCAAAAGTCAACCTACGTTAGCTTATGAATGTGCTTCTTCTTAGCCAGTTGGTGACAAACACTAAAGCTATTGACTAAGGTTTGTAACCGTGTTGAAAGGATTGGCCAGTCAGATTAGCTTTGCAGATATTACTTTTGATGTTCTTCAAATAATGTAATACTTTTTTCCAAACGTGTGCCGAATTTTCGACAGTAAATCCTTGAATCATTATCGTTTTACACGCGTGGGCAGACACTTGCGAACACATCGAATAGATAAGACCATGTTTTATGCCAAGTCGGTTAAATCGTAAACAGTTTACACGTGCTACTTTTACACGTTCAATAGCGTTGTTTAATGGCCGATTGGACTCACGCGACGCTGACATCTTTATTGGTTTAGCATTTCGTACTATTTTACAACAAAGTCAGTAGGGCTTGACGGTCACAAACCCTAGTCCAGCTCTAGTGACACTGTTCTTGATTAGGATTTATAAAGTCCTCTTAAAGGATATAGTGCTTAAAACATAGACAGTGGGTTAATAGTCTTATGTTTTTATTTGCACTTGACTGTAGGTGGTTTTTTGATGCAATTCGATCGTGTTGGTATCATCGGTATAGCTATAGCTACATGCACCTACTGTGCTTATTCTGCAGATGTAACGGAACACACCGTTCATAACATAAAATAAACACTCAGGACTTGTTATGTAATATTAGTAGCCAGAGAAGCAGGGCAGGTTCCTATATTAATATCATACCTCTGTAAAACTACGAAAATAGCCGTTTGCATAAAATATAAGTACACGTCTGCTGCAACTGCTGTTACTCCAGAATCCCATTTCGGAAGTAAAATCGATATAAAGTTATTTGAGCTAGGTATATTATATTTTTTATAGCGAAAAACAGCAGATACTTCCAAATAAGTATGTATCTTAATAGGAAAGCTGCTCACGGTGAAAATATATTTTACAGCTCCGTTTGTGTGAGTGCAAACACGTCATATCACGCAGCTATTATCGCGCGCGCTATGCTAGCCCCCCAGGCTCATCAGCCCACACCGTTATGTGACTGTGTGCTCTTCGTTTCCAGGAAACTGATCGTGTGCCACTACAAGAAGGGCACCGAGATATGCAACTACAGCTACAGCAATACCATCCTCGCCGTCAAACTGAACCGATCGGTGAGTATATAGGGTGATCAAAAATATGATTACTTATTAAATTCTTGATAAATAAAGTATATATAAGTGAACTTAGGCTAATAGCCCAATAAAATGGTAAGCCGACAGGGTGTGACTCGAGGAGTCTTATTGAAGAGAAGTGGTGGTTAACATTGATCATGGAGTCACCCTCTTACCGCTTCCTGTACCACTTTTGTACTAAATAAAGTAAAAAAAAAAGGAAACCACCACCTGTTTAAAAAAAAATGGCAGCCACACTGATTATGTCTCGCCCGAGTGGGGCACAGATACAACACTCGTCTTCTCCTTTCTACTCTCATTTCTTTCTTTATCTGATCGTGTTATACCTACAATACGGATTTACTGTTGTCAACTTATTTTTAAATTCGTTTTTACTGTATCGTTAATTTGGTCGCCCATATAACTATACCAACGCAAGGTGCATAAAATCAATTAAAATGGCGGTGACTGGTGAGTCATAGGGATTTTTCTGTTTTAATGGGGGCTGTTATTCAGAAATACTCGGCGTTTCAATAGCGATTGTAATTCTTTGCTCTTTGTTTTAGCATAACCCTATTATTATAATATTATATAAGCATATCTATTATTTCAATAAAATACGTCTATAACCTGCAGTTTTTTTTTTAACTTGAATCTTATGTAGGCTTTATGAACTTTAGCAAATTCAGTTCTATCGAATCGTGGTAGGGGTCTGACCTGTAAAATTATACTACGATTAAAATGATTTGACTTTAACCCCCACCTTCCACAGCGTCTAGTAGTATGCCTCGAAGAGTCCCTTCACATCCACAACATCCGCGACATGAAGATCCTACACACGATCCGCGACACGCCGCCCAACCCGCGCGGCATCTGCGCCCTGTCGCCCTGCGCCGACCGCTGCCTACTCGCGTACCCGGGCTCGGCTGCGCAGGGTGAAGTACAGATCTTCGACGCCGTTCATCTGGTGAGTTACACCGAGCGGATGTTTCACTATACAGGGTGTTGCAAAAAGGGTATACTAAGCCGAAACCTACATGTGCAGCATGTTATATCTAAGCCCGAAAATAAAGCTGCACATATGTTTTGGATTAGCATACTTACCCTTTTTGAAACGCCCTGTATAGGTATAATAAGTGAGGGTTTGGAGTGCGTCAGATAGCACCTCGCGTTGAATGGAACGCCGTCTAGAGCCCGATCCTGTTTGCCTCCACCGCTCAAGGTTAGGTAAATCAAAATGTGTGCCTTTAATCCTTTGATATGCGAAGAGAGGTCAGGATTTGGGCAAAGGTACGTAACTACAGTTTTGAAAGAACTATGCATGACTGGAATAACTAGAATAATAGCATTCAAAGTTATTTTCGTACTACGAAATGTCGAGCACATTCTGAGGCCTTCACATTGCGAGCTCAAAAAAATCGCCCCAGAATGCGTGGTAATGTCATTTGTAAGTTGTACATTATACCTAATAGGAAATTGTACGTTTTATTCAGCCGTTTACACAGCATAATGCGTCGCAAAATGCATATTCATACGTTGTTAATGTTTATTCAGTTGGCTCAAACTAATGAATTGAACTTATTAAACATGCTTTATTTTTTGTATTTCAATTCTAGATTTTTGTACTGGTTTCTTTTGATTTACTATGTACTGGGTATTATAACAATAATATGTGAGTCATAATGCCTCATGGTCTACCTACATCTCATAACGCCCTACATACCAGAGTTTTCTATAAATAGGATAGTTATGAAGTGTACCAAAGGTACAATTCACACTGGCTTAGAGTCGAAGCTAAGCAACTCAATGCATCACGTTTTCTGATTTCATCCCTATTTATTATGAATTTCTGGCCCATTTTCCCTCCGCAAAGGCTCTTTAAAAGTCTGGAGAATCTGAACGCTCATAAGTAGGTATAAATTCGGTGTCACTGTACTATTGAATCCTAACGAATGACAGACAACATCACAGTCGGGGAACCTTCCTCAGCTCAAAGCTTGATTAACAATTCCAATCGTTTAATTCCAGAACGCATCCTGCGTGATCAGCGCGCACGAGGCGCCGATAGCGGCGCTGGCGTGGTCGCAGTGCGGCAAGCGGCTCGCCACGGCCAGCGAGCGCGGCACCGTCATACGAGTGTTCAGCGTGCCCGAGCGCACCCGGTCAGTGTGTATACTGTACACTGTATACTGTACTGTGCCTCAAGAGCGAGCGCGACGGAGAACTTTTGACACATCTTAATAGCGCCCCGTACTACATTGCTTGAAATCACCCTGCGTGATAGCGTGTTCATAACGCACATCAGGAAGCGCGAAAGGAGCATCGGGGATCTGCTGTACCTAGTATAAGTCCACTGGATTCCGGGCAGTCAGCGATAACTGATCTGACGGGCTAACGGGCGGGCTAATCTTTTCACTACGGATTAGCCGCTAAATAAAAACTTTCATTACTGCGATACCCAATTCACCTGCTTGCAAAGGTCAACAGGGTAAAATAACACGAAATGTCTCACTTATTTCTCTGACCTGTGTATGTGTCCATGACCCCTTATATCTTTTTTCCACTGCCTCTAACATCACATTTATCCCCAATTCCAGACTGTTCGAGCTGCGCCGCGGCATGAAGCGCTGCGTTGCCATATCGTGCCTGGCGTTCAGCGCGTGCGGGCTGTGGCTCGCGGCCGCCAGCAACACCGAGACCGTGCACGTGTTCCGACTGCAGGTATTATATACAGGGTGTGCAATGTAGTGTACAGGACATGAAGCGCTGCGTTGCCATATCGTGCGGGCTGTGGCTCGCGGCCGCCAGCAACACCGAGACCGTGCACGTGTTCCGACTGCAGGTATTATATACAGGGTGTGCAATGTAGTGTACAGGACATGAAGCGCTGCGTTGCCATATCGTGCCTGGCGTTCAGCGCGTGCGCGTCATGCGCCCCTATCTTTTATACGAGGCTATTGGTTTTATTAAGCCGGGATGCGGCAAGATGCTACACGCCAACTATTGTATTGCCAGTTTGTCACAGAGTAGAACTGCAGCCTTCCGAGGCAGCGTTAAGTACGAGGCGACAAAGTGCTGGAACAATATTCCCCCTCTACTGCGCTAACTTAAGTCCAAGCATTTGTTTCATCTTAAACTCCGCCAGACGGACGGCTGAGGACCGAGTGTTGTGGCGCTCCTTGGCAGAAGCCTATGTCCAGCAGTGGATGATTATTGGCTGATGATGAAACTCCGCCAGTACCCAAGCCAAGCCTCCGTTTAGACCCGTTTGGTTCTTTATTGACTCATTCATCATTTTGAACTTATGCAACGAATTCTTAACTTCTAATCTCCTCCCCAGGAATCGGAAGAGCCCACCTCCGCGCCCACCGACGACGCGCCCGACACGGCGAGCTGGTCCGGCTGGCTGTCGTCCGTGGCGGCGGCGGGCGCCGGGCTGCTGCCCAGCGTGGGCGCCGTGCTGGCGCAGGGCCGCGCGCGCGCCGCCGCCCGCCTGCCCGCGCCCGCCCCCCGCGTGCAGTGCGCTATTACAGCGTGAGTACTATTCTATTCTATTCTCTGTGGGGGTGTAAGTACATGCACCTGGCTCTCTCGAGTGGAACAATCTGTGAAAAAATCGTGTCGTTTGTACTAGACAAAAATGATTCGTCGGAAAAGTCCTAGTCAGCTGTGTTTATGATAAAGCTATGCCTGCGTGAGTACATCTACTATACACTAGACCAGCGTGGGCGCCGTGCTGGCGCAGGGCCGCGCGCGCGCCGCCGCCCGCCTGCCCGCGCCCGCCCCCCGTGTCCAGTGCGCTATTACTGCGTGAGTACATACGCGTAGGGCCTTAATTAAGATTTAGATTTAGAAATTATCTTCTTTATAGTTACCTACAGTCCAACTATAAAGTCCTGAAAACGGAAGTGGCTCCTAACTAATTGTTAAAGACCGTAGTTAAGCGATCTATTATTTTAAAGGACAAATCAGTTAAAAAGATATTTTTTTAAAATATATTATGTATAAGTAAGTAAATACCTGACAATTATATAAAAATCTAAGCATAATCGCACTCTTCATTGTCAGTCAGGACTTTATAGTTCGACTGCATGTGTCCCGCATCCGCCATTTTGAATTTCACGCCATTGTTTTGGTATACCACACTCGGGTTGGAAACTTTTACAATTTTGCTTTTGCATAAATGCGTGGCATACAGAAAAACGGCCTTGTTTAGTCTTTAGCATCGCTGAAGCGAAGTAAATCATAAACGATGGCATAAAATTCAAAATGGCGGATGCGAGATATAGATAATGGCCGAACAATGACACTTTTTACCTGACAATTAAATTCTACATTTATAATTTTCAAGATTAGAACCTAACCTAATTAACTACCTATATCTCTCCACCCCACAGCGCGACCGGCAAATCCCCGCGGCTCGTCGTAGCGACCTCTGCCGGCGACCTCTACATGTTCGCGTTAGACCCTGTCGAGGGCGGCGACTGCACCCTGCTCCGAACGCACTCGCTGCTGCCCCGCGACAATACCGCGCAGGAAGGTGAGTGACGAGAGTGTGGACGAGCTTTAGATTATTGTCTTGTCTGTGGTGCGCGTTTGACGTTTGTTTTTTAAAGATTTTATGGCGGGATTTTGAGGTTAGGTTTTTATTCAGAAGATGGAATTTTTATTCGTATTTATGATGAAAAAACAAGCGTCAGATGTGTACCGTTTATGAAATGTGTTGATGATATTTTGCGTCAAACTTATGTATCTTTTTTATCTTAGATGTAAATACAGAAATAGTTGGGTAAAAAAGATTGAGTGAAGGGGAGATGATACATAAGTTTAGCGCAAATGTTAATTAAGTATAAGTATTCAAAATAAAGTGAAACATAAATATCATAAAGTATTCTTTAAAACCTTATCAAGCATGTCAGATGTCAGAATTAAAGTAAAATCTTTAAACATTACTTTGCTATGCATGCCAGATTATAGCTGGTGTAACGTCAACGTTTCACTATTCATTCCATTATTTCTTATCAATTTAAGCTGCAGTTTATTTTGTTTTGGAGTACAGAAAATAAGTATAAAATACTAATTATCTAATCATCATTGACACGTTTAAAATTAAAGCTTCATATTCTCTGCTCCAAATCATGTCATACCTAGATTTTCTTTAATTTGTATTTTTAATTTAATTTAAACTTGAAAGTTTTTGCCAAACATAAACACGGTTCGACCGATAGCCCTTGCCTATGCTCGGTGCGATGACGTCATAGCCGGACATCATCTGTCCCTTTCACTCCACTGATCTCTTTTCTCTTTCTCCCATTTACCACGTCACCACACATCCTCACGACTCCTTAACTCCTAGTATGTTACGACACTTATTTTGTTAAATATCATTATTTATTTGATTTATTTTATATCATACGTATAGTAACACATAATGCCTTTACTCACTGCAAGCTGCTACACGATTCATTCAAAAAAAATATGTTGACCATTAGGTTGCATATTTATTATTTATATTAATATTTACTTGTGAAAAGTGATTATTCCGTATAATTTACAGTGTTTTAAACAGATTTGATAAGTATTTTACCATGTCGTTGTTTTGAAATTAGATAAAATCTGTTTAGACACTTGTAAATTTGTAATACAAGTATATTATTTTATATTATATATAATTATAATGTTGTATATTTTGTCAGCCGCGGTTCGAATCCCGGCCCGTACTGTGCTTTTGCGATATTTTATGGTTTAGTAAAGTGCTGTCAAGATATCAAGTTTTTTTTTATTCATATTATTATGGCTAAATTTAATAGGAATCAGAAAAATCGCAACGGCACTTTATTATTTTATGTGAGCGTAAGTAAATAAGTATAGACAGATGTTAATCTTGAAAATGTATGGTGGGCACTGGGCAGGGGGATGTACGTGGAATGTTTCAAACTTATTGTAGTGTATGTCAAGCTATGCTATAATAGTTGCAAGACAACTCAGACCAAACACATAGTCAGGATGAAAATATAGTAGGTTTTGATTCAAAATATTTTTTTTTGTATCTAATGTACCTAAAATTGGGGGTAAAAATTCTAATCTAAATATTAAAATCTATGGGGTTCAGTGCCCATATCAATTAATACAAAATTTCCTATAAGCAGTACAAACGTGCACACAATCGTGCAATTATGCACATTGGGCGTACATAATATGTTTTATTTGGGGAACAAACGAGCAATCGTTTAGATTGGGGGGAAATGTGCACATTAAGGGTACAATCGTTCAAACTAGGGGTAAAATCGTGCTCGCGCGTACATCCCGCTGCCCGCTAACGGTTGTGTTGACGCAGCGTCGCCGGGGCCCGGGGCGAGCTACGCGCTGGCGCTCAGCGGCCGGCCCAAGGACCTCACAGGTATACGCGCCGCCCATAGGGTTGAGGCAATGGGGGACTTTGACCAAATTACTGCAGTTTTTCCGGGGTAAAAGTTTAAAGTGGGTGCAGTTGGGGTAAAATGGCGCACAATTCTGGTATAAATTGGCAGACGTTTGGGGAAAAATGGTGCACAATTGGGGTATAACTGGGCACTATTGAGGTACAATGATACACAATCGGGGTAAAAAGATACATAATCGAGGTAAAGCGATGCAAAATAGGGGTACACTGTGCATAACTCTTGTAAAAGTAGTACAAAGATTCACAAATAGATAGTATAACTGTGCATTAGCAAACTGCATTCTAACGTGCAAATAGGCATTCTTCTGATTCTAAACTTTATTGTGTAGATGTATTTCTGCTTTTTAGTACCTAGTAATTTAACTATTAGAATAATGTAGTAGACTCTACGAGATCTTTAACATTATGTTTAACTAAACACACTGTATTGTAGGTATGTAGTATTTAAATTCTTAAAAATTTGCTCAAAGTCCCGCATTTACCTTTTAACCTTGAGATGGAAGAGCGGCTCCGCTCATCGCCTGTGGTCGTGCCATTTCTGTCTACTCCAAAATGGGCAAACCGGACGCCATTCAAATCATCAAAATAGCTTTTTTTCTGGTACATATTATTAACAAGATTAACAAACTCTATCCTTGAAACTATATAATTGTATGGCATCCGGTCAGCTCCACCAAAACACGTAAGTACGAGCCGGGGACCGATATCTTAACGCGCTCACTATTAAAACTCTACTGACACTATTATAGCCGAGTCACTCCCTTTTATACCCCTTCCCTCCCCGACGACTAGCTCTGTAGCTCGTTCGTCCGCTTCCGCTTTAAGTTGGCAACATTGAGACATTTGTATTGCGGCTTTTAAGTTGGCAACATTGAGACCTATGTATTGCGATTGGTTGATTGTAAAGAGTTTGTATATAACGTGTCTATGGTGTGAGCCAGGCGCGGACCAATAGGAGCGCGGGGCGGCGGGGCGCGAGGGACGAGGTAAGCGAAATGAAAAAAGAATTGGTGAGATGCGTTGGTGGATGCGATTGGTAAAAGTGCACATAAAAATCATAGAGGTACTCATTGTTATCCTGCGTTAAGAAATTAATTAAACGTATATGAAGTAATATGAACCGATCAATATTTTATATTTTCCAGGTTTCACATTAGTCAAAATTTACCGGTAATATTAATCAAATTGCAGTTTTAAGAAAAAGACAGTCAGACGCTTTAGAAAACTCATAAAGTTATTTTTTTGCATACCTACCTACAGACATTCTTCATGAAAAGAAATGTTGAATGAATTTAACTTGCATCCACCACCATTTCATAATATTTTTGTGTTTGTGACGTTTATTATTGGGAAAGTTAACAAAAACAGAAAATCTTGTGAATGTGCTTCTTTATAAATATTAAAACATTCTTTGTAATAACTTGTTTTATCCGTTTACCGCAAAGAAGCTTTGTCTCATATGCAATATTGCAGAGCTTTTTTTTATTATTATTTAGCTTTGTCTTACATCACATTTTGTAAATTGGTCATTTCTCATGGGTAATATTAAATTGTGAAGGGATCTTAACAATTCTGGGATTCGCCTCTCCGCCTCCTGCCCCATCGATCGAACGTTGATTTTTTTTTATTATTTAGTCCTTATAAACAATAGGATAGTTTCATAAATTTTAATTTTCAGTCCGCTTTGTTGAGATGATAAAAATATGAGCCACGTATCGACAGTCGGCACCTATCAGAATGTATGAATTGTTAGAAGGTGCGACGTCATTGGCTCCACCACTAAACATTAATGATCTTTATCTACAGTGTAAAGTAGTTTAATAAAAAAAATAAAAATACGTGTCTGCTATTTTTCATTTTGAAAAGTACGGACTACTTAAATATAATTTTGTTTTGCATACCATGGAAACTTACCCTATTCAATCAATGTATTAATTTGTTTTCGAAGTTTTCGGCATTGTGATCACAGTAAACATTATTGGGTTGTATTTTAGTTGTAAACAAACTACCTATATTGCAGCCTCTTTTTAAGTTTTTTAATCAATAATTTGGTCGACGTTCGACCGATCGCTGTTACCTTTTATTTTCGAGTGTTATTTCAACATCTTAGTGTTGTAGGTTTTAGTTTTTCTCTTTATAAATAATTAAATATACAAACTTATCTGCACATCTACATTCATTTCATACTATTTATGTACATTTATTATTTGTTATTTTTAAAATGTCCTACAAACAATGCTACCAAGGCTGTTCCAATACTAACCATTCTATTTGGGATAGCTGAAAGGGAGTTGTGAATTGATACTTAACTATGAATTTATAATGGCCCTTCGAATCAATAATTTATTACAGAGAAATCAATTTAAGTATGTTACAATCACAAACCACATAAGCTAGGCAGGCTGCTGGTTTGTGATTATAAAAGAGGTAACTTGGGAAAGCCAGAAAACAGCCCTACATTCTCATTCTATGTTTTTCGCTCAACTATCGTCAAATCACAACTCCCTTCCGCATTGTAGGGCCACACCTCTACCCTCTCTCACCAGCATTTCCCCTGCAGATTCTCTCCGTGACCGCGAGATAGGCGCAGCCCTGGAGGGGTCCCCTCCGCGGGGCTCGTTCGACCTCCGCGACCCGCGCCACTTCCCTCCCATGAGGACAGCTGACACTGGGGACCATTAGACGACTCTACGCACTGTGAACTCCTTGGTTTCTAGACTCTTTGTTGGCGCGTTACGTTCGGTCGTTCGATTTGCGAATGAGCGAAATGATTGGTTCGTTCATTCAGTGTTACTGGCTGGTTTTGTGTGAAATTCAGTATATTACCTATTTCGATTGAGAGATAATATATTTTCCCATGTATTTGTATTTCTCATATAATATACCTAATATGACGGGCTGATTTGAAATAGAGAACGAATCGTATTTAGATACTTGTGGACCTCACGCCTAATCAAGTTCTATTTTTTTATCCTCATACATAAATGTTTAGAAACCAAGGAGTGAACAATTAATCATTGTTTGTACATAAATACAGAACAGCGTCGTATTAATTATGTATTGAACAATGGTGTGTAAAAAAACAATTTGAAATGATAAATATGTTACAAAAACAGAAATGTGGCGAACCCCTCTTTTTGTTTTATGTAAATTCATAAATATTTTTGTAAATAAGTAATATGGAAAGCCCATTACGCAGTTTCAAAATTTATAGTATTTTTAAAATCTTCAATTCTAATTAGATTCGTAACCTCTGTGATATTTAAATTCATAGCTATTCAATTGATATTATCACAAAATCCCTTTATACCATAAAAAAACTCTGCGATAATTGGAAATATATAAAATCTTTGAATGTAACTAGTGAGTAAATACATACATATTTATGTGATTTGATGGTTTTCAAGCCGCACAACAAAAAAACATACAAAAATACTGAAAAATATAAAAAATAAAAGTATTAATGTAGGAATGGAGCATTATCATTTATTATTATTTGGATGAACAGAGTGTGTGAAGAAAGGAAGAAAGCATCGATTGTCTATGAAAGGAAGTTTGACGGGATGAATGGAGGATTTACAAAATGCAGTTGTGCTCAAACATAAATTATTTTATAAAAGATGTTGTAACTAAAATAAACCAGATTCAGTGATTAAATCAGCTTAGTTCTCATTTCCGCCGCCTGGTCCCACAATTTTGGGGGCTCGTCCGGGATCGAGCGTGGAAATGAGAAAAAAACGACGCGTGATGAGCACACAGGACGACGACGGCCATTAAAGACGAAGACGAAAATACGACGAAATAAATTGGAAAAAGTGATTGGTGACAAAGTTGGTCGCTAGTCACTAAATATTTGAAGACGAAGACGAAAAATGACGACGCAAACAAGAAACGACGGAAGAAGTAACGCGATGCTTGGTAGCATGGTGTCCAACGACAAATTCTGCGGAATTACAAAATTCAGTGGAGAAGATAAGACATATTCTTCGGCGAAGTGGGCCGCCGATATTGAAGATAATGCCGAAATATTTGGATGGAGTGCCCGGCAGAAACTCATTGTAGCTCGACAATCGCTCGTTGGTACGGCTCAGTTGTGGCTGAGATCGGAGGAGACGTACAAAACATTCGAGGAACTAAATGCCGCCTTACAAAATGAATTTCCTGATGAATTAAATAGCAAGGAAATGCACGAGCATAGATACCCAGAAGAAGAAAATGACAGCCATAGATGCAATTCAGGTGAAAAAGAACTGAGTGACAGCCCAGAAATGTCAAACAAAAACAGTTGCTTCCAAGACATTGAAAACAAACAAAGATTTCAGAATGAAAAGGAGAAACAGATTTTTTTTTGCGAAAAACCTGTATGTAAGTTGATAGATAGCGGAAGCGACGTTAACCTTAGTGAAGACGATACGGATTGTGATTCCCATATTGTAAAAAGCGACGATGATATGAAGATAATGAAAGATGCACCAATTGATATGACGATCAATCTCATTTATGATATCCCTGTAGTACAGCGGTTGACGCGTATATCATCGATGGAACAGAAGTTAGCGGAGGAAGAAGTAGTAGAATGGTTGAGGGAGAGTATCATTGAAGAACGTTACTCAGCATATTCTAGTCCTCTGGTGCCGGTGACAAGGAGAAAGACAAGGAAGGTGAAAAAGTTTAGAAATCAAGTAGTACCGAGGCGAAGAAGGATAAGAAGGCGAGTGACAAACGAGAGATTAAAAATAAGAAGAGAATCGATACACGAGATTAAAAAGATGAAAGGAAAGAAAGAAAAGAAGATGAAAAGAAAGAAGACAAGAAAGAAGAAAAGAAAGGAAGTGATATTGGGAGAAAGAAAGATAAAAGTGATGATGAACGAATGATGACGAATGTGTGTGTTTTAAGTTGTAATGCCGTATTTGTTTATTATTATTATTAGTTAAGGTGTAATGCCGTATTTGTTTATGTTTATTAGTTAAGGGGTTAATCATTTAAGTTGGTTTAAATGCACATGCTGAGGGCAGCATGTAAGCAGGATGGCCGAGTTGTAGGAATGGAGCATTATCATTTATTATTATTTGGATGAACAGAGTGTGTGAAGAAAGGAAGAAAGCATCGATTGTCTATGAAAGGAAGTTTGACGGGATGAATGGAGGATTTACAAAATGCAGTTGTGCTCAAACATAAATTATTTTATAAAAGATGTTGTAACTAAAATAAACCAGATTCAGTGATTAAATCAGCTTAGTTCTCATTTCCGCCGCCTGGTCCCACATTAATGTGAATTTCAAATAAAAAAATAGACAAAAAATGTAGACATTGTACGTTGTTTAGCAAATGTTTTACTTATAATACAATATAAGAAGCATTTGTGAATTCCATCTTTTAGGATTTCTATTAATAGAAATAATTTGTTTGTAATGTCAAGTTTTACATATTTGAATCAAAAACGGTGTAAACCATCAGTTTTATACCCTTTTTGGAACAACTTGTGTATTATATGGCAACTATGGTAGTAAGGGAGGCATATTTTATGATGTATTTCTTTTTCTAGCAATCCTGACGTATGACGAGCTATAATATAAATGATAAATATATTTTAATTTTAGTTTAAATCAATTTTTAGACAGGTGTTTATCTTGTTTATATACTAATCTGTCATGGAGTCTTAAGCCTATCATGTTAAATGTAAATAAGATAAACATTAGATAATTTTCTATTGACGATTGGCAAATCGGCTAATTCGAACGCTATTTTTGCATTGTCTTTAGGAAACTTTTTCATAAATAACTATGTCTACTTATAATAAACCTTATATGGCTTGAGAAGCTCAGCATTCCATCATAATGAGTATATGTCATATCATTACATTTCTGTATGGCTCGTTTATTATAACTACACATAGTCCAGTAAAGATATCACTTTTAAATCAACCATTCTATAGGTATACCAACAAAGTTTTTTTACTTATTAGAAACAAAATTCGTATGGATATGATTAGATTCAAAACTAAAATGTTGTGATGCAGGTATTTACAGCACGATTTTAGGTATTATAACTCTAATTTTAGTGATAGATATCTTTACTGTTTGGCTGTACTGCCAATGTATATAAATACGTGAACGTATGAAATGTATAGCTGCACTAGGCGGTATGAGTGGCGGATATTGGTATGCCTGTGTTTGTATAGATTAGTCAAATATGTATGACACTCGCGTTCCCGAGACGGCTCTTTAGGATACAAAATCTCATGTTGTAATGTTTGTAAATATATAAAAAATAACGGGAACGTCCGGGCACTCAATATGTCTTTCTTCAAGTGTGACGTACGGCCTTGCCTGTTCATGAAAGTAAGCTTCTACCTAACGGTATCGTACGTATCGGACCAAACAGATTTTCATCAATGTATGAAGAGACGGCGTCGGCAATGCCGATGAAGTGGACGCACTTATGTTAATTTCTATACAAAGAATACTGAATGCGATGCGTCCGTTGCGTAAGATGCCAAAAGGTGGTACGCTTACCTTAAATCAGATTTCAGTAATATAACAACTGCCTTTTGAGGCCATGAATATTTACACTAGTTTGTATTTGGAAACCATTGAAGATACTGAAATCTGTTGTTGCCTAGCATATTCTGTTTCGAAGCTGTTTTGTTACTGTTTTGCTTGTTGAGGCCATATATTCTACATACTATTGTATTCATGACAATTTCATGTGTCGATATAATGCTTTGGAAATACTACGAATAGGTGATGCAATAAGGATGAGACTCGTCTGTGGATTTCTACAGGTGTTGCAAAAGTGGTGTACTAAGCTAAAAGGACGTGACTCAGGGGGTTATTGTTAACAATTTTGCAACACCCTGCCAGTGTAGTACAGGGCGCTATTAAGACGTGACAAAAGTTCTCCGTCGCGCTCGCTCTTGAGGCTGCGCGATGTGAGTGAGCGCGATGCAAAACTCTTGTCACGTCTTAAATACGCCCCGTACTAGCCCTTCTGTATATGTCTATCTGTTGCACTTCCAGTTACGTGACTCTTCATCTTTATTGAATAACCTAATTCAAGCATCGGAGTGGCTTTAACATCAATAATATACGTATAAAATGTATGAATATCGAATGTTTAGAACATTGTTGGTAAACTGCAGGGACAGTTCCACCACTAGAGGGCGCCACTCCGCGACGACACACTATACAAACAAAATTGTACATATTAAATAAATATTTTTACATAAAACTTAGTTTTTTTGACTGTACCTTCTCATAAATATCTAAGACAACTTAGACTTACATGCTTTCACTTCCTGCTATGATCGTCAGTTAGCTTTTTGGTGACTATTGATGGGGTGCATGAAGCACCTATTCCGTATAATATTTATTTACAAAATGTACCTACCTGCCTATACGCAGGCCTGTGTCACTCCGCGCGTGGGCGGCGCTGGCGCCAGCCTGGCGCCTGCCGCTTCGAGTGGGCAAATCTAGTCGGCTGCCGCAAGCGGAAGACGATACACGCGCGCGCGAATTATGAATAGAAAAATGGACATAAAAAGAAAAAAAGCAGCAAAAAGATACTGTGCCGTATTTAATTGCTTAAATACGGATCGTGATCCAAATTTAATTTTTTTTACATTACCAAAAGATGCTGACAGGTAAAACTAATCTAAGTATTTTATTGATTTCTTCTACGTTCCTTATTTGAAATGAAATTAATCCGAACTACAAACCCTTTTTTTCTCCATGTTGAACAAAGTCTATTCCAATATTTTTTTCGTTAAATTATTAAATTTACAGACACAACTACCTTCAAAATGTATTAATGAATCGATTATAAAATGTGCGCTGAGTGGGATTAGTGCTTAACGAAACTAACACGTTCTGTATCATAATATAAATTATAACGAAAAAAAACATGTTTTCACAAAATTAAATGTTTTAGGTACTTAGATTCATACATATTTTATGTACTTCAAAATATCTTAACTATGAAATTGTCATTGTTTTTACTGGTTATTTCCAATAGAAAATAAGTTTGGAATAGCTTTGTATTCTAAATTCAAATTATTTTGTTTTAATATCATGACATTCTTTTTACAAACTCAGTCCGTTGCTTAGTAAACGTTGTAGTCTGTGGTGCTGAGGCAACCCTAAGGTGGCTTCTTTTTCAATGCGTATAACCACGTATAACTTATTATGCACCGTAGTCCAGTGAAATAAGGCGCATATTCCCTCAAAAATAAATTGGTAGGTAAGTAAATAAAAACGTGTGCGGCTGGAGCGCGATCTAAATTAGATCTTATTGCTTATGGGATGGAGTCATATTTCTTTGATAGCCATTGCGAAGATGGACTTCTGTACCTGGTACTAGTTATTATTCTGTGCTATACGTCCAGCAAAACCTGGGCAGTTAGCGACTGACGCAAATCTGATTGACCAATTTTCACACCTCGGTAACCCTAGTCTAACTTTATATTTGCCGCCGACATGATTAGTAATAGTATTAATAAGGTAGGCACTCTAAAATAAAATAAAACAAAATATTCCTCGTGTATAATGCACACTGTATTTCTCGCCATTTCCAAGCTCTCATATAAAATCTAACAGTAGCTGTACCAGCAGACATTGAGCCGAGGGCGACTGCAGCGCCACAAGATGGCGTCATTCACGCGGCCAAAATCGGAACTAAAAACAAACCCGTCAGAAATATACAATCAACACGTAAAAGTAAATATTTAACATGGGGGTGTTTTCTAGAAGCCGCCCGTTGCCGTAAATTAACCAATAAATACAAATTAGATCATACATAAACTATACATACAATAGGGCTAACTCTGAAGACACAAATACACTCGCGAGCAACCAAATCGACTCAAGCCTTCACGGCGCACATATACATTGATTTTCCTAAAACGATAAATGGTAAATATAAAAGTGATATGTCATTCGAAAGCTGAAGAATTAGGCTTTCAATTAAGATCAATACCATAAAAAAAAACTAAGCGCAGATTTAATGACGCATTTTAATTGCCCGTCAGTGTTAATTACCTCATTAGGAATCCACGCCTTGCGCTACCTGATCCCGCTATAAAACCTTTCCACATCCGGTGTACCTTATCAGTCGCTTGTTGCAAGTTGACCGGTACACATCTCGTTGCATTGTATTCCTTGTTTTCGCAAACCCATGGATACCACACCAGAAGAAGCTGCTCAAGTTGTTGCCTTGCTGCAACAAGGGTTAAGTCAGCGAGCAGTCGCTGCCCAGCTCCACTTGAGCCAGTCTGCTGTATCCCGAGTATACAGACGGTTCCAAGAGACTGGTGCCTTCAATCGAAGACCAAGAACGGGCCGCCACCGCTGCACTTCAGAGAGAGACGACCGCTTCATTGTCTCAACCTCGCTGCGCAATCGACACCTTACGGGCGTTGATGTGCAGCAAGAACTGAGACGTGTACGACAAGTGGCTGTCAGCGAGTGGACAGTGAGAAGACGCTTGAAGGAAGCCAACTTGACACCAAAAAGACCTGCATCAGGCCCCAAATTGACTGCAGGCCACCGACAAGCGCGTCTTCAGTTTGCTCGAGAGCATCTCGATTGGAGCATTGCGCAATGGCGGTCGGTCCTGTTTACTGATGAGTGCAGAGTGTGTCTGCATGGCAGTGACAGGAGAGGCCGGGTCTACCGGCGTCCGGGGGAACGATTTGCCCAATGTTGTTTCGCTGAAACAGTAGCATATGGCGGCGGTTCCTGCATGATGTGGGCTGGTATTTCTCTAGAGGGAAAAACCGCACTTGTTTTCGTGCCTGGAGGCGGCCGAGGAGGCGGGTTAACAGCTGATCGGTACATCACCGACATTCTACTCGGTCATGTTGTGCCCTATGCAGAATTTGTCGGTGAAGACTTCGTGCTAATGCACGACAATGCCCGCTGCCACACGGCACGAGTCAGTCGGCAGTTTCTGAGAGAGAAGGAATTGCGCACGATGGACTGGCCTGCGCTCAGTCCTGACCTGAATCCCATCGGACACTTATGGGACGAGCTCAAAAGAAGAGTTCGGGCCAGGAATCCAGTCCCTGCAAGCGTGGACGAGCTGAAGACAGCTTTATTAGAGGAGTGGGACGGCATTCCTCAGGAAACTGTCAAAAAGTTGATAAGGTCTATGAGAAACAGGCTGCAGGCTGTAATTAGGGCAAGAGGGGGCAATACAAAGTATTGATTTAAATAAATAAATTTTTATCTTAACATTTTTTGTTTAATTTGTATAATACGATACCCATACCCTTTTTTCCTAAATTCCCGTTTTTCCTACAATTGCGTTCAGACATCATTTATTTCAAAAATGATGAATGGATTTCAATAATAATGATATCAAATTAAAGCTGACATCTTAAGCTTTTAAATGACATATCATTTTTATTATTTCTATTCATAATTTTACTTGTATTAATGTATGTTTGCGCCGTCAAGGCTTGAGTCGATTTGGTTGCTCGCGAGTGTAGTTATTCAATCAAAAACTGTCCAAACGTAATTCTCACCGGCCAATCATAAAAGCGACTACTTTCCAGTTTTGACAGTAAATGTATACTTTTAGATCCTTTCCCGCAAATTAACAGTGAGAGCGGGACATACAATATTTTTTTTTATGTTTCTAATATTTATATTTATAGAATTTCTTCATTCCTAAAATTACATATAAAAGCGTGTCACTCTCAGCGAATTGGAACCATATATTTATTTAGGTATTTGAAGGAATGGATGTATTATTAAAAGGTCCGGCATTCCAAACTTAGAGATTTAAACAGATATCTTAAATCATGTGGCAGTAATATGGTAATTATCGAGTTTAGAAACCAACAGCCACTTATGTCAGTCGCTCATAGAACTGTTGAAATAAAACATGGAACGTTGTAAACTTTTCTGGAGCTATATTATTATTGATTTCAAAACAATTGGTAGTTATGTAAGTATATACGATATTATCGCCTTATCTAAACATGCATAAGGCACACTGCGCTATATGAGGGTACGAAAAAACAATAAAGAAAGCAAAATGCTTCAGCACGCACAAAATGCATTTGGATTGTGACAAGTACAAACTGATATTTTTCAGGAAATAAGATGTGTTTTATAAGTAAAGTTTGAATTCACATTTATGGATTGATAATGATAAATCATATAAGACATTAGGGCAGTTCTTCTTTTTAACCTACATAACTGTGTCTCCACCAGTTGTGAGGAAAATATCATGAGTTTTACAAATATTTATTTATTTATTTATATTTCAACATGCATTGTACTAAAAACACAACGGCTGTGAACGTTTACAAAAATATAAATTTATATTTTTGTATTTAAAATTACGTTACAGAGTGGTAAATCCGCGTGACAGAGGTGTATTTCATACAAATCTTGGCTGTCTCCTGCCACTTCATCCTGCGTATATTTCATAATGTTAGAAAAAAAATATATGACGAGATAAAATATAAAATTTTATTTAAACTCCAGAAGGTATTACTTATTTAGTAAAACAAAATATATATTTTTAAAATATTTCTGAAATATTTAAAAAAATTGTTGAAAAATTGTCTCTCACTACCCAATGTTTTAGTAGTTACACTCTGTCACGTAGGTTGCCATTTAAAATATTTGTTTGAGCCACTCGTCCTTATTGCCATCGATCAGAGTTTAAGATCACCTTTTCCCCCTTGGTAAGATTTCCCCTTAGAGATCCAGACACCGCGTATCGGCCACCCGCAAAGTGTGACAGGAGGTGCGTGTGTTTATTCGGCGACAGCTTCGTCACGTAGATAATTGTTAAAATAAAATATATTTAAATTATTATTTTGTTATTTACTCATTGGTAATAACGATTACTTTGCAATCAACATGTGAATAATACATTTTATGTTACTGTTTAAATACTATTCGACTTTGCAATACATTTTACCCCTCTGTCACACGACAAATCTGTCACATTCTTACCAAACACTCCAACCTGAGGATATTCATCAACGAAAAATTGAAGAGAAACTACACGTTTTGGTTAAAGTACGAAGCGAAAGGAACGTCCAATACACTTGCTCTGCAATAATAAAAAGTTTCGTTAGTGAAAAGGGTGATTTCGTGCTATTGTTCTCAAGAACAGACGATGAATGTGGTAGACTGTTTAATATGGTGGAGATTGATTTATCGGATGTTTGATGATTACACTAAAGTCCTTCCAGCTTCTAAGGTAATTAAAAAAGTAAAAAAAATAGTTTTTCAAGTTCTAAGAGCCACTTCTGTACTTTTGAAATATGGCTGATTAAAACTTTAAGAAATTACGTAATTTTTCGTTATATTACTTAAATTTTAGTTTGTCGAAAATATTATTTGTGCAGATAAACATTAATTTATGTAGTTGGAACAAATTTGTCCTTTAAGTTCCTGAAATACGGATATTTCAGTCTTCAGAGGTTCTCAAGTGTGATTTTAATTAGTTATACTAATTATAAAGATATCTCCAGTTAATTCTTTGACTAAATTGAAACCATAATGATTTATATGTAAGTTACTAAATTATTCTTATTAAATAAAACTGTTTTATTCCAAAACCCTGCCTAATATTTAATAGAATAACAACTCTGTCACATCGTTTACCACTTTGTAACGATTGGTGTCTCCTGGTAGTCAACTTATTTTTGGTCGTTTATATGTTATGTTATAAATAGTACAACTTTGGAAAAATCATATTAAATTTAGTCATTGATGTTAACGTCTATGCTGTTAATTTTTTACTGTAATTAGCAGCGAAAAAATATTTATAACAAAAACAAGCTTCATTTTAGCTGAAATTGTGACAGAGTGGTAATAACTACTTAATAAATATTTTGTTATTACTAAAAATCCATTCCTTCATATGTTTTCTAAAATGGTATTTTGTTTATTAGCGTATCAAAAAAGTTTCATTTCAAACGACGAAGACTATCTCGTTAAAAAAAAATAAAAGATAATGTGACGAAGGTGTAATTTTTTGTGCCTTATCCAGGTATTATGTCCTTAAAATATTGAAAAAATTGGTAAACTACGCGGCCAACCACCTTTTTAGATAGAATAGACATGAAGCTATCATAAAAATGATAAGAGTTCACCAAAAAGCTATAGTTTTTTTTTTCGAATTTGGGATAATTTTTTACTCATTATGTAGGTTAAAAAGAAGAACTGCCCATTATAAAAATTTAAATACCATTAGGGATCACCAAAAAACCTACGATTTTCAGTGGGTATGAATTGTATTCTAATAACAAAAGTGCGTCTCTGTTTCTTACATGAAAATCGGGGGAACTCGATTGCGTCTTTAGGAATCTCTTTTTAGGTATGTTTCGTATAAAATACATAGGTACTGTGACAAATAACTGTTTTCCACAAATATCGACAAGTTTAGAGATCATATTGGCAATATATCCCTCTGAAGTCAAAATAGTTTCCAACAGCAACCGTCACAGAACTCGAGCTATCTGTTGCCAATCATAAAATCATTCTCTGCTGACAAAAATAGTAGTGTGATATTAAATTTTAGTATAAAAAGTCTTGTAGAGTTATAGTCCGTTTTATTCTGCTCACTACTCGGTTCCATAATTAAGCGTTGCCTCTGAAACAAGAAAGAAAACTGTTTAGTACTCTTGTCGTTAGATTTAACCTCCTAAAAACACTAAACGAGATGTTGTTATTAGGTACAGTAGACTGCAAAGAAATCCGGCCACTCTTAATGGGTTTCGCCCATTTTTAATATACTTAAAAGAGTCAAAAGCGTTAATGGTTGTTTCGATGTTACCTAATCTTTATAGCAAAAACGCTCACTTAGTGAACGACTGTAACAGTAAATATTTACATTAATTAAGATATTTACTACTGAACAGTCAGCAAAAGTTTTAAATTGACCACCACAGCGCAAACACTTTAATTTCGTCACCAACTGACGGGTGATACGTGCCATCTATTCATATTAATTTATTCAGTTCAATACATCGTCATACATAATGTATAATAATAATTAATAATAATATAATAAAGTAAATTACTTAAATTAGGCATGTAACAAATCAAATAAAAACAATGTCATATAAATAAATTATTACAGAAACAATGTCATTTAAAGAATTATATAACCATCTAGCGGTCTATACACACCTGGGCAGCGCACACATGTCGCAGTTGTCCCGCTGCGGAGGGTTGTGAAAGGTGCAGTGCGGACACGTCCACACGGCGCCGCCTGATGTCTCCATGCTGCGGACAAATACGAGAGGTTACGAGATGGGTATTTTGCACTGTTGATGACCATATAGTGTAGTGGTTTGTGAACCTTGAAGGTTAGCTGGAAGAGAATGCTGTTAGCATTAAGTTCGCCTATGTACATATTTATTATTGTGCAATAAAGTATTTAATAATAATAACCTTAGTGGTTTCAATCTCCGGCCGGGCAGACGTTTGTTTAATTACAGATAGATATTTGTACTCGGGTCCTCGGTGCCTGTGTAGATTGGCATCTGCCTCGGTATGAGCTGGCACGAAGTTGAAGGCGTGGGAAATGATCGGTCAGAGTGGAAATCTACTTTTTAAGGCCTACGTCCCTTATTAGGGATCCCAGGACCTGATGATGATCTTTGTAGATAATATACCAGTTGTTTGACCCCCATATTTCAGGCTCTGCCAAGCTTGGGGTCGGATGGCCATGTGAGATGTCCCCAAATATTATTAGTACAAACCTGTGGTTCCTCGCATCAACTATAGCGGCCCACGCGTCACAGTTGGCGCGCCACTCGTCGGCCGCGCGGGCGTCGCGCGCCGCCACCGCCGCCAGCAGCGAGTTGAGCTCCGACATCGGCACTTGGAGCTGCTCTATAGCTAGCTAGCTAACTATATGCGCAATATAGTGACGTTTCGTTATCGACGTAGATAAACTCGTTTCATTAATCAAAGCGCCGTATTTATGGCGAATCATATAAAGTGCCGTTTATCTACGTCGTTAACGAACACGTGCAGCGGGAACTAGTATCTAGTAAACGCATGTGGTTCCACGTCTCAACAATGGCGTCCTCCAAGATACACAGCGCGCGCGCTTCTAAATCAAAGATAAATATTGCAAAAAATCGTTCTCTTTTACCTACTTGCTTCCAGTGCGAAGTTACTAAAACACGTTCCAGTAGCTTCCAAAGTCTCTTTTAAGTAAGTCTCTACCCACCTGTGGTTCCGTGCATCAACTATAGCGGCCCACGCGTCACAGTTGGCGCGCCACTCGTCGGCCGCGCGGGCGTCGCGCGCCGCCACCGCCGCCAGCAGCTGCTTGAGCTCCGACATCGGCACTTGGAGCTGCTCTGTAGCTAGGTAGCTATATGCGCAATATAGTGACACCGACGTCGATAAACGTGTTAATGCGAGTTCCTTAAATCACAGCGCCATATTTATGGCGAATCGCTATAAAGTGCCTGGGCTCGCAAGCAACTTGTACCTAGTACACAGGTGTGGTTCTGCGTATCAACAATGGCGTCCCAATCTACGCAGCGCGCGCGCCTCGAAACCAAAGATTAATATTGCAAAAAAACGTCCTTGTTTGCTTTCTTCCAGTGCGAAATCTAGACTGTCAACAATGGCTGCCTCTCATCTCTTCCAGGAAGCTTTAGGCGCCTTTTCCTTTGCGTCTTCTTATCCTATAGACTCCTATAGACCCACCTGTGGTTCCGTGCATCAACTATGGCGGCCCACGCGTCACAGTTGGCGCGCCACTCGTCGGCCGCGCGGGCGTCGCGCGCCGCCACCGCCGCCAGCAGCGAGTTGAGCTCCGACATCGGCACTTGGAGCTGCTCTATATAGCTAGATAGCTAACTATATGGGCAATATAGTGACGTTTTGTTATCGACGTTGATTAATGCGCATCCCATAAATCACAGCGCCGTATTTATAGCGAATTAACAATGGCGTCCCAATCTACGCAGCCAACCTCGAAACCAAATATTAATATTGCAAAAAAAACGTTCTTGTTTGCTTTCTTCCAGTGCGAAATCTATACTATAGAGTATAGTGTCAACAATGGCCGCCTCTCATCTCTTCCAGGAAGTTTTAGGCGCCTTTTCCTTTGTGTCTTCTCATCCTATAGACCCACCTGTGGTTCCTCGCATCAACTATAGCGGCCCACGCGTCACAGTTGGCGCGCCACTCGTCGGCCGCGCGGGCGTCGCGCGCCGCCACCGCCGCCAGCAGCGAGTTGAGCTCCGACATCGGCACTTGGAGCTGCTCTATAGCTATCTAACTAACTATAAGGGCAGTATAGTGACGTTTTGTCATCGACGCGACGTAGATAAACTCGTTCCATAAATCACAGCGCCGTATTTATGGCGATTCGCTATAAAGTGCAGTTTATCTACGTTGTTAACGAACACATGCAGCGGGAACAAGTATCTAATACACACATGTGGTTCCACGTCTCAACAATGGCGTCCCCCAAGATACACAGCGCGCGCGCTTGTAAATCAAAGATATATTGCACAAACTCGTTATAACTAGTGTCTACAACGGCCGCCTCATCTCTCCGTCATCTCTTCCAGGAAGCTTTAGGCGCCTTTTGCTTTCGTCTAATCCTATAAACTTCGTTTCACCCACCTGTGGTTCCGTGCATCAACTATAGCGGCCCACGCGTCACAGTTGGCGCGCCACTCGTCGGCCGCGCGGGCGTCGCGCGCCGCCACCGCCGCCAGCAGCTGCTTGAGCTCCGACATCGGCACTTGGAGCTGCTCGTTGGACGCTAGGTACAGGAGCACGTGGAGGTCTGACATCGCCTGTAGGGATAGAATAGAATAGTTACAATATAGTTGAAACTGATAACATTACATAAAGAAGAGAGATAGGACAATCGGGTATAATTTAACGGTCTTATTCATAAAAAGTTACGGGAGACCTATAGGCCTGCTATAAGCAAATGTCAAAAAAACTTTATTCATAAACGATCAATAGCGCTAAAGAACTCTCCAACTGATTCGTAAAACCTTGATATGCTAAAGTTGGCTGGACCCTACTAGACACCTTCCGTAAACCTCCTCTTGTACAAAAACATGGCGGCCGGTCAACAGCTGTTCTGCTTTATTGACGATTTGACATTTGTTGTTGTTAGGTATTTACATTTTGTTACAAATATAAACGCCGCTTGTGAGAGGACAACCATTTATTGACAACCGTTGCCATGCCAACGCAAGGCAACCATAAATATATAACATTCCTCCCCACCTAAATAATAAGTATAAAAAAACAACAATAACATTATCCCATACTTAACATTAAAAAACCCCTTTAAAACAACTTAACAATTCATCACCCTATTCTTTAACTGAAAACTCATAAAGTTATAAATGAAATAATATGACACTGGAGGAGCAAGGGGGAAGTTTGAAGGAAGAAACTGACCTGGCAGGAACGGTTGTCCGGCTGATCAAATGCGTTTGACCTCTTCGAGTTTCCACCCGTTCTTCTCCAGGTTGATGTGCTGATGTACCGGTGCGCGGCGTAGAGCTACGTGTGTTGTAGTACGCGGCGGATTGTGCTTCTATCGCGGATTGAGTGACGGGAGCGTAAGGTGCGTCGACCGACTCGAATCGCGGCGGTGGTAGAAGTGGACGAGGGTCGGTCGTTGAGGTGGCAGATGACAGCTAGTGTTCATCTACCTGCAGTTTCCGTTAGGATAGGGAAGGTGGGAAGGAGTTACAAACATCTGTGTACCTGTCTGTCAGCTGTTTGTGTGTGTACCCACGAAGTTCCTTGACCCTATGCCTATGGCCCCAACATAAACCGCCCCCCAAAGAGCCACTAAGCTCTTTAACGTGAAATTAAAATAAAAAAGATGCGTTTCCGAAAAAAAATAACCATGTATGGCGTGGCTTGAGTGGAATCCACAAGCCAGCCCGAAACCCACAGCTAATGTGCAGAGCTCGTCCCAAAGACGGAGGCGAGATGCGAGACAGGAGACCTGCTGAGCAAGCCGCCAACACCACAAGTGTAGCGTCGGGGAAAGCGCCGACAGCAGGACCCGGATGCAGAAACCAATTCGATCAACAGTTGCCTGAAAGATAAGTTCCCTGGGGTGAGCCCGTCCAAAACTTTATTCGATCACTCGACAGCCCGATGTCAAACATCGACCCGACCCATAGGACCAGGAGACGACGCGCGGATCCCCAAGTGAGAAAACTTCCCCGGGGCTCTACCCAACACGATCCCTTCGAAGACTTCACTGCTGTGTCGTGTGCGCTTCGCACCACATGCACCTAGAGCAGAGCTCATGTTGCACTGCCCGTACCTCAGTAAGAGGGCACCCAGCACCGAGAATGTCGACCCACACAATCAAAGCCCATCACGACGGTGGTGAGAGCCGCGAAGATGCGCAGGTATCAGTCGGAACCGGCCTAACGACTGGAAGGTAGAGCAGCGGAGAGCAGCTCCGGCAAGCGTAGAGTAAGACGGGACCTCTGCGAAGAACTTCAATACTGGAAAGTTCCTCGAACAGAGGCCGTCGCAGGATGCATTGATGCACCAAAGATGCTGGCCCAAGTAGCCACAGGGAGCCGTACAAAACAAACATTCGGCAAATCTCCCTAGTAGTGCCGAACGGTGAGACCTGATAGATGACTGTCTGGATCAGAGTCCCACTGAAACCTTATCGCTAGCCCCCAGTTGCCGTTTGGACCTCACCACGGTGGGGCTGCCGTGATGAGGTGTGTAGTATCTGTTCATCAGCAGGCGTGGATACAGTTGCAGGCCGCATATGGCGCTGGTTGGCCATGCATGCGCTGCGTGGGGCGTCTCCTCGCTGGTCTGCGACGCGACCGCTGTGGGTGGGGATCACCGACGGACACTTGGATGGACTTGTTGGGAAGCGCCACCTTATCTCGGTCTATTGGTGCTTGACCCATCAAGATCCATCCGAAGATAGACCTATGTGCCGTAGGTAGTCCTTCACCCAGCTGGTACGACGTCCCATCCAGGATTCGACTGTAGAGGTCCACGCCTATCAAGAAATCAATGGGACCCGGAACAGACAGTCTATCATCAGCGAGCTTGATGCTTTTGCACCGCTCTAACACGCTCGGACACAAAGGCGCACTAGGGAGATCCCCCGTGATGTGCTTCAGTACGACGGCTGTGGCTACCAAGGCAGGCTGGGATGCACCCTGAGGGGATGCGATCCTGCACTCTACGCTGCCATTGGAGCGCTGCTTACCTCCCAAGCCGTGAAGAAGCCTAGAGCTAGTGCGGGGAAGCCGCAACTGCTGCGCCAGTTCCTCTGTGATGACAGACACCTGCGAGCCGCTGTCTATCAAGGCTCTCACCTGGTGTATGTGACCATTGTGGTCGTACACCCCCACCATGGCAGTTCCTAACAACATGGTGTTTTGAATTGAACCATGGCAGACCGTGGAGCCGGGCGATGAGTCTGCGGGTCGACCATCCTTAGGTGCTGTAGATGATGATGATGCCAGACTACATGATGATGATGATGATGGTGGCAGGTGTAGTTTTGTGTGATGATGTCCACCACACACTAGACACCTGCACTTGGACGTGCACCTACTTACTGAGTGTGCACGCAAGCAGTTACAACATAAGCCCTGTTGTGCGACAAGCTCCCTGCGCTGAACAGGTGTCAGGGAATTGAACCTGTCGCACCTATAAATGGTGTGATTACCCCGACAAAGGGCACAAGACACAGCCAGTGCAGTGAGAGTCACTGTAGCGTGTGAAGTCCCCGTTTTGACATTGTTAGAGTTGCCTGACCCCCTGGAACCCGAGCCACCAACAGTCTCCAAGACTCTCAACTCTGTTTCCAGAAAGCCAAGCAAGTCTTGGAATGTTGGGATGGTGTTAGGCGAACCCCCTATACCGAGTTCGAACCTACTACGAAGGTCAAAGGGAAGCTTTCTTAAAATTATATGGAGCAACAAGAAACTCCATGCCTTGACCTCAAAACCAAGCACACTCAGAGCCATAGTGTTCTCCTTTAAGGTGTTGACTAGCTTCCGAAGGTTGCCAGTCAACCCTTGTTGACCGAGTGTCACAGCAAGTATGGACTCCAAGTGTGTGTCGGCAATGAGTCTCTTGTTGTCATATCTTTCCTTAAGGAGCTGGTAAGCTATCTCATAGTTCCCATCGGCCAGCTCCAGATGCTTAACTAAACTAAGAGGTTCCTTGTCCAGAACACTCAGAAGGTAGTGCATCTTTTGCACACTGGACAAGTCCCCATTAGTGTGAATCAGACTGTCGAACAATCCAATGAAATTTGGCCAGTCAGTGTAGACCCCAGAGAAACTGCTCAGACTGATCTCAGGCAACTTGAAGTGAGCAGTTGATCTCACTGGCTCCACATCCGCGACGCTATTTGTCGACACTAATCCCTCAGCTATCACCTTAACCGAATAAAAGATCTCATAAAACTTATTATAGCGCTGGTCAGCCTGCTGCAGCACGGTCTCGTCGACGGGCAGACCCTTCAGGTTCAAGTAAGCGTCCTGGTATTGGTCGCGCATCCGCTCCAGATCCTCGAAACGAACCCTGAACATAGATAAACTAGGCGCATCCGATTTTGCCTGAAGTTTACACGCCAACTCGTAGACCCCACTCAAGTACTGCTCCGCAGTGTCCAGCTGGACCATACATATTTTAATAGGGTCGGCTGAGGCACCCTTAACATGTTTAATTTCAGATTTCATCATTATTTCTAATTTGATTTACGACAATAAAAATATAACCTAAACAGTCCCAGTTGAATTAAAAAGTAATGTGTCAGACGTCAAACTTCTACTCTGTGCTATCCTCGGAATACTGATTGAAGTTGAGTAGTGATGGACACTACTCGACTAACCGATTCTTACCGATTGACCATAGACTAAGGGAAAAAAAACTAAGTGACGTCACGATGACACACACAAAACAGCTGGCTAGAAGACTTCAGTAACGTGCTGAAGTTTAGACAAATGTTTGTAAATAATAAACCGGGATGGACTGGAATAGGGAATATCCGGCTCGAAGGACCATGAAATGGAGGAGCAAGGGGGAAGTTTGAAGGAAGAAACTGACCTGGCAGGAACGGTTGTCCGGCTGATCAAATGCGTTTGACCTCTTCGAGTTTCCACCCGTTCTTCTCCAGGTTGATGTGCTGATGTACCGGTGCGCGGCGTAGAGCTACGTGTGTTGTAGTACGCGGCGGATTGTGCTTCTATCGCGGATTGAGTGACGGGAGCGTAAGGTGCGTCGACCGACTCGAATCGCGGCGGTGGTAGAAGTGGACGAGGGTCGGTCGTTGAGGTGGCAGATGACAGCTAGTGTTCATCTACCTGCAGTTTCCGTTAGGATAGGGAAGGTGGGAAGGAGTTACAAACATCTGTGTACCTGTCTGTCAGCTGTTTGTGTGTGTACCCACGAAGTTCCTTGACCCTATGCCTATGGCCCCAACAGACACCCTACGTCCAGACAAATATTTAAGTAAACAACATAATTTCAACTAACCAACACTTCTTAATATCTACTTATACATCCCTCCCCTCTTAACAAAAACCTAAAACAAAATAAAACTACTTATCAAAAATTTGTTAAATATGTAGAAAGTTAAACAATAAGAACATAGCCAAAAGTAAACTAAAGTGTTAAAAATAAACACAAATGTTAACAAAAGTTTGCGCTGAATAGCGCTGCGCACCATATTTTGGCCCGGGCACGCCAACAGCAGGCGCTTCTGTCGCGTCTTTATGTTAGCGCTGTTAGCATGGCCAGGGTGTATACGCGCCGCGCCCGCACAGCCACTTCGCTCTCCTTCTGTCACGCCGCGCGCAGTCATCCCAAGCGTGCGTCACCTACTGCACCTCTGCTGGCTGGCTGACCCGTGCCGGCGCCCGCAGCAGCCGGAGTCCGCCCCGTTGGCCCGGGCACACCTGCCAGGTGTCCCTGCTATATCGCCACGCCACCCACGACGTACACTTCCGCAGCGTCTTGCCGTGCCGCCCGTCGCGAGCGCCTCCGCAGGCATCTCCGCCGCGCCGCCCGCAGCGAGCACGCAAGCACCTCCACCGCGCACCTTAATGACGTTCCTCCCGCGCACCCCATCGGGGCTTCCCGCGCATCTCCTCTCTGCGCACCCCAGCCGGGGCTTCCCGCGCGTCTCCTCTCCGCGCACCCCAGCCGGGGCTTCCCGCGCGTCTCCTCTCCGCGCACCCCAGCCGGGGCTTCCCGCGCGTCTTCCCTGCGCACCCTATCAGGGGCTTCCCGCGCTCCTCTCCCGCGCACCCCTCCAGGGGCTTCCCGCACGTCTTCTCCGCGCACCCCTTCAGGGGCTTCCCGCGCTACTCTCCCGCGCACCCCTTCAAGGGCTTCCCGCGCGTCCTCTCCGCGCACCCCTTCAGGGGCTTCCCGCGCTACTCTCCCGCGCACCCCTTCAGGGGCTTCCCGCGCGTCATACCTACCTCCCGCACACCCTTTCAAGGGCTTCCCGCGCGTCCTCGTCCTCGTGACCTCCGCGCACCCAGTGCGCGTCTTCGCGCCCCGCGCCCGCGAGCCGCGCCGGCCCCTCCCGCTGCGCCGCCCGCCGCGTGTCCCGCGCGCTCCACCCACACTCCTCGCAGGTCTTGCTCTCCACCTCTCCATCACACCCTCGTCTTAGATGGCCCCGTTTTCTGCACCGACTGCATGTCCTTGACTGCTAGTCCTTGTACCGGCGCTGGTCCCAACGGTGGTGGCGGTCCCCGCAGGCCGCGCAGCCGCCGGCGCCGCGCGCGCCCGCACCGTGCAGCGCATGCAGGTGCCCGCGAGCGCGGCCGCCCCGGCTCCTCGCTGACCGCCTCCGCTTCCTCCGCCGCCGCGCCCGGCTCCGCCGTCTCTTACTTAGGCACTTTCCCCGACCTTTGTGATCGTCTTTTTACACAATTTACTTGGGTAAATCCACCTACGTCGCCACTGTTAGGTATTTACATTTTGTTACAAATATAAACGCCGCTTGTGAGAGGACAACCATTTATTGACAACCGTTGCCATGCCAACGCAAGGCAACCATAAATATATAACAGTTGTGAGTTAATATTTGCTGAAAATAAGTTGCCATGGTAACGTAAAAATTTAATTTTTTTTTTGTGGGTTTTGGCTTGGCCAACTGCGCCTTTAAGCCAACGTAAACTTTTTTAAGTGCCGCGCCGTGGCTAACATAGATAATAGAGATTGATAAATGAATGAAAGTTTTCGCTATTTTTGTTTATGGTTTCGTCGGACCGGCAACTTAATAGGGTAAATGTCAAAATGTTTGGTCTGTGAAATCTATTAGCATCACTATAGTTATTGAAGGTCTACGGAACTATTATGAATAGAGATTTTTACGAAACCTCAAATAGGCTTAATGTGTTCCGTAACTATTGAGCTCAGTAAACCTACTTTAAGGTTTTTTTATGAATAAGACCGTAAGTCTCACAGCAGAAGGCCTAGTGGGAGTTGTTAATATTTAGTTAAACCATTCGATAAGCGATAACTCAACGCTAATCTGTATATATCTAATATATAGCATGGCAAGGGAAAGTCGCCAAACGCTAAACAGAAGTGTCTAGTTTTCGTTGCTCTCAAACCTGTACATTTAGATACAGCACACCTAGATGTGTGAAGCCATCAACAATGACAGAATGAGACTTACTTAGGAACATAACCCATAACTCATAAACCAAGACTAACGCTAACCCTATTATAAAATTTTCATTTCATCTCCATTTCTCCTTCTCCTTTTTCTTCATAGTTTTTCACCGTGATGAAAGGATTAGCCAGTCTGAACACGTACACAGGTGCACCTCTCTCTCTCTCTCTCACACACACTCACCTCTAAAAAGCTGTCGCAGTTCTCTATATGCTCATGCAGCGCCTGCAGCGACTGCAAGTGGCTCTGGAGCGGGCGGTGCGCGGGGGGGAAGGCGGCGCGCGGGGAGAACAGCGGGGGGGAGGTCGACGACCCCACCGGCACGTCAACCAAGAGGTAGGCTACGGGGAGACGTTTGGCGGAGACGTTGACTTCGTTTCCGTATGCGTCGCGCTCCTGGGGAAAGAAAAGAAAAGAGTGTTATTTATTTGCATTTGCTAAGCTCAGGAGCGCTCTGTCAAAAAGGAAATGGGCCAGGCGGGGATGTCTTGGGCGGATATCTCTGAGCTGGCCCAAGATCGTAAAGAATGGCGGCGCTTCACTTCGGCCCTTTGCTCCCCAGCGGAGATTGGGAATAAGTAAGTAAGTAAGTAAGCTCAGGAAACTTATTTCTAGTGCGAAAACCAAATTTCTTCTAAAGAATGTAGACAAGTAGGTACCTATATCTAACCCTTAAGATATGGAGGAAGCTAATGTTCAATAGTAGAGATAATGAAAATGAAAACTAAATTTGGCTTATTTCATAACGCGTATAGCCTTAATTGGTTTACATGCAAATGAAACAGGTATTTGGGAGCCGAGAGGCGTGTTTTGAAACTATACAAGGCCAGAACGCAGAGGGTGGGACTACTCACGTATAGTTTCAAATTAAAACGGTGCCATGATTTACTTGAAAGTATACAAGGCCATTACGCACTAATCGCGTATATTTTCAAGTAAGTTGGGCCAAAATTATGACTTGAAAATATACTGCAGCAGTTACCACTGCGTACTAATCGTGTATATTTTCAAGTGCCAAGCGGCAATGCGAGCACTTGAAACTATACGTGATTAGTTACCAGGTAGCCCTCTTGAATTGTTGCTCTCTTTTTCTTTCATGCGAAATAGTAATAAGTCTATTGCTTTCTAAACATTGCATCATCATTCCGCACTCGGCATTGTTTTCGTAACGTGTTTTTTGTTAACATCGTACAGTTAAAAAGTAAATTGATTTAAATTAATCTGTAGAACTGTTGTTAATAGTAAAACTGATCTCAGAAGAGGGTGTGGAACAATTCATAAAAGACAATTACGGTGAATTCAAAACTTCATGAAAAATATGTCTGTAATAAGTCTATAGGGTAATACCTACTCACAAGCAATGAATAAGTCCAAGTAGCAAAAAATCAACACCAAATGACCCCAATTATTTAAAACATTTAATTTAGAATTTGTTAAATGTACTTTATTATTGCCGACAGCGTCATTAAGCTAGTTTTTTCCGTTCAGGAGCTATCGACACTGAAACTTTTTCATTGCTTGTGAGTGTATTTATTTATTTATACACTTTATTGTACACATACACAAGCAAACATAAAAGAGAACAGTTACAAATCAAAAAACACAAAACGTATACAAAGGCGGGCTTATTGCCAAAAAGCAATTTCTTCCAGCCAACCTTCGACTGGATGAAAGATAAATGCCATTAGATCCCTTAACTAATTTGAGTAGGTACAATTATTGAGTGTAGTAGATATTACTCTTAATTCATATAAATAATAAGATATTAGTAAGTATTGTTACTTGCAAGTATGATTGCTATAAATTTATTATAAATTTATCAATCAAATTAGAGCTGGTTCATCTTTATTTATTAACATTCTATAGGTATGACAGGCAGAACAAGTAAATTGTAATCATTTACATTTACTGAAATAGTTAAGTAAATCAGAATCAGCATGTAGGTATAAATTATATGCGACAAGTACGCCAATCAAGCAATGTATATTTTCAAGAACGATTTAGTAAATCCCAACTTGAAAGTATACGCGATTAGTACGCACAAATCGTGTATATTTTCAAGTAGAATATAATTTTTTTCCACTTGAAACTATACAGTGCTAGTACACTATGGGTGCGTTCTGGCCTTGTATAGTTTCAAAACACGCAGCTGAGAGAGTAATTTAGGCTACATTCCTAAAAACCTTTAAAAAAGCCCGCGTCCATAAGCTAGTCAATGTTGTTTTGAACAACAATGTGAGAAAAAATTGATTGTCACGAACAATCATACTATCACACTCGGTCGTATTCACAATGGCCCCCTATCCCTTACATTGACACGTTTACAATAGATGCATCACCCAATACACATCACATTAAGATGAATAAAATTATGATATAGTAGGAATGTTCAATATCACTGTTTTAATATTGGTGCCAAAAACCAACGATAAAATCCTTTACATAATCCCTGATTTATCCGTAAGCACACTTATCTCAGTAAACTTATGTAAGCCTGATGACGTGATGAGGCAGGGAGGAATCAATATTTTCATTATAGATGATTAGGCAACAGATCGCCGATATTTATTACAATCACTCTCTTCCATCCAAAGGTTGTTTTGTCCCGTATTCAACCGCTGGCTAACTTTTTAACGAGTAAAAGTTAAAGAGTTTTCTTTTCCTCAACTTAAGTAAGTATCCGAAATCACATAATTATTTGATGTTGGCACTTCTTTCTGTTGCTAAGTTATCTTTGTCGGACCCTAGCAACATAGTTACAGCGGAAACCGAAAGTTATACAAGTCACATAATATCTGGGTACTGGAGAGTTACTCTATACTGACGAAATACGAACGAACGAGAGCTGTCGAGCAATCGGCACGTTTAATACAATGAGACAGAGTCCGGGCTCTCGCAGTAGCGCTCCGAAACATAGTTTTTCGTTATATAGAGTGACCCACCTGTAACGATCGAGGATTCAACTAGGTGACTGGGTAATAATATAGTTTCGAGCTTTCGAGCTACGACCGTGACCTAACGCAAGCTGACCTATATCCCTAGATGGGTCGGTAAGAGTTATCATTTTATAATATAAGCGGATATACTCTTAGTAACTGGATTCTACATAAATCGTGATTATAATAGTAGAGGCTCCCACATCATTTTAATTCGTTAACAGAAGGGTCGCAACATTCGGGCTATAGTTAAAATACCTTACATGAGACTCTATTATAAGGCGTGAGTGCTTATGTTATCTTGATATCGGGGCCCACATAAAAAAATCATGAGTATTTAAGTGCATTTCGCATAAGTGCCACTAACAATCGTATGGACAATCATTACTGTTTTGTTATCTTATCGTAAGTTTGCAAAACCTAATGGTTGAAAGGCTGAATTTTAGATGTAGGTAGAGTATGAATGTTTATTCCATTCTACCACCCACCGTATACTACATATTTAACTGTGGCTATGGGTTTCTGATCCCTACGAAAAAAGGGGTGTTTGATATGACTGTGTAAGTGCGTATTGGCTACGTTGCCGTCGGCGTCGTGTCAGAAACTGGTTGACCGATTCGAATGGATATTCCCATTTTTTGGGCGATCTCTGCAGGGTTTTTTTTTTAAATAAGCTATTCTAACTATAAGTAATTTTATTATTACTTAATGAATTTAAACCTTAAAGTAGAATACGAAAATATACACGTAAGAACATCTAGCTATAAATATGAAATTTTCTCAATATATTAGCAACACACGTAATTGCGGACGTTCATAATATCTTTAGCCTGTATCTTCGCTCGCGGGATGACGGCAGATCGATAGCGGATGCGTCACATATGCACGACCCATTCTACAATATTTACAGACGCGAAGCATTCGATACCTACTCAGTAGTGAAATATCAGAAGATAACTGGCTACAGAATATATTAAACGAATTATTCTGTAGCTAATTATCGGATATCCAAAGTTTCATCTATTGCAATAGTTATTTGAAGACTGAATTAAAAAATTAATAATCTTTACAGTATTTTCAGAAATACGAACCTGAAACCTTCAACAAAACATACTACCATCATCAATCGCTGCTAAAACTCAACAACAACTACATTCTCTCGTCAACGAAAACATCTCAACTAGATTTCCTGTAGCGCGCAGCAATGTCAAGGTCTAGGCGACCTGGGGCTTAATGAATTGTTAGCAAATATGGGTCCTAGAGGCTTGGAGGTGCGCAGCCCCCCCCCCCCTCGTCCCTCGCAGATAATGATAACGTGGGGAGTGACCGCGCCGATATCAACAGGGCTGAATGTAGCCGCGGCCGCGCGCGGTGGCCTTGTACGGGCGACGCGATCGATAGCTTTAGACGGGGAAATGGAAGTGAAAATGTAAGCGAGTAGTGTGTAAGAATAGGAGATGCACGGGAAATGGTTGGATTGTTAATGATGAAATTCGCAATTACAGTATGATCGCAAGCACGCTTAGAAAGGATTAGGTGGAAAAAAGTCCATGCCGTAGCGATTTCAGCGTAAAATAAGCTGAAATCTTAGAAAACACTTTTAACAATTGCAGTGAAGTTCTATAATTTATTAACTGAAACGCTGAACACAAGAACAACATACGAGTAGAAATACCTATGTCTGTATTATTTATGAAGAATGCATGATGATGTTTTTATTTATCCATGAAGATATAGATGTCACAAGTTCTTGAAATTTCTTTGTTTCAGACCTTCAGGACACAGGACGGCGCCGCTACAAAGCCACGCCGCGCAGAACTAATCTGTTGATCGAGCGGCGTGAAGTGCGGCCGGAGACGAGAAGCAACATGGCGATTGTGTACAAAACGTAAAATGATGTGGCACCGCACATCGATTTTATTTTAACCATTTACGTTAATTAATAGAGTTTAGATCGGTGCTAGCGGTCGGAAAAGTATCGCCCGTGTAGTAGGTATAGTCGGCCGGGTATGATGTGAACTGTCGCCCGGAGACAGAGCGGGCATGTCGCTGGCTAGCTGGTCGCCGGTGGAGGACGAGCTGTGCGCGGGCTGCGGGCGCGGGCTGGCGGGCTGCGGGCGCCCGGCCTGCCGCCGCGCCTGCCCCGCCTGCGCGCTGCCGCCCGACCCGTGCTGCGCGCACTGCTGGTCCCCCGCGCCCCCCGCGGCCCCCGCGGCCCCCGCGGCGCCCGGCGAGGAGGCCGAGCTGCGCGCCGAGCTGCGGCGGCTGGCGGCGCGGCGGCGCGAGGCCGTGCTGCGCGCGCTGGACGCCGCCACCACGCTCAAGGCGCGGCTGGAGGCGGAGCTGGCGGCGCCCGACGGCGGCGACTGGGCGGCGGGAGCGGGCGCGGCGGCGCGGCTGCGGGCGCGGCTGGGCGAGGCCACGCTGCAGGCGCGCGTGGACGAGCTGGTGCGCACGGCGGCCGGGCCCCTGGACGCGGCGGCGGTGCGGCGCGCGCTGGCGGGGGCGGCGGGCGCGGGCGGCGCGGCGCAGGCCGACCCCGCGCTACTGCTGGCCAACCACTGCCTGGCGGGGCTGCTGGTGCGCGCGCTGCGCTCGCCGCCGGCGTCCCCCGCGGCGCCGCCGGCCGCGCTGCCGCGGTACTACTTCGAGCTGGCGGTGGGCGGCGCGGCGGCGGGGCGCGTGGTGGTGGAGGTGCGCGCGGACCTGGCCCCGCGCATGGCGCGCAACTTCGGCGCGCTGGCGGGCGGCGAGCTGGGCGTGGGCTACCGCGGCTGCAGCGTGTTCCAGTGCTGGGAGAACGAGAGCGTCATCACGGGCGACTTCGAGCTGAACAACGGGCGCGGCGGGCGCTCCGTGTTCGCGGAGAGCTACTTCCTGCCGGAGGACACGGGGCTGGCGGCGGTGCGCGGCGCGGTGGGCATGCGGCGCTCGCAGCGGCGGCGCGACACGCTGGGGCTGGTGGGCTCGCAGTTCCGGATCGTGCTGCGCGAGATGCGCGGCTTCACGGCCATCTTCGGCGCCGTGGTGGAGGGGCTGGCGCTGGTGGAGCGCGTGGCGGCGGCGGGCGACGCGGCCGGCAAGCCCACGCAGCCCGTCACCATCGCCGCGTGCGGCCGCCTCTACTAGCCACACACACACACAAACACACAACGACCTGGCTCTCGTCTACATGTACCTAGATCGCGTTTCCAACGGACCAACTATATTTTCCCCTTCCGCATATTTTTGTAAGAATTTCTATGTAGTTATTTACTGTCGTGTCGTCGGTGCGTTTACAGGGTCCGCCCCCGGCTTTGGCGGTCTTTAGATTATCTCGATTCTCGTCGTTAGTAGTAGCGGGCCTAGATGTTTGTTCCGTCGTGTCGGAGTGCGAGGCGCGGCTATACGGTCGCCGGCGGCGGCGATACGGTCGCGGGCGCCGCGTCTCCGTGTCGGTAGCTTAGGGTTAACGTTTTCGATCGTCTTCGTGTGTCGATGTTTGTTGCAGTAGCGGAACGGTAGCGGTCGTTCGTTATCGACGTTAGGTTAAGGCATAGTTATATTTACAATCGACGTTACCTCACGAGAAACGGTATTAACGGAGCGTATAGTTTATATAAAGTAATATATTTTTGCGAACGGAGGGAAGGGAGTAACGAGACTGTGATGTAGGGTGAGTGCCTGACGGAGTATATTTACAGTAGTAGGTTGTATCGAGGCTCGCGCGTGGTAGCGGTAAGAGGCGGACGAGGCGTGATTTTACCATTTTTAAGCGAAAAACATGTATAACGCATAATACTTATTACGATGTAATATGTTAAGTTTATTTTTCTATGTTGGCAGAGATCGGTGTGAGCGTAGAGAATTGTTGTCCTCATCTATTCATATATTCATATTCATTTATTCAGTTTAATACATCGTCATAAATATCATTGTTATTAATAATAATATAATGAAGTACATTACTTAAATTAGGCATGTCACAAATCATATAAAAATAATGTCATATAAAGCATATAAATAAAGTAAACAAGAATACAATGTCACTTAAAAAAAATAAAATAAATAATAATAATATAAAAACAATGTCAGAAAATATGCGTAGCATAATATTTATTAACATTTATCATTAAGATAATCGTCTACTGAGTAGTATGCTTTCTTGCTCAAATATTTTTTTAGCTTACAATTAAAACTAAAGTAGCTTTGCGACTCCCTTATGTCATCCGGGATTTTATTGTAAATTTTAGGACCCATTATATGCACGGTTTTCTCGGTTTTAGCAAGGCGGGCTGTGTTTAGGGTCAGGTCATTCTTCCGCCTATTCTGTAGCCTCGCAGTGGTGGAGAGGGGGGTGAAGTGGGCGAGGTTCTGGCGCACGTATTTGGCCACCTCCAGCACGTACAGGCAGGGCGCGGTGAGCACGCCCAGCTGCAGGAACAGGGCGTTCTAATGTTATAAACGTGTTGAGTACATTCAGATATTTATGGTAGCGTTATAATTTTCTGAGTACAGAGTTTATGTAATCGTGTAGACTAGTAATCGTGGTGGCTTGCTCGGCCTGCCTCACAGGTCACTTGATATGCGCTATATACAAATGTCCTATGTGGAACGTGATAAATATAATAAGTGTATGAAGCATCACATCTATGTTTTATTATTCAAAAACCTATTCCTTACATGACTGTGTTGTCCTTTCAAAATACGATAGCTTGTTGAAAATTTGTCTAAGTGCCAATTTCTCCATAGTCGGCTATCTAACCGACAGCGACAGGGATTGATTTATAAATTCAACGTCAGCTCTATATAAAATTCATGACAGATGTGTCAAAAGTCAACCACTACTCCCTGGTTATGCTCTAAACTCTAACCGGCTATGGAGAAATTGGCACTAAGACTAGGTTTTGGTGGCTAGGCTAACTATGAACTGATGGTTTTCATATTGACACTTTTCAAAATTCAAAAACAAAATATGTTTGCAATCTACCATTGCACATATTTAAACATACATTGGACTGGACAAACTATTACCACATCTGTTTTATTGTAGCGGTTAAGCACGACCGAACTAGAACCGTTATCTCCTGAAATATTTCCTGCATGCATGAATCATTAACATTATGTGCTCAACTACATGTTTCATGACAATACACTGTTATCGGGAATACAGTTCATATAATTTATCAGCATTGTCTGGGTTTCAGTACATATTTAGGCATGCTTTACTTTGTGCAGTTTTTGGGTGGTATGCACACATTTTGTATGCAACAAACAACATAAACGACTATAGGGTATATTATAATAGTTCTAGAGAATGGTGTGCCCTGAGTGGTAGCCGAAAGATGAATCCCAATCGGACAGAATGGACAGGGGTTTATATATTCGGGAGTATGATAAATAGGCCTTTGATTCGATGATAAGATGGTATGTTTAGAAAAACAAAGTCATAAATTAGGTGATAGAAACTTGTTTGTGACAGTTAGAAAAATAATTTAATTGAATGATAGCAACAATGTATTTGAAAAATAGAGTTAATTGAAACAAGGGTTATCATAGGTTACGAATTTCGTAAGATTCTAATGTTTTTCTAGAAATTTGGTAGCGATATGGCTATGATTAGAAATAATAAAGGGCTGAAAAAATAAGGTTAAGATAAATTGGGATCAAAGGGTATGAGGGCAAGATAAAGAATTTGGACAAACAACTAAGATGTCGTAACGTAGTCACGTATGATAGGTACATAACACTATGTACTCTGAACATACCATCTCTACGGGCGTCCATCTTTCGGAATCATAAACATAGCATCAAACGGGTTGTCCGAAATGTAAAGTAAAGTGGCAAAGCCGAAAGGTGAAATATTATTATTTATTTATAAGGAGGTACGTGGATAAGGATAAGTAGAAAACGTAAACGAAAATGTGGGATACATAAGGCTTAAATATCATCCAAATGTGACCCTATAAAACAACAAAACATTATCTGACCTTTGACATTTTCATAACGCTATTTATAGGTTGCCGAGTACCTATCATATGTACGTAGAAAGCAATTTTACGGAGAAATTTCAATGAAAGGGATTCTCAGAAGCGCTCGTGTTTATTGATTGAATATTCTGCTCAGTGAATTATTTTCAGCACTTAAACGAAAAAGGATGTAGATTTAGATGTTATGAATCTGAAAGCCCTAAAATGCATGTCCAATCTAAAGATACTTATTTCATAAATGTATAAATTGCAAGGATTGTTTCTGAATAATCCCATGGATAGAAAATATCCGGGACACTCTGAAAACCGACAAAAAATAGCGAATTTTATTCATTTAAGTATTTATTTTAATAATAAACCGTAATAGCCCCGTTTCGGACCTTTATAAATATGTGCATTAATCCTGCCTGGATACGTCACTGTAATAAATAAAACACAACACAATGCCATCTGTCGTTTGTTTCAGGATTCCTTTGGTGTGCTAAAGATACAGTCTCGAGCAGACCCTAGTTTCCTCGTAGTGACGACAGGTGACGTAGTTTTAGGTTTTCTGTAATTGTACCTATAAAATACTTACAACACTATAGCACCTATAGCTTGGGCGCATTGCTTGTCGCTGGAATCTAGAGAATAGTGGAATAGCGAACTGACCAATAGCATCTACTTATAAAACGGCAGTAGAATTCGTAATAGACAAAGAACGACCGAACGGTATAGCTCCAACACTGACAAAAAGCGAACCGACAAATACTGTCGCTTCGACTCACATTGCCGACACTAATCACTTCGTTCGTCAAAATGCGCACATGCTGAGCGCGGCACCTGTGCAGGACACTCACCGAGTAGTACAAGTCGGGCACGTACTGGCGGTCGCTCGAGTCCCGGATGTAGCCCAGGTCCGGCGCGTCCCGGGTGGGCAGCAGCACCTCGTCCCGGACGAGGGCCTGGCACTGCCCCGACACCTGGTAGCCCTCCATGTGCACTTGCTGGGACTTGTCGCCTGGAGACAAGGAGGGGGTTCAGCATGTTTGTTGAAAAGTCGTAGTGGCATATAGTAAACTGAAAGAGGCTGATTCAGGGGCAAAGGAGGTATACAGGTTATTGTTAAAGTATGTATAGTTATGGTAAGCCGAAAGAGGGTTACTCATTCAGAACAACTTTTGTCCTGCTGCTTTTAGAAATAACATTTTCGAGTGACCCTTCTGGGATTCAGAGCGCGGCCTAACTGTAATAGACGATTATGGCCGAGATTCTAAACATTCTACCAGTTTTGAAACATTCCTACGCCTCACTCTGCGCCTCTAAGGGATCATAAAAAGGTTCTTCTTGGTAAAGTTACATGGTTGATAATTAATTTACTATTTGCCAACTAAGATTTGGCAAGATGCAAATGAGAGACTACTCTCTTGTGTCTCTTATAGCTTTTTAGGAATCTTGTGGTGCTAATATTACACTCACGTGTCTTCTTGGTAACATTAATAATCACACTCATCTTATACATGAAATATCGCGGCTACATAAAACTCAATATACTGACCAGTAATACACACGGTGACGAACTTAGACCCGAAGTGTCCGGACGACGCGAGCCGGCACGGGTTGGGGTGCTGGTTCTGCAGGTGCCCCGCCATTATGCACTCCTGGGCTGACAGGAAATGCGTGTCCATGCCCCTGCGGAGAGAGTGGGGTGTTAGATGTCGGAAATAGTGGGAGAAAATAATAAATAATGGAGATGAACATTCACAATCAAATACCCGTAAAACCTGGCAGACGAAAACGGGATACAAACGACAGAAGTCATATTTTCCTAGCGATAAAAATATTGTTGCCGAAATAAATGTAAGTTGTGATTTATATGACACCAGTTGAATTTTTAGGAGGTTTTCAGAGCGCGCTTCGCATCTAGGGGTTAGCATGTACATTCCGGGATGAAAAGTACCCTGTAGTGGCAAAGTCAAAAAGAAGGTTTACGAGTGTTTGCGTTTATTTGTGGAAAACGTACAAACAAATCTTTTCTACTCATAAAACCAGAAACCTAAGAAAAAGGTGTAAGGAGATCTGGCTAACTCAAATGTTTTTTTTTTTGAGTTTATTATGTATGTGTAAGCTCTCGGGGGTTCACAGCGTTTCTCACCTGACGCACTGCACCTGGTTCCCGCTGCTGTGTATCAGGTCAGTGAAGCACCAGCCGACTCGCCGGAGCCCTAAGGCACTGGCGATGGCCTCCAGAGCCTCTTCCTTGCTGTCCGGTTGCAGCGCGATGTGGTCGCGCGACGATATCTGCGGGGGCTCGTAGATTGCTGCTACTCTTGCGCGGATTCCTGGGGGGTGGGATGTGATATTAATACTTTGCGGATACCGATATTCGTGGAATTCTCTGAATTCGCAACACGCTGACGGTGGCCTATGTATAATATAATATCTATAATAATATCTTTATTAAGTAAAACACATTACACAGTTACTAATAACTAAACTATACTAAGGCTAAAGTAGATGTCTCATAAAAGTTATTGTTTAGCCGTCACTGCCGAACTAGGTAAAAACCTGTATTTCAGCAAGTAGCGCCTCACCCACCAAAAATGTCAAAAATAGCCATAGACAAAGGCAAAACTAGACTTGCTAAGTCTGTTTATGTAACTTAAAAAAAATGTGAAGAGGTGGAATTATACAAATACGAGTTGGATTCTAACGAGGCCTAGCCTAGCCGTCGTAGCCATAATGTTTAATCATAATGCTTGATGCATGAAAGCATAATGCTTGAAGCATTACTCTCACTGTTTATCTATAAATAGAGCTATTAAATCCTCTGGTGCCTCTTGCATAATAGGCTAGGAAGCGTCCTACTCAGGGTCTATCTTCACAAACCACTACATAAATAATATATTGTGTAAGCTGCGTAAATTAAATAACGGTAAAAATGGCGGTTCTATCACAATAGGTACACATTTTCTGTAAATCTGGTTTGCAAGATTACGATTACGTATGAGGGAATGTTTTCGTGATTTTCAACTCGTCACAATAATTATATGTAACTATACTAGAAATACATCACTCACCAAGAGGCACAGTAGGATGAGGCTCATACTGCCCATAAAGATATCCAATCCTTTGATGCCCTGTAGCCCTCCAATAAGCTAGGAAGCGTTCTACCAGGGCAGCATGTTCTATGACGACGTTGTCGTCGTGACGGTGCGGCTGGCGGGATAGTGAAACTATGTACTAGGAAAGCATGACTTACCAAGAGGCACAGTAGGATGAGGCTCGTACTGCCCATAAAGATATCCAATTCGCTGATGCCCTGTAGCCCTCCAGTAAGCTAGGAAGCGTTCTACCAGGGCGGCATGTTCTATGACGACGTTGTCGACGTGCCGGTACGGCTGGCGGGTCAGGGTCACCGCGCCGGGCTGACATTTGGAGCAGATGCCGCGCGGCCATGGCGGGTGTTCCGCGCAGCCTGGAAGGAAATTTAGGGTGTGAGTAAACTGGATACGGGGATTGGAGGTTAATTGGGTAATAACAGGGAATTCTAATCATTGTATAGCAGCAAAATTTATGAAATCCTGCTATACTTCCTAAGCCTAAAACGCTTTTACAACTGATTGCAAATGGAACTTAATTGGCAAGGTTAAACTGCTCTTGCTAACACTGATGGAAATTTTTCATGCATAAATTGAATTATTGCTGTACACTACAAATCATGCATCTTGACTATTCTTGATCAAAATGAGCACTTTTGAACGAATGAGAGTCTTACTATACTGAAAGATGATTTTGATATGGGAAACAGACAGTTATAGACAGAACATGAGTAGAACTTACCAGGTTTAATCTTAAGTGAGAGTTCATCGAGTGAGATGAACTGGCCTGAGGTAAGTTTGCGGAGGTACGCGTGGAATGACATGTGCTTTATATTGTGTGCCTTCAAATACTCCTCGTCCCAGGGCTCTATGGGCGAGCAGTGGACGCAGCACCCTCGCGAGTTGTGGCGGCATCTACAAAAGTTTTTAAGTATACATAGATTATACTATAAACTAGTACTTATATTGTGTACCAGTTTATGGAGATTTAGTGCATATCTGGGCAAAGTATACATAAAATAAATAGCTCAAAAGAATGAGAGCTTCCAAACTTCTTTCACATACATTTATGAAACTTATCTTACAGATAGAAAACCACACACTTATCTAGATTTTGTGAGCAGAATCTATGTATAATTGCTACAATTTAAGTCATTACAACTAGTTTACTCACAATTTATCATCTCTTTCCCTTTGTATTTTTCCATCTAATTTGGACAGTTCCACATCTATATCATCTTCTTTGATTTGTGCTTTGCTACTTAGACGAGGAGTGGAAGTGCTGGGGCGCACTGCCGTGGAGGGACCTGCCTCCACCACTGGCTCTCCAAAGGGTTTACTGTCCTGAAATAACATTGCGAAATATTAAAAACAGATTAGTGCAGATCCTGATATGCCAGTTTAGTTTTATTTGGGATGAAGTAAATTGACTGCTTGAAATATGTAATTAACAGCTCTATTTGTTGGAACAGCATTTGATAAACCCAAAATTCATCACTAATCTGTGTAAAAAGTGACTCAAACTAACCGCTGAGCTGGTGGATGGCTGGTCAAACAGCACGGCTCCATTAATTGGGCTGAGATACAGCATGTCGCCGTGTCGCAGGCCGTAGTCACGCAGCAGCCGGGACTTGCTGGAGGTGATCTCCTGCTGCCGCTGGCGGTCCCGGTGCAGAGCGAACCCGAAGGAGGCCAGCCCCAGCGCCTCGTACACGGCCTCAAACAGCCGCGCCGTGGCCTCCTCCTCCGCCACCTCCACGCGCGCCGTGCCCTCCGCCGACTGCACCCTCAGCGTCTGACACAAAACACAACCTACAAAAACTGCACCGTCATCGGACGAGACGCTGACCTAGCACGCATCGCTGACCCCTCTACAACTACTTTTACTGTTGGGTAAATTATCCTTGTTAGCTCAAAATTCCCTCAAACAACATAGAAACCAATTAAAATTCAAAAAGTTACTACGAAAACAACTCTTCGAAAATTGGCTATTGGGGACTTTTGAGAGGCAGAATTTATATGATAGCGGGGGCATAGGATACTGTTGCAGAATGTGAGCTATTATAGACCAATAAATAATGAGTAAATACAAATAAAAACATTTAAATACCATTTTCTTAGGTCCTGACATTTTGACATAACAAATCACATAAAAAATTACATGACAGCAATGACAAGCCAAATGAAAGAAGACTTCGTTCAGAAACTAATCTAGAACATAAAACGTTTTCAGTGCGAGTGCGCAGACCTCGAAGCCGTTATTATCCTGAGGTTAAACGAAAACTAATCAAAATCATTTATTAATGAAATATGACTCGTAAAAAAAGAGAACGAAAAAGGTGGGGAAAACTAAACCATTCTAGTACGAGTGTGTGTGAGTGGGACTCGTACGGTCAGGTGCAGAAAAACCTGACCCCCCTCTCATAGTAACTATGTTTCTGGGGGGGGTCAGGTTTCTCTACACCTTACTGTACATGAGGGTCCATACGAGGTCCATACTATAGCATTATTTATTCACTACAGCACATTATTTTGAGCATCACTACTACCGACTCTATTCGTCATTGAGCGACCCGGTGCTCCTGTGTCTCCTGTGTAGTCTCTGACCAACAATCAAAGGGTTCCTTTTTCTGAGTGTGTAGTGGAGCCTAGAGCTGTCAGCTGTCACTGTCAGTTCAGTAATTCAGTTGTCAAAAGCTCATGTCATCTCATTCTTCGATTCCCTTTCTTCCTGACAGGGCGCGTGAAGTGGAACGTGGTATTTAATTGTAAATATTTTTAATTCTGTAATTATTTAAGGATATTTCAATTATAAATAGGTAGTATAAAGTGCAGATTTTAGCGTTTTATTACGTGGTTCTTGTTAATTTTGCAGTGACAATAATAAAATTAGTGTGCGACTTGTTTTTGCAAAAATTACAAAAGGTACTAAAGTGCAGTGCATCACTCATTGTGGTGGAAATTAATCCTTATGCGTCCCCGTACTCGTACGTATTCTGGTTTCTGGTAAGTGAGTCATACAAACTTTCTAATTGTATGATACGACCTTGCCATGGCAGTTTTGGGAAAAACACTTAGAAATGGAAGTTATGTTTTTTTTATTGTCAGCGCTTGTAGGGGGTTCCTTACTGATGTTCATAGCTACTAAATCATACTAAAGGGTTTCTTGTGATGTCCCTTTATACAGGGTATTGCAAAAAGGGTATTCTAAACCAAAACCTTTTTGCAACACTGTATATTGTTCTTCTCTGTTTGTTTCAGGTATTAACCTTGAAAACAACTCTAAAGCACCCCCATTAAGACAACTATCAATATTGTGTGTCACTTAAAACATATCATAATTGGTGGAATTTGCTGTGTTAGTCCCACAAAATAAAGGCACAACCAAAGATTGAGGGTTTTGGACAATAAAGTTAAAAGGTAATATTTTTTACAGTAGTGAATTATACCATTGTGTGAGTAGTGAAAAGAATAATTTTAGGAATTCAGTTTACCATACAATACAATCCTCTTTATTTGCACCAAAAAAACAGAAACAATACAAAATAAAACTTAAAAATAAGAACAGTACAAAAAGGTGGCCTTATTGCTTATAGCAATATGTACCAGACAACCTTTTCACAGTTTAAATAATAGTACCTATTTAAGTATAGTGTAAGTGTTTTGTTAGTGCCCAAACTGTATAATCTTCTTCTTTGGGTACCATCACCTATCGGAGGTCGGCAATCATCTGGCTTATATTGTTAAACCATTTACACAGTGTTTGTAACTGATCTTGAACAACTTTACAGATTCTTATGAAAACAAAAATAGGCTTCACACCATTGAAGCTAGGGACTTTTATATACATACAAATATTAATAACCATGGGTATTAGGTATTCCTACACTAAAATGCCCATTGACTTTCCTGGAAAGCATTTTGAGCTAATCTAGATATTTTATAAAAAAATATATTTGCAGCTCCTGCATTGGATCTAGAAAAACAGCATCACAAATCACAAGTGGTCTGTTGAACTAGAAAATAAATTTGGCAAATATGAATCAATGGAGGAACAAGCATGAAGTTCTCCGGGACCTTGCCGAGGTCTCCGACTACGGTCCACGATGCACACTGAACTTGAACCCAGTTACTGACAAACCACACATATATGCCACTGAGGATACAGGTAATACTTTCGTTCACTTGCACGTTTAATACTAGTTTTTTCCTTCTTATTATTATAAAACGAAGAATAAGGATAGTTCTGGTATAGAACTGGCTATAGTCTCTAGATAGAGTATAAAGCTTTCATGCAAATCAGTAGCCTAAACCTAGGTTTAAACTAAAACTATCTTTCGTCTTTGTTTTTTTCGCCCCGCAGGTCATGAAAAGAAGTTTCAGTTTTATGTTTTAAGATTAAATATAAGACATGAAGGTAATTATAATATGTATTATTATACATAACTAGTTGTTCCCGCGAGCTTCGCTTCACCTTTAAAAGGTTCCCTGTGGGAACTTCGGGATAAAAGGTAGCCTATGTGTTAATGCAGGGTATAAGCTAACTCCATACCAAATTTCATTTAAATCGGTTCAGCCGATTTAACTTGAAGAAGTAACAAACTTACAGACACATACATACTCACAAACTTTCGCATTTATAATATTAGGAGGAAGGATATAGTTATTGATATAATATGTAGGTTTTAAGTATTTTTTAATGTAGGTATTTACATATTTTGTATGCCGTTTATATCCTATCATAATAAGTCCAATCCAGAAAGATAAATTATGTCAGTTTGTACAATAAAACATTTATTTACAGATTTGAATGAAATAGCAGACTACTATGGTTTCCCGAAAAATACTTCATCAGAAAGATATGTGAAGCCTAATCTTCGTTGCATCACACAGATGATAGATATGGTATGTACCTATTGACTTGTATATATTACTAGCGTAAGGACAGGCCCAACCGCACTAGAAAATGACACCCTCGCGTTGGCCCTAAAATCTCACAAATCGGTCATAATTTGTATGAATTAGGGCCAGCGCCCGGGTATACTTTTCTTTGACAAAAAGTTCTGACGGGCATATCCTTCCTTTTGAAATCATTAATTTGTATTGTTTCCAATATTGTCGGTGATGTCGGTTGGGTTTTTTGGGTCATGTTACTACGTGCCACTGGCATCCTTTATTATTATTACTTAGGTACCTACATCTCAGAATGTATTGCATTGAGTTGCTTAGTCACAATATTTAACGGAAACATAAACAATAAACATGTCTCTTTTATTTAAGACTCTATCGTCTTTTTATTTTTGTATTGCACATTTCCGATATCGACTGAGATGGGTCATTCTTAGAACCAATAGCAACGTTGTAATAAATAGCAACGCAAAAAAAAACAATTTCAGTACTCGTTAGTAAAAAAAATGTGACTAATGCTATTGTTACATAGCACTAGCCAGATTTTACTATTTATTGATTGTTTATACCGCAGGTACGGGAGGAGGGTGACCTGCCAGACTACTCGTGTGATAGACGATCGAGGCCGCAGCAACCAACTCAGATAGTAGAAATTAGTAAGCTCAACCCTAATGTGACTGAGTTTGTACCGAAAGTAGCCTCTAACAGTACCGATTCTGACAATAGTAATGCAAGTACCCCTAGCTGTAGTAATGCTAAGACTGACGTTCTAGTACCTAAGGAAAATGTTGACTTGGCCAAAAATACGGATGCAGTCCATAATGAGGCCGAAAAAGTAAAAACTTTAGATTTGGATATAAACAAAAGAATTGACGTGTCAACACTGGATCCGACCGAGGCCGAAGTATTGGCAGAGAAAATCAAGTCACAGATTGACAAAATCCCGGCCGCAGCCTCGTTTGAGAGCCGGTTTCTGAAGAATGCCGCCTTGTCGTCGCTGATGAAGGTGTACTCGGTGGCTGCTCCTCCCCCAGCGGAGAGCTGCACGAAGCTGTTGACACCCGATTACTTCATGAAAGCTAATGACGCAGATAACACCGTATCGAAAGAGACTAAAGAAAGTGCAACAGACTTCGAGAAAGCCACTGAGTGCGACATCACTGTCGACGAAATCAAGGCGTCTATTCAGAAGGTGAAAAATTGGCAAGACTCAATCACAGAAATTGAAATTGCCAAAGACGTTGAGATTCCTGCCAAGGAGGTGATACAAACTCCTCCAAAAGTGTTCAAACCGGTGGTTCAGCTGGCTCCCCCCACTTACAGAAGGAAAGAGAAGGCCACAAAGAGCCCACAGACTACACTCCAGACCACATCAAGCAGTGGCACGACGTCCAGAAGCTCAGTTTACTCTCAGCCAGCAGTATCGCCGGTTTTACCAAAGACCTACGTTCCTTCGCAAAAGGCCACGGAACTTTATGAAAAGTTTTCGAAAAACGCCGAAATGGCGCAGAAGCCGAAAGTGGGATCAATGTGGGATCAACTGGAGAAACAGTTGAAGGAGAAAGACGCGGCTTTGAAAAAAAAGCAAATGCAAAGTTCGGAGTAGGTTTGCGGAGCCTGTGAAGGAGGAGTAATCAGGCTCTTACAGTGAAGGAAAACATCTTGAACCAACCTTCGGCTGTTAACCTAGTATATTTTATTTCGATAAGAATTAAACTAAGATTTAGCAGATTTTGCACAGCAATATGCGGATGTTAGAGTATAAGGGTCACTTTTACCAAACGCTAAACGTATTTATTTAAGTCAAATTTTAAATACATTTTGTACCAACAACTGACAAACGTTTGACATACTACTTAATACGTTTGGTGAAATTCCATATTATGGCATGTGTAGTTACAGTAGTAATACGACAGGTAGCCATTATCTAGACATTTTGAAACAGAATATGAACTTTGCCTCATTCTAATGTGGTCCTACTTAAATTTTTACGGACCAAAACGACGAATTACTCTTTAATTTATTTAAGAATGATGATTATTCATTTATTATTTTGACTATCGCTTAACCTACATTAGATTTTAATAAATTTTAAGTAAGTAACTACTTACATTCCGAAATTCGTCGACTCAAAGACACATAATTGTGATAATTTGATGATATTTGATGATTCAAGCTTTAAATTTAATGTGATATAAGCTCATACGCTTCGTTTGATGTGTAGAGCAAATACCATTTGAATGGATTAGAAACATAATATATTTTTGTATGAAGGGTAAAGTCATATATGAATTAGTTAAATGCTCGTAAAATTAATATATTAAGTATATTCTATTCTAAAAAAGTGACGGGGCCTACAAATTGGTTACTTATTGAATAGGTATGTACCTATCGCAAAATGTATCCTTATAAACAAACCTTTCCTAGTTTTCAAGTTTCTTAGTAAGTACTTCTTAAGTCAGTGCTAAAATCTACGACTTTTTAACCTACATCCTATTTCTATCCTTTTCTCGGTGCCTCTCCACCACTGCTGGTTCACAGCCAGCCTGCAATACTCCTTATGTTTTTCGTCAAGCGCATTAGCTGTTCTACGCTATGTATACGAGTATTATATGTATTTGAAAAGGTTACATTTTGAGATAGGTGCATTTTACCAACGGTTCGTTTTGCAATTGGATGCTAAAAAAAAGTCCGCGGTGGATTTTACGATAGGTCTGCCTTCCGACTTTGAGTTTACTAAGAACGGTTCGTGATAATGATAAGTTGTTAGTACCTAGTCATATTACTAATATTAAATTCCAGTAACTGCAGAAACTGGATCCGTGTTGTCAGTTGAAATCCGAGCTAATTTCAAATACTTACGAATATTCGTATTATGAATAATCTTCAAAATACCTACAAAGTAGGTATTACGTCAAAAGTTGAGGCAAGTGAGTTTATTGTTAATTGTGCTAATCTACCTTAACGCCCATATCGCCCAGTTTCTGAATTTCCAACTCGTGAACTTACATCGCTCTGTGCAGCGATCACAGGATTCGAATTGATTCGATACTATTTTCGTAACTACACAAACACATGGAAAAAGAACAGTATCGTCAACTGTCACTGTCAAAATATGTGGCAAATTGGTCAGTTCCAAAAGTGACATTTGTTTTTTCCATATGTTTGTGTAGATTCGAAAATAGTATCGAATCCTGTGATCGCTGCACTGTATAAAAAATTAAAGAACCGAACTAAACTCAAGTGTTTAAAACATCAACACCAATTTCGTCATTGAATAGTTCTGAGAAACCGTCACGTTAATACTTAAACGTGGAGTGATTCATACATTTTGTTACACTCTGTTATTGTTATAATATAGGTTTAACTTTACATAGTTGCATTAGGTATAGCGTGGGATCCATAAGCTTCTCTCATCATTCTATCTTTCTCTCAGGTAACGTTGTCACTCAAAAGAGGGGTCAGATTTCTTTGACCAAGACTGTTCAATAGTTAATATTGTAAAATCATCGTAATTTCTCGTCTGTTTTCATTTAATATTGTATAAATTCCAGCATATTGTGTTGTGTGAATTTTAGTAAATTTTCTTATCATAAGTTCATTCGTTGCCTGAAATTTTATTGTAATAACATCAGATGCCTTATTTTTTAAAAAATATGTGTAGCTATTGATGTCGATTCTGAAGGCACAATTCTTATTTTAGTAATGGTAAAACCTTACTTATTATTTTTTTATTATTTGAGTCAGTAAGCGTATTATTTCATTTTCCACCGGAAACATTTTATTGTTTGACAATCCTAAAATAATTGTATGTGCCTTCATAATTGACATCCTTATGTACGGGCAGCTGCATAAGTAGCTATACACTTTAGTACCTTGTGAAACTACCTACATAACGAACCTTCAATGTTTGAATAGGCAGTTTGTGAGTTTGACAAGGTACAAAAGTGTACAGTTACTTATGCAGCTGACTGTACCTATTTAGTTAATTGTGAAATTTTAATTTGTTTCTTAGAATAATTAATAGATTTTTATTTTATGATTTTTAGTTGAAAAATATTTTAATGCATTGATAATCATTATTTACTTGTGAGTAATTATATTGTAAGGTCAAGTGGGGCAAGAAAAACTAGATACACCATAAATTAATAAAAAAATATGGGTGGGTGCCTTATATATTATTGTATAATAATGCCTTTTTTATACACAGTCTTATGCTACTATATTGATTCTCGTCCCCAAGTGTTTATTTACCCCTCTTGACCTGAAGTAACTATGTAGGTACTTAGCCATATTAAACTTTGTATCAACAAGCGTATGACTAAACTAAATTATTTTAGTAACCATGTTTTGTACTGTTATGTACGGTCGCCTGCGCCTAAAAGTATACAGGCGGAGTTTTTAAAATAGCGATCCCTGATGATGAAGGGACCAGCTACATCTGTTATAAATCCGGGGACGTGTTGTGTGTGATGTGTGTAGCAGTGGTGTTTATGTGGATGTGCTTGAGCAGCATGTGAGCTTGAGATCGCTATTTTAAAAACTCCGTTAGCGTCCTCCGTAACTCCGTAGGCGACCGTACAATTATGATTTTATCAATAAGACAAACATCAATATTACAAATATGTAGCCCACATATCATTCTTAAAATGATAAAAAATCCTGGTGCTAATTTAACTTTGTACAAGTAGAGGTACAGTTGTTTATAATTACTTAAAGTTACCTAGGATTTATATTTAGTATTTAGAAGGTATTTAGTTATAAGTAAGTGTTCTAAATGTCAAAATAAGCGTACGGCTTTGACGCAGGTTGTTTTTTACCAAGTGTAAAAATTGTGTTTCGAACGCCATTTGTTCTCTCGTATGTTTATTTTGAATTCACCTTTTATATAGAACAGGTTAAACCAGAGACCTAAAAACGTAGATGCCATAACTATTGAAATCTCAGTGTGGTTTGCTTAAATAAATAAGTATAAATATATTGTGATCTGGTAAACTTTTTCTTGAATAAGGTGCGAACAAAAATTGATATTTTTAAGACGAATAAACTTTCTCATTGTGCCTGTTTCACCTTCCTGTACAAGTTTATATCTACATAGCGAAGTCGCGCCAAAAATTTGGAGAAATAATACTACCTACCTACTTTCTATGCTGTAGGCTATTGGTAGTTCGTAAAACTCCAATCATTCATTAGGTACATTTTTATTTAGATTTCACCATTGAAAAATAAGGGTATTCCGAGATTAGCTTATTCAATTTATTCATCAATGGTAAAATCGGGCTTAAACAAATTACTTTAACAAAACTTCGGGATTACCGCTACAGATAAAATTTTGAGATAAATACATTTCTATGGTTTTTTTTTCTTGAATAAAATTACCTATTGCATAATTTGCATAATGCTTCAGTCGATAATGTGAAACAGGCACATCTTAAATAAAATAGAAAATAGTGTTTATTTTTTTATATTATCTAGTAGGTATTAAATTGGGATTTACCTACTTGTATCGGTGTCCAAGTGAATATAAGGAACAGTTGTTAACTGACTAAACGTTTTTTATTTCATTCCTATTCATCATCCTCATCACAGTCACAGCACTCACAGCCCATCACTTGTCCACTGCTGGGGCACGGGTCCTCCAATGAAGGAAGGGGTTTTCGTTCCTGCTTAATTTTATTAGTGCGTTAGTAGTATACATACAGTCAGCTTCATAAATTGATACAATTTACAGCATAATAAGTAAATGTTATAAGTAGGTACTTAGTAGTTTTTAAGTAAGTTTTTTTATAGTAGGTAGGTACCTTTTCTAAGTCACTATTGCCTTTTCAAGTAGGTCACGCTATCTAACGAAAAATAAAGTTTCAGGGCTTTGCTGCGCTAACATTGCGCTAGGTAGGTACTATGTATCCAAAATCGTGCGGTGCATGATGGAAGCCCTTATGTTTTTTACTTACAGAGACTAATACAATAACAAAAAGTTATGCCTAAACAAACACGCTCTCACGACAAAGAAGAGGTGTACCCTACTTAGGTAGGTAGGCATATTGTTTTCAAATCGGGCCAGCATGCATTTTTCTCGATGGTGTTGGCCAAATCGAGTTTATGAGTTCGTTAGGTTTACGTTACAAAATTAAAGGTACCCTATTCAGAAGTGCTTAACTACTTACAATTAGGGAATACAATCCCGGCCTTTATTTGGGATCCCGGGATTTCGGGACTGGATGAAGACAATCCCGGGATCCCGGGTATAGTCCCGGGATTAAGGTCACAAACAAAAACACGTCTAACGAATCAACGTTTTTAGTTTTATTGGAGACACAGTATTTATAATTTAACTTTGTCAGACCATACTTAGTTGAAAAAAATATATAATTCTTAAAAAAGATAAACAATAGGCTACTTGACTCTTTTTTAAAGTAGGTCTAATATGATTATTAATTTCTCTATTAGACCAAACAAAATAATCTATTATTTTTTTGGACCTAAGGTGGGTCTACGCTAGACGAACCGAGCATGAGCGGAGCCATTCAAGGTTTCGTCGTTCACGGTGTCAGGTGTGGACTTATGTACAACAAACCTACAACGATCACTGTCCTCGAACACTGCGAGCGCGAAGCAAAACCCTTTGTGTTCGTCAAAAAACCGACAACAGGCGGAACGCAGCCGAGCAACGAACGAAATGTTCGCAGTGCGTTCGTTCGAGGCTTGTAGGTCGGTCCACACTATACAAATTGTGTTCGGCTCGTGCTCCGCTCGTGCTCGGTTCGTCTAGCGTAGACCCACCTTTGCCAATTGCAAAACTTTAACTTAAAAGTTCTATTTATTCATAAACATGCGAAAACGGTGTCAGCCATATTTGTTTATAAATTATCACATCTGTGACGTCACACGGGTAGAAAACAATCATTTGACATTTAACTAATGACAACAAAGCTACGAGAATACCCTTACATACTACTTTACCCTTTTTTGTCAATCCCGAAAATCCCGGGATTGGCAAATTTTAATCCCAAAAATTTCGGGACTGGAAAATGGCCGGGATCCCGGGATCCCGGGGAGCGGGATCCCGGGCTTGTATTCCCTACTTACAATGTAAATGTACCTATTAAGTGAGTACGTGCGTGTGCGTGTGGGACAATGCGTCGTTATTCCATTCAAATCTGTTATCATTACAAAAGTAGGTAGGTAAGTACTTAGGTACCTACACTTTTGAACCTTGCCATAGCGATATCGCGGTGTTTATGTCTTTTATCAACAAGTTTCCGCGAAAAATCAATTATATAGAGTCTTTATTAGTATAATACCTACTTAACTAATTGTGTAAGTATTACTACCTACAACATTAACTAATGAAAGGCCTAAGGAACATGAACACTAAGCAGACTTGTCGCACGTGAATGCAACCAAAATACACTGCCGGGCAATAATGAAAAAGTTTCACTCAGAAAATGCCGACAACAAACGAAATTTGAACAAAATATATTACAGATTTTAGTTGGTAATATCCTGATGCTCTGTTAAAGGTACTGCAATCTTGCAGAAGACGGCATTAAACTAGCCTTTTCCATTTAGAAGTAATTTGGTGCTTTTCTCAGTGGAACCTTTTCATTGCCCGTGAGTGTATTATCAGCAGCCCTAATCTGCCTCTTTTCGCGATGGCTAAAACTGTTAGATTCAGACCATATTGGGCAATTTTGTAGATTCAAGAATAATAACGTAATATGTTGAACACGATTATTTTTCGGATGATATATACGAAAAAGCTTCCTAATAAGCACAATAAAAACCGAAGCTCCCCATATGGCGCTACCTAACTATTTATATACTTAAAATAGTTTTTTTTTACATATGATAATAATAAATTAAATTAACATTATGGTAATAAAAATCAAAGCTATAAATTTTTTGATATCTAATCTACATATATTCATTTCAAGTAGTGAATTTACTGAAAAGTAGGTCTGTTTATTACCATAAAAATACATATAATAAACCCGAACCTACAATAATGATTGTGGCTGGTGCCACACAGTGTAGACTTGGAGAACTTGCTACACGAAATATAATCACGACGATGATGTGATTAGGTAAGTACTTACTTTCACATTGGTGACAGCGTTACGTTAGAATCGTAGAAGTAATAAAATTAAATAGAAAAAACCGGCCAAGTGCGAGTCGGGCTCGCGCACAAAGGGTTCCGTAGCAGCAAATATAATATTACAGTTAAATCAACCTATCTCAAAAACTATAAGAGATACTTTGATCAAACCAAAAATCGTTGAAAGAGTTAATTAGCATGCATCACCTCTATTTTTTTTAGAATTTTATACCCCGTAGTTATAAAAATAGAGGGGGGGGGGCATACTTTTTACGACTTTGAGAGCCGATATCTCAAAAACCGTTCACTTTAAGAAAAATGTTTTTTAGAAAACTTTATATCATTTTAAAAGACCTTTCCATTGATACCCCACACGGGTATGTACATCGAAAAAAAAAATTTCATCCCTCAGTTACATGTATGGGGGGCCCCACCCCCAATTCTTTTTTTTACTATTTAGTGTCATATTTTTGTAGCGGTTCATACAACACATATTCCCATCAAATTTCATCACTGTAGTACTTATAGTTTCCGAGTAAATCGGCTGTGACAGACGGACAGACGGACAGACGGACATGACGAAACTATAAGGGTTCCGTTTTTGCCATTTTGGCTACGGAACCCTAAAAAATGCTATAAGGATTTGCATAATTTAATATAACGGTTCTTGTCAAAATTCGTAATAAAATTTGATAGTTTATAAGTTTGTTTTGACACTTAGCGAAGGTTAATTCGATAGGCAATATAGTAATAGATAGCAGGTATGCAGCTATATGCATCGTAGGTTTTTGACACTACTCCTAGGTACCTAAGTATGTGTTTAATTTGACTATCTATAATCATAGGAATAATAATAGGATTCAATACGTTCCTACTCATATCTCTTCAAATGCACGGAAAGACAAAATTGCTGTGCTATGGCTCGTTTAGAATATATTATAGGAATACCTACATTACCTACTATATAAGGAACACACTTTACGAAAATCTGAGTGTGTACTTATGTATGTATATAACCATGCGTGCGTAACCTAATTCTACATAATTTGTAGAATGAAGACACCTTATGTTAGGTGAGTACTTACAGGTTTGTTTACACAGCTTCGGACAAGATCTAGATAATTCAGCGAAATAGTCACGTAGGTACTAGGTAATAATTTCGCACAAATTTAATATAAATACTTATGCGAAAGATATTTAAATAAATACCATAGGTAAGTACATATTGCTTTAAAAAAAATTTTTATTTTCAGTAAGTAATTATTAACATATAAGTAACTACACTCCCGGGGAATGAAAAAGTTCCACTCACAAAATATCTACTTATACGAAACGACCCCAATTTTTTCAAAGATTTAATTTAAAATTGAAACAAAATATTATTGTTTTTAGTTGGCAATATCCTGATGCCCTGTTAAATGTAATGCAATGTTGCAGAATACGTCATTACCTAAGCTAGCCTTTCCCGCTTAGAAGTAATTTGGTGTTTTTCTCAGTGGAACCTTTTCATTGCCCGTGAGTGTATATGTATAGTAGTTTATCTTCATGTGGCATAATGGGATTCCCTGGATCATAATCACGACCAATTTTGTTTTCACGTCCCCACTGCTGGGGCACGGGTGTCCTTCCACTTAACCCTTTAACTGATGATGGCAATATACGTGCCACCATCTTATAGGCCTGAGAATTCTAAAAGTTTATTCGATCTTGCTACTGGAAACGTCACTAATACATAGCTGAATGCACATCACTATTTTTTTTCTTCAATCAAATCAATTAATAGTGCCAACATTAAAAAAAAAATGTCACTTGAAAAAAATTTGCCTCATTTCAAAAGTACAAAGTTTATTTAAAAATATCTCATCAATCCTGCAGATAAAAATGTGAGTAACCTTCTTTTTTTATATAAACATGTAGTATAGAAGACGATATGATACTATTTATAAAAAAAATCGACATTTTTTATTCGAATTTCCATTTTTTTGTGGTGGCCATATATATGCCACTATCAACTTGTAGGTACCTACATGGTGGCAATATAATGTACACCGCCAGTCCAAACCCCGGCAAAGCTCCGCTCCCTCCCTGCTTCCTCCAGACAACGATCCACAATGAAGCGGAACAAAGTCCCACCAGATGATGCCAGCCGCCCATGAGCCGGAAGACATGCCCGGCACTCCAGATGGCACGACTTCCGAAGATGACCCGGAAGAACCGGACCCAGAACAAGCTTCCACCCAAAACGATTCGGTGAGGGCACCCACAGGTGACGACGCTCCACCCAGCTCGACGGCACCACCGTCCCCACCCACACCAGCCTGCCAATCTCCCCCACCCACCAGACCCCCAAGCACCTCAAGACCAACACCAGAGACTCCACACCGAAGTCCCCCAGCCACAAGACCTCAAAGTACCTCAACATCTGCACCAACATCTCACCAACATCAAAGCCGCCCAGATGCAAGAGCACCAAGCGACGCAGAACCAACAGCATCCCCCAACACACCAGACAGGCCAGACGAAAATGAACCCCCGGACCCCCCGTCACCAGACCCAGACTGGGACGAAGGTGAGACCAACTGGAAAAAACAAGAATGGACCCAGAAACCAGATCCCAGCCACCCTGACACTCCGAAAGTTCAATCCCCAAAACAGCCTCCAAACAGAACGAAACCTCCGACCCACCCCTCTCCACTCTTCAGCGATGACGCACCAAACACCACTGTGTACCAAACCAATTTATACCAAGCCATGATTTCTTCTTTAGTGGTGGTGTATAATTTCTCGATCCTACTTGTACAGCGTATAAATTAGTTTGGTCCACAACCAATGTCCAGCACGTCATCACCAAAGAACAAAGCAAAGCAGGTCAGAGGCCCCGCTCCGCCCGGAAGCCGCTCCGAAGACCGAACCCTTGGAGCACCAAAGCAGCCGAGATCTGGCCCCCGGGTCCACTCCTGCTCCCCCCAACCAGTTCCATCCCCACCCGAATCCGAATCCGAAGACGAGAAATCCGAAAGCTCACCCCCATCCAACCCATCCGGCATGCTAGAGGATGCAACCGGCTCCGCGCCACCCGGTACTCCCGCAGCCGAGCGGCCCCGACGCCGGGGAGACACCGGTGCAGACACCGAAGCACCCCGAGGTCCTGCAGCCGAAAGACCTCGACACAGAGCCTCCGGTGCCGATCCCGAAGCGCCCGGAAGTCCAGCGAGTGAAGGAGACCGACAAGCTGATGAGGACGGAGACGACAGCGCCGCCGAACCAAGCAGAACGCCACCACCTGCAAGCACCCTCACCAAACCACCCCGGGCAGAAACCCGTTCCGAATCCGACTCCCCCAAACCATCCCCAGAAACCGCACCATCCCGGAACACCAAACACGTCCCCCAACTCATGGGCAACAGCATCATCCGACAAGACCCCCCTCCGCTCCGCCTCATTGCAGATCACTATCCAAAAGAAACAAAGAAAAAACAAAACTCCACCAAAGTTCAAACCGGCAGTGTACATTATATTGCCACCATGTTTTTTTCATATAAAATATATATGTTTTAAAAAAAAAATCGATTTTTAATAAAGCTTTACATATATAACCCATACCCAAAGTTTCATTTTTCTGCTACACTTGGATCTTTCTGCTGGTTGGTTAGGAACGGATTAGGCCTAGTCCATGACCCTTGCCTAGCGCGGCTTGGTCCTGGACCCCAACACAAGCAAGCTTGAGCTGAGAGAGTTGTCGGGTAAGTGGGCAATCCGACTGTCAGATGTTTGCAAGGTGCCCGAAGCTTCGAAGCTTAGGCCTCTGATTAGGCTTAACGACTGCTGCCGACACAGCATCCGAGACCCACGGCTTAACGTGCCGTCCGAAGCACGCAAGCGTACAGAAAACAACCACTTGAAATCGGTCACCCATCCAATGTCTGACCGTGCCCGTGCCATGTGTTGCTTAACTTCAGTGATCAGTAACGATTTCTGAAGCTAGCTCGACTACAGATGCTTCCCTGGATGGCGCTGTTAAATCTCAAAATGCCGTTTTTTCCCGTAATTAAACTTGTAGAATGATAGGTTGTGCTAAAGTACCTATATATTTATTTTTGCAAGTCAGTCAATCACTGCACTCAGATTCACATTTATTTTAGATAGTACACTACATTATATGATAAGATAGTAGGTACATCATATTTCATGGTCCTTCTATTGGTATGGCAATCAAGATAAGGATGATATACGGTATGAAATTAAATCACTTTGTTTTTTTATTATGCAGTGAAACCTCGATGACTGGGACCGGTGGATAAGGAATAAGGATGGACCCTTGAAATTTAATAATCCATTTGTTGGCTTCAGGATAAGAGTATTCTCGGTACTAGTGGTACTAGGTAACTACTAGTTATTGAGATTTTATTTTACTGAGACGGTACTCACACTGTCACGCATCACACACGCTGCATGTTGGGTGAATGCGTGTCCGAAAAATGCTTGTTAGTATAGTCGTAATTACCAGCATTTGTATAGAAAACACGCACAGTCGAACAGTTCACGCACACGCAACACGCTGCGTGATGTGGAGCAATGTGAGAACCGCTGGTATATTTACATAGCTAACTATTACTACAATAGCACAGTGACATATGTATGATTTATTACGAGGGGTTTTAAAGGTAAAATATACAAAACACCCATTAATGTAATCCCCTAATGGATAGAAAGTAAGTGGATGATTAGGTTCACCTTACACCACAGGAGTAATGGTGTGCCTATGTATAAAATTAAGTCCTTGCTATAGGTAAGTATATAATCTATGCGATAGACAGTAGACAGGGCCTATGTGGGCAGGGCCAGGGTATTATAGAGCAGTCAAAGATAATTCGCCGTGGTGGCACTTCGTTTTTGATACACCCTGTATTTAATTGCTATCAACTCAATCTCAGTATCGATCGATCAAAATTTGGTTAGAGGTAGGTAGGTACTTGCTTAGTCTAATTTACTGTTAGTGAAAAAAAAACAGTCATCAAATTTACGCAGACCAAACGGACGGCAGAGTTCGGATATTTGATCTAACTTTAGTCTGTATTGTTGTATCGGCCTTGAAGGAGTAATCGGTTCATCTATAGCTACACACGTGGTCCAAAAAACATTGGAAGTGCACAAATCTGATGCCAAAATGGCAAAAACGCCGCGACTTCGGCAAGACAATGAAAACAAAATCGAAATTAATCCCGCAGAGCTGACTCCGCTAAATAAAAAGGTAAGTTTATTTCATCATTAATATGTGAAACAAGTGTGAATGTTTAAATCAGCAATTTAGCATTTTAAATTTTGTTATTTAAAAGTTTGATTTAATGATTAGAGACATCTAGTAGTGATTGAAAGAATTAGTTTCTATCCATGGTTCTTACAAGCTTGTTGTAGTTTATAAATAGCTAAGTTTCAAGCGCCTTTGCAGCAGTTAGGTTCAGTTTCTTGTTCATAGATGGAGATAGTCTTCAGTTTTGTGTTTTTTTTCACCGTATAAGAACCCTGTGTTTCGTAAAGTTTTTGTTAAGTAAATTCAGGGTGTTGCAAAATGGTATAAGTACAAGACGTCGTTAGTGGTAAGTAGGTATTAGATCAAGGGGTAATTCCAAAATACAAACCGAATTTTGACATTCTGATTTCATTTTCGGGCATAGAATTAACATGCTGCACACATAGGTTTCGGCTTAGTATATATACCTTTTTTGCAACACCCTGTATAAGTACATTTAGGAAACAGTTTTTTTTTGCATTTCCCCCTGCACTTATTCTTACTGTGTTCTTTTGTGTCATATTTTATTTAATTGAGTAATTATAATTACCCTCAGAGGTTATGGATACAGGAATTGACCCACTGGACGCCGTAGCAGTAGGTAGTTTAAGTTATTCTATGGGAGGCAAACTGCTTAGTTTATTTACATTTTTGTCTACGGTTTACCTTAATCATACCTTAACTTTCAATAGAAACTCCTCATCCTCGGCATTCCTACCCCTACCACTACTTTGATGAAAGATTTAATTGACAACAAACTTATATTGCTCGCAACTTTGACAACTAATACATACATACCGATCAACTATCACAAATCATAACAACATCTTGAACAACGAATATAGTCAGTATATAGTTGTTACTGTTTTGAGTGTGTGCGCTAATTAACTAGACAACTATATGGAGTAGTTATGTTGTTGTGTCAATTTGTAGGTGTTATTGGTGTTCTACTTAGGTCTTAAGATTAAAGCCTTTAGTAAAAAAGATCTTTAGTCAACAAAACTTAAATTAAGCTGCAGATAGTTATAATAAATTTAGGCAGCCAACGAAAAAGAACACGAGAGCTAGACTTGGGTTAGTTTCACCGTGGTGAAAGGATTGGCCAGTCTGATTAGTGTCAGTTGCTGACTGGTGACTGCCTAGGGTGCGCTGGACTCGTATAAGAAACAGGCTCAAGGTGGCTTCTGAACTTCTAATGCAGTCAGTTTAATAGTGGTAAGGTTACTACCAGCCCGCTCCTAATCCGATCATCCATAAACTTTACAGTCTGTAGATAAACACAAGATAAACAGTACTTATACTTACTAAGAATACGAGTATTGTCACAAATATGAAGAGTCAACTCTAACGTTTCCTTGTGCTAATTGTCACTCAAACAGTCCGCATGAGTAGTGGTTCTGATTGGCCGTTTAGTTGAGATCTATAGATCTTCGGACCGCGTTGCGCGCGCGCTTCTTTTGAGGATTTTTCATCTTGAAATGAATCTGTGATATTATTTTTAATTTTCTGGTTGAGTGTTATACAAAGTTAAGTGGTTAATTATAAGGATACCCAGGTAAGTGTCTTGGCAATATTAAACATAGGTATAAATATTTGTTTCAGTAAAAGCCTCGACTTTTAGTTTCTGTAAATGATATAAATTCAGGTTTTTAATGTAATCCTAATTTCATACACCGTATAAACTTCTTAATTTATCTTAATTTCTATCTATAACTACACATCTACATATAATTAAGTAAGGATAGGTATACCTATATGGATATTTTTCATGGTTTTTCAGGCTGACTTTCAGAAATGGTTCACAATATCCAGATTGGATTGGACAATATAGTTCGGGACTTGGTAACTTTATTTTCATTACACTTACATAATATTTTATTATATAATATTATTATTTATATGTAGGTATATTAATAAATACTATTACATACTTACCTTATCATAGATAAATTATAATAACACCAACAATTTAACAATGATGACCTTTTTTTTAATTAATATACACACTAAATTATATTAATATACACCATCTATTTTACTTTTACTCATTCCAACATGACTTACCCTTAATAAATTCAGTCAGATAAATTTCCTTCAAACAATTTTACATCGAGGTCGTTTTGTACTAAAATAGCAATAACTTTTTTGTTAATTGAAACAATAGCAACGTTTCATACCATTTTTGAAACTGCATTAAATGAGCAATCTTTTCAAATAAGGTGCCAGGTTTGCGTGGTATATTTTTTTTACAGTATGTAGAGTCAAAGGTGTTTATAAAAAAATACGATTACCTTTTATGACTTTGAAAACCGTGTTTTTTTAAAACATACAGCATTACTCGATATTTTTTTTGACTGCGATCAATAGCAGGGCTATACAGGGTGATGCAACACCAAACAAATTCTAATAATATGGATCTTTGTACCGGCGGCACGCAAAAAACTGATCCAAGGTGTCGATTTTCAGCAAATTTATAAAAGTGTCAATATCTCGAAAATTATCGAGTTTTTACTAAGGTCATATTGTGATATTCTGGCCTCTCATGAGCTAACCTATCAGCCCTTTAAGGGATGACGTTGACTTTTGGGACACCCTGTATATTAACCCTGGACACACGGTATTACCTCTAAAACTGGATTCAGGTTTAACAGATGTTTACAATCACGACAATCTTACAAAAATATATTTAAAAAAAAATGTAAAAGTTTGTGAGTAAGTTTGTTTGTTACTCTTTCACTTTGCAAATGCCTGAAAAATACCCACAGAACCTCTATACAAATAACTAGCCACTAACTGACATCGGTGAGGAGTGGGTGCAGCAATACACCACTGCTTACCCCAATACAATAATAATATACAACACCCTCCCCAAGGTAAATGACACGACCGAGCTACCAGGCAAGCAGGATGGCGACGGAGCTCGCAGCAGCAACGTCACGTATGGCATCGACGACACGCCGCCGTGGTACCTCTGCATATTCATGGCTCTGCAGGTGGGTGAACTGCATACGTTTATGCGCTCCTCGATCAGAAAACTCAAGCCAGTCCTTTCAAAAACGCTATTATTTGAACGTTGGTTTTTTTCATAGCTTCAAGGACCCATACACTATTTTTATGAGGCATTTAATTATTATCATAGAATCCATTATAAATTTACTTATCAATCACAACAATAATTAGTAAGCATAAATTTGTTTAAAAACTCGACTCAAAGCTTAACAGACGGACAAAGTGAGCCTACAAGGGTCCAGCTTTTACTTTCAAGGTTTCATGCCTAAAAAACTTAACCTTCCATGCTTCCTGCCAATATTCACCACTAAACTGCCACTTCCAGCACTACCTGACGATGATAGGAGCTATCGTGGCGATCCCGTTCATCCTGTGCCCGGCTCTGTGCATGCAGGAGACCGACCCTGACCGCTCCAACATCATCTCTACTATGATCTTCGTCACTGGTGAGTACCAGGGCAGCAGCGGTTGCTGGAGGTGATATTTCTAGCATTGGTTGCATGGTGGTTGCATGAGTTTTTTTATGCAGGCGCCACCACCAACAGATGGTGACTCAGGGGGTCATAGGTACTAAAAACTGTTGTTCAACTACTTTAATAATTAATTACATATTTTGCTTTTCGTAATTTTTATTAATTTCGGACAGTGATTATTATAGAGCCTTTAAAATAGCATGTTACAAAAATTTTATCGTCTGTTGTCAGGTTAATGTGGCTTACAATCCAAAGTAAATAAGAGTTTCGTTAACTCATTCGCTATGTCAACATTCTTATCTAATTACAACGCGGAAATGTACATAAGCACTAGAAGATAATTTAAATCTGTGATTAACTTATCTAGTCGGTGTAAATTACATGGATGGAGTGCATGAAAGGAACTTCCATGAGAGACGTATCAATTGTACTTATAGTGCGACAAACTTATATATTCCGGTGAGAGCGAACTAAATTGATCCATATCTCATTACTTACTAATGAATTGTATATTGTTAAAGATTAGATGGGTTTATTAACACCGCAAGAGCGAATTAACAATACGAGCAAACAAAAAATCTTATAGAGTGAAGAAATATTACACATTTATGTGAACTCTCACCAGAACAGATAAGTTTGTGGCACTGTATAGCGACTGACAAGTAGTCTGACTGGGAATGGAAAATCCTTCACCATTTTGATAAATAGACCAGTCTCACTCAGGACTCTCACGAGCAAAACGTAAAAGATCCAGAGACAAATAACTATCAGCGAATCAGAATATTACGAACTAAAAACGTAAATAATGTGTTCTTTAAAATTAAATGTGGTGCCATCAATATTGGTACTTATCGGCATTTTGTGAGTGGAACTAACTTTTTTACTTCTAACTACTAGGTTACTACTACGCTAATCTGACTGCTCAAATCTTTCACCACGAAGACAAACCTTAGTGAAGCTCTTTCGTTGGCCACTTGCACTATTAGAAAAAGAAGACAATAAACAATCTATTAAGCAGTTGGTGTGTCTGTAGTGTCCACAACAAGGCTTTGTTTCTGTCCACTGCTGCGCGATAATTCAGAGGCTATCAAAACTGCAGACTGTCTTTATTGGGCTATAAAGTAACATTGGTTTTATTGAGCTACACCGGCCTATTCTGTATCAGGTTCTCATTCTCACATGATTCTGAACCTATGAGGCTTTTCGGAAATGGATAATGATTTGAAGCGATATCTATTTCTTATCTGGTAATTTCATTATACGTTTTCTATGTGTAAATGAAGATACTTACGAAAAACGTTCGGACAAGCAGGCTCCCAACATGCAGCGTATAGCATGGCGGTGTGTAAATGTAATTTCTAATTTGTTAGCTTTATTATTTTGTTTGTGTACAAATAAAGACATAATAAATCTCTGACTAAACAAGCTTCATAATTATCACTAATCAAGATTTACAGAAAACTTATCCCTCTTCTGATAATACCAGAATAGCATTACATACCACTTCTATCTCTCTTTAACTGTTTATATAATTTACTATACATAATATAGTGTGTCCTCGTACTCCTCGTCGCTCTCAATCGAAGGATTTACAGCCAGATAATGTACGGAACGATTCAAGCGCAATTTTATTGCAACTGTTCTTTGTTTTATAGCGGCCTATCTCCTATGTGTGTGAGGGATAGTGCCTACTGAATCTTAGTACCACTATGTAAAACATACTTAATATACACTTCATCATTAATTCCTCTAACTCCACGAGGAGCATAGGGCCTCCACAGTTCTTCTCCAGACGTTCCTGTCCTGGGCTCTTTCTTTGGCTTCGTCCCAGGAGATTCCGACGGCATTGAGGTCGCTGAGAATGGATCGCCTCCAAGTTATTGCAGGTCGCCCTTTGCGCCGTCTGCCCTGCGGCGGATTCCAATCTAACGCCATTTTGGCGATATTCCCCTCTGGTCTTCTGAGGCAGTGTCCAATCCAACTCCACTTTCTTCTGAGGATCTCTTTATTTATGGGTTCCTGTCGCGTTTCCTTCCAGAGGTCTTCATTGGATATGGTTTCAGGCCAGAACACTCGCAGAATTTGCCGCAGATGTTTATTGACGCAAACTTGTAACTTAGTGGAGATTGATTTGGTCACTTTCCACGTCTCGCAACCATACAGCAGGACTGATTTGACATTGCTGACAAATATACGGAGCTTGAGGTCTCGTGATATGATGTTTGACCGCCATATCGGTGTCAGCTGGGCAAATGCGCCTTTTGCCTTTTTAATCCTGCCTTCCACATCGTCATCTGTTCCGCCAGTAGGTGTGAGAACACTTCCCAGATAGCAGAAATAGGGCACATCTACCACCTGTTTATCCCCGATTTTAATAAGGTCACGGTTCGGGGTCACCACCCTCATCGCTACAGTTTTTTGCGCATTTATATACACTTATACACAATATACATAATATATACATAATATACACTTACGGGCAATGAAATAGTTCCACTCACAAAATGTCAACACCAAACAACCCCAATTTTTTCAAACATTTATTTTGAATTTGTGCAAAATATTATGGTTTTTGGTTGGTAATATCCTGATGCTCTGTTAAATGTACTTCAATGATGCAGAAGGCGTCATTAAGCTAGCCTTTTCCGTTTAGAAGATATTTGGTGCTTTTTTCAGTGGAACTTTTTCATTGCCCGTGAGTGTATAACTGAAGTCGGTATGCTGTTATATGCGAGGGTATAAGTATACCTTCTTCTGCCTACTGTAAAAATGAAACACTTATTTCTCATGTTATTATGCACATTGCACAGTAGGTATTACTAAAACACAGATAAAAACCTATTACTCTTCGATATTTTACTACTTACCCGTACAAAATCTTAGTGACAGATAGACATATTAAAAACCGAACCCTAAAATTAACATGCATATTACTACCAGCGTCATACAAATAATAATATAATTCGAGTCAATAATAATGTTCTTTCATACTTAAACATAATTAGTTCCGCTGCCGTCTTACACAAGTTTAACTGAAAGAGATCAACAATTGTTCATTTTTTAACCTACTTGAAACTCTTGAAAGTGAATAAATTCATTTACTTACTTACTGAACTAATACTTTACATAGTCACACGGGTCAAAAAATTACCGATGCTGATGGACATTATACCCTTCCAAGGAATAATAATATGCACTCCCAAGCAACTTGACCCTATCCTCGGCCTTCCTCAACCTCCAGCCTGTTAGTGAGTTCCACTCCAGATTATGACTACCCCAGGAGTCGTCGTTCTACGGCAGTTATGACCGGTCCACAGCCATTTTAGCTGCCAGATTTTACTATCTACCTTTACAGTATTCCTTTTTAAAAAGCAGATAATAGGTTATCCCGACGAAAAAGAGAGGTGTTATAATGTTTATCGTGTCTGTGTTTTTTTGGCCCATAGGTTATGTTACCTCGAGTTAGCCGTTCAAAAGTTATGCCGCTGCCGGGGGTTTTTAAAGGTTAGGTTATCTTTCTCTAACACCTCGTAATTCCCCGCCAGGTCTAATAACCTGGCTGCAGGCGACGTACGGGTGCCGGCTGCCCATCGTGCAGGGAGGCACCATCTCCTTCCTGGTGCCCACTCTCGCCATCCTCGGCCTGCCCGCCTGGAAGTGTCCTGCTGGTACGTTATGTTGTCCTGGTACTTCGTCATGTCGAATATGAGTTAATAAGTTATCGGAGGATAGGTATAATTATTGCAAGTACCTACATCTAGTATCTATCTAGTATAAGCGAGTTTATTTTAAGCAATTTTTATGGATTAAATCTGCTTTTAAACTTTTTTTCTTGCAATTTTCACTGTTTATTTATTCATAAATTATTAATCAACCGTTTTTATTTTAAGTTCAGTCCAGCGGCGCTGGATGTCACTGGTTTTATATATCTCAACACAAGTTCTAAACCACATCCATCATCTCTTTCTACCACCAGATGCAGTCCTGGATGCCATGGGAGATGAAGAGAGACGGGAGGTGTGGATGAGCAGAATGCGAGAGCTGAGCGGAGCCATCGCTGTCTCCGCGCTGGCTCAGCTGTTCTTAGGTAAGTTCCATCCATAGCATGGGTAAAATATATATAATAAGCAAATAAATTCCTTACATAATCCGTTGTTTTTACTTTCATCATAATCATTATCAGCCAATAATTATCCACTGCTGGACATGGCCTCTCCCAAGGAACGCCACAATACTCTGTCCTCGACCTTTCTCATCTCGCGTTTGCCTGTTTGTAGTCTCCACTCGAGAACTCGTGTTTTCACTTAGTAATGTTATAATATTACTATTATATTCTATTTTATTATCTGCGGGGGTGTTGTCCCTGCGCTTAGCTCTCTCGAACGGAACCTTTGTGCATACCTACTTATTATTATAAGGTCTAAACTGCCCTCCTAAGCTTTAACCATTTCCCACCACGCTAGTCCACTGCGGGTTGGTGGATTTATGCATCAAGATGCGCTAAGTATATTTATTGATGGTTTCCTCACGATTTTTCCTTCACATAGAGCACGTTGTATTTATATAAAGATGACAGTGTGATTTTTAAATTAATTTTCCACAAGGCAAAGCATACTACTATTTACCGCATTTATACCGCTGTGCAATTAAAAAAACACCCCATTCCATAAACCTGGTTTTAAATCAAGTATTTCTGTCCACATTCACGTACTTTTCCTATATCTAGTCTATTGAACGATGAATTTATGCTCAACCCACGCTGGAACAATGGATGCCGACTGAAGGGCTCTTCAACATTGAACTCTATGAAAAATCAAGTGAGCAGGTTTTTCTAACCTGAAAGGAGAAATACCGTGCGATTTTTCCAATACATATTCATACAAAGCACCAGAGCCTCCGGGCATTGCATAGATTTTTTCAAATTGTTTTGAAAATTCTATTGTTCTATTTGATGCCGCGTATTTTTTTAGCTGTTTTTCCTTCGGTGAGGTTATTCTTCTGCTGGCAAAAATATTCACCAATAGTGAGGAAAATAAATAGCAATCCAAAGTTTTATTAATGTATTGTACCTATGTTTCATTGGTCGTGTAATAAAGTCTCGCACTGTGATGGCAGTGGTGGTCACTGGTCACATATGTACCTATATTAATAACAAGAAACCTATACTGCTGATTGATGGTTCATCTCCTTCAAATTAGTAAATTATTCCAGATTCCAGTGGTAACCATACCTTTTTAATACAAAAACACAATCAAATCCTTGCTACAACTATACATATAACTGCGCAACGTAACTCTTTTCCATCCCTAAACACACTCACACATCCTCATCCCCTGCAGGCTACTTCGGCGTGATCGGCTCCCTACTCCGCTTCGTGACGCCGCTGACCATCGTGCCCACCGTCGCGCTGGTGGGCCTCACGCTGTTCGACCACGCCGCAGAAGCCGCCGCGCAGCAGTGGGGCGTCGCCGCCGGGTGAGACTCCTTCTGTACTAGTCACGAGCAATTAAAAGGATCCAGTGATCATCGTCATCACGACCCATAACGTCTCCACTGCTGGTGCACGGGTCTCCTTCAAAAGAAGGAAGGGTTTAGGCCTAGGCCACCATTCGATAGTGCGGGTTGGTGGACCCCAACACAAGCAAGCTTGCGCTGAGAGAGTTGTCGGGTGTCGCTAATAATTAATAATATACCATTGATAAAGTGATTCTGCACCATTATATCGATGCACATTGTAACATTATTTGAGTTGGAAGTCCTTAGAAAAACGGGATCGGGAAAAATTGCGACATTTTAAGGCCGCTTTCCCACCAGCACCCAGGAAAATAAGCTACCTACCTAGTAGTAGGTAAGTACCTATAGTCTTTCCACTTCACCAGAGTGTACTCGTATTTTACACCCCTATTAGTCTCCGGGGATTAAGGCAATAAATAGTTTAAGTACTTTTACAGTTACCTTCTTACCTGTGAGTATATTTTGTGTCCCTTTTACCCCAGTTCCAGCGACGAGGTAGATCCTCCTCCGTTATCGATTTCTGGCATCACATCATGTTATAAATACTACATACATTTAAAAACTGGGCCTCTAGTACGGGATTTGTTATTTTTGAAAACTAAAAAGTTTACGTTTTCTCCTGTCATCTGCATACATTATCTATCAAAAGTTTCATGATACATAGTTTCCGCAAGAGGCGCCACTATATTTTCTTACATTTGCTATAAAAACAGGACGAGATGAGTTCTGATATAATACCCGAAATAAACCGCTAAAAAGTAAAAATATAACCGACAAATTTATGCTTACATAAATAGGTACATACTGGGTCCCCTTCCCAGGTGTCTGTGTAGATTTTCCCCCAGGAGTGCAAAAAAAAAATACAATAATATTTTATATATATATAAGATAAAATATATATATAATAAGCTTCCACATTGAGTAGTGAGTAGTTAAAAGATGAAGATAAAAAACAACCAAACTCGCACAGTATATTGATCTCTCAAAAAGGCACGGACATAAAGTCTGTGGAGTGATAATAAAATCTTTAAAAAATATTAAAAAAAATAGGTACATTCTTAGATTTTCCTAAGATGAGAATACCGTCAAGTAGTTTTTTCTCAAATAGGCACAACAGAGGACACTCGGCCATTCATGGCAGACTTTCAGACCACGTGATACTGGAATTCTATTGCAGCTTAGTCCACTTTCCCCAACAGTAAACCATCCCCACTCCCCTGTACACACACTGGTCACTCGAGCCAACACAAACATGGAAGGCTTTAATTAAGTGACTTTCAAAGCTCGTCTGTGCTATATCAAAGCGCCATTACGTAGGTACTAAATAAACTCCACCTGCCATGTTTTTAAATTTACTGCATTTTCAACTGTAAGTCTGAGCAAATAAGTTTCAGGGGAAACAATGGTGAAATTAAAAATTATGTCATTTTTCCGATCCGAGGTGTAAAGAGGCAATTGATAATATAATTTTGTTATTTTACATTTCCTCTTGGGCTTGCGTTTGAAATTTGAATAAAAGTAATTATATTTTTTAAATATAGCATGAGCCCCCAGGGCTGTCAATTCGGTACATTGTAATTGTCGTAATTTTTGTTCGTTATTTAAATAAGGAACACCAGCAGTTAACACAATAGACATAATAGTAAATTTTACATAATATAAGTAAATATACCCCCTTATTCATAAAAAAAGTTAGTGGACGCTTTAGCTATTGAACTGTTCTGGAGGGACAAAACAGTTCAATAGCTAAAGCGTTCACTAATTTTTTTTATGAATAAGGGGGTTAGTTTTGAAGAAAAACTTACTTTATTTACCAGAAATAAGAATCTGTCAATCAAACGTCATGCTATATTTTACTACTTCTTGTTGTTTGCCTCTATGTACTTTGAAAGTACTATGTAGAGGCAACCTATAGGTATAAGTATATCACCATTTTGTTGATTACTTTTTGTCAGCCTTTTTGTACATTACGTTGTTATTGCCGTATTTTTTTTCTGTTTGATATTGAGTATTAACGTTACATATTTAATTAGGTCAAAGTACCTATAAAATTTCTGAAATACTTACCTACCTTAGTAGAACACTGAAAATTTTACTTTTATAATATGTAGTGAAAAACAAAACCGATTAATTTATACAAAACAACTGTTCTGTCGGCAGATAGTCGGAAAATCATTTTATATTCGTTTCACAAAATCATTTTATTTGTTTCACGTGCAGTAAATTGGATTGAATGTTAAAGGTTTACTAACGAGGTGGAACAGACGCGGGGAATGATGAAAACATTAAATTCCCATTTAATTGTAGATATTTATTTCGTTGGTTTGCTGTAGACGGATGAAATACGATAATTACTTACCTACAATACTACCTCTTATTAATAATGTAAATTTTTCACAAAATCTAACCACTTTATCATATGTAAGTACTGCTAATTAAATTCTGATTATAAACTCACGAGCAATGAAACAGTTCCACTTACAAGATGACAATATCAAATGACCCATTTAAAAAATAATCATTTTCTTTGAATTTTATCATAATACAGGGTGTTGCAAAAAGGGTATACTAAGCCGAAACCAGCATGTGCAGCATGTTATATGTAAGCCCGAAACTGATATCAGAATTTCAATATCCGTGAAAAAAATTCATTTTCCATAGAAACTTAGTTGTTCACATGATTTTTTTAAGTGACTGCATATCCTTTGTAGTTTGTTATATTTACTTAAAAATGTTTACTCAGTTACATTGTTTAAAATTGAAGAAAAGTAAAATAGGTACATTTAATTACACTGAGCGTAGACGCTCCCGTCGATTAGGGAGATACGAGTAAAGGACCCTTTTGTTGAAGATAACATTTAGAAGGAAAGAGAGCTACTTGTAAAATGAACATGCAGATTGATTAGTTCTCCTCTTGTGGCGGCGCCACTGTCTTCAGAGCGGATCATTATTCTTAAACGAATTCATTCCATGTGTCCAGAGAACCTATTATATTACAGGGTACCTATTATAGTTCGCTTAATGCAGCAAACAGCCTGCTAAAAGATATATACAGTCGTAATAACAAATACCTAGGTGTAGGTCTTTTCATTTATCTTAGTCACTTAGTCAGCCATGCAGCGGACTAAGAGTAAAATGAAAAGACCTAGACTTAGGTATTTGTGAACTACACTACACCACACTGCGCTTTGGTATAGACGTGCGCAAGTCTGAAGGTTTTTGAATAAGTAATATTTTCAGCCTGTTGTGGGATAGCTTTAAAAAGCCAGAGGCGTAAAAGCTTCAATCAGTGTTTATCGAATTTCCCTTTTTCATTCGTTCCCATCGAGTTTTATTTTTGCTGTATCGCCTCCAAAAAGCGATGTACGAATTTAATACCCTTTTCATTTTATGATCCCCAATTTTCTTGAATCTTTTCTAAAATGTGGTCAGCCTGTACTTAAGTTCGTCGTCTTCACCCCAGCCACTAAACTGACGGTTTTGCGGCTCAATTCTCAAGATACAATTTAGTTCTGCTGATAACATCGCGAGCTCTCCGTCTGAGATTTTGAGTCAACTTCGGTTCGCAACATGGAAACTAATTGAGTTGCTCTTAATGTCGCTTGACACAAAAAAATTACATACAATACACAAACTACTGCCTGCTGAATGCCTGAAAGGCCAGTGAGAAAGTCAGAAGTACCTCGCGAGCGCAAGCGAGCCATTCATTTTTCGCTGTATTTTTGTTTGTACTCACGTGATAGGTCTCGAGCCGTATCGCCGTTTTGGAATGAGAACAATGTTGTTGTTATGGTACACCTTCAGAATGTGTATATTTGTTGCTTCACAGCACGTGGAATTAAGTATACATATTTAAATTCCTTAATTGAAAAGGATTAATTGGTACATGCAAGTAATTGAACCCACAGCCGTGCCTTAGGATGAGGCCTTATCCATTTCGCCACCACGTCCGAAAATTGTATCGTCAAAGTATTTTACAGCTTAATTCGTGGGTGGAAAGGTGTATATTGCGATCGATACAGCGACTTGTTGCAGGGTGGTGACCCCGTTGCCACGGCGACGGCTCAGCTCCAGGAGGGTTACTCTATACTGACGAAAAACGAACGAACGAGAGCTGTCGTGCAACCGGCACGTTTAATACAACGAGATAGAGTCGTGACTCGCACAGCAGCGGTACGAAACTTGGTTTTCCGTTATATAGAGAGCGCTACGAAGCTTCATTTTTCGTCATATAAAGTGACCCCCAGCTACCAGGACCTCACGGGAATCAGGAGGTTGCCGCCCCATTTGTTACAGGGAAATTGAAGGAAAATTAGTAGCGAAATGATTACCTTTACTCAAGTACGCCCTTGTGTATTTTTTATTATTGTTTTCCTTGTTTACAGCTCCGTTTTAAGGGTTCACCTGATCCGGAGGGTAGGGTTGCAAAATATTTCCTTTTTCTCATAGACAAGTCTTTTTCTGTACATCAAGTGGTATATTAACTTCTTTAATTACTTATAATACTATAAGAGAAGCATAATGAATATAAGATCTGTAGAATCCTATAGAAAACCCTGAGTGAGATATTTATAAACATTCAGTAAATTGAATCTATCCCTGCATCCTTACTAACAAGGAGATAATGATAGTTATCCTACGGCAAAAATATGAAAGACGACGTAGACGTAGCGGACAAAATTGCCTCCACACTTCATTAACTACATACCTCCTGTTTTCCCGGTAGTTCCTTCCTACGCAACAAGTATTATTATTAGTAGAGGGGTTCCAAGACATGATTAAATAAAGCCTTGTTATTTCATAGCTCAACCGGTTTCATCAACTTTATGTTATGAAAGTGTACATCTTTTTCCTGGTGGCTGAAAAAAACAAACAGTATTTTACTTGGATGTTGGATGCCGAATAGAGTTGGTACAATATAAAAATCAATACAGCCTTGCAGTGGGGGCAGGTAAATGAACTTTGTGCAAATTGCGAACTAGCCGGGCACTGTTAGTACTGTTACAGTTTTATAAAGATTTATGTTGCAATATTCGGCCAGGAGAACTTAAATCCAAGAAGCTTTGATTGTAAATAGCTAGTGAGTACTTTTCTAAAATGGCACCTGCGAAACTTACACCCAGTTTCTACCTGAACCTTAGAGTATGACCTGAACGAAGTTAAGTTCTGCCACATAATAATAAATATGGTTCTGCACAACAATAAATAAGTCAGCAAATTACAGCAGTGCCTTTCTGTCAATTTAAGTTCTGATTAATCTGTAGCTGTCAAAAGGAATCGGTGGGAAATCGTGGGTCATACTATTTTAACTATATTTTATAAGCACGGTATACTGACTGACAGCGGTACAAAAGTAAAAGTAACCAATATAGACTCCTCAGAGTCCGGCTTTGATAGTTTTTTACTGGAAACTACTAAAGTTACAGTTTCCTTCCTGCAAAATGGATGGAGGCTGACGTATCAAAGAGGATCGGATGCAGCCTGCCGTAACATAACGTCAACGGCAGAATTTTATGAACAGTCAATTTCCTGAAGGCATATCAAATTATCAATGTACCTGCTGGCATAGATGTATGTATCTTGTTACTTGCTAGCTAATAAAGACTGTGGATAAGGCTACTTGGAAAAGGCAAAATTTACTGCAAGGAAAGATTGTTGGCTGAAAGAAAAGGAACACTACACTCTATTTCAAAACCAATGATATTGGTGACGCTTGGGGGACGTTTTGAGTTTGACAGTTCTAGGCTGTCCCCTTGGATGTGCGGGGTGAGGCGCGGGTGAAATGTATCAAAAACGCGCGACGCCATTGGTGCGCGCTATGCCGCTATTGGTCTATTGTGACAAAGATACAAAGATGCGTTCCAAAACCATTCTCTCTCTCTCTCTCTCAGCCTTCCGTAGTCCACTGTTGGACATAGGCCTCTCCTAACGATCGCCACCCCAAACGGTCACCCGCCATCTGCATCCAGCGGCTTCCCGCTACCTTCCGCAGATCATCAGACCAACGGGTTGGGGGGCGACCGACACGCCGTTTGCCGACACGGGGTCTCCACTCCAGAACCTTTCTACTCCAGCGGTCGTCGGCTCTGCGGGCTACGTGGCCAGCCCATTGCCACTTCAGCGTGCTAATCCTTTTGGCTATGTCGGTAACTTTAGTTCTCCTGCGGATTTCTTCATTACGAATCCTATCTCGCAGGGACACGCCTAACATAGCCCTTTCCATAGCACGCTGAGCAACTCTGAGCTTGTGGATAAGCCCTTTGGTGAAGCACCACGTCTCGGCTCCGTAAGTCATCACTGGCAACACGCACTGATTGAAAACTTTTGTTTTCAGACACTGAGGTATGTTTTCAGTGAAGATGTGTCGTAATTTCCCGAACGCTGCCCATCCGAGTTGGATTCTACGAGCTACCTCTTTATCGAAGTTGGATTTTCCTAATCGGATCACTTGTCCTAGGTAGGGATACTGATCAACAACTTCGATGGTGACACCTCCTACAGTTACGGGCGATGATGAAACATGTTCGTTCGACATGACCTTTGTCTTGTCCATGTTCATTTTCAGCCCAACTTGTTTAGAGGCATCATTGAGGTCTGTGAGCATTTCGCCTAACTCCTCCAGCGTTTCCGCCATAATAACTATGTCATCAGCAAATCGTAGATGAGAGATATATTCGCCATTGACGTTAATGCCCAGTCTTTTCCACTCTACAAGCTTAAAAACATCTTCCAGTGCACAGGTGAACAGTTTCGGAGAAATAACATCTCCCTGTCTCACGCCCCTTTGCAACTGGATCAGTTTTGTGCTATGTTCGTGTAATCGAACTGACATTGTGGCAGCATTGTACATACATCTCAACACCTCGATATAGCGATAGTCTATATGGCACCGCTGAAGGGATTGAAGCATCGCCCAGAGCTCAATAGAATCAAAGGCTTTCTCATAGTCCACAAACGCTAGACATAAAGGTAGATTATACTCCTCGGTCTTCTGTATAACCTGCCGAAGCGTGTGTATGTGATCTATGGTACTATAGCCTTTTCGGAACCCGGCTTGTTCGGGTGGCTGGAAGTCGTCGAGTCTTTGCTCGAGACGATTCGTAATAACTCTCGAAAACAGCTTGTACACATGGCTCAGAAGTGCAATGGGTCTATAATTCTTCAATAGGGCTTTGTTGCCTTTCTTGAAGAACAAAGTCACTACACTTCTGCTCCATGCCTCCGGGCTTGTGCCTTCGAGTATGACGGAATTAAACAGCCTCCGAAGTGCTATTAAAATCGGTCTACCGCCGGCTTTCAGAAGTTCTGTCGTTATTCCATCATCTCCCGGAGCTTTGTTGTTTTTTAGCTGTTTGAGAGCTATACTAATCTCGTCTAGACTGACGTCCGGAATATCTTCGGTATAGTGTCGGGTGAGTGGCGCTCGGCTGTCGTGAGCACCGCTGGTAATAGGGTTTTGTGTTGTGGTGTATAACTGTCCGTAGAATCTCTCAATTTCTCCCAGAATTTCGGGCACTGATGAAACGGTGTTGCCAGTGTCGGTCTTCAGTTGGGTCAACAGAGTCTGCCGAACAGATCGATCTCTAGCAAAGACTTTGGAGCCCTTGTTTTGCTCTATTGCGTCTTGAATGCGCTTGCAATTGTAGCGTCTCATATCGCAACGTCTTGCTTTGGCGATCTGTCTGTTTAGACGTCTGTATTCGACCATATCAACTGAAGACTGCAACCTCATTTCTCTCCGTTCTCTTATGAGACTCAGAGTCCCATCTGAGAGTTTTTGAGGTCCTCGGTTGGTTCGGGACGAAAAATATTTCGATCCTACCTCTCGGACAGTTTCCACAAACCTATTATTTAAATCGTCAACTGTAACGCAATTCTCTAAACATATCAGGCGGTCGCAAAGCTCAGACTGAAAGCTTTCGGGATCCTGGATTTGAGCAGGAGTAGGACGGAGCGTGGACTTCATTAGACGGGAGCGTTCTATTTTGCAGTTTATATTCAAAGTGCCTCTTACGAGTCGGTGATCGCTGCCGGTCTTAACCCTACTGATCAGTGAGACATCATTGAATATGTGCTTCTTATCCGTCAATATGAAGTCGATCTCGTTTTTAGTCTTCCCATCGGGGCTAATCCACGTCCACTTCCTTTGTGGCTTCTTCTTGTAGAAGGAGTTCATCATATAGAGGCCCTCCTTCTCCAAGAAGTCAGCCAGCATTTGCCCACGATGGTTCCTGACTCCATATCCATGTGACCCCACTTTCGTCTCGCCGCCTTCTTGTTTTCCGAGTTTCGCGTTAAAGTCTCCCATCACCACCGTGAAATGAGTAGTGAACTTACGCAGGGCAGACGATACGTCTTCATACGCAAGTTCGACCTCATCATCGGTGTGCTTAGATGTGGGTGCGTAAACCTGTATGACCTTCATTGAGTATCGTTTAGATATTCTCAGGATGAGGTACGCAACCCTGAAACCATTATCATTCGATAATAAATAGAATATGGCCGACATTTTGCACTCTGGTAATGATAACGTCTATTCCCTTCACAGCACCTTCACCCTGCTGACGATATTCTCCCAGTGCATGGGCGGGGTTACCGTGCCCACTCTCTCCTGGAAGCGAGGCAAGGGGTGCTCCATCACCTGGTTCCCACTCTTCAAGCTGTTCCCTGTAAGTATTATTTTTCTGGGTTTGCATGACAAGATCCTCCCCGATGCCGAGTAGCAGAAAGGGACTTTAAGGTAATTTCGGGAATACATCTATGTCTGTCTCTTCCTTTCCTACTGTGTATTGTGTATATACTCAAAGCAAGGCAGAAATACAGGTTGAGTCTTTCGTAGGTGCATATCAGCAAGTATGTTACAGGGCTCTTCATACTGAACAACTTTTGTTATAATGACCTTGGGATACTGCAGCGCTGCTGCGGCGCTGCAGTCGCGCATCTTTTAAATTACAAAATTTATATGGATTTTGACAGCAGCGCGGCTGCAACGCTGCAGCAGCGCTGCAGCCGCGCGACACTTAGCGACTAATTTGAAGGCGCCCTTATGTATACACGTTCAATGCATCAAGGGTTACTTGGTAAGTGATATTTATCCGTCGCCGTCTAGTACTCGTATTAGTGACGCCACAGAATTAGTTATTTACTATTATATTATTAACATCAGTTAGGTTAGACGCTAAGATTTTTCTGATGAACGTGTGACCTTACGACGCCGACGAGAGACCATACCTCCAATTTGGCATAGCCGCTATTTAAATCTATGGTATTTCTTTACTGATCATTATTACTAAGACAACATTTGCCATTTAAGTTAAACTGTTAAAAGGAAGTATAATCTTCAATCTACAAACTACAGGTGCTAATTAGGATGTCATTTTATCCAAACAATCTAAGTTACGCAAACAATCCTTAAATAGAACATGTGCAAGCATTACTTAGTATCATGTTAAACTAAACTCACGCTACTAGGACAACAGATGACATAGCAGGTTGCTTGTTATACAAAGTTTCAAATAACAACGCGTTGGTCCCTGCCCTACTCAGTTTGTTTGTGAGTGGTCCTCGGGGGAGTTAGTTGGCGCAGGTTGGCCCACATAGGGACATAATCACATAAGACAGATGCGACCGTATAAGTTTTACTTTACTTTGTTGTTGGGAAAGCTTCAGGAAGAGAATACAAAGAAAGTAAAACGTTTATTCAGTGTCGTGCACACGTAAAGATGATTTTACTATCGGACGTAAAATAGTTGATATGTATTTATTTGACAAAATATGCAAGGTTTTCAGCGCCTAGTTGGCGTAGTACGGAAAGACACACGTCAAACTTACAAGTCCATTTTTTTGTTGGGGGCTAACACAGGCTAACACCTAGGTACTTAGGTATATATATAAAAATATTAGGCGAGTGACGGGACAGGGAAAATATACCGTGAAAGAACCTTTCTATGTTTTATTGGTTTAGTTAGAAGATTGAGCCATTTTCTGCCTTACTGAGGTTGACATAGGGCAATTCCTACAAATGGCGAGGTAAGTCAATAACAGTGAGCGCAGGATAAGATGAGGAAACGACATGTTTGTTTACCTGAGACCAGTCCGAGGTCACACACAAATTGTTGACCCAATCAATTATTATGTACGAGACGTGAAATTGTCTTGCTTAGGTATTAGGAGACCTATATCTAACAGTGTGGTGTCCTGACCTGAAGTAAAAATCGTTGAGAAATATTTTATTTATCTAGATATTTATTTAATACTTTTACACAAAGAACACAAAGTTTGTTTTAAAACATTATTCCGTTGGATTACTGAACCCATTTGTACTACAGAGATGACTTTTTGTGTTCACAATCGGAACATATTTAGGGTCAGTTTTACCAAACGCTAAATGTATTTAAAATTGTATTTAAGTCAAATTTTGAATACATTTTGTACCAACTGACACACGTTTGACAGGCTACTATACCTCATTCGGGGAAACGACGTAGTACTAAGAATATACGAAAGCATATGATTGGTCAAAGATAAGACGCTAAGGCGCGTTTACACTGTAGGTCATAATTAGTCTGTCGTTGCTCTCTGTACCGTTCGGACGTCTCCCGTGTATCCTCTCGCTCTCACCCTCGTCAAAAACGGACCACAACTTTGAAAATTTTAATGAATCATTTATTATAAATGTAAATGATAGGAGTGATGAGTCGTCAGTAAGAGATTAATAAAAAATATTATTATGAACATACACAATTTTATTTCCTACTCCATACTTTAATTCAGAAGTGTAGACACGGCTTTACAATTTTAGGTAATCACGTGGCCAAATGGGCGTGGCTAACTCATTTGTCATCTTTGTCTTTTGTATGGAAATGTGGGACAAAGAGGGCGCTTTGCTACGTCGTTTCCCCGAATGAGATATAAATACGTTTAGCGTTTGGCGAAATTCCACCTTAGCCGAACAATTCGCCGGCTCCAGAATCAATAGGTCGTAAAGCGTTAATCCCGGATTTGTGCTGAATCATTGTTCGTGACGCTCGGCTTTTCAGCGCGATTAACAGATTTCATCCGCAAATTGGAAAATGTTTCCGTAAAGCTGCGTACAGACCGGGCCAACAAACGGCCAACGAACGCCCAACGATGGATATTTATCATCCTAATCCTAACTAATATTATAAATGCGAAAGTAACTGTGTCTGTCTGTCTGTCTGTTACTCTTTCACGCCAAAACTACTGAACGGATTTGAATTAAATTTGGTATACATACGTTCTAGACCCTGGGAAAGAACATAGGCTACTTTTTATCCCGGAATTCCCACGGGAAAACTTTTTAAGGCGAAGCGAAGCGCGCGGGAACAGCTAGTACATAATACAGGGCAGATTGCAGCAACGAAGGTCAACGAAACCCGTTCGTTGGTGTTCGTTTGGCCGGTCTGTTCGCAGCTTAAAGCGAATTCACACGCCTATCTACCACGGGGAGATAAAAGGCAGCTTTGTAAGCGTGTGGCTGTTTATTGAAAGATGCAAGCAAATAAATAGGTTATTTATATGAGTTACCGTACCACATAACAGGGAAACTTCCAGTGTACCTATACCTAATATTATATGAATTTGCACCATGCCTCACTAGGATGCCCTAGCGACGACGCCAACGACGTATAACGGTTAGTAATGAAATGCAACGGTGTGGTAATGTCGTGAAGCATAGCGTTGTCGCCATCACAAGTAAGGAGTTATATTGAAGTACAACGGTGTGCGCTGCGTACCATACATGTCAATACTACTTAACTGCTTGAATACCGTCGGTCGTCGCCATGTCGTCCTAGAGAGGCAGGTCCCTTATGGCCTGTTTCACAATGTCTGGGTAATGGCTACCTGTGGTATTAAAGACATGCTATCACCGTCTAAAACATAAAATATCAGAGAATGACAGCATGTCCTTTATCCAACAGGTAGCCATTATCCAGAAATTGTGAAACAAGACCCTTTAGTCCACGGAAATAACATAACTCCATTTACCTCCACAGGTGCTGCTGACAATAATGATAATGTGGGGCATCTGTGGCATCCTGACGCTGACCGGGACCCTGGCTCCGGGCCACCCAGCCCGGACGGACCTCAAGCTACGCATCATTGAGGACGCGCCCTGGTTCCGGATACCTTACCCTGGTACGAGCCTCCTCTTCTTAGCCTATTGGTGACAATCACTAAAGCTGAACTAAGGTCTGTTTGTTATATCTCAGGACTCAGATACTAAATTTCTGAACGGTTCGATTGTCCCGTTATTAAGTAACGTATCGTTCTATTGCCGTGACAATCGCCTGAATGGTTCATCAACAACAGACATTAGGATTTTTCACCGCCAGAATTTGCCAGTCAAATTAGGGTCAGTAGCTATGTAACTCCCAAGGGTTTGCCGAATGTTAATAAGAAACAACAGGTCACTTAAAGCGGCTGATTTCGTGTAATGCAGAAAGTGCGATATTTTATGTCGCCCTTGTTCGCAAGGTGGTAGCATTGAAAGAGTAAGTCAAGGAGCTACATCTGTGCATGTTAAGCTCATAGCATACAGAGTAACCAGAATAGTTATTGAAGAAAAAACTGTAAGGATCTTATTCAATGCCTTGTTTTGAGAATAGAAGGGTATTAACTACGAGTACATAATATGTGTCTCGAAATCTTGAGTTCAAACATCTACATCATCATTATCCCTTCACCCAGGACAATGGGGCATGCCGACGGTGAGCGTGGCGGGCGTGCTGGGCATGCTGGCCGGGGTCATCGCCTGCACCGTGGAGTCCATCAGCTACTACCCGACCACGGCTAGGATGTGTGGTGAGTCCCACGTGATGTATGATAAGCTGACTTTTAAATTCTGCCCAACTTCCTGAAGGATATTGAACTATCAGCTGACTACTTACGCCACTACCGCTGCATTAAGATTATGTTTCTAAGTATTTCCCAGATAATCTATAACAGTAGGTTTGCCCATCCTTTCCTATTCAATATCTTCCGGCTACCCGTATACTGCTATCGGTCCAATGCCAGTTACTAATATCATGAATCAACACGCGATACCAATTCGTCAAATTGACATATTGTCTCAACCAAACAGTAGCGGATTCTTCGGCATTTACTCTGACCCGATACGCCTTCAGCTTGCAGTCCATCTTCAATTACTTACTAACGTTATTAGCTATTAAGACCTTGCAGTCTTCATCTTCAGTAGCTGACCCTATTTCTCGCCCCCAGCGGCGCCCCCGCCCCCACTGCACGCCATCAACCGGGGCCTCGGCACGGAGGGGCTCGGCACCGTGCTGGCCGGCCTCTGGGGCTCCGGCAACGGGACCAACACCTTCGGAGAGAATGTTGGCGCTATTGGGGTTACTAAGGTGAGTTGAGGAAAGTTGGGCCCACTGGGACGGTTTGTTAAGTTAAGTAATTACGTAAAGCTATTAATTATAAAGGAAAAAGTTCCAGTTACATAATGGAACGTCAATGGCAAGTGGAAATTTTTCATTGCTCGTGAGTGTATTAACTGCAAAAGCCCTTGAAAAAGTGTTTGTGATTAATAAAATTTGTTTTCTAGGTAAAGCGACTACAATTATCATTTAACTATCACATTCATCATTTGCATGACCATGTATCGTATCTTAGGTATTCTTTGCATAAAATAGCAATGATTACTTTCGGTAAACTGTTATTAAGTAGTTCTAGTTAGTCAGTTACATTTTGTTTGGTACCTAGTTTGCTATCTTTTCGTACTTTGTACATAGATACAGTTTATTTATAAAATATGCTTATTTATAAAAGTTTAACCTAATTAGCTTAAGAGGGAGACTAGAAAATGAAGTAAAGCTGCAGCCTCAGTGGACTAAACCCTTAATGCATGAGGATTAGGCCAAGCGCCCGGAACAGGATTAAATAAGAATATATTAAAATTAAACAACTAGGAAAAACTTCACTGTAAATTTTCGTAACGCTTTGCTTATTACAGTTCAGTTCTTCAGTTCAGTTCTTTATTCAGTAAACAATTAACTTATTGTATTTGAATTTAACATTAAAAATAACCTAAATATCTATCATTTTTAAATATGTCTCATATACCTACCTGCTTGTGTATATTAAGTTTATATTTATACTTAAATAAAAAAAATTAAATCAAGAAATCAACATAAATATTCATTGAAGAGCATCCTAATAGCTAGACCCTTCAGAAACTAGAAGAACTGCTGAGCTGTAGACGATTAGACATAAACATTTTGGTTACAATTACAATAGACCATTTATAAGAAATAATGTTTTTTACATAAGAACACTGAAATATTTTTACGCAATTACTGTAAAAACGTTAAGTACAATGTTAAAGATTCATTTGTTTTCTTTTACTCAACTTCGTCATTTGAGTGTGTTTGTAATGAACACGATCCTACATCCCAACAATTCCGACTCCTGTACATCATAGCAAACCTTCATACCACCAACTACCCACCCCCTCATACACCTCATACAGGTGGGCTACCAAGCGCTCATGGTGGTGCAGGAAGTGGGGGGAACCTTGCGCGTTATTCATCATCATACCGCAGCAAGGTAGGATCCCAACGCGGTGGGCAAGCTTTTCATCATCCCACCGTCTTATCGTATCTGCTACTGTCTGACCCCCTTGAGGCGACTGAATGGCGTAGTGGTTAGTGACCCTGACTACTAAGCCGAAGGTCCCGGGTTCGATTCCCGGCTGGGGCAGATATTTGTTTAAACACAGATATTTGTTCTCGGGTCTTGGGTGTTGATATTTATATTAAGTATCTATCTATATATGTATTTGTGTAGATATATCAGCTGTCCGACACCCATAACACAGGTTCTACCTAGCTTGGGGTCGGATGGCCGTGTGTGAGATGTCCCCACATATTTAGCAAAACCTTTAGCAAACCCTTCTATCCCCTCACAGGTGGGCTCCCGGCGCGTGGTGCAGTGGGCGGCAGGCCTTATGGTGCTGCAGGGCGTGGTGGGCAAGCTGGGCGGCGTGTTCATCATCATACCGCAACCTAAGACGATAGTCTTATCGTGTCTGTTAATGACCTCCTTATACCCCCTCACAGCTGACCAACCTCCCGGCGCTCATGGTACTGGCTCGCTGTTCTACCACAGCCCACCGTCTTATCATATCTTTTAGTTTGTAACGCCCCCTCTAACCCCTCCAGGTGGGCTCCCGGCGCGTGGTGCAGTGGGCTACCAGGCGCTCATGACACTGCAGGCGCGCTGTTCTACCGCAGTCTAATATGTTATCGTATCTGCTACTGTCTAACCCCCTCTATCCCCTCCAGGTAGGCTCCCGGCGCGTGGTGCAGTGGGCAGCGGGCCTCATGGTGCTGCAGGGCGTGGTGGGCAAGCTGGGCGCCGTGTTCATCATCATCCCGCAGCCGATCGTCGGCGGACTGTTCTGTGTCATGTTCGGCATGATATCTGCTTTTGGTGAGATTGGGTTACGTTGCATACTAAACTTACTCAACCAATATTTAATGAGCAAATTTTTTTGGAGTACTTTCGACTTTTTTTTTCGTCCCCTTTGTGTTGAGCTACGTTCCATAATTCCATCATATCGCCAATGATGTACAAAATAAAAAATAATGACGAAGCTGCGACAATGCAGCGCAACGAACTGATAAGGCCTAGCACTTGGCGCATGAAAGTTGTAGCTGCCTAAATTTTCGGGTGAATTTACTGACTCCGAGACGCTCACTAATAAAATTGTAATAGCAACACTGTAAAACCACTGCTTCAGACTAAAAATAATGTTTGTATCTTCTGAGAAACACGGATTTCACCCAAGGGCGTACCCAGGTAGGGGCAGGGGGGGGCAGCTGCCCCCCCCTAGAAGATAAAATAAACGTAAATTTCCCTGCCAAGTCGGAATTAAAAACGTGTTATCTACTCTTACCTACCTACCTATTTTGTTTTGTATCTTAATCAAACTAATTAAGGTCAACTGGGGTTACGTTGTATTTTTAGATCACTAAAAGTTTTCGGAATAATGGGAGCAAAGGTATGAAAAATTTAATGTAAAAGTGACTTTAAGAAACTAACGACTATTGAACAACTATTTCTTAACAAATTTAAAGCATTGATTTCTTTGCTGGAATCTTATAAAAGTTTCTTATTTAGTGTCTTAAAAAAATCGTGATTGAACGCATTTTCCAGGTTTGAGGCAAATGTGTTTTTAGTATGTAACTATTCAATAGGTAAGCTTTCCGTGAAATAATTCCAGACCAGCAGAGGGTTCACCATTTAGCTGAATGTGACATAGATAGGACCTTGTGTGGCGGTCAAGTTGGTCCTCGCCTGCGATACTTTCCATTAACATTGGGGCTTGTTTTCATCTTTTTAGCGTGCAGTCAGGTTTTTTGTTTGTTTATAATTATATTTTTTTATTTGTAACTTTTTAGTTGTTTTTATTTTATGAAATTGTATGTTAGTAGTCACGTTTTAGTTTATTAACATTTTTTATTTCAATAATTTTGATTTTGTGATTTAAATACTACCATATGCATATTTTTGTAATGTGCTAATCAAGCCCTTTCATTTGATACCCCACACAGCATAGTTGGAAAAATATTATTTTTTCTATCATCACTTTATGTCCTCTAGAGGGCGCTTCATACATTTTAATATAACGTCACATAGCCTATAACTATCGCGCAATTAATACGCTTCTAACGATACCTCATACATCAAAATCTATCAAGCCGTTTAGGCTACAGGAGGGAACAAAGAAACAGACATACATACATACAAACATACAATCGAAAAACATTGCCCTCCTCCTTCGGCAGTCGGGTAAAAAATAAGAGACGTTATCCAGTTAATTTTTTTGTGCAATAGTATGGCAGTTAATTTAGCCAAAAGAAACTATTGACGAATTCACAGATGATTTGGGTATTTCTTAAAAAAACCAAAAAAAATTTATTTTTTTTAAACTTTTTTTTTATTTTTTTTTATTAATGTTATTGGAAAGTGTATTGAAAATAATGAATTTTAATATCTTCAATCAAGCTTAACACGCTTTGCAAGGGGTAGAAAATGAGGTGTGAAAGTATGGTTGTGACAAATTAAATTCCTTGTTTAAAATTCGACTTTATGACAGATGGCGTGAATCTCATTTTCAATATTCCAAATCAAAGTTTTCACAGAAATAAAATTAAAGTTTGTGCCTTCAGAATAACTATATTTTTTATTTTTTTGGTAGTTAAGTCACATCCATGTTTGACATGGATGTGACATGTTAAAAAATGTCACGACCATGGCCTCAGAAAGCTATGGCTGTGACTGCCATGGTTGTGACATTTTCGCACCGTGCCTGACATTATTTTAAAATTCGTCATTATTTTTGCAATTTGTTACTTTTATCTGTAAGTACATTGTTTAAGTTATAAATTACGAAAAACAAACTGACAATACAGTTGAGCTTACCTTATATAACTTGAACACGGTCTGGACAGGTTAAGAGTGTTAATTTATAAAAAAAAAAACATAAAAATTATTATTAATTTACACTCCACCATTCATGCCGGCCAAGAAAGGGTAGGTCATACAGTGTTGATATAGCAGAAAAATATATAGTTATAGCAGATACGTGTCGCAAACTTCTACCCTTTTTTCAAGTGTAAATATTTCGAGCCACGGCTGTGACAAAAAAACATCAGACAAAGTTTACGAAAGGTTTTGGTTTAAACTTACTTAGCTAAACAACATGAAATATATGTATTGTGATAAGTTAATTGCATATAAAATGATTATATAATGATTTTTTGTCTGAAAAAGCACCAATTAATTCCAGAAAAATATTTTGTTGAGTAATTCGGTGAGCGGACATCGCACGGCTGTGACATTTTGGGGGGGATATTGATATCTATAATACAAGGCTTATGTATTTTAATTTATAATTAACTTGCCTGTATGATAAAAAATATGATTTAGTTTTTTAATTCATACCTAACAACTATGAGTGCTTCCAGCTAACCGATTCTTACGTAAGACAGTATTTTTTATAAGAATAAGAAATACCCATTTAGTAGAAATCAGGAAAATGCGTCTAATTTTCATGGACGCATTTACTCCATGATAAATCCTAATAACATTTTATGAAAAAATATCTACCTATGTACTCCTGTAAAGTGAGTTAGAATGTAGATTTAACAGTGGTGAATGACAGTTGTGAATAAAATAAAGTAACATCCATACATCCTCTCATTTATATTCTTGAGAAAAATAATAAGATTGGATCAAATACGGGTATTAAACTTAGATATCAATTAAAATATGTGCATGGCAAAACCCATACTCTTCAATAAGTTTAGTGTTCATAAATAGTAAAAATCCTTATCGAGCTGGTTTCAGTGATCGTAACTGATCACTGAGGTTAACACATGTTACGGTCAGCCTTGGATGGATGACCGATTTCAAATGGTTATTTTCTGGACGCTTCCGTGCTTTGGATGGCACGTTAAGCCGTGGGTCCCGGTTGCTGCTTCGGCAGCAGTTGTTAAGCCTAGTCAGAGGCCTTCGGGCAGTTTAAAAAAATCTGACAGTCGGGTTGTACACTTACACTTACCCGACAACTTTAGTGCATTGTACTCAATAAAAAACGGCGATACAAATTTACAGCGAAAAGCGGGTGACTACAGTCGTGAGCATAATTATGTATGTATTAAAAGGTTGACGATTTCTGTTTTGAGGCAATGCGTTGCAACAATCGCAATAGCCCCATTACGCCTAACGCATTTACCCCAAGACTTTTATAAAAAAATTAACATCATTAATTCATCAAATAAAGCTATTTCATTGAAAATGTGTGTCTATATAAGTAGCCCAATGACTATTGTTTAGAATACCTACTGAATAAAATCAATTGATAAAGAAAACTTTAGATTCACATTTTCAATCACCTGTCACAGTACCATACTTTCAAAAAAATGTGCAAATCACAAAATGACTGAATACTTGGATAATATTATGTTGACTACAACACCATCTGTCTGCAGTTCATGTAAAGTATTTAGTTTAAGCCACCGTAACTAGAAGGCATTTTTCAATATTGATAAAGCCCTTTTCAAATAGGATCGAAAAGATTAATTTGGCCCGTAGACGCAATTGGCCTAGTTGACCTTAATAAAAGACAATTTTCATGATTTTTGTTTCAATATACCCGGCCGACCATCATCTCAAGAGCTGCCCCCCCCTAGCTGAAATCCTGGGTACGCCCTTGATTTCACCAGACCCTTTTATTTAAGTTCCGTTCCACAAGTACAATGACGAAGCGCCTTTTGCATTTACATTAGCAGGGCCATTTAACACGATGGCTTCCTACATTTATCTCTTTTGCGTTATTGCTGCCCTGGTACTTCAAGCTGTAATGAGATGTCGTTTTACGGACACTAAAAACGGGATTTAAAATGTAAAAAAAATATGATGAGAGAATTTTACGATATCTTATTAGATTAGAGAGCACTTCTGCGTCAACGAGAGTGTGTGAGGATCCATTATGTGTGTGTGATTAAAGTTAAAAAAAAAACATATGTATGTATGTATAAACGTATGGAGTTAAAACAGTAAAATATAGGTTTATCGTCATCATCATCGGCATAGCCGGTCCAGATGAAAGATTATGTTGAAGCAGCGTCACTCGCCTGACAAATATCTGTCAGATCCATACAAGTTCCGTCAGATTTGGCGAGCGACGCTGCTTAAGGATTGTTAATTGCTAATGCTCGGTGGCAGTAACCCCACAGTGCCCATTCACATCAACGCAACCCATCTCCGCAGGTCTCTCAGCCCTCCAGTACGTGGACCTGAACAGCTCCCGGAACCTGTACATCATCGGCTTCAGCCTGTTCTTCCCGCTGGTGCTGACTCGCTGGATGGCGGCCCACAGCGGGGTCATTGACACCGGGGTGGAGGCGCTGGATGCCGTGCTGCAAGTGCTGCTGTCCACCTCTATCCTGGTTGGAGGAGTTGTGGGGTGCCTGCTTGACAACCTGATTCCTGGTAAGTTTTTCTTTCTAGAAGATTCGATTAGAATCTGTAAAATAGCTAGTCGCTCTGTGAACAACCAGCTGCTTGTACCAGGCAAACATAAATAGGAGGAGTAGTCCCTTACCGGTTTTGCTCGGCCTCAATATGCTGGTGCTGACTCGCTGGATGGCGGCCCACAGCGGGGTCATCGACACCGGGGTCGAGGCGCTGGATTCCGTGCTGCAAGTGCTGCTGTCTACGTCTATTCTGGTTGGAGGAGTTGTGGGGTGCCTGCTTGATAACCTGATTCCTGGTAAGATTTGATTTCTTTAAGTTTCGATTAAGTACGTCTATAAAATACAAGCTAGCTGCTCTGTGAGCAACAAGCTAGTACCAGGCTAGCATAAACAGGAAGAGTAGTTATGATGCTCACGCGCTGGATGGCGGCCCACAGCGGGGTCATCGACACCGGCGTCGAGGCGCTGGATGCCGTGCTGCAAGTGCTGCTGTCTACGTCTATTCTGGTTGGAGGGGTAGTGGGATGTCTACTTGATAACCTGATTCCTGGTAAAATTTATTATATTCTTTCTAGATGTTGCTATTGTTTCTATGATGGCTAGCCACCGTGATCAGGCTGCTTGTACCAGGCTAACATAAACAGGAAGAGTAGAGCCTTACCGGTTTTGATCGGTCTCCCTCTTCTGATGATGACGCGCTGGATGGTGGCCCACAGCGGGGTCATTTGCATTGAAGTTGAAGCCTTAGATCCTGTACTGCACGTTTAAAAGTCCTATTTTGTGTAAACTACATGAATGATCTTCCACGTAAGAAACCTAACAGTGCCATGTCGCCATCGAAGAAGACCCTCGCTTTAAAGAAGAAGCCCTGGCATCCGTGATCATGATGAAACCAACTAACCTTTGGAAATCTTCTAAGCATGTCGTTGACAATATACTTTTGCATTTGTCGCTATGATGACTGACTTTGTCAGTGAGTTGTACTAGTTGTACCCAGGGTGCACTGTATGTTAGTAACATGGGGGTCACACTATAAGACCAGAAACTAAGTTTCGGAGCGCTGCTCTCTCGCTGTATTAAATATGCCGAGTGCACGACAGCTGCTCTCACTCGTTCATTTTTGTCAGTTTAGCGTCCCTCCCCTCCCTTCTGTTCGTGAGGCTCCTCTCACGCTGCTCCCCTTGTCTCCAGGCACAGTGGAGGAGCGCGGGCTGGCGGCGTGGGCCCAGGAGATGGCGCTGGACGCGGCGGGCGCCACCGAGGGCGGGGACACGTATGACTTCCCCTACGGCATGTCCTATATACATAGGTATGATGGTTGATCTTTGCGATTTAAACAAATTATTAGAAGGGCTAGCATGGGTCGCAAGACCGGCAGGTCAAGACGTGACAAAAGTTTCGCGATGCGCTCACTCATATCGCGCAGCCTGGGGAGCGAGCGCGACGGATAACTTTTGACATGTCTTGACATGCGCGTCTTGTGCCCCATGCTAGGCTAGCAGAAATAAATATTATTAGAAGGGAGAGCTTTTATTGTACTGTATGGGCAATTGTCAATTCACTGGTGGATGTAGCAGAACGTAAGACTTGAATTTGATAAAAGCTTTTCCAAACCTTTCTTCTTTATAACTATACTTACACATTTTGGATGAGCATTGCTGTGCCCGTTATAACAATGTGGTCAATATAAATATATTGATTCGCTTTAGATATATTAAATTTTTGATGGGATTATAGTCGTAAAATATTTTGATAATAATAGTGATGATCATAATTATATCCCGTATATTAATTTAATAATCGCATCAATATTGCGAAACGAAACTATGTTGTGGCAAATCATTAATTTATTAACAAAATCTACAATTTGCAATGTAGAAATTTTAATAATCCATTTCCAATAACGAGATTATGATACCAGAGCAGCAGAGTACTGCGAAATCAAATTGCAATGATTCCACGAAACACTAATTAATTTTGCAACACAAAATTTTACCAGAGTGTTCTGTTGTATTACGTACATTAATTATGCTTTTACCCCAATTTATTTATTTATTTAATCCTTTATTGCACAAATATAAAAATAAGTGTACAAAGGGTGGACTTAATGCTACAAGCATTTTCTACCAGTCAACCCACAGGAGGTGCAAGAAAATTTTATTATAAGGTGTGCAAAAAGAAAACAACACTATTACTACAAAATTAAAACAAGTCACTTAATATTAATTACCAAATATAATATAAAATACGTAACTATACAGGGTGTTAACTTAATTGCGTTGGAGCGGGAAATGGTAGATACAGCTGATGATACTGAACACGATAAGACATTAAAAAACGTATTTTATTTGATTTAAGCTGACCAACATAAAACAGTTTTATTTAGTACATTTTAAAACTTCATAGTCACCCTATTCAGGTTTAGGTACGTTTGACAGAATGACCATGAACTTGAAAGCCAAGATCAAGGCCAAACAATTCAAAGCCAAGGTCAATAAAAAAGTATGCGTGCATCTGCACCCCACACTCGTGGAGCCACATCGTCAAGGTACCTACCGAGATTTTGGGTACTCAAAGTACCCAATCCATTGTAGACATTTCATTTTACTCCATAAGTATCACTTTATTGATACACAATTATCTTTTATGAATACAGAACATTTTCATTTTATGCTTCATAACATAGGTCACAGCACAGCACAACATAAAACGAAATGAGGAACAAGGCTTGGTAATCAAAAGATAGAATTGTAGGTAGTTAGGTACCTTTTCCCTTTTAGGTAATAATTGTAAAAAATGATTGTAAACAAGTAAAAAACAATGACTGACTGACAGACTAGATCCACAGAGAAGGTAATGACTATCATAAATACTCGATGGTTATGATACGCGAGATTGTTATTATTCTACTGGTATTTTTTTTTTTTTTTTTTTTTTTTTTTTTTTTAAAGATTTTATTATCACTCCACAGACTTTATGTCCGTGCCTTTTTGAGAGATCAATGTATTGTGAGAGTTTGGTTGTTTTTTGTCTTCATCTTTTAACTACTCACTACTCAATGTGGAAGCTTATAATATATATATTTTATCTTTTATATATATATACCTATATATTATTAATATTTTTTTTTTTGCACTCCTGGAGGAAAATCTACACAGACACCTGGGAAGGGGACCCAGGTAGTGTCGGCCTTTAACCGACTAAAAACCCCCAGTTGTGCATTTCTTGTTTTTTTTTTTTTTTTTCTTTGTTTCACACAGTCACACTTACAATTATAATGGCAACAAACATTTGAAGGGTAGGGCCAGTGTCAGCTGTCTTCAGAGAACTTAACAGACGCCTGTCAGTGGCCACACACTCCTTTTGTCATCGCTGTTGTTTTGCCTGGTGTTAATGTGTGACAGTGTTCTTAAAACTATCTTAATTTTATTGGTTAGTTCTTATACAGATAATATTAATTCATGAAATACTATACAATACCTACATATCAAAACTATACAATACATGCTATATACTATACATAACAAAACTATAAAATACATGCAATACGGTTTGGCCGTCAATATAAAATTAAAATCAAAATTCTCCTATTCCGCTCCATTTTGCGTTGCCAAAAGCCTTGATTGCTGGGCAACGACCTCTTTGTCCCGATTTTTTATTGCCATCTTTAGGTTGTACTCGAGGATCCGTTTCTTCGGTGCTGTTATTGCCGTTCTAGCGAGGTTGCCGATAGCGTCCTCGGTGTCATCCGCATAGTAGGTGCAGGCGGAGGTGTGCCTCGACAGCGCCACTACTGCGTGAGGTATGCTATCGTGCAACTTTATTTTATCTTTTGTTTTTATGATAATGACGGATTCGTACGTCAATCCCTGTGCTTCGTGTATGGTTAAGACGCGTGATCCCGTTCCTTCTCCAAACCCTTGGCTGGTCAGGGTCTCTTTTTCTTCCTGTGTATGCGTCAGGAATAGAGTGTTGGTTTGGGATTTTGGAATTGCTGCGTCTGTAAACCTTTTCAGCTGCAGGGATTGGATACGCGTTGTGGCTGCGTATATGCCTGAGTATACTTCTCTTAGGGCGTATGCAACATCCATGGGGTTTCTGTATGAGCACAACAGCTCCTGGGTGATGTTTGCTACCAGTGTTGGGCGACTGTACCTTAGTTCGAATAGGTTCTCTCTGTCTATGTACGGTAGCTGGTTGATGTCTCCGATTAGAGCAATATCACTGGCACGGGACAGGCGGGCGGCAATTACGATTGCCCCGAAATGGTTCATCAGGGCCTCGTCAATTATCAGGCGTTGGCATCCGACATGTTCTCTAAAGCCGTTTACTAGGACTGATGCCATCGTACGTACCCTAGTTCTAACCATGTCCCCGATCCTATGCGCTAGCCTGTTTCGTATATCGACGGCCGCCTCAGTTGTCGTGGTGATAATGGTGTCTTTGCTCACATCGAAGTTATTTACCACCCAGGTTGTCTTCCCACATCCAGGTACCCCGTTCACCCAAGCGATGGTGGGCATCGTCCAGCTATTCCAGGTAGCGTTAATGGTTTCCGCTTTTGCTAGGATTTTGTCCTCTAGCATAATCCTGGTACACTGAGCTACGACCACCATTTGGTTGTTGTGTGGGAGAGTGAGTTTCGGGATGTTGCGTTCCCAGGGCACGAATCCGCATTCCTCGCTATAAGCCGCCATATACGCTCCAGACATTTTGCCTCTGAGGACTTGGCAACTACTGTTATCGTATATGCAGGCTTCGGCCTCCTCGAGTAAAACTTTTAGCCGGCTTTCGTTCTCTTGCCTGTAGGTCTGCATGATCGTTTTGCAGGACAAGAGATTTACCTGCTTTGTGGCGGTTGTAATTGCCATAAATTCGATGGCGGCATTCTCTAGATGGTCGTTTGAGGTGGTAGCTGTTTTCAGCTTCGGTGGGACCACCTGGCCCATATCCGCTCGAGTAATTTTCCTCTGGGCAAGCCTTTTTCCAGTTTTAGGTTCTCTGGAGATTTGGCGCCTCTCGGGTGTCCTCTGTGGTTTTCCTATAAGGCTTGAGGCAGCTGCTTTAAAAGCCTGGAGGAACCCTTGGACACGCCCTTGCGATGTTAAATTGTGCATCCTCCTTTCCATGTTCTGTTGTTCTGAAGCGGCGACAGCCCCAGCGGTCATCCTCTCCTGTAGGCGTTCAGATCCGGTGACCAAGTATTCGGCTTGTTGGTGGCAGTTGTCAATGCCCCTCGCAAGTATATGACCTTTGAGAAAGCTTAGATCTTCGCCTCTGTCCTCGTACACCACTATTTCATGATGTTTTGAGGCTTTTAGGCAACCCAGCTGGTCAACAATTTCGCCTTTCCTATACTCGATCACCATTGCGTCTACGCTTATTATCCTGGGGACGTTACTGTCTAGCGCTATCTCTCCAAGCTTACTGAGCCATGAGCATGCCTGAACGAACGGGGTGTCGTCGGCCCACTCGAATAGTGCGATGGTCTTGTTACGCCATCGCACTAGTCTGCAGGGCTGATTTCCCACTAGGGTTACTGGCAATGCGTCGTAGGCTTTACGCTTCATGGTAGCCTTCGATGTGCTCCCATTTAGGAGAGAGGCTAGGCCGGGTGATATGGCCACGCTCTTTCGCGCCCCTGAGATACAGAAGCTGATGCCGAGTCTTTCACTGCTTCCGTCCATGAACAGAGCCACGCTTCGGAGTCTTAGTCTAGCTTCTCCTTTTTCTCCACAATCCAACAGCTGATGTGTTGCTGTTTCTTTAGGAGTTGCTTGTGGTGGTGCTGTGATGGTTGTGACTGAGGCTTGATATACTGGTATTGATTGCGGGTCGGGGCGGGGTATGGTGCTGTTTCTCCTGGCTGCTACTCTGAAGACACGATCTGAATAAGATAGAAAATGAGGTCTATGCTTGGTGTCTGCCAGAATATCTTTTAATTCTGACTCCACCAAATTCCTGTCTATCAATGTCTCCAGATCTTGTCTTGCAGCAAGGAAACGGGGGCAGTCGAGAATTATATGCCAGACCGATTCAATGATGTTGGGGTCGCATTCACATTCTGGGCTTTCTTTGAGTTTAAATCTGTACAAATACTCTCCCATCCCCCCATGTCCAGTCAGCATTTGTACGTGAGCAGGGGTCAGTTTGGCACTTCGCGTAATCCGGTAAGCTTGGTTGACATCCGGTAAGAATTTACGCGTGACTGCTCCTGTACTGGATGTCGCATATCGGTCTTGCCATTTCCGGACCGATTCCTCTCTGATCTTTTTCCTGACATAGGACAGGGGGACTTTGTCATAGTCGTGGGAGGTGCTTTGTAGAGCTGCCGTTTTGGCGAGCTCATCGGCTCTTTCGTTCCCGGCAGTTCCAATGTGTGCCCTCAGCCAGAACATTTTTATCTCCCTGCCCTCGCACACGACCCTCGCAATGTTTTCCTTTATGCTTCTTGCCAGGGGGTGGCTCAGTTTCGGATTTCGGAGCAGATCGAGTGATGATCTCGAGTCGCTCAAGATGTTCACTTTGTTATCCGTACTAGAGCTCACCAGTCTTGTTGCCCTGTGAAGGGCATAAAGTTCCGATTGGAAGACCGTGCACGACGGGTGGAGACCAAAAGTCTCGGACAGTTTTTCATTTCCATCCTCCCACCAACTTAGGGCGGCGCCGACTTTGCCCTCTATCTTGCTTCCATCCGTGAAGATTTGGGAACCGGTATGCAACGGGTTGGTGTTTTCAAAGAACTCGTAGTTGGTAGAGGTAAGTGTGGACGGATGTGGTAAGTCCAGGTACCCTACTTTCCGTTCGAGCTCTTTGCCTGGCGGGAGGTAGTCGGTTAACAAAAGTTTTTTGGATTTGTACAGATTTGCTGCCTCCTGTATTCTGAGATCGAGAGGCAGCAATCCCGATAGTGCCAGTGCAGATGTGAGCGACACTGTTCGGTAGGCTTTGCATATTTTCTGCGCGAAACCTCTTTGCAGCCAGAACAGTTGTTTTTTGTTCATTTCCAGTTCAACGGCTTCCGACCAGACGCTTGCGGCGTATGTCATGATGGGCTCCACTACTGCGATGTATATTGTCCTCACAATTTCACCGTTAAGTCCCCAGGTTACTTTCGCCGCTCGCGCTAGCTGTTTGTAAATATCCGCTGCCTTTTTACACTGAGCGGTAATATGAGCTTTAAAAGTTAACCTGCGGTCTATGATGAGGCCCAGCAGTTTTATTTCCTCTACGAGATTAATTTTTGTGCCAGCCATGGTTCTACTGGTATTTAAAGTGAGGCCATACTTATTATGAGGATTTCCGTACTATTCGTCATCAAAGACGTCTCAATCGCAAGTACACAACACAAATCGAGATGAGCGAGTGTAAGTAAACCAATTCGTCATTGAAGTAGACCCTGTTATCATCCTGTTATGCATTGTGGTCTTTTATCTTTAGCTGCATACAGACCGGCCAAACGAACGCCAACGAACGGGTTTTGTTGCCCGTCGTTGCTCAATCTGCCCCTGTATTATGTATCATAAATGTCCATCGGTGGGCGTTCGTTGGGCCGGTCTGTACCCATCTTTAGGTAATAAAAGAAAAATAAAATGTGGTGAGTATCAAGGGTGAATACTAAACGCTTACCTTATTCTGAGTAAAAAGGTTTAATTATTGTTCTGAGCTCCTAGAAAGTCATAAATTATATTCTGTACGATCTATCAAACTTTATGACAATCAGCTGTTTAATTGTTGATTAGTATGTCATTAATCACCATGAATAATTTCAATTTTATTTAATAATTGTTATTACCTACTGTGTAATTAATTACAATCATAGTTACATCAAATAAATTATGAAAAGTGAAGTTGATAACAAATTTACAGTGTGTGTTCTTTTGCAATCGAATGTCTCATTGGTTATGTGTTTGTGTAGGGTGACCATGTTTTTGATTAAGGTAAAACTTTCCACTTTACTTTAGACTTTAAACATAAATATTCGAGATTCTGATGTTTTTTTTCTTAGAAACGTGCTTGGTTAGACTAATACTCACCCCCATTTCCCGCTCAAACGCATTCTAGTTAACACCCTGTATATAAGTTATGAATATATAAATAAACATAATATAAATAATATATACCTATATATATATATATATAAACTATAATATATATTATTATGTAAATATTAATATTATATAACAATAATTAATTTAGAGGTTCAAGAAAGAGCTATCAACTAACTATCTTACTCAGGTAGTGAGTTCGAGTAAGACGCTTAAAAACGTTGCGAGACGGAGCTTTCCTAATGGAATCAGGGAGATCGTTCCATAGACGCACAGCCGTGACCGCGAAAGAGTCAGACATAAAACCAGAGTGAAAGGAGGGTAGGGCTAAAATTGAATTATGAGAAGAACGTAAGTCTCTGGTATGAGTGTCAGATAGAAATTGGAACATAGACTTTAGATAAGGTGGGGTATTGGGCTCGTGGAGGATAGAGAAGAGAAGACAGAGGATACGCAGGTTCCTACGGTCACGGATGGGGAGCCATTTCAATTGAGCGCGGTACTGTGAAACGTGATCATATTTACGCAGCCCAAAAACGAAACGAATGCACGTGTTCAATAAGCGTTCAAGCTTATTGAGCAAAGCTTCAGTTAGGTCCAGATAGCACACATCCGCATAGTCTAAAATGGGAAGAAGAAGAGAATTAACAAGGGCAAGTTTAGTGTGCTGGGGAAGGAAATTTTTTAAGCGAAGCAAGGAGTGGAGTGATGCGTAAATTTTACGGGATACTTTATCAAGTTGCTGATCCCAACTTAGGTTTTGATCAATGATCAGGCCAAGATCATTCACAGTTGCAGAAAAAGGAACAACACGACCATCAAATATGACTGGTGGCACCGCAGCATAGTCGAGACCCGATAACAGCCTTGAACCACCCACAATGATGGCTTGACACTTACTAGGGTTAACGGAGATGCCAAAGCTACGAGACCATCTTAATATCTCCTCGAGATCACTATTGACCCTAGCAATGCCAGCATCTAAATCGTCTAATTTGACCTGGTTGTAGATCTGCAGGTCATCGGCATACAAGTGGTAGGAACATTTACTCTTTCAATATATAATATGTTAGGTACCTATCCTTCGTTTCAAGTCGTCATCATACTTACCTTAGTAGATTAATACAGGGTGTTTGGTTCATGTACCGACCATTTGTTTTGTGCTGAACACCCTAAGTACTGGGTATTGGGAGGTAGTTTTCTAAAAGTTTGAATTAGCATGAAGGCCCTCTTCTTCTTCTTTCTGTGAAACGGTTTCAAACGGAATTTATGTTTTTTTTTCAATGGGGAGAAAAACTAAAAGCTAATTACAGATGGCGCCTAAGGCGACTGTGCCTAATTCCCGAGTTCTAATTGGTTGGTTCAGTCGCCATTTCTTCTCCCCAGCAATGTAATTGTTCAGAACCAGAAAGGCACACTCGCGTGCTGCAAAAGTTTCACTTGGTTTTCTTCCCCATTGACGGCGGCGCTTATTAGCTATTATAGCTTATAACACACTTATTTATTAACGAAGTATTATTCTATGATTCCAGGTGGAAATGGACCTCATACCTTCCCTTCATGCCGACATATGAGTCTGGCAAGTTCACAGCACTGTTCAAGAAGAAGGAGAGGTGATGATTATGATGATGTACAGCATCCTCGACGGCCAGGCCTCCAACCCCCGGGCTCTTTGGTGAAACGATTGGTGGTTAAAAATCTTCATCATCTTCGAATGGTATATTTGAAATATCAATGATTACTGTAAAGCCATCTATTTTTTCGCCTCCGGAGTAAACAAATGCCGAATAGTGAGGCCTCCTGAAAAACTTAATCGTTTAGTTTAGTACCTAATGTGAAAATTTGTGATTCTGTAATAAATTCATCAGGTAATCAATAACAATATTTCTATGAAAAGACATAATTTTATGTTTTAATGAATTTACGGAATCCTAGCTATAGTTACTGAATACAAATTCACATTGTATGTCTTGTTTTTTTTTCAACTCATAATCTCCCCAAATCTAAATAAGAACGTTTGAATTCTGCTTATTTTGTAAAGCAGACTAATTCCCATTGCACTCAATAGGTATACCTAAATCGAACACAGAGATCGAAAGATAAACATGGTCAGGAGTTTAAAGACAAAAATAAACGCACAATGACGTAACGTCATATGCTTAGATTAACAATATACGAACAAGATGATGTGTCACCAGTGTCACATACAAAAAGCAAAGCAAATAACTGTCCGCATTTTGGTAACTGTCAAACCGTTTTAAGTTCAATCTAATGACAACCACTGTACCAATTAATAAAGTCCCAAATCTTGCAACCGAACTACCTCAAATAAAAGCTCTTCATTGGTAAAAGTGGGACGTTATTAGCCGAGACATTTCTTTTGCACTGACACTCCATCTAGTTCGTATAAAAATATCGTTGGTCAAAGGTGAAAAGGGTAAAGTGATACATATTTATGAGAATTTACGTGTTGCCGCCATCATAGTATTGCTGTAAATGTGTCCTCCAGGGCTCACTATAGACAGCACACAGGTGGTTCCTAAAGAGCATTAGCAAAATAACTTATAGTTTACTTTATTAATTTAATGTGGCACGTGTTATTCGATTCTTTATGGCACCAATAGGTTTTATATGTAAAAGCGCAAAAACTGTAAACACACTTAGTTACCTTAGATCGTAAACATCGTACTTAACTCCATTTTTGGCGAAGATGACTTTCTTACTTACTTGTAGAACTTAACGAAGAAAAACTATAAGTTACTACTGAATCAACAATATTTTTAACAGTCTGGTTTTTATATTATATTATTATGTAAGTAAGTAGGGAAATATAGCTATCATTGTACTACATTTTTTGTAGGACCGCTATACAACTAAGTGCAATGTTCGTCCGCAACGCATCGTTAAACTCAATCACTCGCCATCACACGTCATACAACCTGCGGGCCCCGAGTCACGTGTCAGCCCTCGTGTCCTTCTCGATCAACCGACACATACACACACACAAACACATACACATTCTGGACTGTAATCACTGAAGGGGTAGTCAGAGACGACTCGCAAGCGATCCACACGTTTTTCGTTGTATGTTTGCACTCATGTTATAGGTCGCGAGTCGTAACGCCGATTTTGTATGACTACAATGCACCTAGATAGACATCTAGAACCTATATATTACCTTACCATCTTTTTCTTCATCGCGAGAGATCGTGGTATACCTTATTGTACTTAAATTCCTTATTTCAAAATTTTCTATTCATTCGGTTAATGCCAGCATTTGAACCTTATGAAAAAATTCAGTGATTGTTAATTAGGTATGGTTATGGACAAAATGGTTTACATTCTAGAATACGAACATATATTATTACATTCGCGAGCAATGAAAAAGTTCCACTTGTCATTGCCGTTCCATATATGACTGGAACTTTTTCATTGCTCGGAAGATTATTTAAAGATTTTCTGACGAACACATTTACTTCATTAAAAACTAATACCTAATCTCATCCTGCTATACAGACGGTATATCAGTACCGGTCATAAAAGTATTTAGTTCAAGTTCTAGTTCCTTGCAAGAACTTGCCAGTTTTACGACAGAATAATTGCTTGTTATGATCGCCGACAGAAGTTTGTTGTTGTTGGGGCAATAATATCACGCCTGCTGAAACTTTCATCATTTTTATATTCGTAGTAAACTGAACGTAAGATAAAAAAATAAGATGTTCGTTCTGCTTTCGGATTACGAAATTTAATTGAAATCTTAATCAAATTATAGTCAGGTACATTTTCTACCACAGTGTGCTGCAGGTAAGGTTTAAATAAATAAGAACTAGGATTATTTTACCTATGTAACTTAAATAAATACCTACCACAGAATCGCAAAACATAACGTAAAGGACCTATTTCTATTAGACCATCCTACATCATGATTTATCCGAAACTCTAAATAAAAAATTCTGCCTCTGAAATCCTGAAAATGCGCCACGTGACATGCATGTCTCTGACATTTGCATCGTTCCCTAGAAGCCATCGACCAATGAGGGGGCTCCAGACCTCGACCCGTCATCCTGGAGCTCCTGAAGCAATGTTTACTGAAAGCAGCGCACGCATAACCTGTTGGGGCGGCGGCGGGGCGGGGGCGGGCGGCGGGGCGGGCGGGGCGCGCTATCGACCGGGGCGGCGGCAGTCCGAGTCTGGCCGTTCGAGCCGCCACACGTGTCCATAGAATAGCTAGACCAGTGCTCCGCTACACCGAGTGCCCTCGCAATGTTGCCCCCAGCCAGTGCTGCCGGCTCACAGTAAAAACAAACAAACTTCAGGTAAGACATTTTCTTAAATTATTTTTTTCATAAAAAAAATATAAGTTGTTTATGTGATGGCGTCGGCTCGTGCGCTTTGTTTGTTGTCGGTTCGCGTTCGAATTTTAAACTGGCGGTTTTAAATGGAACGGAATTTCATCGCCTGATTGCCGAAACGGTATTAAATTTCGGGCCGTCATTACGTGAAATAACTAGCCATTATTAAATTTTAATGACCGTAATTATGTTGAGTTAAAACACCCTTGTTGACTTTTAAGTGCGAGGCGGAGCTGTCAGAATAGCTTGCAGCTACAAAACATTTTACAACTACCCACATATCATTAAAATTAGACAGAGACATTTTGAGTTGCGGTTGACATTTGACCTTTATGAAATCTAGTTCAAATGTGGGAGACCTGTCATGCAATCCCTATTTGCTTTCCCTTTAGAAGACTTGCTGTTTCAGAATTGGCTATTTATAACCCCATCATACATATACCTACTAGTGAAATTATTCCTTATTAAATATAATTTAAGCGCTTCTCACGAACGTCGTAAGTCGTAACTAAGACAGTAGACAAGTCACATCGATTTTTCAATAAACGTTTAGATATTCAATGTCCCGCGACTGTCACGGCAGACGTAAGCAAGTAGGATATAATAAAATAATTTGTTAAAAAACCGTTACGTACGTAAAATATGTTAATAATGTTTTACCTAAAGGTGGAAACTTGTTAGACCTAAGTTATCTTTAGTTTATTTTTATATAGTTAGTTAAGTTTTCCTAAAAAAAAATAATAAAAAAAAAAATAATACACTCGCGAGCAATGAAAATGTTCCACTTACAAAACGCGGACTCTAAATTTCTCAATATTTTTAAAACATCTAAGTTGCTTGTTAGCCTGTTTCATTTAGAAGTAAGTTGGTACTAAATTGTCACTGGAACTTTTTAATTGCTCGTGAGGGTACTATAAAATGTCAATAAAAAGAGGCGGCTATAAAGTTCGCATCTATAAAGTATACAAAATTTTATCTATTATGTGAAATCTCATAAAGAATATTACCCCATTCAGAACTATATCGACTTTAACACAATAACTAGACATAAGTTTAACATATATGTTTAGAACTACCTTGTTGAAACCGCCTTATTGAAAACTAGTTGTACCTAGTTTAACACTATTATTTAACACGCACAAAATACGAGACGCCTTTTGTCAAAGTGACTCAGCTCATAGTGACAAAAAAGGCAAGAGCAAGCCTATTCAACCATAGCAGACAACCCACACACATGCAACTCCCCAAAATGATGATTCAATATGTATTTTCTATTGCACCACCCTGTATAATGAATCATTTGTCGTGAAATTGCTAGCATACCTACTCCACCCATAGGTACAGAATTAAAGTAATTTTCTAGAAAGTCTATTACAGCGATGAGTAATCCGTTAGAAAGGCTACGTAAGTACTTAATCGCTTAAAAGCGCACTTTAAAATAGACGAGACTTGGGGATAATCCTGCTACACCAATAAACTTTATTAACTAATATGTTTTACAATACGATTTAATATTGGCTGCAAAAGGGGTCACTATAAGTTCTACGTCTGTGTGTGTGTGTGTATTTCAGTGATTTATATTAGCTGTAAAGAGCATTAAAATTTCATTTCTTACAAATACTTATAATATATATTCTACCCTTTTCTGATTGCATCAGGTGTTAAATAGATAACTATTTTATATGTTGACGAGCGAAAATTTACCTCATCACGAAATCGATTGAATATTTTATTGGAATGGCATGGCTGCGTAGGAACTCTGCAAGTATTTGACCTTTCATCGATGATCGAGGAAAAGGTCGAACAATTTTCAGAAATTATAAAAGTTTTGACCAAACAGATAATACTTTAGTAATACTTCTGTCGTGTTTTGTAAAAGTTTTGGTTGCTAAAGGTTCCATCTGGCGGCGTGCGACATAGGTAGCAGCAGAAGGGGTGATGCCGTCAACTGTCACTATATAAAGTCTGTTTCTTATCTTATGTAGATACTAAATTGGCAGATTTTACCGCCAACAGAACGATACGTCGATGAACCGTTCAGAATCAGTCAATGTAGTATCTAAGATTACAAAACAAACTTTAAGTGCCAGAGATATTTCTAGATGTCCGATGAATTCAGTTATCCTTTGAAAAACGTTATATTATTAAATTTGTTTCATCTGTTCCTGGCATGGCGGCGCAGACCGGTCAAACTAATACTATAACATGGTATTATTCTTATGGGAGGGTTAAATCGGAAGCGTGGACAGTCCGAGATAGGGACAACAGTGCACAATAAATACTAAGTACGGTAGGGGGTAGGGATCACTCTCCGTACACATACACGTACGGTCAGCTGCATAAGTAGCTATACACTTTTGTACCTTGTCAAACTGACGAACCGTCAATGTTTCAATGAATTGATAGGCGGTTTCAGAATGACAAGGTACAAAAATGTATAGCTACTTATGCAGCTGACTGTACATACACACACACGGGTGGAGAAAAAAGAAAAGATTAAAATTTTAACGTCTTACTTCTTTCGTCCATACAGATAATCGTCATTCGCTAACAAGACTCGGTAGTATAGGAAACCACTAGATTTCACCCGAAGCTTAATGAATCTCGACTGTTCCACGTTGAGTTAGAGTCAGTGTCGGCATGGCAGAGTATCCGAAAACTGGGATGGCCCTAATGTCAGGATATGTTGGGACACGCCCGGGTATGGCCAGGGTATGATGTCCGAACGTATAAAGTTACAGGGTAAGACATTGACCGATCGGCTGGAGGTTTTTCTCAATCTTATACAACGTGACACTTTTATTTATTAGTTTAGGAAAAGGTTGCTGGCCAGTGACATCAGTTTTTGTGAATTTTATGAAGAAAAATGCGTAAATTTCGTGTTTGAATGAGACAGCGTTTTTTTTTCACTTTGTCGCGTTAAATCTGATATGAACAGAAGTATCTGCATTTGACTAATAGATAGGTTTAGTCTAGAAATATACAGATATTTCAATATTTGTACTTTTATTTGTAATATTTGTACAATAAAAAGTTAAATAAATAAATAAATATAAGTACTTAGGTTAGTACTTATTAGTTATCAGAATTCAGAAATGATAAAATTTACACCAAAAATAACACGAACTTTAGCCTTAAACGGTAATTTTATTAAACTGAGGGAAATCTGATAGTCGCTAATTGAGTTTACTTAGTAGCTAAAACAAACCTCGCTGTAAGGAAAATCGTTATCGAAAAATCCAACTATGTAATACAGACTTTACAGGAAAATTTCTACGCAAAAACTTATTTTCGTAGCAAATGTAATACGCAATATTTGCTACGGCGTAGCAGCTACGCAGTTTCGTAGACCCCAACAAAAGCGTTTGAATTTAGCCTGTTTTGGTGTTTTACATTGGCTTTAATTTCAATCAATGGGATGTAGTGCCTGGAATCGTTTATATTCTTTGTATAAGATGAATGTATCCTAACTAATATTATAAATGAGAAAGTAACTATGTCTGTCTGTCTGTCTGTCTGTTGCTCTTTCACGCTAAAACTACTGAACGGATTTGAATGAAATTTGGTATACATATGGTCTAGACCCTGAGAAAGAACATAGCCTACTTTTTCAACTCCCACGGGAAAACTTTTTAAGGCGATGTGAAGCGCGCGGGAACAGCTAGTTTGTAATAAAGCCACGTGTACTTGTGTAAGAAGTTTCTTCCGCCATTTTCCTCTGTTGTTTATTGGGTACGCTTCGTAAATCTGTTGTCTTAGACATATATATACAGGGTGTCTCACCACGTTGCCAGATGAAAGGAAGTACATTACATACAGGCATTCTACTGAAATTTGTATTTTAAAAAAACAATACCATTGCGATAATAACTTTTTGATATAATAAAGTATAATGGTGTCGTTTAGGAATCGGACTCATTGAATGACATTAGTCAACCACGGCGACGTTATTATGTCAAATTCTTTGAATGTAGGTACGTTGTATTGTTTTTAAATTAAAATAAAGTATGCATTCAGTAAAATGTCTTTCCCTGGACACTCTGTATACAGAGAGTGCGTCATCAAACCGGGAGATTGGATCCTATCTCATTGTGCCAGTGGCTGAGATAGAATTGGTTGGAATTAAATTACTCACAGTTTTTGTAATGTGACTGATAAATAATAGCAAAGAAGTTTGAAGAGGGTACACCAATAAGAAAATATTCCTTAACATAGAATCTTTATGTTTTATTCAATAAATGTTTTTTTTTTCTTCCTGAATTTTTTTATTACTATTCAGATAATATCGAGTTTTATGGAACCCCAGACTAATAAGTTACTTAAGTTGAAAAAGATACCTTCTAATTTTCCCGATTATTAATAAGTAATGATTGACCCATACATTGTTCCCCCGATTTCAAGTAATGATTGACCCAAACATTAAGAAAGAAATAAATACCATAGCACGATTTTCGCGTTTAATTATAACCGTTTACTGAGTTCTTGGTAACAGCGTTAATGAAAAAGCACTATTAACTTTTATTGTGACCACTTCAATTAATTGTTTTTTTTTTACGAAAGGAGTTGGACAGGGAAAAATGGCGGCTTTGTTTATCATCTCGCGATTAGAGAAGCTTTGTCTGAAAGGTTTTGAAATTAAACTGTTGTTTATCTTAAAGATTATCTATACATTTTTTAATTTAACTTGCAAATTTGCTTAAATTAATATAATTTAATGGTGAAAAGTTTCTGTGTCTGAGTTCTTTAATTCATTCGCTAAGTCAAGTTGAATAATTAAACCGTGCTTATTTTGTTTATGATAATTAAACTGTTTAGTTTGTTGAGTGATATACACTTGGCCGAAATACGTAGTTATTTTTAGGCTGTAGGCTGATGATGATGATGATGAAGCATCCACCCGCATTTTAACTTCCTCCCGTCATGACGTATCCCGTGTGAACGGGCCTTAAGTGATATAAACATGCCACCGTCAAATAATCGCTTTCATAAAGATAAACACGGTTAAAAGGCAATTATCTATGGGGAACTTTTTGTGTGTACAAGCCGCCAGCTCTCGAGCTGAGTGGGCTTTGATTGACCACTCCATGTCGAGTGGGCCGAGGAGTAACAAGCTAGTTATAAAATAAGCTTTTAATTCACCAGTAGCTGATCATTCTGATTGAGGACTTACAGGTTGGTAGAAAAAAATGGGCCATTTCGTGAAGTTTAATTTATACCAAGGCAAAAAAATATTTTTATAATAGAAAGATAGGCATAAGATAATTCTTTTTACACTTATGCGAAAGCTAAAATATGTACCCAGACCACAGACTAAGGCTCAATCCTGGTATCCGAGATTTTTAAGTTTCATCGTCGCCTAATTTTAAATTCTTAATTCCCAAACGGCAGAAGAACAAGGATCAAACTCACATTGCTTCATTATTTTAAGGGAAACTCTTGTGTAGTTCAGACTTTCGTAATAAATTAGCAAAATTAATTTATTATTTCCCAAACTTTTCCCAACTTTGGCCAGCGTAAAGTGCCCCAGGACTTTCAGGGATCAGACACAACATTGTTCAGTGTAAGCGCGAAATTCTGCCTATTTATGCCTCTATACAACATAAGTTTTCTAGGAAAAAATATAATTATGAAATTAATATTTAGCTAGCAGCTGATTCATTCATTTTCGCTGATTATAGTATTCACTATACAACAAAGTCAAAGTCAAATATTTTTATTCATCGTATAAATATAAAATTTTCTGATGAACGTCAATTTTTATAAACTACTCTCCATTCGGATAAGGGGGGGCTCTTTCTGATTACAACATTATTTCTTACATAATATATATTTTTTATGTCTTAAACTTTACCGAAAACCGTTGTACATCCGGAAAAGTTATAACAAAGAAAAACGTTACTACTTACATAATCAATTTAAGCATTTTCCTGTACGTTTATATTCTTTTCTCCTCGATCATACACGTTTCCCCTATGCATACGAGTACTGGATTGGGTCAACGACCTCAACAATGTTCTTTGTTTCATGAATAACGCCCGGCATGTACTGAAATGAGTCCCTGAAGTGATGAGCTTACTGAAAGCTTGTTATCTTTTCAGATTGGATTGTAGTTCAGGAAAGCCGCGGGAAAGCTCGCGCGTGATGGAAGCGCTAAGCTTATTTACATATCACGGGCTCCATTCTAAAGCTTGTTTACCCGGGACTATGTGGAACACCATTATTTATCTTTCAATATTACCAATCTCTTGTAAAAGCTTTTGTATTGGCATAAGTTCGTTTTCCTCTCAACTTTTTTTTCACTCTTTTTGATTGGTGATGATTTATTGCATTGTAACCGTCATTACCTTGACCTAGTGAACTTGACAAGTCCGCATGTTGCCCCACTTAGGCGCCATTCCACGGGGAAAGTTTGCAATAATGATTCATGGGTTTCATGACCCCACCCCTAGCTCTGTAGTTCCTGAAAGCGTCTTTCAAAACATCATTAATCACCATTTCACTCGGTACTAATAGACGGAACTTGACGACTCGTGAACTTAATATGAAATGTATCTTCTTCTTCTTCTTACTAATATTATAACGGATAAAGTGAGGATTTATTTGTGTGTGTGTTTCTTATTCAAAAAACTTCAAATTTTACTAAATGTTTCACCTATAATGTGTAGTGAAACATGCTACATTTTCGTAAAATATATCGCGCGATATCAACTACTAGCTGTCCCGCGAGCTTCGCTTCGCCTTAAAAAGTTTTCCCGTGGGAATTCCGGGATAAAAAGTAGCCTATGTTCTTTCCCAGGATCTATACCATATGTATACCAAATTTCATTCAAATCCGTTCTATAGTTTTGGCGTGAAAGAGTAACAGACAGACAGACAGACAGACAGACACAGTTACTTTCGCATTTATAATATTAGGTAGGATTGTTTAGCGATTCGCGCTACGAACATGAATCATATCATTATTACTAGTTTAATTTAAACGTGAACGAGTAAAAATATATTTAGTATAACATTCTTGTGTTTAACGACGGTACGGCTGCCAACACAAATTGTCTTGTAAGGGTTGCTCGTGTAGCCATTAAACTTATAATGATGTTGTAATAACACCTGTTATGATGCTGACATGCTCGTAATATGAGTACAATGTAATATGCATTATAAAAGCTCACACACTCTTCGTGAATGAGTCTATTTCTTTTAACCGTTTTTTAATGTTCGGAATACATAATAAATGGCTGGTTATGATTGAATGCGGAAAGCTAAAGATCGCATCCAGTGGCTTGCTTTGGGAGAGGCCTACGTCCAGCAGTCCAGCAGTGGACTGCTATAGGCTAATGATGATACATAATAAAAATAGTATTGTGGCATTCTAATGTTTAACGCTGATGCGATTTTAGATGTAAATAACGTTGCTTTTAAAAACAAAACGTATGTAAGAAAACTTAAGTAGCATACTTGTAAAATGCAGAAATACGATGCTATTTCGAAAATGTTTCTTAGGTCACCGTTCCCATCGTTGGTCTTAGCAGTAGTTTTTACTAGTGCCTTATTTATAGTAGTGTCTTTGTTGTTTAAATCATCGTTTAGTTTACAACTGCGTTCCAACTTCCATTGCATTCAAAGTTAAAACAATCTCCAGTGATCTGGTGCCAAGTGCCGGCAACAGGACGTACTGGCTTTATAGGGTGGACATTTATCAGTGAACAGCCTGCAGGCAGATTCACATAAACAAATTCAGTTCAATATCAATATACAAAAGTATGGTTATAACAATATACAAAAGTACTGTTTGTATTATACAGGTTGTTAGCTGAATAAAAAAAGGGAAACGGCCAGTAGTGTTTGTCTAAAAAAACAGATTCTTATAGATACTATGTAGATACTATATAGAGCGGTGGTAGCTCAGTCGGGTGAGCGCCCGCTTCTCAATCAAGAGATGCGGGTTCGAATCCCGGCGCTGACATGTACCAATGAGTTCTTTTAACTTAAGTACAATGTATACCATCGCTCTTACGGTGAAGGAAAACATCGTGAGGAAACCTGCATATCTAGATCTAGCACATCTAGATATGTGAACCCACCAACCCGCAGTGGACCAGCGTGGTGGGAAATGGTCCAAGCTTAGGAAGGCAGTTTAGGCCTTGGGGATATGCACAAAGGTTCCACTCGAGAGAGCCAGGTGCAGGTACTTACACCCCCACAGAGAATAGAATAGAATAGAATAGAATAGATACTATATATATTTTTTTGTACCTATGGGTAAATCACTTATAAAATTCCACCCTGTATAATCCGTGGCGGCGGCCGCAGCCCCCGTGGCGCTGCCAAGAACAATTTATAGTGAATAAAACCCGGGATTCTTGTTGCATCTGCCATCCGCGCCAGATAAACGATCCTTCCCAACTGAGATGGGAGAACTTGCATGATTTATCAAAACTATAGCATTAGCGGTCCTGGGCTTTATACGTTTTTTATTGATATCAGTGTTGTTTTATGCCTAAGTGTTCTCAAGCATTATAATGTATTATGGTTTGTGTTTTAGTTAAGTAGCTTTTGTCCGCAAACTTCGCTTCACATTACAAGCACAATTTCATAAAATTGCGTCATTGAATGTCAAACTCGGGAAAAGCTATTGGTCAAATTGTTCAATTTTCAAAAAAATAATATCTGAGGAATAAAATAGTTGCTGTCACTGTCCAATACAAAAATTCAGACGCGACTGCATCAGAATTATACCATATTCGGCGACTTTGGGTTCTAATTTGATTATAATACTTAAACAGTATCAGTTAAGTTCGACGTAGGTGTACCTCAGATTACCTACGTAATACAAAACGCCGGATGTGATCCGACAGAACTGCAAAGCGTGTTAAATCGGGTACTGACAGTTCAGTTCTGACAGCCTTTGTTCTTCTGACAGGGCGGGCTTACCAACTTTAGTCAGCGGCAGCGGTTGCTATACAGGGTGTGGTTTTATCACTGTGCTACCTGTTGGCACGTCAGTGTACCCAACATACTTCAATTTAACTTTTATACTCATATAGAATCCAATTCGACTGTAACACAAAACACAAATAATATTTATTTATTTATTTATTTATTTATTTTTAGAAAATTAACAGCGTTAAATATGCAGTTACAAGATAAATGTATAAATAGTAAGGCCAATAACAAATTTTCCTTAATTTAACATACAATACAGGTGCACAAAATATGAACTTAAATTAAGTAGTAACTTTAAAAACTTAAACAACTTAAAAAACAGTTAGGTAATCATTTAACACTTATTTTATATTTGTTTACATCTCCTATACCATATCCTTACGTATACCTACCTACTATAAGAAAAACAGTCAAGGGTATGGGTGGATATTATATTCAGACTAATATATTATACATGTTTAGGTACTAAAAAAAATACATATAAATACTAATATTCACAATAAATACGAAATATACTATATATACAGTTACGTTATACTGACAAAATATATTATTAAGTGATACTAGTTATATATTTTTATAAATATATTTACACTATACTTTTCTAAATTTACAATACGGTCTATTAATTTAGAGGGCTGTAGTATGAATATCCCGACCTAGTTACAGTAAAGAAATTTTTTTTTTATAATTTATTAACAAAAACAAAATTACACAAAATGCTGAGTATCTTCTACCTTTATAGTTCACTAATTTTATGCAGTACCTTGTTTCTAAATGCTGACTTAGTACAATGGATGATATCAATGTCACTGAACAGTTTATTGTATGTCCTGGATAGTCGCGTTAAGGTTTCGTTGCTGTTGCTTTATATTCCAATTTAAATGTTTGTATTGGTATTAACTTCATTACACTTCTAAAAATAGGGCGGAAACATATAAAATGATTATTAAGTGTTATACTAATTACTAATGAAAACAAACATGTTTAAATATTATAATATTTTGGTCTTTATTACCAGTTTAAATCACTTCTTGATGGCGCTATAACTCGTAAGTTGTTGTTAATATGTCGTAATATTCGATGAATCTACATGAATCTACAAAGCTATTTATATGCAAAATCAATATGGTAAAGTTAATCACGTTTATGGGTACTGGCTAGTAGGTATCACTATCTACTGGCTGACATAATATACAGGGTGTTAAAAAAGGTATAGTAAGCAAGCAAATAACTTTGTACCTATCTAAAACATTCGAAAATGTGCCTTACCATAGAAACTGTGTTTTGTTGGTCACGTCAAGTCAACACTTTTTACTATGGTGGGTTCAATTACATTTTTACCAATGACTGTCTCCTTGGGTTACCTCTTTTTGGCTTACATTCATTAATGCGAGAGTAAAAAGTTAGTGCAAATTATTATATTAAACTGTAATATTTTTTACGACGGTATTAAATCAAAAAATCGTTGGTCGTTTATAAAGTTGATAAATAAACACAGCATGGAGTAATGGGTTTGTGCTATTAATTACTAAAATTGGCACTAAACGGTCGATTACTTCAGCTATAATATAGTAGAATGATTTCGATTAGGGTCAAGCAACGATTTATGTACTATTTTAATTGAAATGTGGATGCTTATTTTTTATAAATGTTTTTTAACGGTCTAATAGTTAATACAGTTTTCTTAATGTCTTTCTTCCTTCTAACTTTACTAACTTAAGTACTTATGGGAAGCAATTTAAGTATTTAAGATTTATTTGTTTAAGTATAAGGCGGTCTTATCTTAATAACAAAATTAAAAGTAGCGGAAAGCATTAAGGCATTATTCAAATAAAATGTCAGTAAAAGAAATGAACTGTATAGATCTTAACTATTACAACAACAATAATAATAATCTGAACAAAAAAACTTTTACCGGTCCGGAACCGATGCCGAGACCGGCGAGTCACCCGGCGGGCTTATCGCACCCGGCCGGATATCCGGAACAGGCCTCCGAGTTAACCAGATAGTGCCGGATCGGTTCCGAGCAATCACAGTAATAGTTATTGTTCTGATAAAAGTTACGACTTCATGGTAGGTGAATTGTGGTGTGTTGATATCATGTACTTACCATAATTCAGTGTCTACCACTTTTGTACAATGTAGAAGAAAGAAGAAGAAGAAAGAAAGAAAACGAAGTTGAGTTTTATTAACCGTATATCATTTGAAGATTTTTTATAACTTGAAAAAACTGAAAACGCCTCTTTACTAATAAAATTAAGGATATTTAAATAGAGTTCAGTTTTTATTACAGGGGCCATAAAGATCACAATCACACGTAGCGTGTGCCTAATGAGTTCATTTCTTTCGTCACCATTTTTATTGCTTATTTACTGATTACGATCTTTGTGTATGGGATCTATAACTTTTAATTAAGTAAGTTAAAGTTTTAACAAGAAAATAAGTACTCATCTACCTAATTATTTTAAGCTGGTAGCTGGCTCGTACCTACCAATAAAACGAACCTGTATGTAATACACCATTTTGAATCAATTGAAGGCTCATTTCACTAAGCCCATTCATGAGTCGTGAAGAGAAAGATAACAAAACAACATACCACAACGTCTACTCATAGAAATAGAAAAGTTCGATTCGATTGAAAAGATGCTACGCAGCTACGCCGTAGCGGCTACGACGCTACGAGACCTGCATGCTACAGCTGAGGAGCTTTTTTCGTTTTCAAAAAGTATGGTAATAGTTGTGATAACGGTTTAGAGTTTCCACAAAATTTGATCATACTGTATAGTGTATACCATTATTTTGAAATGTAAAAAGATACTACGGGTCTACTGTCGAGAAGGGAGTACTCGTAAATTACGTTTTTTATAGTCATGGGATCATGGTGTCAAATCATCAGTTACGGGTTGAAATTATATCTCACCAACTTACCGGTTATAAGTATGTGTTTATTAAGAATTCTGTGTAAAATACGTACTTAATTATAAAACAAAGGGCTCATCAACCCCCACACGGATATCGTTACAGCAGTGGCTTTGATCAATCGATTTGCCGAGTATTTCCAGCTACCCCGCTCACAGATTAGTGCCCATTGTTCTTGCACCGGCATTGAGTGCGGCTGTGTGGGACTATCGGAGAAATTGCTGACCTAGCTTAGGCCTAGTTGCACCATACTCTGTTAGACCATCATCACACCTGTTAAATTATAAGAAGAAATCAGTTGTTGACTTTTGACACATCTGACAAGAATTCGATATGAAAATTTTATTTTAGATGACACTTACAATGTAACAGGGGTGTTAATGATCTAACATACTATGGCGATACTCTCGACCTTCATCATCATCATCAGAGTCGCTAAAAGGTAAGCGTCCACCTTTCGACATCCTACGCAACGGACGCCACGCATTCCGTATTCTTTGTATACATAGATATTCACACAAATGCAATAATAATGTACAGGCGTCCGGCAGAGCTGACGCTGTTTCTCCATATATTTATTAAGATCTGATAAGATAAAGATAAGATAAAAGATAAAAATTCTTTATTCGGTGTCCAGCACCACACACCAAATAAAAATACACACAAAAAACATCTGTTTGGTGTGTATTTTACGCTTACCTTGAAGCCTGTCCGCGTACTCACTACAAACACACGCACGTCACACATGCACGACAACGAATAGTGCACGGGTGATGTTTGAAAATCGAGTAAGCATGGATTTCCCTGATGGTACCTACGTTTCATTAAAATTCTGCGGTCACACGTTTCGTACGATGTCTATCTACTTAAATTACGTTCGGAAACGGGTACAATGCACGCTGTGATTTGTCGTACACGTATAAAAATAATTAACTATTAATAATAAAACTGCAAAAAGAAAGTTGCAGGTATTAAACCACTAGTACATCTATTACAGGTTTGGTAGTTTGTCGAAAACTGTGAAAGTTTACGTTATCTCGCGTAAAAAGTAGCGATTCTAGTGGAAACATTTGACACATAATGTATGCAGATGATGTAACCTAACATTTTTCATTTTCGTCAATTGAAAACCCGTAGTAGAGGCACAGCAGAAGTAAATAGCAGTACAGTATAAAACAGTAGGTCAAGTGGCGGGAGCGACAGTAAATATTAGCGCGCCACTTCAAACATCGCTACTCTAGCGATGAAATACTGTGCCAATAATGAATTTTTGTTTTCATCTGAAATAAAATTTTGTAAATACTTCCTTGTTACATGAATAAATACGTTAACAGGGCATGGATGTCTGTATTTACTAATACATAATGATATACTGTGTGACGTAGTCGTATGACTATATTGATGTCTATCTGAAAGCACATTCTAATTTTGGAGCTGTCCTCGATCAATGTCCAAATCAAACCTTAGATTATTTGGTTAAAATTCGATTCTTTTTTTTAGTTTTACAGTTAAAATTAAATTTTGTGCCTTCAGTTTTTATAATGAACTTATGTTTTTAAGTTTACTCGAGTGAGTTGTACAGCGCAATACCTCAACTTTTATAACATGATTATCATTTACAACTCATGCCTTGTAGTGTAGAGTGGGAACTGTTGGATTAATTCACACGTTTATTTCGGTTTATATCGTCACCATGTCACTAATTTTATAATTGATAGTTAACACCGACGGTTGCAATTACTTAATAATTATGTATTTTATTATTATATTCATATTTCTTTATTTATCAAATGACCAAATATAAAGATAAAAAATAAACCGTTTACGCTTACACCCAACATTTTGTGTAACAATTGATCTTTATAGTTAAAACGCTACATAACAGTTTATACAAAGTTTCCTACAAACATAGCTAACCTTTTCAACATGACACGATACCTCGCACATAACAATGGACTAGCTAAAAGCTTTCTTTGTTTAGACTTCCCAGCAGTGTATGGGTTGGATAGCTGTTTTAGTTACGTCATTTTGAAGATGTTCTGCGAATATTGTATAAATTATACATGTTGCTGAAAGATATTTTGGGTTTTCCAGATTGCTTTACCTTTATTTAAAAATGTTTGTTATTTATGCTGAAATGTTCTTTTGTAAGATAACAATTAATTAGAAAATCTATGGAAGAACCTATTATAAAATGTATTCTGCAATGAAGTGAAGACACAACACAACAACTCTAATGCAGGGAAAAGGGAATTTTATACACTCTGTATATGAGAAGGTACAATTTCTGTAAAGAGTACACTAGAAAAGTTATCGATTGAAATATTTTTCTGCAACATCAGGTCTGTTGAGTTAGGTCAAAAAGGCTGCAGTCCAAATTTAAGTCTTCTAGAACTTGTGACCCGTGAAGTAGAAGTCTTTAACGGTTTTACTAACCCAGCGAGTTCAGTGTGTTTTATCAAGTTTTATCGTCTTTTGTTTGCTCACTATTCACTATACAAGGTTGGAAAGGGGTTTATGTTATGGTTTATTTTAGGTTTTATTATGTTTGTTTTGTGTTTTCTTGTAACTTCACCAACTCACAGAAAATGATTACGATGGGGTGCAGCGCAAAAACCCGGGTTGTGGACTTCCTTGGATTAGCCCTCCAGCCTTGAATTAATAAGTCATCTGATGTGTAGTCAATGTAAGTATTTATTGTTGCTAGGAGATTTGAAGAAAACATCAAATCTCCTAACATAGCATCTAAATAATTAAGTACATTGGTTCACAGCACAAATGCTCGGACCAAAAACAGCCTCAAATTAGACCAGCTTTTAGTTTTCTAAAAAACAAACTGTCAACCTTTCTCGAATGAATTCATAATCCAACTCTGTACCCGCAATCCCATCACGTTTGACTATCACCAAGATGGCTCAGAGATTAGCTTGGATTTAGGACTTTTCATGGAAAATCTTCTTTCGTAAAACTTCGGCACAGTTCGGGAACCTTCGGCAAACAGCTCCGGTTGGAGTTAATTAGTCTGGTTGCTAAGCACTTACCTACGTTCGGTTCCATTGTTTCTCGTCTTGCGAATGTCGTGTTGCTTGATGGATCTGTTATACTTATAAATATTATATTCTTCGTAAGACATTAACATTCTCTTTTCATTTCTTCTTCATTTTCTATGAAGTACTTCACTGGTCCAAAGTCCTTAAGTCAAGTGATTTTGATTTTCATGCCATGAAGACAACCCTATTGCCTCATCAAGTCTGTAGTCGCAGTAGCGAGTCTTGCGACCTAACCGAATTTCTATATTATTATGACTTTTATCCACGCGGTTAAAATCGTGCGGCTTTAGTCCCCAGTGTATACGACCCATCACTCATATCCATGACTGAATTCATGTTCATTGTTTTAACTTATAAGTACTTACGTAAGAAATAAGCATTTATACTTTCATTTTCTTTTAAACAATCGATCAATAAAACTATTATTAACATTGGCCTACAGCAAACTATTTAAAGCCTTAAACTGTTATCGAAATACAAACGAAGAATATATCGACCCACAGTTCCATTGAGCTCTTCAAAACTAATCCGAAAGAAGCCTAGCTTATCACGGCAATCTGTGACTTAAATCGTCTGTCATTGATGCTGAAATAGATTGTGAACTTGGGCCCCTATTCACGAAGACGAAGTGGGCCACTCGAATGGGTGAGGCGCTTAAAGTTTCAATGGCCGTTCAGGCATGGATACAAGTTAATAGGCTCTGTCGTATACGTCCTTTTCACATCGGGCACGAGCAGTGAAAATGTTCCACTTACAAAATGTTGACACCAAATTACACAATTTTTTTAAACATTTAGAATTTGAACAAAATATTTACGTTTTCAGTTAGCAATATTCTGATGCGTAATTTAAATGTACTTCTACAGGGTTATTGGTAAGTAGACCTGATCCTTTCAGGTGATAGAGGAAGGTACGAGTATAATGCAGTCTCGTCCGTTTAGGAGCAATTTGGAGTTATGTCACTGGAACTTTTTCATTGCTCGTGTGTGTTTTGATGAGCAAAGCGAGGCAGATAGTGTTAGGTGCAAACGTAGGTACCTACATACGTCAATAGCAAAGCAGGGTTTAAGATACTTTAGTCGCTACATAAAATTTTCAAATTTACATACCTTACATCGCAATTTTGATAACCAAAGTTCAGTAGCTGAGTCAGCACTTGGTACGCTTATCACAGCACAGCATTTACTAGCCGTTCAAGTCCAAGACTCTCCAACCGTTTAAAGTTTAATTGAATTAAACTCTATCGCTAAGAGATAGGAGTCAAGCTAAACATATTTTAAAGGTCAACTTCACTGAACAGGCAGCTGGCAAGAACAGAGATAGCCTTCGTTTTCTTCTTGAAAGTTGAAAGCAAACTTCTGAAACTTCGTAAATATTTTATGATTTAAACTCAAAATAAGATAAATTTAAACTTAAAATACGCCAAAACACCGTAGGTAAATACGAGTGTAAACTCAAACAGAGAGGAAGGCTTTTATTTGCTTTCTAATTGGTTTTTAATTTCCCACGGAGGTTCATTATCCGCGCGCTCGCGGTTCGCTTTGAATTCCTAAGCGTTTCTGCGCTCCTGGTATTTTAATCCTATTTACTTTTTAATCCGGTACTTTTTCATAATTTTTGAGTTATGATTTAGTGGGAAAACCATGAATATTTTGTTTATCTGTACACCCTCCTGAAATATTTTAATTTGCTTGTACAGCTTATATTAATACATCTATGTAGGTACTTATTTAGAGTTCTTTACCATAATATTAATATGTCCTCCTACATAGTGGGTATATTGGTGATAGCACATATGTATGGTTGTATGAAGTAGCAGGAAAAGCTACGTTTAAAGCCAATATCCGTAGTCCCTTGTGAAGCCGCAGCGTGCCAATTTCCGCCCGTAAACTTGTTACTATTTATTTCTCTTTATTGGCTCACTATATCCAAGCCATAAGTTTATTTTAATAAAATTATACATCTTAGTGTATACCTATTCGTTTTTTTATATGAATAAGCCACTGATAACACTACATAAAACAAAGTCGCTTTCCAACGTCCGTCCATGTTCTTATTTTAACTACACAATTCATTTTTCATAGGTACCTACATTATTTGATAAGGTATGTAGGCTACGTACCTAGCTATACACATAGGGCTTGAACGGCATTTTAAGCTGTATTTTGATAAAATATTCATTGCGTTTTTTTATCACTCTCACTCACTAGTCTAGTCTCACAACAGACAACTTCATACTCCAAAATTATCTTCCTTTAGTAACATGTTTACTTCGACCACAAATAGGTTATGGATAGATTGTTCCAGTGAACCAAATGTGTTTCTTTATTATATCTATTGATAAAAGATCTGTAATGGACTTCTCATGTTGACCTAGAAGGCCCAACATACTGATGTGTTGGTGAATACTGAATAGGAAAATTCTATTTTCATTTGGTTCTGCCCTTTAACTTGTTTTATTATACAAGCGAAATCTGTAGCTGCTATTATTTAGGTATATTTAGAGTTGAATTAGGGAGTTCCCCCAACTATACAGATTGACTATTTGATGTGCCATACAAAATTCTACAGTGGGTTTCAAACTTGGTGTTATAGAAAAGGTACATTTGGACATTTGGTGGTGGTTTATTGGACAAACGAGATTAATAATTTAAGGGAAATATCACTTGTACTATACAAATTTCACACCGTGTTTACTTACTCTTACTTTAGTCGCACAGAAAGAGCTACATTGAAACAGTAAGGGTTCTGTTAAGAAATACTGTCTTTGAAATGGGGGGTCACACTCACTCTCTAAAGACGGGCCCAGACTAGTGTAACGTTAAATGTAACATTCGTGTAATTTAGCGTCAACAGTGTGGACGGCACGCGAACTCAACCAAACGAGCACTGCGCGCGCTTTTGTGTTCGCGCGAAAAACCGACAGCCGATGGATTAACCGCGAGCGTTACATGTAATGCTCGTCGTGACGTCCACACGTAAAATTCGTGTTACATTACACGGTAAATTACATTTCACGTTACACTCGTCTGGACCGGGCTTAAGACGAAAAACTAAGTTTCGGAGCGCTGCTGCGAGCCACGACTCTTGCTCGTTGTTTTCGTGCCAATTGCACGAAAACTCTCGTTCGTTCGTTTTTTGTCAGTAAAGAGTATTCTCCTGTACCGTTAATTGCAACAATGGCAGCCACCGGTCGTCACATGCCAGCGTTTGTTTATGAAACCAAAATAGTTTTATTGAAACTGGCGGCGCCCGCGCAGCCCCGTATGTCTATCGACAGTAAGTTCATTTTTGCATCGCTCGTTTGGTCTATATCTTAGTTTATATTGAATATTGGGTATTTTATAAATAACTTAGCTTCAAATAAATATTACGTAAAAAAAACTTATTCACCAGTTATTTCCAACTGCCGATCCGCACAACAAAAAGAAGCTATCCCCAACAATGTCTCAATTACAGAAAATAGTTTATTACTTCCTTCCTGTCTTCATCTGTAAGCTATAAAGACTGAAGTTTTATTAGGCAACCAGCGGCAGTGTAACAAAGTAACTGATATATAAATTCCCTGATGACCCTGCTAAAGGTGATTCTGTAAGAAATTCATCGTAGCCTCATCGATGAAAACTATGTTCTCATATAACATTCTATGAGCTTGCGATTGGTTGCAAAAAAAATACTAAGGTACCTACTATGTACTATTCAATTTATTTAATTTAGAATTACTTTTTTATTTATCTTACACTCTTACCCCCTTATTCATGACATAGTTACAGAACGTTTTAGGTATTTAACTCTTTTGTCCCTCTCTGAGTAGACGACCGAATGGCGTAGTGGTTAGTGACCCTGACTACTGAGCCGATGGTCCCGGGTTCGATTCCCGGCTGGGGCAGATATTTGTTTAAACACAGATATTTGTTCCCGGGTCTTGGATGTGCCCGTAAAATGGCAATAGGCCCGCCCCCTATTACATTGGGACTAACATAACACTCTGGCGAAAAGTGGGTGTAGCAATGCACCTCTGCCTACCCCGCAAGGGAGTACATTAGTACAAGGCGTGAGTGCGTGTTTTTTTTTTGTGTGTTTTTTTGTCCCTGTCTGTCGGGAAACAATTTTTTATTTGACCGAGCGGGACAAAACATTTAATCAGCTAAAACGTTCTGTAACTTTTCTATGAAAAAGGGACTTAATTTGTGTGTTGTATTTAAATTGAACTAGGTATGTAATATCTATTAAGTCATGCAAATAAAGATGAGGTACGATTAATTTAATAATTCGATTAAACTTACATCTTACAACGTGTGTAATGCATCATTTTCAATCGAGAAATTTATTTACTTAGGTATTTAAAAATATACAATAATCACACTGCAGCTACCAGGCTGTAAGGAAATGCAGGAGTCATGCTGTGCCGCATTTCCGCTGAGTTGTTCTAGATTCCAACTGGGGCGTGCCTTATATCGCATCCATACGTTCTACTTAATCCGTATATCCGTCCTATGTTGCCTTAGTACCCGTTATATCACATTAAGTCCTGTATTTGCAACTGGTTGAAGATTTTTTACTCTTTACCGAAACATAACCGAAACTCTTTTTTTTTCAGGTAATTAAGATCATATCACTGTTGAAAATTTCTCCATCGGAAGAAAGGCACAAAGTAAGGTTTTCGCATGGTGCATACTGAAATACTGATACCATATTAGACACATTAATTTTATTATAGATCAAATAACATTAGATATTCGGCTAAAAATAATTTAAATATACTGTGTCGATTGACCTGATCATGATACTTCTGAGAGTAGTCAAAGAGTACTTCATAACCATTTAGAATGTGAATTAATCTCATTTCCTTTACAACTTCCCGTGTGCAAACAAACAGAACACTCGATAACTCATACACACGCCGCCGTATCAATATTAAAAGTAAAAGCAAATAGGTACTCTGAATCAGTTAGTGTGCGTTGACCCAGGCAGGGTTGCCACTACACACACAATACTTACTAATATTACAAATGCGAAAGTAACTGTGTCTGTCTGTCTCTTTCTTCTTACTCTTTCACGCTAAAACTACTGAACGGATTTAAATGAAATTTAGTACACATATGGTCTAGACCCTGAGAATGAACATAGGCTACTTTATATCCCGGAATTCCCACGGGAAAACTTTTTAATGCGAAGTGAAGCTCGCGGGAACATCTAGTTATAAATATAATTCTCGGTGCAACATTAATTAGGTCGCACATGTTTCCATTTGATGCTTAATTTGTTTATTTGTGCACCAAACACAGGTGCAATCTAAAATTTCGTTTTAATGTGGTGATTATTAATTCAAAAATGACAATTCATTTAACTAAATGTGTCTGTACCTATGTATATGTGATGTATTAAACTGTAACTTGTTATTGTACTTTAATCTTCTCCTATTGGATCATCGGAATAAAAAGTATAGTTGCTATAGGATTCACGCCAAGATAAAGATTTTTGTGGGAATTCCTAAATAAAAGTATAATTCTCGGTGCATCATTATTATTCCTACTTATTATCAGAACTCCTAAATCCTAACTAATATTATAAATGCGAAAGTAACTGTGTCTGTCTGTCTGTCACTCTTTAACGCCAAAACTACTCAACAGATTTGAATGAAATTTGGTATGCATATGTTTTAGTTTAGACTCTAGACCCTGAGAAAGAACATAGGCTAGTTTTTATCCCGGAATTCCTACGGGAAAACTTTTTAAGTCGAAGCGAAGCTCGCGGGAACAGCTAGTATACGATAATTTCCAAAGAATCGGGACAGTAAGTCATTTAATAAAATAAGGTCAAAGGTCTGTTCTAGTTCTATTCTAACACTCATCATCAGCATACACTACACCCAGGTACCCAGGTAGGGTACTAGTTACAGGTACCTACCTAGGTAGGTGTCACCCCTATCAACATGCACTTTTATGTTGTTGGCAGTCGTCCAGCGGTCTTGTTTAGCCCGCAGTACTGTCGGACTCATGTCAATATTCACCGCTTCTGCATCTTAAGACTTAGTCCGTCTGGACATAAGATCCAACAGGATGTAAATGACTTGTGTCCGAGTGTACAAGACTTGTTGATGCATGGTGAGGGACAGTGGGGCACATGCGGTGAGGAGTCGGCCACGAGTCTTGCTAAATCGGATATTACTGAAAGATAACTGTTTGGGAATAGATTGATCGTTTCATGATGCAATATTGTTAGTCGCAATAAAATGGCTTCCAATTATAAGAGCGTCCAATTATGAAAAGTCTGTATTGAGTAAAAATAGAGTCCTTCCCTTATTAGCTTCAAAGCCGTAGGGACTTCTAAGCTTTCTTTACTTTTCCTTTATACTTACCAACGGACTGATCTCCCAGGAAAATAAGAAGGAATTCTTAGTTCGTAACAAATTTATACTTAATTTAATAATAAATCGGAACAATGCCCACGTGCTGAAAGTCTCTTTGAAAGTTTTACAATAGGGACAAAAGCTTGCAGCCCTGCACAGCTCACAAAGAGGCCTTTGATGCACTTCACAAACCACCAAGTACTTGAAACGTCAAATTCGTTTTAGTATAATTTATTTTTGGCGTAGTTTATACTCGTGAAGAGTGTTTGACTTATTGAGGGTATAGATAAGGTTCTCGACTCGAAAACCCTCTAACGGTTGGAGTGTTGCTCCCGCTTTACGAAAAAAACGATATTTCGGAGCGCTCCTGCGCTAATTACAACTCTATTTCGTTGCCTTAAACATACCGATTGCATGAAAACTCTCTTCGTATTTAGTTAACCAAGAGTTCGTGGGGTTACTCTTGACCACTTCAGACAAAACGCTGTTTACCTCCTCGGTTTCTTCTTCTTGTAGAGCTTTCATGTCTAATGGGTTATTAATTGTTGTACGGCTATAAATTAAGCTTTGCTAATTTTTACTACGTTCCCAGTAGGCAAACTAGACGCTCATAACTCTGCGAATTGCTTAGAATGAGCGCAAAACTAGCAAACTGTAAAAAAAAACACCAGAAAACTGTTTGCCTACCGGAAATGCAGTTCTATGACCCTTTAAACCAATTTAATAGACACTGAATGAAGAGATGAAAATCGTAGATGCTATAAGAGGGTCCATATTTGACACAACAGCCTTTACTTACTTAAGTGCGCATAAAAGTGATCCAAGAAAATAAAATATTTACGATTTGCGATACGAACGTATTTTTATGAAAGTATATTTCTCGGAATTGTTATTGAATAAAAATGTAAATAGCGAATTATCATACTTTACGGAACGGACTTAATTGTGTTTTCTGAATAAATAATATATTTTTCTCTTCCTTTGTCATTGATTTCTTTCCGTAGTAACAACAAGCTTAAATACTGAAGCTATATAAAGATATTACTAAGCCCATTGTGATGAATTCGACGAAATTAAGTCCGTTTCACTTCCAACACCAGTGAACACATACTAGTTAAGATATGGCCATATGTTTGTACCTAAATCTATAGAATACCAAGTGTAACTTTAGATAGTCTACGCAAGTACGCAACATTGCAGAAACTACCAAAAATTATAATTTACATTTAATTACGTATACGTACCTAGCTAATATCAATGAACAACACTACGCAATGCGAATGACACTATAATGGAAAAACCAACCAAATTTATGTGTTCCTGGTGTTGATACTGAGGGGCAACTCTCAACCACCCGCCTTGAAGTCGCTAGTCAGTGGCGCCCAAATGGCGCCTCATAATATAATGATAATTGTGACAATTTTGCGATGTCTTCTAAGGGTGTTTTTAATATGATGCGGGATTCATCACGCATGCGGGATTGCCCCGCACGCGGTCATACGTATGACAGAATACGAATTACGAATATGCTCGCGAAAAGCGGGAAAATGGCGGCCATCCCGCGTGCGTGATGAAATCCGCATGCTGTTAAAAACAGCCTAACGCTGAGCTCGCAAGGCTGGTGGTTGAGCTTGTCCAGCGCGTGCGGCACGGCACGCGGGCACGGGTCGGTGCCGCGCCGCCCGCTGACCCGTGCTCGTGTTGCAGGATGCACGCGGTGGGGCTGCACTCGGCGCTCGCCATCCGGCGCGAGCGCAAGCGCCGTGCCGAGGCGCAGCGCGCGCGCGAGCGCCGCCACTCCGTGCAGTCCAGCGAGTCCGGGGTCACCTCCCCGCACTGCAGCACCGGCAGCCTCGAGCGCCGCCGCCCGCGCGCCCCGCGCTCCGCCGACCAGGAGGTCGTCTCCTCCGTGGGCATGCTGCACCTCGGCGTCGTGTTCCTCGTGCTCGGCCTCTTCCTGCTCGCGTCCGGCCTGCTGCCCGACAACGTCACCTCCTGGAGCAGCATCGGCTCCGTCAGCTGGTTCAACGAGCTGGTCTGCTCGGGCATGTTCGCGCTCGCCATCGGCGTGTTCCTGATCGCGCTGCACAAGTACCTGACGAAGAGCGAGGAGGACGCGCTGGAGGACTACGTGCAGCGGCAGCTGACGCGCTCGCGCTCGGGGCACCGGCTGGAGCGCGACGCGGAGACGGGGGGCATGCACACCAAGAACGCGCGGCGGGTGAAGGCGGAGGCGGGCGCGGGGGGCGGCGCGGGGCGGGGGGAGGAGGCGGAGCGCGCGCACGGGTTCGTGAACGCGCTGGCGCTGAACGGCGACGCGCTGCGCGAGGGGCCACTGGAGCAGATCGCGGAGGAGGAGGTGCTGGGGGAGCCGGAGCGCCGCTACGCAAGGTTCAACAAGGACACGTACTCCACGCCGTCCGTGGCGCCGAGCCTGAGCCCCGGCTCGCCCTCCGACACGCGCGAGCTGCTGGCCGACGGCCGCTACCTCGTCATGTCGCGCATGTGAGCCCCCCACGCTCCTGCTGCGGCCGCCCTGTCGCACCAACCCTGATCGTATACGGCTCTGTCCTCTCCCCTAGCTTTCATTTCACAAGTGAGTCGAGGAGATCCGTTGAAACGATCCTTCGCTTCGCGTAAACTGTCTGAAGTATCCCTGCGGTCGCGGCAGAGTAGACTTAATCAATTCGGGGAAATATCGAAGTCTGCATGCATAATGCATAAATGGCTCGAAGATATCCAGCTGCAGAAGTGTAGTCGATATTAAATTTGATCTCTATGTTTTACGAATTTAAGTGTAATTTACGGCGTCACTTCATCTGCTAGTGCACGGTGGATATGCTTCTAAGCTTACCAGCATTTTGTGTCGATTAATTACTTGGATATAACTAGCTTCTGTATATTTGACCAGACGGACCAACACTGTAGCTGTAGAGATAAGTCTGGCGATAGATCGTCAAGTTGGGAACATGGCATTGGCATATCCGGAATTAAGTAGGTACCTATCTATTTGGCAAGAAGCCAGCAATAAACTTTGTTGGACTGGAGTCTGATTACCACCGGATATTAGCAGAATATTCAGAGCCATTTCCTGCGATGTTCCCAACAAAGGCTCTAGTCAAGCGGTTCCCGATTTATGTTTCGCAGAAACCATGGGTTCCGTAAGAGGCCCTGAGGGTTCCGTGGAAGTTCAGAAGACCTACTGAAACAAAAGTATAAGCACAAATGAAGTGTGGTAAATGGTATCCTAGAGCTAGAGTTTCGCAAAAAAAAACAACAAAAAGGGTTCCGTCGGTAAAGTATTTGGGAACCGCTGCTCTAGTCTTGTGTAGACGAATTATGGTCTGCATTCATATTATGTATTTATGCTTGAGACTGATTGTTAATATTCTTCTTATATAAGTACTTACTTGAAAGTTTTATAGATAGTATTTATTCATTTAAAATCTCGATGTATTGCACGCGTTTTGATGTGAATAGTTTTTTTTTCTATTAAATACGAGGTTATAATAATTAAATAGGACTTATAAACGCAATTAAAACAATTAAGTTTTATGAGCACATAAATTAATTAGTGTTTATTTATAAAATACTCTATTTTAATCTTTAAAAACCTTGTAGGTACAACAGTACCTTAGTAGCGGTCGTAAATTAACTAAACACAAATTTATAAAATTAACTTTTTGTCAAATTAATGTAGATGTTTTTTTACTTACTGATTGTACCTAAACTGCAACTAAAATTGATCAAGATCCATCATTACTACTTTAGTAAAAAATTAATAAGTACTTTACTTTTTTTTCCTAAAATCAGATGATATAATTATGAATGCAGTGTCGTGCCAAAAATGAGGCAATAATAAATTTTTACTCTTTCTATCAAAAGAAAAACAACCAAAAAAACTGTTTGAAAAATTATACCTAATACATAATTACATACATAGCATTATTTTTTATTTTTAAAATAATATAGGTATTTACCATTTACCTTTATGCACTTTTATCCTATCTATGAGCAAATCATATTTAGTTTTGTATAATGAGGCTGTGATTGATCTTATTATGTGCAATTATTGAGTACCACTTTTATCACAAACCTTAGTGCGTGATTCACAATGTATGAATAAAGTTCATGTGTCACACAGGTCTTTTTTACACATTGTGAAACAGGCTCTTTGATTTTTACTGTTAATTTATAGTTCAAAATGTTTTCTATATTATTATATTTTTTAAGTAAGTTAATAACACCTCGAGCTTAGCTTAGTAATGCTCAGACTTAATTATATATTTAAAAATCTCTCTTTCCTCTAAATACATATACCTAATTATTACCTTTCCATTTCATATAAGATTCGTTTCACACCTTACTTACCTATTCAAAATTACTTAGTGTTCGTAAATGTTCTATATACTTTTATATAAATTTGAAAATTTATTTTAAATCTTGGTTTTAGCTACTATTTTAACTCTTCCCTCCTAGCTATATCTGTAAGAGCTGTGTAAAAACATTGCCTTATTAATATATTGATACACAACTGTGTATATTGTATAAGCACAATTTTACTATTACTTAGTATTATTGTATATAGCTATCAGCTGTCTGAGGAACTAACCATACTACATATTGTTTACATTTTACAATATACACTCTTGAGCAACGAAAAAGTTTCACTGACAAAATGTCGACACCAAATGAACAACATTTAATTGTGAATAACGTTTACAAAACCTTAAATAACTTGATTATAATTACCTACCTACTAACTAAATAATTACCACTAAATTTAATTTGAATTTGATCAAAATATTCACGTTTTTAGTTGGTAATAATAATATTCTGATCCGTTGTTAAAATGTAAGCTAGCCTTTTCCGTTTAGGAGTAATTTGGCGCAATCTTTAGTCACTGCAAGCTTTTCATTGCTCATGAGTGTATTAAAAATTATTTCGGTTGATCAGGATACATTTATATTATATACCTATAATAAACCTTCATAATGACCATAAGTCAGTAAAAATTCGTAACAGCTCATATATTTTCTTTTTACTTGGATTTTCTTCTCAGACGCTTTACTATTTATAAATAATCTAAATATTATCATAGTGTATTTATGCGAATGTCATCGATGTTTAGTATGGGCTAGCTGTGTTTGTCGTGTCTTGTTGATATTATATACTTACTAAATTAACTGATCAAAATTCCCAAATTTTCTGAGAGGCCATTCAAAGTCGAATGAATATTAGATAGCAATTTGATATTCAAATTACTGAAGATTACAAATTAAACTACCTATAAATACTGTAATTATTTCTTACATTAATATATTCTTCATTTAATAACTAAAGTATTTAAAATTTTAGCTCCATTTTTATTTGGGCCGCCGTCGGGCGTTATTTTACAAATACCTGATTTAAATACTATATTGTTGTTAACTACTAATATTTTATTTTTTATTTAAATATACATATTCACATTATACTTATCAATTTACAAATAAATGACAATTTAGTTATTGTATGTGCACCAAAATAGCATTTCACTATATTATAGCGAATGCACAACTTTATGATATTTCTTGTGCCTATATTTAGAAACATTTTATACTATTTAGATTTTGTAATAGAAAAAATCGATCATCATCACTGTAAAAATATTTTCATAAATATTTTATTTATTTCTCTCATTGCAAACATTCCTTTAACCTCTTGGGTCCCGAGGTCGCGATATCGCGCAGGACACAAGACAATATTTATAGTCTGTCTAATTTCACGGGATCAACCGGTTAATTCAAATATACTATACCAGGCTAGCAAATGATACCTCCTTACTTTATACTGAAAGCGAGACATTTTCAAAGCTCATTGTTCCTGAAAACAGCACCTTAAGTTATGAATTAACGTTTAGAAAGGAAGAAAGAAAGAAAGAAACATTTATTTGACAACAAATGTTTATTTGACAACATTTGTTTACAAATGAGAAACCAAGGGAATTATTTACAGAACCGCAATTTTTTTTAACTACGGTGGTATTCAATCCAGTTTTAAACAATAATCAAACCCAAACATGAAAAATTAAATGTTCTAACATTCCTTCAATGAGTCTGATTCTAAAGTTAACTATACGAATGTATGAGAATCGCACATTTTTATTTAAATAAAAAACTAAATGTTGTGCTCAAATGTTCGGTGTGATTTTGTTTTAAAATTTCGGTGTCGTGAATTTTTTAACGCTTTTGCGCTATTTTACTGACAAAGTAACGATTTATATACACTATCATTGTCATGATTATGGAATATCAAACTGTTGTTTTCTTAGTAAAAATTGTGTAGCCAAATTATTTTACACTAATTGTATAAAGCTGCGTACAGACCGGCCAAACGAACGCCAACGAACGGGTTTCGTTGACCTTCGTTGCTGCAATCTGCCCTGTATTATGTATGATAAATATCCATCGTTAAGCGTTCGTTGGGCCGGTCTATACGCAGCTTAAGTAGTAGGTACATTAATTACAAAACTTTTAATGAAAATTCTTAGTAAAATGTTCACAGAGCACCTTTCATATAGTTTTAATTCAGTCGTATATACACCGATATATATTGTATGTTGTTGTTATTAGGTTTTATTGTTAACTTACCACCATATTTTATGTCGCATATTATATATCTGTGTCTTGATTTTTATATTTATAAACTTCTCTCCTCTCAGCCTATCGCACTACCAATCACTTTCACGACATCACCAAAGGTTTATGTGCAATAAAAAAATTAAAGTAATATCGGCTGATGTTCAAGAAATACAAATGAAGGCAAGATCTCAAAGATAATTACTGTTTATTTAGTATTAATTTATGTCCAAGTAACAGTTACTTTGTATATTTATAGGATACTGTAAATATACTATACTATAAACTGGATCATAAGGCATGGTGGTACGTTTTACGCATTATTATCTTTATATAAATTCTACGTTTTATATGTATACAATTTCAAGCACAATTTCTTATGATAAATTTATGAATTATAATGTTCAAACATTCCTATTTAATATCTATATTTTACAAACTGTACAAATAGTTAAACAAAACACAAAATTGAATATTTTTGTTCTGTATTTATAAGTACCTATGTATGATTGATTAAATTAAAATTTTCTTGGATCACGCGCGTCATAATAATTATTATAACACTTTAGATAAAAATAATATGTTCACCTCTGATTAACACTTAATTCAAATTAAATAAAAAAAAAATCATTAAACTTATTGTTTGCTTTTATTAATCCTAAAAATATACAACCTATTATTAGTTACAATGGTGTCTAGTAGGTCAGACAGCCACCTACAGGAAAAGACGAGCGACGTATCAACCGTACTAAACTTTATAAACACTCGCAAGCAATAAAAAGGTTCCAATTACAAATATCCGACGATAAATGGCCTCAATGGCCTCAATGAAGCTATTCTGACAGGCTAATCCTTTCACCACGATGACAAATCCTAGACTATCTCTAACGTTTGTCACCAACACGCTACATAAAGAAGAAGGTTGATCTGGCTACGGGAACGGCGCTGATAAACTTCTAACCTGCATATAAGCTAAGCTAAAAGTAACTAAATATAGGGTCTGTTTCACAATGTCTGGTTAGTGGCTACCTGACGGATAAAATACATGCTGTCACTCTCTGTTATTATTTTTTAGACAGTGACAGCATGTATTTTTAACCGACTTCGAAAAAGGAGGAGGTTCTCAATTCGTCTGTATGTATTTTTTTTTTTTTTTTTTATGTATGTTCATCGATTACTCAGCCATTTATGGACCGATTTTGAAAATTCTTTTTTTGATGTATTGGGTTGAGCTCAGGGGTGGTCCCATTTTTTTTTCAGAATTTTAGTTCACCCCCAAGGGTGGGTAAAGGGGTAAAAACTGGGGTATAAATTTCCATTTTGGGCACTTATTAACCGATTCTTATGAAATTTATAACGTAAATATTGTTATTATAACAAAAAGATATGATGGTGACCTTGAGCTGATCTGATGATGGAAACGGAAGGCAGTCAAGGGAACTCCTCAACGGTATATAGCAACTACCTCGTGTTTGGGCTTGAATGATTCGTATTAACGAGTAGGACATATTGGTATCATTTGCATCTTACTTTTGATTGATAATTATTGCAAATAAACTAAAAATAATAAAATAAAATAATAATTTAAAAAAATTAAAAACCGACTTCAAAAAACCACTAAAACGTAAGAAATAATTTAAGGTTTAGACAAATCCTAGGTCACAGTATAAATATACCTAAGCAGGTACTGTTCTTTTTTGAAGTTGGTGCCATATTTCTTCAGATTAACTACTTTGTCACCGCACCAACATCAAAAAAGAACAGTACCTGCTTAGGTATATTTATACTGTGACCTAGGATTTGTCTAAACCTTAAATTATTTCTTACGTTTTAGTGGTTTTTTGAAGTCGGTTTTTAATTTTTTTAAATTATTATTTTATATCCGACAGGTAGCGACTAACCAGACATTGTGAAACAGGGGCTCAGACTAACAATATATGTACGAAAAAGATGGAGTCACTGCAATAGAAACGTCTCGAAAAATAACATCCCTCTTCTACCTCTGAGCTCTTATTTAAAGTTAGTTCGGTTAAAGATTTGTGACCTTATTTATTGGTCCAATGGTTGTCATTAGTTTGAACATACACTCACGGGCAATGAAAAGGTTCCATTGAGAAAAACACCAATATATTCGTAAACGGAAAAGGCTAGCTTAATTATGCCTTCTACAACATTGAAATACATTTATCAGAGCATCAGGATATGACCGACATAAAACCGTAATATTTTGTACACATTTTAAATTTAATGGTTGAAAAAATTGGGGTCGTTTGGTGTCGGCATTTTGTGAGTGGAACTTTTTCATTACCCGTGAGTGTATAACGGTTTGTCAGTAAACAAAATGCGGACAGTTTATTGTTTTATTTTTGTATGTGGCACATCTGGTTCGTTTATTATTAATCTAAGTTAAATATGAGTAAGTAATGTGCGATCGGATGACCTGTCGGAGGTGCAGGAGGGCTAGTACAGGGAGCATTTAAGACGTGACAAGAGTTTTGCATCTCGCTCACTCACATCGCGCAGCCTCAAGAGCGAGCGCGACGGAGGACTCTTGTCACGTCTTAATAGCGCCCTGTGCTACAGGGCCAGGTGTGAAAATTTCAGTAGTAATGTGACCCAGTTCCGTAAGTGCTTTAGCATGCAACGAACGGACGAATTCAAAGCGAAATTTATAGTAGCCTGGCTGGTCACAGGTAAACCTAGCTTAGTGCTTTTGGTGATTAAAATGGCTCAGGTAAGATTAAAGTGTTTTCAATATTATGAAATTATACTTATGGCTCGGTTTATTTTTCGAACAAAATATTTAAAAAGGTACTTACGGCAAACAGGCTGATCACATTATAACTTCTTTTTCAGAAGGTGATCTGGTAATGTGGTGAAAGAAGGGAAAAAAATTGGTATTGCATATTAAAAATCATGCTGTGTTAAGCGGGAGACACAGAAACTTTATAAATCAGGGCAGTACATTGTGAAACAGGCTCTGAATCTCAAAACACTATATTTATCTGTTTCATCATGTAGAAATCCGGAATCCATATTGGGAACTGAACATTATTTATTACAAACAAACAAATGCACTCACGACTCTAATCCCCGTACGGGTAGTCAGAGGAGGCTCACAAGTGGGCCCCCGCTTTTTGCAGCACATTTGTACTCACGTGATAGGTTGCGAACCATATCGCCGTTTTGAAATAAGTACAATGCACTTAAGGATACACATCTAGAATCTAGATGTGCAGGTTTCCTCACGATGTTTTCCATCACCGTAAGAGCACGTGGTATTATTGTACTTAAACTCCTTAATTGAAAACACAATTGAAAGAATTCATTGGTACAGGCCAGGATTTGAACCCACGGCCTCTCGATTGAGAGGAGGAGGCCTTATCTATTCCGCCACCAACGCTCCTTCACATTGTTTATTGCATATAGGTTTCTGAGAATGCGACCTCTGCGAAATCCATTACGTAATTTCCACTACGAAGATAGTACCAGCATTTTCAGCTGAAAGCAAAATGCACTAAGGATTCCCATGTACAGAATTTTATTTTGCAATATTTTGCTCGTTTCATTATGGAGCAGAAAATTAATTTCGAACTGCTTTTATAGGAGACCAACCACTATATTAAAACAGCTATCGGTGATCGTTAATGAAAAAGTTACTCAATAATGTCTACTTTTAATGACTTTCTGGCTACTAGTTATTCTGAAAATTCTTCGAATAAGTAAGTATTTTGTAGATACTAAGTGGAAAATGCTTATTTTCTTTAATACTATAACTATAATTATTATTTTAATAATGAGTGTTCAATACTCATTTAGTTTTCGACTGAGAGATTTTAACAACACACTTTATAAATTAAAAAACTTCACCATTGCAACGGATGGAGGCAAAAGCATATTTTCAGAAACTTTTGTCTTTCCATGAAAATGCGGGTCTGCTTTGAAAATAATGCTCGAGCTCAGTGAACGAAGGCTTTGTGGGAACCACGCGACGGCTGCAGAGTAGCCGGAAGACAGTGGAAACAATATTTGAAACTACTCTCATTCATTCATCATCATTCATCATTAGCCTATAGCAGTCCACTGCTGGACGTAGGCCTCTCCCAAAGCACGCCACTGGATGCGATCTTTAGCTTTCCGCATCCAATCATAACCAGCCACCTTTCGCAAGTCACCCCATCTAGCCGGAGGGCGTCTCACACTATGTTTGCCTAGTCGCGGCGTCCACTCCAGGACACTACTCTCACGAGCAATGAAAAAGTTCCTGTGACAATAGCACCAAATTACTCCTAAACGGAAAAGCTAGCTTATTTACGCCGTCTGCAATATTGAAGTACTTTTAACAGCGCATATCAGTATGTTATCAAGTAAAAACGGAAATATTTTTATCAAATTCTATATTAGATGTTTTTTTAAGTGGAACTTCCTCTTTGCTCGTGAGTGTAGTTACCACTTACCACATAACAGATCCTTCACTCAGTTGAAATCAGCTACTGCTATAGTGTACCTAGTTTAATCTACTATGTACTAGTAATACCTACATCATTGGTATTTCAGTACCAGTGAATACATCATCATGCACATAATTAGCAACATGTGTATTCACTATACTTCACCACACTCTACACAGAAAAACGAAGCCTTACCTGAGAAACTACTTATTGAAGTTGTTGGCAACGAGAGGAAAACCTGCGTCCTATTAAATTTCCTTCCTCCCTTTGTACAGTTCCCCTCAACAGCCAGTAAATAAAAGGTAATTCCCCTCTTCTGGTGCTTCGTCAAAGGCAGGAAAAATTATGTTACGTCGTTCCTTTTAACTTTCATCTGAAAAAGAGAGAGGGACTGGAGTTCGACATTTGTAGCTGTAAATATGTTTTAAAATGTGAATAAGGGTGTATGTAGGCTCAGAGTTATTTTTGATTGCCCGACTATCGACTATATGGCATAGTCGTGTTATACACTTGCGAACAATGAAAAAGTTTCACCCACAATTAAAATGCATATTTTCAACGTTTTTAGTTGGTAATATTCTGAGTGCTTTGTCACTGGAACTGTTTCACTGCTCGCGACTGTATAGAAAGTTGGAAAATTCAAAATAATATGTTTTTCATAGAAACATATTTCATATTATTAGAACTTTTATATTAATCTTATTTTATGTGTTGGTTTCAGATATGCTACAGTCTTTGTTGCAGCCCAGAGATAATCAGAGATGTGTGTATTAAACCTTTATATTATTTGTAAAAAAGCAACGTATACTAAGTATATCTTATAACGTATTCTCCATTAAAATTTATACATAATCCTGTATACATAGTAGGTACGATACAAAATATAATAAGACTGTCGGTTTCATCAATCTAGACAATAATGGGCAAAATATTACCACTGAACATCCCGAAGGCTGCTGAGTAACTTATTAAATGGGAACAACTCTTGTAATTTAATTACGTCGGTGGTTTATATGTTACTGTAAAAGCCCGAACAACGGTAAATCCTAGGATTTACCAGTAAATCTTAGGATTTACCAACATGAGTTGGTAAATGTAAGGATTTGTGAAAATGGGTCATTTTTTTCGGGCTTTTACCATTAGAATTTGGTAAATGCTAGGTTTTACCACTGACACCTAGTAAAAGTTGGTTTTGGGAATAAAACAAAGATTAATTATTACCTATTCATTTATTTCAATCAAAAACTTAAATTAAGTATTTTCTTTCAGAATTTATATTATTTTTTATGAACAGTCATTTTAAAACCTTTAAATCAACATAATTATTTTAACAATGTGTAATAATCATATATTTTTTCATTTTGTAATTATTATCCACCTCTAAATTATTTCCCAAATAGTTAAAATGAAAACTATTAAAATGTCTTCTCAAAAACATAACGGAATCGATATTATATATTTTTTTTGTTAGTTATTGGCGATAATTTAAACACGGAAACCGGAAGTAAAATAATTTTCACGTATTATTATTGTTGACGTCGAGTAAAGTAGATTGGAATAATAAATATTTCTTAAGTTCGGTTAGTTATAAGTTATCATCATCATCATGACTCATTACGTCCCCACTGCTGGGGCACGGGTCTCCTTCCAATGAAGGAAGGGTTTCGATCTAGTCCACCACGCTGGCCTAGTGCGGGTTGGTGGACCCCAACACAAGCAAGCTTGTGCTGAGCGAGTTGTTGGGTAAGTGGGCAACCCGACTGTCAGACGTTTTCAAGCCGCCCGAAGGCCTCTGACTAGGCTTAACGACTGCTGCCGAAGCAGCAACCGGGACCCACGGCGTCCGAAGCACGAAAGCATCCAGAAAAGAACCACTTGAAAGCGCTTTGTTCGACTACGGAGGTTTTAAGTTATAACCTGGCCTTTTCAACATTTACCGTGCCTTAATGTAAATCCTAAGATTTACCAAGTGAATAGTGGTAAAAGTGCGAATCGCAAAATCTTTCGGGCTTTTACCATTAAGAGTTGGTACATCTTAGGTTTTACGCGTAAATCTTAGGATTTACCGTTGTTCGGGCTTTTACAGTAACATATATACTTAAAATCACACCTACCTAAAAAACTAATATGTATTTTGATCACTTCTTTCAATTAAAAACGAATTGACTGGTCACAGTCACAATAATATAAATCATACCAGGGGCGCAGAGAACAGAGAATTGAATTGTATCCGTGCACCTATATCAGATTCGGCATATGCAGATTGGAGCTCCGATTCTAACGTAATTAAAATGGATGCATCCAACCGTGGCCAGAATGGCACGTGGCATAAGTTATAACTGTATCTACAGCTACATAGAATTATTCGTAAGGATTTCAGAGATTTAGTTTACCACGAAAAAATGGGTTTACTTCTCTCTAGAGGGGTCGTTTGCCGATGTTCCAAGTCACGCTGCTATAAATTCAGGTCTCGATTGCAATAAATAAGAAACTTGGCTCGCTTTGACGTGTTATTTGTAAGAGAATTTCAGGAAACTTGTTTATTAGGACGGACCTGTTGATTTCGCGCAATGTTGTCAAAGCCTGAACTTGGCACTCAGGGGTTGGAAAGAAGCTATATCCACTTCACCATGAACTTTTATTGTGTCTGTCAGGGCAGTGACCTTGCTAAAGTTGAACCAAACTTTCAGGAATCATTAATCACAGTCCAACTGCCGTGCCCACTAATTTATCCTAATCGGCTGCTAGTGACTGAAACCGACAGATTTATTATTTACTCCCATGCACACCAATCAGCTTGTTTTGGTAAATACAAGTCTAAAACATCCCTTGTAAAATAATACAAATAGAAGCTTAAACCAAGCAGTAGGTGTGTAAAACAAAAGGATGACCACAGCCACCGCGGTGGCGAAACCGCCCAGATTCCCTGAAACTGTCTGAGTATTACAGCGAAAATGATCGGTGCGATGCCAGCAGTGGCGGTGCGGCATGAGCGGCGCCGCGCGGAGAAGCGGGGCGGCGGCGGGCGGCGGCCCAGCCAGCTGCCGCTGCAGGCGGGCCGGCCCGGGGAGCTGGAGCCCACGCCCTCGCCAGACCGGTACCGCCTGCGCGGCGAGCTCTACGTCTGCGGGAAGGTAAACTCTTGCCCACGCGTGCGATCCTGGTACTTTTGTGAATACCTCGCATGCTTTTTTGTGGTTTCCAGCTAGTTTTTTTGTCTCTGTCCCTTTTCAATCCAGCTGCCGCTTCACGTATTTGTTATTGAAGTAGATAAACGTCACTATGTCGCGATTCGCCATAAATACGGCGCTGTGATTGGTGGAACGCCCGAGTTTATCAACGTCGATAACGAACCCGTGTAGCGGCCGCAGTGTGCACACCCATGAGTTGGCTAAGCAGGCTGTGAGGTACGTAAGCAATAGCGTAGTAACAGAAGGCTAATGAACGCTGCTACAAAACAACCTTACAATCATGTATTTTACACAGTCATCTCATGGTCTGGGTCTGCCTTGTATTTTAATATGTAAGTATTATTATATTATGAAGAAGGTAAGGTAGGGATGGTAGGATTAAATTTTATGTATAATACCTGACACCAAAACTCCGCACGTTTCCTTTACCTAAGCACCAAATTCTAGCACGGGTCATATATTCAAGTAATCTTAACCTTACCTAAAGTTTTAGTAATTTTTTAATACTTACATTGCCCTCATTTCTTCTATCAAAGGCAAATTTACCTATTAGAAAATAATTCATATTCTTTGATATTCCTGGATGCTGTCCTCACACCCTTCTCTCTAGTTAAATCATTAATTTCTGTACAGCACATAATAATTAGATACATACCTAAATTTACTAACCCTCTTATACGCTTATACTCTTTTCTAAATAATATTCTAGCTAATTTTTATCTTTTTAATACTCTTTTTATCTATAAATTGATGAATAATATCTTTCCATCCTTTTGCCTGGTACCTATTCTAGCAATCGGGTCACAATTTCATTTCCTAAGAATAGAATAGAATCAAAGACACCTTTATCCGATTGCTTGACTTCTCACGTACACTTTCAATGCATCAATTTTATTACAATTTCTCATCTTATTACGGAACCAACTGAAAGCAGTTGGCAGGTTGATTCTTAACTGCTTTCAGTTCTTTTCAGTTTTTTAAATCGTCTCATAAAAAATCTGATCATTTCTGTTGTCACCAGATAATGAAAGGATTAGATTAGTTCCAACGGAGGACTGAGCGGAATCTGAATATGATTGAACTGATTTTATACAATGTTTTATTATATTCTATTGCCTTACATAGTGAATTACAGTCAAACTGCAATTTACGTGAGATTCATAGTTTTGTAGTTCCACGTGCGCGTCTGTTGAGGCGCTAGTGTTGCTAAAAATCATTAGCTATTGCGTTCGAGAGATATATTTTTTAAAATCTTTCTACAGGCTCAAAGGTCCTCAATACTTAATGTTAGCCAATAGGGCTCCAGACTCCAGATTATGGACTTGGTTTTATCCAGAGAATATATAAATAGTTTGAACTGAAAGGTTTCCTTTACACAGCTCTGTGTTCATAACACAGTAACACAGTATGGCGCGTGTGTGAAAGGCTGAAAGGGGATTACGTAAGATTATGACCCTCTGCAAGGGTTACAGAGGGGTATTGTTCAACAAGACTGTCTATAAACGTGACAATTGAGTTTGAATAATCTCTCAGACATAATAAATGTACTAGGTAGGCTCTTTAGGTAAGTAAAGCGATGTTTTTATAGTTGGTAAGAGGTAAGCATTGTTTGTATAGGTATTATACTAAGCTAGCATTATTCCTGTATAGGTATAATATGGATAATAATAGTATATACAATATGTTATTTATTCCTATTATACCTACCTCTACCCGACATCGAAGCGACTGATATAGGCCTACTGCTATGTGTAAAATTTAGTTTTTTTTTATAAATATATTTTTCACGATAAAGCGGAGCGATGGTGTGGTATTTACTTGCTATGATTTGAATAAAAAATTGGCTACATGCAATTAATTTTCCTGAAACTCCCACTGGAAAAAGGTTTTTAGCTGATTTTCTAGAGAGTCGTTCATATCTGCAGAGGAACTAATAACCGTACCGTGGGTGGACCTCTAGTCCGCTGGGCCGCCGACATTAGGCAGCTGGTTGTGGTTGGATGAGGAAGTACGTGGAAACTCTGACATAAGACACTTCTAGGGAGCTTATTTCCAGCAGTGAACAATTAGTGGCTGATGATGATAAAGGTCACAAACAGGCAAGACAACAATACAGCAAGAAACATCTGGACTCGACTGGACCGACGACCACAGACATAGGCCAAGGACAGAGGCCGAATGAGGAATCTCCAGGACTTCATAGCCGTGGTAGAAGCCTGATTACAAACGACTCAAGATGGCTGATAAATATGAAAATAAAAGTTTAGTCATCCTTCAATAATCCCTTAAAACTATAACACTTCCAGGTAGCTGCCCTGCACGCAGTAGTGGGCTCTCTGCTCCTGGGAATAGTGGTGCTGGTGGTGGGTCTGGTCCAGCTGTCACCTGGGGCGGAGGCGGCCCAGCACCGCTACTACCTGATGGGCTGCGGCGCCGCGCTGCTCGGGGCCGGCGTTCTGGGCGCGCTGTTGAGGTGAGCTCTTTGATGCTTATGCGGTCCTGGTACTTTGTTGATGTAACCCGTGTAATATCAGTAGATTTTTTTAGATTTTTAACCGACTTCAAAAAAAAGGAGAAGGTTCTCAATTTGTCTATTTGTAATTTTTTTGCCTAACCTAAGTAAATTTGAAAACATGTAAGTATAAGTAGGTATTTATAATTATCATTTTACTAGGATAATTTACCTGATAAAAAAAACTGTGATGTTGGATGGTAAAAGCAACCACATATTCGAATGAAAATGTTCTTGTACAGGTTTCCAAGAAAGCTAATATCTTAAATAATAATATAATAATAATAATAATAATCTTTATTTGCACACTATGAAACATAACTTAAATTTAACTTAATTAACATACATGCACAAATGGCGGTCTTATCGCTAAGAGCGATCCCTTCCAGACAACCGTTATAGATAAAAAGTTAAACATTGGAAAAGGGCACTTAGGTGTACTTAATAATTAAAGAGTTCATAAGAAACTTACAAAGTCGGTTTATTGCTAAGTAAAGCTTTAAAAGTCGCCTTGTTGTAGCAAGGTAAAGAAGACTTCAGGCGCTCAAGTTTGTTTATGAAAATTCATAATTTTCCCTTTACGATACTTTTGGCAACTTGAGTGGGTAATTATTACCAAGACCGTACGGTTATACCTTCATTAAAGCGACAGAGACCCTTGGTGCGAATCCAAGTCAGGTATCAGTTATTCAATTCAGATTTCATCGCCTAGGGCCACATAGCCACATACACATGAAAATAAACGCTCAAGCAACTGGAGATAGGTTGGTGCAGGAAATCATACTAACAAAGAGGACATACTCATAGATAGGATTATACCTAATAGTTACCATAAAAAAATTGGCTTGTTACAACTGACGTATCATTTCCAAAACCAGCTCAGTCCATCAACGTTAACACAACCCATTTCCACTTCCAGATGCATCTGCCTGCACTGGTACAACCGCAAGTACCGCGACGACGTGGAGGTTCCCGCGCCGGCCGCCACCAAGAATGGGGGCGTTAGCGTCGTGGAGCACCCCCCAGCCAAGCCAGACAAGACCCACGCACACCACCACGACAAGACAGCCCACGACAAGCCACGCCTCAAGACCCAGGCCAGCGTCGGCCGCGACGTCGACACACTCATCAAGCAACCATCCGCTGCCAGCGACACCTAAACTTCTGAAATCTGACCACTAGACTAAATATCTGTAAGCATATTGGTGTCGTGTTGTACCGATGTTAGGCTAACTTCGTACTGAGCGCGCGAAGCGTTTCGAACGCCGCGACTCTCCGCGTTTTACTGACTGGTGGAACAGTCTATGTTTATCGTGTGTCTACGTGTACGCTCATGTATTTTATTACAAACTTGATGTCTCGTTTCTTTCCAGTTTCTGTTCTAAGGATGTATTGGGGTTCGAAATTACAGTGTTCGGTACATATCATTTTGATTAGGATCAACCCGTGAATTTGTTTTCGAAATTCATATTTTTAACCCTTTTAATTTTCCTCACGTATTTAGAGGTATTGGCTTCGTAAGTAAATGTGATTGAAAACTTTAATATATTCGAGGTGTAAATAATAATTATGTCGGAATTGCCGTTTAATATAGTCTTATCTGATTAATTGTAAATTTTATATCCCTTTACATTTTAAAATTTTAAATCATTTTTTTATACCTATATATTAAAAAATTATATCATTACAAAGTCATTACGCATGGACCACAAATAGAGTCATTTTAAGAATTATCTAGCTATCCTCCATACTATATTATTTATTTTACAGTCGATATACGGGAAATTCAAAATCCTTGCCGTCCGATGAAATATATACTCATGGATTATTTCATATAATATTTAATTTTGTACAATTTTATCATTCTTTAATTGCACAAAGTTAAGGGAAAAGTTGACCCCATTCATTTTGACTTTTCCGAAGTCTCTATTATCTATACACGAGCTTATTGATGATTGTAATTGTACAACTCAAATGCTTCATCTATACAAACTGTTACTTTGTAGCCGTCACTTCGGTATCGTAGTTGTTAAACATTATATTATTAGGTGTTGTCATTCGATGTTTTAATGTACTCAGAGCGACATTAACCATAACACAATTTAATCAAATGTAGAGAAAAGTAATTTTTAAGTAAGAGTCTGTAACATTTTTTCAATTTTTCTTTGGAAGAAGGAAAAGACGCGTGTATTATATGACTGGTCGGGTTGTTATTGGATAGGAGATGGAGATAGGTAAATATAATAAAAATATATATATTATTAGTCTCATCGATGGTGGTATAAGAAGATTGTTTGTATAACTTCCGTGCATCCGATATATATACATATAATTATAAATATGTATTTCATTGTTTTTTTATTTAGCTGGTGTGAAACATTCAATCATACGAGACTGAGACTAGTGTTCTATTAAAAATCATCAATATCAACATATTTACAAATTACATTTTGTTTCAATCCACACTGAAAACTTAATAAATAAATTGGGAATATTTTTTGAACAATTTAAAATTTAACCGCTATGGTAGTCTAGGGGTAGTACAAACTTATTCGCACTGGAAATGGAACCATGTCAGTCCAATAAAATAGTTACAGAAGTTTTAATTACAAAATTATTGAATACTTTTCATGTTTGGATTAAAAACCTATTATTTGACACATCGAATACTATTTAACCGTTATACGTATATGTGTATCTCAGATTTCTACCATATTTCATAAATGTTGTGCTGAATGTTCATTTACTCAGTAATGATACATACATGTTACTTATTGATGTCGTAGATTAAGAACAATGTAGCATTAAAGTATATTTATATACAAGTAGGTAAAATGTGGATTTAATTTAAGACAAACCTTATAGTTTTAGCGCAGAACTTTGCTTGAGAACTCCTAGCTAAAAGTTGCCAAATATAACTAAATGATTTGCGACTACGAATTTAGAAGAAAATCTTCAAACAAATGTTTATTTGTCAAATTAATGTGCCATCAGAGACATGCAAACTACAGTTATCTGAAAAGGTGTACTGCTTTAAATAAGTTTAAATATAAATAGCTGAATTTACTTGTTGAGTACTCGTATATCATAAAAATATTTTAAAAAAAACATCTCTATATCTATCGATTCGTTATTAATTCGCTTTTAATAAATTTTATTGCCGTGCCAAATAATAAGTGGTGTGACCACGAGAAAGAGCTGGTCTACTTTCATTGTTTATAAATAAATATCAACTAATTTACTTACTGTATTTTGTACAGTGGGAGTCTCACTAAACTATAGTATTTACGATACATAACATTGGAATTCTACCATTCTTATTCTGAGTATCTTAAGAGATAAATTCGCGTCTAGATGCATTTGAGGAAAGCTTCCACTGTACTCATTTTAAAAAGGACATGTTATAAAAAAGGAATTGTATGTAAAGATTTAAGGCACAAATATTATACTTACGTATATTAAAAGCTTTCCCTGAACATGATTCTTAGGTTATGTTATGACATATTTTTTTTTACTTGAAATGTTCATTAGAATCCATTGTACTCTCAAGATGAGGCTCTATGTCCCTATATGATTGATAATACTTACCAACTAATTTACTGCAAATATTGTACAATGAACCTAAATTTAAATGGAATTCAAAAGAGGGAGCTTTGATATTAGATAGTATTTTTTAATATATTTAATTTATACTTACTTATATATAATTTATAGTTACTTCTGATGAAACATTCCGTAATGGCTTGTTGTGTTTACTAGGATTAAATGAAATTAATGTGTCTAGAACATACATTTATGTACTTACCAAGTATTTATCATAGCAAATATTGTGTACCTCCTTATAAAATCGTGTTCATACCCAGTATTACTATTTTTTCTTTTTCTCGATTCGCATATTTAAGTTTTTTAAATTAAGTTATTATTTTTATCGTTCAGGACGTGTCCGAAATTATAGTCTATACTTACTTACATATATATTCACTGTGATAACAAGTATGTATAAAGCCATTAAAATAGTAAAAGGCATTAAAATTATGATAAAAATATGATCGCATACAGTTATTTTAGGTTTTTCTTGCGTACTTGATATTTAAAATTATATAAAGTACTTAACATATTTTATTTGCTTTATGAAATTATTAAGCTCAAGTTTTAAAAATGCAAAATATATTTTCACGATAAAGGAAAATAACCATATTTTGGTACTCAGTACTGACAAGGTACTTACCAAAGAGCAAACGAGCGTTTTTATTTTTATGTGTGCGCCGATCCTAAATTCCGAATTTCGATGTAGTTTTAAATATCACGGTTAATAATTATATACATTCTTTTTTATTCTATAAATTTGCCTTCTATAATTAGTAAATTCCACACATGTTCACATTTTAATATAATTACGATTATGTTTTAATTTGTATTTAAATTATTTGTGAAATAAATGTATTAAAATGTTTTATATTAGAATATTGATATACTTTAATTTACTTATGACTGTACTGTTTTATATCTAATATATTTTATACCAAATGATGTCTCTAAAATAAAAATGTGGAAGAAATTGATTGTTTAATTGAATCGCACTCAGACAACAGTCCAGACAACCCACACCTTTTTTTGAATTACATAGGTAAGTACACACAATGTAATTATACCTAAATTTATTTACTTACTTACTTACTTATAGTCCTGTTACTCCCCTGTGGAGCTTAGTTATTCCCTAAATTTATTTACGAACAAATATCTATTAAGTACAGAAAAATCCCCCATAATAAATCAAAAGACAAAGTGCTTCAGCAAATTTCGATCTTGGTCTGGGATAGGTAGGTACTCAGGAATCATCGTAGCTGAAAAGAAGTGTAAATATCTACTTACCTACCTATTGTGAGAATACAACCTAAAAACGTTTGTTCTCTCGACGAAAGAAAGACGAAATATTATGGCTACTTTTAACAAATCTAGGCAATTAAATCTTATATAAATTCTTATAGGTAGGTTCAGTAAGTAGTAGCATAGAATAACTAAGTAGTTACTAGTTAAGTACTACTAGTAGGTACTTAGTTATTCTATGGTAGTAGTAAGTTAAGTACTTATAAATTTATTGATAATACCTCATTAACGCCGTGCCATAAAAATGTTCACCTCTCTCGAACGGTACCTAAACAAAAAAAAAACTCTCACTACGACTACGACCACTGATTAGTTACAGAACCGCAAACTGCGCCATCTTTGAATATATGCTTGAACTACAACTTCAATAGTGAAGAAGATCTTTACGCGTTCACACTACGTTGCTACTCATGTCACTTGACTTACAAAGTGCTTGCCTACTTATGTGTATAACCAATAGATGGCGCTGCAACATATTTTTCATATAATAAAATAATAACATTAGATAAAGCAAGCATGCGACGGCGACGGATGACGACCAGCCTTGTCGCGCGACTCCGCGTAACTGCACGAAGCGGCATCGTCGCGTCGCGTAGTTTCACTTCGCTTCGGATCAATATTGCAACAGAACGCGTCGTGTCGCTTTTGAAAGCCAGTCGCCGCGACACAGTTTAGCCGCTTGGTTGTCGCAAAGCAACATAGCGGCTACTTATTTGAAAATTTTATTAAATTTTAGCTATAAAATGGCTCTGCCACTGACCTTTGATTTGCCGGTAAATGTGTTTTCTTTGATAGATGAAGTGAGGAAACGACCGGTACTATGGGACACTGATAATAGGAGAGACACGTATACCCACGCCGCCGCAATGTCAGCATGGAAAGAGATTTCGGAGATCGTGGGAATAGACGGTAAGTTAATCATGTTTAAAACTTAGTCCTACCTAACGAAAAAGACTGATGTTATAAGGTTGGCGAAGGTGTGTGAATTCATCACACGTATGGTTAATGATATGCCACTGATTAGAACTGATAGAACATATCAATGCGGATTTGAGTAAGTTGAGTTGTAAGGTAGGTAGGTACGTTATTAAGCTAATGAAAAATGGGTGGCACACTTGCCTTGCCGGGGCACCTTCACACTGCATTTATAGGTAAGTACAGTGGACTGAAAAGTGTGAAGTGTTTCTATGCAGGTCACTGTACATGTGTACAGTGTACATATGGCTCTGTAGGTTTGGTTATTCAAGTTAAAGGACAGGAAAGGCGAACTGGCGCTATATCCAGAAAGGGCGATAATTTGAACCCGCGGCCCTTCGATGAGAGGACGAAATCGCACCCGTTACGCCATCGCCCAACCACGGTTTTGTGCAGTGGGTATAAATCGTAAATTCTTTGAACTATGGAGATACTTTACCTATATACATTTGTTTTAACCACCGACGAAAAAAGAGGTTTCTTTATATATTTAACATGTTTGTGTATCTGTAAGTGGTAGTGAACTCCCAAACGAATGAACCGATTTACTGCCTTCCTAAGCTTGGACCATTTCCCACCATGCTGGTCAACTGCGGGTTGGTGGGTTCATATCTAGATGTGCTGAATCAAGATATGCAGGTTTCCTCACGATGTTTTCCTTCACCGTAAGAGCGATGGTATATTCATTGTACTTAAATTCAAAGAACTCATTGGTACATGTCAGCGCCGGGATTCGAACCCGCATGTCTGGCGTGAGAAGCGGGTCCTTACCCGACTGAGTTACCACCTCTCCAACATTGCACTGCCTTAAAATGCATACATACATAATACATACTATTACACACATATAAATATCAAACCTTACATGTAAGGTCTTCCTTATTTCAAAATATGTAGTTGTTAGTAGACGTTTGCGTATAACACTACCGACAGGTTACTTATAAAATCCATATACCTACCTATACGTAAATAAAACCTGCTTATAAAACGAAAATAAAACAAAGCCCTTCCTGGGTGCGAGATCCTTTCTTACTGCTTCTATTTAACTTTGTAAACCAATGTAGGTACCTTCCTACTTCTATTATCTATTCCACTACAACCTATACCTCTACTGTTTATTTCTTGTAAACCTGTTAAATGGTCCCAATAATAATATTACTATTCTAATCCTTGTTGCAGAAGAGAAATGCAAAACCAAATGGAAACACATGCGAGACTCGTTCCGGCGACTCAAGAGGTTCCAAGCGACCAAACCGAACCACAACTCCTCAAAATGGCGATACTACAAGCGCCTGCGCTTCCTCGAACCACAAATAAAACTCGGCACCGGGATCAGAAGACGACGGAACCAAGAAGAGATGGTCTACGAATCAGGCGACGAAGAAAACCGTGAAGAACCGGTCACAATCAAGTTCGAACCGTCAGAACTCAGACGCAGTATGCCACAAGAAGTCATGGTGCAAGAACCACTGACCCCAGCCGGCACACACAGGGAGTATGATGCTCTAGGAATGGGAGAACCTGTCTTGTCTGATGATGAATACAATCTGATGTTCTTGAAGTCTTTACTGCCGTTCCTCAGGCGCCTAGATCCGCTCAGGTCTCTGGTTGTTAGGAATAAATTGCAAGAGATCTTGTTTGCTGAGATTAAAGAGCAGGAATCGTTAGAGTAAAGTAGACTGATTTGGTAGCAAAATTTTTGGCTCTGCTATTGTATGTGTTATGGAACGAGGGCGATCATTACAGTCGAGTAAGCATTAACTAATTTACTTACTTGCATAGATTTAGTTACTCTCGTAGAACGATGTCCTATTCTTTGGCTTGATATGTGATAATTATTATGTACGAAAGTTAATAAATGTTTATAAAGTAAGTTAAATACCAAGTTACTTTATATAATAATATACCTGCAATACCGTCGCGTAGAAAGTTGTGTAGAAAGAGCTGGCTGCCGCAGAATGGAAAAAATCCAACCAAATACTAATAGGTAATATAAAATACATAAAACATACTTATATACTTGAATATATACATACTATTAAATATATAATAAATAAATGTATTATTCTGGCAAGGATAATAATTTATTATAATTAATAATTTATCTAAATCTAAAGTAAACTTTCTTGTTATTTATCATCATAATCCACACACCAATCACAATCCATTAAGTCCTTACTGCTGGGGTACGGGAGACCCGTTCCAAAGAAGGAATAGGCCCTTTTAGGTTGGTGGCCCTCAACACAAGCATACTCTACCCCAGTGGTTTTCAACCTTTTTCGTGATGCGACCCCTCTGGCAGAAAAAAAATATTTCGCGACCCCCTTGATCCTTCGGTTTTTTATCCAATATTCATTCCATACGACGTTTTTGTGGTCGCCATGATTAGGATTCGCATATAAGTACAAAATGAAAATCATCGCAGCAAAAGACAAAATACACGTTTAAAAAAAATCTTATAGTCGTCGTCGATTCCATCGACAAAATCTTTTACTGAAGAAGTCGTTTGTGAGGTGAAGGTTATACTAAGGTGAAAACTACGCGTGCAGGATGCCACATCTAAGCCAAAAAAAAACAGAATGTTAATTCGCGATAAAAAAACATTGTCCATAGTAAAAAAGTCACGTGACCAATAAAGATTCTATGGAAAATGACTTTTTTTTGCAACATGCTGTATAAGCCCGAAAATGAAATCAGAATTACCAGAATGTCAAAATTTATGAAAAAAAAACATTCTCCATAATAAAAAGTCACGTGACCAACGAAGTTTCTATGTTGTTTTTTCATTTTTTTCGCCAATTTTGACATCCTGTCCTTACTTTCGGGCCTAGACACAACATCCTGCACACCCAGGCTTCGGCTTAGTATGAACCTTGTATAAGTACCTGGCATGAAAATGGTGTTAGATAATTTTAAAGAATAATTTGTGTAATTTTTCCGCATTAACGCGCGTCTTAGGATTTTATTTTTGTTTATAACATAAATTAAAATGTTTATGAGTAATTATTCTTTTTTATCTAACTGTAAGAGAATTTTAATAATGAATGTAATAATAGCAGCCTTATTGATTTTTTTACTAACGTAGGTACTCAATTTTTTCGTCCTCTGGCGACCCCCTACAGAAGCTTCGCGACCCCCCTGGGGGTCGCGACCCACAGGTTGAAAAACACTGCTCTACCCAACTCCTAGTTATTATTATGTGCCAACTATCAGATGTTTTGAAGCTACCTCAGACTAGGCTGTAGGAAGTTAATTATAGGCATATTTACATCATACAATTAAACATCATACCCGTAACCCACTGCTGTACATCTGCTTATGCCAAGGAGCATCACAGCGCGGAATCCTCGGAGTTCCTCAACCAGCCACTACACGCCGGACACTTGTCTTAAGCTGCGTACAGACCGGCCAAACGAACGCCAACGAACGGGTTTCGTTGAACTTCGTTGCTGCAATCTGCCCTGTATTATGTTTGATACATAATACATATACATCGTTGGGTCGGTCTGTAGTCTGTATGCAGCTTTAGGTCTAAGGGCGTCCCAAGCTCTTTCCAGATACCATACCACCACGTCCACCACCGACATAGCATAAACAGCGTCGCTCGCCTGTCAAACCTTTGTCAGATCCATACAAGTTATGTGAAATTTATTTATGCTTAGGCGCTGTTTCACAATGTCTGGTTAGTGGCTACCTGTGAGATAAAATACATGCTGTCACTGTCAAAAATATAATAACAGAGAGTGACAGCATGTCTTTTATCTTATAGTTAGCCACTATCCAGACATTGTGAAACAGGGCCTTAGGATTGTTAATTGCTAATGTTCGGTGGCAGTAATGGTATATAACCTCCACAGTTCATGGTATCTTCTCAAGAACTCGTTTACCCCACCGTCATCAAAGTTCTTCGGCATAAGTAAATGACCGACCCACTGCCATTTGAGGATGCAGGTTTTAAGAGCTATAAGTAATGTCGGTTACTTAATACCTAAGTTATTTTACGAATTACCTCATTTCTGCTCATGTGCTCCATAACAGAAACCCCGAGCATAGTTCTTTACATTGTTGCTGAGAATTCTAAGTGACTAGTATCCACGTTTCTGACCCATACCCATACGTCATCATCATCATCAGTCAGATTATCGTCTATATTATAGAGTTGGCAGCACGCACTTATTGAAGACCACGTTGTCTTCCAATACAAATAACATTATGATATAGCTAAGCTATAACGCTAGGAAGGCTAGACAATACTCGTATAACTTAAGTAATTTATAAGTAAGTTTTTTTCTGTAGTTAATACCTATAGTACTACGACTTCTAGCGCCCGGCGACCTAAAGTGAGTACTAAACTACTAACCTAACCAAGTAGGTAGGGTAATTATTATGGCGAAATATAATCCTAGGGGAAGTTAATATATTCTTGTCCTAAAACTATGTATTTTTTATCCATAGGTATCTTTGACAAGCGTTTTTCATAATAATTAATAAGGACTAGAGAGGTAAGTACCTACTTGAGTAATTTCAGTTTTTCTATCAATTTTTCGATAAGTACCGAATCCAACCTATCACATGCGGAGTCAGCACTTCACGTGGACTGTCCACGGTGGACTACACAAACACATCCCATACCAGCATACCATGATTGTATTACTTTACTTTGTTTACCTACAGTTAGGTACCTTACCTACCTAAAAAAAGTTTTTGTGCATGCTGGATTGGGATCGCTGCTTCGCTGCGCTTGGCGCCTCAGCTTTTCGCCGAAGTCGCGGGCGTTGCCGCTTCTCGCAACGAACCCAAACAAAACACGCACGAAGCGGCAACGCAGCACTGTCGGGGCCCGGAATCGATGCACCACCCCGCGCCCCGCGTCTCTCCCCCGCTGCCGACGGCTGCCGCAACTAGTGATGTAGTTAGTTAAACAAAAATATTTAACGAAAAATAAGTTATTTTCGATTATAATGATAGATTTGATAAGTATATTTTATAATTAATTGCGTTAAAATCGTAATAATATAAGTACTTAAGTAATTCTACCTCTAAACCTAATTTTAGGTATACATATCTTTAGAGAAATAATTTAAGTATGTACAATCTGTTTCATCAGTTACTTTACTACGGTTAGTGAAATTCGAATATGAACTAATACATAAATAACAATATAAGTATCTTACCTTAAAGTTAATTACGATGACGGTTAGTCTTGACCTCACGGTAAGTGAGTAGGTATCACTAAAGATAAAGTAAACCTATCAATACGTCTACTGATAGCAGATTATTATAATGATAGGTATTATTGGAGGTTTCTGTTTGAGCTACTCTTACTACGTCCTCATCACCATCAGTCCGTAATCGTCTGTAGCAGTGCAGTGTCCGTACTGCTGCTCTAGCCAGCTCCCCCGAGCCAGGGCATTTTGCTCTCGGCTAAGTTACACGTTAATATTAGACTTAGTTTTCGAACTTTAATAAGTTCTTAAATTAAAATAATTGGTATATTACCGGATGGACTTAAAATATTATCCTAACATAGTACCTAAATCCTTTGAGGAATATAAACAAGTAGAGAATCTTACATAATGGGAATTCCCACTTGCAGTGTGAATCACAAAAGGATCCATTGAGTAGAGCGCAATACTCGGCCTATTCTTTGATTTGTCGTCCTTTTGTCGCTCTCAATGGACATCCATCACTCTCTGATTGTGCGGTTTCCCCGACTGACTTCCGAGTAGCTAGAGAAATTGTTATGATGAATGGGCAGCTTAACTAAATTTAATAGGGCCTTTTACCATATAATTTTCATCAAGATATGGACGTAAAATTAAACATATCCACATAAATGTTCATTGTTTTCTATTTATAAATATGAATAGGACTAAACTAAGAATTGAGAGGTATAAGTACTTAAATTAATTAATAAACCCAAGTTTAGTATAATATACCTAAGATATGTTTACCACAAATTAGTATTTGTAGGCTTAAGGGTCGGCAATAGGGAATCGAGGGTTGGCATTGTCATAGAATTATGTAGTAAATGATGCTCTACAGTCTTGAAAAAAATCACACAGGTAGCCGAAGAGTTTAGCTAGGTGCTGAATCATTCGAATTTAAGTAAATGCTTATGGATAACTGTAAATTAAATCTGAAAAACCAGTAAATCACACTCCCGTATTGTAACAACTGTGTCGTAATTATCAAGAATTTTCATATAATTCTTATCAAATTATAAAGATAAATGCTTGGACTAGGCGCTAAATACCTTGTTTTTTAATGAACACACACCTATTTTGTGTAAATTAATCCCAAACTTGAGTAATTTTTTTCCCTCAAATCTTCATACAAATATCTATGGCGGCTTTCTGTGTTATAAAATCATAAACACAAGCGACGTTTGACTCAGTCGGCCGGTGGCCTCCAAAGAAGGGTCACGTCGGTTTAGGCGGCACTGACAGCTCGCGATCTAATTGTGTACAGACACAAAATCACTGCACATTGGTTGTTATTGCACTTTTTCAACTTTTATGACACCAACATAATTTGATTTGAAATTGAGGAAGTATAATTCTTATAATATACTCAATACATTAAATGATAATGTTTTTTATTAGTAACATGGTACTTCTTGATTAAATTATAATTTTAATGCCTAACTAAAAATAACTAATATAAAATTAAAATTAAACTAAAAAGAAGATGCTGGCCAGATCGCTGCCACTGTCGGGTAGGGTACCCAAGACGCCGGCCGCGATACCCCGCTGTATAGCGATGCTTAGCCTTTGTGATAGGTAAGTGCCAGCCCTAGGGTCCCTTGAGACTTCTATTAGTCTGCTGCTGATGTCTTTAAAAAGCTGACGTGCCTCCGGTCCCCACGGCCCTGGGATGAGGAGCAGGAATATAGCGAATGGATCTAAGTGATGACAATACCTAGGAACATTAGGTAAGGATTCAAAAACACAGTTTCATGGTGCTGGTTGAGGTATGGTCTCGTGAGGATCTGATGAGGGCAGTAACACGGTGGTGATTGAATTTTATTTCAAAGATGTTAATAGCTAAAAGCATCGAGTTTCGGCTATTAAGTATGTTTTTCAGAGAGAGAGAAAGATATTTTAGGTTTTCTCTGGATTAGTTAGGTTTACTGGGTTTACTAAATTCAATGTTATTGCATCAATAATAAAAAAATCAAGAAAATATTCAAAGTTTCCATCCTCGCTTTTCACGCACGTACACAAATCACAAACTCATGCATTGTTCTAGGAGCAGGGTCTACCCTGGTGCATTTCCATGACCACTTTTCACTAGCGTCCCACTGGTTTCGGTGCTCAGTGGAATAGCACCATTAACCATTATTATTCTGAGATATCATCACTTCTTATTCTGAGTTATCCAACATAAAATCACGCCATCTATTGAAATCATTTTTTAAATTAGGATTTGTCTATGGTGTGGTCCCCAAATTTAAGGGTAAAAGCAAAATAATTATACTTTAACCTTTTTTATACCTATTATATTAAAAAACCTATTCAACGATACCCTACCTACACCATCAAAATAACCGGAAAAAATATCAGCGCCAATTTACTTGTATGGGAGAGGGAGTACCCCATTTTTTTTTTGGGTACTCCCCATATCTTTGCGAAATATCAGCTTGATATCTTTACCCGTTTCTGAGAAAAAGGGCGGTAACAGACAGTCAGTCAGACAGACGGACAACAAAGAGATCTTATAACTGTTCCTTTTTTCCTTTTGAGGTACGAAAACCTAAAAATAATAAAATATATTTTTCTGCTACCAAAAATATACTTACAAACATACATACATACATACAATCGAAAAACATTACTCTCCTCCTTCGGCAGTCGGGTAAAAACAAGTGAGACAGGGTTTCATTCTGAACTTTTGTTCTACGAGTTTTAAAAATTAACCTAAAAAAAAACCTTTTTCATAGAAACTTTGTGGACACGTGACTTTTTACCATGGAAAACGATTATTTTTTTCTCGAATTTGCAAAACTCGTAGAACCAAAGTTGTTCAGAATGACCCTTGAGTCATCCCCTTTCGGTTTAGTATAACTTATTATCTATACTTTAATACCTGTAGTTACCTTTCTACAAGTAAATACCACATTTGTTTAGAAATCTAATCGGGTTCCGCCGAGTATAGACAAAAGTGACACCCCTATTAATTTCTACTCTTTCCTGGTGCTTACCAGTGTAATTAAAAATTATACTTACCCTAAAATCACCCAAAATATACTTGAACATAATTGTCAATAAAGTTGGCGAGTAAAAGTTTATCGACCCACTGTGCAAACTTACATGTGTGCGTGTCACTGCGTGTGCTGTGTGAAGAGCATTGAAAACCCAAATTTGGCGGTGCACGTCACCCTGTGCAGGCCCTTAATAGGAGTCTAAAAGCTAATTCTGTAGAGTAATGATAAGGTCAAAGGGAACTAACATAGAAGCATCTCTTTCATACAAACGAGACAAAACATCACGGAACCAGATATGGACATAAATAAAATATAACACTACGTATAGCTATTCCTCTTGCACGAGTCAGAAGGTAATTAAGCTGTCTCTTTCAGTTGTGGTTTGTGGTTCGGTTATCGTTCTACAAATACTTTAGTTTGGTTAGAAGTTCCTTTAGTAACCTTGGATGTTGGCAACAGACAGCATTCCACTCCCAGTTATGGTGAGGTGTGCGTAACCTTCAATTCAAAATGCATTCTTCACTTATCGATATAATAAATCGGTAACACATTCAGTAAACACATTAATAAATAATCTACCTACGATGATTCAAACATTATTGATAGATGTTTTGTAGTTCACTATTTAATAGAACTAACCATAGTCGTAGTCTTAGTGAATTTATCATAAAACAAGGACTTAAAGCAACGTTTACAGTTCTCAAAACTAAAACTGTTTAAAATACTAGTGTACGATGTATTGTTTCACTTCTTGCCTCTAGCTTGTAGGTACCGGTATAAATTCTTAAGCTTCTTACTGAAACCAGCTTGGCAAGTTCAGATTATATTCCTAAATGGGCTTACGTCAGTTCGACATAACTTTGCCATTCTCAGAAAAGCTCTTCAGTTTTCTTGACAGAGCCCGCTGGTTCCGAATATTAATTTAAAATTTATCATATTTCAATCCTACCAAGCTGACAAACGTTGTATTTTATGGACCGATCATAAAATTTCAATTCAACATTACTTGCCAAATTACAGTCGTACTTCTTAGGATCTAGGTGCTTAAAAAAAATGTTTACATCTACATCATTATTACAAGAAGAAGATTAGCTTTACATGTTTGTTTGTGTAAGCTTCTACTGAAAGTCAAGATAATGCCTTAGATCTGGAAAAGTACTTAACCCTTTACTTCATACGAAGCCAAAAATGGCTCTTGGAATTTAATATTTTATTCTACCCCAACCAAAAAAAATATTTAAAAAATGATATCGCTATACTTTTAGTCACTTCTTTGTTTATTTAAACATATTTTTTTTGTCCATGGTATGTGTCATCTGCGAATATAATCGCACCTTATCCCAGGTGCAATGATTGCTTTCTGTGAATGTGATTTTTCTGAAACTTTGAAATTCTGCAAAAAATATAAAAAGTACGTTGTTGGTAGTAAAAAAAATGTTTTCCTTTTGTGCATACCTTATATTTTCTGGAACTTGTCAATTAATCAATTATTATTAGTTTTATATATCTTATTTTCTCAATTATCCGAGAAAGCCATTTCTGGCTTCCTATGCATTGAGGCTATTATTATTATTTATTATATATTTATTATATATATTTATTATTAAAAATGTTGTTATTATCCCTTATTAAACGATATTCAAGTACAAAATATTTTTTATCTCAATCCCTTCATAATTCATGCAGTAGAGGGTTAAATAATACTAAGTTTTTAAATAGGGCACCAGTCTCCTTAGCTTTAGACATTGTGATAATAGTATAGGAACAAGTTATGATTTCAGCATGCCAATTACAGGCAAATCATGATTGTGATTGTACATCGATTGTACCTAATCTGATAAATAAATATTTAAAGTTCTTCCTACTTTCTTCTAATTGGATATTCCTTCTAAGCTTGTTTTATGCATGGTACTGTATTGTGTTTATTTTCGTTTCTATTTGGCTAGTAAGGTACGTAGCATCATTTTTAGCACCATCTTTAGCTTTAATTTTAAACCCAACTCTCTCCATGTCTCTGTGCATTTTCATTATAAAAACCAAAAGGATAAAAACATTTCATTTTTCTAAGTGGACTAAGTTACGTAGTTTCATAGGTTTTCAAGAAAATAAGTTTGTAAGTACCTAACGTTTAAAATGTCAGTATGACAATAGTTCAACACTGTCTGTACACAATATACCTACCTACCTGCCTATATATATACAAATACAATAGAATAGATTAATCGATTCTTTTTCTGGTGGTCCAGTAATAGGACTCCTTGAGAGTTTTGATTTGCATAAGGTCGATGAAGGGTTTCCATGAAGCGAAGTTTAAATTTGGCCGAGTAATGTATACTTCTTTAAAAGTTACGAATAGGACTTCTCGTTGGGTTGGAAGAATGGCGGAATCCTTTTCAAATGCAGGTTGTATACGAAACTTGTTTGACCAGAATTGAGAAAAAAACTGGCGGGCAAGTTCGCCTACAATAGCATTCCTTGCTCGTCGGCGGGTCCCGCCCGCGCCCCGCCCCTCGCGCCGCTCGCCCCGCGCCCCGCCCCGCCCGCGCCCGCCAGTGCCGCCGCGACTCCGACCGCGTGCGACGTTTCTTCCAACCAACTCGGGATGTGAACATCATCAAACCTAAATAATTTATCTGTGGCCAAATTGTGCCGGTTGTTTCACTAAAGTGATCGAAAATGTAACTTTTACCGATTCGCGTGTTTTATTTTTTGTATTACCGTATAGTTTTTGTTTTATGATTTGGTTTATGATTATTTCTTCGATATTGCAAATATAAGCACTTGACAAAAGAAATAGTGACACCTTAAATTGTGTTGTGAAAAGTTGTGTGGTTATAGTTACGATAGTTATAAATCCGTGAGTTATCGATTTCCCAACACTGGCCTCGGCTGAACAGCTGTTCGGGAGAGTCAAACGGAAGTGTCTCGCTCGCGGTATCAAAATCAAAAGCTTTGGAACTCTGGCCTAGGCCTATCGGTACGCCTAAAGTTTTATTTCCAATATTATGGGAAAACTTGTGTGGTGATAACGTGCCAAACAGAAACCCTGAGCAGAAACCTAACATTGCTATTTTGGTGTGCTGACTACACCGATATTTGTGACAAATCGCTAAGTGTTAATTAAATAATTAATAGTCACTTAAAAGCATTTACGAAGTGTTAGACACGTGTGATTCTAATTAAATAACAAAGTTTTCCAAGTTTAGAAATTCAAACAAGTGAGAGTAAAGTGGGCGGAAGTGTTTTGTCGAAAATATCTCAAAATAATTGGATTCCGTGTTTGGATTTGTCTCATGATCGTAGACTGGATCTAGTCAATCAGGTGAGTTATTGTTTTATTGTGTTTTTCCTTGATTTTCTTTGTGCTTTGTTCGTTAGAATAGAAACGAGCGCAGTTGCGTAGCTGCGACCGGCCCGAACTGTGGCGCTCTAGGCCTATTAAAGAAAACGGTATCCAGTGTAGGTACTTGTTATGGGATTAATAGATTAAAAAACTGGTTTATACTGTATTAGGGTACCGGGCACCTACCTACCTAGGTACAAGAAACATAAAGAACTGACTTTTCGTCTGAACAAGCGGTCACATTTACATTAACAGTTCCATAAGAAGGAAGTTTGGAATTTGGACTATAGTTTCCAGGCTATTGGGCTTTGTATTCAGTATTTACCCTTTACCTTATGTACTTTGTACCTACTAACATAATTATTGTCATATTCCTAGTTACCAAAGTAAATGGGATATTTTCAATGAATCCGACCTATCGGTACTACTTACACCTTTTCCTAATATTGAAACCTGGATAAGTAGTCGACTTCAAGGGACTAACAGTATTCCACTCACTCGTCACACAGTGTCTCAGATAATATCCATATTGGGTGCGAATGTACCGGGACCTCAACATGAGTCTCATGTGGAGGTTTCTTACTTAACCTGGTCCCAGTTATCCAGATTTAACCATATTCAAAGTTAACTTATCTAATTATGTACAAGTATATTTATAAGCTTACAGCACCCAGGGTGTTGCAAAAATGAAAGGCAGGTAGTACAAATAAAAAAATAGGGTAAAACTACCGCATACCGGTTCGCTAGCCAATGCCACACTTATTTAGCACATTATTTTGAATTTATGTAGAGAATACAGACAGATAGGCACTATAGGTAGACAGTGATTTCGTAATTCGGTGCCAATCGATTCGGCCCAAACAAGCTTAACTGCTGTATAGTAATATAAATAAATAAAAAACCGGCCAAGTGCGAGTTGGACTCGCGCACTAAGGGTACAAGTCTACTTACCTGAGATAAGTTTCTTTTTAATTTCGTCATTACTATGTACTTTCCCTGTTTTTTTTTTCATATTTTTTGGACCAACCATTTAGCCGCCAGAAGGGGACACACAATTGTGTCTAAGAAAAATTTGCTCTTTAAAGTTTCTTAAAACAATCACTGAAACAAAACATGGTTTGAGCATACCCAATAAGAATATTTTTGAAAAACCAATTCAACGATATCGCACACCATCAAAACAACTAGAAAAATAATCACCCCCTTTTTACGTGTCGTGTACGCCAAATTTAATTTTTTTTCCTCTGCTTTGTCGGGGTCGTAAATTTGTATATATCTATTCGAATAACAGCCCGTTTCTGAGAAAAAGGGTGGTGACAGACAGACCGACTGACGGACAACATAGTGATCCTATAAGGATTATTTGTAAAAAGAAGCAGCCAAACTCTATTTTTTGTATTTAAGTAAAAAAATCATCTTATTGTATTTTCAAGCGCATATTAAATCAAAACACACGCGTTTCATACTGTTATTGATTTATTATAAATCCTATTAGCATAAATAAAGCCTAATGCTATTGAATGAGACGTTACTCGTTAGTGCATTAGGCCGATAACCAGGGCATTTATGAAAATCATGACTGAGACAATTTTATAAAAATCTGTTACTTGACTAAGTAGATGTGTTAATTTAAATGCATGATAGAAAAATAATTTCTTGTCCATCGCAAAAAAAAAAACATAATATACATTATAGAAAGATAAGGGATTATGGAGTTCAATCGACTCCAAATGCCTTCCTCTATTACCCGTATGTAGATAAAAGTATGCTTCCCTGGTTCCCAACCCTACGAAGATTACATATTTCAATGTTATAAAACTAGACTATGAAGGATCAAATGATAAATTTACCATTATATGAACTCCACTGACAAAGTCAATAAGCAGCTTAGGCCGGTGATTGGTAGTTTCACCTTAAATATTAGAACTTAGTAGTTACTAGTTAGTAGGTTGTTTGTACTAAAGTTACTTAGTATAGACTGTAAGGACGATTCACACACGGTTAAGTGCTAGTGTTTAGTAGACGTAACATTCTATTCGCCTTACAATCTAGTCGACAAAAATATGGAAAATATGTAGTACCAAACTTATTTGTTAGAAACAGCAATTATATATTATATAGATGAAACGCATACGGAGTTTACGGAGAAGATTACTTCGGGAATATCCAGTAGGGCTATATTATGTACTCACCTACACTCACGGGCAATGAAAATGTTCCACTCACAAAATGCCGACACCAAACGCCCCCAGTTTTTTCAAACATTTAATTTAAAAATTGAACAAAATATTAACGTTTTTAGTTGGTAATATCCTGATGCTCTGATAAATGAACTTCAATGTTGCAGAAGACCTCATTAAGATAGCCTTTTCCGCTTAGGAGTAATTTGGTTGTATACATGTCTTTTTAAACAACCTGTGCAGTGCACACCTAACTCTGGAATAGTCAGGATAGAATGGCACATATGCCATGAATACTAGGCTACAGTATGAGGATCAGTTATTGGCCAGACAAACCGGTCAAAAGAATCTGATTTGATTTTGCTCAATGGCTGTTTCTATTACTGTAGCTAGTATAGGTTTGTTAGATTGTCGGAAACTATAAAAGTTTACGTTTTCTCGCTTACAAAGTGGCGCCTCTAGCGGAAACTATCATTCGAGTTTTGACTGATAATGTATGCAGATGACAGAAGAAAACGTAAACTTTTATAGTTTTCAAAAATTGCAAAGCGTGTACTAGACGGGCTTATATTATTATTATGGAGCAACGACGGAGGTAGTTGTTGCTCTCTCTGTGGGCCTATCACAGGCCAACTTGGCAATTCGCTAGCGTTGTACGATACTACACAAACATATTATATGAAAAAAAAACAGAGCCAACATAGTCACTTTTGGAACTAAAATAAAATTGCGATTACGAGTCATCTAACGACTTAAATATCGAACGCGTATGATTCAGAAGTCTTTTGCCCATAGAAATTTGTCATTTTAGAGATTTTGGGTATCTCGAGTAACTCGAATAGTCTTACTCGAAGTCGATAAACTTATGTTGTTAATATACACTACACTAAAATGTGTATTCTGTAGATGAAAACATCAAACTTTACTCACTTTATACTTAACGTATTAAAAAAATATATATTTATTTATGTTATTTAATTAGTTGTTTATGCAATATTGTTTATATAGGCATTGTCTTGTCTGAAAAAACATTCCGCTTAAAGTAGTTTCTTCTAGGATAAAAACTTACACTAGAAAGTAAGCAAGCTGTGTAACTAACATTATGTGCAAATAAAGACCTTTTCAAATCAATCAATCACTCGAAGTCGAGTAAAAATCTACGTGTGGACCACAAAACTCACAGCCCGATGGAATTAAATGAAAGTAAATTATGCCATGGGTTTTACTCGACAGTTTAGCTCGATCGAGTAATACCATATGTGAGTAGGCCATTAGAATGTCGTTCGAATCTATACGTCAACTTATATTTTACAGTGACAGTGACGATACGCAACGTTAACGGAGGGTACGAGAATCTTGTGATAGCACCTCTGGTTTCTGCTGCCAAATTATATATTTTATTTTATATTTAAGTTATTATTTTTAGTTAGGTAACGCTCTTTAATGTTACACATGCTGTGGCTACATTTTTATTTAGAAGTGCATATGTCCTGTATTTCACTCAAATGTTATCAAATGTGTTAATGTAACTATCTTTTATGTGGTCCTTAAATTAATAAATAAATAAATAAAAAATCATGTGGTCCTACAGTTCGATGTAAACCACTTCATGGTTCCTGTAGTTGGCTGCAATTAGAGTTAATTTTGTGCAATAATAAGGATTTATATAATTTTCTAAGGTACTGTAAGCTTAATGATTATAGAGTTAGAGAGTGCAGGAAAACTTTGTTTGATTTAGGTTTAGTTTGTTCCTCGAAGATTTCGATCTCAAATCCCAAACATGAAGTTAAAAATACAATTATCGTAAAATTTTGTTAAGCCCCTTGTTTAGTCAACCATGAACGGAAAGCCCGTCTAATAAATAACACCAGACCATTCCACAAAAAAAAAACGCAGAAAGTAATCAAATCAGAAGTAATCTGAAAAAGTTATTACTTGTAGGAATAAATTATTTAAACCGGCACTTATGAATGGATAGAATATTTTATTTATCAACGTTCCAACTGATTAAAACACTCCAATTAGTGGCCATCTCGGCCGGGCCAGTGGGGTCACTGTAGCTTCGGAAAAACATCGGAAATTTTATTTGCACGTAACTTTGTACCTGTTTTCCTGCACCTCCTGTAGGTTGGCTGGTAGAAAATGCTCTTAGCATTAAGCCCACCTTTTGTACATGTACTTTATTATATATTTTTGCAATAAAGAATTAAATAAATAAATAAAAACGAAGTTTATGACCGCTGATGCACTAACGACGACTCTATCTCGCTTTAAACGTAGCAATTGCGTGACCACTCTCGTTCTTTCATTCGCAAGCAAGAGTGACCCTCTAGCCCGAATGGAATATTTTCAAAAAAAAAAACAAATAAAAAGTCATAATTCTTTATTGTTGTTACTGACAACAGTTAATATTATTACATTGTGGGTCTCTTCTTGTAAGTTTAACTTTCGTTCGCAAGCAAAAGTGACCCTCCCGGGTGGAATATTTTCATTTATCCGGCCCGAAGGACCATGCAGTAAACTTATATCGCTCGCCCGCGGCGCGCATCGGACTTCACCCGAGTGAAATGCACAAAACGCGCCGCCTGGTTTTATCTCATTAAAATGCCCCACACGCCAAACCCATACTTAAAACCCCCGACATTAGAGTCGCAAGTAAAATGTTGGGGAAATCTTATTTTGTAGCTGTCGTTTGCACGGGCGTTTTTGACCGACGAATTTTCGATCTACAAACAAAGGGGTAAAGTGCAGAATTGTTTGAAATAAGTTTTAATAGGGGTCGCATGAAAACGGAGGGTGGGTTCATCTGTAATAGAAGCTCTAGGCGTTGGGTTTATGGTTGGGTTTTGAAGGTGGGAGGGTTTATGTGTTTTTTATGGTGGTGGCTCGCAATCAGCTGTTTCGGCACGAGCGTCCCGGGGGAGCTGCGTGATGTCACAGGTTCGATTCTCGTTTTCAAATACACGTTCGATATATTCAAGTGCGTCGTAGATCGTCAGTCTTTGAAGGCAGGTTTTTAAGATATAGAATGTAATTTTAACCAAACCAAATGTATTTTTTATTTTATGTAGGTATTTAATAGAAATTATGTTTAAAAAACTTACTTTTTTATATTTGATCTGAAACTATTTTTTTTCTTGGTGATCGTTACTCCTAATCGAACCTAACAAGTCGTTTATTAGGTTTAGCCTCATTCGTTGTTGTCGTTTTTTTAATAGTTTTATTTACGTTTCCTGCTTACATGCGTTTGATAGGCAAATCAGAAATAATTTAATTGTGTTCATTGGCTTAATTTTGTGTGAAAAGTTATCACACAAAGTTTTTCGATTTAGTGTGAAACTAGGTTTTTATATCTTTTATTATATTTGGTAGGTCATAGAATAGAATAGAATAGAATAGAATACTTTATTTGCGTAAAACATGGTATTACATAGATGTCAATATTATCGAAAAGTGCTCATGTTTAGCCAAATTATATTAGCATGCAAATCATTATTTCTAGAGTAGGTACTTACAAACTAATATTTACATTATTAACTACTCTAAAAATTCTTGTAGGCATACAAGTACACATACCTTTAGTAATAGGGTTTACAAGCCATTGCTTATAATCACTAGGTATACATGCCGTCATTATCATCAGCCAATCTTAGTTTACTGTTGGACATAGTCCAGATCTCCTACAAGGACTATTAACCTCAAGGTACTAACACAAGTATCCAGTAGATAGTTTCCACATCTGTGAGAAAAAAAGTAAAATATTTGGAGCCGTCGACTTAATATTATACCTACGCTACGTACAGACTTGATTCAATAAAAAACTTAGACTTCGTTATTTGTAAACTCGTGAACAAAACAAACACGAATGATTCTGTGAGGTTTTAAAATAAACATGGGCACTGAACCTACATACATAGCATGGAGCTGTGGAACTGTTTCCTGTCGATAAGATCCTGATGGATCACTTCCTATGGATTAGGGAAGCAGAGAACGGTCGATTATGCTCTATCGGACATTACACAGCCAGAGATAAAGAGCTCGCGGGCTGAATGATTGCGCTTGGGTGTTAGTTCTTGTAATTATGGCCAGGACGAGACCAGCCAAAATGCAGCTCTTCTCCTGTTCTTTTCTATGGGTTCCTGGTAATCAATTATGGTTTTGTAATTTTACATACATACATAATATGCCACGAATGTCTCCCAGAGGGGTAGGTAGAGTTCTTTGATTAGAGAAGTTCTTCGGCTACCTCTACACTCATTAAATCTCCTAATAATTTTGCAATTTTAAAATCTATATGCCTTTATTTTACAGTATAAGGACAGTGGCAGATACCGATATTATTTCAATACTCATACTAGGCTCAGCTGGTTAAGTTTATCGCTGCATACTCTTTATTTAGGTCCCAGTCATAACGTTCTTACCATATCTTAATTTCCCCTATTACCCCCTTACTTTCCCCAACATCCTGCGTACTCTGTGGTCACAAGTTACCAACTTTACAGTCTGGGTCGGCGCTTTAGCGTTGCGCTGTAAAAACGACCGTTATGCAGCCATTATACCGCTTATTGGCAGCTGCTGGGCCGTTTTGCATAAATGTTACTACCTGAAATGTGGAATTATACTGCTAAAGGCATTTTTGATGGTCAAGCGGAATGGGCAGCCGGGATAGCTATCGCAGGCCGATAGAATGGTGATGTAACAAAATAAGAGAAGGAAACCTATGCACTTACAGAAGTAGTACATTGTGGAGCAATAAGTTCCAATGATATTATGGAACGGCAGTGGCAGTGTACTTACTCTTACTAGCATTTTCCACCATAAAAGTGTTTTATTCAAATTCGGTTCTTGTTATACCAAATACAGGACCTACATTCTCAAGCAATCTTCTCAAGCAGCCTTTCGAGTCTAGTGATAGAATTAATTGAAAAATGAACTATTTTTATATCTCTGGCAGTGATCGTTTGTATAATTAAGCTACCGTAGCTTAGATATATCACTGGTCCGATCCTCTGTAAATTGAAAAAAAACCTACTAAACATAAACTATTTTTATAAATGTACATAAAGTATATCTAGCGACTAACCAGGTGTTTAAAATTTGCTTTGCATAAAACATGACCAAAATAATAATATCCTGCATTATGTATTTTGATCAGCCAATGCGCATTTGTGCGTTTTTGGACATTTTGCGGTTAGGTCATTAGCATTTTACAAGGTAATGTTTTATCGGTCTAATGATTGCGAAAGCAGTGGGTTGGTCATCGCCTGCGTATTTTAGCTTTCACAAAGCTTAGCTTCTGTTTCTGTCATCATCCAACATAACATGGTCACTTCCATCTGTTTAAATTCATTAATTTATACTTTTATTTCATAATGTACAAAGAGTAGATGTATAATCAGGTGGACTTAGTGCTAAAAACATTATCTACCAGTCAACCTGCAGAAGTTTCAGGAGCAGAAAGTTGGAAAGGGGAAAAAAATACAAATCTGTTGGATATAGGGCATGTCCCGAAAAGTGACGTAACTCAATTTTGTCGAATTTTTCATCCTGCAACTTCTAGTTAGGTAGGTACATGTCTAGTAATTGTTTAAGGCATCCCGCGCTATGCTTACCCATTCATATCTTAGATGTCTCCACTCGAGTTCTCGTGAACTGCAACAATTCTTTTACAAATATGGCCAGCCCTCTGCCATCTACCAAACTATCAGATTGTGACAGCTTTGTCTTTTACCTTAGTTCGGGGACCCCAGAGGTGCAGAGGGTCTCCACTAACGTCCGCCACTTCCGCCTATCTTCGGCTGTACTTACAGCCTCGCTCCAGCTAAGTCCAGTGGCCTGCAGCTCGCTTTCAACGCTTCGGCGCCACGTTTGGACAGGGCGTCCACGGGAGCGCCTTTCATTTGGTGACCACCAGTCAAAGGCCATATTTGCGGCATTCGTAGCGCCTCTCCGTATGTAGCACATGACATGATATGATAGAGACTATGCTTTTAAAGATACAAATGCCAACGCTGTCTATAGTTCCTTAGTGTGATAGAGTAGTGGTCCTTAAGGTAAGGTATTTTTTAAGATTTAGCCTCCAGAAATAAACTCAAAAATCTAATCCAATGTTAGTAACCTATGTCTATTAGTCAATGTAAGTCAAAATCCTATCGTTTCAATAATTACAAAAACCGCGCGCGTTAAAATCGAGCTTCACCGCAAAAGTGTATGAATACTAGGCGATTTTTCTACACGACAGCGACGTTAAATAATGCTCGGTCGACTACAGCCGTGTGTGGATAACAGACTTAAAATGAACAAAAACAGTCGAGTCTGACTTTCTTCACAACATGATATTATCGTCATGAGTTCGCGTCTCCGAACGCAAGGAAAGCTAATACCGGCGATGGCTGGAAACTGTAAAAAACGGAACGTTCGCAAATAAAATTAAAAAACTTGATCGGGTTGACGCATGCGCGCCATGTGCCGGCTTCGGGCGGCGCTGCTCTCGTCGGGACTCCACGTTATGTCCCCCTTATTATAAAACGAAGACTTAAGATAGTTCTTGTTTAAACCTGATTTAAGTATAATGATTTGTATGAAATATCTTGACTATAACCGAATCTGAATCTACGATTTCTCTTTTTACTTAATTTAATACCTATTCACAAGACACTACGGGATACAATGAATCCTTTACAATTTTAAAGGGTTTGCTAATTATAGTTCTTACAGTTGTTGCTATTAATGCCATGTGATTATTTACAGTACATCGCCTTTAATTTCGTAGCCCCTGTTTAATATGTTTACTAGCAGCAGCAGCTATTATTTAGTCCTATAAGGTTTAGATGCGGGCGTAGTCGCCTCAATCCAAATAATAAGACATAATACGAATGCGTCCACGTCCGAGTTTTCTTGATAATCCTACATTATAAAACAACAATGGTGGGTCCAACCCTTCGGTCCGTGGGTGCGAACCCGCGCCGGTTCGTGGATAACATCTGGTGGGACGCGGTCCATCACGGTTCGTGAGAATTCGCCCAGCATTGGGAGACATACGACTGTAAGCCACATCCAGCTTAACCTTACAATGTGAATGTGGGTTACAGTTATTTTTTATGTAACGTGTAGGTACTTACGTCATTCATAAATAAGTTCATAACATAATTATTACTATTGCCGTGTTTAAAATTAAGTGACAGCAGACTAAAATTTTAAGATATGTTCAAAAGTAAAGAAAATAATATTATTATTAGTAGGTAAGTATACTGTTTACTTAATGCTACCTTGATTTTATTTTATTGACATTTTGATCTTTGGCTTAGCCTTTTCGATAGCGATATAACAAATAAATAGCCAAAATAAATTAAAGATAATACAGAGGATGAATGGAAAATTTTAATGTGTGTTTAATGAATGAGTGAGTGTGTGTATAAAAAACATGATTGTGATTTAACGTGAATTAGCCACCAGGGTCCAAATATGCATAATTACTTACATTATAATATAAACAAACGTTATTTTCATCATAATCAGCCATTAATCATCCACTGCTGGAATTAGGCCTCTCCCAAGGAGCGCCACAACACTCGGTCCTCGGCCTTCTTCATCCAACCACTACCGGCTACCCGCCTAAGGTCGTCAGTCCAGCAGGCAACGTTATAACAATATCTAGTATTATGTCAGTTTGATCATATTTCTTACAAATATCATTTACCTACGTAGAGATTACAGAATTTAATTATGTTTCGCATCAAAAAATATTAGTAAAAAATTCACAAATTGTTTCTACAGTAGGCCCGATTGCCTGATGCCACTCTATAAAGCTACAAAGAATCATAATTATCGATTCTTGTCTAGTCTAGCTTTCCCCACACGTATTCTCATTAGAAGAAAAACGCAAAAAAAATGTTACCAGACCACATAACAAAGATATGCAGCCGATAAATTTAAATATGTAATAAGTACTCGGTATTATGTGTTATTATTTATTAATTGTGTAATTTATTCCTTTTTTGCATGTTATTCTGTAATTTTGCGATAAAAAATGTGGAATCACTAGGTAAATATCGGGCGCGCTGTTTGTATGTTTGTATCTGGGCGCATCTTTTGAATAGTAAATAAATGCGGTTTTCTCATATATGCCTTTTTAGTTCGCAAACCATGTATACATCTACAAGTACATGTATGAAACTAAAATGGCGGGTTCTATTCTATTCTATTCTATTCTCTGTTGGGGGTGACAGTACCTGCACCTGGCTCTCTTGAATGGAACCTTTGTGCATATCCCCAAGGTCTAAACTGCCTTCCTAAGCTTGGACCATTTCCCACCACGCTGGTCCTCTGCGGGTTGGTGGGTTCACATATCTAGATGTGCTAAATCTAGATATGCAGGTTTCCTCACGATGTTTTCCTTCACCGTAAGAGCGATGGTATACATTGTACTTAAATTCAAAGAACTCATTGGTACATGTCAGCGCCGGGATTCGAACCTGCATCTCTTGCGTGAGAAGCGGGCGCTTACCCGACTGAGCTACCACCGCTCTCGGCGGGAATGGCGGGTTCTTTAAACATACATATATGTATTAAAGTAATAATACAGCATTTTACTTACCTAAGTCAATCGATCATATGAAGTAACTGCCGTTTTGCAAACCGGTTATCATTTTCATCAACACCTACCTGGTTTCTCATGATTCTATTAGTTACAGTCTAAATCACGGATTTGCTGACGACGCGGTCAAGGATTATTACCATTCGGTTATGGTGTGAAATTAGGCCTAACAATTTTTCGATTATTAGACTACCTGTCTGTCACAAATTCATCTTACAACACACATATTTTTCGTCCAAGGGTAAACAAGATTTAAACGATGCATCCACCGTTCGTACGTAATTGCGGAAACGATAAACCCCAAAGATTAACAACTAATTTTTATATCTCTTTTTATATCCCCTTTTATATCTGTCCATCCATCAAAAGAAGAGATCGCTATAAGCGATAAGACTGCCTTTTGTACCCTAGTTAAGTGTCTCTATGTAAAATTGTCAATTATTTCTTGGTGTACAAATAAAGAGTACTCTATCCATTGACATATATATTACTGCGTAAGGACAGGCCAAACCACTCAAGAAAATGGCACCCGCGCGTTGGCCCTAAAATAGTCATTTTAGGGCCAACGGTCCTCAGTCGACAGTTGTCTGTGACGGAGAGATAGTCTTTGTTTCTTGTGATAAATATGCATATTTTTGTTGTGAAAGGCTACAAAAACTATGATACGAAGGTCAAAAAGGAATATGGAATATCGTATCATCCTTAATTAATAAATAAACACATTTTAAAGCGATAATTATTTTACTACCAAAGTCTACAATGGCCGCACGATGTAACCTTGTACGGGCGTCCGCATGCAACTCACTCATATTATTATGTACCTACTGTCCGGTGACGGTAAAATATGAACGCACGTACAAGGTTGCGTCGTCAGGATAAGTAGCTCGGCTCTGAAATAGTTCCAACAAATTATGACAGATGGCAGTTATTTTGCTTGTATGAAGAAGGTTTGAGTAAAATGTTCTGAAGGGCGTATCCTTCCTTTTGAAATCATTGACTCTATCTATCTATCTAATTTGCAATTCCAGAACGAATCAAAGTTGTTTATATATCGACGGTGGAAAGGCAAAATGGTTTAAGCGCCATGACATAAAATGTTCACCAGAGCGATTTAAAGTTTGAAATTTTCGAAAAAAAATCATATCTCTGTAATTATTCTAGCTATGGCTTTGAAAATTAAAATACGTTAAATTGAAATAGTTTTCTATGTTATTCTGTATATAAAATGAATGTACATATTCTATTTACTGAAATAAGGGACATAAGACATAGGCATCTGAAATCTCAGTCAGGTAAAATTGGCTTAAACGACATTAACATTTTAATTAAATACAAGTAAAAACAATTTAAACACCAAGGAGATTCAACCATCACACCAGGATAATGTTTTATAATAATTTATGTTACTTTAAACATTCCATAAGAATGAATTAACCGCCAGACTAAGGCAATTTATATCTAAGATGAATGACTTAAAGAATAAATGAACTTATAATTGGACCTCAGAACTCGAGAACGGTTGAACCGATTTTGGTCTAGAAACATTTGTGGAAGTCCAGGGAAGGTATAAAAGGTAAGAAGGGTAGGGTAGGGTAGGGTAGGGTAGGGTAGGGTAGGGTAGGATAGGGTAGGGTAGGGTAAGAAGCGGTACCTGCGGGCCAGCTAGATTGAAAACAAAAAAATCATAATATCTCACCAAGTCGAGCAAAGAAGCGGCATGGCCGTACCTTTTCTCGAAGCATTATTTTATTATAAACTTTATTAACATATTGTTCACCGCGAAATCACTTTGAGATTGAGATCCAAGTGATCAGCAGGTTTACTTATTCATTAATTAATAATCATAATCCAACCGACATTTCTTCGTCCGTCTCTATGCCACCATTCTGTCACCGCCTTTGTCCACCTTCCGTCCTGCCTTCGAGCCAAGTTTCCTGCCGACTCCCATTTCAGTTCCGTGATTTACCACGCTGGGAATACGGTCTGTAAGCGAAATTCTTAACATGGATCGCTCCATAGCTCTCTGTGCAACTCTGATTCGGTGCACAGTTTCCTTGGTCAGCGTCCATGTATCGGCACCGTATGTTAGTGTGGGCAAGACACATAAGCAATTATCAATCCATAAGCAGCGTCGCTCGCTTTAAACTATCTGTCAGATTCATACAAGATACGCTAGATTTGATAAGCAAGCGACGATGCTTTAGGATTGTATCGACCGACGATTAGTCGAAAATGGAGACACTTCTGGATGTTAGGAATAAGAGGGTTGCTGATGTCAATAGTGATCACCACTTAGTCGATGGAAAAATGTGCTTGAAGATAGCGGGAGTTTAGGAGCAGGCCACAAGATCTGCCAAAGGTGTCGTGTAAATAAGCTGCAGGACCCACAAGTTAGAAGAAAACTTAGTATCCAGATCGGTAACAACTGGCATCAAAGACGTGTTGTTAAAAATTTGCGAAGAAATAATAAGGCACAAGGAACACTTAAAGAATGAATGGATATCTAAAGAAACATGGGATATGATCAACCATCAAGGAAGACTTAACGTCGAACTAGACGACCATTCTAAACAAGCACTTGCGTGCGAGTATTTTCTTTGTGAACTTAATATCAAACGAAATTTATAAAAGGACAAACGCTGCTAGGGGTAACCCTATATCCAGCGATGGTCTCATCGGCTGCCATAGGAAACATGAAGGATCTATACAAAGCATCTTGAAGAACATTGCAACAAAACCCAGGATATCTCCTTGTTACTATGAAAGATTGACTTTCAAGATGGTATGGCCACATTGCCGAAGTTTTTAATGATCCTAACCACCACCTGGGGAGTTGGATGCAGATGCAAATATACCAGGAGCATCTTGTATCTTGATGCATAATCGTAATCATTATGATTAATAAAATCGGCAGGTCTTACAGGCTAGTCAGAGGCCTTCGGGTGGCTTGAAAACGTCTGACAGTTGGGTAGCCCACTTACCCGAAAACTCTCTCAGCACAAGATTGCTTGTGTTGGGGCCCAATAACCCGCGCTAGGCCAACGTGGTAGACTAGGCCTAAACCATTCCTTCATTGGAAGGAGACCCGTGCCACAGGAGTGGGGACGTAATGGTTCGTGATGAGATTTATGACTATCCTGCATCTTGACAGAAATTTAAATATCCAACCCCCGAATAAGACGAATTGATACGGACCATACGATCGCTGAAGAGTGGCAAAGTACCAGGGAACGATGGATTTCCTACGGTGGCATAAAAAGCAGGATAGATGGAATATACCAGATATTGCACTCTTCAGCGATGGAGGATGATGAAGTGAAGTTAGAGAAAAGTTAATTTAATTCATGTCCAACTTTTTCCTATAAGGTTTGCTTTTCGTTGAAATACTTTATTCTGAAAATTATGGGATACAAACAGGTCGTGGTACTCGTGGTCACTGGTCTTCTATTTCGTATAATTACCTAACAATTATCAAAATCGGTTAAGTTGATCCAGAGATTTGCGCTTGGGAACACATTTTCGGTTAGATTTTTATATAGATAAGAAATCCTGTTTCTGACTAGATTTCGATATAAATTATTTATGAATAAGTTTATTTATGATATATAATTATTATTTTGTATAAAAAGTAATGTCATGTTAATACAATACAAATATTTTACATTAAGAACCATATTGTCATAGAAAAAATATTTTATAAAAAATAAATATTTGGTTGGATCCTTTCAGAGAAACGTTAAAATTCCCTACTTGCATAGAAACAGCAATTTAGGCGAAAGGATCCAAGTGCATATTTATAACTCAATAAATATTAATTATAGCAACACTATTATTTAGAACCTGTGTAAAGAGTAATATAATAGATATCATAATTTAATGTAGTTATCGGTGATATAATCAAAAAATATTTACATTTTTATACTGGCGAACGAATCTGAGTTTGTATCTACGTAATTACGCTGCGCACGCGGCGCCAACTGTCGCATAGACGCACGTCCTCTCCCAGTGAACGTCCCGGCGGGGTGCTGAAGCGACACCTTTCCAACCGGTCCTATTTATATTATTGGCGTTTTCACACAATATCCTTCTGGATATAACAGCTTAAACACCATAGACCGCTTCATTGCGATTCTTTTGAATTGTTTTATATCACTTAAATCAATTATCTACAAATCGCAAAAAGCTGCTTAAGTGCCAATTGTACCACTAAACAGATTTAGGTAAAGTTGTATTAACCGCCAAACGCCGCGAGTAAGGCTGACTGGTAAAATGGTTTAAGTGCCAGTATGGCTTCAAATTACAAAATTGTAAAATGTATTAAGTGATTTTATGTTATTTTTGACCAGAAGGCATTTTGTTTTATATCAATTACGCAATCAGGTAGGTCGCTTAAGTAACTAATGATACAAATTCACATTAGTTCAAAATGAATTAAGTCACAATGTTTTACTGTTTTAGTGAGGGTACAATGTTTTATATAACTTTAGTTTTGATCAAGTATGTTTGAACATACAAATGACTAAAAAAGTGGCTCTTAATACAAGAAAAAAGTATTAAGATTTCCAAAATCACCGTTGTCTTAAGCGCCAAAAAGTGCTCAGATCGAAACGAGACCCGCACCATTCGAAAGAGAAAAATCAGGCGATTCCAACGGTATATATAACTCATATTCGCCAAAAGTGGCGGATAATACATTTTGCCTTTCCACCGTCGATATAATCTATCCATAGGTTCTCTGTGCATCCACCTGGAACTTTCAGCCCTAGGCGCGAAATCCTTTACTCTGCCTACCGTGGTAGGCACGCAGTGGTGTTTATTGTGTGGAAAGTAAGGCTAGGAGTCGAGTCACGCATTTAATGCACCGCTGAGGCGCCCGCTATTGTATGGAGATTGTCTCGGTCAAAGAGTAGCGAGTGACTGGACAGAATTGACACTGATAGTTTAGCTACAGATGAGACGTTGAGGGGATAAATTGCGATGGTTTGGGATTAAACTGGAGCAAAATGAGAACAACAAGGATAAAATAATAACGTAAAGGGACTAAAATGATTAGAACAAGAAAAATAATTTGGCTTTCTTTCTTTGCCTAGCTTTATGTATGTTAGGACAAATTAAGAATTAGATGGGACCGATGGTTGTTAAACAATAAATTATCATTATCACATTACGGCGAGAAACAAACAGTATGAACACTATAATGTATCAAATAACTATCAACTACTACTACACTCCACCATCCTCCGAGAGTCATACTGCCCTCAGGCACAGGATCTCGGAATCCTCTCCTAATTGGTGTAAAGACGATATGTACTCTCTGCCGCGTTCATGTTTCTCGTTAGATATGCCGGCGCGATAACGCTGAGGTCACACTACTCACACTCGATCATTCATTACACGCCGACGCACGCATCCACACTACGGGTCACTTTAGCTTACGAACACAGACCAGAGCCGCAAGCACAGGATTCGATACTATTTTCCAATCTACACAAACATATGGTAAATAGATAGATAGATAGATAATTCTTTATTGCACACAAACACAGAAATTACAATAGAATATGCACAACATAGACGGTACAAATGGCGGCCTTATTACTAAGAGTAATTTCTTCCAGACTACCTCGGAGGAAAGAAATTGTACTAAAGGGGAAAGTGGAAAAAATTACAAACATAACTCATAAAAGGAAAAAAAAACAATTATATAAAATGATACCTAAACCTAATGTAAATGTGCAGCGATTACATGATTTTCGAACCTCCGTAAACGTTGCGTATCGCCAACTGTCACTGTCAAAAATGTAAGGTAAATTTGTTCCAAAAGTGACGTTGGCGCTGTTCCTTTTCCATTATGTTTGTGTAGTATAGAAAGTAGTATCGAATTGCCACGTTAGCCCGTGATAAACCCTCCGTATGACACTAGATTCCCCAAGTGTACGGTGGCCTGCGCCTAAAAGTATACAGGCGGAGTTTTTAAAATAGCGATCTCAAGCTCACATGCTTCTCAAGCACATCCACATAAACACCACTGCTACACACATCACACACAACACGTCCCCAGATTTATAACAGATGTAACTGGTCCCTTCATCATCAGGGATCGTTATTTTAAAAACTTAGCCTGTATACTTTTAGGCGCAGGCCACCGTACGTACTGCGCGTGTCTGAAGGTTGATCATAATATGGCCAACTTTTGGTTCATACATTTAGTTCCGTCCAGCTGTCTCAAAAATAACAATTCTTATACAAATTTCGACACGTCCGCTTCTCATAGAAATTAGCATTTGTGGCATCTAGTCATATAAGTTTGTATGTGCTTAATGAACACCAACTTTCCGAACGCTGCTACAATAGCCGCGACTCTGTCTCATCGCTTTAAATGCACAGATTCTTTGACAGGTCGCGTTCGGTCGTTTTTAGGGTTCCGTAGCCAAAATGGCAAAAACGGAACCCTTATAGTTTCGTCATGTCCGTCTGTCCGTCTGTCCGTCTGTCCGTCTGTCACAGCCGATTTACTCGGAAACTATAAGTACTACAGTGATGAAATTTGATGGGAATATGTGTTGTATGAACCGCTACAAAAATATGACACTAAATAGTAAAAAAAAGAATTGGGGGTGGGGCCCCCCATACATGTAACTGAGGGATGAAATTTTTTTTTTCGATGTACATACCCGTGTGGGGTATCAATGGAAAGGTCTTTTAAAATGATATAAAGTTTTCTAAAAAACATTTTTCTTAAAGTGAACGGTTTTTGAGATATCAGCTCTCAAAGTCGTAAAAAGTATGTCCCCCCCCCCTCTATTTTTATAACTACGGGGTATAAAATTCTAAAAAAAATAGAGGTGATGCATGCTAATTAACTCTTTCAACGATTTTTGGTTTGATCAAAGTATCTCTTATAGTTTTTGAGATAGGTTGATTTAAGCTACGGAACCCTTTGTGCGCGAGCCCGACTCGCACTTGGCCGGTTTTTGTAAAGCTAAAGTGACCCCGGTGACGCAAGCGGACACACTGCAGCTGACCCTTACCTACCACGATCTATTTACTATGCTGAATTCCTATTTCACCATAGCCATGCTGTCAAATTCATACAATCTTTACACTTTAATAGTTAGTTGAAACTAACGTGGCTTATATCGGTTGGTGGACTGGTTAGTTACTGGAGGTATAATAGCTGTGCCGTGAGTCGTGTGTCCCGGGATCTTTCAGCAGAAGCAGATATTTTTCTGGCCGGTAATGATTGGATGCGATTTATTAATTAATTAATTAAATTCATTTATTTCAGATAACTTGATCCATATTCAGTACATGTCATAAAATTCAATAAACAAAAAAAAAAAAAACAATACATACATACTTTATATCTTTCCGCATCCAATCATTACCTTGGCGTGCTTTTGGAGAGGCCTACGTCCATCAGTAGATGGCTGATGATGATGAAATATTTTTCAGTTCTTAATGTGTTGTATGACAATTCGCATGCCAAGCGTGGATTATATGTTGGAGTAGAATGCTGCAGCGGAGGTGTGTGTGATGAACCTATTTTATTATTTTGCTACTTGTCTATTTCTCTCTATATTGAGCGGGGCGTCACTGGCACAGGTTTCTTTTAACTTACAAGTGAAGCTCTAGTCGCTACTTTGTTTATTTATTTATTTATACTTTTATTGCACAGTATACAAAAGTATTTATCTACAATCAGGTGGACTTAATGCTTAAAGCATTTTCTACCAGTCAACCTGCAGGATCTTTGTTACAGAATATTCTAGAAAGAAAATAAACCATTTATATTTCTAAGAGATGGTGGTACGGGCACTGAAATGCGATAAGCTGCGTGAATTCAACCCGGCGCGTTCCGAGTTTGAAATTCGAATTGAAATGACGGTTTAGATTTTAGGCTGCCGGTTGTCGGTTGTCGCCAACAGTTTGTGGTGAACTGTGATAGGGTAACGGGAGTGCGTGATTCTGATACTGTTTGGCTAGCTAGTAACACACTCACGTGCAAAGAAATAGTTCCACTTACAAAATTCAGACACCAAATGGCCCCAATTTTATAAAATAGAAATTTGAGCAAAATGTTTATTTTATAGTTGGTTATATTCTAATGCGTTGTTAAATGTACTTAATTATTGCAGAAAGCATCATTAAGTTAGTTTTTTTTTTCGTTTAGGAGTAATTTGGTGATTTTCTCAATGGAACTTTTTCATTGCCCGTGAGTGTATAAACAGTTATTTTATAAAGTAATTCGATATTTGTGCTGCAAGCAGTGCAAGCTAGATATAAACAAATATTGTCGATGTCTTATGGTATTGTTTGGCTGCCGCTGAAATGCCTTTTGCTATACTTTGAAACTACAGTTAGGTAGTTGAAATTCTGCATTTCATCACTTAGACTTTGTCGACGATAAATAAACAAAAACATTCATCAAGCATTGATGCGTGAAGTTAGCGCTTTCAAACTCAAATGCTTTTATTCATCTTATAAATCTCTTTCTGATCAACGTAATTTTTTACAAACTACTACCTTTTGGTAAATCATCAAACCGTAACTGTCCGCTACTGGACATAGGCCTCACCCAAGGAGCACCACAATCCTACCTCCTCAGCCTTCCTCATCCAGTAACTACCGTTGGTCGAACGTCACACGCCACGCTAGCTTGCGTATTCGTAATCTCCACTCAGGAACTCGTATAAAGTTATAGGTATAAAATATATTAATATAAACACTCACACCTTGTACTAATGTACTTCCTTGCGGGGTGCATTGCTGCACCCACTTTTCGCCAGTGTTATATTAGTGCCAATGTAATAGGGGGCGGGCCCATTGCCATTTTACGGGCACATCCAAGACCCGAGAACAAAATATCTGTGTTTAAACAAATATCTGCCCCAGCCGGGAATCCAACCCGGGACCTTCGGCTCAGTAGTCAGGGTCACTAACCACTACGCCATCCGGTGTAATTCCCACAGTTTCCTTGAGGCTTTTCAGGATGTTTGTGAAAGATTTGTTATTTAAACTAATAACAATACGTAAGAAACGTGCCGTAGGCCGAGACTTTCGTATAACAAAGCCGCTGTTTTTCATTTTGCCATTAATTTATCGTCAAAATACAAACGGTAAGTATACTTATCAAACTTAACTTAGTAAAAATAAAAAATCGGAGGAACAGAATAAAGTACTTAAACTTTTCAATTATTTTGTAACTGTTTATGCCCTGCACTATTGAGCGATAGAAACAAACTTATATGTACCTACCATAGTTTATTGGACATGATCCCTCGTTTCTTCTTCCTCGGTGTTCCTCAATCATAAGCTCATTCAATTTTGTAGAAATTAGAACTGAATTTTCTTTGACGTATTTTGCAGACCAGTTTAGCTATTAAGTACTTGTGGCGGACTCATAGCCACTAGTTCAGAGGAAGATCAACAGATGGCGCTCGGAACGCAATACAGAGAAGATGTATGAGAACTATGCAAATTACTATGAAAATCCTGCATCGCGCATTCGAAGTTTCTCACCTACGCTTCAATATATAGAAATCCCCAACGCTAACCGTTGGGCAGCTGCCCGCCAGGCCACACCACCTGGCCTGGTCGGAGGATCCTCCCTTTGCATGGGGATGCTCTACCACCTCCAGCATCTCCATACTGGTGACCCCGTGAAGAACATCAGCGCAGCCTTCTGAAGACCCGCAGAGCAGCCTCCACGCCATCTTCCATCGACTTTCTCTCCTCACCTCAACAGCCGTGCAGCAGAACTCTCAGCAAGCAGCCCCTGGAGCCAACCAGCCAGCATCCGGTCTCAAAGGGCATCATGACCACCAGCATGCAGCGAACGCGCAGGCCTGGTCACACCCTCGACCCACACCAGCAACTTGGCACAGCACCACTGCACTTCGGCCGGTCAGCAAGCAGAGCCATCCTCTCCTGGTCGACGCAGCACTCTGCCACCATGCTCCACTGCAGGCTCATCCCGACTCACCGTGGACATCGCCACTGCAGCATCACCCCGACTCACTGGGGACTCCTCACCGTACTCACAGTCCCGACTCACTGCGGACTACGCGGCACTGGCTGGCAATCAAGACTCTCGGCTGCACTGAAGACAATCGCCCTCCGGTCTCGGTGGGGGAGTGATGTGGCGGACTCATAGCCACTAGTTCAGAGGAAGATCAACAGATGGCGCTCGGAACGCAATACAGAGAAGATGTATGAGAACTATGCAAATTACTATGAAAATCCTACATCGCGCATTCGAAGTTTCTCACCTACGCTTCAATATATAGAAATCCCCAACGCTAACCGTTGGGCAGCTGCCCGCCAGGCCACACCACCCGGCCTGGTCGGAGGATCCTCCCTTTGCATGGGGATGCTCCAACATCTCCAGCATCTCCATATACTTTTATAAGTCACCCTTAGACACAACGGAGTAGAGTAAACTCCCCATTTACAAGTGTACATTTGGTAATTATTATTTTTAGCATACCACACAATCCAGTTCCGCACCCTACAAATACATTACCTAGTGTACCTATAAACCGACGCTGACGTAGGTACAACGGGTCAAAGGTGTCAAGGAGGTCACTCTACCTAACAAAAAAACTAAGTTTCTCACTAAACTCGACTCTGAATCGTAGTATTAAACGTGCCGTTTCCATGTTTGTGAAGCTAGAATATCCTCTGGAACCTCAGTCTGGAACGCATGCGCAGTAAGCACCAAGGTTCAGCTCTCTCCTACTCCTAGTAGTTCTCTCTTCAGTGATATCTGTCCACTGGTTCGAGGCTGGATAGGACGCGCGGTTGTTTGAGACTTGTGAGTTAACATTAGTTCCGTCAGATGTCTGCAATCCTGGTTGTCTAGAACGGGATGCGATAACCTAGAGTAGGTTACGTTACACAATTTAACAGGCATAGATAGGTAGGTAGCTAGGTAGAATTACTTACCTACCTACTAAATTAGAAAAGAGAAAAATCATTTTGCTTTTTTATATAACATGTTACCGTAATCCGTAGGTATACGTATTTCTTTATACATACAGTATTGTTAGTTTAGTATGCATGGCAGTTTTAGAAACACGAGTCTAGCAATTAAGGTAATAAAAGTATAAAGGCGTTTCAAAGATTAGGTTTTATTTTACGAATGGGTAAACCTTTTCATAACCCCAATACATATAAAACTTTATACTACAGCTTCGTAAGGAGCATCTTGGAATTTGGTAGCTCAGTTTGGTATCCTCTTTACGCTAAACATAACGATCGTATTGAAAACTTACAAAACAAATTCCTCAAGTGCCTAGACTATCGTAATCGAAACCAGTTTGACAATTACAAATCTTGCTTGAAAGATACAATGTTCAATCTCTTTGCTCAAGACGTCAAGCAATTGACGCATCTGTACTTTTCAAAATAATACAGGGTCAACTTAACTCACCTCCGTTAGTAGAACGTATAAAATATCGAGTTCCTAGTCTCCGACTTCGAAATAAAAAACATGTTTTGTTTCATATCTCCCGTGCTAGAACAAACTACACCCGAAATTCATTTATTAGACGTGCCTGTAATTTATTATATAATACAAAACTATCGTGTGTCGAAATATTTGGCAATTCTTATGCTGCTTACAAAAGTAAAATCAAACAAATGTTATTTACCCAGGATAGTACATAATAAAAATTTGCTGTGAACTTGTTACTTACCTACTATTATACCATGTTAGTATAGTTATACCTGCTATAAACCTATAGGTATTTTTGTTGCATAAATTGACATAACTAATATGATATTATTTTTTTTTATGTATAAATTCTCACCTATAACTCCATAAATAAATAAGGCGTGTGTGACTACATTTACCTATTAATATAATGTAAACGCAATTAAACTTAAATAATTATTCTTAAATTTAAATGTAAAGATAAGCACTTCAATTGCCTTTCTATATGTGTGTTATCTCTTATTACTTATAGTTAAGTAAAATTACTTACGTTTATAATTAATAAGCTGTTCTGTTAACGCATAGTTTATAAATAATTAGTTAATCTATCTGAACTGTAGGCCTTATTATTTGTGTCAAATGTATTTAATCATTGTTTGTTTGGCTGTTTGTTCAGTTATTAAAATAAATAAAAAATAGAACTTTCCGACTTTATTATTAACACGCAACTTTTAATGTCGTGGTGGCGAACGTGGTGATAGGCTAGTACCGAGTAGGTATTGTAGTACCTATGTAATTACAACTCCATATATATAAATATGTAGATACTATGTGTAGGTCTGTAATAATAATAATAATAATAATAATAACTGTATTATCGGATCTTGGAAATGTAACTTCAAAGCTTTACAAATTAGGTTAGAAGTATCTAGGTACTTATCCTATTTATAAATAAACATAGACATAGCCGTCCTAAGTCCATAGGAGTCCTAACTTTTAACAAGAATATTCCAATAAGGTCTCTCTGAAATGATTAGGTTACCTAAATTCTTATAGGTTTTCCGTAAGTTTTAGCATATTTTTTCCCTGGTCGGTCCGTTGTCCTTGTTTGCGAACTTTCATTAGGCATTAAGCAGGTTAAAGACAAACAATACAATATACAACAATATATCTAAATTTAAGTAGGTAATTTAGAAACCAAACCATTTTTAAATATACATAATTATACAGATAGGTATTCCAGATCAAAAATGTACCCTTAGTACCTTAAAAAGTACCATTTGTCTAATATAGAATTATATGGTGAAAGTGTTTCAGATCCATCCTATGATTTTAGAGTTCATACGAACCAAACATCGACAAATATAAATCTTTCCTCTTTATAATATTAGTGTACACTCTAGAGTACCACCTACTCAAGCGAGTTAAGCAAATTAAGTGAGTAATGTACGTAATAAGAGGACAGCATAATAATAACGTGTAACAAAGTAACACATCTGTTTTCTTGTTTATTTTGTTCGTTCGCTTATTGGGCGGTTGCCAGACGCCACACGTGATAGTCAGGGAGTACATTTTTATGGAATTCGGCCTTTCCGTGTTCTACGAGTATAGTGACTGGATTCGTGGTATTCTGGATTAGGCTTAGAGCCTGGTAACGCTAACAATACAACGGAGACAAGTGCCAACACCAAATCGTTTATTCTTTGTTATTTATGACACATACTAGTCACATCAGTTAAAGAAAAAATAATCTTCAGCTCCAATTTCACAATAGTCGACTAGATCGTAACCAGGGATTGTTTCATCAATTATATGTCATCTCCGTATTATTATTATATTCTTGACAGATGTGTCAAAAGTCAACCAATAATCCCTGGTTATGCTCTAACCCACCATGGCGAAATTAGCACTCAATCTTTAACCCGTTGTTTAAAATTGTTAGACTCTACCAATTTCCGATTCGTCGTATATTCCAGATTAACAAAATCAAATATATATGTCGCAGGCATCTGGTTTAATCTCCTGTTTGATTGAACCGCTAGCCCGTTCATTGGATGACGCTACTCAGTTGAATGACTACAGAACAACTCGTCAAGTGGTTGACTGTAACGTCCAACGTCTTGACTGAACGTTATTCAGCGAAGTCGTTAAATGGGATATAGTATAGCAACTTTGTAATTTCTGGTTAGGATGAACATGACCAGACAAGAGTCAACAAAAAGACTATGTTACAAAGCTCTCATCTCACAAATTAACTAAACAATAGCAATAAACGTACCTTGATATTGTTTTTCATAATTATCCAGTTTCAGCACATTTTTTTCTTTGAAACTATCCGCCGGCGGTGTAATAATAGGTAAATCCATGTTGTCACCTTGTCACACTATTTTAACATAAATAACGTACTTTAAAGCTAATTTATTTGCAAAAAATAACAATACAAGTGCTTTTTGTGTCAGCTGTTCGCTGTTAGACGCCATATTTGTTTTATTCACCACCTGACTGATTTTAAGTCCGCTAACTAGTTGGACGTTTTGTGACGCTTGTACAATCAACGTTCGGCCTAGTCATACAACTGAATAGCGTCATCCAATGAACGGGCTAGCGGTTCAATCAAACAGAAGATTAAACCAGATGCCTGCGACATATATACTTAATAATATTTTTTCGTCTCAATACCACTTGTCTGCCATATATATATACAAAATTATCGGAATGTTTAAGTTTCTTAATTTTGCTAGCACTAAATGTGTTGTTTATTTTGTTTCAGGTATAGCTTCTGCCGTTTTTACTGATGGAGTCTAAAGAATTAATAATCAGTAAGTTTTACTAGCATTACATATCAAATATGTATAAACACTCCACATTTGTAAAATGAAATATTCTATACTCGAAGTAAAATTTTACAATGATTTGTCGATCGTCCAATGTGATTGTTTATGAAATGGTCTACATGTGAGTATACCATTTCATAAAGGCATGGTTACTGAGAAGGAGAAATGGCGAAATAAATTCCTCGAGCATCTTTTTAACTTATTGCTTACATCCAGTACAAGTTACTATTAAAGCAATCTGTGACAAGCTCCAATTTTCTAACAGCTCAGACAGAAACCGTTCGCTATACAGCCATTCACGAAAGATGACAAAAAATTACAAATAAATATACGTAGCGAATGTTTACGTCTTCGTTGCACGCTGTATTTATAAAAAAGAAGTAACATATAAATATAATAATATCACTTATTGGTGAATTAGACTCTACCGCACCGTTCGAAGAGAATAGATAGCTAAAAATACCTACTGTCAGTTGAGAACGTGACGTTACGCAGAACTTTAATATGAAATGCTGCCCTGTGATTGGGTGAATAGTCGTCGAGTGACTTTAAGTTCATGCTTAGGTATATACGAGTATTTACTCCAGTGAGAAACTGGCCCTAAGTCCACGTTTCAACGCAAGTCACTACGCAGCCGCAGCCGTAAAACGTAATGGCCTATTCGACAAAATTCCTGAGTCTAGCAGACGCATGCCATCTCGGAACGTTACTGATTTATATACCTAACTACGCTTCATGTTATTAACTATTCTTTGTGCCTTCTATAGTTTTTTTTTTTAACCAACGAGTAGGTACTGATTGTGTCTCTCGTACATTCCGATTCCGATATTTACAGAGTGAGATAGGTAATTTTTATAACCAATAGCCAATCAGTAAAACAATTTCTGTAAAAAATTGACTATATCACTCGTCAGTTGAACATAATTATGGAAACTGGGGGTATACTTACCTCTTGTGTTGCCTGTACTTACAAGTAACTAAAAACAATGCCCATTAAACTGCATTAATAAGTAGGCGGCCTAATCGTTAACTTTTTTTGCTCGTTCGTGAGGTGAATTCTAGAGACTATAATATTATCCAAAGTCTGTTTTTTAATCTCAGATACTAAATTGACAGATTCTATACGGCTCATCAACAGTCGTTTGTCTTGTTGTATGTTTTATCAAACTCAGCAAAACCGTTCAAAATCTATGCGCTGACTAGTTGGTTGGTTTTTGGCTTTAAGATTACTTTGTGTGTACTGTGGAACTCAACATCTGATATAATTTACGCTTGTTATTTATTACATGGAAGTCGTTTATCTAGGTTATTTATTACAAGTGTGTCGTGTTTAGTTTACTACTCGTTGACACGTCCACGTTAAAACTGCGAATAACTATATTTATCCTTCAGTGATTATCCCGTTGAAACACGGTGGTCATAAAAAGGAATACACTCCCATCAATATGTATGCATTTAATTATGTATATTTGACTACTCTTTTCGAGTTTATCTTGTTACCGCGATGTTATTGAAGCGGCTGAAATCCTAAACCTAACTAATATTATAAATGCGAAAGTAAGTGTGTCTGTCTGTCTATTACTCTTTCATGCCAAAACTACTGAATGAAATTTGATATACATATGGTCTGGACTCTGAGAAAGAACATAGGCTACTTTTTATCAACGAAGTAGAAATTATATTACGTAGGATTAGATAGGAGTTTCACACTAGCGAAAACGATGTTGTGGAGTGCTGCTGGTGCTCAGTTGAACACGACTCTATCTCGCGTTGCTATCTCTTATCTCGCTCTCGATTGCCTGACAGTTCTGCGATACTTAGCATGTCGCTATGAGTAGCCCTCGTATGTGATCGAAAAGAAGGACTTTAAAGCTATAGAATATCGTAAGCTAGAATGATGGATGGGTGACGCTTGGTGGCAAAATATAGTTGGGGAGTGGATCAGACGATCCCTTATGGGTCGATTACACCTAACGAGTACAGTGCGCAGTGGCGAGTCAGTGTCCTCGGCCCACTCGGTCACTTGCTACTCGTACCCGTTAATTGGTCGAGGGTCGGCCGAGGATACTGTCTTGCCACTGTACTCGTTAGGTGTAATCGACCCATTAGGACTATTATTGATTAGGCTTACTTCATATTACATCGCTTCAGGGGTTCCAATACCTTAGGCAGGACATGCCTAAGCCTAAATGGAAGCAAAATTAGCATAATACGGCAGACTTATAAAAGTCCTTGATTAAACTGATGACGTTACCATTACGTCTGCCATTAAACAGGTTGTACACTCCAAGCCAGGTATTAGGGTGTATAAAGAGTAATTGCATGGGAGACAACTGCAGGATACCACAGGAATAGCATGTGAATACGCCTCAGGGTTTCTGATTAGAGCTTTGGAAAGGAAACATCACAACTTTGTAGTTTGTGCCCAAGATCTTACACTCACGATCAATAAAAAAGTTCCAATTTCTAAATACTGACACCAAATAGCCCCATTTTCAATAATGCAGAAGGCGTCATTTAGCTATTCTTTTCTGTGCTATTGTTTTCGGATCTTTATCATTGATATGAGGCGTAGCTCGAAGTCTTAAAATCTACAAAAGAGACTGAAACTTAAACTCGTGCGAATAAGGGTAACAGTAAGGTACCTACCTAAGAACCTACTCTAGATCAAGACTAAGTCGACCAGACAAGGAGGAGTCTAGCCGAAGCGGACCGGAATGTTTCCCACATAGCGCGAACAATACAATACTAGAGGTAGGTATATCTAGTATAGGGTAGTATAGGCACATTAGGCACCATTGCTTCTTGAGATGAGATACCCTCGATGTCAGTTAATAATCGTAAATCAAATCTTAAAATCCTTCCAATATATCTGTAGTTTTCAAAGAAATGTGTCGAATTTGACTCAAGAAAGCAGTGTGATCAATGAAATATCGCTTTATGAAATAAGAACATGAATAATAGATGAAGTGCAGGTATTCTATCAATACTAGCCAGATTCAGCCCACAGTTCGTGCTTTGTGGGTAAAAGCCCTGCTTTTCTTCGCTCGTCTTCGTCATAGGTATATTTAGGTTTTGATCCGAAGGGTTTAAACTTTAACATTAGGTATATTAGCTCGAAATGAATTCTGCACATGCAGATTCTTCTTTTCATTCAATTGAAATATGTAGGTACATACATCGGTAATATCGGTATGTATCCTGCCTTCCGACTAATGCTAAAATCTGTACTGATGTGGCGATAGACATTACGAGAATCAGTATCAATCGTTCTGTTATTTAGACTTTTGACGGCATACTCAATAATTTTGTATCGCATACTTTGCATAATACATAACATTTAAAACAAAACTACGCAAGAAAAAAACTAGACAGTAAGTAAATGTGATTCCATAGAACAGAAATGGCAGGGTACCAGGATAGCAAGAAGTCGAGGAGGTGTGTTTTACATGTCTCCCGGTGACAGGCTCCCGGGCCGCGGGCGAGGAAATGTGTAATTTGTGCAGCTGCTAACTGTAGCTACAGTATATTCAATGAATTTTAATACTTACCTTCGCCGACGTAGTACCGCCGACGTGATTAGATTCGCCTGTCGCGGCCGGCGTCTGCTATTATGCCTTTACAACAGTTCAAGATGGAACTAATCAGTGTGGCTGTTTTCTGTTCATGCGAGCCTGGTGTATTAAACATAGTCGAAAACTGACATTTGTCTTTTCGTAATCATTCGATCCTAGTAATATTATAAACGTCTAAAATTGAAATTATGGATGTTGTTTTCAGGAGAAAACGGCTGGAGCAGGGTACCTACATGAAATTAGGAATACCATATAGGCTACTTATTATCCCGGAATACTAATGGATAAACAGGTTTACTGTGTGTGTAGTATTAGTATTGAACCATAATCTAGTGTATTTACTTCTATATAACAGTGGAATGCCGTACCCCCCATTTATATTAGTTAGAGGCATATAAATAATATAATATTTGCCTCGGCTAAAGTGGGTAACTTACGCGACATAATAATACCTACCTACTTATCTACATAATGTTCTTATTATTCGTTCATTCACAAAGGTAGGTAGGTATCTTGCTGATTCATACAAAACAATGACTGAATCGTGAAACCTCGTCTGTACACAACTCAGTATATCTACCTGTTTTGTTAGTATAAATTTTGCTGATTTCTGTAATACCAGATTTTTGTAGACGAATGAAATTTTAAAACACATGTGCATTGTGCATTTATTAATTACCTACTTACTAAATTAAATTCATTTATTTCAGTTAACTCGACCCATACCCATACGGTACAAATTTTGGTTTCTTGAAATATCTAGCTTTTACGATTGTTCAAATGTAGCGGTATAAGAAAAGTATCTGGCCGTACAGTACGAGTTAATACGTTTTATTGTAATACTAGCTGTTCCCGCGAGCTTCGCTTCGCCTTAAAAAGTTTTCCCGTGGGAATTCCGGGATAAAAGGTAGCCTATGTTCTTTCTCAGGGTCTAGACCATATGTATACCAAATTTCATTCAAATCCGTTCAGTAGTTTTGCCGTGAAAGAGTAACAGACAGACACAGTTACTTTCGGATTTATAATATTATATATTAGGATTAGGATTAGGATTAGGATTGTACAAGAAACACCTCTTAGTTAGTTAGTTACGTTAATCGTAAGATTTAAACTTGACCAGCAAATTGTAACACGTGAGTGCTTCCACAGTACCAAATTCAATAAAGGCGAAACTCAATTTATTTCCAGTTAGGCAGCCAATGGCGAGCCCGCGCTGAGTTCAATGGTGAAAATTGATACCGTTGACGGCAGCCGGCGAAAAAAGTTATCCAGAAAAGTGCTATTCGGTATTTACTGGCCAGCTTGGCTTTTTGTTGTTACTCTTTCACGTTTTAGCCTTTTGGACAGTTGACACTATGCAGCAGACCACTATGCAGTATGCACTAGCCGCTACAATTGTAAATATAGGTATAGATAGACAGAAGTTTGCTTATTGATATGATGGGAATTCTATTCCATGAGCTTATACCATTTTTCCGTTTTCATTTTTTTTGGTTCATTTCGAGTATATTGTAGATATGGTAGGTCACGGCCGGGATTCAAATCCCAATCTATATCGTAATAAGCGGGTGTGAAACCACTGAACCACAAACTCTGAAGCTATTTCGCTCAAAATCGGTCTTCTAGTCATTGCAGCTCGTTTAATACATATTGTGCGAATGGTTCTTTTCGCCATTTGTTTGTACTTAACGTAATCATTGCCTACCATGCTGGTGCATACGTACCTACCTAGGTATATTAAATTTGTCAATCCAAAAGGGAAGCCGCTGGGAATAGTGTTATACAGACTCTTTGCAACAAATACCTGCTAGAACCACTATATTGTAGAAATATCTAGTGACATATTCTCTGTTCTACTTTTAGCCTGCATAGTGCACAATCCTAATCCTAATCCTAACTAATATTATAAATGCGAAAGTAACTGTGTCTGTCTGTCTGTCTTTCTGTCTGTCTGTCTGTCTGTCTGTCTGTTACTCTTTCACGACAAAACTACTGAACGGATTTGAATGAAATTTGGTATACATATGGTCTAGACCCTGGGAAAGAACATAGGCTACTTTTTATCCCGGAATTCCCACGGGAAAACTTTTTAAGTCGAAGCGAAGCGCGCGGGAACAGCTAGTACTGTATAAATCGCTATAGGTATAGCATGAATTTCAGTTTGCAGGTCACGGGATCGATGGCCGGTGCATTTTTTATGCAAACGCCCGCCCGGCCCCTTTGCTAAGTCCCGAATGCTCATTTAATGCATGTAGCATATACTTTACCCGCCACATATGTAGCTCTTGCATATAGCATGATAATAATATAGGTGGTGCTTCTATAGATCTCTTGAATGCGTATCTTATTATGGTTTTTTGTGTTTAATCTGTCGGCTGCTGATCTACTTACTGATGATTATTGACAAATATTGTACGACTAACCTAACATATAATAGGGTCAAAAACGAAATAACTACTTGTACCTATAGTCCAGTCAATAAATTACTCAAAATGAGGTGTAGAGTGCGTGAGCAGGTATCTAAGCGATTCCTTCAGAAACTTGTTCAGGGGGCTTAGGTTGTTAACATACCAAAAGTCCTGACTCCTAGGTGATGAGCGGGGGGGAGGAGGGTTGGATAAAGGTACGAATTTTTGGTTTTTAGCTTATATCTCGAAAACGGTGCATCGGAGAGAAATATTTTCAGCTAATGAAATGAAGTTCTTAAAATTATCTAAAACTTTTATATCATATGTTTTTTTTGTAATTCCTAACCGTTTTCGAACTATTAGTACCCTCGGCTTCTTCCTACCAGCTATTACCTTAGGCAACTTCACGTTACCTAATGGAATCGCTTACTCCTGTCTTCCTATTAGTCAAAGGATTTCTCATGCCTGTTGCTTTTATTTTTAATCTCCTACTAAACGCCAGCCCTTGACATAATATAGCTAACACGCGATAGCAACCCGCAGACTCGGCGTAGTATGAGAAATGCATCGCAGCGGGCAATCCGATCAATTCTGCCTGACACTCCCGCTGTATTCTGTAGCTCTATGAGATCCTAGTACAATTTTGCAGTGGCCCACAAATATTTCTAGTCTTACGTCGCGTCGGAATAAAAAAAGCTGCTGTCGATTGAAAATCAGTGAGGTCGAACATGATAAAAATTTTGGTTCATAAATAAACTAATTAGGTAAGAATCAATGCTTGGCTAGTGTTCCGAAAAAAAAAGTGTTTTTTTTATCTGCTAAGAACATAATTATAGTTTTCATTGAGTTTCTATTTCAAGCATCTATTTTGTGACTTTGGTCCTTATAGTCCTCATCTCATATTGCATTGTTACATTTCGTAATACTGATAACTCTGACAGACGCATTAGACAAACATTTGCTATCCAGAATACCCCACCCCATGTCAGGTAACAGATTTGGTTCCCGGAATCACCTACCTAAACACCAGGTAGCGTCCTTCGTCAAGCAAAAAAAGTAAGCGTTTTATAATTCATTTTTTATTCGTCTTTTCCGAAGCTTTTTTCTTGATATCTCACGGCTCACAGCGTTTTAAATCGAATGTAGTGGAGATAATTTTAATTGGTTATTAAGAATTAAGTTATTTGTTATGGCAAATCTTTAACTGTAGGTACTTATACAAATATACCTCTGTGTAAATCGATGTGGCTAAAAAGTGATGCTAGCGAAACTGATTAATATCATAATAACTCACGGGCAATGAAAAAGTTCCAGTGCGAAAATCAAAAAATTACTTCTACACGGTAAAAACTAGCTTTACGACGCCGTCTGCAATATTGAAGTACATTCAGCATATTATCTGTCTACTACTACTATAAAACTATTGAGAAAGTTAGTTTAGAGTGGAACGTTTTCATTGCCCGTGAGTGTAGAATAAATATAATTTAGCACATCTAGATATGTGAACCGACCAACCCGCAGTGGACCAGCGTGGTGGGCAATGGTCCAAGCTTAGGAAGGCAGTTTAGACCTTGGGGATATGCACAAAGGTTCCATTCGAGAGAGCCAGGTGCAGGTACTGACACCCCCACAGAGAATAGAATAGAATAGAATAGAGTAGAATAGAGTGTAGAATAAAAGAAAATTTATAATAGAATACCCCCTTGTGGGATGTATTGTCATAAAAATCCTTGAAAAATCTATAGTTAAAATGGTTTTTCAAGAAAAAACGTGAATCGAATTAACTTTGATTTTAATAGTCCCACGTCTAAAGTAGGTCCTCCATAGAAAAAGGATAATCTAAATCAGAAGCATATCAGAAGTTATCGCGTAACGTACAAAAAAGTATCGTCTATTTTTGTTTGCTATTTAGGTAAGGGTAATTTACCTTCCAATTAAATAAGAAAAGAAGTGTCAGAATCGATCAATCTTGGCGCCAACACACACCATTTTAGTGTAAAATTTCCACTTAAACACATAAAATATAGCATACGACTCCCAGTTTCGAGATCTTCTTAGCTTGCGGTGACAAACTAAAGCTGAACAAGGGTTGGCGCGGTGGTCAGAGTATTATCCAATCAGATCAGAGGGCCTGCCACGGGCTAACGTGGCAATTCGATACTGTTTTCGATACTACACCAACATAATATATGGAAAAAGCACAGCGCTAAAGTCGTCACTTTTTGAACTAACAAATTTGCCTTACATTTTGACAGTGACAGTTGACGATACGCAACGTAAACGGAGGTTCGAAAATCTTATAATTGCTCACGGCAATGACTGACTGAGTCGCGAGCACAAGTTTCGAACCTCCGTTAACGTTGCGTATCGTCAACTGTCAAAATGTAAGGCAAAGTTAGTTCCAAAAGTGACATTTGTTTTTTCCATATGTTAGGTGTAATTTCACCAAAGGCTAAACGTATTTAGTAGCCTGTCATACGTCTGTCAGTTAGTACAAAATGTATATAAAATTTGATTTAAATACGTTTAGCGTTTGGTAAAAGTGACCCTTCGTGTAGATTCGAAAATAGTATCGAATCCAGTGCTCGCTGCACTGCTCAGTTTTCGCAGGTCGTAAAGCCTCTACTACGGGTTTTGCTATTTTCGAAAAAGATTTTCTGTCACAAAGTCAAATGTTTTTAATCATCGTATAAATATAAAATTTTCTGATGAACATCAATTTTTACAAACTACTCTCCATTCGGATAAGGGGCTCTTTCTGTTTTAGAAGAACGGACTCACTGCAATCAAATCAAGGTCTGTTTGTCAAAAGATTCATGATAGTTTTCGACAAACTATAAAACTTGAAGATACATACATTATTGACACGTCTCATTGAGAGGCTCCCCATTTTTTGGGATAAAAACGTAGCAATAATTTGATAAATCTACTCGTAGGTACTAGGTTATCATAACTGTGTAGTTTGTGTAGGTAAGGAAGGGAAGGTAGAGAGAGGCGGCAGGAAGCCCTAAATAAACACACAATTATGTATAATCCCACTCCACTCCGCCGTGTCTGAAAAACATGTCTGGAGCGTCAGCAACGGTCGCGTAGCCATTTTAATTTCGCTATTGTGTCATTTGTTTGCTATCTATATATATCTTCTAGCGTTTTATATTTAAATTTACACTAGACTAATTAAGTACTTGACTGTTACCAATGGAGTTTGTATATTATTGTGATGGTAATACGATAAGTTGTTATATGTTTTCGTCAAATCGTAAGTTTTGATTTATTGTTCTACATTATCCCTATAATGAGTCCTAAAATTTATTAATCATGTTTTTTGCTATCAGTACAATACTGCTCGTGGCTTTTGCAGTAAGAGAAGTTATGATCTTAGCGAACACTCTCGCTAAAGGTAACAGAATATACGCAGTTCTGGTCCCTGTTACTTTAGATACTGGGTGCATTTCGCAGTGAACATTAAAAGTGCAGATTTATCATAAGTCTGCGTGGACGTAGGTAAAAGCTGATAGTGAATGGGGCCTGCTACAACCACAATATGGGCGAATTTTGAATGAAACATTCAATGGACAATATAAGACCAAATTCTTTGTTTCGTCACCCATTGCAACAGACAAAAGGTTTTTGTAAGTGTTTAAAATAAATATAATCGGGCTGAATATGAATTATTTACTATAAAATTGACTAACTTATAATGCTTATGTGCTCAATATTTTACATAAGGTTTGTCACGCAAGAAGCAAAAGACCGTTTTAATCTCAATTAACAGCTAAATTAAAAAAGTAATAAAAATATACGACTATAAGCTGTAATAACTAACCTGCTTTTGATTGGATTTTTCTCTTTGATTACGGTGCAAACTACTAAAGCTGATACGTACAGGGGGAAGTACCAAATGGTAATTGATGCTTCAAAAGTGACATTATTTATTCAGAGAACTGGCTAATGGGGAAACTAAAGTGTGCATCGTTAGTGAAATTTCATATCAAAACTATACATATAAAAATACTGTTTTTAAAAGCACTTAGTAGAGTTAAATTAAACAACACACATTAACAATACGCACCAGGGTACCCTTTTTATTAGTTTTGTTCAATCTTCTAATGAGCGGTACTCACAAAACCACTTTTCACCCGACACGGGATAAGAATTAAGATTACACAATATACCAGGATTCCATGGATGCGCTGGGGTCAGAGGGTGACTGAGGGTGCTGCCTGGCAACCCCCGCAACTCATCTAACCATCTACCCTCAGAGCTTGAAATCCGGTGTAAGCATTTTCTACGTTGTCCTCCGATAAAACAGATCTTTTAAAAATAGACTCTGTGGTACTGATTAAAGGAACAAAGTCATGCGATGTTTGTGCCTTTCGGAGGACAGTACTTGTATAGCGAAAGACTACCCTGAATTCTGAGGGGAGGATGCTGGGAGACGTATCAACTTATGTTGTCCTGGTAAAAACAAAATGTTATTGCAATAATAATTTGCAGGAAAATCATATTTCGTTTCGGGTTATTTGCGATTTAGGTGATGTGTTGTTTCAATGGAAAACGCCAGGCTGGGTGGTTTTGATTTTTTTAATTAATCTGAAATTGATGTAGTTTTATTGTCAAACCGCATGTTATAATTTTTAATCCCTTTTTAGTATCGACCTGACTGCAGGTCAAACAATATAAAACGTAGTATGAATCCACTATGTCTGAATGGAAATTAAACAGGGTGTTATTTTAACATCAAATAAATTACAATACTTATCGCAAACTCACTTTTTTTTAAATTAAATGTCCATATTGTGTTCCAAAATCTATTTATTTTACGTAAAGGTTAGTTTAACTGTTGAATTTGATTGCTAAAAAATAGGGCGACCATGTATGACCGTTTTCTAAATCAATTCCTTTGTGTTACCCATTCTTTCAATGTATTATAAGTTCTACGATCTTATGGACACCCTACAAATACCCAGTAGGAATAAAATTGTAATAATGGTGGGACCGCGTGCTGTCATCAAATATATTACAACAAGGGTGACCATAGCTTCAATATACGGGCGGAAACGGGCAAGGAGGGTGCCCGGTAAAATCTCATTTCAGAGCTTGCACTTATAAGTTCCTTTGTTGTAAAATTGTGATACATTTTGTGTGCCGAATGGTCGTGTGCACACACGTCTCTTTACAAAAGCAAAATTATAAGTTATTAGAAAATAAATAATGGTTCGATTTTATAGGTACTTCATTATTGACTTTATTCACTGCAGACTCAATTTGAATGGTTATCCCGGCCAAAAACAACCACTTCGTGGCATCTTTATCTATGTAGATAAACGTCGGTATACCACAATCTGCGTAAAATAGTGATGAGTTTTTGACATACGAAATATACAAGTTTATCTAGACCAGATTAAGATGTCATCGCTGGAGGCGGGACCAGAGCTGGCGAAAAATTAAGTCTCGGAGTAGTACTGCCCTCAACATTTATCTCCTTGCATTTAACGTAAGCATTAGGTACATGACAGCTCTCCAAATTTCGTATTCCGTCAAGTAGGAGCAGCCCCCCTCTCGTCTCAAACTCACAGTGTAGACTCCGCTTTACTTGACTCCTGCCAACACAACACACCATTTCTCATATATAATATGTATGTATTATGGTAGTTTTTTACTACAAACCGCAGTCGACGAAGAATAACCAATTTATTTTTTACGATCCCTTTAAACCTCTTTCGCACTGATAAGGTGGAAGCGGTAGCTGTGTGGTATGTTATTGTTATTGCTCGCAGCGCAGTACGAGGATGAAATGTGCAGTTTGTGTGTGTGTGCCCTTAGGAATGAAAATGACTCAAAAGTTAGTCAAATGTGAAAAGTAAAATGCTTTCAAAAGAAGTGGTAGTGAGATACATTTTTTAATAACTGACTTCAAAAAGAAGGACATTCTCAAATGGTAGAGAGTTCGACTACGAAATTATGTACACTGATGTGTGCTGAAGTCACGGGTTTGTTTCCTGGCCGGGGAATATTGTATAAGTTCTCGGGTCATGATTCGTGAACGAGCCTGAAAGATTGCGATAGGTATGGGGGACACTTGTCTGGCATTTATCTGTGTAGCGAGCACATGATTCGATACTATTTTCGAATCTACACGAAGGGTCACTTTTACCAAACGCTAAACGTAATTAAATCAAATTTTAAATACATTTTGTACTAACTGACAGACGTATGACAGGCTACTAAATACGTTTAGCGTTTGGTGAAATTCCACCTAACATATTATGGAAAAAACAAATGTCACTTTTGGAACTAAGTTCGCCATACATTTTGACAGTGACAGTTGACGATACGCAACGTTAACGGAGGATCGAAACTTGTGCTCACGACTCTGGTCAGTATTTTACCCCACAACGCTCCTATACCCCCTGCTATCTGAGTAATTATATTGTTGTCTACTTTTGTTTTGTATATTGTTTGTGTACAAATAAAGAATATTTATCTATCTAGTCTATGCGTAAAAGTTTTGGGGAAACCTGCATATCTAGATTAAGCACATCTAGATATGTGAACCCACCAATCCACATTGGACCAGCGTGGTGGGAAATGGTCCAAGCTTAGGAAGGCAGTTTAGACCTTGAGGATATGCACAAAGGTTCCACTCGAGAGAGCCAGGTGCAGGTACTTACTCCCCCACAGATAATAGAATAGAATGGATATGGATAGAATCCCCACAGATAATAGAATAGAATGGATAGTCTATGCACTAGTTATTATTCTGTGTCTATGCATAGTTGTTCGTGAGTGTTCTATGTGACATAAAATATCAATAGATCCAACATGAACAAGATGTAAAATAGCGCTTTCATTATAGTGCGAAATTGTAGCCACCTCGGGCGGTGTCGGGTACAGCTGAATGCTTTTACGCTTCTACCTAGGTATGTATATGATAGTATATGACGTTATATACGTAACATGCGTGCATTAGCCTGCGTCGTTTATGATTATGAACCCGTTATTCGCTTTACTGGAGAGATATCGTTAAAATCTTAATGTAGTTTTAGGGTGACTTTTACCAAACGCTAATCGCATTTAAAATTGTATTTTTGTACTAACTGATGAAGTTTGACAGGCGACTACGACTAAATTTGGTAAAAGTCAACCTTAATTTGCCATTCGTTAAATGCATGCCAAAAATTGGCTTTGAAAATATTTCCAATACTTGACGAATTTTGCATTTCTCATACTTAAATACTAGATAATTTCACGTAAGAATCTTCTAGTTTGCTACATGTTGGTAAATACAAGCGAGCGTGCCCATACTCGTATTGGTGGCGTGACACAAACCAATTACGTGGTGTGCTTGTGTTGTGCCGACGCCCTGTAGAGTGCAGTTGGGAGTTGTTCCATTTTTTACGTGAAATCGTGGAGTTATGCAGTGCTTAGTCCTTGCTGCGTACCTTACGAATAGGTAGATTACATAGATGTATATTAAATAGCTTTGAAATGAAACCTCGCCAAACTCCGATAGTCATGAGTAGTCATGACATGACAAATCCGCGCAAAACTTAAAGCAAAGCACGGCTAAAGCGAAACATGACTGAATAGTGAGCACATTTGTAAGTATTATCATGGCACCAAATTTTATTTTACCTACCTATGTATTTTTACATTTCATTTTATTTTGGTTGTTGTTAATAATGGACTTGAGTTCTTTTATTTCATTTTCCGGTGGCAACATTTTGTTTTGTTTTTATTGATTTGACATTGCTAAAATATAAATTTATGACTTCAGAATCACATCACTACTAAACACCAAACTATCCAAACCTAAAACAATCTTCGTTAGCAGGTTAACGGCATCATGTAGGTCTGCGAAATATTAAAAATCAGTGTAGGTACGACGGCTGACTTTAATAAACCACATCATAAAGTTTACCGGTCTGCTGACCAAGTAAAACTGTAATTACACCATTTGACTTGATATGTGTAGGTGAAAATTACTCACATCCACATTTTTTTCATTCAAAACAGTTTAAAACAATCAGTGTGGTCTGGTATCATAGTTACAAATTTCTAGTTTTTAATTGTTGTTGGTAGTAAGTACTGTTATTCTCTCACGACTGGTGATTATATTGTTAGTTATCAGATTAAGATTATATTTAGGGTTCCGTTCTTCTTATAAAGTAGTACGTACCGGTATAACTCATAAAACAAATACCTAACAGAAGTATTTATCTAGCATGATATTTTATTGTTATTTGTTGAAGTGTTATATGTTATTTCTACCATATACCAGTTGAGAAAGAAAATCAGAAATCTTTTTGTTTGTTTAAATTTTATTTATCGATACTAAAAAACAACAATAAATGTCCTGTTTCTGCTACTTAGATTAACAATATACTAACAAGATGGAGAGACAGTGCAAAAGAAACGTCTCGACAAATTTAATAACACCCACACTTATACCACTGAAATATTTTGAATTAAAAATTAATTAAACTAAAAACAACCGGAACCCACAAATCAGATTTTCGCTGCCCTTCCTATTGTTAAAAAAACCCTGAGATCTTAATTTATTGTGGTGTTCGTGTAATTTAATTTGAGCTCCAACTATGTTGTTGAAACAACGCGACTGTATGGTGCGAGTCTCGTATTTCGATTACGAAACGGTTTGTTGGTGTCATAACAGCGTTATTTGAAAGTTTGCCTCGATTCATGGTACTAAGGCATCATTGGAGCAAAGAGGTTCAGCTTACATTACCTTATAGTAAAATACGGAGAGGTTTGACCTTTTCAAAATGGGGAACGTTAGATGAGTAGTACTGGCGCCTAAACCGAGCTGAAGAGTGGCTGCTATGCATTTCAAACTAGCTTTTGGGTACAATTATTGAAAGTTTACAACAATTACAAAAGATGACTGCTATATATCATATAATATCCTTCCTACATGTCACCATTTACAGGCGTCCCTCTAGAAGTGTCACTATACCCTCAACCTTCCTCATCTAGCAAATACCTGACTGAAAGTCCGAGACTAAGTTTATCCATCACAAGATACATTTGCCCGTTTCGTTTAGGTCTGCAAAAGTCTAGGAGCCTTTTAAAAAAATCTAAAATCTGCAGCATCAGCATTGCTATAGAAGTCTGCTCTCGGCGTTTCCTCCTCGCGGCTATGCGCCACACTTACACCTTCTATTAATCTCTAAGCGCCTGGTACATGCGCGGCCGACTACCTGTTGTTACGTTACTTTTCCCTCCTCCGACCCTCCTTCGCTCACTCCTCCCACTTTCTTGAGGCGAGAATCGAGGAGTTGGATTCGGAACGCAGGAAATTGTTTTTTTTTTACTTTATTGCTGTCTTCATTTGCTTGGCGATTCATATTAATGCATTTGCGATATTATAAAGAGGTACTTAGGTATTCAAAATAATAAGTTGGATGATATTTTTGAGTTATGATGAATTTCCAGGACCTACCACAATAATCTAGTCAGTCTACAAGGCTAATTTTCTACTTCCTAGCCTTTTCCTTATTACATCCACAAAAAGTAATTCGGATATTGGCCGTTTAGATTCTCTCTGGATTCTGGTTCTATACTGGTGGGTACACACCTACCTGCCTACCAGATATATAGCCAGGGTAGTTCCACTTGAGCATGGAAGTCTATGAAATAATTTTAACATGTATGGATGATCCTAACTTGTTCTGTTCTGCGACAACTCAAAATACTGCGCGTCATCGCTCGTCGCCAAACCTTGAGTTTGGAGTGTTTGGTTGGACTTACGAAGTTAGGTCAATAAGGTCTGTGTGGTTACCACCACTGAAAATTAGCGATTAATAATCCTTAAGCAGAGTCGCTCGCTCATCAAATCTGACGTAACATCACGTTTGTCAGGCCAGCGATGCTGCTTATGGATTGTTTATTGCTATATGTGTCGGTTGTGGTACGGCACCTAGGATGCTGTAGTTTAGCATATACACAATGTGTGTCAATGTATGTTATACTCACGATAGTCACTATACCTAACTGACAGTCTTCAAAAACTAAAAATATATTTTCTCTTGTTACAGGCAGTGGTGGATAACCTAAAGAGATGCTGGGTGGGGCGGCGGGCGCCCGCTCCCGCCCGCCCAATGACCAACCAGGTGAGTTACAGTGTATTTTAATTAAGATCTTTCATCTTCCTGGGACCTTAGTTAATTTAAACTTTATATTTTTTATTTATTTATTTAGGTATACAAAACGGTACGTAGTTCACACATTAGTTGTAAACAAAATCACAGAATCTGATCTAACTATGCTCCATCCAAAGTATGTACACAGTTACACACAGGATCATTAACAAATTGTGCTTAACGTTAACTTTTAAATATTAGGTATATATTATAATAACTGGTATATTTCTGAATAGTTGAAACTAGTACACACTACACTGACATTATGGTTATGATAGATTTCTGGTAAAGCCCGCCTTAAATTTGTTAATTCTTGAGTTATATATATTACTATCTCAATGTGATTTAGGCGAGGAGTGCTGGGCTAACAATAACAACAGAGTTTATAAACTGAAACTATTCTAAAAATTTCCTCTTAGTAGTGAAGTAGTTTTCATCATAATTTGGGCCAGATTTTTCACGTGAAACCACATAAGGAACATTCATTTATCCACACATGTAGGTACAAACTTTTTCTCCACAGTTTTCATTTACACGAAAATATCGCAATCTTGAAACTTCTATGAGCCTGCTGATCTTTTTAAACTTTGTTAGTTAATATTATTTTGGCACACAGGTCATGCCCGGTTCCCGGTGTATTCGCTGTTCCCGCAGCAGGGCAATCGATCCACGATACACAAAGGTGAGTGTCTCAGTACTCTCGGCTGCTCCTCCTATATTATGCTCTCCCTATCGATAGGTAGGTGAAGAGATAAGGTTATAAAGGGTTTCCCTGGTAAAGTGCATACCAGGAAGATAGTCACACAACTCTTTTGAAAAATAAATTACATGCATGTTTTTTTTTTAGATCTCCTTACAATTCTTTTTGTGTTATTTTATTTTTATTGAATTCTATTATAATTTTACCAATAATAAAAGATGTTTATAAAGAGAACTTTCGTCACCATCTTTAGGGTGTGTACTTTAACCCTGGACAACCTGTATAGGTTTTAGGTTGTAAAAATAATAATTTAAAATTAAAAAAACCGACTTCAAAAAACCACTAAAATGTAAGAAATAATTTAAGGTTTACACAAATTCTACTCGTATGTGACAGTACAAATATACCTAAGCAGGAACTGTTCTTTTTTGATGTTGGTGCGGTGACAAAGTAATCTGAAGAAATATGGCACCAACTTCAAAAATGAACAGTTCCTGCTTAGGTATATTTGTACTGTCACATACGAGTAGAATTTGTGTAAACCTTAAATTATTTCTTACATTTTAGTGGTTTTTTGAAGTCGGTTTTTTAATTTTTTAAATTATTATTTTATTTTATCGTTTTTAGTTTATTTGCAATCATTTTTAATCAAAAGTAAGATGCAAATGATACCAAAAAGTCCTACTAATCAATACGAATCATTCAAGCCTAAAGCCTCCTTTTTTTGAAGTCGGTTAAAAATAGAGGTATATCCTGCTATAGGGTCAGTAAACTTTACGTAATGGGTTAGCAAATCACAAAAAACCATTCAACACTACACACGCATTAGGTACTTTGTAAGTAAACAATTGGTTGCCAACCAAACGTTGCCGCGTTGTTGTCATTGTATGTGTGAAGTTTCAGATGGACTAAGTTTAGTTTCAAGTGAGAAGAGAAGTTTCAGTTGGGCGAAAGTTTTATTTGAGAAGAAGTTTGCCAAGCTCTAGAACTTTCTAACTAACTTTCCCGTGTCCCCTATATTCGTATGCGGAGAGGTTACGGGTTACGGGCTAGTTTGAACTAAAATTAGGATTTTCCTATTGCTATAGGTACATATTACTGCTTATTTGAACAGATTTTGAAGAATTTGAACTCAGCAACTTCTGTCGAAAATCTTATTAAAACCGCTCCGCTACGTATAGTTATCCATCTAATATATCTGTGGATCTACGGTTCAAATCTATAGATAGGTTTAAAAGTAAAAAAAAAAATACATCCTTTATTAATAGTACGTGACTAGGTATGAGCATAATTATAATCATTAATGCTAAATAAATTTAAAACTAAGCGTTGCTTACCTATTCGGTATATCAATCGGTGTGGAAATAAAAAATCCATCGTAAATTTCGTGTCCCCTAGTCTACCCCATGTTTTGACGTAGTAGTTGATGAATATTCATTGAATAATAAAACGCTTGTTACAATAATAAGTGATGGGGAGAGGGGGTTTAATCTTAATTTGTGTCGTTCATCAGTGTTTCTCGACCTTCGATACCTAGCTTTCATTTTATAATGTTTATAAATTTGTAATATCCTTAATTGCTAGCTAAAATGTTGAAATAAGCAACCATTTTGCGTAGGTACCTACCGTATTGATCCTATAAATAAACTTATTAATTTCCTCTTTTCTAAATATAATCCGATATCAGGCTACCAGGGGGGCTCGTGTTTATCTTGAACGGAATCAAAGTCTGTCCGAACGGTAATTTTACGCACATTGCCCGGCTGTCCCCCGCAGCGGCCGCGGCCGTGAAGATAATGTGGCGATGCACGCTCACACGTCTGCTGGCCTGGTACTGCCACAGTTAGATGTAATAAGATTAGAAGTTGAATTATGAAGTTAGAATAGAATTTCTGAATTATTTTATGCTAGGAATTCGTATTGGATTAATGCTTTAATAATGTAGATAAACAGTTAGGTACGTTTGGGGTTTTCGGAGGCATAATTAAATACAGCTACACAGTATTTTAGTTCTACTTAAAATGAACTTTTAATAAATATAAGAACAATTTTCTTGTTTCGCTCAGGCACTAACGAAAAACGCGGATGGCGGAACCCCAGAAATTAAATAAACAATATAAAAGTAATCCAGGCTCTTGTCTGTCTGTCTGTCACGATTTCACGGGTGCCACTCAGCCGCAGTTACTGGGGGAAACTGTCCGATTTGTTTGAGATACTCAAGTATGACTAAAACGTAAGTTTCTTTGTTACTAAGGTTAGTTATGAGGTGAATAAAGACTTGAAAAATATTAGTGTTTCTGTGATTACATGAAGATAAAAAAAGATCATAAAAGTCATGAACTCATTATGTTAAAATGAGCATTTTCAGATTTTGTTTTGGTATATATAAATAACGATTGTAAAAATTTTCTGATTAAAAATCTATCTGCCTTTCATAATATTGGACACGATACCCGTTTTCTAAAACTACGTATTGTTTTATAGTGCCTGTCATTCCCGACGACTTGGTCATAAACAACAGGCATCATAATATTGGACAGTCAATAACCTTAACCAACATGTCGACTGTTGAGTGAACACTCAGATCAACTACAAATAGATTCGCAATCGCCGTGTGCACTATTCTCTTTCTCACTCAAACCATAGATGTTGCCGACAAAAAAATAAAACCTAAATATGGGGAAATTTAACTTATCATAATAACAAAAACAAAACTTGAGTATATCGTCGGTTGATAGGAAAAAGACACTAAAGGCTAATTTTTCAATAGCCAGACAAAAGTTTTGCTGGGAAATAATTTTGATGCTGTTGCGTCTCAATGTTTCTCAATGTTTGTATTACCCAGATAACATTTATCTGAATATTGAAAAATCAGCCTTAGTGAGTTTTTCCTGTCAACCGACGATATAAGAAAAAAAACTTTACTCATACTTATTTGATTTCAATATAATTATTTAATATACACAAACTGAGTGGATTGTATAATTCATTGTCTTCGTCCAATCGAAACCATCCTCTTCAAAATGTGCCGAACAGAATTTTTGTATGTGTCCTTGGTTCCCAATTTGTGCGACCGGTAATATCTATCCATTTTCTTGATATTTTTTTTTCTGTCGGAAACCTATGAAAGAGATAAATGGATGAGCATGAGCATTATAATCGTGGGCCAAATATGTGATGGGGTTTTTTTTAAAGGAAACACGTATTTCGTATCAATACAATAAACTTTATATTATACAGAAGAAATCACACATGGAAGAAAAAAAAAGAAACGAACGTTTCCTCACAATGAGAGGCACCTCATTTGAAAGAGGAGAATGACTTCTACAAAATACAATCTTCACAAAAACCGAATTCGTGCGCCCCATTTGTAAACCCAACCCGAGTCCGTTACAATTTCTAGTATTTTCTTTGCATACTATAATATTTGTGGGTAAAATAAATTTTCAATAACTTGCAACCCCATGTGATTTGTTATGATATGGTACCTCGTAATTTTTACTTAAAACTGATACTAAAAGACCTTACAGTATTAAAATTAGTATCGTTTTATATTAAAATCGAGCCAATAGATAGTACTATGATGAATGTAAGCTTGTTAAACTTGATAGTATCTACTTACATGTGAAAATATATCTCATCCATCATTCCATCGTGTTTTCGTTCAATATGCTCTGTACAACCGAACAAAATCCACCCACCCATGTCACACACTCGTTAAGTGATGATAATAGTCTAATAAACTTAATAAACACCCACAAATCACTAGCAAATCAAAAATAAATAGCATTTAGAAAATTTTGTTGTAACTGTCAGCCTTTGTTTGGCACAGATTTTTCATTTGTTTCATTGTTTGGCACAGAGAACTGACGTAAACAGGCGCCACAGCAAAAAGGACAAAAAATATTTACAGCTTAACGTTTCTTTCTTACGCTTAATGTAGCTAAGCGTCTCTTTTTCGCAATGTCAGAACTGTCACGATTATACCCCTGTGAGTGAACACAATAGTCAGTTTCCAGCATTCCAGGATCGAGGATTCTGACAATCGCCTTTCATAGGAACAAAAAAACAAAAGAAAATCGTTATTTTATGAAGGAAAATTCCTTGACGGCTTGGCGTGTATTGTTTCGTGTTATTGGAACTTTTATCTCTTTTGAATTAGCCCGAAGCCCGGTATAACTAAATTTTTTTATATAAAACGTGTTTAATACTAATAATAATAATATTCTCTAATCACTGGTTTTACTTATGGGTCACTCTTTAACTTACGAAAAATAGAATATAATCCTTCACTGCGAAACTTAAAACAAACAAATACGAAAAGACAAATAAATTGGACTGGTACTCTTTCACATAAAAAAATAGATTATATAGGTACTTATACACTGTATGTGTGCAAACTGCTAACGTTTTTTATCACGGCATAAACATAAAACTCACCTCATACTCTGACTCAAGCGCAAATAATTAATTCCAGTCAGAAAACTAACAACAATAGAGTGTGCCGCACACATAAAACACGCAGTGAAATAGAAACATCCGCTAATCTCCCTTTTATTTATCAAATAAACCATTGTTTCGCGGCCGGCAATTATCCATTCTCGTAAAACATAAAACCTCTATGACTCTTATAGGAATTTGTAACGTATAAACTTAGTATGGTGGCGCCACTTACGCGCAAGTAGTGCCACCTATTTTCTTGAAGCAATTCGTCTGACGATTTGAAATCAAATGTAGGAATTTATACAGTACCTAGTCAGGATTTTGTTTCCATGATAAAAAGTTATCGTAAATGATTCCTGTAATTCATGTTTCATGCATCTTAAACCGGACAAGTGCTCCTTCTCAGGGGTCCTACTTTATCAAACCACTACCTTACCTTATTCTGAAATGAACCCAGAAACAGCTACCTGTACTTAAAAAAATAATAAAGTAAGTTCAAAAAGCTTATAAAAAAGCACTACTAGTAAGTCGTAAGAAACAGCGAATACCTCGTAAAATTATTATGGTCGTGTTTTTTTAGTTCATATTTCATTTGAACTCGTTCAATTAATTTAATTGGTCAGACTATATTAGTGCGTTAGTAATATAAAGTAATGTTGTGTTGCATAGTGGCACTCACAATCTCACAAAGCCGGCCTGTTCACATGGTGACGTCATGTGTTGTGTCTCCAAGGGAGTTCTATTTACAGGGCGATGACGTCACAGGGTATGCGTAATTTATGGCTACACAGAGTTGATATGAGTCGTATGTCGTACCGCAATGTAAGTAACGTGAAGTTTAAAAAATATGTACTTATGTTGAAATTAAAAAAAACCTTGGACAAGAAGATATTTTTTTAAGACTGCTGTTCCGCAGATTTTGGTCGAGTAAATTAGTAAGGGGAAGAAAAACAAAAATAATTTTTCTTTGGACATACTTACCTATAATTAAAATTACCGATGATTAAAAAGTTTTCGCTCATATAAAACTCATTATGCTGTGGCCAAAGACTGCTCTAAAATTTTGTTGTATAAAATCTTTTCGAAGCTCCTACTATCAGCCGCCATTTTGCGTAGTGCAGTTTGTCGTACGCTACGAGCTGAGTAGCGTGAACAGTACCAGGGCAGCATGATATCTCAAGAAGCAGGTTATCACCATCACCCCGAAGTGACCCACTACGCAGCTACGAATTCGAAAGTCTCTCGCTCTAGCCACCACACCCTTATAATTATGTTTACTCTAGCTTGTCAAAAAAGCCACAGAGATAAAGCCGTGGTTATACAGGCTGTTGCAACAAGGGTAACTATACTAAACCGAAACCAGCATGTGCAGCATGAAAAAAAAATATTTTCCATAGAAACTTAGTTGGTCACGTGACTTTTTTACTATGGAGAATGTTTTTTTTTCGCGAATTTTGAAATCCTGATTTCCTTTTCGGGCTTAGTTATAACATGCTGCACATGCTGTTTTCGGCTTATTATACCCTTTTTGCAACACCCTGTATAGCGTAGACTGCTCTGCACCTTAATTTTTCGTGAGCTAGAGTGATCCCTAGGCCAGTCATAATTTCGTTATCTGGGCGACCCCAGCCAGTGTCAATCTATCATAATCAACTTTATAACGGCATCAAAGGGACCCCTACACTACACTCTACGCTGTGTGTTGTTCAAGCAATGCTCTCATTCTCGCTCGATATTTTTTTTTCTGTGTGACGGCGCTTTTTAGACCGGAACTAGTTCTAGTACCTATAAAAATAAGTTGGGAAACTAAAATCCGCCTACTGAAAAATATTCTCGTGTATCCATACAGGGTGTTATAAAAAGATCCTGTATAATTATCATGTGCAGAAGATAGTCTTGGTGATATGCTAAAGTCTCCACTACACTACTCGTGAAGTTGATCGAGGTTAGGCGAATACGAGAGTGTGGAAAGACACTTCGTCTTATTTCGTGCAACTTTACCAATCTTACTTCGGCGTAGAATCTAAGCGTGTGTGGCGGAAGCTAAAAAGAAGGGCAAAATGGTTTCTTTTTGTTCCTATATTGCACATTAGTCTTGAGAGATCCATTAATCTATCACCATGACTGTAGATCAAAACAAACATTAATAAAAAAACACACAACTAATCTCCGGAGACTAAACCCTCGCGATGAAATATCGAACACGCCAAGTGTCACAGATTAACTAAACAAATAGGTGAGAGATTATGAATAATGCCTGTAATTATATCTGTATTCTTGGGAAACTGTTGAATATTTTGAAATAGACTGTAAGCAGAAAACCTAGCACGGCGTGCAAGACGCGCACTCCAAGCCGTGACAAAAGTTTTGCGTCGCGTCGTTTTCACATTATGTGAGTCACATGGGTTCCCCTCATCTCGCCTAATCTTTATTGACCGAAACTCGTTTCGCATAATTCGTATGGTCTAAACTTTTTTGGTCGAATCATCCCTTTGCCAAACCTTATGTGGTCTAAGGCTCGTTTTGTCTAAAACTCTTTTGGCACAATCTTGAAACATCTAAGTCTCGTTTGCTCAAATTGATTTTCAAATCTTGGTAATCTTGTTTATCCTTATATTAAGTTATTAAATAATATATTAAGTAGTACATATTACTACATATACAAATTGTGGTATTCTTTTCTTAAATTCCGAAAATCACGATATAAAATGATCACAATATCGAATTCAAGACCATTATAGTTATTACAAACGTCATTAAAACTCCATAGAATCAAAATCTAAAGATAGGTGCGACGACGAGCAAAGCGAGGAGGAGCGTGTTAGGTGCACATATTCGTCAAAAGCAAAGCGGAGCGCAGCGAAGCGGAGCGGAGAGTTTCCCACATAGCGAAAACAAAACAAGGCACCACTTTGCGCTATGTAGGTACTTAGACGTTCCGTTAAAGTGAAATCCAAACGAATATTATTACTTTGTATACTTACCTCCATTGCATTATTAGGCTATTCAAGATTTGACCAAAGCATTGTTAGGCTAAACAAGATTATACGAAATAACTTTTTACTAAACGAGATTTATGCCATACGATTTTCGGCGAAACGAGACTTTGACCAAACGTTACTATGCAATACGACATTAGGCAAATAAATCTTAGGCCAAAAAAGGTAGAACCGAGTCACATAACGCGGCCTCGAGAGCGAAAACTTTTGTCACGTCTTGACGTGCTTGTCTAACGCCCCGTGCTAGGCTAGCTGAAGAAGAAATGAGCTTCTTGCTTGTTCTTATCACCATATTTACGATTCAATGTTATTCGTCTATATTATGTTTATCAATAGATTTTACTTCAATGTACTTAAATATAAACCATCGTGTAAGTTTATGATGTCGGATCTAGAATCAGGTCAATATACCCGTGACCTGATTGCAGGTCGTTCACATATCAAATTTCCTCCTCTATAAATTTTATAAAATTCTTTAGATCCCATACACAATAATCGGACATATTAGGTAACGTAAATAATTATGATCATCATAATATGAGCGTCATCTCCTCTCCTTCCAACCACACATGTGTGTAAATTCCATTAGTAGACGCTGAGTGACAACTAATTATAATGAAGCCGAGGTCCCTCGAGTAGCGACGGAAATAGATCTTTGTTGTCCTTTAAAATTGTTTGTTTGAAGTATGTTTGAACCTCACAGCACAGACATCTTAGAATGAGAACTATATATACCTAAAGCTTCTAAATTCCATACTTACTATTAACATTTTAGTGAGTTTTACAAGAATCATTTACTTCACCATTTCTAAACTCACTTTGGCTTATTACACTTACATCCTTAGACCCTGCGAGCACTAATTTTTTTTGTAGTGTGATAATTTTGTCGCATAAATATGAGTAACATATATTATGAGTTTATATTCATAAAAACAATATAATATGGAAATTATATGAACGGCGGCGGCGCTATATTTTAAATTCGTGTCGCAAAAAGTCAAATCGCAGCTGCCTTACATTTTTATTTACAGTAAATTTTGTCAAGTATAGATAATGGTCAGGTCCGATTTTTTATATAACGCCAAAAAATATAATATTAAATTCATCAAAAAACCAATAGCATCAATCACCAGGCCAGCATAACCTGACGTTGGTCCTCTTGTCCGCAGTAACAGAGAGTCTGTACTCGACGTCGCTATCGGCGTTCGGAGTGCCGACCCCGCCCCCGCACTCCCCGTACTCCCCTCTACACCTGGAGCTGCTGAATACCTGCCAGCGGGTCACCTTTGAAAATACTGAAAAGTAAGTGCGCAAACAAAATAGCTGGACCAAGTTGGTTGAACTTTCTTTCTCCCCATTAGCTTCATAAACTGTTGGGCATAAACAAATGAGCGCCAATAACAGACTCCTCTAATCTACAATTTATTCAAAATTATTCTTAACTGTAGGTACTAATAATATATTATTATGTTCTACTCCCAAAGTCCTTCTTGATTCGAATATATGTGATCTGATGATCATCTCACACACGGAAATCTCTGAGTCCGACAAAACCTTAGTACTTCGACATTTTTAGTTATGCCATGTCGAAGTAACCTTTTTCTGAGATTCAGCCCTTTTGACCGGAGTCAAAATACCTACTGGGGTGCTGTGTTTTCAATCCTATCTTTTGTTTAAAAGTATGCATCAAAATTGAGTCCATTCAATGTACCGATCATAATGAGAAATTTACCAATTTTCCTTCACCAGGGACCAAAAAATGGAGGACGGCAAACTAGGAATGCAGTGCGTGACAGAAGCTTCATGCTGCCCCACGGAGCTGCAGCGGCAGATGCTGGAAAATGTGACCAGCGGCATGCAACCGCTGGCCGTCAAGACTGAGCATGCGCGCCGCACGTGCTGCCTCACTGGCTCCCCTAAAAAGGTACCAGGAGTGTATGAGTGTAGCGGAGTTGGGCGGGTAATAATAGAAAAGTGATAGGACGATTGGAATAAGCTCAGCGTGTTTGTTATTGATCTTTGAGGGTAGGTTTATAGTTTGTGTAGAGGTAGGTAATAATGAACCTCTTGCAGAAAAAATATTAATTTCATTTTGTATTACGAATGCTAATTGGCGCAACCACGATTAGGAAACGTTTCTAAATTTATTTAGGTCTGTGTCGACAAGGGTAGGTACAAAATGTTAGGGAAAATCCACCATCATTTAAGTCGTCGGACTCGTCGGGCGTCGTTGAATTTGCATCGCAATATTGTTCTCATGTTATACCAATAGCGACAGCGCCGCCGCGCCGCCGCTGCCGCCGGTTATTGCCAATTTGGCAAATTAAATCGATTCGTTACGTTAGTTACTTTGCAGTTAAATTGAACATCTTTACAGTCTAGACACTTAAAATATTGTGATACCTACGAAATAAAAATCATGACAGATGCTTCTATAACTCTGGCTTTTTCCACCAGTTGATGCAGGGCTCTGACGGCGGCTGCAGCCGGACCAACCCCGTGACCTGGGTGGGGCTCGCGGGCCAAAACCTCCAGGTCCAAGTCAAGAGGGAACCCCAACACATGCACATGTCAGAACTAGTAGCTGTCAAACTGGAGCAGGCGTCGCCCGGCAACAAGCCGGACCATCACCCGCCCACCATACCAGCCTCGCTGAACAACGGTGAGCTCTTCGCTTTGCATGCTAGCCTAGTAGATGAAAGTCGATTGTTACGAATAGACAGTATAAAAAAAAAACTATCCGGTTGTTTGGCCCTTTCACTTCTCCGATTCGCCGTCTCCAATTCTGAAGAGGACAGCGATGTCTGTGTAGCTGTAATATTGTGTAAATAAAGCAACATGATGATTCCGCTTTTTTTAAATTGTTCTTATAAAAAATGCTTTTTCAGTATAAAAAACGTACCTAAATAAATGCGATTGTATCATGATTCGAATAAATACGAACGATGTAATGTAATATACCTACAAGGAGGGTCCGTTGCGCAGCAAAAAACAAACGAAATTGATGTCTGCTATAACAATAGATTATTTAGAAAGATGTTAACCTACTGAGATAATGAACTGTTGCAATATGAGAACACAGCGCTCTTTCATTGGTCTAACGAACACGATCATTTACGACACCACGACACCCGTGATGTATGAATCATGAATTTCGTGATTGTAGAGTGCCGTTTGCCAATAATTGCAGAATAATGTACCTAAACATCTTAGTAACTGCTTAGGTAACATTTTTTATAACTTCTTGATATTTTCGCAGGTTCGATTCCCGTCGGTATAGCAGTGGCACGGCAGAGAGTGGGCGATGCCGGCCTGCTCGCCGCGCTGTCGCACAAAGACAACCAACACCGCATGCACGACATCGGTAAGTCGACTCCCACCATTGGTCACTCCTCGATAACAGTTGGTTTCGTCACCGCATCGGCGCGCCGGCGTTACTGCCACCTACTGCTGTTATCTGCCCTCCTGGTACTACTATGTATTTACTGCGATATGCTGACAATGAAAAAAATAGTAAATTAATTTTATTCGAAGGCTAATCTGACTGCGGTCAGTCAATTTGAGTTTTATGATTGAAGTAGTACGGCTTAGTTTGCTCTATAATGTATCTAAAATCACGATTTCGCGCTTACAGACTGCTTCGGTTTTTGTAGTGATTAAGTCTTATGTAAAAAAATGCACACTTAACTTAAAACTCGTAGATTCGTGTTAATGTATGGGCAAACAATTTAATTACCTAGTAATTTATCAAACGTTGTTGTAATAATAATTTAGGTGCGTAACGTAACGTTTCCCTTAATTGTGCTTTAATTAATGGTTCGTGTCTCCGTCTTCTTGCTGATTCATAAATCGATAGATAACAAGCAGCCAAGCCAACAGGCAGCCAATAATAAATAACAAAATAAACAAAGTTAATCGTCGTTCGAGTTTCACTTCTAAAAAACTGGGAATCGATCGAAATCGTAAATCAGATGTCTAGTAAATTGATTGCGAGCTCGGAACGCGAAATCGGGCACCGTTATCCGCCATCTTTTTAAAATCGATTTGATCACGCGAAACTTCGGGCGAATGCCACTGGCACATCAATAGTCGCTATCATTTTATCTACAGCTACTCAATTATAGCGCCTATTCCCATAAAGTTAAAAGTCTTTTCAACAACCTATCGCAATAGTAAATTTCAAATGTAAATTTTTGATTTGGTGAATTCTGCTACCGATTGTTGCATGTTTTTCGATTTTGTCTGCTAAACAGTAGCGGTTGAAAAGTATTTAGGCCCTGTATTTTGTTATTGTTATTTCTTGACAACATAAAATAAAAAGTAAATAAAATTTAAATAAGTAATTTACATTAAGGGCCTGTTCCACAATGTCTGGTTAGTGGCTACCTGTCGGATAAAATACATACTGTCACTGTCTAAAAAATAATGACAGAGAGTGACAGCATGTATTTTATCCGACAGGTAGCCACTAACCAGACATTGTGGAACAGGCCCTAAGTATTTGACTTCACTAAAGTTCAGGGGACAATAGACGTTACCGTTTTTTTGTTAATCTAACAATAGACATACTAACGCATAGAGTAATTAATACAACAAGTAACACATACCCAACCTATTCAGAGTTAATTGAATATCAAAACAAAAGGTGTGCGTTAGTAACTTTTTCAACAACTATAATAACAATGTCAGCATAATGAATTGGTTTCCCCTTTTTTGCCAATTATATTTCATCTTTAATGGCGTTCATACGCATTCGCCACGGCGAGGCAGTTTCATGTTTATGTATATAACTGTTTTTGTTTATAAAAGAATATAAAGTGCATCAAATAATTTGTTACCGTAAGTGTAACGTTTGTTGTCCGTTATTTTGATGGCCATTGACCAAATCGGAGGACCTGCTAGCTGCTATCGGCTATGTGCTATGTTAGCTTTGACAATCCTAATCCTAACTAATATTATAAATGCGAAAGTAACTGTGTCTGTCTGTCTGTTACTGTTTCATGTCAAAACTTCTGAATGGATTTGAATGAAATTTGGTATATATATATGTAAAGTCTAGACCCTGAGAACATATGCTACTTTTTATCCCGGAATTCCCACGGGAATACTTTTTAAGGCGAAGTGAAGCTCGCGGGAGCAGCTAGTATTGAAATAATGGCTGTTTTCTAATTTATGATGTACTTAAGTACGTAATTATACTCAATAGGTCCCGTCCATAGTTTTCGAGCGAACTGCTACCTATTAAGTGTAGCGATCACAAACCAATTTTTATCATACTTATTAAGTTCATACATGTTCCTTGTTTGTTTAAATTCCATAGCATTTCCAAGCCCTGCTATATACAGCAAGTATACTTACATTAGCTAGTCGTAGTCCACTGGCTGCCTTTGTGGCTGAGATTTATCGCGTAAAGCGAGCCTGTATCCGACAATTATATGCTAATCAGACATTGAGGTCTCGGTTTGCAATTTCAAAACTATACGGCTTTGTAATGCTAAGTCGATGGGCCCAGTGACCATGGGGTCCCGTAGTTCTAATGTACCTACACGCCTGTGCTTTAATATACACTTAGATATTAATTTATCAAATTTCATAATTTTGGCATCTTACGCAACAGACTCATCGCATTTAAGTACTATTCTTTGTATCTAGAGGTATAAAAATTAACACAAATGCGTCCTATTCATCGGCATTGCCGAAGTCGTTTGTCCATACATTTATGAAAATCCATTTGGTACGTTACCTTATCACCTTAAAGAGGAAACATTAGTGTATAATAGAAGTATGAATGCGCACTAGACCTCTCCAAAACTATTTCATGTATTTGGGCTGAGGCGTAAATAACGAAACATTTAGCTTGGAGCTTGCAACATCCAGGCTTGCTGCTCCAGTTTACTCGGGAGCTAGGCTGGCTAAGCTGAAATTCAGGGGATATGTACAAAGGTTCCACTCGAGAGAAGGGACATAGAATAGCTTGAACCTTAAAGACCACTAGGGCCTAACAATATAATTTCTGTATAGGTACGCACACAGTATAATACATTTATTTAGTACTTTGCAGCAGTCGGACAAAAAATATGATTAGACGATGAAAACCGCCTATCAGTCCATAATAAATTAGTAATTGTTGCGTATAACTATACCTATTATCAACGGTTTTGCAGGTGCACGTAGCTTTTTGTACAGTTCCTGTAATTCTATTAAGAAATATGTAATGGCATACGCAAACACCGACATTGCTGAATATGAATATGTCTGGATAATTAGTACGTAGGTAATTAGGTACGAACTTATTTTTAACTTATTCGTATAGATATATTATGTACAATTCATATATACGAATAACTAACTTACGAGTTACGAGTAATGAGCTAAGAATAAGATGACGAGCTATGAGCTAAGAATAAGATTGAAGTTGTCAGTATAATGATGGAAGCTCTTAGGTAGTTTAGTCAGTAATGTATTGCATACGACCGAATGGCGTAGTGGTTAGTGACCCTGACTACTGAGCCGATGGTCCCGGGTTCGATTCCCGGCTGGGGCAGATATTTGTTTAAACACAGATATTTGTTCTCGGGTCTTGGATGTGCCCGTAAAATGGCAATAGGCCCGCCCCCTATTACATTAGGACTAACATAACAATCTGGCGAAAAGTGGGTGCAGCAATGCACCTCTGCCTACCCCGCAAGGGAGTACATTAGTACAAGGCGTGAGTGCGTGTTTTTTTTTTGTATTGCATAGTTAGTACAAGATACAGTACAGATAAAGTATTGGTTCTCATTGTAGCACTTCATAATAATCTACATAATTTATTTACAATGACCATTAAAATGGAACTTATAAAACCTTTCTGATTGAAACGTTTATAACAACCCTACAACGACAAAGCCTGAATTATAATTCTAGGCTTATTTATTCCACACCTGCTATTAACCAGATCAGATCCGATGAAAATGCATAAATAAATACGGCATAATTACGTTAATTTCATAACGCAGACGATTCAATTTAAAATATATATATCAATCAATCTATTTATGCGGATCGTAAAATTCGCTGCATATTTTTAAACTTGTCATAAAAGGTGTATGTATGTGGTCTATGGATGTGGTAGGATGTACGATACAGCCTATTGGCTGGCATTTACGATTACTATCAAGCACTGTCGATAGAAACTATACTACGAACACTTACCCACTATCCGTACTATACGACAAAACTGGAAAACTCCCTAGCATTATAAAACGAAGCTGAATAGGAATCTGTTGACTTCCATCAATCTATGCGGCCCTAGTATCTGGAGGAACCGCTCGATGTCCGTTCGATCGCCGAGAGTGGACGCGGCCGCGTAAAAAAAACCTGTCTGCCCACCTCCGCTGCGTTTTTTTCTTAACCGTAAAATGGAAACCGGTTTTTATAATAAAAGCACCTTTTTACTTTTTTCGGTTTTAGTTTAAAACATTAGGTAACCTACTTGCTTTTGTTTAAATTAATAAAAAATAATAATAGTAAATGTAAGAATTTGTCATCGCTTCCAGATTTTCCATAAGTAACTATCTAGTTCTAATTATAGATTTTAAAATCTAATATTGCTTGCTCGCTAGGTACCATAGATTAACAATATACGATCGTATTAATTGTTGCTCGCAACCTCGCTACAGTTATTAGAAAAGTAAACAAACAAAGCAATTTCTAGAAACAACCGGAGCTACCCAGTAGACGGTGGACGATGGTATTTCACTCGGCAGATTCACAGAATATCATTTGAATTCATTCCGGCAATGAATAAGAGACAGAGACAGCAACTGATCGGCTCGGCTCGGCACGCCAAGGCGCACTCATCTGAGTATTTCTAATCACGTGGCAGTAATTTCGGCCCCCCGACTCACCCGTCACTAGCACTTGGCTTGCTTCCCGGGGGCATGGCAGGGCTGTCTGTCTGTCTCTCAAATATTTTGGCCTGCTTTGTTGATGTGTTTATCATTGGCCCAAGTTTAATTTGGGCCGGATTCTTGGTCAGTTTTAATTGTGAAATGCAAATGAGTAGTTAGACAGTATAATGTGACTCCGTGTTTTTACGGTTAAGAACTTTGTGAAGTTTATTTCATAATTTATGAACAATCTTGCTGTAAAAGTTTGATGTTTCCATATTATTAACTAGACCTCTTAAACTAGTTAGAAAAGTAAACTCTCCTCTATCTATCTGAGTTTAGCATTGAGATGTCGTTAGTCGACGTCAAACTTTATTGGAAATAGGTAGGTAGTTCGAGCGAGGGTGCAATTCAAATAAATTCCAAGAATCGACAGCCCTATTAGCTTGTTTAGGGTTGGCAAGCTCCCCCGCATTGGGCGACCCTCGCTCGTCGCTTGTAGACTAGGGTTAGAGGAATGCACCTCCTACCGTTTGCTGCGCTCCTAGTAATTGCCAAGACGCTTCAATTCGGCACCACGTTTTCCGCCAACAGCACAGGCAACTTGGTCATTCGAAGTACAATACTGTGCTCTTTTTTTATTATGAAATTAAATAAGGATGTCATTCTTTATTATTAGGCTTAAGTTACTATCTCATAATAATATATTGTAATATTTCCTCTAATTTAAATAAAGGATGTCTTAAAAATAGGTTTTATTGAGTATTTTAATCAAGTACCTACGTAATTTATATTTTAGGTTACGATGCAAATCGTAAGAGTGCAAATCGCAAGGTGCTAGCTAGTCTAATATTTCTCAGATAAAGTAATGACACATATTTACGTTTTTTGAACATACCTACCTACTCGTGATTTGTCTATTCAAGCATTCATCATTATGAACTGTGAGTAGTGTTTATTAGTCTTTCTTGACTTTAAACTTGAAGTTCCTTAACCATTCACCCACCATATTCAAAATCAGCTACAGCTCCAAATGATAATTTTGTCCCGAAAGCACAAGTAATTAGTCCTTACTACAGCTTTAAAGAAACCTATTTAGTACTCAAATACTACTATTTATAGTAGGTAAGGATTTCGTAATTTTGTAAGATACTTTTTTCATAATTTTACATAATTACCTACGTTATTTAAAAATTATAAAAAAATACTGGAAATAAAGATTTTTTTTGTAAATATAATATGTAGGAACTTATATTATTACTTTATTTAAAATTTAAGTAGGAACTTATCATTAAGAATATGTCGAAAAACAACAGAAACGATGCTGGGCGGTCAATAGTCAATACCATTTTCAATAAGACGTCGATTAGATAAAACATAAAAGCAATCTCGAACGAAGAAGTTCCATTAACGTTGTACGTTCCGGTTTATGCCACGTCACCCCATTACCTGTCTAGGTAGTCTATACTAGGGGCCTAGGAGCGATACTGGCAACCGCAATGTCCTATTTTACGCTACGGTTGATGCTAACCGTCCCGCGCTACGCAAGCGTAAGCTTGAAGTTATTTTCATACTAGATAGAGGTAGGGACTGGACGTGGACGCCTAGCAGCGTACGCTGTGCGTGACTGTGACCTAGATTTTCTTGAGTGAAAACTTTTATCACAAAAACCGTGGTACCTATTCCAAAATGTTTAAAAAAACAAAAAATATTTGAAGTATTTTTCTGGAAGTTTTTTTTATATTTATTTTAAAACGTCGTTTAAACAAAACAAAATATTTAAAACAATAAATTATATATTCTAACGGAAAGCAAATTAAATCCATTTTAATTCGGGAAAATGCTTTAGAGATGCATCCCCGGGTCATTCGGCGTCGGATAAACCCTTTTCTTCAGCGCGCGTGATACTAGGCGAGCAGCCGCTACGAGGAGGTGTACAGAACGCTGCGGATTATCTAGCCGTAGGAGGGAAAGAGACAGACTTACGTTTGGAATGCTAGTGTGCGAATGAAACAGTAAGGTGAAGGTCAACTGGTAGTGCGTACAGTATATGCAAAAAGTACAGATTATTTTGATATTCTGTGTTATTGCAGTATATTTCTTAGGTATTAATAACGGTATCATATAATATGTATAACTAAGTATCGTGGATGTCTGCATGTAGATATAAAAAATTACAAGTTGTTAGTAAATAGTTTTTTAAAACAAGTTACATAAACACAATAGTTTATAAAAATAGTGTACGCTATACAATATACGTAAATAAGTACGAATTATAAAAAAAAAAACTTAACTGAATAAACCGATATTATTGTAAAGTTTGATTTAGAGAATTTTCGATACGTATACTGTAGAAACGTTATGAAGAGACGGAGCGCTAAGTTAGAAAGAGGCAGCTATAGCTCAGCACGTGCTTCTACCGTAATCCTCTTTTTGCTTCCTCACGCTGCTGCTGCTCCGGTATTACTACTCATTGTGGGAATTTTGTTTCGTGATATTTTTTTTGTTCTTTTTTATGCATCGAATGAACGGTTTTTATTCACGACATAATTTTTATTGTGTCAATTATCGTTGTTCGTTTTCAAATTATGTCGATTCCGCTCATACCTACTTTATTTTGCTTCTACTAATTTTATTTTATATTTTTGTCTTTTTTAAAAACAAAGTTTTTTCTGTCGAGTATTGTTCTGAACAGGATTTTTATGTAGATTGATCGTAGGTAGGTATAAGAATAGTCAATTTTATTTAGGATTCGAAATTTTACACCGTATATAGAAAGGATTCGATTCACCATACTTAATTCAATTTTATATTTATATTTGCATTGTATGCGGGTACCGCTGCGACTCAAAAGGGTTTCCCGTAGGGATTCCGGGACCTAGATAAATTGCCGCAGCATGTTAGTTTTTGGTCTATTCTGCTAAATCACGATTTATCTTTGTCTACCATCGTTATCGCACATATTTAGGTTTTACAAGCATGTACGAAAGAACAGCCTACCTAAGAAAGTAGTACCCACCTATCAAATTAAAGTATTTAATTTGATATTCATATATTAAGTTACAATTACAACGTATTAACTATGAGCCGCATCAGTGCCCTTTAATAACGAACGAAATAAATTACAATTTAAATTGATCGGAACTCTCAAACCGGTACAAAACCGGTCTTGCAAGCAGGCCACTTTGATAATTTCTGTAATACCTACCTATACTCTACCCATACATTCCTAGTACTCAAACGAAATATCTCCTTATGCCGTAACAATAAGGTCCTTTGATAACGGGAATGAGACTTGGTTGGTACTAATAATGTATGTTCGTACATCGTCTACATAGTGGAAGACTAAATTCGATTAAAATTCGATTCTGTAGTTAGGCGGATTGTGAAATACTTTATCTTTGGCTGACTGTGCAATGTGCAGTGGTTTTAACAATCAACATACAAATCGATTACAAGCTTCAAATTAAATTTGTTGGTGCTAACCATTTAGTCAATTTCAATAACTAAGTATGTTCCTAAGATGCAGACATAGAAGGAATGAATGATGACTTTACCACGGGTGCTATTCCGATAGGTTTTTGAATCGTTCATTCATTCGCGACGCTGCTTTGTTTTTTCGCTGGATTGTTAATTAGGTAGGAACTAATATTCGGTGGTGGTGACCACGTATCCGACAACACCAACATAAGTTCATTCGTAAAAAAATTATATTTTAAATATTATAGTCTCTAGCACATCTAGATATGTGAACCCACCAAGTGAACCCACCAACCCGCAGTGGACCAGGCAGCGTGGTGGGAAATGGTCCAAGCTTAGGAAGGCGGTTTAGACCTTGGGGACATGCACAAAGGTTCCACTCGAGAGAGCCAGGTGCAGGTACTAACACCTCCACAGAGAATAGAAGAATAGAAGAAAACATTATAGTCTGAAAGTCTGAATATCTTCATTGGGTAGGGCCAATCTATATACGATTCCACTTGCAGCGCTTTATATTTGCTCTTGGCTCCGCGCACCACTCTCTCAGATATCTTTTGATATATTTTCATAAGAATGTATAGGTTTAATATTATATGTAGGTACTTAACCTATGTAGGTGTAGGAATGTGTGTTCTATTTTCCCTCATAATAATAGCAATTCAAAATTGTTCAATTAATATATGTCTCGGTCCCGATTGTCCACTGGTTATGAGATGAAACTTCACAAAACTTCGAATCTGCGTTACAAAGGCTCTTTCATTGAACACTAGCTAACGAGTTTTTGCGATGTTGACGTTGTTGACCACATTTTTTTGTTCAATTGAGTTTACCTTTTGTATTAGATAGGTAGTGCAGTGTGAGTGTGTGATTATGGTGATATCAAATAAGAGGGATTGATTACAAATTTTGAGAATTTACTCATTGGAGATCACAAAACTACACATTTAGCACGCGTTATAGATTTACGAATTCAATTTGTGTCTTCCTAAAACTCAAATCCGACTAACTACTGCAACGTATGAAACATGAAAATGTTGTGGGCCTTGTAATTTTCAGCTGTCTCAGAATATTTGTATTGCTATCCACATATAATTTCGAGATTTACACATTAGGAATACGGTATCTCAGCGAAATCCTTAGTATAGATAAATAGTCCCTTCCACCAATCTCTTTATTATCTTCACACTGATTGTTTTCCCAGATCACTATCCATGATTCGGCACCGTACGTGTAGAGTTACAAGACACATTGGCGTCTTCTTTAAACGTAGTTTTATAGTGATCCTAATCTCTTCATAATAACCACCTCTGCAGAACTATAGATGATCATAGCACGATAGTATGATAATAACATTAATAATATTTATTGTGGTTAGCAAACGATAGCGCGCTCACTTCGTGGTCTAACTTGTCACTTCTCAACAACCCTTGTTCTTCATGCAATATACAATTTAACACTACAGAACTTCAACAAGTTTTGAGCAGACTATTCCTATCTGAATTCATCCCATTAACGAGTCTTCATTAAGTCCTCCAAGGCTTTTCTGGAGGGCATGGGCGATATGGTGTCTCCTTGTTTAATACCCCGATTAATGTGAACTACTACCGTATCACCACCACCAGCACCGATACATTAATCATCAATCCTTTACCAGCAACGCTTATGTTTTAAACATCTGTCAGATCCTCGCAAGTTACTTCAGACTTGACAGATAATCAATGCTGCAATCTGAGCTGCAATCAATGATTGTCGATTGTTGACTGCGCTTGTTCGATGGTGGTAACTTCAGTTAATACAGCTCCCGGAACGTAGGTACATAGGTATGGGAATCGGTTGGTGGACTACGTTTGGCTTTGAATCGGTTGATGCATGCCCTCTTGTTCACTACAGACGCACATGCTCGCACGGGACATTATTTTGAAATCAGGACATCGGTGGCTACACAGGTTCGTTAGCGAGGTCGATAAACTCATTTAATACGCGTTCCACCAATCACAGCGACGTATTTATGGAGAATAGCGATATTGCGACGTTTATCTGCGTCGATAACGTCGCTATATCGCTACGCTACGCTCGCTCGTCGAACCCGTGTAGCGAAAGCAGCATGAATTCCCTCGATGCATCGAAATAGTACCTACTCATAAAAAAACATCAAGTTTATTGGATGCGATTGCAGATATCAAACTAAAATGCTATGCAGCTACGTCTAACACTTCGCCTATGTTTTATCTTTTTCTCGATAACAGGGGGCGGATCTATCTAATCTTGGGTGGATTAGATAGGTTTATCTTCCTAAGTATTGATATTGATACCCAACAATCGTGTTCCGAGTGAGTCGGCGACGGTATCGGCGTTAGTTTCGTCTAAGAAGGCATTAGATCTAGGCCGCGTCTAGTCTAGTCTAAACCGTAAGATTGCGGAATAATTTTGCATTTGCTGTATCGCCCATTCTTCATTTTAGGTACAAGTCTTAACTGCGTACAATTACCTATTCTTATTTATACCTATATACCTGTGACAAGCACAAGAGCTAGGCTAGGGTTTGTCATCGTGGTTCATATAATTCGTCAATTACCTAGGTAGGTACAGTAGGTAGGTATCATTCACGAATTTCTGTTTCTTTTGTGATATTTTTATTTGCGTGATATATATTTTTTCATAGATTTTCGCAGCGCATCGTATAACGAGTCAAAATCTAACGCTCCATTACCTAGTTTTCATTCCCACAGTCGGTAAATTGTTAATTAATTGTAAGCAGCCTGTAAAACGCTTTTAGAATGTAGGTGGTTTATTTACGGCCGACAGCATTAATCGCACACGTTTAAATACTTAACTACTTTGTATGTTCAAACATTGTGATTACTTTAATACAAATTATAACACCATATTTATTGTTGCGTGTTGCAGGACCAGCGTCATTCTGTTGTCATTTCACAGACGCGGCGCAGGCGGCCATGACGGTGGGCGTGGCCAACGTGCTGTGCGATGATCGCCCCGCCCCCATGGCGTGGCCGGCCCCGCCCCAGCCCGCTCCCTCCGCGTCCCTCTGGCAGTACCCTACCGGTAAGACACACCTCCTGCTAGCCTCTGCGCTCCTAGTAGCTACGCGCCAACTACATTGCGAGACCGCCGCTTCAACCGTTCAACAATGCCGCCTATTTCGAAACAACACCTCTTGACTCATGCTGCTTTGGTACTGGCATTGCAACTGGATTTGTCCGGTCAATATTTTGTTGACATTCCATCCGCTTCTTACGTTTACGCGGCAAAATGAGGAAGATGTTTTTCTTTTATTTCAAAGTGCGAGCACATGGCATCTTCTTAAATTGTTCGGTTGTCTTTGATGGATGTTTGTGGAATGTTGCGCGCGCTGCCTTTCTTTAGTTTTGAACTTTGGCGCCTTTTCTGATAAAAACATTAAGTTCGTTTTAAACCTGATTTTAACGTTGTTCTATGCTAACGTAGGTAACTAAACCGAAATCATAATTTTATTGGAACTAAACTCAAAGAACACCTGTAGCAAAAAATATTGATCTTTTTATTTTTCGGTAGGTAACCCAAAACCGAGTCATTCATTATGCGAACAAACTAGTGTGCGGGCATCCTTATTCGATGAAAAAAGCCCGGCAAGGCTTTTTTGTAATTTTAATTAACATAATGAGCTTTACGCGGCAAAATAAATTAATGCCGTGTTGAATTTCACACTAGGGCTGATTCCGGTTTTTAGAAGTGGGCCTTTGTTCAAGATGTGTGGTTCGAATTGGAGTGAAGTGAACATGGTAAAAACTTTTAAAAGCGGGGGAAATACATGCAGTTGAAAGTTTAGGGGAGACCTAGGTATGTTAACTCTTTTTACAGAAATTGGGTCTTAAATAAATAAATAATAATATGGACTATGCAGGTACCTAGGTATTACCAACCTAGGTTAAAAATTTATTAAGTATTTTAAACTACCTCCCTACTATACCTTAGATAAATAAGTAGACACTTTGACGGTCGTTCATTTGTAAGTACTTTTTGTACCTATGAAAATAAAAAAAATCTAAAAAACACAATGACTGAAAAATTAATATATCCAATGGAAAGGCACAGGAATCGGAAGGTTGCATCGGAATATCTCGGTCTTCGTCGTCGATTTCATTGGCCTTGGGGAGTCCCATGCTATGATTGCCCGTTGCGAGAACATATTTAGGGAGCCTAGGTAATCTAGGTATATAACCTAATGTACCAATACTGGCACTTCTATGCTTAATTTTTTTTAAAGCTGCCGATCTCTATAGCCTTAGTTCTCTGATGAATTCATGAATCGTTTCGGGCTCATTAGCTACAGATCTACTGAGCTCATAAAAGAATAGGTATTTAATTAATTGGAACCTATATTTAGACAGCCACTCCATCTATCATCCATTTACAACATCTTATCTTTGCATGTAGGTAACTTGCCTAATCCAAAACCCGTTATGGATGCTTTCTCTGGTTAGAAAATCTAACCTCTAATCTAAGTTTTGTTTTTATTAGTTCATTGTAATTATCTATGGATAATATGGATAATATACTTTAATAGTTGAAATTATTATCTATAGGTACTTGTACATATAGATAATCCAAACCAATTTTATATAATTCTCACGATATTAGCAATCACCTTGACCATGGCTTCATTTTCATTTCATCCGTATCCATCCTTGAAATCGGTCCAAAATGCACTCGGAACATTCACTTCCACGCCATAAATTATACGCGGCATAAAAAAACAAAAACATTCGTAACCATAAAACTCATTTATCGATAAACCGGAATTTGATGACGGACAACCCTAATCTCTTGAGCCATGCCTCTAAGCTCCGCCCAATTATCACGCCGACCAATCAGAGGCGTTCCTACTTCTTAGGGCCGTCTCTGATGCTTCACCGCCTTAAGTGTTTTAGTGATGTGAATTAATGTTTTTTTCTTGTGTATTTTATTGTCGGCGTTTTACTTTGCGATCATGGTGATTATTTCTTTACGATTTTTTAATGTTTGACTTGAACGTCACGCGATGATAGAGTATGCGAGGTATGATGATAAGGTCTATGGATAGGTAATACCTGCGTGGGGAAAATTAATGATTCGATACATTACGTGAAAGATTATTCGTCCGATTAGCGAAGCAGTGTTGAAACTCTGTTACAAAAAGCAGACTGAATTTTCTTTACCGAGAAGCTGATAGGTACCTAATGTATACTTATTTCCACTGTCGCACTTTAATTTGTTTCGCTTCTTCTATATTGACTTATCTTGAGTTCCTGGTATATTTAACTGATGGAACGTTAGGCTAGAGTGGCTAGACCTATGTAAGTACCTACCTACCATGATATCTATATGAGTTTCCTATTTATATTAGGTATGCTATGGACTAGCTCTATCTACTTAACAGTTTTATTATGAGCCATGCACGATCATTATGAATTACATCATTCATGATCGCCAGTTGCCATGTGCGACCGACTTCCTTCGCCATTCTATATGAACGTACTAGCTGCTGCCGCAAGCTTCGCCTTAAAAAGTTTTCCCGTGGGAATTCCGGGATAAAAAGTAGCCTTTGTTCTTTCCCAGGGCTTAGACCGAATGTATACCAAATTTTATTCAAATCCGTTCAGTAGTTTTGACGTGAAAGAGTAACAGACAGACACAGTTACTTTCGCATTTATTATATTAGTTAGGATTTCCTTTATCAAAACTAAGAGCTACACGTCTTCTTTAAAGTTTTTCCGTAAAAATTTACCTAACGGTAAAAAGTAGCCTCCCGACTTCCAATATCTACCTAAATAGGCATAGATCGATCTTAGCGATAAGGCGGCCTATCTGTCCCAAGTCTGTAAGTAGGTAGTTGCGTAACTTAAATTTACTTAAGTGGTGTTTAATGAAATTGTACGTAGTCTATTCCATAAAGCAGAACTTAGGTATACAAGACCCAAGAACAAAAATATCAGTGTTTAAACTAGTGTTGCCACGAATAGTGAATTGGCCGAATACCGAATACCGAATATTCGGCGACACTACCGGCCGAAGCGCCGAATATTCGGCCGCCGAATATTCGGCGCTACAACCTGTTTTTTTTTGTTCCTGGAACTGCTTTGAAGAAGTCGCTACAGATTATATGAGAAATGCTAATTATTAGGAGGCAGAATGCTGTGGCAAAGATGTTGAATTTTTATTTGATAATAGTTCGCCTAGATCGGATGGCCGATCCTTACAAGTGGTGGTCAGCAAACAAAAAACAATACCCGAACCTTTTGAAATTTGCCAAAACTTATCTTTCTTCACCTGGAAGTAGCGTTTATAGTTAGAGGTTATTTTCTGAGGGTGGTTACAATGAAAAGCGTAATCGTGGGCTACCAAAAAATGCTAAAATGCTCGTTTTTATCCAGCACAACTTACTACTGATTAATTTTAAGTACTAAAATGTTGTGATTTGGAACTAAATACACAATTTTGATTAAAATAACAAGTCATTTTTTACATGATTTACTATTCGCTATTCGGCCCGAATAGTACGCACTATTCGGCCGAATACCGAATACTGAAAAAACTGGCCGAATAGGCCGAATACCGAATAGTTGCCGAATATTCGTGGCATCTCTAGTTTAAACAAATATCTGCCCCAGCCGGGAATCGAACCCGGGACCTACGGCTACTGAGCTGACTACTGAGTCAGGGTCACTATATAACCACTACGCCATTCGGTCGTCTACTGTCCGTACTACCGTCTAATACTGGGAGTATACCTAGTTAAGACAAGGACATACGGACATTGTTCATGTTTCGTGTTCATTCATTCCTTATTTCACTTTTTTCATTTCGTTCATTCATACAATTTCTATTCCTTAATGAATTGCTAGAATTGGTTCAATACTTCCAGAGATTAGGAGATTAGGTTGGCGCCCGTTGTAAAGTTTACAATTCTAATATTACAATTTGCAGCTCTTTAGCGCATACCTTGGTACCGGTTCTGCCTTTTTTGGCATAAGATTTATTTGCCTAATCTCGTATTGCATAGTAACGTTTGGTCAAAGTCTCGTTACGCCGAAAATCGTATGGCATAAATCTCGTTTAGTAAAAAGTTATTTCGCATAACATTGTTTAGCCTAATAATGGTATGGCCAAATCTTGAATAGCCTAATAATGCTATGGCATAGGTTTATACAAAGTAATAATATTCGTTTGGCTTTAACTTTGACGAAGCGTCTCCCTACATAGCGCAAACTGGTGTCTTGTATTGTTTCCGCTGTTTGGAAAACGCTCCGCTCCGCTTCGCTGCGCTCCGCTTTGGTTTTGATGAACATGTGCACCTAACACGCTCCTCCTCGCTTTGGGTTTCAATCTCATGGGGTTTGTAATAATTATATTGGTCGTTAACTTTCGATTTTTTGATCATACAACATCGTGATTTTCGGGATGTAGGAGAAAAATACCACAATTTGTACATTTACTACATACTTAATATATTATTTATTAAGATAACATTAGGAGAAACAAGATTATACATAGGTATAGACGAACATAAATTTGAGCAAACGAAACTTAGGTCTGTGTTTAAAGATTGTGCCTAAAGAGTTTTAGACGAAACGAGCCTTATGCCACATAAGTCTTGGCAAAGTGATGGTTCGGCCAAAAAAGTTTAGACCATACGAGTTATGGGAAATGAGTTTTGGTCAATAAAGATTATGCCAGATGAGCGGAACCCCTTGGGACCTAGTGTATGAAGTGTAAGTTTCGATAGTTTACGAAAACGAAGATATTTTCGAATACCATGAAAACTTAAAAACCAAACCACTTTGTAAACATAACACTATAGGTCATCGGCGCTTATTCAGCCATCAGATCGTTGTTAAACAGTTTAAACACTCTGGTCGTATTGGTATGTTTTTTTTTCTGATGCTACTTAATATGCGTTTGCCACCATAAGACACATTCGACCTAACCGCACCTTACTATGATTAGAATCCAACTGAGTTCGATAGTTATAGTAGTTATAATATGGAAATATTGGCATTTTAACCCTAGGTTATTAATTCTTCAATAATTGAACGAATGAAAGGTAAACAAAATAATAAGCTGAGTAAATAATTCCAACCCTCCATATCGATTCTCAATATAAAAAGCTCACCGTCCAACCGAAATCCTCATTTTGAAACCCACTTGCTTTCAAACCCAATGCAGTATATTTTGTCTCTTTTTTACCCGCAAAAAACCAATAGCACCGTCTCACTCCCTCACTAGTGCCGTGCCACGAATAATGCATCTGTTTAACAATCGATTAAACTCGTTAAAAGCGTTTTGAGAATAATAACCACCAAATTGTTTTTTGTTGTATTTGTAATATCCTGCGGACTGGGTAGTAATTATGTTTTTTCGGTTTTCGATAATTTGATGTTTACTCGAGGCGTAGGTGGTGATTACGTTGTAATAGTTGGAATGGAATACTATCTCTTGTTTTACCGGAGTTTTCATTTAAATCAGATATCTTCATATTCTTCATCTATCTGTTTCCTATATCAACATTTATTAAAAAATACCTACATATATGAGTGGAACATTAACGCGACTAAATGGCCTTTAGAGCTGATTTTTCAATGGTCAGATAAATGTTATCTGAGGAATAAAATTGTTGCTGTCACTGTCTAATACAAACATTCAGATGCGACAGCATCAAAATTATTCCTCACATAACTTTTATCTGAGTATTGAAAAATCAGGCCTAAAATGTAAAAATACTTATCTGATTTAGTTTATATTTACAAAACTAACCTCTTGTGAAGTCCGGAAGCTGAATAGTGGGAATACAAATCCGCCTCCATACATTTACGAGGAATTATAAAAATTTATAACAACTGATGAAAATGTTATGTTTTTATTTTTAGGTGTTGTAATATAATTCGGGTAAATGAAATAACACCGCTATAATCTATAGTTATTAGAATGTATTGTGTAATTACGGTATTATTTGTACTTATTTAATAAAATGAAAAAATGTGACGGTTAGTATGAATTAATTTCTGTTTTGTTACCATTCTTGGGGCCTAAATAATTAATTAAACTTTAGGTATTATTTCAATTTAACGTATTTAAAGGAAAGCCACAGTCTTCTTAAATGACATTATCAAGGGAAAAAAGTCGTATATTCTTTAGAAATCAGTTAAAAATTGAATAATGTCTCAGTTTTGTTACCACAGTCAACAAATCAAGAATTATTTTTAATGCCTGAGGCGTAATTTAAACAACAACACATTAATAACTTTTACATAGGTTGGGGAATAACTAATATTAAATAATTAGAACCAAATAAATTATAAAAGTAAAGAGTTTTAAACAAAATAGTACAAAATCTTCGAACAAAATGCAGGGACAGCTACAAAACGGACGGTAACAAAATTGTTGGGCTTGGTTTACATGGCACCAGCACAAAATTTGAACATGATGAATCTAAAACATGGGCACAATTTTACATGAAATTCACTTCAAACATGTTCATAATAGGTTTAGCTCTAAATTGGGTTATATCGCTCGAAAAAACACATTTATAACAAAAAATTATAATAAATAAACAGTCATAGCAATCCGACTTCCGTTATTAAAGTCGCCATGTAAACCTGTCGATTTTGTTACTTTTTCGTTCCAACTATATGTTACCGTACCCTCAGTAACAAAACCGAAGTAACAAAACACGCCCACCGAACTTTTGAAAAAATATATTAGCCGTTCAGTAACTAGCAGTGATAAACCAAATACCACAATTTGTTTAGCATTAACCATGCCTTTTTATATTAATTTATCGAAAGAAATGTGTTAATAAATAATTGATTACGGTAGTAACAAGCCTGACGACAAATTTTGTCACAGTTCGACTGGTAATAAAGACAGTCTCACTGAGCTACCCACGGAGGCCTTTTTTCATTTTTTAAAGCCGGCAATCTCTAAGATCTTAGTATCCATATTTTAAAAACGAAAAATAAGCATTTTGTCAATTTTCTATAGGAAAAAATGCGGTAACAAAACCGACATTTCCGGAAGTATCAAAATCAGGGCCGCAATTGTTTTCGATTTAAAAATATAAAACGGCTATTATTCGCACTTTTAATGATGTCAAACGATAATTATTTAGTAGATCTTCCGTAAAAACCACTCCAAAAGTTCGGCTACTTAGTAAATTTTTTAGTAAATTGAGCTTAAAGTTTCATTTTATGCTGGGGACAGGGCAAAATCGTGGGTCACGACTTGTTAAAATATTTTTGTAAAATTCAGTTTAAGCAGGATTTAATTACATTTTAGTTTTAAATATAGTCAATAAGTTATATTTTCAGTTAAAAGGCATTTTTTACCAATATAAGGAAAGAAATCCCTGCAAATAAATAAAGAAGTTGAGGGACATGCCAAAATGGCAGTTGTTATAAATTTTTATAATTCCTCTTACCACGAGTGTGCATTCCTGCATACATAATGGCTTGGAAGGGCGATATGCGTTTACGTTGGACTCATATTAAACGGTTCAAATTACAATATTTAGTGTGGTCTGAACTTTACGTGTTGCCGTGGGAATTTAGGTACTTTGATGACGTATATGTATGTAAAGTAACTGTGCTGGTGAATACAAAGCTCTCTGAACATTGATATGTTTCCAATATCCCATTTGCCACTATCCTGCATAAACAGCGAACAGATCTCGATAAATTGCTTATTTGATGTTTTCGTTTTCCAGCTCAAGTGGCGATGGAGAGCATGATGGTGGGCGGCGTGGGCGTCGGCGGAGTGAACTCCTTGGGCGGAGGAGTCTCGTCCATGGGCGGCTTCCAGCTGGTCCGCGACCCCGCATCCGGGGCGCTGCTGCTGCTGCCCACCCCCCCTGACTTACCCCACACGGTGGTCTGGGGCGGCGTCCCCTACCCGTCTGCTCCCCTGATTCTCCCGCCCGCTCCGCACCCGTCCCACCACCTGCAGCTGCTACCAGGAGACATCCTCGCGTCCACCGCCACGCTCCAGCACACGCACACACACAGCACGCGCCTCGTCACACTCGCCCCCGCTCCGCCCCCGCAGCAGCACCCCAGCCACGCCGACAAGCGGAAACCCATGATACAACCTCTCATAACTCCTCACACCCTGATCAAGATAGAACAGGAGCCTCCGCAAGAGAAGCAGCAGACGTTCATGCCCGAGCCGGTCCAGCAGCCGATGCTCGCGGCCACGCATCTGTACTACCAGCCGGAGTTCTCGGAGCAAGCTTGCCGCAGTCAGGCCACTTCCCCCGCCGCGCCCCCCACCCCACCCCCTGAGGCTCACGAGTCCCCAGCACACAAGGACGCCTCCAACCAAACCGACCACATAGACGACGACGACGATGAGTCTCCGAACCATGCTGATGAACACGAGCGGGTAGCGTGTGTTGGAGTCGCGCACTACCCCGAAGATAGTCACATGCAAACCCTCCACCCGTCGTCTATTGATAGTGCTGAGGATTCATCTTCGGAAGGGCTGGCCACGTCAGCAGTAGTGGGAGCGGTAGAAAAAGCAATAGACGCTATAGAAAGGGATGAAGCGTTAGATAACTCAAGTAGCGGAGCGTCGAATGACTTGGTGATTGACACCGGGAGAAACTCCCCAGTCTCACAGACTTCAAACTCTAGGCATCAGGTTGACGTCAGCGGCTTAGAGCTGCTATCAAATAGTATAGAACAGTTTGAAAGGACAACTCCCGGTACATGTATGCCAAGTTTAGAGCCGGTACAGTTAACAGTGGACACTAGAACTACGACTAAAGTTATGATAAAGTGTTCCCCGAAGTCGCCTCCGCCAACTGCTGATGCTGAACCTGTTAGAAGATTTGAGTTCCCTCCACCAGAGGGAATGTCCGAGAATGCAAAGCCATCCTTAGACGGATTAGGATTGTTATGTGCTCTAGCCGAGCAAAGATTTATGGAGGAGGTAGTAGAAAGCCCCTCTATAAATGCACCTTCGTCTTCCCGACCTTTTATTAAAAGTGAGCCGTTATTGAGTCCCATAGATAGGCACAGGCCAACACCGGAATTAGAAACTGTGAAAGACCGTCACAGAGATGACTCTTCCAGTGAGAGGCGAAGGAAGCGCAGTCGAGACCGGGAAGACCGCTTGAGACACAAGTTAGAAAAGATGCGAAGACACAAGCGTGAGAGAGAAGAAGAGAGAAATGGCGGGGAACTGGAAGCGAGTTTGAGGCGAGTGACGACATGTCCATGTGGGACGGCCAACTGCTCGCACGTGTCGGCTGCACCGGCGGTGTCAGCACAAGACCTGGTCAAAGCTATGGAAAAAGACATGAGAGAACGATTGCAAGACCTCCAAAGGCAATGCGACGAGAAACGAGCACAGCTGAACGCTTTGACTCCGCCGCTGCCGCCATTATCCACCCCTTCCGGACCCTCCACTCCAGCCCCCTCGCCTGATTCCGATCGGGGGTCATCGAAAAAGCGCAAAGTGGGAAGACCACGCAAAGTTTCTAGTCCCGATTCTAGTACAGAAACTATCGTTGCTAAGAAGCCGAAGTCAAAAAGCAGTCTTGTAGGGTATCTATTAGCTAAAGGGAAGTTGAAAGGGGGCATAGTTTGTTCTAAAAGCGATTTCCCTAGAGAAGAGATTAATCGAACAAGCAAAGTCCGTCCGAAGCTAAAAGCCGAACCAATTCTGAAGTTGCATTCTGAAGAGGAAGAACATGAGTTTGCCCTCAACAAGTCCACTAGTTCCTCGATGGAAAGCTTAAACGAAGTTCGTCAGAAGAACCGGGAGAAAGTTGACAAATTAGTTCGAAAACATTCAAGAGATGGTCTTCCTGAATTAGAATTTGCTTTGAGGCGTGGCAGTGCTTCCAGTGATAGCGAGAAGGAAAGGAGACGTGCGAAAAAGAGACGAAAGAGTGTCAAGTCTAAAGAACGAACCAGTGAAGATACAAAAGAATCACTGGCTATTCAGGCACCGCAACAGGTTTCTAGATGCACATTGACTGAAGAGCTGATAGATACAGCTCCGAGAGTGTTGACTGCTATGGGCGGTCTGTTCTACGCCGGCAAGCTAAGCGCAGTGACGGCTCCAGATGTGTACGCTATAACATTAGACGGAGAGAGGGGTAACAAACCTCATATACTATCAAGAGAAGAAACTTTGCGAGACGCTGTAAGTTCACTTTCATTTACAATTCTAATCAATCAATCATTTATTCAGTTCGCAATAATAAATTGTATCTGAATGTCACTTAAAAATACTTACAACTAAAAAACTAAATTAAGAATGTTATTCTTATATCCAATCACAAGTCTTAAAGAACTTTTAATTTATATCGATGATGTTTTAATCCCTTTCAGATCCTAGAAGTGAGTCCGAATTCCGTGGCAGAGCTAGCGTCTGGGACTCGCGTGTGTGCGTACTGGTCGCAGCAGTACCGCTGCTTGTACCCTGGTACTGTGGCGGAGACGTCATCTCCGGACCCCCACGACGACAAGTTTGTAGCCGTCGAGTTCGACGATGGGGACTCCGGGAGGATAGCCATTGAGGATATCAGGCTGTTGGAGCCGAATTATCCTGTTGTGGGTACGTATCTTTTTACCTTCGGTATACCAAGTTATGCATTGTGAATCAGATAATATCCGGCTTTAATGATTAGAATACCCGAGTCCGCGTTGTTCTATGATTAGTATGTTCATAATTTATTGCCTCCTTTGCCTGCTCAACTAATATATATGCTTCTTCTCCATTTCCAGAGTACCAAAACCCTCTATTCACACTCGGTAAACGAAGAAGAAACACAAGTGTGAATAGTGTAGAAGACAAGAAACCAGCCTTAGTAACGAGCGCCGAGACAGCCAAACCCGGACCATCCAGTGAAATGGCACCGAACGCTACAGAATTAGAAGACAGACACCGGGAAAGGAAAAAGCTGAAGAAGCTACGGAAAGAGAAATTAAAAAGGAAACTTTCAAGTGAGGATGACCCGTCTTCTCTGGACTACGTTAAGAAGAAGAAGAAGAAACACAAATGCTGTGAGGACCACTGCAAACACAGAAGACACCACAAAAAGCACCACCGGAAACACAGGAAAAGGCATCACTCCAGCTGCAAAGAGCAGTCCAGTTCATCAGGTGACGACCACCAGAAGAAGTCATCGTCAGAATACGCGGATTCTAACAAAGAGGGTTCCGTTGATTCAAACGAGAGGTTGTCTACTCTTGTGGCAATGGAGAAGTCACCAGATGATAAGATGAAGACAGTAATCAAGAAAGCTGTGTTAACCAAGAGTTGTTTTGTGAAAACGGCTGTGTTGGACGTTAGCAAGTTGGGCCGCACGAGTGTTAAAAAGGAGAGCAAAGACAATTTAAAAGACAGTGGTATTGGATTGGAAGAAGAGAATCCTTCTACAAGTGATGTTATTAAAAAGGTGAGTAGCTATTACATGTTCATACAAGTATCTTTCTAACCGCTGCCTGGTAGCTTATTTACATCCTCACCGAAAAAGGGGAGTGTTATAAGTTTGATTTGTGTTTATTTTGTCTTTAGCCACTTCGCATCGACGCCATACGAGCTAATTCGAATTCAGAGGTATCTATATTAATAGTTCTCGTTTTATCGTCATAGCTACGAATCTTCGGTTAGCTTATTTTACCTCAGTATTATCAGCAAAAAATCGTCCACTACTGGACATAGGCATACCTCAGTATTATCAGCAAAAAATCGTCCACTACTGGACATAGGCCTCTCCCAACAGCCAACACACATGGCTTATTTACTTATCCAAATATTATCCTTTCCAGAAGGTGAAACGCCGGACAGTGTCTTCAACATCATCAGACGGCGGCATGACCGGTGGGGTCAGTAAAATGGCCGCCTTTCTGCCCGGGGGTGCACTCTGGCGGTGGTGCGGCCCGGTCTACAGGAGAACGGCTAAGCCACGGCTGAAGAAACTGTTCTATAAGGCCATACAGAGAGGAGAGGAGGTTATTAATGTGAGTAGCTTCTTGAGCTTTATGAGACCCTAGTACGTAGATTCGTATTTGTTTTGAGTGTTGCATTTGTAACTTTCACGCCTCACCTCATAACTCCAAGAAGACAAAGTTTTTTTAAGTTTCAGCCGTGATCAAGCAAATGGGATGATTTTATTTTATTTATTAGTCTATTGCGAAAAAGTCGCGCTCCGAATCATATTTTATCTTTCGATCATAAAAACGGTAAATGCAACATTCGCTATTGGATCAGTCGTATAAAATACTATGTCACTATTTTCGAGGCTACTTTTAACTCTGACTAGGAGGCTTGAATGTAAAAATAGTCAACTAATTTACCCATAACCTTATAATGAATTCGCAGGTGGGCGATGCAGCAGTATTCCTGTCAACGGGGCGGCCGGACCGTCCCTACATAGGTCGTATAGTGGCGCTATGGGAGGCGCGGGGAGCCATGGCTGTGCGCGTGAAGTGGTTCTACCATCCAGAGGAGACTATTGGACTGCCCGATCAGTTGAACTATCCGGTTAGTATCTTACACTGTTTATATTTTGGAGGACGTATTATGTACTGATTCATTTATTCAATCACTTCATGAGATTCGGGTTTTAACTTATAAATATTTCGTTCCAGGGTGGCCTTTTCGAATCCCCTCATACGGATGAAAACGACGTGCAAACAATATCACACAGGTGTGAAGTATTGCCTCTAGCCCAGTACAAGGATCGCATGGGAGACGACCCAGTGAAATACAGCAATGTATACGACAACAATGACGTTTACTATCTGGCTGGAAATTATGATCCTACGCAACAGACTTTGAAAATGGAACCGGACATTCCTTTCGCGGCAAAGTCGAGCTCCTAGGATCCCATGCCAGCCTAGTACCAGTAGAGAGTTGTCAAACAGTTTTGGTAAGTGTAGTTTGGATAACAGATCTTGATCGTTGCTCTTTAAGTTTGATTTAGTGGTTACAGCATAATTTTCGTAATTATTAATAATGTTTTTGAAATCACTACTTAATGTTGTAGTTCCGAAGTATCCAAGCTAAGTAGATATTTCCTAGCTTTTTGTCCGTCAATATTAGACAGGTCTTGAGTACAAGTAGATTTTGAGGCTCAATAGTGTCATTTTAATAAATCCGGTTCAGTAGTGACGATTTTTATCGATGTTTAACTAAATACAAGTTACCTTTGTTACATTTTAATAAGTGATCCTTATTGTCTGGAATGTTTTCTTCGGGCCGAGTGTAAAATGTGAATGATGAGGACAATATTGGTGGTATTGGTGATGAAAGTCGGTGATGGTGCCACAACATCGGTGGTGATATGTGATTTATTTTTTATACTTGTCTCAGTGTTAGGTTGTAGTATACGTTGTATCGTGTACTCTATTGTAGATTTTTATGTACGTAGTGTTTTTTTTCTAAATATCTATTCTATCTCTTATATGCAATATATTCTCAGCTAGTCCGTTAATTTTTATTCAAAATTGACCAGTGATTTATTTAGTCATGTTTCATGTGGGAGTGTTTTTTAAAAATAAAATTGGATTTCATTTACGCGAAGTTATTAATCTGTTAGTTCTTACTATTGTTTATTTCGGTGATAACATTTTTATTATATATTTTGTTTAATAATTTTATTTTGATTAAAGTATTTACACTTTATATCGAAATGGTGCTAGATGTTCGATACGGTTCGTTTTTTTCGCTGTAGAATTGTAGATATGAGTACAGTATAAGGCAGATAAATCTGACCCCTCTCAGGAGCCTTGTTACTATGAGAGGGGGTCAGGTTTCTCTGCACATGACCGTACCTAGTTATTTTGTGATAGCTTAAATCTTTGGGCGGTTCTGATAATGATATATTAAATATGTGTTTACCTACCTTAATCATTATTTTAGCCATTGAATCCTTTTCTGCTTTACACATATTTTTCTATATTATCTAAAAGTACAGTAAGGTGCAGAGAAACCTGACCCCCCTCAGATACATTGTTACTATGAGAGGGGGGTCAGGTTTTTCTGCACCTGACCGTACATTATAGGGACTGAAAAGACAGGGATGTGCCTAGTTATGAGCGGAGGGTAGGGGGCAGTGACTTAGAATAAGTTTTGTACGAGGTGGCCAAATTTATTTAATATAACTTCTATACAACCTGCCTTGATTTGCACTTATATGCTTATAGTTAATCTATAAATCATACATTTAAACAGAAATGCAATGTGTTTATCGGTAATTAAGTATTATTTTTTGTATCAAGTATATTTAGGTTTTAAAAAACTTGTATTAGGTATTGTAACATTTATTTCTAAGTTATTGTTTTATGAGTAGGTATGTATCATTTTTATATAAGTATGTTTACATTCAAATTTCGAAAAATAATCAGATTATAAAAAATACGGTGGTAAAATTAAAGTGCGAATTCGAACAATATTTAAGTATAGCATGAATATAGTTGTATTTTTGTATAAAGTACCTATGGTTTTATTTTGATTAATGAAGTTTGTGAAGCAAAGCTATTATGATAAGTACAAACTTACACAGTACTAAGTAGGTAACTTTGGCTCGGCCCAATCTTGTATACTACTAACATAGAATGGTGAAGTTCATTGAAAATTTACAGCAGCTTGCAAAATGTTTCTATATTACTCAGACTGTTATGAATTTTGTGAATTCCTCCCTTTATAGTGTTTTCTGAGGGAAAGCCATAAATATTAGTGTTAAAGATTAATATATCAGCATTGATATTAAAATAATATAAAGATTATAAAAATACGCTTAAATAAAATATTTTTGGCCGAATTTCGGTGTTTGATTTTTTTGCCTCCTAACTAAGTATTGTTTATTGACATAGACTATTTGAACGACTAAATGGAGACTTATTGAATTTCAGTATACTTATCTGTTTTTTATATAGATTAATTGATCTAGGTATCTGCAGATTTAGCTAGGCTAGGTAGTGAAAAATAAGAAAAAAAAACATGAAGATTTATATTATTGATTAATTTAATATTTTAAATATTCTGTTGTTATCCATATGTGTACAAGCTAGTTTAATATTACTCACTAAGTTTTTTTTTTTCAAGTAAAACTCATGTAAATAACAAGCGACATAGGAATTTTAGTCTACATTTGTTTTACAAGAAAAAAAATGGATACCTATATTTGGCCTTCTAGATTTATGGTCTTGAAAAGTAAAAAAATAAGCAATCTTGACCTTTATTTTTTCCTGGATAAGGCACTGGTTTAGGTACTTGTACTAAAATAGGCATTTACAATCTAAATTTTATAGCTAAATACTTATTAACGCTAATGCTACGTAAAAATATAAATTCATTCCAATTAAATTACTACTAATTTATCCTATTGATATACCTATTTTATAATTACAGTTAATATACCCGTCCATAGTACATTCCACCCTTTTAAGTAGACCTAAAATATCAAGATTATTTAACTACATTATTAAGCATACTGCATGAAATTATTTTGAGAATTAGGTAGGTACGTACCTAATTTTAATACAATCATAAATTATGTAGGGAGTTATAAAAATCTTGGCATCCATAAAATAATATCTAGGTACGTAGAGAGTAAAATCACTTCATCAAAACCTATGCTAAAATTTAAGTCCTTAATTTCCCAGTATAAGGTCAACAAAGAATTTCCCGTTTCCCATTACTTATGACTTCATACGTGTCGTCGTCAATGATCTTGTAGATATCCTGGCGGTAGTTCTTCAAGTTGTGGAGGAATCGGTTGGAGCTCTCTTCCCTGATCTTCGTGAGGACCGGAGGGAGACCCTTGGTGTTCGCTTCTTCAGCTAAGGAGGCGTAGTATTTCTCCTGAAAATTGAGAAGGTAAGTTTATATTTGGTTGGGGCCATAGGCGTAAGTTATAGAAACTTCGTGCGTACACACACAAACAGCTGACAGACAGGTACATGTTTGTAACTGTATCCAAAAGGATATTGCGGGTAGATGAACAAATGAACATTAGCCAACCGCAACGACCAACCCTCGTCCATTTGTACCAAAGTGTTTCTTTCTCTGTGACTTCTACCACGCACCGCCGCGATTCGAGTCGGTAGATGCAGCGATTCGAGAGGATGGATCAAAGGGGTAACCTACGGGGTAAGTACCTACCTTAACTCATCTATTATTTTATGAACCTATGACTCCCATTAAGGGTGAGGCCAGACGAGCGTAATTTTGTGAGTTGTGAGTCGCGTATTCCGGCAGAAATATGCGCGCAGGGAAGAGGGAAGCGTGTCATTTCCCCGTCCCCTCGACCCCGCGAAGCAGATTACGCGACTCACAACTTAATTCACAACAAAATTACGCTCGTCTGGCCTCGCCTTAGGTACTATGACAGTAAGTGTTGGACATTGGATGTCGATTATAATTATAATCCTTATCAGATGTTTTAGACTTCTGAACTGACCTAATTAGCGTTAAATGACAGTTTAATAGATAATATTTAATGATAAGAAAATATTCCTCTAGATTCATGCCATACCTACTAAATTTTAATTACGAATAACATTAATGATGAAAAAAAATACGTGGGATGGTAATGATAGTTTTTAAAACATAATTTTATAAATAATAAACATAACGAACGGAACGGAAGAGTATTATCGGGTGGCTGGTACCAAGGCTCCATAACATTCAAGATAGTGGAGTTTAATAAACAGATAAAGTGACAATTGTATAACTTGGTGCTTCGTTGCTAGGTTATTGAAGTAAACAATCACTCGCTCGGTAGTTTAATAAGGACAGTAGAAGCATAGTGGTCGGTCTTGGCACGGATAAAATAAATACTTAGGTGCATATAAAATGTACTTGTAATAAGCTTATGCCTATTTAAAGATAGCACGACTGGCGAACCAGTTACGATCAATAAGTGAAAGGATCAAGACGTTTTGGGCTCCTAGTATTATTATGTTATTATGTTCGCAAGTGACGTTTCGTGAATGACTTTTTGGTGACAGTTTGTTGTTTTTTTTACTTAGTTTTTTAATTCAAGCTTGGTGTAAACTTTACATATGTTGATAAATGAGAAATAGTTTAAATATTTACGTGGTGATAAGGTACTTATTTTAAATTGTTTGCGCTTTTTAATAAATAAGATTTGGTTATTTGTTTTATTTATGATCCTTTGGTGTTATTTTCACACACTTAGGTACGGGTGTAGATAATTATCCTTAAATAGATTAGTTGCATTAGGTACTCACATAAACATAGGTACTTTTAATATAATATTTAAACATTATAATATGTATATTATAATAATATGTGGGGACATCTCACACACGACCATTCGATCCCAAGCTAGGCAGAGCCTGTAATATGGATATCGGACAGCTGATAATTATATATATCTACACATATACATAGATAGATACATATTAAATATAAATATCAACACCCAAGACCCCACTACAAATATCTGTCTACAAATATCGCCCAGCTGGGAATCTAACCCGGGACCTCCGGCTTAGCAGTCAGGGTCAATACACCAGTCGGCCGTCTATGGAGAAATAAAGTATAGGTAGTAAGTATAGTCTAGAAACAAAATAGAATTCACCACCGACGTAAATAGGTACAGTGGGACAAAGACATACGTGAGCATTTAATCTATGTATGGTGAGTTCACCAAAATAATATGGCTGCCTTTTCCCGCCAAAACTAATTCGTGGGCATCACGAAATGAGCCTCCCCGAGTGAGGTATCACGTATCAACGGTAACACGAGAACGCAAACAGCATGCAAACCTAGTACCTACAGGCACAGAATAATAACTATACAGGTTTTGATAGTTTGTTGAAAACTATAAAAGTTTACGTTTTCAAGTGTATGATGATGATTCTGTCCGAGCGGATTCGGTCACGGCGACTGTTACGGCTGGGGAGGGCGTCGGTCGTGTGCCCTCATATGACTTATGTAGCCGATCTTGGCTGTGAACGTGCGGTTGCACTGGCTACATGTCAGGATTCCATTGGAGTAGTGGTATTGTATGGCAGCTGGTGGTCTACTTCTGAGTTCGTCACGTTTGGCATCAAGAGCAGCTCTTCGTTTAGCCTCAAACTCGAAGATGTTGGTGTTGACAGTATGCCGCCACACGGCTCGGTCCTCAGCTTGCTCTTCCCATGTCGAATGGTCAATTTCGCAACTCTTCATGTGGCGTTTCTGCACGTCCTTAAACCTAAGGTACTGCCCGCCCTGTTTGCGCTTCCCTTTCTGAAGTTCGCAGTAGAAAATGCGTTTAGCCATTCTCTCCTCGGGCATCCGTCGCACGTGGCCACACCAGCGCAGCTGACGTCTCATCAGGTAAGCTTCAATTCCCCCAACATTACAGCGACGCAGTATTTCCGTGTTTCTGACACGGTCAGACCATTTGACGTTCAGAATGTTGCGGAGGGATCTCAGATGGAATTTGTCTAGCGCGCGGATGTGCTTACGATATGGGCACCAGGTTTCGGCAGAGTAGAGGAGATTCGGGAGAACAATTGCCATATAGACAGCAATCTTGGTTGAGAGCCTGATGTCATGCGAGCGGAACACTTTGGCCTGCAACTTCCCGAAAGCTGCAGCAGCAGCTCCGATTCTGCTGTTGACTTCAGGGTCAAGATCGTATTTCGCCGACACAGTACTACCCAAGTACTTGAATTTGTACACTTGTTTCAGAGAGTTTTCTCCGAGCTTTATGTCGAGAGTCGAATTGACGGTGCCTTCTTCAGTGTCCATCGCCATGACTTCCGTCTTGCCAACACTGATTTTTAGGCCATACCTGCGACATGACTCGTCGAAATTGGTGATCCATTCTTGCAGTCCCTCTACTGAATCACGTTTTCAAGTATACAATGTGGCGCCTCTAGCGGAAAATATAAAACTTTTGATAATACAGGGTGTTGCAAAATTGGTATACTAAGCCGAAACCTACATGTGCAGCATGTTATATCTAAGTCCGAAACTGAAATCAGAATTTGAAAATTCGCGGCTTAGTATACCCTTTTTGCAACACCCTGCATAAGCAGATAATAGAAGAAAGCCAATTATTTTTCTTTTTCGTAAATTGCTAAACCTGTACTAGAGGCTCAGCTCTAGTGTTTGTCATTGACACGCTAAAAGAAGATTGCCTACCCAATACCCAACCAGAGTTTTCAAATCGATAAGTGCCTATAGAATGCCTAGTATCGAACCTTTTACTTGTAATGTATGCAGGGAAAGAGGCTGGTTGTATGGCAGAGAAAACTAAATGGTACGAAATAATGGTTATAATAACGTCTGTAGTAATTTTGGTAAGGGCTGTAGCTTATTAAATTCCTAAAGGTCTTTAGCCCAGATTAAGTACTTTCTTGTTACAATCTATAGTAGTAACCAATAGTCTGTATTTACCTATTTTTATAAGTAACATGTAATAACATGTAATAATTAACATGTAATTAACATGTAATACTGTACATGTACTTTATAAACTTATAAAAATCCTTGTACTCAAATAAAAGTTTTAAAAACACCATTTAAATAAGATATTTTTATTATAATAATAATAATTAATTTAGACACCTTTAGCCTGGTAAGTCATAACATTAAATAAAAATACTCTATATGTACTAATATAGTCTACGGGTACATAACTACTTAGGTATCTATGTACGTAAGATTTAAAAATATACATGCGCTAACAAAAACATTTATTTAGATAAGGTATGATAAAAGTTTATGAACTTTAGTCATCTTAACAATTAATTTTATTTTAATAAATGATAAGGTACCTATAGTATATATTTTTACGTAGTTACCAACTTTAGAACATGGCCAATGCCATTGATGTTTAACCTACATCTATAAATTTATACTGTATACTACTGTAGTTATCTACTTAATCAAAATATCGTGTGGACTACAAACTTTTTTTAAAGGTTAGGGGATCTAACCCGACTCATTCTTCATCAGTATCTACCAACCTACCAAGATCTACCGAATCTAATAACATAATTAGGTATAATGTGATGCGATGATAATTTTTTTATTATCCCCCCCCCCCCCCCCTAAAAAAGTCACCCGACACAACCCTAGCAAGCCGCCTCCCTATAGCAAACAAAGTCTTCATCACTGAGTATCTTGTAGACATCCGTCCGGTACCGCACCAGGTCATCCAGGAACCGTTCGCTGCTGTCATTGTGGACCTTCGTGAAGACAGCCGGCAGGGCTTCCGCACCGCTCTCGGACGAGAGGGACAGGTAATAGTCGCCCTGGGTGCGAGGGAGCGAGATGAAGATACACTCGCGTGGAATGAAAAAGGTCCACTTGCGAAATTTCGACACCAAATGACCACAAGAAGAATTTGATATTTTTTTAACATTCTTATTTGGTAACATTCTACGAGTAATGCGCTGTTAAATGTACTTAAATATTGCTGACGGCGTCATTAAGCTATTCTTTTCGGTTTAGGAGTATTTTTTCATATTATCACTGGAATTTTTTCATTGCCCGGGAGTGTATGTTGTCATTGCGTTGGGTTTGTGATGCCGTTTGCCGTGAGATGCGAAGTGCAGTGAAGGTTGTTGAAGGTTGGTTTAGTGGTATTACCTTTTTTAAAGGGTAATTTAAGGTTCGTGTAATAGATCGGGTTTGAAACGGAAGTGTGTTCTCGTTAAAATAAGTTTATAGAGATGCTTATAAAGGCAAGTACTGTAAGGAAGGTAAGTGCACTTTTTACGAGATTTCTAAAAATATTATATTGGCTCCTAGTATAGGGTCTAGATTCAATTTCGAATTTTGTGATTTTGATAAATTATGCCACCATCATCAACCAATAATAGCAATCCACTTTTTTCTCCCTGTAGGTAGCAATTTTAATTTTAGCAAAATATTGTTAAATTAAACTGGCTTCTTCTTATCCTGTTGTTTAACCTGTCTTCTGCTCAATCACTGATGAAATTTCACCCTATTAACCGCCTCCGTTCCGTTGCTAAATAAAAACGACAAACGTTCCCAATTTCGGTAAATCGGTAAGAAATACTACACTCACGGGCAATGAAAATATTTAAGTACATTTACGGCGCATCAGAATATTAGCAACTAAAAACTTAAATATTTTGATCAAATTTCCGATTAAATGTTTAAAAAAATTGGGGCCATTCGGTGATAGCATTTTGTAAGTGGAACTGTTTCATTGCCCGTGAGTGTATATCCTGGTGAAAAACCGTTTGTCACCGACAGGAAAAGATTAACCAGTCAGTTTAGCGTCATCACGACTCGATGGCTCACCTCATCAGACGACGTCCTATATTCATATCATCGTTTTTAAACCTATCTATCTTTCTTTCTCACCTGGTCAGGTCCCATCATGTGCGCCTGCCTCTTAGTGTACCCCCGGGCGGCGCGGTCGCTCTTCTCTTCCTCCCAGTGCACGAACATCTGTTCCTTGGAGGGTAGGCGGAAGCTACCGTTCATTGAGCGCACGTAGTAGCGGACCTGAGAAAGGTAGGCGTTGTAAAAACTGTTCAGACAAAATCATGTTTTTGGAAAATTAAACGGACTAACAGACGGACATGTAAAATTTATAATACAGCTGTTTTTTCAAAGGAGTTAAAACAGGATGCAACAGGGTATATGGGTCTGAAAGTCTGAAGTCTACATCAAGAATATTAGTGAATCTTGTGGTTCTATTTTCTGGAGTAAGCCATTTTAAACCCTGTATAGGATATAGGAAGTTATGGTTAGCCAGTTAACTATTTATCTTGAGATTTTCTTTTGGAATCATTTCCCGGTGACTTTCAAGCATACCAAGGCACCATCTACTATTATGGTCGTATAATATCTCTAGATATATTACCAGGTTAAATACGAGGGTACACACCAGTCCGCGTGGTTCTACATATGATTAACAATGAGTTACAGAAAGAAACTTTGTGGCATTACAGAAAGAAACTTTCTATACTACCACAAGATATTTAAACACTGTTTAAGTAGTGTTTAAAAGGAAATTTGACAGATTTTGTAGGCCTTTGACAGCGCTAAACATCTGTTAAATACTGACTTAAGTTTTTGTGAACTTTATGTTTTTTTTAATTATAGCTGCCTTGCATATGGACAGAAAGAGAATAATAAGATATAAAAAATCGTACCTGTAAATCGAACATAGAGAACGCGCACACATAGTACGGCACGCCGATGAAGCACATGGTCGGGTGGTGTATGTTGACCTGGTGCTTGTAGAGTGGCTCCACGCAGTTCTCCTCCACCGCGATGCCGCAGGTGGGGTGCAGGAACGGGAAGTTGTACTGGTACCCTGGTGGGGAAATGAGTGGTTAAGAATTGGATACTGCTTTGAGGTATGCTGCCCTGGTAACAATATGTGCTGGAGATAGGGGTTTGAGGTACTGGTGGACTATTTGCAGATATGCAGCCCTGGTAAAGATACTGGCCATTTAATCGGAGAGATAAACTGAGTATTATAATATTTTATAATATCGGGAGACTGACAGATGTATAAAGTGCCATGAGGAGTCCACCAGAGCCAATAGGGGTTTTAAGTACTGGTGGATTGCTCTGAGATATGTTGCCCTGGTAAGGATGATAATAATATTGATCAAGGAGATAAATAGTGTGGAAGCAAACGGCTTCTGCATTTGCTGTCCTATGGACTTGGAATTAGAAGCTACTTAGAGAATTTATAAACTTATTACGTTTCATTCTTATTTTTGTAGTTCCATCACAAAGGTTGGTGGTGGAAAAGTACGAAACAAACGAAAGAGATAAAACTCACCAGTGCAAAGGAAGACCACATCAACTTCCTCTTCACAACCATCTTCAAACACAGCCGTCCTGCCCTTCAGTTCCACCACATCAGGCTTTTGTACCAGGTTGTCAGGAAACACCGTCTTAGGCTTCTCCTTGAGGTGGTGAGAGAGGATGACCTTTGGTGACACGCTGGTGATCTCCAAAGCGATGTCCATGCCCGAAGGACCTGCTCCGATGACCAGAACCTTCTTGCCAGCAAAGATTTCCGGTACCCTGTAGTCGTGGCTGTGCATTACGTCACCTGAAAAATAATGGTACGGTTAAACCCCTCTTATCCCGAGAAATCAGAGACAATTAAAAATCTATTGTGTCTGGTTTACCAATGGGTCACCGGGACGCAATTAAGTGGTTAGTTAAACTTTCTGTCCGATTTTTATTAAGTACCGTTTTTTTTTGGTATGCTCAATTATTATTTCCTCGAATCTAATACATTTACTACCATTAAACCATAGAATAACGAGTACCACTGTACTTGTAATTCTATTCATTAAACAAAGGATAAATTTGCTCAAAAACCCCGAAATAATTTAAAATCCGGGGTTTGGGGTATTCAGGTTGACAAAAACATACCTTGATATTCCTTCAGCCCCTTGATATCAGGGATGAAAGGCGTGTTATAGTGGCCATTGCAGACGAAGACGTAGTCATATTCCCTAGTCTCCGAGACTCCTGTCTCCATGTTCTTGTACGTGATGTCCCAGAGTTCCCCTTTAGGACCCGTCTTAGGGATCACCATCTGAACGTGGCATTTGAACTGGAAATAAAAATAGTGATTTAGATGAAGTACAGCAATCAATGTCCAGCTAATGAATAATGATGATGAAATGAATGCCTAAGTTTGTTGAAATACAGGGTGTTGCAAAAAGGGTATACTAAGCCGAAACCTAGATGTGCAGCATGGTATATCTAAGCCCGAAAATGAAATCAGAATTACAAAATAAGCGAAAAAATAAATTCATTCTCCATAGTAAAAAGTCAAGTGACCAAGATACATAGTTTCTATGAGAAATGATTTTTTTTTTGGCGAATTTTCAAATTCTGATTTAATTTTTGGGCTTGCATATACCTTGTTGCACATGTAGGTTTCGGCTTAGTATACCCTTTTTGCAACACCCTGTATATATTATTATAGACATTGCATAAAAGTTTCCGGATAACCGGATGTTATAAGAGACGAGTAATAGAATCACAGTGTGATTCTATTACCTCACTAGCATTCTCACAATTCAAAACTTACTTTTTGTTTTGAGTTTCGTATTTTGAGCCAGCTCTTACCGATAATACCTAATTATTATGTGAAATATTGTTTTTGTTCTTCCAATGGAAACATTAAATGTTTGGAGTTAGGATACAGTACTTACAAGATTTCCCAAAGCAGCATAGTAGGTAGGTACAGCTGCCCAACCTTAACTAAAATCTTAGTAGATAATTTTAAAAATAGCCTATTCGCTTTCCCTCTGCTTGACAAAGGTCTCCCCTTTTTTAACCGACTTCGAAAAAGGAGGAGGTTCTCAATTCGTCTGTATGTATTTTTTTTTTTTTTTTTTATGTATGTTCATCGATTACTCAGCCATTTATGGACCGATTTTGAAAATTCTTTTTTTGATGTATTGGGTTGAGCTCAGGGGTGGTCCCATTTTTTTTTCAGAATTTTAGTTCACCCCCAAGGGTGGGTAAAGGGGTAAAAACTGGGGTATAAATTTCCATTTTGGGCACTTATTAACCGATTCTTATGAAATTTATAACGTAAATATTGTTATTATAACAAAAAGATATGATGGTGACCTTGAGCTGATCTGATGATGGAAACGGAAGGCAGTCAAGGGAACTCCTCAACGGTATATAGCAACTACCTCGTGTTTGGGCTTGAATGATTCGTATTAACGAGTAGGACATATTGGTATCATTTGCATCTTACTTTTGATTGATAATTATTGCAAATAAACTAAAAATAATAAAATAAAATAATAATTTAAAAAAATTAAAAACCGACTTCAAAAAACCACTAAAACGTAAGAAATAATTTAAGGTTTAGACAAATCCTAGGTCACAGTATAAATATACCTAAGCAGGTACTGTTCTTTTTTGAAGTTGGTGCCATATTTCTTCAGATTAACTACTTTGTCACCGCACCAACATCAAAAAAGAACAGTACCTGCTTAGGTATATTTATACTGTGACCTAGGATTTGTCTAAACCTTAAATTATTTCTTACGTTTTAGTGGTTTTTTGAAGTCGGTTTTTAATTTTTTTTCTTCCACACCCCTCACTCCTGCGACTTCAAGCCCAATCTTACTTATTCTAATCCTAACTATCCTAATCCTAACTAATATTATAAATGTGAAAGTAACAGTGTCTGTCTGTCTGTTACTCTTTCACGCCAAAACTACTCTGAACGGATTTGAATGAAATTTGGTATACATATGGTGTAGACCCTGAGAAAGAACATATGCTACTTTTTATCCCGGAATTCCAGGAAAACTTTTTAAGGCGAAGCGAAGCGCGGGGGAACAGCTAGTCGGTTATATACCTGTATGTGTTCCGTGACGCCATGTTTGTCGGAATACAGCTGCAGGAAGGCGAGCATGTCCTTGGCCGGGAGGTACGACTTCTCGCTGGGAGGCACCGGGAAGTCAGGGAACCCCATGATCTCTTTAGGCAGGTTTGTTCTGGAAGAGATAGAAGCATGACATTTCAGTTCAGGTTAGGCTTAAATTTGAATTTGAAATTGGAATTTGAACAGAATATTTAAGTTTTTAGTTGGTAATTTTCTGATGCGCTGTTAAATGTGCTTCAATATTGCAAACAGCGTCATTAAGCTAGCCCTTTCCGTTTAGGAAATTTGGTGCTATTCTCACAGGAACTTTTTTATTGCTCGTGAATGTTTTTATTTGTATTTGGTGATTCAAATTTATATTATAGAATAGAATAGAATACAAATTTATATTATGTATATCGTATGTATTGTGACTAGTTTATTTGTATAATCCAATCGCGAATTGACAACATTTCAAAATTTTATACAGTTGAAATTCGAAAACCATTTAGAGATATGGCTCTAATATTCACAAAAAAAATGTTTCCGATTTTCCTATTGATTTATTTCAGAGAAAAACATAAAAATCTAAATTATCATTCGTGACATCACGATGTGGCATAATAAATAAACGCGCTTTTACTTCTAAAACATGAACAAAAAAAACATGTTATGTCACTTTGACAATGACAATGACAAACATCACTCAAATGTCTGTCACTTTTATGTGTCCTTGTCAATGACGGAAGTTCGTGATTGGTCCTTGCCACAAAATAAAGTTGAAGTTGAAGTTGATTGGTCCTTGTTCATGTCAAGTTAATGTCATCCAACTTTTTTTTTTTAGGTTAGGCAGGCAACGAAAATATTTTTATCCAAAGCCTCGACGTGACGTCACTCATACTATAAATATTATAAACTTTGAAATTAAAAAAATATATTAAAACGTAGAAATATGAAGAAATAAAAAAATACGGGTCATCTAAATTTGTGATATCTCGTCGAAAATAAAATAAAATCAGTGAGCATTTTATTTGAAATGTTGTCAATTATATCATTCCAGTACCTATCATGCCACTATGTTCATTAATTAAAGCAAAGGCACGTGTAGAAAGAATGGAGTGTTACTTTCTTGCGGGCTAATCAGAATTAAATAATCTCAATTCGGCATGGGTCAGTGACGAACTTAATAAGATTACGTCTATAGTAATAATTAAGTGCTTCGACCACGTTATCGTTAATACTTACATAGTATAAATGTACCTACATTATGTAATGTTGGTAGGTTTAGGTTTATTGAGAAAGCTTAATTAAATAATTGTGACAAGAATAAAAAAAACGCAACCATATTTCGTTGAACATGAGTTGACCCTTTTGAATGAGGTCCATCCCTCACAATGGTCCAATCACCCTATTTTTAAAAATCTATAGATATCTGGTAGGTCTTTATGTAGTAAATAAATATACTTAAGTGCAGTTGAGAAAACAAAATCTGGTAGGTCTTTATGTAGTACATAAATATACCTAAGTGCAGTTGAGAAAACAAAATCATTAATCACGTTGATAAACAAATTATTTAATTACGGATGTAAACATGCTACCTTGAACTATAGTTTATTGTGAATGTGGAAGCACATTATGAACAACAAATGGAAGATTCCATATCTCTATTCAGGGACTACGTTTTCATGACGTCATCAATTTCTTTATAGTTTCCCATACGCAATCTGATATCAAATTTTCAGTGTATCTTTTATGTCAGCAATTTAACATTTTAGCATTAACAGACCTCTTCATATTATATAAAAAAATAAGAAAGTACTTTAGATAGGCGGCTGTATCTATATCATTCTACTCTTTTAGTGCACATTATCTCACACTCGAGGCGAACTGTGGGGACAACCTTATCAATAAACCACCCAAAAGTAGGTAAAGGTTATTAGCCTGATGTTTGAGTATTTAAAATCAGAACCAAGCAAAATGAAAACCAATATTACGAAATTTTAGCCAAAAAAACCATAATATACAATTTGATGTAGAAATTAGGTAGTTACGTATTAAATTCAAATATATACGGGAATTCTGATTTATTTTTTGTCTTAACCGTCTGAGAAAAAAACATCTGCCACAGTTATTAAATGGGTCCTCACCCCTAGTGTTCAGTAGCAAAGCCACTGCATGATAACTGATAAGTAAAACCAGTGTTTACTTGGTGTAAAACTCCGATACTCTTTCTCGAAAAATCCTCTACCAGTAGTAGTTGATTGTTTAGATTTACTATCGAGACGTCTCCACGCAATTACACTGGTTAATTCCATTAAGTACATTGACACATCAGAGATACGGAGATCAGAGGCTATCGGCACTAATTATGTTGCAAAGAGAAAGAATTTACAAAACATCTGTAACAAATTAATAAGCAACCATTTTTTTTACCGAATTAACCCGAAATAGCAGTTACGACTCAAGGCGCTTTAAAAACAACTTTTAACAGTGATAAATAATCCCTATATAGTCAAACGTCACGCTAAGAAGCACCCCAACTTTCCAAACTACCAGGCTACCAGAAAACAGCAGCAGCTCACCTCAAGCTCTTGTACATGCTGGTGTGTATAGGCAGGCCGAAGTCGTCGTAGCCAGTGCTCTCAGTGTAGACCCAGGTGCCTCCCAGCTTGTCGGACTGTTCTAGAACATCCACCCGGCTCACCCCAGGTTCTACCAGGAGGTGGCGAGCCGCGCACAGCCCCGCCGCTCCGGCGCCGATCACGCAAACACGGACGTTCTGCATTGCTGTAGCTGGAAAGAGAAAGAGTAGGTTTGAGCTGTGGGCTGTGGGAAAGAGAAAGATGCTGAGAGTTTCCAGATGTTTGATGGTTTATGGTCAACCGACACGGTCACACTACATTTCCTGGATCTAGAGATGAGTACAGTCCAATCTATGTGTCCCATTGGGCGATGGTGACAATCGAAGTGATTTAAACTGAGCGTCCAACTATCGGTATCGTATGTATCGGATCAAATAGATAGTCATAAATGTATGGAGAAACGGCGTCGGCAATGCCTATGATGTGGACGCATTTGTGTGAAATTCTATACAGAGAAAAAATACTGAATGCGATGCATCCGTAAGTAAATTTAATTTTGAGAAAATGCTTCTGTATGTGTTCCGTTTACACATGCATCTTTCTGTGATTATAATGAGGGTTAATAACTTTATTTAGATTCGTCTAAACAACTGATAACAAGATGTTTTGTTAGTCTGGTTGGCAACCTGTGATTGTGTAAGTGAGTGTGATTCAATTTTTACATAAATTTAATTGGGGATTCCAATGGCGCAGGCTAGCAACAGTTATCGTGTGGTGTGTAAACAAAATAATAAACTCGGAAAAATATTTGTAGGATCATACGTAATATATTAAAAGTAGTGAAATCAAAACATACATTGAAAGATTTAAGCTGAAATTTGGCTTTCATCATAATAATGTCAATGCTTTCAGCTAGCTATTGAGTATGTATATGTATATGTATATTTTTTTTAACATAAGTAAGACTGGAATACACTGCATTTGTTTTAGTTTTCTTAACTAGAATCATCAGCATCAGAAATGGGTTCTTCGAGAATCATCTTTTTCAGTACCAAGGTACCTACCTATGTTAATACTTATAAATCTAGATCTGCACACTGCGGTTTATAATTTTATGTGCATCATAGCATCAGGAAGTTTTATATTGTATATATAGTCAGGTAACCTGGCGGCATTGAGAACCATAGGGTCAAGCAATATTCAAGTACCTAATTGCCAAGTAGTATTTTATATTTTCTGTAATTTTATAGTAGTAGTACCTAGTTAAGTACATTTTCGTTTTTATTTTAGTACTATAAATGTATGAGGATATTTAATTATGAGCGCGTAGACTTAGAAGTCTGTATATCTTTTCCAAACTTTCATTTCCTATTAACTATTCGTGTCGTATTGGCATTTTCCAGTCGCAGCACCCTGGTTTCCCTGGACACTAAATTCGATGGGGTTGAAATCACTGTAAAGTTACAATGTGTCGTTTATTTTACCTCTTTGGAAATTACTGAATTCCTCTTTGACCAGCCTCTTCCTCTTCTATTATTTTTTTAATAAATTATTCTAAATTAAAGATCCATCGTTTATGTACTTAAAGTGTATCAGTACAACAAATCAATTTAATCAGCCAACTTCTCATAACTACGTACATCATATTGTTTAAATCTGTGTCCCAAAGATTTGTGTGATTAATTTATATCCAATATTAATTTGTTGTAAGTATGCAGATAAATAGTTATTGTTAACTTGATAAAATAACCAGAATAATCAGGGTCCTGATCAATTTTTAAATTAAGATAATTAAATTAAATAGTGTCTGTTATAGCTATATCATCAGTTACTTAAACTACCCGCCTTAGTGTTGGAGATGTTGTTGATAACATTTAACGCAAGTTTATTTGCCTCATGAGTAATTTCTTTTTTCTAAAGAAAAACTAGAGAAAATATCTTTCAAAGAATAAGTATTGTTAGTATTGTTATTAGCCTTCACCTAAACTATTTTTAGTTAACACTTATGACACTTACCTTATAAAAAATAATACTCCGATAAAAATAAAACTAACACACTTCACTAAAATTGCACTCACAGTAAAAAATAAAATAAAACTGGGGCGTTACTGTAAATAGAAGTACTAGGATAGCAGAGAAAGTAATAGGTTGTGTTGACTAGGAGGCGTGCGCTTTGCTAATGATTTGACAGGTGCCTTTCCTCGCTCTTATATGAGGTCGCTTGCGCTTCGAGGCGTCGCTCTTCGTTGTCGTCGGGTCGGACACTCCCAAATATTTCAGGATACTTATGCCACATGAATGAATGAATCATTTTTATAGCACACTGAAACTTACAACAAAAATTATACAAAACAACAACAAAATACAGACATTAATACAAAACAAACAATAACACAACAGGTTTTATTCAGTATGTAATTATATTTGGGAAATTTGATTAGTAAGTACTTATTTATTTATTTATATTTAATTATTAATACTACAAAATCTAGGCCTATTTTTAGATCTATATTTACTTAGGAGTCGCCAAAATCGTCTTCACGGTCGTTGATGAATGAAGTTAGAAAATGATGCAAAAAGTTGCCTAATGCAATCATATATGTGTATTGGATTTAGATTTAACATAGAAGCAAGGACGAGTTAATAGTTCCATACGACTGACCAATTTTATGAAAGTAGCTAAGTATAACGAAATAATTTCTTGGGCTCGCAGGTAATACATAGGTAGTTTAGGTAGTAAGGAAATAAACTATACTTAAACTTTTTAAACATTCATAAACAACGTCTAGCTATAATTTCTGATATTACATTATGAATCGTAAATAATTAATAAATGCAAAGGAAAATCCTTAGGTCTCTTTTTATGAGTAAAGTACCTACTTATCCTAATTAAGTAAAGTAGTTGAATATTTTTATATACTTACTGCTGTTATTTATTTTCATAATCATAATATACATTACATGTCAGAATCATCATTAGTAAATTAGTATATCGGTACTACAGGTACCATAGGCAATAATAGTTAAATGTTATCTTCCAAACATCGAGGATTAAGTAAAAAAAAATGCTGTTTTTGTATGACGAAACATTCGCTTTGCATTGCGTTGCATTTGAAGATCGTTTGACATCCGGTGTGTGAGCGAGACGGAAATATAAACAAAAACATGTCTATCTCACTCGGCCTGTTCTAGACTGACCTATGAAGAAACCGTATTGCATCCGTAGCTGGACAGTTAGCAAATAAATCTAATTGTAATCATATAATTTTCTTTAAAATATCCTGACGCTTTGTGCCTAACTTAGGTCACAGAATAATCATTTTAGGGTTTCAGTTAAGTACAGTGCGATCATCAATTCAGGGTTTTTATTATAAGGAAGGGGACTCATCTGCGACTATAATAATAAAAAATAAAAAAAAAACACGCACTCACGCCTTGTACTAATGTACTCCCTTGCGGGGTAGGCAGAGGTGCATTGCTGCACCCACTTTTCGCCAGAGTGTTATGTTAGTCCCAATGTAATAGGGGGCGGGCCTATTGCCATTTTACGGGCACATCCAAGACCTGAGAACAAATATCTGTGTTTAAACAAATATCTGTCCCAGCCGGGAATCGAACCTGGGACCATCGGCTCAGTTGTCAGGGTCACTAACCACTACACCAGTCGGTCGTCTATAATCTATAATAATCTATATTACAAATAAAATATTATGTTACTTAAGTAATTACAAATGGTTTAAGTATTTAGGCTCTCACTTTAATTTACTTATTACCTTTGTATTGCAGATTTTTCAGAGTGCTAGATTTGCGCATATTTCACGTAATTTACGCCCCTAGTAACGAACCAGTGACCAGTTTGTCAACTGGGAATGCAGTCTGAATGCTGTCAAGTCTGTCAACCATACATCTTAGGCAGCGTTCCCACTACGCCGGACCGGCAGATCTGCCGAAAACCGGACACCGGACAGAGTGTTCACATTACATCGGATCCCGGAAGAAATTCAGACAGTCCTCAGTTGAATTTGGACCTGCGCGCACAATGGACGACGAAATTGTTGTGTTGTGGTGGTATCTTAATAGAAGGCAAAATAAAAGAAAACATTGGATGATGATGATGATGATGATGAACTGGATGAGGGTGTACACCCTCATCCAGTTCATCGAAGTTTGGTTTCAGTATTAAACATAGGTACTTCACGCCATGCTGCTAACTTTAAGTTTTTGTCTTTATAGACGTCTTCGGTCTTATCCCACAGAACAGGTCTCTCTTGGATTCTGCTTGAATATCCATGCTAAACGTCTACTTTTACCAGAACATGCGAGCCGAATGACGTGAGTGGAACACGGGCGGGGCGAGGGGAGCACGAGCGGGGCGAGCGGGGGACAGATACCGGCACAAACTCGTTCACATTACTCCGGGCCCGGTCGTTCTACCGGCAATTCGTAGTGACAAAACGTTCGGTAGAAATGCCGGGCTCGGCAAAAATGCCGGACCCGGGATAATGTGAATAGCTTCATATAAATTGTACAGCCACTAGCTCTTCCGGCAGATTTACCGGCGCGGCAGATCTGCCGGTCCGGCGTAGTGGGAACGCTGCATTTGTGCTATTGGGTTAGGTCGGGTACTAGGACGACTAGGTACGTTATAAGTATACGGAATCTAGCTACTGTAGATAGGTTCCTAGACTAGGTTCCTGACTAACTATTTATCCGTTATTTGGTGTCAGGGTGTGACAAGCTGACAAGCAAGCGATAAGTTAAGCGCCAACTTGAAGCTGATTTAATTTACGTTTTTGTTTACTACGAGCAGTCTAGCATTACAATGTAGGAATAGAAATGGTCTTAACTAGGTACTACATATGTAGATACTAGTAAGTAACTTAAAGTCCTATGCATTTCGTTCATAACCGTTTAATGTAGTCAATTAAGTATAGCTGAGGCGCGATCACAGGATTCCATTCTATTTTCGAAACTACACAAACATAATGAAAAAAGAACAGTATCGGCAACTGTCACTGTCAAAATGTACGGCAAATTTGTCAGTTCCAAAAGTGACATTTGTTTTTTCCATATATATGTTTGTGTAGATACGAAAATAGTATCGAATCCTGTGATCGCTGCACTGGTATAGATCATTATTACCGACTAACTTCCGTAAAACTTCCGGTCATTTGAAAACTGCCATTACCTTATCAGAAAATCCTTATCATAGCAATTTACTACAAAATATTAATTGATAGGTAGATACTTTATCTCATACCTACCTACTTCGTAGAACTCTTAACCTAAAGAAACATGAGATTCGGCGATATGACCCAGATTTCTGTTCTGACGTAACTTGCGCAGGAGTTGCAGCGATAAAGTTCCGAGTGAGAGAGAGAGAGAGAAATAGTTATGTTCTAACTCACTCATTATTTTTTTTACTTAGATAAGCAATTCAGCGTTGGCGTCCCTGTTTCTAGGTAGACTTATGCAATATTTCTAACAATTTCATAGTTTCTTTCCCACTTGTATGTGCATTGTGCATTAATTGGCCCCACCAGCGGCAGCGTCGTCAGAAGTGGACAAAGTTTAGGAATATAATCTACTAGCTGTTCCCGCGAGCTTCGCTTCGCCTTAAAAAGTTTTCCCGTGGGAATTCCGGGATAAAAAAGTAGCCTATGTTCTTTCCCAGGGTCTATACCATATGCATACCAAATTTCATTCAAATCCGTTCAGTACTTTTGGCGTGAAAGAGTAACAGACAGACAGACAGACAGACACAGTTACTTTCGCATTTATAATATTAGTTAGGATACATCACAGGTCTAAGCTTCCATATTTAAATACTTTAGATACCATCCAATATCTCCATCTCCAACCCGCCTTCCAAGCATGATTATTTATTTATTATGGCAATAACCCTCCTGTCTTCGAGGAGCCTTATGTCCTACAGTGGATTATTACAGCCACCCTAAAGTTACATAAATTTAGGCTGAAAGAAAGTGGATAGAAAGCTTAAATTATGGAACTTTCATCATTGGTTCGTGACACTTCAGCATACAGCAGTCTTAACCATGATCACATAAACTTGCAACTTTATTATTGATTAGTAAGACAATACGTGTTACAAAAAAAAATATTAATAAAATATTTATTTCCGAATATGTTCACAGTATTCTTAAATTAGGCCCTAGCGTCAGTACTTACCTACATGTTATTTGTAATCTGGGGTCAGTGGTGTCCTTAATAGGATTTTTTTAAAACCTGTAGTAAGGACTACCGGCAAAGTACAAAAAAACTATTACAAAAAATATACATTTTTAATACATTGCCAATTGACTTAACTATACGTTAACTTAGTTCAACAGAAAAATTAAAAAAAAACTACTACCTACATATTAATTGTAAATGTAAGTACTTAGGTACTTATTTTTAAAATGCAAGCTTAACCACCTTATCATCAGTAATTTGTTAGAAAACAAAACATTTGCTTGCCGTTTAGCTACAGTATGATGCAACGCTAACACTCGCTTGCATTATGGGTGGACTGTCGCTTAGAAAAAAAGAGTAAAGAGTGGGGAGAGTATCGTTTGGGGTGTAAATGTTACCCGTAAAGCTCACTAACACTAGCTTGCTATTGCTATTCAAAGTACCTTTTGAATAGAAAAAAGTTGCCTCTTGCAATATTAACCGTACACTAGTTAATTTAATTAATTGGAGACAGTTTTCGGTTTTTATATGAAATTTACGAATTTGAGGGGAGACCATGTATCGAAGGATTGAGCAAGTTATTAAACAAAAACGATTTCCAGCAAATTATCATAATTAAACACTGATGTAATTAATGTTCAGGAATGAATGTCCCTTTTGTGGGATGCATGTAATAACAAGGTAATAACATAAGTTGATTTCTTTGAATAAAGATAGAATAATCTATTCTATTCTATTCTACATGCACACATTTATAAGAAAATTACAAAAAGTGTCTTCAATTAATGCCACTAGTGCGATACTGTATTCTCGAAAATCGAGAATTAAACCAGGGTCTTACTAAGCAGTAAGCATTTTAGTCAGTGTACTTTCCTGGGCCTTTCACTCATTCGGTAGTCACCATCCTAGGGGTATTTTTAAACCTAACTACGTACCTAGATCATTTCTAGAAATAACGTCAGTCCAGTATGAGAAATAGGCCACAATCCTGATATAATACTTCCTTATCAATACTTGCTGTTATGGACAAACATATTTTACGTCACATGAATGTTTTTGTGATCCAGTTCACGATGGTTTAGTGAACTGTTTACGAAAATTTCCAATGTTTATTCTAGAATAATAAATCTAGATGCAGTACCCTTCTTTTTTAATCTAACAGCCACAAGACAGCTAGATATTATGTGATTCGTGTGTGGCGAAAGCCACCCTTGGTAGATTTAACCTTGGTAGTTTTAATGCAGTTTAGCTTGGCACACTTCGGATTAGGTATCCTAGTATCGGGTACTAGTTATTATTCTGTGATATTGGTAAGGTTAATCATCAGCCAAAATATATCCACAGGCCTGGGCTTAGTCTTCAAATGAGTCCTGCTCTCTAGGAACACCAAACTTATCAGTAGATTGATCGGTCTAGTCTCAAAATACTGTGTTTAAATAAAGATGAACATCAAAAACACTCTTTTTGTCAAATGAGTAACCTAACCAACAAACCTAGGAACAACCAGAACCTTCAGCAAAACTCCAATCCGTATCAGCAGTCTATTGGGTAGAATCATTGTCACCATTATTATTCTGTTTTTCATATTTCTGTTTTTTATTTTTTTGGAGTATTGTTTTTCTTTTTTCTTTTTTGTTTCTGTTTTTATTTTTCAGTGTGTCAAATAAATGTTTCTTTCATTCTTTCTTATTAAAAGTTAATAGGTGGTATTATCTTCATAGATAGTAAAGTAATTATTGTTTCTACTCGTATAATCGTATTTATTTAGAGCGCATCTAATTGGTTTTCACTGGTTATATGTGACTCGCTCATGTTTGGGTTATCAGTGGGCCCTCGAAGACGTACCAGGTTCGATTCCCGTCGTGACCCGATTATTGAGCATGCGCTGTAATTAATCTAGACAAGTGTTTCTGATAACAATTTTATAGCTCCGTTCCGCTTGATTTGATATTACTTAAGGGGATCCCTAAAGCTAAAATGCTAAAGTCGGCTTGATATACTTGATTAGATTGGAAAAACGGTGGCTTCTATCACATTGATAAAAATATATTTTGTAGCAGAGGGTATACTGAACATGTTAGTTGCTTATAAATTGGTGCAGGATTATAATAAGTATGTTAAAAAAAATTGCAAACACACCATGTCTTTTGCCATTTTTTGACTTATTATGAAAAAACCCTCGAAATCAGAGGGCCCATTTTCATGGAATCTTATATGTATGTGTAGGTAATTAAATTCTTAACAAAGTTACCTTAAAGAGTTGGATTTAATGGACCAGAAGTCAACTTTTTTTGCAAAAAACTAATAAATTCCGGTTTAAAAATGATGACACCGTGACAGATTTCAGATTTCTTCAGTCGTCGCCCTGGTGGCGGCCTGTTAGGAGCGATACCCACGCCATTTTATTTTTTATCAAATATTTCACAAAAACTGATTAAATCAACAAATTATGACTACAAGTATTATAATACATATGCATTTGCTATGGAAAATTAATTTTCTAATCATTTTAGATGCAGAAAAGCCGAAAATTCTTAGAAAACATTTCGCCTTTTCGATTTGTTTACATTTTTTACTATAGAGTTACAGATGCATAGATAAAGGTAAACATTGCACATAATGACACTTATTAGATTCTCCGAATAAGAACTATACGGTCAATGCAGTATGCCAAAGCGCGAGCCTGTTTATATTCTGAGGGGTAATTTATTTTATTTTAACGGTTGTGTATGGTAGGTAAGCTACACAATATACAGGGTGTTGAAAAGTAAGTTCATAATTTGTTTTATTTGAAACCAAAAACCGTAGTTAATTAAAGATATATATATATTTTAAGATGTGGTAGTCTGTACACTACAGGTTGTTAAAAATAAGTAAGTATTTTTAAAAATTGAAGATCTAAAATTTACATAATTTTTTAAATCTATTTAACAAGCTTTGCAAAAAAGCGGTTAAGTGCGACTGTATCTCGCCATGAAAAAAATGAAATGTTTACTGCAGCTATGAATTTTATGCGTTACAAGTGGAATAAAATACCGCATAATATTATGTACAACTATGTAAGAGCCTAGTTTTAAAAAAAAAACTCATAAGAAAATATTAAATACACAGGTTTTTTAACCCCTGAAGGAAATAGAGGGGTGTTATAAGTTTAAAGTAAGGGCTGAAATAAGTTCAAAGTTTTTTTCAAATAGATAAATGTTATACCATTTTTAAATTGCCATAAAATTACCTATGTAACGGGGTGGCTTCGGGAGCAATGAAAGACGGTGGATACGGATACTATGAACTATATTCAATTACTGAATGATAAGAGTATTGACAAAGTTATGACGCGGATACCTATTAGAACCGCCCAGAAGGGACCGCCGAGGCGATGCGCTCGTCTGTGCAAGTTAAGTTAGACTGCACTCTTGTATAGGTACCTGGCCCGAAAACGTTCCAACAGAGGAAGCAAATCCGTGCGCAAAATATCTATAGAGGAGTGAGTATCTAAGTGAAGCTCGATACAAACAAAATGTTCTTCGGCCCATATAAGTTAATTCACAAACGAAACCATACCGCGATGTAGAAACGTTACACCAGCGCCATCTAGTTTTCACTATGGGAACTAATCTTTTCGTTACAGGCTCCCCCTCTGTCCGGAAAATCGTCCCGATGCGCGGACAGTTTAGTTGGACGTGTTCTTTCTAGGTCTTCCCCGTCCTCGCTTCTGGGTTACATTTGCAGATGGTTCTGTTTGTTTCCTTGGTCTTCCGCGACTTCTTATGGGTTGGATAGGAGCAGGCAGCGATTCTCTTTCAGGTTCTCCTCTGAATGGTTTCAGTGCTGAGGCGTGATATACGCCAATGACTTTATCCGGGAAGGCTGGGTCTGCAATTTCGTATGAAGCAGGGCCGTGTCTTTTGAAAATTATGTATGGGCCATCTCGGCGTGGAGAAAATTTTGCCGAAATTCCACGAGCCGCTCTGCTGATTGGGTGAATAGTAGCTAGCACCATATCTCCTGGGTTGTAGGCTACACTCTCATCTCTGGTTTTGTCCGCATACTTCTTTCTAGAAATATCTTTGTGAGATCCTGAGAAATGTTTTCTCAACCCCATAGTGTCTGGCTCTTGCATCATCGTGATATGTGGCCAGAACATTGGCCCATTCGTGAGATGGCACGACAAGTAACGCATCATCGGCTTCCAAATATGGACAGTTTCGGTACAGTAACCCATTGTGCATGAGGTATCCTTTATTACTCCAGTACCGTGCGTTTTCATCGTCGTCGTTGGATTCCAGGACAGTTATGTTCTTAGCGACATCGGGGTCCTTTAGTTGCTCTAGTCGGATGTCGGCAGGGCTACGGGTAGGCATATCTACGCTCACCGTGCAAATACCGCATTCTGCAGTTGTATCAGGTGTGCAACAGGGTCGTGACAGCGTGTCAGCCACTACGTTAGTTCTGCCAGGTGTGTATTTTATGGTTATATCGAAAGCCTGTAGTTGTAATGCCCCTCGAGCAAGTCGGCCCGTCGGGGACTTTAAGTTCATCAACCATTTGAGGGCTTGGTGATCGGTTACCACTATAGTCGGTACTCCTTCTATGTAGCCGCGAAATTTGGAGATAGCCCAAATTACTGCCAATGCTTCTCGCTCGGTGGTAGTATAATTCCTTTCAGCAGACGTCAGTAATCGGCTCGCATACTCCACGGGGTGCTCGTCTTCACCCTCCCCCTGTACTAAAACTGCTCCGATGGCATAGGAACTAGCATCAGATTTTATGATGTAGGGTTTAGTTAGGTCGGCCTGCCTCAAAACAGGAGCGGAGGTTAGTCGGCGCTTCAATTCATTGAACGCATCGTTATCGGAGATGTTTTCTGTCTTCTTAAACACCTCGATCGCCGATATGAACGCCTCTACCCTTCCAGAGTCTCTACATCCGTTGAAGTTAGCTCTACATGTGTTGAAAGAGCCGTCTCTCTTCGATGCGAGAGTTGTTAACAGTTTCTCGAACTGCTCCGTGGATAGATTTACTGTGGCCATTTTTGTCGTCGTTCCACCGGTGGTCGCTACCCTTCCAGACTTCGTTACGTATGTTGCTTTTTCAGCCCCACGTTGGGCGCCAGTTTGTAACGGGGTGGCTTCGGGAGCAATGAAAGACGGTGGATACGGATACTATGAACTATATTCAATTACTGAATGATAAGAGTATTGACAAAGTTATGACGCGGATACCTATTAGAACCGCCCAGAAGGGACCGCCGAGGCGATGCGCTCGTCTGTGCAAGTTAGACTGCACTCTTGTATAGGTACCTGGCCCGAAAACGTTCCAACAGAGGAAGCAAATCCGTGCGCAAAATATCTATAGAGGAGTGAGTATCTAAGTGAAGCTCGATACAAACAAAATGTTCTTCGGCCCATATAAGTTAATTCGTAAACGAAACCATACCGCGATGTAGAAACGTTACACCAGCGCCATCTAGTTTTCACTATGGGAACTAATCTTTTCGTTACACCTATAGTTATAGTTATAGAAAAGGGCAGGGCTACCAGTGCCCATTCGCCACTGCAACCTAAAAGATCTATAAATTATCCCCATGCCGAGTCTCACTCTACAGGCCCAGGTCTTTTATAAACCTGATATTACCTATACAGGATGTTGCAAAAAGGGTATACTGTGCCGAAAGGGTTTGACTCAGGGGTTATTCTGAACAACTTTTGTTCTCCAACTTTTGGAAATTCTCGAAAAATAAATTCGGTCTCTATAGTAAAAAGTCACGTGATCGAATAAGTTTCTATGTAAAAGGTTTTGTTACGTGAATTTTCAAAATTGTAGAAGAAAAGTGGATCAGAATGGCACCTAAATCCACTTTTGGCTAAGCTTTATACCCTTTTTTCAATACCTTGTATAAAATATCGTCAGCGTCACCTTAGATCGTAATCATCGTAACTCCTCGTGACCAAATTTTAGAGGAGACAAAAATACTGTTTTATTTGTAGTTCTAGTTGGCATACTACCCACCTAAAGTTTTTTTTAACTAGCCTAAAAATGATTTGTTTAGACAGTCTATCTTCCTGTTCAACCGCAGCCTGAGTGCCTCAATGACTGAAAGGAGGCCATTAGTGCTCCTAAATAAATAAAGCAGGCCTGTAGATTATCTTTCAGTGTACCGACACATCTGATTGCTGTAAGAGCCTGATAAGCTCTTCGAACGAGTCATACCTCTGTGGTGGTACGGTTTCGACCTTTCGGACAGTCAGTTTGGCATCCGAAATGCGGATTCGAATAGTGGGTACAATACTTTGCGTTCGTTCACTGTCGGAGCAGGATAAGAACCACGGGCGAGTTGTTGCGCTGGCTGTTTGCTTAAAAATAGTAACCGCGTTCAACTCTATCCCCTAGAGGGCGAACCTTTAGGGCGGCTCTTGTATACCATCACTTGTCTTCTTATCTGCAGAAAATTGACAGAGGTCATACGTGTCTAACAAGTACATTAAGGATGCGAAAAGAGAGGGTTTGTTTTCACTGAAGAAGTTCAGTTGCGGAGTTCCACAGCGGTAGGTCTTGGACCCCTCTGCTGTGGAACTTGGCATACAACGCGGTCCTGCAAATCAAGCTCGCAAACGGCGTTAGCACAGTGCATTTTTCTAATGTCACACAGGTCGTGAGGTAGGCTGAGAGCCTCCTTCGGGGATGACATCCCAATGATTCATTACGAAAAAATTGCTGCAGCTGTGCTCGCCATGCAGTGCATGGGCTACTTCCGAATCTGGGGGGCTGTTGCAAAGGAGTCCGTTGCCTCTATACGGTACGGGTTCCGTGCGATCTATGATCCTTCCGGGAGCACCTGTCTTGTCAAGTCGAAGAGAATGGCTCGTATTCGACGCAACCTGCAGTACTGGTGGGATTGGTTGGAGGACAGGACAGCAAGAAGCTGCAGCAGCCGTCATGCTGTGATTCGACGCATAGATGCAAAAAAAAGTTGAAAGTAACTTCATGTTAATAAAATATTAGATCTTAATTTAACAACATAACATTGCAAAAAAAAATTAACATTGTTGAGTATGTTATTGTAATTTACTAAAGTAGTAATAAAAACAAAGGCTTATTGCATAGTTTTCGTTCACGTTCGCCTACATCGCACGTTGTATATGAGAATAAAGGGTATAATTACTAAGTTTTCTTGTTTAAAAATCACGGTTTGGGGTTTAGAGGAAAACAAATGGTAAAATGCGGAATACTGTTTTTTTTTTCGAATAAAGAGGAAAACATGTGAATTCAAAAAACGTTTCTATTGACACCAAAGAGTACTTTTCGCCGAGAAAAGTGGAGTTACAATGTTTGCGATCTAAAGTGATGATAGAACTAGAACTTATTTTTTCAGTTCACCTGCTGTTGAGTGAAATCGTAATTAGGTAAATGACTCCTTGACATGAAAATAACTTTTTTTTTATAATCGTTATAACAAAACCGTTTTTTTTAATACAGCAATATTTGTAGGTGTACTTACAGTGAGCAAAAGAGCGCAGCAAGGTGTAAATTTTTTGGTTTTTAAGAAACAAAAATATTATTTCTATCATATCCCATTATACACATAAGTACTTAAAAAAAAAATACACACTCTCGCCTTGTACTAATGTACTCCCTTGCGGGGGTACTTACATGTTATTATTTTTCTGGTGACCTCCCCATATCCCTTTGCCAGCTACGTAACCTTTTGTGACACCCTGTATATGCAGAGTTCTGCAAACTACTGTTCTGCTTTTGAAACACCAAAAAAAAACAGGTCGTCTAACTAAAAGGTCACGTGACCAAAAAAAAATTATATGAAGAAGCGTTTTTTTCATGAATATAAAAAATTACGTAGGATAAAAGTTTTTCAGAGTGACCCCTGAGTAACGCCCTTTCGGCTAACTATACTTTTTTTATTACACGGGGGCAGAGTTTAATACAACACCCTGAACTATTAAACTCTGATAATATTTTCGCGATTTTTTTACATTCTGATTTCATTTCCTGGCTTAGAAATTACATCAATAACATGCTGCACACGTAGGTTTCGGCATAGTATTAAACCCTTTTTGCAACAACCTGTATAAATATCGGCACGGGTACGACTTTATATATAATTAATTATTAAATATTAAAAATACTTTCAAATAAAAATAAATATTTTCGTATCACAAAACAATATTACTTACTTAGTATATTTTTAACAAAGTGGCATGTCTTCACTTTTATGTTTTCGAGTACTATGTTAAAATTTCATGTCATTGTCCGTAGAACGCCCCGCATACCTCAACCCCCCCTCACTAGATTTGACAGATTCTGATTTTCTTCCAGCTTTAGTGACAGCCTTAAGTCTCGAATATGTTACATTGCTATGCTGTAAAATTACTTCGGCGGCTCCAAAAATAAATGTCAGCCGCGCTGGCCCTAAATGAAACAAATTATGACCGATAAATGAGATTTTAGGGCCAGGGGGAGGGCATTCGTGTCATTTTCTTCAGCCATTGGACCTGCCCTCACGCTAATTATATAAAATTCAGTCTAAGTAGTTATTATATATGCATTCTCTCTGCACCTACCTATACAGACTTATAATATGTACTTTGAAATAAGTGCACAGTGATATAATTATAAGTAATCTACAAATAGAGTAGAATGTATACTTAAAGGTGAAAAATATAAATAACTACGTGTTTCGTAACCGAGTGGGTGCCGAGCGACAGACGCAGGCGCCCAGGTAGACCTAGGCGGAGATGGCGGGATGACCTGGGCAGATTTTTGTCGGATTGGCGTCAGGTGGTCGACAACAGAGACGTGTGGAGTAAACATGGGGAGGTCTTGCCCAGCAGTGACACTGAATTGGCTTCTTAAAAAAAATACCTATTTCGTACATAAAAGTTTGGAAATTGGATATGTGATGTTTGTCACATACCTATACTACTTATAGGTACGTAGTATATTTTATCACGAGATACAGATTACAGATAATTAAGTTTATTTATACTAAGTATATTTTATACTAAGTATTGTAGATAATATAGAAGTAGTAGTAGGTTTTGCTTAATTCATTTACAACTCTTGTGCCTTGTGTTTTCTATTCATTTTTAAAAGTAGGTTACATTACACCTCTTACCGTAAGTAAGTACATAATTCATCAAAGGATACAGATTGTTATTCAATTAGATATATATATATATATAAATGTTGGAATTTAATACAACTATTATTTATTTAATTACTGTGGTAAATACAGAGAAAACTCAATTAAACTTTTAATAGGTTATTTATTACGACCATTACTTGACGCAGAGAAAAATCAAGAGTGACAGTAGTGACATTGACGTGACAGCTGACATTGACATGACAGCTCATTGACGTTGACGTTTTGTTGACGTTTCATGATGAGTTGCGTTCCATTTTTCCATCATCCTCTCCTGAACGCAAACCCATGGCTTTACAGCAAAACTCATGCTTGGTTCGGTGAAGTCCTTTTGTGAGGACGTCAGCAGCCATCTCATCAGTACTTTTGTAGTGGACTTCGATCTTCCGACTGGATACCTTCTCTCGGATGAAGTGGTACCTCACGTCAATATGTTTACTGCGGGCATGGTAAACATCACTACCTGAAAGCTTAATTGTACTTTGATTATCACAATACATGATAAATGGCTGGTCCGTTTGTTCAGACCAGAGCTCACGGTGTAACTGGCCGAGCCACAGTGCCTCTTGTACTGCAGAAGTTAGAGACATGTATTCAGCCTCTGTGGACGATAGGGCCACGGTCAACTGCCTTTTAGAAGCCCAACTTATAGCAGCTCCCTGAAACAGAAAAACATGACCGGTGCACGAACGCCGCGCCGATCTTCTATATTCGATGCCCAGTCTGCATCACAGTAACCAACAACATTTTCTTCATTCTTCTTGTATGTTAGTTTCATGTTTGATGTTCCTTTTAGGTATCTGAGCACTCTTTTTAATGCTATCCAGTGTTCTTTAGTGGGCTTGCTATTGAAGCGGCTTTACATATTCACTGCATATGTTATATCTGGTCGTGTACCTTGAGACAGATATAAAAGACATCCAACTGCTTCATGATATGGTATGTCAGTCCTGACTTCATCATCACTCTTGGCCGGTATCAACTTCATGCTGACATCACAAGGTGTGTTGACTGCTTTGCTTTCTGCCATTCCAAAGCGTTGTAATATTTTCTCAATGTACAACGACTGATCTAATGAAATTTCATCTTCTTTTCTTGTTATTTTCAAACCAATACAAAATCTGGCTTCTCCTAGATCTTTCATTTTGAATTTTTGAGTTAATTTTTCTTTTACAGTATTTACAGTTCCTTCTCTGCTGTAAAAGAACAATAAATCATCGACATACAATGTTATGAACAGTATATCATTCTCGTTTATGCAATAATATATGCAGGGATCAACTCTACTCCGTGACAAGCCAATATCTTGAAGTGCAGCATTCAATTTTATATTCCACTGTCGGCTCGCTTGTTTCAGACCATAGATGGATTTCTTAAGGTGGCATACACTCTTGCTGTCCTTCTCATACAAGGGTGGCTGGGTCATGTAAAGTTCCTCCTCTACATCTCCTTGCAAAAATGCTGAAATGGCATCCATTTGATGAATTTTGAGATCATACTTAGCTGCTGTAGCTACTAGACATCTGAGGGAAGTGTAACGGACCACTGGGGCAAATACTTCTTGATAATCTATATCTTTTCTTTGCTTATACCCTTTTATTACTAGCCTGGCTTTATATTTTACAATCTCTCCATTTTCATTTCTCTTAGTTTTATACACCCACTTGCAGGGTATGGCTCTCTTTCCTTTAGGCAAGTCAGTGAGAATCCAAGTATCATTCTCTAACAGTGACTCATATTCTACATCCATGGCATCTCTCCATTGCTGAGCTAGTTCGCTTTTCAATGCTTCTTCAGTACTCTGAGGATCACAGTCCAGCACACTCATTGCGGATTCATTGCTTAAGCACATGTATGACACAGGATCTGATTGATCAGCTTGTTCTCTTAACTGTCTCCGTGTTCTTACTGTGACATTTGTTGATGGTGACAATGGTCTGCTTGGTACATAGTCTGTGTCTTCGAATTCATCTGATGAACTAGAAACTTCTATAGTTGCATCTGCGACTGAAACATTTAATGGGGCTCTATTATCATCATGGGTATGTACAATTTCAACTGCAGCTGGTTTACTCGGTGTACAAGTTGTATTTGACTGATATCTTTCATTAGTGCATGTTTTATCTTTCACGTTGTCTGTTTCTATGGAGATTTTCGTCTGTTGGACCGTATCTTCTAGAAATACAACGTCTCTGCTCATTATGACGCGCTTATTTTTCGGGTCTATGAACCTGTAGCCTTTTGTAGTATCACTGTACCCAACAAAAATTAACTCACGTGATTTGGGGTCCCATTTTTGCCTCCTTTCCTTGGGTACATGTACCATAGCTCGACAGCCAAATACCTTCATGTGACTGATGTTGGGCTTTGATCCGGTCCATACCTCATATGGAGTGGCATCTGACGACAGCCCCCGACAGGGACAGCGATTTACAATGTATGCAGCAGTCGATATGGCTTCTGCCCAGTATTCTTTCTGTAAACATGCATTAAAAATCATACATTTAGCCTTTTCTACAAGTGTACGGTTCATTCTTTCTGCTAGCCCATTCTGCTCCGGAGTGTATGGGTTTGAAGTTTGATGAATAATACCTGCAGATCTCAGAAAATTATGGAAACTGTGGTTAACATATTCTTTACCATTATCGGACCGAAGAATCTTTATCTTTCTGTTTAACTCATTTTCCACCTGATTTTTAAATTCCTTGAACTTTTCTAAGGCTTCACTTTTGTGGGTCAACATGTATACATACACTTTTCTGGAATAATCATCTATAAAGGTGAGAAAATACCTGGAACCTCCAATAGACTTGTTCTCCATCGGTCCACATACGTCTGAGTGGACTAGCTCTAGCAGTTCAGATGCCCGGGAGCCCCCATGGTTGAACGGTTGTCTGGTCTGTTTCCCTTCCAGACAGGAAGTGCATGCTGCGTCTTCTTTCTGCGTGGATAATTTCATACCCTCGGCACAGATCTGTAATTTATCTAGGTCATTGTAATTAATGTGGCCCATTCTTTGGTGCCACAAGAAGTTACTGTCCCCTTTTGTAGTTACTGATGATAGGGCTTGGTGTAGATTGGTGTTAAGTCGATATGTGCCATTTACACGATCAGCTGTTGCTGCAATCTCACCATTGCTATTCCTTATAATACAGCCTTTCTCATTAAACTTGACAGTACAGCCACTTTCAATAATTTTACTGACAGATAGCAAGTTTGTAGCTAAGTCCGGTACATAAAGAACATCTTTTACCTGTATGTTGTTGAGCGAACTGTTTGGGCCCTTCACCCCTATGATAATGTTCCCAGTTGATATAACTTTTAGCACCTTATCATCTGCCACTCGCACATGGGGTACCTTGGGTGCCGTCTCATTTTCCAGCCACACTCGATGTCTAGACATATGTGCAGATGCTCCAGAATCAATATACCAGTTGTTTTCATCGTTAACTGAAACAGCTGAAAAAGCAGCTACAAAACTGGTATTAGTATTTTGATTACCATTCTTTTTGTTCTTATTTCTACAAAACTTGCTATAGTGACCATATTTGTTGCAATTAAAACAGCGGGGACCTTTTGATTTTCCTCTAGAATTTTCTCCATATTTATGTACAATGAGTGCTGAATTCTCAGTCGGCTTAATGTTTACATCCTGTAAAATCTTAGTTTTGACCAAGTCTGCTGTTATGGAAGTGCCCGAGCTTTCTAATGCCATGAGCATAGGTTTATATGACTCCGGCAGCCCAGCTAGTAACAATGTACCCAGCCATTCATCATCCACTTTGAAGTTAATGTTACGGAGCTTGTGTGCAGTGGACATAATTTTATTTACGTAGTCCTCAACACTTGAACTGCTATCTAAAGTGGTTGTTATCAGAGATTTTAGTAAGCCAACCTTTCGTGTAAGACCTGAGTCGCTAAAAGCTTGTTGCAAATTGAGCCATACCTCTTTAGAAGTGGTGCATTCCTCGATGTGAACATAATTTATCGGGTCAACTAGCAGGATTATCTTCGACTTTGCCTTTTTGTCCTTCTTCTGGTCAACGTTGGTTCCTTCAACACACTCCCAGAGCTCTTCATGCTCTAAATATGTTTGTACTGCAAACTTCCAGGTCGAGTAGTTGTCACGGCCAATTAATTTGTCGATGCTGAATGCACTTGCATTTGACGACATGTCTTGATTGTATTACAACAAATAACTTAAATGTCCTGTTTGCTGAAATTTCGGCAATCAAGTTGTGCCGGCCGGCGGACAATAATGTTATCTCGTGATATTTTTGCAATCACGCACTTAATACCTGAAATTTGTTAAGAACCACGCTCTGCTACCATGTTGGAATTTAATACAACTATTATTTATTTAATTACTGTGGTAAATACAGAGAAAACTCAATTAAACTTTTAATAGGTTATTTATTACGACCATTACTTGACGCAGAGAAAAATCAAGAGTGACAGTAGTGACATTGACGTAAAGATGCGCGATTATCACTAACCATAATCGAATAATTCGATTATAGACTTCATTCAAATGATTTGAATAACCTTATCATTCATTCGATTATGAAAGAGTGAGAAGTAAATACAATAATGTAGAGCGTCGTCTCATTCTTCCCTATTCAAATGACTACTTAATATTCGATTATCAGTCTTTTCATCTTAAATAATACTCTATGCCTTATGAACAAAGTTCATTTTTGAGTGTCAAATTGAATAATTCAAACATCAGTTCATTCGATTATCAGTCTTGTCACCTAAAATAAAACTCTATGCCTTATAAACAAAACTCATTTTTGGATGACAACTTGAATCATTCAAACATCATTCGAATTGGAAAGAGCGAGATGTCAATATTGAATGTAGAGCGTCGTCTCATTCCTCCCTATTCAAATGACTACTTAATATTCGATTATCAGTCTTTTCATCTTTAATAATACTCTATGCCTTATGAACAAAGTTCATTTTTGAGTGTCAAATTGAATAATTCAAACATCAGTTCATTCGATTATCAGTCTTGACACCTAAAATATAACTCTATGCCTTATAAACAAAACTCATTTTTGAATGACAACTTGAATCATTCAAACATCATTCGAATTGGAAAGAGCGAGATGTCAATATTGAATGTATTGCGTTGTCTCTTTTCCTCTTATTCGAATAGTGTCATTCGAAGAAAAGTACATCATTCATCATTCATAATTCATTTCATCATTCGATTATGAAAATTAGTGGTTAGTGGTTTGCAAATTCGATTATTGACATTAGTGGTATCAAACCATTCGATTGTTGCTGTCATTCATAATCGCCCATCATTACATTGACGTGACAGCTGACATTGACATGACAGCTCATTGACGTTGACGTTTTGTTGACGTTTCATGATGAGTTGCGTTCCATTTTTCCATCAATAAATAGAATATTGTGGATTTGTTTTCCCGTGGGAATTCCGCGATAAAAAGAAGCCTATGTGTTAATCCAGGGTGTCAGCTAACTCCATATCAAATTTCATTAAAATCTTTCAGCCGTGTAACAAGTATACACGCACACACACACACAGAAACTTTCGCTTTTTATAATATTAGTAGGATAGGCGGGAGTCGATTGAATGACGCGTCACGCGACTCAACGTTGACGTCAAATTTGCGCCATCATCGCCAGTGCGACTATGTACCTAGTACTTATTACGTATAAGTACTTATTACTTCAATGGCATCATTATAATACGTATGGCTATTGTTAGAAGGAATTATTCACAACAGCTTTGTGGCCGCACTCTTATCTCGAGGAATAACACAGAATAGAAGAAAGTTGTCTATGACATGTCTTGTCTATGGACTGAGCGTTGTCGGACGTTTTCCGGCACCTTGTTGGCGAGCATGAATTACGCATGGTTCATTAATTAAAACCTAATCCTATATACTAAACTAATACAATAAATAAAAGTAGTGTGAGTTAATACTTCTATCTTTATTACTATATACAAAAATATTTTTGTAGGTGGCAATTACTGCTTTTTTTAAGATTGGCAACTCAAAATCCAATTGTTGCCAATCTTAATTTATCTGTTATAGTTACCTACTTATTATTTACCAAAGGGCTGATTTTTCAATGGTCAGATAAGTGTTATCTGAAGAAAAAAAATTGTTGCTGTCATTGTCTAATACAAACATTCAGATGTGACTGCAACAATTTTATTCCTCAGTTACCACTTATCTGACTATTGAAAAATCAGCCCTAAGTCAATAATCAGATAAGTTATCTGGGGAATATTTCTGTTGCTGTTCACAAATAATCTCAATTGATAGATAAGTATCTGTATCTATAATGAATAATGACAAATCAGAATTTATTTGAATACCAAGTCAGGTAATTTATCCAGTAATCCTGGCAACACTGGCGCCTGTATTTGAGTCTATGGTCAGGAATCCCCACCCAATCCGCGTCGTCGTCATGTGCGCTTGCGCAGATAATACACCCATAAGCTGTACTTTCATTGATAATTGTTCAGTAAGCAAGATACAACGTTTGCCAACTTCAATTCGGATCCATTGTTTATATTTTGGTGAGTAACGACTACCTTTATATAAATGTTGACTTACTTATTAGCACACAATAATAACTAGTAACTACTATTACCCAATCATAGCAAGTGTAGAGGCATGTATAAATGTCTATTTATAAAATAGAGGAAAGGTACAACTTACCTAAATTGAGTACAACTTGTCTTCATTATAATTTATGTGTCAATGATTTATTAGAAATTAGAATTAGTGCCTTTTGTTTTTGTTTAGCAATGTGGCACACCGTATAACATTAGCAATACGGTACTTTACTCACATGCTACTTACAATAAAAAATCACATACTTACCTTTTATTCCTTACTTACCTTTACGAGTACTTACTCACTTCCACTTACTCATATTCCTATTTCTATTTAAATTAAGAATACACTAATTAATAACTAAGAACCTAACATAAAATTAAAATGCTTTTGGTTTTTGAAAAGATGATTAAGTATGAAATGCAGCATGCATACCTACGAGTAGCATGCGACGCGAGAGGCGACAGCACAGCGAGCTCGACGGAAAACTCTAAAGCTTTGAATCTTTATGCTGTTTTTAGATTCAAAATGGCGGCCGACACAACAGGAATGCCTCAAGGGCTGCAGATGTCCGCGGTGGAGATACAGCAGGAGTTCTACGAAGCAATAGGAGACGCAGATTGGGAACTGTAATTATAATTAGATAATAATATTACTTAAAAAGTTGATTGACTGTTGAACAGGTGTTAATGGAATTTGACACATTAATAATTTACTTACCTGCCACCGTTGCATGGGTTTGGCCTCGAAAGCAAGCGTGACGGATCTTTTTCCACGTCTTGTCTTAGTGTCTAGTATACAGTACTATTTATTATGTTTCAGTTACGAAAGACAGGAGAGAAAATATTTACTTCAGAAAATCGGCATCGCTCTCTTTGGACCACCGAAAATTGAGGGCAACCTTACAGAAGGTGGCGATCAACTCAAACTGAAAGGATATGAAAAACGTGAAGAAGAACTAACCATGACTGTGTTCGAGAAAATATGTGAACAAGGTAAACCTGCCGCCGTCATGGCTTCTTAAGGTAAGCGTCCATCTATCGGTATCGTTCCTGAGTATCGGACCACACGGATTTACATTAATTAAATGTGTGGAGAAACAGCCAATGCCTATGAAGTTTGAATTTCTATACATAGTTCAGAATACTGCATGGGAAGTGTCCGTTGCGTACGACACCGAAAGATGGACGCTTATTATTAATACAGGTACACACACCCGAGTGCGCGTTGTTCTATGAGGTGCACTCCAATAATGTAGGTACTATTTTCTTGGTACTAACAACAATATTGCATAGCATACTCCATCGTCATCCCTTATGCCACGTTCACAATCAAAATTTCGCAACAAAAACAAAATAAAACACTCACGCAAACAGTTTTGTTTCAGCTAAATATTCCCACAACAACGTGAATATCCTCATATCAGTGATACGAGTGGTCTGCGTTTTCCCCAAGGAGGAAGTCCCGTTCTTCAAGCCCGAGCCAGAGGACTACTGGCTGGACCTTCATCAGAAAGCTGGTGATGGTGTTAGCATTTGTGTTTTCCACGTGTTCGCCATCCGCAAATGTGTTGCTTCCAAGGGTAAGTTAGACGAATTTGCTTTTACATTTCGATTTTCAAAGTCTTTCCGTGAGACTTTCGGAGTAATTTTTTTTTCACGTGTCTTTTTTATGTTTGGCGAGTAGGTATATTTATATTTTTTCATGATTTTCCAAGAGTTGTAGAAAAAACATAGGTATAACTTAAAAATATTATTAATTTGATAAACGAACACCTGTAGATCCAATGCATTGTTAACTCCACTACAGTAGGTATATTTATGTTGTTATTCTCAGAATTAATACAACACTAGACTTTCCATCCAAGAATCGCTTAGAACAACGCGGACTCGGGTAAGAAACGTCGCGTAGGCCAAATGGCGTCACATATTAATTCTTTTGATTATATTGTAGGAAAAACGTGTAGAATATTCATCGATCACGAAGGGCGCTTGTACAAGAATTGGGAGGCTTTTCTCACTGAGAACCACTTGCCGAAGAGTGTGATGGTGGTGCCTACTAATGGGGAATACAAAGCAATGATATTGCCGGTATGTATCTTTCATAAAGTTAAGTCAAAAAGTCTCGTCTCGCGCGTGACACAAAATTTTGTCTTAGTTAGCTTGTCATTTGCGCATTGCTATGCTTTAGGCGCGCCACCCACTGCACGAGAGTCGAGGCGGCGACAGCGTCGCGGCGGTGGCAACAAAGAGGAATGTCTTCTCTATTATTTTCTATATGCGAGCCTCGGTCGACGCTTACTGAAGAAGTCAGGGCGGAGTCGGTAGCAGTGAGCGGAGCACCATAGCCTATTACCTATTAGCTATACAATAGAATAACGAGTACGCTATACCTACTTACCTACAAACCTAGATATATATTAAAGAAAGTATATGTGTTAATTATGTGACAGGATGGCTCAATAGCGACAGTGGAAGATGACCCCCAAACGCCGAGAGTGAGCCTAACTGTGCTCGCATCACCCGCTTTGGGGATAAAAGCGCGGATTCTTAGCACAGCCGATACTATCAAGTAAGTACGTATGTTCAGTTTAACCTGTAGTTAAATAATAATAATTATGTGCCTCTGCGTACTTTATCTAGCAGTGTCTACCAGCTTTCATTGAATTTCAGATCGTTCTTGTGAGGTGGGGTAAGACAAACTTATAAAAAACATCGTGGGATGAGAACCTCTTATTCCACAATCATGATCTGTAGCGTATTAACTTGGTATTAACTAACCAATACTGACACTATTGCTCTCGTGCAGCCCTATCTATCTCTGATATTCAAAACGGGTCACTACCTATATTGGTTGTCATCTCTATGTGTGCTGATATTCAAAATGTGACCCACTATTGGTCCGTATGCGTGGTCACTGAACACATGAATTTTCTTACAATTTCTCTGATTGTCTTCTGTTTCCAGTACGGTGGCCAGTGTCAGCGCATTGCTCGGGGTGGGTGTTGGGGTGGCGACGCTGCCTCTGCTGCCGGTGGTGGCGCCAGTGGCCCTCGGGCTGGCAGGCGGCGTGGCGGCTGTCACTGGAGTGTACGGCATCTTCAGGTCTTCCTTGCATCTAGCTGACAGGGGGCAGCATGACCAGGTAAGAGAGAAGACGGCCGACTGGTGTAGTGGTATGAAAGCATCAGTGGCATTGTTTGGGAGAAGCTTGCGTCCAACAGTGGACTGCTATAGGCTGAAAAAGAAGTACCTAAGTTGCTACGGCACTGCCAGTGACCAATGAAAGCTTCAAACGTGTACATAACAGTAGTACATAATCGTAATGTGCCCGTTTTCAGCCAATTGGCCTGGACAACGCGGAGGCGCGAGGCAGCTGGCTGAACTTGACGCTGTCAACGGTGGGCTTGTCGTTCTCCGCAGCCGGCAAACTACTCTCCCTGGCCGCCGCCACCGGGACCGATGTCAAGGTAGCAACAACTAATTAATAATATTTTTAAATAATATTAATAGCAGTGGTCCCAAAATAGAACCTTGCGGGACTCCGGAAGTGGCATTATAATCATAATAATATGTGGATACATCTCACGCACGGCCATCCGACTCCAGCTAGACAGAGCCTGTAATATGAGTATCGGATAGCTGATATATCTACACAGATACATAAATAGATACATATAGGTATTGTAACGAACAGTCAGGTCAAGACCACTAACCATTACATCGACTCCGCTACTGAATTTCGAAGTACGAAATCCCGCTGATTGCGACCACTATTAGAAGTAGTTTTCTCCTAAGGAGTGCAGGTATATATATACTCTATGCTCGGTCTTCTTTATCTAAAATACTACCTCCACCACAAATCCTCATCTCTTCTATTCCTCATCCGAAATGTACTCTGATCAAAATTGTTTTCTGTTGTTCTTGCATTAATATCTGCTTCGATTCTCCTTTAAGTGGTTTATTTTATTTTTGTTTGCAGTTATTGATTAACGCGTTCCAGTTCCTTAAATACACAAACCTGGTGACTGGCTTCATTGGAGTGGCCAACAGTCTCGGCGATATGATTTACAAGGTAATGCTTAATCATATAATTCTGTTCACAATTATTTTCATTACCTACTTCATTATGTAATATATAATATGTAAGTTTATTATAGTTAAAGATATATATATATATATATTGTATTGTGTTGTTTTATTTATTTATATAGTATGTACAGTTTAAGTAGTATACCTTGCACCTCTACTCCCATTAATTATGTTAAAATTGTCTCTTCCATCCAAAGGTTGTCTGGTAGAGATTACTTTAAGCAATAAGGCCGCCTTTTTTGTACTATTTTATGTATATAAGTTGTGAATTGTAATGTGTCTTTAATGGTGCAAAATAAAGAGTATTCTATTCTATTCTATTCTATTCTATTCTATTTGGTTCCTTATACAGGGGTTGTAGATGCATGGTGTTAAAACTTTTTTCACGGCTTTCTGTCTCCCTCTCATTATGCGGCCATGAAAAGTGAGCATCATGTGAGCACTTCATTTTGATTTTGTCACGACTCACGTCTTGTCGTGCGTGCTGTGCCACTCCTAGTCCTAGTCCTATTTGTTTCATATTTAGCACAGGGCGCGAGTCGCACACGCCAAGACGTGACAAAAGTGTTCCGTCGCGCTCGCACTCGAGAACGCTCGATGTGAGCGAGTGCGACACTAAACTTTTACCACGGTTTTCTAGGTAAGTATAACGATATGATTTCAGTTTTACAAGTACGATGAGACTCCGACGAAGCTGGAGTTGTTCCAGTTCACAACGGCGGCGCTGTTCTTCGGGTTGGGCGCCATGTCCAACCAGACGGCGGAGGCCATCGTGCAGGACGCGCAGGCCAGGACCATCAACGAGCATCGCGACGGACTCTCTAGCAATGTCAAGAGGTAATAAAATACGCAGATGAGGTATCTCTTGTGTGTTGTGAAGCCTAGCAAGCGCGGAGATTGTGGCAATCTTTGAAGTCCCTGTCCTGCGGTGGACTATTTATGGGCTGTATTTTAATCTCATCAATAACTACTAATGCAAGTTAGTAAATGTTTTAAAGTAAGAACATACAACCTTATATATAATTATTATTGCAGGAAAATGTTCGACAAAGCAACAGCTGAGACCCGGAGGCTCAAAGGGACTGTGCAAGGCAATGCCGATATTATAAAAGCTTTAAATAAAATAGAAAACAAAGACGACTTCTTCGCCGCTCTCAACCGAGCTAACAAGGACATGAACAAGAATAAAGTGCGCGTTTCCTTGTCTCCCGACGGCAAAGCAATATTCAACAATGCCCACAAACTAGATGTTAACGAAATCGGGAACATGGGAAGGGCAGATCGTCAGCAATTGTTCTCTAAATATGGACCAGCGAAAGTGACCACAAAAAATGCGGCCACAAGGATATATGCATCAACTGTTTCTGGCCCTGGAACATCAAATGCAAGTACTACTGACTTCTCCATTTACATCAGACCGGAGGAAATATTAAAGATTGCTACAATGATGCTGAAACTCACGCAAATTGACCAAGAGTACCTCGCAGAGATACTGTCGCAACTGACTGCCGACGTTCATGAGGCCTTCTTGCTTATTTGTGCTGACCTGTTCCTCAATTTGGTGCCAGACGAACTACTCAAACTGACCGGGCTTGGCCAACACCAAGTGATCAGAGTCATCTATTTCGTGTTCAATCACATACAGTCCAAAATCCCTACAGGACTATACCATCACGAACACGATAATTCTCTGAGGACTATTGTGAATGAGTTCTTCCGTGACGGACGTATTAGTAAAGAGACACTGTTGCAGTTAAAGAAAAAGTTTATGCAATGGATTTCCCTCGGTGAAGTCAGTAATACGGTTATGATGGATGATTTAAGTAAATTTAAAACGTTGTTCGATGTGAAATACAGGGTGTTGGAGGCTGGAAAGGTGATGAAGATCGGTGAGCATGAGGTTCTGATAAAAGAGGCGACAGTGGCGCTGCTTTCGGAGCGGTTTGTCGAGGAATCACAGGAGAAATGTGACATGTTCGTTAACTTCTGCTTGAGTATCATTGCAGAGCTGTCTAAAGGAGAAGTGGCTAAGTTGTCTCTCTTAAACCCTGACGTGGATTTGCTCATGATCGTAGCCAAGTACTTGAAAGCCGAGTGTCCAGTTGTAGATGTTTACATTGGGGATTTTGTGGAGGATGGTGTCGTGAACACCTACGTGGTGAGATGTATGAAGAATGAATTACTGAAGTGGCTGGAGATAGTGAGCAAGAGGTTGAGACAACACAAGGTTTGCAAGCTGTGTCTCGGATTGTGCTATGCTTAGGCAATGGTGAAAAAATGCATGTATCAATTAGCAATACAATAGCAATAATATTAATGTTGTAGTTTAGAATCTGTAACCAGTTTCTATAGTATTTTATGGATATAACTACCTACTTACGTCATAATTAAGTAATTAAATTAGTTTGTTAAGTTTTTTCTACAACTTAATTACTAAGTTACTATTTATTATTATTATTATTAAATTGTGAGCAATATAATCTTAAAGTACCTACTTACTTACAAAACATAAATATTCTATGAAAAGCATGAAGTATTATTATTAATTATAAATATTACTTTTCACTTTAAAATTATCTTAATACTTACTTATGTAGTTCTAGAAGTTTCGTCGTTACTAGGTAGAATGTACAATAGAATACAATACAATATTGGTCACCACAAAAACATACAGACAATAATTATAAACTAGAGACAATGAACAATAGGCGGCCTTATCGCTAAGAGCGATCTCTTACAGGCAACTTTAAACATAAAGAAATAGAAATAAAGAACATTTGAGGGCGGTGTAGGTACCTACTACATAACTACTTATAATATAACTAAATAAACCGTACATACTATAGCTACATAAATACTGACATAATGTATTCGTTTCTCAGCGTTGCATTGTGATGACTTTAATATTATACCGGGTCCAGACATCGTATCCTTTGCCCTATCCTATCACCGTATCCGATCACCGTACCGTATCTGCGTATTGTATCAAGCGCCGTATCAAGCTGTGGACGCCTCCGATTCTCTCTATATTCGTATCTTCATAAAAGTCATAATCCCTTTGATGATCGAACAAAAATCGACACGACATAATGACGGGCCGTATCATGATCGCGTATCATTAACCGTCCACATATGCGATCTATGTGTGTTTCTATAAATTCTCTCACTCTATAGCCGAGTATAGCAGGCTTAAACATTGAGCAGTCTACATGGACGTAATAAGTACTTGTTCTTTATAAGTACTTATTATTTCCATGGCAGGCTACTAAATAATGTACTCTGAGCGAGCTAAAAGAAATATTCTACCTTTAATAAACCTCTGCCTGACCCATGTACTCTGTGCTACTAAAATTCTGTCATCTGCCATTTATAAGCAAGTCAAAAACAGCTGTAACTTAGGTATTATTTATTTTAACAAATAAAATAAAAACACCTGCAGAAAAGATACAAAATGATTCAATTTAAACGAACGCACAGCGAAAATGAAATTACCACTCAGTGAAATCTTTGGCCCTTTTTTAAAACCCCATTTTGGAAAAGCCAGGACTTACTGCAAGCATCCTCTGTTGGCTTATAGCAATATTTATGTTTATTGCTATGGACTGTTAGGACTCGTAAGTTTTTTACTGAATATTTTATCTTATATTCTATTCTATTCTCTGTAGGGGTGTCCCGGCACATGGCTCTCTCGAACAAAAACTTTGTGCATTTCCGCAAGGTCTAAAATGCCTTCCTAAGCTTGAACCATTTTCCACCACGCCGGTCCACTGCGGGTTGGTGGGTTCACATAGTGTTAAAAATGTAGATAGGTAAGTATGCAGGTTTTGTCGCGATGTTTTCCTTCATCGTAAGAGCGTTGGAACATTGTAAATTTCAAAGAACTAATTGCTAGGTACATGTCAGCGCCGGGATTCTAACACGCATCATCAACATCATCATCATAATATATAAAATATTATATTGGGTGTTGCAAAAAGTTGCCGAAACCAGCATGGAAAATGTTTTTTTTTTCATGAATTTTGAAATTTATTTATTTAGATTTCAGTTTCGGGCTTAGATATAACATGCTGCACATGCTTGTTTCGGCTTAGTATACCCTTTTTGCAACACCCTGTATATGGTCCCATTTTTTCAGTTAATAAGCTCATATCACTTGCGCCACACATTTGGCAAGTTTCCTCACAATGTTGGCTACAAGAGAATGGATGACGAACCCCAAGACTTCCACCATCAAGCCATGGTCGCCCACGACCTGAAGATCATAGCTACATCTATGAGCACTGTCCAGTACTTTTGCCTGATAATCGGATGTTTAACTGTAAGATAATTTTAATTCATAGTTTTTTCTAATAACCCCCAATGAAGAAGGGGTGTGTTATATGTTTAACGTAGCTCCCAAACGGCTTGACCGATAATGTTACCCCGAGTGTTTTTGATCATATTTTATCAAAATCGGCTTAGCCGTTCTGGAGTTATACCATGCTAGATTTTTTAAAATACCTCGGACAAAGAGATATGTAGGTTATAAAATACGGCTGCGGTGCCTCTACTAGCCTTAATCCATTACCAAAGGATAAATACTTCGGTTACTCCTGAACCTAAAGAAAGAAAGAAGATAAAAAAACATTATTTGACACACTGACAGCAACAATACAAAATACAGAAAATAATACAATAGAAAACACCAACACAAAATACAGACAACATAACACAAAACATATAATAACACAACAGATTGCTGTCCAGAGCGTCAAAAAGGCACCAGCTCAGCATGTTCTAAATAAGGCTAACCTCTGTTCTTGCAGGAGAACCCTTCACTATTCATCCCTCACCTTTGCGGGCAGCTGGCTGCCATCCTCATAAAACTGGTGAACGTGCTGCTCCTCATCCGAGGGTTGACAAGCATCTACACGCTCGCCCTGATGCTGCAGAAGGTCATAGTCATCGTAGTCATGGGCTTTAACTGGAGCCAAGAGTTCTGTGTCTTCAGACAGTGCCTCTGTATTTGCGATCTTTGAATAAAGCTGGGCATGTGTTGGGTTATGGTTTAAAAGTCTTTTATTATACAACTACAACCAATGGAGAACTTCTGTATGCATCCATATCAGCGTAGGTACTTACATTGTTTGGCAGAACACTAGACTACTCATTCAGCCTATTAGAACTCAGACCAGTATAGTATACAAAAGTCCAGGTGGGGGTCACGAGTGTGATTTGAAAATAAGGAAAATATTAGGTTAAAGAGGTTAAATACTGCCCATAAATAGGAATAAAAAGAAATAATCTGCAGAAAGCCGTCAAAGTTTGGTTGACATCATAAATATCAGTGTCAAAATGTAAATTTTATTGTTGATTGTTATGGTTTGATAAAATATCTCTTTTTATACCTAATTAATCCTCATAAAGTGTCAAATGTTGTGTATTTTCTCTTGCTTCAAGGAACAGCTTATGCATGGCTACTCCCTAAAGTACCTTATGAATACTGACAAGAACATGAATGCTGACAATATTTGGTGCCACCATGGATACTGAGAGCAGCGCGGTTATTGACCAGATTTTGAATAAACATGTAAAAAGTGTAAGTAGTAATCGTGGTATAATTAAATATTAAGGGCCTGTGTCACAATGTTTGGGTAATTGCTGAATACCCAAACATTGTGTAATAACTTTTGGCATGCGTTATTAGAGAGTGACAGCATGTCTTTTATCCAACAGGCGTCTAGCTAGACATTGTGAAACAGCCCCTGAGTAATTACCTAATGCACATTATCCTATAGTCAGCGTATGGGATTCGCTTACTTCTCTTCTCAGCTGCTGCTGATAGGTACATACATGAGGATCACTCTCATAAAAATAGACATATTTAGCGGCGCTCTATCTATATGTATCTAAATGTGCCGATTGAGTGACAAACTCTCACACACGAACTCACGCCTTGTACTAATGTACTCCCTTGCGGGGTAGGCAGAGGTGCATTGCTGCACCCACTTTTCACCAGAGTGTTATGTTAGTCCCAATGTAATAGGGGGCGGGCCTATTGCCATTTTACGGGCACATTCAAGACCCGAGAACGAATATCTGTGTTTAAACAAATATCTGCCCCATCCGGGAATCGAACCCGGGACCATCGGCTCAGTAGTCAGGGTCACTAACCACTACGCCATTCGGTCGTCACAAACTCTCGTTCGTTCGTTTGTCGAGTTAGGCTCCCCACGTCGGCAGACCACCAACGTACTAATATCTGAACGGCCGCGTTGCGTGGTTTGCCCCTAGCTAGTCGCTTAGCGTGTATCAACGCGGTCGTTCACAAAGATACTAGAACGTTAGTTTTACTTTTTACTGAGCTAGTCGCTTGGTGCAGTCTTGATTAGTAGTGTGAAGTATACAAAACAACTCTTGAAACAGATGATCCCCGCAGAAGCGCTCTGAAACTTGGTTTCCCCTGCAGACGCGGCGTCTCGCGTGCTGTACATTCTGCTTCCAATATGTAGCGTTCTAAAACTTGTTTTCCCCTTTAGCCTCGAAGCCGCGACGCGGAGGGCTCCCGCGTGCAATTGCGCGCGCTGCTGGTGGCGCTGCTGGGGGTGTCCATGTCGGCCTGCGCGCTCGCGTCGCAGCCAGTCGAGCTGGAGCTGGATGATGACGACGTGGCGCAGAAACTCGGCAATGTCAGCTTTGCCAGGAGGTAAAGGCGAGCACAGAGAAATTCGGACGTTGACCTTGGCTGCAGAGACAAATATAACAATGCAATGCCCGTTTTTCGCTGTGCTTAGCGACCGTGCTTTTGACGAATTAGATTTTTGGTTGCAACAGAAAATAATACATATACAATACGAAACTAAACTAGTCTAGAACCTAAAAAAGGCACCAGCTCAGCAGGAGCGTGTGGATAAATATATTTCAAATATGTTACTCACCCATACATAACCTACTTTTGCCTTATTATACATGGGTGCCCCATAAGTTAACGTCATCCCGATAGCATAGAATGACGATTTGTATCACCTCCTAACGGGATAATAACTTATGGGACACCCTGTATAAACTCCACCCGATGCCCATAGGTTGACGAAGCCGACGATCCGGTTCATCATGGGCTACGGCAAGCTGAGCGCCTTCGCCACCGCCGCCACGTCGCTGCTGCTGCTAGTCGCCGTCATGTCCAAGGTTGGTACGTACTGCGCTTTACTCAATGCCTCTAAAAACAACATAAATGTGTCTTTACGCGTCTGTCTTCTATTCTATTCTATTATATTCTCTGTGGGGGTGTAAGTACCTGCACCTGGCTCTCTCGAGTGGAACCTTTGTGCATATCCCCAGGGTCTAAACTGCCTTCCTAAGCTTGGACCATTTCCCACCACGCTGGTCCACTGCGGGTTGGTGGCTTCACATATCTAGATGTGCTAAATCTAGATATGCAGGTTTCCTTACGATGTTTTCCTTCACCGTATGAGCGATGGTATACATTGTACATACTTAAGTTAAAAGAACTCATTGGTACATGTCAGCGCCGGGATTCGAACCCGCATCTCTGGCGTGAGAAGCGGGCGCTTACCCGACTGAGCTACCACCACTCGCGCGCTCGCCACGCGTCTGTCTTAGCATGTCATCAAATATTGATGACTTTATTGACGGATATAGGTAATTGGATACAATTTTTTATGATGTTCATAATCTTGATCAGTATTTCATCCCTCTCGGTAAAGTTATAAACTAATAAAACGCATACAAATTCAAAAAAACTGCCTATCGAATTAAAAAGTCGACAATATTCGTGATTTGTTTTTAAAAGTACACAAAGGACTTAATTTTATTATTATTAGATAGAGTTAGAATATCTAGGTAGATTTATATTCACATTTTATCCCGGAATTCCCCCGGGAAAATCCAGTTCCGTCTATTTCATACCAAGAGAACATAAAAAGCCAGCAGCCTAACTTAACCCTCCGCCTGCAGCAGTCGTGGTGCCGCCGCGGGGCGCGGTGGCTGGCGGCGCCTGCGCTCCTGGTGGCTGCCCTGGAGGCGACCTCGGACGCTGGCGATGCGCTGCTGGCTGCCGCCCTGCGAGGCGCCGGCTGCCCCGCGCGCGCCGCGCTCCAGACCGCGGCCGCGGCAGTCATGATCACCGTTGAGATCCTCGTGTGGTTAGTTTTGGGGGCTTTTTGAGGACGCATGATTTTGGTTGTCGGGGCAGATCCTCGACAGCCAAGACTAATCCTTTTGTCACTATTTGTTAATTTTATTTTTTTATTATCAAAAGATTAAGATATACTCTATACTGCACACAGCCAGGATTCACATTACATATAATATAAAATAAATAGCACAATCGGCGCCCTAATTATTAGAAGTAATCTCTCCAGACAACCACATACTTGGATAAATTTGCATGCTTTGAATCGTTTTTGGATGATGGTGTTGATTTTTGTTAGTAATTAACGAAATATATTTTTGTCAACAGGTATTTTATAGCGAAGTTCTTTGAGTACAGCCCTCCGACTGACGGTGATGACTCGGACAAGGAAGACTGCAAGACTCTGCCTCTCGCTGAAAATTAGAAGTGATTTTGATAATTATGACTTCAGTGGTTTCTGGTGAAAGGATATAAAAGCAAGCTCGGATTCTCCTGGTTCCTTCTACAGACAGAAAATCTATAAAATAATAAATTTTAGGCTATACAATGAATTAAATTTAATTGTGGTTTCATCTCCTTGAACTCAATAAAATGCAGAAAATACAATAATGTTGTCTTCATTTCCTCGTTTATCTCGAAAACCGTAAGAGATATCGAAAAACTAATGAAAATTTGGTACCCCCACGAGGATACACCCCCGCAATAGGGGATTCCCTAAACGTTGGACCCATCTAAAAATGGTCAAGTCCGAATCTACACAAAAAGGAGGAAAAGCATGAAAAGTCATGGAGAATAATTGATCTATTTTGAATCGAATGACTTGTCCATATTGCCTCGTTTATATCGAAAACCGTAAGAGACATTGAAAAACTAATGAAAATTTGGTACCCCCTACGAGGACACACCCTCGCAATAGGGGATGCTCTAAACGTTGGACTTGTGTAAAAATGGTCAAGTTCGAATCTAACTAATGAACATGTGGTACCCCTTCAAGATGGATTGTCTAAATGCAACCATGTAATGGATGCATGGATCGATTACGAAAGACAATCGATTAATTTGTAAAAGTAGTTGGTGTTTATTGCGTTCATTTAAAAAAATCATTGGTATGCAGCGGTAATAAGTATTGTTTCCTTTAGATATTAAAATGTTGATAGAAAGCGCCTGGATATTATACAATAGCAATTTTATTCCCCACTATCATTTGCTAGTACAATTTAAATGTAAGATAAACAATCAAACGTTGCCACTGCCTCATAGAAAAGAGAGGATGACCTATTAGCTGGGTGGTTTAGCTACGGCCTTTCGTGTCGTTTGTATTATGTTGAGAGAATTCATACTCATGCAGCCTCTGCCAAGGAGCGACACAACACTCTGTTCCCGGCCTTCCTGATCACGCTAATCGGTACGTGTGAATTGACGCTTACTTAGTCAAAAATGGTGTAGTAAACTTCTTCCATTTCGATTTTTTGTTTTTCTATACTACAAGTAGGTATAATGTCTGGGGACGATAGAGATATAGTTATGTTCCTTTCAAGAAATTGAACACCTAATGGTTATGAAAATAGTTTTATGGATTAGATTAAAATATCAAAATAAAAGGTAGGTAATAAAAACAATGTTTTTGGTGTTTATGTTAAAACAAATTCAATTTTATTAAATACATTTATAAAAGAGCTTACAAAAATATAATTTAAGTATGTAAGAATACATTTTACTACAATCAAATTATATTTAATAATTAAAGAGTTTAATCTAGTCTCAACAACAACAGACGTACATAAACAGTAACATTTCAACAGTAGGTACAAAAACATAAATAACATAAAATATAACAAACGCACGGATAACATTACAAAGTAAACAAAACGTAAACAGTAAAGGGCCAGATAGACGTGCGAGTAAATAGCGTGCTTAAAGCTCGACGAACTTTTTTGTTTGTGAAGTACGCGAATTCGGTGACGAACGGGCGAAAAAAGCTCGTCTATCTGGCCCTTAAAAGCTACTTAAATAATGTGAATGGTTCCGCAAAAATCATCAGCATCGCCATATTGCATAGACCCGGAGCAGTGTTCGTGGATGACGGCTTCGATAGCAAACTTCGGACCCAGGTTGTAGTTGCCTGATAGTAGAACCTGCTCGAGCAAGGGATGGTAGCGGCCAGTAGCCACCACGAACTCGCCATATTGGTCCAGGCTGATGAAATTCTTATCGACGGCTTGGACAACTTGAGGATAGCGTCTGTTGTCGGCTGTATCTTGGACAACTTGAGGATAGCGTCTGTTGTCGTCTGTAGCTTGGACAACTTGAGGATAGCGTCTGTTCTCATCTGTAGCTTGGACAACTTGAGGATAGCGTCTGTTATCGTCTTTAGCTTGGACAACTTGAGGATAGCGTCTGTAGTCAGCTATAGGCGGCGAGTAGAGCCGTTCCTGTCTCGCCATGTCTCCGAAAGGGGATAAGAGGTACGGTGCCAGCTGGTTGGACCAGATCGCCAAGTCCGGGAATTCAGGTAGTCTCGCAGCCTGAAGACGGCACGTCGTTGTGGTGCAAGGTTTAGTGGTTATCGCTTGGATGCTTTTACTATTTTTTTCATCATTTATTTCTGTTATTTTAACAACATTTGTTTCTTTTGCTTTATCAGCATCGTTGGCTTTTGATTGCTTGTTTTCTTTATCCATGTTATCGATATACGAATCATTTACAATCCCTATGGCAATATTCGTTTCAGTGGTAATTATTTCGGTCGTTGAAGCATTTTGGGCGACATCTAAACTTTTCTCCTTGGTATCATTATGCTTACTGTCATTATATGTCTTTCCAGGTTTAATGGGTACTATTGAAAATGGAGAGGCACGCAATATTAGAGGTGCTCGCCTGCTTCTCTGTTTTGGAACTTGAGCATAGTTCGATGTTGGGCCATCAAACAGGAATGCTGGTAAGAAACGTGAATCAAAGAACGATTTGGCCTCATCCATCATGCTCGACAGTAGCACGAACAGCGACGATATGGTTTTATCATCAGCGTTATTCTGCAACGACTGGATCATCATCTCATACTCTTCCAGGGTATACCCGTTGTTATGAGTCTGCAGGATTACCGCTATTTGAGAGTTTATCTTCTGGTGTGTGGCGTACAGGTAATTGAAGGCGGCCAGGTCGAGGCCCGCGCCTCCGTGCAGGTACACAGATAACACCCGGATGTAAAACTCGAGGAAATCACGCGGCATCATGGTGTACTTGCTCTTCAAAGGAGTGCGCATCATGTAGTTGCTTAGCGTCATCACAATAATATTCACGTTGGGGTGGTATTTAATGAACTTCTTGATTCTGAGTTTGAGAGGTAGATCCATGTGATGAACCCACTTGGTGAAGGACATGCTGGTGGTCATTCTGGACCCGCGCTTGTACGATTCCAACGAGTCATCGAGTAAGAAGTAGACGGAGAACTTGAGGTTAGGGAACTCTCTTGACGTGACTGAGAGGAAGTCAGAGTAGATGTCGAAGGGCAGAACTCCTCCTCGTGGCACGATGTGGTGGAAGAACACCTCAGAGCCAACCCTGGACTCATTGTTCCAGGGCGAGCCAAAGAACAGGCTGTCTTTGCTGCCACCCAGATATCCAAGCCGAAGGTACACGTATATGTAAAACGATATAAACGTTATGGTAAAGGCGGCAAATGACATCCACAATGCAGTAAGGAATTCTGAAATTCAGAAAAAAACATGTTAAAATACCTGGCAAAAACTTTCGTGTTTTATATATCCATTGATACAGCTAAATACAAAACCATGATATTTATCGAAAGATGAAGACAAAAGCAAATAGATGAGAAACTTTAGGGGTCTAAACTTTTGCTACACATATACAGTACTATGATATGGACCACACATTTCTGTAGGTACACAAAGACTAACCTGGACAGTGGCTCCTCTTGTGACGTTTGCTGATGATGGTCAGTTGCTCGTCTATATAGTTCATGTCTACACTGTTGTTAGTCTTCACCGTCGGTGGGTCCGGGGGCGGGGGCGGCCTGGGGGGCAGGTCCCCGCCTCCCACCACCCCCTCAGGTCTCTCAGTAACCAATGGCTCGTTCTCAAGACTTGTCTTCAGGCCAACCATGTTTCTTCTCCCCAATTCTATGTTTACGGGTCTGTTTATTTGATTGAAAAAACTCTTGTAATTTTTACTTGTAAAAAATTTGACACGACAGAAGCAATAGGTTGACAAATGGCCAAAATATTCGAATTTTGAAATGTAGCTTGAGGTGGGGAGGTTTGTCTATGGGACAACATGAGTTTAGTTCTGTGGTGCAACCTTTTTACCTAAACTTACATAGACTATAGACTTTCATCTAGGAACTATAGGGTTCCTTTGGCCACTTGAACAAGAACATTTCTATCAACCTACAATACAATATCACAAAAAGAAAATATTACAGAAATGATTCCTAACTGAAATCGGAATGTGAAAATAGCGAAAACATGTACAGTTAATTATACTTGTTAGGTACTTTAACAATGTCTTGTGTGTTTTTCAGTTCACCTCCTAAACAAGTTGTATTCTACATGCATACATCATACACAATGCTCACGACTGTAATCCCCGAAGGCGTAGTCAGAGGTAAATCGCAACCGAGCCACCCAATTTACGCTGTACATTTTCTGAACTCACGTGATAGATCGCGAGCCGTATTGACGAAATATAAAATTATAATATCTCTATAAGAATTATCTCTAAGTATAGTGAATATTTTTAGGAAATCCAGCCACTATTACACTTTAATTCCGATGTTATTGTTATTAAACGTATTGCACCTTGACGCACCGCCACGCTGCGTCATCAGATTCGTCCGCAAACAATCGCGGATTGCTCCGATTATTCTCACGTCCGACGAGACGAAATGTTGAATCAACGGATTATGCGAAATGTACTGTCAGCTAAAGAGCTACATAGGCCTTCCCAGCGCAAACACATTCACACTATAAAAATAACATTATTTATAATGGTAATAATAATATGTGGGGACATCTCACACACGGCTGTCCGACCCCAAGCTAGGCAGAGCCTGTGTTATGTGTTTATTTAAAAACTTGAGACAGTTATAAAGCGTTTTACAATGGGCAGCCAACTGACAGCGTTTTGCATTTGTGTCTATGTTTTGATGGTAATGCATTTCAATTTTATAGTCCACTGAAGGATTATTTATACGTTACGTAGAGCGCTAAGCAGTAGTTCACTTGTAGAGAAATAGAGATTGTTTTTATGTATAGATAAAATATTATTTTATTAATCTATCTTACATCCATGAGTCACAGGATCAAACTGGTTTGCGCGGGGGTGGCATACATATTTCTTTTGTTGACTGTACCTTTTCAGTGACCTTTTCAAAATACCTACTGACAAATCTCACAACGTGCTTGACTTAGGACCTAATTCTTACTACGATATACACCTTCATGGATTGGTAGTTGTGTTCAGTGAAGATATTTATTTGGTTTTAATTGTTATTCTTTAATGGTGATAAGTTTTGGAGCAACTCTTACAAAGTAAGTAAGTATATGGCATACATAGGTATAATGTGTGGTTTATTACATTCACCCTATGCATTTTAAATGCATTTACATGCACCACTACGTACATCTAAAACGCCGTTATCAAGAGCTCTAGTATTGGGTCACCGACAAGCAATAAATAAGAAGTAGGTAGGTAGTTTTTCATTTAAGACATGATTTTACATAACCTATAAACAAAACCTTTCCTTATCTAGTAAGCAGAATTAAATAGGTAAGTATATTTTTTCAATAATAAAGGATTTAAGTAAATAATTCATTATGCGGAACCTGATAATATGTTTTACTCTATACAAAAGCCAAAATGATGACAAATGACAAAATATCGTCAATAACCTACCCAATTGACATTGACACTGATGAAATTTTGATTTGTGTGCGTTTTTAAATCAGTAATTTTATTGAAAATAACAAACAATCTTATAGTGAAAAAGCTTTCATCGTATTATTTTACCTATCTACATTGTTTTGTAACAGTTCAATTATACGTGTAGAAAATAGGTAAGTTTTGTTTAGAAATAATGAATTTCCCACTCACTAGGTATCGGAATAGTTTTACCAGCACTACTATTCTACTGTATGTTTGATTATAGGTACATATATATATATATATATACAACACAGGGTTGTGTATAATCCTCTAGCTAGGGTGTTGCAAAAAGGGTATACTAAGCCAAAAAGGGTCCACGCACCTTATCCCAGAAATAACGTTTTCGATGTAAAAAATTAGGCGCAAGATATTTTTATGATAATTATGTATAATGCCTGCAGGCCTATGGCTGCACCAGCCGGTCATGTAGCAAAAACTTACAATCTTAACAAGATCTTCACCCATTTTCCTCCTGTGTCCCCAGTGTCATGCCACAGTGATGAGTGAGTGCAGGGAGCACAAGCCGCTGCTGCGGGAGACGTGGAGCGACGAGGAGGTGCACGTGCACCCCCGTGACCCACGGAGGCACGCGGGGGCACGCGCCAGGGGCAGGGTCAAAGGGGCCGCAGCCATCATCGCGGGCTGGCCAGGTTAGTCAGTAGAGATAATAGTTGTATAATTCTCTTCAACACAAAAAAATATCAATATAACCAGCTATTAAGTATGGTCTATTGTTTATTTTGATACCCTGTATTAGATAATATGCTCGCGTGTTCACAAAATACCGCAACTTCTTCCGGTTTTGCGCAATACGTGACTTCATATTGGACCTCGCATTCCACACTCTGATACTTAGTTAGTGCCTATCGTCACATGGCAAAATAATAGAATGTACAGAATCTCACATGGCTACACTACTAATATCGCTACAATGGCTAAACTTAACTAAAAAACTAAATAACTTGTTACAGATCACTGGTCAACAATCTCCCACTGTTGGATAGCGCTGGGCGTTCTGTCATTGGTCACGATGCTCCTCTACAACGCCATCATCGCATTCGCTGTGTTCCCAGCCGCCTACTCCAGGATCAAAACCTATGCGAAATTTCAACAGTATGTAAACGCAGACAAACTCCCTGACATCACCATTCCCATCTTTGTCAATGACGATAGAGATCTATACTACCTTAAATACCTGCCATACATTGAAGTGATTGCAGAAAAATATACAGAATTCAAATTCAATGTATTATTAGTAAATGATAACAAGCATAATTCTAATAATAATAGTGAAAAATCTGCAAACGATGAAGCCATGGATGATATTTTAACCCAAAACAGCCATTACGATTATGTTCATGTGCAAAAAGTTTCACTTCATCAGTTGATGGATAATTCTCCATTAAACGAGACGTGGCATCTAATACATCCAAAGTTTTATCCCTTTTTTGTTAGAGCTCTCTCCATCTGGGAAACAGGTGGAATAGCATTTAACCCGATCATATTGACCCCGAACTCTCCCCGCTTAATTTATATAGACAAATTGCAAAACATATTTGAGAGATATTCTAAGAGAAATCATGGGCAAGAAAAGCAGGAAAGGAAAGCTAAATTTATTTCAAAGATGGCCAGCATTGGTATGACTACACCAAGACGACGAGTCAACAATATACGAGATGTTATAGAAGCTTTAGAAGATAATGATTCTATGAAGAGTAATTACTCGCAACATAACCTTACTGGAATGGAAAGTAAACTACTGGAGAAAATTTACAATGGCAGAAAACTTATGGCAGTTGAAGTAGTTAATTCAACTAAATCCATCCTTAGAACTTCAGCAACTGAAATTATGGATAGTGGAAATAATGAAAGAAACTCACCAGAGACAAGAAGTATTTCGACAAAGTCCAAAATATTGGATTCATTTAACCCACTTTTTGATTTATTTCATGAGATGATAAATTCAAACTATGCCAACAATAGTGTTATAGAACAACAAGATATGGATAAAAATGGCGCTGTCCGAAAGCCGATTGCTGACTATGATAGCAAGTTGAGTAAATTCGACTATGCAGTCGTGGATAAGATGTCTACTGAAAAAATCCTTACAATGCAAGATATGAACAGTTTGTTAACTATTGATTTAGAAGGAAACTTGTTGGCCACAAACATCCCATGTCATGCATTTCTCGGAACAATATTCAGTAACGTTAAGAATTATTATAAAGAACCAGTAACTGTTGCTGACTTTGTGGTAGCGGAGCTCTCTATCTTTTGTAAGGGAATTTTCTCCAGTTGTAAGGGACTAGACGTTATGTTTCTGTAATTGATTTTATTTGTTAGGGCAATTATCAATATTTTGTTATTCTATGTTTAGTTTTAAATACATAATAAGTTTTTTTGATAATGGTGCTTTATTTTTAATTGTATCATTCTACGGGAAGAAAATTAAATACGTTCTCATATAAGTTATCTTAATATTTTATTTTTAAGCTCGTAAGTGTCTTATCGTGGTCGAAATATTGTAGATTACAACATTTCGATCACAAGGAAATCTTTAACTTATTGATATAACTTATAGCTAACTTAGCTTAAACATTATCTTTTTACGTTATGGCAGCAATTATAAATTCCTAAGTGATAAGTATCTAAAGGAAATACTAAACACTTGGAACATTAATAATTAAGATGCGTTATCATTTTACTCGAGACTAGAATGTGAAATTCATGAATGCACATACAGATCTAGCATCATTTCACAATAACTTACTTATTGTAGCCAATTTCAACTTAACATAATCGTATAAATTTACTACATATTGCATGAAAAAATATTGCACCTTCAACGTTACTTTTATCGACCCCCTTCTAATACTCCCATACTATAAAAACATAAATTATTATATCAATGTAAGCCCCTGTAAATTTTAATATTCAGAATGCTTGGTCGAATAAAATAATTCCTTGGAATAAGTTTCTTAACGCAGTTGACCTAAATTACTAGAAATAAAACTTATGAAGCAATATTTTTCCTTTCAACTGGTATTTCATATCTTCCAGACCAATCATTGGCTGAATTTTTACAGTGTCTTATTTTATAGTTTTGTTCACATCTCCTGCTCACCGACCAATACATATAGTTATCAGGGCAACGGTAAACAAAACCTCTTAATTTTCCAGATTTAGTTTTGTTGCATTTGAGGAAAGATGGTGAGCATTCATCATCTTTGTCAAATGGGAAATGTCCCACTGCTGGGCAGTTCATCTTCTGTCTACTGCTAACTACCATCTGTAAAAAAAACGGTAATTTATATTCATGCTGAATCTCATATATAGATAAATAGGTTATTTATTTATTGTGACTCTTACCGGCTGTTTCATTTCTGCATCGAGCCTCTTGACTCTTCTTCGTTGTGCGATTTGACCATCACATTTCTCGTCTGCTTTACTCTCTTCTACACACTGAGTTTTACCGTCATCATAAATGGTATTGTTAGGACAGTTGAACGTTGCAATTTTAACTTCGTGGGTATCATCGTCTTCAGTACATTGGTAAAATAAGTTGCAATACTTAGGATGTCTTCTGAAGCTAGTTGGACAAACGTATAAATATTGATCATCCTCCGTTTCTGGACATTGTTTTTCGGATGATGTCTCGTTATTTTGTTGTGTTGTGCTTTCCGAACTTTCTGTGGTAGTGGTTTGATCTTGCTGTGTTGTTGTTTCTTGGTTAGATTCCGTTGTGGATTGCTCTGTTGTAGACTGTTGTGTAGTAGTTTCTTCATTGGATTGTGTTGTGGTTTGTTCAGTGGTAGATTGTTGACTAGTCGTTGATTCTTGTGTTGTAGTTTGTTCCGTAGTTTGTTGGCTTGTGGTCGATTCCTGGGTTGTTGTTTGTTCAGTAGCCTGCTCAGTTGTGGTTTGTTGAGTAGTGGTTGGTTGTTCTGTGGTTGTTTGTTCGCTAGTCGTAGACTGTTGCGTGGTTGTTTGTTCGCTAGTCGTAGACTGTTGTGTGGTCGTTTGTTCGCTAGTGGTTGACTGTTGCGTGGTCGTTTGTTCGCTAGTGGTAGACTGTTGTGTAGTGGTTTGTTCGCTAGTGGTAGACTGTTGTGTAGTTGTTTGTTCGCTAGTAGTTGTCTGTTGCGTTGTAGTTTGTTCGCTAGTTGTTGTTTCCTGTGTGGTGTTTTGTTCACTGGTTGCTGATTGAGTCGTTGATTCGGTAGTTTGCTCAGTTGTAGTTGATTTTTCCGTTGTTGAGGATTCACCTTGAGTGGTTGTTGTACTTTCTGTTGTAGTTGTATTTTCTTTATCCATATTTTCACCCTGACTTTGACCGCTACAATCCCGAGGTGGATAAACAGAATCTTCGTGATTACATGTATCGAGGCTTGGATCCCATATTGTACCCTCACCGCAGTCAAAGTGATAAACTGAGAATCTTTCGCCATTACCATCCCAGTCAACGCATCTATAAAATTTCTTACAGTCATCTGGGTCAGCATAGTATCCTTCTTTAGTGCAGTTCACATTTTTGTTAGCGGGTTTTTTGGTTGTGTTATCTTGTGAGCAATTTGATGAACCTTGATTGCTGCTTTCTGTAGTACTGAAGCCACCTCCTGATGTAGACTCAGTCGAGCTAGGGTCTTTAGACTCAGATGAAGAGCTGCTAGTGGTAGATGAAGATGAGGAACTACTATCTGCGCCGTCTTTACACGATGGGTTATTTACATCACGCGGATGATTGCAAGCCGTTATATCCTGATCCCATATTGTACCTTCACCACAGTCAAAATCATATTTTGTATAGCCTCCATTTCCGTTGTCTACACACCTGTAAAACTTAGTACAATCTTGGCTGTTCCCATAGTATCCTTCCTCTGTACATTTATCGTTATTGGCAGGCTTTGAGGATTGAGTGCTTGATTCCGTGCCTGAAGAAGTGGTTCCTTCCGATGCTTTCGAGCTCTCGGTACTAGACCCTGACGCTTTCGTAGTCGTTCCTTCTGATGTACTCGACATTTCGTCTTGCATAGCTGGCTGAGTTTGACTTTGCCCATTACATCCCTGAACTTCACTGATATGGTTACAGGTTTGAATATTTGAATCCCAAGCGGTTCCCTCTCCGCAGGTAAAGTCATATTTAGTATATCCTCCGTTTCCGTTGTCCACGCAGCGGTAAAACTTTGTGCAGTCACTTTCATTGCCATAAAATCCTTCAGACTGACATTCTCCTCCTGAGCTAGCAGGAGATTCACCTTGGTATTCATCAGCGTCCGGTTGAGCTATTGTTGTTGTAGAAGTGGATATAGTTGATGACTCAGATGTGTGCGGTTGACTTGTTGTACTACTAGAAATTTGGGTCTGGGTGGTAGTGCTCGTAGAGTCAGGCTGTGTAGAAACACTTTGTTCAGAGCAACTATTCACGTCGTTGTCATGGTCACAAGCTTGTATTTCCTGCACCCACATGGTACCTTCACCACATGCAAAGTCATATTTAGTATATCCTCCTTTTCCATCACTTACACAGCGGTAAAACTTCTTACAATCATTAGGGTTTGCGTAAAATCCATCAGATGTGCATGTGCCTCCATTGTTTGAAGTTGCGGAATCAGACTTTTCTGTAGTTGTAGTTGGTTTTCCTGATTCTGTAGTTTTTTCTGTTTCTGTAGTAGAGTCCGGCGTTTTCTGGGTTGTCTGGGTTTCAGTTGTTTCAGCCGGTGAATTTCGTTTGCATGTTTCAGTTTCATGATTACAACCCTGGATTTCTTGATCCCAAGCGGTACCATCACCACAAATAAAATTATATTTTGTATAACCTCCTTTACCATCGTCAACGCAACGGTAAAACTTCTTGCAATCATTGGGGTCTCCATAGAAACCTTCAGACTCACATATTCCACTTGAAGGTTTTGTAGCTGCTGGTTGTGGTTGTTCAGAAGAAGTAGTTTGGCTTGTCGAAGGTGCAGTTGTTGGTTTTAAAGTTGATTCTGTAGGCATTTCATCACTTTCTTTGCTGGGAATGTCTGTAGTTGTGGTAGAACTAACAGCCTGGGTGCTACTACAATTCCGATTTGAGGTTGGATGGTTACACCCTTGTATTTCTTGATCCCAAACAGTACCTTCTCCGCAAGTGAATTCATATTTGGTATATCCCCCATTACCATTATCTACACACCTATAAAACTTTTTACAGTCTGTTTGATCTCCATAGAATCCTTCTTGTTGGCAATCTTTGCTGGGAGATGGTTTCAATGTTGAGGTAGCTTCTTCTGGGGCCATCGTTCCTGAATCAACTTGGGCTGTAGTAGTTTCATGAGAAGTAGATGGATTATGATTTGGATTGTCAGTACTATGTGATGTAGATGTTTGTTGGTCAATTGGGGCTTCCGACGATTGCCCATCAATGTGACCACACGATTTCACCGCCCACGGATGGTTGCAACCCTCTATGCTTTGATCCCAAACAGTTCCTTCACCGCAAGCAAATTCGTAGCGAGTGTAACCACCTTTACCATCATCGACACATCTATAAAACTTTTTGCAATCGTTTTTGTCTCCCATAAATCCACTTGTTTCGCAATTATTACTTGCGTGAGTAGGAGTGTTTGACTGTTCTGTGGTTGTCGTTGTTGTTGTTGTAGTTGGAATTGCAGATGATGCAGTCGGTTCCGGTTGTCCATACCCAGTATCTTCATCATCATTTTGTGGCATGTGAGATTCAGTTCCTGAAGTTTCTTGGGGCACTGCTGTTGTCTGGGCTTTAGTAGTCATTTCGACTTTATTATCCGTAGTTGAAGATCCACCACATTTCTTAACCGCCCATGCATGATTGCATGATTCTATCTCAGGATCCCATACCGTACCTTCTCCACATGAAAATTCATATTTAGTGTATCCACCGTTACCATTATCCACACATCTGTAAAACTTTTTACAGTCTTGTTGATCGCCCATGAATCCATTACTTTGACATTCCGTTTTATCAGAGGTTTGACTATCTGTAGAAACTTGTGAATTCGTCGTTTGCACTTGTGTAGTAGTAGTAGTTGTAGATGGTCTGCTGGATGAAGTTGGCTCTGGGGTTTGATTTCCGTATCCTGTATCAGTATCATCACTATCGTCAGTAGTTTCTTGTTCCGGTGTCGTGTGAGGATGTTGGGTGGTTTGTGCAACTGTCGTTGAAGAGCTTGCAGGTGATGATGAGGGTGGAGCTGTTGCAGTTTCTGACTGTCCGCACTTTTTCACTGCCCAAGCATGGTTGCATCCTTCAATGCTTTGATCCCAAACAGTTCCTTCTCCACACGTAAACTCAAACTTTGTGTACCCGCCTTTACCATTATCGACGCATCTATAAAATTTCCTACAATCGTCAGGATCACTCATGAAACCACTGGATGTGCACTGCTTATTGCTACTGTTGCTTTGCGGTGATTGTGTAACATGCGTTTCTTTTCCATGGTCTTGACCATTACTACTATCATCTTCATCATCAGATCCATAACTTTGAGTTTGTGTCTGACTAACTTGTTTAGTATGATCAATTTGAGTTTGACTTTGTATCACGTTATTGCCATGATTTATTTGTGCTTGTACCTGACTGACTGCAGAACCATTGCTAATTAGTTTTTGACTTTGTTTGTTCCTGGATCCATAATTTTCTTGTTTTTGAGTTTGATTTACTTTGTCACCGTAATTTACTTGTGTTTGATTCTGGACAACACCATTGGTACCATTATTGATTTGTATCTGCAATTGAGATACTTTGGATCCATAAATTACTTGAAGTTGTTCCTGGATTACGGAAGGCTCAGAGGATTCTTTGGTAGATTGTGTTACTGGCATAGTTTCTGAACGTGGTGGTGTGGTAGCATCGTAATTGTCGTTTCCTCCACATCGGCTTCTTTTGACAGACGAAGGGTGATTACAGGTCTGAAGATCATCATCCCATACTGTAGTATCACTGCACGAAAATTCATATCTGATGTATCCCCCACGACCGTTTGCGACACATCGGTAAAATGTACGACAGTTTTGGCTATCACCCATGAATCCATCTGATATGCACGCATCACCACTCTGTGTTGATTTTTGAGTCACGTATTGAGGAGAGTTTGTAGTAGCCTGTGTAAATATCACTTGTGTACTCGACTTGGCAGGAGTCATCCAGGTATTAGCTGATGATGAAGTTGACTGTAGTCTTTGAGATTCGTAAGCAGGTAAATTGATTTTAATAGGTGATGGTAGTTCTTGAGAGTTAATAAATTCTATTTCGTTTTCTTCATTTGGCTTTGGCTCAGAAAGAGCATCTGGGGCACCGAAACATTCCGATCGTTTTGTGTTCTTCGGATGATTGCAAACAGTTGTTTCTGGGTCATAAATGGTTCCAGGTCCACATTGATACTGCAATAAATAAAATATAGTTAGGTAACTTTGTCATCATTATAAAATGTTACCATGCTACTTCATGCCTTATTTACTTCTTAAACTGATGCTGGTGATTTAATTTGCGTGATAAATAAGAATAATCAGAATTTAATAAGAAGGGGATAAGTAGCAGTGAATACAGCAGCTGTTTACCCTAAACACAGTATATTTCCCGTGAGCAGCCCGGACGCAGCGGTAGAAGACGGCGCAGTTGGCCGGGTCGGCTAGGAACCCCTCGTCCGAACAGACCACGGGGTCTGGTCGAGACCCGGAGTACAGCTTCACGATGCGGCCCGTCACGCGGGGGCCGCGGGCCTCCACAGTTCCTGGAAGTAGTGAGAGGATTTGTTAGAGTACTACCTTTTGAGTCTGCAAGGAAGCATTAGCACAATTGATTAGCCCCAAGGAGTCTTGGTGGCGTAACGAACAAGGCTCTCATTCGTGAGGGTTGGGTTCGAATCCTGCCATGTATCAACGAATTCTTTAGAAATAAGGAATTTAAGTACAAAAGTTTACCACATACTCTTACGGTGAAGAAAAACATTGTGAGGAAAATCTGCACGTCTAGATTTTAGATGTGTACCCAAACTTCATCGTATTTATTCAAAAACGGCGATACGGTTCGCGATCTATCAAGTGAGTACTGTATAGCGAAAAGTGGCTTTGACAACCCCTTCGGTGATTACAGTCGTGAACTAATGTAACGTATCTAAAATTGTCTATGTAAAATTAGTAAGTATATTATTGGTAGTCAAATTGCTTACCATTGTCACTGCAGTCGACGGCGACAGTCGTCAGAAGGAGAAGAGAGCACGCTAGCACGAGGAGACGCATGTTGACTGAGCTGCCTGCAGGTCTACCGCATAGCTATTGTGTTCTGGTGTCTGTGGAAGAATATAATTATGTTTTAGTTTGTAGCTTAAACACAAGCTTTAAAGCGATTTACACTTCAATAAGTACAGGAGGACTACTAGAAAGGAAAAGTTGAGAGCTTTCAAACAGTCGGTATGTTACATATTTTCATACAACGAGAGTCGTCAACGATACCCAGAGTCTTCGCTCGTAGTTAGTGCAAGAGCGCTCCGAAACAGCTTTAGCACGTATTAAGCATACTGTTAATGCTATGTTTTTATTTTTATGCTACCCACACAATAAATTATCTTATTTTTTAGGTACATTTGCTTAACCAAACAAATAAACAGGTTGTATCAAAATAATAAGTACTAGGATCACATAAATAACGAGTGTTCCTTGGCTAGGACAAGTCTTCCTAGTTATAAATCTGAGTGGTGGGTATATCTGATAAGGAGGTGGCGTGTTGTCTATTGTCTTGAGCGTGAGACCTCCACTCCTGACGGGAGGCTGTTCCTGTGAGGCCTTGAGAAATGGGCCCTCTCTTTCAGGACTGTGGATAGAATGGGGTTTTTAATATTGACCGGTATCAGCGTATGTTCTGTTAACCATGGTTGTGTAGGTATCATAATTTATCGGTTTTGGTGATAAGTTTGTTTTGAGAATGGCACGTTCTCGAAAGAGGGGCTTAAATTGGAAAATCTAGTTTTTCCGTTCGCTATTAAAATGAATGAAGAAAGTAATAGGTGAATAATTTCAATCTTCCAGAGATAAAAGTGACAATGTCCAATGGGAACATCGCCGTTTCTTTAGACTTCGCCTACTCCTGCTTCCTGGTTCTGCTTCCCTGGTACTTTGCAGAATCACGTCGAAACTCTGACGGCGAGGGGTTTAAATCTATTTAGTAAAGTCAGCAAAGAGACAAGTATCCACTTGTATGTTTTGGAGCTTGGATACATGTACTCGTAACCAGTTTAAAAAATGTAATGTGTGTAATCGTATCGCGATCACAATACGTAATGCCTATTACTTAGTTGTTATAGCAGGCAGTTAGTTTAGTTTATCTACATCCATTCCTAGAGAATTGTTATCAATCAGGTCATGGTTAAACCGTAGATGTTTTCCTACACAGTCAGTTAAGCAAAACCTTGCTAAAATCAAATCATTCTCTACTGAAACAGTAAAAAAAATGGGAATATTTAGGTTTTTTTTCACGCAATTTTAATAAAATTCTCATCCATAAAACATTAATATTTGACCGCAAATGTTCCACCAGGAGTACAATGGAACATAAAAGAGTAGAGAATAATTGAGGGCGTTGCAATCTAAGAAAGTGGCCACACTATTATAGTATAGAAAACGGACAAAAGTATCACGATACTTTAGCAGAAAAAATCAAAACGAGAAATGTTTCAAATATTTACTAATTATAAAATGCGACTTTTTGGGGAGGTTTATGTTAAGAGAAGAAATTAGTAGGGGAGAGGGGGGCAGTCTTGAATGAATTTCATTAAATCAAATCAACTGTAACTTTTATTTCATTGTGTATTTCATAATGTTTTTTTGCACTGAAACATGTGTTGGTTATCCCATTATGTAATTACTATAGGAGAAAAGTGATAGTATCACACATCGATATTTTATTACAGTTTTTTCTTGCTCAGGAAAAAGTTCAAATGTGCCCCGGCAATTCTTCTAAAACTGTGTTTACCGATTTTCCTGCAACAAATTATTTAATTGGTCAGAAAAGCAGTGACTTGCAAATTATTATGTCTGGAGAATTTATACCGACTCTTACACTGAGTTGCAGAAAGGATCTTTAAGTTAATGTCGGCATTAAATGTATTGTTGCCTTGCTTTGACAGTATACGGACAGAAAGAGACAGACATAGATTTAATGTCCACATTAGCTTAAAGTCCCTTGCTGCAACTCGGCATTACATATTCTTACACATATTTTTACAATAGGTACTCTACACGGAGAGACCGACACACATAGACACCTACAGCTGTAAAACTTATCGATACCCTTTTTGAGTCGGGGGTTAGTAAAAAAGTATCTAGACCTGATGTTTTGACAACATTAGCATCCAGACCCTGATGTCATGTAACGTTTGACACTAGTATTTTCTAACCTCTATAAGAATAACAAATACACATTGAAAGGCATTCTATGAGCCGTTTTCCTTGACAGCTGTCAGTTGAGCTTTTGGGTAAGCCGATAGATGGCGTGAAAACGCAGTGTACCAACTGTCAAAAATTACATAGAGAGCAAAGAGTACTAAACTCAGAATAAGAACTCACTAGTTGTGATTAAATGTCGGGTGGTAGCGCGAGCCATCCTTCCGAGGCTCAGACTGCATGTGGCTTGGGATAGTGCTAAGTATTCTGTGAATAGTTCTACCCGCGCCGTCAAGGGACCATGATCCATAGTCCTTAGGCATTATTACAGTATAGCAGTCACTATCACAAGAGTCACTATCTCACAAGAGTCACTATCTCAAAAGAGTCACTATCTCAAGTGCACTAACTCTACAGTATCAAGGGAGGAGGAGCAGATAGCTCAACTACAACTCAATTAATACAGGAGAAACACAAGGAAACTGAGAAAACTTGAAAAGAACGGCTGTACGCACAATCGCACTGAACGCTGAAGCAACAGTGACATCGACATCATAGAGAAAATAATACTACAATTCTACCTACCTACGTCACTTTCACATTTCGTACAGAATAACATATTGTGATCTGAGTGTGTTCTGAGGGTTTGAAAGTTGGTACAACCCCAGACAACGCCATCTATTTCTCCAAAAAGGAACTTTTTTTTTTTTTAACAAACGCCTCATTACATCAAAATAGTACTTTTTTACAAGAAATATAAGCAATGTATGTTAATGGTTAGAAATTAAGTACCTACTCACCAGTATAAAACGCTGCTCTTTCATAAACATCGTATATATTGACTAATACTTCTCCAGCCTCATTCTCCGCCAAACATCGTAGGTAAACGCTGTAAATCATCTGTCTAGCTTCGCTGCGAATGGTTTTATTCATTTTCACTTCGTGAACAAACTCAACAATCCACAAAACTCCAAAATTAAGCAAAATTCGATTTGTTTATACAGGAACAGGGCGAGTTTGACATTCAAACCATAGAAACAGACCACAAATCACAAGTTTTTTTTTTATTGCCAGGTTTAAATCTGTTTAGTTCCAAAAACATTAATCTCTACTCTTTTGTGTTCAGCTGTATAGTGCCACAATCTTATCTGTTCCGGTGGTCAAACTGTGTACTAACGAGACGTCATTGTCAAACGTAATTTCATACTCTGTGCGTTATTTGAGTTGTCAATTTGTTTTGTGATTTTCTGGGTGTAATAATGCCAATAGCGCTGAAAAGTGATGCAAAAAAAGTTATATTAGATATATTGGCTTTTATGCAAGAAGAATAACGTATTCAGGCGCCTTTAATTCCGTTTGAAAAATTGGAAGAATGAGTTGCAGCGGCTACAGGTTAGTGTTGCCAAATGTGACGAATAATTTTACCCATATACTCACATGTAATTTTATTAATATTTTCCCGAGAGTCCCGTACCCCAGCAGTGGGGACGGGATGGGTCGTGATGAAAGTATATAATCTTTATTTTTCTTTGATTACAGGTGTGAGTGAAGCTGCGAACCTATACCTTAGGCAGTATACCAAGAATAATTTCTCGCACCTGCAGTGATTTTAGACGAAATAATGATGATTAATGATCATCATCTTCTTCTTCCACTACGAGTATCAAGGGTTGGCTGGAAGAAATTGATTTTTGGCAATTAGCCTTTGTACGGTGGCCTGCGCCTAAAAGTACACAGTCGGAGTTTTTAAAATAGCGATCTCAAGCTCACATGCTGCTCAAGCACATCCACATAAACAACACTGCTACACACATCACGTCCCCGGATTTATAACAGATTTAGCTGGTCCCTTCATAATCAAGGATCACTATTTTAGGTACATTGTCTGAATTTCTTTTAATTTTATGCTCTTGTTTCTTGTTACTTTAGAAAATGAAAATAATAAAGTGTTCATAAATGAATAAATAATAATTAAGTACTTAATAGTTTCTTTTAAGTCTATCTATCTCGTTATTCCCACTACCCACAGATATTACCTATATCATTGTAAAATCTAGATTTAATGTCTTAAGTATATCAGAACATAATGAGAACTAATTTTGTTTCTGTTCGCCGTGGACAAATTTTTTATACAACAAATGTCGTTTGATATATTATATCCTCTTTCATTTAGAATCGACCCTATATTTTGATTTATCTATACTTATGAATGTACCTAATTATAAAAATAGGTAATAGCAGAAATGCATTGCCGTTTAAACCAGAAATAGGCAAAATTTAATCGATGGCGTCACTGGCTTCGGTCACAGCGACGTCGCCACCGGAACAGATAAGATTGTGGCACTATACCAGGACTCCATCACTCGGAGGAATGTATTTTTATAAACCACAATGAAAAAAAAGTTGATTGCGATGTTTGCGGCCAGTCGTAGATAAGTGGTTGTTTTTTGCCGCATGCATCCTCTTTGCTATTTACTCCTCTAGGAACGCATCTCGCCACTCAATCAGGGTAGCACCGCAGGAATGCTGTCCTCAGGGCATTGCCTCTTTGGTTAGGTTTAATAAAAGATAGTATGAATACATATTATTATAAATAGCTCTGAATCCTGAACCCGACACAAAAATAGTTTAAATAAATATATTTTTTGACGCATTGTATTGTGATGTGCAGCAGCACATAAAAATAAGTTTTTAAACATTAAACTGAGATTGTCGTAATTTTGCACGTGTTTACGATAAAGTCAATGACTCAAGCCATATAATGTTCTATGAATGAATGAATCGACAAACTAACTACGAAACATAAGTATTATTAGGATCGTAAATTCAATCAATAAATCAATCTTAATAGGAAAATATCTGATTCGTTTTAGAGGCTACAGTTACAACTATGCACGCTTATATGAATAATGTATTGTAGCCTGAACTAGTTATGCCAATGCCAGGTGCTGGTGCCAGATAGGCAGAACCCAGTCCAGTGTACTCCAGTCCTGCAGACCACAAGCCGTGGAAAGGGAATCTTCACAAACCAGTTCCACCATCACACTCTCGCTCGATGCAATCCATTTATTTGTGTATCGACGTCGGGGTGGCCAGGTGAAGATATTTCCCGAAATATAGGCAGTCTTCGGAACGCTCGATGAATTTGTTAGCAGCATGGTCTTGTAGTCTTCTACTTGAGGATTCTAGTGCCAAAGGTCCTGGATTGCCATAGTATCGCACAGATGTGGGTTTCTGGGTTCGGTAGGTATATTGGATGATAGAACATTTAGTTTACATCGCATTGTCTATGAAACCGTGTTACTTTACACCGTTTTTTTTATGTAGTCATTTCAGTGTCCCACTGCTGGTAAAAAATAAAAATACCTATTACTTAACTATATCACGGAGAACAAACAGATAAAACGTAGGTATAAATAAATGGCATGGCAACATTGGCAATACCACACTTACACAGGCAAGTCTAGGCGGGCGGGACAGGTTATGCAATTATGAAATAAATAAGTTATGCCTTCTGTATCTATTATTATTTGTGGTCAGATAAGACAGGGGTTGAGTTAAGATTGTAACTTATTTATGATTATTACACTCTGATGTGTTTACTAGTATCCAGTAAATTTTAAAGTTAATTATATGGCCAAATGTGTGTAGAGATATGGTATAAAAGTGAGAAGAATTACAAGGAATGTCTTAAAGATCATACATGCCACATTGGTACGTACACTACCTACTGGTTTTTAAATAAGATAGTTTAACCGACAGCTTCCATCTCATTGTGTAAGTCTTTAAAAAACTGGAATGTCTAGGCGAGATACTGTTGTTTTTTATTTATTTCTGGTGCCATCTTCAGCCATTGACGCCTGGGAAGACCATCACGATGCTATTGGAGTCTTCTGTGATCTGTCGAAGGCGTTTGATTGTGTGGACCATCAGACTTTAATTTCGAAACTGAGATACTATGGAATAGGAGGAAAGGCTTTAGATTTGATAGCTTCATATTTAGACAAGAGGCAACAAAGGGTCGATATTAATAATACTAAATCACAGGGGGCTCATGTAAAGATAGGCGTCCCTCAAGGATCTATTCTAGGACCATTTTTATTCCTCATTTATATTAATGACTTGCCTTTTATGGTTGAAAAATTGACTAATATAGTTTTATTTGCTGACGATACTTCTTTGCTTTTTAAAGTTAAAAGAAGTGAAAATATTTTTTATGAAATTAATTCTATTCTATCTGACATACACGATTGGTTTACCGTAAATAATCTTTTATTGAATTCTAAGAAAACGAAATGTATTAAATTTACACTGCCGAATGTTAGACAATGCGATACTAACATTATTCTAGATGGGAATAAATTGGACCTAGTTAATGATACTGTCTTTCTTGGTATGACTATAGATTCAAAGTTACAATGGGGACCTCACATTGCCAAATTGGCTGGAAGGTTGAGCTCGGCAGCTTTTGCTGTACGGAAAATTAGACAACTGACCGACGTTGAAACCGCCAGATTAGTTTACTTTAGTTATTTCCACAGCTTATTGTCGTATGGAATTTTGCTTTGGGGTAGAGCCGCTGATATTGAGACTATATTTGTATTACAGAAAAGAGCCATCCGCTCTATATACAAACTTGGTTCCAGGGATTCATTGAGAGAACTATTTAAAGAAATTAACATCCTTACAGTTCCATGTCAGTTCATTTTTTCCAATTTAATGTATGTACGAAAGAATATTTCAACTTTTGATACAATTGGCAGTAATCATGACATTAATACTAGGAACAAGCATAAGCTGGCTTTTCCAGCGATGCGTCTGGCGAAAGTTAATAAATCGTTTTTAGGGTACTGTATTAGATTTTATAATAAGCTTCCAGCAGAAGTTGCTCAAATGCCAGAGAATAAGTTTAAGTGTTACATTAAAGAGAAACTCAGTAAAAAAGCTTATTATAGAATTGATGATTACTTAGAGGACGTTAATGCATGGCTGTGATAAGTAGTTAGCTCTGCTCATATTATTATAATAATAATAATTAAGCTTATATGTATTGTATACCAACTAGTTTTAAGTCTTTTTTTGAAAAGATGGCTCAGGAGTTTCTTGCCTCCGTTCTTCTCCTTAGACAGAAAGAGCCCCCCCTTATCCGAACGGAGAGTAATTTGTAAAAATTGACGTTCATCAGAAAATTTTATATTTGTACGATGAATAAAAAATTTTGACTTTGACTTTGACTTTGACATTGCGCTTTTTATAAAAAAATAATATATGCGTTTTTTCTCTCCAGCCTGTAATTATTTGTGACTTGTACTCTGCCTCGCCTGTGGTTATTCACTTGTGACCTTTTAAAAAATGCGCGTGTTATAAAATAAAATAAATGGTTGGTGCATTTTCTGCAGCACGTCCGATAGTGTCTGATGTAATTATTTTTACTATAAAGCCATGGCTGAAACTGATTAATCCTTAAGCTATGTAACTAAGTTTGCTATAAGAATGATTTTAGATTAATAAACTTGATTACACTTTAAACATAATAAGCCAATAGTCATCCACTGCTGGACAAAAACCTTTCTCAAGGAACGCCATAACACGTACCTATGTATGTATTTTGCTTGTTAGCAATATCGGATAACACTCATATTAATTTTATTTTTGATGAATTACCTACATATTATAATTTTGTTCTAGGTTTGTGTCGTGCTTTCTGCTATAATCAGTTTTTTTATTTCATCAATAAAGTTTCATGATAAGCATATCTCTCGTGCATGAGAAAATTACCTTCTCCTTTGATTACCTTGACGACACAGTAGTACGGCCTGAGACTAGAAAATTGATCAGTTACCGTCATTACGTACTTTAGAGACCTTTTATCTGAAATCATCATTTTCAGAATGTAAAAATTTGTATCTTCAATGAAAAACAAGTAGAAAAAATTACCTTCTTTCTACTTCCATCATATCTAAAACTTATAACACCTATGAATTCCCTCAACGTCCTAAACATAAAAGCGCCGGTCGCAATACACGCAATGCACATGCCTAGTTGCCTACCCCGCAAGCGATTACATGGGTGTGATTGTTAATGTCATGTTGCATGCAGTAACCCCTGTTTCGGTTCGTTGGTATTTAGCCGGCTCTGTGCGGTAACATGCGGCCTTGTCCGTGAACTTGGACTACACTGCGCGCGCGCAGCCGGCGCGTGGGGCTATGAGATGTGCGATTTGAAGGTTAAGTTTTGAGAATAAAGACTCTCTAAGTAAACGAAATTAAAAAAAAAAGTAAGTAAAGTTTTTGATAGTTATTTTTTTCATCTAAAGGTCGGCCGGTAGAGATTGCTTTAAGGAAAAAGTTTCTAGAAACGCCAATAAAAACCGGTTTTTCCAAAAGTGACAGTGTAATGTGACGTTCGTCATTATAACTAAAATTTATAGAACCTACCTCTTAATACCTATAGTACCGAGATTATCTAAATGTCTGAAAGTCATTTCCGCCGGAAGCGGCCTTTTTTGAATGATTAGAACTTCCAGATTGTCAATGAATAAATTCCATAATTTTAAATTAAACCGTAATTCCCATTCTGGTATTCATGCCATGATTTTAACCCATAGCTACGGCCTCTTGAGTGAGAGGACAAGACGTTACGCCATTAACACTCAGAAGTTTTATCATGCTGATAATTTCCTGGCCCCAACCTCTAGTCAAGGTAAATACGCTGAACTGACTTTTCGTCAGAATGACTCACATCATAGAGGTAACATGTGATTGGTATGCGATCTAGATGTTTATTGCTAAGTAATAATTTTAAGTTCAAAGTATTTATTTGAAACAATGAAATCATTATGTAACTGCTTACTGCCTACTCGTACAATGATTATAATTTTTTATATTGTTGTTTATTGTTCATTTATTAAACGTACCAAGTAATCTATACGCACTTAATTAAATGCCTGTCCTATGAATCTCATCGGGTCTGGCCAAGAATTATTTTCATTATATCCCCCAATAATTATTAGATCGATCATCCGGATTCACATAATTGCTATATATTTTGAAAATAAAGGCTACTCTACGTTGCAAATGAGGCAATTACTTTTTTATCAAAATAAGTCTCTAATATCCTGAAATTGGCGTGGATGCCCTAACTTTTTTGGTTAATCTTGAATAACGTGACTTTATTATACCCTCCTAATGTTTATTAACTCAATTTTATATGCGCAATTTGTTCCGATGAGTTTTTCTGTATCAAACGTGCTTTATTTTTTTGGATTCTATAATTTTTCATAGAACACGATTTAAGTGAGGAAGCTATGGCTACAAATAAAGTTTTATGCATAAATTAATCATGTAAGGGGAACAATACAACATCTTTTGAAAAAAACATGTAGTTACTTAGGTAGTTAGTTAGGTACACACGGCAACGTTAAATGGTCGGCAGGGCACACTAACGTAGGTAGTGTATGTGTGTGTCGGCGACGTCGACGTAATTATTTAGTTCTGGGCAACCCACACATGGATATTGTAAGCATGTAGTTGTGCCAGTGACAATGATTCATTGTTTTTATGATATGAAGCAAAATTTTGCAAGGCATTGTAATAGATTGAATGGCTCAGTTGGTATGATACAAGACTTACAACTTTCGGTATGGTGGTTCAAATCCCACTGAACTTACAATATTCCTTTTTTGTTTTTTTTATAGATTTAATTAATTTTTTAAGATGGTTAATAATAGTATTGTAGTATATACGAATAAAAGCAACACAGTAAAGTAAATGAAACAAGTTATTAAGTGTTAAAATAACCAAATTTATTCTTGCCGTAACATAAACATTAAGGATGTTACGTTTTTGTTGTTTTTCGTTTTAAAACATAGTTGTAGTTTATATTAATAAGGAAAATTTTCAATTAGCAGTTTTAAATAATAATAAACATCAGAAAAGGATGGACTGGCTGTTTTACTAAAGTAAATAGGCAAGTCATTAGTTATATGAAACAACATGTTAATTAGCTAGAAATAAGATAACTTATTCCAACCTCAGTAACAATAACATCATTAACACATTGGCTTACCCATAATTGTAAATAATAATAAGTATTTAACCAAATAACTAAAGTCTTATACAAATGGAAAAATAAAAATTACTGAGCTAACCCCAATAACTATAATTTTCACCACTTTTTCGCCATAATATCTTACGTCCATCCTTGTCTGATTTAAAGGACTTTTCATCACTAAATATCACCACATTGTTGCACCAATCAAAGTTTAAAATAGTCAGTCGCAAAACGCACTCTGTTTCGACGATGCTGATCGGTTAGAGCAATTTTCTTCGTCGGCCTCCGGCACCGCAACCCAGCAGCACGCAAGTGAACCCGTACGGTTCGTAGGGATAGATTATGTGTTGTGGCCGTAGAACAGGTGCTGCAGAACGGATCAGCGCTATGTGCAGCTACGATTTCTCGATGGCGTGGTGATGCATCCGTATAGACGACTACTGTCTACATGTCCCAAATCTGCGTATCGGTGAACCCATAATTGAACAGTTCTCCTCTGCAAACAAAAAATACAAATACTTAGCATATACAAATACAAATATTCTAACGGTCAAATAAAATTATATTTGCAGTTCTATGTTACTTACCGATATCATTAAACGTCTTGCGATTTCACTAATTGTAATATTTTGTTCATATAATACAATTATCTCCGCCTTTTTGAACATGGTTAAATGACTTTCCATAGTGACTGCGAAGATAAATTAATTATAAATTGACAAATCACAAAGTGAATCACTATGCAGACGCAGAGGTGAATTGTCACTAAAACTAAAAACTTATTTCGTTTATTCATATTGTATGAGGGTAGAATGGTTTTACTTCTCAAATGAAGAACGAATCATATATTTTTTGCGAAGAGAAATAGTCGACAGCTATGCAGCTTGTAGTCATTTGTCAATTTCAAATAAATTTATTCTATACTCAACAGCGTTTAAATTAACGCTAAATTTAAATAAAGTAAAATAAATATACCCCATCAGTGGACTCGAACTCACGACCTATGTTTCATAAGTCTAACATACTACCAATGAGCTACGAAGAGTATAGCTACAAGTGAAATTTTGCTTCAAGTCAATTTTATAACTATTTGACTTACTCGACCGGTTGATATGTTTATGTCACAGCTGGTGTAAGGGCGTTTGCCTACGCGCAAACTCGTTTGTGCTGTTGTGTGTGTGTGTGTGTGGTTTGTTACTGGTGTATTTACCGATTTCTGCTTTATTGCACACATAGACCACGTTAGTGTGCACACATACACTACGTTTGTGTGCCCTGCTAACCATTTGGAGTTGCCGTGTGTACTACAATAGGAATTAATAGTCATGTACAAATTGCTTCAGGAAATTGATACTCTTTTTTTGCTATTGTTATTTATGAACTTTGTTATTTCTTTAGGTATTCTTCCTGCCAAAATATAGAGCATTTTATATCCTACAAGCCTAGTAAGCATGGGGTAAGCCATACAGAGGCTTTGTTCTAAATAGATGTTCGTGTTCATCCATATCCTTGACCTGACGAGTACCAGGATATTATCAGCGCGTGGAGCTCAATTACCCCGGCGATTTCCATGAGATGCCTGACGCCCGCCGTCATTACAACTCCAGGCATGACTTCATGCTGGTCAATCATTCAAATATTCAAACATCTAATTACACGCGAGGCATGCTATCCTAGTACCGGCTGCCTTTAAAAAGCATTGGAGTTATTATGGTTGATTGTAACGATCGATGATCAGTGTGGTTTGGTTTTTAGAAATATTATACCTAACTTAAATAATACCTGTGGTGAGCCTGCTCCTCAGTCTGGAAGCATTTATTTTTCATTTATTTATCCTAGAGGTATAACTCAAAACGATATAACAAGTTTTATAGGTATGTTAAAAAAGTTTAATATTCATATTAGCCCTTACCTAATTAAGGTACCTACTAGGTGCCCCATTTTATACTTATCATTTCGTGTTGTTTTAATCATTACGTTGCTAATTCAATCCATAATAAACAGCATTAATAACGACGTGAATCTTTTATTTCGCAAGAACATACGCCATTATAAATCGGCCTAATAAACGTGACTTAAATTGATCGAAAGTCGTAAAAAGCAAAGGATAAATAAATCTGGCTCCCCGAAATGGCTTTATTTAGCAACAGTGGTTACGGACGATGTACCAGGCCCTGTAGCACGGGGCGCTATTAAGACGTGACAAAAGTTCTCTGTCGCGCTCTCTCTTAAGGATGCGCGATATGAGTGACAGCGATACAAAACTTTTGTCACGTCTTAAATGCGCCCTGTACTAGCCCTTCAGGAGCGCAGAAGAATCAGATGGTATCGCGGTCATCCGGCGATTCTCCTATCGCTTATTGTGCAATGGTTCTATGCGTCTAGATGTTCGCTGCACTTTCTTTATTGTTTAGTCTTAATTATAGTTAGATGTAGTTCAATGCTGAAGGTTTAGTGTTTATTTGGATTTAGGTAAAATAGAAAAAAACTGGTGAGTTACCTGCTTGCGAAGATAAAACCAATGAAAAAGGATTTTTAGCATCAAATATGTTTTTACACGGTTTTGATAAAAATCTGTACTTGGGAGTTTTTTACTCTGTATATAAGTTTATATCTAATGAGCATGATTTCAGAAGTCTCCGTCCGAATATATCAACTTAACGCATCCTAATTTAGTTTTTCTTTGCATAAAATACATTATGATTATTATGAAGTCAGATGAACATCAAACTATCGTACCTAGTAATACTTAAGGGCCCGTACAGGGTGACGTGCCGCGCCAATTTTGGGTTTTCAATGTTCTTCACACAGCACACGCAGTGACACGCACACATGTAAGTTTGCACAGTGGGTCGATAAACTTTTACTCGCCAACTTTATTGACAATTAAGTTCAAGTACATTTTGGGTGATTTTAGGGTAAGTAAGTATAATTCTTACTTACACTGGTAGGCACCAGGAAAGAGTAGAAATTAATAGGGGTGCCACTTTACTCTATACTCGGAACCCGATTAGCTTTCTCAAACAAATGTGGTATTTACTTGTAGAAAGGTAACTAAAAGTATTAAAGTGTAGATAATAAGTTTCGGGCATCCTCCAGCCAACTGAACCCCGACGACAAAGCAAAGTAAATACATAGTGTCGCAAAAGGGCTATACTAAGCCAAAAGGGGATGACTCAAGGGGTCATTCTGAACAACTTTTGTTCTACGAGATTTGCAAATTCGCGAAAAAAAATATTCGTTTTCCATGGTAAAAAGTCACATGTCCAACAAAGTTTCTATGAAAAAGGTTTTTTTTGTTAATTTCCAAAACTCGTAGAGCAAAAGTTCAGAATGACCCCCTGTCTTACTCCTTTTTACCCGACTGCCGAAGGAGGAGGGTAATGTTTTTTGATTGTATGTATGTATATATGTATGTTTGTCTGTTTCTTTGTTGGTGGTGGCTTGATAGATTTTGATGTAAGAGGTATTGTTAGAAGCGTATTGATGGCGCGATGGCTATAGGCTATGTGACGTTCCATTAAAATGTACATAGCGCCCTCTTGAGGACATAACGTGATGATCGAAAAAATAATAATTCAACTTTGCCGTGTAAGGTATCAAATGAAAGGACTTGATTTTCACATTACAAAAATATGCATATTGAAGGTATTTAAATAACAACACCAAAATTATTGAAATAAAAAATGATCATGAACTACCTACCGACGTAAAATTTCATAAAATAAAAACAACTAAAAAGTTATAAATAAAAAAATACAATTATAAAAAACTAAAAACCTGACTGTACGCTAAAAACATGAAAACGAGTCCCAATGTTAATGGAAAGTATCGCAGGCGGGGACCAACTTGACCGCCACTCAAGGCCGTTTTCTAAGTAACATTCAGCTAAATGATGAACCCTCTGCTGGTATAATTTGTTTATATACCGCTTTTTCAATACCTGTAAGTATATTTTTTGGCAGCATAATATTTTTACTTAATTTTAGGGTTTCGAACGTCAAAAGAAAAAAAGCAACCGTTATAGGATCTCTTTGTTGTCCGTCTGTCTGACTGACTGTCTGTCACCGCCCTTTTTCTCAGAAACGGGTAAAGATATCAAGCTTATATTTCGCATAGATGGGGAGTACCCCAAAAAAAATATTATGGTACTCCCTGTCCCACACAAGTAAATTGGGGCTTATATTTTTTCCAGTTATTTTGATGTGTATCCTTTTTTTAGGGTTCCGTAGCCAAAATGGCAAAAACGGAACCCTTATAGTTTCGTCATGTCCGTCTGTCCGTCTGTCCGTCTGTCCGTCTGTCACAGCCGATTTACTCGGAAACTATAAGTACTACAGTGATGAAATTTGATGGGAATATGTGTTGTATGAACCGCTACAAAAATATGACACTAAATAGTAAAAAAAAGAATTGGGGGTGGGGCCCCCCATACATGTAACTGAGGGATGAAATTTTTTTTTTCGATGTACATACCCGTGTGGGGTATCAATGGAAAGGTCTTTTAAAATGATATAAAGTTTTCTAAAAAACATTTTTCTTAAAGTGAACGGTTTTTGAGATATCAGCTCTCAAAGTCGTAAAAAGTATGTCCCCCCCCCCTCTATTTTTATAACTACGGGGTATAAAATTCTAAAAAAAATTGAGGTGATGCATGCTAATTAACTCTTTCAACGATTTTTGGTTTGATCAAAGTATCTCTTATAGTTTTTGAGATAGGTTGATTTAATTTCTGCTACGGAACCCTTTGTGCGCGAGCCCGACTCGCACTTGGCCGGTTTTTTTCTTTGTTGTTTTGTATAAGTATGTGTTTCTTTTCTTTAAATCTGTATTTTTTTTGTTGTTGCTGTCTATGTGTCGAAAAAATGTATCTTTATCTTCAAATCACGCCATCTATCGTTTGTTTTTTTTGTGGCTACTGTCTATAGAAGAAATTTCGTCATTGACAATTTTACGTTACGAATTTATTTTTATTTATTTTATTTTTATTTTTACATTTTCGTGGAGAATCAACAGCATTTTGTTAATAAATAATTATTACTTATGAACACATAACAACTTGATGCCATTAACAGAATGAACTTAGTAAACCCAGTAAACCTAACACATCCAGAGGAAAAACAAAATCTCTTTCTCTCTCTCTGAAAAACATACTTAATAGCCCAAACTCGATGCTTTTAGCTATTAACATCTTTGAAATAAAATTGAACCACCACCGTGTTACTGCCCTCATCAGATCCTCACGAGACCATACCTCAACCAGCACCAAGAGACTGTATTTTTGATCCCTAACCTAATGTTCGTGCGTATTGTCATCACTTAGATCCATTCGCTATATTCCTGCTCCTCATCAGACCTTTACGAGACTGTAATATCACGAGAATATTGCACACTATCTAATTTAATTTAATGTATTGAATATACTGGAAGAATTATGCTTCCTCAATTTCAAATCAAATTATGTTGGTGTCATAAAAGTTGAAAAAGTGCAATGACAACCAATGTGCAGTGATTTTGTATCTGTACACGATAAGATCGCGAGCTGTCAGTGCTGCCTAAACCGACGTGACCCTTCTTTGGAGGCCAGCGGCCAACTGAGTCAAACGTCGCTTGTGTTTATGATTTTATAACACAGAAAGCCGCCATAGATATTTGTATGAAGATTTGAGGGAAAAAAATTGCTCAAGTTTGGGATTAATTTACACAAAATAAGTGTGTGTTTATTAAAAAACAAGGTATTTAGCGCCTAGTCCAAGCCTTTAACTTTATAATATGATAAAAATCATATGAACATTCTTAATAATTACGACACAGTTGTTACAATACGGGAGTGTGATTGACTGTTTTTTCTTGATATTCTGAAATTAATTTACAGTTATCCATAATCATTTACTTAAATTCGAATGATTCAGCACCTAGCTAGACTCTTCAACTACCTGTGTGATTTTTTTCAAGGCTGTAGAGCATCATTTACTACATAATTCTATGACAATGCCAACCCTCGATTCCCTATTGCAGACCCTTAAATCAAATAAAATGTTGTTCCTTATTACTCAAATTAGGAACATTAATAATATAAAAAAGAGTAGATACTTAGTTACATAAAGTTATGCAAGTTGCATGCTGAATGATGAACTCGAGTGTATAGTTTGTACATATCTAAGCGTAGAAACTGAGTATTTTTTCTCTAAACTTGGTTTTACCTAAAGGCGTCACAAAGGATAAATAGCGCCGCCAATATAAAAATAAATCACAGCTTCTGTTTAAAATCGCATTTTCCAACACTGCTAGGTAGGAAACTTTATTTGGCCAAATTTTTTTTTTTAGAACAGTAGAAGTTATAAGTAGTTTAAAAAAAGCCCAAAGGCTTCCGTAAAGGTTTCATCAATCATTACCACGTTGGCAGACTCCAGCTGCCTGATCAGGTGGATCACGCCTCGACCGCTCCTCACAACTGGTCACTGTTCGCAGTAAGCCGATTTCATTAAGATTGTCATCGTGGGAACTGGAGCTTACCATCAACCTCCAAATAGCATTCATCCACTTTGGAATGGATGCTTTGAGCACCCGATCCCAAATGGGTCATCCGAGCTTAGGGTGTTTTGCTTTTTTTACCACACACTCTTCAGTTGCACTTCAGAAAATTTGAGGAATATAGGCGTTCATGTTTAAGTTTTAAAGTCTATAGTCCACATCGACCATCAGTTTTAGTTTAGCAACTTGTCATTAAAGTGATCCCTTTGGCACGATTTCTGCAAAGCTTCATTAGCCGAGGAGCGATGGAACCATTGTATTTTAAACACCTTGTTGTACCGTTCATACAACTGTTACTTTGTTCCTTTGACGATGGATATGACAAGGTTGTTATGGATGTGTCATCGTATTGATTTGATCTATTCGTTTATAATTGGCCATATTTGGTTGATGTTTTTATAAACAGATTATAACTGTTTGCAGTGTTGGGTGTGTTCGTAGTGAGTATTGTTCCATTATTTAGAAGTACAGTTAGAAATACATCTATCATTTTATTTAACATGGCAGTTAGATGCTACGTAGGTACTTACTTACTAATAATCTTAATTAGATAGATTGATGTACCTACTTCTACTAACTTACATAGTTATATTATTAATCATAATTATAATATTAATGCATAAACAATTAAAGTTCGGACCTACGCTCAAACCAAATAATTCATCTCTGAAGCATAACTAATAATTTATATGAGGACAGTAGTACTAACCTTGCTCAGTCATACCGATCGAGGTAAACGAAATGCATTCAGTCCCCCCCGTGATGTGAATAATCCAGTATTTCGCCCATAATTCGTAAAGAAATTGAAATTTCTTGGCATTGGCCATGAAACGGGGAGCCTACTTGGCGCTTCCCCAATCTACAGACATTCCGATCGCACGTTGTCAATACGTACTCGATACGCACTCGATACTGTTAACTGAGTAAATTTGGCCGAATGTGGAAAGTGGTCATATTTGGACTTCAGCCAATGAGGCGTTGCCGATTTGGGTGACATCCTAATCTGGATTGATATTTTTTCCACTTACCCCTCTCTCCCAATATGTTTTATCTATAGTAATATTTAGTCAGAACCCTTTTTAACTTTTGGAGTAATGTGTTGCTATGTTAGTGGAACTTATTATTATTTACATACCTGGTGAAGAACTCGCATGATCTAATTTCCGTTAAAGTTATGGTGTTACAAAAACTCTACATCAATAAAACAATAGTATGAATGGAACAAAAAACGGAGCTATATTTTAATTGCCTTGAAAAAAGACCATTATTACTATCGTATAACAATTGATTGATCATAATAAATGTGTTGGTAGAAGATGGTTCGGTTCAAAATATTTATGTAAGTACTTATGGATATTTTTTTTAATTTTCTTATTATTTTGAGTTAAAATACGAATGAAAATCCCTAAGTAAAATTTAAGTAAAGCTCTAAGACCCTAAACCTCTACTATCTTACTATCCTAATATAGGAGGCATCTGAACAGAAAACCGCAGAAGTTTTATTGAAAATCATCAAAATTGTCCTTACAAAATAGAAAATACAAATATACATTACAACTTGAGGTTTCTTGTAGTGTTTCTAAACATGGATACTCGGCTCTTCTCTGAGCAATTTCATACACTCTTGAGCTCAATTTCCTCGCCGCAATAGCGACTATTACGTACCCAAGGTACAAGTTCATTCGCTATATTACTCATGGCAACAGTGCCATTCTGTATGTAAGTATACCTGTGCACATTTATAATAGTATAATAATAATATGTGGGGATATCTCACACACGGCAATCCGACCCCAAGCTAGGCAGAGCCTGTTATATGGGTATCGGACAGCTGATATATCTACACAAATACATAGATAGATACATATTAAATATAAATATCAACACTCAAGACCCGAATACAAATATTTGTCTTTAAACAAATATCTGCCCCAGCCGGGAATCGAACCCGGGACCTTCGGCATAGCAGTCAGGGCAACTAGCCACTACACCAGACGGCCGAGCCGTCAAACCGATTTATCCCTTCTATGTCGCTAAATTCAACGATGATGAGACGAGTACTAGCGTATCTTTACGAAAACTCTACTGTATAGTGTGTGTAGAGTACCATAAATTTTTATTCAAATTTCAATAAACTCAAAATCGGCTTCCTGTAGTGAGGCACTTCAAAGGTAGAATCACACTCGGCATTTCCTGTGAGATGAGGCTATCATCAACAAACTCACACAAACTAGCCACCCGCCCACTGACAACATGAAAATACATAATGCTTATCTGTACATAGTAATTTAGATCGCAATAGCAAATACTGTGTATCTGTATTTGCATATACTGTGGCAAAAACCGAGACTCGGTCGATCTGATTGTATCGCTAAGGTTTGTATTTGTATAGAAGTTTAGGAGTACAATGAACTTTGTCAGCTGAGTCTTGGCTGACACAAATAAATAAAGACAACATCGATAGTAGATATAATTATGTACTTGTTAATAGACTAGAAAACGAAATAAATTCTGCAAATTTAATTTCGTCACGTTTATTGCCAGCATTTGTAAACAAAGGGTTTTGATGGCGGAACGAAATAAATATCCGAGGCACTATGCTGCATTCGTTCATAAATACGTAAAGACACAATATTTTTTTAATCTTTTATGCCAATTATGAAGAAATGCAGTTTCTAAATTTATAGTTTGGTCCATAAAGCATCGTTTACAAGTATGCTCTGTCCTAGTCCTCTTGAATGTGATTACTTAAATGTATATTGATGATGACTTAAATGTATGTTCCGATTCCGCTGATTGGCTATCGTTGTCTCAACTAGGACATTGCAAGTAGCATCCGAATATAGCACTCGATCCGAGCGTACTTTTATCGTGTTTATAAATGACGTGTATGTGCCTAAAGATATGAAAATGTATTTTGAAAATACAGTCGTCTTAAATCTTTGTCGCACTAAACCCATTTGTTCCATTTTCCTAAGGATCTTTCGCATGGCCCATGACGCTCTGTTAAATCTAGAGCCGTCATTGGAATAATAAAATTAATTGGACCGAACGAAAGCTTAGTGATATTAAATTTATTATTCCTCGATTATCCTGCACTTGTAAGTTCAACGACGCCGCGTGAGTCATGTCGCCATCAGTATTAAAGAGTAATAAATAAATCTGGAAAAGCTAGTTGTAAAAATATCCAATTAAAAGCTATGTGGGAATGTCGTTAATTTGGTTTTACATGGTACAGGGTTTGGCAAAAAAGTTCTGTAGTGGTTAAAAAATCATAATTCGTTAGTAAAAAATATTTGTTTTACAAAATTCGCTTTATGTAGTTACTAAGGTCCAAAGAATCATTTAATTTTCCATATAAGTTGTGCATTAAACGAGAGTAGTTGTTGTGTTGTTATAACAAGTTGTATTCGATTATGCCTATTCTTATTTTAATCGGGCGAGCTCGCAGAATGTTTCAAGCGTGTACTCAGAATAGTGAAGATAACTCTTGAAAACAGGACTCGAGAGCAAAAAGAAACATTACGCATTATTATCGACATACCTGTATTTATGCTAACCTGGTACCGACGGCAAAAATAATTTACATCTTAAATAGAAAATTATACAACAATACATATACAAAAATATATATGGGTCAAAATCAGAGAGGTGTGCATTTTAGGTTTTCAAATATCTGAGAAATTAAGTTTTATTTTGAAGAAAACTAACAAGTGGAGTATCTTGTGGCATTTGTCATGAACCTATCCTGTGATGAGGCACGCACAAAATTATATATTTTAGAAATTATACCTGTTAATAAGAATAATGACAGGGTCAAGAGTCATTTCGGGAACACTTTTAATTATTTTTTAAATAATAATATAACGAACACGTTTAAGAATCCCCTTCATGAAATTGTAATTAACCTTTTCCTAAATCAGAAAATATAATTATTTTGATTTTTTTCATAATGAAAACACTTATTTTTCAAATTACTCTTCATAAATTTCCAATTTGTGCAAATTTCGTTCCATAATTTCAATTTATTGTATACATTTTTGCACTACATTATATATTAATAATATAAATACAAAGGTTTCAAGGTAATTTAATGCTGTATATGTAAGATTTAATTATAGCATTACATAATAGTGACTTATTTGCCGTTTTTGCGATGTTCCCGAAAATGATGGGAGTGTTCCCAAAATGACAACGAAGTTCCCTAAATGACGTTGACCTTCCCTAAAGAACGCAAAGCTAGGTTTTTGGGTACATTTGGTGTATGAAAATAATATAATCATCATCATCATCATCTCAGCCATAGGACGTGCACTGCTGAACATAGGCCTCCCCCAATGATTTACACCTTGTCCGATCGGAGGCGGCCCGCATCCAGTGCTTCCCCGCGGACTTGACTATATCGTCCGTCCATCTCGCGGGGGCCGCCCAACTGTGCACTTGCCAGTACGTGGTCTCCACTCGAGGACTCTTCTTCTCCACCGACCATCAGTCCATCGAGCAATGTGTCCGGCCCACTGCCACTTCAGCTTACTGACTCGATAAGCTATGTCGGTTACTTTGGTTCTTCTACGGATCTCTTCATTTCTGATTCGATCACGTAGAGACACGCCGAGCATAGCCCTTTCCATAGCTCGCTTGGTGACTCCGAGCCTATTCAAGAGGCCTAAAGTTAGAGACCACGTCTCAGCACCGTAGGTCATCACTGGCAATACGCACTGTTCGAACACTTTCTTCTTGAGGCACTGGTGAATTTCGGACGTGAAGACGCTTCGTAACTTCCCAAACGCTGCCCATCCAAGTTGGATTCGCCGAGTGACCTCTTTCTCGAAGTTGGATCTTCCTAGTTGGACTGTTTGTCCAAGGTAGACGTAATTTTCCACCACTTCAAGAATCGAGTTCCCTAGAGATATTGAGGTGGGCGCTATCTGAGAATTGGCCATGACTTTCAACTTGTCCATATTCATCTTGAGGCCTACCTGTTGGGAAACCCGATTGAGGTCAGCATTTTGCTGAGGTCTTCCAACGATTCTGCCATAACCACGATATCGTCGGCAAACCGAAGGTGAGAGATGTATACGCCATTGATTGCCGAGTTCTTCCCAGTCTAGGAGCTTGAAGACATGTTCCATCGCATTAGTGAAGAGCTTCGGAGATACTTATAACATCTCCTTGTCTCACAACTCTCTGCAATGGAATTGCTTCCGTAGTCTGGTCCTGTACTCAAACTGACATGGTGGCGTTTCTACACAATCACTTCAACACTTCAATATACCCGTAGTCAATGTGACACCGTTGTAAGGCCTTGTTGTCTCGGTCGAATCAAAGGCCTTCTGATAGTCCACAAACGCTAAGGTTCTATTATATTCTCTGTGGGGGTGCAAGTACCTGCACCTGGCTCTCTCGAGTGGAACCTTTGCGCATATCTCCAAGGTCTAAACTGCCTTCATAAGCTTGGACCATTTTCCACCGCGCTGGTCCACTGCGGGTTTTTGGGTTCACATATCTAGATGTGCTAAATCTAGATATGCAGGTTTCCTCACGATGTTTTCCTTCACCGTAAGAGCGATGGTATACATTGTACTTAAGTTAAAATAACTCATTGGTACATGTCAGCGCCAAGATTTGAACCCGCATCTCTTGCGCGTGAAGCGGGAGCTTGCCCGACTGAGCTACCAACGCTAAGGTTTTTTCGGATGCCTTTTTTGACTTCCTTTTCTCTTCATTTTCATCGTTCTCCATCTTACTCGTACTAAATGGATACCTAAAACCAACATTTTGCATGTTTATGGTTTTATAAGGATTAAAGCAATGACGCTTGCCCAAATAAATGGCATTTCAGGAACGTAGGCGTCATTTCGGAAACATCTGTCATATACCAGAACGTTCCCGAAATGACCGTTCCCGAAATGATTATTCGTTAAATATTTTCATGTCTCGCTTGACGCCGCCATGTTAAATATTGGTTTTAGAGATTATGAACAAGTGAGCAACAATATTTATAAGAATTTTGCTAAAAGTACGCAAATTTTCGAAAAACTACTTACTAAAGAGCGTTCCCGTAGTGACAGGGAATTAAAGTACGCTTCACACATATTAAATTAAAAGGTACTTACCAACAAAATCTAATATATTTTTTTCGAAAACACAACACACGCCTTTTGCTTTGAATTGTGAACTTTACACTGCTGCTCGCTAACGCCACCTGGCGTGTGTTGTTTTATTTACATCGACCGATATCCACCACGTTCACGGAATGATTTGATAAACGACGGACAGCATTTGAATAGCCAAAATATGAAGAAGTGTTACTTGTAATAATGTAATTTATACGTATATTCTTAATTTAATGATACTAAAAGCTAATATTAAAATATGACAGTTTTAAGTGGTAATATTAAAAATATTTGACTTGTCTGAACTATGAAACATGGTATAAGGACGCATTCCCGGAATGACGATTTAGACCTTTTTTGTTTAAAATCAAATAAAACTTACCATAGCGAAATAAATATGCTGAGTGTGCTGTAATTATATGCACAGAACCTTTATTTTGAAATAAGTATTTTAGTAATATCATGTAATAAAATGAGGAAAAACTTTGTCGGAAGCATAATGCTCACCTCTCTGATTTTGACCCATATACATATATTGTACCTACATTAAACTTATATAGAAAACTTATTAAACCAGATTTTTTGTAACAATACAGTATGTTCTTAGGATTTGTTACTTACCATTTACTAAAATATGGTAGAGTCTATTAAAAAATTACAGGAGTCAACAGTACAGAATTTTTAAGAAATGTAATCATAGCTCTTAATATTGTACAATCTAAAACGAAATTTTGAATAAACAACGCGTGAGCTACCTCCTTTTGCTAGCGCTACCCGTGTACTATGTCATCGACTGCAATTGTTTTTTTCTCTTTAATAGAAGAAGAGTCCAGCCGTGAGATCATCTGATGTGATATTACTTACGTTTTAAAATAGCTATGTCTTTAAATTAAGTTTTTAATAAGGGCTTTGAGTTACAGGTTTTACTTTATATGTACTTATTCACCTTAGGTCGTTGGCTGTTCGGCCTGTATGGTAAACAGAGTAAGCTGTTATTAAGATCTTATTCAATTCTTGTAATGATAAGGTGTTCTTTAACGCAAGAAGTACAAAAGAGGGGTTTAATAAGTTTAGTGATTGTGCCTGAGTGATGTATACCTACAATCTACATATTATCTGGTTTTCAACAGACTTGAAATTGTTCATAAGTATTAGAATGCAGGCATATTGTCGTATTTTATATGAGTAGGTAAAAAAATATCTCCATAGTAAAAAGTCACGTGGCCAACTAAGTTTCTATCGAAAATGATTTTTTTTCACGAATTTTGAAATTCTGATTTCAGTTTCGGGCTTAGATATAACATGCTGCACATGCTGGTTTCGGCTTAGTATAGCCTTTTTGCAACATCCTGTATATTTCAAATTTCAAAACAATGATATCCAATATGATATGGCCATACTGCGATTGTGCAGTTTGGCTTTAGTTCTCCAACTTATTTATATAAAAAAATATTATTAGATTTAATTTAATTACATACAAGAAATCAATAAAGTTCATCACATGATACGCATGAGTTGTTATTTCATTGAAAATATATGATAATCTTAATGCTCATGCTGCAATAATTACTTATTATATTATTGAAAAACCTTGAATTACCTTTGATTGGCGAGTAGAACCTATTTAAGATGAATCTATATTACACACACATGATTAACCCTGTTTAGCACTTATTATTGTCTATATTTTTTTATAATTCCACTGTAAGCATACATTATATTACAATACAAATATTTTTTTATCTACTATGATAGGTAGGTATAGTTTTATAATATTTTTATATTTATGGGTACTATTTTAGTTTAGGTTAATTAGTCGTAGATCACATTTTATTCGAATTACTGTTTTATTTAATAAATAAACTTGGAAATATGTAGGTATAATGTTTTGCAATAAAACAAAATTAGATATTCCCCGATATTTTACTCTTAACAAAACGATGACAACGGCTCACAACCTTTCGCGTAAGTAAAAATTCACGAAAAGTGACCCCCTGACTAATCCTTCGGGGACTATAGTCATCAGCACATATTAATATTATATGTATTATAATTATGCATAATGTTAATGCTCCGATACGATTCCCGGCCTCGGCAAATTTTTTGTGACACCAATGCACAGCTGCCTACCCCGCAAAGACTACACGGCGTTATTGCTTGTATGTTGGTCTTACATAGTACATATACTCTCTGTAAATTGACTGTAATCTTTTTTATTACTATTATTACATTGGGACTAACATAAACACCGGCGAAAAGTGGGTGCAGCAATGCACCTCTGCCTACCCCGCAAGGGAGTATATTAGTTTTTTTTATTTTTTGTAAGTTTTTTTCTTTAATATTTATCGTACAAGGTCTAACAATAGCCACCAACATAGGCGATGCCCTGATAGGACCTAGCTCATGCAAATTTCACCGATAGTGGCGACACTTCGACATTTCGATCAAACGCCGGCCGGGACCTAGTAGGGACTTGCGGGGAATTCTTCTATTAGATCGAATTGTAAATCCATGTTATACTGCAATCTAACAGCCTCGGTAGAGCTGTACGGAATGTATAATAGGGGACCTTACTTAAAGTAAGCAACCTTAGCACCATAGCGCTCCTTAAGTTATACTATAGGGGCATAACTAAAAAACGTTGACAAAATCAACGCTTCTAGAACTTGGAAAATACATTCTAGCGAGTGAGTGAGCATTGAAAAGGTTCCAGAAATATAGCAACAAATTAATCCTAAACGGAAAAAGGCTAGCTTCGTGCCGCTGCTAATGTTGCAATATTTGAAGCACATTTTAATTTAACAGCGGCACCGGCAGCGCATCTGAATATTTCCAAAAAGGTTTTTTTAATTAATAAAGCTAGGTTTTATGTCTTAGGATATAATAAGGTATTTTTTGGCATTTTGTAGGCGGGACTTATTCATTGCTCGCGAGTTTATAAAAGAAAATGCAAATAATAAATGATACTTATCTGCCAAATAGTTTTCCCATACAAAAGACATCAACGGGCGCGCTGAACGTAAGTTCAAAATTGGACGAGGCAGCGATTTTACAAAATATTTAAGAAATACATTCAGGAATCATTTTATTACGTTTGTGATTTGATTAAAATACGTAATGAAAGCAAAGTTTCAAAATGAGTACTAAGTTTTATGAATAATTTTGTTCTAACTATAAATTTACCTGAATAGTCATATAAAGATTATTCAGCGTAAGCTATTTCATATTTTTTTTCAAATAAACATCGTTTTTGTATTTTATTCGTAACCTAAATTATAAAAATTATTATTAAAAAACATAGAAAAACTTACCTATAAATCGGATCGCCCAATTTTCCGGGCACCACCGGTCACTTAAATATTAAAAAAACTACTCCTGGCTGACCTTATTTTAGTCAAACCCTTAACCACTGGCCACCATAGCTGACATAAAATAAAAGAAAAAAGAAAATTTCGTGTTCGATTTTCAAACCGATGTTTCCCGCGCTCGCGTCGGTTGAGAAATGGCGGGCGATTTTAGTGTATAGGGGCGCGCGTCCTTGCGCGGCGGCCAAGGTCCCGAGGAGGCTACTTGTGGACTCGCGCCTAAGCCTCTGTCCCTCTTATACTGCTACTAAGTATTTTAGCAGATGCTCTGACGGACTTCGACCTCTTTGGTACTGGCTGGCTGGAAACATAGACTCGATAGGAAAAGATTAGCTGTAATAGGCGGCGCGAAAATGCCTGAGTAGATTCGTTGGCCGTGTTTTTTCTTCTGCAAATTTTTTGCGTTTGACGTTCGTGTTGTGATGTAACGACTTTGTCTTTTATGACGATGAGATTACGTTGATTTGATAGATAATAATTGACAATTAATAGTGGCGAGTTTGAGTTTTCATAGGTTCATTGAACCTTGGAGATCATAGTTTGGACATGTTATTAACACAATAATTGATACATCCTTTTAAGATCCAGTCAACTTAAAGGTGAAGCCAAAACGTACCTATTCTTTGATAACATGATACAGACAGATCTATGGTAATTTACCGATTTTTTAAATTTTTATAATTAGTACTTAATACCTACATGTGTTAAAGAAATTAATCAGGATATATGTTTTTTGTTATTATTATTATGCATTATCAGGTGACCTAATTCTTTGCAATGTATAAGTAAGTACAAAGAAAAAATTTAATGGGTCACTTAAATATTTTAATGAAATATTACGTTAATATATTGATCCTTGCCAAGAACCGTTATTTTGTTTTTGAAATGCTTTTATTTAAAGCAAGTGATTTGTATGAAACATGATACCTATTGAGCCTTTGGTATCATTGTATCCTTTGATAAAACTGAAGCTTTTATACGTGGTGTTATCTATTAAGGATGATCACTGCTAGCCCCGTGATTTCGGAGTCCTTAGGTTCCCTTTTGTAACTTGGTCGGTTTGTCGGGTAATTGGATTCCCGAATATTGAGTTGGATTCCCGAATACAAAAAAAATTTAAACAACGCAATATTATTTTGATGTGGTCATCCATGGCGAACGCATCACATAGCTTGTGATTAACGCATGTAAACAGGTGGAATTTTATCAGTGACATACCCATTGACCGGTGCATTATACAGGGTGTTGCAAAAAGGGTATACTAAGCCGAAACCTACATGTGCAGCATGGTATATGCCCGAAACTGAAATCAGAATTTGAAAATTCGCGAAAAAAAACATACTCCATAGTAAAAAGTCACGTGACCAACAGGTTTCGGCTTAGTATACCCTTTTTGCAACACCCTTTATAATGCACCGGTCAATGGGAATGTCACTGAAAAAATTCCACCTGTTTACATGCGTTAATCACAAGCTATGTGATGCGTTCGCCATGGATGACCACATCAAAATAATATTGCGTTGTTTTAATTTTTTTGTATTCGGGAATCCAACTCACGACTTCCGACTTGAAAACGTTTGATGATACATTATTATTATAACTTACATTTTATGTGTAAATAGATTAATTAAAATGTACTCACATATTATTATGATGGGTAAGTGTTATGCTCGTGATTCTGATTACTATACTTTATTAACACCGCCGTAAACAAGGAACAAAGTGTCATAAATCAATGCCTGATCGTTAGTGTATTTTTTATGTTTTTGAAGAAAAAATAATTCTACAATTAGAAGCGGCCTACTGGGTGCACTACCTGTCTTGATGATGCTGTTATAAAATAGGTCTCCGTCATTTTAAGACATATTAACCTAGGGCGTCTTGCACAACAAAGTTAATCAAAATTAAATTGTTTATCTCTTGCTCTGACAGTATTATGTCAAAGAAGAAGGTCATAGATTTAATTTTGATTATCTTTGTTGTGCAAGCCAACCCTAATATTTTTTAATAAATAAAAAACAACAACACAAGTCAAATATGCAAACAGGGAAAAATGTTGACAAGTAAACCGAATTACATATTTTATAATTCGAACCTATCGCGAACTTCGTTTTGACTTCGTGGTAGGGCCCCTGTCTGTAATATAGAGATAATGTAGATTTCCAGTCTTTAATTGGACATTTAGCTATTGTATAGATAGAATATTATTTATTTGTATATATACAAACAGAAAGGATATTACAGAACTTATACATATACTAACACATATGTACAAAAATGGCGGTTTTTATCGCTTAAAGCGATTTTTTCAAGACAACCTTTGGGTGGAAGGACATTTAGTTTAATGGATAAAGCGAATGTACCTCTGTAGCTAGCCTCCCAGATATCCAGCCACAGCCGTGTAGTATGCACCAGGATTCCGGTTCTAGCTTCCATTACCTGCACGTCTTCATAAATAATGCACCGGCTTGGACACATTGAAACAAGATTCTTGTACCGACAAAGGATTGTACGTACTTGCAAAGAAACAGTTGCACTTAGAAAATGCTGACACCAAATAATTCATATTTTTTTTAGTATTTTTAAGAATTTGATCAAAGTATTCCAATTCTGATGCGCCATTCAATATTGCAGAAGGTGTAACTAAAATTGATTTTTCCGTTTACTCCTAATGGGTGCTTTCCTAACTGGAACTTTTTCATTGTCTGTGAGTCTAATACACTCACTTAGTACATTTGAGCGATAACGTTTAAATGTGACGTACCGTTCTTAACTTGTGAGTAATAGGAGTCAAATTTAAACCTTACCTCAAACAAATACCTCTTTTTATATCGAATGTACACAAAGATACCTCTAAGAGCGATATTGAAGAGTATTTGTTGGCTAAAACAAAGGAGAAGGTATTCCTACAGAAAATAAAAATGAAAACAGAGAAGAATTATAACGCATATAAACTAATGGTTACCAACCAGAAGTTGAGTGTGTTTCTAAATGACGAACTCTGGCCAGGTGATATAACATGTCGGCGGTTTGTGCGCTACCTAAATCCTGAGCAGAGCAGTGAACAGAACCATACTACCTAGCTATGTATAATACAACTATAGCTACATATAATTGTAAGAACGTGAAACGTTCTGTTACAGAAATTAAGGAATTATGCAATATCTCAGACATAATAACACTTCAGGAGACATGGTTGCTGCCATGCGAGCTGCCCTACCTCGCAACTATCCACGAAGAGTTCGGGAGCACCGGGACGTCGGCGGTGGATACCTCCGCGGGCATTCTAAAGGGAAGGCCTCACGGTGGTGTCGCAATTTTGTGGCGTAAATCGGTGTTTCCGTGTGTGTCTGTGATACAGTGTGCGAATCCGCGAATCGCGGCGATTAGGGTAACCACAAACGATCAACCAGTATTAATTCTAACAGTGTATATGCCTACAGATTGTGCTGAGAATCTGGCAGAGTTTACAGACTGCTTAAGTGCAATAAGTGCTATAATAGAGGAAAGTAATGTTGCAACAGCTTTTGTCCTTGGAGATTTTAATGCACATCCGGGTGAGTGTTTTTATAATGAACTCATAGACTTTTCAGTGGAACAAGACTGGACTTGTGCGGACATAAATAAATTACCACCAGGAACTTATACATATATTAGCGAGGCACACGGTTGCAGGCGGTGGCTGGATCATTGTATCGTAACAGGGGCGGCCTGGCAGTGTGTCACTGATATGTATGTAAAATATGACGTGTACTGGTCTGACCATTACCCGCTAATAACAAAGTGTAACCTAAGTGTAATTAGGCAGAAAGTCCCCGTTAATGATTTTGTGCGTAATAAAATCCATTGGGGGGAAAGGAACTGTAAGCAGACTCACACTTATCACACTTTATGTAATAATAAGTTAAAAGGCATCGATTTCCCGTCAGAATGTCAAAATTGTTGTCAGAATAATTGTAAAAATGAGAGTCATAAAATTATTATAAATAGAATATACTTTGTTGTAGTAACCACACTGTCTGTAGCTGCATGTAAATCATTCGAAGATAAGCATGTTAAGAGCAAGAAATATAAAATGTTAACCGGCTGGAATAGACACGTAAGCGAGGCTCATTTGAATGCTAGGTCTAGTTTTAATACCTGGGTGATGTATGGTAGACCAAATGCAGGCCCTATTTACACGGACATGATTCAGTCACGTAAAGTGTTTAAAAGTAAGCTCAAATGGTGCCAAAATCACCAAGATCAAATTAAAATGGACATGATCGCATCTCATCATGCTAACTCCAATTTCAAGGGTTTCTGGAAGTGTACGAACAGACTTAATGCGAAGCCCAGCGTTCCTGTGAGTGTCGAAGGCGTGTCTAGCCCAGAGGAGATAGCTGAGCTATTTAAGAACCATTTCTCGGTGCAGTCTCCATTAGGGTCCCCTTGTAGGCAGTTCGAGGCTGGGTTCGCTCATGGCAACATTTCAACAGTAATCCTTGCAAAAGATGTTAGACTAGCTATAACAAAAATGACTAGAGGCAAATCGCCGGGCCATGACGGGCTCAGTATCGAGCACCTGCAGCATGCTGGCTACCACCTGCCTCGAGTGCTTGCGATGCTTTTCAACCTATGTTTGAGTCATTCATACCTACCACCTGACTTGGTAAGGACTCTGGTAGTGCCTATAGTAAAAAGTAAAACCGGTGACGTATCAGACAAGTCAAATTACAGGCCTATTTCCCTAGCTACCATAGTAGCTAAAGTGCTTGATAGTGTGCTGAATTCGTATTTGAATAAGAGTATAAAACTGCACGATGCCCAGTTCGGATTCCGGGCTGGGTTATCTACAGAATCTGCTATTCTCAGTGTGAAGCACACTATCAGGTACTACACTGACAGACGGACACCAGTATACGGATGTTTTATGGACCTTTCAAAGGCTTTTGACCTTGTCTCATACGACATCCTATGGCGGAAGCTGGAGGAAGTGGGTCTGCCACCGGAGTTGATATCTCTCTTTAGGTACTGGTACCTCAATCAAGAGAATCGAGTCAGGTGGTTAGGTAAATTTTCAGAGCCGTGTAAGCCTGAGTGTGGGGTGAGACAGGGGGGGTTGAGCTCTCCCATACTTTTTAGTTTATATATAAACGCACTGATAGAGGGGCTCAGCAGCATGCATATTGGCTGCTATATCGATGGTGTGTGTATGAACAACTTCAGCTACGCTGATGATATGGTGCTGCTGGCCCCCTCTGTCAGTGCACTCAACGAGCTGCTTGCAGTGTGTGAGTCCTACGCAAAATCTCATGGACTTAACTACAATACCAAAAAGACGGAATTTATGGTTTTTAAGTCAGGTACCAAGGTCCCAACTTTTGTTCCGCCCATCAGGCTCAACGGTGTTGCTCTTAGAAGAGCTCATTAGTTTAAATATCTTGGGCACGTGTTGACCGAGGACCTGAATGATGACGCGGACATGGAGAGGGAACGCAGAGCATTATCAGTCAGGGCGAATATGCTGGCCCGCAGATTTTCCCGATGTACACCTGCAGTCAAAATTGCGCTTTTTAAAGCATACTGCACTTCTTTGTACTCGGGAAGTTTGTGGGTAAGATATACCCAAAAGGCATATAATGCTCTGCGTATCCAATTCAATAATGCATTTAGGGCACTGTTGCGGCTACCCCGCTTCTGCAGTGCCTCAGCAATGTTCGCCGAGGCACGCACAGACGGCTTCAATGCAATCTGGCGCAAGAAGTCGGCCTCTCTTTTGGGCAGAGTGCGGGGGAGCGGTAACAGTATCCTAAGTGCTATAGCAGAAAGAAATGACAGTCCACTTGTCTGGCAACTAGTCATAAGAACAAAATCTGTTTTAGTTATTAAGTAGTGTTAAGTAGATATTAGAATTTAAGTTTTGTAAATGTGTGTTTTTATATGGACAAATTGTCTGAAATAAATAAATTATTATTATATTAAAAACATAGACAGTATTTAACAGGTGTTTAGCGCTGTCAAACGCCTACAAAATCTGTCAAATTCGGTTTTAAACTCTTGTTAAACAGTGTTTAAAGTTTTTTGTGGTAGTAGAGCTAGTTTTGTATTCCTTTCTGAAACCACTTACATTTAATAATTACTATACATATAGCTACATATTTTGCGTTCGTACGTCAATTCTAGGTTTGTGGTCGGGGCTTATAAAGAGTTGTGTAAAGATCAGCTACACTTCAGATGCAGAGGTCTATTTCGGCTTTCAATTGAGTAATAAAATAATACTAAGTAAAGTACATATTATTACTAAAAATAACATAATAATTACCTACAGATTCAGTTATCCTAAAGGCTTGTTCATATTTCATAAGTCTTTCATACACCCAAAGGTTGCCTGGAAGTGATCGCTTTTAGCGATATAGCCGCCTACTGTGCTTACTCTTACTTTGTAATAATGTAATTTTATGTTATGCGTGTTTCAATAAAGTTATAATATTGTATTGTATTTTATTGTATTGCAAGCCAAGTATTTACAGAAAGTGGTGAATCAAAAGTCGTACTGACGAAACCATACGTCAAATTATAAGGTTAATATGTCTCACAGGCTCACGCTACACATAGTAATCTGTACTTTATCCTTGACTTGATGTTATTACTAAAACTTATCGAGGTGAATGAATCCGTGTTTAGAGACATTAATTGGGAGGATAATGTTTGGGGATGTATTGGTATTTGTTCCAAATCTAAATAGTTTAGGAAATGCCTTGGAAAGGTCTATGACATACGTGTCTGTGGCCTATCGGATAAGACCTCGTCGTGTCATTTTAGAGGCAGTGGGTTCAAATCCTGGTGAGTATGTTGTAATGTTTTTTTTTTCAAATAAGGAATTTAAGTCAATTTTACTATATGCTTAGGTAGGTACTTATATGGTAAATTTTCTTTCTTCATAGTTAGGAAGCCTGCATGGTGAACCAGTGGTGGAAAATGGTCCAAGCAAAGACGTAGTTCTGAGTCACCCACTTATGCTTACCTAGTACCCTTTTTTTAAGACTTACCTAGTATTATTTTTGTACCTTAAATGAACTACAAAAAACTGTTGATTTCGATCCATTCTCCATACCGATGAAATCATACGTCCAGTAGGTAAAGCATGAGGGCGTAGTATTTAATTGACCTACAATTAATATTGTATCACGACTGTATGAAGATATAGGTACCATGCATGACGCAGTACACGGAAATTGATTTTTTTGTAAATATGTAACAGATTTGATGTTTTTTTTTATGAAATTGCCAAGTAACACCAAGTTTCAGGCACGTTTTGGCAAAATCGTAGATGAACAATATACGAACAAGATGATAGATACAAAAACAAATAAAAAAACTGTCCGCATCTTTTTTAATGACAACCATTGTACTTATTAAGGAACAAAGACTCAAATCTAATAACCGAAGTAATTAAAAAGAAGAGCTCAGTCAGTGGTGTGTTATTTGTTTGTAATTCTTTTGGACTGACACTCTATCTTGTTTTCATATTGTGAATCTAAGGGGCAATTAAATAAAGGTTTAGCATGTGGCGCGGTCATACAGGATAAGTGTGATTCATCATCAATCTATTACACTTTATGTTTTAGGTGAGTAAATATTACAGGATATTGGGGTACTTACCAACATGATGTCATGAAGAGTCATGACTCATGATGTTTAAACCGAAGTTCCACCGCCGCTGGCTAATCTCAGTCCGTTTTAGCTTTTCATACATGTCAACCAGGTTTCCATACATCTGAAAATAAAAAAAAACACATTGAAACGTCTACAGTAGTGTTTTTCAACCGTTTTTGTTTTTCAAGTGGTTAATTTAGTTGGAGACCATAAATAATAATACCTTAACATACTCATTCATAGATCATAAAACAACCGAAGGATCAAAGGGGACGCGGAATATTTTTTTATACCAAGGGGGACGCAGCATGAAAAAGGTTGAAAAACACTGGTCTACAGCATTGGTGCAGTGGTCAGTAACTACTGTTGTGCCGAGGGTGCTGGGTTCAATCGCCAGCCGGGGCAGATTTGTTCAAACGCAGATATTTTTTCGCGGGTCTCGCATGTTCAATGTTTGTGTTGTATGATATCACCAACTCACATGCCAAGCGAGGAGATTATGGAAAAAGTGACCGTTTACTAATGGAAGATCCCCATGTCCAGCAATGGAATATTTACGGGTTGTATTGTAGACAAAGGCATAGACTTTCTTCTGTCTTTGGCAAAGAGCTAAGAAGTCGCCCTCCAAGCCGCTGGAGCAACGATCTTGGATGGTAGTGGCAGGGTGAGGAAGGCCGAGGACTGTGTTGTGGCTTTAGAGATTAAAAGACATGGTACTCCATACAGGGTGAGTCTTTCATAGGTGCATATCCGGAAGTATGTTACAGAGCTCTTCATTCTGAACAACTTTTGTTATAATGACCTTGGGATGTTACGAAAAAAGAAGATGCTTCCCCATACAAAAATTGGTTGTTTTCGTGATACTGTGTATGGGGAGTAGGGACTCATTCTGTTTTATTAAGTATCTGATTCAACTACAGAATACTGCCTTAGTTTATTTTTACTCTCTCACGAGTTGATATTTACCGGAGTGGCGGAGGCGAGTGCTTTTAAGGTAGGTACAGTTACAGTTACAGGTAAAATGTCACTTGCGTATCTGTAATAATTTCAGTTACGTAATAACTCATGTTGTATGTTGGACATACGGGATCGTGCGTGATCGTGACCGTTTCTTAATGTAGATACTTACTTTTAAGGTAAGCATAATATAAAAGGTAAGTAAGTGTAGGTATTATCTCTTTATACGGGACCTAGGTACTAGTGTTTTAATTAACCCTTAATGGGTTTCTGCTGCTTGTATCAGGCATATTGTATTTTTTTGTGTAATTTCTTATTTAATAAATAAATTAATGAACGAAATTCTCTAATGTCTCTTCTTTACTGTTGTAAGCATACGTACTCATAATAGTAATAATTTACTCACGAGCAATGAAAAAGTAGTACCTGACATTGCCGTTTCATACTAATATATACTACCTACTATAGGAGTCTTCCGTAAGTGCACATCCGCAATTCTGAACAACTTTTATTCTAATAAACTTGAGATATTCGCGAAAATAAAAACTACTAGGTACCCTTACTTGTGTATGGGTTGGTCCTATGTTCATAACTACACCAGTAGCTGTATCATTCTAAGCTTTATTTTTTGCGTAAATTGTCCTTGCAGTAAACGTATTTAAATACCAAGATTAGAATAATCACATCCTTTTGTCGCTCTCATATTAAATGTAGGTATTTTTATTTTCTCAACCCTGTTTGCATCTTTGCACAGTTTTAAATAATGATTGCAGGTGTAAAGGGACCGCTTTGCAGGGCCGTAGCCAGTATGTAAGTAATACCAGACACATCTATTAACTCTAGCAAGAGCTATCTAGGTATCTTAATCATCAATAACCTAACCTAATCGAACCAACGTTAAAAATCCTCCGAAATTCAACACTAAAAGTCGCATTACTTTTGAACGGCTATGCTGATTTTGATAAAATATGGCTTAGAACACCTATGACCAAAAAACTAATCTAAAATCGGTTCAGCTGTTTGGGAGCTACCATACCACAGACATATACAAACACACGTTAACATTATATTTTTTATCGGTGGTTAATTATTTTTTTCCATCAGGCAGTACAAACCAAACATGTGCAGATAATAGACTTGTCCCAAAGTACATCTCTGTATAAATAAGAAAAATATCTAGTTTATACTAAAGGACCTAAGGGACTGGTCAGTAATAACTTGCAAGAAGCACCTGGTCTATTTATGTCCTAGCTGGCTTCAGACCAGTTCGAGTTGTTATGACTCTCGGTTTTGTTTGCCAAGTAGGTAACTTTAACGTAATTATTATGGGATGTTTTGCTTACGAAGAATTATGTCAAGTGACCACAATTACCTACAGTGCAACTATTAATTCCTGATAATAAAGACTGCGATTTTGCTAAGACTTTTTAACAATTTCAGTTATTTACTTATATATGTAGGTACTAACATTTTAAAAATAAAATATCTACCGATTGATTATGGATTTACGCTTAAATAAATATAAGTAAATTGATCGATTAAATAACCCGTATTTAACCATTAACTAGGATCCACTTCAGTTTTCAGGACTTAGCACTGGAAGTTTGTAAGTACTAAGTCCTGAAAACAAGTACGTACCTAATTAGGTGCTTCAAGCTATTTGGGGCTGTGAAAAAGTTTATACCTTGGTACCTGTCTACACTTTATGGTCAGAGTCTGAGGTATTTACTATAAAAATAAATTTAGGTATGGATAGTTATTCGTGAAGGTACCGAATGCAGCATGCAGCAGGTAGACAAAATGGTTTCGGTAATCAAATCGTTACGGGCAATACTGTACCATTATCTACAGAAAGCAAAAGTGGTAAGTATTTGAGTTAGTAAGCCGAAAGTTAGTAAAAATATAGGTACTTAAGTACTTGCCGCAGTCTTACTAGCGTTCTAGCGCATTGAAAGCGTTTTTCCCATAACTTCCACATTTCAAGGCCTCTTCAAGTCTTCATGCCAAATGCTAATTCAAATTTTTAGAACCTACCTCCCAATACCCAATACCTACTTAGATTGAAAAAGTCTGCTTTAGTCAATTTCAGCCAGAAACCAGAAACGACCATATTTTGCGGGTTTTAGTTGTTAGACTTCTACATTGATAACAGAAAATGACAATAGGTAAGTTTATTCACTCAAGATCTTGTAAATAAATCAATCGAATTCTTTTCTCAACAAATTATGAAAATGGTATTCCAGAAAACTCAACAAACGGTGGGTTATTATTCTAAAGTATCATGGATGACTTCGTCTGTGTAAGACCATAGACTAGTAAACCAGCCGCCATGCCATAATTTTATTCTGTGAATCACATCCGTCGAAAAATCAAAACGTCACGTCAGTTCTAAATTCGTCAATTTTGTTTCTTCCACACCAGCAAATACATTCTTATAATCTTTGTTCGGTGTTATTCTATTAGCGCATAATCGGAATTTACAGATTTTCTCCTTTTACCGTACAGTTCTCCCTATTTCAAGATGCCGCGTGGTAAGTTTGTTCATACAATGATAGTTTTTTTTCAATGTCATACAATGTTATGAAAATGTGCTTTTTTTCGTGGCTTGTTGCCCTGTAACCTTCCCTTGTAAAGCAATTACTTTGTTGCAGGAAAGTACACGAATCACAAGGGCCGTAACCGTAAATTCACGAGTCCTGAAGAATTAGAGGAGCAACGCAAACAGGAGGAATTAAAACAAAAGTAAGAAAGAAATGCTGGGCAAAATTTTACTCTAAATTTTGAATTGTAAAGTGTACCTTGGATATATAGCTAGATCATTGTAGGTAGGTAACTAGATGACGAAAGCAGGAATTTAGTTTTTGATGGTACCAACTCCTACGAAAATACTACAATTCAGTTAGAAATGCTAGCTGATGATAGTTGTATTACTTATTGCATCAACTTTTAAGGTTCTGGACAGACAAATTACATTTCTACTCCAATTTAACTGCAAATTGCAGTACAGATGCTGTTTGAGTGTTGAATGGATTACAATAGAAATGCAAACCCAACACACAGTCCAATTGCATTAAAGCACACTCCATTTGTGCTCAAATGTACAGGTATCTCAAAGACTATGATGGTGATTTACAGATGGAGAAAGGAGCATGGTGATGTCAGTTCGAGTGAAGAGGAAGAGGCAGCGAAGTCCGGCTCTGGAGACAGTAGCGAGGAGAGTGACTCCGATGAAGATGTAAGTTGCTCTTTAGTCAATTTAATATGGCGCATTTTTGATGGATGTCATTATTATTTGTCTCTTACACTGATTCCTGTATGAAATAACATTGTGGGAAATTAGAGGCAATAATTTTTTTTATAGGTAATTATGAAACTATTACTGTAGATGATGTCTCAACACTACAAAATGTTATATGCTGTGTATTTGTGTTTGTTTCCAAACAGAAAAATCTGTAAAACTACTATAATTTTCTGAACTATCCCTTTCAGCACCCTACCAAGGCAAAGGGAGTGTCCGGACTGATAGAAGTAGAAAACCCCAACCGAGTAGTGAAGAAAAATAAGAAATTATCTAGTCTAAATACACTCACGGCCGGCGAGCCCGAGAAGCCACAGCTTTCCAGGTAAAAAAACATAGTAAAATTATTGTACAGTCTAACACAACCAGACCTAACCCATTTCACATAGCATTGTCACACTGTCAGGGGTCAGGTAAAGTCAGATTTCTTTGCCTCTGACTACAAACTTAGGAAAAAGCTGATTCTTCATTAAAAAGCTGATTCTTCATTGTCATAGTTAGGGTTTCTGCTCGAGATTTCTCGAGCTCGAGAAGATTCGAGAAATTCGGCTTGGTTCGAGACGAGAAAAAAATCTGAAGACTCGAGAATCTCTCGAGCCTTGAGATAAAAATTAAGAATATTCAATTCGATTTTTCCTGCGCCGCTTAACAACACACACGCATACCATTCGCGTGTATATTATGTCTCACTCAATTTAAGCTAGTGCTGTACTGATATCAATTAATGATTAAAAGATAACGTAGTAGTTAATAGTTACGTACTGTTTCTTAGTTCAGGTGGACCAAAGAAGTCATCCGATGTTGTTTGGCTCTCATTTTTTTCTAAATGAAAAACTTCGATTATGTTTTTTGATTATGTTTATTTGAAACATAACAATTTTATTGGTAAAGTCGAGAAGATGATATCGGCCAAATGGGCGCCGTCACAATTGATTGCCATACGGGTTTGTTTTATGGCATTTCTCATCACTTCAGCGAAAACTTCGGGCGAGAGATTCTCGCAATCGTGTCGAATGTTGTCCTTAAAGGCTTCCAGAGACACGAGTTTATTCAAATAAACACGGGACTTAAAAAAAACCCCACAAAAACTGTCTGAAACGGTTAAATCGGGCGATATTGCAGGGAAAAATTACAGATAAAACGAAAAAAAGGTGACCCGTAAACTGAATAAACACAATTATTCCGCGTTCTTAGGGAGTAATAGCATTCCACGGCTTCTGAACTTGTATTCTGCATTTGTCTAGTCCACCAATATCAAAACTGACTTGAAATTGGCGGCCATTTTCACAAATGAGAGCAACTTCCAATAGGGTGATTACTTTTGGCCCACCTTGTACTAGTAATAAGTAGTAGCTAGACAGCTAATTATGAGTATTAGTAGAGCATTTTCTTTGTCATTAAGTTGACAAAGTAAAAAAAGGAGATTTTGCGTTTTTTTATTTTAATTAAGCCTTTTTCTAAAGGTCTTTTTAGAAAGGCTCGAGACTCGAGAAGACTCGAGAATTCTCGAAGCTCGAGAACGAAAACAGGTCGAGAAATCAGAAACCCTAGTCATAGTAAACAATGTAAAAATATCCACTGTCAACTAAGCCAGACCGCTGTACTTTAGAAAAGTATCTGATTGTTGCTGAATGAAATGAGAAAGGCAACTAGCCTTGGGAGAAGTACATTCAGCAATGCATAAATAGACTTTCTGACAGCTGTCTATGTTGAGGAGCTCCTAAAAAATATACTAATTCGGAGTTGCAGAAACGAACATTAAATCTATCTCTGTCACTGTCCGTATACTGCCTCAGCAAGGCAGACATCTTAAAATCCCTTTGTGCAGCTCAGTGTATATCACAGACGCTCACAAAGCGTTCAAACCACAGTCACGCCATCTTTTTCCATCCATAACAAACTTCCAAACCTCCTCCACAGACGCGAGCGCGAAGAGATCGAACGCCAGCGCGCGGCGGCGGCCTACCAGAAGGCGCACGCTGAAGGCAAGACAGACCAGGCTCGTGCGGACCTGGCGCGGCTCGCCATCATCCGGCAGCAGCGCGAGGAGGCCGCCAAGCGCAGGGAACAGGAGAAGAAGCAGAAGGAGGAGTCTACCACTAAGAAGAGGTCAGTAGAGTGCTTTTGTTTTCTGGAAAGCTGCGGTGTACAACCAATTCTTAGGCCGCCCGGAGGGATTTGGGATCCATATGGCCGTAAATATAGCTCCAGTATCCAGTATTCCTGGCCTTGCGGCACGATTCAATCGCAGCGCCAAATTTATGGCGAAGCGCGATATGTAGTGATTTTATCTACATCGATAACGGACCCGTGTTGCAGGGAATGTATCTTGGGCTGGTTTTCTTAGACCGGATAGTTTTGGAATCAGTATTCGGCATTCCTGGCCCGGCGGCACGGTTCCGTTATCCCCGTCGTATTTATGGCGAATCGCGATAAAGTAACGTTTCTCTACATCGATAACGGACTCATGTAGCGGGGACTGCATAAGTCTAAAATACAGCAGTTAAAACTGCTCGCTATCATCTTCTAAATACCAGGCGTGGGTATTGGTTACAGTATCAGGTATGTAGATATAGTGTATAAAGCGTTCGCTGAGGGCGCGACGGAGCAGGCGCGCGGGGCTGGCGCGGCTCGCCGTCACCCGGCAGCAGCGCGAGGAGGCCGCCAAGCGCCGCCAGCACGAGGAGAAGAAGCAGAAGGAGTAGTCCACCACCAAGAAGAGGTCAGTAGAGTGCTTTTGTTTTCATGAAAGCTGCGGCATATGAAGCGATTTGGGATTCATATGGCCGTAAATACAGCTCCAGTATTCAGTATTACTGGTTCTGCGGCACGGGTCAGTCACAGGGCTGTATTTATGGTGAATCGCGGTATAGGGACGTTTCTCTATGTCGATAACCGACCCGTGTAGCGGGAACAGTAGGTATCTGTAAGAATATAAGCTGTCAGTTATGATGAATCGCGATATAGCAATGTTTATTTAACGGATCCATGCAGCGGACTGTATGTGTAAGAACAAGAGATATCTAAAATACAGCAGTCAAATCTGCTGCCCATCTACTTTAAAACACCACTGCTTTGAACACACTGGGTACAGGTTACAGTATCTTATAGATAAAGTGTATAAGGCGCACGCTCAGGGCGCGACGGAGCAGGCGCGCGGAGCTGGCGCGGCTCGCCATCATCCGGCGGCAGCGTGAGGAGAAGCAGAAGGAGGAGTCTACCACCAAGAAGAGGTCAGTAGAGTGCTTTTGTTTTCAGGATAGCTGCGGCATCATTTTCAACTAGGCCGAAGGGATATGGGATCCATATAGACGTAAATACAGCTCCAGTATCCAGCATTCGGTATTCCTGACCCTGCAGCACGGGTGAATCACAGCGCTGTATGTATGGCAAATCGAGATAGTGACTTGTTTCTATATCTATAACGGAATCATTTAGCGGGGACTGTATTAGTACTCGGTATTATTGGCTCCGCGGCACGGGTCAATCACAGTGCTGTATTTATGGTGAATCGCGATATAGGGACGTTTCTCTATGTCGATAACCGACCCGTGCTGCGGGATTTGGGTATTTGTAAGAATGGCTCGCCATCATCCGGCAGCAGAAGGATTTGGGATCCATACAGCACAAGTATCCAGTATTCGGTAATCCTGGCCCCGCGCCACGAGTCTGTTATTTACGCAGACCAATAATAGCGCCGTATTTATGATGAATCGCGATATATAGTGTCTTTTTTCTATATTCATAACGGACTGACTCATGTAGCGGGGACTGCATCTGTAAGAAAGTGGACGGCCTCACATACACCTGTTAAATCTGCTGGCAAAATATACTTAAAGATGTCATACACAGTCATGGAAAGATACCACTGCACATCGGGTACCGGTTACAGCATCTTGTAGATGACTGTCAGCCGGTTTCAGAATAGAGCATTCAGTGTCTGGTATAAATGGTTCTGAGGTGTTTATGAAAGATGTATACTGTTTGGAATAGACAATCAGTTTCTGACACTTCTGGTAGGCAATATACAACCAAATGTCAACCTAAATGAGCTTGAACGGCCTGACAAAAAAACCCTGCTGTATTATCCATATTTACGTAAGCAATGAGTTTTTAATCTTAGATCTTAATATTTATATCACTTTTTCTGTTAATTTCAGGTAGACAATGAATGAACGTAAGGCTGCTACGGATTGTTATCTCACCAGTGAAGTTATACCAGCTGGGGGTGTTCAAAATAAACAGGAATTCAACTCGATAATTATGTAACAAAGTGTATATTTTATGTTAGTTGATTGATATCAAAATTGGCCAGAACCATTTTACCGTAGGGTTGATTTTTCAATGGTATAATTTCGACCTGTCGCTGTCGCAATACACGACAGCATCAGAATCATGCCATTGAAAAATGAGCCCTGATTTAAAATGGAGTTGAACGATTTTGATACTAAACAACTTTAATAAGATTCTCAATAAATTGCAATATAAATTCACACTCAAGATATAAAAGCACGATATTTTAAACATTAAAAATCTATGACTCTTGTCTAGCTATATCCGAAAACTCAGTTGGTATAATCTTGGTATACATGGGCTGCTGACGATGATGATAAAACAATCAATTTGTACATCTCACCATAAAGACTTCACTACAGATATACTTACACTTGTCCAAAATTAATAATGCACATGTAGATCTTCACACCCGAATCATTAAATCGTAAGAGCCTTAAAAAAACACTTGCATTTTGCACCTTGTTCGAAAGAAATAGGAGCCAATATCATGTGTCACAGAATAGAAAACAACCGATCTGTGAAAGATATCTATGCGCATTATCAACTTTGGAGCACTGTACCTATTTATATATTATTATTAAATAATATTTACATTTGAATATTTTAACTGAAGCATAATAAAAGTTCTGGTTTTGAATAGCCTTATCTGCTACTTGCTTGTGGGTGCAAATAATTTGTTCTTTGCCAGTGATTATTTGTGTTCTATGTATCAATTAAATTGAGCTTGTTTTTAATAGTCTTTACTCCATGTCCTATGAATTTAAACCAATACTTTATGTTTCAATGTTTTTTTTACAGTAAGTGTGTTAAATCTTGTGTCGACTTATTTTTACTGATGTGTTCATAGTGTAATGATATAATATTATTATTATCATTATTTCGTTCTTTGGGCACAAAATATTAATAACGTGTTATTCAAAAAACATGGTACAAAACGAACACTGGTAAATTATACGATAATCCCAATCATTACATAAATTTAATACCTACCTTTGCAAAATCAAAAGCTTGTGAGCGCTATTTGTGTATTCTTAAATAATTTTGTATTTTTTAATTTTGTCACTGTACAGCGATCCACCGACATAAACTTTAACGACTTTAACTTATAACTTGTGAGTTACATTAAGTATTTGAATGTTTTAATATTGTGTCATTAATAGTTAGTATTTTCAAGGATTGAATATAATTATAATGATTAATTAATCAGTAAAATTTGAGGCAAATTCTTATATCCCTATATTGCAAAATTATTTTGAATGGAATGCATGACTCTCGAGGTTGAAGCTGTGTATAAATTGTTCAAGTTTTGTTAGATAGCCTCACTAGACAATTTTATATACGAATATGTATCATAAAAAATAAATAAATTTAACTACGTATTTGTTTTGTTTTTTATGCCAATTAGTGTTAAGACTAAACAGACTTGCTAGAAAGAAGCTAACGTTTTAGTTGTAGGTAACAGAAAAAATAAGTGTCAACACCCAAAAATGTTTATTATAGATTCTGACCGTATTCTTTCATTTAGGCAAGACTTAAATTAGTAGAAGAAATAGAACTCCCATCTTTGACCCGTAGCAAAGTGGTGAGCATTATTGGACTCTACCTAGGTAGGTACAGTAAGGGGCAGTAAACCTGACCCCCCTCAGAAGCATTGTTAGTGTGAGAGGGGGGTCAGGTTTCTTTGCACCTGACCGTACCTACACTAATCTAATATTAAACACCTATTAAGTTATAATTTTAGGATTTCAAACACTTCTTTATAGTACTTACCAACCTACGATTTTCATCCTTAAAAAGATTTTTAGTTGACGCATCATTAGCTGTAACTGATCTCGCCTGCACTTACATTATGAGGGTAATCTTCCGTCGCACACATTAGATGTTATGCGCATATTTAAGAGCGCATATTTTATGCTAATCCACCCTGATTTCGAGTATGTTTTTTGCGAAGTAAGGTTAAGGGATGGATGGTGCTTGTGAATCTTGGGATAGGACGAAATGTTAAATTACTTATTAACGAAAGTTCATACCTACTCGTACTTCAATGAAATCACACTAACATGAACTATGGAATGGAGCACTGTAGTTTAGGTACGTTTAGTTAAGGCGGTCGAATGGCATAGTGGTTAGTGGCCCTGACTGCTAAGCCGAAGGTCTCGGGTTCGATTCCCGGCTGGGGCAGATATTTTTGTTTAAAGACAGATATTTGTACTCGGATCTTGGGTGTTGATATTTATATTTAATATGTATTTATCTATGTATTTGTGTAGATATATCAGTTGTCCGATATATACCCATAACACAGGCTCACTAGCTTGGGGTCGTATGGCCGTGTGTGAGCTGTCCCCCACATATTTTTTATTATTATTATATTTTAATTTAAAATTCCAACTTTAAAATTATTTAATATTACCTAGGTACAACAACAAAGACAAACTTGTAAAGCTGGAGCTAAATCCTTACATCAGGGCCACAAATCGGCACCCTCGATAGCGAATAGATCGATGTACGTAGATAGTCGCCTAGACGAGGGTACACTTTGTACATACATAGGTTTATAGGTACATAGGTACGTACATACGTCCGTAAACGGTATCCGCAAGTGAGATGTTATCTCCCACTGCCACTTGTACAGGGTATAGTACAATATAGTGGTGACAACGATTATAAGTAATCAAAGCAATTTTCAGTGTGAAATCATAAGTTTTTAATTAAAGTAAGTAGTAATGAAGCTGACCGTAGGTACACTCAAAACAATCAAATGTACCTATTCTAACAAGAATAGCTTTGCCTGTCATAAGTAGGTATATTTTTTTTATTGCCCATATTATATTTTTATATAGTGCCACAAACTTATCTGTTCCGGTGACAGCTCACGTAAATGTGTAATATTTCTTCATTCTATAAGATTTTAAGTTTGCCAGTAGTGATAATTCGCTCTTGTGGTTTTAATTAACCCATCTAATCTATATTAATATATAATTCATTAGTAAATAATAAGATATGGATCAATTTAGTTCGCTCTCACCGGAACAGATAAGTTTGTGGCACTGTAGAGACGGTGGAAAAAGTCCTGAAGTGCCGTCATTTCCATGAGCGTTGTTTTTTTCGGACATAGACCATTGCTACCATCAGAAGGATCAAGAGGATGCTTCCCCGTATCAATAACACAGCGTTATTAGAGAGCTTATTACAGTACAGAACAGGATTTCATTGCTCGTGTAGTTAGTGAAAATACAGTGTAGGTATTTTTTTTCCATGGAAAACCATATTTTTTTTCGCGAATTTTGGTATTTGTATACTGCATTTAAAATTTATGTATATGGCCAATAGCAGATAAGTACTCTACGTCGCCATCCCTTCTCGGCAGCCGCTAAACGTCGGTTGCTATCGCGGGCAAATCCATGTGATTCCCCGAAGACAGAGTGATCTAACCCGACTGATGCGGCCAGCTCAACTAAACGCGCAGACATTGTGGGAAACTGGCGAAAACATGTCACTTTAGCGGGGTGTGTTTTGGAAAAAAATACAAACTAACTAATAAGTAAATGTTTTGAGATAGGTACTTAACTAATGGAATTTAAATTTTGAAAAGATATTTACTAAAAATTACATTACCTAGTTAACTAGTTTTGTCAGAGACCTTCTTAATAATAATATAAACCTTTTCTGAGTTTTTAGGTGTATAAACCTCCCCAATAAAATAATGCTTACTTTATACCTACCTGTTAAGAACTTACCTACCTTTCCTAGGCACTCATAAAATTCAAAACCTATTATATTAAAAACTTGCTAATACAAATCACAAACAACCTGCTGATACATATTTTACACACTTTCAGCTTCCAGACTTCGGAATAAGTTTCATAGGCGTGTGATTAGTAAGATTTCGGCTAAATATAATATGCTATTAAATAAAAATGAAAAAATATTTATTTAAACTAAAGATTATGAAAGTTACAAAAAAATTGCCTCTTATAGTGAGGTATCAAGTTATTAACACTATTAACCTGTAACTAGGTGCTTTGTATAAGTACCACATAAGTACCTACGTCCAGCGTACCCTGAGCAACGAATGCCGCTATTCTGAATGTCAAACCACATAGCGAACCCTTAGGCCGAGTTTTTTGATCCGTGGTCAACTTTAACCATTAGTCAAGTCACTTGTCAAACATGACAGCTGCATACGAATTTTGTTGGATTTTAACTAATGGTAGCCATTTTTGACCAATGGTTGAGTTAACTAGGGATCAAAAAACTGGCCCTTAGTCGCGTTCTAGTGGTTGTCAGGTTGTCACAGACATGCTAGTAGAAACTATGAAACTATAATAAATCCACTACTGATTAAGAAATTTAAGTGTTTGCGCTGGGGTGGCATTAATATCTTTTTGGCGGACTGTATTATCCTACTGTATGTATATGTACAATTCGGCTACATGTACGAAAGCCGAAACTTTTTCACCCTACACTAGCTGGTCTGCAAGGTGCCCTGTTCGACTTCGTGCGCGTTAAAAATGTAAACGGTACAGCTTTATTGGTGCCATTCGTGATTCTAGTGGCACTAAAGCATTTCTGACCCACGGGACTGAAATATTTCGATCTTACGTGAGTTTTTCGGGGAGCAAACACGACAATATGAAGATTGCAGGTATGTAACTAGGAAGTTACAGTTTAAGATACGGAGCCGACTCAGTTATGTTTTGGCAGATCCTGCTGCTACATTCACGTAAATAGGTAAACTGATACTAACGAGTAAGTTGTGTAAGTACTAACTTATTATGTATGTATATTTATACTGCATTTATAATATAAGGTACCTATCTAAAACTATCTGACACTAGACCAATAAAATATAATGTAACATAACAGCACTTAGGTACTACTTTATAGAAATAAAAGCTTATTCAGCGGCCATTACCGCCGCCAGACTGCTCTGTCAATAGTTCACGCCGCGTCGACATTTTGTCTTCTCTATTGAGCAGTGAACGCGAATTTGCTTACGTTAGCCAAGAAGGGTTACTCTATACTGACGAAAAACGAACGAACGAGACTGTCGTGCAATCGGCACGTTTAATGCAACGAGATAGAGTCGTGGCTCGCGCAGCAGCGCTCCGAAACGTAGTTTTTCGTGTTAGAGAGTGACCCCCAAGCTTATATCGTATTCGGTTTGATGGCTTGCGAATCGGACGTTTAATCCCTGATCAAAAAATAATGGTGCTATAGTTTGACGTGTGTACAATGTGTATCAGTCTATGACTAGGCTCTACAGAGCGGATAGTAAATCTGACTGGTGTGTGGAAAGGTAGGATACCCTTCGGGGCAGATATTAAAAAATATGTTATATTACTGGTTGTGTTCTACCCTATATGAAATATGTAAGTATATTGCCCAAGTAAGTTATTTATTACCTTTAGATTTCGTTTTCACAAATTTATTTTATACTAGCTGTGCCCGCGCGTTTCGCTTCGCCTTAAAAAGTTTTCCCGTGGGAATTCCGGGATAAAAAGTAGCCTATGTTCTTTCCCAGGGTCTACACCGTATGTATACCAAATTTCATTCAAATCCGTTCAGTAGTTTTGGCGTGAAAGAGTAACAGACAGACAGACAGACAGACAGAAAGACAGACAGACACAGTTACTTTCGCATTTATAATATTAGTTAGGATTCCTCATCATCATCACGACCGATTATTATATTCCTACGAACAATTAAAAATAACACTAAGGCCCTGTTTCACAATGTCTGGTTAGTGGCTACCTGTGAGATAAAATACATGCTGTCACTGTCAAAAAAATTATAACAGAGAGTGACAGCATGTATTTTATCTCACAGGTAGCCACTAACCAGATATTATAAATGCGAAAGTAACTGTGTCTGTCTGTCTGTCTGTCTGTATGTCTGTTACTCTTTCACGCCAAAACTTCTGAACGGATTTGAATGAAATTTGGTATACATGCGGTCTAGACCCTGGGAAAGAACATAGGCTAATTTTTATCCCGGAATTCCCACGGGAAAACTTTTTAAGGCGAAGCGAAACGCGCGGGAACAGCTAGTAATTTAATATACTGTAGGTATATTAAACATTATTACTTGTTTTTGTATGTATAACTATTTATATATTGATGCATTTTTAACATAGGTAGGCCTGAATGAATATTACGATGCGAGTTTATTTTAAAAGACATGTGAAAGAAAGGCATATCACTGAACAGATTCAATTATTTGATAAAACTGCATGCAGGGTAGGGGGTGGACGTTCCAACAAAATGCTCTTTTTTACAAACTTACATTTTGTATTTCGGAACACTGATAAGTATCGATAACTGATTAAAAAACCTTCTGATTATTTAAAAGCGTTTCAATCCAACGCAGGGTATGCCAATTCCCATTTAATTTTTAAGAACCAACTCCCTTATACTTAACCATCAGTCTAAAATGCCAAAAACTGTCGATTCTGGCAGAACAACCCTAGCAAACAGTGTTAAATAAACAGTAACTTAAATAAAATATATTTTATTTTTATACCTATGAACCTTGCTGATGCTGAGTAGTTAAGTTACTTTTAAGTTGAACTCTAAACACGTCCCAGGTTGCATAATCCCAACTTTACTTTTCCACTATGTCCTCCCTTAAGACAACTTAAAAACACGAATGTTCAAACTTAATCTAAATTGCTCAATAAACCCATGCAAACTCGACTAAACTTATATAAAATCTATTTCGCATCCAGACGCGGTAAGCTGAATATTTCCGCGGCCAATTCTAGTAAACCAGTAATAAACCAGGTAGGTTCAGGGCTACAGAACATCCATTAACTCCCAAATTGATAAGGCTGACAAAGCTTGATTGCCATGACCACGTAATCTAGTTAAGAATAAAACGGCCAATATTAATTAGATACATTAAACTATGGGTTGCCCACTTACCCGACACATCTCTCAGCACAAGCTTGTGTTGGGGTACACCAACCTGCACTAGGCCAGCGTGGTGGACTAGGCCTAAAAAAACCTTCCTTCATTGGAAGGAGACCCGTGCCGCAGCAGTAAGGACGTGATGGGTCCTGATGAACATTAAACTATAATAGGTATAATATAGATATAAGTACTTACTTGAGGACATCGTAGCTGCGGACTGACTTGTCTTTGCTCAACGACACCACAACAATTCTTTCTAAATTCACTTCTAAACAGAACCCTAAATCACAGCTGAAAAATCACATCCTCACTTTGCGACTAAAACTGTCGCCCGGAATCTTTGTAACTGTTTTTTTTTTGTCTGTAACTAATTTGTTTATGCCATGGACCGCACACTATCCGAAACACCTTTGTTATTCACTTTGCACAACCTTAACTTGGGGTGACTTCCACTGTACTGAATTTACGTAAGTAATACTGAAACTTCATGAACTACAATTTTTCTAACTACCCACTTTGAACAATGAACCTAAATGCATAAAATAATTGCTCAGGCGGAAGCTGTTAAATTTTAAATTAAAACGTAGGTAATAAATCATGATATCCTAACTATTAATATTATAAATGCGAAAGTAACTGTGTCCGTGTGTCTATCTGTCTGTCTGTTACTCTTTCACGCCAAAACTACTGAACGGATTTGAATGAAATTTGGTATAGTCTAGACCCAGAGAAGAACATAGGCTACTTTTTATCGCGGTATTCCCACGGGAAAACTTTTTAAGGCAAAGCGAAGCTCGCGGGAACAGCTAGTAGTTCATAATGATCTAAGTTTATGAACATGAATAGTAGACTCAGCTCCTGCGGGCAGGTAGGTAAATTGGTTTATGCAAATTGAAAACTTGGGGATTTCCCATTTTCCTTCAATTAATCTTGTGGTTCAAATGCTCGTTCAGCTATAATTGGCTGCTTTGAAAATACTTCGCTACGATTTCTGAACCTTTAAATCGATTAGGTTTGCGAGCTGCCCTCAGTCTGTACGTAATAATCATCTCGGATATTTTTATACTACTGATAAAGTAAACGTACATACTAATATAGATAGAGAGAGTCTGTGATATAAATATTGTTTAAAATTTTATATTGTTATAAAAAATCTATGGAAAACCAATTATTTAAGAAAAGTTTTCCATTAAGTTTCCCTGACTTGTGGTAACATCCTGTTATACTCTGTTTAGTTTGATAGCCAAATTCCGGATTGCGCAGTGAACCAACCCTAATATTGACTGTCGATACCCGGCTGGGGTAGATATTTATTAATGAATAGATCTCATTATGTCAATGCAGTTCTGCCTACCTTACAAGAGAGCACAGTGGCCTAAGGTGTGTTGGTATGAAAATAAAATAGTGTTCAAAGATTTCACTAAAGTTCTTTATTTACTCCTTAAAATTAAAAGTAACGTTATATACATTATCTTACCTATATTGTTACAATTTCTTAAATAGGTAATCTTAGCTTTATAACAATATATGGTACATTATAACTTCATAAGGCTTATACATACAGGATGTTATAAAGAGAAATCAAGTAAGGCCAACAAAAGTTGATGAAATGACGTTTTGTGTCTGACTAAACTTTTAAGAAACTTTTGTAAGCCCGTAAAAACGAGTATGCTTTACACAGCTGCTATGTGTTATAAAATAAAATATAATAATTACGTTGAGAGTGGGAAATGGTCCCCGGTTAAAAGTAAGGATTTAGTATTTGATGTCCCTTCAGTTAAATAACCTTCATAGCAACATCCTGCAATTTATTTGCTTTCCAAAAAAACAAAAAGGTTTCGGTAAAATTGCTAAGTTTCATTTACAGGAGGTTTGATTTTTTTATAATAGTTTTAAGTTTAGATTGTAATGATAGCATGAAACATAGAGATCTAAGGAACAATCAAAATAACTGTGCCCAAAACTGTTTTTTAAGCACTGATATTTTAAGAATACAACTTATGCTTGTAAGTAATTTAAATAAATAATCATTGATCGTTTAAATAAATGTCTCGTCTCTATTAAAATAGCACTTTTAGGGATTAAAATAATAAAAAGTACCTACTTACTGGGTAGTTTACTGATTAATGAGAGGTAAGATAAATTGGTGCAATCTGATAAATTTATATTCGTTTCAAGATACCTATATCATGAATGTACCTATATTAATATAGAAATAAAATAAGATATTCATGTAAGTATTTAGATCTTCTTATATGGTGACTGATGGATTTGGCTGTATGAATATGAAATCAAAGCTGGTTTGATAACAGCAAGCTACCAAAAATCGATTCAAATACCTAAGCCACATGCATAATCAGATTATACTTATGTATGTAGGTACATGCGTATCTAATAAATATTACTATACTTTAAAGATTTAGTTAACACAAAAAATCTTAGGTAAAGTAAATAAAAAAAACAACCATTGGCACTAAAATTGGAAATAATTATGTAAGTATATAAGTTGTACATTACGGTAAAGGATTTGGTCTAAAAAGTTTAATAATCGAGTCTGATTAGTTAAACATTTATTACACTAGTATAATTTGTATCATTCGTTTTATATACACGGCACAACTTTTGTAATTCTAATAAGCATAACCTCAGTGCTTTTGTATTTACACAAACTTACTTATCTATAAACGTATAAGGTACATATTCATTCGCAAGGATACTAACCAACTTTACTTGAGAAAAGCTAAATTTCTCTGCCAGTTCTAGTTAAAAAACTACCAGAATATCACGCCGCATCGTTACACATCACAACCCTGCAATCTTAACCTTGACACGGCCGTTCTTAATTTGAAAACGGCCCCGATTCAGTTCCCATCCACAACGCGGGTTATAAGTGCGCGAGTATATCTATCTCTGTCTGTTGCGGGTGCGTCTCGTTTTCGCTGAGGCTGCCCGACACGGTGACTATCACTGGCTGCGCGTCTGTGTGGACGATGGTCACGAGATGCTCGTCGGGGTCTTTCTCCTCCTGCTTGGGGAGGGCCTCGAGGGAATCCTCGGCGTACTTGAGGTCGAGGGGGGTGAGGGGGGGGAGGGAGTCGGTCACCGTGATCGTGGTCTCGTTCCGCGGTGCCCGGTAGGACGGCGGTCCGCTGTACTCCGAGCCGCACCACGCTGCTCCCGTTGTTCCTCTGTGGAAGATTGATATAAAATATTTACATTATGGAATTTGGAAATATAGTGAGCACGAGGATAGCAATAGCAACATCACTCGACTGACTCAAGTTGTTACGGAGTTCACGATGCAATTTAGTCCAAACTACTACAAAACATTATATATGTTAGAAGTGACAATAGATCCAGATAAAATAGGAAAAATTGTCTGTTTACGGTGATAAGTAATTAAATAGAGATTATTGAAGATGACATTATGAAAGAGAAGGAATATCGAATTCAGTTTTTATCATAAGAAGAAAAGTATTGAATCAGGGCGCTCTACACCAGAAACCTTTCATGAGCGTAAATATTGGCGACGTCCACTAAAGATTACATTCCCTTGGCGTTAAGATGTTGACACCGTAGTGTGGGGATTTGGTATCGATGTTGTTCATGGCGGCATGTCTATAAGCTTTCATTACATACTAATATGGCACTAAAGACTTTTGTAGACCAGAAGGGAAGGTCATAGACAGAATATGATTGTATACTTTTATGAATATCTTCAGCACAGGATTAGTCTAGTGTACCTACGGCTCAATATTCTGGTAATTATACGCAAGCGAAAGTTCATGCACTTGGGGCATCTCTGCTATACATATATACAGGCTGTCCCAAGAGTAAACATCATGCCTTGGAGGGCTGATTGCTAGCTCAGGAGTGACCAGAATATTGAAATATGACGTTAGTCAAAAATCGATAGTTTTTGAGATATTGGCATGACGCTGACTTTTGGGACACCCTGTATATGATTTCATTATGCATGATAATGATAAATAGTTGTTTACCTGACTAGAGTGGCTGAGTTGGACCTGTAGGTAGGCGGCGGCGACACGGCGTTCGCCGGGGCGCTTCTGTCTAGGAGAAGCAGCCTGCAACAATTCATTAATTTAATTAATTAATTGCAAAGTAAATTTAAAAAAAAATGCTATTTAGTAGCGCGTAGCGAGCGCATAGAGCGATAGAAAGTATGGAAATTTTAAAAAGTAAGTTTACCGCTTAAGTTAAGCTTCCTTCTATCGGTACTGTACGTATCAGAGCAAACGGATTTTCATAAATGTATGATGCAGTGGCGTCGGCTATGCCGATGAAGTGGACGCACTTTTGTGAATTGCTATACGAAGAATACTAAATGCGATGCGTACGATACCGAAAGGTGGACGCTTACCTATAGTAGCATCTTGCTACTGGCCTGCTAGCAAACAGAACCACGTGTATTTGACAAATAGTGCCGGAGGATATTGCTGTCTTCGCCGCGTTACCTTCAGTCAATACGGGAGACAACCGACTTGTGGTTCCGTGATGTATGTGCATTGTCACAGCTGCTATGTTTAATTAGGGGAATGGGTTTTGTAGTAAACTTATTGACCAAATGTTTCCAAATACCTAATCATTTTATTATCCGTTTTTGAGCGACGTCAAGCTATATTAACTCCTTCTTTCCACTCTTCTGCCGAATATAGAAAGAAAGCTGTCTATAGCTGCAGCCGGTGCCGAACTGTCCGTTTCATACTATTTCCGAACCAACGATTATAAGCGCTTACCCCAGTAGCCAGCTTTCTTTCTGTATAGGGCCTTTGTTAGTGCACCTATTTCGGCAACTATTTGGCTTATTATTTTAGTCATTTAGTTAATGTATATCCTAACTTTAATGATATTCCCCACCAATACCTGAGCCTATACTCCTGCATGGACGCCTGGTACGTGGGCGGGGGCGGGCGGTAGTGGAACTCGGGGTACAACATCGCCGCGTACGGGTGGTGAGGTCGCGCGTAGCTCGGCGGCAGGCGAGGCACGAAGCGGCGGCACGAGGCGCGCCGGAGCCCCAGCAGAGCGCAGGGGGCGTCCCGCGCCCCGAGCCGCCATGCCAGCCCGGCTGCTGTGACGAGGAGTATGCCAATGCCTGGAATTTAGGAGGTGTTGGGTTAATGTTTTGTTCGGTTGGCTGGTCGTCTTGACGGGGTGTTCGAAAAGGGTGGCATAAAGTTAGGTTCTGAAAAAGATTGTGGTACAAAGTTACGAAATTCAGGAATAGAATATTGAAATCCGCATACAATTAATCTAGGTATTTACCTATATCACCAAATTTTTAATAAAGAACAACAATAAGGTAGTCTTGTAATTTTTTTTATGTTTTAACTTTAAGCATAGTTTCATACACTATCTTAAACAAATCGTGTAAAACGGTACCTTCCGGTACCTGCCTGACCCATATTCCCCGCATCGATTAGGCCAAAGCCAAAGCCAAAAACACGCCATTCATATAAAACTAAATATCAACCTACACCTCGATGCACTATGGAGTTGGAAATCCTAAATGTTTTGGATTCAGATTGAGGTCATCGTCACAAACCATCACGTCCTTACTGCTGGGGCACCGGTCTCCTTCCAATGAAGGAAGGTTTTTAGGTGTAGTCCCCCACGCTAGTCTAGTGCGCGTTACAGGCAAGCTAGCTTGTGCTGAGAGAGTTTTTGAGTAAGTGGTCCACCCGACTGTCTGATGTTTTCACAATTCACTATTATTATTATAATTTTTTGTGACTTCCGGCTACATACATTCTGTTCAGATTAGGTACCTATATTGTTTATAAATTAAATATACTTAATGATGTTATTTTACCGTCACGCTGCAGAGATATCAGCCAATACCATACAATTAATTCCAGTACCGAAGAGGTACGTATATGTATACAACTATACATACGTAACCTCACCACATCCTAAATGTTATCACACTAACCCTCTATTAAACTAAATCACAAATGGACCCTCCTAACCTCAGAGGACTCACAATATTATACATATTTGTATAATATCGTGGGTATAACTATAACTAGTTATCGGGTCTTATGGCGTTACTATAATATTAATGCCTCGTGCTTATGCTGATTATATAGAACAACGCGAAATCGGGTTCAACTTATTTCAGTCAAATTTCAATTATTTTAATACTGAAAAAGAGGATTTTTTAAAACCACACCACCCGCTAGATGTCACTATTTACCATGAACAAGTACCTACCTATTATTTTATAACTGGGTACATTTTATATACAAAAACATTCCATATGTGCAGAAATGTGCTTCATAATACTATGCCCATAATTAGTTCCGAGTCAAAACAGCGCAGTGACAATGACAAAATATACGTACCTAATAGGTGGGGGCCGATTCCGCATCACGCCCGACAACGGCTGTTCAACAACAGTTGTTAATTAGCGGCCAATATGTTTCAGCAATACCAGAATGGCTATGATTCCATATTGGGCCGGATGTAGATAGTCATAGGGGATATTTTCGCGCAATACGCTTGGATAGCCGGCATATGGTTCAGCCTAATCGCATTTGGCAGACATTCGCATAGAACGAAATTTAATTAATGGAACACGATCATAATTTTCAATACTGTTTGGTTATGAAACTGCACAATTCTCGGTATGTTAGATACGAGAATGTACCTATACCTAAAATGGATGCATTGTACTGAAATCAGTCTGCGACTGACGCTAATCTCACTCGACTATTATTGGAATAGCGTTTCACAACAGTTTTCGGGTATTGTATTCGTCAATCATCAACACACCAATAAAAAGAACTGAAATCAAATAAACTCACACCATTGGCAAACCCATTGTTATAAAGGAATCTTAAATCTAGATTGTATACTATCAAATCAAGACAGCAAAATATTTAATCTCGATTCAATGTTTGGTGGAAGCTATCCTAAAAAGGCATTCATTTACATGCCTGCAGACGAGTAAAGTTTCACTATACTAGCTGCACTAGTTACAAAACTTTCATCGGGCTATACCTCGCCACCTGTAATTGACAACAGATGTCGCTACGGAGTGACGTTCACAAATTGCCCGTCGACGCAACAATGGCGTGTCTGGCGCACTACAACATCATTTCCAAACGCTAATGAAAATCCAATTAATTCCACTCGGAAACTCATTTGAAGTTTAATTGAAAACTCCGTCAGATAAAGGGCGGGTTTTGGACCGGTCGGGCGAAAAAGTTTGGCCTAAAGACCCGTGTGGCTGGGCCGTGTCCAGAGTTGTAACGGTCGGCCTAATGGATTCGTTGTAGGATAAAGCTTATTGATTGGGTTGCGGTGAATTGCTCTGTTTTAAGGGATTTGGTGGTTTTGACCTAAAATTTATCGACCTATAGATACCCAGGTATATGGACGTGATTAAGCTCAAATAGTGCAATCAACACTAACGTACTCCAGTCACGCTTAGACCTAGTCTGAATACAAAACATAACAATAAATATCAACAACTGAATACAATTAATAATTTGCTTAATTATTTTGGTATACCTATTACCTACCTACGTATATTATAAGTAATGCATTAAATTCCATAAATATTGATCTACGAAAAACTACGATAAGGATCTACGAAAAACTAACGCTACGCATCTTCTCGAATATGATAATTTCAGGTAATATAATTTCACTACCTACAAGGAAATAAATACTTACATTTCAAATAATACTTTTTACACATGTAGGCACATCATCTGGGTTAAAAGTTTTCGGGGCTTTCAAAGTTAAAAGCGCACTGAAATTCAGTCGAATCCTGTAAAAAAGTTCACGAGCACTGATGCAATTTTCATCTACATTTATTATATTTGACTGTCCACTGGTCCGTAACATTCTGTTCAATCTGAGTATATTCAATAGGGTGTCATTTAAACGATCGCCAATTAAATCCGTTTTGAATTTGCTAAATAATAGGTTTGAAGGCAAAATAGTAGATTTGCCAGCAAATTTTTGCCCCCAAACAATTTTAAATCAATTCAACAATTAATCACTTAAAATTGCCGGGATTTATGATCAAGTGGCAAGTTAACATTTATGTATATATTTTAATAGGTATGTCCACATAACTCGATGTTATGTTTAATATTTAAATGAAACAAAAAATTAAGTTTAAATCATCAATATTCTTAATTAAAAACAACATAAACAACCTTCTTCTAATTATAACTTAAACCTTAATCTTCTTCTAATCAAAAGCAATCTTATTGTAATTAAAACTTAAACTTCCTCTTTACATCATCATCATCATCAGCCAATAATCATCCACTGGTGGAGATAGATCCGCTCCCAAGGAGTGCCACAACATTCGGTCCTCTGCCTTCCTCATCCAACCACTACCGGCTATCCGCCTAAGATCGTCAGTCCAGCGGGCAGGAGGGCGTCCCACGCTCCGTTTGCCTGTTCGTGGTCTCGACTCGAGAACTCGTCTACCCCAACGGTTATCGGTTCTTCGGCAGATATGACCAGCCCACTGCCTCTTCAGCTTGCATATTTTGACAGCTAAGTATGTCGGTAACCTTGGTCCTCTGACGGATAATCTCATTTCTGATACGATCCATCAGAGAAACTCCAAGCATAGCTCTCTCCATAGCACCGTCTCCGCTAATTTGTAAACTCATGTATTAAATTGCTAACGAATTATAATGTTTTAATAACTGGACCAATCATAATGTAACTACTGCAATGCTGATAAAATATGAATTAAAAAGAAATCGCAACATGCGACCTAGAGTCAATATATTTGCTGGCAAATCTACTATTCTGCGGGCGCAGTTATTATTTGAGGAGCAAAAATAATATTCTGCATACAAAGTTTTTATTTATGTAATGAACTCAAATTTTTTGGCAATCCATCTATTATTTTAGATTTTTGTATTGATATTATTTGCTGATTCATACCAGAGGACACTTTTTATTTATTTGAGGACAAAAATATATTGTTGCGGTTGATCTATTAATTTGCTGATACAAGTTGATGACAAAAATAAACTTTGCTGGCAAGAAATATAGTTCCCTATTCAATATATAAAATAAGTCGCAGAGCCATCAAATTGGGTGTGAAATAAGTTGCCAACTTTTTAACTGATGGAATCTTCGGCTCAAATCGAGGCGGCTATTTTTTTCTTTTTCGTCGTAAACAAGCGAGAACTGGGTCAGGTTATGAGTTTGCCAATAAATCCTTGCTTTAGCATTTCAAAAGGCTTTATTAAACTCTCCTCTGAATGTGCTGCGTTATTTTTCACGGGGGAAAGGTAGTTTTTGTTTTAATGCCTCTGCAGTCTACGGGAGTGGTGATAATGAGGTGCTTATCGAAATTTATAACTGTAGGTAATTAATAAAATATTACATACTATACTTAACTGATTTTCATCCCTGAATTTTAATTAACATGTAGCTAAATACATAAATATTATTTGAGTAAATATTGGTTTCGTATAATGGACGGGCGTTATGTTAAAACATAATTTATTATAGCATCTCTCATTTTTCAGACATTTTATTAGCGCTACATTACCCTGATACACGGATTAGGGTGGTGACAAGTGATTGATTACCTAGTATTTTTATCTCTTCACACATATTATATGGAGATATTTCTGTTAAATTTAAACTTTATTTACATTTAGGTATATTATTATATATCTAAGTATATTTTTTATATGAACAAAACCCTTCTAGGTAATTATTAATTAGAGGCACCCAGAATATCTTTGAATACGCAATGAATTTTGTAGCTATGTATTTACATATAGGTAATTTCAATTCAAGTCAGCCAGGTACAGGTAAAGAACCATCTTCCTCCACCACCAGAAAGGCTATATCACCAACACACACTCACCTATCATAAGCAACAGCAGCGTGAGCGGCGCCCGCGGGTGCGGCCTCAGCGCGCCCAGCACCGCCCCGGCGGCCACCAGGCAGGCGCCCACGACGCCTAGGAACAGCACGCATAGGCGCAGCGGGGGGCGCCCACAGCAGGACTTAGGCGCGTTGCCGTCGCCCTCGGAGCAGGCGTAGGCGGCGCCGCGGCCCGATCTGCGGGAGAAGAGATTGGAGTCAGATGGGGTGAAAACATAAAAATGAAAAGTCAGGGTCAATTAATTTCTTCTTCTTCTTCTTCTTCTAGTGCCTCTCCACTACTGGAGGTTGGCGGTCAGCTCTGCATACTCCTGTCTATTCTTCGCCAAGCGCATCAGCTGTTCCATGCTGGCCACTCCCGTCCATTCTCTTGTTTAGAAAAAATGTTACCCCGTTGCCAAGACAAAGTTCTAAATAAAGGTCGGAGGTAGACGAAGATGATTGTAGATAGGTTGATGGTGATGATAAATAAATAAGGTCTAAGCTAAGCTCTACAGTAGTTATGCGAGGTTAGACGGTGGCGGGTTGTAGTGATCCTGAAAATAGGCTTTCAACTAGTCAAACCTTGTTGGCTAGTAGGTACTATTACAAACGATCCAGTTAAATAGTGAGTTTAGATGACATCCACTAATGGCCGCTGCATCCCAAATTAAACATCAGCCGGTCGTTTTGCCAGAACACAGATAACCGCGGAACACGCGCCTAAAACAGCCCATTAATGCAACGGTGTGTTAAATACCTGCGCCGGCGTACAGTGCAAATGGTGTAGTGCGGACAGTCTTCTAGTAGATGGGTGTATTTTTTTTAGTTTTAAATTATAACAACACAGTATATATTTTTTTACCTTTACCTAGTAAAATATCTTTCACGTGGGAATTCCGGGATAAAAAGACCTACCTGCGAGTAACTGTAGATACAGAGATATTCTGCTCTTATAAGTGCTTACGCTTCATTCAAGCACTTACATTAGTATCAACAAAGCACGACAGGATTTATCATGTTACAAATACAATATAATCTACATAATTATAGTTAAATACTTACTCACAAAAAATATATAGGTACTTATTTCATTTTCACTATCGTTACTTTGTCTATAAGTGAACATGATCAAGCGACTAGTTATAAAATAGGCGTAATAGTGACCATAGACAACTATTTCTACTTCGTAGTTTCGTTACTACCACAGGCTGTGTTAAAGTTGAGTGTGTCGGATACTATACGGGGCCACGAGACCAGCGGAGCGGGGCGCGGGCAATGACTGTGGTTCCTTCCCGGGGATTCTAAGGTCTTTTAGGGTGGTTGAGTGGCTGTTTATGTTTAGAAATAATATTATGAGAGGGAGTTTATTGACAAGTAGGTAGGTTTTTATCTAATAACTATTCTCGCTTAATTTATCTCTTGTTCAGGTTATCGTATAGGCTAATCGCCTACAGAATTTTAGATTATACTTAGATACTAAGGTAGATTTACACAAGTGAAAAACTAAGCCGTAAAAAAAACTAAAACTAAGAGATAGATAATCTCTCCAAAATTGCCATAGTTACAGACAGATCATTTATATATTTTTAATTGGACACAAAAGCAAAGCTTGGTTATGCTCGGTGGAAGGTAAATAAAAGGCTTTTCAAAGCCCGAGCATAACGGTTCCAAACGAGCGCAGAATGAGCTTATTTACCGTTCGTAGCTTTATCAGCTAGTTACCTAACCGTGGGCTAGGTACCTATACTCACTGAAATACCACCTAATGCAGTGATATTATACAGTATTCATTTATTTATTTATTAAGGTTTATCCACAGATAGTGTATTAGGTACATTCACACATACTTTTAAATAATAGGGCTAAATACACTACCTACTTAATCATTAAACTACAAAATGCAGTGATATATTGTTGCAAAAGTGGTATACTAAGCCGAAAGAGGTAGACTCTGAGGGCCATTGTAAACAACTTTTGGAAAAATATAGGTAAGTAGCTTCTTCATAGAAACTTTATTGGTGACTTTACTATAGGCAGCTATTTTTTTCCTTCAAATAACACGTTAAAGCATTCTTATATATTACAACTGCAACAACAGCAAGCATGGCGGGCTATTCTGCGGTCCTATAATCACAGCTTTGTCAGCACAGTTTCACGGGTCATCACGTCTCCACCACAGTGTCCCACTAACCCTGAGGTCACCGTCATTACAGCACGGCGAAGAAAATATCAGACACCTAACTCTAAAATTTTCCGTACCGCAAAATCATAAGAACTGAAATTCAGTGGAAATGAGGAAAAAAAGACATCCTACATTTAAAGGCTTTTGCCTTTTTTTCCTTAATAGGGCATGACTACTAAATTTTTCATTGGTTTTTGTCCTAATGCGAAAGCGTTTAAAACGATGTAGGACCCATAACGATTTTGCCCATTTAAGGGGTAAAAAAAGGGTAAAATAATATATTTTATATCATGTTTATTTACTCATCCTATCACCCACTAAATACCATAAATTTAGTTTACATTGTGGCCAGGCTGCATCTACAAAGGGAGTACAAAATACGGGTACTTATTCATCGCAAGGCTCATTTTAATGATCCATAAGCTCTTTTAACTGTTATCGTTGTGAGAGCTTATCTGCAAGCTGCGCATTGCACTTTAAGTATTTTGTGAAAAAATATTTAGCTCTCTATAGAAACTTTGTTGGTCACGTGAATTTGTACTATGAAGAGTTTTCACGAATTTCCAAAAGTCGTAGAACTAAAAATAGGACTGCCTTATCAAATATATTAGATACGCACGCAGTACTCTAACTGAGCTTAGATTAAGAATAATTACCTATTAATAGTACAGATAACAAATTTAATCGACATTTACCTAACTTCAATCTAGTGAAAGTTCTCCTGCAAATCTTCGCCCATTTCCTCGAGCACACAGTAAAGACGTCATTGTTTTAGCGGCGCTACGCCTAAGCGGTTCAGCAGTGAACTAGATCATCTCCTCTGCATAATGCATGCGCTAAGAGTGCAGACGTGTGCCCGCAAGATATGCGGCTTAGCTGTCTAAGCCCTGGGCTTGCTGGGTCAAAACGAATGGATTTAGGGGGTTAGAGCCTGTAGACCTATTAGAAGTGACACTTTTTGGATACAAAATAAGTTAAGTATAAATTATTGACTACATTGAATGGATGTGAAGGTTAATATTTTTTTAATAAAAGCAGCACTGAAAAAACTCCGGTGAAAAACCTTTCATTGGTTTCATATTCAAATGGAGCTCAGGCTTGATAATTTAAGGATGACCCGTACTTATTGAAATATCTGTAAAAAGCAATTATCCGCTCGTAATTGCCCTGATAAAAAAATAAGACATAATTCCTAAAAAGCGTATAATTATACAGATAGAATATGTTTTTATATTATGTTTGCTTGTGTAATCTTGTGTATATGTCGCAGCCGGATCGTATAATCCGCCGTATTACATTATGGCTAGCCACATTACAAGACAGGGCCTCTTTGTAATGCGGCGGATCAACCTTTAGCCGTATTGAATACGGCTGAATAAAAATGCGCCGGATTGTATTCGAAATCATACGTCATTTAATATGGCTGGCCGTTATGTAATACGGCGAGAGATTAGCCGCCGCATCAAAAGATTTTAGTTTCGTTTTTTAACACTCGTAGCGCTGCTTGACATAACAACAATAATGGCGTTGGATACAGATATTTTATGATGATTAAAACAAAGAAATCGTGTTAAATATGTTAGTAAACAGTGACTTCAAGAAGAATTTTCACGTGAAATTAAATAATATCTATTCCGATCAATGCTGAACAGTGTAAAACGTACAAAAGTTATAACGCACATCAAACAGCTAAAGTGACCATGGATTCTGCTGGTCGGCGGATTTCCACACAGTATTACTGGGTCAAAAAATATAATTGTGGCCGGCAAAGATTATTTGATCTGGAAGAGACTGCGACTAGGCAAACGTAGTGTGGGACGCCCTCCGGCTAGATGAAATGACGACTTACGAAAGGTGGTTGGTTATGATTGGATGTGGAAAGCTATAGATCGCATCCAGTGGTGTGCTTTGGGAGAGGCCTACGTCCAGAAGTGATGATGATAATGAAGAATAATAATTTCGAAGATCCTACAATCCGAGTAGTGCCCATGCCCAGTATTTTGATACTTTAACGGAAGTCCATATGATAGCATTTACTCTATTATGATTACAAAATGTTTGTCAAACTACCGAAACCGTAAAATTCCTTCAGCAGTAATGTCATGCTTAGTATGGACATGGTCACCCTACAATTCAGTAGTAGTACGATGCGGCTAAACGTGGGCCGCCGTAATGAAGAACGTATCGAAATGACAATCCGGCTAAACGTTGATACGCCGTATTACAAAGCGGCCCTGTTTTGTAATGCGGCCAGCTGTAATGTAATACGGCGGATTATACGATCCGGCTGCGACATATACAGGGTTATTTGCAAGTAGACCTGATCCTTTCAGGAGGTGATAGAGGAAGGCTTTTCCAGTCAATTGAACCCTATAATGCATTATCCGAAACTTCTATTTCTAAGATCTTCTTCTATCGTGTAAAATGCACTAAGCTAGCTTCCTCCAGTGTTTTGCTACTCTTATTGCGAGATCATTGGCCTTCATCAGGTCTCCTTGACTGCATTTTGGGGCATTAGGACACTCTATAAGGTGTGACGTTGTCTGGAGGCTTCCGCAACTGCATAGAGTGCTGGCATTGGCTGGGAGCATATCCCATCGCCTTAAATTGTCCTTCGTCCGGGCAACGCCAGCCCGGAGGCGGTTTAGAGTTTTCCATACAGACCACTCTTCACCCCCTCCAGCAGGCAGCTCCTCGGCTGGCTGGACAAACTGACGCAAGTGGGAAGTATCGGCTCTCCAGCGGCTCAACCTGAACTCCTGCGCTGTCTCGTTAGTCAGCGGTTCGGTTGTGACGAAGCTTCTGCGTGATTTAAGGCGCTGCTGCACTGGAACATGACCATACAGAGGATGGCGCAAGTCGTTCAATTGTTTCCAGCGCTCTTTGGCCGCAGCGGCCTGTCTGCGAACCGCTGGCGGTGCTATTCCAGCGAGCAGGTATAGCTTATCAGTCGGAGTTGGTTTTAAGCAGCCTGTAACCAGCCGACAGGTCTCATTAAGCGCGATGTCCACCTTCCCAGCGTGAGCCGAGTTGTTCCATACTGGGCATGCGTATTCTGCCGCGGAGTAACTTAAGGCTAGGGCTGAGGTTCGTAGGACATGCGGGTGAGCCCCCCAAGTTCTACCGGTCAGGCGACGAAGAATGTTGTTTCTTGCGGCCACTTTCATCTTTGTGTTGGTGCAATGGGCTTTGTAGGTCAAGGATCGATCCAAGGTAATGCCAAGGTATTTAGGGTTCGGGCAGTTCTCGAGCCATTGACTCTCCCATTGCACGTGAAGTGGGCGCGTCGCCTCGCGATTCTTCAGGTGAAAAGCACATAGCTTCGTCTTGCTGGGGTTAGGACGCAATTGGTTGGCCTCATAGTAGGCAGACAGCTCCGCCAGTGCAGATGTCAACCCCTGCTCTACATGACAATGCGAGGTCATCTGCGAACAGTATATGCTTCATACCTGAGATAATCGGCTGGTCGTTGGTGTAGATGTTAAATAAAAGAGGGGCCAGAACGCTACCCTGTGGTAGCCCATTTTTTTGACGTCGCCATCTACTGTCCTTTCCCTGATGAGTTACGTAAAACCTTCGATTACTCAGCATCTGTTCTATGACACGAGTAAGGTCAAGGTGGTAGTCTTTTGTCAGGTTGTAGATTTTTGTGATCAAGCGGCGATGGCTGACTGTGTCGTATGCTGCCGACAGGTCCACGAGAGCAACCCCTGTGACTTTACCTTCCTCGTAACCGTCTTCTATATACTGGGTTAATGATAACGCCTGGCTTGTACACGATTTTCCAGGGCGAAACCCAGCCTGTTGAGGGATTAACTTATCATCCAAGGTTCTAGTCATTCTGTTCAGAATAAGTCGCTCAAAGATCTTGAACAGGTGGCACAACAGTGATATCGGTCGATAGTTCTTTGGGTCGTCTGGTGTTTTTCCCGGCTTAAGAAGAGCTATAACGTGTGATTTTCTCCAAGCTTTAGGAATGGACTTATTAGCAACACAGTTGTTGAGCAGCGACAGAAACCAGCTTCTTGCCCCGGGGCCAAAGTTTTTGACCTGCTCCGTGAAAAGATTGTCTATTCCGGCTGCTTTACCATTTTTTAGGTGGCATAGTGCTGTTTGGAGCTCCCTTCCAGTGAACGGCTCAGAAAGAAATTCAACTTCATCCTCTTGTCGGGAGATTTTGAGTGGTGGGCTTCTGGATGTTGATTTCCCATTCAGTAGTAGCTGGTGAGCTATCTGGTTTGCCGTAACATTGCTGTGCAAGTTGGCTACCGTTGGGTCACTGTCCAACCTCTTTATGAACTTCCAGGCTTTCTTGCTATTGTGCGTCATGTCAACGGTTTCAAGCATCTTGCACCACTTTTGCTGGTTGTTCTCGGCGATAGCAAGTAGCAAATCATTCCCAAGGTCTATCGTCATTTGGGAGAATGGATCACTCTCATAAGAAGTGCGGTATTCCTCCATGATTGTTATGAGGTCCTTAGTCATTCCGGGGATGTAACTTGTTCGACAGCCACGTGGTATGTGGCGCCTCGATGCGAGTTTCACTTTATTGATAAAGGTGTCATAGTTCTCCAGTGATGGCTCAAGGTTCTCGATGAGTGAGTCCAGTTCCTTGGAAAAGTCTTCCCAGTTTGCTTTTGAAAAATTATACCGCCTTTTAAAGGGTACCACTTGAGGCTTAACTGATGCAAAAACCTGGCACATTATGGGTCTATGTTGCGTCCGTGGGATGGGGTCAAGGACAGTTTTAGTGCACCGGTCTGACACTGTTTTGCTAGCGAAGATCAGATCCGGATTGTATCCTCTCTTCCAGCGGCCACTGTTGAAGGATGGGGGTAGCTTTGGGTCGTGTATCAATGCAAGGTTGCAAACTTCAGCCCATGCTTCGACCAAATCGCCGTTAGCATCGCGTGTTTGGTATCCCCACGTTTCGCTGTGGCTATTAAAGTCTCCCAGTATAAACTTTACCTTATCGGCCGCTGTAGGATTACTTTCCTCAAACTGAAATTTTGCCAGAGGTGGTTTATAGAGGTTAATCACCTTACAGTTGCAGAGGTCTAAGGTTATTATCTCAATGTTGTTGGCAGAGTCACAGTGTACAGATGTTACTTCTAGGCTATGTTTAGTAAACACTGCGCTACCGTACTGACGATGTGGGATTTCTGCAACTAGTTTCATGCCTGCAATGTTTGGGCGCCAGTTGTTCTTCGCCCTGTGCGTTTCCTGCAGGCAGAGTATATCACAGTCGTGAGATTTGCACAGGTCGCTGAGAAGATCTTGTTTTTCAGTCGATAAGCCTTCAATGTTGCAAGAAATCATCGTCAATGACGGTCTTTTTAAGGTAACGTCCATGGTAGCTATGCTTAGTACTTTCGGTTTGCAGCAATTGGTTTCACGGTTCCGGTTTGTTTACCGTTACTCACGGGGAGGGCCCGAGCACTGAGAGGCAATGCGTGAGTGCTCTTCGGGAAGGCTTGCTGCGTCCACCCCTATATTTCTAAGATATTTAATATTTAAGTTTTTTTTTAATTTTTGCCAAAATTTTATGTTTAAAACCGAAAATTAAAAAAACTAGCCATATTTCAATATGTTTTTTGGTTGTTTTAGGTACCTACTACAAAATATTTCTGAAATGTCGGCTTTAACCCGGGATCTCCACAGATTATTTTAATAGGGTTGCCACGTATAACCGGAATGTCCGAACAATTAGTGGACTCAGTCTCGGGGCTCGTGTATGCTTTTAAAAAGGCTAATGGCCTTTCTGTGTTTTCAGTCGCGGTCACCCCTAAATCCTGATTTTTCTGATTTCTGACATTCTGTTTTCAGCAACCTTAGGTACCTTCCTAAAGGGTATTTTGGTTCTTTCATAACGGTTAGATTCGCTAGTCTGTGTGATATTATCTAGATCCACAAAAGTTACAATACCAAATCGAATACCTCATTATGGCGGTGTAATCGCTGTTCAAACTCAAAATGTAGGTACAAAAGGTATGGAAATTATTTCAGACTTTAACAAACCATTTGGGGATATAAATAAATTGCTGCCCGTTCTTAAATAATGTTCATAGATTATCTCAAACCGTTTCTAAGACTCACGACGTCGAAACCCGCCTAACAAACAGTTTGTATGGTCTCTTATTCATTTCGGCCGGTTGAATAGCTGCCAAATAAAAGTTCCATGTTTATAATGGCCTCGATACAATATAGCTAAGCGTTGATCGTTAGACGTTCAAAGTCGATGCGCCTGAGTTTGTTGACCCCTTCACGTGACTCTATGACCCCAGAGGAAGAGGGCCCTTACTGTTAATACTTAATGATCTATATCAGGGCACACACGGTCGGACAAAATACACGGCCCTTTATCTCTGTCACGCTCAGAGTGTTCGTCTAGCCCACTCATTGTCCCGCATTTATGAATATCCGACTTTTAAAAATGATAAATTTATGTCTATGGTTATGTTAGGTATCCGTATACAGAAGCCGCTGTATATAAAAGATTCTATTTAGAGACCTCATGAAAAGATTCACCGGCAATCCTATGCAATGTCACAGCCTCACAGAGTTATTTTTTTTATCTCGTTCTAATATTTCTAATAGATCCGTATCTAAAGCCATAAAACAGTCGAGAACAGTTTGAATGCTCGTGTAAAGAGGCGGCACTGCTTAGAACCTCAGACATTTTGATAAATGACTATCGGCATAATAACATTCGTTTCGTTGCCGGGTTGGCTCCTCTTCAGTTTTTAATTTGACAAGTCATCACTACGGCTTGCGGGAAATTCGAAAATGGAGTGCTTTTTTCTTTTGTACAAAGTGTAATTACCTACCTACCTATAGGTAATAGTTTCGTAACTTCAACGTCAAGCAACGAGTTCAAAATAAAATAGTTATTATAGGAAATGAAGGTTTAATTAAGATTTATATTTATTAAAGTATAGTACCAAATTTATATTCATTTTATTGTAATGATACTCTAAAATACAAACTTAATAGACCATTAAGTTTCTCTCCACAACTACCTACCTCACATGGGTTTAGTTCAATTATAAAACAATACCTTAGTACTTATTATTCCAATGTACCAACTATACGGTCTACAATGCAAACATCTGATCGCGAACCAAAAGAAAATTGAGGATTCAGATACCTGCGTGGCAGAATGAACCTACTAAGTACAGTAACTTTACTTACATCACAAAGCAATTTAAGTAAAGCCATTAGTTCAATTTTACGGTACAATTAGTGCATTACTATGACGCCATGTGCGCCCCACCGATCTCCCGATAACGCACTTCGGGATGACTCATTCGATTTTATGTACTCCTGGTAATGGCCCCGCGCACGCTATACGGGATTCTGGGGGGATTTTATTATCTGTACACAATTTAATCAATTCGTTTGTTCGATTCGATTGTATACATCAATGTTATTTACTAAAGTCTAGGTTATGTACCTATAATGTACATACCTAGGTGCATTACTTCGGATCGAGCCAAAAAATACTCTTTTTAAAACAATACCTAACCTAACCATAGATATCTTTAAATTCCCGTGTATTTTTTTTTGCAAAAGTTCCAAAAAGGTCTGGAGTAGTGGCTGGCAAACTGCAAAAAGGTTATGACCAGCCGAAACCAGCAGACCAAAATATTATGATGTTGTTCCGCCGACAGACTGGCTGAATGCTGAGTGTTCCATTGCCATTTGTGAAAAAAAACTATGCAACAAGGCGGCCACAGCGGGATCCCATTTCACGCCTCGAAAAATTTCCCTCCGTTGCTTGCAAACAGTGTTTACCTCTGCTGACAATTTCACCGGATAGCGACACTGTTTAGTGCACTACAGTCGCACACGTCAGCGACATACAAAGGAGTCAGCGTCAGACAAAAGAGGTGCAGATTAAACTCTGCTATTTACACCTGAGACTTGGCTTTACCTTTAGTGTTTGGAAATTTTAACCTTAGTACCTATCAGTCTTCGATGAATCTTCAGATCTTCAGTATCGCTTGCGAGCAAATAAGTTAAGCTTTGGTGTATCTCACTGAACTGTTACCAAATGAAAACGTTATAGGCACTTTGATTTGAAAAAAGAGTTGTTATACTACGTTTAATACAACGAAATAGAGTCATAATGGGAGATTTTCAACCATAGACAAACAACCATAGATTATAGATGACTTCATACTCAACAGAACTGCATTTTTTTAGATGCCGCCTAAAAAAAAATGCAGTGCTGTTGAGTAGGAATCTATGGTTGTTTGTCTATGGTTGAAAATCTCCCATTAGCAGAACAGTGCTCCAGTGCTCAGTGAGATGAATCTTCATTTTGCGGAAGCTAGAGTGACCGTTGTCGCTGCGTCAGTGACGCCGTGGACACTATAGTAGGATAAGTGCCAATTTCTCCATAGTCGGTTAGAGCATAACCATTGAGTAGTGGTTGACTTTAGACACATCTGTCATGAATTTTATATGGAGATGACTTTTGTTTATAAATCAATCCCTGTCGGTTAGATAACCGACTATGGAGAAATTGGAACTAAGCCTTCAAGTCCTGTAAATGCTAATCACACATAAAAAAATACATTAACTTATCCCCACCCTTTTTTATAAACGAGATCTTAGTAACCATTCGCGTGCCCTTACCGTCTCAAGCGCACTCCGCGACTCCGTGTGATACGAAGCGTAAAATTTACGTCATTAATACGGGCTCTAAGGGTTAATTACACGATTTATGTGGCCATATTCAGGGGTGCAGATTATGGCCCTCTGCCATTGACAGTTTAATGTTGGCTACTGACTTGGTGTAGCGCTATAGTGTAGACACATCATAGCAAGAGTTGGGGTGAATTTTATTGTCACTAACATGATAAGCACATAGTTAGAGATGATTATTAAGTTTTGCAATATTTAGAGGTATTTAGGTTATTACCATAAATATGTGAATTGTGATCTAGGGTCCTAATTCTAAGTTTTCTTAATTAAAAGTTTATTTGCATAATAAGCATGAACTCAGGTCCTACTCGACGACAATAAATTAAGTCAATGGAGTACTGTATTCCAAACTCAAGTTATCGGGTATGAAACTGACAGTTAGAGGACAAATCATAAGCATATTTATAGTTTTTTTGCAATGATAATATGACACATTGTGGATGCAGAGTGAAGCACAGATTGAGTACTTACCTCAAATTTCACAACCCACAAACATTACTGTTTTGGCCCACATAAAGAAGTATTTTAACAATAGCACGTAAACCGCATAATAAAAACCACATTAACCTACAAAAACAACAACTTAACACCCTGAAGCTTTCAGGGCATGCCGTTTCAAACTGTAACTTTTAACTGCGTCACAAAATCTCAATAAATTGCCGACGAATCAAACTTGTGCTTTTTGCACACAGGGCTGTCAGTTTTATTTAAGGCTTTTGAGTATTTTTGTAATAGATACTTAATTTGGATAGTAATACTTTGAAGCTACACCGAAGTTATCTATCCTTCTTCAAATTATTTTTCTATTTTGTCTGTCAACCATGTTTGCAAAGCCATATCGCTAATGCTTTTACTAATTATGAAAGTACCTGAAAGAAATGAAAATATATATTATTAATTTTCATGAAATATCCCACATCTATCATTAGACATTACACTTCAAACCTCTCCTCCCCTAGTACCGTCGCTCGGACAGTCACGTCCATAAAGTATTAAGGCCGACGTCCGAAGTGGATCGTCCGTCACAAAACGCGTAATAGCACGTGTCACAAATGCCGTGTGTCATAAAATGGCGATCTGGCGCGGGCGAGCGTGACACCCCTTGTCACGCGCCGGTGCCGACCGCGTGAATTACTTATTTCCAGCCAAGCCTGTGGTGTATGCGAGTACCTAAGTATTTTTGCAATCTAAATAAAATAGGGAATCATTATGATGAGGATGAGTTTATGAGGAATGATATAATTATGCCATTGCCATAGGTGTCTATTTTATGAACTTGTGCTTGAGCTTTCAATAAGAATTCATCATCATCATCAGCCTTCTATCGCCCGCTGTTTGATGACGGCATTTTGTCTATGCTAAATTTTGAAGAAGAATTTTAATTCTGAAAAGAAAAGATATTTAAAGTAGAGTATCCGAATGCCGGGATAAGAAGTGCATAAACTGGCACAGCTGTTGGATTGGTGGAACTATAAAAAAATACGAGACAAAGATCACACTGTCGAATGCAGAACAGAGTTTAATTTCCTGCTCAAGACAACCGTACCCCGTACTTATGTGCTGAAGTCATAGTAGGAACCTGCTTCTATTCTGTGAACTTACATAGCTTCTCTATCATCAGCAGATAGGTAAGAGGGATATGAAAAGTTTGATCTGTGTAAAGAGATTTATATAATATTGTCGGACATTCATAAATAACTTACTATCAAATTTCAATCATTTAAAAGTAATGTAAAATTAAATATGTAAATTTCTGTGCCTTTCTCCACGTAGGCAATAGGATGAAAGATAAGTTATTTCCTACGGAACTGATATATTTACGTCACTTGGGTAGGTGCCTTTGACCCCAACTTAGAAATAATAATTATGTTTCACAGCCATTACTGAAATATTTGGTTAAATAAGCTTCTCGCTAAAACGCCAACAGTGAAATAAAATTCATCAAAGGTTTATCCAAATTCATGTAAATAAAATGAATTTCTGGATAACTTTACTACTGTAACAAACATAATATAATAAACAAACCTACTACACTTAACCTCCCACTTAATAAAGACAACAATACGGCTTTCGAAATCAACGATGTTATTTTAAAGTGTTATTCCTGCCGCAAAATTAATTATGGCAGATGGAAAACGACGCCTCGCCATTTCTCGCAATAAAACTGTTTTCCCGACTCTTACTCAGCCGAAAACATTTGAAAGTAAATAATACCCGTATGCGCCGTTTTGCAAGTTGCTATTTATTTTAATTTTCGTTTTCTCGTGTTTATTTGACGTCTCACTTTCGGGAACTTTGTGCTACATTATTTATGTATTCTGTAAACGAAGCGAGCTTGGTGAAACAGTGAATGTTACTGAATGTACCTATAAAAGCCAGATTCTTCTCTTCATTGCATTGATTGCAGTTGTGTGTTTCTTAGGAACTCGCTTATTTATATAATTGTATGATGAACTTATATGAAAGTAGTACATTTTGTCTCATTCGACATTATTTTCGAAGACTTCTTCTTGAGTGTCGGCAACATACCACCATATAACCACCCGAGTCCGTGTTGTTCTATGAAGTGAACTAGCATTTTTACACCATATTATCGGATGCCACTTTCTAACACAATTCTTAATCTCTCTAATTCTTTCAAACGTGACAGAAAAATAAAATAAAGAAATACATAAATCTCATTATGCGAATTTCACCAACTCACCAGTCCACCAACCCGCACTAGGCCAGCGTGGTGGACTAGGCCTAAACCCTTCCTTCATTGGAAGGAGACCCGTGCCCCAGCAGAGGGGACATGCATGTTGGGTCGTGATGCGAATTTAATTTACATATTTTTCTAGTCTCCTATAGATTATGACAGCTAGCTAGCTTGGAGATAGTGGAAAGGCAATCACCAGCGGATCCTTTGTGAGTTAACAGGATGCATGTGCATGGGCCTTTACGATAATGTGGGCACTTCCTAATCGACCATACAAAGTTGTAAGAAAATATACCACTTATTTGGTACTAAAAACACAAATGAAAGAATTAACATAAATAACGAGATATTTTTATTTAATGCCTTTTAAATTGAGATGCTTAAAATAATCTACAAGTTATTTAATTCTTGCCTAAAGTAGCCGTTTGTTGTAGTCGCTTGTTTGCAGGCATGACGAATAAGTATACATAGTATACCTAGACACGTAATCGGTATCCTAATAGTCAAAACGTTTTTTAAACAGAAGTTTAGCTTTTGTTATCTACTGAAAGAGACCGGAATAGGGTACAGTATAGGTACTTATTAAAAGCATACCTAAAGCTTTATCCCTTCAGGAGGATAAAATTTACAAATACATAATATGTACGGTCAGCTTCATAAGTACCTATCCACTTTTGTAACTTCTCAAGCTACCTACATAACAAACCGTCAATGTCAAACTTGTTCAGGGGGCTTAGGTTGTTCACATACCAAAAGTCCTGACTCCTAGGTAATGAGCGGGGGGGAGGAGGGGGGGATAAAGGTACTATTTTTTGGTTTTTAGCTTATATCTCGAAAACGGTACATTGGAGAGAAATATTTTCTACTAATGAAATGGAGTTTTTAAAATTATCTAAAACTTTTATATCATATGTTTTTTTCTAGTTCCTAACCGTTTTCGAGCTATACCCTCGGAAAAAGTTAAAATTTACAAGAAAAATTGATTCGTGTCAAAACATTCAGAAACATTGCATCATATTGTCTAAATCTATTCATAAATTAAAAAAATGAATAGAAAAGAAGTTGTACCTTTTTTTATTCCCTTTTAGAATATATATAAATATGCTGTTTAATGTCCAACCTACCTAAAGTTACAGCTATTTTACTTACACTTAAGCTTACTAACTCGGTGAGCTATGTCAGTGACTTTAGCAAAATTCAAGTTTAAAATAGCTGTAACTTTAGGTGGGTTGGACATTGACCAGCATATATATGTATATTCTAAAAGGGAATTAAAAAATCCACAACTTCTTTTCTCTTAATTTTTTTCGTTTATCAATAGGTTTAGACAATATGATGCAATATTTATTAATGTTTCGACATGAATTAATTTTTCTTGTAAATTTCAACTCGATAGCTCGAAAACGGTTAGGAATTTGAAAAAAACATATGATATAAAAGTTTTAGATAATTTTAAGAGCTCCATTTTATTAGTTTATAACATTTCTCTCCGATGCACCGTTTATGAGATATAAGCAAAAAAACAAAAATTCGTACCTTTACCCCCCCCCTCCTCCCCCCAGCTCATCACCTAGGAGTCAGGACTTTTGGTATGTTAACAACCTAAGCCCCCTGAACAAGTTTCTGAAGAAATCGCTTAGTTACCTGCTCACGCACTCTACACCTCATTCCTTGACTGGACTATATAGCTACTTGTGAAGCTGACTGTACAAATACAATCTTAGATACTGAATAACAATCTTGGAACATAATAAAGGAAGTTTGCTTCAATAGTTCTGAGGGGCGATCAGTCTGGGACTTGGGCTTGGTTTGTAATGACGGCTTTAGGGTGCTTTTCCACCAGAGATTTACGTGGCTATGGAAGCGTTTGATTTCTACTGATAATAATTATTGATTCGTTCACATAGCCAAGCACTGGTTGGAACGGATTTCTTTCACATTAACACAGTATTTATGCATAGCATAGCACATCTCTGGTGGAAAGGCACCCTTATTCTGATGTTTTGCCAACTCTATCGCTATCATTTTGAAGCGGTCATGATCTCATGATTCGCAATTGATTCAATACAATAATTTAGTAAACAGGTACCCAACATTAGGTACAAATAAAATTGGATACCTAACTAACAAATACTCGTATAGTGACAATGGAATAAAACAAGCGGTGCATGCCTCGAGGTTCTCTACAGGGTCTCGCAAAGTCTCCCCCTTTCGGCCTACTATACCAATTTTGCAACACCCTGTACATAAGTACGCTTAGTCGAGCCGTGGCTATCGGTGAACGCCTCGGTGAACGCTTCGGTGAACGCTATTCCATCGATGTGGACGATGGTAGCTCGAGGCATTTGCTAGGAAACCCGAAGGCATGTTTCGAAGATTCGGCATTATTGCGTGAATAGCTGCGTCCCATACGGTCGGGTTTCTAATTTAGTTAACCAATGCTCGGTCTGTATGGTCATCCCTGCGGGCAAGTCAGTATAGACCACGCATTGGATCGCGTTCTAGAAAATCCGAGGTATGCCTCGCCGAGCCGTGCGACTGGTGGGTACCTATACGTGGCTAATAATTATTTTACTTTATAAACTGTTGCGTCTTGCCAGTGATGACGTATGGTGCAGAGACGTGGACACTGACGGTAGGACTGGTCCACCGATTTAAAGTCGCTCAGCGTGCTATGGAGAGAGCTATGCTTGGGGTTTCTCTGATGGATCGTATCAGAAATGAGGTTATCCGTCAGAGGACTAAGGTTACCGACATAGCTGTCAAAATATGCAAGCTGAAGTGGCAGTGGGCTGGTCATATCTGCCGAAGAACCGATAACCGTTGGGGTAGACGAGTTCTCGAGTGGAGACCACGAACAGGCAAACGCAGCGTGGGACGCCCTCCTGCCCGCTGGACTGACGACCTTAGGCGGGTGGCGGGTAGTGGTTGGATGAGGAAGGCCGAGGACCGAGTGTTGTGGCGCTCCTTGGGAGAGGCCTATGTCCAGCAGTGGATGATTATTGGCTGATGATGATAAACTGTTAAGTGCGAGGCATCCGTAAGCTTTAGTGGAAGTATATTGCTGGGTTTGTTGTTTTATATTTGCCTAACTTTTAACCTATCATAATACACCGCAACGTATGTCTACTCATCGCTCACCCTATTCTCTATTCACAGTTTACACCATTCAATAATAATTATAATCTTTACAAATCCAGCTTATTAACGATAATGAAGAGGCGAGGACCACCACGTATGCATACAGAATAACCGTTAGTTATTCACAGAGCAATTATAACTTTGAACTATGTTCCGTGTGCACCTAACTTTACCCTCTGTATGCGTGTTGCATGCATTTAGCGAATTAAGCAATTTAAGCATTGTTCTGTAGATTATCTATGTGCAGTCCAATGTATTATGTTATGTGTATTAATTAATACATACAATTATTGCGTTGGGAACATAATATCTATGCCGGGGGTTAAACTTTGGATCAATGCATGCGTGTGCATTGTCAATGCAATCAGTTAATAATCAAATCATCGATATTTGGTGAATATGTGAGAAAGTGCTAAATTATTATCAGAATTTTAATTATGTTATTTGATATAATATTATTGACTTTAATTGAATAAATTCAACTTTTGAGAATCGTGGTAGTAGGTATAATTAAAATATATATGTGCAAGCAAAATACATGTTCAGTGCTGAAATTAATATCTTTCAATATTGAAATTTGAATAACTTCGGCTTTAATATTTAGCGGAGCATTTGTTTATTTAAACATTCCGTTGAAATGTAAATGTAAACCAATATTAAATACAGTTTTAAAAGCTTTCTTACTCCTGTTTACTGGTATAAAATGATTTAAGTACTATGCACAACGTTTTGCTTGCTATGTCGAACGAAAATGAGTACAAAAAAAATCGGTTGTTTAGGTAGGTATCTATCTAAGGTATCTATTTAGCTAATCTACATTATGGCCTTGAAATATTGTATCTTACAAGCTTACAAGTTACACCTGTGCGGTGGGCGTGGCCATTGGACGAGGAAGCGGAACCAGCGCCATAGAGCATCGACCATAGACACGAGTGTGGGACCTCAGAATAATAACTTAGCGCTTGTGTGGGAAGAGGTTCGAACGCGTGCGCGAACCATTAGCAACGGCTAAGAAAGACTCATTGTACCTGGTCTGTATCGTTCTAAAGGCTTGTTCACACTAGCCTAATAAGTTAGTCAAGTAGTGAGTGATTTAGTGACTAAATCACTTGCTATGGTTACAGACACGTTTAGTTACTAAATTAATAATAATATAATAAAAACATTTATTTCAGCAAAAGCCAAATTAGCCAATAGGAATTTATTAAGTCACTATATTACTCTCTACAGGACTAAATTATTAGCCTAGTGCAAACAAGCCTTTAGAGATGATTGCGCTCTATGGGACGCAGCTGCCATGCCACCATCTTTTAAAGCGATGTTACACTGTGTGAAATATTAGAGACTCCATATTTTTCCAGATAATAAGCTCGTTTGTCATAAGAACATTGTATTGCCTCAGTATGATCATTTAAATATATATTTTTTTAATTTTCATTTTCGCTATCCCAACAGACTTTAAAACAGAATGGCCAAATCTGACCCGCAGGAGAAAAAATAATTAAAAATATCTGAACCACTTTTAAAAATAACACTTAGTTCGAGGGAAACATCTAGTACAGTCCGAAGACGTGATCTTTCAGCACCTATATCTTCGTTCTCTCATGCCTCATAATAATAAAGTTTACATCAGGATATACTGTAGTCATGGTCTACACATCAGTATATGTTTCATCAATGGCTGCTCTGGCGGGTCATGGCACCATAGAGATTTTGCCATTCTCCTTTACGTAATTTACATTCTTAAACTTACATACAACACACGAGTAATCAATCTCCTAGCCACTGAAACAAGGACGAGCATATAAGCAGATTAGTTTTCTCAACAGTGCCGCAGTATGTGGCCACAGTCCCGAGCGACGCCGCGCGCCACCGCTAGCTTAATTGCTGGACTTTGACAGTTCTCCGGTGACGGACAGACACACACGCAGTTAATGATATGTGCATAGTTGATGCCGAACTTTTCACATTCATACTTAGATTAAAAATATAGGAACAAGATGGTGGGTCACATACAAAAACAAAGCCAAAAAAAACTCTCCGCATTTGGTTTGGTTCCACCTAATAACAAACATTTTACTAATGAATAAAGTCACAAATCTTCTAAGGGCTGATTACACAATAGTCAGATAAAAAACAGCTCAGTAGTAGAAGTGGTGTGTTAATAATTGTGGAGAAGTTTCTTTTTCACTGACGCTCTATCTTGTACGTATATTTTTAATCTAAGTAACTGGCTCATTGCGGTTAGGGCCTGTGTTTAATTTTGTAATTTGATAATGATCAAAGTTGTTCAGCTTTAAGTGATTAGGTATGGTTCACGTGTTTTTTTTACGTTAAAGGTAGTAGTCAGCTTCACAAGTAGCTATACACTTTAGGACCTTGTCAAAACGACTTGAATGAATTATATTTCATTGACGGTTTGTTAATTTGACAATAGAAAAATCTATGACTACTTATGAATCTGACCGTACGTTAATTTTAAGCAGGCCGGTGATGATACCTACCTATCATTTCAAAGCAGGTAAAAGTACGCATTTTTCTTAACAAAGCATAAACCGTCGACCCATATCAAATTCTATATTTTGGGCCGAACGCCCAGAGCATCCTATCTATGTCAAAATCATGCGTGATCCTTAAAATATATTGCTTTTGTGCGCGGAATTATCACTAATGTCGATGGAATTAGAGTCGAATGTAATAAAATCTGTCCGCGAGGCGAGAAGTCCCTTTGGCTAGAGATGTTTCGGATAAGGGTTTGAAAAATGTTAGTAAAGAGTTCCACTAGAATGTCATGACCGAAATATTTTAGAGAAACGACTCTTTATAAGTAGGAATATGGTATGTGACTCTTTGTTTATTCATATTTTTGTGATTGTAAAGTGAATTTGTTTTTAAATTTCCCTTGCTACGTCATTGCTACGCCGTAGCTCGTAGCTCGTAGCGCTAAGAAATTAATTTATTATTTTACACAATTTATCAATACTGACAAACTGTACAAAATACAGAATTATGGGTAGAAAATACCTAATGTATAATAATATATGATAAAGTAGGTATATTAAAAATCTTGTATCAATTCTTATAATACAAAACCTGTTTAGAAAATAAGCTATACTTAGTTATAGTGTGTGTGAACTATGTGCCTACGGTGTACATTCGCATTGAAGTTAAATGAATACTCCATGACTTCCATAACTAGGTTAATTAGAATTCCTTGTTTTCCATCAGTAAACAAAACCTGAGCGAGCATAATAGAAAACAGTATCGCAGAAAGGATATTGTTCGTTATTTATTCACAGAGTGTGCCAAGAGCACGGGAAATGACAAATATGTCCGGAACGGGCACCTATCCGTTATATTGATGCTAATATTTACATTTTCTGCAAACCTGCGCGACTTATTCTTATTTTGAACTCCGATCTATTGTTTCCTTCAATTATGTTGTTCTTCTAGAGCTGTGGGGTTATCGTGAAATCAAAACATTAAAAATTTACGAAGTAATTAGTGTCAAATTTGTTAATTAAGAAGTATGCGATATCTAGGTTGGACTAAGGTTTGTCGCCGCGGTGAGAGGTTCGCCAATCAGATCAGTTGTCGATCACTGACTGTCCAGGGTGGTTCCACTTACGGACGTAATTTAAGTATTTATAGTACAGTGAATACGTCACTCAGATTTGCCCCCATCTTGCACCACAGTATTAATTTTAATAAAATAGAATATAACACCAAAGTCTCCCAAGTATCACTTTCTTAACCTACTAATTTATTTATATTTAATCATTTCCCCTTCCATGGCACCTGAAATTGAATTTGGCATCAAACCATCAGCAAAGGGTAAATTGAGAAAGCCCATCCTTTGTCACGTGGTTTATGAATATTAAATTGTTTTTATCTCTACGCCATGACAGGAAATCCCTGGTGTTTATTCTATTTCAAAGTTTCAAAACGAATTCTGACAAATATGTTTTTACCTGTTGGCTAAAAATAATGTCGTCTCGTGTGTATCCTCAATGCCTGTGAGCAATAATTGTAACATTTTAGTAATGTACTACAAGCAACGTCCTCTTTATTTTTTGCCAACATTTGCTTAGCTAATAGAAACTCGATGTGAAACATAGACTCGATAAAAACCCGATTTAGTTTCCGAAACCTTATCTACGCAGCAAATAAATGACCAGGATCGCAGAACCCCTATGGGGTAACAGTAATTACCTGTCTGCGGCTAGCTTTCTCAATCAGGCGTATCGGAGCTCCTCGCATCGCGTTAGGATCAGGGAGATGAGGGTCGACGCAATTTGTCGACGTTTATGCGATCCTTCCCAGTCTTGCCACCCTAGTACCCAATTTACTCGCTGATATCTCCATCTCGTTTGTTATTACGTAGATACGGGAAAACAAAAAGAAAATGCAATGCTTGTGAACTGCTAATAGAGAGCTGTTTTTATTTACTTTATTATTTTATTGATTTACCTTCCATAAAACATAAGATAATTTGTAGCAATTTTCAAGGCACACATTTTTATTTTAGCACTATCAAAACTTACTTTTGGAATGTGGATTATGAAATATATACAGCTATTGCAAAAGTTAAATTAGTTTAACGTTATGACATTCCTAAATTTAAGATTGGTGCCTTCAGAAACGCTGCCATTTTAAATTCTAAAATCAATTTTTAAGCCCACTTATTCTTCACACTTTTACATGAAAGAGGCAGAAAATAATTGCCCACAAAGTGTGCCTCCGATAATCCGCGGCTTACAGCGGTCCGGGGTGTCAATTCCTATCTCTGATGATTAATAGCATCTCGATAATCTGCAGGAGATGGTTCGCTATGAGCAATGTGGTTTTGACGTATTAAAGACGTAATTTTAATGTAAGTACTTATTCCTTATAAGCATACTCGTTCATTTGTGGTTGGCCGAAGTAGTTGTACCTATATGTTGTATTGTTTGTTAAGGTTCCTGAGTATTGTCAATTGGCAATAGGCCTATTCTTATAGTCATATCAGTATTATAGCATAATCCTATATACCTATATGCAAATAACTTGCTGGTAGTGTTTGTATGCTATATTTATTAGCGAGAGAAAACTACAAAGCAATATCAGAAGTACTTACCTAAGTAAATAACAACAAAAGCAGTGAACAAATGAGTAAGGACGTGCATGGGAAATCTCTCTTATCCCTAGGAATTGTTATTTTGAATATTTATTACTGAACTGAATAATTAACTTCAACGAAAAGCTGGTAGAGCTAAGCAATTTTGCATTTAAATAAGTGTGGAATAAAAAATCATGTCTAGCAGCGTTTTTGCTGACAAAACACCTCTTTTAAGTTAAAGCAAGCATTGCAAAACTGTGGCACCATTTAGCCGCTAGATTCCCAACATTCCGCTTAAGTAAAGGGGGAGTCGGAATGTGATAGCTTTGCCGCCTTTTTGTCTTCTAATTGAGTCGTTCGTGACAAAGCTCTACTGGGGGGTCACTCCACATGATGGAAAACGAAGTTCACAGCGCTGCTGCGCGAGCCACAACTCATACTCGTCGTATTAAACGTGCTCACACGACAGCTCAGGTTCGTTAGTTTTTCGTCAGTATAGAGTAACCCTCCTGCAATCTGTGAACGGTGTCAGCCAATTAGTCTGTCGTCTTCTCTCCTAGCACTCTGTCCTGCTCTCTCTCTCACTGAGCTCTTTGTGGCTTCACAGATTATGTCTTTTCCGCTCATTTGTTTCAACGATACGTCTTTATTTTGAACGCGTCGTTAATCATTTCCCCTTATAATCTGTGTACTAAGTCTTTCTTGTAATATTAAAGTAGCTATAGCTTTATATAAGTAGCTGTTCTTTTTTGCACCTTTCTATTTGTTTTCTTGTACCTCCTGTAGGTTGGCTGGTAGAAAATGCTTTCAGCATTAAATCCACCTTTTGTAAATAATAATATGATAATATTACATTTCAAGTTTCAGGAAAATACGGCTAAATCGAGATATGGACATAAATGTAGTAGGTGTGTAGGTATATCGTACACGAAACCACACATTGAGCTTTTGTTTCTCTTTGTCGAATATAACCTACGGCTTTATCGAGAATCAGGTCGTTCAAAGGGATTGTGTTATTGTTATTTTATAGAAATATCCAAAGGTTACAAATGTTATCGTTATTGTTATATCCAATGCTAAAATAAGTGTCAACCCAAACAAAACCATAGAACTAAAACATAAAATACATTTTAGAATTACATAGGTCGGACAGTAAATAGGTACCCATTATATGATAATTATTAAGCTTATAATATGAGTATTTCCAAAATTTATTATCTTTATAAATGATGCATGCATATGAAACTAATTTTACACAGTTATTTGATACGTCTCTATTTCCAATATTGGTGCCATGTTGGGAGTGAATAGGCCCCTCGGGCAATTTCTGTAGCCTAGCTATAGCTAGCATAAACACAGACGTATTTAGGTAAATGAAATCCTAACTAATCCTAACTAATATTATAAATGCGAAAGTAACTGTGTCTGTCTGTTACTCTTTCACGCCAAAACTACTAAACGGATTTGAATGAAATTTGGTATACATATGGTCTAGACCCCGAGAAAGAAAATAGGCTACTTTTTATCCCGGAATTCCCACGGAAAACTTATTAAAGCGAAGCGAAGCTCGCGGGGACAGCTAGTAATTAATAAAATATAATGAAAAAGTTTCAGTAACAACATCAGCAAATAAGAACAGCGCATATTACCAACTAAAAACGTAAACACGCAATAATATAATAATACCAATCACAACGCCGTATTGATGACAAATCGCGATATAGTGACGTTTAACTACGGTGATAACGAACCCGTGTAGCGGCAGCAGCCTCTACTATGAAGCCGTACTAAATGTTTTTGAAATAAGAATGTTCATTTTAAATGCCCCCATTACACACATTACTCGGACATTTGAAAAAGATTTAACAAAACTAAAGGGTAGCCCATTAGGTGCAGTAATAAAACGAGTTAGGATATCCCAAACAACATTAGTGAACCCACAATGTGTCGGGATGGAGAGCAATAAAGATAATTGTTATAAAATTACAATTAAAATAGTTAGAGTAGGTGATTGTGTAGAAATTTGAAAATAGGTAGCTTTCCTTATTTAGGGAAAAGTTTACCGAAAGCTCCAACGCTTTAGAAGTGAGGCTGAGTAAAAATATGGAATAATTCTACAGATAAGCCTACAAATTAGGCATAGCTACTATAATACCTCAGCAGAAATCATTTACCTAACAAACACACAAACTATGTAGTAACCTCAAACATCTCAAAACTTTCTCTATCCCATATAAGCATTATATTATAATAAACAAAAGAATACTTATTACATATTCCTGCATCGTTGTACAAAAAACGATAAAACATGCAAATATAGAGTAGTTTTATCGCGTAGGTATCCAAGTTTCCCCACTTTGTGTGCTATAAAAGGCTAACTATGTGGATCGTCTTAGTTTTATTGAACACTTGGAAAGTGCACTGTGTGTTTGAACTTCGCCTCTTGTAGATAAGATTTCCGTTTTGTCGGAAATGGTTAATCCCTGTTTACTTAGCTTTTTATGCAAAGGAAGTTGCAAAATGGCCAACTTTTGTGATTAATTATTATGACCATTTTGAAGAAAAACAAACCATGTTTGATTTTCTAGAAATAGGCCATTAGGTCTAGTCTAGTATAATAGCTAACCTAGCACATATTCTCATACACCACAGAGGTACATACGAGTATGTACGCTTCCACAACTGAAAACAATCTGTGATTGGATCTCAGTTTTTTTAATGGTATAAATATACCTGGATCTTTAATTCGACGTAATTCTGACATTTCAAAAGTGATGCTACTTAAAAAGCTCTTAACCGAAAAAAGGAAAAATTTTCTTCTTCATTTCTGGGCAATAAAAAAATAAAATGACAGATAATCTATCGAATACATATTAATTACTTTATTTTATTCTTTAGCTGGCATCACTTGCTACTAAATTCAGGGATAGTAAACCTTTTTAATCGATTTCAAAAAAAGATTCTCTATTCGCTACATAATATGTACTTATGTAAGATTATTGGAACTGCACAACAAACAAATATACCTACTTGCAAAATTTTATAGATGTATGTATGTTTATAATGTTTGTCCACGCATATCTCCAAAACGATTGAACCGAATGCCACTATTATTTTATAATGGCTTACATTGAGCAGTCTAAGTTTCATCATAATCGGTTAGTATTAATAATGATTAGATATTCTATTCTATTCTCTTTGGAACCTTCGTGCATATCCCCAAGGTCTTAACTGCCTTCCTAAGCTTGGACCATTTCCCACCACGCTGGTCCACTGCGGGTTGGTGGGTTCACATATCTAGATGTGCTAAATCTAGATATGCAGGTTTCCTCACGATGTTTTCCTTCACCGTAAGAGCGATGGTATACATTGTACTTAAGTTAAAAGAACTCATTGGTACATGTCAGCGCCGGGATTCGAACCCACATCTCTTGCGTGAGAAGCGGGCGCTTACCCGACTGAGCTACCACTGCTCTTATTAATATTTAATAATCGATTAGATAAGTAATCAATTATATTTTTTCTTTATTTATTAATTTATACTTTAATTAAGTATATTATTTTTGTGATGTAAAGGGACGTAATTATTACTCACCGTAGGTAAATCCCCTTTTAATTTGGAGCGCCGCACTTAATAAAATGGATACATTCACTAACAAATAAAATGTATAGAGTAGTTTAGACTTAGATGTTCAGGGGGGTCACTCTCTAAATCGACGAACGAGCGAACAAGAATTGTCACGCAATCGGCACGCTTAATACAACGAGATAGAGCCGAGCTCTTGTTCGTTCGTTCATTTGATTTTGGTAGTGGCCCTCCAGACTCGTATTGAAAAAAGGGCTCAGCCAAAAAAGGTTTGTGATCTCTGACATGTCAAAACTAGATAACTGTCAGAATTCCGCCGAATTAAAGATCAAGGTATAGATTGAAACGCTGTCATTTCTATAATATTTTTTAAATTAAGAATAAAATGGGCCATACACAATAGATGCAATAACTTATATGTATCCATCATACGCCACAAAACGTATCACATTGCGTAAAAATTACATCACTAAATGTAGACCAAAATATTAAATCACATTTACAATCGCTACTCATAGTAGCTACTGAAAGTGGTAGCAAAAACGCCTTTATGTCTTTTACAATAATGGTCACGAGACTCTGAGGTTTTTCGTAGCAAAGAAAAGAATGACTCTCCGCTTTCATTCTTGCATCATAATAATTGTTAATGCTACCAAAGTTAGATAATAATGGTAATAAAACACAAAAGACGAATGTTACGAGTTGTAATGGTGTGTTTTTTATAATATGACTCATCTAAGTCACGCTTTTGCGCTTTGCGAGCTTATGGACCAATGAACGCGGCTTATTAAAAGAACACTTATTATGTCAGGTACGTTGACCTTCAATAGGAAAATTCTCTCATAAAACATCTTCCTTGAACCCTGTATTTTATAGCTAGTCAAAAAACTTAGTACCTATAAGTATATAATTAATAATCTGTACTTGAAGCATGTTGAAAACCCCGACATTCAACACTGAAAGTCACATAATAACTTTGAAACGGCCGAACCGATTTGTTATGAAATATGGCTAAGAACACTCAGGGTAATATTACCTATGAACCGGTGAAGTTTGTAAGAATCATTGCCCACTTCTCATTTATCAATCGAATCTCCGTAACGTAACCCCCAATCTTTTGTTGAATAAGTTTACCGTGACAAGGTTCCCAAAAGTACGTAAATCCGTTGTGTTCAGAACCATGGTCGAGTGATCGAGGGCACTGCTTCCCGCCATCTGCTCAAGACGGAACTGCGACCTCAATACTATTATAAGTATTAAGTATAAATATTTTTTCTGGCTATTTTCGTATAATTTTTTCAAGTGCAAGGTAAAATGTTTTGTTGGTTATTTTGTGGTTCTAACTTTTTCACACACACTTCTGCTTTTCCATCAGATAATAATTTATAATAGTGCTATTGTGGTTTCTAACTTATCCAACGTTCATTTTATTCAAAATTCACTTTACAAGCTAAAAATGTACATTGAACTGGTACGAACGTTTACAACTTGTTACAGTATAGAGGTGGCAAGTTGTAAGTGTAGTCCTGTCTATTGGATTTCCTGTAATTATCTCTGGTAACGTTTACAAACGCTGGAATTTCCTGTGAAAACTCTATTATAGGTATTAGCAAGTATTCCCATCGGAAAAATTTAAATCTTAAAGGGCTGGTCTACTTAAATCCTATACAAACATTCCTAATTATATGCCTTTTACATTATTATTAGTAAGTAATCCGGTTGCGTTTGAGTGATGTTTTTCTAACATGGCCGCCATTTGTATTGTATTTTTTACATTGTGTACAGACACGGCAGAGAATAAGTATGGGAATGGGAAAAAAGAATCTTACATAAGTACTCGTAAGTACATAATAGGTATGTGATAGAACCCTTCATTCCAATGACAAAGTGTTGTAGCTGTTGTTGCATTTTGGTCTGATGAGTTATAATTTATTTTATTTTTATTTTATTCTTTATTGTACAAATATTACAAATAAAAGTACAAAGGATGGACTTAATACTAAAAGCATTTTTGCCAGTCAACCAATCATCATCATCAGCCAATAATCATCCACTGCTGGACATAGGCCTCTCCCAAGGAGCCTCACAACACTCGGTCCTCGGCCTTTCTCATCCAGCTACTACTAGCAACCCGCCTAAGGTTGTCGGTCCAGCGGGCAGGACGGCGTTCCACGTTGCGTTAGCCTGTTCGTGGTCTCCACTCGATGAGTTAGTTTAGAGATTTTCTCTGCTGACTGTAGATACTACTAGCTGACTAGCAGAGTTAGGTACCCTGGCAGTTGCCTAGAGCGTAGTGCATAGCGCAGGCCCTCAATGGGTAACAAAGACATGGCCACGTCTTCGATCTTGACACAATTCCGCTATTGTTCTCCGAACTATGTATCGGTATTGTTGTCCATTGGTTTATGGTTTGAAGCCGGATCGAATCAGAGCTTGTATGCATAGATCATGTTAAAGCTAACCGTCAACCTTTCGGCATCATACGCAACGGATGCATCGTATTCAGTATTCTTTGTATAGAAATTCACACAAATACGTCCATTTCATCGGCATTGTCAACGCCGTTTCTCCATTTTATGACAATCCCTTTGGTCCGATACGAACAGTACCGATACATGGATGCTCAACTTTAAGGTGCAGATTGGTAGCTGGCTACATGTCGTGATGTTGCAGAAGGTGGCGGCATGTCGCAACGTCACTGCCGCCGCTACATGGGCTCGTTATCGACGTCGATAAACTCGTTTAATGTGATCGACCATCACAGCGCCGTATATTTATGGAGAATCCCGATAATAGTGTAGCGGCAGGTGGTTTCTATTAGATTCATTTGGCAGCTGCCGACATGTTGCTATTATGTCGCGCCCATGTCGGGCCATAGGGCGAGAAACTCATTATTAACTAATTTTAGGTCATAATTTTAATGAATACCTGACTTACTTATAATTATTTCTTGCCAGTAAAAGCCAGGCATTCCAGATTTTGTAGGGAAAAACTTACCGATATAATTTGTTCAATTGAAACTTTAATAAACTTTGTCTTCACACGGTTAGTACCTGTAACAAAAAAACAATAGAATTAAGACCAGAAATGAAATTAAAATTAGATCATAAAATAACAGCAGACTCCAAGATCATTTTTTATTCGCATATTTTATTAACGTGCGACAAAAAACATTACCTTTATGTTTTTATGCATCATTTTGCAAGGGCGTGGGCACTTGTCAACTTCATTTGTTTATAGCAGGAAAATAGTTATTTAACTATGTACAGTACATGATACTAAACATCTCTGACCATGAATGACCGCACTCACGGTCAGAGCTGTTATACGATTGCTTTGTAAGCAATAATTGTTGAGCAATCTTATGGTGTGTATTTGTACACGTCTAACCCATTATGAAGGCCGGGACTTTGAAGTTGTGTGATGTTTTAGCGAGTAGCTAATTAGGAAGGTAGACTGTAGATCTAAAGAATCCGAAGTAACGTACCTACCCTGATTTAAAACCATAAGGCTTTGTACGTGTGAGAAATGATTCTCATTTATACAGAAACTGCTGCATAGGCTGCCTAAAGGACCCATCTTTTTATAAGACGTTTCACACGACAAACTTTTCTTAATACTTGGCCATGGCTACCCATGCAGCTTTACCTTAGAAGTAAATAGAGCTACCAGCCCAAAAAATATCCTTTTTAACACTAACTTGCCAGGCTATTATCCGAAATATATTGTGAATAAATTCTGTCCCTGTACAATCTTGGCCGTGTGAGCCACTGTGAGGTCTGTGAGTTGTCGAACTATAACACTAGGTACAGTTATGTTGTGCGTCTGTGTATCTGTGTGTGAGACGGCTGGCTGCGTGGGAACAACGCGACCTTGTCGGCACACGCGAAGCCATGGGGACTACCTAGGTAGATGGAGAAGATAATATAACTTTATTGAACACCCCACATGTAGATTAAACAAACAAAAATATACTTTCAGATTGTGGATTTATCACTGAAATTCCCGGCAGGTCAATGAACCAGAAATATCGAATAACTTTAGCAATAGCGAATATAACTTCCACCCTGCAGGCGGAAAATTTGTATAGTGTCAGAGAATAATTGCTGTTACATATAACAATCATGTACTCGTAACTAAGGTATATAGGTACTTTACTAAATTACACAGTCATGGTTACTACGTACAAAAAATACTTATTCATACAAAAACTGCGCATTTGTTAAAATACATACCTACCGGGAAACATAATGCAATAATTACTTGTTAAATTATTATCTAACTGCTAAAGTTAAGGTTTATTCAAATATGTACGTATGTACTAACGATCTACCTACCTGAAGTAATTGTTTTACTCCAAAATTAAACAAAGAAACATACGTCGAACTAATCCAAGAGTTAATTGTAACAATTATGCAGATTAGATGTGCATAATACTGAGCTAAAAATTATGTTTAATGGTACTATATGATGGGTTTCATTTGCATGAAGGATTCATACAATCACGCCAGTTTAACTCATCATTATTAGTAGTAGGTACATACTTAAAAAGTCTATATAATTATCTCATATCTATACACCTTCCTAGTTAAAAGTAGCACATTAAACTAACTAATGGTATTTATTTAAAAATGTAGTACTGCTCTCGCCCGAATTCATACTGTGCTACCACAAAAAACTTTAAACACTGTTTAACTAGTGTTTAAAACGAAATTTGACAGATTTTGTAGGCGTTTGACAGCGCTAAACATATTTATAGTGCCACAAACTTATCTGTTCCGGTGAGAGCGAACTAAATTGGTCCATACCTCATTACTTACTAATGAATTGCATATTGACATGACATAGATTATATGGACCAATTTAGTTCGCTCTCACCGGAACAGATAAGTTTGTGGCACTATATGTTAAATTGTGGTAAAGCCCATAGAGCTTAATGACACTTTAAAATAGGTTTACCGTTGTGACTAACTTATTTGTCACAGAACAGATTACCTAGCAAAATATGTATGTACAACTAAAAATGGCGATAAAATTGCCAAATTTACGAGTCTGGATAAAGCCATTAACTGCACCCTTGTCCAGAGAAAATAAAATGACTACATAAAATTCGATTTAAGGTCGGTTTTTCACATTATTATACTGGAAATGGTGGCTCTCTCTTTCAGGTCAGCCTAAAAATATGTAAGAAAGTAAGAGATAGCAATAACACATGCGCTGCGTTTTACAGCCATACAATGATCGTTGGCAGTTTAAATTTTTCATGACTTTCGTTATGGCTCCATGAATGTATTAGATTTCTAGAACGCTATGATTTCCTGTTAGGTTTATTTCTACAGTGAAACCGGGATAACTGGGGCCTGCATAAGTTTGACACCTCGACATCTGGGACTCATGCTGAGGTGAGATGCACATTTAGCACTAGATTACCTCTGTTAATGGGAGAAAAGGCAAACCTCTGAATCTGGGATTAGTTCTTACCATTTAATAGCTACGTTATCTCTATTCTACACAAAATCAACTCCTTCCCTCCTAGTAAAAAACTAAGATGACCAACCAAGTTTCTATGAAAAAGCTTTTTCTTTCTTTTAATACTTGTATATCTTGCCTTAGTACTTCTACAGGGTCTATATTATGTCTAAGTACTATAAGGCAATGTTACCCAACACTCCCTACGTCCATGTAGCGGTTAGGCCGACCCGGCCGATTGCGAGACTGTACGAATAAGCGCATTGCTTGCCACACACCAGCTGTAGTCGTGTCTCGACTATTACTCTGGTCTAGTATTGTTTTGTGAGTTTGGTAGGCAGTTTGTTAAAGAATATTCGATCCTTTAAATTTTATAGGTTTAGTTTTTGGCCAGTTCACCCCGTCTGTTTTCTAAGACAGGGTCTGAGTAACCAAACATTACGTATGTTTACAGATTTTCCGGTAAACACTATCCAAATTATTTATTATAAAAAAGTTATTGAACGTTAGCAGCTATTGTGTCTTATTGTAACTTATTGTTCTTTGCCAGATAGTGACAGTTCAATGGCTAAAACGTCCAATAACTTTTTTTCTGAATAACAGGGTAAGTAAATATCGAACGGTTTTTATATGATAAAAAAAGATAAACACTTATTTATTTATAAAACTTGAAATGCTTTCCAAAATGAAACACTCTATTGGTATTGGTATATCTATTATCTACCCAAACATAATACAAATAAATCTAAACATTTAGGCATATTTTAGACAAACTGTGTCGACGAGAAAGCTTATAAAGTTGCACCACTTGCACCTAAGTGTTACCTAGTCTTAGGGCGTCTTGCACAACAAAATTAATCAAAATTAAATCTATGACCTCTTGCTCTGACAGTATAATGTCAGAGCAAGAGGCAAACTATTTAATTTTATTTAACTTCGTTGTGCAAGACGCCCTTAGTGTTTACACTACAGATAGGAAGTAGGTAGTCAACTTTACCTGTTGTACTAAAAAGGATTGTATTTCGTGATCAACCCCGTATGCACATCACAGTCTCTTGTCATTTGAGAGCAATGTCTTGCTATTTTAAACTTGGATGTTATTTAAAACTAAGAACCCTTGCTCTAAATATAGCTAACCGTTCAAACTGGGATGACTACAGATGGTAACAGATGAACGGTCTTAGAAACTCTCAATTGAAAGTCAATTGCGTAAGTATTTTCAAATAATAAAAGTCTTTCTAAATCGTTATATACCTACTACTTATCATTGCCTTATACCTATTAGAATAAGGATATTCAAAGAAACTCAATTAATCGTGAATAGAAACAGGTCTAGAATTGGCCTTACTTTGATACCTATACTATAATACCTATCGGCCGAAACCCGACAGTAGGCGATAGACGGCTTGTGATCGTAAATAATCAATTACAATAATTCCTTGATACGAAACCACTAACTACAATGATTGAATGAATACGCAAGCTTATACACTCGCGAGTAATCATAAGATTCCACTTTCAAAATGCCAACAAAAAAGGGCCTCGAATAAAAAAAAAGTTTTATAGTAGTAATTTGGTCTCTGGAACTTTTTCATTGCTTGCTAGTGTAGAAGTACCGTGGTGGGTACTGAGCATGAGTACGAGTACCTACCTCGTTACAGGTAATAATGTTGCTTAAAACTAACATAGGATTGTAGATGCGCTGATCCATCACCATATAGTATAGACAACAAAACACACGCACTCACGCCTTGTACTAATGTACTCCCTTGCGGGGTAGGCAGAGTTGCATTGCTGCATCCACTTTTCGCCAGAGTGTTATGTTAGTCCCAATGTAATAGGGGGCGGGCCTATTGCCATTTTACGGGCACATTCAAGACCTGAGAACAAATATCTGTGTTTAAACAAATATCGGCCCCAGCCGGGGATCGAACCCGGGGCCATCGGCTCAGTAGTCAGAGTCACTAACCACTACGCCATTCGGTCGTCCCATATAGTATAGAGTACGTACAGAATAGATATAGGCCGTATTCATTAAAAGAAGACCTTAACCCATTGCATCGAGCTCAATGCGCAGTGTCCTCTCAGCCATATTTAGAATGAAACATTACTTGAATTATAATTGTGACCAATACTACGGGGAGTCGGGGACACGCTGTTGAGGTTGTGTTACAAAATACAATACGACACTTATTACTACGTGACACAAGAAGTTATTAATCCCTATAGGCGCAATATAACGTAGGCCTCATTTTAAGTTTAACAACACGCTAAAATATGTAGTTATTAACATCCTTTTTTTGAAAAAATGAAAACGGATCGTTCAATCTATAAGAAATGAGGCTCGCCTGTCAAACATCTGTCAGATCCATACAAGTAACGTAAAATTTGACAGGCGATTGACGCCGCTAGTGAGGATTATTAATTGCTAATGTTCGGTAAGGTAACGTTTTCAATTTAAGGAGTACTTATAGGTGTATGCAGATTAAAGTGCTCAAATGTGTGCTCAGTAAACAAACCCTCTGTTCAATCACTACTTTAATCATAAATTACAAACAATATAGCTGATCTATTGATCTTATGGTTATCTATTTGGGTATTGGTACGTAAGGTTATAGACATATATTTTTTGTATCATACACCTGAAAAGAACTACCTAACCAATAAAATACCGATAAATTGGCGTACTTAATCAAACTCGTTTATAATTATGGTACCGATGGTACCATCCATCCTGGGGTGCTACTCCGGTAACAAAATGGTATGATTTTAATTATTCCATTCTGGGATGACATAAAGCATAGCAGCTTTGTTCATATTAGATCATCCAGCAAAGAAAAATAATTTAGTTTAAGTCCATGAGAAAATGCGCCTGGCTAGATTCAATAATTAATAGATATTGTAGTCAATCATTTTATTATTAAGTATTGAATTATTTATTGTACAAAGTAATTTGATACAAAGGCGAACTTAACGCTTGAAGCATTCTCTACCAGTTAATCTTTGGTGATGATGAAAAAGTGATTGGTAGTTCACTAGGCTTAAACGATAGAAGTTTTTAAAAGTTATCTGGGAAATAATTCTGATGCTGTCGCGTCTGAATGTTTGTATCAGATAGTGACAGCAACAATTTTATTCCTCGAATAACAATTATCTGACGATTAAAAAATCAGCAAAGTATTTTTTATTCATTTTCATCATCATCACCACGACCCATCACGTCCCCACTGCTGGGGCACGGGTCTCCTTTCAATGAAGGAAGGGTATAGGCCTAGTCCTCCACGCTGGCCTAGTGTGGTTTATTCTATTATATTCCGTAGTAGCCCCCCAGCCTTGTGTCTATTGGTCGGTTGTCAGTAGCGGCGCGTGCGCGTCCTCCCGGACGCGTTGCGAAATCTAATTGAAGATTAGCCACTGATTGTCAATGCAGACATTAATCATTGTTGTAAAGCTAAAAGTACTTTGTGAAATATACCTAGAGACGTATAGTGCCACAATCTTATCTGTTCCGGTGGCGACATCGCTGTGATCGAATCCAGTGTTGCTTTCGATTAAATTTTGCCTATTTCTGGTTTAAACGACAATGCATTTCTGCTATTACCTATTGTAATAATTAGGTACATTCAAAAGTATAGTACTATAGATAAATCAAAATATAGGGTCGATAGTAAATGAAAGTGGATATAATAATAATATATCAAACGACATTTGTTTCAGTGTAGTTCTGATTATGTTCTGCTTCTGATATAGGAGATTAAATCTAGATTATAATGGTATAGGTAATATATGTGGGTCGTGGGAATAACGAGATAGATAGATTTAAAAAAAACAATTAATTAAGTATTATTATTATTATTATTATTTTTGAACACTTTATTTTACATTTTCTAAAGTAACAAGAAACAATAGCATATAATTAAAATTAATTCAGACAGTGTGCAAAGGCTAATACATCATCATCATCTTGACCCATCACGTCCCCACTGCTGGGGCACGGGTCTCCTTCCAAAGGCTAATTGCCAAAAAGCAATTTCTTTCAGCCAACTCTTGATTGGTTGGGAAAACAATGACATGTCATAAATCATCATTATTTCGTCTAAAATCGCTGCAGGTGCGCGAAATTCTTCTTGGTATACTGCCTAAGATTTAAAATATCATGTCATGTCATCACACCTGTAATCAAATAAAAATAAAGATTATATACTTTTCATCACGAGTATCATCACGACTCATCCCGTCCCCACTGCTGGGGCACGGGCCTCTCTGGAAAATATTATATAAAATTACATGGAGTTATATGGGTGAAATTATTCGTCATATTTGGCAACACTAACCTGTAGCCGCTGCAACTCGTTCTTCCAATTTTTCAAACGGAATTAAAGGCGCCTGAATACGTTATTCTTCCTGCATAAAAGCCAATATATATAGTACTACTTTTCTTGCATTACATTACAGCGCTTTTGGCAGTATTTCACCCAGAAAATCACAAAACAAATTAAATAACAACAATTGAAATTGACAACTCAAATAACGCACAGAGTATGAAATTATGACGTTTGACAATGACGTTTCGTTAGTTGCACATTTTGACCACCGGAACAGATAAGATTGTGGCACTATATGGAGTTTGATTGACTATGGTCTGGTAAATAAAGAGGGAAAACCATGGAAGTAACAAGTACTTTATTATTTCCATGGGGAAAACTAACAAATGATAAATACATTGATTTGACAGCTGTCACAGAACTCGTATGTTTTACAAAGTATAGTAATACTAGCAGATCCGTGATACACTAGCGATTTATTGATGCCTTTATAAAAATACTTGAAATAGAATTTAATATAGACCGACCGACGAGATGGTTGCGTTTCCTAAATCGAGATCACGGTGAAGGAATGCATTAAATTAAAGATTAATTCATATTCATACTACAATTAACATAATTACATATACTTATGTAGGAGCGGTGGTAGCTCAGTCAGTTTTAATCAACTTACAATCGGTTTACAAGAGGTTTACCAGCAGCCAACATGATACATGAATTTCGACTTTTTGTGTGACAAAAACTCGGGGTTTTCTATCCCATTTACCTTTTTAGAAGTAGCTCGCAACACACCAACATTATGATCAGGTCAAACTTATAACCCGCCTCTTTTCTTCGGCAGTTAAACAACATTGACCTAAATTCGTGATGGCGGGTTCACATGCTGCGTGTACGAACGACTGTTTATTATTTTTCAGCAAATGTACATTTCATTATACGGAAAGCGCACGAAAATGCAAATATATTTCCAACTGGGTCAAGTTTCATTTTGTGATAAATGAAATTCATACTCGCACATATTCGGGTTAGGACTCGCGTGCTAGATAGACTCGTTATTTTAAATGGTTTGCCCTTTACATGGCCAGAGAATAAGTCAATGTGCATCAACTAAGTACCTAATTAAACTTAAATACCTCACCAGCCTCTTTTCTAATATTTGGTAGGTATAATGGTTTTTAAAATATAGCTTTAGCCATTTAACTCCGTAATGGAAAATATTTAATTTATTGCAGCATTCATAAAGTACCCTTTACGATATGTAAAAAGATATATGTACACGTACAACTACCTTCAGTTCTTTAATATAAGTTCTATTAAAAGTACATACAATTTTCATAGTCGCAATTAATAATATTATTATAAATAGGATGTTCATGAAATTTTTATTCCCATAAAAAATATAATATTTATAACTCTCCAGCTTTGGAAAGCGACAATAGTAAGTTCGAGAATAAAACAAAAGGTGAGTCAGTTTAAAAGAAAAATCTCCAACTTCAACTAAACTAGCATATTTTTCGCAAGTAAAATCTTTTCACGAATCAGGTTTTTTTCCAGAAAACTTTATAAAGTTTCATGATGAATAGCTAAATTATAAGAGTAGTTACATAGATAAGAAAAGTTTTTTCATGAAGTACCTAGATTTATTTAATACATTTCATTCAATATTCGTAGTACGCCGTTATATGTGGACCATGAAAAAATAACAAGAATCCTTAGACCCCAATCCGAAAATAAATCAATCTTGGATTTTGACTAAGCCATCAATTGAACAGGCCCGAATACCAATCCACAAACACATTGTAGGGCCATTGAAATTCAAATGCTATTTCAACTTCGACCAATGTCAGTGTGTAAGCTGTATTGATTTTAGATGTATATTTGTAATGTTTGCATGGGATGGCCCAGGGAAGAGGGTCAGACGTGCAAACGAGCTGTCTGGAAGGATCAATGGGTATGATCCAACACATGTGATGTGACTTACACTGTACTATAGCTAGGCGAATGCTGATGTTCCTTTTAGATTGCGACAGCGCCAACTTTGCAATAGAAAAAAGTTCCAACAGTAATTTCTGACTTTAACGTGTTAGGTAGGTATCTTCTTCGTTCATTTAGGGGTAGGTACTGGAAAAAAACATATCTGCCCGTTGCTAAGTTAGCGATTTCGGTATCTAGGTATACTTGGCTATTATTAGGTAGGCTAGGTATTACCCTGAAAGAGAAGGGACTCCACTATGTGACGTCACTTTTATGACCCACTTTATGCACTGGTATCACAACGTACTATTTATACATGCACCTGCACATGTTTGACCCATTAGCACACAACTACACATCCCCATATATCGACCACAGGTGACCAATCATGTCAGACCAGATGCAAACCAAAAATAGTAGAACCACAGTCGTGCGAGACCTAAAAGGATACGAATGCTGTTCATAGATAACGATCATTTACTTCTGTAAATGGAACTAGTGCACCTAGTTTAGGTCTGAAGTCTAGTGTTCACTGACAGGTGTTGTGATCACTGTTTTAGATGGGTTTCAAATCCGCTAAATCTAATCATTATGGATTGGATGATGGATAAATAGCAGGAAATTCAATATTAGACAATAAAGTTGTGCATATTATACTGAATAGAAGTTAGCTTTTCTTATTTATTGGAAAACCGCATATTTTAATACCACTAAAGCTAAAGTGGGTTTTCACCGGGATTTTTCTGGAGAAATCGTAACTCTCGGTAGATACAATAAACTTTTAGCAACCTCCTTAATCTTTCAGTCGCAACGATAAAGGAAAGATTTATCCGTCAATAACTATTTGGAATCGATCGATTTGTATCCTTATTCTTATCCAACATATTATTATACATACTTATCCACTACAAGACGTAGTCCTAAAATGGTACTAAGAAAATACTTACAGCCCCGGTGTGCATTTTAGCGCTGTTTTCACTCCTATAGTGAAATTACCTGAAAAATAAATCATTATTAAATCTATCTCTCTAAGAAGACTTAAAGAGGGTGTGATTTTAACATCTCCTCAACATAAATTATATTAACATACTTAAATGTCCAATTAAAAGATCAAAGGACCACCTTTCTCTAAACATAATATTTATTAATCATAACAGATGTCGCTTGGCTTTCAAGTTTTATAAGAGTCATAAACAAGCCCTTATGTTATTGTTTGCTACTTGTTTTGGACTGAAAACGTGTGCTAAAGTTATGTGTAGTACCCAAGTTCTGTAGCAACGTAGTTATAGAGTCTACAGACTTTATAGAACCTTTTGGGATTGACTTCAATTTCACGTTCAAGGATTTACTCGTGTTCATTTGAGATTACTATTTGTTCATTCGTCTACGGATCCCAATAATCATACCATAGCTTCGAAGCTTGCGATGAGAGAAAAACATTCATGATTATTATGTACCGAACTTTTGAAATACATACCTAGTTGTAGCCACATATCAATTCAAAATTTTACTGCTTTTATCAAATAGAAATATTCAAATAAACAACCCTTTACTCATCTCTCCAAACAACATCACAGATCTAAGAAGTTAAGACGCCACATTTAACCGAAGCATTCTTATTCTTAATACTTACAAACTGTTTACACAAGCTTAGTCCAAAGCAAACACTCCTAAGTCTATGTTAACATAAGCGTTAATACCTATCCCGAACTAAGAGCGGGTTTAATTTTAAACCCAGTTTAACTGCGTAAAATTGTTTGCATCTTGTTATGGCTTTGAACGCAACAGCTACTTCTTGTTGTAATGTTTACGTATCATGGTGTGTAGTCATAGAGCTTTCAGTGAAACTTTATCTAAGTACCTAATACTAGTTTTATCCACGAGCTACCATAAGTATGGTTGGAAATGTTTTTCCGTGGAAATTTCAGGGTGTTATCTCCCTAGGTACATATGCCATAATTCATGAAAATTAGTAAGTAAATTTCCCGTAACATACAACCATTCATATTTTAATTTTTTTGTTGTTTATATTAGTATCAGTTGAATTTTAGATGATCCGATCAGTAAACAATTGTTTATTTAATTATAAATAATGGAATACATACTTATTTTATTTATTTATTTTATTTAATCCTTTATTGCACAAATATAAAAATAAGTGTACAAAGGGTGGACTTAATGCTAAAAGCATTTTCTACCAGTCAACCCACAGGAGGTGCAAGAAAATTACTAGAGGAAAGAGACTACAATCCGAAGGTATCTTTGTATGCTTAAAAAGGTCCGTCCTAGATATTTAATTTAAATAAAAAGTTTACAATGTTAAATTTGTAAAGAAAAGCGTTGCTATAAAAAAACGATTTAACCAACAGCTGAACCGCCTCATTAAAACCAAACTTAATCAAGTTACAGAAATAAACTGGGATTAATATAAAACAACATAAAACTGAGCCACTAAACTAGGGTGTACATAAATTACGGAAACGGACGGTTAAGTTTTAGTTTTTCTTTTTACTGGCATTTTAATGGCGTCACCCTAAAATAAACGACGGGCTTAACAAATTGTTTTGGAGGAATGAATTTTTCTGTAAGGCACCTACTATGTTAGGAAAATGGATGTAAGCTACTGGATTTGGAAGGTTTTTACACGGATTTGGTCACTTTTCGCAAATTGCTTGCACGTCTCTATATTACAAAAGTAAAATTGTATGCTTTATATGTTTCCACCAACCCGCACTAGGCGTGGTGGACTAGGCCTAAAACCCTTCCTTCATTGGAAGGAGACCCGTGCCCCAGCAGTGGGGACGTAATGGGTCGTGATGATATGTGTACAAGTTTCTACGTACTGGATCAAACAATTTGCTACAATTAATTAACGAAAAAACTTCAACAGGTTGTATGCACGTTTCATTTCCTCGTCTATTGGTATGTCGAAAAAACGTGAGAGCTCCGGGCAGTCAATAAAAAACGCCATTCGGGAATTTCGATTGAAAATACGAACCATTCCAAAAGGCAGGTTCGTACCGTAACTAAGTACTCATGCTAGCTAGTCGTGTAGGAGGATTCGGTTTGGATGTTTTTTTTTATTTTTCGTGTAACATCTCCACTAATCGAGCTTGGTCTGAGCAAAGCCTTTTTTTGATTTTTTGTTGTTGTTGTGAGTAGAGCGGCCAGTACGCCTTGATGGGCACTTTTGGTGTTTTGCGATAGCTTTTATGTATTAAAACGGACTGTTATCATTGATCTTCAAAGTATGTTATGAAATAAATAAATAATGAGTATTATAAGTTTTATAGAGTATATATATATTGGACGGTCGAATGGCGTAGTGGTTAGTGGCCCTGACTGCTATGCCGAAGGTCCCGGGTTCGATTCCCGGCTGGGGCAGATATTTGTTTAAAGACAAATATTTGTACTCGGGTCTTGGGTGTTGATATTTATATTTAATATATATCTATCTATGTATTTGTGTAGATATATCAGCTGTCCGACACCCATAACACAGGCTTTGCCTAGCTTGGGGTCGGATGGCCGTGTGTGAGATGTCCCCACATATTATTATTATTATTACATATTATTATATCTGATAAATCTAGTTTATTTTCTTTCGCCCAATTATAATTAGTAGTTATTTTCCTATTGTTACTTTCTTAGCTGTCGAACACTATAGAGCTGCTCTAGGGTTTATCATTGAGGTGATAGAAGTAACCAGTCGGATCAGTTGTCCTACGAGACTCCTTTCATTCACCCTGTCCCGGCTGCATGGCACCGTTATCGGCGTAGATAAACGTCATACTATGTGATACGTGGAACGTGCATCGATACTTTTCGATACTCTCACTAGTGGAGACCGGCCCTAAATTGCGTAACCGCAGTCGAGTCCCTGCCTTTTTGTTAGAACCTTTTTTGACTCTGTGGTTTGTTAGTTTGGTAGTTTTCTAGCCTATTTTTTTCTAAACTGACGTGCAACAGTTTAGTTAGGCTTACAGTGCCACAAACTTATCTGTTCCGGTGAGAGCGAACTAAATTGATCCATATCTCATTATTTACTAATGAATTATGTATTGATATAGATAAGATGGGCTTATTGAAACTACAAGAGCGAATTACCACTACTGGCAAACTTAAAATCTAATAGAATGGAGAAATATTACACATTTACGTGAGCTGTCACCGGAACAGATAAGTTTGTGGCACTGTACGTGGCTTTACTCTGTGGATACGATGGAATTGAAAAAATCAGGGAACTTTCAAATACGTAGACTTATCTACAAACATTTTAATGGTATAGTACCTATATACCTGAGTACTTCCTAATCCTACTCACCACAGATCACAAGCCCACATACTGATATTCTTTTAGACAATGAGGCGGCTGAAAGGTTAATAAAGCAGAAAGCAGCACTGTAGCATCCCTTTGTGCTGAAAGCTAAATATTATAGAGACCGCTCTCAGCCGCAATGTACTTAGCGCAATGGAGATGCTTCGGGCACAGAGTATGCTACGAGCAGTGAGGAAACTAAACCAACTCAAGCCGATTCTGACACAGTTTTTTTTTTTGTGACATACTGATTAGTAAAAATGGCCGGCAAACATGAAAATTTGGTCACAAATAGTTCAAACCTAGGTACATGTTGGAGTTATTCTACATTCAAATACGAGTAGATTATTAAAATTGGCTATACCTACTAGACACAAAAAGATCAAGCAACGTGTTAGTTAGAACAGTATTTATGCAAGGAAAGATAACTACACGTCCGCTGTTTCTCCTCAGAAAATTTTACCAGCGCTGTGATAATTTAGTAATAATCATAGCATTATGCTGAGCCAGAACCCTTTTGCTGATATATGGTGCTTATTTATATTTTAGCGTCTTTCTGTCTGTCTGTTTTTCGTATTGAGAAAAGCAAATGAATAATTTATCTATCTATCTATCAGATACGTAGGTTACCCGGCACGTGACTAAGGCATTGTGAAACCTGCACTAAGCGCTGCACTGTGCGGCGTCAGAAGTGGGACATCGCACAGTCGAGTGCGCGCCATTAAAACCACATGTGATAGACGTCACCTCGCGTCTCAGCTACCCCGGCTCTCAAACTTTCACGAGAAAACTTTCATCACTTTACAGTCGAAATGTACTAAAAAGGTTGTCTGGAAGAAATCACTTTAAGCGATATCACCGCCATTTGCGCATTTGTGTTAGATCAAGAGTTTTGTAATTTTGACCGTATTTTTTGTGTATAAATAAAGAATATCTTATCTTATCATTTTAAAAAAAGACTAGGTTATAGTCTAGCTAGACTCTAGAATATTATAACTGGACTAGGTAACCTTTTTTAAACTTATTCTATATCAAAGACAAAACTTTATTCTTATTATAAATTCTAGAAGGATTCGAAGTTTAAATAATAACTGTGATTTTTAAACCAACAGAGATAATATTGAAAGGTTGGAGAAGCACAGGAGTGATAATTTGTTTGCTTTGAGAGGAGCATCCTGTAGTTCGCTCTCTCAAGTTTGTGCAGAGACTGGTAATATTACCACTTATGAGTTCCATACTTATCTTTGAAGTAAGCACTAGGAATACTTATACTATTTTAGCCAAAAGTAGCAAGTCAAGTACTTATTCTTCTGTAGTGTAGGTTTTTTAATATAGGTAAGTAGGTATTTCATGTTTTAGCCAATTTATCGGTAGAAAAGAAACTTGGAATAGGACATCAGGTCAGTTTAGGACGAGACAAGCTAAGAATACAATACAATATAACTTTATTGAAAAAACACACAACATACATTAAATAACAAAATAAGGAGTAAGCTCAATAGACGGCCTTATCGCTAAAAGCGATCTCTTCCGGGCAACCTTTGGGTGAATGAAAGACTCACATCCATACCGGAAAACAGACAACCGCCTTTTAGCTTCACCGCAGTTGCGTAATTCCCTAATTTGTTTAAAGTAACCCACAAAAAGACCATAAAACATTTAAGGGCATGGCCCGCAAACATCAAAACAAGACAAATAACCAATTTAGGTTAACGGGCCCATAACGAGTTTTATATAAATTAAGCCATTAAAATTCTAATGAAATAGGAAACTTGAGAAAAGCCATTTGGCTAAAGAAATACTGAAACGACAGCACTTCCCGTTACTTGCTTTATTATTATGCTTTCATAAAATATGAATATTGTAATATGTTTGGTTACAGATAGAACAGACATAAAGGCGTTTATTACAGGAGTTAAATAATAATTTAAATATAAAATCTGTCAATAATGACTACACGTTACATGGTAAGTCAATTCAAAACAAGTAACCAGAAGGATTACTGGGAAAGTTAAATTAAGGAACTAAAAAACAGTGGCGAAAAGTACCTACCTAGGTGACAACAATGCACTTCTTCCAACGCAGTACGTAAGTAAGTAGGTACATTGTTGTCAATACATTCAATCATGTGTTCAAAGTGTGATAATATTTTGTTGATCCTTGAAAACATTCAAAATTGCCCAAATTTCATCAAGCGTGTCCCGGGCAAAGATTTGTATAAGCCAGTATGAAAGGCATAAAGTTGAGCGGGATTTTCCAAGGAAAATATATTATGTACCTTGGAAAATTCCGCAAGTAATATTCGTGTAAATATTTCTATACATTTGTGAGTTTGCTAGTTTTACCCAATATGCGAGTGAAGCTACTACCCTGAAGGGATGAAAGGGACCAGAGAACTAATTTTTTTTTTATATTAGGTAGGTATTTGTCCAAATTATAAATAACTAGCTGTTCACGCGCGCTTCGCTTCGCCTTAAAAAGTTTTCCCGTGGGAATTCCGGGATAAACAGTAGCCTATGTTCTTTCCCAGGGTCTAGACCGTATGTATACCAAATTTCATTCAAATCCGTTCAGTAGTTTTGGCGTGAAAGAGTAACAGCCAGACAAACAGACAGACAGACAGACAGACACAGTTACTTTCGCATTTATAATATTAGTTAGGATTAGGATTACAACCACGGTATCCAGTAATTCTCTAATTTTCATTATAATATTCTTGATTCTATCTTTTGCAATGTGGCTCAGCCTAAAACAAATACATATTTGTAGGGCTCAGCCCGCTGCTTCGGCCCTGCAATATGCGTGACGCATTACAAAACGTCATTTGTATTTGTCTACGATGCGGTAGTTAATAAAACTTGAGAAGTTTCATGCTCACTCACTAAACTGACCAATCTTTTTAAAATAGTTTGTACGAATCCTGAACTTAACTTAAAGTTCAAATTTAACCATAAAAATGCACGAATTAAGAGTTAAAATTGAGCTAAACAATTTAGTCAATAATGATGAAGAGAACACATGAATCAATAATCGAGACACAAAAGATTATGACCATGAGCGTAACAGATGTCAACCTTGCCTATTCAACAATGAACCTTAAAGATTTTTTGCCCTAAAAGTGACATTCAAAGATAGATCGCTCTTGCCTATTGACAACAAAAAGGTCTTCTATTCAGATTTTTTTACAATATTTTTTACTTTTTTTTTGCAATTTCTGAATGAAAAGGGGCATTGATGATTGCGATGTTTCAGCTTTGCGTGTCAGTTTGGCATAAATTATTTATTTTAGGTATCATCTTAATATACCATGTCTAACAGACTTTTAAAGTGTAGTTCTATTGCCTTAAGTTTACATTTTGTATCGTCCGTTACTTTAATATCGACGCAAAATGCTTACTGTATTCTTAAAAAATAATTATATTAACTGTTAGTATATGGTACCTAATCCGTCACAGTATAATCGATTACAGTAGAATAACTTGTTGCTGGCACAGAATAGATTGGGCAAGACGCTATCACGGTACAGTGTGATTCATAAGAAGCTATAGACTTCTGTATTAGTAAAATTCACCAACCGTCTATTCATTCATTCAAACATTTTCTATTTGAGAAGGAATTTAGATAACTGTAGGTATACTTAGGTACTTATGGAGCTTCTGCACATATGTATCTAATGTTAAATTTTATTGATAAAATTATTACAAGGATCAATTTCGCGTCGAAAAACTAATTGGAAGCCCTGTATATTAATAACAGACCTCAGGCATGCCAACGTTAAACAGTAAACGTGCTGCTTCCGTTGTTTTAATATTGCATCTGGCAGGCGTGCCAACCTCAGGAAAACGAATAATACATTAAAAACGTTCCGTAAACAATCATTCAAAATGTTGTAGAAAAAACTGTTAGCAGCCATTAGCAGGGTGTTATGATAAAATAATAGGACTGTATATTATTTTAGTGTTGAATTTTACATGATGAAACAGCCCGTGCTATAAATCTGATATCTTTGATCAAAATTCGGCTTGCTGATCATAATGCTCCCATTATGGCGGCGGGCGGCGGATGCTTCTATATTTTGTAACGCATTATTTTGAAATTGGAACATTTGAAACACGATCGCTTTTGTTTTAATAAAAAGGATTACTACGAGGGCTGTCAATTATGTCCATTATTAGGAACATCAACAACTACATATTAAAAAGAATATCGTATTTATTAGGTAACCATTATTCATGGTGATCAAACCTTTGGAATTTCTTTTCCCATCGGCCACGCAGCTCCAGGATTGGTTAGGTATAGGTACAGCTGTCAGGAACAACTCCCACTAATTAAATAACAAGAATAACATAAATTATTGACACACCATCCATGGCAGACTAGAGGTATAGTTGAACAAAGAGTCATCATATCAATCAACAAGGCAATTTTATCTGCTAACAGTAGGCTTTCCGGTGCAGCGATTGTTCAACTTACAAGTCCTTTACATCTGTTCCTCGTGAACCTTAGTGCTCTGGAATAGAGGCTAATTTGATGGTTGTTATGGTGGTTGGTGGAGACAAGGTACAGTGAATGGTGTAACATCTGTCGAGTTGAAACCCATTACTGTGTTTGTAAAGCGCGGCCGTGACAATCACAGCTTTTAGTACAGCTGTGCCGTGTTGTAAATAAAATATTATGTTTTTTTATACAATCCTGCACTTTTATTATAATTACTTGTACAGATTACGGCAAAAAAACAAGCTAAATATACAGCCAAATTCCTACGAAGAGGTTGCTAGTGGTCATGTTTTATTTTTGCTTAAGCTGGAGTCCAAAACTTTTACTAAAATTTAATTTTAACCATAAGTTTCGTGTTGTAACTGTTGTACAATAGATATTCTACACGGTCAACGATTTACTATATGTATAACTTTTTATAACACTCACACTGCTGAAACTATTTTCAACCACACGCTTCTGAAGGTCTTAAATATTTTCAGCAGAAGAAAATTGCGCCGCAAGAAATGGAATCGGCTAACTTACTAGAGGAGGACTACTCCAGAATCACGGCTGCATAATTTCTTAAAGCTTCTGTCTTAGCAATTCTTCCTATTTGTTTCAGAATATATGTAGTAATGCTGATTTACCTTCTTTCAGCTTAATTTATCGCTTTTGCAACACAATATAACACCGCTCTGTCGCTATGTATAATATCGTATTCACATCAAAGCGAGACCCCTGAAACTTGTACGTAATTCGCAAACCCGTAGTAAGTCACTCTGTGTAGGGATGGAAAAAAGTAAAGTTATTTACCGGGGAAGCTGGTAATTTTTGCAAGTCTCTCGCGCCACCAATTCAAGAGAAAGGTTTCCCCAATCCGGGGTAAGTTAGGTAAATTTTGAGGGACGTAAAACCGTGTAAGTAGGTGCTTTGGTCGGGTTAGGGTTCTCCAAACATTGAGGTTGAAAGATGTAAGACGCATATGCTCTATTTAAACTTCACTAGTAGTTATCGTGTCAGTAGCTACTCTGTTGATCTTTGGTAATTTAAGTACCTAGTATGGATGGCTAGACAATAATAGATGAACAACAATGCAAGCGTTAAAAGAAGTTTTAATTTTTCGTGCCGTTTTCATCATCCAGGTTTTTGTAGATCATTCAGGTTTATTACACAGATTATTAGTCCGATTATTACATTTTTATTGAACGACGAAACTAAAATATTTATAAAATAATAGGGTCAACATAATAGAAGATGGTATAAAATTCTGCAGACGTCAAAAGGCCGTCAGCAGCCCCTCAGGGCTCAAAGTCCCATTCCTAAGTCCATCCCTGCGAACAGGGTAAATTAGATCCCTCAGGACTACCCGAAGTGTCGGTGCGAACACTCTCTACTCCGCATGCGTCCCTGGTGTCAAATATTCAACACCAGCCTGGCCGCATTGCTTCCGCATATTTCGGACGAATTGACTCGCAATAGTGATGACTATGTGAAATGTTCGTCGTAAATCTCTTCGAGCTTCTTGATGCCCTGGTGTTGTGTGTGAGTTTGATGCGTTAATTATTCAGTTGTTTTCGAAGCTGAGAGATTAGAGTAGCCTGTAGAGAGAGAGAGAGAGAGAGAGATTAGAGTAAGTCACTTAGAGATAAGTGGCGTTATCCATAAAGTTAATATAATTATGTAAGTAGTTTTATTACTTCTATAGTTTTATAACTTCTACTACTGATATAAAATGATCTAATTAGGCAACAAAAAAATATTTTAATACACCTAATATACCAGATACGGAACATTAACATGAAATAAGTTTGTATTCTACTAGCGAGACAAAGAAAGGTAATTATTATTTCAAGCGCCGTAGACTGCGCTGGCGTAGACTAAGAAACTGCAATGAGAAGTCAATAAAACTGCAAATTAAGACTTACTTCTTCCTCCGTAAAGGGTTCACAGAAGATTTATTGCAAGCAATACTACAACTCGGTAAAACGTGGTAGAACTAACTGGTCTTAATACTACTACACAAGAGAGAGAGAGAGCAGAGAAGGTGCTCGATACTCATGTTATTTTATAATCAAAGTAACCGAGATTGCTATATATTGTGTTCTAAAGGGCCAGCAATTTGTAATGCAGGGTGTTAAAAGGTTACACTAAGCCAAAGGTATATACTTTTTCACTTTGGAAAAGTATAAATCTTCCGTCTTCATAGTAATATTTTTCGTATTATCTACCTAAATACATATTTTAGGCATAGTTCTAACAGACCCAATGTCACCATTACACATCACTCCCCGACCATACAAATTTTAATCTAAGCTGCTGTACTGTGATGCTCAAGTCATCCTTTCACCACAGATCGTTGAGTAAGGAAGCGCTATAATTGTTGCCAAGTCGGTCCCTGGAGTCCTGGTAGGAACTGCTTACTGGACCGAAGCCCGAAGCCCGAGGCCCGCAATCAGACATTACTGCCGGCGTTCTGAGATTTTTACAAGTTCTGCTGCTATTTAATTTATTATTTTATTAATAAGTGTGTTTATTAAGCATAATAACATGTTTAGAATGTGTGTTAATAGAAATGTATGTATAAGAAATGTATATAGGTACAGTTTGTATGGATTTTATTGAAATAACTTAGTAATTATCAGCATTGATAAGAATTCATAATTTAATTAGGTAATAAAATAGATCAATACACAAGCATACTGTTAGTTTCGTCAAAACGGCTCATTGCAATAACCTTATATTATATTAGGTTGAAATGAAAGCCTCAATAAAGTCTACCCACTCATAATAGGACACATCTTTTGAAGTTCCAGTTCAATGATGAAGAAGTATAAGAGTATATTTAGTGAAGAAAAGCGGTCGCAGGTAGATCGATCCCAGGAGAGTCGGTAATTGGCTGCAAGCCCCACCCCGCTTAGGGCCCATCTCAGACCCAAATATTATGTGCCCACGTGCCCAGCCAGGACTTTGCAATTGATCCAGATTGATAAATTTTTTTTCTCATTGTAAGTAAGCGTTATTGTTTAGTTAATTTGTGAGATGAGAGCTTTGTAACCTTTTTGTTGACTCTTGTCTAGTCATGTTCATACTAACCAGACATTACAAAGTTGCTATACTATATCCCATTTAACGACTTCGCTGAATAACGTTCAGTCAAGACGTTGGACGTTACAGTTAACCACTTGACGAGTTGTTCTTTAGTCATTCAACTGAGTAGCGTCATCCAATGAACGGGCTAGCGGTTCAATCAAACAGGAGATTAAACCAGATGTCAGATGGTTAGTGACCCTGACTACTGAGCCGATGGTCCCGGGTTCGATTCCCGGCTGGGGCAGATATTTGTTTAAACACAGATATTTGTTCTCGGGTCTTGGATGTGCCCGTATAATGGCAATAGGCCCGCCCCTTATTACATTGGGACTAACATACACTCTGGAGAAAAGTGGGTGCAGCAATGCACCTCTGCCTACCCCGCAAGGGAGTACATTAGTACAAGGCGTGAGTGCGTGTTTTTTTTTTTTTTTTTTTTAAACCAGATGCCTGCGACATACATACTTATGTTGAACTTAATTTAAATAGGTAGTTCAGCACACTTATTTAATCAAGCAAGCTTATTTATAATTGCATATACTGAAAAATTACCAATAAACTTTAATCCCCTGGGGCCATAAAATAATACTAACGGGTCTAAATCGAGAGAGGGCCTAATGGCTTACATGTGGAGTATTTTTTGTGCCTACCCAATGACTAGGCACCGCAGAAAAATAAAGGATTCTTTTTTCAAAAACAAAAACGTCAGTTTAACGGTTTTATTTCGAAATCTCTCTTCTGAATTCCAAATCCTTGTGTCAATAGATAACAAGAGTAGTTATGTTACTTTTATTTTGTAACACATGTGCGGAATATAGTGGAAATTCGGTATTTCTGCGTTGTTTCAAAGCTTTGTGTGTTTGTTGTATGTGTAGTTATTTTGGTGCAGAATATTATACAAGGGGCATGCGAAACGAACTGTGAAGCACGTTCCAGATCTGGGAATATAAATACAACATAACGTACGCCTGATGCTAATGTGTACTGTATTACCTTGTAGGTACTTATGTAAAGGTTTCTGTACAGGAATTCACCATCATCCCATAGCTGTCCACTGCTGGAGTAGGGCTCTCCCAAAGCACGACTCTCGATGCGATCTAGCTTTCCGCATCCAATCCGCACAGGAATTACTGCACAGTAAACCAATTCGAACAATACGAAATATTCCAAAGACATACACGTCTTATAATAAGCAGAACAGAACAGACGCATCCCTACATCGATACACACACATATAACATTGAAAATGTTACAAAAATATGATTTCTTGATAAAAATCGCGAGTTCAGCGTCATTATAAAGGAAAAAGCTTTGTCCCAGTAAAGGCGGGTTCACAAGCACGCACAATTGGTTAGGAATACGTGTTTTATTATTTATTCACTTGATGACGAGAGGAGAAGTGAACCGTCACCCGCACGTGACTCCCTTGTCTTTGACATTATAGATACAGAGTGGGCGAAATATAGTGGCTATAGAAGAGCTTCCATGTATGAGCTGTAGCCAAAAGCGTAAGCGTAAAAATGTAAACAAAATACTTATGAGCTTTTTGTGGACATTTGATATAGAAAAGTAAATATGTACCAACCTAACGCGTAGGTACCTAAGTGCCTGATATTCATAATAATATTACTTTATAATTAATAGTCTCCAAGATTGCTTTAAGTCAAGCGTAATATGCAGGGTTATACCCCGGGCAGGGATTCGTACCCGGGCTACTATCGGCGCTTTAGGCGTTTCACCATTGTACAATTAAGGCTTAAAATAGATGATTTATTCTTGGATTAGCCTTATTCTTCAATGGTGAAATGTGAATAGTGCAGTCTTACATTATTTAACAAGACCCTGTTAAATAATGTAAGACTGCACTATTCGCGCGTCTAGAATAGAATAGAATACTACTTTATTGACTAAACAGAACACCAATAACACTGATACAGTGGAGTTAAAGCAATAGGCGGCCTTATCGCTAAAAGCGATCTCTTCGAGGCTAGTACATGTTATCTGTAAGCCACTGTTTTACCGTATTCTGTGCAGCCGGTAAGTACTTGCATTGAATAGCGGTTTTCTGCTTTCTTCTCGGCGCGATTGAGATCGGTTTCTTTGTGACGTAACATTCCTAATCTTTTGAATACAGTTTCAACTCATTTCACAATGTTCCTATTTTTGTCATTTATAAGCTCCACAGTTTGGCCTTAGCACTGAGATAACATTTGTGCCTATTTGCTGTCACTTGATCTGAAATTAGTTGAAGAAGAATTCTGAAATTATTAGTTAAGGCTGTAAACTCAGGAAATCCGCCCAAAATGAAGTAAATATTGAAAAATATTTTTGCAAGTAATAAATTAAGGCCGTCCTCACAATAATGCATGGCTGTGGCTGTGCGTGTTTTCTTTACAATCGGACACGCATTCTCACAACTTGCTTGATGCGTGGTAGTGTGAAAATCGCCTGTCGGTGTTATAAGTATCGCACCAAACGGATTTTCATAAATGTATGGAGAAACAGCGTCGGTGATGCCGATGAAGTGGACGCACTTGTGAATTTCTACACAAATAATACTGGATGCTATGCGTCCGTACACTCACGGGCGATGAAAATCCACTGAGAAAATCACCATATTACTTCTAAATAAGGCTAGCTTAATGACGCCTTCTAAAACATTGAAGAACTTACATTTAACAGAGCATCTGGATATTAAAACGGTAATATTTTGTTCAAATGTTAAATTGAAAAAAATGGGTTTGTTTGGTGTCGACCTCTTGTGAGTGGAACTTTGTCATTATACCCGTGAGTGTATAAGTTCTTAATTTATTGAGTCATACGAATTCCAGACAAACTTTTATCATAACTTCTTAATGTAGACAGTAATCGCTCAAATATACACGAGACGGGAACTCTAAAATAAACACCACAATCCATTTGATTGTTATGCAGATTCGTCATTCATTATAACATTAATAACATAACATTAACACTCCGCATAATTGTTACACTCCGGTAACAACCAACAAGTTACGCACAGTTTTGTAACGAGAAGTTCGTGTGTATTTGCTCGTGTGTGTTTCCTCTTCCTACTTTAAAACTGTAGACAACGATGATTTAGTACGAACTAGATGGAGTGTCAGCGGAAAAAAACGTCTCGACAAAAATGACACCCCACTCCAACACTGAGATCTTATCGTTCTGTTAGGAGATTTGTGGCTTTATTCATTGATACAATGGTTGTCATTAGGTAGAACTTATAACAGTTTGACAGTGTTTTTGTATGTGAGTCACTATCTATTTCGTATATTGTTAATCTAAGACTATAGACAAATTATTATATTATATTATTATGTATGTAGGTACTTTGATTTATTTCGCGGCCAAGGGGAAATAATTAGCACTACTGCTCAGTAATTCCGACAGAGATAGGCAATATTATTCATGAAACATTAGCTAAGAACACTCGAGGTAACATTATCTACAACACAAAAAAAACAACATGTGACAGCCGTTTGGATGTCACGCCTACTCTATGTGTCTGTTACATTAAAGTTATACGACCCCTCTTTTTACGTCTGGGTAAAAAAAATGCTTTTTAAGTTAAATTATGTGTGTGTATTTGTTTATTTCCCTGTTAAAGAAACGGATACGCTGATTGCAATATTTGCTCTCACATATTGCCTATTTCAGATTAACCCCACATAATGGGGTCGAATGGCGTAGTGGTTAGTGGCCCTGACTGCTATGCCGAAGGTCCCGGGTTCGATTCCCGGCTGGGGCAGATATTTGTTTTAAGACAGATATTTGTACTCGGGTCTTGGGTGTTGATATTTATATTAGTATCTATCTATCTATGTATTTGTGTAGATATATCAGCTGTCCGACACCCATAACACAGGTTCTGCCTAGCTTGGGGTCGGATGGCCGTGTGTGAGATGTCCCCAAATATTTATATTATATTACATACAAAATTCTGCGTAGCCTTTTTAGTTACCCTTCAAGAGGATTACTCTAGCTTAACAAAAAGAGAACGAAAGAAAACTGTCATGCAATCTGTATATTTAACACACAGTCGTCGAAATATAACAGGCCCGTTTGGACAGCTCCAAAATGTATGGGATGACAGTTGGTGTCAAACCTAAATCATAAAAAATCTAAACAATAAGTAACTTTTGGTGCTTTAAAAGTTCTTTTTTCTTTCGGCCGTTAAATAATAAGCCAGATTATGTGTCTTTTTATGTATTTCATCAAGTAAATCAAGAGTAAATTGCAAATTTGTGTAGCTGTCCAAACGGACCTATTATATTTCGACGACTGTAGAGTCATGGTTAGCGAAGCAGCGCTCCGTACCTTAGTTTTTCGGTAGCTAGAGTGACCCCCTGAGCTAGCACTGAGCGTAATATAATAACCTAATAACGCGCACGCGGCACATGTTATAATTTAAGGATTAATTAAACTGTTACGAAGCGAGCACAGCGTTTTAAGTGTCAAAGAAAACCCAGTAATTTCAGCTTCCAGGGAGATGTTAAAGACAGAAAATGTAGGTAGGTACAAGTCTAAATTTGTTATGAACTTCTTAAATGGGATTTAGAATTTAAATACCTGACTAGGGTAAAAAGTTTTGCGAACAACAAGTAGCTTTGTGTTAACTTGAATTAGTTACTTATTACTTAATTCATTTAAGTAAGATTGCTAAAACACGTCGAAATGAATTATACACACACAGTAACTATATCAGAGAAAGTAAAGAAAAGTATCGCATTTTTGCCTAAAATCGAAATATAATTGACAGCTATCAGATATAATATATTATAGGTAATTTTAACACGACATGTACTTATACTAGTACCTATGTGTACACAAACATGTAGCTTCCATTAACTAATGTCAAATAGTCCATTTGGATATCGAGGACATACTGAGAAAAGGCACGCCATTAGGTGAAATTTTGGTTTACCAGTAAACTCGCCACAAATTGTAATTCTAGGCGAATACACCCAACTTGGAAATAAAATTAAACAGCTTTTTGCCCTTTGCTGTCGAAGCAGCAGGTTCCTGGGGAACAGAGGCGTTATGCTTCATCAGAGAGCTTGGCAAGCGCCTGAAGGAAAAAGGTCATGATGCTCGCTCTGGGTCGTTCCTGGTTCAGCGCATTTCGTTGGCGATACAGCGCGGTAATGCGGCTGGCTTGTTGGGCACTTTCGAGCCAGGAACGATACGAGGCGGCATCTTTGACTAGTTAGACTAAGTTTGAGGCGAATACTTTGAATTTTTAAAATTTTATCTTTTAGTTCAGTTTTCATAATTTTATTTACAATTAGGTTAGGCTTCATTAGTTAAATGTTAATTTATATTATAACCTTGAATAAATAAATACACAACCTTAAACTTTTAATTAGGTAGTAACTGTATTTGGACAAGTAAGTAGACAAATTAAAACATCTTGAATCTGGCAACCCAGTGGAGCGAGATAAAGGACAGGGGGGTCAGTATAGAAATGGAACGATCCAGACCTGTCATACAATTGGTAAGCTTAATAACTACAATGAGTAAGGTCGTGCGTGGTTACCACCGCGCTCAGAAGTTTAGGAGCAAACCACCGCTCTATTTCATTGCATTAAACGTGCGGATTCCGTGTCAAGACTCGTTCGTTATTTTTGTCATATTCTGTAGTGACCCCCCTGTGAGTGTGGCTGGCAGGAAACGATTTCCTACGAATTATAACTTCATTTCAGTTAATAAGGCTGGAGTCGGCTGGACTTGCGGCGTTTGTTTCATGGAAATATTTGTGTTTGGTGGAAATAGGAATAGTTTTCGGGCATTGTTTTGGGTATGTAATATTCCGTGCCGACATTTTTGTAGCAATTAATCCATTGGAAACGAGCTTTATTTGGTAAATATGTGCTTTATTTATCTATCTCCCCTCGACTATAGAATAATTTCTTGAACTGTAAAAAATGGTTAAAAGCATCAAAGTAACGTATACGTCTGGGTAAAATCTGTGATAATAAAGCGACTTAAAAGGGAATCTGCAGGAAAAAACCGTACAAAAAGGAGTCCATGAATCATGGGCGACCTTATTTGTAGGTTTACATACAAAGTGAGCTTGAAATGCTCATTTGAGCGAAATATCGCAGAGTAAGGTCTTTGTAGTGCACGAGGCGAATACTCCGCATTACAATGTACTGTACAGTACAGTACAGTACAATATGTAGGTACAGGGTACAGGCGAGCGCAGCGGTGACCGGCTTTGAGAGAAAATGTGAGACGCAGAACTCAGGTCACTCTATACTGACGAAAAACGAACGAACGAGAGCTGTCGTGCAATCGGCACGTTTAATACAACGATAGAGAGTCGTGGCTCGCGCAGCAGCGCTGCGAAACATAGTTTTTCGTCATATAGAGTGAGGCACCAGGTAACGGCTCGACCGTGCCACTATTTTGCTATTCCGCTAAAACTCTCAAACCAATACCGCTTATTTAAATTGAACAAGGGTTTCACGATAAAAAATACTTACAAAAGATGTGATGGGTAAATGCGAGTTTCCAAGTACCAACCTGAAACAAAACAAAATTAACAGATTAGCTTTTATTCCGTAATTACGCTTAAATACTTAAATAATAGCATTGTCCTACACGCGGCTGGTAATATCCACGAAATATGTGCGGGGCCGCGCCGCCGGCACTATCAAATTACACCCAAGTCTTAAAAACGTGAGCTCCAAAAGCGGAATTTTAAGCTTGCACGTAACAAGTGGGCAATTTATGAAAATTTGTGGGAATATAAAGGGGGCAAAGAATGCTCTCACTTTTAGCTTCTGTTCTGTCTCGTGAATGAGTTCTCACGGTCTCAGTGCGTCGAGTCGCTCCAAGTTCCCGATATGGCAATTTGCGATATGATCGGTACCCGGAAAGTGGACAGAAATGATTTGAAATCAATAGCGAGTCGAGAGGAAACCACATCTCATTACGATGCCGGCACCGTGACCATTAGACGAACAGAACCACGGAACAACGCGACTACAAAGACTCACTCCGGAATATCGAACAGCAAACGAAAAATAAGCAAAAGAGAGAATGTGGAATACAAGAAGCGGTTTGCAATGCGATGGCCGCCGCCGATAAATCAATAACATCATTTATTGCAACGCTTAATGAGCTACCGAGAAAGCTTTTACGGTCTCCGAAATTGCGGCCGTTAACTCTTTTAAAAACTTACTACTGACTCTAAATCATTATATAATATTTAACCTTAATTAGGTTAATAATGCAATCGATAAAAAGTTATCTGCGTAATTAGAGACTGCAGTTGGGTGCACTAATTTAAAACATCCGTCAGTGTGGTGGTACTGTCACCAGCAGATTCAGTTGACAGATCGGGGCGACATCTGGCGCGGTGCATCGACCTCGAGTACCGGTTCAGTTCTACCTGGCCCCTGCACACCTTCACTCCCGTAACACACTTGTCTCACCGACTGTACTCTTTGTTCTATCTAGACTGGCTGGTTACAAAATCGATGCAGGACCATGTAGGTCCGGTTACCTACTGTTTTTAGTTTTTTACTTTTAAATTCCGGTTAATTATAGCGGTGTTCATCATTGCAAAGGTAAGCTTGGCATGCGGCCAGCAATAACTTGTATTTACAGAGTTTATTTATAATTCTGGCTGTTGTTTCTGAAAATGAAAAATAAACGAACGTTCTTATTTCAAAGTCAATGTTTTAAGCTGCGTGGTACGAAATAGAAGAAATTGCTCATGCAGCGTCATCATTAAATGCTTTTGAATCATAGAGCGTAACAAAAATGTGACCCAATTAATTTTGCGAAACGAAATAAATGTATTTGGACGGGCGCTGTGCAGTAACTAAAAGGCTTTGTTGAAATTGTGAAAAATTCTGATGTTATTCAAATGAATGTGGAATTTCACTGCCGGAAGCGCGTGATATTTTTTGTTTACACATTTAATTAAAAATTATATTATTTGGTTCAATTACATAGGGTAAATCGTGGTATAACTGGCATGTGTCAGTAACTGGCACTTTGACTATAAAACTAAATATATTAAGCTTTTGGATATAGTAAGACCATCTTTGATATCTTTACAGCAATCTCCAATTATTCATTGATATTATAGTTTAATTTTACGCCGCTAGGTGGGTATTTTCCGGCGCTGGAAATTATCTCAGTCAAAGCGGCGAATATCGCCAAAAAAATGCATGTGCGTTAAGTTTTTCTTAAGGAGACACCAAAATTTGTATGGCCTGTTTTCGCGAAAATAAATAAGTTTTTGATAGTGTGACAATAACAAGGAAGTAGGGGAAGGTCTAAACAATATCATAATAGCCCGATTCACTGTGATTTTAGTTGCTTTTGAGTTATATTTGAGGGTGCTAGTTACTGAAATGTAATTCATATCTTCACTTAGTAACTGGCACCCCCCTGCCAGTTACTAATATTTTGGGTTTTGTAATTTTAAGCTATTTTATACCTTCTATCGACAGAAAATACGATTTAAAGTGCACTGTAAAAACCCCCAGTGTCTAGGAAGCTTTGTTTCAATAACTGGCACGGGGCTGCCAGTTACTAATCTGCATACATTTTTTTTACGCACCAATAACTGGCACTTACTGGTGCGGTAAACATTTCTTTCATGTTTCTTTTCAGAAAAATGACTAAAATCAAGGCAATCTACAGTAGTCTGTAATTGTCCACTGCTGGACCTCTCACCAGCAGTGACACTGCACTCTGTTCTCGACCTTCCTCATCCAGCCACTACCGGTCAGCTTTATAAGGTCGTTGGTCCAGCTGGCCCGAAGGTATCCGCCGCTACCCTTGCCTGTTCGTGGTCTCCACTCTAGAGCGCGTTTGCCCCACTGGTCATCGGTTCTTCGGCAGCTATGGCCGGCCTAATGCTACTTAAGCATACATAATTTAAGAGCTATATCGGTTACTCAAGTTCTCTTACGGATTACCTTATTTCTGATATGGTCCTTCAAAGAACCACCAATCTTTCCAATGCCCGCTGATCGATTTTGAATCGGTGGACCAGTCCAACCGTCAGTGTCCACGTCTATGATCCATACGTCATCACCAGTAAGACGCATTGACTGAAGACCTTTGCCTTCAGGCATTTATGTGAAAATTTGTCAAATCTTCCCTTATGCAGTCCAATCCAGTAATACATTTTTTGTTTTATGCACCTTACAGCTTCGTTTTCGAAGTTCCTTCTGCCTAGTCGAATAGACTGTCCAAGGTAGACATAATATACTGTTGCTGCATTAAGGCCGCTATGCATGTTACAACGAGGGAATTCCAGAACTGCCCAGGTCTAAATGGAATCAAAGGCTTTCTTATAGTCCTTGAAGAACTTGATAGAAACACGGTTCGTGATGACCTTAGAAAACAGCTTGAAAACATGACTTATAAACAAAATTGGTTAAAGAGCTTCTGAAGCTGTTCGAGGATAGTAAAAGCTTTCAGATGAGCTGTACTAATTCTGTCTATACCCAGAGCATATGAAGCTGAAAGCCGTAGAAACCTTCAATTTCCGCAAGAAATTTCAGCTTAGAGGCAACTATACTACCGTCAGCAGTCTTCAACTTAGCCAGGTCACTTCTCCCAAGCTGCTGAATGAATACATCAAGGTCCACAAGCATTTGCTTTCTCCATTTCCGTTAACAAATCCAAGGGTTTCTCGATTTATTGCATTCATATGGACCCACGATTCGTCGCATACTTGTACTGTCATTTTGTCCTAGATGTCGACCATTACAACGGTGATTTTGAGTCTAACCGGTACAGAACCTAGACACGTAATTGTACATTACCTAATATCAAATATATTATTGATTTTAGAGTACTTATTGCCTACCTACGACCTAATTGCATGATTTTTTAAAAGGTGCCAGTTACTGAAACATCATGTGACAGTTACTAATTTTTACTGCCAGTTACTAGGTTTTTTGGGGGTAGTGGATATAAACTTCATTAAAATCGAATATTAATCATATATCTTTACCATTTATGCCTATAATTGTTCGTCATCTTATTGCCAGTAATTCAAGCCTACCAGTGCTTAAATCAGGCCAATACTTTATTTTTAATATATTTTTTTGTGTTGCTAGTCGCTTAAACTGCCAGTTACTAGTACTTTTACCCTACTTATGTTGTGTAGTATTCACTTTTTATACCAATAAAATATCATATAACCTTCATATAACTTACAAACATGCGAGATTTCTAATGATCCAAAACGAACGATTCAAAAATATTCCAAATTCAAATCCGCCCCGCACGCGTGCAACATTCCCAAAGCAAACCTAACAATAGTAAGTTCAAAATAAAAACAACTTTTACTTCCTTCTTATAAGAGTTATAACAACAACTTCGATGAAGATAAAGTGGTAGGAGATGGGTATCCACGCGTGAAGGTTCCATAGCTTGGGTTTCAACTATTCGATGCCGAGCTATTACAGAATCAGCTGAGAGTGCCCTTATATAACCGATTTAAACCAGCAAGATTTTTTTTTTAAACAAGGAAACCATACATTCAGAATATAGCAAAGTAAAATAAATGAAATGTGCAGGAAAGGAAATAGACGGATTATATCCGTTAGAATTCAAGTTCAAGAACTTATCATCTAAATTAGCCTATTGTTTGACTTTCAATGTTACGCTACAATGAACTTCAAACAAATGAAAGTCTAATCTCATGCGACGCTTTATTATGTTTGTAAATACAATACAATACATGTGGGTATGGAAATAAGTAATTTACGTACTGTATAATAATATTAAGATGATGGTCGAAACAAAGGCCAATCAGAATCGGACAGTACATGTGAAAGGAAGGACAAAGTTCCAACTCATCGGTTCCCACGAATCTATAAACGCATCAGCCATCCTTTTCGCACTCACACCAAATTGTAGATGTAGAGAGTACTAAATCGAAGCGAGAAAATGAAAGGCAAATGGAACAGGTTTAATGCTGAGGTGTAAAATAAAATGGGAATGAACATCGATTGTCAGTTGTTAGGTCAATTACTTCTGGAATGAAACGACTGGTTTTGAATTCAGAGTTTCAGTTCACTTTTTCTTAGTTACTACGAGTACTTTGGCGTCGACGGTTTTCACTGCACAAAAAATGACCCTTTAAAATCAAAAAGCAGTAAAAACTAAAAAAAATGTGTTTTTTTATATTTCACTTCTAAAAATGAGAAGTTTTAAAGTGTCATATTGGTTCGATACAATATGGAGCGTGACACATGTCGTGTGTGACACACAGGCGAATGTACTGTCTTATGCAATGTGTCTTCAATGTCGTGTGCGGCTGTAATGTGATTCGTGTTTGTTTCGTTTTGCTTATACATTCTCAAGTGTGTTATTAACTTGTTACGTTTCGTTTGCAAACAATTAAAATGTTTACATGGCCACGACGGTTTGTATTTCTATGCAACGATATTTTCGAGTCTTACATTATGGGAAATTGCGCTTACAGTTGTATTATTAGGGATTTTAACATTATTAGCATTTGATGTTCATACCACTACTGTAGTAGTGGAAACAACAATATATACATATATTTATTCATTTTTATACAATAAAGTCTATCTAAAAGCTTCAAAGACGCCAATATTATTTTTAAAGCTTGAGAAAACGGGATTGAGTCCCACAATCTTGACTGTAGTAGGTACATTACCATCCATGCATAAGTAGAGTGTTTATCAAAATGATGGGAATGCGACCACATTAGCTCCATCAGTTCACAGGTACAGTGACATAAAACTTCAAACACTAGCAGTGAAACTGTAGCTCTTTGCCGCAGACATTAAGAACGGTATCACAAAGCCCATCGTTATTACGCTTAGAAATTTACCTACCCTACTGTACAATGTACGTAGGCTGGCACATATTACTAACATCGACGAAGCAAAATCACTTACATTGTTTGTTGAGGAAGAACTTTGAATAGCAGGTAGAAACCATTGTTGGTGCACAAAGCGCCGGGTTTAGTCTCAATAGCTGGATGGTAGATAACGCAACCTATACAAATCGGATCCCTTAGGGTTTCGGGTAAACTAGGTGTAACAATATCGGGAATTCTATTCTTAGTAGTAAGTAAATTGTTATCTGCTGCCACCACATTCACAATAGACACAACTAGTACGCCTAAACTACCTTCCATAAATTTTACGTCGGGAGTCGGGCGATCGAATAATTTGGTAAATTCAGTAAATTCCGTCGGTGCCATTATTTTGTAATGGTAAAACACCTTCATTTTAAATTATTGGTATGTACATTAAACAATATTATGTTGTCAAATATTTACAAGATAAATTAGAAACTTGATTTCCTCAATGCTATAAAAAATTTATATAAAGCCAAACAAAAATTCTATGACAGACTTATATTGAAAAACATGGTATTGAAAGCATCTATAAATATGTGTACCAGGAGAGCAGGGGATAGGGGCAGTCATTCGAGAGCAGGTAGACCACCCTACTCAACCTCGCAGTGGGCACACGTGTTCCGAGTCTCTAACTCGGTAAATCAATGCCTTTAGATACGAACCCACTATAATAATCTATAGATTATAGAGAGGTTTACAATTACAATATATCTAGGAAGAAAATTAAACCAACACAGTTGTGGCTTCTAGGAAACAGATACTTTAGTAAGTAATAGTTTGCAGAGTATTTATAGTCGAAGCAGCGTTACCTTCCTATCCTACGCTGTCTAGTTTATATATTATAGAAAATATAATAATCTGTATGTAATTGGGTATATAATTAAAAAACCGGCCAAGTGCGAGTCGGGCTCGCGCACAAAGGGTTCCGTAGCAGCAAAATTACAGTTAAATCAACCTATCTCAAAAACTATAAGAGATACTTTGATCAAACCAAAAATCGTTGAAAGAGTTAATTAGCATGCATCACCTCTATTTTTTTTAGAATTTTATACCCCGTAGTTATAAAAATAGAGGGGGGGGACATACTTTTTACGACTTTGAGAGCTGATATCTCAAAAACCGTTCACTTTAAGAAAAATGGTTTTTAGAAAACTTTATATCATTTTAAAAGACCTTTCCATTGATACCCCACACGGGTATGTACATCGAAAAAAAAAATTTCATCCCTCAGTTACATGTATGGGGGGCCCCACCCCCAATTCTTTTTTTTACTATTTAGTGTCATATTTTTGTAGCGGTTCATACAACACATATTCCCATCAAATTTCATCACTGTAGTACTTATAGTTTCCGAGTAAATCGGCTGTGACAGACGGACAGACGGACAGACGGACAGACGGACATGACGAAACTATAAGGGTTCCGTTTTTGCCATTTTGGCTACGGAACCCTAAAAAGTCAAAGTCGCATCACAAACCTCTTGACCCAGAATGGAAAGTCATAAATCAATTGGAAACAAACAGAGCCATAAAACTCAAGAGAAAGTTGGTGACCTTGCAAAAGTACGAGACGAGCCATGCGGTTCAGTAAATTAGAGATAAGCTTTTATTGTTTCTTCACCAAGCACAAATCATATCAATTAATGTTAATATCTGAACTAAACCTGACGCTCCATCCCTGAGTCATAATTCCCTTCGAACGAAACCAGTTCTCGAAAAAAAAAGGCAATGCACCGAGCTTTGGTATACGCTGACCTGCAAGCCTACTTGTATGGGTGTTAGTGCTTATGTATGTGTGGATCTCTTGTGGAGTGTAGAGACAGTAACTTGTGCAGATGTGTGCGTGGAACCAGTTGTAACCTGTTTTACTATAGTTGAATGAGACGGCGCTCGTTCCCGTATTGCGAATACTTTCTACTGGTCCTAGACCACGTGATCTTTGCAACATTTACAAGTTTTATCCGAAAAAGGAAAAGCTTTTAATGAGAGTCGGTATTTTGTAACGGATATTTTCAAGGCTTTGTGTTGTATCTCAATTTGGTTTAGTCGTGAACAATAAAATATTGATGGTATCTTTTTAATTACAGTAATTATCAAGTTATCGATTTATGTAGGTACGGTACTGTCAGAAACGAGTTTATTTGGCGTACTTTTATTCAGATACACAGGGTCTTAAGATTGGGTTTTCATTCTTAATAGTAGGTACGTTATTTCAGGTTAAACGATTCTATGTTATTCTACCCGACATGACATAAAATAAGTTTCAATTTCCACAACGGCAAATAAACTTAATTTTGTTTGAAGAATTGAATAGAATTTGCATTTTCGCCAGTACGTATTCACTCAACACCAATCTAGAGAGTTCGTCGACACCCTTTCAGGAAGGTAAATAGATTATGCTGTACTTCCCAAGTCGGAAATTTGGGCCCTTGTGAGGGTAACCGGATTGGGTCGGATCCAAACCGGAAAAATGCTGTTTGGACCCAATTCTGACAGGTTACAAGTTCGTCGCGTCTAATGGATTCTATTTAGCTTTGAATGTTGCAAGGGTTGCTGAGGTAGAGGGGTTCGTGGATGAACTAAGCTGATTTATACCAGTTAAATACTATGGAGTTTCAATAATGTTTAAAATGTGAAGAGTATTAGCACTTCTACTAAAGTCAGGTTTTGAAATTATTGTGACCACTAGCGGCTGGGTGAAAAAGGCCTGGGTTGCGCTTTAGGGAGAGATATTTATGCCCAGTAAAGGATCTTGCTACTACACCAGACGACGACGCAAAAGAAAATACAGGATTGGCTGCATCAGGTGGAACTTCAGGGTAAGTACGCTGACATTTCCTCATCTCCACTGATATTGTTAGGAATTTGTACAGATTGCCAAATGACGTCGTCGTTTGTTGCAAGAGCCAAGTTTCCATATTGTTGGACAGGTGGATCCAATGTGCAGAATGTGTAGGTCTAACTAAATCCAAGCACATTATTATATCATTGATCGTTTTTCCGTTTATTATCTGTAAAAAACTGATGATATCTACAAAAAAAATACTGAATCAGGGCCTTTGACCTGGTAATTGAATTCTAAGTCAAACCCGGTGACCGGGCAGTGCGTACTACTCCGGTTATATATTTTAAAAACACTTTATTTCAGCAATTTATTATAACAATTTGGTTTCAGTTATGACTTCCGAACTAGGATTTATTACCTTTATGTCAGAAGATATAATATCAGATTCGTAGCTCTTCTTGTCGACATCAATAGCCCTGCTAGATTAGTCCAATGTCCCTCGATTCACGTAACAAAGCGTCACCAAGATTACAGTAAGTAGAATCACAGAATAATAACTAGTGGTAGTATTTATGAAGGCTTATTGTATCCTCAAGCTTGTTATTCCATAAGTGATTATAATTTGGTTGTTATACAGATTGAATAAATGCTTAATAGAGAATGAATCCACGATTCCACTGTTATTACCTTGCCATATTATCAGGGGTAATGTAGTAAAATGTAATTCGGAGTACACCTTCTGCATTGGCGTCCGGAAAAGTTAATTATTTTCTGCAACTCTGTGCGGTTGGAATAAAAACGGCATTGGGTGGACTGTACTGTAGTATTAGCTGTGCTCAGCTGTTAGTATGTAGGTAGGTGTCTACGTGTCTAGTCAGGTAGTATACATTAGTCTTTTTTGCTTACTTATTAAGTTATGTAAATTTATTTTATGTGTGTGAAAAAATAAGATTATCTATCTATCTAATAGCTAATAATGATTTTTATTAACTTATTTAAGTACTTATAGTGTTATGGTTATTATAACATTATACTCACCAACAACTTTAATCTAGTGGTAGTGAAACAGGCACAAAATGATTATTTAACAACATATTTAAAAAAAAATACCTCGTAACTCATAAGTATGATGACAGATGACTAAAATATGCTATCTATGATATTAAAAGTAATTTTCAAATCCCAGGCCTATCGGATTCTCCCTATCACAGATAGTATAAGTAATTCAAGTTCCCATAGTCATAAAACACTATCGTATCGGCGACTATAACTTCGACACACGTATTCAATGTCGTACCAACCCCAAAGTTATTGTAGCGGGATAGGGTCGTTAGAAGACAATAGATATAAATTGAAAATCCTGCGCCCCATCGCTTAAATTAATGTGGACCCCCGCAATTATTATACGCATTTATCATTTTGTGACCGTTGGTTGGTGGTCATGTCTTTTATTTTGTACAATGTGTTACTGAAGTACCTAGTTATGATAGTTATTTGCTAGGAGTGTGACAGGGTAAATGTTTTTTTGTCGAAACCGTGAGAATTATGGTAATTTATTGAATTGCAGCTCCTGATTTAATATTGTCGCACATTTTAAATATAACTTAAATAATAGTTAAGTAGGTAATTGAATGTACTCAGTTTTTAATAAGTAGGTTCAGCAATGAAGCATGAATTCTACTAAAACTGATGATTCAATTCGATTATTACCTAAACAAATAAAAAAATAAAATAATAAGTTGTATACCTTTACCTAGCTTTCAGCAAAATGATTCCAAATTCAAAATACCTAGGTTGCCAGCATCAACCCACTCGCTGCGATTCGAAATTTGAAAGTGCTCGACGCCAGACCACAAAACGTTGAGCGTTTTCTCCTCACTTCACTCGAGACTTCGCGATCGAAACGTCACTCAGCTGACTGAATCGAGTTGGGAAGATCAAGAGAGTACACGCTGCCGTCATGATTTGTTTTGGAGAAATGTTAGTACTAAACTAGTAGGTACATTTAATAATTAATATGGTGTATACTCGTACATAATGCAATAAGACGACGTATCGAAGCAGTAATCCTTATTTTTTATACATTTATTAACGTATAGGACAATAGCGCTAAGTACACAAGTAAGTAGAGAATAATCGAAAGTCTTCGAAAGTACAGTAGTAAGTGCACAATAATCGTAACGAAAACCTACTTAATTTCATAAACAAAATACAAAAGTTGATAACACAATAGTTAAAGAAAACAAACACAATATAAATTTTAAGTAAGTATGAATAAAAGAATAAAACACAAAGAAAAACATACCTAATATATGCTTGCTGTCAAATGTAAAAAAGTGTCCACTCAGCTTGTGCAGTAGTGTCTTTGAAGAGCAAAATCCTATACGAAGCCAGTGGCGCCAACGCCAAGAAACTTTTTTTAGCATCTCTACACCGGCAAAGCTCCGTTGGATAGCGAAATCACAAATAAAAGTCGCATAAAAATCAACGATTGCATTTCCCGCGGCCCGCTTACTTTGTTATAACTTTTAACATTTTGCATAACAATGAAAATTGAACCGATTTTTGCATCGCAATAATTGCAGCTTGCAGGTTATGGTTTGCTGATGTTTTGTGTTTTGTTTTTTTGTGATTGTGCATCATTTTGAATGCATAATGTTTTTAAATCAAATAAAGAATATATAAAATAGATATTTAAAATATTATTAAAATATTTTTTAAATTCTTTATAGCAATGATGCCTATCGAAAACAATGATTCAAAGGCAGCAAAGGCTGTTGCCTTCTATTACAGGCAGTCCTTATATTAATTAGATTACACGAGTACTCATTATATGTAAAATGTAACACAAACTAGATACAAGTACCAGGAGATTAGAAACATGACTCTGTTAATAACAAGGTTTCTCGGATCGATGAAGGCCTAGTACTAGCCTTGCCCATTTCATCACGGACCTCACAAATATAGATATGAGGTGTGCCTATAGGCTTGCAAACCAATATTACAACAACGATCAGGGAACTCCATCCTTAAAACAATATAAATAAGAGTGTTTGATTGCATCGATTTAGGTCGTGAATTTGTACGTACTGTTAGAAGGGGTCAGTTAATAAAAGGCGAACTAAATGTCAGACACCGGATAAGTTCTTTAGCAACACTATTAGGTAGATTAAGTGGTAGGTAAAGTCACGCTTAAATCTATTCTTAGTTTTAAGCAGGCTGACTGAAAAAAACTAACTGGCGCCTCTTTTTATAGAAGTTGGTATGTTTCAGTCTTTTAGAACGAAAAAATCAGTTTATTTTATGACAAAAAGTGTTGAAAACAACTAGATATGCAATTTCATGTCATTTCAATCACTGAAAGTATTCTTTAATAAGTGAATGTCAACGAAAAAGGTAAAAGTTTGTTATTACGAATGTTACGTTGCATAAAACATAATAAAAATAATAGCTATATGCATGCGATCATGTGAGAGGTCACAAAGCGATCAAATTCACCTAATAATATTCATCCTCTAGTTTATTTTATTGTCCGACGCGCCATTAAAATAATTATGGCGTGTAAATGACAAAGAAAAAACCGTCCATTATACATCTTTCGACAATAGCCAAAATTACCTTGCAAGGCAGTCGAGGGTTTATGGACTTTAGACTTTGATGATCATGTGTAAGAGATGATATTGTATTGCATTGACTTTAAGGTGGCTTCTACGACACATAAGAAAAATAACCAAGTTAATACAGATATCAATATTAAATTTACACCGTATAACGCCGGATTTAAGGTTGAAAATCAAACCTGAAGTATCATCAAGAATTACTTAGTAATACCTAGTTGAATGCAGTACTGACGAAGAAAGAAGACAAAGTGATTGTTCCATAAAACTATTAGGTTTCGTAACACTTTGACACCACATAATCTAAGTGTTGTAGCAACTTATGTTACAATCACTCGAAAAATATTCATGTCACAATCTTCCGTAGGTTTTCTTTAAAAATGAACCACTCACATTGAAGGAAAGTGTCTTGCACAATTGATAATGGCTTTAGTGTGGTCTGTAATGTGAATAGTTATCCATTGACACGGTGTGAAATGTAACTACTTAGGTACTATACATAATATCATTATCAAAATGAATAATGTTTCTAGCTACGAAGATTTTATTATAGCAAAATAACATTAATTTTTGAAGGTGGAAAACACCATAAATGTGACAATAGCATTAGTAAAAACTTGTTCACTAACTCTAAGCTAGAAATAAGCAATGTATATAGGTACAGTGTGCATTTATTGAGACCCTGATAATAAAGTAATATACTGGAATTGCTATAATCAATATGAAATAATACTCGGTTAAGTAAGTAGGTATATGTTCAGATATTTGCTCTTAAAGTGCCTGCTTTTACGTCCTTTGATCAGCGCGCATCCCATTGCCCAACTCTAAAGCCTACTTGAAATTTAAATCCGAGAGACATTGACAAAATATCGTTCATTTCCGTTTTTAAAACGCAAATTCTTTGTGTTCCATTTACAACAAAGGCTGGATCATTATACAGTATCTGTCCCGTCAAGCTACCATTTTGAACGACAGTTCAGCGGAATGATTGTTTTCATGTAAATTGTTGTTTTGCGTGCGCCCGCTATCGCCAGACAACGTAGGATTCTCCAATTAACTGTATATTGTATTCCGCATCGGGGCATTTTCGCCTCTAACACCCTGTGAATAGACTATACAGGCAGAAACAAACAGGTAAGATAGCACGGTGCATATGCTTCTGGCTATTTTTATGCGTGTTCTAAAACGATTAGTGTAACTTTTAGCGCACTATGCTCAGAAGTAACGTTCCACGATATTATAGTCGGTTAAATAATAAAGATAAAGCAACCGGGTCCGATGGTCAAAAATGCCGCAACATTATCGGATAGGCTCAAAACAAAAGAACATTTAAATTTCATAAATAGAATCATTTCTTTTTTAACAAAACCATAGAGGCAAGAAAATGCCCAAACAAAATTTGTGTTCGATATTTGAATGAGGATTTGGTATTGTTTCATAATTTTCGTCCAGATAGTCATCTGGGTGGCCAGTGTGGCTTTCTGTGTTCATCCGAGTATGAAGTTAGTTCTGTTCTGTTGAGTTTTCATTGATTTCACAGTTGGCATAACTGGTTTTAGCTGCTGAAACTAAGCTAAAGTAGCACTTTGAGTAACAATGTTACGGGAGTCTGATATTCAACTTGTATTTAATTAATGTGAGTGTTGAAGCTGCGACTAAAATATATTTTTTATTCCTGACATAGGTAAATCATAGTAATAAGTTGCCACATTACATAACTTATACATATATTTTTTTGTTACTCATACTAAAATAAAACTGAGCTGAAAGTAGACTTAAATCGAATATTATAAATAAGTTACATCATAATGAAGTTAGTAACAGATGAGCTTGAGTGGCCATAGACCAGATAGACCCTGGCCATTGACATTTTGCGCGTTTGTAGAAAACTTTCACTCACTTTATAGACATCGATTTTCTTCATACTTGCTTTCTATTTTATTATGCTATTGCAATTATAGAGCTAACCCACAGTCTGTACAATTTCATGTAATATACTAACTGAATTGTACCACAGTTATTAGGTTACCTATTATGTTAATATTAATTATAACATAAGTTTAAATAATAATATGAAATATTAAAAAATATATAAGCAGGTACTTATATTTCAAACTTTTATATTTTAAACTTTTATTTCTTACATACGTTAACAGCTACAAATCTCTAATAAATACAAAACATATGGTAATAAATAATTAAACCACAAATCGTTTACCTCATTTGCTATTATAATTTAGCTCAAATATTTAGGTCAACTCTAATAGGTATCTATTACATCACAAAATAATGACATAATTCGTATGATAATTAAGAAACTGTCACGGATAGGTATATGTATCTACGTTCTAATCCGAATACTTACAAGAATTGATAAATCCTAATCCTAACTAATATTATAAATGCGAAAGTAACTGTGTCTGTCTGTATGTCTATCTGTTACTCTTTCACGCCAAAACTACTGAACGGATTTGAATGAAATTTGGTATACATACGGTCTAGACCCTGGAAAAGAACATAGGCTACTTTTTATCTCTAAATTCCCACGGGAAAACAGCTATGTGGTGGAACTTTTTCACTGATCGCGAATGTACCTGAAGTACTTACAAAAAGTTTTTAAACGGTATTTCATCTTTTCGTACTTATGCTATTGTTTATTACAAAGAAAGTATTTTTGGAGTTACCTAACCCAGTAGTCCTTTTGTTACAAAAATAAACAAACACTATAACAGGTAGATCAAGTTTGGACGCACCAACTAAGGGTGTCCTACTAAAACCGGGTTTTAAGCTAAAAGTGAAATCTTTGTCATTTCTGTCTTTTTCGCTCCTTTACAGTTTTATGACCTTGCAACAACATTTCATTTTCACTATCATAATGTATCTACCTATACGTGGACTAGAGACCTAACTTACTCTTTTGTTGAATGTTCAGTGAATTTGACCCTCAGAGTAACTTACAGAGGCGCCCATACACCCCTAAAACTGCCCTAAAACACGTCTTTGTTCTATGTGTTCCTTGTTGTAATTAATTATAGCCAAATTTATTTTTGTGGGTGTAAAGTCAGGAAAAAAAAAACACACACACACGCACTCACGCCTTGTACTAATGTACTCCCTTGCGGGGTAGGCAGAGGTGCATTTCGCCAGAGTGTTATGTTAGTCCCAATGTAATAGGGGGCGGGCCTATTGCCATTTTACGAGCACATCCAAGACCCGAGAACAAATATCTGTGTTTAAACAAATATCTGCCCTAGCCGGGAATCGAACCCGGGACCATCGGCTCAGTAGTCAGGTCACTAACCACTACGCCATTCGGTCGTCAGGAGTGAACCAAAATACTATGGTACCTAGATACTGTCAAACAGTCACTGCACTTCGTAAAGCTGCAGCTACACGGGCTCGTTATCGACGTCGATAAACTATTTTAATGCGCGTTCCACCAAACACAGCGTCGTATTTATGACGAATCGCGATATAGTGACGTTAATCTACGTCGATAATCAAGCCATACAGCGGCAGCAGATACAGAGAAACAATCCAGCACAGCGGGGACGGTCTCAAATCGAGTTCAGGCTCCTAATTGGCTCTTCGGATCTTACTTGAGAACCGCAAGCCACTCTGACCTGCATTTTGAAGACCTAAGTACACCTAGACGTTTTGTTGGACGCTGGTTATTAGGGTATCCGAGTTTTTAACGGATTTAATAAAACAGTCGTTCTGTGTTTCGTTAGTTGTGTTTTTAATGTTTAAAGACAAAATCTAGGTGAGATAAATAATAATACCTATTATTATTTGTCATTCGTAGTCTTGATTTTCTGATTGAATTTAATATACCTAAACATGCATAGTATGAGTAATTTAATCGAGGATTCAGAATAAATCCCCAAAAATTACCAAACACATTATGAAAATGCATTGGAATCACTAAAACGTTGTTTTTAAATAATTATGTAAGCAAGGATTATGCCATATTACTCGTATGCCATATTATCGCTTGCACCCAAATCCCACCAGCCAATTAGACAAAGAATGCGTTTGCTATTTGAAAATCGAACGTTTGCATTCTAAAACCGTTGCTGGTCGCCATTAGGGTTGCCCGGTCTGAATCGATCTTCTGGAAGATCGATTCACGACAATACGATCTACCGATTTTTTGAATAGATTCAATGGAATGCAATCTTTTGGCAGATCGAATCGTATGCAGAGAAAATCGTTTGAAAAAATCGTATCATCAGGAAATTAAACTCTTCAGTTTTTATTGCTTGGTTCTGTCGCCATTTTGTTGTTTTGGGAGTTTCGTTTTCTGATGATACGATTTTTTGCGTGCTTACTATCTCTTTTGTTTATTTTTAATCTTCCGAGTTCGATTCAAAGTCATACGATTTATATTAAGAATTACCTAAAATATATTTTTTTATTGATACAATATTCCAAGATCGATTAAATTGATTCAAAGTCATACGATTTAGATCGAGAATCGATTCACGGATTTCCGATCTACAAGATCGATTCAAGCCAGAAAATCGGGCATCTCTAGTCGCCATTACAGCGCTCAATCGGTTTGAGAGCTTCTCCGTTCTATCCGATTGTTGTTCCGAGTCGAGCGAGATCAAACCCGGCGATTTAATCCATTTTTAGTTTCCAATATAGTATAGAAATTTTCTATCGGCTTGGCTGAAGCTGAGCCATTAGGGTGTTGGAGTGCAGCCAACATCTCATGCATGTTTATTTGTAAACTAAACTCCAGATTCCTGGAAGCGTGGAGTCTTCCGCGTCCTATCGCGGTGTATAAATTCTATGGTGCAAAATGATAGGGCGGCGTCGAGAGACGTTTCAGAGTGGTTAGAGTTAATGTTTAAGAGTTTCATTCCTTAGAAGAATACACGGTAAAGTTATAGAGGTGTAGTTGCAAAAGGGGCAGGTGTGGTGCACCGTTATGATTCAAGCACCATAGATTGCAGTTTAATCGAACTATGATATTGACTGAAAGTGTGAACTTGATAACGTCAAGTTGAATTTGAGTAAAATGCTTTGTGAGTTGTGATGCATGCTTATTAAATGCTTATGTAGATTAACTTAACTCGTGATACTGGGCCTTACTCAACTGAAAAACTCTGCAGTCTTTTAATTTTTAATAAAATCATTCATTCCATTTTCTAGACACATATTACAATGCCCGATAAGTCTGTATCACGTGTATTTAAATAAGTTTTATCGTTAGTTATTCAGATATTGGCCTGTATCGGGCACGTTTCTAGACAAATTCAAGTGTTGTCTAGTCGGATTGCCCAATATTTCCTACGTTCTTTGTTAACGTGTAATTGTAAGTATGTTTTGGTAAACACCTGCTGGACGCGATTGTATGAATAATCATTATCAAAACACAACTTCAACTATTCAACTGGTACTTGTACTATGTTGTTCAAACTTTTTATTGCTACGACTGATTCTAAATATGTAGTTACATTCAAAATATGAACTAATTGTAATAGAAAAAGAAAAATAAACTATAATATTCCGTCTTTCTTTTATCTTTGCGCTTTTTATTATATTTTTAATTACTTAACTCATTATTCAGATCATACGGCCACATTAAATTGAACAGAAAATTTAGTGCGGATTCATTCACAACAATCGCCTGAGTAGGACCTTACTACCCTCAAGGCCACTGTAAAACTGACATCATTATTGTAATGTTTTCGGTTTTTATGCCTAGATAGAACATCGATACATTATTATACAGAGGACTCAGAGGACTAACCAATGAACACGACATTACTATAGATAGGGCTAACCAACGAACACGACTTCTAGAAGCTTCTGTCATAGTCTCCTAGTATTCATAGTCACGTCGGCGTCGGCGGTGGTCGGATAGTGCAGTGGTTGCGGTCGCTTCCGCGTCTCACGGTCCGTTTCTTCCGATCCCGGCTGGGACGGAAGTTAGTTAACAATCGTTTGTTTTTTCCTGTTCAATATAATGTTACTTATAATCATTCAAATTACTATGTGTTGAAATTTATATTTAAAAGAACTACTTAACACTACAATACACAAGAGTATCAATACGTCTTAGTGTATGTAATATTATAACAATACAGTTCTTCAACTTTCAATTCAAAATTGCGAATAAAAATGACCTCCCACCAGACAAAGGCTTACACAACCAACCATAGAGTAATTTGCTTTTGACCGGCGAATAACCATTAACTGCAAATAGGAATAGTTTTAGTGGAGATTGGTACTCAGTACCTACGCATAGACTAATAATAGGTAATAGGTAGGTATAGGTAGTCTATGTCAGTATCAGTAGACATATCATGAATAACTACTCACTTGAAATCGATTAGTTCTCATTGTACCTATATAAACACTTAACAGCTGCTCAGGGTGATAAAAGTGAAACATAGTAAATACATAATCGTTATGTATCTCTTAGATAGCGCCCCTAAGTAAAAACTAATCAAGCTATAAGCTCGCTTGCATAATCTAGTTATATTTCATCCTCGACTAGATAAATGTTACAATAGTCCTCTACCCAAATGTTGCCTAGAAAATATCGTTGTTAGCTAAAACGCTGTCTATTTTATTGTTTCCACTGTTTAAAATAGTGATATCGTGCGTCCTCTTAAAAAGTATATACATCATTATATTAAATTTACTTTTGTTCACGTTTTTATATCTGTGCAATATATTCTTCCGTGCTACGACAGCCAAGCCTTCAGAATACGGCGCATATGCGCAGTTAACGTCTAAAAGATGCGCATGATTCTTACAAACCTACTTCTCGAGTGTGCGCAAGAGTTTTGCAAGCGCGCGCTATTGACCGACAAACCCTCAAGGATAACACTGTTTACTGATTCGAGCTGTGTTCTATCCATTAAGACGTCCCTGTTTAGATTACTAATTCTTGATTTAGATTTCAGAAAACATCTCGATTTTTTCAGTACTTTTCTCCAATCCAGTTCATATGTGTGTGATCAAATAAATATGTGATTATGTGTATACACTGGGTGGTTTTGTAAAAACAATTCTTCATAAAAACCACCTTATTTACTCGACTACAGCAATAAGAAGTGTTCTATTTTATTATCTGTAAGCAAAACACTTGTACCTGGCTCTCAAGATTAGAACCTTTTTGTATATCCCCTTAAGGTCCATACTCCCTTCCTAAGCTTGGTCCATTTCCCAGCACGCTGGGCCACTACGGGTTAGTTGGTTCACACATCTAGATGTGCTTGTTCTAGATGTGTAAGTATCCTCAGGATGTTTTGCTTCCCCGTAAGTGAAATGGTAAACACTGTTCATAAATTTCAAATGAATTCATTGGTACATGTCTGATTCTGGAATCGAACCTGAATCTATTCTCTGTAGTGCGAAGCGAGCGATTACTCGACTGAGCTCCCTAAGAAAAATAAGATGTGATAATCGTATTTGCTTCTATCAAAGTATCTGCAAATAATGTTATTAAAAATCGATTGAACAGCCGGCCAATTCCAATTACGGATCGACTAATTACAGACTCACGCTACAGCTACAAGAAATGAGTTTAAAAAGTTTCTTCAGAAAAACTTGTTACGCAGACAATGAGTGAACGTGTTGACAACTCGCCCCATTACCACTGCTAACTCGATCAACGCGTTCTAGGCTTTAACTCTTGGGAATAAGGGTTAGTGGGAGGCAAAGTTATGTTGGTTTATTTTGTAATTGGAACAACAAATCCGGTGTGGCATCGACACACTTGGTCGAGAAGTCGGATAATAGCCGGGTACTCGATCTATGGTATTGCATCGCTTGGCGCGGCTTCGATTAAGAAAAGTTTTATAAAAGCGCCGTTTAAACTCCCGAGGGGCATTTGCGGGGATCCGACTATTGTGGTTTCTGGTACAGTCTACAAGACTACTAGATCAGAATAGCGTCTAGTACATAAAACTCTGAAGTCTTATGTCGTAAGGTTTAAATTGGAACTGCAACCTTTGTTATGAAGACGCTTCGAATGTTCTTGAGCATGCATGCATGTTACGATAAAAGGCACTGTTTGAATGAGATTTTGTTAAAGTTTTGATCGAGTATATTAAATCTCTACTCTTTACGGAAATGGTGCAAAACTTTGCATTATTTTAGAATAATTATCTAGGTACCTACTTACTTAAGAATTAGGAAATAATGTAATTTAGAGCATGCTCCGTTGAATCCTTGTATATATAGTATTTTTGCCTAACACAGGATGCTACTAAACGTTAAAAATAAATTGTAAGTACTTACAGAGTTAAAATATTTAGTAAATTGGTATTTAAATAATAAAAATTTTAATAATGTGAAAACCTTATATTTACTTTGTGTATCAACACTATAAATGACGAAACTATACTTAACTTACTTCTTTCTGCAAGTGCAAAAAGTGTCTGAAACAACACTTGAAAAATTTTAATTTTGGAATCATATATTTGTAACGTTTTTCTTGTTTTTAAATTTAAATAGCGAACAATGTTAGTCGTGTAGTGCACATAACCTACATTCTCTATGACTTTCCAACTGCCATATGGCCGCCGCTTAGAAACAGGTTCCAGAGACAAGCGTAGACCTCGTGTAGACCGCAGCTAGGAATATTTTAATATTTAATCGTGTTTATAAAGTTACTAATGCAAACATTGCTACTTACTGCGCTGCTCTTAGGCCGGGGTCTCCTATTTACGCTGAAGGGCGCGTCCAGCGTCACGCCGAAGGCCGTGTCACGATGCTCACTATAGAAATGTACTGATGCGGTCTCCCTCACACGCCGACGTTGGCGCGTAGATGTAGTGACAATCGTGACGCGGCCTACGGCGGTGACACTTGACGCGACCTACGGAGTAAATAGGAGACCCCGGCCTTAACTTTGCATCATGTTTTGACGTTTGGTTTAGTGTTTACGTTATAACCGTGAAAAATACGAATAAAATTCATTGAATATACCTATAAATATTGCTGACGGTACCATGCAGAATGTAGATATTCAATTTGATGACTACTTTGAAATCAGATACTACCGTGGCGCTAGACTTGAGGTAGTTAACTATATCCTTACTAACTGTGTCTGTCTGTCTGTGTGTCTGTCTGTCTGTTACTCTTTCACGCCAAAACTACTGAACGTATTTGAATGAAATTTAGTATACACATGGTCTAGACCCTGAGAAAGAACATAGGCTACTTTTTATCTCGGAATTCCCACGGAAAAACTTTTAAGGCAAAACGAAGCGCGCGGGAACAGCTAGTACTTTATAATTATTATCATAAATCAGCGCGGGAATCATAATTAACCCCGGGATTCCTTTAATAAGGAAGTGCTGACAGGTATATCTTGAACTATATCTGTATCGATTGAGTTGAAAGTGTTACTCGCATCCGCTCACGATATCTTAAGACATCCTGTGTGTTGTGTGTCCAAGAATACGCGAGCTTCTTACTGACTATGAAGGACAGGATTATTATTTTATAATTTATGAATTAATAGTATAAAAGAAAAGGAATTCACTGTAAATATATTTTTATTTTGTGTTTTAAATGTACCTATAGATAGGTATATTAAACCTGAACATGCAACAATTGTATATAGGTATAACTAATCGCTCATATTTTAATTTAAACTGTAAGGGTGGGTTGCATCAACATCCCGGTTATCGTAATAGTTAAGGTTAAACTTAGCAATGACAGAGTCGTTACAGTCAACATTTTACTGCAACGTGTTGCACCATCAAATCGTCGGTCATTGTTAATGTTATTAGGGTTGCTATTCGTTTGAGACATAATTATCCCCAAAGTTATTGTGGGAAACGTTTTTATGTAAGGCAATACCAAATCTAGCTGTCGGACTGAAGCCGTCACAGAGTACATTGTAGCCGTCATTCTCTGTCAAAGCACTCAAAGTCAACATGTCATAGGAACTAAGTCTGTTGTTCCTCCAAATATTGACCAAAAGATTATCATCAATAAAACCCGCGACAAAGTAGACTCTAATAAGCCTTTATTAAGAGCGGTGGTAGCTCAGTCGGGTAAGCGCCCGCTTCTCACGCCAGAGATGCGGGTCCAATCCCGGCGCTGACATGTACCAATGAGTTCTTTTAACATAAGTACAATGTATACCATCGCTCTTACGGTGAGGAAAACATCGTAAGGAAACCTGCATATCTAGATTTAGCACATCTAGATATGTGAACCCACCAACCCGCAGTGTACCAGCGTGGTGGAGAAATGGTCCAAGCTTTGGTTCCATTCGAGAGAGCCAGGTGCAGGTACTTACACCCCCAGAGAATAGAATAGAATAGAAGCCTTTATTATTAATTATCTTATTAATTAATTCTTAACAAGTTGAAATAAAAACTAACGATGTAATCTATTAAAATAATTATTTATTGACATCCTTCGATTATGCTCATCATTCCTGTTAACTGCATAGACAGGTTCCTCTTCATCAGATGATGAATCATCATAAAAAACCTAGCTGGTGGTGGCTGGTGGTGGTAGCACAGGGTCTCTATTTTGTTTACATAATATATTATGCAGCTATGCCGTAGCCACAATAATGGGCTGCACTCTTCTTAGTTCTGTCCTTATTTTCATTGATATGTTTCTGTATTTGAGTGATTGCAAAAATTCTGAAAACAAGGTTATTCAATTAAAGAGTTACGTAGGTTACTTTGATATTAGATTGCTGCGCTGGACCGGCAACCGGCAGGTAGCCGGTAGTGGCTGGATAAGGAAGGCCGAGGGCACAGTGTTGTTTCGCTCCTTGGAAGAGCCCATGGCTAGAAGTGGACGCTTATTTGGTGGTGAAGATGATCATTACACCTACAACATAATAATAGGTGCACTTACTTCGTCGTTGGAGGCAGTAAGAAAGGTTCTAGTTTTAAAGCCAACACACGAGCCACATTTTTGAGACCTGGAACCTGCGAATCTATCAATCCTCTGAAAGTACACCTTTCTCTTCATATTTCGTAAGTTCCGTACTTACTCCACCTCAATCTCAATTTCTGAGGAACTTGTTTCAAGCACTATTTCACGTAGAAGCGACATGATAAGAATTATTGAATATTAATATTTGTACGTAATACTGTTACTTTGAGGTTATACAACGGGTTTGACAGCTACCTGACTTTAACTTTAACAGTAACCGGCCAACATGGGGTGGTTATGGTTATCGTTAAAGTTATGACGTCATTTTAACCATAGTTGAATGGTGCAACCAATTTTTCGCTTAACCGATGCTTTGACAGACGATGTGACGTTTGTAATAGTTAAAGTTAAATGGTGCAACGCACCCTAAGTAATTATAACCACTGCAATTTAACCAAATATTAATAATCTATCGTTCATATTGAAATTATTAAATAATTGCTGTTACTGCGCAAAATTAACAAACACGTCGAAATCCATTAACAAATTACTAACAGTAAACATGCTTGACTAATATCGCAAATCTGTTTATAAATAATTGAAACGCATCAAGCGTTAATATGTTATCAAAATAATGTACATAATAGTGAATTGATCAGTAATAATATGAGTATGTAGGTATTATGTAAGTACAATTTATGTACTGTAATGAGTCTGTATTTATGTACTTACAAAAGAACTGCATTTGCAAAAGAAGAATCAAAAGGGAAATAGTTATTGTTTGGCAATGGCAACTGATGATGGGGGCAAATCTTAATACATATTTTATTATATTTAATGCAAATAATTATGTACCTAAAGCTTACGAAACTCGTGTTGAGAGGATCGTGAAGAGGTGGAAAAAGAATTTGTTGGAAGTTACTGTCCAACAATTTCGTTTTCCACCTCTTCACGATCCTCTCAACACAACGGAGCAAACCATAGACTTACCAAAACAGAATAAAACGTAGATGAAGTCTAAATAAATATCAGAGAGCAACACGATATGAATAAACAATCTATTAACTACTACAGGAAAACGATCAAGAAAGGTTACAAACAACTAAAACACATTAAAACGATCTAAAAGAGGTCATTAACGAAATAGCAACTAGCATCTTACTTAACGCCAATACGAGTAAGAAACATAACAGCGTAAACTTTGCGAGCAATTGTTCTCATTACAAAACCGTTTAATACGTAAAACCTCAGTTTTATGGATCAAATATTGTATTATGAAGATTTTAATTAAATTTGGGGTTTCATCCGTAACCTTGCGGTGCAGTATGTGAACAATCTCCAGGTCTCGAGGTCACGAGTCACGAGCTAAACAATCGCCCAACTCATTAATTTATCATAATTTTCCCCTTATGCATTCATTAAGTATATTCCGTGTGGCAATGTGCTGTGAAGAATGTGCTTTTATTTGCCGGTTTAACTGTTCCTTTTTGGTTTATAAACGCTGTGAGCTTTGATTTTTGTGCCACTAATATTGGTTTTACGTTTCTCATAGTCATCGCGTTTCGTGAAACGATTTTTGTGGCATGTCATGCTTTACTCGGCCTCTATCCAGCATTAGGTTTTGTGTGTTTTCCTTTTATATTATTTCATTTCTTTTGATTTTCACATAAAAATACAGATTTTTCATACTAAGCACAGGCATGTCATAATTACTCATGACGTTAATTGTTTAGTTTAGGAAACATAACTATGTACTTGGAAAATAAGAGGATGGCAATAGATACAATATAAATCAATGTAGTAATAATCTAACAACAAACAAAACAATATGGCACACATCCATGAATGAGGACTACGTAACTACAGATAGAATGACAACAATGGAATCTTACAAGACAATAAACTAATGATAGTAGGTCATCAAAGCAGATTATACGCTAACAACCACTGACACGCACTCTGCATGCGTGATTTTAACGAAACAACGTAACGTAAACGTAGATAAACACTTCTTTGTTCCTAAAGTTTATATTTAACAAGATATAAATATGGAATTAATGAAGTTTAATAAAGTTGATAATCCCGAGATAAATGGTTATTTCGCTGAGGGACATCTTAGACAAAAGTATGTAGAATAAGTAGGCGCTATGGACAAACTACGAGAAGACCCAAATTTCCAAAACCGGTGACCTTATATGTACGAAGAGACGTAGAATGGAGGAAGCGAAATAGAGTAGGGTATATTATATACCTATGTCTAGATCGAGGCACTAGGAGCTTAAAGTACCTAGCTATGATTTAGATCGAGGCACGTGGAGGTCCGTAGTTTCTACATTTATTGCATTGATTCATCCTCGGAATAGGGGAGACACGAGAATAGTAAGAATCGATAAAGCATCGAAAATGATACCGAATAGGTAATTCAATCCAGCTGTAAATGTTTCCAGTATCGTACACCTTCACTTTACAATGGTCGACGGCAGAAGTTTGCAAAAGGAGAACTGGCTAAACTTTCGATACCAAGGCCGAGTCGGATCGCGACTTCGTTCACAATACTTGGACTACTTTTCACTTACGTTTGTTTGTAGTTCCTTGCATACTTTTTGTACATTATTCGTTCTAATGTTTTGTTTATGTACCTACTTAGTTACAGTAGTGCAGTAGGTATGATATTATAGGAAAGGAATTAAGTAAAATTTTGTTTAGATAAATAATTGACCAGTGCTCATTTGATCATGAACAACAAGGCTAAAACATTATTTAGTTTGATGTTATTACCATGATCATAAGATTCATGAGGAGGATGTAGTAGGTTGGTGCACCTACTTACCTAATTACATTTATAAATAATACCTATGTACCTAACGCAATCATCATTGGCCACAGCACAGCATCTGTTGTAGATGGTAGTTGCAGCACTCGTAGGTTTATGGGTTGCCACATCGCCGTTGATGGCTGTACAACCCTATAGAGGCACGGCATTTCTTTCCGCATCAAATTTAACGCAATAAGAAATCGGAAACGTTAAGTTATGTTTTTAAATAGGTACCTACTTAAGAGCTTACTTATTAATTATTATTACGTTTACGACAAAATTCCTATATTTTAATGGGGAAAGTCCTGTTTTCCAACAGAATTGAGTGTAAGACAATGCATTCAAGTAGGCATGTGATGTAAGAATACCGTTGAAAGCGGATCTCGGCCGCGCTGCCTGCGCGCAACCTCCGAACAAAAGACATCAACGCGTAGCCCAAAGAAAGCGCCTCCTACGAGCTCGCGTAAAGCGAACACACTCAGCACTATCCGCGAGCGCTATTTATGTCGCATTGAACTGTCAGCGAGATTTTATGCAGATACGAGCTACTCGTACAATCTCTAATTGGCACCAGACTTTCTATAGGTATCTGTTGGTACCTGAGTGGGATCGGCTGAAAGGGGAACCGATGCGCTGCGGGCAGCGGCGCGATAACGGGCGCGGCGGGGTGCAGCGGGGGCAGCGGCGGCTGCGGGGGCGGGGGCGGCAGCGGCAGCGTGCTGTAGGGCGGCGGCGGCACGTCCAGCGGGGGCTGCCGCCGCGCCCGGCGCGCGCGCCGCCGCCACGGCCGCTCCTCCGTCTGACACTCGGCACTGACCACACTGCGCTGTTGCGTCTGCACGGCACTATCACTCGCATCCTGTACTTGCACTATGTGGACACTGGAGACGTTGGGCGCGGGCTCGCCGGGCACTCGGACGCACACCGAGTCGGCTTTGGGCGCCGGCACGGGGAGGCGCATGGTGGCTGTGAGAGACGCGCGCGCACGTCGGGCGCCGCGGGGCGACTGGCGCGGGGGCGGCGCATGGCGCGGGGGAGGGGGGGAGCGGCAGTCGTAGGGCTGCCACAGCAGGCCCGACAGCGCCTCGGCGGCGGATGGCGGCGGCGGCGGCGGCCCGGCCACGCTCATCGAGCCACGCGCCGTCTGATCGTCTTCCGCGCATGATCCTTTAGCATTCTACCTGGAACAAATATGAGTTTTTGATTATTCTTCCCTTTCCTGGTTCATCGCTAGTCCCTTGGAACTTTAGTGAAGCTGTGGGTTCCACCGGCGATACTTATTGCAAAGTTCAGTATCGTGATCACTGCACAGGGTTATAGATTTACCCTGGGTGGTGTGAACTGTTTAGTGACTGGATGTGATCATGTTGTCAACTTTAGCACTCCTTGACGGAACAATGCCAAGAATGGAAATCAAATCAAATATCATGATGTATCGCGTATTAATGTATCGCAGCATTTTTACAGCTTTATGCTATTATATTTTAGAGTTTTAGGTGTTTATTAATCTACTAATGTCTTTATGATGACGATAGAATAAAACATGAATAACAATAACAACATTGTTCTGTATTCTGATGTAAAATGTAGAAAGTAAGACCTTAAAGTTTTATGTGATCACAAAACAGAGAGAGATTATAATTTTCCATAACAACACCATAGACCAGTAAAACGCGATTAGCATACGAGTACAACATGAATAAGCAGAGATCACAGCTACAGGGTGTTAAACCTATCGATGTGTCGATAACCGTCAAATTCAAAATCAAGAGCTACTTCAGTAGCCCAAAATAGCTCCCCTTCATTTCTCATACATATATCTGTCAAGTACAACGAAGCACACAACCCATATACCTCCTTCATAGAAGGTCTGTACAGTCGAATACACAAAGCTATAAATCCGTCATCAGTCATCGTATCGTCGACGTTGAGGTGAGTTTAGGGCAAAGGGGTCAGTCTAGCTTAAGGGAAAGTTTCGGAGTACTGCTGCCAGGGGTCTATAGATTTTGTATTAAGCGTGCCGATTGCATGACAATTCTTGTTCGTTCTTTCGTCGATTTAGTGCCAATTTCTCCATAGTCGGTTAGAACCATGAAGTAGTGGTTGACTTTTGTCATTTTTCTGTCATGAATTTTATATGGACATGACGTTTAATGACGTTTAATTTATAAATCAATCCCCGTCGGTTAGATAACCGACTATGGAGAAATTGGCACTTAGAGTGTGATCCCTTTGGTGCTTTCGTTCGTTCGATGCCAAGCTAAAGTAACCCTCCTGAGGCTGCACAATGTTAGTGCCTGTACATTGTGTCAACACTCTGTATCCTGCTGTACCTGGCTTGGGCTGAGGGGGACCTATTGATTTGATTTAGAATGCAAATTGAGCGATTAATATGTATGCGGAAGTATGTAGCTCACGTGTGACAATTAATGGTATTGAATTTTTAAAGCTTAGGTTAGGAAATAGCGATTCATGTTCCCGACCGAAATATTAGCATGTAGTAAGTCTGATGTATGTCAAAAAAATTGTTAGAGTTTCTGCTGAACCCTGAAGTGGACTGGAGTACCTAATACTTTTTTTTTATTGCTTTGAATTGAATTTATATTTTATCAACGTGATAATAATAATAATATACCTATAGATACTCGTTAAGCTAATAAGAAAATTCATAAATTTTCTTGTCCTAATTACCAAGGAATAAATAAAAAACATGTTTTTGTTATAATCCCTATAGTTTTCAATAAAAAGAAATATATATTATAGAAGATTAAGTTTACGTAGCTGCCTCACATTGCTCCAAGTCTGAAAAGATGAAATTTTCTCTCAACAAAACTTAATATCACGACAAAGCTCTTGTGTAAGTAAGCTCCTAGAACTTTATGAAATTTTAAAACCTGTTGGAAACTGAGATTAACTTAATCAGTCAGCTTTCCGGGAGCTTTTAAAGCTTCAAAATTGATACACAAAAGTTCAGTTGTACTTTGAGATACACACTGACAATTTCGGCACTGCAAATATTACTCTTGAAAAAGTTGGTTCTTGAGAATCTTGCGATAGGAAACTTTTAGCAAACGAAACTGTATCTAACTTTACCTATCTTTTGAGCTTGAAACACAAGGTAAGGAAGATTTTTAGACAGTCATAAGAGCCGTAGACATAACCACTAATCGGATATACCTACTTAAATAAATATTGAAAACAGATAAATAATATATAATATTTGATGTTTATTCAAATCGTGTCAGCGGGCTAAGCTTTTAAACCGAGTAGGTACCGACATTTGCGTAACTGGGTAATTCTATGTTAAGTACTTACCTCAATTTAGTACAATTCTGAACAAAAAAATTAATCCCCTACCTAAATAAAAGCGGTTTGATAATGTGTAGTGACGACCATCAACCACTGCTTATAACCGACATCACAGTTCACTCATCCCAAACAACACGCAACCAAATAGAAACCAAGGTATTACCAGAGCATTATCCGGACCACAGATAAAGGAAAATCTTAATCCACCTCCGTACAGCAGCGAAATCTGCCAGCGAGATTGGCTGTCCAAATTCAAAACCTAGTAAAAGATAATTTAAAAAAAGTTACAAAACTACGAGCGTTGAAAAAGGTCCAACAAAATGCGCACACAAAAAGACCTCAATTTACTGAAACATTTCATTAAAAATTAACTATACTTAATATTTACGTTTTTACTTAGTAATACTCTGATGTACTCTACTGTAAAATGTTCAATAATTAAATATTGCAGACGGCGTCATTAAGCTAGCCTTTACCATGTGATTTTATCACTGAAACTTTTTCATTACTATATTTATGGAAAACAACTATGAAATATTACGCAGCACGGCGACGCACCGCAGCAATGGGGCTCTGCCCTTAAAGGCTGACCCGTTTATGACTGTCCTGAACATTTACGTTTTTGAACGAGTTACTAAGTTTTGTTTCTAAGCAGCCGAGATCTCAGGAGAAACGCACACAGAGCAACATCGCTACACTTTCACCTCACAGGCAAATCGACTCCGCGGCGCCGGCCAAACAAACTTGCCAACACACACTCACAACCAAATACCACTCTTAAACACAAACGCAAAAGCCCCATTATAACCGCGACGGTTAAAGTTGTAGGACATTAAACACCGCTGACATATGAACGAAACAAACAAATACACGGATATGATAACTGTTATATCATAAAGCTCGTTGATGATAGTGTTTTTGATGTTACTTTCATTTCTTTCTTTGTAGTTGAAGTTACAATTCGTCACGGGTTAGCTAAGAATAGTGTCAGAGGTTAATTCAACTCAAAAAGAGGTAGTGCAGCAGGGTTTCTAATTTCTAAACATGATACTTAAACCCTGATTACAAAGTGGCGATATTACTACTAGAAATTGAACGACTGCTCGGCCGAGGATACTGTCTCGCCACTCTATTCGGTAGGTGTAATCAAGGTACTATTGGGATTGTGAGTGAATGTGTCGTTAGAATTAAATTGAACTGTATGCATTTACAGTATTTGTAGATACCTATTTATTTGCCGAAAATCTATTCTAATTCAGCAATTTCAGCATACCTAAATATTTCCACTCAATAACCATAACCTGTACAACTAATTCATCAGTTATCACATCACACTTAGGCCCTGTTTCACAATGTCTGGTTAGTGGCTACCTGTGAGATAAAATACATGCTGTCACTGTCAAAAAAATATAACAGAGAGTGACAGCATGTATTTTATCTTACAGGTAGCCACTAACCAGACATTGTGAAACTTTTAATAGTACCTACACCTAACATCATGGGAAATTCAAAGAATAAAATCTCCACCTGGCCTAAGAATTCGTAAAAATATAATCTTGCAAATCATGGAAGGGATCACTTAGAAAGCTTTCTCCGCCACCTATAGCAGCAATCTATCCTCATAAAGATCAAACATCTATCATGGGAGCGGTCCACAAATGGATGCCATTTTTTATACAAAAAAACGTGGCTATTAAGTAAACGATAAATGGCCCACCGACGCCGCTCATCCATCAGAAACCTATCACTTGCGATTGATAACATCATTTGCTATCGATAATATCGTTATCAGCTTAAGGGCCCGTACAGGGTGACGTGCCCCGCCAAATTTGGGTTTTCAATGCTCTTCACACAGCACACGCAGTGACACGCACACATGTAAGTTTGCACAGTGGGTCGACAAACTTTTACTCGCCAACTTTATTGACAATTATTTTCAAGTAGTGATTTGAGGGTAAGTATAATTTTTAATTACACTGGTAAGCACCAGGAAAGAGTAGAAATTAATAGGGGTGCCACTTTTCTCCATACTCGGAACCCGATTCGCTTTCTAAACAAATTTGGTATTTACTTACTTGTAGAAAGGTAACTACAGGTATTAAAGTGTAGATACTAAGGGTATACTAAGCCGAAAGGGGATGACTCAAGGGGTCATTCTGAACAACTTTTGGTCTACGAGTTTTGCAAATTCGCGAAAAAAAATCGTTTTCCATGGTAGCAAGTCACGTGTCATCTAAGTTTCTATGAAAAAGGTTTTTTTTTTGTTAATTTTTAAAACTCGTAGAATAAAAGTTCAGAATGTCCCCCTGACTCACTTGTTTTTACCCGACTGCCGAAGGAGGAGGGTAATATTTTTCGATTGTATGTATCTAACTATGTATATTTTTTGGTAGCAGAATAATAATTTTTCTTATTTTTAGGGTTTCGTACCTCAAAAGGAAAAAAAGCAACCGTTATAAGATCTCTTGGTTGTCCGTCTGTCTGACTGACTGTCTGTCACCGCCTTTTTTCTCAGAAACGGGTAAAGATATCAAGCTGATATTTCGCATAGATATGGGGAGTACCCCAAAAAAATATTGGGGTACTCCCTCTCCCATACAAGTAAATTGGGGCTGATATATCCGGTTATTTTGATGGTGTAGGTAGGGTATCGTTGAATAGGTCTTTTAATATAATAGGTATAAAAAAGGTTAAAATATAATTATTTTGCTTTTACCCTTAAATTTGGGGACCACAACATAGACAAATCCTAATTAAAAAATGGTTTCAATAGATGGCGTGATTTTATGTTGGGTAACTCACACTGAGTTGCAGAAAGGAACTTTAAGTTAATGTCGGCATTAAATGTATTGTTGCCTTGCTTTGATAGTATACGGACAGAAAGAGACAGACATAGATTTAATGTCGACATTAGCTTAAAGTCCCTTTCTGCAACTCGGCATCAGAATAAGAAGTGATGATATCTCAGAATAATAATGGTTAATGGTGCTATTCCGCTGAGCACCGAAACCGATGGAACACAAGTGAAAAGTGGTCATGGAAACGCACTAGGATAGACCCTGCTCCTAGAACAAGGCATGAGTTTGTGATTTGTGTGCGTGAAAAGCGAGGATGGAAACTTTGAATATTTTCTTGATTTTTTTTATTATTGTTGCAATAACATATAGTATTTTTTCTGAGTTACCAACCGAAGTCACCCTGTGACAGGGTGACTAGATAGGTACTTCTGCATATCCGCCGTCTATCGTTGGTTTTTTTAGTAACTACTGTCTATAGAAGAAATTCCTTCATTGTCAATTTTACGTTACGAATGAATTTGGTAAAACCTAACTAATCCAGAGGAAACCTAAAATATCTTTCTGTCTCTCTGAAAAACATACTTAATATCCCAAACTCGATGCTTTTAGCTATTAACATCTTTGAAATAAAATTCAGTCACCACCTTGTTCCTGCCCTCATCAGATCCTCACGAGACCATACCTCAACCAGCACCATGAGACTGTGTTTTTGAATCCTAACCTATTGTTCCTACGTATTGTCATCACTTAGATCCATTCGCTATATTCCTGCTCCTCATCAGACCTTTACGAGACTGTAATGCCAAGCGAGAACATTGCCCACTATCTAATTTAATTTAATGTATATTGAATACCCAAGTAACATTTCATTCGAGCTTAGGTTGTAAGAAATGCCTTTAGGTTTTATAAGGGTTGTGAAAAGGTTAATGCTTTGCTATCTGGTCATATTGAGTACTTGAGAATGATTACTAAGTCCTAAAACTAATTGTTTATTAATACAACCTTGTAGCTGCTGTAGGATGCTTTATTTATTTATTATTTATAGAAAAGCTAGCATTAATGCTAAAGTGAGAGCTTAAGGTTAAATTTTTAACCTTGTTACAACCATAAAGTTATGGAATATTTAAATTACTTATAAGTATTTTTTAAAACCTATCTTAAACCTTTAGGTTGATAAGAGTTGTCTAGGCAAACAAATTAGGACTACTTGGTGAAAACCAAAAGCATTAAGCACTGGCTATGAGCTAAAGGCATGATTTAAGTCCTACAAGAATATTTTAAAGCTTTAGAGGCATCCTCAAAATATGTTTAATGCTTTTTAGTAATTTCCTAACGGCCGCCATATTTTTTCAATGAAATAAAAAAAAAACTTACCAAAAAGATACATTTTAATTAATAAGGGAAAATTCAGTAGCGTTTCCTATACTATTCCAAATATATGTTTTTTTTATATAGACAGTACTTTTATTTCTAATATAAATTTACACCAAACATAAAATTTTATCTATTTTTTTTAATTAAAATATCTTCAAATTTATCATTTACAAAAGGCCCGTCACTTATACAGAACTATTATCCGAAAGTATCACAATAAAGTGCTAGTCGTACAAGGTTTTCATATTTCCTGACTTCAGCCTAACTACTTACTATATTTTGTATTAATACAACACTTACAAGTTAGCCATTTTGAGTCTTGGAAAGTGTCAGGTAATGGCGCCATTTATTATAATTATTATAAAATCTTACACAGAAACATTTTAAGACCCGAGAGTCCTGGGAAGGCATTACAAATATCCATCAAATGTGTTTCAAGTTATAGTAGAGTTACATCCAGGACTAATTTAGAACTTAAAAGCTGTCTTCCAAGGTTATGTTAACGTTAAATTAAGGTTGTGAAGGTTTTATTTAGGTTCTGTGTAAGTTGTTCAAAAGGTTCTGGGTTTGAGCTATAGGTTTTGCTGTAGCTCTCAGAAAGGTTCTAAAACGTGGGCCCTTTTTGCACTCAGGAGGTTAATATAAGGTTAATATAAGGTTATCGAGCCTTCTAAGTCTCACGAGTTGATTTCCATACAAAGGTTCTAGAACCTTTTCAAAACCTTTTTAAAACCAAAAATGTTACTTGGGTATTAAGAATTATGCTTCATCAATTTCAAATCAAATTATGTTGGTGTCATAAAAGTTGAAAAAGTGCAATGACAACCAATGTGCAGTGATTTTGTGTCTGTACACAATTAGATCGCGAGCTGTCAGTGCCGCCTAAACCGACGTGACCCTTCTTTGGAGGCCACCGGCCAACTGAGTCAAACGTCGCTTGTGTTTATGATTTTATAACACAGAAAGCCGCCATAGATATTTGTATGAAGATTTGAGGGAAAAAAATTGCTCAAGTTTGGGATTAATTTACACAAAATAGGTGTGTGTTTATTTAAAAAAACCGGCCAAGTGCGAGTCGGGCTCGCGCACAAAGGGTTCCGTAGCAGCAAATATAATATTACAGTTAAATCAACCTATCTCAAAAACTATAAGAGATACTTTGATCAAACCAAAAATCGTTGAAAGAGTTAATTAGCATGCATCACCTCTATTTTTTTTAGAATTTTATACCCCGTAGTTATAAAAATAGAGGGGGGGGGACATACTTTTTACGACTTTGAGAGCTGATATCTCAAAAACCGTTCACTTTAAGAAAAATGTTTTTTAGAAAACTTTATATCATTTTAAAAGACCTTTCCATTGATACCCCACACGGGTATGTACATCGAAAAAAAAAATTTCATCCCTCAGTTACATGTATGGGGGGCCCCACCCCCAATTCTTTTTTTTACTATTTAGTGTCATATTTTTGTAGCGGTTCATACAACACATATTCCCATCAAATTTCATCACTGTAGTACTTATAGTTTCCGAGTAAATCGGCTGTGACAGACGGACAGACGGACAGACGGACAGACGGACATGACGAAACTATAAGGGTTCCGTTTTTGCCATTTTGGCTACGGAACCCTAAAAACAAGGTATTTAGCGCCTAGTCCAAGCATTTATCTTTATAATTTGATAAGAATCATATGGAAATTCTTGATAATTACGACACAGTTGTTACAATACGGGAGTGTGATATCCTGGTTTTTCGTGATATTCTGAAATTAATTTACAGTTATCCATAATCATTTACTTAAATTCGAATGATTCAGCACCTAGCTAGACTCTTTAACTACCTGTGTGATTTTTTTCAAGGCTGTAGAGCATCATTTACTACATAATTCTATGACAATGCCAACCCTCGATTCCCTATTGCAGACCCTTAAATTAGTTTATGGTCCAAAAAGATGATCCACTGTCATCTTTTACCCATAGGCATACCAAAAATATTGATATTGTGGGTAATTTAGTCTTCTTGTGCCTGGAAGCAGTCGTTCTGAGCGATAAGACCGGAAGTACATTCTACTGAAGATGATAATAAAATTAAGAATAAGACACTAATAACTATAGGTAGGTACACACATCTAGTGGCAATCCGTTTACCTAATAAGATACAAATGCCTTTCATACAGTTACAGAAGGTGAGCCAGTATCAGTACCAGTCAAAACAATGTTATTATGTTTAGTCCCTTCATAGTTCATAGGTCTGTAGTAGTCCGTAGGTACTTCGGCAACTTCTCAGAATCTTGCAACCATAGACAATGGAAAACGTAGACAGAAAAGAAAAATTCGTATTCTATTTTCAAACGTCGCATTGCAAATCAAACAGTAGTACCAAAGAGGCGCACTTATTTAATACTCCAAAGAGTTCCGAGCTGCTAACAACGCAAAGAAAAATAATAGTGCGTTCCTTTGTCATTCTCCAAGTCAACAATGGTGAAGACGGAAATTGGAATAAGAATGAAAGTGGATTGCAGCTTATTTTTGTAAGCCGGCAATCTTGGACTTGAATTACCTTACTATGGTACTATGTAGGTGTTTATATGGAACCGTATTGTAGGCATGGTCCACTTGTGATTTTGTATACCAATCAGTATAAACATAAACATGTATCGCTATGATAACAATTTGCAGTTCATGGGTGCGATGCGATGTGGTGATAAATTAGTGTAATTATAATAATTAAATTGATCATAAATTACGATAACCGCAATGCTATGATGCATCATCAAATAAGATAAAATAACATTAGACTATAGTAGGTGAATAGGTCCCTATAATTATGTTAGAGATGTCTATGGATGAAAAATTTACAGATTTTTAATTTTCATCTGAAATAAGAACATACGGGCTTTCTAGATCCCGGGACAGAGAAGATGTTTCCTGGTACCTACATATTAAGGTTTTTAAGATCTAATAATTAGTAAAACGGGCTAAATATACATGGTGTTAGAAAAAAGGTACCTATAGTAATAAGTAGGTTATAAACTTTTCATGGAGAAACAAATTTTAAAAAAATATCCTGAAATTCTTGGAACATAAGTTATTCAGAATTACCCCCTATATATCACTCACCATTTCAGCTTACTACACCATTTTGCAACACTCTGTATGTATTTTAATAGCATAATATAAAACCCTATATACATGTTAATAATCTGAATAATAAAACATTTAATTACTAAACAGATTTCGATAATCAGTGGATGAATGCTGCGCAGGCCTCACCAGTTTCAATCACACTCAAATTGATTACCATCTGTCCGACGCACACATCGTATGCATGCGTAAATTGCTTAGATTGGGTCAAGCGAAATGATGGGATCCTCAGCTTAATGTATGTATCGTGTTTATTAGTAGGAACAGACGATATTCGGAGTGTCTGTCTGTACATGACATGTTTATAGAGTGACGGAATATTGATTCGAGTTTAGATTTATTATTTATTTATGTAATTGTATCTACCTCCGTCCTATTAAATTATTAGATTTTCTATCTACTATCCTTTTCATCCGCGTTGTTGTATTTTCTTAAATTTCTCTTTTGTTTTCTTAAATTTTTCCGATATCTAATGTGGCATGATGGTAGTGGTTGATTTTGTTTTTAAGTCTAAAGTTTAGCATATTAGCCGGAGCTTGATTGATATGCTACACACAACGTAACGTTGGTTTATACATTTATTTCTGTAATCCTACACAATTTACAGGGGTATGTTAGTCAGAAACTGAATTTAAAAGATATTTACCCACTCTTTACTTCACTCTGTTGGTAAGTAGACTTCCCCAAACGCGTTCAATATTGTACCAACAAATCTAAGTTACCTGTGCACAAAGCCTTTCAATAAAAGTTTCGGTCAGGGCGGCCATCGCGGCGGGATGCATAAATAAATAAATAATTTTGTCGGCAGCGACGGCGACACAGCGGCATAAAGGACAGTGGAGGTTCCACAAATCCACAGTCGGAATTTCAAGTAAAATCAATACTGATGGAAAATGGAAAACACACCGTATGTAGGTTAGTCAGCGTGTTAGTATTTAAAACTACAGTATGTACTACAAAAGCTAGACTAATGGAATCATACTAGCCACACACTGAAGATGTATGAAAATGGATATGCATACCTAGCACGGGATGCAAGACACTGGCACAGACACTGACAAGTGGCAAGATTAGCGTCGCGCCCGCTCATATCGCGCGAACGCAAAGACGAGCAAGACGGAAAACTATTGCCACGTCTTGTCGTCCGCGTCCAGCGCCTCGTGCAAGGTAAACTTTAGGTGTAAAAATATACCACTACCTTCGATTCTGCACACGTGTATGACTGCGCCGAGTCGTCTGTTTGCATAGGGATTATCATATTAAACGCGGAGCAGGGTGGCTGGCCCGCGATACAGCGGGGCGGATATCGGAAGATATCAGTTCTACGTACGCACAACGCAGATTTCAAGTTTGCTTTTGATAATGAGGTGATAACAAAGTTTGTATTTGCCAGAGCATAAAAGCGTAAAAGTAAATATCAAAGTGGACATCTCACATTCAAAATAATATTATAAGTAAATACCGACTACATACTTATAAAGGTCAAAGCTCCCTGACACCCTAGAAAATATCTTGAAAAACCTGCGGGTGAAGCGAAGCTTTCGAGATAAATCATTAGCGTTTAGTTTACAACGATATTCTAAAACCTAACATGAAGTTCTTGTAAATACATAAATATTGACAAATTTCAGAGAACTCGTTGACCTCAGATAGCACAAGTGACCTATCGGAAAAATGTTTCCCCGCGGAAGTCCACATTCCTTCAAAAGCTTTCATTTAATTTTCCTAAGTAAAATCCCCGGGTTTCTTTCCAACCGCTACTCTATTTATGGCGAAGGAAATACAGTTTTGAACTTAATATAAAATGAAATAGGAAAATCTGCTTAAAATTTGTATGCAGCTGAAAAAAATTGGCGATTTACTTATTTTGCAAAGATTTTTTATCAACAAATAATTATCCACTGTTAGAATGACTTCTCCACAGCAGCAGTGCCATAAAAAAACGTACTTACTTTTATCACCACCACCTCTTGTCGTACGCGTCTTGCGCCCCGTGCTAGGTAATGCTGTTGTCATCGACGAAAAAAAAAACATTTATAGGTACCAGTATAGTGCTCGAAGAGTTTCTTTCACCATTTCTTCTCCTCTCCTGTGACTGACTCTTTGACAATCAACAAACTAATAGTACAATTTTATAAAAGTTTTATGTTTCTTTCTGTATAAAATTATATTCTATTATATTTAATACAACTTCATACCAAGTCGATATCCTGACCCCGCTGCCCGGAGGTGGAATAACTTCACTCGAGCCCATTAGCCGCTGCACCTGGGAGCAGGATGCAAGGGAAACTTCCACTGATTGCATTCAACCTACCAACTTACCGTTGTACAAAATTAGACTTTGTCACCAAGTTTAAAGATTCATTTGGGTGAAAGTTAGCGGATGTATTAGCTAGGGTTGTGCTTGTGTTGCGGGTTTTAACCCCTTATTCTCGTTATAATTGTGTGAAAATGATACTCAAATAAGCTGAAAATATCAATTGTGTCTGGCTGAATTGGATAATTACACAAAAGTTTAAATACGTTTATAGGACTTACTGTAAGTACGCATATTAAGGGCAATATTAAGGACCAGGGTACGCCAACGTCTGAAAACCGACACAATAATATACGATACTTTAAAAAGTGTAAATCAATGTGAATCAAAAGCCAAAGTATTATGAAGTTTTGTATATTTACTTCGTAGATTTTTTTTTCTGATAGATCATCATAATCATTATCATAGACAGGTGGCCGGCAGTGGCTGAATGAGGGAGGCCGAGGAAAAAGTATTGTAGCGCTGCTTGGGAGAGCCATATGTCCGTGGACGACTACGGGTTGATGATTATGATCATGACTTCCATTAAATTTAATACAAATAACAAAGCAACCCTATCAGAGGTGATCTGTAGTCGCAGTTCTTTCCGCTTCAGTAGTTTCAGCACCTGACTGGACTCGCTCGCTGTATTTGGCACGGTTTAAACTTGCCAACTCCGAGTTCGGCGCCTGAATTAATGATAGCGGCAAAAGATATATTTTGTGCAAAGACGCGGGGCTAAGGCGCTTCGATTGAATTTGTTGTGGAACTGGCTGCACTAAAGTTTTCACTCGGGACATCTAGTTGCCTTGTACTTTTTATTCTACTTTGGTTTACCGCGATACAAACTTATTTTATCAGGTAGGTTCGTACCTATACACTATAGTAATATTGCGAAGCCTGCCTATTGCCTAATTGCCTATACCTATTGTAACTACTTAAGTTTGTAATTTCATCTTTGAACTTTTATTAACTCTAAAAACTATGGTTTCTCTCTACCATACACACATCGAGTCTGAATGTGTAATTTTATATATTTTTTGTTCATTGTTCATTTATTTATAATATTTCTTAATAATTAGATTTTAGATACTTTTTTCTACACTAAGCATAATCAATTAGCTGCTACTAATTAGATTAGCACCAAATTTTACGCAAATGTTTAAAATATCCGTAGCAATCCAACCAGGATCCCATGAATAGTGCGGCAGTGTATTTACAACGCTGAAATCGTAGCCGACGGAAATTCGATCACAAATCAGATGACATCGGGCCGGGAACAAGAGCGTTCAGAAACGCTTTGAATCGAACATAGGACGCCCCGTTTGCGGCTCCAATGGAGAGTATTCTCAATTGGGCTAGTTCGGAATTTTCGAATATTCTAGAATTCCCCAGAGTATAGGCGACTTAGTCGGGGATGTGCGAGGCTTTCAGAGACGGCTGGCTGACCTGGTTCGAGATTGAAGTAGAGTTTACTACTGTAGAGTTCTTTAAAGCTGGCATTGTTTAAACCAACGCATAATATATAGTCTTACCTACTATGTAATATGAAAATAGTACACTTCAAGACACGGCTTTCCTCCAAGACTGCAGGGTTTTAGCGGGTTGGACATTAGAGTATGTTCAGCCCTAGCCTGCTCGTATGAAAGATATGCTCGTATGATCTGATTCGGTTGTTGTGGTACGAGAGTTACCTATTTGGTCACTTGTTTGCACATAACAACTGCCAACAGTCACTAAGTCCTTGCGAACCCTTGTAAACACCGCTTTAGGAAACACTTACATTCTGTGCTCGTATAAAATGAACCCTTTACTTTAGTAGCTGCCCCCAATACCGTCCCGTTGGCAAGATAGTTCGGGAGTTCGCCCATTACTGATAGCAGTTCAGAACTAGTCGCAGACATCTCGTAGAAACTTGCGCTGGAGTCTGTGACCGACCGTTTTAGCTTATTGGACTTGTCAACAAAACTGTACTTTATCGTCTAAAACCATTGAGTGAGAAACGAAGACACGATCCAGTATTGTTCTATGTCAACACTGAAACGCTTCTTCATAATATTAAAAAAGGTGAACAAAGTTAAAAAATCTTTAACACCTTATTTCCCATGAAAAGCAGAACCTTTTCTTTTACAACCGAAAACTTAAAATGAATCCCTTTGATGTGTAAATTTGCTCGTAAATTCACTTTGACAATTACATAAAAATAAAGTTTAGCAATTAAAAAGTTTAATTAGTATCAAGGGACAGAAAATTTCAATAATTTCCTTTTGCGGTACAAGCCTGTTGGCAGAGTTGTTAATAATGTTTGTGTTCCTTTAATCTAATTCAAAGTTAAATTATACAAAGGTGAGCACGATGTTTTACAATTCCACTATTTATTTTATTTTACAAGTATTGCAAGTAGGAACCTAAATATAAAATTAACATATTCTACAAAATCCAGGTTCACTATTTCTTATATCGACTGAACAATACTAGCTAATTTCTGCAATCCATTACAGTAGCATTAAATTTAAAATCGCACAGAGCCAAGATAAGCCGGGTCTCCAATATCGCGACAGGACAATTTAGCTAATTTATTCAAGTACTTAGTGGAGCAAAAACTTTCTCTCTGTAAGTTCGGCAACAACAGTTGTAAATCACACGGCTTGAGAGCAGCTCCACGATCACTATCTGCTAAATAAGTGGGGGCATTCGAAGATACAGGGATACATTTTGGGTACAGGGGCCCTATCGCGAAGTCAAAAAGAAGTAATTCACGAAGTCATTAGTGTCAAATTCAATACAAATGGAATCCGAAAATCTTTGTCAAAACAAGTTTTCAAGGAGAAAGAGGGACTACTCGTACCTTCTAAGTTTCAGGCCTCTAAAAATATACAGGATGTTGCATAAACGGTATAACTAGTAAGACGAAATGGATGACTCAGGGGGTCACGGTCTATTCTATTCTCTGTGCGGGTGTAAGTACCTGCACCTGGCTCTCTCGAATGGAACTTTTGTGCATATCCCCAATGTCTAAACTGCCTTCCTAAGCTTGGACTTTTTGCCAACAACGCTAGTCCACTGCGGGTTGGATTTAAATACGTTTAGCGTTTGGTAACACTGACCTTAGTATTAGGTATTAGAATGTATGCTTATGAAAAATGCGTGCCAAAAGTGGAACATACTTATGAATATGAATGATTCATTTTGTATGTTTGAACAGGGTCCGGTGAATAGAATATATAAATTAGGGTACACAATCATTTAGCTGTATGATGGATGCTTGATCACGAAGATGCCGGGGCTACTCTTCCTTGGCGGAATCGGTACGTTTAATGAATTGACATTAATATCGTTTTCGTAAAGGTAGAGTGACCTTCCCGTAGCGTAAACACAACACACTCACTTAATAAAGTATCATTGAAATAAATACCTTCGCTATTTTGTGCTTCAAAGACGATTTAATTTCATTCTGTCTATTTCCTATCAATGTGATTGTCTGGAAGAGATTACTTTTAGCAATAAGGCCGCCGATTGTGCTATTTATTTTCTTTTCATGTTTGTAATACTGTTTTTGTTTGTGTGCAATAAAGAGAATTTTATATTTTATCTTTATCTTTAATTACTGTCTATTGTTATAATAAATGCAAGTTATTTAAAATGAAATAAATCTGCTATATTTGAGAGAATAAAAGCATGTACTACCTACAGAACCCCGTTTTTAGCGTTATTCCCTTTATACAGCCTCCTCCAGTGGCAACAAATGGGGAAAACTCCTGATATTTTTTTGTGTAACTTGTGGACTTTTCTTTTATAGGGCTTTATTTCTCAGGTCGGATTGTCAAATAAAGTAGCTAAAGGAAGGTCAGCTGGATAAGGTTGCTTCATAAAATTTCAGGTTTTGTTTTGTACGAGTGAGCACATTGTAATTGAATTGGCGCAATTTTTTGTTTTATTTTTTGTATCATTTTACTTTTTATTTTTTTTATATTAGAAATTTTATTTGATACCTACTTAAGTATTTATTTACGGCAGACTTTTTAATGATCGTATAAAAGTTACCTGAATTATTATCCTGTTACTGTCATGTATGTAGGTACTATGTACTAGTAACAATAATCTGAATAAGTCGGTAGGTATTGTAAAATCAGCATTTATGTAAACATCGTATGAGTCAGTAAAAATGAACTTTTCATTAAATAAACCTACCTGTGTATTCATGTTTAAAAATATCAACAAAAAAAAATCTTACTGAAATGCAAAATTCAAATTTCTACAACTTTTCATTGGTAGGGTCAAACATGTAAGTTGCGAACCTTTGTGTAGATACTGAATGACCCAACTGCTGTTAACTGTAGCAAAACTTTATCTATCAGCAAATGAAGCATGAAAGTTGTATAAAAGACATGTCCCCTTTGCATTCCGGATGAAAGCAATACTCTGTGCTGATTAGTTCCATTCATTAGTTGCCAACTGGTTCACGGACTTTCAATGAACGTAACATGTGCGGGGTTAATGTTATACTTATATAAAAAAATATCTTTCGACCTTATTTATTTAAACCATACCAATCATATCTTCAAAAAACTTATTTATATTCCTTTTTCACTGTGTGAATTGTAATTTATTCATTCAATCTAAAAAGTAATAGTGAAGGTGGGTTAATCCGAATTTCGGATAGTTCCGATTTTGCCGACTTCTTCCAAACGCAGCCATACCTTGAACCGTGGAACAACCCAAGCAAGGTATAAGATTAAGTTGTCATCAAGGTGAATGGTTCCTCGGTTCAAAGTATGGGTGCGTTTGGAAGAAATTGGCAAAAATCTGAAATACCCGAAATTCGGAATAACCCACCTGCTATATTCTATTCTATTTTATTCCATGAATAGAAGATTTTCGTAAAGTATACCAATAAAACCCTACCTCAAAAATTCTTCCACTTTATGTTTCTTTCTAGTGCCTCCAACAAATCAAGGCAAATATTTTTTATTAAATCCGAAATTCAGCAAACAAAAAGTTCTACAAAAGTCTCTGGACCCGCCACTCGAAATGTTGGGCTGAAGTTTCAGAAGCCACCGTCTGAAATGAGAAGTTACAGAACCTACCTGCCTGAGAGGCACTTTATACTAATAACCTATTTGTTAAGATAATATTAATTATAGTTGCCTTAATCCATTATTATATATACTTAAGTATGGATATTTTTAGGTATAGTTTGTGTAACTTCTAATTGTAAAGTCATCGTCATAAAACAGTAAATACACTCAAGGGCACTAAATGACCCCATTATTTACAACATTTAATTTAAAATTGAATAAAATATTATTGTTTTTAATTGGTAATATCCTAATGGTCTGTTAAATGTACTTCAATGTTGCAGAAGGCGACATTAAAGCTAGCCTTTTCCGTTAAGGATTAATTTGGTGCTTTTCTCAGTGGAACCTTTTCATTGCCCGTAAGTGTAGTTCAATATTCTGGTTCGGCGGAAAATAAGTAAATCAGTAGAAAATTTATTATAATTGATGAGAGAATGAATCGTCCGTAGTCGAGCTGGCTTCAGTGATCACTGAGGTTAAGCAATTCATGGCACGGTTAGCCATTGGATGGGTGAACGATTTCAAGTGGTGCATTGTATTTACGTATACTAGCTAAGAAAAAAAATCTATGTACATGTACGGTGTACGCACCGACCGAATAGGAGTGTTAAGAAAATTGAATTAATTAGCTAAGAAAATCCGTGACAGAGGCAACCGATACCTTGATTGATGTTCTGAACTGATAGATTGAGAAAATTGTGTCTTACCAACCATCGTATAGTCTTCACCTCGCTACTCAATAACAACCTTTACAATCTCTACCTAAGAGTGATTTCAGCCTGGACTTCGGAAACCAACTTAATCCTGCTACTGTTTCACGGGAATACAGTATCTATTCCTTGGTAGTTAAGTGCTACAGCGCGGATGAATGTTTAAAAGAATATTCATTTACAACCTGTCTTTAGAGTGGGACTGCGTTATTTATTCTAGAGCGAAGTGTTTCAGCACTTTCAATTACTAGGGCTTTAATTTAAAACAACAGAAACAGTACGTGATAGGGAATTTAAAGAGGTTTGTTTAAATAAGGTAACATCGACATGAATGTAGGAGTAGGAACATAGAGTTGGTAATAGAAGTAGGTATTGACTATGGTCTGTTTCTTTTTATGAATGGTTCTCTTGAAAAATGGCGTTTAGCACGAAATGTTGTTCTATCGATCTTGGGTGTAAATAAATTAAATAACGACTGTTCAAGTGCACCTGCGGTTTCATTTTCATCCCACAACTTTTGGGGGCTCGTCCGGGATGGGAATAAGCCAAAGGTGCTGAAGATGGTGTACATAAGGTGTAAATAGTTGTAAATAAGGGGTCGTGTTGCGTGAAGGAGTTCGCACACGGCAAAGATGGCGGCATGGTGGCGTATTGAAATATAATTAATTATGGTGAAAATTCAAAATTATAAAAGGTGGAAAAATTTAACATGAACGATTGAAGGTGATATATTTTATACGGATTTTTATTAATAAGGTGAAGGTGAAAATGAATGACTACATGATGATGACGGCGGCGACAATCCCGACGTTTTCGGGAGCGGACCCGGCGTACCCGGCGGCAAGGTGGGTGGAGGACTTCAGCAACAATGCGGAAGTGTGCGGCTGGTCACCTCCACAAAAACTGCTGATAGCGCGACGTGTTCTGACGGGTGTGGCAGGTCTGTGGCTCCGCACGGAGAATAAATTCATGAGCTTTGAGGAACTGCAGCGGGCACTGCTGGAGGAATTTCCTGACAAGGTTGATACGAAGAACATTCACGAGCTGATGACGGATCGTAAAAAGAAGATTACAGCATCAGCTAAGGAGACGAGAGAGACTGATGTGTCGGTAAAGCAGGTACCTGATCAGCGACAGAGCAGCGGATACAGATGTCAGTCGAAGATGTCGGCAAAGCAGACTTCGATTATGTTCGAAATCAGGACGGACGAGGCGAACGATTATTCGAAGGAAAAGGAAGTGACATCCATAAATAAGGAGAATGAATACGAGAAATGTCAACGTCAACGTCAGACGGAAGTTGTTGTTTTACAGAATAAAAAGGAGGAACTATTCAAAGAGGCGCCAGTCGAGCTGAATAGTATTAAAGAGATTTTTGAACCAAAAGTTGAAGAGGTAAAGAGTCAGATAAAGATTGTGGAAGAAAAAGGTGAAAAGGTGGTTGAAAAAGAGCATTTATCAGGCGAGGTTCTTTGTGTGTTGAAGAAGAAAGATGGCCCTAAAAGGAGAAAAGTCGATAAGAGGGTACTTAATAAGAAGGTGTATGAAAAAAGATGTTTAGAAGAATGTAGACAGAATCAAGATAGAGAATCAAATATCTTACAAAGGAAATGAGGAGAACATTAAGAAGAAAGAAATCGCGAAGAGGGTACAAGAGAGTTTTAATTTCTCTGATAGGATTATGAAAGACGCAATGGAAAAAGACTATCACATTTTACGCTAAATACTTACATGAAGCCATTGCCTAGATTTATAGGACTCTGAAGAAGGTCTAGGTGATTTCTATGTTTTTAATTGATGATTATGATGAATGTGTGACGGAGAATGAGTGTGTTTTAATTACGGTGGCATTTTTATTTCAATAGGTAGGAGTTAAGTTGGTTGTTTATATCTGTTTGTTATGTGGAGTTTATATTGTAGTTTTACTGTGTTACTAAATGATGTTTTAAGGCAGAGGCAGTAAAGTTTTATTTTATTTGTGTTTCATAGTCTGAGGGCAGACTATCTGCAGGATGGCCGGGTTGTAGGAGTAGGAACATAGAGTTGGTAATAGAAGTAGGTATTGACTATGGTCTGTTTCTTTTTATGAATGGTTCTCTTGAAAAATGGCGTTTAGCACGAAATGTTGTTCTATCGATCTTGGGTGTAAATAAATTAAATAACGACTGTTCAAGTGCACCTGCGGTTTCATTTTCATCCCACATGAATATGTAAAAAGTGTGAAACTGAGTGAGATTGATTCGTAAAATTATAAAAAATATATAATAAAATAACGACATTCACGTGCAATGATAAAGTCAGCCAGTGTCAATAGTACCATATTACTCCTAAACGAAAAGGCGAGCTTAATGACAGCGTCTGCAATCTTGAAATACAGTAAATTTATAGCGAATCAGAATATTTCCTACTAAGAAAGTAAATAATATTTTGTTCAAATAAATGAAAATGTTTTAAAAGCTTGTAGTTACTATTACTACTAGGTACCATATAATATATTCTATGCTACTACTTTTTGCAACACCCTGTATATTTACAAAAAAAATGTAAAATCCGTAAGGATACGCCTCAAGAAACCTCCCAGGAATAAATGGGATAGGTACATAAAAGAGACTGTAATGTGAATTTGATTACCAACAAGAATTGCCAATAAAAATATATTTGTGCGGAAAAAAGTCCAGAGGGTGTAAAAAAATGTCGCGTTATTTTACATTTGACGTTATATTATTATTATTATACACAACGTAGCGTGAATTCATGTTTCCAAGATACGAGAGTAGGTACAGTAAAGGGCAGAAATACCTGACCCCTCTCAGAAACATTGTTACTATGAGGTCAGGTTTATCTGCACTTGACCGTACCTACATATTTTTTTTTTTATGTGCATTGTTAGTTCAATACTTATAGGTTATTAGTTTTTAATGTTTTGATTTATTATATTTCCTCAGAAACTAGTCAAAACGTTTCTGAAGTTACATTTAAAAAATACACTTACAACATACTCTAAGGTGGAATTTCACCAAACGCTAAATATATTTAGTAGCCTGTGAAACGTTTGTCAGTTGGTACAAAATATATTTAAAATTTGACTTAAATACAATTTTAAATACGTTTAGCGTTTGGTAAAAGTGACCATAAGACTCACAAGCAAAAGTTCCTATGACGTATGGAACGCCAAAATGACACATGTGTTTGCCCTTTCTTTTTACACGTGCTCATGGAAGTAATAATACAACAGGAATGCGCACTGCACCGAAAAAACGAGCCGACAGAGATAGTCAGCACGGAGCCCTCCATCTCTTTCTATTTTTGGTGACCATAATTTTAGGTAATTCATGAGACATCACTTCCAATCTATCATGTCGCGAATAGGTGTCGATGGTCTCAAAATCACCTATTATTCGAATAATTCGATTGCAATGTAGGTACGAATGCATTTTGGTGATATGACAATGACAATTGAGTAAACAAATGGGGTGAAGGTAAAATTTGTATTGATATGTTTTTTTTCCATATCAATTAGATATTCCCAAGGTTTGAACTAACAACAATCTGTCTTTTTACCAAATTCTACTAAGATGGATTGGTTTTAATTAGAGAGTTAGGATTGACGTAAGTAATTAGATGAGCGAAATCAAACAACACACATTTTTATAATAAGTATAATACAAGTAAATAAAATGAAGTTGGGTGTAGTGTTGACAAGAAAGTGTCAAAACAGGTTAACATTAAACGCAACTATGTTATGTACCTAAAACGTGTTTACTCTGTGGGTGTTCCGTTTACATAGTCTAGTTGATGAAAACCATAAGATTTCAAAAAAAATATCTCAACCTAAGTGCTTCCGCCGGTTTTAAGCTTGATAAATTATCTTATAATACTCATATCTATCACCAACAAAATCAACAGCTCATAACTCTTTACCAGCCTTATAAGATAACAGCCAAAATAATACCTAATGATACTTAGGTATAAAATAAAATAAAAGAATGAAACAGGTCCTAATTAATGATTCAAAAGTGCGAATGAATGGTCACCCTAACCATAACGTCTCTCACAACAGTATAAACGTCATCCGTCATCTTGACAACTTCGGTCTTGTCGTAAAGTATTTAGAAAAACTACCTACCAATATTTTTTATGAAATTATTATTCATACAAATACTAAATATTTCATTAAAATTACATGCTTATAATGATTTATTACAAATTTGTTTTTGAAAATGATATGATATACAGTGGTCTATGAGTTAATATAATATATTTTTTGCATAGCTCTCTTCCAATTTCCTACCACCATTTCACAAAGGCCCCGTCATTGAGAAGGAAAGAAATGGCGTCATTGAGAAAGAAATTCAATCAATGACAGGTGTAACTTTTTCATTGCTCATGAGTGTACTTATTTAGTATGCAGAATGTAATACAAAACACAATACGCAGCGGCACGTTATGCAATAGTTGTACAACGCAGCTCTAAATAAAATTACCTTCGGTTTGGTAGAAGTTACGTCGCATGCATAGTTTTGGAAACAACACGAGAATTAAAACGGTAGCACAATTTATGTTGCACCGCGCACCGAACCAGCGACTCTCAAAATGTTCTGGCAGATTGTGGCGGTTCTCAAACTGCGTGAAGTCTGTATTTTACGAACGCACTTAAATGCGTTTTCTATTTGGGTAGATCGCAATATGCAGCCTAATAATATTTTTTTTAACTAAAAGACCTGTAAAAACAGTCGTACTGTGGTGTTAGCGGTCTGCCTTTGACCTTGGTCAATCAGTTTCATTTCATCGTTTTAAATATCCTGCAATGTTCGTTATGCCCGCTTACTGACTTGACCACCTTTATGTACTAGTAATATTGCTATATCCATTATTTACCTCCAATTTATAAATACGTACCTTTAATTATCTACCTTCCTTCTATTTTGGTCAAGGATGAAAATAATAATATCTTGCCCAAACTTACATGATACAAAAAGTTAGATCGTATTCTCATTTTAACTCGCCTACTCGCTTTCCAATGTTGCCAACATTAAAATTAAATAAAGGTTAAAGTTTGTCGTTCCCTGTGGCGAAGTAAACGGCGTGTATGTAGGCACAAGTTTTCCAATAAAAGTTGTCTCGCTATACAGGGTGATGTGGAAAATGCACGGCGGCGGCGGCTGCCAGCGACTGTCAAACTGTAATTTTTTTATATCTTTTTTATTGTTTTCCCAAAGTTTACTTATTGTTTTCAGGTCCTTCCCCCTATATAATATTGAAAAAAAATAACCTTTAATCTTTGAGGATAATTTAAGGAAAACAATTTTATTTACCTGGAATAAGGATTTGTCTATCAAACGTCATAGGGTTCATGTTATATTACAAAATATACCTAAGTACAACATAAATAGAATAACCATCAACATAGGTCAATATTTGTTTTCCAGCCAGCATCAAATCCCAAACACAAAAAAGGAAATCAAACCCCACGTTTCCCGAATTTCGCGTTCGGAAACCTATCCATTTCGCTGGCACAAAGAGAATAAACACTCAGGTACATTAATAACATCTGTTTTTGAACGCACCAACGAATAAAAAGGAACTATCTAATCGAGCGAAGCGCGAAGAAAAAACAAAGCACTTGGCGAGGCCGACCGACGGAGGATACACTTCAGCGGGCAAGTCCCGCGCGGACGCCATCAGTTGCCCTTATTTATGAATTTTCTTGACGTTACCAATTCAGTCAACTTATGTCTATGTTGGATTTCATAAAAATATTAAGTAGTGTTTATGTTATCTTAATAACCTAACCAACGCTAAAAACGCTTGACATTAAACAGGAAAGTCATCCGATTCCGAACAGGAGGGTGATTCGTGTCACAAAAAACAACTTCGTTTTCATCTCGTTTTCAGATTTTTACGAACGAGCTATGAAATTGCGATTCACATGGCACTAAAAACAAGCTACATAGTAAGATCGTTTCGAGATCGCAAAATGAATGAACGGAATGGAGAATGGCGCGATTCATGTCATTTTTGTTGAACTTTTTGATATCGCTTATCTGTCATATTTTGACGTTTTAGCGATTTTAAACTTTCGAAGAAAAGGGTGAAATTGTTAGATCGTTTTCAGAAAATACTGCTAAAAGTGAAATTGACCTTGTACGCATCTCTCCAAGATCTTCAAGCCATTTTTCAGCCGGACAGCCGTCCCTACGAGATATGTTTCCATCTTTACCGAATTCGTAATTTTCCTTTATAGTAAGCTTGTATTAGTGATATTTATTTGATTGGTGTGGGTTTTGGCCTGAGGCCCTCGCAGAATGAGGAAGAATATTTTAACCGAAAGCATACACATTCCCTCAGTGTGCAAATTGTAAGTTAATGAATTAAACACATTGTAATGCATGTATATTTTATTTATTGATAGAACTAATAAATTCTATGAATTATCACAAATACCTACTAAAAAAATATAGGTAGTAATTAGGTCCCTTTACCACTTAATAAAGGTACAGATAATGGCAATCAAAGATTAAAGTCTTATTATTTTTCTCATATTCTCTCCTATAGGTTGGCTGGTACAAAATGCTTTTAGCCTTTTGTATAAGTAATTATTAATACTTATATATACAATATTTTGTTAACAATTATTAAACTATTATTGTATATAGGAACTTAGGTAATCAGTAATCACAGGTGCTCCTCTGTTTGAATTGACGCATGAAGAAGAGGAAGAAGAGAGGCGTGAGGTCATTGAAGGCCAGGCGCATGCGCAGGGACGGGATCCTCCCGCGCAGCAGCCGCAGCAGCGCCGCGCTGACCGCGCGCTCCACGCCGGTCGCGGAGCCAGAGCTTCACTGGTCGCGCAACTGCGTCGCCGCTAAAATCTGTGGATTTTCAATTTATAGTTAAAACATATACCTACAAAAATATTTTGTACTTATTCCGATATAAATTATGTATACGTATTATTTTACTTTAAGTCTGGTCTTGATTGTTCCTTTCATTAGCCTAGAAAAGACAAAATGAAAAGTTCAGTATGATATTGTTCTAAAAAATTACAGACAGATACTAAACAAAACTACGCTGTAACATAAATATTCAACACCAGTTTTCCTAAGACATTATTGGGGTAACAATGAAGTTAAATTCTATTCTATTATTTAGCCAAACATTTAGGAATAACCTACGATTTCCATATGAGGAACACCTCCTCAAGAAGCCTCTCATTGACTGCAGCCTGTCTGTTCATTACTTCAGCTAATCAGCTATCATTGTGAGGGCTGAAGCCGTGGCCCTCTCACAACGCAGTTGCTCCTTCTGCTACTCAAGCACATCGGCTGCTGCTTGTGTTTCTAAAACAATTCAAAACAGAAATTGGATACATCGTAAATTACAATACCTTCTTGACTACAACCGGTAACATTTATATTTCAAAAAAATAGGTTAATACATTGATACTTACATGTCTCAGTCGTATTTCTCTAAGTAAGTTAAACTTCATTTCTTCTTATTTTCCAAAAAAACTACGTTGACACGAAAATGAGCAAAGAAAATCAATGTATTTATGGAGAAAACATGGCGGCTGTCAAAATTGCCACAGGTTATGAATTTCTTCAACGTTGAATTAAAAAGCTGTTTCTTGATACTTGCTATCGACACTAATTCCAACAAAATATATTGTAGGAACAAAATTATTTAAAACAATTAGTGGTAGTATTTATAATTTTTGCATGGCAATTAAAAAAAATATAGTTTCATTCATTTCACTCAAGCCATCCAAATACGAACTAGCGATATGAAAACGAGATCAAAGTATGTGTGCTATGAATCGCGTTTTTAAACATTGCGGATTTCATCTCGTAACTCGTTCGTATCGCTTTACAAATATTTCGGTTGAGATGTGAATCGCGCCCCAGCTCAGACGGTTTTGTTAAAGAATTGCTAAGTACAATCGGGGTACATTAAAACGCGGTAAAAAATGCTACATTTAGTTAGGCAAGGGATTTCATTCCTAAACCTGGCTGACCGAGTAACTTTCGCCGCATTCGAGATAAAATTGGCGATGTGTCATTGTATCAGTATAAAATTTACCTAAGTGGAAAAAACGGAAAAAAGTTTTAGGAAAAAATAAGCCATTTCTAAAAGCACAAAGGCCCAATTTCGACCTCCGCTTGGCCCAATCCGCCGTAGCCCATCCAGAGGGTACTTCCCCGCCATTCTGCAGAATGAAGGATAGAGGCCGAATTAAGCTCATCCTGTTTGCACGTACGAACTACACTGAGCGATCTTTTAAATAACATCGCTTTTTTCCACGAGATAAAGTGAAAATGTTACGGTTAAATAAACTTGTAGGTTTTGTGTTTTTTTATAGTATCGTAAGGCTGGGGATAGACAACCAATAGTGTCAGCATTTTTTTGATACTTACCTAAGCATATTTTTCACAAAATTCTGTATGCTATTGAGATTTAGAAATGTATGATATAAAAAAGACTATAAGATTATAACTATCCCTTGCTGCCACACCCCACGGTTATGATACCTTGCTGCCCTATCTATTTGATCCACCCTGTATAGTAAATATTAACGACAGTTGTAAATTTCCACACTCCACAAAATATATTATGAAAGAGGAAATCATTATTTATATTGTTGGAAAACGTGAATATTTTTTTTAATCTAGGATAATGTGCACTATAATTTTAAATTATGTACTAACAATACAAGGCGTATTATTAACTTTAGTTGCTAGTAGCTGATAAACCTAAGAGATAATCATATTATTCCGTACTCAAGCTTTAACTAACAGAAGAAAGGTAAATAAGATCTATCGTCGCGATTCTTAACTCAATTTAAATCCAATTCTATTTCTAATTTTCTCTTTTCTACTTCCAAGATGGAACTGCAAAGCTCACGCGCTGGCTGCGAAGGAAAAGCTCAAATGATTCAATTTTATTAATGTCTTGATTTGTTCGATTGTTTATTATTAAAGAACCTATATAAAAGCAATGAAAGTCGCGTTATCTATACAGGCTATGTAATAAAAAAATATTCAGATTATAAGCAATTGCTTTGACAACAACAATAAACATAATATATGATAATATTATTATTATACTGTCACATTCTATTTCATCGAACTAAAAGCATAACTACTCATAAATAGAGTGTTATACAGTGTCGAATAGCTTAATGGTTCTGTAGTGATTAATACAAGTCAACGTCACTCACCGCGATCTAAATCGCTTCCTTTCAAAGACGGTTCGCCGACGAATTTAATTAAACACGCTTCCAAGCCACCCTGTAGGTACATTGTTTGAACCAGGGAGGCTTACTATGAAAGATTATGACTGCGCCAGAAGGTGTGTACTGTCAAACTATAAAGTTCTGACATCAAAGAGTGCGATTTTGCTAAGACTTTTTATGATCATCAGTTATTTACTTACTTTTACATACATTTTAAAAATAAAAAACCGATGATTTTTTACGGATTGGTCCTTTAATAAATTTAACAGATCGATTAAATACGGTCTTAAACAATTAGTTAGGATCCACTTCCGTTTTCATGACTTTACAGTTGGACTGTAGATGAGGAATGGTAATCATGTGCATTAACGTGCGAGCTTTTGTATATACCTTGTGAAAAAAAAGGCATTATGTCTTCTCAAGAATTTTTAGTATGACTACTTTAGAATGCAGCAATGCACCTCTACCTACCCCGCAAGGGAGTACATTAGTACAAGGTGTGCGTGTTTGTTGTTATTGTTGTTGTTGACTATTTTAGAAAGTGTCAAGGAGTTTATGGGAGCCGAGACTATATTTATTTTTAGATTATTTTTTTTTCCTTTTTTATACAACTATAGCAATAATACTATTGTCAAACGAATATTTTATCCAGAACTTACGGTTAAGTTACAGTGGCACAAAAGAATTCATAACTCATTTTCGCGGCCCCAAACTCTGTGTATATTTGACACAGTTATGTTGTATTATGAAATATGTCGAAAAGTTATTTAATATTTTCCCAGTGGGGGCAAACGGCGTAAATTTCAGCCCCATACAGGGTGCTGCGTTTGATGAATCGCCGAATAAAAGACCCCACGTTAATCTCTGTCCGAACCAACTTTTGTGGTTTAATGATCCTTGAAATTTCAGTTTTCAGCCTTACAGATGGAAAGATTTTCAAAATGCATTCATACATTTCAAAATGTCTTTAAAGTTTAACTACAAGTAGGTATCTTATTTATTTTTGATCTTTATGACATAATTATTTATGGTACTATATTCTTCATTCCTAGTACACTTAACCCTTTGCATCGAAATATTCTTCCACCCAAAGGTTGCCTGGAAGAAATCGCTTTAAGCGATAAGGCATATGTACGGTGGCCTGCGCCTAAAAGTATACAGGCGGAGTTTTTAAAATAGCGATCTCAAGCTCACATGCTGCTCAAGCACATCCACATAAAAACCACTGCTACACACATCACACACAACACGTCCCCTGATTTATAACAGATGTAGCTGGTCGCTTCATCATCAGGGATCGCTATTTTAAAAACTCCGCCTGTATACTTTTAGGCGCAGGCCACCGTACATATGCGTTAGATGAAGTTTTTTGTAATTTTTGTCCATGTTTTGTGTACAAATAAGGCATATCTATTCTATTCTAAATATGGATAGTCAGCGATAATTACAATTCGACCTCTTGTCTAGACCGACAGGGTAGGTAAGGAAATATTTATAAATAGGGTAGGTTCAAAATTGCTTAGGTCAAATGAGGTATTGCGTAGAGACTATTTCTATTAACTTACTTTCGCGTATGTTACTAAGTCTAAGTTATATAAAATTCAACTATGTACTTTCAAACTTCGCTCCATGTAAACAATATAAAAACCGTTATTATGAATAAAGTAAAACAAAATCTGCACCATTATTTCCTCAGTAAAAGAACATTTAAAAAACCAGCAAGGAACTAAACAGACGAATCGTTTCAATAAGCATTTTAATTTGTTTTCTTTCGTGCCACAGCATTTTCATTTTGTATTTTTGATCGTCAATTCAACAAAGTCCGAGCGTCTCGAGATCGTTTCCGTTTCCGGTTGATTTCCAACAAGAACAAAACAATTTTACTCCCTGGACTGTCATAATATAATCCGGAGAAGCTATTAAAAGTTTCCAAACAATTTTAAATATAATACTTAAGTCTTTGATAAACAATACGTACTAGATGTTGTGTAGTGTCATTGTCACATACAAAAACAAAGCTAAATACTCTCCACATTTTGTTAACCGAGATAAACGTTTTATGTTCAACCTACTATTGTACCAATGAATAAAGTCACAAATCTTCTAACTGAACTTATTCAAACAAAGATCTCACTTGGAAAGTGAGGTGTTATTTGTTAAGACGTTCCTTTTGCACCACACTTCATGTAGTTCGTATTGTTTACCAAAGTAATAAGTATACTTAACTGGAGAGTCCCAAACCCTGTAATGTACCACTTGTTTTTGTGAATAAAGAATTTATTTATTTATTTATTTATTTAATAAGTTTACTATGGAACAGTGTAGTATGTAATTTACGTTAATACGCACACGATTCCATCAATAATTACAAACAAACACGTTTATAATATTACATCGCACATGACAATCCGAACCGTCATATCTTGAAAAATCGCAAATTTTTTTTATTACATTTTTGCATTCTACAGATCATGCTCTACAATCTGGTATAACAGTCATATCTGTAGCTCATTTCTGGGCCGAGATATGGACCTATACGACTGTCTTGCCTGTTGTGATGCACACGCATTGTCGATGGACAAACAGTCATATTTTAGTTTAATACGCTGACCATGTCTGAAGCGCGGGCTCCAGTCGTTTTATCTTAAGTTAAGACAAGTGTAGTTACGAAATACGCAAAATGTGATGAATCAAAACGTATTATAAAGTAAATAATACTATTTTGCTTGTTTCGCACGTAGAATTTTTATTGTATTATTTCTAGATAATACTATCTTGCCTGTTTTATTATTGAATTTTTACTAATTTGATTGTTGTATGTTTTTATGTGACGGTTTAGCTATGGGATTCGTCAAGATAATACTGTTTGTACAGTTTAATCAATATTTTTTCTATGTCATAAGATAAATAATACGGTTTGTACGGTTTTTAATGTAATTATTCATGGAATATTTGAGTTGTAGTAACATCATGAAGCTACATAAACGTGCTGCTAAACTAGTTTTGACGGCAATTCCTCCGAAGAAAAGGCTTGGAACCTGAAGGGTATTGCAGCTAAGGAACCTAAGACTCCAGACAAAGACTTTGACGATGATTTGGTTGACCCTACTCACGTATAAACCCGTCGAAGAAATAGTGACTCTGTCCAAGTTCTCCGAATCTTCCAGAGCAACAACAGCAACATTGCGAGCACGCCCATAGCAGTTCTGAAGTCTGATGTTTGCTTTAAATGTTTGGCCCACTGGCATTTCAGCTTGAGGTAGATTTTAAAAGCTTGGTTGATATCTCTTACGAATTACCTTATTTCTGATGTAGTTCTTCAGAGAAACGCCGAGCATAGCTGTTATTGCTCGATAGGCGACTTTAATCCGTTGGAGGAGTCCAACAGTCACAGCCGTTTCTGAACCAGACGTCATCACTGGCAGGGTTGATCTTTGGCTTCCCATGCAACTACCACTGGATTTCTGATTGACTGACTGACTGGTTTAATGTAAGCATTCAATTAAATAAGACTTATTTCTTAAATACATATGCACTGTAGTGCACTTCTGTTCAGTTTTGGCAACATTAAATCCCTCTGTGGAACTACTCTTTGCAATTCAGTCTTGATTTGTGGTCCTAGACAAGCACACAGTCGATGCTATGCCAGTAGCGGCGTGTTACAGATACCTCAACACATCGATATAGCGACATTCAATTTGACATCTCTGCAAGGTTTCCAGAAGTGTCTACGTCTCGATGAAATATCCAAAGCTTTTGGTCAACCAAGGCCAGTAATCTTTGGTCTTCTATATAATCTGCCTGAGGTTGGAAATAGTGTTTAACCGACGGTACGTCCTGACCGTACCATCTGAATGTCAGCGCTTACCGTCGCGTCGGTTGCAAAATGCATTCAGTGCTTCGCTGACGGCAAACTGCGATACGTGTTGAATCCATGCGGTCGGTCACGCGGTCGGTCGCTCCGTCAGCGAAGCACTGAAAGCGTCCCTACAAGCTCATAGCTCATCGGCGACCGACGTACGCTGACCGACGAGCCCGACCGACGGCTGCACCGACGTGACGTGTCACATGAAATCACGCGCGTACCGTCAGCGTAGCTGCACTCATAGACTTGCATAGATATAGCTACGTCAAGCGACGGTCAGCGCTGACCATCGGTCGAGCACTATTTCTAGCCTTACTGTTAGTTGATCTATGGTGATTAAGAATTCGGCAAACTAATTAGTGAAACGGTTCAAAATGATCCTTGAGAACGTACATAAATCTCACTTATATGGCCTCGGTCTATAGAACGGTTTTTATTTAAAGTTCCTTAGAACGGTTACTATTGTTGAAAAAATACCACGACACTCTCGTACGATGCCTCCGGTGTTATACCAGTACAAGCAACCGACTTGCACTACATCTTGAGCTGTCCGAGGCTTCGAGACTAGTAATACCTCCAGGTTTCAGAAGCTATGAGGCTGTCTGCACCAGGATTATTTTTGATTTATAGCTGCTCAAGGGCTATTCAAATCTTGTCCTCAGTTTTCAACTTCGTCTGGTGGTTCTCCCATGCTTCTTCTTCTTCTTCAATCCCGCTACTCCTCCGAGGAGTCTGGGGCTGACACCAGGCGCTTCTATCCTTCTCTGTCGTGGGCCAGCAAGTTGAGCTCTGGCCACGACTTCCCTTTCTCTTGGGCCTCGCTGAATATGGACCGCTTCCAGGTATGAGCTGGTCGACCGGGTCGCCTTGAACCACCCTGGGGTTTCCATTGGAGGGCCACTATCGGGATATGATCATCAGGTCTATTCAGTGTGTGGCCCAGCCATCGCCATTTTCGCTCTTGGACGTCTATGTCTATAGGCTTTTGGTTTGTAACCTTCCATAGCTCGATATTGGTGATGGTGTTCGGTCAGTGTCTTTGTATGATACTTCGTAGATGGTTGTTGACGATCTCCCATGCTGCTGAACGAATACTTTCACCCGCGATTTAGCTCTATAGTCTATAGCTGCTTCTATAACTAGTGTATTGTAGCAACGAAGGTCTTTTCGTATCAGCTTCTTTATACGCTTGGTGAGGGCCTGTTATTCTGACGAAATGTTTCTCACAATTTGCTCTCATAGTTTGTAATTATCTATTATGGAAAGCAATAAATAATAAAATTGTTTTGTATCATTCTTCGCTACGGCTTAAGAAACTATGCACTCTACTAAGTTCCTAATAATTTCATTGAAAAAGTACATAGTATTTAGATAATCAAAGGTTTAAATTCTGTTTTTTTTTTGTAATTAAGTCTAAAAATATTAAATATTGTTCTAAAAATGAGATTTCTTGTTTTTAAAATTCGTGTTTAATCAATAAAAGGACCGATTTTCCATAGAAAAAATATACCAAACGCTTTGTATTATTTAATTTTCCCTAAAAGAAGATAAAACGTATGTATTATCTCGACATATGACAAATTACCAGCAAGTATGTAAACAAAAAAACGGGCTATACAGTCATAAATATGAAAATCGAAAATTTTGACAGAAAAACACTTGTAGATATAAAATGAAATGACTTAGGCTCAATTGAATTATATGTTTTTATTGGCAAAGAGTTAATCTACCTATCACAAAAGAAATATATTTATTTTATTTATTATTCTTTAAATTATGAGACACCAAACTTTCAAAACGCGATATCTCGAAACTACGTTTTTCAAGATATGACGGTTCGGATTGTCATGTGCGACATATCTACTCGTACTGTAAAGTGAAGGATGGTATTCCTATACAACATAGAGAGAGAATACTTATAAAGTTCCCACAAAATGATAAAATATTCATAAGACTAAGCTAAAAGTTAGAGGAAGATCCAAACTTCTACCGGATATCCGCTACAAATGATTACCTCATCGATTTCTGTCACAAACTTAGGACGCGCTATCAAGTTTTTAATAGTTTATGAAGCTCTAAACAGCTTCTCTTAGTACTTAAAAAGTTCAAGCTTTCACAGACGAAAATAAATATATTTCTTCTTATTAAGTAAGTATATTCAGTCTGAAAACAGAAATATAGAGGTAAATATTGAAAAATATATTTTAGTGGCTTTAATATTCATCTAGCTAAAATAAACATAAATACTGAATTTCTAAGTATCGTGGCCACTGTGTACATATATGTACATAAACATGTTACATTTATGTACATAGTGACCCCAATAGCGAGCGTAATATAGTATAGTACGCCCACGGCTACATAAATAACTAACCTAAAACTTTTTGTCCGCACAAAGAAACTCTCCCCTACATACATACATACATACATACATACATAAGTACGTAAGTCCATATACGAATTCCACTCGCTATTCGATTACTGAAGTAATGAAGCTAATTCTGAAAACGACGGAGTTTTCGTCAAAACGATCGCACCCGCTCGCCTTCTGAATCGCGCAGAAAATATTGCCAGCAATTATTTTAAAAAATCACGGTGGGTCGGTTTGTTTCAGACATTATCAGTTTAATTGTTTATTTAGTTTAAGGAAAAATTACAGCACAATTTTATAACATAACAATACTTAACATAACATAACCATACAATGACTTGCAAAAGGCATTTTACAAGTTTCCACTGATACTTACCATCAAATTAATTCATCATTTACTTGAGTAGCCAAGTACCTTGCGCATTTAACGGAATATCCAATTTCGGGTTAAATATCCGGGGTCTTTAGGTTTATTATTATATTATGATTATAATATTATTATGTGCTCAAACCGCTATAAATGATTGCCCGGCGATGATGGCAAGTAAATAGCCCTTTTTACGGGAAATTTCTTCTACATGGCAACACTGATTCGGGGAAAAGTATAAAATAGAGGGTAATTCGTTAACCCGCATTTTCCCCGCGTGTGATTTGATCAAATTTGCGCGATACTGGCGCTGGGAAGTTACCAAACAAATTAGGAGGGACGAAATTTTCCCTTAACTTTAATTAAACTGATACCTTCACTGAATTCGGTAGCAGACGATTTATTTCATGTGTCAACATTATAATATTTATTTGTATAATTAATCATCCAACATTCGATTAATCAAATCCAACTTCAGATTCTCTTCTCGGTGTAAATTGCCGTACCTGTTTCTGATACTTATCCGTGATAAATATAATTTATATTAACTAATAGCTGCAACACCATATTTTATCTTGCAAATACCTACTGATCATTGATATTAAGCAACACATGGCACGGTCATCTATAGGATTCGATTATGATGAACAATACGGAACCTTAATAAAACTCGTTCTATACGACGATGAAAAATTTACCTCAGTACTTACTCATTCAAGTTTACCATAAAACAGTTTAAAACACCCCAAGCGAGAGTAAGCTGTTCCAATTAATTCAATATACAGGGTGGCCCGAGTGGGGAGAGGGCTAGTTTGTGCCAGCGGGCACGTCACATCTTCATTAGCATACGCGGCTACATTTTGCATAATAATTCTATTTACGTACACTCGTTTTATCTGGCCACCCCGCGCGCTTGGCGCTGCTTATGCGTTTCCTCAGGATGCGTTGTTTTTAACGTTACGTGATTTGTGACTGTCCGAAGTTTGGTTTTGTTATTAATATTCGTATACTCGATGTCTTACATTATTATATTTTTTATTGCTTACTTAAGTTATTTATAAGATTTCATTAATAAATCATTTTTGTTAACATTCATAATTATAAACACAGTCAGGCGTTTTTTAAAACTCGCCATATTTTCACAGTTACGTTGGAAAACTAGCAGTTTCAACTTTATAAGTGCAGAGTTGATCATCATCTAGGATTTCATTTCCAAGGTTCAGTTTTTTTTAATATTTTTTATATCCTTACGTACCTAATTATGATGAGCAATGAAAATAGCAACCAATAAATTTGGATTAGCACATCCTATATATATTTCCCCTTCGCACGGCCACGTCTAAAGTCCTTGGTAACTGGTAGTTTTAACGTGATCTATAAAAGAGGGTGCTATATCTATTCCAACTGAGGAGGAGAGGAGATAAAACATTTAATTTACAATTCATGATTTCCACTCGTAAACTACACTCACGACACGAGACACCCGAGTCTCTAGTCACGAGCAATGACAAAGTTCCAGTGACATAAAAAAAGATCCCGACGAATTGAGAACCTCCTACTTTTTTTGAAGTCAGTTAATAATTATGGAACGATAATGATAGCTCATTGCTCACGAGTGTACCTACTTATTTACCATACGAATGGAGTCTAGAGATACACAATACAACCATATAACATACCATTCAATACCCGAGAACCAATACCAATCTTAAAAATATCCTCTTTGGCTGGAAACCAAACCCAGAACCCCCACAACAGAGTTACTACCCAATGCGCCATTCCGTGGCAAAGTTTACAACTCAAATGAGACCATTTTAAATTGATTTCTGAAGTCCCTCTGCTGCATAAAAGTAAGTTATGGATATATTCTCACCACTGCGGGTCAGCGTGATATAAATACTGACTTCAAAGTGATATTAAGTAATAAATTCAGAGGAGCGGTGGGGCTAAACGCTTTCGAATTTCCAGACGGCGTAATGGCCGAATTTAATATTCACGAAAGGATCAGGAGGGTTACTCTATACTGACGAAAAACGAACGAACGAGAGCAGTCGTGTAGTCGGCACGTTTATAGAGTCGAGATCACAGACCTGTATTTGAGTAGACAACGCAAGTGCATGTACTTCGCGTGTAAAAAAGGAGTGAAATTATCTTCCTTTAGCGCAGTGTCATTAGGGACGTTCCTAAACTAAATCGTTCAAGTGACGTGACTGACGATGACGTGACAGTAGGTATAAAAATAATGGCACGCTTGGTTTCTATACAAGGAATGAGACAAGCGTTGTCTATTCAAATACAGGTCTGTGGTCGAGATAGAGTCGTTGCTCGCGCAGTTTCGCTCTGAAACTTAGTTTTTCATCATATAGAGTGACCCCCCAGACTGCGGCCCGCCGGTGGAACTAGTGCAGTTTGTGGGCTCGAGAGATAGCGCTATATACATGGTGTTGCAAAAGTGGTAAACCATAAGGGGTGATACTTAACACGATGAATAATTTATTGAGGTCCTATGTCTGGTAAGGGACAATCGTTGGCTGAAGATTATGAAGATTAAAAATCTTTCGTGGTATGTAGATAATACAGTATAAAATGTACGAGATTAAATTAATGTTGCCAAGTTGATAATATTTTGCAACTATTTTAGTATTAATGATAACATAAATTATTCTATAAAATACGTACTTAGCGCCTATTATTTACTCCGTTTATCTCAGTTTCCGACATACTTAGATACTTACTTAAATTTCCAATAATAAAACAAATTCATACTTTATTAAATTATGCATACCAAATTCAATTTGAGACAAGAATAGTAAAAAATATGTGCACTGAGCACACAAAATGATAAAATACATTGATAAACGTGTGTCCGGCGTCCGGTCGCCGGAATCAATTTATATCCGGACCGGACCGGCCTGTCCGGGAATAATCCCTCAGGATGGATCGTGCTCAGTTACATTACCAACAAAAACTATACAAATTAATGTTATGTTATGAAAATATAGGTAGGTATAGTACTTTATAAGTGTGCATAAAAGTAACATAGTTTAATTTTCTTCTTCTGATATTGTTTGTACATTCATCACACGTTATTTACTTACTGTATAATATTTATACTTACTTAAGGCCATATACCTACAATCTGATAGCCCATGAAATTCTAAATATTCAAATAAATACAACCCCAACGCTTTCGTAGCAATCTCGTAGCACCGACGGGCTACGGCGCCGCCGCTACGAGAGTGCTACGAAAGCGTTTGGGGCGATGTAAACGATAAGAGGATTTTTTTCAGGTATTTCACATTTAGTTATCCTCATTATATTAACATTTCAATAATAATAATAGTTTACCAACAAAAAACTTTCTTTGACGTACTCGTATGTTGACAATAAAAAAAACTTTAAATTTCCAGATTTGAGCTTTGCCAAACGTTCGACCAAAAACTCGCTATACAATTCTTACCCGTAAGTAAATACACTATTTTTCCGTCGCATTCAAGCGGTCTGAATTCATTGCTATCGTTTCGTCCGTTAGTTGCAAAAAGACAAGTATCGTTGGGAACAGAGAGGCTTATAGAACCATGAAACAAAAGAAGATCGATGCAATATCGCCCGATTGATGGGAAACAGGCATTGCATGGGGGATTCATTCAGATTGTGGCGTGCTACATAAATCGAAGACTGCACTACAAAAGTGTGAAACTGCGAATAGAAAAATCGTTGAAATGGCGAAGGGCAAAAGCGATTTTCATGAAAACCGGAAACACAGTGCTTTCTAAATTATATATTAAAATATGAATACTAATTAAATGTTAATGAATATTTGTTATTCAACAAGCGCTGTTTCCTGTTAATTTTGCCGGACAAGAGGTCATTGTCAGAATTAGCCAGTTTTTGTGGTTTGTCACCGCATTTGTATAATGATCGGATCAGATTAAAATAAAATGAAAAGGAATTCATCAGAATTAACGCCTCTTAATACTTTAACTGAAAGAAAAAGAGAATATATAAGTATGTATATTTTATCTGAAAAACTTGTCTAAAAATTATACCGAAACTTTTTTTAAGTCTTTTATTACTGAACCAATATCAATAATTTTACCATTGTAGATAATGTTAAGAGCTTGTATTTTTTTGTCCTGGAATTTCCATAAATATCACTTCAAAATCGATGTGAACCTATACCTATAAATATGTAGTACATAATAATACGTATAGATAGTATAGGTACATACATCAGAGTAGAATTATTGGAAAGTTGGCTCCATATAGAAAGATGTCGGGTACATTGTCCTTACAACCTTACTGATAAAATACCTGCATGAGTAGCAATCAAATAAACGCATAGTAAATGTGTTTCGTTATTGTTGATTCGTGCCTGAAAATTCATTCTCCAATATCATGTAATGTACCGCGGTAATGGACCTGTAATCAATTTACCATAATGAGTCAGGAGGTTCGGATAAATACAATGTTTGGTTCGACAAAAACGATACGATATTATGTACTTAGTGACTTTTCAGACCCTCTAGTACGGGTTTTGCTATTAAAATGAAAACGAAAAAAGGTAACGTTTTCTCCTGTTATCTGCATGCATTATTTGTCAAAAGTTTAATTATAGTTTCCATTAGAGACGCCACTTAGTATGCGAGAAAACGTAAACTTTTATAGTTTTCGCCAAGCTGTGCTAGACCTGCAGTAGCGGACTAACTACGCTAATCTTTCAACTAAGCTAAACATAAAGGACGAATCTAAATCCTGATACCGATTCTGCAATCTGAAATCTATTCGTTCAAAAACGTAGCCCGTAAACCAGGATCACGTTCCGAAACTACAAACGTCATAATATATTACCTCGTTCGGGAAGGCCAATCTAGCTTTACAAAATACGAAGTTTCGATATGCTATAGTCCTTAGTCCTAATATTATAAATACGAAAGTAACTGTGTCTGTCTGTCTGTTACTCTTTCACGCCAAAACTAGTGAACGGATTTGAATGAACTTTGGTATACACATGGTCTAGACCCTGAGAAAGAACATAGGCTACTTTTTATCCCGGAATTCCCACGGGAAAACTTTTTAAGGCGAAGCGAAGCTCGTGGGAACAGCTAGTTGGTATATAAAATGTGTGGACATCTCTCACACGACCATCCTACCCCAAGCTATGAGTAGGCAGATCCTGCATAAGGTTGTCGGACAGCTGACACATCTACACAGATAAAGTCATCCTGTTTTATAAAACGTACTGTTAGCATGACGGATTTCCGATACTTTGTTTTTATTAACCTGGAGTGACCCCTGTTCCGTTTGCCGAAGTAAATGTCTTACTAGTTGTTCTGGCCATTTTGCTAGTAAATCTATTTAATTGTTCCCCAACTTGAAGACCCTTTCGACTAGCGCTGAGTGGAGGGTAGGTACTTAAAATGTAGTACACGAGGGGCCTAATTTACTGCGGTGCTTATAGGTACAGCTTGTAACTTTCGTTTTTTTTTTCGGAAAATGTTTTAACTATAAATAGTCTTCGCCTTATAGTGTTGGTGACAAAATAAACTGCTAGACTAGACATCCGTGGGGAAATGGTTGACCATTTGTTATGTCCATCCATACCTGAAAGTAATTCCATATTTATGTGTGTTAATGTGTTTTACTCTTACTTATTTTAATTTACTATACAATACATAATGTGTCGAATTGGTCCCACAATGAACAATGCACACTACGACTTCGATAGGCAGAATCACCTACTGACAGGAATATCATTAATAAAATTCTACCCTATACGTACTATCGTCAAATAGGTTTAAAGGTTAACTTTGCATTATTGATGGCGTCCCTCCGCCACCATTATGTAAGCTGGTCTCAAACAGGAAATTTGGCATGAGCTTAATATTATCGATTAAGGATCTCCTTTGAGAAAGGTTCGTATTATTACAAAGTTTACCTACTTATTCATATTTTTATTAACAATAAAATATTAATAACATGACTGCTATAAAATATACACTTAAATATGATTCTTAGAACAGGGAAATACAGGGTTTCATAGGCATATCCGGCTATGGAATCTAGACGTACTTAGACATATATTTTTTTTCGAAAGACTACCTCTGTGTAAAATAAATGCCCAAGTAGAGCTAAGCCTTCATAAATAAATTGAGCAAGTTATTATTATACTTAACTAACTTTTTCAGAATTCCATCATATTGCTAAAAGTTTCAAAGGTTTTTGTAAAATCACGACAAAAAGTTGCTAGCATAAAAGTACCTACATATTTTTATCATTTACACACAACAAGTGACGAACAATTTCAGTGACAACAGATTTATAACGACGAGTTTTGAAGCACGATTCGTAGGTCAGGGTAGTCAGGCAGGCTAGTCGCCACTAGTCACATAAGATGTAAGTAAGTAATTATTTAGTCACAAACTGAAATATTTAATCATAAGGTACCAAAAAACTATTGTGTACCTACTTACCTATACTTAGGTTCATATTTCTAAACATTTGCTATAATGTTCTTTATAATCTGACTAATATAATATATCCGTTCTTTCTTTCTTACTAATTTAAGTCCATCGCGGGTTATAATTTCTGAAATTATTACCTATGTCCTAAAATTAATCTTTAAATTTTATGATATCTAAATACACTTCTAATTACGAAATTAAGAGGAGCTTTCATCATGAAAATTTATGTACTTAATTAGATAAAGCTTCACGTTAATGAGGCACCCCTCCTAATTAACATTCACCTTGTTAAAATTTCTAATAATATATCTCACAAAACATAAGTACATAATAAAAACTGATTACTTACCAATAAAGAGTGATTACATCCAAATATCATAACTGCCACATTTTCTGCACAAACAAATAAGTAAAAGGAAACTTTTTGGCGCCGATTCTCCTATAAACTTCAGCCTTTCACTGTTCACCGGGCACTAGCACTGAAGCCGCCACATTTATGTTTTCCGTCAATAATTCTACCGGCGTTAATGTTCACTGAAGTAAGTAAATGGATTTGAGCGGTAACAGCCGAAACGTTTCGCGTGAGGTTAGGATTTCGGGAAAAACAAAATGGCGGCGTGTTTTCCCACCGACGCGCGGAGGCCAACTGCCGGAGGAGGTTGCACACTTGACGGAACTACCCCGAGTGTCGGTCGAGAGTGTGAAACCTTCACACGGTGACTCAGTGCCATACAAACTCGGTTCGTGCTCCGTTTTTACCGCACGGGGTGCATTTTGCGGTGAGGAGTTTGGTAAATGTTTTTAATAGCGCTTTTTTTTAAGTAGAGGGTTTTGGAGGGTTGAAATTCAGGAATCAGTACGATATAGGCATATCAATACTCACGACACAACTACATATAATCCCCCAAGTGGTAGTTACAGTTTGGAATGAGTACAATGCGCTTAGGGTATACACACAATTAGAATCTAGATGTGTATTGTGTAAGCTTCCTGACAATGTTTTCCTTCAATGTAGGTAGGTAGATTTTTATTTATATTCCTTATTGAAAAGAGTTCATTGATATGATTTATCATTGACTATTGTATGGTCTATATGACATGATTTGAAGTCACGGCCGTGGCCTCTCGAATGAGAGGACGAGGCTTAACCGTTACGCCACCATGGATTCAATATATCATCATCATCATCAGCCCTTAGTCGTCATAATTAGCCCGTCATCAACCTGAAATAGCAATCTCAATTAATATCACACTATTCGACACTTATACCTAATTTGACTGTTATTATTACTTACCATTATAATAATAAAATTACGGATACAAGCTCTTACAGAAAAAAGCTTCGTTACTGGTTAGTGAAAGTGTAATTCAGCTAATGCAAAAACGATGTTGAAACAAAATGGAGGCCTCTGTGGTGGGCGGAAGTGGTCCCTGGAGCCTTCAACTTAAAACATTATGAAATGAGCAAATGGCAGTCCTAAAAATGGGTAGGTAGTTTTTGAATATAAGTAGATGCCACGATATTTTTTAAAATCGTTATCGATAGGCTATCGGGCGGCAACACTTCTCTCGGGAAAATCATAGATCTAAAAATGACTAACCGAAATTTGAACCTTTTCCCGTTATAATACTTAGTAGTTTCGTTACAAATAATGGTTCATCTACATACTTATTATTATTATATTATGCCTAATCGCACTTTTCTTAAATTCCCCTGAATCGCTTTAAGCAATAATGTTCTCACCTAAACTCAGACAGTGTTCATCAGCTGTTTTAAATGCCATTCTTAACACCCAATAAACACTGTGTTTTTTTTTGTAACTACCGAATACCACAGCTTATACAGCTTTTAAGACCCAGTGGTCTAGCCATTTTCTTGCTTCTATTTAGTAATTCTCGAGACCTAGTTCGTGCCCTATAGCCTATTCTTGGACAGTTTTCCAAGTCTTGTCCGCCTATAGAGAGAGAAACGTGTCTTATCTCGCTAGTTCTTTCCTCCCTCCATATTTGCTCGATGACCTTTCACTTTTTGCTCTACTTAAAATTTTTGAGGAGATAATTGTTTTTTTCCGCAACTTTTGTTTATAACATCATGGACTGGATTTAGGTGGGTTAACATCGATGTTATCTTTATTTTCAAAAATAGAGGATTTTCTTCTTTGTAACAATTTCTATATACATTATTAAAGTACTTTCCCTTCAGGTGACTATTACACTTTTTCACTCTGTGTAGGTATATATTTAAATAAATAACCTAAAGCTAACGTAAACACCACACTGCCGACATTCAACACTAAAAGTCGCATATGCGATTATAACTTTTGAAAGGCAATTTTGATAAAATATGGCGAAGAACTCTGAGTGTGACATTACCTTTGAGTCCTGTGACCCAAAAAATGCAAGTTATTTATTTATCGAATTATAGGACGGTAATTAACACATAAATAAGAAGTCGAAATTTGGTTCAGCCGTTTGCTACACGCTACTACAGACGTTATATAAACATATAACACCCGTCCTGTTCGTCGGGGGTTAAAAAAGGCTTTATAGATACCATGTCTGTCCGTGACTGTGTCTCTGATTTCTTACAAAACGCTTATTCATAGTCAGCATTCTTACGCACATTACTTAAACCAAATATAACATGCTGCCAAAACTCCTCGTTACGCCATAATGGCGTCACTACATAACGTATTCAGTTAGGTCATTAATCACAAGAACACAAAGAAAACTTGGATAGCGCAGTATTACTCAGACATAAGTACATACATCAAATGGGACTCTTGGACCGTGTCGAAACTTCTACCAGAATGACAGTATGCGCAGAGGATTTTGTAAAACTCCCCACAAATAAGGGAGTTATACCTACTACTAAGATGCCGAAAGGTGGACCCTTACCTTAAGTTTATCAGATATACCTATACATAGTGTAACAGTTACTCTCATACTAGGCTGTCATATTTACAGGACATCGCAAAAATTACCTATAGCATAGGTAAGGTCAATATGTCAATACCTAACCCTTTAACCTGTGAGCTCCCGAAGACAATAGATTTTTATTGTGTCAGATTTCACGGGATTCCACCGGTTAAATTGGTCACATTTGAAAATATCATACAGAAAAAGTCTCATTTTTGTGTGAAACTTTTTACAGATACGTCCTGCCTGCTCTGCATGGCTATTCTTGCACAGTTGAATAGGTTTTTCACAGTGCAATTAATTAAACTAAAAGGCAGCACAAACAGTCAGCACAGTTAAAGCGTGGATTCTAGAATCCTTCAACGCTAACTTTGTGACAACACCAAATTTAAAATTATAATGCATTGCAATTTCTGATACCGTTTAAAAAATCTACTATCTTATTAACCCATTGCAAACATAGTAGCAATTCTGATGGCGTAGATTTTCTTTTTAGTGTATCCAAAATCTTAAATTGGGAATATACATAGCTATATAATACATTTTAAAGTAGTTATCATAAACGACCGAATGGCGTAGTTGTTAGTGACCCTGACTACTGAGCCGATGGTCCCGGGTTCGATTCCCGGCTGGGGCAGATATTTGTTTAAACACAGATATTTGTTCTCGGGTCTTGGATGTGCCCGTTAAATGGCAATAGGCCCGCCCCCTATTACATTGGGACTAACATAACACTCTGGCGAAAAGTGGGTGCAGCAATGCACCTCTGCCTACCCCGCAAGGGAGTACATTAGTACAAGGCGTGAGTGCGTGTTTTTTTTTATCATAAAATTGAAATTTAAACTTTTGACTGACATTGCCGGAATTAAAATTGGTACCTTCAAAATAGCAACCTGACTAATAGTTCATATATCATCGCCGCCGCGCCGCCGCCCGCCCTGCCGCCGCCGCGCCGCCCGCCCCGCCGCCGCCCGCCCTCGCTGGACAGGCAAACTGCGGGCTCGCGGTGTCAACTCGTATATATTTATGACCGCATCGAGACAAATTTACAGGAAGGGCTTTATTTTTAGCTGATTGTGATTTTTCAGCAACAAACATTACGTGATGTGATTTCATGTTTGTTTAAACATTTGTTTTCCCCACATTATATGATTAATTAGAAAGTGATCATAACTATACCTACTTACCTACTGATTTAATGCAGTTTATAATTTAAAGCCTAATTTAAGCGGAATGAAAGGAAAGTACCTACTTTATATTTTCGTACAGTAGACATCATCGCTGTTGGACTTCCTACATTTATCTTATGTAAGTAGTTTTTATTAAAATGTTTTTATTAAATGGTACTGCAGTAAAGCAAGAAAAAGTTCATTGGCTTTGCCGTTCCATATGTTCCATTGTCGTTCATATATATACTAATGCAGTACACAAACACAGGTAATTACTGTGTTGAGTAACAATATTTATGTAAAAAAATATTATTTATGAAGATATCAATTCATTTATAATTTAAATAAACTGGTGGACGTGATACTTCACCAAAGGGCTTATCCACAAGCTCAGAGTTGCTCAGCGTGCTATGGAAAGGGCTATGTTAGGCGTGTCCCTGCGAGATAGGATTCGTAATGAAGAAATCCGCAGGAGAACTAAAGTTACCGACATAGCCAAATGGATTAGCACGCTGAAGTGGCAATGGGCTGGCCACGTAGCCCGCAGAGCCGACGACCGCTGGAGTACAAAGGTTCTGGAGTGGAGACCCCGTGTCGGCAAACGGCGTATCGGTCGCCCCCCAACCCGTTGGTCTGATGATCTGCGGAAGGTAGCGGGAAGCCGCTGGATGCAGATGGCGGGTGACCGTTTGGGGTGGCGATCGTTAGGAGAGGCCTATGTCCAACAGTGGACTACAGAAGGCTGAGAGAGAGAGAGAGAGAATATTAAAAAAAATACTTACAACAAATAATTGAAACGGTAATCACCATTCATTACCCACCAAGTACGACGTAAAAGCTTTATTAGTACGCAACGGGCCACTCAGTAGCGCCTACTTCACAGTTCAACTCTTCAATTTAGCCAAGTTTGTAAAGAGGCCCTTAATACACCCCTGTGTTGAAGTTAAATGTGTCGACAGGGCCGAACTAAGGCCTCGCTGCGCCCCATTAAACAAAGATTGTGCTCTACGAAATCCGCCCCTCACTGCCCTCACACCACTCGCATTCAAATCTCCGTATTAAAATATTACTTTAACAATTCATGCTAAGTGTTGCGGTAATTGAAAATAATGAACGAAGTTTGTTCGACTTTATTAAGATTTGTCCGAGTGCTTGAGCTACTTAGTTGTTAAACTGTTGAAGTTAAGTTTAATGCTTTTTAATCCGGATAGAAGGGTTCTATACATTTACGCAATTTCTACGATGTATCTAAAACTTGACTACATTATTTGGTTAGACACACTATTGATTACGAATCTGATGACGTAGAGACTCACCTATAATATTACAGTGCAACAAACTTATCTTTTCCGGTGAGAGCGAACTAAATTGATCCATATCACATTACTTACTAATGAATTATATATTGATATAAATATGATTTTGATTGGTTAGTTAAAACCGCAAGGGCGAATTACCACTACGGGCAAATTTAAAATCTTATAGAGAGATACTCACTGTATCTATGTATATATTATGGTTAGGTTATTTAAGTAGGTATATTAGTTGTAAGATTTGCTAAAACAAATGTTAAGAGCGCGTCACGCCAACAAACTGTTGTACAGTTTGGCGTTTTTGTTTTTTGTTAAGTGTGTTTATTTCTACTGAATAAATAACTATTTAAAAAAAAAAATGAAAAATATTAGACATTACGTGAGCTCTCATCGGAACAGATAAGTTTGTGGCAGTAATCGATTATTTATCTACAGCATATAAATTTAAATAAATACCTATCTCTACAACATAATAGCGTTTCTCACATTATTATACATCGTACGCACAGTGCACACTCACTATTACAAATATGTTACTACCTACTGGCTAGTTTTTTTCCGGAACTTCCGGAGCTAGGAAACATAAATATAATAAAATATATTTTATTCCTATCAGCGGTGTACCTACAACACCATGGAACCATCATTGTCAGTTGCAGTAATCCAATACTGCTTGTTTAACCATCGTTTAAAACTGGCACAGAGTGCGCACTTTGACCAACAAAAACAAAAGCTAAATCTAAATTCAAATCTCCTGCCAACCGGAAACCGCCATTTTGAAAACAGCTTTGTTTCCGGTAGCCAAGTTCGAAATTCAATTGTTTCCGTTATTCGCTTGCAAAATGGCCGCTAGAAAACAATAACACGGTCGAGTAGTCTTTGATAAATCTAGCATCGAGATTGCTCGATGACCTACAGATGAGACGATACGTCTAGGTCTAAACATAGATTGAAGCAGGTAGGGAATGTCAGTTTATCTGAAAATTATAAAAGAACTTTTAAAAGTTTCATCACAATACTTTCATAGACCTCGGCATTCCTTATCCTGCCACTATCGGCCTCCTGTCTGATGTCATCTATCCAGCCTCTCACCTCTACCTGTTTTAAGTCTCCTCGACTCCTAACCAGAAATTGCATTCTTCGGCAGATTGATAGGCCCACTACTCATCTAGCTTAGAGATTTTAATAGATATACGGTTACCTGCTTAGTCTTCTGACGAATAAAACTACAGGAGTAAAATGAAGTATAGGTATTACCTAATGACATGAGAGCTTACTATAGTTACTACACCTCCGGATCCGGATAGTCCCTACCTAACCGATCTTTGTACCAAAAGGTAAAGCTCGATCGATAAAGCTTAATTACTATTATTACTCGTACTAACTCTTACCCTCAAATACTTACATAGACCGTATTAAAAATTAAAAATAAATTAATTTACTTTTAAACACACAAGTTTTGACTCGGTCAAAAAGAAAAAAATCGTTTTTGCTACGTCAATTATTTTAAACCTGTAAAACATTCGGGAATTACTTCATAATTAATTATCCTTGAATACTTCGTACTACAATTTGTGATTGTTCGAGTGTTATTTCTAACGTAAAGAATCGCTAGGTTCCAGTAAAGATGAACCCAGATGAAGTTTGCATAAACGCATATAAATTGTCAGGAAAATAGCCGAAGAATTCAACAAAACCGTTGCACAGAAAAGATACAAATACAACGTACAGCTGCACCTGGAGACCAGGTCTGGGAAAAAGGAGGATAAATAAACATTTCCACAGGGTTTTGTATGTAAAACATTGTGTGAACATGACTGTACACTTTCGGGAAAACGATATCTTTAAAAGAGTTTAGTCGAGATAAGTAAGTACAAACTTATACATATAATTTTAGGTTGTTGTGCTTTTATTTCAGTGTAAAGTCGTCTCAATAAGTTGGTGAACCCTACAATAGTCGGAATTTGGCTACTTATTGTATGGAAATCAAAATAATATAATATACTAGTACTTTGGTGTGAGTAACCAGGGTTTATTGATTTTGTAAGATGATATACTTTTTTTTTTTTTTTTTAAGAAATTGTTATCACTCCACAGACTTTATGTCCGTGCCTTTTGAAGAGTGGTAATTTTTATGAGATAGTTTTTAATTCTTTTATCTACTTTCTACTCGGTAAGGAAGTTTCATTTATATATATATATATATATATATATATATATATATATTGTTCTTTTTTTTTTCTTTTTCTTTTTTCCCTTTTTTTTTCCACTGCTGGGGGAAAATCCACATGGACACCTGGGAAGAGGACCCAGGTAGTGTCGGGCGTTAACCGACTAAAAACCCCCAGCCGTGTATCTCATTATACAAGATTTTTTTTTTTTCTTTTTTTTTTTTTCCTTTTTTTTAAATTAATGGTTTTCAGAGTCACACTTACATTAGTAATGGCAACAAACTTAACAAGGACAGGGCCAATGCCAGCTGTCTTCGGAGAACTTAGTAGACACCTGGCAATGGCTCGGCCCCTCAGTCGTTATAGGTCATGTTTTGCCTGATGTTAGTGTGTGACTCTGTTCTTAAAGATAACTTATTTTAATTGTTAGTTATGATATAATAATCAATAGGTTAGTTATATAAATTATTTTCCCAATTTGACCTATATTTTGCGCTCTTAAACAAAATTATATTTTATGATGTGATTATAAGATGATATACTTTATTACGAGTTGTTCAACTCGTTGAGTGCCGTTGTACTAAATAATTTTACCAGGGTTGCATAGGATAAATAAAACTGTTTTTTTTTATTTACATTGCATCCTGGCGTTCAGGGATAAAAAAAGTAAAACAGTTTCCGTATAATGTTGCACTGCTCACCTCCTACTCAACACCCTGTCTACATAATACAATTTCGCATTTTGCGTATCAGGGCATGATAATTAACATGACTGAAATTAAGAGGAGCAGGCGCGCAATTTATTCCGATCTCTGCATTAATGGTTAAATAGATTAAGCGAAATTTACCGTTCATCAATGTAAAATTACTCTGTAATATTATGGATTGCATATTGATTGATCATTTTTTTTTAATGTAAGGACAATTAGGAATTTTAGTTGTTACACATGGGTATTTATTATTTGTAAGTTTTAAGTCCGGCTTTTGTAAAATACAACTCTGAATTCGGCCAAAAAAAAAATTATTTTCAGAGTTGGTCCCATACTGAAAATTGGTTAGTAGTACTCTGTCTGTCCTTACGTACAGTCAGTTAAAGAGATATGAATGCCATGATTCAAACCTTCCACGATTTTTCATAAATCCTAACTATTATTATTATTATAAATGCGAAAGTAACTGTGTCTGTCTGTCTGTCTGTCTGTTACTCTTTCACGCCAAAACTACTGAACGGATTTGAATGAAATTTGGTATACATATGGTCTAGACCCTGGGAAAGAACATAGGCTACTTTTTATCCCGGTATTCCCACGGGAAAACTTTTTAAGGCGAAGCGAAGCGCGCGGGAACTGCTAGTACAAAATATATGTAAGTAATTCAAAATCAAAATTAATCAAACTGTCCCGTTTTTTTGTAGAGAACTCCCAATACATTTTTTTATTTCACAAAGCGTATGTTGTTATGAAATAAATAAAGGATTAGAGCTGGAACTGGCACACGGCACACGAAAATGACCCTAAAATGCAGGTGCACCCAATAAAGCAAGTGCAATCGCTTGCGAAACTAAAGGTGTATTTATGGTAACTACACTCACGTGCAAAGAAATTGTTCCACTCACAAATTTCCGATTCTGAATGGCTTCAATTTTTTAAACGTTTAATAGGAAATTTGAACAAAATGTTTTAGTTGGTAATATCCTAATGCTCTGTAAAATTGCAGAAAGCGTCATTAAGCTAGCCTTTTCCGTTTAGAAGTAATTTGGTGTTTTTCTCAGTGGAACCTTTTCATTGCCCTATTTGCGATGACGATCTAACGCCTATTTTTGTAAATAAATCTACTAAAATAGTGTAGCTTCCCTTGTATAAATCTCCCCTACATAGAAATCGTATTAATTAAGAGCCTAGCAAAACACCTGTGAACCTAACGCAAGCCTGTTTTGTCAACGATTTTCGGATTCAAAATTTATTGAATTTGACACTAAATACTTCTTAAATGTTATTTCGTTTTCACTTCGCGATAGGGCCCCACACGTGCCTTTCCTAGTTCAATTAACACTTTAATTATTACTGTACCTACTCGTATTTAAATTGCATTCATCTTAAGTCAGCCCAGTGGCTCCCCAAACTCCCTCAGCAGATTGTAACTAACTTAATTTCGTTTATACAATAAACAGATACTTAAGTAGTTAATTTCATGTATGAATTAACGTATCTATTTATTGCATACATGAGAATTCAGAATTTGCCACGTGGGGCAAGTGTGCACGCGGCCTTACAGAGTCGAAGCACATTTCATAAGGTTTTGCACAAAGGCCAATTACGGGTTAGATTTAGGAAGGAGCGGGCGGCGAAGTCTGGGGCTGCCATGTCTAAACATTATTATTATTTGTTTTTAATTAGACAAGCCAAGTAGGTATGTAAGGTAGTCTGACTCGCGCACAAAAGGCTTGGTAACATTTAGGGAAGACCTAAAAATTTCGTATAGGCATTAACTTTTATTAGAATTTTAGAATACTTACGGTATTTAATGACATTTACGAAATATTGCAATACTTACCGTTTTTTTTAAATACTTACCGAGTTATTATAATCACGAAAAATTCAACTCCCGATCGAAAAAATATTTTAATTATTCCTGATTGTCAAAAAATACATAAACGCCTTATTTAAAACAGTTAAAACTTTTAACTAATTTACAAAGGTAGAGGAGAAATTAGCGAGGCAGCATCTGGCAACACCGCCGGGGTTGGCGGGAGATTTACCGCGTCAGCGATACGGCAACGAACGGCCCGGACCGGGGCCGGACGGCGTAAAGTATACCGTATCTGTGTCTGTGCCCTAATTAATTACTAGTTACAGCAAATGCTGATCAAACAGTGCATTTCTAAACGTATCTTTCTCTAATGCTGTTAGGGTGGCTTTTATCAAACTCTAAGGTGAATTTTCATCAAACGCTAAACGTATTTAGCCGCCTGTCAAACGTCTGTCAGTTAGTACAAAATGTATTTAAATTTGATTTAAATATACAATTTTAAATACATTTCGTACTTACTAACTGACAAACGTTTGACAGGCTACTAAACACGTTTAGCGTTTGGGCAAATTCCACTAAGGGCACCAAAAAGTTAATAAAAATTAAAACTAACTATGACCTCTTGCTCTGAAACTATACTGTCAAACAGAAATAATCTTGAAACATACGTAAGTATATACGGTTCTACGTATAGCTACTTGTTTTTATTCACTGTTGGAAAGTTTATATCTTCGGTTAGGTGCGGTTGTTTTAGTTTTCATATGCAAGGTGCAGGCACGCGCGGTTTATACCTGACGTTGTCGGAAGCTGCATTTCCTCATAGATATTCAAAGGCACTCCTACCCTCCGTTCTGACGATGTTTATGTTTGAGTAAAAACCTATATTCAAACCTATATAACATTTAAAAATAAATAAAAAATAACCACGGAGTGGTATCGAGAAGTCAAACCAAAGTAACATTTACGAAGTAATGAGTGTCAAATTCAATACTTTGAATACGAAAATCGTTGTCAAAACAATTTTGCGATACGCAGTCAGGACGAAATTTGACAAAGATGTTTGAGAGTCATTTTTGACATAGCTAAGGTAGCCCTTTATATTTACGGGTCTAATTTTCTAACTAAATCGACAACTTAGTTAAGCATTATTATTAAGTTAATTAAAACTTTATATAGGTATAGCTATAGTTTTAGAAGTCCAAATCCCAAGGGATGAATAATGTGCCGAGTGTAGCAGGACACACAAATAGGATAATAGAGATCTGATTGGCTCTCCAGAACTTAGATAGCCTTCTGATAGGTTGGTTTAACTTGAAGCAGCATTAATGACTTGAGTTCAAGTTGGAGATTCCAACTTTGTGTTGATGTTGATTCGCATGATTACTTGTTCAATGAAATACTACCTATATACCTATGTGTTATTTATTAGATGATGATGAAACTGTACCTCAATTTATTACAACATTTTTCACCATTTTACTGTTAAAATGATTGATTGTCCAATGTTTGTAAAATCTTAATATTTAATAACTTTGTAATTCTCTTCACTGTCATAAGGGTTTTTTTCGTCTAACGGAGGTTCTCTCTTCGAATAATAGTACAGAGATAAAATATATTACGTAAAAGTTACGAGAAATCTTTAAAAAATACTTAAGTAGGTACTGAATTTCAGTAGCCGTGCTCCAGGTAGCAGGCTCTTGAAACTAGAAGCTGACAAAGCACCGGCGATAATCCTGAAAACTTCACAAAAGAACCTTCTCGAAAGAGGAGTTTATTTACAAACACTCGTTCAAGCGCCGTGACTTAAACTTGCGATATTGTTTGTAATCCTTGTTACTTCTGGAATACGTAGGTATTCTTTATGCAGTAACTGCAGATTTCTCTGAAATCAAATCTGTAGTTACTGCATAAAGTTAAAAGTAGAATGGACCTTACAGAGCACTTGTTTAAAGTATCATTTGTAGCCTTTAAAGAGTATTTATTTTTCGCAATATCTGAAATTAATCGTGTTATACTGACATAAACAAATTGTATTTTAAAATATACGTCAGTAGCTACTACAGGTAAAGATCTATAGAGGTATATAATAAGGTACATGGACAATAATCGTTCATGTCTACCGCTATTTAAACATGTATCCGACCATTGCGGGCAACCGCGCTATCCCACCACTGAGTTTCAATATCAATACCTGAGTACCTGCTCAAAAGCTCCATTCTACTAATAAATTAAGCTACGATTGTAGCTTACAATAATATTAGCTACAATTGTGTTTGTAGCTACGATTGTGTGATTCGTGAAATTTTGGATATACATGATTAAATTAATACTCATAGGTTTTAGGATTATACTTAACTAGCTGTTCCCGCGCGCTTCGCTTCGCCTTAAAAGTTTTCCCGCGGGAATTCCGGGATAAAAAGTAGCTTATGTTCTTTCCCAGGGTCTAGACCGTATGTATACCAAATTTCATTCAAATCCGTTCAGTAGTTTTGGCGTGAAAGAGTAACAGACAGACAGACAGACAGACAGAGAGACAGACACAGTTACTTTCGCATGTATAATATTATATATATATATATATATATATATATCCTTATATATATATATATATATAAGGATATGATATAAGGATAAGGATTAATTAATTTAGAGACGTGTGTAATACCCATGGGGAGGCCTTTGCCCAGCAGTGGGACACTAATATGGTTAAGTAAAAATAAAATAAAATTACACTGTCGATTGTAATTGAACAAGCGTACGTATGTATGTACCTGTATAAGTTTGGTCTTGCTACATGTTTCATTACTATTAGATACCAGAATAGTGGTGTTTAATTTTATCTGCAGTGCTATCGTCACCACACTCCATTTGGCTGGTCAAACACGACAGCAGTGGTAGGTTTTTAAATTATTCAGTTTAACTCAATTGATGATGGAGGTATGCTTTGTATAGAATACCGTTAAGTATCATTCCTGTAGAATACTTTAGACATCTGACAAAACCTAAACTTAGCAGTAGGATTGCTTGCCAATTAAAATTAACTACTTAATGAAAACTGAGGTCTTATAATTTAAATATTGAGAATGTCATCTAAGTACTTACCTATTCTTTGGGTATACCGGTATGCCATAGCATTTCATTTTCAATAACAAAATAAAATTTTACGTTCAGAAACTCCGCATTTCAATTGACAACGTGTTTGATTAATGGCGTCTAAGATATTCACATAAATCATGTAAATTGGGTTTACAAAATTAAATCGTGAGAGCGGCAGGGAGGGAAGATGAGCGAATAAATTTAATTTATTAATGAACTTGTTTACTACGGGGCGAATATGTAAATTGGTAGGTACTTCCGTTTTTCAGGTATAAAGTAATACAAATTGGGTGCAATCAGAACATGGTTTCCGAACTTTCTCATTTACAATGTGAATACGAATTTCTAGACGTTAATTAGTCTAATTAGTGGAACTGAGTGAAGAGTGAAGCCAGCTCTAAATGCAGCTAATGAGCTACATAGACATGAAGACAGAAATTCAAAACATTTTTGTATAATTATAGTTCTTGACATAATACCTAATTATTATTGTACAATGACAATAACACCTACATCGTAAAAAGTACAACTTACTTGGTAATATATTATAATATGTAATCCGTGGCATAACATACATAATATGTATAAGAGCTGTGCAGTTCTTTGGTGTCAAATAAATTTATGTACTTATTCTATTATTACCCAGTGTTCCTTTTTTACTCAGCACTCAGGTTTTAGTTTTAGTCTAGGTATATAAACTGTGTCTACGAAGGCCGTCTTAGGTAGCTAATGCCTCACAACTTCGTCAAAGATTCCTTAATTATGTTTAAGTAGTATAAGTGTGTCATATCCGCCTAAGAACCGATAACCGTTGGCGTAGACAAGTTCTTGAGTGGAGACCACGAACAGGCAAACGCGTGGGACGCCCTCCTGCCCTCTGGACCCACGACCTTAGGCGGGTGGCGGGTAGTGGCTGGATGAGGAAGGCCGAGGACCGAGTGTTGTGGCGCTTCTTGGGAAAGGCCTATGTCCAGCATTGGATGATTATCGGCTGATGATTTGTTTCATAACATACAATATATAAAATAATATAATGGTTAGGTAAGAATATGGTGTACATAATATGGTGGTTATATTTCCGTCTGCAAAAACGATTATTAAATGAATTCTCTCAAGAGGAGCAATTACAACGAGGACGCGGCGCAGGCGCAGGGGGTTACTCTAGGTTGAAACAAAAACAAACGATTGACAGTTGCCATGCAATCGGTAAGCTTAGGGCCTGTTTCAATGTCTGTCTGGATATTCTGAATAATGGCTAGATAAAAGACACAGTTAGGTATCTACTATCTGAAACATAAATTACAGAAATTGATAGCATGTTGTCTTTTATCCCATAGGTAGCCATTATCCAGACATTGTGAAACAGGCCCTTAAGGTGTAATAAGTAAGATTGTGCTCCGAAACTTACCCTCAAATTCATAGAACGTATTGTAAATGTACATGGTTAAAATTTACTTAAAAACAAACGAGTTTCGACTCTACGTCTGTCAAAAAGTTGAAATTCGTATAACACAACGTCAATTTTAAACCTATTGTAGAGTGTCAAAAAGCTCTATGAATTCGGGGATTAATGTTTTGTAAGCTAGAATGACCCCAGGGCACAAGGTCAAATAAACGAGCGGTCACGACAACACCGGATCTGCAACGGCACTTAAATTAAATTATGCTTATCAACAATTCTCAAAATCAACATTGGTTGATATAAACTGGCATGGAAAGTTTGTAAGTCTCGGAAAGTAACGTTGATTGTGACAGTTTTATTAAACCCCGATGAAAAAGAGGGGTGTTATAAGCTTAACGTGTCTGTCTATCTGCACAATGATATAGTAGCTTCCAAAGGGCGAAACCGATTTTCAATTTGTGTTTTTTTGATCATACGTAAGTACCTAATTAATATTAAGTACTTCTTGTGTTTTTTTTCCATATTTTATCAAAATCGGCTTAGCCGTTCAAAATATATGCGACTTTTAATGCTGAATGTAAGGATAGTGTGCAATAAATGGAAGTACTGTCCGAGCGATATTTATCGACGCTCATACTCGTAACCGTGCTCGGTATCTGTCCGGTATGCTAGGTAGGTATACTTACAGTTTACAATGGCATGGTTTATGCTCATCTGCCATGTAGAGTACTTTCGGAAACAGTAAGTTATACCAACTATAATTATAATATAAGGAGCGTTGAAAAAGAAAAGGGAAATAAGTATTGCTTTTGGAGCCATTTCTGAAACAGCGAAATCTGAAATTGTGAAAAAAACACTTGGGTGCGGTTTTAGGATCAGTAAGTTAGTTTTTATTATTATTATATGTTTTCTCTGTTTTTCACTCCTTTTGGAGGTTTATTCCCTATCTCACGGGCGTAAGCCAAGTGAGGAGGGTCTAATTTTGGGATGAAATGACGGATGTTGTGAGGAATTTTCTGGTGATGCGGCATTATTATTATTATTATTAATTATTGAATTATAGGTAATAATGAACACATAAAAAACAAGCTTAAAGATTACTAGTTAGTTTTATCAGTGTCGTTGAAGTTCGTCCCATTACAAAAAATGCTTAGGTAGGTAAGTAGTTGGTATCATACATTGGCATCGTAACGACAACGTGAATGTAATATCCCTCCTTTTCGCTTCGCCGTAGTCGGGTGAAAATATGAGAGTTTGAAGAATACCTATCGTAAACTTGTTTTGACAATCATTAACGGATTCAAAATGTATTGAATTTGACACTGATTATTTCGTTTAGACTTCGCGATATGGCCCTGTGGTGGTGCTAGTTGACTGGTGTAGATGTAGAACCCACTGACCCTCTCTACACTGGGCACCCACGCCGGCACACTTCATTCTCTATTGTCATGAAGCAGAAGTCGTTCATTTGTTCAGCGACGATCATTCTAGAGGTCACTCTAGCTTAAAAAAGAACGAATCGGTATGTTTAATTCAGCTGGATAGAGTTGTGGTTATCGAAACTTCGTTTTGTGTTATAGAGTGGCCCCTACCACATTGTCCGCGCACTAACAGATCAATCCGACTCTTTGTGTACCTTCTTGTTATACTGGTACGTACCTAAAGTCTGTTTTTTTATCTGCGATTGTAAATTGACGAATTCTGAACGGTGACAATCGACTGTTGCTGAACCTTTTAGAATCTGTCAATTATTATTGAGTATCTGACTTAAAAAACAGACTTTCGTACTTTGCTACAAGGTTAGAAAGTCAGCCACACTAGGAACAATGTACTTAAAGGTTGATCCGTTGGAACTTTTTTTCTTAGATGTCTCAAAAGTTGCGTATTTAAACGACTACTGTGGCGGTACTACTTTCGGCCCTCTATCGGACCTCAAATTTTCAGTTTTCAGAATTCATAATAATAATATTAGTATGTAGGCACTTATTTTTTTTTAAAGTACTAAGTCTTTCTTTGTACTTTTATTTGTACAATAAAGAGTTAAATAAATAAATAAATTGACATACTGTCTTAATTTTTCACAGTTAGGAGCACTCGAGACCTATTAATGAGCGAATTAGCGCCGGCCTCAGGCTAACTCAGGTCAATTACTTTTAATCACGTCAAGGAACAATCTCTTCTATACGTATCTGCTACACGGGTCCTTTGTCGACATCGATAAACTCGTCAAATGTGATTTCTACCAGTCACAGCGCCGTATTTGTGGCGAATCACGGTATACTCGTAGTGACGTTTATGTACATTGATAACGATCCCGTGTAACGGCAGCTGTGCGATATTCCACGTATGCCTTTGTCCTACATTTATATACTTATAAGAGTTGATTATTTTTATTTTCTCACCATAAAGGTAGACTGGAAGAAATCGCGTTAAGGCGATAAGTCCGCCTTTGTGTACATAGACTGTCAACCTGTAATGATCTGTACCTACTTTGTATGTTTCTATGTGTATGCAATAAAGATTTTAAATAATAAATAAATAATAATATGCCGAAAAACCGATGTCAGATGTGGTCAGGCAAGTGTAGATCACCCTTCTGGACTGATGACCTTAAGCTGATGGTGGCTGGATGAGGCAGGGCAAGGTCAGAGTTTCGCGGCAGATTCCTTGGCAAAGCCTATGCCCAGCAGTTGAGGATTACGGCTGATAGTGATGTTATGTGTTGACGATTTAACCTTTTATAAGTTTTATGAATAGGGCGGTTTGTTTACACTCACGTGCATTGAAAAAGTTCCACCTGCCATTGACGTTCCATGTGACACTGAAACTATTTCAATTCTCGTGAGTGTATAAATAGGTAGGTACGCAGGTAGGTATAGATATGATATGCGGAAACCAAGACCTGCAGAATGTTGTGGTTGTGGTCAACCAATGCCTATACTACAGTGACCTAAACCAAAGCTAGCGATAGGCACACTCTAGATAAAAGACACACTTTATGCAATCAATTCCAATATAATATAAATGCCAAAAAAAACAGGTTGTCTGGCTGAGATCACTTTAAGTGATAAGGCCGCCTTTTCTACTGTAATCAAGTTACAACTTATTAAGTAATTAATTATTCTTTATGGCGTGCAAATAAAGAGTATTCTACCCCTATCTATCTATTACTATTCTATGTATCTGAGCACCTGTCATTCGGCACAATGATGAATCCTATTGGCTTTGCCTTAAGGCCGATTCAGACACTGTTTATTGCGAGTGTTAAGTAGACGATGCTGAGTATGTATGGCAAATTCAAAAGGTTTGCAAATACTATACAACAAGCCCAGCGATGTACGTGTACTTAACACTCGCACTAAACAATGTGTGAATCGGCCTTAAAGCATCCATATGGGTTCCGCTCATCTCGCATAATCTTTATTGACCAAAACTCATTTCGCATAACTCGTATGGTCTAAACTTTTTTGGCCGAACCATCACTTTGCCAAGACTTTTGTGGCATAAGGCTCGTTTCGTCTAAAACTCTTTAGGCACAATCTTTAAACACCTAAGTTTCGTTTGCTCAAATTTATGTTCGTCTATACCTATGTATAATCTTGTTTCTCCTAATGTTATCTTAATAAATAATATATTAAGTATGTAGTAAATGTACAAATTGTGGTATTTTTCTCCTACATCCCGAAAATCACGATATTGTATGATCAAAAAATCGAAAGTTAACGACCAATATAATTATTACAAACCCCATGAGATCGAAACCTAAAAATAGGTGCGACGACGAGCAAAGCGAGGAGGAACGTGTTAGGTGCACATGTTCATCAAAACCAAAGCGGAGCGCAGCGAAGCGGAGCGGAGCGTTTTCCAAACAGCGGAAACAATACAAGGCACCCTGTTGCGCTATGTAGGGAGACGCTCCGTCAAATTTAAAGCCAAACGAATATTATTACTTTGTATAAACCTATGCCATACCATTATTAGGCAATTCAAGATTTGGCCATACCATTATTAGGCTAAACAATGTTATGCGAAATAACTTTTTACTAAACGAGATTTATGCCATACGATTTTCGGCGTAACGAGACTTTGACCAAACGTTACTATGCAATACGAGATTAGGCAAAAAAATCTTATGCAAAAAAAGGTAGAACCCATCCATATATTATTGTCATGTGGGATGTTGTGGTACCGACGACGCAGCTGACACAGTGACACGAGTAAAGAGGATGTCATCTAGGCATGCACTCTCACTACCGACCTAGCCTAGCTCTAGACCTGTATTGAGAGACCATACGTTAATCTCTCTCTCAGCCTTCTGTAGTCCACTGTTGGACATAGGCCTCTCCTAACGATCGCCACCCCAAACGGTCACCCGCCATCTGCATCCAGCGGCTTCCCGCTACCTTCCGCAGATCATCAGACCAACGGGTTGGGGGGCGACCGACACGCCGTTTGCCGACACGGGGTCTCCACTCCAGAACCTTTCTACTCCAGCGGTCGTCGGCTCTGCGGGCTACGTGGCCAGCCCATTGCCACTTCAGCGTGCTAATCCTTTTGGCTATGTCGGTAACTTTAGTTCTCCTGCGGATTTCTTCATTACGAATCCTATCTCGCAGGGACACGCCTAACATAGCCCTTTCCATAGCACGTTGAGCAACTCTGAGCTTGTGGATAAGCCCTTTGGTGAAGCACCACGTCTCGGCTCCGTAAGTCATCACTGGCAACACGCACTGATTGAAAACGTTTGTTTTCAGACACTGAGGTATGTTTTCAGTGAAGATGTGTCGTAATTTCCCGAACGCTGCCCATCCGAGTTGGATTCTACGAGCTACCTCTTTATCGAAGTTGGATTTACCTAATCGGATCACTTGTCCTAGGTAGGGATACTGATCGACAACTTCGATGGTGACACCTCCTACAGTTACGGGCGATGATGAAACATGTTCGTTCGACATGACCTTTGTCTTGTCCATGTTCATTTTCAGCCCAACTTGTTTAGAGGCATCATTGAGGTCTGTGAGCATTTCGCCTAACTCCTCCAGCGTTTCCGCCATAATAACTATGTCATCAGCAAATCGTAGATGAGAGATATATTCGCCATTGACGTTAATGCCCAGTCTTTTCCACTCTACAAGCTTAAAAACATCTTCCAGTGCACAGGTGAACAGTTTCGGAGAAATAACATCTCCCTGTCTCACGCCCCTTTGCAACTGGATCGGTTTTGTGCTATGTTCGTGTAATCGAACTGACATTGTGGCAGCATTGTACATACATCTCAACACCTCGATATAGCGATAGTCTATATGGCACCGCTGAAGGGATTGAAGCATCGCCCAGAGCTCAATAGAATCAAAGGCTTTCTCATAGTCCACAAACGCTAGACATAAAGGTAGATTATACTCCTCGGTCTTCTGTATAACCTGCCGAAGCGTGTGTATATGATCTATGGTACTATAGCCTTTTCGGAACCCGGCTTGTTCGGGTGGCTGGAAGTCGTCGAGTCTTTGCTCGAGACGATTCGTAATAACTCTCGAAAACAGCTTGTACACATGGCTCAGAAGTGCAATGGGTCTATAATTCTTCAATAGGGCTTTGTTGCCTTTCTTGAAGAACAAAGTCACTACACTTCTGCTCCATGCCTCCGGGCTTGTGCCTTCGAGTATGACGGAATTAAACAGCCTCCGAAGTGCTATTAAAATCGGTCTACCGCCGGCTTTCAGAAGTTCTGTCGTTATTCCATCATCTCCCGGAGCTTTGTTGTTTTTTAGCTGTTTGAGAGCTATACTAATCTCGTCTAGACTGACGTCCGGAATATCTTCGGTATAGTGTCGGGTGAGTGGCGCTCGGCTGTCGTGAGCACCGCTGGTAATAGGGTTTTGTGTTGTGGTGTATAACTGTCCGTAGAATCTCTCAATTTCTCCCAGAATTTCGGGCACTGATGAAACGGTGTTGCCACTGTCGGTCTTCAGTTGGGTCAACAGAGTCTGCCGAACAGGTCGATCTCTAGCAAAGACTTTGGAGCCCTTGTTTTGCTCTATTGCGTCTTGAATGCGCTTGCAATTGTAGCGTCTCATATCGCAACGTCTTGCTTTGGCGATCTGTCTGTTTAGACGTCTGTATTCGACCATATCAACTGAAGACTGCAACCTCATTTCTCTCCGTTCTCTTATGAGACTCAGAGTCCCATCTGAGAGTTTTTGAGGTCCTCGGTTGGTTCGGGACGAAAAATATTTCGATCCTACCTCTCGGACAGTTTCCACAAACCTATTATTTAAATCGTCAACTGTAACGCAATTCTCTAAACATATCAGGCGGTCGCAAAGCTCAGACTGAAAGCTTTCGGGATCCTGGATTTGAGCAGGAGTAGGGCGGAGCGTGGACTTCATTAGACGGGAGCGTTCTATTTTGCAGTTTATATTCAAAGTGCCTCTTACGAGTCGGTGATCGCTGCCGGTCTTAACCCTACTGATCACTGAGACATCATTGAATATGTGCTTCTTATCCGTCAATATGAAGTCGATCTCGTTTTTAGTCTTCCCATCGGGGCTAATCCACGTCCACTTCCTTTGTGGCTTCTTCTTGTAGAAGGAGTTCATCATATAGAGGCCCTCCTTCTCCAAGAAGTCAGCCAGCATTTGCCCACGATGGTTCCGGACTCCAAATCCATGTGACCCCACTTTCGTCTCGCCGCCTTCTTGTTTTCCGAGTTTCGCGTTAAAGTCTCCCATCACCACCGTGAAATGAGTAGTGAGCTTACGCAGGGCAGACGATACGTCTTCATACGCAAGTTCGACCTCATCATCGGTGTGCTTAGATGTGGGTGCGTAAACCTGTATGACCTTCATTGAGTATCGTTTAGATATTCTCAGGATGAGGTACGCAACCCGTGCCGACACACTTCCGATTTCAACGATGTTGTTGACGAGGGACTTGTTGACGATGAACCCGACACCCCCTTGGGACAGTTGGTCGCCCTCCCGGTGGTACAGCAAGTTTCCGGACTGGAGAATTTCCGTATCCTCTCCCTCTCGTCGGACTTCGGATAACCCTATAATGTCCCATTTTAGCTTGCTGATTTCCTCTTCCAGCTCCTCTATCTTCACGTCTTCCCTCAGTGTCCGTGCGTTATATGTTGCCAGGTGCAAGGGTCGGTTGGGCTGGTAGCCGACTCTCTGCCGGAGATTCTTCGCACCCCCTGCCCCGCCGTTACCGTGACCGCTACCGGAGTCCGGGATAGCGGGGCTGCCGGGGACTGGGGGCCGGGGCTTTGTTTTTTCCATCAGGAGGTTTATTTCCCATAATCACCGCGCTTGGCAGGCGTGTTGGTGATTCTCCTTTTTTACGGCGGGAGATCGCCGCCTCTGCTAGGAGAGGAGGTCGGGTCGATTTACCGCCGCCCGACATTCGGCGTTGTCACTCGTTAGCACCACCCAGGGGACACGTGTAGGGTAACTAGGGTTTGTACCTACGGACGTGAGCGACAAGCCCCCCGTCGTAATATACGTTAATAACATTTTGTTATAAAAGTGACGGTGAAATAGTTTGACTGTTATCAATAACTAGAACTTTTGTTACTGCCTTTTAATTATTGTGTCAACTTCCGAACATTGTGTGCAGTTGTGTTTATAAAATATACTGCAATATATTTTGGCTTACAATACAATATTTGACTTCCTAGTTCGCTTCAGATGAAGTTAGTTGTTATCCCTTTAACTGCCACAAAAGATTTACTATATATTTGATTGCGATTTTACCTTTAGTTAAAGTAAAAATGTGGCCATATTCCCACATTAGGACCCTTAGGGCCTTACCACAAAAACTTAGACAGTATTTAACAGATGTTTAGCGCTGTCAAACGCCTACAATGTCTGTCAAATTTCGTTTTAAACACTACTTCTTCTTTCTTCTTAAGTCCTTTAACTCCTAGTGGAGCATAGGGCCGCAACTACAGCTTTCCACTTCTGACGATCAGAGGCAGCAGCCACAACTTCTGGCCAGCTCATGTTGATCGACTTGATCTCCTGGGCTAATGTCCTTATCCAAGTTATTCTTGGGCGCCCTATCCTTCTTTAAACACTACTTAGACAGTATTTAAAGTTTTTCGTGGTAGCACAGTTAATAGCTAATTACTCCCGAAAAAATCTTCGTTGCCTGTTTAGGAATTTAAAAAAAAAGTGAATATTTTTTATACCTGCTTGGTTTCATGCTATAAGTCTGAGTTGCAGCCTGCAAAGGTATTTTTTATGCCAACACCATTTTCTACGTGCATTGTAGAAAAGTGGAACCTTGCGTTCTTTGCCTAGATTTTCTAAATGGATGCACTTAGCGGAAAAAAATATAGGTAAGTACTTGAAGGTAGAATAGGTAACAAAGAACCAACCAGGGTATGGAGTTACTCAATTCATTCATGCCATGAGTCACAGCCTGACATTAAATAAAAGAGGCGACCTCGCGCTATAAAAAAATCTAAAAACAAAACCGCTCCCTGAATAAAAACAACAGAAACATATAGCCTATAGGTAAGGTATATACATACCCATAATACGACAGATTACAAAATTCTACGTAACCCATACATAAACACACATAACTAAAGTGGTGATAATACTTACAAAACAATATAACTTTATTGAAAAACACACATTATATTATATTACAAAGTAAGTAAGCACAATAGGCGACCTTATAGCTAGAAACTAAAAATATCTTCCAGGCAACCTACTACTATTAAATCCTTATCATTCTTATCACCCTGTTCCGTTGTGACCACGACTTACATGGCCACCCTGTTCTACGCAATATTTCATTATTTATGGTTTCCGTTTTCCTCCGTCTCCTAACTAACTGTTAAATTTATAAGCGATAAGACCGCCTTTTGTACCCTATTTAAGTGTCTATGTAAAATTGTTAATGATTTCTTGGTGTAAATAAAGAGTACTCTATCTATGTATCTATCTATCTAAATTGAATTTTTGTCTTATTATAACCGTTACTGTATTAAACTTTCAACTTACACATAATATTATCTGCACATACCAAACTACATTTAATACCGGTATAAGTTGCGCTATACTGTAAAAAAAAGTTGTTGTGCAGGATCATTAACCCATCAATCAAGTGTGAATTCGAAACGAAATTATAGCCAGAACACTTGATAAGTAAGTACACTACAAGACCTAAGTCGATTCACAAACCGGACCTACGGTGGCTAAGCTGTTTCACCTCCGCGTAGGTACATCACTAACCCATAGTTACACGGTTGTACAATCAGAAAGCAAACCAGTATAGCATTGTACACGTACCGGCAACCACTCTTTCCAGCCAGTCACGCGCCAGAGTAGCAACAAGCACAAGCGCGCCAGTCACAAACCTCCGCCCGAGCGGCACGCTGCGCCTGCGCAACAAGAGAATACGGTTCGAAATTCGAAAAACGAAATCGGGAGTTCAGTGTTGTGCTTTAATCTTCGCAGCAGATATATCACAGTGGTTTTATTTTATAGTGTTGTGAACATGTGATTTTTGGATTTCTGCATTCGGATTGCAAATGCTCCCTTCATGGTGGGTATTTTTACTTTTATGAGTACAACGACTTTTTATTGTTTACTAGCAAGGATTACGCTTTGTATGTAAACAATGGTATTGGTTGGTGAGGTATATTTTTGCAAACGCTTTCACAATTCACAAGGCAATACAGGTAGTTGGGTGGGTTTGGGTGTGATTTTTAACACAGTGAGTGCTTTTGTGATGCGATACCGGAAGGAATAAGGAAAAAGTATTTTTTTACTCTAAACTATTTAATTTGTTCTACACTCCTTAATGTAGGTAGGTACTGCATTGGGGCCAATCCTGTGCTAATAAGATAAAGACATTCGAATATCTCATAGAATTACTACAAGATAGTTTCCATGTTTTTGTTATTAAAGTATAGCAACGATGCCAAATTTTTCCATTGAGTCCAGGTTATAACAACAAAGACTTACATTCATATAAGGTATAACACCGGTGTATTGTAAAGCGTTCTCATTGCATATTAATGCGAAACCACATAACACTTTGCTACAACAGCTTTGGTATTTGTATGTTGCAAAACTTCCTGCTGGGTGAGACCACTGCTTCTAATACCATTAAGTCAAAGTACAGGTAATTGACTGGTTTCTACATAGGAAACTAAGTGGTTCCACTGCAGACATAAGTTACACTTCTCGATGTCTGTTTTTCGCAAAGTTCCGAACGCATTCCTTGAAAAAATACGAGCACATCGACTCAGATATGACGTTAGCAAGGACACATCTGTTATTCGACATTGGGTCTTTGTTTCATCCAACATCTAGGTACACTCTGTTGACTTATCACCATGGCCTTACCGATTCTGAAACACTCATTACTTTGTCAGCCAACTAGTAAAATTCCATCATAGCACTTATTTATCCATACTAAGATATTGCTGCTATTAGAATGGTTGGCGGATTCCAGAAAACGACCTACATATATACAAAAAAGCGTAGGTGCTTCGGCAAGCAAGTGATGTTCACTGCCGTGGCAGCTCACTTGCTGGACTCCATCCCGGCCTGCAGGAGCGACCAGAAGCTGTATATCCAGCGGAACCCGGTACATGCGGAGGTGCAGGCCACGGCGCCGCAGTCAGAGCACGAGGCAAACACCAGGACGGTACAGACGAGGGCGACAGGCGTGAACCACGCGGAGGGCGGCTGGCCCGGCGACGTGCGCCCCGACAACGAGGAGCACACGGACCGCCACCGCCGCCGCGCCACGCACGACGACGCCTACATACACTCCATCCTCCACGCCTCACCCTCCCTCAAACACTACATCGACCAAAACAACGCCATTGAAATGTACCAATCATACTTTATCGATATGCCACAACAACGACCTCTCGAAAACTATAAGGTCAGGGTCTGTAATGAATTCCGAGACCGCGCCAAGCGCCCCGTCAAATGCGTTGCGTGGACGCATGAGACACATGCTAAAGTGGTGGCTTCGTATGGACAACCTTATCCAGGACAGGAAAATGAGGACACATCGACCAACGAATGCTATGTGTGGGATATAAATCGACACACTGAACCAGTTTACGTGTTTTATCCTACAAGTACGTGCTGCCAGCTGGCTTGCTCGGAAGTGGACCCTAAGTCCATCGTCGCAGGGCTGGAAGATGGCACGGTCAGCCTGTTCGACTTGCGTGCCAGCAAATATTCAGTCGTCGCTTCCTCACCTTATCACTCCCATCGAGAAGCTATTTCTGGATTACAATTTATGCACACTCGCACTAACTCGGAATTCTTCACGGGCTCGGTCGACGGGCAGTGTCTGTGGTGGGACACGAGGGCTTTATCAACTCCGGTAGATCAGCTAACGATGTCGGTAAAATTGGCTCCTAACGAACAGCCCGGTCTTAGCAACGCAGAAGCCATATCGACGTTGGAGTACGACCGCGGGCTGCCCACGAGGTTCCTCTGCGGGACCAAGTCTGGGCTGGTGGTGAACGTGAACCGCGTGGGCCGGAGCCACTCGGAGGTGCTGGGGTCGTGGTGGGCGGCGCAGGCGGGCGCCGTGCGGGCCGTGCGACGGAGCCCCTGCACCTCGCGCATGTTCCTGACGTGCGGGGACTGGACCGCGCGCGTGTGGAGCGAGGAGGTGCACGCGGCGCCCATCATCCAGTTCCCACCCTTCCGCAAGCAGCTCCTGGACGCGGCCTGGGCGCCCCTGCGCCTCTCCAGCTTCATGCTCACCTGCGCCAACGGCTACTTCTACTACTGGGACCTCCTACGGAAGTACCACGAGCCAGTAACGTCATACAAAGTGACCGAACACGAGCTCACAAACATTGCGCCACACGAGGAAGGCAAATTCGTCGCGGCGGCCGACAGTAATGGCTCCGTGTATTTGCTCGAGTTGTCCGACTGCATGACGACATCGGGCAGTAACGACAAGCAGCTGATGCAACAGGTGTACGCGCGTGAGACCGCCCGGGAGCACATACTGGACACGCGCCTGAAGGAGATCCGGCTGAAGCAGCGCCAGGAGCGGGAGGACGCGGCCGGGGGTGCGGGGGCGACAGGGGAGAGGGACGAGGAGGCGCTGGACCAAGCCACCGCCGCTGCGTACTGGGACACCGTCCGACACGAGCTGACCAAAGTGGATGTTTTGACGACCCCAAGCTCACAATCGATTCATTGACTTAACTGATAACAAGCAATTAAAGATAACGTGAACTGTTATTAAAATTTATACATTGATTGATAATATTATTGAAATAAATGTGTGCATCCTGTTGCCAATTAGTTTTGGAGGGTGACGAGTGGCCGCCGACGGGACCCGGACGCGCCCGCATGCGGGGCCCTGACCGACGATTATTGTACAACGCAACCATTTAACAAAGATCTCTGAGGTACTACACAATCTTTACAACGACTGCAGCAAACAGCGACAGAGGAGGCCAAGATAGCGTGGTGGTGATCACTAGACGAGCAACTTTCACCTCGCAGTGCTCGCGTGGTTATGCGCAGTTCAATCTACGAGTTTACTGTGCCTTTACCACGCCTGCCGACACACGCCCGACCCATGCGTAAACAATGTTACTCCATCGACCAAGATTAAAGAACTGTTTACTTTTCACTGCGTTTCTTTGGAATTTCAAAAGAAGTTACAAAGTTTCCAGCCTTATTAACCTGCTTAGTAAGAAACAGTGAAGAAATTATAGAAGAATTTTTAAGTAACATCTTAATAAATGTTGCATTAATTAGCTATGCAATTAAACAAATTACTTAATTAAACTTTTCGACACACGTATTATACTTTTGTAAATAGCCTCATGTTACAATCTTAAAGTAATCTATTCAGTTTTCGCTTTCTTGGCTATTTCAAGTGAGTTAGTATTTGTTATTGTTACGTAACTGTGTTGTTGGGAACTATCTCAGTGCAGCACACGAGCTGTTCAAAGTTACGCCACATTATGCCGTCCGCTTCACCATGGTATGAATGAATTAATTCCTGTTGTCTTACCACTTACAATAGCAATTGACAATCCTTATTGCTAATGTGCAGTGGTGGTAAGGTAGCTGGTCAAGAATAGCTATGTGTGCATTAAATTTGTACCTATAATCAAATTGCAATATAATTGCATTGCTCTCAACAGAGCTAATGGCTATAAGAGCTGTACAACTACAAAAAAAATATTTCGAATCGTTAAATTATATTCTATTCTATTAAATGAAAACATGAGCATGAAAATATTCGGAGTATTCGGACCTTGAAATGGTTCGTTCTGCTAAAAGCGTGACTGCTTTATATTTAAAAAACCTGATGTCAGAGAAATTGTCACGGACTTGAACTCCAATAGTTTCACTTTTATAATACGAAGTTCTATTTTTTAAAGTTAAGAAGGGTAATTTCGTAAACCTCAATTCTTCAAATTATGTTGTTAATGCCATTGTTATTTGAATGTAACGAAATAACAAAAGCAATATCATTCATAAATCAGAATCGTAACATTCATAATGTAACATTTTCTTTGAATCTTGGACAATGGAAGAGGTGTGTGAAGTTAGCAGCCTAAAGTTAGCAGCCTTTGAATACCCGACCAAATTAAGATGGTCACTTCAGTCATTGCATACTTTATCAATTAAAACACGTAAAAAGCCCCAAAAACATTGGAATAATAATGCTAGGTATTTATATAAACACTAAAATATGTTCTAAAATAAATAAATTCTAAAAAATACGACGTTTACTTACTGACGCTCTTGTTGGTTAATGGATATTTTGTATGGGGGCACCAAGATGCTATAGACCTGCCCGCATCTCACCTGGTTTATTATGTATGTTGTGTCATTAGAAAACACTGACAGAAGTTTCATCAACATTGAAACGGTACAGCAGGTGTCCAGGAGCCACTTTCTGACAGATTTTGGGTGAAAAATTGACAATATTTAACGAATATTCAAGTTTACAGGTGGAGCCTGGACAGGTACAGCTGCAAATAATAGTTCATATGAAAGGTATTATTAATAGGTTAGTTAGGTTTTCAGCAATTTCAGATTAAATGACTTTTGGTGAATATTCAAGATGAAAACCAAAAAATAAAACTTAGCAGCCCAAGATTAACATTTTGTATGGGGGCACCAAGATGCTATAGACCTGCCCGCTGCTCACCTGGTTCATTATGTGTGTTGTGTCATTAGAAAACACTGACAGAAGTTTCATCAACATTGAAACGGTATAGCAGGTGTCCAGGAGCCACTTTCTGACGGATTTTGGGTGAAAAATTGTCAATATTTCACGAATATTCAAGTTTGCAGGTGGAGCCTAAACAGGTACAGCTGCAAATGATAGTTCATATGAAAGGTATTATTAATACCTAGAAAAGGTTTTCAGCAATTTCAGATTAAATGACTTTTGGTGACTCTTCAAGGTGAAAATCAAAAAATAAAACTTAGCAGCCCAAGATTAACATTTTGTATGGGGGCACCAAGATGCTATAGACCTGCCCGCATCTCACCTGGTTTATTATGTGTGGTGTGTCATAAAAAAATACTAAAAGAAGTTTCATCAACATTGAAACGGTATAGCAGGTGTCCAGGAGCCACTTTCTGACAGATTTTGGGTGAAAAATTGACAATATTTCACGAATATTCAAGTTTGCAGGTGGAACCTGAAAAGATTCAGCTGCAAATGTTAGTTCATATGAAAGGTATTATTAATACCTAGAAATGTTTTTCAGCAATTTCAGATTAAATGACTTTTGGTGACTCTTCAAGGTGAAAATCAAAAAATAAAACTTAGCAGCCCAAGATTAACATTTTGTATGGGGGAACCAAGATGCTATAGACCTGCCCGCATCTCACCTGCTTTATTATGTGTGGTGTGTCATTAGAAAATACTGACAGAAGTTTCATCAACATTGAAACGGTATAGCAGGTGTCCAGGAGCCACTTTCTGACGGATTTTGGGTGAAAAATTGTCAATATTTCAGGAATATTCAAGTTTGCAGGTGGAGCCTAAACAGGTACATCTGCAAATGATAGTTCATATGAAAGGTATTATTAATACCTAGAAATGGTTTTCAGCAATTTCAGATTAAATGACTTTTGGTGACTCTTCAAGGTGAAAATCAAAAAATAAAACTTAGCAGCCCAAGATTAACATTTTGTATGGGGGCACCAAGATGCTATAGACCTGCCCGCATCTCACCTGGTTTATTATGTCAGTTGTGTCATTAGAAAACACTGAAAGAAGTTTCATCAACATTGAAACGGTATAGCAGGTGTCCAGGAGCCACTTTCTGACAGATTTTGGGTGAAAAATTGACAATATTTCACGAATATTCAAGTTTGCAGGTGGAACCTGAAAAGATTCAGCTGCAAATGATAGTTCATATGAAAGGTATTATTAATACCTAGAAACAGTTTTCAGAAATTTCAGATTAAATGACTTTTGGTGACTCTTCAAGGTGAAAACAAAAAATAAAACTTAGCAGCCCATGATTAATATTTTGTATGGGGGCACCAAGATGCTATAGACCTGCCCGCATCTCACCTGGTTTATTATGTGTGGTGTGTCATTAGAAAATACTGACAGAAGTTTCATCAACATTGAAACGGTATAGCAGGTGTCCAGGAGCCACTTTCTGACAGATTTTGGGTGAAAAATTGACAATATTTCACGAATATTCAAGTTTGCAGGTGGAACCTGAAAAGATTCAGCTGCAAATGATAGTTCATATGAAAGGTATTATTAATACCTAGAAATGGTTTTCAGCAATTTCAGATTAAATGACTTTTGGTGACTCTTCAAGGTGAAAATCAAAAAATAAAACTTAGCAGGCCAAGATTAACATTTTGTATGGGGGCACCAAGATGCTATAGACCTGCCCGCATCTCACCTGCTTTATTATGTGTGGTGTGTCATTAGAAAATACTGACAGAAGTTTCATCAACATTGAAACGGTATAGCAGGTGTCCAGGAGCCACTTTCTGACAGATTTTGGGTGAAAAATTGTCAATATTTCACGAATATTCAAGTTTGCAGGTGGAACCTGAAAAGATTCAGCTGCAAATGATAGTTCATATGAAAGGTATTATTAATACCTAGAAACAGTTTTCAGAAATTTCAGATTAAATGACTTTTGGTGACTCTTCAAGGTGAAAATCAAAAAATAAAACTTAGCAGCCCAAGATTAACATTTTGTATGGGGGCACCAAGATGCTATAGACCTGCCCGCATCTCACCTGGTTTATTATGTGTGGTGTGTCATAAGAAAATACTGAAAGAAGTTTCATCAACATTGAAACGGTATAGCAGGTGTCCAGGAGCCACTTTCTGACAGATTTTGGATGAAAAATTGACAATATTGCACGAATATTCAAGTTTGAAGGTGGAACCTGAAAAGATTCAGCTGCAAATGGTAGTTCATATGAAAGGTATTATTAATACCTAGAAAAGGTTTTCAGCAATTTCAGATTAAATGACTTTTGGTGAATATTCAAGGTGAAAACCAAAAAATAAAACTTAGCAGCCCATGATTAATATTTTGTATGGGGGCACCAAGATGCTATAGACCTGCCCGCATCTCACCTGGTTTATTATGTCAGTTGTGTCATTAGAAAACACTGACAGAAGTTTCATCAACATTGAAACGGTATAGCAGGTGTCCAGGAGCCACTTTCTGACAGATTTTTGGTGAAAAATTGACAATATTTCACGAATATTCAAGTTTGCAGGTGGAACCTGAAGAGATTCAGCTGCAAATGATAGTTCATATGAAAGGTATTATTAATACCTAGAAACGGTTTTCAGCAATTTCAGATTAAATGACTTTTGGTGACTCTTCAAGGTGAAAATCAAAAAATAAAACTTAGCAGCCCAAGATTAACATTTTGTATGGAGGCACCAAGATGCTATAGACCTGCCCGCATCTCACCTGCTTTATTATGTGTGGTGTGTCATTAGAAAACACTGACAGAAGTTTCATCAACATTGAAACGGTATAGCAGGTGTCCAGGAGCCACTTTCTGACAGATTTTGGGTGAAAAATTGTCAATATTTCACGAATATTCAAGTTTGCAGGTGGAACCTGAAGAGATTCAGCTGCAAATGATAGTTCATATGAAAGGTATTATTAATACCTAGAAACAATTTTTCATCAACATTGAAACGGTATAGCAGGTGTCCAGGAGCCACTTTCTGACAGATTTTTGGTGAAAAATTGACAATATTTCACGAACATTCAAGTTTGCAGGTGGAACCTGAAGAGATTCAGCTGCAAATGATAGTTCATATGAAAGGTATTATTAATACCTAGAAACGGTTTTCAGCAATTTCAGATTAAATGACTTTTGGTGACTCTTCAAGGTGAAAATCAAAAAATAAAACTTAGCAGCCCAAGATTAACATTTTGTATGGAGGCACCAAGATGCTATAGACCTGCCCGCATCTCACCTGCTTTATTATGTGTGGTGTGTCATTAGAAAACACTGACAGAAGTTTCATCAACATTGAAACGGTATAGCAGGTGTCCAGGAGCCACTTTCTGACAGATTTTGGGTGAAAAATTGTCAATATTTCACGAATATTCAAGTTTGCAGGTGGAACCTGAAGAGATTCAGCTGCAAATGATAGTTCATATGAAAGGTATTATTAATACCTAGAAACGGTTTTCAGCAATTTCAGATTAAATGACTTTTGGTGACTCTTCAAGGTGAAAATCAAAAAATAAAACTTAGCAGCCCAAGATTAACATTTTGTATGGGGGCACCAAGATGCTATAGACCTGCCCGCATCTCACCTGCTTTATTATGTGTGGTGTGTCATTAGAAAACACTGACAGAAGTTTCATCAACATTGAAACGGTATAGCAGGTGTCCAGGAGCCACTTTCTGACAGATTTTGGGTGAAAAATTGTCAATATTTCACGAATATTCAAGTTTGAAGTTGGAACCTGAAAAGATTCAGCTGCAAATGATAGTTCATATGAAAGGTATTATTAATACCTAGAAACGGTTTTCAGCAATTTCAGATTAAATGACTTTTGGTGACTCTTCAAGGTGAAAATCAAAAAATAAAACTTAGCAGCCCAAGATTAACATTTTGTATGGGGACACCAAGATGCTATAGACCTGCCCGCATCTCACCTGGTTTATTATGTGTTGTGTCATTAGAAAATACTGACAGAAGTTTCATCAACATTGAAACGGTATAGCAGGTGTCCAGGAGCCACTTTCTGACAGATTTTGGGTGAAAAATTGTCAATATTTCACGAATATTCAAGTTTGCAGGTGGAACCTGAAGAGATTCAGCTGCAAATGATAGTTCATATGAAAGGTATTATTAATACCTAGAAACGGTTTTCAGCAATTTCAGATTAAATGACTTTTGGTGACTCTTCAAGGTGAAAATCAAAAAATAAAACTTAGCAGCCCAAGATTAACATTTTGTATGGGGACACCAAGATGCTATAGACCTGCCCGCATCTCACCTGGTTTATTATGTGTGTTGTGTCATTAGAAAATACTGACAGAAGTTTCATCAACATTGAAACGGTATAGCAGGTGTCCAGGAGCCACTTTCTGACAGATTTTGGGTGAAAAATTGTCAATATTTCACGAATATTCAAGTTTGCAGGTGGAACCTGAAGAGATTCAGCTGCAAATGATAGTTCATATGAAAGGTATTATTAATACCTAGAAACGGTTTTCAGCAATTTCAGATTAAATGACTTTTGGTGACTCTTCAAGGTGAAAATCAAAAAATAAAACTTAGCAGCCCAAGATTAACATTTTGTATGGGGGCACCAAGATGCTATAGACCTGCCCAATGACTCACCAAAAGTCATTTAATCTGAAATTGCTGAAAACTGTTTCTATGTATTAATAATACCTTTCTTATAAACTATCATTTCCAGCTGAATCTCTTCAGGTTCCACCTGCAAACTTGAATACTCGTGAAAAATTGACAATTTTTCACCCAAAATCTGTCAGAAAGTGGCTCCTGGACACCTGCTATACCGTTTCAATGTTGATGAAACTTCTGTCAGTATTTTCTTATGACACACCACACATAATAAAGCAGGTGAGATGCGGGCAGGTCTATAGCATCTTGGTGCCCCCATACAAAATGTTAATCTTGGGCTGCTAAGTTTTATTTTTTGATTTTCACCTTGAAGAGTCACCAAAAGTCATTTAATCTGAAATTGCTGAAAATCGTTTCTATGTATTAATAATACCTTTCATATTAACTATCATTTGCAGCTGTACCTGTTCAGGCTCCACCTGCAAACTTGAATATTCGTGAAATATTGTAAATTTTTCACCCAAAATTCGTCAGAAAGTGGCTCCTGGACACCTGCTATACCGTTTCAATGTTGATGAAACTTCTGTCAGTGTTTTCTAATGACACAACTGACATAATAAACCAGGTGAGATGCGGGCAGGTCTATAGCATCTTGGTGCCCCCATACAAAATGTTAATCTTGGGCTGCTAAGTTTTATTTTTTTGTTTTCACCTTGAATATTCACCAAAAGTCATTTAATCTGAAATTGCTGAAAACCGTTTCTAGGTATTAATAATACCTTTCATATAAAATATCATTTGCAGCTGAATATCTTCAGGTTCCACCTGCAAACTTGAATATTCGTGAAATATTGTCAATTTTTCACCCAAAATCTGTCAGAAAGTGGCTCCTGGACACCTGCTATACCGTTTCAATGTTGATGAAACTTCTGTCAGTGTTTTCTAATGACACAACACACATAATAAACCAGGTGAGATGCGGGCAGGTCTATAGCATCTTGGTGTCCCCATACAAAATGTTAATCTTGGGCTGCTAAGTTTTATTTTTTGGTTTTCACCTTGAATATTCACCAAAAGTCATTTAATCTGAAATTGCTGAAAACCGTTTCTAGGTATTAATAATACCTTTCATATAAAATATCATTTGCAGCTGAATCTCTTCAGGTTCCACCTGCAAACTTGAATATTCGTGAAATATTGTCAATTTTTCACCCAAAATCTGTCAGAAAGTGGCTCCTGGACACCTGCTATACCGTTTCAATGTTGATGAAACTTCTGTCAGTGTTTTCTAATGACACAACACACATAATAAACCAGGTGAGATGCGGGCAGGTCTATAGCATCTTGGTTCCCCCATACAAAATGTTAATCTTGGGCTGCTAAGTTTTATTTTTTGATTTTCACCTTGAAGAGTCACCAAAAGTCATTTAATCTGAAATTACTGAAAACCGTTTCTAGGTATTAATAATACCTTTCATATGAACTATCATTTGCAGCTGTACCTGTTTAGGCTCCACCTGCAAACTTGAATATTCGTGAAATATTGACAATTTTTCACCCAAAATCTGTCAGAAAGTGGCTCCTGGACACCTGCTATACCGTTTCAATGTTGATGAAACTTCTGTCAGTGTTTTCTTATGACACAACTGACATAATAAACCAGGTGAGATGCGGGCAAGTCTATAGCATCTTGGTGCCCCCATACAAAATGTTAATCTTGGGCTGCTAAGTTTTATTTTTTGGTTTTCACCTTGAATATCCACCAAAAGTCATTTAATCTGAAAATGCTGAAAACTGTTTCTAGGTATTAATAATACCTTTCATATGAACTATCATTTGCAGCTGAATCTCTTCAGGTTCCACCTGCAAACTTGAATATTCGTGAAATATTGACAATTTTTCACCCAAAATCTGTCAGAAAGTGGCTCCTGGACACCTGCTATACCGTTTCAATGTTGATGAAACTTCTGTCAGTGTTTTCTAATGACACACCACACATAATAAAGCAGGTGAGATGCGGGCAGGTCTATAGCATCTTGGTGTCCCCATACAAAATGTTAATCTTGGGCTGCTAAGTTTTATTTTTTGGTTTTCATCTTGAATATTCACCAAAAGTCATTTAATCTGAAATTGCTGAAAACCGTTTCTAGGTATTAATAATACCTTTCATATGAACTATCATTTGCAGCTGTACCTGTTTAGGCTCCACCTGCAAACTTGAATATTCGTGAAATATTGTCAATTTTTCACCCAAAATCCGTCAGAAAGTGGCTCCTGGACACCTGCTATCCCGTTTCAATGTTGATGAAACTTCTGTCAGTGTTTTCTAATGACACAACACACATAATAAACCAGGTGAGATGCGGGCAGGTCCATAGCATCTTGGTGCCCCCATACAAAATATCCATTAACCAACAAGAGCGTCAGTAAGTAAACGTCGTATTTTTTAGAATTTATTTATTTTAGAACATATTTTAGTGTTTATATAAATACCTAGCATTATTATTCCAATGTTTTTGGGGCTTTTTACGTGTTTTAATTGATAAAGTATGCAATGACTGAAGTGACCATCTTAATTTGGTCGGGTATTCAAAGGCTGCTAACTTTAGGCTGCTAACTTCACGCAGGTCAATGGAAGATGTTTTAGCACATAATACCCTTTCTACCTGATGCGACGGTTCTTCAGTAACTAGGGACTTAAGTACTACGGTTATAAATTCTTGGTATAACTATAATATACAACCTATAAATTATTAAAAACAATGCTATTTTTTATGTTTAATTTCTTTCTTAAAGTATCTATGTTCCTCTGTATCTGAACATCCTATCTCAAGCCTTGCTTTTATAATGTTTGCTGGTAAAGATACCGTTTATATTTTTAAAAACATTAACACCATCTGAATATTATCAAGTTATAATAAAGTTCAGCTAACTTAGCGGCTGAAACAAGTAGCAACCAACTCAAAAAAAAGTTACGCACAAGAAAAACGACACTAATGACGGTAATCTGGTAAAAGTTAAAAAAAAAACTTCCATCTTATACCAGTTGCAAATCACTATGCACCGATTAAACAGTTTTGAGAAAGTTTGGAGTTTACAAATCCGTATTAGATTAGGGATTGGAATGTGGATTATTGGCGTGAGATAGCTGTAGCGGTTTACGTTGTAAATAAAATAAAAAATAATCTAGTTCACCTCAAGGTGAACCGAGTCTCGATCCAGTCCAATATTATTATTTTAAATTCCTAAGCTAAAGTTTTGTGTTTTTTGCCCACTGTGTATAAATTATAATTCAGTAGATATAAGTAGGTACTCATTTTTTTTTCTTCAGATTTATTTCTCATTTATCACTACTCATTTATTTATATTTTTCATATTATTATTATTTTAGCTAAGAAAGTAAACCTAAGTTAAACTTGAATTTAAAACACATTGGTAAGACAATTTCTTTCTTTCTCAGAGAGAAAAAGACCAACCTATCTATACCTAGGCTAGCTAATAGACCAAAAGCGTAGTAACTATTGTATTTATGTAGCTGTAGTAACCTGTGATACCGATTCTGTATAAATTTTATACTTAGGTGTAGAATTAGATACTTACTTACCTACAGACAATTTTTATGCACACTATAAATTATGAATTAGACGACCGAATGGCGCAGTGGTTAGTGACCCTGACTACTGAGCCGATGGTCCCGGGCTCGATTCCCGGCTGGGGCAGATATTTGTTTAAAACACAGATATTTGGTCTCAGGCCCGCCCCCTATTACATTAGGACTAACATAACACTCTGGCGAAAAGTGGGTGCAGCAATGCACCTCTGCCTACCCCGCAAGGTAGTACATTAGTACAAGGCGTGAGTGCGTGTTTTTTTTTTTACTAATTAGACTTTAGCTGACTATAAATTACAGGAATGTTACAAGTGAAACGTCACTCAAGGATGCTCCTTTCGTACACCCCATGATATTGCTATAAATCATGACAAAACATGTAGGTCTTTAGTTTTTAATTATACTTATTTATGTACAAGTAAGTACTTGTTAAGTTTTCCTTAAAAAAACCTGTCGCTCCCTGCAGATCTTGCGCGATGGTGGCGGTGAAGCGATGAGGCGGGCGGCGCGCTGGGCCCTTATCTTCATCACAGTCTCCGCGCTGCTGGGCCGCGGCGCCGCGCAGCTGCCCCCCGCCGACGCACCTAGTAATGACACCCGTGAGTTTACCTACGCTTTGTTTTTAACCCCCGGGTAAGAAGAGACCAATAATGACACCCGTGACTTGAAGCTTTGTGAATTGTTTTTAACCCCCGACAGAAAAAGAGTTTGTGGCACCGTAGCTCTCAAATGGTTGGTGAGGTAAACCCAGTTTTCACTAGTACCCTCCATGCAGGAAGACATCTCATCTTATAATTTGGACGCATTTAAATACTTACCTACCTGCTTCTTCGGTCCCAAAAAGACACTATTTTATTTTATAAGGCGCGTTTATTTGAAGGTGACTTATAAAACACCAAGACAATAAAAACAAAGTGTAGGTTTACAAACCTAAATAGAAAAAAAAGTGTTGAACCGCATATCCAGCGGCTATAATAACTGCAAGTCATCAACATAGGTCTTACGTGTACTGATTGATACGAGTGAAGCGTGTTTTATCATCTTATTTACAAACAAACTGCGATACATAGAAATATCGACACAACACTGTCGTGACTTTTTACACTTAGTTATGTAAACTTCACTTGTTTGTTATGCTTTCTTTAACCTCAAAGGGATTATAATTTCTGAATGTAGTGTTTGTATTGATGATAATTATGACTTTATGATGACGAAAACATATTCAAATCTGATCTGTTATATGGGCTAGTGAGCAAACCAAACAAAATCTTATTCAGTTTACGTCAAACAAATGCTTAAAAATATATCGTTAAATGATAAGTTAACTTTTTGGTATTGTTAAGTTGAACCGTTTAAGTTAAAAAAACTATGTTAGTATACAAAAGTAGGTAGGTAGTTATTAAAACTATCTTACCTTATTCATAATTTAATACTTGCTGAAAGCTTTGAAATTACCAAGCTTTTTTAAATCGCATGATGTACTTTTACTTTATTTCTTAGGTCAATTTTATTCTCATGCTTTGTTAGCAGACGATGCACATAAATCAAGTTTCGGTATTGAATTTCATACACTTTGCAGAATTATTTACTCACAAGAAAACTCGTTAATGTTGTGGCTATAGGTATGAGGATAAAAATTTTTGTTATACTTATAGGTACCTATTTTGTTTTTATGTTTTATTATTTACTAGCTGTTCCCGCGCGCTTCGCTTCGCCTTAAAAAGTTTTCCCGTGGGAATTCCGGGATAAAAAGTAGCCTATGTTCTTTCCCAAGGTGTAGACCGTATGTATACCAAATTTCATTCAAATCCGTTCAGTAGTTTTGGCGTGAAAGAGTAACAGACAGACAGACAGACACAGTTACTTTCGCATTTATAATATTAGTTAGGATTAGTTAGGATTAGTTAGGATAATGTATTATCTATGTACATTATACATAGTACAATGACTTCGTCTGGAAATATACATAAGAATCACTTTCAATGAACGCTGCGATTTGTACATAAAAGGATTTATGATTGTTATGAGTACAATTGAGTACATCAACCTCTACTTGAGGTAGTGAGGTAGACATAGAACGAGGGTAGGCAGCAAGCAGGCAAAACAATGGGTAGGCAGTCAGGCAAGTATAGTGCAGGGTGATTAGTTCATCACAGTTATCAAAAAATGCTTGATGACCCGTAGATAATAATATATTATTTTAACCCTTATCAAAATCGGCTTACCAGTTCAAAAGTTATGCGGCTTAGTGTTGACTGTCGGAGGTTTTTTACGTTGGTTAAGTTAGGTTATTACAAGTACGAGTATTAGAAATTATAACAGAACTTTATACTGGTTTATATGTAATAAACAGGTCACTTGTGCTAAAAACTATTTCTTTGATATTTGACGTCACGTAGATATTATGACGTCCTACGTGTACGTACCTACGCAAGTATAGTTATGTTTAAACACGTGCAGTAAGTAAGACAAAGTGAGTAATTTCTTCGGATTCAGACCATAAAGGGGGAAAACTCTTTAATTATCCTGTTTAAATTAAACGTACTAGTCCCTTTCCTGGTATTTTGAAATATTCAGTTAAATTAGTACTTATTATTTTAGTTATCAACGAGAATTGGTGTGTATTAGGTCATACTAAATTAGTAATCTTTTTAAAAAAATGGAATGAAATCCTATTTTCAGAAAGAATGGAACCTATAAAATCTGAAATCCTGAAGTTAGTTGGTATACGGATTGTAATATTTTAGAAATCGAGAAGAACACATCAGTCTCAGGAGGCTCTAGCTTAACGAAAACGATATAATTATCTTAGACACGACTCTATCTCGTTTTATTAAACGTACCTACCGATATCGTGATATTATCAGTGCTCCAGAAATTCGTATTTCGTAGGAAAAACATAACTGCAGCGGTGACAGCACTTTTGTTGTACTTACGTGAAAATTCCTGTCGATTAAGAGAGTGAACCTCCAGAAGGGCTAGTACGGGGAGAATTTAAGACGTGACAAAAGTTCTCCGTCGCGCTTGCTCTGAGGCCGCGCGATATGGGTGAGCGCGATGCAAAACTTATGACACGTCTTAAATGCGCCTCGTGCTACTAGCCCAGAAGTAGTCCTATCTAGGTATAACGACTCAATAATTCGGACATTACAAATGTGCAATGATGCAATCACTAGATTCCCCTTGCTGCTCTACTGACGAAATCTTGCGATTCAACCGCTATTGAAAGTCACGGTCAATGCATGAATTAAACTTTAGTTCTATTACACTCGCAAGCAAAAATTTTCACTTACAAAATGCCGACGATAATGACCCATTTTTTTACATTTTATTTTAAATTTTTATACAGTACAATCCTAACTAATCCTAACTAATCCTAACTAATATTATAAATGCGAAAGTAACTGTGTCTGTCTGTCTGTCTGTTACTCTTTCACGCCAAAACTACTGAACGGATTTGAATGAAATTTGGTATACATACGGTCTAGACCCTGGGAAAGAACTTAGGCTACTTTTTATCCCGGAATTCCCCCGGGAAAAGTTTTTAAGGCGAAGCGAAGCGCGCAGGAACAGCTAGTACATACATACATGTACAATATTTACTATTTTAGTTGGTAAGTATTATACTGATAAGCTGTACTTAGGTAGTTCAATATTGCAGATTTTCCGTTTTTTTGAGTAATTTGGCGCTATTGTCACTGGAACATTTTCATTGCTTGCGAGTGTATTATGTATTGTCGCATAAAGCATTCCAAGTTTAAAGAAGTGCCTAATGGTTTCGTAGTGACTTGACCGTTAATTGTCAACACAGTACAGTGCCGAGGGGCCGACCGCGCTTTCCCTTTGCCTGCTGTACTCGTCAGTCCGTCATTATCAACACTTTTTCTTAAGTTTAGCAGGTACGGTCAGCGCAATAGCAGCTTTATAATTTTGTACGTTGCCAAAATAACAACCGTGTAATAGTATCATACTCACGAGTTGTGAGTTTGACAAGGGACAAAAGTATATAGAGCTACTAATGTTTCTCTTTCACCCAAAAATGTCTGTAGGAAGCTAACACTTTGGATTAAGATATTAATGTAAAAATACCCTCGGGGATCACTTAAATAGGTAAATCGAAGCTCACAGGCATCCGCTAGTATGTTAGGTACACAATAAGTATGTTAAAATTTGAATAAACGTGGCAATATACCTACCCAATTACACCTACGAGACATTGCCCAAAAGATAACTGTTTCCTACACACGATGCTCGGGCGTGTGTGGTGCCCACACCATCAGTTTTGTAACTTCGACATCGACGGAATCGGCATTTCTATGTAAATCGGGAGGGTTACTCTATACTGACGAAAAACGATCGAACGAGAGCTGTAGTGCAATTGGCACGTTTAATATAAGGGGACAGAGTCGTGGCTCACGCAGCAGCGCTTCGAAATTGCGTTTTTGGTTATATAGAGTGATCCCCCATCGCCTCACCTTCTATGACCTTATTATTTACAACGTAGCATTTTTAAGGTGCCATTTATCCGGAAGAATTGGCGTACAAAAAAGGAGGCCTGTACCCAGCCGTGGGCAATAGAGGGCTGATGATGATGATGATTTATCCGCCTAAATAAAGGCTATTAATATGGGAGTCATTTGCCAGCTAGTGTCATAAACTTAGTAATTACTTAGGGAAAGAGTTCAATTATCAAATTCGGTACCTATATGTATACCTTTTTCCTTTGAATCCATTAAAATCAATATCGAATCGGAATAGTCTTCACCTGACAGAATATCGGTAGTTTGTATGGTGTAATGTATGCATGATGGCGATGCGATGGTCGCCGCAGTTGGGTCATTCGATTACCGTTCGCAGGCTTCGACGAGGCAACCGGACTTGATTGGCTTTTGGATACAATGTGTAGCCAAATTTTCAGGAGATTTCACAACTCCTCAATAAGTAGCACGAATTTACTCTAGTAAGGACTGATTTTTCAATAGTCAGATAAAAGTTATCTGAGGAATAATTCTGATGCTGTCTCGTGTGAATGTTTGTATTTGACAGTGACAGCAACAATTTTATTCCTCAGATAGCATTTATCTGACCATTGAAAAACCAGCCCTAAGTATTACAAAAAACGAACGATCTAGAGCTGTCATGCAATAGTAGTCGTGGTTAGAGCAGAGATGCGCCGAAACTTAGTTTTTCACAAGCTAAAGTGACCCTCCAGAAACGCATCATTATTGTCATCACGTTCCAAGAACGCCAAACGAAAGCGACGCGACAATTCCGATACATCGATAAATATTGCAGTCGACACGAACGATTCCACATTTTTATAATTATACGAACGAACGAACGAACGCCGCCTATGCTGCTTTTGGGTTCGGAGCGGATCGGAATCCTGAAAAATATACTTTGCAAGAATACAATCAATCGAATAAAACCTATGGCAGTCGAATTGACCTATTAGACAGGTTGAACAGACGGTGATATTAAAGTTCAGTCACGCACACACTCACACATTCTTGCAGATACACACACAAGAAGTGCGTGTGAGTGTGTGCGTTGACATTGGTTGTTGGAATCACCCGCATTTGATTGACCGCATTTTTCTAGTCGAACTGGTTTTTTATACAACTAGACAACAGGCCCTATATCCAGATAGCTGTATTCCTTGAAACGAGAATAACAGTCTTAAGACCTCACCCAACTTTGTTTTTACTAAACACTGATAAACCTTTCTATAGTCTCTATTCCACAAGTGATGTGGTGAGCAGCTATGATGTGATGATATCAAAGAAATCCGTTCCCACCAGTGCTATGCTATGTGGACCAATGAAAATGATTATAAACATTTTATATATATATAATCATATATAATCATTGTGACTATAGTCACAGTATATTTTTTTTCATTAATGAATATCAAACGCATCTATTTAATTTATTTATTTAATAATAAATCGTTTTCTTCTTCTTCTTTGGGTATATCATCTCCTATCGGAGGTGGGCAATCATTTGACTTATTTTTTCTCTTCAGACCGCTACTCGGAACAAGTTTCTGGTGTTCCAGTCTTGTACAGTAACATCACTAGCAGCTAATAAATACCTTTTATACCACAAAGAAAACTTTAAACTAACTTCAGCAAAATTCTCAGTCATTCTTCTTCTAAATGTTAAACGCTAAGGTTAAAGCGTTCATACATCACACAGTATCACACGCGCGAAATCTTAATTGCCATAAAGAATGGCTTTTGTATGAAGTATTACTTAGACCTCCGTAATAAGTACAAAGTTATGTATCATGCTGTAACTCTAAGATAATGAAGTAATTTTTGGAACACCCTGTACATAGCCACATGTGAATAAAATATGGCACATTCTAATGTTTCTCTGCCTTGTGATAATTAATAATACAGTTACCTGTCTACATTGTGACCATTGTGCTAATCCTTTACCCTTCACTTCTTGTCGTGTTAACAGGTAGTATTTCACTATGAAAAATTATAAACGTAGGTACATCTTAAATACTTACCGTTTAGAATTAAAAGCTTATTACTACTTTACTCTGGATTAGAATATAATATTTTTACGGGCCTTAGATAGGTACTACTTCATGGGATAACTAAAAGGCAGGCTATTTCTCCAAAGTAAAGCTTGCAGGCAAAAAAAAAACCTTAAATAAAACCTTAAACTCTTATAAACTGCTTACCCAGCCGATTACCCAAAGCTAAAGAAAGCAGATTACACAAAACAATTTCACTAATCAATAGTGTCAATAGGTAATAAAAGAAACTATGTGAACACAATGCCAACAAGTAGGTACCTACTTATAAATTGTAAGTAGTAGCTACTTGAGTAAGAACCTGACAGTGTGTGAAACGTGATAAAATGAAGTAAGACAATGCGTATTGTTTGTTGTGATGTGATGAAGTTGTCACCTGTATAAAATACCGCGAACAAGATAATAAAACTGATGATACAGAATATTTTTAGCACGATAACGATTTCTCGAACTCTACATTTCAGCTTCATTCAATGAAACACAATATTTATGTAATATTGCAATTTGTATTTTGTCAACGGTGCAGAAAGGAACTTTAAGTTAGTGTCGACATATTGCTGCTTCACTTTGACACTGTACGGACAAAAAGATATAGACGTAGATTAATGTCGACATTAACTTTAAGTTCCTTTCTGCAACTTGGCTGCAGTGTTATGTTTGTCTATAGGTAATTATATTATGTCAATTTCATTTTTCACAGTAGTCGGTTTTTGTTATACTTAATCATATCGGACATCATTTTTGTTCAGCTTATTATATAAGTATTTGATACTTAAAGTTATAGCTACCTACCAAAAGTCATGACCTAACAGACCCGCATGCTTTCATGCAAAATGAATTCAGGTGGTAGGTATTTGATACAAATCAGAATTGGTTTGGAACGTAAATCTGGGAATGTGGGAAATATGACCGACCCAGGTATGCCAGGTCACCGAGCTAGCTCATAAATTTAAAATCGTTTTCGATATGCAAATTCTATGATTTCACACTTCATAACATTATCGAATTTTCAGTTCCGTATTTTCGTGTAAATTTCACATATTTTACGAATTGCCACTGTGCCATCCTATCGTGTTTGATAGGCGTAGTTTTGAAACTAATTTGTCACAAGTAAGCCTGTTAAATTGATAGTATAGTAAATAAGTGCCGAAACTTATAGAAATGAAATAAATTTATCGATTGGCAGATTATTTTATACATAGGTACATTTACCCCCTAATTCATAAAAAAGTTACAGGACGTCTAACTTTTCTATGAACAAGGGGGTTATAGTTAGTTACTTACTTGTCTTTTTTCTAGGCATCTTATGCCACCACGCTACTATCGCCATAGATTAACTTCCTACCCAAAATGAGAATAGCCGGAAGCGCAAACATTTCCTAGATTCCCTATTTCGGTGGCTTTGCGCCTTTGCTTGACAACCGCAGTGATAACCTAGCGACACCTCAACGATTCCAAATGCACGTTTGCTTTACATCGATGGTTTCGCTAAACTTTTGAGACATACATTTTCACCTGGCACAGCATTGTACGTTAAATTCAGGTACGTATCGCTAGAGTCGTATTCGTCTCTCACATCCAATTCCCGTGTGAGTAATTGTTTCGTGTGTCGCATTTTGTGCCGACTGATCCTGGTTAAAGCCTTCTTTACTTGATTGTTTTTGTTAGGGGGAAAGCGACATGATTTTTACACGTTATTTCCTTCCGGTTTTGGTCGTGTAAATATGTTCAGACAACATCAGACTATTCGATACATCATTGGTATATGCAAAGGCCTGAAATAAAAATATTGTTGCTTCGATTGAAATGAGTTATTTTTTCACAGGAACTAAGTTTTCACCAACACACGATTTTCACCAATTTAAAAGTGATATTAGAAAATTTAAGTATTTAGTTAAGTACCTAGTTACTTGTCAATATTTAATCCCGTATTTTTTAATGAATGACTAAGCTGTAACTACTAATAGTAGTAATTAACTGTATGGCTGTACTTAACTGTTTATGATTTTGACTAGGGCTAGTGTGTAGCTGCAAGTACCAAGTCACTACAATCACATACCAATTCTCCAACAACCACCTAAACCCCCCTTCTCCCACCAGGCTGCGGCCCCGAATGCCTCCGCTGCGGCGCGGGCGGCTGCGTCAAGTGTCCCCAACTGCTGGTGCTGCCGGGCGGCGCCTGCGCAGACCGCTGCCCCGCCGGCTCGCAGGAGGCCTGGGCGCATGACGACCTGCTCATGGGAAGGGTGTGCTACCCTGGCCATGGGTATAATGAGGTGGGTTGTGTTTTATAAACTAACTGATGTTAAAAACACTAAAAGTCGTGTAAGTTTTGAATTGCTGAACCAATTTTCATGAAAACTGGCTAAAGCTTACGGGTAACATTAGCTAATTGAAAATCGGTTGACCCGTTCGGGAGCTATGCTAACACAGACAGATGCACAGACACGTTAAACTTATACCACCTCTCTTTTTTATCGAGGGTTAAAACTGTTAATTTGTTTATATTTTAATTTCCATATCCATCCGTTTGAAGATTTTAAAGATTTATTATTATTATCGTCAGGGTCATTTTCTGACAACCAACAAACCAACTATACTTGCATCAGTATGATTTTGTCACTACCCTGGTATTCATTGCTGAAAACTATGTTACTCGTATAGAAAACGAAACCTATCAATAGGATAGGTTATTTTATGCTTATGCAACAGTAAAAGTATTAGTACTTAAGTAGATATTTCATATTCTCATCTAGTACCCGGCAAAATGATCGATATGGATTACGAACATCCGTTTCCAATCAGAATAACTCTTCCTGGTCATATAAATTACGTCCCTTGTGCTGCCATGTTACATAAATGGAATATTACGAAATTATCATACCTTTATAAGGAGCGAAATTAAATCGTGGAATAAATATTACACGGAGTAGGTGCCTATGCAAATGAATTTTATAGCTCATTGTATATTATAATGCATTCATGTTATCGAAAGTATTTTTCTTGCCGTAGTCATGTCATAATACACTCACGGGCAATGAAAAAGTTCCAGTCACAAAATGCCGCCACCAAACGACCCCAATTTTTTCAAATATTATATTTAAAATTTGGCCAATATACATATAACCGTTTTTTCTTGGTACTTAATACTTATGCTGATGTTGCAGATGGCGTCATTAAGATAGCTTTTTCGGTTTAATAGTAATTTGCTGTTTTTCTCAGTGGAATCTTTTCATTGCCCGTGAGTGTAATTAAAGTGCCACCAAACAAATAATATTTAACAAAAAACTTAGTTACTTACTTATCATAATACTTTTCAACATGTTAGACTTGCATTTTATCTATTTACATTTTCACTTCACAGATCAACATTATATTAGGGGCCGTCCATTAATCACGTGAGGTAGTTTTTCTCATTTTTTGACCCCCCCCTCCCCCCTGGTGATATTTGGTGAGGTTTGGGACCAACCCCCCCTCCCCCCTCCTGTATCACGTGTATTTTTTTGGAAGTCTATGTAAAAGCTATTTTTGACTAGAAAAAATATAACGAAAATTGCGTTTTGAATTAAAAACGATTTATGAGTATTTGCAATAAAATGTATACTACAAATGGTTAAAATTTTTGCGCCGTTCAAAATTTCGGTTCAGAAATACCTAGCGCTTTATGACAAAAAATTAATACACGTGATGTCTAACTAGACCCCCCCCTCCCCCCTCGTGATGTTTCGTGAGGTTTTCCGTACCCCCTCCCTCCCCCTTTGAGCCTCACGTGATTAATGGACGGCCCCTTATACAGTGTCTTTCAAAAGTGGTATAGTACACCGGAAGGGGTTCATTGAAAGGGTCATTCTGAATTTATGTTTTATGCCTATCAAAAATTTGCTAAAACATATGCTATTCGATAGTGAAAAGTCACGTGAACGACAAAGTTCTATGGAGAATAATTACTTATTAAAGTTGTTTTTCGAATTTTAAAAACTTGTAGAGCAAAAGTTGCTAATTATGAATATGACCCCCTTTCGGCTTAATATGCGTTTTTGCAACACCCTTTATAGTAGTATTCTGTTATTCCGATAGCAAACTGTATAATTACAGCGTACTCAGTTTATAATCGCTTAATCGGTGTCTTATTGAAGTGACCTCAGATCGTGCATACCTTTGACTGTATAATCATTAATCATTGACCTAAGGCGTTCATAATCATCATCGGAATATCAACTTCATTATGTTATCTACTGTAGGTATTATTGTATACTTTACCTACCTAAACTAGGTAGTATTGTAAATTGTAAACTAAATTTTATTAATTACCCCATTAACTATAAGTTAACTGAAAATTTGAAAAAACTACACTTAGTAAGCAGGTTTTCAGTTCGATACAATTTAACATCTGAATTAAAAGCAAAACAACCTAATCCGTTTAGAAACTACAACCTCACAAAGCCACACAGATACACCGGTAAAATTAAAACTACTACATAAATCCCTCTTTTTCGGCCAGACTAAAATGGTTTGGAAGTGCAACACTACTATTCTGTACTATAGATCTACTGTATAGGTACTATTTGTGCACCTCATACCTCCGCATTCCTCGTCTATTTAGGTCAGGACTATGGATGGCGGGAGTAGTAAATGTTACTGGCAGTACTCCATCTTTAGATCCGAATGCATAATATTATTTAGGTATAATAAGGTGACTTTTTAAAGTTCCTGGCACTATTTTGAGATATTTTATGAAGAAGTAGCTGGAATAAAAAAACAGATTAAGTATACTTTTATTCTTATGAGTATTTAAAAAACAAAAATATCGGTACATACAATACTTATACATAATCATATAACGGTAGGTACGAGTAGGTATACAGTTTATATCGATATGTCCGCTGTGTAAATGGATTCTATTTTGCGTTTATACGTAAGTATTCTTGGACCCCCGTTGAACTCTTTTATAAGAAGCAAAACCTAACACTCCAAATCCAAAAAAAACTGTATTACGCGTTGAAGTAAAAACAAGCTTTAACGTGAATTTCATATGATTATTGACTTTGAACAGTGGCAAAAGGTATTCATCAGTCCATAAACATAATGTTTACTCATGTGTTTAGTTTTTATGGTAAGGAAATCTAGGAAACCTTTTTGTTTTTATTGGATTTGGCATTCACATTGTACCAACACCTTCAAACATACAAGATTTTAGAACCACCACGGTACAAACAACAAGTTCTAATACTGCATGCAGTATTTCCACCGTTCTACTGCCATACACAGATGCGGCAATGTTCCTCTTTTATACGGCAATTAAAAATCACTAAACCATACCATACCGGCGTGGCGTGTGCCGAGCCGTTTGCTTTAGGCATTTTATTGCGTCATGAACTGCGCTTGTGTACTCTATTAGGTGAATTCAAAGGAAGTTACTTCGGCTTCGTTTTGTATAAATTTGATGCTCTAAAAGGTTATTTTTGACGTGAATTTTCAATGGAACCTTTGTATAAATGGTTTATTAAGTGTAACAAAAGTTACAGTAAATGGTAATACCTATATATCTACTCCCTATCCTAAATCTATATGGGGCCGTATATATCGCTATAGATCTAAGACGGGCCAGTAACAATAAAAGTTATCCATACTTCCTGTCAGATGCCCAGCTACTACTGCTTCCCCCTATAACTCAGTATTAGCACTATTCAACTATCTAATCTCCCGCATTCCAGAAGCTAGCCAGACTCAACCACATCAATACCTCATCATAATCATCCTCAGCCTATAGCAGTATAGCAGTCCAGCGCTGGACATAATCCTCTCGATGCGATCCATAGCCTTCTGCATCCATCATCACTACCGGTCGTCAACCCATCTAGCCGGACATCATACCTAAACCACTTTATTCTCCTTCCAGCTGATAATAGGCGGGGCGTGCGGCCTGGTCCTCTGCATCGCCCTGGTGGCCTCTGTGGCTGCCTACGCACGTTGCCGCTCCGCCCGCCCGCAGCCGCAGCCGCTGCCGCAGCGAAGAGATGATGATGCCATGCTCCGGGACTTCCATAAGCAGCTGGACTGCTTGAGGGTATGTTGGTTTGCAAGGTTGCCAAGTTTATAGTAGGCAAACTGCTTGCCATTGGCTAAAGCTGCGTACAGACCGGCCAAACGAACGGGTTTCGTTGACCTTCGTTGCTGCAATCTGCCCTGTATTATGTATGATAAATATCCATCGTTGAGCGTTCGTAGGGCGTTCGTTGGGCCGGTACGCAGCTGAAGGCTAACTGTTTGCCATTGACTCAGACATAATATGACGATGCCATGCTGAGGGGCTTTCATTAGCAGCTGGACTGCTTGAGGGTATGTTTTCTGCGTTTGTAGTAGGGAAACTGTTTGTCATTGACATGAGTTTGCGTCTTTTGTATTGTAAGTATTGTATTTTGCAGTGTTACTACACGCGCCAATTAATTGACGAACAGTTTTCCTACTGGGAAAGCAACCTGGATAATTATGTCCTCATAGCTAGAAATCCAAAGGTGAATGAAAATACCGTGAATTTTCTTTCTTTCTTTTAGTGCTAAGTTAGGTTTAAACCACACTTTTAATTAAAGGCTCTTCTTCTACCTAGACATTGTTAGTCGCAGTCAATAAATTCTTCACAAATTAAAGTAAGACTTGGAGCCGGACATGATTATTCATGAGATGTGTCGTCTCGTTTGAACACTCGCCAACTGCAGTGACGCCGTCCCAGTTAGGGACCTATATCTGTATTAGATACCAAATGTTCTATGGATAGGTACCAATTGGGAAGCTGTGTGGAATAGATGTTCATTAAAGCGATTGAGAACACACAGGAGGTTATAGGTACGTCCATTAACAAATTATTGTCAAGGTAAATAGGTTTTTCAGTTTAAATAACTCTTTTTTGGATAAATAAATAAAAATATTAAATTATTTCTCTCACTTTTACCAATGGGAAATCCCATCGAAATTTACGATATCTTGCAAATCTGTTTATCTATCGCGAACTTGTTTTTACAATGATTATCGGAAATTTATTGATTTAACACTATATTACTTCGTAAATGTTAACCAGTACACCTTGACACCTCCTACTGGACAAATTTCCTTTCCACCCCATTAGATACCCTCACTAATACACAATGCAGCATGAAGTCAGCCTGACATTGGTCGTGACCTCTGCAGCCCACAAGCCTCCTTGGCTATTCTCACATCATTATTAATCGTATGGCCTCACCACTAATTGTTACGATTGGACACACCGGTTAAAACTATTATTCACCATTTATAAAGAGTGATTAAGACGTTAGTTTACTGCCTCAAAAATGTATAGTGACCACTGCCCACCGTTACAGAGAGTAATTTAATGTGCAAGTTAAATGATAAGATAACTTTAAACGTGTTTTTCTAGCACGGATTATTGCCAGTTATTAAGCCCATAATAGCTAGGCGTTAACCCCTCGTTATGGGATAAAAATATGTGAAGTTTACTTATGTAGGTACCTACTTCTTAAAATCGACTGATATGGTATCAGTTATGAAAGAGATTCATTACCACCACAAGGATATCGTCACAACAGTCTGTCATCAGTATTTTCAATCCGGCCACCAAGGAGTTCTATAGGATTTATTATCATCAGCCTCCACTGCTGGACGTAGGTCTATAGCTTTCCGTTTCAATTACCAGCATCCTTCCGAAAGTCGTCACTAAGATTGTAACACCTTGTTTGCTTCCAACCTCATGTTATGCCTTATTTACTTCCAACCTCATGTAATACTCAATACTAAATAGGTACTCAATCTTTTATTGCATCCATAAGATTTACAGGTTGAACACCTCTCCTCTACACCACAACATTAAATTAGGATAAATCTATAAATAAATAAATACCTTATATACCTACTTGCAGCCTCATGCCTACACGCTGCTGTCGATCCTCAACCACACGCGGCACCAGGTCCGGGAGCTGTACCAGATGGGCAACAACGAGGCGGCCGTGGCATACAGGTGAGACAGAAGACATTACAGGAGATCAAGAGGAGATTTACTAACTAACTGCGGGGAAGCAGTGGACCAGAACGGCACAGGACCGGAAGAATTGGCGTACAAAAAAGGACCCCATAGCCAATAGTGGGCGATAGAAGGCTGATGATAATAAACTAACTTCTACCGACCCGCACTAGGCAAGCGTGGTGGACTTGGCCTAAAACCCTTAAGTAATTGGGAGGAGATCTGTGCTCCAGCAGTAGGAACTTGATGGGTTGTTATGATGACTGTGGTGATGGAACTACCGTTTATGGTATTGCGGCTCTGTGCGGACCTGAGGTTCAGGCTTTTTTTAAACGTACTGAATCGGAATCGCTGCCAAGTGGCGTATGGCAGAGAGATTCGAGGAAACTTTGTTGTATTGTACTGATGTACATAATAATATTATCAAGAAAAACGCAAGACTCTAAAAAACCATTGGCAACATTCTTCGTAGGTATCAACCTTTGGTGGAACCTTCTACACCAATCTAAATAGAGAGATTACTACTTCCATTAACATAATCATAATTATCTCCTCCACAGCTGCGTCCTGTCAGACCTGGCGAAGCTGCTGATCCTGCTGAATAAGCAGTGCGTGCCCGTCGTGCCCGAGGAGTGGCCGCGCCTTGCGTGCTGGGCTGACAGGTATACCTACTGGTGCTTTACTTAGCTACGTAATACCCTGAATTAATACACCTACCGAGTATAGTGGCGAGGCAGTATCCTCAGCCGATCCTCGACCAATGAACGGCTAGCAAGCAATAGTCATGGTGTTGTAACAAATTGGTACATCTTGGAGGGAGTTGCTGTATGAGGATTGCGGTTTTGAGGCGCTCCTTGTAGATGACGGGAACCTTGTAAACCATCGGGTGGTTTAGTGGTGAGTTACCCTGCCCTGACTGGGCGTTTGGGACCTTGTAGTGTGATATCTTTCAATCACCTCCCAACTGGTGGTGATTATGGAAAAAACCCTCCAGTATTATAGAAGGCCCATTATAATTATTACTATCCTGTACCTAGTGGATTATTAATGGCTGTAGGTGTGCGTTTTGTGAATGGCCGCAGCAGACTATCATTTATTAGGTACTCAGCTACTTAACTTACTTATTAAAGAAAAACTTTCATACATCCACAGAATACTAAAGCGCTACGGACGCCTTGGTCACGACGAGCAAGGCCCAGTGGTGAACTACCTGCCGTCTCCCTCCAGCCAGGGCTCGGACTCGGAGACCACGCAGCAGTCCTTCTCCACCTTCAAGCCTCCGTCCTACTCGTCGCGGTCCTTCGACCCCACGCTAGACAAGGACAGCCAGAGCGAGTGGAGCGACGTCGGCAGACCGCCCAGCTACTCCCAGATAGAGCGGGAAAGAGAAAGTATTGTTCTCTCAGATCCGTGGGAAAGGAGGCCGATTGTGAGGAGGGAAAGCGTCTGGCTGGAAGACGAGATTTTCGAAAACATGAGGCGGCCACAGGATGAGCTCACCACAGAACTGTAAATAGGTTATGCTCTCCTGATTACGCGGCACGGGTCCGTTATCGGAGTCGGTAAACATTTCTATAGGCGTTCCACCAATCAGAGCGCTGTTTTTTTATGGTGAATCGCTATATAGCGACATTTATCTACTGGCCCCGTGCAGCGAGACTGGTCGTCGTAGGTAATATTATAGGGACTTTATTTATTTGTGTATAACTTGGTTATAAAAATACTAAGAAAAGTTGTGTACAGTTCAGATACTATCGAAGTTATATTCCTATCTATAGGTGTTTTTAATGTTTTTATACAAATAAACTGCAAATCCAATGTTTTATAGCAGCTTGTTTTTAAGTACCTACGTATTTCAGATAGATTGCCTGTACGAAAATCAATAATACATTCTTATAATAATTATACCTGATACATATCATCATCTGTGTATTATAAAAAAAATATTGAAGTTCTGTGAGAATTACCTACCTACAAATTCTGTCTCTTACTAATAAGTTCGTTAAGATAAGTTGTAAGATAGTATACTTTTATGCGATATTAGTATTAAATAGTTAGATAAGATATAAAATAAACTAAACAAAAACAATAAAAAGGGATCCTCCATTTATGTAATATCTAAGTTTGTAAACTTTCTATTATTTTTTGTATAAAAATAATAATATATTTTCACCAAAGCAGATAAATTAAATATTTTCGAGTCTCTATACTTAGCTAGTCTTCAATTTTTTACCTACCTATACTATCTACCTACCTTATATCTAAAGCGTTCTACACACTGAACCCGGACGATGCAACTACTTACCAAATTTTATGTGAATCGAAATTATACGATTTTATAAGTATGGAAATTATGCTGTGTTTAATTTTATTTCATTCTCTGATAAGCCCTTTACTATCACTTTGGGGTTCCTAAATGTGCCTGTGCCCATATCTCCCAGCTCCATCATCAGGTCCCGGTAACTAACTTTATATCATGTAGGTATAATCAAAGCACCTAGATCTAAGTACCTACCTACGTACCTTCCTTGATGTGACACTCTTTTGATCTACCTCATGCGCAACGAGAATGTAAAACTGTTCCCCAGGCCCCACGGCACGGGTCCGATAGTGTCCGTGCCGTATTTAAGGTGAATTTATGCAGTGACCTTTATCTACATCGATAACGGACCCATGCAGCGGGGACTGTACCTCAGAATAATAACGGGATCTCTTTTGCCAACTATCTGTCTGTCAGGAAGATGTCAGTCCATAAGTTGATAGCGTTGATAGTCATTTTATAAATAACAACCAATCCCATCCGGAGTTACAAAATACAGGGGCATTCTTGGATTGACAATCATTCGTTGACAATCGTGTGCTCGTAGTTTCATAAACCTCAGAATATGGGAGAAAACCTTACTAAAACTTCACAGACTAATAACGTATTCTTGACTGTCACTTTTGTTTTAATGTCAACTGTCAGTGTCAAGTGTCAGACATACGTCAGACGTCAGATTGCACTTGCACTTTGCAGAACTCGAACGTAATTTTTCTGCGAATATTGAAAAAATCTTTTAATTATTTATAATTCCCGGGCATTTTAAACCATTGACGCGATTAACAAAATACATGATAAACTTATTTAGTTGTTGCCTTCTTCAGTGAATTACAAGTGCAGTGAGAAACGCAAGTAAGTGGATCAAAAACATAATAATAACGGTAGTTCATTAAAAATTTACACATTTCTACGTGCATAATAGCTTAGATTTATTTTTATCTGACCTTTCCAATATTATGACGATGCGACGTCAAGTAAAATATAAGCATTTCATTTTTGTATCCGCAATTATTGATAACGTTATAAGTTATAACTTATTTCCACTTCTATTGAATCTGTAGCACATAACAAAGACAATAGTATAAAATGCTTCTTCTTATATTATAAAAAGGGAGGGTCGCGGCATGTCGATGCTATGATTAGAGCTCTGGCTGAAGAAAGTATGTCCTGAGACAGGTAACCGGCCGGGACACATAATTGTTTTAGGCTAGATCATTGATCTGTTGCCTTAAATGTGCCCACAAGATGACAAATTGACCCATCCCTTTAATAGATATTAGGCATGTGTAATCATAACTTTAGAAAGTTTAATAAAATGGGTATTATTCATATTTAATGTATTTTTTTCAGCAATCATGAAATGGCCACAGTATTAATTTATTGAAAGCTAGCTGGAATTCATAATATGATCTTCCAAATGGTAAGTTTAGTCTTTTATTTATATAATTATGTAAACTATAATACTAATTTTGAATGATAAAAATAAGAACCCACAAGTACTTTAGAACAATAACACAAAATTGCTCACAGTTATGTCTGGATAGATGAAATAGTTCACAAAAGGTTTTTGATTTATACACTGAAATGTAATTTACCTTTTTTAACACACCAAACAGCCATTGTGTTTAGAAACACTATCAGGAGGAGACTTGTAAAACATCTACAGGCTTTGTAATAGTAATCTATATTATGTATCTTTTTCAGCACTCAAGTAATGTGGTAACAGAGTTATTCACGTCAAACATCTTTTCTTCTGATTTTCATCATGAAGCAGCTGGCAGCATGGTGAGTGAAAGACTTTCTATTGTTATAATAATAATAATTTTTCTTTATTCAGATAACTAAGATCCAATTTTGTTAGTAGACATATTAAAATACAGTGTTATGACCTGTTATTCTGGAAAATTATAAATATACAATCAGTAACATATGTTAGTTAAGTTATAATTTAAAGAATTTGTGACTGTGCAGCAATGGCAAATGTAATTTAAATAGACAACTAGAATGATCATTTTTGTGTGAATATTACCTAATAATTATAATTATAGGAAATTCCTAATCAGTTAATCATTATATGGGATGGGTATTTAAAAGTCAATAATATAGCTAATAATAATTGTTAAATATGTTGCTAAATAGTACCTAATTAGGCAGCGTTCCCACTACGCCGGACCGGCAGATCTGCCGCGCCGGTAAATCTGCCGGAAGAGCTAGTGGCTGTACAATTTATATGAAGCTATTCACATTATCCCGGGTCCGGCATTTTTGCCGAGCCCGGCATTTCTACCGAATGTTTTGTCACTACGAATTGCCGGTAGAACGACCGGGCCCGGAGTAATGTGAACGAGTTTGTGCCGGTATCTGTCCCCCGCTCGCCCCGCTCGTGCTCCCCTCGCCCCTGGATGTAAAATGAAAAGAATGGAAAATCTTTCCCGTAAAATAGGGTGTACCCAATGTTTGCTTTTATTTTGCCTTCTATTAAGATACCACCACAACACAACAATTTCGTCGTCCATTGTGCGCGCAGGTCCAAATTCAACTGAGGACTGTCTGAATTTCTTCCGGGATCCGATGTAATGTGAACACTCTGTCCGGTGTCCGGTTTTCGGCAGATCTGCCGGTCCGGCGTAGTAGGAACGCTGCCTTACACTTAAAATACTGGGATTTGCGATTGTAAATGATAAGTCATTGAAAAGTTTTATTATTGAATATAATATTTTGAGGCCTTTGCCCAGCAGTGGGAAAATAACTAGGCTATACAAAAAAAATATAGGTATATTTTATAATTAGATACTGCACTATTTGATTTAATCCAATCATGTTACCATTAAATATTCATAGCATAAAATATTGTTCATTTACCTATCTAATGTAATCATGAAACAATACCTAACAGGAATTTGTATTTTGTAACATTATTTATCTTATATGCACTAGTAATGTTATGTTGAAAACTGGCAACTGTAGCTGACTTATTGGAGTGATGTAAACCATGTTAGGAAAAAATAATTTTACATGTAATTACTTAAAATATTTGCCACTACAATACACTAGATACATAAAAAGCGGCAACCCACAAAACGTAATTTTACTGCATCTCACTGCACACTGTGCGGGAGTGCAGTGATACTGGTACTAGTTATTATTCTGTGGCAGTGGGCCTTGTTAGGCAAAATATGTAAACATACAAATGACTTTCGCAGCGGCTTGGCACAATGATAGCGACCCGAATGAAATAGGGCCTTCTCTATCCTATGTATAAACTGTGCAATATATAATAATTATAGTAACACTTAATCTTCCACGTAGGTGCCATTATGTAGGGCCCTCTCTATCCTTTGTTAAAACTTTGCAACATAAATACAGTAACCCTTAATTCTCTACGCAGGTAACCTTCTCTATCCTATGTATAAACTGAGCAATATAAGTAAACCCCTAATCCTCCTCGCAGGTACCAGAAGAAGATCAGCTCGTACGACAAGGAGGAGTGGGAGACGATGGTGGAGCAGCTGCTCATGCGAGGGACGTACCGGCGCCGCGTCGTCGACTTCAGCGAACACGCTCGACCGTACCTGATCGACGTCGACCTCGTTAGAGGTAAGTGCGAATAGGTTCTAGAAGGATGACCAAAAATTGAGTCACTATATTGACAATAGCAGCTGTTGTTTGCTGGAAAATAAGTAGCTGACTACAGCTCAGGTACTTAGTAAAAAGAGAAATGACTCTTATTTTACTTCGGTTTCGAGATCCTCGGCACAGGCAGATATGTCATTGATATGTAATTTGGGCTAAAACCAGAATAACCAAATACATATTATTATGACTGTCCAGCATTGCACATGGGCCTACCCAGAAAATAAAACTTTTCTCACCGTTTTACATTGATGTCACTCCCAAAAGCCGCCACCAAGCCTAACCTCCATACTCTCTCCCACAGGCTCATCATTCCCCAAAGCCAAGCCCACGCTCGGCACCCGGCGCGTGGTCTGGTACGCTCTAGTACGCCTGGTCTTCTTCCCGCTGCTGTTCCAGTGGTGGGCGCAGCAGACGTCGCCGGCGTGCGCGCGCGGGCTGCTCGCGCTGTGGGCGCTGCAGCTGATCAATGTGGGGCTTTACTACGCCGCCCCAGGGGATCTGGACGTAAGTGGGTGTAGAAGAAGGCGTTTTTAGATACCCATAGATATGTAGGCGATGCCATTGGTGGTTTCTAAGCCGTTCGGTAGCTATTCGTGTATTGCGATTGCGCTATTAACGCGCTGCGATTGCTCGCTATCTTACAGCGATGCGGGCGGTTTGGTGCGCTCTATGCCGCTTGGTTGCTATTCGTCCATTGCAGCGCTCTGACTGCTCTGTTACAAATCTAATGCTGTGACTCCATTGTGCGTGCTATAATACTGCTCGCTATTATTCTTCTATTGCGTTCCTGCTGTTCTTTTGTCGCCGCTATTTCTGGTCAGCTTTCTCAACAATCCTGAACACTAGTACCTATCTAGTACACGGAGGCGTGCGTGGTCTGGTACGCTCTAGTCCGGCTCGTGTTCTTCCCGCTGCTGTTCCAGTGGTGGGCGCAGCAGACGTCGCCGGCGTGCGCGCGCGGGCTGCTCGCGCTGTGGGCGCTGCAGCTGCTCAATGTAACGCTGTACTATATAGCGCCCGGGGATCTGGACGTAAGTGGAACTAGATTCTAGCTTCCAGATTCTAGATGAAGGCATTTTAGGTTCCTTAAATGAAGGTTGAAATACGGAGAGAATTAATCAAGACGGAGCGGAGCGATGCCATTGGTACGCTCTAAGACGATCGGTTGCTATTGGTCTATTGCGAGTTGCGATTTCGGTATTCGTCCATTGTGTGGGTTGAAAGCGCTCTTACCGCTCTTTTGTGTATAGAGACGCGAGCCGAATGCTGTAACTATACTACCGCTACTATCCGCTGGGTCGCTATTTGTTTATTGATTTCCAACTGCTGTTCCGTCTATTAGGGTCGCTATTTCTGGTCATCTCTCAACAATCCTGCGTATCTGCGGGATCTGGACGTAAGTAGATAGGAAGCGCAGATGCAAACGAGCGACGACGCCATTGGTGCGCGCTATGCCGCTTGGTTGCTATTCGTCTATATCAGCGTTGCTGCGCTCTTCGTGCTCGCTTAGGTACTTACAGAGGAGCGGGAGGAATGCTTTAACGCCATTGGTGCGCTATAATAGCGCTCTGTCGCTATTCGTCCATTGCAGCATTTAAGCGCTCTGACTGCTGTCTTACATATTCGTGGGCAGAATGTTGCGATCTCATTGGTTCGCGCTATAATACTGCATGATGGCTATTCTTCTATTGCGTTCCAACTGCTCTTTCGTCTATTAAGGACGCTATTTCTGGTCATCTCTCCCAACAATCCTACACACAAGTGCTCCTCTAGTACACAGAGGCCCTCGTGGTCTGGTACTGGTGCCCCCCCGGCGCGGCTCCAGTGGTGGGCGCAGCAGACGTCGCCGGCGTGCGCGCGCGGGCTGCTCGCGCTGTGGGCGCTGCAGCTGCTCAATGTGACGCTGTACTATATAGCGCCCGAGGTCCTGGACGTAAGTGGATGTAGAAGAAGGCGATTTAAGGACCAATAGAAAGCGCAGACGGAGGCACAGACGTCAATGGCACTGAACGAGCGACGCCATTGGTCCGCGTTATGCCGCTTGGTGGCTATTCATCTATTGCCGTATAGACTCGCTCTGTCGACTTTCGTAGTAAATCGTTCGATGGAGGGATTTTAAGTCCTCTAGGAAGTTTAATGCGGTAACGCTATTGGAGTGCGTTATAAGAGAGTTCGAGTTGCAGCATTGAAGCGCTATAACTGCTCTGTTACATACTGAGACGCGGGCAAAATGCTGTAAGGCCCGGGGCTCCTATTACGCGCCGTAGGTTGCGTCCAACGTCACGCCGTAAGCCGCGTCACGATGCTCACTACATCTACGCGCCAACGTCGGCGTGTGAGGGAGACCGCATCAGTACATTTCTATAGTGAGCGTTGTGACGCGGCCTACGGCTTGACGCCGGAAGCGACCTGCGGCGTAAATAGGAGACCCAGGCCTAACACAATTGTGCCTATACCGCAACATATAACACCTTGTGTGTATACCGCTCGATTGCTAATATTCCTATTCGCCTGTTGCGGCATTGACGACTGTTACTATGGCCTTCATGTCCAAAATCTCTCATTTCAGTTTCAGATATTCTACATAGATCTCACTGTACTCTAGTTAACTGAATCTCCGGTATTCAGTAGGTTCCACAATAGATGATCTAGCTGCTAAGTACGCTAATAGTGTTGTTTACTCAGCGGGTCGCTTCGATTACCGTGATGCTGTTTGCGTCACGTGCCATTAGCATAGCTATCTGTCTTCTCAAACGATCACGGACCGTACTTGGGAATTACCGCCGAAATTATCAGCCATTAGGTATTTATAAACGTGACTAGAGTCACGAGACTTCTTACAATATGTCGAAAGGTATTCTAATATTGTTTACCTATTGCTATCACTCAACAATCTGAGGATTACTGCTATTTCAAGAAATTCTGCTGATCCATTTTCGGCAGCTTGGGTACTGTGTAATGATTGATGTATATATTTATCAGAAGAAAAAAAAATGCAGCATTTAGGAAGCTGACACGCAAGAAAAAGAAGACATTTGAAAATCCAATTCAACAAACAGCACACTCACCCCCTCCTGTGCGCAGTCGCAATGCTGGATGTTGCCTCTCTTCCTGATGCTGGATGCTAAAATATTATTCTAATTAGTTTCCAATTTAATGATGCTAAACGCTAGCGATTAAAAAAACATTAACATTGCATCCTGATCGAAAATAGGAATTGAAAATCCAACTCATCAAACAGCACACTCGCCCTTTTCTCCTTATATGCGCAGGCGCAATGCTAGATAGATTTTCTCATCCTAATTTTATTTTGTGATAATCATGAAAACAATTGAAAATCCAGTTCAACAAACAACACACTCACCCCCTCACCCTCCTATGCACAGGCGCAATGCTGGATGGTGCCTCTCTTCCTGATGCTGGACGCTAATAATTACACAATAGTATACAATACACTACTATACAATAATAAATCAGTTTATTGAGAGGCGGCGTTATTGCTTATCATTGTTTGAAAATCCAATTCAGCACACTCACCCCCCACTCTCCTATGCTCAGGCGCAGTGCTGGATGGTGCCTCTCTTCCTGATGCTGGTGCTGTCGGCGGTGCACGCGCAGATCGTGTCCACCACCGAGATGGAGCTGGCCCGGGTTCGACCCCGGACCGGGTATAGGAGGAAACTGCCCAGGTACTTTAGGTGGGTATGGAATAATTGGTTAGAATACCAAGCATAGATGCCTAGTTGAGTTGTATATAATCGGGATCATTATTATTTCCGATTGTTATTGGTTATCATAATCAATGAGTTGATTGATCAATGATGATAAGTTGAGTTTCCATGAGACAATAAATTACCAGTTGCACGATCAAAGAGCTAAAGATGTAGACCTAGAAGTATTTCGACGCGTTGGTAAAGATATGTCAGATTGAAGCAACAACATAATAAAGGAGCGTCATTAGAAATTCATGATGAGGAGTTGTTCTTAAGGTCTCATGGCGCCTTAAGAACAACTCTTTAATCTAAAATAGCCAATGATGGCCGTTTCTGGCGGTATCTTCGGCAACTTCTACATTCCAGGCACCAGGAATTAGGAGGCAGGTTCTACAAATCGGAATAGCATGACAGGGGGGTGGCCTTGACAGTTTTTGGAAAAACGCTTTCAAACGGAAGTTATGATTTTTTTTCAACTGGCGGCGCTAGTTCTGCATATGTAGCACCTTAAGATTATGTATAACGCCACAATAACACAATCATGTTCTTCCACAGACGCACCCGCTCGGAATGCGAGGGCGGCAGCGGCGGCGCGTCCGGCGAGAGTGCGGCCGCCTCCAACCAGAGCAAGTCTCTGGGAAAGCAGACCAAGTTCCGCCGCCGCCAGTCCCGGCCAGATGTTGTTGATAATGGACTTAGGTACGTTGTCATTAGCTAAAGTCTGTTTTTTAATCTCACCAACCAGAGCAAGCTCGGCAAGCAGACCAAGTTCCGCCGCCGCCAGTCCCGGCCCGACGTCGTTGATAATGGACTTAGGTACGTTGTCATTAGCTAAAGTCTGTTTTTTTAATCTCGTCAACCAGAGCAAGTCTCTGGGCAAGCAGACCAAGTTCCGCCGCCGCCAGTCCCGGCCCGACGTCGTTGATAATGGACTTAGGTACGTTGTCATTAGCTAAAGTCTGTTTTTTTAATCTCGTCAACCAGAGCAAGTCTCTGGGCAAGCAGACCAAGTTCCGCCGCCGCCAGTCCCGGCCCGACGTCGTTGATAATGGACTTAGGTACGTTGTCATTAGCTAAAGTCTGTTTTTTTAAATCTCACCAACTAAAGCAAGTCGCTCGCCAAGCAGACCAAGTTCCACCGCCGGCAGTCGAGGCCCGATGTTGTTGATAATGGACTTAGGTAATTTAATGTGCATAATTGATTGATAATTATGCTATATCTAAATCCACTCATTCGAATCTAATAAATGTATGCTACATTGCCATTTCATCGTTCCCAGCACCATTTAAACTTATTAATCAAGTGTGCTGTATTTGTACTATGCTGCTGCAAAAATAAAATACTATTGAATAAAGACAATCTATACTGAAGCTGAGCTTTGATACCTGAGTTTTAGCAGCTTAGTCAACTTTGGAAATCACTTTATAATCCATATTATGTTTTTTTTCACTTTGCAGAAAACGCAAGAAGGAGTTAACAAAAGACAATCTAGCTAAAAACTTAGAACCGCCTATCAGTACTAAACCACTGACTAAAACTAAAGCCAAAGATTCAGACGATGAAGACTACATGGTTTGGAAGAAGCCTGACTTGACAGCTCCTGTAGTCACGTTCACGCCACCTCCAGACGATACTGCTAGAAACCCCTTCGATTTTAAAACTAATGCACTAACAAAGAAACGTTTAGAAAAGTTTAATGTAAGACAGAACGATAACCCTGATGTACCTTTAGCTAGAGGTATATTCGCCGATGGAGACGATGGCTTTGAAAGTTTAAACGGCAACAATTCCAACGGAAGCGACGGTGATAATCGAGCTAAAGTATTAGCTGACAAATTGGAGGACGAAATGCCGTCCACATCTAAAAATAGTACAAAGAAGAGTGGAGCTAGTGTTGTTATAGATGAAATACCTAAAATAGTAGATGATGAAGTAAATAAATTGGTGAAGGATGATGATGATGGTGAAGCGGAGGATTCTGAAGGTGCTGAGCCGATGAGCAGTCCCGGAGAAGGGAAGAGGATTGGAGTCAGGTTCAGAGGATCGAGACTACAGGAGAATATAGCGAGAGAATCTAGTGATGAATTTACAACGGCTGCCAATAAGAAGAAACAAAAGGTATTTTAAATGTTTTATGAGATTTAATATGGAGTTGTTTTATCACATTTATCAGCAATTAAAGCGTAAGGTGCTTGACTTGACCACATAAAAAAATGAGTAATTTTAAATCAAAAAGGTTAATAATTATGTGCTATTCTATTCCTAATATAATTCTACCTTCACAATAGGTTATATTTATTGGAAACGGATACGTGGAGAAGAACTCAGGTATTCTGTGTTGTTTTGAGTGATTAGATCAGATACTTTTAATTTTAAATCAATATCAAACATAAAAATTAAGCAAACTAAAACATTTAAAAATTCATACGAGTTTTAGTTTCTTGTGTCTAATATGATATAGCATAGTTTACAGTTATGGTTGAAATTATAATAACTTAGCTTTATTTTATATGGCTCTATTATTTTTTTTATCATTCCCATTCATGAATTTTTTAAGTGACGATAATGATCATTATGAATATTATAGTTCACAAATTTCAGCCACAACTGTGAATGCAAATCCATCACATCACATTTCACGTCCACACTAAAACGTCACCGTTTGTTTAGAAACTAGACAATTACCAGTCGTCATCGTCGGACGGCGAGTGTTCGGCGTCGGCGCCGTCCATTGCGCTGCCGGTGCACCACACCATGTCCGACTGGGTCGGCCAGACCACTAACAGTAAGCATTGGATGTTGTGCGAGCTAATGTTGTCGTTTTTACATGAGCATGTATCTTTATCATGTTTTGTAGTAGGTATAAAGCGTATCCTTTGCGGTAAAGGTACATAGAACCCTCCTTACCTGACGTATAAATGTGAAATTTGAATATTTATTTTACTATGCCTTAGCTACTAATTGCTATGACCTCTGACTTGAAAACTAATGTTTGGTGATTTGTTTACCAATTTTATTGAGAATAAATTATCCACCTGAAAATGTGAATTCAGTTAGAGGAATTTATTAATTGCTGAGAGCTGATTTATTTGTAACATTTTAAGCTATTGAGTGTTACAGAAACAAAACACAATAAATGTCACTACATATTCTCAAGTGCACATGAGTGACGAGTGTAATATGTGCAATCGTCAGGTGAGGAGAGCAGCTACGGTTCACAATCGGACGCAGCGGCATCTGAAGTCAGCTTTCATTGCGCGGCCGACAGCTCGTGGGACCCCTTCGCCCTGTTGGACCCTAGCAGTGATACTGGTAAGTGGGACCACTCTCATTGTACTGTTTTTTTTGTGCATTTACGACTGACTTACAACGGTACCTCATACGATCCGGCACGCCCTAAAAGGCACTGATAACTAATCTGTGCAGCGATTAGAAGATTTTCGAACCTCCGTTTACGTTTGTTAGTTCTAAAAGTGACTACGTTGCCGCTGTTCTTGTTCCATATGTTGTGTAGTATCGAAAATATAATCGAATTGCCACGTTAGCCTGTGATAAGCCCTCTGAATGACTGATAAAACTGTTTACTGGACGAAACCTTAGCTCTTGTGTTTGTCACTTATCCCCAATAAGCATCTTAATTATTTTATTCTGGTATCAGTTGAATCTAGAAACCACTGGTTAATTGGAGAGGCCTACGTCTAACAATAGCCGATTGTTGTCTACATTTAGCCTTTTAGTAATGAAAATAAACCAATTCTCCTCCCTCCAGTAAAATGCACAATGTGGGAGCGCGGCGAGATGCTCCGCGCCGAGCTATCCGCCGTGGACATCAGCTGGTACGTGGTGGCGCGCGCCGAGCGGTCCATGGCGCAGGACGCGGGCTCGCTGTGGTGCGCGCTGCTGATGGCCGCCGCCGTCGCCGCGCTCACCCCCGCCGCTAACTTACTACAGGTAATAATAGGCAGAGCGTGGAATATGGGTAATGGACAACTAATATATCTACACAGATAAATAGATTTGAAATTAAACTCGGAACCAGTCAGGGTCACTTACCACTAGACCAGTCGACCGTCTATACAAATCAGATCATGTATTCTTACGGGAGTGCACGAAAGCAACCTCTTCAGTAACGTATACTAACTATACTTTGCACAGGGTGTTGCAAAATCGATATAGTAAGCCGAAAGGCCCTACAAAGTCGGTGAAAAAGACAATATTGCAGTTTATTATAGTTTAAATTGACTGGAAGAGATCGCGTTGAGGCGATAAGTCCGCCCTTGTATACTAGTCTAGTTTAATTCTCTCCATTTTTTTTATTGTTATACCTATGTATATTGTATACAATAAATAAATAAATAAATTCTCAATTTTCATCAAAATTTATATATTTATTTTGTCCCCAGGACGCGATAGAGAAAGACCCCCGCACTGAAGAGGAGTTGCAAGCGATGTCGCTGGTGGCGTACATCCCGTCGCTGCTGCTCAACTACACCAAGGACTCGCCCTATGCCCTCATCTATGGAGCCTTCGGGAATAACTTCTGGTAGGTTATATATATATATATATATATATATATATATATATATATATATATATATATATATATATATATATATGGGTGCTATGTATCTATCCGAGTGGGTGCCGGGCGACGGGCGCCGGCGGAGAGGCAGGCCGAGAAGGAGGTGGCGGGACGACCTCGTCAAATATTTGCCGGATTGGATCGGGAGAAGTGGAAAATTAAAGGGGAGGTCTTTGCCCAGCAGTGGGAAAACACATAGACTATTAAAAAAAAAAAAAATTATCTATGGGATATATGGGTTGCACACGTAGCACATTGCGCGACAAAAATGGCGTACCTATATCAAGTATCAGCCACAGCGGCCTTAAAAGCGAGCGTATTGCTTAATCTGTGATTACGACTAATGTATTTTTGTCTACACTATGATATACCTAATTGCTGCCTATTCGAAGATTCCAAGAATAAAAGCATTTGAAGATCTTCAAGTATTTATGTATAAAAATAACCTTATACAGCTTTGCACTGTAACAAAAATATAGCAAACCAAACTTCTTGTCCCCAGGCAGATATCAACGAACGTGCTATCCTGCATCCTGCGCTTCGGTCTCAGCGGCCTGGTCTTCTTCCTTCTAGCCGTGGCTGAAAGGGCCTTCAAACAGAGGTTCCTGTATGCCAAGCTATTCTCCCATCTGACGTCGGCCCGGCGAGCGAGGAAGTCTGAACTGCCGCACTTTAGATTGAATACTGTGAGGAATATCAAGACGTGGCTCTCTACTAGGTCGTATTTGAGGGTGAGTGGTTTCGATCCGGATCGTTATAACAACAAATGCATTATTTAATGCGCACTTTTTAAGTTACATCTTTTGCATTTGCATGTTTAACTTAGTTATGTTTATAATAATTTAATTAACTTATATACGCATTTCGTATGTATTTAATATGATATGTATTGTTTATTTCGCAGCGTCGCGGGCCGCAGCGCTCGGTGGACGTGATCGTGTCGGCCGCCTTCATGCTCACGCTCGTGCTGCTCGCTTGCGCCAGCGCACACCTACTCAGAGTACGTAGCAATAATATTACTTATATAATAATATAATAATATTCCTATATACATAGCCAATAATATTCTATTATGGTTAAAAGAGGAAGATACGACATGCTCCTCCTGTTTTTCTGAGTTTTTTTTGGGAGCATGTTCTGTAGGTAATATTCCTATCAGGTCTCCATATAAATAAGTGGACTGTGTTTTTATTCTGGTGTAGTGCGTAAAGTCGTAATCATCCTACACAATAACAACAACCACACATTACAAGGAGTGGCGTGGGTTATACATAAAATATACGTCAAACGGTAATAAACAAATCCTTTATAGGACCTTGTTACTCATCCGTTCCTCGGACCATATGTCTATGTCTCTCGATAACGCGTCGAGATAACGAGCTGAAATTTTAACCACATATTCAACACCACGGTCCCTTGAGGCAGTAAACAAATCAAGCTTCTAACACAATAAATTATAAAAAAACAGCAATTTCTCTAAATAAAACTTCCCTTCCCCCCCAGGACTCAGTGACCCTCGACACGGGCTGGCTCCTCGAAGCGATGGTCTGGTCCTGCTGCCTCGGCATCTGCCTGCTCCGTCTCTTAACCCTGGGCAGCAACGTGAACCGCAAATACCGGGGCTGTCTCTCCGCCATCTTGACGGAGCAGATCAACCTGCACCTCGCCATGGAGCAGCGGCCGCAGAGCAAGGAGCAGCTCACTGTCGCCAACAACGTGCTCAAGCTGGCCGCCGACCTGCTCAAGGTGACGCGAGGAGAGGCTGTGCCGACTGTGGCAGAGGGTTGTTGGCGTGTTTTGTCGAAATTGGTTTAGCATTATTTGTTTCTAACGTTGTTTTATAGAAATCGGTTTAGCATTCTTTCTTTTTGACGTTGTTTCATCAAAATCGGTTTAGCATTCTTTCTTTATGTGGCGTTTTTTGGTCAAAATCGGTTTAGCATTCTTTCTTTATGACGTTGTTTCATCTAACGTTGTTTCATCAAAATCAGTTTAGCCATGTTTCATCTAACGTTGTTTCATCAAAATCAGTTTAGCCATATTTCATCAAAATCGGTTTAGTATTCTTTCTTTATGTAACGTTGTTTCATCAAAATCGGTTTAGCATTCTTTCTTTCTGATGTTGTTACTTCAAAATCGGTTTAGCATTCTTTGTTTATGACGTTGTTACATCAAAATCGGTTTAGCATTCTTTCATTCTGAGGTAGTTTCATCAAAATTGGTTTAGCAGTGTTTCATCAAAATCAGTTTAGCCATATTTCATAAAAATCGGTTTAGCAATGTGTCATCATCCTTTCTTTATAACGTTGTTTCATCAAAATCGGTTAAGCATTCTTTATATCCATGTTGCATCAAAATCGGTTTAGCAATGTTGCATCAAAATTGGTTCAGCATTCTTTACATCCATGTTGCATCGTTATCGGTTTAGCAGGGTGTACCTCGCTGCCTGTCCTTATCCTGACGGAGCAGATCAGCCTGCACCTCGCCATGGAGCAGCGGCCGCAGAGCAAGGAGCAGCTCACTGTCGCCAACAACGTGCTCAAGCTGGCCGCCGACCTGCTCAAGGTGACGCGAGGAAAGGTTGTGCCGACTGTGGCAGAGGGTTCTTAGTGTGTTTTGTCGAAATCGGTTTAGCATTATTTCGTTATATAGAGTGGTTCCATCAAAATCGGTTTAGCATTCTTTCATTCTAAGGTAGTTTCATCAAAGTCGGTTTAGCATTCGTTCTTTCTAACGATGTTACATCAAAATCGGTCTAGCATTATTTTTTATATCGCTATTTCATCAAAATCGGTTTAGCATTCTTTTTTTATAACGTTGTTTCATCAAAATCGGTTTATCAATGTTGCATCAAAATCGGTTTAGCATTCTTTACATCCATGTTGCATCGTTATCGGTTTAGCAGGGTGTACCTTGCTGCCTGTCCTTATCCTGACGGAGCAGATCAACCTGCACCTCGCCATGGAGCAGCGGCCGCAGAGCAAGGAGCAGCTCACTGTCGCCAACAACGTGCTCAAGCTGGCCGCCGACCTGCTCAAGGTGACGCGAGGAGAGGCTGTGCCGACTGTGGCAGAGGGTTCTTAGTGTGTTGCGTCGAAATCGGTTCAGCATTGGTTTTTTACAACATTGTTTCATCAAAATCGGTTTAGCATTCTTTCTTTATGACGTTGTTTCATCAAAATCGGTTTAACATTCTTTCTTTATGTAACGTTGTTTCATCAAAATCGGTTTAGCATTCTTCATATCCATGTTTCATCAAAATCGATTTAGCATTCTTTACAGCCATATTTCATCAAAATCGGTTTATCAATGATCCATCAAAATCGGTTTAGCAATGTTTCATCAAAATCGGTTTAGCAATGTTTCATCAAAATCGGTTTAGCATTCTTTCTTTATAATGTTGTTTCATCAAAATCGGTTTAGCATTCTTAATAGCCTGTTGCATCAAAATCGGTTTATCAATGTTGCATCAAAATCGGTTTAGCATTCTTGCTTACTAATGAATTTTCATCAAAATCGGTGTATCAATGTTTCGTCAAAATCCGTTTAGCAATGTTGCATCAAAATCGGTTTAGCATTCTTCATAGCTAAAGCATCGTTATCGGTTTAGCAGGGTGTACCTTGCTGCCTCTCCTTATCCTGACGGAGCAGATCAACCTGCACCTCGCCATGGAGCAGCGGCCGCAGAGCAAGGAGCAGCTCACTGTCGCCAACAACGTGCTCAAGCTGGCCGCCGACCTGCTCAAGGTGACGCGAGGAGAGGCTGTGCCGACTGTGGCAGAGGGTTCTTAGTGGGTTTTGTCGAAATCGGTTTAGCATTATTTGTTTGTGACGTTGTTTCATCAAAATCGGTGTAGCATTCTTTATATCCATGTTGAATCAAAATCGGTTTAGCATTCTTTCTTTATAGCGGTGTTTCATCAAAATCGGTTTAGCATTCTTTCTATATGGCATGGATTCATCAAAATCGGTTTAGCATTCTTTCTTTATATAGCTTTGTTTCATCAAAATCGGTTTAGCATTCTTTCTTTATGACGTTGTTTCATCAAAATCGGTTTAGCATTCTTTCTTTGTGACGTTGTTTCATCAAAATCGGTTTAGCAATGTTTCATCAAAATCGATTTAGCATTCTTTACAGCCATATTTCATTAAAATCGGTTTATCAATGTTACATCAAAATCGGTTTAGCATTCTTTACATCCATGTAGCATCGTTATCGGTTTAGCAGGGTGTACCTTGCTGCCTCTCCTTATCCTGACGGAGCAGATCAACCTGCACCTCGCCATGGAGCAGCGGCCGCAGAGCAAGGAGCAGCTCACTGTCGCCAACAACGTGCTCAAGCTGGCCGCCGACCTGCTCAAGGTGACGCGAGGAGAGGCTGTGCCGACTGTGGCAGAGGGTTCTTAGTGGGTTTTGTCGAAATCGGTTTAGCATTATTTGCTTCTAACGTTGTTTTATAGAAATCAGTTTAGCATTCTTTCTATATGACGTGGTTTCATCAAAATCGGTTTAGCATTCTTTCTTTGTGACGTTGTTTCATCAAAATCGGTTTAGCATCCTTCATATCCATGTTGCATCGTTATCGGTTTAGCAGGGTGTACTTTGCTGCCTGTCCTTATCCTGACGGAGCAGATCAACCTGCACCTCGCCATGGAGCAGCGGCCGCAGAGCAAGGAGCAGCTCACTGTCGCCAACAACGTGCTCAAGCTGGCCGCCGACCTGCTCAAGGTGTTTCGGTGTTACATCGAAATTGGTTTATCTGGCTTCACAGCCATATTTCATCAATATCGTTTTTCTTTTTTTCGCAGCTATCTTTCTAAACGAAAATGTTTCATGAAAATCGGCACAGCTCACATTATACCTACCTGTTTTCTAGCCATGTTATATATATACATGAAAATCGGTTTAAGTATCTTGTTTTGCAGCTATCTTTCTCAAAAATCCGTTTATCTATGTTTTTTGGTTTTTTAAACGGAAATGTTTCATGAAAATCGATAAGACTCACATACCTGTTTTCTAGCAATGTTTCATCATAATCGTATCCGTTTTTGTCAAAATCAGTTTACCCGTGATGGTGCCAGCCAAAAATCTTTGCAAAATTACAATAACACTCTAATAATTCTAGGTTTGTTTACAAAAAAACCACTTTTAACTTACGCTTGTTTCTTTTTCAGGAGCTGGACTCACCATTCAAGATCTCAGGTTTATGTGCCAACCACTATCTGTACACAATCACTAAAGTAGTCATACTGTCTGCCCTGTCTGGGGTTCTCTCAGAGATGCTAGGGTTCAAACTTAAACTTCACAAAATTAAAATTAAGTAGGTAGTTTTCAAATTGTTCCAATAGTATGTTTAATAGTTAAATTTTAGTAGAATTTTCTCAATTTTAGATAAGTAACTTTAAATTTTAGATAAGGACTTTTGCACCGAATAATGTTACGTTTACGTTTTAAAGTATCGTTCACGCAGTTTTTTTTGGAATATTTCAGGACATAATACTGTATAGGTATGTAGGTATATTTATGAGGTTCCTTTTTTATCAATTGCCCTTCATAATTATTAGGTAAATCAACAAAACTGTTATTATAGTAGAAATTATTTGATTAGGTTTACTAACATTACACGTTACTGATGAAATAAACAATATATTGGGCATATTATTGTTTATTCAATGTTGTACCTAATATATTAACTTGTAGCAATGCCATTGCAAAGCCTTGATAAATATGAAATACAGTCAAGTAATACCTACGTAAGAGTTCGATTCACGTAAGCTGATCAACTTTCGTGTGTCATTTTACCTATTATTTACTTAAGCCCTAAGTTAATCGGCTTGTTTAAGTTAAATTACATTAATAAAATGTAACGTAGTTAGCTGCTTTTGACAGTATTGTGGCGCCATTTTGGTCATCTTTCGTGAATCGAAGTACCTAAACTTACGTGTTACGTATATGCATAAATCAATGGTATTTTCAGTAAAGTTTGTGTGTGTGTCTCCACACGATATTAGCGCCAAGTTATCAGCACACGAGATTTACTCGTTTGTGGAGACGGCCCCTAAGCTTCGGGCGCAGGTAGTAAGCAATATGTAGACCTACATTGTATATAGGACATACTGTACCATTTTAAGGGGCTTATGTGTTGAAATTCATTTGGCAAAGAATAGTAGAATAATATCGAATTGTGATAACATTGTATGTAATTGTGAACATATATTGAAATGTTTAATTATGTATAACGATTTTAGTTATAATTTTTTAATTGAAAATTAGGTGTTAAGTTCCAAAGTCGTATAGCATAATACTGTACAAACGTTGGTTTTTTATATTTTTTTAACTACTTAGATTTACTTTTATTGTTAGACAAAACAAGAAGTCGTACTACTTATATATTTTATTTTGTGTGAACCTAGATATATTTTTAAGGCGGGCCCACAATAACATAATATATTAAGCCTTTCCACGCTTTGAAAGCGTCATTGTCAATGGTCACCTAGGGGCCGCCTAATTATTGGTGCTTAAATGACCATAATTATAAAACGAAAATGTTACACTTTCAATCTGTTACTCTACGACTAATTTTAATATGAGCACACAGCAAAAGGCTTTGTTGTATTGGAGAAATTTTATATTAAATTCAGATCAAATTAAGAATAATTTTCGTTAAAAGAGCATTTACACAAATACCTTTGTACAAAATATACAGGATGGAAAACATAAATCTTTCCCTTGATAGCTTCAGTAGGCGAACTTTGTTATTTTTTTTCCGTTCGAGAAACAGCTATAGGAACCTACATTGTTAGATGTTAAATACAAGACTTACTACTTATTAGCAAATATAAAAGATTATGAATTTATCCATGTTTGTTTTTCATTCGGACATAATAAAACCAGTAATTTTCTTAATATCATGAATGTATTTATTAAAACTATCAACAAAAGTAGAGAACAATTCAACTTCATAGTTTACATTTTACAATTAAAAGAAAACTCGCGCTCCTAAAACGACTGGCACACAGACCTACCTATTCTGATAACGCAAAACAAAATTAGTTTGTGCTAGAAATTTCCATACCATGAAATTTCATTTTACTCAAAACAAAACAATACGATTTCTCCCATAAAACTGTACGTAAATTAAAAATCTTAGAAATAAAATTATCGGCTACTTTCGACAACCTTTCATAGGCTCGTCTAGTCTCATACAAATTCAATCTTAAAACAATAATATATAATTATTTTCCTTACTTTATACAAAACTGCAGATACTTATGACTATGTTGTACCCACTACTCAGAAAACGCACCACAAACTCATCGCTACATACTATTTGTATGAGTCTCCTAAATGTTTTTACTTTTCATGCCATATCAGAGTTTGGCCCATCGCTTCAGTTGGAGATTTCTAAACTTTTATACAAACAAGACACAACAACTCAATCAAAGTTATGAATTATCAAAACCAAACATGGTATACGTCTTTTTTGCTATTTTGTTAAACATCAGACTAAATCAAAGAATATGAAAACGTAAATAGTCAATTATTACATAAACTGAACCGTTAAAGTTGTGATGTGTGGAAATAATAAATAAAGAAAACATAATTGTGTACTTTTATACGGCGGCGGTCCATTTTAGGGTGTTTTTAATATCGTGCAGATTCCATCACGCACGCGGTATTGTCTCGCACGCGTGACACACGCAAGTGTTCTTATATACAAGTATTTATTGTTATGCGTAGAATATACACGCGGGACGCTGGAAAATGGCGCGCAATCCGCTTGCGTGATCAAATCCCCACTCTATTAAAAACACCCTTAGTTCCCATCTTTGAATACTTAAATCCCTTGGATATATCTTAGGCAGTAAAACTAGCGCTTTTATCACAACATGCTTGAAATGTATTTTTTTATACTTCTCATACCTCTAAACCTTACTAATGTGGACTTGAAAGGATTATGAATAATATGTCAGATACTAATAAGAGCTCTATAATTGCTCTTCGAAGAGGTTAATGTAATGGTTGAATGTAGCTTAAAAGAGTTGTATACACTTAATAGAGTACAGGAAAAAATGAAATAGCTAATAAGGGAAACAAGCATTACATTAAAAACACAGTGTATCAAGTGTATGTAGGGATGATATAAATAAGCGATGGATGAGGGGTAAATTTTTGCATTTTAATGGCTTTGATATCCGATCGGAAGTTGACACTTTCTCGGTCTTGCATGGATTGCAATAGTGAACCAAAAAGGAAAGGAAACGACACATGCCAATAAAAGTACCTTACGAATAATGAATGACGACGCTAGTACATAAAATATATTCTAGTCTCAATGCACAGTACAATAATTAAGATAATACATAAATACATTCCCCTCTATTAACAAATTGGTGTTTTCTTACAATTGCCAGGTCCAGACTACATAATGCGTCTAGTCCTAACTATATCTGGAGTATCTAGGGTATAGGGATCCTATTTTAGAAGGCATTTCACGATAAGAGTATGTTTCAGATCTATCGTCTATTCCATACAACTGGCTACGACCTAACATACTCTTACGTGAAAACCCTGAAATAAAAATGACATGATGAACCATAAAAATATGGAGGCGTGCGATAGTTTCCAGAATGGTATCCAACTGATCGCTACAAGGGCCTTTGTCAGGTATAAACTGAGCCAAGTTTACATACACTGCGACGAGGATCATAACAAATGTGCGCTATGTAGGTTGCTCCGTAGTAGTGTGCTAAACATTCAACAAACAACTGCTACTCATTGACATAACTTGTTTGCATTTAACCACAACATTCATGTCCCATGGTCCCAGTTATTCTGAACCACCAGTTACAATTTATTACAATAGATAGATGACGCTAAAGGTACCACAAGGCACCGAACATATAAGCGTTACGTAAAGCGATCGCCTTGTGATCGCCTGTTCGTGATTTTTTTTTCATTTTCCACAGAAACTTAGTTCGTCAAATGACTTTTTACTATGGAGAATAATAAAAAAAAATCGCGAATTTTGAAATTCTTATTTCAGATTCGGGCTTAGATATAATATGGTGCACATGCTGGTTTCGGCTTAGTTTACCATTTTTGCAACACCCTGTATTTCTTCTGTCGACCAGTAGAAGGCGAGCTCGCGAACGCCTGTTTGACAGAAGAAAAAAAGGCGATCCCTTTGCGTTACACTTATATGTGCTGAGACGGTAAATCCTATAAGTTGGTTAAACTAAACTTTGAGTCGCAAACAAAAGGTGGCAACCACATGTCTCCAAGCTCCATCGATGATGATCCTCACGGCTGCAGTGCGGGTGTCTAGTCGCGACGGCGCTCCCGCGAGCCGGAGCGGTGTCGCTCGCGGCGCGACGAGCGCGAGCGGTTGCGCGAACGCGAGCGCTTCGAGCGAGATCGCGAGCGCGAGCGACTGCGCCTGTTGGGGAGATAAATAGGTTAGGTTACTTATAGGATTTGTAAAAATATGCTGTCCGTGCTCAATTAACATAGGTGGATCTGACGCACAAAGAACAAAGACAACGCATTTGCTTCAAAAGTTGGTGGGATGGGGGTAGAATTTAGATTTCATTGGTTTGTTCAAAGTCACGTCAGCTCTTTCAATATCACTACTGAATCAACCGATTCGTGGTCTGGGGGCCGACATCTCTGCAAAAGCACAAAATATAGGGTGTGTAGTGCCTTACTTTGTGTCGCCATTATGTCTATAGATCCGATCCGCAGACCGGGATGGCGGCGAGCGTGCCGTCGGGTGTTTAAAATACTTGGAATTCCAAGAGACGCCGCATACCGTCGCGTATTTTAGACAGCTGGCGTCGCGCGATGTCTAACCCTTAACCCTGCACTATCTACTCACTTCTTATCCCTGTCCTTGTCCTTCTCCTCCTTCCTGCGGTCGCGGTCGGGGCGGCCGTTCTCGCGGTGGCGGCGCGCGCGGCGGTCCAGCTCGCGCCCGCCCACGTAGTGCCACCATTGTGACGCCATTTGTCTATAGATCCGGCCCGAAGGACGGGACGGCGAGCGTTGCCCCCTTTGTGTTACCATTATGTCTATAGATCCGGTCCGGAAGCCGCAACAGCGACGTGACGCTATAGCGTGCCGGCGGGTGTCATTAACTTCTGCGAATGCCTATATCGGCCAACGCGCTGTCTATAGCCCACTACTCACTTCTTATCCCTGTCCTTGTCCCGCTCCTTGTCCTTCTCGTCCTTCCTGCGGTCGCGGTCGGGGCGGCCGTTCTCGCGGTGGCGGCGCGCGCGGCGGTCCAGCTCGCGCCCGCCCACGTAGTGCCGCCGCGAGCCGCCGCGTTCCCGCTGTTGAGCGCCGCGCTCCTCGCGACGCTTCTCCACCGTTTTCTGAGATAATGAAAGTGGTTTAGTTGATTTTCTTCTACAAAGGGATACTTATACTGCATACCTAGCAAAGCAAGACGCACGAAACAAGATGTGACAATATTCTTGCGTCGCGCTCGCTCAAATCGCTCGGCCTCGATGGCGAGCGCGGCACAAGATTTTTGTCACATCTTGTTTGGCGTGACTCTTTTGTCTTTTCGTGTCGGTAAAAATACAAAAGCTACACTAGGGTTCGAGCTCTTCCCAATTCAGTTACTACCGGCTGCTATCATTTTTGTCATAGCCTCAATGTGAAGCTTTTAAAATGATTATATAATTATATGGTGTAGTAACTACTATACTTACACTACTGTACTAACATACATTTAATTCTAAATAAAATATTTTCCGCCAGCGCTAGCATCGTATTTTCAACTAGCAATTACCTACGATACGCAATAGTTCGTGCGATAAGGCAAAATAGAAATAGGTACATAGGTACCATAACCTCACTTCAAAACTGCCTAGTTTTCAGAATTTCTGAATGGTTGATAAGATAAGAATAACCTAGTTCACGTTTTATGAAGCCTTAGTTATTATAAAATATGTTTACTATTTATGCTATTGCACATACACACTTAATTTCACAATAATATTTACACAGCATTATGTGAACAAGAAGAACAAGGTCATAATATGTATTCCAGACAACCCACTGGGAGAATGGATATACCTACGTAAATATCAAATATTATTTTCGTGGATTACAGTTATAGCGCTAATTTAATGATGTACTGCTACTACATATATCAACTTCAATCTCGCATGCAAATGCCGCCACCACACTAAAACATACTAAACCTCACAACATACCTTCAGCTCAGCCAATTTATCCCTGATAGTGATAAACCCGAGATGCAGCTTCCCGCCGAAGTGGTCTGCCAGTCGTCTATCGTTGTCGTGGATGCCGAGGTAGGCCGAGCACACCTCACAGACTCGTAGCTTCTGTTGCTGGTACGAGGAGGGAGGCATGGAGTTGCGGTACTCTTGTTCTGCTGCTGCCTTGGTCTTGCGGAGCTCGTCGATCTGGGGGGTTTTGGGTGTGTTAGGGGTGTTGGGTATAGGTTGTAGGTAGACGTAAGTACCAGCGCACATATTATGGTGAAAAAGTTAACATGTGTGTAATAATTTCAACATTTCTAAAATCATCATCATTCATTCATTCATGGGTCATTTTCCTAAGTTTTTCCGGATTTTTAAGGAATGGAGCATTGGACCTAAGATTTTCAGCATTTCTAAGGATTGCTGCGTTCGACAAAATATATGTACGGCACAGTTTTAATAAATAAATTGTACAGATAGGTACAGGTAGTAATAAAATGAGTATGATGTAGGTAACATAATAATATGTATATTTTATCATGGGTATAAAACATATGGCACTACAATCGCTCAGTTCTCCCATTAGGTAATAATCAGAACATTCCAACATTAAAAGTTAATGGCATAATAACTGTAGTTCCATTTTTCATTTCGTAATAAAATAAATATATTTTTAGTGTACATAAACCGAACAAACGCACCTGTGCCAACTAGACCATAAAATTATTGGAACAATTGGAAATACCGTATTTCTAATATCCATACAGTATACAGCTACAACTAAATCAGTCATCGAGCTGAAGGCACTCCAGCCCAATTTACGTGATACACTGAACAATATACCTACCTACAGTTCAATGTATCACGTAAATTAGACTGGAGTGCTTTCAGTTCAAGTTCATACATTAGGTTCTATTATTTAATTTTAACATCCCGGAAACGAATACAACATAAGTAATTCTCAAAGAATATTACGCAACGATATTTATACAAATTGCACTACATATTGGGAGCAATCCCGAACAAACTACATTAAAAACTTAGACATGTCGATATAAAAAAATATATACAGCTCATTAGTACGTAAATGTACATTTTCTATGACTAGGTATGCCACAATTTTAAGTAACAATAATTAGTTTTAAATATTGTATAAATAGGCCTCGTCCTCTCAATCGAGAGGCCGTGGGTTCAAATCCTGGCTTGTACCAATGAATTCTTTCAATTAAGGAGTTTAAGTACAATAATACCACGTGCTCTTACGGTGATGGCAAACATCCTGAGGAAACCTGCACATCTAGATTCTAGATGTGTATCCTAAGTGCATTGTACTTATTCCAAAACGGCGATATGGTTCGCAACCTATCACGTGAGTATAAATGTGCTGCGAAAAGTGGGTGGCTCGCTTGTGAGCCACCTCTGACTACCCCTTCGGGGATTACAGTCGTGAGTGCATATGTATATGTATAAATAATTCTTTCTTGCTTGGCGACAAATGAACATCTTCACTTCATAATAAAATACGTTTCCAAAATTGGGCGATTCCCTATAAGTACCTAATAATTATAAATATTTTTTTCTCTCACCTCTCCCATAAGCTGCATGCTCTCCTCCACCATCCCCTCTTCCCCCAGCGCCTCGGCACGCGCCAGCTTCTGCCCGATCTGTTCAGCCAGCTCGTGAACCGAGTTGGCCTTCTCCGTGACCTCAGCTGACAGCTCCTCCTGGGTCTCCGCCAGACGCTGCTTGGCGGCCGAGGTGCGGCGGTCGCAGTCCGCTATGAACGCTTCCAGGTGCTCTGTCGCCTGGGCGGGTGGAGGGTGGTTAGTTGACGGGTATGGAGAAAGTGAAGTGAGATGTGAGATGGTGTAGGGGTAGGATATAGGTCCGTTTATATCTACAGTGCGTGTTATTAATTAGCTGCGATTTAATATTAGAGCTTTCTGTAGGTTTTGATAATAATTGAGTGCTCTTTACTGCAAACTATTTCCGAAAGAGTCGGCTTTCAGATTAGATTTCGTTTTAAAATGTAAAAATATGATGGTGTCTAAAGCTTCCATACGTAAATTGATAGTGCGTAGAAATGTTTCCAGAGAGCCTTCACAAGTGCGCCGCGCCGCCCTGTCCTTGACAACTGTCTGCTCGGCTTCCCCATGTTTCATTGCAAATATTATTTAATATTGTTAAAGTGTTAAAATAATAAAAAAGCTGGTCAATAAATACTCACATCTATGTCATAGAAGTAGTCTTTGGTCTTGGATGCGATCTCATAATCAGCCCGGAGCGCCAAATCATGTACTTTAGGACACTCACCCAGGTCCATGCGCTGCAAATAAACATGTCCACAACATCATTACACATTTGTCCGACGTTACACAACGCATGCTTCTGTCGGGTAACTAGAAGTCTCCAAGATTGAGTCGTATTAGAACGCAACTATGCTATCCAACACATTTATGTCGAAAAGATATTTTAATTTGGGAGTCGTGAACCCACGATAGCGTAGTTTAGTTGCAGGATGATCGCGCATTCGCGTTCTATTAAGACTATTCATAAGAATTGCATGGTTGTAATGTATTATCTTATGAAAGCTGATAAGTTCTGTGTAACTATTAGAAGTTTTTATTTATACGAAATCTAAATAACAATGTTATACCTACATGAATTTGGTCACACTTTTATTGCAAAAACTCACTCAGCTTTCATAAGACATCTAGATTGATTTGTTTAACATTAATTAATACACAACATTGTATCATTTATATTTAAATTTGAACAGTAGGTTTAAGGTAGATAGTTCATAATTGTAATATTAGTGAAAGTCATGTGAAGGATACATACAACTGTCACCTCCAGCTGGCGAGACCCGCGTACCAACAATTTGTATAATATACTTACAAAAACCCGAGAGGATACCCGCCATACTTTATAACAACAATACATTATTTCATGTTGAGGTTTTGCATATTTTTTAGTTGTAAATAAGGAAATAATATTTATGATTGCTGTTTAGTATTTGCATAAAAATATAATCCTATCTATGAAAACAGGAAACAAAATGAACAACCTTTACAAAATAGTTCTGAGTGAAACATCCTATTTTATACAATAATTGAAATAATGAAAACTTTACCAAGTACCCAAATAGATCATTTACAGTTTAATTTAACAATAATTTTGCAACAGAATGACATGCAAGTTTAATTGTGATATCTAGCCGTGTGGTAGCACTGTACGTACCCAATGCATACTGCATATTCACCAAAATGCTCTCCCGGCTTTAAACGCTCCTAAAACTTTTTGTACTCACCAAAACAGCATTGAAACCGATGAAATTTTAAATTTATATTTAAGCCGGAGAGTGCCTTATGGAATTTAACTCTTAGCATTAAATAAACAATCAGCTAACTATAAATGTTTTATACGTACATTATGGTACTTACAGTACGGCCTAACTCATACAATCTATCCCTCATCAGTTAAGTATTGTGATGAGCAATAAAGACTAGTGGTGGACATTTTCTGAAAAGCATATTTCACCACAGTTAATGCCGTTCAGAAGAAGCATTCCGTAGATACAACTGTATCCAATAACAATAGACAGAAAATGACACAGTGAAGATGATTACAAAAGGTATGTAAATTATTCAGTTCTTGGAATAAGATGTTCACGAGTGTGTATAAAAAAGACAAGATATTCAATCTGAGATTTCATTATGAGGTTCAAACTTTAATCTAGGGTATGTTAGCCTAATAGTGTACAGTCAAATTAGAAAAAAATCCTTGTGACATGGATTGAATAAGAATTTTTAGTCTGATCTCAAAAGAGGAAGGATATTGAAAAATATTAATTTATCTAGACATGAGAAAGCATGTGAAGCTGAACACAAGGTAACAGAAGATCTGGTGACTACCACCATACTACATAAAAAATTATATCAGAAGAACCATCTTGATCATTTTTTTATTCATAAAAAATATTAAGACTTTAGACTCGTACAAAACAGAGAAAATCTGGTATGGAGTGTGTCAGTTGGTAGTCTAAATAATGAAATCTCAGACGTATTTTTGCTTAATTAGTGGAATATTTTCAATAATTACACAGCAAGCTTACCGTTGATGATAAGATTTCATGTGGGCAACATTGAAGCAAAAAGCTTTTGCACACTTCATCATCATAGAACTTAACCCTGTGTCTGTCACTTTCCCCTGGAACAAAAATTCAATATTCAGAATACTTACAAACTTAATAGGTACATTTTAATATTCAGACTACAGGAAGATTTGATAAAAATATTATTTTTATTTCATAAAATTTCAACATTTATTTTAGGATAATATTTTAGCCAGAAAGTAGAATAAATCCTTGTAGTGATACAAAAAATATTAGCTATTCTATCGTCTATTACTAGGAATTTATGAAATATTAGGACTTACCATTTCGAGACGTGCCCATCAATTGATCCAACATTGCCCTCATTTGCTCGTGAGCGGACATGGTGATATTTTGCTGTCTTTTCTTCTGTGTCTAATAATTTGCAGAATAATCACAATGAAACAATGCCTATAAAAATTCTAGCATTTTAAGATGCAAAAACCTAGCCTGAAGCCATTTATATTTAAAATAAATGAATTAAAAGCAGAATCTGAACTCTCCGTAGCTTTCTTTTCAAATGAAATTTAAAATGGCGACCGGTTTGATTTTTCATGAACTTGGCTTCGTGTCTTCATACACACAGACCATAGAGAAAAAATAAATAATTGTGAAAAGAGTGGCATCTCAAGGAGTTTTTTGTCATACTCTATACGTCATACTGAACACCGCCATCTCTTTTTATTTCTCAGCCTCATTGTACATACATACAGGGCGCCCTTGGGACACCCTGTATATATAGATATAGCTGTTCCGGCGCGCTTCGCTTCGCCCTAAATAGTTTTCCCGTGGGAATTTCGGGATAAAAAGTAGCCTATGTTTTTTCCCAGGGTCTAGACCGTATGTATACCAAATTTCATTCAAATCCGTTCACTAGTTTTGGCGTGAAAGAGTAACAGACAGACAGACACAGTTACTTTCGCATTTATAATATTAAGTAAGGAGTAAGGATTGTTATCACAAGTTATTAATTTCAATCTATAATGATATCCTAATCCTAACTATCCTAACTAATAATATTATAAATGCGAAAGTAACTGTGTCTGTTACTCTTTCACGCCAAAACTACTGAACGGATTTGAATGAAATTCGGTATACATACGGTCTAGACTCTGGGAAAGAACATAGGCTACTTTTTTATCCCGGAATTCCCACGGGAAAACTTTTTAAGGTGAAGCGAAGCGCGCGGGAACAGCTAGTAAGACATATTTGCCTTAACGTAGTTACACCACACAACAGTTATTACATTAATTAGCTAAATGTAAGTTCAATCTATTTATGTACCTACCTACATGCAACAATAAATAAAAAACAAATTATTAACTATATAATTATTTATTACCTCGCATATAACAATGTTTCAGTTCAGTTTTGTTCATGTCACTTGTAAAAAAATATGCGAGTGGGTGTGTGTATTCCTTTTTTATTCCTTTCACCATGAAAATCAATTCATGTTTTGCTAGTTTAATGTTTCCCAAGAGAAGCAAATCCTTTCAATTGATCCCTAGCGGCATCATAATGCACTTGTGGTGATAAAGTCATTTCGTCCAAGATTACTATCTTGCGTGCATCATTTATCCTCGCGAGGCAAATCTTAGACGACATTTATCAGTTTGGTACACATAGTATTTTAATCTTCAGTGGATATGAAGATGTCGAACGCTCTTTGCCAGTGCCGCCATTTCAGCTCGGTTCCCCGTGGAACCACGTGGAACCTGGATCCATATGGAATCTGTTAGGTCGCAAGAATTTCATAAAAACACTTTTAGCGGATAAAGATGCTTTTTCTTGACACATCATTTTTATTTGTATATAAAATTTATAAATAACGATATACCGAGAATATAGGCTTTTATTTACAAAAATTAAACATGTTATTTGCGAGACATTGTAAGACAACTGAACTGACACTGACACGCAATTTATTCATAATAGCCATAGATCATGACAATCTTCACATTCAAATACTACTTATCTATGTGTCTTGTTATTGTTCTATGGTCTTGTTCATAACGCCATCTTACATCTTTTTTGGTAATAAGAGTAATATAAAGAGATGGCGCTACCTTCTACTAAAAGTTCAGCCATTAAGGCACTGACCCCCCCCTGACACAGACTATAACGTTATTCCTATACCCCATTTACACTCTCGCCTCGTCACTCGTGCGGAGGCGCGAATGTAAACACCCACTCGCGTGTGACGCGAGTGGGTGTTTACACTCTCGTGCAGAGTTCAGTTGTCTTTGAGCTAGCAACCATGGAGGACGTCGAAGTTTTAGCCGCAACAATAAAGAATTTATGTATGATCACCGATTACTTCGCCGTTTATGGACCGATTTTGAAAATTCTTTTTTTTATGTATTGGGTTGAGATCCCATGTGGTCCCATTTTTTTCAAATTTTGATTCCACCTCCAAGGGTGGGTAAAGGGTTAAAAACAGGCTATGAATTTCCATTTTGGGTACCTATTAACCGATTGTAGTTAATGAAAAGACAATGGGCAGATTGGGACCACCCTCCAATAGCATTAAGACTAACATCGTTGGATAGGTCTTGTCAATAGGAATAACTTTTGCTATGACAGCTTTGTTGTCACAGTTGTCCGTTCAGAGATATATGACTTATAAGTTCCGATACTCGTCAGTTCATCTTACTGCTATTGGAGGCTGGACCACCCTCCAATAGCAGTAAGACTAACGTCGTTGGATAGGTCTTGTCAATAGGAATAACTTTTGCTTTGACAGCTTTGTTGTCACAGTTGTCCGTTCAGAGATATATGACTTATATAAGTTCCGATACTCGTCAGTTCATCTTACTGCTATTAGAGGCTGGACCACCCTCCAATAGCAGTAAGACTAACGTCGTTGGATAGGTCTTGTCAGTAGGAATAACTTTTGCTTTGACAGCTTTGGTGTCACAGTTGTCCGTTCAGAGATATATGACTTATAAGTTCCGATACTCGTCAGTTCATCTTACTGCTATTGGAGGCTGGACCACCCTCCAATAGCAGTAAGACTAACGTCGTTGGATAGGTCTTGTCAATAGGAATAACTTTTGCTTTGACAGCTTTGTTGTCACAGTTGTCCGTTCAGAGATAAATGACTTATAAGTTCCGATACTCGTCAGTTCATCTTACTGCTATTGGAGGCTGGACCACCCTCCAATAGCAGTAAGACTAACGTCGTTGGATAGGTCTTGTCAATAGGAATAACTTTTGCTTTGACAGCTTTGTTGTCACAGTTGTCCGTTCAGAGATATATGACTTATATAAGTTCCGATACTCGTCAGTTCATCTTACTGCTATTGGAGGCTGGACCACCCTCCAATAGCAGTAAGACTAACGTCGTTGGATAGGTCTTGTCAATAGGAATAACTTTTGCTTTGACAGCTTTGTTGTCACAGTTGTCCGTTCAGAGATATATGACTTATATAAGTTCCGATACTCGTCAGTTCATCTTACTGCTATTAGAGGCTGGACCACCCTCCAATAGCAGTAAGACTAACGTCATTGGATATGTCTTGTCAATAGGAATAACTTTTGCTTTGACAGCTTTGTTTCCACAGTTGTCCGTTCAGAGATATATGACTTATAAGTTCAGATACTCGTCAGTTCATCTTGAATCTAGTGACAACAACTGTGGAAACAAAGCTGTCAAAGCAAAAGTTATTCCTATTGACAAGACCTATCCAACGACGTTAGTCTTAATGCTATTGGAGGGTGGTCCAGCCTCCAATAGCAGTAAGATGAACTGACGAGTATCGGAACTTATAAGTCATATATCTCTGAACGGACAACTGTGACACCAAAGCTGTCAAAGCAAAAGTTATTCCTATTGACAAGACCTATCCAACGACGTTAGTCTTACTGCTATTGGAGGGTGGTCCCAGCTCCCATATATTGTTGCCCATCCTCCTTTAGAAAGTACATAGGTACTTACCTATATTTTTAACATTAAAAAAAATATGATGGTGACCTTGAGCTGATCTGATGATGGAAACGGAAGGTAGTCAAGGGAACTCCTCAACGGTAGGTATATAGCAACTACTTCGTGTTTACTACTGACTAGTAGGACTTATAGGTATCATTTGCTTCTTAATTTTGATTGTCAATTATTGCAAATAAACTAAGTATAAATAAGTAATAAAATAAAATAATGATAAAAAAACGACTTCAAAAAACCACTTAAACGTAAGAAATAATTTAAGGTTTAGACATGGTTTAGACCTATTCTATGTGACAGTACTAATATATCTAAGCAGGTAAAGTGCCACAAACTTATCTGTTCCGGTGACAGCGAACTAAATTGATCCATATCTCATTACTTACTAATGAATTGTATATTTTAAAACATTAGATGGGTTTATTAACACCGCAAGAGCGAAATAACAATACGAGCAAACTTAAAATCTTATAGAATTAAGAAATATTAGAGATTTATTTGAGCTGTCACCGGAACAGATAAGTTTGTGGCACTATAAGTACTGCTTTTATTTCTTACGTTTTAGTGTTTTTTTTATTATTATTATTTTATTGAAATATTTACTTATATGAAATTAAATGTTTCGTCTTGCGACCAATCCATTATACAACTGAGGAAAAAACACTACGTTATAATTATATGACGACGAACACAACCTGCGCGGCACGATGTACAAGCCAGAATGAAGCGGACGCGAGAGTGTAAACACCCGCTCGCGTGCGACGCGAGCTCGACGCGAGCTCCTTTGACTCGTGCCCCAAAAACCGCTCCGGACGCGAGCGCCGCGAGTGGCGAGGCGAGCGAGGAGGCGAGCCACGAGCGTCTGTTCACACTCGCGCCTCGCCCCTCGCCTTGTCGCTCGCCTCGCCACTCGTGCGAGAGTGTAAATGGGGTACTACAAGTGACAGTGCAAAGTACAGTGGCAACTTGGGAGGCCGCCAGTCTATGTTTGTTGACGCTTTATTCGCTTCGCCTACAGCTTCCCTATTCGGAGAGAAGATTTTTGTTGATGATGCTTTTATATGGGTCCCAACTCCCATCCCATCAAAACATACAGCCACAAAGATGCGATTAGGTGTAGGTACCGAAAAGAGCAACACGTTATAAATGTTTTCGGTTGCGTTTATAAAATCATGGTGGTCATGATTTTATAACATAGACCTACTACGCCTACTACACATTTTACAAAGTCAACGGGAACTATTACAAGTGCAAGTCACCACACCGTGTATGGGTACGTAGGTCTATTGCCTCATTTACATTCAGCCCCTGCCGTGCCGCTGCCCCTCTCGCTGCTAAATACTCCTGCAGCAGGATTGAGAGGAGTACGTTTTTACACACTGCCCTACCACTCACTTCGCTTTCAAGTGTCGGCAATGGCAGACGTCGAAATAATTACAGAGAAGTCGAAATACGAGCGGGTACTGAGCGTCGGAGCTGAATGTAATCTCGCACTGCCGCTCGCGCTGCCGGTCCTTTGACTTCCGCACAAAAAACCGCAATTTTGGTTACATAATACAGTGATAATATATAATATGTGGGGACACTCGCGCTGCCAGTCCTTTGACTTCCGCACAAAAAACCGCATTTTTGGTTACATACAGTCCTGCCCACTTCCCTGCCTACTGCCCTGGTATATGATGGAGACATTGAGGGAGACAAATCTAATCATAGATAACTTTATGTAGGTATAATTTGACATTGACACTGACAACGAGGACGACCGGACGATCCGACTTTTTGGCTTGTTTATTTATTATTTTCCCAAGACTCCAAGACAAGTTGAAATATGAAGAAATTTGATTTAGTTAATTGTGCAAGCATGTTTATAAAAATCTAATTAATCTTCTTTTAAACTTGTGTGGATATGTGTCGTATAACCGCAAACGCAAAGATGCATTCATTGAAAATATTATTGCCCGATTTTAATAAAAATGAAAAAGTTTACTTCTTTGGTCACATATTCGAAGAAACAACTGCAAGATATGTTGTTTACATCACTAAGTTCACAATAATTGAATCAGATTTGATGCCTTGTCATAAGAGTAGTAATAATGTAATATATGGACACTATAGTCCATGTGATACAGAAGAAAATTTCACTTCAAATAACTATGTAATCATAAATCGAAGCATGCAAATTCAGGCTATTAAACTAAACAAAGTATTTGTCGCACCGCCAAGCAACTGTGTTATCATGAAATATGATTATGATAAATTCAAGAGGTCCAAAATCCACCTATCAGTATCAAATATGGATGACTACTTCTCAAAGTTACAAAAGTTAATTCAGCAAGATCACAACTCAATACTTGGCAACAGAGACTGTGAAGAGACCTTCACAATAAACAGCTGGATAGCTTCATCAATGTTCATACAGCACCTGCTGAGCTACATCCACTTGTTGAATTGGCTGAGGAGGAGTATTAGTAGGGATAAGACTGTAAGTTTCAATGTAAACTATAATAAAACATAGGTACAGTGGCCAGCAATGAAACCATAGCCCCCTTAGAGTGGCATTGCTACTGAGAGGGGGTCAGGTTTCTTTGCTGTCATGCATTGAAATCTGATATTTCTACATTATAATATCTTGAGGTCCAGACTTCAGGGAGACCTCAATTCATTATCCTCCAATGTTCCTGAAATAATAAGATTCTGAAATGGTGATTTGACACACAATTTGAACTTCTCCTAATTTTACCAATTTTTAATATTATTATTAAAATTTCAGGTACAACTGAAGCAAGCCAACCTAATATTAGCCATTACTGTTGATTTTTTGCTTGGATATGTTGTGCTTACATTATTGGTTCAAGATAAAAAAGAACTCAGTGTAATTTTGATGGATCTTTTAGAGGTATGTTATCCATAAATAATTGCTACATGAAAAGCATTAAATTCAACATTTAGATAGCTTAAACATGTATGTTAAGTACAGTTTTACTATATCATATTTCATAGTTTCAATTTAATTTTAAAATATCTAATTTCTTTCAGAAACTAGTGAACTCTTTGTATTCACTCTTGAAATGGCTGATGGGTGCTCCGGCCGGACTGAAGCTAAACTATGCCTTCAACAACATGCTGGGGAAATACTTCTCTTACCACATACAGTTGTGGTGGCTATTTTTGGGTGAGGAAATATTTAGTCTCATATAAAGGGAGTAAAATGTTTTTTTAATGGCAAATTTATATCTTCATATATTACACTAGTTGTAGTTTTCTATTTGTAGCAACAAATTGTTTCTAAAACAACATTAAATTCGAACTATATCAAAGCTGCAAAAGTATAGTAGTAAAAAGTACTAAATATAGCTCTAGGGTCACCAATCCAATAACTTGTTCATGTGACTAGTTATTGGATTGGTGACCCTAGGTCAAGTATTATATCCAAAACTGGACTGCTTGAGATTTATAATTTTGTCTTATTTTACAGATGTATCAGGGGAGAAATTGCACATAGTTCTGCAGATCTACCATTATGTCGGCTACTTGGGTTTGACATTCCAGGCAGCGATGGTGTGTGACATGATCTGCATCGCCACATTCCATGCATACTGCATTTATGTGTATGCTGCTAGGTAAGTAGCTATAAAATCATCCCGAAATTGATTTACAATACAATAAATTAATTTATATACGATACAGCAGTAGCCTAGACAAACCTTAAGACTTGATGAAAGTAGCACACTAGGCTTAGGTTTCCCAGGATGTTTGATGCGTTGCACTTTACTCTGGTGCAAGAATTTCCATCTTTGAACTTTAATCAAGCAATGCAAGGGAAGGCAAGGCAAGGGACTTGTGTTTGCTTATATGTATAGATATTTTATAAATTACGGGACACTTTTTAGGGTTCCGTAGCCAAAATGGCAAAAACGGAACCCTTATAGTTTCGTCATGTCCGTCTGTCCGTCTGTCACAGCCGATTTACTCGGAAACTATAAGTACTACAGTGATGAAATTTGATGGGAATATGTGTTGTATGAACCGCTACAAAAATATGACACTAAATAGTAAAAAAAAGAATTGGGGGTGGGGCCCCCCATACATGTAACTGAGGGATGAAATTTTTTTTTTCGATGTACATACCCGTGTGGGGTATCAATGGAAAGGTCTTTTAAAATGATATAAAGTTTTCTAAAAAACATTTTTCTTAAAGTGAACGGTTTTTGAGATATCAGCTCTCAAAGTCGTAAAAAGTATGTCCCCCCCCCTCTATTTTATAACTACGGGGTATAAAATTCTAAAAAAAATAGAGGTGATGCATGCTAATTAACTCTTTCAACGATTTTTGGTTTGATCAAAGTATCTCTTATAGTTTTTGAGATAGGTTGATTTAACTGTAATTTTGGTTAAGTTATTGTGCTTACTACGGAACCCTTTGTGCGCGAGCCCGACTCGCACTTGGCCGGTTTTATTATTCTTTGTTTGTGTTATGGATACAATTTATAAGAGATCTATTATTTCAATGGGCAAAAGTCCCTACGGAACAAAACCTCGTAAGCGCAAGGCCTAAAACCTTCCCTCAAGTACACCATTGACACCATAGTCCCGGGGTTCAGTACCTCGGCAGCGCAAGGCCTAAAACATTCTTTAAACTAAAACATCTCTTGCAGGCTATTCAACATCCAGATGTCGGGCCTCATAGCTCTGTTCCGCCTGTTCGTGGGCCGCAAGCGCAACCCGCTGCGCGCGCGCATCGACTCGTGCGAGTACTGCAGCGAGCAGCTGTTCGTGGGCACCGTGGCCTTCAGCGCGCTGTTGTTGCTGTTGCCTACTACTACTATGTATTATACTGTGTTCACTATTGTAAGTATGTACATTATACTGTGTTTACTATAGTACGTACATAGGGATTTGTTTTTACATAACTCACCACCACCATAGAGCCCTATTCACGTTCCATAGTGAAGACAATATAGTAGTCTTCACTATGGAACGTGAATAGGGCTCTAGCCTATCCATCAGAATAAATGGTACGTAACTAGACTCGTCGTCGGTAGGAGGGTGCTGAATGAAAAGCCGTGGATCATCCGTGAAAAAGTGAACTCTATTTGGGCCCTCTCAAAGATCTCTATGTATCACCTACATAAGATTAAAATAATACTTCTCAATCAGTTCACCTGCATCATTATAATGTAGCTCATAAAGCCAAGGCCACAATACAAGTAGCACTTCCTAAATTCCTTCCTTCAGCACAGACTGCTGCGGAGTAAAACAGTTAGCCTAATGGGAATGCAGAGTAATCGCGTGATCATCAATAATGCTATTGTTTTATTTATTTTCAGTTCCGCGCAATGTCCTTGGCGGTGCAATCAGCGCTGGCGAGGTTCATCCACTTGGTGCAGACCATGCCGCTGTATGTGTCGGTCTTATGGCTGATTAGGTCTCCTAAAGTCGCTGGTAAATATCTTTGAGGTGATCTAAATTAGATATCCGTGAAGGTTACATAGATTCAAAGTTTTTTATATGGCTTGGAAATAAAGACCTTGTATATCCAGCAGTGGGTGATTACAAGCTGATGATAATGATTATCTCGTATCAGCCTGCCAAGCGCGGAAAATTCGGCAAAAACCCTAACCTATAATAGTATAACTAAGCTGTGCGTTTTGATAAAACATATTCAAATCAAAGGCATACTTACCATACATGTTTCCGTGTCTACTTCACATTAGATACTAACTTAAAATTCTATTCCACAGGTAACATCTTCGTAGAAATGGACACCAAGGACGGACCCTCCCCGCTGGTGCTCAATGTGCGAGTGTTGCCCAAGTCTCTGGGCAGTTTGATCCACGACTTCAAACCCCCGGCAGTGAGGGCCAAGCCGGCAGAGTGGAACAATCTAGTCTCTAATTTACTCACCGGGAAGCAGATTACGTGATAATAAAAAATATAGTGTAAATAATTAACTTGTTTTTTTTTCAGTTAGTTAGATGATTTACCTTTTAGAGGGAGCGTTTGATATAAGTTGCTATTTCAGTAGTTTTAAAAAAAATCTACTAATCACGAATTGGCGTACCTATAATGTGGCAAGTTACTTGGCGACCCTCCTTGCGGGGTGAAAGAAGTGGCGGGGGCGAGGTAGCACGACATGCTACACACGTAGAAAAGTGTGCCCGGATTAAACTCGCGATAGCTTGTAACTATTTCTGACGTAAGTAAAATTTTATTCTATGAGTGTTCCCGTAAATGTCATATTTAGCTTAAAATTTATAGTTTGACAGCATTAAAATTTGGATGTTTACCTTCAGAATATCTACCAATTTGAATTTATTTATGTAAAAGTGTTTTATTTTATAAATCAATTTCCATGTCACTTTCATGTTCACTCTCTGTTTGAACTTGTTCATCGTCGTCGTCATCCTCATCTTCATCATCGTTTTCATTAACTTCAATTATAAATCTAAGACAAAAACCAAAAAACCTACTTTGAAGTATAATGTACTATAATTTTTTATGACATGGTCGTCACAATTTCTCCACTTTTCAGGCGAATAATTAGAGAAAAGCAACTCTAAGTGGGGGGGGTCACTGCCTTAATGGCTGAACTTTTAGTAGAAGGTAGCGGCATCTCTTTATATTACTCTTATTACCAAAAAAGATGTAAGATGGCGTTATGAACAAGACCATAGAACAATAACAAGACACATAGATAAGTAGTATTTGAATGTCAACATTGTCATGATCTATGGCTATTATGAAGAAATTGCGTGTCAGTGTCAGTTCAGTTGTCTTACAATGTCTCGCAAATAACATTTTTGTAATAAAAGCCTATACTCTCGGTATACTTATCGTTATTTATAAATTTTATATACCTACAAATAAAAATAAACATGGTGTGTTAAGAAAAAGCATCTTTATCCGCAAAAAGTGTTTTTATGAAATTCTTGTGACTTGACAGATTCCATATGGATCCAGGTTCCATGTGGTTCCACGGCACTGGCAAAGAGCGATCGACATCTTCATATCCGCTGAAGATTAAAATACTATGTGTACCAAACTGATAAATGTCGTCAAAGATTTGCCTCGCGAGGATAAATGATGCACTATTGGACGAAATGACTTTATCACCAGAAGTGACAAGATTTGCTTCTCTTGGGAAACATAAACTAGCAAAACATGAAGTGGTTTTCATGGTGAAAGGAATAAAAAAGGAATACACACACCCACTCGCATATTATTTTACAAGTGACATGAACAAAACTGAACTGAAACATTGTTATATGCGAGGTAATAAAGAATTATATAATAATTTGTTTTTTTATTTATTGTTGCATGTAGGTAGGTAACTAGGTACATAAATAGATTGAACTTACATTTAGGTAATAACTGTTGTGTGGTGTAACTACGTTAAGGCAAATATGTCTTATATCTTTATAGATTGAAGTTCATAGCCGGATCCCCACCAGACGATCCAACGCGATCCGATCGCGCGATCCAAGGAATCTTACATACTAAACTTCTTGGATCGGGCGATCGGATCGCATTGGATCGTTTGGTGGAGATCCGGCTATTAACTTGTGATAACAATATCTATATATATACAGGGTGTCCCAACAGGGCACCCTGTATGTATGTACAATGAGGCTGAGAAATATAAAGAGATGGCGTGGCGCTGTTCAGTATGACGTATAGAGTATGACAAAAAACTCCTTGAGATGCCACTCTTTTCAGAATTGTTTATTTTTTCTCTATGCTCTAAGTCTTTTATCTCTTTATCTAAGTTAGAGTCAATCGACGTTCTTGCGAGCTCGCCTTTCACGTACCTACCGCCACACAAGTTCAATAGGATTTAATTCCAGGTGGTATGGGGGTAGGCGAAGCACGATATGACCATTTTCTTTCAATATTTCATCAATTTTGTAATTTTTCTCTGTGTTTTGCTCATTAATTACTCTCATTAAATCACATAAATTTTGGTTGCTTTCCTAGTTACAAGAACTGACAACTGACGCACTGTCATAAATGGACTCTTCGTCTTTGTTGTTTACTTTTTCGTATCTGACTGCGCAGTACCAACCATTAGCCGCGTAGCATGACTGATCCGTTACGCTGTTCTACAAGAAGCCCCTATATTGAGACATTATACGATTTGTTGTTTTTAACGTTTTTTTGTTGACGAATTATAGATCTATACCTAATAATAATATAATGATAATATTAAAAAGGCCTCAACACTCATCCTAAGACTAATGGTCTCAGGATCAATGATCTCATGTGGGTCGCACTCAAATTATGACAGACTATATAAGACATGTGGCCGCCTCGGCCAGTGTTGCCGCAACGGAGTTCTCAAAGCGCACATATCCAGCGTTGAAAACGTACATTTAGGGTTAAAACCGTACATGAGCATTTTTTTTACTGAAATCACTCAATTTAGCTTTTTTAGCTCTTTCGCACCTGCTCGTCAGCAGAAGTGCTATATTGTATTGGATTTTAGTCCCAAAAAATGTACCTATTTTAATAAGCGTGTAGCGACACATTATTTAGTCACGTTTTGCAATGTAAACTTTTTGGTAACTTCCAGTAGCGAACAACGTCCTGTAGCGAACAACATCCAGACGCTAGTCGTCTCGTTGAATAGTTTGGCCTAAAGAAATCTGAATTTGTCATTTAACATCAACCCACACACTGAACCTCAACACTGGTGACCCCGACGTGATCAACAAGCGCATTTTAAAAAGAGATACAATTTCTTAAAATCTTCAAATTAGGTAGGCAGTAGATTAGCCGTGGTACGTACGGTGGCCTGCGCCTAAAAGTATACAGGCGGAGTTTTTAAAATAGCGATTCTGATGATGAAGGGAACAGCTACATCTGTTATAAATCCGGGGACGTGTTGTGTGTGATGTGTGTAGCAGTGGTGTTTATGTGGATGTGCTTGAGCAGCATGTGAGCTTGAGATCGCTATTTTAAAAACTCCGCCTGTATACTTTTAGGCGCAGGCCACCGTAGCTACCTTTAATGAATAATTCATTTAAGTTATAGAAAATCCCCGCAGTTTTATTATATACTACTCATTTTACTTAATAAAATGTATCTTGGTGGAGAAATCACACAACAAAATCAAAATCGTAATTGTAGAATTAGATACTCAATCTGTAAAAGAAATGAAGATTGGCCGACCGCTTGACACAAAAACATATCCTTACTTTTCGTTGAAAGTACTTACTTGGAGGTATATGGCACTATAACTTTTCGCTGTATGGATAAAAAATTGGATTTTTTGATAATTTTAAAAAACCAATTTTTAGAACATCAGTATACTAATATCTCTCCACCAATTTTCGTGGCAATCGGTGCAGAAACGACAGAGAACGAGCCAGGATAGACGGACAGACATGGCGAAACCATAAGGAAACTATTAAAAACTATCACCCGACTACTGAACACTCACGCTCTAAAAAAGGAAGCCGTGGTCGTATGCAATTTATGCGACATACCCTAAAACTTATGATCGTTTACGGTAAAATAAAGGTACGTAAAATAGTCCATAAACGAAAATTTTACACATGATATTGGATGTTAAGTTCAAAAGGTACATAACATGGACCAATTACACATGACACATGGGAGGCTCAAATAGTACGTCAAATGTGTAAAATGTACGCTAACGGCAACACTGGCCTCGGCTGCGCGGCCGAGACTGCCGTAACCACGCCGTAACAATGACATGCAGTGCACGCGTTGCCCTTCACCGCTACCCCTCCCGCTACCCGCTGTCGTCTTGGGTACCTCGTCCCCTCCGCGTCTTTCACCCCGCAAGGAGGGTCGCCAAGCAACTTGCCAATCTATAGCTAACGTATGAGTGACATACATAATATATGTAGTAGGTCTATTGTATAGAAATAGATGGAAGGCTGATGGAGTGGTTTGTTTGAGCCTGATGGTGGTGGAGGTAAATTTAAGATTTGTAGGACCCACAAATCTTAAATTTTCCTCCATAGACGTTTTAAAGAGTTACAAGAGTGAAATAAAAACGTAGATTTGTATTCATTCGATATATTTATTATTACAGCGCACAAAAATAGTTTGGTCGACATAATTCATACAAATGAACTTATAAATGCTTAAATAACTTACAAAATCTATACAGAGCAGATTGGGCAAATTACCTAAATAAATATTAATTTGTATAATATTATGAATGAAAAACTGTTTTAAGTTTCTTTCTATCATTAACATTTTCTATAATATGTTAACTATAAACATAGGTTTTCAATAAGGCAGACGAATAGTATAGTTATTACCAGTGAGTTATTACTTTAACATTATGTAGCCAACAATTGCTTATATTTGTTATTTGATTGACTTGATTGCGTATATTTGAGTACATGTAATTATTATGAGCAGATATTATTAATAGTTATGTGATCTAACAAAAACATCAGTTCTTTAAATATTGTAATAGAAAAAAGTTTTCTAATGAAGTATTTCGGGGCAAGAAAGACTAATATGCAAACAACAATTTTGCGTCAGGAAAAAAGAATAAAACAAATTCATAAAATGATGTTTAAAATTAATAAATCTATCCAATTAAATTTTATAAAATAATTATTTATACAGTAAAGTTGGTTTCATTGGAGATTGTGTAAGTATAATGTTGTGATAAGTAAAAACATAAGTACAATATTATTTCGCTGGAGGCGCTGTCAGCTTTATTAGTAAACAATTATTTAGTTTATAAAAACATGCATGTTGCGCTTTTCTAGGTTTACACTGTGTTATGGTTGGTATGAAGTTAGATACATATTTTTTTAATAATAAATGTCCCTTTCTTTTTAGCAGAATATAACAATATCAGCGCCCCTTTGCAGTAAGTCTGAAATTTGACATATCTCTATTCTCTACACAATAATAGTAATCGAATCTAGTATAAGCAAAATCCGTGAAAGAAATCAAAGTTACTGCGATAATATCGCCAAAAATGTACCTATTCCAACTTGCTTCATAAATTATTATAATTAACAGGGGCTATACCTATAGGTACAGATACTAACAAATACTAATGCCAATTTTTGTAGATACACAGTACAAAGAAGCCTACGAAATAGCACAATAGATCTTTTTTTAGCTATGTTGAAATATCTATTTATTCTCTACTTGTACTCTGTTTGCTAGCTGCAGTTGTCATTTCTTATCTTACAGAGAATATCAAGAAGACTAGCCTCTGTACTGTGATTCTATAAGAGATATTTCGAAGTGAAGTCGCTAAGTATAACCGTTACTCACAACACTGTATCTATCGCAGGTAATGATAGCAGATTCCTCTTATTATAGAAACGAACACAAACATAATTCTGGTTTAGAACCGGGTTTAGATTACCGATTTGTATGAAATCTGTAGACTAGTGCCGGTTCTAAATCAGATCTATATTTAGTACCTAAACTTTTTATAACAAGGGGATTATGATTATAAGTAAATTATTAAACACATATTAATGCCCAAAGTAATGTTAGTCACAAATGGGTTTAGTTCATCTAGCCGAGTTACTGGACAGGTATCAACACTATGTTGCTACTATTTTAATTTCTAATAGAATATTTACGTGTATAGATCATCCATAAAAATTTTACTCTCAACGCCTTAAAATACATACCTCTTTTCTATATTTACATTCTTAAATATCGATTTCATTCCAAAATATGTCCTCTATCTAATGAAACAAATCTTTTATTTTTATAGAGTCCTTATCGTTTGTATTACTATGATGAGATTATAGTAAAGTGAATCCACTTTAGTTTATACACTAGGAAGTTATGAGAATAACTTCGGGCTCTAAGACGCTGAATTATCGAGAAACATGGTATAGAAATACACACGGGTGTGAAGCTTTAGCTAAATGCGTCAGTGCAGAGCCGGTGGGTAGGCCAATATACATTTCCAAATAAAATTTAGCAAATCTAAATCTATTCTAAACGAACATTGATTCATCAATTCATCACAGTTAGTAATATTCACACACAAAGTGCTAGCAAATGCCCGCGAGAGGCGAAACAAATCACAAACGAAGATTTATTATGATGTTTATAGCGGCTGTTTTTGCAGGTAAAAACCTACAATATAAAACTTCAGAACCTCATCATTTTTTCCATTGAAAAGCGTCACGTGAATTGAGGTTAATGCTAACCGCCAACCTTTCCAATTAGTTAACATTGTCACTGAAGGCATTTTCCACTCATTTTCACTGGAAGAATTTCATAAATTCCATCTTTCTCTTCAAATTATAGATTTTTACCTCCAAAACAGCCGCACAGATACCTATTGCGAGTTGACAACTAACAGAGGCCACGGCCCGAGCGGCGGCGCCTGTTCTAGCGGCAAGCGAGGCCTAGTTCTTGAGCACACACCTGTAGTCCTTATTCACATCAGCGCTCGAGTTGGGCGAGTGCTCTTTAGGCCTAATGGTACCTCGGCAGGACGCTAACTTTGATTCCAAGGCCTACAATGAAGAAAATTACACAATATGAATCATGTTAGTAAGTGACGTAGGGTGATGGGGTTACCGCCGGCACCGTGTGGGAAGCTATGCATGCAACATGGAGCCTGCACCCTGCTACCGTACCATCGTCAAACACTATCAATCGACAAGCAGCGCTTGACATCTGACACACCTTGCATGGATCTGACAGATCGCTAGCGCTGCGGAGTATGGATTGCTAATGTGTCGACGGTGGTGTGAAAGCGGCTCTTTGCAAATCTGTGTTTCATAAGCAATACTGGTACTACTTATTTGTACTTACTATAAGTATTTATGTAATTAACTAAAACTAAATAATCGCTTTTGAAACACAGACTTGCCATAACTAGCCAGACGAATGGGGATGCATGGGATACGCGACTTTGCAAAACAAAACACTAAACAAACATGGCTACTGAAGCGACTAATCACAAGAGAGCTTTTCCTGTTTTAAAAATAAACCATTGCAGTGGCGCTATCTACATTTATTATTGTGTGCATCCCCATTCGAAACAACGTATCAATGCTCGTAATCTAAATTCGTCCAATGTTAAAATAACAAAAAAAAACAACAATAAAAATCGAAAAGTCGTCATTTCCTTTCTAAACTTTACTTATGTACATAAACATGGCACCTTGATTGTCAAGAAACCTTCACGGCAGTGCGATATTAACAATATCGCTAACTGAGTATTTCCAAAAATACAATACAATATATACTATTTCATCATAAAACAATTACTAAAGTAATATTTACAGTAAAAAAAATAAAACTAAACACAAAAAACTAGACATCATTTTCTTAAAACATTTGTTTTAAGGTCTTGGTTCCTCCTAGTGAACCCTAATAGATTCTCGATGCCTTCCCGAGATCGCACGGCGAAGGAACGACGCAATTTTCCGTCACCTTGGCTAGGTCTGACGAAAGGAGTTTCCCTCACTAAAGGAGTTTCCGAATGCCTCATACTACTCAGAGACAAAGGAGGCGGGCTACTTCCGGCGGAAGCTCTCCGCGGGTTCCTAAACTCTATGGTGTCACTGTCATTGTCTATGGTGTCCGGAGGCGGGAGCTCCGGCGGGAGCGCGGCGGTGGCGGGCTCGTCACACGTACACTTCACCTTACCACACTCGCGGCACAGAAACCGTTCAAGCTGCAAGCAATATAAAACATGCATACTACATACAAGCACCACTACAATCAACGACCATGCGACATCTTCTGTTGGTGGTGCTGGAACTAAGGATTTGAATTAAGAAGGCTTAGGGTACCGATGGGCTTTCTATTGGACAGTTTCAATGAATCCATCTTCTCATGACTGGCAGTTACTAGGGTTTGGTAAAATTATACTTATGCCATTTTGCTATGGAGGTAGACATAATCTTTAGTTCCAGCATTGTACATTAAATAAGTGCAAATAGTCAACACTGGACTCCGAGGATATGGACAAGACAGGTTTATGATTTCTACTATACTTACCTAATTATAATACTACCTAATACTTGTTCGTAAATTAATTAGTAAGTATTGTAACGTTATTAGATAACAAGCACATTAAAGTTTAAAAAAGTTATAGTTTGTGTAAAATGAATTATGTAGAACTTAACTAAATACATAATCGTAATATAAGAATAAACCCATTATACATAATTATAATAAACATACACAAATATTATATTTTAAATAATAAATATTATGATAGAACCAATATAAAAGATAAATTATTAGAACATTCACATGAAATTTAATTCCTCAAACTCAAAATGTACAGGGTGTTGCAAAAAGGGTATACTAAGCCGAAACCTACATGTGCAGCATGGTATATCTAAGCCCGAAACTAAAATAAGAATTTCTAAATTCGCGAAAAAAAAATCATTTTCCATAGAAACTTTGTTGGTCACGTGACTTTTTACTATGGAGAATGACTTTTTTTTTCGCGAATTTTAAAATTCTGATTTCAGTTTCGGGCTTAGATATACCATGCTGCACATATAGGTTTCGGCTTAGTATACCCTTTTTGCAACACTCTGTATATTTAAAAACTATAAATATTATATGTAGTCTACATACTTGCGTACAGTACAGTAGTAAAAAATACGAAATTACATATAAATATAGTATGTATAATTGTATATGCATAATGAAACAATATGATAAAATAGTGATGATGAATCTACAATTACAGAGAACTGGCATGAGTCAACCCGCCATGTTTTTATTGTTTCTTTATACACGGGCCATTGCTACAGCATTGATTTAAGATTATTACTTCATCCCCAATTTTTTGTTTTCATTAACCTCTTGTAACATTGTACTTTCTAAGTGAAAATATACAACTGATACACATAAATATAAAGCATTTACAACATCAACTACCATCACCTTAGAGCACACCAAATATAATAAAATAAACATAAAATAATACTATTAATATAAATAAATATCTTATTAGGAATATTTTCTATGTAATCCAATGTGATATCTATCTACTGTGCTAAGAATTAAGAACCCCATCCTCATAAATCCAGGTACTGCATTGTAGCAAGTGCTATCAGTGTGACCACGACAAGTTTGAACATTGTGCTATATGCATTTGATTCACTCACCCCAACTTTTCTCAGCAGATCACCGACGATGTTGATGGCAGACACCCTTGAGGCCGGCGTCATCGCGTTCCCGTTTACTTCTCCTGCGAAAGTTGAATATAATGATTTTTCGAACGACATTTTGAACACATAGACAGTTTATAACATTGGTAAGGATTTAAACTTGGAGGTTTTAGTCTAGACCATCATTACTAATGTTGAATATTAAAAGGTCTGCTGGATTCCTTATTAATAAGATAAATATTTGTTCCTAGCTTCTCATCAGCTCAATACTCATCAAATACACTAGAAATTGTGAATGTACAAGATGATTTTGAACACGCTTTGAATCTCTCTGCTAGCGTGTCTGTCACAGCTGGACTAGTGTTTGTTATTGTAGTAAAAAGATTAGCCAGTCAGAGTTGTGAGTCTCTAAAAGATGCCAAGTAAACTCTGCTATAATAACAAATGGCGACTCACGTTTCTGCGGTGTGGACAGTATAGTCTGCGTTTCTGTCTCCACCTGACCCCGCGGGTGTATTATGTGACCATTTGTGACCGGAGCTGGGATTTCACTGGAACTGTCATCTTTCTCCTTACACGGTACTCGGTCTACTACCTTCAATTCTTGTTTAAGATCTGAAAAGGGAGAGGATAACACTGATGAGTAAACTTCCAGTTCAGATGATTCAACCACTTTACATACACGTTTAATTTTATTGTATCTACATTGACACTATATTATGAATTTTAATGTATCTACATCTACAGTAATTTTATAACGAGAAGTGATTTGATTGCTTGTTTGTATTGAAAATACAATGAAACTGAACTTATTTCAAAAAATCTGTTATCCTACATTGCCATAGCCAAGCCATACTATTTATGCTAGGATTCCTATTGGAAACACTTTAAAGACAAACATTGCAGATAATATTTTTTTTACCACATGTAATCAATCACAACAACCCATCACATCCCCACTGCTGACGCACGGGTCTCCTTTAATGAAGACAGTGTTAAGGCCTTAGTCCAGTTATTAGATAAAGTTTTTGTTTACCTCTTGCTTCATCTGTGGCCCTCTGTAGCTTGATCCTTAAGTTTTCAACTTCATCTATTTCACTTTCTAAAACTGCATTCCTCTCATAGGCTTGATTTAATAAAGCTTCAATGTATGACACTGATTCAGATATTACTCTGAAAAAAAGTTGCTAATTTAGTCATTATTCAAGGATTGTTTGTCTTGATGTTAGTAATAGTAATTTGTCAAGGTCTCTTAGTCAACTAATAGCTTTTTTAAAGGTCTCTTTGAGTCATATTTAAGGTTGTACTTTGTAGGTACTTTTATTTGAAATACATATTATATGATTTTGAAAATAAAAAGTGGAAATGTCTCAGTTGTAGTTGACTAATTCTTTCAATATTTATTGTAAAGGAGTTCAAAGTCTTTGTGTTGCAAAAATCAAAATGCTAGGTTTCTGTTTGCTATCTATCTATATCATACATTGTAAGCACTTATTTTTAAGTGTCGGTACCTTTGTCCTCTTTCCAGGTCATCATTCTTTTGTTCCAGCTCTCTCACATAGACCGCTTGCTTTTCTTTCTCTATTTTGAGTGCTTGCAGTTCATTCTCTAGGGCATTAGTTTCATGTTGACTCCTCTCCAACTTATTCTGCAAACATTATATTTGTTAATGATACAAATTTGTGACACATGTACAAATTAACTCCTAATTGGCTGAATTAAGGATGTGGCAAAGATGATTCTTAACACATAGCAAGTCCATTACTATATCACTACTTATAACCAGTTCCTGTCTTGCTAATTGTAAAGTTTTTTTGTAACTGAGAAAGTTAAAACTCAAATCTTACCCTTAAATTTTCAATTTCATTCTTTAGCCTCTGATTTTGGTGCTCTAGATCTCTGTTTTGTTTCTCTACTTGTCCTAGTGATGCCTCCAACTCTTTCTCTAGCTGGGCTGAGTTTTCAGTGTATTCATCTAGTTCTTGTTGTATATCGTTTACCCTGAAAAAGAGGAAGTGCAAGAGTGAATGTTAGCTGAGGTATCAAGGTTGGCAGAGCTCACATGCAGGATGATTGTTATGAAGTGACAAAACTTACTTCTGCTCGTAATATTTAGCCTGCTTTTTCCAATATTCTACACTGTCAGGCTCAGGTTGTCTTGAATCCATGCTTTGATCAGAATGAGTAACTTTCAAGTAAGAACACTGGGTTTTCAAGGATGCACCTAAGATATCATAACAAAGTGAATTTGAATACACATTGATTTGATGCTGGTTTAGTCGTTTATTGCAGATTTTATGTAATCCAAAGAAAGACTATCCCAATTTTACAGAAAATTGGCCGTTGCAACGCAAAAAATGACACAATTCGTCTTCCAAAACAAGTCGAATCGCAAAAAACAAGATGGCGTTACATAATGTTGCCAGTTTTCTATTTCGAAAATCAAATCAACACAGATTAGAAACGTAACGCTATAACCGAGCTATAACCTCACTTTGCTCACACAGTCATGTCAGCATCTCAAAGAAGTTCCCTTAGAATAATGACAGCGTCACTTTCCAATGCTGCATGCTGAGACGAGTCCCGCATTCAAAGATGCCCGTATCCCGTCTTCCGGTTCCAAATAAACGATTCAGCGACGGGGTTGACCGGTGCACTACAAAGAGATTACAAACGACAATCTAGAAAGAAACACTAACTGCGACCGTGCCGGATATAAGCACGGGCTTGCGGTGCGTTTGGGTTCCGCTCATCTGGCATAATCTTTATTGACCAAAACTCATTTCGCATAACTCGTATGGTCTAAACTTTTTTGGCCGATCCATCACTTTGCCAAGACTTATGTGGCATAAGGCTCGTTTCGTCTAAAACTCTTTAGGCACAATCTTTAAACACCTAAGTTTCGTTTGCTCAAATTTATGTTCGTCTATACCTATGTATAATCTTGTTTCTCCTAATGTTATCTTAATAAATAATATATTAAGTATGTAGTAAATGTACAAATTGTGGTATTTTTCTCCTATATCCCGAAAATCACGATATTGTATGAACAAAAAAGCGAAAGTTAACGACCAATATAATTATTACAAACCCCATGAGATCGAAACCTAAAAATAGGTGCGACGACGAGCAAAGCGAGGAGGAGCGTGTTAGGTGCACATGTTCATCAAAACCAAAGCGGAGCGCAGCGAAGCGGAGCGGAGCGTTTTCCAAACAGCGGAAACAATACAAGGCACCAGTTTGCGCTATGTAGGGAGACGCTCCGTCAAAGTTAAAGCCAAACGAATATTATTACTTTGTATAAACCTATGCCATAGCATTATTAGGCTATTCAAGATTTGGCCATACCATTATTAGGCTAAACAATGTTATGCGAAATAACTTTTTACTAAAACTTGGAAGTCCATAAAAAATATCTGCAACTTCAAAACTAAAAACAATAATGCCATAGATCTCACTACTATACATAATGACCCGGTTGAATCACTTAATATTACAAACAGATACTTTGCATCAGTAGGACAAAACCTTGCCCGCGAAATAATTAGAAAAACAAACACCACAGAGGATGAACTTGCTACTAACATGAAAGGTAAAGAACCCCCTGAATCCTTATTTTTAGAGCCTACAGATCCTCATGAAATCATTAGTATAATAAATAATTTAAAAACTGGTAGTGCCCCCGGCTTGGATGGTATCACTCCACTTCTATTAAAAACAATTAAAAACGCAATAGCAGAACCCCTAGCCCATATATTTAACCTAAGCATTGGCAACGGTGTTTTCCCTACAGCATGGAAAATATCGGCGATTACCCCAATATTTAAAGATGGCACGAGAAATGCACCCGAAAATTATCGACCAATCTCTTTACTTAGCGTAATCTCTAAATTACTGGAAAAAGTGGTTAATAAACGCCTGGTGAAGTTCGTGGAATCCCATGGGCTTTTATCCCCACGGCAGTTCGGATTTCGACATAATAAATCCACCGAAGACGCAGTCATACTTCTTTCTGAACTTGTTGCAACGTATCTGGACAGTGGAAACTCTTGTATTGGTGTGTTCCTCGATCTGGCAAAGGCCTTTGATACCGTGTCAACAAAAATACTACTTAAGAAGCTCCAGTACTTTGGTATCAGAGGCCTTTCACATGATTGGTTCAAAAGTTACCTCACTAATAGAGAACAACTTATAAAAATTGAATCAGTAAAAAGTGCAACCCTGCCTGTCAATTACGGCGTCCCTCAGGGAAGTATACTTGGCCCCACTCTCTTTCTCTTGTATATGAATGACATCCATGACCTTAATAATAATATGATTAATGCAGAGATAATATGTTATGCCGACGATACCGCTATCATTTTCAAGGGCCGAAATTGGGAAGATACATATAACAGTACCGAAATGGGAATGGTGGCTATTAATGATTGGCTAGCAAACAACTTACTAACTATAAACCACAAAAAAACCAAATACTTATGCTTCCATAAAACTGCCGCATCACAACCTAATATTCCTAATCATATAAAAATTCATACGTGCAAACTCACACAAATCCTAGATTGTAACTGTCAGTCTATTGATAGAACTAATTCTATTAAGTACCTCGGCGTGATATTAGATCAAAATCTTAATTTCAAAGAGCATACGCTCAGTCTGGCAAATCGAATAAGAAAAACTGCAGCTATACTAAAAAAACTCCGTAATTCAGCCGAACCATTTCTTCTTACAAGGGTCTACCTTGCCATATGCCAATCCATTGCCTCGTACTGTATTCCAGTTTGGGGCAGTGCAGCAAAAACTACCCTAATTATTCCAGAAAGAGCTCAAAGATGTGTTTTAAAAGTTATGCACAAGAAAAATTTCAGATTCCCTACCCAAACTCTTTACAAAGAAGCTAAAGTCCTAACCATCCGTCAACTATTCATTCTTAGGCTCTGTCTCTCCACCCACAAAAAAGTACTAACTTCTGATCTCTACGATCAATTATGCAAAAAACGTGTGTTCAAAATGCCATCTCTTTACGTTAACACTTCCTTTGGTCAAAGGTTTGGAGCTTATATAAGATCACATATATATAATGGTATGTTACACTACTGCAATATGAAAGATATGTCTGTTCGTGAGGCTAAAATTAAATTAAAAGATTGTCTTCTACAGTTAGATTACTTCACCACAGAAAGTATTTTAGATTAAGATATTGTTATGTTGTTGTTTGAGCAAAAGAGACATAATTTATTTTTAATTTTTGTTAAAAAAAAAAATTTTTTTTTTTTAGTTTAAACTGTTCATTTTTATTTGAAATTTCTTATTTTAAACTGTTTTTGATTACATTACGGTACCCCAAGATACGGGCAAAGCCTAGTTTGGGGACCACTTTGTTAACTAAGATTATAACTTAAATAAGACATGTGCAAATTATAGTCTAATATTAGTGTACCTAACGGAATATGTATGTACCTAAACTGTTTTTTGTGCAATAAAATTTCTTTTTATTTATTTATTATTTATTTAAACGAGATTTATGCCATACGATTTTCGGCGTAACGAGACTTTGACCAATCGTTACTATGCAATACGAGATTAGGCAAAAAAATCTTATGCCAAAAAAGGTAGAACCGGTGCGTTTCTTTACATATTTTAAATTTTTCATTACGGTAACACCAAAATATAACACAATATTTTATAAAAAAAATTGTTGGAATCAGATAACATTAAAACAGTCGAAGTAAGTTATTCGCTTTACAACGGTTTTTGAATGTTTACTTCTATTTTTATGACAGATGATAAATGTCATTTTCAGCTGTGATCTTAGTTGTATTGGAATGGAAAATAATTGTTCTTTTCGATTAAATTCAGCTAAAGTTTGCTAAGGTTTCAATTAAACTAACCTTTATTGATGTACCGTATTAGCCTTAACGTTGTGAGGGTTGTAGTAAGGTGCGATGTGAAGTTAACAGTGAGCAAATCAAGTTGAAGTTTTTTTTGTTTATGAATGACGTGTAATGTTTCCAACGGCGGCGGGCTCTGAAGATATATCGCAGGTCACGTCACTGAGTGAAAACACGAATAGTTCGTCCAGCGATGAACGTGGGGCCGCCGCAACTACACAAACTACCAAACAAGCGAGCAAGGAGATAACCGCCAATATGCTTCTCAAGGAGATGGTATTCTGTATAGCTCTAGCCCTCACCACCTACGCCGCTCTTCATAACTCGTAAGTTTATTATTTGTATATAACAACACGCACATGAAACTATGAGCAGGCTGTAACACATTTTTTCTCTTTAATTTCTTTCTAACGATATTGTTACTTTAGCAAAAACAAGTTCACATTTAGTCCTATTAAAATAAGGAGACCCATATTCCATAAATAACATTCCCTCTCCTGTCTCAGTAATTTTCCTGTTTCATTTTTAGTCCATCAAAAGTGTCAAAGCATCCGCAGGCAGTGAGGTTCTTCAGTGATGACTCAGAGGTGTCAGACTGGTACTCGGGACAGCTCACGGAAGCTCTGGAGGCCATCAACAAAGCCGACCTGTCCCTGGTCATGTACTATGCTCCTTGGGATGCTGAGTGCCAGTATGTGAGAGGGGAAATTGAGAAGGCAGCACAAGTGTTGAGTGATAGGGTAAGGTCTTCTTTTAAAGGAAAAATTATATGAAATTTCATAGAAGACACTGACTTACATAAGATAATGAATAATCTCCATATTGAATGCCTTTAATTAAAAACATGCTAGAGCATTGGTACTCAACCTTTTTTATATAAGGGCCACAAACACATTTAAGTCATGGTGTCGCGGGCCGCAAGCAATTTTTTTTTAAACTATTATATCGCGATGTAAACTATCGAATAATAATATAACAAAACACATGCATATACTACTCAGTGTAAAAAGTATCGGGATTAGATCAATAAAACAAAAAAATATTGTTATTCATCCAAATTTCTTTCATCACCTTCAAAATATGTTCCTTTAGAAACGATACACATAGCCAACGAATTATCCAATCATTAAAACATTTTTTTAAACGCTGTTTCCAAAGTCGTGTGTAGTACCTACTCGCGGCGAATTTTCGGCGGCGATTGTTAGTTAAAGTCATGTCGACTGTTTTCTTTGACTATCGTGGTGTTGTGCACTCGGAATTCTTGCCAGAAAGTCAAACGAAAAGAATATTATTTGCGGGTTATGTAGAATTTAATACAGCAAATTCCACGAAGAAGGCCAGATTTGTGGAAAAAAAATCGAGAAAAGATTTTGCACCACGATATTGGGCCTTTCGCACAAGGATCAAAGTCAAAGTCAAAATTTTTTATTCATCGTACAAATATAAAATTTTCTGATGAACATCAATTTTTACAAATTACTCTCCGTTCGGATAAGGGGGGGGCTCTTTCTGTCTAAGGAGAAGAACGGAGGCAAGAAACTCCTGAGCCATCTTTTCAAAAAAAGACTTAAAACTAGTTGGTATACAATACTTATAAGCTTAATAATAATTATTATAATAATATGAGCAGAGCTAACTACTTATCACAGCCATGCATTAACGTCCTCTAAGTAATCATCAATTTTATAATAAGCTTTTTTACATAGTTTCTCTTTAATGTAACACTTAAACTTATTCTCTGGCATTTGAGCAACTTCTGTTGGAAGCCTATTATTTAAAAATCTAATACAGTACCCTAAAAACGATTTATTAACTTTCGCCAGACGCATCGCTGGAAAAGCCAGCTTATGCTTGTTCCTAGTATTAATGTCATGATTACTGCCAATTGTATCAAAAGTTGAAATATTCTTTCGTACATACATTAAATTGGAAAAAATGAACTGACATGGAACTGTAAGGATGTTAATTTCTTTAAATAGTTCTCTCAATGAATCCCTGGAACCAAGTTTGTATATAGAGCGGTATCATCATTGTGAATGAATTTCTCAGCAAACACTCAACAAATACCATCGAGCATCCACCATATTAACCAGATATATGGCTGCAGTTCACGGCTCTAGCTTCTTTTTTTTTCCTAAACTCAAATTTTTACTTCGAGGCACTGTTTTCAATCGATAGAAGACAATAAGGAAAAACCGCCGCGAGTACTAATCACAACTCTGAAAACAGCGTTTAAAAAAATGTTGTGATGATTGGATAATTCGTTGGCGTATGTGTATCGTTTCTGAAGGAGCAAACTTTGTAGGTGATGAAATAAATTTGAATGAATAACAAACATTTTTTGTTTTATGGATATACTTAATCCCGATACTTTTTAAACAGAATGTATATTCTCTATTATCTCTCATGGAACGCGGGCCACTGATAAAGGCCCGGCGGGCCACATGCGGCCCGCGGGCCGCAGTTTGAGTATAGCTGTGCTAGAGTGAAAAATTCTGGTTTCACTAACAAAAGATACTACTATGTATGCATAGGTTTTCTTACCTCTTTATTAAAATACCATCTGAACAAGACCATCTGTTTTAATTTATTGATTTAGCTTGCTGATATTGAATGTACTGTTTATGATAAAATGATGTATCATAGTTATAAACTTCTTTCTTAATTTTTTCCAGGTCCATTTTTCTGCAATAAACTGTTGGGATCCTGGCAGTGAATGTAGGGTTCTACATAACAAAATACCTTCATGGCCAATTATTATGGCATACACTGTAACTTTCAAAGGTGTTATTTATAAAGGTACCTTTAAATTTATGTATTTTGTTTATGACAAGCTAAACCTAAGAGCAGTGCCACATGGACTTTGCATTAGCACTGTGTCAAGTGAGCAGTTATTCTCTGAAATCTGAATAATATGCCCCATGGATGTCCTCTGTGGAATCACTCTCTAGACTAACATTAGAAATATATAAAAAAAACTTTTTTCCGCCAGTTTTTAAGTATTTAATTAATGAAGTATTAAATTGATATGTTAAGCAGATTAGTTTATTAACTTATTTGGAAAGAGCATTCATCCCTAATACAGGTTCTGAGAACTTAAAAGGGATGTACTATTTTTCATTTTGATTTAGATTTTTCTCTATCTAACTAGGTATAAACCATGTCTAACAAATGTATAATCTGCAATGCCTGTCTCTTACACAATGTATGTTAATTGCTAATAACCCTTTTTCAGGACCTAGAGATGCTCAAAGCATAATAAACTTCATGGAGTTACTAATGCGGCCTTTAAAGAGAATATCAAGCACTGATGATTTAGTTAATTTATTATCTGTCTGTGATGTAAGTATAATCATTTGTTTGTAGTTAACGTTAATTAATCCTATGATCATCATCATCATCATCATCATCATCAGCCAATAATCATCCACTGCTGGACATAGGCCTTTCCCAAGGAGCGCCACAACACTCGGTCCTCGGCCTTCCTCATCCAACCACTACCCGCCACCTGCCTAAGGTCGTCAGTCCAGCAGGCAGGAGGGCGTCCCACGCTGCGTTTGCCTGTTCGTGGTCTCCACTCGAGAACTCGTCTACCCCAACGGTTATCGGTTCTTCGGCAGATATGACCAGCCCACTGCCACTTCAGCTTGCATATTTTGACAGCTATGTCGGTAACCTTAGGCTTCTGACGGATAACCTCATTTCTGATACGATCCATCAGAGAAACCCCAAGCATAGCTCTCTCCATAGCACGCTGAGCGACTTTAAATCGGTGGACCAGTCCTACCGTCAGTGTCCACGTCTCTGCACCATACGTCATCAGGCAGAAAGCTATCTAAAATCCTATGATATACTTTGTAAACATATAAGTGTAACATCCATCCATATTGCTACCTTATAAGCAGGAAAAGCAAGGAATATTTATTAAATAATATTGGCAGAGATCCAAAATACCTTGTTCCATTCTTTAGTAGTAGACCCTTTGATCAAAATATATATAATTATATAATTATAGGTAGTATCTTTCTGCCTAGAAAATGTCTGTAAGAAATCTACCTAAGTCTCATAACTTCTGTAACTGTATCTAGGCTAGGATGACATGAGTCTATCCACCATTTAGTTTCCTTCTCAATCTGCACTCATTATATACAATTCTCTTCCCCACCTGTGAGTCTATCCGCCTTTTTTATTTTCTCAATCCTCACTCATTATATACATTTCTCTTCCCCACCCGCAGGCAGTAGCAGTAGGCTTCACGCCGCTCCTCGCCAGCTCGCACGACTACGCCGTGTGGTACAACGTGGCGCTTCGACTGGGCGAGGCGGGCGGGCGCGGCGCGTGCGCGGGCGTGGTGACGTCACGCGCGCTGGCGGCGCAGCTGGGCGCCGGGGAGCCGCCCGCCGCGAGTCTGCTGCTGTGGAACCGCACCGTAGTGAGTACCTACTGATGAATAGGAATATGACATTGTTGCCGAAAAAAGAAATAGCTACTATAAAAATGTGCCGTTAAACAAGGCCAGATGAAACCGTATGTTACTCTTGTCTAATGATTTTAATGATATGAAGTCATTAAAAGATAGATAAAGAAAGAAAGGGATAAATGTTTCTTCACACTGACAACAAAAACAGAAATCGGCGCCGGCAAGTGCTGCTAGCCTGCTGCTGTTGAACCGCACTGTCCTAAGTACTGGTTGTTACAGAAAACAAACAAAATGTTTAATTGATGTCGTAAGTCAAGTTGTTACAGAGACGATGTTAAATCGTTAATTGATTAAAAAAAGGGTATGTAGAAGCCTGGGATGGAAGTCTGGTTGTTACAGAAACGATACAAAATGGGCTGTTGTACCAGGCTCGGTGAAAGCCTGTGTTACTCTTGTATTGTAGATATTTAAACCAACCAATCTGTTAATGGTTGAAGCTAAGGATACATGCACAAATACACTATAAAAGCAAATGTAAACGTGCCAATTTAACAATGTTGCGGTTTGCATGTGCTTATCGCAACGGTTTGTCAGGCTATTACTTAGATTACATACAATGTAATGAATGTACCTGCTGAAGTACCTAACTAATTACACAAATACAAATACATACACGATTTAAAATTACCATTTAAAAATACCTATTATTGAGATAAGCACCAGGAAATCTTTTGTACATAACTCAATGGCACTATTATTCTAAATTGCATATGCTCTACGCACTGACAGAAAATTCGCAATCCTTCGCAACGCACATCCAAAACGGATAGCCCACACGTCAATCTTCACTTACTCCTCTATCTCTCGACTATACATTTGCAAATTCATTCTCCCATATTTCACACTCATCACAGGAATACACGGGCGCGTGGAACGAGACGGCCCTGTTCGACTGGATAGCAGAACACTTCGCGCCCCCCGTCGCCCGCGTGTCCCCCCCGTGGCGGAAGGGGTTCAACTTCCTGCCGTATGCTGATGGGAATCCGCTGCTGATGCTGTTCACGCCCCTGAATGCGCTGTATGAGCAGATTCCTAACTACTCTTTGGTGAGTTTTAAAAACTATTTTTGAAAAGATTTATGTGCCTAGACATATTTGTAAGTTACCTGCTGCCGCTAGGTACACGGCTTCGTTATCAACATAGGTAAATGTCGCTAATTCGCGATTCGCCATAGATACGGCGCTGTGATTGGTGGGACGCGCATTAAACGAGTTTATCGACGTCGATAACGAACCCGTGTAGTGGTTGCTATAAACCTATCGATTGCTGTCAATTTCTGTCTGTAGAAAAACGATCTTCGCTTCGAAAGTCATAGCTAATGTAAATGTCAACGTATGTATAATTCTTCTGAAACATTCACAATCACTACTCACACACTAGTAGAAATACTATGCCGGAAATATTTACCTGCTTTCAGGTTCACAAAATTACCACACTGTATTTGTAAATAAATATAAAACTTTGCATTTAAATCATTCCAGTTACGTGAAGTTGCAATGGAGTACTACAACTGTAAAGACGACACCAACCAATGGGTGTCCGAGTTGCTCAATCTACAGCGGGTACAGAGACTGCGCTACCAACAGAGGGACATCAGGAAATTCTGTCAAGAGCACACCCCGTATAAGATACCACCAAAGCCACCCAAAGTGCAGAAGAAAGCGATAATTTCAAGAAATAACAAGTATCCGTGGCATAATACAACGCAGAATAATCATAAGACGAGTGTTTTTAATTTTCTGCTAAAGCGGGGTCTAGCTATTTCGAAAATGATGGATAATTCTGAGTCAAGTGATGGGTATGTGAACATGTGGGGTTTGTTTGACAAGTGTTCGGCTAGTGTGTTCCCGGCTGAGAAGAATTTCTACGAAGATTACAAGTGTGAAGTGTATGAGGAACTGTCGGATCCTGATGAAGAAATTGTTAATAAGAAGTAAGTATTATTTGCTTCACTTTAAGGTCGATTCTGATGATGCAACTATTCTACGCTTTAGTGAGATAACAAGTTGCTATTTTCTGTCATATTAAAAGTTTCTGATAGTTTCCGATAGAGGCGCCACATTGTATGAGGCAAACATACATACATACATACATCCATCCTGACGTCCCTCAGCAGGGATAAAGGGCCTTGAGTAGATTTCTCCATCTGGCTCGATCTTGGGCAGCGGCAAACGGTAACTTACAAATGGTATACGCGTAGTTTTGTAACTTATATAAAACGTATATTATATACAACGTATATAAAATGCCAATAAATCACATCTATTCGGTATAAATGAAGTACTAAAATTAAATGTGTTTTGTTACAGACTGCCGGGCACTTCAATGCTACCAACAGAAGATGACAATCTATCAGCCGAAAATTTAATAGAAGAAAACATAAAGCACTACTGCAGAGTCATGGACTTTGCGTACAAGATAAGTCCGCCTATCATGCCTTCCAGGGAACCTGCGGGCAATGTGACTAGTATTGAAGGGCTGGGGTGTGAGCAGAATTTCACTCTATACATGGTCGCGCTAGACAGTGTGAGAAACCACCATTTTGCCGAGTCACTCGGCATTGATATAAGAAATAAGGAGGATATGACTGCTGTTGTTATTTTAGATAGTAAGGTGAGAATTTTGTTTACTTACTTTTTTTATTAAGAATGGAAATGAACTGGTTGGTAGCTGGAGCCCATTAGAATTGCTTTCCTATTAAATCTACAGGTGTTAAATTAGGTATAGTACGCCAAAATAGAGTGAAAAAGTATTTCAGATTTTTAATGACCCTTTCAGTAACCCCCTTTCGGCTTACTTATGAAAAAACCTGTATAATAGCAAAATATTCTTCGATATATATAAACATATGACTATGTTATTTTCCTTCCAGCACGAGAGCCAATACGTGCTCTCCGAATCCTACAACGAGAAGTCGCTCAAAGACTTCATTTCTAACTTCGTGGCTCAGAAACTCAAGCGAACGCTTCGCTCCTCCATCCCCGACGCTATTCACACGCACTACTACGGGTCGGGGGGGCAAGGCGGGGCGGCGGGGGACGGGGTGGAGGTCATTGACCTCACCACGAGGACGTTTAGGAGGATCGTGAGGACGCCTGGACAGGTTAGTGTTACTTTGTGTAGTTGTTATGTTGTCTGATTATTTCACTACATAAATAAATGATCAAAGATATTTTGTACTTGAATGTTGTTAAAAAATTCTGTGACACTAGCAAATTCTGTAGTCATGCAATTTTTGGTACGCCTGTAGGAGGCTCCATTGGTGCGTTGCGTCGTCAACGTCACCTTTTTTTTGTTGACTTTATGCAAGGAAGGTTGTTTCACCATCACCGTATTATCTGTTCCTAGATACGTCCGGTGAACCCTAAGTAGTCTGACACTAATCTGACTGGCCGGTCCTTCCATCACGTTCAATCTATCAGTTTTATGCTTATCAGAATTATCTTGAAATTAAAGCACTCTCCCATCATCCCGCCAGAGAAGAAGAAGAAGAAGAAGTATTATGCTGAGCTTCAGAAAGGAACATTAAGCTAATGTCGACAATAATGTATAATCTATTATTATTGAAGCTGAACATTATCTTATAGTCACTTTCTGCAACTCAGCGTTAGATTTATACTTATAACTTTACCATAATCCCACAGCTAACAATAGTCCTGCTCTGCAACGGCGCATGCCCGGCGCGCTGGAGCGGCGCGGCGGCGGCGGCGGCGCGGCTGCTGACCGCGTGCGGTCTGACCGCGCGCGCCGCCCGTCTGGACGCGCCGAGACACGACCTGCCCTGGCCCTACACCGTGGACACGCTGCCCGCGGTCATAGTGTTCCCGCCGCATACGTGAGTATACAACTTGATCAAGATATTGATCTCGATTCTGAAGACAAAAATTCTAACTATCAAAACTTGGCAATTGTAATTTTGTGCCTTCAAAATCAATATAATTCTACAGCTAAAGCGCGGCGCAAACGGACCACCAACCACAGTCATTGATGACCATGAAAATGTATGAAAATTGGCGGTCTCTGTTCACCAGTGTCTGTAGTCCCTTTGAGATCGGTTGTTCTTTCACGTCGGTTGTTGATCGCGTGCGGTCAGACCGCATGCCGTATGCGTTTACACTGAAGAGCGAATGGAAACAGCCGCAATATACGAATAGCGACCGAGCAACATACATAGATCGCACCAATGCCGTGGCTCACTCTTGACCGCGTGCGGTCTGACCGCGCGCGCCGCCCGCCTGGACGCGCCGAGACACGACCTGCCCTGGCCCTACACGGTGGACACGCTGCCCGCGGTCATAGTGTTCCCGCCGCATACGTAAGTCTAGAGCTTTTGTCCGAAGATATTGATGTCGATTGTAAAGTCACTAATTCTATCCTTACTGCCTCAAATTCTTTGTTTAATTTTCGACTCATTTTCTATGGGCATTTTTTTTAGTTTTACTGCGTTAAAATAAAATGTTGTGCCTTCAAAATCGACATCATTCTACAGCTATAGCGCGGCGCAAACCAACTACCAAAACCACAGCCATTTACACCACAGCATGAAAATTTACACCAGTGTCTGTGGTCGGTGGTCCGTTTGAGATCGGTTATCCTTTCATGTGACTGAAACAATAGCAAAACGGGATTCGATTTAGCAAGTTTTAGCTTTACCGACAGAGCAGCACATATGGGACAAATGGCGTCGCCCGGGCAGCGTAGATCGCACCAATAGCGTCGTTCGGTCTTGAACCACTTCACCCACGCCCCACTTCGCTCATAAGCGGACCGGTACCACTGATGAGATCATGAAAAACGTGACTTCGCGTTCGCTTATCTTTTTTAAATACTGATAAATAATAATCCCACTTCCCTTGGTCACGCGTGAACGACTGGACATTAATACTTTTTTGTGTTTGTCATTATGATGAACCTGTTCTTATGAAAGGAAAATAATAAAGAAATCCCGCGGTGCCGTGAAAAAATTTTAAGTCCTTTTGGGCATAGCGAAGTTTTTGGGCAATATTTAGTCTATTATACCACCATTGTCTATCATACTTTGATTACATTGCAATAATCGCTAAATCCCATCGCTGAGTTGCCCTGAATGAGACCTACTATTAGGTACTTATTATTAGATGGGCAAAACTATTTTGAATATTGGGTACATTGACCTGCTTTTTACTAATTCACTCACTAAATTACCCCTCTGTAATCACCCATCAATCAATAATATACAGCTACGTATTATCACAATAAATTCTTTTAGTTGATAACTTTCAAGATTAGGTACAAAGTCTAATCCGTATTTTAGTTCAGCAACAAATAAACACGTTCCTTTTAAAATTTTCTGAACAGTTGCCTTGAAATTTAACTGACCTACAAAATATCAATGAAAAAATCTTATCTTAGGGTCTAGACAGACGGACCGCATTTCAACTGCAATCCATTATTATTCTGTGGTTCAGGTGCAGTTTGAATGCAGTTGACACGACTGCAATAGGACCGAAACCTAACGCGAAGTCCGATTGCTGTGAGCTGCACGCCGTCTGTCTAGATCCTTAAACTCAAAAACGCCGAAGCATTTCTCAGGTTTTAGGTCATGGTAGACATCTATACAGCACTAAAGTATGAGTGTATTTAGTATGGCAAACAATACTACTCGCCAGTATTATCTTGAAATTGAAGCGTTCTCCCATCAACCCGCAAGAGAAGTAAGAAGCCGGGGGTTGGGCGCGGGTAAGGTGAAGTCTCAAGTTAATTCTTGCGAGTAGTAGGTAAACCTGTATTGTAATGTACAAATACTTCTCTGCCACGCTGACATTCAGATCTGTGGCCTAATTGTCTACAGCACATGCTGAGCTGGTGCCTATCTGACAGCTACATGTTTATGTCCCTCAATTTTTTTTAATTTGTGTTTTTCCTATATTTCTTGGTATTCAGTTTATTGGTCAGACTATAAATAAATAAACATTATTTTTTTTTACCCTACAGAGGAGCAGAGCCCGAGAGCCGCGCGCTGCCGCCGGGGTCCCGGGTTCGAGAGGGTTCAATCGTGGCGCTCGCTCTCAACACTCTTCGCACGCCGCACAACGCACGAGTGAGGGTCGCACTGTGTCAGCGGACCAAGGTGCATAAATACATAACGTGATACCCAGAGTTATACAATACAGGGTTTGGAAAAAGGGTATACTAATCCAAAACCTACGTGTGCATGTTATATGTAAGCCCGAATATGGCTTAGATATAACGTGCTGCACACGTAGGTTTCCTCTTCCCCTTTTTGAAACACCCTGTTTTACGGCATGCGGGGTGCAAGTTTCTATGTCGCAGCCGGATCGTATAACCCGGCGTATTACATGACGGCTAGCCGCATTACAAGACAGGGCCGCTTTGTAATGCGGCGGATCAACGTTTAGCCGTATTGAATACGGCTGAATGAAAATGCGCCGGATTGTATTCGACATCATACGTCATTCAATACGGCTGGCCGTTATGTAATACGGCGAGAGATTAGCCGCCGCTTTGAAAGATTTTAGTTTTGATTTTTAACACTCGTGGCGCTGCTTGACATAACAACAATAATGGCGTTAGATACAGATATTTGATGATGATTAAAACGAAGAAATCGTGTTAAATATGCTAGTAAACAGTACTTCAAGAACAATTTTCACGTGAAATTAAATAATTTCTATTCCGATCAATGCGGGTACAGTGAAAAACGTACAAAAGATGTAACGCACATCAATCAGCTAAAGTGACCATGGATTCTGCTGGTCGGCGGATTTCCAGATAATACTACTGGGTCAAAAATATAAATTTTTTACCCAGCCGGCAAAGGTTATTTGATCTTGAAGAGACTGCGACGAGGCAAACGTAGTGTGGGACGCCCTCAGGCTAGATGGGGTAACGACTTGCGAAAGGTGGCTGGTTATGATTGGATGTGGAATGCTGTAGATCGCATCCAGTGGTGTGCTTTGGGAGAGGCCTACTTCCAAAAGTGATGTTGATGATGAAGAATAATAATTCCGAAGATCCTACAATCCGAGTAGTGCCCATTAACAGTATTTTGATACTTTAATGGAAGTCCATATGATAGATTTACTCTATTATGATTACAAAAATCCTTCACCTGTAATGTCATGCTTAGCCGCATTGTCATTTCAATACGTTCTTCAATACGGCGGCCCACGTTTAGGCGCATCGTACTACTACTGAATTGTAGGGTAACCATGTCCATACTAAGCATGACATTACAGGTGAAGGATTTTTGTAATCATAATAGAGTAAATCTATCATATGGACTTCCATTAAAGTATCAAAATACTGTTAATGGGCACTACTCGGATTGTAGGATCTCCGGAATTATTATTCTTCATCATCAACATCTGGACGTAGGCCTCTCCCAAAGCACACCACTGGATGCGATCTACAGCAATCCACATCCAATCATAACCAGCCACCTTTCGCAAGTCGTCACCCCATCTAGCCTGAGGGCGTCCCACACTACGTTTGCCTCGTCGCAGTCTCTTCAAGATCAAATAACCTTTGCCGGCTGGGTAAAAAATTTATATTTTTGACCCAGTAGTATTATCTGGAAATCCGCCGACCAGCAGAATCCATGGTCACTTTAGCTGATTGATGTGCGTTATATCTTTTGTACGTTTTTCACTGTACCGCATTGATCGGAATGGAAATTATTTAATTTCACGTGAAAATTGTTCTTGAAGTACTGTTTACTAGCATATTTAACACGATTTCTTCGTTGTAATCATCATCAAATATCTGTATCCAACGCCATTATTGTTGTTATGTCAAGCAGCGCCACGAGTGTTAAAAATCAAAACTAAAATCTTTCAAAGCGGCGGCTTATCTCTCGCCGTATTACATAACGGCCAGCCGTATTGAATGACGTATGATGTCGAATACAATCCGGCGCATTTTCATTCAGCCGTATTCAATACGGCTAAACGTTGATCCGCCGCATTACAAAGCGGCCCTGTCTTGTAATGCGGCTAGCCGTCATGTAATACGGCGGGTTATACGATCCGGCTGCGACATGGACATGGTTACCCTACAATTCAGTAGTAGTACGATGTGGCTAAACGTGGGCCGCCGTATTGAAGAACGTATTGAAATGACAATGCGGCTAAACGTTGATCCGGCGCATTACAAAGCGGCCCTGTGTTGTAATGCGGCCAGCCGTAATGTAATACGGCGGATTATACGATCCGGCTGCGACATCTACACCGTTCAAACGTGATTGATTGAAAATTAGCGCCCATTTGTTCGGCGCGGCGTAGGTACCTAGTGTACCGCTTGGTAGCTCGTTCGTAAGAACATTTACCACTTGAACTCTGGAGGCTGAAATAGTAGAGAGCAAATAAGTTGAACACATAAGTTTTTGTACGTTATATGAATATCTACAGATATTATTCACCTTTATGATTGCCATAATAGACTCGAGAGACTATACGCGAATCTCTATCCTCTGAGTCTGCATCTTGTTATAAAGAGTTGAAAATCTATAGATGGTGCTACCAGAGCCTATAATATATTTTTTTATTATCCAGTCTCCATTTTGAAAAATGGTGTCATTTTCAATGTTATTTATTATAAGTAAACCGTAGCTAAGGTAAAATCATTGAATTCAAGGCCTATACCAATACCGGCTTCGTCCGGTCAAACTATAGATTTGATTTGATGGAGATATCAACGATTAGCCGGAATAAAAGGATTATTATCGATAAACAGAAAAAGTATTTGCAAGAATTATAAACTTTTTGTGATTGATTATAAAGTATCGGGCGGTAATACGCACTCGATAACATTGACTGCCCAGATAGTGCAACAACTAGCCGATTAATTTACTGATAGTGTTTTATAGTTTTATTAGGTACAAGTATTTTTATGTTATTGCAAGGCAATGCCCATAAAGTTTCCATTAGCCTACTTCAGACAAAGTTATCTAGGTGTTTCATAAACATTAAATTGGTACTTTTACAACAGGTTGATAAAAAAGATTCATTATTCAAAACACACATAGACACAAAATATTATAGGACTTTAACAAAACCCTAATGTCTGTTTTACAATGTCTGGATAAAGGTGCGTTATAAGTTATAACATTATTTCTAAACTGGCGACCATGATACAATCGTGAAGGCTAGGCAACAGAAATATGATGTACAAAAATTTGGACCCAGCTTTAGGCTGCCTTGCATTGCATGAGCGTAGTTTTTATGAAATTTCACTGGTCAATTTTTATCTCGCTCACCGCACCGCTCCGCTCTTATGGACAGGCAGTCTCAGTCAGTGACAAAATAATATTTAACTTTTATCAATGAAAATACGCTAGTATTCCCAACTTAACCCACATTATTTCTGTTCCAGGCGTCAGCAGGCAAGAAGGCGTGTCTTCGAAACGTAAGAGAACACATCACCTCAGTCATCGGCCGCAACCTTAAATACTGGCGACGAGCGCAGACCTACAAACTAAGAGACGCGATCTCCAAGAGACTAGAAATATTACACCAAGTGCACTTCCACCTGTCACTTCTACACACTAGCGACCTCTATGACAAAAACCATAGACTAGATAAACTACTCAATTCCCTAACCTCCCTAGCAAAACACTGGGACATTGACGTGTCGCTGTTAAATACCAAATCGATTAAAAAGAAAACTGTGCTAAGTTGATATTTACTCCTATTTTGTATATAGTGTACATTTTATTTATTTATTTTGTATCTATAATAATATGTTGAACAGATTATTTTTCCTGCATAGTTATAAGTGAAAATGTTAATAATAAAAAGCTTCAAGTTGAATAAATGTGTTTGAACTGTTTAAGCTTCGCGCAGACATATTTTAATATAACAAATTATTCCTAAATCACAGCACAGACAAACATAATATTTAACGTAATTAAAAGTTTAAAATCTCGCTTAGAACTCTACTTCAGTGCCAAAGAAGGATAGAGTATTGGTCTTCTCGCTCTTACGCCACGCGCGGACCAAGCTCAGGATGGCGAGCATCGCTCGGTTTACAAATGACTCTGAAATATAAAACCATGATTGTATTAAGAGCAATGGAAACGCTCGGAAAAGAAACTATTATAATGTCGGACGTCATGCTATCTCACTCCAATCGTGGCCTGTTAAGACTCCCTTCCCTACTTACATAATATATTATACATATAACTATCGCCATCTGCCTTGACAGACCTGGGAGTGATTTACTGATCCAGTACGTCGGACGCCGCCACTCTACGCTCTACTAGCTTGACGGATCTAGGAGAGTATTTACTAACCCAGTGCGTCGGACCCCGCCACTGCTGTACATATAGTGCTCTACTATCTTATTGGCCCTTGTATTTACTGACCCAATATGTCGGACCCCGCTGCACGGTCTGCTACCTTGATGGACCCAGGAGTGATATACTCACCCAGTACATCAGTGTCCGTATAGTTGGGATACAGCTGGTGGTGCGGCTGCAGCAGGTACACCAGCTCCGCGCCGACCACGCCGGACAGGTAGTCGCTCAGGGACCCCGCCACCACGCGCTCGCTGCTGCCTTGGTGGACCTGGGAGATGAAAGAAGAAGAGGTTTCAGGGTCTCAGCACATGGTGTAAGAGTAATGTAAGGGGAGCGCATTTTTTCTTCTGTCAATCAGGCGTTCACTAGCTTACGTTCTACTGCTTGACAGAAGAAAAAGAGGCGATCCCTATACGTTGCGGTCATTACATTGCAGTTATGTGCGGTAACCTTATGGCGTAATAGCTAGCTATACTCGCGAGCATTGAAAAAGCTCCAGTGACATATGGAACGGCAATGGCAGGTGGAATTTTTTCATTGCTCGCGAGTAGGTATAATAGCGTCGCCAATGGAAAATAAATCATAACTTTTACGAATCTGCCAGTCATGCTTATTTGAATTTTTAGAACCTACCTTCTTCCTTACCTATTTATTTATTTATAAATAGGTATTACAGCAGGGCACTGTGCTGGTAGCCTACCTAAATATCACCAGTATGAAGCATGGAAATTAATCGCTTATAAATCTAACGCAGATAGATCTAGAGATAGGTAATTTATTAGATAGTCATGGCACTGAAAAAAGGAAGTAGGTTTTGGTAATTTCCACAGTGCATCATCAAATTATCAGCATTATATAAAACCTACAATAATTCCTAAGAATTATAATTAAAAATTATTAATTAACACCTTTTTCCCCTCGGGTAGGTATAACCAGAATGTATGCGGATTTAGGTTAAGGTTCCTCTAATTCCACCTATCAGAGATAATGACGGAGGACCCCTAAACTAACTTAATAGATTCTTCCATCATCTCCAATAGTGTGTTAGGGTGCTTACATAGAGAATCGGGTTCCCATGACATTAAAAAATCCGGGAAATGCTCCGTGAGTGAGCGCTTTCGCATAATCAGGTAACCGGTACAGGTAGATACACACCTCTATGTAAGCACACTTACACAAATCCATCCATCCCGCCCATCCCGGCGCTGACGTCGTATTATATAAGCGTAACGTAAGGAATCTTTTTAGTAAAAAGCGTGCTCGCGCTAGCCTGGTTGACAGAAGGAAACGAGGCAATCTCTTTACGCTACGCTTAGGTACCGCATATGTGCGGTGTGGTGAAATTAATTTTGTCCCCTAGTCCTAGTGTGTATCGACTCAGCTGTTGAATGAATGGCTGACCTCATAGATCCTCCCGTCTGGCAGGCGCGAGTGCCGCGCGGCGCGCTCGCCGATGGCCTGCAGGGTCTGCTGGTTACTCTGCGCGCGGAGCGTGTACCGCCACGGGTAGAGCAGCAGGTCCTGGAATGTGCAATATCATCTGCATTCATCAGGGTAAAAGATAGAGTTAGTTGTAATCCTCTACTGTTAACTAACGCATTGCCTGCCCAAAGAGCCATAATATTGATTCATTGATATTGGTAGCTAAAGCTATAATAAAACTAATAAAGGGACAGGAAATCTTATTTAGTGTATGGTATGCTGGGCAGTATACTCTTGTCTGACCATTTCTTTTTGGAGATAGAGTCGTGGTTAGCACAACAGCGCCAGCCTCCCTGATCCACGCCTTCACAATCCCACACCGAAGTGCCAATCTCTTCAACAAAATTTTCTTCACCTCCTATCAAACCCCACCTTCTTCGCCTCATAGCTGGGCTGCAGATGCACAGCCAGCTGCACGCGGCGGTCCAGGCGGTCCACGTAGCCCCGGACCGCCTGCGCCTCGCGCGCGGAGAACGGACGCGGTCCGGGGAACGCCTGCGAGCAGCGGTCCGGCCTGTGGGCGTGGTCGTCTGGAAAGGGACACCTTTATAAGTAGGTACTTAGCTCATAATAATATGAGAGAGCGGTATGGTAGATAGGTAACTATAAGCAAAGGTGATTTGAGCACTTACGAAAAGTTGGTAGTATGTATTTCTAATGAAGAATTTGACCGATGTGGGTTACCTATTGCCTTTCAGCTGCTGATAGTACCTCATCGAATGTGTAGGGTCAAGAAGAAAGTGTTGAGTCTGCTCCTTAGTGGAAAATCTATGCTTAGCCGACGAGGATTAGGTTTTGATGCTGGTGAGGAATCTGACTAATATAGATACTTTTAGATGACTCCATCAAATTCAAATTCAAATTCAAATGGTTTAATCGACGTAAAATTTACAATTATTTGTCGATAGTCATCTACCACCATTTCACAAAGGCCCCGTCATTGAAAAGGAAAGAAATGGCGAAAGAAACTCCTCGAGCATCTTTTCAACTTTTTCCTTATAATCTATTACAATTTTTACTTATATCTAGTACCTACAATTTTACTTAAGTACCTATATCCATTTCATTTTTTCAAGAGCCTTAGCTGAGGTGGACAAGACCACGCGTTTTTGTCGTTTAAATAATCGTTTATACTATAGTAAGCTTTACTACATAATGTAGCTTTAACATAATTCTTAAATTTTTGCTCAGTAAGGTTTATTGCTTCATTTGATAATTTATTATAAAAACGTATACAGTTCCCCATGAATGATGTGTTTGTTTTCGAAAGTCTGAGTGTGGGGAAAAGCAACTTATTTTTGTTTCTGGTCTCAATACCGTGAGTGGCTCCTACTTTACTAAATGAATTTAAGTTTTTACGAACATACATAATATTTTCATAGATATATTGGCATGGAACAGTTAGTATACCTATTTCCTTAAACGTATCTCTTAATGAAATTCTAGACCCTAATACATATATGGCTCGAATTGCTCGTTTTTGCAGAACAAAGATTTGATTAATGTCAGCCGCTCGTCCCCACAATAGAATTCCGTAAGACATAACACTATGAAAATAACTAAAATACACAAGCCTGGCTGTATCTACATCTGTTAACTGTCTAATGGTTCTAACCGCATAAGCTGCAGAACTCAATCTACCGGCTATCCTCTCAATATGGGGTCCCCATTGCAACTTTGAGTCAATTGTAATACCCAGGAATACCGTTTCATTTACTAACTCTAGCTTATCGTTATTCAATGTCAAATATGTCTCTACTTGTCTTACATTAGGCAAAGTGAATTTAATACATTTTGTTTTCTTGGAGTTAAGAGCTAAATTATTTACAGTGAACCAATTAGCAACTATGGAAAGAGTACTGTTTGCATTGTCAAAATTGACTTCTTGTCGCTTCAACTTAAATAAAAGTGAAGTATCATCAGCAAACAGTACTATCTCACATAATTTATCTACCAAAAACGGTAAATCGTTAACATATACAAGAAACAAGAATGGTCCTAAAATCGAGCCTTGGGGAACACCCATACTGACAGGACAGCCAGCCGAACGCACTCCATTTATGTCAACTAGTTGAGTTCTGTTGCTCAAGTATGATTCCAATAATGTAAGAGCTTTGCCAGTTAGCCATGGTAGGTATTATCTGAAAAGCAACCAACCTTGCCAATGGTACGCAAAGTTTCTGTTAACACGCACTCCGAAGCACGGGTGGCTATCATCTTTCTCCATATTCTTGTGCCACGCATCAGGCCTGGTGCCCTCGCGCGCCGTGAGGTTGGCAGACCACGTGGACGCGTTCACTGGCTTATTGTCGCGAATGGCTTGCGTGAACGTCAGGCCGTCAGGGTTGGCCAGCGGTATGAGGTACCTGTGTGAGGTTGAAATGTTTTTGGTGGAGTATTGGTGGTTTAATTTTGGATAGCGAGCAGCCGGACTCTTAAAATATCTGCAACATGTGTATTAATGTAGGTACTTTAATACTTAAATAATCTGTTTATTTTATTGTAGGTAAGTAAGGTACTTAGTTCATGTCTGAAATAGTTAAATATTCCTGGGTTTCTAGGTTTCCATAACTATACCAATGGTTAGCCCAAGTTTCGTTATTTTGTTAACGAAATCACAATATAAGTAAAAAAAGAGGCGTGACTATAAAGCATCAATGATTCAAACTAACTACAACTACATCAGAACAAGCAAAACTGACCAATCGTAGTCGTTGAAGAATGGTGCCTGGTAGTTGCTGTCGTGCAGCAGCCGGTCAGCCAGCTCCAACATCGCGTTGGGTACGCCCCACGCCATGCCGTCCAGACCTGCTGACCAAGAAGCTATACAGGGTGTTGCCAAAGTGGTGAGCCGAGCACACAACGTGGTCCGTGGTTTTCAATGTCTGAAAAGGACACTTGTACTAGCAGTACAATTGTACAATATTATACCTAATTTAGTTTAGATTCAAGCATTGTATGCATGATTGCATGTTAGTATTAAAATTAATGTATTTTATAAGATAACATTTTGAATGCTGTTGCACACCTATAATTGGTGCATGGATAGGATAAGCAACATGTACCTACTGTGTCTGAACAACTTTTTATCCAATGTGCTGTTGGTGTGTCTATTTCTGTAAATAATAATAATAAATAATAGTAAGTAGCTGTCTGTCTTGGACGGGAATCGAACCTGGGACGCTTGGCACAGATTAAAGTGATCACATTATTATGACAAAGGCTCTACGAGGTTAGGAGATTGAGGAGCGAGAACCTCTGATTATTGAAGATTTTCGGGTAAGGTATAGGTTGATTGTTAGCCTATGCTAGAGGCAGTATGTTGTTTGTTTAATCTACTACCGTATGCCTAGTGACTAGGCATATTATGCATGGGCGTACCCAGGTAGGAGCAGGGGGGGGGCAGCTGCCCCTCCCCCCCCCTAGAAGATAAAATAAAAAAAATCCTTCCAAGTGGGAATTAAAAATGTGTTACTTACTGTGCGCAAAATGAAGTGTTGGAAACTTTGCTTTTCAGTCAGATATTTTGATTTAATATTCATTTATATATAATGTTTCAATATACCCGACCGACCATGATCTCGGAACGGGTATGAGCTGCCCCCCCCCAAGCTGAAATCCTGGGTACGCCCTTGATATTATGTAAGTACATAGCAGTAATTTTTATCTAACCTACGCAAGGTTACTCAGGGCGCAGCACATAGGTATGTTAGGGCTGCACCCTATAACTTTGTACATAAATATTAGACAATAACAATGTGTCGCAGTTGCAAGTGTCGTTATCAAAATAAGGAGTGGAGTAAGTTCTCTACCATGGGAAATCTGAAATAAAAACACGTTAAAATCTATAGTTACACCATCCCATCTAATGTAGCACCAAATAAACGATTTGTATGTTGTATTTGTAAGCTGTCGTAAAGTAAATACCCCAGAGTCATTTATGCAGCAAGTTACCTGAAGGCTTAAAACTAAAAATATGGGTCTGGCATGAAAATAACTAACATACTTTATTATTACCTATTATTATTGTACTTGCCTCCTACAATGAGAATGCCAGGTTTCTTCGTTTGACTGTCACTGCGCAGTTCCAAGGCGGTTATGGTCCTATTTTGCGCAGTCCTGGGTTCCAGTTCCACCATATTGGCCAGATCTGGATCGGTTTTGGAGATCTGCTCGCACAGGTCCAATATCTCTTGGTGGGAGAGGTAATGGTCGTAGGTGAGACCAGCGCTGCTGCTTCGTAGGGCGGATAGTTTCGCCCCTGACCTGTTTTGGGCTTATGTTTTAATAATTATCCAAGTGTTCTAGGTATTTGTAAGTATAAGTTACCGAGAGTTAGAGTGGGTACCTATAGTAAAGTTTTAGAGATCCAGAGGTAACTAACCCTTTTCGTTTGATTACCTAATACTTAGTTACTTTTTTATGTTCGATGGTTCGTACTGTAAATACCTAAAATATGATTATAGTAGGTGCCAATATTCAGGACTTCAGAAGGTTAATATAAGTTAAAACTGACCGTAAGAAGTTTCGTGGTGGAAATAGCAGCATGAAGATGGCCCCCAGGGCGTAGAGGATAGCAATTGCATAAATTTTTATTTGCAATAACATTTTGCTATTTGAATTTATTTCATGTTGATTTACAATTTTCTACGTAAACCTCACGTAAATAAACAGAAATCTTTTCTTTTCATAGCACGAGGCATAGAGAAAATACCTAATACTATTCTGTATAGAAAAGCGATTCTGCGTGTTAAAACTTAAAATATTAATGAGAAAAATTTACGGTCAAACGCTCAGCTTGAACCACGGATTTCAGCCTTCAGAATATCTCTGCCATTTACCCTGTAAACCTTAGAAAGATCCCGTTATTAAAATCTCGACCCCTCCGACCTGATAAAGATTATGAAAGTAATAGTTAAGTATGCAAGTTACTTAATTAATAATCTTTTCAATCACTCAAAAACAACATCATCTCTTGTGTTTTGTGGATCACTGCGCTTTCCAGAATAAGGCAATCTCTAAATTAGTTGGTGAGAACTTTCAGAAGATACTAAGTAGGTACATAATTATGTACCTACTGTTTGTACATAATGTATCATGAATTCATGATAAATAAACTCGTCGAGGTCATATACTTGCACAGTTGATCGCATTCGTAAGTAGTGGCCCGCGGGTAGGGCACGGGTGTCGCGGTATAAAAAAATACTAACAAAAAAAACTGAATTGGTGTGATTTTTTTTATATTTTTTGATATTTGTTGAATATCAAGTGACTGAAATTAATCAAAATGGTGAGCTTTGTTTTTTTTCGTGAGTGTTTGTTATTATTGTAAGTAAGTGCTGCTACTGCTGCTTTAGCTTTTTTTTAACTGAGCTTTAAAAAAGAAAGTTTAACGTTAGGCCACGTTAGGCAGGTAAGTTCGAAATCCGATATTAGAGTAGGGCTTAGAGTATATATTGAGTAGGGCGATTTTTTACGCAAGTGATTTTGCGCCTTGAAATATTTATTTATTTTTCTCAAAGGTTGTCTGTAAGGGATCGCATTAAAGGCGGCCTTGCGCATGAATGAAATAAGTCCTAACAGCACTCGCGCAGCATTTCATTTCAAACTAGGTACTTACTTCATAACTACTACGTAGGGCTAATCTCAAAAAAATATAATCAGAAGAGAACCCTAGTGTTGACTGACTTGCATACGATTCTTTGTATGCATATCTACTATTACCTATCTATTTTTAATTAAATTATATTATAGGTATAAATTCCCATGCAAAGCATACCCATACTGTACTTAAAGTACTTAGGTACCATTCCTTACGTACTTATTTATTTGCCATACTTAAAATATGAATAATACACACACACACGCACTCACGCCTTGTACTAATGTACTCCCTTGCGGGGTAGGCAGAGGTGCATTGCTGCACCCACTTTTCGCCAGAGTGTTATGTTAGACCCAATGTAATAGGGGGCAGGCCTATTGCCATTTTACGGGCACATCCAAGACCTGAGAACAAATATCTGTGTTTAAACAAATATCTGCCCCAGCTGGGGATCGAACCCGGGACCATCGGCTCAGTAGTCAGGGTCACTAACCACTACGCCATTCGGTCGACATGAATAATAATTAAAAGAAACATGTAAAATTATAATTTGAATATAAATATTAATCTATAGAATGGATTAATGAACCGTATCATGGATTTACCAATGGAGGTACTTGACAGTTCGTTATCTTGAATTAATTTAGTACCTAGCTATTCCTACCTATGTACTGTAGGAATTATTTATTGTTTTATTAGTAAATAATATGTAGGTAGGTACGGAGGATAGATTGTTGGGATACCTAAGCCTATGTCCAGGGTCGTACCTACAGGCTTATTTCTAAGTACTTACCTAATGTAGGTTTTTACGGGGATTCCACTAATCAATCACTCAGCCGATCTATCATGATCATGATAAAGGGATTAATACCTACATTATATCTACGGGTCAATTTGTAACATCGATTCTGAAGGATACATTTTAATGGCCTTTGAATTTAATATAGACATAATTTTGCATGTTAGTTTACGAACTTTTACCTATTATAAGTAGATAGGTTCTCATTGTTTTTAGTAAATCTACCCAAGCATTAACGCTGAATTCTGTTTATATCCGCACTTTATAGTTTACTAGTAGTTCCCGCGAGCTTCGCTTCGCCTTAAAAAGTTTTCCCATGGGAATTCCGGGATAGCGTCAGCGCACACCGAACTGCAAAATGCTCGCGCATGGTCGAGCAAACTTTAGAACGCATACTCGAACATTTACTAGAAAGCTCGAGCATGGTCGAGCATCAAGTTGGGACGTGTATTCAATTTTGAAATGTATGGAATTATCATAAGATTAATTTTTCAATGATTTCACAATATGCTCTGCTCTGCTCTGCTCTTGGTGTGCGCTGACCCATAAAAGTAGCCTATGTTCTTTCTCAGAGTCTAAACCATATGTATACCAAATTTCATTCAAATCCGTTCAGTAGTTTTGGCGTGAAAGAGTAACAGACAGACAGACAGACATACACAGTTACTTTCGCATTTATAATATTAGTTAGGATAGGATAGTCTTGCTAAGCGACAATTCAGTAAATCACTTCGTTGAATTCCATACTTAGTTACTTACTATTCTCAAATGAAAAACTGGAAAGTAGAAAAACATTCTCATTGTCATGTGAGGCGAGATTCCATATTTTTTTTCATTATTTATTTATAATAACATAATAATATACTTAATATGATATTATGTTCTGTTTCGTATTTTATTAATCAGCTGACCTTTGTTAATTAAATGATACGTAAAAATCATTTTTATCACCATGTAGTGTATGTATGTATATACTTAACACCTGAGTAGATAATTATAATATGTAAACCTATGTAAGTATCATCAAGTAAACAAAGGAATTCCATTTAAAAAACACTTCGTTCAGTCCAAATGGTTGCTGCGTCGCCTCGTTTGGTCAGTAGTTAGCAGTCAGTACCGAGCTAGATGCAAAAGGCTCAATTAATCCATTACATAATGAAGGTAACTGTAGCTTAACAAAACCGAACGAAAAATGAGCTTCGAAATTTCATAAGCTACTTAGATGGAGAAGGAGCGGTGGTAGCTCAGTCGGGTAAGCGCCCGCTTCTCACGCCAGAGATACGGGTTTGACTCCCGGCGGAGGCGGGCGCTGACATCTGTACCAATGTACTTATACAATCGCAATATGTATACAATCGCTCTTACAGTGAAGTAAAACTGCCATAACTTGCACCTATCGCAATATAAGAACCTGCCTACCTATTATAGTTATTAGAGGTTCTTTAAACAAGAGACAGTGATTTTTATTAGCGAACTAATCTTGCAAAATGTTTGTCATTGACCGTCAACTGTAGTATGTTAGAGCGTCGTCGTGTATTTTAAATAACTGCATTCTCTGACAAGGCCGTGTCTTGCCCATGACATAGGAAGTAGAGGTTACGTATTTGGCTATTCATTATGATATGCATATGATAGCCAAGGGCGACAGTAGAGGTTATTAGCGGCTGTCGGCCAGACACTGCATCCAAACTCTTCTCTGGTCGTAGCGGTCTCCGTTCCATCGGGTTAAGAAGAGGGAGGACGAGAGAGTGCATCTGTGACTGCGCGCCCACTTGTGCACTATAATATCATCTGCGCATCGGACTGCTCTTGGACAAGGACCCGGATTTAAAAAAGCCCTACGGCGATGAACAAAGGTAGAGAGGTTCGGTTGTGATGCACACCGGGCTTTGTCTGATGTTTGCACGTAGGCGGCTCAGAGAGAGTGGTCGCTTTTACGCTGATCAGAGGTAACAGTGTAAGCTCGGCAGCACTCTGGGCGACCAAGCAGCCCTTTTTAGGGAAGCACTGCTTGCCCTGCATGGGGACAGGACTAGAAAAGGTGTCCTAAAAATTGCTTACCTCAAATCAACAGGGAGGTAGCAACCACGGCTGCCTAAGCATCCCATCACTCGTGGTCACAAGCTCAATAATAAAAAGAATGTAAGAACCTCAAACATGACGTTTGCAGCTTGGAATGTACGGACACTGATCGATCGCGACTCCAACTTGTGCCCAGAAAGGAAAACTGCCATAGTGGCCCGTGAACTCCGTCGATACAACGTGGATATAGCTGCACTAAGCGAGACCCACCTAGAAGACGAAGGTGAATTAGTGGAACACGGTGGCGAATACACGTACTACTGGAAGGGTACACCCGCCTCTGAGCCAAGACGTTCGGGCGTTGGTTTTGCAATTAAAAACTCTATAGCTAAAGACCTAGTGGAATGCCCTGTATATGTCTCAGATCGCATAATAACACTGCGCCTTCATATGGAGAATAGCCAGTTCCTGAATTTGATTAGCATATATGCTCCAACTATGACAAACGACGAAGAAGTTAAGGATCGCTTTTATGAAGATTTGTCAGCCTTACTAATTAGCATTCGCCCGGTGGAGAAGATCCTTTTGCTAGGCGACTTTAATGCAAGAGTTGGGCGGGACTTTGAAGCTTGGCCGCGTGTTTTAGGTCGACATGGTATTGGTAATATGAACAGTAACGGCCAAATGTTACTTAGCCTCTGTGCTCAATTTGGCCTGGCTATAACCAATACCCACTATAGATTACCTGTAAAGCACAAGGTTACATGGATGCATCCGAGGTCGAAACATTGGCATTTGATAGACTATGCAATCGTAAGACAGGCTGACCTATCCCAAGTGCTCGTCACTAGAGTAATGCGAGGAGCCAACTGTTGGACGGACCACAAGCTTGTAGTCACGAAAACCAGATTGCAACTTCGCCCTCCCATCAGATCCAACAGAGCTAAACCTACGCGTCTAGATATAGGAAAACTGGCTAGCTTGGAAACTCAAAGGGACTATCGTCAAGCTTTAAATAGCGCAACCTCGACACTGGACGCAAACGGTGATCTTCAGGCGATATGGGATCTCCTTTGTTCGCAAATAATCGACTCGGCCAAACACACGTTAGGGAAACTAACCAGAGTTAACGAAGACTGGTTCGACGAGAACGATCAGATACTGACCGAAGCGATTGCAAAGCACCGTGCTCTCCTTCGGCGTCAAGGTCGAGGACGACAGTTACTGGACGAGATAAAGAAGAGCAGTGTGGCCCTCCGAACTCTCACTCGGGAATTAAAAGATCAGTGGTGGAAAAATAAAGCCGAGTATATCAACTGGCTTTCAAAGTCAAACTGTCTAGGACTGTTTTACGCTGAAATAAGGAAGTTAATCGGCAGTGTGCCCCGTGTTAATGTGCCACTCGTATCCAAAGATGGCACCCAACGACTAACTTCTAAAGTAGACACCTTGAATCGTTGGGCTGAACACTTTAATCACCTTCTTAATGTAGACCGAGCAGCAGATCTACAACACATAAGGGCGCTACCAAAACTTACTGAAAAGACTGAATTGTGTGCTCCACTCACACTAGAAGAAGTAGTCACAGCGATAAGGCAGCAACCAAATGACAAGGCGACTGGAGTTGACAACATCTCAGGAGAACTCTTAAAGTATGGAGGAGAGCAGTTGTACAATACCATCTGGAAATTATTTCTGCGAATGTGGGAAGAAGAACGAGTTCCAAGCGACTTTAAAATCTCACGCATCTGCTCCTTGTATAAAAACAAGGGAGCCCGTTCTGATTGCAATTCCTACCGAGGCATATCTTTACTCTGCATCCCTGGGAAAATTTTCGCCAAAATACTTCTGAATAGACTCATTCCGGTGTCTGAAACACTACAACCAGGAAGTCAATTTGGCTTTAGACCTCAAAGAGGAACCTGCGAAGCGATCTTCAGTCTACGCCAACTACAAGAAAAGAGCAAAGAGCAAGGACAACCGCTTCATCTGTGTTTCGTAGACTTAGAGAAGGCATTCGATAGTGTCCCCCGAGAGGCTCTATGGATAATCCTGGAGAAATATGGCTGCCCGGATAAGTTTGTAAGGCTAATAAGACTTCTCCACGACAACATGACATGCTGTGTTACAGCTAATGGCGAGCAGACAGAGTTTTTCTCAGTTACCTGTGGAGTCAAACAAGGATGTGTCCTAGCACCCACTCTGTTCGCCCTTTACTTTGCCGTGGTGGTTCGTGAAACGATTGAAGACAAATCGGAGGGCATCCACATTCGCTTTCGGACGGACGGAAAGCTATTCAATCTGGCTAGACTTAAGGCGAGCACCAAAGTCTCCTATGATGTCGTAACAGAGATCATGTATGCAGATGACCTGTGTTTTGTGGCGGATTCCCCAGGCGGTCTGCAAAAGCTGATGACAAAACTCCATGAGGCTTGCTGTAGATACGGGCTAAAAATCAGTGTCAAGAAAACCGAGGTTATGTCCTTGGATACACTACAAACGGATGGCTCTGCACTGAACATTCGCCTTGGTGAGGATACTCTAAAGCAGGTAGACAAGTTTAGATATCTGGGAAGTACCTTGACAGCTAAAGGAGATCTAGACGCTGAGCTAAACAGCAGGATCGGTGCGGCCTCTGCAGCCTTTGGAAAGCTACAATTGAAGCTTTTTCGCTCTCACGATATCAAACGATCGACAAAAATTGCTGTTTATATGGCTATCGTGTTGCCTAACCTTTTATACTCAGCGGAAACCTGGTGCGTATATCGCAAGCACATCCGAATATTGGATAGGTTTCACCTCAAGTGCCTTCGAGACATTTTGAATATCAAATGGTCAGATCGCGTTCGCAATACAGAGGTACTGCGCAGGGCAAATGTTGGCGGCATTGAAGCCTATTTGATGAGACGACAGTTGCGTTGGTGCGGGCATGTCTCCCGTATGTCCGATGAGAGGCTGGCCAAGCGCGTGTTCTATTCGGAGCTCCGAGATGGCAAACGGAAACAAGGTGGCCAGTTTCTTCGATATAAAGACGTGTTGAAGAGGCACATGAAGAGCTGCAATATAGCACCAGAGAACTGGGAGAAGTGCGCCGCCGAGAGGCCTGAATGGAGACGCCGGGTTCAGACAAATGTTTTTACGTTTGAAGAAAAAAGACGTAAAGATCTCGACACTAAGCGAGATCAGCTGAAGGCCCGACCACCTGCGGCTATAACATATAATTATGAGAATGGAGTTTTGAAGTGTGGTATATGCGAACGAACTTTTACCGCCAAGATTGGCTATGTTAGCCACACAAGGGCACACCAGCGAAACCTAAATAACAAGTAGCAGTCGCCGTAGCCGCATCGGCATGGAAGACATCATCATCATGATATGCATAAATTAATGTTTGCAACCTTAAATTTTAATTAAATCGGGTGAATGCGCTCCTATTAACCTTCCTACAGCTCGAAACAATAAGTAGGTAAATGCAAAAAGGAAATCCGCTGAAATGCTCTCCATGCGGAGATTACTTATTACTTCCTTAAGAACATTGATTTATTATAATACTTATATGGTCGAAGACGGCAGGTGTCCTCTGTACCTACTTTTATTACACGCTCAGAAATTACAAATTGTCCTAGTAGGTATCTACAAATAAAGTTTTTCAGATTGAGTCCTTTCGGTCGTCAGTAAGTACACTCACGGGCAATGAAAAGGTTCCACTGAGAAAAGCACCAAATTACTTCTAAACGGAAAAGGCTAGCGTAATGCCGTCTTCTGCAACATTGAAGTACATTTAACAGAGCATCAGGATATTACCAACTAAAATCGGTAATATATTGTTCCAATTTTAAATTAAACCTTTGAAAAAATTGGGGTCGACTGTTGTCGAAATTTTGTGAGTGGAACCTTTTCATTGCCCGGCAGTGTATATAATCTATGTTCTAAATTCTAGTAGATTTTCATTAAGTTTCCTTTCCCCGATTTTTTAAAAATGTACCTATGTATTTGTTATGTACTTACTTACACTTACACGGTTATCATTAAGATGTTATCAAGTACCTAAAGTATCTAAAAGATTGATCATAACATGCAAATTTAATTACTGGTTTATTGCAGTAACGTGACAAACGCCTACTTTTAATCATTACCTTTTTGGTGACGAAAAATCAATAATAGTGATTAAGATTAGTGGTTTATCATATTATCACTATGATATGTTTATCGAACATGTGCTTTTATGGCTCAGTCGCGTGAGATGAGGCAATGGTCATGGATTTTAGCAAATTTCTATGGAACTATCCCATTAATTCTATATTAATTATTCCTTTAGAATTCTTTAGTACACTTTGACCCCTCTTTGATTATAAATATCCTTCCGCCCTAAGGTTGTCTTGAAAAAATCGCTTTAAGCGATAAGACCGCAATTTTGTAGATATGTGTTAGTTTTTAAGTTAAGTAAGTTTATTTTATGTGTGTGTACAATTAAAGAATATTCTATCTATCAATCTATCTAATTCACCTTTCCTATGATAGAGAACGTAAAAAATCTTTTAGGAGGCGATAAACCCTCCCTCTATCATAAGTTTTACTTACTTACTCACAACTTACGTAGTACGTTTAATAAAAATATATTTAAGTAGTTATCTCTTAAGGTGGGTACTGACCAACTTTACGGATTGTAATGTAACATTCCCAGCGAGCATGTTACGAAACGCTGTGTTTTAAAAGCTCGATGCTTGCTGGTTTCCCCGTACGTAACACTACGTACTGACTGCACGAATGCTCGCCGTGTAACATGTTACATTACACCTTGTAACGTTGCATTGGTCACCCACCTTTAGGACTTTGAAGATTCAGTAGTAGGTACCTAGTTACTTAAGTAGGTATAAATATATAAGAACTTACTTATATTTGGCCCTGTACATAAATACTGTGAAACCCAAAAGGCACGTCGGTAGGTAAAGTACATGTTTTAACTATTTTGTAATCGTTTACTGCAATACTCGTGTGTTAGGGAGATAATAACAGTGCCAGTAACTAAATAGGTTTTTATGTAAGTATGTATGTACATACTAAAGTATTTTTATGTACTTAAATACATTGTAAGAAAGCGGTAACAGGTAGGAACACACCCTACATAGTTAATGCCTTCCAAATAATCTTACCTTGTGCATTTGACAAGGTACCTACAAAAGTGTATGTTGGTAGCATGTTGGTATCCCGTCATGAAGCGGACTGAGACTGATAATACAGGGTTTTGCAAAAAGGGTATACTAAAGCCGAAACCAGCATGTGCAGCAAGGTTTTGGATTTGTATACCCTTTTTGCAACACGATAAGGTTGCACGTGCACGATAAAGTTGTTCTAGTATCACATCTAATTATCAATCGGTAGCGAGTCAAAAATATTAAAAATTACTTAAATAATATTTTCAGAGTGAAGGCCAAACCAACCTGGCTTTCGAGGAATCGCCTGAAAAAGATCTGAACAAAACAGAGGCACCTGAAGTGGTGAGTAAATTGGTAGCTCAGTATTTTTAATATTTTGTTGATTAAGTACCTAGTTACTTATTATAACACAATATTATTTTTAATTATTATGTCGTGCTAAGATTAATTTATTGTATCTTGCAGGTAAAGAGCACCCCTGGCATTGGCTTTGTTCTTGAAAAAGGCGACAATGTAAGTATTTGGTATACATGGGTAAATAGTGCATACTAAACGCAAAAAACCTTTAACTTAACTACATCTACATACTTACTACTGTCTAACGCCGAGTTGCACAGGAGCTTTCAACTAAGGTCGACCCTAAGTATATTGCTGCCTTTCTTTGGCAGTACCTATACACGGACAGAAACTGACTGACGGTTGACCTTAGTCATTCCTCCGTTCCACTCCGCATACCACCGAAAGAGCACCATTACCATAACAAACCTGTGTAGCCGATGCTTCTACTTATATGTAGTTATATGAGCTTGCCAAAGAGCGATGGAGCGTACTATACTTGGTGTACGAAGGATTGACCGAATCCGGAACACCACGCTACGCTCCTCGACTCGTATAACTGATGTGGGCGCACAGACTGGGAAGCTAAAGTGGGCCTGGGCAGGCCACGTCTGTCGCATGCACCCGGACCGGTGGGCCAGAATTGTCACCGAGTGGGTGCCCAGTGATGGACGTCGGCGTCGCGGAAGACCCAGACGGAGATGGCGGGACGACCTTGACAGGTTTTTGCCTCAATGGCCGAAGGAAGCACATGATCGGGGACGGTGGTCAGTTCATAAGGAGGCCTTTGCCCAGCAGTGGGACACAATACAAGCTGCATAAAAAAAAAAAAAAAAAAATATGAGCTTAGTCGACTCTACAATCACCGTATTACATGCGGTCTCGCCTACGCCTAATACAGACCACGGTAAACCTAATACCTCAATGCTTCCTTCTAGAACAATGCAGCGAGAGAAGAAGAAGAAGAGGAGCCCGAGCGAGCCATGTGGGGCAACCAGATCGAGTTCCTCATGTCGTGCATCGCGACCTCCGTGGGGCTCGGCAACGTGTGGCGCTTCCCCTTCGTGGCCTACCAGAACGGGGGCGGCGCCTTCCTCATCCCATACGTCATTGTGCTGTTCCTCATCGGCAAGCCCATGTACTACCTGGAGTGCGCCATCGGACAGTTCAGCTCGAGGAATTCTGTGAAGGTCTGGTCGCTGTCTCCGGCTATGAAAGGTGAGGATTCTGTGGTTTTATTTGGCGGTGGAGGGGGGGCGATGTGGCTCTGACTAGTAGTTGGGATATAATGGGAGCAACGATCTGTGAAAGGCTGTGAAAGATATTGGTAAATTTTATGTGCCTTCGGACTTCGGAGAGGTCTACTATCCACTTTTAGTTAAAACCAGCCTTATCTTATTTCGGGCTGTGAGATAGTTTTTTTAATATCTACTCTTGAAAAATAAGAAATATTTTATACCTACTTACCATATAAGAGTAACAGAGTACATTACTTACTCGTGCCATTTAAACGTGTTTTATTTAACTACAATATTATTATTAGATACTTAGTAGGTATATCCAATCATTTTATTTTGGTACCTATTGCTCTATAAATTCTAAACCTAACCACAAAATTTACTTAGGTACACAATAGAAACATTCCACTACCCATCCCAGGACCAACAAGCAATGTAATGAAATGAAACCGCATTTCAAAATGGGTACTTGCTTATAGGGTGCCTTTACACCAGACCAGTGATATTATTATATGACACCAGTGTTATGCAGCTATGCTGCAATGATGTGAATGTAAATCCACCCCCACCAGTGCCATGCCATTATTGGTCTACACCAATGAATACCTATGATTTGTAGACAATAGCAACTTATTGGTCTACAGTCTACACTAATGAATATGATTTGTAGACAATAGCAACCTAAGTAATTATAAAATTAGGAGGAAATAATAATAATAATCGGTTTCTTGGGCTCATAATATACTATGTATGTCTATGCTAAAAACCATATAATGTATAATCGCATTACCCTTACCGTATCCCCAGGCACGGGCTACGCGCAAGCGCTCGGCTGCGGCTACATCCTGTCCTACTACGTTGCGATCATCGCGCTCTGCCTGTTCTACCTGGTGAAGAGCTTCAGCGCGGAGCTGCCGTGGGCCGTGTGCGACCCGGCGTGGGGCGCCACCTGCGTGCCCTCGGGCGCCGGCGGGGGCGCCCCCGTCGCGGGGGGCGTCAGCAGTGCTGAGCTGTACTTCACGTGAGTGTGCTGGGTGTAGTAGGGAGTGGTAGAAGTTAGGCCGTTTACGCCAGGTGTCAGGAGTATACGCAATATTAGTCACATGCCTCGGGGATTCTAATCAGTTAACCATTGTTCGGTATGTCTGTATGCATGGACCTTTCGACCCTGCGAGGGCACATTAGACCGCGCATGGATGTTTAAGAGCGAAGCGGTGCATCCAATGGGCAGGCTATGGTCATAAAGTACCTATAAAGGCATCTTCTCTAATTGGGTGCGACAGTAATACTATGTCCTCGGCCTTCCTTATCCAGCCAGCTCTATCGGCTACCAGTCCAGATTATTCCAGATGCAGAGGTCCAGTCCAGATGGCTTCTCAAGCTATAAGTACCTAGGTATACGGTTTGCCTGTTCGCGGTTTCCAATCAAAAAAATTTAACTAGAAGTTTGCTTCGCATAAATAGGAAATAATTTCTTACTCATGAATAGTTACTTTATTTTATTACTACAGTAACTAGGTGTTAAAACACATAGATCTATTATGTACCGGTAAATATAACCACATACAATAACACGGTAACTTATCTTTTATAGGAAAACCGTGCTGCAACAAAGTGACGGCATTGAAGGAGGTCTCGGTAAGAACATAATAATATTATAATTTTATACTACTTACATGAAATTCACCTACGTTGGTATGATAATTATGCTTGTACACTTGCAACTATAATGTACCTAACATATAGAGAGGAACATATTAATAGTCAATTAACTAATACTTTATTACGAAGATTTGAAAAAAGAGTAGAGCATCATCCTGACTATCCCATAGAAAAACGCGTAGGCACTGTTTTCTGTGTCTGTAAGAAAAACTAAGTACCTACTATACCTACCTAGGGCTGGACTATGATTGGTCACTGTGGTGAAGCCACTAACTTGCTCCGAAGACAGCCAATATGTCAGTCAGAAATCGCCTCATGTACCCCATTACTACGAGTAAACATTGCAATTCCCATTTCCAGGAGCCCCGATCTGGTACCTGACGCTGTGTCTGTTCGCGTCGTGGCTGATCATCTTCGTCATCGTGGCTCGCGGCGTGAAGAGCTCCGGGAAAGCCTCCTACTTCCTGGCCCTGTTCCCCTACGTGGTCATGCTGATCTTGCTCATCAGGTAAGGAGATGATGAAGGATCTAAATGATGTAATGCTTGATATCAACGTTTAGGTTACCTAAACCACACTAAACCTTTGCATTCTACGTGAATAAATCTATGTTTGGCAATAAAGACACTTTGGAATATAATACATACGCGGTACTTACTTGTTCGTTAGGGTCAATTCAGACGTACCACAACCACACCACAGCCACAACCACGCGGTGTGGTCGGGCGTATATTTTGTATTGACAATGAATAATCCAATTCACACGTGCCACATTTTGCCGTTGTCATCGACCACCTGTGTAATACGACCACATCGCAACCACAACGCAACCACATCGCAACGGCAACGCCGCCACGCGGCGGCGGCACCGCGGCAACCTGTTCTCCGTATTAACTGCATACGACCACGTGGGTACCACATCGCAAAGACAGCGACAACACAACGACATCGACATTTTGTCGCTGCCACAACGCAACTGCAAAAAGCCGCTGTCACACAATTCACACGTAACCACAGCTTGACCACATTTTGTCGCTGACATATTCCATATTAGCTATGTATTTCTTCAGTCCATTAATGAATGTATTGTTGTACTTTTTAGATCAGCTACGCTCACAGGCGCCGGCGACGGTATCCTCTTCTTCCTGACTCCGCAATGGGACAAACTTATCCAACTTGATGTGAGTATAGTATACTATATCATATATATACTATAGTACCTCTAGTCTCCTTGTGTGCAAAGAACATATTATATACCATTTCGCGTTGGATGACATGACGTTGCAGCAGATGACGAGTCGTAACATCATTATTATTACTGGTTTTTACCATTAATGTTCGAAAGTATTCCTATGGACGTGTCGTCGAGCGATACGTTGCTGGCTGCCAAAACAAGACCCATAAACCTATGCAAGTAACTTGAGCAGCGACTTCATTAAATTGGTGGACCAACAGTTCAACCGATTGTGATAACGTTTCTGAACCACACGTCATCACAGGCAATACAAACTGTATAATATTGCATGCCAACTATTAAGTATTTAGCAGTTCAATGAATGTTGCTTCCGCCTGTAATAGGGATGCACACGAGAACCTTTTTGTGTCTTAGTTTTTAATAAATTGCATGTGTGTTATTCTGTTGGTGGAACAATAAATAAATAAAATAAATAAATAAATACTAATATTGATAACCTTTTTCTTCCAACTCTATAGGTTTACATTCATGTTCCGTTGTCCCCAGGTGTGGTACGCGGCGGTGACGCAGGTGTTCTTTTCTCTCTCCGTGGGCACGGGAGCCATCATCATGTTCTCCTCCTACAACGGCTTCCGACAGAACATCTACAGGTGTGTCCTGCTGTCTCTCTCTTTCGTCAGTAGCTGGTGTATCGATCTCTCTTTCATCAGTAGCTGGTGTATTGATCTCTCTTTCATCAGTAACTACGAGCTATATTATCGAACGGCAGGAGGAGTAGAGGCCCATAGTGATCCATTATTGGCTGATGATTAATTAATAGAGCTGGACTAGGATCCGTCACCTGTGTGAGAGGATTAACTTACTTATGTGTTATTACATTAGTATAGTCGGTCGCTAAATCCGAAATCATTTTGATGGTACCATGAGTAATTAGTTCTGTGTAATTATTTACTTCCTACAGTTCCAACATAACCAATAACTCTATCAAACATGTCCCAACAGAGACGCCATGATCGTGACAACCCTGGACACATTCACCAGCCTCATGTCTGGTATCACGATCTTCGGTATCCTGGGCAACCTGGCCTACGAGCTCGGGTATGATGACGTGAACAGCGTCATCGGCTCCGGAGGCACCGGGCTCGCCTTCATCTCCTACCCTGATGCTATCGCCAAGTCACCGTTTGTGCCACAGGTAAGCGGAATGACTGGTGAATTCACTGGCTTTTGACATGGCTTGTATTTTAAATTAAATATTGTATGAATGTAGAACATCAGATTGTACAATGTACAGTGTTGAGATGATGTAGAGAGAGCTAAAATTGGCAAGGAGGATTGGGCACATTGGGCCGCAGCACAATAGTCGCTCCAGTGTATTGTCCATAATTATTCGTAATCAGTTGATGTAAGGACCTACCTACGTCATTCCACCTAAATAGTCCTACCCCCGTAATGGAACTTTTCGATAGTACTTACGTCTTACTGCATGATAATTATTCCAATGCAGTAGACAAACATGTAAATATCAATTAAAATCTAATGACAATATTTAGGTAGCCATTAGACTGATCCAAATCTAACACAATTTTAATTGGTTTCTAATCTTTTTAGCATACACCTTGAATCTATCTTCTTATCCATCTAATCAATTTGCATATTTCAAGGCAAAATATTTTATTAAGATTTTACGTCACCACTCCTTCCTACTTACAAATTACGTAGAAACGTAAAAGTACCTACGTCCAACTAAGTATAAAGTCCTGAAAACGGAAGTTGATCCTAACTAATTGTTAAAGACCGTATAGATCGATTATTTAAGCACAAATTCAATAACTGACAATGATCAAAACTCATTGCAAAATTGCACTTTTCGGTCACGGTCGTACCATTCACTCCCCGAGGGTAATCTGTTATCCTCACTAAACCCTCCATCCAACCCCACCCACAGCTGTTCGCGGTCCTCTTCTTCCTCATGATGTCGGTGCTGGGCGTGGGCTCGGCCGTGGCGCTGCTGTCGACCATCAACACGGTGATGATGGACTCGTTCCGGCGCGTGCCCACCGTTGCCATGTCCGCCATCTGCTGCAGCGCCGGCTTCCTCATCGGGCTCGTCTATGTCACTCCGGTGAGTGCTGCGGCTGTTTTTGTGAGAGATGAGAAGTAACAAGATCCGCAAGAATCCGCAAGATCGATAGTAGTAGAGATATACTTACTGTAGACTTGTAGAGCAACTTTTCTTTTGGGTAGGCTCGGCAACCTCCGTACCTATGTAGGTATTCTAAGAGGTATGTAATAATTTGCTAACTGTACCTATGTTCGCAAGATCGCATGCCATACGTGCAGTAGCCTTTCGTAAGATTTTGGCCCAAGATGAAGAATGAAAATAGAGTTATGTATGTGGTAGAAAATTATGTCCACATGGCCATGGCATGCAGCATTAAAACCGCGTTTTTGTGTTACCCCGTAAGAAAAAGAAGCTGCCTTTCTTTCTAAATAGTCATTTGTGTATTATTTCAGGGCGGGCAGTACATCCTGGAGCTGGTGGACTACTACGGGGGCACGTTCCTGGTGCTGTTCGGAGCCATCGCCGAGATCGTCGGCGTCTTCTGGATCTATGGTGAGTACCTAATTAATGGCTTATTCAAACCGCAAAAACTTAGTACTTTTACCACTAGTCAGAGGCCTTCGGGCAGCTTGAAAACATCTTACAGTCGCGTTGCTCTAAAGTTTAGAGCAACGCGACTGTAAGATGTTTTCAAGCTGCCCGAAGGCCTCTGACTAGTGCCTAAACCCTTGCTTCATTGGAAGGAAACCCGTGCCCCAGCAGTGGGGACGTGATGGGTCTTGATGATGAATTATTACTTAAATTATTTTACTGACTGGTGATTTTCTGCCTGGGAATTCATAAGGGGCTAAAAAGCCAAAAGGGGCAAACATTAGAGTTATTTAATCATCATTCAGTAAATAGTTGTCAATGAAATAGCTAAGTACATAGCTAGATTAAGAATTTAAAGATAAGTAGTAGGTAAATTAATTATAAGATAGAAATCTAATCACAACAATCAATCAAATTTAGAAAGAAATTAGATAGGTATTACTTACGACACCACAAAGTCATTTAAGTACTTATATCACCTACTTAAAATTACGATTAATCTAATCCACTGATAGCCATTGTACGTAGCTGTATCAATAATACCTAGTTACCTACCAGCTATCAATGATGTTGTTTTTCGATTGTACCTGTAGGCATTATAAACCTAATAGGTACATAAGTTAAGATTAAAAACAATCTTACCGGTGACCCGAAAACATTGTTTATTGCTTAACAATGTACTAAAATTGAATGAATTCAATGCATATAATCTACCTATTAGCGGTTATTATTTTATTTGATGTTTTATCATAATAATGATTGTCTGATAGAGATCGTAATCTAGTAAGGAGAGATAACAATGCGGTAGTGCCTACAAGACTGGTATCGGCAGACAACGATACGAAAATTTCCTCATGAAAGTAACACGATGACGAAGTGTGCACTTTCCTTAAAAACACACATACGCGAATTTTTTATTCATACAGCAAAAGTTGTCCAAAAATAATCATGACCCCCTGAGTCACTCCATTTCGGCTTGGTAAACAATTTTTGCCACAACCTGTACAAATGAAACACTTACCTAAACTACGAGTTTCCACACCACGAGCCCCATATGGCTCCTCTATTCCGTCAAATTAAGCCCACTACACATTACACATTAGTCTAACCCACCATCACTCCCCCCCACAGGTCTTCAAAACATCTGCCTGGACATCGAGTTCATGCTGGGCATCAAGACGTCGGTCTACTGGCGGTTCTGCTGGGGCATTATCACGCCGCTCATGATGATCGCTGTCTTCATCTACGCACTCATCTCCTTTGAGGCCCTGGTCTTTGGAGAGGACTATGTTTATCCTACTGCTGGCTATGGTAAGAGAGATTTGGCTGCTACGTTTACCTGTTTACTACTTGATGTTAATATATGAGATTAACTTTTTAACTGAAGAAGTACCTACTTAAGTAGCAATGAAAGTTTCCCTGCAATGTAAATTGTTTTGGACGTTACGATTGGCGCATCTTCATGTAACTTGAATATTTACAAATTCGACTAAAATTACGGCCTGAATATCTGCCATTTACGATCGCTCTTTCGTGGAGAGTACCTAAGTGTGGCAATCAATTTCTGAATCGAAAGAGCTGCAACGGTATTTTTGTCCAATGTGCCCCTGCCCATGCCCATAGTATCCCATAAACAACCATAGGGCAATAATCTTATTAGAGTCCTGTTTATAACTGTTGAATGTGATATTCCAGTGGCTGGCTACATGATCCTGCTGGTGGGCGTGGCGCTGGTGCCGCTCTTCATCATCATCACCGTCACCAAGTACCGCACCGGGGACTTCCCTGAGGTGAGGCATTTTCATTATCATGTTGTGAAAGGTTCTTTACCGACCGGGACTGATATTGCGCTATCATAGATATGAAACAGTTTGCATAGGTATTGGTCCTTATGTCCTTTTCATTCGTATGCAGGTATACCTATATTTATGCACTAAATTAAGTCAATTCGATGTTTCGCCACCTTGATTTGCGCTTTTCGCATTGTAACTTAGAAAGTATTAGGGGAACCCGGGGTAAGACGGGGTCGCTAAGGGAAAATTAAAAAAACAACAGGTATTTATAACCACAACGTTATCAATTATTTATGGCTCATTAGGAACTTAATGACGAACACTTTGGCATAGCTTTTGCCAAAAAAGTAATCATTACAATTGACTTATTTTAAGAAATGTATAAAATGGGAAATAAACCATCTTGCCCCATGTACGGGGTAAGATGGGGTAAGTATACTATGTGGGGCACAAAACAGAGAAACAACACTTCTTCTGTGATTTTATCGTCAACACCAGCACCTGCAGTGTGAGCCCAACGCCTGCACCTTTGAAATCCGACCCACTTTTCCTTAAAATTTAAAGTAGGACTGTTGATATCCTCAAGTAGAGGTAGACACAGTCATCTTCGTTGTTGTTCTTCTTCGTAGGCAGTATCTGCTTTGTCTTTTTAACCAACTTCCCTGTAGCCCTTTTAGAGCCCTTCTACAATGTGAAATATCGGGTTGAAGAAAAAAAAAACTTAACCAAGCTAGATCCGTACCCTATCTTGCCCCTCCAAAAATACCCCATCTTGCCCCACGTTATATTTTTTATAAAAATAATTCATAAAAAAATATTTTCAATGTTAAAGTGATTTTGCACATATTTAAACAAAGCGTACCGAACCTTAAATAAAAAGACAAAATTACCAAAACTGCCACTGTTTTACTTACTGTGTTGTGACGTTGTTTCTACCGGTCAAAAATAACAAGGACACTACGCAAAAACAAACAAATGAGCTTACACAAAAAACGCACGCGCTTACACCTGCTGTCACTGGCGCACTATACCATTTTCCAGAACCAATGATATGGGTGACACTTTAAAATTTTCCATTTAACGCATGAATACTATTGCAAAATCTGTCATTTTATTGACAACGACCACAGATAATATATATTTCTTGACTACACACTTTGGTAAAATGGAACGTACTAGAGACGGGACACATCAAAGTCGACGTTCTGAAATCGATAAAATATTAGAATTTTTTACATTGTATTATAGTAAGTAGGTATATAGTATTTCTTACTTACTTTCTCATCAACAGCTTTAAAATAAACTATGATGTTTTTAATCAGAGTGCATATCTCTCTCATGCTGCCTCTCAGAATAATAACAATTTTAATATATTTTATTAATAATCTACCTTCATGTATTTCATCGATATCCTTCGTATAATTTGAGTAAAGTTTAATTTATGGTTTTATTATCCTATTGTTGTTGGAAAATTACGGTCTGTTTTTTGTCATTTTGTTTGTTATTTTTGTCAAAATGCCGAGAAAGGCTGTTTTAAACTCGGAATGTCGTGAGTTTGTAATTCATTTGAGTTTGGTTGATAGAACAAAAACAATTATATAACAGGACTGTAACTATTTGACTCGGATAGATTGTTTGCAAGATGAACTGATCATCAATGTCGGTGTTTAATCTGACACATACAAATTGACCCGTACACATATCGATAGGTACAAGTCGATAGAATTTTACTCTCGGACATCTCTAAAACTGCCAAACTCAAAACGTCATGAAAACGTCCCCCATATCATTAGTTCTGGAAAATGGTATAAAGGTTAATCATATAAGCCTTTCTATTGGCTCATTACTCAGATTCCTAAGATGTATAGTTTTGCATATATGTGGGGGGTCCCGTCTTACCCCGCGACCCCATCTTACCCCGGGTTCCCCTAACTACTTACATAATAATAGCTTACCATGTAAATAATAGTAATATATATACACGGTACTGTATCTTGGTGGCAAGAAACGGGTTGCATATAATCTGGACAGGCAGCAACTGATGCTATTCTGACTGGCTAATCTATCACCACGGTAACCAACTCTAGATCAGCACCATCGTTTGTCACCACCATGCTAAAAGACCGAATCTAGGACTATCATGTTAACTAATTGCCATCACCATCCCTTCTTCCAGACCCTGAAGAAAGCCTTCAGCCCGAAGGCTTCATGGGGCCCGAGCAGACGCAGCGACAAGCGCGAGTGGCAGGCTTTCAAGGAACAGGCCAAGGCGGAACAAGACAAAGCCTACACCACCAAGCTGAACCATCTGTGGACCAGTCTCATTGGAGGGTATAAGAGGCCTTTCTGATGATGGATTATGAATAGTAGAAATAATTTTAAATAGGTATACACTCACAAGCAATGAAAAAGTTTCAGTAACATATGGAACGTCAATGGCAGGTGGAACTTTTTCATTGCTCGTTTATGTATTTGTATGTAGTTAGTGTAAATAATTTGTAATTAGTGGTCACAGTACTTAGATGTTGTGACATAGAAATATTATTTATGGTGATAATTGAACGTATTGTAACTGTAACTATGGTGCTTAGTCATAATTTTAAGTTAGAATTGTATTTTGATTAAAATGCGGCTGTGACTGTTTATATGTAACTACCTAATTAATTATAGAGGAATTAAGTTTAAATAACCTGATTTCTATCGTATTTAATTCATACCTAGAATAGCAATACAACAAACAGCGAAACCAACAACCGATAGATTTGTTGGTCTTTAGGACAATGAATAGTTTCTATAATTTATAGTAATTTTAAGTAGGTACTTAGGTAGATTTTTATAAATTTTATATACTTAATACTTATTTCGTATTTATTTAACAGGCAGGTTCATGTGATACATACAAACTAATTACATAGGTAGTTACAGAAATGTAGGTGTTTAAAATATTAAATTATGAAATTGCTTTTTCAGATTACATTATACTTAGTATGGATTATTTTATATAAATTTAAATAGGTATAGGTATACTTAATTATTACTTATTATTACTTACTTATACAGTCAAATTTGAAATGAAGATAACCGATGATTTACTGGAACAAATGATACATATTTAATTCTCAATTGATTTGAATAAAAATATTTTCAGAGAGCAACTGTTTTTTACAGTAATTGTTTACTTACCCTCTCTGGCCTGTGCACGTAGTACGTACCTCAACCTACATAAGAGCACGAAAACTCTCTCTCTATTTTACTTTATTTACTCAGACATAAACTCATAGGTCTCACCCGACTGAAAAGAGCCAGGCGCAGGAGCGCTTTCTATGCATTGTTCGTTTCACTCTTCAGGATGGGATCAACTGGGCTTATGACCCAACGACATGTCCATATAGATGCGACAGCAACAAGTGGATAATCGCCTTTCTATGTACCTATATATCCTACCAAAATTTGAAAACGATGAATGCTTCCGATGATTTGTACAATTTTTTTTTAGATTTAGATTGAACATACGCGAGCCATGAAAAAGTTGCAAAAAATATGGAAATTCAATGGCAGGTGGAACTTTTTCATTTCTTATATTTATGTAGGCAAATATTTACCTACCTATATAGAATACGTGTTTACAAATACGTAATAGCAGCGTTAGCAGTTGTAAGTACCTAAGTAGTAAGTATCGTTACTCCTACACATAGTTACGGCCATAATCACTTAATTCACCGTGTCTGTTCAGTCTGTTGATGTCTCGTAAGGATAGGCACAAAGTCCAGTAAACCGATTACAAATTACGTACTTTGGTATGTCTAATTAATAAACCAGAGGTAGGTACCTACTTAGGTAAGCAGACTTCTTCAGAATGACGATGCAATTTAGGTAATAATTACTTATTTATCAGGATTTAGGTAAGATTTTAATTAATTAGATAAATACTTATCTGTTGTGCGTATAGCTAAAGGTATACTATGATAGAGTGATTAAGACTCGCTCTGTCTACATTTAAAATTTGATTCCATATTTATTTCTATTTCTAACAAATAGTACCTATGATGATTATTCCTCTGACTCAACGAGGAGCAAAGGGCCTCCACAGTTCATCTCCAGACGTCTGTGTCTGGGATCTTTCCTTGGTTTCTTGCTAGGAGATTCCGATGGTATTGACGTCGTTGAGAATGGATTTCCTCCATATAATTGCAGGTCGCCCTTTGCACCTTCTACCCTAACAAATATCTAATAAAAGCTAGATAAAAGATAAGGATCGACTATACGACTATCGTGACTTGCAGCGATCCGAAAATTTACCTCAAATCAAAGAGTGTTACTAAAATATAAAATAACTGAGGTATAAATTTAAAATGAGGGTTTTTGAAGTGGTTTATTCTATTCTATTGTGAAATCTAAAGTGGTCATTCTGGATCACTTTCATGCTAAGTAGAACTTTGAAATACTAACTTAAAAAATTGGTAAGTACCGAACTAATTTTGTTCACGTGACGTGTTGTATTTTAATTTTTGTTTATTAAACAACTGCAGCTGCTGATAATAAGTTATATGATGACTTATTATACCTAATGATAACTTAACAGTCGAGTCCGCGTTATGCTATGGCTCATTATATTTCCACTATGATACAATGTATGCATGTCTGCACTCAACTTTTGTATTTTTATTTGTACAATTTGCCTACAAATGAACTACACCTCAATTCCATTTCTACAGCAAATATGCAAAGATAGCGCAAATATATTAACATTAGTGATTAAAGCTTGCGCGCAGGTTTAGCTACCTACGTAGCTAGATACCAATATTAGATATTTTTTTGATAAGTTGATAAGGTGCTTTGATATTCGAATCTAATAAAACGATATCAATTTTAAGTTACATCAATATAAAACGCTAAAAGTATAATCGCATTCTCTTACATCTTTAGGCAGCGCGTGCCCGGGTTGGGTACGTGGCTTAACAATGGTAATAACAAGCTGTTAATTATCTCATAGTTAAATTTTAACACGATGATAGTTATCAAACTATAATATATAATTATATATTGTGTGCATTGTATGTGATATAGTATTTTGTTTTGTAGGGTGACTCCGTGAAAGTAGCTGATGCCGGGAACGACAACGCCGGGTTTGATCCGGTGCCAGAGAAAGGCTTCACTAAAGAAGCTAAGGCAGAAGCTTTAGAGGTAAGTTTAATTTAATTTAACCATTGAACGAGTCTAGAATATATGTACCTAATTGAAAAGTCAATGGACTTTTCGTAAAGGTACCCTTTTACTAGGCCTAGTAGTTTTCTCGCTTATTGGTCCTGCTTGCGAGCTATCATGAAATTTTTCAGGGGTAGAAAACGTAAAGCTCGTTTCTTTTTCGTAAACTCTAAATCCATACTAGTCTTAAAATTGGCCGCCTTTTATTACAACCTGACTGAAACGGATATTACATTGTGTGTATATAAGTAGGGATATATTCTCGATCCTTTAGTTAAATATATCCGTATTAACTAGCCAACCGAATTCCCGACCTCGAGAAACATAGCAACCAGCACCTCAAACCCAACTGTCTCCTCACCACCCAGGATCCCCAACCACCCCAGGATGCAGCAGCGGCCACAGACCAGCAACCGGCGCGTGCGCAGTGGGACAACCCCCTGGAGTTCCTCATGTCGTGCATCGCGACCTCCGTGGGGCTCGGCAACGTGTGGCGCTTCCCCTTCGTGGCCTACCAGAACGGGGGCGGCGCCTTCCTCATCCCATACGTCATCGTGCTCATTGTCATCGGAAAGCCTATGTATTATTTGGAAACGGTGCTTGGGCAGTTCAGCTCGAGTAACTGTGTCAAAATCTGGGCACTGTCTCCAGCTATGAAAGGTGAGGAATATGTTGGTTTGAATTTGAATTCAACCGTCTAAATAGACGATGAAGCTGGTTATGGTTAGAGTGTTACCACGATAATGACGACTTGCTATACTGCATTCACCAGACATCCTTAGCAAAACAAAAGCATGCTCTATCTAGAGATACTTAATTCCTGTTTTAATATCCTCCTTTAAAGTAAAAGTCAGACAAATGGTTCCTAAATCCTTCATCAAGTTTCATCAGTTACCAATACCAACCACACTAAACCAACCCAAAACTCCATTCCAAGGTACTGGCTACGCGCAAGCCCTCGGCGCCTCCTACGTGCTATCCTACTACGTGTCGATCATCGCGCTCTGCCTGTACTACCTGGCCATGAGCTTCAACTCCACGCTGCCGTGGGCCACGTGCCGCGAGGAGTGGGGCGCCAACTGCGTGCCCTCGGGGGCCACCGGGTTGGACACCTCGGCCATCAATGGGACTCTGGTCAGCAGCGCTGAGCTCTACTTCACGTGAGTTTTGGAGTTACGAGTAAATAGACTTGATTATGACTTATGATTAGGCGCATACTTACTCTACATTGTCTTAAAGGATATATTTGTGTGAAACTAGATTGGTGCAGCACACTTCATCGTCATCAATACCTAATAGTCAATTCAATATTCGATGGCACTCCATTCTTAGAGATACAACTAGCACATGGCTCGATGCAGCAATTCTTATCTGAAAAAATATGTGTGAAGTACCTACCCAATCTCATTTTTTTCCTCAAATACTTACCTTTTACCAGATTTTATCAGATTTCCTTCCTACATAATTCTATCTGCAATGCAATCTACCTGCAAAGATGATCTTTAAAGAGCAAAATGATAGTAGGTATACCTACTTAGTTAAGTATTATTACAATACCTACTTAGTTAAGTATTATTTTTTATATTAGTCCAGAAACCTGTGCTAAATACAGCAGTTTTGCCTATTCAGAACGGGGCCTTGATACTCCTAACGTACTTTCCCTGTTTTTTTTGGTTACCATTTTACTGATTATTAGCATATCAATTAATAATTAGCTATGTGATATAGGTAGATAGACCTTGAAAAACGTGACGGTCGACCGATAGCACTGTGATAAAAGAAAGATACAATCTTTTAGTAATACTTACTTAGTTAATAAGCGGCTTAACAATTCATGCCATATTGCTACATATCAGGCGTAGCCAGTCGAGTTTCCGAAATAGAGATACAAGACAAAACATAGTATGATTATCTTATTAAACACTTCCTAACTCAAAAAAAATACTAATATAGTTACATAAATATAAGTATAAATGACTGTATTCCATTATCATTACTACGCAGCGCCACCGTAGCACGTTTCGCTTTGCTACGAGCGGTTTCAGATATTTTTCAGCGAGTAAAAGCTTGTTTTTGGAACTCAACTAGCACGAGCGTTGACGCGCTTCTATGCTCGTATTCAGTGCGATTGATGCTACACGACACCATCCGATTAGAGCATTCCGAAGAATTATGCCGAGTCTCGTTATTTGAAGCACGCAAAGAGCGCGTATGCCGAAAATCTTCAGAAATCGCTCTACAACGTAACTGTAGGCTCTAATCAAAATCTATAATGTTTCCTCGCTACTGATTGGCTAGGCTACCGTAGGTCGGAGGCAGCAGTCAGTAGCATTATTTCGTGTTTCATGATCATGATAAAATATGTTATGCCTATCGTCCAGTATTTATATAAACTTGTAAACTGATAAGGAATATAATTTGATTATAATCTAAAGTTTATTTGGTGAAAATATTACTATCTCAAAGATATTATCATGAATGATAACGAATCCTATAGCGTGTGCTGATGATACAAAATGTACTTAATGGAATTTTCCTGTATTTTAAGTAAGTTTAAGTTTACTCTACATAATAATACGTTTTTTACATTTAATAGACTTTTAATTTCAGTAAAACCGTTCTCAAGCAGTCAGATGGCATCGACGATGGAATTGGTGAGTACACTTATAGTCATACTTACATAATTAATCATTATTTTCTTAGCATTTTGGTGACCAATACTAGAACTAGAGCTAGATAGACTAGGGCTTGTCAGCGCAGCGGAAGCTCTAGCGTGGATACAGTAAATATTTTCGGCAATATTAACTTTGTTGGCCACGTGACTTCAGAGCTTTTTCATGGCAAGCATTTATAACCGACTTCAAAAAAAGGAAGAGGTTCTCAATTCGTCTGTATCTAAGTATGTAACTACTAATGTTTTATTCGCTAATTTCCAAAAAGTAGTGGAACAAAAGCTGTTCAGTACTCTATGAGTCACTCCTTTCAGCTTACTATAGCACTTTTATAATATGCTCTTAATCCCCAGGTCTCCCACTCTGGGACCTGACGCTGTGTCTGTTCGCGTCGTGGCTGATCATCTTCATCATCGTGGCCCGCGGCGTGAAGAGCTCTGGCAAGGCGGCCTACTTCCTCGCCATCTTCCCCTACGTCGTCATGCTGATTTTGCTCATCAGGTGAGTTCAGTCAGTCAGGAATCTCAAGCAGCTACAGTTGCATCTAACATAGTGTTCGAATGAAGTATTAGGGCATATTTCGCACGTCAAGAGTGGCTGCGACATATAAACTTTGTCAGTGCTTGTTGTGCGTTCCATGCTTCGCGTAATATTACATTGAATAGTTTATTACTGTAGGCAAGATAGTCCGTGTTATTAAATACATAGGTACGTAAGTAATTTAAATTTACTTAAATTACAGAGCCGTCACATTGGAAGGAGCAAGCAAAGGAATCCTTTTCTTCATCACACCACAATGGGAGAAAATTCTGCAACTTCAGGTAAATTATGATTACTTATTATAAACTTACAAAACACATGTACACTAACTGTACCTACATATTGTACAATCCTCATCATGAGACTGTAGGTACCTAATATTCCGCCTACTGCTAGCTATTGAGTCAGACACAAATCTTCTCGGCCTTCCCAATCCAAGCACAACCGACTACATTTTTATTTTTGTCGGTCGTACAGACTGGATGACAGTCACACACACACAAAACGTATTACACCTCTGTTATTCCCAGGTGTGGTACGCGGCGGTGACGCAGGTGTTCTTCTCCCTGTCCGTGTGCTCGGGCGCGCTCATCATGTTCGCTTCTTACAACGGATTCAAGACCAACGTCTACCGGTGAGTTTTTTCGGACATCATTCACTTCTTCAATACCTATAATAAATTGTGATGTCTTCACATCTCTCAGTCCGGGCCTCTAGTACGGGTTTTGCAATTTACGTAAACGAAAAAAGTTTCAGTATTTTTCTGTCACCTGCATACATTATCTGTCAAAAATTTCATGATAGTTTCCATTACAGAAGCCACTTAGTATGCGAGAAAACGTAAACTTTTATAGTTTTCGTCAATCTATCAAACCTGTATTAGACCTACTGGGCTGTACTTAGGTAATACCCACAAAATATGCTACCAAAAAACTGTGTGGGGTGCAGCGAAAGTAGCTTTTTCGAGTCATTAGTCACCAGTTCGGGCACCCCCTGCCCAGACTGAGTCTGCCGCTAATATTACTGCTGGTAGATACTTAAATCCTTTCACCACGATGACAAACCCTATTTTCTATTTGTTACCAAAAACATAGTAGGTACAACCTATTATGTAGCCCCCACTGACTGAACTATGAGTTCAACGAGTTAACAATAACAAAATTATTCCCCCAGTGACTCAATGATCGTGACAACCCTGGACACGTTCACAAGTCTGATCTCCGGCATCACGATCTTCGGCGTGCTGGGCAACCTGGCCTTCGAGCTGGGCTACGACGACGTGGGCGAGGTCATCGGCTCCGGAGGCACCGGGCTCGCCTTTATCTCCTACCCTGACGCCATCGCCAAGTCGCCGTTTGTGCCGCAGGTGAGACAGTTTTGCTTAGTTTATTTGTGTGGGTATTTTGAAAGTATATTATGATGCATCTTATGAGCTTTCACATGCCATAAGAATTCTGATAAGGTCTGAGGAGCTTCACAATTACCGAGGCATTTATTTACGAACAATACTTAGTAGGGATTCGAAGCTGGACCTTTCCGATACTTAAACGAATAGTATATAGCGCATATAGACTCTTTATAGCGCGCACCCAAGGCGTAGCGTAGTTTGACTCATACACCCATTCAAACCTTAATAGGTTTAAGAGCACTGTATGTATTATTAAGAAATATTATAAATAAATGAACAATAAACAATAAAAGAAAAAACCCCGCTCCTCACTCCAAAACTCCAAACCTCTCATTCTTTTGCATTGGATTGTAGTGTAGACTCTACCCTGTAGAGAAACCTGAAATCTCTTTGAAGCCTCTTCAAATATGTATAATTTCTGACCACTTTCTCTTTGCAGCTGTTCTCCGTGCTATTCTTCTCCATGATGGCGGTCCTCGGCATCGGGTCTGGCGTGGCGCTGCTGTCCACGGTGACCACGGTGCTGATGGACGCCTTCCCGCGCGTGCCCACCATCTACATGTCGGCGCTGGGCTGCGCCGTCGGGTTCCTGGTGGGACTCGTCTATGTTACCCCTGTGAGTATTTATGTACTGCGTCTGATAATAGCTCACGATTTATAATAGTTGTTCTCAGTAAAGAGGACCAGCGCATGCGCAGCATCAAAGCCCCATGGTATTGATTAATGGCACTGTACCACAGAATAATAACTAGTACCAGGTACAGAAGTCCATCTTCGCAATGGCTATCAAAGAAATATGACTCCATCCCATAAGCAATAAGATCTAATTTAGATCGCGCTCCAGCCGCACACGTTTTTATTTACTTACCTACCAATTTATTTTTGAGGGAATATGCGCCTTATTTCACTGGACTACGGTGCATAATAAGTTATACGTGGTAATACGCATTGAAAAAGAAGCCACCTTAGGGTTGCCTCAGCACCACAGACTTCAACGTTTACTAAGCAACGGACTGAGTTTGTAAAAAGAATGTCATGATATTAAAACAAAATAATTTGAATTTAGAATACAAAGCTATTCCAAACTTATTTTCTATTGGAAATGACTAGTTGAAGCTACGGAAATTTCATAGTTAAAGACCTATTCATAGATCTATTATTTGAAGTAAAAGTAAAAGAAAGAGGTAGATAGGTACCTATATCTACGTAAAACATTTACTTCAGTCAAAAAATGTTTTTTTTCTTCATAATGTGTGATAATATTGAGATGAAATTGATCATGATGTTCTGTTTTAGTTTAGTTGAGCACGAATCCCACTCAGCTCACATTTTATAATCGATTCATTAATACATTTTGAAGGTAGTTGTGTCTGTAAATTTAATACCTTAACGAAAAAAAAATTGGAATAGACTTTGTTCAACATGGAGAAAAAAAGGGTTTGTAGTTCGTATTAATTTCATTTCAAATAAGGAACGTAGAAGAAATCAATAAAATACTTAGATTAGTTTTACCTGTCAGCATCTTTTGGTAATCTAAAAAAAATTAAATTTGGATCACGATCCGTATTTAAGCAATTAAATACGGCACAGTATTTTTTTGCTGCTTTTTTTCTTTTTATGTCCATTTTTCTATTCATAAATTTTAATAAATACCTAAATACGACATTTATAAACTAGTACGAAATAGGAACAAATAGCGCGCGCGTGTATCGTCTTCCGCTTGCGGCAGCCGACTAGATTTGCCCCCTCGAGGCGGCAGGCGCCAGGCCGGCGCCTGCGCCGCCCACGCGCGGAGTGACACAGGCCTGCCTGTACTTAGATCTTAGCCAGTTTGTGTGAATCTCAGCTCAGGGATGTGCAGTTTACACAAATGACTTAAGCCGCACGATTTCCACTTCCGGATACCTGATATGAGTCTGTGAAATATTACTGATATTTCCAGAATCCCGGTCATACCGGGCTTTACTGGAAATCCGCCACTGCTTTCGTAGAATACCTACTGAAGAAATTTTATCTTTCAGGGAGGACAATACATCCTGGAGTTGGTGGACTACTACGGAGGCACCTTCATGAGGCTGTTCGCGGCCATCGTCGAGACCATCGGAGTGTTCTGGATATACGGTACGCACCTAACTACTTATCTAATAATATTTTTTTTCGCTCTTTTTCATCTTAGCCTTAATTGTCACCGACATTGCCATTGGTGACAAATACTATGTTCCTTGGTATAGGGTCAATTAATACGCCGGATATGGAACATATAAGTTGTTCTCTAACTAGAAGAAGCGGGATGTAAATAAGAAACAGATGACACCCGACGGGGCAACGCCTTATGTTTGGTTTGCTTCATGACGACGTTATGCTAATTTATTTAATCGTTTTACAATGTTGCCGTTCACATGTATCTTATCTAGTTATCATTAAATTGAATTTTAAAATATTAGATTCTGATATGGGTAGCTAATAAGTTACGTATTTGTAGGTATATTGTAGGTATCTAGGTATGTATTTCTAGACTGTAATGTTTAAAGCCGTTACGTATTAGCCCCTCGTAATCGTCGGCATCGCCATATTTAATAATTTAATATCGACATAAATGCTTAGAGCTTTTTAAATAAGTAGTTTTATGTAAGTAGGTACTCCTACTTAATTAACTAAGCTAGATAATTTTATAGCTTTTAGCATTAAGTCCACCCTTTGTACGTTTATTTAGTAATATCTGTACAATAAAAAGTTAAATAAATATACCACTCACATATCAGTAGGATATAAATATTCCTAAGTACTGAGTAATGTACCTATCGGTAATTTTGCAATAGGTATGTTGATAAAGGTAAAATTGCTATTAGGCATACAATTGGGTATTTATATTTAATGCCAGATAAGTTCCAGTTGGCCTGAAACGTGAGATATGATACCCTATCTGAATATGAATTTAATATTGGAAGAGTCACGGAAATTATTTTTTTCTAGCTGACATATTCGGCATTCGGCCTATAGAATTTATTTCCATAGAAACTTAAGTCACGTGACTATTAGTTACGATGAACGAAAATATTTTTCGCATTTTTTCAGAACACGTAGAACAAAATTTCTTCAGAATGACCACCTGAGTCCCCCTTTTTGGCTTAGTATACCCTTTTTGCAACATCCTGTATAGGAAACTTAACTAATATCTATTGTACTCTCCTGGCAGGTCTGGAGAACCTCTGCATCGACATCGAGTTCATGCTGGGCATCAAGACGTCCTGGTACTGGCGCGTGTGCTGGTCCATCGTGACGCCCGCCATCATGATCACCGTGTTCATGTACACCCTCATCACCACTGAGAGCCTGGTGTTTGGCGACGGATATGTTTACCCGAACGGCGCTTACGGTGAGTTTATGTGAAGAATTTTGCGATGTTGAATGCTCGATGCCTTTCAAAAAAATTAGGAAAATGAATAATCGATTATCTTTTCTGATAAGCTTTCGCTTCGTCTTAAAGTTTTCTAGGGTGTCGCTTCCTACATAGCAAATTCCAGTGATACAAACTTTTAAAAGCGTTTATAATACATACAAACTTATTATTAGTAGTTACTAACTAGTTAGATTGTGCCTGACTGGAGTCATCCTCCTAGTTCACACTAACGACTTCAGACACGCTTTATTATCACGAATCACGACTGTTCTGTAACATTTGTTGCTATTTCTGTTTTCAGTTGCGGGTACGCTCTTGCAGTACGCCGGAATAGCTCTGATCCCCATCTTCATCATGTTCTCCCTATGGAAGTACAGATCTGGTACTCTGGTTGAGGTAAGTTTATCACCTATACTTCATTGTACCTATTGAATTTGAACAGAGGACCGGCGGCGGCGGAAGCCTTTAGGCCAGGGATGCACAGACCGCGGCCCGCGGGCCGCATGCGGCCCGCCGATCGTATACTAGTGGCCCGCCAACAGCAAAAATAATACTCTCGTACATTCGAAAAATATTTGATTCTAAATAGATATGTTCGAAAAGTACTCAATCACAGGCAATTCAAACCACTCCTTGATGACATCGAAAGCGAATATAGATATTTATTGTATTATACAAAAATAAGGTGGCTATAAGTCCTGAATTGACACTGGAACGATCTCTTAATTTAATAAGTACATATATTAGTTATTTGAATTTTTCTGACAGAAAAGCAAAGGGATGTCCAGGAACTTAAAAATCCTGATAATGCAGTTAAAAATTATCAACATTCAAAACGACCAAGATTTACGCAACAAATTTCACGAAAGAAAAATGCTGAACTAAAAATACGTACAAAGAGTTGGGTATAAACTCTGCTCTGAAAATGTGCCAGCTTATTTGGTTGTACCTATGTTGTAATATGTGACTAAACTACTAAATTTTCAATACGAAATAGTCAAAAATCTAAAACGCCTTGCAAACGAATGTTTGGAAGCAGTTTTACATGAAAATTTAAGCCGAATAAATAAAAAAGATTGTAAGCACTATGCCACGCTTCAAAATAAATCAATTATTTTTCAATTTTAACATTATTTATATAATATTATCAATTATTTTTTGTCTTTAATTACCTATACTTCTGGCGGCCCGCCATCGGTTCTACCTTTTTTGGCATAAGATTTATTTGCCGAATCTCGTATTGCATACTAACGTTTGGTCAAAGTCTCGTTACGCCGAAAATCGTATGGCATAAATCTCGTTTAGTAAAAAGTTATTTCGCATAACATTGTTTAGCCTAACAATGGTATGGCCAAATCTTGAATAGCCTAATAATGCTATGGCATAGGTTTATTAGGTTTATACAAAGTAATAATATTCGTTTGGCTTTAACTTTGACGGAGCGTCTCCCTACATAGCGCAAACCGGTGCCTTGTATTGTTTCCGCTGTTTGGAAAACGCTCCGCTCCGCTTCGCTGCGCTCCGCTTTGGTTTTGATGAACATGTGCACCTAACACGCTCCTCCTCGCTTTGCTCGTCGTCGCACCTATTTTTAGGTTTCGATCTCATGGGGTTTGTATTAATTATATTGCTCGTTAACTTTCGATTTTGTTGATCATACAATATCGTGATTTTCGGGTTGTAGGAGAAAAATACCACAATTTGTACAGTTACTACATACTTAATATATTATTTATTAAGATAACATTACGAGAAACAAGATTATACATAGGTATAGACGAACATAAATTTGAGCAAACGAAACCCTTTGTTCCCAGCCAGTCACACCTCAACCAGTCACACTGTTACTCGTTGGGAATTTTATATTCAAAATTCCCATCAGTCCACACTCTGTTACTCGTTGAAACACCCTTTTCCTTCATTCCCAACGTGTCACATACAACTGTAACACTGTAACTAGTTGGGACTATGAAATTAAAAATTCCCAACAAGTCACAGTAACTTGTTGGGATTTTCAATGAAGAATTTTCCACCATAGACCAAACCGATTATACTAGAATAGAATACACTTTATTTAAAAGAATAATAAAATATACAAGTTGTAACTTAATTTGGATGCGGAAAGCTAAATATCACATCCAGTGGCGTGCTTTGGGAGAGGCCTACGTCCAGCAGTGGACTGCTATAGGCTAAAGATGATGAACCTAATTAGGGTACAAAAGGCGATCCTATCACTAAAAGCGATCTCTGCCAGACAACCTTTGGATGGAGCGAATAAGAGATTAAGGTAGATGGCGCTAGTGAAACCTCATCAAGTCTTTTGAGCCAATACAAGAGTCCAATGGATCTGAATTCCACCATATGCGATAACTATAACTACTACATGGCTGTTATGCAAATTAGTAATATTAAGTTTTAACTAGTTTAAGTTTTCCGAATAAAATAAATAAATAAGTACGTAAGTACTAGATCGGTGTTGGTCCCCATAATTTTCGCCATTATTTTGAGATCATCTGCATCTTCCGTCTATGTCCGAGGCGCGCCCGCGATGTAAGCGCCAGATCATCATTAATCTGAGGTAGGTACTTCGGAAGTACCTAATTATTTCTTCATGGTGAAGCAGAGCAGATATGAGTCAATAAGTAAATATCAAACTGCCATAAAGTCACCTCCACGCAAAATTTGGGAAATGAAAGTTTTCATTTTCTCTATTATTTTGTGGCTACTGCTGTACTACCCACCCAGTATCTATCTATCATTCATAGAAAAAAAAATGATTGGATTTTACTATTCGGTTTTGATTTTATAATTTTATTGTTAACTAGTTTAATAAAACTTATTTGATTGTTCGGAATAATTATTTCTATTTTCATACTTTTTCAAGAAACGAAAATAAAAAAAATCGTAATATTAAATACTTATACAGTGTGTTGTTTTTCGGACCCGACAAACTTTAAGGGTTTCTACGAGTAATATCATCGAGAAAAAACCCCCATATGTGGGGGTCTAAGGAACTTAAATTAGATTTTCTTCTTCGTTTAGAAAATCATCTCGAGATTTAAACGCCTAACGGACATGAAATAAAATGCTATTATCCGCAAAAAGTCATCTCTATTCATTTAAAATATTCACAACTGCTTAAAAGTTACATAAAAAAAGTTCAAAGCAACTTTAAAATGGCCGCCATTTCTAGAATATTGAGATTTGACCCCACATATGGGGGTTTTTTTCTCGATGAAATTACTCGTAGAATCCACCCTTAAAGTTTGTCGGGTCCGAAAAACAACACACTATAAGTCACAGTACCTATCACTGGTTAGGCATCATCATCATTCATCATCACTGAACAAATCTTAATCTTAACGAGTAACGGGAGAACAGTTGGGAATTTTCTAGTTTATGTTCCCATCCAGTTACAGCGGCTGGTTGGGAATTCAGAAATAAATCATTCCCAACGAGTAACACTCCCATCGAGTAACACTGTGACTGGATGGCACACTTTTCATGAAGAATTCCCAACTGTATACAGTGTGACAGGTTTGATGTGTGACTCGATGGGAACAAAGGAACGAAACTTAGGTGTTTAAAGATTGTGCCTAAAGAGTTTTAGACGAAACGAGCCTTATGCCACATAAGTCTTGGCAAAGTGATGGTTCGGCCAAAAAAGTTTAGACCATACGAGTTATGCGAAATGAGTTTTGGTCAATAAAGATTATGCGAGATGAGCGGAACCCCCCGCCATCAGTTCATAATTTGTCCGAGCGGCCCCTAGTCTTGATAAGTCTGTGCATCCCTGCTTTAGGCACAGTTTACACTGAATAGAATAGAATATTTTTATTTGCATGAATGTAGGTAAATTTCAAGTTATTACAAATTATAAGTACAGCTACATCCTGCCCTTTGGGTGCGTACAAATATTATTACATGAGTTACATTACTGATTTCCAAAGGTAGCGCCAAGATTCCTAGACGAGCATTTATCTGTTTAGGAATTTGGAAATTATGTCTTCATAGGTCCTGAAAGGTGCAACTAAGCAACTGTCCCGCCCTTTTAACAGCACTATGTACAGTTAGCTCTTTTGCTGAATTTACTGTAAGCGAACCGTTGAAAAAACCTTTGAATTTTGCGTGCATGTTACGTGTTTTAAAATACATTAGGATTATTATATTTACCTGTATAATTCTCCCCACAGACCGTGAAGCGTGCATTCCGCAAGAAGGCGAGCTACGGCCCGGCCGACCGGGACAAGTTCGCAGAGTACCAGGAGTTCAGGAAAGACGCGAAACTAGAGCGGGACATGCGACGAGACGGCTTCTTCCAACACATCGGCCTCAGTCTCAGCGGCGGGTACCGGAAGAGCAAATACTAGTGAAACCGTTTTAGGACCAGGTTCTCACTTGGGTTCCTACCCAACAAAAAGGTTTATTTTCTACCAGAGATGGGCTATGCTATGTGAACCAATGAGTATGATTGGAGGGTAACAAACGTATCAATATACGTAAAGCAACATCATAGCATATTTTCTAGTGGAAAGGCAGTGTTACCAAGTGAGAAACTGAGCAATACTCTTTTGACATTCTAGTCATCTTGCTCGGTGCGGGATTCCGTGATAGTTCGTTTGGCAAGATCCAATCAATCGTCAATATTATTATGAGAACTATGTAATAAATAAAGTAGGTACTTAACTACCAGCATGTGCCTACTACCTACAGACCGTTCTACGATTGTGTAGTGATAAATAGCCGTTGAATTAGTAAATTCAAACCAATTGTGATTTACAACAGTTATTTACCTGTATATTTTTTAACTTAATTAGGATAAGTAATAAATTATTCAATTTCGTTTTGCGTTCTTTCATTGTTAAAACCTAACCTAAGTTAACGTACCTAATCTAATATAAGGGTCGCCCTGAAATCTATTACTTTCCTGCTTTGTCAGTAGCTTAAAAGATTATCTACACCCAGACTAAATTACTAGTAGTGAAGTAGTCAAATAAAATTGGCCTGGAAGAATTAGTTTTTGGACAGAAGCCTCCTCTAAAAAGTTTCTACTGCTGAGCTTAATTATCGTTACTGTGTTACACATGCACACTTTATTAATTTGCGTTTATCTCGAAAACCGAGATAAACGCAAATTAAGAGAAATCGAAAAATAAACAAATTTTCATCACCCCCTAGGTATCTACAATTCTACACCCCCTCCAAAATCATTTACTGAAATTGTCGAATAAAAGTCTGGAAGAAATCGTTTCAAGACATAAGCTTCCTTTACAAAGTTTCTACGGCTGAGCTCAATTATCGTTACTGTGCTCCACGAATCGGAAATTCTGCGTCAACAGGCTAATTTGTACAAAATATTCATGGCACAACGATAGGTATTACTGTCGACTGCTAATCTAATCGAAATAAGGATTTTAAAGATAAGTTAACTATGCCTAACTACGCTATCTAATCATAAAATCTTGATCTGTAAATTAATGTTATGCTAATAATTGCGTTTTAGCCCATTTATTACTATCGATGGCGAAATCTCTGATAAAACCAATAGACATCAAATAAAACAGTATTATTCTGTAATGCAAGTTTATTATGTATCATTGTTACATACTTAACTAATGTAGAATGCTAGTAAACACATATTTTATCATCCTAAAAGCATTGAATAATTCCTGACGAAACTAAATACGACTTATTTTACATCTTCCTTAGATCCTTAATAACGATTAACTCATCACTTTAGCGATTACCACATCACTTATGTTTACTTGACTTCTTCTTTTTCTTGGTAGATTTTTTCTTATGCTTTCGCTTTTTCTTCTTCTTCTTGTGGTCGTCATCGCTGGACGCCGAGTCGCTCTCGCTGTCGCTCGCCGCGCGCTTCTTCTTGCGCTTGGCTCGCTTCTTCTTCTTCTTTCGCTTACGAACTTCTGACGAGGACGAGGAAGAGGACGACGAGTCTGTGTCGCTCGACGACTCGCTAGTGTCCGGTTTCTTCTTCACGTTGGTCAGGTCTAGCTTGATGGTCTCCTCTTCGTCGATCTTCACTTTCTTTGCCTCGCTGGGTCCGACCGGGGACTTGGAGCCCCCGCGTTTCCTCTTTACCTCCTCCTTGTCTTCCTTCTCGGACTCCACGGTCTCGTCGTAGTCCGGTTCGAAGTGCGCTTCGTCCAACGTCGACTTCTTGCGCTCATGCTCTCGCGGTTTAGCTTCGGAAGCTTTGGTTGGACTCGTTTTGTCATTGGTGTCAAGTTTAGGTTTCTTTTCCTCTCGGACCCTGCGTTCTTCTCGGTGTCTCTTCTTGTCCCTGGGTGGGCTGTTTTGTCTGGCTTCGCTTTTGATGTGGTCGTTCTGGTGTCGTTTGTCGGGTTTGACGTCATCGATGCGGTGTATGTCGACTTTGCGGGTGCGTTCCTTTTCGACGGTGACTCGTCTGTAGGGCTGTTCTCGCTTGGGTGTGCGTGAGCGGGACTTGACTCGCTCGACGGTGCTGTGCACGACGCGGGGCTCGCGGCGGCGCGGGTCATCGACCTTGCCCCCGAGCCGCTCCTTCACCGACAGCCGCGGCGGCGGAGTCTTCGAGTTGCGCTTCTTGTCGTTCAACTCGATATTTCTCACGTCGTCGACGGCCGGGACCGTTATCTGAATGTTGTTCATCCCCGTCTTGGAGGCCACGTCGTCCGAGTACAGCTTGGACCGGTCGTTGCTGACCTTCTTTATCTCAATCGGTTTCAGGGAGCTTATGGCCTTCGCAAATATAGCGTGTTCTGCTCTCTTTAGGACTTCCGTGGTCACCTTTCTCGAGTCCTCCTCTTCATCAGGGGAGGTGATCTCACCCGGTTCTCTGTTTCTTTCTCCGTCGTCGTCAACTTCCCATTTAGACAGAGCAGGCATTGGAGCCAACATTTCCTTCTCTGTACTTTCTATCTCTGTTTTCAAGTCCAACTCATCAGCATTAGCTTGCAATTCAATGCCATCAAACGGATCTTCTTTGATGACTGGAGCAGATTCTTTGTTTTCTATGGGTTCTTTATTAACTTCTTCCGACTTTGGTTCGTCAAGTTTAACATAATTTTCCATTATTTCTTTATCAACAATGGCTTCTGAAGCATCATCTTCGTACAAATCTACTTTGGGCTTGTCATCTTCTTTTTCTTCCTCCACCGGTTCTACTTTTGTTGGGGTTAGCTCCTTCTCAGGAGGAACATCATTGGTCGGTTCTTCCCCATTGTCAGCTGGCGGAGGTTCGTCTGCTTTATCTTTAATTTCCTTCTCACTTTTGTCGTCATCGGCATCTTCTTTACGGTGTGGATCCTTTTCCTTTTTCTCTTTCTTCTCACGTTTCTTTTTCTTTTCAATCTCCTTTTCTTTTTCCTTCTTCTTCTTCTTCCTCTCCTTCATTTTCTTCTCTTTTTCTTTGTCCTTCTCCTTGCGTTCCCGGCTCCTGTCGGCGCTCTTCTCCCGCGGCCTCTCCTCCTTCTTCTCCCGGCGGCTCTCTCTGTCGCGCGAGCGGCCGCGAGACTCGCTGCGTCTCTTTTCACGAACTTCTCCGGTGCGACCGCGCTTCGGAGAGGACCTGACTTTCTTGTCTGGTGTGTTCCTATCGTAGTCTCGATCGCGCTCCTTGTCGTAGTCTCTGGTGCGGTCGTAGTCGCGCGGGCGGTCGTCGCGCGGCGGCTTCTTGTCGGGGTCGCGGTCGTAGCGCTCGCGGTGGCGCTCGTCCGGGCGCGGCGGGCGCGGGGCGCGGCGCGCGGGGGGCGGGGCGTGCGGGGGGTGCGCGGGGTGCGGGGGGTAGCGCCGCTCGTCGCGCAGGTGCGGCGGCTCGTGGAAGGGCTCGCGCGGGTCGCGGAAGGGCTCCCGGTAGGCGGGCGGGGGCGGCTCGCGGTACGGCGCGCCGCGGAACGCCGGGTCGCGGTAGGCGCCGGGCGGGGGGCCGCCACGGAAGCCGGGGTCTCTAAAGGCCGGCTGCCCGTCCCTGAATGGGGGCTGCCCATCCCTGAAGGGCGGCTGTCCATCCCTGAAGGGTGGCTGCCCATCCCTGAAGGGTGGTTGACCGTCCCTGAATGGAGGTTGTCCGTCCCTGAAAGGCGGCTGTCCATCCCTGAAGGGCGGCTGGTCGCGGAAGGGCGGCGGGCGGTAGTTGTCGCGCGCGTGCGGCGGCAGGTCGCCGGGCGGCGGGTAGGCGGGGTCGGGGAAGGCGGGCGGCGGGCGGTACGCGTCGCGGTAGGGCGGCGGGCCGCGGTCGCCGGGCGGGCCGAAGGGGGGTTTCTCGAAGGGCGAGGGCTCGAAGCCGGGCACGGGCGGCTCAGCGGGCGGCGCGAAGGGCGGCTCGTAGCGCCGGTAGGGCTCCGGCGGGCCCAGCCCCACCAGCGGCGGGATGGGCTTGGCGCCGGGCGCGGGGTAGGGGGGCGCGCCGCGGGGGCCGTACCTGCAACCACACACCACAACGGTCACACATTGCTACCAATACTTGGTCACAGCTACATTTGCCACGCGAATAGAACCTGGTTTCCCTTTCTTACGGATTAAAATACCTACCTACGGATTCTTGGAGGCTGATGCTAATAATGTTGTTGGAATACCAACCTAAAAGTGAGTATAAATTAGAGCAAACTTTACTATTTCAACCATCATTCGCTGTTGTAACTAAAAGTATTCGTAAGACTATTAATTACTTACATTGTATTGCTCAAGCAAAATCTCTATTTTAAACTCACTTTTTTATTCAAACCGTGATGTAACCGGAGTCTTTGAGCAAACCTAAGATGAGAGTTCTTTGAGTAAGCATAAAAAAGTTATTACTTCAGTATAGTTCAATCCCCGATCAGTGTAGAGTCCAGGGGTCGTCGATAATAATACGAATTATTTCTGGTTTTCAAATTATTAATACTTACCAACTCCATTAGGCGGTATTTTTTCATGAGTTATGCTATGTACAGATACAGTTGTTGCAAAAATGGTAGGCTAAGCGCAAATTCTAATTATACGCAGATATTATAAAATATTTAGAATGAAGCTTCTAATTACGGCCTACTTTACCATTTTTGCGACGCCCTGTAGAATTAAAATACTAAACAAATGAGGTATAGTAGATCCTTTAGGTATGCACCTCGTCCATACAAGCTTTGCCTTTCACTTACGTGACCTCGTCATCAGGTTGGTGTAGAAATGTTATGTTTCCTTGACCTTCCTGTCTTCATACTTTCCTGTAAACTAAGCTTGATGAGATTAGAACAGCATAAAATAATAATGAATGTGTCCTACATACACATCCTCATAATATGATTCGGCTAAATATACTGGTTGTCTGCTTGTTTACGTGACGTCTAAGTGACGACGCCCGCTACGGCGCCTGCGAATTCAAGGTAAACAAACATTAAGCAGCAACTTAAACTCGTAGTTTCGCTCAGCTATTCAGGTCTATTAATTTTGGTGCACCAGCCAACTTACAGCGCAGGCCATACCGCCAGCAAGCGACCTCGTTCAACTGTACATACTTCAGTTCACACCCCGAGCGTTGGAAGGTTCGTTGTTATACCACGCAGACACTGAAATGTATGGCTGTATGCGTCTATTTCACAAGACTACGAAATGTTAACATTGTGATTGGTATATCATTAATATCTTAATTAAGTATCGGTTGCATTTCACAAAGGTTTTATATAAGTAACTAATTGTAGTTTCTACACATTTCTTCCCCCGAAAAGACGGAAAGGATATTTAGCCAAACTCCAAGTCCGACAAAGCTAAGTAACTTTACAACAAATATTGATTACACAGAAATATTGTAATTATCCGAAAATGATTAATGATTGCGTATAAAAAAATGCGTCAAAGATAGCAAACAGTTTATATTTTTGCCACAATAACTTTGTAGGTACATATTCGATACAGTAATACTCGTAATAATACAATTATCTTACATTATAATTTGGACATAAAATATGTATGTAGCCTCATTTACAAATAATATTATATTCACGGTTCATTTGTTGTGGAATATCTTATAGCATAACTAATTTATTTACAGTGAAAACAATGGTAAAATTACCTACGTTTAATTGTTTGAACAAGGATTACAAGGATCAAAAACAAATTAAAAAGTTTATTCACCTTGGTAGACAATTTAGTATATTGCGTGAGCAGATAAAGAAACAATATGAAAATGGGGGCTGTAACTTAAAGATGAACTATATGAAAATTGCATGACTCCAGCAGAGATTCGATAGTAGGTAATTTATATTGATTCTTTATCTGCGTTTATCTACTATTCTATAGCAATGATTCAAATAAACACAAACACTACACTTGAATGCAGTTCAATAAAAGCTAAAACACTTTGATCCATGTTGGTTGAAAAATAAATTTATTTATTTATTAAAAGATAAATGAGAGTGTACACAGATGCATAGGTATAAGATGAGGTGAGTATACATTCACAAAGTAAACCAATATGAATAAGCTAAGAAATTCAGATTTAGATGTACAGGATTTATTTTTGTCGGAGTAATTCCCGACGGCAGAATTAACCATAATATAAAAAAAATATAGTAAGCCGAATGGGATTGATTGAAGGCCATTTTGAATTATCACTTTTTTTGTTCTACATTTGTTCCACGTTCTACCTTTGGAAAGTCCACCGTTTTCGGCTTGCTATATCTTTTTCTAGTCACATAACAGTATCATACTCATACTTACACCAGATATCCTAAATTACAATTTGACATAAACAATAAATACAATATTCAGCAATATTAGAATAAGAGAAGATTTTTATATAAAAATAAACTGTTTAGGCTACTTTATACACATAGTCAACTGCGGAAAATAACATAGCTACCTATGAACTTATCCTAAAATAAAAAGCCGGTACTAAAAGGGAACGTGTTTATTATCACAGTTTTTATATCACAGATAAGCTTACAACAATGGATTACCAAATAATAACATTAATCTAACAGAATCTCTTTAAATCTAATAACAATAGACTTAAAAGACAAATTTTCGCTCGTCCATTACAGAAGGGCTAGCACGGGGCGCATTTAAGACGTGACAAAAGATTTGCATCGCGCTCACTCTCATCGCGCGGCCTCAAGAGCGAGCGCGACGGAGAACTTTTGTCATGTCTTAATAGCGACCCGTGCTACAGGGCCAGACATCACATAAAAATGTATTCAGCACAGTTTTACATGCTGCAGCAAATGTATACTATTACTGCAGCGCTGCTGAACCCAACAAAAACTAAATGTGTTGTAAATGAATTCCATAGAAATATATATATAAGTGATGGTTCTACCTTTTTTGGCATAAGATTTATTTGCCTAATCTCGTATTGCATAGTAACGTTTGGTCAAAGTCTCGTTACGCCGAAAATCGTATGGCATAAATCTCGTTTAGTAAAAAGTTATTTCGCATAACATTGTTTAGCCTAATAATGGTATGGCCAAATCTTGAATAGCCTAATAATGCTATGGCATAGGTTTATTAGGTTTATACAAAGTAATAACATTCGTTTGGCTTTAACTTTGACGGAGCGTCTCCCTACATAGCGCAAACTGTTGCCGTGTATTGTTTCCGCTGTTTGGAAAACGCTCCGCTGCGCTCCGCTTTGGTTTTGATGAACATGTGCACCTAACACGCTCCTCCTCGCTTTGCTCGTAGTCGCACCTATTTTTAGGTTTCGATCTCATGGGGTTTGTATAATAATTATATTGGTCGTTAACTTTCTATTTTTTGATCATACAATATCGTGATTTTCGGGATGTAGGAGAAAAATACCACAATTTGTACATTTACTACATACTTAATGTATTATTTATTAAGATAAAATTACGAGAAACAAGATTATACATAGGTATAGACGAACATAAATTTGAGCAAACGAAACTTAGGTGTTTAAAGATTGTGCCTAAAGAGTTTTAGACGAAACGAGCCTTATGCCACATAAGTCTAGGCAAAGTGATGGTTCGGCCAAAAAAGTTTAGACCATACGAGTTATGCGAAATGAGTTTTGGTCAATAAAGATTATGCGAGATGAGCGGAACCCATAAGTGATACATTCTTCAACCTTAATTCGACAAAGTTCCAGCCAAATAGCAATGTAAAGGGATTATAAATATTTCCGGACAAAAGTTATGGAAGTTTACATGACTTTAGGCGTTTAGAACATTTGAGTCATTTATTAATTTTACCCTTAACAAAATTATTAAATAAATGTAATAATACTATACTCCAAGCATTAACGCACATAATAGGGTATGGAATTTCATAGGTAATCAACTGAAGTTTATAATTATATTGAACTAGACGATTTCTAATCACAGTAATATTAGCCTTTTATTAGGTTCTACCTTTTTTGGCCTAATTTTTATTTGATAATCTCGTATTGCATAGTAACTTTTGGTCAAAGTCTTGTTTCGCCGAAAATCGTATCGCATAAACCTCGTTTAGTAAAAAGTTATTTCGCATAATCTTGTTTAGCCTAATAATCGTATGGCCAAATCTTGAATAGCCTAATGATGCTATTGCATGGGTTATATATGTCGCAGGCATCTGGTTTAATCTCCTGTTTGATTGAACCGCTAGCCCGTTCATTGGATGACGCTACTCAGTTGAATGACTAAAGAACAACTAGTCAAGTGGTTGACTGTAACGTCCAACGTCTTGACTGAACGTTATTCAGCGAAGTCGTTAAATGGGATATAGTATAGCAACTTTGTAATGTCTGGTTAGGATGAACCTGACCAGACAAGAGTCAACAAAAAGACTATTTTACAAAGCTCTCATCTCACAAATTAACTAAACAATAACAATAAACGTACCTTGATATTGTTGTTCATAATTATCCATTTTCAGCACATTTTTTCTTTGAAACTATCCGCCGACGGTGTAATAATAGGTAAATCCATGTTGTCACACAATTTTAACATAAATAACGCACTTTAAAGCTAATTAATTTGCAAAAAATAACAATACAAGTGCTTTTTGTGTCAGCTGTTCGCTGTTAGATGCCATATTTGTTTTATTCACCACCTGACTGATTTTAAGGGCCAAATTCACCGAAGTAATTAAACGTCGTTAGAAGGATCGAAAACGCAGTTTATGCTCTAAACGAGCTTATACGCTCATTTCGATTTTCACCGACCAATATTAACCAAGATTAGAGCAAAACGCAGTTACAGCTGTAACTGCTATAAATTGGCCAGTTAGCGTTGCTAAACGCAGTTATAGAAAGCTGTCATTGTCAAACGTCATAAACAAACCACTGACCAAATAACAACGCTTTGACAACGACATATATTATTTTTTTGTTTTATAATGTGTCAAAACGTTTTGTTACTCCATTGCTCGAAATCAAAATACGCAAAAAGTATGTACGGCGCGACGCAATAACTAAACGCATTTCAGTGTTGCTGGCTCGTCTGTAGCTGAAACACCGGTGACGTAAACGAGATTAAAATAGCACCGATGAATTTCAGGTTACTCTAAACGCAGTTAGAAGAAATCGGCAATCGTGATTAATGAAATCGTAGTTTAATAAAACTTAGATTTCTGTGCAACCCGTGAATTTGGCCCTAAGTCCGCTAACTAGTTGGACGTTTTGTGACGCTTGTACATTCAACGTTCGGCCTAGTCATACAACTGAATAGCGTCATCCAATGAACGGGCTAGCGGTTCAATCAAACAGGAGATTAAACTAGATGCCTGCGACATATATATTGTGTGGTGCCGTGTATATTTCTGCTATGTGGGAAACGCTCCGCTTTGCCTTTTACGATCATGTGCACCTAACACGCTCCTCCTCGCTTTGCTCGTCGTCGCACCTATCTTTAGATTTCGATCCCATGGGGTTTAATAGCGTTTGTAATAATTATAATGGTCATTAACTTTCGATATTTTGATCATTCAATATCGTCATTTTCGGGATGTAAGTAGAAGTTTTTACATGGACTACATATTTAATTATTTTTATTTTTTAAGATAAGATATTAGAAGAAACAAGGTTGTACCTATACAAACATAAATTTGAGGAAACGAGACTTAGGTGTTTCAAGACGATGCCAAAAGAGTTTCAGGCGAAACGATCCTTATGCCACATAAGTCTTGGCGACGTGATGATTCGGCCAAAAAAGTTTAGACCATACGAGTTATGCGAAACGAGTTTTGGGCAATAAAGATTAGGCTAGATGAGGGGAACCCCTTTTATTAGGATATTATTAGCCTTTTGTATTAAACAGCTTTTATCCCCGACGTCACACGAGTTAAATTAGTTATAAACCTTCCCCGTACATCAATGAAAGAAATAACTAGGTTTTTACATTACAAAGGTAGTCTTCTATTCTATTCTTCTTAGGAAGATTTAACAATATACTCCGTAGGAATACCTTGTTGGTTACATAAATTGGCCTCCTTTGCTTTGAGAATAACTGTTGTAGAGCTTGAGTATTTCGGCTATATTGTGAAAAGAAATGAACAGACAGAAAACAACATACAGTGATTAAAATGAAATAAAGGGTTGTTATTGTTCTACATCCTTCGTCAAAAAGTAGATTCGTCATATCACACCTGTACTTAAGTAAACTTATGATTCGCGCCTGATACAGAACAAATAATACAATTTCTGTGTTGTTGTATTACAAATCAATTGAATTTGCGTATGCGTGAGTATTTTTAATTACTTATCTAATTCAGCATTCCTTTTTGAATTAAGAAATATGGTAGGCATAACGACTAATCACGCTTGCATAGCATTATTTTTTAGCTCTGAATTGTTTACATAATCACATCAACTCAGCATTCATGAAAATAAAGATTTTCTGGCATACGAATTGGTACCACCATGAAACTTTTGACAGAAAATATATGAAAGAAACCGTAAACATGTTTAGTTTTCGCAAAATATAAAACCTATACTAGCGGTACTGGAGGTAACTACAAACAATGAAGTTCCTGGATCGGACATTGTTTATTACCTAGTATCTACAGTTCGACAACTCTATCTTTGCAACACAAACAAAAATACCATCTTGGAACTTTGCGAATTGATGAATTAATCTTTTTTTACATGCAACAAAAGTTACTTGTATACATCTGTTTACATAAAACAAAAGTGACTTTTATCCTATCCTCGAAGAAAATAATGTCACTTATAATAAATTACTAACAGATACATTACTATTGTTTTACAATTACTAGGGCACTCGGTCTCTAGTCTATGGTAGTCACCGTGTCGAAATGGGTATACAAATTATTCGTCATAGAGCAAATCCGAAACGATTACTTTAAGAACATACAATATTCAACGCACAGTATTGATTGTACAACATTATTTTAAACTACTGTATCATAACATAAATCATAAAACAGCAATGCGGTAATACAGTTTTTAAATCGATATAGGTACCTAGTAAAATATAAAATAATATTATCTAAAATGCAAGTACAATTTTTACATGATAAAGAAACGTTTGGTACTTTTTTATACAGGATCAAACATAAATAAATTGGCTAATGAAATTTTTCCATATGGCTGATTTGAATGGCGCTGTCTTGTCTGAATGTTTGGTGATCGGTCATTGAAATATCAGCCCTAAGTTAAATTTATTTGGCCGATTTTTATGACAACAAATGGAACATTTATCACTGATAAAAAATATATGACTTATAAATGTTGTCATATTTAAATAGTAATATCATATAATAATCGAGTCATTATATAAAATTTTCAAAAAAAGTTTGCTTAACATATTATATCTTAAATCACATACAATACAATACGCTTTGAAAACTTATCAATATACAGAATGTTGCAAAAGTGGTATAGTAGGCAAAAATGGGACGACTCAGTAGGTTATCCTAAACCACTTTCTACCCTTTTTGCAACAGCCTGTATTAATATGAAGAAAAAATATTAAGAGGGACATTTTTATACCTATGAACTTTTATATAAGACTTATAAACATTGTCAACAATGGTATAATAATGTAAAATAATAAATTAGGATCCTTACATCTAAATATCACAGATAAAACATAACATCTCAATATTAGCCGAAGACGACGAATCCATGCAAAATACGCCACACTCCAATAACGACGAATCAGGAAACTCAGGAACCAATCAGCGACCGCCACGATGTCTCACCAACCAATCAGCTACCGTTCAGCATCCGCACACCGTCAAACCGTTCGAGATACGTCTAATACTTTAAACCGGACGCTGTCAACCTACACTAGCTTTTAGAAAATTTGTTACAAAATGGCCGTTCAAAAAGTTCGTAATAAGTTCATTCGCGCATATTCCGTGGGGCAGGTTCGATCCGCTTGGCAAGGTAAGTAAAGTGTTGATAAAGCGTGGGTCGCTATCGTACCTGGGTCCGTATGGCTCCGCACTCCGTCGCGGCGGGGACAGCAATTCGTCGTAAAGTCCGGGATATCTGGAAACAAGGATATTTATTATTTAGCTTACAGGTGGTTATGTTCTTCTGAAGTTTGAGATGAAAAAATTAAAGGTTCATCCCGTCTAAACCAGTAAAAATATCAAAGTAATGCTTTAAACCCCTGGGACAGAATTAAAATATGTGGTTATTTGATTAATTTATTTATTTATTTATACTTTTATTCCACAATATACAGAAGTAATTATGTATAATCAGGTGGACTTAATGCTTGAATTAACAGATTCGGGCGGTTATTTTCAGATTCAAGCTGGATAATTCTACCTCATAGCGTTTAGGCAGTAATATGTGCGCAAACTTACCGATGCGGCGAGATAGGTCTCGGAGATCGCATCGCCGACCTCCTGGGCGAACGCATCGGCGAACGCAACGGCGAGCGTATTGGCGAACGGAGCACCGAGCGAGGCGAGCGGAGTGGCGAGCGAAGTGGTGAGCGGAGAGGGGAGCGGAGAGGCGAGCGGTATCGTGGTGGAGAGCGGTGGCGGCGACGTGGGGTTGGCGATCTGGAGATTAATAAATAGTTATTAATTATATGTAAATATTAGTATATTAAAAAACATAGCCTAGTGGTAAGAAGCTAACTACGTCTGGGCGGGGCTGATGCAAGGAGGTCGCTCCCTTCGCACGGCAATCGTCCTCGGTAAGGGCTTGTTTGTTTTATGTCAATCGTAGAGTATCACGGCGCGCGGAGCGTATCAATCCGCTTTACACTCCGTCAAACTACGTATATTGCCTTTTCCTTTTATCTCCCTAATAATTCCAAAAATGAGATAATTATGGAAAACCTATGGAATCATTAAATATTTAACCAGTACTAAGGGCACTAAGGCACCAGGGTTGCATCTGTACACACCTGGACAGTGAGATGCTCCGGTCGCGCGAGCGGCGGCGGCGCGGCGACCACGGCGGCGAGCGGCGCCCGCGCCCGCGCGATATCGACCGCGATCTGCAATGTCACGGTGGAGTTAGTACTCTGTATACACTAATGTAAGGGCAGAGGGAGAGTGAATTAGCGTATCAAAAAATAAAAGAAAATAAAAAGGACTAATTTAGAAATTTAGCAGACTTATCATTTTCTGATATTTACAATGGGATTTTAAGAAGATTTTTTATTCGTTGAAACAATATCACTCGTAAAAAATATATATGCACTCATGACTGTAATCCCCGAAGGGGTAATCAGAGGTGGCTCACAAACAATGCACTTAGGATACACATCTAGAATCTAGGTGCTAGATGTGTAGGTTTCCTCACGATGTTTTCCATCACCGTAAGAGCACGTGGTATTATTGTACTTAATTGAAAACACAATTGAAAGAATTCATTGGTACAGGCCAGGATTTGAACCCACGGCCTCTCGATTCAGAGGATGAGACCTTATCCATTACGCCACCACCACCGCTTTAAAAAATATTTAAACGGGAATTACCCAGCAGAGGAATACCTACCATATAAGAAGCAAAGCCAAGTTATTGCAAACTCTACAAGGGTTAAATGTACTAAATGTGCAACTAAGAAATAAAAATATGTGCAACATAGCATACAATAAATAAGATGCAAAATAGGTTTAGTACGGTACAGATAAACAATATCCAAAAACAACAACCTATCACATACTTATATGTAAAAAAGAACACACCAACAACACAGTACAAGCCAAACACCTCACAACAGAGTTGCCTACATCCAGTCCAACCTTTATGTAAAAACCAACATTCAGTGTCATGTGGAAAAACGCGAAAAAAACATATACTTAAAGCAACATAAAATATACAATCCAATCATTCATATACACCATACACCAAATATGACATTATAAGCAAGCTTTATGAAGGCTTATGGAAGAGGCCTATACCCTGCAGAGGGTTGACATGGGCTGAAGATGATGAAGTTCCAATACATTTTACATGCGAGTCCTACATACACAGTTGGAAGTTCCTTCTTAGAGTATAAACCCAACATGTCATTCAATTCAATCAATAAAAAACAAGCATAGCGACAACGATTTTACACTGACAAGCAACTTTTTTTACATGCGTGACCTACACGACCTACCTAGTGTATCGGATCCGCGGCGGCGGGGAGCGTCGAGGCGAGCGGCGCGGCGACCGCGGCGGCGGCGAGCGGGGCGGGGAGCGGCGCGGCGAGCGAGGCAACGAGCGGCGTGGCGAGCGAGGCAGCGAGCGAGGCGGCGAGCGAGGCGACCGCGGCCGCGGCGGCGACCGAGGCCCCGGCGAGCGCGAGCGGGACCCCGATAGCCGCCGTCTCTCTTCCTCCCGCCGGCGCGCGCGCATCTCCTTCTCGCGAATCATCCGGTTGAACGCCTCCAGCGGATCCTCCGACACCCTACGGACCAACAAGCGGGTGAGAACCGACCGCGCTACTGTGATGGTGATGGTGATGACCGATTTCGGCAGTGACGAGTGGTCCTAGCAACCGTATACAAATTGGATATTTATGAACATTATGCATCTGCAATGACTCATAGAAAACAAGAACAAGTACATGCCAAAAACCCCCAATTTTTTATACTTTACATGATTACAGTTCATTAAAAAATTAATATTGTGTACTAGTGTTACCACACTTTTATTATAAAAACATTTATAATACTCATACACCGAAAGGCCCAGACAAACATTACAATTATTAGGACAGCAGTATTCCCAAATAATTTCATATTTCGCAGACAGTAAATGTTGCTCGCATTTTCCATTACTTAATCGTTTCTCACATTAGCAAGACTACGAGCGACATTTACCGACTGCATACCCATAAAAATTATTGAATTCCAAAAAAATAACCCAGAAACAATGTGAACCGTGAATCACAAAGATAGAGTAAGAGACACACAATATTATATCACTCTTAGAAAAAATCACAAACTCTTACCCATTAGTCGGAGAATCTTTGATCCCGGGCGGCGGCGGTTGGTTAGTGAACGGGAAGGGGTCCGGGAAGCGTGGTCCGGAGCGGTGCGGCGGGCCGGGCGGGCGGTGCGGGCCGGACGCGCCCGGCGGGCCCGGGTGGCCGGGTGGACCCGGGTGTCGCGGCGGCCCGGCCCGGTCGGGCGGCGCGCCCGGGCGGAAGCCGGCGCTGTGAGGTAATATTGAGGTGTTCGTTGTAGTAAGTGTGGTGCAAGTGGAGGTTCCATTGCTTATACTAAATGCAGGCGATTTGAAAGAGATGTATACTGAGTTAACATGATCTGGAGTGTAATTTGTTTACTTTCGTTGTCTAGCTAGCCTAGCTCCTATGTAAATGTAAATTGAGGCTCTGTTGCTACAAGAATATAGACAAGTGATTGCTGTTATTTTAACGCCTAAGCCAGTAATCATGATAATGAAAAGACTTACTTGTACACTGCGTTGGACGGGGGCCCGCCAGGGACGAAGCCCGCGGGCGGACCGCGGTTGAATCCAGGCTGGAACAAAACAAATAAATTATATTATTATATAAATTGGCATAAAAAACCAAACTTTGTTTTCCAAACACTGAAAACTAAACACATTTCGTTTATTTTATTATTAACCACAGAAAGGCTGTCAACAAAGTAAGCTTTTACAGTCTCTCCTAAGATCTCAGCAACACTTGTCACTTTAATCACGTTGGGGTCACCACTTTAGTGTCAAAATTATGTGTCTTCTTGCGCATTTGTAGGAGCGGTGCAAGCATCGAGCATTCAGCACCTTGGAAAGACACTCACACTGGCCTCAAATTAAGTTGCTCACAAAACTAAGCACAGTTATACAATGTCACTACCAACGTCTCAACAAAAATGTGTAATAAAACTAAAAAATTAACTCACAGGGTCCCTCCGTTCATCGATGGTGGGCGTGCTGGCGCGCTGCTCATCCACTCGCGGGGGCATCTGGAACCGAACACAGTGCATATAATCATCACGACCCATCACGTCCCCACTGCTGGGGCACGGGTCTCCTTCCAACGAACTAAGGGTTTTAGGCCTAATGCATATATTATAAACACGCATCTTTGTAGGCCGTTAGAGAACTAATATTTCGCAAACAAATTTTCGATTGTTACATAGTAGTCTAAGTTTAAAGATGTGTTAGATGTCTCTGCGCCAGAAAATACATTTTCTTATAATCTTTAGTACAGATCCTAACCCGTGTAACCATAAATAATCAGACGACAGAAATCTTATCTACTGTATAAATTACCATAGTAAATAGTCAAACATGTCTTCATGAAATATTGGTCTATTTCGAAACCTCATTTACAGTTTAAAAATAAACTCACATTGACGGCTGCATTGGGAGGCGTCTCTATCCCGGGAGGCTTCAAACCGGGAGGAGGTCCTAAAACAAATGAAAACACAATTTAATTCACTATTCCCTGGCCACAAACATGCAATATAGAATCACAACATTGTATTAATAAATGCTTCAACATTTTAGTGCATAAAGCTGGGTTAGCTGAGGCTTGAACAATCATGCGAATTGGATTTGTTAAGGGGTATTTTAAAATATAGTTTGGTATAAAGGTGCACGTAAAAAAAACATAGGTTGTATTCCGGTATAAACTGTAGTGTGGTTAGAAGGGATCATGCTTGGAAGACACTCCATGCTGGCAATTATCAAGTAACATTTCCTTAGAGGAAATGCTACGTTGATAATTAATTTAATAAATAGTGTTATATTTATTGTAAGACATCAATTTGGACTTTTAATATCAATAACATAAAATAGTTATGTTTAAATCAAGTGTTTGAGCCAAAAGTTGTACCCCTTGAACTCAACATAGCAAAATAAATTTGAAAATATGACTATACTGTGAAGGTGATTAGATCAATATGAGTTTTGATAAAATATATTAATTGAATATTTTGCTTTTTCAAATTTATTTTTACCAAATGTTTTTTAAGATGTTGCGTACAATACATAATCGAAATAAATAATATATTACAACACCGAGATCCTTCATACAAAAATTATTAATAATAATGCTATGCTAAGCTAATCGACCAATAGTTTTCCCTCTTTATATGGGTGCACCGCCGCCCTGGGTATAAGACATTGAGCTGTGCATGCGACATTCAGCGTATAGCAGTATTGCTTTATGTATTCCGTTACATATGACTCTTTAGGCTTGTGTCGCGACTCGTTTAGTACTTTTAAAAGAAAAGAAAACTGCAAGTAAACGTGATAATTTATAAATACCAACATTTATAAATGATCACGTTTACTTTCAGTAATAATAATACAACTGCAAATAACGTTATTTTAAAAAGAATCAATTTTGTTATTCATCAAAAAACTTACTGACTTTTTCTGATAAATCTCGTTCTTCTCAGAAACAGTCAATTATTTTTACAACTACATCTGAAGACAAAAGTGTTGCAGTGTTTCTTTACAACAAAAAAAAATACGTTTTAAACTATTCTATCGGAACAAACACGTTTGTGCCATCCGAAAGACCTCTCATAAAACAACGAGCCAAAAAAGGTGCCACCTCAGTGCCATATGTAACAGTGTTAAGTACCGGGGCGCGGTCGGGGGCGCGGCGGGGGGCGGCGCGCGAGGTGCGCGGGCGGCACCAACACCGTCACGTTATCGTCAGCCGAGCCGTCCGACGACCACCCATCTAGTAATACATGAGGTGTTTAGGACGCGTGCCCACCAGATTTAAGTTTGAAGAGTGATAATAGTGCATTTTGTAAAACGTCAACGATAGCTGATTAGGGGGTTGTCATTCGGTGTAGGTCACGTGAAACGTGAGTACAACCGTCAACTATGATATTCCGTATACCGTAGCTGATGGTTATGAAAATACTATGGGACCACAGTGATGCGGCTGATGGATCGTGCGAAAATGGTCAGCGATGCACGGAATTGCAAATTTAAGAGGTTATCAGACCATAGAATGAAAATTTTATTTGAAACTTAAGAAGAGATAGTATAGAATTGTGTATTTATACAGTGAAGCTAAAAATCCACTCAAGAATCTTCGCTTTATCTCTTCGCCACTATCTCATTTACGCATATCTGGTGGGGACGCGGCCTTAGCGCTACATAGAACTTTTTTAATGTCTTCTCGTGCGCTACTCACAAACCCGTGCTACGTATAGTGCTGGGTCAGTCTTTATTTTTTCCTAGTTCTGGATGCATAATTAAAAAAAAAAATTTAAAAAAATTTAAACTGTTTATTTCAAGAAAATAAGTAATTTTTGAAATACAAGATCCAAGGACTTAATCTACTTACTAGGTGAGATTATAATAGCCTTAGATTGTTGCCCTAGAACAGCGTACATAAGTAAAAAAATAAATAAATTATAAATTAACATTATACTTAGTTATAAAAAGCTATTTCAGTAGCAGCGTTAAGCGCAAAAAACAAAAACAATACCAGAAAAACAACCTAGTTATGCACCTACACACACCATGCAAGTTAGTATTACGTTGGTAGATGTATGCAGGTACATACGGTAAGTTTAGCTAAGGATTATTTAAATAAACATTTATGTATGTATAAGTAGGTAAGTACAAGTACAAGTACCTAGGAACACTTATTAATTTAGACATCAAGGTTAGGTTTTTTTTTTATGTAAGTACACAGACAGTATACAAGTAGGTACATAGGTATACATATACATCATTTTTATAACAGAAAGTGAGGAACATGTTGAAGTAGGCAGTAATATCTAGTTTAGTTGAGGTGGAGCGGTAGGAGATCTGTCTGACACACACGGACCGTACTTTTCTTTGATGAAATAACGTTTTAATATATTTTTTGTTTGTATTTTATTACTAAGTTCAAGTTTATTTTGAGTCTCCTTTGGGAGCTTATTTAAAGTATGCGGTAGTATGTATCTTGCAGATCTTCTACCATATTCATTGTTACATTTACAAAGTTCGTAGGTAGGAGTATTAATTAAAGTACGAAGGTTACTGGGTCTTACTTTTTTATGTAATAGATTAATTTTTTCGTGATATTCATTGACAATTGCTAGATCAATCTTGTCGAATACATTTATGACTCTGCAGTATTGAAATAGTTTTTTGTAGTTATTTTTGTATTTATATTTAACTTTCAATGGAACTATGGATTTTAACATTCGTAGTTGAATATTGTATATGCTTTGGATATTTGTTTTAAACGTTCTCCCATAGCTAGATATACCATAGTTAATTATTGAGTCCGCTAATGACATATACAATAGTCTCAGCGTTTTATACGGCATTTTATATTTTAGGATATTGAATTTGGCCAGTAGTGCTCTTAGTTTATTACAAACGTGTTCCACGTTTTTGAATTCCTATTTGTTGCTTCTAATTTGTCAATAATGGGTCCTAAAAACAGTGTCTCATGTGTAAATAGAACTACATAATTTGAGTCATATTCCAAAACTATAAATTTGAATATGAAACATTGTTCTTAGAGCCTGTCGAAAAGGTAAATTTTAAATCAATATGCGGTACACACACTACTCCATACCAATAAATAATTTACTGTTGTGTAATACAGAACATTTCAGACACTCATTAATTTACTCTCATTGCATCGATTCATTGGCGCGTAGTGTATATATACGCAAAAGTATTTTATTCATAAATTAGTATCAAACTTCTGAATGGCCATGCGATAGCCGGCTGGTGTTAACGACTGGAGGTGAGGATGGTATTCACAAAGGAGGTTAATGAGAAAAGTAAGTAATGCAGTATGTAAATAATTTATAAAACTTACCGTTATTGTTCGGCGCGGGTGCTTGAGGCGCCGGGCCGTTCCGTTGCGGCGGTACCACCGCTGGAGGTGGCGCCACTATGGATATTGAAATAAGGTTTATAATAGTTTCACAGATTGAGACTGGCCATTTAGAAGCGAAAAGTTATTTTTGATTCGGAACTCGGCTTACTAAAACAGTAGCGAATTGTGTTGTGTTGATAAACAAAATAGGCGAATAGATTATAATTTTAATCTATGGAGATGTTTATAAAGTGACTCATGACAATCATGATTCAACAAGCTCGATATAGATACACCTATTTGTAGGTGCCAAAATTCTATTGTTGGCTTCTTTCTCCAATTGAATTGGCATAATTCTTTAATTAGTATTCAGACCACATATACAAAGTAATGAACTAGAATATCCAAGAAGCTGGCATAAATATGTAGTACCGTCAGCTGCATAAGTAGCTATACACTTTTGTACCTTGTCAAACTGACTACATAACAGACCTTCAATGTCTGCATAGGCAGTTTGTGAGTTTGACAAGGTACAAAAGTGTACAGCTACTTATGCATCTGACTGTACATTACTTACCTATGGGTGGCGGAGCGACAGGTGCTCGGTGCGGCGCACGCCGACTGTACCCGGTCTGGTTGCGGAACGCAGACACCGAGTTACGGAGAAACCTGCAAATTGTACACACATTTAACTTACAGAAATACACATATGTATATGTATTACTATACTACCGACGACGTCAAATAATAAATCCCGCGTGTGTAGAAAATTAAACCAGGTTTAAAATGGTATAAATTCAGTAGCTGTGTAGCTTGTGTAGGTCGGTATTGTCAGGTATTGTGCAATGTAAGACAGAAATGTAAAGTTAGAAAGTTGAATTTACCTGTTAGGTATCAAAGTGGTCGGTGCGATTTCTTTCTCGCGACAGTCGGGGCACTCCCGGTCTTCCGACTCCAGCAGAGAACCTCGAATACCTACGAAGAGACATATATTTTATTTCAGATAACACACAATTTTTTTCAGGATGGCCGGAGCAGGCACGGAACTGGGATGAGCGGATCACCTGGCTGATTGGCTAGTCAGATTTGCCCAGTACAGAGTGCTGCATAAAGTATCGTTGATCATCATTCGTAGTAGCTGCTAGCAATACTGACACTCATCACAGAAGCTGTTCCCGCAGCACGGGATCATGACGGCGTCGGTGAGCAGGTCCCGGCACAGGCTGCAGATGAGCTCATCGGGGATGGAGGGCGCGGGCGCGGCCGGCGCGTTGGTGGGCGTGTCCGCGCCGCCCGCGCTCTCTGACGCCAGGTAAGCTTCACTGTAGGAGAAATAAAGAAACAATGTGAAAATGGCCAACAGCAACGTATGCCTCACTGTAGAGGAAATAAAGAAACAATGTTAAAATGGCTAACAGCAACATACTCCACAGTGCTCCCAATCATTTATGTCAATCACCTACGCGGGTTGTACTGTATTTTAGAAAAAAATTCTGATGTGTAGGTAAGGATTGACAGCAGCTTCTTGCTACACGGGTTTGTTATTGACATCGATAAACTGTGTATGTGTCGGCAGAAGATTAAGAAAAGAGTATTTTATGGTAAATACAATGAATGTAGAAAATCATGTGAGATTGCAGGACTCTTTGCAGGATATGCTGTGACAAATAATGATTGATGATTTTTGTCCATGTAGCACTTTTTGCAATGTTTAATGTAGCACTTACTGGTCCACCGCAGGGACGGCAAAACTTCCACTTGGGGTCATCATGGCGCCGGGTGCTTTTGGACCATCTACTGGTACCATAAAACTACGAGGAATCCCTGTACTTCTCCTTATTTCTATGGGATCACCCTGAAAAAGTATTTTTATACTGTTAATTTATAATACAGTGGTTCAATAGATTCTAACTTCTGTAAGAAGTATATGTTCTGATTTAGTTAAACAAATTTTATTCTTGTACTTACACCTGTATTAGCCAAGGGGCAATCTTTTATCCAGTGTCCTTTTTTTTGACACTTGTAACAAGTATAATTAGGTGGTACTACACCACGCTGGTTCTGTCCTCTTATCTTTTGGTAACTGGAAAAAAAGTATTATAACATTTAATTAATTTTAAACCTAAATTCAAAGACCAGGATTTTATTAAAGCTTCATTCTAATTATAGTGAAACTTAGGAGAACTTTAGATGGCTTTACTCATGTTATTGATTTCATAGATTTACCATTTTTGTTTCAGTGCAGAAATAAAAATCTTGATTTACTATGCAATAATAGTGTATCATTAGTCAAACCATACTCCTAGGCCAAAATATTAGGACTGCGTTCTTCTTCTTCTATCGTGTAAAATGCAGAACGCAGTCGCCATGGCCGAATACGGCTAGGAGAATATATATATATTAGGAAATCTTTTCATAGATTAGAATCTATGTATCATGATAGATCATGAACTTGGTACATTATTATTATTAACAATATGATAAGTCAATCAAAACTAAATTATTTCATACTTGCTAGGGTCGTATTCAAAGGTGGACTGTGATATCATAGCATTGATCTTGTCCTGCTCGCTGCCCTCCATGCGGGACAGGTCCGCCAGCCCCTTGCTGCTGGCGACATCCTTCTGGTGATTGGTGGCGTTAGCATTGTTCCCTTCCCACTGCTTCTTGGGCTGTTGTGATAGCGGCACTCGCGCAACCAGCAAAGATGTGTTCTTTGGTATTAGAGTATTGTCGTCGCTGTATACTGGAATAAAGGGTTTTTTTCTATTAATAAGATTTTTTCTGCTATATAGAGGAGCATTACATTGACATCAATAATTCGTAATTGATATGGTTTTGAAGCAATAAAAATATTATGAAAATAACATAAGCAGTTGACCTACTGCGCGTTGACTCTCTTGAACAAACTTACCTTCTTTTGTTTGAGCATTAGTTATCTGCAAATCAAAGTCTGAAGTCTTTCCAATACGCTTTTGCTGTGATATTGCAGATTTTAGGTCGCCTACAGATATGTGCAGTCCATCGAATGTAACTGTGTCATAATCCAAAGCACTTTTAAATTTATAGTGCACAGACATATCTTAAGTTCAATGAGATGTGGCACTGCAACATGTCCAGAAAACTTCCGATTTTAACTTGGATATATTTTCGAATAACTGGAATGTTTAACATATAACCTCTAAATTACTAATCACAAAACCAGTGTTCACCAATTTTAAATGGTGTGACTGCTTATCGCTAATAGTCTTTCTTCAACAATAAAAGTCCTGATTAATTACATGTTACAAGAGAAAAATAAGATTTTTCAGCACCGAGCGACGCTAAGCAAAAACAGCCGTCGCCATTTTTTTGTCATAATAAAAAAAAGTAAAAACTAAACTACAGATTAGTTAGAATATGACTAGATTTTTTTTTAATTTGCTGTACTGTACACATACGCATACTTGTACGCTTGCCACAGCACTCGATTATTTTGGTCTTGGTTGTATGTATCTTTAGATTCTCGAGTAATCACGGAGCGCTTTTTGGAGGCAAATAACCTTTCAGAATGAATATGCTTTCAATGAGAGGCTTGATCTCTCGGTCGTCTGACGAGATGGACAGTGAATGGGCTCAAACACGGCGATACTATCACAGATTAGAGACTTCAATTATTATTTTTGTATTGCAACCCTGAACATATGCAGCGGAAGTAGTCTATCCAAATTGTGTGCCATTTAATAATTTATCCTATTATTTCAAAGAATTCTTCTATTTTGGCCATATTTAGGCTTCTTAAATATATTTTTTACAATTTAGTTAATCAATTTAACTACCAGATAATGATTTGTCTTTTAATATTTCAGTAAATTTATTATAACATATTTGGCTATTTGCCATGAACTTCCGGTGGAAGATAAAGACACACGCGGATCTATCCTGAAAAGAACGCGAAATAATATAAAAATAACTAATAAAACTACTCATATTTGGTAAATTAACATTAGATCTACATAAGTATGTCCAATAACGGTGCTCCGGACTCTTGGGAAACTCAAGCCGATGTTATGGGTGAACAAGGTGCAAAAGATTCTAATGATGTGTCTGAAAAATTTTCCACGTTGAATGTGAATGCCGTGGAGTTTGTGCCTACTTTTGGTGTGCCGTCACAGGCTAACGACAATAGTGATTCACCCACAACACCACAAAAATCTGAAAGCGGTTCTACAAACTCAGCAGGGAGCCCCGTTTTGAATGGTATGTCGGACGTCTTGTCAATTATCTTTTCGCAATAATACCTACTCCTGTCAATAACCTTTAGCGAGCGACTATACCGGTGTGTCGTCGCTAATTCGTAGTGTTTTAGTCAAATTGTAATTCAAGTCATTAGTTAGTGTACCTTTGACATTCACCGTCCAACGTGTAGCAGTGCGAGTGAGTCGGTGAACGTAGTTTTTTTCCTAAATCCAGTTCTAACGGGTTATAGTAGTGAGACACGCGGCGCGCGCCACCTCTTCATCTCTTCAACTTACCATTTCTCTTGAGCTTTTGTTAGTTTTGTGTTGTTAACCTATCAAAGCAATGGTTAGAGGTTAGTATTATCATTTCAATAAATTAATTTAGCATTAGCATCTCTGCAAAAAAGTTATTTAGTTAGAAACCCAAAGCAATCTTACTCTCAACAAATTGTCCAGAGAAAGTGAGACCAACTTTTTCTAAACTTTTGATATACTTAGTTCTTATACTAGTCTAAATTATTAGTACAGAGACTGTGTGACTTGGCTAACACAGGTCATGGACAAAGATTTGCTTAGAGCACATCAAATTTACTGATGTAGCTAAACTAATATAAAGTTTGTGGCCTTCATGTGTTGTCACACTTCTAGTTCAAACCATAGTATGATTGATAGTGTCAATAATTTGAAACAGAAAGTAAGCGTAATACTATTAATACAAATCACAATAACTATTCATACAAGACTGCCATTAATATTAATAAGTAATCAATTATACTTTTAGCTAGAAAATTCTTCACAACTCACATATTTTTCTTTATCTTATCATTCGTATTGGCGTGCATACCTCATATCAAAAAAAACCCTGCAAAACAGATAACAAAACCAAATAAGTAAAAAAAAACACCTCACATAATGTGGATGATTGTACTAAAACTCAAAATGGTCTAATACATTTTCACTGACCGCATAAGTTGTTGCAAACTCCTACGCATCACACTGCGACTGTTGTACTTTTGAATGAGCTATGGCGGGTCTATAAATATGGAGTAAAGTGACGGCGATTGATCCAGGTTGTGGAGATGGTGGTTCAGACAGTGGAGCGGCGTCCGTGTCGCCCCGCGTGGAGGAGCCGCCGCCTGTGCCGGCCCCCGCGCCCGCGCCCGCCCCCGCCACACCATCCCCTGAGGAGGAGTCAGCCCCCGCCGCCCCCGCGCCTGCGCCCGCGCCCGCGCCGCGACCCGCCGACGACTCACCCACAGCCGAGAGCTGGGAAGTTGAAGCTGATGATGCCCTCCTCACACCTGAAGACAACAATGATGGCGACGAGGAAGAGGTTGATGCTCAGGTTAACAATCTACTTAATTATTTGTATGTGTAAACTAGTTGTTAATTGATTATTCATACATGGTCACACAAAAGTGCTAATTTTAAATGTGTTAGATAACTTTGGACAACAAAGTTTGTGTTGTGTTATTCCATGGCTAAATTACATAAGCACAGATAATTTATCATTATCACAGTGACATTGTTCTCTGATACTAGGAGACTCTAGATTTTACAAGCTGAAAATGTTTTATCTAACTTCTTCAACTCTGATTTCCTTGAGTTATGTGCAGAACAAAGTGTGCATTTTTATACCGTTTCAATCCAGTGTCACTATCTATTTGTGCAGTTAAATAATTTATATCTTACATTTCAGGAGGATGGTGAAACAATTAAAAAGATTCCTAAAAAGAAGCCCGTGCGAACCATGGAAGAGTTAACGCGGAGCAAGAAGGAACATGTGAATGTTGTATTTATAGGACATGTCGGTGAGTCTACTACAAGTTGATATTACTTAAAGAGTACTATGAATGTACAGATTTTGTTCATGTGTACATAAGACAAGACATGATGATGATCTTGGCTAGTTTCTATATTAAAAGTCTAACTATGATCATAAGCATCATTTACTTGAACCCATATTTTACTGAATGTAATAAATCCTGAAGAATGTTTCTATTATTACACAAGAACAATAGAATCACATGTTTCATACATAAATATTTCTTATGACTAACTTTACTATGGTTTTCTTTCTTCACATAACGTGAGTTGTACTTCCCCAGACGCCGGCAAGTCGACGATCGGCGGTCAAATTATGTCCCTCACGGGGATGGTGGACAAGAGGACACTGGACAAGTACGAGAGAGAAGCAAGGGAGAAGTCCAGGGAGTCGTGGTACCTCTCGTGGGCTCTAGACACTAACCAAGAAGGTAAATACACATATTCTATTCTATTCTATGTGGGAATGTAAGTACCTGCACCTGGCTCTCATGAATGAACCCGTTGTGCATATCCCCTAAGTCTAAACTGTCTTCCTAAGCTTGGACCATTTCCCACCACTGCAGGTGGGTGGGTTTACATAATTGTTTATTGGAAGCTGGTGCAAGTGACAGTGGTAACTTAGCCACTGTAATTTTTTAACATCTATCACTAGAGCATCATAATTATCTGGTTGGCTTTAAGTAGTCTAGCCAGAATAGCAGAATTCAATACACATCCATGGATATATGTTAAGGTTCTATCACTGCAACTTTCAACCTTACTTCCTTTTACTTTACTAAAATATTCCACATGCTAAATAATGAATTCAAGGTGTGTATGGGTGACGTGACGCGAGTGTGTGATTCACTCTATGTGGCACAATCAAGGACGTCAGCAAAATTCGTACTAGTTTAAAATCAGCATTTAGCACTTCTGCTTTTTTGCAGTTTTCCTTTTATTGCATGCAATTTTATGTAATTTTCAACTCAGCTAAATGTCACGTTTTTTAGAGCAAAATTAGCTTCGTAATACATGGTTCTTGTTGGATAGAGAGTAGCTCACTAACAAATTAATAGGCCTCCTTCTTCTATTAGAATCGGTTAAACTGATCCACGAACCGGCAAACGCAGCGTGGGACGCCCTCCTGCCCGCTGGACTGACGACCTTAGGCTGGTGACGGGTAGTGGTTGAATGAGGAAGGCCGAGGACCGAGTGTTGTGGCGCTCCTTGGGAGAGGCCTATGTCCAGCAGTGGATGATTATTGGCTGATGAAGATGATGAAACTGATCCACAGATTACCCCCAGACACCCTCACAATCCTACTGCCTATGCAGACATGGTGGCCATAACCATACTGTCATTGTCAAGCATGCATTTACCTATTTCTAAAATTTGCTCATAATTATAGAGCTTCATTATGCCCGAGTGCTAGAGACCACATAAATACCAAACCTATCTCCTTCCTAATATCCTTCCACCCAAAGGCGGTTTTAAATAAATCGCTTTAAGCGATAAGACCATCATTTGTACATGTCTTAGATTAAGTTTTTTGTAATAGTGACCGTGTTTTGTGCATTAATAAAGAATATCTTAACTAACCTAACCGATTATTCGTGTAATTTCCAGAGCGAGACAAGGGCAAGACGGTGGAGGTGGGGCGCGCGTACTTCGAGACGGACAAGAAGCACTTCACGATCCTGGACGCGCCCGGGCACAAGAGCTTCGTGCCCAACATGATCGGCGGCGCCGCGCAGGCCGACCTCGCCGTGCTTGTGAGTACTATGTTGTGTTATTTGCATATGAATATGATGGGCTTTCCTTTCAAGACGGTTTTATGTAAGTTTTATACCATAGAAATACTTTTAAAATCATCATTTTCCAACAATATGGGTCTAAACTCGACACGTCTTAGTCGTTAATTACCTAATTTTAATAACCATTCGTCATTAGTCCCTATTTGTGGCTTTAGGAAAGCACCTTAATTAAGGTATTCAACTTCTAAAATTCCTAAGCTTTCACGACGCCTTTCGTCTCAATGTTGATGGTTATTAATGCGCTATAAGTGGACGCATAATCCACTCAGCACAGGATGCTATGTTTGGCCGCAACCTTACGATTACTGCTGCTGTAGCCCTCAAACCACATCCCTTAAGACATTATAACAACAGCTAACTCACCCCTTCTACAGGTGATATCAGCGCGTAAGGGCGAGTTCGAGACGGGGTTCGACCGCGGCGGGCAGACGCGCGAGCACGCCATGCTGGCCAAGACGGCCGGCGTCAAGCACCTGGTCGTGCTGGTCAACAAGATGGACGACTCCACCGTCGCGTGGGATGAGAAGAGGTGAGAATTTAAACCGCCGACGGAATAAGAGGGGTGTTTTAAGTTCAACGTGTCTGTGTTTCGGTGTATCTGTCTATGGTTGTGTAGCTCCCAAACCATAGTAGTCATCTTGGTTGTGTGTCGGTGTATCTGTCTGTGGTAGCTCAGAATAATGACTGCGTCAAGCACCTGGTCGTGCTAGTCAACAAGATGGACGACTCCACCGTCGCGTGGGATGAGAAGAGGTGAGCTATAAGTCATCAGTTATAGTCGTGGCCTAGGGTGCCTATCCTCCAGAGAAGTGCTAATCTGCATTGCCATGGATGCGTTTGATATTGGTCCACATAGTATAACACTGGTGGTAACGCATTACACTCACATTATTGGAAGCATAGCTGCGTAGCACATCTCTGGTGCTCTTGTACTCTTGTGATTTTGATGGATTTGAAAACTTTTCACAAAGTCGAAAAAGGCTGATTTGACTCTTTAGCTTTATGTGTAATCTGCCTGTCTGTGTTGTGGTCTATGGTATTACCCCTTTCTTGATTCATATCATATCATATAACGATGACGTCATGTGGTGTGACCAAGGTCCCTGTTTAAATAGGGAGTAGTTTGTGTACTAGTTCAATGTATCTTACAGCTTGTGTACAAAGCAGATGTGCAGTTTTTTGCTATTTAAAGACATAAATTATCGTTTTCTAGCCCCATGAGATATTTATCTTGAAATTTATTTTACTTTATTTCAATATTTAATATCTAATATTTCTTATAATAATAATAATCGTTTATTGCAGACTGTAAGTCCATAAAAAGCTAGCTAGTTACATAAATTTCTTAAAATATAATATTAGTAAGACAGGTACAAAAACAAAAACAATATTAAAAGACTAAAACAAAGTAAAAACAACATAGAAACTTAAATTAAATTAAACATGCAAGGCCACCCAGTGCTGCCATATCGGGGAATCATAACGATTGCAGAGTGTGTTCAGAATACTGTTGGAGCTGCACCAAACACGCTGCATCATGGATGCTGCTCTCTTGCGCAGTATCGCAATCTTATACTTTATTCTTTTGATATTTCAGATACAACGAATGCAAAGACAAAATCCTACCTTACCTTAAGAAATTGGGCTTCAACCCAGCGAAAGATCTCTCCTTCCTGCCCGTGTCAGGGCAGACCGGACAAGGCTTATTGGAACAAGTAAGTTTCATTTACTTATCTAATTATGCTTATAAATAAAGATATTACTACTACAATGCTATTTTTATACCACGAACCACGATCGATGACGGCAAACCAACTTAATGTGAGCATAGATTGTGATTTTCGTATAATTTAATAATGTTTGTAAAAGTATAATGGTACAGAATGCTAACCTAAAACTTTTTCATCGTTACACCAAAAATATTTAAAGTCAGTCTAGCTGTTTAATTTTTTTTATTTTTTTTATTAATACCAGATACGCATTTGAGTAAATCCACCTTAGTATATCATACACTTACCTACGTCCCTAACTGGATTTTTTCACTGGTGAACCCACCTTTACAACAACCTCTAACGACCCACAACCCTCAGGTTTCAGAAGACATCTGCAACTGGTACCGCGGCCCCTCCTTCATCCAGTTCATCGACGACCTGCCCTCGCTCAACCGCAAGATGGACGGCCCCTTCATCATGCCCGTCGTGGACAAGTACAAGGACATGGGCACCGTGCTCATGGGCAAGGTGGAGGCGGGCACTACTAGGAAGAGCCAGACGCTCTTCCTCATGCCTAATAGGGTGAGTTGTTTATGACGCATGAGGCTATCAAACCTTTAAGTCGCAGCGCAAAAGTCGATTTGACCGTGACCGATAAGTGAGTGAGTGATCCTATAATCTACTAGTTGGCCCCACGGCACGGGTCCGTTATCGACGTCGATAAACTCGCTTAGTGCGCGTTCCACCAATCACAGCGCCGGTGCCGTATTTATGGCGAATCGTGATATACGTTTACCTACGTGGATTACAGACCGTACTACGGAGACTGGAGTATAGTGGCTGAACGTGTCTGCTATTATGACTGGTTAACCCTTTTATCATAGTGACAAACCCTAGACCAGCTTTGTCACAGTCATGCTTAAAAGAAGACCATGTGACTAACATTCATTTTGTCTTATGAACTTTTTTATGTGTGGCACCCCCGCGCTGGCCCTAAAATTTCATATATCTGTCATAATTTGTTTGAATTGAAGCAAGCGCGCGGGTGACATTTTCTTCAGGCAAAATGTTCTATGGGCTGGGCACCCTTCCTTATTTCTTTTTGAAATCATTGTGTGTCACAAATTGACGTCCTATCTCCCGTTTCCAGGTGCAAGTGACTGTGGACCAGCTGTGGTCGGACGACATCGAGGTGACGTCCATCGGGCCGGGTGAGAACGTGAAGGTGAAGCTCAAGGGCATCGAGGAGGAGGACGTGTCGCCCGGCTTCGTGCTGTGCGACGCCGCCGAGCCCATCACCACCGGCCGAGTGAGTCCCTCAATACTCAATCTTTCCTCATCAGCCAATAGTCATCCACTGCTGGACATAGGCCTCTCCCAAGGAGCGCCACAACACTCGGTCCTCGGCCTTCCTCATCCAACCACTACCCGCCACCCGCCTAAGGTCGTCAGTCCAGCGGGCAGGAGGGCGTCCCACGCTGCGTTTGCCAGTTCGTGGTCTCCACTCGAGAATCTTTCCTACCTCTGTTCTATAGTAATAACACATTCGAAGTCAAATAATTGACTGATCGATCGCGTTTAGGCGATAAGTCCGCCCTTGTATACCAGTTTAGTTTAATTCCATCTTTTATTGTACCTATGCATTTTGTATACAATAAACAGGGTGTCCACTATCTGGAAAGTCAGGGAAAGTCAGGGAAAAGTCAGGGAAGCTCAAGGTGGTCAGGGAAAGTCAGTGAAATTGATGGACCACCTGGAAAGTCAGGGAAAAACTACTATCAAAGCATATTTTTTGTCAAAATTTTAGTATTTTACGTTACTATTTTAGACGTGAAATACAAAAGTCATAAAATAAAATCTCGTTTAGTTTATAAATATTTTTGAATGATCCATACTATTTATAAGAAAGTAGCTGTTCCCGAGCGCTTCGCTTCGCCTTAAAAAGTTTTCCCGTGGGAATTCCGGGATAAAAAGTAGCCTATATTCTTTCTCACGGTCTAGACCGCATGTATACCAAATTTCATTCAAATCCGTTCAGTAGTTTTGGCGTGAAAGAGTAACAGACAGACAGACAGACACAGTTACTTTCGCATTTATAATATTAGTTAGGATTGAAGAAATAAAAAACTTAATACTACATACTCACTATTGCAAATACAAGAAAAAATCACACGTTTATGGCAAAATAAAAGAGGGTTTATAACATTGTTGTTGTTAAAAAAATAAGAGCCTGGTACTTATGTATACTTAATTTAATTTATCATTGCTACCGACTGTAGCGACGACATCCACACAGTAAGGCAGATTATATAGAAGACCGAAGAATATATTCAGTCTCTGTGTCTAGTATGAAAAAGCCTTTGACTCAAGGCCAGGGCAGTTTTGAAATCCTTGCATGATTTGGCATACATGTAAATCGACTAGCGCTATATCAAGGTGTTAAGGTGTCTGTACAATGCCGCTACTATTACGTCCAAGTACAGGACCACAAGACAAAACTTATCCAACTGCAACGAGGAGTATGACAGGGGGGTGTGATATCTCCGAAACTGTTAACAATGCATTGGAAGATATCTTTAAGATGTTAGACTGAAACGGACATGGCATATTTATAAATGGCGAGTACATGTCAAACCTCCGCTTCGCGGACGACAGCGTTATTATGGCAGAATCACTGCAGGAACTCAGCTGAGTGGTAAGTGGTCTAACTGCTCTTAACGTGTAGGCCTCGGTATGAACTTGGACAAGACGAAAGTCATGTACAATGCTCACATCAAACCGGAGCCGGTCATCGTTGGTGAGACAACTATCGAAGTTGTGCAAGAATACGTCTACCTCGGGCAGACTATTTGGCTAGGCAGAACAAATTTTTACAACGAGGCTGCAAGGCGCATCCAACTGGGTTGGGTTGGGCTGCATTTAGGAAACTGGGTCACATAATATTATCCTCTGCCAACCAGCCAGTACGTCCTGCCAATGATGACATATGGTGCAGTGACGTGGACACTGACGGTAGATAAGAATGGTCCACCGATTTAAAGTCGCTCAGCGCGCTATGGAGTGAGCTATGCTTGGGGTTTCTCTGATAGATCATATCAGAAATTTAATGAGACTATCATCCGTCAGAAGAGTAAGGTTACCGACATAGCTGTCAAAATTTGCAAGCTAAACTGGCAGTGGGCTGTTCATATCTCTCGAAGAACCGATGACCGTTGGGGTAGACAAGTTCTCGAGTAGAGTCCTCGAACGAAGTGGGACGCCCTCCTGCCCGCTGGACCGACGTCCTTAGGCGTGTAGTCGGTAGTAGCTGGATGAGGAAGGCCGAGGATAGTGCGTGATTATTGGCTGATGATGATGATGCAAAAGTGGTATATTAAGCCAAAAAGAAGTGACTAAGTTTCTAAAAAAGTTTTTCGTGCTTTAGAAAAAATATTATGTGGTTCTTCATAGTAAAAAGTCACGCGATCAACAAATTTTATCTAGGAAAGCTTAATTTTATTTAGTGAATTTTCAAAAGTCGTAAAACAAAAATTGTTGAGTCACGAGTCATGTCTTTTCGGCTCAGTATGCCCTTTTTAAATAATGATTGCGTAAAATATTTATGCAGCCCCCCGTATAAATATTTTACGAAATCGAAGTGTCAAACAAATGAATGCAAAACTTTAAGCTTTCTTTATCTAATTGTAGTAATTGGGTTTTTAATTTCATCTCTGGTCAGGGAAAATTTCTGAAATGGTCAGGGAAAGTCAGGGAAAAGTCAGGGAATTTTTTGTAGCATTGTGAGTGGACACCCTGATAAAGTGTAATAAATAATTCACAGCCGCGACCGCATAGTAACTAAGCATGATTGGAAAAGCACTGAATCATGACTCCGTTGGCTTGGTCACCTAGTAAGGATGGCCATGCAGCGTACGAGCATAGTTAAGAAATGATAAGTAGGCCTAGACGTATGACAGCCACATAATATGGCTATCAACCGTCTAAAATGCAAAATCAAGCAGCTAAATATTTAAATAAAAATAAGATTAGTTGCAAGAAACTAAACTGTATTTTTTGTTACAGGTATTTGATGCTCAAGTAGTGATTTTGGAACATAAGTCTATAATTTGCGCCGGATACTCAGCTGTGATGCACATCCACTGTGCAGCCGAAGAAGTCACTGTTAAGGTAAATATATTGTTGGAAGAGTATTTATCATGTCACAATAGTTAATACTTAAAATATAAGTATAAGGCGCACCCTAGACCTACAATAATATTGTGCAATAAGATTGAATTACGTTTTGTATCCAAATGACGTTTGCGCAATCTTCAATATTAACCCTAGACGATCAATTATATTGCACAATCTTCAATATTGCGGAATATAATTGATCGTCTAGCGCACAGATAAGAAACAATGTTAAAATGGGTGACGAAATATGTCTAATCATCCTTACTCGTACCGTCAATACAAGTAGTAATACTCCCATGTAAAGACCCCATAAATATTGTAACTTTATGGTTACGGTTATAGCAATCAATTTAACCCGAATATCTTTGCAGGCCCTAATCTGTTTGGTGGACAAGAAAACGGGGGACAAGTCGAAGACGCGGCCGCGCTTCGTGAAACAGGACCAGGTCGCCATCATGAGGATAGAGTGCGCGGGCGTCATCTGCTTAGAACCCTTCAAGAAGTTTGCCCAGATGGGCAGGTTCACGTTAAGAGATGAAAGTGAGTATATTTATTTATTGTTCTTTGACATGCATAGGTTTTCTTTCATTGGAAGGAGACCCGTGCCCCAGCAGTGGGGACCTGATGGGTCGTGATGATGATGCATAGGTAATTTGGAAAAGATCTGGTATAGATCATCAGCCCATAATCGTCCACTGCTGGACAAAACTTTTCCCAAGAAGCGCCACAAACAGTCACCCATGGCCTCTCCCTTCACGCCACTAAGGACTCCCTGACTTGGAATACATTATGCTATGTTCTACTATTCGTAGTCTCTACTGCAGCAGACATGACTGCCTCCTTGACATGGAAACCTTTCTGTAATAATCTGATGTATTTAATAAATTATTCTTACTAATTACTGTTTTCTTTGTTACAGATAAAACGATCGCTATTGGTAAAGTCCTGAAGGTGATTGAGTAAACACGGCACTACGATTTGTAATTTAGCTAGGATAGGCCTTTCGAAAACCTATATTATCAGAAACGCATGTATTCCTCAATGGTGGGGTTGGTAGCGCGAGCGCCGAGTGTTGCTTCACCGATGCAATGAGTTCATGACACATTTATGGCCTTCTACTCCCAATAATAGTAACACTAGTCCAGTAAATTGTAAATCTTTTACTAAGATTTTTATAGCTACTGCCACGAAGCAGGATATTACAATGTTGCTGTACAGATTGCGACTTTATTTACATAAAGCTTTTACAAGTGACTTGATTGTTGGCGGCACAGTCCACAGAGTTTATAATCGCGAACCACTGCTTTCTTTCCGTATGTTGATGCTTCACGGCGGGACCGAGGGAGGAGCTCTCATTACTCTAGTTACATTTCTCTTTCATACTTACCCTCTTAAAGTAGTATTTATTTTAAATTATGAAAATTACGTTTTTCTAATTTGCTTCTCTATCTTCTATTTATATTAAATTAGTAACGTTTTGGTGAATTGTTGTCTATTTTAGTCACACGTAGGTGAACCCCGCTTGTTTCGCACTTGTCTGTTAATGTTAGTGTCCGCAATAATTCATGTTGTTTTATCAACTTACGATGATAATTTATTGCTTTCACTGGTACGTCATGTATTATTGTAGGAAGAAACTGAGAGTACTTATGGAAAGTTTTGCGAATTAATATGATGGTGGTGTTTACATGTATTTCTTTGGCCCAACCCCTGTATTGTTACGATAAATGTATATTATGAAATAAATTTCAGCTTTTTTATGATAATCTGATTAATTACACGTAGGGGCGTTTGTATATTATTATTACTGATATTTAGTGTATATGATGAGTGGGACCGGGCGGCGACCCCCCAGTGCCTTGCGCCGCCGCACCCGCCCCGCTACACGGCGCAGACTATATTATTTTGTTTAAATAAAATAAATTTATTAATAAACTTCGAGTTTCATTCTCTATCCCTGAACCTTAGGAGCTATTTCAATCATGCGAAAAAAGTTAGATTTCCGACATGCCTATGGGTGTAAACGAGAGTTCTTTGGTGGAATTAGTTTCGCACCTTTGTATTTAAAGAGGTAATGTAAGTCGAATGGTTTCATGTTCTATTGAGGTGTAGATTTTAAAAAATTCTGGGATTTGGCTTTTTTCTGTAGAGGTTTGGAGTCAAGCACAAAATGAAGTTAGAACTTTCTTTAGCGGCTTAGTGAGTGGCCAGCTTACCTACAAATTCCCAATGATACTGTCATAAAACATTGCCCAGTGCTTGACCCAGGGTGTATTTTTGTAACAATTTAGACTGGCTAGGTATTATAACAACTACCTATTTGTAACTTAAAAAACCGGCCAAGTGCGAGTCGGGCTCGCGCACAAAGGGTTCCGTAGCAGCAAAATTACAGTTAAATCAACCTATCTCAAAAACTATAAGAGATACTTTGATCAAACCAAAAATCGTTGAAAGAGTTAATTAGCATGCATCACCTCTATTTTTTTTAGAATTTTATACCCCGTAGTTATAAAAATAGAGGGGGGGGGACATACTTTTTACGACTTTGAGAGCTGATATCTCAAAAACCGTTCACTTTAAGAAAAATGTTTTTTAGAAAACTTTATATCATTTTAAAAGACCTTTCCATTGATACCCCACACGGGTATGTACATCGAAAAAAAAAATTTCATCCCTCAGTTACATGTATGGGGGGCCCCACCCCCAATTCTTTTTTTTACTATTTAGTGTCATATTTTTGTAGCGGTTCATACAACACATATTCCCATCAAATTTCATCACTGTAGTACTTATAGTTTCCGAGTAAATCGGCTGTGACAGACGGACAGACGGACATGACGAAACTATAAGGGTTCCGTTTTTGCCATTTTGGCTACGGAACCCTAAAAAGGGTAATAATCATAATAACATTATCTGACAAATTGTATATTTACATCAGTAAATTTTAATATTGTGCAAAATAATTCATACTCCACTCACGACCTATGATTAATGTAAAATAATATAATTGTTATCTTTCATCACAATGATTGTATGGTAGACGCGTCTATGCACCGCTCAAGCAGGGATACAGTCCTTATACTATGTACAATTTGGCAAATTCCATGACTGGAATGTTGTATAATCTTCATTTAATCTAATTACTTATTATTAGCTACACAAATATGACAGCTATAATTATAAAATATAGTAACATATTTACAATTTATTTAAAAAATCTCACATTGAGAGCTTCACATTCACAATTTCAGACACTGCAGTACTACACATTATCAGTCTCAACAGTTTAAGTACGTACCTAGAATAGAAAAATTTGGCAAATGGGAATTCAATCTTGTATTCTGATATCATTCTTGGTAATATTTTGATTCATCTGATCATTCTCGTACTCAACAAAGTCATCAAACAGGCTCGGCCAAGCCTCGGTGTCGTCGTAGCTGCTGAGATCTTCACCCACAAACTCACAGAAGTTAAGAAACATGTACCAGGTGTCCTTGGGCACCCCGCGCACGTGCGGGCTGGCTTCCAGGTACGCCAGCCAGCGCTCCAGGATGGGCGGCTCGTTGCTGGTGAACACAAGCCTCCACAGCACTATGGCAATGTCAGCCGGAAGTATCCTTTGCCCTGTACTCACATCCAGCCCAAATTTAAAAGTAAATCTGTAGAGATCTTTAAACTGTTCACTGTCTCTTCTCAATTCACTTGTAATATCGCTTAATTTTTGCTGAATTCCTTTGATGGAATCAGTTTTCATGTTTTTTAAGCCTTGTGTGAATTCTAATTTAGTGAATCTGCACATTTGACTAGCGTTCAGCTTCCACGCGAGCACAAGCACCTTGAAGTCATCAGGGTTCAGCTGGAGATCATTACATAGGTTTTCTATACCTTCTGCTAAAATGGCATCTTCTAAGGAGTCTTTATACTGATCAAACAACTGGTTTATCTTGGACTCAGACACCCTGTTCTCATTAGATCCTAGAGAAGACATAGTTCGAGGGATTGAAGGAAGTTTTTGATAGAATGGCTTGTTGGCCTTTTCAGCAGTTAGTTGTACTTTTGTTAGAGCAAGGCCTTCAATGTAAATATTATTGTCACCGTGCATATTTTGAGTATTAGCATTGTGTGTGGTGTCCCGGCCGGCCTGGCGGTGGCAGTTCACCGAGTTGTCATTTGAGTGCAGCAGGGGCTCCTCGGGAGGGCAGTCGGAGACCACTAGTGCAGGCACTTCATGGGTCGTTATAATATCTGTCATCTCTCCTGAAATTGGGATTTTATTTATTTTACATTGGGTATAATATGTATAAAACTATACTTTTAGTTACAAGAAAATTATTAATTAATAAGTACAATTATTTGTTCCTTACCATCATGGATTTTTTGAGATGTAGGGTTGTCATTATTAGCTTGCTGTTGAAAACAACTCAAACAGTGGCCCATTTGATAGAATACTGGTATTAATATCGAAATACATAAAACCGTACTGTTGAGTACAGTTCGTCACGGATGCAAATTCTTTGACGTAAATGCTATTACACATAATGATACAAGGAGCACTTTTCTTGAGCACTCTTTAGAGCTTCCACATAAGGCCTGAAAACAAAACAATTAACTAATGACAATGAATTATGATGCTGAAAATAAATGATTGCCGTAAAAATTTTACATACCAAAGAACCAATTCATTTCAATACCATGGCGTATAAATCACAGAAATATGAGCAGCACGTAGTTGGTTGCGATTGCTAAATGCCAAAAGGGAAATAAAGAACCATATTTATTTGTAAATTGCAGTTTTATTGCTACAATCACATCAGCTTTAGCTCCACTCCACAATTTAATTCCAACAAAGTTTGACAGTTGCTGACAGCTATATTTTTTTTGGCTAATCAAGGAGCTGTAATCTGTGAACCTACATAATAGAGTGTAACCGTGTAACCTGTGCAACAAATAAATATCACTCTCCGCTCCACTTCATCCGTGTAGGTAAGACTCGATGTTGATTTATTTTCAGGGGCGTGAAATTTTTATTTCAAAAGCGGAATGTTAAAAAGTGTAAACTTTTGCAAAAGGCCTTTATCACACTGAGCTTCAAATACACAATACACTACATTTTAAACAATAAAAATAATCTTCAGTTGGCCGTGCCTGGCGTGGCGGTGCGGACAGCCTTATGAGCGCCTTCTCTTTGATAGTTTATGATCTACTCTCTATTGTCTATGGACAAAAATGAAGTTTGTTGTTATGATTTGAATTTGTTTGAGCGTTGATTAGTAGTTTTGTTTGTGAATTATTCGACTATCATAAAAACGTTTAAAACATGACAATAATCGACAATAACTGGGATTTCCGTGTCGATATCCACGGCTCAGAAAAGGAATCATATAGTCGATTTCAGGAAAAAGTCAGTAACTCGACTGAGCAACTGGTAAAAATTATAAATGTTGGTTTTCAAAGTAACCAACCGAATAGAAAACCAAATCAGAAATTTAACTGTGATGTGGATTTGCAATCACTTATTGAAAAAAACAAACAATTGAAATCAGATATTGATTCAAAATTACAGGAGCTAACAAAAAATCAAGAACAGTATGAAGGTTACAAAAAAGGTAGATAGTTACCAGTGTATTCTCTAATTAGATGCTATTATATTCCATACTCTGCCCCTTATCTCTTTCTCCAGTATGTAATCTCTAAACGTGTACAATCTATCAATTTTAACCTAATGTTTGTGTTCAATTACAGATCGAAAATTACTCTCCCAGGAGATCAAAGAAACACATGAAGCATTCCTTTCGGCCAAAAAGTATTATAAAAAGTTCTTAAAGATCTACTACACCATAGAATCCACAGCAGACAATAAACAGAGTGTATTTGTTCAATTCTTTACTGAATCTAAGAAAGAGACTGATAACTATTCAGTCAGGCTTATCAGGGACTCCAAGACGGGGCATTACGAATGTAAGTGAAGTCTTCAGTCTTTGCTGTCATCACATCTTCAGTCTTTGTTGGAATGAGGATCCATTACTAATAGACAAACTGTTCATCTGTTACTAAACTGGCATGCTTAATACAGCAAATTACTGACTGAGTGCAATACTAGAAAACTGTTGGAGCATCTAATGGACTCTGTACACAAATGTAGTCATTCATGTCTCCCAGAGGATTAGGTTGAGATCTCTTCCTGACATACCTCTTATGCCTTATGTACATTAAATGTTTCTTCACCCTGTATAAAATCACTACAGGGTGTTGCAAGTCTAGTGCCACACTTATCCAGTTTGGCTTTATCCACATTTAAATATGCAACTGTAAGTTTACTAATGATAGTTTTATTTTTCAGTAACAGACATGACACCCAAGGTAAAATCGTTTAGTGAAGTGCAGAAAAAGCTGTTGGATACAAATGATTTACCAGGAGCCCTCTGCCACATGCGACAACTCTTTTTGAAGATGAAGCAAAGTAAATGAATCATAATTTAATGTAATTAGTTAACCTATGTTTAAGTATCATAAACAACACCCTGTTTAATATCTCAGAACTGAATATTTTTTTTGTATTTTTGTATACAATTTGCCATGTCATGCCAAATGAATAACTATTTTGGAGGTAACTTACAATATCGGCCACATACCTACCTAGATTCTTCATTATCCTTTCAGTGATTTTACTGTGCTAATATGGATCTACATGAACTTTCTCAGACACAAACTTTTATGATAATTATAGAGTAAATAAAGTACACAAGTACAATGTAGAAATATTATATTTGTTTTAGTAAAAACTATCTTTACGTTGTATATTAATTAAAGTCTCTAAAAGAGGCATCAAAACAAAATATCTGATAAGCCACCCGACATCAGATTCATTGAAAAAATAATAGTAATGTAAGTTATATTAAAACAAAACACACATCCTTTGTGAGGTAAACATTTAACAAAAATATTTTTTTAGTGACAGTGAACATGCATTTAAGAGAATAGCATTTTCATTGATTTAACTACAATCTCCTCAGATAGATATGAGGACAACCATGAGGTACCTTCTACATAATGCTGGGTATGTTTAGTGTCACATTACAAAAAAAAGGTGACACCATTACACATGAATACACAAAATATATTTGGTTTTATCAAAGGTAAGATAAGATGCACATGAAAAGTTTTGTCAATAAGAAGCTTACAAGCTAAGATAGTCAACAATGAATAAAAATTCATAATACTAAACAACAAAAATAATATCTTGTCAGTTTAAATAGTAACGAATTCTGTGGTGGCATATGGTAGGTAGAGCACAGAACATTTATAAATAATTTAACAAGTAATGGTTCTTAATTACCACGTTGAGAAGCTACTCATATGAGTCCATATTTCAGGTAACCTCGGTAGTTGAATACTGATATACAGAGAATTATGAATTAACTTGCAGATCCTTACAATAATAAAACATTCAGCAAGTGTTAGAAATGATTAAATATTTAGTCACATATTAATAGTAAATGTATAAGTAGCATTAACAGACAGTAGTTACAATACTTGTATGTTTAAAATATTAATTCGATATCTAAGTAAACGTCACAACACATTTAACACAGGTTATACATAGGTACACAGATTATTTCGTCATTAGATTTGTGCCGTTTTATCTATCCCTGTTTACAGTAAAGTCTTGTAAATTTCTCTCTTTTTAGATTTACTATAAACCGAAAATAGCCTCATTTTAGATAGCACTAAAGCCTACATATCTACAGATAAAGTCTACATAAATGGGTCCCGTTTTAAAATAATTTGTACTGTTAATAGTTGAAGAAATGCAATGGCACGCACAATATGTGATTTTTAAAGTTTACATGAAGAAAACATACATCATTATAATCATAGTTGAGTTACATGAATTTATATTTACCACATTATAAATATGTATGTATATGTCATATAAAGTATACATTTTCAAGTAGTTTTTTTTTATATCCTGCTATAGTATTATGATATGGATTTTTATAAATTCACGAAATAAAGAACTAAAGATTTCAATAAGCTATTATAGATATTCATCATTCCTTTATTTATCATTAATAGATGACACAATAAAATTTAAATATGTATAGGCTACATCCAGTTTTAATTTAGAGATTATTATGAAAAAATCATAGAATAAACTAATAAAAGCTTATATAAAAGACAATAAAATTGTATTAATGCTCTTCTTTATCTTCTTTTTATCAAATATGGCTCTTCTATTTTAAACCTATATCGAAAGAAACATACGTTAAAAGCACTGGTAGAAGTTTACTAACATACGTTAAATGAGTTAATAAAAAAATACTATCGAAACTTACAAATAAACAATACAAATAAATACTGCTAAGTTATAAAAGTAAACTATACTTACTAATGATAAAAATACAATGATTTTACATTTTCTGAAATACGCAAGTAAATGCATCAGACAGTAAGTAAAAGTTGGTAAGTAATAAGTGGTAATACTATGTATTGGCATAATTAAATTTTCTACAAGGGTGGAAGACTATGTTATAAAAATATATCAGTTTTACCCTTTTTTTATTGATGAACGTAAGTCGGCCAAAGTATTATCTGTAAGTGATAAAAAAATTAAGATGCCATCATTAGGACGTAAATCCAATTATACACAATACAAACCGAAATTTAATCGGATTAATTAATTTATATTAAAGATATTATATTAAAGTTTTATTTTGTTGAGACTCATAATTTAAAACAGCTCGTTGTAATAATAATCAATAAAGAATAAAGTACAGGTGAATTTAAAAACACACAAAATATTACGATCGTCGATTAAGAAACGATAATATTACATATTATGTAAATGGCGACCGTTACATTAACATAACTGTGGGTTTTGGAACGGGAATAGAAAACGAATAGTCTGTCCACATAGTGTTCCTACTACTATAAACAGTTACCTATTTAATTGGGTAAGCTCGGGACTGCGCTACTGCCTCCCAGAAGGCCTTTCGCGCTTAACTTGTAGGTTACATCATAATATTATATCCTGGTGAATATTAGTCACAAAATACGTATTAAAATATTCGAATACAGTTAACTTGCAACAACAAAACTCTGCCAGAATCAGGTGTTGATTCTAACATAGTCGTTCTTTCGAGCCAATTTTGGCGGTTGGCGTTGTCAGCGACTACACTAGAAGGCTTTGACTTTCCCGTTGAGCTCACCGTTGGTCGCTGGGGGCGGCTCTACCTTGGCTTCGGAAGGTTCTTCTTCATGCGTCTGGGTGCTGGCGCCCTGGGACTTGGCTGGCAGGAGCATTGCGCCCAGTGCGAGGAAATGCAGCGAGTAGTACAGTTTTCTGGAAACGAAAATGGGGTACAGTAAGCCTAACAGAAATAAAGAAGATAAATATGAGTAGGTATTGGAATTAATCGTCAGTAAGGTCGTATACAGAAAGAATGCTACCTATCTTATTCAAACTCCTGCCGAACCCAGCGCTCAGCCAAGGAAAAAAAACTACAGGAAAAGCTATCGGCGCTGATACACGTTATTTCTGAATACGGCCAAAAAGACAAAGAGGCCAGGCCAGAAGAACATTGTCACTCTGAGGGGGTCAGGTATCTTTCCTTTGACTAGACTCTCCTAGAACGTAAGGTTTCCTGGAAGACATTCTGCTTTTAGCGATAAGGCCATAGACTAGAATATCATGATAAGCCCACCTATATGTATTGTATTGTGTTTTATTTATAAGTTAGAATGTTTTTATGTACAATAACGATATACTACTACTATTACTATACATACGAGTAGAAGGCGAGGCTGGGCTGCAGATGCAGCAGCACGAAGGGCACGGTGGCGTAGGTCATGGCCACGCGCGTCGCGAGGAACGACGCCGCGTCGTACACCAGCTTGCGCGGCCGGCTGGTCAGGAAGAGGGGGCGGATCACGCGACGGACCTGGGGGGAGGGAGGGGGGTTGAATGTTAGGTCATTTATGTAATACTAGCTGTTCCCGCGCGTTTCGCTTCGCCTTAAAAAGTTTTCCCGTGGGAATTCCGGGATAAAAAGTAGCCTATATTCTTTCCCAGGGTCTAGACCGTATGTATACCAAATTTCATTCAAATCCGTTCAGTAGTTTTGGCGTGAAAGAGTAACAGACAGACAGACACAGTTACTTTCGCATTTATAATATTAGTTAGGATTAGGATGGTACACAATGGTTACGGTTACAGAGATCGATACAGGCCATAGGAAATAAGTCACCATATTTCCTATGGCCTGCATCGATGGTTTCTCAACAATGGGTCATTCTTTCATCAATATGATAATAAATATGCCAACTATGAAATACAATAGAAATCAAAAGCACTATAACTTAAGCCATTACAAACTCTCTCTTGCTCTTAGTCACCTCGGAACGTGAACATAAACCTCGCTAGAGGTAACTTTGTATCGTAATAGCTCAACTATAGCCCCTACAGCCATGGCAATAACTCACCCTTTTAGCAGCAACAGTGAACGTGCTCCCAGCCAGGAACGTCAAGTAATAACCCGGGTGGAACCCGTGCCAGACGGCCGACAGCGCGTACACGCGCGCGGTCCGTCACGAGCCGCCGCGCGTGTACGCGACTTTGTAATGCGATAGCTCAAGTATATCTCCTACACCTATGGCAAATATGGCAATAAAACTCACCCGCTTAGCGGCAACAGTGAACGTGCTCCCAGCCAGGAACGTCAGGTAATAGCCCGGATGGAACCCGTGCCAGACCGCAGATAACGCGTACACGCGCGCGGTCCGCCACGAGCCGCCGCGCGTGTACGCCACGCAGCGCAGCCACGCGTTCGTGTTCTTGTTCCAGCTGGCGATCGCGGCGCGGAAGTTTTGCGCGAACTGGGGGTGGGGAAAGTATTATTTATTTATTTACTAAAATTGAACTACTTTGAAGATTAAACTAATATTCAACGTAAGTAAAGTTGTACTTAAATTAAATAGCTTTTGGGTCCAAAGGTCTCCATTAACGAAGGAACGGTTATGAGTTACGGGTTGAGTGCGTATGAGAATATGTGGGTGTTCCTTCTTTCCACCCTGTCTGTATTTCATCACTAAACAAAACCTACTCCGTTCCAGTACTACGTATTGTGTACTACTCTGTACACACAATGATAAAGAAACAATACCTAACGTTTAACCGCTTAGCCAGCCATCACAATCTTATCAAAAACAAACCAACTAACCTCAAACCCAAACACATCAATATTGGACATCTTATCCCACTTCGGACTGCCATCGCTCGCGTATCCATTGAAGCCCATTCCGCTATTGTTACAAATAGCCTCGGACAGCAGCCAGGCGTGGTAGTACTTGCATCGGACCACCAGAGTGGACAGGTACGCGTACCACAGCAGGTACACGGCGGACCACGAGCGGGAGATCTCGGAGGTTGGGTCCGTCAGCTCTGGGGAGGGAAATGGGAAATTTAATAGTTGAGTTTAGTTCAAGTGTTAGTTGTGTTCAAGGTGGAATTTTATCGATCTACCCAAAATACTACTGAGCAACGTTTAATTTAGGACCAACTCTAAAATCAGGAAATCAATTGTTGTGAGATAGGTAGTCTATCCATAGTGAAGAAGGCCAACGACCGGGTTTATTGGCACTTTTAAGAGGCCTGGACATGCTGTCTCTATGCCCCTCGACGGCTATTCGGCTACTGCAGCAGCTGGGCTGGGCGCGCTTCTCTTCTCTATTATCATTCGTCCATAAATGCAACATGAGTCAGTCTGCAATCATCACAAGCTATCCACATGGTGTCTATAGTACACTTGCACTGTTAAACCATCGTTCACCTGGCCATGTAGCACAAGACGCTATTAAGACGTGACAAGAGTTCTCCGTCGCGTTCGCTCTTGAGGCTGCGCGATGTGAGTGAGCGCGATGCAAAACTCTTGTCACGTCTTAAATGCGCCCCATGCTACTAGCCCTGGTGTCTCTAGTACACTTGCCTCTGAGCACGGTGAGCGGGTACTTGTTGGCGAGCGACAGGTACAGCGCCGCAGCGGCCACCGACCCCGCCACCTTGACCAGCACGGCGCGCCGCGGGGACGGGCCCTGCGCTTGCGCAGACTTGCACTGTTGGGGCAAACATTTATTGAACGTTACTCGTGTCCTAAACAGACTTGCACTGTTGGGGCAAACATTTATTGAACATTAGTTATTGTGCCCGCTGTCCATAGACTTGTACTGTTGGGACAAACATTTATTGAACGTTACTTGTGTACTGAATATGCACAAGGCATCGTGGCTTGGAAACCCGCTTGAAGACCTCGGTGCTGCGGGTTCAGGTCAAAACCAAAGGAAACAGTCGTATGATGAGCCCTTGTGGTTGTTAATATATGTATCATGTGTTTGTAATGTTGTATTGAGGGATACAGACAAGTTGCATTGCTGTACCAAAATCGACAGTGATTTCAAATTTTGCTGGCGCAAAGGCGATAGGGTTAGGGACGTTTCCTAATGTCCAATCACGATCCAGTGTGTACATATTAATAATAATGATAAATAAAGATGTCTCTTTCAATATAAAACCTTTTCTGATGGAGAAAACATGAAAGAAATTGCTATTGCAAATAGCGTGGTCGCTTTGCAATTTGCTTTTTAGTGCGTTGCATGACCACCTTTCGACATCGTTCGATAAAAAGTTATGTTCCGAATGGAAATAATAAGGGCATACGCAAACATTTATTCCGGCAGTGGTAATAAAATCGATATGTAAAAATATATATGAAATACCTACCTATAGTTACAATGCCTATTATATTAAGAAAATTACCGAGTTGATATTATGCGCTCTCAAGTAATAACCCGGGTGGAATTTTGATTTCAAGTTAGGTATGCTGCTGTATTACTGGTACAGTTCATGAAATTCTTTGTGTACCTATATTGCGTCGTAAAGAATATAATAGTGTGGATGAATCATCCCAATTTATAGGTTTGTTTGTATGTAAGTAGGTACTTTGTATGCACTTTGTTTGATAGATTGATCATGAATCAAGATAAAATGTAAGAAAGGGGATTGTTCGAAAACCGAATTGATACAATTATGAATCATTATGCAGTTTGTAACCAATGATAACTTGGAATTCTATGAAAGTACCTAGTCTACAAGACACTTAAGTATATGCTACTTTTAACCACGCAATTACTACGTAAAACACTTCAAACACTCAGCTCGCGCGAAAAAAACACCAAAAACAACTCACATCATCACCACTCCCCTCTATAAAGTGTATATAGTCGGAGTAGAACACCACCGGCCCACACATGAGCGTCTGGAAGGCCAGCGTATACGCGAAGTACTCCAGCGGGGAGGGTATACCCTCCAGCGTCACCAGCTGGCCCTGCCGCGAGTTGCAGGTCGCGGTGGAGTCGGAGCGGGACAGACTGTCCTGTAAGCTGTACGCTAGGGATGTCACGCGTTGGGTTATCACCATTAGCGGGCCTGGAAAGAATAGAGTAGGGTTATAGGGAGTTGAAGTCATCAAATAGCATTTGATTAGTAGGTATCTAGGTATATACAGCAGGATGAAGCAATAGTGATTTTTTAAATCTGAATTGGGGATCAGCTTTTATTTCAATTTAGAAATCTTACAAAGTGGGTGACGTTTTCGTTATTTACCTCTGACTAAATTATCAGTTATCTTATCACATTCATAAGTGATGGATGCATCTTCCATAGCACTATTAAAATGATATTATTCTAGTAATGGCTGAAGATAATATTCAACGGTATGAGGGATTGTCCAGGCCATGCCAAAACGATTGTAAGTTCTTAGTGCATAGGTGCTATATTTGGGTTCCGCTCATCTCGCATAATCTTTATTGACCAAAACTCATTTCGCATAACTCGTATGGTCTAAACTTTTTTGGCCGAACCATCACTTTGCCAAGACTTATGTGGCATAAGGCTCGTTTCGTCTAAAACTCTTTAGGCACAATCTTTAAACACCTAAGTTTCGTTTGCTCAAATTTATGTTCGTCTATACCTATGTATCCTAATCTTGTTTCTCCTAATGTTATCTTAATAAATAATATATTAAGTAGGTATGTAGTAAATGTACAAATAGTGGTATTTTTCTCCTACATCCCGAAAATCACGATATTGTATGATCAAAAAATCGAAAGTTAACGACCAAAATAATTATTACAAACCCAATGAGATCGAAACCTAAAAATAGGTGCGACGACGAGCAAAGCGAGGAGGAGCGTGTTAGGTGCACATGTTCATCAAAACCAAAGCGGAGCGCAGCGAAGCGGAGCGGAGCGTTTTCCAAACCTCGGAAACAATACAAGGCACCAGTTTGCGCTATGTAGGGAGACGCTCCGTCAAAGTTAAAGCCAAACGAATATTATTACTTTGTATAAACCTAATAAACCTATGCCATAGCATTATTAGGCTATTCAAGATTTGGCCATACCATTATTAGGCTAAACAATGTAATGCGAAATAACTTTTTACTAAACGAGATTTATGCCATACGATTTTCGGCGTAACGAGACTTTGACCAAACGTTACTATGCAGTACGAGATTAGGCAAATAAATCTTATGCCAAAAAAAGGTAGAACCGCTATATTTCACTATAGCTTTGATAACGCGGACCTACTAAGAATAGGGTACAAGGACAGTAAGTGATGAAACTGATGACTAATGTAATGAAATTATCTAAAGCATTAAGATTATGTCATTGTTCCTTGTAAAAATCTAGAAAAACAAAACAATAAGGAAAATGTTAGATATTGATTGTAAGAAATAGTAACAATAGAAGGTGAATCAGTGCATTATTTAGATTTTTTTAAAGTTGTTGTTTTTAATATTTAGCACAAGAAGACGTGCGTGCCTGTGTCCTACATAATACATAAATGTTTATACTCATAAACTTATCGTGTTGCTTAAAATATCAGGAAATCGGCCAAAATTAAATCGATTACCACCTTCATTATACAAGTCAAATGTCAGACTGAATAATAATAAAAAAACGGACATAAAAATATCGAATTATCGATGTCATCATCATGATATTTACATCATTTACTTTTTTAGGGGTGAAAACAAAGAGTTTGTTTTGCTTTCGGATTTGATTTGTTACAGCCAATACTAAAAAGCGATATACTTATATACTTTGCGGTGCCGGTGGGGCTCCGCGAGCTTGCCCACTATTATCTGTTTTTTTATCTCAGATACTAAATTGTCAGATTTAAATGGTTCATCAACAGTCGATTGTTCCGCTATTAAGTGACGTATCGTTCTATTGGCGGGACAATCGACTGTTGATGAATAACTATAAAAGTCTGCGACTGTTTTGACACATTTTCCGTCGCAGATTTTTGTGGTAAAACTGCTTACCTGTAATATCGAGCGAGTAGTCCGCCGTGTGGTATATCTCGCGGTGCAGGTGCAAGCAGGACAGGTACAGCATCGACGCCGCCAGCACTATGCTGGAATAATAGACGCATTTGTAAAAAAACAAACTTATCTACTGTTACAATTTCATTTACAGTTAGTTTTTTAAAGGGAGCTGTTTGGCTGGCTGGCCTACCAGCAACACTAATCAAACCCTCGTCAACACAACTATATAACCTGAGAGCCAATTGTGGCTAAGAAATATCTTGAATGAATAAAAAAAAGACAATGTGTATGTTTGGGCGTTTATATTATAGTTCTAATTATGGATTAAATTGAAGTAAAACATAGTTCTGTAAAAATAGTCTTAAACAGCAAACCCACGTAAGAAATTAATGAATTAAAAAAAATGTGCATTTCTTTTCTATGAAAAAGTTTCTCTTCAGGACAGAGTAAACTAATAATCGAGATGCTAGAAAAACGCGCGAATGGGGGTGACTCAGACTTATGAGGTATTAAAAAACCCAATATTTGTACACAAAACGATGTCGGCTCGATACTAGGTAGGGTTTACGAAACCAATTTTTTTTCGTATAGACTAGTTTCTCTACCGTATTTGTGTGAGACAATCCGTAACAGGAACCAATTTTTTTGAGTACGAGTACGGGATGGAGTGTTGGGATATGGTCCGAATATTTGGATGCGTCTTTAACTTGAACACCAGAAAGATCCGCTACGTCATTGTAAAGTATAAGTATACATACCTGAATTATTCCTACTGGCATTTTTAAGGTGAAATGAATACCACTAAAGTAATTATAATAGCAACATTTCATAATAAGAAAATCATGAGCATAAAGCCATAAGTACCTATTCTTCACTCAAATTTGAATACAAAAGAAAACGCCAGAAATTTGGTATAATTATAAGTAAAGCCAGCTGACCGATTATTATACTTAAAAAAACTGTTTTGAAAACAAAAACAAAAGCATCAATACCGACATGATATCGAAATTCATAATGAAAATAGTTTTTAAGGCCTTACAAAACGCAAGAAAGATTTGCTACAGTATGTTCAAGTCAAAACCCTGCTGAAACCAATATTCATACTAAAAACGTTTACCTAACTACCGAAAACAAAATCATCAGTAGGCCTACAGTTTTTGTTCCGGCCGCAGAAAATTGCACGTATCTTTAGCCATATTCCTCCATATATAGCCCTCTACTGCTACACTAATCATTCAACTTTATGATTACACTATCATAAGTTTATAATTGATGTATAAGTAGGATCTATAACTATGTTCTTATTTGTTTACTTTTTTGAATAATATTTTATGACAAGTCAGTCCGTGACTTCACCCAGGGTTCTAGCTGAAAACCAGCGCTATGGTTTATCATAGCACCAAGCTGAGCTAGAACCCGTTTCTGCACCGGGAAGCAACACCCTTGCTCATTTTCCTTTGCCTTTTTTATTATTTGTTTTATTATTTATTTTTTGTGTTGTTTCCGTGTGTGTGTGAAATAAATGTATTTTCTTTCTTTCTTTCACTAACGTATGTATACCGATTGCGGACAATTGATTATCTGAAACTTTGAATTGTGTGAATAAAGATTGGAGCCATTGGAGGGCTACCCCCAGTAGGTATTGCATTGCGTGAACTTGTTTGAAATATTTGTTTACGATGCACGAGTGATATATTTTTGGCTTACTTTTATTATTTACCATTTTCTCTAGAACTTGGTGTGCATAAGTGATCCTAATCGGGGGTTAAATGTATACGTTCGCTCGAGGCATCCAATGGCGTAATCCGCATAGGCCGAAAATAGAAAATGATTTCATATACAAATGTGTTTATTTTGATAATCGGTAGAACTCGGTCAAGTGGCTTGGTTTAAGATTTAAAAATCTCACCAAAGTCCTTAAAACATAAAAAATTTAACCAAGTTATATTCTCTTATTTACTGAAAAAGTAAGCGCTTATCATATTTTATTTGTCGAGCTATCTAATACCTTCATTATATTGGCTGGCCGAGGTGGTTAAGTATCTAGTGGATGTCAATTGAAATATGAATTCAACATCGAACTCTAGCGTGCCACTTGTGTCCTAATGAAACAGCTAACCTATCACTCACGCGCCTTTATGATACATTATTAGGAGCTATTAGTACCAATGACTCTACAATACAAGCGAAAACCTATCCTATACCTTTGTAGCATAAGGTGGTATAAAGACTCTGTATAGCCGCCTATGTACGTATGCACATTTGCATAGTCATTTCGTTTCACAGATTGCCAGCACAGTTGTCTTTAGATCCCCTGCAAGTAATATCTAAGTAGGTACAGATAAAGCTCCTCAAAATTCACAAAAGCAATGATTTTCTGTAGATACTCTAGAGATACAGTAATCTTTTCAGCATACCGAGACAAAAATATACTACCTAGACTATAAAAGTTAAGTGAGTATTCAAGTTGTTATGGCTCTAGTAATGCTATTCAATCATGGCAGCTTTGTAATGCAAATCTAGATGTTAATGTTTAGTACCTAGGCACACAGAGTAGGTTGTTTAATTTTTCGGTCACCGTCGCGAAATATGGTAAAAGTGAACCGAGGTTGCATAACCAGTGACTGCGGTGTAGTCTGAAATGTTGCTAACCAGTTAATTAAAAATAATAAACACCTTTTATTATTACCTTTACCAGACATTTAAATAAATATTTACGTTAAGTAGGTCGTAATTGTCGCAAACGTAACATAGTAGGTTAGGTGGAATGTTTAAAGTTGTGTTTTCGGATTATTCGGAAAATATAGAGCTTATCAAACTAATCATTGAAATTTTATAAACACTGTGCTTTCTACGAACCATTGATTGGATGGACGTAGCCGAGCCACTGAACGTTTCACAGAACCGTGAATAGCTAGGTGTTGATTGGCAGTAGGACAGTACAGTAGGTATACTACAGTACAGTGTGAGACAATAATATCACTACTGCTCTCCATCATATCTTGATCAATCTGTAAGTAGATTTTGACCAAGCCGAAGATTTTGTAGATTTCTTCGGTCTTATCTTATCCCTCTACATTTTCTTCAATATTTTGTTGTGAGTTGTGATGGTTCTCTTTATAATTCAGTGAAAACTGAAAATTTCATTGTTTTCTTTTTCTGCAGTCTTTAGTTACTACGGTTTGTAGGCTGACCCAGTTCACAAAATAAAAGTATCAGGTACCAACTAGTACGAATGACGATTGCGGTGGCTAAGTAAAACTATGATAATGGATAAGGCCACTCAGGTGGAAAACATCGTAGAAACGATCTAACGGTTCACCTTGTACTAGTACTAGTGTTAACAGGGTGCTTGTGTAGGAAATGTGTAGGAGATTTTAATATACTCAAGTAATTTTATACAGGATGATTGGTATGTTGATGTGATCCGAAATTAAACATTTCGAAGAAATAATAAGGTTCAAATGACTGCAAATACCTCCCCTATAACCCATTTAAAGGAAAACATCGACTAAGCAAACACCCTGTATATGTATACGTTACCAACGCGACGCGCGTCAGAAAGAGGAGTAGATCTATACAACTGTACAGATTGAAGAGATGAGACGAAAAGGTATAAAAAAAGTAACTTACTTTCCCATGTTTCGATGATGGACAGTCTTCAGTAACGTGTAACATAGCATCGGCAGTACTGATAAATGTATGGCTTGCCTGAAAACAAATGTCTTGTTGAATAAACGAAGCGTTGCTAGGTATAATCTCTGTAGGTATACTATAGGACAGCACGATTGAAAGGTTCCATCGCTTTCCTTCTTGGATAAAATGAGTTTTTTTTTCCTTTTATAACTACCTTAGAGTTGGAAGATGGGACCTTCGAGTGCGGTGGTACTTTATAGATATTCGGTGCTTATAGGTACGGTGGCCTGCGCCTAAAAGTATACAGGCAGAGTTTTTAAAATAGCGATCTCAAGCTCACATGCTGCTCAAGCACATCCACATAAACACCACTGCTACACACATCACACAAAAAACGTCCCCGGATTTATAAGATGTAGCTGGTCCCTTCATCATCAGGATCGCTATTTTTAAAACTCCGCCTGTATACTTTTAGGTTCAGGCCACCGTACATAAAATGAACTGTTAGGGTCAAGGGAAGAGGCGGTCAAACTGTTTGGAACACGTAATTTTATGTTAATAGTTATGTAAGGTATGGATTTGGTCATCTCAGGGTCCCTTCATGCATATTAAATGGTTAGGTAATACATATACATAACGAGACAATTTACGAGTAGCACGCTTGTAAGGTTAATGTATACAAAATATTTATAAGACGTAAATAATAAAATTTTAAGTTTTCGGTGCATTTTAATAGGAAAGGGAGAGGGTTAATTATCCACCAATAGCATAGGCTGATGGTGATGAAATTACAAGTGATAAAGATCGATAGGAGATACCTATAATATTGTAAGTACCTACGTAGATACAGCGATGATGTAACATTGGTAGGACGCATGTATAAACATTTTATTAGCCACAACCGCATACAATGGTGAATTGATAGCCTGAGCAAAGAATGAATGAACTGACAGAAGGTTATGAGTTTCATAACAAGGTTAGCACTTGTGTTCTGATAACTGCATTCAGGTGGATATCTTGCGAAAAGCGGAATCAAGGAACATAAGTACTTCTCTATGAGCGGGTACTTATTCTGATATTATGTTTATGACTTTAGGATAGATAGAGTACTCTTTATTTGTACACCAAGAAATAATTAACAATTTTACATAGACACTTAACTAGGATACAAAAGACTAGGTAGATTACATAGAAGCACGTCTTTTTTTAAAGTATAGGTATTAACAAAAATAAGGGCTTTAATAAATTAAAGGCAGATTTAAACACCTGCTTTCCCGCTAAAACGAAAAGACTGACTATTTTTCTGCCAGATACCTACAGGATATAGATCTCGTGAGGGTCTAGATTACTCTAGAACTCTAGATGTTGCGACTTTTGTATTGAAATATCCATGAGACTTTCAGTGAAGTGGAGATTTTATAGTAAAATACTATAAGCTGAGCCCTTGAGCCTGTTATCAAGATAAGAAGATGAAGAGGGTTATTCTATTACTTCAATAAACAATGATAATCTGTTAGAGAAGAGATAACTTTTATCAGCCAATTAGAGTTTTATAACAGTCACCTACATATACTAGAGGTAAATATGTAGGTAACTGAATCAACTTTGTTTACATATTTTTTTAAAGACATTGAAGTACTTACCTAATATAGTCAGTATTTTGTTAATGTGTTAAATATTTACCTCTGATAGAACTGCCTTAACTTATTATGCTTGATGTGATAGGTTCTAAAGTAACTGAATACATCATTCAAAAAAACCATGCAATCTAATGACACAAAACAAACAGTGCATAAAACAGAACACTAAAGTCTAAGAATGAAATGAACTTACTTTCCAAAGCAGAAATAGCCCATTATGAGACCAATGACAAGGCACATGGAATGTCTGAACTCTGGAGAGGCTCTCCGGAGCGGCTTCCGAAACAGCCGCGCCAGGCAAAGTGCAGCTATTTGTGCTATTAAAAAATTCACCTAATGGAAGGAATAACATATTATGTCAAAAATGTGCCATTTATGTGCAGCATCTAGACTTTGCTGAAAAGTGTTTTTGGTGTAGCTATTATGCTATTTTGGGTAAAAACATAAATAAAAAGTTGTAATTTAATGTGAAAATCCCAAATGTGTATCATAAGAAGCTGATTCTAAAACTGGTGAAAATAGACAGTAGGTATATTGGTAAAAACCATATTTTTTATAATTATACTTTACACTTTTAACAAAATTATGAAATGGTCTCTGTTCTTAGGTACTACATGTAAGTAATTGAATATAACAGTTTTTTTTATATATAATTAAATATATGAACTGGATTCGAACCAGCAAAACTAGAACAAATAAGTACCTAAAAGACAGAGTGTTCACAGTGAAAATACTGAGATATTTTTTCTGAGTTACAATGGTACTTAAATAAATTTGGCATATTTGAAACTAGCCATATTATGAGACCAGAATCCCTAATCATTTATAAATTTACTGATTCTATAAATTATAAACGCAAATTTTCTACTCAAAAATGATATCATAATAAGATGATGTGGGTGATAGTAGCAAGACAGTGAGAGGTTGCCCTACAAAAACATGACTAATTCAAATAAAGTATCATCAAATATAAATTACTGAATAGTTTATACTTACCAAATCGATAGGAATTCCTATTCTATTAGATATGAATAAAAATATTCTGCTCCCATCATAATAATCAAAATAATTTGATGTCATTTTTCCGTCCATTGGTGAGCTGAAGTATCACAGGCAAGTCCACAATGGGACTATTTTGAACTTTTTAGCTGCTGTTTATGTTTTACTATTATTTTTTAAGGCATCTGGGCCGTTTTAGAGCCAAATCAACATGAAATAAAAATAACACAAAAACCCTAAACAAAACAAACGTCGCGTAAACTCATGGGTTGACTAAATTGAATGATTGAATGAATGAATGAAACAAAAATTTGGTGAATGAAATATTATAATACTTTTTTTTCAATAAAATTCACAGACTCTCTGGACATAGACAAATTTTATAATGTTTAGCACGCACTGCGTTATAATGTAAATACCAGTGCGGTTAGTTTATTTACTTGTATGGGTTGAATACTAGTGTAGTAGATTTGTAAATACTACGTTTAAGTTTATTACGGGCGTGGCTCTGCGAGTTTTCAAAATAAAATAATAAATGAAAAAAATCATAGACATTGGTAGACATGGACATTAAGGTGCGGCTGGGGCGGTTAGCCTAGATGGCCTAAGGTCACCCGACATATGAGCGCACCATGAACTTGTTAGGAAAATACATACTATTTTCAGTAATCATGAAATACAATGTAAAATACATACTATTTTAATGTCAATAAATTTATTCTAAGTCATAATCGAATATTCATGACTGAGTGAGATATCAGTACATCACTATCGGGTTACAGAATGACTTGTCAAAATTAAATTCATTTCATTCGGTCTCGTTCAAAAAATCAAAACAAAAGTTTTAAAGTGCGGGTGCGGGTGGTTTGTATTGTAAATACTTAAGTATTTCCACTTATTCTCTCAATATGTCTGTTGGAACAGTTTATGATACAGCGTATCGGGGGGACTTTAACCAGGTTAAAGTAAAACTTGACGAAAACGTTGAACTAGTAAAAACTGCCGACCCGGTAAGTTAGTTTTTTTGTAACTTTTCTTACTAAATAATTATGAAATACGTGCTCTGTTTACCTATGAATGATTCTGACTCTTATAATATTCCAGAATGGCCGGCTTTTAATTCACTGGGCGGCGCTTGGTGGAAATCACCACTTGGTAGAGTATCTGGTAGAGCAAGGGAGTCCTGTCGATCCAGTGGATGACACCAGCTCAACCCCGCTCATTCTGGCCTCATCGGCGGGCCGCTTCGAGGCGGTGCGACTGCTCATTGGTAAAGGTGCCAATGTGAACCACAAAACTGCACGAGGCCAGTCAGCATTGCAGTATGCTTGCTCCAAAGGGCACAAAGAGGTAAAGTTTACCTGCATGCCTCCAAGATTATTATATTTTTTATTAGTCATTACCTTCTTCAATTAAAGCAACACTTCCATTTTCACATTTGAGTAATGAAATCAGTCATCACTTTTTTATTGTTATTTTTAATCCTTTATTTATCTCTTTCAGGTTGCAAACATATTAATACAGTCAGATGCGGACATAAACCACAAGGATGTCCTGGGAGCCACTCCTCTGCACCGGGCGGCAGCGCAAGGCCGCACCAACATTGTGGAGTTGCTGTTGTCTTGTCCCAACATTGTAGTGGACCCGGTCGACTGCACTGGCTCCACTCCTTTGTAAGTTTACACACACATACGATGGTTAGATACTAATCCTTTCTATGTATTTGTTGCAAAGTTAACGAATTGGGGACACAATTGAGCCACCGGACCCAAACTGGAGAGCCCATAATATGGGTGTCAGATACATTACATTAAATGCACACAAATACATTGATTTCATTCATCCCATGCTCCAAATTTGGTATGGCTATCGTGTATGGTATATGTATATTTTTAAATATTAAATTTATGTTTTGGTTTCAGACATTTGGCCTGCGAAGAAGACAGAGAAGCAGTGGTCATTTTGTTATTAAAATCTGGAGCAAATGTTGATGTTCTTAACAAAGAAAAAAAATCACCAGTGGATCTTTGCTCTGTTAAATTAAGAAATACTATTGGTAATTTTATGCATTAACTACTGTAACTATTGAATAAATAAATAATGCTTAAGTGTACTTCAAACAGAGGTGTTTGCTTTTTTATAGTTCCTCTTTCTAGAAGTAAGTAATGTGGATTAAATTTATTTCGCACTAGCTGTCCCGCGAGCTTCGCTTCACCTTAAAAACTTTTCCCGTGGGAATTTTGCGATAAAGAGTAGCCTATGTGTTAATCCGTTGTGAGCTAACTCCATACCAAATTTCATTACAATCAGTTCAGCCGTTTTGACGTGACGAAGTAACAAACTAACAAACATAATATTAGTAGGATGTTCCTTGGACGAGATGGTGTGTTACACCGATTTAAGTTTAATTTTATACTTACTTAATTTTTCCAAGTAAGTGCCACTTTAATGCCCCCCTAGATACGTCGATACGGTTTGTAACAACATAACGGCCTCGCGAAGAGCGCAGCCTGAGGGCGTTATTATTCTAAGCCAAAATTTGAAATGCGCTCAGCTGGCTGTCGGCCTTCCGCTGTCCTGTCACTGTCAAATCTGTCAGTGTCAATTCATTTCCTCTCTTGGGTGTTTGTTTCCTTCCTTCGTCATATTTTGATTTTATTTGAAAAGTTTAAAATATAAAATGTTTAACTCTCATTATTATTTTAATAAAACGTTCTCTGCAACTATATTTTAGCACTGATAAATCAGCCAATATGGATCGGTTGTCTAACATGGTTGACTCGTTGTTTCATCTGAACGATGTTATATTTAATTATTATTTTATAATTGGTGGTACATTTCTTAGTTATCTCACTTATAAAATATTCCACTCGCTTTTAAGTGGCAATCCGTTTATGAAAACAACGTACAAAACTCGCGGCCACACTTGGAGGAGTATCCAATGCAATAAATCAATTCCCTACAGTATTTATGTAAGTACACACATAGCACATATATTTTACAATAAATTTATTATGATTAACTTATTTAGATTTTCTCTTCTAATATAAGGACTTTGCTTTAAATTATATACTGTAAATTCAACCCTCATATAACTAAACTTTTCATATGACTGTTTTTATTTTCAGTGTACAATATGTGGCAAGTTGATGCTCCCAGTGGTGGGCTTGTTCTGCGAGTGTTGTGCCATCAGTGCCTGCAAGGACTGCCACCACGCCATAGACAAGAAGTACAAGTGCAAGTCTGTGTCATGGCCGGTGGACAAAGTATTCTACCACCATTGGGTCAATGGTAAAAACTAACATGATTTATTCTTCATATTTTATTTATTAAATGGCTGCTAGGAGCCTTCTAGAATACTTTAGACTCTTTCTATATCCTAAATGGTTTTTTTTGTACCCAAAATAATAACTGTGCACTCAAATCTTTGACATAAATTCAGTCTGCAAGCATTTTACTTTGAAGCCTTCCTAAAAGTGACACTGATAGTGGGATGTGCATAGAATGTAGAATAACAGTTACAAAAAACCAAAACGAATGTATAAAAAAATATTTGTAGTTGGTGTGGCTCGCAATGAAATAACGGACTTGAGTGAGGAATGTCTGAAGCGGTACTTCTGCTGCTGGTGCCAGCGGACTAAGCTGTGCCAGGATAGCGCCTTCAATGATGCTGAAGTAAGTACTTAAGGACATGCCAACTGAGCACCGAACATATTTTTGATATTACTTGCACAATTAAAAACTCATCTGCAATAAAAGTTGGAGAATCTGCAAATCAATGTTGTTTGATAACCAATATAGTGGTTGCAAATAAGAGAGAATGGTTTAGATTGTTTCGAGGTACTTGTAGTGAAGTTGTGATTTGAGTGTCTTTTAAAACATATTTTAAAGTTTTTATTTCCTTCTGTTGTAGCCATGTGACTTCCAGAAGTACCGGAAGATCATAATCCCGCCGCCCTGCGTCACGGTGGAGAAGGGAGTGGTCACCGTGAAGCCACTGCCAGACCCTGACTGGGAGCCTCTCATAATTTTTGGTATGGAATTTATGATAATCTCCATATAAATGTCCTTAACCTGTTGTACTGTTAACTTTGAAATTTGACTTGCCCCACACGTGTGATACCCACAAGTGTTCTTTTGCGTGATCAAATCGGCAATTAAAAACACCCTAAAGAAGTGGTCAGTTAAAAATCAGTACTGTTTCATAACTCGGTTTTTACATCAATTGTGTATGATAAGATATTTTCATGAAACAATATCCTCAACCTTAAAAATTCAGCCAGATCAAAAGGTCGCATTTTGTTAAATCACAAAAGAGGATGACCTCCTTTAAATGCAAATCAATGTTGGGTTCTTAATTTATCAGACTGACTATTGGTAAAGCGCTTTATTGTAATCAAGGTAGGATCAAGGGTCTATTCAAGGCTTACTTCAATGTTGTGTTTGTTTTGTTTTCAGCAAACCGAAAGTCTGGCGGGAATCAGAGTGATGAAGTGTTATCTCTATTCAGAGGATTGCTTAATCCCATTCAGGTATCAAGGACGATTATATTTACTTCTTTATAATTATGAAAACTCGCAGTATATCCCTTTCATTGTTTGATTAAATTACTTCGAGATGTAAGATTTATTTGCATATTTTAAACTACATGTTTTACACTTACACTACAGACAAAAAAAATATGCAAAACCGATACAATTTATGGTCTTTAATTCATCTGTATTATTTATTTATTTGTTTTAGGGGCACAGACAGATAATATGATAAACTAAAGTTCTTAATTAATACATAGATCAGTAAAGTTTCCACTGTTTTACGTGTCTAGTTGATAAGTCCGTATGCATCTTTTATGACATATTATGTGTGCTTTGCGTAGGTGGTGGACATGAACGCGACGTCCCCCGAGAGCGTGGTGCGGTGGCTGCCGGCGCGGGCGCGAGCGCTGGCGGCCGGCGGCGACGGCACCGTGGCCTGGCTGCTTCAGGCACTCAGTGCGAGGCCTACTATCACTGTATGTATATGTGTTGTATCTATATGGAGCTGGCGGCCGGCGGCGACGGCACCGTGGCCTGGCTGCTTCAGGCACTCAGTGCGAGGCCTACTATTACTGTATGTATAGCGAGAGATATGTGAAAATAAAGATGTGACTGTACTACATGGTGTTGCAAAAAGTGATACTATTTTGAAATAGTGATTTCATTGTCGGGCTTAGATTAAACATGCTGCACATGTAGATTTCGGCTTAGTATACCCTTTTTGCAACAACCTGTATAAAACGTAAACTTACCATAAAAAAAAAAGATCTTTTCCTAATAAATAGTAATAAGATGGATGAGAGATAATTCTGCCACATAGCCGGTAGACAAGTGAGGGACAGTTCATTAATATCATCGATAGACAAGTGTGAGACTTAAATTTTATTGCACTGCATTTATCTAATTTCTTCCTTCGTAGTCCATTTAAAAGTTATCACTTACCATATACTTACCAAACAGAGCAAATTCTTAATTTTGCATCTAATCCAATAACTCCCAAATTACACAATAGTATTCGTTAAGAATTAATGATCTCCGTCGCAGGTCCCAGTAGGCATACTTCCCACGGGCACAGGGAACGACCTGTCCCGCGCGCTGGGCTGGGGCGCGGGCTGCGGCTGCGACCTCAGCGCGCATGCCACTATACAGCGCGTGCTCGGTGCCTCTACGCAACTGGTGGACAGGTGAGGGGTTATGATGATAAGGTGGTGGAAAACAGGTGAGGGGTTTTGTTGGTAGGGTGGTGGTAGACAGATGAGAAACCGCAGCGAAGGTAGTAGAAAGTTAGGGTACAGATCCATCACACCATGAAGCTAGGCGGCATATAGAAGACAGTTATAGTTAATTCATTATAATTATATTCTTGTTGATCGAGACTGCCATGCAAGTGTAATTAGATAATTAAGAGTCCCCGCCCAGAGTAAATTAATGAACTGATGCATGAAAAGTACCTCCTCAAGTGACGTATCATTCTTACGCAACGTCTGGCGCACCCTGGGCAGTCAGCGACTTACATTTTATCTGATTTATCCTTTCACCATTATTGGCTGATGATGATGATGATGATCCTTTCACCACCATCACGCTTTAAGAAGAAGGGAATCAACTGATATAGACTATTGTATCAACTCTTTCCCAGATGGAAGATCTCGATATTCTCGCGCGGGCGGCTGGGCGGGCTGGCTCGCGCGCCTCGCGTCCTCTACGCTCACAACTACTGCAGCGTGGGAGTGGACGCGCAGGTCGCCCTGGACTTCCATCGGGCTAGGGCGCAGCTGTTGTATCGATGTGCCTCAAGGACGATAAACTATGTGAGTTGTTTGAGTGTAATGTTTGTCGGAATGAATTTGGGTGAATGAAATTGCGTGTGCTCTACGCACACAACTACTGCAGCGTGGGAGTGGACGCGCAGGTCGCACTGGACTTCCATCGGGCAAGGGCGCAGCTGTTGTATCGGTGCGCCTCAAGGACGATAAACTATGTGAGTCGAGTGTAATGTGTGATGGAATGAATTTAGTTATTGCGGGTTCTGTTCAACTACTGCATCGTAGTTCGCGCTCGACTCCCATCGGGCAAAGGCGCAGTTGTTGTACCGGTGCGCCTCCGGGACTATCAACTATGTGAGTGTAATAAATGTGTGTTGGAATGAATTTGGTTTATCGCGTGTGCTCTATACGCACACAACTACTGCAGCGTGGGTGTGGATGCGCAGGTCGCACTGGACTTCCATCGGGCTAGGGCACAACTGTTGTACCGGTGTGCCACAAGGACGATAAACTATGTGAGTGTAATGTGTGATGGAATGAATTTGGTTTATCATAATTGATTGACTTCCATCGGGCAAGAGCACAGTTGCTGTACCGGTGCGCGTCGAGGACTATCAACTATGTGAGTCGAGTGTAATGTGCGATGAAATGTATTTTGGGTTATAGCAACTATTGTAGTGTGGGTGTCGACGCGCAGATCGCACTCAACTTCCACCGCGCCACAGAATAATAACTAGTACCAGGTACAGAAGTCCATCTTCGCAATGGCTATCAAAGAAATATGACTCCATCCCATAAGCAATAAGATCTAATTTAGATCGCGCTCCAGCCGCACACGTTTTTATTTACTTACCTACCAATTTATTTTTGAGGGAATATGCGCCTTATTTCACTGGACTACGGTGCATAATAAGTTATACGTGGTTATACGTATTGAAAAAGAAGCCACCTTAGGGTTGCCTCAGCACCACAGACTACAACGTTTACTAAACAACGGACTGAGTTTGTAAAAAGAATGTCATGATATTAAAACAAAATAATTTGAATTTAGAATACAAAGCTATTCCACTAATCCAAGCCAAGCACTAATTCCACTCAGCGCACATTTTATAATCGATTCATTAATACATTTTGAAGGTAGTTGTGTCTGTAAAGAACAAAGGCAGTCCTCGTACCGCCAATTTTTTGGAGCGTTTCAGAACCATGTTTTCACCATTTATTAATACAGTTTAGATAAGGTATTTCCAGTATTTACAATATTTTTAGAAGTCGGGGGAAAAGAGAAAAATACAAACGAATAATATTTAAATCTAAGGATAATGGAACGTAAAAACAAACATATAGAGAACGGAACGTAACAACTGTGATGCCAGCCCTCGAAATATTACCAGCAAATCCGAGCAACAATGTAATCGAATAGAAATATCGATACAATCTTAAATACAAAAGATATTTTATTTATCAATAAATTACATGTTCTGGTACTATTTGTACCAAAACTAGTACATTTGGTTTATAAAATATCATTATATTTAAGTCTTGAAGACTTTTATCCATAGTAAACCATTTTCTTTTTCTCTTTATTCGATTCACTATAATCAATATTTTTTGAATATTTAAATCTAATAACACTGAATCTTGCTTGTCAATCTTGTCATAGTAGTTGTTATTTCATTTTCCATTACCTAACCTAATTATTTAATATTTTGAATACCGCTAAAACTGCTGAAGATATAGAACAAATGTGACAAAGGGGAGAACCAGACCCGGTTCCTGTTCCACCTCCCCGGCAGGCTCCCGTCCCACTTCTTCATCAGGAACCTGCAGAAGCAGCAGAACAAGAACACGCAAAATCCTGACAATATTTTCTATGAACCATAGGATGATAAATACCTAAGTCAAATATGAGAAGAGCAACTGCGTCGTGCAGTTCGAATCCCGGCGCTGACATGTACCAATGTGTTCTTTGAATTTAATTAAAATGTATACCATCACACTTACAGTGAAGGAAACCTGCATACCTATCTAGATTTAGCACATCTAGAGAGCCAGGTGCAGGTACTTACACCCCTATACCCCAACAGAGAATAGAATAGAGTAGGTAATAGGAACATAAAATTCCTAAAGTTGATTCCAGGCAAATTATGTTATGTAAATAAAACAATGATCTTTTAAACAGTATATTTTATTTCATTACATTACTCGCCAAATGCATACCCATATAGTAGAACCTTTACATATAGCATTTCGAAATGGCATAGCAGATCCCTGTTGCAGAATGGCAATTTAAAACTTCAGAAGTTGGATAAGTATAACATTATTCCATGATGAAAGTAGTAGCCTATTCTAGTCGATAATATTAATAAAATCATTATATTTATTATGTACGTTGCACGTCCCGTATTTATTTAAACGTAAACATATAACTTGACATACCTAACATATTATTATCAAATTATTATTCACGTTGTTCGTCTTGTGTTGTTCAAGTGTTGACATGGTGTTGACGTTTAGTTGTTGACATGACACATTTTTTTATCATTTAAATTTTTCTGCTCTAGTTTGTCAATTTTTATCATTATACTGAGATCCAACCTAGACATTTATGACGTAAATCACAGAGTACTTGGCATAAACATTACTTCACTTGACGTTCCATTCTCCCTGTATTAATGTTTACGTTCCATTACGACTACTTTTTAAACATTATTTTTCTTCATTTTTCTCATTTCGCCCAGCTTCTAAAAATCTAGTAATTTATCTATTTGTGTACCTATACAGTGACTCTCTAAACATGGTACTTTCATTACGGAACCCGTCATTTTCATAGGGGTACCAAACGTCCTTAGAACTCTGCCATTGTCCTTTAATACTTTAACGAAAAAAAAATTGGAATAGACTTTGTTCAACAAGGAGAAAAAAAGGGTTTGTAGTTCGGATTAATTTCATTTCAAATAAGGAACGTAGAAGAAATCAATAAAATACTTAGATTAGTTTTATCTGTCAGCATCTTTTGGTAATCTAAAAAATTTGGATCACGAATCGTATCTAAGCAATTAAATACGGCACAGTATTTTTTTGCTGCTTTTTTTCTTGTTATGTCCATTTTTCCATTCATAAATTTTAATAAATACCTAAATACGACATTTATAAACTAGTACGAAATAGGAACAAATAGCGCGCGCGTGTATCGTCTTCCGCTTGCGGCAGCCGACTAGATTCGCCCCCTCGAGGCGGCAGGCGCCAGGCTGGCGCCTGCGCCGCCCACGCGCGGAGTGACACAGGCCTGACCGCGCGAGGGCGCAGTTCCTCTACCGGTGTGCCTCAAGGACGATAAACTATGTGAGTGTAATGTGTTATGGAATGAATTTGGTTAATCATAAGTAATGTAGTGTGGGGGTGGATGCGCAGGTCGCGCTCGACTTCCACCACGCGAGGGCGCAGCTACTGTACCGGTCTATCATCCAGCAGTCCAGCACTATTGAGTCGAGTTGAGATGAGTGATGGAATGAATTTCGTTTGGCGCAATTACTGTATTGTAGCGTGGGGTCGGACGCGCAGGTCGCGCTCGACTTCCACTCAGCTGTGCTGTACCGGTGCGCCTCCAGGACTGCCATGAGTGTAATGTGTGTTGAAATTAATTTTAGAACATTTTATTTTTCCGTTTTACATTTAACAATACTTTACAGTCAACAATCAACTTTCAGATAGCCTACGGCCTCCTCGGCGCGACTCGTGCGTTCGATGACGGCGGCTGTGAGGGCCTGGAGCGGCGGCTGTCGGTGCGACTGGATGGCCGTGACCCCCTGCCTCTACCCCCACTACAAGCTTTAGTTCTACTGAATATACCGTCGTGGGGCGCTGGCGTGGATTTGTGGAGTGAGTTTACAAATAATAACATTTAACAAGCCTACTATTTTAAGTTGGCGACGCTGGTATGAAACCAGTAGGTATAAAATGTGGTCTGATAAATTTTGCTTTATGAAACTCTTAATTATAAACAACGCTAATATACTGTAATTTATACACTGCATTATAGACGCATTTTTCCTGAAATAAAAATGACATATTATGCATCTAGCCTATCTGAAACCTAGTTAAACATTGTGAGATATGGCGTTTCGACTTTCTCCGTGTTCGGCATCATAAGGGTCACAGAGACAGTCCATTTTTTCTCTCCACCTTTAATTTGCAAGGTGCGGGTGCCTATATAAATAGAGTGAGTCGCCCGCGCGCCTCAGTTGTAATATCACCATGCAGAAATGACTAGGTTTCAGATAGGCTAGATACATAATATGTCATTTTTATTTCAGGAAAAATGCGTCTATTATGTAGTCTGAGCCTATCTGAAACCTAGTTAAACATTGTGAGATTTGGCGTTTCGACTTTCTCCGTGTTCGGCATCATAAGGGTCACAGTGACAGTTAAATAAAGTCCATTTTTCTCTCCACCTTTAGTTTGCAAGGTGCGGGTGCCTATATAAATAGAGTGAGTCGCCCGCGCGCCTCAGTTGGTTTTTGATTTTTGAAGTGAACACTTCGGCAAAATGGCTCAATGTAGCCACGGTTCTCGTCGGCTTCGCTCCGAACGGGGAAAAATATAATATTGAATTTGCGGAGTCCTCGCTGCCGGGAGCTGTAGCGTAATGCGGACCAGGCGGCGCGGGGCGCGGCCGCCGCGACACGTGGCGTCGGGGAGCGGGACCTGCCGGCTGCTGACGCAGCTATTACTGAGGATTTCGCAACGAAGGTTTGAGTTGATAAGCCGTGAGTAAAATGCTATTATTTACTGCTTTTAAAAGCTCAGCCACTGGTCATAATGCTCCGGCGCTTGGGGTTTTTATCCCACGCAGTAGGGTCCCATTCAATAGTCGTGGTGATGATTGATCACATATTCCGGTCCTACTAGTGGCGCTTGAGCTAGATACTTACATTAATGACCGCTTTAAGTAAAGCATATGTTAATTTTATACAGGAAAAAATAATAAAAATATATTTTTCTACCCTCAATTTCTAATATTTTTAGAAAACAGTTGATAAAAACTTTGCTATTACAATAATGCACTTGATTATAGCTTATGTAAGGCTTTACAAACAGGAGCTTTCCAGGACCATCATAGGATTTTTTACAGGAAGCACGTGGCTCCGAGTTTCAGTATGTTGGGACATTGTGGCATGTGCGGCAAGTAATGTGATCCGCCGGTACCTACCCGCTGAAGGCCGCGGCGTACACCCGGTCCTGGCCCTGGCCACCGGTTTGTGCTACCTGCATCGCTGCATAGACCCAACCATGTACTCCTGCCCTGGCGGCTGTGTTGTCCCACCTGCATCGCTGCGCACACCTGGCACTCCTGTTCTGGTTGCCGGATCCAAACGCCCCCTGTCTGGGAAGAGATTTTATGCTCAGCGGAACCGCCTGCACTATTGCTAGCACGGTCATCATCATCATCAGCCATCATTAGGAGTTACTTATTTAGAAGGTATCGAGTAACGTGCGCTATTCATCAGTGATTTTGGCATATGCAGACGAACGTTTACTGCCAAGGTTGGTCATGTTAGCCATACAAGGGCACACCAACGAAGCCTGAGTACCCACCTGCAGTCGCCGTAGCCGCATCGGCATGGATGACGACAAATCGGGTAACGTGCACCGCTTCTAAAAGTGTTATAGCACTTCAATTTGATGCCCCCGCTGAGGTAGGGTATTCTATTAAAGCAGCTTTCTTCTGAACTGCCCAAAGTGACCTGTAGACTGCTCCTGGGGATAGTTGTGCAATAATTTTTTTATTTCGATGTCTCTGCTGAAGAAACTGTCTAATGCAGCTTTTGTTCTAAACTGCCTAAAGATCATTGGACTGCTCATGGGAATGGTGACGCACGGTAAGTAAAGGAGCGTTACTCTATACTGATGAGAAACGAACGAACGAGAGCTGTCGTGCAATCGGCACGTTTAATACATACAAACGGATAGAGCGGCTCGCGCCGCAGTGCACTGAAAGTTCGTTTTTCGTCATATAAAGTGACCCCCCAGACACTATCTTAAGTGTCATCGGCAGATTCCAGCTTTGAGTATTTTCTTTTCTCGTCTGTGAGCAAAGTGAATCCCACCGGCGAGTGTTCAACCTAAAAGCACTGAGCTAATTCCTGATTTCGTGAAAGTCGCTGTTGCTATACCATACCGCTTCACAAGTTACCGAATTTATTATGATCCTACTGTCGGGTGATCATGATCGGAGTGTCATCGCGGTTTCTGAGTGGCACCATATTAGCTGTCTTCCTTATGTCCCAGTGGATTGTGAGTGTGTATCCGAGCTCTTTGTTGAAAAATGCGTGAACCTCCTACGCAGCAGCTGTCTACTAGTTGTGTATCGAATAAATCGAGTAACGGTGCTCTTGCACGAGACGACTACCTTTTGGTAAAATTATAACTTCCACTATTCTGGGAACATGCATATACCTACTGTGTACTGTGTATCACATCACGTGTAGCCGCAGCCCTACTCAATGTACGGGGCTAGATAATAAACAATGGCAGTCGTCATTAAATTTCTATGAATTTCGAAGGTCATCATTTGGAGCACAATCCAAAGGGTGAAAGTACCTATTCATGCCTAAACGGCTTCTCTAATGAAAATGTACCTATTTTTAATTTGATTCTGGCGCAAACGTTTCATAACTATTTTTCAACACTGTATCTGCTGAAACTACTTAGACTGACTGGTTAAGATGCAGACGTGCCGTTTTCACAATTCCATTTTAGTAATCCTCAACTGTTTTATGGATCTTTCAGTTAGTTACGTAACTAGTTACCAAGTAAAAAATTACTTGTGTCATGCTCGTACTCGCATCTCATTTAGGAGCTCTCTGGCCTCTAGCTGAAGGCTAGAACTGGTATATATATCTACTAAGCTAGTACAGAGTTATAACCGGGCAGCGTTGACGTGGTAGCTGCTTGATTTATTAGAGTTTGCTGAAAACTTTCTAAATAAGTAATAATTATTAGTCATAATAGTAGCTCTTCGCAGTTCTTTCAGAATGCAATACCAGGTCGCTGAAGTAGGTAACCTTCCTTAGCTGGACAACAACCAAGCCTTTTTGTTTTAAAGAATGTCACAGTTATTCGCCGTTCCACTGTTATATCGATGTCCAAGGAATTTTTCTTGGGTATAGCTAACTACCTAAGTTTACCTATAGATAGCCGCAAGCTATCTGCTGTTGGCGAACTGTCAGTTCTGATTGATAAGTCAGGCTCGAGGTGGCTCGTCCAACTGTCCATGTTCCCGCCACCATGATTGTTGCTTCCACAGATTAGAGAGTCTATGTTGGCTGTCGTTGCATCAGGTCTGATCAGGTACAGCTAACATCTTTACGTACCATCTTTATTTAATCGAGCTATTTTATTTTGTTTTATCTAGGTTGACTTAATGGTTTTAAAATCGAACCTACAACAATGTAAGTAGGTACCTACATACGTATCTTTGAAGTTGCAACAAGGCGAAGCCTTAAGGTTTTGGCCGAGACCTGCCCCTAGTATTGACGAACATACCTAAAGGTGACCTTGTTAATGTTTTTCATATGAAGTACTGAACATTTTACTTATCCTGGTGGCATGACTGATCATTTACTTACCCAGTTAAGACATGTTAGCCGGGTTTCATTTATCAACTATTATAATTGTTATTGTTGTGTTAATCAATCTTTATTAATTGATGTCATCTACCAAGGAATGCTGCCAGAGCTCATAATATTCACACATGATAATACAGAATGATAGTAGCCCACAAAATCGGTGCAAAGGCTTATAAAATAACTTTCCTTCCTAGTAGGACTGCACAGGAACTCGTTAACCGCCGAGTTAGTTAGAATACAAAATTAGACTGGGTGTTACTTGTCAATCTAGAATATGAATATAGTGACCTGCATCATGTTTTGAAAAACTGAATACTTAGTTATCCGCCAGTGTCACAGCCTTCATCTAATCTTTTCCAGTAGCTGATGAGGCTGAGATATTTAGTAAAATTATCTTCCCTTCAAGCACCACTCCTCGTTCCAAGGACTAGATGCCGCGCCAGGTGTTGCAGGCCGTGTCGTCGTACGGGGCTGACTGAGCAGGTCCTCGAGGCTCCATGGTCGGCTGCTGCATTTCTGAGGTCAGTCCAGAATTACATACCCTAGTCAGCATGTGCTGACCTGAGCCCCAGTGGCCTGGACCGATATTCTACATTTTACAGCTTTTAAATATTGTTGCAAAGTATTTCACTGGTTCCATCCATTCGGCTAGTGTATGTTAAAAATATTGCCTTGACAATAACAAGATTTTGATCAATAATTACTTATAAGTATTGCTTTCGAAGAGGCACTGTGTGTATCCATATGTATAAATACCTACCTATATGTATAGGTACATACCTTCCATAACTTTCTGACAAGTCAGGAATAATAAGGAAGTACTTAAGTCTTATGTATACTTATACCTTTCTTTTTAGTATATCTATTACCTAGAAATCTATGCATTATAAATTTATGGGTTCCCCTCATCTGGCCTAATCTTTATTGTCCTAAACTCGTTTCGCATAACTCGTAAGGTCTAAACTTTTTTGGTAGAATCATCACTATGCCAAGTCTTATGTGGCATAAGACTCGTTTGGTCTAAAACTCTTTTGGCACAAACTTGAAACACCTAAGTCTCGTTTGCTCAAATTGTACGTATTGGTATAATCTTGTTTTTCCTAATATTATCTTTACAAATACTATATTAAGTATGTTTAAACTTGTGGTATATAATTTACAAATTGTGGTATTTTTCTCCTACATCCCGAAAATCACGATATTAAATGATCAAAATATCGAAAGTGAATGACCATTATAATTATAACAAACGCCATTAAACCCCATGGGATCGAAACCTAAAGATAGGTGCGACGACGAGCAAAGCGAGGAGGAGCGTGTTAGGTGCACATTTTCGTCAAAAGCAAAGCGGAGCGCAGCGAAGCGGAGCGGAGCGTTTCCCACTTAGCGGCCACAATACAAGGCACCAGTTTGCGCTATGTAGGGAGACGCTCCATCAAAGTTAAAGCCAATCGAATATTATTACTTTATATAACCTATGCCATACCATTATTAGGCTATTCAAGATTTGGCTATACCATTATTAGGCTAAACAAGATTATGCGAAATAATTTTTTACTAAAAGAGATTTATGCCATACGATTTTCGGCGAAACGAGATTTTGACCAAACGTTACTATGCAATACGAGATTAGGCAAATAAATCTTAGGCCAAAAAAGGTAGAACCTAAATTTATAGATTCAAATATTTATCTACTGATACACTCATCAGTAGCTTATGGGTCACAGTTGGTTTTCTCTCCACCATGCGATAATAAACACATCTCACAATGTTTAACTAGGTTTCAGATAGGCTCAGACTACATAATAGACGCATTTTTCCTGAAATAAAAATGACATATTATGTATCTAGCCTATCTGAAACCTAGTCATTTCTGCATGGTGATATTACAACTGAGGCGCGCGGGCGACTCACTCTATTTATATAGGCACCCGCACCTTGCAAACTAAAGGTGGAGAGAAAAATGGACTTTATTTAACTGTCACTGTGACCCTTATGATGCCGAACACGGAGAAAGTCGAAACGCCAAATCTCACAATGTTTAACTAGGTTTCAGATAGGCTAGATACATAATATGTCATTTTTATTTCAGGAAAAATGCGTCTATTATGTAGTCTGAGCCTATCTGAAACCTAGTTAAACATTGTGAGATGTGTTTATTATCGCATGGTGGAGAGAAAACCAACTGTGACCCATAAGCTACTGATGAGTATATCAGTAGATAAATATTTGAATCTATAAATTTATAATGCATAGATTTCTAAGTAATAGATATACTAAAAAGAAAGGTATAAGTATACATAAGACTTAAGTACTTCCTTATTATTCCTGACTTGTCAGAAAGTTATGGAAGGTATGCACCTAAACATATAGGTAGGTATTTATACATATGGATACACACAGTGCCTCTTCGAAAGCAATACTTATAAGTAATTATTGATCAAAATCTTGTTATTGTCAAGGCAATATTTTTAACATACACTAGCCGAATGGATGAAACCAGTGAAATACTTTGCAACAATATTTAAAAGCTGTAAAATGTAGAATATCGATCCAGGCCGCTGGGGCTCAGGTCAGCACATGCTGACTAGGGTATGTAATTCTGGACTGACCTCAGAAATGCAGCAGCCGACCCTGGAGCCTCGAGGACCTGCTCAGTCAGCCCTGTACGACGACACGGCCTGCAACACCTGGCGCGGCATCTAGTCCTTGGAACGAGGAGTGGTGCTTGAAGGGAAGATAATTTTACTAAATATCTCAGCCTCATCAGCTACTGGAAAAGATTAGATGAAGGCTGTGACACTGGCGGATAACTAAGTATTCAGTTTTTCAAAACATGATGCAGGTCACTATATTCATATTCTAGATTGACAAGTAACACACAGTCTAATTTTGTATTCTAACTAACTCGGCGGTTAACGAGTTCCTGTGCAGTCCTACTAGGAAGGAAAGTTATTTTATAAGCCTTTGCACCGATTTTGTGGGCTACTATCATTCTGTATGAATATTATGAGCTCTGGCAGCATTCCTTGGTAGATGACATCAATTAATAAAGATTGATTAACACAACAATAACAATTGTAATAGTTGACAAATGAAACCCGGCTAACATGTCTTAGCTGGGTAAGTAAATGATCAGTCATGCCACCAGGATAAGTAAAATGTTCAGTACTTCATATGAAAAACATTAACAAGGTCACCTTTAGGTATGTTCGTCAACACTAAGGGCAGGTCTCGCCTTGTTGCAACTTCAAAGGTACGTAGGTAGGTACCTACTTACATTGTTGTAGGTTCGATTTTGAAACCATTAAGTCAACCTAGATAAAACAAAATAAAATAGCTCGATTAAATAAAGATGGTACGTAAAGATGTTAGTTGTACCTGATCAGACCTGATGCAACGACAGCCAACATAGACTCTCTAATCTGTGGAAGCAACAATCATGGTGGCGGGAACATGGACAGTTGGACGAGCCACCTCGAGCCTGACTTATCAATCAGAACTGACAGTTCGCCAACAGCAGATAGCTTGCGGCTATCTATAGGTAAACGTAGGTAGTTAGCTATACCCAAGAAGTAGTCCTTGAACATCGATATGACAGTGGAACGGCGAATAACTGTGACACTCTTTAAAACAAAAAGGCTTGTTGTTGTCCAGCTAAGGAAGGTTACCTACTTCAGCGACCTGGTATTGCATTCTGAAAGAACTGCGAAGAGTTTATTATGACTAATAATTATTACTTATTTAGAAAGTTTTCAGCAAACTAATAAATCAAGCAGCTACCATGTCACCGCTGCCCGGTTATAACTCTGTACTAGCTTAGTAGATATATATACCAGTTTTAGCCTTCAGCTAGAGGCCAGAGAGCTCCTAAATGAGATGCGAGTACGAGCATGACACAAGTAATTTTTTACTTGGTAACTAGTTACGTAACTAACTGAAAGATCCATAAAACAGTTGAGGATTACTCAAAATGGAATTGTGAAAACGGCACGTCTGCATCTTAACCAGTCAGTCTAAGTAGTTTCAGCAGATACAGTGTTGAAAAATAGTTATGAAACGTTTGCGCCAGAATCAAATTAAAAATAGGTACATTTTCATTAGAGAAGCCGTTTAGGCATGAATAGGTACTTTCACCCTTTGGATTGTGCTCCAAATGATGACCTTCGAAATTCATAGAAATTTAATGACGACTGCCATTGTTTATTATCTAGCCCCGTACATTGAGTAGGGCTGCGGCTACACGTGATGTGATACACAGTACACAGTAGGTATATGCATGTTCCCAGAATAGTGGAAGTTATAATTTTACCAAAAGGTAGTCGTCTCGTGCAGGAGCACCGTTACTCGATTTATTAGATACACAACTAGTAGACAGCTGCTGCGTAGGAGGTTCACGCATTTTTCAACAAAGAGCTCGGATACACACTCACAATCCACTGGGACATAAAGAAGACAGCTAATATGGTGCCACTCAGAAACCGCGATGACACTCCGATCATGATCACCCGACAGTAGGATCATAATGAATTCGGTAACTTGTGAAGCGGTATGGTATAGCAACAGCGACTTTCACGAAATCAGGAATTAGCTCAGTGCTTTTAGGTTGAACACTCGCCGGTGGGATTCACTTTGCTCACAGCCGAGAAAAGAAAAGACTCAAAGCTGGAATCTGCCGATGTGTCATGACACTTAAGATAGTGTCTGGGGGGTCACTTTATATGACGAAAAACGAACTTTCAGTGCACTGCGGCGCGAGCCGCTCTATCTGTTTGTATGTATTAAACGTGCCGATTGCACGACAGCTCTCGTTCGTTCGTTTCTCATCAGTATAGAGTAACGCTCCTACTTACCGTGCGTCACCATTCCCATGAGCAGTCCAATGATCTTAAGGCAGTTTAGAACAAAAGCTGCATTAGACAGTTTCTTCAGCAGAGACATTGAAATAAAAAATTTATTGCACAACTATCCCCAGGAGCAGTCTACAGGTCACTTTGGGCAGTTCAGAAGAAAGCTGCTTTAATAGAATACCCTACCTCAGCGGAGGCATCAAATTGAAGTGCTATAACACTTTTAGAAGCGGTGCACGTTACCCGAGTCGGCAGCCATGCCGATGCGGCTACGGCGACTGCAGGTGGTTACTCAGGCTTCCTTGATGTGCCCTTGTATGGCTAACATGACCAACCTTGGCAGTAAACGTTCGTCTGCATATGCCAAAATCACTGATGAATAGCGCACGTTACTCGATACCTTCTAAATAAGTCACTCATAATGATGGCTGATGATGATGATGACCGTACTAGCAATAGTGCAGGCGGTTCCGCTGAGCATAAAATCTCTTCCCAGACAGGGGGCGTTTGGATCTGGCAACCAGAACAGGAGTGCCAGGTGTGCGCAGCGATGCAGGTGGGACAACACAGCCGCCAGGGCAGGAGTGCATGGCTGGGTCTATGCAGCGATGCAGGTAGCACAAACCGGTGGCCAGGGCCAGGACCGGGTGTACGCTGCGATGCCGGTGGCACAAAACGGTGGCCAGGGCCAGGACCGGGTGTATAGCCGCCAGGGCAGGAGTGCATGGCTGGGTCTATGCAGCGATGCAGGTACCACAAACCGGTGGCCAGGGCCAGGACCGGGTGTACGCTGCGATGCAGGTGGCACGAGACGGCGGCCAGCGCAGGAGCACAGGGCCGGGTGTATGCTGCGATGCAGGTGGCACGAACCGGTGGCCAGGGCAGGAGCGCAGGGCCGGGTGTACGCTGCGATGCAGGTGCCACAAGACGGCGGCCAGCGCAGGAGCTCAGGGCCGGGTGCAGGTTACACGAAACTTCAATTTCACCGAATCGGCCTGCCTACCCTCAGCGGGTAGGTACCGGCGGATCACATTACTCGCCGCACATGCCACAATGTCCCAACATACTGAAACTCGGAGCCACGTGCTTCCTGTAAAAAATCCTATGACGGTCCTGGAAAGCTCCTGTTTGTAAAGCCTTACATAAGCTATAATCAAGTGCATTATTGTAATAGCAAAGTTTTTATCAACTGTTTTCTAAAAATATTAGAAATTGAGGGTAGAAAAATATATTTTTATTATTTTTTCCTTTATAAAATTAACATATGCTTTACTTAAAGCGGTCATTAATGTAAGTATCTAGCTCAAGCGCCACTAGTAGGACCGGAATATGTGATCAATCATCACCACGACTATTGAATCGGACCCTACTGCGTGGGATAAAAGCCCCAAGCGCCGGAGCATTATGACCAGTGGCTGAGCTTTTAAAAGCAGTAAATAATACCATTTTACTCACGGCTTATCAACTCAAACCTTCGTTGCGAAATCCTCAGCAATGGCTGCGTGCGCAGCAGCCGGCAGGCCCCGCGCCGCCTGGTCCGCATCACGCTACAGCTCCCGGCAGCGAGGACTCCGCAAATTCAATATTATATTTTTCCCCGTCGGAGCGAAGCCGACGAGAACCGTGGCTACATTGAGCCATTTTGCCGAAGTGTTCACTTCAAAAATCAAAAACCAACTGAGGCGCGCGGGCGACTCACTCTATTTATATAGGCACCCGCACCTTGCAAATTAAAGGTGGAGAGAAAAAATGGACTGTCACTGTGACCCTTATGATGCCGAACACGGAGAAAGTCGAAACGCCATATCTCACAATGTTTAACTAGGTTTCAGATAGGCTCAGACTACATAATACATAATTATCTTAATTTAAACTATTTGTTTGTACAGGCATGGGAGATGAAAATGAGGTTGGGGAGCAAAGTATCTCCGATGGAAAACTTGAGGTATGTACTGAAAGAACATTTATGTAATTTAATGGAAAATATTGTAAAATTAACCGAACTTTATGAATGTATTAGCAGTTCGGTTAGTGACATTATTATTTGCATACACTGACTGTGTGGCGATAAAACTGATGACCCTCGTAGGTCGACTAGAAGAAATTACCATGCGAAGCTCTCTGTAAAATTTATATTAATTACACAGGTGGTGGGTATATCGTCGTCGATCCACATCGCGCGGCTGCAGTGCGGGCTGGCCGAGCCCTACCGCTTCGCGCAGGCCTCCCGGGTCACGGTAAGTGTGTGAAAGTTTTAACCAATGAACCATAATGCATGGTGGTATGAGTTTGAAGTATGTATGTGTGAGCTTCGAAATCGACGGGTTGATGACAAATGGAGTATTGTTTGTTTGTGAGTTTTGAGCCACTTTTAAATCTTTTGTGACACTCGCAAGGGTCATGAACAACTAAAGCGGCTAACTTTATTCTTCAGAATATTTCAGAAAAACGTCATTAGTGCGTTAAACCGCTTGATTACTATCTGTCTTGTCTTCTTTCATGAATAGGAACCCTTCTTCTTCTTATAGTGCCTCTCCATCATTGGAGGTTGGCAGTCAGCTCTTTGCAGCGCTCTCTATTCCTGGCTGTTTTAAAGATTTCTTCCACGGTTTTTACACCGGTCCACTCTTTGATGTTGCACAGCCACGTCAAGGAACCCTAGAAAGATTAATACAGCTCCCTATTTTGTCCCAGATGGAGTTGAGCGGTTCTATCGCGATGCAAGTAGACGGGGAGCCGTGGATGCAGGGCGCTGCGCGGATCAGCGTGGAGCCCGCCGGACAGAGCCTGCTACTGAAGCCAGCTAGTTCAGAGATATAGTCATGTACTACCTGAAGGCCTAGCACGGGGCACGCGCACGCAGAGGCGTGACAAAAGTTTTGCGTGATGTGTATATCCAGAGCGTCAGCTTCCTGATTACCTACCGAATAGCAGATTTTACGCGAAAGAGAAACCACACATTCATGCAATCATTCTTCTTATTAGTACATAAAGACAACACACACACAAATCCCAAATAATTTATAGAGCCATGCCCGTTGAGCCTGTTTATATTTTGTTTAAAATAATGAATGAATTTAATGTTGTCAAGTTGATGTTGTGCTAATGAATATAGTGGTACCAGTAGCAGATACCAAATGCTAGAACCTATGTAGAGTATAATTATGATACTGAATAATTGATGTGCTTTATAGTTTGTCTTGTACTTAAAACAAAGTTCATCCTCCTCAGAAATATGAATTTTTAGCTTTTAGGGGATAACCTGTACAATGTTACCAAAAATTTTAGTTAAGAATGGCTTCTCTAGCCACTATCCATCCAAAGATATACATGAGTATAACATTATAATTATTGTTACTGAGGAGGACCAAAACGTAATATAATGCATTTATAGTTATTTTAATTAGTAATATACTTAATTGTACTTTGTGATGTTAAGCTAATAAGCTCTATGTTATAAATTCCACCACTTATTAAGTTATTTTATATTGTTTATATACATATTATAAGCACGTTTATGTTTAAAGAAGTACCTACACCATTTGTGCCAATGTACTTAGAAGTATAGTTATGAAATAGTGCCATAGGTGCTTATTAAGTTGACCTTAAATACTTACCTGTTATAATGGATCTGATATTTTAAACTGATGTTATTATTTATTGTTTAGTTATGCACAATATGACTTAAATTTACTATTTAAAATTCGCCTTTTATTTTCCTTTTCAATTGAATATTCAAAGACATATTGAGGACATTTAGTAACTAAGTTGAGGAATAAATACAAACAATATCGTAAACAACAACATGATATTTATATTTCTTTGAGTAATAATTAGGTATACATTCACGTTTGAAATATTCTGGATTAAACACCCGGACAGCTTTGAACTTCCTACAACACTCCCATATAACTATTCTTCATAGTTAGGAACTCTTTAATTTATATTACTCGTTTAAGCAATTGTAAACACCTAATACACTTCTCAAAATATTACCTATTTCTCATATTTTCGGTAAAACTGGAATCAAAATCTTCACATGTAGAAGTTACAAAATAGTTTCTATTTATACTTGAAAAAACCTGCTCTGTGATTGGTCAATAATTGTAAAAAGCTAGCTTATTGCAAATAAAGTTAGGAAATCGCTCCGTTTCATTGATCGTTTCACATAGCGTTGCAAATCTAAAAGTATGACGCATCCCATCCATCCTTGGAATTATTAAAGCAACACAACACTTATTTTACAGTAACCCGTCTAGGATAGTACCTAGTTAAATTAATTATAACGAAGTGAAAATATAGATCGCTCAACAAAATCCCAGTTTTCACAAATAAAAAATAACGAGACATAACTTTTTTTTCATTCCTGAAATGTCACATGTTTGTAGTATTATATTTTACATAAATATTTAGTATCACCGTATCACTCATTATTACCCCGTATTTAAATAATGTTAAAATGATCAAAAAGTATAAAATAAATAGTTTTTTTTATATCCTGTTCTTTGAACACAAATGGAAGTCTTCACCATAGGTTGTTATAGTAAATAGTTAGTAGTTATTATAAATACATCATTATAACATGTTTGTATACGTCTGTCCATTAAAAAAATATTAGAAAATAACAATCCTTACATTCTAAAGATCCGGTAACTTCTTAAGAATCACATAATAGTCATTAAATTAAATTGTTCTGATGCTAGACAAATATATTCATAATGTATCACAAAAAGCTGTTAAAAATAAAATAAATAAAACTCAACATTTCCCACCCTATGATACCTATGGTATAGCAAAATGTAAATGACCACCTATTTTACCTAAATGCAACTGAATAAATTAACTATTTCTAGCGAAACAAACTGGAATATGACATTCACCTAAGTATTCTGATCCTATAAAAATTATATACAAAAATAAGAATGTAATGAATGAATGTTATTTAAACCACGGAGGCACGATATGCCTAGTTAGTGCAGTAGTAAGAGTAGTGTAGCTGCAACTAATTATAGAAGATTGAATTTATATTTCAGCATATTTTCTCTTCACTGTCTACAATTTTACGAGCTATAATATAAATGTAAGGCATAATCTACTCACAATTAATTTACTGAAGCTACATAGCGATCTATCCTTGTCGATAACATCTATTAACCTATATTCAAAATAAACTAATGCACATTTGGAATTAACCAGCTATAGCGGAATACCCTTTTTTAGTTAGGTAACTAACATCAATAAATAAAAAATACATTTGTTTTTCAAACAAATACGTTCTTCTACCCATAAACAAGAGAGACTCGTTTAAAAAAATACCATCTCTTGTCTATGGTAACCATTTCTATGGTGTCCAGCACCGTTATCCGTCGTATTTCGTATGTCTAAACTCTAAATTCGATTTCTACACTTTATCTGTTTCGACTGGGACTGATTTCTTGATGGTACCGAAGTTTAGTCTCAACTGCTCTAGGAATACGAACGTGAGTATCGTGTGTGGCGCGAGCCTTACGAAGGCTGGTAGGTATCCCTTGTAGAATGCTAGCGGGCCCTCTTTAGCCGTCACTCGTATGAGGTGGAACATACTGCTGTATTCGCCCGGTTTCGCGTTCATGGCTCGTGTTTTTAGCACGTCCACGGGTTGTGTCATGGTTGTCGCTATCGCACCCTGAAATGTTTTTATTTGATGTTAGTTTTGTGGAAGGGATACCAGTTACCTGTTACTATAGGCAGTTATATTAGTTTAGGGGAAAGGATACCAGTTACCTGTTACTATTGGAACAAGTCTATCTATAGTGTAAGTTTTTTTATATTTTTTCCCAACTAGATAAATGAGTATTCTATTCATAGTGCAAGTGGTCACTATCATGAAACTAAAGGCTGGTGAATAAATTATTTCATTTGTACTCCTAACTAAAAGGCCCTAACTAGATTCAAAAACAATACTTACAGCAATCAAACTGGACGTAACGTGCGTCACGACGTTATCCTTAAAATAAGGCGTCGTGAGCAGCATCTGCTTCGCCTGGTCGTAGAACGACAGCTGCCCGATGGTCATGAGGGCCGACCGCGTGCAGTTCATCGAGGCCCCGGCCCACAGGCGCAGCACGCCCTCCGTCGCCGCCACGCGGTATATGCCGTGGAATGCGTTCTTGTAGCTGTGAGTTGAGGAAATGGTTGTAGTTGCATGTGAAAGGGATGAGTGTAAAATGTGTGAGAAAAGATTTTTGAAGTACATTTTACATGAGTGTGTTATATGTCAGAGTGGTTTTGCACTTCATGATAAATCTTTAAATATGGAGAACTCGTAATCACAAAATACTCGCATATTTGAAAACGTCTTACTATAATTTTTCATGTGAAAGGTTACCCAGAAACTTCAACATACGTGTATAATTTGTGCAGCCATAACTTTACAATTTACAGCATAACATAATCAATACTACTCACTTCCTCCGCTGCTCGGGCGGCAGTTTGACGTCATTTTGCATGCGCACGTTGACGAGGTCGGCCGGGTTGCCGACGAGCCCGCCCGCGAACCCGCCGAGACCCGCCAGGAACGCAGACAGGTAGAACGGAATGTTGCTGCCCTGAAATGAAATACGACAGATATGACTATTTAGCACGACCCATCACGTCCCCACTGCTGTTGCACGGGTCTCTAGTTTTAGGCTTAGCCCCAGTTTCACCATAGTCTTTAAGATTAGTAACAGGGGTTACATTGTAATGTAACAGGGGTGTCCATCTCCAAATTAAATTCTTGACAGATGTGTCAATAGTCAACAACTAATCCCTTGATCTAACAGACTATGGTGAAACTGGGGTTAGCGGTTTTGGGCCTAGTCCACCTCGCTGGCCAAGTGCAGCACCACTATAACATAAAAATATCAGTATCAAGATGCAGTTATCTCTACAAGACGATCTTTGAATGGATGGGATGTTGATGTAACTGTGGACAAGGTCACTCTACTAAATACAAAAATACCATTTGATGTTCGACTAAAACACTCTTGCCGAATAGCGGCCTTTCATCCATCCATTTAATTGGATTATGAGTGAAACCAAGCCATTCTCAGCTCTATGTTGATTACATAAGATTAACATTTTAAAATGTTATATTTCCGGCGATAAGCTTTGATGTGAAAAGTTGACCATGAAATTAATAATACATTGAACGACAGTACAGCACAGTTACTTACCCACATCTAAGCACACCGATGATGAGGTCGAACTTGCGTATGAAGACGTATCGTCTGCCCTGCGTAAGCTCACTACTCATTTCACGGTGGTGATGGGAGACTTTAACGCGAAACTCGGAAAACAAGAAGGCGGCGAGACGAAAGTGGGGTCACATGGATTTGGAGTCCGGAACCATCGTGGGCAAATGCTGGCTGACTTCTTGGAGAAGGAGGGCCTCTATATGATGAACTCCTTCTACAAGAAGAAGCCACAAAGGAAGTGGACGTGGATTAGCCCCGATGGGAAGACTAAAAACGAGATCGACTTCATATTGACGGATAAGAAGCACATATTCAATGATGTCTCAGTGATCAGTAGGGTTAAGACCGGCAGCGATCACCGACTCGTAAGAGGCACTTTGAATATAAACTGCAAAATAGAACGCTCCCGTCTAATGAAGTCCACGCTCCGCCCTACTCCTGCTCAAATCCAGGATCCCGAAAGCTTTCAGTCTGAGCTTTGCGACCGCCTGATATGTTTAGAGAATTGCGTTACAGTTGACGATTTAAATAATAGGTTTGTGGAAACTGTCCGAGAGGTAGGATCGAAATATTTTTCGTCCCGAACCAACCGAGGACCTCAAAAACTCTCAGATGGGACTCTGAGTCTCATAAGAGAACGGAGAGAAATGAGGTTGCAGTCTTCAGTTGATATGGTCGAATACAGACGTCTAAACAGACAGATCGCCAAAGCAAGACGTTGCGATATGAGACGCTACAATTGCAAGCCTGACCTGTTCGGCAGACTCTGTTGACCCAACTGAAGACCGACACTGGCAACACCGTTTCATCAGTGCCCGAAATTCTGGGAGAAATTGAGAGATTCTACGGACAGTTATACACCACAACACAAAACCCTATTACCAGCGGTGCTCACGACAGCCGAGCGCCACTCACCCGACACTATACCGAAGATATTCCGGACGTCAGTCTAGACGAGATTAGTATAGCTCTCAAACAGCTAAAAAACAACAAAGCTCCGGGAGATGATGGAATAACGACAGAACTTCTGAAAGCCGGCGGTAGACCGATTTTAATAGCACTTCGGAGGCTGTTTAATTCCGTCATACTCGAAGGCACAAGCCCGGAGGCATGGAGCAGAAGTGTAGTGACTTTGTTCTTCAAGAAAGGCAACAAAGCCCTATTGAAGAATTATAGACCCATTGCACTTCTGAGCCATGTGTACAAGCTGTTTTCGAGAGTTATTACGAATCGTCTCGAGCAAAGACTCGACGACTTCCAGCCACCCGAACAAGCCGGGTTCCGAAAAGGCTATAGTACCATAGATCATATACACACGCTTCGGCAGGTTATACAGAAGACCGAGGAGTATAATCTACCTTTATGTCTAGCGTTTGTGGACTATGAGAAAGCCTTTGATTCTATTGAGCTCTGGGCGATGCTTCAATCCCTTCAGCGGTGCCATATAGACTATCGCTATATCGAGGTGTTGAGATGTATGTACAATGCTGCCACAATGTCAGTTCGATTACACGAACATAGCACAAAACCGATCCAGTTGCAAAGGGGCGTGAGACAGGGAGATGTTATTTCTCCGAAACTGTTCACCTGTGCACTGGAAGATGTTTTTAAGCTTGTAGAGTGGAAAAGACTGGGCATTAACGTCAATGGCGAATATATCTCTCATCTACGATTTGCTGATGACATAGTTATTATGGCGGAAACGCTGGAGGAGTTAGGCGAAATGCTCACAGACCTCAATGATGCCTCTAAACAAGTTGGGCTGAAAATGAACATGGACAAGACAAAGGTCATGTCGAACGAACATGTTTCATCATCGCCCGTAACTGTAGGAGGTGTCACCATCGAAGTTGTCGATCAGTATCCCTACCTAGGACAAGTGATCCGATTAGGTAAATCCAACTTCGATAAAGAGGTAGCTCGTAGAATCCAACTCGGATGGGTAGCGTTCGGGAAATTACGACACATCTTCACTGAAAACATACCTCAGTGTCTGAAAACAAACGTTTTCAATCAGTGCGTGTTGCCAGTGATGACTTACGGAGCCGAGACGTGGTGCTTCACCAAAGGGCTTATCCACAAGCTCAGAGTTGCTCAACGTGCTATGGAAAGGGCTATGTTAGGCGTGTCCCTGCGAGATAGGATTCGTAATGAAGAAATCCGCAGGAGAACTAAAGTTACCGACATAGCCAAAAGGATTAGCACGCTGAAGTGGCAATGGGCTGGCCACGTAGCCCGCAGAGCCGACGACCGCTGGAGTAGAAAGGTTCTGGAGTGGAGACCCCGTGTCGGCAAACGGCGTGTCGGTCGCCCCCCAACCCGTTGGTCTGATGATCTGCGGAAGGTAGCGGGAAGCCGCTGGATGCAGATGGCGGGTGACCGTTTGGGGTGGCGATCGTTAGGAGAGGCCTATGTCCAACAGTGGACTACAGAAGGCTGAGAGAGAGAGAGAGAGAGAGACAGCACAGTTTGTAGAAAAAATATCTAAAAATAAATACATGCAAATTACTAACAACAATGGGTAATGCAAATTATAATAACAATATATTAGGTACTTATACAATTTTATAAATAATTTTTATATAGGTATAAAATTCTCAGTTTCTCTATTTACTGACTCATTAATGTTAAATTATAATAAAACAGAGTGCTTAAATAATAACTTACATCTTTAGGTGCCAGTCTCTGTTTGGCTACTTCATAGATTCCAAAGCGAGCTGTTGAATATGTTAGCTGACGCAACAGGGATGCAGAGATACCGTTGTACAACCCCATAATACCTGAAATTACCATAATTTTAAACTACATTGAATTTCAGGAGTTCATGGAAAAGAAAGTATAAAGTTTTAAAAGTACTTATTAAAAAGACAGTTAAATTACTTAGTGCAAATGAGAAGACCTTGATAATGCTATAAATGAAATGCTAAAGCAGATTGCCTTGATCTACTTTCATCTGCATAGGTAAATACATATGCAATGTTAGCTATGTGTACATGTAAGTACTTATGTGCATTGAGTGCAATTAGGAGTAGTACACAGGAGCCGTAATAAATGGAATAAGATTCAAATATGATACAACTGCTACTGTCAGATCATATTCTCCAGCAAATACCAACATTAAAATGAAGCCTATATGTAATCACTTTTCAACATCCAATCTATTCCTATATTTAAATGCTCCTAACACATGATTACTTATGGGCTAGGTATTGATGATCACAATAACAAATGCCTACTAACCCTGGTTAGACACAACAATCTTGGTGAGCTGGAAGATGGAGATGTTCTTCCCCTTCTGCGTCTGCATCTGCACCTTGAGCAGGTCGAGGGGGTGCGTGACGCACGCCGCGCCCGCCGACGCCAGCCCGCCGAAGTACCACCGGTTCACGCGCACTTCCGTAGCCTTTGACATCCTATACTGAAATTAAAAAAAAAATTAAATGGCTAATTTGCTTGATTATGTTAACTATTGTCGGTTTCTTGAGGTCTAGAGGTATATACAATACATTTTAAAATAAAACTCTGGCTGGACAACAATAATAAAACGCATGTTATTGGTGGAATCACAGTCAGAGAGCCATAAAAAATAAATTTGTTAATAAAATATTTGCATCAAATTTCATACACGTCAATAATTTCAAAAATTTACATTGTTTCTATATGCAAACTATTGCAATGTGGTATAACTTTCTATAAATTTTAATTAATTTAATGCAAGTTAGGTTAAAGTTCATACATTTCCTGTATCAGCACTCTTGCTACCACTGTTTGGTCAAAATAATAATGGTTCCGATTGTTAAATTAAATTTTACTAATACAATCTTGAGAGATATCATCAATACTCAATGTTTTGCTTCATTATTATAATTAAATGTAAATAGTTTTTTTAATTTTCCACAATCACACATTTATCACTCCCCCTCACACACACATTTTTGATCGGATAACAGCAGATGACAGAGGAGCAGATAACAGGTAGAGATGACAGGTGACAGGCAGCACAAACAAATCACCCAGAATAAAATTTCCAAAAATGTGTTTTTGAACGCTCAAACTGACACCCATGCTTTTCAATATTATGAGACAGTCGTGTCTTTAACGAAGTTGGCTTCATTTTTGTATTTTTGAGACAATAAATAAAAATTATAAAGGTATTTCATCACTGTAGCCGGCAGGAGGGAGAAATTTTATCAAGTTCTGTTTTACAAAAATGTATTCACAAGGTATTCGAGCATTGGTTATATCTGTCTCATCTGTCAAATACGTCAAAGCAAATAATTTGAAAACATAACCTCAACCTCTGTTATCTTGTTTTTGTATTATTTTCAAACGTTGTTTAATTTGTGGTTCTTCTTTGATTTTATACAGATAAAGTTCATCATTGTGGTATTCATTCAAATAGTTTTACAATAGTACTCACTTGGAGAAGTGTTTCCTTACACGAAAGTGAGTTTTGTAACTTCGTGTAAATTTCCACTGTGAAATCTCGTGAGTTTATTTACTTTATTACTAATATTATCACTGATGCACACACTGATTGGCCAGAAGGCTAGAATCGACAATCGACCCAACAAACAGTTCTACCTACACTAACAGAGGCGTGCGCTCTTGCCTATCGTTCGCGCGCTACTAGTACTATGTGTCAAATATGGGAGAAATAACTTCCTGATAATGCGAATAAGACATTCACTCGTGGGTGACATTGAGTTACGTAACTCGTCTTATCTGAACTTAACATTAGCTTATCACTAACAGAGTTCCTAGAGCAATTTAACTTTGGCCTAGTGATTTGTTGCTGATAGTCTTCAAGTACTTACAGCTGTTTCAATGTTGGTTGCAGGTCAGCATGGCATCAGACATATTATCTATACTGAAGCTGGACCCGGCAACCACAAGCAGCAGCGGCGGGAAAGTTATCATAGCCAAGGAGCTGAATGGTTGTGAGAGCACCTTTATTATTAGTAGCTTCTTTGGAGAGTACTACAGATCCTCCACACATACACTTCTAGTGCTGCTGCACAATCCCCTGTCTCATTACCAAAATGTCAGTCTACGAATGAACTACAATTTACAAAAACTAATAGACTCTGGACATTTGGAAGTTTGTGACTTGGCTAAAAAAAGTGTGGACAATTTACTAACTGGAAACAGTCAGCTAAAGGACATGGGGGCAAAGGTGATGGACAAACTCACAGAAATGAAGAAAAAGTGTGGTGAAGTAACCGTCATAGTGGACGGGCTATCACACTTGTTTGACTTGGAGTACAGTCTGAGTGAAGTGAATGAGTTCTGTAGGAGTGTGATCAGGTTGAGGGGCGAGGGACGGTCGCATGTGGTGCTGCACTGCCATGTGGCGTCAGAGGACCACGTCACCAACACCTGCGCCAACATGCTGTGTCACATGGCTGACACTGTTGTGGTGGTGGAGAACCTCTCATCAGGACTCAGTGCCGATGTCTCTGGACATCTGAAAGTGACATATCCTGGGCAGAAGTTTGTAGATGATGTCATAGATATTAAATCAGTCCAGTATCTGTTCAGATTATTTGATAAAGGAGTTAAAGTGTTTGCTCCCGGCTGTGTGTAATAATTATTAATAATACTTAAGCATTTATGTATTTTATTTTGTTATGAATATTATATTATATTTGTACTTTTGAAATATTTTATATTACATTATAAATAGAAAAATTTAACACATTTTGTTGTTTTGTTGAAAAATCTCTATAAAAATGTAGTTTATCATACTTACCTACTACTATGTAGTGATTCTGAAGACTGATAAATAGAATGATTATATTCATTATTTGTTCACAAAAACAGTACAAATACCATTCAACAATAGATAAAATTTTCAGTTACCAGAAAAAATATTAAACAGTATTAAAATTAAGTTTTATGCCTTCAAACCTCTACTTAATATGTAACATCTTATTAATCTATGTCATTAGGTCGTATTTCAAACATCCAAAAAATTCCAAATCATCTAACATTCATCTTGAAACAATTCATTATCTACATGATTGATGATGGCACAGTCAACTGCCAACGATCTATTAAAATTAATACACAAACAAAATGGAGTTATAATTTAGTGTCTAATTACTGGCGATGTGGTGGCATGAACATTTCATTTGTTGTGGTTATTAGCCGTTGCCATGGCAACCACACGAGGTAGTTCAAGTTTTATTTTGGAGAGGTTCAGTTGGAGTAGGACCGGGGGCGCGGCGCGAGGGTCGAAATGTCCACCTCCGATCGACGTCAAATGATAGGTCGTTTACGGATGATTGATTTGACGGACTGATTTATTGACGGCGAATTTCGGTGACACAAATTTTTGGATAGTTTGGGGTACTTCTAAATAGGTACCGTCATACTTGGTGTAACAGTGTGGTGGTGCACCGGATGCCATGACTCAGAGCAACCAGACTCCGGACAGGAGCGGCGCGGCGCCCAATGTCACCGAGGAGAAACTTATGGTAATCTTCTTCTTCTTATCGTGTCGGTGACAAACACTAGAACTAGACTAGGGATTGTCACCATGGTGAAAGGATTGGTCAGTTGCTGACTGCCCAGAGTGCGTGGAAAGTACTGGAACAGGTGATACGTCACTGGAGGAGGCTCCTTTCGTGCACGGTAATATAATTACGACAGTAGGTAGGTGTCTATTAGCGCAGTGTGATTGCTCTAAGTACTGCAAACTATAATTAGGTACTAATTGGATGACTAATAGATGAATAGGTAAGTAGGTACCTATTATTTTTTTGTGCTGTGAAATTTGGCAATGATTTGAGGTTTTCTATATTTCATCGTGACGCAGCACCTATTGTCTCAAAGAGTTTTCTCGTGAGATTTCCAAAATAGCCTAAAATATTAACTCCGAAAAATTCAGTGAGTAGTACGTACCTAACTAAATATATACCTATTTGTGTCGAAATTATAAGAAATTGGTATTTCTTATATTTTTTCGAACAAAACTTTAGGCAGATCCTTCATACTTATAGAAATAGAGCCGATGGGAGGTACGCATAGTCATCATGACTCCCATGATCTGATAAAATAGGAGATAAGCTATATTAAAATATACTCACGTTAACGGATAACACTTCCAATCTGTAAATTAAGTCTAGGTATCCTGTCCGATAAAATATGTTTGCTGCCTGGTGTGAAAATGAATGTTCTTACAAATGTAGACAGGTAGGTAGGTAACAGTAGGTACGAAGTTTGCATAAATGAGGTGTTCTGCATTTACTTATTTTAAATGAAACGTGCATTGTGCATTATTTCAAATAGCAATGTCCCCATTGCATGCGAGGTGACGGTGCTAATAGTTTAATACAATAAAACGGCACGGTCATATTCATTTGTTGGTAATTCAGTAACTTTTCGTCATTGAAACATACCTGCTAAATAAACAATTTATATCCGTAGCTATTATTAGATGGGTACTATGGGTACTAAAGTGTAAGTAGGTAATATTTTGGTGCAGTAATGATGCACCTATCTATGCAGTGACACCACGCGTAAGTTATAAAATCTCTGAATTAACTCTGAATTCATTTATTTACATTCCAATTTAATGAAGTTAAAATGATGTGCTTAACTTAACTTTTGATGTTAATAACTATTTTTTTCCTCCGCTCCGCTTTAATTAATATCTAAGTTCTCTGGTCCACCAACCCGCACTTGGCCAGCGTGGTGGACTAGGCCTTTCATTCATTGGACGGAGACCCGTGCCCCAGCAGTGGGGACGTAATGGGTCGTGATGTGATGTAAACTCTCCATAAAAGATAGGTTCATATCTTTATTATCCCCGCAGGTGGCGGTGCGCGTGCGGCCGCAGCGCGCGGACGAGGGCGCGCGCATCGTGCACGTCGTCAGCGACAAGGTAACGCAACACCCAGGGGTCTGAAACACAAAAAAATTCATTTCCACCCTCACTTCACCATCACTGGAGAATGGAGTTGGAGAGTGGAGATGTAAACATTGAGCTTCCAACATTTACGCGCAATAAGTACCTATACTAATCCGTCACTGTAATCGGCATTGGTTTGAATTCGTGCAATCATGGCGCGCAAATCTTCTGATGTAACTTTTTTAGCACTCACCATAAATACAGCAAACGTAGCATAGGACGCCCACCCCGTATTGGTTGGATGATGAAGGCAGGTTACAGACAGCTATGGCGATCCTTGGGTCCAACAGTGGGCGATAACGTGACGCCCTACCCGCGTAGACCCGTGGATGAGGAAAGCCGGGTACAGACTGCTATGGCAATCCTTGGGTCCAACAGTGGCCGATTACGTGTACTTATAACCTGATTGCTCCTACTGTGTAGAGTGGTCGAGACAGGAACCTCGGCCGAGCACTGTTTTATTGGTCGAGGATCGGCCGAGTATACTGTCTCGCCACTCTACTCGGTAGGTGTAATCAGGGTATTATTAATATCCTCCATCAGATGCTGGTGCTGGAGGAGGAGGCGGACGCGCGGCGCGACGTGCTGCGCGCGCGCCGCGGCGCCGACCGCCACTACGTGTACGACCGCGTGTTCGGAGAGGACAGCACGCAGGTACCTACCCACCTGTGTACAGTCCACCACGTAGATATCTGACCCCTCTTCTATAGGAAAATTGGGGAAAAGTCAGATGTCGCGTGGCTACTGGCAGACTTTTTACCCATTGAGTAGTTAAGTGCTGAAGCTGACGATTCAGCGGTTCATCCCTGGTGTCAGTCAAAAGGTAATAGTGCCTGGGAAACATGTCCGAGCTCACTACAAACTTGTATAATAAAACCGCTCTTCTTATATCTAACTCTACATACCTAATAGCCTTCCTTATGAGATGACTAATTAAACACTCTAGCCAACACCACATATGGAGTTACGTAGATCGACGTTTGCTTCTTAACCATACATCATTTAGGTACTTACGACATAACACCTCAACCTATCCCCAGGGCGAGATCTACGAGCACGTGGTGGCGCCCCTAGTGACCGGGGCGCTGCAAGGGTTCGCCGGCGCGGTCTTCGCGTACGGGGCCACCGGCGCCGGCAAGACCCACACCATGACCGGCATGATGGGCCGCGCGCTGAGCCATCTGTTCTCCGCTATTGATGAGAGTGGCAACCCTGCGGGATATGAGGTATGTTTAGTTTAGGTACTTACCACGTTTATCTTAAGTACTGGCTTCGAAGTACTATCCATAACAGCAAAAGTGGTTATAAATGTGTCTTGTATTAGGTATTTGTATTCTCATGCTCACAATATGGCGCGTAGCAAAGCAAAATGAATGCTACGTAGGTGTACGTGTATTTCTTAAAAAAATTCTATCTCTACCATTATAGATATCAGAATTATTAACTAAAAAGTTTTTATAGGTTTCACTTAAGTGAACTTTAAAAGCAGCAGGTACTTAATGTGTGTACCTACAACTGTGGAAGTTCATGGTTCTAAAATCTATCAAACACTTAAGTAAAGTAGGCTTATGGAGAATTAGGTAAATGACTCCTAATAGCATAAGTACTAAAAACTTTCCAATGTTTCCTTTCTTTCTGTGCAGAAAAGTTTACAGCTGTTCTTAGTGTATTCTCGTAATAGAGGTGCATAACTATACTTCTACTTATATGCATACTTTATAAGTAGGTACTAACCTAGTTTAATTTTGCCTAAGTACTAAATTAATCCACTGCGGATTGGTGGGTTCACATATCTAGATGTGCTAGATCTAGATATGCAGGTTTCCTCAAGATGTTTTCCTTCACCGTTTTAAATGATCTTATTCATTAAGTATTAAATTTGTTAGTTTACCTACAGGTATCATGTAAAAGTTGTTACTAAATGTTTTTCATGAGATAAAAACTAAAGTTACTTACTAAATGAATAACTTAAAAAAATCGTGACACAACAGCCTGCAGTGTTGTCCAATCTGAATCACGCAACTAGCTAGATGTTTGTGTAGATAGGCCTCGCGGTATGCCTGTATTGCCTGTGTCCATTACAGCGCATTTCTGTACATGTCTGCATTACCAAGGTGGATCACGCGAAAACCACTGCAACGCAAAAAACTGGGCTAACCACCGAGAGTCCTAGTTAACATGGTGTGCCTCTATAATACCTGGAAATAAAGAGGCGTAGGTAGGTGATTAAAATATTGTAAGTACTTCAGGCCTTTTCACATCTGTGGCTGTCAGGAAATTTAATCATCAGCCCCATTGTCTATATAAATTGCGATGTATGTAAAAAGGGTTCCCCTCATCTCGCATAAACTTTATTGCCCAAAACTCGTTTCGCATAACTCGTATGGTCTAAACTTTTTTGGCCAAATCATCACTTCGTCAAGACTTATGTGGCATAAGTCTCGTTTCGCCTAAAACTCTTTTGGCACAATCTTAAATCACCTTAGTCTTGTTTGCTCAAATTAGTTTTCGTATAGTGTTCGGGACAAGAAATAGTTAGGGAATACTTATGTATTCTACCACAGTTAATTAATAAATAAATAGTCTCGGGAAGTGAGGAAACTAGCGCCATCTGGTAGGAAGTAGCGTAACTATGTAGTTCATCTATTCAACAACAGATGGCAGCACGGAACTAGAAGTTTCTACTAAGAAGTAGAACATTAAGTCTTTTCTAGAGCTTTCTGGAATACTCTATCTTCCGTAGAGAATGGTATAAAAGGCTACGCTCGCGCCTCACAGGTAATCAGTTAAAAGGCAAAAGCGAAAAGGAAAACAAGAAGAAGAACAAGCAAAGCAACAGCTCTAGCTCTCTCATTTCCTGCCGGTGATCGCATAGAAGCCTTTTCATTCCTCTTCCGCTGCCGTGAAGAAGGAACACCGCCGCACATTTGGTCCTTCGAGCCGGATACTTCGTCGTTGCAGGAAGTCGGATCAAGAATGCCGATCACCACGAGAGCCGCCGCCGTCGCCGCTGCCGCCGCCGAAGCCGCTGCCGCCGCCGAAGCTGCTGGCGCTGCCGACGCCGCTGTCGCTGCCGCTACCGAGGCCGCCGCCGATACCGCTGGTCCTGCCGGTGCCGCCGCCGCTTCTGTCTCCGCCACCCCCACAGAAACCTCTTCCACTGCCGTGAAGAAGGTCGGAGCAGAAGCTCTCACCACCGCCGCCGCTGCTGTCGCACAGAAACCCCAGCTCGCCGCCTCGTCGTCACAGAAGTGCAAGTCAAAGAGTAGCAAGTCTGCGCGTGCGCTGCGAATAGCTCGAGCCAAGGAAGAGATGCTGAGAATACAACTCGAGCTCGCCGCCGCACGCATCGCCGTCTTGGAAGCAGAAAGTAGTGAAGACGAAGATGAAGAACAGTCGGAGCACGCGACTGAAAGTTGGAACAAAGTGGAAGAGTGGCTGAAACAAACGGGAGTGCCACCACAGCTACAAGCTCCGCCGCCCGCGCCCTGCGCCCCCGCCGGTGTCGCCCCCGTTGCTGCCGCCCCTGTCGTCGTCGCCGCCGCGGCCGCCCCCGTCGTCGCCGCCACCGCTGCCGCTGCCCCGGTCGCCGCCGCCGCGGCCTACCCGACTGACCCCGTGCTGCCGCTTCACTCATCGTACCCACAAGTGGGTATCTACTATGAAGCCCTACAGTCAAGAAGCCAACCGCGGGACGTCGCAGCGAGCCAGCCACAACAGATCAACATCTCCGAGCTGGCATCCGCAATAGCACTCGCTGCGAAGGCCGGACAACGAGCTACGCCACGCTACCACACGGAGCTACCGTACTTCGCCGGCTCTCACCACGAGTGGCTGTCATTCCGTGCCGCATATTACGAAACAGCAGAGGATTTCACAGAGACTGAAAACGTGGCAAGACTACGACGAAGCCTGAGAGGAAGAGCCAAGGAAGCAGTCGAGAATCTGCTAATATTGAATGCACGCGCCACAGACATCATGCGCGCCCTGGAGTCTCGCTTCGGCCGCCCCGACTCCATCGCCATGTCCGAACTCGACCGCCTGCGTGCGCTGCCGCGCCTCACGGACAACCCGCGCGATGTCTGCGTGTTCGCCAGCCGCGTGCTCAACGTCGTCGCCAGTCTGCGCGCTCTCGACGACATACACTACCTCTACAGCCCGGAGGCCACGAAGATCACCATAGATAAGCTGACGCCCGCACTACGCTACCGATGGTTCGACTACGCCGCCACTCAGACTACACAAGAGCCGGACCTACTGAAGCTCTCCAGGTTTCTGCAAAGAGAAGCCGACCTCTGCGGGCCCTACGCACAGCCAGAGACAGAACCCGCAGAGCACAGTCAAAACAGAATACAGCGAACCTACACCACAGCGGCCACAGTCTCAAAAATAGTAAAATGCCGCCACTGCGCCACAGAAGGACATCTCATCAATAAATGCCCGAAGTTCGCAGAGACAGATGTGAACTCGCGATGGGAAATAGTCAAATCGCAGCGACTATGTTTCCGATGCCTTCGCTACAAGAATAAAACCCACAGTTGCAAGCGAATCCGCTGCGGAGAAGATGGCTGCAATTACTTTCATCATAGATTGCTGCACTTCAGAAGATCAACGGTCACAACAACAGACACCGCACCGAAAACAAAGAACAGAGAAACTGTATCGTCGATGTGGTCGCCGCGCAAAACACACGCGTATCTGAAGATCTTACCTGTCAAGATCGTCGGACCGGCGGGAGAGGTACACACGCACGCTCTGCTCGACGATGGCTCTACCGTCACGCTCATAGATGCGGCCATAGCGAAAAAGGCGGGCCTCACGGGCCCCATCGAGCCGCTGAACATAGCCGCCATTGCCGACACCAAGATGAACGCCTGCCATTCTCGCCGCGTCAAAGTGACTCTACAGGGAGAAGGCGCACAGTATACGATTAACGCGCGGACCATCGACAACACACGACTCTCCGCACAGACGGTGAAATCTGAAGATCTGCAAAACTGTGCTCATCTCCGTGACATCGCACACCAGCTGAAGTACGAAGCAGCAAGACCAAAGATCCTCATCGGTCAAGACAATTGTCATCTTCTCATCGCGAGCGAGGTGCGACAAGGACAGCAAGATGAACCCGTTGCCTCACATACGCCTCTAGGCTGGGTTCTACACGGAACACACACGAGAACTGTGGACAAGAGCCACCATAGAGTTAACAATCTGACTACGCGTGAACCCCTCATTGCGCCCACACGCCACCACAGCAACTTGGAGGAACGCGCCATCAGTACTCTCGACAAGCGTACAGAACATACAGAAGCATCACGTTCATATCGCCATTACGCCGCCCGTCGCCACGCCGCAATCGAAGGTACAGTCCACGACAGACGATGGGCATCGAGGATGAACGTGAGCAACACAGCTACGCGAGAAGTACATAGACCCATAGGGCGCCCCCACAGTGTGGTCCAGACTACAGCCACAGATCAATGCCACAGACCAAGAAAACCGCCGCGCCACCGCAGCCGCCGCCGCCGCCGCCGTCGACGAGAACAACTGATGAAAGAGCCTACAGGGAGCGACGAGCGAGCTGGTCATCCTGCCCTCCGAGCCTGCGGAGCCAGACGTCCCTCACCGAGATCTGCAATGACGACCACGGCGTCAATGCACGGCGGGAGTAATGTTCGGGACAAGAAATAGTTAGGGAATACTTATGTATTCTACCACAGTTAATTAATAAATAAATAGTCTCGGGAAGTGAGGAAACTAGCGCCATCTGGTAGGAAGTAGCGTAACTATGTAGTTCATCTATTCAACAACAGATGGCAGCACGGAACTAGAAGTTTCTACTAAGAAGTAGAACATTAAGTCTTTTCTAGAGCTTTCTGGAATACTCTATCTTCCGTAGAGAATGGTATAAAAGGCTACGCTCGCGCCTCACAGGTAATCAGTTAAAAGGCAAAAGCGAAAAGGAAAACAAGAAGAAGAACAAGCAAAGCAACAGCTCTAGCTCTCTCACTTCCTGACTGGTGAACAGAATAGAAGTCTTTCATTCCTGATCCCTGCCCGCCGTACTTCCCTCAACCAGAATAGGTGCACCCCGCACATATAGGTATTATCGTGTTTCTATTAATATTATCTTAATATATAATATATTATGCAGTAAATGTACACATTGCGATATTTTTCTCTTACATCATTGAGTTATCAAAATATCGAAAGTGAATGACCATTATAATTATATTACAAATGCCATTAAACCCCATGGGATCGAAACCTAAAGATAGGTGCGACGACGAGCAAAGCGAGGAGGAGCGTGTTAGGTGCACATGTTCGTCAAAAGCAAAGCGGAGCGCAGCGAAGCGGAGCGGAGCGTTTCCCACATAGCGTAAACAATACAAGGCACCAATTTGCGCTATGTAGGAAAACGAATATGATTACTTTGTATAACATAATGCCATAGCATTATTAGGCTATTTAAGATTTGACCATACCATTATTAGGCTAAACAAGATTATGCGAAATAACTTTTTACTAAACGAGATTTATGCCATACGATTTTCGGCGAAACGAGACTTTGACCAAACGGTACTATGCAATACGAGATTAGGCAAATAAATCTTAGGCCAAAAAAGGTAGAACCATGTAAAAATTCTGCTAGTTCAGTTAAAAACCACTTTTATCTATTATTTCATGGTTACTTAAGTAACTAAGGTTTTGTGAAAGATTTTGCATAAGTATCAGACTCTTTAAACGCATCCTTAGTTGAACTCTAGCTAGATAATAGTAACAAACCGAAATAACACATAAATTTCACTAAGGGCAAAACATTTATCTTGTAGGTACAATAACTTTCTCTATAAAATGCTAAATGGACTTTAAATAGGCAGTAGGCTCGCATGTAGGAAATGGCCAACGACAATTAAGTAATATGTGCACATACCGCCCTTTTCCAATCAAGAAATTAAGTGTATGTAGCCTTGCAGTAGTGCTATTATTAGAAAATGCTATTAAGTCGGCTCACTCGGCGTTTCATACTCAATACACAAACGTTAAATTGAAGTAGGTACTTACTTATATCTTGAAATCGGGATTAAGTATGTCAAGTTCGGCTTTTGTACCATCGTATAATCACCATAAAGTGAGGTTGGGAGCTATTAATTTGTTTTAATAAATATTTTGAATTTGAGAATTTTGCTACTTTTTAAATGGCGAAAAACGAAGTTTCAGAGCGCTGCGCGAACCACGGCTCTGTAACGTTCTATAAAATGTACCGATTACACAAAAGCTAATTTGTTCGTTTTTCATCAGTATAGAGTGATCCCCCAGCTACCGTGATTCGAGAATACCTACGAGCTTTCCAAGTAACAATAACATGCTCTGTTTACAAACCACGCTACCACACGCGAGCTCCGAATCGTTTTCCGAATTACTCTTCTCCGATAGCACGGTTCGTCGAAATCACTGTTCGTCGACGGTTTGTTCATCGAAAAAATCCTTCTCCGATAGCACGGTTCGTCGAAAGCACTGTTCGACGATGGTTGCTTTGCCGAAGAAATCGTTCGCCGATTGAAAGATTCGTCAAAAGCACTGTTCGACGATGGTTGCTTTGCCGAAGAAATCATTCGCCGATAGAGAGATTCGTCGAAAGCACTGTTCGACGATGGTTGCTTTGACGAATAAATCATTCGCCGATAGAGAGTGTATAGAACAAGAAATAAAAGAATTTGCTTTCTTCAAGTAATCTTGCTGTTTATTTCTATTTAGAATTATTCCAATTTTACAGATTTTCTTGACCCGACAATCGGTTAAGGCGTTTAAAATGTGAGTGAGTGATCTATTGAATGAACTAATTAGTGAATGTAATATGCGAGCGAATGAACTAAAAGCAATGAATGAAATTGGCGTAGACATAAGTCCCGGGCGTTTAAAACTATAAGTTTTCAACAGTCTGTAGTGTCTTCAGGTGTGGGAAGCAAACATATCTTATTTAATGCTCTGCACACGATTCCCCTTGAAGTTGCAACATCGGCTACCCGTGGTATGCCGTCTGATCCGGGAAACAGTTTTTCGATTCTCCCAAGTCTCCAAGTATGGTGGTGAGTCATCCTTCAGTAAGACTAAGTCATTCAGTTGCAGATCCTTGCATTTGACACGCCATTTGGTTCTTTGTTGGAGTTCACAGATGTATTCTTTGGTCCATCGCTGCCAGAAATGTTGCTTATATTGTTCGAGCCGCTCGTATCTGTCCAGGCGGTTGGTGTTGTGTTCCAGCAGGCACGGTGCGGGAAGCGACGTGAAGGGCCTGCCGATGAGAAAGTGAGCGGGACTGAGGGGGAATAGTCGTCAGGAGAGGGGCTTAAGGGGCAAAGAGGTCGACTATTTAGAAATATTATGTATGTAGACTGCCTGAAACCATTTTTATTTCAGGAAAAAAGCTTATATTATGATTTCTGCGCCTGTCTGAAACCGGGTGAACATTGTGAGATGTGTTTAGTATTGCATGGTGGAGAGAACACCAACTGTAAGCTACTAATGAGTACCTATCTCAGCAGATCATAATCTGAATCTATAAATTATGCATAGATTTTTAGGCAGTAGGTATTCTAAATGGAAAATTATAAGTGCATTTGTACCTATAACATTATAGCTTGGACATAACTCAATTTGTCATTCCGGACTTACCAAAAAGTTGAGGTAGATAGATACCCTATCTAGGTAGGTATTTATACACATGGATACACACAGTAGTTACCTTTTCGAAAGCAACACTTATAATGATTATACTTACCTTAAATATTCCAATAAAAATATTAACCCTTTTGGTTCGATTCCTAACGAAAATAGTAAACAATTCTTTGCGGCGGCAATTGATTATTTCGTTAAACGAACCATCCGCATAGGTATTGGGTAAGCGTAAGCAAAAAGAGCAAGATTACTTTATAACTTGGATATTTATTGCAAAACGATAGTCACATATATTATACACCGTGACCGCGCACCGTTAGGCAGGCAAACAGAAAGAGAGAGACGTTAGGTGCATATAGAGCAAGTATAGAAATAGAAATTACTTTTCTTAAATACTACACAATTTTCTTTTCTTTTCAATGTTCTTTTGGCCAACCTTTCTATCGGTGAATGATTTATTCGTCAAAGCAACCATCGTCGAACAGTGCTTTCGACGAATCTCTCTATCGGCGAATGATTTCTTCGGCAAAGCAACCATCTGCGAACAGTGCTTTCGACGAATCTTTCAATCGGCGAACGATTTCTTCGGCAAAGCAACCATCGTCGAACAGTGCTTTCGACGAACCGTGCTATCGGAGAAGGATTTTTTCGATGAACAAACCGTCGACGAACAGTGATTTCGACGAACCGTGCTATCGGAGAAGAGTAATTCGGAAAACGATTCGGAGCTCACCACACGCCGCTACGCAGAAAAACCGCACAATACAACCTTGACACTAGACACATCATCTATCAAGCGCTTTGTCCTGAAGCTTTCCTGAAAAACGGTCTGTAAATACAACGCTTTTGAATTATATTGACTCACCGCGCGATGTTTCATTATCGTTCGTAGTAAATAGTTGCCGAGGCCATTTCATTTTCCGGCTGATAAATTATTTGTAATTTTATCTAAGGTCATGGGTTAGGTGTGGAAGAAAGGTATTAAGGATTGTGTAAATAGTTATACCTAGAACTAAACCATAGGTAAAAATTATAACGATTTGGGTAACTCAATAACTTTTTTATTTTTTCGAAGCGGTCGTAAATCTCTTTTGTGGTGGCAATTCTTAAGTGTTCGTTCTCGGCCACCTATAGCTTGCTTGATTAGAAATGGCTAATTGCTGTGTGGCCGAAAATGGTAATGGCCAAAAATGCCTCGCCCTCTATTACAATGACGCTCACACAAAAAACACAGCAGGCAAGCATAAAGGAAAACCATTCCGAAAGTGAAACCATTCCGACGTATCGACTGTATATTTTTATATCCAAGAGACGTCCGGTGGCACCCTGGGCAATGAAACCCTGGTTACACCTACCGAGTAGAGTGGCGAGACAGAATCCTCGGCCGAGCACACGTTAAATTTATAGTAGTAGTGGAAAAAGATTCTGACTTTCTGAGCCGTTCACCACGGTGAGGAACTATAGTGCGCTATAATAGTGTTTGTCACCAACACGCTAAAAAGAAGTTATCATTTTGGTATGTGTTGGCTCGTAGATACTCCAACGCCGCTTCTAAAGTCCAAGTTGTTTACCTGCAGTGAAGTTACATTCGAAAAACACCCTTAGTTTTTATGCTAATCCTATTCTAACCTTGACCAGCAAAATGTTTTACCGCCTTCCGAATGTTAAGTAACCGCTGAGCTACGTCAAACTACTTAATAGGCTCGAATTACTTATGAAAAAGTGAAACTATTCACATAAGAATTAGCCGGGGTTCGTGTTAGTGGTTGGATAAAAAAGCAATTGCTTTTAAACTTTCTCAGGCACTAACATAAATATTTTACGTTGATATTTTAAATACGTACTTTATGAGTAGGTATGTTGTTAGTAGTTATTACTGTACATGCATGCTTTAAATTAATATAATAAAATAAAAATTTTGGACCAAGTTAATCCTTAAACAAACGCTAGACTAGCTTGCTCTAGTGTTGGCCACCGTTTGACACGCTAACGAGGAAAAAAAAGCAAATCTAAATAACCCCGAACCTTAGACAAGTCTCCCAACTTATACCGAGCTTAATGGCGCTGCTAGGTATCTCGACTTGTTATTTTTCATAAATCGATTATTAATAATGCCCTTCGAGCCCTACTGTTATAAATGTACAAACCCCGAAACTGTCCAAAGGACAAGGACCCACGTGGAATCGTGTTCAATCAATATTGACACTTATCACCTTGATTGAGGGTGCAAGGCTTGGTTGCCCCGGCCTTACCCCCAGGCAGTGAGACCCCAAGGTCAGTGTCGGCTGCGTGATTGACGCCGGGCACCCATTAAGCCATCAAGCCTTCCCCCACTGGCATGGTGGTCCAAGATTTTCGATGGCAGCGATGTTGGACAACCGTTCTTGAACTGTATGAGTTTGCTACCAAATTGGAATAAGGATTCTCTTTTTAATATAGCTCGGATGTAAAAAAAAATACGTTATAGACGTGTTTTGATGTTTTTAAAATTTCATAGGCAATTCTTAAAAAGTAATAAGTATAACTTAAACCAAGGTCTCAACTTCCTATCTATATCTATGTAATGTAGCAGCTCCGCAGGAGCTGGTCTGGATCACCGGGGAGCGACCCCTGGGCGAATCGACCTGCCTGGCCTCCCCCGAGAGTAGGGGTTGGGTGCTATATTGTAATGTGATACTTACCCTTGTGACTAACGTCCCTAGTGCTTAGGGCTGGTACCTACCTAATAACTCTCAATTAATATGTACCGGGAAGCGGTCTTAGACTAGCTCAGCTTGGCGCCGGCCTCTGAAGGAGTGCCTGGTCGCCTGGGGGATCTACAATGACCGTGAAGCGGTCCTAACTATCCTGATCTTGTTCCTGAGGCCCCTGGAGGGAAATAACCTCGGTAGGTGTACGGGGTGAGAATTAATAATGCCGATTAATTAGTGTAACACAATTCAGGCGGCACTGGACCCGCTTTATTTACAACCAGGTTAACTTATATATCTAGGGTACTTACAGCTTATGTACTTAATATTAACCCGCTACACAAATGCACAAATACTTATCGCGGTTATTGATATTTATATTGGTCGGGCCCTGAAGGGGCCTACGCGGACGCTCCTATCTTAATAAAGGGGAAGGAATACAGGGTACAGGAGGTCGGGCGAATACCGGTGGTACGTGTGGATTTGTTCCAGGATTTGTGGAGTGTATTTGTGTTGATAAGAACGTGTGGCTGAGGGCCGGTGTGTGTTCAGCGATTGTATAGTTCGGTACACGGCCGCTTTAAACTAGGCGACCCAGGCGTCCGTGTATTCCGGGGAACCTCGATCCGCTAGTAGGCGACCCACAGCGTAGGGAGGACGGTGTAGTGAGAATAGTGTGCGTGAATAGATACTTAGATAGATATAGGTGCGGGGAGGAATCTTGGGAACGGACTGATCACTCGCCGGAGCAGGAGGTGACGAATGGTGGTCGGACGGCCGGCTCGCGGTTATTTATAGGCGGGTCGCCCCGCGCCCCTTGTATTCTCCGGAGTCGTCTGTGTGGTGCCCCACCTCGTCTCGCGGGCGCTCTTGTGGCTTCGGTATGTGGGTAGGTGCAGTGGATGGTTTGGTAACGGCTCGTTACATTCTCCCCCCTCAGCAGGAGAATTTTTACCTGGTAAAAATTCACAGGTTATATAGACAAACACAAAAAATAATAAAGAGGAAGGTGCATGTACTGGTGCATTTGTTTACAACAGGTTCCTACTCTATCATCTGGATTCAGGATATATTTTATTTACTTAGATATTTATTTCTGGTTAAATTTACAAATTGTAATATTATTAAGATTGTTAAAAAAAAAAGATTACAGGTAAATAGACAATGCAATACATGAGCACTTCATCCTTGCTTGGTGCAGGTAAATCAGGACATTCGGTTTCATGTATATTCGGGATTCTTTTTTGCATAAAAGATGTGAATATTGTGCTTTTACAAGAGCCTGAGCAAGGATAAAATGCGTGGTTAGTTTTACTTACATTGTAGGCTATGTATAACTTATTGTGGATTGATATACATTTTCCTGGTAATTACATTAGGTATACGGTTTCAGCTTTTCGGTTTTAGATTATTTACATTGCAAATAACATAAAATTTATACGGCGTGTGCCCTTGCGCTGAAATTTACTCGGTCGGTTTGACACTTGACAACTAAAATTCTAACCTGTGTACGTTCACAGAGTAACGCATTGGGCTGCGTTCAAAAATATAACAATCTTTATTCTAAGCTTGAGCAAAATTTTTACTTGTGACTTGGATGGAAAAAGGTGGATGTTATACGTTTACGTGTCTGTGTGTCTATTATTTACTTATATTATATTATACTACGGACGGACGGTGTACAATGTGTGCATTTGCGTTTACATTTTTACCTATTTCTATATTTTTAATATAGATTGCGGTTTTTCGGTTGTATATCTATAATTAAATTATAAATTATACATAATAAGATTTATACGGTACGGTACGGAATGACTAGGTCATAAATATACAAATGTTTTAACTTTTTACGGCTATTTATCTTCAATCTTCATTATGTTGATGATTGAGGGTAGGTTTGGAATAATCGGTTCGTTCAGCATCGCATGAGTACCGCGGCTAGGCACATCTGGCGATGGGTGATGACGTCGTCGGTAGGTTATTCCTGCTTCGGTTCGGTGGAATTTGGTTGCGGCGAGTTTGATGACGATGATTTTAGTCGTTCTTTATACTTTTTCATATGATGAAGAACATCTTTGTACATCCCGGGCCAGTAATATGTTTCGGCAATACTTCGTAGGATTTTTCCCGTGGTTAGGTAGCCTGTTGTTGTCGGTTCATTAAGGTGTTGTTCGATAATCAACCTTCTTTTCAATGTCGGAACGCATAATTTCCACTGCGATTGTGCATTGATCTTGACCCCGTACCTCGGATTTACAATTCGTTTATGGAGTGAGCCGTTTTTGATTGTGAATGTTGGGTCATTTTCAGGTGATTTTCGGTTTTCGGTCATTTTTCTCTCGAACCATTCTTTTCGTTCCTGGATTGAAGCTGTGTCGGGATATCTTGGTGGATGTAGTTGGTTAGGTTTTTTCTTTTGCTTACGGGATTTTGATTTTCTTGGGCCGTTTATTATATTATTGTCTGGTGGCGTTGATTCTGGTGCGACGATTTCGGTGACTTTCAGTGTATTTTCAGTGTTGTTGTCCCAGGTTATTGTTGCTCCTGCCTTTCTTAGGAGGTCTATGCCTATGATAACTAGGTTTGGCGGTGAGTAAGCTGGTAGTACGAAGAGTTCGTGTGTTACTTTTCTCTGCCGTATCTCGATTTCTGGGTCTATTCGGAGCTTCACGTCCATGACTCTGCCATCTGCAACGGTCACTCGCATTCCTGTGACTTTTTCTGTGTCGGCGTTTGTCGAGTTCTCTTCGTAAATGTTTCTACTGATGTAAGATCTGGTGGAGCCTGTATCAATCAACGCTCGGTATGTCATGTTCCCTATTTTTACGTTTTCGAAGATTCGGTATTCTGGTTGGGTTTCTTCGGCGGTTATGTTCGTGTCTCCGAACTTGGTTTCTCTTCTGCAGCAGTTGCGCGTTAGTCTCCCGAGGACTCCGCATTGGCTACAGAACAGTACTTGCCTGCCCCGGCATTCCTTGTGTGAGTGGCCTGCTTTGCCGCAATTCCAACAGCATGTGGTCTTGTCGTATTTTTCGTGAATTTTACGCGGTTCTGGTGACGTTTCTGGATGACTTTTCGGTGTCTGGCGGTGTCGGTCTGGTCGGTGGTTCCACTGTTGAGATGAGGATTCTTCTGTGATCTGCTCGTACTCGGCTGCCTGTCTTATTAATTCCCCGAGGCTGGTGAAGTCTTGCTTCTTGATGTAGTACTTGTAGTTTGCGTTCATGTTTTCGTAGACTCTTTCTTCTTTTTCGGTTTTGGTCATTTTTCCGTACCTTCTCATCAGGGTTTGTATGTCGGTCAGGTAGTTGACGAAAGATTCACGGTGGTGTTGTTTTCGTGCGATGATCATCTCGAGCAGGTTTTTCTCGTATCCCGCCGGGTAGAAGAATAGTTTGAAGTCTTTCAGGAAGTCTTCCCACTTTTCCCAGCTGTCTGAGTTATTTCTGTACCACAATAGCGGTTTACCTCTTAGTACTTTAGGTAGTACCTGGAGTAATCGGTCCTGCGGGACGTCACCTGATGACGTCAGTTCATCCAAACGCTCGATGAACTCAACCGGGTCGCATGCGGTGTCGAACGATATATTCCATTCCCTCACGATGGATGACAGGTTCAGCTGGCTCGCGGTTCTGGTCTGGTTTTCGGATGTCATCTCGAAGGTCTCCTCCTCTTCTTCTCTGATGTGGTCGGACAGCTGCTTCCTAAGCTTGTCAACGGTTAAATTTACGGTCGGTAGCTTCCTTTCCCTACTATCCCTTATTAATTCCTCTTTACTAAGGTTATAAATCCAAGAAGTTGGCATTTGATGCTGTATATTTACCTACTATAAAACGGGGCCAGTTTGTAATCGGTTACGTGAATTTAAATAAAAATGACCAACAAAAATTTACGTGCTCTTTACTTTTGAATTGTGATTTTTGTTAAACGGGGTCGGTCGGTCGGTTGTCGGTCTATTTTTAGAACAATTACGGGTAGATAGTTAAGTTGAACGGTTAGTCGGTCGGTTGGTTATTTCAAGTGATTTACGATTTATTACGGGGGGCTAAATAATATTTAATATTGATGAGAATTAGTGGATTTTACGTTGGGCGCCAAATGTAATGTAGCAGCTCCGCAGGAGCTGGTCTGGATCACCGGGGAGCGACCCCTGGGCGAATCGACCTGCCTGGCCTCCCCCGAGAGTAGGGGTTGGGTGCTATATTGTAATGTGATACTTACCCTTGTGACTAACGTCCCTAGTGCTTAGGGCTGGTACCTACCTAATAACTCTCAATTAATATGTACCGGGAAGCGGTCTTAGACTAGCTCAGCTTGGCGCCGGCCTCTGAAGGAGTGCCTGGTCGCCTGGGGGATCTACAATGACCGTGAAGCGGTCCTAACTATCCTGATCTTGATCCTGAGGCCCCTGGAGGGAAATAACCTCGGTAGGTGTACGGGGTGAGAATTAATAATGCCGATTAATTAGTGTAACACAATTCAGGCGGCACTGGACCCGCTTTATTTACAACCAGGTTAACTTATATATCTAGGGTACTTACAGCTTATGTACTTAATATTAACCCGCTACACAAATGCACAAATACTTATCGCGGTTATTGATATTTATATTGGTCGGGCCCTGAAGGGGCCTACGCGGACGCTCCTATCTTAATAAAGGGGAAGGAATACAGGGTACAGGAGGTCGGGCGAATACCGGTGGTACGTGTGGATTTGTTCCAGGATTTGTGGAGTGTATTTGTGTTGATAAGAACGTGTGGCTGAGGGCCGGTGTGTGTTCAGCGATTGTATAGTTCGGTACACGGCCGCTTTAAACTAGGCGACCCAGGCGTCCGTGTATTCCGGGGAACCTCGATCCGCTAGTAGGCGACCCACAGCGTAGGGAGGACGGTGTAGTGAGAATAGTGTGCGTGAATAGATACTTAGATAGATATAGGTGCGGGGAGGAATCTTGGGAACGGACTGATCACTCGCCGGAGCAGGAGGTGACGAATGGTGGTCGGACGGCCGGCTCGCGGTTATTTATAGGCGGGTCGCCCCGCGCCCCTTGTATTCTCCGGAGTCGTCTGTGTGGTGCCCCACCTCGTCTCGCGGGCGCTCTTGTGGCTTCGGTATGTGGGTAGGTGCAGTGGATGGTTTGGTAACGGCTCGTTACATCTATAATATCTTCCTTTCATGAAAATACGTTCAGTAGTCATTATACTTACTTGAAAGATTAAACTCAAACTCAAAAATTTTTATTCATCGTAAAAATATAAAATTTTCTGATGAACGTCAATTTTTACAAACTACTCTCCGTTCGGATAAGGGGGGCTCTTTCTGTCTAAGGAGAAGAACGGAGGCAAGAAACTCCTGAGCCATCTTTTCAAAAAAAGACTTTATACATAATACTTAATACATAATAATATAGTTAGTATACAGTACTTATAAGCTTAATAATAATAATTATAATAATATGAGCAGAGCTAACTATTTATCACAGCCATGCATTAACGTCCTCTAAGTAATCATCAATTTTATAATAAGCTTTTTTAAAGAGTTTCTCTTTAATGTAACACTTAAACTTATTCTCTGGCATTTGAGTAACTTCTGTTGGAAGCTTATTATAAAATCTAATACAGTATCCTAAAAACGATTTATTAACTTTCGCTAGACGCATCGCTGGAAAAGCCAGCTTGTGCTTGTTCCTAGTATTAATGTCATGATTACTGCCAATTGTATCAAAAGTTGAAATATTCTTTCGTACATACATGAAATTGGAAAAAATGAACTGACATGGAACTGTAAGGATGTTAATTTCTTTAAATAGTTCTCTCAATGAATCCCTGGAACCAAGTTTGTATATAGAGCGGACGGCTCTTTTCTGTAATTATGAATAAGCTTTCCTTACTTTTTTATTTTATTAGAGTAGGATATTAAAATACTCGTATGTTACTTAGACCACCGAGCACTGATTTTCCGTCGTCATATTACCGCGAGCGTGCTTGGTTTTCGTGTTTCTCATTTATTTTCATTTACGAGCAACACTCGCAGTAAATGAGTGTCGCTCACGTGTCAACATCAACACGACCGCTGACTGACACTCATTTCTAACAAACACTTTTTTTTATTTTGATTCTCAGAAGTTGGTAGAGACCGACCACACAACACTGACTTTGCAACAAAAACAAGTGTAATAGATAGATTCAACATCAAGATGCTTTTTAGGACATAGGACGAGAGAAAGGGGGTGACTCAGTGCCCTCAGAGGGTTATCCTGAAGAACTTTCGTTCTAGTATTCTGGAAATTCGCGAAAATTAATATGCTCTTCATAGTTAAAAGTCGAGTGACCAACAAAGTTTCAGAAGCTACTTTTTTTCACGAATTTTCAAAGGTCGTAGTAAAAAAGTTGTTCAGAATGACCCCTAGGAGTTACTCTCTGTCGGCTTACTATACCAACCCTTTTTGCAACATGCTGAATTACTGATATTCTGAAAAGCTTAAAGATTCTTAAAAGTAACTGATGATCAACACTGAAACACTAAAAAATCACACAGGGACATAGCATACACACACGCATACAAAGGTGACCATTTTGTTACTCGATTTTAACAAAACGGCGAGTTTAGTAAAGCTTAGATGTTGCTGACGTCACGAAGGCTCTGAAGAAAAGCCATGAAATATTCAGGTTCACAATATGTCGACCTTTAAATGTAACACGATACCCACACGGCTATGCACGAAGCATCAATTAAATCTAATCGGACTACTTATAGTAAGCATAGAATAGTATTAATCTACCTGAATCAATGATCTATTATTACACTTTTTAAACGATTTTTTTTAATTTTCACGCGTTTGCGTTTTCCGTGACGCAATAAACTAGCTATTCAAATTATGTAGCTATTACTCCTCACACTCACACCTGGACATTTTATTGCCTTTACGAATCAATATTTTCAAATAGCGTATATAGTTATAGCAGATACTCATCAGAAAGCTCGTGTTAGATAAGGCTCCACGGGGGCGGGGTGGGCGCGACCTTGCAGCGATCTGATAACAACACAAGCACTTTATGGACTTTCCGGAACACACTTGGGGGTTTACGAGCACTGGCTATCTGTAGGTTACATTTGTTGTGTAGGTTATTTGTACAGGTTACTTACCAAAAGTTAAGGATTTTATGATGTGCTCCACATTTCATGAAAGTTTCAAATAAATACCTATGTAGAGTCGAGAGAAAGATATCCTACACTCGCGAGCAATGAAAAAAGTTTTACCCACGAAATGCCGACACCTAATGGCCATTACATAGGTACTTAAGTATAGTTTAAAATTTGAACACAATATTTAAGTTAAAAACTCGAGAATATTCCGATGTGCTTAATATTGCAAACGGTGTCATGATGCTAGCCTTTTCAGATTATAAGTAATTTTGGGTGCTATATCAATATCACTGGAGCTTTTTCATTGCTCGCGCCATTAAGGTGGCTTAGGTATTCGGTCCGGTGAAATCACCCGTTCTTAGCTACATTATATGTTTACACTCAAAGTGATTTAGATTTTATGTTTTGTTTAAAAGTACTTAAACTAAATAACGGCCTGATGCTTATTGCCTTCTTCATGCAAGACGATGACTAATCGAAGACGTCCTATCGTTACAAGGCTGTTAACCCCAGACAACACCATTCTGTAATTTTCATATCACGTACCAAGTAGCATTCATTTTCTATGCAATAGTTCAATGTCTTTTAAACAGTACAAGGAAGTAAAGGTGATCGTCCATTTCAGTTCTTAAATTTTTTACTCAAATTGTTGGACCAAAGTGGGTCAATAATTTCCATTTCCAGTGGACTGGAAGTGTCAACAACATGATTGTTCCGCAAACTGTATAACAGCAGTTAAATTAAACTGTGGGTGAAGTGTGGATCGGAAATGATCGAGGGTCAGTCGTTTCCTAAACTATTCATGGTAATTGGTAGCCGTCGACGGTGTCATTATATTGCTCAAAGACTCTCATTATTATTATATTGCCATTTTCTTTGATAACAATGATAGAATCAACAAGCTAAAGTTAAGCGGGTATTTGGTTATTCCTGCAGTGGGTATTTATTATAGAACATAGCTTCCGTCAAAGACTTAGGTAGGTATGTATTTAGATTTATTTAGGTTGGTACAGTCAGCTTCATACGTAGCTAAGTATACACTTTTATTTATAGGTACGTTGTGAAATTCACGAATCCTTAGTCCTTATGACAAGGTACAGCACATAAACTTAGGAAGCTGACCGTACCTAATATGGTATATATTGAAATATCTTAATTTAATCACTGAATTTGAAACAATTAGGACTTCGCCAATTTTACGTCCATGAAGTACACATTAGTACCTACCTACTTACACACCCTACTAACCCACCCCTCCCTTCCAGGTCAAAATGTCCTACCTGGAGATCTACAACGAGAACATCAAGGACCTGCTCAACCCCACCTCCGGGCACCTGGAGCTGCGCGACGAGGGCGGGTCATCAGCCCCGGTGGTAGCTGGGCTGAGTGAGGTGCGGGCGAGCAGCGCCGCGCATGTAGCTGAGCTGCTGGCCAGAGGGGACAGAGCGAGGACCGCCGAGCCCACGCATGCTAATGAGCATTCGAGTAGGGGACATACGCTGCTTAGGTAAGGCATCTATAGGCCGTTATGATTTTCTTTCTTCAACGGTAAGCGTAGTTAAGCGTCTTCCATGTAAAAATTTACTGTCTTTGCTTGTATCGGCTGGACAGTGGAGGGTGAGGGCATAATAGAAATGTACTTTGCTTGGGCTCTGCATAGGGATAGTTATCTATTAACGTAAGTAACTAAGTATATCTATTGTTACAATGTAATCGTTTAAAGTGTCCATTAATCATGATTACAAACTTATGTCTGTGTTCTTTTGTACTTACTTAGATATATTAGCATTTGTAGGATTGTAACCTTTAGAAATACTGTAGAATCTACTTAGATTCTATAAATTTTCTCGCTTCACGTGTAAACGTGATGTAGGAACTTGTATAACTATGCAGATAAATAATTAATAAAATATCAGTGGTGGGTGGCATCTATTTTGAAATAATAGGAATTTACTGAAATGAGAATTATCGATTCATAGCGCTTTTTCATTACCATCAAGGTTACTTCATGTTGTTTTTCGTGTGCGGTCCTAATGTGTAATTTGTTTTTCATTGCACTGCACGAAATGGTATATAAATGAAAACCATTATATATTCATTATTCATACCGGTAATTGCCTACTATGTAGACGGTAAAGCCCATAAGGGTACAAAAGAAATGTACCTACTATAATTATTATAATCCATTCACAACATGATGATGACTGTCGGATATCGTAAGAATTTGCTAAAAGCTCCACAACGGTCGATGGGACTGATAAACTTTGCCTTTTGCCTTCCTAATTATAAATTAATTTTATTATGCATGTAATTTCTGTGACGGATCCCGAGATAGAGCGCCTACATAACCTGGAGCCTAGATGGGCCAAGAGTATTAATCCACAATCAGGATATATCATTCGATTCTACTGTTTTTGAGCCAATCTATATCTGCCCACAGTGTGACAGTGCTCGGCCGCTCAGACAGCGGGCTGCGGCGCGGGCGCCTCTTCCTCATAGACCTGGCTGGGTCGGAGCGTGCAGGGCTGCGAGCGCGTCGCCTCGAGGGTGCCCATATTAACCGTTCCCTACTGGCCCTCGCTAACTGTATTATGGCACTGTCTGGCGGTGCGAGGTGAGTTGATCGCGTCGGGGTCACCAATTTGCCTTACAGAATTCAGGCAATAGGAAATTGTGAATTGATTGATTGTGCATCTATTGCGGTGCTGATCTTTGTATACTTACCCAAGATGCACGTGACCTACGTGCATCCACCATCGATAATCCTTAGTCGGATTCCTTGTCTTGGCAATGGAAACGTCAATGATAATGATAATATTCCAACCTATATTCCGAAACTCCAACCCGACGAATACACACCCACCAACAAATACATCCAACTTAAACACAAACCCCATCCTCACCCCCAGATACGTGAACTACCGAGACTCGAAGCTGACCCGTCTTCTTCGCGAGGTGCTCGGGGGCCGGTGCCGCACCGCCATGATCGCGCACGTGGCCCCCGGCGCCGGCCATAGAGAGACCACGAGGTCCACGCTGCATTATGCGCAGCGGGCTGCTTCTATTACTAACAGGGTGAGGGATCCTATTCTATTCTAAGAGGGGGCGAAGTTGCTATACTTCCGTGGCTCTATCGAGTGGAACCTTTGTAGGTACATAATTGGGTGGATTTCAACAAGTCCAAAAAAATCTTCATTTCCGTGGACTTTTTTATCTTAAGGTTTTTTATATTAGAAAAACGCTTTTATTAAAGTTTTTGTTAATGTTAGTGTTCTTACTAAATGGGTAGCAGATAAGTTAAAAACTGAATGAGATACGGATGATTAAAAATTTCGTGCCACGGCGATGAAACATGCGTTCACGGCAATGAAACAAGCGTCCACGGCAATGAAACAAAGGCCCACGGCAATGAAACAAACTTCCACGGAAATGAAAGAACTGTATACAATGCAAATGAAAGAATCAATCCACTGCAATTTTTTTAAAAGACTGTGTGGGAAACGCAAACTTAGACAGGTATGTATGGCAGAAATATTTGGAAAGATATTGGAACGAAAGAAAGAACGACAGTATGTATAAAAAAATAAGAATATAGTATGGGATTCTCTAAGTAGCATTGTGGGGTCCGTATTGCGACGTATAAAACAAAATGTTTCATTTCACACTAATAACGTTCACAACATATGATAAACCTTACCTATAACATCTATATTTTCATAAGGTATAGTATCCAATTCGTATACTGTTCATTTTATGTAAAATTCATAAAATATACTATAATATGACATAATCTGTGCTGAATTACACAACACCGACAAAACACCTAGCACCAAAATATAAAGATAGGTGCGGTTAGGTGCACATGTTGGTCAGCTAAGCGTCTCCCTAACATAGCGCCAATAATAATAACGCAGTCAAAACTCCTTGCACCAAAACCTAAACATAGAGCGTCTCCCCATGTAGCCCCGCTTCGCTTTTGATGAACATGTGCACTTAACCGCTCCTCCTCGCTTTTCTCGTCATCGCACCTATCTTTAGGTTGTGGTGCTAGAGGTTTTGATGGTGTTGTGTAATTTAACAGATTATGTAATATGAATATTTTATGAAATTTATGCTAAATCATAGTATATTTTAATTGGTATAATAATATGAAATGTACATGATATCATCATCAGCCTATAATCATCCAATGCTGGACATCAGGCCTCTCCCAAGGAGCGCCACAACACTCGGTCCTCGGTCTTCCGAATCCAGCCACTACCGGCTACCTGCCTAAGCTTGCATATTTTGACAGCTATGTTGGTAACCTTAGTCCTCTGACGTATAACCTTTTTTCTGATACCATCCATTAGATTAGAGAAACCCCAAGCATAGCTCTCTCCATAGCACGCTGAGTGACTTTAAATCGGTAGACCAGTCCCACCATCAGTGTCCACGTATATGCACCATATGTCATAACTGGCAGGGCGCAATGGTTGAAGACTGTTGGATGCGCCTTTCAGCCTTCTTGTCGAAGTTGCTTCTGCCTAGCCGAATAGGTAGTCATATTATTGCACAACTTCGATAGTTGTCTCACGAACGATCACCGGCTCCGGTTTTATGTGAACATTCTACATGACCTTTGTCTTGTCCAAGTTCATACGGAGGCCTACACGGTGCAAGCAGCATTAAGGCCACTTAGCATCCAGCTGAGTTCCTGCAGAGATGTTTGTTCTATTATATTCTATTCTACTATCTGTGGGAGGTGTGTGGGTGTAAGTACCTGCACCTGGCTCTCTCGAATGGGACCTTTGTGCAATGTGCATATCCCCAAGGTCTAAGCTGCCTTTCTAAGCTTGGACTATTTCCCACCACGCTGGTCCACAGCGGGTTGGTGGGTTCACATATTATCTAGATGTGCTAAATCTATAGGTAGATATGCAAGATTCTTCACGATGTTTTCCTTCACCGTAAGAGTGATGGTATACATTGTATTTAAATTCAAAGGAACATATTGGTACATGTCAGCGCCGGAATTCGCACCCGCATCATTGGCGTGGGAAGCGGGCGCTTACCCGACTGAGCTACCACCGATCTTATTTATACATAACGTTCATTATAATTATGTTGTGATTGTTATAATTAATGTAATATTATATAGGTATTTCCTTTTTTATACATCGCGATACGCACACGTTTTAACGCACTGCAAAAAGAGGTAATTTGACTTGTCCTGTAGGTAATGTCAGTGATCGGTATTACCTGTATTACAGGTAAAAGATCGTTAAGATATTTTACTTTGCCTCATCATACATACCACGGCGATGAAAACATAAGTCACGGAAATGAATAACCTGGCCACGGAAATGAATAATCTAACCACGGCAATGAATACAAATTATTTAACAAGACATGGCAATGAAATTTTTTTCATTGCCGTGGCTTTTTTTCATTGCCATAGCAAATATTGGCCACGGAAGCCACGGAAATGAAAGCATGGCGATGAAAACCAAGGCATTAAATATAAATAACTAAAAAAGTATTAACTATTCGAAGAAATAAACACTTTATAAGGTAAATATTTTCAAAAAGCTTTCTTTTGAATGCTTATTCTAGAAGACAAACTTAATTTTATAGAAGTTATATCTATCCACGGCAATGAAAGAAAAATTGTCCAGTCCCCAAAAAATTTACTGATTTTCACTATTGCGCAAAAACGCGGCCACCGATGAACCTCCTGCCACGTCTAGCAGTTAGGCGTCACTTGTAAGAAACGATTAGCGTACTCAGAGGGGCACCCAAGTTCATAGGTAAAACAATATCCTTGATCATGTTTAGGACACGGCGATGAACAGAAGTTCTGGGACACATGAATTTTCACTTACCGTTCGTTATATTCTTTATATATTTCAATAAATGTATTCCGTGACAATACTTTAACTATTAATGTATCAAATGAAACTAAGTTTAACTATCAATACTCAATATTTTTTCATCAATGAAGAATAATACAAAACGTGGTTACGTGGGGACAGACACGGCAATGAAAGATTTGGAGGTTTAATATTTTATTTAAAAATATCCATTAATCCTATTAATACAATATTTAGTGCTATACATAGATAACTATTTCACTTAACCGGAAAAAAATATTAGAAAATTATAACTTGGTTTTTTATTACCGATTTCATTGATGCCACGCAATTTTTGGCCGCGGGAAATTCACCCAATTAAAATATTAGGATATGTACAGGGTAAGGGATATATTTCAATGTATAAAAAGTCTTACAACTAAAACTAGACATGTAAAACGAGTAACTGATTTTAGCGCTGTCAAATACCTTAAAGTGTCAAATACCGTGTTCAACTCCAGTTATAAACGGTTTTGTAGTAATACAGAGTTAGTTAAAATTTCTCGTCTTATGTAATTTACAAAAATTGTATTGGTTTTTCCAGGTGGAACGGGAGTTCCTGGAAACTCCAAAACACTTATCCCAATACCGCACTGTGATCAGCGAACTTCGAGAGGAGATCTCCCGGCTCAAGGGGAAGATGAAAGATGATCGGACAAAGTAAGCATCATTACATAATTATTATCAGTCACTGTAAAAATAGGAGCACTATCCATCCAACGACCACTGCATATAGCTCCAGAACCAATTCAGCTATTCACTTTACACTTCACCAAATTAGCACTGCACTTTATACGTTATACATTATTACACTTGACCAAATTGACATTTACACTTTATACATTTGTTCTTCATTACAAAAAACTAAATTGACACTCACACTTTATAAATTTGTTCTAAATTACAGACTACAAGAAGATGAAGCCAACAACGAAGAACAAGAGGCAAAGACCGAACAAGAAACAGAAGAAAGCGCTGCGCATTTAAAAGCGCTTCGAGAGAGCATAATCTCTACATTCAAACAGCAAATGCGCTTGCGACGGCGTTTAATGGAACTAGACAGCCACTTGTTGGGTCTAGCACTAGATGCTGAGAAGCAACACGCGGCCATATCGCACTGGGAAGCGAGATTTAACAGGCTGTATAAGCCAATAAGCATGTCTGGATCCAGGATCAGCACACAGCAGAGTTATCGGTAAGATTTTGTGTCTTTCCTTTCCTAGGAATTCCCGTATGGAATTAGCTCTTTTGTTCTTCTGTACCTATATCTAGTGTAGGTTTGAATATTTACCGCAGACAAAAAATTTACGTAAGAACTTTTACATACGCCTCAATCAGTCGCTATGTTTTAAAAAAAGGCCCCGGTTTCTTCAGTGAGCGTCGAACAGGACGCGCTATAAAACATAAGTGCTTCGCTCTCTGCTCGAAGTCGAGGCGGCGTCGCGGCCGTTTCTAATTCGCTTGAAGGACTTCGTCAATAAAGATTTTTTTCAATTCGATTCGATAATTCGGACAGTCGTAATAATCCTATTCGGGTTTATGTTAAAAATCAAATAATTTTATATTTTTTATCATTCCACTATGTTTACTTTCAGCGGCGGCACAGTGGGCTCAGTAAGCGGCGCGGAGCGTGCAGAAGCAGAAGTAGCGGTGGAGCAGGCGTGGGCCGAGCTGGCGGGCGTGGAGCGCTCGCAGGAGGCGGCGCGGGACGAGCGCGCGCGCGTCACTGCGCAGCTGGAGGCAGTGAGGAGACGCGGCGCCAGGCTCGAGCAGGTGAGCGGGCCACAGTGGGTCAGTGAGCAGGATGCGGCGCGGGACGAGCGCGCGCGCGTCACTGCGCAGCTGGAGGCAGTGAGGAGACGCGGCGCCAGGCTCGAGCAGGTGAGCGGGCCACAGGGCCATAATATCACTGATGGGAACGGACTTGAGCTGAACATAACTCTCATTACCAGCCAGATGAATTCAATTAATATAAATAAAATTGTAAACCACAAATTAATCGACCTTTGAATCGAATTCGTGACCTTTGTAAATTTAAACTGACACGTTTTACACTCACACCTTATTCCACTTCCTAACTACCAATCACATTTCACACCCATCCCACACACCACCACTAACCTCCACTCTCCACAGGAGCTGCCCGAGCGCATCGCGAGCGGCCCGGAGCGCGAAGTCTTAGCCCTGGTGTGCCGCGTGCACGAGCTAGAAGCGGATAAATTATCCCTTCAGGGGTCGCTGGCGGCGCGCGCGCATGAGCTCAGAAGAAGAGATGCGGTGCTGCAGCGTAGAGATGCCACTAGGACGCTGTCCGACGAGATTATTACGAGGCAGAGGACGCAGTTGCATCGTGAGTGTAGATTTTTTATAAAAGGTAATCACAAAAATTCTTATAAGTAATACTTTGCACGTAGTTTTGTTGTCTATGATAAAGGGTGGAATTTTATCTGCGACGTTTTCGTTAGCAGGCTGTTTTATACTCATCATTAAGAGCTAACTCTGTACTAGTAAAAAAAATATTCTTTTGTAAGAAAATGTCTACGGCCACTTTACATTCCAGACTTTGTAGAAGGCTAACCTACACGTTAATTAGTTAGCAACAATTAGTTAATTAGTCAGTTGGTTCAGTTGCTAACTCATCAGCAAAGTTAACTAAATGATGAATCTTCAATTTTCCATGTTACATTCACAGAGCTAGGCGCAGCGATATCTCCGGAACTCGCTCAGCTCTACGAGTTGTACCAGCAGGAGATCCACGCGTCCACCTACACGGAGGGGCAGGACCACGCCTACCGCCTGCCACCGATATCCACCAGGTAATGTTATTGTTGATAGCCGATGATAGCTATCAGATTTTAAATTTAAAGTTTTGCTATACACATTGCAAATTGTAACTGTCACATTTTACACCTTCTTCGGTTATTCAATAATAATTTGTGGTAAATGCTTTGGAGATAAATTGAGTGCCTGACATGCAACAGCTAGCTTGCTAAATTTACCACTTCAGGCATTGCTGATTACCTATATTATGAGAACGTTGTCGCGTTGCACTCTTGTATAATGGGTATAGGTACTGTACGGTACGTTTCCTAGCGATCCATCACGGTAAAATTATATTTCAGTTTTGCAGCGGTTTGATTACTGTCGCAGTTTCTTTCAGAGCTTGACAAAAAACTAACGACCGAAAGCTTCTATACCTATTACTCCCACTTAGACACTACTATACCAACATCCTCCATCACCCCCACAGTATGTCGGAGCTGGCGTGGTCGGAGAGCTCGTCGGGCTCCGGGCGCGGCTCCTCCTCGGGCTCCACGGCCCCGGAGCGCCTCCCCCGCCTCGCGCCCGCGCCGCGCCCGCCCACTAGATACAGGTATACAGGGTGTTGGCTAAAGAGGGTGAGAAGAAAGGGGGTAATTCAAGGGACCACCCTCAATCTTTTTGAAACACCTGTAGACCAGCGAATTGAGTCAATATTCCTGCACTTTTATTGGCCTCGATGTGCATTGAATGTTGTTGTTGTTGTTGTGGTTGTTGTCGTCCTAAGGTACCCCAGTGGTACAGAGGGCCTTCACGAGAGTGCGCCACGCCGTCCTGTCCTCAGCAACCGCTCTGGCCTCCGTCCAGCTCAGGCCTTGCGCTCGCAGCTCGCCGTCCACTGTGCGCCGCCATGTGTGCACGGGGCGACCGCGTCTCCGATGGCCTCCTAGCGGTTTCCACTCGAAAGCGATGCTTGCTATGTTATCGGCTCCCCTTCTTATAGTGTGACCGATCCATCTCCATTTTCGCAATGCGATTTCTTGCTCTATGGGCGACTGTTTGCACACTTTCCACAGGTCAGCGTTGCGGATTGTGTTCGGCCAGAAGATGCGGAGGATCGACCTCAGGGATTTGTTGACGAACACTTGTATTTGGTTCATCAATCCCTTAGTCACTCTCCACGTTTCACAACCGAACAGCAGAACCGACTTCACCACGGAGTTGAAGAGGGAGATTTTCACGCGACGCTTGAGTACGTTGGAGTCCCACACCGATCTTAATTGTGCGAAGGCAGCTTTCGCCTTATTTATTCTAGCTGCGACATCTTCGTCTGCCCCACCCTGGCTTGTGATCGTGCTGCCAAGGTACACAAAGCGAGGGACAGACTGCAGGCTCTCGTTATCCAGTACAAGTGGATCGGTCTCGGTCGGGTTTACGCGCATGTCCACAGTTTTTTGTCGGTTGATTCGCAAGCCCATCTGGCCAGCAGAAGTTTGTAGTTTCTCTAGCTTTCCTTCCAACTGGGCTAGTGTTGGCGATATCAACACTATGTCATCCGCGTAATCGAGGTCCTCCAGAACACTTGCTCCCCAACTGATTCCTTGGACATTGGTGGTCACATCCCGCATAACATCATCCAGCACAATTATAAACAGTAGTGGAGAAAGAAGGCAACCCTGTTTTACGCCAGCGGTAATATTTATAGGTGCGCCAAGCTCTTTATCGTGGATAACCCTAAAAGTGCTACCCTCGTATAGCGACTGGATTATCCTGACTATGGCGCTCGGTATTCCTCTGCGGTACAGGCTGGACCACAGCGCGCTCCACTTCACGGTGTCGAAGGCTTTCTCAAAATCTACGAACGCGAGATAAAGTTCGGATTGCCATTCGACACACTGTTCTATCAGGATGCGCAGGGTGTTGGTGTGGTCAGCGCAGGAGCGGCCGGGGCGGAATCCGGCTTGCTAAAAATATACCCATTACTTTTAATTCAGTGCAAGAAAAAAGTCACTGAGTGGTTACTGACTCTTAATTATGATGAAGTGGAGGATCTATTTAAAGTTATTGTGTAGTACTTAAAAAAGGTATAATTGCTCTTATGTATGTACTACATAATCATAGCAAAATATAGTATACGTTCATATTATTGTGCAAGTTTTTATTAATTTATATATTTGAGTTTAACCATTAATAATCGTATCATATGCAATCTATTCTTTATAAAATATTTTTTGTATTCTTATTATTGCCTATAAATACACAACACAACACAACGCAACACAACACAACACAACACAACACAACACAACACAACACAACACAACACAACACAACACAATACAACACAACACAACACAACTAAACACAACACAAAACAAGGTCAGTTTCAATGTAAAATATTAATTCTCTCTCTCCTTACTTTAACTATAGTTATTAGGTATAATCTTTTATTTTTTAAGCAAAACAATATCTAACTTATGGAAGGGCGGGGTGTCCTGGCACAGGTCTTTTTGTACTTAAAAGGATGCCTCAGCAACTGATTTGTATTGTATGTATGTTTTTGCATAATAAATATATTTCATTACATTTCATCTGCTCTTCTCTAAGAAGGCCGCATCGTGCATTGAATGGACACATTCAATAATAATAAAACTGTGTGAGTCTCTGGCCTTATCGAAATTAAATTATTGTGATACACTATTCGGACCCTGTTTGCTTGAGAGTTCCAAACGCATATTACAACGAATACAGAATGCCTGTGCTAGATTCTGTTTCAGCATTCCACCTAGAAAACATATTACTCCATTCCTGAACGCTGCCAGTATGCTTAGGATGGAGGCTCGCAGACAGCTTCATTTTGCCGTTCTTTTATTCGGAGTAATTAAACAAGAAACCCCTAAATACCTTTTTGACAAACTAGGGCGCTCTCGTGAGCCACCCCTTCACTTTACCCGAGGATCCCTTTATATGATAAAAGTACCCAAGCATAAAACTCAGTCATTCCGCGGAAGTTTTCGATATTTATCATCTAAATGCTGGAATAATTTACCTCCACCAATTAGACGAGCTAAAACCAAAAGTTCTTTTAAATATCTTCTTAAAAATACCTTTTTTTTTTTTTTTTTAAAGATTTTATTATCACTCCACAGACTTTATGTCCGTGCCTTTTTGAGAGATCAATATATTGTGAGAGTTTGGTTGTTTTTTGTCTTCATCTTTTAACTACTCACTACTCAATGTGGAAGCTTATAATATATATATTTTATCTTTTATATATATATACCTATATATTATTAATTTTATTTTTTTTTATTTTTTTTGCACTCCTGGAGGAAAATCTACACATACACCTGGGAAGGGGACCCAGGTAGTGTCGGCCTTTAACCGACTAAAAACCCCCAGTTGTGCATTTCTTGTTTTTTTTTTTTTTTTTTTTTTTAAATACCTTCTATCCCTTCAAAAACTTTGTAATACGTCACATTCCGCAACATATGCCAAGTCATATTTATTATTTTGAATTTGCTTGTACCCCGTCTAAAACTGTCGTTTAATAATTTGTAAACTGTATGTCTATTTATTTTTTATATTGTTGTTATGCATTACTATTCTTTTGGTATGTTACTTAACTGTGTGTGTTTACCTAGTTGTGTTAAGCCATCCTGTTTATTCTAAAATATAAATTAAGTATTATAATAATTTTTACACTGCACCGAGCACGACTCGCGGCCACCTGATGAAAATCAGCGTCACAGGCTTCTGTGACATTATGTTGAGACGGTGACCATTTTGTTTGAGACACTTTGTAACTTAGTGTATTTTTTTATTTGTTTTATTTATATGTTTTGTGTCTTGGACGAAATAAATGCCTTTTTCTTTCTTCTTTCTTCTTTCTAATAATGTTTTATGTTGACTAAAATCTTAGTAAATAAGATATTCTATAGAAACAACGCGTAGGTATACAAACCGTCACATGAGGCTAGAGCTATATAGACCTTATTTAGCGCTATGTTTGGGAATAGGTACATAATTATTATTTATTTACTAAACTTTCAGTCAGTTCTACATAAGTGTAAAATATGCAGTTATGAATCAAAACAAAAAACTAAATCATGGTTTTTTACACACCGTTTTTAAAATGATGTTGAAGGTACCTGCATTTTGTAGCATGTTAGGTCCATTGATCTGATTTCAGGCGAGCACGGAATGATCGAGTCTGTATCAATAACCTAATACCCAATGTGCAGTAGCGCTCCTGCCCACTTAGTTCTTGATATTTAAAAAAATATGTTAAGTACGACATTTAATAAATAATAATAATAAATAAATATGTATAAGACAGAGCCTGTAATATGAGCCTGTACATTAACTCTAACGTTTTGTTTCAGCCACGCATCTGCACTAAAGCGCTACTCGAGTGACGACAGCCTGGTGATGGCAGCGCCGCGCGGCGGCCATGCGGACGATCCGTGAACTAAACTCGCATTTAGTTGTACTGTGACTCGTCCTACTTGAATGTTATTGTGAATCCAATGGGAAGCTTGGATCTAAGAGTATTATGAAAGGTGAAAATCTTTCCATGGTAAGTAAGAAAGGAGACTTATCAAATCAGTTCTTACCTACTGGGCTAACTGGTGTATAGTTCACACCAAAGCGGGTATTTTGACGGTATTCAAGTTGAAGAGAATTTGAATTATTATTATTATTGGTCATAAGCCTTTCTGCTTATTCTGGCTAGTAGATTTATCCTTTGCAAATAATATGCAATTACTTTTTCGTTGCATTTACGATACGAAGAAAACATGAGATTGTATTTTTATAACATTGATTGCATAGATCACCTATATGTATATGGTCAATAACACTAGTCAATAAGTAAACTATTGTAGATAGCGGCTGCTGGCAGCTGCTTGTTTGTTTCATAGTAAGATACCGCATAGTTAATCTTCTTGGCACGGATTTTGATGAGTAGAATCATAATTATAGTTGAGTTGTTCTAGTCACATGAGACATATTCGTTTAGGTTTTTGAATGTACCAAATTGTATGTTATTTTCTATGCAATGTCTGCTGATTCTGCTTTTAAATATAATATTATTATCTTATGCTTTAACCTTTAGGTATTTCAGCTGATGTTACGATTTACCCAGTGCTTATACTGATGACAGTGTCGAACGATTAATGTGAAGACATTATATTATTTTAACCGCAATAATTTAATTCAATTAACTCATGGATGGTTGGTACTTTGTTATGCCTGGACTTCCAGTATTTTTAGTTACTTATGAGTAAGTCCATTTTTATCTTCTAATAAAACCAATAGTCTTCTTCAGTAGAATTATAAAAAAAAACAAATTTATTTATTTATTAGTAGTCAGTGAAAATTGTTTGAGCTCCACAAATACATGTAATTTTAATAAATAATTATTGTTTCATTACAAATGACACTAGATGGCGGTGGTAGTGTTGTTATCAAAACGGTTAAGTAATATTTTAAAAGAAAAAGAAAACCCGGTGATCTTATTTAGTATAACACAATATATATTTTATTTAATCTCTACATTCTGACTTTTAAAACTTTAAAACTTACTTGTTTGGCAATAGTTTTTTACAATAAATATTCGAGTACCTTCTGGCAAACATGTACCTAATTTTTTCACAATATTTTAAACTTAATTATTTAAATTTTCAATACCTACATATACTTATACACACATCGCTAGCTTATCATACAAACGTACAAATTTTGTACTTAAATATAAATTATGTGTGTTATTACAACAAACGTGCAGTCACCATTCGTCTCCACCTGTTCGCTACTCATTATTATCTTATTTACTCTACGACTAATGCTATTTTTATTGCGATTGTAAATGTTGACGGCAAACCTCTGATGACTGCTTAAAGATATCACACGTACATCGTACGTAATGCTCTTACTCAATGAAACTTAACCTAAATGAATAATTTATTAATCTCACTGGTATGTAAAGTTTGACTCATCATCATATTGCATTTTATGATAGACGTTTATTATTTGTCATCACATCACATTGTTTTACCTACCTAACATCTAATCCTACATGATTCTGTCCGACCGGATTCGGTCACGGCGACTGTTACGGCTGGGGAGGGCGTCGGTCGTGTGCCCTCATATGACTTATGTAGCCGATCTTGGCTGTGAACGTGCGGTTGCACTGGCTACATGTCAGGATTCCATTGGAGTAGTGGTATTGTATGGCAGCTGGTGGTCTACTTCTGAGTTCGTCACGTTTGGCATCAAGAGCAGCTCTTCGTTTAGCCTCAAACTCGAAGATGTTGGTGTTGACAGTATGCCGCCACACGGCTCGGTCCTCAGCTTGCTCTTCCCATGTCGAATGGTCAATTTCGCAACTCTTCATGTGGCGTTTCTGCACGTCCTTAAACCTAAGGTACTGCCCGCCCTGTTTGCGCTTCCCTTTCTGAAGTTCGCAGTAGAAAATGCGTTTAGCCATTCTCTCCTCGGGCATCCGTCGCACGTGGCCACACCAGCGCAGCTGACGTCTCATCAGGTAAGCTTCAATTCCCCCAACATTACAGCGACGCAGTATTTCCGTGTTTCTGACACGGTCAGACCATTTGACGTTCAGAATGTTGCGGAGGGATCTCAGATGGAATTTGTCTAGCGCGCGGATGTGCTTACGATATGGGCACCAGGTTTCGGCAGAGTAGAGGAGATTCGGGAGAACAATTGCCATATAGACAGCAATCTTGGTTGAGAGCCTGATGTCATGCGAGCGGAACACTTTGGCCTGCAACTTCCCGAAAGCTGCAGCAGCAGCTCCGATTCTGCTGTTGACTTCAGGGTCAAGATCGTATTTCGCCGACACAGTACTACCCAAGTACTTGAATTTGTACACTTGTTTCAGAGAGTTTTCTCCGAGATTTATGTCGAGAGTCGAATTGACGGTGCCTTCTTCAGTGTCCATCGCCATGACTTCCGTCTTGCCAACACTGATTTTTAGGCCATACCTGCGACATGACTCGTCGAAATTGGTGATCCATTCTTGCAGTCCCTCTACTGAATCTGATACAAAGCACAGGTCATCGGCGTACATGATCTCTCTAATTGTGTCACAGGATACCTTGGTACGCGCTTTTAATCTGGCAAGGTTATAAAGATTCCCGTCTGTTCTGAATCGAATCTGGACACCGGCTGTTGAAACGCTTAGTGATTCATTCACTACCGCTGCAAAGTATAATGCGAACAAGGTAGGTGCCAGTACACAGCCTTGCTTTACTCCACAGGTGACGGAGAAGAAGTCTGATTGTTCACCGTCTGTACTGACGCAGCACCTCATGTCATCGTGCAGCAGTCGGAGAATGCGGACAAACTTATCGGGGCATCCAAGTTTACCCAACAGCATCCAGAGGGCTTCGCGTGGCACACAGTCAAAGGCCTTCTCAAGGTCAACGAAGCAGAGGAACAGAGGTTGACATTGCTCCCTACTCTTCTCCTGAATCCTACATAGTACCTGCAGCAAGCAGGTACCTACATCTGCAAATATAAGAAAAATGTGTTCATCTTTTCTTCTCTTCTGAAGATTGGCACAATAGAACAGTATTAATGAAGCAGTTACGCGAAGTTTACATAGGCCCAATACATAATAATGAATAAAATAAACAATAAAGGAAACACAACTTTCGAGATCCTATCAATAATGTGCGTCATATCGCGCGGCGAATCGTCTGAAACTTCATGCTGCGCCGTAGAGGCCACCTCCTTCCCTTGTTCCGTGTCTCCTTCCATAGCTTACTCCACCACAGACAAGATCATAGACAATAGACGAAGGTCCAATAGATAATGTTGAAGAAAACAAAAGCGAGCGGGAATATGATGCGGGAGCGTTTGTCGATCCAGGTGGCTATTTCTTGCGGCGTCATGGTGGTCCATGTGTGGTGCTTGGGCGGTGAGTCGTCGGAGCCCTCGCTGCAGTGGCTGGCCGCCTGGTTGTTGTTGGGGCCGGCTATCAGCTCGTCGTAGCTCTGGGTCGTGATCGTCGGCAAGTTTATGGCGGATGATGGGAAGCTCTGTGGAGGAGAGTGTAGGTTAATGATTGTGGTTGTGGTGTATGTTGATTTTGGGTAGCTAGTCAGTTTATTTTAGGTAACTTTATTAAACTATTCAACATACTATGGCTGTTATAGAACTTCACTTGAAAGTTTTTTTGAGTCATTAAGAAATTTCAGATTCGCAGGAATGTAAAATATGTAAAAATGTAAATGATAAATATACCGATGTCAATTTGCAATTAGGACTAAACAGACAGAGAGACATATTATTTCTCCCAAAAACTTAATAATTAGTCATGTATTTTGTAGATAATTTTAACTCGGTAAGTACCTGCTTAATTTAAGAGAGGGTTGCTTGTTTTTCCGCTATTAACAATGATGCGTCACAATTTTTTGTGAGCAAACTTCATATTCGTGTTCACCACCCCACAATTCGTATAATACACAGAATTCGCATAAAACAAATCAGGACCACCCCTAAACTTTCATAGAAAAACACAACATTATTGCGGCTTTGTAGCTTTCATCGATCGAGCTTGACACATCGTTTTAATTTATTTATAAATGCATTTCATACACTTCAGTTTAAATCAATTTATACTGCTATAAAAACAATCGCTAATAATGTCGGGCTATATTCATTTTTAGATTGTTTTTGTACCTAGATATTTTTGTGAGGCACTCTTCATGTACCTACGTAATCGCAAATAAACTGTATAGGTACCTACTTTAATTTATGTTTCTATTAAATAACTTATTTATGGTAAAAACACGTACAAGATATAATAAGCGTCTTTCTTTTGTTTATTTCTCATATTTTGTCCATCTTTTGCTTCTCACAGCACCCTCACCCTCGCGCACTCACTTCCCTCGCTCCCTCACCCTCTCTGCCACAGAGTAAATAAATCTGGTCTGTGGCATTTGACATTGCAACTTTCTTTTCGCAGTGATTTTGGATGGACATGGATACCCTACTTTCAGCCTAAAAGTAATGTTAGTGTTGAGGTTTGGGTTGTAGAAGCTGAAAATTTCAGCTGCCATCGAATTTCATTCTATTCGCAACTCGATTGTTTGAATCGGTGTGTCTGTTAGAAGTTAATACGAGTACGACATTAGAGCGATTGTATTATAAAAAGTTTAACTAAAGTACCTACCTAGATTTATACCAATTCATTAGTTAATTTCGTGGCTTGTACTGATTACAAAATACCTAATCGTACAACCGATTTAGATTGTTATTGACTGTAAAGTACGCGTTTACTTAATTATTTTTAACTGTAATTGCGTTTTTTATCATCAATTTATTTTGAATGTAGTTAATTCGGTTTAGTAAATTTTACTGCGTTAAGACACGAGGAATACTTACCTATTGCTCAGTTTGCTGGGTACATACATTCAAATCCACATATGTACCTACTAAAAAGGGTTGTAGGTATTTACCTACGTATAAATTACCTGGTCCATTGCTCATATTATGAAAAGCATGAAAACAACATAGTCAACATTAGGCAGTTACCGGCTTACTTAAAAACTTAGGTTTAAGTATATCAAATTCACAGGTCTACAACTAAATTTTATATTCTAAACAGCCAATAAAATTTACAGAAGTCGACTTGTACATTGTCCAACGGCATAAAAAGGGCAAGTATACTTCGGAATATACAGCATATTGGGCAAATTATTAATACAAAAGTCGATTTTTAGTAAACTTTGCTGTAAAAAGCCACTCACATGAACAGTGAGATAGTTGTTATAGGCCGGCCCGGCGGGATCCGTACTAGACTCCCGTTGTAAAGACGAGCAGGATCTCGACTTGGTGAGTTGTGGCGACGACTGGAGCTCCTTCTGTAACTCCTTGCGAGCCAGCCGTGGGGTCAATGTGCTCTTCAGGATGTACTTGCTGTTCACCTTCTTGAGGTTTACTATCTTTCTGCGGGGTAGAAGTGAGTGGGTTAGATTGTGGATTGCGATTACTGGTCATGAACGCCTGAATTATGTTGAGACTCCGCAATAAGGCATTGTCGTGCTGTGCTACATGCGTAGATACTAGCACGAGAGATGTCAGACAATGGATAAGTTTAATCATAGAATAACAAGTACATGGTCTAATGCAACGAGATTTGAGATATAGTTGTGGTTAGAGCTGCAGCACTCCGAAAAATCGTTGGCGCTAAAGTCAGATAACCAGCAGAACTTACTTCCTCCTCCAAATAGTATTGACAAAGGCGAACTCGACGAGCGCAGAGAAGATGAACCCCGTGCAGGCGAGGAACCAGATCTCGCTCGCCTTGATGTACGACACCTTGGGCAGGGTCTTCGCTTGAGAGGAGGCGAGCGTTATGAACGATAACATCGTGCTGGTGCCTGTAAGGAGAGGATTGGGGAGAGTTATTGGAGGTTATGATTAACGGACAAGACCCTAGTTATAGTTTATACATAACTATTTTTTGGTTGGTATTTTTCTGATTATGGGCAAGGTGTCTGATGATGATTGTCATCTATTAGATACCTATCTACGCTCTTCTTTGGATTAAACAACAATTTACCACACATGCAAATTAACTTAGAACCTGGCTGATAAAAAACAGATGTCATGTTAACTAGCTGACGGAAGTAAGTGTTTGACTTCTGATTCTTGTCGGCCAGGGACCAAGTTATTGCCCCGGTTTATAAGTCTGCGTTGTAGGAACTTACCCAGAGTTATCCTAGGCGCGGAGGCGTCGGCCTGCAGCCAGAAGGTGACCCACGACATGGCGACGATCATCATGGAGGGGATGAAGTAGTCCATGAGGTAGTAGCCCACCTCGCGGCCCAGCTTGAACGTGAACCGCAGCGCGCTGTAGTTGCCCGCTGGAATTGTGGTTTGGTTAATAGTTAATAGTGTGATGGTAGCAAAGAGAATAAGTATGTGGTTGATTTTATGAACACTTTACCTAAAATATGTAAAAATATCAAGACCATTAGTGAGTTTAGCGCTTAAATTCATTGCGTTATTAAGTTAAAAGTAGAACATACTTTAGTTACTTAGGTCTAACGACACAGTCTTTTGAGCAGTGACCAATAATTACGAATTAATTAGCCGCAGATAAAGAAACAATATAAACCGCAGATAAAGACAAAATCACGAATTAATTTTGTATCATATACATATAACATCTTTATAAGCGTTCTCCTTTTAAATGATAGATGGGGTTTGACCAAAAATCAATAGCAGAAACTTTAAAACATGGCCATAAAGGTTTATATGAACTTACTTCCGCCCAGCCTCATGTTAATAATATCCCCCTTGACGACGGACTCGTTGGTCCAGGAGTCGAGCAGCGAGTACTCGGTGAGGTGCAGCTCGGTGGACAGCCGCATCGGGTTCTCGCGCTCCCACATCATGCGCAGGCTCGACGCGTTGTACTTCCCTGGAATATGCAGCATACATTATAATAGTTTATAAATTGTAATTGGTAATCGTAAATTTAAACCTCCGGGAAATTACTTATAACGAAATTTAGGTTTACAATTCGGTTCAAGCAAGTAGGTAGGACTGAAGTTGGAGCTACCTACCAACCAAGTACCAACCATAGAACAACGCGGACTCGGGTGTACCCTCTTCATACTCAATGCTACCAACCGTGAATCTTTCAAAGAATGACTAGGTGTTTTTTTAGTTTGACAAGGTACAACAGTGTTATAGCTCCAACTTTAGGTCTTCCTACTTTTTTGGACTGAACTGTCCCATTGATTTGAGCGGATGGTTCTAGATTGTAACAGCCCTCTTTAGCGATGAGAGGGTAAACATGGTGGCTTGTACTATTTAGTTACATAAGTGTGAGCCAGATTTGTCGCCATTTTAGACGCTAATATGTATTACCATACGCGCTAATAAATATTAAGTATTAATGAATAATAGCTAGTAATAAGATAGGTAGACCTAGATACCTACTACAATGGGTAGGTAGACTTTAAAGTCACGATCACGGTTCTTCAGATGATGATGTTTCAAAACGTTTACGATTGATTTATGCTTCACCAGTCATTTATTGTATGTAACTTTTTTATCCTATCTTAGCTCTAGTTAAGTATTTGCTATTTTTGTACTACCAACGAATTAATTATTTATCAATCAGACTTGATTTGTTTTTAAATACTTTATAGATTAGAGACGCTTCATTTTAACCATATCTAATCCATCTAGTTTAGGGCAGAATGTAGACATCTTGTGGTTTCGGTAGTTCATAGGAATACAAAAATGCGTTTATAAGAAAGAAATATTACCTAGATATTACTATACCTCTTCTCTATTATTAGTTACCACAACATTCAGTCATCAGTCCACACAACCACTCTGTCTTCGGACAAAAACATAAAAACAACGAAACTTACAACTTTCCAAGTTCATCGCGCAAACTTGCTCGTCGAAGGGAAACTTCTGTAAGTTCATCCAGCAGTACAGCACTGCCTGCATCCTCCTGCTGAACAGAACCTCTCCATCAGGAGCTATGGAGATCAGCACGTCCTTGCTATCAGTGCCCATGACGCTGGACGACTGTTCGTTGGACATATAGAGGTGGGGGACCCAGATCTTCTGCCGCAAGTCGCTTTCGCCGATGATCTTCGTGCGGTGAGGGGAGAGGAGCTTGTAGGCGAGGCGCTCGTCCGTCCAGCGCAGTTGGAGAAGGAAGTGGAGTTTGAAGTTCTGGAATAGATTGGAGCAGTGGAAGGTTTAGTGCAGTTATTAGCTAAGCAACATTTACATATTATGCAAGTATACGATACTTCTATGTCTTTTGACAGTAAAGAGGGATTCAACCACAAAGATTTCATGGGAAGCTTTGCACGAGAATATATAATTCTGGCTTGCTGCTGGAATATATCTAAATAGAAGTGCGGTATCTCCTTATCAAGTCGGTGACAATTACAAGAACTAGACTAGGGTTCCACACCACGATTTAAGAATTATCCAGGCAGATTAGCGTCAGTGGCTATCTACCCATCATGCTCAGGACGTAAATAAAGGACCAGGAGGAGCACCTCTTCCAGAATAAAAAAACTCACGAGATCATGCGCCTCCGCCGGCTGTATGAAGTACACATAGGCACTCGCGTGCACATACACCACTCCTCCGGTCTGGTAGGTGGGCAGCAGCAGGCGGTCGTACCGGCACTCGTGGGCCAGCCGCGAGAGGAACTCCGACTGCGTCAGACTGTCCCCGTTCTCGGGAGGGGGACACTCCGCGGCTAGCCTGGGGATGAAGGGAGAGATGTTGTGTGAGGCTAATGCTGGTTGAAGATCAGAAATTGGGCTAGGTTAGTTGAGCTGAATCAGTTTTCTATGATTGTGTACTCACAATCATAGAAAACTGATTCAGCTCAACTAACCGCATAGTCTACGGTCTAAATTTGCATAGTCTACGGTGTACTCACCGTAGACTATGCGACAAGTATCGAAAACTGCGTCTGCTGCGCGAGCTAAATTTACTTAGCTTAGCTCTTGGCGCGTACCTACGAGTACATAAGAGTTAGGACCACATGCCATAAAAGTTGACTCCAGAAAGATCAGTTTAGATTTTTGATGTACCTAGTTCGTACTTACTCTTAAGTTTATATTCCTACTAATCTAACCCTTTGGCACAATACCTATACAATACACTATGTAACAAAGTAATATTTGTTGAGAGCATAATTATCTCTATCTTAATTTACGGATTTCCATACAAGGTCGTACGTAGCTCGCTGACGATGGTGGAGTCAATATTTGATCTAGATAACATTATGGACCAATTCGCTGCGGTATCAAGTATCAAGATTTGCACTGAGATTAAAGCGCTAAGCCGCTCGCTTTTGTACACTTTTACATTAAGTATACAACATATCTTGGTAAGTATACAACTTATACTTATTCTATGTGTGGGTACGGATACTATAGGGATATCTTTATTATGTTTATAGAGCAATGTAGATAATACTCTAACATTACAGTTTAATTAAATAGTCATACATGGGTAAGAAAAGAATGTAGGTACTATACCTATAGTTATGTGTTTAGTAAGTAGTTAGTTATTGGTACCAAATACAACAACTCACAGCAAGACATTAAGTATCGACATCACGGCCGCCTATCGCTCGTAATCGTCTACTGTTGGACATAGGCCTCTCCCCTCTCCGAAGGAACGCCACTACACTCCGTCGCCGGCCTTCCTCATCCAGCGACTACCGCCCAAATCCCTCTGCATTGCCAGGCAAGAAGCCTACAAAAATAAACCACTAGCAAAGTACCTAAGGGGTCTATGAAGGTAGGTTGCTAGGTAGATACCTATTTCCTTAAACAAAACTTAAATTAAATTATACTTATAAGATAAGAAAAGAAGTCATGTAATAATATTAGAGTCATGCGTTGTAGTTGTAGTAGGATCAGCACACAATAAAATGATGCATTCAGTTGAAAATACTTTGTTTAGATTAGGTTTAGTTATCTCCACGCCGGCGGTAGGTAGGAGGTACCTACTACCGTGCGAGTGCTACGAATAAGAGTAATTCTAGTGTCAACAAATTGTTTAATTAATAATTCATCATTATTTATCATAATATTACGGAGGCAAATGTTGACGTCGCCGTCGTCGCAATGAATAATTCTTCTCTCCTCAGTTACCGAGTTAATTAAATGGGTAGGTAAAAAAATAATTATAAATGTGCGACCCATGTACCTATAAGTATGTGATCAAATCTTAGATATTTGTTGGAAGTAGGTCTGAAAGTTCTTTTTTACTACTTTTTAATTGTTTATCAGAAGCAGAGGCGTATTGGCCCGATTGGCCCAGTAAATACCTACCTCAAACATAGGTCTTTTTGATAATTTATTGCCCGCATACAATATACGTCGTTTTCCTCATACTCATACCAATGCAGGTGCAAATAATTACCTACCCAGTTGAAGTATCCATTGAATAAAAGTGACTTATTGCTTCCAATATTTCAACGCCTTAAAATTCTGCAATGGCTGCAATGTGATTTACATTTACGTACCTACTGAAAATCAAAAGTATGAAACGTTAAATACGCTTCTTGTGTAAAAGGTACGAGATATTGTGAGTTGAATGACATTAACATTACTTAACGCTCAATATTTGGAAGCCACCGCCAATGCGGTCAAATTAAGTGATTCCCCACCACCACTGGTCCGTGGGATGCCTACCCAAATTCAATCAAACCCAATGCCTTACCTACCAACCTAGGTACCTATGAGTAGTATGACGCGAGAAGTCTCCCATAAAGTAATTTATCTTCATTATTGTGATGCTCGGAGATATTTGAGATAAGCGCCACAGAAACGCCGCTATTTACTGCCAAGTGAAGGCATCAATTAGTTGCTTGCTATGCCTTTACCTTTGCCAACAGGCGCCTTGACATCGTTTGATAGGGAAGTAGTTTACCGATACTGAACAAAAAGTAAATCAGCGCAAAAACCATTGTTTGTTACCTTTAGGTTGATAGTTCATTCGATAAAGTCACCTAATTAAACTTAATGGATAAGTACCTACTTAAATTAATTAAGTAGTTACCAGCAGTTTCAAGCACTTGCAAAATTTCTATATAGTTGCCTAAATATAAGGTAAGTAACTCTTTCTTTTTTTACTTAAGTAACTATGATTTGGTTACAACGCCAGAAAAAGGAAAGGTGCGGTAAGGTAAGGAAAGGAAAAAGGTTAGGTAGGTACCTACTTACTAATATCTAGTAACAACTAGTATACCTAATGTAAATATTCTGAAAAGTTCTGAAGGCATAAAACTACGTAGATATACCTACGTAATTTGATTAGTTATATATGTTGCTAGGTATGTAGCTTCTCACTAACACCTAAATTTAAATATGTTAATAGGATTATTAACTGAACGCTAATATGTCGCCAGCGAGTATTAGGGAATATGCGAGATAGAATGAATGTGCATGAGAAAACTTGCTAATTCGACATTCTAGACAGCGGAAAAGCCTGACGTGACGACGGATACAAAAGGTGCCATTAGGCAGCGTTCCCACTACGCCGGACCGGCAGATCTGCCGCGCCGGTAAATCTGCCGGAAGAGCTAGTGGCTGTACAATTTATATGAAGCTATTCACATTATCCCGGGTCCGGCATTTTTGCCGAGCCCGGCATTTCTACCGAACGTTTTGTCACTACGAATTCAAATTCATTGTCCAAATTCAACTGAGGACTGTCTGAATTTCTTCCGGGATCCGATGTAATGTGAACACTCTGTCCGGTGTCCGGTTTTCGGCAGATCTGCCGGTCCGGCGTAGTGGGAACGCTGCCTTAGGCCCACGACGACATAAGGTTGCAGCAGACGGCGACGTGTCGCAACGTCACTACTTACTGCCAGCTTCTATGTGCATATTTCAGATGTGTCGTCGAGCGCGAGCGTCATGTCGCTAGCCCCTAAATTAATCTCATAGAAATACCTACATAGGACACGTCGCGTCGCGTCGTCTACATCTTGTTGTCAATCTGCCAATCGGTACCATAATACTATACATACCTAGTATAGTTTACTACAGTCTGAGTCGCGAATAATTCGAGTTTCATTTCCGAGGTCGTCTGGAGGAAATTTATATTATTTGGTAACCGAAGCATATACCAGCGATCACTTAACCATTTAGGATTAAATTCAGGTTGAGGAATGCTAATGTGATAGGTAGGTATTGTGTTGTGTTTGCAAGTACCTGTGTAGGTATCGTGCACGACCTTTACATGTTTGTTTAATTGCACTCGTATATATGGACCGTTGTCTGAACTGAACTGCAACCTAAATGTGCCTGATATTGTCTGCCGGTTTCAAAACTGAGAATGTCTAGCTAAGCAGAATTTAATTATGCAATTAGATTCTCTGATTGGCTTAATTGCTGATTATTTCAGCAAGTGCCGATGTATGTACTACCTATTTATTACCTATTTGAGTTTTATTCATAGAAATAGTCAGGTTATTAATTAATAATTATACACCTTCACGTATACTGAAAGCACCTAATTAGCTTCAGTAGTAAATCTTATCAACCATCCTCTTAATCAATGACCATAAGAAACCACCATAAAGTAGGACATTCAATTCTCATAATTATTATCTTAGAGTGCTACACATGCGAAATACAATAAGCAAGACCTACACAATAATATGTATACTATAGAATCTATGTATAGAGGTATAATATTGCGAGTGGTTCCTATAGTAGAGACATTTTCCGGTCGGTTAGAGAAGGTTTTCCGCGGAAGGTCGAGGCACGGCGCATGCGCGCGGTATCTGCATCTGAATGACCGATAGTGCGCCCGCGCATCAGAGAAATTAAATTAAATAAGAGGTAGGCGGTTTCACGGATAAAGGGTGTTGGTAATTTGGTATAGTAAGCCGTACCTAAAGGGGTGCCACAGGCGGTCATTCTGATTCTTAATAATATTTAAGTAAGGTGTTTTGGTCACGTGAATTTCAACAGTGGGAACTGGTTTTATTTTCACGATTTTTTAAAAGTCGTAGAATAAAAGGTAAGTACTTAGAATGACTCTCAGAGTCATCTCCTTTCGGTTTACCATACCCTCATTGCAACAGCCTGTAGTTAGGTTCCTATACTAACGCTAACTATGTAAATGTATCCTACCTACTTCCGGTCTAGGTTGTAGTGTGGCAACACTTCCCCCTACCAATAAACGTCATTCTAACATCATACTTGGGTTTGATTGCGCGCGTCCTTAAATGGCGACCCTGCCAGCCGGCCTGCCTCCGTGGCAGTGCCGGCGGACCGAATAATAAAATAAATTAAAAACAAAAGACTTTTACCTACATAAAAAGTAGTGTGAGTGATAATGTTAGTAAAAATAAAATGAAAATGGACGATTCATATAATCTATAGGATTAAAATTCCAATAAATAATAATAATGAATTAAATATAAGAAAATTGAAGAAAATAAACATGACAATCAAGTGGACAAAATACAATAAAATTCTACAAAAACATGGATGGCGCCGGGAGACAAATTGGCTGCTGAGGAGAAGGCGCTGGGAGTGTGCGAGTCGGGTAGCAGAGGATGTCCTCCGAGCTACAGCTGCGAGGCTGGAGGAGGATGCTGCTGCCTGATGCTGCCCAGAGGGACGCGAGGAGCTGGACGCGCCCACAGTTGGACCCCCGCATATTCTACCGCCGCGCCACCCAGATGAGAAATTTATATTCTTTCGGAACATTACTTAGAAATTCAGGTTTGCAAATTATTTAAATTCTTTTTTTTGAGTTGATTTAAATTTGTTCAGTTAAATTCGTTAAATTTGTTAAGTTATTGTTGTCAAAATATAAGTAAAGTATTTTTGTAATTTTATGTAGAAGATGAATACATAAATATTTCAGTAAGAATAAATAGTATTCGAATGCTTAAATAGTAATTCAGTTCTAAAGTATTAATATTAGTAATTCAGTTATAAATTGTTGCATGTTTATTTTCTTTGGGAAAAGATAGATATCTAATTAGTTATTGACGCTTGTTGACGACTAGGTAATTTCATCAAGTAAATCTAGTAAAAATTATAAGAAAATCAAATACTTATCGTACGTGTAGATACTTATTGTCAATTGTTATATTACCTACATAATATTATATTTCATTTCAGGATATTTTATTTTACAGGTTTAGAGTACCTACCTAAATGCAAAATTTAATTTTTTCGAAAAAAAAAAAGACTTTGGTTTGAATAACAAAAAAAAAAAAATTTTGATTTCTAAAAGATAAACATATTGATACCGATAAATAATGGAACTCATAAAATTACCAAATAATAAAATATATAATAATAGAAAATCTTACCTTATTTTTTATAATTTGTTCGAAAATATTTTTTAATTTAAAATGTCTAAATTCCGTCAAAGTACTATTCAAATTTCAAAATTAAACTGCTAACCTAATCAAATTACAATAAATTTAATTATATACTTAAATAGATACATTTTTGTTTAAAATATAAAATAATCCAAATTACAAATTCAATGCATTCCACAATTTCCTATTTACTTACTTAATCACTTAAATTCAAAATATTCTTTGGTACTATAAAAACATTCCTTGACTAGCCATTTTTTTAGCTATATTTAAATTGATTATTTGCATTTAAAAATTAAACCGCTATTCATTTATTAAATCACATAATATTATAGATACGAAGATAAGAAATAATAAATAAAATATTTTATTGCACTTAATTTACAATTATAAATACTTAATCAAATAAAAAGAAAAATCAATTAAGTAATTAAATAATCCATTATGAGCCACATATTGGTGAAATGAAATGAATAGTACGTAAATATGCAATTCAATAAATACCTACAAATCTTTATATTTTAATTCTAGTAATAAAGTTAATACCGCGTTAATACTTATTTCATACCTACGAGTATGTTTAACCATAATCAAAAACAATAGTATTTTATCAGTAATTAGATGCAAAAAAAAACCGTAATATGATATTTTTCTTTTAATAGGGTATGTCATAGTTTCGTAACGCTAAAACCGATAATATTATTTTCCCGTTTATCTCATTATCTTATACTAATATCCCATAGAGAAGATAGCAATAATTGTATTAGACCTATTCTTATAAACTCGTATCAAAGTGCAATTACATATTTGGAGCGATGCTTAGCATTATTCTTCGAATACATATAACAAAAACATACTTCTCACAAAAATGGTCACACGCTCAACATATATCGTATTTATATCCTGCCAAAATAAATACAATGAAAATGTCTGATCGGTGAACTCATTGAAAATAAACCCTTCGATTTACCTAGTTGTAACCTTTGTCTCTGCAGGGCATTGTCCCTATAACGAGACGATCATGGCCTTTCAGTTTATGTGCACTTGGATATTTTGTAAAATGGTTTGTGATTAAATTAATATAGGCATAATAATATTAATATAGGCAGCTCACTTGGTTAGTGTTGAAACAGGATTTAAAATGTTCATAGAGGTGAAGATTACGGTTTATGTTATTTTTCAGTACTAACCTACTGTCTTATACAATTTATAGGTAGACACAATGTTAGACCAATATACATATTCCTAGGCCATAAATTAACAAACATAATCCAATTTTAATCATATAACAAACAACCTATCTACAAATATGCAGAAGAGATACTACCTTATAAAGTTCAGATAACAATGTAAGGAAAGACACATAGGGCTATAAATAATGGTACGTAATTTATTATAGGGTAGGCATTTGTATGTACTCGTACTTAGCAAAAAGAAAAGGTAACCGATTGGATTGCTTGCAAGCTCTAGTTTGTATTTTTTTTTGTCTATTAACTCAACTTACAAGTTTTTTTTTCTATAAGTAGGTACTAGTAAGCAATATTAAATTGGTTCACGTAATAATTACAGGTAGGCCCTCTATAAAGTACCTCGGTACATACCTATGTTGTACGACAAAGGATATCTAAGTAGGTAGTTACTGTACCGACTTTGGAAAAAAACTAATTAAAGAATCGATCGAACGTAGCACCTAGCAAAATAAAAAATTAACTAGGTCGGTATTTTTATAAGTAACTCTGATTAATATTATTAACAAATAATAATATATTTCATTAGGTACACTGCGATTCACCAAGGGTGACCAAACTGTCCAAAACTGCCGAAACAATATTGTAAGAGCTACTGACATGAGAGGAAAGCAGTTGTTGCTGCTTTCCAACGCCAACTATAATTCATGATCGGTTTATGTCGATCTGTCTTTGGCTGAAAGCTGAAACAAGCTGTTTACAGCACAGATGGATCCAAAATAAAATATAGATAGTATGTCAAAGGTAAATTGGTCAAGTCAAGTATCGTGAATCAATCTTAACCGACAAGTATTTTTCGGAATAAAATGACTTGCGATTGCGAAATGACCGAACAATTATTTATGGTACCTACTAAGAGTCATCTAGTAGGCACATACCATAAACTAGTTAGTAACTACTAGTAGCAACTAATAAGTAATCGATCGTGAATCGGAGGCTGCGGATGCCTAGCCTTGGCGGCGGTCGCCAGTCACATGATGTCGGATGCCTGTAGGGGTAACCCCGTAGTAATCTCATAAACATTAATGGTAATAAATTAGACGGGAAGTTCAATGACGTTTGTTTTGTTATAGAGTTGTGTTTACCTCATTATAATTAGTAAATATTTAGTAAAGAAGAACCTAATTAAGAGAAATTTTGAATACTCAGCTTTCCTTAATCCAACTAAAACCGGCTACTTTTCTAAGGTCGTCGGTCCTGCGGGCATCCCAGTTGACCCCACGCTACGTGTGCCTTTTCGTGAATCTCACTCGAGAAAGCATAATAACAACTATTTGTACCTACTTAAATAAAAACAGCCTACCGCCACATCTTAATTTGTATAAGTACTATCCATTTGATTACTTAATAAATTAAGTATATTAGGTATTATGTTAAATGCATAAGTACTAAGTATGTTATTACTAGTAGTCAACTAATAACCCAGGCATAAATCATCGTTGGTATTTCCCTTTACATAAGGTACTAGGACTTTAATCTAATTAGTCTGCGTAGTTAGCAAACCTATAGGTGTACAGAGTGTCCCTAAAAGTATGGATTAAATGAAAGTTATTAACTCATAAGCATAACTAACTTAATCACTAAAAAGCCTGAAACCAACAATATTTTTACGAAGAACTGTACAAAATATATATTTTTTGGGCATACAATATCCTTTTTCAACGACCTGTAGGTATATTGATGGTAAGTATCTATGGCCTCTCATTAAGAAACATGTTGGTACCTGGTGCACAATAACAGTTAAGGACATGCTCTATATGTTACATAATGTTAATCCAAGTCCAAGTTCTATATAGTTAATATATAATATATAGTCTGAATAGTGATTTTACCTCTCTATATAGGTAAACTTAGTTGGTCAAGTGATTTATTTATGGGAATTGTTTGTAAGCCAAAAGATTTTAAAATGATGAGCTGAGTGAGAGAGCTATCTTCATTTAGCTGCAAAAATATAATGTAGTTCAGTCACTAATAAAATACATTGCTTGCAAAATTACCCATTCTAATAAATGAATAAGAATTCATCATTAAAAAAACCGGCCAAGTGCGAGTCGGGCTCGCGCACAAAGGGTTCCGTAGTTAAATCAACCTATCTCAAAAACTATAAGAGATACTTTGATCAAACCAAAAATCGTTGAAAGAGTTAATTAGCATGCATCACCTCTATTTTTTTTAGAATTTTATACCCCGTAGTTATAAAAATAGAGGGGGGGGGACATACTTTTTACGACTTTGAGAGCTGATATCTCAAAAACCGTTCACTTTAAGAAAAATGTTTTTTAGAAAACTTTATATCATTTTAAAAGACCTTTCCATTGATACCCCACACGGGTATGTACATCGAAAAAAAAAATTTCATCCCTCAGTTACATGTATGGGGGGCCCCACCCCCAATTCTTTTTTTTACTATTTAGTGTCATATTTTTGTAGCGGTTCATACAACACATATTCCCATCAAATTTCATCACTGTAGTACTTATATTTTCCGAGTAAATCGGCTGTGACAGACGGACAGACGGACAGACGGACAGACGGACATGACGAAACTATAAGGGTTCCGTTTTTGCCATTTTGGCTACGGAACCCTAAAAACTAATCAGCCTGCATTTACGGAGGCAGAAGATAGTAAATCATATTTATGAATGGTAAATAAACAGAGTCAATGTTTTAAATAAAATAAAAGGATCAGATGGGTACTCAGGATTAGTTATGGCAAAATAAAGATGCTCAGGTTTGCTGACATCTGTACCTAAGTAGGTATCAGTTAAGTATCCTATTCATATGTTCCCTGTCTGATAGATAGGAGTACTTATTGTAAAGGTATAGAGGTAGTTAGGTTCACTACACTCATCGATATAGAGGATGTTGAAAAGGGTTTAGTATCTATGTAGAAAGGGGGTAACTGTGGGTGACACACTGTAAGTCATTTAGAATGACCCCCTGTGTCACCTTTCGCAACTTACTCATTATTAGTAACATATAAAAATAAAACGACAAAACAACGAAAACTAGCTAACAATGGAGAGATAACCGCTCATTCATACAATGAACAGGCAACGTTATTGTGATAAGTGATTATAATAATAAACAGATAATCAGAGTGTATTATGATCCAGGTGATGGGCTGGGCAGTTTTAATTCGATTTAGTAAGTACGTGGCTTAATTTACAGTTTACCAATCATGCAAACGAAAACAAATGCATCATATTAACTTTTTTATTATCATCATCAGCCCGTAGACTGCCACTGCTGGACACAGGCCTCTATGTATATCTTAAAAGTATTAAGTACTTAATTTAGTTTTGAATTCCGTAGTTTCTACGGGAACACAATGCAAGTTTGAGAAGCGAGAAGCAGCCTAGGTAAAACCTACAAACCGATCTAATTATTTATCTACGTGTCTACACATTATTTGTGAGTTATTACTATTAGTACCTAAGTAATGAGCTTTTCAAATTAACATATTTATTAGCGAATAACACTAATAGAATAAGAAAATTACGTGTGCATACAGAACAGTACGTCCGTAATCACTAACTGCCGGCGGACACAACAAAATATACTTACTCAAACGTGCAGTCGTATTAAATAACAAACAGTGCGGGTAATTTGTAAGGTAGCTTCATTATGACACTGTTAATAGGTAAAGCAGACCTCGTGACAAGTGATCAATACGGATAATCATGACAGAAAACAAACACCCTGTAACAATTAGTGCAAACACTACAAGTAGAAGGTCTAGAAGGTTGCCGCTGCTGGCTCGAGTGAAATTAAGACGTGATTTCTTTAGACTAATTAATACTTAATTAAGTAGGTACCGAAACGCTTTTTATGGTTGACGTAGAAGTTAATTTGAGAGAGACTGGATGTAACACAGTCTGAGACAAATAATCCTTACCTCTGTAAGAGTGACGATGCTGAGAGAGGTCAGCTATCATTGTATCGTGTACCTACCTCCTTACATAGGTACATAAGATTGATATCTAATGAAATTAGTGATTAGAGTCCCTTATTGCCATCTTTCAATTTATCTAATTGCTATAAAAGAGGTAAGTAAGTAAGTATAAGTATGTAAAACATTATTTGCATACTCCCATAACTCCCAACTGAATATTGATGCCACTTCCCTTCTACCTATTCCCGGTGGTCACAAAATACCGAAACAATCAATTTTCGCCCAAATTGAGGGATAGCTAAAGGAGATCAACAATAAACAATAGGTCGTAGACACATAATGTATTAGCTGCACGTGAAACGAGTCTAGAGCCAAAGAAACATAAGGACCAATGGATGAAGGATATGTATGTGTACCTACCTCTACAGTAGTATATATTACTCTATCTATGTCGCAGTTATTTGCCACATGATTGATAATAGCAAATACCTGATTGTAGATTAGTCTTATGACTTTATGACCAAACATAGAGGACCAAATGGCTTACAATGTAGGTTGCGGGAAGTCAGCGTATATACGGGTTCGTACGTAGTGGATGGCTAGACTTAACTTGCCATAATTTTATTGTAATAAGTAGCAAAATATTATAGTAATAGGTTAGTATTTAAAATAATTTTAAGGTAGGTAGGTATGTTAGCGTAGGTTTATGCTAATTCTGAGTATTATGTAACAGGTAAGAAGAGCGAATTGTTAAGATCGTTTTCTCGGTTTAAAACTGATTTCCTAGTAGCGTGTCTAATAAATACTAAGAGACATGTCCTTATCAGCTCAGAGAATACTAAACCACCTATGAAATGATTCATGGGCGGAACATTTTCAAGACTTGTAAATTTAATTGGTTTTTACTTTAACACTGGTTTTTAAAGTGGTCGGTAATTAATATAATGACCGTTTTAGATTTTTAGGCTACATTCATGTTAGGTATTTAGTCTAACAGTTAAATGTTTAAAAACATATATTTGTTCTAGGATATTTGACAATGAACTAGAACTAAAGAGAGCAATATACTCGAACTTGTCTCCTAATTGATAATCATCATTATTATAATGACATAAAATATTACCTATGTCCATGTACCCATGTAGGTAGGTACATCGGAATTAACATAATACCTGTCGGTGAAATGTGTGTGCAGCATAGCTCTACATGCATTATTTCATATGCCGCATAGAAGGTATTCCATATTTAAGACCTAAGTTGATGTAACAATGAAATACTTTTCTGATACGAGAAAAAAAAGAATTATATTTATTTAGTAGCAGTACTTCCCTAATTGCTTAATTCTATAATGTCTAGGTTAAACCAACGCAATTAAAGTTAGAGTTGACTTATCATAGTTATATTATGGAATAGCACGATTAAAAAAAACATTACAATACTCACAAGTGCTCACATTATCCCTGATCACTAGACTATCTACTTTTTATTCCGGAATTCCCACTGAAAACTCTTTGAGCGCGATGTGACGAAGCTAGTTAGATAAATCACTGATAGGAGGCCAGGGCGGATTTATTTAAATAATTATATTTTTAAAAGAGTATCAGGCTCCGGGACCAGGACCTTTAGGTCGGACCAAACATAGAGAAGCCGATTTAGCCAGATGCCCTTCAGTTCGGTCTTACGATTCAATTTCGAGCACGCACATCGATTGACCCGGAACGACCTAAGCTGCGTGTGAGTGCGCTATCGAAATTGTAGATACTAAATGAATACGTAATAAAATTACGATTTATTTGTATCGTTTAGTTTCGATTATAAATTATATTATCATTCGCATGTCATAAAAAAAAACAATAGAAGATAAACTTACGAATCATTCTGCGCCAGCGCCCCGGAGCTCTTACAAACTAATACCAGCACTAAGTAAATTAATAAAGTTCGTATGTTCATTATCAACGACTAGATAGAGGACGCGGGAAAAAAAACGCGCGTTGCGCGATCGACCGCCTTGCGCGGGAACCTTCCAGCTACTGCCGCCGCCGCACGACGAGGCTGTATAAAGGCTGCGCGCGCGCACCGAGGCTTTCTGAGCTTTTGCATATAGAACATGGGAAATTAAACATTATTTCGTAGCTTGTTTGCTCAGCCAAAACACACGTGCGTCAGCAGCCTTAGCGAAATTTTACCCGACCTACCTACCCGCTTATCGTTAGAAAAACTAACAAGAAGTCACGAGTCAAGTGACCCGGAGGAAATAACAAGATTAGTTTTATTTGAATAGTTTGTTTATTTAATGTTTGATGGCGTGCGGTTGCATGCAGTTGACGGTGTAGGTGATGAAGTTGAGGTCCTGCAGCAGGGAGGTGAGGCGGTGGAAGTGTCGCTCGGTGTAGGGCAGCGCGGCCTCCACCAACGCCGCGGCGGGCGCGCGCAGGGTCCCGGCCAGCAGCTGCGGCGCCAGCGCGTGCAGCACGAGCTGCGCCGCCGCGCAGTGCCGGCTGTTGGTGTTCCACTCCGCCGCGAACTGCAGCAGCACCTCCTTCTGAGTGTTGCTGATCTCCTTCAGCGTCTCGCGCAGCTTGTCTGGCCCCGCCTTCAGAATCTCGTTGATGATCTTCAGTACCTGGAACGGCCGCTCCAGCCTCAGCGCTAGTTTCAGTGCCTTCACCAGCTTCTTGTCGTGCAGCAAGTTCATCAGCTCTTGCTCCTGCAGTATCAGTTCCTCGCGCTCTCTCGCCACCTTCTCTCGCCGCTCGGCAGTCATGTCCTTCCATTTGACCATTTTGGAGTCTGATCCTCCCGTTATGATGGACGACTCGTCTTTGCTGACTGCCAGCGCCCAAACCTTCCCGTCGTGGTTGTCTAAAGATGCTTTGCACTCCGATGTTTTGATATTCCATAGTTTGAGGAGTCCGTCTGCGCCAGACGAAACGAATTGCTGACCTCTGCTTAGGAATTCTACTTTTAAGACTGAGCTCTCGTGCCCCTCGAACGTCTTGAGGCAGCTGAGGTCGGCGAGGGACCACAGCTTGACGGCGCAGTCGGCGGAGCAGGTGAGCGCCACCTGGTCCACGGGAGAGAAGCGCACGCTCCACACGCCGCGCCGGTGCCCCTTCAGCACGCCCAGCACCGTCAGGTCTTCAGAGAACAGCTTGGCGGTCTTGTCCTGCGAGCCCGTCGCTATCATCTTGTCATTCGGCGACACAGCGACACAGTTAATGTCCATCTGATGCGCCAGTTCCGTGTAACTTGTCTTCAGCTTCTGGTCAGGGCTGTCGAGCTCCTTGGGGACTGTCCACACTTTCAAGCAGTTGTCTTGACTTACTGACGCAAAGAAGTCGGTGGAAGTCTGAGCAGTGAACACTGACCCTACTGATGCTGTGTGCCGCGATCCAACACCTACACAGCTGATGTTCTTTGCTTCATCCTGCAGCCAGATTCTGACTGTATTATCCTTTCCTGATGAGACAAATAACTGTGGCTTTGTCGGGAATCTGGCTAAAGCTAAAACTATGTCCTTATGACCTTTTACAATTTCGCAATTCATGCTTTCAAGGTTGTAATATTTCAAGTCTGGGCTATTGGTTGCTACCACCACATGTGATTCATCTTGACCTACAAATATTACATCCAGCACTTCATCTGTGTAACCAATCATCTGTTTCTTGCAGCTGAAAGTCTCCAGGTCGTGAATGATGATGTTGTGGTCCACACTGACCACTGAGAGTACATTTCTGGCTTCATTGAACAGCAAGTTGGTGATGGCGAGCCCTCCTTCCTCTGCAGCTGATGAAACTAAGCTGTTACTCTGTTCAAACATGCATTTCGATATCTGCACATTCCATACCTTCACTATGCCCTTTTCCCCAGCACATGCCACATATATGCCGCCAGTCTCGGGTTTCTTCTTGAAGTTGGGAATTTGGAATACTGGAGGAAGAAGTATTGTACTCTCTATGCTTTCATACACAGGTACAGTACGCAGAGCTTTGCCTTCATTCAAGTTCCATAGTATCAAGACTCTATCCCTGCCCGAACTAACCATGTGTTCCCCATCTGCTGTGAACTGCACAGACGTCACTTTACTGAAGTGTCCTGAGTAAACAATGTGCTCTTTGCCAGTTTTGGAATTCCAGGATCTGATTTTGGTGTCATCTGCTGCCCCAAAGACCAGCTGTTTAGATGGATCTGTGTGGTATTTGAGTACACTGAACACTCCGGTGGCACCCCGGAGGCTGCTGGTGCATGTATTGTGTGCAAGGTCCCACAGCCGCACGCTGCCGTCCGAGCCTCCTGTAGCTACACTCTCATCTGCTGGATCAAAGGCTAGTCTTGCAACTGGGCCTTTATGTCCTGATCGCCACAGTTTAAGCTGTGTCCCATTTTCTCTACTAAACAACTTTATCAGCCCACTCTTGTGTGCTGTGACTACAGTTTCATTATTATGGGACAGTTGAAAAGTGTAAATGTTATCGGTTTCAATACCTTCAGGGGCTTCCCCAATGACCAGGGTGGTGGAGCTGGTGTTGACGTCGACAACATTGATGGTGTCATTGCACAGACACAGCAGGTGCGAGCCATCTGATGTCCATTGAATGTCACCACCCGTGTAGAATGCAGTGTATTCTGTACTTTTCTCATATCTGCAATCAGAAACAAAATTATTTGTTAAAATATCACAATTATTTTACGCTCCATGGTGGTATTGTAGTGTCTCAAAATAACCTCACACATATACCTAATGATATTATATTATTTCATTGATTCAGGGATATGAAAGTAAATCTTTTAATCAAGCCCCAAACTATTTAAAATACTGGGAAATAAGCATCCAATGATAAAGAAATTGTATAACAAAATACGAAACTTTGTAAATTACTTGTCAAACTACTGTGCTATTTGCAGGTTAGAAACACTCCCCGGATTTAAGTTCAATGCTTGATTAAATAAGCTTTTATGAAAATCATTAGCAATATTAAGCTGTATAAAAGTCATGGGTACTGTACTTTCGAAAATCAAATCGTAATAGACCTCTGCAATCAAGACTTATCAAAACTTTGTAAACATAATTATTTTTACTTACATTTCCTTCAATTGGCTCGTCATAGTTAGGATAGGATAAAACAATTAATTATTTAATTGAAAATATAGTTTTATTTGATGATATTGCATTGAAAGTTTGGTTTAGAATAGAAAAAATACATAAATCTCTTTTTTTGAACACAATGCAGGGAAATCATCAAAACAAACACGTGTTTTTGACAGTAACCTAATTGCCTGTCAGTTCTGTCACCGTGACAGAAAAGACAGAACAAAAGTGTTGCAATAGTACAAAAATATACGTTGTATTTTATGCACCGCTTACACGAGTAATAGAAAAGTAAAAGCCTCGGCGGCAGCGGTCCCTCCTTTGCATCCTTTGGAAAAGGTATAAATGGGGTAGGATTACTGCATATGAAGCTGCGTACACACCGGCCCAACGAAGGCCAACGAACGGGTTTCGTTGGCCTTCGTTGGTGCAATCTGGACGGATTAGCGAATGCCAACGATCGCTCGTTGGCGTGTGCCGGCGATCCGAAGCATGGCGGCAACATCAAAGAAATCGAGCTATTTGAACGAATCCTGTTTGGACGGTCGCCGAAGGCCAACGAACGAACGCTCAGTTGAAGCAAGAGAGCGTAGCGTGTACAACAACGTTGTAGACGTCCATTTGGTAATTACTTGGATATTTCCCGCCATTTAGATCATGCAGAAAAACAAAGAATGGAGTAACGACGATATGTTTTCAATTATAATGATGTTGTCGTCGTCCATGATTAAATTGCGAATGAAAGAGAAAAGATCCGGAATCAAGTGCCAACGAACGTTCGTTCGAGCACTTGTATTTGGACGTATTAACGAACACCAACGAGCATGCGGAGGCCAACGCTAGCGAACGATAAATATCCTTCGTTGGCCGTTCGTTGGCCCGGTGTGTACGCAGCTTCATGTAGTAATTTGAAATAATAAAACCACCCTAGGATTGTTTTATTATTCCAAGATTACCGAGTGAAAAGCCAGTTACTCAGAATAATGAATGCCTCACTTCACGGACCCTGTATAGTCTCATAGTCTGTGACCAGTCTGGCGAAAGACAGTCCGGAAAAAAATAAGTATGGAACGCGTACGAAAAATAATGGCGAGCACCGCTCACAGAGTACTTTTTACGCTATCATAGACATCTTTGGCTTTTGTCATCTGTCAGTGTCAGTCAGTCAATCGTTTAGTTTGAAAAATAATTTTAAATCATATTTAACAGTTATTTATATATTATTATTACTGTGGATAAGTGCAGTGTTTGTGTGGAGGTACCTAACTATTAGTGTTGCTTGATATTATTGATAATAATTATGTTTTATAAAACTTGCGAAATATGTGGTTTAAGAGCCGCTAGCCGGTCGTATAGATGGCCAAAAGAGAATATTCATCGCCAAATTTCCACTGGATGAGGAAAGGTAAGCTACAATTAAAGGCTAAAGCATAGGATTTAGATTATTTATAAGTATGTATAAAAAAGTTAAAGTCTAATAAAATAACTGGAGGGTCAGCACAACCAACAATAGTGCATGAATGTTTTTTTTATCGATATCGATATTTTTATTTATCATTAGTACGCACAGCTCATCAATCAGAACAACTTTTGTCTACTAGTTTTAGAAATTAGCGAAAATCAAATTCGGATCTCCATACAAAAATTACCAGTGACTTTTATTATATCTACTTAAATAATATTTAATTGTTTAATAATAATTATAAAAATATTGTTTGCAGATGTAAACAGAGGGTTAAGATGACCGGTAAGGAGGATCTGGTTTATGTGCCTATTGAAAAGCTACATCAACTTAAACGAATTTGTGGCAATCATTTTCTACCACAACATTTTAAGAAGACAATTGAAAAAAAGAAACAATTCCATGTGTGGGACTTACTGCAGACACTTTATTTTATAATAAATAAATATAATTATATTTTTCCACTTTTATTTTATTTCAACATTATATCATAGCACTTACGTCAACGGAAAATCTCGAGTTTATTTTATGGATTATATTTTTGTGTTCAAATAGGAACATAACATAACGTTGAACCGAGACTTAACGTTGGTGTCATTGTGTAACACTGAAATCCTATTGTTTAAAACTGAAATTAAAGTAATACATACACTCGCACTTTTTTTTTTACTAGTTATCGATAAAAAATATCCATAAGAAGCACATCACTATTTCAGCGGGGCTATGTTGGCAGTTTTGTACGTCATAATTTTTGTTTTGTTGGTACCCTCTGTTAGTACGCGTGAATAAAAAAAAATAATACAAGTATTTTTTTCTTTTTTTCCCTTGTACTCCCATCTCTTAAAACGTAGTGTTCTTTTCTCTATGTCTGTGACATCAGCTGTCTGTCACTGTCAAAAATCAAGATATTTTAAGGTTAGATTAGATTTGTTCATTTGTTGTATTTATTTAGTAATTTACATGGTAAAAGAGATGTCTTAGTCGAAAATGTTACGACTTAAAGAATTAAGTTCAGTTTATCGTTCTGGCAGTAAAATGTCGAGAACATGTACCTCTGCTACCGATGGAAAACGATCAGAAAAATCACAAAACTTTGAAACTGTATTCTCATTCCCTTTTGTGAAATACTTTGCTATAGTTAATAGGCTGAAAGTATACCAGCTCGTGGGCAGTTCTATAGCAATTCCAAGTAGTGCGGTTCTTGAGATGCTCAATATTGTTCCTCAGGGTGTTTTAGCAACCACTGCATATATGGGTGAGGCATGTTGTTATGAAACTATCTAGATTTTGATAAAAAGATACAAGGGAAAAATAAAATTGTTACTATGAACTGTTCTTTCAGGAATTACGGTTGGAGCTCTATTATCAATAGCAACAATCCCATTCAGAAATATAATAGGCTTCATATACATAAGTGAAGACAATACACAAATTAAGATATCAGCTTTAGATTACTGGGGAAAAAGAAAAGATAGAACCATTCCAGCTGATGAGTGGATACCTCTGATGGACCTGGGGGCGAAGCCTCTTGATGTCATCTACCTGACGCCAAAACTGAGTGATGGTTCCAGTTACAAGTTTTTCCTCAAATTTGGAAAAGTTCACAACCAAAATAAACTGTCATATGTGCTAGAATAAATTATTAATTATTTAATAGAATGTAAGCCTTGCTAAGGTGCTAACCTTTGAGAAGCTGTAGATAGATCTTGTTTTATATTATGTACTTATTATAATTGTTTCAAATATAGATTTAATAAGCTTATCTGCAGTGTTATTGAATGGAGATTCAAATAATAAAACAGTAGTATTTCATAACATTCTATTTCTTAAAGATAATAATTGGGAACCAAATCTTATTAAATAAATTTTTCGATTAAATATGGTGATAAACTAAATTGCAATAGTGATGTACAATACAATATCTTTGCCAATTCAGGTGTAAGGCTGCCATATAAAAAAGAATAGGCTACACTCATTTTAGATAGTAATTATTGATAATTATTATCTGTCTGTCCGTATATACAAATTTATAAAATTACTATGTCTTAACCAAAGTATCTCATTCAGCCAAATGAATTTACCTAAAAGCCATTCACATTCACTATAGAAGATCAAAATGTACAATCACAAGAAGTTAGCGTCTGCAGCCAGGTTCCCCCCAGCCCCTTCCCTTCCCTTCCCCTCTCTCCCAGTCTGAGATTACAGTGACCAGAGTGACTAACACAACACAGTATAACCTCATTTGTGCTAACACCTACTACACCATGGTTCAAATGTAACAAACCTATATAATTTATCATTCATAACTTCAATAAATATAGGAAAATAGAAATAAGCTGAAGATAAGTTAAAACCACTAAAAATAAGGATATGAAATATCTGTGAGAAACTCTGTGTATTGCAAGGTATTTATCTACAAAGATTACAGCATAACACTTAGCTAACTGGTGAACTAAAACAGATGACAAGAGCAAACAAAATGGCAAATTCATTACTTATCCTTACATGCTAAGAAATTTAAAATACATACAAAAACGGAGAGGTAAAGAATCCTAACAAGCTATCCATTTGCGACATTGCATCCATAATCCAATAAGCTCCATTGAATAATTTTAGAAAAAATATCTCTGTACAACATTTCACCTATAACTGAACATAATTGAATCTAGCATTGGGAACCTGGTTATCATTTACATGTAACTATGGAACTACACTATCATTATGTTAATATCCTTTCATCTGGAAACATTTCGTCTACAGAGACTACCATAACCTACACCCTTTAGGTGCCACATTGTCCAAAATATCTGAATTGCTAAAAGTGTAGCGGTGGAAAATATTTTTAAAAATCATGATTTTTCTTATTATTCCCGATTTCCAAGCAACTAAACTCAAATGAAGGCCTTCAAAACTTTAAGTCGTCGCACGTAATGTATGCTGTGCGGGGATTTGAGTAAACTTGCTTCAAAATCGGTCATATTTTGTACCTAAAGAACTTGTACATAACGGCTTGTGGGTGATACTGCTCGCGATTGACTAAGCATGATTCTTGCCGTTAATGTAGAAGCCTTTAGATATGTAATAATACCAACAAGTGCGAAAGTAGTGGACATTTCCTGTCAAGTAGCAAGTTGCAAACGAAACGACTCGGCATTCGTAGGGACGTTGAGACACACACTGAAGGTATATTACGAGATTGATCAATATAATATACGAGTAACACAAGGCATCCCTGGTAATTGGTAATTGATTTCATTGCACCTTAATTTTTACCTCAACAGTCCCAAAAACACACGTAAGGCGCAAAGCACATAGAAACTGGTAGGGCACGAGTGGAGTGAAAATATATATGTACTTATGCCAAACTTATGACGCGCTAGCATAGGTACACATTTCTGAAGAAAGTACCGTCAGAATGAACCCTACCCCCACCCTAAAGACATGTCCCGATAAGGCTCAGTCAGCGAATAAATGGTTAATTCTGTATATTCTTCAATGCTTGCAATGATTATTGGAACAAAAATGTATTGGCGAAGCAAACTGGCTGACTGTGAAACTAATCTACGTGCTCTAAGTCGTCTCTAAGCATCTCACTCCTTATCATAGTGCGAGTTTTCTTACTAGTCGATCGCTGTAGTAAATTCAATATTATATGATGCAGAGGTGTCGCCACCTAGGGGTACAGTCGCTGCATTTTTCAGCAATGTACTATTTTATATTTATTGGTGTTCGAGCGGCAAGAAACACTCTCAAACTGGGTTGAAAATGCGTTATGCTGACGCCAGCAGTCTGTTGTACTATCGCAAAACTATCCGCCTAACCTCTGTTAAAATAAAAAAATATTTACCCTATTGTCAAAAGCGTCCTATTAATGGCTGATGCCTACAAACAGATAAGAACATTTCAGGCGTGGCGTTAATTTTGTCGATAGCACGAGCAACACACGGCAAGAGAAGCATCTATGAAGGCATCTTACAGGTGACAAGTTCACAAAATATGCCGCCTTCTATAAAGTCACCGTCAAACGTTAGGGTGTTAGATGTCGCCGCTCTTAACGCGCTGCCGATGTGCCATACGTAGCAGTATTTAACCACGAGCCTAGTCGATCCAGGCCTGCGCCGGCTGGTCCATGGTGAAGGGGCTGACTCCGTTGCTCTCCATGGCCGCCAGGACCTCGCACACGTATGCCGCCACCTCTCCGCGGCTCTGGTCGATGCCCTTGATGAAAGGGTCCTCGAGGAGCTGGTCGTAGTTCGGCCGGACCGTCTCGTCTTTGATGAGGCTGGAAGAGAGATGAATGTTTAATTTTTGATGGATGCATGAATGGGTTGGTTTGGTTGGAGGGTTTTTAAGCTGCACGTTTAACTTAAGTTGATGGTGCGCTGTAAGTTACATTATATTGTAAATATGTTACACATTCAGAGTGTCTCACTGTTCCTACTAAATAAACAACAAATACCGTTTCGTCTGGAGAATTATATTTTTTATTATGTTTACTTTTAAGTATCCAATTATGTATGTTTAATTAGTTTAATAGTGTTCTAAATACATTTGTTAATATTTGCGCTGCATTAGTCATTAATACTGGCTTCCTTTCAGTTTACAAAATAATAAGAAAAACATATGACACACCACTGCAATAAAAGTTAATACTCACACAGAACAATCATCCGCAATACACTATTCTTTTCTTAGACCGACTGATAATGTGCTGAGTAATACAAATAGTATACTTAACAAAAGTAGCACAAACACTGTTGACACAAACGAATGAGATGCTACATCGACTGCAGCCTAAGTGAATAGCAGCCTAGTATGTGTTGTCTCACCATAGAGAAAGATAGCTTGCGCTTAATTTATACATTTATTTACCATGGTCCATAACGATGTCGCTAAAATGATACCTTGCGGCACGCCAGTCTTTTGCGCTCTTTAACACTTTAGTTAAGAAATAATGTTGATTATTAAGCGACGATTGTGAAAAAGCGCATGGAACCTATGCGTTGCTATAAGCTACACGCTCCGAATCCGCTCAAATTTTAAGCCAAACCTCTAAAACAACAGTATCTTCAGCCTCACCAGGTGTTGACGAAGTGCACGATGGCGGGCTGCAGCTGGTGGTGCGGCTGCAGGCGCGGCGGCTCGCCCTGCACCACCAGCTGCAGCTGCTCGAACACGGAGCCCCAGCGCGGGTAGGGGAACTCGCCCGTCGCCACCTCCATGAGCGTGATGCCGTAAGACCGACGACGTGTACATATTAAAGAGTTGTGGCGCTAGATGGCAACCTTGCGGCAAACCGGTCTATAACGCTCTTTAACGGCTTAGTTATGAAAGAATGCTGATTTGAAAGAGACGATTGTGAAGAAGCGAACGGGACCTATGCGTTGCTATAAAGGCGAGCTCCGAATCCTGTCAAATTCTAAACAAAACCCTAAATCAACAGTATCAAAGCAAACAGTATCTTGCGGCACGCCGGTCTTATGGGTTCTTTAACGCTTTTTTTATGAGCGAATGTTGATTAGAAAGCGCCGATTATGAAGAAATGCACAAAACCTATGCGAGGCTATAAGAACGTACTCCGAATCCCAGTGGCGGATTAACCTATAAGCACGACAAGCACGTGCTTGGGGCCCCGGGCCTCCAGGGGCCCCCATCCTTTTTTTTTTTTTTTTCTAATGGATACCTATTTGTTGCGGTCCTGCGACCTCTGCAACTTTGCCTAACGTTTGGGGAAGGCGTCGTAAGGCGCCTTCTCCCGTTATAAAGCGACTAAGATGAGGTCACTTCAGGAGGCTTGCCTCCTGAAGTGTCCTCAGCTTAGGACGTCGCGGTGGGTGGGGGGTGGCGTGAAGCGCCCTGGCACATGTCTAAATCGATTGTAAGTTTGGAGGCTACGGCGTCTGCGCCGGGTAGCCTCCTCTAATAGAGATGATGATGCTACTCGGACTTGGGAGTGGGGAGATCTGATGATTAACGGCGCTGTCGCCAACCTAGCAGTGAGTCTGTCATCTGGGTCTGTAAGTATGTTTTTGGGACGTCTCCAGCCCTTTGGAGCGTCCACCCTAACTGTATAATCGCATGATGAGGATATAAGCGGATTAAGATGCTCCGAACTTTTGTCGAAATATTTTGTTGAGGAATCCTTAATAAATTTCCTGATGGTCGGAATTTGAAGGTCCTTATGCAAGTTGTAATTTCGGACAAAGTAGGGAGCACCAGTGGCACGACGAAGAAAATGATTTTGAATGACCTGAAGTCGAGCAATGGAGGGCGAATGGGCAAACACTACGCTAGCATAGGTCATGACTGGTCTAATGCATGTCAGATACAAGCGTACTTTGCTGCGTAGTGAGAGCTTGGGGTTGCGAATGAGAGGAGCAAGTCGGCATAAATAGAATGCCGCCTTGTTCCTCACTTTGTTGATGTGGGCCTTAAAGTTCAATCTGCAGTCAAGAGTGACTCCAAGATATTTTACTTTGTTAGCCCATGGAATAGGTTTGCCGAACATGCGAATGTTCGGCTGGATCGATCTGTAATAGGCGTTAGTCCGGGAAAAGTACACTGCTGTGCTTTTCTCGGGGTTAACATCCATCCTCCACTTACGAAACCAATCGCCTAAGGCATCGGTTGCGTCTTGGAGTAGTTTGCGGCGAATGGTGTGGTTATGAATGTCTGTGACATAGATAGCCGTGTCGTCCGCATAGAGTGCGAGCGAGACTTGTGGATGTCTCGGAATGTCACTTGTGTAAAGTGAGAAAAGCAGAGGTGCTAGAACCGAGCCCTGAGGGACACCAGCGGTGACCGTCCTGAGTGAAGAGCGAGTGCCTTCGACGCGATACCTAAAAAGCCTATTCGAGAGGAAGTCCTTAATAATCAGAACGAGCCTGTCTGGTAACTTCAAATCGTAGAGTTTGTAGACTAGGCCGTTGTGCCAAACCTTATCAAAGGCTTTGGCTAGGTCAAAGAAGAGGGCAGCAGTGCCCTTTGGCTTCCTCCTAGCAAAGCCCTTGAGTACGTGCTCGGTGATTCGATGCACTTGGTGAGTGCAAGAATGACCGGCTCGAAAGCCAAACTGCTCAGCTGGAATGAGGCCTTTGGCGAAAACGAATTGTTTGAGCCTGGCTTGGATGAGTCTTTCGTAGACTTTGCCTAAGGATATCAATAGGCTTATAGGACGGTAGCTGGTCGGATTTCTCCGATCTTTACCAGTCTTAGGGAAGCCTATGACGTCGGCAATTTTCCAAATGTCGGGAAAGATACAATTAGCCAGGCAAGCGTTGAAGATCGACACTAGCAATATGATGAGAGGGGGCGATAGATTTTTGAGAACTCTGTTGGAGATCCCGTCACATCCAGGAGCCCCCTTTGAGTGAAGGTCCTTGATAATTGTCTTGACTTCAGTGATTGTGACGGGATCCAGAGTATCGACCGGGGGGATAGAGGCCCTTCGCTGTACCTCGTCGTCGACCTTATCGATGTGATTTTGGTCTGGCGACTCGGTGGATGGCGAACATTGCGTTTCAAGGCTATCGGCAAGGAGCTCGGCCTTGTCATCGTCATTGAAGGCTGGGGGCAGATTGCGATCAGTTCTGGTTAAAGGAGGCATCTCAGAGATGGAATCGGACTTTAGGGCGCGTGAAAGGCTCCAAAAAGCAGTATGTGAAGGACTGATGTCCGACAGCAGGTTGTCCCATCGTTCTGAGCGAAGCTCTTTGATCTTCTCTTTAACCAGACGCTGTAACGACCGAAGTCTTGACCGATTGTCATGACTAGGGAAGTAATCATAGGCCCTGGTCGCGGCGTTCTTGGCCCTCAGCAGAGCCTTCATATCTTCGGGCAATTTCCAGCGGTGGTTATCCGTCGCCGGAACTTGTCTAGATGAGTCTTTTACGACTAATTGGAGGTGGTTGCTGAAGGCGTCGATTGCCACGTCTATGTCTGCTTTAGAGCGGATCACGGGTGGTATTCGCTCTAATTCAGGCGACTCAGTTGTACGCTGGAGTCTACTGTGAAGGTAGTCCCAGTCGGTGACAGTTTTAAGCAGTGAAGAATCCGAGTTTACACTGCCGAGCCGCAGTATGACCGGTCTATGATCGGAGTCCAGTTCATGTTTGACTGCTATTTCTCTGACTGGGAGGGAAATATTTCTGAGCAAGGCGAAATCCAAGACATCGGGCTGGTGGTGCAAGATCCTCGGATAGTGTGTGGGCTCTAAAGGGGCGATGACATCAAAGGTCAGTCGATCCATAAGGTCGAAGAGCTTTGTGCCGTTTGGATTGAGGGTCTTGCAATTGAAGCTCGGATGTTTCGAATTAAAATCGCCGGCCAGGAGAACATGGTTCCCTAGGCCGAAGAGCGCAGAAATATCCCCTCCCACCAGAGACTTGCTACCAGGTTGGTAGCAGGAAGCAATGAACATGTCCGGATGTCCGGTCATAGCTATCCGGCATACGGTGGCCTCTAGTGTGGTAAGTTCAGGGGTATCGACTGGGCAGACATGCAGACTTCGGCGGTAGTAGATAAGGGTTCCACCACCCCTTTGGCCCGCAGATCGGTCCAGTCTGATAATCCTGTAGTTACTGATGTTTGGATTCTTCTTATGTGGCTTAAGCATTGTCTCCTGTACGAGAAGAAGATCGATGTCGTGATCCCGGAGAAAGGCTCCAATGAGATCACGTTGATCCTTCATGGAGTCAGCGTTATAAAACGCGATTGTCAGGGCCCTAGGTTTAACTCTTGCAACACAGTTGAAGAGTTATTCCTTATCAAGTTGGCTCAGAACTGTGGCCAACACCTTTAGACAATCCCTAAGGGCAGCATGTAGGTCGGCCTTGTCAGCGGTAACTTTCTTGGCCTGGGGGTGTACAGGCGAAGGTTTGTTGACCGGTGGCGAAGGTTTGTTGACCGGTGGCGCGGCCGGTCGGGGTTTCGTTGCCGACGTCATTGTTGGGGGTTTAACCCAAGCATTTGGCGGCGGCGGCGAATTTTCCACCACGTGCACGGGAGGCGCGGGGGATGTTTGGACAGCCTGTTTAGGCTTTTTTGAGCCTCTGCGAGTCTGCGGGCGAGGACGCTGAGGACAACCTCCATAGGAGGCTGTATGGCCCAGAGTGCCGCACAGAACGCAGCCGGGGGCTTCGGTGCACTCCTTCGGGTCTTTTGGTCGCGGGCAGTCTTTGGTGTGGTGGTCACCTAGACATTTGACGCACCTCGACCGAATGTGGCAGTTCCTCGAGGAGTGCCCGTATGACTGGCAATTATGACATTGGTTAGGGCTCGAGCGCTTGTGCGGCTTCTCGATCCTTAGACCAGAAATTTGACATACTGCCTTGATGTCAAAAATCCTTTTGCCCTCCGGAGAAAGCTCTAGGATGACCAAGACCATGTCATAGACCGTGGACTTGGAACGACCGTACATGCGGTGTACCTCCAGTGCCGGGATGCCCTGCGAGCGCAGGTCATCCCGAATGAGCGCGGAGTCAATCTCCTTGGGGACCCCTCGGATGACGACGCGAAGTCGACGATCTTCGGGAAGCTCCCAGTGGTAGTATTCAATACCACGCTCATCGAGGTACCGCGTGAGAGAGCGGTGATCGTCGGAGGTAGGCACCGACACTAGAATGCCATCTCTGGCATTCTTGGCCTTGGTGAAACCGATCCTCCTGGCGGCAAGGGCTTGGGAAACGGAGTTCCACTGACCCTTGTCGCGAATCACTAACGAGGGGGGTTTATACGGCTTGGGAGCCTTTGGGGCGACCTGTGCACTCGAGATGGGAGATGTTGAGGGCCTGACTGCCTTCGCAGCGTGCAAGGACGTTGGCGACGGCGACTTAGCCTTCCGCTTGCCCCTGGTGACGGTGGTGAAACCGTCATCAGGAGAGGCGGGGGACTCCGAGATGGAGGCTACCTCCATAGCCTCGGGTGAAGGCGACCTAATATCTGGTTGTGCGCACGGAAGCGACATCGACACGGCGGCAGGCGACGACGAGTCTCCGGACAGGGAGAAAGGTGCTGCTGGCGATGGCGGGAGCTCGGCGGGTGGAGCGGGAGCGGGCGACGGCGAGAACTCGGCGAGATGAGCGGGCGACGGCGCATCTGAAAGAGATGACTCAGCTGGCGACGGAGGGAATTCAGCGGGCGAAGCGGGTGCGGGCGACGCCGGACTCAGGCAAAACTTAGCGATTGCCCTCTCGAAGAGAGAGGGGTCCTCGTGCCTAATCCATTCTAACAATAGGTCGAGCATATTGTCCATCGTGACGACGAACAATGTGCCCGAAGGGCAAGGTTTTTACCTCCCTGCCTTGCGGCAGGGGGGTAGATAAAGTGCCTACTGCGTACCTGTAAACAGGTACGCGTGCCTGACTGACCCTAACAGTCCCTAGGCAGGCGCAGGTAGTGCAATTGCGCCTGCGTGTACCTGAGTTCAGGTAGTTGTCCCTACGGGTACCTGAGTTCAGGTCCTAACGGTCCCTACACTAACAGCCCAAAGGACCGAGAAGCCGGGCCGTAGACCGACTCCAAACAGTCCAATGGGAATAGGAAATAGGGATGAGGAGGGGGTGGGAGGGAGACAACTGGAGATCAACTAGGAGTTCCCCCAAGGCTGATGGTTCCAGTCCCGTCCGGTAAGTTGATATTTCCAAAAGGGAAATATCGGGCAGCCGGGTCAGTGCCCCGTAATCGGGTTCGTTAACACCGCAAGGTATCAGCCGATACGACCACACAAGAATGGTGTGGATTTTCAAAATCGTATGCAAGTCCAGAAACAATAATCGTTTGTAAAGAGTCCGGAAACAAGGAGGTCCGTCCTCGGCGCGCGGCGAGCGGTGACTGGCACCGGTCGACCACGGCGAGGGGTCGGGGGCGGCGACGGCGGGGCGTCGCGGAGAGCGGCGACGGCGGGGCGTCGCAGCGGGGCGGCAGGCAAGGAGACTGCAGCGGAGGTACACGTCTGCTCGGCAGGAGCGCTGAGAGGCGTGTAAGAGGCCCCCATCCTATGCTGCTGTTTCATTTTATACCTACATTTTATTCATCCACAATATGTCCGATGTAATGAGTTTGCTCTGATTAAAGGGCCTACCACACGCGTAAGTATCACCACAGTTTTGCCTGCACAGGCCGGCTTAAACACGGAATACCGTGCGTGTGGTTGGTTAAGGGCCTACCACACGCGTAAGTATCACCACACGATACCCATTTTCGAACTACGTGATATATTTATAGTGACCTGCACGGCTAGTATGGCCATAATAAGACAACATGTGAAGTGACTGATTAAATTGAGTCACTTTTTGATATCAGTCTTAAATGTTAGCATAGGGTGTACATGGGACTCGTTTTATTTGTGTGATTCGGCATTAGTCCCAGTGACACTGTAACTTTTCTGCTCTGTGCAAATAAGTTTTTCAAATGTTATTTTTTTCCGAAAACCTCTCATTTGTGGTTGTTGTTTGTATTGTCTATGGTTTTTTGACAATTAAAATGTCACCAAACGTCAAACTTGAAGAAAATTTTGACTGTTTGCTGTTTGGTGCTTTCGAGAGTTTCGAGTGTATTATTTTGGTAATATTACTTTGCTTTGCGCTACCCCATGGATTCATATTGGCTCATTAAACTACTTTATTGAGTTTCTTGGACATCGTCTCATCAAATGATATACGACCAAGCTTGCTCCCGACCAAGCACGCTCAGATTCCTTGGGAGCTCCTGCTATCGGCAGCCGTCGATGCATCGGATCCCTGAGACGAAGAACAAAAACAGCATGCCACCTGACTGATGACCCACCCACTGTCTACCCGGACCCAGGAGCTAGAAGGCCTTGAGAAAAAAGCCCGGGCAGGATCCTGACGGGCGCAGAATATCATCTTCGATGCTTGTCCCACGGCCTGACTGAATAATATTTATATAATCAATGGAAGGAAAAAAACAGTAGGTAAGTGCCAGTACCCGTGACATGTTATTATAATTGGGCATATGCACACAAAACAACTCAAAAAACTTTTTTCACATGGCACTACTTGGTCGGCTAGGCCTAAACCCTACCTTCATTGGAAGGAAACCCCTACCCCAGCAGTGGGGACGTGATGGGTTATGATGATGATGAAGAGGACAATAGGAGTCATATTCTTAGTTCATAAGTATAACTAAAATCTAATGAAACATTTTTGTTTGTTACAGAACATTGAAATTGGCTTGTAGGCAAGACAGAAGATGGTCAAAACCGGTCAGAAATTGATGCCCTAGACACGGTTGGAGAGCTCTTGTTGGCAGAAACCACCTGAATGGTGAATGGTGGTGCTGAATGATGGTCAGATGACATTAGCAACCTTGTGGTGAAACAATGAACTGGAGCGGCACCGAACTGATAAAGTTGAAAAACTTGGCATACATACTATGAGACCCATTTGATGACTGATATAAGCAAAGTTCAGACTGATTATTGTGATAGTTGATAACTAAGAATACCTAATATGCTTTTATGGTGTGTGAAATAGTATACTTTTTATAATTTATTAATTAAAAGTTTAATAAATGTTTTACTTACCTAAAGAAAATATTATATTTTTATAACCATTTAAAATAGTTGTAAGTACATGCTAGCATACCCACTTATTTTTTTATAGTTAGTGTGTAGTTGATAAATAATAAAGCCTGACTAGGCTTTGTCACTGTAGTGAAAGGATTAGTCGCTGACTACCCGGTGTGCCGGATGTATTCAATGTACAGTTCATATGATTTACACTTCATGAAATCCACATTTAGCATTCAAACTATTCAATTAGCCACTTCATCTCAGTTAGTGTTTTGTTCACGTGTTGTTGATAAATCATAAAGCCTGACTAGGGTAGGTCGCTGTGGTGAAGGATTAGAATGAGCCGCTGACTGCCCGGTGTGCCAGATGTATTCAATGTACAGTTTATATTATTTACATTTCGTGAACTCTATATTTAGCATTCAAACTATTCAATTAGCCACTTCATTACCTACATACTTTGACGTGAATAGGCAAACTTAAAGTATAAGTATGGGAGACAACTGAAAATCTGTGGTTTGTTCCTAAGGGCAAACATATGCGCTGAGTTGCTTCCCTTTTGGTCTGCTTCAACACACACATTTCGCCTCTTAATTTAAGTGTACAAATGTTTAAGTGGAACAAATTAATGTCTATCTATCTAACTTATTAGCACATGTCAGTGACAGGATTTGAATCCACATCTCTTCCGTGAGGGGCGGGCGCTTACCCGTCTGAGCTAACACCGCTACATATAAGTAATATGATATATAATTTTAGTCAAATAAAAAGAGGATGTGTGTTTTGACAAATGTTGTTATTAAAGCATTTTCAACGGGTTATTAGAGTCCCGGATCATCCTCCCTATAAGTACTTATTATAGTAATTTTCCTTTCCTGCATCTCTTCTTGTAGAGCAAGGATGAAATTAACAAAAACTAAACAAATAATAATTTGTGTCACATGTTATCACCACCTTCGAATTTGAGTGATAAAATGCTACCTAAACAAATGTCAAACTGAGACAAGTGTGGACAAATTGGTACACCTATGTTAGGAAATAAGACAAATCTTCCAATCTCGCTGTCAAAATTGTAACTCACATCTTGTAGTGATTATTTCGTGTTGGCCATGTTAGCGTTTGTGAGGACAACTGGTATCACACAATTTGTTGCAACTAGCTGTCATTTATATCTTGTCGCAGCCATACTGTGCTACGCGTGCTGTAATTCCCGACGACTTGGTCATAAACTGCAGGCACTATACCTTCAGTCAGACGGCAGTCTGACATCAGGGATCCATGGAGCAGTGGATCTAGCCGCTGCAGCGTATAGCCACAGTACTCACTAGGAGAGTCGCCTCGGGGTGGTGAGACCCCTCCCTGATGTCCTGACAGGTGCCGGAGCTGTTGATGGCACGCTCACTTCCCGTACTCCATCCGGAGCACTCGTGTTTGGGATCCACACTAGGGACAATGGAGAAGCCATTTGCCAGATCTCCACTCTGGTACCGGAGCTGTAATGCGCGCTCACCTCCCGACATGCAGACCTACATGTCTACCCATGGAGCCTACTCAGCTGGGTCGGCCGGCGCATGCTATCTGTTACGCACTTCTTGATATCCAGTCAAGCACCGGAGATGTCAGTCCAACTGACGTCGGACCAGCTAACTATAAGGGAAACTCACGTGCCCCGTGACTCTTTCGCATCAACGGCCCTCGTCCTAAACCGCTACTTGAGCCACTAGCTGCGCACGGGGGAGACGCCCGGTGACATAAGCTACCGGGCAGACGAACGTTGTCCTTTCCCTGTAGCTAACCAGCGCCATTACGAATCCATACCTAAGTCCGGATCCACTAGCAAGCTAGTGGAGGGTAGTACCCTGGTCCAAACAGCCGGACTCGTAATTCCGGCTGCGCAACCCCGCACACCTCGGGTCCTGGTGGCGGTTGATCACTATTATCACCAGTATCACCACAGCTTTAACTGCGGCTTGTACTATAGGTAAGGTTAAAAAAAAAGAAAGATTGATAGTGGTTTTATGAAGTCGGTTTTTTAAAAATTATTATATATTTTGTTTTATTGTTTTTAGTTTATTTGCAATAATAATTGTCAATTAAACGTAAGATGCAAATGATACCAATAAGTCCTACTAGTCAATACGATTCATTCAAGCCTAAACACGAGGTAGTTGCTATATACTGTTGAGGAGTTCCCTTGACTGCCTTCCGTTTCCATCATCAGATCAGCTCAAGGTCACCATCATATTTTTTTGTATTAAGAACTATATTTACGTTCTAAATTTGATTAGAATCGGTTAATAGGTGCTCAAAATGGAAATTCATACCCTGTTTTTACCCCTTTACCCACCCTTGGGGGTAGAATAAAATTCTGAAAAAAGGGACCACCCCTGTGCTCAACCCAATACATCAAAAAATAATTTTCAAAATCGGTCCATAAACGGCGGAGTAATCGGTGTACACACATAAAAATAACATACGGACGAATTAAGAACCTCCTCCTTTTTTTGAAGTCGGTTAAAAATGAGGCTTGCGCGTACTTAAATGTGCCGTGTGATAGCTCGGCGTACCTGCGCAGTTGTAAGTTGTAACTGTGGTGGTGGTGGTTTTCCATCCTTTTTTATAGAAAAGTTATAGGACGTTTTAGCTATTGAACTGTTTTGTCACTCTTTTTCAAGGAACAAATTGTTCTAAATTAGGGGCCTACACAGGCTTTGTGCTTAGGGCCTCCAATGCTCTTAATCCGCCACTGCCGAATCCTGTCAAATCCTCAGCAAAACCCTAAAACAACAGTATCTTCAGCCTCACCAGGTGTTGACGAAGTGCACGATGGCGGGCTGCAGCTGGTGGTGCGGCTGCAGGCGCGGCGGCTCGCCCTGCACCACCAGCTGCAGCTGCTCGAACACGGAGCCCCAGCGCGGGTAGGGGAACTCGCCCGTCGCCACCTCCATGAGCGTGATGCCGAGCGACCACACGTCCGAGCGCACGTCGTAGCCGCGCGCGCGGCCCGGGTCGATGCGCTCCGGCTGTGGGGGGTGGAGGTTTAGAATAATGTAAGGGCATAAATAGGGATCGCAAGAAATCGGGTCAATCAGGACCTATTGGGATTTTAAAACCATTCAAGTTGTGTAGATTAACTAGAATTTTTAAGGCGCAGTTTAGTACAGCGCTTGTGTTAGCGCTACTTTAATTATTTATTTTTATTAGGTAACTATAAATTATTTTAACTAATCAATTTTTGCAAAGGGGTTTCCCGTCGGCATTCCGGGCTACAAAGTAGCACTCAGGGGTAGAGTAGTACTTTAAGACACTCAGAGTAGTTCAAAGAAATGATGAAAGAGATTGATAGAAGTGTTAGGGCATGATTTTACAATGTTAACCTTATGTACAGTCAAACAATGAACCTTCTTAAAATGAATTCAATGGAAAATCAAGCTAACTCACCGCCATATAAGGTCGACAGCCGGCGTCCCGGGTGCGCGCTATCGAGTCCACGAGCTTCCCGGAAATACCGAAGTCACACAACTTTATGTCGCCTCGCTTATCTAATAATATGTTAGACGGCTTTACATCCCTGCGAAATAAATAAGGAAGGTGAGAACATAATTGAGTAGAGGCTAAATAACTGTAACTGTAACTTTAAAAGCATCTGTGGGTCATTGACTTCGAAAGATATTCTGCAAAGATTTTGAATGGGTATTTTAAAAGGTGAAATAAGCCATAATTTAAAGATGAGTTAGGTATGCAATATTGTCATATACTTAAGTCTTATGTTTTTGAATATGTTATGCTTATCTAAATGATGAAAGATGGTGTTTTTGCCTCAAGGATAAAATTAGTATGATGGATGAGTCTATTAGAATCTTAGTAAAACAACAGAGGGGTAATAAACATATTAAAGCATGCCTGTGCGTGTGTTTATGTGTGTTACCAAAACTTACCTATGTATTATATTTAATTTCTTTTTTAAGTAATTTAAGGCTTTGACTGTAGCCAGTGTTATTTTCGCTAGAATGGTTTCAGGTATTCGAGACTTCATCTTTTCAAATACAAACTTGTAAAATTTATCTAATGATGTATCCATTAATTCCATACATATCCAACATTCACCCTGAAATTAAAAATATTGATTAATACACTTATTAAAGTCACAAAATAGGGATAACATAATTTTCTGGAGAAGTTTGTGCTAAAGATTATAAGAAATTAATTTGGTTCATGTCAAAAAGCATTCCTATTGGAGTTCTGGAGTGAAATTGCCAAGGATCATCCAGCGTTAGAAAGATCTGTCCTTTGTTAGAGCTTTCAACTTCTTGGAACAATAAATGCCATGCTAAAATCATTAGGAAACATGAACTAACCTCTTTAAACAGAGCTCCATAGAAGCGCACAATGTAGGGGCAGTCATTGCTCTTCATGACCACCTCCAGGTCCATCAGCAGCTGCTTCTGCTCGCGCTCGTCCACCGTGGACCGCAGCCGCTTCACCGCCATCACACGGTTAGTTCTGACAAGAGAAATATACATTGATTATTACTTTCAAAAGTCCACCAACAAAATTTTAGCAGTCAATTAGATTTAATTTCACAACTTATAATTTTGTTAAATTGTGGTAAGTAAAGCAAAAATTTGACTAATGACATGTTAGGCTGAATTAGTTAGGTGTCTTATATAAAAAAACTGTAGCCAGTAGACAATTTTATGGTGGTTTTACTGTATTCTTTATAAAGTTTCTTTGATGTCTACTGTATTGAGCCAATTAATAGAAAATCGCATAGCTTACATTTTGTGAACCATTTTATTGACAGCTCCAAAAGCCCCTCGTCCAATTTCCCCATGGTCTTGAAGGTCATCTGCGGTGAAGTCGTACACCTCTGTGGCAGACAACTGCAGCTTTCCTGATGACTGCATGGATGGGTAGATCCGGAATCTGTCCCTATAACAATTGTTTTACTTAAGCTGGATTCCAAGGATAAGGCAAATAGTTGCTAGTGTTTTATTGAGCTGGTTCTACAATCAATTTATGTTTAATTAATTGTAATGGTTTCATGATTATGTGTTCAATTAAATTGATAAATAAATTTACATGTATCAATGCTTTTATACTTAGTGAAGTCCTAAAGTCTCCAACCATTATTTTCCACATGAGGTGTGGTGGGGCTTTGGCATTATGCCAAAGTGTATACTTATTTATGAAGTTTATTGTACTTGTAGTATGTAAGTTAAGATAGAAATATGTAAAATGTGCAGATCAGTAATTCTAATTGTAAATGCAGTCAATAAATATACTTCTTAATACCAACCTAGTACTGTCAGGCCGCACATCTCTGATTCCTGTTCTAGAAGAGGTTCTTGGCTTTGGAACTCCGGATGAGTTGGCTGAGAATGGCACAAAAACGGCACCGTCCCCCGACGACCCTCCCAGGGGGAGATCCAACACCTTACGTTTCTCTGTTTTGCTACCCATACCTAAATTCAAGTCCAGTTTCTTTCGTGGCCTATTAGATCCTGTAGAAACAACCAATCAAATGAGTCAATTATGGAACATATTTCAGCAATTTGACAACTAACAAACAAGATTCTTCTACAGTTCACTACAACACAGTACCAGGTCTTAGCTAAATCACTACTAGCAGCTAAGACATGCATGGAAATACCTCAATTGACACCTTATGACTGTCTGTGTAGCCACTTTTGTTGTCAGTAGTCAAATTGCTTACTCAATACAACTTGGTAGTAAATATGCCTGTAACATTTTTGGTTATTGTACTAACATTGTCAGTTCTACAAGATCAACAACCGCTATGAACATCAATGAACATTACTACTCTGCTGATGGGGAGATTAGCATAAGCCTAACAGGGAAAAGGAAAACCCGAATTTCAGCTGTACATAGTTTTTGGGAAATAACAATTACCCATGCGAATTAACAAGTAATAGTTTCTGTACTCATTAACAAAGATACAAAGAAAAATCTAACATAACAAAAATTCTTGTGCCTATACGTAACTAAACTGTTGTACGTATACCTACTATAATGCAGTGGTTTTGTTTATATCCGTAGATAGTAAATGTTGATAAATTGTACAGAAGAGTGAATATATAGTAAGAGGTCTTGGACATCAATCACATAATAAAATAGGAATCGATTGAAATCTTATAATTTCCTTCATACCTTGGTTTGATGACACTTCGCCATTCCTCGACATTTTGGTGCAGATAATTCAATAAAGTGTTCACTATTCTTTGGTACTAATAATGCTATTCCTGCTCTCCATTAGAAGATGTATTACTGAGTTATTTAATTCTTTCATAACATACAACGTAAATTAATTTTATTCAATAAATTCATGCTAACAACACAACAACGGCAGCGATCGACGACATTATGCTACACAGACTAAAAAAGGAAACAGATTATCATCAACATTCACAGATTCAATAACAATGTCCCATTCACTGTCCTTGTACGACAAAAAATATATTTTACTAATCATTGCAGTGTTATTCATTAGGTACAAAAGAATGTTCGCAAAACCATTATTTTTGGTTTTATATGCCATTTTTTGTCGTTTTTACAATCGCCTCTGAGCGGCATCAAACATAAGAAATTTGAGATAAGATTGTAATCATTCGTTACACAGATTCTTAGGCTTTTTGACTTGACCTAAAATTCATAGTGTTAAAGCGAAAGAAAGCCCGAGTGAAATTTTGCATGATTCCTATTAATGGCCAAAGGCCGAAATATCAAGTGGACCGTAGACAACACTATTTGGCTGTAGCTGTCACTGTCACACAGACAGAACTGTCAAATGTCAAAGAGTTGTCAAATTACTATCGATGTTTTTTTCACACGAAATTTGTAGAGCTCGCGAGCGGAGAAACATTTTGCTTCTTGGGCCGGAGGCCCAGTCTCTCTTAAATTTAGACTTTTTAAGCAAAGGCGGTCGTGATAATAAATAAACTAGGAAAATAAGTCTTGAACAATGTCTTAGTAAGTATTTTTCAACATTCATTTTAATATTTTTTTCATGTTCTCCAATGTGTTAGTTCGGCGAATATTTTTTATTTCATTTATTATTAGTACTTAAGCCTTTGCAAGGACCAATTATAGCCAGTGTTACATAAAACGCATCAATTATCATTCAAGTATAATTTCATGTTGTGTCTTTGTATTATACAACAGGTTCTTATTCAAACCTTTTTCTCTACATATAATTTCTAGAGGTTCCCACTAATTTCGTAAAACAGTTCTCAGTTTAGGTTTAAATAGTTACTATGTTTTTTTTACTTTTCTTGAGCATAGTAGTCAGTACTTGTATCCAAGGTGATAAATAATGACAACACTCTACATAAACTATGTGTACAGTGATAAGTTGTTGGGAATTCCCTAATCATCATTACACCTGCTTATTTTCATAGAAGCAATTCCCACTCATCTATAGAATATCTAAGAGCATTACTCATAACTTTTGTGTTGTAATGTTTTCTAATACATTTCACCAGTCATGCCTTCAAAGTAATTAAGGTATAATACAAAAAGTATTGCTATACATGCAAGACTGAATTATAAAAAGATTAGCTACTAATTAACCTACCAAAAAAACATTGGTTTTCACTATAGTTCAAGAAGTTGAAGTTAAAAAGAAAGTGGGATTCAAATTCCTTGTGCTTTAGATTTAATAAAATGAATAGACCACAAATCTATTATCACTTATTTCTTTGCAGATTCTGAATCTCATAAAAATCTCATTAACCATGTATTGGAAGAAGCTGAAGCTATTAGTTTGGAAGAACTTTTTACTTCAAAAGAGACACAAATGGCAGACCATATTCGAAATAGCCTCGCCAGTGATATTTGCTATGTTCCTTATACTCATTAGAAGTCTTGTAGCTCCAAAATCTAAACCAGGAATGAACTATGAGTCCTTTCAACCTACATATTTTAATATCAGTGGGAGAAGTTTGTAAGTATAACTTCATTTTGTCTTTCTTACATTACACACTATTCGTAAATTACAGCCGAATTGCAATATTCATATATTGAAAAATATTATATCAAATCAAATTATAAATTGTCAAAAAGGTTTACTTATGTATTCATGAACTTTGAAGCTCTGATCACTGATTGATAGCGTAATAATTGTAGAAATCTTCAAGTGAGCCCATTAGTCACCCTTAGCATGAAACTTCTTATATTTGTTTCCCAACACACTCCCTGTATATGTTTTCATAGCAGTGTACATGTACAGGGTGCTGCAAAAATGGTATAGTAAGCTTTGTAAATTAATTTTCAGTGGTAACCTAACAACAGCCAGGAGAGAAGGTACTTTAGCATTTTCCCCAGAAAGCCCATTGACAAGGACTTTAACTAAAAAAGCCATAGAAACAGTGGTATTGGACAATGTGAATGGATTTTTGGCATTATTATTTGATGTCAGTATGCTGCCCGAGCCTAAAGGGTATGCCTCCGCCAGTGAAATGGAAATGGCTCTGAAAGAACCTAATGTCATGAACCATGTGTTATGTGGGATACAGTTTGAAGATAGTATGGCAAGTAAGTATTTTGTTTAGTCATATTGTTTTTGAATTTAATTAAGGAGTGGCCCTAATTTAAACAAGGAACAGAGATCCATTTTCAACTTTGGCCTTTAATGTAATAATGTATTACCTAAACTTGTTTTCAAAGTTATATTAAAGTCATGTGTTTTGGTGTTAGGAAACTTTTTTCACCTTTTCAACACAATCAAGCAAGACATCATAATTTGATTAGAAATCCCATCCATGTGATACAGTTTATGGTCATGATGTGCGAATTTAATATGTTGTTGTGGTTGAGGCACTTCTGTAGAACATTTGTAGATCATAACAATAACCCACCAGCCTTAGAGAAGACCCATATCGCGAAGTGCCTATCACAGGCTGCATATTCGTGTTGTCTTTCTAATCTAAGCCTGCGGCAGCGACGAGATTATAGCAGTCTTGCAGAAGGGCGCCTATGCCTCTTCATAGGCAGGGTGTTTGTGTTTTGTTTTTATCTAACGTCCTAACCTTACCAGCAGCCGCTACACGGGGGTCGTTATCGACGTCGATAAACCCTTTCATGATTTACCTAACACGTTCCACCAATCACAGGTATTCAGGCGAATCGCGATATAGTGTCAAATATCTACGTCGATAACGAACCCGTGTAGCGAAAAATTCTTACCAATCTACCCTACATGTTCTAACTTAACCCTGCAGAGGCGACAGAATGGCCGGACGACGTCGTGGTGACGCTGCGCTTCCCGGCGGTGATGCGCACGCCCATGGTGGAGCACCCGCTGCGCGCCAGCTGGCGCACCAACCTGCTGCTGCCGCTGTTCGCGCGCCCCGGCCCGCGAGACCCTGACGACTTGTACGGTGGGAAGACTCCGGGTAAGTGGATGATTTTTTTAAGACCAAAGGCTGCTCTTGTTGGTTGAATTATATCTAATTTAGATATATCCAACGATGATTCTATCTCGTTGTATAAAACTCTATCTTTTTGTATAAAACTCTATCTCGTTGTATAAAACTCTATTACGTTGTATAAAAATCTATGTCGTTGTATAAAACTCTATATCTCATTGCGTTAATTTTACCGATTGATACGTTAATCAAAAGTAGTATCGCCTAGGCGCCCTCCAGGCGAAGCATGGACGTTGAAATGTATGCCCACATAAAGTTTGAGGCGTCAATTAAGATCTCAGGGGCTATTCTTGTTTAACGAACACGAAATTCCGGAGAGCTGCTGCGCTTATCACGACTGTCATGGCAGTACAAGGTACCGAAAGCATAACAGAAGGGCAATTCTTGCTTTAAAAAATATTACTCATCTCTGAAGCTTCGTATCGTAATGCGTCAAGCAATAGTGCCAGAGCTGAAGTGTCGATGTCGATTGACCCATGAACTGTGTGCCCACATTATGTTTGAATAAATATGCGCCCAGCATTTGAATGCGCTCGTCAATTAATTATGAGATGCATTTCACTATTAAGTAGTTCGATGACCGGAAGGGTTTGAAACATTTTGAAAACTTTAATCTCAATCAACTTGTTTTTTTTGTATATTTTATTGTCCTATAACTAAATGAGTAATGACACAGGTAAATATAAGATAAAGTACGAATTGAAGCTATGATTCCTACGAGGAAACTTTTAAACAATGCTTAGTCCAAGGTTGCAATCATTCCATGGCTTACCATTTTCATTAGCCTGTGTAAATCCATCCATGGTATGCTAGTATGGGCTACAACTTTCCTAATGTCATCGGGTCAAGGGGTCAGAGCTTACAGGCTGACCCCTCGATCCCATTACATGCCATAATTTACTGGTCTCCGAAACCGCAACGCTCACAGGCCACGGTAAACATCGTAAGTTCATGAGTTTTCTGTTTACCCGACGGTGTGGCTAAGGTTGGATGATTTATGTATGAGGCCGGTGTGAGTGTCAGCCGTCGTTATGCCGCTATAATTGACTCCGGCATCAGTGCAGTAAAACTGTACAGTTTACCAAACAAATACCCATATTCGCGGTATATTCACCTTACCGAGGTCACAGATTAACTATTAGCCAAGGTGTTGGATAGGTAGGTAGTTTACCAACCAGTTATTCAACAGTGAGACTATTTTGAGGGTCATACATAGTTCACATCGTATAAATCAAATAAGTATATAATCATTCTCTTCCTCATGTTAAATGAGCGGGCCAGATGTAATAAACATTTTCCAGTATCCACTTCATTACTCTATTGTTACGCACTTTATGTGTTGATATCGGAAGATGCATCAACTTTCATGGATGCCGGATTTAGATTGTTTGTATCTTCCACCGTTAACTTTATTAATATACTAGCTCACAGAGTTAAGTAAGTATAATGATTCTCCAAGGATCGCTAAACCGATGTTGACGAAACCTGTTAACAAAAACATCTCGTGAACCTTGCTATCATACAAAAAATACCGCTATCGATTACGTCTGTCCTTCTCGGAACCACACATGACAAACGTATAACACACCTCTCTCATATCACCAAGATCACCAACAGAATAAATGGAATGTACGATGCACGTGTCTCAATAAAAGACAATAGCACCGAACAGTACTCGTCGTATTAACTTTAATTACAAATAATTGGACTTTGGCTTGATAGGCGAACAGTAACGTCGCCTTTACGCAATGCCGTTTGCTTGTAGCCTACATATTGATTCATCCTTCCTTAATTAGATTCAAGGACTGGTTTATTGATTGATTTTTATGAAGTATGAGGCGGTGGTGGATTAGACGTTGTTGAGGTCATACTTTAAACACTAGGTGGTGCAGGTCATGTGTGTTCACTGGGGTTGTAATGCACCTGACGCCCGTTCCTCGGGTACATTATAACTACCAATTTTTCCAGTTTATTATGAAGACAGCCCCCTTATTTCGAATCGCTGAAAAAGTTGCGTTAGTTATAAAGGCGTTGATATTCTATAAAAATGTAACAACAGTATTGCACAAAACTGTTGATACTGATAATTATGATTCATCCGCACAGATTTTAAAATCTGATTTTAAGATCTTAAGATCATGGACATTGAACATTATGGACATGCGTAATTGACATAGTTGATAAGTGTATGTTTCACAATAAGCACAATTAAACTACTGTGCACATCACCATAGAATCTAATAATAAGAGAATGTAGCTCTGCCCAAATTTATCTTTTACGACGTTCGACTTAAGATTTTGAACAACACACAAGCTATTTAGTCTCCACTATAATTGAACCCGCTACCACTTGATTGAAAAGCGGGGCCTGCCTACTTACATACAGTTGCTGCATTACCCAGTAAGCAAGCCATCTCATATTTAGGTGACCGCGGGAATGTAGGTATCTACTTTACAAGGCCGAAGCATTTATGTCCGTCATAAGTACTTTCTAGGTTTCCTCACATTAGTGATTGGCGGATTAACTGTAGAGCTATTAATCTTATACTTATGAACCTAATACTTCCAAGTACTTAGGTTAGTTTTTTTTCAAAGTAGACTGGTGGTTGTCCTGCAATCCCTTAAACATATTTGAAATCCCTCCCATGGCCCATGGGTATAATAATTGGATAATACTCGTATACATAAAGTAAACTAGCATTGCGCTCAGCAATTAACCTCCATTCACTCAGCAAAATTATGGTTCTTGATGACTGTAGTTAGATGAACAGATACTTTACTTAATAAAAGGACAAATGTACCTCCGTCATTTGTATCGTATATTTTCACCCTTATTGCCAAGTTATGAACGTTCCCAATTGCAAATTAATGGGTTCTTTTTGTACCTTCAATATTCGTTTTATAGAGGTAAATAGGACACCGCAGAGAGGGCGGCTGGTAAGGATTGCGAAAGGGCGGTAGTTATGGAGAGACTTCACTGTTGAATATCTGTCTAATACGCACAAAATTACATTAGGTACTAAAATAAAGTGATTTAGCCTCACTTCTAACTATTTCTACACTAAGTACGTATGCATTTTTGCCTTACCCCAATCTTCCACGCCTTACACAATTTTATCTTTCCAGGTTATTCCGGCGAAATGTTCCTAGCCGTCCAACACGCAGTTTCTATAGAGATCATCAAAGCGAAGTCCGGGCAGCCCCTAGAGACGAAGGTGTTGCTGCAGCGGATGCCCCAGCTGCCGTACACAGAAGACCTGCTTCTGCTGGCGATGGAGCGGTTCATATCTATGATCATCATGCTCTGCTTTGCGTACACGTTTGTGAATACCGTCAAGGTTGTCACGGCGGAAAAGGAGTTGCAGTTAAAGGTGAGTTTAATTAAGTTTCTTTACTGGTCAGACATCAGCTTTCTGTAAGGTTTTCAATAGCCGTTTAGGCTTGAAGGAAGAAATAGTAAACAAACACAAAAATACACTGTAGTATCTATAATATTATGTAATCAATATACTTACACATATAAGATACTTTGCCTTGATGTAATTTTCCATAGAGACGTCACATAGCGAACCTTTAGTTTATCCTATTATTTTTATAGCGTTAGTTTAGTAAATTTTAGACGTCCAAAGTTTTTTGTCAAAATCCTTATATCATAAAAAAGTACTTAATTCTATATTCGTCATCTTTTGAATATAGTTGGCCTTGAAATGAATTAGCGCCTAGATGATAAATGTAAAATCTTATTAATAAAATGTTGACGTGAACGTTGTGACGTCGCCATTTTTATCCCACTAACATTACAAACGCAACGGATGTTTGTTACTTTATCACTGGGAAACTAAATTTGGTACTATTAGTTATTAGAAAGCTCTCACCCTAGACATTGTGAATCAGGCCCCAACACGGTTGGGGCCACGGCTATAACACATAGGAAACTTTGTTCACGAAATTTTCACAATAAAATATCGATTAAACGAAGCATTTTTTTTCGCGTGGATTGGTTTTCTCATCCAAGAGTTACTTACTTAATTCTTTAACTATGTTTCTCTATAAAAATGTTTGGTAATTTGTAGGTCTGACTATACGTACAAGACGTCTATAAAGTGTTTTACCTCATGTAGTGTCGAGAACATAAATAAATAACTACCATAATGTTTTTTCCCACGAAAAAGCCAACCTAAATCTAAAATCAATACACGTAAACGTGTATAATGTATAGGTCTATTTAATATGGACGTTTTATTAAATTATAGTAATATAATATTCGATCGCGGAGCAAGACACTTTGACCTCACTATAATAATAATAATGATGATGATGGTGATGTCCTGATAAATTCTCTTTTATTTATCTACACATATCCCCGTTTCTCGCTTTTCTTACATAAATATGTGTCTACTGCTGGACATGTGACTCACAGGTCTCAACTATAGAAATGGCTTCTAGTAAAATAATGTTCCTATCTACAGTTTCCTTTCTGTTATATCTGTTGTAATAAATAATATAATAATAAATCATTTATTGCAGACTGTAAGTCCATAAAAAGTTAGTTACATAAATTTCTTAAAATATAAATATTAGTAAGACAGGTACAAAAACAAAAACAATAGAAAAGAAAAGAATGGAATAATATAGGCTCGTTTATTTAAATTGTTTATTATTTTGTTGTTGTAGGAAACCATGACCATCATGGGTCTGCCGAGCTGGCTGCACTGGCTGGCGTGGTTCATCAAACAGATCACCTACTTGAGCATTTCCGTGCTACTGCTAGTTATATTGTTGAAGGTACGGTTTATTTCTATTTATTTTGTAAATTTGTAAATGGTGTACCAATAGAAGCTCTGTTCAAACTAGATGGTACCTGCCGTCAAATTGTTTATTGCCATATTTTCCACCGAAAAATAACTGAGGTCACAAGGGAAGGAATGTTTCAATTACCTTCTACACAGTTTAACTACCAAATAGATTGACACTGCATACTAAAAGCGGTAGCAGCTTATTTTGGTAACCGCCCGTTTCTCACGACAAATATTCGTGTTCAAATCCTGGGAAGGAATACATCCTCGCAGTGGATCAGCGTAGTGATAAATGGTTGAACTTAGGACTCATTCGAGTGAGCCAGGTACTAACACTCTCGCATATAAACACAACAACTACCTTTGACTCGTTTCCAGATCCCCATCAAGTCGTCGGACACGGGCGAGCGGTTCTCCGTGATGACGCACACGCCGTGGTCCATCCTGATCTTCTTCTTATTCCTGTTCATCGTCACCTCGCTCGCTTTCAGCTTCATGGTGTCCGTGTTCTTTGCCAGGGGTGAGTGGCTAGTTATACTGGTTTAATGAATTAATATTCTCGACTAGTGTAAAGCCGAGTATCCACCAGGTGACTAGAGTAACAATAATCAGCTCCCCAAAGACATCCCCAAACAGATATCAGATGTCACAGGAGACAAGAAATGTAGTATGTAGTTTTTATTCCGGATATCTCACGGAAAAACTTTAGCTAAGTATATTATATTTACTCTGTTTTTTTAACAGACGAGTACTGAGTATGTCTGATGATAATTATTGACAGAGTGACATGGGTCAATGTTAGAAACAATAGCAACGCAGTAAAAAAATCCGTGGGTCAATAGCAACAACATAGGCACATTTCAGTACCAACTCGTTTGTAAAAAATATAAGTATATATTCCCTGAAGATTGCGCTTTTCCTTTATTCTATTCAACTCGTATTCTAAAACCTCTCTCTCTTTTCCCAGCAAACACAGCGGCATCGTTCATGGGCCTGGCCTGGTTCGCCACCTACTCGGTGTTCATGCTGACCCAAGTACTGTATGAAGACATCAGCCTCACCACCAAGGTGCTGCTGAGTCTGATCTCCAACACGGCGCTCGGGTTCGCCTTCCAGATGCTCATCATGTGCGAGGGGAAGTCTGGTGAGTTATACTATGAAGCCGTCCATACAACTTTACATCATATAAAAAGTATTTTCTGTTGGCTGAAAGGTCTGGTGAGTTACACCTCGGTTCAGGATAGTTGACCACGCCTTCTGCATTTATTCAAATGTCAGATGCCATTGTCGCTATGCCACCGCTGCTCGGGCATAGTTTGTCAGGCTTAATTTTTGGCAATGCTCGTTAATTTTGCTTCGTGGACTGTATCATCTACTTTTCAAGATGCCGGGTTCGATTCCCATATTTCAATCTACGCATATACTTGGCAGCTCCAATTATAGACCTAATATCAGGGTCAGGCTTAACAATCTTAGCATAACGTAATAACCCATCCGTTTCCCCCGCAGGTCTCCAATGGTCGAACATGTTCAAGCCGGTCTCGTACCACGACTCGTTCCAGCCCGGTCACGTGGCGCTCATGTTCGTCCTGGACACGATACTGTACATGATGATAGCCATGTACGTGGAGAAGATCCGCCCGGGGCGGTACGGGGTGCCGCTGCCGTGGTACTTTCCGGTTACTAAACAGTTTTGGAGCTCGAAGAAGAGTCGGATAGCTGGTGAGTGATGAAAATTAGTCTTTTTGGATCTAGATTTAGGTTATTTATTTTTCTGCTGTAGGAGTTTTGGGGCTGCATTATGTTTTATGCTATGACCCATCATACCTCTCGAATTGTAGTATGGTAGCGCCAACCAGAAGGTCCTGAAAGACAAGGCTTAGTTGAAATATTTTGTTAGCTCCAGCTCAGTAGTCTTTCAAAACTATTACTCTTTGTATAAAAGTCACTGTCACTGTACGGTACTGTACATGATGATAGCTATGTACGTGGAGAAGATCCGTCCGGGAAGATATGGGGTACCGCTGCCGTGGTACTTCCCGGATACTAAACAGTTTTGGAGCTCGAAGAAGAGTAGGATAGCTGGTGAGTACTGAAATTAGGGTTGTTGGGTGAAGATAAAAATGATATTTCTTTGATAAGATTACTGTTGTTGGGACTGCGTTGTGCAATTTTATGTTAATTTGCATAGAATGATTCTCAGAAATAGTAGCATCCTGATCGACCACGCTAAAAAGGCTAGGTTGAAATAAATTTTTAGTATAACTCAATACTGCGATCCAGTAAATATGCGGCCTATTCTATACTCGACAACATTTAATCGTGATTTGATTCTATAGGAATCTACATATTATATGCATAATCTCTATTTTTCGGCCCGCTGTACAGTAGTCGCACTGATTTCTGTCTGTTCTTTTTCTTTACCACCATAACTATTCCAGCCTGTATACACACAAAGCCCCTCCCTTACTTCACAGCACTAAACCGGTCGACGACGGCAGCGGACGCGGAGTACAACGACGCACTACTGAAGGTGGTGCATGATGAGGAGCCGCAGGGGGTGCCCATGGGCATACAGGCTACGGTATGTACAGTACAGTCAGCGAGATGAGGTATATGTATACCTTTGTTAGGGATGTGTCACCTGCTCCTTACATAAACCACAAAAAATGTCAAAAAACTAATTGAAGGGTGAAAAAGACACATAGAGAGCAGTGCTGCTGTGGGAAAATATATTATTTAAATCATATCATAATGCAATACTTAAACCATTTTTTTTTCAACGTCTGCTAGGAAATTAGTCGTTTTCACAAAAATATTTCATTTTATATTTTAAAGTCTATATATTTTGAGCAACTGAGATAAGATAGAAAATACTGAAATTTAAAAATAAATAGGACGTTTTCCATAGGTAAATGTCAAGGTGGACTGTATTTATAATTATGTATATTTTGTTTACAGAATCTCACAAAAATATACAGAGGGGGAAGGAAAGCAGTCGATAACTTGAATCTCAAAGTTTACGAAAACGAAATCACAGTATTATTAGGACATAATGGAGCTGGGAAAACTACGACTATATCGATGTTAACTGGTGAGTTTTTATAACCCTATACCAATGCAATGTTGCCGATTTTTAAATCAGAATTTATGACAATCTATGTGATATTTTTCATCTAGATCTTAGTATAACAGCGGGATCCCGGAATTTCCTCATAATTATTACAGTCTGTAATTTATTCAGTATACGACCTTACTCTTGAGACTGATTTCAATTTATTCAGCATTTAAAGTAAAAAAGTAATTACTTTTATGAATTCGTGCACGCAGACTTTAATAATCTTACGTATCTGTGATGTAACAAACTGTAATTTAGTTGTAAACTGACACTCTGTATAAACAGATAGGCTAGAAACTTTTAATCTCGAAATTCCCACAAGAAAACATAATTAAACTTAAAAAATCTCTACTCCACTCCCTTTTAGAATTATTGATGTTATGTTTAATATAGGCTTTATACACCCGAAATAAGCAATTATTCTTATTACTTTAGGCACAATCCCACCGACATCGGGCACAGCGACCATCAACGGGTGCGACATAGTGACGGACACGGGCCTCGCGCGCGCCTCGCTCGGCATCTGCCCGCAACACAACGTGCTGTTCCCCGACCTCACGGCGGCGGAGCACGTGCAGTTCTACGCGCAGCTCAAGGGGGTGCGGGGGGGCGCGGTGCGGGGGGAGGTCGAACACTTTCTGAAGCTGCTCGATTTGGAGCAGAAGGTTTGTTTTTGTTTTTGAATGTATATGGTTGGGTTTGTCAATCAAATAGTCATGGTAATGCAAACCAGAGGTGCTATTATATAAAGGCCGGTCGGCAAGCACAGAGAAAATCGAACGTTGACCTCTAATTACAATACCTGCCGCCGGCCATTAAGGTTACTGTGCGAGCCTGAGAGCACTATTACTGTGCGCGTGCGACAGAAACAAATATAAAAAGGGCAATGCCCGTTTTTCGCTGTGCTTAGCGACCATGCTTTAGTAAAGGGTTATATTTATCAATGACATAAGATCGCAGTAAAAACCAGAGCTTTGGTATATAACTTAACAATCAACGGGTGTGACATAGTAACAGGCTGGCTATGACTATGATGGATGGATGATATATTGGCTGACGATGATGACGATGACATAGTGACCAACACAACGTGCTGTTCCCCGACCTCACGGCGGCGGAGCACGTGCAGTTCTACGCGCAGCTCAAGGGGGTGCGGGGGGGCGCGGTGCGGGGGGAGGTCGACCACTTTCTGAAGCTGCTCGATTTGGAGCAGAAGGTTTGTTTGATTTTGTGTTTTTTTTTGGATAAAACACGCTCGCTAAAGCACAGTGAAAAACGGGCATTGCTCTTTTTATATTTGTCTCTGTCGCACGCACACAGTAATAGCGCAGTCACGCCCGCACAGTGACCTTGATGACTGTCGTAAGAGTGCAACGGCACTATTATTGTGCAGGTGGAGCACTTTCTGATGCTGCTTGATTTGTAGCAGAAGGTTTGTATTAAGGTTTTGGTTCCTGTTTTATAGCATTTTAGAGATGATTCAAGCACCCCTTGTAGTTGATAGATAGTAAAATATAAAAGGCCTGTACCTAATGGGAGACTGCGCCGCTTTAAATATGCAGTTCTGTTGCTTGGAATGTAGGTATATTACTCGTATTACTACGGGTTTCCAAATAAAGACATACCAAGCTAGCTACCTTTGTGTGCTAATCTAAATCTATTCCCACATTAAACCCCCCCTTCTACCTACAGGCAGACGTCCTCTCCAAGCACTTATCAGGCGGCCAGAAGCGGCGCCTGTCAGTGGGCGTGGCGATGTGCGGCGGCTCGCGCGTGGTGCTGCTGGACGAGCCCACGTCCGGGCTGGACCCGGCCGCGCGCCGCGCCCTGTGGGACCTGCTGCAGAGCGAGAAGAAAGGTATTGCCGTCCTTGTTGCTCTAGCACTAGGGTTGTTTGTCAGTGGGCTGGACCCGGCCGCGCGCCGCGCGCTGTGGGACCTGCTGCAGAGCGAGAAGAAAGGTATTCTATTCTATTCTCTGTGGGGGTGTAAGTACCTGCACCTGGCTCTCTCGAATGGAACCTTTGTGCATATCCCCAAGGTCTAAACTGCCTTCCTAAGCTTGGACCATTTCCCACCACACTGGTCCAATGCGGGTTGGTGGGTTCACATATCTAGATTGATGTGCTAAATCTAGATATGCAGGTTTCCTCACGATGTTTTCCTTCACCGTAAGAGCGATGGTATACATTGTACTTAAGTTAAAAGAACTCATTGGTACATGTCAGCGCCGGGATTCGAACCCGCATCTCTTGATTGAGAAGCGGGCGCTCACCCGACTGAGCTACCACCGCTCCGAGAAGAAAGGTATTGTCGTCCTTGTTGCTCTAGCATTAGGTACCAGGCTGCGTTCCGCGCGCTGTGGGACCTGCTGCAGAGCGAGAAGAAAGGTATTGCCATCCTTGTTGCTCTAGCACTAGGGTTGTTTGTCAGTGGGCTGGACCCGGCCGCTGTGGGACCTGCTGCAGAGCGAGAAGAAAGGTATTGCCGTCCTTGTTGCTCTAGCACTAGGGTTGTTTGTCAGTGGGCTGGACCCGGCCGCGCGCCGCGCGCTGTGGGACCTGCTGCAGAGCGAGAAGAAAGGTATTGTCGTCCTTGTTGCTCTAGCACTAGGGTTGTTTGTCAGTGGGCTGGATCCGGCCGCTGTGGGACCTGCTGCAGAGCGAGAAGAAAGGTATTGCCATCCTTGTTGCTCTAGCACTAGGGTTGTTTGTCAGTGGGCTGGACCCGGCCGCGCGCCGCGCGCTGTGTGACCTGCTGCAGAGCGAGAAGAAAGGTATTGCCATCCTTGTTGCTCTAGCACTAGGGTTGTAAGTCAGTGGGCTGGACCCGGCCGCTGTGGGACCTGCTGCAGAGCGAGAAGAAAGGTATTGCCATCCTTGTTTGTTTGTCAGTGGGCTGGACCCGGCCGCGCGCCGCGCGCTGTGTGACCTGCTGCAGAGCGAGAAGAAAGGTATTGCCATCCTTGTTGCTCTAGCACTAGGGTTGTAAGTCAGTGGGCTGGACCCGGCCGCTGTGGGACCTGCTGCAGAGCGAGAAGAAAGGTATTGCCATCCTTGTTGCTCTAGCACTAGGGTTGTTTGTCAGTGGGCTGGACCCGGCCGCGCGCCGCGCGCTGTGGGACCTGCTGCAGAGCGAGAAGAAAGGTATTGTCACTTGTCACTGTCACACTTGTTAGCACCTTAATTGTCACTTTTGTAAGCACGCATACTCCTAACATGAGATGATCGGATCTACTGCAGAATGTTAGAAGGCCTGCTGCAGAGCGAGAAGAAAGGTATACTATTGTGATTGTCACCTTGGCAGCTTAATTTTCAGTTGTCACCCTAATTGGCACCTTAATTGTCAGTGGTCACCCTTGTTTGTCATCTCTATTGGCACCATTTTTGTCACCCGTTTACAGTACAAGGGTTGTTTATCAGTGGGCGTTGCAATGTGCGGCCGTTTCCGGATTATAAGCCATCCGTGAGAAAACTAAAGAGGCAACGGCAACGCTATTACCACCCTTATTTTTACAAACTCTCATATAAAAAGCTGATTCAAACACATATATTATAGTAGGTATCCCTTCTTTTTCGCCCGGCCCTTATAAATCCCCTTTCAACGTAACCATTATTTCCAGGTCGTTCAATGGTCCTAACGACCCACTTCATGGACGAGGCGGACTACCTCGGCGACCGTATCGCCATCATGTCCGGCGGCAAGCTGCAGTGCGTGGGGACACCCTACTTCCTCAAGAAACACTACGGCCTGGGGTACAAACTGACGATAGTGAAGGGAGATAACTGTAATGTGGAGGATGTGAATCGGTTCTTGAGAGGACATGTGGCGGATGTTAAAGAGAATACTAATATTGGTGAGTTAAGTTTTGTTTCTAGAAGTGGAGGATGGACACCAATAAATAGATTTGCGATAAAAAAAGATAGCTTTATGTGAATACCCAGAAGCCTTATGTCATGGACAGTTACTTTGTTTTTTTGTAAGTTGTGGTGTCTATTATCTTAGGACTTGATTATCGCCTGATTACCACACCGCGGCACAGGGTTGCGGGGTTATACATATTATACGTATACCACTCGCGAATCACACGCATCTACAACGCGACCTGAAAAATGCGCATTTATAAGTTGAATATGCATGATTTTTTGTACCGTGTCTTGTATCTACATAAATAACCCTATGTAACCCATATCCCCCACAGGTTCAGAGCTGACATACATCCTGCTCAAAGAGGACGTCACCAAGTTCCCGAACCTACTCAAGGCGTTTGAGGAACAGAAGGCGGCTCTCAATGTGACCAGCTACGGACTGTCGGTTACCACGCTAGAAGAGGTGTTTATGAAGTGAGTTTAGTTCTCTATACTACAGAGTTCGACAGTAATGCTATAAAAAAGTGCACCGATTTTTCAAATATTAGGTACTTTTGTATTTTTACCGGTACAGTGGGAGAAAGATGGCATCCTACGCTATGATTGCCTTTTGCTGACCTCTACTCGTAAACTGAAGGGCTAGTACGGGGCGCATTTAAGACGTGATAAGACTTTTGCATAGCGCTCACTCACATCACGCAGCCTCAAGAGCGAGCAAGACGAAGAACTCTTATGGCGTCTTAATAGCGCCCTATGGTACAGGGCCAGGTTCGGCTTATGACTGAACCAATACAACTTTGACTTGTCCATTTGAAACTCCTAAAAATATCTACTAAATCGGGGCTTACACGAAATCACTAGGTTTGTCCGCTTGTATGAAAAAAAAAACATCCGATTCCGTTGATTATCTGTCTTGGTCCAACAGCACTATGACTACTTATTTACCCATCACCAGTAGCATTTGAACTGTCTCTCATTCACCGCGTACCGTGTAAACTCCGCTTATACCAACCCTATTTGTAAAACCTGCTCATTCCGTGTCAGGGTAGGAGCGGAGAGCAGCAAGTCGCCGGCCGAGTCCAGCGCGTCGGGCTCCCGAAACTACAGCGGGGTGCACTTCAACAACAACGGCAACGGCATGGTGCGACCGCTCACTGAGGTGGAGCATGGACATAGTGAGTTATTATTATATATTTTAAGGTAATCTAAACTAGGACTACAAATTAAGTAAGCAAAGTAAACTAAAATATGTTATAAGTTTCCATCTTTAAGAAGACATACAGTTATTTACGGTATACCGACAGCACCATTCTTTCAAAATAGTCACAGAGGTGGAGGATGGACATAGTGAATTATTGTTACTCACGGTATAAAGGCAGCACCGTTCTTTAAACACATGACGCTCTTGTTAGCCAGAAAGCAAACAACTTAGTTTCCGTGACTAGATTTAAACTATAGACATCAGACGCAGTGAAGTAAGTATAGGGCTCGCGATACTACAGCGGGGTGCACTTCAACAACAACGGCAACGGCATGGTGCGACCGCTCACTGAGGTGGAGCATGGACACAGTGAGTAACAGATTTTACTGTTACTTACGGTATAAAGATTGCTCCATTCTTTCAACACATGACACGCTTGTTAGCCAGACAGCAAGTCACTTTGTTACAAATTACCTGTTGCGTGACTAGATTTAGACCATTTATGACATAAGACGTAGTGTAGTGTGTATAGGGCTCGCGCCACTACAGCGGGGTGCACTTCAACAACAACGGCAATGGTATGGTGCGGCCGCTCACCGAGGTGGAGCATGGACATAGTGAGTTACTGTTACTTACGGTTTAAAGACTGCTCCATTCTTTCCGCATGAAGATTTGATTTAGCCAGAAAGCAACTTTGTTAGCAATCACCTGTTGCGTGACTAGATTTAGACCATATAGGCGCAGTGAAGCGCGTATAGGGCTCGCGAAACTACAGCGGGGTGCACTACAACAACAACGGCAACGGCATGGTGCGACCACTCATGGAGTTCGAGGATGGACATAATAAGATTTTATTATTTTTCTTCATAGCCTTCAAGTCCTGGCATTTTACCCTATACTGTTGTGGCGCACCCCTTCGATACAGCACGTCACATTAAAATCGTTTGTGAAAATCGTTTGTGAAGCTGATCGAAGAGCAAGCAGGGATTCTTCTTATTGTTGGGCAGGAGGTGCTTGAAATGAGAAGGCTTTTTTCTTCTATTATTTGGAGGCTTCTTTGCTTCTTGGAGGCTGCGAGCGGAATGATCGAGGCGGCCCGGACCGCCTATATTTAAATGCGCTCTCCGCCGCGCGGGCGGTGGGAGGCGGGGCAAGAAATGCGTCGACCAATCAGAGCGCTTTGCACCATAAGCGCCCTCATTGGTACTATCTACTATCTATTATCGCGCCTAACAAGCCTCATAGTTTATTTATTAATAAACAACTTATACTAGGTATATTTACAAACTATTACTTAACATTATACCTAACAATAACTATAACTTTATTAGATCTCTACCTACTTATAGACATAACCAAATAAACTTTATTAAACTTAAACAATTCGAATTATAAACAATTAAATAATCAACTAATCTAAACAGTCTTGAACATCTCTCCCGCCGCAGCTCTTGTAGCTGGAATCTTGCGTGTTCAAGTGTGGACTGGCAGGATGACCAATTTCTTCGTAGGCCGCCGGAGTACCCCTCTGTTGGTGCGCACGTCGACTGCTCGCACCTCGCCGTCTGGACCGGGGTAGGTAGACACGACGACTCCGCGTGGCCAGCAGTTCCGTGGTAGAGTCCCGTCCGCGATGAGCACGAGGTCGTCCTTCTTGATGGCCCCGTTGGTGGCTCGGGGCTCCCGCCGGTGTTGCAGCTCCGGTAGGTATTCTCGTACCCAGCGCGCCCAGAACATGTCTGCCAGGCGTTGACTCTTCCTCCAGTCCTTGCGGCCGGCCTCGTCGTCCTCGGTGAAGGCTCCCGGCAGCGGCACTCGTGACGGCGCGCCCAGCAGGAAGTGGTTCGGCGTGAGGGCTTCCTCGTCGTCTGCAGAGGTCGACACGTGGGTGAGTGGCCGACTGTTGATGGTGTGCTCCGCCTCGACCAGTAGTGTAGCGAGGACCTCTTCTTTCGGCGCGCGCTCGTGCAGTGTGACTTGCAGCGCGTTCTTGACGCTCCGCACCAGCCGTTCCCACGCGCCTCCCATGAATGGCGCGCTCGGAGGGATGTACCGCCACTGGATGAAGCGCACCGACGCCTCCTCCTCCATGGCTGCCAGCGCTGCTTTCTTCAACTCGACGTCGGCGCCCCGCAGGTTGGTCCCGTTGTCGGAGTGAAGCTCGGAGGGACAGTTGCGCCGCGCGATGAACCGTCGCAGCGCCATGATAGCCGAGTCCGTGCTCAGGCTGCCGGCGACCTCGAGGTGTACTGCTCGAGTGGTGAGGCACGTGAACAGCACGCCGTACCTCTTCTGCTTCGTACGACCCACAGTGACCATGAGAGGGCCAAAGTAGTCGAGTCCGGTGTAGGTGAACGGCCTCTGATGATGCGCGAGCCGTGCATGTGGATGGTTGCCCGTCGACGGCTGCGCAGGTGTGGCCTTCCGTATGCGGCAGGCCAGGCATTGCTTCACTTCGCTGCGCACGGCGTGTCGTAGTCTCAGCACCCAGTAGTGTTGCCGGACTTCATTCGCAGTTGTCTCGAACCCGCCGTGGTGAAGCTGTTTGTGAACCCAGGCGATGTACAGTCGGGTCCACCGATGATTGCCGTCGAGTACTGCCGGTTCACGTTGCGATGGGGTGATGTCGGCGGCAGTCGCTATTCTTGAACGTAGTCTGATGATCTTCTCTTCGTCGAGTATGACTGATAAGTTGTGCAGTCGACTCGTAGTAGGTATAGCGACGCTTTTCTGTAGCGCAGCTATTTCTTCAGCGAAGTTTTCTTGTTGTTGCGAGCGTAGCCACAGTTGACGCGCGCAGTGCATGTGCCGAGCGCTGAGAAGTAGGTACTTCCGCACAGCTGTCTTCACGGCGGGCGTAGCGGCCCGCGTAACTGTTCTCGGCGTAGTACTCGTCCACGCAGGGTCGGCCTCTTCATTCTTCTTAGTGCGCTTATGCAGCACTGTTTGTTTCTTCGCACGTAGTAGCTCGATGAATTGTAGTACCCGTGCCGTCGCTCGAATAACTCGCATGAAGTTACTGAAGCGAGTTATGTCTGGCACGGCCTCAGACAAGCGTGTGGCGGCGACAGTGACGAGTGTTCGCTCTTCCCCCGTGTCTTCTTCGATGATCTTCTCTTCTCGCGGCCAGTGCTCCTCCGGTAGGTATAGGAAGGCGGGGCCGCGGTACCACCGGTGACTTGAGTTGAAGTCCGAGGGCGTGTCGCGCGTTGCGTCGTCGGCTGTGTTCTCCTTTGTAGGTACCCAGCGCCACTCCTTTGTTTTCGTAGTGTCGCTTATCTCGGCTACGCGGTGTGCTACGAACGGCTTGTAGGTACGTGGGCCATTTCGTAGCCACGTGAGTACTGTTCTTGAGTCCGACCAGTACACTCGACGACTCGGCTTCAAGTCGTGTTCTTCGATGGCGGCTTGTGCGAGGCGGCATCCCAGCACGGCCGCTTGCAGTTCGAGTCGCGGGATGGAGACCACCTTGTTGAGCTGTGCGACTCTTGCTTTTCCGCTGACGAGTGACAGGTGTGTGTTTCCCTCTTGATCGACGACCCTCCAGTAGACGACAGCAGCATATGCAGACGAACTTGCGTCGACGAAGACGTGGAGCTCGCGGGTGGCCGCGCCGCTGTATGAGGCGTAGCAGCGCGGCACGGCGAGACGCGGCAGCTGTAGCGCGTGCTCGATCCAGCTCCTCCATGCTCGAGCTTCGTTGTCTTCGAGTTGCGCGTCCCAGTCGATGCCGGAGCGCCAGACGTCTTGCAGGATGCGCTTCGCTTGCACGGTGACTGGCGTGGCGAGTCCGAGCGGGTCGTAGATCGACATGACTGTCCGCAGCGCTTCTCTCTTCGTAGGTGTGCGCTCGCCGCTCAGTATTGCCTCGGGGATGCGATGTTTGTTCAAGTTGAAGGAGAGTGTGTCGTCCTCCGGGTGCCACACCATGCCCAGCAGCTTCCCCGGGTCCAGTTGCAGCAGTCTAGGGTCTTCAGCTTCAGATGACGACAGCTGAGCGAGCACGATGCGGCTGTTCGACGTCCACTTCTGCAGGTCGTAGTTCGCGAAGTGATGTATCTTGTTGACTTCAGTGGAGATGCGCACCGCCTCTTCTTCTGTTTCGTAGCTCGCCAGGTAGTCGTCCACGTAGTGATTTCTCACCACGGCCTCGGCTGCCTCCGGGTAGATGTCCCTGTAGCGCTCGGCGTTGCTATTTTTCACGTAAATAGCCGTACACGGTGATGAAGTCGCACCGAATATAACGCTCTTCATGCGATACTCGGTAGGCGGGCCGGCGCGTCGATCTCCCCTCCATAGGAAGCGCTGCATGTCGCGATCTTCTTCTCGGATGTGAACGCGCATGAACATATCTTTTATGTCCGCGCTCACCGCCACTGCATGTTGCCGGAACCGCATGAGGACCCCCGGGAGTGACTGCAGGAGGTCTGGGCCGGGCAGCAGCATGTCGTTGAGACTTGTCCCTCTCGTTCGAGCGGCGGCGTCGTGGACGATCCTCAGTTTCTCCGGCTTCTGAGGGTTGATGACAGCGAAGTGAGGCAGGTACCAGATCTTCTCGTTCTTCTCACGCGGCGCCTCCTCAGCGTAGCCGCTGTCGAGCAGCACCTGCATCTGTGCGTTGTACCGCGTCTTCATAGCTTCGTTCTTGTCCAGCTTCCTCTCGAGCAACTCGAGTCGTTTCATTGTACTCGAGTAGTTGTCTGGTGGCCGAGGGTCGTCTTCTTTCCACAGGAGGCACGTTTCGTAGCCTCCCGCCGGTAGTGCGCGCGTGTTTTCTTCTAGCTGCTTAAGCGCGCGTCGCTCGGCCTCTGTGTATGATTTCTTCTTATCGACGCACAGCGACTCGAGTGCGAAGTGGTCCCGCATCATTTTCTCCATGGTCTCTTCTTGAAGCGGCTGCACCGTGAGGTGGTGCACGCGCTGCGCTGCCGGCTGTCGGTACTGCACGCCGTGTAGCACCCACCCGAGCGTCGTGAGTGACGCCACAGGTTGTCCGCGCGCGCCCGACTTGAAAGCGTGCGTGAGCAGCAACTCCCAGTTATCTTGCCCGAGCAGGATGGTGGCGGCGCCTCGCTCGTAGAGGATGTCTTCCTTGATGTCCTGCAGGTGTGGGCAGCTCTCGATGATCCCCGCAGGTACCGTCTGAGGCGAGACACCGATGTCCGGCACTGTGCGCGCGCAGATGTCGACTTCGCTCGTGTTGCGCCCGCAGATCTTCAAGTTGACTCGGCGCGACTCACTGGCGTCGATCTTCATGCCCGACACCCCTTCTATGTAAAAGGGTGACGGCGGTCCCGTTGCTCCGATCTGCTGCGCGACTGCTGACTCGATGAGTGTGCACGTCGACCCGTCGTCTAGTAGCGCGTAGGTGTCGAGCGACCCCTTTGGCCCGGTGACTCGTACTTGTAGTATCTTCAGGAGCCCCGTTGCACTTCTTTCTTCTCGCGCTGTTGTTACCGCTTCAGATTCTTGGACGACTTGCGTACTGGCGGTCGATGCGTGGGTACCGCCATGCAGCAGCGGATGGTGCATGTAGGTACACCCGTCCTTGTCGCACTGCTTCGGCTTGCAGGAGTGTCGGTACTTGCGGATCTTCATGCAGCGGAAACATAGTTTGTATTTCTTCGCTATGTCCCACCTCGCAGGTACTTCGGCTCGCTTCAGTGTCGGACAGGCGGCAGCTTCATGCTTCTCGCCGCAGATGGGGCACGCAGGCTTCGCAGCTGTAGTTGTGTCGACGTGGTAGGTGCGCGCAGTCTTCCTTGGCGCGGGCTCCCGCCGGTCACTCGCTGCGATGTCCATGGGCGCGAAGCGGCTGCACCGTGCCGCGGCCCGCTTGGCGAACTGCGTCAGCTTGACTAGGTCGGGGATGTCTTCAGGCTGCTCGGTGATGTAGGTGTAGCACTCGTTGCGCAGTGTGGCCGGCAGCTTTTCTACGACGTTGTTGACGATCTCCGCATTGTGTAGGTACTGCTCCTTCTTCAATGCCACCACCGTGGCCGTCGCGTTGGTCATTGTCGCGGCGAAGTCGCAGATGGCCTTCGGAGTGTCGACGATCTTCGGTAGTCTGCGCAGCTTCTCCATCTCGTGAATGATGAGTGCGTCCGGCCTCCCAAATTGCGCAGACAGCAGCTCCATCACTTCTCTCGTAGAGGGCGTCCCGATGAACAGGCAGTGGACGGCCTCCTTTGCTGCTCCTTTGATGGCTCTGCGCAGTCGAGACAGGTTCTCTTGCTCCGTGAGGGACTGCGCAGATTCTTCATAGGCCGCCTTGAATGGCAGCCAATCACTCGATGCCCCGCTGAACGTTGGTAGCTCGTTGACATGGCGCGGCGCGGCGACATGTTGAGGCGGCGACGGCAGCGCACGTGCAGCGAGGGCGATGGCTTCGGCTAGCTCCTTGTAGTCGAAGGCGCTCGGTCGTGGGTCGTAGCGATGCTGCACCGGACGCGGCGGCTCGTACACGTGCGGCTCTGACGTGTACGGGTTCGGTGGCAGCTGTACTCTCGGCTCGTCGGCACCCATGGGACACGGCTCACGACGTGCAGACGGCGGCGCGGCGTTCTCCAGTGCGGCTCCCGGTGGACTGGCTTCGATGCGCGGCTCTGGCATCGATGTCCGGCGTGGGAGGCCCGCTGTCGCTCCGGCGTCTTCTCTCGGCACGGCGTGATGTGGTTGCATGGTCAGCGCGAGAGTACTTTGTTGTACCCACTCGGACATGCGGACACCCCTTATGGTGGAGGTGTCGTCTTCTTCTTCTTCATCGTCCGTTTCTTCTTCCAGCATGGCCACCCGTACGGCGGCTAACTCCATTTGTTTCTTCAGAAGCTCTTCCTTGGCCTTCAGCAACTCCCGGCGGCGACCCTTTGAAGACGCATTTGAACATGCGCGACGTGGCGTGTGCGGCTTGACGGGCTTCGGCGTCGCAGGGGTAGGCGCGGGGGGCGCGGGGGCAGGGACACGGGCTGTAGCGGAGGCGGGCGCCGTGACTTCTGAGGCGGCCGCAGTGCTTGATGCTTCGTTCGATGTGTCCGTGGATGCTCCCGTCGACGTGTAGGTATCCCCGCTGCTCGTGGTTGCCGTCGTCGCGGTGGCCTCAGTACCGGTGCTGTCCGTGGCACCGGCTACCGAGGCTGACTTGGAGGCGCTTCTTGTGTTCACCATGCTTGATCTTCAATCCGGCGCTCGAATGGACCAGAAAATGTGCTTGGTCCACAATACGGCTCGAATGGACCAGAAAATGTGGCGCACCCCTTCGATACAGCACGTCACATTAAAATCGTTTGTAGAATCGTTTGTGAAAATCGTTTGTGAAGCTGATCGAAGAGCAAGCAGGGATTCTTCTTATTGTTGGGCAGGAGGTGCTTGAAATGAGAAGGCTTTTTTCTTCTATTATTTGGAGGCTTCTTTGCTTCTTGGAGGCTGCGAGCGGAATGATCGAGGCGGCCCGGACCGCCTATATTTAAATGCGCTCTCCGCCGCGCGGGCGGTGGGAGGCGGGGCAAGAAATGCGTCGACCAATCAGAGCGCTTTGCACCATAAGCGCCCTCATTGGTACTATCTACTATCTATTATCGCGCCTAACAAGCCTCATAGTTTATTTATTAATAAACAACTTATACTAGGTATATTTACAAACTATTACTTAACATTATACCTAACAATAACTATAACTTTATTAGATCTCTACCTACTTATAGACATAACCAAATAAACTTTATTAAACTTAAACAATTCGAATTATAAACAATTAAATAATCAACTAATCTAAACAGTCTTGAACAACTGTCATACCTTCGTATACTCCACACTCTTCCACTTTCTTTCTTCCTCAGTTTCCTTCAGTAAGATACAACTATGGCATTAAGTCAGAAAATCTAGCCCACTGTAACTTAAGCATGCATATAAATAAGTGATTTTACAACTTAGATTCTAGAAGTTATCTCAGCTTTGATTAATAGTCGAGAACACATTTTATTGATTTCGTATCTTACCTTTGCTTTATTGCCTTTGTTCTCAGACGATATGGAGTTGCTACAGAAAGTGAGAGGCTTCAAGCTGCTACGAAACCACATAAAGGCGATGTTCCTCAAAATGTTCTACCACACGAAGCGAAATAAACTCACCAACATCATACAGTTCCTGTCGCCCGTCATCAACATCATCCTGTCGGTCATCATCGCTAGATCCTGGAACTTCCTGTCGGAACTACCCCCGCTTACCCTATCGCTGGAGAACTTTAAGAAATCAGAGACTTTACTGTCAGAAAATAGTCTAGTAGCGGGCAGTTTGGAAGAGGAAGCGTATAGAGCGTTCAAGGATTTCTATAAGGAGTCGCATCAGCCCAATATGATTTTGAACGATTTGGGTGCGGCTGATTTGGGCCAGACGTACTTAAAAATGGTGAGTGTTTTTCTGTATAGTATACACGATATAACAATCTAGTTAAATAAATGATTCAAAAATGTAACTACGGCTAACAGCCAAATGCTAACACTGGTCACATCCACAGATGTTTGTGTAATTTTGAAATAGTAAGATTCTACAGGGTAGTGTAAAAGTGTTATCATGAGCTGAAAAGCGATGACTCAGCTTTCCACGACTAAACTATGAATAATATAAGTACCTATGCTTTTTTTAATTTCATAAAAAAAACCTTTCTTGTCTACCTTCAGATGAAGTCAGACTCAGACCGCATGCGAATGGAAACCTTCACCGGAGCGACCTTCGGCTCCGGCACCATAACAGCCTGGTTCAGTAACTACGGCTACCACGACTCGGCCGTGGCGCTGGCGGCCGTGGACCGCGCGCTCATGCGGGCGCGCCTGCCCAACGCCACGCTCACAGTGAGGAACCACCCGCTGCCCTACTCTATTGAGAATCTGGTGAGTTTTTTTATTTAGCATGTCGGGGTCACCAATTTTGCGAATAAATGGTAAGTATGAAATAGCGCTGAGGTATCTTCGTGGCTACAGGGCTACAGGTTTAACGCCACCCCCACAGTGAGGAACCACCCGCTGCCCTACTCTATTGAGAATCTGGTGAGTGGTTTCTGACGTTGGTGACCCCGACGTGATAGGTGTATTACACACATGAAGGTGTTTCTTAGGAGAAAGCGTGACGTCACGAGTGTTGCTAGCTCGCATCGCGCCGATTCGAACAGCTTTACTTAAGCGATGTGTATTAGGAGTCAAATTTCACCCAAGCAAATCCGGGTTTTCATCTAGTGTATTAATAAACTGGTAAGTATGTAGCTAGTTGGCTGGAATATACCCGAATGTGAGTAGATCAGTAGTAAATAGCTGTTAGTACGGGGCTGGTTCAGTAACTACGGCTACCACGACTCGGCCGTGGCGCTGGCGGCCGTGGACCGCGCGCTCATGCGGGTGCGCCTGCCCAACGCCACGCTCACAGTGAGGAACCACCCGCTGCCCTACTCTATTGACAACCTGGTGAGTGGGTTCTGACATTGGTGACACCGAAGTGATATTTATTCTACACATAGACGTGTGTTCTTTAGGTGAAAGCTGATAAGTATATTACACATAAGAGTGTGTTCCATAGGTAAAAGCGCGATGTCATGGGTGTAGCTAGCATGTATCGTTCCAATGAGCGCATTTTAAGTATTCATAGCGTCATAATATGTATTAATAAGCTGGTATATAGCTAGTTACCTAGCTCATGTAAGTAGATCAGTAGTAAATAGCTGATGGTACGGGGCTGGTTCAGCCACAGTGAGGAACTACCCGCTGCCCTACTCTATTGAGAATCTGGTGAGTGGTTGCTGACATTGGTGACCCCGACAGGATATTAACAAGCCGATTGGTACAGTTAAAACTCTAACTGTATAAGCAGGACTTCACAGCGTCATAATATGTATTAAACTGAGAGTTTTCGTATGATATGCTCAAATAGTGGACTGTTTTTGCTTAACATGTATTAGGTTTGTAGCTGGATCTTCTCGTTTAAATATAAATTTTGGTTGCAGGTTCGAGTGATGGCGACAGGGAGCAGTATGGGCTTCCAATTCGCCTTCAACATCGGCTTTTGTATGGCATTCGTCACTTCGTTCCTAGTGCTGTTCGTGATAAAGGTAATAGTTCTTCAATGTCTTTGCATTGAACTGTTTTGTTTTATTATTGCGATGATGGAGGTTTTTGCTAATCCCCACAGTTGTATTCCAAAGGTCCAGACAGGTTTTAATCAGCCTTTATTTTTTACTAATAGTTTTGACTGTCTCCCAATTAACCATGACAGTGGCCGATACTTTTGGTTCAGCTCGTCTCTCTTCTACTGAATGTGAGTTTTCCAGATCTGCTTCCTATCCAAATGGAATCCTAGGTATTTCACGACCGTCTGATGCGGCAGAACTTCACCACCACATTTTACAGGAGGACAGTTTTCACATCTAAGAGTGACAGTGATGTGTTTAGATTTGGCTGCACTTGATCTTTCATCTTTTCATCCAGTTATGGTCTTGGACAAGATGACTTTTTACTATTTTTGAGGCTGATACTGGGTCTTTGTCCGATGCCAGGATGGATCTGTATATGTTGCAGTTAGAATATTTTTTGATTCTGGTACGTCAGATGTGTATACTTACTGACTTACTGGCATAAAAGTAGTTCATACATCCTAACTAAAATTATAAATGCGAAAGTAACTGTGTCTCTCTGTCTGAATGTTACTCTTTAACGCCAAAACTACTGAACGGATTTGAATGAAATTTGGTCTAGACCCTGAGAATGAACATAGGCTACTTTTTATCCCGGAATTCCCACGGGATTTTTTTAGGCGAAGCGAAGCTCGCGGGAACAGCTATATATTATATTTACAATCGTGAGCGTAGTTAATTCATACCCTAACCACCAGGAGCGGATAACGGGTGCGCGACTTCTTCAGCGCATCTCTGGCGTGCGCGCGGCGGTGTTGTGGGGCGCGGCCTTCGTGTGGGACTGGCTGTGGCTGCTGCTGGTGTACCTGTGCGTGGTGGCCACGCTCGCCGCCTTCCAAGAGACCACGCTCTCGACGCCTGAGGAGCTGGGTATGTGCAACCAGCTAATTCAATTCAACCTTCTCTCAGAATGAAAGCGTTGGATAGCTCAGAAGAATGGCGTGCCACAAGGTATCGTTCTAGCTCCACCTTTCTATAATATGTATGGGTGGAAGATCGAAGAAACTGTCTGCGCGGCACGGGTCCGTTATCGACGTAGATAAACGTACCTAATCGTTATTATATCAAAAATGACACCGCTGCACGAGTCCGTTATCGATTTAGATAAACGTCACTATTGATAGCAGGTTAGTTATCGACGTAGATAAACGTCACTATAGTTAGCGGGTCCGTTATCGACGTAGATAAACGTTGCTTTATCGTGATTCGCCATAAATACGGCGCTGTGATTAATGGTGATGGAACACGCATTAAACGAGTTTATCGACGTTGATAAGAGCCCCGTGCAGCGGGGCCAGGAGCACATAACCGCCCGACGAGCTGGGTATGTGCAGCCAGCAAGAGAGATATGTGTGTGTTTCAATTCAAACTTCTCATCTCAGAACGAAGTCGTTGGATAGCCAAAATGAATGGTGTCTTGCAAGGTATCGTTCTAGACCCACCTTTCTTTAATTTTAATATTTACAGTCAGCAAAAGATATAATCGGGAGCACCCACGCTTTCCGGACTAGGTATGTAGTCATCAAATATCACTATATGTGCCGAGATGTGGCGAAGAGTTTGACCCAAAGATATGGGTAAAATATAAATGACTCAGTCCCTGCTGCATGTAGTCATCAAATATCACTATATGTGCCGAGATGTGGCGAAGAGTTTGACCCAAAGATATGGGTAAAATATAAATGACTCAGTCCCTGCTGCATGGGATCTAAGTAGATCTACGTCACTAAATAGAAATTCGCCATAAATACGGCGTTGTCAATTGTGAAATATGCATTAAGGTTGACTGGCAGAAAATGCTTTTATAATTAAGTCCACCCTTTGTGCTTTTATTTGTACAATAAAGAGTTAAATGAATAAATAAAATAAACGAGTTGATAACGCACCCGTGCCGCGGGGCCTTACGATACAAAACGTAGAATAACCAATTCTAATAATACTCTAATATCCGTTTCTCCGTCACAGGTAGAATACTGCTAGTGCTGATGGCGTTCTCGGTGGCGATAATCCCGCTGCATTACCTCGCCTCGTTCTACTTCGAGTCGGCCGCCACAGGGTTCGCTAAGATGTGCTTTCTTAATATATTCTGTGGTGAGTTCATTTTACACTTACCTTATAGTTTTTTAGACTAAAATTAAGTTTGTTAGTTGAACGCGTGTATTTGTTTATCTGTGTGTGTGTGTGGTATCAGAAAGACCATAGGCTTGATTTACGAATAATTACAGCGAACATTTATTAGTTACAGCGAAGCTTCTGTAATAAGTTAGTAGTAAAAATTAATTCTGACAAACATTACACTCTTGCCAATTTCGATTTATTAATTGCTACTTAGTCTATAAGTTACAATCACGTTACCTATTCAATAATAATAAATAAAATAATTACACGTTGCTGTAATTTATAACTAAACTTAATTAAAACTAAAAAAAACACAGATCGCAAATCCATTCTAACACACATTACACTGACAGGATCGATGCCCTTCCTGATAACGGAAGTGCTGCGACTCCCGGAGGTGGGCAGTCCGTTCTACGCCAACATCTTCGACTGGATATTCTCGCCGCTGCCCATCTACTGCCTTAGTCGGAGCTTCAGGTATGTATTTATTAATTAATTATATTTATACTTGTTGTGACCGTGTATGCTGAAAACAAACATTGGCTTTACGCCAACCATGTGCAACATTAAAAAAATATATTTTTGATGTACTGGGAATCAATAACTCCGATCAATAATTATGCTATTATCTCTTCCTTTTACCTTATCTCTTTTTCAAATTTAGCATTAATTGCGTCTAGACTCTGATTATGCATTCTGCATACCTGCTTTGTGAGATACCTGCTTTTCGCCGTAATTAATTTTGTATTCGAAAACTAACATTATTTACTAATTATTGTTACAGAGACATGAGCATGTCGTCGTTCGCGATCCTGGCGTGCGACGGGCTGTGCGCGCAGTTCGCGAACATTCGCAACTGCACGCGCGACACGATTTGCCGCTCGCTCAACATCACCGTGTGTTGTAGTAAGTGAGTCTGCGCTGGCCTTGTGTCTTCTATCTGTATACCGACACGTTAGCGAGTTGCTTGTCACTGCAGATATTTTGGTTTAGCACCTATCACACAAATATGAATACTCCCCTTTGCAAAAGTTTACGCCTTTAAACTAAAATCAGCCATCAACATTTCAGCTACCGAAAGTGGGAGTAAATTTTTAATTGTCTCATTTCTCAGTAAACAATGAAATAATCGACGGAATCGGAGCATGCCTTCAATAAGATATATGAAGTGTGGCAACGTCAGTTTTACTTCCAATGCAATTCAATTAGCGGCTAGTGACTTGCCGTCCTACCAAATGAATAGAAACAATCAGTGTCGCAACACGTCGTCTACTGCAACCTTATGTCTCATAAAACCCACTACAAAGCCCCCTTCTCTTCCAGTAAAAGACGACCCGTACCTAGACTGGCACGAGCCGGGCATCGGCCGCTACCTGTTCACCATGACGATGGTGGGGATTGCCGCCTTCGCACTACTCATGTTGAAGGAGTACCAGTTCATTGAGAAGGTATACTATTATGTACTAGTCTGTTGATTCATTTTAACACATATTACACATAGCCAATCTAAAATTTATAACAGCAATAGCAACACTAGCGCTACGACATATGATGAAACTAATGAGTATATGCCGACGCGCTACTCATGCTCAAAGAGTACCAGTCCATTAGAAGGTATTTTGTAAATTCAATCTTACACGTATTACACATAGCCTATATACACTCTGCCCAGCGAGGGCCACCATGACGGCGGTGGGTATAGCCGCCTTCGCATTGCTTATGTTGAAGGAGTACCAGTTCATTGAGAAGGTATGTAGGTAGGTATTTTGTAAATTCATTCTTACATATATTACACATAGTCTGTATATGTAAACTGCTCTCTAGAAGAAAGTTAAAGTTAATTGTTTTTTGCAACACTATCGCTACGACAGATGATGGTACTACTCACTAAATTTCAAGGTATATCTTCCATCTTTGGACCTCATCCGACGCTATCGCTATGATCTACAATTTCGTCTAGGGCGGAAAATTTTACTGAATAGCGTAGCTGTTCTATATATTTTAGTACAACTGTATTTTCTGTTGTATGAAGCCACTGATATCTTATAACACCTAACTTCTCCCCAGATATGCTACAAGCCGAAGCCCCGCGCCCCGCTGCCCCTCGACCCCGACGAGGACAGTGACGTGGCGGCCGAGCGACAGATCATAGAGAACCTCAAGAAGAACGACGCAGAGAAGTACAGTCTCGTGTGCAAAGACCTTACGAAGTATTATAAGGACTTCTTGGCGGTGAATCGACTCACTTTTGGTAAGATTGGTGTTGTACACTGTGCTATTTTATACAGCTATGTCATGTACCAAGTTCCCAGCTTAATGTTATTGGCTTATTGTATATCGTCATCAGCGCGCAATACTGCACTGTTCTACAAGGAGTGCCACACAACACTCTTTTCTCGGCCTTCCCGTCATCAAAGGGCATCCCATCCTACACATGCCTCGATTCGAGTTCCTTTCGAAAACTCGACTACCCACCTCGCTCACCGACTCTTCCCTTTTACCTATCTATTTATGAAGCTTATCTTCTGTTTATTTTGCAGGCGTCCGCAAGGCGGAATGCTTCGGCCTGCTCGGCATAAACGGCGCCGGAAAGACCTCCACATTCCGTATGCTGACAGGAGACACAGACATCAGCGCCGGCGACGCTCTCGTGCACGGCATCTCCATACACGGACACATGCACCAGGTGCACAGGGTCATCGGTGAGACACACACGCCTCTGTAACTATGTGCTGTAGGATAAGGAAAGCTAAAGATCGCATCCAGTGGCTTGCTTTGGGAGAGACCTACGTCCTGAAGGCCTAGTACGGGGCGCATTTAAGACGTGACAAGAGTTTTGCATCGCGCTCACTCACATCGCGCAGCCTCAAGAGCGAGCGCGACGGAGAACTTTTGTCACGTCTTAATAGCGTCCCGTGCTACAGGGCCAGCAGTGGACCGCTATAGGCTGATGATGATGGTGAGGTAGGGTCCACATGCTGCATGCTGACAGGTGACACGGACATCAGCAACGTCTATCGTATACCGAAAACGTAGCACGCAATGCAAGGCGTACATGACAAAATATGACATAACATGACACTATAGACGTTTTACGTTTACGTCACATCGCGTCTTCTAGAGCGAGCGCCCACTACATTATACAGGTGTAATATTCTGCTCTAGTACCAATGCAGGCTACCTGAAAGTTATTACTTTCGCTTTTAAGACTTGTAACGTTATTTATTTCTTCCAAATAAATAACTTACATATTAGTAAATAACTTCATAATTTAATTGTAAATTCCCTTTTTAAATATCGACTTTATCGATACTTTATCATCGACGTCGATAATTCTTCAAATTATCGACGCGTTCCCATCCCTAGCCAGCGAAGCGGTCTTTTGTTATTGTCCCCACTATCGCGGCAGCCCCACTCGGTGACCACTGGCTCTCGATCATTCGTCCACGGGCTACGGCATCGACTGCGCGTGACCCTACCTCACGGCAGTCCTCTAGGTGCCTAGCCCGCTCTAAAGTGTCGAATGACCTAGACATTACCAGTGGTATCGTGTGTGTGTCTTCCCCAATATCGGGTAAGTGTGATCAGACTTGCTTAGCTCATTTTAGGAACCTATTTGTGCTTTAAACGTTTACTTATTGTGTTTTAAACTGTTAATTTAAATGTATCTAACTTAGCTTCCATTTTATTTTATTCGCTGCTTACGCCGCTTACGAGTTAGCAAATAGCTAACGTAACTACTTACTAACTGCGCACTTATAGCAGCCAAGATGGCGGACATGCAATTACGCATTATCATTTAGACTATTTTAGACATTCCATCATCATCAGCTTTTATATTTATTTTATTTTAATTACGCTAGCTTGCCTAAATGCATTAACGTAGTTTTATCCAAATTATGCTGCAGCTAGTGTACCGCTTTCGGCCTTTCCTAATTGTTTCTATTTTTATTTAATTTATGTTAGGTATTCCGTTCTGGTTTCCACTGCCGCCTCAATCAAGCTAGATTAGGTACTCTGCTGTAGGTCTTGATGACGGTATGTGGAACCTAGAAGATAACTGTGTACTGATGCGTTGGATTTCCATCTTTTCCAGGGTCCAAGGTCCACGCTACTACTCCAAGGTCCACGCTACTACTCCAAGGTCCACGCTACTACTCCAAGGTCCACGCTTACGTCCACGGTACGGTTTACCTACTGCACGGAACTACCTGCTTCTACGGCTCGCCCTCTACGTGCTGGTTCGGCAACCCCCTGCCTTCGTGTTGCTGACCACGCCGCGCAGCCGAGCTACACGCCACGCGCACGCAACGGCCACGTGACCTGCCTGCCTACCTACCTGGCCACTGGAGAAGAGGACTTCCACGCCGGTCGCGTTATCGGGATTCCACGCCGATACTCTTCGACTCAGGGGAGTCCCTATCCGTGCCAACTGAAAACTGACTGATCGTGTAGTGTAGGCCTAACCCACACTTGACCTCCTTAATAAATTTGTGTCAAGCTAAACCCTGGCTTCTCATTTCTCCTCTCCACTTAGCTAGCCATTTTTCATAAGCGCGACACTGGCGCCCTCCACGTGGTTCTAACGGTCAGTCATTTCTTGGTTGGTAACGTAGCTTGTTTTGTGTGCGTGCAACTTGTAAAGACTTATTTTCATCAATTTATTTTATTCCCGCTACACCTCGTAACTCATGTACTGTGTTCCTATTCTAGTGCTGTAGTAAATTAAAATTTTTGATATCGATAATATTTTCCTTTTAAAATATTGATTTGATTGATCTCTTTAAAATGTATTGTTTTGTATAGATATAACACAGTACAATAGTTGCATTTTTGTTTTCAGCTGCATCTTTTATGCTTTGCTTATTTAATTTACTGTGTACTTGAGAAAAAACTGTCTACTTTAATTGATTTTGTAACAGAACGGAATCAATGAGTTAAGTAAACCTGATCACACAGTAGTTTTAAAAATGACGCTATTCGCTATAGTTTTAGATTTTCGGTTATAATCATTTGTTTTACTAATTTAAACCTATTGACATCTACCGTAGTTATATCCCTTGTTTTAAATTTATTGACTGGACTTTTAACTATTCAAATCGTGAATTTTTTTTTACAATTCTACCCTCACTTTAGAATATTTTCTTCATGACTAATGATTCTGCTTGAGTTAGCAAATTATTATATTTGCTGCCTCTTTGAATGAAAGGTGGCCTTATTATTCTCTAAATCTATGATAAGGCCTATTATGATTGAAAGTATGAAAGATTTTTGCAAGAGAAGTATGAATGTGTATGTAGTTTCTTTTAGTTATGAAGAAGTATTAGTTAAGCTGCGGATTTTGACTTTTAGGAGGTCAAAATCCTTGGGCAGAAAGGGGGGTAATGTAACGTTATTTATTTCTTCCAAATAAATAACTTACATATTAGTAAATAACTTCATAATTTAATTGTAAATTCCCTTTTTAAATATCGACTTTATCGATACTTTATCATCGACGTCGATAATTCTTCAAATTATCGACGCGTTCCCATCCCTAGCCAGCGAAGCGGTCTTTTGTTATTGTCCCCACTATCGCGGCAGCCCCACTCGGTGACCACTGGCTCTCGATCATTCGTCCACGGGCTACGGCATCGACTGCGCGTGACCCTACCTCACGGCAGTCCTCTAGGTGCCTAGCCCGCTCTAAAGTGTCGAATGACCTAGACATTACCAGTGGTATCGTGTGTGTGTCTTCCCCAATATCGGGTAAGTGTGATCAGACTTGCTTAGCTCATTTTAGGAACCTATTTGTGCTTTAAACGTTTACTTATTGTGTTTTAAACTGTTAATTTAAATGTATCTAACTTAGCTTCCATTTTATTTTATTCGCTGCTTACGCCGCTTACGAGTTAGCAAATAGCTAACGTAACTACTTACTAACTGCGCACTTATAGCAGCCAAGATGGCGGACATGCAATTACGCATTATCATTTAGACTATTTTAGACATTCCATCATCATCAGCTTTTATATTTATTTTATTTTAATTACGCTAGCTTGCCTAAATGCATTAACGTAGTTTTATCCAAATTATGCTGCAGCTAGTGTACCGCTTTCGGCCTTTCCTAATTGTTTCTATTTTTATTTAATTTATGTTAGGTATTCCGTTCTGGTTTCCACTGCCGCCTCAATCAAGCTAGATTAGGTACTCTGCTGTAGGTCTTGATGACGGTATGTGGAACCTAGAAGATAACTGTGTACTGATGCGTTGGATTTCCATCTTTTCCAGGGTCCAAGGTCTACGCTACTACTCCAAGGTCCACGCTACTACTCCAAGGTCCACGCTACTACTCCAAGGTCCACGCTTACGTCCACGGTACGGTTTACCTACTGCACGGAACTACCTGCTTCTACGGCTCGCCCTCTACGTGCTGGTTCGGCAACCCCCTGCCTTCGTGTTGCTGACCACGCCGCGCAGCCGAGCTACACGCCACGCGCACGCAACGGCCACGTGACCTGCCTGCCTACCTACCTGGCCACTGGAGAAGAGGACTTCCACGCCGGTCGCGTTATCGGGATTCCACGCCGATACTCTTCGACTCAGGGGAGTCCCTATCCGTGCCAACTGAAAACTGACTGATCGTGTAGTGTAGGCCTAACCCACACTTGACCTCCTTAATAAATTTGTGTCAAGCTAAACCCTGGCTTCTCATTTCTCCTCTCCACTTAGCTAGCCATTTTTCATAAGCGCGACAGACTCCAAGAAAAATAGACATATACAATAATATAAGTACGTAATTATTTTATTTTTAACTACAACTGTAAATTATCAGAATCCCTCCATCCTTCACTTATCTTTCCACTATACACCCCTCATTCCCCCGCAGGTTACTGCCCTCAATTCGACGCACTGCTAGACAACCTGACAGCTCGCGAGACGCTGCGCATCTTCTGCCTGCTGCGCGGCATCCCGGCGCGCGCGGGCGAGCGGCGCGCGCGCAGCCTGGCACACGCGCTCGGGTTCACACGACATTATGATAAGAGGGTATGTGGGTTACAGTGTTATAAAATACTTGGGAATATTCAGATATTCCCGGAATGTATCAGAATACGGCTATTCGAGCCCAAGCTAGGCAGAGCAATGAAATACATAGGTAAAAACACGGATAAATACATATTATAAGATAAATACACACAATATAGTTATCGGATGGCTATCGGATACACAAATTCAGACAAACAACAAGTGACAACAACTAGACACTAGAAACGGTTCACACGGCATTACGACAAGCGGGTATGTAGGTTGGTGTTTGAATTTTACGGCGATACCTATCACGTTACTATCTCACTTGCTTCTACTATCACATGAGTAATGTTTGACATATCTGCCTCAACCGGGGGTTTATAGGCTGTTACGGTAATAGGTAAACGATAATCAAATTTTTCTTCTCTACAATGTTGGTTATATTATTTATTAATTTGATTCTATCAGCGGAAACTTGTAAAAGGCCTTTTACTACTCATTTTATTTTTAATTATAAATTTGAGCTGTACGTTTTCCCAAAACAATATAAATACTATTAAATACCTACATTACAGATCCACGCGTGCAGCGGCGGCACGAAGCGCAAGATCAGCACGGCGGTCGCGCTGCTGGGTGACGCGCCGCTCGTGCTGCTCGACGAGCCCACCACGGGTGAGTGAGACGGCGAGTTACACTGATAAAATTGTACCCTGTATTGTATAATAATATAATATATATATATATATATATAAACACTCACACCTTGTACTAATGTACTCCCTTGCGGGGTAGGCAGAGGTGCATTGCTGCACCCACTTTTCGCCAGTGTTTATGTTAGTCCCAATGTAATAGGGGGCGGGCCTATTGCCATTTTACGGGCACATGCAAGACCCGAGAACAAATTTTGTGTTTAAACAAATATCTGCCCCAGCCGGGAATCATACCCGGGACCTTCGGCTCAGTAGTCAGGGTCACTAACCACTACATAATACTGTATAATATGATACTAGCTGTTTCCAGCAAGATAGAGGTGGATACTGAACAACGTTACGGACTGTGTTGTAACATTCCCAATCGTTTATAACACTACGTACTGACTGTGCGAATGCTCGCTCTGTAACATGTTACATTACACCTCGTAACGTTGGCCACCCACCTTTAAAAGATTTTCCCTTGAAACACTAGCCTCTCTCTTTCTTAACTATTTCAACACAAAACCGTTGCAAAATGCCTTATAAATCAGCCAACTACCATTCTAAACACCCGTAAAAATTACATATGACTTCCTACCTGTAGATGAAATCAAGTAAATCCAGTTCAGTAAAACAGCTCCACCACACCACTAACCCCATTCCCCCCGCAGGCATGGACCCGGCATCCAAACGCCTGGTCTGGGAGTGCATCAGCGCGATGGTGCGCGGCGGCCGGGGCTGCGTGCTGACGTCACACAGCATGGAGGAGTGCGAGGCGCTGTGCTCCACGCTCACGGTCATGGTGCGAGGCCGCCTGCACTGCCTCGGCCCGCTCCAGCACCTCAAGAACAAGTTCTCGCAAGGTGAGCTGTGGTAGCTCAGTCGGGTAAGCGCCCGCTTCTCACGCCAGAGACGCGGGTTCGAATCCCGGCGCTGACATGTACCAATGAGTTCTTTTCTGAATTTAAGTACAATGTATACCATCGCTCTTACGGTGAAGGAAAACCTCGTGAGGAAACCTGCATATCTAGATTTAGCACATCTATATATGTGAACCCACCAACCCGCAGTGGACCAGCGTGGTGGGAAAAATGGTCCAAGCTTAGTAAGGCAGTTTAGACCTTGGGGATATGCACAAAGGTTCCATTCGAGTGAGCCAGGTGCAGGTACTGTTACCCCCACAGAGAATAGAGAATAGAATAGAAGGTGAGCGGGCGTGTCGCTGCAACAGTTGCACACACTGGGTGTGGGGCGGCTGCGTGTGACGTCACACAGCATGGAGCGGCTATAACGACCACTATGAAAGCCCCGTGTTCGATTCCTGCGCAGGTATTTTTACTTATCATCTCATACTTAATATTGTTTCATATATTTATATGCTGCTGGTGAAATCCAAGGACCCGGGTTCGATTCCCGGCCGAGATATTTTTTACTTATTATCTCATATATAATTATTGTTTCCAGGTTATACGCTGGTAGTGAAGTCCAAGTCCGGGCCCAACCGAGACGAGACGTCTGCTGAAGTGCAGAACTACATCATGGCTGAATTCCCAGGAGCTAAGTTTATGTAAGTGAATATAGCTTTTACAGGATACAGATTTTTATTTGTAGGTAATTTAAATCGTCTAATCCACGTCATACCTCCTCAAAAATACCACAAATGAATACAATGGGCGCAGATAAAGAACCAATAGTGAAATGGCCATAAGTCGCATGGTATAGTGGCTGACTATCCGCACAGTAGGATTGAGCATTGGCTGGCTTACGAATAGCATAAAAAAATTCTATACAGCATGATTCCGTCCGCCCTTTTCATATTATTGGGTGCGTATTGCGACGTATAAAAACGAAATGTATAATTTCACATTAATAACGTTCACAACATATAATGAACGTTACGTATAACAACAAAATCTATATTTTCATAAGGTATAAGATTCAATTGGTATATCGTACATTTCATATAATATCAAAATAACTAACACTCACGAGGACTAATATCGATTCGTATAACATACATTACGTATATCAATTAAAATATATACTATAATTTTGTATAAAGTTCTTCTCATATCGCATAATCTGTGTTTAATTACCCAACGCCGTCAAACCCCCTAGCACCAAAACCTAAAGATAGGTGCGACGACGAGCAAAGCGAGGAGGAGCGTGTTAGGTGCACATGTTCGTCGAAACCAAAGCGGAGCGCAGCGAAGCGGAGCGGAGCGTCTCCCAACATAGCTTCAATAATAATAATGCTGTGAAAATCCCTAGTACCAAAACCTAAAGATAGGTGCGACGACGACCATAGCGAGGAGGAGCGTGTTAGGTGCACATGTTCGTCGAAACCAAAGCGGAGCGGAGCGTCTCCCAACATAGCTTCAATAATAATAATGCTGTGAAAACCCCTAGTACCAAAACCTAAAGATAGGTGCGACGACGAGCAAAGCGAGGAGGAGCGTGTTAGGTGCACATGTTCGTTAAAAGCAAAGCGGAGCGCAGCGAAGCGGAGCGGAGCGTCTCCCAACATAGCTCCAATAATAATATATTTTTTTGCTCATTATACATAATGTTATTATATACGGTGAACAATATATGTTATAAACGTTATATATTTTAATCGATATATCAATTGAAATTATACTTTTTGAACGTTATTCTTTACAAAATTATGTATTTAGTAATTATGCCTTTCGTTTGTTATGCACAGTGATCGTTATACTTAATAAATTTATATCATATGGGCGTATACCTTGTGACTGTTATACCATGCGTTTTTATACCTCGTATTACTTACCCCATATTATTACCCCTTTAGATAAAGGGGTAATCATATGAAAAGTTACACATGCTTGTTAGTAGCACAAAAGCTTGCTATTTTTGAGCAATTGCTACTTAGGTAGTTGTATGTATGTGTGTCGAAAAATTGCTAATGATGAGCATGCTAGTTAGTAGTTTGAGTTTGCTCAAAAATCGACGGTCGTGCGATTATTGGGCATACCTGTAGCGTGGGTCGAAGGGGGCGTGCTTATAGCGTGTGTGACCAGGTTTGCTTATTGAGCATGCTATTTACTGTACCTTTACCTTATCCTTATACTAATCCTTCCCACCCCACAGCGAGAAGTACCTCGGCATCAGCACATACTACGTCGCCTCGACCACCCCCTGGTGGAAAGTGTTCAGCCTGATGGAAGCAGCCACGCAGAGGTTCGCCATCGAGGACTACTCGGTGTCGCAGACCACGCTCGAGCAGGTGTTCCTGCGGTTCACGCGCCTCTACGGACACGACGACAGGACCAGCTAATTGTGTCAACTGATACAGGGTGCTCGAAAGTTGGAGTTTGGATTGTTAAGTTACGTAACTAACAAAGAGTATATTGGAAAAGCAAATTGTTCAGGATGACCCCCGATTTCGCTTATTTACTTTTGAACCACCCTGTATGAATAAGCCCAGTATCTCGCTTGAGGTTAAGCACAGCAAAGGTAGCGAAAGCAGCGCTGCGATTGGCCAAATTGTCGGTGCGCAAGACTTAAGTTTTTGCGTATAGAGTTTTACACAAATGAGAAACTGGGCATAAGACTTGTTGCATATAAGTACAATAATGGCAGTGTCGCATGTGACATTGGGTATGTTGTGGTGTGTCCGTGGCTGTACTTAGTTTAATTTTGGCGCTGCAGAACTTTGCTGTTCGATGTTTTTGTAAAGTAAAGTAACTAATATTATTTTAGATTTTGGTGCATGGGCCTAAGGCATTTAATAATGAGAGTAGAGTCACTTGAATGTAATACCTATTGGTAGGCAAACAGTACGAAACTTTCATTTCTATTCTTAGAACATTGTATGTAATATACTATTGTTGTTCGAATGGTAAAGTTCTAGCAGAGTTTAGGCAATATGATACAGATCGTAACTGTAAACGGGTATTAGATAACAAATATATGTATAACCAAGTAAACATTACAAGTAGATACAGTTGCCACGATACCTTTGCATTTGTGGTATAAGGTATAACGCGCACAGATAAAGACATATGGATATGGTGGCTTGAGCCCAGCTGCTATCTTCGTACTGTTTCTTTATTCACGTGGGTTATACATCCTGTATATTCACGTCGTGGGTTATACATCCTGTATAACGAGGTGGTGGTCTAATTGAACAAGTACAATAGGTCCAAATGATGATTGTTATTAGTGTAAAATTCATCGTAATCTATTGTTGGAAAGACCTATCCCGACATAGTCGTCGTTCATAATTCATGTATCATGTACAATGCATTCTTTCCTATTTGTCACAAAGTACAAGTTCATTATTTGAATATATTTTCTATACATTTAGTCCTTATTACGAGAATTTCCAGTTGATTCTATTTTTGCAGTAACAAATTACTGTACATTTTGATGTCTGTTTATGAGTAGTGTTTTCTAATGCAGTGCATGATGTTTAATGTTGTCGTTACACTCTAGTTTACGAACCATGGAACTTAGCAAACTGACTGTTTAACCTCAACGTAATATTCTGTATGTTAGTCAGATGTCATAGTTATAATTCTCACCATTTGCCGAAGATTTTTTAAAATAAATGAATGATTTACCTATTAGTATATAAACTTATTAAAACTTATGAACTGGAACTTATAAGCATGTATAGATATTGTACTGTTTTCCCGTTCTCACTATTTGTTAATGTATAAATTACCTCACGTTCGATCTGTGTTCAGTATTAGAAACAAAATAACTTCAAATATTTTAGTAGCCATTAATATTTCAGTGAAGCGAACCTTTAGCGTTCGCTGTCTACTGTTCACTTAGACATTAATTTTATACAAAGTAATATTATATATTGTTCTGAAGCGAATCTTGCCCAGTGATGATGATTTTAGTATTGAATAAGTTAATTATGTACTCACAATATTTGGCCTTATTACTTATATCTTGTTTGCTAGTATTAGTGAAATTGTTTATTATTAAGTATTCTACTTAAAACAAGTTTTGCGCCTAGTATTTTAACATAAGTATATACACATAACCATAGAAGTATACATAGGTACATATTATATTTTTTGTTTGCAATATAAATTGTGCTGTGAGTTAAGTTTATTCCTCAAACAAGCCATAATTTATGCCATTAATTATAAATTTGTGTCACGTCAACTGACTTGATATGCATTGTTAACTATTTACTTATATATTTTTTTGGCTGTTGAAATTATGTACGTACTTATCTAATATTGTTTTATTTCACAGTTAATACCGCGTTGAATCTCATAATCTCTATGTATCAATGTGCACATAATAATTATGTATGTATTCTAACCGATCTCATTATTTTGAGCTCAACAAGGACACGTGTGTACAATGGGGTTACGCTAACGTTACACTTTGAACTTTTCTACTAACGCATGAAATCCTGCTTCACAAGAGTTTAAATTGAACTGTAAGTGTTTCATTTAGCGTTCATTGTACTAAGATATAGATACTGTAAGATAATGACTGCCAATTTATTACGATACGTACAACACTTGAGAAGCCATGTGTGTAATATTATTAAATAATATTATTAATAGTTCAAAGCGCTGGAATCTTTGTATTTTATGGTTGGATAGTACGGGGATAGCCAAGTGTACCTAACAGCTCATCATTTTCCGTACGACTCAGCATTGGAATGAGAACCTCGGAGGGTTTCGACAAATTCCGACCCTCTGTCTTCACACATTAAGGTATCAATTTGAGTGCAGTCCTAGGGTGGATGTGGCCAGATGATGTAGGTATGGTGTCTGAAATTGGCTTTGTATATAGTAAGATGGCATTCTAACTTAAGTAGGTACTTGTGTCCAGTTATGAAATGAATGTACATAAATAAAACAAATTCAATATGTGTGATATTATAAATGTGTCTTTGTGATAATTTTGTGATCATTTCTACTTCTGTTGACATACTTTTAGTATTAATTTCTTAACTTTTTCATTTCGTTCTATTACATTCGGATTTATACCTTTTAAAGGTTTCTAATTGAAAATATATTTTGTTTTTTTTATTTAATTTTGACTAAATTATTATGAATTGTTTGATTACTAACTGAATATTAAAAAATATGATTTATTTATATACCAGCTTCATGTGATGATTATCTGTAAAATAAATGTAGCGGTGTATTTGTTATTATCTAAGAGTGGTGTTTGTAATTAATGTTTATAGATTTTTTGTAATAAAATAAGTATATTTTATTCAATAGTTGGTTTCCTTTTCTAATTAAATAGTTTTTTATCTATCCGTTACAAAGTAGATAGCATTTACAGTGAGCTTACTAAACTTGTATTCAAAGTGCATATATTTGAAATTCATTCCTACAAACATTACAGTTGTGATTGACGTAAGTCCATATATTTTTTTACTATCACAAATACAATACTTTATCTAGTAGTTAAATAGCACACACAATGTACAAAAATATAAATATAATTTAATAGTAAAAAGTATTAGTAGTATAAAAGTATTACAATCACTAAATAGGTTGGTGTAGCACAGCATGGATTAAAGTAACCCTTTCTTTTGTCTTAAACAAGTAGAACATAGGTATATCACTTATTGAGCGTTTACACGGGTGACTAAAACGCACGGTTATCACAGCGCAAGAAAAAACAACCGTCTAAGCTCCCTTTCCACTCAAAGGTGTTCAATGGGAGAGAGCGAGAGAGTGGCACGACACGACGTCGTATCAGTGTTTACGTGTTGGAGCCCTAATTTCGGCTACATCACCAGACTTGCTCTCCCAGCACTGAGGAGCGACTTGCGACGAAAATCCACCCCCAGTCTCTCCAAATCCTCCCTTATAAACGACCCAGTCTCTGCACCCTATAACTCAGTAGTCTGCGTCTGATACTTGGTGAACTGCAGGAAGATCTGCTCGAGGGTTGTCTGCGAGATGCTGTAGTCCTCCACCGCCAGGGTGCGCTTGGCGCGCTCCATGGTGCCGAACATGCGAGACCAGCGCATGGAGCGGTCCGGCAGGTAGTACGTCAGGAGGCCTTGGTACTCCTCCCTGGGAGAAAGAAGAGGAGTTACTCGGTGAAATGGCGTGGTTTGACTATTAATTAATACGGAAGATAGTTAAGCATATCAGCTGATTAAGGGGGCTTCTGCTAAAGCCGCTGAGGTGTAATCAAATTTCGTAATCGATAAGGTTTAAATTTTAAATTGTTGTGGCTGACTTTTTGGGTCACACTTCCAGGGATACGAAAGCACACACGGATGCTAGCGTATTTATACTTACATTAGTTTTGGTTCTGTGAAGTTTAAGTTGACGTAGTCCTTCACTGCTACTGTTTGAACATTGGTGAGATCATCAGCCACGTTCAATTTGATTGTCAATGTAAATCCTGAAACGTAAAAGAAATAGTTGCAAAATAGTTAGCAGTTTTATTTTCATCTCGTCACGTTTCACACTCATAACAATAAAAACATCACGCTTTCGAGCTTAAAAACTGATCGACTAACCTTCAGAGAATTTATTCTTCAGATGTTGCGGCGTGCCCAAACACATGAACTGACCGTTCACCATCACAGTCAACCTGGAACACAGCGCCTCACATTCTTCCATACTATGCGACGTGAGTACCACACTTCTGCCACTTCTTGTGGCTTTGCGAATGGCCCTCCAGACTTGCCGCTTGGCCGCCGGGTCCACGCCTGTTGTAGGCTCGTCCAGGAATATACAACGCCCGTAACCCATCAAGGCTACAGCTGTGCTAAGCTTACGTTTGTTGCCGCCGGAGTATTGGTATACCTGTAATAGCATAATGGTGACATAAGATTCGGTATTCCACATAAATAAATGCAGTTAGAATAACAACGTTAAAAACCATGATAAGGTCATATACATGTACATATTAAAAGTAAATTAAAAAGTTATGACTAACACCTTATTATATTCTTTACATACCCTTTTGTCTAAATGTTTAGTAAAGCCAAGACTATTAGCCAAGTATTCTGTGAGCGCCACAATCGTATTCGGCTTTAGGCCTCGCAATAAAGCGTAGAACCTCAAGGTCTCTCTGCCCGTCAGTTCCTCGAATAGAGCGTCGAATTGAGGACAGTAACCTTAAACCGAAAAGTAATGGATGACAATGGAGTCTGTAATAATTAAAATAAAATGGCACTCATCTACCAAAGGGATATAAAATTGTGCTATAATTTTTATATATAGTGTTGCAAAAAGGGTATATATGCTGCACATGTAGGTTTCGGCTTAGTCTACCCTGTAGAAATTGGAACTAGGTAACTAATTCAAGAAATTTTAACATTATTAATTCGATATTAGTATTTTTTTATAAGTAAGTAATTGCTTTACACACCAATGTTCTCATGAACTTTCTTTATGTTTTTGGTAACGGAATGGCCGCGTACGAAGGCGTCGCCGCTAGACACAGTCTCATCTCCCATCAACATCTTGAATGTTGTGGTTTTTCCAGCTCCATTCACCCCAAGTAATCCGAAGCACTCCATTTCACCAACACCTGAAAATTAAAATACAAATATTGGGTTTTAAAAGACAGTGGGGAATTATGGCGACAGGTTAAATCATCATCATAAAACGTGCGAGATAACTTACTAAATGAAACTTGATTAACAGCCAAGTTTTTGCCGTAATATTTGGAGAGGTTTTTAGCGACTAGGTTGTGTTGCTTCGTCCCGGCCTCTCCAATAAAGTCCACATGTTTGGCTTCCTCGACCACATCATCGTCCTGAGAGTTAGGGTCAATCGGCGGTGGAACTTTGTTGCGGTTAAATATCTGAGAAAAACATTAATATGCATTTAGACTTATACAGAGGGTATCACCTGATTCCAGTGTTGAGTCAACATAACTTCATTAATTATTTTTGGTTTATAGCTACTTTTTTATATGTAGTCAACTCAAGCACGTATTAGATATATATAAAATGTATTCAAAACGACTAGTCTAATTAGTAATCCGAGAAAAAAATACTCATTTTGTCTTATGCTATGTGGATGATATCCTAATGTATGACCAATACATTGGCTTACTTACTTTACTGTAAATCCTGTATTCGATAAACATGAGCATGGCCCAGAATATGATACAAGACAACAGCGTGCTGAGGATGTACCGGAGCACTCCCGGTTCTTCATAGTTGAAGTACGCGTCCTGTTCAACTACGAAATAAATATTAAATGTAATGACACAAACGAGCAGAATAAACTAGTCTTTTCAAATGTATATAGATTGTTTCTAAATTGAATGGGGTCGACTTTCATTTTACGACTTTTGCTCATTCGCGAATAGAACAAAATTTGCTGAAAACTACCATGTCGGCTAAAAATACCCTTTTTTAACTCCTTCAATAAGACTAATACTTACAACAGCACGTAGTTTGATTAAATGAACACAGGAATTCTGGCGTACATTGATCGGGTGTTAGTATTCCAGCACTGATGAAGAAATCGCACCCTTTGATACACGACCATTCCTTCAAGCTAATCTCGTGGACTTTCCTGTAAAATTAAGATAACAATTTAAGAGTAATTTTGGCACTAAATATAAGATAAATCTTTACAATAATTTGAAACAAGAGATACGTTGACTTATTTAACAAAAAATAATTAATTTAGACTTACTTTACGGATGTCACCAGACTGTAAAGTGGGAAGAACTGAAGTATACTATCCATTATATCAGGAATTTGTTCATTAACATCCAATGAATACAGAGCTTCAACTATCTGTGCACCCATCAAACCTGTAAGTATAAAATAAAAACTAACATATATTATTTACTTGAAATGTTTAGGTCCTAGTCATAATTGATATAAATTCCTAGGTACCTATAGGTAATACAGTAGTTAGGTATCACTTACCAAGCAAAGAGTTGGTAAACACCAGTACAACGAATCCAAATGCGGGTCCGCTGAACAAGTACGACAGTAGATACAGCATTGGCGTCACCGCCGCGCCGTACAGCACCAGGAGCAGAAACATACGAGCTGGAACAAAAACAATAATTATGAAAGTTTCAGAAGGGCATATATGCAGCATCATCGTAGTGTCTACGAGTCAAAACAAATTAGCAAAAAATAAGGGGGAGCTGATAAACCTGTCAATATTGATATACCAAACGCTAACGCTGCTGAGTTGCAGAAGTAGACTTGCTAATGTCGACCTTAAATTCCTTTATTTCACAGTATACTTACGGCAGAAAGAGACGGACATAGATTTAATGCCGACATTAGCTTAATGTTCCTTTCTGCAACTTAGTGCTAGTCAGGCATTAAATTTAATAACATAACCATTCATCCTCAGCTGGATTTCCTCTCCCCAACAGCGTCATAGCCAGCGGTCTGATACACTAAACATCAAAAATAGGTAGTTATACCTACATAATATAAATCAATTTATCAACTTACACAACTCAATGGCACTGGACAAGCCGGTGACCTGGAAGGCCACGCACGAGACGATGAAGGTCAGGCTGATGATCATGAAGTAGAGCCAGTCGAAGACGGCCGCACTGCCCCACATCACCACTGGCTGCAGGCCTGACGCCTTCTGCAGGAGCTTGGCACGGGACAACCGCTCCTAGAGTGAAGGTAATGGTGAGTCAGTACCTGTAAATGAACCTTCTTTCTGTCCTTCAATAGAAGAGTTTATTTTACCTACTCGTTTTAATACGGACATTTTTGTTTCTGTTGTTGACGAAAATTTATGGCTTCATAAACGGTGATTTAGGAAAAAATACAAAAAATAATTTGAATTAAAACTCTTCAGTAATAATTATGGTGTATCTTCTCTGTCTACTGTCGATTATTTTCAGCGGTTACCTTGATGTAGAACATGATGAAGACCGCGCTGACGATGCTGACGCTGTTGCCCAGTCCGTTGGAGAACTGCATCGATAGCAAGACCACTATCAATCGCAAATCATTCTGGAATATAATACATTTGTATTATTAGCGCGTTATCAATGCCTACTTGTTGTGTCGAAATTGCGTGTCTCAGTCGATACCTTAGACATGCCACGATTCTATAGTTTAGAACAAAACCAAGCATATTCCATGCCATGTAACATTATATTTTATGGTGTAATTAAATCCTATATCCCAAAAAGGGGCCCTTTTTTAGTCAAAGAGAGTAATAAAGAAAATATTACTGGAACAGATAAACTTATTATTGTTATTGTGAGTTATTTGTTAAAATAACTCACAGTATCCTCATAGTTAGTCTCAAGCGGGTGGTTAGTGACGTTCAGCTGAGCCCCAGGCAGCACAGCCTTCAACAGAGCCTTGTGGAGCGTCGCCAGGGATATCGCCACGTCGTGGTAGCCGAAGTTGCTGAACCACGCCGTCGCGGTCGCGTTATCGAAAGACGCCCCGATCAGCACTTGCGTACGCATCGTGCTTAGGGTTAGGGCGTCCGTACTCTGAAAATAAAGTAATTTGTAGTAATTTTGGGTTTATAAAATGAAATTTAACTGTTATCAAACTGTAGGTATTATCATTTAAAAAAATATATATTTTGGATGAAATTCGACACATTCATAGGGCGCTTGAACGACTTGACTTGAGACGAGACTTGACATCTTTAACTCTCTGACTATGTTTTGATGGTAAGGCCTTAAGTACTAGTGTTTAAAATAATACCAACTGAAACTTTTCATATAAAAATTGCACTACGAAGTCACCAAGGCTTTTTTATAGAGGACATATCAGGTATTGTGAGGAGCTACTTGATAGAGACCAGTCCAGCAGTGGAAGATTGTAGGCTTATGACGAGCATAGTCATGATGGTGCAATAACTGGTAAATTAGCGTAGAATCTAGAAGAAAGCCAAACCTGATTAATGTAATATTCAGGTATCGTGTCGTCTTCCACTACAGTCAACCGCGTGGTGCTGTCGTTGAACAGATCCCGGTACGCCTCCACGGCTCCCGATGTGATGTTCGACACGTTATTGTAGTTCAGATACGTCTCCGTTTCGAGGAAGCTGAGAAAATATTTAACGATTAACATCCACACTAATATCTATCATTGTAAGTAGATAAAAATATAACGACGATGGACCACCTAAAGATAGCGACTAAAATTTAATATTCACTCGATGAATAGGTCCCTATACTCTTGACTCGCTACGATATGCCGAATGATCAGCAGGCGACAATTACAAGTTGATGATGATTTGTATAGATGTATAATAGAGTTCGACCACATATATATCCTGACCAATTTTTCTGTAGATTTATTTCTGTTTTATGATGTATACTCTACTTAGGTTAGGTTAGGTTTACACAAGCTGTAATCGCCTTTTTCTTTCAGCCTTACTTTAACTTTTTTACTTACCAGAAGATACCTACAAAAACTTCTACAAAAACAAATGCAGCAGCTTCTACAAAAGCAAGAGCTGCTATTGCGACGCCATTTTTGGTCAAGTTACGTGAATCGCAGTGTACTGTCAGATGCAACCTGACCCTCTTGCAAGTACACTGCGATTCACGTAACTTGACCAAAAATTGTGTCGCAATAGCAGCTCGTGAGGCGAAAATTGTGAATTCATGTATCCACGCCACGTTGCATTTGTTTCTGTACCTTCTGGTAGAAATTAAAGTACATCTGTACCTAACAACTCACCCCTGGTTGAGCGTGAGGTGCCTCTCCTGCACGTTGTCGGTGAGAGACACCATGTACTGCAGGATGCCGAGCGTCGCGTTGATGATCACCAGCGGGATCAGGATCTGTCCATGTTGAGGATGTAAATACAGGATGTTCAGCTGTTATTTTGTATGATATTTGGATAGATGTCACTGTTAAACCGAACCATATTTCATTTCATTTCAAACTGCCATTGACTTATTTATTACTAGCGCAAGGCAAACCGAAAATGGCACCCTCGCGTTGTCCCTAAAATCTTATCTCATTTATTATAATTTGTTTGAATTAGGGCCCGCGCGCCGGTGACATTATCTTTACGCAATATGTTCTGACGGGCGCATTCTTCCACAAGCAATCCAGGCAACTGAGGCAAATAAGCCTTTTCATGGTCCTTCGAGCCGGACTTCCATCTATAAGGTCAGCCACCGTGATCTGTGAGCTGCCACTTTCACTGACCTGCAGCAGCAGCAGGCCCCAGGAGCGGCTCCACACCAGCCACAGCTTGAGCCACATGGCGCGCGCGTGCTGCCAGACCAGCGCCGCGCCCGAGAGCGTCTGCTGCTGACCGTCCACTGCGGAGGAATGCTCAAATTAAAACAATAACAAAATAAAGGTTGTCTGGCAGACATCGCTTTTAGTGATAAGACCTTTTGTACGCTAATTAAGTTACAACTTGTTTGGTTTTTGGTGTACAAATAAAATGTACCTATTCTATCTATCTATCTATTGCCCCTGGCTGGTAGTATCCACCGCAAGCAATAATGAATTGCATCGCTAACTTGGTGATGAAATTTGCTTTACTTGGGTCTGTTTTCGACGCCGAATAGCATTTAGGTAGCTTATGATGACCGGGCAGTGCAGTACTATATATTGTGATCATCATCAGCCACGATTTCGATGTCTGTAGTTAGTGACTTCTTCTTCTCCATTGTCCCTAGTGTGGATCCAAACACGAGTGCTCCGGATGGAGTACGGCAAGTGAGCGTGCCATCAACAGCTCCGGCACCTGTCAGGACATCAGGGTCTCACCACCCCGAGGCGACTCTCCTTGTGGCTATACGCTGCAGCGGCTAGATCCACTGCTCCATGGACGGGAGACTCACAGTATTCCGTGGAGCCCCCGCAGCCGGGGCAGTCGGAGCCCTCGCAGCCGGGGCACTCCGTGTCTTCACTGAGCGCGTCGGTGGCGGTGGCGGCGTCCGAGTCGGCGCCGTCGTGCACCACGTCTGAACCCACCCTAAAAATCACAAGAATCGTAGGTAGGATTTGTGATTTCCCATAAGCTTCGTTTAAAAAGATTTTTTCATATGCTGCCGTCCATTAATCACGTGAGGTCGATTTCTCTTTTTTGACGCCCCCTCCCCCCTGGTGATATTTGGTGAGGTTTGGGAATCCCTCCCCCCCCCTTTGAACCTCACGTGATTAATGGCGGTAAAAGTAGCCTAGGTCATATTTTGTTCATACAGGATCATAAATCTTCATACATGTGTTTCATTTCATTACAAACAAAATATGGATAGGGAATGGTTACATTTTTTTTGTAAATATCAGTGTGAAACATGCTGCATAAAATATGAGCACTTACGACATAAAGACATCTTCTATGGTGGTCGCAGATAGCCCGTAGTCCTTAAACCCGATACTTTCCATGTTGTTCTCTAAATCCGTGAGGAGATCTTCGAATATGTGACTGTGGTCATTAGACAGCGAATACGTAACTTCTTTACCTGAAAATTAACATGGAAAAATTGTAATGAAGTGGTAACATAGGTTGTAAAAAAAAATAGACACGTCATTACTTTTTCTTTCAAAATTGACGGATTATTAGGTATACAAAAAAAATGATTTTGGAATTTGGCTCTAGTCGAAAGTGATAGCAAATAAAGTGAATCGTCGTACATTTATATTTACAACTTAAATTCTCATCTAATTAACATGCTTCATCACCATTCTAATTCTGACGTTCAAGATTAGTGAAAAATAAAAAAGCCATCACTGAAATCCCACGGGAAACCGGGCTTGTTGATATTTTTTTTACCAACCTTTATCACCCCCAACGGGCACATCAGGAATATACTTCTTGATCAACTCCGTGCAGGCGTCCTTATTGAACGCTTCACCCTTCACTATGACAAGGGTGTATCCGACGCCGTAGTGCTTCTTGAGGAAGTAGGGCGAGCCCACGCACTGCAGCTTGCCGCCGGACATGATGGCGATACGGTCGCCGAGGTAGTCCGCCTCGTCCATGAAATGCGTGGTCAGGATCATTGCGCGGTCTGGGAGGGTAGTAGGTATGGAAATAATTAATTTAATTTAACATTGATGATGATTGATGGCATAGGTAATATGATTTACTGGTATTAGATTTTGTAAATAATTTATCATCATCTATGTCGAATGGAGTACAGCTTGAACAAGCAACGTGAGAAAATCTACAATCTCAACGTTTGTTAGGGGAGCGCGAACCGTTTTTTATATACTTACAAAAGTACCTAGAGTCAACTATACATTTGACATGCATATCGATAGCGATAATAACTATTGCTATGTAATAGGTGATAGGTATCTGGGGGCCTGCCCAACAACACGGTTAATGCGATTCTAACCTTTAATATTAAGCATCACAAGACCCGTGTTAATTTTTAGTACATCCACATGACGCGACGAGGTGCGCACGACATATTGTTTTTAAATCCAAACTAGCATAGATTTTCCGATGGTACAAAAATGTAATCTACATTGACCTTTCTTCTCAGAGCTATGCCGACGCAGAGCCAGCGCTTCTGCCCGCCCGAGCAGAAGTGGGACAGTAACATGTGCACTGACCTTTCTTCTCAGAGCTATGCCGACGCAAACTGGTATAGTCCATGTACACTGACCTTTCTTCTCCTGCTGCAGCAGGTGCCACAGCGCGCGGCGCGAGGCCGGGTCCATGCCGGACGTGGGCTCGTCCAGCAGCACCACGCGCGCGCCGCCGCTCAGGGCTATGCCCACGCAGAGCCGCCGCTTCTGACCGCCCGACAGGCCGCCTGATTGGTAGTCGCGCTGCAGTGAGGGGTAAAGTAAAGTAATTCATAATAATAATAATATGTGGGGACATCTCACACACCGCCATCCGACCCCAAACAAGGCTACTTGGTAATATGGGTATCGGACAGCTGGTATATCTACAAAAAGACATAGATAGATACATATTAAATATAAATATCAACACCCAAGATCCGAGTACACAATGATATCTATTTTTAAACAAATATCTGCCCCAGCCGGCAATCTAACCCGGGACCTTCAGCCTAGCAGTCAGGGTCACTAAGCACTACTCCATTCGGTCGGCAAATTACATACGAAAATTATAATATAGTTTTCTATAATTACCTACCAGCTAACTGGCATAGCCATGGCTGGTTTAACCAAATTGACAAACAGGTAAGGAGCTGATACTATACTATACATATACCTACAGAATCGTTTGTAATTTTAGTTCGTATTGGAATGGAAATATTCGTCATGGCGAAAAGGAAGCCAGTAGTATTCAGGGGCTTTAAGTTGCGTTACTTACATACATAACAATTTCACAAATGATAGGGTAGGGACAGCTTCATAATACATATTTTTTGTACCTTGCCTAACTAATTGACGTAATTGATTGTCAATGTTTGTATGAATGAATCAAGGCTGTTAGTGAGAAGATAAGGTACTTACTTACCAATCAATTGTGTGTTTGGTTGTACTTTATATAAAAATCTTTCATACTCATATTGCAAATAAATTAATATTAAAATTCGTCTTATTGTTTTTGCAACTGGATAAAAATTATTAGGTAAGTCACAATAAATAACATCAATAGGTATGATGGTATTCATTCTGATTATTAGTGATGTGATGATTCACACTTTGATTATCGCTAATTTTAATGATCACTTGATAAAACTATCAATATTGATAATTAAAAGCTACTTAAAAATAAGATATTTATGACTGGCTAACTAACTCATCACCGATGTTTTAGCGATAAGTACCTACACTTGTATCCTCTCACGTTTTTAGTTTCTGAATTCATTTTGATAATAATAGAATTGATAAAATAAATTAAAAGTATGAAGTCAAAACACCTGCACCTTTATTGCACCCGAGTCGTCGTAACTATTGAATTTAGTTTTACATATCGTGATGTAGAGACCTAATTAAAGGTAGTCCATAAGAATCGGCTCAGTCCTTCAAACGTTAACTACCGATTTCTAACTAATTAACGTTGATTCTTAAATGACTCACAACCACATACCTTCTCCTGCATCTCCAGTTTCTCGATCAAGCTCTCGATCTCCTCAGCCAGCCCCTCCCCGCTCAGCCCCTTCAGCCTTCCAAAGAACTCCAGGTGCTCCCTGACAGTGAGTTCGCTGAACAGCACGTTGTGTTGCGGGCACAGGCCGACCTGCGCGCGCGCCGCCTTCAGTTGATGCGCGATGTCGTAGCCTGCTAGCCAGATGGAGCCGCTGGTTGCTGATACGTTGCCTGTGGGTTAGGTGGTGGTTTAGGGATTCGTTTTTTGGTATCAGTAATAATAATAGTGTGCACTGTACAAGACATCCTGAAAAAGGCTATTCGGTATATGGAACGCCGCCGCTCCAGGCTACTGGATCCTTGGCTTCAACAGTAGATGTATAAGGCGAACCGACTATTCCTACTGACCGTTGTGGCGCTACTTGAAAAAGGCCTATTGGCTGACGATTATGATGATGGATGGAATTCTACTAATATTAAAGAAGCAAAACTTTGTGAGAAAGTTCGTAACCCTTTCAGAAAAACTATTGTACGGATTTTCACCACGGGATATCTATTTATAGCAAAGCGGAGCTAACAGACAACAGCTAGCTTAGAAATAATTGCCTAAAATAATGATTTCAAAATATCTACAAGCAACTCACCAGTGAGCATCGAGATGGTGGTGGACTTGCCGGCGCCATTGTGCCCCAATAGCACCGTGATCTGGTCGTTGAAGATGTTCAGACTCAGATTGTTCACCGCCACATTCGCCCCGTACACCTTCGTCAGATTCTAGAAACAATGTTAGAAGTTGTGTGATACATTTACGTAACTAAGTTTAGTTATCTTCATCAGCATGTAATCGTCTATTGTGGAATATAGACCGCTTCCAATGAGCACCATAAAAATCTAGAAACCCTCATCCTCAATCCAGCGACTATACCAGCAAGTTTTTCTGGTTGTGGTCTACAATTGGGAACTTATCTGACCAACGCTCATTGGTGCATCCGCAGATATGAACGGCCACTGCTTCATCAGCTTGAATACTTTCACCACGGCGAGCAATCATATTAGCTTATATAGCTCTGTGTTTGTCACCAGAAGACAAATCTGTAAGTGGAAATACTAACCGATATCTTGACTCCCGGAGTATAATCCTTCGGGTCCTCCTCTTTAGTGACATCGTGTTGCGTCTCGTCTACTATTACCACGCCATCTGCAACAAATATTATAGCACACCCTTTTTAATTGATAACTACTTGTATAAGTATTTTCTCCCCTCCTTAACACATGAGTTGACTCATCTGTTCCATGTACATCTACGGCCGGCGCATCCTGGACCCCTTGACTGACAACTAATCTATCTGACCAATCCTCTCACCACTGTGACAAACTCTAGAGCAGCTCTAGTGCTTTTCACCGACACACAAAAAAAAGAAGATTCCACCGTATCCACTATCACTTACCGCTAGCCTTCCCGTCGCTCCACCAGAACTCCCTCGTGAACGGGAAGTACCAGGGCCGCGCCGTGCCGAAGGGCCCCGGCATGACCTGCTCGCAGTACAACGCCACTAGCAAGTACAGGGCACAGTCCAGTACGATCATGAGCACCACGTGGCCGAAGAGCAGGCGCGGCTCGTCGGCCGCGGGGGTGAAGAAGAACTTGCCCCATTGGAGACCTGGTGGGGAGTTGAAAGTAATTTTTATGATATGCTTAGCAATGGATTAGTAGGCTTGCTAAGAATGTTCTTGAATAAGTCACTGAAATTAATGCTAACCATTCTAACCAGTCCAGCCGTCTTCCACGTTGTCACAGACAGATACAGATATACCAGACTAATCACTCATTTTATTCCTTCTCAGTAATCAGATTCCACGGCTTGGATCCGTTATAGACGTCGATAGACTCGTTTAAAGTACCTACGTTCCAAGGTTCCAACAATTGCAGCGCTGTATTTAAATGCTGTATGATAACGAATCCGTGCACAGGGAAGGCAAAGACAGTAACTTTCCCCAACTAGAAAATCAGAAGCGTCAAGGGTTAAGCGTGTCCCCAGCAGGCAAACTGTTAGCGGCGATATACTGAGATAGTCAAATTCAGTTGGTCGCTAACAGTTGGCATACTGCGGACACGGCGTTAAGGACTCACCCCCATTGCTCTCCTCAGTGATCATGAGCTGGAAGGCGTAGGACATAGCGGTGTTGACGCTGAGGCACGCCAGCACCTGCGCCGCCAGAGACACGCTCTCGTCCATGGACAGCAGCACCGCCGGGATGTACAGGATGAACCACGTCACGCCCATGAACAGCGCCGCTGTGCTGGCTGCGGCCCCACGGAATTATTCATGGTTAAATGTGAGGTTAGTAAGGTACAAACGAACGCGAGAAACGCACAACAAGTGTTTTATCAGAGCGTACGTCAATCATCATCTTCAATTGATCAAATTTGTGGGTCTGACCTGTCAGATCTGTGTGCTGCTCCTGACATATTTTATAGATGTTTCATACATCATCAGTATTTTTGTCAGAAGAATTCTCAGTAGGTAGGTATGAGGAAGTTGTTAAACGGAGTTAAGAGGATAACTGGCCAAGGTTGTAAGACTGTGTGTTTGCCAATGCAATAATGAGAAACAAAGTTCCAAATATGTATAGGAGAAACTAATTTTGGAGCTAGATAGGTAGCGGAGCAGTGCATACTCGTTTCCGCGTTCCGAATACCGATTTTTTATAAGTTTTATGTTATCCCTTGCTACATTAGCCCACTAAGTGCCAATTTCTCTATTCTCGGTTGGACCATAACTAGGGAGTAGTGGTTAACTTTTGACACATCTGTCATGATTTTTATACGGAGATGACGTTTAATTTATAAATCAATCCCTGTCGGTTAGATAACCGACAATGGAGAAATTGGCACTAAAGCAGTTTGGATTATTCTGCCATGTCATTGGTGGATTTTTACCTAGATTTTTAACACCCGTTCAGCAAATATGACCACGTTTTTAAACGTATAAAAATATCTTATTTAATCTAGGTCTCACGAATCATAGTAGGATTAATTCATAAACTATACGTGTGTACTTTCATAAGATAAAATGGTTTTTATAGTACATTATTTACCTTGTAATTAGGTTAATAGTACGTTTTCTAATTTTATCAAAATGTTTTCATGCCATGGAATGAATAACAAACAATAATATTGACACATAAACCTTATCATTATAAGTGCAAATCACTTCAAAAACATATCATTCTGTTATTGATAATTAAGAACCTACCTAAAATATAATAAGGTAAGTAACTATGCACTAAATCTGAGCCCGAATTATCCTATCCTATGCGTTCTTGTGATATGGTTGAATTGGTACCTATGCGTCTCGTCTATCACAGACGAAATGGTTACAACATCGTTGTTGTGAGTATAGCCCTATAGGTACCTAATGTACCAGTACTCAGTACCTTCAGTTCAGTCTTAAAACTCAAACCATAATCTCCTGACTTTTACGTAACATCAGTATAACATCGTCGCATACATAGTCTGTTTCAGGAAATGCAGGTGAATGAATTAAGATCGTGAGGCGGCGCACAATTGGTACCGTATACAAAGGTGATTCAATGGGTTTGTGAATGCACTATTTTCCTGTAAGTACATCTAAGATGCCGTCATAAAATTAAATAGGTACTTATGCTGAAACACAGAATAATAACTAGTGTTGAAATATTAAGCTGTAAAAACAGAAGTAAAGTTGTATGTACCTACAACCACATTTTACAACCAACCGGAATACGAATACTTGTGAGTTGTGACCTAAATAGTGTCTTCTCCGCATTGGACAAGACAAAAATTTAATGATATTATACCTGCTGGCCTAGCACGGGCGCAAGACGCGGACGTCAAGACGTGACAAAAGTTCTCCGTCACGCTCGCTTTTGAGGCCGCACGATGACAGGGTGTTCCAAAAAGGGTATACTTAAGTATACTAAACCGAACGGGGGTGACTCAGGGAGTCATTCTGAAAAACTTTTGTTGTAAGAGTTTTGCAAGCTAGCCCTTCTGAAGTTTTTACATAAAACTTAACTGACCTTTAGCGAAGAAGCTGCTGACCATGAAGCAGAGGAAGATGACGCAGACCAGGTACAGCAGCGTGAAGAAGAGCAGCACCGACCACGGCGTGTGCGTGAACACGGCAAACTCGCTGAAACCTTCAGGTGTCGTGAACCAGTTTATCTGACGGAGGAAGTTTATGTTTGATGCTAATAAATATAAGATTAAGTTCAAATTTTGCCAAACTCGATTAGATCGTAACCAGGGATTGGTTCATCAATTATAGGTCATCTCCATATTCAATTGTGATTTATGTGTCAAAAGTCAACCAATAATCCCTGGTTATGCTCTAAACCACTATGGCGAAATTGGCAATAAGTAGGATAAAAACTATAGGGTCACTCGATCGATCAGTGTGATCGTGTTCTATATTGGAGACTGCAACTAGGGTAGGACACCCTCCGGCTAGATGGCGTGACGACTTGCGAAAGGTGGCTGGTAAATATTGGATGCGGAGAGCAAAAGATCACATCCAGTAGCGCGCTTTGAGAGACGCTTAACTGCTAAAGGCTGAAGATCAAAAGGGCATGAATGAATCATCATGCTCATAATCATATGAGAAAGTTTCTAGAATTAACGAACCTTTAAAAGCAGCACTATTAACACAGCAATGACGAGAAGAAATAGGAATTGTTTGCAAAACCAAGCCGTCCAGTGCAACCAGGTGGGGAGACCCATAATTTTCATTGCTTCCTGAAAAACAAGTCGAATTTTAAAATTGAATATTAAATCCTGAAAACTTCCTCTTTTTAGTTACTTACATATTCAATCGAGCTCTATTTTTCCCAGCCGGACTGAAGAAATTACATTCTAAGTAGGTTGTGGTCAGATAATATTAGGTCTTCTTTATGAGACTGTCGCGCGTACTTTTCTTCTATTTCCAGTGAAACAAAATTTTCACAGCCCTAAATGCCCTACACACTCACCTTCAGCTGCGATTCCTTCTCAACAGTGACAGCCCTGACCAGATTAACGGCCGTGTAACTGAAGCTCAGAATAAAGAACATGGGGAACAACAGAAGCAGGGCCTGTATCGCCCCGTCCAGGGTGTAGGGCGGGTGGGGGAACCTCTGGATCTTCACGTCCAGGTCTAGACTCTGTCCAGTCATCCTGGAGATGAGCTCCATAGAGATGCATTGCTGGAGTGCTATGAACATCTCGTTCACGTAACCTGATGGGTGGAATTGCGGTTTTAGGATAATTTTGGAGAAGAGCTATAGGTACTTATACATAATTATAGTAATTGAAAGAGGAGAACGAAAGATGATGTCCAAATCTGAAATTTCTACGAATTACTATCTTACTAATGCCTGCCGTAGTTCAATCGCTTGTTGTAGCTCTATAGTCAGGCCAAAAATCGTTCGTTTTTGCTTTAGTCTAGGCTTGAATTTAATACTGAATCACATTGCAGAAGAATACACTCAAAACTAGGTAATTAAATACCTATGCTATGTTAAGAAAATAAATAGATATGTAAGTAGGTATGCAACAAGACTCTAAACACTCTAAAGAAACACACATACCGGGATCGTTCCCGCCCTCATACGAGTACGGGAACCGCGGCCCCGGGGTCGGGTACGTAGGGAACACGAGCGTGGTGCGCCACGAGCGCCCGCCCTGCCCGAAGAACGAGTTCAGACGGGGCTTCTCGGGGAAGCGGAGCGCGTAGGACATGTTCAGAGGTATGGTTGTCGCTCCTGTTGATTGCATGTTAGTATGATATGTTTGAAATAGGAAGGTACCGGTATTATGCACTTACATTTGAAATAAGGCTGTTTTTAACATCATGCGGGATTCATCGCGCATGCGGTAATGCCCCGCGGTCATACAATATGCTATATGCTCGCGAGACGCGGGAAAATAGCGGCCATCCCGCGTGCGTGATGAAATCCGCATGTTGTTAAAAACAGCCTTAGAAGGTACGGTCTAGAGTCAGCTGCATTAACAATATACACTTTTGTAGCTTGTCAAGTCAAATTCTCAAAAAGCTGCCTATTCATGCAATCAGACATCAGTTTTATAGTTAAGTAGCTGGGTGAATTTCACGCGGCCAAAAATTGCGTGGCATCAATGAAATCGGTACTAAAAAACCAAGTTATCATTTTCTAATATTTTTTTCCGGTTAAGTGAAATAGTTATCTATGTGTAGCACTAAATATTTTATTAATAGGATTAATGGATATTTTTAAAAAAAAATATTAAACCCCCAAATCTTTCATTGCCGTGTCTGTCCCCACGTTACCACGTTTTGTATTATTCTTCATTGATGAAAAAATATTGAGTATTGATAGTTAAACTTAGTTTCATTTGATACATTAATAGTTAAAGTATTGTCACGGAATACATTTATTGAAATATATAAAGAATATAACGAACGGTAAGTGAAAATTCATGTGTCCCAGAACTTCTGTTCATTGCCGTGTCCTAAACATGATCAAGGCTATTGTTTTACCTATGAACTTGGGTGCCCCTCTCAGTGCGCTAATCGTTTCTTACAAGTGTCGCCTAACTGCTCGACGTGGAAGGAGGTACATCGGTGCCCGCGTTTTTGCGCTATAGTGAAAATCAGTAAAAATTTTGGGGACTGGACATTTTTTCTTTCATTGCCGTGGATAGATATAACTTCTATAAAATTAAGTTTGTCTTCTAGAGTAAGCATTCAAAAGAAAGCTTTTTGAAAATATTTACCTTATAAAGTGTTTATTTCTTCGAATAGTTAATACTTTTTTAGTTATTTATATTTAATGCCTTGATTTTCATCGCCATGCTTTCATTTCCGTGGCTTCCGTGGCCAATATTTGCTATGGCAATGAAAAAAAAGCCAGGGCAATGAAAAAAAATTCATTGCCATGTCTTGTAAAATAATTTTTATTCATTGCCGTGGTTATGTTATTCATTTCCGTGGCCAGGTTATTCATTTCCGTGACTCATGTTTTCATCGCCGTGGTATGTATGATTAGGCAAAGTAACATATCTTTTACCTGTAATACAGGTAATACCGATCACTGACATTACCTACAGAACTAGTCAAATTACCTCTTTTTGCAGTGCGTTAAAACGGGTGCGTATCGCGATGTATAAAAACGAAATATATTACATTAATAATAACAATTACAACATAATTATAATGAACGTTATGTATAAATAAGACCGAAGGTAGCTCAGTCGGGTAAGCGCCCGCTTCCCACTCCAATAATGCGAGTGCGAATTCCGGCGCTGACATGTACCAATGTGTTCCTTTTAATTTAAATACAATGTATACCATCGCTCTTACGGTGAAGGAAAACATCGTGAAGAACCCTGCATATCTACCTATAGATTTAGCACATCTAGATAATATATGAACCCACCAACTCGCTGTGGACCAGCGTGGTGGGAAATGGTCCAAGCTTAGAAAGGCAGCAGCTTAGACCTTGGGGATATGCACATTGCACAAAGGTCCCATTCGAGAGAGCCAGTTGCAGGTACTTACACCTCCCACAGATAGTAGAATAGAATATAATAGAACATACATCTCTGCAGGAACTCATCTGGATGCTAAGTGGCCTTAATGCTGCTTGCAACGTGTAGACCTCCGTATGAACTTGGGCAAGACAAAAGTCATGTAGAATGTTCACATAAAACCGGAGCCGGTGATCGTTCGTGAGACAACTATCGAAGTTGTGCAATAATATGACTACCTGAGGCAGACTTCGGCTAGGCAGAAGCAACTTCGACAAGGAGGCTGAAAGGCGCATCCAACAGTCTTCAACCATTGCGCCCTGCCAGTTATGACATATGGTGCAGAGGGTTCTACCTTTTTTGGCCTAAGATTTATTTGCCTAATCTCGTATTACATAGTAACGTTTGGTCAAAGTCTCGTTTCGCCGAAAATTGTATGGCATAAATCTCGATTAGTAAAAAGTTATTTCGCATAATCTTATTTAGCCTAATAACGGTATGGTCAAATCTCAAATAGCCTAACAATACTATGGCATAGCTTATAAAAACTACTAATATTCATTTGGCTTTAACTTTGACGAAGCGTCTCCCTATATAGTGCAAACTGGTGCCTTGCGTTAGGTATTTAATTTTCCGCTATGTGGGTAACGTTTCGCTGCGCTCCGCTTTGCTTTCGACGAACATGTGCACCTAACATGCTCCTCCTCGCTTTGCTCGTCGACCTACCTTTAGGTTTCGATCCCATGGGGTTTAATGGCGATTGTAATAATTATAATGGTCATTCACTTTCGATATTTTGATCATTCAATATCGTGATTTTCGGGATGTAGGAGAAAAATACCACAATTTGTACATTTAAAACATACTGAATATAGTATTTATTAAGATAATATTAGGAGAAACAAGATTATACCAATACGAACAATTTGAGCAAACGAGACTTAGATGTTTCAAGTTTGTGCCAAAAGAGTTTTAGACGAAACGAGTCTTATGCCACATAAGTCTTGGCAAAGTGATGATTCTACCAAAAAACTTTAGACCTTACGAGTTATGCGAAATGAGTTTAGGATAATAAAGATTAGGCGAGATGAGGGGAACCCGGTGCGGAGACCTGGACACTGATGGTGGGACTGGTCCACCGATTTAAAGTCACTCAGCGTGCTATGGAGAGAGCTATGCTTGGGGTTTATCTAATGGATGGTATCAGAAAAGAAGTTATACGTCAGAGGACTAAGGTTACCAACATAGCTGTCAAAATATGCAAGTATAGGCAGGTAGCCGGTAGTGGCTGGGTTCGGAAGACCGAGGACCGAGTGTTGTGGCGCTTTTTGGGAGAGGCCTATGTCCAGCATTGGATGATTATAGGCTGATGATGACAACATGTACATTTCATATTATTATACCAATTAAAATATACTATGATTTACCATAAAGTTCATAAAATATTCTATCATATCACATAATGTGTGTTAAATTACACAACACCATCAAAACCTCTAGCACCACAACCTAAAGATAGGTGCGATGACGAGAAAAGCAAGGAGGAGCGGTTAAGTGCACATGTTCAGCAAAAGCGAAGCAGGGCTACATGGGGAGACGCTCTATGTTTAGGTTTTGGTGCAAGGAGTTTTGACTGCGTTATTTTTATTAGCGCTATGTAGGGAGACGCTTAGCTGACCAACATGTGCACCTAACCGCACACGCCTATGTTTATATTTTGGTGCTAGGTGTTTTGCCGGTGTTGTGTAATTCAGCACAGAGAATATATGTCATATTATAGTATATTTTATGAATTTTACATAAAATGAACAGTATACATATTGGGTATTATACCTTATAAAAATATAGATGTTCTAGGTAAGGTTTATTATATGTTGTGAACGTTATTAGTGTGAAATGAAACATTTTGTTTTATACGTCGCAATACGGGCCCCACAATGCTACTTAGAGAATTCCATACTATATTCTTATTTTTTTATACATACTGTCGTTCTTTCTTTCGTTCCAATATCTATCCATATATTTCTGCCATACATGCCTGTCTAAGTTTGCGTTTCCCTCACAGTCTTTTTTAAAAATTGCAGTGGATTGATTCTTTCACTTCCATTGTATACAGTTCTTTCATTGCCGTGGAAGTTTGTTTCATTGCCGTGGGCCTTTGTTTCATTGCCGTGGACGCTTGTTTCATTGCCGTGAACGCATGTTTCATCGCCGTGGCACGAAATTTTTAATCATCCGTATCTTGTTAAGTTTTTAACTTATCTGCTACCCATTTAGTAAGAACACTAACATTAACAAAAACTTTAATAAAAGCGTTTTTCTAATATAAAAAACCTTAAGATAAAAAAGTCCACGGAAATGAAGATTTTTTAGGACTTGTTGAAATCCACCCAGCTGTGGTTGGAAAAGGTGCAAACGTACTAGCTACTGAACGTACGTACTTACTGACAATTACAATACGTAGGTAAGTACCTAGTTATAAAATTACACTGAAGTGGAAACACTCGACAAAATAAACAATTAGGTTAGCAATAAGTATACATGCACTATGAGAGTACAGCCGCACTTGTATCGTACGGAGTGTCAGCTATTATGTAAGTACATTAGTATATTAGTTTCTTCTTTCTTACATTGGTAAGTGGTCAACTCGGTAATAAGGCTATCGTTGGTTATTCTTATCTACTTAAGTATGGGTGTATCTCTAAAATGCTCACCGAGTAGTTCATCCGGAAACTCCACAGCCGCAATGACAGTTCGCGTCGACTCTTCATTTCTATAAATTCCTTTGAGCTCTGCGCTGTTTTCATACCCTACCGAGTTCACTAAAATCTTCAAAAGATCTAAAACATCATCAGGTAGCTGTGTCGGATCTAGATTTTCCAGAATACCAGGATCAAAACCTGGAATGAAATTCTCTAGCTGCTCAATCAGGAGCGGTAGAAGAACTTTATAATTGTTGACAAGCAATTTGAGAGATGCCATCTGCACCACGTCTTGTAGGACCGGGCTGGTTGGGGAGTACGCTATGGACATTCTTGTTACATTCATGCCGGCTCTGAAAATGTTGTTAGTAGAGTTAGTAGGTAGGTTGTGGTTGGGTATCATTATTAGTTGGTAAGTTATAAGAAATTAACCTGATAGGCAGATAAAGCTCTAAATTCGGTGCGTAAAGAGGATATCCGAAGCGAAAGCCTATTGCGGAGATGTTTTGATTATTGTTTTGGCCGCCATATTCGTAGCGTTAGACCGTTGAGAAGGGAGTTGACGGGACTCACTTCTCAACCGTCTCTCTACAGGTTATCTGCGAATTGCGTCCGCACTGGGCTTCCGCTCAACACAGCGGAAGCGCTCAATGCATAGCTAGGTACGCAAGTCATTTAGTAAGTATAAGTAGGTAGGTACCTATTCTGCATTCTAAACTACCATAAAATAAAAATAAAACTAAAAGCACTTACAAAACAACAGACGAATACTGCAGCGTGTGCGCCGGGAACGGCGGATAGTCCACCCTGTCTTCCATAGTCGGCATGATCTGAGACCGAAGCACCATCACCAGAGACATGGCCAGTACAGGCACCAGGAGCTCCGCCACAGTCTGCGCCGGATGCCGCCATTGTATCAGGAAGTTCTTCCACATCAGAAGGCGGAACTTCGTGAAGGCGCTCGCCTCGCGCTGGGCGCTTGTCATTGTTGGGTAGCTGGTGTGATGGAGATTGGGGGTAATTATTAAATTTAACAAACTTGAACTTATTAACTAGAATTTATCAATAATGACAAAATAAATAACGATTGTTGGTCATGGCAAATAGGGCTAAGTTTAAAATAACTAACTAGGTGTCCAGAGAATCGGCTAAATACCTACTGCAAATTGTAAAACTATATTTCCAGCTTCCATTACTGATATAGTTACCTATATTTTCCGCTGACAGAATAATTAAATGATTCGCTAAAAATTCTCAATAATAGTCTGCAGTTAACTCTTCATACCTAGAAATATTTCAGTGACCAACATTTTTGTTCCAGGTGATTCCTGTACGAACTTCGGAACAGAAAACATGACGTGAATGATATGGGCTGCTCTTCAAGATCGAATGGGTATTACCTACTCCGTGGAATGGGTCAATTTTACATCGACAAACATATTATTTATTATTGCTCACATCACTCTACCGACTATACAAACACTGATAATTTAATGATCCCATCAAATGTAATGAGTTAATGCAGCATGCACAGAGTATATTAACTATATTATTCTCATATTATTACTATTGGTGCGCGCACCAACATCAAAAAAGATCAGTTCCTGTGGTGACAAAGACAGTTTAGTAATCTGAAGAAATATGGCACCAACTCTTAGGGTGCTTAGTGCTTACATAGAAAAAAAAACGGGTAACCTGTACCGGTAACCTGATTATGCGAAAGCGCTCATGATAGATTTTAAAATCGAAATGCTCCGAGAGTGAGCGCTTTCGCATAATCAGGTTACCGGTACAGGTAGATACAGGTAACCCGGTTCTCTATGTAAGCACCCTTAGGTAGGTATATTTGTAATGTCACATAGAATTGGTGTAAATAAACCTTAAACCATTTCTTACTTTTTAGTGGTTTTACGAAGTCGGTTTTTTTACATTATTAATTTATTTTATTGTTTTTAGTTTATTTGCAATAATTTTCAATCAAATTTAAGATCCAAATGATACTTATAAGTCCTACTAATCGATACGAATCATTCAAGCCTAAACACGAGGTAGTTGCTATATACCTACCGTTGAGGAGTTCCCTTGACTGCCTTCCGTTTCCATCATCAGATCAGCTCAAGGTCACCATCATATTTTTTTGTTGTAAGAACTACATTTAGGGTAACGTAACGTACCTAGGGACATTTTCGACTACCCCAACTTTGAATGAAGCTATCGCAGCGTACAACTAAGATATTAATGTGAAATTTTCTTTATTCGGTAGGATATATAATCTATTATCACTAGTATTTGTGCTAAAGCTTTAGTGTGGCCAGATTTTATTAAATTAAGATAAAAGTAAAAATGCTTGTTTTGACCCAAGGTACGTTACACGTTTGTACCTTGGGACACTGTTTCCTATAGCTTTGTACTATGGAAAATGCAAACTTCTAAATAACGCCTTATATCTCTGTTCTTATTGATTTACTGCATCTCTCTTCTGTCTAGTTTCACTCTGGCACTAATAAGAACAGAGATATAAGGCGTTTTTAGATGTTTGCATTCTCCATAGTACAAAGCCATAGGAAACAGTGTCCCGAGGTACAAATTTAATCGTGTCCCAAGGTACAATAAAGCAATATTTAACCAAAATTTAAATATCTTTATTGTTAATTTAGGAATCTTTCAGATAATTGCCATGTCATAAAATTAAATAACTGAAAAGTTATACGTGACATCCATGTCTTTATTTTGAGCATGCCTCAATGAGATAAAGCAACACAAAAAACTATACAAAAGCTACTTTTGACTCCAAAAAACTTCACATTGTCTTCACCACACACTCGATGCTGGTATGATCACGAGACTCACTAGTTTTGCCAAGCGAGTAAAATACTATGCCTAGGGTAGAATTTTAATGTGTTTATTTAGCCGGTTTTTAAAATACAATCAATGTCCCGAGGTACAAGCGTCCCAAGGTACGTTACGTTACCCTACGTTCTAAATTTCATTAGAATCAGTTAATAGGTGCCCAAAATGGGGGTGAGATAAATAAATAAAATAAATAAATAATTAAATAAAATAAATATAAATAAATATGTGGGGACATCTCACACACGGCCATCCGACCCCAAGCTAGGCAGAACCTGTGATATGGGTGTCGGACAGCTGATATATCTACACAAATACATAGATAGATAGATACTAAATATAAATATCAACACCCAAGACCCGAGTACAAATATCTGTCTTTAAACAAATATCTGCCCCAGCCGGGAATCGAACCCGGGACCTTCGGCTCAGTAGTCAGGGTCACTAACCACTACGCCATTCGGTCGTCGAATGGCGTTAGTGGTTAATCCTAACTAATATTATAAATGCGAAAGTAACTGTGTCTGTCTGTCTGTCTGTCTGTCTGTCTGTCTGTTACTCTTTCACGCCAAAACTACTGAACGGATTTGAATGAAATTTGGTATACATACTGTCTAGACCCTGGGAAAAAACATAGGCTACTTTTTATCCCGGAATTCCCACGGGAAAACTTTTTAAGGCGAAGCGAAGCGCGCGGGAACAGCTAGTTGGTTATATATATAAAATTCTGAAAAAAATGGGACCACCTGGGAGCTCAACCCAATACAACAACAAAAAGATGAACATACTTACATAAAAAAAAATAAAACAAAAAATCCGACGAATTGAGAACCTCCTCCTTTTTTTGAAGTCGTTTAAAAATAGTTTTACATTAATTAAATTTTAATATTTAACTACCTACCTTCCTTTTGCTTGTGTAGGCTGTGTTTCCTAGGTGTCAAAGAAAAGATTAACGCTGGAATAACGAGTCGTTGAGATATTGGACAATTATAGGTATTATGCTGACGATGATGATGATGATTTCCTATATAGGTAGGTATACTTACCTATCCTCCTCGCATCAATAGGAGTTAGTTAGTTCGAACAAATTAAATAAGTAGGTAGTTAAGTACTTAGGTACCTACACAAATTACTTTTATACTAAACTAAATAAGTATATAAGTACCTACCTACTTATATTAAAATAATGCACCTTGAACGTAATTATTGAGTATAATCTACATATTAATCTGTACATAAAGCCAAATCATGTTATGATAAATTTAGACAACTACCTTCGTATCTACTCTAGGTAAGTACATAAGTATAGAGGTACTTAATCACTGATTAGGTTCTTTCATGAATTCCGTAAAATTTGTGAAAATGCACATCCTATGACGATCACTGGTTTAATCAAAACTGAAAAAGGTAAGTACAAACTTACTTACCTACTATTTATCCTTTTATTTTTTACTTTATATTTACGTACTATATATCGGCCGGATAGCATAATATGTATACTATCCGACCCTTTATTAACTCACTGTTATAGGTAGGTACTTACTTGAAACACCAACGTTAAACATAAGATATACTTAGCTACCTTTGTGCCAGCGTCCCAATAAATCCTGTGTCCAACTCCACTGGATCTCACACAACAATGTCCGGAAAACTCAACTTGTAATTCACACCAACACGTTATCCGCTAGCCAATCACGTTTCAAACTGACAATAGCAGGTGTAGCCCCTGCAGAAGTCTACCTAGACAATGATAAATATTCGCTTTGATAGCGATAGTGTTGTGATAAGCTTGTTGCTCAAAATATTTCAGTCTATAAGTACCTTAGCACTGACACACACTGACGCATACAGCGGTATCTAGTGCGTACCTCAGTACTCGCCACGCACTGGCCGGTATGTGAAGGGTGCAGATAAAGATTGGTACAGTCAGTAGTCCTCTGAAGTGCCTTTCAGGATAATTACTACTTAGATCACCCAATAAGTAGGTACCTACTAGGCCCTGACCGTGACACATCTAGTATGAGTGTACCTACCACTTCTAAATTCGGATCTTCTCTTCTCTAGAGTTCGGTTTTCGTAGCTTGGGCAATATTCCTGTAATTTTTTTTATAAGGCACCAAGTTGTAATCGGCTTGTATCTTTCAGATTTTATATATGAATCGAGGTTTGGACGGAAACATTCACTATTTAATTATCATCTCACTTCCTGTCAAAAGAAACAAAGGCTGTCGTAGTTGGGTAAGTAATACGAGGTATAAAAACGAATTGTATAACATTCACAAGGTATACGCCCATATGATATAAATTTATTAAGTATAACGATCACTGTGCATAACAAACGAAAGGCATAATTACTAAATACATAATTTCGTAAAGAATAACGTTCAAAAAGTATAATTTCAATTGATATAACGATTAAAATGCATAACGTTCATAATATATAACGTTTATAACATATATTCTACAACGGATATAATTATCATAATTTTTATTTATTTATTTATTTATTTATTTATTGTTAATGTATAATGCACAAAAAGTCTAAATGATTGTCGTATCGTAATTTCATTATTATTGGTGCTATGTGGGGAGACGCTCCGCTCCGCTTCGCTGCGCTCCGCTTTGGTTTCGACGAACATGTGCACCTAACACGCTCCTCCTCGCTTTGCTCGTCGTCGCACCTATCTTTAGGTTTTGGTACTAGGGGTTTTGACATTATTATTATTATTGGCGCTATGTGGGGAGACGCTCCGCTCCGCTTCGCTGCGCTCCGCTTTGGTTTCGACGAACATGTGCACCTAACACGCTCCTCCTCGCTTTGCTCGTCGTCGCACCTATCTTTAGGTTTTGGTGCTAGGGGGTTTGACGGTGTTGGGTAATTAAACACAGATTATGTTAGTATGTTTTATGAACTTTATACTAAATGATAGGTATATATTTTAAACGATATACGTAATGTATGTTATACGAATTGATATTAGTCCTCGTAAGTATTATATATTTTGATTTTATATAAAATGTACGTTATACCAATTGAATCTTATACCTTATGAAAATATAGATTTTGTTGTTATACGTAACGTTCATTATATGTTGTGAACGTTATTAATGTGAAATTATACATTTCGTTTTTATACGTTGCAATACGCACCCGTCGTAGTTAGGATAGATTCGTTCTGAGGGTGCAGTATCTGAAGGGAGCTGCTTCTTAGTTTGTGATTCAGAATTCAAAGTCCTATTCCACTATCACATACGAGATTTGAATTCGATTGCTAACTAGCTGACTCATCGATCGTACTCACACATAACTTTAGCCAGATTAGCGAGCATGTGGCTCAACACATAATATGCACACACCACACAGGCTAGAGTAAGAGTGCGACATCATCATCATCAGCCAATAATCGTCTGCTGCTGGACATTGGACTCTCCCAATTTGCACCAAAATATATACTCTTTCCTATAATAACTCTACCCAAAGGTAGTCTGGAATAAATAGCGATAAGACCGCCATTTGTACCTACATATGCGTAGATTAATGTTTTTGTAATTGTGTCCGTGTTTTTTGGGTACACATAAAGAATATATTATTATTATTCATTATGGACCTTCCTCATTCAACCAATACAGAAGTTGACTCTCTGTATGAGGTGGTAGGTCTAGCGGTTTGGAGGCTGGCAGGCACGTAAGAGTGAGCATATTTTCAGCCCTACGACGTAGGGCCTACGTACATACATAATATATTTACGAATGGGAGGCAAATAAATAAAAACACCACAATACTCTTTTAAAACTCTATTTCTATCTGCACATACGTATAACAATATTAAATTATATAACTAACAATCAGAACCAATCTACTGCCACCTGTAGTGAGCGTAGGCCCTGTTAGCCTCGCACTGGCGATGTATGTCCTGCTTCCGCTTGACGACCTTGCCGGTGTTGTTGGCGGCATCCAGAAGCTCCCAGGCAAACTGCTCGGGGAAGTGGATGGTGCGCTCCTTGTCGTTGGTCGCTTCTAGCAGCCACTTGATGGCTAGGAACTCTGACCGGTTCTCTGTGATCGGCCCAGGCACCTGGAAGGTTAAGACGTGTTGATTGTCTTGCTGTTAAGCCCGCTCGCTAAGCTATGAGAGGTTTTGTCTTGGGTCTCGACAAAATTATTGACTTTTAAAACTACTGGTGAGCTCTCCCGAATAGGTCCTCTAGAGTCTCGTATTCGCTGTCTCGTGTAGTTTTGTCGAGAGTCTGGAGCTTATAGTGGGTGGATTAGTTTGGGGATTCGTTTTAAGTAGATACTTTTATGTAGGTACCATCCGGGAAATCCCTGCCTGCTTGCTGGTTTTCAAAACACTATGTATGCAACTGTGTTGAACTCGCGCCGAGGCTTCATGCGGTTCTAATAATTAAAGTAAGCCACTGGTTATTTCCCTGATGGTACGTAAATATGTTGTTAGTATTTTAAAATGGCGCTATAACATTATGGGTGAAATATCAATCAGCGGAACTGAGTTGTCAGTACATAATTTGATTGTACTTATGGAAATGGATGAGATCAGCTGTGGTATTGTGGTTGTAATTTGCATGCAAATCGTATTTTGCCGCGTCATAAATACAATAATATAATGTACTTACTGTTAGTTTGTAATGTGAGAAATAATTAATGTATTAAAGTAAATGAGATGAAATAAGTAAATTGAATTTCAAAAATTTTGTGTATCTAAGACGCGAATTACACAGAAAAGGCATAAGGCGAAGGCGCGACGCAGGCAGCACCTTATGCCTTTTCTGTGTAATTTGCGCCTAAGTGTAAAAAGTAAAAATAGTTTATTAACAAATTGTTTAAGTACATTTTGTGATATTATTGGCTGCAAATTCCACACTAGGTGAACCTGTATTGTGGAACTTATTCTTAAGTGTACCTTCTATTATTATATGTGGGTACTTATGGTTAGTACACCTTTAATAGGCTTTTACAACAAAATTATAATTTTAAGAAATGATTTATTAATGTAAGTTGTTTAAGCTGCTGGTGTTCCTTTTTGAATAAATAAATAAATAAATAAATAAGTTAGTAATATCAAGCATTTTTGTGTTTCATAGACTTGCACAAGCACACAAACTCACACCATGACCAAAAGTGTTAGTGATAGCAAAAAACATCAGGACAGAAACTGGCCCTACACTATATCCAGTCAGTCTGTTGGGAACATGGAGTAAGAGTAACATATACATTTTTTTTATTTCTATGTCGGAAAACAGATAATGCTTTAAAAAGTTTAAATACACCTATATTTTTATGTATTTTTTATTTCATACCAAATCAGTATCTAAGTCACAAAACATTGCTTAGTATAATTTGGAAAAAATCATAATAGAAGGAAATTTATTACGTCACCAAAGCTGCGATAAGTAAAACATAAAGCATGCCTAAAAGTTAAGTTTACTTGTCTTGTACTGTATGTATATTTAGCTACTACATGCAGTGAATGATAAGTAATGTAACAAACACAAACACATCCCATAAACAGTTAACAGTAGAACATAGGTCTTCCTTAAGACTGGAGAATTATATCCATAATCTCCACATATCCAATCTCACTCTTAACCGACAGGTTGGAGATATCACACAAAACAAAAAAGAAAAACTGACTAAGCTACCAACATGGAATCAAAGTTACCTGGTAAGTGATACCACCACGCTTCACTGGTGTCAGCTGCAGTAATGGCTTCGAGTTCTCTATGGCTTTGTGCAGAACCACCTTAGGGTCTAACTCAATCTTAGCCTTCTCCGCATCGGAAGACGCAAGGTGGTACCTCTCTATTTGTTTCCTCTTAATGTTCTCAAATGCTTTTTCTACTAGTGAACGGGCCAACTTCTTTTTGCCCATTTCCATTACATGATTTATGACTTTGCTGAAAGAAATTTGTTGTATTAATATAATAATTTAATAATTTCAATTTATGTGAGTAAAATATTGTGCTAGGAGGGTAGTACCTAGTAAATTGCTATAACAACCTTTTTTCAATATTATATTCTAATAAATAAAATAAAAAATATTCTTATAAATATTCTTTCACCCGAAGGTTGTCTTGAAAGAATCGCTTTTAGTGATAAGACCACCTTTTTGTACCTATGTGTTTGTATATAAGCTTTATAAAATCTGTTCTTGTCTAAACATAAAGAATATTCTATTCTATCTATCTAAATTATTTTTCATGCATGTGAATACTGAATTATGTTAGTTCCTTTGTACCTAATAGTGGTAGGACTTGCAATACTCAGGTTAATATAAATAGGTATCAATCTACACAGAGGGTTGGATAAATTATATAGGGGTGTTGCAAAATTGGTAATACTCACTTAACCAATGGATCATAGTAAGCAGAAGATGTTTCAGAGACTCCGGGTGGCTTGTAGGGTGCTTTAGCGAGGGTTGCGAGCTCACCGCTCTCGACTAGGGGGGCTTGGTCTTCTTTCCTAAACACAGGGTTCTTAAAGAAATCCGGAAAACTGGTTGGTCTTGCATAGTGTCTTGAAATTAACTCCCATCTGAAAAAGTAAAATATAATGTATTTTATTAATGACGATAGCTTGTCTTTTTTGCAGTAACTAGGTACCTACTTACTAAATTTAAAGTTGGTTACCTGGGCTTTGAAAAATTGGCTACGACTGGAACAATATTTTTACTAAGCGGTATTAGTGTATTCATATTGCTGGAAGGCTTTCAAATAAAGGCAGAAGTGCCGGTTATACTCGTAATCCTAGAATTAATGATATTTTCATTTAATTAGAATTAAATTTAACTTTTATTTTTATCTCCAACAAAAACAATCGCAAAGTAACCTAAAAATTATCCATTCTTTGACATGACCAAGACATGACATTTGTCTACTCTGTGGCTATATATATTTTATTCTGAGGTTTCAGTATCAGTAATGCTCAGAATAATAACGTCTTGGGCCGTGTAAAAAGACTTTGTTCGCGACGACAGCGGTGTGGGTGTGTTGAAATTTTTTTTGTTTATCGCGCTAACTACCCACATCACTCCCGCTAGCGTCGTGGTCGCGGCCTGAGGAATCGCTCAACCTCAGAATAATAATATCAACGGCCAAGGACCAAGTTTTTACTCTGTGTTATAAGTCAACGTCAAGACTAATCAAGTCACTTACTAATCTGTGAATCATCCATTTTTGATTGATTTATTTTGGTTTTTCTACAAATTCTATTTATACAATTTACATTGAATTGTTTATTTATTTACTGATAACATTTGTTACATGATTTCTTTAACATGTCGACTATAATAAAATTCGATCTTAAGGAATTAAAGAAGCTCGCTACCAACAAAGACTCCTGTGTTTATGAAACAAAAGTAACCCAAAATTTAGCTCTTCAACCGTGGTGTTTAGGGAACCTAAAAGAGTCAATAAAAAACCTACTGGACTATAAAATTGGAAAATTTGACAAAGAGTAAGTCAATACTACTATATTTAATTCATCCAACTTCTACAAAACAGGAGTATAATAATTATTAATTTTATTTTTTTCAGGTTTGATGGTATACTACTGAGTTATAAAAACCTGCATATTCTGCAGAATGTAGGATCGATAAGGAACGACAATGCGGACATACACTTCCAAGTACAGGCGGACTACTTCATTTTCCGTCCTCATGTTGGCGCTATGCTGAGAGGAATTGTAAACAAGAAAAGTGTAACACATCTCGGCATTCTAGTTCACAGGTGACATAACAAATTGATTCGTTAATTTCTAATTATCTGTATTATTAGTACCTTACAAATGGAGTAAAACCTATTTTAATGTTTTCTCCTGTTTCCAAAGTTAGATAAATAAACACTATCATACAAAATAAAACTTCAGCTATGTGCTGCATGTTGCCCACTGATTCATTTATTTTTTATTTTTCCTTTTCAGAGTGTTCAATGTGGTAATTCCCCGACCTACTGAGCAGCCGGGCAACAAGTGGATAGGGACAAGTGTACAAGAAGGACAGGAGGTGGTTTTTAGAATAGTGGTCCTAGACCTCTTTGGAGCCCTCCCATACATTAGAGGGGAATTAGATGAAAAGTAAGCCAATTCTTTAGATAATTTAAAAGATACACCTCACAGTGCTAAGACTTTTAATTCACTTCAATTATTGAGACAAGAAGAAGATTTATTTATATTAAGGTGCAAATTTTGGATATAAAAATTATAATGTGTGTATTTTTTTCCAGGTCTTTAGATGGATTAGATGGGGGTGAACCAGCTGAACCAATACCAATTACATATGTAAATTTTGACAAAACTAAACCCACTATTTACAAACAAGATAGTGATGAACTGGCTCCAAACGTAAAAACCTCAAAAAGAACTTCAGAAATCAATGGAAAAGCTTCAAAACACGATAAGCAGTCAGAATCCACACACAAGTTAAGTCCAAACAAAACTACCACAGCTGTTAGCCAAGACAAAGAAGATAAGAGTACTGAGAAACCTACAAAAAGGCTAAGCAAGTCCAAAGAGCCCAGTTTAATACCAGTAAAACTTTCGAAGAAAAATAGAAAGGAAACATAGATTATTATATTAAATACATGAAATTGAATTTAATATTATATGTGTACAAAATTTTATGAGTACCTAGATATCCACCTATTTTAAATAAACTTTGTTCTAAGCTAGGTATGTTTTTCAATCTTTATTTTTAAAAATTATTGATGTTAAATGAAGGATATTATGGCAGGATTATTTATCTATTACCATAGTAGTAACAAGATTCATGTAAGTATTTGGTGGTAGCAGTAGGGTAACGTAACATACCTAGGGACATTTTCGACTACCCCAACTTTGAATGAAGCTATCGCAGCGTACAACTAAGATATTAATGTGAAATTTTCTTTATTCGGTAGGATATATAATCTATTATCATTAGTATTTGTGCTAAAGCTTTAAAGTGGCCAGATTTTATTAAATTAAGATAAAAGTAAAAAGGCTTGTTTTGACCCAAGGTACGTTACACGTTTGTACCTTGGGACACTGTTTCCTATAGCTTTGTACTATGGAAAATGCAAACTTCTAAATAACGCCTTATATCTCTGTTCTTATTGATTTACTGCATCTCTCTTCTGTCTAGTTTCACTCTGGCACTAATAAGAACACAGATATAAGGCGTTATTTAGATGTTTGCATTTTCCATAGTACAAAGCCATAGGAAACAGTGTCCCAAGGTACAAATTTAATCGTGTCCCAAGGTACAAAAAAGCAATATTTAACCAAAGTTTAAATATCTTTATTTTTAATTAATAGGAATCTTTCAGATAATTGCCATGTCATAAAATTAAATAACTGAAAAGTTATACGTGACATCCATGTCTTTATTTTGAGCATGCGTCAATGAGATAAAGCAACACAAAAAACTATACAAAAGCTACTTTTGACCCCAAAAAACTTCATATTGTCTTCAACACACACTCGATGCTGGTATGATCACAAGACTCACTAGTTTTTCCAAGCGAGTAAAATACTATACCTAGGGTAGAATTTTAATGTGTTTATTTAGCCGGTTTTTAAAATACAATCAATGTCCCGAGGTACAAGCGTCCCAAGGTACGTTACGTTACCCTACGTACTGGCTTGAGACGAGTTGAGCCCATCACCCATCATAGCTAGCGGCCTATGGAATACATATCTTTAGATTGGGAGTGGATTTGTGGTATCGGGTATAATAGCAACTGTTATTGCTGAAGCGTCAAACAGCTTCATATGAAGACGCCCGCTAGCTTCGTGGACGTGTCGTTAGGGGTGAAAAGGGTCTACTCACGAAGAAAACTATAGTTGTACTCTATGAGAATTGTACAAGTGAAGACACCAACGGCAGCGGCTACAACGTGTAGCACAAAATGAAGTGAGCTAAGAGCTCTGCACCCATATTTCTTAGCAAGGAAAATAAGTAACGAAATGATTAAAGTTTTCAAAAAAAATAATTATTCCGAGCAAAATAATTATATCATGGATATTCTGTAACCATAGACACAAAGTCATGTGAATTAAAAAAAATGGAACAAAAATAAAATGGCGCATGTCATTGACATATCAACCAATTTGTTTTCTAATTTGCTATGAATGTGTTTTTACTGTTTAAATTATAAGTATTTTGTACTATTATGTCTTCTAATAACTTGTCGTCAGTGTTAAAATCATGTTCAGAAGGAGAGCTTATAAATGAAGTATCGGAAACCACAATGACTCCCAAGCAAGTGGAAGGGTCTCGATTAAAACGTACTTTTACCTTGCCCCGGAATCCCTTTGGGACAGCAAAACCTAATACTAGCAAGAACAAAAGTAGTACTATGGACAGCAAACCTTCAAGCGCGAGTTCTGTGTCTGGGGAAGCGCCAAAAGAAGAAAGTGGGTTCGAAAGGAAATTGTTCAGAAGACCATCATGGAAGAGGTTTTTGAGCAAAATAGCTCAGCATATGAGTACAGTGAACGTTTCCGGGGTAAGATACACAACTTTTCCATTGTTTTGAGTGACAAAATATGTTACACATATCCTGTGACCTTGATATCTAATATCATAAGCACATTGGTTTTCCAGGTGAAACCAGCTCCAGTAGTGTCGAGTGGAGAGCGGGTGCCGTGCAGCGGGGAGCCGCCGTGGCCGCCGGGGGCCACCCCCGCCGCCACCGGCATCAAGAACCACGGGAACACTTGCTACATGAACGCGGTCCTACAGTGCCTTTCTCACACAGATGTCATAGCCGAATATTTCGTACTAGACCACTACAAGGTAACTATCATACATCATTTTGCGTAAACTATGTGTAAACTACATAACATTGTTACATCATCCTGACTATGACATCAATTTAGTATGATGCAGTTTTACAACTGTGACATCCTAAATATACAAATGAGTTTATGCTAATGGGTAATCACTACTTACATTAACACAACTTAATTACCATATTTATATAAATTTGTCTTTAATGGTGATTGTTGTGCTGGTACAGTCAGCTGCAAAAGTCGTTGATATTTTCTATTCCTACCAACTTTTGACGATTTATTATGATAACCAAAAACCAAAGCGTGAGGAAACCTGCATATTTAGATCGAGCACATCTAGATATGTGAACCCACCAACCCGCAGTGGACCAGCGTGGTGGGAAATGGTCCAAGCTTAGGTGACAAGCTTGTTCATATTAGGAAAATTGTGCAGTGACTTCTTCCGTCTTATAGTGCATCAATATTTTGCAACTTAGGATCTGTATAACGACTTTTGCAGCTGACTGTACATAAAGGCTCTCATATTGTTAATTCCTAAAATTGTTCTTTTATAACCAGCAGCACATTCAGCACCCATCATAAATAACATATCATACTTCATACCTACTTATGTTATAAAAGAGAAATGTATCTGTGTGTTTATAACAAAAAATATACTAAATCAATCAAAAACACTTTGATTACTATACAATCTTACATAATCCCTGCTGTAGGCTACTTATTACCTCAGAATTCCTGAGGGAATCCTTTAAAATCAATTTTATATTGGAACTTAAACCATCAAATACTACACTCTACAAACATTTCTGAATCACTCATTCAAACTCTACTTACAGGTGGACCTTCAGAAGAGGAATAAGATAAACTCCAAGAAGTATGGTACTCGGGGGGAAGTGACGGAGCAACTCGCCTCACTGCTAAAGGCTCTGTGGGCCTGTCGGTACACGCCTGACTTGAGCACTGCTTTCAAGGTAAATTACAACAGCTTTTATTGTATTAAATTGCCCAAGCTATATATGTTAGTCCTATTGGGCAAAGAAAAGGACTAATGAGTTGTTTATCAGAAACCTAAAAAATCTGAGGTTAATCTGAGGTTCCTAGGAGCAAATGTGTGTGCTGAGTTGCACTCTTTTGTGAGCTGATTGGTTGAACTGTATCTATTTCTTCCTTGTGTTATGTGAATTGGGTTTTATGGAACAAATAAATGTAATTGTATAAGTAATTTAATTCAGTTATCACATTATATAAATGTAATAACCTGTGTTTTTCAAAATCTTACATTAATATTGTATGTAAATTCCATATTTTCAGGGAGTGGTGGAGCGTCACGGCACCCAGTACCGAGGGAACAGTCAGCACGACGCACAAGAGTTCCTGTTCTGGCTTCTGGACAAAGTACATGAAGACTTAAACACTGCCACTAAGAAACGATATAAGACTATAAAGGTACTTCATTTTAAAATATTTGCATTTTGATTGCTAAGGTTGGCAATTTTATTAATTAAATTTCATTGGATACAACCCATACTATAAGTCAATAGACAAAATCTATAGAATTTCAGTATGGGATACCTCTAACACCGTAAAACTAAAAACATCTTCATAATCTTAGCTGAAATGAGGTATAGTTGTCAATCTGCTTGAAGAATGGCACTTGGTCCGCACACTATAACATGAGGACAGGAGAGGAGGGTACATCAGCTGCACTGCAGTTTTAAATGAGTATGATGGCAGCTAGAGCCCGTAACATTATGCTAGAAGTCCTATGAGATGCATGTTATGTAATTTCTATTCTATTTTATTCTATTATGAGAAGTGGGCGAAGTTCATGTACGTACGTGGCTCTCTCGAGTGGTACCTTTGTACATATCCCCTTGGATTTCAGCTCAGCCAGCTTAGCTCCCGAGTAAACTAGAGCAGCAAGCCAGGATGTTGAAATAGCTGAATTATGTTATGTAATTAAATTCCAATACTGTATGATTTCAGAACACATGCGGCAAGCCGGACGAGGTGGTGGCGGCGGAGACGCTCGCCAACCACGCGCGTAGGAACAGCTCCTTCGTGCAGGCCGTGTTCCAGGCGCAGTACCGGTCAGTCTAACATCACTTCACTATAATTTATGCTATCATCACGACCCATTACGTCCCCACTGCTGGGGCACGGGTCTCCTTCCAATGAAGGAAGGGTTTTAGGCCTAGTCCACCACGCTGGCCAAGTGCGGGTTGGTGGACCCCAACACAAGGAAGCTTGTGCTGAGAGAGTTGTCGGGTAAGTGGGCAACCCGACTGTCAGATGTTTTCAAGCCGCCCGAAGGCCTCTGACTAGGCTTAACGACTGCTGCCGAAGCAGCAACCGGGACCCACGGCTTAACGTGCCGTCCGAAGCACGGAAGCGTCCAGAAAAGCACCACTTGAAATTGGTCACCCATCCAATGGCTGACCGTGTCAGTTGTTGCTTAACCTCAGCCTAATTTAAGCTATATTTATGTTTATTTATTTTTTTGCACATCTTTGTACCAGTTTTCCTGTACCTCCTGTAGGTTGGCTGGTTGAAAATGCTATTAGCATTAAGCCCACCTTTTGTGCATTTATTTTATATTTGTAAATAATTAAAAAATATAATTATAGTATAATAGCTAAGTCGCGTCTGTGTGTATGTATGCATTGATTATTAAAACTACATAACGGATTTAGATACGGTTTTCATAATAAATAGTGTGATCTAAGAGAAAAGAAAAGGTTTATAATGATGTATTTTTTATCCCGAAATTCCCACGGGAAAGCCTACCACAAGAATGCAAAACTCATAAGCTAAGCTAAAATAGCTAAGAAAAGCTGCTGATATCTATAACTATGTGCTAATATGTATATTAATCGGTTAATCTCTCTAATCGGTTAATCGGTCTACCCCCCAAACCCACCACATAACCCGTCTCTCTCTCCCCAGGTCGGCGCTAACACGACCCATCTCCCTCTACCCCCCAGCTCAGCACATAACCCATCTCTCTCTACCCTCAGGTCAGCACTGACATGTGCCCAGTGCGCGCGCACGTCGTGCACGTTCGACCCGTTCCACTGTGTCAGCGTTCAACTGCCGCCGCGCGCGCCCGCCGCCGTGCCGTCGCCGCTGCCCGTTCACGTGAGCACTAATACCCTTCCTTCATGGGAAGGAGACCCGTGCCCCAGCAGTGGCGTGATGGGTTGCGTGATGATGACACATATTTATGTAAACATTTAGGACTCCATACAAATTTAGTGACCAAATATGACAATTCGTGACCTTCTAAGGGCTAGCTAAAAACCAGCGCTGTGGTCTTATTGTGTACAGCACATGCTGAGCTGGTCCCCTTTTTCTAGGAAGAGCCCAAAAAGCCAGAAACTTTATCTTTGTCCTTCCGCATGCTAATTTACCTCACTGGTGACCGGTTCTTTGGCCAATATAGCTGGCACACTGCCACCTCAACTTTTAATCTTAACAATATCCATTCACCCCCCAACCAGGTGGTATACGTGAACCAGCTCCCCCGACAAGTGAAGATCGGCGTGGAGCTGGCGGCCGCCGCCACCATGGAGGAGCTGGCGGCCGCGCTGCACTCCGACACCGGCATCGAGAGGGACCACATCGTGCTGGCCGAGGTCAACGACCAGGGTGAGTATAGTGAAAGTCACTGGAGATGACCACTGAGCTTTAGGTCGCCTTGAAGACCTGGAAGTTGCGTGGTGCAATGGCGTAAATTAAGGTCAACTCTAGTAAAAGAGTATAAAATGAAGGAAGAATGTACACGTGAATTAACGGTTGGTGTAAAAGGCGATGTACCGTTTCAGTATCACTACATTGTATACTAACAAAACATACAAAATTCGCTTCCCGCGTCTGTATGTGCCTATGTAATATGTATACTTACACCCATATTCTAAGTCATTTCCTTCACTTAAGATTCTACTTCACTTGTTGAAGGATCTCTCACAGAACACTTCAAATCGGTATTCTAAGTCGGTATTTTGACATTCCTTCAAAAAGGAAGCTAGAATGCTAGAAACATTTCGCTTAGGATTTTTTTACGTTCTATAGCTAATTAAATCATTTCCGGTCTCATTTTCTTTTGTCTATGGTAGAAATACGACTCCTTTTCTTGAGATTTATCAACACATTTCGTTCTACGCAGATGCTACAATCTATGACACGGAATAAATAACTTCAAATCTTCAAACAATGTCAAAAAAAATTTGCAGTAACGAAACGTGTTTAGTGTCATTGTATAAAAAAGAATAACAATCAACATTAACATCTATGAAAACAATTTCTTCACTCCTGCAGTTTTAACAGCGTACCTATTAAAATCGTAATCTTTAGAAATTTCCTGTGATATCTAATCAATAGGTGAAAATGAGTGGAAGTGGAAGAATTGACTAATTACATAGTTTTTTTTTATCTTTAATTATTTAATAAATATTTGATTATTTGTTGTTCTACATTTCCTATGTTATTTCTAAAGTTTTTAGTCAGGTAGAAGCTGGATGAGGAAGACTGATTCGTTGATTATTATGTAAAACATTGTGATACTTAAATAAAACATTTTAAAGAACCTACCTGTTATTTTTTATTACAAAATCATACATATAAAAAAAAGTAAAAACGATAAAATGTTTATTTAGCTAAATACTGTCTTATTTATTTAACAAAAATCAAACTTTCATATCATACCTAATTAAAATGCCTAGTTATAATGCACGCCTTATCATGCTACATCGCGCTGCGTTTTTTAAAGGGTTTTCAGCATCCCTTATGTATCGCCGTGCCAAGAAATTATATGGTTCTCCTAAAACGTATTCAATAAATTCGTCAAACTCCGCTATTTCTATCCTTTGAGTATCTATAAGGTAGCTAAAGAGGTACCTTCACTTTGACAGTTCATTCCAAAACCTTGAGTAAGGAAATGCTTAAGTGAAGGAGACTTTTTACGACTATAGCTACCGAATTAAGGAAGAAACCTTAAGTCAAGGAAATTATAAGGAAAGGAAGTGACTAAGAATATGGGTGTTAGATCCTGAACCGCGAAGTAAGTCCCGAAGAAGTCAGAGGAGACTCGCAAGCGAGCCACCCACTTATCACTCATCGTTTCGCCCTATTTTCAAGACATAGAGTGTAAAGTAAGGTTCACAGACTTTTTATCCCGAAATTCCCACAGTCTTTACCTACCTTTTAGAGCCAAACGAAGCTCCCGGGAAAATAGATAGATAGATAGATTTTAACCTAATTTATTTTTCAGGTTGGAGCTCCGCGCGCGCAGCATGGGAGCCGGCGGGCACGGACGGTGGAGCTCTATACTGCGTGGAGGCGCCCCCGCTGCTGGGCGCGCCGCCCGCGCCCTACCTGCTGCTGCTGTGGATCAACCTGCTCGACGACAGGCGCTTCGGTCAGTACACCACCGTCACCGTGAGATGGCCTAGTATAGTAGACACTACCTGCTGCTGCTGTGGATCAACCTGCTCGACGACCGCCGCTTCGGTCAGTACACCACTGTCACCGTGAGATGGCCTAGTATAGTAGGCGCCACTGGAGATGGTACCTGCTGCTGCTGTGGATCAACCTGCTCGACGACCGCCGCTTCGGTTAGTACAGTGCGGTCACCGTGAGATGACCGCCCATTACAGTACACACCCGGCTTTCTGGCGTGAGCTTGGGTGGCTTAATAGCTAGTCACCCCATAGGTATTTTAACGCATAATGGCCCACCTTGGAGGCTAAATGCGGAAAATCAGCTCGCCGATAGATAGATAGACAGTACACACCCCCGCTGCTGGTACCTGCTGCTGCTGTAGATCAACCTGCTCCACGACCGCCGCTTCGGTGAGTACACCACCGTCACCGTGAGATGGCCTAGTACAGTCTGCTCTACTACAGACAGCCGGCGAGAATGGAGCCGTCATACTCTTCCTACATTATCTTCCTATATTAAGGATAATGTAGGAAGAGTATGCACTATAAAGGTTTAATGTCATTAATAGTAATTATCACTCAACCATTATCCCACAGGCTCCCCCTACGCGATGCAAGTCCCCCGAGAGACCTCCTACGCTGACCTCCAGAAGCTGATGCTGAAGGAGATGTCAGGAGTAGTGGCGGAGCGTGTGCTGGAAGAAGCACAGACGACGGGGATCTACCGCGCGCGCCTCGCGCCCAACACATACCTGCAGCCCGAGGTGAGTAAACTATACCATAATAATATATTATGTTACAATAGACAATAGAAGCTTAGGTTTTATTACGTAAATCGATAAACAAACGAACGGGACGCAATCGGTACGCATAATACAACTAGAGAGAGAGTCAACACAAGAAACAACACCTACCTGCAGCCCGAGGTATGCCCACTGTGCCGTAGGTTATAGTAGACATGCTGCCCTGATCTTCAGGAGCTGATGCTGAAGGAGATGTCAGGGGTCGTGGCGGAGCGAGTGCTGGAAGAGGCACAGACGACGGGGATCTACCGCGCGCGCCTCGCGCCCAACACATACCTGCAGCCCGAGGTGAGCCCACTGTGCCATAGGTTACAGTCTGTAATAGACATGCACCAACGCCTGAGTAGATATGCTCCTCTGATCTTCAGGAACTGGGGACACTCTCTATATCGACGAACGAACGAACGGGGATTGTCAGGCAATTAGCACGCTTTATACAATGAGAGAGAGAGAGAGAGAGAGAGAGTCATGATTAGCGCTGCATGAAGGAGATGTCGGGCGTTAGAAAGAAGCACAGATAAACTACCGCGCGCGCCTCGCGCCCAACACCTTCCTGCAGCCCGAGGTACTACTACTGAAAACCTTGCGTATAAAGTGCGCCTCTAGCGGAGACTACCATGAAACATTTAACAGATGATTTACGCATTATTATCCAGAGATGTGGGATAAGCCCCAATTTCGGCATACTCGGTTAGATCATAACCATTAATTATACGTCATATTAAATTCACTCAAACAGCAACAAAAAACATTCATTCAAACACCATATTAAATTCTTGACAGATGTGTCAAAAGTCAACAACTAATCCCTGGTTATGATCTAGCCGAGTATGCCGAAATTGGGACTTAACATTTCAACTGCCTTGTCATAGATCTGCCCCGACCCTTTCGTCCGCCTACTGACATAATATCTGTTCACATCACGATTTTTATCGTTTTCTTGACATTATAAACGTTAACCCTCAGTTGCCGCACCCGCTGTTCGCGCTGGACGTGGAGCAGGCGTTGGTGTCCCACGAGAAGTACCCCTACCTGCGCCTCGAGCTGCTGTGGGACGCCACCCACAGGGACAGGTTAGAATAGAACAGAATATCTTACAATTATTATATTTTACAATTATTTGTCCATTGCTATAATATTACTCTACCACCCTTTCAAAGGCTCAGTCACTGAGGAGAAGAAATGGCGGAAGAAACTCTTCATGGTTAGATAATAATACTGGTGTATGGACATCTCACACACGGCCATCCAAACCCAAGCTAGGCAGAGTCTGTGATATGGTCATCGGAAAGCAGATATATCTACCTACACAGATGCATAAATAGATGCATACGGATAATATACATATTAAAACACCCAAGACCCAAGATTTTCTGCTTATTACTATACTACCATTACTACCGGGTGAACTTGATACCTATGTGGCCACCTCAAGTCATAGATTTGCTGAGTTTGCCTTCAGCACCGTTGGCTGGTAAAAAATGCTCATAGCATTGCGCCCACTTTTTGTACATTTTTATCCTATGTTTCTGCAATAAGGAGTAAAATTAAAAAAATTGTATCTTGTGAATTTAGTCGAGCAGTACACAATCCATTAGATGGCTTAATGCACCGAAGAAAATAGAGTTTAGGACCAAGGTGACAAATGACACAACCTTCTCTAACTATATACATTTTATTCTACAGCATAATCCGCGACTCCGAGGAATCGTGCGAAGTACACGTGTCTGCGCACGCGCCGGCCTCGCTCACTCTCGACGCGTGTCTACTGCACTACACGAGGGCCGAGCAACTGGCGCAGGAGGACGCGTGGAGGTAACACACAGACGCACAGACACACTGCACTCACAACACCTCATAGTGACGTCACGTGTCTGCGCACGCGCCGGCCTCGCTCACTCTCGACGCGTGGACGTATAGTACAATTCACGAAAGATAATGTAAGTAATGTAAAGTTTTCATAATTAATTGTTTCTAATATTTCGCAGATGTCCGCAATGCCAGAGGTACATGCCGGTGGTGAAGACGCTCGGGCTGTGGTCTCTTCCCGATGTATTGGTCATACATCTCAAGAGATTTAGACAGTGAGTTACTTTTACTTTTACCTCTATCAAGATCCCGTGTAACGACTTTCAAAATCATCTGTTAAATGATTTTTTTTCTAATTTCGTTCACCATTTGTACACGTATTTATCATGTATGTACTATAAATAGTTTTATAATAATCATTCGCTCCCGTCACCAGGCAAGCAAAATGCAGAACGAGCACAAAACTGACCACAATGGTCGAGTTTCCCCTCAACGACTTCGACATGACACCTCACCTGGTGCGGCGCGGGGACTCCCCCGCCCGGCGAAGACCTGACGATGACCACATGTACGACCTGTTCGCAGTCTGCTACCACCACGGAGACGACCTGGAGACAGGCCACTATACGGCAGCATGCAAGAATCCCTACGACAACCACTGGTATAAGTTCGACGACTCCAGAGTCGCACTGGTCGAAGATGACAATGCTTATACCGAACTGGTCAACAATACTGCGTATATGCTGTTTTATAAAAGGAAAAAACCTAAAGTGACGCACTCATGTTCGGTTGATAACCAATCAGGGCACTGGGCGTTGCGCATGCCGCGGCCCGCGCGCAAGCTGAGCGAGCCAATCAACGAGCTCACAGAAGTTAAGGAGGAGAATGTAGACGCCATCATAGAGTGTCCTATAAATGAGGGCGAATCGGAGTCTGAAATCACCGCTCCAACACACAGCCCGTCTCCCTCCCACAGTGTCGCCAGCCTGCCTGATGATGACGTCACAGAACACACATCTCCAGAAAGAGTCACCACAACCATAGTGCACACAAACGTCATACAATCCCCTACCCTTCAGCGACCTCTGGTGGTCGAAGTGAACGGCAACGTAACAGACGACGCGAGCGAGACAGAAAACGAGAGCGTGTCCATCGAACCGTACATACACAAAGACGTGCACGTCAACCCTAAAATGACGCCAGTGGATTCGCGGCGGCCGCGATCCGTTGACTACCCGTCTAAACCCACGGCTGGTGGTAGCAGGGACGCTAATAGAAACTACGAGAGTTCCCCGCTAGTGGCCAGTATTAATGGCGTGGAGTATCACCCGACTACGGAGGATCTAGTGTTGTCCATGTTCCAGGAGACCAAGTTCATAGTGCCGCGGCATGGAGGACACTTGACCGCTGATACTCATAGGACTGGTGAGTGTTTGTTGAAATTTTCAGCTTATACCTACATATAATTTGTATTTAATTACACATGATCAAGAATAGGCTAGCTAAATGGTGCCTTCTGCGACATTAAAGTACGTTTAACAGAGTATCAGGATAATACGAGTATTACCAACTAAAAACTATAATATTTTGGTCAAATTTAAAATTAAATGTTTGAAAAAATTTGGGTTGTTGGGTGTTGGCATTTTGTCAATGAAACTTATTCATTGCCCGTGAGTGTATTAATTTATATTCCATTCTAAAAGTCGTACCAATGACTGAAAACTAACAAAAGCTTTACATTTACAGGGGAAAAGGCACCAGTATGGAAAACGCGCATCTCCACATGAGGACTGCGGGACAAAGCCTAGTTAGTACTAATAGAGTTAGTTCAATTGACACATTTCATATACTTTGTAGCCCCGACATCGACATCGACACTAGATCTGCGAGTTAAATTCAGCTGACTGTTAAATTACATGTATCACAGCCCAGTTTATTTAGCTTTTGTTTACAATGTCTAGTTCTAGTTCAAATTAACAGCCTTTGGCCTTTTAGGGATTTGTATGTTAAGTATACAGTTTCTGTAAAGTGTCGATATTAAAGCAGTTAAATCATTGATTAGATAGCGTATAATAACCACGATTTTTATAACTTATATTTCTTTATAAATACTGTTTACTGCCACGCAGAGAACTTCGTTCTTCGAACATTTAACTAAATATTTATTTGGCAGCTCTTAATTATAATTTATTTAGTATTTAAAAAACAGTTGGATTATTTCTTTGTATGTATGTACCAAAGATAATAATATACTCACGGTATAATTTGACAATCATGACTTGTTTAAAATGTTTATTTTATGTACGTTGTATTATAATATTAATTTATTTTATATGTGTACCTATGATGTTTCGTAATCTTAGGTAGATATACGTTTAAATGTGTAAGTATAAAAACGAAGTGTACATTTAAAGCTATAAGCTGCTTACAGACTGAGTCGAATTCTCAGGAGACCATGAGGATCTGTTGTAAAAATTTAATTAGACCCAGAGTAGTTACTTTCCTTTATCATTATGACAAAAACTAGTTACAGTTGGTCTTTGAAGTCAAGTTCTAGCTTCTGGTGAGCATAATCAAGCGAAAATATATTATTTCTTTATTAACATTGTTTACATTAAAACTTATAAATATTGTTTTCATTAGCACACATAGCACGGGTCACAAGACCAGCTTGACAAGACGTGGTTAAAGTTTTGTGTTCGCTCATATCGCGCGGCTTGGAGGGGCAGCGAAACTTACTAATAGCGTAGTAGCTTGTCCCGTGCTAGGTATGCAGATGTAAACTTAGGTAACGTTAGGAGCGTTCGACTCAGCCTGTATGCTACCATACGTAAGTTTTGGGCTTGATAGTATCTTAAAAATATTGTACCACATTTGTGCCTTTGCCCATGGTCGGATGTTGTGATAGGTGACTCGCGCGTGAGTAGACTGGCGAGTCGCTTGTAATGAGACGTTTCGTATGAAAAATACAATACATTTGATAGTTTTGTGTAACTTTCAGCTTTGTAACTCTTTTCAGCTAGGAACGGTTTTTAAACGAACGAAGAATGATCCTTTCGTTGCTTTTGAAATGTTGATTTCTGCTCGTTGATAAACGAGTACGATTGATTTAATTAGACAAAAAAATAGGTATCTGTAAATTTTATGTGTTTTCTTTGAAAATTTGTCAGATTGAGATTGAGTTGTCCTAAGTTGTAACAAGATCATCAATGAAACTAACCTGAACTTTGTACTTGTTAGCTGAAAATGGTTATAATCAGTTTTATAATCAGTGTCTCCAGTCGTACAAATTTTGTATATGAAACGTCTACTAATTAGGTAGTTAGTACGTATATATGAATTGATTACTTACTCATATTATAGTTAAAGTATACTCTAGAATGAAACAGTTAAGATGTCAATTGGCCGCCGACTACATGGGATTGCAGCAGACGGCGTGTCTCAACATCACTACTGGGGGTCTAGCATAGGTTTGATAGTTTGGCGAAAACTATAAAAGTTTACGTTTTCTCGCCTACTAAGTGGCGCCTCTTGCGTAAACTGTCATGAAACTTTTGACAGATAATGTATGCGGATGACAGGAGAAATCGTAAACTTTTTTAGTTTTCAAAATAGCAAATCCCAGAGGCCCTGGTTTCTATGTATTTTATTGACAGGTCGTCGAGCGTCATGTCGCTAGCTACCAAATGAATCCCATAGAAACCAGGTGAATCCCATAGAACCCAGGGGGTTTACTCTCTAAATGGTTCGTCGATTTAGAGAGTAACCCTCCAGCAGTGACGTTGCGATACTACATTGTGTGCTGCTACCTCATGTCCGCCGCCAATTAGCACCTTTAGACTTTAACATGTCCTCGTTGTGACGTGTTGGAATTGCTTATTTTCTTTTTTAATACATGATGTTGAAAGCGGCTTCCAGTGATGTTTGCAAGGTAAAAATGTGATTTAACAATATATATTCAAGGTACAGAATGTATTGTATATATCGGCCGTTATATTATTTATGGATCACAAAATTGTAAATAAAATAAAACAATCTAAGTATAATTTGATTGGTGAAACTAATGTAAATAGGAATAGGTATTTGAAAATTATTTTGATACTTGCACCTAGCTGTGGTATGCACATTTGATATGGTTTTTTTATATTAAGTATAATAGTTTCTAAAAGACATCTTTTGTAAGTTCACAATTTGTTTTCAGTGTAATTGGCCTAATATTAGTATTTGTGATCCATTATACTCGTATAATTTTGTTTATTTATAGGAAATACCTACTTTGGTCATATCTTTCCTGCTTAATTCAGTCTGGAATATAAGAATATAATCTAAACAGAGTGGATTTTATCAGTGAATGTAAAAAGGTACTGAACGATAATGTGTTAAAACGAAATTAAGCAAATTAAAATTGTCACCAAAATCACAAAGTCATCCAAGTATGCATGAAAATATTGTATTGATGCTTGACCACTAATAAATATCCACTCTTACTGTATATTCGAAGTTACGTACGTTAACACGAAATACTATTACTATCTAAATAGATGTAAAACAGGGTGTACTTACTTAGAAAAGTAAAATAATGTCTTAAATTTCGAATATGACATGGAAATATCACAATTCACAATATCGTAAAAAATACCCGTAACATTAAACGTACACCCTGTATATTTCAATAAAGCTAATTAAAGTATTGAATTGAATGTGTTCGTTGAAAACAGGTCCTTGTATGGAAGTCATGCAACTAGATTTTGTAACATTGAGCCGAGCTTTCGTTTTTGTAGACATGTTTGCTTGTGTATTTTATTCAAGTAGGTACCATACAGAATGACTCTTTTTATACATTGACACAAATATATTCGGTCTGGTGTCAAATCATATAAAGTTGATTGATATATTTTCTATTTATAGTGTAGTAGAAATACTTCTGGATGCCTGTATTAAGTTGTTGTTTTAATTTAAAGATGTTTATTTTAATCTCACCAAGTTATGTTAAAATATAAGTGTTATGTACACATTTGACGTGTTTTATATGCTTAACTTATATTAGTAGTACCCGTTCACGTAAATTTCTATGACAATGTCAGATGCATAAATTAGGTTTCTTATTGGGAAAGACAAACACCATGATACAAAATAACTGTTTAATTTACAAATCAATAAATAATCTTATCGACAAAACTGATCCTATGATACGTAGGGCCATTCCCTTGCACCGTGTCAGGGTAGTTAGAATCGAGCACAATGATCGTGTGTAGCAACGGATCAACGGCAACAGATGTCGGTAGTAGACTCGGCACTGAGGAGTGGATGGTTTCCAAGTGGTGCGAGTCGAACGCGGCTTTTGTGTCCCAGGATAGCACGTCGGTGGACGAGGCGAGGCGAAGGAAGACGTGGTGGGCGGACGCGCCCAGGATTATTATGTGGGTGTGCTCCTCGAATACTGGAAAGGAGGGGATATTTTAGGTTAATATCTCACGTTTTTATCTAAATTCGTATTTACATATCAGAAAACTCGTTATAAATTGCTACTGATCTTATGGACCACGACCACAAAACGCTTTTTAAGAATATTAGGATAGGATACATGATGTTGTTAACATAATTTCATTCCCAAGGTTCGGCCAGATATTGTTCTTGCATTCGCTTCGAACTGCCGCGAGCGGACATTGTGTCCAACATACCGCGCACTGCCGCACCATTACATGTGAATGAAATCGAAAGTCATCAACTCACGTCTAAGCGGAGCCAAAGTCTCCTGTCTCCTAAGCGCTCCAGTATCCAGCTCAATGAGACCCGCGTGGGGAATCCTCACGAGGACCAACGCCGCGTGACCCAGGGCTCTCTTGATGATGGCCAGCTGGAGTCCGGCCGCGGGCGCGCACGCTAGAACTGACCAGCCAGTGCCGGCTGACACGTCGTACACTATGATGGCGCCTCTTGACGCGTCTGAGATGTAGCTGCGAACAGGTGATATGTAATGCTATTTATGGATAGGTAAACGAAGAAAATTCTAAATGACCTAATAGTTATTTTGGTCTTCCTCCCTCTTAAGATCTTTAACTGGAGAGACCAAGAGCTAGCTATGGTAAGCATTGGTATTATTTGGTCGTCCATAACCATATACCATAACCACGAACTGCATAATTAGCACGGATCGCAAGATCCGACCTTGAGTCGACATGAACGAGCGCTATGGATTTTTTCGCTATGTCTCGTGCATGGTGTTCGTCTTGTGCCCCATATGCTGGATTAGTTTCGAGTTTCCGAATGTATATTGGCAGTGGTTCTATACAAGGATGTTTGACGAGGGATAAATTTATTATCCATCTCCTATACCTAGACCTTTACTCTAGTCTCCAACCCTCCTACCTCCTACTCACACAAACTGTTTCCCATCGATCCCATACTCCACGACAATCCCCTGCAGCAGCGAGGCGGGCTGCACCAGCCCTGCCAGGTCCAGCTCGCGGGTGGCCTGGTGTAGCAGCAGGCTGAGCACCAGCACCTTGGGCTGGCAGGTGCAGAGCGGCTGCCCGAGCGTCTCGATGATGCCGCTATCGAGGACCCATAGGTTGCCCTGCGGTCACAGAAGGTGAGGGTTAGACATATAACTTTAATACCTTAAAAAACTTTAAACTTAACTGTTGTGGTAGGTCCCATATTTTTTATGTTTGCTTGAAAGTGTGACAAAAAATTATTTTTATAGATCTTCTGGTACATACGTACCTATGGATATTATAAAAATCCAGCATTTCTCATAATAAAGCTTCAGCGAAGACCTATTTTCACTAGAAATAAGTAATAGTAACTTTGGAGACTTACGATGATTGGTTTGTTTTTATTAGAAATCACATAGTTACAGGTTATGATTATGTCAAATGAGTGTTAAATTAAGTCAACCTTAAAAACCTTACTTATTTTGTCTTTGTTTTAAATATTTAATTGTTACTACTTGTTATATATTTCTAACTACCTAAGTATATTGAATTATAACACACTAACATCAGGCAAAACATGACCTATAACGACTGAGGGGCCGAGCCATTGCCAGGTGTCTACTAAGTTCTCCGAAGACAGCTGGCATTGGCCCTGTCCTTGTTAAGTTTGTTGCCATTACTAATGTAAGTGTGACTCTGAAAACCATTAATTTAAAAAAAAAGGAAAAAAAAAAAGAAAAAAAATAAAATAAAAAAATCTTGTATAATGAGATACACGGCTGGGGGTTTTTAGTCGGTTAACGCCCGACACTACCTGGGTCCTCTTCCCAGGTGTCCATGTGGATTTTCCCCCAGCAGTGGAAAAAAAAAGGGAAAAAAGAAAAAGAAAAAAAAAAGAACAATATATATATAAAAGATAGAATATATATACCTATATATAAATGAAACTTCCTTACCGAGTAGAAAGTAGATAGAAGAATTAAAAACTATCTCATAAAAATTACCACTCTTCAAAAGGCACGGACATAAAGTCTGTGGAGTGATAACAATTTCTTAAAAAAAAAAAAAAAAAAAAAGTATATTGAATTGTATACTAAACGGAAGAGCGGGGCCCCACTGGCACAGGTTTCTTTTAACTAACAAGAAAGAAATAAACTATTCTATTCTATTAGAACTCCCTAGGGTCATTCACATAGCCTACCAAGCTCAGTGTTAATCAAAGTCATCTTCGTGCAACGATAGAACAACCTACCTAATTATCTATATCTACCTACATACAGTGGCGGATTAACCTATAAGCACGACAAGCACGTGCTTGGGGCCCCGGGCCTCCAGGGGCCCCCATCCTCTGCTGCTGTTTCATTTTATACCTACATTTTATTCATCCACAATATGTCCGATGTAATGAGTTTGCTCTGATTAAAGGGCCTACCACACGCGTAAGTATCACCATAGAATTGCCTGCGCAGGCCGGCTTAAACACGGAATACCGTGCGTGTGGTTGGTAAAGGGCCTACCACACGTGTAAGTATCACCACAGTTTTGCCTGCGCAGGCCGGCTTAAACACGGGATACCGTGCGTGTGGTAGGTAAAGGGCCTACCACACGCGTAAGTATCACCACAGGATACCCATTTTCGAACTACGTGATATACACTCGCGAGCAACCAAATCGACTCAAGCCTTCACGGCGCACATATACATTGATTTTCCTAAAACGATAAATGGTAAATATAAAAGTGATATGTCATTCGAAAGCTGAAGAATTAGGCTTTCAATTAAGATCAATACCATAAAAAAAAACTAAGCGCAGATTTAATGACGCATTTTAATTGCCCGTCAGTGTTAATTACCTCATTAGGAATCCACGCCTTGCGCTACCTGATCCCGCTATAAAACCTTTCCACATCCGGTGTACCTTATCAGTCGCTTGTTGCAAGTTGACCGGTACACATCTCGTTCCATTGTATTCCTTGTTTTCGCAAACCCATGGATACCACACCAGAAGAAGCTGCTCAAGTTGTTGCCTTGCTGCAACAAGGGTTAAGTCAGCGAGCAGTCGCTGCCCAGCTCCACTTGAGCCAGTCTGCTGTATCCCGAGTATACAGACGGTTCCAAGAGACTGGTGCCTTCAATCGAAGACCAAGAACGGGCCGCCACCGCTGCACTTCAGAGAGAGACGACCGCTTCATTGTCTCAACCTCGCTGCGCAATCGACACCTTACGGGCGTTGATGTGCAGCAAGAACTGAGACGTGTACGACAAGTGGCTGTCAGCGAGTGGACAGTGAGAAGACGCTTGAAGGAAGCCAACTTGACACCAAAAAGACCTGCATCAGGCCCCAAATTGACTGCAGGCCACCGACAAGCGCGTCTTCAGTTTGCTCGAGAGCATCTCGATTGGAGCATTGCGCAATGGCGGTCGGTCCTGTTTACTGATGAGTGCAGAGTGTGTCTGCATGGCAGTGACAGGAGAGGCCGGGTCTACCGGCGTCCGGGGGAACGATTTGCCCAATGTTGTTTCGCTGAAACAGTAGCATATGGCGGCGGTTCCTGCATGATGTGGGCTGGTATTTCTCTAGAGGGAAAAACCGCACTTGTTTTCGTGCCTGGAGGCGGCCGAGGAGGCGGGTTAACAGCTGATCGGTACATCACCGACATTCTACTCGGTCATGTTGTGCCCTATGCAGAATTTGTCGGTGAAGACTTCGTGCTAATGCACGACAATGCCCGCTGCCACACGGCACGAGTCAGTCGGCAGTTTCTGAGAGAGAAGGAATTGCGCACGATGGACTGGCCTGCGCTCAGTCCTGACCTGAATCCCATCGAACACTTATGGGACGAGCTCAAAAGAAGAGTTCGGGCCAGGAATCCAGTCCCTGCAAGCGTGGACGAGCTGAAGACAGCTTTATTAGAGGAGTGGGACGGCATTCCTCAGGAAACTGTCAAAAAGTTGATAAGGTCTATGAGAAACAGGCTGCAGGCTGTAATTAGGGCAAGAGGGGGCAATACAAAGTATTGATTTAAATAAATAAATTTTTATCTTAACATTTTTTGTTTAATTTGTATAATACGATACCCATACCCTTTTTTCCTAAATTCCCGTTTTTCCTACAATTGCGTTCAGACATCATTTATTTCAAAAATGATGAATGGATTTCAATAATAATGATATCAAATTAAAGCTGACATCTTAAGCTTTTAAATGACATATCATTTTTATTATTTCTATTCATAATTTTACTTGTATTAATGTATGTTTGCGCCGTCAAGGCTTGAGTCGATTTGGTTGCTCGCGAGTGTATTTATAGTGACCTGTAATTCCCGACGACTTGGTCTTATGACCAAGGACCAACTACAGGCACTATACCTTCATTCAGACAGCAGTCTGACATCAGGGATCCATGGAGCAGTTGATCTAGCCGCTGCAGCGTATAGCCACAGTACCCACAAGGAGAGTCGCCTCGGGGTGGTGAGACCCCTCCCTGATGTCCTGACAGGTGCCGGAGCCGTTGATGGCACGCTCACTTTTCGTACTCCATCCGGAGCACTCGTGTTTGGGATCCACACTAGGGACAATGGAGAAGCCATTTGCCAGATCTCCACTCTGGTACCGGAGCCGTAATGCGCGCTCACCTCCCGACATGCAGACCTACATGTCTACCCATGGAGCCTACTCAGCTGGGTCGGCCGGCGGCGGCGCATGCTATCTGTCACGCACTTCTTGATATCCAGTCAAGCACCGGAGATGTCGGTCCAACTGACGTCGGACCAACTATAAGGGAAACTCACGTGCCCCGTGACTCTTTCGCATCAACGGCCCTCGTCCTAAACCGCTACTTGAGCCACTAGCTGCGCATGGGGGAGACGCCCGGTGACAAGCTACCGGGCAGACGAACGTTGTCCCCCCTGTAGCTAACCACATGCCACTACGAATCCATACCCAAGTCCGGATCCACTAGCAAGCTAGTGGAGGGCTCGAGATCCGGACGCCCGTAGTACCCTGGTCCAAACAGCCGGATTCGTAGGTAATTCCGGCTGCGCAACCCCGCACTAGGCCAGCGTGGTGGACTAGGCCTAAACCCTTCCTTCACTGGGAGGAGACCCGTGCCCCAGCAGTGGGGACGTAATGGGTCGTGATGAACCCCATTTACCCACCCTTGGGAGTAGAATAAAATTCTGAAAAAAGGGACCACCCCTGAGCTCAACCCAATACATCAAAAAATATTTGAAAATCGGTCCATAAACGGCGGAGTCATCAGTGAACATCCATAACAAAAAAACATACAGACGAATTGAGAACCTCCTCCTTTTTTCGAAGTCGGTTAAAAATGAGGCTTGCGCGTAGGTACTTAAGGCTGTCACTAAAGCTGGAAGAAAATCAGAATCTGTCAAATCTAGTGAGGGGGGGTTGAGGTATGCGGGGCGTTCTACGGACAATGACATGAAATTTTAACATAGTACTCGAAAACATAAAAGTGAAGACATGCCACTTTGTTAAAAATATACTAAGTAAGTAATATTGTTTTGTGATACGAAAATATTTATTTTTATTTGAAAGTATTTTTAATATTTAATAATTAATTATATATAAAGTCGTACCCGTGCCGATATTTATACAGGTTGTTGCAAAAAGGGTTTATTACTATGCCGAAACCTACGTGTGCAGCATGTTATTGATGTTATTTCTAAGCCAGGAAATGAAATCAGAATGTAAAAAAATCGCGAAAATATTATCAGAGTTTAATAGTTCAGGATGTTGTATTAAACTCTGCCCCCGTGTAATAAAAAAAGTATAGTTAGCCGAAAGGGCGTTACTCAGGCGTCACTCTGAAAAACTTTTATCCTACGTAATTTTTTATATTCATGAAAAAAACGCTTCTTCATATAATTTTTTTTTGGTCACGTGACCTTTTAGTTAGACGACCTGTTTTTTTTTGGTGTTTCAAAAGCAGAACAGTAGTTTGCAGAACTCTGCATATACAGGGTGTCACAAAAGGTTACGTAGCTGGCAAAGGGATATGGGGAGGTCACCAGAAAAATAATAACATGTAAGTACCCCCGCAAGGGAGTACATTAGTACAAGGCGAGAGTGTGTATTTTTTTTAAGTACTTATGTGTATTTGGGATATGATAGAAATAATATTTTTGTTTCTTAAAAACCAAAAAATTTACACCTTGCTGCGCTCTTTTGCTCACTGTAAGTACACCTACAAATATTGCTGTATTAAAAAAAAACGGTTTTGTTATAACGATTATAAAAAAAAAGTTATTTTCATGTCAAGGAGTCATTAACCTAATTACGATTTCACTCAACAGCAGGTGAACTGAAAAAATAAGTTCTAGTTCTATCATCACTTTAGATCGCAAACATTGTAACTCCACTTTTCTCGGCGAAAAGTACTCTTTGGTGTCAATAGAAACGTTTTTTGAATTCACATGTTTTCCTCTTTATTCGAAAAAAAAACTGTATTCCGCATTTTACCATTTGTTTTCCTCTAAACCCCAAACCGTGATTTTTAAACAAGAAAACTTAGTAATTATACCCTTTATTCTCATATACAACGTGCGATGTAGGCGAACGTGAACGAAAACTATGCAATAAGCCTTTGTTTTTATTACTACTTTAGTAAATTACAATAACATACTCAACAATGTTAATTTTTTTTTGCAATGTTATGTTGTTAAATTAAGATCTAATATTTTATTAACATGAAGTTACTTTCAACTTTTTTTTGCATCTATGCATCGAATCACAGCATGACGGCTGCTGCAGCTTCCTGCTGTCCTGTCCTCCAACCAATCCCACCAGTACTGCAGGTTGCGTCGAATACGAGCCATTCTCTTCGACTTGACAGGACAGGTGCTCCCGGAAGGATCATAGATCGCACGGAACCCGTACCGTATAGAGGCAACGGACTCCTTTGCAACAGCCCCCCAGATTCGGAAGTAGCCCATGCACTGCATGGCGAGCACAGCTGCAGCAATTTTTTCGTAATGAATCATTGGGATGTCATCCCCGAAGGAGGCTCTCAGCCTACCTCACGACCTGTGTGACATTAGAAAAACCGGCCAAGTGCGAGTCGGGCTCGCGCACAAAGGGTTCCGTAGCAGCAAAATTACAGTTAAATCAACCTATCTCAAAAACTATAAGAGATACTTTGATCAAACCAAAAATCGTTGAAAGAGTTAATTAGCATGCATCACCTCTATTTTTTTTAGAATTTTATACCCCGTAGTTATAAAAATAGAGGGGGGGGGACATACTTTTTACGACTTTGAGAGCTGATATCTCAAAAACCGTTCACTTTAAGAAAAATGTTTTTTAGAAAACTTTATATCATTTTAAAAGACCTTTCCATTGATACCCCACACGGGTATGTACATCGAAAAAAAAAAATTCATCCCTCAGTTACATGTATGGGGGGCCCCACCCCCAATTCTTTTTTTTACTATTTAGTGTCATATTTTTGTAGCGGTTCATACAACACATATTCCCATCAAATTTCATCACTGTAGTACTTATAGTTTCCGAGTAAATCGGCTGTGACAGACGGACAGACGGACAGACGGACAGACGGACATGACGAAACTATAAGGGTTCCGTTTTTGCCATTTTGGCTACGGAACCCTAAAAATGCACTGTGCTAACGCCGTTTGCGAGCTTGATTTGCAGGACCGCGTTGTATGCCAAGTTCCACAGCAGAGGGGTCCAAGACCTACCGCTGTGGAACTCCGCAACTGAACTTCTTCAGTGAAAACAAACCCTCTCTTTTCGCATCCTTAATGTACTTGTTAGACACGTATGACCTCTGTCAATTTTCTGCAGATAAGAAGACAAGTGATGGTATACAAGAGCCGCCCTAAAGGTTCGCCCTCTAGGGGATAGAGTTGAACGCGGTTACTATTTTTAAGCAAACAGCCAGCGCAACAACTCGCCCGTGGTTCTTATCCTGCTCCGACAGTGAACGAGCGCAAAGTATTGTACCCACTATTCGAATCCGCATTTCGGATGCCAAACTGACTGTCCGAAAGGTCGAAACCGTACCACCACAGAGGTATGACTCGTTCGAAGAGCTTATCAGGCTCTTACAGCAATCAGATGTGTCGGTACACTGAAAGATAATCTACAGGCCTGCTTTATTTATTTAGGAGCACTAATGGCCTCCTTTCAGTCAGTGAGTCACTGGCAATCAGGCTGCGGTTGAACAGGAAGATAGACTGTCTAAACAAATCATTTTTAGGCTAGTTAAAAAAAACTTTAGGTGGGTAGTATGCCAACTAGAACTACAAATAAAACAGTATTTTTGTCTCCTCTAAAATTTGGTCACGAGGAGTTACGATGATTACGATCTAAGGTGACGCTGACGATATTTTATACAAGGTATTGAAAAAAGGGTATAAAGCTTAGCCAAAAGTGGATTTAGGTGCCATTCTGATCCACTTTTCTTCTACAATTTTGAAAATTCACGTAACAAAACCTTTTACATAGAAACTTATTCGATCACGTGACTTTTTACTATAGAGACCGAATTTATTTTTCGAGAATTTCCAAAACTTGGAGAACAAAAGTTGTTCAGTATAACCCCTGAGTCAAACCCTTTCGGCACAGTATACCCTTTTTGCAACATCCTGTATAGGTAATATCAGGTTTATAAAAGACCTGGGCCTGTAGAGTGAGACTCGGCATGGGGAGTCATAATTTATAGATCTTTTAGGTTGCAGTGGCGAATGGGCACTGGTAGCCCTGCCCTTTTCTATAACTATAACTATAGGTAATTTTATGGCAATTTAAAAATGGTATAACATTTATCTATTTGAAAAAATCATTAAAAATATACATTACCTATCACCCTAATTTAAAAAAAAATTCAGCCCTTACTTTAAACTTATAACACCCCTCTATTTCCTTCAGGGGTTAAAAAACCTGTGTATTTAATATTTTCTTATGAGTTTTTTTTAAAAACTAGGCTCTTACATAGTTGTACATAATATTATGCGGTATTTTATTCCACTTGTAACGCATAAAATTCATAGCTACAGTAAACATTTAATTTTTTTCATGGCGAGATACAGTCGCACTTAACCGCTTTTTTGCAAAGCTTGTTAAATAGATTTAAAAAATTATGTAAATTTTAGATCTTCAATTTTTAAAAATACTTACTTATTTTTAACAACCTGTAGTGTACAGACTACCACATCTTAAAATATATTTTTTTTTAATTAACTACGGTTTTTGGTTTCAAATAAAACAAATTATGAACTTACTTTTCAACACCCTGTATATTGTGTAGCTTACCTACCATACACAACCGTTAAAATAAAATAAATTACCCCTCAGAATATAAACAGGCTCGCGCTTTGGCATACTGCATTGACCGTATAGTTCTTATTCGGAGAATCTAATAAGTGTCATTATGTGCAATGTTTACCTTTATCTATGCATCTGTAACTCTATAGTAAAAAATGTAAACAAATCGAAAAGGCGAAATGTTTTCTAAGAATTTTCGGCTTTTCTGCATCTAAAATGATTAGAAAATTAACTTTCCATAGCAAATGCATATGTATTATAATACTTGTAGTCATAATTTGTTGATTTAATCAGTTTTTGTGAAATATTTGATTCAAAATAAAATGGCGTGGGTATCGCCCCTAACAGGCCGCCACCAGGGCGACGACTGAAGAAATCTGAAATCTGTCACGGCGTCATCATTTTTAAACCGGAATTTATTAGTTTTTTGTAAAAAAAGTTGACTTCTGGTCCATTAAATCCAACTCTTTAAGGTAACTTTGTTAAGAATTTAATTACCTACACATACATATAAGATTCCATGAAAATGGGCCCTCTGATTTCGAGGGTTTTTTCATAATAAGTCGAAAAATGGCAAAAGACATGGTCTGTTTGCAATTTTTTTTAACATACTTATTATAATCCTGCACCAATTTATAAGCAACTAACATGTTCAGTATACCCTCTGCTACAAAATATATTTTTATCAATGTGATAGAAGCCACCGTTTTTCCAATCTAATCAAGTATATCAAGCCGACTTTAGCATTTTAGCTTTAGGGATCCCCTTAAATGTGCCGTGTGATAGCTCGGCGTACCTGCGAGTTGTAACTGTGGTGATACTTGCGCTTGTCGTAGGCCTTCAAGGCAAGCAAATTTAGTAAAGCAAGTTTTGTAAAAAATTTATAGGACGTTTTAGCTATTGAACTGTTTTGTCACACTTTTTCAAGGAACAAATTGTTCTAAATTAGGGGCCTACACAGGCTTTGTGCTTAGGGCCTCCGATGCTCTTAATCCGCCACTGCCTACATATCTACATTAAATTCTTCAAACTAACCGCTCGATAAGATGAACCTACCTGTCATGTTTGGCCAAGCAAGCATTAAGATTTGAGTAGATTAGATCCTTACTACTTCAAAAAATAACTGCAATATCCTTTAAATATTGACCATTCTTGGTCGATAGCGTTACGAAACTATGCCTATCTATACCTTGTCTGCAACTAATTAATCAATAGGTATATAAGTATTATGAAGTGAAGCAAGGTGGTATAAAAAGTAAGCATAGAAGAGGTCGAACCCACGACTCGATCTATTGTCTCGATTGCCTCAGTGTTCCCAATATTAATTACTAACTCTTGTATGGTATCTGAAACTAGTGTAGATCTACAATGTGCATAATTAATTTTGTGTTTGTACCTATGATGTATGTATGTAGTTAGGTAGATCTTTTGTAACTAGGTGGTACTCCTTTTAATACAAGGTACCTACAAAAGCGTTAAAAAGATATAGCAGGTAAGTAATTACAGTTCAAATAAATGAAAGTAGGTAAGTAGTTACTGGAGTCAATAAATTTTACCTGCCTGACATAGGAACTAATAAAAGTGTTCATATCTAAATTTACATAAATTTAGATATGAACACTTTTACTAACTATTGATATTAAATATCTGTCTGTAACTAATAGAGATGTTATTTTCAATAGTTATGTAAGAATGAATTTAGATCTATTAACATTAACATAACAGCGGACCAAACTTGATCCTTAACGTAAGAAGCGGCACTTTACCCACGGCACTACTATAGTGATCTAAATATGACTGTTATTTGCAAGCTTTTTACCGTCAAACACCTAGTTACTTTATTTTGCCTCGCGTATGTATGTACTTACCTACCTTATGTTATCTATAGGACTAGTACAAAAGCTAGGCTTTCTCCTACACTCAAACTGCTAGTAAGTACTTACAAAATGGTCAAGATAGAAGTCGACAGCGTTCTGCAGCTTGCGACAGTCGCCGACGGCGTGGCTGCTCAGGTCAGGGTAGGGCTGCAGCTCCACCCCCCTGGACGCCGCTACCACGAGCCAAATTGTCGCTAACACACCGCGCTTGAGTCTGTCGAGAAATAGGGTGAACGTGAAACATGTCAAAAAGACTTTTATAAGATACCTACTGTCCATTGGAAAAGGGTCCTTCGACTCCTTCGTCATAAACTGGTGAGTTACCGTTTTCGTGAAAAAAGCCTCAGTATTTTGTTAATTTATTCGGTTCTAAACTAACTAACTATTACTTAATACCTATTATATAGATTATTGTGTATACTTTATGATACTTTACTTTAATATAAGTATGTATTTACTTATTTGGTATTATCAGTACCTACATAACTAAGTATATTATCTATTAAAATTCAATTAGGAATTAATAATTTAATGTATAAGTTTCAGGTTTCTGACTTAGCACATTTAAAACAATCGAGGTCGCCTATCTCGTTTAAGCAAAACATAAATATTATGCATTAAATGTTATGATATAATGCAATATTTTGAATAGAAAGTTGTTAGGTGACTTGAATTGTTGTCCTAGGTCTAGGCTGTAGACACAGACCTAATGTCTGCCTTAGACCAGGAGACATTTGTATGCTGAATATAGATAAGCTGGCGACATCTAACCGATTCTTATGTAAGTAAGATTAAGCATTTATATTCGCGGTTGCATGTTGTAGATCCAACTTTTCAAAATATCAATAGTACCTACCTATTAATACAAAACCGTAAATATACTTTCTCAGTATCCCTCCTTAATTTATAATAAGTTAAGTATTTAATTATATTTAATAATAATTGAGAGTAACGAGAGTTTACGAGACCTCCACTATACGATGGTAAAAGTTGTGTGTAGTTGGTACCTACCTACCTATGTAATTTGATAGGAATTTGGAGTAAGTAAAAATAAAACCGACATTACGTTATAACGAGGCACTTGCTGAAGTTATTTTTAAACTTGTTCCTCATTCGGCCAGACATTGCGCAATGTTGCTAAAAATAAAATTATGAACCTTTTTGATTTTGAGAAAGTTGCACACCTTGTATTTTATTGAGCTTGGACTACTTTTAGGCCTAAAAATAACTTGAGGCCAAATTAATTGGGTGGTAACAGATGAAAGGACACTCTTCTCTATTAAACCTAAAAAGGAACAAGATAAATATAATGTAAAAAAATCATTGAGTATGCTCTGACAGAGTAATATCACCAGTCAGTACAGTAGGTAGCTACCGAAATTAAGTTCCCGGAACTACATAATTAGAAATCATGAAAGACATATTTTTAAGTTTTATTTTTATTTTAATTTAGAACCTGAGACATCTAGACTACTTAGCTTATTTAATTGATTGATTGAATTGCACTATCCCAGCCAGGTTTTACCCTGCATCCTGGATACGCCAGGCCCACTGAGTAGCACAGAATATTTTTAAGGGAGGGGGAACACACGCTCAGGGACAGGTTGGGAAAGTGAGTAGAATCGACCGAGTATGCACCCTTAAAAGCCAATATTGGAAGAGTAGGTACAGGTAAGGAATAAGGTTTTTGGAGAGCGTATCTGTCTGTGGCCATCTGTGGCTTACTCGTGGCTCGCAGTGGTCCTGTGCTGATGCTGCAGTTGTCCTGTCCTGTGCTGAAGCTGCAGTGGTCCTGTGCTGTTGCTGATGATGTCCTGTGCTGATGCTGCAGTTGTCCTGTCCTGTGCTGAAGCTGCAGTGGTCCTGTGCTGTTGCTGATGATGTCCTGTGCTGATGCTGCAGTTGTCCTGTCCTGTGCTGAAGCTGCAGTGGTCCTGTGCTGTTGCTGATGATGTCCTGTGCTGATGCTGCAGTTGTCCTGTCCTGTGCTGAAGCTGCAGTGGTCCTGTGCTGTTGCTGATGATGTCCTGTGCTGATGCTGCAGTGGCCCTGTGCTGATGCTGCAGTGGTCCTGTGCTGTTGCTGATGTTGTCCTGTGCTGATGCTGCAGTGGTCCTGTGCTGTTGCTGATGTTGTCCTGTGCTGATGCCGCAGGTGTCCTGTGCTGATGCTGCAGTGGTCCTGTGCTGATGATGTAGTGGTCCTGTGCTGATGACGTAGTGTGTGACTGTGGATGGCTGAAGTGTTCCTGTGTCTGATACTGCAGTTATGTGGAAGTAGATTCATCTACTTTTCATTCATCGTTCCTATGCCTTGCGTCTGTGGCTTCTGGGGTGGGTAGTTTACGGGATTGATGATACTTATTCTGTGTTTGTGCGTCTTCGAATGGTGGTGATAATTGATTGAAAATAAATTGATTGTTTACTTCTATTTATTAATCAGATCTAGCTGGTTCATATGTAGGCAGCGGTTGCATATTAGCTTTAGTTTCTATAATGATTTTATTGTATTTTATCCTGTGTTCGATTTTCAGTTTCCTTTGAATAGCGTTCGTTGATGTAGACAGCTACATCTCTCCATAATATACCAAGTGGAGCCGTTTTCCTTGACAGCTGTCAGTTGAGCTTTTGGGTATGCCGATAGATGGCGTGAAAACGCAGTGTACCAACTGTCAAAAATTACATAGAGAGCAAAGAGTACTAAACTCAGAATAAGAACTCACTAGTTGTGATTAAATGTCGGGTGGTAGCGCAAGCCATCCTTCCGAGGCTCAGACTGCATGTGGCTTGGGATAGTGCTAAGTATTCTGTGAATAGTTCTACCCGCGCCGTTTGAACGGGTGCTGCGTGCGAGAACTGATTTTCTATTTTTTTTTATTGTATGATCCTAAATAAGATCCCAAAGAAATACTTACAAGACAAGATGAGAATGTGTGCCGTCGCAACTTGTAAAAATAAAGGACATCATAAATTTCCAAATGATGAAAGCCAGGCGCAACAATGGATTAAGGCGACTCGGATAAATGTGCGAAAAATTGATTGGAAACTGCGAAAAGAATCATGGTTGTGTTCGGATCATTTCATACCAAGTGATTTTCATTCACGTAAGTAAGTTAAATCATTCGCGGTAATGTAAATTAACCATTGTTACATAACATGATATATTATCATCATAGAGAAAATAATACTACAATACTACCTACCTACGTCACTTTCACATTTCGTTAGCCTCACAGAATAACATGTGATCTGAGTGTGTTCTGAGGGTTTGACAGTTGGAACAACCCTAGACAATGCCATCTATTTCTCCAAAAAGGAACTTTTTTTTTTTTTAACAAACGCCTCAATTAAACTATTCGGTGAGTTATTGTTTTAGGGTTACAGTTTCTTTCTATAACATTTTTGTTATTTTCTATTTCAAAGTATCGTTGTTGCAATGTGGGATTTTTTTAACCAACTTTGGCTTTGTCTCCTTTATCACCATTGTTTCATTTTGGGTCTATTTTATGGCTTGCAGATGTTCTGTTTCTTTTAGCGCAATGGGTCTACTGCCGGGGTTTTTGTAAAGAAAATATTCTGGGCTAAAGGGAGCTTATTTTTAAGAATTACGTTTGCTGTGGGAAAAATATTAGTTTTTATGGTCCTAAACCCTGCACGTGTTTGTGTAATAGGATACCTACGTTAGTGTTCATGCAATGAATAAATTGGGGATATTTTAATTTACTAACTAAAGTTTAAAAATTCGTTGATATATTTGCTGGATAGTGGAGGCACCGTGCTAGATATTGTTTTTTTTTGGATACGCACAGGTTTCATTATTATTTAATCCTTTTAAAAATATAACAGACTGATATTAGGTAGGTACACTGTTCATGCAACAAAGAAATTTGAGGTTTTTTGTTGTAGACTAAAGGTAAATTCATTTGGAGATGCCTTGCTATTTGGATTAAAGCAATATGTATTCTTGTGACCCTATTAAAATATGCATTAATCACCACGTTTTTCTTAGTTGAAGTAACCACCACTCTCGTTCAGGACATTGAGAGAAAAGGCTTTTAATTTCAAATGGAGCATTTGGAAGGATGATAAAAGGTCTAGATGGTCAAACTACGGTGGTGCAGATAGTTGGTATTTCTGCTGAGGTCAGCGTCAGCCGGTCTCTAGATCGGGATTGGAATTCTCTCACCAGATTCTCGCGACGATTGTTGCTTTAGGGTATGACGGTGGCGGATGGCGAACTTCTATCAAGCCTTTATGGGTCGGTACAGGTACAGGGGCTGCGTCACACTATAATTACTTATACACTTCACTCACACACTAAAACCGCACACTTTATTTAGATGACTATTGGTACAAGGCAAGAGATTAGGTAATGTTATATACTCTAGTATACACATTCCAAAACTTTTTCAATAAATAAGACATCACTTAATAACTTATAAAGACTCAGGCGCTTTCGTACAACGGTTACTGATAAACAAAAGGCAGCGCGAAACAAAGGATTTTTATGCGCAAGGGCCAGCGGCCAACACGTGGTGGGGCCCGGGAGCGCCCGGCGGACCCGACCGTCCCGCTTGCCTGTCACAATGCAACTCTCTAGACTACTTAGCTTATTTAATGATAACTTATCTAAGTAAGCATGGCGGTTAAATAAGACCTATCTCTACAACTTTATTCATTACAGATGGAGTACAGCCATCGATTTCATAAGCAAACGTTAGTACAAAACTTAGGTAAAATACGTACCTAGGAGTAAGAACGTAGACGTCATCCTTATATGCAATAGCTTTGACAGCAATCACATTCTCCTTCACGTGTTGCCCTTTCAGCATCAACATTTCAGCGGCATGGTCGCACTCCAGGCGCGCTGGACCACCGCTCCAGGCCATGTCTCTATGTCCCGAACCACACACCACACCATATAGCGAAAACCACACTAATAGAAACAACATTTTCATAATTTTTCTACTAACTTGTGAACCAGAAGAATGTGAAAGAGAACCTTCGAACACTTAAATTTGTCAAAATATGAATTGGGTAACGATTGTTTTCAGAAAACTATAAGTCAGCGGAAGAGTGGAATTGACGAGGGTTCTAAGAAATTTGGATCATGTCGCATTCCTTTGCGATACAAAGGTGAGTTGTTGATATGTACCTAAGTAAGTAATAATTGTTATTACTTTCACGTGCAAAGAAACAGTTCCACTTACAAAATGCAGATATCAAATGGGCCTAATTTTTTTAAACATTTAGTTAAAAGGAAAGTTATACTTACATAATATTTACGTTTTTAGTTGGTAATATTCTGGTGCAGCGTAAAATGTACATAAATATTGCAGAAGGCGTCATTTAGTTAGTTTTTTCCGTTTAGAGGTAGGTAGGTAATTTGGTGATTTTCTCAATGGAAATTTTTCATTGCCCGTGAGTGTATTTAATTACGTAATAATTTTTTGGTCGCACTGTCTGTCTTAAGGACTATGGTGATGCAGTCAGCACAGCATCACTTTAACATAAATGAAACTAATGAAAACTGAAGGAACTCATTTTAAATTTAGCTCCGTTTATTTGATTTTATTCTAAATTAGACATTATTCATTCACCTATTGGTATCTCATCATAGGTTTGAACAAGCTGCCTATTGCCTATGATGATGAATCGGGATAATCCACATTATACATTGAAGCATATTGGTCGACTTTGTTGAAAACTGCGTTAAGTCGAGAAAGTGCTCTATGTACTTATGTGAAACTCATGATCTAAACGTAGGTGTAAACCACCTCATCTGAAGTTTTGGGTCGCGCTTCAAGTGCAAGTGCGACGCAAAACTTTTGCCACGTCTTGACTTGAGCGTCTTGCACCCCGTGCTACGCCTTCTGGACAGGCACTTTGGCAAAAGGATTGTTAATACTAACAAACAACACCGCTGAATAAGAGACACATTCATACGATGACTTCATATTATAACTATATATCCTACTAAAGTAAAGCCGCTCACAAGGCGACACGTGACTGCGACAGGCTAATGCCGTCAATTTTCATATATTATTTTGTTAAAAGCTCCGCACACTTGGCGTCAGACTCGTGGAGCACCGACGACAATCAAATATATGAAAAACGGTCGTAGCCTGTCGTCCCATCTACTCGCGGACCTGTCGCTGTCGCGTGCGCCTAATGTACGCCTAAATTTACTCTTCACTGAATACAAAGTTAAATAATTATATTATGCAAGGTGACATGGAAACAAGACGTCCAATTTACAAATCAGGTAACTGATACATTTGAATATAGAGTTCCAACGACGAAATCCGTTCCGGTCTATTTCGACGGGACATTTGTTCCGTGAGGGCTGGGCTCGGGTTTCCGTTTCCACTCGCTTTGTGCTATTATGTAAAAAAAAACTATTGAGCAGGTATCTATGGTGTTTAATGCATGGAAGATTCTGCAGTGAAAAATTCAGCCGATAATAGTATTAGGCTAATAATCAGTAGGTACCTACCTGAAAAAATTATCATCTGAATATTACCTATTTGAAAAATGTATCTGAACAAGGAGCTGAAGGTGAAAATTATACTTAAAATAAAAAAAAACCTATGAGCTGATGAAATTAAATATTACTTATAACTATAAGATAAGATAATATGTAGTTTGCACAACCAACCCAATCGATATAGATTTATTAGACACGGTTATTTTTAGACACGGGTGCACTCAAATGCCTAATTAATGATTACTGAAAGCATTCGAATCTACATTAATTTGAGCCCCGGGGGCAAATTAGAAGCAATCAATTAAAAAAAGTGTCCTTATAAGAGCATAATTTAAATACTTAGATGTCTATCTAGTATTTAGATTGCAACTTTCAGGTCTCAAAATTAAAAGTCTTGTCACTTTGAAGTGGCAGTCTAGATAATTACAGTACTTCGATTGCAATAAAAGTCGACCTTCAAAATCGGTTAACGTTTTTTACACGTGCAAAACTCAGAGGACTAATTTTGAAAATCGAAGTACAGTCGAGGGTAGCGTGGTAGGGGGTGGTGTGTTTATGGCCGGTGGCGTGGTAGGGAGGTAAGTAAATCGTCTGCGTACGTTGGCGCCAGTTCTTGTGGTACGGAGGTGCAGCGGACGCGGTCGCGTGCACTCTTTGTTGCTAGTCTGTGGTGTGCGGTCATTGGTCGTGAGTTCCCGCGTTTTTATTTGAATATTGACAGTTCAGTGCGGATTGTGATCTGTGTGGAGTGGATTGATTTTGCAGGTGGGTACTTTTTTTTAATGATTAAAATATTTAATGATTTCAATATGGATTAAATCTATAATTAGGTACGGCTGAAGTTAGGTTTAAGATAAACTTAAGATAAGCCGGTTAAACCTGAGCTTTACCGAGAGAAGCGGTTAAGTTCTCCACACCTAACGTTGTACTAAGTAGGTATAGACTATAGAGTGAGAGTAGGTAGACGATTATTGCATTTAGGTACCTTTGTTTACTGCTACCATTCATTTAAGATAACATGGCAGAGTGTATTTGTGTAGGTAGTGGTACTATAGTAACGCTAATTGGCATCTGCTGAAAGCATTGATACAATTATTTAGGTAAGTAGGTAATTTTTCTCTTCATATCGGTGATGAACACTATAGCTGGTCTAGGGTTTGTCACCGTGGTAAGGTGGTAGAGATTTGGCTTTGGAGGTACGTTAGGTGATAGAGCATTTGAAACGTGTATAAGCGGTTATATACACGTTTCAAATGCTCTATCACCTCAAAAAAGGAGGAGGTACTCAATTCGTTTGTACTTATGTATTTTTCGGTGATTGATTGCAATGTTCTAGCAAAACCGTGTCCAAAGTTCATTAATTACAGCATTATTCAGAACTTTTTTAACTTCCGTCAATTAACAAACATGATTAAAATTGGTGTCATGAAAGTACAAGTAGCGTAAAAAGAAAATCTTCGCAAAAACCAGAACGCCATTTATTTATTAAATCACTAATTCCATGTTGATAATGCGATTAAGAGATGAGTGAGTTCATTCGTTACAGTTTTTACAGCTTTAATGAATGTGAATGAGAAACGGAAACTGTGACGTCACTTCATTCTTGCCTTACTTCACTTTCCCTGTTTTTACAACATGCCAGCAACAATTGAGTCATTAAAAACAACAGGATTACGCTATTGTTTACTAACTCGATCTAGCAAGTAATCGTCTCTAATAAGATAACAAGGGATTAAGGAGGGCGAGAATAGAATCTTGAGAGATTTCTACACCCAGCGGGGGATGTATATGGGCTGATGATGATAATCGCTACTAAGGTGTGACGAAACTTGCATATTTTTATGAGAATTATTTAATGTGAGTTAATAATAACCTACCTACCCTCAATGGACCAGACAGCGTAGTGAGAAATGTTCCAGCTAATAGAAAGGATATAGACAAACGTTCCATTCGAGTGGGCTGGGAACTAACAACCCTTCAAAGAATAAAATTGTCAATTTTTATTTATTTATTTATATTCACTTTATTGCACACAAAAAACAATTTTTATACAGAAGCATTTTAAAAAACAATAGAGGTCAATAGAGGTAGCACCTTTCTTAAGTACGATTATACATGTCCAGAATCTTTGCGAATGTTGAGTATAAACTAACTAAACACTGCGGTTTTTGTAGCCCGTTATTTTGGCACAAAATATAAAATATGAATTTGTATGCATTATAATATTCATTGCGATAAAAAAATGGCGGGGAAATTATAATGAATATAGATTTAAAAATTTTATCGCAAAAAGTGACACTAATTACAAAGATCGCAGGCCCTAACTATTACCAAACATAATATAAAACTCAGTACTTTTTTCCTAAGGTACCTCTGATGATGAATATATCAAGTTTGCGAAACATTGCTTTGCAAAGGGTTAGCAGAATGTTGAAGAGAATAGCGAAATGTTGGCGTAATTGAATAACATCGTCCTCAACAATGGCTTTTGTCTGTGTAATTACCCGATTCATGTTTACAAATTACTAGAAACAATATCCGCTAACGTATACGGGAGGTCTCGTGGAGATAAATTGAACATCATAAATTTATATGTTTATATTGAGGTACAATCATCGCTATAAACATGATTGCACTTCTGTACCTTGTAAGTTACTATATATTCAGAATCGCGAATCTGTTTTTTACTGAAAAAAGTGTATAAGTAAATATAAACACAGAATATGACTGTAGTACGGTGAACCAAGTCGTCATTCTGAATAAATTTTACTGTATGAAAATTTGAAATCTGTGATAAAAGTATAAAGTCAATTCTATTAAATCCGGTTTCAAATTCCTGATCTTGTATTCTGGTTAGCCTAAGTATTATGTAAATAAAAGCTACGTAACTCTACAAAAATACATGTTGTGTAATTTTTGGACTTTGCGGTAGGTCAGTAACGCATTCCAAACTTACATGTCACTCTCTAGCTCTAGAATTACTGTGAAGAATGTCTGGCAAGTCTGACTTCTGAAAGCTTCGATCAAAGGTTTTAAATTAATTCTCATTTTAATACTCGAATTAATGGTTTATAGAGGGTGTTGCAAAAGTCATATAGTTAGGCTGACTCAGCATTTTTTTATGTTTTATAATAAAATTGGTTCAGAATAACTTACTGGGACAACCCCTTTTACTTACTACAAGTACTCTTTTTTGACTCTTGTAGAGTACTTTAGGTGCATGAGAATAATAAGGTAAATACTTCTGCATTCACGATATCAATGGCAGATGTGTGTAACATCGTCACCAAACAAAAACTCCAAGGCTGCACATGTTACTTCAAATGATCCAGTTCTTCAATAAACGCAATCTGTTTCGCAAATCTGGTAACCTCGTTTTAATTTGCGAAGTGCGGGTGTAGGGCCTAAATGCCTAAAGTAAATGAAATAATTGAAATGAAGAGTTCTTAAAAGGATACGATAAGGATAAGGGTTCACATACTGTGAACTTTATGAAAATAATTTTAAGATCAAAATTCATTAAAATATCAAATTTGTTGTCGCGTAAATAAAATTAGAAGAATATCTTTACTTAGGAAAGGATAGGAAGAAGTCTTTTCAAACTCTAATTATGAATATGAATATTGAAACCTCTGCTGGCTATTTCCGTTGATATACGGCTCTGGTACGTCAAGACAGGTAGAACCTGATAGGTTTTTCAGTAATAGATACATGTCATCTTACCTAAATAATGGTACCCTTTATGGTATAAAAATCGTTTCGTTGCAAAAATGTGTAGGTGTCGTTGTTATAATTTTTATAAATAACAAAGATTAGGTACCTAGCTTTCAAATAAAATGTATTAATAAAAAGGCCGTATCCATACTCAATAAATTTACCTATTAATGTATTTCAAAATAATGCATTTGTAATATTATTAGCAGTTAGTAGTTGCGGTTCAGTGTTAATAATTATGCCTATAAGTACTCGTAATGCCTACTAAAATACGAAAATAATTTCACGTAGCCTTTTGCAATATCAATGTTTACCTTTTGCGGTTCGCGTGTTTAGTACAGAGACCAATATATAATAATAAACCAATACATTTCGGTAGTAATAAGCACATGTCAGTATAAACAAGCAAAGTATGATGTAGATTAATGTACATAGATGTAATACATAGAAATCGAGGTTGGTATATAATGCAAGGTGATGATCGTCCACTGTAATTATATACATACTTACTTAGGGTAAGAACTATATATTACATTTACACGACTCATTAACTTCAGTAGGTTTTATAAGCCTATTGCTGTAATTAATAGATTTTTAAGTAAGTATTTATCATTCAAAGTAATGGTCTATTATTTGCAACTATTAGTTCGATTGACTGAAACACACTTTAAAGTTAAGTCTACCTATCGGCATCGCACACAACGGACGCATCGTATTCAGTATTCTTTGTATAGAAATTCACACTAGTGCGTCCACTTGATCCGTTTGGTGCGATACCGATAGTAGACGCTTACCTTAAAATGAACAATTCATACGGAGCAAATTGCGCTATTACCTTACAGAAACAGTAATAACCAATAGAATTAAGGTTCTAATCTAAGCGTAACGTGCCGATAGATTTTCCCACAAAATGTACAAATAAAGGCTCAGAGCCAGCTCTGATAACACGTCGATAACGAGACAATCAAAATCGTCGGTGAACGTAAAGGCCTTGTCCTGGCAGGTTTCATTGATCCTATTATAGAGGTGGTTGTTATAAATACGTAAATAGGTAGAGGCACTACTGCTACTGTGCGATTTGCGACCCATTTACTTGGACTTGCCTTACTTATTATAATATTTAGGGCGCGTCATGTGAATTATTCGTCCCTTTGGGGAGCGTCATCTAATAATTATGTGTAATATAACGTTTAAAAATTACTCAAAATGATGACGTAAATAATAATAGACCTCAGTCTGAACATCGTTACTTTATTATTCCAATGTGCCAGAAGCGAATTTTTGTAAGACATTTGTTTAGTAAATAAATCAGAGTAGACCCCCCGTGGCGCCTGCACTCTGGTACTGTCCATGTCGGTGTATAAATGGTAGCGTTTACAATGTAATTAGAAGGTTAACTCCAGTGCATATTACTTAAGTTTAAAGAGTGAATAAAGTTAAATTATAACATAGAGATATAATTTCAGTCATGAAGTGGCTCCAAACTTCAGCATTATATAGTTGCGGTATTTTAATTAATTTATCCGAAACGATCTTATCTATTGAACTAAAAATTTAATGCGTAAGTAAATACAGGCAGAAGGACCTTGATAATCCGGACCCAAGCTTATTGGATGAACGTGGTAATTCAAACTAGGGAGTGCAAAGCCGAGTAATAGCTGATAAACGATTGCATTCACCCATGAGTATAATACTCACTTATAACCGGTGACAATAGATTGTGAGCGTGTGTGGGTTTGTGTCTACGTATAAGTGTGGTGACACGAGCCCCTCAAGGCACTGGTACCATGATGGGTACCATGTGTTTCCACTCTGTTTACGATACTTACTACTAAAACTGTCATATTAGAACTTGCAAAATATGTGATGTCATTGTTAATTGTATTTTCTATTCTTCGTAGAAACATGGGATTATGACATGGGGACAAATTATTAGCTGGCTTATGCATCCATGACTATTACTTCGAGAATTAGGTACATTCGTTAACATTTGTGTGGAAAATATGTAAGACTACATGAATATGATCGTGAATTAACATCGGATATACAGACACTGAGCAATTACATCACACATGTACAAATTAGTTCTCGGTTATAAAGACTCATTATAAGCACTATTGCATTAAACCACGCGCCGAAAATAACAAAAAAAGAGGAAACATGAAATATCAAAGAAAAAGTACAAAACAGTAATAAAAATGCAGAATGTACCGTTGTTTTATCTGCGGTAACTTGTTTTGGGTGTTATACAACAGTTCATGTGTGACTCTCCCACGGCACTTACTTATCGAGTGCGCGCGTTGAATTCTTTTCTACCGCGAACTCGAGACAGCCATTTCTTTAGCTCCGCGACTGTGTTAAAAGAATGAATGATTGATGCTGTGCGAAACTAGTTCAATTTCACTTTCGATTGGATCAAATGATCTACATAAACGTGTAGTAATATTAAGTAATGGCATTTTTTGCGCTCCGCCCCGAGGGCAATCAGATAAGGTGACGTGTGCCGTTTATATTACTATTTATTTATTACATAGCGCACTAGTCACATACGTTATTGATACTTTATGCCGCAGTCACGACATTCTCGAGTCAGGCCACGATATTTGGCTTTAACCGAGGTCCCCTTTTCACGCAGCCTTGACCTTTCGGTAAAAGTTAATCGTACTTATAGTTTACTGGTTCAGGTCAACAATTTGTGACTTTTTATGACAAATTACGCAGTAGAATAATTACGATTGTTTTTGCTGGATAATTGTCGAAGTGCTGTAGTATTGCGCCGGCTGTTAGTTGGATAGTTAGCGCGGCCCAGTTTTACGGATAATTAAATGCTACTGCGATAGGATCGCTGCAAACGACTGTATCGTTAGAGGGCTGTTATTAAAATTAATTGACATAAGTAAATTAGAAACCATATTAGGGTGAAACTCACAAAATATTTCGTTTGTGACAGTGAAATCATCGATTGTAAGTAGTAATAACTTGAAAGTTTAAATACGTATGTGTACGTAATCGAGAAACAGACATAAATACCTAAAACCTTTGTATTTCCTAGCTTCAACTAGAATTAATTAACATAAAGTTACTTTCCAAACACTGGTTGACTGGTTGACTCTAAATGCGCAAATTGAAATCTAGAAAGTAAAATAGACTGTGCGGCGTCCAACTGCATAAAGTTTTAGTGATTTAATCGATTCTAATCTCTAATTATTATTATTCAGGAAGCCATTGATGTTAAACAATTGCTTGGTAATAATGACAATGACGACCTTTCCTACTATCTTCATCTTAGCGTGTCAGTAACAAACACTAGAGCTAGTTTAGGATTTATCACCGTAGTGAAATTATTATATAGCCAGTCAGAATAGCGTCAGTGTTTGATTGCCTGGGATGCGCCGGACGTATAAAATGTAAAGTTGATACGTCACTCGGGGAAGCTCCTTTCTACTACAACAATAATAAGTTAATAACACACCATAAATTCCACAGAAAGACCAAAACCGACCAATGGGGACCTACGCGGTGATCTTACTCGCATGGCTGGCGGTGGCCAGCGCGACCCTGGAGGTGGTGAACCAGTGGAGCCTGCTGCAGTTCGACTTCCCTCCAGACCCGGTGCTGCTGGAGAAGTACCAGCCGGAGAACACCGTGCCCACTGGGCTGGAGATCGGCTGGGATAGGATCTACCTCGGCATCCCGCGGCTGAGGGCCGGGGTGCCCGCCACCCTCGCCTGGGTGCCGAGGAGTCTGCCGCCCGGCGTCAGTCCTGTGCTGCAGGTAATTGTTTTTGGTTGATGAAGAGTTTGAGGAGATATGATGTTGTGTTATTTCCGTTTATTTTATACACTCATGAGCAGTGAAAAAGTTCCAGTGAGATATAGAACGTAAACGACAGGCGGAACTTTTTATTAAACGTGAGTGTATTTTGTCTCTTCCAGGCCCTGTAGCACAGAGCGCTAATAAGACGTGACAAAAGTTCTCCGTCGCGCTCACTCTTGAGGCTGCGCGATGTGAGTGACGGTGATGCAAAACTTTTGTCACGTCTTAAATGCTCCCCGTACTAGCCCTTCGTAGCTATATACAAATAGTTGCGAAATAGATAACCCGACTGATTTAAAGCATACCTATAAGTACGTAGTTTGTATTTTTTCAAAAGAGGCTTAGAGTTCACGATCGGTGTTGGGACGAATATAACATTACTAAGATTACTTGTAGGGGTGTTTATAAATTTCAACCCAGTATAGGTGTTTGTAAACAAAGCTTTGTGATAAATGATACTCTTTAATGTTGGCGTTTACAACAATGCATTTTTTCGACAACCGCGTTATGGATCTCTTTATATACAGGTTGTACCACGTTGTACTGGATATTGAAAGGTGACTTGCTAAGTCGTAACATTGAGCTACTTCGTCGGTGCTATATTTAACTTGAATCAATTCGTAAAGGCTGAGAGGTCAATGTGCTGGCATTTTGCATTTACGTTCTTTTGTTAATAGCTTGGAAATTTATTGACAAAGGTCAACAAATTAAATCAGTTTAACGATAGTACCTTTGATCATGTTTAGTTTATTATTTGACAACAATTTCATTGAATATAATCAGATATTTCACATACAATATTGTAAAAAAGTGTTGGTTGTGAATGTTATAGGTATTACATTCACAACCTACAGAGTAAAATTGAAAAAAAGAGTTTATAGATAAATAAACAATACCGTTATTAATTAATAGAGTTTAGTTAATTCATTTTATATCTAGTAAGACTAACATCAAATGTGTTTTAATAAATTCATTACAAGCTTCCCCAGTGAATTCAATTGCATCATAAATTTAAATGTAGTCTACAAGACCGCTTAGTGTACCATTTTAATTAGAATTACGATTTACAGTCGAAATTTGAATATTTCGGCTAAACTTAATTTAGTTACAGTCTATAGTACTAGATCGCTAGTACTATACAGGGTGTTGCAAAAAGGGTATACTAAGCCGAAACCAGCATGTGCAGCATGGTATATCGATGCCCAAAACTGAAATCAGAATTTCAAAATTAGGGAAAAAAATTCATTCATTCATTCAATATTTATGTTGCTGTATCGGAAGATATTATCTTATGGAAGCATTGTGTTTTACTTAATTAGCGATATTATAATTAAAACGTTTCGCAACTATATTAGCATTTTAACTAGGAAATTATGAAGACCTTCAAACTTTGCTGAGTTTATAACAATTATTCAACAGGAAGACGAGGTAAAGGTAACAATTATTCTTTACCTAGTCTTTCTCTACAATAATAGTATGAAAATATATGTTTAAACTAATAAATGAAGTAGGTATTTAAAGTCTTTTCTGTCTTGCGATTCAAAATAATTGTATGTATAAAGTAAAACACAAAAAAATACAATTTAATTTAAATAATCTTGAACACCAATGCCGAAGTCACTTGTTATTAATTGAATGCAATTGAAATATTTTAATACATATAATTCATTACACTTATATCTTTATTGCGATCTTTATAACCCACTTAAAGATAGGTATATACTGGTATAACTGGACCTGTCTTTTTTGTTAGGTACCTACACCTTCAGTTGTCAATACAGGACCAAATAAGTACAGTTTGAGGCATGTCCTTTATATCGCTCACAGCACCGGGACAGAAGGTTGAGCAATCTCAGTGCAAGGGCTTGAACGTTCACTGGCGAAGATTTATTCCATTAAAAGATTATTTATACATTAAGCTGACAATCTGTACCAATACACCTAAAAGTGGAAGGGCATAAAACTAAAGATAACGTTTAGAATAGTAGGAAAGCATGGGGTTAAAATGCTAGTGCCAGTACCTTTATTTATATACGCATACTAAACCTATTAAAATGACCAGTATCTATTATCCTTTATTGAGTCCTATTTTTGAGTTTCTTTGTTACTAGCAAAAGTATAAAATAGAGCTTACTTAGCCCCTGTTCCACAATGTCTGGTTAGTCGCTACCTGTCGGATAAAATACATGCTGTCACTGTCTAAAAAATAATAACAGAGAGTGACAGCATGTATTTTATCCGTCAGGTAGCCACTAACCAGACATTGTGAAACAGACCCTTAGAATAATACGAAAGAAATAAACTAAGTAATAAAAATTATTACAACGATATTGCTGTATTATTTCGTTACATTTGTCGTTACTATTGGGAATGGCACCCCTTACATACTCGTACCTATGTAACTACTTATGGATTGTTTTGCTTCTAAATGCCGGTGAGGCAAGACCAGCAAGGCCCGAAGGTGCATAGATTCTATTGTTAGATATTCACATGCACCTTGCACTGAGTTTCACTATTGGTGCTTGTCACGATATTGATAAATATTATTTGCACTACTTTCATGATTTCTTATAGAATAGAATAAATCTTTATTCAAAGAAAACAACTTATGATATTACATACATCCCACAAAACCAAATGTTAATATGGTTTGACTGTGGGTAAGGAGTCGCACTACATAACAAATTTATCATAGCTTAGTAGCACATATGCACATTTATATATACCTAGCTTACATTATAGTTAAACAGGAACATTTAGTTTTAGAGTTTTAGATTAGTTTTAGATTTAAGATGTTGATGACATATACATACTGGTATAAAGTTAATTTTGATACATTATAGGCAATTAGGTACTTTGGATAGTGTTTAAGAGGTAAGTTTTATACATGACTGAAAATTTATTTATATTCTTCTCGAGTCTAATATGAGATGGCATTTCATTCATTATTCTAGGAACCTGTCTTTTTAGCATTCTTCCGCCAAAGTAGTTATTAACCCTTGTAGTTTCAAACTTTCCTTGGGCTGCGGATCTTGTATTAAGTCCGTGCTGTTTTAGTATTTTATGGTTCTGGCTGCTATGGTTGCTTACGGCTACATTGTGTTTATATTTTAACGATGCTGGAAGAATTTTGCATATTTTAAAAAGCTTTTTATAATCATGATTTAGTTTGGCTTTAGTTTTTTTGTCTACCAATAGTTTTAAGAATCTGATTTGTAAAGTTTCAATTTTGTCTATATGAGTTTTAAAAGTTGAACCATAGCACTCAATACCATAACTAATAATAGAATCAACCAATGAAAGGTAAATAGTTTTTAACATAAATTTTGGGACTTTATAGCTAAGTTGGTTGAATTTACATAACAATATACGAAGTTTGCTTACAATGTAGTCTACATGATCTATCCAACCCATATTTTCATCTATACACATGCCGAGGTATTTAACATGAGGTACTTTATTGAGGATATGACAATTACAATTTGAACCATTACTATGAATACAAGAGAAGTCATGTGCAACCAATTTACATGGAATCTTAGGAATACATGAATAAGGAGATTGAATAACAATTAGGTTCGTTTTATCTGAATTGATAACAATGCCGTTGTCGTGGGCCCAGCGGGTGATATTGTCAATATCCTCCTGCACGAGAGGCGTGACCTCGTCCATGTCGCGGCCGGCCCGCAGCGTGCACAGGTCGTCCGCGAACATGTACGATGAGCAATGGCGGATCACGTTGCACAGGCTGTTGACGTGCATCAGGTAGCACAGCGGGCCGCAGCCGGAGCCCTGCGGCACCCCGCGCCCCGCCGCCGACTGCGCCCCGCTGTACCCCTGTCCCACTCTAACTCGGAAGGAGCGCTCCAGTAGGTACTCACGGTACCAGCTGTTGATTGGTCCGCTGACCCCGCACTCCGCCATCGCCTCAAGCAGCGTCTCGTGCCGGAGGGTATCGAAGGCCTTTTTAAAATCGAAGAATACAGCAACTACAAACTTTTTGTCATTAAGATAACCATTTATTTCATCAGTAAATTTTGTTAATAATGTTGACGTACTTTTGCCCGCTTGAAACCCATGTTGACAATCGTTAATTATGTTGTGTTTAGTGAGGAATACATTCTGTTGATTTATTATACATTTTTCAATTATCTTTTCAATGCTAGCCAAAATTGCTATAGGCCTATAGTTACCATAATTTTTATGGTCTCCTTTTTTATAAATAGGACGCACAATGGCTTCTTTTAACTTAGCAGGGAAAAGTGAAAATTTTATACATAAGTTAATAAGGTGTGCAATGATTGGACTAATTTTTTCGCTTACAATTTTTATGTCTCGCATTCTTATGTTGTCAGATCCAGGAGATTTATTACTACTCATTAATTTAATGACCTTAAGCACTTGCCTAGCAGTGACTGGTTTCCATCTCATACACACAGGAGATGTATTAACATAATCAGTTCGATCTAAAAATTTCTTATCACAATCATGTACTATTTTATCAATATCATTTATAAATGTATATGCAAAATTGTTACTTATTTCTTCTTGACTTTTATCTTTTATGTATTTTTGTATTAAATCATCTGTGGATTGTTTGGTTCTTCTTATGGAAGTTCATAGTTTGTTCTGTAGTTGGTCAGACGACCTAAGAATGGTAGCTAGTATAGTAGAGTGCTGAGACGCTCCGTGGAAAATGCCTATTATGCTGGTTGCAGTGTATAGTTATATCGGGCATGATTTAAAATAAAAAGTAATGCCCTCTTAAAAATATAATACAAAAATATTAATTCAGAATATTTAAAAATAGGTGTAATAAAAAATATAACTATCCCTTGATATAGAGCACTTTAAAGAAAATCGTTTTAAAGCTATTTTCAAAGATTCGATTCTCCATGGAACGAAGTAATGTTTTGAGGTACCTATAACTGGCACAAGAAGTGCATGAATCGATTCTCACTGTTCAACACAAGCAGTGTCAGTGGGAAAGTGTGAAAAAGCGAAGTGCGGCCTTCACTGTGGCTGAGGTACCTGCGTGGAACACTTATTCTGGTAAACTATACCTACTGGCTGTTCCCAAGTCAATATCGACAGTGTATTTAGATATTATGTTTTACACCATGACAAAGGTATACATACATTTTCATAGGTCGACAAACTTCTTAATGGGGGAAAATTAGCCGGTTTTTTTTAGTTCTCAATATACCTAGTTACTTTTTATTGTACTAACTAAGTAAGTATGCGTAAGTAAAATCGGAGGATGATGCGCAAGGAACATTCGTACTTCTCATGATGCGTTTGAAATAGGCTATAGTGCAACGAATTTTTACCAAACTTTGAGGAATTAAGATATAATTTTTTACTTCCGAAACTAATACAAGAAACTGTCTGCAAACCACTCGACGCCTACAATCATTAGGTAGGTAAAAAAAGGGCCAAAAAGACCTACGCTAAAGTCACCGCACTACCCCCTCCACCACCAAGACCAAACCACACTCTCATAATATCGTCCAGTGATCAAAACCAGACCGGGGACAATTTAATTGACCGGATAGCGGTCGCACTGGACACCAAGAAAACGGGAGCCAAGGTGGACAGAATTAGAAAGGCCAAAAACCAAAAAGTGGTCCTAAGCTGTGGAACAAGCGAGGATCTGAACCTCATCCACAAAAGGGTCCAAATGGACAAAGGCCTAAGGGTACAGGTGGCAAAGGCAGGGAATCCTCTAATTATAATAAAAGATGTCCTCAAGGTCCACACTGACGCAGAGATTGTGGAGCACCTCCTGGCGCAGAATAAGCAACTGCTCCAAGGCCAAGACCTCAAAGAATGCACTATGAAGGTGCGATACAGGAAAAAGGCACGCAACACCCATGAATGCCACCCGGTCCTGGAAGTTTCCCCGCTCGCCCACAAAAGGCTTATAGAGGCAGGGAAAGTCTACATAGGTCTTCAAAGGAGACCTGTGGCAGACCAATCCCCTCTCGTGCAATGCACGAAATGTCTCGGTTTCGGCCATACAAAGGCGATCTGTAGGGAAACAGAGGACCTCTGCAGCCATTGTGGAGGTAAACACACATGGGAGAAATGTCAGGTGCGACTGGACAGACTCCCGCCCACGTGCAAAAACTGCTCAGCGTCAGCCAATGGGGAGAGGAACGACCTGTCGCACAACGCGTTCAGTAGTGAGTGTCCCGAAAGAACAAAATGGGATGCTATAGCACGGTCGCGAATCTCTTACTGCTAAAGGCTCCACACAGATGCATAAATCATCCCCCCAAAGTTCGGACCAATACAACAACAATTTAAAAATGATCCAGGCAAATCTTCACAGGTCCAAACTGGCAACCACGGAACTATACCAGGTGGCGAAGGCGACGAATGTTTCAATAGCCCTTGTTCAAGAACCTTACGTGGGTAAACATGGCTATATGAAACAACAACCAGGAACACGCCTTATCCAGTGTACCCTTAACCGACAAAAACCAGTAAAGGCAGCCATCATCGTCTTCGGTGACCAGCTGGAGGTAATCCACGACCCACAGTTGGTCACGGAAACCGAGGCAGCAGCCATGGTGATCGGGGGGGGCACAAAACTGGGCCTGGTATCAGTCTACTTTGAGGGGGATCAGGAAATAGATCCGTATATTCAGAGGACAAAGACATTCTGTGGCAAATTGAACACGCGGAACCTTATTGTAGCAGGCGACGTTAATGCATGGAGTCACTGGTGGGGTAGCGTCTCGGAAAATGACAGAGGAGCGGCATACAGCTCATTCCTAACAGAAATGGACCTCCATATTCTCAACACAGGAGACACACCAACCTTCGAAACCTACAGAAATGGAAAAATCTGCAAAAGCAGGGTAGATGTTACCACCTGCAGTACGTCCCTTCTGGGTAAGATCGAGGAGTGGAAAGTCGACGCAAATCTCATAACTTCAGACCACAATGCTATCACTTTCGCAATGCGCACGGGAAAGGCACTAGAACATCTCAAGCCAATCACAACGCGTATCTATAACACCAGAAAGGCGAACTGGTCGAAATTTGCGTCAAAACTGAAACTGCTCCTAGTTGAGAAAAACATTACAATTTCCTCTGTTAAAGAGTGTGATAACCCAGAAGATCTTGAAAAGATGATCTCAGCGTATACTGAAGCCATCCATGCAGCCTGCGAAAAAACCATCCCAACCGCAGGAAAATGGAACGGGGAACTCAAGCCCCCATGGTGGTCAAAGTCGCTTGAAGATCTAAAAAAAGATGTTCTGAGGAAAAAAAGGAGAATAAGGAATGCTGCTGCTTCCAGAATGCCTCACGTCATAGAAGAGTATCAAAAAGCCAAAGTAGAGTACTCCGAGCAAGCCGAGAAAGCCCAAACACAAAGTTGGAAGGAGTTCTGTACGACTCAGGAAAAAGAAAGCATGTGGGACAAAATCTACAGGGTCATAAAGAAAACCTCCGGCAAGCAGGAAGACATGCTTCTAAGAGACCCTGCGGGCAACACGTTATCCCCCCAAGAGTCGGCGGAACTCCTAGCCAAGACATTCTACCCAGATGACTCCGTAAGCACCGACCAACTATTCCATGCGGAACTGAGAGAAAAAACCAAGACATACCTCAGGATCTTAAAGATGACGATCCACCATTTACTGCCGCAGAAATAGACCTCGTGCTACAAGCAATGAACGCAAAAAAAGCCCCCGGATCCGATGGCTTCACTGCCGATATCTGTGGCGCAGCCATTCAGTGCGATAGGGAGGTGTTCATGGCGATAGCCAATAAGTGCTTATCGTTTAAACATTTCCCATCCCAATGGAAAACGGCCCACGTGGTTATCTTGCGGAAAGCTGGCAAAGAGGACTATACACACCCAAAATCCTACAGACCAATAGCGTTACTCTCAGTTCTCGGAAAAATTGTTGAAAAACTAATGGTCAGTCGCCTCCAGTGGCATATCTTCCCGACGCTTAACATAAAACAGTACGGCTTCATGCCTCAGAGAGGAACCGAGGACGCCCTCTATGACCTCGTAGAACACCTAAGAGAGGGAATAAATAGTAAAAACATCGTCATTCTCATCTCCCTGGACATAGAGGGTGCTTTCGACAACGCATGGTGGCCCGCTTTAAAACATCAACTGACAAAGAAAAGGTGCCCACGAAATCTGTACGAGATGGTATGCTCTTATCTCAGTGACCGAAAAATCAAGGTCAATTACGCTCGTGCAGCATGTGAGAAGGGAACCACTAAAGGATGTGTCCAAGGCTCCATAGGAGGACCGACGTTCTGGAACATCATACTCGACTCACTGCTACACAAACTAGAGGCTGAGGGAGTGTATTGCCAAGCTTTCGCAGATGATGTGGCCCTTGTCTTCACAGGTCAAGCAGTAAACACCCTAGAGGAGTCAGCGAACAAAGTACTAAATGGAATAGTGGAATGGGGAACTCGGAACAAACTCAACTTCGCACCGCATAAGACCAACGCGATGCTACTAACAAAGAAGATGAAGTACGATCTACCCCAACTATCCATGGCTGGCACAAAAATTAATCTCGTAGAGGAAATAAAACTGCTGGGCCTCATCATAGACCGCAGGTTAACTTTTAAAGCTCATATTACCGCTCAGTGTAAAAAGGCAGCGGATATTTACAAACAGCTAGCGCGAGCGGCGAAAGTAACCTGGGGACTTAACGGTGAAATTGTGAGGACAATATACATCGCAGTAGTGGAGCCCATCATGACATACGCCGCAAGCGTCTGGTCGGAAGCCGTTGAACTGGAAATGAACAAAAAACAACTGTTCTCGCTGCAAAGAGGTGTCGCGCAGAAAATATGCAAAGCCTACCGAACAGTGTCGCTCACATCTGCACTGGCACTATCGGGATTGCTGCCTCTCGATCTCAGAATACAGGAGGCAGCAAATCTGTACAAATCCAAAAAACTTTTGTCAACCGACTACCTCCCGCCAGGCAAAGAGCTCGAACGGAAAGTAGGGTACCTGGACTTACCACATCCGTCCACACTTACCTCTACCAACTACGAGTTCTTTGAAAACACCAACCCGTTGCATACCGGTTCCCAAATCTTCACGGATGGAAGCAAGATAGAGGGAAAAGTCGGCGCCGCCCTAAGTTGGTGGGAGGATGGAAAAGAAAAACTGTCCGAGACTTTTGGTCTCCACCCGTCGTGCACGGTCTTCCAATCGGAACTTTATGCCCTTCACAGGGCAACAAGACTGGTGAGCTCTAGTACGGATAACAAAGTGAACATCTTGAGCGACTCGAGATCATCACTCGATCTGCTCCGAAATCCGAAACTGAGCCACCCCCTGGCAAGAAGCATAAAGGAAAACATTGCGAGGGTCGTGTGCGAGGGCAGGGAGATAAAAATGTTCTGGCTGAGGGCACACATTGGAACTGCCGGGAACGAAAGAGCCGATGAGCTCGCCAAAACGGCAGCTCTACAAAGCACCTCCCACGACTATGACAAAGTCCCCCTGTCCTATGTCAGGAAAAAGATCAGAGAGGAATCGGTCCGGAAATGGCAAGACCGATATGCGACATCCAGTACAGGAGCAGTCACGCGTAAATTCTTACCGGATGTCAACCAAGCTTACCGGATTACGCGAAGTGCCAAACTGACCCCTGCTCACGTACAAATGCTGACTGGACATGGGGGGATGGGAGAGTATTTGTACAGATTTAAACTCAAAGAAAGCCCAGAATGTGAATGCGACCCCAACATCATTGAATCGGTCTGGCATATAATTCTCGACTGCCCCCGTTTCCTTGCTGCAAGACAAGATCTGGAGACATTGATAGACAGGAATTTGGTGGAGTCAGAATTAAAAGATATTCTGGCAGACACCAAGCATAGACCTCATTTTCTATCTTGTTCAGATCGTGTCTTCAGAGTAGCAGCCAGGAGAAACAGCACCATACCCCGCCCCGACCCGCAATCAATACCAGTATTTCAAGCCTCAGTCACAACCATCACAGCACCACCACAAGCAACTCCTAAAGAAACAGCAACACATCAGCTGTTGGATTGTGGAGAAAAAGGAGAAGCTAGACTAAGACTCCGAAGCGTGGCTCTGTTCATGGACGGAAGCAGTGAAAGACTCGGCATCAGCTTCTGTATCTCAGGGGCGCGAAAGAGCGTGGCCATATCACCCGGCCTAGCCTCTCTCCTAAATGCGAGCACATCGAAGGCTACCATGAAGCGTAAAGCCTACGACGCATTGCCAGTAACCCTAGTGGGAAATCAGCCCTGCAGACTAGTGCGATGGCGTAACAAGACCATCGCACTATTCGAGTGGGCCGACGACACCCCGTTCGTTCAGGCATGCTCATGGCTCAGTAAGCTTGGAGAGATAGCGCTAGACAGTAACGTCCCCAGGATAATAAGCGTAGACGCAATGGTGATCGAGTATAGGAAAGGCGAAATTGTTGACCAGCTGGGTTGCCTAAAAGCCTCAAAACATCATGAAATAGTGGTGTACGAGGACAGAGGCGAAGATCTAAGCTTTCTCAAAGGTCATATACTTGCGAGGGGCATTGACAACTGCCACCAACAAGCCGAATACTTGGTCACCGGATCTGAACGCCTACAGGAGAGGATGACCGCTGGGGCTGTCGCCGCTTCAGAACAACGGAACATGGAAAGGAGGATGCACAATTTAACATCGCAAGGGCGTGTCCAAGGGTTCCTCCAGGCTTTTAAAGCAGCTGCCTCAAGCCTTATAGGAAAACCACAGAGGACACCCGAGAGGCGCCAAATCTCCAGAGAACCTAAAACTGGAAAAAGGCTTGCCCAGAGGAAAATTACTCGAGCGGATATGGGCCAGGTGGTCCCACCGAAGCTGAAAACAGCTACCACCTCAAACGACCATCTAGAGAATGCCGCCATCGAATTTATGGCAATTACAACCGCCACAAAGCAGGTAAATCTCTTGTCCTGCAAAACGATCATGCAGACCTACAGGCAAGAGAACGAAAGCCGGCTAAAAGTTTTACTCGAGGAGGCCGAAGCCTGCATATACGATAACAGTAGTTGCCAAGTCCTCAGAGGCAAAATGACTGGAGCGTATATGGCGGCTTATAGCGAGGAATGCGGATTCGTGCCCTGGGAACGCAACATCCCGAAACTCACTCTCCCACACAACAACCAAATGGTGGTCGTAGCTCAGTGTACCAGGATTATGCTAGAGGACAAAATCCTAGCAAAAGCGGAAACCATTAACGCTACCTGGAATAGCTGGACGATGCCCACCATCGCTTGGGTGAACGGGGTACCTGGATGTGGGAAGACAACCTGGGTGGTAAATAACTTCGATGTGAGCAAAGACACCATTATCACCACGACAACTGAGGCGGCCGTCGATATACGAAACAGGCTAGCGCATAGGATCGGGGACATGGTTAGAACTAGGGTACGTACGATGGCATCAGTCCTAGTAAACGGCTTTAGAGAACATGTCGGATGCCAACGCCTGATAATTGACGAGGCCCTGATGAACCATTTCGGGGCAATCGTAATTGCCGCCCGCCTGTCCCGTGCCAGTGATATTGCTCTAATCGGAGACATCAACCAGCTACCGTACATAGACAGAGAGAACCTATTCGAACTAAGGTACAGTCGCCCAACACTGGTAGCAAACATCACCCAGGAGCTGTTGTGCTCATACAGAAACCCCATGGATGTTGCATACGCCCTAAGAGAAGTATACTCAGGCATATACGCAGCCACAACGCGTATCCAATCCCTGCAGCTGAAAAGGTTTACAGACGCAGCAATTCCAAAATCCCAAACCAACACTCTATTCCTGACGCATACACAGGAAGAAAAAGAGACCCTGACCAGCCAAGGGTTTGGAGAAGGAACGGGATCACGCGTCTTAACCATACACGAAGCACAGGGATTGACGTACGAATCCGTCATTATCATAAAAACAAAAGATAAAATAAAGTTGCACGATAGCATACCTCACGCAGTAGTGGCGCTGTCGAGGCACACCTCCGCCTGCACCTACTATGCGGATGACACCGAGGACGCTATCGGCAACCTCGCTAAAACGGCAATAACAGCACCGAAGAAACGGATCCTCGAGTACAACCTAAAGATGGCAATAAAAAATCGGGACAAAGAGGTCGTTGCCCAGCAATCAAGGCTTTTGGCAACGCAAAATGGAGCGGAATAGGAGAATTTTGATTTTAATTTTATATTGACGGCCAAACCGTATTGCATGTATTTTATAGTTTTGTTATGTATAGTATATAGCATGTATTGTATAGTTTTGATATGTAGGTATTGTATAGTATATCATGAATTAATATTATCTGTATAAGAACTAACCAATAAAATTAAGATAGTTTTAAGAACACTGTCACACATTAACACCAGGCAAAACAACAGCGATGACAAAAGGAGTGTGTGGCCACTGACAGGCGTCTGTTAAGTTCTCTGAAGACAGCTGACACTGGCCCTACCCTTCAAATGTTTGTTGCCATTATAATTGTAAGTGTGACTGTGTGAAACAAAGAAAAAAAAAAAAAAAAAAAAAAACAAGAAATGCACAACTGGGGGCTTTTAGTCGGTTAAAGGCCGACACTACCTGGGTCCCCTTCCCAGGTGTCTGTGTAGATTTTCCTCCAGGAGTGCAAAAAAAAAAAAAAATTATTAATAATATATAGGTATATATATATAAAAGATAAAATATATATATTATAAGCTTCCACATTGAGTAGTGAGTAGTTAAAAGATGAAGACAAAAAACAACCAAACTCTCACAATATATTGATCTCTCAAAAAGGCACGGACATAAAGTCTGTGGAGTGATAAAAAAATCTTTAAAAAAAAAAAAAAATCATTAGGTAGGTATAATATTAGCTACCTACTATGGTATCTTTGTATTCTAGAATCAGGATATGACTGTCGCAACTCGTATTGTTATATACAGTTCTAGCATTCCGATCTACATATATGACGTGTCCGGTTCAGATTAGACCAATAACTTAAGAGAGTATTTTATAGGTGTTATACAGCCGAGATTCTGTATAGTATGTTTGTTTGCTAACATTTGAAACAGAGCGTTTCCGTTTTAAATTGCGTAAACTAAAGAATGGCATGAAAATAGAGTTAACCTGAGTAAGTACTAGTTCCACTTTTGCGTTGTTTACCAACTGGACATGAAAATTGCCAGGCACTCCAATTCAATTTATTGGTTCAATGATTTGAGTAAATTCACTTGGACATTTAATTAGAGTGCCCGCCATTTGTGTTTTGTGCAGCTCTGTTATTAATGTCTACATACAAGATAGACTAAATGTTTTACAAAAAGAGTATGCCACAAAACTTATCAACGACAAATAAATATCTACTTACTAAATACTACTATGATGTATTTTTTACACAGCGGGAGCGTATCAAAAAAACACCCGCGTTATATCCGGAGGCACTACGCTGGAAGAATAATTCATATGGAACCTTATCTATTAAACAAAAAATGGTTATTGGATAATCTTCTATTTATTTGACATCTAAGATATGGTTTTTTAGATGGTTTTTACACTCGCGTGGCGTGGTTACACCCGGGACCGTCGTCGAGTCATGTTAGTCGAGTGACATAATACAGTCATGGCAATGGTAAAAGAAGCTCTTTCACATTGCTCACGATTGTATTAATTTTATATCTTATAAAACTATATTTATATATTATACTTTTCTAAAATTTCACACAAAAAGAAGATTACTACTACTAAATAAATTATTTGACTATGACTTAGAATAAATTCGTTCATTGCATTCAGTGCAAGTGCGTGCGTGACTTCTAAATAGGTGCCTAATTCAATCAGTTATCAAATGATTCATAATTAAACTGTAACTATGCTGTACTGAATAGATTAAAAGTTGACTACTGGCCACCAATTCTCTACTGCACGCCTTTCGAGTGTTAGAATTAGCTGGAAAAAGGTCTCTATCATTATTGCGTTATGATTTATGCGATTATGACGCACGCCACTGACTGGAGACTTTAAGGCGGGTGGTTATTAGTCGAGTTTTAATCTAATTCTATTCACTATTTGCAGAGTTAATGTTTCCTTCCGTCCGTACCATTTTTTCTAGTTTTTGCGAATTAAAACACTCAATTTACACCGACATTGTAAATTGCTAATATTGTGAGAAATTCATATTTATTTATGTAGGGGGTAATAAGTTACACCTTTTTATTGATTCAACTTTCTATCATTTAATGTTGTACAAAAATAACAAAAACTAGGTATTATAACAGAAAATCAGGCACGAAACCAAGAAACTCTATCCAAAAGCTCATCTCAAAATCTCCTTCCCATTTCAGCACCGGGAAGCAACACCCATGCTAACTTTTTATTGTTTGTTTTAAACTATTTTTTAGGTTGTTTCTGTGTGTTAAAAATAAATGTATTTTCTTTCTTTCCTTGCATTAACCTGCTCCCACCCCGCAGGCCTACCCCGACTGGTCGTGGCACTCGGCCGGGCGCGGGGACATCAACTGCACCGGCCTCATCTCGGTCTACCGGATGCGAGCTGACCGCTGCAACCGGCTCTGGGTGCTGGACGCCGGCGTCATCACCAGCCTCGATGACTTCAGGAGAGTCTGCCCGCCCAAGATACTCATCTTTGACATGGCTACTGATCGGCTGGTGAGTAGAGGTTTTTTCAGTTAAGGAAAGTGAAGCAACAGTAGCATGATAGTAGTGGAGAGGCACTAGAGGAAGATGAAGGGTTACAGATAACGCAAACGCGGGTCATTATGACCGGCCGACCGCAGGGAAAATGTCGTCTGCTGCATGGCGACGGTTTGTGGATATGTGCGTTTATTAAAGAAAAGTGTATAGATATCAATGAGCTGACTATACATTGGACAAACCTTAGCATCAGCAGGCTGTATATGTATAGAGCTGGTCAGTTTTAAGTAGATTTTTGGTTAGATTTTTTTATCCATGATCGTTTGACTAGCCTGTAAGTTAAGCCTATAGTTCTGTTCACTAGGTACTAACTACGCATATAGGTAAGGCTGTGGTTGCAAAATTTTGCAAGTTTTGTCTATAATCGTGCGGTTAACAGTGACATGCGGAGATAATGTTGCCTGGAGTCGTATAAAAATAACATAAAACAAAGGTTAAAATGAAGGTGTGACTGCATTGCAATTACGTATTGCAAAAGCGTATACGTTTGTCATATTTTTATTCCGTCTTGTTACTTGATCATGATCAGCCTTTCAAATAGCTGTGAGCCTTGATTGTGCAGTTTTTTAACAGGATCTTTAATAAATAGGTAGGTAGGTACTTATATAGTATTATTACCATTTAATTTACTGATAAACAATATGTAAATTTAATCAAGTTATTGATTCGGCTGCAGGCACATAAAAAAAGATTAATACAGGCTATTTATTAAACGCAATGCAATGCGATTGCTATTCGATGCAAGATGCTAATTACATATTTGATTGACGTTTTATCAGCACGGACAAAAGGACCGTGATTGTTTGCGGAAATCACGAGCTGAATTATAGCGATGGAATGCAGGCGGCGGCCCTGGCTTAGATCCAGCAGAGTTTCATGAGGCTTGTAATATTTCGTTTTGCGATATGAATTTGGCTGTTATCGCCAAAATTAAATAATACCTAGATACAAAAGTAGTAAAGTTTGCCTGTTTTCACTAACAGAACTAAACAATATTTAAGTAGGTAACCGTTACCGTTACCGTTTACCGGTTACCGTTTTAATATCAATAAGTACTTGACGGGCCTTTTTTTGTGTAGATCACAAATAAATCGATTTTTTGGCCCTATCTATACATATAATGAATGATATAGACCGTTAGTAATAAGTATTTATATAACACTTGATAAATAGTCAAAGCTCATTGCTTACTAGCCTAACTAAATACCTGGTCGGACCAATTTATCTTTTAGGCCGTGTAAAAAACATTATCGGTGTCACAAGCGCGACAGACTCACATTAGGTAATTGCGTGTGGTCGCTATGTGAGTTTTGTTAATTGCGAGTGTACGGTGCGAGTTATGTGCTTAGATTAACAATATATGAAAAGATGGAGTGTCAGATACAAAAACAAAGCTAACGCCATGGAAGTAATAGGTACTTCGACATATTAAGAAGGTACTTATTACTTACTTCCACGTTGTCCGCATTTTGTACAAGTACTATCAAACCGTTTTAAGTTCAACCGTATGACATTCATTGCACCTGAGCATTGTACCAATAAATAAAGTTGCAAATCTACCAACCGAACTATATTTGCTTAGTGGTAGGAGTGGGGTGTTATTTGCTTAGACTTTTCTTTTGCATTGACACTTCATCTTGATGGTATATTGTTAGTCTAAGGCTCCACACCTCTCGTGTGTATGAGGAATTCAGAGTTAACAAGCAGGACAGCTGATATCAGACTCTTGAGGAATGTAGAGTACGACTATTTCGGAAGTGGTGCCGATTCTAAGATTCAGAAGTATTTTTTGCTTAGGTATTATTGATTTCGTTCGTCGTATAAATATCTGTTTCATCAGTTGATACATGTTTCTTGTAACAGTCTTCTAGTGTTGGGCTCCTTTAGAGTATTATAAACTTCAGAATATTAAGTACCTATGCAAACTATTTTATTTTATTTATTTTACTATGTGGAATATAGAGCTGGATATGAAGCTGTAACTTCAAAACTGTACGTTATTATATGCATTTTTTATAAATTAACAGAGATTCATTTGAAAATTTACCAGATTATGGTAATGATAATAATGGTAAACTAACGCAATATCTTGCCACTGCCAACCCAGTACAATAGTATGTATGTATACAAGAGTTGAACTAATTCACAAGCAGTAAATTTGAATATTCCGGTCACGAGGGAGTGGTGGTGACATGAACTCGTTACACTTTCACTAGCAGATCTGCAGGACTGATGTTCTTGAGATAGCATTAAGTAAATTATGATAAATGTAATACTCCTTGAATTGTGTTAATAGTGTCTTAATATTGTTGTGTTTTTACATGTACCTAGTAAAGATTTGATTCTAAACATTGGCTTCAGACGATCTATATACACGGGACAATTTTTTTTTAAATTATTTTAGTAGGTTTCAAATTCTATAGATACATAATTATTACATCAAATATTATTTAATGTTCTACAGGTATAGATATACCGTATATAATTATAATTATACGGATCCCAGGAACAATACTCCTAAAGAGAAGTACGGATCTATGTACCAATGTTGACATTGAGAATCGCTACACTCATTAAAGTTAAAACAAAAACAGCGGATATTATAATGAAACCATAGACAATTAGATAGCGAATCACAAACAAGGCAATAAAAGTTGTGCAAGTGCAGTGCGTGTCGACATTACGTGCGTAAGCAGAGAAACGACGATTAGTAAAACTGGACCAGTAAGGTCACTTATTTTCTTCATTTAATTGACGGTCGGATGGCGTAGTGATTAGTGGCCCTGACTGCTATGCCGAAGGTCCCGGGTTCAATTCCCGGCTGGGGTAGATATTTGTTAAAGACAGATATTTGTTCTCGGGTCTTGGGTGTTGATATTTATATTTAATATCTATCTATGTCTTTGTGTAGATGTATCAGCTGTCCGATACCTATAATACAGGCTCTGCCTAGCTTGACTAGTCGGATGGCCGTGTGTGAGATGTCCCCACATATTTATTATTTATAATTGTTATTGATATCTAAACCGGTGATTTCTTAGTAGCATACGGAAAGCAACACTTTTTCACTCACAGTAAAAGTTTTTAAATAAAAATACTAAGTACTTAAATATACATACTTTTATTCCGTGTCGTTACAACCATGCAATATTTCTAAAAATTAGCCATAGCGTTGATTAGTAATCTAACAAAGTGACAGGGTGTACGGTAGAGATTAAACTGCGGACTAAGCATGGGCGATTACAATTACACATCGAAAGTCGAATAATACTTCATTTGTATCAGTGCCAACATCCCTTACGATAAAGAGTTTAAAGGAAAAATACACACTGACATCATTTTCCGTTACTGGTGGAGTGACCCTACTGTTGCTGTGTTATAAATCGCCACACTCTTTCTTTTGTTTGGCGTTCAAGATCAAATCGTGCACTTGGCAAAGCCACGGCCGCCATTTCATTGTTCCAAATTATTGTAATCTTACATGACAGTTATCATTACATTCATTTCAAATGGTCCGGCTAATTGAATCTTTCAAGATCAAATTGTTCACTGGACATTGTAAAGAGACATGGCTAATTAATTAATAAGAGTGTTTGTATTATAAAACATGTTGAGAAAAGGATGGTGCGGTCATTCCTCGGTTTAAATTAAATCTTAGAATTGACTTTCTTTATGCAAAGTGGGATGAGGAAGGCCGAGGACCGAGTGTTGTGGCGCTCCTTGGGAGAGGCCTATGTCCAGCAGTGGATGATTATTGGCTGATGATGATGATGATGCAAAGTGAGATGTCCTCTCGTCTCAACAAAATTGAGGCCCTGAAGTGCGATGATTACATACTACACTTAATTTATACTTAGCATATCATAAACTGCCCCTTAGGGGATTGCAAAATTTAAGCAAGCCGATTTTAGGTCAGTGTTACTGAATTATTAAACAATATCTGCACCCTCATGAAATAAAAATAAGTATTTAATCCCTGATTCATTTGCCTATAAATAAGTTGGCAAGTATATGTTAAAAATTTAGTTGTTATACTTCAGCAGAAAATCTATAGAAGCAATCTTCTACAAAAACCATAACCAATCGTTGTAGATTACCTACCTACCGACCAGCGCAAACAATTCAGAAGCTTATAGGTGTAATATAACCTACTTATAAAATTGTATTGCCAATAATAAGTAGGTAACTTATTTGTAACAGCTTGCAAGTCATTCCAAGAGCGGTGTGGAGCCACAAAGGGTGTAACTAAAGGCTATTCGCGAGTGAAAGGCTAGACTCCTGGCACCTGGGCTTGGAAAGGCTTTATTTAGCACCCGCCAGAGCTAAGTGAACGTGAGTTTCGTGAAACAGGAAGCGGAAATAGACAGCTTTAGAAAGGACGTTCGGGTCGTGTTTACTAGGAGACACTTGATTACAAGTAATTAAAATATTTATGGTATTTAATTGCAGCCCATTATTTACACATAATCCTACTTTTAGTGGAGGGATACCGTTGAAAAGAAAATGTTTACCATCAACGATGTCTTAGTAATATAGAAAAGGGTCACCATAATACATATCTATACGTAGGTATAAGTAAAACAATTTTTTGCATTTAAAGCTGTAACTAGTTTTTTTAAGGTATGTAAGTATTTTACTTATTTAAAAGGCAACTTCAATATATATATTTATACTCCAGTTCACAACTGATGTTTAGTACCCCTTAAATTAAATTCTTTATTGCACATGTCATAAGTTATTTTATTGGTTTACTGAATGAATGTAACTTTTGGTTGGCGTTCTTGGGTCACATTATACTCAATTTAATAACAACAAAGATTTAGGGCAATTTGTACTAAGTTGAAATAGCTACGTGCCTAGACTTAGGTACTAGAAATTATAATGAGCTGTGGTTTTCCGCCATTTTAGTATTTAAATAATTACATATAAGGTTAGCTCAGGAAAACACGATTAAAAATTACACACAAATTCAAAGTGGCCTAAATTACATTGAATGACTAGTAAGTTAGGTAACATGACACTGATAAATTGTAGAAATGGTAAATTATATATTAGTCTAGCATAAATTACTAAATGTCATGTTTGTAAGTAATAAAACAAACTGTATAATCCTTGTACGCTACTTCCATTTATTCGTTTCAATAAGGTTAAACGCTAACGTGAATAAAATACATGATACCTGGTTAGATTGATAAGTACTCGAGTTACACTTAAGTGTTCAAGTGACTATAAGTAAACCTAATTTATAAAAGGCTAATTCATGATATATGCTTACCACTATTCATGTTTTAGTTAAAATAATAAAAATACGATGAAATAGATATACGTTAAAACATGCTTAATCTATGGGTATGTCACGGTTTTTCCCACTGAAAAAGGTGCCTCGCCATGAGTTTGTATGTCCGGTTGGGTAAGCCAACTGGTAAATGTAAATTTTATTGTAATGATATACCTAATGGATACGCCTCTCGGTCAAGGATCTATACAGAATGTAAAGGTTTGCATTTTAAGTAAATTAATGTTAAATTACTGAGATACATATAGAGAAAGAAAAAAAATACATACATAATGTAGTATTTTATGACTAGTATATGAAGAGAAAAATATGTTTGTGCTTATAACACTAAGTTATACTTACATAGCTCCAGAAAAGGTCAAACTGCTATCCCACCACCTAGTATGAACTTAACAGCTTCGCCATGCCAATAACATAACTAAGTTAATAGAGTCACAGACATACATAGGTACTTATCGGAACGACTGGTACGGGATCAGGGCTTGGCTTCAACAATTGACCAGCAGGGTTACTTCAGCTTGACATCCAACGAACCAACGAGAGCTGTAATGCAATCGGTACATTAAATACAACGAGGTAGAATCGTGGGTAGCTCAGCAGTGCTCAAAAACTTAGTTTTTCGTTATCTAGAGTGACCCCTGATACGGCATGGTAACAGCCGCTCTAGAGATCAACAACTTTATGCAAGGTCTCCCTTTTGATTGATTGTAGGAGTGTCAGAGCACTATTACATCGTTTGCAACAATGTAAGTATGTATAAAGTTTACAGATGTGTAGGTTGGTATAGTTTACATCTGTTGACGACATCGAGTAGGTACCTACAGTACTGTTAGTGTTTCGTTATGATATACTACAAATTTTAATCTTGTAAGATTTATTTAGTTAAATTACTTTAATGAGTACTTTATGAATATACAAAAAAGTAATTGATTATGAAGTCTACTTAAATTTATTGTTCCTGACTGAGAATATTCGTTTAGGTTTCTTGCGAAACATATCGTTCTGGTTTCCATAGTGCCTATTGTAAGAACGTAATGATTTGGTTCGAACCAGCAATTATTGAATTGAAAGTTTAACCGCTTAGATTGCTAGTCATTCAAGGGTCAGGCTAAGGCTTACATGGAAATTTATTGTTAGTTGTAGTAAATAATTTTGCAAATGTTCAGTAATTTTATTTTTATTTTTTATTTATTTTACAAAAATAGACACGCCAACAGCACATATGATCATACATTATCAAGACATAATTAAAGGTATTATTATTCTATCTATGCACCAATTACAGGCGTGCAACAGCATTCAAAAGGACTATCGTAACCTACTTATATACGATACTCAGGTATTTGGGTTTAAATTTGTTTAAAAAGATAGCAGAAAATGGTAGCCTAATGGTGGTCGGAGAGGTGTTGGCTGACCACTTGCCAGATGGTCCGATGACATCAGCAAGGTTGCGAGGAAAGTGTGGAGCAGAGCGGCACAAGATCGTAAACCTTGGCGTATCCAACAGTAGGCGATAGAGGGCTTTTGATGATGATATGGTTTTAATAACTGAATATTATACCTCCGACATGTTAATCTGACGAATGAGAGAATACATCACCAAGATTATTTTTTCGAGGCACCCCGTTGAATTCTTTTGTATGAAGAAACCAAATTCTACTATTTGTTCCACTTAGGGCGGATTCGGCCAACGTCGAGTAACTATTTACTCACGAGTAAAGTACCAGTTACTCGCGAGTAAGCAGATTTTGCATTCTACCAAACCTGAAACCAAGATAACTAGCTTATCCCAAGAATAAAATGTTATACCGCTAAAATTGACCGTGTAACGAGCTTATCCGAGAGTAATTTTGTAATGGCGGCAGCACATCAGCTGATTAGAAAACCGTCATAATGACATATAAACACATCTGTCAAAACACATGTCAAAACATAAACAAAAGTACGTTAAAAGGCAAAGTCTCAGAATAACAACAGCGAATAAAATTTTAAAACATAAACAATTTCATACTTTTATAATCTATTCAAACTAAGTTGGCATGTCATTTCTATTGCATGCTTTGAAACGCAGCTATTTTTATTTTAGTTGCATTACAGTTTCGTTCCTCGTTCATTCAATTTAATCATGGTATAACTTGGTAGAATGCAAATGTACTTATCCTAGATATTTACTCGCGTATAATTTTAATCCCGGTATAGTTATTCTCGTGTAACGTGATGTTTGGACGAATTCACCCTTAGGGCGGATTCGACCAACGTCGAGTAACTTTTTACTCGAGAGTAAACTAGTTACCAGTTACTCGCGAGTAAGCAGATTTTTCATTCTACCAAACCTGAAACCAAGATAAGTAGCTTATCCCAAGAATAAAATGTTATACCGCCAAAATTGACCGCGTAACGAGCTTATCCGAGAGTAATTTTGTAATGGCGGCAGCACATCAGCTGATTAGAAAACCGTCATAATGACATATAAACACATCTGTCAAATCATAAACAAAAGTACGTTAAAAGGCAAATTCTCAGAATAACAACAGCGAATAAAATATTAAAACATAAACAATTTCCTACTATTATAATCCATCCAAACTAAGTTGGCATGTCATTTCTATTGCACGCTTTGAAAACGCAGCTATTTTTATTTTAGTTGCAGTATAGTTTCGTTCCTCGTTCATTCAATTAATCATGGTATAACTTGGTAGAATGCAAATGTGCTTATCCCAGATATTTACTCGCGTATAAATTTTATTCCGGTATAGTTATTCTCGTGTAACGAGATGTTTGGACGAATCCACCCTTATAATGATGGTTGTTTCCATTTCATTTTTCAAAATTATTATTTAAATACTTACCAGCATAAAATTTATAATAATTATTACAGTGATCTTTCCAAGAAATTGCTGATCGGTTAAAATATCTACTTATTCACTTTGTTAAAATATAAAATCTAGCACATTGATTTGTGTCAACATTTATAAAATACTAGCTTTTCTCGAGTAGTGGATAGCATATGTGTTAATCCAGGGTGTCAGCTTACTTCATAAAAATTGGTCCAGTCGTTTTCATGTCAAAGAGTAACAAACATGCCTTCATCCATCGGTCATTACTTACAAACTTTCACGTTTTTAATATTAGTAAGTAAGTATGAGAGTAAAATGTAGCTGCACAAATAACAGTACAGGAATTATAGACACGCAATGGCACTAACTCTGTAAAACTGTTGATTCAGCCTTTCCTGGCGGCTGCCTACAAATCAAGGTCCACTCTGCTGACCTTACTTACATTGTCTGCGCACCATTTCTCTATTATTATCTTAACAAGGTCGCTTGTTGCGAATTTTATCACTTTGATCAAACACGCGTTATTTTAATTGAAAAGCATAGAACGTAAACAGTCTTAAATACATTAATTTTTAAACTGTACTAGCTTTTCCGTGCGAGTTTTGATATTCATTTATTATTAAGAATAATAGGCGCTCAAAAATAATGTGGCATCACATACGTCTATTATACTAGATTCCCAAAGTGTATGTACTGCGCGTGTCAAAAGGTTGATCATTTACCCATGTACCTACTCGTAGTGAATAAATACATTTTTGAAATACCTTCTAGTAGTGGGGAGCATATATTTCTCTGTTGAGCATATCCCACCTACCCTCGCAGCTATGTAGCTACATATTCTATCTACCTTCATCAGCTTCATACTCAAGGAAGTTTAGATCTACAGGATATGCACAAAGGTTCCATTAGAGAGAGACAGGTGCAGGCACCTACAACCCCACACAGAATAGAATATAATTCATACTCAATCAAAACCAACCCTTCCCGCAGGTCCGAAGCGTGTACTTCCCGCGCGAGCTGCTGCGGCCCTCCTCCCTGCTGACCAATATCGTGCTTGATGATACCCGATCCAGCTCGCACCGCCTCACCGCCACCTGTGACAACATCTTCGCGTATATCAGCGACACCGTTGCTCCCGGTGAGTTAAATCGACACGCTAGCGCCATTTTCTTGAGAGAAGACGCCATTTTGAATCTACACTAGTGCCATTGCAAAGTGGGGTTTCACGGGGAAAAGCGAAGTTGTGGATGTTTTTTGGGTGCCGTGTTTTTATAAATGTGTAAATGACACATGTTCAAACTCGCACCGCCTCACCGCAACGTGTGACAACATATTTGCGTACATCAGCGACGCTGTCGCTCCCGGTACTCACCTTACAACAAAATTGCGTCATTGCGTCACTTGAAGACGCAATTTTGAATGTACACTAGCGCCATTTCCGGGGATTTTGACGGCGAAAATGCGAAGTTCAGGATGGATTTTTCCGACAAAATCCGCTATCAAGTTTTATTTACCGTTTAACCTACTTTTAAGAATTCTAGATTTCTTTTCTGACTTTACATAGGTATAATGATATTCCCAGGTGGCCGGAGGTAGTATATAAATCAGATACGTTGACACATTCTTATTAGGACAGAATTAGAATGTCGCAACGTTTGGTTCCCACGTCTAAAAACATCAGTATTGTACCTGAACATAAAATAGCAGGTGGTTAACCTGCTTTTGATACTAGCTAGTGTTCTCATGGAGATAAGTATAGGTTCATTGAGAAAATTGCGATTAAGATCAAGTAACACTACGGAATAATAGACTGATTGGTATAACTGTTGGGATCACAGTTGAGGTAAATAATGCTATGGCATGCAGGGTACTCAGGTATATTGTGCTGATAGAATATAATATAGCTAGGTCACATATAATTACTGAAATTTACAAAAAGAGCCTCTGAGTATTCTCCATAGTCTATATTCTTGACTTCAACTACTTAATCAATAAGGAACAGGTATTACTCTCATAAAAATATACTTATACAGATAATTAATTTAATAGCAAGTTAAACATTTTGAAAAAAAACTTACAGTTTTTTTTTTATTCAGTACCTCTTGCATTATATAAAACGTATACTTAGAATTATGCGAAACGCATAGTTTCATTTGTACATAACATTCACGGTATATGTAGCCATAGTGGTTTTTTATTTTAATAAAGAGGTCCCCACTTATCCGTAATAATGTGAAAAGTGAAACTTATACTTTTGCCAAATTATGAACCACTTAACTCAAACCTCCATATTAGGTATAACATAATGTGTAATGTAACATAATTCCTAAGTACTACCTACTTACATTATTTTCTCCTTACAAAGTCTCCATTCTTACGCAACGTGAAACAGCGCGTACATTACATCAAGCTGCGAGTACTGCGTTAACTGCTAAACCGTAATTAATGCGGTTCCGATGTCCGAGTGTCGTCAATGTTCCGGCTAGTTTGAGCCTATGCGCGCGCAACAAATCCTCACACAACCTATCGGGGTTCGTGCCCACTGGGACTTTGATTTAGGTACAAAAAATAATTAATATCTTTTGATTTTGCCTAGCCCCTGTAATAACACCAACGTTAAATAATGTCATCAAATATTACGAGTAGGTACGAGTAGTCCCTGCAAACTATCTTAAAAACGAGATTTTATGAAGAGTTATGTCAGTAAAGCAGTTAAAATATCGATGTTTTTATATTTACCTACCTACTTTACTATAAAATATGTATATTATTAAAAAGTTGTTTATAATAAGCAAGCCCAGTTTAAACTAACCTGTTCACTTTCTACAAAAAAACCGACGCAACATTTGCTGAAACTTAAAAACCAACCGAATGTGATGAAGTATGAAGCTTACCAAGAAAAGTTACTAAATATGTAATTAGATAGTCAATTACATGAAGAAAACGTCGAAAAACGACGTACCTAGCTCGATATTATCTAGTCCATTCACCCGCTTCGTATAATTAAAGGAAAGAAACATCAAAATGATTGATGTTTAAATCTATTAAAGTGATCTAATAGCTGTAAAGCACACACAGTGAAACAAAACAAACTCACGTAACTAGGTTAATTAGGTTGTCAAGTCGTTAATTGTGGCTACCTACAATTATTATGTTAAGTTAATAGTTTATTGATATAATATCTGCTATGAACCATGTAGGTAGTAATTGAATAATAGAATGCAAATTTGCATGCATTTATACTGTATCATATGAATCACTCTAATAATTTGCGAAGTTAACTATAAAATTTAATGGAAAAAACGAAAATTAGAGACGCAACGGAGACACATTTTGACGATGATAGACCGGTTTGCATGGCATCTTTAACGCGAATTGCGATATAGTGACATTTGTCTACGTTAATAATCATACCATGGAGTGATATCGGCATTATGCTATAATGCCCATTAGAAATAAGCTAAACATAATAAGTCGCCCAGAGTTGTGCCTTCATTCTTTTAACTAGCAAAAGCCAGCAGCTGTGACATTGCTAACCTTTTGGTACTACGAATTCAGACACTGCTATTTATTTATAAAGTAATTTATTGTACTACATACGATCCTCGATTCCTCTCGATCCTTGTAAAACAGTTAAACAAAGATACATGTGCGTGATACGTGAGCATACATAAAAAAAAAAACATACATTAGTCACATACGAATCGAGAACCTCCTCCTTTTTTCGAATCGGTAAGCCAATGGTCAAACTAAAGGTCACTTCTCACTATTCCAGGCATCATCGTCTACGACGGGCGTCGCGACAACGCGTGGCGAGTGACCCACGCGTCCATGTACCCGGACCCGGACATGGGCGAGTACGACATCGGCGGCGACCGCTTCACGCTCATGGACGGCGTGGTGGGGCTCACGCACTCGCCCGCGCAGGGCCTGCTCTACTACCAGCCGCTCGCCACCGACAGGTATAGTGGAGTATGGTTTAGTAATGTAACTTGCGCTGATAAAGAAGATGTATGAAAATGGCGACTGTTCCATACTAGAATTATAACACGCGCTGATACAGAAGGAGATATAAAATGTCGGCTATTCCTTAGATGGGAGTAGTTCGCGCACATAAAGAATCTATGTCAAAATGGCGACCTTTATATAAGATGGCATATCCGCGATTTTCACATTGTTTCCTCATCAGCGCTCTTTATGGTAGCAGTAGGTTAAAAATAGATTTCCACGATTTATTCAGATGGCATAGTCTCTAGACTAGAATCAGGTATGCTAGAGTGGTTCTGGTGCCATGTACCCCGACACGGCGAGTGCGACATCGGCGGCGACCGCTTCACGCTCATGGACGGCGTGGTGGGGCTCACGCACTCGCCCGCGCAGGGCCTGCTCTACTACCAGCCGCTCGCCACCGACAGGTATAGTGGAGTATGGTTTAGTAATGTAACTTGCGCTGATAAAGAAGGTGTGTGAAAATGGCGGCTGTTCCATACTAGAATTATAACACGCGCTGATAAAGAAGGAGAATTTAAATGGCGACTGTTCCATACTAGAATTATAACACGCGCTTATAAAAAAGCTATGTCAAAATGGCGGCCTTTCACTAAGATAGCATATCCGCCATTTTCATATTGTTTCTTTATCTGCGCTTCTTATTGTAGGGTAGATTAGTTTAGATACCCAGAATTCCTTCAAATGGAATAGGCTCTAGACTACAATAAGGTAGGCTAGAGTGGCACTGGTGCCATGTACCCCGCCACGGCGAGTGCAACATCGGCGGCGACCGCTCCACGCTCATGGACGGCGTGGTGGGGCTCACGCACTCGCCCGCGCAGGGCCTGCTCTACTACCAGCCGCTCGCCACCGACAGGTATATAATAGTGGAGTATGGTTTAGTAATATAATGAGCGCTGATAAAGGTTACTATATGAAAATATGCGGATATAAAGAAGCTGTACGAAAATGGCGGATGTTTCATACTAGAATTATAACACTCGCTGATAAAGAAGGAGATAGAAATGGCGGCTGTTTCATAAGTGGGAGTAGTTCACGCACATAAATAAGCAATATGAAAATGGCGGCTTTTCAATAAGATTGCAACATGGAACATGGTTTAGTAACTCGCGCAGATAAAGAAGTTGTATGAAAATGGCAGCTGTTCCATAAGTTGGTGGGTTTCACGCACATAAAGAAACAAAGAAGCGGAATGAAAATGTCGGCCATTAATAAGATAGCATGAGTATGTCCGCCATTTTAATATTGTTTCCTCAAATGCGCTCCTTATAGTAGGTAGAGTAGAATGGTAGATTTCCAGAATGTCTTCAGACACAATAGGCTCTAGACTAGAATAAGGTAGGCTAGAGTGCTGCTGGTGCCATGTACCCCGACACGGCGAGTGCGACATCGGCGGCGACCGCTTCACGCTCATGGACGGCGTGGTGGGGCTCACGCACTCGCCCGCGCAGGGCCTGCTCTACTACCAGCCGCTCGCCACCGACAGGTATAGTGGAGTATGGTTTAGTAATGTAAGGAGCGCTGATAAGGAAGCTGTATGCTGCAGATAGGAAAATGGCGGCTGTTCTATACTAGAATTATAGCACGCGCTGATAAAGAAGCAATATGAAAATGGCGGCCATTCAATAAGATAGCGAGACGTGTCTTCAGAATACAAAAGCTGCCACTACACGGGTTCGTTATTTACGTCGATAAACTCGTTTAATGCGCGATACACCAATCACAGTTGTATTTATGGCGAATCGCGATACAGTGACGTTTATCTACATCAATAAGGTAACCGTGCAGCGGTAGCCTGGTGAGATATCATAATCTGCGCTCCTTATAGTAGAAGTAGGTTAGTAGATTTCCAACATTTATTCACATGGAATAGGCTCTAGACTAGAATCAGGTATGCTACAGTGCTACTGGTGCCATGTACCCCGACACGGCGAGTGCGACATCGGCGGCGACCGCTTCACGCTCATGGACGGCGTGGTGCCGCTCGCCACTGACAGGTAACGTGGAATACAATATACACATACATCTACATTCTCCCACTCGTGCCTGTCTCCTGGGATAGACTGACACTATGGTGCTCCACGCGCCACAATCCTGAAAATATCATTCACTTCCTCACCATTTGTAAAAAGTTAGTGTGCATAGATAAATAAGCTATATGAAAATGGCGGCTGCTCCATAAGTCGGAGTAGGAAGAAGTATTGATAAGCCTACGAATTGAATAGTAATAAACGCAGGGCGAGATGGCATGCACGACGATGACGTGTCTGTCAATTTTTAATATTGTTTCTTCACCTGCTCTCCTTATTTTAGACGTCGATTATAATAGATTTCCAGAATAGTGTTTTTCAGACGACATAGGCTCTTGACGGGAAATTGGTAGGCTAGAAAGGTACTGGGGGTCGTTCCAAACAGAGCCGGTATACTATTAACGAATCCCGTGTTCGAATCCCGGATAGTCATCATCTACTTCCTACAAGTACAATACCAAGTTGATTCAGTTTTTCCTCTGGTATTTACGTACCAGAATGTTAATTCATAGTTAATGTATTTTATACCTACTGCCGCATAGAGCTGCGTAAATCTTTAATTACTGTCAGAATATTAAATTAATGATTGACTTACACGCGTTTTCAAATATGAAACATTGTAGGTATTTTGTTTCAATAATATTTTTATTCATGTGAGCACAGACCATATTTTCAATAAAGACTTCTTATTGTATTGTATGTTGTATAGAGATATAATAAAAATAATAATAATTATTAATTGAATAGCCATAGCAGAGTAGATTTAATATTGCAAGGTATTGCACATCTGTAACTTTGAGAAGTGTATCAGTAAGGCGCACCGATTTCATAGATGTTTGAATTATTTAAGAATGAGATTTAAGTATTGCTTACAAATGGTTACAGTTACTTAGCGGTTAAAAGGGCTTACTCAGCATAGCTTAGAATATAATATAGTGTACAAATATATAAAAAAATATAGTAGGTACTTGAAAGGGCTACCCTGTTATACTAAATAATTTTATCTTTATCAAGGTCATATTGAATAAACAAAGTAAATTATTTATTATTTTTACCCATAAGTAGGTCAAATACACATTGTTTACAAACAGTTTATCGGATGATAAATATGTGGATATTACATTACATTGCTCGTGTAATGATAGACATACGGACTACAATAAAATTACACGCTATTTAACTATCATAACATTATCTCCATTCTGAATGAAGTTTAATAATGGTGTTTAACTTTTAACATCATCATTTAGTTAGGCTATATCAGCATATTTAGTTGATAAGTAATATGAAATTGTATTCTTGAGTACTTATAGGCACACGAGAATTTTCGTGTGGGTTTTTTCAAAGACTTTCTATATGATTTTTATGAAATATTAAAACCGTCTGATTTATTTAATACAAGATGAAAAAATATACTTTTTTGGTAGCTTCAGACCTAATTCATTTCTTAAAGCTGAAAACCCTTATGAGCTTACTGTTTCCCACACAAAACCAGACCAAAACCTAACAGACCTACCATTCATCCACAGACTCTTCAGCGTGTCAACAGCCGTGCTGGCCGCCGGCCCCCCGGCGGAGGGCACCGACCTGCCCGTGAACCTGGTGGGACGCAAGTCTTCACAAGGACTCGGCATCGCAGTTGACCCCCGGGATGACACTATCATCTTCAGCCCCATGAGTGAGACCGCTATTGCAGCGTGGAACCCGTTGGCTAACACTCATAGGTGAGGTTTTGACTTTAGCTTTGAGTCTTTCGTTGGTAATCGAAACTAAGTAATTACATTACTTATTTAGCTAAAACTACTAGCCTAGCATGGGGGGACAAAAGTTCTCCTCCTCTGGAGGAGAACTGTGTGTGATCGCGATGCAAAACTATTGTCACTTTTTGTCGTGCGTGTATTACACCTCGTGCTAGTTCTATAGGAAGGCGTCCCAGTAGGGGATGAGTGTAGCAGTTGATCCGACGGATTCCACCATTGATCGTCTTTATGCTATGTCGCCGCTATGGATCCCTTGCCTTCTTCACACTCCGAACCCTCTTTTATCATTCGTTCAATAAACAACATGCGCAAATGTTATGTTATTTTTATTTTCATCATAAGATGTGTAAGTACTTATATGAATCAACTAAAGATGTATATCACGATGTTCCAGGGTGCTAGCCCAAGACCCGGAGAAGCTGCAGTTCTGCGCGGAGGTGCGGTGGGCGGAGCGCGACGGCGGCGCCGTGTGGGCGCTCTCCACGCGATTCCACAAATACTTCAAGAGGACCGTGTCCAAGCATGAGGTACGTTGGTACAAGACCAGGAGAACCAGCTGTGTGCTAAACTTAGGTATCGGTATAGTCATAGTGATCGAGTTGAGTGTTGTGTGTGATATATGCGACCAAAAGCAAAGAAAGTTCTTCTAAATGGCGTGTCAGTGACACACACTAGAACATCACTAGGCTTTGTCACCGTGGCGAAAGGATTAGCCAGTCAGAATAGTGTCAGTCGCTGACTTTCGTGCACCGTGCACCCCATTCTCGTGTTATAAAGACAGCCCAAATTAAGATCACAAGATATTTCCCTCTAATTGTGATCAATTCCTACGGGATATCCAGGACTTCACATAAGTGAGCACAATGTCAATATGCAATCATTTCTTGTTAGGTTTTGTCATGTACATTTTGCGTCCCGTGCCATGGGGCTTGACGTAGAAACCTTTTATATCACATTATCATAACCAATATGTGTAATATTTCCAGATCAACGTGCGAGTGGTCCGCATAGTGGAGGGCGGGCTGGGCGGCGGCTACGGCGGCCGCGGGTTCAGCGCGCCCCCTCAGATCTTCCGACGGTCCACACGTTTTGCCAACGCTACCAAGACTCTCAAACACTAACCCCATTAACCTTATGATGAAGGAGATTGTTGGACGTCAAGGGAAAAGTTACTTTTCTTTTTAATTGTTTGGACACTTGGATGTTTGGTTGTTCTTTTTGAAGACGTAAATTAAATGGTTCTGTTCGGTCTAAAGCCAATTAACATCAAATTTATTTTGAAAAAGTATGATTTCGGGATTTAGTATCTGATGCATAGGCTTTGACTTTATCTGGAGATGGAGATATAGAATGAAACAGGACATTTTATTTTCAAACTTTATTGGATCAGAATGATAAACTTACACAACAAATTTATACTCTCCTTCATTGAAGTTTATCTAGAAGAGGCTTTCATTTTTATTTGATGATAGAAAAGCTTGATTACTCCCACCAGTTTACTCTCATAATTTTCAGAAGATCTCACAATAAAACTGTGTGAGAAAAGCTTACAAATTTCATATAAAAATATTTAAGCAAGTAACGTTTATATAGTTTTCGTAAAAAATACAATAAAAGATCTTTCGCAAGAAGATGGCTTGTACAAACATTTAATGCAAGCTCTCCTAAGCTTTGTAATCATTTATTTAAATTGTACCGGAACGGTATTTAACAATAATTCAAATGATTTTTAAAAGTGATTTACCTATTATTTATGCTCTTCTACTTAAATATACCATAAGTAGCTTAATATGATCGCTTATAACAGACTTCAAAATTTAACGGGATGTATGTACGTGTAATTAATTGTTATATTATAAAAAATGTGCATATTGTTCTTAACGTAGTTACATATTTTATTATCTGCGGTTGATCTTACTAGTATCTGCCTTACTACATGGTTTTAAATACGAATCATGTATGTGAGTAAGTTGTAGGTATGTACTGTCATGGCATAGACTACCAAAAAACGCAATTTAAAGAGACATGTTAATTAACCAAGGAATATAATTCAATAAAACGTGCAACGTGCTTACTCCATACAAAAGAGTTAAACGCGTTGCATTGAAAAGAAAGAAAGCTTGAAAAGTTTCTATCGCATGTCTTCATTGTAATTTATGGAGAGTTTAGTCCTAACTACTCCAACTTTGGTAGAATAATTTATTCGGAATATTTTGCTTAATGCGACTACTAACTACTGATCTATAATATGTATGTAGTAGTTTTAAGAAGCGCAAACAAGCAATTGAATACTCACCGGGAGTTTTTCAATGGTTGCCATAATTTTGAGAATCTTGACAATCTGATCTTTTTCTGCCTAATTACACAGTTTAAGATTAGTTACTTGTTAAGTTGTGGAGAAAGAATGTACCCATAAATATTTTGTGTATGTAATTTTATTGAAATTAAGCATTAATTTATATATAATATGGAATGTTCACGATAAAATAATAATTTTATTGTAAGTAAGAGTTGATCAAACTGCCTAGGCACATGTAAATAACAATAAAATTGAGTATTTCAATCATGTGTGATACAACTATAATAGCTAAATAATTTATCTATAAGAATATTTTATATTATTTTTATATTTAAAAAATAAAACGTATAAAAATATGAAATATAGTTTTTCTTACGTTGTTATACCTATTTGTTACTATAATGATACACTCTTGGGCAATGAAAAAGTTCCACTGAGAAAATCACCAAATTACTCGTTAACGGAAAAAGCTAGCTTAATATCGCCTTCTGGAACATTGAAGTACATTTAACTGAGCATCAGGCTATTACCAACTAAATGCGGGAATATATAATCCAAATTTTAAATAAAATGTTTGAAAAAATTGGGTGTCGGCAATTTGTGAATGGAATTTTTTCATTGCCCGTGAGTGTATCTAATAGGTAATTACTAAGTATTTTAAATCGCAAATTTTTAATGATACGTGTACCTATATCGGTTAATATCGTTTTCAGCAATTTCGCTCGAAATAGCCTCCCGCATGCTCTACTTTTCTCAGAATGATTCACAGAATACCTTCACTTATTAATTCTTACTATTTGTTTACTGTCCCTTATAACTTACGATATAAGTGATAAAATCCAACTGCAGATATCCAGCTGATACGTTTGCACTAGGGGAATACACAGCAAGCAATTATGGATAAGTTATTAAGTGGGAGAAGACTCTGTTTTATGGATTATTGGATAAAAAAGACATCACGTGCACTCTCACATTTATGGTGATTACTTATATGAGTTTCTTTATTTAGTGGTGGTTTGCAGATGTGTGTGTAGATGTATGTTTTGATTTATTCCAGCCCATGGCTCAATGGGGTGGAATAATTCTACAAGTACCTACTGCCTAAATAGGACAATCTTTGCGTACAACCATCTTCTCCTATTTTGATTATACTTATAACATAAATAAGAAAGCAAGAATTAGATAAGAAAAGCAGCCGTTTGTACAAGAGACGAACTCTGCAACATGCAACGACATCACTGAGCCTCTAGTACGGGTTTTGCTATTTATGAAAACGAAAAAAGTTTACGTTTTCTCCTGTCATCTGCATACATTATCTGTCAAAAGTTTCATTATAGTTTCCATTAGAGGCGCCACTTAGTGCGAGAAAACAAAAACTTTAATAGTTTTCGACAAACTATCAAACCTGTAGGTACCAAATAGACCATCTGGTCACTATTCTGAAAATTAGTGCCGATTTCTCCATATTTGGTTAGAGCATAACCAGGGAGTAATAGTTGACTTTTGACACATCTGGAGATTCATTCATTTTATATGGAGATGACGTTTAATTTATAACTTATACTATGGAGAAATTGGCACTGAGTCTATGTCTGAAGGAAGTTCTAATTTTAACACTGTACATTTTGCTAGCAAAAATGAAATTTACAAGAACACTCATATAGAGTAAAATTTTCATTAAAAAGAATTAAGGTGCCTTCAGAATCGATATCACGTCCGGTTCCAACGCTGCAGTAGCCGGTTGCACTCTCGCTGGGGAATCCCCTATTAACCGGACCAATCCATCATTGTCTGTTACATACTGTCAGCAAAAAAACTCATGAATTAAATTGATGGGAATTATTAGAAGATCGATAGATTCGTATTTTTTTTAGATATGTTTCTGTAATCTTAGTGGTTAGAAACCCATTCAATGCATTTTTTGTACCTACAATAATAATATGATATGATATGTATTTTTTACTTTACCTAAGTATGTAATACTTCTAGAAATGTAGGATTAATAAATACAATATCGTATCAAATATGGATGGATCACACATTAGCAGCATAAATTAAAATATGTGATTGTGTTTTTGCTTTAGCTACAAATACCACATTTTTCTTGTATGATTCATTCTAACACTTGGCGTTAAAGTGCCTGTGTAAATTAATACATATACAGGTGCAATTTTATCAGTATTTTTTCCGATCACAGGTCAATGTACCCGAGATATGTCAATTTTCACTATGCGAACTGAGCTGAAATCGCAAAATAGTCTGTATAAAAGGGGTGGCTAAAAATAATTATAATCGTAAATATTTTTTACACTTATGTGGACTTCAATACATGTGTAACGATTATGTATATGGTATCATATCCCCATTATGCGAAAATGAAGATTGCAATTATAATGGGTATCTTATTAAATATTAAATTGTGTACATAAAGTATAAAAAATGTGCAATAAATTGCACGTGCCATTAATTTAAATAACATCACGTCTTGTCATCCAGTACTTAGTATAATTATGGACTCTTAATAATTATTATGATTTGAGGAACCTACAAATGTTTGTTGCTGTTCTTGGTGTTATTGTTATTCATGCAAATTATTTATACTTTATCAAAAACTACTTTAATGCGGATTATTCCGTCCTACATGAGAATATTTTTTAATAAAAAAGTCCCCAATATCGCAATATTGCTGAAAGCCCATTATTACCACACAGTACCTACACAATTTTGAGGAGCACTATGTTCTAGTTAATTAAATAAGTAAATTATTTTTTTATACAAAATAACTGTGTTCATATTTATAATCCTATCAAATCTATTACTGTTAACATACTATAATATGTAAATTATGTTACAATTATAGCATAATCAAAAATCGGAATTTGATATGCCTGTAGCCTCTATAATTATTAAAAATATCAAAGCTCAAAACAACCATTTCAAAAATCGAACGAAGCCTAACGGTTTTTAAAATACAATGAAAATAACCTCATCTGAGACCAGCCAGCCAGAGCGATCCGCGTCCAGTGTCGCAACAGTTGTGACCCGAGATACCAAGTGAACACGCGCTTTTATAAAAATAAACAATACGAATAATATTTTATGGCCGGTATCATCAGCCAGTTCGAACGCAGAGAAAAAAGTTAAAAACCGCAGGTTGTGCACAGAGGTCGAGAATATTTTCAAGGAGGTATGTTGCTCAAAATTTAATCTCTTTGGTTGTAAAGTTAAGCATTAATTATGTAGATATGTCATAAATTGGGCAAATTATAGTGCATGGTTTTAGTCTAATTGGAAATTTATTTTAATTATTATTCCTAGAGTGTGTATCTCGAACCGTTTTTAAATTTAAACGCAACACAGATGTGTATTAACTTAGTGGCTAGACTTAGATTTACCAAAGATTTAAGTTACCAAACTTTTAACTAAAGAAAATATTTTTATGTCTCTCAAACCATATATAGAATAACGAGTACTAGTACTAGTACTACTGTACTTGTTATTCTATGCTCAAATGTATAACTCGCCTAATTTCTACTTATTATCTAATTAAATCAGCAAAGATACTTTGTGATTGTAAGCGATTTAATCATTTTATATGATAATATTATACAGCTATTTGAAATGAAACTGTATTGTTATCGTCGTGATATTATAAACTGGTTAAAGCATAACTAAATATATTAAACAAAAAATATAAAATATATACACGGAAATGAATACATTTAAAAAATCGTGACTAAATTCAGCAATATCAAGTCTAAAAAAACATAAATACCAGACCCATACAGTATGCTTAATACCAACCTACTGTTCACCTTTATAATTTAAGGTAATAACAGTGATATTTCTGTCTGTTTATATTAACTCAAACCCAGCCCGAGTGATTTGTTGGTCATGGACCTCATCGACCACACAAAATTATTTCCACAACTTTTCTACAAACGTCTGTTATGATTCCTGGATCGAACTCGCAAGTTTCATATAACAATAATTTGTTGCTATATATTTTTTTTCCCTTCCTCAAACCAAATTACAATTCCAGGATTAATACTATAATCATATAACGTATGTAGGCATCTTGTAGACATGCAAGACTTATTGTATTGAAGACTCAGCTACTACAGTCCTTGCAACGAAATTAAGCAACAGCATCTGCAGTGACCTCCCGTGTCGCATGTGGTTCAGAATCAAGAGCACAATTTCCTAGCATTACCACAGATTGCCGCAGCAAGGCTGTCGCTAACAAGTTACGTTTACCTCGACATCAAAAGTAGCTATATGAAAATGATGCGACTTAACAAAATAGACATAAATAATAGATGAAAAATACCGCAATGTAAGTAATTTTGATCAGTTTTGCCCAGTCCATTCGTGATCTCAGTGTGATAAAGGCAATCTTAGCTTAAAAAATCATACCATATATACGGAGTCAAGATTCTTTTTGACTGCATTTTGGTTTTTAGATTTAGTTTTACATAGGGCTGATTCTTCAATGATCAGATAAAAGTTATCTAGGGAATTCTGATGCTGCCGCGTCAGAATGTTTGTATACATAAGACAGTGACAGCAACAATTTTATTGCTCAGATAACATTTATCTGGCCATTGAAAAATTGGCCCTTATAGTTACGAATTAATTAATTATTACATATCTGTTTTACGCACTTCGGTGGCAATGGGAATCACTATGACTACTAAAGGTCAACAATCTAACATCAGTATTTGTTATAATTTCTTTATTTACTCGTCATTTATTTTATGAATACTGTATCTACTCAGCCCAGGCCAACGAACTTTACGTTTTACATAATTATATTTATTGACACTTATTTGCAATTTAGCAGAAACTCTTTTAAGTTTACACGTGATAATGGATTAGTATTAGAAAACTGTGGTCCTGGTACGAGTATAAGTAGTATATTGATTGTCTCTGTGTATACAGTAGTTTTATTTAATTTTAAGAGTTATAGGCTTACTTTTATTTCCACACCATAAAGGTTGACTGGAAGAAATCGCGTTAAGGCGATAAGTCCGCCTTTGTATATATATACTTGTATTGTTCTTTCTTGTACTTGTTAACTTTTACTTTAAACTGTGTAATTTGTGTATACATACAATAAAGTGTTTAAATAAAATAAATAAAATAAATAAATTTACTTTATTATTATTCTAGCTTTCATGGGGAAACCTAAGTCAAATACCTAGTTAACATTTTAATTTAGATTGAGGTTTTATGGCTCAGTGATTAGTTTCATTTCCTATTCTTAGCTCGAGCTGAACGGTTCATGGGTTTCTTGTAAAAAATAAGTTGGCACTTTTACTTTCAACTTTCGATAATTTGCGTGTGATTAGTTTTATTTATTTTTAGATTTAAATACAAAAGAAAGTGTTCCCAGTTCGCATGGAAAATAATGCATTGAGCGGTCATCATGAATGGTACATTCCATCGAATTAGATACTGATTGGTAATGTACTTACATATAAAATGCATGTATGTATTTAGGCTATATTTTATTGAAAAACCATCTACCAAATTGGTTGCACACTAGCTTCAGTTCTCTCTTAAAGTTTTCTGTGCATTGCAAATTACACATTTATGTATAGTTAGGAATAATAATATAATATATGGGTTACTGATAATGTTAATTTAATAGTACATGTACCTACCAACCTAATAAATACCTCTATTTTAATGATACCATGTGTATCAATGGCTGCAGTCGGCTACTCTGCAAATACAAGTTAAGCAAATAGTTGGAGCGCCTGATACAACTATGAGTCATGACGACGTACGATATGTAGCACCTTATAACTACGGCAAAAGCTGGATATTAAAATAAACAATAACATATTTATGTTAAGTAGAGATTATATGTTTATCTAGATGATATTTTCGCTAAATGCACCCAATTTGGTTACTAAAGGAAATGTAAGCTATAAAAAGGTAAGTTTTGTTTATTACATATAACTATGTATTTTCGTATTTGTAGAGCGGTGGTGGCGTAATGGATAAGGCCTCGTCCTCTCAATCGAGAGGCCGTGGGTTCAAATCCTGGCCGGTACCAATGAATTCGTTCAATTATGTTGTCAATTAAGGAGTTTATGTACAAAAATGACTCTGGGATTCGGGGATTACAGTCGTGAGTGCATATATTATGTACACATGTATACATGTATGTATATGTATGTAATGTATTTTCTTTGAAAAACATCACCGGTTCTCCCTCAAAGTAAACTTGTATAAAGGTTCCATATGACTTTATTAAAGGTTATTAATTATACGTTCTTACTAATTTTAAAATTTTCAAAGTGTGCGTTTTCGACGGCATGACTTTGTGCCCATAAGTTAGAAACTTTCATCACGGGGTCACGTCTAAAATCACCACCAGCCTTCAGGTATTAATCGCACCCTTTATTTAAATAGGTACATAATATAAAAAAGGAACTTTGAAAAGGTTATCATGTAGCCTACTAGAATGTAATTAAAGTTTCTATAATACGGAACCCTTCAATACGAGTAATGCCTGCACTGGGTCGGTTTTTTCATCACTATCATTAGTAAATAATTGCGTGTACTTAGGAGCCGCGAATACAATGCAGACAACAAACGTTTATAATAAAATAATAACGTAAACATATCTAATAAGTTAGTAGATTGGTATCTAGTAGACAACCTTGACTTTGATCATTGTTTTCAATAGCCACTTTGTTATAATTGTTATACAAGACTTGCGTAAAGGTTCATAAACGCCGAGATGAGAACAATCGTTATTAGGGTAAACTACCCTATTGTTGACACCCCTCCATTTATTGACACAGCGCGGAATAATTAAAGAAAACAAGACAACGCTTCGTTCTATTTAGTGATATTTATCTTTGAATGCAGCAGTAATAGTTATTCTGTAATGGTAACACTCGGCAGTCCTTTTTACAGCAATGGCTGACCAATAAAACATAGACAATTCGTGCCTCTCCGTTGCTTCTTCAAATTCCGCCATCTTGGATCGCTTTTTGCAAAGGACAGTGGCTACTTTAAGGAGAAATTTGCTAGTATTTCTTTTAAAAAATTATAAATTTGTTATTTGGACTGAAAAGTGAACAAAATTCCTTTTCCATTTCTTACCTCAAAAACCACTTATTTTCGGTTATAACTTCGAATTTAGGTGGTGTCAATTATAGGTAGCACTTTTGGTATATTTTCCTAATGTTTACATATTGGGTCAATAATTGGAAGGAATGTTTTTTGTTTTCATGTTAATATTTTTGCTTTTTCCGGTAGTATATCCTATAATGATCATGTTAACACTATTTAATCATTTATCCCACACGAATTTCCAATTCATGACACAGTGTCAATACAGTGAAATCCAATTATCGACATAGTGTCAGTAATCTATTTCCCTATTATTGACATGTCTATATATAGGCAAAGTGTCAATAATTAGTCTCATAAACGATAAATATTTTTATGGGAGCTTACTATACTATGACACTCAAAAAATAACTTTTCCTGCTTCACCTCTCACTGCCTTCCTGCAATCTATACGAAGTCGTCTGACTATCAGTGGCTGGTGGCCTGCCAACTGCTCTACGTCCACCTGTCATCATTTTGCCTGTCCAAAAGTGTCCTGCACACTTCCCACCCAGCTGAATCCACCTCGTAATCTATTAAAACTGGGATTCTGACCCGGCGGGTAAACAATGATCAAGATAGGTGTTAAGATTCACAAAATTGAATGATATCCAGCGGTATCGTTCGTTTCGATTGGGACACTGGACATGTTTAGAAAATTAGTCTTGAACATGTTTATCTACAGGCCAACCCTTAAGGATGCTACGTGTAGTTCTGCGAGCATAAACTGGAGATATCAGAGGCATATTCATGATTCATGATGTCTTCATCAATACAGATGTGACAAAGCTACACCACACTTTTTCTTTGGCCTTTCTCTTCCAGCAGCTACTTACCAGGTACATGTCTAAGATCAGCCTTGGTCCTGATGGCCAAAAAGCGTGCTATGTCACGCTTGCCTGTTCGTTACCTCCACTCGAGAACTCGATTACTCCAACTGTCTTTCTTCTTGGGTGGCTGGCCTATTGGCATCTCACATTGGTTCTCTGATGGATTGATTACCCCATTTCAGTCCGCATTACGACTTTATATCAGTGGACCTGATAGCCCAGCCGTGACCACGTTTCTGAACCATATGGCATCAGCAGCAGGACGCACTGGCTGGAACCTTTGAGAAATGCCCAGGAGATCATGAGACGAAGCAGCCTAACTCAGTGGGACTAGTTACTGCTAGCATCAGTATTAGATGCAGTACATATGGTATGTCAGATAACTAGCTGACGACTTATGGTATGTGACACTTATGGTGTTTCAATATATCACCGTGATATACCAAATAGAGAACCGGACCCATGGTACCCTCCCAAAGGTTTAATTCCTGTTCAAAACGGTTTTTATTACCTAATATCAAGCATGTCAATAATTGGTACAGGAGGTGTCATAAATTGGAAAACGCGTGTCAATAATTGGGAAATAGGGGTTCTTTCAAATTTATAGCTGATAATAAAAAACTAAGACTATAGAGTCATTGTTTTGTCAAAAATATTATAAATGAATATACACCTGAAACCGCTACAGAAAAAGATACCACAATACTAATATTTTATGCGTATTTATGGCCAGTTTTGCAGACAACTCGTCTTAAAGTGTCAATAATTGGGTAGTTTACCCTAGTTTATAAATGACACAACCAGTTTCTAAATGACACAACACAACCAGTTTCGACACTATTGTTCATTTGTGACGCTATAGTCGAAGTAGGGTAAACTACCCTATTGTTGACACCCCTCCATTTATTGACACAGCGCGGAATAATTAAAGAAAACAAGACAACGCTTCGTTCTATTTAGTGATATTTATCTTTGAATGCAGCAGTAATAGTTATTCTGTAATGGTAACACTCGGCAGTCCTTTTTACAGCAATGGCTGACCAATAAAACATAGACAATTCGTGCCTCTCCGTTGCTTCTTCAAATTCCGCCATCTTGGATCGCTTTTTGCAAAGGACAGTGGCTACTTTAAGGAGAAATTTGCTAGTATTTCTTTTAAAAAATTATAAATTTGTTATTTGGACTGAAAAGTGAACAAAATTCCTTTTCCATTTCTTACCTCAAAAACCACTTATTTTCGGTTATAACTTCGAATTTAGGTGGTGTCAATTATAGGTAGCACTTTTGGTATATTTTCCTAATGTTGACATATTGGGTCAATAATTGGAAGGAATGTTTTTTGTTTTCATGTTAATATTTTTGCTTTTTCCGGTAGTATATCCTATAATGATCATGTTAACACTATTTAATCATTTATCCCACACGAATTTCCAATTCATGACACAGTGTCAATACAGTGAAATCCAATTATCGACATAGTGTCAGTAATCTATTTCCCTATTATTGACATGTCTATATATAGGCAAAGTGTCAATAATTAGTCTCATAAACGATAAATATTTTTATGGGAGCTTACTATACTATGACACTCAAAAAATAACTTTTCCTGCTTCACCTCTCACTGCCTTCCTGCAATCTATACGAAGTCGTCTGACTATCAGTGGCTGGTGGCCTGCCAACTGCTCTACGTCCACCTGTCATCATTTTGCCTGTCCAAAAGTGTCCTGCACACTTCCCACCCAGCTGAATCCACCTCGTAATCTATTAAAACTGGGATTCTGACCCGGCGGGTAAACAATGATCAAGATAGGTGTTAAGATTCACAAAATTGAATGATATCCAGCGGTATCGTTCGTTTCGATTGGGACACTGGACATGTTTAGAAAATTAGTCTTGAACATGTTTATCTACAGGCCAACCCTTAAGGATGCTACGTGTAGTTCTGCGAGCATAAACTGGAGATATCAGAGGCATATTCATGATTCATGATGTCTTCATCAATACAGATGTGACAAAGCTACACCACACTTTTTCTTTGGCCTTTCTCTTCCAGCAGCTACTTACCAGGTACATGTCTAAGATCAGCCTTGGTCCTGATGGCCAAAAAGCGTGCTATGTCACGCTTGCCTGTTCGTTACCTCCACTCGAGAACTCGATTACTCCAACTGTCTTTCTTCTTGGGTGGCTGGCCTATTGGCATCTCACATTGGTTCTCTGATGGATTGATTACCCCATTTCAGTCCGCATTACGACTTTATATCAGTGGACCTGATAGCCCAGCCGTGACCACGTTTCTGAACCATATGGCATCAGCAGCAGGACGCACTGGCTGGAACCTTTGAGAAATGCCCAGGAAATCATGAGACGAAGCAGCCTAACTCAGTGGGACTAGTTACTGCTAGCATCAGTATTAGATGCAGTACATATGGTATGTCAGATAACTAGCTGACGACTTATGGTATGTGACACTTATGGTGTTTCAATATATCACCGTGATATACCAAATAGAGAACCGGACCCATGGTACCCTCCCAAAGGTTTAATTCCTGTTCAAAACGGTTTTTATTACCTAATATCAAGCATGTCAATAATTGGTACAGGAGGTGTCATAAATTGGAAAACGCGTGTCAATAATTGGGAAATAGGGGTTCTTTCAAATTTATAGCTGATAATAAAAAACTAAGACTATAGAGTCATTGTTTTGTCAAAAATATTATAAATGAATATACACCTGAAACCGCTACAGAAAAAGATACCACAATACTAATATTTTATGCGTATTTATGGCCAGTTTTGCAGACAACTCGTCTTAAAGTGTCAATAATTGGGTAGTTTACCCTATTCACTGTGGAAGCTACAATAATATTGGAAATGCACTATCTACAGCGCTTAACAGTTCACAACATATACAACCTACCGACCATGGTTTTAAACAGCTGCACAAATGTTTAAAGCCTAACATAATATCATAGTACAATGTTCACAGCCTAACATATCCTTCAGCAAGAAATCAATACCTAGACATATTCAGAAAAAAATAACTAACACATTTGAATGGGTCTATCCGTTCTATCGACACAGCTGTTACAAACACATCAAACTTATATTAGCCCTATTTTTCAATTAGGGAGAAAAGTTTAAAACATATAACCATGGCAACAAAACATAATTTTATACAACAGATACCTAGTTAGTCGTGCGGATCAAAACAGGTTGAGGTGTGTTATCATCAAATTCACATACATTTGCATTTGATAGCCTAAAACTGTTAGACAGCTAGACCGTTTAGTTCTGTGGAGTGAACTGATCCGACACTCGAGACACTATCCCGGGAGATCTTTGAGTAAGTTTTGATTGTTTACTACAACGAAACAGTTCCTGTTTTCAGCGTAGGGACCATAGCTGCAAGCAAGTACAAGTCTTAACTACGTATGTATAATCATGAAAAAAATATACTAAGCTGAATGAAAGAAATGCAGTTGACATTGATCAATTTTTTTTTCGAAAAGTTCTAAACTACTTGTTCCTTATATAATTCCAATTCGAAGATCAATAATTATGATGAACCATGATCAATTGATCATCATCAAAATTGGACAGAATTTTCAGCATTTTTTGTCTGTGAAGCTTCAGACGTTTATTTTATAGGAATTCGTGCGGATAGTTCGAATTTTCAACACTTTTTAACCGACTTCAAAAAAAGGAGGAGGTTCTCAATTCGTCGGGATCTTTTTTTTATATATATTTTTTATTTATGTTCACCGATTACTCCGTCGTTTATGAACCGATTTTGAAAATTCTTTTTTTGTTGTATTGGGTTGAGCTCCCAGCTGGTCCTATTTTTTTCACAATTTTATCTTACCCCCAAGGGTGGGTAAAGGGGTAAAAACAGGGTATGAATTACCATTTTGGGCACATATTAACTGATTCTAATGAAATTAAGAACGTAAATATAGTTCTTATAACAAAAAAATATGATGGTGACCTTGAGCTGATCTGATGATGGAAACGGAAGGCAGTCTAAGCAGGAACTCCTCAACGGTATATAGCAACTACTTCGTGTTTAGGCTTGAATGATTCGTATTGATTAGTAGGACTTTTTGGTATCATTTGCACCTTACTTTTGACTGAAAATTATTGCAAATAAACTAAAAACTATAAAATAAAATAATATAAAGTTGGTGCCATATTTCTTCAGATTACTTTGTCACCGCGCTTTAGAGAGCGGTGGTAGCTCAGTCGGGTAAGCGCCCGTTTCTCACGCCAGAGATGCGGGTTCGAATCCCGGCGCTGACATGTACCAATGAGTTCTTTTCTGAATTGAAGTACAATGTATACCATCGCTCTTACGGTGAAGGAAAACATCGTGAGGAAACCTGCATATCTAGATTTAGCACATCTAGATATGTGAACCCACCAACCCGCAGTGGACCAGCGTGGTGGGAAGATGGTCCAAGCTTAGGAAGGCAGTTTAGACCTTGGGGATATGCACAAAGGTTCCATTCGAGAGAGCCAGGTGCAGGTACTGTTACCCCCACAGAGAATAGAATAGAATTTGTCACCGCACCAACACTAAAAAAGAACAGTTCCTGCTTAGGTATATTGTACTGTCACATACGAGTATAATTTGTGTAAACCTTAAATTATTTCTGGTTTTTTGAAGTCGGTTTTTTAATTTTTTAAATTATTATACAGGGTGTTGCAAAATTGGTATATTAAGCCGAAAAGGGTCCACACAACTTATCCCGGAGATAACGTTTTCGATGTTGGAATCGGGCGCACGACATTTTTATCGTCCCATACAAAATTTAATCCATATTTTAGTCTGTATCGTTTTTGGCAACCCTACGTTCTTATATCATTACGTCAAAAGCTGACGTGTTTATTGTAAACAAAAACATAACCTCAAAAACATATGATAAATCGGAGGCCGCAAATTAGAAATATTACTGATTAGAAACACAAGAGTATGTTTGGAATTTATACGTTATACCTCCCTAGTTTTGAAACATTGCAACAAGAACATTATTGGGATACAATCAAAGAAAAACATACCTAGTTAATTCCAAAGTTCAATCCATTTTCACAACAATCCTTTTCCACAACAAACACAACACTGCATCTTCAACTCTTCACAGACATCTGATGAACCACCGCAGCCTCAAATAATCACATTAATCACATTCCACTTTCACAATACTAACTGTTTTGAAGTAATACTTAACACGAAAAACAACGAAACACTTGAACCACGAGAAAAAGGTTAAATCGGTCTGACTTGTGTAAGTTCCAAGTGTTTCGGTTTAATTATGCTAAAGTTTAAATCCGCACTGAATCTCGATTATAATTATTCCTATGAACTTCCAAATTAGTTACTAGTAATATTATTTAGTAAACATAAAAAAGCAGAAAGCAATTTTTCCACCCGTTGCCATATTGTTGCCTTGTTGCCAATAGAAAAAATAATAAACTACGATGTTGCCAGTAACCAGTAAGTCGAAGACCCGTTCCCGTTTCCGGCATTTTTATTTCGTCGGATTTCATAACCCAATTAAATAAACAGAAATAGTTTTACTAAGTCTTTTCTTTCACTGTCTATTATTTACGTAATATTAGAGACAAGTAAAAATAAATACCGGCGTGAACTCGCATTTTACGCTTTCGCGGCGCGAGTGTAGCGCGGGCTTAAAGAATAAAATATTTAAAAATGAACGGATCGGTTTCCATAGGTACGTGTTTTTATAAGGTCGTTGACACTCGTTGATATGTAGGTCACTGTGTCACGATAGGGTTGTTGGTACCCAGTTTTCGAGTAAAATTTTGGACGTTAATTACTCAAAAACGGTAACGTATTTTGAGATTCTGACTTCTTTCCCGGGCTTAGATATAACATGCTGCACATGCTGGTTTCGGCTTGATATACCCTTTTTGCAACACCCTGTATAGTTTATATTTTTGTGATGAAATAGGGTCACTTTTTTAAAGTACACAGACTAATGTAGTAGTAGTTATAGTCAGAAATAAATAAACAATTGCCTATTATTAATGCGCTTATCATTTTCCCGGAAAACGCTGATTCACCATTTCCGGTGTTATGTTGATAAACCGAGAGTATTGCACTATGATGATCCTATCTGTATCCTTGACTATCAGTCAATTAGGTTAAGGAAAAGGGAACCTGATGATAGTTCTTATCTCCAAGTGTGTAAGTACCTATTTCAAACAATATTAATTACTACCGTTCTTTTGTTAACCTGTGATTAAATGCTGTTTTTATCTAGGTTTCAGAAACAGTTTATCCTTAGGTTTTATAAGGGGTCGTTGAGTCTGTTGACTTGTCACTGTCACGGAGACAGTTATCAGTTGAGGACTTTACCGTGTTACTTATATCTGTTTTCACTGTTAAATTAACGTGAATTTAAATGCTGATAAGACAATTATTATCTTGTAATATGTTCAGTGATGTAAAATTGGGCATGTTCGGGAATAAATGCTATGGTTAATAAATAAATAAAATGTGGTGGTTTGGCTTAGATTTTTTTGTGATTATGTGTGTGGATTATAGTGCGTGTAGGGGTTATATATTTAAAACTGTAACTCTAAATATCTTTCTTATGTACATTATGGTATTACATTGTAGCAGACATCGTTATGATACTGAATTTCTTCGTATTCTACCTTTTTATAAACAACATAGTTAACATTCGTTTGTATTCCATGAAAATTTCAGTCTGCATTAGTGAACCAACGTGAACAGTATATTCCTAATTTCAAAGGCAAATCGTTACTGTAACAACGTAACAAAAGGAATAAAGGTGTGATGTACCTGGTCTATCTCTTTTATGCTATTTATTTATTTAACGGAAATCTACCGACAATTTCTGATCTTTTCACAATATAAACAACTGATATCGTGCATCGCCATCTTACAATGTGTTTCCTATTGTCACGAATGTGTATTGATTTACATTTCCTATTGACATTTTATAAATGTGGGAACACGTCATGTTATTTCTATTAATCGACGCAGCTTTATGAAATGTGTTGATCCACTGAACACTAGCCAAGCGCAAGCGAGGTGTGCTCTCTGGCGTCAAAAAGTGTCCCTTCCAACCCCATTTGTGCAGCCGTCAGAGAACCTCCCACCTGGACATAAATTGCCTTGGGAGACCTGGAAGTCTTTAAACCGACTTCGAACACAGGTCGGTCGTAGTAAGGACAATATGGCTAGGTGGGGATTCACGGATGCACAAAATCTGAACTGCTTGTGTGAAGCGCCACAAACTATGGTGCACCTCACTTCATGCCCCGCGTGTCCCTACACCTGTACGCGGGAAGAGCTCATGACCGCTACCAGCGGTGCAGTATCAGTGGCCCAGTTCTGGGCATGTATTATTTAGCGACTTTGTTCGTTTGTCGTCGACACGATAAGAAGAAGAAGATGTTATTTCTATTTATTTAGAGCAATAACAAACCAATAAAACCACCTAAACTACTCAGTAAATCAGACAAGAAAGTTCCTTAACCGCGATGCCTTACTCTTAAAGGAGAATTAATTTAATCCGGTTTTATATTAAACTGTCATTTAAGTATAACTATAACACCAAATCGGGTGGTACCGTTGCGTTGGAGAGATGAGTCGAACAGTTGCTGACTTACGAGCATCATTGCCAAACCTAGTGCCATACGAACCACACCTGTGAATAAAAAAAAGTTCATCCAATAGTGCGACTGAAATTGCATTGAACAAATACACGTACTGGTGAAGACTTTATCAGTAATTGTAGTTGATGTAGCCTTAAATAAACTGAGTAAAACACTTGGTTACATGTCATATTCAGTGAAGTTTACAAAGTAGACGCGATTAAAATACTTAAACGTGAATTAAGTCACAGTAATTAACTGCTATCTAGAACTTCCGTTACCTTATACGAACGTTTACTACGACGAAAAAAATAATCAAATATCTCTCTTACGATATACGTATAACGAAACTAGAATCAAATATCTAACATAACGTGGACTTTTACGGCCATTAATACTAAACCTAATTATGTGCTTAATGACAACTACAACTTAATTTGGATATGGATAAGTGGCGTTAATGTATATTATGTACAGTCAGATTAAATAATTGAATATGATCAATCATATTTTTAACATAATTAAGTAATTAAATACCATAAACTGTTTAATGTTCATGTATATATGCCTGATTTTATTGAATATGTGGCTGACTGTACAAATCTTATACCCTTAGGACAAGACTGAATACCAAGAAATTCAACACTTGAACTGAGCCCAATGTTAATGTGCCCCAATTCCCATACGGATTCTTTGATTGTTGTGATTTTAAAAGAACTTATTCGACGAATCTATAAATCGCAGGGTATGCTCGAGATATTTAGTCTCAGGTATTTTTGCGACATATAAACCGTTAGTGCAGTGGTCTACAGCTATTTGCCTTACATCGGAGCTGGCAGTTAGCCCACAGGGCTGGTCAGTGCTGGACATTGGACTATTTGGAGTGTGAATTCGTGTTAGTGCGAGATGTTCCCGGTTTCCGAGCAGCAGTACACTCTCTGCGATGAGCTCCTCAGTCAATATGGTACGAAACGAGTAATGACTAATGACTTAATGGGCCAGGTCTACACCATATGATAATCATACACAATCCGATCGCGCCCGTCTATGAATTTTACGTACTAAAAGCCTTGCCGCGCGCGATTGGATTGCTATGGATCGTCTGGTGAGGACCGCCGGGGCCATTAACTAATACCACATCAATTAACCAACCCAATCTACCATTTCACATAACCTGCTCATTGTCATTGTCAGATCCGCGGGTGCTGGACGTGTTCAAACAAGAGTTGTCATACGGCATGGAGCGTTTCTTCCTGCTGTCGTTCTGCCTGGCGTGCTGCTGGCCCGGCCTCGGCGCCAAGTCTGACCTGAGGGTGGTCCGGCAGTGGGCTGAGCTGGACTTCGCCTTCCCGAGCGAGGCTGAGAGGAGCCTGGCGCTGGCCTCCAGGGCCTATGTGCCGGGGAATTCGGTGCCGATTGATGTGGATGTGCATCATAGAGGAGGTATGTGGTGTTTTTAGGGTTCCGTAGCCAAAATGGCAAAAACGGAACCCTTATAGTTTCGTCATGTCCGTCTGTCCGTCTGTCCGTCTGTCCGTCTGTCACAGCCGATTTACTCGGAAACTATAAGTACTACAGTGATGAAATTTGATGGGAATATGTGTTGTATGAACCGCTACAAAAATATGACACTAAATAGTAAAAAAAAGAATTGGGGGTGGGGCCCCCCATACATGTAACTGAGGGATGAAATTTTTTTTTTCGATGTACATACCCGTGTGGGGTATCAATGGAAAGGTCTTTTAAAATGATATAAAGTTTTCTAAAAAACATTTTTCTTAAAGTGAACGGTTTTTGAGATATCAGCTCTCAAAGTCGTAAAAAGTATGTCCCCCCCCCTCTATTTTTATAACTACGGGGTATAAAATTCTAAAAAAAATAGAGGTAATGCATGCTAATTAACTCTTTCAACGATTTTTGGTTTGATCAAAGTATCTCTTATAGTTTTTGAGATAGGTTGATTTAACTGTAATTTTGCTGCTACGGAACCCTTTGTGCGCGAGCCCGACTCGCACTTGGCCGGTTTTTATTTTAGTAATGTTGAATTGAGTATCGGTAGTAGACCTGAAGTATCAGTATTATATTATTTGTGCCTGAATATAACTATTTAGAAGTGTTTTGCTTAGTTCTGAATTCTCGCGAGATACTCTTTAATCCAAAGCGAGGCTCGTGTACCTACCAGTGAAATTACTACTAAACGGAAAACAATATTGATCAGAATATTACCAACTAAAAAGTAAATATTTTGATCAAATTCTTATTAAGTAATTTAAAAAAATAATAGTCAGTATAATTGTGTCAACGTTTTGTAAATGGAACTATTTCATTGCTCGTGAGTGCAGTTATCTAAGTAGCTAATTCTAACGAATTAATTAATTACCTAAACTTCAAAAGTCAATTAATAATGCTTAGCAAATTGTCTTAATTAGGGAAAGGAACCAATTTACTGTTTAGGCGTTATTCATTGTTCTGGTTGTTTTCAATAAAATTTACTGTTCTATTTCTAAATACGTGGGTAGATATTATAAATATAGAGTACTTACCGGAGCAAAAATCAATCATTTAATCATAATTTTCAGGAAAACCCAAACGATCTTAGATTATCAGAGAATGTTTAACGAGTTTTTAATATGTGTACAAACTTACTAAGTCATTTCTGATTTGTTGTTTTTTCTTTATTTAAAATCAACATCAGCATTATTATGATATACATTATAGGTAGGTACACTGTCTGCAGACAGATCAAAATGTCCGGTAGTGGTGATATAAAATTTTCCTAAAGCGATAGGGTGCTTTTCTACGCGAGATTTGCTTCTCTCCTTTGCGTTTGATGTCCACTATTCATATACATTAGTTCACATAGCAGCATTATTAGTACTGATGTGAACTGATTTCTTTCATACGAAAATGTAATAAACTGTTATACGCAGTATAGGTTCAGTGTTAACAATGTGATAGTTTTGCGGTCACTCTACTCACTATAAGAAAAACAATTCGCCTACTACGAACACATCCTTAGTTTTAAAAGCGACTGAATATTATGCTTTAATAATAGTATATTTTGCATTACCAGTTATCAGCGACGATATGTAATTACTCGTGAGACCAATGAAAAAGTACCTATTGCCCTGACGTCACTTGAACTTTTTAATTGCTCGCGTGGTGTATGTACCCATGAACAAAAATATATACCCAATATATACCAGTAAATCTCTACTTTCCAGGTGGTCAAATGTCGCGCATCTTCATCACGATCCCGCGGTTCGACGAGGGCCGGCCCATGACGCTCGGCACGGTGGACGAGCGCGGGCAGGTCTCGGCCTACCCCGACTACCAGTGGAACAACAACCAGGGGCAGAACTGCGACGGACTCACCTCCGTGTTTAGAGTTGCTGTGAGTATGACTTGCAGGCCTATGATATTCCAGGAGTAGAGGTTACCGACATAGCTGTCAAAATATGCCAGCTGAAGTGGCAGTGGGCTGTTCATATCTGCCGAAGAACCGATAACCGTTGAGGTAGACGAGTTCTCGGGTGGAGACCACAAATGGGCAAACGCAGGGTGGGATGCCGCCTGTCTGCTGGACCGACGATCTTAGGCGGGTAGCCGGTAGTGGCTGGATGAGGAAGGCCGAGGAACGAGTGTTGTGGCGCTCTTTGGGAGAGGCCTATGTCCAGCAGTGGATGATTATTGGCTTATGATTCATGTCGCGCAACTTCATCACGATCCCGCGGTTCGACGAGGGCCGGCCCATGACGCTCGGCACGGTGGACGAGCGCGGGCAGGTCTCGGCCTACCCCGACTACCAGTGGAACAACAACCAGGGGCAGAACTGCGACGGACTCACCTCCGTGTTTAGAGTTGCTGTGAGTATGAGTTTTTGTTGTAGCGGTATATTCCAAGGTTAGACGAGCACAAACAGGCAAACGCAGCGTGGGATACGCCACCTGCCCGCTGAACCGACGACCTTAGGCGGCTAGCCGGTAGTGGCTGGATGAGGAAGGCTGAGGACCGAGTATTATGAGAGGCCTATATCTAGCAGTGGATGATTATTGGCTGATGATGATAATGGTGATGATATTTCCACTTCCACCTATTTTCACGTAAGTCCAGCGAGTCGAAACTAGCTTTTGAAGCTTTAGCGACGCAGCATAGGTCAAGGCTTAACAAGAGGTTGCTGTCAAATAACCAGCAGCAACTGGTGGACAGCAACAGTAAAAAGCTTGATGCGTAATTGTCAAATGCTTTGGCATAGGTGTAGAAGTCGACTAGCCTAGAGATGAGTAGGTTATGATTGTTATGGTTATCTATCTAAAATTATACCTACGTTTATCGGTTAAAAGTTTTAAGCGATTGCATACCCTTCTGATGCTTCAGTTCTATATATACCTGGTAGGAATTTCAATGTTCTTTTATGTGGGTTAGCTGCAAGTATATTTAAATGAATGCCCATTGGAAGAGTTCCTTTTCATAACAAATTTGTATTCAAAAGAGTTTGTAATTAGTTGTTACCTTCATATTAATGTTTAGCCATACTGGGCCAGTTCTGTGTGAACCTAGTGCAAACAAGTTTCATCACTGGTCAATAGGATTTTCCTGTAAGCATGACGCTTAGTTTCGAGCAAGTATTATGTACGTTGTATGCCGTATACCGTGCAATGAACCGACGAAACGGAAATACGCATTAGTTGGCCGAAAAAGAGCTAACATGTACCTACACAGTCATGTGTACATGTTTATTTATTTATTTATTTATTTATTAAGATACACCAACAGCATACATATTATTACATGTTTGTTGTTAGCCAGAAATACCATCATCATCATTGTATGTAAACTATATGTCATCTTTTAAAGTAAATATAAGTACTTGCATAGTGCTTTACGATCGTAAAATTCATAAAGCTGCACAAAGCAGATCGATTGCTACATATAAGCTTCAGCATCAACGATCGTTAAATTGTGTGAAACCAAACTTTTGTAAACCTAATTAATTATCGAATCACTATCCATTTAAACAGATAATTCGATCGCTCGTCAATTTGGACACCACTATACTTTTTTGCAAAGTAGTCATTTTATTTTTCTTCGCTTGGCACTGACAAACACTAGAGCTAGTCTAATAGAACTTACAATCAAGAATTTAACACATTGAATAGGCTTGTACCAGTGATACGAGATACCATTGGGACTCAAAAGTTAACCACCTGTTTCTCCACCCCCAGATAGACGAGTGCAGCCGGCTGTGGGTGATGGACACGGGCAAGATCGGCGACACCCAGTACTGTCCCCCGCAGCTGCTGGCCTTTGACCTCGGCACCGACCAGCTCATCTACCGGTTCAAGGTCAACTCCAGCCTGTATACCGACACCTCGCTGTATATTACACCCGTGAGTACTGTTTATGTACCCTACCTAGTGTTGTATTTTTGGAATGCATGTGCCATGGCATTGACTTTGGTTTTGAGTACATAGCAACTCGGATGAGTGACATAGAATGGCGAGACAGTATTCTCGCCGATCCTCGACCAATGAACGGCTAGCGTGCTCGGCGTGAGGGCACTGTCTCGGCCACGCTACTCGGTAGGTGCAATCAGGGTATATCGGTTTAGTACCTATGCCAAGTGTTTGCGCTCACTCTACGCAATTTGCAACGTTACGAGCCTTGGCAACAGGTGAGCAGTGTGCCTACTGGGAATTTTTGAATTCAACCTGAGTAATTATTTCCATTTCAAAATGGTTTTCGTATATCGTCGTTAAGTAATTTGAAATATGCTGTGTAATTAGTGGTCAATGCTTCATTAAACACATGGGACAAAAAACCAACCACAAATATTTTGTTAGTTCAAAGAACCGTTTCGCGAAAATTAACAAAAAAACCTAAAGACGTCACAACTTCATTGTTTACTCAATTAATGGTCTCCAAATCAAACTTTATTATGTACATTTTAAATGTTTGTTAACGATATCTAAACAATTAAAAATTGATGAATCCAAATAAGGAATATTACCTTATTTATTCCGTTATGGACAAAAGTTTTATTCATAAGAGCCAGCAGGTGTACACTCGACGTACTATGTACTACATACATACAAAAAAAGACACACTTTCGCAAGTTACGGGATTTTTCAAAAAACCTAGAACAAAATTTATTCAGATGACGAGATTTGAACTCCATTTGTAATACGATTAATTACCCTTCACTTCATAGGCATATTATTATGATGATAATGCATGCATCTAACCCCCAAACCAAAGTACCCAGCAGTAGTGGTTGGATAAAGAAGGCCGAGTACAGAGTGTTGGGGATTTGGTGATCTTTACTCCTAACCACTCCACCGATGATTGTACACCCGAATCCGCGTTGTTCTATGTTACCTGATGACAATCTTTTTTCCCAGGTGGTAGACGTACGCTCGCGGGGCCCCGGCGACTGCGCCGACACGTTCGTGTATGTGGGCGATGTGTCCGGCTTCAGCCTGCTGGCCGTGGACGTGGCCGGCGATCGCGCCTGGAGGATCACGCACCGCCTGTTCTTCCCCTTCCCTAGCCGCGGGTCGTTTACTATTGATGGTGAGATGGGGATGATGGGTGTAAAGCGTTCGGGTATGGAACCTGTGGGGTTACCATCACCGAACTTAGCATCCCTGATGTAACTGTCAAACATCTGTCAGATCCATACATCTGACAGATGTTTGACATGCAAGCGACGCTGATTGTGGATTTTTATTGCTAATGTGTCGGTGGTGGTACGGTAGCTGCGATAGTTGGGTGAATGATGTCTGTTTCCCACAAGTCTCTGCTATCGGATTAATGCAGCTTAAGACACGTATTTGTATACGTATAGGCTTCAAAAAGTCGATTTTTTTAAATTATGGCTCCAGTCTATTAAATATACTGCATAGGAATAGGTGGCTACGTAGCTGTAGCTGTCGTTGTTGAAGACTTCACTTTATTACCAAAGATGTGATCTTACTTGATTTAGAAATCGGAACAAAGCGTCTTGAAACAATAGTCGTTTAACCTTATTTCTCTTCACCAGGTGAGAGCTTCGACCTGATGGACGGCATCCTGGGCATGGCCCTATCTCCGGTGAGCCGGCGCAACGAGCGGTACCTGTACTTCCACGCACTTGCCTCCACCACGGAGAATGTCGTGAGGACCAGCATCCTGAGGAACTCTTCCTTCCTCACTAATCCTAATGCTGACCCGCAGGCTATGAACGTAAGTGTTATAGAAGCATGAAAAGATAGCTGGTTGATAGCTTAAAATATTTTCACTACTTTAAATGACGTAAATATCTACGACGTAAATATATATTGATGGAATGATCCAAGATGATAGAAAATTTAAATCCTAAAACTTCAGAATCTCTAAATGGTGTTGTTACAATTTCCAGGTATTTCCGGAAGAGCGGCTAACACAATCAGCGGCAGAAGCGATGGATCGCAACGGCATCCTCTACTTCGGGGTGATGGACCCCCCCAGTATACTCTGCTGGAACTCAGCCACAGAGTTCGCTCCACGGAACTTCCACACCATCGCAGTCAACCAGGAGACCCTCCAGTTCGCCAGCGGAGTCAAAGTAGTCAACAACCTCAAAGGCGAACAAGAACTTTGGGTTCTAACCAGCAGCTTCCAGAGAGTCATGACCGGGACTCTCAACTCTAATAGGGTGAACTTCAGGATACACGCTGAGAAGATCCCGAGGTTGTTAGGGAACAACCCCTGCACGATGCCCCCAAAGGATCGCCTCCATGGTTACCATGCGAATCTTATCACCCCGATGACAGACCGCATTCATGGTTCCTACAGGTATGGCGCTGTGTCATATCTTTAGAAATACGCGCCATGTCTGATGATCTGCTGAGTGGTTTCATGTGGTACACGCCATAAATTGTAAGATAGGGTAATTTATTGTAATTAAAAAGTTATGTTTTAAGTTTTGGATTATTTATTTTAAACGACTTAAAGAAAGGACAAATAGGTTACAGGGCTTGTTTTAAAATTTCAGTATAGAGCAGCATCTTCCTCTTAATGCTCAAGTCTACGTGTTTATCGTCGACTCCAACAATCATGCCACCCATGATACTCGGGTCCACCTTTTCCGTTAATGTTATCTTCTTATCTTGGACGAATTTCTTGAGGGTTTCCATTAGGGCTGCCCGATCTCCTTCTTCAAGTGGAGTAGCTGTGATCACTTCGCAAAGTGCTTCGTTTCTATGAGCCACCATGACAATAAGAAACATGTTGATCATCTTCCTCAGCATTTTTAAGCGTCCATTCTCTGCCACCAGTTGCAGGAAGTTGGCAAGCGAGTCCGGCATCCCTAATGTAAACAAAAATAATAAGTATTGAAGAAATTAAAAGTCTTAAATGATACCCCTCTTGATAAAACTAAAATATTATGTATATACTATATAGGTACTAAAACGTTAACCTGCAGACTTAGCAAATTCATGCAGAAACTTGGCTTTTTCAATCCTGGACTGCATGCTGCTCTCGAAGTAATCTTTGACAACAGGTTTGCCAACTTCTGTCTGGAGTGCCTTGCAGTGTTTCTCCACATCATCCAACTGGTTCATTTGATGTGCTGCGCTGTATAGAGCTGACACGTATCTTCCTTCTATTCCTGGCGTATAGAAATAAGTGGCTAGTATTGGAAGGAAAGTACTTAAACATTACACATTGGTCCATTATTGGATCACTTACCTGCTTATTGTTTAAAGTAACCTGATGGAACTTACCAAATACAGGCACTGGAGGCTTGTGCTGTAAAGTAATGTTGGAGGTAGCGGCGCTACACATGGTTCTACGAAACTGGCTTAGAAACTTGGCCATTGCCAGGATCTTACAACTTTTTTAGATATTTCCGATATTTCTATAAAGTTCGTTGATAATTTATTATGTTGATCAATGTTGATAATAATTTGTCACGAGGACTAGCACTTGGCACCACATCACAGACAGGGGGGGGTCAGTGCCTTAATGGCTGAACTTTTAGTAGAAGGTAGCGCCATCTCTTTATGTTACTCTAAATACCAAAAAAGATGTAAGATGGCGTTATGAACAAGACCCTAGAACAATAACAAGACACATAGATAAGTAGTATTTGAATGTTAACATTGTCATGATCTATGGCTATTATGAAGAAATTGCGTGTCAGTGTCAGTTCAGTTGTCTTACAATGTCTCGCAAATAACATTTTTGTAATAAAAGCCTATATTCTCGGTATAGTTATTTATAAATTTTATATACTACAAATAAAGTCAAGAAAAAGCATCTTTATCCGCAAAAAGTCATCATCACGACCCATTACGTCCCCACTGCTGGGGCACACGGGTCTCCTTCCAATGAAGGAAGGGTTTACGCCTAGTCCACCACGCTGGCCAAGTGCGGGTTGGTGGATCCGCAAAAAGTGTTTTTATGAAATTCTTGCGACCTGACAGATTCCATATGGATCTAGGTTTCATGTGGTTCCACGGGAACCGAGCTGAAATGGCGGCACTGGCAAAGAGCGATCTACATCTTCATATCCGCTGAAGATTAAAATACTATGTGTTGTGTACCAAACTGATAAATGTCGTCAAAGATTTTCCTCACGAGGATAAATGATGCACTATTATCTTGGACGAAATGACTTTATCACCACAAGTGCATTATGATGCCGCTAGGGATCAATTGAAAGGATTTGCTTCTCTTGGGAAAGATAAACTAGCAAAACATGAAATGGTTTTCATTGTGAAAGGAATTAAAAAGGAATACACACACCCACTCGTATATTATTTTACAAGTGACATGAACAAAACGAATGAACAAAAGTAATAAAGAATTATATAATAATTTGTTTTTTATTTATTGTTGCATGTAGGTAGGTACATAAATAGATTGAACTTACATTTAGCTAATAAATGTAATAACTGTTGTGTGGTGTACAAGTAATTAACTTCAATCTATAAAGATATAGTGCAGGTGGGTTATTCCGAATTTCGGGTAATTCCGATTTTTGCTAATTTCTTCCAAACGCAGCCATACTTTGAACCGTGGAACCATTCACTTTGATGGCAACTTAATCTTCTTGCTTGGGTTTGTTCCACGGTTCAAAGTATCGCTGCGTTTGGATTCTTCCATCGGCAAAAATCGGAATTATCCGAAATTCGGAATAACCCACCTGCACTATATCTTTATAGATTGAAGTTAATTACTTGTGATAACAATATCTATATATACAGGGTGTCCCAACAGGGCACCCTGTATGTATGTACAATGAGGCTGAGAAATATAAAGAGATGGTGCTGTTCAGTATGACGTATAGAGTATGACAAAAAACTCCTCGAGATGGCACTCTTTTCACAATTATTTATTTTTTCTCTATGATCACAGAGAAAGAGGGAAGTCAAATCAATTACAGTGCCACAAACTTATCTGTTCCGGTGACAGCTCACGTAAATGTGTAATATTTATTAATTCTATAAGATTTTAAGTTTGCCAGTAATGGTAATTCGCGCTTGTGGTTTCAATAAACCCATCTAATCTGTATCAATATATAATTCATTTGTAAACAATGAGATATGGATCAATTTAGTTCGCTCTCACCGGAACAGATAAGTTTGTCGCACTATAACAAAGTTTTGACTTTGACATTTAACTAAAAAGTTTCGTAAATAAAAAGTCCAAGAGAAGTAAGTACTTATTATATGTTCCTAGCTCAGTCGGGTAAGCGCCCGCTTCTCACGCCAGAGATGCGGGTTCGAATCCCGGCGCTGACATGTACCAATGAGTTCTTTTAACTTTATATACCATCGCTCTTACGGTGAAGGAAAACATCGTGAGGAAACCTGCATATCTAGATCTAGCACATCTATAGGTATATGTGAACCCACCAACCCGCAGTGGACCAGCGTGTGGTGGGAAATGGTCCAAGCTTAGAAAGGCAGTTTAGACCTTGGGAACATGTACAAAGGTTCCACTCGAGAGAGCCAGGTGCAGGTACTTACACCCCCACAGAGAATAGAATAGATAGAATATACAGGGTGATTGGTAAGTCGATGTATTCCTTTAAATGGGTTGTAGACGAAGGCATTTCCAGTCGATTGAACCCCATAATGCATTATCCAAAAGTCAACCATTTCTGAGATATTTAAGTTTTAAGTTTTTTTAGGTTTTCGCCAAAATTTATATTTAAAAGCAAAATATTTCAAAAACTACGCATTTTTTAATACTTTTTTGATTGTTTTGCATTAGTGACGCCTTAGCCAACTAATTATAATCATTAATTGCACAATTATTTAACTTAATTTAGACACAGTGCTTCAAAATAGATGAAACATTAAGAAAATGTTACGAAAGGTGAAAACAAAAATGCTTAATTATAAAAGAATTTTTTCCGACCATTTTTCAGGCACTATAGCTTATTAACATAAACAATTTATCAGCTTTAAAATGACATATTCCAATCTAAAATCGATTAAGGTATGACCAAGATATAGCCAAAACAACCGCACAGGCGGACAAATCTCAGTAGGAAAACGAACAAGATTTTGTTCCAATTTTAAGGTAAAATGTCTTATAACTGGACTTTTTAGAGCTCCGAACCTTTTATTAATTATTGTTCTCCGATAACGCGATTCCTCAAAAGCACATATCGACTACAAGGTTGCTTCACCGAAATGCTTGTCCGATAACACGGTTAGCCGAAAGCACTTTTCGACGACGATAGGTTCAACGATAGAATGCTTTTTCGACTGCACAGTTAGTCAAATTGTTTAACCACGAAATTGCATCTCCTATAACACTATTCGGTGAAACTTTTCAGCTTAAACATTTGGCACAGTGTTTGAACACGTTGAATTTAAAACAATCACTGTCAAACAGTGCTACTGTCACGTGCTACTAGCCAATCATGTTTTCGGCGAATTAACTGTCGTCGAACAGTAGTTTTGGGGAACCGGGTTGTGAAGAATTATTTAGTTCTACCAATCAAAATTGAAAATTACAATCGGCTAACCGTGTTATCGGACAAGCATTATTTCGGTGAAGCAGCCTTGTCCTAGATCTGTGCCTTTGAGGAACCACACTATTAGAACACAATAATTAGTAAATAGTTCGGATCTCTACAAAGTCCAGTTACAATACTTTTTACCTTAAAATTGGAACAAAATCTTGGTTGTTTCCCTACTGAGATTTGTCCGCCTATGTGGTTGTTTTGGCTATATCTTAGTCACACTTCAATCGATTTTAGATTGGAATATGTCATTGTAAAGCTGATAAATTGATTATGTTTTTAAGCTGTAGTGCCTGAAAAATTGTCAGATAAAATTCTTTTTTATTAAGCATTTTTGTTTTCACCTTTCGTAACATTTTCTTAATGTTTCATCTATTTTGAAGCACTGTGTCTAAATTGAGTTAAATATTGCGCAATTAATGATTATAATTAGTTGGCTAAGGTGTCACTAATACAAAACAATAAAAAAAGGAATCAAAAAAATTTTAGTTTTTGAAATATTTTGCTTTTAAACATAAATTTTGGCAAAAACCTAAAAAAAACTTAAAACTTAAATAACTCAGAAATTGTTGACTTTCGGATAATGCATTATGGGGTTCAATCAACTGGAAATGCCTTCGTCTACAACCCATTTAAAGGAATACATCGACTTTCCAATCACCCGGTATGTTCCTTGGTACACAAGCGTTGATAAAGAAGCAATATGAAATACCTAAAGAGGAAGTAGGGGGCTGTATTGATAGGCCTACGAAGGTTCAGCTGCCATCTTCTTATAGTTTTTTTACTAATGCTTTTATACTCGTACCATAGGTACTAAACACATTTACCAATAAACTGCTTTATATTATTTAAAAAAAATACACAAAACGGTAAAAAACAAATAGGTTTATTCAGTTTCAGTACACAACAACATACAAACCCATTAACCACCACATTCATGCATGCGCATTTTACGGCCGGTTCAGACAGTCTCCGTTTTACAGTTTTGTTTTATCGTGTTCGTTTTTTGTTGCTCATTCAAATACATACACTATCAGCGAAGCAAAACCTAGGTAAACGATCCATTTTAAACAGTAAAACGGAGAAATGTGTGAACCGGCCGTCACATTAACAACAAAACTCCCAAGGTTATTCCAGTATATCATACTGGAATGCCTGGTCGGACTCCAGCAGTGCTCGCACGTAGACCACCAGCGAGCCCAGCGCCATGGCCGAGGCCAGCGAGTTGCACGTCCCGCCGGCTGACTCCGCCGCCTTCTTGAGCTTATACTCCTCCTGGTTGGGACAAAACACTATGTTATACAGTGTATCTGGTCAACGATGTCGGAGCCGAAAGGGGGTGAAAAAAGGGGTCATCCTGAACGTCACGATATTGAAGTGCCTACATCGATTTGGTCTTAATCCAAACGCTATTGCTGATTTTAAATATCTATTTCGGTTAGTAAGAAAACTTAACATATTAGTACTCATCAGAAATGAGGTTCTCATGCGGACCAAAATCAAGAATCTTTATACTTTGAGGAATGGCCGAGACAACGTTGAGGGTTTCCCTAGACCATTGTTTAACAAAACTATACCAAGCATCTGCATCTGTGGGGCACCACCGAACATTAGCATTTAACAATTATAAGCAGCGTTGCTTGATAAGTCTCGTAACTTGTATGGAATGGTCTACGAAAACCTTACACACCTTGTCCTCGGTGGTGGTAGCTGCTCTCACCTGTCTATCAGGGTTGGCGGCTCCACTGGCAGGTCCCACGAACCCGGTGAGCCTCATGAAGGGCTGGCGCTCGTCCGAGTAGCACCCCCGCCCCTCCTGCCACGCCAGGATCTTGTTCATCCAGCGAGGCTTGATGAACTCGCCGTAGCCTTGCGCCGCGCAATAGTTTACTGGGGAATGGTGAACAATGACATGTCATAAATTATAAGATCCGAAAGTGGATAAGTACCCTGTTTGGGGGAGATGGTGGGGTGATAGGTAGACAGGAAAACTTAGCATGTCCAAAAATCGGATGCAGATTTGTTATGCATCAATGTTCCGCACGTAAAGGCGGTAGATAGAACATAAATACACACACAGGCAATGAAAAAGTTCCAGTGAGAAAGCACCAAATTACTCCTAAGCGGAAAAGCTTGCTTAATGACGCCTCTTGCAATATTGAACTAAAGCGCACCAGAATATATTAGCACCAACTAAAATCGTATATGTTTTGTTCATATTTCCTATTAAAAGTTAAAAAAAAATTAAGTTATTTAGAGTTGGAATTTTGTAAGTGGAACTGTTTCTTTGCTCGTCAGTGTATTTCAAAAAGTCTATAGTATAATATTAGTAAGAAACTCATTCGAAAACCTATCTACAAACTTACTCTGCTGCATAAACAGAGTCCTCGTCCCAGCCGGGTGGTCCCACGCCTCCAGCGACTTGGCCTCCTTGTAGACTTGGATGCAGAGCTTGTAAATATGCGCCGGCAGGTCCATGGCTTCCAGGCAGTCGAAGTGCCTGGCGAGCACTGCTGCCCTGATGCGGGTGGTCTGCTGGAAGGCCAGGGCTGACCCCGTGATGAGCTGCTGGCTGCACTCTGGAGACAGCTCGCAGGTGTCTTCAGACTGGTCTGTCTGGCCATCCAGGACTGTTAGGAGCATTTGCATCATGCAGGCGTCTGGTGAGTGAAATATTTAAGTTATAAAATCCGTGTATTTGTGCATTCATCGTGCCGAAACGCCTTAGAAATGTGGTTTAGTAGGCACGTTGTTGAAACTTTTCTCTTTGTCTGTTACTGCCTGCAAAAATCGGTTTGGATAATATTTGCTGTATTCAGATTATCAGGCAGAGTCAGCAGTGAATGTTTCATTGCTGTGCTCATATTTAATGGTATGGATGAACTTATTTACAGAAAACTTTCCATGCAATGGAATGCATCTCACAGCTCTTTATTAATGTTAGTGATCTTCAGTGTTAGTGATCTTTTTTTTCTATATTCACTTTTCAATAAAACAAAAAAAAAGTAGGGTGTTTAGAATTTTGATTATGACGGGTATTTCACAGATATAAGGAACTTTACAGTGCTGAACCAAACTTGAAAACTGCCAACGTTTTTGTACTTTTTCTCTCACAGGTTGGTTACTTTAATCATATAAGTCCTCACCAGCAGCCTGCCTGCTCGGCATCTTGGTCCGCGCCTCCTGCACGTACTGCTCGAAGCCGAAGCGGTACGGCTTCTGCGTGCCGACCGTGCCCAGCGTGAGCGGCTCCAGCGCACCCGCCACGCTCGCTATGTTGTCCAGCAGGGCCTTCGCTACTGCGGGGAGAGGGGGGGGGGGGTTATTTTTTATTTAATTTTATTAGCCTATTTAGTTTCCCACTGGGGGGGTTATTGTGGCACATAAAAACATAAGTACATACAAAGGCGAACTTAATGCTAACTAGTAGCATTTTGGTGATGTCGACAAAAAGATTGGTAGTGGTAGTGCGATAGGCTGAGAGGAGAAAAGGGGATGACTGAGGATTTGTTATTAACTGGCGGACATGAGTTGGTGACTGAGAGAACTTAGTCATGACTTTTAGGTATAATTAATGTCACTTGTTTTCTGGCACTCACGAGCTATGAAAAAGTTCCAGTGGCATATGACCTCTGCATCAGTTACCCGTGAAATCTCTCACCTAATAATATAAAGTATCCTATAAAAATTTACTTCTCCAGGGTCCCGTTGAACTCCACGCCAGATAAGTAAGTAGGTATCCTAATCCTAACTAATATTATAAATGCGAAAGTAACTGTGTCTGTCTGTTACTCTTTCACGCCAAAACTACTGAACGGATTTGAATGAAATTTGGTTTACATATGTTCTAGACCCTGACAAAGAACATAGGTTACTTTTTATCCCGGAATTCCCACGGGAAAACTTTTTAAGGCGAAGCGAAGCTCGCGGGAACAGCTAGTTTTATAATAAATAGCTGTTCCCGCGCGCTTCGCTTCGCTTTAAAAAGTTTTCCCGTGGGTATTCCGGATAAAATATAGCCTATGTTCTTTTCCAGGATCTAGACCGTCTGTATACCAAATTTCATTCAAATCCGTTCAGTAGTTTTAGCGTGAAAGCGTAACATACAGACACAGTTACTTTCGCATTTATAATATTAGCTAGGATGATATTTTAACAACTTTACTTCCGGATGTACGTGTACAGTAAGACAATAAGTAACCATAGACCAAGGATCATAATTATAATTGTGAAATTATGATAAATAATTTTAAAAACACGTGTGGAATTCATAATACAACTTTACTGGAAGCTTTAAAATAATCCGCTAAAAACGAGACTATTAATTACTCACAGCTTGCTTAATCTACATGTAAATCATCAATCAAATATTGACCATAATAAGTTGGAGAAACTTTTAATTAGTATTTTTTTAACGTCTCAACATTAGCTACATAACATCTTTTGTAACACCCAAAATAATTAAAATGCAAAACGCGAGATGCATGCTAGTGAGTATATCGTTCTATTTCATGTCCTTTCACAATTTGACCAAATCTGGTCTGCATTTGCTTATGCAGGCCGCACACGACTGTACTAACTTAGTCAGTTCCTGTTTAGATTTTAAAGACAAGTGAGTTGCTTAAATCTGCCGCCTTATTTGAAACATAGGATCTAGGATTAATGGTTCTAATTTGAATAATTTTAACAGGCAAAAATGATTTTTTTTCTTTGAAACCTATCACATTTCACCCTATCCATTCTGAAAAACCTGTGCATAGGAAATATAAGATAGGAAGCATACGAAATATACGAGATAAGTAAAATAATCCACTTTATTTGGAGAACCTTTTTTATTTAGCTAAGTTCCAAATGTCGTACAACATAATGTATTATATAATAAGTATTATTTACTTAGCTGGTTTCAGTGAACTTCATAAGCTTGATACCTATGAGCTATGTAGTGGTTTCTAGCTGCTACTTCGACAAAATCAGTGTAGCCGTTGAAAACATAATTTTCTTACAACGGTTGTCTCGAAGAGATCGCTTTTAGCGATAAGACCGCCATTTTGTGTATCACTGTTATTTAAGTTAGATTTAAGTTTTTTATGATGTGATTTTTAACCGACTTCAAAAAAAGGAGGTGGTTCTCAATTCGTCGGGATCTTTTTTATGGTATTGTATTGTATAATTTGACGTTTAAAACTTTAGCCCAATATCGCAATTCGATCGTTTTGCGAATAAACTCACGTACCCGACTAGATGTTGATTCGTGATACATTTGTCGGAGAAACTGACATTAGCGCGGTGGAAAGTGAGAGTGCTTGCAACGGTTATAGTTCTCAGCCATAATGCTGGGAAGTAGCCATGTATCGGCCATTATGTAAGACCCTTATGGTGGCCGATACCGCTATCAAGATTTGTATTGAATAGCTAGTAGACTGCGATAAATATGCCTGAATACTGTATGTAAGGTAGCATCTATTTCTTTACGCAGTGCACGTCAGTTTACTTTCTAAAGTAGGTATAGGTACCTATCGTTGTTTTTATTTATTCCACAGGTATTCCGAAATTCGGAACATACTGTCAAATATTATGTCCACATAGGTATCATGATTTGATATACGGAGATCAATATTTAGAAATGTCCACACAGTGAAATATAAAAAAATCTTCCACGACTAGATTCCATGGCTTGGACTTACCATATTCATAGTCCTTGCTCCGGTAGACGAGCCTGCCCACGTCGGTGCTGTTCCGGATGCGGTCCATGCGGCGCGTCAGGTTCTGAAGGTTCTCCTTCAGCTTCAGCGGGACAGATTTGTCCAGCTCATTTATTACATACTCCATTTGACCTGGGGAAGTAATGAAGACACGTGAGACAATGTTTTTAAAGAAAGATGACCAAAAATTGCGCTATAATATTGCCAAAAGCACGTGGTGATGATTATCTGGTGCTGGCTGAAAGAAAAACTCAGGAAAACGTTTTAGTATAGTGGTCAACCTATGTAGACCGAAGTCTATTTAGTATGAAGGGGGTTCCTATATAATTTCTGTTCTTCCTTTCTCGTATAGATGCCACTAATTGGAAACTTTATAAATCAGACTGACAGTGTTATTACTTATCTGTTGATGAAGACGTTACATGATGTTGAAACCTAAATATTGGTTATTTATCACAGACTATTGCAGCGAAGGACTAAGTTATAAAACAGCGGGTTACATAAAATGCATCGTGTAACTCATCTTCAACATGACCTAATACCTACTTAGTTCCTGATTCAGACATAAGATGAAACACTTACCTATTTAATAGCAAGTACCTATATTCAAATGATTAAAAATGGGTAAAGCAAGCCGAAAGAGAATGACATCTAATGTCTCAGTATTCTAAACAACTTTTTATAAGTAACTTTAAAAAAAAAACGTTTTATTTACACTTCCGTAATAACTTTGAAGGTGACGTGACTTCTTACTATATTTCTGTCATCATCATCCCTTCAGGCTTAATGTAAGTAGGTACCACTTTTGCAACTCGTTTATCTAGCTGTTATAGTCATTCCATCTTAGATGAAGGGACTCTGTATCACACAATTAATCTTAACTTTACCAATCTCACCTCTAGCCAATTCCACGGCAATATACCACTCGGGATCTTTAGACGGCTTGTTCTCGTAGTACTCCAGGAGTTTGTCCAGTGTGATCGAGATCCTGAACACCTTGGGGATATTGTAGATGAAGTCCTGAGTATCAAAGTACGGGTATATACCCGTAGTGACGCCAGCAATGGCGGCAAACAAGGCAATATGACGCAGAGACATCTTGGTGCTAACTGGCGATTTAAGTCATACAATACTAATGGTGTCGTAAATCTGGCGATAAGGGTGACTTGGTGGATGCTGATTGGGTGCAGTGGCCTCGTTTTTGACGAATTTGGTGTGTGGTCGAGTGTGTAAGAGAAGTAGGTTAGGACTGATATTACCTGCCTATTAAAGAGGTTAGATATGTACACAATGCTTGCCTTAGTTAGGTTATTTTGTACTGACGTGGTAATGGAGCCCTGAATAAGAGTAAGTACATCCAATTAATCTACATTTTACAAAACTTATTCGAGACGGCTGGGACGACCTGGAAGCTGCCGCGCAGGATCGGGAGAAGGGGAAATCCTTTCTTCGAGCCCTATGTCCCTGATGAGGGATAACAGGATTTCATCATCATCTCATCATCATTCGAGACGGTCAACCCGTTTCGGATCTATGCGGGATGGCTTCAGAACAATAAACTAGTTGGTATGTACCAACAAAAATTATAACACCTTTACTATAAAGTTGTCAAGAATGGCATAGCAGACAGCTCCGGTAGGTGTAGAGACCGCGCCATCACTGAAGTCCTATAGCCGTTGCGGTGCTGTTTTCAAGGTGGTAAGTAGTATTGACTCTTTAGCTGCACTCACAGAACTAAATGTCAGATACTGACAAACGCAGCGTGGGACGCCTTCCTGCCCGCTGGTCCGACGACCTTTGGCGGATATCCGATAGTGGCTGGATGAGGACGGCCGAGAGAGGCCTATGTGCAGCAGTGGATGATTATTGGCTGATGATGATGATGATAGTTTGATACGTTACATTAGTTCCCGATTTTGCCGTTAGACTACAGTCGTGACGCGCACTCTACCACTTTATCTTTATATTTCAGTCACGCCACATTCTACTATTCAAGTCCTCCCTCGTTGCGGGGTCATTAACTATGAGCACACTCACGCGTAGAAGCCATTTCCTTGGATTTTCCCTTTTGTTTTAAACTAATGAAAGTTAAATTGATTTGTTGCGGTTTACGCAATAATAAACCACTTTGTATAGACTTTGATTTAAAAATAGAAAGCTAGAGTGGGTTAATGTTGTGTTTAGTCAGCATGTTAGTGTACGCTAGATATCTAATAACATCAACAACAAAATTAATATACCTACAAATTCGCAGTAATTTCTGACTTGAGAATGCGAAGTTAAACATGACTTAAATATGGAATGCAGCAGTATGATTGGTTGCATTGACACAGAACAAAACGCGCTGTATTGTTTAATTGATGATGCTCTGTGAAACATTCAGAAGAGAAACATGATAACATCGGAGCATTACTAAACACCCCCTAATCAGGTCATATGTGAATGTGAAGATGAAATTTAAACCGTTTCAAAAGTAACTATTAAGTATCAACTTGAACATTTAAGTATTATCTTAAGTACTATCTGTCTATCATTGACTTTGATACGTATTGTTGATGTAACAAGTGGCTTGAATTTCAGAGATGTTAAAATGATGCAATATCATCTCTGACTTTACGCAATAAAAAATAAAATAATCGGAAAATATAATAAGTACCTATAGCTGAAAATGTTAAAACATAATTACCTATTAGTAAACAATAAGTAGGTACATTTACCTCTAATAATTTAAGTTGGTTACCAACATTTCTCATAACACGGTTAAGGGTTCTAAAAACATAATAGCCTTCTTTCATTAAATGAATTGAAATAAAATTTACAGGCTACTTATTTAAATTTTATTATAACCGTATAACTAAGTAATAACCATATGCTATACAACTGCTTATTGCACTGAATCAATACTTTAATTTATCCAATTATAGCGCCGCCCAGTGGTAAGTATGTTTGTCCATAGCGGCCATACAAAGTAATAAGTAGAGAAGTTGCAAAAAGGACAGCAAAAGGAGGTCACACACTCGCCAGCACTGACTGGACTACTTTTGTTATAGGGCTCTTGTGTAAGGACACAATTTAGATAGGTAAGTTGTACAACCAAGTTTTAGTTTTAGTTTAAACTTAATTAACAATAACTCGCCGGAAAAACTAGTTTCATTTTCATGAGAAAAGCCAAAGGTCTGTTATATATCCAGGATGTACTAACTATTTATTTAATGAAGAATTGATAAAAAAGTTATTTTTGAAACCAACTTTTAATTAGGTATATCTTCTCTAAAGTTATGTAAAATAAAACCCTCCGCACCTAACTTCCTAACTGCAGATGTTTTATATTTTATGGCCCCATAATAACACCATTACTTAAAAAAATCTTCCAAAGTGCTTCTTCGTCTTGAATATTAGCTATAATTATATGAAACACAAGTGTTCCTTGCACTTGCACAAGCCACATGGGAGGAGAGCCGGGGCTAGTAAAAGTTTCGGTTCAAACTTTTACTCGAAGAGTATGGGAGCTTGAAGTAACACATCGGCCGCTATTCGCGCGCAGAAATTGTTAAGTTTGGTCGCGGCAATGACGCGCTATTTGTTTCTTTTTATTTAACTTTTTAATTTTATCGGCAAAGGTACTATTGTCAAACAGCCTAGTCAGTGAACGCCATGGCATAATGGCCGTGTCACACCAATGGTTTGTGCAGTGGAGCCCACCGGCCACTCTGTTCACAGAAATCAAGCAGAATTTTGGACACGTTGAGCCAGACTACGGTTACAAATGGGATTATTCCGATGCACCCAGGACTAGTGACCCGGTGAAAGTGTCAGTGGATAGTGATTATGGACTCAGAACATTTTATAACCATCGAGTGAAGCATCGATTTAGAAATGGTTACAATAAAAAATATGGTTATAACTCGCCGGATGCAACGAGATCAGAGGATGATGGTAATTATTTATTTGTAGGCTAGGTAAAGCTACAGCTAGTAAACTTTTTATTGAAGCCATGGTGGACTCAAGTTATCACTGTGCTGTGGTGTCTTGCTTCTACATATTATAGGATAAATAAATACGTTTCCTGCCGGAGGGAGACCGCGACATTAGATCTCATAATTTGACAGTTATTTGGTAGTTATACCATGGTTATTCAGTCCAGCTAGTCCTACTTTTGTGCTACGAGTTTTGAGAACTTGTAGACAAAAAAATGTTATTGAAAGGGGGTTACTTAGGGGTCTAGAATGACCCCCTAAGTTCGGCTTAGTATACCCTTTTTGCAACACCCTGTATACCTTTGAAGTATATTGATGGTTGAACTTCAATCTCAATGGTTCGTCAATGGCATGATAAAATTATAACGATGAGTGAGAGAATAATATTTTTCTTTAAACACACATCTGCCAGGGACCGAAACCGGGATCGGGTTGACTAGGCATTTCATAATGTACCTATTTGTTACAATTACAACTATAGTCTGTTCACGCAACCGAGAGAATCTTCGTAAGTAATGTCAATAACATTAACCTGCAGCATCCATTATCGTATTAGGTACCTACATCTCTAATTACTAGGTAGATTGTAAATTTTTATGATGTTATATTTTCGGTTTTAATTCTTTTTATAAGCAAATTTCGCTGTAAATTAAGATGTTAAGATAAGTGGAGCTCTTTTAAATTGTTCATAATTACAGTCATAAACACAAACCTCACGTAAAAATTCAGTAATACATACTCCAGTGCACATACTAACATGCATTTATGAAATGTAGATAGGTAGGTAAGTATAATTTTTTAAGAATATTTCATTTTAATATACTTATGTAAATGTTTACCATATTATTATGCAGGGCTGTTTTAATAATTTTAACACTTACTAAACGAAAAGACCGAGTGAAATGTGACCAACATCTTTCATCTTATTATACCACTTGTACGATACCCTGTATAGTTCTTAAAATCTATAATAAATGTACTTATACTGCCAAAATAGGTACCTAGGTAAATGTAGAGTTTTTTAACAATTACAAAATACTTAACAGTCGATCAAATACTCGATACTTAGCCAGTATTGTACAAGGAATATAAATACTTCTCTGACGAGAAGGTAGTGTGTCAGAGGTTCATCCTTTAGGAATTGGTGAAAACAAATTCTACTGTACTTATACTGAAAAGGCGTGGTTCATAGACTAATACACTATTACCCCCAAATTCATAGAGCTTTTTGACACTCTACAATAGGCTTAAAATTGAAGTTGTGATATACGAATTTCAACTTTTTGACTGACGTAAAGAGTCGAAACTCGTGTGTTTCGAAGTGAATTTTAATCCTGTTGTAAATTTACAATACGGTCTATGAATTTGAGGGTTAGTCTATGGCGTGGTGGACTAGGCCTAAAACACTTTCTATTTCATTGGAAGAAGACCTGAGTCCCAGAAGTAGGGACGTGGTGATGGGTCGTGATGGGGTTCCGCTCATCTGGCATAATCTTTATTGACCAAAACTTATTTCGCATAACTCGTATGGTCTAAACTTTTTTGGCCGAACCATCACTTTGCCAAGACTTATGTGGCATAAGGCTCGTTTCGTCTAAAACTCTTTAGGCACAATCTTTAAACACCTAAGTTTCATTTGCTCAAATTTATGTTCGTCTATACCTATGTATAATCTTGTTTCTCCTAATGTTATCTTTATAAATAATATATTAAATATGTAGTAAATGTACAAATTGTGGTATTTTTCTCCTAAATCCCGAACATCACGATATTGTATGATCAAAAAATCGAAAGTTAACGACCAATATAATTATTACAAACCCCATGAGATCGAAACCTAAAAATAGGTGCGACGATGAGCAAAGCGAGGAGGAGCGTGTTAGGTGCACATGTTCATTAAAACCAAAGCGGAGCGCAGCGAAGCGGAGCGGAGCGTTTTCCAAACAGCGGAAAAAATACAAGGCACCAGTTTGCGCTATGTCAAAGTTAAAGCCAAACGAATATTATTACTTTGTATAAACCTATGCCATAGCATTATTAGGCTATTCAAGATTTGGCCATACCATTATTAGGCTAAACAATGTTATGCGAAATAACTTTTTACTAAACGAGATTTATGCCATACGATTTTCGGCGTAACGAGACTTTGACCAAACGTTACTATGCAATACGAGATTAGGCAAATAAATCTTATGCCAAAAAAGGTAGAACCGTCGTGATGACTGAAAAGGCACGTGACCAACACAGTATCTATGAAAAAGTAAAATTAATATTTTTTTTTTATTTATTTTTTAGAATTCGCCCCTAATATGTCTCTGCGATCGGTACACCATTATTATATAATTAAAGTACTTAGGTGTAGTAGGTACTTTCAAAAATAAGAATATTTAGTAAGGTACACCATCAGAATTACCATCAATTTTAACACAACTACTGACGTATCGAACATGCCTATGAATCTATTATATTATGTAAAATGCAAAAAAAAAGTATAAGTTATTACATTAATTGACTATAAAATATTAAAAGCTTTTGAAATCCTTATTTCAACGAGAGAAAGAAGTGAGTAAGTGGATGGTAATGGTAAATAAAATATGTGTCAATGATAATCAACTATCGATCGACAGACTTTCAATGGCCTTACAAGCAATAAATAAAAATAAATAGGTACGACATATTTAATTACATTAAGTGCCTCTGTGGTCTAGTGGTAGAAGCTTCGCTTCACGACTCAGAGGTCCCGGGTTCGATTCCCGGGTGGGACCATCAATTTGTGTTTCTAAATTGTGGTTCTAAGTTGGCTGATCACCTGATGTCCGATACAGTGAAACGATCCATGCTGTCGGATGGGCATGTAAAGCAGTCGGTCCTGCGCCTAGCTCTCTCCAGTCGTGTCGGTCAATCCGTCCCATTGGGCTATGAGAGTGATGGAACAGAGAGTGCTCCTGTGTACTGCGCACACACTTGGGCACTATAAAACTACTCCTGCGTAGATGGCTGATCTCAAATGAGATTGGCCGCCGTGGTCGAAATTCGGCTAGGAGGACATTAAATTAAGTAGATTATATCAATCATAGCAAGGGTGCGATAAACCTCTCTGGTGATTGCAAATAATGTAAGTTGCTGACTGCTACGCCGAAGGCCGAAGGTCCCGGGTTCGATTCCCGGCCGGGGCAGATAAGTATTTGATTATCGACAAAAATTTGCTCTCGGATTTTGGATGCTCAATATATACCTAGGTATGTGCTGTTTGTGTTGTGTGACTATGAAAAAATGTTTTTGATGTAGGGACATTTTCATAAAAATCACATAACTCGGTAAACCCTGTGTTTGTGGCAAGCCGTTAGAAAGATCACGTAAAAATCGATTAAACATTGGTTACGTAAATCATTTAGAGCATAACCGTTCGTCCCACTCTAACCTGGGCTCTTACTATACTACTGTCTCTGTTAATCAAATCATTGGAAGAAAGAAAAATAGAAAAAAGTAATATGGGGTTGTAAATTTAATTGTAGAGACGGATAGATAATTGTACTACGGTTGAGCACGAACTAATGCTTACTGACGGCTTCTGCGTAATATTAAGAGTTTACACGAATAACTGAAGTTATCAAACAGAAGTTAAGTATGATGTTATTTTCAAATGGGGGCGCTAGCTGGCCTTGTACCTACTCAATTTCAAAGCATCGTTACCAAAATATAATTAAAATTACTTACTACTTTTCTCTTATGTTGACTGTACCATGTTGATATTAAAGCAGGAAATTTATATTTTATTTCCATCCAATGTTTAGGAAATAATGTTTCTATGATGGATTATCCTATATTTGCTTTCATTAAAGTCATACGTGTGATTGGTTACATTGAAAATCTTTTTAATAATGTGTAAGTAATTCATTCATAAATCTGTTCAACTGGTGGTATTGATAGGTGATCCACATGTTGATTTGATCTCAATTCTAAAAGTGTATCATTTAATTTTATAGACACTTACTTAATTCTATTTTAGAAACAAGTACTCCCTTGTACCTAGGCTGCGCGCACCCATGGCTCACCACCTTACCATCACCAAACTAGTGTCAAAAATGAAAATGTTGCCCTATACTTAAAACTATTTTAATGGTGTTATCACTTGTTTCTGTCGCAAAGTTATCTCGTTCTATAACTGGGGGGTTACTCTCTATATCAGGGATACACAGACCGATATAGAGTCTATATGAACGTACATACGATCAAACGAGATTTGTCTGCTACAGTGTTGTTATTCCTAAGCTTCGGAGCGCTGCGCTAACCACGGCTCTATCTAGATTGCGTGACAATTCTCGTATGTTTGATCGTTGATTTAGGCTGTTTTTAACAACATGCGGATTTGATCACGCACGCGGGATGATTCCGCACGCGTTCATACAAGTATACATATGTATTAATTGTAACGCTTGGAATATGGCTTGCCATCCCGCGTGCTTGATGAAATTCAAAAACGTCTCAAAAAGTTAAAAACTGCCATATAAAGAGTGACCCATGGTGTGTCCACGTTTCAGCGCGCACGCGTGTGTCGGGGCTGGCGCTCTGGCTGGCCATGCTGGGCGTGGCGCGCGCGCAGGTGGCCGCCGACGCCGACACGCCGCCCTTCACCACGCTCTACAAGTGGAAGCAGGTCGACTTCGAGTTCCCCACGCCTCAGCATAGGCACCATGCCTTGGTCACCGGGTGAGAGTTCCTCTAGTCTACTGTGGAATTACCACCGCCGAACATTAACAATCGACAATCCAGTAGCGTCGCTTCTGCCAAATGTGTAACAGGCGACCGATTGCTGATATGTCGGTGGTGGTACGGTAGCTGTACTTACAGTTTTTTAGTGCCATTGTTAGCATTATTATATCCTGTTGATATAGCGCCCATCTCTAGTTCTGGAAGAATACAGTAGGGAGAGCAGTCAGAATAGATAGCTGACGGCAGTGAACTATAGCGAGTGGTTTTGCGCAGCAATGTGTAAGACTAACGAAGGCATACAAAATAAATTAACAGAATATGCGAGTAAGTTGTTATAACTGGATCAGTACCGGCGTACCGAACTAAACTACGGTTCGGTAGTGATGTGATGAGATGATAAGATACAGAGAGAAATTCAACATAGTACAAGTAGCTTTCTCTACCGGTGTCTGCCATGTTGCTATCCTGAAATATTTTGTTTAGGAGGATTTCTGTTCAACATTTCTTCTTTAATTTTTTGAACCTATTTTGCATAATAGAGATCAACTTTATTCTAACAGGAGCATCGGAATTCTATAATATGGATGAATGCGAGCGAGAGACTTTACAGCCTAAAAATAGCTAGCCATATGAGCACGGATCTTGCCCGGATAACGACGTGTGTGGACAAATCACAGATCGGATCTGAGATGCGCCTGTCGGGCAGATCCGTGCTAGCATGTACTTTTTGATTGTGGTCTAGACACTTCATCATTTTAACATCACCTTCACCATATTTCCAGTAAATACGTCCCATCCAACGTGCTCCCCCTGGGCCTGGAGGTGTGGGGCTCCCGCGTGTTCCTGACGTTCCCGCGCTGGCGGCCCGGCGTCCCCGCCACGCTGGGCAGCGTGCCGCGCGCCGGCGGGGTCCCCTCGCCCGCCGTCAAGCCGTACCCTAGCTGGGAGTACCACAGGCCTAATAGTGAGTTCCTGCTACACACTATTAAATTCCACAACCTGCTTGCCACGCTACAGTACACAGATCCGCTACCTACGTAGATATATTGTCATTAAGTATATCGCGATTCACTATAAATACGGCGCTATGATTGGTGGAACGTGTATTAAATGGTCGAGTTTATCTACGTCGGTACCGTACCGCGGGGTCACCTACATAATTATAACATACAATTTTCAAAATACATATATTATTTCTATCCTGTATCTCAAATACATTTAGGTACTTTCGTTTTCAGATGTTCTGAACTGCACCGGATTGACATCAGTGTTTCGAGTGAGCGCTGATCTTTGCGGGAGACTGTGGGTCCTGGATTCCGGCCAAATCGACGTGCAAGACAACGCCAAGCAGATCTGTCCCCCCAGCCTGCTGGTGTTTGACCTGAACACTGACAAACTGCTGGCTCGCTATGTCATACCTCAGGAGTACGTTCTGCAGAACTCGCTGTACTCAGCGCTGGTCGTGGATGCAAGGCGACACGACTGCAGTGACCTGCACGTCTACATGGCGGATCCTTGGCGCTTCGGTTTGCTAGTCTTCAGGCAAAAAGACATGCAATTCTGGCGATTCACCCATCACCTGTTTTTCCCCGATCCCATTGCCGCTAACTTCACGCTTCACGACCTGAACTTCCGATGGACTGACGGAATCTTTGGACTGGCCCTTACTGAAGTTAAGGACGACCTATCAGACCGAATCCTCTTCTTCCACTCGCTGGCTGGCCACTTGGAATTTTACGTTTCAACTGCCGCGTTGAAGAAGCAGGAAATGGTGAACAATAGTATGAACGAGTTTAATATAGTGGGGGAGAGAGGGCCGCTGGGGCAGGCCTCGTCCTCGGCCGTGGACCGCCGTGGGGTCATGTACTTCGGGCTCGTCAGCCGGGACAGCGTGGGCTGTTGGGACACCAGGAAACCCTTCCAGAAAGGGGCTTTAGGCATCGTGGCACAGAACACTGAGACATTGATTTTTCCTAACGACATCAAGATAGATCAGGGGTCTAACCAGATTCTGTGGGTGATATCGAACCGCCTGCCAATGTTTCAGGCGAAGCAGTTGGATCAGGATGAGTATAACTATCGGTTGTTGTTTGTGAGTACGGAGGAGGCGGTCCGAGGCACGGTGTGCGACCCTCAGGTGTCGTTCACTCCCCCGCAGGAGGTCATATCTGGGCACAAGACCGGCTGGTGGCCGTCTATACTGTAGACTACATCTGGAATTATCTACAACTAAAACGTTGTAATCTGGGTTTGCAACTTTGCAGTCATGCTGTGCTTGCCATATTTAATCTAAGGTGCATGATGAATACTTTTTTAGTCACAATAAAATTTATATTGAAATATAGTATAGGATTTATTTGTTTATTATCAGTAAGTAGGTATAACTACCTAAATCGTTTAGTTTTTATAATCATCAATTTAACAATAAGCAGATCCATTTTCTTGTGGGTTCAGTTCCCGACGTCACCATCGCGATGGATCCATACGATCAGTAAAATGTGGCTATTAGTATGTAACAAGGCGTTATAAACAACTTAACTAACTTTTGATTGACGAAATTATGTGCTTTCAAGTCTTTCAACATAGCTTATTTATACGAAAACTCTTAGAATACGAATTTTACAATTGCTGTTTGTGTGCTAAATAGTCATATTTGATATCTTACAAGCTTAGGTGTTAAGTTATTATTAGTTAAGTACTTATTATACCTTCTCTATCGTATTTCAATTTGATTTTTAATTAGTTATAACCTGTTTAGTTATCTATTTTTTTTTCATATGTGTAAAAGTATCACAAATCAAGTCATTGAGCATGACAGTTTTATTCTCACCAAACGCTAAAGTAAAAAAACGGACTAATAATCTTCTTCTAGCCGGGAGAGCAACAAACATACCTACATACATAACAATAATTATATGATAAAAAGAAAGTCCTTATAGAATAAAGTTTACATTTAAATATATTATTTAGCTAAGTGATACCTAAGCAGTTACGACATCGTCACAGCATACCTATTGATATGTACCTAATAATATCTAGAAATAATAAATAACTAATATTAAAATATTTATTTCGCGAACTTTCCACTCCATTTACAAGATTTAACCTATTTTCATCTGTAATTATAGTAATGAAGTACCTACCCAGCAATGCACTGGGAGTTCAATCACTAATAAAAAATATTTACTTTTATTGCAAAATTTACAGGAGTAAAATCTGATATGAATATATTTAAAATAAATTATGTAGGTACTTAAGACCTTAATTAGCATTCATAGAATACTTAGAAGTCAGTTTACGTTACGTTTGTAACCCTGAATAATTATAACAGTGGAGGTCGGAGGTACCAGATCATGAGTAAGTTAGGTGTGTATGCGTCAAATGCTCAGATTATTTTTTAAGTCCTTATGAGTAGTACATTAAACTGAGAGAATACTATAATTCCTTCTCCTAAGAAGACCACACCGGAATTGTTTCTTTTAGCGTTAGTTGACAAATACTAGTGCCCTATAACCCAGTTAGTAGTAGAAAAACAAAATTACGCTCGTCTGGCCTCACCCTTAAGCTGTGTTTGTATGCACCAGATATGTGCGATTCCCGCTATGATGTGAAAGCTTTCCGTTTCTATCAGTAGTACTATGCTATATGGATATGGACCAATAAATATGGTCGATGGATATCAAACGTATCCTGCAACCACTGACTGCTGAGGAATGTTAACATCGAAAAGGACAAAAATCTTTTGGTAGGTACTACGTGGGAACACCTAATATATTATCCAACAACTAGATATAAAAAATATAGAAAACGCGAAAGCTGCTGCTTGCGAGTATGGATGTTTGTTACTCTTTCTAAACTATAATACTCTTGAAATTGCGTATGCAGTAAGCTGAAATCCGGGGTAACAAATAGGCTAGGTGCTTTTATTCTGGAGTCTTTTCTATAGCGAAACGGAGCTAGCGGATAATAGTTATGATAAAATAAATCATCAGCAAAGATGCATTATAATATTGCAAAAGGCGTGGTCAGGCCGTTGCACCTTGCACCAGTTATCAGTTAATGCACTTCGCTAACAGATTTTAACCTAACTGGTTTCTGACACGCGAAATAGTGAGACCAGACATTGCTACATTATGTATATCATTATCCACATAACACAAACCACCTTCAGCTGAAGTAGACGTGTATTACGTAACTGTTTTAAGGAGTATATATAAAAAAATATAATTTATTCATTTATTCGTGATAATAATTATTGTGATTTTGCTAAGACGCTTGAGAGGTAAGTTTATTTTTTATTTGTCTTGGTAACTAACTACGTTATTTCGTAGGTTTCCTAAGGATATGATCTGATAATAACAGCTTCAACCCTACTGTCCAAGTTTTATATGGTTATACGGAATATTATGTCATTAAAGTATACGTAGGTACCTACGGGTTCCTCAAGGGGTCAGTCTTAATTACTAGTGTTTACCAACTTTTGAAAACTCCTGAAACAGAAACCACAGTCTTTCGGCTTAGTATACCACCTTTGTAACAGTTTTGTATTACTAACGTTCTCATTTTAAATTCTTAATGTTCTAGGTATTTTAAATTTATACTATTATTTACATTAAGCAACTTCATAAAGCAAAATAACTTACTTACTATTTACACAAAGTTGCTCACCTACGTACCTAAGTTTTTGGGCTTAGGTTGATGTTAGTATTATAATCCCACCTAACAAGGTTATAGTACCTAGATGGTTATGATACTAAAAGCGTTTGACAGCGACACTTGATATCCTAGTAATATTGACCTCGTATTGCGGCCAAGTTAGTAGACCTTAATAATTAGTTGCCTACGTCCAGCAGTGGATTGCTATAGGCTGATGATGATGATGATGAACAATTAGTTAGCCATAGAATGCAAATATTGCAACCTTGAGTCTACCACCCTCGATCAGGAAGAAGTTAGATAGGAATCCTTAAATTAGAAAACCAAAGGTGAGACATCATGATTTTCATGGTCGATCGATTGCTGATCACTCTGATCAGTGATCATTTTATCACATCATAATTATTAAAAGTATGCAAGTTCAATGACACTTATTTCCTAAAACTGGCAAATATACTTCCATAATACAAACAAAAATAATCAAACCGCTGCTCCTTACTCAAACAGGTTTCCCACCTCCAAACACCAACCTTGTCATCAAGGAAGCCAAACAACCAACACAAGATTTTATAGAGTAAACAAATTGCAGATAAAAAAATAATGTTGCCGGCATCAGCCAGGCTGTTTGCCTTGGTGGCGTGCGTCGGCTGTGGTTGGGCGTTTCCGGACGTTACCGAGGATGCCGCGCAGACCTTGTACCAGTGGAAACAGATAGACTTCGCCTTCCCCAGCGCACAGGCCCGCCAGCTGGCTATACAGAATGGGTAAGTCGTGGGTAACTTAATTTAACTCACCTGCCTCCTAATTATTGCCTCCTAGTGCCTGAAAACTAGAAGTTAATCTAGAAAACGATATACTTTTACATTCTAGGATCTGAGTTGGAGGTAGGTTCTAAAAAAATAATTAGCATGTCGAGGGGGAGTTACCACTTTGCTTTTGACGCTTTCAAACAAAAGTTATATTTAATTTTTTATTTGTGTTGGCTGTACCTTGGCTGTACATAAAATATACTTATTGCCTCAAAAATTTGTTTAATAAAATACCATCTTACATACCCATGATTTAATAGGCTATGTGTTGTAGGTATGTAGGTTTCCACATCAAAGGCGGTTTGTAGCTGCTTAGTGAACTATGCATGACTTAATTAATTTAATTATGAAATAACTACACACCTATTTTTGAAGTAACTGATATAGGTACTACATAATTATAATGTAATCTAGAGTTAAGTAGAACACATTGTGTTGAGTGGGTGTGGTCTATGACCACTGGTCATCATGCGGTTCCTACGTAAATTTAATACATAGCTAGCTAGGTATTAAGTTTGGGCTAACACTACAACCTCACAGCTAGTATAAATCTAACTCGAATAAAATTTTGGCTAAATTAATCAGCGGCCGCTATACGGGTTTTTTACCGACACGTTAACGTTCCACCAATCTGAGAGCCGCATTTATGGCTAATCACAATAAGTATAGTGACGTTTATCTACGTCGATAGCGAACCCGTGTAGCGGTAGCATAGCTAACATAGCATTAAGACTTTAGTCTTCCACATTCATACCACCTTATTAAATGTATATTCTTATAACCAAAAATCCACCTCTCAACCCGCAGCCAGTACATCCGCTCCAGCGTGATCCCACTGGGCGTGGAGCGGTGGAAGGAGCGTGTCTTCGTGAGCACCCCGCGATGGAAGCGCGGCGTGCCGGCGACGCTGTCCGCCCTGCCTGTCGCGGCTACCGAGGAGTCGCCGTTGTTGCAGCCTTATCCCAGCTGGGAGTGGCATAATGCTGGTATGTCTTGTCATTTAGCCGAGCGTCCACTGTCGGCTAAACTACGTTAGTTCGCATAGTTGAGCCAGGTGTTCATACATAGTAAGTACTTAGTTTGCGGTGGATGCACATGCAAACTAACTTAGTTTAGCTGGCAGTGGATATTCGCCTTTAACCATGGGTGGGTGAAGTTGAAGTGCAGATCTGCGCAGACCTTAAATTAATAATGTACGAATAAGATGGTAAGTATGTCAAGTACAAAAAAGCAACAAAATTAATCTTATTTTGTTTGCTTGCAGACCGTTTTAAGTATACTTAATGACAACGATTGTATCAATGAATAAAGTCACAAACCTTTCCCCCATTAAAGAATAACGTACGCTAGTAATATTAGTTTAATGCTTCCAACCGAACTAATTCAAAATAAGAGCTCAGTGGAAGAAGTGTAGTGCTATTTGTCGAAATGTTTCTTTTGCACTGACACTCCTCCTTGTTCGAAAATTGTTTATCTAAGGCGTAGATACATTTTCCAAGCTATCAAACGGTGGCGTCAACAAACACAAGCGCTAGATGGTTTGTCATTGTGGTGAAAGTGAAAGGATTAGCTAGTTAATAATAATATAAGGAACTCGCTTTGGTTGGGTGAGCTGCGGTGTCGGTATGATGCAGATGATGTCAGTCGGGGAGGCTTTTTTCATGCACGAGGTGCATCATATAGTACTAAGTACGCATAAAATAGTACTAAGTAAGTACTGATAGGTACTATGAACCAAAACGATGCTATAATCCTAGATAGCGCTGATGATAATGATTATGATGATAATATTTGTTATGTTTCTGAAACCAAAAAAGTTGCTGAAAATATGTAAAAATATACTTACAAAGCAGCAGCGTTATGTCCCCATCTCATTATGTAGCTCTGACCCCCAATAACGAAACTTATATCTACCATATTCGGATTACACTGACTGTTTGGTAATGTGACCGAGTTCTGTCAATATCAGTGCCATAGAACAACGCCGTTCTCGGGTGTCGCTGTGCACGTATAAGCTTTCAATATTATTTAAATTAAGACGGTTACCTAATTTAAATGACTCAACCTGCAAAAATTCGAGAGTATCCACGTACTTTAAACGCCAACATTACATAAACTGTACATTTACATAACAGACACATTTTTATTTTTCAGCCAACTGCTCCGGTTTCATATCAGTGTTCCGAATGAACATCGACCACTGCGGCGTGATGTGGGTGCTCGACTCGGGCGGCGTGGAGGCCTTCGAGACCCCGCGGCAGCTGTGCCCGCCCACGCTGTACGCCATCAACCTGGCAACAGACAAGGTGCTGGCCCGCTACCCCATCCCCGCCGAGTTCGTCCTGCAGAACTCCCTCATCACCAACATCATCGTCGACTCCCGCGACGCCCGCTGCCGCGACCTGCACGTCTACATCGCCGACGCCTGGCGCTTCGGCCTCATCGTCTTCCGCGCCAGCGACGCCGCCTTCTGGAGGTTCTCCCACTACTCCTTCTACCCTGAACCCCTGCTCTCCAACTACACCCTCCACGGCCTCAACTACCAGTGGTCCGACGGACTCTTCGGCATGTCTCTCGGTAAAATGCAAGGGAACGACAGGACGTTGTTCTACCACGCGATGTCTGCGTCGATGGAGTTCTTTGTGAAGACGTCAGTGCTACGGGACCCGGCCCGCGTCAGTAACTCTGTGGACGAGTTCAAGCTGCTCGGCGAGGACCGCGGCGCCGCCGGCCAGGTCTCTGCCTCGGCTGTCGACCGCAACGGTGTCATGTTCTACAACCTCATCTCCAAAGACAGCATCGGCTGTTGGGACACCTCTAAACCCTACAAAAAAGCAACGCTCGCCACCGTCGCAAGAAACAACGAAACTTTAGTCTTTCCTAACGACCTAAGAATAGATCATGAGGTTCCACAGAATGTTTGGATGATAACTAACAGGTTGCCAATGTACCAGTTTAATCTAATAAACCCTGATGAGTATAATTTCAGAATAATGTATTTGGATCCAGTTAACACTGTAAAGAATACTGTCTGTGATAGTCGTAACACTGTTTCTTATCAGAGCTTTTTGCCAGGTTTCAGTGCTGCACCTTCTTATCTTGATTTCGCTTACAGAAGGAAATAATAATTTATTTTTTCATTAGAATCTAAGTAACCAAATAATGTTTTACAATAAGAGTTTATAAATAGATACTTAAGATTATTTAAGTAATAAAAACTTCAATAGAAACTTTTTTTAATGTTCTACTGTATTTTTGTTATAAGTATTTATTTAACACCATCTAATTTTTATCGTCGGTATTTTCAGTTGGTTTTTTATTGGTTGATTCGCTGGTAATGCTTTCAGAAGATTCTACAATACTAACTTGTTTACTCGTAGTAGGCTGCAAGTTGTCTCGAGATTGAACTTCACTTGTAGGTTCAGAAGAAGTCGGTGTTTGGTTTAGTATTTCACTGTTTTCTTCAACTTCCTCTATCATCGTTTGAGTATTATGATCTGCTTTATTTATATAATGTTTACTTTCATCATTTAAGTCATAACTTACGGTACTGTCACATCTTTGTGGTGTGCCTGCTGCAGGTGTCATGGATAACTTCAATTGTGTAACAATGCGGTCATATTGAATCATTTCAAGGGACTGTAGTTTTTGTGAGGATACTTGTATATCTTTAGTAGACGTAGAGCGCTGATCGGTACTATCGTGTGAATTATCTGTAGTACTTTGATTAGCTAATATTTTATTTCTAGATTCGGAGCCTTTCTTCATAAATATTTGTGGATAATCTCGCAAGTATGCAGGGGTTCTCTCTTCTTTGCTACCGACGTGAGGTGGAGTTTCACTTTCCATGGGCATCCTTATATCAGCAGATAATTTAGTTGTAGATCCCCTTGGAAGTAACGCCAAAGAACTCGGGGAGAATATGGTACCAGGCTCATCATCGTGATTTTGATAAACAGCAATACGTAGCATCATAATACAGAATTGCTCTAAGATTCTGTCGACGTCCCGTGGGACTTGCGGCACTGGTTCAGAGGCGGCGGTTTCCTCGTAAGCCCGATTGCCCAAATATGTCGTGGGCCGCACTGGGGCTATTTCATCGTTCGGCTCTACATTTTCGTCATCTGTAGCAGGTGGAGAAGACTCTGCCGTCACTATTTTCACTTTAGGGCGTTGGTTTTCTTCTGCGGTCTTAACTTGATACCTGAGGGAAAATATTTCTCTACTAAATTAGGTTGGTAAATATATCTGGATATTATGGATGTGTATAGTATTCCGGGAAGCAGTTAATAAGAACAACTCAGTACTGAAAAAAGTTATTGCACACAAAAGGATGCCTATAGCCACCAGTGGGCGATAGAGGGCTGATGAAAATAATGATGATCTAAAGCTACAACATACATGTTCCGAACGATGTCCTTCCTCAGGTTCTCTTCGTCCAACATTGACTTGGTCCGCCTCCTCCGCACTGCCAGTTGGAGACCGACGTCATCCTCCAGGTCAGGACTGGTCACCGGGAACTGACTGAACGTCGCCGCTAGCTTCAACGAGTGGTAGTAACTGCCAATAAATAATTAGGTAGGTACTATTTATAAGAAGACCATAGCATAGTGGTATAGTTCAAAATAAATAAACAATGACTGTACTTCAGTCGTGGAGAGAATGCGTTTTTGACGCCTATGTCTGTAAGAAAAGTGGTTATGGTTTTCCTTTGCAGCCATCAAATATCTATAGGATTTCGAATGGCATAAACGCATTCTCTCAACGGCCATACTTTAGTTGTACTCTAAGGAAGTAGTAATAAGTGACTGCTGACTATCAGTTAGTAAATTTACGGATGTTTTTAATTTAGAAAAGATAAGGAATTTCTTTAATTTCTAGAGGGTAGGTAAAGTTCTATGCATAAATTGCATAAGCTTTTAACTTATGACGATTTATACGAGTATGAACCGCTTACAAACTCACCTGTAAATAACCATCCAAATGTAGAAAGAGGGCGTGATGGCCACCACCTTGTTGACCAGGAACCTCACGCAGGGCGTCCGGGCGGGGCCCAGCAGCAGACACACGCCGAGCCCCATGGCCAGGCTCGTGAGCTCACAGAGCAGGTTGCGGATAGCGGCTAGGAGGAGCCAGGGCAGACTAGGGTGGGACTGATCTCTTTCAGACTCCTCACCCTAGTCCCTGCAGTTCTATTCAAAAGCTTTTTACTTACAACAGCCGCTTATGGCCTGTAATCACATACGGTATTACTCGATCGAGCTAAACTGTCGAGAAAAACCCATGGCATAAAATTACTTTCATTTAATTCCATCGAGCTGTGAGTATTGCGGTCCACACGTAGATTTTTACTCGACATCAAGTAAAACTATCGAGTAATAACGATAGTGAGTACTGGCCATTACAAACCCACCTGTAAATAACCATCCAAATGTAGAAAGAGGGCGTGATGGCCACCACCTTGTTGACCAAGAACCTCACGCAGGGGGTCCGGGCGGGGCCCAGCAGCAGACACACGCCCAGCCCCATGGCCAGGCTCGTGAGCTCACAGAGCAGGTTGCGGATAGCGGCTAGGAGGAGCCAGGGGAGGACTAGGGTGGGACGATCTTCCTGGAATAATGCCTTAGTTGGTGAGGTTAAAGGGGTGGGAGTGTGATGTGGACTTAGGAGCTTACCAGGGAATTACATACATAAAGGCATAACTATAGACTGTGTGTGTTTAAATTTGGGTGAAATGTTTAATGGATTTAAGATGTTAAATATTATTTTATGTGCCTTGTGAAACGATTTCAGTAAGTCCATGGCATACTTATCTTTTTATTTAGATGACTTAATTGATAGTATTGCTATTTATATTATATTTTCATCAAAATCAGTAAGTACCAAAATCGTAAGTAGGAGCCCATTGGGGTTCATCAACCCATTCAAAAGTAGATTTTCTATTTAATTGCGCATTGACACCATAAAACATTTAAACCACTAAAGAAGTAACCACCTACCAGAAACGCCGGATACAAGAGCACGATGTACGAGGCGAGGAACACGTACACGGTGAAGCACTGCACCAGCATGACGCCCGAGATCATGAAGCGCAGCGCCCGCGCCACCGCGCGCGGCAGCGGGGGCATCGCCATCTGCCACACCTGCGGGTATACCGCCAGCGACACATTAGCTAGTAACAATCCATAAGCTGATATAATCTAACTTGTATGGATCTGACAGGAGATCGACGCTGCTAATAATTGCTAATATGTCGGTTATGGTGCGGTAGCTGGTCAACATGGAAAGGATGGGTGATCATTAGCCGTTTTACCTAAGGCCCAAATCTGCGTCACAAATAAATTTCGGTACACGCGAATAGGTAATATAATTTAGGGTTGCACCGTGTTTCAGGAGTGTAAAACACGATGGTAATCCTAACTAATATTATAAATGCGAAAGTAACTGTGTCTGTCTGTCTGTCTATCTGTTACTCTTTCACGCCATAACTACTGAACGGATTTGAATGAAATTTGTTATACATATGGTCTAGATCCTGGGAAAGAACATAGGCTACTTTTTATCCCGGAATTCCCCGGAAGCTCGCGGGAACAGCTAGTAAAGTATAAAAGTAGGAGCATACGATTTAAACTCCATTATGTGGTGGTAGAACGGCGAACTGTTATGTTTGAGGGGGTAGTTTGGTTTGTAGGGAGGGTACTTTTTTCGATGGTACATGGTGGTGATGGTGGCGCTAATTTTGAGAGTCCCTTAACATTATAGTTAGATCCAACCCGATTTTATACACCTACAAAGATGATTCTAACACCAACCAGTAAAGCATATACAAACCATCTTCAAATTAGAGTTGACTTTGAAGAGTGTGGCGTCAAACACTGTCCTTACGAGTCCCAATATGGTCCAGAGACAGACCTCCCCCTGCAGGCTCAGCCCGAAGTATGAGAGTATGTTGTACATGATCTTGTGGTGGATGTTGGTCACAGTAAATGTGATTTAACTACATTTTGAATGTATTATTTGGATTAATTTCCTGTGTTGATTCAGGTAATGTCATAATAATCGGCTGTTCGTAGAGTATGGAGTATTACGTCATTGTACGTCAAAAGCGCATGAGTGACGCGCAACAGATTATAAGGTCACGCTTACGATTCTGAGAAGTTAATAAAACTATTTTAGGGAAAACAAACATGAAACTTAAAACAATTTTATTACTCACACTCCAGTACCATTGCCGGAGCTTGAATCGCAGGCGTTATCTTGAAAATATACGTTCGAGGCTAGTTCATTCAAACATTCAATGTTGGACGGAGTCGGAGTGACGTGACGTGACACAAACACCGACGAAAACAGAATATCCCCGGCTAGCGAGCGCACCGCGCGTCTTTCCCGCGCTTTGCTCTCACCGTGATTTTCCCGCGCACTGAAATTAAAAAGTAAAAGAAAAAAGTTTCTGTTTTAAAATAGTGACGTTTTCGTTTGGGAAGTGAAAAAGTGCCTGTCAGTGTTTTGTTTTTAATTTTCCAGCCAGAGTCAAAGGTAAATATGGCATTAACTACAGTGAGTAATGAAAAAGAGGTGTTTTGCGGGTGTTTGTTCGTATCTGTAATAATAAGACGTGTGTAAATAATTAAAACATGTTGATTTAATGAACCATTTCGTTCTGGTGTTCAATTGAGTATAGACCTTGATCCGTTTCAGCATATTGCGTCCTTACCTTGAGCGCGTGAGTCGGTGGTTATTTTTAATAATTCCGTAACTCGCAGCATCCCGTATGTTACCTCTAGACTCCGTAAATATCTCTACATTGGCGATCGAATGAGAAAATAGGTCAATTTTCCCATAAAGTACCTACTTGTACTGGGATTAAACTACCTACGGCAACGTACACGGATGTTGATAAGCTCGACATAAATTACGATACCGTATCGTATGGTAGAGTTTTCTACTTCAGAAGGAAAACGCATAAAGGTTAAAAATTATAACTAATTTTAATCATACTATTTTTATTATCTTTCTATATAGGTAGAGCTAGTTGAGCTAGAGTAGAGGCAATTGAAAATTATGTAAATAGTAACATCTGGCATTGGGCATCTAAATAATTTATATTTAAAACTGAATTAAATACTTGCATACTAGGTTGATAGATATAATCTTAGTAATAATAATAATAATTTTCACACACTGAATAATAATTTATGTACTATGTACACTATTGTACACACTCTACCCAGCTACTAAGTATGTATGCTTCTATATGTATATACCTAAGTAAATTCCTAAGAAGTTAGCTCACATATTAATAACACAGCCTCCTACATAATTCCTGCTCTCACACTATCTGATTACAATAATATGTATCACAACTGCATACATTGCTTCCATACTTCGTGTAAAGTCGGCTAGTCTCCTATAGAACGGTATGGGACGAGCGATGTTACGTTGACAATGACATCATCACTCCACCTTGACCTTCGCTGCTACAATGTCGATGTCTGTTGTTTTTTTATTATTACTTTTATTAACATCAATGTGCAGAATTGCATGAGAGGGATACTTTAAGTTGGTTAGTTTTGTATGTGTTCCGGTATTTTAACGAGTGTTTTAAGGAATCTTTATGAAATTCATGAAAGGGAATAAGGTTTTTTCAATTTGGGTTTCACGATTCCTTTTTTTTTCAGAATCTGAATTTTTAATAATTTCCGATAAGAGTTATGGTACTTATGCCTAAGTAAAGTGCAATAACTTGTGTACCTAATAACTTTTTCTATCGGTCTTTTTAATTATTTGGAAAAACATTGATTTAGAAGATAAATAAAATGAAGATAATGAAGCGAGTAAACATAGGCAAGGGTTTAAATTGTGATTGAGTAAGATGTGTTTCATTTGTATTTTTAAAACGCCTTTAGTCTTCTAGAAACTTAAAGCCGATAAAATCTATATAATCTTGATATAAATAATGAAAATTAACCCAAAGTGTGTCAATGGTTGGTTTGCGTTGGTTGATAAACCGATATCCATGACCACAAGTGTTGGTGCTTGGTAGGTGTTGAGTCAAATATATACAAACGGTGGGCAGTACCCATTTACACCCTTATTGCCCTACAATAAGGTTCAATTCACAACAAGAGGAAATATGCGTGGGAGTAAAATGCGTACCTGTGTGCCCACGTAGCTACCAAAAACGTGGACAACCATGAAGAACAATATCTCAATCGATTTTCCCTCTTATTAGAAAGACATAAGGTGTGTTTAATAAAACGACAGAGGTGTACAAAGTTAATCAAACATTAGCTTCCTGTTGTTCGGAGTTTTTGGGAGATATTGGACGCACCAAAGAGAAGTTAGAGCTATTTGCTTAGTTTGTATGATTTGATTGGTATAATTACAAAATATTGTAGAGTTTTTATTTTTTTCAAGAATCAATAATAATGTTAGTCTTCATTAACCGTTCCTGTACTAAAGAGTCAATACCACCTCCTTTCCTTACTGTTCATCAGCAGTAGCAGCAACTTTTTACTTTTCTCCTCCTTACAAGTGCACATGGAACCAAGAAAACCTCTTTCCAGCCAGCCAGATTCCATCACATATTCCACCAAGGAGTATCGTATTTCATTACTAACAGATACGAAACTCCTTTGAACAACTAACTCTTATCGCGCATACCTCTTTCATATCCCTTGTCCCCGGTATCTTGAGGTCTAGTCCGACAACTTTGATTCTTATTACTCGAACATGAGGACTATTTTTTCCTGCTTCTTAGATGCGTTCCCAGGTCTAGGCACAAGTGAATGTATGGTACGTGAAATCACGTGAAGTTACTTCCACCTCCTTGTATGGTTGTCACTGTATAAACATAGTGTTCCATGTTCGAAACCATCCTACATTGGGTAGGTATCCGAGCTTTCTCTATGGCACTGTCAATTTAACTGTATGGGAGCCTTTAAGCTTGCTTTAGGCCCACTTTATTTTTGGTATGGGTATGCCTGAAATGTGACTTTTAAGTACTGCCTCATTATTGTTTAGAACACTACTAACTTATTTGAAAAAAGACGTAGATATACATGTAAGTAAGTATTATGTTTTCCGAATAGACTTTTAGGTCTTTTAGTGCTTGCTAATTTAATGGACCTAGTCTATTTGTTTGCTATAAGCTAGAAGTACTTATTAAATATGTAGGCACTTAAGTAAAGATTTATTTATTTATTTAATACTTTATTGCACAAATATAACATAAGTGTACAAAAGGTGGACTTAATGCTAAAAGCATTTTCTACCAGCCAACCTACTAAGATTGTTTACATACACAGATATTTCAGGAAGAGTTTAAATTAATAACTAAGTTACATATAATTTCTATTCGGAGGAAACCAACCTTTCACTCATAACCATCCTCTATACATATGCATAAAAATTGTTTCCCCGAGTCATCCATCATCACGAGATGATTCATCGAACGTACCATTGCGTTCCAAATTATGAAACAACTGCCTAACTGCAGTCATTAACCGACTAATTAGACTTATTAGAGCACTTTCTTGCTAAATGTTCTAAGTACACTTACTGTTTTGTTTACTGTTAGTGCTAAACTCTTACCGTCGACCGAATATTGCGGAACACGGATGTTAGTGGACTAGCGTTTCATACTCAGGTTTCATCAAAATTTCTTCAGCCGTATAAATAACCTCTATTTGCTTACGTGTTCAATGTTCTATTTGGTTTTATTTATATAGAATTGAATGAGACAGATTTTATTACGATGTATAAGAAAATAATAATTTGATTGAAGATTCTAGAGCACTCCTCGTTATTCTTATGTTAATCCAATTCCGTTAAGCATTCCTAGTGTTAAAGATTATAAAAACTGTGATATATATTACTAACATTCAATCATTCGTGATAATAACAATGCGTCCGACTTGGCTACTATCCACTCTACGAATTAACCTCACACAGTGATACAGTCATGCACAGAGTCATCGAACATATGGCCCACCGCAGTCGCTGAGTCATGCCCCGGCATCGGCATCGGCAGCGGCAGCGGTGTTACTTCATAGAAATGTGACTATAATTATTATTGTTATTTTATTACTCTTGGGTTGTGTGATGAAATAAAATTAAACCATAGTCACGACAAGTCAGAGTCATTATTCTGTATGTAAACTGTTGGACTCTGCCGCAATTTATTTTTAAATTAGGTACCTATCCTATTTTAAAGTATTTTGTCAAAAAAAAAAACACTTTCAAACTCTTACACAGGGTGGATTTTTATTGGTTGTATACTTAACTACACTCACGGGCAATGAAAAGGTTCCACTGAGAAAAACACACATTTACTCCTAAACGGAAAAAGCTAGCTTTATGACGTCTTCTGCAACATTAAAGTTCATTTAACGGAGCATCAGGATATTACCAACTAAACACATAATTATGTGGTTCAAATTTTAAATAATCGTTAGAAAAAATTTGGGTCGTTTGGTGTCGGCTTTTTGTGAGTGGAACTATTTCATTGCCCGTGAGTGTAATATTTTAAAAATAAATGTGCACCAACAATGAGCAACATCCACACTTGACTCAACAAACCGCGATTTATCGAGCATTTTTCTCTCCTCGCTAGCCTTGGTCGGCGGTCCTGAGGTCTATGTCCATTTACGGTACTGCAACCCTCGTTCATGATCGTGACTGCACTTCATGTTGGCATTGACCAGTTGACTCATTGCCTCGATGACAGAGTTTTTTTGTTTTAATTCCGTAACTAATAGGTCACTGGCCGCAGATACAATAGTATCAACCTCAAGATTACCCGAAAGCTTCGCTGCGCCTTAAAAAGTTTGCCTGTGGTGGAATTTCTAATTAAATTTGAATTATTTTAGCTTCCTACATAGTTAAGTAGGAAAAACGTACAAAATTTTCTCGTGAAAGACTTGCAAACATGCACACTCTCAGAAGCTTTTGCTTTTATAATATTAGAGTGAAGTGATAAAGTGAGATATTATTGCACTCCTCTGAAAAATGATCTGTTTACCTTTATTACTTATCTAACATTTAAAAAGATGTAAGTACTTATAATGACCTAATAGCTATATTTTAATTCCATTGCAATCATCACTAGTAATAAACAGACATAGGTATTTATAAAGACCTTGAATATTATCTCTAGTTTAATAGGTTAAATAAATAGACCATCATAATCAGTACTTAATCAGAATTACAGGCAACCTAAATATATATGTATAACATGTCCGATTCCCATATTACAGTTTCTGCCTAGTTTGGAGTCGGATGGCCGTGTATCGGATGACGCCATATATTATTAAATAAAGTATTATAAAGTGGTCCTAAGTGCAGTTGCCAACATCAATTTTCGCAATCTGGAGGGTGTGTCTGGTCCAATCCAACTAAATTACTAAAACTATCCTACTACCTAGATTGAATGGAAAGATTATGTCGGAGTCCACTTTAAAATTCACCTTCATTTACAAGTACTTCTACTACCATCAAAATAATCAAAATTTATCGACTCTGTAGCCACATTCTTGGAAAAACACCGATTCCACGTCAACTGTTTTTTTAAAATTAATTTATAATTATGTTTAACTAAATTTACTTAATTGAATCCGACCATCCTACCGTCATACATCATATCAAGAAGTGTGGGAGCTACTGCTGGTGCTACGCTTTTTATCAACTTTCCTGTCAGCCACTGTCATAAGAACTATTTCTAAATTAAACGACTTTGAAAAAGGATGGAGGTTCTCAATTTGTCTGTATTGTATGTTTTTATTTATTTATGTTCTATGTGTTTCCAACTTTCCACCGATGTCTTCGCCAGAAATGGACCGATTTTGATAAAACTTTTTTTTATTCATAAGATAGTTTATTACTTATTAAATTTTGATTTAAATTATTTTTTTTATTTTATTATTTTTTTTCTTTTCATGACCGTCACGTGAATTACGTCGTCGTAGGTAGGCTAAGTTGGCCCGCATATTGCATCGGGACCTGTGTAGCAAGATTATTGTGTGTACAGTTTAAATAACTTTCTTATCAAAGTAAGTCCTACATAAACTGCTTTGAAGTCACACCTTGAGCCATTGTTAGTGGGACGATGTCAACACACGTTACCCTTGAATAATAGAAATACATCATTCACTGTTTGTCGACTAAACATTAGACTAACTGTCTAACGTGTGAATTACATAGCTAGTCCTCTAAGGCCCGGTTTTTTGATCCGTGGTCAACTTTAACCATTAGTCAAGTCACGTGTCAAGCATGACATCTGCATACGAATTTCGTTGATTTTTAACCAATAGTAGCCATTTTTGACCATTGGTTGAGCTAAATAGGGATAAAAAAACTGGCCCTTAGTAAAGAGAGATAAGTCTCATACATACGAGTAGGTATCTAATTAATTGATTTAGTTTTGATTAAAACAATGGTTTTAATAACTTCCCAATAGGTGCAAGAAGAAGTTATGAAGCAAATTCACTTTTGTACCTTGTCAAAATTACAATCCACCTATTTACACTTTCAAATATTGACAGCGGGTTAGTCTGACAAAGCACAAAGTGTAATCGCAGCCAACTTCAGGAACTATCAAGTTGTTTGGATCGAGCTGTACTTAGCTAACAATTACCTACTTTATTCATAGTCCCTAAACTTTCAATTGCATCGATGTCCCACATACGAAAGTACCTAATCGGGTGCAGTTGATTCGTCAATTAAGAGTACAATCGAACAGTGTTACAGTAATAGTATCAAATTACTGTGTATAAAGGCGTCCCCACACATGCGTACAGAGCTACGCATTTGGGCGTGAGTGTAGAAGAGGGCGTAACGGAGTTGCAGTACTCATAGCTATTTATAATCTGTTATGGAAATTGCCTAAATATAGGCCTGCCCCAATTTGCTGCTTGATGAAGATGTAATCTGTCGTCAGTAATATTCATCGCCGTAATTTTAAAAATAAATTCGTTAAAATACTTTTTTTAAAAGACAAAGTTTTTTTTATTTTTTGTGACGTGCGTGGTCTAGCAATCAACGATGCCGATGGCAGTTAAAATATTATGTATTTTCAGTTGCTCGTACCTATTTATAGAATCCACGCTTCATCGCTTCTAATAATAGAACTAAATTTTTCCTTTCAGTCGTTTTAACACAGACTTATAGATCGCTTCTCTTGTATGTAGTCTTTACAGCAATTTCCCTCAAAAACTTACTATCTATTGCTACTCCTAGTAAATAGAAGAACCTATGAACGTAATATAATAATAATAATAATATAATAATAATAATTCTTTATTGCAGGTGTATACCCATAGTTAAAATTAAAATGTAATGTTTTTGCTGATCTATTTTATTTCTTATGATGTTTGAAATGTAATCCTTTCATACATCTACGCCTACGAAAATAAATAGGTATTCTACATTCTATATAATTCGAGATCAAGTGGGAGCATTCCAGAACTCCGTATATCGTTTACAGATGGTCTTTTAATCGAAGTTTAACTGAGAAGCGACGCGTACAGACTGTACAGAGTACTTGAATGTAAATTTATGAGGTTGCATCATTTTATGATGCAGTTACGAAACACTTATTATTTATAGAACTTTGTTACTTTCTGTATTGAAAAGGGTGTCCCATGATCATATATAAAATTTTAAAAATTCTCATACTACGACTGATTCTAAAACTACATGCGCTTGCTGTTTTCAGTTAAAATATATATATCTGGTTTCAAATGGTCCCTATTCATCATATTCATAGCCAAAATAATTTTTTAAACAACTATGTTAAACTAAAATATATTATGTAGACAAGAGGAATACACAGACCCACTGTCCCTTACAAGCTTAGAAGTCGACTGCTGGGCATTATAGGCCTTCTACATAATTTCGACCTATAGTTGTTAGCGATGACAATGACAAAGAAAAACAGTTTTGTTTAGTTCAGCCTTCATATTTGTTTAGTGTGTGAATGTGAAGATACAAGATCATCGTGAGGACACGTGCCAAGATCCACCGACCCACTGTAGTAATGGTAATTAAATAATAATACTTAATGTTTTGGTTGTACCGACAGCTACGTTATGAATAGACAAAAACACTTGAAGTAAATAAGGAACCAGTGTTTCGTGTTTTGTAAATTTTGAGCTATTGTATTGTACTTTCTTAACAATGGGATATGGATAATACTGCCTTAATAGTAAGTCTGTTAATTAAACGTTTTTTATAACATCAACAATTAATACAGTTATTGTTTTTCCATCTCGGGACCATGGGGTCCCGGATATTTGGAAGGCGTGCATGGGGCCGAAGCCAACATGTAGAGGCCCTTTTGACAACATTAATCTATATGAAATGTGACACTAACCAACGATTTTCCCTGTGAAAACTATAGAAGTAAACCCAAGGAAAACCCCCGGTTAGTGCAGGACTATTGTAGGATATGGAGAAAACTAATACAGGGTTATGGAGTGGGGTGCTAAATGGACTGGGTAACATACAGTTATTATTATTATCAAGTATACCTAAATGCTCGTATGCATGTATAGCTAGATAGTCCAAGATCGAGTCTCATCACGTCTCGTAGATGGCCCGATACCGTTAGTGCAAGAGGGTCACTCTATACTGACGAAAAACTTACTAAAGAGAACTGTCGACACGTTTAATGCAAAAAATATAGAGACGTGGTTCATGCAGCAGTGATTCAAAACTTAGTTTGTCGTCATATAGAGTAACCCGCCAGGAGTTAGACGAGTTTTTAGTAGTTGAACAGTAGTTCTACAGGAGCCGTAACGATCACTATTGCCACTCGAGACTCCCGTTGTGACGGGATATTTGATTATTATTACATCAACAACTAAACACATCCGATTCTTACTCCTAAAACCCTTCCTTCATTGGAAGGAGACTCGTGCCCCAACAGTGGGGAAATGATGGGTTGTGATAATGACATCAAAAACTAGAAAATAAATAATTACACCAAAATGGAATTGGAAGGTATTTCAAAATTCTGGACTTATATCGTTCTGCTGAACTTCTTATCGGACTGCAGTCCCCTTGTCTTGTCATTGACCCAATTGGACGAAGAATAATTTAAGTAATCGTTCAAACTAAACGTTTTATCAGTAACCGGAGTGTCCCCATGTGACTTACCAGTAACGACATAGGCCGCCATAACATGTTGCACAACGCGCCTAACTGCTAACACAGATCTATCTTTAACTTCTATAGACTATACTGTTATGGTCCAACAACACTAACTTGGCAAAGGGTAAAGGATGGGAGATTATTTTTTCTTTCACTGGTTTAGTAAAGTTAATCTATTACGAATATTAATTATCTTTATAGCTTATCATATAGTTAATTCAGATGAAGATTAAGCACATAATTATCACGCATATTCTATCTATCTTTTTATATGAGTAACTATACAAAGATGGGACTGCGAAAGGAGATTATTATGGTTAAACAATATAATTAGTACCTAACTTGACCAACATAATTGGAACCTACTTACGCATAGTTACTTACGTATTTTATGCTTACACAATACAAATATTTCCTTTAGAGGTATTCATGTTAGTACCTATACAGGGTGTTAACTAGAATGCGTTTGAGCGGGAAATGGGGGTTAGTATTAGTCTAACCAAGCACGTTTCTAAGAAAAAAAACATCAGAATCTCGAATATTTATGTTTAAAGTCTAAAGTAAAGTGAAAAGTTTTACCTTAATCAAAAACATGGTCACCCTACACAAACACATAACCAATGAGACATTCGATTGCAAAAGAACACACACTGTAAATTTGTTATCAACTTCACTTTTCATAATTTATTTGATGTAACTATGATTGTAATTAATTACACAGTAGGTAATAACAATTATTAAATAAAATTGAAATTATTCATGGTGATTAATGACATACTAATCAACAATTAAACAGCTGATTGTCATAAAGTTTGATAGATCGTACAGAATATAATTTATGACTTTCTAGGAGGTCAGAACAATAATTAAACCTTTTTACTCAGAATAAGGTAAGCGTTTAGTATTCACCCTTGATACTCACCACATTTTATTTTTCTTTTATTACCTAAAGATGCGTACAGACCGGCCCAACGAACGCCCACCGATGGACATTTATCATACATAATACAGGGGCAGATTGAGCAACGAAGGTCAACAAAACCCGTTCGTTGGCGTTCGTTTGGCCGGTCTGTATGCAGCTAAAGTTAAAAGACCACAATGCATAACAGGATGATAACAGGGTCTACTTCAATGACGAATTGGTTTACTTACACTCGCTCATCTCGATTTGTGTTGTGTACTTGCGATTGAGACGTCTTTGATGACGAATAGTACGGGAATCCTTATAATAAGTATGGCCTCACTTTAAATACCAGTAGAATAATAACAATCTCGCGTATCATAACCATCGAGTATTTATGATAGTCATTACCTTCTCTGTGGATCTAGTCTGTCAGTCAGTCATTGTTGTTTACTTGTTTACAATCATTTTTTACAATTAAGTATTACCTAAAAGGGAAAAGGTACCTACAATTCTATCTTTTGATTATCAAGCCTTGTTCCTCATTTCGTTTTATGTTGTGCTGTGCGTGAATACGTGTGACCTATGTTATGAAGCATAAAATGAAAATGTTCTGTATTCATAAAAGATAATTGTGTATCAATAAAGTGATACTTATGGAGTAAAATGAAATGTCTACAATGGATTGGGTACTTTGAGTACCCAAAATCTCGGTAGGTACCTTGACGATGTAGCTCCACGAGTGTGGTGCAGATGCACGCATACTTTTTTATTGACCTTGGCTTTGAATTGTTTGGCCTTGATCTTGGCTTTCAAGTTCATGGTCATTCTGTCAAACGTACCTAAACCTGAATAGGGTGACTATGAAATTTTAAAATGTACTAAATAAAACTGTTTTATGTTGGTCAGCTTAAAGCAAATAAAATACGTTTTTTTATGTCTTATCGTGTTCAGTATCATCAGCTGTATCTACCATTTCCCGCTCCAACGCAATTAAGTTAACACCCTGTATATGTATTATGTATACCTACTTACTTGGAAGTCCCCAGTTTTCCAGAAGGGTGTATCCCTGACCTCGACCAATTTTCACCATAATGCTACAGGGTGCGCCGCTGGTGGACTAATGGGTTTCTTCTACAATATACAGTATGTTCCAGGTGTTTTTCGTTAGCATTGCGTGATAGTTTTGTCAGTCTGATTGTCTTCTTTTCGCGATGGGTTTTTGGCTAAAGTAGTCTGTTTGACTTAGTTTCCTTTAAATTTAAATAGCAATTAACAGATTGTAGCCATACCAATCATTTTCCAAATACAGACAAATTAATAACCAGTAAATTTATAAAAACCAACTAATCCTGGATTATTTTCTCCACCCTGTATTTGCACTAGAGAACCTACCTTCGCGATGTTGATAGTGGAATTAGGTCAGGCCAATGCCAGGTTGGGCATCCGATGCGCCCATTGCCCTTTAGTCCATTAGACCAGCTAGTTATACCAACCACAGGTATACAGGAGGGCTTTGTAAAAGGGGTATATTATATTTGTACAGGTACATTCGCGACCAATGAAGATTTTCTAGTGACATACATATAGCACCAAATTATTCCTAAATGGAAAACTTCAGTAGATCATAATATAAAAAAAATGCTCTGGGATGGTTGAAGTTACATAAATGTATAGATATTATGTAGGTATCTCTTTGGCTGACTGTACATCTGAAACAAGATTTACGAGTGAATTGAAGCGTATCACAGCTTCTCATACATTCGGGCGTGGACCTGTGGGAATATAATGGTTTCATTGTCTCTATGACCACATTAACAGTAATACTCTTACAGTCTATACTACACCGTAGTTTAAACCTTAATACATAGGCATTAAACCCCTTTTTTAATTATATTAATGACTATTAGTGTTAATACCGAGCACATTATAAAAAGGATTTAGTCTGTTGAGCAATAGGTTTGATAATTGAATGAGAGCTTTAGAATTGTTTCGTGACCGTATCTTTTGAATACTCTGAATAGAGACATAGAGGGTACGCTTGCCCTGTGATTAGAAAAGCTCTGTTTATTGTATATTTTTTCTACTTAAACATAGTTTAGAAAAGACGTAAGTATATCTCAGTATAATATATTAAATGAGTACGTTATTCGTAAGCTTGAGTTGTCCCAGTGCTCAACAATCCAGTTCTGAAGAATTTTCCATTATTTGAAGTCATTTTGGTTAAACAAAAATGCTCAATGAGTTAGTTCCCTAAAGCGTAAGAAGTAAGAACATAGAACGACGCTCAAACTTAAGTGTGGGTAAATTTAATATTAGTAGATAATACGTTTTGCTGCCGATATTTTCCGCACAACAAAGCTTCCCCACAAAATGGATGCCATAATTAAAATTCAATACCTACTGCACCCAAAAATACATATACTTATATTTTTATATGTATAGCTAGACGCATTGGGAGAGTAGTCGTTTTCACGGTAGCCAAACTTCCGTATAGCGTCGTATCTTCTCAGAAGTGTTACCCAATATTCCAGCGTCAATCGTCTGTTCCTCGCGCGTCCGCTTCCTCCTTCTATTTCTGAGGAGTGTCTCATTAGCGTGGCGACACCTCCACCGTTACCAAAATAACCGGTTTCATTGCTATTTTAAATAAATGTATAATTTTGACAGACGCCATGCTAGAAACGGGTTAGATTGGGGTTTTACGAACCAAAAAACTTGTTTGCTGATTACCGGAATCAGTTTTAAATGTTTATTACGCTGTGTCTTAGTCATAGGTTAGCAGAATTTAAAATGTTAATTAACCGTCTTGGAAGTGGCTAAGTAATAAATGTTTAGGTACAATACAAAAGAGCAAAAAATATAAAATCTTACCCAATTCTAAATTTGTCTTGCAGCACTACCTATATACCTACTCCTTATCATTATTAAATATAGTGTAATAAGTACTTATAATAATGGTGCTGATACTTAACAATGTTCCTCTTTATAAGAAATTACCGAACGCGACTACCACCATTCCAATAATTAACCACTACACATCTCCTTTTCCAGAAATGCAGCTAGCACCGCCCGCGAAATAAGCACCGCCTCCCGCCGTCAATTGTTTCCCTTGCCTCATCATCATCAGCCGCCACCATGTGCAACCGCCTGCACTCGTGCTGCTGCTGCGTCTCCACCAGGAATGGCTCCATCGTCATCGGGGTGCTGGGCATCATCATGTCCATCGCCACCATACTGCTCATGTGGCTGTCTCCGCCGAATACTGTCAAGTTTAGCACGTTTATAGCCTCGTTCGATCAGCATGACAGTGAGTAAAGTTTCTGGTGTTGTATTTTATTGCTATTAAATGTTAATTATTCTTAGCGTATTGGTGACAGTCTACATCGAAGAATGAAAATCTTAGAACTACGTTTTGTAACCGTAGTGAAAGGTCATTCGCTGAATTGAGAAGTCATTCGAGGTGGCTCATCTCTTGCACCCCGTTTTTCACTACGGTTGAAAAACGGAACATTTTGGGAGTCTGGGGTTTATCATCTCTAGACCAATAAACTCGGGAGTTATTAAGTTTTAACCATGATACCAACTTCTAAAGTGAAGAAATTAAAGTGTCCTTATTTCTTTTTATTTCAGTTCCAAAGATAATCGTCACCGTGAACCTTTGCTTCACGATGCTCATCTGTGGACTACTCATAGTAGCCGTAATCAAGGTAAGAGACACTCAATTCTTCTAAAGTTGTCCAGAAAAATTTGTTCAGAATGACCTCCTGCGAGAACCTCTTTCGGATTACTATACTTACCTAACAATTTTGCTATACCCTGTATAATTTTGATAAAAATAATTATAGGTAACATCAGTACCTAGTTCTATTGATTGATTGAATGGTTAATTAATCTTAATGCTTTGTTTACATGTGTCTACGCAGAAGTCTGATAAGGTAAAATCGGTAGTTAAGTAGCAATAAAGATTGTAATCAACTGTAATCGATGTAATCAGGCATGATTATGGCATGTTGTACTCGTAATTAGAACATCGTACACACATTTTAATAATTTATTATATTAATTAGTGGTGTATTAATTTTAGTATTGTAGACCAGTGTTTTTCAACCTGTGGGTCGCGACCCCCTGGGGGGTCGCGAAGCTTCTGTAGGGGGGTCGCCGGAGGTCGAAAAAACGATTTTTCGACCTCTGGCGAATTTATGTTTCCCTTAACGTCGCTTCCGATAATGTCGCTTTGCGTTTTACCTCAATTCCCAATACCTCGCTCCTCGCTTCACAGTGGTTCCCGGCACACCGCGCCACATTTATGGTTAGAATCAGTACTGTCAGAGTCAGAATTTTCATAAAAATTATAATAAGTAGAAATACAAAACAAATAAATTTGATTTCTTAAAATACGCGAAAAAAAAAATATTCTCCATATTAAGAAGTCATGTGATCAACTAAGTTTCTATAGAAAATGATCATTTTTTTTCACGAATTTTGTAGTATACCTTTTTTGCAATACCCTGTATAAGAACAATTTTAAGCAATCTTAAAATATTGTTTGAAAAAGACTAACGATGACTGTACCATAAGTTAACGCGACATTCTGGGACAACAGTAAGATGAAGAGCGATGTAATGGGAATGCAGGTAAGACGTCTATTGAGGAGCGACATTATAGGAAGCGACGTTCAGGGAAAAATTCTAATACTTCAGTGAAAAAATACTATAAAGACAATTAATTTAATTAATATTTCTATTAGATAGATCAGCGATCATCAGCATATATTTTACCCCATTCTTGCGAGAATGGATTTTTATAGCAAACTACTACTAAATCTGGCCAAAATCTGTAGTTTTCCGAGAAATCTTTTGTTGATACCTACATACAGAAGAAGAATACAATTAGCTTGAGTCTACTCTTACTTCATCTTGCCTCTCACCGTAAATTATTAAATTAGAGAAGGTTTTTTGATTGATTTTTTGGTTCAGGTCATTTTTGCTTCCAATGAGTGCAGAAAATAATAAGTAATAATATTACCTGTATTACAATATAATGGTTTTCAAAATAACGTATAAATTAACAACTCTTCTCAGATTTTTCAAAGTGAATCCAGAGACTGATAATAACAGAATTGAATTATTCAGGGTGTTGCAAAAAGGGTATTCTTTCCGCAAGTTTTGAAATAAAATTCTGATTTCATTTTCGGGCTTAGATATACCATGATGCACAATTGCACATGTAGGTTTCGGCTTAGTAAGTATACCCTTTTTGCAACACGCTGTATTTAACATAACTAATAAGATACTTTGACTATATTTTGGACTTTTTATATGGTAGCCAATAAAACAAAACCCAAAAAAAATTGGCTCCTTCATACATACCTACATGTTAATAAAAACCGAAGGGTCAAGGGGGTCGCGAAATATTTTTTAATACCAGGGGGGTCGCGTCATGAAAAAGGTTGAAAAACACTGTTGTAGACGAATAAATTAAAATCTTGCAACTATTAAAATGGGCACCCATTATTGTAGAGATGTTTAAACTTTAGTACAAGGCACAAGCTTTAGTTGTATTGAATGTATCACGTCACATTTCTAAATTTAAATTAAAACTAGCTAGATTTTCCAATAAATTTTATTAGGCACATGTAATGTAATGTCCTCCTAGCCGAATTTCGACCACGGCGGCCAATCTCAATTGAGATCAGCCATCTACGCAGGAGTAGATTATAGTGCCCAAGTGTGTGCGCAGTACACAGGAGCACTCTCTGTTCCATCACTCTCATAGCCCAATGGGACGGATTGACCGACACGACTGGAGAGAGCTAGGCGCAGGACCGACTGCTTTACATGCCCATCCGACAGCATGGATCGTTACACTGTTTCGGACATCAGGTGATCAGCCTTCTATGTCCTAACCAAACTTAGAACCACAATTTAGAAACACAAATTGATGGTCCCACCCGGGAATCGAACCCGGGACCTCAGGGCCATGAAGCGAAGCTTCTACCACTAGACCACAGAGGCAGTTAGGCACATGTACCTACCTAATAACTAATACGTATACTTAAATTAAAATTTGATAAACATGGGATGAAATAACCTCCATGGCACTCCCTTCTCCTTCATTCAAATCAAACTAATCATCAGTCATGGTTACATCCTCCTTTCTCCCGTGTAAATCCTGGCCGATGACAAACCCTAACAAACCCTCACCTATAGTTTATTCTTCATAAAAAACTTAATGTTCCCGTCAGTGGCCAGTACCTTCCCTTAAAAACTCCATGCACTCCCAACCTCTTTTCTCATTCATAGCTAACTAATCTATGGTCAAAAACTCTATGCTCACTTCCTCTTCTCTCACTCCAGCGTCGCTCCTGGCTGATGCTTCCGTGGGTGGTCCTGGGCATCGTGCTGGCCGTGGGTCTGCTCATCAGCGTGCTGCACACCTCCATCACCTACTACCTGTACGGGGACTCCCAGGATGAGCAGAGGCCCGAGGGCGAGCGGCCCGACTACACCGTGCTGGCTACTATCATACTAGTCGGGGGACTGCTGTACTTGTGTGAGTATTTAATGGGGATTGTTCCCTGCATGTGTGTGTTATCTTTGAATTAAGGAACACAACACATATTGACTCGGAAAGGGATCGTAACCATATCAACTCGATCCGTTCAGTATTCTTTGTATGAAACTCCTACAACATCCATAGCACACACACAGAATCGTAAGATCGTAACGTAATCGGACAAAGGGATAAGCTCGGGTGAAAGGCGATACGGTGACGATCCGCTCACGTTACGTTGATGTGTACGGTGCTGTGACATTTAAATTAACACGTTCACGGACAATTGATGGTTGGAAAATATTTTGATATGACACCTAAAAATCCCATACATTTTATCGTTCCGCCTTGAAACGTATTGCCGTATCTCAACATATTTTATTTACGTAATGTGGCAGTTACGGCCATAGACGGTATCGTCTACAAGCGGTCCGCCACATCATGCATATCCAACAATGCGTATAGTGACATCTACGGCTACAGGCGGCAGCCGCCAGTTTTTTTCAAGGACTGTTTCATTTTCAAATAGGTTTGGATGTTTTTCAGATACAAAGTTCCACTTTTAGCATGCTATTTACAATAAATAAAGCTGATATAGTAAGATTAAACAAAAGGGTTCATCGACAAAAGCTAAAATTTTCTAGTTCCTCATTACAGTTATATCTTTGCTTTTCTTTGTTCCATTTAAGTAATTATAGTATTTGAATCGAATAGGTAGGTATCATATATGCAAAACAGTATAATATTTATCGATTTATTATTAATTTACCTCGTAATTTGCCACAAAAATTACCAGACTACCACCCGTACTACACAACATTTCCGCGACGCGCGCGCCGTGACACTAAACTTCTGGAAGGTTATTTTTATTTGTAACGGTTACGGCGACAGGCGGTATGTCACTATAAAGTTCACTTATGTGTGTGCAAAAGAAACCCCGACAAGTTCTTTGTTATGACACCTACAAACAAATGAATTAGCACAATACGACACTAAATCATGCATCTCCTGTTAAGAATACGAAAATGATACGGCTGTTGACGGTTCGTCCGTTTCAATCAATAGAAGTTGGACGGCCACAGGCGCGTAGTCATATTACAAGGATACTTAATTACGGCCCTCGACGGATTGTCCGTGAACGTGTTAACAAAGGTAATCTTTACTTCTGACCATATACTGTAGGTGGGTCTGATTCATACGCGAAAGCTACTAGTGGACGATAGGATAATCTGTAACCAATAACAAGATTGTACCTAATAGCTTAACAATAATTTATTACTTAATTAGGTAACACCCTACTTAACTTATCTAAATAATCTTAATTGATAAATTACAAAACCATCATGGACTGCCTGCGTTGTATCAAAGTGGGGTTTAATTTCTTCAGTCTTGTCGGGGTTTTTCTTGTAATTTTGGTCGAAGATCGTCCATTAGTCGAGGTCGATGTGGAAGTGAGGTTCTCACCTGAAAAATAAGAGTTTTAATGGCAACGTTTGAAATTTCAGACTATACGTAGTACCTAGGTACCATGTGGGTAACTGAATAAAACGTATCAAATACTCGTAACTAGGTAAAGGTACAATTTGACCTAACCACAGACTAATCTAAACCGCAGATTTACACAGTTAACGAAGTCCATACGAACTATGAATATAAATATGTTAACATAACAAAGAATTATTTATTTCTACGCTACGACTTAATCTACATTCTATATATATAATTTACTAGCTGTTCCCGCGCGCTTCGCTTCGCCTTAAAAAGGTTTTTCCCGTGGGAATTCCGGGATAAAAAGTAGCTTATGTTCTTTCCCAGGGTCTATACCGTATGTATACCAAATTTCATTCAAATCCGTTCAGTAGTTTTGGCGTGAAAGAGTAACAGACAGACAGACAGACAGACAGACAGACACAGTTACTTTCGCATTTATAATATTAGTTAGGATAATAATTTGATGATGATTTCCGAGTTTAAGTACATATAATATTTTTTTAACCATAACACTATGGAGTTATGTAATATCGACATTCTACGGAGCATACAATTATCATAATTATTCACCTATAGACCGCTTCATCCTTATAGTTTTTGCTTTAATTAAGTTAAGTAGGTACATATGTCGCAGGCAAATTGTAAGATCTCGCCGTTTACATACGGCGTCGTCAGTTAACAAACGCTCGCTGTTTTGTAATTTGCCGAAGGCATATTGATAACTCGTTCAATCGTTCTGAATTCGATGTTAATTGCAGTTTTAGGGTGACCATGATAAAACACAGTTTGAACTTTGAACAAATAGAAAAATCAGACTTTATTTCAGGATTTCAACTAAGACTTTCTACTTTTGTTTTCTAAAGTAGGTACTACATAAGTAATATTTAATAAAAAGATCCATTTTAATAAAAAAACGTAGTCATTTACACAGAACAATAAAACTGCATTTCCAGATAAAAACAAAACACTGGTGCTCGAATGCATTAAACTTAAGAAAACACTAAACCCTTTACTAAACAATTTATGAAGTTCTAAATTAATATCCTGCATATGTCCTCCGTACACCGGGATCTATGGATAACCTAGTAGTTTTTAGGTGCGGGATAACCTCAAAAACTTTGTCGTTTGTCTACGGCATTTTTACTGCTCTTGAACTGTAATAAATGACTTTAAAGTCACAATTATTTGGTGAAAATGCTTCTACACTCGTAATATTTGCACTGTTTTGAGTATTTATTGAGTTACAGAACCACTACTTGACGCAATTTTTGTTGTCGTGATCAACAGCGCCGCGCGTGATAAGAACCAGAACTAAATTCTTCAATTTGCCGCGGCATTATGTAAACGGCTTATTGATTGTCAATGAAATGTTTTGGCATATTATAAAATGACACGGCAATATACATATTGCCTTCGGCATATTACAAAACAGCGAGCGTTTGTAAACTGCCGACGCCGTATGTAAACGGCGAGATCTTACAAAATGCCTGCGACACATACATCATCTTACTATTATTGATGATAATGTCAGTCATGAAAGTCATGATGATATTGACTGACAAGTACCTAGTATTTTTTTGTCAGTTATGACTTTTCTTGTAACAAGTGTGTTAAAATTATGTTTGTCTCGTTCCAGGTTTCTACCTGTACCTGTGGACGGTGGTGTTCAGCCACTACCTGGACGTCCGTGACGATGAGGAGAGGGGCCGGTACCGCAAGGCTCCTTACAGGCGGTAGAAATGGAAATACTGCTGACGCTACACGGGTTCCTTATCGACGTAGATAAACGTCAATATACCGCGATTTGTCATTAATATGGCGCAGTGATTGGGGGCACGTGTATTGAAAGAGTTTATCGACGTCGATAACGAATCCGTGTAGCGGCGCTCGCTGGTGGCAATGTTCAAAAGTAATCTCTATGTCTTTCAGTGTAAGGAAGGCTAGATGGTGACTTTTAGGTGTCTCGAAAGATGTTATGTCCACTTGATATGTTTGTGAAAAAAATATGTACAGTTACATTTCAGATCTGGTCTCTTCGTTCTGATCTTGCATATTCCTGCAAGATGGGAACGAAGTAAAGTACCTCTATCGGCAGAACTTCTGCAACTGAAACCTTTGGTGTATCGCTGAAAACTTTAAGTTCTAGATTTCTAGATAAGTACATTTCATATTTTTTTTCTAGTGATGAATGTTTCAAATTATTTGTTTACAACTAATAGGGTTCTTTCTACCAATATCCATGTAATTTAAAAATTCTATTGTAGATACTGCGGCAGAAAATTTGCCTAGCAATATGTGTTGTTGCTTAATTCCAATTTCTGATTTGCCACTGAATGGTTTGGTTGGAATCTCATAATATGGTAATCTCGACTTACAAAATATACAAACATTATCACCTACTGGATAGCTAAAATGGTTAAATTTTTTTCTCGAAACCATTGCACAAATAGTCAGGAATAACAATTTTTCTACAAAGACTTATTATAAATATTATAATCTTTATAATTTTCTATTTTGATTGTGTCAAAGACTAAAACAAGGAACTATGTAATAAAATACGATACATAAAGTTAAGTTACCAAATAATTACGATATTAATTTATTGTGTAGCTATCTTCCTTAACTCTTGAAGTTAATTTTTATTAATTTATTTTTTATATTGATGTTAACAAAGAATAGTCGTTAAGTTAATGTAAGTAAGAATAATTAAAGTATAATTAATACAAAACAACTATGTACTTATTAAGCTGGGTACTGACCCAAGTCATACACTAGTCTATGCCCAAGTTACAGACTGTAATGTAACATTCCCAGTGAGCATGTTACGCAACGCTGTGTTCTAAAATCTCGCCAGTTTCCCCGTAACACTACGTACTGACTATACTGACTACTGACTGAACGAATGCTCGCTGTCTAACATGTTACATTACACCTCGTAACATTGGCCAGTACCCACCTTAAAACTTACCCGAAGGCTTCTTTTTTAGGTGGAACAATGAATGTCGAATAGCTTGCGCCATCATGACCATAGACAAGGTGATAACATGCTCATGGCATCTATCGTTCATCAGATGCGACCTCAACCTATTCTCTATAATCTCGAGGATATGGCTCGGATACTCCTTGTTGAGTCGCACTCTCTGGCTGGTTTGTAGGAAGTTCTGGCTTTCTGTGGCACATCCGATGTTGTCGACGAAGGATGCTACCTTCCGGTACCAGGAGGCTCGGTGGAACTCCTCGTAGCCCATCATGCTGCATATCACTACTGGAAATTGAGACATCATTATGCTCAGTGGTTTGTAGCTACTCCTACCGTGCAGATTACGTAAGAATGGTTTGACGGAAGACCTAGGTTTTTCATTTTATGAGTTAATGCTAGTAATATAATATAAGTCAATGGTTAATGGCTTTCCAAAAGCTTTTACCGATCCCCTTTGTGAATCGAGTGATTGGGAAAGCGGATCGGCTTGGATAAGGTTTAGAAACACTGTAGTAAGTACCATGATAATTCTACTCATCGTACCTCTCGAGCACCCTGTTCCCTATTCTTACCGTAGCTTGGTAACGGAGGTGACTTTCACCACGGTGAAAAATCTACAGCTCTACCTATAGCGTCAGCTAGTGACACGGTACAACTAAGCTCTATATACCCACAGCTCTACACCTATAGTGTTTGCTAACACACTTGAATATCTCCACTCACTATGCTCCATAAACATGTCCCTAGCGAAGTACCCTCGGCGCGCGATGTAGACTGCCTCGCGGTACATGCCGGCACAGAGCTGGTCCACGAGCACCAGGTCCCGCGCCTCCGACACGATGTAGCAGCGCCGGTCCAGGCGCCGGAGGATCAGGTTTAAAGCCCTGGGGAGGCAGGGTTAGGAGTGGAAGCTGTAGTGGAAGCGTTGCAGGGTTTGTCCATCACTTAATACCGAATGGTACTGAATCTTCAACTATGTATGAATCTATCTGGCAAGATAAACCTTCTTCCACGACGAGTTTAGGCTTCACGGTATAGGGTGCATGAGCAAAATTATTCGTTACCTGGACTACTTATACCAGGCGGAAAGAGGGCGGAACTTCATCAGTGTCATCAGGCTTAGCGGTTGGCTGGTCAATAATTAGTTATATAGTAAGTATGTCAAATACATTGCGGAAGAAAAATAAGTAAAGTGATAAAATTTCACCCTGAATATTCTTTGGTTTAATATACCACTTCACTTTTCCTTGACTCACCTATGTGCCAAAGAGTAGCCAACTGAAGGCGACTGCAGCAGCGCGGTATCGCACATGGCGTGGCGGCGACACCTGGTGAGCGGCCGCCGCAGGTCCCACGGCTCCGGGCTGTCCGGGATGCTGGCCAAGCAGGTGTCTGGAATTATAGAGGACTTGGGTATATAAAACGGGTTTGTCAGAGGTCCTAAGGACTAAAGAGCCTTACTTCACTCATGGCTTCCTCAGTCTCTATCGTATCTGTCACGGTTTAGTGGGCAGGGCTTCAGGGGGTTTTATCATCCTACTCTTGTGTTTAGGCTTTTTCGGTACATGACGAGAGGAACTATAGATAGAGAACTTGTGCACAATGCATAATTTTATATTCTAAAAACTCGAAACCACATTTTCAATCAAGTGATCGTAAAAGTGATGCGATAACATGATACTTACTAAATTATTGAAAGTATAAAACAAACTGAAAAGCTGGAGCTCTCACCAGACTCATTAACGCTGAGGTAATAGGAGTCCAGAGCACCCAGGAGCTCAGCGTACTTGGCCCGCGGCAGCGTGGCTTGGTCCAGCTCGGGCAGGAAGCCATGCAGCCGGTGCGTGCTGTAGACCCACCGCTGCAGGCGTCCGCTGGAGAACTTGCCCAGCATGTACACTTCTGATATGTCGCGGAAGTAGATTGTTATTGCTGAGGGAATTGGAAACGAGTTATATTCTCACGAGAGATAAAAAAATTCCACATGCCATTGCCGTGCCAAATGTCAATGGAACTTTGTCATTGCTCCTAAGCTCGCGAGTGTACTTTTGTGGGGTAAATTGACATGAGTAGTTCAGGAGGACAGTGGACTTTAAAAGTTTCTGAAAGGGCTATTGCTGCCGATAACTACGTCCAGTGCGGCTCTCGATAAAGTATGTATGTATAAGAGTCTTGAACTACAAATGCGATTGGAATGTAACTAATGGATAACAATACTATTGGTGGGTATTTTGGTAAGTAGTATAATATACTTACTGTAAAGCTAAGCTATTTACCTTGCCCTTCAGGACTATTCCAAACCTGATTCTTGTGCATGTAGAGAAAGCGAACCAAGATTAGATCGGCCACCTTGTAAATGCTTTTTATAGTGTTCATTTCCTCCATCGTTAACTTTTTGCGATTCTCCATAATGGTTCTTTTCATAGTAACTGTAATGAGTTATACATGGTGTTCAATACCTATATAACTAGGTATTTTCATAAAATAAAAACTTAAGATTGATTATTCTTATTGAACCGACTAAGTTTTTAACGCAGGCTAACTTTATGTAGGAGCCTTTAAGGGAGTTTCTGGGTATAGCGTTAAGTAGGTACGTACACTTAATTATATAAATCCCCATAGCAACATTCATTGAGACTTCACTGCTATATTTAGAAATGTAGGATAGAGAGCGGTTGATCGTGTCGATGTATAATTTCAGGTCCTTATAAGAGGACGGAGCCTCAACACTCAAATACTTCTGCCTGAAAAATTGGCCCTTATAATTTTCCCTCGAAATCTTTATTTTTTGTTTTTTTGAGACTTTTTTGTTTGTTATGTATGAGTTTTTAGCAGTGATGTCTGAGTGAGTTAACAGTGTTTCAGCAGTTGTTTTAATCTTTCGTGTTTGTTTCGTTACGAAGTGCTGATGTACATTAACTGGCTCGTCGTTTTGATCCTCATCATCAAGCTTAGAGGCTAATGGTATCCTTGTTACATCTTTTGTCGTTTTTGTCTCTTCAATGTTTCTGTTGCTTGGATTTTTTCCTTTCTCTTCGTGTACGGCTCCGTCAAAATAGTCGTCTCTATCAAAAACATTTTCACCAAACGCTTCATCACCACTTTCCATTTTGAAATTATCATAGCTCAGAACCACCGGCACTACCACTGCTAGGATTGTAATGCACTTCATTATCAATGATAATTAAAAGATATTGGATATAAATATATTACTGTTCTTCAAAGGTCTACAAGATCTCATTTACACACTGCAATGAACAACCTTTTGTACACTATGTGCTATTTATAAGATACTTTCTAGTTCTATAATATTTACTATAAACACCAACTAGGAAAGGATGCGAATCAACATCAATAAATACTATACTTAGGTACTCTGTATGAATCAAGTAGCATTTTATTTACATAACAATTAAGGTATGTAATAATATATGTGTGTGGTATATTCATTACTACACATCATAATGGCTCATAGCCATAGAAGTAGTTTCCATCTTCCTAGGAAGGTGTAACTTCAGCATGGTTTGATAGCATTCACAATCCTGATGTTAGTAAAGATCAAGCCATTGAGTGTAGGTTAGACTATACTCTGAAACGAAACAAAAGAAATGCGATTCAGTTCATAGGTTTTTGACAACTCGAATGTATTCTACATTCTCTCTCTCAATGTCTCTCTCAACTCTACCAATGATTCCATGAGACCTCCAGTCTTAAGCCCAATTGTTTGGGTTTAATAATCAAGCATTTCTCTAAAATCCTTTCAGATACATAATTATACATTTAAGTCTAGCTGTTCCCGCGCGCTTCGCTTCGCCTTAAAAAGTTTTCCCGTGGGAATTCCGGGATAAAAAGTAGCCTATGTTCTTTCCCAGGGTCTAGACCGTCTGTATACCAAATTTAATTCAAATCCGTTCTGTAGTTTTGGCGTGAAAGAGTAACAGACAGACAGACACAGTTACTTTCGCATTTATAATATTAGTTAGGATTAGGATATTAGTTAGGATAATTTGCGAGTTAAATGAGTACGATGCATGTAGGTAAGTATATACTTACTTAGTAAAATTAAAACATTTTATTGAGGAGGTATTATCTTATCAGCATGACATAACCATACGTAAGTAAGCAATAAAATCATTATCATTCAACATAACATTACTATAATATTATTCAAGTATATCAACAATAACAGATAAACTTAGAGTCCAGAAACCACCGATAGGATGAGGTTTAATTTTAAGTCAACATAATAATAAGCAACATGATATTAATTATGATACGGTAAATGAGTCTGTTTGTCTGTAACTTTCAAGTATTTTCAGATCTTGAAGCTGTAAGTAGATGTCATTATTATAAACCCTGCCACTATTTTACCCTCGCTCGACGAAAAAGAGAGGTGTAATAGGTTTAACTGTTCCAGTTTAACGTCAGAAATAGAGAGATACAAATCCAAATTTATTCTTTATAATGCTAATACTCTTGGTGCTTTATTTAAATTAATCCAGGTTTCGGGTTAAACAGGCTTAGACAAAATTTTAACTAAGACGAATAAAATATGTTGTTTAGAGTGTACCTCCAGCAGTCTGGCAGGCAAAATGCCTGATAGTGCATAATTACTTTTGTAAACTGTGCAATAAAAGCATAAATAAGTACATTGTGTCAAACAAATAGACACTAGAGTAATTAACTAACTGAAATTAATTATTGCTTATCTATAAAATAAAATAAGTGAATAAATAAGTAAATAAGTGAAAGTAAATAAGTGAATGTATCGGCGGAGAAGGTAGGCATTTTTCAAATTCAACGAGTAAATCCGAGTGTGAAACATAGTCATCCTCTGAATAATTTATCTAAGGCTCATTTTATACACCTACTTATAATGGCTTTAGCACACCAGTCACGCCGCGCTTCGCTGTGGAGAAGCACAATAGGAAATCTCAAGAAGTTATTAAACAATTTAAAGGAAAACATATTGAAAACAACATGGAAATCTCATTCAAAAACAAACGGGTGCTGGTGACCGGAGCTGGACAAGGTCAGGGTTATGTAATTTGTTTATAACATCAATTTGTGTATTCAAATTATTTTTCTTAACTACGAGTATGTGTAGAGTTGATATTACCTACGTCAGTTTTCTCCTTTTCTTTCTTATCGTAACGATCCATCAATCTGAAAGGCCAATTATACATACAGACTATGAAAAATTCACACACAATAATAGACCCTCTTATCGCTAACAGCAATCTTACTGGCGTAGGCGACCTTCGTGAAACAAACAAAATCTGGTATTATAGAACTTGTACAGATGTACCTACTTACATAAAATAACGTAGGTAACTTATAATTTCTCCATAAATTTGTGACAGTGTTTCAAGTGACCTATTTCGCCCGTTTCCAGGAATCGGCCGCAGCATAGCCATCGAGCTATGGCGGGCCGGAGCTCAAGTAGTGGCGGTCTCCCGCACCAAGTCCCACCTGGACTCCTTACATCACGAGTACCCGGCCATCCAGATAGTGTCGGTGGACCTCGGCAACTGGGACGCGGCCAGGAAGGCCATCGACCAGCTCGGACACTTTGATGCCCTGGTCAATAATGCCGCTGTGGGACTGACTGAGGACTTTTTGACGACCACTCCGGAGAATTTCGATTTGTGAGTACCTTTCCGGCAGTATAAAGTGTAAATTACTATTACATCTTATAGAGGTATATTTCAGAACCTAATAAATGTAGTCATACGTGAATTCCACTGTTCCTACCTATTTATAAACGGAAAACTATAGTTACCTATTACAATTTTCAGGCTAATGAATGTCAACGTTAAAGCGATGCTGAATGTGAGCCAGGTAGTTGCGAAAAAGATGATCGACGCCAAAAAAGGAGGAGCTATCGTCAACATTTCCTCTCAAGCCTCCAAGGTAACTGAAAAATCTGAAAGTTTATCTTACTTTTTATTAGGTAGTAAACTTCTAGGGTTCATACCCAAGGTATATTTGATAGATACCCTAGATGTGTGAATCTAGACGTCATCTTACATGATCCCAATCATCATCTGCCAGGTTCAATGGCGCCTGACTGAATGATTTAGCAAGGTCTCTTATGTACTCGTACAACTGGAGAATCACATTATCTTTCCTAAAAGGATATTTGTTCTCTTCTGCGCTTACCACGGCTACACATTATTACTTATATCGCATTGCATTAAACGTACCAAGCAGACATTACTCGTAGATATGACAGTAGCTCTCCAGATTATCGATTTCGCATGCTTTTGAGTCCCCTTGCTGCTGCTATCGATCCCTTCACATTCACAGTCATTATATACCCCTCTATCTATCCCCACAGTCCTCATCCTCGTCATCATCATCAACCCTTTTCACATAACCTTATCTGTTACCAGGCCGCTCTATGGGGCCACGCGACCTACTGCGCGTCTAAAGGCGCCGTGGACGCGCTGACCCGCGTGATGGCTCTGGAGTTGGGCCCTCACAACATTCGCGTCAACACTGTGAACCCCACCGTCATCATGACGGAAATGGGCAAGCTGGGCTGGTCCGACCCAGCCAAGGCCAAGGGCATGCTCGCCAAGATACCTTTGGGAAGGTGATTATTACTAACTAGTATACATAACTTCTGTAGATAATTAATAACTGCCAATCGTTGGTCTTGCCCATAGCCATAACTTTGAGGTCCAATTTTGAATTTTATGATCCATCCGCCTACCAAGTGAGGACATTATGGCAATATCTTGGAGGAGGCCACGGGCAGTGTGTGTTTGTATTATGTATTATTCATGCATGTATCGACACTATTAGCAATCAAACAGCTACCAATCCCGCTCATTATTTACACGTTACTTTCAGATTCGGCGAGGTGTCCGAGGTGGTGAACGCGGTGCTGTTTCTGCTGAGCGACAAGGCCAGCATGATCAACGGAGTGGAGCTGCCCATCGACGGCGGCTTCTTGGCCTGCTGATGTCCTGGTGTCCACGTTATAAATACATTTATATTTATTTTTAAAGCCTATGCTTTTTATTTTTACCGTAATTAATTCCTAACTTACCTACCTATAAACTTATTTAAAATTTAGGAAACGGAAATTATATATGCCATTATAAAAAAATAAATAAATAAATAGTCATTTATTTCAGGCTAGACACCCATATTACACATTATATAAACACAAACGTACTTACAAAAATAAATTAAATTGTAGTAAGTATTACAATTATTATCAGTTTAAACATACATATAGGTACCTATTAAATAGGTAAGGTCATTTTTATTTTCGATTTGCGTCTTGATGAACAGAGAGCCAGTGTCTGTAGAATGGATTTCTAAAATCCTCACTTACCACTTTCAGTATTGCATTCCCAGTGCTGCGCAGCCCCGACCAGAATGTCGCTATACGTGACCTCAGGACTGCGAAGAAGTCAGGCACTCCCGCCTCAGAGAACATGCCCGACGCGCTACAGTACCGCGGCCGCCTCATGAGGGTGCGGTATGCGTCATTATACTGCACCCTCATGGTGCTCATCGCCTTCCGGGTGTAGTTGATCCACAGATGCCCAGTGTAGATGTTCTGGCAGTATGCCCTAAATAAAGTTATTTTAACTTGCTCACTGCATCTGTGGAATCTTCGGGCAAGCATGTTACATCTGATCGAGAGTGCCCGTCTTTCACGCTCTATGTCAGTGTCATCCCTGAGGTCACTCGTCAGTATATGGCCGAGATATCTGAATTGCTGCACAACCCGAACCGGTGCCCCATCCAGAACGACTTCGGGCACCCTCTCCGGACCCCTCCCCGCTCTGAACCAGTGGCGGCTGCACCTCAAGTGCGCCCGTGCAACGCACTACCATTTAAAAACCTTCTAAATATGTACCTTCCTTCTTCCTATACCATACTAGGTACGTGTAAAAAAAAACTTCACAAAAAATACCAATATAACAACCGTAATACCTACCCTTTACCCTAAACAGAAATTACATAAATCTGATTATCGTCACGAGTTAAATTAAATCGAGCTGGCCTATTTTGATTTCTACTGCGAAAGAATTAGATCTTATTTTTGCTTGAACAAAAACGGCCTCGTGCGCTCGGATTTTCGCACGGAGCGAGCTCCTACATGTAGTATGAAACAGGATGGAAATCGCCCGGCGCGTGAGACGGAAGATGCTCAGTACAAACTGTATGCAGTTCTAGGATAAATTCGTGCGCCGCACGCGACCGGAAATTGCCGAAACAATACGAATGACGGCACGGGACTCGCTCGGGAGGCGCGGGCGCGCGGTGGCCTTGACCGGTGGCGTGACCTACGAACGATGCACTTGTCATGTCTTTGTCAGTTTCACCTTTCGCGCGCGAATACGTAATTAATTTGCTAATTACTTATTAACTAAGAAAGTAGTAAAGATTTCGTGAGTGTGTATATGTGTGTGTGATCGAAAATGAGTGCAAAATACAATATTGACTTCATAAAAAGTAATAGGACATTGCAAAATAGACTGGACATTAAATCTGCTGGGCCGCCTCGGCCTTTAGTGCAAAGCACAAAATGAAACTTATAAGTATACCTACCTACCTGAATTTTCAAAAGTGAAATGTTCAATAAAAATAAATGGTTATGTGGATGTGAGAGACTATGCTTTAGTTTGCTTTCCGTGTGTTGTTTTCGTTTCGGCGGAGAAGCTATTTCGCGTCAATAAATAAGGTAAAATATACTTATAATTTTTTTACTTCTAATTGTAATAGGTAGTTAATCTATTTTTCTCCAAAAAAATACTAAACCCATAAAGTGCACCACCGGGTATCTGAGGCACCAGCCGCCACTGCTCTGAACACCAGCATTTCGGTCTTCGACACGTTGTACTTCAGTCCATGCGCATTTGCATAATGCTCACAGACCGAAAGTAGTTTCTGCAGACCCCTGATCGAGGGGCTGAGGAGCACCATGTCGTCCGCATAACTGAGATTGTTTACACAAACGCCCCCAATATGACAGCCGACATTGGTGCTCCGCAGACCCCGAATCAGGTCGTCGATGTACAGATTGAAGAGGTCCGGCGAGGTGAGCCCACCCTGACGAACTCCGCAATCTAACCTGTACTCGTTAGATGTCGCGTCGCCCCACCTCACGCAGTTAGTTTGGTTTCCGTACCAGTACCTCAACAGACTTATCACATCATTCGGAACATCTGAGCTCGACAATTTGCTCCAGAGAATATTATAATTCACTAGATCAAATGCCTTGCTCAGATCCAAGAAACAGGCATATACTGAGGTAGACCGATCGGTATAATATTTTACGGTGTGTTTTAAACTCAGTATAGCCGAGTCCGTTGAAAGACCGGGGCGGAAACCAAACTGAGCATCCGAAATATCCAACTTTCCCACCAGTTCGGGCTGCAGCAGACGCTCCAACACCTTACCCAAAATGGTTCCTAACGAGATAGGACGATAGTTACCGGCAGATCCAAGGTCACCGGTCTTGTTTTTTGCCACCGGCACAACGACGGTCTTCATTAGCGCACTAGGAAGGTAGCTGTACCTAATACACATATTATATAGGTTGCATAGCTTTGTGCATATCTTCTCACCAGCATACAACAGGTGCTCCACGCTAAGTCCGTCTAGGCCGGGCGACTTGCCTCGCTTCATGCCGGCGAGGGCGCGCGCCACGTCCCGCGCAGTGAACTGCAGCCGCTCCTCCGCCGGCCGCGCCCCCGCCGGCGCGCCGCCCGCGCCCGCCGCGGAAGCCGCCCGCGGGGCGACCTTGAACCTGCCAGCAAACATATCAGCGATCTCGCCAGGATCCTGCAGCCCTTCTACCGAAGCCGGTAGACCTTGCTTGTAGCTAAGTTTTCGAGTGGAGTTCCAAAACTTAACAAAATTCTTGTTTTTCCTATGTACCGCTATAATATTACATTTTATGGTCTCTTCGTTTTTCTGGCACCATTTTAGAGTGTTTTTGAAGTGTGTCCTACTCGACTTCATATTTTCGAACATGATTCCTGCACTAGGTTTACCAGCAGCCACCCAGCACTGGAAATGCAATCGTGCCAGCTGGTGACTACCTCGCACATGATAGTTCCAACCTAGCACCTTTTTCTTTCTATTTCTCTGTTCAACAAGACGCAGACCTGCACTAATTATGGAGCCCTCCTGTAGTACAGTTATAATATCAGCATACACATCGTCAATATATAAATAATGATTACTCACATTCATACAACAGTCATTCATACATTCGCCACAGCTTACGTCATCTTTTACACCGTTCAACTTCTCATTACAATGTTTAAAATATAGGCTACATTGCTCCTTATCTCTCTCACCCCAAATAATACTTTTAGGTAAACTAGATTTCTGACTAGAACACATTGGTTTGACTAATTCACAAGGAAACGAACACTCTATAGCAAGCGGGAGATGGTCCGACCACCCCACGTCGTACAATACCCTCGCCGAGACGACGGTACTCCAGGCCGCCGTCGTCGTCAGGCAGTGGTCCAACCACCTGCGCGTGCCGTGCGCCTCACTTATGAAGCCATTATGCTGCCATTATGTTGGCAGCAATGGTTTTTAGTGTTGCCACAAAATAGAAAATAAGCTTCCCCAAAAATTTGGTAATTTTATGTTTATTTAATTTATGTATATAAAGAAATATATTATTTCTTAACTCAAGCCTTTTTACCCACTGTCTAAATATTATGAGCAGGGCCGTCGGATATTTGATATATTCTTTTAAATAATAAATAAATAAGAAGAGATAGAAGTAAAGTCTTTCAATAGACATAAAAGTAGCTAAGTTGGCAAGGCTTGACATACAGGGCGGCTGTCCAATTTCAAAACACAGTAACAGCCAAGAGACAAAATGTTCAAGAGAGCCAAAAAACGTTTTTGTCCCTTCATTTCAATGCCCTGGTAAAACTATGATACATATCTAAACGAATGTAAGCTTAAAAGAACCGGCAGAACCTAGGCTTTACATACAATACTATTTCATTTAAATATGACTAATATTGTTGCTGTAATGCACAAAAGAAAACACTAACTAGGTTTTAAATGGTTTTCTCACCCTAAAACCGCCCTCACTGACCATTTTATAACCTAGTAAGAGCCATTATTGTGTAATTTAAGACAAGTAAAGTATATTGAAATTGCAATAATAACGTAATAATTTATATGTTTTTTATTTTTTTATATGTTTTGGATCCTTCACATAATATAAATCAAATTTTGCAGCACTTTTACAAGACCGCACTAAGTAATAGCTGAAATACCGGCATATTTTTAAGTTTTATCTAAATGAACCAAATCGCCATATTAAGAAGGCATGTCTGACACGAACATTATTTATGGCTGCCTTAAATTAGACAATATTCCCTAAATTTTGAGCTAAAATTAGTTACAATGTTTGAGTTTTTTTTGGTTTATGCAAAATAGGGCTAGTAGAAAGGTTCTGACGAGAAAGGTCTCTATGGCTTTTATAAAGAAGACAAAATTTCCTTATGTTCTACTTTTAATTCACCTCTCTAGGTCTCATTGGTTCAAAGATACAGGTTCTGAAATATCTGATATTTTTTCGAAAAAAGTGATTGTAATAATGTATGCCATTTGTGACTTACTAAAATTAACGGGCAAAAATTGACCTTTGCTGACCATTTCAAAACCTAGTAAGCGCCATTGACAATTTTAAAACCTAGTAAGTCATTTTCACTTACTGTGTTTTAAAATGGTTGGTGGCTCTTACTGTGTTTTAAAATGGTTTTCGTGGCATTTTTGATTTCGCAGGGTGGAGTTACTAGGTTTTTAGAAATTTTATTTTCGTTTCTAAGCCGTTTTTTGATATTTTGACAATGCAGGAATGTGCGGAATCGCCTAAAATAATGTATAAATCAAAGACCCGTTTTTTTTTAAAGTTAGCGCTTACTGTGTTTTGAAATTGGACAGCCGAGGGGAGCCAACAATACGGCAAATATACCTTTTTTTTTTTAAATCTTTATTTTTATAGGACTTGGTTCACAGAGAGCGACCATGTCGTCCTAGTAATTAAGCTTAGGCATATTTACCTAATATTCTATGAAATGCACCCTAGTTTATTTTCTTAACTTATTTGCCAGGCTGTATCTATATGGCAACACAGTGCATAGTCAGCCGTCATAGACAACGCATTCTCAACGTTTTAAATAAATTTCACAATGTGACACAAATCCGTCGTCAAGCAAATAAACCGTTGCAACTGTGTTGGAAAAGTGACATTATAACTGGTCAGTGTCAGGCTATGACAGTGACAGCTGTCAGCTGATCAACACAACAGCAAGCGAGCGGAGGCAGGAAAAATATTATAATTTCTTTTGGTGTTCGGTTTCTATTTCTAGTACTGTATATTCTTAGCGCCCAGTAAAATGGAAATCTCATTTAAAAGCAAAAGGATTTTGGTTACCGGTGCTGGTAAAGGTGAGTTTAATTATATCTTCCTTCCAAAGTGGCATGTTTGCATTGCATGTTGTTTATTTAGTTCCACTGCTGGTACCGATGTTATTTATTATATTCTTGCCCTTATCGCTGGGCAGTGAATGGCTTGTATGTTCATTTAATAACATTAACTAGGTACCTACGCGAAATTATGAAAAGGAGACCATAAATTGACTAATTTAATTGACTTGACTATTTTGAATCGTATTTTTTTCAGGTATCGGTCGAGGTATAGCTATAGAATTATGGCGTGCTGGTGCAAATATAGTAGCCCTATCAAAGACTAGGTCACATCTGGAGAGTCTTCAACAAGAATATCCATCCATAGACATAGTGGATGTAGATATTGCAGATTGGGAGAAGACAAGAAGAGTGGTTGAGTCTTTAGGCACGTTTGATGCGCTTGTGAACAACGCAGCTATTGCCATTTGTGAACCTTTCCTGAATGCTTCAGTTTCAAGCTATGATAAGTAAGTATTGAGTCAACAATTCAAAACTTTATTACCAACTTTATGAACATTGGTATTATTATTACAACTAACATTTGTTTTATCAACTTTTTCAGAACCTTTGATATCAATGTTAAAGCAGTACTAAATATAAGTCAAGTTGTTGCCAGAAATATGATTGATAATAAAGTGCAGGGTGCCATTGTCAACATATCATCGCAAGCATCTAAGGTATTTATGAAATATAAAATTAACTTTATAAATCAGATAGTCAGTGCTCAGTTGTTGGTGCTATATCCATGACTCATATAATTCAACAGCCCATTAACAACTGATCAAACACTCAATACATTCATTAAATTTGTTTCAGGCTGCACTGAAAGACCATGCCATTTATAGTGCATCTAAAGCTGCACTAGACGGCCTCACTCGTGCGATGGCGCTGGAGCTGGGTCCTCATGGCATCCGTGTCAATGCTGTGAACCCCACAGTCATCATGACGGAAATGGCCAAGGTTGGCTGGTCAGAACCTGCCCGAGCCAATGAGATGAAAGCAAAAATTCCCCTGGGAAGGTAATGTGTTAAGAATTATAAAAATTCTAGTTTTTTCTGCTATCTTTTCTTTGCTTTAAAGGTTTTCCCGTGGGAATTCTGGGATAACAAGAGTGTAGCCTATGTGTTATTTAAGTCAGAGTATCAGCTTACTACATACAAAATTAAATAAATGCTGGTCCAGCCATTTTACAGTGAAAGAGTAACATCCACAACACATCCATAATAATAATTGTTACAATAAATGCATCAATAAATACAGTAATTTAAATTGCTAAAACCTAAAAAATATTTGAAGTCTCATCAATGCTATCTGGTGGCAAAAATCATAGACTATTTCACACCTTGATCTAATAACATGATGTGTATCTTCCAGGTTTGGTGAAGTATCAGAAGTGGTGAATGCGGTGGTTTTCCTCCTGAGTGAGCGCTCCAGCATGATCACGGGGGTCGAGCTGCCCATCGACGGGGGCTTCCTCGCCACATAATAGTAGCACTAAGCACATCACTCACCTGCCTTAAACAAACCTTTAGAACACCAATGTAATAAAGTTCCTTTTGTATAATTAGGTATGTTTGTTGATTATGACTGTAAGAAAAGCTGTAAAAGTGTAAGCAAAATCTACACATTGACTTATGAAAATGCCATATTTGTACAAATTAATATCTATTGTTGATGAATAGACATTTTTTAAAATCAACTGCATTTATTTACTCCATATGTATACTACCTCAAACTTTACAATATGTGGCTAAACAACAGAATTGTTTACTGATAGCTGATAGCCTCATATTATATTCTGTAGGTAGAGTAGGTACCTACTAAAGTGTTTGTGAACAAATTGATAACAGTTCATCTGGCTTGAACTTGCATAACTGTTATGATTATGCTAGTGAGTATACCTCACTGTTAATACTCGTTATTAAGAAATTTAAAAATGAATAAGTTCAAAGGAAAGCGGGTTCTTGTAACGGGTGGCTGCCAAGGTAAGATCATTTTAATATATATTATCTATCATCAGTAGGTACCTAGTTACCAAATAACTTATCACATTATTATCCACAGGTATTGGACGCAGCATAGCTATCGAGCTATGGAAGGCAGGAGCGAACGTGGTGGCACTGTCCAACCAGCCAGCTCAGTTGGCCTCCCTGAAGCAACAGTACCCCAGCATAGACACGGTAGCTGTGGACCTCTGTGATTGGTCCAAGACCAGGGAAGTCGTGTCTGCACTAGGGGCCTTCGATTGTCTGGTGAACAACGCTGCCATTGCCATCATTGAGTCCTTTCTTGACTGCAAGCCGGCAAGTTTCGATAAGTGAGTACCTACATATTTATTAATTTATCTACATAACTATAATTAAAGCTAACTACTTGCTTTTGTTTCAGAACTATTTCAGTGAACACCAAAGCGGTTCTTAATATATCTCAAATAGTGAGCAAAACCATGATTAATAGGAAAATAAAGGGATCTATCGTTAACATCTCTTCTCAGGCTTCCATTGTAAGTACCTCCTGTTACTTTCCTATTGTAGTTATATATCCTTAGACTTCTTAAGGGATATACGATTTAATTACTTTGATTATAATGGTCGAAGTTTAATTATTACTTACATGTTCAATCTCAATAACAGCTTTGATTGTACAGTGCCGGCAAAAAAAAACTTTACGTGGTCAAAAAATTACGTTAAATTGGCGCGAACATTCAATAATTACATTTGCTCAGTTTTAAGTGACTGCGAAGAGATAGGCTTGCGGGGATGTTACAGCACGTTCCCGTCAACCAATCAGCGTCTTGTTTGATTAGTATGTTTCGCACGCTCTTGGTGTATGATGCGTTTTGAAAAGTAAAGTCCGATATTTGACCGCGTCGTATTTTAATAATTGCTTTTGATTACAATAATATCCTTTTTATCGCACAAAATGGGTCGGAAGAAACTTAAAGTAGAAGAAAAGGCATGAACACTGACTGTGCTTGAGAAAGGAGAATCTGTTATTAGCGTGGCACAAGATATTGGCGTTTCAAGAGAGGCCACTTATCAACTAAAGAGATTGGCTAAGTCACTGACTCACTGCCGCCGAAAACTATCCCAGAACGAAAACCAGGATCCGGAGCACCAAAAAAACTTCAGCCATAGTCCAGTCAATGAATGAGGTGTAGAGTGCGTGAGCAGGTAACTAAGCGATTCCTTCAGAAACTTGTTCAGGGGGCTTAGGTTGTTACATACCAAAAGTCCTGACTCCTAGGTGATGAGCGGGGGGGAGGAGGGGGGGATAAAGATACGAATTTTTGGTTTTTTGCTTATATCTCAAAAACGGTGCATCGGAGACAAATATTATAAACTACTAAAATAAAGGTCATAAAATTATCTAAAACTTTTATATCATATGTTTTTTTCTAATTACTAACCGTTTTCGAGCTATTACCCTCGGAAAAAATTTAAATTTACAAGAAAAAGTATTCATGTCAAAAAATTCATAAACATTGCATCATATTGTCTTAACCAATTCATAAACGAAAAAAATTAAGAGGAAAGAAGTTGTCGATTTTTTTATTCCCTTTTAGAATATATTACATATGCTGGTCGATGTCCAACCCGCCTAAAGTTAGAGCTATTTTAAACTTGCATTTTGGTAAAAATTTAAAAATCTACAACTTCTTTTCTATTCATTTTTTTCATTTATCAATAGGTTTAGACAATATGATGCAATGTTTATGAATGTTTTGACATGAATACATTTTTCTTGTAAATTTCAACTTTTTCCGAGGGTAATAGCTCGAAAACGGTTAGGAATTAGAAAAAAACATATGATGTAAAAGTTTTAGATAATTTTAAGAACTTTATTTCATTAGTTGAAAATATTTCTCTCCGATGCACCGTTTTCGAGATATAAGCTAAAAACCAAAAATTCGTACCTTTATCTCCCCCTCCTCCCCCCCGCTCATCACCTAGGAGTCAGGACTTTTGGTATGTTAACAACCTAAGCCCCCTGAACAAGTTTCTGAAGGAATCGGTTAGTTACCTGCTCACGCACTCTACACCTAATTTTGAGTCATTTATTGACTGGACTACCAGGACAGATACGATGCCGAAGTGTTGTCTCAGCCGTCAATTACAAACACCGAGCTCATAAATAGACATCCTGAGCTCCTACAAAATTAACACTGATTAACGTATTTTTGATGTTTTATTCGCCATGTAAAGTTTTTTTTTGCCGGCACTGTACTTACAAACCTTTTAGAATATTTTTTTCCTAACTTTCCAAAAATGTATCGGCCCCTGAAAGCCAGTCCCTGAATGTATCCTTCCGGCTTCCTATACTTACCACATTTCCTACCCCCATCCATCCAGGCAGCGCTAAAAGACCACGCGGCGTACTGCGCGTCCAAAGGCGCCGTGGACTCCCTGACGCGAGTTATGGCTCTAGAGCTGGGTCCTCACGGCATCCGCGCCAACACCGTCAACCCCACCGTGGTGCTCACAGACATGGGCAGGCAGGTGTGGGCCGCGCCCGAGAAGAGTAAAGGCATGCTGGATAAGATACCGCTGGGCAGGTGAGGTCTTTGATAACGTGTGGGAAAGAGATTGTAGCAGACGAGACCTGGCGACGGCGACGTGTAGAACGTCACTGTATTCTGGTTTCTATGTAGGTATGTCATGTTGCAAGCCGCCAAAGACCAGTTGCGTTGCGACACGCTGTCTGAACTACCTAGCTAATGTAGGGCTGAATCTAACTAATGTAGAGCAGAGTCCAACTAATAAATAGCTAATGTAGAGCAGAATTTATTTTCCTATAGGTAGGTACATTCACATTCGTTGGATGTTTCGAAGTTTCCTATGCTGCTTTTATTACCTACTTTCTTATTACTTTTCAGGTTCGGCGAAGTGTCTGAAGTAGTAAATACCGTACTATTCCTACTGAGCGATGACGCGAGCATGATCAATGGCGTCCACCTACCCGTAGACGGGGGCTTCCTAGCTACATAAGTCGATAAATAAAAGTCTAACAACTCCCTATAGTTCGTTTTATTTACTCAGTTTATTGTGCCAAAGGAATTAATACATACTGGACATTAGAAACAATGCAAGCATAACAATTTCTATAATAATGAGTATGCCAAGCTATATGAGGCTAGCACATACAGAAAATAATAATACACGACATATAAAATAAAGTACAACACTGCGCAACGCAGGCCCCGTTCTCTTGGTAAGTATAATATAATTCTGTTATACGCATGAACACGATATATAAACCAGAGGGAATAAAGTCAACAATTCCTTTGACTATAATAATATACAATTAACATAAGCCCATTTTATCAATATTTTCTTACGAAATCGTACTACTATCATTGATTCATTCCCCCGTATTAGTAGAAAACATGAAAACTCCGATTCAGCCCGAGCAGCCGTAGCCATACAAGTCCACGCAATCGAAAAATTCATACACATTCGGGTAACAGAGAAAATAATTCGACAGACATAGACTACAACAGTTATTATTTGATTCTATAATCTAACGTATTGTAAAAAACAGTGTGTCAGCTTATCTAAGTACCTTAAAGTAGTTATATACAAAATTGTTTAAAATCAAATGTGTCTCGTGCGAGAGTGGCCCCCACGAGACTACAACGATAAGCGCACAGGACATCGCCAGCCGCGGCCGCACTACGCTGACGGTCACTACACAGTGTGGTTAGACAGAGCGCGCACTACCGACCGCTCTATACATCACTTACTACGCATAGAAAGAGATGCAACCAATATCATATGTTTAACATCTGTAGTGCGCCCTCTATCTTCACAAATCGTCGTCCACACTGTGCAGTAACCCCCGCGTTTCAACCTCGCCGACAGCTGACTACGCGATAGCTTCACACACTCTCCAAAGTATAATGCACTCGCTCACAGGTATATAATAAATATGATTTAGGTATATGGACAAAAACAAACTATAGCTAACATTGAATAATGAATAACCACAGTTCGTTTAAATTAGTATCGCAATATCAATTCGACCAATTATGCTTTTACTACTAATTTACAAACAAATAAACTGAGACAGAGCGCCAGTTTGATGACAATGTTATAATAGGTCGTGTAGTTGGCACCTGGCAAATGCTTACAATGGGAAATATTTCCTATAATTATTATGTTCGAGATTGGTGTTGACAAACAGTGATATGATTACAAAATGCTTATATACCCTGTTGACTAACCAACTTAATGAACAATTACATAAAAAATATAATTAGGTATAAGATGTGCATTTCTACTTACAAAAATAAAACTGGATGAATACAAATCATCGCTACATTATGAATTATTTTCACCACGAAATCATAGTCAACTCATTGGACGTGCATCAAACTAACAACTCGCTAATAATAAACGAACTCAACATCGTGACAAATGCATCACGCCGACTCCAGGGTTATGCATTACTTGTAATCCTTAAATTAAATTACTAATTAAATATTTACAAGAAAGTTGAACCTAATTCTCAGTCATATTTGAGATGCGATGGTCCATTTGGTGTGTCGATGAACATAGCGCGAACAAAACCCCTATTACGTTTATTATTTACAATTTCCGCGAAACGAAACGAAGGAAGCTCCCGATAGGAACTTTCACCTGCCTAGTGAATACCTACGTGATAGAGCCAGTCTCATCAGAAGACCTAGCACGGGACGCAAGACGCGTTCGCCAAGACACGTACGTCAGCGGCTTCGAGAGCGAGTATGACGGAAAACTTTTGTCACGGCTTAACGTGCGCATCTTGAATCCCGTGCTAGCCCTTCTGGCCACTGACACGATAGAGCCACAGTCTCACCTGTCCGGTGACCACTCCTGCCGGCACTAAAAGCCAGGCGCAGACAATACACTGTTCTGTTTACTACCAGATTCAATAACTATGAATTAATGATTGGCGGTTACTTTCATACTATTATGGTGGATTGTGTGTTATAATCGTATGAAAGTAACTCTCATTCATTGATAGATAGAGCTATTGGAACCATTAGTAAAGTCACCGGGACCGGTAACTTTGGCACATTCCTGCAGTTTAGTTTAGACTCGACATTGAATGAGAACACCTAACCAACATAGGCAATGCTGAAACACATGCCTACAATCAACAACTATTTGTATCTAAATCATTCTCATATTTAGGGTGAAAATTAAATCATCAAAGGTGGAGAATACAAAATGGTAACCAATTTATTTTTTGTAATGATTTTGGTTAGTAATGAGATCAAGGATTATGAATAGGTCTTAAAAACAACGATTTTGGTCGTAACTAACAACAGCTGAAGTCAGCCAAAATCTAGTTTTATGAAATCACGATAAAGATGTCACAAGAAATTAGGATGTTAGGAAGATAAGAAGTTCTAATGAGTCAAAAAAGGAATGAGTATTAAAAATACCTGTTAATTGAAATAACAGACTGCAATAGTGTCTAAAATTTAGTAAATAGAAAATGCAAAGAAGTCTCCGAAAAGCTAACGATACTACAACGCGCTACGATAAGGCTAGCATTCTGCAGACGGAAAACTTCGTTAAGTCTATGGCAGTGATGGTCGCTCGCGTTAAACATTACAGTACATTTTGAGCAAGCGTTCCTCAGAATGAAGTTCCGAAAAGCGTCGCTGAAGAACCAAAGTATTGCACACTTCACTAGCTAGACACACTTGAATAAGTTAACAGCGTGGAACAGCGAGCCCGTCAGAGTGATAACAACGTCAGCCTAAATGTATAAAAATGCCGTATTTACAAAGCGGAATACGCACAACACAATGTTCGTTACTATTTAAACTCAGTTACTTTAATTTACAAGTCAAATTTAAAGAACGTTTCTGTGAAAACAGTAATATCGCTTGAAGAGTTGTGCTCAATTATATTTTCGTCAAAATACTATTTTTTTATTGTTTAAGTCGAAGAACTGCATTGAGAAATCAGCACATAATAATTGGAAGACAACAAAAAGCCTACGAAATTGCAACTACGCGGCGAACTTAAATGAATATTGCACATCTTTTTGTACAAGAAAAAAACAAAGACGCTAAATATCGTTCTGATGATGTTTAACGAGACATTCATGTAATAACCACGCGATTACAGGCGTTTGAATGCCTCGTTTACATTCAGGAACGAAAATCTGTCACATTATTAAGGCCTATTTATATTCATCGAGATGATCCAGTCTCTAACATCTAGATACAACTGAGCATAAAGTACAATAGAGTAGAGGCACTAACCATTGCCACCTGCCGGCAATGATTGGTGCATTCACCCTAGGGGGTAGGCCTAACTACAAGCTAACTTAGTCGAGTCAGATAAAAAACGACAAAACGTCACAGTTTTAATTTAAAATTAGTTCTGCCACTCCGTCGTTTCACTTAGCCTTAGATTAAATAATTTACAATATACCAATGTTAACTTGAATGCATACAAAATGTTTCCTATGCTATTGAAGATGCGTTGTGCAATCTATGAGCATATTTGTGGGTTTCTTACGACCGAGCTGTCAACCTAGGTGGTTCTTTGGTTTCATGTACTAATTTGGACATCTTACGGCACCATTACACGTTTTAGGTTATATTTATGCACAGATGATTCGTGCTGGGCGTATAAGACGTGATAGCATAAATATAAACTAAAACCTGAATGAATGAGAGATCCTATGCCAGTCACAAGAACACCACAATTTCTTATTTTGTTCTATAATCAGACTATTAAGATAATGTTTTATGATCAACAGATTTCAGTCATCCATGTCTTCTATCTGTACGGTTTATATGACCCGTATTCTCGCGTGGCTCTTTAATAGCTCGTTGTAATAACGGGTTAACTTTAAAGCTTATCAGTTGCCAGATAGCCAAAACCTTAATTTTGTACGCGTTCAAAGTTACGGTTAATCAAAAAACATCGATGTTACAAAAAAATGTTGCATGGCTCTTTTACGATGGACCATAATATACGTCTTCTATAACCGATCCATGCTATCTACATGCGCGCCCATTTGTATAATGTTCCAACCCTCAGCAATCCAACTGTTTCATCCTTTACGCTACACAACAAAACCAGTAGATGAAACGACAAAACAGTTGTACCTCCCGAGTTGATAAACTTTACAAATTAGCCGCATCATTGTCATTGTCAATATCTCTTTTGTGAGTGCGTACTCTATGCTCATAGATGGCGCCACGCGCTGTGGTCACGTGACGCGCGTGACGTCACGAGTGGTGTCGGTGACGTCACGGCGCGGCGGCGGCGGTGCTGCCTCACCGCCACTCGATCGCCGTCACTGTCGTGCTGGGCTGGCCGGCCGCGCCCGCCGCTGACGGATCTGAAGACGGAACAATCATATCGTTACTTGATCACAGATGAAGACAAAATCGTAGAAATCGAGAAGGAAGTGGAAGCATGAGAATACTGTGCCATAGACAAGGGAGCATAAACATCATCAGGCCATAAACGTCCACTGCTGAAGATAGGTCTCTCTCAAGGAACACAACGACATTCTATCCTCAGCCTTGCTCATCCAGCCACCATATCTGCCATCTATCATAATTATGTGTAGGGTCTGACGAGAGTGACGTATCCTTATACAGTACACCCACAAGATCATGGGCACGAAAGGGGCCTTATGTAGTGAAGTATCACCATCATCCTTTTTAAAAATACTGGTGGTGAATTATTTTCACCACAGTGACCAACCATATTTTCATCGATATGATGAGAATAAAAGATATGGTTGGATAAGAAGACGCTGGGCAGTTAGCGACTACCGCTCATATGACAGGCCTATCATTCTGCCTCGTTCCGTACAAACAGTAGATACTCACTGGTTTCAGGTTCCTGGTTCGTGTCGTGGCGCCGCAGCGTGCGGTCGGCGGCGCCGGCCTGGTAGTTGCCGCGGTGGCCTCCTGGAAACAGAGGAAGTCATGTATGAGATTATGCTTTAATAAGAGATGGAGAGGTCAATATAAAGAGTCAACACTTGGGAGATTGAGGAAGCAATCAAAACTCAAATTCAATCTCGCACGAATTTTTGAAGCTAAATAATACCGTGGTTTTTCGTGCTAGTCACCCCATAGGTATTTCACGCATAATGGCCCACCTTGGAGGCTAAATGCGGAAAATCAGCTCGCCATGATAGATAGATAGATAGATATACCGTGGTATTAACAGTTAATGTCCTTGATTACGGATCCCAGGGCCTGATGATGATGATGATGATTTACAGTTAATCTTAATGATTATGTTTTTAGGATTTCACCACCCTGAATAGTCACGGTCAGACGCTAAATCCAATTCGACAATCCTTTCACCACCATAACAGAGTCGAAACTTCTTTTTTCGTCATATAGAATGACCCCCAAGGTTCCACCAACTTACCAAACTTGAGCATGTTCCAGTCGAACACGTAGTCGTACGTGAACCCCTGGCGGTGGAACAGCGTGCGGAACAGCTGGCGCAGGTGGCTGTAGTCCGGCCGCTCCTCGAACCGCAGCCGCCGGCAGTACTTCAGGTACAGCATGAACTCGATCGGGTGGTTCTGCGAAAGAGGGGGGAACGTTAGTGTGAGAGTTGGTTAACTTGACTGTGGCGCCCGCTGTAGGGGCCCAATTCTGGGAATATACCTACACTCACGAGTAATGAAAAAGTTCAAATTACAAAAAATCGGCACCAAATGACCCCAATTTTTGTCAAACATTTCATTTACAATTTGACCAAAATATTAACGTTTTTAGACATAAACATGTTTTTCAATATTGGAGCCTTTTCCGTTTAGGAGTAATTTGGTGCTTTTGTCACTGGAACGTTTTGATTGCTCATGAGATGAGTGTAAATTATTTAACGACTAGCTTATAGTTTGTCGTCGACACGCTAAGAATGAATGACGATGTAATTTATCACAGATTATCTATTTAAAATGAGTCAGACATGCCTTGCATTTTTCTCTAGTCTTCCAAAATGACTACATACTTTAGCACAACAAATTGCTCGTGTAAATCGTTATCAATCCCCCATTGTAAACTGTATAGAGACTGTGATTGATAAGCAATCAGCTGCTTACTTTAAAATCCTCTACTTGAGATGTTACAAACTTCATAGTTTCCGTGTCACCATTCAAAGTTCTACAGTAATATTAAAATGATTTCAGCTAGGTGTGGGTTTAAAAATAACAATGGAAAGCTTTGATTCCCGCTACGCAGTCGAGTCGTGGCGGTCACACTACTATGAATAATTTAGACACATGCAGGTTAGAATGTCATTTAGTTATTGGGGCTAAGGAAATCAATAAAGGTACCGTTATATCGTATTGTTTGACTTTTTCGTTGTTAATGTAACGACTCGGCCAGATAAGACGTGAACATAATGAAAATAAGGATGACTCAAATCAAAGGGAATACTGAATAAAGTTTTAAAACATTTTATTGCTCACTTTTCCGCTAGTATAACCAGCTTGTATCAACACTACTTACTACATTTGTAACATGGAAGATGTAAATAAAGGTTTATGACCATAACGGAAATAATTTATGCAATCAATAAAGATAAAACAGTCTTTGCAGCTTGGGAATAGGGGCGATGGGCGTGGCACGTGCTCAGTAAAGCAAAAATGATGATTTACTCATTGGCTTGCCAATTTTAAATGCAATATAAATTATTTTCTTTATGCTGTATACGGTTGTTTTATGATGAATAACCATACGTGAAATAAAATAGTATGTAGAATGTAGATCGATGCTTTATAATGGCGTTACTTATAATCAACATCGTATCAATCCACGGACACGCAAAGAAGAACCACTTACTTTACACAGAGACTGTCAACCTGGGGGTTACAACCACCAAACATAAACTGTAGTACTACAAAAATAAATAAACTGATAGCTATCGATAGATAGTTATTGAAACTGGCAGTAAGCTTCTTATGTGTTGCTGGTGGTACAGCAAGTCACTTACTTTACACAGCTCATCAAACGGCGTGGAGAGCTTCTTCTCGGAGATGCGCTCGTACTTCTGGCGCTTGGTGGCCGCCTTCAGCCCCTGCCACGGCAGCGAGCCGCGGTTGAAGTACATGAGCACGTAGCCGAGCGACTCCAGGTCGTCGCGCCGCGACTGCTCGATGCCGAGGTGCGTGTTTATGGACGCGTAGCGCGCTGTGCCTATAAATGTGGGTGATGGTTAGCGGATGGTGGTAAGGACATGAATAGGCAGAAAGTTGAGGAATAGAAAAAACTGTCCTAGCAAAATAAGAACATTTGAATGGATGAGGATGAGATTAGCAGAGAGTAGTAAGGTGTTTTTGACTGGTAGAAAATGCTTTTAGCATTAATGCCGAGTTGCAGAAAGGGACTTTAAGCTAATGTAGACATTAAATCTATGTCTGTCTCTTTCTGTCCGTATACTGTCAAAGCAAGGCAACAATACATTTAATGCCGACATTAACTTAAAGATCCTTTCTGCAACTCAGTCCACCTAATTGTACATAATTACTTCTGTATATTGTGCAATAAAATAATAAATAAATAAGGTGACGGCTTGGCGGAAAGCTGAGAGATAAAAGTAACGGTCCTAGCAAAATTCCTATGAACATTTGAATGAAACTGTTAGTTTTAGAAATGGAAAGGAGCCTCCCTGAGTGAATATATTATCAACTGTTCTTTATTTACGTCGGCTGCACCCTGGTGAGCAACTGACGCTATTTTAACAGCGGTAATCCTGTCACAAAGGTGATAAACAATAGACAAGGCATATTGAGAAGAAGAATGAACATTTAAGTAGGTAGCTAGTAGCTACATACTTTGCATCAAAAACACTTAAAATATACAAAGCAACTGTTATCTTCCATTCATCTAAAATTGTGAATGCTTCAATCACATAATGCTGTATCATTGTTATGTGAGATTACGTTTTTAATGTAACTGGTAAAAACAATTCTTTTTGGTAACCATTGCATCTCTAATTACAATGATCTACTTTCACTTTCGTCCATCTTTGTTACTAATGTAGTTTGTAAGCTTATTGAAATATGGAGCAACTAATGTTGATCCTGCTTTTCATCTAAAATATCTATTAAATAATTTCTACTTCTATGTATGTGTATTTAGATAGATAGAATATTCTTTATTTGTCCACTCATATTTAATATTTGTATTTTTACTGGCTGTCCAAAAATTATGGAATTGATTCCCGGCTATACTTGATGCTTGAACATTACTTAGCTGTGGCGAAAATTTAACAAGCTATGCACCTTTGCTTTCCTGCCAAGGGCGTACATTAGTAAAAGGTGTGATTGTTTATATTTGTAGATGTTATGTTGAAAACTTAATCTTATGTGTTAACATAAATCCTTTATTAGTTACTCATAAACAGTCTTGAAGCCATAGCAACTTCTAATAATGGTCTTTGTTAGAATATGTTACGTAAATTTTGAAGTAAATGACCCGACAATGGTATAGAGGTAGTAGTAATGAATATATTTACCTGTAAGGTTTTTGTTTTCTCTGTATGGAATATGCTGCAAGCTGCGTGGATCTTTGTACTTTTTCGCTAATCCAAAGTCTATTATGTACACTAAATTCCCTTTTTTACCTAGGCCCATTAGAAAGTTATCTGGTTTGATATCTCTGTAAAAGAAAGATACACATGTTATTTAAAATAAACAAAGCAGTGGTTACTTGCTGGGGAACAAGCTTTTCTATGAAAGCTCTAAAGCTATAAGGGTCTAAGGAAACTATACATATAGGTCTGTGTGTTACTATTGGTTCATATAAAAACATTCTCTTAGGCACACAACATTCATGCTAGAAGCAGCAGATATGCAAACTACTAGTTAAACTTTAACTTAACCTAAGAAATGTTGAAAAAGGCTATCTTTGATATTTCACCTCTCATACACAAAAAACTCAAATTCACATAATTTTTCAAAGCTAGCATGGCCACCGAAAGTAAAATAGACAGACAGTACACAAATTATGAAAAGTATGTAACATTTTCTTTATCATTTAGCTATTAAAAATGAAATGATTAATTTGTCCTAATACTATAAGTATTATTGCGTGTAACCTACACCTAAGTAAGCCACCATACAAGTAGTATCATCTCTAATGAAAGGAGTAAGAACAAATGAAAGTCAGTAAAGCTATAACTATTATTATAATAATATGAGGAAGGAATCTTTCTTATCAGGGCAATTCATATTGGCTGACCTATACTCAGACTAAGTATCTGTCCATTTATACCAACTGCTAACTACCTACCTAGCAAGAAGTCATAGTAAGGTCTTTTGTAAGAAAATAATAGCCATTGAAATGTAGCTAAATAGTGTTTGTTGAATTTCAAGAGGAGCAGCTATCTCTCTATAAATACTTTCCTACCTAACCTGAAACTTACAATTGATAACTAATCTTGGTTCAATATAGATTTTTAGGTCAAATATCTCTATTGAACTTTTGCATGGTTTTAGGTGGTACTTACAGATAATCTAAAACTTAATCATGATTTCTATATTTTGTGTTTTAACCATAAACATGGTACAAAACAAGAAAAATAAGTAAACTTCAATATACCTACAGTAGAGATACAACAAAATCATACAAATAAATGAGAAAGAAATGTTACTAACCTATGGATGAAGTTCCTGTAGTGAATATCCTCAATGCGGGTGATGAGCTGGTCAGCGAGGAGTAGGACTGTCTTCAGGGAGAACCGACGGGAGCAGAAGTTGAACAGATCCTCAAGTGATGGTCCTAGCAGCTCCATCACCATCACATTGTAGTCACCTTCCGACCCACACCATTTTATCGCTGGTATCCCCACTAAAAAAAGAAAAGCCATTAATACCATAACCATTGATTATTATAATTATTAATGTTAGCAGTGGCTTGGATAATATTCTTACCTCCTCCTTGCATTAGCTTGTAAAATTTGCTCTCTATGTGCAACTGTGGATGTCTCGTTTTTATACATTCTAGTTTTATAGCTACTTCTTCTCTGGTTACTATATTGGTTCCTGAAAAAAAGGAATCACTAGATTATTGTTTGACCTACAAAACAAAGTCAACTATAAATATTATAGGCCTTGAATAAATAATGTCTACTGAAGCCAGCTAGATCTAAACGGCAAGCTTCTACCCCAATGGTCATCTCAGGTGTTTCTGCTAGATACAAAATAGAAAAAAAAACACAATCCATTACAACATTCCTAAGGTTTCACACGATAAAAAAGATAGCAAAGATATGGCATTTATTGTTTCATTCAGGTCTCAGCTACAAGGCTGATGGAAACAATTAAGAACATATAATTTGTGTACTAATTATTTCAACAATTTATCACAAAGCTTACAGGTATTTCGAAACAAAAAGTCGCAGCTGGCTGGCCTACAATAGACACCATCTTTCTTTGTTTACTACCATCTCCTGAATTACTCACCAAGGTAAATATCTCCGAAAGATCCTGAGCCGATTTTACGGCCCAGTCGGTACTTATTACCGACGCGAAGCTCCATTTCGATCTTTTGATAAAGATGTAATCACAATAATATCACTGACCACCAAATCATTACAGGACGGCCATATTGCGATAGACGCAGATCTGTATTCAGTGAACACCGTTATAGCTGGCAGAACGTGCCTTATATGATAATGTTATGTGATTTCCAGGATCTAGGGAATAATGTGAAGACGTTTTTTAAAAGAAAGGATCCCCTTTCCACATAAAATTTATTAAAAAACGGGACTACACGCACACGAGGAAAGGAAAATTAATTTTTGGGCATAGACAAATCAATGGACGTAATTTTTTTTTCTGGCTTTTCTTTATATTTGCAACGGCAACACTGGAACTATATTGTCTATGCATTTAATATTTCACCTCTCAGAATAATGATTAAGGCTGGTGGGCAATAACATTCATGGATCTTCATCTTCTGTTTAGAGAAGTAGATTCTTATGTTTCTTTATAAAGATAAATCTTCATCTACCACTAGATCAAAATATTACACTATTATCTGTGGGTTTCCTATAAATGTATCATCAACTGTGTTTAACGCCATCTTTTGACAAACGTAAACAACTATTTCAAAAACGAAAGTGTTCAAGCGATTAATAATCCATAGGTTTTGTGCTGATATTACGTTTATTTACAAAGAAAACTGAATATAATACAATTTATACAGATGCGTATCGTGACGAGTTCAGATTGAGAAGTAGAGAAATTCTACAGGCCTCTTTCAGAGGATTCTTTCAGTTCTTTTGTTTTTAGTTTCCGCCGACCGCCACCAGGCAGCGCGGCGGTCGCGGCGCTGCAGTCGCGAACATACCGCCGGCCTTGGAAGAACCTACTTCCAACATCTAGGTCGTAATCGTAGGTGAAGCCGGTGATGATGATGAAGAGGGCTCTGGCTGAAGAGGCAGTGGGCAGATCTTCGAGAAGGCGCGGCGCACCACGCCCGTGGCGGTGCGTATGTCTGCCACCCGAGCTACTCCGTCCGTGCCCGGGAACAGCTGCACGATTCTTCCCAGTCGCCATCTCAGCGGTGGAAGGTTGTCCTCTTTTATCAGCACCAGACTGTTCATCGTGAGTGTGTCGTGGTTGATTTTCCACTTGGTTCGTGTTTGTAGTTCAGAGACGAATTCTTTTGACCATCGCCGCCAGAAGTGTTGGCGAAGCTGTTCGACTCTGTCGTATCTGTTGAGCCGGTTGGTCACGGCTGCTGTCAGGTCCTCGGCTGGTGGGGCGGTCAGGGGGCGTCCGATGAGGAAGTGTCCCGGCGTCAGCGGCGAGAGGTCGTTCGGGTCGGCGGAGAGCGGCGACAGGGGGCGGGAATTTAGGACGGCCTCGATCTGCGCTAACACAGTACTAAATTCCTCAAACGTTAATCGAGCATCACCAACTATTCGCCTCAGGTGACTCTTGCAGGACTTTACTCCCGCTTCCCACAAACTTCCAAAATGAGCAGAGCAAGGAGGGATAAAATGAAATTGTATACCCTGATTAGCCGAGTGATCAATGACCTTTCGTTTATTTTTCTCACAGAGTAAGGGAAATTGCGTATCTACGCCTATAAAGTTTCTTCCGTTATCTGAAGTAATCGAAATTGGTTTACCGCGTTTACTATAGAACCGAATGAGTGCTAGAACATAATCATTTGTCGATAAACCGCTTACTAGCTCCAAATGAATCGCTCGCGTCGAAAGGCAAACGAAACGTAGCAAGTAGGCAGCTATACGTTGTTTAGTGAAGTCAAATAACTCATCATTAGGCTGCGTACTCACTAAGCTCGTCGTATTATTTGTCGGTTTCATTTCAGGCAATGACTCGAAATGCACTTGATTCGTCTGACTAGCTGGCAGTTCAGGGTTACTTAGGAAAGACGGTCCATTCCACCATAAACTCGACTTACCTAATTCGTCTAAGTTAGGCCCTCGCGAAACTAAATTTAGCCTTTTCTCCAAAGATAAGAACCGTTCTTTCGCAATTTTATCTGAATCTCCGAGAGATTCAACTGGTTCGTTTAATGGCATTCGTACTGAAAACCTACCACTAGCTTCCCGTATTGTCGTACTAGTAAATAGATCCTCGCATTTTCGTTCGTGTAATGTAAAACTCGGTTTACTGTTTGGTACTTCGTCAAGTTCCCAGAACTGACGTAACTGTGAATCAATCGTTTGAGTGAAGTTGCACTGAACTTGATAATTCATGTGCAAGTCAGTGTTTGGAATCGGCCCTGAAACTAACCATCCTAACTTAGAATCGATTAAGTAGGTACCGCTTGATAATCGTATTTTTCCTGATTCTATCAAATCCCAGAATAAATCAGAACCTATCAGCAACTCGACTTCTGAAGGAACGTGAAAACTAGGATCTGCTAACCGTATATTTTCAGGGATTCGTATATTTTGCACATCTACACGGGTAGATGGCAAGTGTGAGGTAATACTAGAAAGTACAATACATCTTAAAGGTGTACTGTAATCCTGTACCTTTGATCGCATTTTAATATCGCATAAGTGACTCGAATTGGTGTGCTTGTTGCCTACACCTGTAACGTTTAGAGTGGACTGTATTAATTTCGTATTTAATCGTTTACTTAATTTCTCCGAAATGAAATTGTGTTCGCTGCCATTATCTAATAATGCACGGGCAGTGTGATACTTATTATTATCACCGGCGACTTCGACTAGCACGGTGGACAATAAAACCCGGTTTAACAGCTGATCGTTATACTCCATATTTGTGTTGCTTGGTTGCGACCCTAGTGTGCTAGACAATGACACCGACTCTTGAACTTTGTCGGGTAACACGCGGGTACTGCTATCGTTTTGATTCGTATGAAGTAGACTGTTGTGTTTCTGTTGACACTGCCTGCATGGCCCGAATAAACAGTCTGCTACAGAGTGACCTGCCCGTAAACAGTTCACACATAATCCGTTTTGTTGCACAATTTTAGTTCTTTCACCTACTGCAATGTTAAGAAAGTACGAACACGTAAACAAAGGATGACTTTTGTTACACATTACGCAGCTCCGTGGTGAACGTTTATCTGTCGACTTATTTTTATTAGTGGAGACGTAACTGTGTACATAATTATTTTGTGAAGATCCTTTCTTTTCGTGAACTACTTTGCTTTCGGTTGTAACTTGTTTAACTGTGCTTTTTGAGTTAGATTGGTTCGCATTAACCATTTCTAAGAAGTCTGCCCTATTGCGAAGAAACGTCATTAAATCGTCTAACTTTACTTTATTTGACTCCGAATTAGTCAGTAAGGTACCCTTGTGCTGTTCCCACTCTCGCTCGGAGCTCTCATCGAGTTTAGTAACAATCAAATATATTAACAACGTATCCCAATGGCTCGTGGGCTCCTGCAAGGTTTGAAGTGCACGTAGGTTCCTTAACACCGTATCTATGAGCTTTCGTAACTGCCCAGGGGACTCCTTACTAACCGTGTGAATGTTAAACAGCGATTTAACATGATTGTGAACTAGTAGCCTATCGTTATGAAATCTCTTTTCGAGTAGCTCCCAAGCGTGCGTGTAATTATCCGCAGTAAACTCTAAAGCACTAATAACTTGAGAAGCGCTACCAGTTAGTGACGATTTTAAGTAGTGAAACTTCTGAATGCAATCTAAATCAGTGCGTTCATGAATCATCGTTACATATGAGTTTCGAAACTCAAGCCAGCGATCATAGCTACCGTGAAAGGAAGTTTTATATCAGGCAATTTTATATTAGCGAATGGAGCGCATTTGGCACTAGAACTAGGCGATTCATCGTCAAGCAAGCATTTAGCAATAGCTATGAGATTAAAATATTGTTCTTCAAATGACTCGCGGTAATCCAATTGCAACATAAGCTCATTTTCATCGACTAATCCTTCTATATCGCTCTGAATAGCATTAAAACATTTATATGCATCCTCCATCGACTGAATTCTAACGCTAACTTCGGTTTTTTGTAATTTATCTAACGTACTATCTTTAAATTTTGTAACGTACTTTTCGAATATAGTTAATCTGCATTTTAACGTACCTCTCTGTTTCTTAAGGTCGCTAATGCGTGGATTACAAGGTGACCTACTTCTACTAATATCCTCTTTACTCATTTGGGAAGTTTATAGAATGCAAGAGTACTCACAGTTATCCTGTGCTGCGCGCGCCAACCTGAGCCGAACAGCAGGGTCTCGTGTACTGAAAAGTGAGTGCACAAGCTATCTTAACACAGATCTCTGGCAAAGGGCAAAGGAATATGTAGTAGGAATGTCTTGACCGTGTTCTCGACGCCGCGCTGACTGCGTGGAGACCGCCTCGAAGTGGTGGGATTCTCGCTCGCCTCAGTGGGACATCTGCTTCTCTCGTATGTTTCTCGTTTCAGGATGCTCGTCCAGCGTATCTGGCGTCTGATCCAGTGGTTCTGACTCGTCGACTTCGTATTCGCCGCACGTACTACTGGATTCGTCGAAGTAGACGTGGCTCGATGACTCGTATATTGTATTTTCGAATTCTTCAATTTTCTTGTTTTATCCGGCTTCGGAGGTCCAAATTTATGTTCAAGCGATTAATAATCCATAGGTTTTGTGCTGATATTACGTTTATTTACAAAGAAAACTGAATATAATACAATTTATACAGATGCGTATCGTGACGAGTTCAGATTGAGAAGTAGAGAAATTCTACAGGCCTCTTTCAGAGGATTCTTTCAGTTCTTTTGTTTTTAGTTTCCGCCGACCGCCACCAGGCAGCGCGGCGGTCGCGGCGCTGCAGTCGCGAACAAAAGTTAACTTTCTTTTGGTGGGTGGTAGGTGGTAGTACATCTACATAAATAATAAGTAGTAGTACGGAACATATAACACAGCACTAGCATGGAATAGGTACTTACTAGGATGGTTACTCATGGTAAATATGAAATACCTAAGGTTAATAACTTCTACGGAGGTCGGACCTTAACTAAACAATTACCTAAATTATTAAATGATCTACCTACTGAAATAAGGGATGAAACAAATAAGGCAAGATTCTCAAGATTGTTAAAAAAACATTTGTTAAGTAAAATCTAGATTCCTACTGTCTGATGTTTAAACAAGTATCAAGTTAAATTTATTGTTAAGCACTAAGTTTCTTAAAAATAGAATCCCATCAAAAACAATACTTGTCAAAAAAAACAAGTCTCGTAACTCAGTTGTTCTACGGTAAAAAGTTGTGACATCCATGTTTTACCAAGTCTTATCCACGCACGCATCTCAATCTTAAAAATCTTTAATGTTTTATATAAATTGACTTGGTCATCGCACTAAATAATTTAATTAACACGTGTTTCCATGCGATGGCCGAGTCAATATATTTATATAAAACATTAAATATTTTTTAGATTGAGATGCGTGCGTGGATAAGACTTGGTATTACATGGATCTCACAACTTTTTACCGTAGAACAACTGAGTTACGAGACTTGGTTTTTTGCCTTTGTTCCCAGCCAGTCACACCTCAACCAGTCACACTGTTACTCGTTGGGAATTTTATGTACAAAATTCCCATCAGTCTACACTCTGTTACTCGTTGAAACACCCTTTTCCTTCATTCCCAACGTGTCACATACAACTGTAACACTGTTACTAGTTGGGATTATGAAAATGAAAATTCCCAACAAGTCACAGTAACTTGTTGGGATTTTCAATGAAGTATTTTCCACCATAGACAAAAACCGATTATAGAATAGAATACACTTTATTTGTACTTACACCCCAAAAGAATAATAAAATATACAAGTTGTAACTTAATTTGGATGCGGACAGCTAAAGATCACATCTAGTGGCGTGCTTTGGGAGAGGCCTACGTCCAGCAGTGGAATGCTATAGGCTAATGATGATGAACTTAATTAGGGTACAAAAGGCGGTCTTATCACTAAAAGCGATCTCTGCCAGAGAACCTTTGGATGGAGGGAATAAGAGATTAAGGTAGATGGCGCTAGTAAAACCTCATCAAGTCTTTTGAGCCAATACAAGAGTCCAATGGATCTGAATTCCACCATATGCGATAACTATAACTACTACATGGCTGTTATGCAAAATAATAACATTGTGTTAACGAGTTTAAGTTTTCCGAATAAAATAAATAAATAAGTACTTACGTAAGTTCTATAATCGGTGTTGGTCCACAAATTTTTCGCTATTATTTTGAGATCATGTGCATCTTCCGTCTATGTCCGAGGCGCGCCCGCAGTGTAAGCGCCAGATCATCATTAATCTGAGGTACTTCGGAAGTAGGTACCTAATTATTTCTTCATGGTGGAGCAGAGCAGATATGAGTCGATAAATATCAAACTGCCATAAAGTCACCTCCACGCAAAATTTGGGAAATGAAATTTTCATTTTCTCTATTATTTTATGGCTACTGCTGTACCTACTACCCATCCAGTATCAGATTTTATAATTCGGTTTTGATTATATAACTAGTTTAATAAAATTTATTTGATTGATCGGAATAATTATTTCTATTTTCATACTTTTTCATGAAACGAAAATAAAAAAATTCGTAATAATAAATACTAATATAAGTCATAGTACCTACACTGGTTAGGCATCATCATGATTCATCATCACTGAACATATCTTAACGAGTAACGGGAGAACAGTTGGGAATTTTCTAGTTCATTTTCCCATCCAGTTACAGAGGCTGGTTTGGAATTCAGAAATAAAGCATTCCCAACGAGTAACACTCCCATCGAGTAACACTGTGACTGGATGGCACACTTTTCATGAAGAATTCCCAACCGTATACAGTGTGACAGGTTTGATGTGTGACTCGATGGGAACAAAGGGTTTTTTGACATTTAATTTGCATGACGGGAATTTTTTGCTCGATTTGGCATCGGCACTACCGTGCGCGCCTATATATTTACTAGGTGGGGGCACGGCAGATATGTGATTATGAAATTATTTAAGCAGTTATGTAACTATCTAGAAAAATTGACCAAAATTGAAATTTTTTAATTTTCCCTTGATTCATACACCAAACACTACTTATATTCCGAATTTGAAGCTTCTAGGTCTGCTAGAAGTGCCTTAGAATTTTTATGATCGGTGAGTGAGTGAGTGAGTGAGTCAGTGACAAAATTAAGAAACTTTGACCCGTTATAATTCTTAAACTACTCTTTCAAATTTAATGAAATTTGAAATATACCGTGTCTTTACAATGCCTGCATGGTTCGTGAAAATTCAATCTTCTAGTTTTATCCACAACGAAGTTACAGGGGGTCGAAAATGGCCTAAATTGCTTCGAGAAAAGGATGGTACGGCCGTGCCGCTTTTTTGCTCGACTTGGTGGGGGCACTGCCGTGCCCCCAGATATTAATTATAGTTTATCAAGAGTGAAGTCTGAATCCACAGACAAACCAGTAAACTGGTTTTGTGGGTCATTATTAATTGTACTGTGTTTTTTATGTTTAATAAATACATTGAAACAAACAAAGTAGTAGGTACTATTTGTCTATCGAACTAGCATAGTTTTAGGTGGAATTTCACCAAACGCTAAACATATTTAGTATCCCGTCAAACGTCTGCCAGTATACAGGTACAAAATGTATTTAAAATTTGACTTATAAATGCAATTTTAAATACGTTTAGCGTTTGGTAAAAGTGACCCTTAAACCCCCAAATAAAATAACTTTGTACAACAGCCATCAAAATACACATTTATTTAATTAATTCTTTCTTTAAAAATATAAACATCTATACACAACACAAGTAGGTATACATTTAATAAACACTTTGATTTAAGTAAAGAGTATGTTCAAAATTGTTGGTTCGTTCACATATAGATATTGGTAACTCAGGGTAAGTAAGTAGGTACTTGCTTAATATTATTAAGTATAATAATTGATGTAGTTACCTATAGACAGGTACCTACTTACAGATGACGGAAATATTAAGTAGGTACAGAAACAGAAAATATAATTTATTTATAGGTATTTCAGTGGTACGGTCACTCTTACAAGTCTCAGGAGTCCAGTTTCTTTTTTTTCAATTTCAGAATATATAAATACCGATTGTCTGTAGTTATAAAAATAAAATCATTAGGCTATGACTATACTTAATATAGGTAATTTCTCAATATAAAACTCTAACAAAATAAACTAAACAAAATTTAAATAGCTCTATCTACATAACTACTGATCACAATTCACAACATCTTCTTTTTTGTATATTTATATTCCTCAATAAAATGCATTTACTTACTATAATCATTAAAAAACCCTTCCTTCAATGGAAGGAGACCCGTGCCTCAGCAATGGGGACGTGATGGGTCGTGATGAATAATTTATGAATTTCTTTACAATAACTGTAATGTAGCGATTGACTTAGGGCCGATTTTTCAATGCTCAGATAGACAACCAGATAGCGTTTATTCGACAGATAGCGAAATATTGAATTTTTCAACCGTCAGATAGAACTTATTCGTCCAATGATTCAGTTAACTGGAGAATAAATCTATCTGCTGCTTGAGCCGCCAGATAGTGCTTATTCGATTGATAATTTGACATTTGAGGTTATTAAGTAAGTTCTTTTTTGTGTTTATACCAATTCTAAACTATACAAGCGCAGAGAATAATCGTCTTTTCAATGGATATTTTCGATGATATTGATGATTTGGCGATCGAAAAAGAGGTAGTAGGTAATGAACGAATGTATTAATCCTGTTGAAAGGAAAGTCAGAGTCGTCAAAACGAGGCCTGATCATTACAGCATGTGGGATGCAAAAGAATTTCATCGCCCAAAGGCGCCAGACTACAAACATTATGTTGATTTATTTTCAAGCATTAATTTTTAAAAAAAGAGGAATGTAGTAGCACTTCCTTCATAATAAAATATTAAGGTACATTATAGTTTTTCATTTTATGATAAGTAGGTAACCTATGCTACATATACCTAAGTATCTAAGAGATCCCTCCGGCTTGGCGGCATGATCTTCTATGTCCAGTACCTAGTGGACGGCTATAGGCTGAGGAGAAAAGAGAGAAACCATCCAGTACTTGATAATAAAACATAGGTGTTATTTTTTTCAGTTTTTATTCATTAAATTTAAATTAAGGATACGTTGAATGCTAATGTTGGAGCAAATGCCTAACACCTTTTCTTCTACATCGTTAAATGAAGGAGCATTTGAGGGCCCAGCTCCAGTTTTGTACATCTCCTGCCTTTGCAGGGGAGACTTCTTCTTACGACTTCTTCTTCATTGTTTTTTTGATGCCCTCGTACTTAAATTAAAGGATTTTCAATGAGCGGACTGGTTATACCACTGGAGTTAAAAGAAACTCAATTTTCTTCCATGCAGACTGCATGGAAGAAAATTATTATTTGTTGCTGCATCGGTCTTTTTATTTTCTATGACATGTTTGAATAAAATTTATCTACCACTCACTAACACAGTCACTTCATTAATATTAAAATTCGCCGAACGCTCTCTTTTTTGTGATTCCATTGCGATCCAAAAATAACAAATATAAATACCAAAATTGAAACAACCCAATAAACAACCAAACAAAACAGTCAGTGAGGCTTGTGGCTTGACAGTGACAGTTGACTCTGACAATCAAAATAGTATTCTGTCCTGCTTTAGCACTAGGTGTCTACATATACTTGTTTCACCTTTCCAGAGTTCAAGTAGAAAAATCGGTAAGATAGTTACCTATGGAATAAATCACTATTGAAAAATGGTTTAGCAACTACCAAGCCGATAAACAGCCAAATAAAATTATTCGCTAGATAGTTATTTGACCTTTTATCCTGGCATTGAAAAATCGGCCCTTAAAGTACTTAACTAATTTATTTATGAGATTTTTAATATATAAATAATAAAATATACTTAATACTTATTTATGATTATTATGTATTTCAACTTAATTGACTTGATTTGAAAAGCGTCTACTTAATTGATAATAAAATATAAAATAAAATTATCTAGTTACTTTACAACCATTTATGGGGAAGACAAAACATAAGATATCTCAGAATTTTTTATCGGTAGGTACCTAGTAGGTAGTTATCAGAGTTAAGAACGAGTAGGTAATTAAAACTTTTTGTTTAAATTAATTGAACTGACTACAGTATTATTATACATAGGTAAATAGAGTAGTCACCCCAAAAAACTGGAAAAAAATCACACTGCATATTTTTTTAACAAATAAGTACCTACCTAAACTAAATTCATTTAAGTTATACAGGGTGACTTCACTCTATAATAATTTACCTGGGTGTCGTATCCATACCATGTTACCTACACTAAGGTCCAACCAAATGTAGGTAACTAAGTATAATCTTAAGTAAGGCATCGCAAAAACTAAGAAGAAATTAAATAAAAGAAGGTAGGTAAGTAGCTAAGTAGGTACTTAACTATTAATATCCAAATAGTACAAAAACATACATTATTATTAAAATGACGTGTCTTACCTAGTACATTTTAATTGTTAAGGTGTACCTCCCTAGAGCCATAATAGATTAATTAAAGTTTTTGGCAAAATACACTGTAGCTACCTAAGTAGCAATGGTGACATGTCATACTATTTATAAACGGAAGTAACTTTACTACAGAGATGGTTTAGGATTAATTCGTTCGTTGACTAAGGTTAGGCAAAGAAGGTTGGGAATGTAGTAGTCGCCCAACCGATTTCAAATAGTTCTTTCTACTTCTAACACTTAGAAAAATACATTCATTTATTTATCTACCAACAAGAACTACATATAAAGGTTTTATATTTATATAAGGTAAGGTGCAGGTGGGTTATTCCGAAAGGTTTTTGGGTGAGTGGGATACATGTTCGTGGGTGGATTTCAACAAGTCCTAAAAAATCTTCATTTCCGTGGACTTTTTTATCTTAAGGTTTTTTATATTAGAAAAACGCTTTTATTAAAGTTTTTGTTAATGTTAGTGTTCTTACTAAATGGGTAGCAGATAAGTTAAAAACTTAACGAGATACGGATGATTAAAAATTTCGTGCCACGGCGATGAAGCATGCGTTCACGGCAATGAAACAAGCGTCCACGGCAATGAAACAAAGGCCCACGGCAATGAAACAAAATTTCCACGGCAATGAAAGAACTGTATACAATGGAAATGAAAGAATCAATCCACTGCAATTTTTAAAAAAGACTGTGAGGGAAACGCAAACTTAGACAGGCATGTATGGCAGAAATATTTCATAGATATTGGAACGAAAGAAAGAACGACAGTATGTATAAAAAAATAAGAATATAGTATGGAATTCTCTAAGTAGCATTGTGGGGTCCGTATTGCGACGTATAAAACAAAATGTTTCATTTCACACTAATAACGTTCACAACATATAATAAACCTTACCTATTTTTTTATTTATTTATACTTTATTGCACAATTTACAATCGTAATAATGTAAAATTAGGTGGACTTAATGCTAAAAGCATTTTCTGCCAGTCAACCTGCAGGAGGTACAAGGATCAAAAAGTACGGGAGTGCAAAAAAAAAAAAAAGATCAAAACATAATTATGATTGTGGAGTTCCTAAAATAAAATAATACCTAAACCCTAAAACTAAGTAAATAAATATATAGGTATATGACCCTGTGCTGAATTACACAACACCAGGCAAAACACCTAGCACCAAAATATAAACATAGGTGCGGTTAGGTGCACATGTTGGTCAGCTAAGCGTCTCTCTACATAGCGCCAATAATAATAACGCAGTCAAAACCTTGCACCAAAACCTAAACATAGAGCGTCTCCCCATGTAGCCCCGCTTCGCTTTTGCTGAACATGTGCACTTAACCGCTCCTCCTCGCTTTTCACGTCATCGCACCAATCTTTAGGTTGTGGTGCTAGAGGTTTTGATGGTGTTGTGTAATTTAACACACATTATGTGATATGATAGAATATTTTATGAACTTTATGCTAAATCATAGTATATTTTAATGGGTATAATAATATGAAATGTACATTTTGTAATCATCAGCCTATAATCATCCAATGCTGGACATAGGCCTCTCCCAAGGAGCGCCACAACACTCGGTCCTCGGTCTTCCGAATCCAGCCACTACCGGCTGGATTCGGAAGTTGGTAACCTTAGTCCTCTGACGTATAACTTCTTTTCTGATACTATCCATTAGAGAAACCCCAAGTATAGCTCTCTCCATAGCACGCTGAGTGACTTTAAATCGGTGGACCAGTCCCACCATCAGTGTCCAGGTCTCTGCACCGGGTTCCTCTCATCTCGCCTAATCTTTATTATCCTAAACTCATTTCGCATAACTCGTAAGGTCTAAACTTTTTTGGTAGAATCATCACTTTGCCAAGACTTATGTGGCATAAGACTCGTTTCGTCTAAAACTCTTTTGGCACAAACTTGAAACATATAAGTCTCGTTTGCTCAAATTGTTCGTATTGGTATAATCTTGTTTCTCCTAATATTATCTTAATAAATACTATATTCAGTATGTTTTAAATGTACAAATTGTGGTATTTTTCTCCTACATCCCGAAAATCACGATATTGAATGATCAAAATATCGAAAGTAAATGACCATTATAATTATTACAATCGCCATTAAACCCCATGGGATCGAAACCTAAAGGTAGGTGCGGCGACGAGCAAAGCGAGGAGGAGCGTGTTAGGTGCACATGTTCGTCGAAGCAAAGCGGAGCGCAGCGAAGAGAAGCGGAGCGTTACCCACATAGCGGAAAATTAAATACCTAATGCAAGGCACCAGTTTGCGCTATATAGGGAGACGCTTCGTCAAAGTTAAAGCCAAATGAATATTAGTAGTTTTTATAAGCTATGCCATAGTATTGTTAGGCTATTTGAGATTTGACCATACCATTATTAGGCTAAATAAGATTATGCGAAATAACTTTTTACTAAACGAGATTTATGCCATACAATTTTCGGCGAAACGAGACTTTGACCAAACGTTACTATGCAATACGAGATTAGGCAAATAAATCTTAGGCCAAAAAAGGTAGAACCCTCTGCACCATATGTCATAACTGGCAGGGCGCAATGGTTGAAGACTGTTGGATGCGCCTTTCAGCCTCCTTGTCGAAGTTGCTTCTGCCTAGCCGAATAGTCTGCCTCAGGTAGTCATATTATTGCACAACTTCGATAGTTGTCTCACGAACGATCACCGGCTCCGGTTTTATGTGAACATTCTACATGACTTTTGTCTTTCCCAAGTTCATACGGAGGCCTGCACGTTGCAAGCAGCATTAAGGCCACTTAGCATCCAGATGAGTTCCTGCAGAGATGTATGTTCTATTATATTCTATTCTACTATCCGTGGGAGGTGTAAGTACCTGCACCTGGCTCTCTCGAATGGGACCTTTGTGCAATGTGCATATCCCCAAGGTCTAAGCTGCTGCCTTTCTAAGCTTGGACCATTTCCCACCACGCTGGTCCACAGCGAGTTGGTGGGTTCACATATTATCTAGATGTGCTAAATCTATAGGTAGATATGCAGGGTTCTTCACAATGTTTTCCTTCACCGTAAGAGCGATGGTATACATTGTATTTAAATTCAAAGGAACACATTGGTACATGTCAGCGCCGGAATTCGCACCCGCATTATTGGAGTGGGAAGCGGGCGCTTACCCGACTGAGCTACCACCGGTCTTATTTATACATAAAGTTCATTATAATTATGTTGTGATTGTTATTATTAATGTAATATTATATATTTCGTTTTTATACATCGCGATACGCACCCGTTTTAACGCACTGCAAAAAGAGGTAATTTGACTAGTTCTGTAGGTAATGTCAGTGATCGGTATTACCTGTATTACAGGTAAAAGATATGTTACTTTGCCTAATCATATATACCACGGCGATGAAAACATAAGTCACGGAAATGAATAACCTGGCCACGGAAATGAATAACATAACCACGGCAATGAATACAAATTATTTTACAAGACATGGCAATGAAATTTTTTTCATTGCCGTGGTTTTTTTTTCATTGCCATAGCAAATATTGGCCACGGAAGCCACGGAAATGAAAGCATGGCGATGAAAATCAAGGCATTAAATATAAATAACTAAAAATGTATTAACTATTCGAAGAAATAAACACTTTATAAGGTAAATATTTTCAAAAAGCTTTCTTTTGAATGCTTACTCTAGAAGACAAACTAAATTTTATAGAAGTTATATCTATCCACGGCAATGAAAGAAAAAATGTCCAGTCCCCAAAATTTTTACTGATTTTCACTATAGCGCAAAAACGCGCGCACCGATGTACCTCCTTCCACGTCGAGCAGTTAGGCGACACTTGTAAGAAACGATTAGCGCACTGAGGGGGGCACCCAAGTTCATAGGTAAAACAATAGCCTTGATCATGTTTAGGACACGGCGATGAACAGAAGTTCTGGGACACATGAATTTTCACTTACCGTTCGTTATATTCTTTATATATTTCAATAAATGTATTCCGTGACAATACTTTAACTATTAATGTATCAAATGAAACTAAGTTTAACTATCAATACTCAATATTTTTTCATCAATGAAGAATAATACAAAACGTGGTAACGTGGGGACAGACACGGCAATGAAAGATTTGGGGGTTTAATATTTTTTTTTAAAATATCCATTAATCCTATTAATAAAATATTTAGTGCTACACATAGATAACTATTTCACTTAACCGGAAAAAAATATTAGAAAATTATAACTTGGTTTTTTAGTACCGATTTCATTGATGCCACGCAATTTTTGGCCGCGGGAAATTCACCCTCGTATTTTGACAATTTATGAAGACTGGTTGGGTCGTTTTGATTCATGTAAGGACGCTTTGTATACTTGAATATACTACCTACCTAAAACTCTGTTTAACAGACTTTTCTAAATACCCACGGAATTCGTAAATATTTTAGTTTCAAAAGCTGATATTTTTTTCTTTGCACGAGGGTAATTCCGAATGAATGCGGGTTATTCCGAAAAACATTTAAAATAAGTTTTAGGTAATTTAATCTGAAGGACCATATATTATGTATTTTTCGATCAGCCATAACCTCGCAAAAACTTATTTACAAATATTGCCTACAACTGCCCGAAGTACTTGTACACATTTATATGATATTTATAATTCGGAATTACCCGATCCACAGAATTTCATAGTAAAATGGTCCAACATTCGGAATTACACTAGTTCGCTCATTCCGGAAAATACAAAAAAATTTAAGCTAGGGTTTTTAAACTCCGAACGTAGTGAACAAAATCGACAATCTTTGGATATAAAAACAATCAGTTAAATAACTTAACTGATTTCTTAATTACCAATGTGGTAATTCCGAAAATTCAAAAATTCGGAAATCTGCACTTTTTTACAAATTTTACGTTTTTACACGCACGCTCGGTCCTAGCGCCCTGAGTCAACCCAAGCGAGGTAGAAGATTAAGTTGCCATCAAGGTGAATGGTTCCACGGTTCAAAGTATGGCTGCGTTTGGAAGAAATCGGCAAAAATCGGAATTACCCGAAATTCGGCATTACCCACCTGCACCTTATGCATTTAATGTCCATAAGTACACTATAGAGGTTGTCATAAAAATGTATAACCGCATATTTAACTGTAAATTATACCTAATCATGACATGACAACCTAGTTACATGACGGTTTGAGTTTTAAGTACAACAACGTCAAAAACCCTGTAGTTTACACTAAAATCTTTTTTTTTGTTTTTTGTTTTGCTTCCACTACTTTTAAGTAATAAATATAATAAGAGTGAGACAAAACCCTGACTTCCATCCGTATTTTAACACCACTTATTAACCATCAGTTCTTCCAATTAGCCACCTACCCTACCTATACGTCCTCACCTACACAACTTTCCTAATCACGACCATTCTACCTTGTCTATGTCTCCCGTAAGTTCGCCAAAGTCACCATTGAATAATGTGAACCCCTTTACCCTTGCTTCGTTGGTGGTGGTTGGGAAACGTGACGTAAAGAAGGTCACATTATTCAATACTTTTGCAGTGCTATTCTGTAACATTATCGTCAAAAAAACGTGGAAGGAATCGATGCTATGCAATGCAATACATTTCGCAATTAGTCAAACTGAACAATTTTGTCAACGATCGCTCGAAAATAAAGATTTATGAAACTTTCAAAAAATACCAACCATTAGACAATTTTGTATGAATAATTTTTTACGGAATCACCAATTTATCAATTTCAGCACTTGGTAAAAAAAAACAGGAATATCTCTTTGAACGTAAAGTTTTTTGCTACTTCTACCTACTAATTCCATCGACTTTCAAGGGGCAAAAATTACCTAATATATAAATAAATGCAAAAACCAACAAACGTTTCAAAGTTAAAGTTACAGAACAGCACATCTGTTAGCCGCCGCCTCAGTACTCAGTGCCTGCGGTAGCGCAGCGGGCGCCGGATGGTCCTCCGCTGTCACAAGCCACGGCGAGGCTGCGGGGGCGACCTCCCGACATCAACATTGTTGTTGTTTTGGTTGCGAAGTATCAGCATCCGCATGATGTCTTCAGGGAGATCGTCGTCGCTGTCGTTGAACCTGAAATTGCAGATATTGTTTTGTTATTTTGACTGATAGGTCTGTTGTTGTAACAGGATAATAAAGAGTTAAAAGCTGTTTTCAGGAGAGGGAGAGGGTTTGTAGTTGCCAACTACAAAATCTAAGTAAAGCATCTGTCACACTGAATTAGTACACAATCAGCAAGCTAACATTAGTAGGTCAGTTATATCTTTGGACTTTCCATTCAGGCACTATCAGCTAAATAATATCGCCTGACATCGCTGAAAAAATAACCATTACCACCTTCGCTATTCATATATCTAGTAGGTAGATATGTACGTTATCCTTGAAGTTTGCCATCCAGGCTACCGGCTAACTATCCAAGATCATCTGAAATCCACACGCTGCAGCGATTGCAAAAGATCCATCACCAAACCATATCACCTCCACCAATTCGTCCTTACACACCTATACTCACTTGTATCGGAACTCAGCGCCGCGAAGCACGCACACGAGGTTGGTCAGCGACTTGACGTAGTTGGTGGCCAGGGTCAGCGTCTCCAATTTGGACAAGTTCCGGCGCTCCAGCCGCACGTGAGGCAGCACCCGCCGGAGACCCTGGAGGAGGGGAGAGGGAGTTTAGGTGTGTTCTGTTTTCAAATTGATGTATATGGGCGAGGAAAATCGAGCAGATGGGCAAGGGATATTTTACTGTAGCACAGAATAAGAACTAGTGACTGTAGCAAGACTGCTTTTGCTCACCCCGCGTGCACGTTTATTAAACTATAAATAATAAGCCCGGTGCACCCAGGGCAGCAGGTGGGTCACTCTTTATGACGAAAAACGAAGTTTCGGAGCGCTGCTGCGCGAGCCACGACTCTATCTTGTTGTTATCGATTGCACGACTGCTCTAGCTCGTTCGTTTATCGTCAGTATAGGGTAGCCCTCCAGTGACTGACAACGCTAAGATCAATTCATACCTATAAATCCTGATGCATGGTAGCTTGGTAACATTTCCATAACTTAAGCAGTAGACAGATTCTACAGCTGCTACAATATGCTATTTTATTTTATTTTACTATATTAGGAAAACTTAACTAATTTATTTTGTAGATAACAATGTCAGGGTAGCTTATGTTTCACAAGTTTCCACCTCTAGGTAGATTAGTTAGGTAGTATAGAGAGAGTTAACTAAAGCTATAATTAGACTTAATCTAAAAAATACACATAACTTTATAACAAATAGAGGGAGTTAAATTATAAAACAAAAAACAAAGACTTACAAAGAAATCAAACTAAATTAAACTAACTAAGTTTATGAGAACCAAAGTAGTCAGAAACCAGCTCATTGGAAATAGATGCTATGCTATTGATAAAAATGTCTAAGTATTTCCTTTGCAACCTCCAAAAACACTACTCACATCGAAAGCCCTATTCAGCGAGTGCATCCTTTGCCGCTCCCTCTCATTGCTCTCCAGCCGGCGCAGGTTGCGCTCCCTGGAGGACACGCCCCCGCGGCGCCGCCGGCCGCCGGGGGCCGCGGGGGGCGCGGGGGACGCGGCGGCACGGCGCAGGCGGCGGGACGAGCGCTTGCCTCCAGTTGGCTGCTCGTCGCCGCTAGCGCTGTCGGAGAAGTCTGAGGAAGAGGTGGTGCATGTTTAGGAAGTAGGTTGGTAGGTTGGTAAGATAACTAAGTCCAGCGTGGTGGACTAGGCGTAAACCTTTCCTTCATTAAAAGGAGACCCATGCCCCAGCAGCAGTGGGTTTGCAAGTGGATAAATGGCTAAGAAGACACGAGGTTCGTTCGACTGAAGTAAATTGGCATGTCGAAATCGAGTAGGTATCACGTTCACGTTTTCGGTTTTGTTTACCTACCTCATGTGAACCGAATGTAGGTAGGTGTAAAATAAATGAGTCCTGAAAATACATGTCGCATACTTGTACATTCTACACAAAAAAAAACATTTAACAGCCTATAATAATTACTTTGGTAAGTATACTTAAAAGATACCAAGCTTATTTATGTAATGCTTTAATTGGCTGATAAGGCAAAATTTCACATTTAGTACTTAGGACTTGTACTACATACCTAATACATATAATTATCTGCACCTCAGTTTAACGTGCAACAACGATAGCGCGTAGTGCCTACGATAAGCTATCCGCACCGGGTGAATTGGTTTTACAGACGGTGACGATGACGTCTGTCGCTGAAAAGCGTGGGCCAAGCGTGGGCCCTATGTAGTTCCGTCACTAGACTGTAAATTACACTATTCGCAGATGGTAGCTACGTAAGTACCCTGAAAAGCGGTAAGTATTACTTGGGTACAATCGTTATTCGCTAAGTACCTTAAATTGGGATATTATTCCTTATTGTTCCTTAAATTGGGATATTAAGAGGGGCAACAAGTTCTGAATAAGATTGATATTGCACCTCAAAATCATATCTAGAGGTACCGGGTATTATCCAGTATGATAAGATAACTTATTTCTATCCATGCTACGCTCGAGAAGAAAGCAGTGCCGTTAATATTCTGAGCTTGTAAACAATTTACCTCGAGACAGACCGTCTACACCGACGTGACAATGTATTGATCAACGCGCGTTGACCCAGTGATTACTAAATGCACTTTCGCGATTACTACACCTCATTCCTAATCTTAAACACGATCACACGATTTAAGGACGTAACATCTTCGATGCTGCACGTTTGTCGTGTAACACGGCGACTGTCGCCAAGTCATAGCTTATTTTATGCATTCATTATTAACATTCGAGCGGATTTTGTAAGGTACTGTATCTTCTTCTTCTAGAGCCGTCTCCTGCGTATAGCCATGTTTGGCAATCATCCTGCTGTTTTCCGTCTTGGAGGCCGCCGCACGGAACAATTATCCAGTGCTCAGCTGGACCTGCCGGTGTAGATTTTGCAGCCATGATGTCATTGGCCGCCCAGGCCTCCTCCTGCCTTGTATTAAGGTACGGTATGCGGCAAAGTGACCTGACCCCTACCAGAAAAACTTGTCTCTCTGAGATGGGTCAGGGCCCTTGGTCAATCGGTTAGAGCTAGAGCTGATACATTTGTGGTGTTTTGTTAAAAACGAAAGAGTCAAACGTTAAGGCAATTAAGTTACGTGAGTAAATCAGAAGATATCATGAATACTTTGCGGTACCTACCTATTTTCATACTTCAAAATAGTGAATGCTTTAATTTTAGAATAGCGAAGGCCCTAATTATATACTTAGTAACTTATTTATCACTCTCTGAGAGATCGTGGATAGTGTGCTGCTGTATGATCCGATATACTTAGGTAGGTTAATTTATTTATTAAATATGGCTTCAACTGAAAATAAATGATGTAAGTACTTGCTTAGGTAGGTATATTACACATTTTAGCTCTACGTAAAGGTTCGACAAATCAATTTCCACAGTCAACAGTTTTGTCGTCAAGTCTCTAATGTAATGCTAGGGATTGATTCGCTGTGCTTCAATCGATTTATTTAATAGTAATTTTATGATTCCGTGAAAGTATAGTAAGTAGTGCCCTTATGTAAGAGTATTGTACTTAATTATATCAACTAAAGTATAAACTGCCGATTAAAATCTAACGTAAAAATTCTTAAAATACACAGAATGCTAGTGCAATATCATAGATATAAAACAGCTGAACTTTAGCTGAAACATCATCTTATCATTCTTCAGCCTTTTGTAAGCCAATTCTTCCTGTCTTGTGCCTATTTTATTTCATTGTAAAATGCCGCAAATATAAGTCAGTTCCAAGAAGTCTTGTAAAAGACAAAAGATGCTAAAACACCAACCTGCAATTTCTTCCTTGATGGCAACATTGCCCATTCTCATATAATTGTCAAGTTCGCGCATCGCCTGCAACTGCACTGCATTCAGCTCCTCGGCATCTCGCACTATAGCGTCTCTCTCCATAGCTTCCCGCTCCATAGCTTCCCGCTCCATAGCTTCCCGTTCCATAGCTTCCTGATCCACATTTTCCTGCTTTATGGCATCTCCTTCTGTGGCTTCAACCTCCACCGCATCGTACTCCACGGTGTTAACCTCCGTGTCTTGTTCCTCGTCATCATAAGACAGTTGAAGACTGCCGGGGGATTCGTCGGTGAAAGACAGCTCTGACCCGAACTCGCTTGCGCCCAGGCTGGCTGGCTCCCAGGACCCGTTGTCTGCAGTCCAGGACACCTCCTCATTCGCCCAGTAAGGCATATCTGAAAGAGGAAGGGTATGTTTAGAATAGTTAGAACATCGACTTCGTGTGCCTCGGTTAAATTTGCAGTTCATGAATAATAGGTTGTTTATGAGTAGATATTTATACTCTTAGTGAACACAGTCATGTAGTGAATAAAATTAAGATAGGTACTCAAAAATATTCAAAACGCAGGAAATCCGGGCGTCTCTACATTTCTCATAACGAGTACCCAACCCTAAAAGCTATACTATTTTAGAGCTATTTTGATTCAAGGTACCTATTGTATTTAACAGCTTTCCAGAGAGTTTTAATTGAATTAAGTCGCAACCTACCTCCCAATGCGAAGAAGGAAAAAAATATACATTTATTTTATGTTCATTTCCCGCTACGAAATTGCTACGAACGAACTTTTCTTCCTGTTGCTACGCCGCTACGCCGTAGCCGTAGCGGTAAATAGAAATACTTGCAAGAAAACACTTCAAAACAGTTTTCAATAGTTTCAGTTTTATCCTTGCCACTGCCACTGTACCGGTGCCACCTCAACCTTAACTTAAGAACAGTACAAGTAACCTGTTGTTTGGAAAATATAGACCATACAGCAGCTGCGTTAACTTTACTCCCTACTTATATTTAAGTGTAAATCGTCCTTTATGAGGTGAACCTCGGAGATTTCGAGGTTGCAATTGAATTATTATGATTCGGTTTCGTGTTGTTTCTGTATGCATTCATTAATTATTAACTAATAGCCTCAATTACCTAGTATCGAACAGTAGATAGATATTTACTTGCATTACGCTAAACAATTTCATAACATAACTTACTTGAATGCGTTATGTAAACATACTTGATCTTATCGAGTTACATTTTAATTAGTACATGGATTATTGTAGTTTCTCCACTTTGGTCAGGTATGCTAATAAAGTGGGTATTCCGAAATAAATATCCAAAAAAGTAATATGTATACTTATATACACATCACTTTCTTGGATATTTATTATAATAATTTATAATAATATATACAGTTATTGGAAGCTACATATATAAGCAAACTATTATCATGTTACATACATTACATATCATGCTTCTTCTTAGCGGGTCGGTGACAAACACTACTACCATAGACTAATACACTAATATTAGTCTATGCTACTACTTTCGTTTTTCTTTAAAATATTAAATAACCAAGTGGATTCTCCTACACTGCTTGAGAATATCACATTCAGAGTCCCCCGTGCACACACAAGATTTAAAGATACTTTTCATGCAAGTTTGTGTAACACAAATTATGCCAAAAATTCATTTTTCAGGCGTTGTGCAAGATTAATGGATAGGGAATTTGCCGACGTTGACATATTTCACAATTCGTTAAACTCTTTTAAAAATCTAGTCTTAAAATCATTTAAATATTAATCGCAACATAGACTGCTCACTTTTTTAACTTAATTTAAAATTGTTTATATTTTCTTTTAATTGTTTATTTAATTATCTTAATTTCACTTAATTTGTTTGCATGTTTACACTAATTTTAATTTATATCATTTATTTTATTAATCTGTCATTTATATTGATTTATTTTTATATTAATTAATGGTACTATAGGTCATTAAGCACCAAAAATATGTAATAATGTACGCAAAAGACTTTTTGTTACCTTTTTGTAAATAAATAAAAATTAATAAATACTTACATAAACGCTTAGCGTTCGTAGTAGTTAGTGCTAAATTCGATTGACCAGTCAATCGCTGGCTACCCAGGGTCACTAGTTACACTACATTAATAATGAATGCGCATTCCAATTTTGACATACAGGGCGCATACTCTGCCCTGTCATCCATATCCTTTACCACCACTAGCCACCTGTCTAAGGTCCAGGAGTGCTTACCTGTTCGAAGTCATTATTACTATTTTTTGGTGGTTATAAAGACACAGGAGCCTCGTCTCAGTAGATACTGACCCTCTGCTTGTGTTCCAGCTACATGTTCGCCACGTGGTGGAGTCAAGTGGAGTGTCGATCGTGATCGTGACTGGGGGCCGATTACTGACACATGACGTGCACGATCGTGCGCGTGCGCTTGCATGGTGTCAACGTTTTGTGCAACAGTTTAGTCTTAGGGTGCTTACATAGAGAGACTGGGTTCCCTGTATCTACCTGTGTACCAGTAACCTGCTGTTTATCTTTCTGCGAGTGCACTAGAGCATTTCCCGGTTTTAAATCTCTCAGACCTAATCAAGTTACTGGTACGGGTAGATACAGGGAACCCGATTCTTTATGTAAGCACCCTTATGCAGGTAACCGCTTGAAAAATAAGTAAGGGGTCTCGCTAAACGTAACTTTGCATAGGACTGTTGCCAATCTGTGAGAAACGTTTCAACAGCAAATTTTGTATTGAAAAATGAAAGTAACGTGAGCCCTCATATGTATTCCCAAGTACTTAGCATGCATATACGTAAAAATGCCTTTTTTGCATCTCTTAGCTGCCTAGATTTGATAAAAATTGCGAGAAACACGATTACTTATTATTATTTTTAATAATATTTCTTTTTGGTGTAACTTCGAAGGTGTTCTACTGCTCTGACATTTAATTGACATTTGCTCCTATAATGTCAGTGGCGCGTACGCATACGTTTAAAGTGTGAGTAATAAATATATACACAAATACATATACCTATGTAAACACTATAGGTTCTTAATTTACATTATAGTGTAAACAAATTGAGGCACAATAAAAAAATACTTACCTAGTTACTACTTTTAAAGTCACCATTGCTGAAGTGAAATAGTGAGACCGTGAAAATAAATTTTATTGTACCTACATGTGCAAAGCAGGTTTTTTTTATAATCAGGTTGTTTTATATGTACCTATTGTAAGTACTGATTGTACTTAAATCCTGAAGAATGAATTGGTCAGGATTCGAAGCAGCATCACAAGAAGCGAGCGCGGTACCTGACTGAGCTACCTCCGATCTAACACACATACCTACTTAGTTAGTACGAAAAAAATACATTAAGAGATTGGACTAATCTAACACTTAACTCCTCGCTGCCATTTCGCTCATACCAGTTTAACTAGACGGAAACAAATCATAATGATCTTTAAGCACTACAGAATTAGGGCTTTGAAAGGCGTGGCAGCGAATTGGCGGTCGACCTTCGCTGGCCACTTTTCATTCACTCTACTTTGGCTCCTGCAGGCTCTTTGGAGCCACTAAAAACGTCTCTAAGTTTATAGTGATAGTGTCAAAGTGACTGTCATGCAGGGGACAGGTTGCATTGAACGATCGACTGTTACTTTCACCAGTGTATTACTCCACTTCGCTTATCAGAAGCTGATTGTAGCATTTGTAAGTTTGTACCAGTACAGGGGGGCTACTCTTGATTTATGAAATACGTAGTTTCGGAAAGCTGTCTGGCCATCCGTGATTTTAATTCAACGAGATAGAGACGTTATTAGGTACAGAAACGGGCTTGGAAACTTCGTAAGTATTTTGTCCATCATAAGTTCATAAGTCCCCATTGTTTGAGTAGGTTTTAAATTGTCATTGGTTTTGAACTTCGACTGCCTACCTATAGTAACGATGTTATATTTTTATTTATGGAGTTATCTCTGTTAGCATAAAATATAAAAAAAAAGCTTAAACAGCGTCGATAATACATGTAGAGTCCGCTTCAAGTTACACGTAACAATATGCACTATTAAAATCGCTAATCGGGCCCAGCAGTATTTTATCATCAGATCGCGCACACGTTTGATTCAAATAAAATTACGCCTGTACGTGTATCAATGTAGTTTTAATTTGTGTAAACGCAAGCTGTTTTCAGTCATAACACTTGGTTAAATATTGTTAAGAAGCGTTCATACCGTACAATCTAAACGTAATGGATTAAAATGACGTATTCTGTTATAAAAGAAACAATGGACTTATTTTGTTTGGTTATTATGAAATTTTGCGTCAAGGATTTTTTGGAAATTAGAGTTTTGTTATACTTAGCTCTATCTCTCTACTGTTACTATAATTATTGTAGCTAGAATATAAAATTTAAAATTGGATTCATTTGATGCTTCGGAGGTCGCAGCTACCTTATTATATACCTATATAACCACTAACTAATGCATTGTACGCAGGAAGAGCTCATGTCCTACCTACCAGCGGCAGCGGTGCAGTAACAGTGGCCCAGTTCTGGGCATGTAGGTATTATTTAGCGACTTTGTTGGTTTGTCGTCGACACGATAAGAAGAAGAACTAATGCATTAGTACCGAAGTAGATAATTGCAGTTATTTAATTGATTATTCTTTGAAATATTTGTAGTACTCTCCGTATATTAGTACTCCGTAGTACCCATATATTTACCTACGCTATGTAAGAAATTAAACAACTGTTAGATACTTATCAACACTGTACCTAAGTAACAGTGAATATTTTAAATACTCATTGCAGTTAAATAATACTTAGTGCCTGTCTAATAAAAAATGAAACTTAAAAGTGAATTTGCTTGCTATTGGGAGGTCGAGAAACTGAATCAAAAGTGAAGGTACCACTTTCGCTGCTGACCACATCGCGTCGGCCCGCGACCACTTTACGGCGGGTCTCACACTGCCACGCAACACGCCGCGTGTTGCGTGTATACGTGTCCGAACGTTTGCTTGTAATAATCACAGTTTGTAACGAAAACACGCAGAGTCCAACACACATATAACAGAAAACGCATCTACGTAAGTTCACGCGTTCATACAATAAACGCAACACGCAGCGTGATGCCTCTGCTCTTTTATGTTTAGTTTATAGCCAGTAGATATTATTATATGTAAGTATATATGAGTAAAGTTATGGAACAGAGAGTGTACAACATATATTCTACTCGCGGGAGCTGATAATCAATAATTTATCACATTTGGCAAGCCACGAGGAAACTACGGTTTAAATTTCACTTCGGACCTACGCTTTCCAGAATCCACCCTGGGTGGTTGAATATAATTCTAGCGTAACACAGTAATAACCACCTTTCTCTACTTTATTATATATCTATTTTATTTATATCTAAGTATGTTATTTTATTTTTTAAATCCATCGGAATAGTACACTCGCGAGCGATGATTATGACCGTGAAATACACGTTATTGCTAATCGCTTCATGAAAAAACTATGCCAATAATGCGATAACTGAATGTAAATATTATATAATACATAAATTAGTAAAGTACATGCCCACTACAGCTACGATACGTATGTATTCGACCTTTACCTACATTTAGGTATAAGACTAGACTAATACTACTAGAAAAATACTAAGTAGGTCTTAGAAATGTAATTGTATGCGCCAGGGTAGCTCGCCGCCCAGAAGTCTTTTGTCACGTCTTGGCGTTCGTGTCTTGCGCCCCGTGCTAGGTCTTCTGGAGGGCTACTATTCCCTTGCTCTACTAAGTTTCGGAAAACTGACATTACAACGAGAAGTGGCTCACTAAAGCACTCCGAAATTTCTTAGGTAGTCAAGGTGGCCGTCCTGGTTCAAGGATCTTCTGTTGTCTGTCTCCAATGATCCTCTATATTTATTATAGTAAACAGCTGGGAAAGGGGGCAATGGATTCCCAAATGCTTATGTTTTATGGAAAACGTATGCAATCTTACAAGAACCAAGGTTTAAAGTGCATGGTCATAGGTCCTAGACTGGAGATAAATAAAAACCTGGTTAAAATTCGCTATTTAGGTATGTATGTACCAATCAATAGGTACATAGTTAGATATCAATTAGGTAGAGAGTCCTTAATATTTATCGATAAATTACCAAAATAAAGTATTTATGATGCAGATATTGATAATAATAGCAATTAATGGTAATAAAAAATAGATAAATTAGGTAAACGTAAAAAGTAATATTCGTAGAACATAAACTAACTAAATACTTATCTGGGAAAATGTAATATCAGAAAATTAAGTACACTATATTTGAATATAAACAATCGCATCAGCTCAGTCAGATATACTTACCTGAAAGTTTCATGAAGTAAATGTGCATATTTGCATAAGTACATTGATCAGTACATTTTATCATTTACCACCGTAATGTCTACTTATTATTATCTTACTATTTTCGATATTACAGCATGCACATTTCATTCATAGCGTGAATTAAATGGAATTATAAAATTGATAAGTTAGACGGCAGGAAATATTTATAAATATGTAAGTACCTATGTAGGCATAAAATATTAGTCGATTATCTAAATATCGATATCTACCCATTAATCCCTTTATTTTTTTATGGTTAAACCTACGTTTACATAAATAAGTCAAATCAGCAAATATTTGTAGGTAACGCTGAAAGAAGTAATGCTTCAAAGATAAACCGAACTAATATAGCAAAGAAGAGTATAGTTAGTTCCTCTTGCATCAGCCAACGAAAACATGCCCAGGTACAGGGGGTTACTCTATCTATACTGACGAAAAACGAACAAACGAAAGCTGCCGTGCAGTCAGGACAATAACTACAACGAGATAGAGACGTGGCTCGCGCAGCAGCCCTCCGAAACTTAGTTTTTCGTTATATAGAGTGACCCCCCCGATCCAGGGCATCCAGACAAAGACTCTTCATACGAACTTTCACTGACTGTCCTCAGAACAAAGAAAAATAGTTTAACTCACCATTAGTAGACAGCGCCATCACCACAGAAAGATCACTTTTTAATTCATCACGATTACACTTTTTTTGCACTTTCTTTGTTTCCGCGCGCGATACAGCCGCTCGCATGGAGCGCTCGGTGGAGAATGACGAATGGCGCTCGGCCCTCGAGGTACGTACAGGGGCTGAGATAATTCTAGGAATCCTACAATGCACTACCCCTGCCTCAACCCCTAGGTCCCAGGGCTCATGGCGGCGGGGTGGCTCAAGGACAACGTTGCCATAGTGACCAGAGAGCAAAGGTGGGCGATTGGTAAAGGGTGAACGATTTTTAGTAAATGAAGGGCTTCATTTATTATTTTTAGGAAGATACATTTATTTGTTCAATAGCCAATTAATGATCATTTTCAGAACTAGGTATATATTTTTTGATAGGCTGTTAAATTTTACAAAGTTCTTAGAGCCAGCAGTTCTTGTAAGACTGAATGAAGTGCCTGAATAACGTGTATAGTGGACACTATAGGATATTGGGACCGCCTATCTACCATCAACCCCAGGGAAGAGATAAATATTCCAGCAATAAATAGGTAAGTACTATCGGGAATCCAAGGATGGCTTATGTTACTTAACACTTAGAACCACTTGGCGCCTGACCGCAAGTTCATTACAAACTCACACGCTCGCACAATTGCACTCAGTAATTTGATTGAAATCAGGCCAGCGTGAATCTCTACCATGGTATCCATCTCTGGCTCTCCTTCCAAGAACTACCTAATTATAGGCTAGAATACACACTTCATAATCATATTAAGTACTTATAGTATGGTAATGTGCTCGTTCTGCGTCAGTAGTTTTCCGAGAAAAGCATTTAATATACAGACGTAGCCTGTCGACTTCCATTATTGATAATGGGGTAGGTAAGTACTTATACATCTCCTATCCTCGGTTCCCTTCTATCTCACCATAGAATTAACATGTCTTCACCTTTTTTATAACCATTTAAGCTCCATTAAGCTCACCCAAACGCATGCAATTATTAATCAGCTGTATTCCATAAAAAGATTAGATAGGTTATAGATAATTGTCACAAAAGTGAATACATAAATAAAAACTTTTATTGAGTTATTTGCACAAAATAATTACTTATATGTATAGGAAAAAACAAAATAAGTATAAATATATTTATTACAAATTTTGAATTTGACCAAGTTTTTCAAGGATCAGGTTGGTGATATTTTCAGACTATATTCAGAATTTCGGACACCTAAACACTCTTTCGGGCCGTTTAAATGCCATCCTCTACAGGATGGTATTCGCTATTACAGGAAATATAAGCTGATTAGCCTGTCTGGATATGGAAATTTCCACAGGAGAGCGACGGTAAACGGTAGCTGGAATTAAATAAGGGCCGACAGGAAGGTGAACCGGTGGAACGGAAAAATCTAGATGTTTTGAAATTCATTTGTGATTTCCCCCCATCGTGGGGGGTAGGGAGAACATGCACGCATCGGGTTGGAGGGTAAATATAGCCTCCAGCGCAGGGCTCCAATAGAGGCGTTGCCCGGGCCGAGTAATACTCCCTATATCGATTTTACACTTTAAAATATTGCGATGCAATTTCATAGGTCATCTCTGCGCTTCCTCTTTATTAATATTGAATGATTTGTTTCCTCTTTTATGGAAATGGGATAATTTCTTCAATTTGTTACATCTTACCAATTTTTTTTATTTTCACCCACTCATGACTGATCGTGTCGGATATTATAAGACCTCTGCCTCTCATTCAAGAAGTCGTGGGTTTAAATCCTGTCTTTATCATCATCAGCCATTGGATGCTGCTTTCAATGATGCTGATTTGCAGTTAACCATTAGATAACTGTCAGTAGTAAAAGTTTGTATCGTGGTCAATGTTAAAAACTAAAATAATGGACGTCTGTGTGATAACGTCAAGGAAGACCTAGACCCTACTTCTCATTTGTACACTAATTGGTAAAAATTTGAAAGTTTAAACAAATCACACCATTATAATTAGGTGCAACAGTTGGTTAGATCAATTAAAGCAGTCTCTTCCAGGCAACCTTTGTGTCTATTCTTATTATAGTGGTTCTACTGACTACCATTTCCCAGCAATGGATGTGTCGTGGTATGCTCATCATTTCTTACATTACCTATTATTACCAATGTAGGCATCTTATAGTTAGGTCTTAAATAGAAATTCATCCATGTCGTATCAGCAATACCTAGAACATGGCCCTGGCTAGGAACAGGAGCATGTTTGGAATTACAACTAGGTCAACTGTGGGTCAAGGCATATGTTTCCCGGCTAGGTTTCAGTATTTCAGCAATTTATCACTGGATATTTTACATAATTATTATCATTCCGTATTTCAGATTTTGGAATAGTTATAATACATGCTACTGCATGGTATGGTACGTTGTTACCAGTGTTACATATCCTTATATCTACAGTTTTAAACTTCAACTCTTGTTTGATTGTTCTATACCGCGGTGGCGACGGCGGCGGCAGTGTTGATGTTGAGTGTAAGCAACAAGTTAATCCATTGAAATAGTACCAAAGTGGGCCTCCTTCGCCAGTTTTCTTTTCACGAGCCAAAAAAAGTGTTTATTCGTTTGTACCCGTTATTTCTGTCTGAGCTCGATTTGAATCATGTTATTGTCCAGCCCTTCAAAAGTAAATTATAGCTATTTTGATTTGGGGCTAATATTATGAAGTTGAAGTACCTACATTCTGTTGAGCGCCTTAAATATAATTCAATGCAATAATTTATTGCCAATATAAATAACTTTTATGTGTTTTACTAAAAATATTAAACAATGTTTTACTGAAGGCAGTTTTGACATAGGGGATATGCACAACGGTTCTATTCAAGACAGCCAGGTGCAGGTACTTACACACCCACAGAGAATAGAATAGAATTTAGTGAATTTACTGAAAATGTGAACGTGAAAAATTCTATCTATCTAGGTATCTATGACATGACTGAAGTTAATTATAAAACAAATACTTAGCTAGAATTTGAATTACCTGTTCCATTAAGAAACTTGGGTATCAATCTCTCAATACTCTCTATTTATGTTCAACTAGCTGTGCCCGCGAGCTTCGCTTCGCCTTAAAAAGATTTCCCCGTGGGAATTCCGGGATAAAAAGTAGCCTATGTTCTTTCCCAGGGTCTATACCATATGTATACCAAATTTCATTCAAATCCGTTCAGTAGTTTTGGCGTGAAAGAGTAACAGACAGACAGACAGACAGACAGACAGACAGACACAGTTACTTTCGCATTTATAATATTAGTTAGGATATACGAGTACATTATTATATGTATTACCTATGTGCTTTGTGCATACCTAGGTACTTAACTATCATCATCATCATCAGGTCCTGGGATCCCTAATCAGGGACATAGGGCTCGAAGTGTAGATTTCCACTCTGACCGGTCCTGTGCCATGCCTTCGACTTCGTGCCAGCTCATGCCGAGGGCGGCTGCCTCCTGCACGACAGTGCGACGCCACGTGGTTTTTGGCCGTCCCCTCTTTCGCTTGCCAGATGCAGCCCACTTTGTCAGGGCGATTTTGGGTGGATGGTCTTCGGATCTCCTTAACTATAATAATATATATATGTATCAAAATAACAGGATTTACAGGTAGGTATAAGTATTTAGGCATATTATCAAAGCAATATTACCTATCAGTTGTTTATATTTTTTATTTGATCATGATCGTGACACCGAAATTTTCAATTGTAACATAACATTGTTGAAGAGATATAATGTGAAATAGACCGGTAGCTCTTGGGTAGTTCTTTAGGATTAGGATTCCTATTTTTTTTTATTGACTGACTAGATTTATAGCCCGGAGGCATCGGGAAGGATTAAGTTAATTCACTAATAACGTGGCACGATACCCATGAGAGATGTAGAGAATCAATTATTTTTCTAATAACATTTAAGGGATAGGTACGTTTTATTTAAATTAAATACTTAATCACACCTTAATCACGACAATGCTTAAGTACTTGCCAATACTTACCTACATAGGTAGGTACTATACTTTATGTTAAGATTAGTGTTTTGTGTGATAGGTACTTACTTATCAACTTATCATAATTAATAACGATTACCGGGGTACTTGACGGTTTCACTTGTTTAATGTAGATAGGAAAGTATTAATTTAAAAACCAAATCAAAGTATACATCGGACTGAGTGTAAGAATGCCTATTTTTATTTTGTTTTCCTACATTTAAATACTAATTTAAAAACTAAACATGATGTTTTTGATAGTAGCTGGTGTATTTTTTTCTGTGAATTTTATGTTTCTACTGGGGTCGTTATATTTTACGATATATCATAAGGACAAAAACAAGGTAAACGTCTTAAATATAACTAAATATTTACTTTATTTTATCCTCGATCCTTCTACCATCACAATCTTCAGTTACCAACTATTATCATTCTAATATCGCCAACATTATCAATCGTAAACTGCTGGAAATAGGTAAGCCTCTTACAAGGATCCCTCTGAGAGAACTCTATTAAATGAATTCGTGATGTGATATTGGCATTTTTTTTTGATTGTGCAATTGAAAGTTGTTCCTTCGTCTAAAAGTTCACATTAAGGGATAACTCACCCCTGGAAAATATTTAAAAACATGGGCGGTGGCCGGGGCGGCGACCCAGCAGGCCAATGCCACTTTCAAAATTGTTTTTACCACACAGTTTATTTAAACGTAACAACAATATCTTGCTCCTTTTTTCACTTCATGCCCACCCCACAACTTCTATTCATTTTCCCAATCAACGTTTTATCTGCACATCTTTCTTCACAATATCACTGATCACCCTATTCATTGGGTTTTTCACCGACTCCCAACTGTGAAGATTTACCACAATTTTATCTAAATTGACTGGTCTAGACTATAAAGTCTAGCCTTGCTAATTTTTACATAAAATGTAGCTAAGGAAACATAAACATAAATGCTTATAGTTAAATATTACAGGTAGCATTTATTAATCACAGACCCCCTATCGCGAACTTGTTTTGTGGCAACGATTTTCGTATCCAAATTGTATTGAATTTGACACTAATTACTTTTCACTTCGCGATAACCCCACTGGTACAAAGTTGTGAATGTCTTTCACAATGTCTAGTACAAGTGCCATAATTATCCAGTTTTTTATTTCTGTTGTACCTTAAAGAATAACCAACGCTATTAAAACTTCCAGCCCAACTCCCTCCGTCCATCTATCGCCGACTCCGTCGCGTCAGGGCAGACCAACCCTCGCCCCAGCGGGCTGCCGCAGGTCATGATCTACCGCTCCATCCTGAGGCTCAGCCAGGGGAGCTCACAGTACCAGAAGAAGAGCAGTTGGAGACGCATCTTCGGACGGTCGAGCCAGCAGACTGTGCAAGTGCAGTCGTGAGGTGAGTGTGCTTTCCAGTTAGATCTTAGACAAGTAAGTGGTTTACTTGTCTAAGAGTTGGATTGGATACTAACCTGGCTTACAAATAAAGGAACATTTATTTTGCACACAATGACACAATACAAAACAAACAACAGGTTGCTGTCCAGAGCGTCATAAAGGCACCAGCTCAGCATCGGCCACAGCGCTGGTTTTCAGCTGGCCCTTATACGGTGAACTCAGTCATTATGTACTTTCGTTAAAGTCAGTCGGATTTCCTAAACTGTTGATAGTCCATTAAGTAAGATGATTTGCTAACGCTTAAGGATAATTATCATGTTTTTTGTTTATAATTCACTGGCTGCTGTTGCATGTTAGAATTTTCCTCTCTACTGTTGGATCAATTGATGTGTATGGAATGGACATAGCTCCAAATGGATGTTAAGATAGACAAAGAGTCGCTTGGGATCGCAAATATTTGTCTTTAATTGCGCGGCCGGGAATCGAACCCAGGTCGTTCAAACGTGACATCATCAAAATTATTCTGTAGATAACGTGGTGTGGTGTGACTACTTATTATAAAATCAGCCATAGTTACGCTATAATATAAATTTAAAATGGACTAAATAACAATGTTACGTTTGAATATAATTCATAAGTCCGAGGCATAAGCAAGAGGCTTCTCATAAATTCTCAGATTGAATTTGAATTTAGGTCCAATGATATTTAGATGTGCCTATCATTTATCTAAGTAAATACCAACGTAGTTAGATTGCCAAACATCAAAGTACTAAGAATTCTACAACATAATACCTACCTATCATCGGAAGGTATTGATAACATCGATAATGAACGTACCCAGTCGATGTGCAGACCTTGCGCTTGTTATGAACACCTGGGGGGTTACTCTACACTAGGGCATGCAATATCGGTAATGTTTTCAATTCCGGTATTAGAACTCAATACCGGGATCCCGGTATTAATACCGGTATTAGACTTCCTTATTATAAATGGCATATATTTTGTTTAAAGGTCGTATAGTGCAAAATACAACAAGAAAAACCGGCCAAGTGCGAGTCGGGCTCGCGCACAAAGGGTTCCGTAGCAGCAAATAGTTAAATCAACCTATCTCAAAAACTATAAGAGATACTTTGATCAAACCAAAAATCGTTGAAAGAGTTAATTAGCATGCATCACCTCTATTTTTTTTAGAATTTTATACCCCGTAGTTATAAAAATAGAGGGGGGGGGACATACTTTTTACGACTTTGAGAGCTGATATCTCAAAAACCGTTCACTTTAAGAAAAATGTTTTTTAGAAAACTTTATATCATTTTAAAAGACCTTTCCATTGATACCCCACACGGGTATGTACATCGAAAAAAAAAATTTCATCCCTCAGTTACATGTATGGGGGGCCCCACCCCCAATTCTTTTTTTTACTATTTAGTGTCATATTTTTGTAGCGGTTCATACAACACATATTCCCATCAAATTTCATCACTGTAGTACTTATAGTTTCCGAGTAAATCGGCTGTGACAGACGGACAGACGGACAGACGGACAGACGGACATGACGAAACTATAAGGGTTCCGTTTTTGCCATTTTGGCTACGGAACCCTAAAAAGTAATCAAATTCTGTATTATGTAATATTTTTACGAGAGTTGAGTATTAGAGTTTAAATTTTAGAATGTATGGACAACAAATAGGTTATCAAAGGCCAAAAACCGCATGTAACGGTTGAAAACTAGTGCACTTTCATCGTATATGTATACGAGCACAAGGCTAACTATATCTTAGTCGCTTGATTTATAGCCTAAAAAATGTCCGATTCCGGTATTACTTCAATACCGGTATTAACTTTCAATACCGGTTTTGATAAAATCGAGGATTTTGTCCGGGATCCCGGTATTACGCAATACCGGTATTGCGGTATTGCATGCCCTACTCTACACTGCCGAAAAACTAACGAACGAGAGCAGTCGTGCAATCGGCACGATTAATACAACAAGATGGAGTTGTGGCTCCCGCAGCTGCAGCCGCGCTCCAAGACTTAGTTTTTCATGATATAGAGTGATCCCCCCTGATACGAAACACTTTTGTTTACCTTGACTGTTTCTTGTGACTAAACAATGGCTTACGGCTGTCATACCTCTGTTTAGTATTCAATGTTTTATGTTATTATTAAAATAAAAATAGAGCTGTTAGATACGCCGATTTTAATTACTTACAACTAAGTACACAGCAATATTTTAAGGACAAATGAGTGGTGAGCATAGTTACATAGCTAGGTACCTGCCTTCCAAAGAAATTGGAGCTTCATAATAAAATTTTGATAGAATCTATAATAGTATAATCTATATCAAGAAGGTTTCAGGATTTTCTATCATCTCACAACTGCCTACAAATCTGGACGAATTCCTCTTCCAAGGAACGCCACTCGTAGGGCTTGTACACAAAACCTGCGACAGTAACGAAGCATTTTCCCTGTAAATCTTTCAAAACACTCGCAGATTTTTGCGATACGACGTCGCAACGCAGTTTTGTGTACAAGCCCTTACCTCGGCATTCGTGCTGCCTCTCTATGGGCTTGTACACAAAACTGCGTTGCGACGTCGCATCGCAAAAACCTGCGACAGCTATCAACCATCTTCCCTAAAAAACTGTCAAAACAGTCGCAGATTTTTGCGATGCTACGTCGCAATACGCATCGTAGTTTTGTGTACAAGCCGTTAGTATGTTCCAGTGACGTTCATGCTCTTCATTTAAGAGGAGAGTAGTTAGGTACTTAGATCTTGGTGTTTTTGTTTAGAACTTGAACCGTTATAGAATACACCATTACCTTACTTTATTGATGACTGACTGACTGCTGATGTCCATGTAATAAAGCTCTACACCAAGGGAAAAAGCCTCGAGAAGTCTACATTACACTCACCTTCATAAATATTTATAATGTTTCCTGTCTAAAAACAACGACATCAACCTATCAAATGTGCTATTTTAAGCGAAAATGGCCATGAGAACATGCAAACTAAATCAGCAATGCTAAAAAAACATTGCCCAGGAGCCTTAGCTTGGAGTATTTTTCTGAATGTAGTCAATTTAGTAATTTTGTCAATGGCCGGTCAGCAGCAATTGTGATTACCTTCGTACTCAAGTACAATGGAATTAGGTAATGCCATTACCGGGTGTGTGTGCCCATATCCAACTATACAGTTCACAGTCCACAGCGACCGACGAAATGCGTAAAGTAGACCTAAAAATGTTTAGATCTAAGTATAAGGAAGGATCCAGCTAAGTATATAGGATGCTGCTAAAGTGGAATGGAAAGCGGGAGTCACTGGAGGTCTTCCTCAACAAATTTTGTAGTTAACTACCACGATTAAAAACATTACCCTCCTCCTTCGGCAGTCGGGTAAAAACAAATTATCCTCGTATATTGGAAGTTAATTTTCTTCTGTTGCAGCGACAGATGTCTGGTGTTCCAAAAAGGTTATTGTGAGTGTAGCCGAAAGTAGGTCGCACACCTCATTATTTTGAAACGTATACCTACTTTCCACCGTTCGTATATCACGTTTTATTACTTACACATATACTTAACTACTTCTACATTGCGAAGACCTACCTATAATAATTCGGATTTTCATAGCTACCTATTATGTTACCTATATAGCTATCTACTTGCCTTTTTGGATATAAAATCCCTGGCGTAAATTTCATCAATTAAATGGTGTTATTATTATTATTTTAACTTAATGATCAATATATCAACGGATGTTAGTTGTAAGTTAAAGTTAATAGTGTTAATACTAATGCTACTGCTCTGTGCTAGGTACATACTTTCAGAGAGCTTCACATTAGACGTAGTGTCAGCAGTAGATAGCACAGCTTGATCAATTTAATAACTAAACTCCTATCTATTATTCACTGAGTCTAGCTAACTGAGAAACCTCTACGACTCGCATAGGTCTATGGCATTTGTATCGAACTCGATAAAAAAATGTCAGTCAGTCAGTTTAGATGTTGCTCTCGCGCAGTTCAGTGCAGCCACCGCAGTGTTTAGTTACAAATAACAAAAGAAAAACGTATTATTACCATGACATATGAGTTTATTATTGTGTTTTCTGTGGCCATAACTCTGAAGCTGATGTTCATGAGCTTCTCTCTGTACGTCACCTACAAGCAGAAGAAGGAGGACCAAGCACAGGTACCATTGTGTTTCACCACTAACTTACATTAACTATATTTCTTTTGAAGTAAATTTAGAAAGTATTTGTAGTTAACTATCATTGAATAAGTACTATGCACTTACTTAGTTGGTATTGTTATGGTATGAAGTAAGGTTAAGGTAGGTAGGTACACTGGCATTTGTGCAAGCTAGGGTGTAAATAGAGCTTAGTTCCTAGGACTCCTATCTATACCTATCATAATACTTACCTGCTACATAGGAATAATACATATTACCTAGGTATTATGTTACAGATAACTAGTCAACATGTAATTATTCCTATAGAAGATAGGTAACTAAAAACCTTGAAAAAGTAGCTACCTCAGCATCAGCCTACAGGCATAGCATATAAGATGAGACATAGCCATATTTACCGCGAGTTTGGCATCGCCTGAAACAGTAGGTAAGTAAGTATTTAAAATATCGGGAAGTGTAAATTGATACCAGAAGCAATCCATTAAACAGTAATTTTAATAACTCAATCTAGCATAGATAGGTACGTACGTACCTGCTTAATAATAAAAAGCTGTTCGTTAAATAGGCCATACACGCTCCAGAGTACCGGAGAGACCTGCCTGTGTTGTAGCCGCCATTAGTCTCGCTTAAACTCGAGGACGGCTGGACCGATTTGGATATTTTTTGTTTTGAAATATACCTAGGTACCTACCTAGGTTGATACTACTGCGTAAGTCCGGGAAGGTATAAGTACCTACTTATACCTTCCCGGACGTATATTTCCCGGGTTTGACGTGATTTTGGCTACCTATTGCATTGCATGGGAAAAAGCGAAGTAGACGCAGGCTTAGGTAGGTTCTATCACGCAAAAGGTCAGAGGTAGGTAGTGATCTAGAGTACTCTTATAGTAACAAAGATTGCATATATAGCCTTGAAATGAACTTACTCTAATAGAAATTGTTTCGACAGAATGAATTGGTCGGTTACTATTAGGTACTTAACTACTGATTTCACTTGAAAGTACCTCTGGACTTAACAAATTTTTGAGTTCATTTCATTTCTCATAATCAGCCTTCCATCACCCACAGCTGGGAATATGCTTTCTTATGGGAAGGTAAAACTTTTTCTGACATTTGCTCTTGTGTCCCTAGATTTGTATCTTGCGCACCATTCCGTCAGGATCTTCGTCCATCTGTCTAGTAGGTACTAGAGATAAACATAATGTACTTATACATGGTTAGTCAATAACATTCAGTATCTTGCCGACAAAAACCCACGAATTTATCGATTATTTTATCTTATCTTAGATGAGTTGTTGAGGAAGCTGGAAAACACAGATTTTTTAAATGTAGATAGTAAATGTCCGTGATATAGTTGCACAGTCAAAATCATAAGTAGCTAAATACGCTTATATACCTTTTCGAACTGACAAACCGTTTGTTTTTTAAACGCACGCAAAAATTCAAACATTGGTTGTTTGTTAGTTTGACAAGGTACAAATTTCTTTACCTGGCTTACTGAAACCCAACAGGCAACCAACCAAAGACTACATTCATGATAAAATAGAGACTATAATTTTGTTTCTTTTTGTTTCAGAAAAACGGTGATGCCACAACGACCAAACCATCTAACAAATCCTTCCTGATTTCTTGGAAGAATCTTCAGAAAAGCATGCTGCCTAAAGTATTATACTGTCCCGAAACAAATAGCAAAATTATGACCAACAAATTGTGATAATTCTTAATTACTTACCAACTTATATTATTATAATTACCTTATGTAGCTTTTAAGAAATACAATCAAAATGATGTGATACTTATTTATTTAACCCTTGTATACTTACCTATTACATTATTAACAAATGAAGAATTAAATAAATATTATTACATATCATTTTCTCTTTGTCAAAATCTAAATACCAAGGTACTAATTGCCGGTAGCATTCTATTTATATATTTACATTAAGTTATTCCACTTTGAGCATAAGTCCATCAATCATCCGCATCCTCAAGCATCATGACGCTCATCTCTCGAACATTCTGAGCCCACTTCACCGTTTTCTTTTGCAAGTCAATCTTTATCCCTCGATTTTTGTAATCTAGAGCTCTTTTTATAACTAATCTGTTCCACTCATGGACATGTGGGTGATTCGTGTACTCTTCCACATCCATCCACTGACAGTTGTTTACTTCTCTCTGTGCTATCTGGATGTTCTCAGTAAGGGCTTTCATTCGGACTAGGACATAGATGTCTGAGTTTCCATACATCATATTGTGGGTGTGCCTGAATGTGACCAGTGACTTGAACTCTGTGTCGATGCCTGTCTCCTCTTGCACTTCTCTTCTTGCGGCCTCTATTATGTCTTCACCTGTAAGAATAGATACATTTTGATGAATTTAAGTAGGGACAGTAGTTATTAATGGATGGATTCATGGCACTTCTGAAATATGTACATAGATTTTAAGGCTCACACATCTACCAGTATTGAGCATTGTGTCTGGCACAGAGGAAAAAAACACTATGATAATATTATATAGTAAGAAATACCAAAGACATATTATTATTATGAAACAAACAAAACATGCTCAACCTCAAAACCAGGTAATTATCCAAATAATGAGCATTTCCTCTATGCAGATAGAGCATGGCACAACAGAATTATACTTTACCTTTTTCAACATAGCCCCCAGGCAACTTCCAGTGGGGATAGTCATAATTTTTTTCAGATATGGCGAGCAGCTGCCCACGACTGTTGAACACCATGGCCCCCACTCCCAGATTGGTGTGGCACGGGGGCGGCAGGTTCGGTTCACTGTCCGAAGGCAGCCATTTGTACATCATCACATAGCTGTCCCTGGCGTGATGAAAATTAAAGCCGTTCTAATAGGAAATACATTTATGGTTATCTAACAAACAAAACTACTGGTTCTTTGAGATGAAACATGTATGAAATGTTGAATGGTTTTATCAGTCAGAATGCTATGTTACTATGATATTGTGTAAAAATAGTGTAAATTACTATATGGAAGGTATGAAGTATCAAGCTGGTTTTCCTATAAAATGTTCATTAAATTTATTCAAAATTAAAGCATTATGTAACATGGTAAAGGAGCTCAGAGCTATTATAAATCAAAACAAGCTTCACATAAGTCATGTTCTAGGAAATAATTATATTATGCTTACTTCAGCTAATACAGGAATGTGGCATGCATCTTGTATGTTCACTTTGAACCAAATACATCTGTTATTATCAGTGTGCCATTTGTTTAATGATTCTGAAACAAAACATGAAGGTACTTAAGTCATACAATCTTATATTTATGATAAAACGTTTTTAAAAATTCTGTTAAAAAACATTATCTGTCTCAATAGTTACTTACCTACTTTCGAGATGTTGTATGAATATAGGTATTTATTGTATATATATAGGATGTATGTATGTTTGTAGGTATGTATGTAAATAATGGTATGTAGGTATATTAGTTAGAATATGTAACTTATGTTAGTATTTATGTAGCTATAGTATGTATGGTTTATTTAGCTTTATTATAAGTAGTTAGGTAGTAGGTACACCGCCCTCAAATTTTCTTTAGTTTTATTTCTTTATGTTTAAGGTTACCTGTAAGAGATCGCTCTAAGCGATAAGGTCGCCTATTGTTCATTGTTCCTAGTTTATAAGTTCTCTTTTTTTTTTTATATTTTAATTTGTGGTGTTCAATAAAGATATATTCTATTCTATTCTATTCTATTCTATAAAACATCATTCTTTCAAAGACACTGATTAGATGGAAGAGATAATGGGAAAAATATAATATTTCAAAACATATTAAAACCTACTAGCATAGAAAAAAATAATTACATAAAATCTTAACTATTGTTAAAATATAAAAATAAAGGAGTTAGTTTAGTAGTATACTTTTCTGGAATGTTGGGTTTCACAAAAAAGTTAGAATATTTATTACCACATTTAAATTTTTAATGAACAGGTTAAAAAGGTCCAGTGGTTTTAGAGTGGTAAAAAATAACCTAGTTATTTAATGGCGTGGGGTTATACATTATAGGATTGCTCTGCAAATGCACCAACCTTTAAGTATGCTTATAAATTCAGAGGGTTTGAATTGTTCTTTAGACAGATCGATAGTTAGTCCATTAAACCGGTCTTTTTCTCCTTTAAACGTGCATAACGGTAAATTATGTGAAAATTGGCGAGTTATTCTGAAATCAATTGAGCATCTGAAAGAAAAAGACATCGTATAAATTAATTCAAATACTTTGGTAAAGTCAAGATAAAACAAACGTTTTAGCGGGAGGTTAAGACGGTAATTTACTTACTTTGGAAGTATTTTGGAGTCGCAGCAGCGCAATATTGAATTGTTTAATAAAGATGAAAACCTTTGCACCCGAGAGAGATGTTGATAAAACATTTTTTGTAGTATTCCAGAAGTGATTTTATAACTTATGTAAATTAATCAATAACGTTTTACCGTAAGTAACGATTACAAAAGTAAGGCCTGGTGGCCTGGCTATATTAATAATTATTCAAGGCAAGATTTAATATACAATACAACACTAAATATTTTCATGAATTTGGATTTGCTATTTTGATTGATTCACGTAATGACGTTGACGTTTTAAGAGTAAAACCTGTAATCTAATCTGTGATAAAAACCACAGAACAAAATCATAGGTAGTCTGTAAAAAACACGAAGTGACCAAGAAGTGACTGGATTTCTACTACGCTTCGGACCTTTGAGGTCACTCTCATTGTCCGTAATTCTGGTCCAGAGCCTTCTAGATTCTGGTGGGTCCAGGTGGCCGCCTGTTCAGCCAGGCAAGAAGCATCAGGTTGGCTTTCTTCATCTCAGGGAGCAGCTGCATCTGCATCGATGGGAGGAGCAGGAGCTCTCCCGGACTGTTGACAGGTGGAAAACGCGAAGACAATGAATAGACATTTATTTATTTATTTCTTGGAAAACAAACAGCATGCTTAATACATAATGTTACTTATCAAATGAATAGTACATAGGCCAGTAAAGTTTTCACAAACAATAATTTGGTACTTTCGTTGTTACAGAGAAAAAGCTATAATTACTTAATACATTTTAACATATTATTAGAACTTAAATATCTCAGTTATATTAATCTACTTAGTTGTAAGTTATTAATTTGTTTTATAGATTTGAATAACATAATATATAATTTATATACTTACATATATACCTTAGTATAGTATTTATGAATACATACATAAATAATAATATATATATAGGTACAGTAATACTATAAAATATTAATTTTAATTTTACCTGCTAATGTTAATGTTATTACCCTCTTGTTTTGAAAGCAATCTCTTAAAACAGTTTAGGCTTGTATTAAACAAGTCCAGTTTATTATATGTGGTATTATATTTGTTGCACGCTCTTATTATAAAACGGTTTTCGGTGTAGTTCCGTTTACACACAGGCAGTGGCGGATTTACCTATAGGCCAAAAAGGCCAGTGCCTAGGGCGGCAGATTTAGAGGGGCGGCAAATTTAGCATTTTTTATTTTACAGATTTTTTAAATATAAATTTACGTGTACACAATCTACATATAAATAAACGCACTGTCATATAATCAGTATGTACACACGGCAACGTTAAATGGTTGGCAGGGCACACTAACGTAGGTAGTGTATGTGTGTGTCAGCGACGTCGACGTAATTATTTAGTTCTGGGCAACCCACACACGGATATTGTAAGCATGTAGTTGTGCCAGTGACAATGATTCATTGTTTTTATGATATGAAGCAAAATTTTGCAATGCATTGTAATAGATTGAATGGCTCAGTTGGTATGATAGTAGACTTACAATAATCGGTATGGTGGTTCAAATCCCTGTGAACTTGCAAAATTCCTTTTTTGATTTTTTTTATACATTTAGTTTATTTTTTAATATGGCTAATAATAGTATTGTAGTATATACGAATAAAAGCAACACAGAAAGTAAATGAAACAAGTTATTAAGTGTTAAAATTACAAAATTTATTCTTGCCGTAACATAAACATTAAGGATGTTACGTTTTTGTTGTTTTTCGTTGTTTATATTAATAAGGAAAATTTTCAATTTGCAGTTTTAAATCATAATAAACATCAGAAAAGGATGGACTGGCTGTTTTACTAAAGTAAATAGGCAAGTCATTAGTTATATGAATCAACATGTTAATTAGCTAGAAATAAGATAACTTATTCCAACCTCAGTAACAATAACATCATTAACACATTGGCTTACCCATAATTGTAAATAATAATAAGTATTTAACAAAATAACTAAAATCTTATACAAATGGAAAACTAAAAATGACTGAGCTAACCCCAATAACTATAATTTTCACCACTTTTTCGCCATAATATCTTACCATCCATCCTTGTCTGACTTAAAGGACTTTTCATCACTAAATATCACCACATTGTTGCACCAATCAAAGTTTAAAATAGTCAGTCGCAAAACGCACTCTGTTTCGACGATGCTGATCGGTTAGAGCAATTTTCTTCGTCGGCCTCCGACACCGCAACCCTGCAGCACGCAAGTGAACCCGTACGGTTTGTAGGGATAGATTATGTGTTGTGGCCGTAGAACGGGTGCTGCGGAACGGATCAGCGCTATGTTCAGCTACGATTTCTCGATGGCGTGGTGATGCATCCGAATAGACGACTACTGTCCCGAATCTGCGTATCGGTGAACCCATAATTGAACAGTTCTCCTCTGCAAACAAAAAAAACAAATACTTAGCTTATACAAATACAAATATTCTAACAGTCAAATAAAATATTTACAATTCTATGTTACTTACCGTTAAACGTCTTGCGATTTCACTAATTGTAATATTTTGTTCATAGAATACAATTATCTCCGCCTTTTTGAACATGGTCAAATGACTTTCCATAGTGACTGCGAAGATAAATTAATTATAAATTGACAAATCACAAAGTGAATCACTATGCAGACGCAGAGGTGAATTGTCACTAAAACTAAAAACTAATTTCGTTTATTCATATTGTATGAGGGTAGAATGGTTTTACTTCTCAAATGAAGAACGAATCATATATTTTTAGCGAAGAGAAATAGTCGACAGCTATGCAGCTTGTAGTCATTTGTCAATTTCAAATAAATTTATTTTATACTCAACAGCGTTTAAATTAACGCTAAATTTAAATAAAGTAAAATAAAAATACCCATCAGTGGACTCGAACTCACGACCTATGTTTCATAAGTCTAACATACTACCAATGAGCTACGAAGAGTATAGCTACAAGTTGTGAAATTTTGCTTCAAGTCAATTTTATAACTATTTGACTTACTCGACCGGTTGATATTTTTATGTCACAGCTGGTGTAAGGGCGTTTGCCTACGCGCAAACTCGTTTGTGCTGTTGTGTGTGTGTGTGTGGTTTGTTACTGGTGTATTTACCGATTTCTGCTTTATTGCACACATAGACCACGTTAGTGTGCACACATACACTACGTTTGTGTGCCCTGCCAACCATTTGGAGGTGCCGTGTGTACCTATATTCTTTGAATTTAGTGGCAAGTGTGGCTGCTGAATCATGCTCAGAAGGGCTAGTACGGGGCGCATTTAAGTCGTGACAAAAGTTCTACGTCGTCGCGCTCGCTCTTGAGGCTGCGCGATGTGAGTGAGCGCGATGCATAACTTATGTCACGTCTTAAACTAGCCAAGATTAACGCTTTTTCATGCTGCTACAGGAATTTTTTGTAAACTCGACACAACGCTGGCTTAAATAAATGAGTGAAATCGGGAAAGGCAAAACCCGGAATAGAGTGAATTTGAGACGATGGTCAGCCAGAAAAGAAGCATGTAATAGTTAAAGAGATTCTTGGCATGCATATTCTTTGAAATCAATCAAATATGATATTACTAAAAAGCCTGTAATGCTACAAGAAGCGGCGGAAATACTTTCGAATTTGGAGAAACTGGAAACGGCTGTAATGGTTAGTTATATGTGGATAATGTGGAATTTTGTCATATGTACTAAGTACATCAGTGATATTTTTGGACCAAACAGTCACTTGAGTCTACCAAGAATTCGCAATTTGAAGCTTAATATTTCGCAAACCAGTCACTGAATAAAAAAATGGTTTGAGAAGACCTTTGATATTTTTGAAAGACCTGTACAATACCTTACACCAACGAAAAAAATCATCCCCATTTTACATGTATGGAAGGTAACATTTTTTTTTCATTAATTTATTTTACCAGTTTGTCGATGCCGTACATTTGTACAAGGTGGATTAAAAGAAGTCATCCTATCTTGATTGGCTCTAATTTTTTTCTAAATGAAAAACTTCGATTCTTTTTTTTATTAACTATGTTTATTTATACATTTAAAATTTTATTGGTAAAGTCTAGAAGATGATATTGGCCAAATGGGCGCCGTCACAATTGATCGCCCTACGGGCTCCTTTTATGGCATTTCTCATCAATTCAGCGAGACCTTCGGGCGAGAGATTCTCGCACTCGTGTCGAATGTTGTCCTCAAGGGCTTCCAGAGACACGGGCTTATTCACATTAACACGGGTCTTGAAAAAACACCCACAAAAACTGTCTGAAACGGTTAAATCGGGCGATATTGCGGGGAAAAATGACATATAAAACGAAAAAAAAAGGCGACCCGAAAACTGAATATACAAAAATATTTGGCGTTCTTGGGAAGTGTGGCTTCCATGGCTTGTCAACTTGTATTCTGCATTTGTCTAGTCCACCAATATCAAAACAAATTTGAAATTGGCGGCCATTTTTACAAATGAGAGCAATTTCCAATAGGGTGATTACTTTTGGCCCACCTTGTATATCTTTGCGAAATGTCAGCTTTGATATTTTTACCCGTTTCTGAGAAAAAGACAGCCGGACAACAAAGTTATACCTATAAGGGTTTCTTTTTTCCTTTTGAGGTACGGAACTTTAAATAAGATTTGATGAAACATTTGAAGTTGGTGACAGATAGACATAGAAATATCCACATCATTAAGTTCACAATCATACTAATAACGGGATTAAACTAACAAATTGAATTTCAGAAGTCAGTAGGGGCGGCAAAAATTGAATGGCCTACGGGCGGCAAATTTGTAAATCCGCCACTGCACACAGGCGTGGAGAACAGTCTACCCGCGGACCGAGACAAGAAGCGCGGGCACCGGAGGGACAGCCTGCTCACCAGGTAGGGCGAGTCAATATGATTGTTAAGCAGCTTAAACAAAAATAATTGGTCACGGTGCTCCCTTCGAGTTTCTAAGGATATACAACTGGCATTATATTCTGTAAACTTGTAATGTAGACGTTTAATAAATTTATTCTGAATTCGTTCAATTGAATCAATGTGACATTGATACTGGGGATTCCAAACAGTTGAAGCGTATTCTAATATGGATCTTACAAAGCAATTATGTTTAGTTTTCTTGAAAAAGTAATAATGCAGCATTTTTTTACGTTAAGATATAGTTTGTTTTGTACGCAATACTCTGATACCCGGTCTAGGTCACTTTGCAGTTTGAGACAATCGTGAATAGAAGTGATTTTAACAAATATTTTAGTATCATCGGCATAAAGAAGTGGCAAAGAACTATTGAAACATTTAATGACATCATTAATAAAAATGTTAAACAATAAAGGACCAAGGTGGGATCCTTGAGGAACTCCGGAAGTGATAGGTACAAAACTAGAGACGTAACCCTTGACAGCTACTACTTGAGTCCTGTCGCGAAGATAAGACTCCAGCCACCGTAGCAGATCGCCGTGCACACCGAACAATTCCAGTTTTTTTATTAAAGTATTATGACATATTTTATCAAAGGCTTTGGAATAGTCGGTGTACACTGCATCTACTTGGTGGCCTTTGTCCATAGCATCGAGAACAATATCTATATATTCGCAAAGGTTACTCTCCGTGGACCGTTTGTCAATGAAACCATGTTGGTTTATTATTAAATAAGGTCTGACTCTTTGATTATATACAACCCTAGATTCCCCTTAGTAGAAGCAATTGCTGCCATACATAAACTGGGGTACTACTGCCCCGGTACAAATTTCGCTCTAGCAGTGTCTATTGTGTCATAGCCGGTGCTACACATATTTGACAATTGGCATTAATTTCGATTTTGACCTTTTAAAATGCGTGTATGTGCTTTAAACGTGTGCAGAAATTACAAAGGTCGACTAAAAACCACACACAAGGTCACCTACCATCTGTAAGAAATGTATTAATATAAATAATTTAAGAAAGTAAATATTGATATAATTTTCTTCGGTGTTGCCAGTTTTTACTTGAAAATAAATATACCAAAAAGTGAGTATAATTTATATTAACCGCTTGAATGTCCTATCGACACACGGTCGACATGACAAGTGTACCATAAATTGTTTCGTGAGTGGATTCTCAAAATTGAAATTAGGCACATACCTACCTTGAATTCATTAATAATGGATGGAATTTGAAAATCCTACGCATTTATTAAAATCATTTCTTTTCTTTGTTTCTATGGGTGTTGGTTTTGCGATTTACGAAAACGAAAAAGTTTCGGTATTCTTTTGTCAACTGTATACCTACATCATAATGTCTAAATATTCGTGATAAGTTTCAGCTGAGGCGAAATTGTATTCGACAAAACGTAAACTTTTACACAACTAAATTCTAATACACGTACAGGTATTATCAGGATACCGAATGATCCCATTATACGAAGCAAATGGATAGAAATAATTAGAAAAAGCAGCGGAGAGGACTACTGGAAACAAGCAACCTCCTTAATAGTTTACCTCAGGATATACGACAAGAGCCTATATTATCTAAATTTAAAACTAAATTTAAAAAAATATATTTATATTTTACCTACCTTGATTTAAGTAAATCTCAGAATAAAAGTGATTATTTGTTGTGATACTACCAATTATGTATAAAAATACCAACTTAAGTACTTACTTAAGTAATTTGTTTTGTATAAAGAGACTCCGATCCCACAGACAAACTGTATACTGGGTGGCCCAAAGAGTGTCCTGAAAAAAAATGCCCTGTATAAACAGTTTTGTTGGACACATTGTAAAACTACAATCATTATATTTATGTTAACCTAATAAATAAATAAATTATTTAAATTCCACATTCCAGGCATTATTTTTATTACCAGCGGTGGTAACCCATTCGAGTGAGTCGGATAAATCATAATGTAAACGATTTTAACTAATTTAAATTTCCCAAAAAAATATCACCACATTATTATGAATTTTCTACCAACTTAGTAGAATTTTTTTACGTTGCCACCTTTTTTCATGTACTCTATGACATGACAGGAGGGAATGACAGTACAGTCACGCGCAAAAGTAATAAAATATTGGCCTGTTTACAATGAGGGCGATGTATGGGATGAGTCCGTCTAGGGTTGTAAATGGTCGAAGGTCTGACTGCAGGAAAAAGCGCGTCGTAAATAATCTTTTCAAAGATTTTAGGTATTATACATAGTTTAGATATACCTCGATAATCTTTCGCATTATGCTTATTGCCGCTTTTGAAAATTGGTGTTATTAAAGATTGCTTCCACCTAGCTGGAAGATTACCAGTGTCAAGTGACATACGGAACAATACTGTTAGAGGAGTGGCAAGTTGCTCACAACACTGCTTTACAAAGAAAGGATGTAGTTATGTCATCAGGACCACAACCCTTGTTTACATCAATATTCTTCAGATACTTCAATACTAAGTCGATGGTTATATTAGTGGTACTTATGAGGACAGTGTTACTTTCTTCTGTGTTACCCGTGACATTAATTTGACATTGACTGGGTTCAAAAACAGATGTGAAAAATTCATTAAACAAGTTGCATATTCCTTGGCCGTCCGACGCTGTGCGATTATCTAGGTTTATCGTATCCGTTATATCATTACAGCTTTTTTTGGATTTAACAAAGGACCAAAAATGACGAGAGTTACGACAAATATTATTTTCAGCATTGCAAATGTAGGTATTATAGCATGAAACTTCAAGACGTTTTTGATCTCGACGGAGGGAACAAAACGTTTCATAGTCCTGAAGTCTACCATAAATTTTCCACTTTTTGTGAGCTTTTAATTTTTTATTAATTAATTTTATGAGAGGGCGTGTATACCATACAGGGTGTTTTTGACTTGGGATATGTACTTTGACAGGAACATGTTCCTCGATAACTTTGTAAATGACAGAATAAAAGTTATCCACGGCAGTTTCTATATCATCAACAGACAAGTTGGAATCCCAGTCAATTTTGGCTAGCGATTCATTGATTGCGAGATAGTCGGCAGCATGATACCTACGCGCAGTCCGCGGCGCCTCGGGCAGGCTCGCGGGCGGGGACGGGAACCGGACAGTTAGTCTCAGAGCGGGGTGGTGGTCGTCTTCACGAACAAACGGCTCGGCCTTACTTACCTCACACTCACAACTCGAAATCACCAGGTCTAGCATTTTATTGTTTTTATTTAATATGTGGTTGTACTGGCCAAGACCGGTCAGGGACAATAAAGCCGACATATTATAAGTAAGCCCGTCAGCTTGTGGGTTAACAAGTACATGACAGCCAGAGTGTGAAGAGCTCAGAGTCCACAGGCCATTTGAAATATTAATAATCAAATAAATTATGATACCTAAAGGCCGTCATCGTATTTTTGTAAATAGAGGGCCTTTTCACGGTATTTAACTCAGAATAATAAAAAAATATGTGTATATGTGTATGTATGTAACTCAGAATAGACCAAGCCGTAGTAGAGTGGAGACTGACATTGACAGTTAATGTTATGTCATGAGGTCATGACATGGTCATGAGGTGACAGGGTGACAGACAGAAGTTGAGTTGACAGAACAGACGTCAGATTTTACAGGTTGTTTTCAGCCAGCTGTAGCTGTAGCTGTATTTCATGATTGTTCATGATCTTGAATTATTTTTACGTTTCGTCAGTTTCGTATTCGTTTTATTGTCTACGAATAGCAGAGGTCTCCACATAAACTACTGCTGAAATAAGTTTTGCGGGCTACCGACTTCGTATGCAAACCGCAATCAAGAAAATACATTTTACTATTATTCATTTTTAATTTCGGAGATTACTGCTGAAATAACTACGGCTTTGAAAATCATGGAACCCTCCCCGCACTTCAACGGCTCTACCGACCGCTACAATGGTGTTACAGTTGATTCAGTGGAAGAACCTTGTGGTGAAGCACTGTTCTTACCAAAACTAAAAGGTATGTATATTCCACCCTATTTTATATCATTTGAAATATTTTATTTAAAAGACTAACTACTTATATTATACGTACTAATATGTATATTATAGCTCAAAGATTACTTATCTATATTCTTACAAATTCAAAACCTTACATAATATTTTCTTCCTTATCTGATGATTTGTGATAAACATCAACTCAGACAATACTATTGCTAAGTGACTTCCAATATTTTTTTTGCAGACTCATTGAAAAAATGGCAAGACGAGAAGAAGCGCTGCATTTGGTTCAAAGTAAACATCAAGGATGCGGCATGGGTGCCTGCGCTTGCTAGTGTAAGACTTTAGTTAGCAACCTTTTCTAAAAAAAAATAGTATCATGTTTACAGTATGTGGTATAGAACAGTACTGTTAAAAAAGAGATCACCAGTAATTAAATTATCATGGCCCCATGTGTCCAAGATATCCGAGATAGGGTTTTTTTTTTTTTTTTTTGTCCTCTTTCTCATCTGCCATCGACATTCTGTCTTCATCAGATTGTATGTTCATTATCCCGAGATAGGGATAGATGTTGTTGCTGTCCTATGGTACCCCGGTGGTACAGAGGGCCTTTAAAAGCGTGCGCCACGCCGTTCTGTCCTCAGCAACCGCTCTGGCTTCCGTCCAGCTCAGGCCTTGCGCTCGCAGCTCGCCGTCCACTGTGCGCCGCCATGTGTGCACGGGGCGACCGCGTCTGCGGTGGCCGCCAGGCGGTTTCCATTCGAAGGCAATGCTCGCTTTGCTCTCGGCTCCTTTTCTGATTGTGTGGCCAATCCATCTCCATTTTCGCAATGCGATTTCTTGTTTGATGGAGGTCTGCTTACACACGTTCCACAGGTCAACGTTCCGGATTGTGTTCGGCCAGAAGATGCGGAGGATCGACCTCAGGGATTTGTTGACGAACACTTGTAGTTTGTTCATCAATCCCTTAGTCACTCTCCACGTTTCACAACCGAACAGCAGAACCGATTTGACGACGGAGTTGAAAAGGGAGATTTTCACGCGACGCTTGAGCACGTTGGAGTCCCACACTGGTCTTAGGGATAGGGATAGATAATATATTTTATTCATAATACATATCACAAAAATTCTAAAATCTACTGTACCAGTGACAAGGGTAAATATCAAAAAAAGGGAAAAATAGGACATGATACTGGGGTAGCTTCTTAATTTTGCCAAAATCAAATGTAACCTAAAATCATAATTACAGGAGGGTTTCAACTTCCACCACGCCCGCGGAGAGTTTGTTATGATGTACAAGTGGCTGCCGGACAGCCGCTCCAACCTGCCTCCCGCGTGCCACACCAACCTCGGGGTCGGGGGGATGGTGTTCAATGAGAGGAACCAGCTGCTGGTCGTGACCGAGCAACACTACGAGTACCCACACTGGAAGCTTCCTGGAGGATATGTGGAAAGAGGTGAGTAGTATACTATTTGCTATGATACAATAATAGCATACACAGTACAGTTCCCCAAAATTGATAATGCACATAGAAATCTTCGTCATTGTTCGGCAACGGTCGTATTCCCGAGCGTTAGAAAACTATTATGTGTTTAGAGTGGTTAAGTGCATTTTCTTCATGAAATTTTAGTAGAATTATGTAATTGATGCTAAAAGAGATAATTGATTTATCAGTAACGAAATTTGATTCGATAATTCATAATATTCCATAATATTAAAATTTACTTCTAAAATGTTACAGTAGGTACTTTTCAAGTGTCTTACTGAAGCTGATGTAAAGATGGATGAAAGAAGGTTTGAATAACACAAGGTTTATATTATAAGGAGAAATGGATTTCAAACAAAGGTTTATATAAAAAAATTTAAATCTCAGTTCAAAAGTATTTACAGCACTGATTATTTCACATTAATAAAAATGTTTACATTAAAATCTCAGTTCAAAAGTATTTACAGCGCTGATCATTCACAATAATATTACAATTACAAACTTGGTCTTTTGGGTGTAGCTTTATTGGCAAAGTGAAGTCTATCAATGTGACGCATATTTTATTCTTAAATGTGCCTCATAATATGGCATCGTCAAAAATAATTAAAGTTGAAATTAAATTCACATTTGAAAAAAATAACAAGAACGATGTGTAATTGCAGCTCTTTATAATTCCACAAAAGTAATATTGATCTTGACCTTGAGACCCTTGACTGATCGGTGACAGCCACCGACCGCCCAAATTGTTTTCGATTATGTGTCACATGATATTTGAAGATCAAACGAACTTACCAAGTGAAGTTCGATCATAATTATGTGAGCAGCTTCATTCGATGCGATTTATGTTTACGTATTGTAGTAGCGCCATCTACTGTAGGCCTTGCACGATAGTTTAAAGTTTCTTTTTTTTTTTTTTTTTAAGTTGGCATCTCTGACTGTGTCGTGTTGGTGACAGGAGGTTATATAAGCCCCTGCTCTAGGAATTTCTCGTCATTTTGTTTAAAGGTATAGCAATTGTAGGGAAATATATTTATTTTATAATCGTCAAAATATACAGGGTCGGGATGGTTAATTATAAAATAATTAACTTTTCACTTTTATTTAGGGTGGGTGATTATAAATCGCATCGAATGAAGCTGCTCACATAATTATGATCGAACTTCACTTGGTAAGTTCGTTTGATCTTCAATTATGTTTCGCAGCTTCATTCTTAGCGATTTATGTTTACGTATTGTAGGATGTTTATAGCTTCGATTATAGAATAAATATATTGGTATATTAAGCAATGTACCGAAGGTATGTTGGGTAAGTAATACAATAAGTACTTATTTTTATGTAATCAACATTTATTACAGTAATCATCTTAGTAGGTAAGTACATCATATTATTATTACAATCATTCTACAGAATTAAGAAGTGATTCAGCGAACTGATCATCATTAGTTACAATATCTTTGTTATAGAAGCGAGCAAAGGCGGAGGATGAACTAGACCAACCAGCCGTCCGTTTGATGACTTCTATGCTTACTCCTAATCGGTTTGCTTTCGATGTGGCTGCATGTCGTGTACTATGTGCACTAAATATTGAAGTGTCTACACCACTCTGTTGTAGCATATCTTTAATCCAATGACTAATGGTCTGGCTAGTAACACTAGAATGAGGCTTTTTTGTACTTAGAAATAAGGTTGTCTTGTTATTATTACGTAAAGGTTTTGTCTTATTTAAATACACTTGTAAACAACGAGCTGGGCAGATTTCTGGACGTGGATTATAGAATGGAAGCCTTAAAACGGGTTGCAGTGAATTTAATTTTGTTGTTTTAATTGTATCTGGAATTTTTATTAAAATTTCGTTTTGATTAATTACTATGTTATTTATTTTGATTAAAGATAGCGTCTGTGCACGATGTGCAGTCACAAGAGCAAGTAAAGTGAGCGTCTTCTTGGAGAGGGTTCTCAAATCAAGACTTTCATTGGGATATTTTTGTCCAAGAAAGTTAAGGACGATATTGGGGTCCCATGTTACATTGTATTTGGGATTAGTTGGTCTTAATTTGAATACTCCCTTCATGAAGCGCTTTAGTCTTTCATCTTCTAAATTATTTCCTAATAATAGAGCTAGCGCAGATTTATAAGAGTTTATTGTTCCATATTTAGCACCCTTGTCAAATACCTCTGTTAGGAAATGGATAATCACAGGTATAGATGCCTTAGTGTATTCGTAATTATGTATATTACAATAATTTATCCAGGCTTTTATTGAGCCGTCATACTGTTTGTAAGTGTTATTTGACAAGGACGCTAGCATAATTTCGACCGACCTTGGTGATAAAAAAATTTTCAGTAAAGTCTGCCGGATAATCTCGCGGCAACCAATGTTAGACTGCGATGAAGCGTGTGGGTTGATCTGTAAGGTGATTTTAGGAGGTTAACATCCGGTGGGAATTGTATGATTTCAGATTTACATATTCTTTGGAATAATGGAAACCAAGGTTGCGTTGGCCATAAGGGAACAACAACTATTCCTTCCGCTTTATCAGTAATTATCTTTTGAATCATTTTTAAAATCATTGAAAATGGTGGAAAAGCATAAAAATTTAATCCACTCCATAGTACAGTAAATGCATCGATAGCCCATGCATCAGGCTCATTTCTCCAGGTTACGTAAGTATCACATTTAGCATTACAACGGCTGGCAAATAAATCAATAGCTGGAATACCTAACTTTTCTTTTATTTTATCATATGCGTAATCACCTAATTCCCACTCTGTTTCTTGAAATTTTTTCCTAGATAAAAAATCAGCCTCTCTATTATCTTTTGTGTTAATGTATGATGCAAAAGGTATAATTCTACGCTGTTCACACCATTTCCAAATGTCGCGGGCCTCATCATTAAGATGGGGATATTGCACACTGCCCATCCTGTTAATGCACGATATGGCAGTAACATTATCTATTCTTAGTAACAATTCACAATCAGAACAATCACTAGCAAAAACTTTTATTCCAAAAAAGGCTGCTTTGAGCTCCAATTGATTAATATGCAACTTTGATTCATTTTCCTTCCAATAACCAAATGATTCCTGGCCGTTGCAATATATCCCCCATCCTGATGATGAAGCATCGCTATAAATTTCTTTTATGTAATTATTAGTTTTTATATTAGAATGGCCATTATCTATATTATTTAACCACCAATTTAGATCTTCCCTTATGAAATTAGGTAGTTTAATTGTTTGATTATAACTGTTATTTTGCAATAAAGATTGAAATTTAACTTGTTCGAATAGTTTTGTATGATACCACGAAAACTGCATCGCTGGACATGCAGATACTAAAAGACCGATCATTTGGGCGAAATCTCGCAATTTACATTTACGAATATGTAAAAATCTTTGAACATAAGTTTTTATTTTTAATCTTTTGTCCGTGGGTAATTCCATAATCATTTTGTTCGAATCAAAGATGAATCCAAGAAATTTACATCTCTTATTTGGTATTAAGCTACTTTTTCTTCTGTTTATCATAAATCCAATTTCTTCTAATATCTTACAAGTTTGTTTAACATTTTTCATACAATCATAATAAGTTTTACCTACACAAAAATAATCATCTAAGTAAATTACAGAGATCATGTTCCTTGAGCGTAAATATTCCATTACAGGTTTAAGTAATTTTGTAAAAACGTAAGGAGCTGTGCATAAACCAAACGGTAAACAGTTAAATTCATAAAGGGTTCCGTTATAATTAAAACGTAAGAATTTTCTATGTAAACTGCAGATATTTATAAAAAAATATGCATCCATTAAATCTATGGATGCCATGTAACTGTCTTTTGTTATTAACTTAATAGCTGTTCTATAGTCTTCCATTTTAAAATGGTTTGTTGATACAAATTTATTTAACAATTTTAAATTTAGAATAAAACGTTTTTCACCGTTTGGTTTAGGCACAAGGAAAACGCTCGAAATAAATTCTCCTTCCTCATGTGAACATCGAGAAATAGCATGTATAGAGGTTAGCTTATTGATTGCCAAAACAAAGTCATCATGCTCCTGATCAGATTTTGGTCTAGTTACAGGACAAACATCTTGTATTGGAGTAGATATGAAAGGGATTTTATATCCCGTTATCCATGACAGTAACGTTGAATCATCGGTTAATTTCATCCATTCTTTATGAAAATATTTTAATCGACCAGCGTACTGCGTTACCTGAGTATCTACCGGCGGTAGGGCCTCCTCGTCGGCGACGGCGCTTTGGGCGGAGGTGGAGGCGGACGCGCGTACGGTGTGGCGCGTTGTTGGCGCGCTGGTGGTCGTCCTCTCGATGACTCGCCCTGTCTGTTCGGTGGTCTCTTCTGAGTCTGACCCCTGTAGTTTAAATTCCGGTTTCTTGGTAAGGCCAAGTTTTTATAGTTTGAATTTTTGCTTGAAGTTGCTACTGGGTTGGGTTTGAGCAGTGATTCCCCGGTTCTTTGAACAGATTTAGCGGCTTTTAGTTTTTCTGTTAGATCTTCGCCAAATAAATACTTGTCACGGCTGCTGTTAGTGAGAGTTTCACGTAAGCTAGTATTTATAGTGCTCATCACAATGCTTCGCCTTGTCTTGGTCTCCATGTTGTGGCTGTCACACAACAAGCGGCAAGCATCACTTAATGGCTGCAGAAGTAGCTGTGTAGCAGTTTCTTTCTTTACAATCATTTCTATAACTTGAGAGAGCGCGGCTAAAGCCACACCGATCTGATTTTGTTTTTGCAATAAGGTGCAGTCTCTCTTTGCTAATATATCAGGAACCGCAGCTTTAGCTTCGGGATTTAAAATCGGTGCAACCAGGTAGTGACAATTGGCGGGAATGAGATACTTTTTAAAAAGTTGTTCCTTTGACTCTTTGGTCATACCTTTTAATAAAATATCTTGCCAGCGAGATGCAATATCTCTATGAATGTTTCTGCCTAAAACAATATCCGGCTGAGGTGCTTCGCCAAGTATCTGCAAGATATCTTCCTCTAGCTGAGCTTCAGACTCCTCGTTGGGAGCGCCAGTTGTGGTGGAGGGCCCAGGATCTGACGGCAGGCCTGGCTCATGTACTGTCACATCCGCTGTGGTAGGCTCCGGGTTAGGCTGTTCAGAAGGCGATGTATTCTGCATAGGAGACAACAAGCTTGGCATGTCTAAGCTCATTATAATATTACTTCGTGGCGAAGTTGCCGGTGAACTGGACGGCGTCAGATCGGGCAAAACTTGCTCCTCAACGTGTGAGTCTGTAGACAAATAAACATAAAACATGTTATTTTTATAAATTCAACGTAAAACTATCCGTTAACAACGGTAACTATATAATTTAACAAAAAACTTTTGTTAAAACAACCATAAATAGGTTATGTCTCCAGACAAAATAATAAACGTCAACGACGTATATTCAGTTTTTGGCCGTCAACGACAGTCGTTTTTTATTGGTTTAGTATAAAAATAACTAAACGCCAACGGCGGTAGCTACGATTTTTTCGCCAACGGCGACAAAAAACATTATAAATTTTGTTCACTTACCGCTATCATCCGATGAAATTATTCGCCTCCCTCGTCGTAATTTATTTTCCAGTAGTTTTATCTTTTTAGCAATCCTGTCGTTTTCAGCGTCTCGAATTTTCCTTTGCTTTCCCATCTTGTTATTTGCTTGGAGGGTATTTGAAAAATATCGCAGAGTGCCAAATACGTGCGAAGGCTACAGCACGATAACACAGAATGACGAGAAATTCCTAGAGCAGGGGCTTATATAACCTCCTGTCACCAACACGACACAGTCAGAGATGCCAACTTAAAAAAAAAAAAAAAAAAGAAACTTTAAACTATCGTGCAAGGCCTACAGTAGATGGCGCTACTACAATACGTAAACATAAATCGCTAAGAATGAAGCTGCGAAACATAATGACTACTATTTCTTTCGAACAAGGATCAAAATGCAAGTGCTTTGTTTAAGGCACTGATTCGGGTGTTTCCGGGAATACGACAGTTTGCGAAGATTTGCATGCGCATTATTAATATGGGAGAACTGTATCTGTTTTATTGTATACTTTTTTTTCAGCACTAAATTATGATGAATGTTTAAAAAAATATATTTTTTGATGAATATTATTTAAATACATTAACTAACAAATATCATAACTACATTTCAGGTGAGGACATAAAAGATGCAGCTATAAGGGAGGTAAAAGAAGAAACAGATATAGATGCAGAATTCGAATCCATGGTGACTCTCAGGCATACGCACAACATGATGTTCGGAAACTCCGACATCTATGTCATAGTGAAACTAAGAGCTACCTCAGACACCATTGCCAAGTCCGAAATCGAGATAAAAGAATGCAAATGGATGGATGTGGAGGAGTTCCTGAACCATCCGCATGTTCACGAATTTAACCGCTTCATAGTGCGCGAGGCCTTAGAACATGATAAAAGGAAGCTGAAGCTGAATTTACAGAAAAATGCTGTTAAAATTGGCAGCATGTCGCGTCAAATCACAGCTCTAGTGCTACAAGACGTAGTTAATACATCGTAAAATAGATTTTACAATGATTGCCATACATTGCGAGGTCAAGAGATAAGACATGTTTAGGTGATAAACGATAAATACGCAGTGTGTTGTTATGGAGAATGAAATGTTCCATGTATCTACGTAATTACGGGTTTTTGGCTGGTGCAAGTAAAAGTAAATAGGCCTTAGTTACCATAAGTATTCATAGAATTACTGGTGGTACGAACACGTTAATTAATAGGCATATAATAGAAAATACTTTAAGATGACTCTAAGTACATAGTACCTAATACCTACCTTCCTTGTAATAAAAAAAATTAAAAAATGCAAGTAACATAAAATAATTTAACATTTCAGTCAATCATTCAATCGTGAAATATATGCAGGTCTGGATTCGAAGCCTAGTCCTTTGAGAAGCTCGCTCGCATTAAGAATTCTGCATTATGTTATAATTTGTCCTGTATACTTCCCTCTTAATTTATGCGTTAAGTTCAAGGTTTTAGACCTACCTATAATACATGATATGAGTATTGTAGTGCCATTTGATTTTATGATGTAGGTAAGTATATTTTTATTTAATGAAACCAATTTATTCTACTTTGTGATATTTTTATTGAAATTAGGATTTTATGCTAGTTGACCATAATGTGAACAGAATTATGTTATGAATACTTACTGTGTATCAAATTATTAAGTTAATGTTATCTATTTTAATCACCAAAGTTATTGTTACCCAATAAACTAAACGTGTGCTACCTCAACAACAAGTAGGCAAATGGTTAAAGGTCATTATAATTTACATTTTCCACAAAGGTATATTGTGTGTTCCATAGATTTTCAAGATAATGTATTTAGGTATTCTATTCATATGTACATAAATAAATACAAAAGATAACAAAGTAAATCATTGTTTTTGAGAAGGTAAATAATTATGTTGACTATAATATTGTTTTTAGTTGTGTACCACATCTTATTTTACATTAAATATTTTTAATAAATAACATCCCACCACACAGTTCATTTAATTCTTGGTAAATTTTAATACATATAAGCTGGTGATTTCTTTACAAGTCTTCTTTAGCGCTGAGGATAAGAATTAAACATTTGGACAGCAGTGTTAAAAATAGCCGACATTGTGGAAATGAATCCAGTTTCATGAAAATACTTGCCCACTATTATAATAAAATTATAAAATGCCGCGTCTCCTTTTAGCTGTGTCCTTGAGGTTGAGAAACAAATATTTGGTGGGCGAGTTGTTTTTGAACATTTTAGTTGTATCCACATTTTATCTACCTCAAATGAAGATGACATTTTATAACGCCGACCATGAGTATAAACTCTTTTGGCCAGAATAGTCTGGCTATGGCCACAAAAGCAAGTCTGCCATGTGCATCAAAACATATTTAACTATGATATATTGCACTTTACCATAAGTACCACACCTCAAGGACCAGTGAACCGGCACCCAGAACGCACAAAACAAGCCAATTCATTGCAGCAGGGAGCAGTTAGATGAGTTCATCAGCATCAAGTTGCTGATAAGTCAGTAAAATAAGGGTCACTTACACCAAATATTTAAACATATTTAAAGCATGTCTTGCAACTGTCCTATCACCTACCACGTCCTTTTAAAGCAAGCAAGCCATGGATTTAAATACGTTTAAATGTTTGGTGCAAGTCACCCTAAGGGTAAGTTAAGTTAAACTCATAACTGATCTATAATTACATTTAGCTAATCTAAGTCGGGAGCGGCCGCGTTGCCCGCGTACTCTTCATCGTCAGAACTGTCGTCTTCGCCTATGATAGACTTGAGGAGTCCGCCAAACATTGTGTTGGGATTTCTGTTGGTCTGTGGCACCTCCAGACCGAACCAGATGCGGCCGATGTTGTCGAGGTACACAGAGTAGTTGGGGTCGCGCTTTATGCTTATGGAGTACCAGTCTCTCAATATTTTGAATTGTGGAACTTGTTTTCTGTAACAAATGAAAACATAGCAATTTAGTTAAGTTAAACATTCCCATTCACATTTAAATCAATAAGGCGCTTAGAGTTTGTTGTGTCATTTCTCCCATGGTTAATTCATTTTTGTAAAAGAAATAATAGTTTATTTCATCAAGAGTTGTGGTGAAAGCCTGGGTGAAAGATTGGTCTGGTAACAATACTTTTTTCCTTGACATAATATTAAAATTCATTTAAAAATTAAAGCAGTAAAAACATGGACACTTACTGTTCAACAGCTACAAGTAGAAACCATAGGAAATTTAGCAATGGGAACAAGTATGGTGGTCCTTTATCATTCTTTATGGTCGGGTGTGAGCCCGTGTACTTGTTGAACGTCTCTCGAGCCATCTGTATGTTGCGGAGGCACAGGAACTGCAGCACCGCTTGCGCTATGAACATGTCTATCTCTGACTTTAGGCCTTTAGTTGTGTGCAACTCTATCAGCATACTGGCATAAACAGCTCCATCATTTGAATGTAGGAAATGCCTGTGTGCCGCTGTGTATTTTTTTTCTTTCCAGTAGACTTCTGCTATTTTCTGTAATGATGGAAAACATTTGAAGTTAGTTTTAAAGTTGAAACAATTTTTTTTTTTTTTTTAGTAGGTCTTATTGGATAAATAAATGTTTGTGTGACTATATCCATTATTTATACACTAAAAATCTATCTATCCATGGCTCCTCAAACAAGATAATTAATAATTCTAGGCACTCTCATAGAATATCAATCCTCATAGCTATGTTGATGCAATAGGAAATATCATAGTTATTGTCTATAAGACCACAGCTCAGAGGTAACCTATAAGTCAAGATCGACTTTCACTTTGCAGTTTATAGCTTTCTCTAATACACTACCACATCTGTGGAATATACCTAGTAGCATTCTTTAAGGCATAAAACTGCTTGATGCCTGCTTAGGTTCACTATTGAGCACACTAAACTCAGTAGATCTCTTGTTTTGAAAGTGGGCCCTGGATTTTTCCAATGGTACTAAATAATAACTTCATACTCATATTTATAGTACAGTGGTTTGTACAAAGCTATTCCCTATTATTATCTATAGATTTTTGTAATGTAACTGAACTATTGTTTACCTGATGTAGTAATGGGTGTCCTTTTTTGTTGCTGTCCATTGACCACTTCACAGAGTTGGTAAGAAATGTTTCCCGCTCCGGTATGCTGTCGCTCATGAGCTCGAACAGCCGTCCTAATATCTCGATCCATTCCTTGTTGGGCTTAGTTACTGACTTGTTGAGAACTTCTACAAGTAGGATGGCCAAGTCTGCGCCGCTGCCCTGCTGGTCTCTTTGCAACAGAAGTGTTGCTCCTTTGTACAATAGATTTAGTAGATCGTCGTATTTCTTTTGACCTAGATACCTGAAACAGAGCACGCTGATTCGTTAGACCAGTCAGTCTTTTAGAGATATGACACAATTCCGATTGGAGTTTATGTTGTTGCCCACCTGAAATACAGTGTCCTGTACATTTGATGTGCCTCATAGTATTGACCAGAATTTATGGATGCCTCTAATTTTTCTAAAACTCTAGCAACCCCTCTTTCCGTTCGTCCAGCCATCGTTTTTTAACCAAAATATTGTAATTTTTTTCACAATTTACTTTTCACTGCGCCACATGAAATCATTTTTTGAGAATCGCATTGACAAATTACTCGGCTAAATAAAAAAGTGTAAATCTAACTCAAATATTTCAAAATCCTATAGAAATGACGCTAGTGTCAGAAATTGGCTTCATTTTAAATTTGGCCGTATAGTACTGCGTTCAAATATCAACTGAAGACCGAAGCGAAAGCCACTGTAGACTTCAATGCTGTATAAATCACTGATTATTAATTATTAATGGTCGCATTTATAAATTTATGATAATGATCCTATTTTAAGTGCCCTACATTATAAATTCACCATTAACTTTATATTTATAAAAAGTAAATATAGAAAATTTCCTACGCAACACACTTGTGTAGCTCATAATAATGATTCTGAAAAAGCAAGAAAGAAAATGAGAAAGAAAAAATAAAGAAAACGTCAAGCAATAATCATTCCGATTATACTATAGTAGTCTTTGGCAATAATCTAACCCACACAAACCCACAATAGCGAAAAATCGTCGGTTGGTGTCACATTTCATATAAGTATAGATAAGTGCCAATTTCTCCATAGTTGGTTACTTAGAGCATAACCGAATTTTATATGGAGATGACGTATGATTGATAATCAATCCTTGGTCGGTTAGATATCCGACTATGGAGAAATTGGCACTAATGTTGTCAAACGGGTTCTCTACGTCTCTTGTACATGTAGGCTTCGGCCAGTTCGGCCCCATGCACGCCTTCCAAATGCCCGGGACCCCATAAAATAAGTCCCTGCAGCTTATTTCAAAATACTAAATTATATGATGATGGGCACTAATCTATGGAAGCTGGGACCAGCACCAATAGAAATGAGCGAGGTCGTTGAAACGGTATTTTTTTTGCAGAATATGAATAACGGCTAAGCGCTAGTCCTGATTTACTATCCAATTAGAATAATCGTACCGTTATTGTACCTTGAAAGTTTTATAAGAAAGTAGGTATTTTATTTCTGTATTACTTAATTTTAATGTTTTTGTTATTTTTTCACATTCATTTTGAATTTTTATAACAAATCATCATCATTCATTATAATTATTATCTCAGTAAATAAAACCAGTTGAAAGTAATTTCGCCCATTTTAATTAATACGCGTATTACGCCCTAACTGTCATCAGGAGAGAGAGTGCAATGTCGCTGAAAAATACTTGCTTCTGACGAATATATTTCAAAATGGACAACTTATACGGATTTGTCGTCATAATATTTTTTTGCTCACTTGAACTCACAAGAGCTTTCCAACGATGTTGACTCATCTTTATTGGACATAGGTCCCAAAACGCCCATCCTCTTTTAGTACACAAAGTAGTAAGGTACCTTATATAGGTAATACCTACCCAAGTAAATCCCTGACAAGTAAACTTTAACTTCCATAACAAATTAAGGGTGGATTCGTCCAAACATCACGTTACACGAGAATAACTATACCGGAATTAAAATTATACGCGAGTAAATATCTAGGATAAGTACATTTGCATTCTACCAAGTTATACCATGATTAAATTGAATGAACGAGGAACGAAACTGTAATGCAACTAAAATAAAAATAGCTGCGTTTCAAATCATGCAATAGAAATGACATGCCAACTTAGTTTGAATGGATTATAAAAGTATGAAATTGTTTATGTTTTAATATTTTATTCGCTGTTGTTATTCTGAGACTTTGCCTTTTGTTTATGTTTTGACAGATGTGTTTATATGTCATTATGACGGTTTTCTAATCAGCTAATGTGCTGCCGCCATTACAAAATTACTCTCGGATAAGCTCGTTACACGGTCAATTTTGGCGGTATAACATTTTATTCTTGGGATAAGCTAGTTATCTTGGTTTCAGGTTTGATAGAATGCAAAATCTGCTTACTCGCGAGTAACTGGTACTTTACTCGTGAGTAAAAAGTTACTCGACGTTGGCCGAATCCGCCCTAACACGCGTAAAAGTTCTTCGCAAATTTTCTCATCGATGGATTATAACTTATTCAGTTGGGACTGACCCGACTATTCGATTCCCTGAAGGCCTATTCCTATACTTACAAGTCTTACAAGCCTGTTGGATGTTGGTTCTTTTTATACCCAGGTGTTCTTTTTTGGAAGGCAGCCAGGGGAGACCAATATCGCACCTCCTGAATCAGATTGTGTGGCCGTGGCTCACACTTTATGCCTCACATTGTAGCAGAAAGAGGGTTAGAATTTCTTTGAATTTAATATTAAATATTGAAGTAGGAATAATTGGCAGACAGGTGTGTATTTATTACATTTTTGACCGCTTATAAATGTAATGGTACGTACTCCGTGCACTCGCGAGCAATGTAGAAGTTCCAGTGACAATAGCACTAAACTACTCCTAAACGGAAAATGCTAGCTAGAGTACTATAACTTACTATCGTCCTACCTTACCGTACCTACTTTATATATTTTTGTTTAGGCAGGTAGGTGCACCTAGGTATACTTAATTACAAAAATACCTTACCTACCTAAAGCACAACCCTGCCATTTTAGCAATATTGAATAATGTGCAATCTCTAACTGGCAGTCACACTCTTGCTTAATGCGCTTATTATTATGGCCGGGTATAAAGGGTGTCCATGAAAGAATAAATCCAAGAAACGGGTCATTAGTTATAAACAAATTTTGTATAGTGACTTTAAAAAATGCTTTGGTCTTAGGTAACTAGGTAAGTATATAGGTAACAATTAAACTCAACTCCCCGTAGTAAAATGTTACGCTAGTACGTGGCCAACAAAGTTTAGATAGAAATGCTTAAGTAAATACTTTATATGTAGGTAAGTACTTATTTATTCGTGAAATATGTAAGTATCCTTAATACTTTTTAAATTTGAGGTTTTTTTATTTACATAATTTATATAATTTACAATTACAAACTAAACTACCTATATATTATACAAACTAAACCTATGTACATAACTAAAACTATATGTAGAAGAGACCTTCTAAGCCTGGTCCCTGTGGGAGGGTTCCTTAATACTTACATATTTCAAGAATAAAAAAGAGGTTTAGAATTAAAACATGAGTGACCCCTCCCCCCATATTTTATCTAAATAACCCCCTTTTATCACTTGTATAGCATTTTTGCATCATCCTGTATGTATGTTTATCACGGTTTCCTGGTGCTCTCGAACTTGAAGCCGTGCAATCGCAGTCTGTCCTGTTTTGGTTCCCAAGACGCCCCATTTATTATTCTTACGGGTCGCCATTTCTTATTCATGCCGGGATTGAAATGAATTTATACCTGTATTAAATTGCAATTTCCTCCTGTAAAGAATCCACCCACTTGAATAAATTATACTTACCAACAGAATACCTAAATATTGTGTGATACAGATGCATGATAGAAGTGTAAGGTGAGGGAGGATTTTAAATAATACATAGTTACCCTAACGGTATAAATAAGTAAATAAATACAATGATATATTTTTAATAAGTATAGGTATAGCATATTTTTAATAATGCTAGAAAATCGAAATGTTCTAAGATCTTGACAACAAGCCACCTGTTCTCAAATGTTACAGTCTGCCTACAGTACCCGTATCACGAAAATTCGAGCTAACGTATAGAATCGAATGCGAGTGCGACAACTGTCAATTTTATAGGTAAAAAGTGTTCGAAAGTGCTGTCAAGTTGCCACTAGTCGCACTCGCATTCGATTCTATATTGTTCGTGATCGCCCTGCTGTTTACTCACGGCACAGGCTTAGCCTAGTGTGAGAACCCCAGCTACCATAGTTTTTTTTTAATCTGGTCCAAATAATTTATAACTGTTTTATATTCATAATATTTATTAAGATAACCTGTGTAAATTTTTTGGTTTAATAAACATTTTTTCATTTTCATTTTTCATCTCCGGATAAGCGATATATTAATATACGCAAAGAAATATGATATTCATAATAATTATATAAGTAGAATAAATATTTTTTCCCTTTTTTCTACTTCGATGATGATTATATTAACTATTGTTATTTTTAAAGCAAATCGTGATATACTTAGTAAAGTTTATGCCTATTTTTATCACAACTTTTGTTTACTTACTTGCCCTATAAAGCTGTAACAGAGATTAGGGACGCATCAATAAATAATACCCTTTAGGGGCAAAACAGAAATTCCTTTGGTCTGTGAAATAGAATTGGTTTCCGCTGGCAACACTGAACTTTGAGCCCGTGTTCACTAGCGGCTGCAAGGAGCTGGTTGCAGCTTTGAGTCGCCCCGGGCTATACGGCGTGGTGGGGTTGCCAGATAAAGATGTGTAACTTAATACTCGGCGACTGTGAAATAAATTGAATGTACCTACCCCTGACTTACACATAATGTACTTAGGTACACAAAATAAGTACCCTACAGTTCTGTGTAAGCATCGCACCAATGTAGTAACACGGAGACTGACGAAGAGTCATCCATAGAAGTAAATAAACGAATGGACAGGCCCAGGCTCACTAACTAATCCTTTGACCATGGTGACAAACTATAGTCAAGGTCTAGAACTTCTCTGGTTTTTGTCACCAAAAAGCTAAGTAACAGAGAAGGAGGTAAAAAGTTTTCCCGCCATTCCACAATAATACAGGAAAATATGTTAATTTATTAGTATTACTGAATGCGGATAGGAATTTAAGGGCAAAAAATATAAGTACCTAATTTTAATTATTACCCGTAACTTTTGCATTTTTTCTCGACTGGCAACCCACTATCCCGGGCAAGCTCGCTCGACAACGTAGACGGTGTACATAAATACATGGTTGGGTCCTCTGTAGGTACCTACGTGTATAGAAAGGACATGCATATGTTTGCATGTAATTTGTATCGTAATTCGTAATTAACATATGTAAACGGTAAATGATTTCATTCAATTACGCCTGTATTACGATATAGTTCATGTGTCTGCATCTATAATATAAGTAGGTACCTAGGTACTTATGCATATAACATGGCGGGATTTTATAATGTAAGAGCTAATTAAATCATAGGAGATAGTCAATTTACACATTAAATATTTAAAGGTTAACTTCATTATAATTATTGTTATTGTTGTAGGTAAGATAAGGTATTTCGGTCGGTATACGTATGTTAAAATAATGTAACTATTTACCTAATACGTCTGTAAGTAATCATGTGAGTTTACACTAGAGACGGTGGACTTTTATTAGTGTACTTTTGGATAGCAACTATACATAAGTAATATATACTAAGCCACTTAGCCGATATACATTTTTAGGTATGAACAACTTTCATTATGACCACAAATATTTTTTATTAATTACTTACCTAGTTAGTTCTAAAATACTTAGTAAGTATTTTTAACATCTCTGAAAACACGAAGAAACAATTGTTGGACGGTGTCTGGTGACGTGACCTGAAACCTTCCTGAAACGTTTTCTCTATTTCCCTTGCGAATGGTCTTAGAATTTATTCAGTGAAAAATCATGAATTTTTAAACCTTAGAAAGACCAAAAATATTCTGTGGTCCACTACAGGTTCTAAAAAAACACAGTTTTCCACAGTTTGATGAACTACAGTTTTCTGGATATCGCATGTTTCATAAAAACTGTTGGTAAATAAAGACATATATCGTACGGTACGTAAAACCGGTGGCTACAGGAAAACCAATAAATTACTTCCAACTTATATATGAGCACCTGCACATGTACCTACCTCTATGATTGTAAGTATGCTCACACACAGACACACGTGCCTGGAATAGTTTGACGATTATCCACAAACACCTTTGTGCTTCATTCGTAATTTCAGGCACGGAAATCGAGGTTTTTTTATTTCTACACGCACTAGCACGCGACAGCCAGGTGGAAATGTTTAAGGCAATCCATCGTTAAGTTTTGAGAACGTTTTGAGCAACGATATTTTTATAGATGGAGTGTCAGTGGAAAAGAATTGTCTCGAGAAATACAACCCCTCTTCTACCATTCCTTGAAAGTCCGTTTAGAAGAGTTGTGACTTTATTCATTATGTTGTAACTAAACGGTTTGACAGTAATCAAAATGCGGACAGTTTTTAGCTTTGTTTTGTATGTGATACTACATCTATTTCGTATGTCGTTAATCTAAGGTCTTGAGCATCGAAATTTCGAGGATCTTGAGGCATATTTTTACTCAGTAGTAGTGTCAGAAGCAGCAGCATCCGTCAACGCGACGAGGTATGAAATATTCGGGGGGTCAGCGGGGGCGGGGGGAGTCGTCTCGGAGCGAAATATCATAAATACTGGAGCGCGGTCGCTGTTACTAATACTCTCTTAGAGCGTTGGAGCGCGGACTCCAATGTGCACAAATTTGCGGAAAACCACTTGCGCAGAGCCTGCCCGGGTCACACTTCCCCATTTTATAAGAGCACTCATATCCCATGAGTGTTTTATAATTTAAGCGCTGAACTAGAGTCGTACAATACGTACAAAAATGTGTAGTCTGCGATATTAGTGGTCCGACTCCGCCGCGCTTCCGGGTTCGTGTACGCTGCGGATTAAAATCTACAAACGTTTGCTTTTGTACGTGCCACCGGTAGTAGTTTGTGATACTTTTAGTACAGTCGACTCTATGAGTAAATATGTATGTATGCACTTGTCAAAAAGTCAAATGTTAATTCTATTGTACCTACCGTAATATTAGTGCGTTGCGTCGTCGCTGCCTACTACAGCCACATAATTTTATGAAAGTTGGAAACCAATGGAACCTCCCCCTTACGTAGCAATGAGGTACTTACCCGTATATTATGTATTGAGATTGTTTTTATTAAAACACTTTGTATCCAGGAACGACTTTAGAAATCGAAAAATTATCGTAGTACATGTATAACCTGAGCATAACCCACAATTTACTTAACAGCATTACCTAATAATAATTTTGATCCGTAATTGAGTAAATGTCGGCCTCATAAATTGTGTTTACGAGAAGGTTCAAACCGATTATGATTATATGATGAACGATGTACCACTTCGAGGAGATCATGCCTCTCACTCTTTCGCCACATGATCGATGGAGACAGGTGACCTAGTATTAGAACTGCCATAGAGATAAATTTAATTGTGTAATCAAAAATCAGTCAAAAAAAAAAAATATACACTGCCGGGCAGTGAAAAAGTTTCACAAAATTCCGACAACAAACGACCGCAATTTTTTCAAAGAATCATTTTAAAATTGGTACAAAATATTACCGATTCTAGTTGGTAATATCCTGATGCTCTGTTAAATGTACCTACTTCAATGTTGCAGAAGACGGCATTAAGCAAGCTTTTACCGTTTAGAAGTTATTTAGTGCTTTTCTCAGTGGAACCTTTTCATTGCCCGTGAGTGTAAATATTGATCGTTACAAATAGAGTACATTTTATTTGCTAATTATTGGTCTTGTACACTTCTATATTTAGTTATACTTCTACTAAACACTGAATTATTTTTAAAATCTAACTAATCAAGCATTGTTCTACATTGGTGACAAAAACAGTTTTATGCTATCGGTAAATTTGCTCATCGGCAACAAGGAACCCAAGTTTCTAATTTTATGCATTCTAGTTCGAGCTACTAGTTTATCGCTCTCATGCCTCAGATGAGATGGATAACAGCCGAGCCGATAGCCAATCGTGTGCCGGTATCGCGCCAGAGCGTTTGCCGCGCATTCTGTAACGGAAATGAAGACACAGACGCCGAGCGCATTCCGAATTCAAATTCCATGAAGATAGATGCTCCATAAAGTGGTGGATTGGAGCTCTACGTTCGGGAATGTGCAGTTAGCTGAAGATTTGTTTGTTCTTAGTCACCGATTTTTAAGAGAGGCTAGATGTTTTTTCCAATCTGTATTGTGCTTTGAGGAGTTTTAGGTTTCTGTGAATTATTTGTTATCAATAAATATTGTTATGAATGAATAAATTAGCTGTTAGGAATACAAACTTAGCTATGGTACTTAGAAATAGATTTCGGCTTTTGTAAATAATACAGCAGCCCGACTACTACGGCGTAGCTGCTACGGCGTATCTGCTACGGCGTAGCTTCTACGGCGTAGCTGCTACGGCGTAGCTACTACGGCGTAGCTAATACGACGTGGCTACGGCCAAAATAGCTGTGGTACGGCAACTTAGCATTTTTATTCAGAAATTTTCCTGAAAGTAAAATAATAGTCTGAAGTTAAATAGCACCGTATAATAGGATGATTGGGGTGGAAAGCAGGAACGAATGAAACCTCCTTGAGTGACCACATGCTGTCAGTGACCCATGGTACATAAGTATAAAGAAACCATTGATGGTGTTGCGACACGTCGTTTTCTACAATTTAAATATAATCGTAACGTAAAAATAAATATAAACGAAATAAGTTGCTACATATATGTACAAATATACATCAGTGCTGAAAATCATAAATAAATAATTTTAGCGTGAGCTGAAATTGACGCTAATTCGCCGAAGCTGCTGACATCTCTCGGATGCAATTTGCTGCCACAAAGGCATCGTCCAATTTCATTTTAAATTATTTATGTTTTCATTTGTCAGTATAATTAGGACTTCATTCGGCGTACTTTGATGGTGTTTTGTTTAGTAATACCAAGAACTTAATATTTTTTAGAACTTTATTGTACAAATATTCTTAATAGACTTTGTCTACCTGTCAAAAGAGTTCATTCTTTTGAGAGGTAGGCAATAAATATAAATATTTTGAGACCTTCTAGATACATACAGGGTGTTGCAAAAAGGGTATACTACGCCGAAACCATATTTCCATCTCATAGAAACTTTGTTGGTCACGTGTCTTTATACTATAGAGAATGAATATTTTTATCGCTAATTTTGAAATTCTGATTTCATATTCGGGCTCAGATATAACATGCTGCACATGTAGGTTTCACCTTAGTATACCTTTTTTGCAACACTCTGTATAGGTAGGTACCCAAACAAGACTACATGTACGAGCTTAAACCACAACTGACTGACTCACCAATAAAATCTTCCAATTAATTTAGTCCATAAACCACGCAGACGGAGCTGGCGAAAACAGTCCACATACATAGGTATTAGGTACATAAAACTTCCACATCGGGGGAACTGTACAAACAAATGGATGGAACTTTTTCGTCTCGCGGGACTTAACCCGTTCTCACCCTCTCCAGCCATACCCTCCAATCAATACCCAGCTGGCCCATTCTCTAGCTCGTCACTGCAAAATTCACAAACCCAGCCCGCCGACACTACTTACTGAAATTGCATTCTGATTTCTTAACGCGTTCGCCCAATAAGAAACCGCTATTCCGAGTTCATAGTGTTGCTTGTTGGTGGTGTGAAGTAGGGAAAATATTGAATGTGTCTGAATAGAAAATTATTACAAAGGTACTCAAGTATGTTAAATACCTACATGTTTTTGTTTCTTTAGAACAGTGTTTTTCAACCTGTGGGTCGCGACCCCCTGGGGGGTCGCGAAGCTTCTGTAGGGGGGTCGCCAGAGGTCCAAAAAAATTGCGTACCCATTAGTTGGATACCATAAATAACAATACTGTAACATACACATACATTCTGTGTAAAAAGTATCGGGATTAGATCAATAAAACAAAAAAGTTTGTTATTCATCCAAATTCATTTTATCACCATCGAAGTATGCTCCTTCAGGAACGATACAGATACGCCAACGAATTATCTAATCATCATAACATTTTTTAAACGCTGTTTTCAGAGTTGTGTTTTGTACTCGTGGCGATTTTTCTTTATTGTCTTCTATCGATTGAAAACAGTGCCTCGAAGTGGTAATTTGAGTTTAGGAAAAAAAGAAGCTAGAGCCGTGACCTGCAGCCATATCTGGTTAATACGGTGGATGCTCGACGGTATATGATGAGTGTTTGATCAAAAATTTGTTCACAATGATGATCCTTGTGCGAAGGCGCATTAACGTGGTGCAAAATCTTTTCGATTTTTTCCCGCAAATCTGGCCTTCTTCGTGGAATTTTCTGTATTAAATTCCACATAACGCGCAAATAATATTCTTCACCTACAGTTTGACTTTCTAGCAAGAATTCCGAGTGCACAACACCACGATAGTCAAAGAAAACAGTTAACATGACTTTAACTGTCAATCGATTGAAGTCAAAAAGGAAAATTTTCCGCGAGTACTAAACACAACTCTGAAAACAGCGTTAAAAAATGATGTGATGATTTGATAATTCGTTGGCGTATGTGTATCGTTTCTAAAGCAACATACTTTGAAGGTGATAAAATAAATTTGGATGAATAACAATATTTTTTTGTTTTATTGATCTAATCCCGATACTTTTTACACAGAGTAATACATACAAGATAAAAAAATCGAAGAGTCAAGGGGGTCGCGGATTATTTTTTTATACAAGGGGGGTCGCATCATGAAAAAGGTTGAAAAACACTGCTTTAGAACAATTCTCAAATTACAGACAAAGTTCAAATCAAAATAGAACTCGATCAGTATACCTACATTTTTTTCATGGGAATTTTGAGAGCGGAGAATGTATGCCCTGGACCTAGAGCCTAGATTTTTTATTATTCGATTTTCTAGACCTACTTAGCATTCCATTATCGAAAAGCTAAGAGCAGTTGTAGTAGCTTAGACTAGCTAACTGCTAATGCATTCGCATTTTCTAGGTAGGTTAGGTATCTATGTGTAAGTAACATAGATACCGCACGTTTTCATCAGACGTATAGGTAATACGCGCACGTTAAGCCGTGGGTCCCGGTTGCTGCCTCGGCAGCAGTCGTTGAGCCTAGTCAGAGGCCTTCGGGCGGCTTGAAAACATCTGACAGTCGGGTTGCCCACTTACCCGACGACTCTCTCAGCACAAGCTTGCTTGTGTTGGGGTCCACCAACCCGCACTAGGCCAGCGTAGTGGACTAGGCCTAAAACCCTTCCTTCATTGGAAGGAGACCCGTGCCCCAGCAGTGGGGACGTGATGGGTCGTGATGAAAAAAAAAAGAATGAAATAGGTAATACGAGCCAGCTGTATTTTTATAACATGAGATTTTTTCCGTTAAAATTATTATTTAGCTTTATTTATTGAAAGTAAGTTCAGTTCGTATTTATCCACTAAGTGAATAAATACGCACAAATACGAACACATATATGAATATCCTATACAAAGTTCAAATTACTTGAGCTTCTACTTTCTATAAACTTCAAGAGTTTCCACTAAATTCATAAATCAAGCTAAGTACCTTTTCAAGAAGTAAGATTCATAATTTCAACAAAGTACGGGGGAAATAAATCTGAATTACAATATCCAACTGATCAAGTTTCATAAGTGAGAATTAAGGAGTCGCGGGTCGCGGCCAGAGTTTTAAACAGTCTGCTGTAGCGCGACGAGCTACCCTGTCAAATTGAAAAGGTTTTGCATGCTAATTATTACTTTGAAAACTGGCTTCCTCGCAATTATAATAACTTTCAGTTGTAAAGCTTCAGCGTCGGCTTGTTGACTCAAAGTGTAAAAAGGCGAAGATAGCCTCAGAGTTCTCATGAAAAACGTTGGTTAAACAACTCTTTGAAACTGTCGCTTCAATCAAAGCTGCAGTCAAAGACGCGGCCAACGTTTGCGCGACCACCTGCTATTCAAATAAAAATTGTTAGTAAACAGCTCTTGCACAGTCGCCTGTGCGACTGTCAGTCGACTCATTGCCCGAGATCTCAGATCTATTGCAAGTTACACGTAAATGTATGTAAAGCCCTTTCAATGGAGACATGACAAGTTCATTTGTTTATTCAGGTCGCGCCCTGAAGGCTTCATTTAAGTTCGACTACAGAGATACAAGTTACTGTTATGACATCGATAATTATGATGAGTTTCTCAGTCATCCCTTGTGGGCAGAGGTTCCTAGAATGTTATCAGTTAATTTTAAAGCTCTACTACGACGACGGGACACTCGCGAAGTACCTATCGTAAATATGTAGTTCATAGTGTAACATATTTATTTAAATATAGCACAGCGAGAGCAGGAGCTAATTAAGACAAACCAATACAATATATTATATTTCATATTTATCATAAAAACTATTTCTAAGCTATTTAAACTGCATGACCACTGAATAGACGGCGAGTGCTGACGCTCAACCCTCGCTAGTTGACACCAACAGTCGTGCGTCATACGACACCCGTGCTTCATCTGACACTCGTGCGAGTCGTGCGTCATGCGAGAGTGTGGCTGGACGTTATCGGCAGTGTCAGCCGCTGCCAGCGTTGCGACGGCTAACAACAGCCCGGCCCCGCTGTCAGACAAAGCTTTTGCAAAGCGCCTCCAGGCGTGTGCCTTTGTTTGAAAGGCGCATTTAAAATAGGTAATATAACTCGTTTTGCCTATTTAGATTGTAGAGTGGCTTTTTGAATATTCTTTATTTGTTTATCTCAGTTAGTACGTGTCTTGGCAACGAATGTACATATAAAATAATTAAGAAGGTACACAAATATGTACAGCACTCAAACCTAAAATTTCTACAGAATTGATCTATAATATTTTCCTTTTTCTTTTGCCTTTAATAAGTTTGAAAGCCCACTCAACTCATTACCTAATCGATTTCAAACTTTTGTTATGGCCAAACATTTGATTATTAAACCCAATTAGTCCGCTTAACTGGTTGATTGTTGAATCGATAAGTAAACGAAAGAAAGGGAAACCTTATTGAAAGAAGCCGATGATGTACCCACGGGATCAAACACGGTTAATTTGGCTCAAAGGGTCCCCCGACAAGCCAACAATCCCCACATTCTGAAGGAACCCTAAAATGTGTAAAGCTTTTTCGCAACAACCTTTCCACATGTTTTGGGTAGACGACGCGGCTTGAAAATTGTCCGTTAGCCCTTTCATAAACTAGTATCATGCTCTATTGACATCGGAAATATAACTAGGTGTAATTAAAATTATCATATTACTTTTACTATAAATTACTTATAATATCTCAATTATATAAGTAGGTACGTCAAATTGCCACGAGTCGCCACTCTGTTGATTAAAAACCAAAATATTAGAATACGTCTTGTCTTGAAGTCGGAGGTTGTTCGTTTTAATTTAATTAACTAGAATAAGTACACTCCGCCATTTTATTTCCCGGTTGTTCCAGCCACGTTGGCGTAAGGTAAGACTTTTATATCGATAGAGAAATTCTTTAAGCAAAATAATATATAGAGTTACGTAACGATTATTTTCACATATTTTTTATAGCGAGCGTACGGGTGAAACCGTGAGATGCAATGGCAAATTCATAATATCACCTACATATATATCTGGCGCTAGAGTTACTACAGGTTTCATTAAATTTCAAGCATACTTATTTAGTTTTTCATATAAGTTTCTTGTCTTCAGAACTTATTCACCACATATTAAGCCAAAAACTATTGCCATGATTAGTTTGGTTATCCTCAATGAGCTTTGCCATTGAATGTGCTGCAACTAGAAGTACAAGGAACTGCAAGTTCAGTGAGGTTCGCCGGCTAATTTGCTTCTGCAGAGTGAAGGTCTACTCCCACTTCTCGACTACGACAATTGCACTTAGACCAAGAACAGAGTATCACATCACGTTTCATCCATCGCGGTAGCCGACCACTGATGGACTGTAAGAAATGAGATGGAGCCATAAAAAAAAAAGTTGTAGGTACTATTTATTATGCTCACCACTAACTGCCAGTTTCTATAACTCTATCTATCTATAACTGGTAGTTACTTTCATACGATTTTGACAGATTGTTACTTTTGATTATGTCAAAATCGTATGAAAGTAACTACCAGTTATGGATAGATAGACATATAGAAACTGGCAGTAACTGGTAGAACCCGAGTTACATGCAATATTTCTCCAAGGACAAAGTATCAGTCACCTTTTTATTTAAAAGCGATCTTTCCAGCGACCTCTCTGGTGTTAGTAAATCCGGTGAGCCGCGGGGGCTGGCTGAACTTTCTCCTTTGCTGCATCTTAACTTTACAGGAATTCTGTACGAGTCAAGTTACTCCCTCGCTTGATGTGGCTATGTGCAAATAAATAGATATTTGTAGTACATATACCTGTAAAAATATTTATCCTGATATCATTAGCCCGTAATCGGCATAGGCCTGAAAATGAAACTTATGAAGATAAAATAATAAACTCACAGGTTTCAAAAGTGTCAACTGTTTATACAGGGTGTCCCAAAAGTCAACGATATGCCTTGGAGGGCTGATAGACCAGCTCACGAGAAGCCAGAATATCAAGCTTAATAAAAAATCGATAGTTTTCGAGATATTGACACTTTTATAAATTTGGTGAAAATCGACATCTTGGACCAGTTTTTTGCGTGCCGCCCATACAAAATTTCATATTGTTAGTATTTTTGGGTGTTGCATTATCTAAATTAGGTATATAGAACGATTCTGGTTGAATGTATAACTACCCCACACTTACACAATACTGCATTATGAAATGATGAGTAGGTATGATGACTGTGGATAAGGAAAGTATACTGTATATGTACCTACTATAATAAGTTACTTATTAAACTTCAGTAATCTACTGAACTACACCCTATTTTCGTTCAAACGGCAAATTAATGCAATAATGTAAGAGGCAAGTCTCGCTAATGAATTAGTTGATGCGGTGTAAGTAAGTGCCTGGAGGCGCTCCGCCAACTCATTAGTACACGAATAAATTTCTTAGGGTAATTTCCGCTGGGCGGAAAATAGTGGGAAAAAATAATGTACTTACCTTCTTGAAAAAGAGGTGATAATCGCTGCTGTACAACGGGAAAGGAAACTAGCAAACAGTCTCCATTTGTGCCGATAGTGTGTTGTTTTGATAGTTTTCTTGTTTGCTGAAGTAAAAACAAATAAATGCCACGAATTTAACGATAGCGCCCGGGTACGGCGATGCGACTCGCCTAATACAAAGCAGCTGAAAAACAACATCTCCAAGTTGGTCGTGGAAAGCGTCAAGTTTTCTCAGTGCATTTCACTCGAAACTCGATAGTTTGATCTCGGCCCGCTCTCTGATCTAATTTCCGACCCAAATGCAAAAGAGATAAGATGCAAATCGGCTTAGCTGGGCGGTTCGGTACGGCGCCACACAAAACTTCACGTAAGTTCACTGCTTTATTTTGGTGGTTTGTGAAATTTACTGTACAATAGTGTAGTTTTAAACATTTTTGGCTGCAATATGCATACATTTGGGCATTCTACAGGTTATTTCATTGCTATGTTGGTAGTGGTTCAGCATAGCAGTAAATAGTTTATTTCTTGTGCACAATAAATAAAGAACCTAAACTTACTTAACCATAAACCTGACAAGTTTATCCATGTTTAATGCAACCACATACTCCAGCTAGGTTCCCCTTAAGATAAGCTTTCGGTATAAAAGGTTTTCAGCAGAGTGTTTCAGTTATTTCAGTCTCACCATTCAGAGAAAAGTTTTTTCATCTAAAGATAGGAGTGCTAGATTGAAATTGTTCTTTTCATTTATTTTATGAAACCTTTAACTATGATGTTTGCTGGTAAATGCATACTAAAGAACGTTCAGACAGAGTAATTTTAGACTTACATTTCAGGAATCATCCATCATACACGTTGTTTTAGCCTAATTAAGTAGTATAAAATAACTTGAACAACCCATGACCTCATACTCCTAATTTATCTCATTACACATATTTCATACTCAGGCTTTTTATTTATTTATATGATTCGCCAACAAAGATTACATTAAATGAATGCTAGTAAAAATATAATAGTTTAATGATAAATGCATCTTCAATAACAGGCGAATACAGCATGCTTGTATTATTATATACTAGTCTGTTATGAGTCACTAGGTGAAACTCCTTTCCAACAGGTACCGACCGATCGGCGAACAGGTTGCCTACTGGGAACGCAGCCACAGTGAGCATCAGTGATGAATTGTCATGGAGCACGGGGGCAGGAGGGTTATTCTATACTGACGAAATACAAACGAACGTGAGCTGTCGTGCAATAGGTACGTTTAGGCCCGGGTCTCCTATTACGCGCCGTAGATCGCGTCCAGCGTCTCGCCGTAGGCCGCGTCACGATGCTCACTACATCTACGCGCCAACGTCGGCGTGTGAGGGAGACCGCTTCAGTACATTTCTATAGTGAGCATCGTGACGCGGCCTACGGCGTGACGCTGGACGCGAACTACCGCGTAAATAGGAGACCCGGGCCTAAATACAACGAGAGTTGAGAATGACTCGTGGCTCGTACAGCAGCGCTCTGAAACTTAGTTTTCCGTTATATAGAGTGACCCCCCAGGGCGGGCGGGCCGACAGCTCTCGTCCACATAATGTGTGATTACATGTGTCTGCCGCTGAAGGAGGCTGTCAGAGTAAATTGAATTTTGTGGCGCGTCTGCAATCCGCAACGTGATTGCCGGCATTGTTTTGTATAAAACAGTTTTTATTTTAACAAAATTTTTACAAGTTTCAGATTATATTAAAATCTCTAAGCAGGAAAAAAATACTATTAAAAACTTATAAGTTTGAAATTATTATGTTTTAGATCATCATTATGTTGTACATCGATTTGCGTAAGTTATAAAAATAGGATATATATATAAGAAAATGTTATTGTGAAAATGACAATGATATAATATAATATGTATATGTAATGATCGGAAACAATTACTTATATTTATATTAAAAATGTTATCTCTCAATAAATATGTTTTCATTTGTGCCTACCTGTAACAGTAATTCATTCACTCCCTTTGCTGCCCCATTTATCTTTTCTACTTTTTATACTTAATGAATCTTTCACAATTACACAAAGATCAACATGTAGCTGTCCTTAATCCTTAGCTTAACAAAAACCGGAAGTCGCAAATTACCGCGACAACGGATAGCTGTTCCGAATGTTCCGACACAAAGATTACAAGATTGCAGATTGTTCGAGAAAAAAAATATGTATTTTTCCAGCTTTTCCCGGCTGTTTCCTGTCCGTAATCCGGGACACAGCCTCCGCGCCATTTCGTCCTGCTGACCTTAATCTTCGTTAGGAATATTACCGGATGATTACCAGAAATATCCTGATATAAAAAGTACTTGGAAGTGTACAATATCATATTACAGAATCAAATAAGGAAAATAATGCCGGACTTCATGGATTAACCGCCAATAAAAAGGATTACTGGTGTCTGGTGTACTTGCTGACTAATATATGTTTTTAGGTAGTTCTATCAAAATCCCCTCGACAAAATCAGTAATATTTTCAAAGTATCTTTCAAATCAAGAGTCCGGTCGTCGTGGCCCGGATGGTGTCCGGACAAATGGAATAATTAATCCTGTGCAAGGCGCCTCGGTGCCATCTGGCGATGTAGAACTACTGCATGAAGTTACACACAAACCGAAATGCTCTATTACAACTTAGTCCTACAGCTAACTTCACACCATTGTCGAACTTTGATAATATGTGTGGCTGTGACGCTGCAGATTTGATTCTCATAGTGTGTGATGCGCATCGAATGGGTGGCTGGAGTGAACTAGTGTCATGTCAGAGCCATTAATCTCCTTCTCGTTAGAGAAGTAGATAGATAGATAGAGTTCTCTTTATTTGTACACCAAGAAATCATTAACAATTTTACATTGACACTTAAATAGGGTACAAAAGGCGGTCTTATCGCTAATAGCGATCTCTTCCAGACAACCTTTGGATGGATGGACCAGAGATATAAAAGGGGTACAGCGTACTTACTTGTGTTCCTTGATCTCTATACACCGAAAGTATTAGCACACCCATGCATGACCCATGTGACCCACAGATACAAGGAATTTAAAATTGTCTCTAATTTCTCGGGACGTGAGGTGTTAAAATAGAGATTTATCTGTAATAACTACTTCCATATAATCTAAAAAAATACTTATTAGCGTATCTATAAGATAAAATGATTCGAGTGTGGAGAGCTTGGCTGTGGTATTAATCCAGTATTTATGTATATTTTTTTACATCCTAGGGTGGCTATGTATAGTGTGTTATGACTTAAAAAGACCAAAAACTGAAATTTGGGAATAAATAGTCCAACTGAGTATCCCTACTTAATCAACCACCTCAAATACTGTATTGTAAGTATTTCAAGATTATGAATAACGAAACGAAGCACGAAAGTAACATATTTTATTTGTAAATAAAATTGCAGAAATAATTAATTTGTTCGATAACTCATTAAACGGTCATCCTATGCGATGTATTGAATACGTGAGGAAAAGCCAATTAAAATTCTGTTGAACTGAGCTATCAATATTCGATGTGAGTACGAGTAAATGTTTCTGTTCCTTTTTTTCCTGTATAATAATTTAAAAAGGGATCTCTTATTCATTTATAACATGTCACTGATAGATTATATTATTATAGAGGAAACCGTTAAGTATTATGATTACACAATAAACTAGGTAAACATACTTTGTCTATACCCACTGCTCGCCACCTGTCTTTTAGAGTGGATGCGGATATACAGGGTCTTGCAAAAAGGGTTCCTTTTGCATAGAAACTTTGTTGGTCACGTTAATTTTTAATATGGTGAACGGTTTTTGTTTTCTCGCGAAGTTCCAAACCTCTTAGAACCAAAGTTGTTCAGAATGATACCCTGAGTTACCACTTCGGCTTAGTGTACAATTTTTGCAACATCCTTATTATGTATAAATCGTTCCAATTTTTTATAATCAGAAACTCTCATAAGTTTAAATCGGTTTAAATTCAGAATCGCTTTCAATCTCAGTTTTGCAGTAAACCGCGGATTCGTGACATGAAGAAGCGAATTAATCCGGGACCTGATTAGGGTGAACCGAATGTGAGTTAACATGTCATTCGCAGCGTGTAACATTCACAAGGGTTGTTAGAACGAACAGCCGTTCACAATGCGTCTACTCCCGTTGGCAGCTTTAAATTACTTCAATGCGCCTCAATTCGCTAAATACATTTAATGCTATATACCTATAAGGAAGCGTACCTGGAACATGCTCCTGAAAATTATCAAAAGAATAGTTTCTAGATCAATGTTTCATGTCATGTGTCATTAATTGCTCGAATCACCTATGAAAGCTAGTAAACCACCAGGATATACATACAAGACAGAACGCTGTTTATCTGAAAGGTAATATTTTGTACGGAGATACAATTATGAACTTTAGTTCCATTTCATTTTATTAAAATATACAAACAAACCATCAGATCCATCAGAGGCGAACACAATCACGGTCGAAACAAACATCACTATTCCAACAATTTCCAATAAACAGGCAATGCAACGAATACTATGTATACAGGGTGGAGCATAAATATGATTTTGCAAAACGCACAAAAAAACGTAACTGTACTCTAAAATGGAATGGAAGCGTCCGTAGTCGAGCGGGCGAGGTTAAGCAACAACTGGCATGGTCAGCCATTGGATGGGTGACCAATTTCAAGTGGTTCTTTTCTGGACGCTTCCGTGCTTCGGACGGCACGTTAGGCCGTGGATGCCGGTTGCTGCTTCGGCAGCAGTCGTTAAGCCTAGTCGGCCTAGCCTTCGGGCAGCTTGAAAACATCTGACAGTCGGGTTGCCCACTTACCCGATAACTCTCTCAGCACAAGCTTGCTTGTGTTGGGGTCCACCAACCCGCACTAGGCCTACAAACCCTTCCTTCATTTGAAATATTACATGTTCACAAATGTAATCATTATTCAAAAATTCAAAACAAAACTAAGTCGGTATGTATCTTCTGGGAAATAAATATAATATAACGTATTGTTTTTCATGAATATTGCCAGGATGATAAAATAAAATCGCTGCCAGTAGATATTGGCCGTAAAAATGTTTCCGTAGCAAGAAAGGTGATAAAATTGAATCTTACGATTGAAGTGAGATAATTGAATCGTGTATCCCATTCTCAGTGACAGGAATACGATTAAGAAACTCAATACTCCAGTAATTGAGTAGAGAAGGGAGTGGGTGAGTTAATTATTGCCGGCAATAGGTAACTAAATGTACTCAAGTTAATGTTTTGCATTATATTTATTAACATTTGCATTATATTTGTGCAATAAACAATTAAATAAATATTTTTGATTCAAGTTTGATTTTTAAAAATTGAGTTATTTAGGTATGGGTAGATTAAATTTGATCCCGCTTCCTATCACGAACTTGTTTTCACAACAATTTTCGGATTTAACCTGTTGTTATAGACATTAATCAAGTACTTCTCAAATGACTGGCACCACACTATTACTGCCTTTCAATAAACTGTTAACCACTGGCTGGTAGATACTTTCATTCGGTTTTGAATATTTTTACATTTTATATGCTAATAAACTACTTATCAGTAATCGGTAAATTCGGGTTATTTATTGGAAGCTGGCAATTAAACACCTTTTCTTTCAATGCTACGTCGTAGTAGAGTTTCGTAGCGGCTACGTCGTAGTAATATTTCGTAGCTGCTACGTCACCGTAGCTCTCCTTATAACAATAAAAATACAATACGTCATGTTATATAATAAATTATAGCTTTAACTAATAAATTATATAAGTCTTACTACCAAAACTATACACTCGTTAGACATATTGTAACGTTTCGCCCTACCTCCTGCTAACTTAACTCCTACCTAATAGATTTATTAGAAGATATTTGAAACTACAACTTACTATTAACACTGGATATCTACACTGGTTATCTACACTGGATTCTACACTGGATTCTTCCCACAATGAATCAATACTTTTATCAAAGATCTTCGAAAACCGCCAGAAGGAAGCTCAAGATTCAACTGAAAGTCTAGAAGGGAAAACAGCCTAACAAATAAACTGGAGACTTAAAAGTGAAACAAATACTACTTTAGTTTGGCCATGAAACATCCAGGGAACCCCTACGTTATGTAGTGTAACCCAATAAACGAAAGCTAATGAATTTAATAAAACTATGAACGTGAATTGAATACAACCTTCCTAACTACCTGCCTAAAGTTATTGACCTATATATTCACTACAACTTTTATTTGTATGATAACTACATATTTACAGGTAAGTGCTATTAGAGAATTTGAATTTACATAAAGGTAAAAATAATGTTTTTTTTTTTTTTGTTGGTTTAAAAGGCAAGCCCCTCCATACGCTTTGTAGGCCTTGATCACTACAATCGATTGAATCAATATATAAGACTCAAAATAGATAAATAAGTAATAGCAAATATTCAATCGAAGCCTTCGTGGGACACAACCATGGACTTGGACATCCCTCCGCCAACAATCACTTCCCTTGCTCCTAACCTTACATATTTACATGTTTTATTTTTATTTCATGTAAATAAATCAACATGAATACATGTTGTCAAAGCTAAAGGGGACATATTTATAATCATAAACAAACTGAATATTAGAATAATCCAATGATTTCTAGTATAGTAACTATGTAAGTATGAATTTCATAATAGATAAGTAGGTACTTGACAAATACATGACTCTAATTAATAGCCAAGTGGGAAGTGATTTATTCTTTTAAATTACTTAATTGAAAGGTTAATTATTATAAAATAGTTAATATTCTTTGATCTTATTGGAATATGTTCTGAATAGTTGTAGTAAATATATAAGACAACAAAATATCCTAGCTTTATTTATTTACATAAGAATATAAAGCTTTATCAAGGAAACAAATACTTCCACAAGTTAGAATTTACACAACTTTCTGAAATGTGCAAATTGTGACTGAAATCTGATCATACTTCAAGCTATTTGTATCTATTGAGTGATTATAGAACCAGAAATGATTTGGTTTAAGTATCTAGAACCCTTATTTGTGGTATCTTGACACTTATTAGAGTAAATTTCTCCGTTAATCAATTCTACCCCCAATCTGATACAAAAGCTTATTGTACTCAAAATCAAATAAACTCTTCTGTAATATTAATATGGATTATTGTGAAACAATAAACCAAAATAAGCTAGATAGACCATAGATTCTTTAAGTAGAAGTATTTGTTTACCTAATGAAAAAATCAATAATTTAGACAAAGAACTATAGGTCAAATTTGAGGTTATGTGAAATTATTTTATCTGATAAAATTATTAAGTACTTTTGAAGTGATATTTATTGTAAGATATTATTTAATTTATTATTTATGATGAAGTAACTACTTTCCCCACCCTAACCATGAAGTTACCTGCCTATTTGTGTCTAACCAGAAGGCCCTATTCTAATCTAAAATGTGTTGAATCAAAACTAGGGAATCAATCCCACATTTACATTTAATTGTGTGGTGTGTAATGTGTAGGTTTTCTCCGGGTGATTGGAGTGCACCTTGTCTAGCTAGCTAAATACTGAATGAGCGGGGTAGGAGACCCCTAGTGTACCTAAGCCCTATACCTGTGTGTTGGAAATTGCAGCCGTGGGTTAACGGTATGGCACCCGGGCGACTTGCAATCTCCGAGTGTGTGTTATAAGTATATAAATATATATGTGATAAAGATCAAGTAATAGTCCAGATTTTTAAATCAAAGATCTATTCTTGAGGAGTGTATCCCTTCACGTTCTAGCAAAAGAGGGACCCTGGTTACTCCATAGCCAGGCCTAACTAACACTACCCGGGGGCCCTAAAACAAGACTTGGTTGAACGACACCGTTAGGTATCCGTCTTGCCACCTTACCATGAAGGATTTAGACTCTAGAGTACACGTTCCCCCAAAATGCTAAAGATCTAGTCGAAAGCCTTGGCAATCTAAAGATCTAATTAATAAAAGTTTCCAAATTACGACAGTGCTAATCACTAAGGGATGTCCTTGCCATATACATTTACATATATGGACGAAAGCGCTTTCCCAAAGCAATACCACCATCGTACGTTGAAAACTAACAATAAACAAAATAAAAACTAAACCAACGCGAAAAACTCCCAACGTGTACCCGATCGCAAGAAAATTACTAATGGCCGCCGCCGCCTCTCGCATTCCCTTTTATACCTTCCTACTAGTCCTGTAAAACAAAATGGCGGAAGCCCGGAGCAGGGCCGGAGCAGCGCCGGAGCAGGGCCGGAGCAGCGCCGGAGCAGGGCCGGCGCAGGGCCTACGCAGGGACGGTGCAGGGTCTATGCACGGTCGGCGCAGGATCTACGCAGGGGCGGTGCAGGATCTACGCAGGGGCGGTGCAGGGTCTACGCAGGATCGGTTCAGGGTCGGTTCATGAAGTTAGCCGACTCCCTAAACAATTTCATAGACTACCTTTCACAGCAAAAATCTTTTTGAGAAATAAATGTCTTAAACCGTAAAATCCCTCGGGAAAACCCTTCCTAGCGCAACAAACCCTACGGGAGCCTCCTAACATAGTTTAAATTCATTATTTGCGGAATCATTAATGTTTCGGCATTGATGGAACATTACATTCAACCCCTTATATTTTTGTAGTATCGCAAGTATATTATAATTAAGATATGGAAAAAATATACACAATAATATACACTACCCATTTTTGCAAATATCAAATTCATTGAATTTAAACGATGAAAAGTTAGTAAAAGGAAATTCCGATTATCACCTCAATATGTCTGTGTGTATGTGTGTAAAATGACTCAGATGATTAGCCAACAAGATCCCCAGAAATTATCAAAAATCATCGACCATCCCATTTATTATTTATTATTTACATAACTATTGATCGAATACTTAGTAGATTATTCATGCTCCAATAAACCGGGAACAAGGGGATACCCTGTCGATCAGAAGGATCCAATGCTAAATGAGAAACCACAGAACCTTAAATTTATTTTTAAGAATTTTGTAGCATCTTTAACACGCCCTCTTAGAGCACGAACTCTCCCACGCCCTATGTTTTCGACGATGCATCATCAATAGAAATTAATAAAGTTCAAGTCTCATTCTAACAATCCCCAGGAACAATGTCCACCAATCTCCGAGCTTGATGTAGAGTGTAGAAATATCAAGTATCATTTTACCAAAACTAGAAAGAGAATTATTATTGTGAACCATTATTGCATTCATGTTTACAACTGATTCACAACTTTTCAATCCCCCTCCAATCCAGCAAAATGACAAAATTTTGTGTTAAAAAATATTTTTTTTTCTTTAAGTAAGTACATGTTGAGTATAGAATATTATGAAGATACTGTACATACAACAGTATAATTTGACTATGCTGTCCTAACCTAACACCAAAATCTTCATAAATATTCTCTTTTGTATAGTGTTGTGTGATTAAGGTGAAATCGGAATCTTTCCTTCAGTGCAGGAGAACAGCCATGATATTTTACTAAAGCCACTTTCAATTTACTATATGTTTGTAGGTATTATTATTTTTCAATACATAGGTTCTTAGATATTCAATTCACCATAACTCTCATCCTCTTTCTCTGATTCACGCCACTCTAATAAACATCAAGGCCCTCTTCCTCCCCACTGATTAAATCAATAAAATATCATGTATCTAATTAATAATTTTCTTTTCTATCATTTACCTACCTAAATTGAAAAGAAAATACATCTAGTTTATTTACACTTCGATCAGAATGTGTTTTTGGTGTAAAGTGTATTTGTTTTCCGTCATGATCAACTTTTGGTATGCAGGTATTTTTCTAAAGCAAATTGTTTCAAAGTAATTGTATTTTTTTTTTTTTTGTATAAAGTGTAGTGTGTCGTGTGGAGTCTGTAAAAGGTACTTTGTAAAAACATCTATAGCCTGTATAGACGTCTCATGTGTTAATGCGTGCATAGCTAACTTAAGTAATAAATCGACTAAAGCGTTTGTACCACGTTTGTGCCCGAGTAGAACCGCCTTTCTTCGCCAATTTACTACAAAAGCAAGACTAAGAGTGTATGGTGTGTAAATTACTTGAACCAATTTGCACACTACTAACTAACGGTCCGATATTATACCCATATTTCAGGCTCTGCCTAGTTTAGGGTCGGATGGCCGTGTGTGAGATGTCCCCACATATTATTAAGTTAGTAGTTTTTAAATGAAGTTAACTATTTATTATACAAATCTTTTTTTTCTTTCAAGATTTTACTCAGTATTATTTTTTTTTTTTAAATTTTATTAAAATACTTTTACATAAGTAGCAATAATTTTTGTATCTACATTAGTTGATCATTTGGAAAATATTAGTGAAATAAAGGTAACTTTTGGAATAAATTTATTATTTAGCTACATATATAATTGATAACTACTCAATCAAGTTTTACAGAAACAAATATACCAAAGTTTCCCTTATAAATGTGTGTGTGTGTGTGTCTAAACGAAGTATCAATAAACCCTTCATTTCCCAGTTGTATTTGTCATGATTATAAATCGCATTCAATATCAAATAATTAAAACTTCATTCTTCATCATCCTTTAATCAACTTCGTAAGACCTGATCAGGTACCTTTAACATTATTATCATTCAGACTTTAAAAAAACGTTTAAAGTACTTTTCTTCCTTCCACATTCTTTGCTCTTTCAGTTTTTTCGAAACATTATAATCACGACATAATCCCCGGGAAATGGCTATGTAAATACCCTACCCTTTTGTTTTCTCTATAAAAGAAAATTATATCAGATCAATTTTACCAAAATTGAAAGTTCCTACTCTCAGGTAACAGACAAATCCACCCCAATATTCCATCGATACCAAAACACTAAAATACCGCCATCTAGTTTTTTTTTCTACAACCTAATACACTATTTATTTTATCAAATATGTCTAAGTACTACTTCTACTACAACTGTTTTCCTACCCTCCGTAACTACCTAAGTCGAAAATAATGTTACTAGGTAACTAAAAATATTTCTGGGATTTTACAACTCTCCCTCACAACCCCTATTTGAAAAACACGGTCTCCATATCCTTTATTCTTTCCTATTCTTGGCTGTTTGTGTAAATGTGCCGTGCCTTACCTGTCTAACTGTCAAATTTATTAAAACTAAACTGTCAATGTCAACCTGACATAACCTTAACCTGTTTGGCTGTTTTTTTTCCGCACTAATCAAAACAAAAGCATGCGTCGTTGTGTTCTACAACATCGATCGCACGAAGAAATCTAAAGTTTACCCGATTAAACTTACGAAACCCTAAAATAATGAGTGAATCTTACAGGTAAGTGTCATTATTCTTTCAAATACCCTGTATGCATGCTACTAAACTAAGTCCTCATGCCCAAATTATCGTGATTCAAAATAAACAACCTCTGAATTGTTAGATATTTATACATACAATAGCTCTGTTTTACGGATCTTGTGTTTATAATAGACCTATTGTTATAAAAATCTAACTTAATTAAATATCTCCCATACAGTTTTTAATTGATACTGACAAGACTAACCAACATATTTTAACTTATTGTCAACCCCTCACCTTTTAAATAAGTACCTATCCTAATCATTTGGTCTCCAACTCCTATATTTACATAATTTTATTTGAATTATACCTATATCATTATTTGTTTTATTTCAGGACCAAACATAACAATGCAAACCCAACTACACTCTTTGTTGAACTAAAACCCATGATAAACCACTGATCAAACCATCCATTGTGACAAAACATTCATAATGCCTCACTATTTATAGACCAAAGTTACTATTCTTCAATAAGTAAGTACCTATTTCTTTTCTACATATTGTAATACATTTTTTATTTATACTTCCTGTACTTAGATTTTGTTAGACTGTTATGAAAATCATAACCCTGTAGATCCAATATTGATTACCTATCATAAAACCATTCCCTAAATGTATTATCCTATTAATCTACTTAAGTTATAATGAACTAAATAGTCTTTTCATGAATCAATTACTATAATTATGTAAATCCTCATAATACCTAGCTTTTTTAATTAAATTCTATTCTTCTTTTCAGGATATGACATACTTTTTGAATGCTGATGATGATGATGATGTTCTATATTTGACAACTAAACTCTGAGACTATACATATACTATGAAGTAAACATCCTGAGTCAGGTGAAGAAGCGGATTGCAATGGCACTCAAAATAAGAACAACTAAACTACCCACATAATTCTTAACTTACAAAGAATATAATAATATTAATACTAAATCATTTTGGATAAAAGATTACAATCAAACTCCTAGCCTACTTTACCTGGTCTAACACTTTATCAACAACAGTAACTTGCTCTACATTCATTGTTTTCTAAATTTATTATTATGTCTGACCGCTACCCTTTCTTCACTAACATCTTTTTAAAATGAGATTATTGTTATATTTTCTTTTCTTTATTAACTGTAACTCATACTTGTATTTGTTTAGGGAAATATCTGATAACATCTGCTACTAATTTTCTCTTTGGAATTTGATAATTAGACATTTGGGCTTTTCCGGTTACTCTAAGTTAGGATGTTAGCATAGATGGTGTTACAGTTCTATCCCAACTCCTATGATCAATGTTGTATAATATATCTACTTTTTCAAACATTCAAGTACCTATAATAATTTTAGAGCCCAGTTTTTAAAGTACCTAGTCAATGACAAGCAAAGATCCGATCCAGAAGCACAATCAACCACATCAACAAACCAAAGAACCCGCACAACAAAACTCATACAACCAATACCAAACTGAACCAACCCAGCCAAAAGGATGATTAATAATTATAGACTAGTTGCTATAACTACCGATCCCCCCCCAACCAGGCCAGTCCAATCCAGCACCAATCATACAAGCCCCGCCACGCAAACTCCCCGATCCACCGATGCAGCCGACCGCACCTCCAGACCAAAATCCCCACCCCTCATCTACCTAGGCCAGAATTTCTTTATCTATTCTAATCATTTCAAGTTGTTCATAAGGACTAAAATGCGCCGTCTTTTCGCTACATTTGTTTCTTTTTATAAATTTTTATTTTAATAAATTTACTGCTTTTACCTAAAATAAGACCATATCATTATTTTACCTACAACCCCTATTCACTTATAATTCCCTAATCAGCTACATAATCAGAGGAACCGTTCATAGTGATTCAGACCAACACTAATATGACCTACCTACCTACAGATAAATCAGTCTCTATACAACTATGTTTTATGTTATTCTCTTTTATACCTTTACCTACCAAATAAATTTTATAAATAATGTCCTGAACTAGAATCCATTATATATCCAACCCCTGATAATGATGACGATTATTTCCTCTTACTCAACGAGGAGCATAGCCACATACATATACAATTCCTGATGATGATGATTATTATTTCCTTTAACTCCACGAAGAGCATAGCTTAGCCTTATACAACCCCTAATCTTTTGTAATTCATTAATGAGCTACATAACATTACTACAACCCCTACTTATTAAGTAAATTTTAATAAATGGATTAAGTTTTTCCAAATCCGCATTCTAACTTTATCAACTACCTACCTATCTATCTTCACAAATGCTTCCCTAATTACGTTCCGTTCCAATACAAAACCTAGCCTCTTGCGCTTCCTATTTCATGATAAATAATTCTTTCGTTTATAAGTTCGATCACTCCACGGCAACAAATTGTGATTATATCAAGGATATAATCACTTTCCTACCCCTAGTATGTAACAAATCATTACGAACAAAACGCAAGAGACTTATTATAACGTTAACATCTTGCAGTGATTTTGTGCAGTCATGAGTGTGCATTACACTACCAAATATTATACTAGTCTGTGACGCAATAAAAGTTACTCTGTAAAAAAAAAATAACCTTTTGACTTTTTATTGTTTGTGGTGCAATGCTGCATAAAGTTTTTCCAACTAAAGTAAAAACAAACTTTTGAAACTTTATTCTAGCCAAAACTTGAAAAGAAATGCCTTTATGTAGTTTATGTGAAAACCGCCATATTGAGTAAATATATACTTACTATAATCGCAAAGGCAAAGAACAAACCTTAATGTTTTTTCGAGACAAACGTAAGTTACCTGAAAATAATACTATGCAAAAGAGTGTTCAATATTGTGGTTTATTTGTAAATAAGTACTATCTTAATCAAATTGACTTGTAAAATTTCAGATAATAGAACAGAAAACTAGCTGCCTGACACCTAACAAGAAGAGATGAAGCAAAATCTAATATCCTGGTCTTTCGGTACCAAATTGTAACGTTTCGCCCTACCTCCTGCTAACTTAACTCCTACCTAATAGATTTATTAGAAGATATTTGAAACTACAACTTACTATTAACACTGGATATCTACACTGGTTATCTACACTGGATTCTACACTGGATTCTTCCCACAATGAATCAATACTTTTATCAAAGATCTTCGAAAACCGCCAGAAGGAAGCTCAAGATTCAACTGAAAGTCTAGAAGGGAAAACAGCCTAACAAATAAACTGGAGACTTAAAAGTGAAACAAATACTACTTTAGTTTGGCCATGAAACATCCAGGGAACCCCTACGTTATGTAGTGTAACCCAATAAACGAAAGCTAATGAATTTAATAAAACTATGAACGTGAATTGAATACAACCTTCCTAACTACCTGCCTAAAGTTATTGACCTATATATTCACTACAACTTTTATTTGTATGATAACTACATATTTACAGGTAAGTGCTATTAGAGAATTTGAATTTACATAAAGGTAAAAATAATGTTTTTTTTTTTTTTGTTGGTTTAAAAGGCAAGCCCCTCCATACGCTTTGTAGGCCTTGATCACTACAATCGATTGAATCAATATATAAGACTCAAAATAGATAAATAAGTAATAGCAAATATTCAATCGAAGCCTTCGTGGGACACAACCATGGACTTGGACATCCCTCCGCCAACAATCACTTCCCTTGCTCCTAACCTTACATATTTACATGTTTTATTTTTATTTCATGTAAATAAATCAACATGAATACATGTTGTCAAAGCTAAAGGGGACATATTTATAATCATAAACAAACTGAATATTAGAATAATCCAATGATTTCTAGTATAGTAACTATGTAAGTATGAATTTCATAATAGATAAGTAGGTACTTGACAAATACATGACTCTAATTAATAGCCAAGTGGGAAGTGATTTATTCTTTTAAATTACTTAATTGAAAGGTTAATTATTATAAAATAGTTAATATTCTTTGATCTTATTGGAATATGTTCTGAATAGTTGTAGTAAATATATAAGACAACAAAATATCCTAGCTTTATTTATTTACATAAGAATATAAAGCTTTATCAAGGAAACAAATACTTCCACAAGTTAGAATTTACACAACTTTCTGAAATGTGCAAATTGTGACTGAAATCTGATCATACTTCAAGCTATTTGTATCTATTGAGTGATTATAGAACCAGAAATGATTTGGTTTAAGTATCTAGAACCCTTATTTGTGGTATCTTGACACTTATTAGAGTAAATTTCTCCGTTAATCAATTCTACCCCCAATCTGATACAAAAGCTTATTGTACTCAAAATCAAATAAACTCTTCTGTAATATTAATATGGATTATTGTGAAACAATAAACCAAAATAAGCTAGATAGACCATAGATTCTTTAAGTAGAAGTATTTGTTTACCTAATGAAAAAATCAATAATTTAGACAAAGAACTATAGGTCAAATTTGAGGTTATGTGAAATTATTTTATCTGATAAAATTATTAAGTACTTTTGAAGTGATATTTATTGTAAGATATTATTTAATTTATTATTTATGATGAAGTAACTACTTTCCCCACCCTAACCATGAAGTTACCTGCCTATTTGTGTCTAACCAGAAGGCCCTATTCTAATCTAAAATGTGTTGAATCAAAACTAGGGAATCAATCCCACATTTACATTTAATTGTGTGGTGTGTAATGTGTAGGTTTTCTCCGGGTGATTGGAGTGCACCTTGTCTAGCTAGCTAAATACTGAATGAGCGGGGTAGGAGACCCCTAGTGTACCTAAGCCCTATACCTGTGTGTTGGAAATTGCAGCCGTGGGTTAACGGTATGGCACCCGGGCGACTTGCAATCTCCGAGTGTGTGTTATAAGTATATAAATATATATGTGATAAAGATCAAGTAATAGTCCAGATTTTTAAATCAAAGATCTATTCTTGAGGAGTGTATCCCTTCACGTTCTAGCAAAAGAGGGACCCTGGTTACTCCATAGCCAGGCCTAACTAACACTACCCGGGGGCCCTAAAACAAGACTTGGTTGAACGACACCGTTAGGTATCCGTCTTGCCACCTTACCATGAAGGATTTAGACTCTAGAGTACACGTTCCCCCAAAATGCTAAAGATCTAGTCGAAAGCCTTGGCAATCTAAAGATCTAATTAATAAAAGTTTCCAAATTACGACAGTGCTAATCACTAAGGGATGTCCTTGCCATATACATTTACATATATGGACGAAAGCGCTTTCCCAAAGCAATACCACCATCGTACGTTGAAAACTAACAATAAACAAAATAAAAACTAAACCAACGCGAAAAACTCCCAACGTGTACCCGATCGCAAGAAAATTACTAATGGCCGCCGCCGCCTCTCGCATTCCCTTTTATACCTTCCTACTAGTCCTGTAAAACAAAATGGCGGAAGCCCGGAGCAGGGCCGGAGCAGCGCCGGAGCAGGGCCGGAGCAGCGCCGGAGCAGGGCCGGCGCAGGGCCTACGCAGGGACGGTGCAGGGTCTATGCACGGTCGGCGCAGGATCTACGCAGGGGCGGTGCAGGATCTACGCAGGGGCGGTGCAGGGTCTACGCAGGATCGGTTCAGGGTCGGTTCATGAAGTTAGCCGACTCCCTAAACAATTTCATAGACTACCTTTCACAGCAAAAATCTTTTTGAGAAATAAATGTCTTAAACCGTAAAATCCCTCGGGAAAACCCTTCCTAGCGCAACAAACCCTACGGGAGCCTCCTAACATAGTTTAAATTCATTATTTGCGGAATCATTAATGTTTCGGCATTGATGGAACATTACAATATGTTTTGGTGCTGTCTGTTCAATAATTCGCTTTTAAATCTGAAATAGAAATATAAATTAAGCCATGTAAGGAGGTTGGAGTATTAAATGAAAACAACGACCATATTGTTAGGAGTATATTCCAAGACTGACTCGTATACACTGAGTGAGCTTACATTATAGCTATGTTAGTACATTACATTGGTATATAGGTTTTAGTTATTATAGTAAGTTAATATTAAAGTAAGAGACACATACTCCCCTACATCTCCCTCCTTATAAAAAAAAATAAAAAAAATACATAGTTTATTGTTTTTTTTTTTTTTCAAATATTTATACTTATACAATCTTACTAACTATGGCATATACTTATTCTAACATTATAATGTAGCTAGGTTTAAATAGGTGACAATTTAATCTTTAAAATATGGTTTTGTCCTGTTTTTATGGACAGTTTCGATTTTGTTATCTTTATTAATTATGACATTCGGTGAATTGTCCTGAATTACAACATATGGTCCTATCCAAATAGTATCAAGTTTATTACCTCCTTCATTTTTTATCAAGATTAAATCGTCTTTGTTATACTTTACTGGCTTAATTGATTCATCATATTTCTGTTTCCTTTCAACTTTAGATGCCACTAAATTTTTTCTAGCCTCTGCTTGACATTTTTGTAATCGATATTTTAATTCTAATGAATAATTTTCAGAGTTATACAATGGTTCAACAGTTTTACTTAAATTACTAGGTAGATTACAACGTTTACCAAATACCAATTCATATGGTGTAAATTTTGTAGAGGTATGTACGGTATTATTATATGAAAATGCCCAAAATGGAATCCAACTACTCCAAAATCTTGGTTCGTTGTCTGTTTGTATACGTAAGTATGAGTTTAAAGTTTTGTGAGTATTTTCTAGGGCTCCTATTGATTCATGATGATAGGCTGTTGAAGTGAGTTGGGTTATATTTAAAAGTTTGCATACTTCCTTCATTGTTGCAGATATAAATTCCGTACCTCTATCACTGGCAATTTCGCGGGGAATTCCGTAACGTAATATGAAATTTTCGACGAATGCTTTAGAAACGCTTAAAGTATGGATCCTTATTTTCTAATGCATATGCTTCTATATATTTAGTTAATTCGCACTGAATAGTTAATATATATGAATTGTTATAATAATCCCTACATAATGGGCCTACAATGTCTAAAAACACTTTATCAAATGCAGTAGTAGCCGTTGTAGTTACAACCATCGGCTCTTTTGTGTGTACAGAATGTTTTTGCTTTTGACATTTGTCACACTTTTTAACGTATTCCTTTATTTCATTATCCATGTTTGGCCAAAAATAGTACTGTTTTATATTGTTAGTCATACGCCTAGCGCCAGCATGTCCACTCGTTGGTAAGAGGTGAAAGTCGTTCAGAATAACTTTTTTATCATCTTTGTTATAAATCCTTTCTACTCCTTTTAATAAACAAATTCGTGGTCCAGACCACATATTATTTTCTTTTATTTCCTTTTTTAACCAGTTAATATATTTTTCATTATAATTATTTTTTATTATATAAATCTCATTAATATTTATTTTCATACAAAACTGCTCCAGCTCTCTCACATATACGGCTCGCGTTAAATATGATCGAGATGATGGGCAAGTATATATTGTCAAATTAGCAGCAAAGCAATTATACGCAAACAATCCATTTCTTTCTCTAATTTCTTTCATATTGTTTAAATTATTTTCTGTTGTAAATATTAACTCAACAGAATCACTCGGCTTTTTAATCATATCCAATAAGTTTGGAACATGATTAGTTTGTTCTTTGATAGACACGTTATTATCCGAATTCTCCTGATTATCTCTTTCTAACTTGGCTTTTTGTGCTCTTGTCACGACGTGTACTACTCCGTCGTACATACATTTTAATTCATCTGATGTTAGAATCACTCGAGATAATGCGTCTGCTGCCACATTATCTTTGCCTTTTACGTACTCGATCTCAAATTCATAGTTTTCTAATTCTAATCGGAACTTAACTTACTTCAGAAATATTACATACTATAAACATAAATTAAGTACTTATATGTAAGTAAGTAATACAATTTTTGTTATACATTAAGTATCAACTTTTCTACAAGCCACCTACGAGTATATTGCCATAAATGTTCCGCGCAGTCATGGGCATCGTCCTTTCAAAGTATCCTCATAAAAAGGTTCGCGCGTGCATCAATATTTCACACGAAGTGAAGTGAGGTAGTGGCGGGCGCCGGGCCGGACCGACATTTACCTGATTGATATAAAACGCCCTCTGAACGCGTAACGATGCCTATTTTTAAACTCCACGCGAAAAACAGCGGTTTCTGTATGTTAGTCGATCTGTCTGTCTCTTAGTATCTAATTTTAATATGGACCTACTAATAACCGATGACCGGTGCGGTAAATGAGTATTGGAGTGTTGGAATGGACTTGGAGTTGGATACCCTATGGCTCGCTTTTTAACTGGCCTCCTAGTAGTAGACAGGTAGCCGGTAGTGGTTGTGGGCAACGGATATGTTTCATGAAAATCGGTTTAGTCATTCAACCGTAAACGTAAAACGCACTCAGTTTTTAGAAGAGAGATCGGCAATATTTAGTGTTTACTTATTGATAACTAATTGTATAGTTTCTCTCCTGACTCGGTTCTTTTTAGTCTAGTTTATTTTATTGTTGATTTATTTATTATTTTCAAGCGTTAAACAACATTTTAGAGTTATCCATAAAACCGACATAAAATTTCCGTCAAATCAATCATCTATTGAAAGAGAGGGACATAGCATCTTCTCGAAGTGTCGGTCTTGTGAGGTCTCTCATTTATCATAATCGTTAATGGCTTAAGTAAACTTTCCCGTGAATGCAAATTTATGATTGCGCTCACTCCCTTCCGACTGATACTGATATTTGTATTTTACATATGCGACAGAGTCGCTCTAATTTTTTAAAATACATAGAACAAAAGTTGTTTAGTTATCCCCTGAGTTAGCCTGTTTCTACTTATATTATTTTTATCCCATATTTCCATCCGCGTTGAATATTCTTACAAATAGGGATAGCACAATCGGATTTCATTTATAGGTATAAAATGACTTTGAGCAAAAGACTCAAGTGGACGTATCGATGTACTAAGACCTGGTTTGTGTGTGAGAGTGTAGGTGTATGTGTGCAGTACTCATGCCTCAAGTTGGAAGTAATTTATTGTCCCTCGTATTCTCGGTAACAGGTTCACGTAAGAAAAGTCTTTATTTACAATTCCTCTTTTCCGACATTGTTTGGATTCTCAACCAACTTTATTCGTATACCAAAGTACTCTTTATTCCTTCAAATATACGTAATTATGGAACGAAGGAGATGTCTCGAGCAGTTTGTTTTTTACTGCTGTGGAGTAATAGTTTCATTAAAGCAGAATAGTTCACTACAAAACAGGAGCTAAATTGAAATATTTCTATTCGGGCCAACATAGTAGTGGCAGTGGCGGGGTTTATTAATAAAATGCTTTCCTCTGAATACCAGTTGATCCACCATTTAATTACTCCACGTTTATCGCATTCGATATCTTTTGCAGGCGCGAGGTAAATCTGTTCACTAATTAATTTAAATTCAGATCGCTGGTAGGTATTTTTTGTTCGTGGTGGCCAATTTAAGTAATATTGTATTCACAAGCGCATTCGCATACGGCATTTTTTTTTTATTGATTTTATATTACTTAAGTGTATAAATTATTTACAACAAATATAAAATAATAACGAAAACAAATTAAAAAATCAAAATATAAAATTATAATTGAACTAAAATAATAATACTGTTTTAAAAATGTATGATTGCTAAACGGTGCAATACGAGTAGATAGAAAGCTGACGTAAAATAAGATAATTATTTGTACCTTTTACTTAATACTGTGATTGCCTGAAAATTAAATCGAAACAAAGGTATTTATCAAAACAAGTATTCATTATATTCTTAACGATAAATACGGTGAAGATGAATGTACCTACATTTACACCACGGACTACACGAAAACAGCGTATTTAGTTGATGTAAGTATGCACTTGCAACAAAATAATAACCCACAGGAAAGACGAGAAAGGAAGAGGAATAAGTCTAGCTCACCGAAAGTACCATCGGAAACCATTTGTAGAGAAACACAAAGCACACCTGATACAAATAACACCATACAACCTGCAAAGAAAAATAAATATGATATTAAACGATTCCTGCAAGAGCCCCCAAAAACAAACACCGAATACTAGCAAAAACAAAAGCCTCCTTCATGCCTCCCAGAAAGGCTGGTCCCCGTGGGAGAGTCAGACAAAAACCTTCCATCCCCCTGTATAATACAGATAGAATGTAAAAGCAACATATCAAATTTTTGTACCAAAAACGGAAAACATAGAGCAGCGAACAAATGTAGAGAGCAGCGAGAGAGGATGGACGCAACAAAATTAAACATAGCTCAAAGCATCAATTTCCCCAATCCGGCTGGTCCCCGTGGGGAGAACGACCACTACCCCCTAGATCCCCTAGACCCAAACAAGAAGAAAGAACCCAATTTAAAAGAGAACATAAGACACAAAAATATAAATAGAAAGATCGAATACATCCACATAGCAAGTTTTAATGTACGAACATTACTCTCCGATGAAAGAATTATAGAGCTAAGCTATGCCATCAAGGAATTGAAATGGGATATAATCGGATTAAATGAAACAAGAAGAAGCAATGAAAGCTTGGAAGAATACCAAGATTTTATATTGTATCATAGCGCCACTACCAACGGCTTATACGGAGTTGGTTTCTTGGTAAAAAGATACCTAAAAGAAAATATTATCGGATTCAAGAGCTACTCCGATAGAGTAGCGACACTGGAATTAGATTTCTCAAACTACCAATTTTCTCTCATTGAAGCATACTCTCCTACTGAAAAATGTAAAGATGTAGAGCTAGATCTATTTTATGAAACGATAGAGAACGCAATAGAGTGCGCTGATTCAAAAAATCTCATTATCATGGGCGATTTCAACGCCCAAATTGGCGAGATACAACCAGGCGAGGAATCCATTTTTGGAAAATACTCGCACGGAAAAAGATCTAAACACGGCCAGAGACTTGTAGAATTCGCGCTGGAGTAAAATTTGAAGTTCTCAAACAGTATTTTCAAAATAAAACCTGATGAAAAATGGACTTGGCAATCCCCTGACGGACTCTACAAAAACGAAATAGATTACATTATCCTTAATAACAAGCTGGATATAAAAAACTTTGATATCATAAGAAATTTGAATTATAATTCCGATCACAGAATGATAAGATGCAAAATAGCTTTAACAAACTACAGGAAAAAAGGAAATGTATCCCAAAAAACATAACAAGAAATCTACCAAAACTAACTGGAGAAAGCGGGAAACAATGGGAAGAAAAGCTCATAACTGCAGTCAAATCGGCATCAGATACACAAACTCAATACAACAACCTAGAAAACGTTATGAAAGATTTGATGAACCAAATACCAGTCTCTACAAAAGCAAAAAATGAACTATTAACTACCGAAATACGATGTCTACTACAGGAAAGGAAACAGTTATATACGACAAAAAGAACTAGAGAAGTAAAGGAACAAATTTCAAAAATCAGTAAAGACATAAATAGACAGATTAAATTGCACAAAAAGAGTTACAGATTGAACATTTTGGAGAAACACATAACGAACTCAGGAGCTATAAAGAAAGCATACAAAGATCTGCAGCGATCTTCAAAGTGGGCTGTAAACATGAAAAATAAAAAAGGTCAATCTCTATCCAAGCGTCCCGATATCATAAACGAGGCAACGGAGTTCTATCGGGATCTCTACCACTCAGAAACAACTTCATCTATTGACATAATTAATTCTGAATGCCATGCATACATCAATGAAGAACTTCCTACAATAATCGAACCTGAGATCCGGCATGCAATTAAATCTCAGAAAAACAACAAATCACCTCAGCAGCATGGCTATCACATAACTTCACTGTCTTTGACTTGAAGGCAATCCTTGCTTTCAACTGACAATTTCGTATCACGTAACATGATGGTCAATGCAAAGCCAGAATACGGAAAGCCAGCATTGAAAAGAATGAACTAATTTAGGTTTTTGACAGTTAATCGTATCACGTAACAATTCTGTCTTTGATATCCATGGATTTGAAAGAAATTATTTCCTTCGATTTCTGCCATTGAAGGAAGTTGCTCTTGACTAACTTCTTTCAAAGTTTTTCAACAAATATTTTTCAATATTTGGGTACTAACTGTTTGGATTGTGTCTGTGTTGTGATGGCACATATATTGTTGATAGCATTGGTGGAAAACGAAGCCTGAAGAGGGAATTGGCAATAAACCGAAAATTTTAAGGACACGCAGTGAGCCACTTAATCTACCCGACGAGGAGTTCAGAAAAAAATTAGGCTCATCCGACTACAATTTAGCAGGTTGTGCGAATAAGCAGCTGATTTAAAGGTGCGTATATGTTAGGCAAGTTTTACCCCCGTATTCATAGAATTATATTACTGCCTACCCCGCAAGGGAGTACATTAGTACAAGGCGTGAGTGTTTGTTTGTTTATTATTGTTATTTATATTTTATCGGCGCGAAACAGACTAATTTCATCTTTTTCTGGCTATTCCTTTCAACCCTTGCCCGTATATACAAACTGTATACTGTTAAAAGTCACCGATTCACTAAGAATATTTTAGAACACTGGAACATATTAAATCTGTTTAACATATCTTAATTTTTTTTTAAATTTCTTTTAGATTCTTGCTGCTGTTGCCTTTTATGGGAATGGAATGTACTTACCAGAAAAAAATTGTGGCCTAGTATCACCTAACTATATAGGCCTCTCGCATAAAAAAGTACCTATAATATTATGTTTTCATTTGTTGCATTTATTACCTAAACATGGCAATTTTAATAATTTACCTTAGATCTACATAAAAATCACAGTTAAGTATGTATTAATTTGTTGCATTTATTATCTAAACAGTCATTATAATAATTTACCATGGATCTACATAAATATCACAGTATATTATAGCAATATTACAATTAAATAATAAAAATCACAGTAAGTATATTATAACATGTTTTAGGGGGCGAGTTGGCGTTCCTAGTTCCTGCTCAAAGGCGAGTCGTCGCTCCTCCACGGCGAGTTGTTGCGTCTCCACAGCCAGCCGACGCTCCTCAAAGTCGATGCGACGATCCGTCTGGCGGAGCCGACGCTCCTCCAGCTCCACGAGCCGAGCACGTACCGCCTAACCAACCCCTTCCGACAGCTGAAAATAAAAATTATATGTTACATTACTTATTTTTTAATGGACCACATAAAATCCGAGCTAGCTCGTCTCAAACCATCTTTATGGCAGGCACTAATCAAAGGGCAGACACTAACATATTTTAAAAATATTAATGAAATACCTTAGGTATTTATAACCCTACTTAACATAAACAGTCACATCTACGCCTCTGCTCCTTAACGGGGTAGGCAAAGGTGCACTATTGAAAGTTATTTAGTAAATGTAATTTTAAGTGATTTTGATATTAAAGTAGGTAGCATGATTTTACAATGAAAATATGTTGTACAAACTAAACTTTACTTACTTTTTGCATAAAATCCGGCTCCGGCAGTATAGACCTACTCGTATATATTTCAAACAAAGATGAAAACACGTGGAAAACACTTCAGATAAAAGAAAACACGAAAATTTACGAAAACTTAGTAGTTTATGTTGGGTGTAATTGACATTTAGCAAAGCGGTTTGTTTAACCATTATAAATAATTATGTTGAAAACAATAAATTATTATCGAAAAAGATTATAAATATTTATCTTATAGTATCTATAAGATAAATAATCGCTCGATATCATCTTTATTTAAGGATTTAATGAATATAATTTATTCTGGACTGATTTTTTTCTATCTTAACTATTATGTAATTTGAGAACAAAACGCAACGGTATGTCTGAAAACAAATATTGCACAAGTGTATTTACGGTCAAATGGCTTTCAGTTTGGCAAAGCCAGTCGTTCACTCTACCATTCACAAATGTTATGTGATACCACCAAAGCAATAGCCATTGGACAGCGCTGTCTTTCAAAGTTCAATGTCTTTAGTTATGTGATAGCAATGCACTGGTGAAGACAAGATAACAAATGAACTTCTCAAATCAATGGCAGAATGTCTAAACAGACCTCTACAAGACTTATTCAACAATGTGGTGGAGACCAAGCAAGCCCCGAAACAATGGTCCGCATCGATCACGACCCTACTCCACAAAAAAGGAGATAGAGACAATTTGGGAAATTACAGGCCGATAAGCCAAATGTCAAACATATACAAGATATTCTCCAAAATACTACTAAACAGACTCTCAAAAATTTTGGATGAAAACCAACCACGAGAACAGGCGGGTTTCCGTAAAAACTTCTCAACTATCGACCACATACATGTCGTAACGCAGCTAATAGAAAAAACAAAAGAATATGGAAAGACTCTATATATATGTTTTATTGACTTCACCAAAGCATTCGATTCACTGGAGTACAGTGCAATATGGCAAGCACTACTAGACCAAGGAGTCGACATTAAGTATGTAGAGATACTTCATAACCTCTATACAAAATGCTCCACTAAAATACGTCTAGAGAGAGACGGCCCAGAATTTCAAATCAAAAAAGGAGTGAGACAGGGTGACCCCATATCACCCAAAATATTCTCATCTGTACTGGAGATGGTGTTCAGGAACATTAATTGGGAGAGTAGAGGTGTAAATATCGACGGAGAACGCTTAAGCCACCTTCGATTCGCAGACGACATTGCAGTGTTCGCAGAAAATCCTGCACAATTACAGAATATGATCCAAGAACTAGCAACAGAGAGCAATAAGGTCGGCCTATCAATGAACACCTCAAAAACCAAAATACTGACAAATGGTAGAGAAGAAATTATTTCAATACTTGGCGAAAATATCGACTATGTCAAAGAATACATATACTTGGGACAATCTATCTCATTCGATGATCTAACAGAAAAAGAAATCAACCGAAGAATTGCTTTGTCCTGGAAGAAATACTGGAGCTATAAAGAAATTATGAAGAACCAAAACATACAAATGAATTTAAAACGGAAACTATACGAAATAGCCATACTACCTTGCCTCACATACGGATGTCAAACCTGGGCCCTTCGTAAAAAAGATGAGACTAAACTTGCAATACATCAAAGGAAAATGGAACGAAGTATGCTAGGAATACGATTATCTGATAGGATATCAAACGAATCAATTAGAGAAAAAACAAAAGTAATGGATATATGCGAAAGAATAAGAACACTAAAATGGAACTGGGCAGGGCACGTATGTAGAATGGAAAATAATAGATGGACAAAGAGACTAACCGAATGGCTACCAAGAGATGGAGTGAGAAAGAGAGGCAGACCAAGGAAAAGATGGGAAGATACCTTTAGAGAGAGATGCGGGCAGACTTGGAGACGACAAGCCAGGGACAGGGTCACGTGGAGGAGGTTAGGGGAGGCCTACGCCGAAGAGGCGACTTCCATAATTACAAAATAATTAGTATGGCCTATAGTTAATGGAATGAATGTTTATCTAATTTAATTTAATAACTAAATTGTGATTAAATGATATGTACTTAATGAAATAAATGAATTTATATTTAGTAAGAATTGTATAAATAAAAAAATAAAAAAATGTTGTAATAATTGTAAATAATTGTAATACCTATATGTATAATGAAATTGTATTGTATTGTCTGAATTTAATTTTTAATTGTGAAATAAATTTATAAGTGCGAATTGATTATAGCATGATATTAAGTGTGATTTACTTGTAACATGAGGGCCATAATACTCTAACTTGTTAATTTAATGTTAATATTTTATGGTAGAAATAAAGGCTTTTTTATTTTATTTATTTTTATTTTATTAAGTATGCACTTGCACACCTATTTTTTTTAAACTAACGTCCGGTGAACGGAAATTGCTTTGAGGATTTATGTCTTCTCGAATGAACTCCTACTCCACTTTCAAACTAAACTGAGCCGAAATACTTCACACTACCCTGTTGGACATCGGCCTACTGCAGTTGGACATACTGCGGTAAGGACTTACCTGCCACTTGTGGAGATTATTGCAGTATGAATCAAAATAAATGTCTCATCAATGTGTAACAAGAAAGGTGCCAGTACGTACTAAAAAAGTACAGATTTACAATATACCGTAAATATCATTGTACTCATTGCAAAATAGAAAAAACAAATGCCACCTATTACGTGCGTAGGAATAAATATTATTCAATTGGGTTTCAGTTGTGATCATGCGTGCATAAAAAAAAAACTACTGAATATCTAAGAACTTATAAAAAATATATTCCATAGCTCAGCTGGTTTTTGAATCTGCGTTTATCGGTAGGAGTTTATACAACTATTCAGCAGTCAATAGGTACAATATTACAAGAATACAAGAATAATTAATTTACTGGCACGCTCTATTTCTTTCATTATTAATTTTACACATGAGAAAATTTCGCCTAAGTCTTCAAAGTAATTAATCAAAGTTTCTTACTGACAGTCCAGTAATTTGATGAAAGCGATCAAATTGTTTGCCTTGTAGCCTTTGGTAAGTAATCTTTCTTCAGACAGTTTTGCAACTTTAGCCCAAATTATTTGTAGTAATTTGTACTAGTACAGTTGTGTCCAGGACACAGCCCCAACCATTTTTTTTTTCAATACTCTATAGCTCTATACTTGACCCGTAACAAAGGAAAAGGTATTCATTTAGCCAAACATTAAAATGTCAACCTCAAGTAGGTACATTTAAATGGCCTTTAAAACTCATTCCACTATTAATATAAACATCTAACATTTTACGGAACAAAGGACTCTGGAAATAAAATGGGAAATTTACTCCTCCGAGTTAATTAAAACACAAAGTTACGATGCGACGCGGTCTCTAGCTTCTATTTTTAATAAAAGACGCAGCATCGATAAGTTCTGCTGTTCTCTTTTGATGTCACTATGCAATATTACATGTAACTGAATTTTTAGCCGCCCTACTTTAGGAATAACTCCTGCCATGAGTTATTGGGGTCATATAAAAATTAAAAGGTACCACACAAAAACAGTCGTATCTCGTATACATGTATATTAAATTAAATTTCTTATCATGTAAGTATGTCAAAATGCCGTTGTCGCTCCGTTATACGTTCTAATGGTTAAATGATAAACCAGCAAGTGTCTCTATCTACTCACAGATGTAACCAGAAATACCTGTATAACTATTTAATAATAAGCGTTCATGTCTGGTAAACACCTGCACTGGTGTCTTCGCACACTGCCGCTGTATATTGCTGTAATAATTGTTTAACACGGAGCCGTACATTGTGAGTATGCCGGTATGTCCCGCTCTTCCTCTCTGCAACTAAACACACCACTTACTACTCAAATTTAACTCTTATGACACACGAACTAAGAGCGGTGCAAACGTTGATTGTTATAATTTTCGAGCTACAGTCCGGTAAATAAAGATGCAGATTATTTAATTTAACTCCAGCGCCAATCGCCATGAAAAGTTAATTTTGTAGGCTGTTGCACCGAGTGGAACACATTCTCAATGCGAACCTTGACCGGACCATTGTGAACAGGTGTGGCGCTAGCTAAATGTACAGTTTACACCTGGAGACTGTAATAAAATCTTCTTCTTTTGTTGCTACATTCAGCTATATTTCTCGTTTTAGTATACATGCACATACTTATAAAGAAAGTAACAATTTATTTTAGTTGTGAAACACGTGTAAAACATCCAATCAGCAGCATAAAATACCTGCAGATCATGAATTTTGAATGTTGGCGTCGCCCTCTTCATTCCCATAGAGCAGGTAATTCCGCCCAACACCAGGGGGCTCTCTAAGACGAAAAACTAAGTTTCAGAGCGCTGCGTGAGCCCCGGCTAATATTAAACGTGCCGATTGCACAACAGCTCTCGTTCGTTTGTTTTTCATCAGTATAGAGTAACCCTCCGGGCGGGAGTTGTTGCGTCGTTAGATTGTGGCGAGTGTATGTACGGTCAGGTGCAAAGAAACCTGACCCCCCTCTCATACTAACAATGCTTCTGAGGGGGGTCAGGTTTATCTGCACCTTACTGTACCTGCAGGAATTGGTGAATAATTTAATGTGAACGAACTGATAGAATCTGTGGTCACAGCCGCGAGGCTTGCGGGCTATTCTAAACCCCATTAGGGTCAGTCACCATTATTTATTTAATACTTTTTAGCACAAATATAACATACAAGTGTACAAAAGGTGACTAAAAGCATTTTAGTACCAGCCAACCTACAGGAGGCACAGGAAATTAAGTAGAAAGATGCAAAAAATATATATGAAAGCAGAAAAAACAAAATATAGAAGTCGCTTGATTAACTTAATAGAAATACATAAAATATTCGGGTACCCCTCATCTCGCCTAATCTTTATTTCCCAAAACTCGTTTCGCATAACTCGTATGGTCTAAACTTTTTTGGTCGAATCATTACTTTGCCAAGACTTATATGGCATAAGGCTCTTTTGGTCTAAAGCTCTTTAGGCACAATCTTGAAACACCTAAGTCTCGTTTTCTCAAATTTATGTTCGTCTATACCTACGTATAATCTTGATTCCCCTAATGTTATCTTAATAAATAATATATTAAGTATGTAGTAAATGTACAAATTGTGCTATTTTTCTCCTACATCTCGAAAAACACGATATTAAATGATTAAAAAATCGAAAGTTAACGAGCATTATATTATTACAAACCCCATGGGATCGAAACCTAAAGATAGGTGCGTCGACGAGCAAAGCGAGGAGCGTGTTAGGTGCACATTATCGTCAAAACCAAAGCGGAGCGCAGCGAAGCGGAGCGGAGCGTTTTCCAAACAGCGGAAACGAGCTATATAAATGCAAAAATAACTCTAAAGCACTCTGGAAGACCATTCGATCAATATCAAACACCAAAAAAACACTATCACCGTCAAATGTATTGCTTAAACTCAATCATGATCCGACTATTTCAGTAAATACGGTAAATAAACACATTGCAAACGTTGGAGAAAACCTAGCAGCCAAAATTGTTCCACCTCGCACAATGGTATATACTCACCCCCACTCATCTCCTAAAGATTCTCTGGCTATCCTTGAGCTTGATTATAATGACATAGCTATGCTTATTCGTGGCTTGCGAGATGATTGTGCAGTGGGGTGGGATGACATTTCCTCTAAAATTCTAAAGGCCGCTCTAGAAGTCATTGTTCCACCCATCACACACATCTGCAATCTAGCAATTGCTACTGGAGTTTTCCCTCGGGCATTCAAAAAGGCGGTGGTTCATCCAATCTATAAAGCAGGGGACAGAGACAGTGTTAATAACTATAGGCCTATTTCCGTACTGACTGCCCTTTCAAAAGTACTAGAAAGAATCCTTAATAGCTCTCTCGTCTTTTTTATGGACCGCAATAAAATTATTTCAGACAAACAGTTCGGATTTAGGTCAAATATCTCAGCTGAAGATGCTATTACCGCGCTCACGACCTCTATTGTTGATCATATAGAGAAAAAACACAAATGTTTGGCTATATTCTTAGATCTCTCTAAGGCATTCGACACTGTCTCTGTCCCTCGCCTGGAAAAAAAGCTTGAACAGATCGGTATAAGAGGACTTCACATTTATAACGATTATCTACACCAAAGAAGACAATCTATTAAAATAAGTAACTTTATAAGTGATGAGGAATTCATTAAATATGGCATTCCGCAAGGTAGTATTCTGGGGCCTACACTGTTCCAGATTTATGTCAACGAACTTTGCCAAATGAGTATGCCCAACTGCGAAATATTTGCATATGCAGATGATACCGCTCTACTCATTCATGGATCTGACTGGTCTAAAGTAAAGTCACATGCCAAAAACAGTTTGAGACACGTCATGACATGGCTGTCATCCAACCTCTTAACCCTAAATATAGCAAAAACCCAATACGTTTCCTTCAGCCTGAACAGACTATATCAACCACCACCAGAGTTCAAAATATTTGCACATCAATGTACGGAGGAAGAGCTAAGCTGCTCTTGCAATCAGCTGACGAGGGTGACCTCCGCTAAATACCTAGGTGTACATATCGATGAAAGGCTCGACTGGCACACACACATTGAAGCGTTAACTGTCAGGGTGAGAAAATTAATGGCGGTTTTTATGAATCTTCGTCGGTCGGCCGATGTGACTACCTTGATAATGGTGTACAAGGCGATGGTCGAATCTATACTCACGTATTGTATTAACGTTTGGGGGGGTGCCGGTAAAACCATCTTCCTAAAATTGGAAAGGGCCCAGCGAGCTGTGCTCAAGGTGATGCTCTCGAAGCCTTTCCGGCATCCAACCACACAACTTTACTCAGAGTGCAAAATGTTGACAGTCAGGCAGCTGTACATATTGAAAGCTATTTTAAGAATAGGGAATATGCAAGTGGTTCAAATAAAGGTCAAATATTATTTATAATAAACTTTGTTGTTTCATAACTACGACTCCATCATTATTTTTGATTATAATTTATTTTTGAGCAAGTAAATGAAGTTGAAAAGTACAAAAAAACTTCGGTAAATTCTAACTTCCGAGAAACGTCACCCATTTTCTTAGGGCGGATGTGACGTCATAATTCTTTATATATCAATCTCAGAATAATAACTTCTTTGCGTTTGCGTATAGTTAAATAAATGTCAAGTGTAAACAAAGAAATGTTAATGTCACCGAGTATTTATGATGCTCGTTGTGATCAGATACGATGGATCACATAAAAATTCTTCCAATACGAGTAGATCCTAGCCTCCTATAACCTCTCCACTTCTTGTTTGATATGCTTGTTTGTTTGCAAAGTTTAGAACTTTTTATATTTTTTGTTGGTAGTGTATGGGCTGCCACTAGTTGTTCTATTGTAATGAGGCGTAAACAGCCATTCGCTAGTCAACGAGCCACTCAAATATGCTCCATATCGCAACACAATAAAATTAAATTTGTATTGTAAGTATTATGACATGAACATGACACAAGTAGCTCTTTCTACTTTTAGGTTATAATGGCAGTCGTTAGTATATTTCAAAAGTTGTTATTTTTTTCTAAATTAAGTTATGGAAGAATTCTCGTAATCAGAAGAACTGGACACATTAAATTTATTACGCAGTATGAACGAGTAAACTGTGGCCAGCTGCGGAAAAGGACAGCAAAGACTATTGAAAAGTCGAGAGCCGTGTGCCCAAATATTAGGGAATATGCATATATTTTTATACTCTTATTCGATAGTTTAGATAAGGGGGTTTAGACCTTTGAGATATGCACAATGGTTCCATTCAAGAGAGCCAGGTGCAGGTTCTTACACCCCCACAGATAATAGAATAGAATGACCCACTAACCCTAGTCTCTCTTACTGAGAACCAAAGTTACAGTAAGTACTTACATACAATACAAATATTACTTTATGTTCATATTGCCATAATAGCGTAATATTGTGTACAAAGGTCCTCTGGTTTGCGCGCTCCCGTTTCAAAAGAGCTACTAGCAGCTATTTACGAGCTCCCATTACAAAACAGCCACTGGTCACACTTTATTACCATTACAAAACAGCCACTGATCACACTTTATACACTTCCTTTTTCGTTTGTTACCATGACAACATTGGTTTGTTGAATATACAAAAGTACTCTGTGATTACTTGATTAGGTAAAAAATCTATGCCGACTGACGGGACTCATTATTCTGAGCCGTGAAATTAAACGATTATGACGTCACGACAGCCCGCCATCCTGACGGGAATTTCAAAGTGGTCGTGATGGTTGTAATTTTTTAACTTTCTTTAAAATACCTTAAATTACTTATTTTGGCGTTGAATTTTTTTTTACTATAATAAAGTGATGTAAAACTATCCAATAAAAGTATAAAAAAAAATTACGCATATTCCCTATTCACCGTTCCCTTTCTGCAGCACAAATAGCCAAATACTCTAAATCCAGGCCAAATAAAAATGTGCTTCCAACAGTAAAACTTAGAACCCGATTCGCTGGTCAAAACTATGTAGCCTTAAGCACGCGCCTCTACAATAAAATAAATAGGAAACTATCCATCTACTGCCTAAATAGGAATGAGTGCAAAACTGCCGTTACAGCCTTTCTGCTTAAGCTTAATTACAGTGACACAGAATGCTTGCTCGAAACCCTATTGTAAACGCAGTAGTGTTCCCTTTCACAGTATTTATGTAAATTTTTAGACTGTATACAACATAATAGCAACTTTTTTTTCTTTCTAAATCACTTTCCCATGGCATAATTTGTTAAACTTTAAATTTATTTCATAAATATAATCTAAAATACTTTCTTAATTATCATGTACTGAACAATTTAAAATCAACGTTTTAATGAATAAAGCAACTGGCCACAAATAATGCCTAATTTAAGTATATATTTAACTTCTAAAATACAGGTTTTTACCTAGTTTAGAAGTTATAAAAATACATAATAAACTACTGCATTATTTGTTACCACCAAAAACTCAAAACAGATATTTTTTTTGTATAAGTCTAAAGTTAAGTTAATTTTAGGCCATATTAATATTAAGTTACTTTTTGTGTGTTTTTTTTTTTTTTGGTCAAATAAAACATTCTATTCTATTCTATTCTACAATACAAGGCACCAGTTTGCGCTATGTATGGAGACGCTCCGTTAAAGTTAAAGCCAAACTAATATTACCTATTAGATATTTTGTATAAACCTATGCCATAGCAATATTGGTCTACTCAAGATTTGGCCATAAGTACCATTATAACGCTAAACAAGATTATGCGAAATAACTTTTTACTAAACGAGATTTATGCCATACGTCTTTCGGCGAAACGAGACTTTGACCAAACGTTACTATGTAATACGAGATTAGGTTAATAAATCTTACGCCTAAAAAGATAGAACCAAAATATTCATATTATATGAAATCCTATGATAGTAAATTAGTTTGCTTTCTCTGGGTACCGCCACTAGAGAGTTCCCCTGCTACGTGCCCCGTCTATAACTAGCAAACTTAACGTGTGATTAAAAGTAGTAACATGTGTAACTTACCATTTTTATCCGGTCACTAAATTCTAAGCAACCGGGATTGATCAATTTATAAACAGAGCATCACCGTCTCAAAATACGTGACATGGTTGATGTGAACAAAGCTCTGTTACAAACATTTTACTGAATACTCGAGAATGGTGAATAGCACGAGCAGAAAATGCTATTCTATCAAATAATTCTTAAAAAACCGTGTTACCTCAAGCTTTATGTTTCAATGTGTATTTTCGGCAGTTATCGAACAATTAACTTAAATTTACTTGAAAATTTGAGGCGAAATGAAAGTGTTTAGATTCGGTTGAAGTTTGGAATCACAGAGCGGGGGCGTACTAAGTAGTAATTAGTAGCAGGGGCAGAAGGAAGAAAATATATCTTCATTTTCCTGTAGAAATTGTTTTGTGCTGCCCACGTAGACGTTAGGAACCTGTAACTGTTATGTGCAAGAGAATTTAATAAAAGTACTACGAGCGCCCGCGTACTTAGCACACGGTATGATACTAGTACTTATTAGTAAAAATATGTTACACGAAATGTATGAATTCCGAAGTTGGATGTTTAAAAAACTCCTAGGAAATACATATACAATTCCGATATTATTTTAAATGCACATACTGCACATATCTCTTGGAATTATTAAGGTACAATTTCGTTCGGTAAGATATGCCGCGCCTGAAAACTATTACGGCTAAGCATGTAGATATGAAGTTACAATATCAGTAAATCCAGTAATCCTTTGTAGGAATACTTAACTACGTACCTGAGAAAGTTGTGCAGTCACGTGGGTGTGTTCACATTAATAGTTAAACTTAGACGAAGCCTTCAGGGCGCGACCTGAACAAACAGATGAACTTGTCATGTCTCCATTGTAGGGGCATTACATATTAGATGTGGTCCTCGTTTACGTGTGGACTTCAAACGCTCACGATGAGTCGCCTGACTTTCAGTTTCTCACCTGAAAATAAAGAGTAGGTACTCTATCTTTCAATATATCTAACTTCATGTTCATATACATTTGCTCAAGATTCTTCTTCTTCACTAAGACACAATAGGAGATTGAGTCAGCAAAGAAGATTTACTCAAGTGAAAAACTGGCCTAGGAGTAGCACAGGCGACTGAGCAAATATTTACTTACAATTTTTATTTGAATAGTAGATGGTCAGCGAGCGCAAACGTTAGCATCTTTACTGCAGCTTTGATTGAAGCGACAGTTTCAAAGAGTTGTTTAACCGACGTTTTTCATGAGAACTCTGAGGCTATCTTCGCCTTTTCACACTTTGAGTCAACACGCCGACGCTGAAGCTTTACAACTGAATGTTGTATGTTGTAATTGCGAGGAAAATATTTTTCAAAGATAAGTCCACGAGCTTGATGTAAAAAGCCCAGTAAATACCTATACATATACCTACATATATTTTACAACTTGACAAGATCATCGTGCTCAAATAGCGAGTTGTATAAAAACTTGTTCCAGAGTTCTAATATGTGGAGTGGGTGGAGCAATAGGACTACATCATATTTTAGAAACAGTAGAGAATTGACAATGCTTTAAAATATCTCTCCAACGAATTTCCCTGTTCGACACTGCCGGCAGGTCACAAAGTCCAAAGAAATAAAGTCCAATAAATTGTACAGTGGAAAGCTCAAGAATGCAGCTTCAAAACTCTTGAGTGAGCAGAGGAAGCAAGTTCACTCGGAGGCAATACGATGTACACTTAATAATTCAGCGACAGTACATTGTGAGAGGGGAGTTTTCACTTTTGTAGCTCCAATGGCGTTTTAATATTTCATGAGCCGCGTGACGTCATGTCAGATTCAAGTAATCCTGTCCTGCTATTAGCTGTTGAATGCAGTATTTCATTCGGCTGTCCACCGATGAGGAATCACTCGCCACGACGAAAGTGATGGATGGAGAGTTTCAATATCCTATCTAGATATTTATCCTTTTTTTGCAGTTTTTGTATGAATTCTGTAAAATATTCCATGTATCACTTTTTTTTCGCAAGCAAAACTAAGCTGACTCTATAGAATATATTTATGTTTTCTATAGAAAACAGAACCAGTGAATTTTCTTGAAAACTCTGTAAGTGTCATAATCCAATGGAATACCTTTTACCTTATTTATCATCATTATTAAGAGACTACCCTCATAAAAAGGTTTACGCTTTTAACTTTTCATCCTAAAGTGGGTCGCTACATTATGGATGCCAATTGAATTCTGATACTCGGCCGTGAGAGTTCTATCGTAATTTAGCTGATTGATAAATACTTCCGACCATTTGTAAATAGGGTTCAGGAGAAAAAGGCGGAAAATACCTAAGTATCCTGGGAAACGTTACATGAATTCATAATAAGCACAAGCATCAAAAGTGATAAGGTGTGATTGAAGCTAAATGTTTGTATATTGTATTCAAAATCTACGGTAAAGTCCCGGCGTGAAGACAATCGATACAGCTCACTCTATTTTTACGACATCCCAGATTTTACTGTCTGCCTCCTTACGAAAGACATGATACCGCTCTAACACGTAAAAAGTTGATCTTACTATTTCCAATATATTTTTCTCGACTCGCACAGATTTAGTTTTGCATTAGCAGCAGCAGAGTGTTTCTAATTTCTATATTTTTATTTCAGTTATGTTAGTTACATAAAGAGGTTTCGTGTGAAAATCGAATACCAATAATAATAATTATTGCTAACAATGTTAATTTTATACTGAAATTCGGAAAAAATATCAAATATAGATATTGATTTTATCATTAATAAAGGAAATAAATATTGAACAACAAATTGTTAAAGCACTTTACATTTTTTTCAATAGTTTACATTTTCAATGGCTGGAGAGAAACAACCTAATCCAATATTTTATTATTCTTACAGCTATACCAAAGTTGCCGCATACCGAAGTTACCGAATGAATTTACAATTTGAGTGAATTTCGACAAGGCACCAGCAGTTATTGGTTTTCGGGTAAAAGCCCCGGTGCGCCGCCCGCTAGTAAAGTGTATCGTGGTAAAACCACCGCCACTCTGATAATACGAAGCAGCTATTGAACGTTCAAGATACCAACATGATACTAACTAGGTACCATAGGTACCATATTACTATTACATATTATACATGGTAGTAGGTATCCCATTTTTTTACATTTAGGTATTTAATTTAAAATTTGAACAAAATGTTTTTACATGGTAATATCCTGATGCTCTGTTTAATGTACTTCAATGTTGCAGAAGGCTTAATTAAGCTAGCCTTTTTCGTTTTGGAGGAATTTGGTGCTTTTTTCAGTGGAACCATTTCAGTGCCCGTGAGTGTATTTGTTAATAATTAAAAACGTGTGTTTGTAGAACCTTTGAGACTTGAGTAGTAAAGTTTTGAGAAAGGACTTACCTATGGAGGTACACACCCGGTGTTCACACAATTCCAGGAATAAAATAAATTTACTTAATACATAAAAAAAATGGTAAAATAAACTTACTTGTATTGTAGTTTTAATTTTAATGTGCCTATGTAACATCACAGGTGTGTCATGCATGGCGTGTTGTGCTACTTAATGAGCTACAAGCTGCAAAATTAATTTAATAATTATAAAGTTTATAAATAAACAAAAATTGCTTCATCTTAACTCATACAGAGGCTAAGACAGGTAATTATTTAACAATTTAGGCTAATTGTCCGTAGAGAATAGCCAAGATGTAGGGTCCACCTTGGGTCCACCGGCGATTTCCTTGACACTTGCTGAGTTATGTCCCTACTAACCACCATCAATCATGTTCAAGATACAGTAAGTAAGTACCTACATAAATTATTATCTGCAAACGTATTTAGTAAATATACTATAATAATTATAATATAATAAATACATAGGTGGAAAGATAGATAGGGCAGCAAGAGCAGATACCTACCATAACTATTTCTTAGTTTAACCATTTAACACACACACACACGCACTCACGCCTTGTACTAATGTACTCCCTTGCGGGGTAGGCAGAGGTGCATTGCTGCACCCACTTTTCGCCAGGGTGTTATGTTAGTCCCAATGTAATATGGGGCGGGCCTATTGCCATTTTACGGGCACATCCAAGACCCGAGAACAAATATCTGTGTTTAACCATTTCTACCTAACTTAAGAATATATTTATCTAACTTGGTAAGGCTCAACTTACATGCCAGAGTAAGTTTCATCCCGGAATACCCACGGGAAAACCTTTAGGGCGAAGATACGCTCGAAGGAAATAATTTTTCAAATAATAAATATACCTATGTAGCTACATAAAAATATCAAATCTTTTTCGATGTTATTTTATGTAAAGCTTGATTGAGCGAGCCGGTTTTAGCGTCACGTCTGTTTGGCGTCGACTTACAGAGTTTTTGTTCAAAGGGTATCTTTCAGCGAAGTTAGGCCACACTTCGTAACTGGATTACAGATTCCACCCTGGGGGTCAGTGTAGCTTACGTGTTACGAAAAAAAATAGTCTATACGCCTAATATTACGAGAAAAAGTGGTTAGCGTAACGCTCCGGATCATGATATTTTTGTAAGTATTGAGCCAGTATTAAACGTACCGATTGCTTGTCGATGCTGGTTTGTTTGTTCTTCGCAAGCTAAAGTGACCCTCTGGCCCGCCGGCCGGAGAACACACTAAACTTTTCTATGAATTTATTTTGCGGCTCAGTAAATTATGTACTTATTAACTTATGAAAAACTTTGTTCAATCTTAGTAATAGAACCTTTGAAATCAATTTAATACGGTTTACGGTTTTACGGTAAATAAAGTACATAACGATAAAAAAACCTATTTAATACGGTTCTAGAATTTATGACTGAAAATCTATTTTGATTCCCCATAGTGTGCAGATAGGATTCTTTCAATTTTCAGTATTTATGTTTAAAGATTTTTCAAAGAAAAGCAAAGCATTTTCACCTGTGCCGTGCCGTGGCCCGCCGTAATGTATGAATCATACTCGGAACACGAGAAGAAAAATGGAGGCTGATACTCATGCATATTTCTACCCCCACTTATACCTCGTTGTTTGCAGATTGTGTAATACAATGTGGAGGTATTGCAGCCGAGAGTTTATTTACAGAATTATCTATAAGACATAGTTTTAATCTAATTTATATGGATTTCATATTTATTATAGAATAGAATAGAATAGAATAGAATACTTTATTTGCGTAAAACATGGTATTACATAGATGTCAATATTATCGAAAAGTGCTCATGTTTAGCCAAATTATATTAGCATGCAAATCATTATTTCTAGAGTAGGTACTTACAAACTAATATTTACATTATTAACTACTCTAAAAATTCTTGTAGGCTATAGAAATTGTTTTCTGTTAGCCATTTATACAATTTGTTCTTGAACATATTAATATTTAGGGATTTGAGTTCATTCGGCAACTTATTGAATATTTTGACACACATAATAATACAACTTTTGCTATATTTAGCCGATTTAGGTACATCGTTATACACCAGTCTGTGCGGATTTCTTTGGGCTCTATTTCTCACATCGTAAGCATTCAAGAACAAGAATTTATGTTGCATTACAAAGACACTCATTTCAAATATGTAAAGTGATGGTAGTGGTAGCAAGCCAAGCCTCCCAAACAGAGGTTTGCATGACTCATCGATAGGGACTCCACATATAGCCCTGATACATTTTTTTTGCGCAACAAATACTCTTTTGATGTCCGTACTATTACCCCACATTACGATGCCGTATCTTAGTATAGATTCCACGTAGGCACGATAGGATATGACAGCGGTTTTCTTGTTAGTAACTGTTTTTATTTTATTTAGTGCGTAGGCAAATCTATTCACTATTATGTGTATGTATGCAATACATTTGCACGTTGTATTCGCCTATAATTGAAGTTGCATTTGCTCGTATCACTAGACTTTTGTAATTTAATTCAGAACGTTGTCTTGTTTGCGAATCGCTTTGTTTGAAAAGCTGTGTTTCTTACACATTGACATATATTACTAGACTATTTCTTACATGTCTATTTAGTGACTTTTGCGTTTAGACATGAGCAATGAGCATCCCATCCATATTTTGTGACCAAATATCTCAAGTTTATGCCCCTCATATAATTATCTGAGTGAGTAGGTATATAATATACCCCTCCTCTCGGTTAACAGCCCAATTCAAAAGATAATACTTAATGATATATTAGTGAAACTTAAATTCCATAAATTTTAAGAGTACTCACACGGAGCTACGTAACTAATAGAAAGACAACAAAAAGTTAACTGCAGGCCAGCGACTGCGGGGCCAATGCTAGTAAATTATGTCGCTCACAATAGCCTCGTAAATTAAGTTACAGCCTTTAGAGGCTCTAAAGTTTGTTACGGGTTGTGGTCTGTAAACACGGATACGTTATTGAATAACCACTAGGCGGTATTTTGAAAGTTGTATCGGGTGTAGTGTAACTGTTGAGGGCGAAGTTTGCTTCGCCTTAAAAAGGTTTCATGATTGAAAATACAGGGTGTTAAGATGAATGCGTTTAACGTGAAATGGGGATTAGTACTAGTTTGTTTGTTTATTGTTCATTTATTTATAACATTTCTTAATAATACATGCAGTGCTCTTAAACCTATTAAGGTTTGAATGGGCACTCATCACTCATGGTTGCCATTCATAGTTAAGTAGGTAAGTATTATGTAGGTATCTAAAGGTACGATACAATATTAATATGGGTAGGTTCTTAATACAATACAAAATGTAAGACCAATACATATTTGAACATTTTAAATATAAAACACATTCTAGCCAAAGTAAATAAGAAGAATAACACATTAACAAATAAAAGCGTCATGCTCACGCATCTTCACTATAAATTACCTATGCATATGCACATATAGGTCGGTACACACGCTAAATATTTATCGTAGTTTTGGACACTGCGCGATCGGCACGGTGAGTGATACCGGTTCCTTATCAGCGGTCTTTCCTGTTTGGTCAATTATGTCTGTGGAATTATGAGCGGTTTTTTTTAAGTCTATCCAAGCACTAGTCTAACTAAGAAAAAAAGTGTGAGATTATCGAAATTTTATGTCTAAATTCAATTCATAAAGTAAAGTGGATTTTTTTTTATCTTGAGTACAAACATGGTCACCCTACACAAACACACATCGTTACAAGCACCTAATCTAGATTTTTTTCACACAAAAAAACAACAAAAATTTACATTTACTTTTTTAACTTTGAAAATAGCCCCCCTTTGATGGTATTTTTATGTATTATTTTAAAAGTATTTGAGTTAAGCTAAACAATGATACCAAAACGGTATCTGTACGTCGAGGCAGTCAAGAATTATTGAAAGTTCAAACACACCTAACGGAGCTCATGTAAGTTGATTTCCTTTACAATCAGAACTCTTTCACTAAAAATTAGGAAAGAAACACCAAAAAAGTGGTTAGGTGTGTTTTGAACTAGCAATAATTCTTGACTGCCTCAACGTAGAGATACGGTTTTGATATCATTGTTTAGCTTAACTCAAATAATTTTAGTAAATACATAAAAATACAATCAAAGGGAGCTATTTTTAAAGTTATTCAAATGTAAATTTTTGATGTTTTTTGTGTCAAAACTGTTAGATTAGTTGCTTTTAACTTATTTTATGTAACTTTTTAGCAGTTTTGGATATTTTTATTGGATAGATATGACTGTTTGCGGATAAAATCATTTTATTTCATGTCCGTAAGGCGTCTAAATCTCGAGATATGATTTTCTATGAAGAAGAAGAAAAATTTGAGTATCTAAACTTTAAAATGGTCGCCATTTCTAGAATATTGAGATTTGACCCCACATATGAGGGTGTTTTCTCGATTAAATCACTCGTAGAATACACCCTTAAAGTTTGTCGGGTTCGAAAAAAACACATTGTATAGGAGCGGTGGTAGCTCAGTCGGGTAAGCGCCCGCTTCTGACGCAAGAGATGCGGGTTCGAATCCCGGCGCTGACATGTACCAATGAGTTCTTTTAACTTAAGTACAATGTATACCATCGCTCTTACGGTGAAGGAAAACATCGTGAGGAAACCTGCATATCTAGATTTAGCACATCAATCTAGATATGTGAACCCACCAACCCGCAGTGGACCAGCGTGGTGGGAAATGGTCCAAGCTTGGGAAGGCAGTTTAGACCTTGGGAATATGCACAAAGGTTCCACTCGACAGAGCCAGGTGCAGGCACTTACACCCCCACAGAGAATAGAATAGAATAGTGCCTTATATAAATAAAATAAAATATAAGAAGCCTCACATATTCCGTTAACATAATCTACACATAACACTACACATACACAGCCTAACATACACTTTTACAGTAATAATTCTGAAAGAGTTACTAACGCTATTATAACACTATTCAAGATAAAGACGCTTGCACACAAGGAGATTAGCACAAAGGCGCACTCACAGCGTGAGCACAGTGTGACGGGCCCTTTGTCCCCTCACTCGACGACACCTGATCTTAGACGGTGCTTTGTAGCTTAATCTTGTAGCTTTAATAAAACACCTACCTATTTTACTCTTCTGCAATTACTTACCAGGAGTTTCTAATGGCGAGTTCACATTAAGTATTCCACTCCGGTAATCCAGCTGTCCGTTCCAGTCCATTCTTCTACTTATAGTAATGATACTAGTGGAGTTTCGAACTATTTGATTCCCCAGTGTTGTCTTTAAAAGTTTTTAAACTACCTACCTTTCTGTTACATTCGTTATAAAAATGTGCAGCTGAGAATAGAACACGCTTGTAAATATATACAATTTTATTTGTGTCATATCCAATTATCCATATTGTGAAATGCGGGCTTAGTTATAATCGAATGATATGTGTGTCCAACAATTTCAATAACGCCGTTATCGGATTAATCAATCGAAATGATATGGGCCCTAAAAATAACATTCATATTCCAAAAATAATATATGTTACAATTCATAATTCACAGTTAAGAAAAAGCGAATGACCATCACCATTCTCCTGTCTCCACGGTCCACCACGACACTGCGTGGCAGGCCTGCCTCATTCAGCCAATAATAGTTAAATGTCCAAGCTCTTTGGTCTACGATACTTCTCTTCGATTATGATGAATATACCCTTTGGTGATGGAAAACATCGTGAGCAAACCTGCACATCTGATTCTAGATGTGTATCCTAAGTGCATTGTCCTTATCCCAAAACGGCGATATGGTTCGCAACCTATCACGTCAGTACAAATGTGCTGCGAAAAGTGGGTGGCTCACTTGTGAGCCACCTCTGACTACCCCTTCGGGGATTACAGTCGTGAATGCATATACATATACCCTTCGGATATCTTAGCTTCATTGAAATTAATTATATTTAGATAATTATTAAGTGACGTTTTTAGTTCTTTCATCTTTCATGTTTATTTTTTTTTGCACATCTTTATACCAGTTTTCCTGTACCTCCTGTAGGTTGGCTGGTAGAAAATGCTCTTAGCATTAAGCCCACCTTTTGTATATTTATTTTATATTTGTGCAATAAAGAATTAAATAAATAAATAAATTATTTTGTCCACTACTCAAGTTCCTACTCACACCCATTAAACTTTTTTTTTATGCTTTTTGATATTTTTTTTCTACTGACACTGTTCGGTGCATTTGCAACCTAACACCTTGTGTGCGCCCGCCGCGCCGCCGCCGCTTGGCGACACTTTACCTAAAGACATCAGTTCACGTTCGGACAGCAATTACGCCGCGTGTGCTCACCAGCATATCAATAATTATCATTGTTCACCATCAGTCCATTCTAGTTATAACATATTGAAGTGAAATAAACTATTATTAATTAATCAAGCATCTTATCATTTGAACTCTAGTACTTTAACGTACAGACACTAACATACCAAATGTCTACCTATTAGAAACAATTCATTTCATATCTTACTCCCTATACGACAAAAGAATGTACTTACGTTACCATTTCCTACCCCCTCCGTTTCTTGAAGAAAAGAGAATAACGTCTGCAGTATGTAAATTTTAGTCTGAAAGTTGAGAGGACCCGTGCATAAAACAGTTGTCATTTACATACAATTGTGCCGGGCGCCTGCCTAACAGTTATGTCGCTACCTGACTGTGCCAGCACTGTGTTATTGTTTATTGATGTTTAGTTCGATAAGAATTATCATAATGTAAGCTTAGTTACTTTTAAACAAGTATTCATTAATAATACACTCGCAGAATTTTTTTGGAGACTAAGGATTCCTTGCACCAAATAATTAAGCGAAATTAAATCTATTGCTGTCCTGCTCACTCAGTAAGTATAACTGTAATAGCAAGAGAGCAATAGATAAAATTTAGTTTAAATGTTTCGTGCAAGTCACCCTTAGTCTCCCAAAAAATATCTGCTCGAGCCAGGAATAAACCCCAGGATCTGTACACTAAGCGTGTGTTTCCCAAAAAACCTGCAATTGGCTACAGCAATGCAGTGAGCCTATTAATTTATGCTGAGCAAAGTTTTCCATTTCATTATCAAACGTGAAATTTTAACTAGCAACAAAGTTTAGGTAGTTACGTAACATTCAGTTAGTATTTTACAGTCGCAATAGTCTGCGACGAAGAGGTTGTAAACTTTTTATTAAAAATATTACGACCTCATTAAAAAAAACAAGCATGTAATTAGGAATTTTACGTACGGTCGTATTTCCGGAACATTTTAACATGATTGTTGATATCTAACAAATAGGTAGTAACTTTTTATTAATGTTAAAAATTAAATAAGTACTTACCTGCTATCTATCTATAATTATACTTATGCAATTTTCAGAGAATGATACAAGTATACTTAGCTCTATCATAAAAAAATATAAGGTTTTTGCATAATATTCAAAGCAGTCAAACGTGATGTTGATAATGATGTCAGGTAAATAATGAGGCAAATATTGGAAATCTGATCGACACCGGACCTGAATAAATTTATGTCGTAATTTTCTTTTTGAATTATAAAATAAGTACCCTCTTCATATCAGTATCGGTTTGCTTTCTATTTTAAAATCCAGAACGTCAAAAGTAATATAAATAATGTTTAACACTTAGGTGGAATCTCACCAAACATATTAAATGTCAGTCAGTTAGCACAAAATGTATTTAAAATTTGATTTAAATACAATTTAAATACGTTTTGCTTTTGGTAAAAGTGACCTTCAACACCGGTTTTACAGGTGTTTGTGATAAAAATATTTCACCATGTGTAATGTATATAGGGTGTTGCAGGGAAAATTCGCGAAAAAAAAAATTCTTTTTCCATAGAAACTTTGTTGGTGACGTGACTTTTTACTATGGAAAATAATATATTTTTTTGGCGAATTTCCAAATTCTGATTTCAGTTTCGGGCTTACATATACCATGCTGCATATGTAGGTTTCGGCTTTGTATACCAATTTTGCAACACCCTGTATACACACAGTTATTTCTAAGTGTGTGAGCGTAACTAACATTTGTTACAATTTACAAGTAGTTGAGCAAAAACGCCATAATCCGCGTTTCCACACTCCAGCTAAGACCCTTGTGTCAACGGCGCTTGCCAAGAGAGGTTTCCTTGTAATAAGTCAAACGACTATACTTACCGTATACCTACTTAGACAGAAGGGGCATTATGCTATACTTATTGTTTAATACATAGGTATACGTGTACATCTGTAGACGTCACAGCCGTCAGAAGAAAGCTTTTCTGTGTCATTCTCTCGCTCCAGTCGTAAAGTGAAGCGACGCGATTTTACTGAAGAAAAAAGTACTGTGTTTTTTTCTAATGAACTTGGCTGGTAGCCACTTCAGTGAGTGATAAAATACTTTGGGTTGGATATAATTGTTTGTTTTAGTTAGTTTTAGTAAGTTTAGTTTGTGTGTTAATTGTATTCAAAGGAATATACCTATACAGTATACAAGTGCTCTTTAAGTAATAATATGTAAGTATAACATTCTTTGTAAAATTAGTGAATAAACAGTTCTTTTGTGAGTTTTATTTTTACTTCTGTGATAACCATCCAATTTAGAGTCATGCGTAATTCTGGTATGATATTTCTGCAATGCCGGCGGCTTCTTTATTATTTGTTTCCAGATTCATCTAAATTATATTTATAGTTGTATCTTTCTTTAATTTGTAGATACTAACACTAGTTTGAGCGTTGTTTAGTCAACATTTCTTACCGGTTCTCTTTGACAAAATTAACCTATTTTCTGTTAAAATTAACTGATCGTATGTATCATGTGTACTTACATATACTGAATAAGTGTTACTTTTAGATTATTGTATCACCTGTAAATAAGATGTTCATAGTAAAATAATGTTATAATTTTATATACATTTATTTATTCGTGACAACTTGTTACCACACATTAATAAATAAAAAATATTAGGTATAATATGCTTACGTTTTTTGAGCAAATATTAAAACTTGGATTAATTTAACTACATGGCACTAAAACAAAACTAAAATAATACGAAGATCCATGCAATGCATGCAAGCTGCTTTCAGATGTTCAACCAAGATGTCGCAGCATCTTTTATAAATGGCACATAGTCGATATATTTTTGATTGAAGGAGATATTAAACAAAAGTGTATAACACTTACATAGTCTCATTTTTTTAATACAGAAACTAAAACAATAGGTAAGTAGTCTATAAAATGTTTAAAACACTGATAGTTATCTTTAATTATTTCAATGTGAAATATTATTTATAATACAAAGGATAGGCACAGAAGTTTAAGTATCTAAGAATAGGTCTTGAGAAAATGCTCGTAAAAATTAAATGGAATTCAGGCATTAAAAACCATTCTAATTTCGATTAAAATTAGCTTCAGCTTGAATTTGCGCGACATCCTTACGGCCAAGGGGAATATAAACTACTCAAAACTTTAAGCATGCATTTGGCGTCAAATTAATTCTAAATTCATCAGCTGGTCGAATATAGCATTATATTATTGGCCTTAAAAAAATCTTACATGATTATTTGAAAATCGTTACAATATTCAAATTTTCAACAAAAAACTGAAGCTTGTTTTACAGGATCACTGTCATCTAAAAAAATGTAACGAGCATTCCCCCAAGCTCAGGGTTAGGATCCGATAGTTCCACGTAGTACATAGTCTAACATTACATTAACCTAAATGAGATTAAAATACTTTTATGTAACTATATTCGCCTACGGGTAGACTTGTTACGGGTAGGTACTAGGTATCCTAGACTTCATGACTATTCAGTCGGTTTACTTAACTAATGATCTTAATCTAATTTGATTACGTTGCGTAAAAAAATCTTATCAGGGAGCGTTTGCACACAACCGCGAGGTGGCTCTGTGAGAATTTCATGAAACGTTCGTTCCAAATTGTAATTTGTACCAATATTAATCTTTTTTCTATGAAATTTGCGGTTTCTAAGGAAAAAAACATCGGAGAAATTCTCACTGTAGAATCACCTAGCTGTGTCAAGTTAAACTTTATATTATGTTCTGGGCAGGTGCACAAAGCCCGGTACACAAAGAAACTGATACCTAAACGGCTGGACAGATTTACAAAGACAGGTAGGTATATAGTTTTTGTAAATAATAGGTAAGCTAATTCACATAGTAAAGTTTGAGCTTGTTCATAATTATGAAGCACAATATTTATTATAGTATAGCATTATCAATAAGTATTAACGACAATAATTATCTAGTCTATCACACAGTATTGTGCAAGTATGATGAAGTTTGAAAACAATAATGATGGGACAATTATTATGAATGTCACGAAAATGAGGAACTTTTTTGGCACCACTTACAACTTACACTGGCTTGGCTGTAACTTCTACTGGTAAAAGAAACTTTGCAAAAACATAATATAATACCTTACAGGGTGGTATTTCAGTCAGTATACAAACCGTTAGCTTACTAGTTACTTATTAATATAATGTTCTTGACATAGCTACCTAGTAACAGAGTGCATTCATGGATTTGTCCACTGACTAATCGTAACAAAAGTAAACGTTAAATTATAAGTATTATACGAAAATGCATACTAACTACAGAATAACTTATTTTAGTAATATTTTTTTAAACATGTAATTTTATACATCCACTGTGTTTTTATTACTATGAATGAACTATGTAGTTTATCTAATATTTATACCCTAATTATTAAGAACATGAATTGAAATGCATCGTATTTAAATACACGTGAACATGGTATATTTACATGGAAAGGGCTAGTACAATAAAAAACAAAATATCTTGAAAAATCTTTACAACGAATTATTTCACTATCCTACATAATATATGTTTAACGATATATACACAACATTTACTACATAAATGAGGAAAAGTGTACACTGATTGTATTCACTTTAAATTTACTATCTGAGAATCGGTCCTCCCCGAAACCTACAAGCGCTTGAAGAACATGTTCACTAACACTCCAAGGGATATTATTTTAAAATCGATCAAGAATATATTTCCCCGCTGATAGGAACTGTACATCCATGCTTGGACGAGCCTGTTGTACGGCTTTCTTAACAAAATTATTTTGAATAAATGCGTATTGATATAGGAAATTGTGACCTTTACACCTTGTCTTACTTTTTTAGATTTGATTTAATTTGGTTAAAATGAGATTCTAGTCACAAGTTGCAATTCTGCATGTCATGGTGACTTTAAAAAAAAATTGCCCTGATAAGTAATATATGTATCTAATTCGGATGTCAGTTAGTTTAGTTTTACAACAGGTATGATGTAGAGACAACTTAATATAAACTAAACAATGGTACATGTACTCCTACTTCTCCATAATATAAACGTGTTAATTTATGGCTTACGTACCTAGCTGTACAATTACATAAGCGTAAATTGTCTATTCGTAGCAAATACCCTTCAATAGCTATAGGCAATTACAAAAATGTTGGATTTGGCATCAGCTGGGTTCAACTAACATCGTTGCAGCTCGAGGTTCTGGCATTAAACTCATTTATTTTAGATTTCGACTTTATTTTAGATGGATGGATAAAAAACTTAAGTAGTTGGCAATCACTTAATTTTGTAATTATTCCTTAAATAAGCGTAGGTATCTAGGTCTCACGCCCGGTCATTCGCAACTAGTATACTGTATATTTTATTTCTTTAACTCTAGTAAAATCCGTCGAAACTTTCTAAATTTACTTCTTTATGTCGTTGTCTCTCAAATTGTAACTATCCTACTGCCAAGGGTATAAATATTCAATTGACGTGCGTTTAATATACAGTAAGATATTCTTACTTGTCCTATAATAGCAGGACTTAGAGTAGAGAGAATGATCATACAAGTCGCAGCGCGTAAAGTGTCGAAGCCAAACCAAGAACTCTATAAAATGCAACTCCATAGACAGGCGAGAGACAATGTGTCAAGGAAAGCGTCGTCAAAAATCCTATTGTTAATTACGTCCCATCCAAAGTCTATAGAATGGTGAAGGCACGGTGCTGTGGGTCGGCGCGCGGCCGCGACACTACATTAAAGATTCAAGTCAAGGGAAAGCGTTTCAAGGCACATATTTTAGAAACGACAGAACGTCCAGAAAGGGGCCTGCACCCTGCGCGGGGGGGCGAAGTAGGGCGCTTCTACGCTAAGAGACCTATCAGTTGCACAGATACGCTACCGAACTACTCACAACGTCTGCTAGTCGCTTTACCTAAACACATAAAACGTGATCATGATCACACGTCCATTTAAAATACACAATACGAAATTCATTCTTAAAAACTTGTTTGAAGCTCTTAATGTCCAGTCGTTCTCACGAGATTATCAACAGTACCACGAGTCATGGTCGAGGTGTATATAAAACAGTTGGACACACTCGGATAGAAAGTTACGCGTCGCACACTCCGCCGTTGAGGACGATAATGTTCGGAAAGTGGTTTCCGTTAGTCTTCTCGTGCAGCAGGCAGGAGCGGCGCGCGGGCGGGGGTCAGGCGCGCGCGCGCAGGCGCAGGCAGGCGGCGCGGCACAGGCGGCGCGCGGCGCACAGCGGGCGGCGCGGCGGCGGCGGCAGCACGGGCGACAGCGAGCCGGCGCGCGAGCCCGCGTCCCCCGGCGCCGGCAGCGGGCGCTACACGTGCGTGCACGCGCCCGCCGACACGGGTCAGCCGCCCGCCAGGATGTCCTCCGGCTCCGGCGACCAGCAGTTGTCCGACAGCCAGCACCCCACCACCACCGTCAGGAAGCCGATCAGCAGCGCCAGCACGATGTACACCTCCGCGTTACCTGCGGCAGAGAGCGGCGGTGAGCGGCGGGCGGGTGCGGGGGCGGGGGCCGCGCGGGGCGGGGGGACTCACCTAGCTGCTTGCGGATTCCGAGCGGCTGCCGGCTGCGCCACAGCGAGTTGATGAGCGTGGGGTCTCCGCGCGTCCGCCAGTCCCGGTAGCCTCGCCCTCTGGAATACTGACTGAATCTGCAGAAAAAAAACCGCCACATCAACGAACACTTACACACGCGCGGCCACACACACACACACACACACGCTCCGTAGTTTCACACGTACTCGTACCACTCGACGCTTAAAAGCTCTATAAAGTTCGACAGCTTGCAAATGCCGAGTGCCGAAATAAAAGTACTCAGCGGTCCGGTTCCCCGAGCTACTTGCGCGCTCGTGACATGCTGCCGGGCACGGCGCGGTCTTGCCGACTAATTGCTGCTCGAGTGCCGAGGGTGTCAAATTACAGAGCGAGTGACCATTTAGACCAACTGTAGCGAGTCTGCTGCTGCGGCCACATACATCAATAATACAGCAGATAAGTAGTTCAATGTGCTACAATACAACTGGAGTGAAGCCAAAACCTGATGGCTGAAGCCGGGCATCCATACAGTTACAGCGAACAGTACAGGGCTTCAGCAAGTTTCCAGCAAAAAAAAAACGAAATTGAATTGTCACACTTTCCGTCCAGACCGAAGTGGTTCGGACGACGCGATCACTGAAATTATTACTTATGCCATGCCTTTATTTAACTTGACAGCATTATGTGCAAATCGCGATCTAAAATAAAAGTGTTTCATGCGAGTATAAGAAAAAATCTAAAATAAAACTCATTAGGCGTCAAATTGCAATATTGATAGGTATTATAATATTAAATTTGTTAGAGAACTAAAGCTGACTCTATAATGAGGATAGCTGATTGACTAATCTAGGAAACTAAAGTGAGATAGAGGAAACTGATGAAATCAAGAACAATAGTCGAAGAAGTATACAAAACAATTCAATTTCGCGGGCTAGATGACTTTTATACAATGCTTAAAGGTAATGTAACAAACCTTGTTGTGATTTTTGAATACTTAAAAGGAATAATAGTATCATGACCCAATTGATAGTTTTACTTTAAATTTTATCTTATTTGGAATGAATTAGTATTTACTAACAGCACCAAACATTGCCAATGATTCCTAGTTGGTCAAATCTACATGTCATAGTGTAACGTGCAGTATTCAAAGTTTAATACAACATGCAGAGGAACCACACTAAAATATAATAACAGATTCCCCGATCAGGGTTGATAGTTATCTTTGGACATTGTATCTCATTTTGGCTCCGTAAATATATATAAAAAACAAAACTGTAAAATACTTGTTCTAATTTTACAATTTACTTACATCGTCTCGTCGTACCCATTTTGTGGCAGATATGGAAATATTACATGACTTTTACATCAAATTGAATTACACACAAAACTTAACCGAAGATTTCAAAAACGTTAAAGTGAAAGTCGTCAAGAACCTTAATGGGTACTTTAATATATTCCTTAATATTTAAATACCTACACTTCAGTAGCTGTTGCTTGTTTATTTATTTTACTATTTGATATAATGTAATAATACATAATGCATGAAGAAAGTCTTAAAGTGGTGTTGCCAAGTTTGGCAAATTTCCCACAGAAAAACATAAATTAGTCCGGGTTATTAGCCACGATGACACTTAAACCGCCTCCTTAGTCACACCGGAGCTCACGTGCCCGCCATATTTCAAATTGTATTTTTCACATCTTTATGGCTTGTCTTTTTCGGTTTGTTTTGATAAATCAAGGACATAAGTGTGTGATCTACTGATTTAAGTTTGCGGTTCACGTTATAGCCGATAGGTCAGTGCCGGTGCAGCCGTGGCTTGCCGGCGAGTGCGGTGCAAGCGGGCCCACGACCGTGCACGAGCTGGGGTAACATAGCTCTTCCCTTCAAAACTAAATATTCAAAATAGTGCCATTGAAGAATAGGCGCCTTCGATTATTGTGAACTTACTATATAACACTGATTTATCCAGTCCTTAGTTAATATGGAAGCTCTATTAAATGATGGTTTTAATTTAACACAGTTTAGTTGATGGTTTACTTAACAGTATAAATGTTGGCAGGCCACGGACTCTGCGACAGCGGTAATGACTTGGGTGAACTTGAGAGTTCGTGGCCGGCCAAGACCACTTATCTAGTCAGCTGAAAAAGTCGATGTTAACGAAGTATTTTATTTCTCGAATAGTTGTAGCGTGACAAATTTATTAAATTGTGTGGTTCGACATCAACTTTTTCATCGTTCTTTGTAGATAAAAATAACGATAGTCCAAAATCGACCAGCACCATACTACGTGCAAGAAAACGTCAGCCTTTCAAAGTTTTCCAATATCGAAGCCTGTTTGCAGTTCGATCACAGATTGCCGAATAGTATAACGCCAAAGTGGCGGCGGCGCGGCAGGCGAGGCGAGAGTTTAGTCTCTGACAATGACAACACTGCGGATGCGGTCAGGCGGACGTTTTTGCTTTATTGTGCAAACGGTGCTCGGGACAATGTTACCCAACATTCTGCGGACTAAGAGGTCACATTAACCGTGGAAACAAAGCCCCGCACTGGAAAATGCTTGAATAACGAGGAAATAGACTATCAGCGGGCGTTAGGTTAATTCGTAGATGCGATCTGTGCGGAACAGCGCGGATGTCACGTCCGTGACTCGAGCTCGCCGTCGTGTCTGGATTCCATTTGATTTTATCGCGAACGGATCAATTCAATCAGGCCGCCTAGTTTTTTTGTTACGAGATAACGACTCTGTGTACAAGATCATTTGACACAAAACAAGTTTCGCTTAGGATTAGTGAGAGTAAGTGGAAAAGATAAGACATGATTACGTTGTTGCCATTTTGTTTATCTAGACTAGAGACTATTTATATTATGTTAGTTAATAATGATTTACGTATAGTCATGTCTGTTTTTTCTCAGAAGAACCCTTGCTACTTTTATTTTAGCTATAAAGGGATAATAACTTATAATGCCTTTATAGTGTCTTATGATATATGAGATAGGACATGTTCTGCCTTCTACGGTCAACTAATTAGACTTTTTACGCCAGATAGTCAACACTTTTGAATCAAACGCATTCAAGCAAATCCCAGGTCGATTGAGGACGACCGCGGCACCGAGCGGTACCAGGAGGGCAGGGGCTGGAAGAGTTCGTACTTGCGCACGCCGCCGACGCCGGGGGGGGCGGTGGAGTGCGGCGCGCCCGGCGGCACCTGCGCGCCGCCCTGCACGCCGCCTTGCACGCTGCCCTGCGGCGCGCCCGCGCACCAACCTGCAGCAATGTACCAGGCGGACATAGTTAGATCAGAGTTAATTTTACAAGTTATTACGATAAAATTAGAAGTTGCTACACCGTAATGGCTACGCCATAGTAGCTACGCCGTAGTAGCTACGCCGTAGTAGCTACGCCGTAGTAGATTCGCCGTAGCACGCATGATTGGTTTTTTCATATTTTTTCCATGTGTTTTTGTATTTTACACTATTTAATGCATATAGGTACTATACTCGTAATCACTTGTACGCCTTGATATCACAATTATTCTCAAGCAACGCCAGAGTCTATTCATGATATGATGCTGTTCCTAAAATCTTAATATACGATGAGAGCTAAAAGCATGAAATTTCAAAGCAAAATGGCGTCGCTTGGAGACTTACTTATGCAGATGTATACAGGATGTTACAAGCACTCGGGTTAGTGATCATTATTCTCTTCGGTCTGGAGTTGTTAGTTCACAATTATTTATATTTTATATTTTTTCTGCGAGTATTAAGCAAATTATATAGAATAAATTATAAAAAAACATAAAGTTACTAAATGGTAGTAAAATAAACTGAACACACAATGAACTATGACTCGGTGTATCAGTATTTTTTAACTAATGCGACAAAAACATTTAAGTCTTGTTGAGCATAACACTTGATACGATCTCATATGGTCTCTCAGCACTCTTTTTCATATATTTAAATTAAATATCTCATACGAGTATCTATAAGATACGGCAGCAAATTTCAAGATTACCTTCATAAAGTGTATTTTATGACGCAGTAACGAAGGTCCCTGGGGCCATTGTTTAATTAGGGTTCCTTAGTTCTACATAAACCAGTCCGCAACATTCGCTACAATTTGTGTATTTGCTTTACTACTCATAAAATATTCTCCGTACTGAGGAAAATATTTAGTGATATAATTGAAGTATTTCTCCGTTTTTAAACAAAGAATAATGCTAACAAAATTTACCGTAACCTAGCGAAAATATGCTAGATAGAAGTGAAGTAAAAATGAGAATGAATAAAATAATGTTATGACTACTGTGATATCCAATCTCCGCTAACGTAATAAAAGCTCAACAGAAAGGGTGTTCATAAATTATATTGCAAGCGTATAGCATTGCAAAGCTACATATAACCCCATATTACGCGTAAGTATTTAATAGTAGCAAAATTATTTGAAAAAATACTGTTACTCATAATGTACTGTATACTACGGGTACTTATCTACATGTATACTGACTTTTATATCACAAAGGTTAATAAGGGCTGACTCGCTTACCCGCCCGGTTTCTATATACTGTCAATTTTTTGTACACGTGTATTGTACACGGTATACATATAAAGCTAAATTACTTATGTTTCAGGAAATTCATAAAGCCTAATGTGAGTGACTTAGGCTCGATAAATAACACAAGTTCGGTAAACAACTTAATTAACAAACTTTCATACGTAATATGAATTGTTATTCTTAGTATCTTTAAAAGTACACAGAATCATGGGTTACTAAAGTGCTCATTGTGACCCTTTTTTGCCCCAAATCTTTGTAACGCCCTTTACACGACAACAGTCGACGGAAAAATGAGGCCTGTGTAATAATAACATATATTTCCCCTCTTTATGAGCACCATAAGGAAAAAGGTTGGAATGAATCAACAGGTCTCCATACAAATACCTACTTCGTTAAGATCCGCCCGGGAAATCTTTCGTTATTCTACGGAGAAATTGCGACAAAGGATTATTTTTGTGGTTATATATTCACAAAAGAGGCTAGTTTTCTTTACATATTCATAAGAAATCTTTTGTTGTTATATTTGTTAGCTGTAGATAGATATATGTGTAAGTATTTTCTTATGAGCGATCTTGTTTTTTTTAAATGATTAGGTAAGTAAAAATAAATAATTAAAAAAAAGTAAATAAATGACTACTTGGGAGTAATCAAAGTATGTTGAAAATATGTATAGTTTCTTGGTGAATGTGTAGTTTAAAAATGTATAGTACATTAAAAGTACATAAAAATTTTATAGTACATTAGGTGATAGATGATAAAATTGTGAAGTAAATGATCCGGTAGTAGGTATTGAGTAGAACGGCCGAGCTCACAGCGGACGCTTCACTCCAACAACCTATTGTTTTCATAACAATTCAATAGAAACTCTATGACACTCCTCTTGTCGCGCACCTCTTTCAGTCTGCCAAGTTTAGACACCCCTCGCAGGTTGAAAAATATGCTCCGTACACGGCTGCTAAGCGTAAGAGCACCTAAACAAATAAGCGAGATTTTCTTTCTATCTTTATGTATACTGTATACATACACTTATCTCTGAAATCATGAAACTGTTGGTAAACATTTCTTTTTTTAAATATAACTGGGACAAGTAACTAAGATTAATAAAAACTATAATAAAATACTGACTAGTTCATTGTGGACGCAGAATATATGCTGTTGTATAAAGTTGCAAATGCATTCAATTTTTATGGCACCATATAGTTTTTAACAGTATTAGGTACCTAACGTATTCAATCAGACTTTACATTATACCGACGCGAATGATATGATTTTACAATATACCTTCATCATTTCTAACATTCAATACACAACAAAATCAATACAACGCCTCAAATCATTCGAGTTTGAAACCGCAGTTTTAAAATATAATTGAATAGAAAGTTGTCTGGAGTCTGTTTGTGGATGCGGATGCGAGGGCAAACATCCGTCCGCCGTGATTCGGTTTGTGCCTCCACTCCGGCCCCTTTGTTTACTCGGCAGGCTGTGCTACTCAATAGTAACTCGTTTTATTTGTTAACAAGCTGGGAAAATATAAGGCCGTATATTGGGTGTTCGAAAAAAATATAATAAACAAATGTAGGTTTTGAAAATTTTAGAAAAAATATTGGGAATGGAATGAGCTATGTAAACTGTCTATAAGCCTATCTATAGGTTAGTATTACCTACGTAACAGAGATTACACTCCATCTGCAGTTTTATCGCTCAGTTTTTTTCTGTGGAATGTGTGAGAGAAAGAACAATACATATCAACAGCAAATTACTGTAATCAAGAGGAAAACAACTTTAGTTGTCCCCTAAATCTGCGTAGGTATTAGCATCGTACACATGGGTATAAGAATTACAACGCCTTGTGGCTAGTGGAGAACTGCAAACAGAACGGTCCCAGGATCGATGACTCCGCTAAGTAGTTGTGAAGATGGATGAGAAGATCACTCTTGCTACTAATTATGTTTTACGGCCGACTTCCTTACTTAAGAGCCTTCGATTGGAAAAGTTTCGAGTTTATTATGTTTTTTTTTTAACAGTTAGTATCCGAGGAAGTTTAGATTGTTATTTGTAAGTATAGGTATTTTTATAATAAATGGGACGGAACAGTTTATAAAAGAGCGGTAGTAGCGCCAGGTAGCACTGTCGGACGCGCCTGCTTCACGTTATAGAGGTGTAGGTTGAAATGTCTAATTCGTAATTTTTTTGAATTTATATTTAGTAAATCCCATAATGCTCTTACAGTGAAGGAAAACATCGTAATGAAATTGAAATGTGTAAGTACATGTGCATGGATTTAGCACATCAATGTACAATGTGAACCCCATAGTGTGAAATTTTCCAAGGAAGGAAGAAAAGGTCTCAACTGAATGAGCCAAGTAGTGCAGAAACTAAAAATGTGTTAATATATTATTAATACACTCACGGGCAATGAAAAGGTTCCACTGAGAAAATGGCTAGCTTAATGACGCCTTCTGCAACATTGAAGTAAGTACATTTAACGGAGCACCAGGATATTATCAACTAATAAAAACGGTAATATTTTGTTCAAATTTTTTATTAATCTTGTAAATAATTGGGTTCGTTTGGTGTCGGCATTTTGTGAGTCGAACCTTTTCATTGCCCGTGAGTGCAGTATTATCAATGAGAAAGTTAATAATTTGAATCATCAATAATGCAAGGTAAAATGTTCCACAGTTATTTTCCGCTCACACTTTTAATCCCATCGTCACAGCATAAACAAAGCAAGCTGTAAACTCGAGCTAGTTTATGCTTTGTCCCGGTCGCAGTTTCTATTGCAATTTTAACCCGTACTCTGTCGGGTGAGTCCGCCGGCTTTGTTAGTTTATTGAACCGAGCGACCACCCCGGACAGCCATACCGAGTCCTATTTTAATACCTATAAATTCACTACCACGCAAAGTGGCACGGATTTTTACTTGTACCTCTATACAAAAATAGGAGATTTTATTTTTGTAAAACTCGCTCGCTCGCTCTATGTTTTTGAAGCATATATTTTTATATTTTGGTTAGAGATACAATTCATTTCTTATTTTACTAGACATAAAGTCTAAAGTAACGCCTAAACTAACCCCTACGAGTACACTAGCTGTAGAACTGTACATTACATTAGTCGTTAATAAATAAAGTAAATTATTTTCCCGGATCATTGTCATTAGCCACAGGACCGCGGCCGCATACCGTTCAGGATTACGTCCACACTAGGTCCACACCAGGTTCACACCAAGTCCACACCAGGTCCACAACCACATCCGACATGTATCACCACATGTGGACCAACATGGACCTCTATCTAACTATACTAAAGACAGTTCAAAGTTAACATTTTGTCTGTTTTTTTTACTATTATTACTTTCACTAATATTTTGTATGTTTTATGTTATCCACAATATGCTCAATCGTCGATTTTTATAACGTAAACATATAAGTTTGTACTTTATCTTAACGTATCAACAATTATATGGCATAATCCCAAATCGGGTGGCAAATGCTATTAAAATAAGTTATTAATATCCCGCATAAATTTGAATAGGATGAGTAAACTGACTGAGCTTTATTTGCCACCAACAAGGCGGGAAGACAATGGATCGATTGATGAGAAGGGTTTCGGTTGTTGACGTTGAGATAAGGGTTATCTAAAGATAAATCGTCAAGAACGATGCGATACAATAACACAATATTCCAAATGAGAAATAATTGCCAATAATTATTACAAATCAAATATTTACAATAACACTATGAACGATGCTATCTTATATCTATACTTCTGACAGTCATAAAGCCAATACCGGTGTAGTAAGCTGAAATGAGGGTCATTTTCGACAACGCCTAATTTTCTACTTTTGTGAAATTGCAAAAAAAAACTTCTCGATAGAATCAAATATTGTTTATACTTGCAACACCCTGTATACTTTATAACCAAGAACATCGGATGCCAAAAAGTAAAATAGATGCTAAACCCAAGATGCAGCGGTAAAAAGTTTTGATTAAACCCTCAGATAAGCTGTGGCCTCTACGATGCCGGTCTGAAAGAAAATTATATCTTCACTATTGTCATAGTTTTTGTGAAATTTAAAGTTTGGGCTGATACTGGCGTTGCGCCAGTGAAATTTAACTTTATTGTTTTAAAGTGTTTCCAGTAGACAGAGTGCTTGGCCACCGTCATCATGTGGCCACCGGCATCGTTTGAGTATTTTTGCCATAGTCATGTAGCCACAGCCTTTACGCAAGGCTATTATTATTTTGTGAAATAATAATAATTATTTTGTGCTTATACATATGTACAGATTACTATTATACTTTGCCAATGTGCTTGTTGAGGAAACCATCGAAGAATACGAGTATGTAAAAACCATTCAACGTGTTTCTTTAACAGATTTAATTAGTCTACTACCACTTCAGTAAGCTGCTTTCGAAAACACTCCCTTGAATACACTACTACTTCTTTAGAGTTGGTAACTTTTTTCCGTAACCTTTATATTTTTTACACAATACAGTAAGTAGGTATGTAACCTACTTACTGTATTGTGTAAAAAATATAGAAGTACGTAAAAACAACGTAAACATAGTACGCCTTTCTGCTTTATTCCATAAGTCACTCATTCACCCAAAGGTTTCCTGGATCACTTTTAGAAATAAGACCGCATATTGAGCTTCCTCTTACTTTGTAATGTAATAAGTATGTTGTGAGTGTTGCATTTCAATATTGTAGTATTCTTACCAGCAAACACGAGGAGAGCAGCGGCGGTGAATACGGCGGAGACACTGGGCGCCATGTCAGAGCGAGCCCCGCCGCGCCGGCCGCGTCATCGCGCGCGCATACCGCCGGGCGCCAACCTCTCTGCAACAGAACAAACAAGTGAGTCAGAAGATTCACCTCTCTGGCCCTTAGCACGGGGCGCTATTAAGACGTGACAAAAGTTCTCCGTCGCGCTCGCTCTCGAGGCTGCACGATGTGAGTGAGTACGCTCTTGTTACGTCTTAATGCGCCCCGTACTAGCCCTTCTGAAAAACTCCCATAAACCCTTAGTCAAAACATCCGAACCCACGGCCTCAAGAATGAGAGCTGAGACGTTGGCTTCATATACTTTTGCGGAACTAGTGGGGGTATCATATCCATGAAAAAGTAACCAGGCCCTGTCGCACAGGTCGCTATTAAGATGTGACAAAAGTTCTCCGTCGCGTCGCGCTCGCTCTCGAGGCTGCACGATGTGAGTGAGTGCGATGCAAAACTCTTGTCACGTCTTAATGCACCTCGTACTAGCCCTTCTGAACAAAGGTCCCATAAACCCTGAGTCAAAACATCCGAACCCACGGCCTCAAGAATGAGAGCCGAGACGTTGGCTTCATATACTTTGCGGAACTAGTGCTGAAAGTGCGGGCATTATAGCCATAGAAAAAGTGACCAGCTCTTTATAGTAACCAGCTTTTTACCTTTATAGGTACGTCATCAAGTTAAATGTCTCTAGACTGGTAGCTGTATTGATTCGCGGTGGCACTCCTTGGGGAAGTATGTATAAAAGCGAAGACCAAAATAATGAGCCCTAAACGCAAACAAGACTATATAATTTAGAAGTTTTTTAACCTAAATACACAGTATCATAAACCATAGGCACTGTTAATATCAAATATGATTTTGCAGCTTTAAAGTGAAAATTCGGCCTACCGGTGCTATGTAGCGGGACCCGCGGAATACGTTCCACGGTCTGGGCTCAGACAGGCGCAGATTAAAAGGCGGAACGGGCAATTTGTTACTTACAATTTAACAGTATTTTAACTGAAATGTCGGAGCTGGTTCTGACTTTAAAACATTGCAATAGTAAGCACTACTGTAATAGGGTAAGTATTTCGTTTTGTTTGTTAGAGAGTGTGTTGCAAAAGTTGTAGGTATAGTAAAATTAGGCCAGGCTTATTCTCAACAAATTTTGTTTCACGGCTATGAATGAATGAGCCGGGAGTCGATCCTTTTCTGTTCACTACCGTATACATAAGAAACAGTTGTTTTAAAAATTATATAAAGAATTAAACAGAGTATCTAATAGTTATAGGGAACTTTATTTATGGAAAACAACACATAGTCATATACCTAGATACCTCGCGCGCGTACCACGTCTGGCGCCATGAACAAAATAAGTAAAAACAGTAACAGTTCCCGTTATTAAATGTCACCGCGGCGCTGCTATTAATATGAAAATTCCAAAGAGGTTTCCATAAAATAAAGGTTAGGGTTGAACCTTATATAAAGAGTGACTGAAATACCGCGAGGAGACTGTGGACGCTAAGCTAAGCCTTAGTTTAAAGTAACGAGATGCTAATGCTTTAATAACGCTACATCGTAGACGCGATAAAGCTGTTCAGAAGCTATTAGCTGTGCGGCCATCGCTGGAACTACATGGCTTTAGTCACTCCAACTGAATCCACCCCTGATGGTGGGCTACTCTGGCTTGAAGAAACATGAAGTTTCAGAGAGCTTCTATCACTTACAGTACGTCTAGTACAACGTTTAGCGCATTACCTCTCAAAAACTCCGTATTTTGACGAGCAAAATTAAAGCCTCCCTGAACTAATTCAATGGAAACCTTCACCGAATAATGAAAAGAGACAACCATAAAATACACAAAGCCACCGAAAACATTAATTAGAAATTAAGGCAAGATTATAATCTCTATAGAAAATCCGAACAAAACATTTCATTAAACCGCTTAAGTAGCGTCTGCCAGAGATCTTTGTGTTGACAAAGACGGCCTCGCTACAGGTGGTTATTTCATGGTTATCGCTTGGGTACAATTAATTGGTCGGTATTCAGTCGTTTGGCAAGGCGCGGCGCGGCGCGGGCGGGCGGTATTCGGCGGGATTGTGCGGGGGCCGGCGGGGTGTGCGGGGGCGGGCGGGGCGTGCGGGTCACGGGGGTGACGAGGGTGCCCAACAACAGGTCCCAGTTTATCTGGTGGTCAGCAAGGAGACTGGTTTATAAGGAGTTTAGACTTAGAGCTTCAAACTGAGTTTTAATAAAGATTGTCTTCATAGATAAAGCTGCCAATCCACCATGATAGTCTAACATAATTTTCGTCAAAATATTTAGATAAAGTACCTACTTTAAGAAATACTATTCATATCAATTTGAGACAGAATAGATAAGACTCCGAATAACTAAAAGTAAACTTCTAAATCCGTGATATCAGATACATACTGAATACTCAAGTCTAGACGAGATAATAATTCTCGTAACGCGTAAGTATAAGTACATGCTTATTCGTTTTCAAGTTAGAAAACACACTGGGGCCATAACATAACAATCACATTTACCAGGAAAAAGCGGGCTCGCGCGACAAACAAAAATAAAACTCATATTAGCAAAAGCACTCACTCGAATCTTAATTAGGTAAGTACAAACCACACCAACTGAAAACTTCGTGTTATGTTAAAACCCACTTTCACAACATTATTTTTAAGTAGGTACAGCACGTACAATTGTATTTTTTTATTTTCTTTAAGCTAAACACTATAAAACTATGTAGGAATAAAGGTAAGATTCTGAAAATGTAGGAACTGAAAGCCAATGACTAATGAAGGCTGACTCTAGGGACTCGATAATAACCTAATGGAAAGCCGTAGTCTACGTCCCATGGGAGGCAGGCGTGAGTATAAATATGCTATTGAGGTAGTACTCGTAAGGCTTTCGCGATGACAATACCCACAGCCGGGGTATCGGCGAGGGATCTTATGAAATACGAGATGTACTCAGTTATAAGATAGTAAGGTATGTGATGTGGGTATAGGCTAACCCAACTAACCACAAGATGCTCACTTGTTTAGAGTCTTGGTTCCTGAAGAATAGCGATGTTATGAATGTAGAACTTTTAGCCTACACCCTTCCTACACCCGGCAATAAGCAAGTATGAAAGCTTAGCAGGCGTATATATGTATCCTAAACGGACGGATAGATTCGAAATTGTATTTTTTTTTGGAAGGAATGATAGAATGCTTCTGCGCTAAATCCGTTCAGAGTAAATTATATTTTATAAATAACTTCCGCTTATCCATATCTTTACAGTTATAAGAAAGTGCCACCATACATATATGGTGTTACCGCTATGTGCCTCTGAATCAGCTTTCCTATAACCATAAAAAAATATTAACAAGAACTGTGACTCAAAACAGCACTACGAAAAGTATCGGAAAATTCTTAAATAACTATTCCGCCCCACCCCCACTACAACTCTGCAACATGACAAATGTTGTAGAGGGCAGCACAATAGTTGTCGACCCCGCGGCCGTAGCCGTCCGGGTGAATTTACGACGAATTCCGGCCACCCTGTATACATGACGCGATAGAAGGTGGTTTAGAGCCTCTGGTATTGAATCGAGCCGTTTTGAACGCTTAATTTATTACATTTTATTGGATATGTTCTTTCTGAATTTATGTCTTACGCTTTTGCTTCTGACACGGACTTGCGCAAGGTGGAGTTGAGCGTTGGTAACTTTACAACTGAACACCTATTAAACTAAGGTATCAGGGGTGACAAGTAAGATACATTTCCTACGATGTAGAATATCAGATGAGCAGGTCTGTTAATGTACTAAGATACTAAGGCCTTTGATATGTTCTAGATTATAACCCAATAGTGCTTTTCTCTAAAAACCAACTAACGCAAACTTCAATTACCTTAAGCATAACCATCTTTCAGTGTTACCTGCCGACGTACCACAGTTCTCTTTTGCTTTGTTTAGAAACCAATTATGACTTTGTGAGAATATTGCCCAACTTCCTTTTACTTGCCGCGACATCGACATTACAGAACACCATTAACCGAGGGTTAACTCCTTAAAAATGCAAACTCCGTGCAGGTTGGTATTGGTGCACGGTGAAGCACAGTAGAACTGTGCCAGTAAGAGCACTTCCGTGTAAGATCTTCAGCTGCCTTGGAACGACTTAACAAATTTAGCACGGCAGCTGTGACGAATGGAACGAGGCAGAGACCTCCCCGAGTAACGTTTCACATGTTCTTTATTAAATACGTCCGACGCACCATCTATCACCATAACTTTTATATTCTGTAAAAGAAACTTCTAATACATAGCTAAAGAAGCGCAAAACCACCTATAGCCGGTACATCCAGAATCCTTTATGCAAACTAGTTTATGAAGCCATCGTGATAATAAAGGCATTGACTATTCATCGTATTCACTCAGTGAACTGAGTCGAATCATTTGTGACTAGCAGCAATAATGCATGCATGAGCAGCCCCGACACAACCCGGGAGCGGCGGGGAAGGATTCTCGACCGAGTGATCGCAGCCTCTCACCAAATCGTATAGTGTGGATGAAGTCACTGGTATTCGTATGTTTACTACAGTCAATCCTATTAACACTGTTTCATTTTGGTTGTTAATATGAAATGTTGTTTATTTATTTATTTATTTATATAAGGTTACACCAACAGGATAGCATACATACAGGTTTTAATATTATTTTATACAAGAATTGTTCACGTACGTACCCCAATTATAGGTGAACACAACATTTTTATATTCACAACAGCTTACTTAAACTAACATGCAACTATGAGTAGATATAATAATAATAAAAACCTAAACCTAATTAACCTAAATGTAGGGCGTCCAGTACTTTATTCCTATATGAGCCGAGAGAATCATGATAAACGTCAATATCTTTATTTTTTTTCGTGAAGTCTAGCGTTTATCCTATTGTAACCCATAAACATACGGTAGACAGGGGAGTTTCGGGTGGTATTTGCTTTTAATACAGGTATGTAGAAAGTTTATTGGGAAATTGAAATTGGAAGTTATTAGTTTTGATAAAACTTGAGTTGAAATTTACAAGGATATTTACAAGGATTTTACATAAATCTGAGGAATACGCACGCAAGCTGTACGCAGATAGCTGTTAAAAATAAGTGTCATTTTTTAATTAAATGGCTTGTGGTACTACTAATTGATTTAATTTAAAAATAAACTACTACTTCGAACAATCCAATACAACCACTTCAATCTGCTAATGAAATAATAATAAAGCGAATCATGAATGGTGCAGCTATTAATACCTGCATACGTACTCTGCCTACGTATTTCACCTCCAGTGCATTCGCAGTCTAGCACTGTTCTATTAACTTTGTTCATTGAATTCAAATAGGTGTTATCGATTTTAGCACACAAAAAGAACAATGGAATTCTATTAGCGTACATTGTTCGGAGGTTCTAGACCACAAACTGAAATGCTAATCGTACTCGGACATCCACATTTGAATACTTCTAAACCTTCCCCTGTTTTTTTAATGTTTGTTTAAAGTGTTCATATTACAGCAAGATTTATAATAACTTACAACTGGCAAAAGTAATTGATGCACCAATTTTTTGTTTGTGAGCTTAATATATTTGTAAATTTACGAATATTGAAGTTAGCGATAACCTAGTGTATGAAATAGCTGATTGCACAGTTTTCAGCAACCTGAGTGCCTGAAGTAGACTTGACTGACGCTGCAGTTTGTGCCAACTTGGCTTCTGTTTGTCAGATTTATAGGTGCAAACGTAGGAAACATGAAACTTTTTGTTATCATAATCATCATCAGCCCGTAATCCATTGCAGGACATAATGGAGGTCCCGAGGAGCGCCACAACACTCTGTCCTTGGCCCCCCTCAGCAGGCATTACCTCAACAGGCCACCTGTCTAAGGTAAAAATTTATGGACATTAAGGAATCATATTCTTCTTAGAGATTTATTTAATTGATTATATCTAGGCGAGCACCCGGTTACAGTCTCTAAAGGTCCTTGTTTCATAAAAAAATTAAAACAGTAACCACCCCACGGCTTATGTTAGATGCTAACGATACCCACACTCTATTTATAAATGAAACATCCTACGTTATTTATGTCCCTTCATAAAGGTAGAGATTTTTGTGTGGGCACAAACAAAGGTCAATTTAACAGATGAGTTGATAAAAAAGTTGTTAGCTTTTTACACACGGTCTCTCCATCCTACAGGCTTTTTATGGATTAAATATTATATGCCATTGCCATAGGTCGCTGTGGAACACTCCAACACTTCTTGATAATGATAAACCTATGAGTTATAATTATAATCAAACATGCATGCATGCACGGGTGTAATCCTTGGATTTATCATCATACGTGACTCGCAAGCGGCCGTTATTTATCCCGAGATTATTCCCGAGGCTCCGCCACTCCGATTGGATGTCCATGTTCAAATCGCGTGTTTACGCGTATCGTCCATGTAGTCACCATCCGACGCGAGATTCGTGAAAACACAACTTGAAGCTAAGTTAAGTAATAGACTATTCTATACGTTCCTAGCAATACCACACGATATAACTTACTGCCTGTAAGCTGTGCCGTGTAACAATGTAAACGCACCTTTACAATTTTGTATCCACCTTTACATGCGCAGAAAAGTGCTCAATTACTGAAGCGTGTACAGTTCCTATAGGTAAGTAGGTATTCTAGACTTAAATTTCTTTATGTGAAAAGGTCCAAGGGTCTGAATGTCCATTATTAACATATCTTTGTAATTAAGATCTTGCCAAAAGGCTTTTATTTTTCGTCTGTGAAACCGTGATGTGTTATTTTAGGTCAGTTTTACACGAATTTAGGTTCAAAGGAAAGTGAGTGTTACATTACCGTACAAAGTGCAGATGCCTACATATTTAAAACATATTACGTTCTGATGTTTCGTATGATTAGATTTCCAAGAATAAAGTAATTTGTTTTTTGCAAAGACATTTTTATGAACACAGTGTATAATCCCCTCGATGTATATACAATATACATGTTTGTACAAAGCCTAAAAGCACATGGCAATATTCAATATTCTCCATGCAAAATTTAAATTTGATGCTAATAATTGAATCCACACGACTATTTAATAGGTCATTTATGTTGTAAATAGGAAATCGTTTCAGCCGCCATAATTGGTTATTAGCCAACTCGCGCGAGCTTTGAAAGGGACAACATCAATATCAGTACCTACTTCAAAATGAAACGTACTAAGTAGGAGTAAGTACGATATCTTTTACTACGTTTATTTTATTTTTTCAGGTACATTGAACATTTTAGGTAAGCATATAGATAACGATAACAAACCCGTGTAGCGGGAGTAAATACTTTTTCAATCATGTTTTACCTAAAAACGAAGTTTTCAAAAGAATTCGAACGAATGACATTCAAGAATAAAAATTATACCGTTTATTAATTACAAATAAATTGAAAACCTCTGAAACCTAAGCCACCACCGATATTTGAATACGAACGTTCGTATATTGTTAATCTAAGTAACCCACGGATCGCCTGATACCTTGTTTTACCTACGCACTAATAGTTATATGAAATCTGGTTTGAGTTGATCCGTTATAGCGGTGGCGACGTGTGGCCTGAGATTAGAACCCGGAATGTGGGTGTCTGGGTGTGCGAGCCGATAACTACTGCGGCACATAGATCAGGGGTTACTGTAGCAGTGTACCTATCACCAAGCTATTGACAATGATTTTAGGATTCAAAATGTATTGAATTTGATAATGATTGCTTCGTACATGTTATTTCGTTTTGCTTTCCCCTAAGCCCTGGATAAACCACGACCGAACGGGAGCTGTCATGCAATGTACTGTGCGTTTATGGTGATGCGCTATGCCTATGGAAGTAATATAAGTAGGTACCTACCTAAAGTTATTACTTCCATGGCTATGCCAACTACACTAGCGATCAATGAAAAGTTCTACGAGCCAATGCCGTTCCATTTGTCACTGAAACTTACACCCATATTCTAAGTCATTTCCTTCACTTAAGATTCTACTTCACTTGTTGAAGGATGCCATAAGGGATCTCTCACAGAACACTTCAAATCGGTATTCTAAGTCGGTATTTTGACATTCCTTCAAAAAGGAAGCTAGAAATATTTCGCTTAGGATTTTTTTACGTTCTATAGCTAATTAAATCATTTCCGGTCTCATTTTCTTTTGTCTATGGTAGAAATACGACTCCTTTTCTTGAGATTTATCAACACATTTCGTTCTACGCAGATGCTACAATCTATGACACGGAATAAATAACTTCAAATCTTCAAACAATGTCAAAAAAAAATTGCAGTAACGAAACGTGTTTAGTGTCATTGTATAAAAAAGAATAACAATCAACATTAACATCTATGAAAACAATTTCTTCACTCCTGCAGTTTTAACAGCGTACCTATTAAAATCGTAATCTTTAGAAATTTCCTGTGATATCTAATCAATAGGTGAAAATGAGTGGAAGTGGAAGAATTGACTAATTACATAGTTTTTTTATCTTTAATTATTTAATAAATATTTGATTATTTGTTGTTCTACATTTCCTATGTTATTTCTAAAGTTTTTTGTCAGGTAGAAGCTGGATGAGGAAGACTGATTCGTTGATTATTATGTAAAACATTGTGATACTTAAATAAAACATTTTGAAGTACCTGTTATTTTTTATTACAAAATCATACATATGAAAAAAAGTAAAAACGATAAAATGTTTATTTAGCTAAAAACTGTCTTATTTATTTAACAAAAATCAAACTTTCATATCATACCTAATTAAAATGCCTGGTTATAAATGCACTCCTTATTATGCTACCTCGCGCTGCGTTTTTTAAAGGGTTTTCAGCATCCCTTATGTATCGCCGTGCCAAGAAATTATATGGTTCTCCTAAAACGTATTCAATAAATTCGTCAAACTCCGCTATTTCTATCCTTAGAGTATCTATAAGGTAGCTCAAGAGGTACCTTCACTTTGACAGTTCATTCCAAAACCTTGAGTAAGAAAATGCTTAAGTGAAGGAGACTTTTTACGACTATAGCTACCGAATTAAGGAAGAAACCTTAAGTCAAGGAAATTATAAGGAAAGGAAGTGACTAAGAATATGGGTGTTAGTATTTCTTTGAAACTTCCTTTTTTATAAAATTAATCAGGTCTAGTCTCCCTAATTCCGAGTTTTCATTACACCACTTTTGCACTGTGAAAATAGAGTTTTTAATTTGTTTATAATCAAATAATAAAATCAAATTTATATTTAAAGTACTTTTTAGTTTTAGCTTCAATTATGTTGTAAGTCGTTTTATTGTTATTTATTAATAGATATAAGTTTATTGAACCAACCATCAGCCTCTTGTAGTGGTCAGTATATGAAATGCCACTACTGACCAATTGTCTTGCCCATGACCCGTGTCGTCTATCAAAGCAATATTATGTAAATTTGATTTAAAAAGCACCAGCATAGCGTATTCTCCTGAAAATGTAAACGCCACTAATGCCTAAGCTGCGCTAAGCAAGAAAGATGATAAAACGCATCGCAATCTATTTCACATTCTCCGAGTGTGCCCGGGCCGCCCGGCTGCCGGGTCACACACGCCGTCCAGTAATTAGAATCTAGACCAATCTACACTAGCGGACCTACCGAGTATGGCGTTCAATTCAAACATAACTTAGTACGAAATCAGGTTCAAGGTTGAAAGAAAATGTGGGCTATCAACGTCTTGCAAATTCTTTCACTACTTATAAAAAATTTGGTTTGTCACCAACACGATAAGAAGATAAAGAAATAGAAAGTAGCGTTACTTATCTGGCTGCATTACAATACTACCTACAAATAGAAAAGGGAAGCTGAAGCTCTTCAGTAATTTACATTTATGAAACCAGCCGTGTCTGCTCAATTATGCTATTAAAAACGTAACATTTGTTCAAGAAATTGCTCGTAATAGATGATGCCCAGGACCGTCCCATCCGATCTTCAAGAGATCAATCAATAGGGCATTTGCCTTTAGTAATAAGAAGAGTTTATATGTGCTTTTCACCATTTTTTTTTATTGTATACCTCTAGGTAAATACATAGGTACAGTAAAATCTTAAACTAAACTAGTATACAAGGGCGGACTTATCGCCTAAACGCGATCTCTTCCAGCCAACCCTGATAAAGATAACAACTGTAGGTACAACTGCCTATATATAAAACCCCTCTAAAACCCATGGTCGCAATGAAATTCGCTAGGCGGTCGAAGGAGACCCGCAACAACAGTTTAGATATGTCCGTAACATGATACAAGAGGATGTGTGTCTGTGTGTAGATAGTCGCCTCTGCGGTGTAATAGCTGATAGGGCGCTTCAATTACCAACGAGCACGATACGTTCATAAACTATGTAATAGTTAGGATGTCAAGATTTAGGTAGTAAAGGGTTTAGCTGTATTATCGAGGAATGAGATTCCGATTACATCGATAAATTAATGTTGGGTAAATTATGTTGATCGAGATTTAATATCGGAATATATAATATGTTGGTTTTAATATTCATGTTTTGTTTCGACGAAATATGCAGGGTTCTTACGGTGTGTCTTGCACCAACCTTCGAATCGAGATTAAATATTTTCCTGGCATGATTTGACAGTATTCATACAATAAGAAAGTGACAGCAAGTGATGTAAATCAATCGATGCTCGGGCGCATATTATTATTATAGGATACACAGAGGGACTTGCGCCACATATTTAAATTTAAACAATGAAGTCATTAAAACAACAACAAATAACATTTTAAGATTCACACTCTAAATAGATCCGAAATACAATACGTTTGAAATTGAATACAGCTTACTCGCGGCTTATTCAACCAAGCAAGTACCGAACTGAAATCCAAAATACATTTCTCCGTTTTCCTGCAAAATAACGTTTACTATCTGTTCCGGCTGCCTGCAGACACTTGAATGACACTACAATTCTCTTGTAAAGTAAATACAGTAGACAGTGCTATATTTAAATAAATAGGATCCGAAGGTAAGATAAATATGTTTCCCTAATTTATTTATAACGAAAGATTAACTTAATCTTCTACTGGTCGAATTGATATACATATTTATCTTTCTAACTTTGCATCTTATTGATTCCGGCATCGCAAGAATCACAAGAAGTTATGGACATAGCTCATGTTAGAGTCACCAGTTTTATAATATCTCCGTAACACGTATTTTAAAATTTGGTTTACTGAGGCTCAACCCTAAAAACATCACTAAAAAACAAATTATGGAGGTGAGAATATGCGGTGAGTCATGCGACGATGCAGCAGACGGCGCGACGTGTCCCGACGACAAAATGTATCCTGTAGAAACGTTATGTCATTTACCGGAAAGGGCCTTAAATCACATAGACGCGACTACTACTGTACAATATACATTAGGGTAAGCGTCAATTCACACGTACCACAACCACACCACGTCGCAGCGACAAAATGTGGTCAAGCTGTGGTTACGTGTGAATTGTGTGACAGCGGCTTTTTGCAGTTGCGTTGTGGCAGCGACAAAATGTCGATGTGGTTGCGTTGTCGCTGTCATTGCGATGTGGTAACCACGTCGTCGTGTGCAGTTAATACGGAAAACAGGTTGCCGCGGTGCCGCCGCCGCCGCGTGGCGGCGTTGCCGTTGCGATGTGGTTGCGTTGTGGTTGCGATGTGGTTGCGATGTGGTCGTATTACACAGGTGGTCGATAACAACGGCAAAATGTGGCACGTGTGAATTGGATTATTCATTGTCAATACAAAATATACCCCCGACCACACCGCGTGGTTGTGGTGTGGTTGTGGCTGTGGTGTGGTTGTGGTACGTCTGAATTGACCCTAAGATATTCACAAACATAAATTCAAGTAAAAATAAGAGCACAATATACAACAATGAACATTCATTCACATCGCACCCTACATGTCAAAGGAGAAAAGAAAGCTTTGAAAACCCATTATATTGTACATAACAGCTGCCCTTTTGCCATACGGAGCACAAGGCCTTATGAAGTGGGAGTAACGATCACGACCTCGATACTGCCGTAATGAGATGGGAGAGGGGTGGGTACCATGAGATTTTAACAGACATCGGGAAAAAATATCGATACTGAAGTAGATATGTTTCCTAGGACCACTATTTTAATGCTAAAAGCCGGTTTCACTAGACCGGAGATACAGAAATCTCTAAAATGTATGTTGGTTTAATATTATGTTTTTAATTTTTATGCCTGAATTCTCAGATTGTAAACTTGACTTTAATAAAACCCTAATTTTATGTTAATGCTAAGTCCAATTTGTACTGTACGTGTAAATTTAGCTAAGGTTGAAATAGCTATGTATGTATGTCCAATATATTTTAGTCTAGCTAGGCACAAGTTTAGACTACTTAGACAGATGGTACGGGAGTTTAGGAAACACAAACGTACTAAATGTTTCTTTGGGATGAAATTCTATAGTTACAGTAGGTAATGTATACTTACATCTATTGTATTTTCGTCAATGAGATGCAAATTCCTATTAAAAAGTATGCAGTCAAAGACTAAATAAAGAATTTATAATTGTATGTATATTGTAACCTACCTACTTTTCATAGATTTCTTTTTACTTTCGAGTACATTAGACACAATTTGTTTTTCTTCATTTGTTTCATGGTACGGCCTCTAATACTGGGTCTGAAATCATTTCTGAGCAACCCATGCCTCGGTGACGAATTGCCACCGTGATTCTTTCGTGAAACTTTCACCATACAATTTCATATTTACACATAAATTAAAAAATATATAATAATCATACTCCCTTTTTCCCTGCCCTAATTAAAACACCACAAAGAACAGACAATGAAAAGCACGCATAATCTATGATATTTTTTATCAACTTACATAATATCTTTATACACCTAGTTGTATTGTATTACATTTTTGTAATACTATTATGTAGGTACTTAGTAGGTATAAAATACGGACATATGACTCATTATGTGGCATTAAAAGTTGCAAAATCATACCATATAGGAATATTTTTGTGAATAAATATGAGAGTACGATTAAATATACCGTTGAATACAAATGGACAAGCCTGTGCGTTCGTCGATATCGACATGGGTGAAATATGGCTTCCCGAATGTAAAATTCCGGATATTCATTCAATACCGAAAACATGGTAAAGGACAAGTTTTTTTAAATAAATTACTCTCATTCAAAGCCGCAAAAAATATTTGTAAAATTAGAAGGATTTGCAAAAACTGAAAAAAGTACACAAAATCATCTTACATTATACATATACATTTACTGTACTACTACAGTAATCCCTTATACTTACTGTTACTAGGAACTCTGTAACGAACAAACGCTTCCTCTTAGCAATCCAAGCGGCTGCTTAATGTATGTAAAGCAATCTAGTTTACAATTCAGTTTGTGAAACCGAAACTTTCGCAGCTACTCGCAGCTTAAGGTGCGGTTAAAGGGTCACAGGTACGCTGTACGCTACACATATGTTTCCCTGTGAGAGGTGAACACATGGGTACGCTTGACACTTGAGGATTTACTTGCCAACCGTGTGTAGACGTGCCTCGAATAGAAAACACGTGTACAGAGAGGCCCTCTCATTGAGCTGGCGTTATTTCGATAGTTTTGTGAATTGTAAAGGATGAGAGGAAGCCAAACGGAATACAAGACTGGTGGTAAGCCAGGAACGCTTTTGTGGAATACTCGAAGCACGCTAGCGCTACACTTCTTTTGAATTTCTCCTTACCTACAAAGGATCAAGGAATGATCTTTCATTTTATACTGTAAGAGAGCATGTTATTTCTATAGATACATAAACAATATATTATATTCTAATAATAGGAGTCTAACGATGATAGATAGTATGATAGAATACTAAATGAGTATATAAGGGGAAGTATGAAAGTGGCTCCTATAGTGGAGAAGTTGAAAAGCCATCGCCTTTCTTGGTTTGGGCATTTCATGAGAAGAAAAGATAACTATGTTACAAAGAAAGTGTTAAAAATGAGATCTGAAGGAAGGCGTAAGAGAGGAAGACCAAGAAAGACGTGGCTTGATTGTGTAAAAGAAAATATGAGAGAGTGTGGAGTGAATGAGGATATGACAGAGGATAGGGTAAAATGGCGTGACATGACGCACAAAGCCGACCCTAAATAAGGAAAAGGCTAGGAAGAAGAACAAGAAGAACAATAGGAGATGTCTAACGTAAAACTATCCTCGGCGCGACGCATGATGGCTAATGGCCAGTTTCAATAGCTCTATTTACTGCTACTGATAACGATAATAGATAGTTAGTGTCGTACAAGGATATCACATACAAACCTATTACTCGTATTTGTCAAACTCGTATGAAAGTAGGCTCGAAAGTAGTTACCTTGACGACGGGAGCAGTGGTTAGAAACTCTGACTGTTGTGCCAAGGAGTCCCTCAGAAATATATTTTTTTTCGATCCCACAGTAGGTATCGAACTTTGTATGGTGATTACACCCTGTATTTGTCTTCAAATCTTGACTGTGCCCGATAAAGAAGACAGAGGGATAGGCATAGCCATATAGGCTCACCTTTTATTAAGTACATTGGGTCTAAAGGCAACACTGGTGAAAAATGTACCTCTTCCTACCCCGAAAGAGAGGACTGCTCTCCTTCTGTATCGTTGTAAATGTGTGTGCATGTATGTGTGTGCGTGTGTGAGTGTGTCCACGATTTTTCTTTACCAACCTTTATTTCTAGTTTCATTAAAAGGAGCCACCGATCCTTCTTATGAATTTTCCATTCATGTTTTAATTTTGGGTAACACCGCAATTAACTTATACAAAATACTTAAATAATAAACAGGTGTTTTTGAGAGTTACAATTTTAGTCCGAGTAGACCAACAATTTATGTAAAAAATCTCGAATAGCATATGTATATTTAATTCATTTATTTCAGTCCATGTTTCCAATGTTTTAAGGATCGAGTATTATTTAAATAGTACTCAAGCATCTGAAACACGATGCGCACAATAACTCAGGATGAAAATCCTCTTAAAATTATAAGGTGAGTAAATAATTGCCCAGAAGGCTCTGATCAATAGGAAAATGGAGGGCATGAATATTCTGTAAAAGATTCGCATCAAAAGGTAATCTCTCAAAATTCTAAAGATGTTGAAGAAGGGAAGTGATTCCCATTTATAAACGAACCTGTATCAGACTTAGGATCCTATTCAAGGAAGACCTTATACCTGCGCGGCGCGAAAGCACTGATAGTACCTATAAGTAGCTACGTTTATGAAAATATGGTATCGAATTTATAAAAGGCTCGTCGCTTTGTTATCGCAGACGAAATTGCCTCCGGACCGCCTCATTCTTCACGCCGCGCACCCGACAGTAATAATGGGCAACGAGACGCACGCTTTATTAACCACTTTTTCGGATAACCACCGAAAATTTGCCCCATTGTTGAAGGAATTGTTAGTCGAGGAAATACAATGAGATGTCTAAAGCAATTACAAAGAGATCCTGTTTGTACTCAGCCGGGCAAAAGTTAAACAAAAAGGCGTATAACGAGCGCAATAAGAACGTAATTAACGGGCACCATACGCACGCAGATAATCTGAAAGTAACGGCCACTCACCCCCTGATCCCGGGGCGCTAGCTCGGCCGGGGCGCTCAGCTCGGGCGGGCGCGCATTGTGCCGCTGCCTCCGCGGCTCGACACACACTCGCACTGCACAGACTCCGGTCGGACGTCACTGGCACCGAGTGGGTTGAGGCGGTCCGGGGCGCCACCTGTCGCTGCGAGCGACGGGGCGGCGGCGTGCGGCGGCGGCGGCGGCCGGGAGACGACTGAGCCCGGGCACGTGGCGGCCGCCGCCCAGGTGCAGGCTGCACCGCGCCCGCGCCCCGCCCGCCCCGCGCCGCCCCCGCCCGCCCTGCATCCGTCTGCACTACCTCGCGAGGCTAATGCTAATAACGCTAATTAATATTTCCTGAAAGTCTGAGTGACACATCAGAATAACTCGCTTTTGATTTCTTTATTTAGCATCGCCATATTATAGATTTCTAAATCGGTATAGAATGAATTGCTTAGGTTAAAAAAAGTATACGATATTATTAAAGTGAAATTTTCCAAAGTAGCAATTCTACGAGAAAGTCCAATGCCGATCGCTGCAAAAACACTTTCCTGGTTTTAAGACTGAAATATACTTTTGAGAGATATTCGCTTTATCGATCTATTGCCGGCTACATACAGACAGACTTAACGTAGCCCAGTAAATAAAGTATTCAAAGACTTGCAGAGCTTATTGCAGTCCATGTAGCACACCGCTTGTAATACACATTATATTTTCTGAAAGTCCGGGAAAGGCCAAAAGGTAAATCCGTATACATAAAATTTAAGCAGTTGGAGCAACAAGTAAAAGGGGTTGGATGATGTATATAAGGCCGTGTTACGAAGTTAATCGAAAGCCTATAACGCGTGCCAGATGAGGCGTTAAAAGTTAGGCGGCACTTGCCAGCGACAACACGGGTTATCAACTTATCATATCGTGTAGCCGAGCTAATGTGGCGATAGGGCGTCGTTCGGGGCTCCGCGTTCACTTACCAATGTTGCTGTGTGTTCGGAGGATAAATATGAAATATGTTTTGAAACCTGTAGATACCACTATGTATTATAGTATTGTCGAGGAACGTACGGAGCTGTATGATTGGAACAGTTGCCTTACAAAAAGTTAATATGAATTGTTTTCTTTCAAGTGGTGGTAATTAATGGATATACAGTATTATAGTTGAACGTAGCTATTGCAGGGTATATATAATAATATATTATCTTGATGCCAATGTTTGTACATGAAAAGGATTCCGGTAAGATTTTATTAGTGTGATTTTAAATGTGAATTACAATAAAGTGTGTCATTATAATATGGTCAATATAACATATTCAATTCATTCATAATGGTAAGGAAATAATGTTAATTCAGAAATAAACTGAAAAAGAATTCTCAATATTTTTCTGAAAGTTCGCCGGAAGCAAGTGACAAATTTTAAATGTACGTTTATCGCTGAAAATGTTTCATAGGAGAAAATCCCATGTTCAAAGCACTCACTTTACTCACGAACACGTAGAAAGAGGATTTTAGTAGGAAGCTACATTTTTTTCTTGTAATATAGCATTTTGCTGTTGATTATACGGACACATTTCCTGTGATCAATCATCATCATTGTCAGCTTGCAATCAACCACGGCTGAATGTGCTTTCCAAAGAGCCCTACAGTCATCAGTCCAGCGGGCTGGAGGGCGTCCCACGCTACTTTCTTAATAATAAAACCTTGCCTCTGTACTGTTTTTATATAATATTTAATATTTAGAAATAAGGAAAACCCGTGTGCCCTAAATACATTTATATATTTTAATCATTCGAAAACGACGATACGGCTCGCGATTTATCTCGTGAGTAAAAACAATACAATACACTTTATTTGCACCAAGAACAAAAATTACAAAAAAAAATACTTAAAAAAAATAAAACAGTACAAAAAGGCGGCTTTATTGCTTACAGCAATCTCTACCAGACAACCTTTGGGTGGAAGAGATTGGGTCTATATACGATTGTGAAACAAACGTCCAGCGAAAATCGAGTGCCTCGCTTGGGAGTCATATCCTTCTGACTTACTACCCCGTCGGGCATTACAGTCACTATTTAAAATATTAAGTTATCACTGGATGCTTTGTCTTAAAACCAAATAATTGAGTAGGTACTTTAAAAAAACAAAGTATAAATTACTAACTTCGCTACACTTCGTCAAAAATATAGTGTGAAATGCAATAACACAAAAGTGAATTATTACGAACAGTAAATTATAAAATCCATTTTATTGAATGGCGGCTGTTGGGCGCGCGTTACCCTGAACTCGCCGGAAGTGGTATATATTTTCGCTTCCGCTTTCATATTTAAAAAAAGTAAAATTTGCGTCGGTGCCTACGAGCAATATGAACGATATTATTTATGGCGTCCAAAAACACTTTGTAATTCATTAGATAAATGGATAAGTATTCAATATTTGTGGACTAAAAGTAAAAACTTATATGATAGCATACTTATAATAGATTGTGATGTATACCTACATACCTAAGCTTGTTTTTAGACTATATTAATTAATGTATAAAATCATCCGAATCCTAAATGTTGTGCTTGTCTATGTTAATTTAAGATATACTTTTAGCTATACCTCATTCTAAATTAACCTTAAGTACTCTTAAGGGGATCCCTAAAGCTAAAATGCTAAAGTCGGCTTGATATACTTGATTAGATTGGAAAAACGGTGGCTTCTATCACATTGATAAAAATATATTTTGTAGCAGAGGGTATACTGAACATGTTAGTTGCTTATAAATTGGTGCAGGATTATAATAAGTATGTTAAAAAAAATTGCAAACACACCATGTCTTTTGCCATTTTTTGACTTATTATGAAAAAACCCTCGAAATCAGAGGGCCCATTTTCATGGAATCTTATATGTATGTGTAGGTAATTAAATTCTTAACAAAGTTACCTTAAAGAGTTGGATTTAATGGACCAGAAGTCAACTTTTTTTGCAAAAAACTAATAAATTCCGGTTTAAAAATTATGACACCGTGACAGATTTCAGATTTCTTCAGTCGTCGCCCTGGTGGCGGCCTGTTAGGAGCGATACCCACGCCATTTTATTTTTTATCAAATATTTCACAAAAACTGATTAAATCAACAAATTATGACTACAAGTATTATAATACATATGCATTTGCTATGGAAAGTTAATTTTCTAATCATTTTAAATGCAGAAAAGCCGAAAATTCTTAGAAAACATTTCGCCTTTTCGATTTGTTTACATTTTTTACTATAGAGTTACAGATGCATAGATAAAGGTAAACATTGCACATAATGACACTTATTAGATTCTCCGAATAAGAACTATACGGTCAATGCAGTATGCCAAAGCGCGAGCCTGTTTATATTCTGAGGGGTAATTTATTTTATTTTAACGGTTGTGTATGGTAGGTAAGCTACACAATATACAGGGTGTTGAAAAGTAAGTTCATAATTTGTTTTATTTGAAACCAAAAACCGTAGTTAATTAAAAATATATATATTTTAAGATGTGGTAGTCTGTAGTCTGTACACTACAGGTTGTTAAAAATAAGTAAGTATTTTAAAAAATTGAAGATCTAAAATTTACATAATTTTTTAAATCTATTTAACAAGCTTTGCAAAAAAGCGGTTAAGTGCGACTGTATCTCGCCATGAAAAAAATGAAATGTTTACTGTAGCTATGAATTTTATGCGTTACAAGTGGAATAAAATACCGCATAATATTATGTACAACTATGTAAGAGCCTAGTTTAAAAAAAAAAACTCATAAGAAAATATTAAATACACAGGTTTTTTAACCCCTGAAGGAAATAGAGGGGTGTTATAAGTTTAAAGTAAGGGCTGAATTTTTTTTTTAAATTAGGGTGATAGGTAATGTATATTTTTAATGATTTTTTCAAATAGATAAATGTTATACCATTTTTAAATTGCCATAAAATTACCTATAGTTATAGTTATAGAAAAGGGCAGGGCTACCAGTGCCCATTCGCCACTGCAACCTAAAAGATCTATAAATTATGAATTATGACTCCCCATGCCGAGTCTCACTCTACAGGCCCAGTTCTTTTATAAACCTGATATTACCTATACAGGATGTTGCAAAAAGGGTATACTGTGCCGAAAGGGTTTGACTCAGGGGTTATTCTGAACAACTTTTGTTCTCCAAGTTTTGGAAATTCTCGAAAAATAAATTCGGTCTCTATAGTAAAAAGTCACGTGATCGAATAAGTTTCTATGTAAAAGGTTTTGCTACGTGAATTTTCAAAATTGTAGAAGAAAAGTGGATCAGAATGGCACCTAAATCCACTTTTGGCTAAGCTTTATACCCTTTTTTCAATACCTTGTATAAAATATCGTCAGCGTCACCTTAGATCGTAATCATCGTAACTCCTCGTGACCAAATTTTAGAGGAGACAAAAATACTGTTTTATTTGTAGTTCTAGTTGGCATACTACCCACCTAAAGTTTTTTTTAACTAGCCTAAAAATGATTTGTTTAGACAGTCTATCTTCCTGTTCAACCGCAGCCTGAGTGCAAGTGACTCAATGACTGAAAGGAGGCCATTAGTGCTCCTAAAAAAATAAAGCAGGCCTGTAGATTATCTTTCAGTGTACCGACACATCTGATTGCTGTAAGAGCCTGATAAGCTCTTCGAACGAGTCATACCTCTGTGGTGGTACGGTTTCGACCTTTCGGACAGTCAGTTTGGCATCCGAAATGCGGATTCGAATAGTGGGTACAATACTTTGCGTTCGTTCACTGTCGGAGCAGGATAAGGAGCAGGATAAGAAGGAGCAGAACCACGGGCGAGTTGTTGCGCTGGCTGTTTGCTTAAAAATAGTAACCGCGTTCAACTCTATCCCCTAGAGGGCGAACCTTTAGGGCGGCTCTTGTATACCATCACTTGTCTTCTCTATCTCGTCATCTGCAGAAAATTGACAGAGGTCACACGTGTCTAACAGGGGAGAGGGTTTGTTTTCACTGAAGAAGTTCAGTTGCGGAGTTCCACAGCGGTAGGTCTTGGACCCCTCTGCTGTGGAACTTGGCATACAACGCGGTCCTGCAAATCAAGCTCGCAAACGGCGTTAGCACAGTGCATTTTTCTAATGTCACACAGGTCGTGAGGTAGGCTGAGAGCCTCCTTCGGGGATGACATCCCAATGATTCATTACGAAAAAATTGCTGCAGCTGTGCTCGCCATGCAGTGCATGGGCTACTTCCGAATCTGGGGGGCTGTTGCAAAGGAGTCCGTTGCCTCTATACGTTACGGGTTCCGTGCGATCTATGATCCTTCCGGGAGCACCTGTCTTGTCAAGTCGAAGAGAATGGCTCGTATTCGACGCAACCTGCAGTACTGGTGGGATTGGTTGGAGGACAGGACAGCAGGAAGCTGCAGCAGCCGTCATGCTGTGATTCGACGCATAGATGCAAAAAAAAGTTGAAAGTAACTTCATGTTAATAAAATATTAGATCTTAATTTAACAACATAACATTGCAAAAAAAAATTAACATTGTTGAGTATGTTATTGTAATTTACTAAAGTAGTAATAAAAACAAAGGCTTATTGCATAGTTTTCGTTCACGTTCGCCTACATCGCACGTTGTATATGAGAATAAAGGGTATAATTACTAAGTTTTCTTGTTTAAAAATCACGGTTTGGGGTTTAGAGGAAAACAAATGGTAAAATGCGGAATACACTTTTTTTTCGAATAAAGAGGAAAACATGTGAATTCAAAAAACGTTTCTATTGACACCAAAGAGTACTTTTCGCCGAGAAAAGTGGAGTTACAATGTTTGCGATCTAAAGTGATGATAGATCTAGAACTTATTTTTTCAGTTCACCTGCTGTTGAGTGAAATCGTAATTAGGTAAATGACTCCTTGACATGAAAATAACTTTTTTTTTATAATCGTTATAACAAAACCGTTTTTTTTAATACAGCAATATTTGTAGGTGTACTTACAGTGAGCAAAAGAGCGCAGCAAGGTGTAAATTTTTTGGTTTTTAAGAAACAAAAATATTATTTCTATCATATCCCAAATACACATAAGTACTTAAAAAAAATACACACTCTCGCCTTGTACTAATGTACTCCCTTGCGGGGGTACTTACATGTTATTATTTTTCTGGTGACCTCCCCATATCCCTTTGCCAGCTACGTAACCTTTTGTGACACCCTGTATATGCAGAGTTCTGCAAACTACTGTTCTGCTTTTGAAACACCAAAAAAAAACAGGTCGTCTAACTAAAAGGTCACGTGACCAAAAAAAAATTATATGAAGAAGCGTTTTTTTCATGAATATAAAAAATTACGTAGGATAAAAGTTTTTCAGAGTGACGCCTGAGTAACGCCCTTTCGGCTAACTATACTTTTTTTATTACACGGGGGCAGAGTTTAATACAACACCCTGAACTATTAAACTCTGATAATATTTTCGCGATTTTTTTACATTCTGATTTCATTTCCTGGCTTAGAAATAACATCAATAACATGCTGCACACGTAGGTTTCGGCATAGTATTAAACCCTTTTTGCAACAACCTGTATAAATATCGGCACGGGTACGACTTTATATATAATTAATTCGATCATCACGACCCATTACGTCCCCACTGCTGGGGCACGGGTCTCCTTCCAGTGAAGGAAGGGTTTAGGCCTAGTCCACCACGCTGGCCAAGTGCGGGTTGGTGGACCCCAACACAAGCAAGCTTGTGCTGAGAGAGTTGTCGGGTAAGTGGGCAACCCGACTGTCAGATGTTTTCAAGCCGCCCGAAGGCCTCTGACTAGGCTTAACGACTGCTGCCGAAGCAGCAACCGGGACCCACGGCTTAACGTGCCGTCCGAAGCACGGAAGCGTCCAGAAAAGCACCACTTGAAATTGGTCACCCATCCAATGGCTGACCGTGTCAGTTGTTGCTTAACCTCAGCGATCAGTTACGATCACTGAGGCCCGCTCGACTACGGACGCTTCTATAATTAATTATTAAATATTAAAAATACTTTCAAATAAAAATAAATATTTTCGTATCACAAAACAATATTACTTACTTAGTATATTTTTAACAAAGTGGCATGTCTTCACTTTTATGTTTTCGAGTACTATGTTAAAATTTCATGTCATTGTCCGTAGAACGCCCCGCATACCTCAACCCCCCCTCACTAGATTTGACAGATTCTGATTTTCTTCCAGCTTTAGTGACAGCCTTAAGTTCTTACATAGTGAAATCCTTTAATGGCCATATTTACAAACAATACTCACAAACTATGTTAATTAAGATGCTGTGGATTTTTTATCATAAATAATGAATGAATGAATGAATGAATGAATGCACCCACCCAGCCAGGAGTCACCCTGTATCACGGAAAGTGCCGCGCCTACTGGGGGACGCTCAGTTTTTAAGGGGGGGGGAACACACGCTCGAGGAAAGGGTAGGAATGGAGTATAATCGACCGAGTATGCACCCTAATTAGCCAATATAGGATGTTAGGTAGAGGAAGGAGTTGGGTTTTGTGGAGAGCGTAAGTTGGTAGCCTTCTCGGCACTTTTTTCATTTGGAGTTCGCGTCCTATTGTCTTTTTCTTGATGTAAGGGTGATTTGGTCCGTAGCAGCTTCACAATAGTTCGGGCTTGGTTATTGTGTTTTATGTTTCTGATCCTGCTGTGTAGTGACTTTCATAGTCCGATGTTTCGTCGTTACTGTCAGTTTCGCTTTCATTCAAGGCCTCGTATGCTGCAGCCTTGAAGATGTCTCTATGTGGGGCTAGGCTGACCCATTCATCCGTGGTTTTATTGTAGGTAGCTAGGCTTTGTGTTAGTGAATCTTTCCAGGTATAGATGGGTCGTCCTACCTTTTTTTCACGTGCTTGATATTTTAGTGCCGCGTGTAGTAAGTGCGGTCGTTCTCGCCTGAGAACGTGCCCGTAGTAACATATTCTGTGACATTTCAGCCTTTTGGTTATTGTTTTTCCCTGTAATACATCTTTGGCTTTCCTTGTAGGGGGCTTGTCGCGGGCGTGTTGTAGTAGGTCCCAAAGAATTAATCTTTCGTACCTTCGGAGGCGCGATCTGTTGGCTTTTGTAAGTGCCGCTACCTTCAGTCCGTATAGCATACCGGGCACAATTACCATCTTGTATATGGTACGGACAGTTTGCCAATCCATTTTTGCTTCTTTTACAAACTGAATTAACGCCTTTCCATTTTTTTCTGCTTGTTTGCAGCGGTTTCTTATTGTACTTTTTCTGCATAGTCCAGATGTTATGTAGGTGCCTAAATATTTAATTTCCTCCACTGGTTGAAGGGCAACGCCGTCGACCGTAATGAATTGCGGTTGTTTTGCTAGAAAAGGATCCCTAATTAGTATTTTGGTTTTTCCATTGTTTACCTTTAGGCCCACGCTGTATAATAGAACTTTAATTTTTTGCATTATCTCTTCGAGTTTGTCGAAGTCGTTTGAGAGTAATATTAGGTCGTCTGCAAAAGATAGTATAATCGGCAGCTGAATTGCATCGTCCTGATTCAGTTTTAGACCTGAGACTTCCTCTTCCAACGTCTTCAAAACATCATCAATTAGAATCGTGAATAGACGTGGCGATAGTGGACAACCTTGCTTGACTCCCTTGCCTTTTGTTATTTGGCTGGTTTGTTGACCTAGCCATTTTATAGAGGTGTATTCATTCATGCAAACTTTAACGATGCGGTTTGTTAAGGCTATGTTGGTTCTGGAGAGTAGTATATCTCGTAGCGCTGTGAGATCTACTGTATCGAATGCTTTCTCGAGGTCTATTGCCATTACGTATAGTCTTTTGCCTTCTCGCCACTCTTCGTCGAGAACTCGGCGAAGTGTGAATATGTGGTCGTCGGTAGATCGGTTTTGCAGGAAGGCGGCTTGATAGTTACCTGGTTGTTCGATCAATGAGTCGAGGCGGTCTAGTACAAAGTTTGCATATATACGGTATATGTTATTGCAGATTGAGATCCGTCTGTAGTCATTTACTAGTTTCGGGTTTGTGGTTTTCGGTATTGGTACCTGTACTGTTCGATTCCATGAGTTGGGTGTTATGTTATAGAGAAAAGCTTGTTGTAAATGTTTAGTTATTTCCTCTATCATTTTGGGAGGAAGTGCTTTGAATAATTCAATAACTATTTGGTCCTCTCCAGGGGCTGTTCGGTTTCGCATTTTTTTAATTATGTCTTCTACATCTTCCATGGTTGGTGGGCTGCCTAGCTTCGTTGTGTCTTCATCCGGTAGTAGTGGGACTCTGGGTCCTTCAGATTCCTTTAATTCCAGTTCCCATTTTGACATGGGGATGTAGTTAAGTTTTTTCTTTCTCTTCATGTCCATTTTGTGGTCTCTGTAAAATAGGTAGATAATCTGCATACGTTTAGATGGGTGCTTCTTTTGGAGGTCCGAGAAGAACATTTCACATGCTTTCTTTTTGTCTTCATCTTTTGCTTTTTGCAGCTTTGCTCTGCAATCCTTTAAGATTCTGTTAAGTTTTGCATTGGTCGGGTATTTCTTCCTAAGAAATTTTGCTTTTTGTAAGTTAGCCGTAGCAATTCTAATTGGTTTCGAGTTCATAAATCTTATGTTGAGCGACTCCCTTGCTGCTGATCTTATTGCTTCTGTTATTGATTCCCATTCCATCGAAGGATTGTCATCCTCTTTGTTCTGATTAGACGTAGGCATGCGGCTTAGAATTCCACTTTGGTATTTCATTCTTGTTGGTATGTTGGAGAGTGCTTCATAGTTAAATTGCTTATGATTGAATCCTGGTTGTTTATTATTAGGTGTTTTTGGGGATTGGTTTTCTTGCGTAGTTGGTGTGTTGTTCGTTTCAGTGTATAAGGTTTCTCCCCAGATAAGTTTGTGGTCCGATATCGTGTTTCGTTTACCGGCCCATTCTCCTTTAATGAATTTGAATCTTGGGTTGAATGGGTTTGTCGAAATTATATGGTCAATCTGTGATGTGTTTTTGCCAGATTTCCAGGTTGTTTTACAGGAAGGTCGGGCGGTACTGGTTTCTAATAGGAGGTTTTCATTTTCTATGGTATCTATAAGAATATCCCCATTAGGATTGTTATATTCATGGAATAGGTTATTTCCAACGTGTCGTTTCTTTAGTAGTTTTTTTGTATCTACGTAGCCAATGTGGGAGTTGAAGTCGCCTAGGATTATCGTATTTCGATTTTTAGGACTATTTCTTATGAGGAATCTGAGATTATTGAATGATTTTAACGCCATTTGGTTGTTGCTGGGGATGTGTGCCGTAATAATATGCCAATTTACGTAGTTGTTTTTCTCGTTCAAGGTTTTTAGGGAGACATACATAACATTTTTATCTGTTATAGTTTTCTCCAGGGTGATGTTATGGTTTTTACTTATGAGGATAGCGAGACCTCTATGAGCTGTGGTTTTCACTCCACTCAGGTGCCACGTGTAGTTTTTAGACTCGAAGATACCAGATGTCATTTTTGTTTCTTGTATAGCTGCTACGTGTATGTTTCTTAGTGCAAGTTCATGATCAATTCTTGATTTTTTTACTGGTGAGGACGTTCCTCTCACGTTCCATGTTGCTATAGTAAGGCTGTTAACTAGGTATTTTTTGATATACGATGCTTTTGTTCTTAATAGTGTATATCCCGTGTTGTCAGCTACATCCTCAGCACTGTTAACTGAGATTTGCGTTTCGGTTTGTGTTATTGATTGTGCTTTGATCGGCGATTGGCCGTTGCTTATGCTGTCAGGTTCCAATATTAGGCTATCATAGTGGTTATTTTCGAAAAATATGTTTATATCCCCTACGGGTTCAGTAGGTTTTTCTGGCCTGTAGGTCAGCATGCAGTCTTTCTGGTGGACGTTTACATTAATTATGTAATAGTTTGCGGCTGCAATAATAACTTCTTCACCTGCCCACATGCCATCGTTGTAGAGGCTTTTAAGATAGCGAGACCGGCCAGTTTCATCCTGAATGTTTATGGCTAATTCAATATTTAGGTCTTGGTGGTGTTCGTTAACGTACCTAGCTAGATCTCTTCGTATCGCGGCGTGGTCAAAAGTTAGATGGAACAGTTCATTTATTTGGTGCGCTAAAGCTCTGAACAAACAGTTTCCGTCCCCGAGCATCTTTATGATTTCCATTGTGAATTTAAAGTATTGGTTTTCGTTTTGAAAGTTTTATTGCCTAGGGTTGCGTTATTCCTCTTGTTTGTTAATTGGTTTTTCTGGTTATTGTTTTCGTATCGGCAGTGTTGCGTCGCTTTCTTGTTTATGACTTGCAGATGTTGAGCAATTTCTGGGTATTGTTTCGGGTTCTTTCTCTGCTGGACTCTTGGAATGTGTTTATTTTACCTAGGTTCAATGTTGCTTTGTTTTTATTTTATAGTTTGCATCTGGTTAAGTTTGCGCTTTACGTTTTTGTTATTTTTTTTTTTAATGCTTTTCACTGAATCTTTTTCTGTTTTTGTGTATCTGTAAGAGGGCTTAATACTAAGAAGTTTCTTCGCTGTGGGGTAATAAATATTAGTTAATGTTAGCGAGTCTGCACATGTCGCAGGATATTTGTGAGTATAGGTATGTTATATTTCCAGGGCTTGATTAGGTAAATAATATTTTCTACAGAAAGGTCAATAAAACAAAGCGCGATTGTTTAGGGTGTGGTATTGTTTATGTTATAATGTATCTACACACTACTTGTTATGTTATTATCACCACATGAAGGGATGTACTAATAGTTACCTAAGTTAGTATACCTAATAGTACAAAATGACAACGGAACTGAATCTGTAGGCTTTGTGCCTATTGTCTAGCACGATGTGAAGGTTTTGGTTTTATTTATAGGGGTTTTTGATGAGATATGAGCCGCTGGTATTATGTTTCAGATGCCTGTGACTGTGTTGACGATTTAGTGTTTATTGGCTGCCCTACCTCTTGACTGTTGATTATGTTATTCTGATGGTTGGCTGGCGTTTTCACGTTGTCCTCGGGGGTTAAGCATCTAAAGTATTAAACAGTATGGATTTATCTTCACCCGCGTTTTGTTTAGATTTGGCGCGTCGCTGCTTCTGGCTGGCAGAGAGTGTCGTCGTATGTCACCCGGAAAGAATAACACTATAATTATAACTAAATGATAACACTACACATTTAGATGGTTCCTAGGAATTTGTGCAGCGTCACCAATCAAAACATCAATTACTAGCGCAAGTTAATGTGTTATACTCCTGATTTGTTCTTCGTAGGCGGTATCTAGATCGTATGTATTGGAATTCTCTCACCAAATTATCGCACGGTTCTGCTTCTGGGTGTAGCGTTGAGTTGGGTAGAGACCTTCCGTCGCGCCTGTGGGGGAGGTGTATCACTCTGCCCAGGAACACACTTCACAACGAACACTAACACTAGATGCACGATCGTTAAATTGTAGCCCGGTATACAATTAATAAAGTAGAGGACTTTAGTAACATTTGCAATCAAGGAAGAGATCACTTTGTTAGCACTTGTTTAGGCGTTTTCGTTTTAGGCAATAAACGAAGGCCCGCGAGACAAAGGTTTTTTTTTTATGTGCGGCGGGTATTGCACAGCGGCCGACGGTTCGCACGTGTTGGGGACTAGGAGCGGTCAGCGGACACGTCTGTTCACCTCGGCTGTTCGACAGCAACCCTGTGGATTTTTTATCATAAATAAAATAAAATAAAAATTAATAAAATATTTACTTAACACCTGAGTTTCCGATTATTTACCTATATTTATTCTAATTCCAAGGTGGGTGTTAAGCATACCATGTTGACTACCATACATGGAGAGGCCGTTTGCGTCAGGCCAAACTGAGACCGTTTTGGCTGGTCGGATTCATCCACACACAACTCGGATTTTCATCCGTTCAGAAGGGCTAGTACCGGGTGCATTCAGAAGTGATAAGAGTTTTGCAACCTCAAGAGCGAGCGCGACGGAGAACTTTTGTCACATCTTAATAGCGCCCCGTGCTACAGGGCCAGACATAACTAAAAGGTCTGACTATCGTCAGTCGGCAGTTACCTCACCGTGCATGACACATTATGAGATCATTTAGATTCATTTAATATTCAGACTAGTCATTTTCAATAACACAATTTATATCCTAACTAATATTATAAATGCGAAAGTAACTGTGTCTGTCTGTCTGTCTGTCTGTCTGTCTGTCTGTTACTCTTTCACGCCAAAACTACTGAACGGATTTGAATGAAATTTGGTATACATACGGTCTAGACCCTGGGAAAGAACATAGGCTACTATTTATCCCGGAATTCCCACGGGAAAACTTTTTAAGGCGAAGCGGAGCGCGCGGGAACAGCTAGTTAACTATAAAAACGAAACTATGTAGGCACATTTGTATCACAAAGGTCTATAAGAACTATAAGAAGAAACTCCGGAGCGCTGAATTTCTTGGCAATGAAGTAGCATCCGCTAACAGGATGTTTCACTTCATGCGAAATGCTACTTGGCTCCGGCTACTAACTGAGCTCTCATTAGCTCTGCTCCCTACTAATTTGCTTACTTTTGGTTGCTCTAAGATAATGTGGCCAAATTGACAGCAGCACCTTTTTTTATAAAGCATGGATTTACTATGGTGTTTAAAGCGTAATTAGCAATCATTGCAGAATAATGCAGGATTAAGAACGACTTTTACACAACAGTCTCGTAGTTTGGGATGTTATTTACCTAGCATCCCTCGTTTTACAGATATGCTATGTGCTTATACCATTGGATGGTATAGAAAGCACCCCCACAAGCACATAGGATAGAATCCATCAATATCTAGTCTGCATAGCTTACGAGACGACTACATAATATAAATGTAGTTTTCACAATTGAAAGACTTCAGTCCAGCGGGCTCGGTAAGTAAATTACAAAATAAGCCACATGGGGGCGCTGTAAGCAGAATTTCAACTCACCCTGGAGCCGAGCCAAAACTCACAAATGCCCGCTAAATAAATATTAAAACGCGCCCTAATATTCTGATTATGTCCTTAATGGGGACACAGTGAGAAATGCTTTTGAAACGCTGCCACTTGGCCAAAATATCGCTAATGGCTTTTGGAGTTCTTTTCAATGCTATTTCAAATATATATTTGACCCGTAAAAGTTAAACAAAACAGGGAAGAAAAGAACAGAAAACCAATCAACACAGTGACTTGACGTTGACTGTCCAGGAATAAACATAGAACAACACAGACTCTGAGGTACCTACCCTACTCAATGGGAATAAACATCTATTAAATAAATATAAAATTACATACAAAGTTGCCCTATCCTTAACTTCTCATCCGACGTAGCTTTAGCCTTTCAATGCGATCTTCGAATACTGTCTTAGAGTAACAATAAAATACCGGAGCATGCAAACACAGCTTCACTTAGAAAGTTGAATATTCAAACATACGGTCTACCTACGGTACGTTTGCTTTGATCCCTCTGTAACTTTGTTTGACATGATACAACCATTATTTAATATCAAAACTTACCTCTTACAAGTTCACCGTGGCTTGTGGAGCCAGTGTTGCTTCATTGTTGTAGCTCGAAGCTCGACTATGCTAATTTGAATAAGTCTTTGTTTCGTTGAAATATTGTTCAAAATATTTGTATAAGTAAACCGGCGAGAGTTCATGTCTACATTTAGGTACTATGATATAGATTGACCATAAAATAATGACAATACATAATTATATTCTAATATAAGAATAGGATCCATGCTAAATGTACATAATTACATATACATGTGGTTGCAAAAGTTGTATGAGGGTGACACTCGGGGTCATTCTAAACAACTAAAGTTCTACGACTTGAAAATTCTTAAATATACAATTACACATACTTACCTGTATAATTTTGTTACATTTGGATGAAGATCGACAAATATTGTTATAAGACTTTTAAGACAATACATTTGTAGCTATACAATTGTTCACAAAGCCACTTCGTCTCTGACAAACAACACGACGACTCTCAAAGGTGTAGAAGAGTGTAAATTCGCAAAGTTCTGAGACAAATTGTAAACACGGCGACACCGGCTAAGTTTACAGTTAGACAGGGGAGAGTGCCACACTAGGAACTATCACATACACAATAAATTGTCAGTAAATATCATGTATGATTTTATTATGATTTTTTTTTCATTCACATAGCATCTTAATAAACAATACACGTATTTAGCAACATTTTCACTCAACTTCGATAAGCTATAAGTAAAAAATACGTAAGTATATATAATTTAGACCAGTTGCTGCCGTGTTAAGTATCTGAAAAGATCCAACCTTGTTTTTTATTTCAAATGTTGATGTTAACATAGCGGTATGAAGGCATTTCCTAGAAATCGAATACGCCACTCACGGTCCAAAAAATATCGTACAAAATACTGGCGTGCAATCTGTTACGCCCGTCCGCCCCCACTCGATGTCTCTCGCCCATCGCGCCGGCCTTCATAGCAGTACATAACATGTAACTAAAATACTTACTAATAAATTATAACTAAAATAACTATCTTATTAAACCCGTATACATAATTACATACTTGAAGGTTCTGGGTTTGATCTCTATTTTATCAAATGTGGCGCGGAAAGGCCTATACAGCATGGTTTGAGACGCCAATATCTAACTGTAGCTCTTTGATAAGAAAACACTGTAACATCAAAATCAATGCGTATGCTCCCGCCACTTACTAATAATAATACCAAATCTTCCATTCGTCAATAAATAAAATCTGAAAAGACATACAGGTTGATTTTACATGAAACCAATTAGCAGCAACGAGGGACCGTACATCAAATTAAATCACCATGACCAGGACAACATAAACAGGCCGCAATTCTCCACCAGCGGATGCTGACGTGGAAATCCGGACATGAAGTGTTGACCCCTCTCCCCTCCCGCGTATCTCACCCCCCAACACCCTGTTCTTGTCCCACTCGTTCAGTTATTGGTTGTCCTTTAAATCGCTTATGTGACTCTCATTGCGTTCCCATAAGTGCTATTTTGGTGTACGATGGTGTTGTTTTTGCGCACGGGGAAATGATTATATTGAACGATCAACGTAAACAGAATATTCATGCGTAATAATGCGCCGTTTATGAAGTATTCGCGGAACCAATAATTGCTACGCGCAGGGCCGAGGTTAGGTCAGAGGAGTGTGCTGGCTGCTGTGCGCACGTCCATACACTTGCAAATATTTTTGATCGCATTAGCTAGTCATTTTTACCGTCTATTTACGATTTTTTGTTTTTGAAATTGTCTATTTACGATTTACGTTTGTTTGTATTTGCAATTGTCACTCATCTTTGTCTCATCTACTTATACTTATTAAGAATGCAGTATCGCGTAAATCAGATATACAAGATTACTTCCATCACCTGATGGACACAACCTTTCCATTGGAGAATATAAGAAGATGGTTTTTTAAAAAGCGATTATGTGAACTGAATGACCTGGAACAATTCCGTCTTCTGGGAAACTAACATTATTACACAAAAGTCCCATTCCATCCCACAAAAAGTAACATCGCATCATTCTGATCACAAGGACTTTATGACCTGTAACATAATAGCTACTTTGGCGTCCTACTTTATACCTCTCTTAAGTCTTGAGTCGTATGAGATAAATTTAAACCGCAACTGTACATTTATCGTACCTCTAGTATAGATATATGATTATATGCCAATAACTACTAAAAATACTGAACTCTCGAACAAAGAATTTAATGCCTTGTCCCAGGAACCATATTTATAAAAGAAGAAAAATACATACAGACGAATTGAGAACCCTCTCCTTTTTTCGAAGTCCGTTAAAAACTTCGAACTCACACCATACATATTTAAAATTAAACTATGATGAACCTTCATCATAGTTTAATTTTAAATATGTATACTAAGCATGATACCCAAGATAAAACTTCACAACAAAACTTGCAGGCAAACCGAGAATGCATGAGTATAATAGTAGAGTAGAGTAGTTCCCGAGTACCGATACACTGCATGCATGTGAATTAATGCAGCGTGCGTTTTGTGTTTGTGTTCATTTACATACAGTACACAGTGACCGCCATAGAAATGCTGTGGAAGCGAGCTTGAATTTTTATTATTGTCTACACCATTGCTGGAATTTGTCAGAATAAAAACCTACCTTATAAAAAAATAGCACCGACATTGTCAATCATATCAGCGCTACACATCTCGTAGCACATTTGTAGCAATGCTACGACTTTCGTAGCACGAACGTAGCTGTGCTACATTGCTCGTAGCATATTCGTAGCAAGGCTACGTCTTTCGTAGCACATTTTGTAGCAGAAGGGAACTATTTTTTTTATCAATGTGTCAGTAGGTGTCGGTAGCGTAAGTACATGATTATTAAATGAATAGGTATGCTTGGGACTGAGATCAGTGGTACCTATTTAAGGTATGATTATTATTTAATTTATTATAATATAAAACAAAATCCTAAACACTTTTGGAGTTTTATTAAAGAGAAGATGAAATAGAATCAGTAACTATCCGAATAAAATGTTTTTATGCGATAGAAGTACTGAAAGTGTTCAAGAAGTATGTGACCTGTTTGCTAAAAAAATTTCAGCGGCGTTTACTACTTCAACAAATCTTAATGTAGATTATGAGCAAGGCGGAGATGATCTTTATCAAAACGTTGATGCAAAATTTTCAAGTCTACAGTTTACTGTGGCTGAGCTTTTACAGGCCCTAAAGAAAATTGATATTTCTAAAGGTCCCGGTCCCGATAACATCCCCAGTTTATTCATTAAAAAATGTGCTAATCAGCTAGCTTTAGACCTGGTTTCTCATGATTCTGTTAGTTACAGTCTCAATAACGGATTTGCTGACGACGCGTTTAAGGATTATTACCCTTGTTAACTGGATGAGTCCCACGACGAAAATCTAAAGCCCCATCCATACGCTTGCTGTTTGTCACAAACACAGCAAACAGCAAACAAAGTCACAAACACCAACCACAATCACCGAACACAAACAGCCATCCACATGCTCGGCGAACGCTCATAACATTCCGAACCGGCAAACACGGCGGACGACGAGCTATTACTTTCGGGTTGACATATTTTTATTATATAAATTAAAGCAAGAGAAAGAAAAAAGGAAAATAAGAAGAAAGCAAAGACGATGGTGTAATAATGGTGGCGATAATAATAATAATAATAAAAAATAAAAAAACTGACTTCTTCTTTTTAATTATTATTTTATTTTATAGTTTTTAGTTTATTTGCAATAATTTTTAATCAAAACTAAGATGCAAATGATACCAAAAAGTCCTACTAATCAATACGAATCATTCAAGCCTAAACACGAGGTAGTTGCTATATACTGTTGAGGAGTTCCCTTGACTGTCTTCCGTTTCCATCATCAGATCAGCTCAAGGTCACCATCATATTTTTTTGTTACAAGAACTATATTTATGTTTTTAATTTCATTAGAATCGGTTAATATGTGTCCAAAATGGAAATTCATACCCTGTTTTTACCCCTTTACCCACCCTTAGGGGTGAGATAAAATTCTGAAAAAAATGGGACCACCTGGGTACTCCACCCAATACAACAAAAAAAGAATTTTCAAAATCGGTTCAAAAACGGCGGAGTAATCGGTGAACATACATAAAAAAAAATGCGCGTCAACGAAAAAGTGTAGCAAGTTGATACGTCCGCCTCCTCCAAGCTCAGCGCGCATACTGATCGCTGCCAGACGTGTGGATACGTAGAAAACTGTTTGCCGAACATCCTTTGATCTGGCAAGAAAAACCGACACCGATGCCGAACACTGGCGAACACAAACACAAACACAAACAGGCAAACAACGACAAACACCCATCCACACGTCAGTGTTTGCTGTTTGCTGTTTGCTGTTTGCCATTGTTCGCCGAGCGTGTGGATGGGGTATAACAGAGCATTCATAAATCCAGCATTATGTGTATCATTCACTCATTTCCCTCACACTTCACTCAATATTCTGTCATATTCATTGAAATTTGTTGTCTATGTCTCTGTGATTTCAAACAACCTCAAACAACCAAACTTTTTGGTTTTGAGGTTGCCATGGTTACTATTTCTACCGAGGTTGTTTTTTGACATCCGTCATTGAAAATAATATTATTACGCCATGCCCTTTGAAAAACAATACAACGAACAAGATGGAGTGTCAGTGCAAAAGAAACTACTCGGGAAATAACATATCAATTTCTAAGTAAGGTCTTAATTTAAAATATTTTGTTAGAAGATTTTTCACTTAATTCAATAGTTCTCATTAAGTCATTAGGTTTAACTTCTTGAATCTACCTCTGTGGTCTAGTGGTAGAAGCTCAGCTTCATCACCCAGGGATCCCGGGTTCGATTTCCAGGTAGGGCCATCAATTTGTGTTTCTATATTGCGGTTCCAAGTTAGGTTAGGACATTAAATTTAAACTTTTATCTCGGTTTGACATTATATAAAACCCAGACAGTATTTTGCTTAATTTTTATGTCACACAACATCTAGTTCGTATATTGTTTATCAAAGGCTCTGTTCATTTTTCCATCTTGAATCTTGACAGAATGAGTGACAAGTAAACAACCCGTTGCCAGGTTACCGGTCTTAACCAAGTCTTAGCGGAACCCCACAGCAGCAATCAAGTTTATCACCCGATCAAGGGAGTTAACCCCGTGATTTAGCATGGTGGGACACTCACTAACCTTAACGGTCCAAAATGTAACCAAACCGAGGTATTTTTAACCTAACCGAATGGTGTGAAATTAGGCCTTACCCTTATCCATAATTTTTAATGCGTCATTAAAACGCGGTCAGTTTCCTACTTTATGGAAACAAGCACGAATAGTTCCTATTTAAGAAAGGAGAAAAATCCAACATAGGGCACTATAGACCTGTGTCAATACTAAGCTGCTTTTCTAAAGTGTTTGAACTGCTCGTAAATGGCGTATTAACTAGGCACGTTGACAACATAATCAATATTAATCAGTTGCCCGAGCACAGGATTCGAAACCTCCGTTTACGTTGCGTATCGTCAAATGTCACTGTCAAAATGTAAGGCAAATTTGTTAGTTCCAAAAGTGGCATTTGTTTTTTCCATGTTAGGTGGAATTTCACCAAACGCTAAACGTATTTAGTAGCCTGTCATACGTCTGTCAGTTGGTACAAAATGTATTTAAAATTTGATTTAAATACGTTTAGCGTTTGGTAAAAGCGACCCTTCGTGTAGATTCGAAAATAGTATCGAATCCTATGCTCGCGCCTCAGCACGGTTTCTTAAAAGGACGTTCCGTTTCTACTAACTTGGTATCTTATTTACAATATAGTCGATCGCCGATCCCAAGTAGATGTAATTTACACGGATTTTACGAGTGCTTTTGATAAAGTCGATCAATATTTATTATTACTCAAATTAAAAAGATATGGAATCTGTGCATACATGTGGCTTTGGTTTCTATCCTATTTAACAGCTAGGCCTCAAAACGTAGTCATAAATGGTTTTTCTTCTGGAACATACTACTTTACATCTGGAGTACCGCAGGGATCGCACTTAGGACCTAAACTATTTCTGATTTTCATTAATGACATTGTTGATTATTTACCAAACAGCCATAGTGCATTATTTAGAGTTCAATGCAGTCATCTGGGCCCCACATGAGATGAAGTATGGTCTTATGTTGGAGCGAATTCAAAATAAATTTATTCGGTATATATACTTAAGACAGTATGGAGTTTACCCTTTTTATCCCCTGATGTATCCAACACTGTTCGTATTAGGCATGGTGGGCTACAACGAACTACGGGTAAGAAGGGAACTAGCGTTGATGACATATTTATTTAGATTATTAAATGGTAGAACATCAAACTCTGCAATATTGGGTAGGATTAGTTTAAATATCCCGGACAGGTACGTGGAGCGGCGGCGGCGGCCGCGGCTGCTGGCGGAGCCGGCGGCGAGGACCAACCTGCTGCGGGAGGCCCCCCTCACCCGCGCCCTGCGCGCGCTTAACATTGTAGCGGAGGGGTTGGATTTGTTTCACTGTTCTCTGGTCGAATTCAATAGGAATTGTTTATACGCGCTATGTTATGTTATAAATAATAAGATATAGGGTTTAATTTTAACTAAAAACTGTATGCTTGCCTATCGCATAGGAGTAGCTGTAATGATAGGTTTTAAGTTATTAAATAAATAAATAAATAAAATTTGCCGATGACTTAAAATTGTATAGGGAAATCCTTTTAAACAATGATGTTTCTTTACTTCAAAGTGATCTTAATGCTTTATCCGTTTGGTGCAAAAGAAACAAAATGCATCTCACTCCCACAAAATGTTTCCACATAAAGTTCACGCGTAGAAAGAATCCTATTGCATCAAGTTATCAAATTGAATTGGTCGAGTTGGATGAAGAAAATGAAATTCGTGACTTAGGCATAATCTTGGACAGTAAACAGATTTTCATTAGCCATATGAACAACATCATCAGTAAATCTGCCAAAATGATAGGTTTTATTAGGAGAAATACAAAATAATTCCAATCTATTTCGACGAAAGTGACTCTGTATAAATCTCTTGCACGTAGTATCTTAGAATTTGGCAGTGTTGTCTGGAATCCCAGCTACGCGGTACACTCACAGCGCATAGAGTCAATTCAACGCGCTTTCACTCGACATCTGGCCTGGAAGAGTCCTAGTATTTCGGCACGCGCCAGCTATCAAGAACGCTCAAAGCACTTTAGGCTTGATCCACTGCATAAACGTAGAAAAATATATGACCTCACTTTCTTGCACAAATTGACACATGGAGGAACTTCAGATAAGACCTTGTTAGAAAAACTTAAATTCACAGTGCCTCGACTACCGATTCGCAAAAAACTACTGAACACTTTTTATCTCCCAAATTACCTAACTAACCTTGGAAGACATTCTCCCATTCCTCGTATAGCATAGCACGACTCGCGGCCACCTGATGAAAATCAGCGTCACAGGCTTCTGTGACATTATGTTGAGACGGTGACCAATTTGTTTGAGACACTTTGTAACCTAGTGTATTTTTTTTATTTGTTTTATTTATATGTTTTGTGTCTTGGACGAAATAAATGCCTTTTTCTTTCTTTCTTTCTTTGTATATGTAGCACATATAACCATATAAGTAATAATATTCATATATTCTCCAATACCTTACCACCTTTAACAATTTAAGTCAAAATTATTAAAATTTATGTTAAAGTTCATAATATCAGTAAAATTAACAACACACCTAACTTAAAACTTAGTTCTTAGATATTTAACTTAAAACTTTATGTTTTGGCAAATGTTGTGAATACATATTACTGGTACAAGTACTAGAATAAGACCTATGTAACTATAGTTTAAGAATGATTTGTATTGTGTACTGTTTGTATTCCTTTACCAATAAATAAATATATTATATGTTTTATTTTTTTATAAAGCGCAATAGAACCAGAGTATTTTTTATGTAATATAAATTATGATATAATCATTTCATATTTTTCTTTCCTATTACTGCGCCGCTAACAACATACCTGCCAGTTACAGGCAGTTGGTCTGACGGCTCACAAACTTGGGTAATTAGTAGCGCTGGTCTGAATCTTGAAGTCTGCTACTACATACTTACTTCACAAGACGGATTTCCCATGAACTAAGTGTAAGCTAAATTGAAATCGTAATATTTTCGTGACGTAGCTTTTTCACCGCTCACTGACTATGACAACAATGTACAATGTACTAAAAAGATTATTTTATAAGTATTAAAAAATTACATCTGGTACGAACAGCTTGACCAAAATGTTCATTTAATTTTACGCTAAAAAGTAAGTGTACAACGATTAACAATGATTCAAACTGAAAATGAAAATTTGAGTAATATAATATGATGTTAGAAATTTCCACGTAAAACTAGGCAAAACAGAATGGCATTGTCAAACATACAAGAGAACGTTGTGTGTAGTCAAATAAAAAGTTAGATATTCTATTGTAATATCATTCTTTTGGATCCACTGAACTATAGTGGACAGGGATACAACAAAATGGCTAAGTGCAAATCGTATTTTGTCCTTAAAATAATACTTACTGTAGGTACCACAACTACATAATCGTTTTCACTCAATTTGATCAATTCACTCTCTTCCATCTAAAGGTGGCCTGGTAGAGACTGCTTTAAGTAAGAAGGCCGCCTTTTTGTACTGTATTATTTTTAGGTTTTTGTTTTGTATTTTTTTTTTCTTGGAGCAAATAAAGTGTATTGCATTGTATTGCGTTTATTAAATATTTTCAACAAAGAAGCCCTGTAAAGAATCATGTTTTGTTGAGAAAATTCACGTGTTATTCCGGCAATGACGTTGTTTGAGGGGCCAACAATATGCTATGCTTTCCAGCCGTGGTATTATTGTTCTCGTGGTAACAACCCAAATAGCTCAAGGCGAAATAAAAGTGCTTTTGCTGGGTTGTGTGAAATAAATCTTCCAGCAAACGGACTAGGATATATTTTACACCGTATTCCAGGTAGACTAAAGTAGTGTTTTGTACGGAAATTTAAGTCTACTCTCCGTTTTAATTTAATTACTTCGTTGGACCAGTTTAATATTAAGTTTTTTATGAATGCAAAATTGAAACGTCCCGCATTGCAATACTGTTTGTAGTTCTTTTTATAAAACAATTGTGATAATCGACATACTTAAAAACGACTTAGCATTACGCCGCGCTATCAACTGCCTCTATCACCATTTGCCAGTTTCCTGTCCAGTGTCCACTCTTTACAGTGCAGCGAGCACAGGATTCGATATGCATACTATTTTCGAATCTACACGAATGGTCACTTTTACCAAACGCTAAACATATTTAAATCAAATTTTAAATACATTTTGTACTAACTGACAGACGTATGACAGGCTACTAAATACGTTTAGCGTTTGGTGAAATTCCACCTAACATATGGAAAAAAACAAATGTCACTTTTGGAACTAACTTTGCCTTACATTTTGACAGCGACAGTTGACGATACGCAACGTTAACGGAGGATCGAAACTTGTGCTCGCGACTCTGATCACCCTGTATTCATTGCAAACAACGTCAAATGTGATTTCCAATATTTATGGCGATCGGCGTATAAAGTTATCCCTGGCATAACAGGCGATTTATACGGGCTCCGTACTTCCACGGCTCTGATTCGCGAGATCTGAATAAATACATTTTGATATTACGCGTCTGATGTTAGTATGTTGAATATGTTCCCCCGCGTATTATGCGCTACAAATCTATCCACACGTTATCGTGTAAGAAATATCTGTTATTGCTTCTTGATGCCCTCTGAACACTTGGTCCGACTGCTTAGTCCGACTGATCGGACCAGGTGAACTTTTTTTTCCTATTGGTTCGAATCATCGGATGAATAGGAAAAGTGAGTCCACTTTGTCCGACCGATCGGATCAAGTGAACTATTGATCCGAATCATCAGACGAGTAGGAAACGTGAGTCCACTTTGTCCTCTCTGCTTATCGCTGCTGACAATTTTACAAAGGGACTCCAAATTAAACGTAATAAAAATGAAGGGTGGTTTACAACAAAAAAGATCAAAGGAAACCATTTATCGTGACAAATTGATAAAGACTACAAATATGATGCTCACTGACCATAAAATTCCTGTTGGATATTTTTTAGAACGCTTGGCGTGCAAAGGATCATTATTTAAGTGAAGATTAATAAGGTTATGTATTAATAGCCACGTTCTCCCGTGTCCAATAACCGTTGATGGCATGACCCTAGAAGTTGTTCAACAATATGTCTACCTTGGACAGACTCTGCAGCTGGGTAGAAACAACTTCCAATCAGAGGTCAATAGAAGAATACAGTTAGGCTGGGCAGCATTTGGCAAACTTCGTCAAGTCTTCTCGTCGCCTATACCACAAAGTCTCAAGACGAAAGTCTTTGATCAGTGTGTCATACCGGTTATGACCTATGGGGCTGAAACGCGGACACTTACAGTGGGACTGGTTCACAAACTGAAGGTCACTCAGCGAGCTATGATTGAAAGAGCTATGCTTGGAGTCTCTCTGAAAGATCGCATCCGGAACGAAGTAATCCGACAGAGAACTAAAGTCACCGACATAGCTCACCGAGTTAGTAAGCTTAAGTGGCAGTGGGCTGGTCACATCTGTCGAAGAACCGATGACCGATGGGGTAAACGTGTTCTGGAGTGGAGGCCGCGACTAGGCAAACGTAGTCGCCCTCCGGCTAGATACTCCGGCTGGTTACGATTGGATGCGGAAAGCTAAAGATCGCATCCAGTGACGTGCTTTGGGAGAGGCCTACGTCCAGCAGTGGACTGCTATAGGCTAATGATGTAATAAAGTCTCACTGTTGTTCTCTTTTTTGTTGTGCTTAGAATGTTTTTAGTTTATTTTTTTTAACCTATAGTTCTTAAGTTACCTAAAGTTCCGAATAAAGTTTTGTTTGATTTCTAAAAGTTGTCTCACTATTCTATTCTATTCTAAAAGTTTTAGTTCTTTCTGTCCGACTACGACTACTTGGTCCGATCAGGCGGACCATAAGTTCTAATTTCAAAGTAGTAATGATAGTCCGATTCATTAATCGAACCAATAGGAAAAAAAAGTTCACTTGGTCCGATCAGTCGGACTAAGCAGTCGGACCAAGTGTTCAGAGGGCATAGAAGTACATTTAACAGAGCATCAGAATATTACCAACAAAAAACGAGAATATTTTGTTCAAATATAAAATTAGATGTTTGAAAAATTGGGGTCGTTTGGTGACGGCATTTTGTGACTGGAACTATTTCATTGCTCGTGAGTGTATTAGTATAATCTGTTAAAAGCATTATTTTAGAAGAAAAGCTGTAATTTTCTGTACTGACTTGTAGGTATATTATATCACATACGACGTTATAGACTCCCATTCAAATACTAACTTCTGATCTGATGGATGCAGCAAAACGGTTCTACCTTTTTTGGCATAAGATTTTTTTGCCTAATCTCGTATTGCATAGTAACGTTTGGTCAAAGTCTCGTTACGCCGAAAATCGTATGGCATAAATCTCGTTCTGTAAAAAGTTATTTCGCATAACATTGTTTAGCCTAATAATGGAATGGCCAAATCTTGAATAGCCTAATAATGCTATGGCATAGGTTTATACAAAGTAATAATATTCGTCTGGCTTTAACTTTCACGGAGCGTCTCCCTACATAGCGCAAACTGGTGCCTTGTATTGTTTCCGCTGTTTGGAAAACGCTCCGCTCCGCTTCGCTGCGCTCCGCTTTGGTTTTGATGAACATGTGCACCTAACACGCTCCTCCTCGCTTTGCTTGTCGTCGCACCTATTTCTAGGTTTCGATCTCATGGGGTTTGTAATAATTATATTGGTCGTTAACTTTCGATTTTTTGATCATACAATATCGTGATTTTCGGGATGTAGGAGAAAAATACCACAATTTGTACATTTCCTACATACTTAATATATTATTTATTAAGATAACATTAGGAGAAACAAGATTATACATAGGTATAGACGAACATAAATTTGAGCAAACGAAACTTAGGTGTTTAAAGATTGTGTCTTCAAAATACCACAATTTGTACATTTCCTACATACTTAATATATTATTTATTAAGATAACATTAGGAGAAACAAGATTATACATAGGTATAGACGAACATAAATTTGAGCAAACGAAACTTAGGTGTTTAAAGATTGTGTCTTTAAACACCTAAGTTTCGTTTGCTCAAATTTATGTTTCTCCTACATCCCGAAAATCACGATATTGTATGATCAAAAAATCGAAAGTTAACGACCAATATAATTATTACAAACCCCATGAGATCGAAACCTAGAAATAGGTGCGACGACAAGCAAAGCGAGGAGGAGCGTGTTAGGTGCACATGTTCATCAAAACCAAAGCGGAGCGCAGCGAAGCGGAGCGGAGCGTTTTCCAAACAGCGGAAACAATACAAGGCACCAGTTTGCGCTATGTAGGGAGACGCTCCGTGAAAGTTAAAGCCAGACGATGTGCCTAAAGAGTTTTAGACGAAACGAGCCTTATGCCATATAAGTCTTGGCAAAGTGATGGTTCGGCCAAAAAAGTTTAGACCATACGAGTTATGCGAAATGAGTTTTGGTCAATAAAGATTATGCCAGATGAGCGGAACCCTGTTAAGCTACATGGAAACTACTTAGGTACTTAGTCAACCAAAACAACAACAGAAAATTACCTACTTGTTTAATTAAAATTTTCCCATTACAAAGACTTTCACAAAACCACTTTTTTGAACGTCAACAAGAATGCAAAGCAAATGGCGACTATTACGGCTTGCTAACCTTCGCTGGACTGAGTGCAATTACAGCTGATTCACACTGCTGTCTGTCCCCCGTCTGCAACTAGTCACAAACAAAACTAGACACTTTTATCTACAGAGTAAGAGTCCCGGACCATGCTAATCTAGAGTTTTCTTAAAGTGAACGTTAGGGGTCGAGTCGTGAAAACTCACCACTTGATTTACCTCTCACATTCATTTGAGTTAAGCGTCGCTCGCTTTAGAAAGACTTGAGGGAAGACAAAGAGAAATACAAATTAGTTATCGTGCTGCCATTTTATTTCTTTACATTAATAAGTGCTTAGGACTTTTCTCACCGTGCCTTACGAATGGCTTATTTCCAGTTTTATATTTCATATTATTATAACAGATCGCATCCTAATATTACGTTGTACCTATACCTGCATTTAGTCTGCACAAAATTAAGTTGTAACTTTTTATAAGTGTTCGTCCCATTAATCAGTTTTTCCATATATGTCACAGCAGCTACTGAACACATACTCAGGGTCCATTATTAAACGAAACGATTTTCAATCTTACTTATAAATTAAAAAGTAAAACTTGTCATGCGTTACAAGTAAACGTTAACATTTCTTGCAGGTGGTCTTTCGTTTAATAATGGACCTTGAGTATAAATGATATTGCCATAATCTTATTCCTATTATGTTTAGATTATAATTTGTAGGGACTGCCAAAAAGGTCGATGTATAAATGTTAGTATCGACTAAGAAATATAGTAGGTAATCATCTTATTGTAACATTTGTATTGTCTTCAAACTTTGTTGCCAATATCAAGAGATTCGTGAGTATAATAGTAGAATAGTTCGTTGCGTATACGGATATCCGAAGGGGAAAATTAATTAAGCACGTCCTAAAAATAATATTCCGTCGACGTATATCCTACCGCTATCTTATATTATATTGGTTTGTGGTTCGAGTTACTTACACCACTAAACATATCTGATATTAGATAATGTAGGTACTTATATAATAATACTTCTCTAGTGGAGAGCAAGAAATGCTATCCTTGAGTAAGATGCCCCTCTAGGCCAATAGCTATAAACTACCTTCACGAGCAATGAAAAAGTTCCGCTTACAAAATGACGACACCAAGTATTAACCCCAATTTTTTTAAAACATTTGATATAGAATTTCTAATATTATAACATTCTTGACGGCGCCATTAAACTAGTCTTTTCCGATTATTAGTGATTATATGCTATTGTCATTAGAAGGAGATGCTTTTTCATTGCTCACCAGTGTATATCTCATCAATCACATGTAAGTAGGCATTCAGGAATTCAATCATGATCGTTTAGTGGCAGCTAACCGCAACCACATCCATTTCACCCGGCTATTTCAGTTCACCGAGATTCAAGTACATGAGTAGCTAGTTGGTAGGTACATACTTACGGTTGCTGTCACACACACACACACACACACACACACACACACACACACAACCATCTACTGTACGTATCTAGACATGGGCTTCCTCTGAGATGGAGGGTTGTTGCCATAAAATCTATGATTAGCAGGGTCGGACATATGGGGCCGTCCATTAATCACGTGAGGCTCAAAGGGGGGGGGGGGGAGGGGGTACGGAAAACCTCACGAAACATCACGAGGGGGGAGGGGGGGTCTCGTTAGACATCACGTGTATTAATTTGTTGTCAAAAAGCGGTAGGTATTTCTGAACCGAAATATTGAACGGCGTAAAAATTTGAACGATTTGTAGTATAGGATAGGATTTATAGGATTAAAATAATAAATTTTATTGCAAATACTACCTAAATGTTTTTCAATTCAAAACGAAATTTTCTTTATATTTTTTCTACTCAAAATAGCCTTTACATAGACTTCCAAAAAAATACACGTGATCCAGAGGGGGGGAGGGGGGGTTGGTCCCAAACCTCACCAAATATCACCAGGGGGGAGGGGGGGGTCAAAAGATGAGAAAAAAGACCTCACGTGATTAATGGACGGCCCCTATCACAAAAATATCTGTTTTTTAATATGTCTGCCCCGGCCGGGGATCGAACCCGAGAGTTCGGTACAAGAGTTCACTCAAGATTCACTAACCACTGTGACATCCAGTACATATTCTATAGGTCATGCCAAGGATATTCTGTAGGTCTAAAGTAGAACACCTTCAGCCTTGTCTTTTATTTTTGTATCATCCCTGTATTCATTAACTCCCTTTCACTCTTTGCTTATAAATAGCGTGCTATAACTAGAGCATTGGGTAATAAATTATTTAAATAACAATGTTTGCTGCCATATTGCTTATGCCTTTAAAGGTGTTGGGGTGTCCTATATTTAATGCTAGATGCGGGAACCTATGTATTATACACTCACAGGCAATGAAAACGTTCCATTCAGAAAATCACCTTATTACACCGAAACCGAAAAAGCTAACTTAATGACGCCTTCTGCAATATTTAAGTGCATTTATCGGCGCATCAGGATATAACCAACTAAAAACATACATATTTTGTTAAAATTTCCTATTAAATGTTCAAAAAAATTTACGCCATTTGGTGTCTGCATTTTGTGTGTGGAACTGTTTCTTTGCCCGTGAGTGTAAGTAGGTATATTCCAGGAATAATAAAACAATTATGTAGTATGAGTACAGATTTATAAATCCATCAAGACCCTCTGAACACTTGGTCCGACTGCTTAGTCCGACTGATCGGACCAAGTGAACTTTTTTTTCCTATTGGTTCGATTAATGAATCGGACTATCATTACTACTTTGAAATTAGAACTTATGGTCCGCCTGATCGGACCAAGTAGTCGTAGTCGGACAGAAAGAACTAAAACTTTTAGAATAGAATAGAATAGTGAGACAACTTTTAGAAATCAAACAAAACTTTATTCGGAACTTTAGGTAACTTAAGAACTATAGGTTAAAAAAAATAAACTAAAAACATTCTAAGCACAACAAAAAAGAGAACAACAGTGAGACTTTATTACATCATTAGCCTATAGCAGTCCACTGCTGGACGTAGGCCTCTCCCAAAGCACGTCACTGGATGCGATCTTTAGCTTTCCGCATCCAATCGTAACCAGCCGGAGTATCTAGCCGGAGGGCGACTACGTTTGCCTAGTCGCGGCCTCCACTCCAGAACACGTTTACCCCATCGGTCATCGGTTCTTCGACAGATGTGACCAGCCCACTGCCACTTAAGCTTACTAACTCGGTGAGCTATGTCGGTGACTTTAGTTCTCTGTCGGATTACTTCGTTCCGGATGCGATCTTTCAGAGAGACTCCAAGCATAGCTCTTTCAATCATAGCTCGCTGAGTGACCTTCAGTTTGTGAACCAGTCCCACTGTAAGTGTCCGCGTTTCAGCCCCATAGGTCATAACCGGTATGACACACTGATCAAAGACTTTCGTCTTGAGACTTTGTGGTATAGGCGACGAGAAGACTTGACGAAGTTTGCCAAATGCTGCCCAGCCTAACTGTATTCTTCTATTGACCTCTGATTGGAAGTTGTTTCTACCCAGCTGCAGAGTCTGTCCAAGGTAGACATATTGTTGAACAACTTCTAGGGTCATGCCATCAACGGTTATTGGACACGGGAGAACGTGGCTATTAATACATAACCTTATTAATCTTCACTTAAATAATGATCCTTTGCACGCCAAGCGTTCTAAAAAATATCCAACAGGAATTTTATGGTCAGTGAGCATCATATTTGTAGTCTTTATCAATTTGTCACGATAAATGGTTTCCTTTGATCTTTTTTGTTGTAAACCACCCTTCATTTTTATTACGTTTAATTTGGAGTCCCTTTGTAAAATTGTCAGCAGCGATAAGCAGAGAGGACAAAGTGGACTCACGTTTCCTACTCGTCTGATGATTCGGATCAATAGTTCACTTGATCCGATCGGTCGGACAAAGTGGACTCACTTTTCCTATTCATCCGATGATTCGAACCAATAGGAAAAAAAAGTTCACCTGGTCCGATCAGTCGGACTAAGCAGTCGGACCAAGTGTTCAGAGGGCTTCTATGTTGCAGAAGGCATCATTTAGCTAGCCTCTTACGTTTAGGAGTAATTTAGTGCTTTTCTCAGTGGAACCTTTTCATTGCCCGTGAGTGTATAATATTTTATTAGCATTGGCTAGGTCCGCAGGTAGCGATGTGTAGCTATACAGGGTGTTGTAAAAATGGTATACTAAGCCGAAACCTTCATGTGCAGCATGGTATGTATATCTAAGCCCGAAAATGAAATCAGACCGAAAAGTATACCATGCTGCACATGTAGGTTTCGGCTTAGTATACCCTTTTTGCAACACCCTGTATAAATCCAACTACACTGGGACTGTTGGATAAGTAAACATAATTTGGAACTGAAGCCATGGAGCAATGGCTGCTATATGGCCGAACACATCCCCGAGGGAAATTTTTCAGCGGCCACACTGAATCGTATTTTATTACCAGACTAAAATAATAAAAAAACGCCATTCTCGAAACTATTCTACCTTAATTAATTTACTTTGCTTTGTTGAGCTTCAACTTTGTTTCAACTTTAATCGTATTTGGATGCGAAGTGAATTTTAAGTGAGACTTTTGTGGCTTTAGTTTCCTTTGTTTCGCTTGCCTTAAGTCAATAACATTGTGACGGCTTGTAAATCTTCAGCTATACAGAATGTTGCAAAAAAAATTTTTTCCCATAGTAAAAGTCACGTGACCAACAAAGTTTCTATGGAAAATGAATTTTTTTTTTCGCGAATTTTCAAATTCTGATTTCAGTTTCGGGCTTAGATATACCATGCTGCACATGTAGGTTTCGGCTTAGTATACCAATTTTGCAACACCCTGTAGAGAAATAAATTTTTTTGCGAATTTTCTAGAAAGTCATGAATCAAACCCCCTTTTGGTTTACTATACCGTTTATAACACCCTTTATAAGGTACACCCTGTATAGGGTAATTTTGTTCGTCATACGCACTGTATAGGTATGGTAGCGTTGAATTGGGATTACGACTTATGTACAGGCATGTAAGTAGCCGTGTCTACTGTTACCTAATATAGGTAATCTTACCCCTTCTTCAGACTAAGCACTCTGTTCTGTAAATCACTTGATGTATCACTTCATGTAACCTTATCTGTTTCCTTGGTACTTTGAGGAAGTGTCGGGAAGCGGTCGCACATCTGTATCAAATAGATTCTCTGAACCTTAGATTAACGATATGCCAACAAGATGGCGTGTCACACATACAAAAACAAAGCAAAAACCTATCCCGATTTGCTTAAACTGTCAAACAATTTTAAGTTAGCATTAGGTTGAATGACAACCATTGTACCAATAAATAAAGTCACAAAACTTCTTAACTGAACGAATTCAAAATAAGAGCTCAGAAGGTCTAGTACAGAGCCTCTATTACGGGTTTTGCTATTTATGAAAACGAAAAAAGTTTACGTTTTCTCCTGTCATCTGCGTACATTACAAAAAAAAAAAAAAAAACACGCACTCACGCCTTGTACTAATGTACTCCCTTGCGGGGTAGGCAGAGGTGCATTGCTGCACCCACTTTTCGCCAGAGTGTTATGTTAGTCCCAATGTAATAGGGGGCGGGCCTATTGCCATTTTACGGGCACATCCAAGACCTGAGAACAAATATCTGTGTTTAAACAAATATCTGCCCCAGCCGGGAATCGAACCCGGGACCATCGGCTCAGTAGTCAGGTCACTAACCACTACGCCATTCGGTCGACACTCTATCTCGTTCGTATTAAAATATCGTTGCGATACACGTGTGTGTGTGTGTGTGTGTGTGTGTGTGTGTGTGTGTGTGTGTGTGTGTGTGTGTGTGTGTGTGTGTGACTATGTGTCTATTCACTAACCGTGGTGCAACCACCGGATGTGCCGATGTATTGCCGCGTCTCCTCGCCGCAACCCCGCCAGGTTTGCCGCTAAATTGCAACATTTTAGTTGCTACATTTTAGTGTTACTCACATACCCGACAACTCTCTCAGAACAAGCTTGCTTGTGTTGGAGTCCGTAAAACCGCACTAGGCCAGCGTGGCGGACTAGGCCTAAAACCCTTTCTTCATAGACCCGTGCCTCAGCAGTGGGGATGTGATGGGTCGTTTGATGTGTGATGAGATATGTGATCGAAGGTGATGCGGGTTGCACGAAAGGAGTTGATATGACACTTGGGCATATCAACTGTACTTTTTATACGTCCGGCGCACCCTGGGTAGTCACCGACTATTCTGACTGGCTAATTCTTTACAACAAGATGATAAACCCTAAACCAGCTCTAGTGTTTATCATCGACACTGAGAGGAAGAAGTGCAGCGGGTTTTTTTTTAATATTATAAGGATGAGCCATTAATATCCGTAGTAAAAATGAGAAAGTCCTCTAACCCTTTGTAGATAATTTAAAAATACATACACGGATATTTTTTATTGGCACACAAACATGTACATTGTACATGTATAAGATACCCCAGTTATTAATTTTCCTTTCAGGTCATCGGCCGGATGCCACCTCCCTCAGTCTCGGTGCATCGCAGGCTCACAGCTACAGGAAGGTTACCCTATACTGACGAAAAACGACCTGTCGTGCAATCGGCACATTTAATTCAACTAGATAGAGTCGTGGCTCGCGCAGCAGCGCTCCGAAACTTAGGTTTTTGTTATATAGAGTGACCCCCTGGCTCACAGCTCGTAGACGGCTCTCTAATGAATGAAATCACGACTAATGAGGTCAAAGGGTTCGTTCAACGACCGGACCGGCCACTCTAGCTTACAAAAAAACTTTCGAAGCGTTGCAACTCTGTCTGGTTGTATTAAAAGCACTGATTGCGTGACAGTTCTCGTTTTTATCAAGGTAGAGTAACCCTCTCGGGCTCGGGAGACTGTCGATTACAATGTTGATGTGATTTTATCTTCTAGTTTAATAGTAAAACATAAAGGAGACTAGTAAACTAACTAGGTACCTCTAAATTATCTAAAACTATTACAGGTTTACCTATCAACCTTATTAACGAAAAATACTTAAATACTTTTTATTCGTCAGAAAAACAAAGATAACTCACAACACAAAACCAGAAAACAAATAACCCGTAGCATTGTAGGTTGTAGCCACAGAGCCACAGTAATCCTGCAATTTGTTCTACTTTAGAGGTGCGGAGGTACCCATTAGTCTTCTTCTTCTTAATCAGGCAAAATATTCTTAGTATTGTGGTTTTATTAAAATAATAAAACGGAGCTATTATTAATTTCAAAATGTATGTCTTCACAGCATGTCTTAGCAGTCGTTAAGCCTAGTCAGAGGCCTTCGGGCGGCTTGAAAACATCTGACAGTCGGGTTGCCCACTTACCCGACAACTCTCTCAGCACAAGCTTGCTTGTGTTGGGGTCCACCAACCCGCACTTGGCCAGCGTGGTGAACTAGGCCTAAACCCTTCCTTCATTGGAAGGAGACCCGTGCCCCAGCAGTGGGGACGTAATGGGTCGTGATGATGATGTCTTCACACTTGTTTCATAATTGTTATAGAAGGTATTGCAAATGTGGTAGAGTAATCCGCTAGGCTTATAAACTCAGTCCAAATCACCTTTGTTCTACAACTTTTATACCTACTTATTTTTTTAATAATTATACACCTCGTAATAAAGTATATATAGCATGTGACTGTAACTCGTGTACTATCCCGCTTATGCAACACCCTCCACTGTATGTTACAGGAAAGAATTTTTACCTACCTACCTCTTCAACTAAATTACTAGTTTTTATTTTTTATTCAATGTTCATTATAAATAAGCTGCTTGATCCCAATTTTAGTTTATTGCTTTATAATTTGTAGTCAGCTACTGTATATAACGTGAAACCAAAATATACAATTTCATTAAATTATAGTAAAGGTATCGTATGTAAATGAGTATCATTACCACAAATAAATATCCGTTTTAAAAGGCCTAACCGCACAGCTCCATTCCGCACACAGTAAATCACGGAACAGAATTCCTTTTCGATTTGAACACACAAATTGAATTTCGCCTGTGTTGCTGTGAACCAATGTGAACCACGGCGGACTACGCAAAAAACCTCGCCGTCCATTGGATCGGAACACGATCCTCGGAATAATTGTCGTGTCACTACATCTCGCGATCCACGTTCACACAAGCATCTATTTGCAGCTGACGACATGAGGCTTTAGCTGAAGTCAAAACGAAATAACATTTACGAAATTATTTGTGTCAAATTCAATATATTTTGATTCCGAAAATCATTGTCAAAAAATTCGCGATAGGTATAGTCGTTTGCAATAGAATCCAACAATCATGTAAACAAACCAAATTGTCACGATTACTCCGTAATCACATACATTTGACGAGCAATTATTGACATAGTCTGATTTCAACGAACGCACCATTGTTTTCACATTATCTTCAACACGGTTTAACTTGTATTTATAAGTTAAATTTGTTAAAACATTTCCAACGTAAAAATTTCGAAGTATTTGACAAGCTGTCATCTTAGTTTTTTACTCATCGAACTCTATAAGTCATTGAAAAATTAGTGTTGTTCGTAATCTGAAATTACCTTTTATTTTTAACTAGCTGTTCCCGCGCGCTTCGCTTCGCCTTAAAAAGTTTTCCCGTGGGAATTCCGGGATAAAAAGTAGCCTATGTTCTTTCCCAGGGTCTAGACCGTATGTATTCCAAATTTCATTCAAATCCGTTTAGTAGTTTTGGCGTGAAAGAGTAACAGACAGACAGACAGACAGACAGACAGACAGACACAGTTACTTTTGCATTTATAATATTAGTTAGGATTTAATAAATGAGGCGTTTGTTAAAAAAAAAAAGTTTACATTATTGGAGAAACAGATGGCGTTGTCTGAGTTGTACTAACTGTCAAACCCTCAGAACACAGATTTTGTGTCAGCTCACATCTTATTTCCACAGGACAAATTCTATATCTACCCTCATACGTTCTCTACAGCAACGACGCTTGAAAACTAAAAATTCAGAACTTGTAAATTAGACTAAATAGAATTACTATTAAAAGTAGTGAGTTCTTATTCTGAGTTTAATACTTCAAATTCTATGCTCTCTGTGTGCAATATTTGACAGTTTGTACACTATGTTTTCACGACATCTATCGGCTTGTTCAAAAACTCAACTGACAGCTGTCAAGGAAAACGGCTCATTATTTTAATTTAATATTATTTGAATACAATAAATTTTTTTTTCAAGAGCTTAATATAATTAACCAAAACGAAAAAAGGAAGAGGAAGAAATGAAAAAGCCCGACGGCATTTTAGACACGGCAAGCGATGACACAGTGGTTCCATTTGTAATTACGGTAACCGACGACACTTCTGATAGTGATGATGACGAAGACGAAGATTTAAATTTGTTTTAATAAACACTTTTTTATATATAATCAGTTTTATTTTATAGTCTGTAACGTAGCGCCTTTGGGGCGGCTAGCTCAGGGGGTGCTACGCTAACATAAATGAACCTAATGACTGATCATTTGGGTTACCTATCTGAGTGGAGTTTGAATTGAAACAACTGATTTGGTTTTACGAATACAACGAGGATAAAATCTTTGACTTTTATTTATATATAATGCTTAACCAACAACACGATATAATTACAACATACGGCCCAGACTATGAATACGACCAAGAACCGATAATCTAGTTTTATTGACAATTCTGATGCGACTCTTTATGCTTTTAAATGCTTTTGGATATGACAATTATGCTTGCGGCTGAAGGCCCTTTTACAGAGAGGTTGAGGAAGCAGGGGTGGAATAAACGTGGTACAGAATCCGGCAGTTCCTTTGGGTTCTGGGAGCGACGCGATCGATCGAACCGCAACCAGACTTAGTAGAAGTGCCAGGTCTTTCGAGAACTCCGTAGTTCCACCAGGCTCTTGCAAACGTGTGCGGGGGAAGACCACAACGCAAGCTTGAGGAAGGCAGACTTACTGAGCCGGTCTATGTCTTAGCGCACTAGACCTCCGGAAGCGACGCGGTCGACCGAACCGCAACCAGAGCTAGGTGTGAGCACTAAGACGACCCCACGAGTATTGCCTTTCTGTCCGCGCGTGCGCCCTTTTATATGCGGCTTCTGTAGTGGGGAGTGGCGGCACGCGGCGGCGGCGAATCTTGTTTACTTCAGTGGCAGTGGAATCTTCCATGACGTCATCGAGTGGCGGCAGCGGCGGCGGCGGATGTTGTTTACTTGCTCGCGGCCGTGGAATTTTCCGTGACGTCGCGCTGTCTTCTTGTTTCTATGGTGCGCGGGCGTCACATTCTCCCCCTTCTTATGGAGATTTTTACCTGTAAAAATCACCGTCTAAGTGTCTGCGCCCGCAAAGATAGTCTGTTTTAGTTAGTATATAAGATTCAAATTTGCAATGTATAAAGTTACCATGATCTATGATAGCGGGCCGATGCCCCCACCACTTCTCTCGAACATTCACCTTTGGGCTACCGAGCCACGCGCCTGTGTACAATTAACTAATTGTTGTAATCTATATTTGGCAAATAAGTACGATTTAAAGAAATTCGCATCTTTCATTTGCATCCTTTGTTCTCATCGCGAACAAGTTTGGCGACCGTCAGCAGCACCTGCATCTTCACGAAGGCGTTATAGAACTTGCCGGCCGCGGCGGCCATTACCGAAAACGAACGGCGCAAAAGGGCCATCGCCACATGCCAAGCAAGCTCACATCTTGAAGATCATCCAGCCGCATCCAGAGTGCAGTACACGTGCACAACCTTTACGGAACCAGCGTGCTCAGCCAGCGTGCACAACCGTGCATAGCCAGCAGCCCGCATCCACGTGCATCTTCAGTGCGCATCCAGACAGCATCCACGTGCATCTTCAGCGCGCATCCAGCGTGCATGTCCACGTGCATCCAGCGTGCGCATCGAGCGTGCATCCAGCGCACCTAGTCAGAGCGTGCACAGCCAGTCCGCGTGGCGCATCCAGCCACGCCTCGAGTGGTGACAGCCAGAGGTGACACATTCCTCGACGGGAGTCTCCATCCAGCAAGTTCAGAGGTCCATGCCCGGTGCCTGGGCAGTGCCAGCGCCAGCTACCGCCTTGCCGTCAAGTGAGCCCGTTCCTATTCCTATTACCTACCTAGCCCTTGATTTGTGAGTTCAGTGAGTCTAACTCTTTAATTAGCAGTGCCTATTTTGTGCTACTATTGGTGTACCCACCTACTTATAAGTAGAAAGGCCTATGTCCCCAGCTTTGTAAGTGGATTTACGCTTCGAATTAGCACGCCTATGCAAGCTTATTATGCAATTTCCTCACCCTAATTAATTCACTTGGCTAGTGATTTGTTTTCATGGTTTCATTCATGAACATTTAATTCATAATAATCTCATTCCTCAATCGAAAATATTTCCAATTCATAATTGCATTAAAATACTCAACTGATTCATTCGTAAAATTCACTTGTAGTAAACAACTATTGTTACCAAGCGTCCGGGCGCCGGACGATCGGAATTCTTTTGTATTTATGCTAATGACCTTTCATTGAATAAAGATCATAAAATTTATTATTAGATAACACATATTCCTCTGTAATAAGGTCTTTTTTTTAACGAGAGCAATAGTTGTTTACAGTGTTTAATAGCAACACAATTAATGTTGGCTAGCAACATTAATTATCTATGATTATTATCTATGTTTTCTATATTTCATATCATTGTCTATGTTCAACTCTCTCTTCCGTTTCTGCTCTTCACACGAAAATACACGGATCAATCACAATTCCCGTTTATTATTACTCCCACGAGCTTCAAGCACCCCCAGGGCCTACAAACCAACCACATACAGTCCAATCCGCTCCATGGTCCTTCTCGGATCGAGGGGTAAGCTGGGAAGTACGACAAACGCAAAATCCGTGCGAACTATTTTCGAGCTTCGCGCCATACAAGTTCAAAAAGGGCGCCATCTTGCAGCTCCACGCAAATTATCCATCGTGGTGTGCAACAAGAACGCAGCGGAAGGTGCAATTTCGATCGTCGAGGTTGGCAAGACTGCGCTGAGATCAGCGCCACCAACAACCAATCAGCGAGCGCGAATCTGCGAGTCTGCGCTGAGAACAGCGCCATCGACCAATCGGCGAGCGCGATTCTGCGGGCCGAGAGCATCCGGCGCACGAAGACACCGCCGACTGTCAGCCGACCCGCCGCAGCCGTCAAAGTCGCAAACGCAAAGTGCAAATCAGAAAAAATTCAACTCACGCCGCCATTTTTCGGTTGACATCGAACAATATTTTAGTATTAGTGACTATAAGTGCTAAAAGTTAAGTGGTGCAATTGTATTTACAACCAAAAATGGATTTAAAAAAGCTAAAATCCGCAAGGGGCTTCGTAAAAGGTACCATTACACGTTTATATAGCTTCGTTAGAAATGAGTTGTCACAGTTGCCGCTAGAAACTTTGAAAATTAAATTGGAAAAAGTAAATAGTGCATTTCTGGAGTACGAATCCCTCAGCAAAGAAATCTTGTGCATAGATCACGAAGATTCTGAGGATTTCGCAACTGTAGAAGACCAGTTTTGTACGATTGCCACGATTTTAAACAAAGAGATAAATTCACGGTCACCACCTCAGATTCCAGCGGCAACTGTATCTTCAACTCCAGCTACAAGTGCAATAAAGTTACCTCCTATAGATATACAAACTTTCACAGGTAAATTCATAGATTATGTACCCTTTATAAACATATTCATGTCACTAATTGACAACAACAATAGTCTAGATAACATCCAAAAACTGTATTATCTCAGATCATTTGTGAGAGAAGAGCCTTTTGATCTCATCAAGAACCTGCCATTGGTAGGTGAAAGCTATCAGGAAGCTCTTAAACTCCTTAAAAATAGATATGAAAATAAGAACAGAATTGTCAATGAACATATATGCAACCTTCTAGATTTGAGGACAGTAGGAAAGTCAACAGCAGGCAACTTAAGAGAGTTTGTATCAGCTATTAGGCAACAAGTAGCCGCCATAAAAAACCACAATCCAAACATCATATACTGGGATCACATACTAACATGTATAATTCTACGCAAATTAGATGGTTATACGTCTCGGGCATATCAACTCGAGCGGGACCTGGACGCCGAACCCAGCCTGGAGGATTTGCTCTGCTATCTGGAAAAAAGGGCTCTGGCGCTGGAGGGCACCGACCAGAGTCACCACCAACCACCCCAAGCAAGATGGTCGAACTACGGGAAGGTAGCAGCACATGCAGCCGCAGCTGACAAGCCGCCAACCTGCTTAAATTGTAAGTCGACTAATCATAAGCTATTTAATTGCAAAAAATTTCAGTTAATGGCGAGCAAGGAGAGGATAGATTTTGTTAAACAAAATAAGCTGTGCAATGTCTGTCTTGGTGCGCATTTTTCAAAGTGTAGGTTTCACTTCAGATGTGCTGAGTGCAAAGGACCCCACAACACTCTGGTGCATTACAATGAGCCTGCCCTCGCACCTCCTGTTACTTTAACAGGCAATAATAACAGTAATGTACTTTTACCCACAGCTAGAGTGAAGGCTATTGCAAAGGATGGTACAGAGGTTCATTTCAAAGCACTACTGGACAGTGGATCTCAAGTTTCAATAGTCACCTCAAAACTAGTCCAGCTCTTGGGTTTAACTCCCAAACAAAGTGCCACAAATATAATAGGCATATCAAATGCAAAGAACCATTTGAAATACTGCGTCCCGTTGGAGATTCATTCACTGAAATCAGCCTTCAAGACCACAGTAACCTGTCACGTCACCGATCAGATTACCTCTCAACTGCCCCAATCTAAAATCAATTTAGATGAGTTACAGCTTCCATCTAACATTGAATGGGCAGACGAGCAATTCAATGTGCCAAGTGACATTCACATGTTAATGGGTGCCAACATAATGTTTCAGGTGCTACTGCCGGAGAAGAGCAGTGTGACTCCTGCCAACAACAGCGGGAAGCAGTCGCCAGCTCAGAATGATCTGCACATCTTTAACACACACTTCGGCCACATCATCGGAGGGAGTCTGCCGACAGGTTCCATTAAGGGTCAAATATTATGTAATAAGGTAGTGCTAAAATGTGAAATGGATCTCAATGAAACACTAGGCCAATTTTGGACAAATGAAAAAGTACCTGAAATATTTTCAGAGAAGTCTCCAGAACATGAGCTCTGTGAGCAAATATTCCAAAATTCAGTAGAACTCAAAGATAAACAGTTTCAAGTTCCATTGCCCTTGAAATTACCTCTGTCTGAAGTAAAAGAGACACTAGGTGATTCATTTAATTTGGCTCTGAAAAGATTTCATAACTTAGAAAAGAAATTAATGGCAAACCCAGAGCTATTCATGCAATATAAACAATTCATACATGAATTTTTATCTCTTGGTCATGGTCACTATGTCGACATTGAGATGTATGACATCAATAAACAGGCAGCTTACTACATGCCTCACCATGCAATAATTAAGCCAGAGAGTAAAACAACAAAAGTACGCTCGGTGTTTGATGCGAGCATGAAAACAAACAAGAAAGTATCATTGAATGACTTACAGTTGAATGGTCCTGTGGTTCAGAGAGATCTATTTGATATTATGCTGTTGTTCAGATTAGGTAGGTATACCATTACCTCAGACATCAAGCGCATGTTCAGGAACATCCTGGTAGATCCAGCGTTCACATCGCTGCAAAACATTCTCTGGAGGGACGATCCCAGTCAACCAATAAAATGCATTAGACTAGATAGGGTAACCTATGGTCTCAAGAGTTCGAGTTATTTAGCTACTAGATGTTTAATAGAACTAGCTAACAGGTATGAGAATGAATATCCCTTAGCTGCATTCATACTAAGGAACAACACTTATGTCGACGACGTGTTGTATTCTCACAATGATTTAGCCACAGTACGTGAAGCTAAACAACAATTATGCTCGTTATTGAGTTTAGGCAGTTTTAACACTCATAAGTGGTCCTCCAACAACGAGTTGGTTTTGTCAGATATACCATTGGAGGATCAACACTTTGACAGTATTGATTTGCAAAAAGACAACTACAATATGAAAACCCTAGGTCTTCAGATTAATACTAAAGAGGATAATTTTATCATAACTTCACCAGGAACGTTCGATACAAATCTACTCACAAAAAGAAGCATACTTAGTTATATAGGTAGGTGCTACGATCCGATCGGTTTCATAAATCCGATAATAGTAGTAGCAAAATCAATAATGCAGAAGTTATGGATCAACAACACAGATTGGAATTCATGCCCTCCAACTGATGTAGAAAGGGAATGGATCCAATTCACTGAAGACTTAAGAGTCATGGAACCAATTCAAATCAATAGAAATGTAAGGTTTTCAGACGAAGACACAGTGGAGTTGATCGGGTTTGCAGATGCATCCAGTTCCACGGCACACGGTTGTTGCATCTATCTGCGAGTAACCACCCCAACAGGTAATACCACGTTACATCTACTCTGTTCTAAGTCTAGAATAAACCCTATACAAAAAAAGGGGATGACAGTGCCAAGGCTCGAATTGAATGCCGCACTATTGTTATCTAAATTAATGTCGAAAACATACGACACATTAAAATTAAAAGTTAATGTGAGCAAAGTTTACTTATTTAGTGACTCACAGATTGTCCTAGCATGGCTCAAAATGGAATTAACGAATTTACAAGCATATGTCGCAAACAGAGTAAATGTAATCCGTCAGCACACCGTCAGCTGGCAATGGTTGTATATTACTACTGATAATAACCCAGCTGACCTCGTAAGCAGAGGCGTCAGGCCGCATGAGCTGTCAAGTTGCGAGCAATGGTGGCACGGCCCACGTTTCCTGAATGACAGTGAGTATAACTTTCCTATTACTGAAACGAACACTTCATCTGATTTACCAGAAGTGAAGCACTGCTTAGTGCTCTCCAGCGACCACGGGTCTCACACAGGCCCGCTCGAGTATGTGTTGGAGCGCTTAGTCAGCAATTGTTCTGATCTTAGAAAGATGGTTAGACTCTTAGCATACATATTGCGATTTCTAAACAATATGAATAAAAATAAAACTAAAATAAATCACGACTATTTGTCTAGTGCTGAATTAAATTCCGCTTTAATGCTTATAATAAAGTACGAACAACATAAATATTTCGAAACAGAGATAGATTCTTTGTGCAAAAATTACAATCTAAAAGGAAACTTGTCAAATTTACATCCTTTTGTAGATAACGAAGGCCTCCTGCGCGTAGGTGGTAGACTTGACCATGCTGATATAACTTACAACCAAAAACATCCAGTTATATTACCAAGAGAATCTCACATTACTACACTGCTTATTAGAAGTGAGCATGAAAGACTACTGCACGCAGGTCCTAAGCTATTATTATCTAGTTTAAATCAAAGATTTTGGATTTGTAATGGATTATCAGAAGTTAAAAAAATAACTCACAAATGTATTACATGTTTCAGACAAAAGGCTACAGTAGCCAAACAACTCATGGGTTCATTACCGGCTAGTAGAGTAACATCTACCAATAGAGCTTTCGTGCGAGTAGGTGTAGACTTCGCTGGACCTATCGATGTTAAATTGTCACGCGTAAGACGCTCAGTAATTGGAAAAGGTTACATCTGCGTTTTTGTATGTTTTACAACAAAAGCTATTCACCTCGAGCTAGCTTCAGATTTAACCACCGACACGTTTCTCGCTTGCCTGCGAAGACAAATTTCGAGGAGAGGTCTTATGACTGAAATACATTGTGACAATGCTAGCACATTCAAAGGTGCCAATAATCAATTAAACGAACTCTATAAGTTGCAAAACTCACAAAATCACCGTCAGCAAGTTTATAACTTCGCTTCTCAACAGGGTATTCAATTCCATTACATACCATGTTACTCAGCGACGTACGGAGGCATATGGGAATCGTCCGTGAAAAGTACAAAGTACCACCTGAAAAGGGTGATAGGTAAAAATGTGTTAACCTACGAACAGTTAAGTACTGTGCTGTGTGAAATCGAAGCAGTCCTCAACTCTAGACCGTTGCTACCCTTGACCGCTGACCCAACTGACTACTCTTACCTTACACCAGGTCATTTTTTAATTGGTAACGCCTTAATGATGTACCCTGAAAGCGATATCACTAATATCCCACAAAATAGATTAAAGTTTTGGCAAATTTGTACTCAAATCAAACAATCATTTTGGAAAGTCTGGCACAAAAACTATTTAAATGTATTACAAAATAGACCTAAGTGGAAATTTGATGTATGTAATGTTAAACTAGGTAGTCTAGTTATTTTAAAAGAGGACAACGCACCTCCAATGATGTGGCCCATGGCCAGGATTGTAAAACTCTTCCCCGGGCATGACAGCAAGGTTAGAGCTGTAGAAGTGAGAACTCCTAATAATAAGTCTCACATTAGGGCTATAAATAAAATTTGCATATTACCTATTGAGGATAATATTTAGTAAGTAATTAATTTTAAGTACTTGTTAATGTAGTTATAATTCAACCTAACTTTGATGTTATTGTTTAACTGTTTTGTTAATACCATTGTTATTATTGTGTTTTATTAGATAACTACATGTGTCATTTCCCTTTGTTGTTAATATAGTATAACATCAGTTGTTAATATACTTAATGTTGTACTTTGAATGTTATTTCCAAATACGTATAGGTATATTATTAGAAAACTATTATTATAAAGTAAATAGATACCTAAAAGTGTTAAGTACATAGGCACATAGTTATATTTCATACATTTATTAAGAAAAATGTTATTTGTTTTCTCATCTTGTGAGGCCGCAGCATGTTGGCTAGCAACATTAATTATCTATGATTATTATCTATGTTTTCTATATTTCATATCATTGTCTATGTTCAACTCTCTCTTCCGTTTCTGCTCTTCACACGAAAATACACGGATCAATCACAATTCCCGTTTATTATTACTCCCACGAGCTTCAAGCACCCCCAGGGCCTACAAACCAACCACATACAGTCCACTCCGCTCCAGTTACGTATTTTTCATGAATGATAAATATACCGTAATATAGTGGTACATTAGTGCTTACGCCACAGTCGCATTGCCCTTTCTAAGCTATTTTGCTTACTATCTTCGATACACACACGCTTGCAACCATCTATTCCAGCGTCGCAGTAGTCGGGCGAGTGCCAGGCTAACCAGGCTTCGTGCTGCGGGCGGCCGGCTGCGCCGCGCGCCACCGCCGACCCCGGCCTCACGAGCTCCCTGCACCCGCGTCATCGTCAGCTGACTGCGCGCACAGTGGGCCGCGTCGTCGTGCCAACAAAGCAAGGGGCGTCTGCTATATTTTCTTATCGATACTTGTTGAGTAACTAATTGTTTTTAAAAATGCCTGATACTGATGCCTCGAAATCTGAAATGTGTATCAAGGATTTAAATGCTAAGCGGAGTTCGATTAAAGGCCGTGTCACGAAGTTTAAAAAAATGGTTGAAACAACGAAATCATTAGAATCAATTTCTCCGTATGAAGTTATTAAACTTAGAAGTCAACTAATCAGATTCGAAGCATTATTTGGCGAATTTAATGAAGTACAGGGTCAAATTGAAGTCATTAATGTGTCCACGCAGGAACTTGAGTTGTCCGTTAGGGAAATTTTGGAGCAGGATTTCCATCACTGTATAGCTTTAGCTCAACAGATAATCGATGACAACACTCCTTCAAAACCGGATGAGGCTAGCCATTCCTCCCGTCGTTCCTCCTCTCATTGTCATCATCAAGATGATAATGACTATCTAGGATTCAAATTACCTACTATAAAAATCCCCAATTTTGACGGGACCTACTTCAAGTGGCTTGAGTTCCGACAGACGTTCAGTTCCTTAGTACATGAAAATACAAAAATTAAAGATATTCATAAATTTTATTATTTAAATTCATACTTGGAGGGAGAAGCGGCGAGAGTTATTTCGAACTTAGAAGTAAATGATGCAAATTATAAGGAGGCTTGGAATCTTTTACGCGAACGCTACGACAATAAGCGTCAATTGATAAATAATCATTTAAAATCTTTGCTTAGCATTGAATCAGTTCGGGAAACGGAAAAGTCGTTGCGTTTTATAATCGATCACGTGACAAAGAATTTACGCGCTCTTAGCACATTAGGGTTACCTACTGAAAAGTGGGACGTGTTGATTATTTACCTACTTGCTGAGAAACTAGATTCGAAAACCCTCTTTAAGTGGGAGGAAACTAAAGGTTCGTTAAATGAAATTCCTACGCTAGACGATTTTTTCTCATTTCTGAGAAGCCGAGCAGATGTCCTTGAGACTGTTAATCGTGCTAAACCCGCGCCAACAAAACAGTTCGAGCAAAATTCACGGCCTAAAACACATGCACAGACCCACTCGAAGGTTATGCATTCCTCCACTGATGGCGATAGTAGTCCCACTCCTAAGGTGTCTTCTCCGTCTACTTCACCTGGGTGTCTATTTTGCAAGGGCCAACATAGGATTTATGATTGTTCTGCATTCAAGGCTAAATCGGTAGAAGATAGAATGTCTGTAGTGTCTAACTTAAAGCTGTGTACTAACTGTTTGCGTGTAGGGCATGTCACTCGGCGGTGCAGGCTCCCAGGGGCGTGTAGGATATGTAAACAACGCCACAACTCCCTATTGCACGAAGTACTAGAAAAAAAGGTGGTCGATATTCCTACAACTTCTGAAGTCTCTTCTATGTCCGCCTTATCTACTCCGGAGATATTACTTTGTACGGCTCAAATAACTTTGAGCAACCCGTCTAATAATAAGTGTATGACAGTACGAGCGCTGCTAGATAGCGGGAGCCAGTCATCGTTCATCACAGAACGTGTGATGCAAACTCTTCAACTGACTCCTCAGCCTTCCAATATAAACATAGTTGGTATCGGCGCTACTTCACTAAAATTAAATCCAAAACGCTGTGTTCTTCGTATCGATTCGAAGCATAGCAATTTCAACAAAACATTGTCCTGTTTTGTGCTGCCGACTATCTCTGGCCAAATACCTAGAGCTTCCTTTCAAAAAGAGGGCTTTAACTTATCTGGTTTTTTATTGGCAGATCCTGATTTCAATCAATCCTCCACAGTCGACATGCTTCTGGGGGCAGATATTTTTTGGGATCTGATAGGATCAGAGCAGCACTCTTTAGGAGATAATAATCCGATACTTCGTAGCTCAAAACTAGGTTGGTTGGTAGGTGGTCAAATTTTTGCTGTAGCTGACAAAACGCAGGCTTACTGCAACTTTTCTCAAAGTGAAGGTCTTGCAGAGCTCAATAATGACCTAAAAAGATTTTGGGAATTAGAGAAGGTTCCGAGTAAATCTTTACTTTCAGAAGAAGAATCGCTGTGTGAGCAGCACTTTGTGGAGCACACAAACCGTGGTAAAGATGGTCGATTTTCTGTCAAACTTCCACTGCGTGATGATAGAGAATGTTTAGGAGATTCATTTCGCTTGGCCAAAAACAGATTTATGAACCTAGAGTCTCGTTTTAAACGGCAGCCCCTACTCAAGGAACTGTACTGCGATTTTATACGCGAATATGCCGATTTAGGGCATTTGTCAGAGCATGTCGAGACAGAGAGTCTTTCGACAGAGATAAAATATTATCTTCCCCATCATCCAGTGTTAAAGGAGAGCAGTGAGTCTACTAAATGCCGCGTTGTTTTTGACGCCAGCGCTCGCTCCACATCGGGCTTCTCCATGAACCACATACAAATGACGGGGCCTACTATTCAAGACTCACTATTTAATATTTTGATACGTTTTCGTACTCATAAATATGTTCTTTCAGGTGACATCGAAAATATGTACCGACAGATTATGGTCGATGAACACGATCGTAATCTTCAGTTAATACTGTGGCGAGAGAACGAGTCCTTGCCTCTTCGTACTCTACGTTTGAACACTGTCACATATGGATTTTCAAGCGCTAGCTTTCTTAGCACGCGTTGTCTGTGGCAATTAGGTGATGAATGTGAGGACGTTCTCACCAAAGAAACTATACAAAAGGATTTTTACGTGGACGATTTGCTCACGGGAGCGCAGTCCGAAGCTGAGTTGCTCCACGTTCAGCAATCCATAACCAAGGCCCTATCTAAAGGCGGCTTTCACTTAAGAAAATTTAGATCCAATATGCCGTCTTTACCTTCTCAGGGTGATGATAATAATGGCGATGCACTTGTTTTCAGCAACGCCACCAGTATATTAGGCATTGGTTGGACCCCTACCTCGGACAGTCTCCATTTTCCCATAAGTCCATTTTCAGGCACTTCCTTCACAAAGAGAACTATTTTATCCTCGACTTTTCAGATTTTCGATCCGTTGGGTTTGCTGTCTCTTTGTACTATTCGGCCGAAAATTTTCATTCAAGACTTGTGGGCTAACAAGCTGGGTTGGGACGACCCCATTCCGGAAGTAATTAGAATGGAGTGGCTAAAATTTGTGGAAGGTCTGGACAGCATTGCAGCGTTGCGATTAAATAGGTGCGTTTTAGTAGTTGATCCCACTTATATCGAAATGCATTGTTTTTGTGACTCTTCTGAAAGGGCGTTTGGAAGCTGTATTTATTTGAAATCTTCTAATGCTCTAGGACAGGTAAAAGTGAGTCTTCTTTGTGCCAAATCCCGCGTAGCACCTGTTAAGGCTACTACCATACCACGCTTAGAGTTGTGCGCTGCTCTGCTCGGCGCACAATTAGCCTCAGAAGTCACCCAAGCTTTAAAATTTGTAATCAACCGTCATATATTTTGGTCGGATTCTAAAGTAGTGTTGTGTTGGCTTCGGAATACCAAAAAATTAAAGACATTTGTTGCCAATAGAGTGGCAGCCATCACTGACCTTACTGAAAAGGCCCCCTGGCTCTATGTTCCAACATCGCAAAATCCCGCTGACCTCGTATCGCGAGGTGTTGATCCACAGCTCGTACCTGATCTAACTATTTGGTGGGAGGGCGCTCCTTTCTTACAGTTAGAAGAATCTTCTTGGCCATCCTCGGTGGAGGATTCGCATGATGTTGCAGACTTGCCGGAGGTCAAAGCTCATTCCGCTTTGGTGGGGGAAGCTCCTCTCAATCTTTCACGGATCTCAAGGTTAAAAATAGCACAGCGTGCATACGCTCGTGTTCTAAGATGGTTTCACAATGCGAAGTCAGTAAACAAAAATAATAAAATTCCACTATCAGAACCTCTAAATGCATCTGAACTTGATAATGCACTTATTGTTTTAGTGAAACAGTCACAAAATTCTTGGTTTAAAAAGGAAATGAGCATGTTGTTGCAAAACAAGCCACTTAAGTCAAACTCAAATATTGCCTCACTCAATCCTTTCATTGATTCTAAAGGTATACTACGGGTAGGTGGACGCATTGGTGACTCCAATTATGATTATGATAAACGACACCCAATACTTTTGCATGGTAGTTGTCGCTTAACTCAGCTCCTCTTTCAGCAAGAACATTTCCGTCTCATGCATGCCGGGCCACAGCTTCTTCTGACATCTATAAGAGATCGATTTTGGCCTATAGGTGGGCGAAATCTGGCCCGCAGCACTGCGCGTAAATGTTTTGTATGTAGTAGATTTAGAGGCAAGCCTATGACAAACATAATGGGAAACCTACCAGTAGAGCGTGTTATGCCAGATTTTCCATTTGCTACTGTCGGTACTGACTTTGCCGGTCCTTTCCTTATCACCGACCGAAAAGGAAGGGGATGTAAAATTACGAAGTGCTATCTTTGCATCTTCATTTGTTTCAATTATAAATGCATACACTTGGAGGCGGTTAGTGAACTCTCCAAGGATGCTTTTATTTTAGCGCTTAAGCGCTTCATTGCACGTAGAGGTCTGCCTAAATTAATTAGCTGTGATAATGGTGGAAATTTTGTAGCCGCGGCCCGCGAAATTAAAGATTTTTTGAACTCGAAAGAGAACACTAATGCCGTTCTAGATTTCTCAGCTCAGCAAGGCCTAGAATTTAAATTTACACCAGCATACGCCCCTAATTTTGGAGGATACCATGAGGCTGGGGTCAAGTCAGCCAAATTTCATTTGCGTAGGATATTAGGGAACGCACATTTGACCTTTGAAGAGTTGAGCTCACTGTTCGCACAAATCGAGGCCATCCTTAACAGCCGTCCCCTCTGCCCTCTCAGTCCTTCCCCTGACGACCTACAGCCCCTCACACCGGGACACTTTTTGATTGGCAGGCCACTCACTGCACTGCCCGCACCAACGCTGACGGACTGCAACACTAATCGCTTGGATCGCTACCAGCGCCTCGAACAAGTTCGGCAGCACTTCTGGCGTCGCTGGTCCAACGAATACGTCGGAGAACTGCAGCAACGTACCAAGTGGCGGGTCAGGTGCACGGACCTTAAGACTGACGACATGGTGCTGCTGAAAGACGACAGCGCCCCCCCTCTCTGCTGGCGCCTCGGCAGAGTGGTCAAGTTGTTCCCGGGAACCGACGGAGTTCCGCGCGTCGCTGACGTGTCTACCTCGCGTGGCGTGGTGCGCCGCGCTCTCAATCGCATCTGCCTACTGCCTATGCCGGTGGCGGACGACAACAAAACTTGAAAGGTTGCAATACCTTTCAATGGCCCGGAGGATGTCTGCGCCCGCAAAGATAGTCTGTTTTAGTTAGTATATAAGATTCAAATTTGCAATGTATAAAGTTACCATGATCTATGATAGCGGGCCGATGCCCCCACCACTTCTCTCGAACATTCACCTTTGGGCTACCGAGCCACGCGCCTGTGTACAATTAACTAATTGTTGTAATCTATATTTGGCAAATAAGTACGATTTAAAGAAATTCGCATCTTTCATTTGCATCCTTTGTTCTCATCGCGAACACTAAGTACATGTTGTATACTCTGAAATCCTTTTGTGGTTTTGTCCCTCAAAACTTGCGAAACTTAACTACCTTCATACTTTTAAGTGCTACTTAGAAAAACTAATTTACTAACTATTCCAAGAATAGTAGTCCTATACCTATATAAGCGAATATTTTACTAACTATTTTAACCAAATTTTAACAAATAGTACTCCTTCTGCTTTTGACTTTGAGTACACAGAATAAAACAACAAAAAAAACTTTGTCAAAATTGTGACGAACCAAAAATATCAACAAAAAAATAAAAAAAATGTAGCTTCTTTGCTATTAAAAAGAAAAAGAAAAGGAAAGGGAAAACCGCGCTCTTATTGCGATTTTCTGATATATTTAGGGAGACGGACTATCCCACTTCGGTGTCCCCCGTTCCTTTTTTTTCCACTCCTCTTCTTCTTTTTCTTCTTCTTCCTACCATTGGCACTCTTTATATGCATTACCCCTGCCTTTTTCTCTTGTGATGGTTTATGCCTTTGACATGCTTCGCATCTGCCCACGTATCTCGTTACGTCCTTATACATCCCAGGCCAAGTGTATCGTTGGGCGATTCTGTTCAAGGTTTTCTTCACGCCTAAATGTCCCGCACTTGGGTCGTCGTGATTTTGTTCTAAAATTTCTAAAGTTTCCTCACGTGGTACGCATAATTTCCATTCTGAATATTCTTCTAATTTCATGCCGTACAAGTGGTTCGTGATTTTTTTATATAGCTTTCCGTCTTTTATACAGTAATTTTCGTCTTTGTTTTGGTTTTCCGCGATTTCCCTAAATTTCTTGTCATACCAATTTTGTTTTTCGACTGCACTGGCGTATCCTGGGTTCCTAGACAACTCGTCGGCTATTTTGTTTTGTGTCCCGCTGCGGTATTGTATCTCGAAATCATATTTAGGATATTCTCCGATTTCCTTTTTTGCTAGGACTACCGGTGGGCTGTAAGGACCACTTGATTTTTCTATTATGCCGTCTTTTAACATCTTATGTACGTGTTCATTAATGATTTCTTGAATCTTTGGGTTCCGTGGGAAGTATCTTTGCTTGACGGGTTCCTTATGTTTAAGCTTTATTTTATGTTCCACCCATTTGTTACCGATTGGGCTGTTTTCGCATTTCTTGAACTCTTCATCTAGGACTTGTTCTAATTCCTTTTTTTGAGCTTGATCTAAACTATCTTCTGATGGTATTACTGTGCTTTTCATTTCATTTGTTTCGGCTAATTCAGGTTTAATATCTTTATTTTCCTCTATCTTGTTCCACTTTATGTCCATCCCTAGTCTTTTTAAGATATCCATCCCGATTATTATCCTTTTCGTGTTAGGTAACATGTTGACTTGGTGTTTTATTGAAATGCCATCTATTTCTATGTCTAATGTTAGCGCTTTATTTATTTCTATTATGCTTCCGTCGGCTAGGATAACTTTCTTTATTGTGTCAAACTGCATTGCTCCTGCGTCTAATAATTCCTTGTAAATTTCGTGGTTTATATATGAATTTGTTGCCCCCGTGTCTATTAATGCTTCATATTTCTTCCCGTTAAGTTGTATCTCAATAAATATTCGATTATCGCGCGTTACGTCCCTGATTGTGTACGATTCATTTTCTATTGTTCTTGATTCTGTCTTCAGGCAACAATTAAAACTGGTTCTTCCCATGATTCCGCATTTACAACAAAATATTGCCCTCCGACTCCTACATCCTCTAGCTAAGTGGTCCGGCATTCCACACTTCCAGCAGTGTGTTTCGCTGTTGTAGTTTGGATTTATTTTACGACCGTTGTTTGACCTATGTATTCTATCGTCGTCAGGTGGTCTACGCTTGCTTGACAATGTTGGTTTTGTTGCGGCGTTTGGTTTTGACCTTGATTTATATCGTTCCGCGTTCAGTTTTTCGAAGTCTTTTGTTATCGAGATGAGTTCGTTAAGTTTACTGAAATCCTTCCGTTTGACGTAGTATTTGTAATTTGTGTTTAAGTTTTCGTAAATTCTTTCAAGTTTTCCTTCTTCTGACAGTTTCCCGTATCGCCTCATTAGTGTTTGTATATCGGTTAAATAAGTATTGAAATCTTCTAAGTATCTTTGCTTTCGCGCGATTATTCGTTCTAATAAACTATTTTCCTGGTTATTCGGGTAATAATGGAGTTGAAATCCTTGTATAAAGTCGTCCCAAGTATTCCAGAGACTTTTATTGTTCCTATACCATGCTAATGCCTGTCCTTTAAATATCCTCGGTAACAGGTGTAATAATTTCTCCTTATTCACTTCTGTGCCTTCTATGAATTCATCTAATGTTTCTATGAAATCTACTGGGTCGCTGTGGTTATCAAATGTGATATTCCATCCCAAGACCGCCTGCATGATTTCCTTGTTCGCTTGTATTTCTGCTGTTATCTTGACTGCTGAGCCGTCTGTCGGGCTCCTGGCAGTCGTTGTGCTGTTCTTTTCTTTTGACATTTCCTCTTCTGACCTGCTTTCCTCCCAAATTTCTTCCCCCCTATCTGCTTGTTCCCTTAGTTTTTTAATTAATGTTTTTTTTTAAATCCTCTACTGATAAATCTTTAAACTGTAACTGTATATCCTGTTTTTCTAACTCGTTGATTAAATCCTCCTTTTTTAATTTATATATCCACGATGACATTTATTTATTTCTTTTCCTATTTCGTTCCTTCTTACTCCGTTGTTATTTCTTGAATCCCGGGTTTATTTTACTTTTTTGTACTGACCGTACCTTTCTTTGTGACTGGTGTTTGACTACTGAAACCTACCGAATCACTTACTAAACTGAGTCGATTTTGACGTATCCTACTAAGTTACTCATAATACGACAAAAACCGAACCTCCCTTGTGGTTTGACCGACCGATGAAAACGAAAGACTACCGAAGTACCTACTTGTACTCTTGGCCTGAATTCCGAACAAAATGGTCTTCCCGTTTGGATTACTAATTTTGGGCAACAAATGTAACGTAAATCTTATTATTACGAAACAAGTGGGCCTACCTTTTTAGGGTTTTTACGTTGGGCGCCAAATGTAACGTAGCGCCTTTGGGGCGGCTAGCTCAGGGGGTGCTACGCTAACATAAATGAACCTAATGACTGATCATTTGGGTTACCTATCTGAGTGGAGTTTGAATTGAAACAACTGATTTGGTTTTACGAATACAACGAGGATAAAATCTTTGACTTTTATTTATATATAATGCTTAACCAACAACACGATATAATTACAACATACGGCCCAGACTATGAATACGACCAAGAACCGATAATCTAGTTTTATTGACAATTCTGATGCGACTCTTTATGCTTTTAAATGCTTTTGGATATGACAATTATGCTTGCGGCTGAAGGCCCTTTTACAGAGAGGTTGAGGAAGCAGGGGTGGAATAAACGTGGTACAGAATCCGGCAGTTCCTTTGGGTTCTGGGAGCGACGCGATCGATCGAACCGCAACCAGACTTAGTAGAAGTGCCAGGTCTTTCGAGAACTCCGTAGTTCCACCAGGCTCTTGCAAACGTGTGCGGGGGAAGACCACAACGCAAGCTTGAGGAAGGCAGACTTACTGAGCCGGTCTATGTCTTAGCGCACTAGACCTCCGGAAGCGACGCGGTCGACCGAACCGCAACCAGAGCTAGGTGTGAGCACTAAGACGACCCCACGAGTATTGCCTTTCTGTCCGCGCGTGCGCCCTTTTATATGCGGCTTCTGTAGTGGGGAGTGGCGGCACGCGGCGGCGGCGAATCTTGTTTACTTCAGTGGCAGTGGAATCTTCCATGACGTCATCGAGTGGCGGCAGCGGCGGCGGCGGATGTTGTTTACTTGCTCGCGGCCGTGGAATTTTCCGTGACGTCGCGCTGTCTTCTTGTTTTTATGGTGCGCGGGCGTCACAAGTCTATGGCTTATATATTTAATCTAATTAGAACACTATGACATCACTATGGGCATAAACAATACGCTGTCAATGTCAGCCCGCCATATTTGTTTACATGATTGTTGGATTCTATTGCAAACGATTATAGGTACTTTGAATTATATGTTGTTCTATCACGTACCGTTGTCGTCGAGCAACATTATGTCATTTATGTTGCTACATTTTTCCCATAGAAATAATAAAAATTGAAGAAGATACATAATAATCCGCCGCTAATTTCCACCTTCTTTCCACGTTGAATTTTAATAAGTGTCTTCCAGAACGGTGACCAGGATAAACAATTTGCCATTAGTTATAAACCACATTTTTATAATCTACCTGCTGTTCAAACTGAACAACTTTTCAAAAGAAACATATTACTCCTCCAAACTCTCCAAAGTTGATTACTTATTGATAAACGATCAAACAAGTACCTATACTTAACTAATATCTTAGTATATTATATGGCTGCATTTTTGTGCATAACTTTTACATAATAGTACCTACATAGATAGATATATCGCGGTTGTCTCTACGATTTAAATATACGTTTATATTTAGTTAATTCAGCCCAATTAGCAAGTGAGTACTATTTATACAAGTACTGAGAATAGGGATGCCACCTCCAATAAGTAACTCATTATTTAACCAACTTCCAACTAAGTTTAATTTCGAACCCATTAATGCCACGACACGGCCTGTATTGACAGCTATAGTGAGAATACAGCAGGGCGATCACGGAAAATATAGAATCGAATGCGAGTGCGACTAGTGTCAACTTGACAGCACTTTCAAACACTTTTTACCTATCGAATTGACAGTTGTCGCACTCGCATTCGATTCTATACGTTAGCTCTGTTTTTCGTGATCGCCCTGCAGTACAATGACCGAAATAGTATTTTGAAGACATGTAACAGAAGACTGAACGATAAGTACCTATCATATTTTACACTTTTTAATGATGAATTAATGATTAATGATTACAGTTGCATATATTTTTCAGGTACTCACATCAACTATATGGGTAATTAAAAAAAACAGCATAAAAGACTGTACTATAATGCTGCAGCTTTGATTATAAATGGTCGAAGTGCTGCAGTTACAACCCTGTAGTATGAAATCGAGCGATGAGCATTAATTTTCAAATGACACTCAATTATCCGGACTCATCGGTGTAGTGGGAATCATGTTGGTTATCTGCCCAACGCATTTGCATGCACCAATATGAAATAATTAGCTCTTTCCACACTTTATATGCAGTACTTATCTATGAAATGATTGCACTGTGTGTAGTTAAATTGTTTTTTTATGCTTTGCACCTACACTTAGCCCGATGTCGTACGATGGTACATAAATAGGTCGGCATGAAAATTACAATTCTTTCTCATGATAAAAATACTCGTAGAATGCAGAGTACAAGACTGTATACAATTAAACATATATTATTATGCTGTGATATGTACAGTTAGTTTCCACAAAGTGTCGCGTGTCGGAAAAGTTTTTCACAAACAGATGGCAGTAACGGAGGCGTGAACGAAGTAACCAAATAACATGTCACTATGAAGCCCGGCGCTGCCCAGCTGCAAGAAACTTGTGGAATATCGCCCTAGGGCTCGTGTGTGGCGCTATTGTGGTGTGTGCCATGTTTTTCTTGTATACGTTTGAGCTTTGTAATTAACATCCCGTAGATATCCCGTAATTTTAATCATGCTTTTATATTTTCTTATAGTACAGGTAAGTAGACAAAGCTCACTTAATGAAATAGGAGGAAATAGTCTTAAGAAACGGCCATTAATTAGTTTAATTACCCACAAAACCTAAACCACAAAACGCATGCACACAAACACACACCTATACGTATAACATTACCTAAATATGAAAACTAAACAATTTACGCATACAGAGCCCAATTAAACTCGCTGGATCTAGAGCTTAAACACAGTATTGTTGTAGATACATAGTTCTGTAGCTTCACCGGTGAATTACATAATTTCTGGTTAAGTCCCGGATTACAGCGGGCCGGCTGGTGATAATATTTATGCTTCAATTTGAAAGAGTACTTATCGTGGAATACCGCTACTTATTTTATCCCATTCCGATGAATTATATCACTTATCATTACCAATCCGCAATGCAGGCGGTAGTAGCCAATCCCTTTTTTAAAATAACTGTAATTACTTATTCATTATTTAATGGAATTTTATATTTTTAATTAATGTCTTCAGTCTCAGTAACAAAAAGTGTAAAATTTTGTTACAAACGAATTTACTTAATGACTTTTAATTAATTACTAATTTAATTTTAAAATCTTTCGTTGCCGTCTAGCACCAGTCACTAGATCTTCCACAGATCAGCTCTACGTCCTAATAAAACTAGCTACATGTCATATGATTTACATATGTATGAAAATTTCAGCCACATTAGACACATGGTCTGGTAAACGAAAATAAAAAGTTTTAAAGTAGTGGGAGTAGCGGTATACAATAACTTTAACTTCTTCAGCAGAGTCCCACATTTGGAGTAGGATAACTAAAAGTTTTAAAATCGTACAATGTACCAAGAGTTACAATTTTATTGCCGTCGCGTCGATAAAACGGACAAGTTGACCGCACACGTCCGACGAACACCATGAAATAATTTACGAGGTTCATAAAGTATGGTCGTAGAGATACGAGAGAGACTACGACAGATTTTTAGAAGGGAATTTTACCAAACGAGTCTTGTGTAACTCCTTACTATGCCTCTGGTTCATGTTGCAATACTTATTTCAGTAATTCAGATCAGACATTCTGTAATGGGTGTCAATGGTCTTGTTTTGATGGGCCTATCTTTGGGCTTTCTTACACGGTAAATTATGTTCTTTTCTTTCACGCAATAAATACGTTAAGTATTTATTTTTAATACTAAAAATATATAAGTATTAAACCCAAAGGTAGGCAATAACAAATTGTAACATTGTTAATAATAATTTATATACATTAAGTAAGTACCTAACTGTTTGTAAGTACCTACCGAGTAAAAAAACCTGGCTACCCATAGTACAGGGTATCCTAGTTTGGGAGCCAGGACACAATGTGTACCTACTTTCTTACAATAAAGATATTTTCATTTTGCATTTTCATTTTTATTATATTGCGTCGCACCTAGGTACCAGGGTGGTGGTAGTTATTTTAGGGATACAAGGGTGTAAGGTAGTTCTAAATCTAAACTCCAAAAAAAACAGTGTAGTATTAACTACATTAAATCTGTAATGAGGGATTCGGATTTTCATTTCAAATTAACAAACATTAAAATAATAATAATAACGGCACCGATGCACAAAACAATGCTCAATCTTTGATTTTTTTTAAACAACATAAATTTCTCCCGTGTCCCTGTTAGGGCATGCAATACCGGAACTATTTTCAATACCGGTATTGAGTTCCGGTATTGCAACTCAATACCGGAATCCCGGTATTAATACCGGTATTAGATTTCCTTGTAATAAATGGCATATATTGTGATTAAAGGTCGTATAGGTCAAAATAAAACGAGAAAAAGCAATGAAATTCAGTTTTTTGTAATAGATTTTACGAGAATTGAGTATTAGTTTAAATTTTACAATATTTTTTTTTTTTTACATCCAGTGTCCGTTTTCGCATGGACAACAGTAGATATCAAACGGCCGAAAACTGCATCAAACGGTTGGAAACAAGTGCGCTTTCACAGTACATAGGAATACTATATCTTAATCGCTTTATTATAGCCTAAAAAAGTCCGATTCCGGTATTACTTCAATACCGGTATTAACTTTCAATACCGGTATTGAAAAAAGCGTGAATTTTGCTCCTAATACCGGTATTACGAATACCGGTATTGCGGTATTGCATGCCCTAGTCCCTGTCACAGACATTCCCTCGAATATTCCTAAATTGGACCCGTCGTCGTCGTCGCGTTGTTCGTTGTTATCGTCATTAAATTTCTATTATGCTCCCCACAAGCCCCGGGCTCGTCTCGCGATCCCTAAAGTAAACTTTCACTTTCTTTGACAAGAGTAATTATCGACCGGAACTCCCGACCATTTTGGAAACTTCTGTATTCGTCTGGGGATTAGGTATAGGTAGCGATGGCTGTAACGATGTTATACATTTTATTGGCAAACTTGTTATCACATCTAGGCACCTGCACATCTTTAGTAAGTTCTAAAAACAATATGTAGGTAGGTATGTGTTAAGTACTTATAAGTCCAACTTGTTCCATATCAAGACTTATCAATAGTGTTCAACAATCAGAATGTTTTCCAAAATCGTTAAAAAACCCAATGTGTATTTTTTACAAAAAGCATCGAATGATCCAAACTCCCTGGCAACACGTTGGAAATATTCAATAAAGCATTGTCATATCATATCCTATCTATCTGAAACTGAGAGAAAATTCCAAGATTGTGTAGTTCACTGGAGGAATGCCAATCCGTCAGACGAATAATGGCCGAAGATTTATTATTCCGCTTCTCGAGCAGAACATACAGCGACAGAATATAAAAGAAGTGTAAAATACACCCTAAGCTGTCTGATCTCTTTTCCTACCACTGTCGAATTACTATGATGATGATGTCCTCTTCGTCGTGTCCGACAACAGCGACTCTTGCTACACTCTATTATGTGCTCTTATGTGGCTGGCAAGTCCGAACTTCCTCTTGAACACCTAGTTGTAACTAATTTAAACCACCATAAGAATAATCATATATGTCATAAAGTCAATGTCATGCCTTTGGGCTGACCTGATAGGCCAACTCTGAGTGACGAGGCAATAATACGATGATGATGAATAGTAAAAAGTCTAACTGCATAGTCTTGGCCAAGGATTGGCTTCTCTTATTAGCTAATTAAGTTTCGAAGCCTCTTCACTTCTCCCTGTGTGTCCACTGCAGATGTCAGAGGTTGATCAGTTTATTTCTTTCTGTACTTTTTGAAGTCGTTAGCGCAGCGGACGGGCGCACTCTTCAAAACCAAAAAATAAATAAAATTCTATAAAACCTCTACAACTTGGTTTATTCTTCAGATGAAGAATTAATAGCGATATGTTCACTGTTCTATTCTGAAATGTGTATTAAATAGGTCCTAGCGTAGTACTTATTATTTGATAAAATGGTTTTTTGGTGAAAATAATAGGTTAGTAAGTACAATTTTGTAAAGAATATACCTAAGTAGTTATTAATTGTAAATGTCATATTATAAATCTACCTACAAATCTAGTTAATTTTCGCATAACCCCGCACAAGGTGTTGGTCTGTCGCGTGTATTCAATTATTAGTTGGGCGCCGATTCTAACTTCGTCAATTTCATCCTAAATAATACGTGGTGGGGCAGGCAACGGCGGCGGCGGCGGCGGCGGGACAACGCGATAAGGAGAAGTTTCTATAATAACAAAGCACTGTTATTAAATTAGCAACTATATTTCTAGTGTAAGTGAAAATAAAACTACAGAACCGATGTAAACAAAAACACCATAATAACTGCATAACCCCTAAATGACAAAGTTCTTTGTATCTCGGACTTTCTTGGGAAAACCTATAAAAAGCTAGTTACCTAACTATAAACGCCTAAAATTACTACCTACTACGAAATAACGCAAACTCCGCTTCACCTTAAAAAGGTTTCCCGTGGGAATACCAGGGTACAATCTAGCTGTAGCTAATCCAGGTTGTCAGTGGTTTTTGTGTGAAAGAGTAACAAACATCTGAAACAAACTTCTGTATTTATATGTATAATACACTCACGGGCAAAGAATCAGTTCCACTTACAAAATTCAGACACCAAATGGCCCTTATTTTATCAATTATTTAATAGGAAAATTGATCAAAATATTTATGTGTTTAGTGTGTAATAGGTATTCTGATGCACCGTTAAATGTACTTAAATATTGCAGAAGGTGTCATTAAGTTAGCTTTTTCCCGGTTTTTCCGTTTGGTAATAATTTGGTGATTTTCTCAATGGAACTTTTTCATTGCCCGTGAGTGTAGTAATAATAAGTACATAGGATATGTGATAGGTATTCGTAGGATTGTTTACCACATTTATTCACGTCTCGTTCAAGCTTTGTTCCCAGCCGGGCGCGGTGACGAGCAAGTTCTGTAGTTGGCTGCCGAGTCGGTTATAATCGAGACATATTGTTGGGTAGTTTCCTCGTTAATACGTCCGGCTCGTCAGCCCTCGGCCAATCGCCTTCCACGCCCTGCGGGTTCCCGACGATTGATCTTTTAACTTTACTTCACTGAACAGGATTGTAGTGGTAAGTGAACCGGAAAAACCACATGACTTGGGAACGCAGAATGGTTTTACGCAGCATAATTATGTTACATGACGGCCGAATGGCGTAGTGGTTAGTGACCCTGACTACTGAGCTGAAGGTCCCGGGTTCGATTCCCGGCTGGGGCAGATATTTGTATAAACACAGATATTTGTTCTCGGGTCTTGGATGTGCCCGTAAAATGGCAATAGGCCCGCCCCCTATTACATTGGGACTAAACATAACACTGGCGAAAAGTGGGTGCAGCAATGCACCTCTGCCTCCCCGCAAGGGAGTACAGTAGTACAAGGCGTGAGTGTGTGTGTTTTAATTATGTTACAGTAAAATTGTTTTGTTTTGAAAATGAGGATAAAATTTATGTATTTAGAAAGTTAAGTGAGTACTTATAATATTCATTTAAAAAGTGCACATAACACTCGACGGACAAACCATAAAACAGTCGTTTACATAGCAAAGTAGCGAGATAGAGCATAAATTACTGTTTTGCGTATGAGCTGCCATGAAATTAGGGAACGGGATTACATTGGAATATTAAATAAGGCCAGTTATTTACTGGGGATTTATGTATTCGTCTGTAAAGACACATAGCCGAGGCACTTATTTTACTGTAATATAGTGAGCAACTTTTTATTTTCAAGTTAACCAGTAACAAGTCTAAAAAATAAGTTTATATTAAAATCTAGGTCATATTATGTACTTAGCTTGAATCTCAAGAAGTATCTATTCTTTTCTATTTCAGAAGTGAGACTTGATTAAGATTTTTTAAATATTTACGGGTTCAATATAAATATCTTTAGCCATCACGCACGCACGGCATAGATAAGTAGTTACAAGTTTCTTTATCAAAAGTTTGTTGCTACGAATGTGCTACGAGTATCACTGCTACGCTGTACGCTACGAGAGGGATGTAGCACTTTACTTCCTCATTCCTTTTTTTCTGTGGTTTTCAGCGTCTTTTGGTTGGTCCGTTCAATTACCTGTTACAGATAAGCATCATATTCCGGAAGTACCACCACATTGTCGCCATTACAAACCACTTACATAAGCGTGGCACGTTTACTGCCGTGTTTATACCTCTCTAATTAGGATTATGGACATCGCGTCATGCTTTTGTAATTAGTATGCTTGGTAAGTGCGCGGGGAGCATTTCGCGTAGCTTAAACTGAATTATTAATTCCTAGGGAATTTACTGAGGTGTAGAAAAGACATCCAGGGCTCGGAGTCGCATCCCCTCGAGTTGTATTTTATTTTATTCATGGACCCGCTTGGCCTTGCCTTGTGACGTGCAAAAAAAGAGAATTGTCAAACTGATTAATAATTAAAAAACTCACCCGCACCTACAAAAATTGCTTTCAAGATTACTGCAATAAAAACAAAACTACTCCCGTGCAAATTTCTTTTTTTTAAAGAGTTCAACGTCGGCTATTCAGCAAAGCTGCATTTGTACAGTTTATTATAAAATTCAAATGATGTTGGTGTTGTTTATGTTCTATTTATGTACAATCTGAGGTAAAAAATCTTGACCCCCCGTCTCTTGTGACAAGTGTTCTGCTTATACAGATATGCAGTTTAGAGGTATACAGTTTTTCTTTGTACGAAGCTAAACGTGGATTGCGGTATAAACCGTAGGTACTACAGACGGACTCCACCGTTATCTTTAGAGATAGTTAGAGATATCCTAAGATTGTTTGTCCACCGCAAGACGTCAGCGTCACGTCACGAGAACGAGATAATTTCAGTCACTCTAGTACGGGTTTGGCTATTTATGAAAACGAAAAAAGTTTACATTTTCTCCTGTCATCTGCATGCATTATCTGTCAAAAGTTTCATGATAGTTTCCATTAGAGACGCCACTTAGTATGCGAGAAAACGTAAACTTTTATAGTTTTCGACAAACTATCAAACCTGTACTAGAGCCCCTGACCGAGTTTAGTATGACTTGACGGCGGCGGCGACGTAAAAAAATGTATGGGTTTAGGCCCGGGTCTCCTATTTACGCCGTAGGTCGTGTCCAGCGTCACGCCGTAGGCCGCGTCACGATGCTCTCTATAGAAATGTACTGATGCGGTCTCCCTCACACGCCGACGTTGGCGCGTAGATGTAGGCCTTGGTCTCCTATTTACGCCGTAGGTCGAGTCCAGCGTCACGCCGTAGGCCGCGTCACTATGCTCACTATAGAAATGTACTGATGCGGTCTCCCTCACACGCCGACGTTGGCGCGTAGACATAATGAACATTGTGACGCGGCCTACGGCGGTGACACTTGACGCGACCTACGGAGTAAATAGGAGACCCGGGCCGTAGTGAGCATCGTGACGCGGCCTACGGCGGTGACACTTGACGCGACCTACGGAGTAAATAGGAGACCCCGGCCTTACCGCTACCTCGGCGACGTCGTCTCGTTCTCGTGACGTGACGTTGACGGCGTGCGGCGGACAAACGACCTTATAGTGCCACAAACTTATCTGTTCCGGTGAGAGCGAACTAAATTGGTCCATACCTCATTACTTACTAATGAATTTCATATTGACATGACATAGATTATTCATGATAATTATTATAGCTATTTTGCATATTTAAAAAAAAAACGAGCAAAAAATATGCCGGTTTATAGCCATAATACCTAACTTTACCTATAGTCTAACTAAATAGTCATGAAAGCGGAAATGGATACTAATAACACACTGTTTAAGCCAGTAGGTAGGTACTTAAGTTGATTACTTAGTTACCTTCATTTAAGCTGAAATCTGATAAAAAGAGAGAGATATTATGAAATTAGTCATAAAAAGACTTACTAAAGCAAAGTCGTTAAGCCTAGTCAGAGGCCTTCGGGCGGCTTGAAAACATCTGACAGTCGGGTTGCCCACTTACCCGACAACTCTCTCAGCACAAGCTTGCATGTGTTGGGGTCCACCAACCCGCACTTGGCCAGCGTGGTGGACTAGGCCTAAACCCTTCCTTCATTGGAAGGAGACCCGTGCCCCAGCAGTGGGGACGTAATGGGTCGTGATGAAAGCAAAATCGCACTATTTTTATGGTTTTAAACCTAGTTGAACTTTAACTCATATCCTTCGACCATATACTTAATCAAAGCTCATATCATACCGCGCACCTATGTTAAAAGCCGCGTACAGACCGGCCCAACGAACGCTAACGAACGGGTTTCGTTGACCTTCGATGCTGCAATCTGATAAATATCCATCGTTGGGATAACCGTTAGCGTTCGTTGGGCGTTCGTTGGCCCGGTCTGTACGCAGCTTGAAACATTGATTGGTCTAGGTACAGGCAAGGACTTTGTATACAGGGTGTCCCAAAAGTCAACGTCATCCCTTAAAGGGCTGATAGGTCAGCTCATGAGACGCCAGAATATCACAATATGACCTTAGTAAAAACTCGATAATTTTCGAGATATTGACACTTTTATAAATTTGCTGAAAATCGACACCTTGGATCAGTTTTTTGCGTGCCGCCGGTACAAAAATCCATATTGTTAGAATTTGTTTGGTGTTGCATCACTCTGTATAGCCCTGCTATTGATCACAGTAAAAAAAATATATCGAGTAATGCTGTATGTTTAAAAAAAACACGGTTTTCAAAGTCATAAAAGGTAATCGTATTTTTTTATAAACAACTTTACTCTACTGTAAAAAAAATATACTACGCAAACCTGGCACAATAATTTAAGGTTTACACAAATTCTACTCGTATGTGACAGTACAAATATACCTAAGCAGGAACTGTTCTTTTTTGAAGTTGGTGCCATATTTCTTCAGATTACTTTGTCACCAACATCAAAAAAGAACAGTTCCTGCTTAGGTACTGTCACATACGAGTAGAATTTGTATAAACCTTTTACAGTATGTAGAGTCAAAGTTGTTTATAAAAAAATACGATTACCTTTTATGACTTTGAAAACCGTGTTTTTTTTTAAACATACAGCATTACTCGATATTTTTTTGACTGCGATCAATAGCAGGCTATACAGAGTGATGCAACACCAAACAAATTCTAACAATATGGATTTTTGTACCGGCGGCACGCAAAAAACTGCTCCAAGGTGTCGATTTTCAGCAAATTTATAATAGTGTCAATATCTAGAAAATTATCGAGTTTTTACTAAGGTCATATTGTGATATTCTGGCCTCTCATGAGCTGACCTATCAGCCCTTTAAGGGATGACGTTGACTTTTGGGACACTCTGTATATACAAAGTCCTTGGGTACAGTTGCCCGAGCACAGGATTCGAAACCTCCGTTTACGTTGCGTATTGGTTGCGTATCGTCAAATGTCACTGTCAAAATGTAAGGCAAAGGAGAATGGCAATTTCTCTATAGCACCATGACCCAGAGCGGCCATTGATGAAACATACACTGATGTGTAGTCCGTGACTACAGTATATACTGGTATTAATTTTATTATTATGAGGCATGGGAGAACGAAGATATAAGTGCCGAAAGATCAAGCCTTTCTACTGTACTAGATGTTACCCTTGAGCTAAAAATAGTTTTTAAAAGTGTTCCCGTGGGAATTCCTGGATAGAAAGTATTCTATGTTACTTCGGGATAACGGGAACTTGAATAGAATGAAATAATTTTTGAAATTGATCTCTTTATAAAAATAGGTTTCCGAGTGTGAAATGTGCAAAAATAATCTTGATATTATTTGCAGAAATAAAATCATGTAATACATTTTGTGATGCACTATGTATTGGGAATCTCATGATTTAGATTATAAAACTTGTTTGTGCGTGTACTATTCATCAAAAACTTATTTAACGAAAAAAAATACATTAATTAATTTACTTTTGAACCCTAATATCTCAAGAACCCCATGGTTTAGATTTTTTTAAATATTTTTCCCTGTTAGTAGACATTTTTATCAATAACTTAAAATAGGTTTGGTTAGTGGCTGCTAACTTACGCAAAGCGGGTCAGGTTTCGCCATTCTGGCATTTGTTTTTTCCATGTTAGGTGGAATTTCACCAAACGCTAAACGTATTTAGTAGCCTGTCATACGTCTGTCAGTTAGTACAAAATGTATTTAAAATTTGATTTAAATACGTTTAGCGTTTAGTAAAAGCGACCCTTCGTGTAGATTCGAAAATAGTATCGAATCCTATGCTCGCGCCTCAGGTTACTACTCACTCGAACAAATAAAAACAAAACAAAATCAGCGTACAGAGGGTGTTATTATTCTGAAGTGGGGAAGAACACAGATCACATTCGTCAAGGATACAACAAAATGTCATTCAATCAAAACACAGATTGTAACAAATGTCAAAGTCACAGAGTGCCCAACTGTCAAAGTGCTCAATGCTCAAGTAAGTAAAGTATTTCCCCACGCGCGTAATAACCTCAAATCGGTGAATTTAAGTATTTTTTTGATATTATTGTTGGTGCACATTGGAATTTATTGTAAAATGTTGGCAACGGGTATGATGAAAAAAAGGGGAAACAATGATAAAGTACAGAAGTCTGGAAAAATAGCAAAGAAACAGAAAGTGAAGGCTAATAAAAATGTTGTTTCGACATCACCGCAAGGACCACAAATAAAAGCAATGAAGAAAGCCGTTAAGCCACCCAAGATTCCTCCTCCTCAACCGCAAGCTGTAGTGAAAAAGACAGCTTCTAAAAAAGCTCAAGTGAAGGGGACTAAAGATAATGAAGTGAAAGAAATAAAACTTGAGAAGCCAACTGAAAATGGCCAAAGTACCACGAAGAAACGTTACACAAAACCTTCAAAATTTATAAATGATAAACTAGTTGATTTATGTTTGAGTGCAGTACTGAAATTAGCTGAGGACAGTAAAAAGAGTAACAAAATACTTGAAGATGAAACAGCGATCTTTGCAGAAATCCACTGCATGAAAATTCAAAATACTAAAGGAAACATAAGTTTGTAAGTTCTATACACATACATACTTTCATATTAAAATACATACTTACAGTTCTCCCATATTAATAATGCGCATGCAAATCTTCGCAAACTGTCGTATTCCCGGAAACACCCGAATCATTGAATCGTAAGAGCCTCTTGCATTTTGATCCTTGTTCGAAAGAAATAGTAGTCAATATCATGTGACACATAATCGAAAACAATTTGGGCGGTCGGTGGCTGTCACCGATCAGTCAAAGGTCTCAAGGTCAAGATCAGTATTACTTTTGTGGAATTATAAAGAGCTGCAATTACACATCGTTCTTGTTATTTTTTTCAAATGTGAATTTAATTTCAACTTTAATTATTTTTGACGACGCCATATTATGAGGGACTTTTAAGAATAAAATATACGTCACATTGATAGACTTCACTTTGCCAATAAAGCCACACCCAAAAGACCAAGTTTGTCATTGTGAATGATCAGCGCTGTAAATACTTTTGAACTGAGATTTTAATGTAAACATTTTTATTAATGAATTTTTATTAATGACGACCGAATGGCGTAGTAGTTAGTGACCCTGACTACTGAGCCGATGGTCCCGGGTTCGATTCCCGGCTGGGGCAGATATTTGTTTAAATACAGATATTTGTTCTCAGGTCTTGGATGTGCCCGTAAAATGGCAATAGGCCCACCCCCTATTACATTGGGACTAACTTAACACTCTGGCAAAAAGTGGGTGCAGCAATGCACCTCTGCCTACCCCGCAAGGGAGTACATTAGTACAAGGCGTGAGTGCGTGTTTTTTTTTTTTTATTAATGTGAAATAATCAGTGCTGTAAATACTTTTGAACTGAGATTTAAAATGTTTAAAATGTAAACCTGTGTTTGAAATCCATTTCTCCTTATAATATAAACCTTGTGTTATTCAAACCTTCTTTCATCCATCTTTACATCAGCTTCAGTAAGACACTTGAAAAGTACCTACTGTAACATTTTCGAAGTAAATTTTAATATTATGGAATATTATCAATTATCGAATCAAATTTCGTTACTGATAAATCAATTATCTCTTTTAGCACCAATTACATAATTCTACTAAAATTTCATGAAGAAAATGCATTTAACCACTCTAAATACATAATAGTTTTCTAACGCTCGGGAATAGGACCGTTGCCGAACAATGACGAAGATTTCTATGTGCATTATCAATTTTGGGGAACTGTATGTAGGTTTATTTTCAACAACAAAAAGAGAAATGCTGTACTTACATTTACTCTATTCAGTGAGTGTACACTTATCCCTAAACATGATACAGCTGACCATTCAATGCAGCTTGTGTGCTTGTGACCTGTAATGAAAGTCCCCTCTAACTAACAAAGGTCTAGCACAGGGTACACACCACAATGTGACAGCAGCTTTGAATCATGCTCACTCACATCAAGTCTTGTTGCCCCATACTAGGCTTTCAGGTAGGAATAGAATTATGAGTATATTCATGAATAAATATTTGTTGTGTGTTATTTCAGTGTGCTACCACACTCAACTGTTTCATTGAATGGAGAAGTGTGCTTAATAACTCCTGACCTGAAGAAGGGAAAAAAGATTGATCATGAGCCGACGGTGGACCACTGGGAGGAGCAGTTGAGGAAGGCTGGTGTCTCTAATGTGAGTATAATTCAACAACTGTTGTGATCATGTTGTAGCATACACACTGCAGGGCAGTAAAATCTTGAAGATTCATCAAATATAAATACACATACATACAAATCTATATTCATCAAATAAAATGCTTTTACATTATGTTGCCCTCCAATGTGTCTTATTTTGAATTTACCATAATAACAGCAGCTGTTTTAAGCTGATTAGAAGTAAAAAAACAAAAGAAAAATTAAGTATCAAGTGTACTTTAATGAAATATATTTTTTTATCAATTCACAGGTGAAAACTGTCCTGCCCATGAGGCAACTGCGAGTAGAATATGACCAATTTGAACTGAAACGAAGACTGCTGACCCAGCACGACTTCATCATGGTGGACTCCAGAGTGCTCAACCACGTGTCACACATCCTAGGAAAGATGTTCTTCAAAAAACACAACATGCTCATCCCTGTTAGAGTGAAAGAGAATGAGAAACTGAAGAACTCTATAGATGTTGGTCTCCGCACTGCCATGCTTAGGTTGAATGTGGGAGAGACGTCAACTATTCTTGTTGGTCACACAGGCATGTCGAAAAAAGATATCCAAGAGAATGTCCTGGCTTTAGTGAAACAGCTGAAGGAAAAGTTTCCAGGTGGAGAGGCCAACATTAGGTCTATTGCACTGAAACTACCTTTGTCTCTGTCTGTGCCCCTGTATGTCACTCTGAGTAAGTATCTGTAGTGATTCTCAATGATTATTGCCAATTAAAGAATTAACTCTAGTTACTGAACAGCCTTTTTTAAAGAGAATATCTTTTTAAATTGATTAATAACTGAATCACTCGAAAACTGAATTTAAAAATAGTTTACCAACTACCTCTAAGATCCAGTGTATTGATTATTTCAGGATCAGCCAACACCATATTCCCACCAAAACTAGTAAGAAAGGTACCTAAAAACTTCAAGGTGGTTGAAGATGAGCTATCCACCATGCCAGGAAGCAGGGTGGCTGTTGCACCTGATGGCACAGTGCACATCAAGAGGAGACCACAGAATGAAGACAGGTAAGGAAATGGTTCATTTGATTACTAGATCTAAGGGCGAGGCCCCATTGCTGCGGTGCGTCGCCGTGCTGCGTTTTTTTCATATATTTTTCAATATCTGTAAAAAAATATTACACACTACAGCAATGGGGCCTATATTATTTATCCTATTAGCCCACTAAAGTTTTATTTTCACTTACACATTCCCAGGCAATGAAGACTGGTTAGCCTGAACTGAGCATGCTGTTCATTTGTCTGACCCTGCTTAATTTTAAATTAATTTTAATTTTTAGTTGGTAGAGGTCTCGCTAGAGTAAATGTGTTCTGTGGTAGAAGAAAGTATGAGCTAAATGGGAGGATAATAGCTAATGTGCAATATTACTGTTTTCTTATAAATTGGCAATGCTCCTGTAACACTCACTCAGCACATACAGTCCAACTACATATAAAATCATGACAATAAAGAGTGTGATTTTACTTACATACGTTTTAAAAATTAAATACCAATTGATAATGGCTTTTTAATGGATTTGTCCTTAAATAAATATATAATAGTTCCAATAAATATGGTCTTTTACAATTAGTTAGAATCTACTTCCATTGTCAGGACTTTACTATAGTTTTACTGTAGTCACATCAGAATCTTTAGATTGAAGAAAATTATTTTCCTATTGGCCAGTGCATGTTCGTATTGTACAGATGTGGGCACACTTTACTCTTTAATGTCATATGCTTGAAGGCAGGCCACTGGGCTACTTTCATATAGGTAGTGAATTTGTCACATATTTATACATGTTTTTTTGTCATCCAGACTAGCATCATAGTTAGTTTAGGATGTGTTCTATCATTATGACTGTGATGGTGGTTGTTGAAGCACAACACTACGTGTGTCATATACTAGACGAGTGACGGCGCCCCCCCGCGCCCCGCACCCTCGCAGGCGCAGACGCAGACTACGCGCCGCCATTCTGAGACTGCAAGCCATTCGATCAACATAACCAATATTTCTTTGATTTGAAACTTTGATAAAGTCAATATATTTCTTGTAAAACGGATCTCCAACCTAGTTCTCATTGAGTAGATACCTGCGCCAACAAGTTTTCGAGCCGGATACGGGCTTTTTGGAAGATCTGAAGACCAGGCGAGACGAAAATCGGATTCCCGAGGCACGTATCGGCGAGGTCGTTCAAGGGCAAGGTAGAAGATCCACGCGGCACCAATCTGCTATTCGCCGCGATCTCCACGAAAATAATCAAGATACAACATTCTACGGCCAGTCTCGAATCTCAAGAATCACAAGAAAAACCAGAAACCACGACCAGAATCGAAAAACCAGGAAAAGAGGTTACAGTGTGGTATTGCTGTGAGTTCGTTCCAATTTCAATTATCCCCTGTGTGCACAATTCAATTCACTATCTTTTTTCCTAGTAAAAATCACGTAACAATAATAATTATCCCGTTTTAATCATCAATTCATTTTGTTAAAATTACAATTTTGGGTGTCATAACCTAATTATCTCCCATTTCTCCCGTCACCTGTCTATTTTTACACAATCGAAAGCGCATATTATTCATAAATAATCGAATCTATTCCCAATTTTAACCTACGTGTTTGCGTACCCACGTCATTAAATTATTGAAATCCATTTGCATCTGTCAATCCATTCAAGTTTATTCAGTTCAAAGGCCATATTTGTTTCAATGAACAGCTGTTTTCCCCAACACAGTGTATATTTTTAACAAATTGCATATTTTTTCTCGTTTTTTAACATATTGTTTTTATCTCATACATTCCAGTGAATCCGTCAGCATCGCTGTCGCGCAGGTGGTGCGTGCGCCGAACCGCCTCTAACCGGTTACGCAAGCTGAGGTGGCTTCGATGTTTGCATTGCTTGCGTGAGCTCTTCTGCTGACCCATAGTAGCTGCCTGTTAAAATTTAAGTATCGCTTCATACACTTCGAGCTTGTTTCACTATTTTCACAAATTTTATTTTATAAACAAAGTGTAAAACAGCTATAAACATTGATCGAATGGATTGCAGTCTCAGAATCATCTGAGAGACTTGGGCACCAGTTATCTTAGCTTAACTTCATTTCTTAGCCCACTCCATTAAGTCGCAACTCATTAAACATGGATATTAAATCATTAAAAAGGTCAAGAGCATCATTTAAATCAAAGCTTACAATATTTAAAACTTATTTAGACACGCTTTTGCCTTGTAAAGAGCTAAATAACTTGCAAATTCGAGAATTAACTATTAGAGCTAGCAAAATACAAGAAATGTACAATGAATATGATTCAACTCAAACTGAAATAGAAAATTTATCTGAAATTCCAGGTGACGAATATTTAGAACGGGAGAGCTTCGAAACCAGCTACTTCAGCACAGTAGCTGCCGCGCAGGAGGCGCTCGACAAGCACACGGCGGCTTCTGCGGCGCGGGACAATCAGTCGGTAACGGGTTCTAGTGCATTCTCAGGTGGGCCAAACCTTAAATTACCTACAATTAATTTACCGACATTTTCTGGTCGCTATCAGGACTGGTTAGAATACCATGACACATACAAGTCACTAATACACACAAACACTTCAATACCAAAAATCCATAAATTTCACTATTTGCGGAACACTTTAAAGGAAAGTGCTTCTATAATCATAAAATCATTAGAGTTTTCAGCAGAAAACTATGATGTTGCATGGGATTTGCTGTGTGATCGATACAATAATGATAGAATTCTAGTAAACAATCACATACAAGCTTTGTTTAACATACAACCAGTTGTTCAAGAATCCTCAAAGGCGTTACGTAGCACAATAGATAGCATTAATAAAAATCTAAGAGCCTTGAAAACACTTAATTTACCTACAGAACACTGGGACATTCTCATCATCCACATGGTGACTAGTAAGCTGGATTCACACACAATGCGTGACTGGGAAACAGAACGCAATCATATAAAGTCTATACCTACTTTAGAAGAATTCAACTCATTTCTCAAAAACCGCGCAGACTTACTAGAGACCATGGAGGAAGCACAATCACAAAAACACACACGCAGACACAGCGACATCTCTCACAATCGTCCAAAAACTTTTGTCGTAAATCATAACCAAACACAAAAACAATCACAATATAATTGCCCTGTTTGTAAAAATAATCATTCCATATACCAATGTCTAAAATTCAAATCAATGCCTATCGAGGCACGCATTGAAAAGGTAAATAAATTAAATCTTTGCACTAATTGTTTACGGAGTGGTCATGACGAACAACGTTGTAGATTGAGTTCATGTAGGTATTGCACAAAACGACACAATACAATGTTACATAAAACGGATTCTGCATCTACACAATCACAGACACAAACAAAATCAAGTAGCTCGCAGTCCCCCTGCCATGGGTCAAGTGACTGTGTTGTCTTACCGTCCATAGCAGGGCAAAATCAATCACAAATACCACAGAGTAGTCAGAACAGTATGGTAGTACAGTCAGACAACATTACATTGTCCTCTACTCATAACAGTCAAGTTCTACTTTCAACTGCAATCATAAACATAACCGATCACCACGGTAACAATCACAAAATTCGTGCACTTCTAGATAACGGCAGCACGTCTAGTTTTATTACAGAAAAAATACAAAAACAGTTGCAAATACCCAGTTATTCAACTTCAATTTCAGTACAAGGGCTAAATAAACAGTCTTCAAAAATAACACAAAGATGTGACGTGACTATATCGTCACTCACCAATAGTGGTTATACAACAAACGTCAATTGTTTCGTTGTTCCACAAATCACCCAGTTGATACCTACTACAAGAATAAATTGCGAGGCTCTCAATATTCCTTCGCATATCAAACTAGCAGATCCGACGTTCTCAGTTCCTGCGGAAGTGCATATGCTGTTAGGCGCGGATTTGTTTTGGGCGGTCCTATCTAACAACCGCATCAATCTAGGCAAAAATAAACCAACCTTAGTTGAAACAACACTAGGGTGGATAGTTTCAGGATCTATACAAGTTCCTTATTCTAAACACAACAAAATGCAATCCTATAATACAGTCCACTGTCATTTTCTAAATAACATTGAGCTTGAGGAAAAACTCGATAAATTCTTTGAATTTGAATCAGTTTCCACCACTCAACAATCCCGAACTAAAGGTGAGAGTGAGTGTGAACAAATATTTACACAAACAACCACACGCCACCCAGATGGCAATTTCATTGTTACAATACCATTAAAAGAATCACCTGAATGCTTAGGCGACTCATCACAACAAGCATTAATTCAATTTAAATCATTAGAGCGCAAATTCAATCGCAACAGTGAGTTTAAACAAAAATACACAGATTTTCTTGAAGAATATCAGACCTTAGGTCATATGTCAGAAAACACTAACCCACAAGACGACAAAACTTCATACATAATGCCACATCACGGCATTCTGCGTGAAGATAAACTCACAACAAAGTTGAGAACAGTTTTTAACGCATCGAGTATAACTAGTTCAGGCAAGTCATTTAATGACATTCAGTACATAGGCCCCACTGTACAAGATGATTTATTAAGCATACTGATTAGATTCCGTCAGCATAAGTATGTAGTGTCATCGGACATAGAAAAAATGTACCGACAAATTTATGTAAAGGAGGAACAGCGAAGCTTACAACAAATTTACTGGCGATCAGATCCCAGTGAGCCAATCAAACTATACAAGTTAAATAGGGTCGCGTACGGTACAGCATCCGCGCCATATCTAGCTACCAGATGCCTAATGCAGTTAGGGCAAGAGTGTACAGACAAAAATGTAGGTGAAACAATCTTACATGACTTCTACGTCGACGATTATATCTCAGGTAATGATGACGAGCAAACCCTCATACAAACATGTAAGGGCGTCATACAAACACTACAAGGAGCTCATTTTCAGTTACGAAAATGGCGTTCTAACTCTGCCTCAGTATTAAACTCTCTAGACAATGAAAACAACAATGACGAACTATTATGTCTAAAAAATGACGAGTATGCAAAAACATTAGGTTTACTTTGGGCCTGCACAAAAGATTTATTACTGTTTTCAATAAACAACATCAAACAAAAACACAAAATAAATAAACGCATAATTTTATCAACTATAGCACAAGTATTTGACCCATTAGGATTAATTAATCCTTGTATGTTACAGGCCAAAATTCTCCTACAGAATTTATGGGCGAAAAATGTTGACTGGAACACTCAGTTACCAGCCGAGGTTGAGTCACAGTGGAACACATTTGTAAAACATTTACCGGAAGTAACCGAAATTCAAATTCCTCGTCGAGTTTTATGTGATTTCTACGTCAAGGTAGAATTACATACATTTAGTGATGCTTCTATAAAAGCATATTCAGCTTGCGTATATGTACGCTCACTGTCTAACAATGGCAACGTAAGTGTCCACTTACTGTTGGCAAAAAGTAAAGTTTCTCCTCTAAAACAAAAAATTACTATGCCCAGACTTGAGCTGTGTGGTTCTCTTCTGGCTACTCAGTTAGCAAAAAAGGCAATAGAATCATTACGTCTACATATAGACGCACAGTACTTCTGGTGTGACTCAACTATCGTGCTGAGCTGGATAAAAACATGTAAGCTAAAACTAAAACTATTTGTACTCAACAGAATAAATGAAATCACCAAAAATTCAAACCCTCAGTCATGGAATTATGTTCCCACAGATATGAACCCTGCCGATATAGGGTCAAGGGGTTTAAATGCAGCAAAACTTAAATCATCACTTTTGTGGTGGGGAGGTCCGCACTTCCTACACCAAGCAGATATGCAGTTGCCTACTCAACCGCAAAACACAAATAGTGAGGAATTGCCAGAGATTAAGTTTCAGTGTCATTTATCTACTACTGAACCTCATGAAAATAATTTAGCACTTAACTTTTCCAATATTTGTTTATTACAATGTGTAATAGTACAAATTAAACGTTTTAAACATAACTGTTTCAATCGTAATAACAAAATGGTAGGTCTAATTACAGCATCAGAACTTGAAGACGCTATGCAGGTTTTATGTAAAATAGTGCAGAGTGATATGTTTTGTAAACAAAAATCCATTTTAATTAACAAAAAACCATTGCCGTCTAAAGATAAACTTTTAAGTCTTAATCCCTTTGTTGATGATGCAGGTATAATCAGAGTTGGAGGGAGACTGTCGAACACGAACTACGCCTACGACACAAAACACCCCATCTTACTACATGCATCACATCACATCACTAAACTTTTAGCCCAACACTATCACAAAATACTTTTACATCCAGGGCCACAACTATTATTGGCAACACTACGCCATAAGTATTGGATTATCAATGGGCGTAATTTAACTAGAAAAGTAACTCATACTTGCATAACTTGTCTTAGATTTTCAGGTAAAACTTACCAACCCATCATGGGTAACCTCCCAAAGCAGAGGCTACAAGCTGACTATCCATTCGCAAACACAGCAGTCGATTATGCGGGACCAATCCTGATAGCGAACAAAAAGGGTCGTGGCAGTCAGCTGAAAAAAGCATACATAGCCATTTTTGTATGTATGGCAGTACGAGCTGTGCACATAGAGCTCGTCACCGACTTAACTTCCCAGGGCTACATGGCCATGCTTAATCGTCTAATTTGCCGCAGGGGCAAGCCAGCCTCCATAACATCCGATAATGCTAAATGTTTTATTGGTACCTTTAATGAATTACCTAAATTTTTGAAACAAAATTCCAATAACATAATTAATGAAGCAGCTAAGATTCAAATTGAATTCAAATTCTCTCCACCATACAGTCCGCACTTCAATGGGTTAGCAGAAGCGTCAGTGAAGTCAGTCAAACATCACCTAAAACGAGTTTTATCAATGACTCACCTAGATTATGAAGAAATGTACACTGTCTTGGTTCAAATAGAGGCAATTCTTAATTCCAGACCCATAACCCCTATTTCATCTGATCCATCTGATCTAGTAGCTCTCACTCCTGCACATTTTCTGATTGGACGAACGCTCACAATGCTACCTGCACCTCAGGTCGACAACGCTCCAATCAACACACTCTCTCGATACAAACGAGTCCAAGCATTGAAAGCACACTTCTGGAATCGCTATTATAAGGAGTATATTTCAGCATTACAGATTCGCAGCAAGTGGCACACCAATCGAGGTCAACTACAGCTTGGGCAGATGGTCCTCATCAAAGATGACCGGCTCCCACCCAACAGATGGCTGCTCGGTCGCATCACAGCCGTCTACCCTGGCACCGACGGCATCAACCGCGTGGCAGACGTCCTCTCCACTTCGGGGACCTTGAGACGGGCTTACAACCGGCTCTGCCCTCTACCCATGACGTTGGACCAGGATACTCCAGCTCCAAGGGGCCCAGCTTGTTGAAGCACAACACTACGTGTGTCATATACTAGACGAGTGACGGCGCCCCCCCGCGCCCCGCACCCTCGCAGGCGCAGACGCAGACTACGCGCCGCCATTCTGAGACTGCAAGCCATTCGATCAACATAACCAATATTTCTTTGATTTGAAACTTTGATAAAGTCAATATATTTCTTGTAAAACGGATCTCCAACCTAGTTCTCATTGAGTAGATACCTGCGCCAACAGTGGTTATAGATCTATTAATAATTAAGTATATTTTAATTTTACAGTGACATGGAGCAAGACATTAACGAAAACGAAGAAACAGACAAAGAAATAGAAGATGATGATGGTGAAAAATCAGAGTAATGTAGTAACGTAAATTTATTTTATAATAATAAAGATTTACACTTACAAAAATATTTTTTATTCAAACTGAATATAAAAAATCAATTACACAATCTTCTGAAATTTTAATCATTTACTCAAATGTTTTGAAAAAGTCAACAATTGTTGAAGTTGGCTTCACAGTTTCAGCTACAGGTTCTGTATTCATAATTTGATCACCAGCAGGGTTAGTACTCACAGTTTCACTAAGAATTTCATCACTAGATGGGTTAGTATTCACAGTTGTACTAATAATGTCATCACCAGCAGGAATTTTGTTCTCAGACTCATTAACGCCAGCACATGGTATGTCATTGATTGGTTCAGGTTTCACAAAACTCATTTCAGACTTAGGTATTATTGTTATTTGCATTTTTAGAGGCCATACTTTTTTGAACTTTTTGAAGTTTTTCACTTGGCTAGATTGTTCTTCAACATTTACTGGCTTATTTTCAACAATCAACTTCGGGTTGACAGTCACCACAGTAGTGCCTAGATCAAGTTCGCTTAACTTTTCCTCAATTTGTTCAGAAACATCTTCTTTTTTAATCTTCAAAACTGGGATGTCTTCTGATGACCTCCAGTTGGCATTTGATTCCAGCAAAGCCTTGATTGACTTTTCAAATAAAGCTGAAAAGTTAGTGGAGTTAAGCTTACTTTCAAACTCTTCTTCCATTTTCTGTCTTTTAATTTGCGGAGTGATAGGATCTTCTTTTATTTTAGTTTGATCAAATAGATTCTTAGTGCTGGCATCACCAGAAGCTTGCTCTTTATCTGTTGTTATAAAATTAAATAAATTATCATCATCCATCTCAGATGAATCTTCTTGCTTCCTTTTTAATGGTTTCAAAAATGACAAACTATTCTTATTTCCATCATTATCATTTCTTGGGGTAGGGTTAGGCTTAATGAATTCAAAGAGATCATTATCATCATCATTTCCATTGTTTGTAACATTACTTTCAGTAGCAACTTTTTTCTGCATATTCTCAACAACCTCACTACTGTCAGTGCTAAGTTTCCTTTTTGCACTACCATTGCTTTCTTCATTGATCCTTTCAGTATCATTATTGGAAAGACTTTCATCAACAGTAGTTTCAGTCTTCATTTTTTTGTTAACAGAGGGCTCTTGAGATTCCGGGGCAAGTACATTTATAGGTCTTTTGGAATTTTGAGCATCATTTGTTTCCTTCAGAACTTCTGAAGAATAATCAAAGAAGGGATTACAGTATTTTTCCAGGCTACAGTACAATATAGCCAGCCCTATTTCAGCATCTGCTACAACTCTCTTGCCTTTACTCTTCAAGTAGTCAACAATCCCTTTAATCTGAGTCTGTAAAGCTTGTGATTCCTGGGTGGTGTTGTTGATGATGTATTGGATCACAATTACATCAGGAGCAGCTAGCATAGACTTGGTCATCTTCGACTCACTGAGGAGCAGAGGTGTGGCCGACCCCATCATCAATACATTTCTGTACATTTCCAGTTGCCTTTTAGACAAGAAAACAAATTTTTTATCAGCAAAGATCCTTCTTCTTTTTAAATTTGGAGAAAATGATACAACATCTTTGTTGATTGTAGACTCCACAACTTGAGGCAAAAAATCCTTTGGTTCAGGAAGCTTAGCATAGTTTTCTATTGCCTCACAACACTTTTCCCAAAATGCCAAGGTTACAATGTTTGCACCTTGAACTAAAGCAAGTACAACCTTAATAGTCAGTGTTAAAGCTGGCATAGTAAGGTAGGAGCAAGAGTTATCCCATTCATTCTTGAATGTACCACCAAGCTTATTTAGATATGACTGCAACTTCTGTAGATTCTCTCCCTTCAAAGTGGAGGCACAGGTGACAAAATCAACTTTGCTAACGGTCCATACACTAGTCAGGGCTCCAAAACGAACAGTATCATCTTCATGAAGCGTCTTTTGGACATCACGATCTATACCCTTCTTTTCAGATGCTGGCTGATTGACAAAGGTTCCATATTTAGACCCTAAATCAGTGAGTATTAGGTCCTCTCCTTGTAATGATATTGTTGCGTGCTTTCTGCTTATAGATACGTCTTCAGGAACAGAGAAGTCACAAACTTCAGGATCGACGCTCCGGCCTATTGTAACTTTGCCTTTTACAGGTGCAATACTTATGACTCTTTGATCACTTTTAGATGTCAAGAACCACATTTTGAATTTCTATTGGTACAGCAATACTGCACAATATGATTTATATGACTAAACTTTGTGCATTAAGGTTAATAATTACAAACGAAAGCCGCCGCCATTGAAGCCATTTGTAATTTTGATTTTTTTTAAAGTGACAGTGACACACAGTATAAACGTTGACACGACTCCATAGATCAAACAGAATACTTGTTTAAACTTAAGGCACCGACACACTATCGGACGCGGCTGTCAGCCGTGAATTAAAGGTACAATAGGCTATGTCTGAAAAAATTGAACAACGCTCATAACTTTTCTAATGATAGGAATAACCCTCCGTATCATCCTAAAAAAATCTCAGATTTTTCCTATGACTCAGTAATTTTATAAAAATAAAAACATTTCAAGTTTCACAAAACGGGGATATGATGGCACTTCAGGACTTTTTCCATCGTCTCTATAAAAATATATGGGCAATAAAAAAGAAAAAATTGACAGGCGTCAGCTTTTACATACTCTTTGGTCACACGTCTATCCCATTGACAAAAGAATAAAGAGAGGACATGCCATATCAACGAAAAAAATGCGCTTACCTAAACTTTGGTGTCAATTAAAATGGCGGCTTTTTTCTTGAAAAATGTAAACAAACAAATTGTTTGACAGCTGAAGTACCTTGTGTTTGGATGTCAATCTTGGTCAATCAACATGGCATCATAAAATTGTTTGTACCTATTGAATGAAATTATGAACACTTGATAGATATTATGATAAATAAATTATGTAGCATGTTCCTTATATTAATATGATTATGTGTATGCATGCTTTGGAATGAAATCTAGATCTATGTTCTTCAATGCTTATATTCTTAATTTGTAATGATTTTATTCTGTTTTGTGTACCAAATAAATAAAATAATAAAATAAAAAATAAATAAAATGGCGACCGATCGCAATGTTGTAATTTTAGGCAAAGACAAAACTACTGTTGTCCTTTTTTACGTACGATAACACCAATAAGTTAAAAAGAGACGACGATATATTTTTAAGTACCGATTTTTATGCCAAGTCCTCTTTATTCTTTTGTCAATGGTCTATCCATAGACCTACAACGTCCAAAAAACGTCACATCAAAACCTGTCATATATTTTTTTAATGCCTATAGAGGCGATGGAAAAAGTCCTGAAGTGCCATCATATCCCCGTTTTGTGAAACTTGAAATGTTTTTATTTTTATAAAATTACTGACGCATAGGAAAAATCTGAGATTTTTTTAGGATGATACGGAGGGTTATTCCTATCATCAGAAAAATTATGAGCGTTGTTCAATTTTTTCAGACATAGATTACGCTGTTCAAACTATCGGACGTCAGTCGCGGACGTAACCTTAAGCTGACCTTCAGCTTTTAGACATCCGAAAGCGATCTGGTGCGAACTGTCCCAAAAGACCGTGAACATTAATCAGTCACGGCTGACAGCCGCGTCCGTAACCCGCATCCGCTGGTATATCAGCACCTTTAGGCTGGATCATCGGATGCGGCTTACGGACACGGCTGTCAGCCGCGACTTAAAGGTATATAGGTAAGGAATGTACACGACACTGTTCAAACTATCGGACGTAAGTCGCGGACGTAACCTTGGGCTGACGGACGCGGCTTACGGACTTTGTCGTTCAGCTTTCAGACGTCCGAGAGCAATCGGGCACGAACTGTCCGAAAAGATCGTGCACACTATCAGTCGGGGCTGACAGCCGCGTCCGTAAGCCGCGTCCGCTAGTGTGTTATATAGAAACGGATACCACAGAATATAAATCATGGTAGCCATAGAGAAAATAGTCGAACATCGAACGCGGCTTAAGCCGCGTACAGGCCGGGCCAACGAACGCCCAACGGACGCCCTACGGTGGATATTTATCATACATAATACAGGACAGATTGCAGCAACGAAGGTCAACGAAATCCGTTCGCTGGCCTTCGTTGGGCCGGTCTGTACGCAGCTTAAGCCGCGTTCGATGTTCGACTATTTTCTCTATGGCTACCATGATTTATATTCTGTGGTATCCGTTTCTATGACAACGTATGACATAATATTTGTAAAAATTGTAAACAAAACAAAAAATATGTTTTTTGGCTAAAAACTAAAAAACCTTAAATAATTAAGGTCGTTATAATATAAGCAAGTAATCACTGAGTAAGACTAAAATAGGATTTTAACTCAATATGACTTTGTACATTGATACAAAACTTAACTTTTCCGATGTAAATATTGTATCAACTATTGCGGCATGGCACTCTTCATTACCCTTACTTGCCGTTGGATCTTATAATCAAGAAAAAGGAGGATTTATTACGATTTTCCAAGAATCGGTAAGTTTTGTTGAATGCCACGACTTTAATAAACTAATATTTATAGTATTGTGATAGGGTTACAATTTCTAACATTCTTAACTGTAGGAAACAGTTAATTTTAAGTTGCCAGAATTAAGTACTTATAAGACGTATTCATCAACAACATTATTATTTTAGGGTGTAGAACTGGAAGGTTGTGAGTGGCCAGTGTTGATTTCAAACCAAGTCACAGCCCTAGCATGGCACCCGTCGAGGCGGCTGCTGGTTGCCGGCTGGGACGGCGGGGAACTCTACATCTGGCTGGAGTACTCGTGGGCACGGCTGGAGGCCCCACACAACGCCGCCCTCACCTCCATACAGTTCAGCCTCGGTGGTGGGCGATTAATAGCTTCAGATGCTGCTGGGTCAATGTCAGGCTGGCAGTCAGCCTCTGGAGCACCTCTGACATCTTTTCATCATCAACTCAATGATGTCATAACCAATTTAGTCTTCTGTGCCCCAAGACCAAGTGGAGAAGCCTCTATCAGGGGTCTGGCTCGAGCGGCCGTGGCAGGTGATGAGAATGCACTGGATGCCCTCGCGGCTTGGAGACCTCGCACTACTGCAAGGATGAGGGAAGGCAGTCTGCCCGACAGCCACTCCTGTTATGCATCCCAGGACAATGGAGCAATTCTATACATTGACCATACTGGGTCCTGCTCTGAAGTGCTGAATGCGCCAGGAAATATTATCTTCATGGGAATCATCAGCAACATTTACCTCCTGGTGGCCTGGGAGTCTGGAGGAGCCCTCAGTTTGACGAGATTCATGACTGCTAATGATGGCTCTCTGACCACCGACACTCATGTGAGAATGGCAGCTCGCAATGGGCAGTCTGTAGTCCTCGCTGGCAACTTCTATGTGGCGGTGATAGCCGGTGACAACATCATCAGGATCTGGGATAGTGAGACAGGTGACAATGATGTGCTACCGAATGAAAAAGAGGAAATAGCTGAAGGAGATATATTTACAAGCATTAACTACTGCACTTTAAGTGATACTCTATGCTGCGGAACTTCTCAGGGACATCTTTACTTGTGGCGTAGGGATCATAGGAATAGTTGGAAGCTGATAAGCAGTACTTCTGTGAAAGGAACAGTGAAGGAGGTGAGCTGGGGCAGTGAAGGGTTGATGAACCCGCTCCTGCATGTCAACTGCATCACCAGTGCCTTCATTCTGAGGGAGCAGCCCATCTGCTGGGGGTATTCCCCCGAGGTCACGATGGTGCAGAAGTCTGCTACAGAGATAGCGGTTGCAAACAAAGCTGGTTTATCAACAAGTATTAATACAATCATAACTGTTAGAGCCATGGCTTACAAGGATCAGTATGTGGCCATAGGAGATGGAAAGGAAGTACAGGTATTATAAAAAATTTATACTGACAAGGTTTCTTCACATGTACCTATATCTGATGAATTTTCTTAAGTTGTAATTTATATTTCCAGGTCTGGCTAAGCAGTAAGGACAACAACGTTAAATTCTCCCTCATCCACTCCTTCTCCTGGAAGACTGACGTATTGGTCATCCACAGCGACATGTTGGTGGGTATCGTCGCGACGCACGTGGAGTCCCGCTCGGTGTCGGGGCTCGCGCTCGGCGCGCTGCCCACGTCGGAGGGCGAGGGCGAGCCCATCGGCCTCACCAGCACCGGCCGCTTCCTGCTCGTCTCCACCATGGACGGGACCCTAAAACTAGCCGAGATCACTAAGAAAGGCTTAAAGATGCCTTTCCCAGCGAAAAACTGCTACCAAATGATCGAAGACTTCGGCGAGGTTATGCGGGCGGCAGTCAACTGTACTGGGAGGTATATCTGCTTAAGTATCGCGAATTCAGCGCTGGCGCCCGACCCGCGGCTGCACCTGTGGGACGCGGCCAATGACGTCATCACGCAGACCGTGGCCGACCCCGCGGCGCAGCGCGTGCCGCTCGCCATCGTGTGGGACGCACATGACGCACGCCTGCTCGCCGTGCACACTCGCTCAGCCGACAGCGATAGAGTACATCTCTACTTCTGCCACGAAGGCCGCCTGTTCGAGTACCGGCACTGGTGCCCGCAGGCCGAACTCTACAACCTCTCTGACTTCATGATGTGCACGCTGCAAGCCCCGCACGTCGTCATCCTCACGCAACAGACCCTCAAGCAGATTACACTCAACGAGTTCCAGGATCTGAAGGACCCTGACGCGGCCACGGCGCGACAAATGCTCGACTTCCTTTACCATATGACGATAGGATCACTAGAGAAGGCGGTTGTAGTCGGCAGTAACATCGCTGGAGGGAAAAGCTCAGTGATATGGAACAGCCTGGCCAAAGAGTGCGTTTCCTGCAAGCGGCCCGACATGGGCTCCGTGTGTTTAGGCAAGATGGGCAACATCAAGGGGGCTCTAATGATGAATAAAGTCATGGAGGACCCGAATATGGATGACGATTCTAAAGTGGGAGTGCTCGCAGTCAATCTGGGCATGCTGGCGGAAGCTGAAAAACTGTTCAGTCAAGCCCAACGGCCGGACTTAGTGACTCGTTTAAAATCCGCTCAAGACGGAGGCCTGGCGGAGATAACTACCGGCCCTAGCGAGGGAGAAAACGTGTTGCTTATAAAGAGAGCTCAACACAAACTGGCCAACCTTTTGTGGGCTAATGGGGAGACGGGAGCTGCGCTGAAACTGTTCGAGCAAGCGGGCACGGTAGTCCCCCACGTGCCTCGCATGATGACGGCTCAGGGCCAGACCCAGCTACTAGCCCAATACGTAGCTACCTCAAATGACACTCAGCTGATACTCTGGTGGGGACATTACCTGGAGAGTGTGGGCGATATGGACGGCGCGCTCGACGCCTACGCAAGGGCAAAAGACTTCGGCGAACAGACCAGATTACTGTGTCATATGGACAGGATAGAAGAGGCGGAGAAGCTGTGCGATAAGGATAAAGCGGCTATGTACCAAATGGCGCGCTATCTAGAAATGCAGCCGGATAAAACTGAAAGTGCAGTAAAGGTAAAAAAATATGTTTTATTAGGTCTCTGTTACTTAATTTACCTAGCTGCAAATTCTTTAGCCAGCGTTACATGAATTCAAAGGCAGACCATAATATTATTACCTACTCTTTTCATAATTAATGTTTTGTCAGTAATCGAAGTAAGGGCTCCCACACATAAACTCGATAGTACGTCTCTCTCGTTCTCTCCCATTCAACACACACTCGCAGGAAGGAAACGTTTTCACGACACGACGTCACATCGAGTTTATGAGTCACCCTAACGACTCCAATATCCCTCCGCAGATGTACCTCCAAGCCGGCATACCCACAGCCGCAATCCGCGTAGCCTCCGAAGCTCAGTCATGGGGGCTGGTCCGGCGCGCCGGCGGGGCGGGGCCAGCGCACGCGCTGCAGGCCGCCTGCGCGCTCGACGCCGCCGGCCGAAGCCGCGACGCTATACTCATGTACCAGCGGGCCGGTGAGTTAACGAGGATTTAGGTAGCTTGGTAGGTTTGTAGGATGAGGCCCATACATCGACTATCCGCGTAGCTTCAAAAGCGCACTTCGAAACTCATTCCCCGCTGCACGGCACCGTTATCGACGTAGATAAACATTACTATATCGCGGTTTGCGATAATCAAGCGTTATGATTAGTGGAACGTGTATTAAACGTCATAGTTCGTGTGACATCCAAAACGCATTCGAGATAAACACGTAGATAGGTATAGCAACGGGTGCAATCCTTGTGTCGTGGGAAGCGCACTCGTGGGGTCTGGTGCGGCGCGCCGGCGGGGCGGGGGGGGTGCACGCGCTGCTGGCCGTCTGCGCGCTCGACGCCGCCGGGAGGAGCCGCGACGCTATACTCATGTACCGAGAGATACAGAGAGAAAGCTGGTTACCAACGCCGGTAGCTGTTTCTAAGGATAATTTTCCGGTGCTGCCGCTACAAGGGCTCGTTATCGACGTAGATAAATGACACTATATCGCAATTCGCCATAAATACGCACATTAACACATTGATGGACACTAGATTAACGGTGAAATTCATAAAAACGCACAACATTTTTGTATGGGAGTTGAGTGTTGATTTGCTGGTGCACATGCCGGCACACTGCCTAGGCGCAGTAAAGAAAACACGACGTCAATGACCGTTGTGTGCGTGTGAGTTCACACTTTTTTCTGTATGAAAACTTATTGCTGTGTGAAAAAAAGGTACTCTGGGTGCACATATAACTTTGAAATCCTTCCAAATAAAGCACAACAAGATGGTCTTCATACAAACTCTAGGTAAAACAGGACTGCATTGACCGTTGTTGAAATAATTAGAGAAAGAGCGGGGACTGCATTCGACGTTGTGATTTTTTTCTAAAAGTGTGGTGGACGTCAAATGCAGTCAGTGTCCGTCAGTGGGTTAAACAATTATATCAACGCTGGTTCTTCAAATGTATGAACCTGACATTTACTCAGAGTATCTACGTCCATAAACCGGGTACGTATAGCAACGGATACAATCCGCGCGGCGTCGGAAGCGCACTCGTGGTGGCTGGTCCGGTGCGCCGCCTGCGCGCTCGACGCCGCCGGGAGGACGCGACGCATGTACCAGCGGGCCGGTGAGTAACAAGGATTAGGTTGGATTAAATAGGGTGGAAGGTGTATTATAGGGGTTTATCGAGGCCCATACATCGGGTAGGTATAGCCACGGCAACAATTCGCGTGGCTGCAGAAGAGCACTTCAAAGCTCATTCCCGTAGCACGGCACGGCACCGTTATCGACGTAGATAAACGGCACTATATACCTATCTCTTTCACAGGCAAACCCCACATGGCGCTCAAACTAGCCCTATCCTGCGGCGACACGACCGCACTGGCGCAGTGCGTGCAGAGCGTGGGCCGCGTGGAGCCCGCGCTGGCGCAGACCGTGGCCGCGCGCCTGCGCAGTGCGGGCCAGCACGCGCACGCCGCCGCCGCGCTCGCTGCTAGCGGACAGGTGAGCCGCCTGGGGGGAGACAGTTTGTATACCTTTTTTCACGAGGAAAGACAGCTGATACAAACAAAAACTTCCCTTATTGGAATGTAATAAGGGTCCTGTCAGATGTCTTTCCCCGTGAAACAAGATATAAAGACACTAGTGACACGACGGCGCTGGCGCAGTGCGTGCCTGGAAGGATATACTTAAGTAATAGCAACAAAAACAATCCATATCCCACTAAGGATTCTGCCCACTGGAAATCCTTCAATAAATTGGAACAAAAGTAATAATAAGTGTCACTAACACTAGCGCCCTGATTGTATGTTATAAAATTGCTGTGTATAATTAAATAAGTACACTGCACCCAATCTTTTAGCCCATCCATCCAAAGGTCTGGAAGAGACCACAACTAAGACTACTCTATCTACTACGTATCTATTTACAGCCATCGTAACCACCCGTTCTCCGTTCCAGTACGAAGAAGCTTTAGACATCGTGGAAGCAGACACGTCACCGCTAACCGAGGAGCTGAGCGAGCAGCTAGCGGCGCCGGCCGGGACTCGAGGGCGGGACGCGCTGCTGCGACGCCTGGCTGATGTGCTGGGAGCCAGGTCGCTGTACCACCAGGCCGCGAAGAGGCTGGCGCAGGCTGGTGATAAGGTAGTGATGATTTGTTGTGATTGTGTTGTAATTATTACCTCTCTTAAATTAATTGGCAGCAAAGGGCCAAGGAAGTAAGTCTCAGTTTTCAATCTACTAAAAGCTGGGAACCGAACTAGGGAATACCTAAATATTATATTTATGCTAGGATCTTATGCTCCTGCCTCTATCACTGGTGTAACATAAAAGCGATTATCATCTTAATTTATACGAATGATTATGTTTTTTTTTTATTTACAATCTATACTTACATAAATTTCGTTACCTTTTACATATTTAAGTGTATTTATACACACACGAATGTCATTCCAAACCCAGGCAGGAGCGATGCGATGGCTAATGCGCTCAGGCGACGTGGACCGCGTCGCCACATTCGCCGCAGCGTCACACGACCGCACCGCGCAGCTGATGGCGGCCGACTACCTCAGGAGGCACGCTGATTGGCGGATGCGCCCCGACTTGACAAGACATATTCTCCAGTTTTATACGAAGGCGAAGGCTTATGGGAAGCTAGCGGGGTTTTATGCGGAGTGCGCTAAGACTGAAGTTGATGAGTATGAGGTTTGTATCTGTAAGATAACTAACTGTTATTGTTTAGAGTTAATTTATATTACTTCAGTTTCAAAGGTAGCTAATGATTTTAGTTTCATGGATTTGCTATAGAATACTATAGCATGAAACTAAAGTCATCGCACTTACAAATATACATATGTAAATAGGTATGCAATTGCAATCATAAATTAAATTCTTGATTTTATTTTTTACAGAACTATCCAAAAGCGTTGGATGCTTTGAAAGAAGCGACTAAATGTTTATCAAAAGCCTCCGATCCAGAAACAGGTAAAATATTAAATGAGATAACAAATACGATAACAAGTCATTTAGCATTTAATTCTCAGTGCCTAATATGTAAAACTGTGTGATTTCAGAAACTCAAATGATCGCTCTGCAAGAACAAAGCACGCTGCTGAAAAGATACATTGATGTCAAGAAAACTCTGGAAGCCGGTGAAATAAATCCAGGTAACTGCTTCTATAACTTGATGCCTTTAGTATGCACCTAATACACAGAGGGTTGCAGAAGTGGTATACTACGAAAGGGGTTACTCAGGGGTGAACTAAGACTTTTGGAAATTCTTGAGAAATTAATCTTTTTACTTTCTAGGTATGGCCCTTTTGAACAGCCTGTATAAGGGCGCTCACAATTTAGAAAGACGTTTCGTGTCGGACCGCACGCGGCATGCTAAACGTGCGGCTGCGGTCCGACACAAAACGACTAAAAAGCGTTCCAAGTAGGCAGTTGAACCAAACTGATCACTCGTTACTAGGCGCGCGTAACTACGCTTCATTTCTGTGCGCACTGTTGGCCTACTAGGAACGCAGCTTTAAATAAATGACTTATAGTAAACATAATAAAAACTAGTAACATTAGTACAGTCTGTGGCAAACAAACCCATCACAGGTAGCTTTGTCATTCTTAGAAGGGTCAGATTTCTTTGCCTCAGACGGTCAGCTGCATAAGGAGCTATACACTTCTGTACCTTGTCAAACTGACGAACCGTCAATGTTTCATTGAATGGGTAGGCGGTTTGTTAGATTGACAAAGTAGAAAGGTGTATAGCTACTTATGTAGCTGAATGTACATATTCTCGTGTGTGTTCCAGGAGTGACGAGCGGACAGCAGTTGATCCGCGCGCTGGGCGGGCGCGCCGGGCTCGTGGACGAGGAGCGGGTGCTGAGGCTGATGCTGCACCACGCGCCCAACCACCCCGATGCACCAGGTACAGCTATGTATTTATATGTGCATCTGTGTATGTATCAGCTGTGGCATAACCATATTACAGGCTCTGCCTTGCTTGGATTCATTTACAGAAATCTGTGGGGTCACTAATAGTCACTATAGTCGCTTGTTGGTTTTCGATCCAACTTTATTTACCAGAAGCATCTGTCTCTCGGCCTACCTCATGCAGCCACTACCGTCTACCTGTATCGATTCTGAATGTAGTTTTTATTTCATTTTCCAGCATTCGAACAACGCCTTAAATCATTGCAGTCGCGCCCACAAGAAGACACGCAATCCACGGACTCGCCAGATCAAAGTATCGAAGAAGTCTTTTAAACTTTACCTCTGTGATAGTACCAATACCTAGATTTAAGAATCCCGCCGCAATGTAAAAGTTTATTGAAAAATACTAGATTTAATAATTATTCTGTGTCCTATTTTGCTGATACTGTATTCCGTCTGCATTAATTCCGTCCAATAAATATGTAATAAATTAAGTAGGTACTTAACTATGTCGTTTTTTTATCTATTCTATTGTAGTGGCTTGACTTATAATTTCTCGTATAATTCGACCCGGGGGATGAAAGAGGAAAATTTTCACTATCATGGCTCGGAGACAAAATGGCCGAATGCGAGCAGCGAGTGAACAAGTGTGCAGACCTAAGGTGCAGACAGTTTATCATCATCATCACAACCCATCACGACCCCACTGCTGGGGCAAGGAGTACATAGGCTCTCGAATCTGTGGTCTCCTTCGAATGAAGGAAGGGTTTTAGGCCTAGTCCACCACGCTGGCCTAGTGCGGGTACAATGAGCGAGTTGTCGGGAAAGTGGCCAACCCGACTGTCAGATGTTTTCAAGCTGCCCGAAGTCCTCTGACTTGGCTTATCGACTGCTGTCGAAGCAGCATCTGGACCCACAGCCATGGATCTAATAAACAGTACCTACTTACGTACAACTAATACTTCCATGCCCACGGCTTAAAGTGCCGTCCGAAGGTCTACCCATCCAATGGCTGACCGTGGCATGTGTTGCTTAACCTGAGTGATCAGATAATAGGATCACCGAAGTTCGCTCGACTACGACGGTTGTGGTACGCTCGATGTAGGTACGGTCAAGTGCACAGAAACCTGACCCCCCTCTCATAGTAACAATGCTTCTGAGGGGGGTCAGGGTCAGGTTTATCTGCCTCTTACTGTACCTATTCCAAATTTTAAGAACATTCTTATTCTTATATCCGCAACGAATGCTCCAACGGGGGCTCGCCTTTTCCGGTTATACCCATTATATGGTTATACGTGGGTTATGTTATGTTGTGAAACTATTAATCCATGACATTAATGTTTGAGGAACTAAAATTTTCAGGAGTCTGGCACCATTAGAAAAGAAACATAAAAGTCATAACAATTGTTTATGTCAATAGGCGGTTGGCTGTTTTTTTTAATTTTCTTATTAATTATAAGGATAATCTAGTTAAAGCTACAATTTACGCTTGGTTGCAATTAGGAAGATGAAGAAAAATATTCGTAGTCAAGCTAGGGAAGTTATTTATCGAGTTTTTATACAATGTTTAGCGGAACATCAAGCTGGACACATTTTGACGAATTTGGAGGATGTTTACGCTCGTACAGCGTCTATGACGGGTATGTAGCATTGTACAAATTGTAATAATTCATTTTTTATTAGTACCAACGCTACATTTATCGATAAACCTAGGTTTAGAGCCCTAGTCGATCATTGTTTACATACCACTGATTGTAGGTTTCATCTGGTTTCAGTTGAGTCAAACCTTAACATTTTGATAAGTATTTGAAGATATATTTTTTGTTTACTTACTAAATTCACATTGTGTGAATTTGGGGGGCATTGTGTAACTCAAAAAGATTTTTTTATTTTATTTTTTAGTTGTATCTGACCAGCGTGCCAAAGAGGGCAAAATATGGAATATTTCTAACTCCGGAAGAAACAGAACTGGCTGTCCAAAAAGAGAAATTGATGTCTTTACTATGTGTGCCCTTCGTCAACAGATCCAGTTTTTTTATACATTTGTAATAACGTTATCTAAATAAGCCTTCATATTAACACCTTCTAGCTGTATAAGAGCTTTTGTGGATGGTAAGTTGTTTTTAAAATACATAAATAGGCAAGTATTTTACAGGCAAAATTTCAAGTATCAAAGTGAGTTATGTTTTTTTTTTTTTTTTTTAAATCATTTATTCGCCGGAAACAAGTCCATAGGCATACAAACATACAATAAAAAAGAAAATAATAAACTAAATTAAAATAATTACAGATAAAACCACAACAACATTAAATTTGTTCAACAGTAGTTGATATAAAATTAAATAAACACTTATACAGTTTTTGGTTTGCTAAAATATCTTGAACGCGGCGGGGTACAGCATTCCGAGGATGACAGGTGTCAGCTGTCATTATCTGTGCAGGCAAATCAGGCATTGACATCAAGTTTGAACAGTGTTGCGATTGATACGGCAATTGCCGTAATATACGGCATTCCAGGATGTATTTTTTAATTTTACGGCATACGGCAGGCTTTTCATTACCGTATCAAGTAATACGGCAATTCAGCTTTGCGACAAATCACAATGGATAATTATGAAAAAATACAATTTTTAATCAGTTATTTGATTATGAAATGCAGCACGTGAAAACATAAATATACTTACCTACCGAGCTATAGTGATATTCGTTTTTTTTCGCTTTCGTCAACTCTTAAATAGGTAGAATATGGACTTCTAGAGTGTGGTTGTTTATGACTAGATGAATTACCGTTTCGTCTTTCATTTTATGATACATGTTTAACGTGAATGATAGAAATACATACTTTACGCTATTTTGTATAGATATGGTGACATGGGTAGCAAATCGAACTTTGGTTTGTGTAGCATTTACTACTGTCAGTAAATTGAACTTGGATTACGGTCGTGCTTAAGTAAAATTGTACTTTCGCCATTTCTTGCCTCCTTTATGAATGATGGAGGCTTCGTAAAATGGTGGAAGAGTAATATTATGACTAAAAAAAATCATTGCATTTCATTGCTCGTAGAACTAAATACTAGTATTTACGGCAATTTGATGTTTTTTTTTCATAAATACGGCAATTTCAGTTCTTAGATACGGCAGTTTAATTTTTTACGATCGCAACACTGAGTTTGAATCAACCGATTCAACCGTTTCTTCCAAGGCATCCGAAGCCGAAGTGTTCGTGATCTCGTTCTCCTCCTCCTCTGTATTCAAAGCTTCTCGTATATCAGCCACAAGAGCTAGTCTCTGCATGTTAAATTTGGGACATCTCATAACAATATGGGTCAAGTCTGCCCCATCAGCTTCACAGTAAGTGCATTTGTTATTGTCAGTTATCTTCATGCGATGTAAATGGGCAGGCGTTTGGCAGTGTCCAAATCTCAGGCGATTTATAATGGTTATATATTTTCTCTCATTGGCATCCTTATGGTTATGATACCATGGTTTGATTGGAAGTTCTTTTTGGATCTCTGCATACCACCTTCCTTTAATTTTCGAAATATCCTTGTAGTATTGATTCCATAGTTGTCTTTTATTTTGTTTTAAATTCATATGTAGGTCAGTAAAAGGAATCTTGCATATGTCACTGTGATCTTCATTGTGATTAGAATTGACTACTTTGTCAACCACTTCATTGCCTTTGATACCTCTGTGAGACGGTACCCATTTAAAAGTCACATTAATATTGAGATTATATACAATATTTCTAATCTTATACACAATATAATTCACCTTATAATTAAAACTGAAATTATGTAATGACAATAGTACACTTTTAGAGTCAGAAACTATTATTATTTCATTGTATTGTTCAATATTTTTCAAGTTTTGTACATAAATGAGAGTTTGATAAATTGCATATGCTTCTGCTGTATAAATACTACAATTTTGATCCAAATTAAAACATTTAGTTGTCTTATTTTGAGGGTCATAATAACCAGACTTTACAGAATTCAAAGACTTTGACCCATCAGTGTACAAATATAAACTATTAGTTTTATTAGAACAATATTCTTTAAAATCTGTTTCATCAAGAATAACACTAGTATCTACATTTAGTTTACATGTTAATGCTTCATATTTACATTCATATACTGGCCATGACTGACTCTTGTGCATATTTCCAGACAAATCAGTGACAAAACCCATGATCCGGGTAATTAAAGGATATTGACTGTTAAGGATATCTGTTGCCGAAACATAAGGAGTTGTTTGTAAAGATGATTGCAGAACCTCAGGTAAACAGATCCTACTACTGACTATATCATTATTTACTGCTAAGACTTTCAAACAGAATTTCTCCGTAGCAAATAAACGCCTTATACATAAAGGTTGTATACAAGTCTCTGCTTCCATATTATTTATAGGAGTTGTACACATAGCACCGCTAATAATGCGCAACGCCATATTTTGTATAACATCTAACTTTTTTAATAAAACTGGACTTATGTTCATATATACAATTGCACTGTAATCAAAGTGGCTGCGAACTAAGCTTTTGTATAACATACTTAGGACTTTAGGGTCTGACCCCCAAAATGTACCAGCTAATGATCTCATAATATTTATACCCCTCATTGCATTTCTACAAATATAATTTACATGTTTTTCAAATTTTAATTTTGTATCAAAAATTACACCTAAAAACTTTTTTTCTTCTGTTTGTGGTAATTGGATATTATTATATTTAATATTTACAGACCTATTGCTACCAAAGACTAAAACTGAACTTTTACTTGAGTTAATACTTAGCTTTAAATCGTTTGAGTAATAAGAATTAATCTTATCTAAAGCTAAATTAATGTTTCTTTGAGCAATCTGTACATTACTATTTACACAATATATTAAAATATCATCAGCAAACTGTAATATTTTAACATCTTCGGGTAAATGATGAAGGATTTGAGAAGTATATAAATTGTACAGTATTGGGGACAAGGAGGCACCTTGCATTAGGCCTTTGTATGCATTTTTTGGGCCATGTAAAATATTATTGTACTTAACATATAATGTACGACCAAACGAAAAGTTAAACAGCCACTTTATTAATTTTCCAGGTAGATTCAACGTATGAAGAACCTTTGCCATTTGATGGAGATTCACATTGTCATAGGCTCCCTGCACATCAAGGAACACACACACTGCTGTTGACTTAGACAACAAACAGTTCTTCATATCTATCAGGTATGTAGTAAAACTTTCTACTGCACTTTTCCCTTTCCTAAACCCAAACTGGCATGAAGGAATTATATTCTTATTTTCAACATAATAATATATTCTTATTTTCAACATAATCTAGTCTTATTTTTATCATCTGCTCACATAACTTTCCTATACAAGAGGCTAAAGAGATAGGTCTGTATGAATTAGGATCATCATCCGGTTTATCTGGTTTCAGTATAGGTATAACACACTGAGTTTTCCATGACTCTGGAATCAGTTGTTGTGACCATAATGAGTTAAGAATCTGTAATATACTATTTTTAGCTAATATGTGTAACTTTTGTAACATAATATATGGAAAACTGTCTAATCCTGGAGTAGTGTTCTTTCTTAAAGCCAATGCTATATTAAATTCCTCATCTGTAAATGGTTGTAACAGAAAAATTGATGTATCATCCTTACTATCTGAATTAAAGATATACTCTAAATCTATATTAGTAGCATTATTTGCAGGTTGTGCCAATTTGTCTATGAAATCACCAATCCATTCATCATTCTTAGATATATTTCTATTTGTATTTATTCTTTTAAATCTCCGTATATAGTTCCACACTCTAGAAATTGGTGTATATCTATTAAAAGATGTACATAACTTTTTCCAACTTGAGCTTTTAGCTTCTTTAATAATATTTTTTTTCCTAGCATCTAATCTTTTGTAGTCAATATAATTTTCAATTGTCATATCATTCCTATACTTAGCTAACGCATCTTTTGATTTCTTTACAGCTTCAGCACAGTCCTCGCTCCACCACGGAGCCGGAGCCCTACATGTTTTACCAGCATGACACCTATACACAGGTACACACACATTCCTTAAAGTATTAAGTATTTTACACATTTCATCATATTTTTGTAACGGACTATCTGAATTAGAATTAAAATCTGTAAACAATGCCTCTGATAAGTTATGGTAGCTTTCCCAGTTTGTTTTATTAAATAAAAATTTCTCAATATCATCATTTACTTGATAGTTTGTAGTAGATACAATAATGTCTGTAAATGTCTGTAGGTGATAGCTACCCATAGCATCATCACCCACGCGCCACTCACATAATGGAGCAAGGTCTGGGCTGACACAGGTCACGTCTATAGCTGATGCATTACATCCAGGTCTACCGACAGTGGTCGGTGCACCAGTATTTAATAAACATAAGTTGCACTCATCAAAAAGGTCTAATAATTCCCTACCTCTAGGATTAGTAATTTCACATCCAAAAGTAATATGATGTGCATTAAAGTCACCAGATACTATACAAGGTTTCGGTAGTTGTTTTACAATGTTTCTTAGTTTATTTATCCTAATGAGACTATTGGTGTTTTTTGTTTTAGGTGGGCAGTATACACACAGGATTGAAAGTGGACCGTTTGCTGTGGACAAAGAAACTGCTATGGATTGAATATCTTGATAAAAACTAGTCTTCAGATGTTTATATTTAATGGAGTTACGGATTAAAATACCTACACCGCCATGTTCATTTTTAGCATTTTTTCCTATATAATTATAACCAGATATTGATAAATAGGGGTTTGAAACTTTTAGCCAGGTTTCATTGAGAAGACACACATCTATATTATTTTGAATTAATGATGATTTAAGTAAAGCCTTTTTATTATTGACACTCTGAATATTATGTTGCATTATTTTTAAAACAGCCATTATTTGGTAAGATTTTGAATCAATATATCTTTAATGTGTGTGGTTGTGTTTGTTTTATTTGAATTAGCTAACGTAACTAAGGTCATTATTATTTTTTGTAAAAAGATATCATCTTTTACAAGGTAGTCATAGGACAAGGTGTTGGAGTTAGTAGTCGGTGTTGGAACGGTTGAAACCGGTGTTGTAATAGGGGACTCATGACTATTTTCAACTTTTTTAACTGGGGTAGACTTGGTTTTCAATGCAAATGTCACTGATTTGTCTGTTTTCGGTTTGGGCAACGCCGGGAAATCTTTGTCTGATACTACTTTTGAATACATCCTAGTCAGGTAATTTGATTCATGCCTTTTACGTTGTTCTATTTTAATGGGACAAAACTTAGATATAGCTAGGTGGTCCCCACCACAGTTGCAACACTTCAAGGTGTCTGATGTGCACTCCTTGTAAGAATGTGCACCTGAACATCTTGAACATACTTCATCATTTCTACATATTTTGGCATTGTGTCTAAACTTCATGCACTTGAAGCATTGCATCAGTGGTGGCACATAAGTATATACCCTGTACCTCCACTTGTCGAGAAAAACATATTGTGGGAGGGAAGTGCCTACAAATGTCACACTCACCGTAGTGAGAGGGACAATTTCCTGACCTACTTTCTTGGTGAACCGTCTCACAGCTATTATTTCAGCATCAGCCATCAGTTTTTCATACAGTTCTGCATTGCTCGACTCCTTGTCGACGAATCTAATGGTGCCGGTTCTCTCCACCGACGCCGCTGGTATGTACGCCTTCAAATTGTTCTCCTTAAGACAACTATGGCTTAGGAAGTCATTTGCTGCTACCGCCTGTTTGAAGACTACCATAATTTTGTTCGCATTCAATCTACGCTTTTCAACTATGCCCTTTACATTTTTGAAAAATTTTGAGAGATATAAGGGGTTTTTGTTCCCAATTTTCTCATTAATTCCTTCAACATAGATCGGGGATTCCTCCTTAGAGCTGTTGTCCGGGTATGACCTCTTATATTCAGGTTTAAAGTAGGGTTTGTACTTATCGTCCGGTGACGAAGCCGCCGCTGGAAGCTGCTCCTTCATTTTCCGCTTCTTTGTTGTCCGCGGTGTCGCCATACACCCATCGTCATCTCCGCCGCTCTCCGGCTCCATTACGATGAGCCCCAGATAGGTATTTCGTAAGTTTACCAAGTTATTTGAATTTATTTAAAAATTTGTTCAAAAAAGGCGCCCTTCCAGTTCCCGCCAAAAAAGGAAGTCCTGAGTTATGTTTCGCTATATAGGGTTGCTACATGAAAGATAGCAGTGCCCTCATTTAATTTCAGGACTTTATAGTTTCACTGTAAATACCTACCAACCAAAGTTTTCGGTAGCTCGCCCTAAGCTAGGCTACGTTGCAAAATTAACTTATCGTCGGAAAATAACACACACAGCTGATTTTGACATTAGGGTTTGAGAGTTTGAGGTTATGTATGGAATCTTGTTTGGTTGCTGTGAATATTTTTTGCATTTTACTGCGATTTTTAAATTAACTATAAGATGATTAAATCCAAGTGTTAAGAAAAAATAAAAAGTAAGGCGAAAATGTCTCGCTTTTTGAAGAGTGTGAACTGTGTTCAGATACTTTTATTTCCTCACAGCAAGTCTCGTTTATATCGCAGGTAAATTTTCTATAAATCTTCTGTTAGTATTTAACTGTTTAGTCATATTATATGCATAAAACAAGTCTACTATTCGCAACAACGATAATCTTATATAAAAATATACAATATCACTAGTCCACAATAATGTTTTCAGTGTAACCAGTAGACGAACAAACAGTACGGCGGCGGAGAGCAAAGAGGTTGATGTGAGACTCATTCGCAACTTCAGTATCGTGGCTCACGTGGATCACGGCAAGAGCACGCTCGCGGACCGCCTGCTCGAGATCACCGGCGTCATCAAGCCCGGCGCAGAGCGAGCACAGGTTTTGGACCAGTTGCAGGTAAATTGATCAAGTTATCTACAATCAGTTATAGATTAAATGGAGAAGCATAAAAATACTGCAAAGCACCAATGAGGAGCTAGCTCCTCATTGGTGCTCCTTAAAACACACTGTCATGTATGTTATGAGATCAACAGGGTAGAAACCTAAATCTATCTCAAATAAAATACCCTGGAATGCCCATTTAAATGTTTTACTTCATGGCTCTGTCATTATATTACTCATGTTTCACAACTTCCCTCTCACATACTTCTTATTAAATCCACACTCCATCATATTTCGCACAATCAGCCACAACTTTCTTGGCCTATGAACCTAACTTTATAATAAAATCCCTTATTTTTAGGTGGAGAGAGAAAGAGGGATCACAGTGAAGGCGGTGACAGCATCACTGAACTATGTGTACAATAATGAGAAATACCTTCTGAACCTCATAGATACTCCAGGACATGTGGATTTCTCAAATGAAGTGAGTTACGTAAGCTAATTATAAGCTCCCAAATATTGCTGCAAAGTAGCATAGTATGCTACAACTACAATAAACAAACCTAATGCTGAAATAACTTCGTAATGAATCACAAAATCAAATAATTGTATTCTAGGTTGTCCGCAGTGTATCAGCATGTCAAGGTGTGATACTCCTTGTAGACGCAAACGAAGGTGTGCAAGCACAGACCGTAGCAGTACACTCACTGGCCAAACGAAACAACCTTGTCATAATACCAGTCCTGAACAAAGTAGACCTTCCCAGAGCCAACCCCGAAAACTGCAAAGGACAAATGAAATCCCTCTTCAACATAGACCCTGAAACTGTGCTGTCAATATCTGCGAAGAAAGGCTGGGGAGTGAAGGAACTGTTAGAGGCTGTGATTACGAGAATACCCGCTCCTACCGTTGACTTGAAGAGTCCCTTTATGGCGCACATAATAGACACATGGCACGACAGGTATACCAATGCACACTAGAGACACGCAAACACACGTAATGCTGTATTTTTTATGGATATGTTACCTAAATCAAGTAGAACATTTAACACAACACTCAGGGACATGGCAGAGCTATTCTGCCACAAAACATGCTTCTGTTTTCGGTAGCACATGCTGAGCATGGCACCTTTTGCCGAAAGTTTATTTTCTATATACTTACTTAAATATTTGTGTTCAGTATTAGTATTTTTTTGTATCTTTTGCAACTGTTCCAGCAATCAATTCTCTTTCTTTCTTTCAGGTATCGTGGCGTGTTATGCCTTGCCTACATTCACTCGGGGCGCGTGGAGGTGGGGTCAGCGGTGCGATGGAGCGGGGAGAGCAAGCAGCATGTGGTGAAGCACCTGGCGCTGCTGCGTCCGAGCGAGGAGCCTGTTGATACGGCTGTGGCTGGACAGGTTGTTATGGTAGGTGAGTTTATTATTTATGGTTTTATGTAGACCTAAATTGATATATTAAAATTAAAATTGCCCAAGGAACAGTGTCTCCAAGTGTTATGTACAAATTCATCAATATATTTTGAAGTTTTTAAAATAAAAGTAGCAAATGGTAATGCATGTAGATTTAGAATCTGCTCTGGGTACTTATGACAACTCATTACTACCGGTTTAGAAAAATACGGCAAACCCTAAGTCCCTGTTAATTACTCTGTTGATTAAACATTTATCAAAATACAATACGTAATATACACATACCTTACCCTGCCCTAAGCTCTGAGTATTATCTTCTTATGCTGTGGTTTTATGAAAATAAATAATCGTTTTCTGTTCTACCTTATCTATCCATTCTCCACCCAGGATGCGGTCCCAAAGGCGGCGGCGCGGTCGGCTCCCAACTAGTCTCATCGGACCACCCGGCCGCCACCGCCGGCGCCGGCGCGCCCGCCGTCAAGCACATGGTATATGCGGGAGTGTTCCCGGCCGACCAATCACAGCACCCCATGCTGAGTGACGCTATCAAGAAGCTGGGGTTGAATGACTCGGCTGTTAGCATACATCCCGATTCTAGGTGAGGGGTTTGTCGGTACTTTTCGGGCTATGAATAAATACGATACGATGTCACATCTCGCTTATGTGTGAGAGCCCTCATGTTGTCTCAAGAGAAGAGTTCATTATATTATTAATTGTGCCGGAAAAAACTTCAGTATCTGATATTGAAACAATAAGAAAAAAAAATCAATTATGAGGAACAAACTATATATGTTAGTGTCTGCATTTGTGTTGATAAATAATTAAATGATTAAAAATGTCTTAAGTTTTTGTACTTATGTTATTTTCTCAGTCCGGCGTTAGGCCAAGGATGGCGGGTGGGGTTCCTAGGACTACTGCATCTTGACGTCTTCAGCCAGCGTCTGTTCCAAGAATACAAGGCTGAAGCCATCCTCACCGCTCCTTCAGTGCCGTATAAAATACGGTAAGAACTCCTTTTCTCTACACTATTAGGTACATTAAACAGTGTTCCATATAATAATGTGAATGAATAACGCACCAATGCCGCCCCGAAAATCTAAAAAGTATCTAGATACATTATTTCTTATATGTACCTACAGGTCGAATGAAACAACAAGCAAATCAACCTATCTAAATATTTTTTTAGGTTTCCTTACAAGTAACCTATGACCCCTTGATATGCAGTAGGCTATATTCCCGTTTTATATAACTCTCGAAATAATTCATACGGTTTCAGGGTGAAAGGAGCAAAGATTATCAAGCAATACAAGGGCGAAGAAGTAATCATCACGAATCCACTACAACTGCCCCATCCACATCATATTGAAGAATACTACGAGCCATTTGTTATAGGTAAGAAAATAAAACTGATCGACTGTCAGAGGTTTTCAAGCTGCCCGAAGTCCTCTGACTAGGCTTTATAAGACTGCTGCCGAAACAGACACCGGGACCAACGGCTTAACGCTACCTAGCTACCTACCTAACGGCTTACCTGCTAGTTTACTAATATTTAAATGCCACCTCTCATGTATACCTTATAATCTAAAACATCCACCCCCCATCTCCGCAGGAACAATAATAACCCCCGTAGAATACCTGGGTGCAGTCAACACGCTCTGCATCGACCGCCGCGGTGCGCCCCTTCCATCTAGCGCCGTGGATGACCGAACCACGCTACTTCAGTACATCCTGCCACTGTCTGAGGTCCTGGTAGATTTCCATGACACGCTCAAGAGTATCACGTCGGGGTTCGCGAGCTTCGATTATCAGGATTATGGGTTTCATCCGAGCCCTTTAGTGAGGGTGAGTTGTTTTATTTATTTCATTAAGTAATAGGTTTTAAGTGCGCGCGCGTGGGAATTCTGGGATAAAAAGTAGGTTGTGCATCTTACCTCGCGTTGTCGACACAAAAAGTAGCCCATAAAGCAAAACTATAAATTTTGCCAACAAAAATTAGATTTACGAAAAGACTCATAAAATCGATTTTTAAACAAATAATTATTGGCATATTGTTGACATCATTATTAACCCAAGCAATTCATCAGATGGACATCCTCCTGAACGGCGTGCTAGTGGAAGAACTGACGTCGATCGTGCACGCGAGCCGCGCGGAGCCCACGGCCCGGAGACTCACCGACAAGCTCAAGGAAATGATACCGCGACAGATGGTTCAGGTCAGTGCTTGTAACTACCCTAGCATTATGTAGGTATAAGAACGTGATAATAATAATTGTAACCCCGGCATCGACGACTTCGGTCAGACAAGTTGCATGAGGATGGTCGAGGACAGATGGTACATATTAGGGTGCGGTCCCCTTATTGCGTTGCGTCGCGACGCCCCAAAGGAATGGCCATAAACACAATAAATAATATATGGCAGCGACGACGCCACGTACTAATGGGGCCTCGCCTTTAGGAGGATGATCATTGATGTTGATGGAATTCGCCTACTGATTTATATTTTTTTTTATTTGTGTGTAAGTATTTTATATGAACCTATGTGGAAAGATTAGTCCATGTGAAAGGTTCTTAACAAATCGGTGTCAAATGTGTGGCCGTCCATTAATCACGTGAGGTCGTTTTTCCCATTTTTTGACCCCCCCTCCCCCCTGGTGATATTTGGTGAGGTTTGGGAACACCCCCCCCCCCCTCCCCCCCCTTGGATCACGTGTATTTTTTTGGAAGTATAATGTAAAGGCTATTTTTGTCTAGAAAAAATATAACGCAAATTGCGGCGGGCGAGTCAATCAAGGTCAAAAACAAATCAATACAATACAAATCGTTCAAAATTTTGGGTCAGAAATATACCTAGAGCTTTTTGACAAAAAATAATACACGTGATGTCTAACCAGACCCCCCCCCCTCCCCCCTCGTGATGTTTCATGAGGTTTTCCGTACCCCCTCCCCCCCCCCCTTTGAGCCTCACGTGATTATGATTAATGGACGGCCCCATATAACTTTACTCGAAACAAAATATATAATATATTCAATACTGAGTAGTTCGGGATCAATAATGAATTGGTCTACATTCCGCAGGTCGCCATACAAGCTATGGTCGGGGGCAAGGTGCTGTCGCGAGAAACTTTGAAGGCGTACAGAAAAGATGTCACCGCTAAATTGGTGAGCTTTGATATCTTCTTTCGTTTCGATACCACCTGTATGTGTGTAGTTTTCTCCGACCAGAATTACCATTATTATTATTATTTCCTGTTCCTACTCTTCAGTAGAATTTGGTCATTGTGGCATGTATGGCGAACTATCTGTTTTCAACTTTATCTCTATATCTAAGCAATTAATCATTTAATTTGCAGTATGGAGGAGACGTAACAAGAAGAAAGAAGTTGCTGAAACAACAGTCTGAGGGCAAAAAGAAAATGCGCAGTGTTGCCAACATCAAAATACCAAGAAATACCTTTATAGATGTACTGAAGAGATAAGAGAATCTTTATTTAGTATAGTTAGTTGTTTATGTTTTAATTAAAATATTACTTAAACTTATCTCGTTTTTGTTTAAAGTATTCTCTTATTAAAAAAAAACAAGTATTGCGTATTTAGAAAAAATAAAGCTTTATTCACAAAAAAAAAGTTTCATAGAGGAGTACGGTAAACAATTATCGCATAGGTAACATCACAGTAGGTATACAAAAAAATATCATAAAATTCAATCGATATAAACTTAAAAAAGATTTTCAATAATTCTATATTTAAATTTCATTAAGATATTAAAGATTCACGACAAATACAATTTATTCAATTTAACATACGGTGTTTCTACATTCAACATAAATAAAGCCAAATGTAATTTTAATTTCAATTGGTTTTTTACGTATGATGTTAGTTTAGCTGTGAGTGTGTATGCAAATTGGGCCATCAATCGGTACAAAAGATTGAATTAGATGTTGGTTTCAAAGCTACATCTGCAGTCGATTCTACATTTATCTTCCTGATAACGATAACAAATTACTGAGTCAATGACGAAATATTACATTTATAATTTAAATATCCTATTTTTTACATAGATAGTTAGGGAATGTTAACATGGTTTGATCACATAGCAAAAACAGGCCACAGGAATCCTACGATCAGTGTATGTAGTGAAATGGTTGTTCGGTAGCGGTGATAGATACAAAAAGATACAGTAAGAATTCCCGAAACCACCATGCGGGCCTTATGGTTAGGACTTTATGAGAGAGAAAGTAACATGATGATCAATATTATGGCATCTCGTGGATGTTCATAGCCTCTGGGACATGGTAAGGTTTTTGTTAATCTGTGTGTTACGAAGGACAGCGTCATAAACCGCTGGCTGTTACCTCATCAGTTTCCGCTGGAATCTAATGTAGTAGGTAAGCAGAATAATATAGAGATCTTCTCTATTTTAAGATACAAGAGGATCTTATGTCTTTTCGCTGAGCTTTCTATTTTTTAAAACCTTCCTGATATTGATTGAAACACAGGTATGGAGTAAAAGGATTTAGCATTTCTTTGGTCAAAATTGAGAGATTTAATTTAGTACTTATTACGCAAATAAAGTTTTACAGACTTAGAAACTTAATATACTTTAACATGTCTAACTCAAATAATAGTCCACTCTCACCTTTCCCTTTTCAGTCTTACGTTCATTCCATCATACAATACACCATGTTTTATCTATCAGTTGCCCTCAATTCGAGACAAACAAGTCAAAGATATGTTAATATTCTGATCAAGGGTTTCATCCTCGTGGTAGAAATAAAATCCCCTCTCCTTTAGTTCATATATTTCATATGGGCAACACCGATATACTGAAGAAATAATTTCGATTGTGGCAATACCGAAGTACCTAACATTGCATTTAAATTCGATTTAAGATATATTTGATTAAATTCAGTTTAACTGATAATAGTTTTCGCAACTCCGAGATCACTAACAGTACAATCGCATCTAGTTGGAAATATTACAGTTACCGTTAAAACAATTGGAACAATACACATTTAAAAGATTCCTAATATATATAAATTTATAAAATTTCTTTGATCACATTCAATGTTGTGACAGTTTAAACCCTAGCATTCTCTAGTCACTGGACAGAGCTAGCTATTGAAAAATACTAAAAGTAGACTAACTTGTACCTACAACTCCTACCTTACTATCATCAAAAACTCTCATTCAACATCTTAAAAGGCACACAACACGCGTGGCATAGACAACAACTTAACCCTCTCACGCCTACTTTCAGTATTCTCGCAACAGCGCTGCAGGGTTACCGCAACATTTACAATATAAACATATAAAACCATGAATCAGGCCACAACCTCGTCGCGTGTCACCGCTGGTGGATCATTAGGCTCAGCCGCTAGTGGCGCCATCTATCTGTCTTCGGACGTCTCTAGGAACTGCGCGTACACGTCTCTGGTGCATTCGCCCTTCTCGTTGAACTTGTATTTGTAGTAGGAACCGTCCGCGCAGATCACTGAAGGGGAAAATGCTAACGTTTAGTTTTTACATTGATAGGTATAAAATCGGTAGTCTTTATGTCTTTGTAATGCTTTTATGTGCACGATCAGAGAAGGTTGGTAGGTTACTTTATCTACTAGGTACAACTGAATTAACTGTACTACAGCCACAATGTACTATGTATCGGACCATCGCGTTGCGTAAGTGTTATTCATGAATGTACCTTAATTTTTTGCATATAATGAGAGCTTGACCATTAAATAACTTACCAATAATAGAGCTTTTGTCCACACCAAACGCGCAGATACAGGGCGGCCCGTTCGGGATGGTAAACTTGCAGAAGCTCCAGTTGCTAGAGAAGTATTTCGGCAGGAAATTAACAGTTGCCAGACTCGACTGCTTGTTCAGTTTGTCATCCTCAAGGCTGAAGACATGCACGGTGCCGTGGTCTGATGTGACGCACAGGTTAGTGCTGGTGTGGTTGAAGTTGATACAGTATATCGTCGCCTGGGGAAGGTGGTGTGAGGTTTATTTATTTATGAAACAGCATACATATAAAACAATGTAAAGAAGTTTAGGTTGCAGTTGTGAACGGTTGAAGTTGGATAGCCGGTAGTTGGACGAGGAAAGGGAAGGATAAAGTGTTGTGGCGCATATCTTATCTCAAAATGTTCAGCAACAGGCGAATATTTTGACAATATCAGAAACTTTATAACTTCTAAATTTTTCTTTAGTTTTTAACATGTTCACTCAATTAAGTTTAAAATCATTATCACACTCAAACATACAATGGACGCTACTGTAAGTCATTTCTTCAATATTGGTTCTACTTACTAAGTAACAAATCAAATTTTGAAGTCAATTCAATCCACAATACCTGATTGGCTCCTCTCCTCAGCTCAGCCAGCTTCTGTCCGGACGCAGTATCGAACACTCTAATCAGAGTTCCCTTGGTGGAGGCGGTGGCGAGCCGGGTCCCGCCGACGTTGAGCGCGAGGCAGCTGAGCGGCGCCTCGTGGGCCGGGATCAGGTGGCCTTCCGGAGTGTTGCTTGAGCCCGCTTGCGAGCTTAGTTCTACTAGCTGGAATTTAGATTGATGTATTAGTTATTTGTTTAGTTAGATGTCACAAGCATTAAACAGAATAGAGTGAATATGAATATTGCTGTATGTGTCAAATAAAGTTTTTTATACCTCTCATTCTAATGTATCATCAATCTAATGTGTTGTGTTCTGTCCGATTATCTATAGAATTACTTTTTTTCAAGTACTCTTATCAAGATGGGTATCTTTTTATCCAATATGATAGTGAGAATATACCTATTCATTGTGTCAAAAACTAAATGAACTTACTTATATGAGTATTTCTACTAAATCTCAATACCATTTTACATTGACATCAGCCTATCAGCAATTATAGCCTGAAGACCTCTGAGAAACATTTCATTCTATTACTAAGGATTTCATCATGTAGAAAACAATTTTTAAAATATGATTTTTATTCCATTTTACTAGGTATTGTTATATCATCTTTTTCATCATTATAATTTATCATATATCCTTAAATAATTTTAGGTTTTAATAATTGTTTTATTTAATATGATTTACCTGAACATGTCCAGTTTTCCGGCTGGGGTATGCCAGCAGGGCATTGTTGCTGTTGGGGCACACCACACACAGCCCGCGCGGGTTTGCGCACGTCTCCAGCACATTCAGCAACTGGGGCTGCGCCGTGAATGTGTACACTTTTATCAAGTTTTCTGTAACAAAATTACATCATGTGAAGCTGCATACAGACCGGCCCAACAAACGCCCAACGATGGATATTTATTATACATAATATAGGTGCGATTGCAGCAACGAAGGTCAACGAAACCCGTTCGTTGGCGTTTGTTTGGCCGGTCTGTAGAGCTTATTTTTCAATGGTCAGATAAATGTTATCTGAGGAATAAAATTTTTGCTGTCACCATCTAATAAACATTCAGATGCAACAGCACCAGAATTATTCCTCAGATAACTTTAATCAGCTAAGTTCATTGTTATTATACTGTAACTCTATGGAATTATAGGCACAGTATAATATTGTACACAGATTTTCACAGTTGGAGGTTGGCATGGTTCCTTTATTTAGGGCACTTGTAGAATTTGTACTGAAATTAATAAACAAAGCAAACTCATTGGAGGCACAACAAGTTGACTATGTTGCAACATACTTACATCTTAAGTACTGTATTGAAATTAAAAGATTATCTGCAAACACATACACACAATGCCATGATAAGAATGAGTGACAGTGTTAGTCAACAAACTTTATCTACATTTATTTTATCAGCCTACCATTCTTCTCTCCATGCCATCTTTAGTTTATTTACCCTTTTTATTTCCAACCAGTACCTCGGAAGTAGTATTAACTACTAATGTATTATTTTAAACTATGAGCATGTTTGAGAAACAAAAGAGATAACTCAAAGAAGAACTCAAGACTCACCCAGGACCACCACGATGCGGTCTCTCCGCAGCTTCACTGCCTTCACAGAACTGTTGAACTCTAAAGATATTGCGGAATCCTTCTTCAAGTCATCCCAAATAATGACTCTATTTGGAGGGTACACAGGTGTTTTTCCACCACCAACCAAAGCCATGTAGTTGCATCTAAATAGCATTTCCACATAGGACAGCCCCCCCTGTGCAAAATTCTGACGTTCTTTTTCTTTAAGCGGGTCACTGTTGAATACGCGAAATCCATTCTCTGTCCCACAGGCGAAACAGCCTAAAATTGCAAAGAATTAAAATTATTAGTTACGTAGACAGACAATGGCAATGTTATCAGCTTCAAAAGTCACATACCTTGATCCTGATTAAAGCCTACATAAAGTAAGCCATTGCCAAAAGGATTGTCTTCCGATAAATTCATTGTTAATAGAAATTAGAAATGAGATTACGAAAATAAAAGGAATACAATCACAAAAACAACTCTCTTTTCGGCAATTTTGACGTTACATTCTGTCAAAATGTTGCCATGTAAAAATTATATTCCGGTTCTGTGGCCTTTATTTATATTAGCTCAAAGATGATTTTGAAACGTATTATACCGCTCCTCGAAATAAGGACTCATTCGATGGTTGGTATGTTGGATAAAGATACAGTTTATTAGTGATTGTTCTAGAAAGTAAACTTTTTGATGGAAAAAGCAAACTTGTGCCTTCTGTCAAGTCAATTTTACACTGTGATTTTTTTGTGAAATTTCTGTAAAATTTTATGAATAAAATTGAGATTTTGTGCTAATTGAAGATATTTCCATACGGTATTTTAAGTGATTGACGTGTTATAAGAGTGTTTCATTAAAAGACAATTTACTTGTTATAGAAATGCCGCTCAGAGGACAAAAAATTGTAAGTATTCCCGAGGTATTCCCGTGACTCGCTAACTTATTTACCTCAGATTTATTAACCATTTGAGGCTCACTAGATGAAAATACATGATTTCAAAGTAATACACAATTTACTACGTGAATATTGCGTACTAATCTTGACCTTGAAAATTCCCGCATTAAAAATTGCAATTCTAACCTTTCCATCGTTTGGATTCAATGAGATTGAGAAATCACCATGCTGATGCATCAGTTTTGTGTAAAAATGTAATTGAAGCTTTGTTGTAATATAATTTGGCTGGTGGCCAAGTGTGTTCCTTGTCTGTGGCACATGATGTGATGATCCTGGCTCCGGTCTGATGATGGTTGCAACTTTCCAGGATGGTTGATGTGCGTGCCTGCTAACTGTTGAGTGATCGTGAGTGCCCCTAACCGCCTGCCTGTGCTGTGAGGTTAGTTTTATTATTATTTTTACACTGTATACCAAAACTAGATGCATAGATTGTAGCTCGGCTTTCTGAGGTAAAGGTTTCAATGGATACAATCATTTGTATTTTTTTTATTATAACTTGAGTAAGGAACAGTTTTCAGCCCAGAAGAAAGACAATGAATTCAAACAGTGTTAACACTTTGCATCCCAAAGTCACAGTATCACATAATAAACAAAAGATTTTTATTGAGTCTGATTTCACAGAGGTCAACAGGATAAGCTGTTGCATGAGTATAACAGGGCTCCCTGTTGTAGTTTAAATTTTTTCTTCATGATGCCACTAACTTGTTCTGTTTTCATCTATTGAATTTAAAATATTGATGATATTATATTATAAATTTACATGCTACAAAATCAGTGAAAGCCACACTGTATGCTTGTAAAGAGTATTGAAACATTATGATAATGCTGTTGAATACACATATTTTAAACAATTGGCATTCTAATTGCATATCTGATGAAGTTTTATCAGGTATGCAATTAGAATAGATAAACTTTTATCAGATATAGTAGATAATTTAGGCTAAATTTCCTGCATAATGTTGATTCACTTCCACCACCATGACTAAAAGTGTATCGATACAAGACACAATACTTACATATATGTAGTTTTAATTGTGTCTGATTTCCCAACATACAAATGGTTACAGGGTACCTAACTACAGTTGTCCATTTATAAGGCTTGAGGAAAGTAGCTCTGTGTATACAAGCAGGCCTGCGTCAAGCCAATCCAGCATGAATGGCTTGGCTCGCACCTTTATATGTAAGCTAGCCAATTTTACCTGTTCTACCTGCTAACTTTGTGGTATGTTATTGCTGTCTATATTTGATTTCTACATCCACTTCAAAACTGGTATACCCCAATGGACTAAGATACAAATACTACATTAAGATACACTGTTAAACTTACAATGGAGTACTTGGTCTGAAATAAACATTTTATTATTTTTATCCTGTACTATCCTATGTATAACTAAAGTTATAGTTATACATACAATGACTTGAAGCCTATACCAAATTTACATAACCAACATAAAGCAAATAGTTTTTTAAAAGTTGCCTAAAATTTTCGCTTTGATGATGACATATAACATATAAAGTTATAATTTTTGGCTCATTATTTCATCAGGTTATCATTGTAGGTGTACAAGTAGGCGCCTCCTACAACATGTCGCCACCCGCGTGTCTACTAACTAACTATGCAAATCACGCACGGCACACTTTCGCAAATTAGATATCCTATATTTAGACTTTTACATTTTATTCACTTTATAGAACGATCGAAGTTATACACGCAAAGTTTATATACTCACGTGCAAAGAAACAGTTCCTCTCACAAAAAACCCATATTATATGAACTGTTTTTTTTTAAACATTTATTAAGAAATTTGAATAACACGTTTTTATTTACTTGTATTCTGATGAACTTTTAAATGTACTTCAATATTGTTGACGGCGTCATTAAGCTAGCCTTTTCCCCTTAGGAATAACTGGGCGCTTTTCTGACTGGAACTTTTTCATTGCCCGTGAGTGTATTATAGTATATATATATTATGCATATAATGTTAGATATACATAGTAGCAGTAGGTATAGATAGTTATAGCTATCTTACCCATAATCATAAGCTAATTACCTTACGTCGTAGGGGACAGATAACTTCAGCTTATACCGTTATGCCTAAAATAGAAAAAAAAAACGCGTTTTTTATACATACTTCCTGCGTCATCCTTTACTTCCTGAAATACATATTATTATCATGGAGGATATTTAATATGCAGTTATCGATACATAGTCTTGTCTTGCATACCTTCGTCCTCCGTTCTCCATTACAATATAAAAACTTGCTGTCCAGCGAGCCATAGCATCTCATGAATATCGAATGACACTACGACGTTGTAGTTCATTAATTAAATTAAATTTCGTATTCAATATTAATTAAATGAATTATTATGACAAAATATTATACATATAAATTTTACGTGGGTGGTATTTTTTCCCTACTGAAATGCTGAAAAACCGTCCATAGTTCGTGGAGGGTGTTATCTATCTACAAACGAATACTTACCTACAGGCACAAAGTTCATGTAAGTGAGGATTAAATTTGGATTTCCCTACAGCTTTGATAACTTAAGGAAATATAGATAGTATACTTATCATGAAGGAATCATGCTCATACCATTAAGCATACTCAAAGTTCCGTCTACGAGGTACACAGGAACTTACGATCATCTATGTATAATGTACCAACTCGTTGCGGAGCAATTTGGTTTATCGCAATCACAACAGTAATCATGTAGAATTTATCATAATTGAAGATCATCAACGCTTTGTCACCATTTACATACATGACATTACATAGCTTTATTATCCAACAAAATTTCCTACATTTTAATGCACATAGAAAATAGGATATACAAATTGTGTTTGATGTGATAAGACTAACAAATATTTAAAATAAAACTTCAAATTACAATCTGTAAAAAAATACCTACCTACTAAAAGCGGTTATTTCAAGGACAATTAGTATCAATTATAAACTAAGACACAAGTAGATTAGGCGGGACCTATTGATTAGTCGCGGATCACGGGTCACCCACAGTTAGGTAACTGTTCAAATTAGATCCACTTCATAATTAATAAAAGTTTACCAAGTACCGGTTCTTATATTATAGTCTCCGTAGTCATAGAAGTTACACACGCTTTGCAACAGGTTTACAAACGTCAATTTTGCACTGACACAAGAAAATCGAAACTGTGAACATTGGAAGTTATATGAATACGAGGGCTACTATTTTAACTGCCTCTTTCTGTGGTTATTAATTTATGTTTTTAAATTATGGGGCCAGATTTGGTTAGGACTTGAAACCTCACCTAATGTCTTTAAATATAAATATTTTCGGATGGACATGAAAAGTAAATATAATAAACATATCGTACCTACACTTAAGCGGTTTTTCGAAATTGGTCTCCATGACTATTTCGAAACTTCTTAAAAATATCCATTTATTTTCATTTGTCCTCAAATTAAATCGTACGTATCTCTAATAAGACAAAGAAGACAATTAAACCGCAGAATCTTCTCAGCTTTGTTTTTTTACCTGGAATTCTTGTGCGGTGACAAATTGCTTGCTTTGGAAAAATTGGTGAACGAAAATATACTAACCATTGCTAACATGCTTTAAAAGTAATTAGACCGTTATTTCATTTCCATGAAATAATAAACGGTTTACTTACAACACTGCATTTTTAAGTAATGCCTGTGACAGTGTGACATCATCCTCATATCATAAAAAGTCATAAATCACAATCATAGAAATAAAAGGTGTGTGCATAAGCCGTATGTACTGGTAATATAGTTCTTGTTTATTTTCAGCAAATTTATCTTGGTCAAGGATGGATATTGTTAGTCAAAAGTAAACTAATTTCTACCATCCATAAATACGTACCACAATTTGATTTACTTACTTACAATTTTCGCACAAAGTAAGTAAATTCTATAACGTAAACTTTGGGTTGTACTTACAAGATTGCCCTATTATTGGAGGAATAATTAAAAATGTGGTGGCGCCATTATTATATTAACTCATTAATTTTAATTAACGGCTAGCCCAATAATTAGGGTTTTGCATTAACGTTGGATACCTATATAATACGTCTAGAAAACAGCAGTCTTCAGTACAATCTTCAGGGTCAATTCAATATGTCAAGTAGGTGTGCTACACACTTGGTTCGACTTGAATTACTTACCAACTGGAATCAATCAAGAAAAGCCTGGACTTAAAAGCTTAAATTGTCTTCCTTGGCAGTGAATACCTAACAGGGCAATCGTTTGCATAAGGGTTTAAATACTACGTTTTAACTACCATTTAAAAGATGATTCTTTGTAGCTTTAAATCTATCTTTCATCCATGATCAAAATTTGCGGAAATAATCAGAAACGAGGGACAGCCCTACAGTATCCGCCCACACTGCAACTGCATACTGCTCTAGACTATCCGTCCAGCGTTAGTTAGGATTGTAGATTGCATATCGCGTAGGCGGTAATGATTCAGTAGGTGGGCCCAAGGACTCTCCTCTTACCTTAGAGCGTAGCCTCCGATCGGAGGCACGTGTTGGGTCATGTATTTATACTGAATTGCAATTACTTGTTGTTGTTTGGATGTTAAAACTGCTGAGTCATCTGATATTAACAGAGCAAAGTTAAAGCTAACCATAGCAAAGCTAAATCTATCATAACTAATTTTAAACCAATATTCTTAATTTTTTTTTTTATTTTGACAATACATATTGATAAATAAAAATCGTAATGATAAAAGCGCTGCAAGACGCTGAAAGAATCACATGAAGCAAATTAATATAAAGCCAAAAACATGTCATCGGATAAAAGAGCTCAATTTAGCAGAGTAATTAACTCCAGCAATTGCTAGAACAATAATGAGACCAGGAAGATGAGATCCGGCGGTTACGCTGGCTGCATCCGATTGCACAAGCTATGACGCATGATGTCACCCGGCCGACGGTCCCCTATGAAGATTGATGTCGTCTCGAGACACTATCTCAATAGGAATCGACGGAATCCATCATGGTTTCTGGGATGTAATGTTTGTTTTGCCACGCTTCAGTGTCCTGCATATGGTACTATTGTTTGGCATTGTTCCCTAGATTATAAAATCGATTGTGTTGATTGTCTTCTGGCATGGTCTTTCAAATTATCCGCTTATGTAGCAATTCAGCTCCATGTAGTATGACAAATTATTGAGAATCATTTCAAAATGGCACAAACGTTTTGGAAGGAATTCCACAAACGTCCGCACTTGATCTTCAGTCTCTGGACGATGACGCAGAGGAGAAACGTAATTTCGCTACATGTTGTTCTAAAATTCTATTTCGGTGGACGTTGTGTCGAGGCTCGGGACCGACTCACGGTTTAAACGCCTAACAGCTGTGCAGGCCAGAGGTGTCTGCATTCTCACGCCACCCTTATTCGCGTGACTCTAACTATTGTTCGGCCATCTTTGAGTTCCCAAACCTATAATGCGATGAAGCGAAACGTGAGTACACAATGTCGACTGTAAGGCGCATAGCTTTTTAAAAATAGAAATGGTAGTTTTCGTGCGTTGGTTGTGTTGGTACCGCGCGTTGCCAACTGTACAGTGCAGATTATTTGTTTACATTTTCCTTTTGTTGCTTTTTGTGTTTTCGTTTTCGTCGTTTATTATATTTTTATAACTGTTGCTTATAACTTTATGGCTGCTAGCATCTTAATTATTGAGAAATGTTTCCTTTTCGTTCCTCCTCCTTTAATACTTTTACTCTTCGCGTAATACATTTCACAATATAAAAATGTTCTAATATATTTGGAGCCGGTCCCTCCTACGTGCCGCCCTACTTCCAGTTGTTTATTATAGACTTCTGATCAGCCTTCAAGTATTTCTAGTGCTTGGGTTTCAGTAAACAAAGGTTTAGTGTTATGGTTGACTGTTAGTGCGTGTATTTAGGTTGTCTGCGTTGAAACTTTTTAATCTGGTACAATCCAGTGCCGCAAATTGTAATGATGCAAAATGACTATTTGAATTTTTTTGATCGGCAGGTATGAGATGATAGTTACCGCTGAGACAGAATATTTTCTACTTCAATCATTTTTCTTTTTACTTTCTTCATCATCAGCTTATATTCTCACAACACTGTTGTAGGACTTCTAAGCCTTAATCATCCTACTAGCAACGACTCTTCTATAGACTTAATAATTATCGGATAACTTTGCCAGCTATCAATTAAATTTATTTATAAACGTAGCGAAATAAAACGTTCTTAAATGAACATGCTTGTTATGCAATAAATTATATCCTTTCACATAATTAGACAAATGTAATAAATTTAGTTTTTTTATAACGCCCCATGTATGGCACTGACACTCTTGTTTCGTTTTCCAAGACTCTATAGATCAGGTTCAGTTAGGTTCATGTTAAGCTATTTTTTTTACTTAATTTTAAATCCATCTAAGAGTTCGCTCTAAATTGGATGATACCTTTGATATGATATCTAGGACTTCTCCTTTGACTGCTTGGCGTTCTGCCAACTTTTAGATTGTTTATTCAAGTGCCATTGCGAAATTTAATGAGTAATAGGCGCATTCATCTGCTAGTAAATAGCTTTTCGAGTACTTTTATCAATATACATATAAATAATTTATGTGTAACAAGCGAAACAAAAAAATATTATGACCATGTGTTGGCATTGTTTAAATTATCACTTCGATACGCTGAAAGATCTTGTTTTTATTATTATCTACAGGTTTACAACTTACATACCTCTGTATATGTACTGAAATATGTTATTCAGAGCACATACCTTAAGCAGATAGTAACGTAACGTCAATATTCTAATGTGGCCTCAGGTCGTTGCCCTGCACAATGCTAATGCCAATTTATTATCAGCTGCTACTTTATTGTGTCATCATAATATTACTTTTACCAAGAATATTAATGTGTTCAATGAGTTTAAAAAAAATATCTGCTTTAGGTTCACCAATCTTTACAGTCCAATATTTAATCATATGTTAAATTTAAGCTATAGATTAGTTGTATTTCCATAATTATATGCTATTTATCATGAGAATATTGTACTTATGGTCTGCAATTAATGTGCAGGCCATGTTTACAATTCACCAATGTTGAGTGATTCATAATAAATAATTGGCATTGTAACTTATAATTAATTAAAAATGATTCATCTTCAGAACTCACCTTCTTTATATTTGTAATGCAAATGTGATACATGCATTCCTACATACAGCATAGTTCTTGATAAGTACTCCTCAAATGTAAACAAATATTGGCTTGTTAAGTCAGTGTTTATTTAAGGTGTAACAACAAAATGATCAGAATGGACTACTTAAAAAAAAATTGCTCAACTCCAATACAGAGATAACAAAGCCATAATAATCTAGACAAAACACCCACAAATTACCCTATAAAGTCGAGCCTTTACTCGAAACTTCGGGCAAACAGATCGCCCAGGCGCCACGGCCTTACTCAACATACCACCGTCTGTCAATAATACGACGCTGTCCTCTGTACATCGCTGCTCTTGCCAGGGTTTTCATCGGAGTTTCATTCCGCATTGCGTCGATGGTTGCGGTCCAACTGGCAAGCGCGCGGTCCCCCGCCCGTCGACCCCAAGCCTGGAACCGTCTAGAACTCTCCAGTCGCTTCTCGAACATTTTGCCCACATAAATACGCAGCGACGCCGCCGATCCGCTCAGTATAAACACAAACTGTGAACGAAGCGCTGTTAACCAACCAGTATTATTTTGTGAAGAGTATTCACGTGTGTCGTGTATTGTTTCAACTGTGATATATTTATTGTGAGAAACTGAGTGCAAATAGTAATGGAATCACCGGTAGTAGTGGATAAACCACCTGAGTACGGGAATACGAGTAATGAAGTAAGTTTTAAATTAGTATTTAAGCGGTTTGCTTGTTGAAACTTTTCTGTATGAACTTTTAAGGAAGTTGCGCGAGCTTATATAGATAGTTTCACGTGGGTTTTATATTATTTTCATCTTGACTTTGAATTACCAATACAGTATACAAATGAATTTTAAAATATTGGGCTATATTTATGAGAAATCTAATCCTTTGAAAGATTAACGATAAACTTTTTTTTGCAATCAATAACATCTGTTACCCAAGGGCCAACGCTTAGTTACTCAGTACTTTTTCCTAATGTTTACATTAACTTATTTCATTCATGGTAATGTTTATAAACACACATTCCCCGTTAGCGTCCAGCATGACCTCATAGTCACACCGAATTTAGCAGAATTCCTTGTACGCATTTGGAGTAAAGCCAGGTGGGATCATGGCCATTAGGATTTAGGACTCCATTAAATTAATTTTAGTTCCTATGCTGTGGAAAATTATTTGTTGCTCATGTTTGTCTTCTAGTACACTGAGAAAGCGAATATTTAAAAAAAAATACGATTACAATAGTACACAAGTAAACAAATGAACCCATTCTTACTCATTTATTTAAAATTAAAATGTATGTAGTAGATAGGTATGATACGTTGTCTAATTTCGCACAAATAACTTTAATGTTACTTATTTAAGTTTGAATTGATTTTTAGAACATAATAAATTTACAAGTAGTTCTAACTTTTTCAAATAAAACTATAGTGGCAAGAGATTCGTTAACAGATCACCTAAAACGAAATAATAACTACGAAATAGTTTAGACAGATGTTGTTTTAGTTTATTTACTAGCATCTACTTTACTTTACTATATGGCTTTCCCTCAAATATCCATATCGTCCATGAATACTGCATCGTTTGTTTTGTCGTCACCCTCTGAGTCATGGCTCTTGGCAATAGTTTGTTAGCTCGTTGGATTTTGAGAAAGTGTTTATTTTATTTTTCAAAATATCATTATCATTGTTTTGTTTAGTGTTTGCTACCATTGATACTATAATAAGCATAATTACGTTGTCATAGGTACTATTTCTTTTATTTATTAGCTCTTTTGAATTAATGTTGCGATCTTTGTTTCGAACAAAACAGATTTTTCTAAAATATCTTTTGTTTTGTTCTTTTAACTTTATAATCTCAATAGAATTTATTTTCTATTCTTTGCAACTTATGATTGTCTATTTCAATGCAGACGCAAATGTATGACCTAAACATCTAACTAAATCCCGGACATCTAACTAAACGCGAAACAAATATCACAGATTAAAACTTAATTACCTGCATAAAATATAATAACATAAACAAAAAAATTACCAACTAAATATAGGTATACTTACATTATACAAAAAAAAATATGCGCGGAAAAGTAAATTGGTCTGTTTTTGTCTATGTTTACCATTCATATGTTTCTGTTATTCTCCCATCAACCTCTACTAGTCCGCAATATTTCACGTGTCGCACCGCACCGGTCACGTTCACGGACTCGTCGGTCATCTCGACTGCTCGTAAACACACGGTGCCAACTTAGACGCTGATGTCATCCTCAACTTAGATGGTAAAATGTATCGGCATCCGAACGTTTAGCCGTGTGCGTCACGTTGCGACGTTTGTTATCAGCTATTGCTTTAAAAGGACAACGAATTTTTGAGGATATTTAGTGCAAACTGATTGCCGTTTTGGCGTTTTTTCAGCGACGTGCTCAACTGTTTAATATGCCAATGAAATGCTAATCTTATTCACATAGTAGTTTCGTCATGTAGGTAGTGTTTTTATGCAATGGGATTAATGCGTCACATAAAGAAATGCCCACGCGTTTGTATTCTTTATCATAAAAGGCGTTTGAATTCTCATTTCCTGATGAATAGTCGTTTCTTTGAAGTCATTATTACCTGAGCTCCGTATGTCGCTGTTTGCGTAGGATTGCCCATCAATATACATTGGCTGTGGTCACATTATGTTTTTTTGCATTTACTGTTATATTTTCCTCATTTCCATATGTGGTTGAATTCAGTAGATTCTTACTACAACTTAATTTGCAATCTGCTTTAATCTTATCTTTGGTTCTTCGTGTAGGTTTACTACATCACATCCATCATTTCGGGGCACTGACTCTGTTACGTCAGTAGCCAAGTCAGTCTGCTCCGAAATACCGTGCCACTTCAGTTTGGCTCACCTAATGTGTTTGGAATAGCTTTTTGTAGATAGGCCTGAAAGTGCTCGTAATGTAGGAAATGATGGGAGTGTTCCGATAAGTGAGCCAGTTATGTGTGCTTCGGTTGGTATTACTAATAATATATCTTGGTAGATTTACTAATGGACTGTACGTGTTTATCATAATACTATGCAATATTATCGTCATTTTCGTTAATTTAAATGTGCCATTTCAAGATATGCAGAATTTACTATGGTTTGATCAATATGTCCAGGGTATGTATGTATACGTTTTCTTTTAAAGTCGATAATTAATGGAATATTCCTATCCGCTAAATCAACCTAGGCAATAACTCGGGCACTATATGATTCACCCACGTATTAAGACTAGTCTTATCATTATGGGTTATAAGATGTTGTGGTTTTCTTTAATTGTATTATACAATATTCTTTTTGTTGAGACCCATCATCGGTCTGGTTTGAGCACGTGTTGTATAGAATATAGAAAACGGTGGATTTATTCATATTGCTCATATGACGCAAGGTAAACATTTCTTTTAGCGTTTGCCTCCGGCTCCAACCCACGGTATGATGTCATCCAGTCGTCGACTGTCTTCGCCGGCTATAAGGATTATTTATTTATAGCCTTTGAACATTTCTATTTCGTCGGTTTTAACTTTTATTATGTGTTGTTTTTCTATTGTTAATATTTCTATTAGGTACCTACTTGTTAGATTTTGATTATAAAAAAGTTGATAATATGTCTGGTTGAGATTAATGCAGAATCTGACCATCTCATCATTGATAATCGTCTTCTAGAACTGCAGCTTTTGGCGTTGGACAATTATTGTAAAAAAAGACAAGCTAAAAAGATGTATAATCTGAATCGACACATACGGACGTCGCGTCGTAGGGAATAGTTTCGCACCTCCCCGCGATGTTTGTCGATCAATTAGACGGCCACTCATGCTCTTTAGTACAGATTTGCAAATAGACTTGTGATGCGCAGTACCGGTTATTTAATGTTCGATGTTCGATTAAGAGTAAGTTCTAGAACTGTGTTGTACAATGTGCATCAAAGTGAGTCCCATTTCAATAAAAGACATACTGACAATTCCTACCTTATTTTTTGGGTTTACTATTTGTGCTATTTGCCTGTTTGCCTATTATAGCTCTACCATGCGACAGGTATTATCTTCAGTTCTAAATACAATAATCCTCTCTAAGCATTTCGTGTGTTCGTGCGGCGGAACTGATTCAGGTGTTAGGAATTCTGATGCGATGCAGCCGTGAAGGTCGCCAGGTGTGATAGGGATTAATTAGAGCATTTGTCTTGTATGTGTTCCACGAATATTCGGACGTAGGTTGGTGACGCGGTCTTTGTCAGTGTTAGTTATAGGGATTTAACAGACCCAATAATAGCTGATGGATTCGATGCATTTCTAAAACTACAGTTATTATCCTAAAGAGTATAGAAGGTGTTATAATTTTAAACAACTATCTTAAACTTTAAGCACAGTAGTAATAATTAACAGTTCTACTGATTTAACGATACAAACATAGGCTTGCATTATTAATTGGTCAATTAATTAGCGTTGACGCGGCAAGCGTCTGATTAACCGAATTCGCGCTATAATCTGATAAAACAATTTAACATAAAACGACAAGCGAACAAATTAAATTTAAACTAGAACGCGACATGAGCAATGATAGTCAGTCTCCGGTAGCCCGCGTAAGAAAGTGGTTTCCAGAGGCCGGCTCCAGCTGACGACCTTGCCTTATAAGGGACTCTTCAAGGCGCAACCTGCATGTGATACTTCTGCTCATGCATTAAGCTTACCGGAGTCTTTATGCCCCAGTAATAAGAGCCGGTTTTTGTCGTTAAAAGAATATATGAACGTTCTAGAAGGTCTCAAAATAGCGGGTACTGAGTCACGAGTTGTCAAAATGTTTTCGTGTGAACCTCTTCATCTCGAAAAGCTATTTATAGGACGCATTGCATACGTTGTTATAACAAAAAGTTAATAGGAATAAGATTAATTAAAAATTAATTGCTCATAATTCATGAATTTAATAATTGTAATCTCTGCATTGTAAATTACCTACCTGTTACGTAAAGGTCAATCAAAACAATAATTCAATAAGTTTGTGGTATCTTTCTGGCCCGCCTGGCAATCGTTGAGGTCATGTAATTCAGAGGATAATGTTGATGATAATGATGATCAGGAAACGTAGGCTTCATCCAATAAGCGTAGTACAACTCTGTCGTCTACCTTCCTCATTCAACCACTAGGTCCACCTGTCTAGTCTATACACGAATACACATAATAAGCTGGCTACCAACGCCGACCTACTTTTTTGCCAAGTCAGCATCTAAGCCCCGTAAAATTCCGTAGACTTACAAAGCACTGTCAAGTCTGCTTTGGTAACTACATTCACGAGCAATGAAAAAGTTCCACCTGCCATTGCCGTTCCATATATCACTGTAAACATAAGCTTACACAAACACACCCAAAGGTTCTATCAGTGGATACTTGTACAAGGCTTTTTACTGCTCATTCTTTTGTTAAACCATAAAATTGTGCTGTAAGTTTTCCTAAAATAAATAAATAAAAAGTTGAACTCAATCCAGATGCCTAACCTGCCCTTCCATCCACAGCGCGGCTTCCCGTTCGAGGAGGAGGAGAGCGGCGGCGCGTGGAGCTCCCTCGCGGCGCGGCACCCGGACCTTGCCGCGCGCCTGCGCCCCGGCACGTGGGCCCGCAAACGACGCCCCAGCGCGCACGACGCTGACGGTACGTCCACATGTTGTATTGTATAGTCAATAGTTCCACAGTTGGAGAAAGGCCACTCTTACGCCGTAGATAAACTAAGTTAGTTTGTATCGTTGAGCCAGTTTTTCATACATAGTGCATAGTTTGCGGTGGACGTACATGTATGAAAATCTGTCTCAATTATGCTAAGTAACTTAGTTTAGCCGGCAGTGGACGCTCGGCTTTAGGAGAGCCACCAGAACTATATCATCGGCCTTAACCATTCTGCGAATGCTGTGTGTTTACCAATTCGTACAACTACTGTGCCAAATTCATTGTCAAATGTGCTAATCTACAGTAGGGAAATGAACTGAAATATAAATAGAAAATAATCTAGTTGAAGACCTCGAGTTTCAGATATCGTGTACCCTTTTTCTTGTCTCAATAAATAGCAAGACAGATGTCGATTCTCCGGTACACTGTAACTCAACTCGTCCGTTCTGTTACAGGGTGTCTAACGAAGCGTTTCACTCTTGCAGATTTCGGCGACGACGACTTCGCCGGCTTCGACAGATTCCCCTTCGACGACATCCCGGCGGAGTTCCGCAGCCACTTCCCCTCGCACCTGCGCGGGCGGTTCACACAGGAGCCCGCGCCGCCCCCCGGCAACGCGCCCGGCCCCAGCGCGCAGCCCGAGCCGCAGCCGCAGCCCCCGCACCAGCCGCAGACAGAGCCCGAGCCCCCGCTATCGCAGCACGGGCTGAGGAACACCGTGGACCTCGGCCAGCGCAGCGAGCCCGCCGCCGAGCGCGCGCCCCGCGCCATGTCCGCGCCGCCCGACGCCGCGCCCGCGCCCCCCGCGCACCCCACGCCGCCGCACGAGCCCTCCAACGTGCGCCACATCCCCATCTTCGTGGAGGGGCGCGACGAGCCCGTCATCAACAAGCAGCCGGCGGAGGCGCGCCGCACGCCGCCGCCGCACGTCGACCGCGACCAGTACTTCGCGGATGACGGGCCGGCCACCTTCCACCACCCGCCCAACTTCTCGCGCGCGTTCGGCACGCCCTTCAACAAGGGCTTCCGGCCCGGCCCGCAGCCCTTCACGCAGCAGAAGGCGTACCCGCAGCAGTTCGCGCGCGCCGCCTCGCCCCAGCGCGACCAAGACGGCTACGTCAAGGTGCCCGTGCACCACGAGCCGCCGCCGCGCCCGCACACGCCGCAGCAGAAGCCGCAGCCGCCGCCGCAGCACAAGCCCGCGCCCGCACCCGCCGCGCCCCCCGCGCCCGCGCCCGCCCCCGCCCCCGCGCCGCCCGCGCCCGGCCCGCACGACCCCATCACGCAGATCCTCAGCATCCAGACGGACGTGCTCAACCTCATGAGCGAGGTGGAGAACTTCACCGGCTCCAAGCAGGACAAGCGGTACCTGTTCCTGGACGAGATGCTCACCCGGAACCTCATCAAGCTGGACAACATCGAGACGGAGGGCAAGGAGAACATCCGCCTCGCGCGGAAGGAGGCCATCAAGTGCATACAGAAGTGCATCGCCGTGCTCGAGGCCAAGGCGGAGCAGGGCTCGGCCGCCGCGCGCGCCCAACAGAACGGCACTGAGACCGCAGAGACCAAAGAGGAACAAACCAGCGACGCGCCTCCCGCCGCGCCCGCGCCCAGCCAGGACCCGCCCCCCGCCGCCGACCCACAACCCACAGACACTAGCAAAGACAAGGACGCTAACGCAGTAACTAAAGATAGCAGTAAGAGTGATGTCCAACAGAAGGAAGCGGAAACGATGCAAGTGGACGATAAGGGAGACTCGCAAAACACACAAATGGAGGTGGACGGTGCTGCAGCTAGTCAATAAATTAGTGTGCTTATACCTTGTAGATACACGTAATTCACGCACGCGGGGCCTAGTGCCCGCGGCCACTGGTGGTGAGGCGAGTAAGAAGAGCTATGGACTAGCTGCGAACTGCAAGAAACATCTCAGCACTTCAGTGGACGTCGGGTGCATTTTATATTCAACCTTTCCTCAATCTAATTTTGTGCATCAATAACAAAGGTGTTGACCATGTATAGTGTTTATGTTTGTACATTTTATGTTTAATGTTTAAAAAAGAGCTGAAAGGATGTTGTTGTCCTTTGGAATTGAAGTGGTCTTAATGAAATCCTTATTTAAGTAATTTATTGTTTATCAGAGTACTTGATAACACAATTTTCTCAATAAATAACGACTCCTTAAATTTATGTCTTTTATTTTCGCAAAATATAAGAAATAATTATGCATGCCTTACCTAAAAATAAACGGTACAGGAGTTTAAGTTCAGTATTTATAAACATTGCAGAATATCACAGTCATAGACTATATAGAAACATTATACAGTTACCTATTTTACATTATTATACTTAAACATGACTTATACATATTTATCCTAAACAAAATAATATAAACCTCGATAATAATGTGAATGATTCAACAGAAGCTTTTACTTAAAATATAATAACTGAGGCACGTATCAAAGATGACTTTTTACACACGATAATAAGTAAATAGGGCTACTAGACCTAGGACAAATGGCCGATAAAAAATAACAATACAAATTGGAATACTACATAACTTCATCATCCTCTAATATATTTTCCTATGAATTCTAATAGCAGTGTAACACGCACAGATAAAGGACTTATATGAAAATTGCGGCAATAACATAAATGATACAGTTAGAGCGAGATAGCACGAGTACCGCCGTTTTCATATCACTTTGTCAATATTCACTTCACACTGACAAAAGCACAAACACCTCACTCCCACTCCCTCTTAACCCTATCCCAGTCTTCATCCGAAATGAACGGCTTGTCAATGCACTGTATCATGTGTTCGCCGCAGTACACACACTCGCTGGCCACGATGTCGTCTATTTCGTTGCGTATTACCTCCCGTAGTGGCAGCCCGTTGGACGTGGCCGCTGATAGTTCTGCGTTGGTGAAGGTGTTCAGTTGCCGTTGGAGGTCAGCTAGCTTGTTGCGGCGCGCTGGACCTGTGGGTTGGTATTGTTGAAGTTAATGGTAAGTATTGATTATTTAAACTATACCTATTGAAATATGTTCAAATGTTCATGCCTTAGAAGCACTAAGCGTGCATTTATGCAAGTCCCATCGAATGATCTATCGACAAGTTTCAAATTCGGTCGGTTCGCAATACCTATACAGGGTGTTAAGCCGAAACCTACATGTGCAGCTTGTTATATCTAAGAACGAAAATGAAATCAGAATTTCAAAATTCATGAAAAAAAACAACATTTTCCATAGAAACTTTGTTGGTCACGTGACTTTTTAAGATGGAGAATGACTTTTCTTTTTAAAAATAAATTTCCCGCTGCGCAAAAAATCTAGAAATCAGCTGATTACAGCCACTTTCTCAGTGCCGCATTAACGTACCCAACGTGGGCTGTATCTCTGCGCGCAGGCAGTCGGCGTGGAAGCGGTGCGCGCACGGGAACAGGTAGAAGGGCCGCAGCAGCAGCGCCAGCGCGCACAGCGAGCACGAGCCGACACGAGACTAGCAAGCCATTGATAAGGAGAAAGCGTCGGATGGCCTAGTGTAGGTTTTTTTAACCAATCGAGCGAGAAACTACGCAAATTTGATATTTCACAGAGCTAATGCAGCATAAACCGCTAGGTGGCGCCTCTCCTGCGTCATTCAAACTAGCTATATACTGCGCTGCATTTATTTAGTTACCAACTTCGTTAGTTACATCCAACATTGGTGACCCCGACATGATATTAGTAAACATACCGAGCGTGGGCTGTATCTCGGCGCGCAGGCAGTCGGCGTGGAAGCGGTGCGCGCACGGGAACAGGTAGAAGGGCCGCAGCAGCAGCGCCAGCGCGCACAGCGAGCACGAGTCTGACACGGAGACTAGGACGCTGCAGTTGCGGAACAACTGGATTTCTGAACGCACCTGGAGGAAAAACAAGTCTTAACGTTTTGAAATATTTGAAATTTTATTATATTTTTCCAGACACGCTTTGGTTATGGACGCATGTTGCTGTCGCGCAATATCTAAATGCACATTTATAACTGAGAAAAAAAAAACGTTTTACTCACATATTCAGCCGATTTTGTAGCTTCTTCCATTTCCGCTTTCAGCTCTTCGATTTGATTATTGTATTCCTGAAACGAAATGTAAGAACTATTAGACATAGCATTTAATGAAATAGCATCTAAAACATTTCCAGCAAGCATTCAGCAGCAGTGTTGAGTAACGGGGGGGATGAGCGAATCTGATTGGTGCGAGCTATGACGGTCGGTCGCTATTTGTCTATTTCGGCCAATAGCGAACGAGCGAGATAGAGAAAGCTGCTCTTACCGCCATTTTAGCCAACCCTCCAGTATACATGGTGTTAAAATGACTACGTTTGATCATCAAAATGATAGATAGATACTGAACATGATAAACATTAAAACACTGATAAATTCACCTGCAGCGACTGGCAGATAGGCTCCCGGAAATCATCAATGTTCACTATGTCGCTAAAGAAGGGCAGGATGTCCTCTATCTTGAGCTCCGGACACTCGGCCAGCAGCGCCATCGCCTCCGACACGTCCTGGTTCTTGCTGATCACGTGCTCCGCTGGGGAAGGTGAATGTGCTTATTAGAATGCAAATGTGATAGAAAAGTGGTCTGCGGTTAGGCAGATATTTGTTTACAGAGTTGTATGAGGTGTACTTGGGTCTTGGGTGTTACTGTTATTATGTGTAGGTATATCAGCTGTAGCTAAATGGCATTGTAAAGGCATAAGGTGCAGTTTTCATTGACATCAGCAATCGGTTGCGTGTGCGCGGCAGTCGTAAGGCTCGATGCACGGAATTGCACTTTTAGCCGATAAGCCGGAATTTTACAAGCGGATAGACACCGTCATCCAAGACGCAGTATGGAGGTATGAACACGGGGATGTCTCACCGGCACCGGTATACAGGGAAGGATCTGGCGCAGACGCCGCCGCCGACGCACCGCTTCTAGACACAGTTTTTGGGGTAAACCGGCGCGGCGGTAGAGCGATCCCAGTGTTGTTATACTAGTATGATGATATCATTATACAGGGTGTACTCACCGATGTTCTTATACAGGGTGTACGCTATCTCGGGGTCGGCCCGGCGCATAAGGCGCAGCGCGGCGGAGGTGCGGTCCCGGTGTAGTTATACAGGATGTACTAACCTATGTTCTTATACAGGGTGTACGCGATCTCGGGGTCGGCGCGGCGCGCAAGTTTCAGCGCGGCGGCGGGGTTGTCCCGCAGAGCCCGCCCCACGCCCGCCTCCCACTGCCCGAGCAGCGCGGATAGGGACACTGAGGCTTCTAGAAGGTCCTTCTCTAGGCATATTCTGGAAGGGAGAACAGATTTGGTTGGTTAAAGTGTAGTGTAAATACAAGCATACTATAACTGAAGAAGTTGTGGGCCTCATCTGCTCTTTTTATACGCAACTGACGGTAATTTCACTGGCTGTGTGGCCCTTTCACTGCGGTGACAAGCCCTAGTCTTTAGCTGAAGTGTTTGTCACAGACTCGAATCCATACATTTTATCTGCCATTGGTCGGTTTTCAAAGGAAAATTAACTTTATTCCCCAGTTACAAGCATTTGTCAATCAAACGTCATAGAACCCCATCTATATTTTACTAAGTATTGTTGAACCATGACCAGCATGAGAGATTAACCCCCTTATTCATAAAAAAGTTACTGGACGGATTAGCTATTGAACTGTTTTGTCACTCTCTGTCAAAGAACAAATTGTTCTCTGTCAGAGAGGGACAGAACAGTTCAATAGTTAATTCGTTCAGTAACTTTTTTATGAATAAGGGGGTAAATGTGGAAAGTCAGCTTACTACGTTATATACATACAGAGAACACCTCTTACCTCAACGCATAGTGCGCGTCATAGCACACGAGCGCGGGGTCGGTGCCCTGCTTGGTCAAGTACTTCAGCAGCGTGTCCGGCTGCTGCTCCGCGTACAGCGTCACCAGGTAGTTGTGGATGGCGCGGTCTTGGATGTTGAAGTTGTCCACCATGAACTCTAGGTACCTGGGAGAAGGGGGTGATGGTCAATGGGTGGTTTGGATGGTTTGAGTTGGTTGTAGTTTGGAGCGTTATTGCAGGGCTTTAGATGGGTTTCAAATATTATTGTAGCGATGACCCTGGATAGTCGATAAGTAACTGGATCAGAAAAACTGAGAGTACTTTGGTGGCGCTTCAGGGATAGGCTATTTTATCTCGTGTACTTACATAATTTACAAGTATCTGAGACAAAAGACGACTAAGACTATTATTGAATTATGAAGACATGCTCACCTCATGATCTCCAAAACATGTTCTTCATCATTCTCGCACGCCAGGAAAGCCGGCAGCAATTTAGAAGGAATAAGCCTCGTGCCTTGCGCTATGAGCGCGTTCACAGTGTACTTGGGAGCTTTGTCCATTAGTGTAGCCGCGAACTGATAGAACAACTCCGGCTTTTTCAGCGTCTGCAACGTATTCAACGCCTCCAAATACGACTTCATGTAAATATTCTGCGCAACCACATTCTCATAGTCTTCGTTCAAAACTGTTAATTTGATCAGATTGTTCTTGTCTCCGTGCGAGGACATTATGTCATAAATTACGCTTTTCACGTGCGGCATGCATTGCGTCACTTTAGGCTGCAGAAGGAAAACCTCAAAGTCGCTCTGTATTTGGTGGAATTTCTGAGTGTCATTCTCACCAATCCGCTTCAAATGACTCAGTTGCGACACAAACAACTCTGTCATCCATATCACTAGCATTGGTATTAACGTCTTATCATCTTCATCTAAAGCGTCAAGTCGTTTACCCAGATAGACTTTCAAAGCCTCAGTTTCGTTCGCTTCTAGAAACTTCAAGCAAATGGTTTCGAAACTGCTCAGAGTGTCTGCGTATATTTCAGCACTCTTCTCAAACTCGCCTCTTGTGAACAAAAGCTCGGCTTGCTTTACGTTGATGATGTCTATAAAAGCGGGATTATTCTGGCAAAACTGTTTCGCCAAATCAAACTGTTGTTTATCCGAATAAATCCGCCACACATTCCTTTCCTCCCTCACAACTTTGTATCTGTACACCGCTTTATCTGTGACCGCCCAAATGGTCCTCCTTTTCGGGTCTTTGATGATATTCTTTAGTTTCCCGTGGGCCTCAGAGTAGAAGTCTTCATAGACTAGCTCCTGGTTGAGAAGCGACACGGCTTTGACCCGATCTGAGAACATGAGCAGCGCGTGGAACTCTGTGAGCACGAAGGCGAGGGGCGTCTTGTCTTTGGCCGAGTCGTTCTTCTCTGGCGGGTAGTTGATCAGCTCGGACTGGGTGAAGAGGGAGTTGGAGTTCTGCTGCGAGGTGGGGTCCAGCTGTAGAACGAAATAAGACGTCATAAAATTGCGTAAGTGCTATAATAGCCTGATAAATTGGGGCTACCTACAAATAAATATACCAGCCATTTGATGCCTACACCACTTTTTCAGTACGATTTGAATAGATTATAAATAAATTGAAACATTGCCAAAAAACCTGCACTGTTTTGTTAACCTACATCTACAGGGTGTTGCAAAAAGGGTATATTAAGCCGAAACCTAGCCTAGCCTTTTTTTCTCGAATTTTGAAATTTTGATTTCAGTTTCGGGCTTAGATATATCATGCTGCACATGTAGGTTTTGGCTTAGTATACCCTTTTTGCAACACCCTATATAATATCAATTTAAATAGATACATCTATAATAATAATAAAGTACCTGTCCATAAAATATCCCCGGCTCTGTCAGCCAAGCAAACGTTTTCGGCACATCATGCTTGTCGAAGTAGAACTGTAGCTTCGAGTACTTGAGCGTGGACGGGATCTCCTGGAACCCTGTCTCAGGGACAGTCAGGTACGTGTTGAAGATTGATTGCAGTGAGGGCTTGTCGTCGGTGCAGACCGCCTGGCCTATGAACTGGTACAACCTCCGTGGAGTCGTGACGAAGATGAAGTATTTACTCGTGTTGTTTACTCTGTGGAACTGTATGCCTGTTATAGGCGTGTCGGTGCCTTTGCCGATGTCGAATATCTGAAACGGTTAGAAGTTTTGTTTTTTTATTTAGTACTTGCTTAATTAACCCTTGTATTCATAAAACTTACGAAGAAAACTAAATTAAGAATCCTTTGTAAATACTATGAATACAGGGTAATAGTCTCCCAGCCCATTGCATTTTTTAAGGCTTGCACAATAATAATACAAGACAAAAAAGTGAATACAGACAAGAGGTTACATATTGCATAGTAAGAGTAAAAAATAAGCAAAAGCGTGTGGCTTTTTGCAACTACACCCGACAGGCAAAACCCATGTAGTAAAATAGATTACCAATCCTTCAATGTCCCTGCCTCCATATAGAGGAAGATAGTTGGGCAGCTGATAGACATGAGGGTAAAGAAAGATACAAATAAGTTATAATATATAAACATTATAATAATATGTAAGGAGAGAATAATAAGGTTTGTTAGAAGGAAGTATTTAAATAAATGAGATGTGTGAGGGGTGTAAAGTTTTGTTATGATGTAAGGAAATACTAAATAGTGAGGAATAAGTATCTAAGTTAATTTTAATAATATGATACAAGAAGAAACAATTCCATTACACTAGGATTTATGGTACGAAACAAGGTTTTTTTTGTTTAATCCACAATACCATAAATCTAAATTAACAAAATCCATAAAAATGCTGATTTTGATCCTATATTTTGAGGTATTCCTATACTATTTTTGCTTAGTGTTCAACAAGTCCAGATGTCATACCTGTCTCCACGACTGCTGTGAGCCTGAAAACATGCGGTCACTCTCAGCCTCCAGCTCCATTTCCAGCAGCAGCCCCTGCGCTGTGCCGAGCAGGATCGGGCCCGTTGAGGTGGTTGACTCATTCTCGTGGTTCCATCCCACCTCTGTCACTTCATAGTTTCTGTAAGGATTGAAAAAAAAATTTTTGTTTTATACTTGCTGTGGTGTTTAATTAATATTTATTGTAATTAATGTGGTGAAATCGTTGAATTTTGGTTATCACAAATGATTGCCTTGCTTGTCATGGTATTACATTTTGCCTGGCGTTCATTAGGTAAATCTTAAATGCTGCATAAGTTCCACATTGCATAGCTAGTGTGGGCAAGCCAAGCTTCAGTACAGTAGGTATCTTGATAAATACACTTGTGAAAATATGGGCTTACCTGGACTTACTGACTGACTTCAGTTTAGAGCTTTTCCTATGAAGATAGACCAACTCAGGGTTCCCATCCTTGGTCCTAGCTGCAAAGGCTAAGAGGAGATGATAGCCGAGAGGGTCCAGAAATATTCCAGTCAACTTAGAGTTTGGTTGGACAACTCTCGAGTATTGAATTTCTGTAAGTTTGTAGACAAATTTATATTGGTATATATTGTTTGCCTTTTCAATATGTGTTCGCTTAATACAACTAGGAGTAGCTAAACATAAAATGTAATAAAGGAAAAGATCACCACTAACATAAAACATCTTTCAATAATATTTGCCATTACTCTACATACCTTCATTATGGTCTGGGCTCTTCAAATCCAATCTAAAGAGCTTTCCATTTGCCATGGCGAGGACCAGATAATCGCTCGCGACCGCTACGTGAGTAATCAAGTCGGAGGGGTTGAAATTCATCTTCTGTTTGGAAAACATTGGCGTGTTGTCCTCCAGCTGCATATTGATGTAGCCAGAAGAAGTCATGGGTTCAGAAGCAGGCTTGGCACGCTGTGATACCTGTGAGGCTTGCTCGTATTGGTCAAAAATCGAAGTCATTATCACTATTTACCAAGTGCTTGGTGGTACAAAAGGGGCGAGCCAAGCGAGGTAGCACGTCTTTGACTTTTAGCACAAGTGAATAAACTTCATAAATTGCCCATACGTTCACTGTAATCGTATTATTTGCACTGGTTATCAATTTTTTACAATTTGCATTGCAAAATTGCACAAAAACTCGGTTTTTCGAGTTGAGTTGACTCTATTATGAAATTGAAATTTTATTTATGGCAATCTGTCGGGTGTGCCAACAATTTCTGCCAGTATCATGTCATCACACTGCATGTGTATTTATTTGAATTGTAATTTATTGAAGGTAGATCTTGAAAACTTTACGAATGTATATAAATAAACATAATAGATAAATACATATTATATATAGATAGATCTATACTACTATTTGAGGAATGGAGTTATAACTTGATTTTGTTGTTAACAATGAATTTACTAATAGCGATGATAAAATTAGGGTCATGAAAATTTAATAACAACTGATGAAAGTTTATTGGAAGAGGAACTTTGATTTTATATAGTTATGGATATAATGAATCTAAACCAAAAATGGGGCAATTCAGGAAAACATGATCTAGTGACTCTATTATAGTTGACTTGATTGAATGATTGATTGAACGTCAAAACAAATAGATTTCAAAGTATTCTGTGACAATGTGGTGCGTTCGAAAACCGGGCACAGTGCAGTTTTCATAGATCCTTCCTTTCCTTCAGTCATCTGTCATCTTGTTTTTCCCCGATCCCGATCGACTGTCAAGTTTTTGTTTACAAAAAGTTGACAAAAAGTTAGTACTTTTGAAAAATACTTTTCTTGCTATTACCATCGGTTTGTTGATTATATTACCTACTGAAACATACCCAGCTTCTATATCTTTGACAAATTTTCGTGTCGTGTAAAGTTAATTCGCGATTTCATAATTTTCATAACTCCACAGGCCGGCTATGCCTCACACGAAACGACACAGTTGTATTCGTTAATTTATCACCTTATGCAGTGACCTTGGAATATTATCACATATTATCGTATTTGGTGACAACTCTGTGTTCTCTGCAGTCTTTTCGGCGTACGCAGTGTAATCACAAGCAGTAGTTATCGTATATTGCTCAACCATGGCTGCCGGCGCTCTCCTGAAGTCTTCTCACTTTATCTGTAAGTCATCTTCATCTCCTACTATACCTACCATACAATCTCAATTTATTAGTTCTTATTTTTATAGATTACTTAAATGGCTTTAATTATTCGTAAGTATAAGTGTCTAGTGCAATATTATTATGTATGATACCTCACACATCATTAAATTTGTTAACATCCACACACATAGTATAAGTTTAGTGCAAAGTAAAAATACAAAGGTTAACAAAACTGTGTGTCCTCCAACAAAAAAATATAAGGTGAAGGACTATTATGTAACACATAAAACAAATTATAATCCTTGACACTCAGTACAGTCAGCCAGCACACTGAAGCAGCTGGCCCCGCTATGCCGCAGCTTCACCGTCCAGCTCTCGGAGCAACAGTGCTATATCCAGGAGTTGTGCAGGAACTTCGCCGAGACCCACCTCAAGCCCAAAGCCTCCAAGCTGGACAAAGATGGATTGTTCCCTACTGAAGAGGTAAGTCCCACTAACTTCTTAACTGCTTGGTCAATCTGATGGAAAAGACAGTTCAAATTTTAAAAAAATGTAGTTATGTTTTTTTATTCAGTTGGCTATTATTACTCTTTGCTAGTTAGGTTTTATGACTGCCTTAAAACAATAAGTATATTCGGCACTTGCTATGCTTATTGTATCAAGTCAAAAAACTAGTTCAGTCGTTATAAGAGTTAGCTTTAAAAGCAGGAACTGCATTGAAGCTATATTGTAACTTTAAGGTAGTTGACCTTATAAATAATAAAATTCCTTCAAATTAAATATCCAGTTATCATTTTGTTTATGACAAAATGAATATAATCTGCTTATCATTACCATGGAGGATATAATCATCTATAAGCTTTCCTTGTGCTATTTCTCAGAAAAACTTGAAGAGCTTAAATATTATGTAACTATCAAGCTACATTTAAAACAACTAAGTTGAATAATTAATTTATCTATGCCACTTTATCAACCAACAAACTTACTTCCATAGAAGGTGCATGAATATTTAAAAATGCCTACCGTGAGAGAGGAGGTTGCAAAACTTACAAGAACCTACCGAGACAGGATTGTAAATCACCCAAACAAACTGGCCACTGACCTTACCAGTAATGTACCCACCAGAAGACTAAAAAGAAAAAATATCTGGGATAACATAGACCTATAATACATTAAGAAGGCAACCTGACAATGGGAGGGTATGCCTGCAAAGCCAAATAAACAATGAAATAAACTGCTTATGGTTATATTAAACCGATTGCAAGTTGGCAAACAAAATATGAAAAAAAAAAAAAAAAAAAAACTTCCATAGAAACTATTTACTCAAAACCTTCACAATCTTCCAGATAAAGAAGCTGACAGACCTCGGCCTGATGGGCGCGACTGTCAGCAAAGACCTCGGAGGACTGCAACTGGACTACCTGTCCCTGGCCATAGCGGTGGAGGAGCTGTCCCGAGGTTGCGCCAGCACCGGCATGATCGCCTCCATACACAACTTCCTGTACGTGAACCTGGTGAATGAACGAGGGACTGAGGAGCAGAAGGAGCTGTTCTTGAAGGATTATGTGACGGGAAAGCTTGGCTGCTTCGCCTTGAGTGAGCCTGGTGAGTCATGATTGTGATGTGTAATAGAGGTTAAATATTGCAAATGTGATCTTGGGTTTTTAACTTCCAAAAATCATGAAAAATTGCTAAAAATATTTGGAGAAAAAGTATAGTATTGTATTGTTAGTTTGGTGACTACACTGGGCCATATTCCTTCTGCTATCTAAAAACTTACATAAGAATATATTTCATGATATGGTAATAAACCAAGCAACCTGAAGCTGATTTTTTTTTTTTGCCTGTCGTTTCTACTGATGAGATAAGATGTTAACTGGGTCAGGGGTATGGTTACCTAAAGGAAGACTTCATTAAAATACTCAAATCAGAGGTCAGGTTAAGTCACTCATATCAATATCAGTTTATCAGTCATATCTAAAAACAAACAAACAATGAAAGCACTTGTAAAGATGATAAGATAATGGAATCGTAAAGTGATATTTTTTATCTCTATAATACCTACCAACATTTATTGTACTGTAAACCTCTTAATGAAGGGGGTAAAAAAATAATTATCTAGAAATGTGAGGCCAGTACTTGACTAGTAACCCCCTGTTCCCACTAGATGACATGGTCGGGCCGATTTTTATCGGATGTGCATTTTCTATGTAAAGCGTGTCGGACAAGTGTGAACAGCTTCATATAAAATTTTCCGCCATTACGACATACGATAAAAAATCGGCCCGACAGTGTCGCCCAGTGGGAACGGGGGGTTAGTCATGTAGTTTGATTATGTCACGAATGTAGTGTTGTTGACCCTTCATAACTCAAGTCACAAGTCCTATCCTATCATTTAGTCAGAAAACATTCACTCTATTTTATTACAGTTTTATGTACTCTACTATACACTGACGATACACACGTCAGTGAATTAACAACTTAGTTTTTCGTCTTAGAGAGTGACCCCGAGGAACTAATAACTCAACCTTACTCCAGGAGCGGGCAGCGACGTGGCCAGCATCAGTACCATCGCTCGCGAGGATGGTGACTTCTGGGTCCTCAACGGCACCAAGAGCTGGGTGACCTCGTGCATCGAGGCGTGGGGCACCGTCGTGTTCGCCACCGTCGACCCTGAGTTGAAACATAAGGGGATCACTTGTGAGTTCACGTCGGGCTTTTTAAGTGTCGCCCCATACGGGCCACCGGCCACAGCCACAGATGCCGCCACGAGAAGCTTTTGTAGAGAAACGATTTGTGGCCGCCACCGGCGTCCACTGTGTATGGCGAGTCCATATAAAATGTACGAAAATTACAGGCAATATGCCAGTGGCGGCCTTTTGTGGTTGTGGCTAGTGGCCCGTGTGAGTCCTAAAAGCGCAAAAGATGACATGCGGTTGTAGCATAAATTTCGTAGATATTAATGATGATGTCCCCACTGCTGTGGCTCGGGTCTCCTCATAATGAAGGAAGGGTTTTATTTATGTCTAGTCTACGCTGGCCTAGTGCGGGTTGGGTGGACATAGATATAGTAATGACGTATTACGATAATAATTTTGATACTGTCTTGTCGATATGTAATTCGATAGGCGGTTCAGGGAATTTGTATAAGATCTTGATTCGCGCACCGATCGATAACGTTAATAAACGTGACTATCAAATACGGAATAACCCATCGACAAATTGTCATAATTACTGAAATTATGATTTTACGTGCAGGAATTACTTTGTAAATACTTTCCTTTAACTTAATTTGTCGGTTGTTACAAAGAGGAACACTGAAAAGTCTTTTTTCTTCCGAGTTCACTATAACTTCGATAACGACTACAAACAAAATGGCGGAGACGCGACACTAACGCCACTTCTAAAAAAACTTTTGCTCGTGGTGATGCCAGTAAAATAATTTAGATTTAATACTATTTTATACAAAAAAATACTGTTACAAAGAGCATAACAAAGAAATATGATATTTTTATTAAGATTTCAATTTATGTAAATTTCAATAACCACTGTACAAAATATGATAAAATACAAATAATTTAATACGTTACTTATTCTACTAATAGGATTTACCAAAATTTTCTATGTGAAGTTGTTATATTTTTCTCATTTAGTAGGTTTTAGTGCAACCAAGAGAAATGGACAAAAAATGTACAAATTTTGGCGATTTCACCCATTTACGGAATAACCCACTAACAAATAATTCGATAAACAGCTTCTGTTGCAACTGCATGTCGTCCCTTCCAATTCACACCTTGCATGGGCTGCATGTATAGTTTAAAACGTTAGTTTTTAAATCTGAGTAAGCTATGAAGCATTAAGTAATATATTTGTAAATTTTTAGGTTTCCTTGTTCCTCTCGACGCTGAAGGAGTGTTCAGAGGAAGGAAACAACCCATCATGGGCATCAGGTTTGTACCTACACATCTCAATGTCCTCATCAATGAAACAACAGACGAAAAGATTACTACTCTTTATCTATTATATGTGCAATAAAAAAATTAATAAATATATGCATCACCTCGCACCTCCGAGGGCCTAAAACCGGTTTTTAAAAGGAAGTTCTTATTTGGAAACCTAAATATTATACATACAGGATGTATAATATTTAGGTTTCTGCGCGATTATCTTTCGTTTAAATGAACCGATTTAGATGCGGCTTTCAGAAACTATTTGTTGTTGGTAAATCGACTAATGACTTGTTTTGAATGGTACCTACATTGTTATATAATTCCTCAGGGCGGCAACAGCATGCGACTTGAACCTGCAGAACGTTCGCATCCCCCGCTCCTACATGGTGGGCGCGCCGGGCGAGGGGTTCCGCACCGCCATGGCGCAGCTCGACCAGGCGCGCATCGGCATCGCCGCGCACGCCACAGGTACTAGCCACGTGTACACTGTAGTATTGTGTCCACGCCACAGGTACTAGCCACGTGTACACTGTAGTGTTGTGTCCAGGCCACAGGTACTGCCAGCCACGTGTACACTGTAGTAGTGTGTCCACGCCACAGGTACTAGCCACGTGTACACTGTAGTGTTGTGTCCACGCCACAGGTACTAGCCACGTGTACACTGTAGTGTTGTGTCCACGCCACAGGTACTAGCCACGTGTACACTGTAGTGTTGTGTCCACGCCACAGGTACTAGCCACGTGTACACTGTAGTGTTGTGTCCACGCCACAGGTACTAGCCACGTGTACACTGTAGTGTTGTGTCCACGCCACAGGTACTACTAGCCACGTGTACACTGTAGTGTTGTGTCCACGCCACAGGTACTAGCCACGTGTACACTGTAGTATTGTGTCTAGGGCTGCCACGGCATGTGACGTCACCCTACAGAGCGCGGCCCCGCTCCTACACGGTGGGCGCGCCGGGCGAGGGGTTCCGCACCGCCATGGCGCAGCTCGACCAGGCGCGCATCGGCATCGCCGCGCACGCCACAGGTACTAGCCACGTGTCCACTGTAGTGTTGTGTCCACGCCACAGGTACTAGCCACGTGTACACTGTAGTGTTGTGTCTAGGGCTGCCACGGCATGTGACGTCACCCTACAGAGCGCGGCCCCCGCTCCTACACGGTGGGCGCGCCGGGCGAGGGGTTCCGCACCGCCATGGCGCAGCTCGACCAGGCGCGCATCGGCATCGCCGCGCACGCCACAGGTAGGTACTACTAGCTACATTCTATTCTATTCTATTCTGAGAGGGGGTCAAGTTCGTGTACGTGGCTCTCTCGAGTGGAACCTTTGTTTGACCCTTAATTTCAGCTCAGCCAGCCTAGCTCCCGAGTGAACTGGAGCAGCAAGCCTGGATGTTGAAATAGCTGAGATAGGCGCTCTGTTGGTCCAAGAATAGCCACATGTACACTGTAGTGTTGTGTCCACACCACAGGCACTACTACCCGCATGTACACTGTAGTATTGTGTCCGGGGCTGCCACGGCATGTGACGTCACCCTACAGAGCGCATCCCCCGCCCCTACATGGTGGGCGCGCCGTTATATCTAAGCCCGAAACTGAAATCAGAATTTCAAAATTCGTGAAAAAAATGTATCATTTTCCATAGAAACTTAGTTGGTCACGTGACTTTTTACTATGGAGAACGATATTTTTTTCGCGATTTTTGACCCTGTATATATTTTTTTACTGTCAAAAGAGTGTTTTTTTGGTTTTGTCTTTGTTACCTCATTAGTCATTGGTCGAGCGCGTGTATGTGTGGGTGCGGCAGGTAGCTGCAAGCGGTTCTAACCTTTAAGGTAGGCAACCGGCCGATTCCCCGATAGTACACTGTAGTGTTGTGTCCGGGGCTGCCACGGCATGTGACGTCACCCTACAGAGCGCAGCCCCCGCTCCTACACGGTGGGCGCGCCGGGCGAGGGGTTCCGCACCGCCATGGCGCAGCTCGACCAGGCGCGCATCGGCATCGCCGCGCACGCCACAGGTACTAGCCACGTGTACACTGTAGTATTGTGTCCAGTACCCCTACTCTTGAAAGACAATGTACTGCGTCTGTCTTGCGTTCCCAACATAAAAAAATGTATCATAACTTCTCTTCATAAGCGTTTTCCAAAAAGTAATGCCACGGCATGTGACCTCACATCGGCATCGCCGCGCACGCCACAGGTACTAGCCACATGTACACTGTAGTGTTGTGTCCACGCCACAGGTACTAGCCACGTGTACACTGTAGTATTGTGTCCACGCCACAGGTACTGCTAGCCACGTGTACACTGTAGTGTTGTGTCCAGGGTTCCGCTCATCTCGCATAATCTTTATTGACCAAAACTCATTTCGCATAACTCGTATGGTCTAAACTTTTTTGGCCGAACCATCACTTTGCCAAGACTTATGAGGCATAAGGCTCGTTTCGTCTAAAACTCTTTAGGCACAATCTTTAAACACCTAAGTTTCGTTTGCTCAAATTTATGTTCGTCTATACCTATGTATAATCTTGTTTCTCCTAATGTTATCTTAATAAATAATATATTATGTATGTAGTAAATGTACAAATTGTGGTATTTTTCTCCTACATCCCGTAAATCACGATATTGTATGATCAAAAAATCGAAAGTTAAAGACCAATATAATTATTACAAACCCCATGGGATCGAAACCTAAAAATAGGTGCGACGACGAGCAAAGCGAGGAGGAGCGTGTTAGGTGCACATGTTCATCAAAACCAAAGCGGAGCGCAGCGAAGCGGAGCGGAGCGTTTTCCAAACAGCGGAAACAATACAAGGCACCAGTTTGCGCTATGTAGGGAGACGCTCCGTCAAAGTTAAAGCCAAACGAATATTATTTCTTTGTACCTATAAACCTATGCCATAGCATTATTAGGCTATTCAAGATTTGGCAATACCATTATTAGGCTAAACAATGTTATGCGAAATAACTTTTTACTAAACGAGATTTATGCCATACGATTTTCGGCGTAACGAGACTTTGACCAAACGTTACTATGCAATACGAGATTAGGCAAATAAATCTTATGCCAAAAAAGGTAGAACCTTGTGTCCAGCATGTGACGTCACCCTACAGAGCGCATCCCCCGCTCCTACACGGTGGGCGCGCCGGGCGAGGGGTTCCGCACCGCCATGGCGCAGCTCGACCAGGCGCGCATCGGCATCGCCGCGCACGCCACAGGTACTAGCCACGTGTACACTGTAGTATTGTGTCTAGGGCTGCCACGGCATGTGACGTCACCCTACAGAGCGCATCCCCCGCTCCTACACGGTGGGCGCGCCGGGCGAGGGGTTCCGCACCGCCATGGCGCAGCTCGACCAGGCGCGCATCGGCATCGCCGCGCACGCCACAGGTACGCACGTACACGTTGTAAAATATAGAATTAGTCCTATGACCGTGCTTCGGACTGCATGTTAATTGTTAAACCGTGGGTCCCGGTTGCTGCTTCGGCAGCAGTCGTTAAGCCTAGTCAGAGGCCTTCGGGCAGCTTGATAACATCTGACAGTCGGGTTGCCCACTTACCCGACAGCTCCAGTGCATTGTACTCATTCAAAAAACGGCGATACGGCTCGCGACATAATTATCATGTGAGTACAAATGTACAGCGAAAAGCGGGCGCTTGCGAGTCACCTCGACTACCCCTTCGGGGATTACAATCGTGAGCAATGATGTCGATTCTGAAGGCAGAAATTCTAATTATAACGCTGTCAAACTAAAAAAATTGCTAGCATAAAAACACATTTATAGAAACAATCATAGAGTCAAATTTTAAACAAAGAAATTAAGGTTTTGACAGCTCTAAATTTAGAATTTCTGCCTTCAGAATAGACATCATACCTACATGTATACAGCCCTATGACAGCTCTCAAATACATACATTTTATCTGTATTTTTTTCGTTTTAAGGGAAAACTATCTTTATTTATCAGACATAAGAATGTCAATCAAAAATTTATCAAGAAAATGTGTTAAAATCACGTAAAAATGATATTATATTTCGTTCTAGGTATCGCGCAGTCTGCACTAGACACGGCCATAGACTACGCCAAGCAGCGGGTCGCATTTGGCAAACCGCTAACTAAGCTGCCCTCTGTCATTGTAAGTAAAACATTTTACGATAAATTATAATTATATGAATAGGTGTTTCGTAATATTTTCCGAGATGTGTTAACCGTGGATTCCATGAACAGGCAAACGTAGCGTAGGAAGCTAAGCCAGTAGTGGCTGTATGAGCAAAATCTAAAGCACCATTAATCCGAGTTTCCGTTAAAATTCTTGTTAATATTGTTAAGTATATTCCGCTGCCTTCCGGCCGATCACTAATTAAGAGCCAACGTGTTTTCAATTCCTTCCGAACTTCCTCATAACACAACCCCTCTCTCCCACAGGACCGTCTAACCGAAATGTCAGTATTAGTCGAAACCTCCCGCCTGCTCACGTACAGGGCGGCCACAGAGCTCAGCACTAAGAACAGTGCGATGGCGAAGTACGTGGCCGGGCGGAACGCACTCACGGTCGCCGACCACTGCGTGCAGATCATGGGCGGGAAGGGACTGTCCACAGAGTACGATGCCGAGAGACACTTTAGGTATGTATTTTTGAGTGTGTACCTATGTATAATGTACACTTACGAAAAGAGATTTGGGAAAAAGTGAAGATAAAAAAACTTGGGACCTAAAATGCGGCAAATTAGCGGCTCATTCAGCGAAGGGTAAGGCCACATTCATCGAGACGTGAGAAAATAACCAGTGGAAACTGTCTCTGAGATTTATATCAAGTCATACATATGTGAAAAATGCTGAACAGTTATTTGAGATGTGATTCTATATATTTAATAAAATAAAATTAAATGGTCTCTATCATAATAATAAGCCCACATTTGTGTTTCTGCAGGGACTCTCGAGGCACCCAGATCTACGGCGGAGTGACGGATGTGCAGAAGAGACTGATCGGACACTTTCTACTGAAGGAGAACGATGCGCTATGACGCCGACGTAAGGTAAAATAGTCCATATTATACTTAAATATCAGCTGCCAGAGTTTGTTATCGACGTCGATAAACTTGTTTAACGCGCGTTCCACCAATCACAGCCCACTATTTATGACGAATCGCGATATAGTGTTGTTTGTCTATGTCGATAACGAACCCGTGTAGCGGAAGCTAGGATCTTGCCATCATCAGATATCTTTGAAAGCTATGTACCTACTTGAATTGTTATTAAAAATACAACTTGTATAACTTTCAAAGTAAGTTCTAGATTTTATAATGATGTATGTATGGACTGATATGAGAAAATATATATTACGTGAATTTAAACCAGTTATACTAAAAAAGGCTTCCATTATTGTAATAGTTCATAGCTAGTCATACGTAAATTGTAGAATAATTAATCTGCTATATTTTGGATAATTTAGAAAGCAATAATTTAGTCTATCTTGATATTGACTGAAAATATGGATATGATAAATGAATGCTGGGAAACAAATATATAATAGCAGGGTTTGATTTCGATTTATAGGCGCTTTATGTACTTATTTAATGTTATATGTAAGTATTAAGTTACGAAAATTCCCATTCTAAATAAGCAATATCGTATACTGTACTAAGTATGATCTAATGAATCAATGCATTTATAAGTAAGTAGGTACATATTATAAGTAATATTTTATTATTATATCCGTTTTAGAAAGCTATACACGTTGTTAAAAATTGAATTTGTTATTTAATAAAATAATTTTAAATAAATTTAATTGCGTATATTTTTTATTATTAAATACACTCGTTTAAGTAATAAAACAATTTCAAAAATTTAGAAAAATATTTATACAGATCAATAATAACAATTTTCTTTCTTTCAAAGTCGATCAAACTAGTAAACATGATTATGATTTAATGATTACTCGAATAACTTTTACGGGAAACTGTGTTCTCGACCTCTATTGTAGGTACTCATAGCACAAGATTCACAAGTACGAATCCAATAGCTTTATGTGCTTGAGAACACATACCGTGCGTCTAATGGGTTTGTTATTGGCAGTGGGTGTATTTGATGAACATTTACAGTTAATCTGCTCGCCGCGTATCCTGCACTTTATTGGCCAAGGAGCTGGAATCATCTAGCCGAGACGAGAGATTCTATATGATGCGATACGCTTTAGTGATCGCAGGACTGTTCTGTGGTTAGTGTTTGTTGTGTTGTGAAATGTGTAAATATGGATTTGGTCAATAGGCTCTTATGTGTAGTTGGTGAACCGTTCTGACATTTTAGGCAATAAAAGTGTATGGTATTTTAAAAAAAGAAGTAAATAATCTAACTAGAATTTACGGAATGATTTTAATTAAGTCTTACTTGTTTGAGTGATGATGATGATGCGAAATCTATTGATCTAGTCTAGAGTCAATGGTAGGTAATTGACTTACAAAGTACATGACTCCTTAATGTTATTAAGTACCAGACATATTAAGAGGATTAAATATGCTTAAATGGGCCCTAACGAAGCGGCAACTATACATTTGGCACGCTACAATGAGCTCAGGTTTAAACACGCGCCTTTAACGGTACAGACGTGAAATATGGCTCTTATGACTTACAAATTAAGCGTGATGCATAACTACATTAGTGTTATGGATTATGAGTCTGTCATTGTACCCTAATTAGAAATTCCGCAGTGATAAAGTAACTGCCAGCGAGCCTTTTACCATTTCATTGTGTTGCTATCGTCGGTAGCATAATGTATACGGCACACAAGTATTGTTTACAATCAGGATAGTTTTCATTAGTGATTTCAAAGACTGAGTGGGAGGGTTGGTTTTTGTAGTTAAGAATGTGGCCGTTTTTCTGTGTTGTTCACATTAAAGTGTACCTGAGTAACTAATGGTTATAAATTTAACGGCATCCTCGCAAAATAATCCGGGCCACAGCCAATGCAAATAGCCTATGAAAGGGCTTTAGTCATAAATTATAAATTCCACACAAACTAATCTACCTTTGTGATTGTGACGCATCATTTTCAGCGCAAACAGATAGTCCTAGATAAGATACCAATATGAGTGTTATCGCGTTACCTCATTTAATCTACCATCAGTGTATAATGTGAAGGCGGCAACCATGCGCGGAATAATCATAGACAAAATAAAAAATGTTGTGTTTTTTCTTCTCTTTGTAAACATTATAAGTGGCCAGGATGTAGTGACTGAGCAAGCAAGGAAGAATATAAGAGTGTGTGATTATTGCACATGCAGCGAGATCCCTAACGAGGATGCAACGCATTTGGTGCTCAACATACAGTGCTCGGAGTTGGATCGGATAGAAAATTTGCCGGATTTGGACAAGATAGAGTGGCCTGACAACCCTAATGCACTGAAGATTTCAGCCACATTCGAAGGACTTGGCCTCTCAACTCTGGGAAAGTAAGTAAATATTTTCTGTTCTTGTACAGTTAAATAGAAGATAGTTAAGTAGATACTCACTGTATTGAGTGAGTAAGCTCTTATCAATAGTTTTGCGCAATACATCCAAGGAAAGATAGTATTGTTTACTTTTTATTTGGTACAATATTGATAGTTGGTATAAAAGGGTCAGTCAGATCACTATGCATTATGTACCTAATGAAGTATTCAATATTTATTATTTGAGAGGGTGAGACGTACATAATCGTATTTTTTCCCGTAGATAAAGAAAGGGATTCCGTCCGCCATATTCACATTGTTTATTTATCTGCGGGCGTTATACCATATACCTATATTTGAGCCTTATGTTATACCACTCTAATTTCAATAAAAAAGATGCTGGAAGCATTCATTGTGACTATCAAGTTGTAGTCCTTGGTACATTATTCAGGAATCTTAAATCTGCGATAAAATTTTCATCTATTCAGCCCCATCAATCAACTTGATGTTCATCAATTTACACTTTTGTCATAAAGTCATAAGACAGGAAATGAGTCAGGTTTAAAGTATTGTAGGTATGCACAACTTATGCTATAAGTATACCTATCTATATTGTTTTAATCAAATCAATAACGGATCTATTGGTTACTAAGTCGAAGATTTTAATAGAGGTGGGTGGGTGATACTAGTGCATCAACCGTTATCTGAAGTTTCACAGCATTCAGTCTTGCAGTGTTGACCTAGATCTAGCTGATAACGATTGCGCCCTTAACTTTGATCTTGAACAATCGTGCGTGACCTTAATTATTTTATGGTTGTATTCCTTTATACTCGTATCGTACTTTCTTATTACATTCAGCATTGAATTAATTCAAACATTGACGGTTTTTAAGAAGTTCAAAAGTGTAAGGCTATGATGCTGACCGCGTTACTATCTAACTATACCGGGATTTTCAGTTTTATACAATTGAGAAACAGTAGGTATACCAATACCAGCCTAGTCAGAAAAAACCTAAAGTACCTACTAAGTACCTACCTATATTTTTCCTAATCCACAGGCTACCAGCAAACAGTCAAGTAGAGTCACTGAAATTTAACAACAACGCGATCAAAGCGTACTGGCCGGACCCTTTCACAGATGTCCCAAACTTGAGGAAACTCTCCTTCGCACAGAATGACCTCACGGAGGTCACACCCGACCTATTCACCAACATACCAAACCTGCAAGAACTGGACATCTCATACAATAAGCTAACAAGCTTCAACCCGCTGGATTTCAAATCTTTACACAACGTCAAAAGGTTTAACTTACAAAGTAACCTGCTTAAGAAGATACCCGTAGATGCCCTGCAGCCAATGAAAGCTTTGGAGGATTTAGACTTGAGTAAGAATGGCATTTACGATCTGCTGCTGCAGAAATCGGACGTGGATACGCTGAGTGCGGTGAAGAGGCTGAGTTTGAATGGGAATAGGATTCGATCGGTTATCAAGGACTCGTTTCCGGTGAATAATTCTTTGTAAGTACCTATTATTGTTTAGGCCTGCGGTTGCTTCACGGGTCTGTTATCGACGTCGAAAAATCGATATAATGAATAGCGATATAGTCACGTCGATACCGAACCCGTGCACCAACAGCTTTAAATGTTCGAACTTTATTAACTTCAAAGGTGATTTATATTTGTTTGCTATTTCACAGAGAACTACTAGATCTGTCTAACAACATAATCGAGGTAGTAGAAGAAGACGCTTTCCTGACCTGCACCAATCTAAAGGAATTGAACCTTGGGCAGAACAACATAACGTTCATTTTCTCCCTGCCACCATCACTGCAGATTTTCATAGTGAAGCAAAATACCCTAAGAAGGTGGCCTAAGTTTCCTAAAGGCATAACTTATGTTGACATATCGTATAATAAACTGTCTGAATTATACAGTAAATTGTATAGCTCTGATTTTGAGAATTTGGAGGTGAGTTGAGATACATGTTGTGATAAGATAAATGTAAATAAATTTCATTTAAACACTAGACCATACCATAAACAATTGTTTATTTTACAGGTGTTAAACATAGCGGGAAACCAGCTGACAGAGTTGCACTTTGCAAGTAAACTACCCAACCTATATAGCCTGGATGTTTCTTACAACCTACTCGAAGAAATCCCAACGAGTTTAAACTCTCATAATTTCCCCAATTTAGAGGAGTTGCGTTTAGATGGCAACCCTATAACCAGTATTTACTTCAAAGAGATTCTGGCTGTAAAGAGTCTGTATATGAATGAACTGAGCAAACTCCTTTCTGTGGAGGATAAGGCTTTTAGCAATGTGATTGGAAAAGCTGTGGAGGATTCTGAGCCATGCTTTTCTCTGTTTCTCTCAAATTGCCATTCTCTGTATGAAATCCATGAAGGAGCATTTGATGGGACTTCTGTTTGTATGGTAAGCACCAATTTACTTTTAAAAAATCCACGCTTTTACAAAATTTTCATGTTTAAATATATTTATGTTTAAGTAAAAAATGCTAGCCAACAAATAGTGCGAATGCTACATCATACGCCACTCACAATGGGTATCCATTCCGCTGTACTGAAAAATGAGTAAAATATGACCAACAGTGCCTTCTTGCACCCTATCACTCTTACCAATCGATTCCATCCGAACCACCAAACATCCTCCATCTATCTCCCTCAGCTGGACATCAGCAGCAACAACCTGACGCGTCTGTCCCGCTCACTCCTGGACTGGGCGCGTGTGAGTGAGGGAGTCAACCTGCAGTGGAACCCGTGGGACTGCGGTTGTCACCTGCAGTGGTTCCTGGATGAGCTACTGCCGAAGATGTATAAGACTCAGTCGAGACTGCTGGCTCAGCTAAGGTGAAATTTTGTTTTAGTTCGTCATTGATGTCGATTCTGAAGGCAGAAATTCTAATTTTAACGCTGTCAAACTAAAAAATTTGCTAGCATAAAATGACATTTACGGAAACAATCATAGAATCTAATTTTTAATAAAGAATTTAACGTTTTAACAGCTCTAAATTTAGAATTTCTGCCTTCAGAATTGACATCATTAGCAGGTTATAAGGGCCAATGTATACTGAAAGGGAAGAGAAGAAGAGCAGTTTTAATTTACATTATAAATGCATTGTGCAATGTTTGAAGGTGTAAAAATGGTATGCTATTTTAGTATTACCAACTATAAATTCAAATTCTACTCTGTACATGTGTTACAAGCAACACACTCGCGCTGTATTTTATGTTATAGTCGTAGTAATTATATTATTTATAGCGTGTTATTTTTATGATAATGATTTTTGCCTCAGATGCGAGACGCCTCGCGCGGTGCAAGGCCTGCGGTTGGTCCACTGGTACAACTGGACGGGAGAAGTGCTCTGTAGTGAGCAGTTTATGAACCCCGGCGAGCGTGGGGGTTATTCGGTAAGTTATTTTTCTCTAATCCAAGACCGGATAGTAAATCGGTAAGTATATTAAATATCTTTTATCTTGATCAATAGAGAAGAAACTTTTTACATTTCCTTAAGCGGTGACGCGCGGGTAGATTGAGCTAAAATGCTATTGGTACGCGCTACGCCGCTTGGTCGCTCTTGCTCTATTGCTCGGAATTATTCGTCCACGAATTCAACATTCGCACATGACCGCTGCTTTAGTCAAGAATTTATCTTTATCCCATAACCTTCTAGCGGATAGTATTATTGAGTAGGTATCGCATATCAGTCAAACCCAAAATAAATTAGCTTACTCCTTGTTTCTCTTTTCAGCTTTCCCCAATGACAGAGCGAGAAGGCAACTTCCTATCGAACCCCAGCTCGTTAACACTAATATTAGGAGGCTGCATAATAGTAGCACTACTAGTAGCGATAGCTCTATCTATATACCTCGTTAGAGGGAGAAGAAGGTATAGAGTGAGACAGGCTGCGTTGAAGAGAAAGAGACAGAGCGCTATAGACGCGAGGAACTCGACTGGACAGCAAAAGGAACAGTATTCTGCATTAAATAAGGTTTAAAATTAGTTACGTTTAAGTGTGTAATTTATGTATGTGCCATAGATTTAGCTTGCCAGTAACAAATTAGTTTAAAAATAATGTTACATTTAAATGCATCCATTATTAATAAGCTTTTGTAAAATATTAATGCGTGTTTGAAAAATGATTTGCGCTGGCACGTAAGTTTGTTATTTAATGAAATAGTTATTTTTACATGCTTGTTTCATTATAATTTAGACATAAAAAGAAGCCTTTACATAATGACTGCATGACGCAGTGGAATATTGCTGTCAGTACTCAAATAATTAAAGGCCAAACTTAAAAGACGTGGACACTCCATTCGAAACCAAGGGATAAATGCACTTCAGGAAAACCCTCTGAAATCATAATCATCTAAAAGAAACCAACAAAAATAACATGATTACGTATCTATATTCATTAAAAAAGGTTTAAATCACAAAGATACCGATTATATTAACATTAAAATAAATAAAAAATCACATAGAAAATGTCATAATGTGTTCATAACTTTATAAAATTTCTGTTAATTATTATAATAACAATAGTTGTAATAAAAATCTTTGTTCTTATGGATATCACCAGTAAATATAAAGCATTTTTTACACATTGCAAAAAGGATACTCACAATCATAAAAGTTTTACAAAAATATACAAATATCTATTCGTAACACTTCACCTTTAACTACATTTAAAGAGCTTAGATACTTTTCTATTTTACGTATATTTAAATTATGAGTATAAGCTGGTTTTGATACCTCTTTCAATAAGCAATGGCGTGTAGCACCAAGAATACAATAGTACTAAATACATTACTTACAATTATATTAGTAGTACTAGTACGTTATGCGGTAATATGTATCACTAAAGTCTGTTTTTTAATCTCAGATATTAAATTGACAGATACTGAACGGTTCATCAACAGTCGATGGTCCCGCCAATAGAACGATACGTCACTTAATCGCGGGACAATCGACGACTGTTGACGAACCCTTCAGAATCTGTCAATTTAGTATCTGAGATTTAAGAAGTCGGTTAAAAACAGACTTTCATTACGTGAATTAATCTTTTAACCCATTAATCTTTAATCTCTTTTCTCTATTAATCTTTTTTCCCAGCAAGCCTAGCCAAGGGAGCTGCGAAGGTCCTCACAAACTCAGGCCCGTGGTAGTACCCCTTCAGCATCGCATTCCAGTAGATGAAGGGAAACATGTCTCGTTTCAAGTAGTATGCCAATCTGCTCTCTTTCGCCTGTTGACAGAAATGTTATTTTATTTTGAGTGGTTATACGGATGTAATGAATGTAATTAAGCTTTTAACAAGCGGAATTTAACAAGGAAATCTGTTGTTTTTTAAGAGCATTCGGCAATGTAGGAGGACGTAAGCTTCTTTTGACTAAGTATAAAACGTTTATAACAATGATGGAAGTAGAAAAAAAGTTTTTTTCTACTTCCATGATAACAATCTTAAAAAACCATTAATGTATTCCCCAGTATAATTCAACAGCACACTACACACTAGCAACAAACAAAAAATGCTAACTAAAACACAATGCTTACGGAAACCTGGTCAAAGGGGAACGTTTCATGCACGACCCCGTCATACAAGAATTCTGCCAGTATGCACGTGTTGTATGACGTCACGAGCGGGCATGCGCCGTAGCCGTCGTACGAGGCATACGGAGTGTCCTGCTTCATTGTCTTGAGGAGATTCTGCTCGAGCACGTAGCATTGCTTCGCTGGAATGAAAGGGAGAGAAAGTTGTAGATGGCGCCACTGTCGCGTCCTTTGTTGTGATTGGTTGGTTAAGGGCCGGTTTTTCAATGCCAGGATAAAACGTCAAATAACTATCTAACGAATACTTTTATTTGGCTGTTTATCGGCCTGGTAGTTGCTAAACCATTTATCAATTGTGATTTATTCCATAGATAACTATCTTACCGATTTTTCTATTTGAACTCAGGAGAGATGAAACAAGTATATGCGCAGACACTAGTGCTAAAGCAGGACAGACTACTATTTCAATTGTCAGTGTCAACTATCACTGTCAATCAAAGAGCAATCAAGCCACAAGCCTCACTGACTGTTTGGTTTGGTTGTTTTGATTTTGATATTTAAATTTGTTATTTTTGAATCACAATGGTTTCACAAAAAAGAGAGCGTTTAGCGAATTTTAATAATGCTAAAGTTACTGTGTAGTGAGTTTGGTAGATAAATTCAAACATGTCATAGAAAATAAAAAGACCGATGCTGCAACAAATAAAGATAAGGAGACTGCATGGAAGAAAATTGAGTTTTCTTTTAACTCCAGTGGTATAACCACAAGTGTCCGCTCATGGAAAACCCTTAAGTTAAAGTACGAGGGCATCAAAAAAACAATGAAGAAGAAGTCTTCCCTGCAAAGGCAGGAGATGTACAAAACTGGAGGTGGGCCCTCAAATGCACCTCCATTTATCGATGTAGAAGAAAAGGTGTTAGGCATTTGCTCCAGCATTACCATTCAACATATCCTTAATTTAGAATTAACAAATAAAAACTGAATGAAATAATTATAACACCTATGTTTTATTATCAAGTACTGGATGGTTTCTCTCTTTTCTCCTCAGCCTATAGCAGTCCAATACTGGACATTGAAGATCATCCCGCCAAGCTGGAGGGATGTCTTAGATACTTATACATAGCATAGGTTACCTACTTATCGTAAAATGAAAAACTATATGCACCTTAATATTTTTTTATGAAGGAAGTGCTGCTACATTCCTGTTTTATAAAATTAATTATTGAAAATAAATCAACATAATGTTTCTAGTCTGGTGCCTTTCGGCGATGAAATTCTTTTGCATCCCCTATACTATAGTGACCAGGCCTCGTTTTGACGACTGTGACTTTCCTTTCAAATGGATTAATAGGTATATTCGTTCATTACTGCCTCTTCTTCGATCGCTATATCATCAATATCATCGAAAATATCCATTGAAAATGACGATTATTCTCTGCGCTCGGTAGTTTAGAATTGGTATAAAGGCAAAAAAGAACTTACAATAACCTCAAATGTCAAATTATCAATCAAATAAGCCCTATCTGGCGGCTCAAGCAGCAGATAGATTTATTCTCCAGTTAAGTGAGTTATTGGACGAATAAGCTCTATCTGTCATTTGAAAAATGTAATATTTCGCTATCTGTCGAATAAACGCTATCTATCTGTCTATCTGAGCATTGAAAAATCGGCCCTAAAGCAGTTCTGTGATTGGCGTATCGGGATTGTTACCAAATCGTACTAATTTCTTTTTATTCGCGTCGGTTAGAATTAGGTTGTTTTTCGCGCTTTTATAGTTATTAAGTGTGCTAGTAGAGAGTAATTTGCGAGTAGATACAGAAATACATAATGTACCTACAGTAATTGTATAGCTACTATGCGTGGAATCTAGCTGTAATATAGATGACATACCGATAGCAGCAGCAGTTTTACTGTTGGGCGTATTCGTGCAGTCCCCTATGCCGTACATGTTCTTGTACTTCTTGTGCTGCAGACTGTACTTGTCCACGTCCAGGAAGCCGGTCTTATCGACTAAAGCGGTGTTCGTGCGCAGGAACTCCGGCGTCCTCATAGCGGGCGTCACGTGGAGGAGATCGTAGGGTACCGTGCTTTCCTGGGGACCAAAAATTGGTTGGATATATGAGTAGAGGCTCCACAGTTAGGGCCGTATTAAAACGGATGTTTTGGCTATCGCATCGGTATGTTTCAATCGATTTGAACATTTCATAAATATTTCATTTATATCATAAACATGCGCCCTCCAGCAGTAAAAACTCCAATATTATCATTAGATCCAAAAAGTAATGAATCATTCGTTTGATAAACTTATATAAAGACATTTCTGCCTACGATTACGTACGCACTTCCATAAAATTATCTCCTTTTCACTGCTGTATGACTCATGACTAGTCATGACGCTCAAAAGACCTAAAATAACAAAAAAAAACTCTCATGTATTTACCGAAACCTGCTTCCCATCAGCATCCTTCACTACAAACGTGGCCTCCTTCCTATCCCCATGCACCGCCGTCAGCAACGTCCGGTAGTTGACACTGATGTTCTTCCTCGCAGCCACCTTGAGTAGTTCGTCCGCGTACTTCTTGATGCCGAAGATGACGGGCAGGAACGTGTTGTAGTGGATGTTCGCCTTGGAGCGGATGTTTTTCTGGGGAATGTTAAAGTTGGTTGGTGGGGGTATGTGTGTGGAAAATTTGATGAAGTGGTTTACTTAGTTAGACAGTAGTATTTGTCAACGACATCTTACGCTGAGAAGATGAATACTAGAGTACAGAATGGCACTGGGCCGAATGTCGGAAATTTAGAGCAGAATTACCTAGACAGGATCAGTGTAGATAGGTTGTAGACAAGATAAGTGTAGATGGGCCCGAGTTTGTAGGCATTTACTATGAAACACCACTTTTTCGCTATTTTACAGCTGGTCCCATAATAAAAAATGTCCGTATGTGGGGTACCTGCAGTATTTACCTGACGACAGGAAGTATACTGATAAAATTCCGCCCAGTTTTATGTATAACAATTATCATACATAATTATGTGTGTATTGTACATTGTATACCTTTTCAAAGTAAGCATCAGTCATATACGCAATCTTCTGCGGCGCCCCCGGACATTTAATCGGCGTGTCCGGGAACGTGAAAATGGCGTCTCCGCCCGTGAACAGCTGCAGGTCGCGCCACGTCTTCTCGCAGTACTCTGCCGAGTAGATGGTGGATACCCCGCTGTGGATGTCGTCGAGGGCTTGCTTGAGGCCGGGGATCTGGTGAGACGAGGAGTTATTTGTCAAAAGCAGTTGCAAAATTGAAACATATAACTACATACCAATTTTTTTTATTACAATTATTTAGAAACCTACTTTGCTGATGGTTGCTCCCGGTCTCGAACCTAGGATCTCTGGGTGTAGACCACTTACTTCTATCACTAGACCACAGTTTAATCATGTGTACTTAGGTACAGTTAGGAAAAGGACGATATGAACAGACCTACAAAACTACGTAAATGTAAGTACCATGTTCTAGCACAAAAAACAAAACCAACCTTATCATAGTCGTTATCTATCCCAGTGGCCACCACCACATACTCATACTCTATCTCATGGCCTTCCTCCGTCACTAGCTTGTTCCTCTCAGGGTGGAGACAGGCGGCGCGCTTGACGAGCCACGTGGCGACTCCAAAACAAGACAAGCAATGCTTTCTTCTCCACCCTGTGAAGCCGATATGAATCTACAACCTACGAAAATGCAGTAAGTACAAAACAAACCTTTTCATAGTCGTTCTCCATCCCAGTGGCCACCACCACATATGAAGCTACTACCTACAAACATGCAGTAAGTACAAAACCAACCTTGTCATAGTCGTTATCTATCCCAGTGGCCACCACCACATATTCATACTCTATCTCATGGCCTTCCTCCGTCACTAGCTTATTCCTCTCAGGGTGTAAGCAGGCGGCGCGGTCCACGACCCACGTGGCGGCGGCGGGCAGCACGCTGCGGGCGGGGCGCCGGGTGTCCGCCACTCGCTTGACACCCGCGCCGACCAGCGTCCATAGAGGCTGGTAGTAGTGGTCCTGGGGGTGTGGGTGTGGTGTTAGGGGTACGGTTTAGTGGGATAGAGTAGGAATGTGTGTGTTTACCATAATAAGGTCGCCATACACGTATAAACTGGGAATAAAGTAGGAATATTACTGCCGAAAAAAAACTTTTTAAGTACCTACAGTTTAAACAGTATATTATTATGTGGGATAAATTGCTGGATATGTATGGAAACTACGCATAAAACAATGTGTAAAAGGCTGGCAGCAGATGGTCAGTATGTTGTGTTTCTGTTTCATTGTCTAGCCAGCATCCTTTGTCCAGCAATGAATATGCATTTGCTTATTATGATTATGAAATAAATTAGTGATCATTTAATGACAACTTATTCAATGCAATTTATTGCTATTTTATGATTATTTACTATATTGTTACATTTTACCTATTCCTTCACAGTATCAAATCAGTAGTTATACATTTGTGTTGATTAATATTGATATGCTGAAGAATAAATATCCACCTGTGAGTACTTTTTTAAGATAAGGCATGAGATTAACTTAGCAAATTGAGTGAAGTAATCAGTATTAAGTTGTACGTGAAACTATACATGTACAATTATACATCATAAATGATGGGTATTTGTTTTCCCGTCTTTCTATTTAGATAGTTAAAATTACTTATGAAGTACAGTACTTATTCTAATCAGTATCAAAGTCAGGCTGTAATAATGGGCATTATAATGGTTTAATACAACATCAATTGATCAATGGTGTCAGATATCAAGGCCAACAATATATTTTTAGTGTTTATAAAACATTCATAGAACTATTTTAAAAACTGTTATGTAATATGTATGACATCAGATCAGATTATTAACACAGTGTTGTGAGAAAGATGCATGTCATCATGGAATATACCTAAATACCTTCATTGTTTTCCTGGCATAGTAATATAAATCATATCAGTATTGGTCATTCACAGATTGAATCATAGTGATAAAATATGTACAATATACACAGGTACTTAAATACTACTGCAATGTTTAATTTAAAAGAGATAAACTCCCAATCACTGAAAAATTCTATAAATAAGGTATGAGGTAAGTCAAGAGTGACTTGACTAAATAATTCAGATTTATAAAACTTACTTTACTTGGTTCTACAACTATGACTGCATCTTTTCCAAGTCTTCTTGCAAACTTGTTGGCGATGGTGCACCCGCCCGACCCTCCACCCACCACCAGCAGCTTGCATCTGCAAAAAATCAGGTTTATATATTACTAGCTGTTCCTGAGTTTTCCCATGGGAATTCCGAGATAAAAGCAACTATGTGTGTCAACTAACTCCATACTAAATTTCATTAAAGTTCAGCCGTTTTGACATGAAGAAGTAACAAACATACACACAAACTTTCACCTTTATAATATTAGTAGGGTTGGGAAGCTGTCTTATTTTTACTACCAAGCTATTTTCAAATGCAAAATATTATAACTAATTTTACATACACTGTAATGCATGTGTTTGTGGGCACAGGGAAACCTCACTTTAAAATAAAGCCCTAACTAAAGTTTCAAAAACTTAAGTAAACATATTATTTAGGTATCTAAATAGTCCCCACTTAAATGTTAAATAAAGTACACAAAATGAACTTAATACAGTCCATGTTTATGTACACATCTCAGCAATATAATGAATAGCGCATAAACTTACGAGTAATTTTTATTATTAGTAGAAGAAACACTAAAAGCTCGATGAAAACTGGAGGATGCCGATGGAGTCCGTGTGCAGATGTTTCTTATTAAATTTGCCATTATTTATTTAATCCTCAACACAGGAACCGATAACGATAAGTAGTTTATTCATCAATGGCAACCTGGCTAATACTGAACTACAAAACGCGCCGAACACGATAATTAAATTAAACAATACGTAATTCCCAATAATATCAAGAATCCAAGAACATAAACATTTCAGTATGACAGTTGACACAAAGACGTCAGGCTCAGCTGATCGGTGTTGCTAGTAAAGTTTGTGGCAACCCTCGATTATAATTATCTATACACTTGTGAAGTGAAACTTGCCGTAAACATATCACGCCCGAGACTACTGACTGGGCGGCGGCGGCGTTAGAAACATGACTGTTTGTTCGGCGGCCGCGTCCACGAGACGCCTGCGCAGCGGGTGGGTTGGCGCGCGGCGGCGGCGGCGGCAAGTACTAGTATTATTTTTTAACTCAATGGTGCCGCCTTGCTCCGCTCGCTCGCGCACTCTATGGCGGAGATTTGTAAGTAAACCATGCCATAGAGTAAATAATACAAGTGCGTGGCGCTGCTCCGCCCGCTGGCGACAGCGTCGTGGACGTGGCTTTCGAGGTACAGAGATCGGTCTCCCAATCTATATTTTGACTCACCACTGCACTGTCCACTGTACTTGGTCTCCTTAGTTGGCTTTTGTAGTTCCGTCTTAAAAAAATATAAAAACAAAACAAAAACAAATATGGCCGATGAAGATGAAATTGATATTTTAGGCGATTTTTCCTTCAATTCTTGTTTAGCTCAAAACAATCAAGGAATGTAAGTTATTTTAATTTATTAGACTTCCATGATTTAAGTTTTAAGCGGCTAGATATACATTGTATTGTTTAAAAACGTTTGTTTTGTATTCAATTTTGATGTCGTTTCCATATCGTTTCATTGTTGACATTTACGACCACTGACCCTATTTTGAAGATTTATTTATTTAGGTATTAGGCTATTATTGATTAATAGATAACTTATTGGTAGTTACTTTAATTAGACACTTTGTAAGTGATTTTGAAAATGAGAATCTTTTCCAGCCCATCATCAGAGAATGAGGATACAGTTCACCCCCAGTGGCTCCTAGACTCTACCGAGTCCAACTGGTATGATAACAGACACGAGTCAAATACTTCTTCAGGGTAAGATTCTGGGTTATATTTATTTACCAGGCCAGATAAACTTTTTTTACCTCTAATACCTATTCATCTATTTATTGTATTTCTGCAGGCCATCAAGGATCCTCTCGGGAAATAGTAGAAGTAGAAAGTCCAGTCATTCAATGAATACTCATACAACATGGAATAAACAAGAAAGATTACTCTTAAATAGAGAGATGGTAAGATTTAATATTATGTAATCTGTTACATGTTTCTATGAACAATTTTATTTAAAAATTATTATTTAATTTACAGTCTAAATACGGGAGAGATGTTAAGAAGATATCTCAGACATTAAAAACAAAATCAGAAGCAGAAATACAAGCTCTTATAGAAGCAGAGCATGGAGTTCATTTAGATACTCCCCACTTGGGACTGGACAAGGCCCATGAGGAACAGGAAGATATACCTGCCGTGGTGCAGGAGGAGATAGTTGCAGACGACACAGCAGACCTGCACGATATCATTGAGATGGTCACCACCGGCTCCCCCACAATTGTGCTCCCCAGCAAAAAGAACATCAACAGGTCAATAAATAGTTTGCTAAAGCCGGAGGTTCTGCTGGATATCAAGAAAGTCACCACTAGCATTCTCATCAACCCATCAGAAATATTCTATGATGATGACCTGATCATAGGTTCCACAGAGTCTGTTGAGATTCTAGATGGGGACAATAAGGGAATTATCAGTAAGAGATTGGTAGGGAATAAGAAAAGTGATCCAAAACTGAAGCCAAAGGTTGCACAGAAGATTGGCAACCACCGTAGAAAACACTCAACTCACAACTATGACAGTGGAGGGGTGACTAAGCCCCGTAACAGGAGTAAGGATAACAAGAAATCTCCTTTAAACAGGCAGAGAAAGGACTCTAATTTATCTGAAGATAGCAAGAGTCCTAAGTTACAGATAGTGTTCAGCTCTGGACAAGCTCTGCCCGTGTCTGAAGGAGAACAAGTGGTATGTATTTCTTGTAGTTTTAAATCAATTTAATTCTGTTTGTAAGGATATATTTTGTTACTCTGTCACATATAGATCTCAGTGGATTTATATAAATTTGGTATGCAGGATTTGCAGGAAGCCAACATCCTTTATTAATTACATAGGCTACTTTTTATCCAGGAATTAATATGTTAACACATTTGAAGGCAAGGTGAAGCTTAAATTGAATGCACTAAATTTTTATGATAAAGGTGCAATAGTATAAGATAACCTCCATAAAAAAAAACATGTTCTCATAATTTCAGATAAAAATTGAGAAGAAAACTGACTCTGAATCTGAAGGTGAAATAGACATTGATGTGGATAGTGACAATGACAGTAGTGGGCCCTGCAAGTCTACCACGGAGCCTCCACTGCGGGCCACAAAGCCTCCTGATGAGGCCCCAATTGCTGTGCCTTTAAGCAAGTTTGAACCTATGCCTAGTAGGAGGCAGAAGAAAATAAATTTGGTAAGAAACAACGACATAAAATTCAAGGCATTTGGGTCAATTTTATTTAAATTTTCTCTGATCTATGTATATGTATCTGACCAAGATAACAATCTAGATTCTAGATGTACAGATTTCCTTATAATATTTTCCTTCCCTTGTGGTTGCAGAATGCACTGTTACACATTTTACATTTTAAATAACTCATACATACCTATAGTACTTAATTTTATCTACTTGTGCTTAGGCACATAAGGCACATAATTACCAGCGTAATTGAATCTGCATAATTCTTATCAACCCACTACTCACTTCCCCATAATCCAGCATAATTGAAGTTCCCTGCATAATTCTTATTAACCCCTCACATACTCACTTCCCCTTTCCCAGGACGGCGAGGGCGGCTACACAATAATGCACACGGCGGGCGGCGACCTGGTGGCGGTGGGCGCCGAGCCGCGACAGCCGCGCAAGCCGCCGCGCGCCGCGCCCGTCAGCCTCATACAGTGCCGGATGTACAACGCTGATCGACCGGTTAGTGGGGGTTTGTTATTGATATCTTGTGCTGAGGGTCTTGGGTTGAGGCATCTGATCAGGGGAGGTATTGGTTGTCGGGTCTTTGGTGTTAAATATTTGTGTTGTGTGATACCACAGCTGCTAAGTGTGGAGATCACGGTAATGACTCTACAGGCTTGGAGAAGGCCTATTTGGGGTAGTGTAATTGTTGTAATTTAAAGATTGTGTGTGTGTTTTTATGAACAGTTAATAAGATGAACCTACAAGTACTTTGACCTGTTGATGTATAAGCATAACACATCAAATGCTTAGTAATCAATTAGTGTTTTTGGACCATACGGCCCGTTTGGTCCATATTTTAATGTTGTTTCTACATTTTGACAAGACTGTCTGCCCAAGAATGTTACATTTGAATATTTATCATTCAACTGATGTCGTTTTTGTTGGATGTGTGTTTTCCAGGTCTGTTTACAGTCCAGGCGGAACTCCAGGTATTTTACTTCAACTTCAAACTGAAAAGACATGTTCTATACTTAATTGCATGAAATTTCGATATAACCGTCCAGTCCTTTCCTCCTTTACCCCAAGATACGCCGCCGCTCTGATGTCAATTTTCTGTTTCAAGTCACTCTTTTATCTTCTATGTATTCAAATATAACATCTCCCGTTCCAGGCTCCCTACGAAGTCCGCCTCTACGTGTCGACCCTCATCAGCATGGACGTGCAAGCTCACGGCTCGCGCGCCGAGGTGATGGGGCTGCTGGGGGGCGAGGCGGGGGCGGGGGTGGTGACGCTGCGCGCCTACCGCCCCGCCGCCGCCGCCGCCGGGAAGACGCACTGTGATATGGATCCGGGTAATTTACCTTCACCTAATAAAGTTGCAATTTTTTAATCTTATTATTATTTGTTGGTGTACAAACAAAGTGTATTCTATCATCTATCTATCTAAGGCTGCCCTTGCCAAGCATAGAGATTACAAAATAATCCTTTTTTGGAGGAAGTGAGAAAAAGGGGTGAATGACTTTAGTGATTTAATCATTAATCATCTCACATTCATCTGCTCCTCCCCAAAAACCTTTAGATGCAATACTGGACTCAAATCCTGGTTGGACAGTTTAGATAAAAGATATTAATGTAAGGTTGTAAATTTGTATCTTATGCAAAAGTAGTATAGTAAGCCGAATTAATTCAAAATGAAGAACTCAGTCGCCCTTTGGCATGCTGTAACTACCACTTTTTCAACACCTATGTATATACTGTGCATCTGTGTAATTTTTTCCTCCATTCATAACAAACCACTATTCGTTCCAGTATCGCAAGCGCTAGCCAGCGAGCACCTCCTATCTCTCGGGCACACCCCGCTCGGCTGGCACCACTCGCACCCCGCCTTCCCGCCGGCGCCCTCCGCGCGCGACCTGCGCACTCAGGCGGCGCTACAGCGAGCGTTAGAGAGGCCCAGAGTGCCGTTCCTAGGGCTGATTACCTCGCAGCACTGGCCTACTGGGCGCACGGCTTCGCAGTATAGGTGAGTGGCTGTATAGCTGTCTTCCTCCCACTCACAGGTGTTTCGTACGTAAGAATGTGACGTAGCGCACGCAAACGGCGCTGCAGCGCGCGCTGGAGAGGCCCAGAGTGCCGTTCCTAGGGCTGATCACGTCGCAGCACTGGCCTACTGGGCGCACCGCCTCGCAGTATAGGTGAGTGACATCGTATATAGCCCACTCGTATGTGTTTTGTAGGAGAGAGTGTGACGTAGCGCACGCAAGCGGCCTTACAGCGCGCGCTCGAGAGGCCGCGGGTGCCGTTCCTAGGGCTCATCACCTCGCAGCATTGGCCTACGGGGCGTACGGCGTCGCAGTAAAGGTGAGTCATTGTATCTAGCCCACTTACATGTGTTTTGTAGGAGAGAATGTAACGTAGGCGGCGCTGCAGCGAGCGCTAGAGAGGCCGAGAGTGCCGTTCTTCAACCTCACAGCACTGGCCTACTGGCCGCACCGCCTCGCAGTATAGGTAAGCGGTTATGCATCGTAAAATATAGTTGTTTCCTTCCTAATGTTCGATAGGAGAGAGTGTGATGTAGGTAGCTTGGGTGCCCTTCCGCGGCCTCGTCACCTAGCATTTAAGTTGAGGACAGTAGTGTAATAGTTTGCAAAAACGAAAATAGCTTGGTTTTCGTTTTTGCAAACTATTACACTACTGTCCTCAACTTTGAGTTTCCGCTGGGCGCCACTTTGTATGCTAGAAATAAAACTATAGACCAACATAAACATTCCCAAAAATGCGCAGTATACAATGTATACAATGGTAGTATGTGATAAAATGGACCGTAATTTTGAAATTAGAATAGAATAGAATAGAATAGAATACTACTTTATTGACTAAAAATAACACAAATAACAATTTATACAGTGGAGTTAAAGCAATAGGCGGCCTTATCGCTAAAAGCGATCTATTAGCATATTAATATAATATATTTAATAAACATATACCCATATCTTATTCCCAGATGCATCCGCGTAGAAACAACCGAGGACGGCTCCGAAGCGGGCTTCCAGCTGAGCGTAAAGCTAGTCCCGGACCTGACAGTAGACTCACTTCCGGGCTTCCTGCGCGAGCTGCGGGCGAGCGTGGACGGCGACCGGACCGAGTTCAGCGTGCGCATGGCCGCTGATGTGTGTCCGCAGGCCGGTGTCACGTATTTGGAGAAGGTAATTTTGTTGTGGTGATGGTTGTTTTAGTCTATTACTTAAATAATAGGGCAATATAAAAATAAGTCTATGTATAAGCCTGCGCAGATGACAGACGTTTGTCCCCGGGACTACTTTCCTCTAAATCCTAACTAATATTATAAATGCGAAAGTAACTGTGTCTGTCTGTCTGTCTGTCTGTTACTCTTTCACGCCAAAACTACTGAACGGTCACATACGGTCTAGACCCTGGGAAAGAACATAGGCTACTTTTTATCCCGGAATTCCCACGGGAAAACTTTTTAAGGCGAAGCGAAGCGCGCGGGAACAGCTAGTCTTTTATAAATAACGGGGTACTTTTGGGCCTTTGTGTAGTTTTACCGAAGGGACAAAAGTCCCCGGCTAACAGTACCTACATCGTCTGCGCAAGCGGCCTTCTGCCATATTTTTTCTAAACGTTTTTCTATATTTTTTTATACGCCATACAATATGGTCTTATTTTCACATTTATAACATTATTAACTTGTGTGTTACAGTGTATATCGAGCGTGTCGCACCACCTCCGCTCGGCGGGCTACTCGGAGGCGCACCCGCTCACCGCCGCGCTGCTGCGGGGGCTGCGCGACGTCTTCAGATAGACGCTGTGTTGGTGACCAACATTACCATATAGAAACTGTGTTGTTGGCGTGTATCTGCAGATAGACACTGTGTTGGTGACCAACATATTCAGAAGGGCTAGTACGGGGCGTATTTAAGTGACAAAAGTTTTGCATCACTGTCACTCACATCGCGCAGCCTCATGAGTGAGCGCGACTGAGAACTTTTGTCACATCTCATTAGGTTCCACTGCTACAGGACCAGATAGTCACTGTTGATCGGCAGATGGACACTGTGTGGTTGACGTACAACTGAAGATAGACACTGTGTTGTCGACCAACAACTACAGATAGTCACTGTGTTGGTGACCAACATTTTCAAGTCGGAAACACACTAACGTGTCGTGTCGTGACGCGCCAGAAGCATATCGGTTTCATACATTTAATATGGTGAGGGACATATTTGTCACATGGGACATGTCGTGTCATGTAGCTACACGTTATGCGAAAAGTATGAAACCGAGCTTCACGACACGACACGACACGTAAGTGTGCCGGGAGCTTCAGATAGACACGGTATTGGTGACCAACATCTACAGATATGCACTGTGTTGGTGACCAACATCTGGAGATAGACACTGTGTTGTTGACGTACATCTTCAGATAGACACTGTGTTCTTGACCAACATCTACAGATAGACACTGTGTTGATGACCAATATCTGCAGATAGACACTGTGTTGTTGACCAGCGTCTACAGATAGACAATGTGTTGTTGACCAACATCTGCAGATAGACACTGTGTTGGTGACCAACATCTTCAGATAGACACTGTATACTGTAAAGTTGGTCTAGAGCTGTACAATTCGTACAAGTTATGTTCTGACGTTTAACAATATAAATATGTTTCTGTTACTATAGTAGATTTTAGTACAGTAGAATTATCTACAGAAATGTAAGTTGTTTTTTGCAGCATTTTTTTGTATATTGATAGTCGAACTTGGCAAACATCTTCTGATATTTCATAGATTTAATGCACTGTAGCTCGGCCAAACTGCTTATCCAATGAAAAGCTCAGGCACTCTGTTGTAGATTCATAAAAACAATGACGTCAAACATTGTGTACCTGCCTATCATTATCAAGGATAGGCACTACGCCCTAGTTCACAAAGAGCTATCTGAAAAATATCTAGGAAACTGCTGGCCAGAGCAAAACTGTACTATAATGTCGGTTGTATTAAGCAATAATTATACCTTTTATATTAGGTAGTAAATAGGAATAAAGCTTTACATAAGTAGGTGCTTACTTTGGTAACTTTTTAATATTTCCATTGTAATATGGTACTTATCTTGTTCGATAGAAGTAGTAAGAATGATTTAATATATTATTACAGTATGAGTAAATTTATTTTCTTTTCTATTTAATGCTATTATGCGTATAGGTTTTACTTTTTACCCGGATTTGGGTGCCTTTCCACCAGACATGTGCTATGCAGCTATGATGCGAAAGAAATTGTTCCACCAGTTTCCACCAGTCTATGCTTTGCTATGGGGACTAATTAATATTATTAGTGGATAGCAACGTAGCATAGCACATCGCCGCCGGTGGAAAACACCATTATCTAAGCCCCAGCTGGTGAACTTGTTATTGTAATATTACCAAAAACTCTGTGACATCACATTATTATAAGTCATATTCATTGTAATTTAAATACTATTTGTGTTCATCATAATAATATAATCCATTTTAAATCCTAAAGTATGCTATTTTATTCTTATCGTGCTAATTAACGAATCGGTTACACCGATTTCTAGCTACTTTACAGGCAGACCAGTTTTCCTCAGTACGTGATTTTTTGTACCTACGAAATGCCCTGTCCCTCCTGACCATGAACTTCCGGATAGTGTCAGTAATCCAAGGCGTTGGTCGATGCTTGAGTTTTACAGGACGTACAAGGAGCATGAGTGTCAAACAGTTTTATGACATTGCTGCATAAGAACGCAACTCGAACGCAACCTTGTCATCGACATCTGGCAAGTCCTGCATGTCACTCCACTATTTATGTAGCATCGGATCTAAGCCTCTCAGCATCTAGCTTAGAAAAGTTACGTTGAAGGAGTACCACTGGCTTTGGTTTTGGAATGCGTAACCGATAAGAGCAGAAAATGAGGTCATGATTAGAGAAACCAGGAGCGAGGTGTTGTCCGTGTCATGAATTTTATATGGAGATGACGTTTAATTTGTAAATAAATCCCTGTCGGTTAGATAACCGAGAATGGTGAAATTGGCACTAAGTATACAGGGTGATTGGTAAGTCGATGTATTCCTTTAAATGGGTTATAGTCGAAGGCATTTCCAGTCCAGTAAATTAAGTTGAATATTGCGCAATTAATTATTATAATTAGTTGACTAGGATGTCACTGATGGAAAACAATCAAAAAAGTATTAATAAAATGATTAGTTTTTTTTAAATATTTGGCTTTTAAACATAAATTTTGGCAAAATTATAAAAAAAACTTAAAACTTAAATAACTCAGAAATGGTTGACTTTCGGATAATGCATTATGGGGTTCAGTTCAATCGACTGGAAATGCCTTAGTCTATAACCCATTTGAAGGAATACATCGACTTTCCAATCACCCTGTATAATAGACGCATTTTTCCTGAAATAAAAATGACATATTATGTATCTAGCCTATCTGAAACCTAGTTAAACATTGTGAGATATGGCGTTTCGACTTTCTCCGTGTTCGGCATCATAAGGGTCACAGTGACAGTTAAATAAAGTCCATTTTTCTCTCCACCTTTAATTTGCAAGGTGCGGGTGCCTATATAAAAAGAGTGAGTCGCCCGCGCGCCTCAGTTGTAATATCACCATGCAGAAATGACTAGGTTTCAGATAGGCTAGATACATAATATGTCATTTTTATTTCAGGAAAAATGCGTCTATTATGTAGTCTGAGCCTATCTGAAACCTAGTTAAACATTGTGAGATGTGTTTATTATCGCATGGTGGAGAGAAAACCAACTGTGACCCATAAGCTACTGATGAGTATATCAGTAGATAAATATTTGAATCTATAAATTTATAATGCATAGATTTCTAGGTAATAGATATACTAAAAAGAAAGGTATAAGTATACATAAGACTTAAGTACTTCCTTATTATTCCTGACTTGTCAGAAAGTTATGGAAGGTATGTACCTATACATATAGGTAGGTATTTATACATAGGTATGGATACACACAGTGCCTCTTCGAAAGCAATACTTATAAGTAATTATTGATCATAATCTTGTTATTGTCAAGGCAATATTTTTAACATACACTAGCCGAATGGATGGAACCAGTGAAATACTTTGCAACAATATTTAAAAGCTGTAAAATGTAGAATATCGATCCAGGCCGCTGGGGCTCAGGTCAGCACATGCTGACTAGGGTATGTAATTCTGGACTGACCTCAGAAATGCAGCAGCCGACCCTGGAGCCTCTTGGACCTGCTCAGTCAGCCCCGTACGACGACACGGCCTGCAACACCTGGCGCGGCATCTAGTCCTTGGAACGAGGAGTGGTGCTTGAAGGGAAGATAATTTTACTAAATATCTCAGCCTCATCAGCTACTGGAAAAGATTAACAGATGAAGGCTGTGACACTGGCGGATAACTAAGTATTCAGTTTTTCAAAACATGATGCAGGTCACTATATTCATATTCTAGATTGACAAGTAACACACAGTCTAATTTTGTATTCTAACTAACTCGGCGGTTAACGAGTTCCTGTGCAGTCCTACTAGGAAGGAAAGTTATTTTATAAGCCTTTGCACCGATTTTGTGGGCTACTATCATTCTGTATCATCATGTGTGAATATTATGAGCTCTGGCAGCATTCCTTGGTAGATGACATCAATTAATAAAGATTGATTAACACAACAATAACAATTATAATAGTTGATAAATGAAACCCGGCTAACATGTCTTAACTGGGTAAGTAAATGATCAGTCATGCCACTAGGATAAGTAAAATGTTCAGTACTTCATATGAAAAACATTAACAAGGTCACCTTTAGGTATGTTCGTCAACACTAAGGACAGGTCTCGGCCAAAACCTTAAGGCTTCGCCTTGTTGCAACTTCAAAGGTACGTAGGTAGGTACCTACTTACATTGTTGTAGGTTCGATTTTGAAACCATTAAGTCAACCTAGATAAAACAAAATAAAATAGCTCGATTAAATAAAGATGGTACGTAAAGATGTTAGTTGTACACACGGCAACGTTAAATGGTTGGCAGGGCACACTAACGCAGGTAGTGTATGTGTGTGTCGGCGACGTCAACGTTATTATTTAGTTCTGGGCAACCCACACACGGATATTGTAAGCATGTAGTTGTGCCAGTGACAATGATTCATTGTTTTTATGATATGAAGCAAAATTTTGCAAGGTGTTGTAATAGAGTGAATGGCTCAGTTGGTATGATACAAGACTTACATGAATCGGTATGGTGGTTCAAATCCCACTGAACTTACAATATTCCTTTTTTGTTTTTTTAATAATATTAATTTATTTTTTAAGATGGTTAATAATAGTATTTTAGTATATACGAATAAAAGCAACACAGAAAGTAAATGTGTTAATAATGATAATGAGAAATTAAAGATTTTATGCACCTTTTAAACTTTATATTATTGATTAACGTTACAGTCGTATTTTTGAGTAGTAAGGCAGGTAATTAAGTACGCGTCTTGCTTGCGCGGTGGCTACGATCGGTTCTGCCGGTGCTTGCGTGTGAGTGGCGGGGCGCGGGCGCAGGGCCCTCCCCGCGCTCCGCTGCCGCACCTCTGGTCAGCTACAGGATGTTGCCGTCGGCGTTAACATTCTGCCCCCCTTGAAAGGAGCTGGTAGAGATCTCTTTCAATGTCTCTGCATCATCCTCGTCATCTGCAGTCACGGGTAAGGGACATACTTTGTTGAGGGCCCTCCGTTCAACGCCACGGTAGGTTATGAAGTCTGCCACTCTGCACACTCCGTCTGCTCCAGGATACATGTGCTGTACTCTGGCTAATTTCCACTTCATAGGCGGGAGATTCAATTCCTTGAAGACGACCATGTCTCCAGGTTTCAAGTTTTCATGTTTAAGGCGACATTTGTTTCTTTGTTGGGTTTCTGCCAAATATTCCTTTGACCAGCGACTCCAGAAGCTTTGTCGATATTGCTCAATCAGCTGATATCTAGTGCGTATCTTCATGTTCTCGCAGGGTGGTTCTGGTAGTGACGTCAGCGGCCGCCCGATGAGGAAGTGCCCTGGGGTCAAAGGAGAAAGATCGTTGGGGTCAGGAGATAAAGGAATTAGGGGTCGGGAGTTGAGGATCGCTTCAATTTGGGTAAAAAGCGTACTCAACTCCTCGAATGTAAGGCTAGCATTTCCTATTATGCGCTTAAGATGGTGCTTGGCACTTTTTACGCCTGCTTCCCAGAGTCCACCGAACGTGGGGCTGTAAGGGGGTATAAATTTAAATTGAATGCCCTCATTAGCGGTAAATTCTTTTATAGAACGAAGACTCGATCGCAGGACTTTGCCCAATTCATTGCTTGCACCCACATAATTCTTTCCATTATCACAATTAAGAATAATCGGTTTTCCTCTCCTGGAGATGAAGCGTTTCAAGCACATTATCAGGGCTTGTGTAGTGAGATCGCTGACTATTTCAAGATGTAAGGCCTTTGTTGCGAAACAAACGAATATACATAAGTAACATTTTGAGATTTTATTGCCACGACCTTTTTTACTTGAAATCATGAAAGGGCCAGCGAAATCAGTGCCACATATTTGAAAGGGAAAGCATTGAGATACTCTATTGGAAGGTAAGTTACCGAGAAACGGCTCTAAAGTCTTACCTTTCAATCTTGTACATGTTATGCATTTACGAACTGTACTTCTTGCTAAATTTCTCCCGGCTAGGGGCCAAAATTGTTCCCTAAATGAACTAAGGAGTAATTGCGGGCCAGCGTGGAAGAGTCGTAGGTGCTCGGCTGCCATAAGCATTTTAGTGTAATGATGCTTACTATCCAAAAGGGCTGGATGTTTTTGTTCGTAATTTAGAGAAGCATTCTCCAACCGACCACCCACTCGCACGCTAAAACGCCGTTCGCATCGAGGAATGGAGATAACTGTAAAATACGAGATTTATGTTTAAGTGAGTTACCTTTAGTCAATACTTCAATTTCAGAGGAAAAGGATTCCCTTTGTGACATTTTAACGAGAAACATTAAAGACTCATTAAGTTCATGATTATTTAATGGCTCAGTGTTTCTGGCTTTTGTTTTACAATTTTTTATGAACCGAAACACGTAAGCATACACTCTTTTAAGTTTTAACGCATTCGAATATTTTTCAAAATTTATAACATTGTCTGTCATTTGTTTATTACGAATATGATTGACTTTTAACTCTGGTAAATCTATCTTTATGTTAGGTGTTTGAGGCCATTCTGACTCCGCTTCTGAAAGAAAGGAAGGACCTCGCCACCACAATGATGAGCTAACTAAAACACTTGGTTTTACACCCCTTGAGGCTAGGTCCGCAGGATTATGTTCCGTCGGCACATGCCTCCATGAATCACGGTCAGTCAGTTCGTGTATTTCATGTATACGATTACAGACAAACGCTTTCAAGACTTTAGGTTGCGTTCTTATCCAGCCTATAGTGATCGTTGAATCAGACCAGAAAATCTTTTTGTTAATTTGACAACGAAGTGCCTCACTTACTCTCGCTACCAGACGCGCTCCTAGGAGAGCAGCACACAGCTCAAGACGAGGTATTGTGACGGTTTTCAAAGGTGAAACCCTAGTTTTAGAACATAGTAGGCTAATTGTTACTGTGTTGCAATCATTGACGGTTCGGAGGTATACGCAGGCAGCATAAGCATTTTGGGAAGCGTCCACAAAGCAATGAAGTTCTGTGACGACAGGAGAAGTGCATAGCGTGAACCTCGGAACTGACACTGTAAGTAGAATATTTAATTGGGATATTAAGTTTTTCCATGTTTTTTCAATATTTTTGGGAACAGGGGTGTCCCACTCTAACTTTAATTGCCATAAAGTCTGAAGAAGTATTTTTAATGTGATTGTACTAGCGCTCAGAAGGCCAAGTGGATCGAAAATTTTGCACGTGTTAGACAAAATATTTCGTTTCGTTGTTTGTGTAGTGTCTGTGTTTATGTTTATTGAGAATTTTAATGTATCTGTGTTAGGTGCCCAAGTAATTCCTAACACACTTGATTCTTTGTTTAAATTAAGAGCCTCAGTTTCTGTTTCTTGAGAAAATATTTGAGGACAATTGGTTCTAAATTTACGAATAGGAAAACAAGCAGAGGCTAATGTTTCAGTTACATTCTTATGTATATGGGCTAACTCATGTTCAGTTGAAGCTCCGGTGAGGAGGTCATCAACGTAAAAATTTTTTTGAATTACTTCTGATATTACTGGATCACGGCATTCTTTTGCTAATTGAACTAGACACCTTGTGCTTAAATAAGGTGCAGATGCCGTGCCATACGTTACTGTGTTCAATTGTAGAGTGTCAAGAGGCCTTGAATCATCATCGCGCCACAAAATTAGTTGCAAATGTCTCTGAGACTCGTCCATGCTAATTTGTCGATACATTTTTGTGATGTCGCCAGATAGCACGTATTTATGTTGACGAAACCGAACTAATATACTGAATAAGTCGTCCTGTACAACTGGACCTATGCATTGAATGTCGTTTAAAGATTTATTGGAACTAGATTTCGCGGATGCGTCAAACACGACTCTAAGACGGCTAGTTTCACTTGACTCACGTATTACCGCGTGATGTGGCATCATGTAGCCGAAGGTAGGCCTTTCAATTTTTGTTAAGTGGCCTAGGTCCTCATACTCTTTAATGAAATTTGTATATTGCTGTTTAAGATCTGGACATTTTTTTAATTTCATCTCAAGATTTATGAAACGCTTTTCAGCCATTTTATATGAGTCACCGAGTGATGTTTCAGGATCTTCACAAAGAGGCATTAGCACTGAGAATCTACCGTTATCTAAACGCTTAGTAGTGTTCGTGAAATGTTGTTCACAGAACTCATCATTAGCACATAAAGGCTGTTTTATGGACTGAACTTCTTCAAGAGCCCAAAACTTCGTTAAGTTTTCATGAATTTCTTTTGTAAAGTTACAATGAATCTTGTTTTGAGTACCATTATGTTTCAGGTTACAATTATTAAGAGTGAGGGGTCCTACCACAATCCAGCCTAACTTGGATTCTTGAAGGATAGGCATACCAGGCCTCGACTTGATTTGTTTAGGTGACATGAGCTCATAGAACACTTCTGCACCTAAAAGAAGGTCAACTTCACATGGCTGATAAAAATTAGGATCGGCCAGCTGTATATGTTCAGGTAAGTTAAGCTGTGTGACGTCTACAGGAACGTTAGGTATGTGACCGGTGATTTGAGGCATCACTAAACATTTAAGGTAAGTACAGGGCCTCAAGTCTGCTATTGGTTATAAAAAATATCAATGCAGATATCCTATAGAGACTCAATAGAGACTCCATTGTGATTGGCCCAAAAACGGTAGTCCCTACGACTCACGGCCAGTCTCGATAAAATATAAATGCTATTGACACAGAGTGATCGTGACGTCATCTTGGCATATTATCAGTGTTGCCGCTTTTGTTAGAATTGTAAAGCCAGCATGCACGGATCGTCCGACTTGGGCTTAATTTGAAGATTTTTCACACTATTTATTTAAAAGTATAACTAATAATAATAATAATAATAATAAAAATCTTTATTGCGCAAAAGAAATGTTACATATTTACTATATACTAAACAAGGTATTATGCTTAAACTATATCTATGCACACGTCTGAATTGGACATTAATCACAAGGAGCAGGGGTCCCCAAACTAGGCTCAGCCCGTATCTTGGGGTACCAAAAATGACTTGACTAAAGTGAATTTATATTAATTAGTAAAACATAAACAGTGTAACTATGTCACAAGAGTGAAATAAAATTTCAAAAACAAAACAAAACATAAAATTATCTTAAACAGTCTTCTTGTTATGGTAACTAATTATAGAAATAAAATCTTAAATAAAATCTTTAAATCAATCAATAGATAATGCTGGTAATAATTCTACGAGTATTATAGGATATCCTCAGTACAATAATAATCTAGTTTGAGTAAGCATTCCTTCAACTTAATTTTAGCCTCAGGGACAGAATAGTTCTTAAGATTACAGTATTGTAGCATATTGTTATATACATGAGCTCTGATATATGAGCCAAACCTTTGACCAAAAGCTGTATTCAAAAAAGTTACAGGCATTTTAAAAACGCGTTGTTTGACGAGCTTTTCGTATAGATCGGATGATAATATATTTTTATGGGTGGAAAGACAAATCCTAAGAATAAAAAGTTGGCGTATAGTAAGAACTTTAGCTTCACTGTAGAGTGTCTGAGTTGGGTATCGATACGGTTTTTTTAACATAGTTTTAAGTACAGATCGTTGTGCCCTTTCTGTGGATATAATTACGGTTTTTGCTGCGCTGCCCCATACTGGGATGCAGTAGGAAGCGATAGATTGACAGATAGCAAAGTAAATTCTTGTAAGAAGTTTGGGTTCAGCTGAATTCCGTAGTTTCTTTAAAATACCTGCGGTTTTTCTTAAACGTTTACATAGGCAGTAAATGTGTTCTTTAAAGTTGAGATTTTGATCTATGATCACGCCTAAATACTTTATAGAGGAAGTTATATCAATAGATTTACAGTTACAGGTTGTTAATTGCGTCAGATCAGAATTACAGGTGTGAATTTTTAAGTGATTTGGGGTTGTTGGTTTAGATGCAGCGGTTTTATGAAAACATATGAATTTGGTCTTTTTATGGTTTATGGTTAACAAGTTATTCTGTAGCCAATGGTTGATGGTTATCAAGCCTAGTTCAGAGTTTTTATAAGCATCATCCCATTTTTTACCATTAAATATAATTGCTGTATCATCTGCGTAGCAAATGACTTCAGCATTTTGTAACTTTAGTTCATGGATATCGTTCATATAAAGAAGGAAAAGAGTGGGACCAAGTATGCTCCCTTGGGGGACACCGTAAAGTACTGGTAAAGCTTTACTTTTCAGTGAACCAATCTTGACCAGTTGTTTTCTATTTGAAAGATAACTGTTAAACCAGTCCAGCGCAGTGCCTCTGATACCTAGGTGGTGTAGCTTTGCCAACAGTATTTTTGGCGAAACGGTATCAAAAGCCTTTGCCAGGTCGAGAAACACACCAATGCAGCTGTTTCCATTGTCTAAATTTGTAGCGATAAGATCTGTCAGAAGAACTGCCGCGTCTTCGGTACATTTGTTCTGTCTGAACCCGAATTGGCGGGGGGATAGAAGATTATGGGATTCTGCAAACTTAACCAATCGTTTGTTGACTATTCTCTCAAGAATTTTTGATAGTATGCTGAGTAAAGAAATAGGCCTATAGTTTTCTGGAGCCTGTCGTGGTCCATCTTTATAGATTGGAGTTATTGATGATATTTTCCAGGCTGTCGGGAAAAAACCATTGCTGATACTTAGGTTAATTATATGCGTTAACGGTTCAGCTATGATGTTTTTAGCGTATTTTAACAAGGCCGCATTTATACCGTCTAAACCAGGAGCGCTTTCAGTTTTTAGGTTATTAATAATACAAATTATTTCTTGTGTGTCAGTTGGTTCTAGATATAATGAGTTGGGTAAATTATTAATATTAATATTAGATGTTAACTCTTCTTCTGTACTATTCATTTTATTGAGAATATCGTCAGCAAGCGTTTTTCCCACAGAAGCAAAATATGTATTTGTAGTATTAAGTGATTCTATAGGGTCGTGATTAATAGTTGTAAGATCCACAGCATTATTGTTCTTTGTTTTAATATTACAAATATTCTTTATTGAGTGCCAAAGCTTTTTAGGATTTTTCATGTTAGTTTGAAGTTCATTTTTCTCATATTCAGTTTTTATCTTTCTGATCAAGTTTTTGTAAAAATTTCTATAACGTGTATATGTTAACTTTAAGACTACATTTTCAGGATCTGATTTTTGTTTATAGTGCAAACTGTCACGATGTCGAGCACATCGGAGCAGCCCGGGAGTCATCCATGGTTCTATAACTAATTTGGATTTACTAACTTTTACTGATTTAGAATTACTCGAGATAGATTTATTTAAAATAGAAATGAAATTATTTGCTGCATTATCGGTATCAGTATCATTTAAAACGTGGGCCCAATCAGTACTTTTTAGTTCTTCAATTACAGCATTATAGTCAAGTACATTTCGGAATCTATCTGGCCTTTTCTTAATAGGATTTGTACCCAGGCCAGCTATTATAATTTTGTGATCGGTGATGTCTGCGTCACACACTATACCAACAACAGGTAGTATGGTTTTCACTGATATGTGATCTAAACAAGCGTTAAAGCGGGTTGGCTTCGTTATGGCTTGTTCGAAACTGTGTTCCGTAAACAGACATAGGTATTCTTCAGCCTCAGGTGATAAAATGTCGATATTAATATCGCCTATAACCATTAAACAATTTTTGTCTTTATGCAATGTGAGATTTTCATCAAGTGAGTACATAAAATTGTCAGTATTTCTAAAGGACGGAGATCTATATATGCCAAAGATTGTTACAACATTCGGGATATCAATAATTAAGCAGCATGATTCAACTAGGGTTGGTTCGGTGACTAAACTGTTACTAAACCTAAACTGTTTTATCTATCTATCTATCTATCTAGTGACTAAACCTAAACTATATTATGTGTATGTATTATCTATCTATCTAGTGACTAAACCTAAACTGTTTTATCTGATTCGATGCTTTTTAAAATCAATAAAAGACGTGTTATGGCATTTAAATATATTTTTCATATATTAAACTGGCTGTATAATTAAGACCATAGGCAAAAAAAAAACTCTATTGTCGTGTCGATTTGTTTGTTACACAGAGTAGGTAATATATATGGTTTTGTTTCTTATGTCAACTTTAACATTGTATCGTTTTGTTTTGTTTCGGTTTTCTCTGTTAGTTGTGGATAAAAAAACATACAGACGAATTCGTTCATTTCCCTGTTGAAAAGTGATCTCTTCGCGAAATTATCGCAAATATGGATTATTTATCGATGAATGTGCAGTTGTGCACGCTTTGAAAGCTGAATTAAGGAAAAGAGGCGCATAAATAAGCGGTCTCAAAGAGCACCTAATTCGGAGGTTAGTTTGTTTACTGTTTACAAACTTATTTTTTACCAAATGTATGCTTGTTTGCTTAGATAACAGTTATGTTTTTTCTTTTTACAGACACGAAGACTATGACCGTAACAGTAACTTGGTTGGAAACGTAGAGGACAGCATCATACAACAAAATGATTCAGTGTATACTGTTGAGTGGCCTTCAGAAACTTTGTATAGCAGTGTGAACACTAAAAATTAAACTCCAGATCTAGATATTGTCACCAATGAGTAACTACTTTGTAATTTATGCACAGTGTACGGTGGCGCCTTTTTTTTATGTTATGTTTTTTTGTGTCAGTCAGTCAAGTCAGTCCGTGACTTCACCCAAGGGTTCTAGTTGAAAACCAGCGCTATGGTGTGGTTTAGCATACCTGCCATAGCATCAAGCTGAACTAGAACCCATTTCAGCACCGAGAAGCAACATTCATGCTTTTAATAACTTATTTTTTTAATTTACTTTTTAACCTTTTCTTCTAAATGTAAGTAAGTATGTGTTGTTTCTGTGTGTGTAAGAAATAAATAATTTTTCTTTCTTTCTTTCTTTCTTTAAAAGTATACAGGCGGAGTTTTTAAAATAGCGATCCCTGATGATGAAGGGACCAGCTACATCTGTTATAAATCCGGGGACGTGTTGTGTGTGATGTGTGTAACAGTGGTGTTTATGTGGATGTGCTTGAGCAGCATGTGAGCTTGAGATCGCTATTTTAAAATCTCCGCCTGTATACTTTTAGGCGCAGGCCACCGTACATACCATCGCTCTTACGGTGAATGAAAACATCGTGATAAAACCTGCATATCTAGATTTTCGAACCCACAAACCTGCAGAGGACCAGCGTGGTAGGAAATGGTCCAAGCTTAGGAGTGGAGTTTAGACCTTAAGGCGATATGCACAAAGGCTCCATTCGAGTGAGCTAGGTGCAGGTACTGACACCCTCACAAATAATAGAATACTTAGTATACTATACTACCATTATTTAGTTTCAACTAACAACTCAACCAGCATTCATTGTGTGGATTACTAATGTGTTATATTTTTTGTATAGCAGTGTGTTTAAACGGAAAGGATAAATAAAAGTTAAATCAGTGTGTAACTCTTTTATTTTTATTGTATTTATTAAATGCCTAATCCATATTTACATTATGTTCTTTCTGAAATTGGTTATAATGATTTTCACAAACACGAGATTGTCGGATAATAATTATTTCACAAGCCACTGTTTTAGAACAGTTTTATTACTTGGTAACATATGTCCTCCTTTTCTTTCCGAACATAACGGATCTGCACAACAATGCGGGATAGTAACTCGATATGATGATAGTTATTTTATAATTAATAAGCTTATAAGATTCAAGATTTTAAAACTTTATTGAGAACCTGCTCCTTTTTTCGGAGTATGTTAAAAATATGGCTAAGAGAATAATGCAATGAGTATCTGAAACGTATAATAAGTATACCTAAGTATTAGATAGTCTTCTACCATCCAGTTCAGAACAATTTTTTGCCAAATTATAGACGGCTCCAAACCTTCATAGATATACCATCTTTCCTGCGTTCTTTGGCTATCAGGGGAGTTAAATCCGCGGCAATCTCCTTCACCACATGCTTACTGAGGCGAAATGTCCTCACAAACTCCGAGTCCGGCAAACTCACGAGAGGATCGACATTCCGGCTCATGAAGGCGCGATTTCGACGCCGCTCCTTCAACTCCCGCCGACCTCTGTCCACTCTGTCTGCTAATATTAGCATTTCCCACCGCAAATTTAAATTATAATTCCGATCCATTATGACAACATCTGAATAATACGTGTATATTAGGTGTATCTGCTCAATGGCCTCAGAATGGTAATTTTTGACAGATAAACCGTAATGAAGCAACTGACGGAAACGTCAATAAATAGTGGACTACGCAAATTGTCACCCGAGAGACGATATCGGTGTGGCACTTGTCAGTGGACTAGCGTGTTGTTCAATGTATTATGAGTGGCTTCCATCCAACTTCCATCGAGCTGACACTATGGTCTTAAAAAATACAAGACTGCCAAATGTGTAATTTTGCGCTGTCGACATACAATCGACATACAATTATACTCTAATGCATTTAGTAGACTTGGGGCCCTGAACGGGTTAACTAATGATTCAATACTCAATTCACAGCTTTCTGACAAAAATATTGGCGCATTGTTTATGCCCGTTACATTTGTATTTATGTTTTTACCTACTAAACCCATTTTATGTTTCAGGTTCGAGGTGATGAATGAAGATTGGCTGCCCGCATCGAGTAAGGCACGAGCAACGTAAGTATTTTTTGTTTCAGGATTGACAACTTTAATTAAGGCTGTACCTAATAGGACTTGGCTTGGAGTTTGTGCTGATAGTGACACAGGTAAGGAGTTTAAGACTGTGTTACCAACGTTATTATTATCCGATCTATGTAATAAAGTATTATGTTTTTGTTTGCAGATCCTACAAGTGCCACTCAGTCGACACTCAGTAGCATTGTGACCTCTCCGTAAGCAGTTCGAACAAAGGTTATGTTTTACGACTTCGTTTGACCTACCTTCTGGAGATAAATTATGAAACTTGTTACATTCAACTATTCGATGTTTATCATTACAACACGGGCATGATGGTTGGCTATGTTTTTCATTGCTAGAAGCTACAAAACTTTTGCTCTTTTGTTGATGTGAATCTTTATGATAATGTTCATGTCTTTTTTGTTCTTTATGAAATGTGAACGAAGTTTTCTGTTCACCTTTGCTAACTAACATCGTCTCAAGAACATCTGCTCGATTGCGCAAAAAATTCAGGAATTCTTTTAAAGTAGGTAAGTCTGTATGACTGTTCTTTGACTCTTCCCACTTTCTTAAAGTCACAGGATCAATTTTTGTTGACATTAAATAAATTATTAAGATGTCCCAGCTATCTGTAGGTAAATCGAGGCTTTGAAGAGATCGTAAATTTTTTGTGATGTGATCAATCATAAATCTAAGCGCCTTATGCGATTCACGAGCAATTGGTTCGAAATTAAATATTGCCTTTAGGTGATTATTTATTAATATTTTTTTGTTATCGAACCGTTCGCACAAAAGTTCCCAAGCTACATTGTAATTCTGAGAGGTAAACTCAATAGATTTAATCACAACTGCCGCGTTTCCTTCTAAAGATGCCCTTAAGTAGTGAAATTTATTTATGTTTGAGATAGACTCATTTGAATTAATTAAAGAGTCAAAGGTATCCCTGTATTCTAACCACGTAAGGTAATTGCCATCGAATTTGGGTAAATTAATTGTGGGTAGTTTACATTATTAAATTGCCCACTACAAGCGGCGGAACAAGTTGATTTGTTGGAGCCGTGATTTTCATTTTTATTTTCGTTAAATTTCGAATAATTTTCAATTATTTCTTGAGCAATGGAAACTGTGCTGTAATATTGGGATTCAAATAATTCCCTTTCAAGATATTGTTGCTCATCATCACACAAAAGTTCAATTCTAGTTTGAATGTTATCAAATTCAAAGAATAAATTTTCTATTTTTGTTAAGCGAATAGTTAATTCTTTGATCTGTAAACTTGTAATTGTTTCTACGGTACACGTAGATAAAGGCATCACATAATTACGAAATTTAGTTAATGCTCCCTTTTTTGTACCTCTTAAAGTATTCAAGTCTTTAAGTTGTAAGTTATTAATATTTACGCCTGAATTCGCTTCATTTCCAGAGGAAGGCTCGGACTTCTTATCACTAGAGGAAAACATTATCGAAGGGCACGTTCAATCAATTAGACTAAGTAGGTAAATGTGCATCAAACCACTTTGTAGGTTATTGAAGAACTCCTGCGATCAAGTCTTCGAAGAAACCCGGCGAGTGCCACGAAGCGAGCGCAGCGGTAGGCTAACAACAGCCTGCCGGCCGCCGGGTGACCTCTGCCGTTGAAGGTCACACGGAACTCGTGGCGCCTGGAATTGTTTCGGCAAATTCTATGTGACTAACTAATAATCACTGTTGCTTATTTAGGGAAAATATATCTACTAGCAGCTTAGCAAAGTTAAGGCTAAGTAAAGTAAGCTAGAATTAATTTATTTTTAATGAATTGAACCGCAGTAGCAACTAATGAAATAATGAGAACTTTGAGAGCGTATTTTTTAAGTCAATTATGATTCTAACTATTTTATTTGTTATGAAAATTTGTTAGAAGGGTCTAAGGAACAATATTATTTTGCGTATAATTTGAAAATGCAATGAAATAAGCGTTAATTTGACGATATAAAGTAGGTAGGTATGTATCGGAATTTATGTCGATACGCCGATGTTAAATTAATCACTGATAAGATAACTTATATGTTAAGAAAGCATCTTATTGCACAATCATTATGCTCATGAGATAAGGAATGCAAGCTAACATCAAATTACACGCATATGTAAGCCTGACAAGCGCAAAACAAGAAAATATTTTCTTGCCTAGAGGAAGTCTGGTTATAAAGAAATGGTAATTTTACTCTCAGAGTTTCGCACAACTTATACACAAATTAAAGAGGAATAGGAATAAGGAAACTCCCCTTGCACTTCCATGGAACACGGCCGGCGATCAGCAAACTCGGGCTCCGGTCCGGGGGCTCCGCGGGGCACGCTCCGCGTCGGTCGCCTCAGGAATTTTAGATCGTTCTCGAATGTTCTCGATGGCTGGATAATGTTTGTAAAGCCTTACATAAGCTATAATCAAGTGCATTATTGTAATAGCAAAGTTTTTATCTACTGTTTTCTAAAAATATTAGAAATTGAGGGTAGAAAAATATATTTTTATTATTTTTTCCTGTATAAAATTAACATATGCTTTACTTAAAGCGGTCATTAATGTAAGTATCTAGCTCAAGCCAAGGGCGTACCCAGGATTTCAGCTAGGGGGGGGCAGCTCTTGAGATGATGGTCGGTCGGGTATATTGAAACAAAAATCATGAAAATTGTCTTTTATTAAGGTCAACTAGGTCAATTGCGTCTACGGGCCAAATTAATCTTTTCGATCCTATTTGAAAACGGCTTTATCAATATTGAAAAATGCCATCTAGTTACGGTGGCTTAAACTAAATACTTTACATGAACTGCAGCCAGATGGTGTTGTAGTCAACATAATATTATCCAAGTATTCAGTCATTTTGTGATTTGCACATTTTTTTGAAAGTTTGGTACTGTGACAGACTGACAGGTGATTGAAAATGTGAATCTAAAGTTTTCTTTATCAATTGATTTTATTCAGTAGGTATTCAAAACAATAGTCATTGGGCTACTTATATAGACACAAATTTTCAATGAAATAGCTTTATTTGATGAATTAATGATGTATTTTTTTTTATGTTTGATAAAAGTCTTGGGGTAAATGCGTTAGGCGTAATGGGTATATTGCGATTGTTGCAACGCATTGCCTCAAAACAGAAATCGTCAACCTTTTAATACATAAATAATTATGCTCACGACTGTAGTCGCTTTTCGCCGTAAATTTGTATCGCCGTTTTTTATTGAGTACAATGCACTAAAGTTGTCGGGTAAGTGTAAGTGTACAACCCGACTGTCAGATTTTTTCAAGCTGCTCGAAGGCCTCTGACTAGGCTTAACAACTGCTGCCGAAGCAGCAACCGGGACCCACGGCTTAACGTGCCATCCAAAGCACGGAAGCGTCCAGAAAAGAACCATTTGAAATCGGTCATCCATCCAAGGCTGACCGTGCCATGTGTTAACCTCAGTGATCAGTTACGATCACTGAAACCAGGTCGATAAGGATTTTTACTATTTATGAACACTAAACTTATTGAAGAGTATGGATTTTGCCATGCACATATTTTAATTGATATCCAAGTTTAATACCCGTATTTGATCCAATCTTACTATTTTTCTAAAGAATATAAATGAGAGGATGTATGGATGTTACTTTATTTTATTCACAACTGTCACTCACCACTATTAAATCTACATTCTTACTCACTTTACAGGAGTACTTAGGTAGTTATTTTTTCATAAAAATGTTATTTGGATTTATCATGGCTTCCATGAAAATTAGACGCATTTTCCTGATTTCTACTAAATCATCTGTGAATTCGTCAATAGTTTCTTTTGGCTAAATTAACTGCCATACTATTGCACAAAAAAATTTACTGGATAAAGTCTCTTATTTTTTACCCGACTGCCGAAGGAGGAGGGTAATGTTTTTCGATTGTATGTTTGTTTCTTTGTTCCCTCCTGTAGCCTAAACGGCTTAATAGATTTTTATGTATGAGGTATCGTTAGAAGCGTATTGATTGCACGATGGTTATAGGTTATGTGACGTTATATTAAAATGTATAAAGCGCCCTCTAGAGGACATAAAGTGATGATCGAAAAAATAATATTTTTCCAACTATGCCGTGTGGGGTATCAAATGAAAGGGCTTGATTAGCACATAACAAAAATATGCATATTGTAGGTATTTAAATCACAAAATCAAAATTATTGAAATAAAAAAAGTTAATAAACTAAAACGTGACTACTAACATACAATTTCATAATATAAAAACAACTAAAAAGTTACAAAAAAAAATATAATTATAAACAAACAAAAAACCCGACTGCACGCTAAAAAGATGAAAACAAGCCCCAATGTTAATGGAAACTATCGCAGGCGGGGACCAACTTGACCGCCACTCAAGGTACACCTATCTAAGTCACATTCAGCTAAATGTTGAACCCTCTGCTGGTCCCCGCCTCCGATACTTTCTATTAACATTGGGGTTGTTTTCATCTTTTTAGCGTGCAGTCGGGTTTTTTGTTTGTTTATCATTATTTCACGGAAAGCTTACCTATTGAATAGTTACATACTAAAAACACATTTGCCTCAAACCTGGAAAATGCGTTCAAAATCACGATTTTTTTTAAGACACTAAATAAGAAACTTTTATAAGATTCCAGCAAAGAAATCAATGCTTTAAATTTGTTAAGAAATAGTTGTTTAATAGTCGTTAGTTTCTTAAAGTAAATATCTCACTTTTACATTAAATTTTTCATACCTTTGCTCCCATTATTCCGAAAACTTTTAGTGATCTAAAAATACAACGTAACTCCAGTTGACCTTAATTAGTATGATTAAGATACAAAACAAAATAGGTAGGTAGGTAAGAGTAGATAACACGTTTTTAATTCCGACTTGGCAGGAAAATTTACGATTATTTTATCTTCTAGGGGGGGGCAGCTGCCCCCCCCTGCCCCTACCTGGGTACGCCCTTGGCTCAAGCGCCACTAGTAGGACAGGAATATGTGATCAATCATCACCACGACTATTGAATCGGACCCTACTGCGTGGGATAAAAACCCCAGGCGCCGGAGCATTATGACCAGTGGCTGAGCTTTTAAAAGCAGTAAATAATAGCATTTTACTCACGGCTTATCAACTCAAACCTTCGTTGTGAAATCCTCAGCAATGGCTGCGTGCGCAGCAGCCGGCAGGTCCCGCTCCCCGACGCCACGTGTCGCGGTGGCCGCGCCCCGCGCCGCCTGGTCCGCATCACGCTACAGCTCCCGGCAGCGAGGACTCCGCAAATTCAATATTATATTTTTCCCCGTCGGAGCGAAGCCGACGAGAACCGTGGCTTTGAGCCATTTTGCCGAAGTGTTCACTTCAAAAATCAAAAACCAACTGAGGCGCGCGGGCGACTCACTCTTTTTATATAGGCACCCGCACCTTGCAAATTAAAGGTGGAGAGAAAAATGGACTTTATTTAACTGTCACTGTGACCCTTATGATGCCGAACACGGAGAAAGTCGAAACGCCATATCTCACAATGTTTAACTAGGTTTCAGATAGGCTCAGACTACATAGTACTTACAAATATGGCACATTTGGTAAAAAAAGTTTTTCCACCAGTTTTTTACAAATTTAGAACACTGGTGAAAAAAAATGTACCATGACAAGGTGCTAGTTATCAAGTTATGGCACAGCAATAGAATAAGTTTTTTTTTTCAAAACAGGTGTTAAGTGTACCTTTGTTTTTATCGAAACCGGCGTTTATGCAGAATGATTGATATAAATGACAACCTCGATCACTTTTTAATTTGAAGCCTACTTATATTAATACTTATGGCCATTATACCGACTTTCTTATACTTACCTACCTACGCAGAAACAGCGCCGCCAGTGGATAAAAAATCATACCTAACTTCCGTTTGAAAGCGTTTTCCCTAAGACTGCCATGGCCATCCCCATTCGTCATTTAAATTGAAATTTTTTGAACCTACCTCCTAATCACCTCAATATCTCACACACACAATATCGTCTGAATGTGAATGATAATACTGATGTTCTTATGGTGGGACCATATTAACGGAAAATGACATTAATTATCGGGTTAATAAATCATTTCTCGTTAGTGTGGCCCCAGCATTAGGGGCCTCCAACCTCCCTATAGCCACCCCGTGCCCCGCGAGTAGGGCTGCTCGTTAGGTCTGAGCATTTGAGGCTGTTCCCCTGTATTTATAAACTAATCACATGAGCCTGTTCTCCTGGCGCACTGAATACTTATCTATATCACGAAACCCTAACCTCCATCAAACCTTAAATTACATAACTAGGTAGTATAAACACAATTATCAAGGAATTAAGTGTACAACGTATCAACCTAAAGAAAAACAGTCAATATTCTTACTTCTGATGTGTCAAAAGTTAACCATTACTCCCTGGTTATGCTCTAACAGAGAATGGTGAAATTGGCACTTAACTAAATTATATTTATTCTTAATCAGGTATTGATGTTTTTCTATCAGGCTTTAATGTACTCGTACCTTAAGAACGGTTTTTATGCGGTTGTTAGAAGGGAATACTGTAGGTACCTACTTAATAATGCCCTCAAGACCCAGATTATAGGGCCGCTCTGTAGGCACAGTTAGTATAGATACGTCACTCGAGGCTCCTCATAAGTATGTATATTGAAGATAAGTACCTACTTACAAGCAATGTGATGCGTGATAGTGTGAGAACCGTCTTCTCATTGTCCTTCCTCGTCCAGGCACAACCGGACACTTGTCTGGAGGACCGCGCACTAGGCAGCCTGGTTGCGCAGCCAAGGTTCGACAGTCAGCACTTACTGATATAGGGATTCGGCTGCCTTGTGCGAGGGATCCCATACAACATCATATTATGTTTTACTGGCTGCCCGCAGACGGATTAGGTAAGTAAAGTATTCAAGGCACAGGCAGTCCTCCAGTGCCCATTCGTTTTTTCTCCACTCTATAATAGTGGTCTACAATTAATTGTCTATCATGGCTAGCGGGTTGTAATCGGGTTTTTAGGCACACTTCAAAGGTATCGTGGCGTGGCATAACACAGTGGCCCTCAGTACACACTTCTGTAATAGTTGTAAGTAGTAAATAAAGAGACGTCCATCGTTAGTGTACAGCAATGAGCCATACCAAACTTATAGGTTGTAAACATATCTCTGCGGAGCGCGTCCCGACATATGAAAAGAATAAAAGGATAAACTATAAAATAAAATATCAAAAGCATATGGCACAGTTTCAGTTTATTTTTTAAATGTTACATGTCCTAGATAAAACAAAATACAGTCGGATTAGTGAATTCTTTTGCAATAAAAATATTGTTCCAACACTGGATTACATTCGATTAACATTGAATGCAGAAAGTAATACTTTGTTACTATATACGACAATATATCTCTTTAATTACTTTATTATACAAAACGATTACTTATCTTGCGCTTGCACATCATATACTAACTTAGAAAACATATTTTATTATACATTCTCATTTTAACAAGCAATTTTAACTTGGCTCCCTTATCGGCACATGTCGACAGGACGCAGTACTTTAACATTATAATATGGACCGAAAGTGCCCTTACATTTCATTTATTATATAAATTTAAAAACAATATAATCCATATTTTTTTACAGAAGTCTTGCTGACAAAAGAATTGCAAATATTTTGAAACTAAGCGAAGTTTATTAAAATCAATGGCAGCGTATAAAATCTTAGAAAAACTAAGCACCTAGTAGGTAATTTCGTTGAGAAAATTATAAACAAAATATGACCAAGTAGGTAATTAACATTAGCTATGGGATCGCTATCGCGTCATAAGCGTCTTCAATAAATAAAAGAAACTTATCATTCCTCTCGGTTGCGGCAAAACCTAAAAAGTTATATTGATTTAATTAATTATAAATATTTATAAAAAGTTCGAACCGAAACAGCGTATTCTAGTATTTACAATTTGTTAACTTATAAACTAATTAGAAGCATCAACTATAGAAAACTTTATCATTATTAAAGGCACATGATTTCGCACCCATTACATCCGTGCATCTTCCCAGACCACCGACCTACGCCCCGCTACAACCGTGACTCGCATCACCAGCACAAATACCCACAACAACCAAGTAAAACAGATATTTGTAGATGTGTAAAAATTTAAATATTAGCTAGTAAAGCTTTGGAAGACAGATAATAATTATGTAGAAGACATTGTGGCGAAGTAAATAAGAAACGTACTATAGCTACGAATCACAATCTGAAAGTGGAAAACAAATGAGAACTTATTGATCGGATTAAAGTTCAACTAAATTAATATTCTGTGTAAAAAGATAATAATAAACGTTTAAAAAACAATGCGGTGATACTCGGCACATGTTGTAGCAAAACATACATTCCTATTTCCACCGTTCTATGCATTGTGGATCGGACTTTTCAATATTCATACTAACTTAAAACATTCATATTTTACATTCCATCAACTACTAAGTACTAATGCTTTGGTTCTGCGTGCAGTAAACACAGCATAAGTAAAATATTAATAAGTAACTTAATGGTAATAAGAAACAAAATATTTTAGATACAATCTGAAACATGAAACCTGCAAAATGCTGTGTTTATGGCACGCAGAACTAAAGGTAAGGTTTTTCTTCAGAACCTTTTATGTAAAAGAAATTATTTTTGTTATGTATGTAAGTAAACAAAAGGGAGAAATGTGTTTTATCATAATATATTTCACAAAAAGGATTCTGAAGTACTGTCTCAACAAGCAAGTGTAAGTTTATCGGATGGCAATAGTTTAATGTACAATAGATTATAATTATCGAATTGCTTGCTGAGACAGTGAGACTAACAATACATGGCGGAGACTATGTAATTTGTATTCACAGCTGAAGAACGGAAATATTTTCATTTAATTAATTACATTATTGATTGAGATCCCAGTATGCATTGTTGGAAGGTTTACATAGCTTTTTAAATCGAAACTGATGGCGAGACGTAGAAAATATAATATCTATCTGAAGTGTCTCTGTCTCCATATAATTTCCTTGGGATCGGTTTCTTCAAGATAAATATAATATTTTCTTCGTCCAACATTCTTCAACCACATTAAACATTCATCTAAACAGAACACGTCAATATTACCTCAAGGTATCTTTAAACAAATTATAAAAACTAAGCAGTCATTCAATAACACTAGATTAGATTTTAAAATCTACTGCAAACTAAATGTTGGCTTAAAAATATCATACACATAGTAAGCGTCGCCCGATTCAGGCGCAAGTAAAAAAATAGTTAAATATGTATAAACTAAAAGAGAAATTCAGGAACAGAATTGTATTTATACAGTTTCATTAATATTCATAACTAACAATCTTAAACGTTAAATAAATAATTTAAATAATTCTAGGAGCATCGCGCGCCTCCGCGTCTCGTTGAACGTTTAATGTTTCCTCCATTCATAAGCTAACCAGTTAGTTGTCAGTACAAGGATTTAGTTCACTATACAATTGTCGGTTATCTTATTTTACAATATACGACGACGGTAAACAAAATATTACGTTCAGACGGAAACCTTTAACTCACTTGTCACCTTAAACTCAAACATAAAAGTCGGGCATAATGAATGCGGCATAGTTCAAATAAGTCCATAAAACTTTTCTCACTCACAAATCAACAATTTAACTCTGCGCAGAATGTCCGCCAGGCTGTCTGCACTGTAGTTCCCGTCGTCTGGCGGCAGAGGGCAGTCTGCACTGTAGTTCCTGTCTTCTACCACCAGAGGGCGGCAGTGGGCGCAGCGGTGGCGCTTGGCCACGGCTCACTCGACGCTCTTCACGCGCGCCATCACCTTGCCCTCGAACATCGGCAGCACGTCGCCGTCGTTGCTCACCTCCTCCTGGATCACCGTGTTGTCGAGGTCCGCGCACTCCGTTTTGAAGAAGTATCTGCAATTCAGATGAATATAGTTAGTATCCTGTATAGGTTAGTTCAGATTTTAGCAATTTTAAAGGTATTCATTTTTTATAAGTCCATTTGTCTCGAAGCTACCTTGCCAAAGATTTAGGAATCCTATCCACCAGGGCCTCAAGTCTGCTATTGGTTATAAAAAATATCAATGCAGATATCCTATAGAGACTCAATAGAGACTCCATTGTGATTGGCCCAAAAACGGTAGTCCCTACGACTCACGGCCAGTCTCGATAAAATATAAATGCTATTGACACAGAGTGATCGTGACGTCATCTTGGCATATTATCAGTGTTGCCGCTTTGGTTGGAATTGTAAAGCCAGCATGCACGGATCGTCCGACTTGGGCTTAATTTGAAGATTTTTCACACTATTTATTTAAAAGTATAACTGTTTTATCTGATTCGATGCTTTTTAAAATCAATAAAAGACGTGTTATGGCATTTAAATATATTTTTCATATATTAAACTGGCTGTATAATTAAGACCATAGGCAAAAAAAAAAACTCTATTGTCGTGTCGATTTGTTTGTTACACAGAGTAGGTAATATATATGGTTTTGTTTCTTATGTCAACTTTAACATTGTATCGTTTTGTTTTGTTTTGGTTTTCCCTGTTAGTTGTGGATAAAAAAACATACAGACGAATTCGTTCATTTCCCTGTTGAAAAGTGATCTCTTCGCGAAATTATCGCAAATATGGATTATTTATCGATGAATGTGCAGTTGTGCACGCTTTGAAAGCTGAATTAAGGAAAAGAGGCGCATAAATAAGCGGTCTCAAAGAGCACCTAATTCGGAGGTTAGTTTGTTTACTGTTTACAAACTTATTTTTTACCAAATGTATGCTTGTTTGCTTAGATAACAGTTATGTTTTTTCTTTTTACAGACACCAAGACTATGACCGTAACAGTAACTTGGTTGGAAACGTAGAGGACAGCATCATACAACAAAATGATTCAGTGTATACTGTTGAGTGGCCTTCAGAAACTTTGTATAGCAGTGTGAACACTAAAAATTAAACTCCAGATCTAGATATTGTCACCAATGAGTAACTACTTTGGAATTTATGCACAGTGTACGGTGGCCTGCGCCTAAAAGTATACAGGCGGAGTTTTTAAAATAGCGATCCCTGATGATGAAGGGACCAGCTACATCTGTTATAAATCCGGGGACGTGTTGTGTGTGATGTGTGTAGCAGTGGTGTTTATGTGGATGTGCTTGAGCAGCATGTGAGCTTGAGATTGCTATTTTAAAATCTCCGCCTGTATACTTTTAGGCGCTGGCCACCGTACATACCATCGCTCTTACGGTGAATGAAAACATCGTGATAAAACCTGCATATCTAGATTTTCGAACCCACAAACCTGCAGAGGACCAGCGTGGTAGGAAATGGTCCAAGCTTAGGAGTGGAGTTTAGACCTTAAGGCGATATGCACAAAGGCTCCATTCGAGTGAGCTAGGTGCAGGTACTGACACCCTCACAAATAATAGAATACTTAGTATACTATACTACCATTATTTAGTTTCAACTAACAACTCAACCAGCATTCATTGTGTGGATTACTAATGTGTTATATTTTTTGTATAGCAGTGTGTTTAAACGGAAAGGATAAATAAAAGTTAAATCAGTGTGTAACTCTTTTATTTTTATTGTATTTATTAAATGCCTAATCCATATTTACATTATGTTCTTTCTGAAATTGGTTATAATGATTTTCACAAACACGAGATTGTCGGATAATAATTATTTCACAAGCCACTGTTTTAGAACAGTTTTATTACTTGGTAACATATGTCCTCCTTTTCTTTCCGAACATAACGGATCTGCACAACAATGCGGGATAGTAACTCGATATGATGATAGTTATTTTATAATTAATAAGCTTATAAGATTCAAGATTTTAAAACTTTATTGAGAACCTGCTCCTTTTTTCGGAGTATGTTAAAAATATGGCTAAGAGAATAATGCAATGAGTATCTGAAACGTATAATAAGTATACCTAAGTATTAGATAGTCTTCTACCATCCAGTTCAGAACAATTTATTGCCAAATTATAGACGGCTCCAAACCTTCATAGATATACCATCTTTCCTGCGTTCTTTGGCTATCAGGGGAGTTAAATCCGCGGCAATCTCCTTCACCACATGCTTACTGAGGCGAAATGTCCTCACAAACTCCGAGTCCGGCAAACTCACGAGAGGATCGACATTCCGGCTCATGAAGGCGCGATTTCGACGCCGCTCCTTCAACTCCCGCCGACCTCTGTCCACTCTGTCTGCTAATATTAGCATTTCCCACCGCAAATTTAAATTATAATTCCGATCCATTATGACAACATCTGAATAATACGTGTATATTAGGTGTATCTGCTCAATGGCCTCAGAATGGTAATTTTTGACAGATAAACCGTAATGAAGCAACTGACGGAAACGTCAATAAATAGTGGACTACGCAAATTGTCACCCGAGAGACGATATCGGTGTGGCACTTGTCAGTGGACTAGCGTGTTGTTCAATGTATTATGAGTGGCTTCCATCCAACTTCCATCGAGCTGACACTATGGTCTTAAAAAATACAAGACTGCCAAATGTGTAATTTTGCGCTGTCGACATACAATCGACATACAATTATACTCTAATGCATTTAGTAGACTTGGGGCCCAGAGCGTTGCTATGGATGCGTTTGATATCCACCAATACTATTAATTGATATAGCATTTGTGCTCATTAAACAGATTTCTTTCACATCGCTGTATAGCATCTCTGGTGGATACGCAACCTTAGATTAACTAACAGATGCATTCTTTCGACTTATTTTGGTAATTTTTAGGGCAGCTAGTCACCCTTCTGAACAATAGTAAATTTTCTGCCTTGATAGTAAATTATGACTATTTACTATCCATCTATCTTTATCTGTGTAGCGTATCTCTCTCACCTGTAGTTCCCCTTCCTAGGCAAGTACTCCTTGAAGACCCTGAGCGTGAGCGGGCTGGCGGGCACCTTGATGCGGTAGGGCACGGCCTCGTCCAGGAACGTCATCACCACCACCGTGCACGGCGCGTCGCTGGTGTTGCTGCCGCTGCCTGAGGACTTGCTGCCGCCTGATGTTCTGTGGAGGAGAGGATTTGTGTGTTATCGCATCGCAACATCGCAAGTAGGTGAAGGTATTTTCATAGATTTTCTGTTTTTTTGTTGTTTTTCTTTTGGTTTTGCCAAAACAGACTCATAAGTTCTGGTCCATATACTTTAGTTGAAATTAAACTTTATAAAATATGAGCTCTATGACAAAGTATAAAACCATATAAGTTAACGTATTCCTCCTTCGTTAGGAAGTGGTACAAATCGTTATTATCAACCTTATATACAGGTTGATAATAACGATTTGTACCACTTCCTAACCAAGGAGGAGAAGGCTTTGTAAAACAGCGCGCGTAAGAGTGCTATGACGCTAAGATGTGTTGTACTACGCTCTGTTTGACGGTATTTTACCATAGTAGTAGAGAGCTCTGTTTAAGGAAGCCTTAGGGCCCTCGCGCACCGGGCATCCAAGGCAGGTTATGGCAGCCAGTAAAATATATCAAAATTCGTGGCTGCCTAGTGCGCTCCCATACAACGTCATATGTTTTACTGGCTGCCACAACCCTAGCTGAGCAGCCAGGCTGTCTATTGCTCAGGGGCCCTCAGTGAACGGTCCCAAGAGGTTGTTACACACTGCACGAGTGCAGTGACTAGTAGTGACATACTTGTTCCTTGTGGGCTTGGCGGGCTTGGTCTGCGCCATCCACAGCAGCACGCGCGGCTCCACGCTGGCCGACGTGCGCGAGCTCACCACGGAGACGCCGCTGTCCGTCGTGAGCGACGTGCCCGTCTTCTTGCTGGACCCTCTGTGGGGGGATTACGATGGATAATTAGATTAGGTTTTTTTCTGGGCTGAGCACACACGTACTGGAATATTTGAGCGGTATAATACCAGAATTGAAGATTAGTGCAAATATACCGGAGCGTGTGTGTCAAAACTTTTTCCCGAATGTTTCAGACAAAAACATACAGTAATAGATGCTGTAATAATAAGGCTGTTTAAAACAGTAAGCGGATTTCATCACGCACGCGGGAGGGCACGCTATTTTCCCGTGATCAAATCTGCATGCTGTTAAAAGCAGGCTAACATGGTTGAAATTGTGTGTGTGTGTGTGTGTGTGTGCGTGCGTACCGGCGCGGCTGGTGGTACGGGTCGGAGTGGTGGCCGGAGTCGGCGCAGAGCGCGGAGGGGGCGCGGGGCGGGTGTGTGTGTGTGTGTGTGTGTGTGTGTGTGTGTGTGTGTGTGTGTGTGTGTGTGTGTGTGTGTGTGTGTGTGTGTGTGTGTGTGTGTGTGTGTGTGTGTGTGTGTGTGTGTGTGTGTGTGTGTGCGTACCGGCGCGGCTGGTGGTACGGGTCGGAGTGGTGGCCGGAGTCTGCGGAGAGCGCGGAGGGGGCGCGGCGGCGGGCGCGGGGGGGAGGCGAGCCGCCCGGCGTGCGCTCCGACCACACGCGCGACACGTGCTGGTCTGTGGAAGAAATAAACATTCAATAAACAAATAGGTCTAATCATAATAGCATGGGCTGCCGCCCCAGTAGGCAAACTGTTCGCCGACTTAGTTAGCAGAGTCTTCACAGTTTGCTCGTTATGAGACCACTCTATGCTCTCCTAGTAATGCGCAAAATATCGCACTGGGCAGCCTTATTAAGTGCATGTGCTAATTAATTACAGTAAATTATGTCTATCACCAGGGAGCTCTAGACTCTACGCGAAGATGCCAAGAGCAACATAGCTAGCTAGCCGTAGTGGCCTGAAGGCTAGCGCGGGGCGCAAGTATGCAGCTGTGATCTCTGTAATGAATGGAGCTACTCACCCAGTATTTCCTGGTCGTTGTCGTCGTCGACCTGCAGCTTCTCCCGGATGGCGGCGGCCACCAGCTGCCAGAGCGAGACAGACAGCTCCCTACAGTGCGCTAGTGCGACAGAGACGGAGCTACTCACCCAGTATGTCCTGGTCGTTGTCGTCGTCCACCTGCAGCTTCTCCCGGATGGCGGCGGCCACCAGCTGCGGCGGCAGCGCCTGCGTCGACGCGTCCTCGCCGTCGCCCTGAGAATAAGAAGACAAGTTAGGTATTTACAGTTAATAACATAAGTTTATAATGGTATATAGATGTTGGCAAGTTGCCATGGTTACGACAGTGGTTAGGTAAATGGGCGTTTTCCACAAAAGATGCTTTCCTACGAAACATCAGTGTACGATAACATTATGAGCCTAAATATATTACATCTTCACTATAAGTGGAGACCATGGATAGGCAAGTGTAGGACAGCCTATACAGCCCTAGACAGCCGGTATAGTGGCTGAAATCACAGGCTTTGTGCTCCTTGGGACAGGCATCCAGCGAGGAGGAAAAAGGAGGTTGTCAATTTGTCTGTATTTACTATCAATAGTAGTCGATACCGCAGCCACCTGCATGCGCTGCGGGCGCGGGATCACACCGTGTATAACATCAGTATGTAGTGGATACCTCGGCCAGGCGTCGGTCGAGGCGGTCGTGGCTGTCCTGCTCGCGCTTCACTCGCTCCAGCCGCTCTATGAGCAGCGTCACACCGTGTATAACATCAGTATGTAGTGGATACCTCGGCCAGGCGTCGGTCGAGGCGGTCGTGGCTGTCCTGCTCGCGCTTCACTCGCTCCAGCCGCTCTATGAGCAGCGTCACACCGTGTATAACATCAGTATGTAGTGGATACCTCGGCCAGGCGTCGGTCGAGGCGGTCGTGGCTGTCCTGCTCGCGCTTCACTCGCTCCAGCCGCTCTATGAGCAGCGTCACACCGTGTATAACATCAGTATGTAGTGGATACCTCGGCCAGGCGTCGGTCGAGGCGGTCGTGGCTGTCCTGCTCGCGCTTCACTCGCTCCAGCCGCTCTATGAGCAGCGTCACACCGTGTATAACATCAGTATGTAGTGGATACCTCGGCCAGGCGTCGGTCGAGGCGGTCGTGGCTGTCCTGCTCGCGCTTCACTCGCTCCAGCCGCTCTATGAGCAGCGTCACACCGTGTATAACATCAGTATGTAGTGGATACCTCGGCCAGGCGTCGGTCGAGGCGGTCGTGGCTGTCCTGCTCGCGCTTCACTCGCTCCAGCCGCTCTATGAGCAGCGTCACACCGTGTATAACATCAGTATGTAGTGGATACCTCGGCCAGGCGTCGGTCGAGGCGGTCGTGGCTGTCCTGCTCGCGCTTCACTCGCTCCAGCCGCTCTATGAGCAGCGGCGCGAACTCGGCCGGCGGCAGCACGCGCAGCTGCTCCGACTGCATGCGCTGCGTGCGCGGGATCACCTGCGGGACGAGATAACATTATAACATACTGTTTATTACACTCAATAATAAAATGTACCTACATAAATTTTCAACACAATAGGAATAGTGCGAAAAGGAATAGGCGATGTGTAGAGACAGAGTCAACCTTTCTTTCTGTATCTTCTTAGTTGTACGGCTATGTCCACACAGGCAGGAGGTTTGTTTAGCGCCTAGTGCCTATCGACTCACCAAGCGAGTAGCTCAGTTAAATAAACGTTCTAGTATCTTCGTGAACGGTCGCATTGCTACCCGCTAAGCAAACCTGTCTGTGCGGACGTAGCCTTTTTCGTACAAGGGGAAACGAGCTTTATTAGTTAGGCATAAGCATCTGTCAATGAAACGTATCATGCTATATTTTACGAAGTTATAACCGCGAGAATTGACCCATAAGAGCAGGAGAAAATAATTAATGATAAGACTTTTAAACGTACCACCATGGAGGAGTCCATCTCCTTGTTGAGCGGCGCGGGCCCGTGCAGGCGCGCGCGCAGACGCGACGACTCGCGCCCCTCGCGCCGCAGCGACATGCCGTCACTGCAAGCATACGGTATAGTTTAATCATTTGTTCAACTATTAAAAGTACACGTAAAAGTATGGTGTTGTTTTGTCAGCTGTAGCTAGAATATTCAGTATTTCAGAATGAGGCTCTAATACTTTTACCGACTAAGCGCTGATAGGTATATATGTGATTTTAACAAAGACTTACTTAAAGATGAAAACAATGTTCTACAAATGTATCAATATCACAAAAAAAACTGCGTTATACTATGTCTAATATGTAAAACGATTCAAACAAAGAAAACATGTTTTAAAAGCCATTCGGTAGATTTATGAAATCTAACTATGTAACTATGATAAACTTACTTCATTAAACTGATGTTTGCTGGCAGACGCTGCTCGGGGCTTCTATGTAGTTCTAAACTTACTTTATTTACGTCTTTGTGTCCTATTTGCATTATTTCTCTTACACATACGTTCATAGCGTTATGTGAAAATCATAATCATCTTCTTGGAGATATTATGTAGTGAAAGCAACTTATCTGACTGATTATACCGTCAAACTAAAGAATTATCAGCAAAAAAACGGGAACACATACGATTAGTTCATTTGAAACTGGGTCGGATAAGTTTTCTTCATTATACTTTTGTGACAGCTAACGGATTCAGCACGTAACCACGGTATTTATTATCACGAATATTACTCCAACTGACCCTCAAACTAAACCTAAACCTTATGGCTTACTTATAGTTACATATTATTTTTACTTACACACTGCTACCAGAAAGCGATATAGCATCACTATCGGTCCGCCCGCTGCTGAGACTGGCTCGCTCGGAGTCTTGCCGTGAAGTCGTGCAGTAGCCCGCATACGACAGGTGAGGCGCATGCGAGTACACCGAGCGAGAGCGCCCGAACGACCCCTTACTGCGCCGGGTTAACACGCGACGGTCGAAGGGTTAAGGGATTGGGAGGTTAGGGTCGAAGGATGCGCGAATTGGGTGGGGATAAATGTTATGGAAGCGAAATGTAGGCGGGGGCGAAATGGTTTGGTAAAAACGGATTTCAATGAGCATGGCATTGCACATTCATAGATTATGTGCATCCATAGCATATTTTATATGGGGAATCAAAAAATTAAGGTAAGCAAGGATTTAAACAAAAGGGGGCAGTGCGCAATCAATTTCAGGTTTTAAGTCAAGGGATTAAGGATGGGGTGAGGATCGTTGCGGGCACAGCAGTACGTCGCATGCAGGCGTCATTACATGGAGGGGGAACAAAAGAAAACACAAAACAAATCAGTTAAGCGAAATTAAAAACAAAAACTATCAATTTTGGAGGGTATAAGGGTGGTATTGATATGTGGTTAGGTAGAAAAGATAAGAAAGAAATCAGCAATGAGTTAAAATATTTTACAAAGTAATGTCTCATTGGTGGAAGATTTTCCTTCTTTTCTTGTGTAACTAATTACATACAAATATTTAATCATGTAACAAAAACGGGTATGATATTTACAAAATACCATAAGCATTAGACAAAAATGCTTATGATAGGTATCATGCTAGGTACGGGGTCACACATAACAAATTAAAATTGGCAAATAAAATTTAAAAGGATGGGGAATACTACCAACAAAATAATTATCATTTTACTGCTATTCAACCGCTGCAAAACTAACGCAGCATTCACACCGCTAGATGGCGACACTTTCGGGCAATGCAACTATCTTGCCTGCTCAGGCGCAGACTTGCAAACTCCTTGGACCCATAAACTCTTTGGTGCCCATCGCTTACAGTTACAACCTCCTTGCTGCCAAAAAAGTGTCCCAGCGGTAGAGTGAAATACTCCTTGCTCTCAATACTCACGGTGCTTGTTCTGAGTGCAGGCGGCGCGACTGCGTGGCGAGTAGAGCGTCGTGCGTGAGTCTCGCCGGCGCTGACCCCAACTCCTGACCTTCGTGGAGCGTGGCCAGACCCGGCGCCGGCGTCTGGGGAAACACGTGGGTTGTGTTATGATTGTTGTGGTGCAACTAGATGTTTTTGTGATTGTTAGGTCATGAAAAAGTAAAAAAAAATAGGTTTGAATTTTGATGGTGTTTACAATAATTAGTGTTTAAATTTGAGCAGCAAGGGGAACTAGAGATTTTTGAATTCCAGAAGAATTCCTACGGTCGGAGAAGCTTTCATGACAAAGCTAAACAGTGAGACAATATCATAATCGTTAGCAGCCCATACTCATCCAGACATCTATCAAGGAGTGCCACAAGACAACACTCACTTACTACCAGCCACCTAAGCTCGTTGCTCCAGCGGGCGCCCCACCCCATGTTGTTTACCTCCACTGTAAGGACTAGCAGGCTGGAGGGCGTCCCACTCTCTACTTACATCTTTCCCGACGAGCGCGGGCGGCGAGGCGTCGCGGCTGGACAGCGGCTGCGTGGACGCGCTCACGTACGAGACATACGCCTCGGAGCGAAGGAACGCCTGGTAGGTCGACTCTGTGATGGCGCGAGTCACCTGGGGATACAAATTTGTTATATTAGTATACATCAATAAATAATACAAACCGTGACTTGCATTTTATTCGAAAGAATAGATTCTATCCATTGTACATATATGGTCACTATCCTACGCATGCTTATCCTTGCTAGGGATAGTAATTAAATAATATATTATAGATAGTGAAATATAAGCGGTCCTCTACATACACATACATAGATTGGGGTCGCGGCCCCCCAATCTATAGAGTTCTATATCTGTAGGCATGGATTATGCATAGATTATAAAGTCGAAGTCCCTATTTGTTCCCGTAATATTTTTTGCCGTTCTACAAACAGTAGCTAGGTTATATAGTAATCGGCACACATTCTAAAAACCATTGTGGTCAACTTGTACCACCTTGTTAATCTTTTAAAAATTGAGTTCTATAGGTCTGATTTCAGCAAACCTTTAAGTGAAAACCCATAAGGTAGTACCTCCTGCTCCATATCATCGAAGATGGTGCGGTCGATGTAGCTGCCGTCCTTGAGCGCCTGCTTGACCTGCGCCTTCAGCTGCTCCGGCATCGCTAGCTGGGACTTGCGCAGGAATCTGAGGGGGAGAGGGGGGTTTAAGCATTGACTACTGACCAAGACTTTAGTATAAGTACAGTATAAAGACTCACACCTTGTACTAATGTACTCCCTTGCGGGGTAGGCAGAGGTGCATTGCTGCACTCACTTTTCGCCAGTGTTTATGTTAGTCCCAATGTAATAGACAAGACTTTAGTTTGGGAAATATTATGTATTCTAATGCTTGACACTGTTGTTAGATTAGGTATACTTGGTTCTATGTATGTAAGTGACCTAACATATAAAAATAAATCCCAACAAAAAAATATATAATTATAAACAAACAAAAAACCCGACTGCACGCTAAAAAGATGAAAACAATCTCCCTCTCACCGAAAAGCTACGTACAGACCGGCCCAACGAAGCTTGGCACGAAGTTAGCCGACACCCTGAATGATTTCATAGATTACTTTTCAAAAATCCCACGGGAAAACCCTTCCAAGGCGCAACAAATCCCATGGAACATCCAGTCGTAGTTTAAATTCATTATTTGCGAAATCGTTAATGTTTCGGCATTGATGGAACATTACAAACCGCGACAGTATTTATTATTATTCATACTAACTTGTATATAACCGCAACGGTCTGCCTGACGGCCGGCTGCTCGGTCTCCTGGCGCAGCCCCAGCACGGCGAAGTAGAAGTCGAGCCGGTCCGTGTGCAGCTTGCCGGCTCCGGAGACAAACGAGCGGAACAGACGCACGCCCTCCTCATCCTGGTGGGAGTTAAAGGAACAATAAGTATAAAAAGTAAGAGTGTATTGTACTAAGTTAAAAGAACTCATTGGTACATGTCAGCGCCGGGATTCGAACCCGCATCGCTGGCGTGAGAAACGGGCTCTTATACCCGAGTACCCGACTGAGCTATCACCGCTCACCAGCTGGCTGCTTAAATGATGATTACTTTGAGACATACCTCGAGAAGAGCGTGCAGCGTGCGAGCCCAGCGCAGGTAGGGCGGCGAGGCGGGCGACCGCGCCGAGCTGGCCGACGAGCCCTCCGTCTCCTCGCGGTACACGCCGCCTCTGCAGATATAACACTATGTTAAGTCTCTAGTCTGTTAGGTACATAGAGGCCCCTAAGCCCATACCTAATGTTTATAAGCACAGAAAGTTTGAGTATGTAAGTATATCTAGGATGGGAAGGTCCTTCTGTCACGCCACCGGCGCTGGCAGAAGCCATGTGTTTTTCAGGATACAGTCAAGAAAGTAGCAGATTTATGTAGGTAGTCACAAAACACAATATCGAGTGTGGGAAAAGTATTTAAAAAGTGAGAAGTGGGCAAACTCTTTTTGTACATATATATAATTCACCCAAAGGTTGCCTGGAAGAGATCGCTTTTAGCGATAAGGCCGCCTATTGTGCTAACTCCTTTTGTTAATGTTATGTATGTTGTGTGTTTTGTTCAATAAAGTTATATTGTATTGTATAATATACAGGGTGTCCCAAAAGTCAACGTCATCCCTTAAAGAGCAGATAGATCAGCTCATGAGAGGCCAGAATATCACAATATGACCTTAGTAAAAACTCGATAATTTTCGAGATATTGACACTTTTATAAATTTGCTGAAAATCGACACCTTGGAACAGTTTTTTGCGTGCCGCCGGTACAAAAATCCATATTGTTAAAATTTGTTTGGTGTTGCATCACCCTGTATAGCCCTGCTATTGATCGCAGTCAAAAAAAATATCGAGTAATGCTGTATGTTTAAAAAAAACACGGGTTTCAAAGTCATAAAAGGTAATCGTATTTTTTTATAAACAACTTTGACTCTACATACTGTAAAAAAAATATACCACGCAAACCTGGCACCTTATTTGAAAAGATTGCTCATTTAATGCAGTTTCCAAAATGGTATGAAACGTTGCTATTGTTTCAATTAACAAAAAAGTTATTGCTATTTTAGTACAAAACAACCTCGATGTAAAATTGTTTGAAGGAAATTTATCTGACTGAATTTATTAAGGGTAAGTCATGTTGGAATGAGTAAAAGTAAAATAGGTGGTGTGGCCAAGAGTGGGAAAAGAGACAACGTTGTCACAGTTAGTAAAAAAAACGCATTTTGAGTATCTTTCTCGGAAAAAGTTGGACTATAGCAACTCCACATTCCCCATAAATGTAGCGCATGGTAACGTACATTCCTGAGTAGTGCTAATGTGTCATATTGTACAAGTAAAACGCTTACACATGTACATTGTACACCCACAGTATCCAAAAAAGGGACAGATCAGTTTGTCATTAACATTACCTCTAATTACTTGTTATTTATTTTAAAGTTATTGTTAAACAAAACCAAACTCTCAAAATTATGATTATGACCATTAATGAGTATAATTTTTTGCTGATTATGTACTTAATATAATAATGTGGTTTTATAATTTTGAGAAATAAAAATAAAAGTCAATAAATGTTTGTTTTTTTTTAAATAAGGTGTAAAAAACGCAAAATATGTTTTATAAGAGTTTGGTAAGTTTTTTCTTAGCTATTTTTGCGTCATCTATGTTGCCACGGCTGACCCCACCACCTATTTTACTTTTACTCATTCCAACATGACTTACCCTTAATAAATTCAGTCAGATAAATTTCCTTCAAACAATTTTACATCGAGGTCGTTTTGTACTAAAATAGCAATAACTTTTTTGTTAATTGAAACAATAGACGACCGAATGGCGTAGTGGTTAGTGACCTGACTACTGAGCCGATGGTCCCGGGTTCGATTCCCGGCTGGGGCAGATATTTGTTTAAACACAGATATTTGTTCTCGGGTCTTGGATGTGCCCGTAAAATGGCAATAGGCCCGCCCCCTATTACATTGGGACTAACATAACACTCTGGCGAAAAGTGGGTGCAGCAATGCACCTCTGCCTACCCCGCAAGGGAGTACATTAGTACAAGGCGTGAGTGCGTGTTTTTTTTTTTTTTTTTTGAAACAATAGCAACGTTTCATACCATTTTGGAAACTGCATTAAATGAGCAATCTTTTCAAATAAGGTGCCAGGTTTTCGTGGTATATTTTTTTTACAGTATGTAGAGTCAAAGTTGTTTATAAAAAAATACGATTACCTTTTATGACTTTGAAAACCGTGTTTTTTTTAAACATACAGCATTACTCGATATTTTTTTTGACTGCGATCAATAGCAGGGCTATACAGGGTGATGCAACACCAAACAAATTTTAACAATATGGATTTTTGTACCGGCGGCACGCAAAAAACTGATCCAAGGTGTCGATTTTCAGCAAATTTATAAAAGTGTCAATATCTCGAAAATTATCGAGTTTTTACTAAGGTCATATTGTGATATTCTGGCCTCTCATGAGCTGATCTATCTGCTCTTTAAAGGATGACGTTGACTTTTGGGACACCCTGTATAGCTTAAACTTTACGCAACAATCACTGAACCCTTATGTCTTTCTGTTGAAAATGTTATAAAGCTATGTACTCACTTGGGCACGTGCGGGTGTGTGAACACATGTTTGTGCGGCCTCCTCTCCTCGCCCGACGCGGGCGGCAGCGACGCCCTGTCGGCAAGCTTGTGCTCCCAACCTGCGCAGGCCACACCACATTACATTACACACCTAGTTACTGTAGCATTAGGATTCAAACCGTATTGGATGAAGCTCATATTATGGTAAGCTGCTGATAGAAAAGACCATAATTTTTTGATTTATTGGATGATACGCATTGATATATTAGATTTCAGCAGCAGATCCAGAACCATTGAACACATGTAGCTATGTTTAGCAGCCAGAAGGATGGGTGGCCACTGTCCACTTCACCAGTACACTATCCATCATCAAACCTGCATCACGGCAACGCCACAGGACACGAGACGAGTACGTCAGAACGACCTTTTATCACGTCCCACTATCGCGCATTGCGCCGTGCTAGATACGCTGCTCATTACAATATGAGACTACACACTTCGCTTACATATAATAAAAATGGCGTCATCATTACTTGAGCTTACACTTTTCATAACTTTAATCGCTAAACCACAACAGCTTTCACACTACAATATGACATACCTTGCGGGTGGCCGCCGACGGGCGTATGGCTCATGGCGCTCCGGCCCTGCTCCCACCCGCGCGCTGCATGGCGAGACACCACCTGCAACAATACATATACGTATTTACATGTATTGCATAAGGGCAAATTTTATGAAAAACTGCAAAAATATACACCTTTACATCTAGGAATTGAACAAGATCTGATTTTATGGCTATCGAGAAATAGTAGTTGGAAAATTATACGTGCAATAAAGAATATATTAATTACAATTTGAAATGTTCTTCAGCTTTGAACTGTGTCTAATAGGGTGTGTCCTAATGAAATAAAAGTGTTTTTTACACATACCCTCTTATTTTATTATAATACCTACCCTAATGTTAAAGTGTGAAAGTATTATACTTTACCCCTTATTCATAGAAAAGTTACAGAATGTTTTAGCTACTGACATTCTATATCTTTTCTATGAATAAGGGTTATTTTGTATAGGGAGGTATGCATTCTCCAGATTTACTTTCAGGACAACCAAAAGGTGGAATAGGGAAGTAAACGACAAACTGGTCCAAATTCAGCAATAACATTTGTTTTAATGCTTTAACTTGAATCCCTTACATAAAAGTATAAACAAAACTTAATGGATTAAAGACAACTCCTTCCAACTTTTTATACATATTATACCTGCATAAAATATGCAACTAACTTACTTGAATAATTTTAAAGCATTTCAGTTTGAAACAGCCCTTTAATAATCTCACAAAAAACATCAACCCCATACTAAAATGAAATTATCAACGCACAAAATGTCTGATCCGCTGCGCAGCATCCAAACACCAAGCCACCAAAAAAATCAATAGAGTACACAATAAAGATCATGCCAAGTAGTAATATATCTGAATTCTGTGAGTGTAAGAAGGACAACATGCAAAAAAAGTGAGACAGCGGACTGAAGTCAAGAGTCTTTCATCATCGATCGGCGTGGGTTTTGAAATATCCAACTTGGACTAAGCTTCCTTTGTTATGTGCATCAGAATTATTAAATGTAGGGTATATTACACTAGTGTTATAACCAATAATAGAATATCAAATTTCATAACCAATTGTAAAAATAATATTTGGGAGCTTTTTTGTACAATAATTTCATGGTGATCAGCTTTAAGTTCACTAATACTTCACAAAAGAGGATGAATTATAATAAGAACATGTCAAAACATATTAAATCATAACTTCATGCTTCAATACTTAGCAGTAAAAAATGGGGCAAAAAAACACAATAATAGACCTTACCACACTCATTGTCCTTGAACAAACAATACACTTTGGAGGTACTACACCAGTTAATAGATTTACTTTTTATATTATTACAGCTTATTACAAGCAGATATTAATATTTCACAGAAAAAATGTAACTGAGAAGAGCACGACTGCGCAATGCTCCGACAGCGGGACGAGTGAAAGGTCCGCAGTCAGCCACCAAATGTTCCCTAACAATAGGGTTGTTCAAGCTTTTCTCATGCCCCTCATGCAATGTAGTATATTTATGTACATGATAGGATGTATGCATTAAAAAAATCTATACCCGCTGCCAAGTTTTTTGTTGTTGAAAGTAATCTCATGTAACAATATATTTAATAAGGTTATTATTTGTTGTAAAAAACAAATACAATACACACTACATATAGCTACACGAAATTTCGAATACACAATAGATACATAACCTAAGTAGGAATTTGGTTATTTATAGAAATTAGTATATTACAATTCAACAACTATTGTTACCAATACCGTTATAGTGAAGTAACCTTCTTCTTATATCTTAATGTGGATTGCCAAGCTTGAATTTAGTTCTTCTGACATTCAAACATTCTACCAAAAAACCCGAAATTACTTTAGAAACAAAGTTTTATGGTATGCTTTGGATATCCATTCATATGTAAGGAATACTATCACGTGTTGTATTTATGAAAAGGATTATAATATCACACGGAGTATCTACAAGATAACAAGGAAATAAACAGGATCTTCATAAATAATAGAAATCTCACCCGGAAGAAACATGTCATGTATTTATATACGAACCATGACAGAAACCTTAGACGAAATTATCGTAACTTACCCTATCACTATCACAGAACTTTGGAAGACTGGTTAATTGAGGAACTCGTCATGAGCTTTTCATAAGCTACTAAATAATAAATTAGCTTGGTTGCGTTCATTTGTAAACAACAGTGACATTTTGTGTTGTTACATTTTTGACAGAAAGCCAGCCAGCGAGCGGCAGACGTCGTTCCTTTCCACCATGACAGTTTCACAACGCCATCTAGTTGAGAATCAAAAACCAACATGCTTGGCGCGGCGCGGGCAGGCAGGGTGGTTCTCGGAACAATGATTTTCGCTCTGTTGAGTGAGTATTTGCATAGTCACATAATTTGCACTACAGGTGGCGGGAGTGGTAGGCGCGCGAAAATTTTAATTTAGCTTTAAATTTGAAAAGTTTTATTGTACACGCCATTTATTTATTTCAGTTTTTATTTTGTGAATAGAACTGACGAGGATTTAGAAGCTCTGTTTTAAGATTAGATCACTTTTTTTTTTTTGTTTTTATAAATAAATATTACCTATAAGAAAAATAAGTAACTGGGTACCTGCTTAGCAGCTTACAGCCGCTGCATCTTTTATTTTTTTCTACTTCATTGGAGAGATGACCGTGTGAAATATCTGAAACAATGAAGTTTATAATTTATGAAGGATCAATACAATGGTTCATTATATACCTACACTCACGGGCAATGAAAAGGTTCCACTGAGAAAAACACCAAATTACTCCTAAATGGAAAAGGCTAGCTTAATGACGCCTTCTGCAACATTGTAGTACATTTAACAGAGCATCAGGATATTACCAACTAAACAGGGTAACATTTTGTTCAAATGTTTAATTAAAAGTTCGATAAAATTGAGGTCGTTCGGTTTTGGATTTTTGTGAGTGAAACGTTTTATTGCCCGTGAGTGTAGTTATAAATAAAATAATTGTAACTTTAACATACTTTTGTAAGTACTTATAAGTAAGTACCAACTTGCACTGCTATTAAAATAGTACTGCGGTATTGCGCGGCTGACACCTTCCGCAGAACACGCGCTGCAGGTCCTCAGCAAAATTTTGCTCTTTTGCTCTTCTCTATAAGATGATACTTAGGTATGCTTGTACTTAGGTACGCATGTAAATCTGGCCGTATGTAACTGAATCCATCTTTATCTACCAACTAGTCTACCAACAACGAAACGATATAATCTAAACTTATGGCATGTTCATGTACCTGCGTGTAAAACGGCCTATCTACTTGCTACCTGTCTAACTTTGGTCGCAAAGGGCTTAGAGAAGCTTATAGATATTGACAGTTGATATAAACCACTAGGTAGGTACCATCCCTGCAAAGTGATTAGCTTTGATACGCAAACAGCCTAACTGATCACAATTTTTGAAATATCGCATTGTCCTAACGGATCATAACATCGAGCTTTGTCAGTAAGTTTTTTTTTGTCAGTAGCTTGATGGTATCAAACAATAACTTTCACACTCCATATAATAAAACCAACGGTGGGGATAATAAGCCACCAAATGTTGGGGATAATAAGCTTTATGGAAGCAGCTATTATCTACTTCAACATGAATTGAGAATAGTGCGTAATACAATTTTACATAACCACAAACCATAAAAAAGGTTATCTGATAAATTCAAACTTTTGCACCTAGTATCAGTTGGGAAGGGCCCTCTGTACACACTAAGCGACTCTTTGATGTGCCCAAACTTTCCGATTTCCTTTGATTGGCGTAATGGAACTGTCCGCGTTGTTATTACTCTAATTGAATTTCACAAAGTCGAGCCGCATTACGTGTATTGGCCTGATAGACGTACGCAGTCAAATAATGCCTGTTTTAAATATATAGGTACTATTTTTTCACTAAAACTATGTCTATTTTACTTTCTATGTATTTTATTTTCATCTATATTTTTAAAGATTAACAAAAAATAAAAAAAAATACCCTCCTCCTTCGGCAGTCGGGTAATAAGGACTTATAAGAAAATATAAAACTTTAAAATCCATTTCAAACAACACAATAAAATAATATAGGCACCTGTTTTTTGTTCCTCATGCCAAATAAATTAATTGACGACGAAATAATCCAAACCAATCACGAAAAGCCTACTGTACAGAACTGCACCGCTGTATATCATATTATGTATGTCTGTGAAAGCATTTAATCAAATGATACGAACAAAGGTTTCCTTTCATACGGGGAAATGCAAAATCAATTCATTTGTTATTTTGCAGGCTTTCAGCATTTTGACGGCATTTGATATATTTTTGAAAAGAAAGGCTTTATCAAAATGTTCTATGTATTGATGTTGACGATGGAAATAGGTAAACCTTTCTAAGGATTATTTAAAATGAGTGACTTTTTGATTGATTTAACCGATATAGTAAAAAGTTAATAGGTACATAGTTTTTCTTTAACAATTTGTCTGAATTTATTAAGTACACTTACTTAGTTACTCTTCAGATTCAGATGACTGTCTTTTTATTTTTTATCAATAAAATAGATTTATTACCTAAACATACATTTTATTTGTACTTGTTAACATGTAAGTAAGTAAGTATTTAATTAAGTACATAATATAAATACCAGATCTGGCACATGAATACCTTCACGAAAATTCTAATCAATAGCTCGACTGTCCCTGATCCCTTGATCGGAAAAAGATGAAACTTTAACATTTGTTACTAGTTGCGGTAAACTGTTTGTTACTCGGTGAAAGTGGGTAGAAAGGGGGATAGATCAAAGGAAGTCGAGACAAAGCGGAGCCTTTTAACTTTATTTAGCCGAGTGGTAAGTTTAGCCGGTCGCGAATCGCGCAGGTTAAAGAGTAACACACTCACTTTGTGTCGGGGAGAGGGGTAAGGGGTGGTAGCGGGGTGCGGGCGGCGAGGGCATCAAACAGGGCCGCTAATGCCGCCCGCACGCGACCCGCTTTGTCGGCACCCTTTGAGTCGCGGATGATACTGAGCCACCTTCGCTTTGCAGGCGCCGCGGCTCGCCTGGACAATAAATTCTGATCGCTAGTTCAAATACGTGCATCCGACTGTGTGACACGCATAGAGTTCTGAACAGCGATAGTCACGGCTGGGAAAAACACGACTACACTTCCTGCCACCGTATCACCCACGTTGTACCACCGCACATTAGCAATGGCAACGCTGCAATCTGAGTTAATCTGACATATCTTGAATGGATCTGACGGTTCATTGACAGATCATTAGCACTTCTTAACACGATTGTTGCATTACAAACGGCAGCTTTTATTCGTTTTTGTGAAAAAGATACCTTTTAAGTTAATAGATTTTCTGAGTTACTTAATCAATTTTATCAAAACAAAGTTTCAATTATGTCTACAATACCTCAACACAAACCAATGAGAAATCAAATAATAATCTCATGGATATAAAAATATATAAACTTAATCCTACAAAGGAGCAAATTAAGGCTTTGTTTATTATTACCAAGAACAAATTCTTTTCACAATGGTTAGATTGAGATAAAGGAGAAAGAAAATAAATCGGGATAAAATTAGATGAACAGCAATAAAGAACGGGAAATAAAACGCAGCTGCTATTCAGACGAGCTAGTTTATTGAAGAATCCATGTTTCGGTTGAAAAATATAATCTATCAATATTTCTTAGGGATAATGGGACAGATGTTAACGAGTAAATATTCATCGGTACATCGGTACTTGAGAATTTGATACTAAGTTCATCGGAAAATTTATATTATTCCCGATGGACATTGGTTCCAATTAAAAAAAAATGGAAACAGAAATAAGCGAAGCAATCTTTTTAAAAAAAATGTGTTGGTAGACTTATTACTGTACAGTACTATACATGTATACAATATCAGTTAGGAATGTGTGACCTAACTGATATTATACATGTATACATATATGAAGAGAATAATTAAATTAATGAGAACCTCCTCAATTTTAAAATCGGATAAAAATAGATTTTCCACCGAAAAAAAAGCATGATTTTTTTATTAACACCAGATAAGAAAAAAACCATTACAATTAAAATTAAATGATAGTGATGTATCATATTTACGGTGGAGAATTAACAGGTAGGTATTATCGGTGTCCCCTACACTAGGTAAAACCCGTATCGTAGGCAGATTAGACAGAAAGTTTTCACCTAACTGCTGACTTTCCCGCATTTAAAAAGTATGTATGTTTAATTGAAGATAAAATGACAGAAATACTTTATGAAAAAATTTATTACCTACTTTATAAAATGAGTAAATTCAATATACTTAGTAGATGATCTACCAAATTTTATCAATAACAGTTCATAATAAATTGAGGTTTTTGAACATGCGATTATAACGTCACATCACATAGCTATCGGCAAAGTACGCAGCGTTTGCGTTATTCACACAACGACGGCAAGCGACGCACTACAGCGGCTATCGGGGCGAATCGACACGGGTTGCCATCATTTACCTACGTTTTCCCTTTTGGGGAATTTGTATTGAAATAAATTTATCAAAAGATCTAGTACCTATTATATTACTAACGGAGTCATAGTTACAAAAAAACACCTACAGACGAATTGCAAATCTCCTCGAAACTCTTCATACTTTTAAGGCGGTTAAAATATGCACGAACTGTGAAATGAAACAAACCCAACCACGAACTACAGACCATTAAAAATTAAATATCGTTTATTTATCAATTTTCAATAGATTTGTGCTAAAATAAAGGTAATACTAATTGATTAAATAACATTTCACTTTTCATGAAATATAGATGAGCTGTAAGATCTATGCACAGATTTTTTACTGAGATGCATAAAATAATCATTATTTTACAACTCTGGCAATACCAAAATCAAGAGAGCGCCCGCTGTTTTTTACTTTTCACGTTTATTCCACGTCTAATGTCACTTGAATATAAAACGTTAATATTTTAAGGACATTGAGCGAAATGTCAAGATTTTAAAGTGGCTTTAGCGGGTTAAGCAAGCAGACATCTATAGCGGGATAAGCAAGTACACATGAAATTGTAAAAAAAAATGCTATGGGAATGTTTTTCATTGCACATAACATTATACTCGGTAACTATAATAATAATAATAATAATAAGTTTATTTGCCAAAAAGAACACAGTTACAATTAATGTACAAACAGTAGGTATATAGGTACAATGGCAGAGAGTCTGCAGTAGAAATATATGGGGTAGTAACCCCTAAACTAGGCAGAGCCTGTAACTTAGGGGATACTTAAATATCCTTAATTGCTACCGGTATGCAACACACATTACTACATGGATTTACGTAGGACATTAATTGGATTGAAATTTAGGGAACATTATTTAAATTTAAAGTTAACTTATGTTACTGAAATAAATAAACAATGAACAATGATATTATATAAGCCAAGATATAACTAAATTTTACATATAAAATACTAACTTATCTAAAACTATTACAATAAAGTTTTGAGCAAATCCTCAATCTCTTCATAGGTTAAGGTTAGCAAAAGTGTTGTGACCTTTCTTTTACACTCAAAGTTATTTGTGTGATAAATATTGATCATTTTATTTATCTTATTATAGAGTCGAGAGCCTTGAATATCGTAATTTTGACAGGTAAACTTCAACCTGTGCTTAACAGTCGGGAAAACATTTTTGCCTATACGCGAATTACTTATGGCAGCGAGATGTTCAGCTGTAATTGATTTGTGTTTTCGTAATACTGTTTTTTGAATATATAATTTCCTAACTGACAACACGCCACATTCTGAGTACAGTGCAGCAGTTGGATATCGGAATGGTTTAAACATCAACACTTTTAGAAGCGCGCGTTGAGCACGCTCAAGCTTCAGTAACAGTGTTTTCCCGGCTCCTCCCCATGCACTTATACAATAGGTAAGATTAGATTCTACTAGGGCAAAATATACCATTTTTAATGTAGAGAAGTCAGCTGAGCGACGGAGATTTTTAAATATGGCTATTAGTTTTCTGACCCTGTTTGTAAGAGCTTCTATGTGTGCATGCCATTTAAGTTTCTCGTCAATATAAACGCCGAGGTATTTGGCACTAGTAACCTTAGTTATGGGAATACACGAACATAGAGTGGCGTTATTGCATGTATGGGCTATGATGGAATAATTTGGTGGTGGTTGTTGGGAGTTCAATAATGCAAAAGCGACATATTGTGTCTTCTTAATATTTAAAGTGAGCAAGTTGGTAGATAACCACTGTTGTACCCGTCGAAGGCTGATCTCCGCACTCTCCTTAAGTTCCGACCAATCAGTGCCGTGGATGACAATAGCTGTGTCGTCGGCATACGTGAATATTTCAGAATTTGACAGTTGAAGGTTACATAGCTGATTGATATAAAGTTGAAAGAGAGTGGGGCCGAGAATACTGCCTTGTGGGACACCATAGGAGATACCTTCTTCGTCACTTGTAAGAGACTCAATCTGAGATACCTGCTTTCGGCCATTAAGGTAGTCGCAATAAATATCGACGCCTCTAACTCCTGCTTGCTCAATCTTTTCCACAAGGAGCGGGATAGAGACAGAATCGAAAGCCTTAGACAGGTCTAGGAATACAGCAAGACATTTACGTTTCTTATCGATATGCTGAACAATTGAGGAGGTCAATGCAATAACAGCGTCTTCGGTAGACCTTCCAGACCTGAAACCGAACTGTTTATCAGAAATAATACTGTTTATATTCATGTAGTTTACGAGGGTGTTATTAAGAATTCTCTCCAATATCTTAGACAGAGCTGGGAGGACCGATATTGGTCGGTAGTTGTCGACACTGCCTCTATCTCCCGCCTTGTGGATTGGGTGAACAATCGCCTTTTTAAAGGCATCTGGAAAAACTCCAGAATCTACTGCCAAGTTGCAGATATATGCAATAGGTGGAACAAGAGTAGCTCTGGAGGCCTTGATAATTCTTGCTGAGATTTTGTCCCAGCCCACAGCGCAGTCATCCCTAAGATTGAGTATCTGGGTTTCGATATCACTGTAGTCGGATTTAAGTATTACCAGAGAGTCTTTAGGGGAACAGCAGGATGGAGGATCTTTAAATTTACCTAAGTTAGGAATTTTTGATGCAAGATTTTCGCCTACATGTGCAAAGAATTGATTTACGGCATTTATAGAGAGTGAAGGACTGGAGCGACACTTAAGCAATTCTTTTGAGGATTTAAGTGTTTTTTTCAGGTTAGCAATTGATTTTATTGTTTTCCATAGAGCTTTACAGTTGTGTTTAGTTCTTGCCAATTCGTTTTTTTCATAGTTGGTTTTAATTTTTCTTAGTAAGTTAGTACAAAAATTTCGATACCGTTTGTAAGTGATGCTTAATATGATATCATCCGGAGTTTTTTTTAGTTTGCTGTGCATGTTATCGCGATTTTTTAAACAACGTAGAAGGCCCGCAGTCATCCATGGTTTCAGGAGGCGGTATTTTGTTGGAACTATGCTGTATTTGGTGTTCTGCTCAACCACGTTGGATATAATGCTGATAAGGTTGTTTGTAGCAATGTTGACATCCGAAGTATCAGTTACATTGGAAAAATCGCAAGCAAGCAGGTCCCTTTGTATCGCCTCATAATCTATACAGGTTTTGTATTTGCCCGTCGCCGTTTTCGTTTTAGCACAGTCGATACTTAATAACACCGGGGCATGATCGGTTATGCTTGTCTCAATAACCATAGTAATTGATGAGATGGGTGATCGAAGAATGACATGATCCAGACAGCTTTCTTCACGAGTTGGGTACAAATGGGCAGGCAAGAGCCCATGAGATGCAGTTAGGTTTAGGTAGTTGTCGCTATGAGAGTCTTGTTTGTCATTTATTATGTTGATGTTTAAATCACCCACGATAGCTAGAGTTTTATAAGACTTTAGATTGTTAAGGACTGTATCTAGGCTGGCTATGAATTGATCTGTATTTTTGTATGACGGAGATCTGTAGATAAAGACAAACACCATATCTAACCCAAGTTTAACAGTCATACAACTTCCCTCTACAAACAGAGGTTCAGATACACAGCATTTCAGATTCTCTTTTATGTATATGACCAAGCCATCGTTTTGATTGCTATGAATTTTAGATGAGTGAGTTTCATAACCGTTTATTTGTGGAATGATGGAGTTAGTGTTAGCTTCGAGCCAGCATTCAGTAAGGGCAATTATATCATATACTAACTACAGGTAACTACAGCAAAAACGCTTGGGTTTCTCTGAGCGATCAAAATTGAAGAGCCGATCTTAAGTATCAGTATTGACATAAACTGTTAGCCCCGAAACGATGACCTTATGTTCAGTATATCATCCTAGGTAAAGAATAAGAAGCAAGAAGAGGAAGGCCACCTACCGTACCGCATACCACCATCGATACAATACAGTCAATTCATCACAAATCAACAACCATTAAGAACCATTACAATATCGCCTCTTCCGATCTGTCATCGCCATACAAGTCAGATATCAGCACTGCTTTAAAATTGTTGATTGATAATGTGCTATGGTGGACATGGTGGTTCGGTAGCAGGATAGTATTTTGGCGCTCCTTGGGAGAGCACTACACAACATTATCAGGTACCTAATGGGGATGATAAATGAAGAATAATGCGGAATGATAGATGCAAATGTTGTTGTTACAGGGGTCAACCTGTCAAGGAGGCAACAGTGTAGGCTGCTATAGGACCCAGCAGTCAGTGGCGACTTGGAGACAGTGTAGGCAACTAGGCAATGGGACATAAGAAACGCGGGACAATGCTATTAAGAACATAGAGTGGATCTACTTTTGATGAATTTAATAATTATTTAGATAGTTATTAATCAGTTCTCAGTATTGATTTTAGGACATACCTACATAATTTTAGACACCTAAAGTGGACACGTTAAATATTATTTGCCCTTTAAAACTGTCTCCATTGTCTGAAGTAGCGATGCGAGGTATCCTTACCTACCTGTGGAATTTCTAGCGCGCTTTATAAACCAGTTTGGGAACTACCAGTTTTACGCAGCCTCTAAACAACCGATGCAGGCTTTAGTGCCCGCTACCGGTCGCTAATGGGTTTCCAAACTTTTCGGAAATCAACTTAGGAAGTTGGGAATTGGGATTCACTATTGATTTATAGCATCCGTTGGATTGGTCGTAAACCAAATAAGGTATAATGAAGGTTGAAAATTATGAATGAACTAGTACGTTACCTAACTAATTTGTGTAGCATTTTTAAATTAAGTACCTACATTCATGACGTGTCCAAAGCCAAAATAATCCCCAAGGGTGCTATAAGGGTAAAGGAGAGTATGTTAAATTATGAAACCTGCAAGTTAAAATTTCATCAATTTTATCTGTAGCCTTAGCAATACCCGATTCCGCGTTGTCGAGTAGGCATAGAGTCTATAGCTAATAAGTACTTATTTTACAACCATATTCAACCGCCACTCTCATACCTTCCTCCAGCCAGGACAGGCCACCCGCTGAGCAGCCTTCAACAGGGTCGTGCGGTACAGGACAAGCTGATGATGAAGTCATTACCGTACTGTACAGTTAGGGACTAGGGACTCGTAAAATAACCCAAGGAAGTTTAAGATAAATATGTGTGAGCTAACTTTATAATTTACAGTATGTAAGTACCTATAGTTCCCGCAAACTTAACTGTGCCTTAAAATATTGTGCTACATGTACAAGTGTCTTCACTAGTGCAAGACTATGCTGTGGTATCAACCCTTTGCACAAGTCACGTGGCTCGGGGCCCTACTGTGAATATTTCTGTGACAGCCTCCTCTGCCGCTGACATTAATGACATTCAAACTCGGTTCATCGCAATATCGCAATATGGCGCTCTGTCTGTGGCGGTTATGACGTGTATCTGCAGGAAGGGTTTGGTCTCCTTGTGTTATTTTAATTGTATTAAGTTTGTATAGGGAATAAATTTACTAAAGTGTCCACGATTTTTTAAATTTAATTTAGCTTTCTTATTGCCTTTAAATTCAAGTTCAATTGCTCAATAGCTTCACGTACACAACCGTAATTTATTTAATTATTTATTTAATTATTTATTTAATTATTTATTTAATACTTTATTGCACAAATATGAGAAATAAGTGTACAAAAGGTGGTAATGATGAAGTTACATATACGTCGTGAATATTGAGACTCCATATAAAAGATAGGTTTATAATACATAGGTAAAACTCTTTCCCTTTTCTTTCCTAACATTATTCGAAATCCCATTTATTCTGAAAGCAATCAGGGTAATCATATCGCAATATGGAAGTGCACGTCTTGACATATGTAACCTTATTTTTATTACTCCGAGTGCATTCTGCCTTCCATCTCGACCGGGATATGAGAACACAGTCGAAGACAATCTTCATTTTATTTACTTTTTTTCCTTTTATTACTCTCGCTCTCGCGCTATTCCTGTCTTTTCGTTCAGAAATTTCGTCTGCATTGTGTGTAGACTGTCTGTCGTCAGTTGTCATCGATTTTGTTTTTGAGACGATTATGAATGGAGGTCTAAACACGTGTTAATTTAGTGCAGTCAATTTATTTATACCAAGAATTAATACGTTGCAATGTAAGTAGGTGATTCCTAAGCTAATAATATAAAGGTTGGAACATTTTGAAAAGTTTTCAATACCCTATTATTTATCTATGTAGGTATGGATTTCTTAACGTGATACTCAACTTCACAGATTGTGCTTAAAATAATTGTTAAAAAAGCTCATTAGGTAGGTACTTAGTTTAAAAAAACCAGCCATGTCAAATAGGTATAAGTGAACAAGTAACAAATAGATTGCAGGCTAGCTATTTCTGCGTATAATCTCGATATAAAAGATTTGATATAATGGTAGATATTACAGAAGATTGATCTATTGTGTTCAAGTCCAGTAGCTCCCAAGCCCTCATATCAGCAACAAAAGCTAGTATTGTGCTACATTATCAGTTCTCTCCTGTTCTCCTTTATTTGCTATCATTGGAGATTTCACAAAGGGTGCATAAATAAGTCACAAGCTCATCACTATCAACAACATTGGTCTGGCTGAAAGCCAAATCTTATTTTTTTATTGTCAGTACATTATCATTAAAATATAATTAAATGGTTATTTACGGTTACCTACAAATCATTTAGTCCACCCTTTGTACTCTTATTTGTAATATTTGGATAAAGATAAACCAAGAAAATTAATAAATAAATAAATAAATTTCTGTTATTAGTGTTTTGTACTACTTACAAATTTAAATGTTTTATTATCGAAATCATCCCTAACGTCCCACCCTCCCTCATTTAAATGCGAAATTCTTACTTTAATAAATGATTTGCTGTTGACTTAAAACACCACTTGTTCTGAACGCCAAATTGTCCTTACGTCTCCCTAAATCCACGTCAATTATTAAAAATAAAGCCACAATAATTGAAAACACAACTCCAACACAAATTGGCGTATCTTTTATTCAACAGTTTCATATCGAGTGTTGTTCAGAGGCGCCGGAGACGAGGAAATATGGTATTAAAACATGTATCCCCGTCCCTTTCAGGTTTATTGGACATTTTTATGATAGAGTGAAATGGGTAGATTTTATAACCACAAATTGGCTTAGTTAAAAACGGCTTGGTGATTTCAATATCTGATTCCTAGACACTTGCAAATTAATTGAGCCGCAAATTGTAAGGTTCGTTTTAGCAATGTTGTGGGCATTTAGTTAATACGAAAACTTCATATTATAGGCAAGGTAGGTACGCTTATACCAAACGAGTATACTAAAGGATAACCAGGCAAGACCAAAGTAAAAAAAAAACTTTGTTAAAAAAATTACTCTATGGGTGTTTGTTTCCAAAACTCAAAACTTCATTTTCCATTGGGATTTATAGTATGACTTATATTTCATTCCAATAAGGGTAGTTTCTGTTTGTATCAGATGTCTTTCCCCGCGGAATGGGAAATAGTTAAAATTAAATTTTGTGCTTTCAGAATCGACGTCAATATTCAGTCGGTTGTTGGTGACATGTCTGTGACAAGACTCACCGCATAAAAATATGGCGGCTGAACCGCTATCAACAAACTGTCGATTTCTGTCGCACGGATCTGGAAACTAATAGAATATTGCCCGCAACCGCGCTTTGGTTAAACTTCATTCCCAAATCGTTCAAAAATATATGTTTTTGACAGCTTTCTATATCGTCACATTTTGTCCAATCACATAAAAGGTCATGATGGGTCATGTGATGATAAACCATAGTTTAATACTTCTATGTGATAAACAAAATTTTACCAGAATTTTTTGTTATTTTTAACATGAAATTATGATTAAGTAATTAATAAGAGAGAAGGGCGTATAAATAGTAATAGCACCAATATGAATAGTTTTTCTTCAGCCAAGATAAGAAAACAACTAGGGATATTTCTTTAAAAATATTTGGTAGCCGGCAGGGTTATTATACTTGTTTCTTAATAGTGATAAACTAATTATTGATATCGATTCTGAAGGCGGAAATTTTAAATTTAGAGACGTCAAAACCTTAATTTCTTTGTTTAAAATTCGACTCTATGATTGTTTCCGTAAATGTCATTTTATGCTAGCAATTTTTTTAGTTTGACAGCGTTAAAATTAGAATTTCTGCCTTCAGAATCAACATCATTGTATGAATTTTCTGAACCTATAATTATAAATATTACATTCAGTCTAGTTTTCATCTCCATGCGCCCTTTTAGTAAACTAACAAATTAAACTAAAAACTGCATTTACTGCGGAAACGTTCGTAAACGGAGCCGACGCGACACCGAGAGCCCAGTTTTTTTTTTCTTTTGAACTCATCTGCAACGAGTCATTGTATGCAAAACGTCGCCAGCAGACTGGCACATTGTTCCCCAAGATTAAGGCGGGGGTCCTATTCCATTATTCAGGCAAGCCGCGGCCGGGACCCTATTCCACGGCTGATTGCAGAAGTCCCCTGAAGCCCACCTGTCTCGTGTCGCCACCAGCACTATTTAATCAGCCGGGAAATGGTAAAAACAATGGAACCGAAGAATTGCTTGTGGAACTGATTTCAATGAAGGTGTACTCGGGGTTGCCTGATTGGTCTTCAGAGTGTTGTCGCTTTAGGGTAAGCAGGTAATTTGCTTCGTTTGAACCTCACTTGGTAATTTCAAAGGCCCAAAAAATAAATAAAAGTACTTACCTAGTGTATAATGTTTTTGTAAATCTATTGTTTAGATAAATAAATACTGAAATAGTAAATTTCACAGGACTTTTTCAGTTAAAAAAGGTCACATTTACCCAATTTGCCTGCCCATTCCCGACACCATGTGTCCGCACGGAGAGTTCTCCATGCGCGGACCCAGTCCGGTCACTAACGACCACGTGCGAGGGACTTCCGAACCGCGCAAATGAGATACGAAGGTACAGAGCGTGAAGGGCGGATGACATAAGTTGTCCGTGTATTAGGAGCAAAAATGCATTGATTTTAACTTAAAAATTGGTAATTCTACTGAGGTACTACGCTACCACAGACGGATACACAGATACGTTAAACTTATAACACCCCTCAGTTTCCGTCGGATATAAAAACATGCTATGACTACAGTAGTGATGTAACGAATGTGTGTTTTTTGTTGTTGTTGTGAATGCGAATATCTGATATCGACATTCGCGAATGCGAATGCGAATATTCAGCTTGTGTTAAAATTTGGCCCCATTTGTATGGTTTGGTGGCAGTCTCGTACTGAAAGAGGTTCCGTTCTAGGCGCATTCTGAATCAGACTAGCCAATACTAGTCGCAGTTTTTTTTTAAGTAGTTACACTCCGTAACTGTTACGACACATTGCGAATGTGTGCGGTTTTTGAGGACCACTTACACGAAACATTTAAACGTATTTAAATCTATGGCTGTCTTGCTCTGACACTACAGGGTTATTGGTAAGTAGACCTGATCCTTTCAAGAGGTGATAGATGAAGACATTTCCAGTCGATTAAGATATTTATTATTTAAGTTTTTTTTAATTTTTTGTCAAAATTTTAAGCTTATGAATTTTCAGCCGAAAATAAAATAACTAGCTATATTTCAATAACTTTTTAAGTTGTTTTGTATAAGTAACGTAAAAAAATGCAACAACAACAACTAAAAAAAAATTGAAATATGGCTAATTTTTTTTCTGGTTTAAAGCATTTATTAAATAGACTGTAATTTTAAATGGTTAATCTTAGAAATGGTTAAGTTTCGGATTATGCATTATAGGGTTCAATCGACTGGAAATATCTTCCTCTATCGCCTCCTGAAAGGATCAGGTCTACTTGCAAATAACCCTGTATACTGTCAAAATGTGCTTTTTGTTTGTTTAAACAGTTTATTTATGTTTAGGTGTTATAAAACTATTAACTATAGGTAATATCTAAAGTTTCATTTTCCTAAGTAAATAAATAATACCAAATGATAAAGTAAGACTGGAAATGTGATTAAGAGTGTAACTTGTAATAAAAAGGTTATAGACGAATGGATTTAGATTTTGTTACTCTAGTAGGTTATTTTCAAATAGTTTTTTTTAATAAGTACTGATATTCGCAAAACATTCGCACAAAATTTTGCGAATGCGAATGCGAATATCCAAAAAAATGCGAATATTCGCGAACGCGAATATTCGTTACATCACTAGACTACAGCCATTATCGAGAAAAACTGAATTCAAAGAAATTATGTATTCGAACAGTCCGCGACAACCCCCTACCGATTTCATATCACCCCTTTGAACATAAGTTATAAGTATTTGCAGAAATATATTGTAAATAATGGTTGAATTCACAGCAGTCCCGGTGGCCACATATCGCTGAATTGGTCAGTCTTGCACAGAAGCTCCCCAAATGCCAAATGCAATGAAGGTGAAGGAATGCCATGTGAAGCGGTCGGTCGGAAAAAATGAGAAATATTGGATTTTACTTTTGGAATCTGCATCTCGGACCGAGAATTTGTGGCGTTCGGCTCTGCGAAATATGTAGGTAGTAGGCATTTCGTGAAATATTATGTAGTTTAAATCAAATAGCTGTAAGAACTGGACTGTTTCAGCTTTCTGATTTAAGATTCTGATAATTTATATCGAATATGTAATTTCATTAACAATTTTGACATATTTTAAATTTTAAACTAATTTGATTACTTCCCCAAAGATGCTGTGATTACGTCGATGATCTGCTAAGTTTTAAAGGTTATTCTTCCCGTAACCTCAAAAGCATTAAAGGAATCAGAATGAGTTTACCGCTTTTTGGAGCTACTGGGCGTCAGTTCGAGATACACAATTAAATGCGCAATATTAGTTAAGTTTAATAAAATAACACAACTCTTTATCGGTTGTGGTTTAAAAATAGCAGGTCATCGTGACACACCTGTGGGACTCCCAATTGTGGTTCCCACCTCGCCCGTGTTTGATAAAACTAATTCAACTATTGTGTATGCAAGTAACGTAGGCACATGATCATGTTAGTGAGCGCTAATGAAGGAAATTAATTTTGGAACGCAGCCCGCGTACATAAAACAGTTTCATTATCGCATCAATTATCAGAGTAATGAAATAGGAGGTGTACCTTGGCGCCTTTATAACATAGTTTGTTTGGATAGTCAGACAGGATATTTCTTTCGGTATTAATCGTGTTTGTTTTAAATGTTGAATAGTAAATAGGTAATAATAATAAATGTGGGGACGTCTAACACAGGCCCATTAATATGTTACTGTTACCTTTAGATTAAGTTCTGCTACTGTGTCCTGTTTTTGTGTACAAATAAAGTATCATATAATATGTATATTCTATCTATTTAAGGAAGAAAGTTAATAATCAATAATGAATAGAAAATGTAGGATTTATAGGTATGGAGAATCACAGGTGATCAGTGTTGAGGGACAGTAACATAATCTATTTAGACTCCATCTACATCGTAACAAAATTTCTGTCAAATTAACTAACTATATTCGTCAAAGGAAAGCCCTTTGTCAGATAATGGTAATCAAGAAGCTACATAACGTATGGGACCAATACAAACGCGTTTTGAATTTAATTAACTGTTTGTTCTTATTGCTAGGGTCTGTTTCCACATATCGCTTTCATAGACAAAGGACCGGCTTATTACGTTTTGGGGGTAGGTAATTATTCGAAGTTCCAATGTTTCATAGAGTTTCAGGACTTTCAGGACTTTTAGAAGATGAATTCAAAATTATAATTATGAAGAATACACAAAAACATAGTACCTAGGTATTTTTATTTAGTTAAGTTAAGAATCCAGATGTATTCCTTCCCTTTCCTTCACAGATGATTGTAAATAGTTAAATTCCATAATTCCAAATTATTAATTGCTACATGCTAGAGTTTGTATCCACTGCCTTTCAGACGACTTAAACGCCAGCACAGCGCCACCACGCCATTTACTTATTGAAACCAGAAACACGCTTATCATCAATGTATAAATAATTCATGTTTTTAAGCAGACACGATGCTTAATCAGACCTTTGCAGTAATGCGACAAAGGCTCGGATATCTTTATATTAATTCAGACGCGATGACCGACGCTGCGCTCAAAGGGACACGTCTTTTATTATTACCAAGCTTTTACAGAGCGCACTTTTCACAAAGGCAAAGTGTTGCTCTACAGTTTTCAAGCAGTCTTCGTGTAATTTGAGAGGATTTAGACTTTACTTTGCACATGAAACCGACAGGGGCTAGTGAAGAATAGATAAATGATACACAACTAGTGTAAACGATGTGGATAAGTATAAAATTATGTTGCAAGCATATAAAGTTAATCTGAATATATTGCTAAATAGGTTCAAATATTTCTACCGCAAAAGATACGCACCAGAAAGAAAATTATGTATATCGAATATGAAATGACGACAAAATAAATAGATTATCCTTACCACCTTTACCTACACCTACACAAAAAGTTAAATTGCTAAAAAGTTTGAATACAATTCGCGCACCTAAAGGTCCAGCTAGGAATTCTTCAAAAACAGCCGTTCAGCGGAGTTTGCAACAAATCCACTCAAAAGATTGCCAACTGTACAGAATACAGGAAACATAATCGGCAAAGAGAAAGCAACAAAGGCCGTTGTTATTTCGTTAACGAATCTCCGGAGATTGCTGACCTGGTAAAGAATTAAGGGGCAAATCTCTGTTTAATAAATGCCAAGTTGCTGCGGCACAGCGTGGTTGGAGATTCATTTGCTGCCACTGTTATGTGCTGGTATAAGTATATGAGTTTATATACAATACAGGTGGAATTTTTTAATGACACCTGAAGGAAAAGTACTCTTAATAGAGTAGTTTTTTTAAGAAACAAACCCTTCATTTGTCTTTACAAAATTCTACCCTGTATAACATTCAATAAGTATAGAACGTAAATCGGTACTTATATCACACTCACTTATATCACTGGTACTAGTTATTATTCTGTGCTTATATTAAGAATTAAAGATAATAGTAAATCCTTACCTTCGAGGTTCAGCAACAAGCTGTTGTAGTTAATAAGAATATCATCCTGAAACAAAACAAAAAACAGTTTAATTACCTGGGTAAATAAAGAGTTTCGAGAATATTGTTTTTTTCAGATAAATATAAAACTTAACCCGTAACAAGTTTAGCTATATGCAATTGTTTATTTAATTCGAAATAAGAGCATACTTATATTTAATGAAAAAGTAAAAAATACTAATAAAGTAAGTGCTTATAAAAAAGTTTCAAGTCGTATTTTATTCATTATTTTCATGAGTGCATTGTTGGGTACTGTGGTGCTCCTTGTCGATGGTAAGGCAAACACGAGGACGCAGCGGTTCGCCCGCCGCATTAGCTAATTGTGGCACGCAAATACTAGCTGGGATTATACCTAGGCTTGCTCTATGTACCTACTACCTAGGTTTGTGAAAGAAAGAAACTAACAACAAATTGTTTTGTGTATGTAGGTAAGTCTTTATTGTTATAATTTTGCACATTTGCATTTTTCTGACAATATTAAACCATATTCTCGTAAAATATTAGAGCTTACATAAAACTAAGCATAAAAACTCCAACATGTAAAGATAAGGAATAAAATAAAAGTTTGGTTAGTAATAAAGGCGGGAAGCGTCTGGCGCCGACTGGCCGAGGCCCGCGCGTGGGCACCGGGGGCTCGACTAACGATCAACGAAGTCACAGAGCACTGCTGCACTATCCACGACTCTATCTCGTTGTATTAAACATACCCATTGCCTGACAACTCTCCTTAGTTTCTTGGCTAAGGTAGAGTAACCCACACTGTGCGCGTGAGCACACACTGTCACTTGATAGCTGGGTTCTATTTACTTTAGTTGACCACCGTCAGTAGAATCGAAACTATAGGAAATAAATAAATATTTTGTTAAAATAATACATGGAGAAAAAGAAATAGAAGCCGTGAAACTACTTTGTTAAATAATGATTGAAGTCGGCTTAGGAATGTGTGTATAGAAGACTCACTAAGTACAATTTTCTACAATGTTAATTTTCATGATCAGTAATTAAGTAAGACAGCACCAAATCGCTCGCGACAGAACCTTGAAAAGCTGGCGCGCTGTGCGGCATTCCTTATCTCCACTAAACCGGTTCGCACTCAATAGAAGCCGAAGTAAACATCCCGCCAAGAACCCTCCACAACAAACGAATGCAATATTCATAAATGACAATACTGATAACGTGTAAATAGGATATTTAAAACTCCATCACAGGCTTAAAGAAGACTTTCGGACCCGTTGACCTGATGAAAAAATGTAAAGCTAAGGATCCTTTCTCCTAAATAGACTACACAATTATACTCATTCACATGCTCGATTATTCCATTGTCTATCGTGATCATGAGACATTTCATCTTCAGGTCCTATAAACACAAAACATTGTCTTACAAATCCTTTCTTTTAATATTTCACGCATGATAATAAAATTATAATAATAAAATTGTTCTACCGATATTGCTAATTGCTAATGACTTCATAAGACTTTCTTCTACGCAACCCTGTTAATTATCTTTAATACTTATGCTTGAGAAAAAAAACTAAGTCGCGTAGACCACTATAAGAAAGAACATAATTCTACGTTATCCGTCTACAAACCGTAAAGCACCAAAGTCATTACACCTTTTATTTATAACACGCCGTAATCTTTGCATCGGATCGCCGGTAAAGGGATGCCGTAGGTAGAAGGCAGACGAACTTTCAGCTTGTTTTTAAAAATTTACATCCACAACATTGTGGGCTGTCTCTGTCTAAAGTAATGGGTATGAAAGAGAGGGGGCACGCAGGTCGGAGTGTGGGCCGGCGGCTTCCCGGAACCGCCGCCGCCGCGCCTCGGCTCGTAAACTCCGGCGCACAATGCGGCACATTCTCTGACGATCCCAACTTCCAAATTTGAATTTTAAAATCTCATGATAATTTTTTTATATAAGTCACTTTAGGCTCACTTTTATACAGAAGGTTGCTCGAGTAAGAAAATGCAAGTAGCATAACTACTTATACCAAATTCTAATTTTATTTCTCGGTTTGCAAACCAAGGATTGAATAAAAGACATGTTGAAATTAGGTCCCTTCTTTTAATTTACTTTGAAAACTTTGAACGTTTGTAATGTTGTTGTAACACTTTCAAAGTAGCAGCCCATGAAGAAACCAAACATAGCTAAGGTAACTCTTCCTCTCTTATGTTTAAAAGTTGTGCAAGATGAAAAAGTTAGTAGGTACTTATATACCTACGTAGCCATTTTCATAATTGATAGCGTTGATAACGGTAGTAGGTATAAGAACAGACATCTGTAACTAGTATGTCAAAGTTTTAGTTTCAAATTCAATACCTCAAATCAAGAAAGCAAACACTCGACGGACCAACACGGTTCACAAACATCACGGATCAAAGTACGAGCAATACAGTGACATGTGTGGCAGTCTGAAACTCGTATCTGAGGCTTCAGATACCAAGTAAGTTGATAGGACATTCCTTATTAATTAACTAAATAAGTGTTGGCAAAGGCGAAGTGTAGGAGTGAGTGTAGCTGGCGGGTGAGGCGCAAGTGTCAATAAGACAGCCGGCTGAGACACGGCGGATTTAAGAATGAGGTGGAGGGAGCGGCGGGCGACGCCTCCCCAGTGTGTGGTTTCCTTTTGATGTCATCTTCGCGCAAACTTTGCTGCGGATCGGCTTTGAGATAGAGAGACGGTGAGTGACTAATTTGGCCCAGCATTTGATCTCGGGAACTCCGATGTCTGTCCCGCTCGCTCCGCCCCGGCCGCGCCGGGAAGCTCTTTGCAAAATTTAGCTTTGATCGCAAAGTTAAATTATATGGGAATTGAGCATTAAATGGATACACATGTGAGGTACGTTCAAGCGAGAAAGGCTTGCTCGGAGTCTTGGATTGCGGCCTCCGAGCCACAGACCGAACGAGTAATTTTGTCAAAAACAAAACTCTTGGGAGTCGTTTGACGATTACGACGACTTACATAAATGATGAGCACAAAGTCACTTTGAAAGTTATACGTTTGTGAGGAGCGCCGCTCGTATTTAACTCCGCCTAATTTGCCGCGAGTACGCAGTACCTTTGAGTGCTTCGTTTTTACTAGTTTGCGAAACAGATATTTGCGCCCGCCTTTCCCTTTGATACGGCACTTTGTGGAACATTTTACACGAGTTTCTTTTGAGGCCATTCAGACGGTAAGTAACGAAAGGATGTCTTTGATAAACACGTGCGAGGACTCTTCAGTATTTATTAGGGGTGCTCTCTTTGAACGCGCTTCTTGTGAAATCTTATTTGGAACGTTACAATCTCAGAGACTGTTTCAGTAAAAGCTGCCTTAATTAAATTGCTATTAATTAATTATGCGAAAAAATATCCATACAAGCATTTTGATAAGAAATTGTCTCAAAATTTTAATTTGTACGTTGAAAGGTTTTCGTATTAAAATTTGAGATATGAAAGACGCCACATTAAAGATAAAATTTCCTTTTGAACCCATGAGCTTTGATCTTGATGACTTAGTCCTTAGACACATACAAAACATATCTAGTTTAGGAACAGTAGGAGCTATTAGTAGGTTATTAAGGTGGGGCCACACTCGCGGCGCGCGCTCAAAGGAGGTCCCGCAAAGTGGCGCCTTTGTGCCCGCCACGGGAAACGCTCTGTGTGTTTTAACTTACTCTACGCGACAAACTCTTTGTCTTACGACGCCTTTACAATAGTAATAACTTTTAACCCTTTTTATATAGGTACATATTTTTTGCATATAAAGATGTTGTAGCAGCTGGTACTCTAAAAAGGTCCAAATTCACGAAGTTTAAACTTAATTACAGCGATATACTTAGTTATATTATTCATTGTATTAGTACATCAATCAGCCTTAGTAAGTGGAATCAAAGTCATATTATAGACTACGGTATATATTGATGATTGGTTGGTTGGAAAGATCAAAGGAGTTGTCAATGGCTTTGATGTTTCAATCTAGAAAGGTTGGAAGACAAAGTGTCTTTGTAGAATGCAAAGCGAAGTAGAGAGGTTGTATGCCTTAGTTTGAGGCGAACTCGTGCCGGCTCTTAACGCGACAAAACTTGCGACAAAGGAGTCGAAGTGCAGCCGGCCCGGGGCGCCGGCAAACAACTCACCAAAAACTACAAAGGCCTCAATCATTATGCAACTGATAACTGCTACGCTGGTGTTTGACTCATTTCTAATAAACATACATTTTGAATGGTCAATGTTCTTCGCAATATTTCGATGGTCCTCTGTGTCTTGTAGACTAATTTTCGTAATGGCTCGCAAAACAATACTTAACTTAGTGAGATTTACCTCTTAAGCTGACTTGTCTAAAACAAAGAGCCAAATATAATCAACTCTTAAAAATAACAGCGGGATTTTCCAAGAACGAATCAAAGAGGCATCTAATTTATAAATTGCAATTACACCGGTAGTCTTTGGACTTCAAACAGACGGTACGAATGGAAAGCAAAAAAATTAGAGCGAACAGATTAGGAACACTAAATTTAATTACAAAGCGAACTCTCAACGCTCGAATATAACAAATTGAAGAGGATAAACGCGACAAAGTAAAAGAAAAAACACACCGAAAAGGAAACTCGGAGCATTGATATAAACGAAATTTAAATTAAGTACAAAGGGAAAGAAGATGAAAAAAATCCTTTCATTGAAAGCTCTCATCCCGGAGTCAGAGGGCCGGGCGGCTACATCAAAGACTCTACCTCCTCTCTTGACTCTATCCTTATCTGTGCGAAACCGAGTTTGGAAATTAGCACAGACCGATCCTCCTTCTAGGAGACGCGGTCAAAGACGCGGCGCCGTTTGCGCACCCTTTCACCTGCATTACGTTTTCATGAGAAGCTTTTTGTATAATTTGCGACCTCACTTAGTCCGACACCGAGCCTAGAAACACATTTTAAATATACGCTTCCATTTGTTTTAATTTTGTCAGTTTATGTGTTAATGCTTTTTGAAGACTCTGACTGTTTCAGAGGATTGGCACTTGGGATAAAGCCGTTTGATCTTGTAGAAGTTTCTAAACGATACTATATACTATTATTTATTATAAGATAGGTACATATTATTATCTATTTTTATTGAAGTTAGCTTAGAGATGGTATAAAATAGGTGTGTATACATTTAGCTTTAACTTCTGCCCGCGTGAAGTGAAGATAAAGTTAAGGAAAACTTCGTAAGTGGTAACGCGTTGATGTCTTTTGTATGAAAAAAAAGCATGGGCTTTCGCAATAATGCTACAGTCTTGAAAATATGAATAATATTTGTTTAGGCACAACAATAAATCGTATACAAGTACCGAATATAATATTAGTTAATTTACCCGTTAAACTAAACAACTTTAAACGGTTTTCAATTTCTTATGACTAAGGACTTTTAAACAAGGTCAAAGTTTGGTATTATAAATGTGCCTTTAAACCATAATTACCTACCTACTTAAAAAAACACATTTATAAAGAGAGAAACACCCTGTTATTTATTTTCGACATTCAAGAACTTTAACAATTCATAAAGTACACTAGAAATGCAGTGCGTATTGAAATTATTAAAAATACAACATACTATTAATAAGTGGACACGACAAAAGCAAGAACTAATAACCGAACATACCTACTCCAACAATGAAAGCCCTTATTTTAAATACTAACAAGCAAATAGAAACAATAGCCAAGGATACAAAGACCAAAAACAAATTGTAATTTTAAAACAAAGACCATCTATGCTACAAAAGTTAAACAAAAAACTACTGCATACAATGACCGACCCATACCAACCTTTGAAAGATGCCGTCAACATAAAATATTTGCCGGCGAAAAAAAACTTTTGTTACTTCAGAATCGGAGAATTAAAGTTTGTTAGTCAGGAATGTTGAGTTCAAATGTTTGTACTACCTGGCCGTTAGTTTTTACACCAACTATTAATCCAATTTAAGTATAGGGGCAATCCATGTGAGTTTACAACTCCAATACATCACACATTTTACGATTATTTTTATACACTCACTAATATAGAGTAACACGAGTCCAATAACTTTACGTATTATTTTACACGGACAATTGATTTTTCTACTACAACACGACAGTAATTAAATTAGTACTTAACCGTATGTAAGTTTTTAATAGCACTTATAATAAAATTACGTGATCTTAGAAAGTCCAAACAATTGCGATGAAGACGCGAGAATATTCTGACAAAATTGTGAATAGCTTTGCCGCCTGCGAGGGTCCCGGGACGACTGCCGGCGAGCGCGGTGCGCGCGGCGCACGTGGCCTTAAACGAGGGCGGAGCTTCAGCAAAATATGGCTTCAGGATTGGCTGCTGGAACCCTTTGATCAGCCGCCGACGACTAACTACATCGCGCTGTGCCTTAATCTCAGTAGTAACGTCCTTTTAAAACAGGTAATTTTATTACAAAAAGTGGATATTTTTTATGGTCAGTCGAGCGTGCGAGGCAGCTTTCAGGTAAGGGGGCGCAAGATTCGAAAAGAAGATGAGTTTTTCCACGTGCATGCCGCTGCCGCTGGGCTGCATCCGAGACGTCTGCGACGGACTACGGCCTCAGAAGGGTAAACCTACGGATCTCTCATATAAGAATCAAATCTGATATTCGGGAATAATTCACCGTGTCTCTTACAAGAAACTTCAAAGTGCTCTTTGATGTTTTTACAAATCTGATTTCCATATGCATATACATACGGTTTATAAAGTAGATTTGCTGAGAGATTAAGCTCGAGGTTGATAAGCAGAGAGCATGGTAAATTTTATACTCATAATATTTTTATTACTTTGTAGTATGTATAAGTACTTTGTACGAAATACTAAATACATCCACAAATATATTTAGTTAAATAATATGTAGAATCGTAATTATTTATGAGGATGTAATATCGGTAAAATAAAGCAATATGCAGCATCTGCTGGGGATCGCCTCGGGCCGTGATTGCGGGCGCGACTCCGCGACTCGATCCAGCTCCAGCTGATATTAATAAAGCAATGTGCAGAGTGCAGGCATCGGCGCCGCCTCGTCTCCGCTTGCATTATTACTCAGTCCTGTGCCGACGACGCTCTCACAGCCCACACTCACACACAAGCGCCGCCCCGCATATAATGTCAAAGGGTGAGCGCGCAGCCTCACAAAGCGTAAGTGCAACCACTAAAAGCCAATCCTAAGTTTTATTGATACACATTGTATTGCGACAAAGTCTCCGCCGAGCGCCCCCCTCACCCCAGCGGCGGCACAAAGACAATATCGCGACGTCAAAGGAGTGGAGGCCCGGCGCCCGCCGCCCCGCGCCGACCCACCCAAAGGAAATGAAAAATTAAATTGTCAACACATTTAATATCTGCGAAAACGTGCACGGCCGCGCCTTTGAACTCACCTCCTTTGTGGAGGTTTCGCGGCTTCGGATTTAAGTATTAACGTTTCAGAATTGAAATTCTGTTTTAGTTTAATTAGATAGAGCTGGCACAGTTCGAAGTAGTATCGGATGATTGCGGGTAATGAGGCCGTGTGTGGGACGCGGGGCGGCTCGCGCCCGGCCACCCTCTCGCGTTTGATCGACGCCGCCGCTTTGACAATTATTAAAATTTGCCTCGTCGCTCTGTGGGCTCATCTTTTTCCGTCGCCTCGATTACGTCTCGGTTTTGTCTCATTAGGGCTTTTGTATGGTATCGCGGGCTCGCCTTTGATGTCTGCGCGGAAGATGTCCGCGGTCCACCTGCACTTTTATTGTTCCGAGCCGTCCTCCAATTTGCACGCTTCACTTTGAGTCACTGTTTACGATTAGATTCCCTCTGTAAGCATACAATCCTAGTCTGTGATAGTACCAAAGTAGTCTTATTACAATTTCCTTAGCTCTGATTACTATTTGAGTAATAATAGGTATTATAATCCGTTTTAAATCAAAATTAAGCATTAAGTATGGCAATCTGTAATGACACAATGGGTAACCCTCTAATACTGCAGCGTTGCGTACCTGACCATCATTTCCAGCATCAATTAAAAGTTCAAACAACGTACAATTTGACGCTCGATTTTATTGGCGCCCAACGTGGGGCTGGACAGAAATAAATATAAAGGTCAACAAAAGAGCTCTGTGATCAGGGAGCGTGTGCAAATCGTTTGTTACACCAATACTAGATACTATTTACAACCATTAATTGAGATGTGAATACGTTTACGGATATTTCGTATTCCAATTACAAATTCGTGCAAATTGGATTGAATTGGAAACATTAAATATCGTATTTCATTTATAAATTTTGAGTCAGCACTTCCTTACAGAGTTTGCGTTAATTGTTTAATAATTAAGCACAGAGTAAATTAATAAATTGTTTTTTTTTTAACAATTAACGATTGTGCATTTTTTTTTTCAGACATGCCCTCTGTTCACAATTCCAGAAGGAGGGTCAGTCTGAGACGACCCCTGAAGACGGCAACAAACAGCGTCCCGAGTGCGTCATTTGGCGGACTACACCGACTAGTGTTGACAGTGACGGGCCGGGCGCGAGACAAAGAGCCGCACCCTTTCATCTCCGCCGCCGCTGGACACTCGGCACGTCAGGGTTGCCACGTTATGGTTTTACATCGTTGATATGAATGCTGTAAATGTTGTTTTAATTAACAAAATACAAGTTTTTTGTAAAAAAAACTACGAGTATAAATTATCAGGTTGTTTGTCTAAATTACGTAGATTTGCTAAGATCTTTAAGGATATGTACACCACATACGTAATAAGTAAATGTGTAATAATTTTACTAATATTCAGAATTCGTAAAATTAACGATAAAGGATGCTAAACAAAACTATCAAATTCTATTGAAATTAAAAGTTAACTCTTAATTAGGAAATGGAATCGTGATTAGGTAATGACCAACTCGAATCAGTTTAAGGTACAAACGTAAGTGATGAATCTTTACGTTTTTATCGACACGACAACCCTAACAAAACTAAAACACCTTTGAAGCTCAAAGTGTCATGCACGGCCGCTATAGCTATTTGATATGAAACCTCTGCATAAATTCTGCAAACCAATAGTCAGTTGGCAGACATTTATAAATATTCGTACCTAAATAGGAATTTACAAGAAATTTGATTTAGGATAAAATTGTTTTGCCCTTATTGGCTGAGCCTCCGAGATGTATTTTTTATTGGTGGAACATTGGAATAGTAATTTGGGCGGGAATCTGCACTCAGGCTGGATCCGCAGAGTAAATTCACCCAGTCTCGCGGCTGTGGCGGAGGGGGCGTCAGGAAAAAGGGTGCTAGTGATATTTCAGACGGATTGTGCAGGTAATATACCACATCAAAATATTATTTTATTCTGTACATGGTAAAATTGTAGATTCTAATATTTTTGTGCTTATTTTAAAAATTACATTTAAGACAAAATTTCAAACACATTGTTTAAATATACAATACAATAAGTACACGGAAAAAGTGATGGAACTATACTATAAGACCGTACTATAAATAATAGTAATTCAATCGATGCTACCATCGATGTCTGAACTAACAAAAAATATTTATGAAATAAATGCTTTTATTATTATAACTGTAAACTTTTTTGAAATCATTGTCAGTCAAAAACGAAATTTCAGCTACGGCTGTGACTCTACATTTTTCCATTCTTCAGTTGGCAGGCAGATGTTTTCCTCGGATTGAATAGGCAATGTGATAAATTCGTTTTGCGGGTAGGAGACGGAGGCGAGGCGGCCGCGGCGCCATCGCGTCTCGCGATCGCAGCGCATATTGAATTGGCTGATTTGATGGATGGCGCCCAACGTGGGACTATTTTAAAGTGCTTCAGAATATTAATAACTTTTATTTCTATCCTAAACTGTGATAATAGTTTTGGATAAAATAAACAAAATTGCACATTCCAATATGTATATTGGAATTATTAATCTTATGTTTGGCGCCCAACGTGGTACTTCATAGAAAGAGTTGGTATCATTAGAATGTGTAGCAATATTACCAATAAAGTCACTTCAAACTACATATCGGTCAACAAGTCATTACAAGTTGCCAACTGCAAGCCAGGACACATAATGAAGTATATCAAAGCAGATGTGACACGATGTAATACAAGTTTGAAGGATCAGATAAGCAATATTCTGGCAACTCCTGTTGATGTTGCTCGGGGAAAATACCTATTTGATTGCGGTAGTATAAGACTATCTAATAAACACAGTATTTAGGTAGGTACTTAATTAATTCATTTTATATTTCAGCATCATTAGGAAGTATCTAGATTCAGCTGTTATTAGCCAGATTTTATTTATTAACACTTTTATTATTAAAATAATAATTATGTACATACCACTTCGTTTAGTGTCATTACAATATAAAAATATAACACTACTTATCCTCCTCACCATGTTCCAGTACCAAGATCCATAATCGAGACGCGTATGTCTCCGTAGGTTTACTTGCAAAGAGCAATATACAATTTAATATCGATGTCAAAACGATCCTTTTTCTTTGCCGAGTAGGTATCCATCTTACGGTACTAAATAGGCAAGTCAAAGATCCACTTAACCTTAGCGAAACTCAATAACATTCACTTTAAATAATAGATGCCCCTTTGATGCGGGCCCTCCAGGCAGGGTTGCCAGTGCCACAGAAAATTTTATTCAGAAATATCATCCATGAATGATTAAGCTACCAATAAATTGTCAAAATTATAACTGTATGGAGTTAGTAATGACTATGATCATCAAAAAGACAATAATTAAAAGACAAAAAATTCTGTTTTGAAGGATTAAAAAAAAGGATTCTCGGATTTTATGTGTCATACAATGCCGTCTGCCAATACCATCGCTCAGCAAAAGCCTGATCTGATTCAGATTTACTAATCCAGTCTGTCACCCGCAAATGTGTTTATCTCCCGCATAAAGCGATCGACAGTCGACAGCCCTACTGTAACCGAAATTGGCACAACTGAGAGGAATCCTTACGAAGAAATTGTTGTGAATGAATATAAAAGCCGTATCGCTATTATAAAATGTTTTATCTAATAGCAACTCCGTTATCTCTATTAATTAGACGCACACCTAAATTTATAAAATAAAATTAGTAAGTACCTCAGTATTTTGCATATTTTAAATCATGTAGGTAATTCCAAATGTATTTATAACTATTTGCTAACGCTCTAGCCACTTAACCAACAATACTTAACTTATAAACAAGACAGGGCCGATGAATTCTTATTAATTCATAAATCGATTGATCAATGAAAGATTAAAGGAGCAAGTTTCCATTTATCCGTCCCTTTGATGTCCGCTTTGTTCTTTCCACGCTCGTTTGGGGTCGCGTTGCACCTCGACTCCACTTTGTCATTAAATCGGTTGTTCCTCTTTAGTTCTGTACTCACGTACTCATCACCTGAGTATTGATTGACATCTCGTGTGACAGCTCTCTTGTTATTAACAAGCTCCCTTTCATCTTGCGTCTCTGAACTCTGAGCCTTCTTTTGTTTTTTGGTGGGAAATTATAAATGTCATACAAGATACTAGAGCTTCCTTTCTAATCCTTATGTGCAACCTCCGCACGTAAGGATTAAGCAGTAACTGGATTAATTAAATATCGATATACTCACTGCCAGTTTCAATAACTCTATGTACCTACCGATGACCGATGGTTACTTTCAAACTATTTTGACACATCAAAAGTTACAGCCTGTCAAAATCGTATGAAAGTAACTACCAGTCAGAGTTTTGGAAACTGGCAGATAATTATGAAGGATAAGCTAAGGCACCTGTCAAGCGCAAACCCCAGTACAACAACTGCTGCAAGAACGCTTGATGCTTTCTTTTCAGCAAGGATATTATGCTACATAGTACATAGCAGACCATTAAAACAGTTGGAAAGAAAATTGTAATCATGTAAAAAACATAAAGGTAAATGATTTCTTTCGCCAATACTGAACGTTAGCTTCCGGCAATTATTGGTTTCATTTCACTTATTTCTTGACAGGAAATTTAAATTATCACCAGAAGTTTAAGAAATTGGTAAATTTCATTTCCTACTAAAAATTTAGACTACAAGTTTTTTCTTGAAACTAATCTGGATGTAGGTCTTATTAAACGTTTAAATAATCTCCACAAAAATATTGCGGCTTTCGTGAAACCACTAACAAAACGAAGTGTAAACAAAACACTTGTAGACGTAGCGTACAGCGCACCTATAGGTCGTTTATGGCGGTCGGGCGACATGTAGCGAGGTGTTTGCTCCGCGGCAAAGAGACCGCGGCAAAGGCACTGCGACTTATGATATTTGTATTGTGCTCAAAGAGAACTAGACCTTGCCGACTGAGATGCGCCCAGAGGGTACTTCACTTATATTGTCTCGGATAGTTGGGATTAATCCCATTTTGTGCTCGATATCAAATAAAGATGCATAATGGTATGGATACTATGGATATAGTGGGTGGATCATAGATTGTTTTTAGGGTTCCGTAGCCAAAATGGCAAAAACGGAACCCTTATAGTTTCGTCATGTCCGTCTGTCCGTCTGTCCGTCTGTCACAGCCGATTTACTCGGAAACTATAAGTACTACAGTGATGAAATTTGATAGGAATATGTGTTGTATGAACCGCTACAAAAATATGACACTAAATAGTAAAAAAAAGAATTGGGGGTGGGGCCCCCCATACATGTAACTGAGGGATGAAATTTTTTTTTTCGATGTACATACCCGTGTGGGGTATCAATGGAAAGGTCTTTTAAAATGATATAAAGTTTTCTAAAAAACATTTTTTTTAAAGTGAACGGTTTTTGAGATATCAGCTCTCAAAGTCGTAAAAAGTATGTCCCCCCCCCTCTATTTTTATAACTACGGGGTATAAAATTCTAAAAAAAATAGAGGTGATGCATGCTAATTAACTCTTTCAACGATTTTTGGTTTGATCAAAGTATCTCTTATAGTTTTTGAGATAGGTTGATTTAACTGTAATTTTGGTTATTATATTTGCTGCTACGGAACCCTTTGTGCGCGAGCCCGACTCGCACTTGGCCGGTTTTTACAGATTACGCATTAGTCGTCGTCATTAGGTATTTAGCTACACTTACAATATGATACAATATTACGTTTATGTGGCTGTAATCTAGAAAATTCTGAGAAAAATTGCGAGTTTTAGCAAATAGTTAGGTACTTAGCTATAATCTAAACTTATAAAGAGTTGAGTCGTTTGAGTTGGTCACTGAATGACATGCAACGTGTACGTTTACCTAATATTTTCGAAGTTACATATCACCAAAAATAAACATCCCTAAACCAGCTTTTAGCTTTTCCGTTTATCCAGCGCCGCCCTCCGCGCCGCGCGCCTCAAAGCGCTTTGACGCGGTGTAATCCGCCCACAATATTTATTGACAACGCCGTTCGTCACCAACAACTGAATGCCTTCCTTTCGTTTTGAGGAAAATGTCACATATCTTCTTAACACTCTCAGGAAGTCGCCAAACATTGGTGTAACAAAGACTGGTAAACAATGGGGTCCGAATCACAATCACATCTTATTAGTTACGCTAAATTAATCACATAATTATCAATATGATCACTAATCAGGCTTGGACCTTCATATCTGCTTAGAATAGTTTTAGTTGTAATGCAGATACGATTTTAACTTCATCACAGCAGCCAGGATTTCCGATGTAGCTCAGCTTAGTTTGCAAACAAATGTGGTCTTTGAGCACTAGTTTTGAGCAGAGCATTTTATTTTGCAAATGCAAACCGCGAACCGAGTCCAAACACAAAAAGCGCTTCAAAGCAGCGCCTGAACGCTTTGTCCGGGCGTCATTTTGCCGCAATATTTATCGACGCCCGATGCAGTGGATGCCACGTTCAGCTGTCACAGCTGGCGTGGAGTGGAGTGCATTTCCAGCACATGTTCTAGCAGGTTTCGTACCAGGAATGTGCCAGGTATCTGGTATCATAAGCGTTTTCATAGCATATGGAAATGTGCGAAGATTTTTAACATAACTGAGTTAAGTACGATACACTTTGGAAATCATGAGGGTTTGAATGGAGTCTCCTCGAGACGTATCATCTTTTCAATACCTATTAATTTAATTTTACATGTCCGGCGCACTTTGGGTATTCTAGAACTGACGCTAATCTGATTGTCCAGTTTTTGACGTTGTTGTGAACACATAACATAATTAGGTATTTAATTTTAAAACTTCAAATTGATTTTTTTTACGTTTTATGATTGCACTAGCCTAGGACGCCTAGAAGGGCCCATAGACTTTGTGTCTACACTTGAGAATCCACAATCTTCTTTGATGTTTGCACTAAGATTAGAATACAGTCGGCCGGGGTTGTGGCCTCAGACGCCATTGTCGGCGCCGATTGCTCTTCGATTACTCATTGTTCACTGTCCCTCAGATGATTGAGATTTAAATTGAATAGGTATTCTATAGTCCGTCCCACTCTCAGTTCATGGCAACATTAACACACTGTCGCACTGTACATACCTACTATGTATCTTTTAAAGATCTTTTCGTTGTCTAATGATAAGTTGACTGAAAGCAATGATGGTTAACAAAACAAGACTGAAATTTCTCGGATAACAACTAATATTCTTAACTAGATCACCCAATGCAGTCGCGGAGACCTACAGCTCGGACTTTGGACTGCGGAGCCACTAAATTAATTAGAGGTATAAGCGAGCCAAGTAACAGAACCAACTACTAACAAAATTAGTAACATTGTTTCCCGTTTATTTTGTAACAACAGAATTTAAAACGTTTTGGGTTTGTGTTTTGGTGTAAAACATTGGTGTTGGCCAAGGTAGTAGACCCATCCAGGCAGACATTGATTGATGGTGTTGTTGCTAACAACCATCAGGAATTGAACCAGCGTTTAAAAAGAGAATAAGTATAAAAAAACGTTTCCAAATTTAACGTCATGGGTGTTGGCTATAATATCTACAAATTGTATAGGAAAGTAAATTTCACGGTTTAACCGTCGACAGATCGCGGTCACTTCCGCATCAGCGCGCCGGCCATCTGTCTCCGCCCCTGGGGCACACCTGCTACTGTGGCGAATCCCACAATCTCATCCATAACCTTCAGTTCAACACCATTGTACTGCGCGGTAATTTGCCGTCAAACGGAGCCGGAACAAAAGAATGGAGATCAAAGGCGCAATATTCTCAAAATTGACAATAAATTAAACAAAAAACAATCTGTCCTACGAGTTTAATCAGATCAAAGGGGCACTGGGGAAGTAATAGACTACACGAGACAACTCTCTCTATAAGTCTGGCTGACGATGTCGCCGCCGGCTGCGGCCGGGAATAAGCCATCAGTCCATCACGGGTGTGAAATGACGCAGTGCGTGAAATCGTACAAACAAATAACAGTGAAGATAATAAATTGTGTGTAAATTGCTAATGATGAGAGCGCGCGGGGCGGGGAAGCCGCGGGCGGTGCATTAAGCCGGCGGCAAACATCAAAGGGCCCTTTGACCGTGCCGCCGCTTCCCACCCCCCCACCACTCTCGACAACTTCCCGAAGTTACAAAGCTTAGCGAATGTGTGATACTAATTAATCTATTCCGTCGCATTTCCATTTTCTGTTAAATATGAAATTTCCGGTTGCACTTAAAATGAGGATTGCAAAATCTGCTTAGGTTAGCTGTAATTATAATTAGTATTGGGTAAATCTAATTATAGTACGTTATGCTAGGATTTCGAATGTTAAAATAGGTAATTTATGCATATGCTGAAAACTTTTCAAGTTTTCACTGTTACTGTACAAAAAAAATTGGCAAAGTTCATACCTTATCCTCCCATCCAGAGGCGTGCCTACTACGTCGCTGTGCTAGCATTGTCATTCTCTTCACATCACGATGACGATGAATGAGCAAAGAGAGTGCTCAGAAACAAATTCAAATAGCTTATCATATTTAAAAAAAAACACAAAGTCTTCGAAACGAGTACGAAACATTTATTCAGGGAGTTTGATCCATATTGACCTTGCATCGGGTCGATCAATTTTATTATAAAATTCAACCTTTCAACTTCAAATCCAAAAAAAATGCAGACGTCTGCATCTGCACTACATGTTTGAATCTAGCTTTCCATTATACACCAGCGAGCGATGAGTCTCCGATAGAAATGCCCCCACATGCTTATCTGAGAGGATCCCCCGCCAGGCTGACACTCCCGGGGCGACGGAGTACCTTGTTATGACACTCTTCAGCCTGCGCTGAACGACACACCCACCTAATGGTAAGCTAGAGGCTCCAGGCATTTTTCACGCCCCCGTCCAGATTTCAAGATGGAATGGTCTTGAATTTCAGACGATTTAATAGGAAATCATGGTTTTTACAGATAGGCAGTCTAATTTGTCATAACTCTGATTTAAAGGGATTGAAGATATCGGTTTGTACAAACAAATCTGTGATTTTATAAATATGAGTCCTTAATTTTTTTAAGACCATAATTTAATGTTTCTATGTCTCGCTCAATAGTATTCTGTAACCTAAACCACCCTAAACTAAACTTATTCCAACAGATATTATATTAAACCGATACTCGAGTCGAGTTTGTGGACACATAAATTTACATATACCTACCTACCGGCATATAGATGGACTTATGATGTGATGAGGATTTAAAAAAAAAAAAAGTCTGATGAAGTGACAGAGCGAATGAAGCTTTTCACCAGATTTTCAACTAACAAAAATACAGCGAGCGATACAGTGAAATTAACCAAGTCGATGCTTTAATTTGGACAGCGACCGACTCAAAGGAATGGTACAAACATGCAATACACGGATACAAAGGTCAGTTTACTCTTTCAAGTGCCGTTCTTGGACACAGCACATCGTTTAATATACGAGGCATAGATAGGAGGGCTGTCTTGGCGCAGATTGTTTGGGGCACTCAGTGCATTCGAGGACTATCGACTGCGACTGCCCACTGATTGTTGTGCAATTACATTCGACATGTAGACTTGGGAATAGGCGAGTAGACACAGCCAATAAATGCATAAGACAGTAATGCAAGTCGACATAAAAAGTTGCACTTGGTTTGACATCAATTAACAAATTCAGCCACTTTGATACCGTTAAGGAAATGAGGGTTCATAAAAGGTTTCTTTTCAAGGAGAATTTTGGGTACTCTCAAATAAAGGGACCGTTTATTACCAATCGAGGGATGATTAACTTAAGTGCCAGAGGGAAAAGTTGGATTTTCAACGGAAAATCTGTTGGAAGCGCTCTTATAATTTGCCGTTGTTCTAATGCCCCCTCTGTAGCGTATTGGTTCTGTTTCTCAAGTGTCCTGCAGACGGTCCAGAGCAACTCAAAGGTGAGTGTTTGCCCCTTTGTCTTACCGAGCAATTAGTGCAGTCCGTTCATTTAATTCTATCGGTCGATTAGCAACGGGACGTCAGGTGGCCATTATTGTGCTCTGTCAATTTGCCGCCACCCTCTCCGCTGGGCCGTCACGGGCGCCGCACAAAGCGATCCCGGCTCCCAGATATACACCTGTTTGTTTTGATATTGTTTGATATAAGCAGCTATGCCGGAAAAGCTTTATAGCAATTAAATTTTGTTTGAGTGAAGAGTGCTTCTGAGCGCGGTAATGGAAAATGTATATGTGGTTGATTGGTTTCAAGCTGGTCAGTTGGGTACGATTGTTTTAATTAATTCTGTTGTTTGTATTAATTAAATCATAAAAATATAGATTATTATTAATTGATTAGGGAAACAATATTATATTCATAATTTATTAAAGAATTCAACTTTTGAAACCCGCATGAAATGTATAAAAGGAATCCATAAAAGAGCAAAGCCCAAGAAATAAAATAAAAACTTTCTTGAAAACTTTGTATTTATACCTTACCTAACGGAAAAGTTGCAAAGTTCGGAATACCAATAGCCCTGAGACGCCCGCATAAAACCTTTTCCAACCAACTTTTCTATTCGATGATGAATTTGTATGTTTTCTAAAAAGAGTTTTTAAAGGTAACGTAAATGTCTTGATTTCATGGCAGTTTTTTTTTCATTATAAAGTTACGCTATACCTTTTATGTGCTTCTACTTGCATTTAAAGAAATTATCTTCGCTTCTTGCATTTTTGAGATGGCAAAGTTGCGTGTGTGTAGTTTCTTTGAGGTGAGTGCCTACATTTGGTATTTCATAACTCTTGCTCCGTGCATGTATTACATTCAGCGATAGAGATCATTCAAAGGAAGGATATAAAGTTTTTGATTCGCCGCTATTTCACATTTTCCACATAAAAGACGGCTTTTACCCAGCTGAAACTCATATTGCTTCTTATGAATTGCACCTTTGGCCTTTACTGCATAATACATAATAATGTTCAGTTTCGTTTATAAAATCCGAATCTTTGATGAAAATAAATTACGGAAAGTCAGTCTAAATAGTGGGTTCTCATGAAAACCGCAATGTAGGTGATGACATGGTTATTTACTTAGCTTTTTATAACTTTAGCGAGTTGTAATACGGGGCAATGCACCACCATTCTACTGGCATCGTAGGTGCTACTGGTACATCACATAGGTGGTATGTAGCATTTTCCGAATTCCTTTCTGTCCAAATCTTTCTTTAATTTAATTTTACCGACCCGTTTTTTTTAAATAGACATGTTTCTTATCAATATTGGTTCAATCGATTCAATTACAAAAAGAAGTCACATTACTATACGTATTAAATACCTATTAAGTCAGCCATCTATCTTAGTTAACGTGGAAATTGATATTGAACGACATAAGGATGCAGCGGGTGACATGTACAGACGCCTCGCTACTGTGAAACCCTGATTACACCTACCGAGTAGAATGGCGGAGACAGTGTCCTCGGTTCATTGGTTGAAAATCGGGCGAGGATACTATCTTGCTATGGTAGGTGTAAAAAGGGTATAACTTATGGTACTATGGTATGGTAATCCAAGTCATCTCAGTGCGCACGTGGAAATAAAACTACTACGGTGTAAATGGAGGGGACACTGCTAATGAAGTTCTTGGGATTTGAGCCTATATTCAGCAGTGGACGATTGTTGGTTAGGTAAGCGGACGGAACACAGGGCTTATGTCGTTTGTCCGCGATTCTATCTAAAATTTTAGGGTTCCATATTGCATCCATTGATACTTACTTACTCCGCTGGCTCAGCGACCCAAAGTGAGTCTTGGCCTCCGATACAAGAGATCGCCACTTCTGACGGTCCAGTGCAGTCTCCCGCCAGTCAACGACTTGTAGCTCGCGCAGGTCCGCCTCCACCGCGTCACTCCAGCGGTACCTGGGCCGGCCCACCGGTCGGCGCCCCGTCGGACGGCCCATGTAGGCTCTTTTTGCGCTACGATCTTCTCCCATTCTCTGGAGATGGCCTAGCCAGCGAAGTCTGTGGGCTTTTGTTTCTCCCACTATGTTAGCCCCCGCCATCAGATCTTCCAGTTCGGCGTTTTTCAGGACTCTCCAGCTTCCATTGGGTCTCTGTCTTGGGCCAAAGATCTTCCTTAGGACCTTCCGTTCCGCCACCAGCAGTTTGCTCTCTTCTTTCTGCGTTAACGTCCAGGCCTCACACCCGTACATCAGTATCGGTCTTATTACCGTTTTGTAAATTCTGAGTTTGGTGTTTCTGCTCAGATATATTCATTGATATTCTAATATAAACAGAGAAATCACTATAGGATCTATTCTATTCTGAGAGGGGGTGAAGTTCCTGTACGTGGCTCTCTCGAGTGGAACCTTTGTACTTATCCCCTTAATTTCAGCTCAGCAAGCCTAGCTCCCGAGTAAACTGGAGCAGCAAGCCTCGGTGTTGCAATAGCTGAGATAGGCGCTCTGTTGGTTCATTTTAGGATCACTTCAGTCGTCCTTCTTCCGATGTATTTACGTTCCTTAGAATCCTTAGAGCCCTCGCCCACGGCGACTGCTTGTAGGGATGCTGTCGCGCGTTTGCATCCATACAAGAATCTTACTCTATACTATACTGACGAAAAACTAACGAACGAGAGCTTTAGTCGTCACGTCGTCGTCACGTTTAGTACAACTGAGTCGTGGCTCGCACAGCAGCGCTTCGAAAATAAGTTTTTCTTCATATAGGTATATAGAGTAACCCTCGAGATTCGGCGATGCGTTTGTGCTCGCCGACGACATAACCACGATTCAGTCACGATTCTAACACGATTACCACAATGCCTCCGATCTACACAGTCGCGCGTTTTTTTTTATCTATACAGTCGCCATGCTATACATCTATCAATGCTGTAGAATAATAATATATATATGTATATATTCAAATATATCTGTGTTTAAACAAATATCTGCCCCGGCCGGGAATCGAACCCGGGACCATCGGCACATGAGTCAGCGTTGCTAACCGCTGCGCCATCTGGTCGTCCGTAGAATGTAAAGGATTTTTATTAAATTTGGTATGCAGGAACATATTACATTATGATATCACTGGTTTGAAGCTGACATCCTGGATAAACACATTATGCTTTTTATTTCATTTCCACGGAGAACTTATTAAGTGAAGTGAAGCTCACGGGCAGTTAGTAAAATATTATAACTAAGTTTTGATTTACATTATTTTTACATAAATTTCTGTGTTATTTCAGTTACAGAACATAGATATAGATGTGATTAATCCTGTTTATAATTGTATTACTATGGTACCTTTTATATTATAATTCCATCTGTACAGATTCAAAATTCTTAATATTTCTATTCAACCTATATTTTTTTTGTATCTTCATAGTCATAAATGTAAATTAACATTTTATCATTTACATTCATTTCTCATTGAACCATACTCAAAATAATGCAAAAACTAGCTTAAAAAATAAAACATTTCCTTTATTCTTAAAAACACTATTTCATAAATAAGTAAAAATCTTCTATAAAATGTACGGAAATAGGTGGAATCAGGATCAGGATTGGGGGAAGGACTTATGTGTTCTTTGTGAAACTGAAAGGAAAAATTCAGGATATTCAGGATTGTAATCATGTCAGTTCATGTAACAAAACATCTGCATTATATAGGTACTTTTTGGCCATCCTATTTATTTTAATAATTAACAGGGAACCTACACTCACGGACAATGAAAAAGTGTCACTCACAAAAAGCAAGTAACACCAAACAAACCAAATTTTTTCAAACATTTTATTTAAAATTTTAACAAAATATTTCCATTTTTGTTGGTAATATACTGATGCTCTGTTAAGTGTACTTCTATGTTGCAGAAGGCGTCATTAAGCTAGCCTTTTCCGTTTAGGAGTAATTTTGAGTTTTTCTCAGTGGAACCTGTTCATTAACCATGAGTGACCGTTCTTTTACAATCTATGCACAAAATATAGCCATATGTACCTACTACATAGGATATTAGGTTATAATTATTAATTGTATTGGCCCATAATATAGGTTATTAAAGTCTGAATATGCTTGGGTTTTGTTAAATGAATATAAATGGTGCTGGCATATTCATTTATTTATTTAGATTATTTTTTTAAAAGTTTGTATAATCCCCGAAGGGGTATTCATAGGTGACTCTTTAAACAAAGAAAACAAATGAGTCACCCACTTTTCGCTGTACATTTAGAAATCTAGATGTGCTGGTTTCCTCACCATGTTTTGGTGTAGTATAATTGTACTTTAATTCCTTATTTCTAGAGATTTATTCATCGTAGAGACAAAAAAGTTTGATATTACTTCTTGAAAGATTACATACAATACCACTTTTGGAAATATGGACATACAATCAATTTAGACAGTTTTGTTGAAGAACAAATGTAAATCCATACAATGTTATAAGTACAGGATACTTTAATTTAAATAAATTAAAATAAACAAAGAAATATCCTTTATTATACCTATATTGTTACTTGGTAATTCAAATTCTGTTGATTTGAGGGTAAGGGGAGGGGTATAAGCATGTTTATTTATTTATTTATTTATTTAAAGGAAAACTTACAGCTAAAGATATCAGTAAAAATAGCAAAGTATGAGACAGACAGCCAATTACAAGTTTCCACATGTAAGAAACAAAATATTGCCATTATGCCTAATAAGTTCTACTTATTTCAGTGAATAGTAATAAATAAAAGTAAAAAACATTAAAATAGCCTTAAATAATAACTTTACGTAACTATAAGTGAGATTACAAATAAATGAAGTGAATTTATTACACAAAATATCTATATAAATATCTACCTACTTAACAAATTTTGAGCTGAATTTGTCGGTCAGACAGAAGTATGCCATTTTAGGGTTACTAACAAATAAGTCAAGACCTGGGTATTCTCTGGTCAGGGAGTTAAATGATCGTGAGGCTCTTAAAAGAAATGAGTTCTGTCGGTAGTTTGTGTGAACTACTGGTACATGCAAAATAGTCTTTTGTCTCATTTGACGATCGGGGGCTAATATGTTAATTTTACCTAATAAATCCGGACAGTCAATTTTATTTTGAGCGATCTTTAAAATAAATGCGATGTCTGCTGCGTCACGCCGTATATAGAGGGGCAATAAATGGAGTTTGTTACACATAAATTCGTATTGACCTTTAGGGATTCTGAATTTATAACCTAAGTATTTAATAAATTTTCTTTGAATTGATTCGATCTGTGATATATAAACATTATATAGTGGATTCCAAACCTGACTCGCGTATTCTAAATTACTCCTGACAAGGGAGCAGTATAGAATTTTTATGGACTTCATCAGTTTGAAATTTTTACAGGAGCGAATAAGAAAGCCCAATGCTTTGTAGGATTTTTTTACTATAGTTTGAACATGTGTATCAAACATAAGCTTGGAATCCATTGTTACTCCTAGGTCTCTTATTTCGGAACAATTGGAAATTGATTGGTGGTTCAGCTTGTAACTATTTAAATATATATTTCTTTTCCGACTAAATGTAATAGAAAAGCATTTAGATACGTTGATGTCTAATTTGTTATGGCGACAGTATTGTTCCACTCTATCAAGGTCATCCTGAAGCAAAGAGCAATCTAGAGAGTCATTAACTACTCTAAATACTTTCATATCGTCCGCAAAGAGGAGAAAGTCGGAGTAACGGAAGCAAGTATCTATGTCATTTATGAAAATAACGAACAATAAAGGTCCCAACAATGATCCTTGAGGAACTCCTGACGGAATATCTGTCCATAAAGATTTATAGCCATTTAGTACTACTGCCTGAGTTCTGTTACAAATGTGAATAAAAAAAGTTTCATAACAAGTTTATATGTAGGCGAAAACTTTATTAATCTTAATAATAACGCCGCTCCACCCATTAATATTAGCTCATAGGAATAAAAATAATATGTAGGTAACCTACGCCGATAAAAAATTGTGTTCCTTCTACAGACATGAAGTCAAGAACATCCTAACCTTTCCACTTTATTTTTAACTATGATCTGTTTTGACTAAATGAGCCAAAAGTAAGTAAATATCGAATAACTGACTTACAAGCCAGCTATATCAAATAACTAAATAACATGTAAATAAACTAATCACAATTACAGATAATGCTTTGGTTTCTTACCTCGTTGACACCTGAATTCCAAAAAGTGATCCTAGAGTTCGTTACAACTTATATCGCAGACACTATCACATATAACACAATATAAAGAATTTAAATCATTAGGGCACTCACGTTTTAACTTTCTATTGCGTCTTTCAATAAATAAACAAGTAAAGTAAGGCGGAATCGTGTAGAAAATAGAAAACTAATCACACGAAAATCATCACTTTCGCCATGGTGTTGATGCACAGTGGCGCGCCCTAATGTCGGATTTTGGAACTCAATTCAAAGTTAGTTACGTTTCTTTCTACACAAATTTTCTTGTCTGACAAACTGGTTGCTTTACTATTATTACTCAGAATAATAACTGAGAGTAGCGTGATGGATGAGGATCTTTGTACTTTGTACAACCCTCGTTACAACCAAACAAATATCATATTCTTATTCTGAGTTATTTACAGTGAAAGCCATAAGCACAAAGCAAAATTTGCTTTGTGGCCATAAGCGTACAAAATCTGTACTCACGCCTTTAGTACACCTACGCATTCGCACGCGGCAGCAAAACAGCGAAAAAAAAGTGTGGCAAGTTTTCGCATATGATAATTGTCTCACTCTAACACATAGATATAAAAATGAATTAGTTGCATCCTTGTCAGTATTGTTACGCAAGGACCTGCGAAATGTTTATATACAAAGTCCTAGTCCTTGGTCTCCGTTCACAAACATGGCGATCCTCATAGTGTATTTTTTCCTCGGTGGCGATAGTTATAATCATTATAATATTCTAGTCTATGGTGGCGATCCTATCCGGATCCTTCCGCTTCCGTTCACAATAACGCCTGACATGAAATAGGTATGTCACGATTTGGTCACGATTAGGAATCGAACCCCGGACTATGGGCAGACATAGAAGATAGGTACCTACTTTTTAGGGGCATAACAGAAGTTAAGGGTGGAAGGTGAGACGAATCGAGACGCTCCGAATGCAACAAGCGCAGATGGCCGTTATTTTGGTGAAGTCACGATTCTTAGAGTGCAAAGCCATTAACGCTGTAATAAACATGAAATTTATTTACTTACCTAAACTATGGGAGGCATATTAAGTAATTAATAAAACAATGAATAGATCACAAAACATTTTATTTTATTTTTGTAGCCCATTTATAGGTACAAGACTAAGGAAAAACTGCTATTCGAAACTCAAACTCAAAATGTTTAAGGTTTCCATATATTACATCAAACATTATCAGAAAACACATCACACATAATAATGTAACAAAAACCTAAATTATTTAAATTTAGTTATTTTTAAAATATTAAAATAATTGAAATGAAACAGGTACGCAATAGCAGTGAAAATAATCAATGATAACAAAACATACATGGTATATAAGCTCAAGCGGCATTGAATTCTGACTTTAAATAGCCTCCCTATGACCAATTTTAGTAAAGGGTGAAGGGCACTAAATTTGTCTCATTGGTATTTGCACATTTAAATTATAATACCAGTATACAAAACAAACTAAATGGCAATAAATATATGAAATAAAATGTTTCAAGTTTACTCCCTACAAAGGCCTAAGATTACGTTAATGGATGAATAAATAACAAAAAGGAAAAATTATTTCCGTATTTTAAATACTTCGACACAATGCTTCGTGGTATGTGATAGTAAGTAAATGATTAAATAGAGTGATGTAAAGTGAAAATATTCTAATAATGTATTGTGAATTAGTCTTTCAACGTAACTCGTTGTGAACTGAACATGCATAATGTAATGGTAATAAGACTATACTTAATCCATTACGACATTACGGATCCAGACTTTAGCTACATAAAATAAGTATAAATATAACATTTTATACGCTAAAACGTACAGAGGTTTTGCTTTAGATCACGCTTCGAGAAACATAACAAAATACAATCATTTGTCAAAACTGAAATGGAATCAACGTCCTACCGCAGCATCATTCAAGCTTTTCTACAAAAAAAAAACCTCACTAAACCAAACAATTTACACAAATTCAGTTCATTTTGTTCAATCCTTTTATAAAGTTGGTCATGTCGTACTCCTCTTCGTACTGCCTGTCGTCCCACAGGTCTGGCAGCGCCTCGAGCGCTGATTGGCTGGGGCCGGCGCCCCCCGCGCTCCCCGCCCCCGCCCCCGCGCCTCCGCTCGACAGCTGGAACAGGTCTAGGAGTTGTTCCGTGCCCATGGTCTCCATGGCGGCGTTCTCGCTGCTGATGACCGTGTTCGCTGTTTGCAGCTTGAACTTTTGTAGACTGGAATGAGATAGGGAAATATTGTTAAATTTCATATTTTAATGCAATGTAGGAAAATATCATTTATTTGAGATGATGATGAATGGCGCTGCAGCCAAAAACTTTTAATTGGTCGATTAAATAAGTGTCTGGCCTTGATGATGCTATCTACATGCGTGGAGTCAATAAGTAAGACAAGCCAATCGAATTTCTAAAATTGCGATTGCTTCGACCCATGCCAACTATTTGCAAGTTCTACTTATAATATGTACCTATGTATTTTCTCATCTCAGTAGCAATATGTGAGTAACCAAATTGAATTTTGTCAGTGTTAATTAAAAATAAAACGCGAATTTTCCAATGGACTTGATGCACCTTTCGGCTTACTAGAGCACTTTTCCAACAACCTGCGTATATCACACAATTCACCCCAACATACCACATAATCTTCTGCTCGAGCGTGTCCCTGGTAATCAGCCGGTACACATTGACGACCTTGCGTTGTCCGATGCGGTGCGCGCGGTCCATGGCCTGCGCGTCCTTCATGGGGTTCCAGTCGTGCTCCACGAAGATCACCGTGTCCGCGCCGGTCAGGTTCAGACCGAGACCGCCCACCTGGAAAATTAGGAATGAAGTTTATTGTTCGTCGTAAATTTTGAAGTACTTTCCTTTTATTTCTACAGGGCTAATTTCGACACAGTTGCCTTTGGAATGGACCAGCTCTCGACTAGCATAAGGGCAACCATAGTCAATTATGCGGTAGTAGTTGGATGATTAAACACGAGAAAGGCTTGTTGTAGCGTATTTAGGAGAGGCTTTTATCGTAAGACTTTATACTTACAGCAGTAGTGAGCAGCAACAGATCTATGGACGGATCGTTGTTGAATCTTGTCACGATGGAGTGGCGATTCGCGGGCGGCACGCTACCGTCCAGCCTGAAAATATAGTAAACAAAACGTTTTAAAATAGTCTATAGAGGGTGGCTTGCAGTGGCGGATTAAGAGCATCGGAGGCCCTAAGCACAAAGCCTGTGTAGGCCCCTAATTTAGAACAATTTGTTCCTTGACAAAGAGTGACAAAATAGTTCAATAGGTAAAACGTCCTATATTTTTTCTATAAAAAAGGATGTAAAACATTTTTAAAAAATTTGCCTGCCTTAAAGGTTTACGACACGCGCAAGTATCACCACAGTTACAACTGCGCAAGTACGCCGAGCTGAGCTATTACACGGCTCAGTTAAGTACTTCGAAAAAAGGAGGAGGTTCTCAATTCGTATGTATATTCACCAATTACTCCGTCGTTTATGGACCGATTTTGAAAATTCTTTTTTTGATGTATTGTGTTTTTTTTTTTTTTTTTTTTTTTTTTAATAAATGATTATCACTCCACAGACTTTATGTCCGTGCCTTTTGAAGAGTGGTAATTTTTATGAGATAGTTTTTAATTCTTTTATCTACTTTCTACTCGGTAAGGAAGTTTAGTTTATATATATTATCTTTTATATATATTTATTTTGTCTTTAGTTTATATATTCTTTCTTTTATATATATATTGTTCTTTTTCTCTTTTTTTTTTCACTGCTGGGGGAAAATCCACATGGACACCTGGGAAGAGGACCCAGGTAGTGTCGGGCGTTAACCGACTAAAAACCCCCAGCCGTGTATCTCATTATACAAGAAATGTCTTTTTTTTTTTTTTTCTTTTTTTTTTCCTTTTTTTTATTAATGGTTTTCAGAGTCACACTTACATTAGTAATGGCAACAAACTTAAGAAGGACAGGGCCAATGCCAGCTTTCTTCGGAGAACTTAGTAGACACCTGGCAATGGCTCGGCCCCTCAGTCGTTATAGGTCATGTTTTGCCTGATGTTAGTGTGTGACTCTGTTCTTAAAGATAACTTATTTTAATTGTTAGTTTTTATAATAATTATATAATAATAAATTTGGCCTATATTTTGAGCTCTTAACCAAAATTATATTTTATGTTTTATTCCGCCCCGTTATGCCTTCTTAACATTTCCCCAGAAAGTGCAATGACCTCTTCGTCTCGATTCTTAACTGCCATTTTTAGATTGTACTCGAGGATGCGTTTCTTTGGCGCTGTTATTGCCGTTTTAGCGAGGTTGCCGATAGCGTCCTCGGTGTCATCCGCATAGTAGGTGCAGGTGGTGGTGTGCCTCGACAGCGCCACTACTGCGTGAGGTACGCTATCATGCAGCTTTATTTTATCTTTTGTTCTAATGATAATAACGGATTCGTACGTCAATCCCTGTGCTTCGTGTATGGTTAGGACGCGTGAGCCCATTCCTTCACCATACCCTTGGCTGGTCAAGGTCTCTTTTTCTTCCTGTGTATGCACCAGGAACAGAGTGTTGGTTTGGGATTTGGGAATTACTGCGTCTGTTAACCTTTTCAGCTGCAGGGATTGGATGCGCGCTGTGGCTGCGTATATGCCTGAGTATACTTCCTTTAGGGCGTATGCAACATCCATGGGGTTTCTGTATGAGCACAACAGCTCCTGGGTGATGTTTGCTACCAGTGTTGGGCGATTGTACCTAAGCTCGAATAGGTTCTCTCTGTCGATATATGGTAGCTGATTGATGTCTCCGATCAGAGCAATATCACAGGCACGAGACAGGTGGGCGGCCATTACGATTGCCCCGAAATGGTTCATCAGGGCTTCGTCAATTATCAGGCGTTGGCATCCGACATGTTCTCTAAAGCCGTTTACCAGGACTGATGCCATCGTACGCACCCTAGTTCTGACCATGTCACCAATACGATGCGCTAGCCTGTTTCTTATGTCGATGGCCGCCTCAGTTGTTGTTGTGATAATGGTGTCTTTGCTCACATCGAAGTTATTTATCACCCAGGTTGTCTTCCCACATCCAGGTACCCCGTTCACCCAAGTGATAGTGGGCATCGTCCAGTGATTCCAGTTGGCGTTGATGGTTTCCACTTTTGCTAGGATTTTATCCTCTAGCATAATCCTGGTGCACTGGGCGACGACCACTATTTGGTTGTTGTGTGGGACAGTAAATTTTGAGGAGTTGCATTCCCAGGGTACAAATCCGCTTTCCTCGCTGTAAGCCGCCATATACGCTCCAGTCATTTTGCCTCTGAGGACTTGGCAACTACTGTTATCGTATATGCAGGCTTCGGCCTCCTCGAGTAGAATTTTTAGCCGGCCTTCGTTTTCTTGCCTGTAGGTCTGCATGATGGTTTTGCAGGACAAGAGGTTTACCCGCTTTGTGGCGGTTGTTATTGCCACAAATTCTATGACGGCATTCTCCAAATGCTCTTTAGGGGAGGTTGCTGTTTTTAGCTTCGGTGGGACCACCTGACCCATGTCGGCTCTTGTTATGGTTCTTTGGGCCGTTCTTTTTCGGATGGGGCCTTTGGGGATTTGGCGCCACTCAGGTGTCCTCTGTGGTTTCCCCATAAGGCTTTGGGCAGCTGATTTGAATGCCTGAAGGAACCCTTGTGCGCGCCCCTGCGAGATTCTGCTCTGCATCCTCATATTTATTTCCTGCTGTTCAGCAGCAGCGACGGACTCGGAAGCCATCCTCTCCTGTAGGCGTTCTGATCCGGTGACCGCTTCAGTTTGTTGGTGGTTGTTGTTCCTCACGGGTATGTGTCCACTGAGAAAGCTTAGGTCTTCACCTCTGTCCTCATACACAACTATTTCGTGTTGTTTTGAGGCTTTTAGGCAGCCCAGCTGGTCAACAATTTCACCTTTCTTATGCTCGATCACCATTGCGTCTACGCTTATTATCTTGGGGACGTTACTATCTTGTGCTCTCTCTCCAAGCATAGTGAGCCATGAGCATGCCTGGACAAACGGGGTGTCATCGGCCCATTCCAATAGTGCGATGGTCTTGTTACGGCATCGTACTAGTCTGCAGGACTGATCTCCCACTAGTGTTACCGGCAGTGCGTCATAGGCTTTACGTTTCATGGTAGCTTTGGATGTGCTTCCATTTAGGAGAGAGGCTAGGCCGGGTGATATGGCTACACGCTTTCGCGCCCCCGAGACGCAGAAGCTGATGCCGAGTCTTTCGCTGCTACTGTCCATGAACAGAGCCACACTTCGGCGTCTTAGTCCGGCTTCTCCTTTTTCGCCACAAGACAACAGCTGGTTTGTCGCTGTTGCTTTTGGAGTCACTTGTTGTGGTGCTGAGATGGTCGGGTTTGATGATTGGACTACTGATGTTGATGTTGTTGATGTTGATTGGGCTTCAGGGCGAGAAATTGTGCTGTTTCTCCTTGCTGCTACTCGGAAGATTCGATCTGCGTATGATAGGAAATGAGGTCTGTGATTGGTGTCTGCCAGAATATCTTTTAATTCCGACTCCACCAAGTTCCTGTCTATCAGTGTCTCCAGATCATGTCTTGCAGCAAGAAAACGGGGGCAGTCCAGAATGATGTGCCATACCGATTCACTGATGTTGGGGTCGCAATCACATCCAGGGCTTCCTTTAAGTTTGAATCTGTACAAATATTCTCCTATCCCCCCGTGTCCGGTCAGCATTTGTACGTGAGCGGGGGTCAATTTAGAAGTTCGCGTAATTCGGTATGCTTGGTTGACATCCGGTAGAAATTTACGCGTGACTGCTCCTGTACTCGAGGTCGCGTATCGATCTTGCCATTTTCGGACCGATTCCTCTCTGATCTTTTTTCTGACATAGGACAGGGGGACTTTGTCATAGTCGTGGGAGGTGCTGTGTAGTGCTGCTGTTTTGGCGAGCTCATCAGCTCTTTCGTTCCCGGCAGTTCCTACGTGCGCCCTCAACCAGAACATTTGTATCTCTCCGCCATCGCTCACAGCCCTCGCAATGTTTTCCTTTATGCTTCTTGCCAGGGGGTGGCTGAGTTTCGGATTTTGGAGCAGATCGAGTGATGATCTCGAGTCGCTCAAGATGTTCACTTTTTTATCCGTGCTAGAGCTCACCAGTTTTGTTGCCCTGTGAAGTGCATAAAGTTCCGATTGGAAGACCGTGCACGATGGGTGGAGACCAAAAGTCTCGGACAGTTTTTCTTTGCCATCCTCCCACCAACTTAGGGCGGCGCCGACTTTTCCCTCTATCTTGCTTCCATCCGTGAAGATTTGGGAGCCGGTGTCCAGCAGGGTGGTGTTTTCAAGGATCTCGTACTTGGTAGAGGTAAGTGTGGACGGATGTGGTAAGTCCAAGTACCCTACATTCCGTTCGAGATCTTTGCCAGGTGGGAGGTAGTCAGCTGACAAGAGTTTTTTTGATTTGTACAGATTTGCTGCCTCCTGTATTCTGAGATCGAGAGGCAGCAAGCCCGACAGTGCCAGTGCAGATGTGAGCGACACTGTTCGGTAGGCGTTACATATTTTTTTGTGCGAAACCTCTTTGTAGCGAGAAAAGTTGTTTTTTGTTACTTTCCAGTTCGACGGCTTGTGACCAGACGCTTGCGGCGTATGTCATGATGGGCTCCACTACTGCGATGTAGATTGTCCTCACAATTTCACCGTTTAGTCCCCAGGTTACCTTCGCTGCGCGCGCTAGCTGTTTGTGAATGTCTGCTGCCTTTTTACACTGAGCGGTTATGTGAGCTTTGAAAGTTAACCTGCGGTCTATGATGAGGCCCAACAGTTTTATTTCCTCTACGAGGTTTATCTTTGTACCAGCCATGAATAGTTGGGGCAAATCGTATTTCAACTTCTTCGTTAACAGCATCGCGTTGGTCTTATGTGGTGCAAAGTTGAGTTTGTTGCGAGCTCGACCGTATACTACGCATTTATTAAAGTCCCCATCAATTAAATTATATAAAGTTGTGAATCTACGCCTGGAAGACTCTGAAAGCAATTGTTCAACACTGAACTAACCTTCAAGATTGTTTGGCAGTTTATCTCAGCCTGAAACCAGCGGTGAGAAAGCCATATTTTCACTTTAAAATTATGCACTTCACAAGATTTAATATTTGAAAAACGATTCAACGTCTATTTTTCAAAATATTTTGAAAATTGAGCCAATAATAACACAACAACCGGCGCATGCGCAGACAATCACAACAAACGGAGATTGACAGCTCGTTCCAGTGTTGCAAGCTGAGAATATATTTTTAGAAATAACGTTCCATTTCACAAAAAATGGATTTCTTTTCCAACATCACCCTCAGAAGAAGAGCTCATAGTCAAACGGACAATGATGAAACAAAAAATTCATCTTGCTTTTTGGAAGATACTAGTAACAGCCTACCTAATATATCTTCAGAAGAAAATGATAGTTTGGCGGAGCTAAAACATGAGTTAGAGGATACAAAACTGCAATTGGAAATAGCCCACGAAGAGATAAAAAACCTATCAATGGAAAACTCATCGCTAAAACAGTCACTCGAAGAAATGGCAAAAAAAATTAACATGTATAAGAAAATATCCTTTGAAACCACCCCGAAGAAAGGAAAAAAAACTCCTGTATCTCATCAAAACGGAATATCTCCTGCCGAAACCACTACAACACCACAACCAACGCAGAAAGTGGGTAAAATTTTGGAAAATAGGAGCAAGGATGGCCCATCGACATCAATCCAAAAGAAGACCAAACTTTGCTTCTTGAGCAGCAGCACACCAAGTGATAGCCTAAAAATTTTAGAAGATCACTTCGGCTCGACCTCCTTCACTTACTGCAACTATAGGAACACTAACGCAAACCTAGAATTATTATTAGAAAATATTGACCATAAATTAAAAGACTTCACACTATCTGACTATTGTATTATACTAATTGGCGAATCGGATTTCTTGCGTACCAATAACTATATTGAGCTTGTGACTATGATAAGAGAGAAAATACGTAAACTGGATCACACAAACTTTATTATTTGCTTACCGACCTATATCTGTGGAGCTGGCCTGTATAACTGCAGGGTCGAAGTGTTTAACAACCTCATGGGCCTTGACGTACTTACTCATAAATATGCATTAGTTTTTGACTCAAACTCTGACCTCACTTACACTATGTTTTCACAACGTACTGGTAGAATAAACTTTCATGGTATAGAAAATATATTTCTAAATATTAAGTCCATAATAAAAGAACTTCAGAACTCGATCGATGTTCAACCATCGGAAAGCAGGAAAAAAATACAAGATAACAACTCAGAAAGACCCTCGAATTTTTTTCGCTTATAAACATATATATGTACTACATCAAAACATAGCTTCTCTAATTAAAAAATCTGATTTATTAACTGTACATCTGCAAGAACTTTCCGACTCCAACAAAAATATTGATTTGATTTGTATTACCGAGCACTTTATGATTGAAGAAACGGAAGAATTCTTGAACATCCCAAACTTTAAACTCGCAACTAGTTATTCCCGGAAGAAAAAAAGAGGAGGTAGCTGTATATTAGTTAGAAAAGGTCATGACTATAAAGTTCTCACTGAAGTTAACTGTAGTTCTGTTCAAGGCATATTTGAGTGTTGTGCAATTGAACTGTTACAACACAAAATCATTATTATATGTTTGTACAGAACACCCACAAAAAATACAGCAAAATTGTCTGAATTTTACGAAAAATTAGAAATTTTACTGTTAAAACTATCCAGGTCCAATAAAAAAATTATAATGTGCGGCGATTTTAACATTGACATATTAAGTAATGATAATCAATCTAAATATTTTGAAAATTTACTATTAAGATTTAATTTAAAACTAGAAATAAGAGAACCAACAAGACTCATCAGTAAAACATGCCTCGATAATTTTGCTCACAATGCCAATGGCTGTAATGGTGAAGTACTTAATTTTGGTCTCTCTGATCACACTGCTCAACTGCTTAAATTTCCAGTCAAAAAGTCATACTCACTAAAATCCTGGTTCATTCAACGTCGTGACTACAGTGATGAAAATCTAATAAAATTTAAATCTTATGTGGAAAGTATTTCATTTTCTGATGTCTATGACTGTGACGATCCCAACGCTGCCTATACTAGCTTTATAGAGCTTTTCACTCTCTTATATAAACTGTGTTTCCCTTTGAAAAAAATAAAAGTTTCTCTCAGGAAAACTCCTAAGTGGATATCTATGGGTATAAAAAAATGTAGTAAAAGAAAAAGGGAATTACTTAGGACATATCAATATAATAAAACAACTGAAAATAAAAATAAACTTAGGACATACTCAAATAGATTTAAAAAAGTAATTCAGTTGACACAGCGAGCCCAAAACGGCTATCTCATTGAAACTGCTGATTCAAAGTCCAAAGCTATGTGGCAAATCATAAAAAACTCAAAATTTAATAACATTAAAGAGCCTATCTCAAAAATTGACATTAATTCTCATATTATTACTGACCCAACTGACATTGCTAATGCTTTTAATAACTATTTTATTGACGAACCTAAATTATCCTCTAATGACATTAAACCTAACCCACTAGACAATGTAAATCATACTTTTTTCATGACACCATCCATCCCCACTGACATTTTAAAAATAATAAAAGATTTAAAAAACACTAATAGCGTAGGTCATGATGAAGTTACGACTAAGGTCATAAAAACGGTAGCTGAATCAATATCATTCCCATTAAGCCACATAATGAATCTATGTATGACAATGGGTGTATTTCCTACGAGACTCAAAACCACTGTCATTGTCCCCATCCACAAAAAGAATAACAAAGAATATATTAAATATTATCGTCCTATTGCCCTATTATCAATTTTCTCAAAAATTCTCGAAAAATATATTAATAATTCTATTTATCAGTATCTCGTCAAATTTAATATCCTTGTAAATGAACAATACGGATTTCGGAGAAATACAACAATAAATATGGCCATCTTTAAATTTCTTCATCAAACATTGATTAACATTGACAACAAAAAACCCTGCTGTGCAATGTTTATGGACATGACTAAGGCGTTTGACTTAGTCGACCATAAATCCTTACTTAGAAAACTACATTCTTATGGAATTCGTGGGAATATACATAAGCTTATTGAATCTTATTTAAGCGAAAGATTCCAACTGGTAGAAATAACCAAAATAAGCTTAGACACTAAATGTGAAACTACCTATAGATCTTTACAGAGGATAAACAGCCGTGGTGTACCCCAAGGTAGTGTCTTAGGGCCTCTATTATTCATTTTATATATTAATGACCTACCCCTACACACAAAATTTCCAATGGTGCTATTCGCAGATGATAGTACACTTCTCATAGAATGCAATGATCCTCTATCTTATGAAAATGAAGTAAATGACTCACTTGCAACAGTTATAAACTGGCTTACAAGTAACAATCTTTTAATAAACCTTGAGAAAACTAAACTTATGCATTTTTATCAAAGAATACTACCAGATCGTATAAATGTAAGCTATGAGGGAAAGGTGGTTGAAACCACTAACGTCACTCGTTTTCTGGGTCTATTGATTGACAGCAATCTGTCCTGGAAATTCCATGTAGATCATGTATGTAAGAGAATGAGTAAAGCTGCGTACGCCCTTCAAAAACTTTCACGTACTACAAACCGAAAAACACTCTTAACTGCTTATCATGGTAACGCAGCTTCAATATTACGATATGGAGTTATATTCTGGGGCAACTCCACAGATAAAGATAAGGTATTCAAAGCTCAAAAACAGTGCATTCGAGCAATGTTTAATTTAAGAAGCACTGATTCATGTCGACCTTACTTTATCGAGCACAGTTTACTAACATTTCCTTGCCTATACATTTACGAGTTGCTACTATTTGTAAAAACTAATTCAAATTTATTTAAAACAATGAACGATGTCACTTTAAGACAAGGTCGCAACAGAGACAGGCTGTTCACTGAGCGCTATAACACTACGCTCTTAACTAAGAGTATTGTGTGTATGGGCCCTAAGCTGTACAACAAACTGCCCAACAATATAAGATGTCTTGACCTTATTAAATTTAAAAACGAACTGAACTCTATTCTCCAAAAAAAATGTTATTATACAATTAATGACTATATAAATGACATATTATAAATTTATTATACATATAAATGAATGACTATTATTGTATGACTATTTGATTATTATATTGCTATTATTATGTTATCTCAGTTTGAACTTAATTTATATAAATTTGCATGAGTTCTATAGTTGTAATTAATTATTGTACGTACTGTATAGTGCAAAGCATGGAGAACTAATATTTATGTAACACCATTTTTATCTACCCATGTTTACAATAAATGAATTTTTATCTTATCTTTTATCTTATCTTCCCCATTCCACTATTTTATCGAGTACTTTGTTAGCCGACACCTCTAGGGTTTTTACTGCTAGACCTGTGAAGACAAGGGCCACGTCATCTGCGAATGCTTGACAATACACTCCTTCAGCCTCTAGTTTGTGCAACAGTGAGTCGAGGATGATGTTCCAGAAAGTTGGTCCTCCTATGGAGCCTTGGACACATCCCTTAGTGGTCCCCTTCTCACATGCCGCTCGAGCGTAGTTGACCTTGATCTTTCGGTCACTGAGATATGAGCATACCATCTCGTACAGATTTTGTGGGCACCTTTTTTTTGCCAGTTGATGTTTTAAAGCGGGCCACCATGCGTTGTCGAAGGCGCCCTCTATGTCCAAGGAGATAAGTACAACAAATTTTTTGGTGTTCATTCCCTCTCTTAGGTGTGCTACAAGGTCATAGAGAGCGTCCTCGGTACCTCTCTGGGGCATAAAGCCGTACTGGTTTTTGTTGAGCGTCGGTAAGATATGCCACTGTAGGCGAGCGACCATTAGTTTTTCAACTATTTTTCCGAGAACTGAGAGTAGCCCTATAGGTCTGTAGGATTTTGGGTGCGTGTAGTCCTCTTTGCTAGCTTTCCGCAAGATCACCACGTGCGCCGTTTTCCATTGCGATGGGAAGTGTCTAAATGATAAGCATTTATTGGCTATCGCCATAAACACCTCCCTCTCGCACTGGATGGCTGCGCCACAGATATCGGCAGTGAAGCCATCGGGTCCTGGGGCTTTTTTTGGGTTCATTGCTTGTAGCACAAGGTCGAGTTCCACAGTTGTAAAGGGTGGGTCGTTATCTCTTAGATGTTCCCGTGGTATTTCCTTGGTTTTTTCTCTCAGTTCCGCATGGAATGGTTGGTCGGTGCTTTCGGAGTCATCTGGGTAAAACGTCGTTGCTAGGAGTTCTGCTGACTGTTGTGGGGATAAAGTGTTGCCCGCAGTGTCTCTGAGGAGCATGTCTTCCTGCCTGCCTGAGGTTTTCTTTATCACCCTGTAGATTTTGTCCCACATGCTTTCTTTTTCCTGAGTCGTGCAGAACTCCTTCCAGCTCTCTATTTGGGCTTTCTCGGCTTTTTCGGAGTATTCTAGTTTAGTTTTTTGGTATTCCGCTATGACATAGGGCATTCTGCTTGCAGCAGCATTCCTTATTCTTCTTTTTTTCCTCAACACATCTTTTTTGAGATCTTCAAGCGACTTTGACCACCACGGGGGTTTGGGTTCCCCTTTCCATTTTCCTGCGGTTGGGATGGACGTTTCGCAGGCTTCGTGGATGGCTTCAGTGTACGTTGAGATCATATTTTCAAGATGTTCTGGATTGTCACACTCTTGTACGGACGTGGTTGTGATATTTTTCTCAACCAGGAGGGATTTTAGTTTTGACGCAAATTTCGACCAGTTCGCCTTTTTGGTATTATACATACGCGTTGTGATTGGCTTTAGGTGTTCTAGTGCCTTTCCCGTTCGCAGTGTAAAGGTGATTGCATTGTGGTCAGAAGTTATTAAGTTTGCGTCGACTTTCCAGTCCTCGATCTTACCCAGAAGTGACGTGCTACAGGCGGTGACATCTACCGTACTTTTGCAGATTTTTCCATTTCTGTAGGTTTCGAAGGTTGGTGTGTCTCCTGTGTTGAGAATTTGGAGGTCAATTTCTGTTAGGAATGAGCTGTACGCCACCCCTCTGTCATTTTCCGAGACGCTTCCCCACCAGTGACTCCATGCGTTAACGTCGCCTGCTACAATGAGGTTTCGCGTGTTCAATTTTTCGCAGAATGTTTTAGTCCTTTCAATGTATGGATCTATGTCCTGATCCCCCTCAAAGTAAACTGATACCAGGCCCAGTTTTGTCCCCCCTCCGATCGCCACGGCTGCTGCTTCGGTTTCTGTCACCAGCTGTGGATCGTGGATTACCTCTAGCAAGTCGCCGAAGACGATGATGGCTGCCTTTACTGGCTTTTGTCGGTTTAGGGTACACTGGATAAGGCGTGTTCCTGGCTGTTGTTTCATATAGCCATGTTTTCCCACGTAGGGTTCTTGAACAAGAGCTATTGAAACTTTTGTCTCCATTGCCACCTGGTATAGTTCTGCGGTTGCCAGTTTAGACCTATGCAGATTCACTTGAATTACGTTTAATTCATTGTTACGTTGATTGACACTTTGGGGGGATGAGTTTTGCATCTGTGAGGAGCCTTTAGCAGTAGGATATTCGAGACCGTGCTATAGCATCCCATTTCATTCTTTCGGGACACTCACTACTGAACGCATTGTGCTTGAGGTCGTTACCTTCACCGTTGGCTGTGGAGGAGCAGTTTTTACACTTAGGTGGCAGTCTGTCCAGTCTCAACTGACATTTCTCCCACGTGTGTTTACCTCCACAGTGGCTGCAGAGGTCCTCTGTTTCCCTGCAGATTGCCTTTGTGTGGCCGAACCCAAGACTCCCCCCGCGCGCGCCTTCGATCTGATCGGACGTGTTTACATTTTGCTCTCATTAAAACTAAGATTAAAAATATTTAGCAATAGTGTTACGCATACATCTTATGTTATAATAGTTTACCAGTATTGTGTTTCTAAAAACAAGTGCCGTGACTGTGATAAATAACACTGTGCCTTTGTGATTTTAGAAATTGCAAAAATCGTAATCTAGTGATCCAACCTACCCTACAACAATATTCATGAGTGCGTGCTAAGCGCCTAAAATAAATAAATAGCACATTATTTTCTAACTGCAACATTGCCATATCGTCAAGTCTAGGATCGAAGTGCCAATTTACACCCAATCACCGAACATGCCTCTCAACCGTACTCCTACACGAGAGTTAACAGCGAAACCAATACAGTTGGTATCTAATCTGAAACACTGTTCTTCTGAACCAGCATTAAATGATAATCCGACTGCAACTGACCCGGCATCAGCTTCTCGTACCATTAAGAGGAAAAGATCGGATAGTGAAGGATTGGAAGTTTTTATGGATGAGATGCGCACACTCTTTAAAGAGCTCAAAAATACCCAAGCTGAGAAGATAGAGAAGTTATTCACTGCTGTAGAGGAGATTAAGTCTCAAAATTATGAAATCCGTGCCTCTATGGAATTTATTTCCCAAAAGTATGACGAGTTTAAACTGCAACTTGAGAAACTAGAGCGAGACCACGCAAAATCTCACGAACATATTCAATCACTTGAAGAAAAAATTGACACATTAGAACGTGGTCAACGCTCGACATGCCTCGAAATACGGAATATACCTTGTAACAAACCGGAAACCAAGGAGATGCTCCTAAAAACTGTAACGGAGATTAGCAGAAAACTTAATGTTAAAATGGATTCACAGGAGGTCAAGGATATATTTAGAACGAAAAACAAGGATCCTAAAAAAACTACAGTTATCCTGGACCTTACCAGCGTACTGACTAAGGAAAAAGTTATTCAGATGTTCAAGAAGTATAATAAAGAGAAACCGCGACTGAGCACTGAAGACCTAAAACTCCCAGGTCCAAGCCAGCCTATATTTATTTCAGAGAATCTCTCTGCTAAAATGAAAAGAGTATTTTTCTTGGCCCGTGACTTCGCCAAGATGAACAATTTCAAGTTTTGCTGGACTTCCAGCGGCAAAGTCTTCCTAAGAAAGACGGAAGGGGAAGGCCCCATACTGATTAGATGTGAAAATGATATCATAAAACTAAAGACAACCTTAGTCTGACTAGTTAAGATAGATTTAATAAATTTATGCATGTTCAGTCTTTACATTAGCTTATTTCATATTGTAATGATTAAATTCCCACTTTGTTTACTTAAATGTCAAAAAGTCACAAACTCGTACAAACTCTACTCACACAACTCTCACTCAAACACTACACAAAGCCATAGTGAAAACATAAAAAAACTGATAAAAATTCCTTCGACCAAAATAGTATGTTATTCCGAAAGCAGCTTTTACTCTACCACATTACTAATATTAAACATCACTGAAAAAAAACTGACCTATGTTTTTTACGGCATAAAGTTCATTTCTTCAATCGAATATGTCTGAACAAGTTATTATAGAGGATATTGAAAATATTTCTGTCTCTGATTCTATACTGAGTTCGCCCGAAAAAGTTAGTAAATTTATAATTAACTGTAACGACTCCCTCAAAATACTACATGTAAATATCAGAAGCATCAATTGCAACTTTGATAGTCTTTTGGTTTTATTAAAAAGAATAAATGTTAAAATAGATATAATTATCTTGTCTGAATGCTGGTTGAGTGTGTGCCCGGTTACTCCGACTCTACATGGATATGCCTCATTTAGATCAAATTATTCCAACCAAAACGAAGGTGTTATTGCATATATAAGAGATTACCTAGACTTCACAGTTGTAGAGCCTGCTTTCAATGATGCTAACTGTTTACTTATAAAAATTCCTAACAAATTGTGCCTTGTAGCACTATATCGCTCCCCAGCTTATAAAAATACAGCCAATTTTGTGGCATCTCTTGACCTAGTACTTAAATCATTAAATGAGTTTCCATCTACTATTATCATGGGTGACATCAATATAAATATAAAACCTGAAGGTACAGACCCAAATTGTGATGATTACCTAAATTTACTAGCATCCTATGGATTACTACCAGGTCATTTATTTGCAACAAGAGAACAAAATTGCTTGGATCATGTCATGTTAAGGGGAAACCAAAAGTCTACGACCATTGTTTTTGATTCACCGTTAACTGATCATCAACCGGTTTTCCTTTGCACTTCCTTTAAGTCCACAGCTACAAAATCCAACCGTACCATAAAACGTATCAATGAAGCAGCTGTTATTACCGACCTAGAAAATACAGACTTCACATCTTTACTAAAAACTTCTGATCCAGATACAGTTGCAGAAAGTCTTGTTAATACATTATCTAACATTATAATCAACAATACAGAGACAGTAAAAATTTCATCTAAAAATAAAATTATTAAGCCATGGATCACGCCAGGCCTTCTCCGTTGTATAAGAAATCGTGACAAACTATATCTAAAATCCACTAAATCCCCTACTAATCAGACATTGAAAACAATTTTCACAAGATACAAGAAATACTGCAATAACTTATTAAAAAAGGTAAAGAAAACTTTCGAACAAAATGAACTAGAGAGGGCAAAAGGTGATCCAAAAGCAATGTGGCAGACGATTAAGAAAATTGCTAATATCAACATTAAATCAGCACCATCAAATGAGCTTCTTAAATTATCTGATAATGTTTTAAATTCAGTAAACATAGTTAATAAATTTTTTTCGGGAGTAGGAAGAAACTTGGCCAGCAAAATAGAAACTCTCAAAATTGAAGGGGACCCCGCTTTTAAAATATTAAACAACCCTTGCCCCAACTCTATGGGTATGCTGGAGGTAGACTGTGAAGAGGTGGAGGGGATTATGCTTAGTCTCAAAAACTCCAGTGCTGTAGGTTGGGACGGTATTCCTACCTCTATAATAAAAAAAGGGCGTCATGTTCTTGTGCCTATAATGTGTCACATTTTTAATCTTTGCATAGGCAAGGGTTGTTTCCCAAAAGTTTTTAAAAAAGCGTTAGTTCATCCTATACATAAGGGTGGGAGCGGGGACAGTGTCAACAACTATCGGCCTATCTCTGTCCTTACTGTTTTGTCCAAAATATTCGAAAAAATATTGAACAAAAAGCTAATAAATCACCTAGATAAAAATAACATCATTTCAAAAAATCAATTTGGCTTTAGAAGTGGGAGGTCTACTGAGGATGCGGTCCAAGGCCTAACAGAGCACATAGTTAGAGGCTTAGACAATGGTCTCAAAACTGTTGGCATCTTCTTAGACCTCTGTAAAGCGTTTGACACCGTCTCCGTCCCCCTCCTTCTTAGTAAAATGGAACAATGTGGCATTCGCGGCATTGCGCTAGATATCTTTACAGATTATCTTAAAGATCGATCTCAGAGAGTTGTTATCGGCGAGCATACAAGTGATGAAGAATCTATTAGTTTCGGCGTTCCGCAAGGTAGTGTCCTCGGACCTACCTTGTTCCTTATTTATATTAATGAATTATGTGACTTCATCATACCGAACTGTAAAATTATCACTTATGCTGATGACACAGTTTTACTTGTTCAAGCAAAATCTTGGCCTGAGGTTCATCAGCTTGCTGAGTTGGCTCTCCATAACGTTATGATCTGGCTATCCAAAAATCTTTTAACATTAAATATTGAAAAAACTAAATTCATTACATTCTCCATAAGACGTTTTTCCCAACCTCCCCCATCTTTTACTATAATAGCACATAGATGTGATAATGCTACTAATAGAACCTGCTCTTGTCAAAACATACTGAGAACAGATCATATTCGCTACTTAGGCGTTATAATTGACAGTGTTCTAAGCTGGAACCAGCATTGTACACAGCTTATTTCACGCATACGCAAACTAATTGTTGTCTTTAAAAGATTAAGAACTGCCGCAAATCATGACATATTAAAGATGATATACTTTGCCCTTGCGCAGTCTATCATTAGTTACTGTATTGTAGTATGGGGCGGCTGCTGCAAATCTCGCCTACTTAGAGTTGAGAGAGCGCAAAGATGTGTGTTAAAAGTAATGGCGTATAAGCCTATTATTTTCCCCACTACTGAAATTTACTCTTACTGGAACGTCCTTTCGGTGAGGAAGCTCTTTTATATTAATGTAACTTTACGAAAGCACTCCAATACTCCTTTTGATTCCCATTACATAACTCTTCGACGTAGACATGATCTTGTATGCTCTTTGGAGAAACATAAAACTGTTTTTGCTGGACGTTTTTATTATTATATCAGCTCTATTCTATACAATAGGATTAATAAGAAGCTTAACATCTATCCCATGACACTCCGTGAGTGCAAGCTTGCGGTCACTACATGGTTGCTTTCACTATGTTACGATGACACTGAGAGTCTTATCGCAATAATTAAATAATTTCATTAACTTAACTTAAAACACTACACAAAATAAACTACACATGCTAATTTGTGACCCGTCTTATATTTGTATTAAGTACCGATTAACTCATTAATCTGCGATTATAATTGTTTAAACTACTTTTTCATATTTATCAATTTTGCTTTAACATATTTTACTGTGTTCTGGAGTTTGATTAAGACTTGTATAAATGAATAATACTTTCTATTCCTACTTATGTAAAAGAAAACTACTTATATTTTAGTTAATTTAGCCTAGAATCTCTGTACATTGTTACTTGTTCGATCAGGAAATCGTAATAATTTGTTTTTAAGGTGGGCGTTAATGGCTGCGCCACAGTGTTATACTATTTGCAGTTATTAACGTTTCAATTTTGTTTAATGTATTAAGTGTTCTTGATCCAAATAAAGATTTTTATTTATTATTTATTATTATTATTAAGACATTTAGTGCATTGCACGAGAGGGGAATGGTCTGCCACAGGTCTTCTTTGTAGCCCGATATACACTTTCCCTGCCTCTATAAGTTTTTTGTGGGCGAGCGGGGAAACTTCCAAGACCGGATGGCACTCAAGGGTGTTGCGTGCCTTTTTCCTGTATCGCACTTTCATTGTGCATTCCTTGAGGTCTTGGTCCTGGAGGAGGTTCTTGTTCTGCGCCAGGAGGTTCTCCACAATTTCCGCGTCAGTATGGGCCTTAATGACATCTCTTATAATAATAAGAGGATTCCCGGCCTTCGCCACCTGCACCTTTAAGCCTTTGTCCAGTTGGACTCTGTTGTGGATGAGGTTCAGATCCTCGCGCGTTCCACAACTAAGGACAACCTTTTGATTTTTGGCTTTTCTAATCCTGTCCACCTTTGCCCCCGTTTTCTTTGTGTCCAGTGCTACCGCTATCCGGTCTATTAAGTTGTCTCCGGTTTGCTTGTTGTCACTGGACGATATAATTAGGGTATGGTTCGGTTTTAGTGGTGGAGGAGGTAGTGCGGCTACTTTGGCGTAAGTCCTCTTCGCTCCTTTTTCACACTCCGCAATGGCCATTTCTGCCTCGAGACTTAGGGATGACGGTGGCAGAGTCCGCTTCTCCTCTCGCATAGTGCGGAGCTCGGACTTGACGGCCTCCAGCGTTTCAGTTATGGGTTGTAACTGCTCGTTAAGGTTGACAACGATGGGCTGCGGGGTGGACTCAGGAATCCTCTTGGAGTCGATTTTACCTAGGATTTCTAGGACTTTGCTCATTTCAGCAGTGGTATCGGTCTTACAATATTTGGGCTGAGACTCCAGGAGACCGATCATTTTTGTATTGAGGCCATGGATTTCGGAAGCCTTTTTACCTTCTGTATGCATGTCCCGCCGTAGCTCATCTATCTGGTTTCTTAAACTTTCGACGCCTGTTTTTATGTAGGCGTGATCCTTAAGAATAGGCTCGTTTGTATTGTGTATTGTGTTGAGCTCAAGGGTGCTCCCATTTTTTTCAGAATTTTATTCTACCCCCAAGGGTGGGTAAAGGAAAAAAAACAGTTTATGAATTTCCATTTTGGGCATCTATTAACCGATTCTAATCAAATTTAGAACGTAAATATAGTTCTTAATACAAAAAAATATGATGGTGACCTTGAGCTGATCTGATGATGGAAACGGAAGGCAGTCAAAAGAACTTCTCAACGGTATATAGATGGTATATAGCAACTACCTCGTGTTTAGGCTTGAATGATTCGTATTGACTAGTAAGACTTATTGGTATCATTTGCATCTTACTTTTGACTGACAATGGACAACATTTCAAAAAACTAAAGCTGCTATAAATCGAAAACCATTTCGAGATTTAACTCTCAAGGCCACAAAAAAAATATTTTGTATTTTTTGGATGTATCATTTTCGAGAAAATCATAAAATAGTAAAAAAGTGCTGATGACGTCATGCATCAGGTGCGATGCATTTTGATGATCAAAGCCTATAGATTTAAAAACAAAGTAACTGTCACTTTCATTTTTGATTGACGTTGACGTTTTATCGAGTCGGTCTGTTTATTTGGGTCATTTTCATAAATTCTGTTCCGACACTTTCTGACTATTTTTTTAATTTATCATATAAAAAGGTTAGTACTTATTAAGAGATGACCTCTATTTAATATGTCCCAGAGCATGCCACCGCCTACATAGGTGAAAAAATGCTTCTGCTTATTTTTTTACATGATAAGTACCTACTTTGTATCTTCAGAAATATCAATGTCATTTGAAAATGACCCATTTGTTGGTTGGCATGTAAACAAAGTTTAAATGTCACTTGTCAGTGTCATTTATGTTTTTTTCGAGACAAAGGCGATAGACAAAAATAAAAATTGAGCCTAATATGTGATGTCACTTCCGGCTTTAAAATAATTAACTTTAAAGTTAAAAATAACATGCAAAAATTCATGTAAATACAAAATAAAAAAATACGGGTCCTCTAATTTTTTATAACCTTTCCGAATAGCTAATAAAAATATAGGGTAAAGAAAATGAAATGTTGTCCATTATTATGGCAAATAAACTTAAAACAATAAAATAAAATAATATTTTTAAAAAAATTTAAAAACCGACTTCAAAAAACCTCTAAAAAGTAAGAAATAATTTAAGGTTTACACCAATTCTATGTACAGTACAAATTATTGTATACCTAAGCAGGAATTGTTCATTTTTGAAGTTGGTGCCATATATCTTCAGATTACTTTGTCACCGCACCAAACATCAAAAAAGAACAGTTCCTGCTTACTGTCACATAGAATTGGTGTAAACCTTAAATTATTTCTTACTTTTTAGTGTTTTTTTAATTTTAAAAAAATATTATTTTATTGTCAAACTCGTCGGCGTGGAAACTGGAAACAATGTTTCCCAATGAGGAACTATTTCTTCTACTGGTTATTATTATAATTTTCAATGTTTGCAAGCAAATATAATTTTTTCACTAGAAAAAAGTCTAGTTGCCTGCTATACCCAAAAATCCGCCGGGTTAGCGTTAGCGCGGTGTACGGTTTTACCACCCATTCGCACAGTATTCCATGTACCTACACCAACAGTACAAGCCGGCCTGCGCAGGCAAAACTGTGGTAATACTTGCGTGTGCGGTAGGCCCTTTACCAACCACACGCACGGTATTCCGTGTTTAAGCCGGCCTGCGCAGGCAAAACTGTGGTGATACTTACGCTTGTGGTAGGCCCTTTAATCAGAGCAAACTCATTACATCGGACATATTGTGGATGAATAAAATGTTGGTATAAAATGAAACAGCAGCAGAGGATGGGGGCCCCTGGAGGCCCGGGGCCCCAAGCACGTGCTTGTTGTGCTTATACGTTAATCCGCCACTGAAGTTTAAATTTAATATTCAACACGATAATATTATAATGAAAAACAAATATTTTTACAATATCACATGAGTCTACAATCTTCTTAGCTAGAATCGGAGACAAAAACTAGTTAGATGCAGGCTTTGTTATAGTGGTGAAAGGATTTTCACTTTGATTATCGTTAGCCGCCGACGCCGATTTTGCCGACCGTACATAAATAACAATATGTTATGTCACTCGACTCGACGTCATCACTGACCTGAGATAGCTGACGGTCGGCAGATGTTTCTTCAACAGGTCGTTCTCCACGATGTCGAGCATCTTCTTGAGCTGGCAGAAAATGAGCGCTCGGTGCTGAGACACCACCACCTCCGTGTCGCCGCCGGGCGCCGCGCCGATGCCGCAGTCTAGTAGGAGTTGTCTGTGGAGAAGGAGTTAGAAATTTAGTAAATTATTAATATTCTGAATAATTACAGGAAAGTAAAAACGAATTAGGATGCTTTTCATAGTATTTAGATGTTTAAGATTTTTGTGAAAATAACACATTGATTTTCTTGCTAACGCATCTTTGATTAGAGAGAAGTAAATAAAAAAGATGGCAATGAAATGATCATCGCCGTTATCCTCTCGTTTGTGGAGACGTGCTGTTGTTTGGTGTAACATTTATTTTATTCTTCTCCTTGACCTTCCTCATTGATGTGTAACGAGCCGTTACAAACCAACCGTCCAACACACCTACCCTCACACCGCAGCCACAAGAGCGCCCGGCGTGTGCGAGACGAGGCGGGGCACCACACAGACGACTCCGGAGAATACAAGGGGCGCGGGGCGACCCGCCTATAAATAGCCGCCGGACCGCCGCTAGAGCACCATTCGCCACCTCCTGCTCCGACGAGTGATCATTCCGTTCCCGAGATCCCTCCCCGCACCCATATCTATTCAAGTAATCTATTCACGCACACTAATCTCACAACACCGGCCTCCCCGCGAGGTAGGTTGCCCAACAGATCGAGGTTTCCCGGATATACGGATGCCTGGGGTGCCTAGTTTAAAGCATCTGTATACCGGACTATACCCGACACGGTGGGCTGCCTAATTAGCGGACCGAGGTTCCCCGGATACGTACATGGATGCCTGGGTTGCCTAGTTTAAAGCATCCGTGTAAGTACCGAACACACACCGGCCTTCGGCCACATTCTTGTCGACACAAATACACTCCACAAACCCTGGAACGAATCCACACGCACCACCGGTATTCGCCCGACCTCCTGTACCCTGTATCCTTCCCCTTATTAAGATAGAAACATCCGCGTAGGCCCCTTCAGGGCCCGACCAATATAAATACCAATAACCGTGATAAGTATTTGTGCATTTGTGTAGTGTGTTAATATTAAGTACGTAAGCTGTAAGTACCCTAGATATATAAGTTAACCTGGTTGTAAATAAAGCGGGTCCAGTGCCGCCTGAATTGTGTTACACTAATTAATCGGCATTATTTATTCTCACCCCGTACACCTACCGAGGTTATTTCCCTCCAGGGGCCTCAGGATCAAGATCAGGATAGTTAGGACCGCTTCACGGTCATTGTAGATCCCCCAGGCGACCAGGCACTCCTTCAGAGGCCGGCGTCAAGCTGAGCTAGTCTAAGACCGCTTCCCGGTACATATTAATTGAGAGTTATTAGGTAGGTACCAGCCCTAAGCACTAGGGACGTTAGTCATAAGGGTAAGTATCACATTACAATATAGCACCCAACCCCTACTCTCGGGGGAGGCCAGGCAGGTCGATTCGCCCAGGGGTCGCTCCCCGGTGATCCAGACCAGCTCCTGCCGAGCTGCTACATTACAGATGTACATGAGTCCTCCACCCCGCTGGATTTACTACATTGATGTAGTTAAATTATGCAATGCAATTAAATCAGTACATAAGGCCTGTACACAAAATTGCGATTCGGCGTTACGTCACGCTCTCTCCTATAGATCATCTCTATCTGCGAGTGGGAGGGAGACCTTTTGTCTTGAAGTCCATAAGGTAAAAACATCATACTTGAGCGCGGGCAGCTTGGCCGAGTGCTCGATGTCGTCCAGCGAGGAGCGCTGGTCGGCGAGCCTCTGGGCCACGCGCCGCGCCTCGGGGTGCGCGCTCGTCAGCACCAGCTTGGGGTGGTTGCACACGTTCTGTAGGTAGTGGAGCGCCTGGAACGGAATAAGATGTTATGAGTCTGTCAGTGTAGGTCGATCAAATTCGACACATGCAGGGTTAAGCGATGTTACAGTTCATACATCTTTTAGGTCGCAGTGGAAAATTGACGGAGCAGTTGCCCTTTACTTTTCTATAACTAAACTCATTGAACCAGTACAGTGAGTCCACTGCAGGTTAGAAGGTTGACAGATATAGGATTTCTACAAGAGCGTGTCCATCATCATCATGATGTTTGTACATCACATCACATTCTCACTATGTGGGTCCACTGGAGGTTGGTACTGTTGAAAGATTGTCATATCTAGGTTTACTACATTTCCTCACCCTGTTGTCGCTACATCAGCAACACAACAACAACCTCAAACACAAAGCAGCACATCATACCTGGAACACATGCGTTTGCTGCGCCATCCCATTAGGCATGTGCGCCTTGGAGAAGTCCTCGTACAGCTGCTTCTGCAGCGGGCTGAGCTCGCAGTAGTAGTCCTGCGTGATCTTCGGCGGTAGTTCTTTGAGCACGTCCTCCTTCACACGACGGAGGAGGAATGGTAACACCTGGAATAGAATTCAAGCGTCCAGTCGAAATTTATTAAGCATGGTAATGGAAATGCCATAGGTGCTTAAGTTATCGAGTGGAGACCAACAAATTGACAGGCAGGTCGTAAGGCCAGGTTGCTGGACGTACGGACTTACAAGTCTTAGTAAGCGGTAACTAAAGATAATTTGGCGGCATGGCCGGTCTGTTGAATGTTGCAATAGACCAATAGCGACCAAATGGTCATTTCATCATCGAGTGGATTACTTGTCTATGCAGCGCTTGGCTGGTTCTCGCCGCGAGCGTGGCAGCCTTGGCGGGCGCCTTCGGATAACAAACCATCAATTCAATGTTAACTCACACTATCCCCCAACATTAAAGCCTACCTGTCTATGCAGCGCCTGGCTGGCCCGCGCTGCGTGCGTGGCCGCCTTGGCAGGGGCCCGCGGGTCGCGCGCCGCCAGTATCGGCCGCGCGTACTCCGCGCTGAACTGCCGCTCCGTACCGAGGAGACCCGGCATCAGGAACTCGAAGAGACTACAGTTCTACCATCAGCATCAGCACATTGTAACGCGTCAATGCTGCAATTGACCTATAGCGACCGAGCAGCATAGCGCGCTCCAAGGACGTCAATTTGGTTTTGACGTATTCTACACCTATTGGACCTACCAAACATTCCACCACACACCACACCATACCACAGTTCTATCGTCAGCATCAGCAGATTGTACGCTTCAATGCTGCAATATACCAATCGCGACCAAGCAGCAAAGCGCACCAATGACGTCGACTGGTTTTGACGTATTTCACACCTATTATAGGACCTACCAAACACACGTCGTGGAGCATACTATCATCAATAGGTTACCTGTCTATAAAGCGCCTGCCAGGCCCTCGCCGCTAGCGTGACAGCCTTGACCGGCTCTAGAGAGCGCCATCAGCTGTCGAGTTGGACTGATGCATATGTGGCTTCACAACTCAATGTAAACTCACACATATCCCCCAACATTAAAGCTTACCTGTCTATGCAGCGCCTGGCTGGCCCGCGCCGCGTGCGTGACTGCCTTGGCCGGGGCCCGCGGGTCGCGCGCCGCCAGTATCGGCCGCGCGTACTCTGCGCTGAACTGCCGCTCCGTGCCGAGGAGACCCGGCATCAGGAACTCGAACAGGGACCAGAGTTCTACCACGTTGTTCTGTGGATGGGAGAAGGGGGTTGTAGCAGGAAGGATATTTATATTTAGTATCTATCTATCTATGTATTTGTGTAGATATATCAGCTGTCCGACACCCATAACACAGGTTCTGCCTAGCTTGGGGTCGGATGGCCGTGTGTGAGATGTCCCCACATATTTATTTATATTTTATTTATTGCATATTGTATTGAATTAATTGGATTCACTGTTACACTTTTTTTTATACTTTTGATTGTCTGATCCTTATGCCCGGTTAATAAAGTTTTGAAAATTAGTAAAAGATAACCAAGCCAATTTGATAACTGTTCTAGGGCTCATGCTATATTGAACAAAGTCTACACGAATAAAGAGTGTTGAAAAAGTGGTATACTAAGCCGAAAACAAAATTGGTTGATCCCCTGAGTCACATTTTGGCTGGATATATTATTTTATTAAGGAAAATCTTCTTTTTTATATTGAATTAGCTTACCTGTATAGGCGTCCCGGACAATATCAGCCTATGATTGGCTACAATCTGCTTGATAGCCTTAAACGCTTTGGTCTTCACATTCTTAATCACGTGTCCTTCGTCCAACACGCAATAGTTCCACTTGAGAGAACTGAAGAAGTCGATATCCTTTCTCACGATATCGTAGGAAGCTACTATCAGGTTGTAATGTTTCACTTGTGTGCGTAAGCGTTCGCGTTCAAATGGCGGGCCGACGTATTGAAGCGGCTTGAGGTATTTGGTGGGGATGAATTTGTTCACTTCGAACACCCAGTGGCCTGTAATCAAGGGAATAAGTTATCAAGGAAGGTTGTTTAAAAGTAATGGCTACGCTAGAAATTAACAGATATATGGCCTATTTACTACATACGAGTACTATAAAAAGAAGAAGGGTCCTTTTCGTATAGGAGAGGCTTGTACTAGTAATATGAAAAGTATAGTGCCACCACCACGATCAACTGCAGCGTCTTGCCGAGGCCCATGTCGTCATCTCACCAGAAACATAGTACGTATTGCCACAATAATAAAGCTATGAATCTGAAATGGTGGGGCTAAATCCTTCACTAACTGTGCGCTCCCTGGTTGGCACGGCGTAATCCATGATACCGCAATAATAACGCAATAAATCTAAAAATGCTAGCGCTTAATCCTTCTCTCTTAAACTGCGTACACACCGGGCCAACGAACGCCCAACGAACGACAACGGTTATCCCAACGATGGATATTTATCATACATAATACAGGGCAGATTGCAGCAACGAAGGCCAACGAAACCCGTTCGTTGGCCTTCGTTGGGCCGGTCTGTACGCAGCTTTATAGGAAACGCACCCTGGTTGGCACGGCGTAATCCATGATTCTGTCTTAACCCTGCCTGGGTTTGGTTCAATTCAGTTTCTATAATTATTATACTAACCAGTGAGCGTGGGCGGGCACACGACGAGCGAGGGCAGCGGCGCGCGGTCGGCGGCGCCGGAGCGGGCGTAGTCGCGCGCGCGCTCGTAGTGCGAGCCGGCCACCACCACGATGGACTGGAGCGTCTTGCCGAGGCCCATGTCGTCATCTCACCACAAGCATAGTAGGTATTACCGCAATAGTAAAGCTACGAATCTAAAATAGTGGCTCTAAATCCTTCCATCTTACTACCAGGGAACGCAATGAATCTAAAAATGGTGTCGCTAAATCCTTCTCTGTTGCTGTGCGTTCCCTGGTTGGCACGGCGTAATCCGTAATACTGGCTTACTCCTAGCGAGTTTAGAACATATTTTGTGTAGTATAGAGTATACTGACCTGTACCACAAGCACAGTACGTTTTAACGCAATAATAAAGCAACGGACCTAAAATTGTGCTAAATTCTTCCCTCTTACTGTGCATTCCCTGGTTGGCACGGCGTAATCCATGATACCGCAATAATAACGCAATAAATCTAAAAATGGTGGCGCTTAATACTTCTCTCTTATAGGAAACGCACCCTGGTTGGCACGGCGTAATCCGTGATACTGCCTTACTCCTAGCTGGATATAGTGCATATTTACAATTTAGTGTAACATAGAGTATACTGACCAGTAAGCGTGGGCGGGCACACGACGAGCGAGGGCAGCGGCGCGCGGTCGGCGGCGCCGGAGCGGGCGTAGTCGCGCGCGCGCTCGTAGTGCGAGCCGGCCACCACCACGATGGACTGGAGAGTCTTGCCGAGGCCCATGTCGTCGCAGAGTACCCCGTGTAATTTGTACTCGTTGAGGAAGCGCAGCCAGTTTACGCCCGCCTGTTGGGAGATAGATATTTTCTTTACTCTTTAAAATCTGCACACTGAAGTGACAGAGTGCTATATATTCGAAGAATTGTGTCCCGACGGGTAAACGATTTTTTTGCGGGACTTGACGATTAGGCAATCGTAGCGTGGGATGCCCTCCGCCTTCTGGACTGACGATCATAGACAGGTGGCCAGTAAAGGGTGGAAGAAGCAAGTGTGGAAAGCGGCACTCACTTGACCCCTAATAGGCATAAACATTTACGGAGCGCTTATGATGTCGTCCTTTTCGTGAAACAACCTGTACATAAATAAAATCATAGCTATAGTGTCACAAACAAACCTGCTGATACCCCCTAAGCTCAGCGCTGACCGCCACCGGTATCTTGTAGTCCTTTATACTCTTTGGGTTGAACAGCTGCTCTATGAACTTCTTGTCGTGCGCCCTCCTTGCTTGCAGCTCCAGCGACAGGTCGTCTGGCTCGGGCACAGCGCCATCTAGCGGCATTAGTTGAATGAGGGACGCGAAGCAGCGGGTCGCCATGACTCGCACCGGCTCGCATTGGTCACTCATGCGCCCTGGAAGTAGGTAGGTAATAGTTAAGTAGGTATGTAGCATAAGATAGAGGTAGCGTTTGTCAGGTTGCATGGGTAGTATTGGATAGTCTACTGTCTTTATTTATCTAATCGGTTGAACCGCTAACTGATCTAGGACTCCTTTCTAATCCTGTGATATTCATCACAAATACTACGCACGGTACGGTCAAGATAGCATTAATCCGTTCGCCATTTTTATAAGCAACGCGGGAAGAGCGCATTTTTATTTACATTTACATTTACAGTTGGTTGGTTGGTACATTTAGAACATAACATATCCGTTGACAAAGGAGTAGCCCAAGAATCTTGTTATAAATTATAGACACTACATAGCACAGTACTACTCACCTAACAAAGGCACAAGCAGCAACACGATATAGGGCACAGCTCTCAGTTTCAACGCCTCGACAACTCTAGCCAGGGCCTCGGCCGCACCGCAGCGCGCGCGAGCCGATTGGACGGACTCTAGGGTTGGCAGTAGCTGCAGGGAAATAGGGGTCATTTATTTTGACGCAAAAGCTTTTTATATGCTGACATTTAAAATAAATCCGCCATTCGCAAGATGGACCACCACTCAGGCTGTTTTTATGCTCTCCACAGTATACATATTGAAGATCTAAGTATATAGAGCTAAATAATTTTGTCTTTGTATTTCAAAACCTAAGTTATTGCCGGATTCTAAATAAACTTATGGATGCAATAAATGATTGAGTATTGAGAGCATTTCAGTTTTTGATAGTAAAATACTATTGCGCCTCGTGCTTTCATAACACACATAAACAATATAGGTAATTTAAACTTAAAATGCATCTTACCTCATGGACCACCACATTCATGGCTGGCGTGGGCTGCCGGCACGCGAACGCGGCCAGCGCGCGCGCAGCCATGTGCCTCACTGCTGTGAATCTGAAAAAAAACATCACACTATTACTATCATTAGGCATACCAAGTTACGTATAATCCTTTTTATCTCTGAATAGGATGTTGTACGCTGAATTTTGTTCGTTGTCCGTTGTCTTTATAAACCTAGCAGTTCAAGTTTCACTTGTTCTGTGGTGCCTAAAAATCGTTACGTAAATTGAAAATTGAGTCTTTTAGGGTTTCTTGGGAGAAGCATGAAAACCGTCGATGCTATAAACAATACCTACCTGTGTCTAGTGAGCTCGACCAGCTCCTCCGCCGCCTCCGCCTCTTGGCTGTCCAGCTCTGTGGGTACACACACACACATACCTGTGTCTAGTGAGTTCGACCAGCTCCTCCGCCGCCTCCGCCTCTTGCCTGTCCAGCTCTGTGGGTACACACACACACACACACCTGTGTCTAGTGAGCTCGACCAGCTCCTCCGCCGCCTCCTCTTGGCTGTCCAGCTCTGTGGGTACACACACACACACACCTGTGTCTAGTGAGCGCGGCCAGTGAGCTGACGCCGTGCGCGATGTGCGTCCAGAGCGTGTCGCCAACGTGCGCGCACACCACCTCGAACACTTGCAGCCGCGAGACCAGCTCCTCCGCCGCCTCCTCTTGGCTGTCCAGCTCTGTGGGTACACACACACACACACCTGTGTCTAGTGAGCGCGGCCAGTGAGCTGACGCCGTGCGCGATGTGCGTCCAGAGCGTGTCGCCAACGTGCGCGCACACCACCTCGAACACTTGCAGCCGCGAGACCAGCTCCTCCGCCGCCTCCGCCTCTTGGCTGTCCAGCTCTGTGGAACAAGTAGAATTCATTAAAAAACAGTCACTACATTTATTGCGACATGACTCACAACTGACATGTGACTTTGAGGGCAGAGAGTTAGGCCGTGTCCACTACACCAGCGGCCCGCACTAGAATTATTTACTCTATTGCGGAGAATTACGTACAAATGTCCTCCACAGACTAAATACTAGAGTATTCGTCTGTGGCGCCACCACTCCGCCAGCTGGCGTCATAGACTCAGCCTTAGACCACAGTAGTGCAGTACACTCACTCTGGTCGTCCATGACGGTGAGGAAGTGCTGGCTGATGAACTCCCACAGCCGCGGCAGGCGCGCCGGCAGCGAGGCTGGTGATGATGATGATGATGAGGAGCCAGGAGTGCAGTACACTCACCCTGGTCGTCCATGACGGTGAGGAAGGGCTGGCTGATGAACTCCCACAGCCGCGGCGCGCCGGCAGCGAGGCTGGTGATGATGATGATGAGGAGCCAGGAGTGCAGTACACTCACCCTGGTCGCCCATGACGGTGAGGAAGGGCTGGCTGATGAACTCCCACAGCCGCGGCGCGCCGGCAGCGAGGCTGGTGATGATGATGATGAGGAGCCAGGAGTGCAGTACACTCACCCTGGTCGCCCATGACGGTGAGGAAGGGCTGGCTGATGAACTCCCACAGGCGCGGCAGGCGCTCGGGAAGGGAGGCTCCGAAATGGGCTGTAAGGCTGGTCAGCGCCAGCGTGGCGCCGCGCCGCTGGATGCGGTGCTGCTTTTGGGACTGTAAGCAGGGATATTCGTTTTATTTAATTCACAAATCCACAGCACAATGTCTAGTTACAATCAGTAGTTACTATGCATAGGGCCAAGTGTACAATTTTATCAGTGCCGTTCTCGTTGTATGTAAACGACATGGTGAGCACAATACATTATGGAAACAACTTGTACTCAGTACCTACATTTTGGTGTTTGAAAGTTACTACTAGTACTACTATGAAGAAGCAGTTTTTTAATCCAGTAATCTGGCCATAGGAGTGAAATTTCCTCATGTTAATTTTTTTTAAATATAAAACTTTCAAGACCTGCGCTTAATAACCTAATGAGGCTATTCTTATGTTCTACTTTTTAATTCATACAATCACAGCGACATTGCACCACAGCAAAACCCCCTAAAGTTCATACCTCGTCTTCCATGAGCAGGGCGGCGTCGACGCCCATGTCGCTGACGGCGGGCGGGCGGCCGCGCCGCGGGGACACCTTCTCCGCCTCGCGCTGCTGCTCGTACAGCGTCAGGATGCCGCTGTACTTGTCCACTGAAAGTTTTATGACGCTGTTAGACTCAGGGGTGGGGGGTTTAGCTTGGTATTTTTACATTTACCACGACCCATCACGTGGGTCCCGGTTGCTGCTTCAGCAGCAGTCGTTAAGCCTAGTCAGAGGCCTTCGGGCAGCTTGAAAACATCTGACAGTCGGGTTGCCCACTTACTCGACAACTTCAGTGCATTGTACTCATTCAAAAACGGCTATACGGCTCGCGACCTATCACGTGAGTATAAATGTACAGCTAAAAGAGGGTGTCTCATTTGCGAGTCACCTCAGACTACCCCTTTAGCGATTACATTCGTAAACATAAATATTTATGTATGTACTCGTATGTAAATGCTATTTTAAAATTTCGAAAAATACACATACTAGCAGGTCCAGAGTGCGTGGCTTCCGCCTTGCCTTCTCCGCCGCTGTCGCCACTGCCAGAGTCTCCAGTAGAAGATTCCTCGCCCGCGTCTGTCAGATTGATGCGGGGCGTGAAGTCCGGGTCACATCTAGAATACGGTAGATTGTATTTATTGTTAAACATCCAAAAATATTTATTCGCATTACAAATTAAAGTTATAGTTGGATGGGTCCTTATTTTTGGTAGTACCTGAAGTAGACGAAAGCCGCTTCCTGATCAGCGCTGATAGTTGCATTTTAGTAACTTTTTGTTTCTGGGGGAAATGCGGGTGGAATGCCGCTCGTTGGTCTATTGCAGCAAGGACGCTGTCCTGTCCAAATCCTCTCTTTTAATGCATTCATAAATGCAACATACCCGCCATTTTTAAGAAGCACATATAGTGTGTTTGTGTCTCCCGATATTGTCATCACGGTAAAATTTTACATGTCTTACATTATCTGCAATGTAGTACACAAAGTTACCTGAGGAACGCCTTCAAGTTGACGAGTATCTTGGCGTTGGGGCAGGCGTCTCTTCGCGCGGACTGCTGCAACAGCACTCCTGAGAGTAGAGAGGAGAGATTGCACATATAGTTACCTGAGGAACGCCTTCAAGTTGACGAGTATCTTGGCGTTGGGGCAGGCGTCTCTTCGCGCGGACTGCTGCAACAGCACTCCTGAGAGTAGAGAGGAGAGATTGCACATATAGTTACCTGAGGAACGCCTTCAAGTTGACGAGTATCTTGGCGTTGGGGCAGGCGTCTCTTCGCGCGGACTGCTGCAACAGCACTCCTGAGAGTAGAGAGGAGAGATTGCACATATAGTTACCTGAGGAACGCCTTCAAGTTGACGAGTATCTTGGCGTTAGGGCTGGCGTCGCGCCGCGCGGCCTGCTGCAGCAGCACGGCCAGCGCGCCCGCCGCCTCGCGCTGCAACTCCTGAGGGTAGAGAGTGGAGAGTGTGAATAAATGTGGAAAATGGCGGCAGACGCCATGTGGTTGCAGAAGATGAGGTGTCGCAACGTCAATGATATTTTTCTATGGGATACGTAGATTGAAGCCCGATAGCCTCGGCATTATTTTCAATGTAGTATTGTTTACTCTTTGGCTGCACTCATACTCATAGAACTAAATGTCAATAGGCAGATTATACTCTGTCCATTATATTATTGGTTTTTAGACATTTGAAATCCCATACTTATTTGACGACTGCAAAGGAAAACCAACTTTACTTACCAGACATAAGGGAACGTCAAAAATACAATAACATAGTGGAAGCTCTATAGTTCCCGATTTTACCGTGAGACTCCAGTGGTGCGGATTCTACCAGTGATCCAGGCAATCTATTGTGCTATGTCCACCTAAGAGGCATGACACGTGATCTGGTACATAACTTGTGACTCGTTTCAACGAGGAGTGAGCGGCTGGCTAACTATTGGATCTACACTACAATCTTCCACAAACCTGCGAGCACTCCCGCTTGATGCTCTCCATGAGCGGGCGCGCCACGGGGTTCAGCTTCTCGGGCAGGCTGTGCAGGTGCGTCGCGGCGCCGGCCAGCGCTGCTTGCACTCTGTGGAGAGGGGTTGATGGTAAATTGATAATAGTAAAAATGAGAGTCTACGTTGGAGTGCCAGTGGGCCGGTTAAATGCGGTCATTTATGGGAAAATCTATGTTGTTGTCCCTATTATATTGAAACTAACATGACATTGATGATATCTAGGCCTATTATTATAATAAGGCACATCAATATCTCTCGTTTTTCATACATATGTAGTGCATACTTTGCGGTGGACGCAGATGTATGAAAAACAAGCTCATCTATGCGAACTAACTTAGTTTAGCCTGCAGTGGATGTTCGTCTATAAGGTGTGTCCACCGCTGTCTAGTTAGAAAATGAATATCCAACATGAGTGTAGTATGAAAGCAACTATCAGTCAGCGGTAGACAGAGTTATATAAACTGGCAGTTAGTCACGGTCGTCATGTGGATTACCTGAATATAATCTACATGGTGTTCAACTCACGAGACGTTCAAAGTGGCCTGCTCCAGTGCGCACTGGTTGACGTCGGCGTGCAGCTTCACTCTGCGCTCTTCTAGAGACGTCTGCACTCGCTTCAGCTTGATGGCCGCCACCATCGGCTTACCGACAGTTTCTATAACTCTATCTACCGATGACTGGTAGTTACTTTCATAAGATTTTGTCAGGTTATAACTTTTAGTGCCAATTTCGCCATAGTCGGTTAGATCGTAACCAGGGGAAGGTGGATCAATTCGACGTCATCTCCATATTAAATTCTTAACAGATGTGTTAAAAGTCAAGCAATAATCCCTGGTTATGCTCTAACCCACTATGGAAAAATTGGCACTTAAAGTATCAAAACAGTATGAAAGTAACTACCAGTCATCGGTAGATAAAGTTATAGAAACTGGCAGTTAGTTACGGTCGTCATGTGATGATCACCTGAAGATACATGGTGTTCAACTCACGAGACATTCAAAGTGGCCTGCTCGAGCGCGCACTGGTTGACGTCGGCGTGCAGCTTCACCCGGCGCTCCTCCAGAGACGTCTGCACTCGCCTCAGCTTGATGGCCGCCACCATCGGCTTGCTGCCAATTTCTACATTTAACTCTATCTACCGATGACTGGTAGTTACTTTCATACGATTTTGACAGGTTGTAACTTTTAGGCCCTGTTTCACAATGTCTGGTCAGTGGCGTGTATACATGCTGTCACTCTCTGTTATTATTTTTTTGACAGTGACAGCATTTATTTTATCTCACAGGTAGCCTAACACTAACCAGACATTGTGAAACAGGGCCTTAATGTGTGAAAATAGTATGAAAGTAACTACCAGTCAGCGGTAGATAGAGTTAAAGAAACTGGCAGTTAGTCACGGTCGTCATGTGGATCACCTGAAGATACATGGTGTTCAACTCACGAGACGTTCAAAGTGGCCTGCTCCATGGCGCACTGGTTGACGTCGGCGTGCAGCTTCACCCGGCGCTCCTCCAGAGACGTCTGCACGCGCTTCAGCTTGATGGCCGCCACCATCGGCTTGGTCACGGTCGTCATGTGGATCACCTGAGGATAGTGAGTACTGAGTACATAGTTGCAGTTCCATTGTAACTCTTGATACGCTTGAGGTAAGCATGTTGGTTTAGCTTTGTAACTGATATTCTAACACAAATATGTAGATATAGCATTATTCTATCCCCCTTATTCATAGAAATATTATAGGTCTTTTTTTCTGTCAAAGAACAATTTGTCCTTTGACAGAGAGGGACAAAACAGTTCAATAGCTAACACGTCCTATAACTTTTCTACGAATAAGGGGGTATAGTAATCACATTGTTTTTACAATTCTATACTACAAATATGTATCAGTTGAACTTACTTGTTCTAGCCTCAAAATATTGTTAAATTCTTCACCGTCAACCGGTAATTTGTAGTGTTTCATCATTGCTAATAAATCTCGAGCCTCTTGAAGGATTCTGTCAAGAAACATTTTTAATCAATATCGTTCTAACATTAACATTCAATTATTCATAAAAAAATACTTCTCTATACGTATAACAAACCTTACAAAACACATACCTATTACAATTTAACGCCACCTCGTCATAATACAGCGCTTGGTTCAACGCCGCATGCAGCGTATTCACCAGCAGGGGCGGAGCTAATCTCGATATAGCCATCTCTTTCGCGCTATCCTCGTTACTACTGCCTTCTTTGTCACTCTGTGACGACGCGCTGCCATTGGTCGAGGCTCCGTTGGTGAGATTGGCTAAGCTTGGAGGGAACATGTTCTCTTTGAGGGTGTGTCTCGCCCAGGACGATATGACTAGACTGGCTACGAGCCTTTGGAGGGCACTTCCTGAGCGGAGGTATACTATTAAAACCTGCAAATAACAAAACAAACACCCTGTTATTTAGTGATCGATGTATTTGGCTACAATACTGGTTCGATTATTAGCTGATGCTGAAATTATAGCTTTGTTATACATTCTAATTATTAATTAGATTAAGTAAATGTGTAATAAAAGTGTATTTGAGGGTAATTAGCATACCTTAACATAACAATCGATGGGACTTTCGTCTTCAGACTTGTACTCTATGCCCGGCGCTGGTTGCACCAAGTAACAGGAGAGATAACCTGCGGATAACGATATAAATTAAAGTGGTAAAAAAACCAGTACAGATAACTATTTTTACATTCAGTTACTTAGAAAAAAAAAGGGCAGCTGCACAAGTAGCTACACTCCTCTACCTTGTCAAATCAAAGGTCACAACACACAAGAACCAGGCGTTTGAGAGTCGAGAACGTGTAGTTACGCAGCAGTAGTGTTTGTCAGGGTACAAAAGTGCAGCTAACTGTACTAAGCCTACAGTTAATAAGTGAGCACGCTCTCCGCGCCGCCCAGGTACAGCTTGGCCGTGGGACGCCCCTCGGGCCGGCGTGGGACACCTACCTAGCACGTCGGCGGCGGTGCAGCGCGCGCGCGTGACGTTGCGCTCGCGCACGGCGGCGGGCTGGCTCTCCGCGCCGCCCAGGTACAGCTTGGCCGTGGGACGCACCTCGGGCGGCAGCGCGTCGCCTTGAAGAGTGGGACGCACTCGACGCTCCTGAGAAATAACAGACGGTTGTTTATTTGATTTCACATTTAATAAAATATCAAAAAAACTGTACTAATCCATCGCATAGTAAATATTGACTCCACTGTCGAACGGCTCCTACGCTGACAGCACCTTTGCAAGACTTTTATACTACTTGGTAGTAGCTAGTTCACCCCCCCTCCTAGCTAGTGCTAGTGCGTGTACCTTGGTGGGGGGCTGCAGCAGCAGGTCCGTGTCGACGGCGATGCGCGCCGGCTGCATGGCGAGGCACAGCCAGCGCGCCAGCATGGGGCACGCGGCTAGCAGCGCCGTGCCTAACGGCGCGTGCCGGACCAAGTTCATCCACACCTGGGAAGAAGAATCGGTAAAATGTATGGGTATCCTGTGGCCCTGTGAAACGCAGATCGGCATAGGGTTGGGAATATTTGGGTGATAAAGTGGCTGTACAAATGGTAACTACGGAGTTTAACTGATCAGTTTTCTATATAAGTTAGTACACGCAGCAAAACGCAGCCCAAGTTTCTCTTTAATATCGGCAAATAGAGGCAGCATGTTTGCAACTCAGGGAAATGTCATACGCATTTAAAACATGAAACATTTCTAAAAAGTCATCATTTATAAAATGGCTATAACTTCCTTATAGCGAATCATTACTTACTTGGACAGCTATATCCTGAATGTCATGCACGTGTTCAAACAGGATCCTCTGGTAGATATATCTCATGGCTTCTTGCAGCAGCTCCGGCGTCCACACGAGGTACTCCACGCCATTCTCGGCCGTATTCTCTGCGGGTTGAGGTTGTGTTTCCTTTGGCTCGGTGACTAGAGGGCGTGTGAGCGTGCGCAGCGTCTGTAAGGTCGCTTTTCGCACGGAACTTGTGGAGTGGTCGAGGTACGGCCACATTCGAGGCAGCACGTCTGCTAGATCTATTGGGCTGTGGACAAAGTACTTATCTGAGTAGGTACACCCAGTTGAAGAGGTTCATGAGAGTGGTTTGTGTTTTGTGTTTGTGTAAGGACTGATAAATGCTAGCGACGGTGAAATGTCGGTTAACTTTTTTTTGGATCGTGTTTATTAAAAAAATATATCTCCACTGCATGTCGTGCAAACACTATGCTCACTCGACCCGCTTTCCGGACTTGTATCGCATGTATGTTTTTTTTTTCATGACATAAAATTTTAAGTTATAAAGCGAAGAAAAACTATAATGTGAAAGCAAAACTTACTGCAACTGCTTAGCGGCTTGTGGATGCGTCATCAGGGCGGCCAACAGAGCCATATAAGAGTTAGCCGGCGACGCCAAATCATCTTGCTCATGCAGCAACTGCCAGAGTCTGTTCACGACGTCTTTGAGCGCGTTCGGCCGGGCTTCGGCTAACGCAGCCGCGGCCGGGACCAGCGCGCCGGCCGCCACGGCCGAAACGTCTTCGGCCATGTCGCCTAGACCGGTGATTAGGTGTTCTAGCGCGCCGCTTTCGAGCGCTATTTCCTGTGAGAAAACAAGGTTTTATTTATTGTTGGGTTCCGTCAAAGAGAATTTCCAATACGTATGACCATGCTTCAAGGTTGCCTGTTCAGATATCGCTCATAGAGATAAGGACGCCTATTGTGGATTGTTTCTATTCTATAAGCATGTTTTTAAAATGTAGTGACGGAAAAGAAGATGATTATTGAAAATCTGCCAAGATGTTCTGGCAAATTAAAGTCACAGTAGGAAGACATGTTAAGCTACCCCTTTCGGCTAACACCCCACTTTTGCAACACCCTATAGTCAGCTTAAAGCCACCCCTTTCAGCCAACACCAGCACTTTCACAACATTACACGCTCAACAGCCAACACCCACCTGTCTAGCAGCGATGAGGTACTTGAACCCGAGCAGCGCGCCGTGGCGGGCCTCCCACTGCCAGTGCCGGCTGAGCTGCGACAGCAGGCGCGCGCAGTGGGACACCCTCCCCGCGCGCAGCTTGGACAGGGCCACGCCGAGGGTTTGTGCGCAGGTTTCCCGGACTGGGGCTACCACCTGGATGGTAAGAGAGGAATTTTATCAGTGATCGCCAACACTCCAACAACTCATAAGACATCAGGATGAACATTTCGCTTTAAAATAAAATTTAAATGCAAATTTTTCCTGTAAATAAACGCTCTGATATCTTCTGCAATGTTATTTGAGATGTATACAGGAAGCTCTCATGGGATAGAAAAACTACCAAGAACCACAGGAAAACTTTTAACAAACACGATAATATGTGATATTTTACCTGGTCAGATACAAAGTCTCCGAATCGATCGAGCGCCAGCACACAGATAAGCCTCAATGCTAAATCCTCCAGCCATTCTTGATGGTGCTCCTCCATCTGAAAAACAAATTAGAAGAAATATAAGCATATATCTCGACTAAATCTTAATTCTTTAGGCGTTCAGTTTAGACGCGGGTGTACTAAATAAATTATTAATATTCACCTGTTCTGCGTCATCCCCTGCCTTACACCCGGCGCTCCGACAGACATTAGCTCTCAGCAGTTCCCTCAGTGCACTCGCCGCCCCGTGTCTTGCCTCCCAGGCTCCACTGAACAGTGCCCCTTGGAGTGCTAGACTGAAGCTTTCAAGAGGCCACGAGGGCGCCGAGCCCCACGTGCCATCGCAGTCGGGGGTCGGGGCTGATGGGTCCGCTGCGGAGTGAGAGGGATGGAATGTTAGGTTAGAATCAGACAGACGGCACCACAACAATCGCATGAAGTTCCATCAGCAACTGCATGCAGTCGATATCATGACTGCAAAATGTCGACTATATAACTGCATGCAGTTGAATATAGCAACTCCACGTAGTCTGTGTGTCTGTGGTCAGCCTTAGATGGAAAATGAGGTGTGTGTTTTAAATATGTGCTGTTTGTTTGAAATGTGTTTGTAAATAGCCGCTAACGGACAAATTGTAAAGCGACTCGTCTTTCCGCGTGTCTCCCGACACAACAGTAGGTAGTCGCGGGAAATGTCAAGGGAGGTGGGGCAACTACACGCAAAAAGCTAAATATGCATGTGTATCGCTGGAATAGTGACAACAGTCAAAGTCATATTACATACCTTCGGGGCCACAACTCCACATAGTCGCTTTCTTCCCTACTAACTACTCTGAAACCGACCGTGTGTCTGAAAACTTCTATTTAACTATTTACTACCCACCTAAGAAGTCATCCTGTATCTCCAGCTTCAGCTTCTTCCTGTCAGGCGGAGGCGGGGTGTCTTCCGCCTCCCGTGACTTCTGCTTGCTGAGCGCCGCCTGCCGCGCCCGCCGCTTCGCCACGTTCATCTCTCGAGAGCTTAGAGGCTTGCAGCACGGGGTGGACACTAGCTCTTGCACTGGGATGGATCTCTGTGGAGAAGGTATTAAACATGTTAGCATGAAATACAAAAACCGTCAGAATGACTTGGCCAGGGCATGTTTCATTTATGAATAGAATATCCGCCGACCAGCATGGAACGCACCAAACAAACATTATCAGTTTTAATAAATTCGACCACTCCAAGAGGACCTAAAGTTTCTGCGCATTGGTTACACGTTAAATGATCTTATTTGACGGCATCAGCAATGTGTAAAAAGTACAAATCACAATGTGCAGCATTGTATATCTAAGCCCGAAAATGAAATCAGAATAAAAAAAATCGCGTTCAGCTGTCCTGTCAGATGTCTTACCCCGTGATACAGTATAGTCGCTCCTTTGTATCTGACAGATATAACAATGTATATATCTTACCCGCACAGGTTCCTTGGTGGTCTGTGGTGTAACAGGACAGCACAAGTCTTCATTAGTGTACACGCCGCTGAGGTCCACGCCGAGCGACGACGCCACGTCCAGCCCGAGCCGGGCGTTCAGCTGCTGACGCTGCTTCGCTAGCCGCTCTTTTGTATCTGTAATAATGAATACATTATAATCATTTAGTTAGCTCGGCAGTGAGGCTCTTTGGTGAGCAAGGGTAAGAGTTAGGGCTGTTCTATCTACATGGTCGGTTCTGCATTCATAGAAGCGTTAAACTATCAACCACTTTCATGGCAATATTTTTTTAAGGTTTTTAAATTACTTACACTATACTTACTACAAATAGATTACGTTTGATATGTTATGGTATGTTGCAACGGACAGTTTTTATATTTGTACATTTCAAGTCAATGCATTATTATTATGCATGTCATATTTACATAAATATAACGAAACCTTTACCTGCAGCAGTCAAAGACTCCTCGTCCAGATCATATTCGTGTCCTTCAGACCCCATGAGATGGGCGCCATTTTGTAAAACCCGCTCGATGTCGAACGTCTCGCAGCGCAGCCGCGCGCACGGCTCCTCTGGCTCTGCTTTCTCCTCTGTGGGGAAAAAATATGGTTATGTTTTGTTGGTGTTATTTAATTCAAAATATTGGTCCCTGAATAGCTACAGAAATATATTATAGTATAGGTTTTACTGCTAAACGTTATAGTTTTATACGTTAGCAGATTAATTGTATAAATTTATTATGTAATTTTAACAATAGTTGATCAATTAATAAGGAAACAAAATTTTCTTATGCATAAGTTAAAGTCAAATTTAGTATCCGTCGTTGGTTTAACTGATGGAGAATATTTCAGTGACGTAGTATGTAAATGGCATTCAAATCGATGTACCCATGCTTCGCTCTCTTTAACATAATAATAAGTGTGCAGATAATAATTTATTTTTGCACATCCGCCCAGGCTGAACACTGAACAATTGGGTATTCAATGAACAGTTTTAATACGAAACATTGCGATAACTTTTGTGCCCTATTAGTCATACGCAAAATACTGAAACTGTTCTGAATGTTACAACCTTCGCAACTTTGCTATAATAGAAGGGATTAGTGAATAGTAATGAGAATATTACTATCTGACAATATATCATACAATCTATTTAATGGCCTTTGCCTTGCAGTAAGACACAAACAGCAACTACTTAAAAAGTACATAACTAGTCCGGCTATCTATGTATTTTAATAAATCTTTGCAATCAATTTGAATGACTATGATATCCGTGTACAACTGGTACAGCAATAACTTAAATTGGGATCGGGGATGTGATGGCAGGATATGCCACGCATGCCCTGGATTGGCCTAGATAAGAATTGGCACAGGATGGAGATCAGTTAATACAGTGCATACAAGTACATTAGGTCGTATTAGGCAATCACAATGATGAGCCTCTTCCATGACGGGTATCGCTGGTGGGGTTGGGTTAGTGAGTAGGTGTACTTTGTATCACTATGGCATAAAAATACTTCCTGTTACTACGACTTTTAGGGGGTGTATCATAGAAATAATACTCTATATATGGCTTTAGTCATTCATGTGGACCATTTAACAACATTATGCTGAATATTGCTTAAAAATACAAAGAGAGATAACTAATCCTGCTTAATAATGCTTTTATGGTAGTTGGTTTCGACTGATAGGTGATAGATAAGAAACTGGTTACTTGGAGCAGGTATCTTGTATCAATGTTTATTTGTTAGTGTCGTAATGTTATGGTACATATTAATATTGCCGTAACAAAGCATTTACAGTGAAACCTGGTTAAGTGAGACTTCAAGGGTCCTGCAATATCGTTTCACTTATAGAGGTATTCCACTTACCCAGTGTTTCAGATATACATGTATAAATAAATATCTGTCTCATTTACAGAGGGTTCCATTAATAGAGGTGAGAATACGGGTTATTTCAGATATACAGGTGCGATCATTAAATAAAATTAATTTAATATATAATTTTTATTCATTTATTAAAATTCAGCACAAACTTCTAAATTTCTTCTCGTGTCTTCCCACTTTCATAAACGGATATTAAATTCAGTTTTTCACGTAATGATAACGATTGCGCGTGTTTTGAAACTATACAAGGCCAGAACGCAGAGGGTGGGACTGCTCACGTATAGTTTCAAATTAAAACGGTGCCATAATTTACTTGAAAGTATACAAGGCCATTACGCACTAATCGCGTATATTTTCAAGTAAGTTGGGCCAAAATTATGGCTTGAAAATATACTGCAGCAGTTACCCCTGCGTACTAATCGTGTATATTTTCAAGTGCCAAGCGGCAATGCAAGCACTTGAAACTATACGTGATTAGTTACCAGGTAGCCCTTTTGAATTGTTGCTCTCTCTTTCTTTCATGCGAAATAGTAATAAGTCTATTGCTTTTTAAACATTGCCTCATCATTCCGCACTTGGCATTGTTTTCGTAACGTGTTTTTTGTTTACATCGTACAGTTAAAAAGTAAATTGATTTAAATTAAACTGTTCTTAATAGTAAAAATAATCTCAGAAGAGGGTGTAGAACAATTCATAAAAGACAATTACGGTGAATTCAAAACTTGATGAAAAATATGTCTGTAATAGGTCTATAGGGTAATACCTACTACACTCACGAGCAATGAATAAGTCCAAGTAGCAAAAAGTCAACACCAAATGACCCAATTTTTTAAAACATTACGTTTTTAGTTGGTTATAAATTTTGATGCGCTGTTAAATGTAGGTACTTTAATATTGCCGACGGCGTCATTAAACTAGTTTTTCCGTTCAGGAGCTATATCGACACTGGGACTGTTTTATTGCTCGTGAGTGTCGTAGGTATTACTCTTAATTCATATAAGAAATAATAAGATATTAGTATTCTTACTTGCAAGTATGATTGCTATAAATATCAATTTATCAATCAAATTAGAGCTTTTTCATCTTTATTTATTAACATTCTATAGGTATGACAGGCAAAACAAGTAAATTGTAGTCATGTAAATTTACCGAAATAGTTAAGTAAATCAGCATGTAGGTATAATTTATATGCGACAAGTACGCCAATCAAGCAATGTGCGTAATAGCAATGTATATTTTCAAGAACGATTCAGTAAATCCCAACTTGAAAGTATACGCGACTAGTACGCACAAATCGTGTATATTTTCAAGTAAAATAATATATTTTTTCACTTGAAACTATACAGTGCTAGTACACTATGGGTGCGTTCTGGCCTTGTATAGTTTCAAAACACGCAACGATTGCAGCTTTTGCTTTTGGCATTTTTCAAATTTAAACATCTGTATGATAGTAAAGCAAAACTTAAACTGAAGGTAATTGATTAATAAATACATTGAACTGAACTGAACTGAAGCTCAAAATTTGTACTTAAGTACTTGGAATTACGTGTGGAATTTGTGGGTAGAATAAGAATGAGTAAAACCAACAATGTTATCTCAGTTACAGAGGTTTATGCATATAAAATTTACTCGCTGTCTCAGTTATAGAGGTAACCATGATGATAAATCGAAAGAACAAATCCCAGATATAGAGGTTTGCCTCGTCCCACTAACAGAGGTAATTCAGTGCCAAAGTGTTGGGACCTCAGCATGAGTTCCAGCTATGGAGGTTTCTCACTTATCCAGGTCCCACTTAACCAGGTTTCACTGTATTTGCATACCACATTGTCTAAGCAAATTTAACAGCCCAAAGTTGGGATAGATGCCCATAAATCAAATATAATTTGTACAGCGGTCGTTGACTGCGATTACCTATGCCTTTACTTCATAATGGATCTATCTATCTTGGAGCCACGCATCATACAATCCAATTATCCATAAGTGGGCTCATTGTACCAATTTATTGATTGACACAAGGTCGGCTCTCACAATCTCGTGTGCTAAAATTGAACGTGTCAACTACAAAGACGGTCCTCCAACGTAAGATGAGTTATTTTATTTTTATTTTATTTATTAGGACAAACAACAGTAATAAACTTTACAAAACATAAATTAAAAACAAGTAATACATAGTAAGCTTATTACCCTAAACGTTTACCACTAAGACACATATTTATATTGAAAAAAGTTCGTGATACCAAAAAATAAAAATAATTATGAGTATATTATAACTAACATATCCTTAACTTAACAATATATGCTTGGATATTTCCTTTTTAAACATAGTTTTTTTGTTCTTAAATATGTCTATCGACAGGAACCTCTCGTTGTGTGATTGACATATTCGATGTATGGGTGCTCGAAGACCAGAATTAGTGCGTGCTCGAGACACATAGAATAATTTACAAGGACGGCGTGGCGTTGTTGTATGGGGAGCTAGGTAGTTAATTTCATTTACCAGTTCTGAACAATCGTAATGGTTGTTGCAAATATTATATAAAATTAATTCATCTGCTATTACACGTCTAGAAGCTAAACTAGGTATATTATATAAAGACATCAGGTTTTCATAGCTCATTTTGGACCGAGTAAGTCGGTAATGGATCGATTTGAGGGCTTTTTTTTGTATACTTTCTAGTTTGTTTATGTAGACGGCATAGAAAGGGTTCCATATAATGGAAGCATACTCCAGTTGAGATCTCACTAACGTTTTGTAGAGAGTCATGTAAGTAAGTTTGTTATTGAAACATTTACTAACACGCAGTATGAAGCCGAGCATCTGGTAAGCTTTCGTACAAATTTTCTCTATGTGCTCGTCGAAAACGAGTTTTTCGTCGAAAAGTACGCCCAAATCTCGAATACTGGAAACCCTCTCTAGTTCTTGACCACCAATATTGTATGATTGGAGTATCCTATTTCTATTGCGCGTAAAAGTAATTTGTTTGCACTTACTATGAGCAAGCTGTAGTTTGTTGGCTAGGCAGAACTCGTGGAATCTTTTTAGATCTTGTTGTAATAAAGTACAATCTTCTTCACAGTAAATTTTTTTGAAAATTTTTAAGTCGTCGGCAAACATTAATATTTGACAATGTTCGAAACAATGACTAATTCTATTAATAAAAAGTGTGTACTGAAGGGGACCTAGTATTGAGCCTTGAACTACACCAGATGATACTAGTTTTTTTTCAGAATGATATCCATTAATTGTAACTATCTGGAATCTGTCCCGTAGATAAGACCCGAACCACTTAAGAAGGTTTCCATTTATGCCATTATATGCTAACTGTTCAAGCAATAAAACATGATCCACTTTGTCAAAGGCTTTTTGGAAATCGGTGTAGATCACGTCTACTTGAACTCCCTCATCCATGGCTTTAAACAGAAAGTTCGAGTATAGAGTTAGGTTGGTTATTGTTGACTTGTTTTTCATGAATCCGTGCTGTTCTTTAGCAATATTGCACCTTACTTGCATGTAAAGAGATTCATGAACAAGTGACTCGAAAATCTTAGGTATTACAGAAAGGACAGATATGGGTCTGTAATACATTGAGTTTTAAAAGAAGAATATGGTATGTAAATATCAGGTTTAACTACCGTTTTATTATTATTATTATTAAATTCTTTATTGCACATAAATTAATTTGTACATAGGCGAACTTAATGCTAAAAGCATTCTCTTCCAGTTAACCTTGGGCGTTGTGGAGAAAATGATAGGTGTTGCGAAAGACAATGAGAACATTTTATATTAAAATTCACACTATTTCTCCTACTAATTTTGTTCTAATGTTTTAGTCTTTGTTACGTTTTTTGTCTGGAATGTGTAGCTTACCTTTTATTCCTAGTAACGGTGGTGGTTTCCATTCTGGTACGTTCTCTAGTATTGCCTCAACCGCCTGCAAATAAATAAAAAGTTTTCAATAAGTTTAGTGCAATTTCAAGATTACTTACGTCAGTTCCCTACTTCCTTACCGTATCGTATATAATACTTGAAGAGCAATTTCAATGGTTCTGTTTTCCGTACAATATATCCGATCTTTAATTTGTTTAATCAGCTTCGATAACATTCGGCTACATTGTTTAAATCTGTCTGAGGTCTGAGGCGCAACCAGGAAAGCTGTTCAAATTCATTAGTATATCATACATAATGTTCAGAACACATGACTTAGTATTCAAAAATGTAATAGTAAAATATGTAATACACTTATCAGTTCGTCGAAGTATTAAAAAAACCGTAGAAGATTAAGAAAAACATAGGTAGCTACTGCTTTTTATTTATACCTTTACTTATTTGACTTTATGTAGTGTCTATAGGTATACTTTGTTCTCCTTGATTGATGTATCGTGCCGCTTCACTAACTCGATTACAGCCGACCCAGTTCAAGTGTCTATTGCTCGTAATGCAAAATCTCTACTTTACTACTATAAATAACCAACACTACCTATCGATAGATGATATTAATTCAAAAATTATTGTTTAAGTTCGAAGTAAGTTACCTATAAATTTTCTGCTGTGTTGGAAACCGATTAGAATTCGCTGCACTTATGGGTCATTGGCTTATTTTACGATAAGGAATAAGTACTTTTCTAAAACAATCATTTTCCGCCTTTTGTTTCTATGACGACTGAACATTGCATCAACTGTAGCCACCGTCCAGCAGGTGAAGAGCTCGATTCAATTTTCGGCTAGGGTATTTTCTTCTCTTTATCTCGTAGGGCGTTCATTTTACATTAGCGAGAGTGTTTGTGATTTATATGAAAACATTGGATTAAATCTGGATAGTTTCATAAACTAACATGGTTATACCGGGCGCGAACGTGCCTCCAATAATAAATAAACCTCAAGTAGTTACAGCTATGTATAACGTATACATATTCGTACCATATATAGCACGTGGCAAATATTGATAGAAAAATATTTGGTTCAGTAAAATATAACTTTAGAGGGATGCACAGATTAAACATTAGTTACTACGTACGTAAGTAGAGGTTCAAAGCTTCATATGAGTAATATGTACTTAAGCCGAAAGTGAAACGGAATAGAGCTTTCCCGAATGAAGTTGACTGCGTTCTTAGTAAACCAAATACCTATTCGCTGATGCTTGACCAGATTCGCAGGCACAGCAGACTTAGTCTTAGGCTGCGTCCCCAGTAAGCAAACGGGTCACTCCATGGGGTGCGCGCTGAACCTCGCCCAGCTAAATGCCCGCCTTTGGGTATCCGTTCAACTTAGCAGAGACCCTAAAATTAGGTTCCCACGGCCTGTGATATAACAGGGCCAGGCAGGAACGCATCACGCCTGCAGATGTTGGCGCCCTTTGTTGTTGACATCAGGCCACCACAGGCCAAATCGGATGCGACGGTCCATGACCTGTCGGTCTATCCTGGCGCGGACTGTGAGAAATCAGACCGTGGGAAGCCGGCTTAGGATGACGCTACATACCTGAGCAGCGGCCACGCGGGTGTCCCACGCGGGAGACTTGAGGTGCTTCATGAGGGGCTAGCAGCCGGTGCAGCTCCTTACCCAGCTACATGCTTGCCTCTGGGTATCCTCTCAACCTATCTGAGCGTCTGACTATAGTCCAGCAGTAGTGTCTATCATCGAAACGCTAACAACTGATGTGACATGCCTTAACTCTAGTCCAGATCTATGTAGAACCGCAGACACGCCAAGCCGTCGACACAACATACCTGAGCAGCAGCCACGCGGGTGTCCCACGCGGGAGACTTGAGGTGCTTCATGAGGCGCGCCAGCAGCCGGTGCAGTTCCTCGGGGTGCGCGCGCTGCACCTCCCCCAGCTGCCGCGCCGCCGCGCGCCGCGTGCCCGCGCCCGACCCCGCCTCCAGCAGCACGAACAGCCGGTCCAGACTGCGGGACGAGCGAAGGTTAAAGATTTTTATTAGCGTATATGTAAATTGTTGTTCTGTGTAAGTGGTGTATTCGTGTAGCTCTAAATAAATGTATTTTGTTTCTTTCTTTCAAAGAAAGAAATAAATAGATTTTTATTTGTCTCAATAACACACAGAAAAATAATAACAAAAACTACACTCCCGTGCAAAGAAACAGTTCCACTCACAAAATGCAGACACCAAATGGCCCCAATTTTTTTTACATTTAATAGGAAATTTAAACAAAATATTTATGTTTTTAGTTGGTTATATTCTTATATTCTGATGCACCGTTAAATGTACTTAAATATTGCAAAAGGCGTCATGTCATTAAGTTAGTGATATCCGTTTTGCTGTAATTTAAATATTTTGTAATGGAACTTTTTCAATGCTCGTGAGTGTAATAATACTTGGAGACAAAAAGGGGCAGACTCAGCATTTGCTGCGAGCTGCAGGGCAGCAATGCAACGCTGTTCAGCCTGTCCCTGTGCATGTTGGTACTTACATTAAGCAAGGTTAGCAGGGAGATAATGATTTTACCAATAAGGGGAGGTAATTTAGCCATATAAATATCTCAAAAACTGAACAGCATAATAAAGATGTCACACTCATACGCTCGTTCTCATATACCGAAGGCCAAATATATGACTTCTTACGAGGCTTTCCTACCCTTCGACTAGCAATATTCTTCATAAAGCAATAAATAATGGAGAATTCATTGCATTGGGCATCCGCATTGTAGCGTCCGCTCTTCCGGTCCCGATTTATAAACGCTTAAAAGCTTCTCCACGATTCTCTAAAATGTGGCCTTCAACATTTCAGTTTCCGATGTCAGATTGGAACATAGAAGAAATGCCATAACGGCACTATTCCGGCGATATCGTGCCATATGTTCAGATATACCTATGACCTCTAAGGGCTATATAGTGGTAAGGGTCATTATCTTTAGTTACTCGGTACTTGGGTTCAACCAATCTAATCAGCGATAATTGGCCTCAATTCAGAGTAATACAACTATACTGGCTATCGGTAACTAATACTATTACTTATCCTAACTAATATTATAAATTCGAAAGTAACTGTTTCTGTCTGTTACTCTTTCACGCCAAAACTGACCCTGAGAAAGAACATAGGCTACTTTTTATCCCGGAATTACCACGGGAAAACTTTTAAAGGCGAAGTGAATCTCGCGGGAACAGCTAGTTCACTATAAATGAAGTTTAACACCTAATAGGTCTAGTTAATATCTTAATATCATAGCATCGCACTCTTCAGCCCATCTAGGTTTCATACCAGTATCAAACCCACCAGAACATAGAAGATAAGGCTGTCCTGCAACTTATTTTTCTACCGCGGTACGGTAACCTTATTCTGAGTCCAATCACCTTCAGAGACACTCCATACATTCCCTTCGGAGCTTCAAGTTGGTTTTGCATAGAGTTGAAAATTCGCGTCTGGCGAAAGTTAATAAATCGTTTTTAGGGTACTGTATTAGATTTTATAATAAGCTTCCAACAGAAGTTGCTCAAATGCCAGAGAATAAGTTTAAGTGTTACATTAAGGAGAAACTCAGTAAAAAAGCTTATTATAAAATTGATGATTACTTAGAGGACGTTAATGCATGGCTGTGATAAGTAGTTAGCTCTGCTCATATTATTATAATAGTTATTATTAAGCTTATATGTATTGTATACCAACTAGTTTTAAGTCTTTTTTTGAAAAGATGGCTCAGGAGTTTCTTGCCTCCGTTCTTCTCCTTAGACAGAAAGAGCCCCCCCTTATCCGAACGGAGAGTAATTGTAAAAATTGACGTTCATCAGAAAATTTTATATTTGTACGATGAATAAAAATTTTTGACTTTGACTTTGAAATCCAAATGTGAACTTTCCACAGTTTTTGTAATTTCGCAAAATGATGAATTTATTGCCATAAGGAGAAGGCGGGAGCCGGGTGTAGAGTGGCGTGACAAGAGGCATTATGCAATAGCCAGTGGGAATACTGTAGAGGTAGGCAGGGGACCAGGGTGATTCATTACTTGATTACAAAAACTTACCGTGATGTCATTTTGGGGCGTTCCTTTTCAATTTCCGGAAAATTCCGCCTGAAACAAGGAAAGACAGCTTTAATATCGAGCTACAATCCATATTATAGAACAACCTATTGTTAAAATCGCTTTTAGTGATAAGACCGCCAATTTTTGTACCTATCCTATACATATACAGGGTTATTGGTAAGTAGACCGGATCCTTTCAGGAGGTGATAGAGGAAGGCATTTCCAGTCGATTGAACCCTATAATGCATTATCCGAAACTTAACCATTTCTAAGATATTTAATATTTAAGTTTTTTTAATTTTTTTGCCAAAATTTTATGTTTAAAACCGAAAATAAAAAAAAATTGCCATAATCCAATATTTTTTTGGTTGTTTTGCATAAGTAATACCTTAATAAACTAATGAAATTAATCAAATGTGCATTATTCGACTTAAATTAGACACAATACCTCATAATAGTTAAAACATTTTAAAAAAATATTCAAAACGATAAAACAAATAAATTAAATTAAAACAGAATTTCATATGTCATTTTTTTGTGCACTTCAGCTTAAAAACATTGTCATCTTATAAGTTTTCAAATAATATATTTCAATATCAAATCGATTGTGGTATCACCAAGATATGGCCAAAACAACCAGCACAGGCGGACAAAATTCAACAAGAAAACTAAAAAAAATTGCTTAATTTAAAGGTAAAAAGTATGATTGTTTTCAGTCCTGTTGACTTTAGTATGAAAACCCATGTTGAGTTTTCTCCGCTTTCTCGCTTTGTTTTGGCCATATTTTGGTGATGCCTTAATCGATTTGATATTGAATTATCTTATTTGAAAGCTTATTAGTTAACAATGTTTTTAAGCTGAAGTGCTGAAGTTATTTTCGGTTTTAAGCATAAAATTTTGGCAAAAAATTTAAAAAAACTTAAATATTAAATATCTTAGAAATGGTTAAGTTTCGGATAATGCATTATAGGGTTCAATCGACTGGAAATGCCTTCCTCTATCACCTCCTGAAAGGATCCGGTCTACTTACCAATAACCCTGTATACATAATATAATGTGTTAGTAAATTTTGTTGTGTGTGTTAACAAATAAATAATATTCTATCATCTATCTACTGAATGAAGAAACCTGCTACATATTCTATTCTGAAGAGCAGCGAAGTTTCTTTACCTACATGGCTCTCCGGAGTAGAACCTCGATACATGCACTGTAATTTTCATCTCAGCCAGCCTAGCTCCCTTGTAAATTAGAGAAGCAAGCCGGGGTCTGCCACTGTTCCATCTGCTACATATTAAAATACTATTGATTTCAACACTTTAATATGATTCATACATAAGTTTTAACTCATAATTATACTAATAATTCATAATAGAAAGTACTTACCTGTACACTGTTATGGACTAAGTCAAAATCACTATTATCAGAATATAATAAAATAGAACCAATAAAGTTAATTTAATGACGATTACAAATACTTAGTTCATCACAATGTATAGGAACTGCGTCTCCATAATGGAATTGTATGTACCTAATAAAGGAGCATTATCTCCCCAAATGACTAATTCTGCAGATATTGATTCATCCTATTTGCTGTGTGAACTGTGTGCCACTCAGATACGAGGGCTACACCGAAAAGATCGGGAATAGAATACTTAGGAATAAAACAAAAAAAAAAAAAAAAAAAAAAAACACGCACTCACGCCTTGTACTAATGTACTCCCTTGCGGGTTAGGCAGAGGTGCATTGCTGCACCCACTTTTCGCCAGAGTGTTATGTTAGTCCCAATGTAATAGGGGGCGGGCCTATTGCCATGTAACGGGCACATCCAAGACCCGAGAACAAATATCTGTGTTTAAACAAATATCTGCCCCAGCCGGGAATCGAACCCGGGACCATCGGCTCAGTAGTCAGGTCACTAACCACTACGCCATTCGGTCGTCTTAGGAATAAATTAGAGTGAAACCTTTTTGGTGTATCAAATGTAGTGTTTTTTCAAACATAATTCCATTTTCGAATTTAAAAAAAAGTAAAAAATAAAAGAGTATTGACCATTTGAATTTGACAAGTCGGTATGAAAAATGGTGCTTACGCGGGAACATTTCCGTGCAATAATTTTTCACAACTTTCGTCGAGGTTTATCTCAAGAACAATGTCTCGCCGAGCTTGTTTCTATTTATAAACTTGAAGCACCAAGTAAAACGACTATATATCGTTGGTATTCTGAGTTTCGCCGTGGACATTCCTCTCTTACCACAGTCCCTTCTACTGGTCGGCCAAAAACAGCGGTAACACAAGATAACATCGATGCTGTACGCCAGTTAATAAAAGAAGATAGACATGTGACATACGAGCAGATTCGGGCTTCTCTCAGCATTGGTATGACAGCCATTCAAACCATTTTACATGAAGAACTGGGTGTCAAGAAGTTAGTTTCGCGCTGGGTGCCCCACCGTTTGACCGAGGAACAAAAGTCGGCTCATGTTAATTGGTGTCGATCTGCTCTGCAACGGTTCAATGGAGGCAGTTCAAATGCTGTCTACAATATCGTCTCTGGTGATGAATCGTGGATTTATTCATATGAGCCCGAAAGAAAACATCAATCGGCAGTTTGGGTCTTCGAAGGTGAGGTCAAGCCAACAAAAGTTATTCGCTCACGCAGCGTGTCGAAAAAAATGGTCGCTTCGTTTGTATCGAAAACTGGCCATGTGGCTACGATTCCATTACAAGAACAAAGGACGGTTACTGCTGATTGGTACACAACAGTTTGTTTGCCGGAAGTCGTAAGAGAACTTCGTAAAACTAACCCGAATCGTCGTATAATCCTTCACCACGATAATGCAAGCTCTCATACACCGCTCGCAAAACAAGAACGTTTTTAAATATGGAAAACGTGGAGTTGATGGACCATCCTCCGTATAGCCCTGATCTGAGCCCCAATGATTATTTTACATTCCCAAGAATTAAAGATATGCTACGTGGTCAACGGTTTAGCAGCCCAGAAGAGGCGGTCGAAGCTTACAAATCAGCTGTTTTGACAGTATCCACTTCAGACTGGAATTACTGTTTCAATGATTGGTTTAATCGAATGAAAAAGTGCATTGAATGTCACGGAGACTACTTTGAAAAACAATAAAAGTAAATAATATTATGATATCTTTGTACTTTTTTCTATTCCCGATCATTTCGGTATCGCCCTCGTATACATAGGAAACCATAGATTAAATATTAGAAATTAGATATAAATTTTCCTACAGTAAAAGAAAGTAGGCCATCATAGATGAATATCAGTCATCCATTGCACATAATTTGAATGGGATTCTTAAAGGGAACAACTTCAAAAGTTAGGTTCTTAATCTCCTATTCTTTTTTAAAGCATGTTGGTGATAAACACTAGAGATGCTCTAGGGCTTGTCACCATGGTGAAGAGTTTAGCGAGACAGATTATTTGATGAATACTCAGGTCCCCGGGATAAACCAGACTTTGCATGAGAGAATGTATATGAGTACATGTGTTGTGTAGCAAAATCTCAAATACTAAAGATAGGACATTTTACTGAAAGGAAAATTATTTTACTTATTAACAACAATTAATAACTGTTACTTAAACATCAGGTGTTCATGCGTGAACAACAGGCTTACTGTTAAGATATTCAACTAAATTTTCAGCAAACATAAATTATGTTGCAGTGTGTGAATTGGTGCTCGAAATTTGGGAATAAGTTTTGTTTACAAAGGCAAATAATATGTTTTACAAAAAAGGGTTAGTGGGTAATATTGGAGACTACAGAACCAAAAATCACCATGATTTCTGGTAGGTTGAACTTATTATGAGAGAATTAAGTTTTATAGCATTTAATTGTACATATAGTGCTTAATATATAAAAGAACAATAAAATATCTTACCAATTTATCTGTTACCTATTAAACCACCAACATAATAAATACAATACTCTAATCTAACCAGTTCTGATGCTAAAGGGTGGCATAGCATGCAAAATCAATATCATAAAAGGGTTCATAATAGAGGACATAAGGGTGCATTGACTACTTAGCCAGTGTTGGCTAGTGGGGCTCTATGCAATTATGCGATCGATACCCTGCACCTACCTAACATTCCGACAGCTGGCTACTTTCATCGGACACCAGCAATACGCGACTAGATCAAAACAATGCCGAAAATAGTAACGGTAGTTTACGGTAAATAAGAGAACCTGACCCTTTCACATATCAAACGTATGCTTGTCTAGAATTTTATTGATTATTTTTCCAAATAATGCATGTGTTTACGGAGCTAATTTAAAATATATCGCACGTCCGTATGTTCGTTTATCTAAACCAAATTTGGTACGATGAAACAGTGATACGTAATATGTTAGAGATTGGTTTTATTTCCTTCACTATTTTCGCAAAAATCAGCTGCTTAGCAATTTGTTACCTTTTTTTCTAAAATCGTAATTATATTTACTAGCTTACCTCAATCAAACAATCCAATATTAAGTCACAGCCCCTATTTTCTTCCATACTTTATGCCACATAGATTCACAATCGGTATCATTCTCGTCAAATTGCACAAATAAAAATCTCCAACGCACCGAGAGGAAGCGCATCGTTCAAGCTTCAAATTTATACTGACAGCCATGCTGTCGATGAGTTCGTCTTTATTCTGGACTTTGATGCTGATTGGTTGAATAAAATGACGAAAAAAAAGTTTATGAGTCAAATTAACCAATCACAACGCTGAATCCAAAAATATCTACAGTGCGTTGCAAGATTAACTTCTAGAATAGGTATGGTATAAAATAGCATTGTGTTTACTGGGTAAAGATGGGGACACATTATCGGACGCGGCTTAACAGTCAAACTATAAATAAAGTCCTGACATGAAAGAGCTATTTTGCAAAGACTTTTAATGATCATCAGTTATTTACTTACTTTTACATACATTTTAAAAATAAAATACTGATTGATTATGGATGTTTAACGAATTTTCCTTTAAAAAATACAATAGATCGATTAAATACGACCTTAAACCCACTTCCGTTTTCACTTTATAGTTGGACTGTATGTAAGGAATGTACACTACGCTGTTCAAACTATCGGACGTAACCTTGGGCTGACCTTAGCTTTCGGACGTCCGAGAGCGATCTGGCACGAACTGCCCCAAAAGACCGTGCACACTTTTCAGTCGCAGCTGACAGCCGCGTCCGATGGTGTGACGGCATCTTTATCCTACAGTCAGGAACACAGAATACTTTTCCACTTTTCGTCGTTACTATTGTTAGTAATAAATGACATTGACAATTTGAATTTGAAATAAACAAATTAAATTTGAGGTTATCTCGTGTTGTGATTTTGCAAAGTATTTTCATTAAATAAATTCTATAAAAAATGGGCAACAGGAAAAACAAAAACCAAGAAAGAAAAAAGAAAATCACTTTAGTGTTCGATGAAGAAAAACGAAAGTAAGCAAATAATAAATTTAATGAATATGAAATGGCTTCATGTTAATAATTTAATTTGTATAATTCTTATATCTTATATCCCTTTTCAGGGATTATTTGTGTGGTTTTCGTAAGCGAAAATTAGAGAGAAAGAAAAAGGCACAAGAAGAACTACAACGCATGCTAAAAGAAGAGAAAAAAAGAATTAAACAGGAGGTTAGAACTAGTTTGCAATATTTACTAAGTACCTATATGAAATTTCTTATAATATATTTATATTTAGCTACTTTTGTATCCGACTACTGGGCAAAAGCCATTTTAAAATGCATATATTTATTATGTTACACTGTGTCTGTACTATATTTGATAAATGATTCCAATTGTTTTGCTTTTGTGCAGTAAGGACAGCCCATGCACTAATTTAATGTCATATTTAACCAATTTACTGTAACTAAAAAAAAACATTTTTCGCTTTTCAGAACAAAGAGTCATATAAAAAGCTGGTAGTATCAAGCCGGCCCATACCTGATATAGAACAATTACTTCAGGAGGAATATGAGGATGAGGATGTCAATGTTAAAATAGTTGAACTATCATCAGATACTCTACAAAAGAAAAACTTGTTTATTGGGCAAAATAAACCTAAAGAAGAAGAAAAAGTTGTTAAAAAACCTAAAGAAAACAAAATACCACAAATAAAAGGCATGGGTTCTGATGATGAAGATGATCAAGAAGAAGTGGAATCTGAAAATGAAGATGACAATAACCCTTCCAAGACAAAGAAAGAAATAAAAGGAATGCTAAAAAAACAAGCAACAAAGAAGATACAGAAAAGTAAAGTTTTCCAAATGAAGAACAAGCTTGAAAGAGTTAAAAACAAGAAAAAGGCCCATCAAAAGAAAGAACACATGAAGAAAGTTAATCCAAACCCTCGCAAGGAAAAGGCAAAAAAGACCTTTGGCAGAAAAAAGCGTTAGATTATAAGATATATCAATAAACATTTCAATATTTCAGCATGCTTTTATTATGACAAAATCAACTTAAAATAAATCACATAGTAATGTATAGCATATTACCAATCATGATTCAGATACAATGAAGTACCTAAGTAGATGATTTTTTAAAATTTTAAATTTGTTTGTTTATTTTCTATTTAGTTTTTTGTGGCTTTCTTTTAGATGTCGTTTTAGTAGAATCAGGTAATAGTTGATTTTCAAGCTCACAACTTGCTGCAGTTTCTTGTGGAGTAACCTTTTTGGGAATGCCTTTTCTTTGTGTGACTTTCTTTGTTTCTACATTTATAGGATCTTCAATTTTCACAATGTTTATTTTTGGTGACTTATTTAATTTAACTTTTTCAACATTAGTCTCTATCTTATCATTTAAAATGGTTTTTGCTGGCGTAATTTTTCTCTTGGGTGCTTTTTTAGGAATATTTAACTTATTGTCTATTTTCATGTCAAAATCATCATCTGATTCATGTTTAGGTTCTTGTTTGCTGGGAGTTTTCTTAGGCGATTTGTTGGGTGACTTCCTTCCTATGCCTCTTGATGGGCATATGTCATTGTTCAAGCATTCATTGCAAATGGGACTAATTGGTTGACAAATGGTTTGTCCAAAGCCCACCATAAGGTGATTTACTTCACTCCAAAGATCAAAGGGAAGCCATGATTCCAAGGCTTTCCTAGTATCTTCTGGTGTGGCTGTAGGTTTCTTCACCCAGCCTATTCTGTTGCTTATTCTGTGTACATGTGTGTCCACTCCTGAAATTCAAGGATTTTGGTAAAGATTGGTGTAGCTGGGAGGAATGGGATGAAATATTACATAACACTAATGGCTTACATTTGGCAGTTATTTATTCTTCCTATCGATAATAAAAAGGAGAATGTTAGTTAATCTTTCATGAAAATTAGTTTTTCGCGTTCCATACCTCAAAAGGAAAAGAGGAACCCTTATAGGATCACTATGTTGTATGATTTATAAATTTGCACCTGAAAACGTGTTTTTAAGGCAAAGCAGAGTTAGCTAGTCTAAAGTGGTTCCAAAATTTATTTTTCCTTACCAATTCCTGTAGTTTTATTCCATGCTACTTGCATGCATATGTGAGCCATTTTGGGTCCAACCCCTGTTAACTTGCACAGTTTCTCTACTGAATCAGGAATGTCACCATTGTACTGCTCTTTCAGGGTCTGAGTTGTCTTCTTTATGTACTTTACTTTAGTCTGGAATATAATATCAATATTTTGTGAGTGTTTAAAAAAGTAGGTCATTATAATTTTCCAAGGGTGATTTATGACGAGTACATATCAAAATGGATAGGCATTAGATAATTCTGAAAACTATTGTTATTTGAATTTGTGTACAGGGATAAATAGGTAATTACAAGTTTATAGAAATGTGATATAATAATATATACCTTCCAGAAACCAACAGGATAGATCAACTTCCCTAGTTCCTCATCACTGAGCTGGAGAATATTATCAACTGTGCACCCGCGCGCCTTCAGCCGCTCCATGGCAGCAAAAGTAACTTGATCCTTTGTTTGACTTGAGAGCATCAGTGCCAGCAAACTTTGATATCTCATAACCTGTAATAAAAAAAATGATTTTATTTAGTTATACAGTTATAATTACTAGGAGACTTGTTTAATAGGAATAAAATTGACTATGCAGATCTGAGAGATGCATTGATAGTTTTGATAGATGAATATGCATAATGCAAATCCAGTAATACTCCACTGCAGGACACAAGCCTCCTCGAATACTAGGGTTATTTTCATATTATATTGCAAGGTTGGAGATTTGATTTATCTGAATAAAAACTTAATGCTAGTTGTTGCTTTTGAATCATCAATCATGCAATCATCAATCTCTAGGTGCATAAATTATAAATTTGGGCAAGTTTAAATCAGAAATCCCCATGCAAACCTCTAATAGGCAGAGCTCAAAAGAAATAAGTAAGTACTATTGTAGAAATAGTAAAACTTTTAAAAAAAATTATACATCAAAGTCAAAATATGTGCAGTATATCTGAGAGTATAGACATACTTGGGGAGAAGCTTCTTCATCCATAGCTTTATGGCAACCCATGGTGTCTACTGGAGCATCCTTGTTCGCCCTCATGTTACGGAGGTTTAGCAGAAAATCACGCCAATGCGGGGGCTCCCACAAACCTCCATCCTGAAAAGTATTTTTATAAAAACTAATATTATTAACATTTAAAGGGACCTTTGTAAGTGTGTAAGTATATTTAACTAAAAAACAACTTAATGGATTTCTGAGATTCTCTAGGTACCTATATTATACCTGGCCCTGTAGCACAGGGTGCTATTAAGACGTGACAAGATTTCTCCGTCGCGCTCACTCTTGAGGCTCGCAATGTGAGTGAGCGTGATTCAAAACTCTTGTCACATCTTAAATTCACCCATACTAGCCCTTCAGAATGTGCTACTTATTGCTATTGGCTATATATCAGGATTCCCATGAAAAGGGAATGCAAAGATTCCTCAAAAAAGCTAGTAAAGTTGATATTTATTTAAATACAAAGGTACCTCTTTTTTGGGGGATTCCTTCTCATATTCAATTTTGACATGGGTTTTTTTCTCATATTTAAACTCACTAAACTTTGGTGGTGTAGTATCAAGAGGTGACTCCACTAGTTCTTGCTTTATAAATAAATTATGACTTTCTTCTGTATCCTTCTCATTTTTCACGTTATTCTGAGGGACTTCTGCTTTGTTTCGGGTTGATTTTCTAACGGGTTCGGCAATGGTAGCCGGGTTTATTTTATTTCGGGGCATCTTATGAGCAGTTTTAAAAGTTTTCAGCAAATAAATATTGACCCTTTAAATGAATCCAAATTCTCAATTAAAAGGTTAACTAACTTTTGAGGCTAGTGAATAAACATGACAAGTTTCACTGCAAGATCTTGCCCTGGTGTAATTAAATTAAATATAGATTCAAATTTGAAAAATTCAACTGAAATTATTGAAGAAATTCTCTCTCTTCACAAGAAAGTAGAAAACAAACAAAACAATCATAGAGAAAACAAATGAATGAATGAAAGAATTTGAAACTTTTTAAAAAGTAGTGAATGAAAGTATAGTGATGTAAATATCGGTTTAGTATGCCGATTGTTCTCAGTTTACTAGTAATTACTACGCGCAAACAGTTAACAATTTGCCTACTGGGAACACGGCCTTAAACATGAATCCGCTTTAGTTTATTACATAAAAAACTTTACGAATTATTGACTCGATTATTCAGAATATAAAATCAAGACTCGTACTTGTTGATTATTTTTAGTATATGGCAACATTTAAAACAGCTGTGTTATGTCATTGACTGACTTGACATTTGGACAATTGTCATGTCATGTCAAATAGTTTGTTTTGTTTTTATTTTGTTTTGAAATCGAGTTGAAGAGAAAGACGATAATTAAATTGTTATTGTTCGAGTACTGATAAATAATTAGATAAAATTATGCAAATGGAGTTCATTCCCTCATTGTTTAGTTAAGTACGTGACAAAAAGTTAATAGAAACATGGAAAATGGGGAGAACGATCCACGAAGACCGCTTTTAGGTCAGTATTTATTTGTACATTGCACTAAAGTAGGATAACATGCGATAATCACTTGTTAACAACTGCTAAACTACTTACGCGTTAGGTAAAACTGGTATGGCCAGTATATTTCTTGCAATCACTAGATAGGTATATGGTTTAGTTACTGTCCTGCTATAGCAGACCATTATTATATTATATTATGTTTCTTGCACTGTTTAAAAATATAAATAGTAGTATGTACCTACTTGCTTTTAACGGTGGCTGGATGAGGAAGGCAGAAAACTGTTAAGTAGTAAAATGCACTAATATTTTTTATGTAAGTTAAAAATTTATAAGTACTTAATAACTGTATTTAACTAAGAGTAAATACAAAAGTACTTTAACTTACTTTTCAAAGCAAAATCACTATGCAAAAGAATATTGCATTATAAATATTTATACAGTCCACTTTACCATTGTGCATTAGGTAGTAGGTATCATTCAAAATATGACAATGTTTCAAGAATTAGCTATTGCCTATAAAATCTCTTATCATCTCCCATCCCTCCTCTCCTCTTCCATTGTCTTCCGCCCCTCCTTTCCCATTATAGTAGTATAGCAAATTATGCATATTTTATAATAATAATAATAAAGTGTTTAAATAAATAAATATGATTTGACAGTATGTGTGAGATATGCCGTCATATTATTATTAGTATAGCATATTATATTATGCTCATTATAATGTAACCATATGTATGTATACAATATAGAGTTTAATTACTTCAATACTGTAGCACACAGTAATTTTAAGATCTATACTATCTGGCCATAGATATTGTTCTTTGTGAACTATGGCTATCCCAATCATTGCCCAATCTCTTTATTTTAGTAAAGTTTAATGACTCTTTTATCTCCAGACTTAGCTTAAAGTAATCTGTCTAAATCTGAGTAAATAAATATAAACTCAAGCAGCTAAAACTATCAGCAGATCACATGAATGAGGTACCTACATACAGGTTGTTTCACATTTTATTGCATAGGAACCCATAAACTAAGGAGTACCAAATATTTTTGAGAGGTTTCAGTTAACTAGTATTTTTTTTACCAATAAATTGTACCTATGTGTTCCTTTAGGATGCATGCACTGAAAATAACGGAATTGTAATCCATTACATGTATGTACATATAGTTTTTACTAGTACAGTTAACAAATATTTTTTATTTATTTCGTTCTTTTTTATTATAATACTCCCTTCATTGCTGGAGACAGCCTGCACTTCGAAATCTATTCTTATAAAATTGAAAAATACATAGAGATGCATAAAAAATTAAAGAGATGGTAATGGTGCAACAATTCATTTAAAGTAATATATCTCTTTTGTCCCAATGATCTTAGTAAAACCGTCATATACATTAAATGTAAATTATAAATGTTAAATAATAAATAGAGACGTGTGGAGTAAACATGGAGAGGCCTTTGCCCATCAGTGGGACACTGAATTGGCTACTTAAAAAATAATAATTAAAAAATTAAAATGATATATGTACGAGTATTAGGTAGGTATGTCTCATCTGTATACAGCTTGGGTACACCTTCCATACAAAAATGCGAATTCGCCTTTATTAATTCATAGGATTATCAGGGCATCCACCTTACACTAACACTATTTACTCATATGCTAACCCATGTTTACATTGTAAATTGTAATAGATATTTTATTGCTCACGCGTAGTATATTACGGGCTCGCAAAACTGGTTCAAATCACTGTCTCAACGATTACTTAATTAGGTAGTTTTAAAGCCATTGAAATCCTGACAGCGGCATCGGACGGTCGCCAGTCGCTTGTCGTTGTTGTTGTTATTTAAAAAAGTGATTCAAAACGTAATGTGATACTCCACCACACTCTGAAATCCTAGTATACATATAAAAGTGTTATTATACTTTTAAAATGAATGGACATATCAGTGACGGTTTGTTAATTATTTAATTGATTTCGAATTTATTTCTACTCGTATTCTTAAATACCTATACATATTGGGACGAAAGTTATACAGACAGGAAGGTATGCCCTCTGTGTTTTTTAATAGACAGTCGACGTACCTACCTTAGGTATATATTTTTAATTTATTAAATAATTTTATTTGTAGTTTAGTTATATTAAATACTTACTGTTAACATTTTATAATATGTGCTTGCCTGCCTGACTAACAACTAAGTCCAGTCCAGTCCAACTATACAACATAGGTAAGTAGGTATTTAAGTTGAAATTAATATGCCATTAATAGGTGTTATACCACGTGTTCACACGGTGGTGGAAAACATGGTAATATACCTAACTACTAAAGTAGGTAATATAATATGTAGGTACTTTAATTTACTAGTAAATAAGTGCATATACCTAATACATATAAATACATAGAGAGATAGTTTAAGTAGATTTTTATCAGATGAACATTGGCGAATTTTAATCTATGGAATAAGCTTATTTGAACTTACACATTATCATGTGTAAGTTCAAATAACACTAACATAATTTTTGTTAATTATGTAGTCATACCATTATATTTTTTATTTTATTGGAATATAAAATTAAAAAGTTCCTGACATATACCCACATGATACGCGCCTACCTACATGAAAACGTGTTTTATTAAGCCGTAACACGATATTATTGATTCCAATATCATCAGAAAAGAGAACATAGTAATCAGCATTCTTTGAAAAAACGAGGTCATAGGTACTTCTTATCAGGCAAAGGTTTGAGTTTTTTTTAGTAAAATAAATCGTTTATGTTAAATGTGTTGTATAACTTGTATATGTAGTTTCGTAACTCCTGTAGAAAGTAGTTGATTTATTGAGTCATCGGGATTATCTACGTGTTCCGAATTGAAACATATTCCGGCTGTTGCTATTTACACAAATTAATGCAAAACAGTAGGTGGTATTGTTTATTTCCAATTTAAGATGTCTGCTATGCAAAAAAATCCGGATTAGATTCCCCGCCGGGACAGATATTTTTTCTCTGATGATCAACATCATCATAAACCATAAACTTGCTATATTTTCTATCTAGTTAGGTACTATCTTTAGTTTTGCATTTATCTAAGTATCTAGTTTTGTACACAAAACTCGCCGCGGACGCTGACTCGCCTTGTAATCAGGGTTTCGCCTCTTACCTTTTCTCTATACCCTACAGGTGGCCCGTCAGGTCGGCGGTCCAAGTTCGGTCTGGCGCTGCGCGGCGCGGCGCGGCGGCTCTGCAGCAGCGGGTCTTGGCGCCGCCGCCTGCCCATCTCCATCTGGCTGCCCAACTATAGCCTCGCCTTCTTGCTGCAAGATGCTATCGCTGGTAAGAGGCTAGTTGGATAACAAGTGCCAATGGCAGCTCTGGCTCGTGCGATTTGGATTAAGAGAGAGTGAGAGTGCCCCCTATATTTAAAATTTATGATGGATCAATGTTGCTAGACTTTATAGTGTTTTGTTAAGGTTTTAACAGGTTTTATTGTTACAAAAATAAATGCATAACATTTCTACGGTCAAATCCCTCGGATCTCCGGGGTCCCTCCGGGAAGTCATAAGCAACCTAAGTCGTCTACTGGCTTTCTGGCGTGAGCTTGGGTGGCCCATAGGTATTTTACGCATAATGGCCCACCTTAGAGGCTAAATGCGGAAAATTAGCTCGCCATGATAGATAGATATAGAGAGATGAATATACATATTTTTATCTAATCGTTTAAAGCCTCTCGAGTGTAGATACTTTACATCTGTTATAGTTTAGAGAGTTCCTCGACTGAATAGGGCACAATTACGTCTGTATCGGGAGCAAACACACCGTGGCATTCTTTATCGTATTAAATACGTACAAGCAAATTGCTAAGGAAGTTAATAAACTCATTAGCATTTGCCGATATACGTACTTACAATAGTGCATACCTAATCGTATTTCTGCGTGACATGCGATGCCAAGCACGTGGGCTATACAGGTATACTTACAGACATATACATATTATAATTATGTATTTTAGTTCACTTTATCTCAGTGTAGGGTCTGATTGAAAAAGAGAAAATAAGTACATGACTGCTATTTTTGCATTCTCTAAAATACCATCCAATCAGAATTTTCATTTTCATACCTTGAAAACTTCCTATTAGGACAAAAATTATTATGTTTGAGTTACGCCGTGTCTTCTAATGCATTATAATAATAATGATTTTCATAACTTTATTTCAGGAATAACGGTGGGACTGACTTCGATCCCGCAAGGCATCGCTTATGCCATCATAGCGGGAGTGCCTCCACAGGTAGGCACAGTACAGTCGGGGGCAGAGAAACTTGACCCCTCTAACATTGTCATTCTGAGAGGGGTCCGGTTTACTCAGCCCTCAAATGTTTCAATCTATTCTATACCAGTATGCCTAATGAATAAATATAGTATCTAGCAAGTTTAACGGACTGATCCGTTTGCAAACATATAGGTATACTAGTTATAACCAACTTTAACCCGAAGAAGTAACAAATAATAAATTTACATGAGCATCGCAAATGCATTATCTGCTAACAATACTGTTTTCTGTAAGAAATGCGATTAAAAACTTAAAGCTTTTTAAAGTTTTAAATATCCATTTTTAATAACCTTCAAAAGGATGTGTCGAGTCAAAGTCAAATGGAAACTCTACTCTAAATCGTTGTAGAAAAACCAGAATCACTGCCTAATATAAAATCGAGCAATTCATTTATAAAGAATATATTATGAGCGACTGATCGCCTAAGTAGGCAGTCAAGTCACATGATCTATCTTAGTGTGTCTCTTTGTTAAGATAAACCTATTTTATGGCTCATAATAACTGCCTACTAAATAAACAAATGTATTTGTAATACATTTATGACTGTTATGTTAATCCGTTTAGGTCGGTAAATATCATTCATAACTCGTTACAAAATTGATGCCCTGAGAATATTAAAATCTATCTGCTCCTGACTAGCCAATTCACTTATACTATCTAGTTGTTGCTCGCGAGCTTTGCTTAGCATTAAAAAGTTTTTTCGTGAGAATTCCAGTTGAAAAAATAAATAAATAAATTCAAGATTGCACGAAAATAAATTCAGTAGTGCTTATGACAGAGTAACGTAAATCCATACTTACACGTTTCACGTTTATAATATAACTAGAGGTCGCGTTGTGGCGCGGGCTGCAAGCAGCCGCGCGGTGCTTTGATGCTTTCGGTTTAGGTGGGTGTCAGTTTTCAGTATGATTTTCAGTTTCAGCAGGGTATTGACATGAGTATACCGTAGCAAATCTTTCTTGCGTTTTGTTATGCCTTAAAAACCGTGTTCACTATGAATTTCTTTATTACAGGGGTACTGATGATTTTGATTTAGGTGGGATACGGTTTTCAGTATGAATTTTGGTGAGATACGGTTATTCACTTGACTTTAACGTATAGAATATTTTATGGGGTTTAGTTGTCCCTTGAAATCCAATTTCAGTATGAAATTTGGTAACAGATGGGTATTGACTTTGTCATAATACACTCACAACTTACAAATTTAAGAAATATCGGTTGTACACTCCCGGGCAATGAAAAGGTTCCACTGAGAAAAGCTAAACGGAAAAATCTAGCTTAGTGCCGTCTTCTGCAACATTCACATACATTTAACAGAGCGTCAGGATATTACCAACTAAAAACGGTAATATTTGGTTCCAATTTTAAATTAAATTAGTTAAATTTAAATTTTATTTAATAATTCAATTTTAAATTGAATTATTAAATAAAATTAACATTTTAGTTCCCCAACGTCAAATCCGCCGTAAGTTAATTTTGCATGTGCCGGTGGTTCATACGAATTACCGTCGTAACTCATTTCTTTTAAGAGCATCCCACTTGTTTAACTCACTGGCAATTGAATGCAGTGATATTGATTTATTCAATAGTGATGTCAAGAGCATTTATTATTTCTTAACTGATAAGTTTAGTTCTAAGTTTGTCTAGCTTTTTTTTGTGTTGCAATTATCTTACCTTTAAGAATGTAGGTTTTAGTTTTATTAAAATTTTATTCGCAATTGGTTGTACAAACAGCGGCTTCCCTGGCTTTTTTCATTTGTAAGCTATTAGTGAAAACTTTTAACTGGCTTTTTGTTTTTTACTTTTTACTATATATAATAAATGTGTTAGCTGTAAGTTTTCTTAAATAAATAAATAAATTAATTAATTAAATCTTTGTAAAAATTGGGGTCGTATGGGGTCGGCATTTTGTGAGTGGAACTTATTCATTGCCCGGATTGTACAACGGATATTTCTTGAATTTGGCTTTACATAAAAGAAAAAATTTCAAAGGAATGTTAATATTTGCCGTGAAAACTATTTTCATTATGAATTACGGATTATCTCACACAAATACGGTAGAGAAACTGATCTATATGGTAATTTTTTGGTTTCGTAAACTTTACCTAGTATCGAGCTAACATCGTTTTGTGTACAAATATTGGGTTCTTTTGTTAACACCTCATAAATCTGAGTCACCTCCATTCGCGTTCAGTTTACTCTGTCCTGAAAAGAAACTTTTTCATAGAAACGAAATTTACAGGCTTTTTTTATTCATTAATTTCTTATGTGGGTTTACTGTTTAAGACAAAGTAAGTAGGATAAAGTGCGTTTTTTAACATTATAGAACTATACATACATACATCCTGACGACCCTCAGCAGGGACAAAGGGCTTTGAGAAGATTTCTCCATCTGGCTCGATCTTGGGCAGCGGCTGCGAGATCCTCCTTATAGAACTATGCTTTACTTAAATTTAATTCATAATTGGTTGCACACGTATGGAACTATAAACGCGGCCAAACATACACTTTGTCTTTCTTTTTTATTCATTCAAGTTATTTCTTAGCCACAATCGGCTCTCAGGTTATACATATAGTTGTGTTGACGAGGGTTTGAGTAGTGTTGCCTCGCTTCGCTCGGCTACTCTTTTACGGTTAGGCTATACTTAAGCTGTATTGCCTCGCTTCGCTCGGCTCTTCAGTGGTTGTGGTAAGATGTTTTGAAATGTTTTGCCTCGCTGCGCTCGCCTCTCCAATGTTTGTGGTATAATGGTTTGGATTGTTTTGCCTCGCTGCGCTCGGCCCTCCAGTTAAACAGGCAGTTGGTGATTAAAGTAGTATAGCCTCGCTTCGCTCGGCTCCTCTCCAGTCTCGGAATGATAGTTTCGGTTGTTTTGCCTCGCTTCGCTCGGCTCTTCGGGTTTTCGGATGTTGATTTCAGTAGATTTGCCTCGCTCCGCTCGGCTCTCTAGGTTTTGGATTGATGGTTTAGGTTGTTTTGCCTCGCTTCGCTCGGCTTACCACTTCTTAAACGGTACTTTCCCGTAGTTTTTCTTTATTGATTTTAATAATTATGATACGCAATGCCTCGCTTCGTTCGGATTTCTTTTCATTATGGCAGGGTTACTTGTCGGATGCCTCGCTGCGCTCGGCTGGTTTTATTTTGGCATAGCTTGTAGAAGGACTATGGCCTCGCTGCGCTCGGCACTTAAACTGTGGTAAAGTTGACTTACATTTTGTATGTTTTTAGGGAAAATATTTTTTTCCCTAAAAGTGGGGAGTTTTTATTTTACATAATAATTGTTTGTATTTATCTACACAAATGCGCCATATACCATAAATCTGTCTGACCACTTCAAAGGGGTGAAATTTCTAATGTTGCTAATTTTTTCTACGTTTTTAGGGAAATTTTGATTTTTTCCCTAAAAGTGGGGAGTTTTTATTTTAAATAATTATTGTTTGTATTTATCTACACAAATGCGCCATATACCATAAATCTGTCCGACCACTTCAACGGGGTGAAATTGCAAATGTTGGTAATTTTTCCTACGTTTTTACGGAAAATTTGATTTTTTTGCCTTTAAGTGGGGAGTTTTTATTTTAAATTAAAATTTTATGCATTTAACTACACAAACACGCTATACATTCGAAACCCCTCAGACCATCTCAAAGTGATGAAATTTCGTATTTATGTAAATTTTGCCATATTATTAGGGAAATTTCGTTTTTTTTTCCTATAAGTGGCTCCCCACTGAAATTTTGTTTTTTACCCTAAAAATGGGGAGTTTTTATTTCATAAGCACACTAAATGCATCCACCTAACCATCACAAAACGATAAAATTGCATATTTATGTATAATTTCTCATGTTTTTAGGGAAATTTTGGTTTTTTCCCTAAAAATGGGGAGTTTTTATTTCATAGAAAAATTAAACGTACCTAAACACACAAACGCGCTCTACAAGTCAAAACTGTCAGACCACTCAATACAGGTGAAATAGCCTTAAAACATGTAAAATTTCTCTTTTACAAAATGGATGCCACTTCATCCGCCATTTTGATTTTTGCAGTTTTCGGAATTTTCCCATGAATTTCACCATATATCCAAACATGTACAAAGAAAAAAATCACCCCACCTTCCCCCCTTCTGGGAGATCAATTCACCTCAACTTGAATCGACGTCGAACTTTTTCAAAAATATAATCTCCCGTATTGCTCAGGCTTGCCAGCCGAAAGTGATAAAAATAGTCAAATGTCATTAGTATGAGCCTTTCTGACTAAACTGCATCATTTTTTAAAATCCAAAACGGTTATTTCTATATTTTATGTTTTTGGGGAAAATCTCAAAATTTTCCCTAAAAATGGGGAAATTTTATTTAACTGGTATAGTCTACCCAACAAACTACACAAATGCGCGATACAAGACAAATCTCCCCAACCACTCTAAACATGTGAAAAAACTAATCAAAAATCAGGAAAAAAAGTCACTTTTACAAAATGGCCGCCAAAGCAGTCCGCCATTTTGTTTTTTCAACTTTTCGGAATTTTCCCATAAACTGCACCATACATCAGACCGTGTACAAAAAAAATCATCACCCCACCTGCCTCCCTTCTGGGAGATCAATTCACCTCAAGTTGGGTCGACGTAAAAAAATCCGAAAAAATATAATCTCGCCTATCGCCCTGGGTTGCCAGTCGAAAGTAATAAAAATGGTCAAATGTCATTAGTGCGGGTCTTTCCGACAAAACTGCATCAAATTTTAAAATCAAAAGTGGCCATTTCTACTTTTCATGTTTTTGGGGAAAATCTCGAAATTTACCCTAAAAATGGGGAAAATTCTTTCGCATGGCAACTCTACTCGTCAAACTACACAACCGCTCCATACAAGTCAAACCTGTCAAATGCCTCGAACACAATAAAAAAATGCTTTGAAAATCCCCGAAAAAACACGTTTTTATAAAAAAATCTCCCCTCCCCCCGCAATTAAAAAAAAAACATTTTTTGGAATTTTCCCTTAAATTTCATCATGTGCCTCATCGTTTACAAAAAACACCATCCCCCCACCTCCCCCCCTTCCGGGAGATCAATTCACCTCAAGTCGGGTCTGACACGCCCTAAACTTTACCTCACCACAACTCGGCCGCCATTTTGTTTTTTTATTTTTTTATATTTTTTTTATAATCTGTCAGACATTCTTAACACACCGTCAAAATATAAAAAAATGTATGGTCACCAAAATGGAGGAACAAAAAAAATTTTTTTTTTTTACAACTTTTTTTAAAAAGTCGAGGTTTTTCTCTACTCACCGGAGCACCCTGTACATTTCCCTAAAACATTTTCATATCAAAAAATGGCTCCTTCTGGGAGAACTACTATGTCAGTGAGTGAGTCAGTGGTAATCCAGCTTTATATATTATAATTTATAGTAGCATTAAATAGCCTTTACAGCGAATCTGTCTTCCAGGTGGGTCTCTACTCCAGCTCGTTCCCCGGCCTAGTGTACGTGATATTCGGCAGCTGCTCCGTGGTGACCGTCGGCCCGACCGCCATCTTGGCCGCCCTGCTGTCGAAGTACGTCGCCTACAATGTCGACTTCGCCTACTTGGCGGCGTTTCTGTCCGGCTGTGTGATTCTGCTGTTGGGCGTTCTGCAGTTGGGTAAGTTTTTCCATATGAAAACTTTAATGAGTTAATTTATTTTACTGCGTGTCGGTAAGGGTAGGTGTTATATCTAAAATCTGAAAAACCTTTTCGTGTTATGATTGCCCCAATACGTATAGCTGAGTGCGAGTATAAGTACATAGCCTATATTCGGGCCCAAGGCGAATCTGCAACGATTTACATGGTTATGATCAACTATCCTTTACAATCTCAGGCAATGGTGATACACTGCCTGTCTACCACTAATACATAAAAATTTATACTTGCAAACAATACACTATACCGAAAATTTTGTTTATGTTTCTGTATAACATTTGTAATGTTGTAATGATGTATGTTTCAGGTTTCCTTCTAGATTTCATATCGAAGCCTGTGATCAGCGGATTCACGACGGCAGCGGCTTTACAGATAGCTGCGGCACAGCTCAAGTCCTTGTTTAGGATTTCAGGTATTTTATTATAAAATTTAAGTAATTACATAATTCGTTTGCTTTTATATTGTTCGCTATTTCCTGAGACTTCAATTAATGTAATTAATTACCATAATGTTTTAGTTATTTAAAATTTAACTTGGTAAATCAATTTTAAATATACGTTTAAGCCATTTCATTTCGCAGGTAAATCGGGAAACACATTTATAGATGCCATAAAGAACTTTATTAAAAACATTGAAACCGTCCAGCTATGGGACACAGTTCTCGGTTTCTGCACTATAATAGCTCTTCTGATACTAAAAGTAAGTTGTAATTTTACAGTTTCATATCAATAAGATTTGGTTAATGTTTATAAACGAAATTTATGAAAACATAGATTGGCCAACTTCATCACTGCACATACTACACTCACCAAACTCGCTTGTTTCCAGAAAGCCACGCCCACTGCTCCGCCAGCCAATGATACGTCTTCCCGCGCATGCGTAGTGAAGACTTGGCAATACATAGTCAGGGCACGCAACGCATTAGTGGTGGCTGTGGGGGCTGTTGTTGCATACTGCTTCTATTTGCATCAGTATGTACCTTTCGCCTTGACTGGTAAGTTTAATGACGTCGGCAGTGTACTTGAACTTTAAGTTTTTTTTAACAGTAACTAACATAATAAGTAAAAATGGTAATCATAGCTGGTACATTACGGAAAAGACACACACATTTTTTTTTTAACTTTTCAAAAGTTATCATCGTATATGGTTTCATTAGTAAAAGCATAACTGTATTGATAACTATACACAACTATACAAGGTAACACAAACATTTTGCTTCCTTTTCAGGTAAAATAGAAGGTGGTTTGCCGCGCTTCGGCCCGCCACCCTTCACGACCACGGTCGGGAATCAAACCCTGGGCTTCGAGGACATGCTGTCGGTGTTCGGCCCCGAGGGACTCGTCATGCCTCTAGTCGCCATCTTGGAAAGTATCGCCATTGCTAAGGCTTTTGGTAAGTTTAATATTATTTTATAGCTACATAATTATAAGCACTGTAATTTTATATTACTGAGAGTCTATTTTATTCATTCTCAAATTGATTGAGGAAGGAACATGCTTTGAATTAAAAACAAGATGCTTCAAATTAGAATAGACATGCAAGCATAGGGAAGAGATTAATTGGACCTTGAAATCACATCTGCTACTTTTTATATGTTTGCCTGAGGTCCAGTCCATCGAGCATATCTTTATTCGAAAACTCCTGTTACCCAACGCTTTAGACTAATATTACCCATATTTTTTTACCCCCAAATGCATTATATCTTATTGACAGTTTATAGGTTAAATTGACGTTGTGATATTGACGTGACGAATTTAAACTTTTTGTGTGAGACGTAAAGAGATGAAACTTGTGTATTTCAAAGTCAATTTTAACCTTGTTGTAAATTTAAAATATCTTCTATGAATTTAGGGTTAACCTCTATCTATTACCTGTGCGGATGGAATAGAACTTCTGCGCATATCTAACCTCAAAACCTCACATTAGTCCTCCTCTCCCCACCAGCGGGCACCTCCTCAGTGGACAACAGCCAGGAGATGATCGCGGTGGGCATGTGCAACCTGCTGGCGTCGTTCTGCCAGAGCATGCCGGCGACCGGCTCGTTCACGCGGACCGCGCTCAACCACGCGAGCGGGGTCGCCACGCCGGCCGGCTCGTTCTTTAAAGGTTTGTTTATGGTGTGGAATGTTTGTGGTGTGTGGACTTTGTGGGTTGGCAGCTTGCCAGTGAAATACAAACATATAAATTGAAAATTTCGAAATGGAATTTTATGTTGCTTGGTCTTATAAGGGCCGCGCTCAACCACGCCAGCGGGGTCGCCACGCCGGCTGGGTCGTTCTTTAAAGGTTTGTTTATGATGTGACTCTGTGTTGTGTGGACTTTGCAGGTTGCCAGTGAAAAAGAAGATAAAAATTAAACTAACTCAAACTGCTCAAAGTCACTGAAAGCGCAAAACAAGGAAACTGTGAACACTTGGCATACTAAACCTATACCGATACAATCAGTAACTCAGTCGGCGCGTCGGCGGCCAACTGTTTGCCTAACAGGATTTATATACAAAGGTCTCCTTATGATTGTTTGTAAAATTTACTTTACAGTCATTACACCTGTGTGCTCAATGTAACAAGTGACATACTGACTGACTCTCATATTCTTTTTGCTATCCCAGAAATGTAAATAGATAAAATATTCGTACAATATTTTACTAACCACAAATCTAACGCCAACTATCTATATTCCAGCGACACTAGTCCTCCTATCAGTGACGCTGATGTCCCGCACGTTCTACTTCATCCCGCGCGCGACGCTGGCCGGCGTCATCGTGGTCGCCATGGCGTCGCTCATGGACCTCGCCATCGTGCGCCAACTGTGGAGGAATAGCAGTGAGTATTCGAGCCTGACGTTGGGAGACGGATCACGAAGCTGAAGTGAAGATGGGCAGGGCATCTGGCAAGGTTGGAAGACGGCAGATGGACCAAGGCATTGTCGGAGTGGTGGCCAAGGGAGGGACGGCGATCAGTCGGTAGACCGCCGACCCGTTGGTCCGATTACATTAGGAGAGTGACTGGACCAAACTGGATGAGTGTAGCACAGGACCGTGGGACTTGGCATAACATGGAGGAGGCCTATACCCTGCAGTGGGTTGACATAGGCTGATAATGATGATGATTCGAGCCTGGTCCTGCTGTCGGTGACGCTGATGTCCCGCACGTTCTACTTCATCCCGCGCGCGACGCTGGCCGGCGTCATCGTGGTCGCCATGGCGTCGCTCATGGACCTCGCCATCGTGCGCCAGCTGTGGAGGAATAGCAGTGAGTATTCGAGCCTGGTCCTTCTGTCGGTGACGCTGATGTCCCGCACGTTCTACTTCTAGCTTTATAAAACAAACGTTTTTAGGACCGTCCGGCACTGATAGATACTAAACGAGTATTTCAGCGCGGAATGCGGTCGATCGCAAAGATTTTCGAAGTGTTTTATTAAGATAGCATCTTAGTGAATCTAGGTGCTAATCAAGCAACCTGCCTGTTCGGCCCCGGCCTATTTATTATATTCTATTCTCTGTGGGGGTGTAATTACCTGCACGACGAATCCACCCAAGGTATAAAACTGCTACGGTCCCGGCCTAATAAATACTTTGTTAGTTTGACTTAGAAATTGAAAAAAAGCCTACGTATCTTCAGCTACTTATGAAACTAACCGCATACAATATCATCGTCTTGAAGGTCAACTAGTCCACCCACAATTTTTTGAGGCTTAGGATGATTGACCACCGTGCACCGTAGACTTCTATCGATTCTGAGTCGTTTGGTATACCTAACTCATTTTCACAAAAAAATAAATGCTTTGACTATTTGACCCCCAAGATAACGATATATTAAAAAACTAACCGTATTGTATAATTAATTAATTGCATGAATTACTTAATGATTGTTAAGAAATTTATATTGTAAAATTAATTGCATGAAACAATTTGATTAATGATAACTTATTAATGTAAATAGAATTTTTACTATACCTTTTTTCACGAGGAAAGACAGCTGATACAAACAAAAACTTCCCTTATTCGAATGTAATAAGGGTCCTGTCAGATGTCTTTCCCCGTGAAACAAGGTATAGAGTAATAAACTATAGACTAGGCTTATAATAAAAAAAAAACGTTATTCCAGAGCTGGAGCTGCTAGTGTACCTAGCCACGGTGGCGACGGGGCTGGGCGCGGGGCTCGAGTACGGCATCCTGGCGGGCGCGGCGGCCGACGTGCTGCGCCTGCTGCTGCGCGCCGCGCGCCCCACGCTCCCGCACCGCCGCTACCAGGTGAGAGAGATCCTTATGCCAGTGGAATAAAGTTATTTTTACCTTGAAAACCAACCAATGACAGACATAATTTATGGATTTGACAGCTGTCATAGGGTGCTTTATTTTAAGAGTGTAGTATAGAGCAGGTGAGAGAAGAGGCCAGTTGCTAGTAGGTATAGCTGCTAGTGTACGTAGCCACGGTGAGAGACGAGGCCAGTTGCTAGTGTACCAGGTGAGACAGATGCTTCATCATCAGCCAATAATCATCCACTGCTGGACAAAGGCCTCTCCCAAGGAGCGCCACAACACTCGGTCCACAGCCTTCCTCATCCAAAAACTACGGGCTACCCGCCTAAGGTCGTCAGTCCAGCGGGAAGGAGGGCGTCCCACGCTGCGTTTGCCTGTTCGCGGTCTCCACTCGAGAACTCGTTTACCCCAACGGTTATCGGTTCTTCGGCAGATATGACCAGCCCACTGCCACTTAAGCTTGCATATTTTACCAGTAGAATAAAGTTAATTATCCCTTGAAAACGAACCAATGACAGATAAAATTTATTCATTTGACAGCTGTCATAGGGCTCATGCTTTATTTTAAGAGTTTAGTATAATAGGTGAGAGATAAGACCAGTTGCTAGTGTACCTGGCGAAATGATGACCAAAATGGTATGATGGCTGAAATAAACAAGGCAATAAATTACAACACTGAGAAATTCTACAAAGCTAATATTTTTGGGCAGCGACGACGGCGATATCTTCAGGCGCGCTGATCCTGAAAAAAATTCGAGAGACAAATAACCTCGATCTTGAACATCATCGTATAAACGTCTAGTACGTAGAAAACGTTACCTGCTCTTCTTTTCACGTGACTTTACATAAATGAAGCGAAAAGCATATTTCGAATACTAGTGTGACTGTCACTGCAATATTCGTCATTATGAATTTGGAATATTTCTTATATTTACATTATTTTCAGGTGGGCAACCAAGAATGCTTAAGCCTGTTACTAGTGGGACACCTGTCGTATTCCTGCTCGGAATACATGACGGAGAAAATCAAGAAGTATGTTCTAGCACAACCCATGTGCGTAATATTAGACGGCAGACATCTGTATTCCATTGATATTGGGGTGGCTGAGGTAAGCAATCTGAACTTTAATTTAAATTATTATGCTAATTTAAATTTGTGATAATCGCGGTGGATATTTTATTTTTAAATTTCTTTTTTGCACTTTTCACACTTCATATCAGTGATAAGTAAAAAAAACTTCATTATATTTATTTTCCAGAATATAATATCTGTGATACTAGACGTAGAGAAGTCGGGGCATCGGGTCTTGTTCTGGAACTTCGCTCCAGACTTGCAGAAGTTGATAGAAGATCTGAACCCTAGCTTCAGTAAGAAGTTCGTGACCGGATCTAGTATAGATCAACATATTTTAGGTAAGTTTTTTATGATATTTCCTGAAAATGAATAACTTGTGAAAAGCGTATTTCGGTCTTAGAACTCGATTATACAATAATAACGATAAAAATATAAGAACATAGATCTGAAATAAACGTGAAGCAGGCCTTTATAAGGACACTATGTTCATTCAAACAGTTTATTACTGACAATACGATAGTAATGTTTGTGGTTATTGGATTGGATTTGGCTACGGGATTAATTAGCTTGTTATCTATTTATATATTGCAGCGAATCTGGATGAACTTAACGATGATGTTCTCGAGGTATATATATGTCGGTTAAAACGGGTTTATTTATGTTTATCATCAGCATAAATTAATGTTAATTTGTTTAAAAAACGGGTTCAATTAATTTTAATTAAAACATTAATTTTAAGTTTTGAGATTAAACTAAAGGGCACAGGGCTTTTTATATACATATTTCTGACATTATATTGCTTGCATTTGCATTATGTTTATACTAATATTTGTTTTCAGCTAATATCAGTTGGATTTAAGATATTTGCATTGGCTTCAACTATTTTGCGGATTTATGCCTACAGATATTACTTGCGTCTTATTTCATTTATCATGGTATGGTTTTTATAATACTAATTCATTGTACTGTACTTACATACTTATATGTTGTGTGGTTCATGTTAGAACAAAGTTAACAATAGATTTGGCTACTATTCTCGACCATAACACGTAGCTCAGATACTTCAAGAAAAAACATGAAAATGGCACCCGTTACATACAAGTGAGAATAAAAAATACTACCAGAGGGCTCAGTGTAGGTTTTTCATCACAGATCGAGTAGTGAAACCAAACTTCACCGCAGAACTATTGTATGGCGCGGTGCTAGTGCAGCTACTTACCGCTAGGTGGCGACTCTGTCCGCGCCTTACAAATACACATTTAATTTTACTCGGCGCTTCTCAAACGGTGTAAGAACTCGCACTCCCGATGCAGTTGTTGTCAGACCTACCAATTGCCAGCCATCATGATTATTTCTGTCATTTTCTTGTAGTTTCTTACACTGTGCGCCTAATAGCACTACATCATTAACTTGATACCCAATAATTGACACATCCCCGCTGGAGTGCGGGTGACCCATTATAATATTCTATTCTTTAGGTAAGTACATTTGAACCATTTCATTTGGAACCATTCTTTACCTCCTTCATAGTACCTACATACTTAGTTCATATTTAGAGATAACTTAATCATATTATACTAAACAATTTTATTTAAAAAAAATGATTTTGGCTATTGATGTTTTGTTTTTTGCTTTACAGGTACGGATGGACAGTTAAATACTTTAATAACTAGTTAATCGAAGACAGTGATATGATATTGATTATTGTGATAGATTGTCAACAATGTGATATAGTTCGTATAATGGTAGGTGCGTTTTCGATTTGGCGACGCTGATTGGTCGACGAGAAGTCATGCATGATTGTGATTGGTTGGTTGATTAGTAAAATAAATTAAAGTCAGCAATCTTAGTAGGTAGCATACATAATAATATATGTATCTTGACAGATTTAAGATTAATTAATTCAATTGAATTTTAATTTTTAATAAAGTTATGGTTGGGAATTACATCTACAGGGTGTTACAAAAAGGGTACCTATAGTAAACCGAAACCTACATGTGCAGCATGTTAGTAGTTAGTATACCCTTGTTACAACACCCTGTATATCAGTGAATTAACGGTCAATACAGTAATACAATTTTACCCTGTATTCTTAAGGATATTTGTGTTACCTATGCGTTTATACAAATCAATTGTAGTTGTGTTATATCTGCTGTTTTAGACACAACAAATCCTCTAATATTTCAAATTCAGATGGTACTCGTAGTGCGTGAATATAATTTAGTATAATAAGTAATAATAATTATACAGTATGACTATATACATAAATTTATAATAATTTAATTTGTTATGTTTTTGTAAGATAAAATATTTATTTACATACCTAAGAATACATGTTTTATATTTTTTATCGCTCTATACCTCTGTTTAAATGTATAATTACTTACCAAAGTTTATTATTAAACCGATATCTAAAATAATAAATCTCATAATTCTATTTAATTTAATTCTATTCCTTACACCCAAATTGAGTAGTTTATCTAGATAGGTCGGTAGGTAAGATACAAAAAGTATTTCGGTAAGTATATAAATTATACGATATGAACATTGCTATCAATAATTTTATTTATTGCTCTGTCTGATACAGTAATGTTGAAACATGCAAGTTTATGTTGAAAAACTTTGTTTAGTTTCAATTTTTAGTCCACTCCCCAACGACGGTTCCGTGGTGTAGTGGTTATCACATCTGCTTTACACGCAGAAGGCCGCCAGTTCGATCCTGGCCGGAATCACTCTTTTGTATTTACAATTAACTACGAGCAAGCTAGGATAAGCGAACTGTGTACAATAGAAACAAGTGCCAACACACAAAAACAAAATGTTTGTTAGCGCAATTTTTTTTACTGCATTGATTGATTTATGGCATTGATTTGCTAGTCTTGCTACGTCTTAATACTTTTCCCATCTTTTACCAGTTGCAAAGTTAGCTTTGTGGAACTCTAGCAGATAAAAGCCAGATTTCATATAGGATTATCTGACTGACTATTATTCAGGTTACGTACTTAAATACGTATTATGTTAAAATTTAAAATAATGAATCGAAAAATCTTAGTAGGTCATCTTCTACTCTTTGAATATTTGATTGCCCACTTGCCTAGTTAACAAGAGTAAGTGGAGCTCGGACCTACAAAGCAATGTATTTCGCAAATCAAACTAACAATAATAATAACCTAATAATATGTAAAAGATTACCTATTTTTAATGCACCTTGTTTCCTTAATATCGGATATGGGGTATCAATACACTTGAACTAATTTATATGTTTTTTTTGCCGGCGTTTTATTATTATAATTATGCATTTTTCCTCATCACACAATCATTACAATTTAATCAAATTGTAAATATCTAAATAATGCAGTGTTATTGTTACAAGCTGGGTTTGGAAACATCCGATATAAATATCAACATATTCTGATGATGATAATATATATGAAATATTTGTACACATATCCGATATTTATTTTTATGGTTCATTAGGTATTATTAGTTTTGGTTTATAATAATGATAAATCCTAACTAATATTATAAATGCGAAAGTAACTGTGTCTGTCTGTCTGTCCGTTACTCTTTCACGCCAAAACTACTGAACGGATTTGAATGAAATTTGGTATACATACGGTCTAGACCCTAGGAAAAAACATAGGCTACTTTCTATCCCGGAATTCCCACGGGAAAACTTTTTAAGGCGAAGCGAAGCGCGCGGGAACAGCTATTTTAAAGTAAAATAAGGAGTTTCATTAGTCTTGTAGTGATTCTAAGTACTTAGTATGTACGTACGTACTGTATGTATTTACACCTAAAACAGGTGAGTAGTATATTCGCGAACACATGCTATACTAACTCAAGCGTATCATATCCGAAGTGGCTTCCTTTTCCTCCACGCGGTGAAACGTTCCGTTGCGTAAATCATAGCAATTAGAGTGTGGCTACGTATGTATGAGCTACAAATATGTTTTATGTGGTCACTTGAAACCGTACGACTTGCAAGAACTGAAGAAAGAAAGAAAGAAAACAATATTTCATACAGATGCATAAACAACACAAAATTATATTTAAAAAAGTAATAAAAATTAGCATGGGGCTTCCCAGTGCTGAAACGGGTTCTAACTAGGGAATGCAATCCCGATCCCGCGGGATCCCGATCTCGCGAGATCTCGTGTAATTTTTCGGGATCAATCCCGACGTATTATATGACGAGATCCCGTTCGAGATTGACGGGATTGGGCTGCAGTGGTCAGCGACGCAACACACAACCACTCGGGGCGCAATCGGCGCCTATCTTATATCTAATAATCTACCATTAAAAAAGAAATGGATTTGTTTGAGTGTGGAGGAACAAGGGGGCGATTTTTGCAGTTTGCATATAATTGCTTCGCGACGCTGTTGCCAACCAGCGTTCAGTCGGAGAGGGCATTCTCAGCAGCGGGGTACATTGCAACGGACATTAGATGTCGTTTAGCAAATGAAACTGTTAAAACCCTTTGTTTTTATCACTCTTTTTCCTAATTCCCTTGAAATAAGCTTATTGTTTTGATTACCTATTCTATTCTCTGTGGGGGTGTAAGTACCTGCACCTGGCTCTCTTGAGTGGAACCTTTGTGCATATCCCCAAGGTCGAAACTGCCTGCCTAAGCTTGGACCATTTCTTTGCTGTCTGCGCCGGGATTCGAACCCGCATCTCTTGCGGGCGCTTACCCGACTGATCTACCACCGCTGATTATTTGAATACCTAATTTACCTACGTTAATTTCCTTACAACCTGATTATTATTTAGTTGGTAAGATTAAATAATAAAAGTTTTTATTTTATTTCGATTAATATGTTATTTTAGTTAATCTCACTATCACAAACAAGCAGTTATTAGCTTTTTCGGTTATCTGAATTCAACTTTTTTTTTAAAATTAGACGGGATCCCGAAAATTCCGGGATCCCGCGGGATTGATATTTCTGATCCCGCGAGATCTCGAATTCGCAATCTCGAGTCGGGATTGCATTCCCTAGTTCTAACTACCGCTTGACTTCTGGAATTAATGCATAAAATATAGGTAAAAAATTACTACTTATAGCATTTCGCTCGAGCTCCGTGTTTCCCTAAATTCCTTACTTTTACATTATTCATAAACTTTCAGCTTTCAATAAGGTAAGTGTGTTACTTTGTGAATTTCTGTTATCATTTCAGACACGAGTACTCTCCACTCATCCATGCGTGATCAGATGATCATGATCATACCAGCTTGGCTTACTGGAGGGATTATCTCCTAGTTCGTGTTTACATTCATTTACATTGTAACATTCAGATGATCTATTGAAATGTAACAATCACAAAACAAATAACGACTCAGAACAATAGCACAATAACGATTAGCACAAGCATAAACTGCACGAAATACAGCTCAAAATGACAACGAAGTCTAGAGAAACGCATATACTTAAATGAGTAAGTACAAGTACTCTACTCTAAAAGAAAATATGCATACTCTGTAAATATCGAAGGCAAATAATTTCATTTATTAGCTTAATGATCATACATTTATTTACACAAGTTTTTCTCTACTTAAGTTTACTTGTGATTAATTTTGTGTTTACATTCATTTATATAGTGTGTACTGTAACGTACTATGATGTCAATAAAGTCACCCATAAAGTTAAGCAAAAGACTAATTCAGAACCACAGATGCTGGTAGTGGCAGGATGAGCGAACGCAGAAAGTGAGAGTGGAGTTTTTTCTCGCACGGACATGGTTTTATTTATTTAGGTATTTAATTCTTTAATGCACCAATATTAAATGCAGGTGTACAAAAGATGGGCTGAAAACATTTTAGTAACCAACTTACTAGAGACACAGAAATTGAAAATATGCAGGGAATAGGGATACGTATAAGGTACCTACGTATGTAAGGTCATATTTTAGAGTTACCAACATGGTCATATGACTAGAGTAAACCAAATGCCCGACAGATTTTTCCTGAAAAACCAATTTACACTTCATCCAATAGCGTCACGGTCATTTATGTACATATATGCATTTTCTCTAATAATTATGTAATTTAACCGTACTGTGTCAAGGTTTCGGCTGGAACTAACATTGGCGAGTGAGCATACATATGTAGGTAAAATACATACACATAAGTATATAACGTGAATACCGAGGCACCGCGACATTAACATTGCATACCGACAGCAACCGGTATAACTCGTATGTGACGATGAAGTCACATCACTACTATAATTGGTACTACCATTAGTATATGTATAGGTACCTACTTATTTTATAAACAGCAGTCAAATTCAAAAATACTCGTCACTGAGAGCTTCCTTTTCAATATTTACCAAAATTCATGGGAACTTATATTAGGTACCCTACGTAATTATTAAAAAATGTTCTAACCCTTCTAACGATAAAATTAACAAAGCTAAGTATAAAATTAAAAAGTTCAACTCGCGAACAAAATTTAAAGGTTATCATTATTCATTATCACTACCTGTTTGTCTCATTAACTAAGTTAAAAAAAACTAATTTTGACACCAATACAAAATACAAATTTGCAAATCAACGAAACAAAAATATATCCCGACCCTCTAATACTTAGGTACTTAGTTTATATTTTAAATGTAGTAGGTAGGTAGGTATACTGTACCTATCTATATACTATACCATCTTCGAAGTCCAAGCAATGGTTTTGCAACAATGTAACTAAAATTAAAAGTTCGATTAACTTAATAAAAGAATGCACGGTTGTCTGTCATACACAAATCAGACTTTATCATAACAATTAAACAGTTTATTAACCGGTAGTTTACGAGGGGGCGTTGACAGTAACGACGCTCGTTATGATACAGAAAACAAATAACAATATGGAGTAAAAGAGCTGAAACTAATTAACATGTTCAATGTGTCATTGAGAATGTTATACAAATAAATATACAAGAATGTAGATGTGTGTAGTTCTTCAACATTTAAAGTAGGTAAGTAAGTATACCTTTACAAGATGTCTCAAGCCATGTTTACGGATGTACTGTACATGTACATTCTGAAGATAGGAAATTTAATTGAAAGGAGAAGGAACGTCTGGGAATAGAACCAAGACAACGGAAAAAAGTTATAATTTTACTAAAGGCAAACTGTAACAGAAAAAGTAAATTTAAAAATGTGTGAAACGATCTGCAGTAGACCAGCGTAATTCAGGAAGGAACTATGTAGTTTGGATAATTATAAAATTACCAAGGACAAGAAAATACTGAAAATCCTTGGTAACAATGTTTCTAACCATTTTACCATGTAATCACAATACACAGTTGTAACTGTTACAACCTTTAAATTCCTTATTATTTTAATTATGATATTCACCTTCAAAATTTGTCGTATAAAGTTTCAAATACTTTTATGTTTCTTTACCTGAAATAAGTACAAAGGTCGTGCTGCTTTATTTTTTCGTAGGTCAACTCATTATGTTCTTAATTTAGTTTAGTTTTATTCTGAATGTTATGTGTTTTCGCACGGTATTTTCTGTAAGGACCTATTACATATACACGTACACTTTGTATGTAATTAAAGTAGATGGTAAGTAGGTATGTTTTAAAAACAAGAATATGTAAAAAAATATAAAACTTCTCTGAAAACAAAGGAACATACCTAATAATTATTACCTTGATGGACTTTGCAATTTATAAATATTATGAGTACCTATAGGTATACCTAAGTAAGTATAAAACGTATATAGTTTTATGTTACATACTGAGTTAATGTAAGTAAGTATACTATAACATAAAAGAGAAATCAAATATTCACCATAATCATTAGATATACTTATACATTATTATATACCTACAACACAACGTATATTGTATGTTGATATCAACGTACTTACTTAACTAAAAGATGGCTACGGTAATCAGGAAATAATTATGAATATACCATCACATGAAGGGTTAGATGCTTTGTAGGTAAATGTAATATGTACGAGTCACGCACCAAAAATAAAATACTTAACAGTGCACCCGTAATACCGTGCAAATATAACCATGTATGTCGCATAACCAGTGTATGTGTGCCTCTGAGATAGTGCCAGAACTAACTCATAGCGGGAAGGAGCGAGGTGTACAAGTAAATTGGTCGCGAAAACGGTAATGTAAGGTAACAGTCACGCAATCATAGTGATGAAAGTAATTTTACTTCCACTTTGTACTCCTCAGAATTAAAACTTGGGAAATTATTTAAATTACAGCAAGTCTACGTTTGAATTAAATAGGTAGAGCAAAAAAAAGACGTGCTGTTGCTGTTACCAAAGATGTTTAATTGTAGTATTTACCTATAGTGTTATTATATTTTTGATTAATATACACATAGATTATAACATGATTATAATTAGGTACCTACTAACTAAATTATTAAAACTAAACTAAAAAGAAGATGTTGGCTAGATCGCCACCGCTGTCTCACCGTTACCTCGCTGTATGGAGATGCTTAGCCTTTGTGCGAGGTAAGAGCCAGCCCTAGGGTCCCTTGAGACTTCTATAAGCTGCTAATAATGTAATTTTACCTATAGTTAAATACTGACGCCCCATTTTAATTTCAAACCTGTAATAGATCCATTCCAGGTTGGAATTTTATTTTGCTCACGCAATTGGCCTTAGACAGCCTCTAAGCAATCTATGGCGCTAACTACAAATGATTAGCTGTTTGCATTGTACTGGACCGGTAAAACGCGGGCCGCTATGCTTCAAAGAACAAAATGAAGCAATAGCTATTATAAAAATGAGATTTTCTTTTCTTATTGCTTAGACACTGTTCCTTACTTCAGCAGTCAGTAAAATTGGTATTTATAGATAATTGACTCTATATTTTTGATTATTATTTACACTGACCGGATTTTAATCCAGTATTTTAACCGGATCTAAGGCTAGAAACTATGATCACTACGTAGGCGAGCATTTCCATGTGAATAAAGATAATCGCTCATTTTCCCTTCAGTTCGTAATAACAATAAATAATTGTTTAGATTGACGCAGCGAAGGTAATTATTTAAGGGAACAATAACTACAATGATTCTCGTGGCGACATTGAACGTGGAACAATGGCATTGATTTTCACAAGTCCAAGTGATTTTTTGCTAAAAAAGATCTTTAGAAATGTTTACAAGTACTTATGTATCTAATTTACAATTTTATTATTCTACTAGCTGTTCCCGCGCGCTTCGCTTCGCCTTAAAGAGTTTTCCCGTGGGAATTCCGGGATAAAAAGTAGCCTATGTTCTTTCCCAGGGTCTATAACATATGTATACCAAATTTCATTCAAATCCGTTCAGTAGTTTTGGCGTGAAAGAGTAACAGACAGACAGACAGACAGACAGACAGACAGACACAGTTACTTTCGCATTTATAATATTAGTTAGGATATCACTGTTCACTACAAATATTACTTATAGTTTCATTTGAAAAACTCGAAAACGATTAAATACTATAGTGCAAGATTAAAAGTCCTGAAAAATCATGTACTTACAGACAACGGCAACATGACTAAGTTTGATACTACTAGTTTGATTGGTAGTATTTCCGCCCTTTGTAATTTTCAGGCGAAGCTTAGTGTCGTAGTATCGTCGCGATTTCCTCGCTTGTGGGGATGGTCCTTTACTATTTATTATTATGTTTCAGTTACATACCCATTTGTTTCGCAGAAAGTGAAAAATCTGAATCCGTGCAGCCAACTCAACGCAACTTGACCATACCTATTAAAGTACGTTTACTGTTCTTATTGCGGTTTTGTGGTTTGTATACATATTGGTAAATGTGGTCATGTTGCTGTCTTTCTCGCAAGTTATAATATATTATGTTATATTAATCGTGTTATCTATAAATGTGTAGAAGCAACAAAACTATAATTTCCAATAGCGTGATCTAGACAGCTTTATCAGTGTTCTGTGTTTCTTTGCAAAGCAGAAGAGGACTTCAGGATTTTTATAGCTGCCTAGCGGTTCCCGCGATCTTCGCTAGGCCTCAAAAAGTTTTCCTTACTTATATTTATACAGGGTGTTGCAAAAAGGGTTACTAAGCCAAAACCAGCATGAGCAAATCAGAATTTCAAAATTCGCAAAAAAATAAATCATTCTCCATAGTAAAGTCACGTGACCAACTAAGTTTCTATGGCAAATGTTATTTTTTTCACGAATTTTGAAATGCTGATTTCAGTTTCGGGCTTAGATATAACATGCTGCACATGCTGGTTTCGGCTTAGTATACCATTTTTGCAACACCCTGTATAAATATAAGTAAGGACATAATGATAGTGACTTAGGTACACTTGTCCAAAATTAATAAGGCTTGTATTTAAACCTCCACCAGAAATTATATGATACTGCCGCCAATAAATTCGAAATCTCCGCCAAAACGGATAAATCATCACCAAATCATGCTTCCCAAAATATTTTTGAAATTAACCAAATTATTTTTTACTGCATACTGTAAAACTATATTGACACCATTAAAATTTATTTCAAACCAAATAAAGTATATCATCGCTATATATAGATGTAACCAATATATTCTTTTATCAGTATCATTTTAATAATCCTTTCTAACCAAAAAAAGTAAAAGTAAATATTAAAAATTAAGTTTATACCAAATAATAAATAGCTTATCCCAAAACAAAGTCACTTTTTAAATTGCTTTATGAATTAATTAAATCATTAATTAGTATGTGCCTAGTAAAATCTATCCGTTACGCCATCTCGACTCCCATCCGTGTGGCCGAGGGTTTGAATTTTGCCATGTACCAATAAATTCTATAGAAATAAGGAATTGAAATAGATTTTATTATAGTTAAGTGCTTGGTGCTTGGGGTTTCTCTGATGCATCGTATCAGAAATGAGGTTATCTGTCAGAGGACTAAGGTTATTGACATAGCTGTCCAAATATGCAAGCTGAAATGGCAGTGGGCTGGTCATATCTGCCGAAGAACCGATAACTGTTGGGGTAGACGAGTTCTCGAGTAGAGACCTCGAACAGGCAAACGCAGCGTGGGACGCCCTCCTGCCCGCTGGACTGACGACCTTAGGCGGGTTGTGGTTGGATGAGGAAGGCCGAGGACCGAGTGTTGTGGCGCTCCTTGGGAGAGGCCTATGTCCAGCAGTGGATGATTATTGGCTGATGATCATGATGATGATAGGTAAATGTATGTATATGAGTATGCGGGCGCGGGGGGATGGAGCCGCTCAAATTTGACCTTGTCCAGAAGGGGTGAATTTGCCGCGATGTATTGAGGTCGATGTACTAGACATCAATACAATGCATCGCGCAAATTCAAAATTCATGCCGCACCACTCTTAAAGCCGTAAATGCCTACATATTAAAATTAACAGGTAAATCGATTACCTTTATACTATATTTTATATTGTTTTGGGCAGGATAATTTGGTGATATAAAAAAAATTGAACACTTAGTTTTGGTGTCAATGTTTATATTTTAGTATAGCATAATTTGGTGATGATTTATCCGTTTTGGCGACGAAAAAGATTTTCTATTGTTAACTTGCAATTATTTGGAGGGGTGTTTATTTATTTTGGAACGTAAACGTTTTTTTTTTGGGGTTTCGATTTAGGAGTTGATTTAATTAATTTGGTTTTAATTATTTTTATTGGTGCAATGTATTAGCGTACAATTATTTTATTTGGTGATGATTTAAATTGTACCCAATTAATAATGCACATGCAGATCTTCACATCCGAATCATTAAATCGTAAGAGCCTTAAAAAACACTTGCATTTTGCACCTTGTTCGAAAGAAATAGGAGTCAATATCATGTGTCACATAATCGAAAACAACCGATCTGTCAAAGATTACTATGCGCATTATCAATTTTGGAGCACTGTAATAGGTACTTGTTGTAGAAGGTATTTCATTGATAGTTTGAGGATATTTACAGCGTTGCTCTGTGTTGTGTAGTTTTTAGAGTACCGCAGGAAACGTAATTATGATGTCACCAGCGAACTATAATACTGTCATTGTTACACAAAATATGAGGCTAATAGTCTATTTGTTGTACTACAGAACCTACTTTGTAGCACTCTTCATAAATTGTATCCTACAACTACTCTTCTTTCTTTCTTCTTAGCCGTTTTCAACCTCAAAGGTGTAGGCCTCCTTCAGTCTATGCCACTCATCTCGATCTTGGGCTATCTCTATCCATTTGCTTCCAGATGTTCTCCTTATATCGTCGGTCCATCGCATTTGTGGACGACCACGAGGGCGTGTCTCGCCATACGGTCTCCATTCCAACAGCGTTTTGCACCACGAGCCATGTTTTCTGGCGACGTGACCAGCCCATTGCCACTTCAGATTCGCGACACGTACACCTACAACTACATTTATAAGTAAACAAATTATTCTGCAACGAATTTTATGATCATAAAAAAATTAACGTTTTTGGTTTCGAAGAAATATATTTTTAGAATGCTACAGATACCTAATTAAAGTCTAACAACACCTATGTAAATAAACATATTTTAAGTAGATAAAGCTGTTATTACTGGCCACTTAACTTTAACTTAGATGTTATCCAAGACAGTACGATGAACAGCGCGAAACAAAAAATCTGTCAATAAAATAAATACCTATGATGCGTTCCAATGAAGGCTGTACAAAAAGCCTCTTCAATGGTGCTGGTGTGGCCATCCGTCGACGACCTTCATGCTCCGTCGGGTGTCGGTCACCTGACGCCGCCGAGAGACCGGAACCACTTTCATACAGAACAGATTCTAGTTTGATGAGTACATTCAAAAGTGACATTTGGAAACTAATGGAAGTGGATCGAACAGCGGCCGCTATACGGGTTTGTTATCGACGTCGATAAACTCTTTAATAAGAGTTTCACCATTCACAGTGCCGTATTTATGGCGAATCGCGATATAGGGTTTTTTTATCTACACCGATAACGAACACATGTAGCGGCAGCAGACGCGACTTGAAGCGAGGTGGAAGTAGGAAGCCATCGTCGTGGACTTAATTATTTTATTGCCAATAAAAACTTTGAAACTTTCCATAACTTACCTAAGAAATAAACCAAAGGTTTTTACACATTTATTTTTTAGTATCTGATTTACTTAAGTAGATTTCTTCAATAATAACTTTCACCAATGAGATTATGGACAGGCCATAATATTGGAGTTATTGTTTGGCGTGTTGGTCACAGTCACAGTCAAGTGTAACGAATTGACATTCGTCAAGTAACCATAGTATGTAGGACAGGTACCTAGTACACCTATAGATAGTTAAACTAAGTAAAGGTAAAATAACTAAGTACAAAGTATAGTAGGTAATCAAAGACCTGTGTCTAGATTTTAAGACAAGCCTCATCTCATCACAAATTCAAGTTACGCAACACTTTCTCTACGTACATGTTATAGATAAATAGATATATCTACAATTTCTTCCACCACGACAGTAACCAAAAAAATGTGCAGCGAAAACAAAATCAACTTTTTCAAATGCTTCTAAACCTGTTCTATCACTTACATCAATTAGACGGAGTGTCAATTAAGATTTATTAAGATACTGAGAGGTCTACGGAGAAACTTGTGAAGGTACATGTGGCCAATTTTAGTTACGAATGATGAGGCTAGATTCTTGTTAATTTAACAGAAGTATCTGTTTGTATTAATTATTATCATTTGGTTGTTTAATATTTTTTAACAAAGTTTCATTAATAAAGAAAAAGGCAGAAAAAAAAACAGTGTGCGTCTGGTGAAGTGGAGCAACGGCTACACGTGTGGGTGACAGCTATTTACAGGGTGTTAAATAATGAAAATAATCAAAGAATCGGAAGTTAGCGACCAACAACTAATCTGTCTGGCTGAATCAATTCACTACTATGACAAATCCTAGTCCACCAAGTTTTTGCCCCGACATGCTAAGCAGAAGAACAAAAAAGCAACTCTGTATTGTAGCAGAATCACTTTCTTCACCTCCCATAATGAGCTCAGCTAGAAGTCTCATCGTTGATGGTTGCAGCAATTAGGCACGATAGCCGTCGCGCTTGTTCGCTAAGTGCAGGTTTTATGTCGTTAAAAATAAGTAAACATTTAGAAAGGAAATTTCGTTTTAATTGCTTATAAATGCTCTCTGTATTTTGGCTACTGCGGCCGGATTGTGTAACTCACTTGTTTATGTTTTGGTGCAACGAAAAATATCATCGTTTATTTATACAACTGTTTATATTTTTGGTCAACAAGGGTAACTGCATGTCTTCGGTATGTCATTGTTGATACAATGCAAAAGTATTTTTGTATAAGTAAGTTTTATAGCAGCCGATTACCGGATGGTGACCGGATGGCGCAGTGGCAAACTGTGGCAAGTGTTTTGCCAAGGGGCCCGGGATCGATTCTCGGCTGGGCCAGATTTTTATTATCCTAATCCTAACTAATATTATAAATGCAAAAGTAACTGTGTCTGTCTGTCTGTTACTCTTTCACGCCAAAAGTAGGTACTGAACGGATTTGAATGAAATTTGGTATAGGTACACATGGTCTAGCTAGACCCTGAGAAAGAACATAGGCTACTTTTTATCCCGGAATTCCCACGGGAAAACTTTTTAAGGCGAAGCGAAGCTCGCGGGAACAGCTAGTATTATATATAAGTACAATTCGTAGGTACATGAGTGCCTAGATAGGAATTATTTATCTATTTATTTTTATGAATGTTATGTTAAAAAGCCTGATATTGATAAGTATGTCGTGAGCCTCGTGAGTTGACCGTCCTTGTGGTGAGTACTCTTGTAGTTAGCACCTCGGCCTCCAAGGAAATCCTCGCCGCCTTGTAAATATGTAAATAAAAACCATACATCATTCGAAAACACGTTTATTCAATGACAAAATAGTCACAATCATATTATTCACATTTTTTACAGATCACACTCGCATTCTTACATCTTTAATTACAATTTATATGATACATAGCACTTAGTTTAATGTTTAAACTATTCTACCCATATAAATCTAAGGTTTATAAAAATAAACGTCTCGGCTTTCCAATCATTGCAAAGGTCAGAAAGACGAGAGGTTACTTACTTATTCATTGGTCTCTTTTAATTGTTACAACGAACTTATAATCCTACTTTAAGACGATATATTATATTAAATTCTAATAAATAATTTCGTATCCGCGAAGCTGCAGACGACGCCATTGTGTTGGAATGTGTTCGAGCCGAGTGGAGTGGCATTAGCGCCGTCCCCGACCTTTGTCTCCCGCGCATCTTCACGACTTGCACCTGTTGCACAAAGGTCACTCCTACTTTCGATATTACATTTTTCGAGTTTCTTAAATACATATTCTACGTAATTTACATTTTCACTTTATCACTGGGCCGACCGTGAGGTCAAGGTAACTTAATATTTGGTGTTGTGTGTGAGAGCGGCGGCGCCTACATGAGCAGCAGCGCGAGAGCAGCGGGCAGCAGCGCCATCGCTGCAGCAGCGGCGCGGGGCGCGGCGCCGGGGGCCGCCGGCAGGTCCTCCGCGTGCACGTAGCTGCGCGACCCCGTGTGCGACTTCAGGATGCGGTAGTTCACCTCGTCCAGGCTCACCTGGTTCTTCACGAAGTTGTAGAGGCGGTTGACCACCACGTACACGTTGCCGTGGTCGTCGAACGTGAAGCGGTCCACCCACTGGATGTAGTTGGGGTCGCGCGCGATGGTGCGCTGCCCCGAGTGGAACTCCGTCGAGGTGTTCCACTCGGCGATGGTGGCGTTGCCGATGAGCCCGTAGAACAGCACGCCCGCCGAGTCCATCTTCATGCCGTCGGTCTGCGAGGGCTTGAGGCCGAGGTCCGCCACGTGGCGCCGCACGTCGCCCGTCGCCAGCGACTCGTTCTGCAGCACAGACGTGTTGATGGCGTACAGGTGGAAGCTGGACAGCGGGCAGTAGTACACGGTGCGGTCCACGCGGCCGTCGGCGGCGCGCAGCGGCGGGCCCAGCGCGATGCCGTCGATGTTGACGGGCAGGTTGACGCTGGTGCCGTTGATGCGGAAGTACGTGGCGTCGGCGGCCAGCGTCATGGACGGCTTGTCGCGGACCTTCCAGGCGCGCGCGTCGCGGCGGCGGAACACCACGAGCCCGGGGTCGCTGGCGCTGTTGTCCGTGATGTACGCGTAGTCGCCGTCGCGGTTGTCCACCACCAGGTCGTTCAGGTACGTGGAGTTGTAGTTGACGACGTCGGGCGGCAGCGGGAAGCGCTGCATCTCGTTCTTGCCGGTCTTGAGGTCGATGAGCACGAGCGAGGGCGGGCACTTGGCCTCGGGGCGGTCGGTGAGCGTGCCCACGCGCCCGTTGTCCAGGATCCACAGGATGCCGTTGCGGTCCACCTCCACGTTCTGCACGAACTGCAGCGCGGCGCATTCGCCGAGCGCGTTGGCCTCCCAGGAGGGGAAGGGGCGCAGGCGCGGCGCCGTGTCCGTCTGCGCGACCGGCACGGTGGCCAGCGTGGCGGGCACGCCGCCCAGCATGCGCGGCACGGTCAGGAACAGGCTGTCGCCGTAGTAGTTGATGCCGGAGATGAGCACGTTGCGGGGGATGTAGCGGCTGGAGTTGAGGTACTCGTCGCGCGTCTCCGGCGAGGGCCACTCGAAGTCGATGGCGTTCCACTCGTAGATGACGCGGAACTGCTCTCGGCGCGGCGGCGGCGGGCGCGCGGTCTGGTTGTCGGCCTGCGCGGCGGCGGCGGCGGCCAGGGCGAGCACAAGGAGCGGCAGCATGGTGCGTGCGGCGCGGTCGGGGCTGGCGGACACACTGCCGGCCCGCACGCTGTCGCCGCCGAGCCAGCCGCCGCGCGACGTCACAGCGCCTATCACATCACCGCCCCCATTCATATTCAACACAACATTTCAATAATTAAGTCAATGACTGTAAATTATTCTCGCCGAAATGACATACCGAAGACGTATTGTATTTAATGCTTATCTAAATACGATTCTCTGGGTATTAGCATACATCTCACAGTGTATCCGGGTGAGGGCAGCCAAGGTCGCGACTCCCCTCGCCAGACGGAGGGTTGGGGCGAAGGGTCTAACGGACGGACCGTGTTCAACTCAGTACAAGTACATGTATACAGATGTATAACTGCAAACAATACCAATGGGATTGAAACATTTAAATCCTGTATAACGGTCAAATAAAAAGTTCTGATTTCTAGTTTTGTAACGACAACCAACTAAGCTTTTTATAACCTAATATTGTAACTTAACAATTCATTATTATTGAAAACAAAGTTGAAAACCATTCGAATAAAATAGAAACAATATTATACAGCAATTTAAAATGATGAACGACAAACATAACATTAGCTAAGTATGCCACCATGACTGAGTCACTAGGATGCCACAAATCTGCATAAAGTCAAGTTATAGTCGGTATTATAATATTCTAATATGTCGATACACAATATAGTATCTACATACCTATCTACGTAGAAGCAGCCTTCGATGATCTTTGCGCCAGCCTGTGACTCAAACCTCATTATCATTTCTGTTATAAAGTATTCCACAATTAATTCTAACACAAGAAAAATAAAACGCATCCTATTGCAATCTGTGACTCAAACAAAAGCTTCCGAGAATATAATTTATCAGTGCAGTTTTGTAATTTTTTTATGAGATGGGTTAAGAATGATAATTATTTTTTTGTCAGAATCACCTTGTGTTGTTTTTGACAATGGTTTTTTTTTCAGTGTTAAATGTACTTAAATAAAAACAAATTGACTTAATGGTCATTCTATTGTTTCTGATTTAACGATAGCTTGAAGTAATCGTATGGTAGGTAATCATACATAGAAACACACATAATATAGAAATGTAAGTAGGTAAGTAGGTACTAATTAATACTCCATGCTGCTAGATCCTGAAAGCCGGAACATTCCTTTGACATTTTCAGTTCTCAGTTTTCAAGGCAAGAGTGTCTTTTTCTTCCGAGCCATTGTTCCAGCTTTTGTAAGAATACATTATCTAACCACCGACGTGTTAGCACTTCGATCGCCGAAGGTCCTGGGTTCCCATCCGGAGCCGTACTCTTGAAAGGCAATGTATTGCAAGACAGACGCAATACATTGCCTTACAAGAGTAGGGGTACTGTGCAGTATAGTTGTATAGCATCACTGCAATAGTGCCTAAAAGCACAGAGTACATTATGATATTCTGCCTAAAAGTCATTGTGCGCATTAAGTACTTACCTGCGTTATGCATCTTTCTTCATCATCATAGCACCAAAAAGTGGTTGTAACGATGACTCTAGGTACCACTCTAGCTAGAATATAATCCAAAATGCAGCTTAACGTCCCACGCAACCCAATACCGAGTAAGCATTTAACCTCGAGGCAGCCACAGATTGTAAATATAAATAGAGGTTACCGTATGGCATCACTCGTTCCTTATACAACCTCCGTCGAGCCAAACATACCGATACATCTCTCGCATACCAATACTCCTCGCCTTGTCCTAAGGTTCTTCCTTTTTATATTGTGTTTATATTTTATTTAGTTTTTCCTGCAAGCTGCCAGTGTTCTGCAATCCGGAAATAGAACAAGGAGGTTGACTGTTGCAGTCAAGTTGCAGTTAGTCTAGTTTGTTAATCTTCAGCGCGTCAGGCGGTCAAATAAACTTGATTCATTTAAAGTAAAAAAAACGTATCTATAGTAATAATATATTTTGCAGACCTCCTCCATGACACCGTCAAGTATCAAATAATTTCATTTCAAATTGCTATCAACGAAATTGATCGTGTAAATAGAAAAATTGGTGAAACAATAACAGTTTTAATAAATAATGTACAGTATACTGTATTGCTATGGTCCGTTGCACTGCTAGTGGACTTACTTATGTTGTATGAACGTTGCCTATTGGCTAACGCCTAATATTTTAGTTACTGAATGTAGACTATGCTCTACTTCACTTTCGGTAATAAATACTTTATGAACTATACTTTACACACAGTGGACCAGCGTGGTGGGAAATGATCCAAGCTTAGGAAGGCAGTTTAGATAGACCTTGGGGATATGTACAAAGGTTCCACTCGAGAGAGTCAGGTGCAGGTACTGATACCCCCACAGAGAATAGAAAAGTATACTTAATTTGTAATGTCACCATAGAACCTAACTAATAAATGTTCTTTGGACAGATCTGTACACTTATTAGTACATTTTGGTTTGGACCAAACTGTGCCTATAGGAATACATATTTTGCATGCATTCCAATGCATTATTTTTATTATACTCATTAAAATTAAGTACTTATTCCTAAGTTCGTTTATTGATATCATAAGTAGTGTCATGTGCAATGCACATTGCACTTCAAGAATAAATTAAGTAAATATCTTGAAGACCTGTGTAATTTCCTTGAGTTTATTATCTTTAAGTAGATAAGTATTACTTTTTTCAGTAACACGCAAAAGGAAAAACTATGCATTACGATAAGCCAAAGGGAAAATTGTTAGCATTTGCAACTGCCACTGAAGATAATGATACTAATACGTTTGTAAGCTTATATGGATGAATGGATGTTTGTTTTTGTTACTCTTTCACGTATAGTGAAGAGATCAAAAAATAATTAGTAAAAATGGCGGCTTTATATCCCGTATTTCTCACAGGAACACTTTTCAAGGCGAAGCAACTTCGCGGACTCGTGGTATCAATAATAAAATGTCTATTTTCACTTCACATACAAGTAGTTGAAATGTTCAAACGGACTTAGGAAGTTTGCTTTCATAATTATGGATATCAATCGGTGCCGCAACACGCAAGTCCGTCAGAAATAGTCAGCATTCATATCTTCTGTAGCTATATCCAGTAGGTAACAATGTTCTTGATGGTAAAAAAAGAAGAGTGGAAGGAGAAAATATAAAGATATATACAGGGTGTTGCAAAAAGGGTATACTAAGCCGAAACCTACATGTGCAGCATGTTATATCTAAGCCCGAAACAGAAATCAGAATTTGAATATTCTCGAAAAAAAAAAAAAAAACATTTTCCATAGTAACTTTGTTGGTCACGTGACTTTTTAGTATGAAAAAATTTTTTTTTTCGCGAATTTCCAAATTCTGATTTCAGTTTCGGGCTTAGATATGTCGCAGGCATCTGGTTTAATCTCCTGTTTGATTGAACCGCTAGCCCGTTCATTGGATGGCGCTATTCAGTTGTATGACTAAAGGACAACTCGTCAAGTCGTTGATTGTAACGTTCGACGTCTTGACTGAACGTCATTCAGCGAAGTCGTTGAATGGGATATAGTATAGCAACTTTGTAATGTCTGGTTAGGGTGAACATCACCAGGGAAGAGTCAACAAAAAGACTATGTTACAAAGCTCTTATCTCACAAATTAACTAAACAATAACAATAAACGTACCTTCATATTGTTGTTCATAATTATCCAGTTTCGCCACTTTTTTTCTCTTTGAAACTATCCGCCCGCGGCGTAATAATAGGTAAATTCATGTTGTCACACTATTTTAACACAAATAACGCACTTTAAAGCATATTTGTTTGCAAAAAACTAACAATATAGGTGCTTTTTGTGTCAGCTGTTAGCTGTTAGACGCCATATTTGTTTTATTCACCACCTGACTGATTTTAAGTCAGCTAACTAGTTGGACGTTTTGTGACGCTTGTACAATCAACGTTCGGCCTAGTCATACAACTGAACAGCGCCATCCAATGAACGGGCTAGTGGTTCAATCAAACAGGAGATTAAACCAGTTGCCTGCGACAGATATATCATGCTACACATGTAGGTTTCGGCTTAGTATACCAATTTTGCAACATCCTGTATAAGACACACCACATCAAGGAACATCTCTAACACGGCCATCCGATCCCAAACTAGGCAGGCTAGCTTTAAAATGGGTATCAGACTGCTGCTATATCTACACAGATAAGTACTTATATATGTGTGTCTTTAATCAATATCTGTCCCGGCCGGAAATCGAACCCGGGACCTTAGGCATAGCGGTCAGCGCACTAATAAACACTACACCATTCGATCGTCTTAATCGTCTAGTCTACATGCACAGGTGCTAGTGTTTTGTACAATAAATAATGTAGGCTGTTGCAAACATGTTGTCGTTGTTTTTATTTTAAATCTACCATAATCATAAAGTTAGTATTTGAATACAGCTGTAGGCTATGGAAAATTCTATTAGCTTAGACATGAAATACAAATGACAATGAAATACAAATAAATGTACTTAGCCGTAGATGATCTCATTCGCAAGAATTGTGCTGTATTTATGATATGTATGTTTAAGTTGTCTGTTTGTGTGTGATTAGTTTTTAATGTTTGCTTTGTATCGGTCGAAGAAACACCTTTATATTACTTACATTATATGCTATTGTGTCTACATGGTATGAATGAATTACAAAAATACACTCTACAATTCAACTACCAACATCCAACCTGTACATATAAAGCCTTTATGGTTTTTTTTAAACTGGCATACACTGAGAACGAAATAAATGCATAGTAAAAAATAAATGCAATCCTCAAAAAAACTGGACCACGACACGTGACAACGCTTCAATGTTTGTTTCTCTACAATTTCGGCCTACCTAAAGATTTATATATTAATCTATTGAATTAAGTACAAAAAATACTACCATTTAGGTATACCTATTAAGATTAGGATGAAAACATTGTTCAAAGTAAGATGTAAACAAGTTAATATGGTTATTATTGTATTTATTTTAAGCTCTACATTGTTTATTGCAGTGCTTTCAGTTAACATCTTGGAAGAATGTAGAGCAACTTAAAATCCATGAAAAGCGCCATCTAGCGAAAAAATATATTTATTAATATAAATAGTTACAAACGTTTCGACAACCTACTATTTCTACTCGACACAAGATGGCGCATAACTTTAATTACCAAAAACTCAGACAGGGATTTTTCATGTTACCCATTAATATATCTACCTATTTATTAAATTATTTAGTTAAGAATAAAAATTATTATGGCGTTATTATAGCAAATTAACAGGTAACATTGTCACAAAGGCAACTAAATAATAATTACAACACAATCATCATCTCCCGTATGGTCTAGTGGCTAGGATACCTGGCTTTCACCCAGGAGGCTCGGGTTCGATTCCCGGTACGGGAAACTCTTTTTGGCTTTTTCCGAACATATTTACTCGCATCTTATATAATATAGGTATTAACATCATAATATAGGTATTTTCCCGATCTTTATAAAGTAGTTCTTAACCATATTATCATCATTGTTAAGTTTTGTACTTACCCTTAAGTATTTAATGAATATCAGTAAAAAAATTATCATTATCAGTTTATTACTGAAGACTTGAATCTGTAAATTCTGTAGGTAATCGTTGATACCTACCTACATATAGAGCTTCCACTATGTTATTGCATTTTTGACGTTTCCTTATGTATTTACTATTTATTTACTTCAAAACGGATTAACTTTCAATACCGGTATTGAAAAAAGCGTGGATTTTGTCCGGGATCCCGGTATTAGGCAATACCGGTATTGCGGTATTGCATGCCCTATAGCGACTGACACATTTGTAATTGACAATCCTTAAGCAGCGTTGCTGGCCTGTCAAACAACTGTCAAATTCATACAAGTTACGCAAATATGACAGGCGAGAGAAGCTCCTAATATTATACTTACTAATGTTCGGTGGTGGTAACACCAGAGGCAAATTGAGCAGGGACGGTTATACTTCATACCGTTGATTCCTAAATTCCGTGGACCTTGGGCCTTAGACATGTAGTCGGTAGCTATAGCGGTTGGATGAGGAAGGCCGAGGACAGGGTCTTGTGGGAGAGACCTATGAACAGCACAGTGAACCATAATTTGCTAGCGATGAAAGTGAAAGCATCTACTACTTATATTTACTTACACTGATTTTATAAAATGGAAACATTAAAAATAAATTTAAAATCTACTGATGATTTCAAACTGGAAAACTTTTTAAGGTGAATATTCCAGGAAAATCTAGTAAGTAGGTATACTTACCTAATTAATAAATAGGTGAGTAGTACAAATGTTAGCCTATGTGTTATTTCCGAATCAAGCTAAAGGGTTCTAAAATTATTTCTAGCACCGACTAAAATGTTTAGATTACCTGACATTTAGTGCTAATAAAGAGAACATAGATCACGAAATGTTCGTTGTCCAGCTGACGGTACCTACTTTGGATCTCTCCCAATAAGAGTAGACGTTTCACCTTTAGTTAGTAATCAAATCAGATGCTATGTTCACTAACGCATGAATAATTTGGTCAGTGATGCAAAGCCGACGATGACAGCATGACTTGATGACAGTTCGTCACCCTAATTATCATCAGTAGAAAGTACTGAACATGTTCATACGCAAAAAATCTTATGGTGAAAATAAGCAATCAAAAACTTGATTAAACCTACTTAGGTTCGCATAAGAGCCAAAATTGAAAGCTTCCAGGGTAAGATAATGGGATTTTTTTCATTTTTTACTCATTCAGATGGAATGTGAAAGAACCCGATCTCGGTCATACGATATTAGGTACCTCTGCTCACGCCACCGACTGGAATCCCAAGTTGGATAACAGTTCCTCATAACCGCTCCAGGCCCTCAGTCATCGCCGACTATTTTTTAACGGTTGCGAATATACAAGCAATGGAATTAGCACCATTCAGCCAGTCGCTCGTTGGCCTACACGCGTGGAACATTCGCACGCGCGCTGCTGGCAGCTTACAATTTTCCCGCCGCGAATTCAAAATCTTACGTTCCTAATTTGAAAAACGTGTTCACTGTCCTGCCATTGCTACTTTTAAATAATGCCTAAAAAGAAATAAAGTACGGCGTGCGTATTTAAATTAATAACGTTATGCGTTAAAATTGTGAAATCGTGCTAATGACATTGCAAACTGCGAGTTGAAACAGTGATATTTTCTCTTCTTAACATTCTGTTATACTTAGTATTTTGTGAAACTTTGAAAACTTTCAGTTTCGTGAAATTTAATTTCGCGGAACGCCACACCAATATCTTTATGATAGGACCATACATGAAGGTAAGTCAAATATTGCTGCATTTTGAATAGGAAATATCCTGAAGTGGTTTACTAAAACTGTAAGTAAACCTACATACATTTCAATTATTAAACCTAAAAATATATTTTGTCAATTAGTTAAATACTATCAGGTCATGGTCTATATCACTGAAATCATTGTCATTGAAACATTATTATCTATTATAATGTAATGCAATGTAGGTATATTTAGGTACTTACTCATAGTAACTCTACTAATGGCAACCTAGACCCACTGTATTTAAAATAATTGCTTCATTGTGACTTTGTGAGGCGTTAAATGCTAGAATTGTTTTGTTTGGATCCACCAGTGTACCTACCTGCATAGGAATGGTACATAGGATACTACATACTTAATAAGTTGTTATATACATGTTTAGTAAAGTATTTAAAAAAAAACCGTGGTGTAATTTGGAAAGCGTGCTAAGCTAACCGCATTTTCTTGTAGAGTCAACAATGGCCGGTCGTTATGGTTACGGGTGGATGTAATTACTGTCATTATTAAGAATAAGAGCCGTTTCGTTTTTTTTCGACAAAACTGTGTCAATGCTGTTTAAAATTAAGTTACAGATATAGGTATAGGTAAAAGGGTATAGGGTTTGCTTAATACTTCTATTAGGCAGGTAGCTGAACTTAGTTTCGTAGCTTATTTTTAAAGGTACCTAGGGTAAATTGTAACACCGTCATTTCTAGTAAATTAAATAATGATCTCACCTAGATACTACCAAACAACAATCGGTATTTTGCAAAACGTATGTTTTTTAGGTACCTAGATATTAGCGGTTCTCCAAAATTGGCGGACGGACATTTGAAACAAATATTGTAGACTAGACGGGTATGGTCATGGCCCACACACATTGACGGCTTTTTTGTATAAGTCACATCTTTGTGATGTTAGTAGGTATAGAAATGAGTCATCGGCCGTCTGATAAATTCAACGACAATTTGACGGAAAGCGGTTACGTGTCCAGACATTGTAATAAAGTTAAAATATTATCCAGTCCATCTTCAATACATATACTTTACTTATACAGAAACTACAATAGGTACTTTGTAAAACTGTCCGTTCATGAATAATAATGGTTACGTTCGTCGGTTTAATGTACTCACTCCTTAACTTTCCTTTTAATAACTGAGAAGTTCTAGGTTTTCTCGCGATATCGGCTTCACCTAAAAGGTTTTCGCGTGGAAAAGTTAATCCCGCGGTTTTTAAATTGCCGATTGCAGATGTACTTATGTAGATGTAATGTCTACTAATGTGCGTCAGGATTCATGATCTTTTTGATAAACTAAGCATGTAGGTGATCTTTGACCGGCTTATTTTAATAAATTGATTAAAGAAATCGAGACAATTTTTTCGCTTAAGTATAAGTAAGTACCTACATAGGTACTGTGTCAGGTTTTTTTTACCGATGACTGCGTACATTCAGTTCAATTGTTTTTAATGTAGTGGACTTTGGAGTCACGTGTGTTTGTTATAAACTCACAAGCTTCCAGATGTTCGCAGTTTCAATCCAAACCTAATATAGTTAAATAATCTATGAATGACACTACTTCCATATCATGATCACATATGAATGATTTAAAGATACTTATAGGTTAGCATTATTACCTCCTGTAATAGGGTTTCAGAGGCACTGGATACCTATATTTTTTTCAATAAGTACATATAGTATATATTGTCATATAACATATTTGAATATCGAAATTTTTCTTCGTGCTAATCTATTTATACTTCTATCGGGATAGCATAGCCGGTAGGATAAAATTATAACTTTATAATAACTATAATACCTAGTACATACACTGTCAGATAAAAATAGTATTTTACAGCCACCGCACAAAAGATGCTAATGTTTGTGTCCGCCCATTGGTTACAAATAACAATGATCAGTGACCATAACGTTGCAATTCAAGAGCAAACCATACAGAGCTCATGATCATGACACGATCATTGCCGACAGCATGATTTGACAGCTAGCTAACATTTATTCGCGTAAACACAGCTGAAATAACCCTCCAATAAAACCGTGCTTTGATTGATCTGGGTAATGAATTGAAATGGCGAATATACAATGTGAATTGGTTGCTCCCCTTGCCTACCAATATGATAACCCACTCCAAATTGATAAAGCCTCTATTTTCTAACTGTGAAAATCGATAATTTATGGACAGTTCATTATTGCATACCGTATGTTGATTTCCCATATCCATATAAATAATATTTTGTATACTTACTTACATGCTTTTTCTAATATTTATGAACGTTTACTTGTTGTGCTGATATAATATGTAAGAAAATCTGTGTAGATATGTCAGCTGTCCGACACCTATATTACAGGCTCTGCCTAGCTTGGGGTTGGATAGCCGTGTGTGAATTGTCTCCTCATATTTATATTTATTTAAGAACTTAAGTATATTTATTTTTTAATATCAATCAAACTTCGAGGACCATTTCTTTTTAATTTTGTAGGTTAAATTTCACATGACGGAGAAAAAAGTAAGAAACATTGATGTACCTACTTAGTAGACCTCTATAAATTTAATGCAATAGAACTTATGAAAATACTTTTTTTAAAATACATATTTAATTTAATGCCTATATCGGGAAACGTTTTGGCTCAATGATTCATACAACACTTAGGATAAAATTATATACTCTAGTTACAAGAGGCTCAACCTATTGTTATCCAGTTAGTCATGTTATAAAACCTGTCATATTAGGCACTCTTAAATTTTAATTATCTTAACGCAAATTTTATTCAACGCCATGGATCAAGGGCTTCAGGTTGACACTATATACACAGATTTTCAAAAGGCCTTTGATAAAGTAGACCATATTCTGTTACTCAAGAAATTAGCTCAAAACGGTATTACAGGTAATCTCCTACACTGGTTCAAATCGTACCTAAACAACCGTTACCAAACTGTTATTATCAACGGGTACCATTCGGATCAAAGGTTGGTTTCTTCGGGAGTAATTCAGGGATCCATATTAGGTCCTCTTCAGTATATTTTGTTTGTAAATGACATTGCCAAGTGTTTCCATAATTGTAGAATCTTGATGTTCGCCGATGACCTCAAAATTTTCAAAACCATAAACAATATTGACGACTGTCAAGAAATCCAAGATGATCTCGACCGCTTCCATCAATATTGTACAATTAATAAACTCCATTTAGCTCCCAATAAATGTCAACAAATATCTTTCACAAGAAAACGGAATAAATTAGAACATGCGTACAATATAGGGGGGCAAAATCTAGAGAGAGTAGCCTCTATTCGTGATTTAGGAGTACAGCTTGATGATAAATTAATATTTGATCAACATATCACAAATATCTGTAAAAAAGCGTATCAAATGCTTGGTTTCATACTTCGTATTAGCAAGTCATTTAGGCAAGCTAATACTTTGTTAGTTCTCTACAAAACTCTGGTTCGTTCGCAATTAGAATATGCTTCGGTGATTTGGAATCCTCTTTATAAAATATACAGTGAGAAGATAGAAATGATCCAAAAAAAGGCGTTAAGATCCATACACTACAGACTCACTCGTTCCAAGATGTCGTATGAAAATCTTCTGAAGCATTATAATATACCAAAATTATCAGCAAGACGCTCCGTCAATGACGAACTTCTGCTCTACAACATCTGCAACAATCATTACAACTGCTCAGAACTAGTAAGCGACATAAGGTATCTGGTACCTCGCTCGGCAACACCACGCAACATCTGCAAATTATTCTACCTTCCAAAAACACGCACAAATGCTGGTCGCCGCGCGCCTACCTACCGAATTTGTAACTCCCACAACCAAAACTTTCTGTCAGCAGACATTTACAACAAAAAGAATGTAGCATTCAAGAGGCTTATTAATAATATGGCTCATAGTTTGGCGAGATAACTTTAATTTTAGTAGTTACTAGGTTTGATTTTGACTGGTATAGCATTTTGTTTTTAGCTCTAGATTAACCCCCTTATTCATAGAGAAGTTGCAGAGCGTTTTGACTAATAGACTGTTTTGTCCCTCTCCGACAAAGAACTATTTGTTCTTTGACAGAGAGGGACAAAGCGGTTTATTGGTTAAAGCGTATTGTAGCTTTTCTATGAATAAGGGGGTAAGTATCACATCTTTTTAATATAAATAAATGTTTTAGTGATAAACTTTTAAGGTGATAGGCTTAAAATAGTTGTTATGTTAAATTTAAGTTACTTATAGTCTATTACTGTTGTTTATCCATAGAAAATAAATAAATAAATAAAAGTCACTATAAAGTTATTAATTGAATTTATTATTTATGTAACAAGTGTCATAATTTATCTAACTATGTATTTTGGCGCCCCTAATTTTATCTTCATACATTGCTAGGTGTCAAAGGCCAATAATTTATTTTAACAACTGGAAGATAAGATAGTATAAAAATATATCTAAACATGTAGGAATGTGAAATTATATTAAGTAGGTACTTGTCTGAAATAAAAATCGAAAGTTCTGCTACCAATGTATTGATTAATAAATGTATTATTTATTTACTGATTTCTTTCCCCCCAGTTGTATTGGAAACATCGTGTATATATCTTTCCCCCCAGTTGTATTGGAAACATCGTGTACTATAGTGCGGGTCATTACAGTCTCATAGTAGTGTCCCTTTATTAAAGAACTTCGCTTACTCGACTGTAATGACAAACTTTCCGCATCGACTTCATCGCAAAAATTTCAATTTTTTCGCGACGGTCTATCACTATGCGTTGTGGTGCGACCGTCAAGGCCTCGTTATCACCACGCTACCATTGTTCGTTTGCGTGGTCGCGCTTTACGTAGCTGGGTCGAATTCATTAATACTATCAATGAACTATAAACAAATACTATTTATAGGTATACTTACTAACTTTTAATTTACTTACAAACTTAGTTTTGTTACTGGGCGGAGGTCCGCGTGGTCAAGTTGAAACTGAACGTAAAAATATATATTGCGATATTAGACCCTTATAATTACATATACATTACAATACTAAGTGCCAATTTCGCCATAGTGGGTTAGAGCATAACCAGGGATTATATATTGCTTGACTTTTAACACATCTGTCAAGAATTTAATATGGAGATGACGTATAATTGATAAACTTTTCCCTGGTTACGATCTAACCGACTATGGAGAAATTGGAGCTAACAGATGGAAATATCTAGCAAATTCTATACGCCCTAAATATTTGAAATACTTGAATTATAATCAGGTCCGGAATGAGCATTGGGCAAACTAGTTAGTTGTGTGTGGTCTTGATCTCTGAGATAAATACGTAACTAGAAATACTACTTAAACTTTTAAAAAACAAATAGGTGCCTATAGCTACAAAAAAAATATATTGAAATGAAAATCTAGTTAATATGTGTATAGTTCTTATTTTTATCAGGTCATTTGTTATTACCTACTTCCACTAAATTTTTCCCATATAAATTGAATGGCAAAGAAATGAAATTACGAAAGAAATTTATAATTTACAACAAAAAACGGTTAAAGTAGAGTAGAGAGGTAGAGTAATATCAATGGATGGATCTTGATGTGATGACTACTGATGACGCACATTCACCATAATATTAGATCTAATGAATGATCTTCACGCATCGAATTTAACGTTCGGTGTAATTTACTTGAAACCATTGACACTAAACAAAACACTTTACATAATATAGTTTAGATCATGTAGAATATTGTTACCATAGCAGCCTTGTTAACAAGGGCATGATCTTTACATGTAATGATGTCTTGAAAATTCCAAATGTCTAGGAAAAATATATATATGTAGTTATTTCACTGTTTAGAAACATGTACGCGTCATCATTATCGTTTTCTCTCACGGCTGAGTAAACATAAATAAGTATTAAACATGCAGCTGACATCCTGAAGCAAGTCTCACTGATATATGACAAGTTATTATGAGGAAGTAGTAATCTGTAGATAACTCCAAGCTAATATTTATTGTGATCGTAGTAGAAAACTATCATCTTGTTAACACAATACACACATACAACCTACATTTTCGGAGAGAGACATTGGAATTGAAACCATAGTTTGGTTTTTAATAGTTTTAGCGATTCTGGTCTCATTTTTTGTAATCGAATCAAGAGACTTTTTTTTTAAATATTATATACTCATACAAGATGAAGATGTGAGTGGTTATGTTATATTTATGAATGAAACACTTACTTTATGTGTCATTCACGAACGTTGCCTCTTAGCGGTGAACGAACGCCGCCGCCGGGCCAGTGCCCTGGTTCAATTTATAAAAATACTAAGTAAATTAGAAGATATCTTTTTCATTCTACAGAAAATTTCATTATTTTTACAATGTCTCACAATTATTGCTCGTTGGGCATCCAATATCGTTTCTAAATCATATTATATAGGGATTAAGTACCAATGTATACTCATGTTAAGTTTCAAGTTTCATTTTATTTAAAGCCATGTCTTTCGGTATTACTTTATAATTTGCGGTCACAGTTAAGAATGTTAAAGGTATTTCAAATCGAATCGCAACGGCTACCAGGAAACCATAAACATTTATCGTTGATTTTGCATGCTGAAGCAATAATAACAGCCTATTTTCTTTTTCTTATTTGAGTTCGCGTCACGAGCACGAAAACTGAAAACTGGAAGAGCTAAAATAACTGGCTTCCGCCATTATAACCGCCAAAGATTCTGGTGAAGTGTTGATGACGTATAATTTTACACTACCTACTTAATTTTAGTCATTCTATATTTTCATATCGTGCCGTCATTTGATTTCATTAGTGTTGGATTCACGCCACCGCATCGCAGCGTTCTCATCATAATTTATTTATTTATTAAATTAAATTAATTTATTTCAAATATTTATACTTTTTTGCTATTCTTATATGATTTTGAGAGAAACAATTGTGAATTTAGTTGAATTCAATCCACTTCAAGTGTTAGGTACAGTCGCAAACGGGCCGATATTGGTACTTGATGACCAATTTCCATTTATGCATTAGTAATTTTAGCGAGAAGTTATAACTATTATATATTATGTACGAGTATATGTAATGTATATTAAAATGCAAAACGACTACTACTACTACAATTAATTACATTTAACTTTACATAAGACGACCGAATGGCGTGGTTAGTGCCCTGACTACTGAGCCGATGGTCCCGGGTTCGATTCCCGGCTGGGGCAGATATTTGTTTAAACACAGATATTTGTTCTCGGGTATTGGATGTGCCCGTAAAATGGCAATAGGCCCGCCCCCTATTACATTGGGACTAACATAACACTCTGGCGAAAAGTGGGTGCAGCAATGCACTTCTGCCTACCCCGCAAGGGAGTACATTAGTACAAGTCGTGAGTGCGTGTTTATTTGTTTTATTTTTATTTTAACTTTACATATTGGTAAATATTTTAGATTATTATTATTATTATGTTGTGTCTTTACCATCACGGGACCATGGGGTCCCGGGCATTTGGAAGGCGTGCATAGGGCCGGAGCCAACATGTAGAGGCCCGTTTGACATCATTAATCTATATGAAATGTGACACCAACCGACGATTTTCCTTGTGTAAACTATAGAGTAAACCCAAGGAAAATCCCCGGTTAGTGCAGAACTATTGTAGGATATGGACAAAACTAATACAGGGTTATGGAAGGGGGTGCTAAATGGACTGGGTAACTGGGACTATGGAAGGACTATGGCCCCTGCCTGACCTATATGTTTCACACACGGATAAAAAGGCAGGGGGTGACTCGCACACACAGTAAATGGGCCCCCAAAAACAGTCGCTAGCACATAACAGTGACGTAGCAACAAGGGGGCAACATGGCATGAGGTGCTAAGGATGGAGAGGTATTCCACGGCTCTCAGGACAATCGCGTTATCGGTCAAGATCCCTACAAACACCTTACTGGGTAATACATCCTTCCTCGAGCATTGCTGCTCTAGCGGTACACCACTCAAGCCAGCCAATGAAGGCAAGCAAGAGGTGGGAGATCCTGTTCCTCGTCAGTGTTCACTCTGGACAACCAATAAAGGCAAGCCAGAGATGAGGAACAGGGGTTCTCCCCGGCATCGGGTGGGTGGGGTCGAATGGTCTAAGTCCCAACAGCTCGCCACAAGCTGCCCTGCCGCTTATTGTTATTATTATTATCTTAGCATTAAGCCCACCTTTTGTACATTTATTTTATATTTGTGCAATAAAGTATTAAATAAATAAATAAATAAATTATGGTTTTTCAATGAATTATGGACAAAATATAAGTGCTGAAAAATAAGAAGCCTCTAAAGGTGTCCTTGTAAATGTTAAAGTAATTTAAATAAACATAATTACATATCTTGCCTATTCTTATGATAAGTGGCTAGGAACTTACAAAATAGCATTTTAATAGCTTAGTTAGATCCTCGTGTCGATATAAATATATAAATAGTGAACAAACAATGCTTTATTAGCACTTTAACACCCGTGTAACAGTTTAATGTTAGGTCTGTAGCTACCTACTTTAGTAGAACAAGATAATTCTAGTAACTATAAAAATACTATAAAATAATTCTGTTTAGAGTACTAAATGAAAGTTCAGGCGTGAATGATAATTACAAAAAGCAATTTAGGTTTAATTAATATATGTATACTGCATTTATAGTTTAATATACGTCTACATTGTTCGGTAGTATGTGCAGAGGAGGACCTAGAATTAGGAGTACCTACCTACCTATTATAATTGTACCTATGTGTTTATATTTAAGCTTTGTATAATCTATTCTTGTGTACAAATATAGAATATTCTATCTATCTATCTATCTATAATATATTTTGTAAGGCTCTGTGATGTAGGTTAACTAGGTTAGTAAAATGTGGAACAGGATTCGTTAACGGAAATACACAAAGTACAATCATAAGAACTTAAGTACGAATAATTTACAGTCGAGTCAGATCTCCCACGGAGATTTATTTGTAAGCTGAGATATAGAGGTAGGTAGTTACTTGAATCATAAATTAATGACTTAGTTAGGTACTTACATTATACTGAAATATGGGGATTAAAAGTAGTTTATGTACCTACATACCTACCTATCTGAAAAAAACATAGGTATCTTTATGTATAAATTCTACATGTATTTGTTTTGAAGAGGCTTCGCTGACTATAACAAAAACGGGGGTACGGCACCAGTGGGGGCACTGCTGCCAAAACGAACAACCTATTTTATTGCCCCTTTACGATTTTCAGGTGATTATAAAACTCAGTTTTCTAATTTAGTAGTCATAAAACTTTGATTTGAAAGCAGATCCTTCGTTCTGGAGCATTGACCCACTTTAGTTTCAGTGCGCCATTTGGCAGACATTCTGTCTTATTGCTCACATTTTTATTCAATTTATGTATTGGAAAATACACCTTATTGACGTATAATAAGAATTACAGACGAAAAAAAATTGTTGGCTCGTGTTTCCTCACGTGATAGGCATTGATTGTTGAATGATTTGGAGTTTAGTGTAGAGTTTCGCCATGAATTAAAACATTTTTGTTTAATATCGTGTACATACAGTTAATTTCAATTGTTTCACATAGCGTTATTTTCTCAACGCATAAACAAAATCTATGTGGAATACCTATTTGGAGTTTTTTTGACCTACATTAGGCCGCCACGATACATTACATTAGTCATATACATATACAGGGTGTTGCAAAATTGGTATACTAAGCCGAATCCTACATGTGCAGCATGTTATATCTAAGCCCGAAACTGAAATCAGAATTTGGAAATTCGCGAAAAAAAATTTTTTTTTCCATAGTAAAAGTCACGTGACCAACAAAGTTTCTATGGAAAAAGATTTTTTTTTTCGCGAATTTTCAAATTCTGATTTCAGTTTCGGGCTTAGATATACCATGCTGCACATGTAGGTTTCGGCTTAGTATACCCTTTTTGCAACACCCTGTATACCCGCATTACACGCATACTGCGGAATGATTCAGTAGGTATGATAATTAGAAGCGTCCCCGTTGTCAGAAATAGAATTTGTAAATGACAAGTATGAGTAAATAAAAATATTTTTCAGTAAGTACTTGCATATACCGTAATACTGTACAAATATAAATACAAAATCACTACCAAGTTACATTAAAAAATGGCGGCAAAATTCAAATGCACCTATGCCTGCAACAAGGCGAAAACAATTTCACAATTTAATCTTTTCAATTAAATATCCATTTACGATAACTCACTTTCACTGGTCCTTCGCAGTTTCCTAAATGTAGGTTCCCGATGTAAGTGTCTCATTAAGGCCATAAGTATTACCGTGTATTACTACTTTCAACTTCAAATCACTGGTCGAAGCAATTATATGGTAGTTAGTGTAGTTACGGTGGCCCGCGCTGATCTCGGCCCGGCTGCTGCTAATAGAGTGATGGTGGCGCTTTACTGCCCAGTAATACAAGACTTACCGGTTCATAAATTAGCACTAGTACTACGCTAATTGATATTACTTCATACAGCTTTGCATTACTATTAGATAAACGTAGTGTATCAGATACTATTAATGTTTTTTTATTCGAAATTATGAAATATCCTGATAATACCTACGGATGTTCCTTTCAAATCATCAATTTGGACAAATGCAAATCAAGACTTTTTCGTGACTGAAACCTACAATTTACGCACATTAAAACTTTGAAATCAGACAACTTTTATGATCTTACGCAATTACTAATTGCACATCAACCAACTATCAGTATAAACAATATGTAAGATAATAAATTCCGGTCCGATTAGCAGTTAGGCAAACAAAAAAAATCTAGCCTTCCTGTGTATAGACTTATCTAAACATTTTACTCGCATAATCACCTTTCTATTTCAACAAAAGACTCCGGTAATTACCTAATTATGAACAAGAAAAAGATTGCGAAAAAAAGAAATCAATTTGCAAGCGAAAATATTATGTTTCGAGCGAGAGTAAAAGTGAAGCAAAAAAAACGCGAATGTAATTGCTGCAACGTTCTAAACTTTCAAACAGTTTCGTATGATGTTCGCACTTGCACTCCGCCACTATAGAGCCTAGCTAGCCAACAATAGCGGCAGAGCCATCACCTGGCGCGTACACTATTTATCAGAGGCTTTTATACTGTGTCTTAAGTTAACACAATGTTTTCCTTTGTTACAGTGTCAACATTTCTACCCCAAACATTATGATTTACAAATGGATATTATGATAAGAGTGAAGTGTTGCCAAGAAACTAAAAACCCAAAGTGACGAAGTGCCCTATCGGTGTTTCTAGTGCCGAATCTCACATTGACGTGCAGTGACGAGTCCAGCATGTCCGACAAGACGACGTCGTCGGTGGGCCCGCGGAGCTTCGAGACGATCTCGGAGGAGGACAACGAGTCGCCCTGGGACGCGCTGCTGGGCGCCGCGCCGCCGATACCCACTATAATAAAGACTAACGCTTCGAGTACGACGATCGAGGAGGTGTCGGCGCACCCGGCGGCAGACGTGGAGGCGAGCAAGCTGTCGCGGTCCAAGAGCCTGAGCCAGCGGCGCAACAGCAGCGGGCTGCTGGCGTCCATCCCGCGCCAGCTGCGCAACTCCCTGCGCGGCGTGCGCAGCGAGCCCTCCAGCGTCAAGGACGTGCCCACCACCAGGAACGATAGCTCTCTCAACCTTCTGCTTAGGTGAGTCTTCTTATTTGATACTCTACCTCTCTTAACCTTTTTCATTCATCATCAACCCATCACGTCCCGATTCCCGACTGCTGGGGCACGGATCTCCTTCCAATGAAAGAAGGGCCTGGGCCTAGGCCTAGTCGAGAACGAGGGCTCAGTGCGGATTGGTGGTCCACAACAGTCACACAAGAGAGTTGTCAAGCCGACTGTCAGATGTTTTCAAACTTTTCAATCTTCTTAGGGTCACTTTTACCAAACTTTAAACGTATTTAAAATTGTATTTAAGTCAAATTTTAAATAAGTACATTTTGTACCAAAACCACCTACCAACTGACAAACGTTTGACAGGCTACTAAATACGTTAGGCGTTTGGTGAAATTCCACCTTAATCTTTTTAGGGTTCCGTAGCCAAAATGGCAAAAACGGAACCCTTATAGTTTCGTCATGTCCGTCTGTCCGTCTGTCCGTCTGTCCGTCTGTCACAGCCGATTTACTCGGAAACTATAAGTACTACAGTGATGAAATTTGATGGGAATATGTGTTGTATGAACCGCTACAAAAATATGACACTAAATAGTAAAAAAAAGAATTGGGGGTGGGGCCCCCCATACATGTAACTGAGGGATGAAATTTTTTTTTCGATGTACATACCCGTGTGGGGTATCAATGGAAAGGTCTTTTAAAATGATATAAAGTTTTCTAAAAAACATTTTTCTTAAAGTGAACGGTTTTTGAGATATCAGCTCTCAAAGTCGTAAAAAGTATGTCCCCCCCCCTCTATTTTTATAACTACGGGGTATAAAATTCTAAAAAAAATAGAGGTGATGCATGCTAATTAACTCTTTCAACGATTTTTGGTTTGATCAAAGTATCTCTTATAGTTTTTGAGATAGGTTGATTTAACTGTAATTTTGCTGCTACGGAACCCTTTGTGCGCGAGCCCGACTCGCACTTGGCCGGTTTTTATATTAGGTTTTTTTTAAAATTAGGTATATATATACTCTATTGTCTTATGCAGGAAGTTAGAAACTTTTATAAGTCTATCTACTATTTAGTTTTCCTTCTGCACGTTTGTAACGACAAACGAAACGGTATCTCGGAATTCCGTGAACAATATTGCAATCTTGAATCGAAGACAAAGGATAGTTCCTCATTGTGCAACACTTAACCATCTGAACTAATCCCCTATATTTAGATGTTCTAATTCCTCCGTGATGCGAGCGCGCGGCGCCCGTGTATGCATTGATTCTCTGGAATTTCCGACTGGAAACGGAGTAACTGACCCGGTATGTAAGGTCAAGTGCAACGCATACTTAAAACAAGCTAGATATTTAAAAATATAAGTAAATTACATAATTATTAAGTATATAGGTACTGGCACAATCGTGTAGAATAAGAAAAGCTAATTAGTAATGAAACATTTCTGAAAAGATATATTACGCAGTTAAGTAACACAGAAAACAAACTACTGAATTTTAAAAAAATCATCACATCCGTATTTCATCATATTCGCGAGATCACTGATATTGATTTACCATAGCCATAAACGAATGTTCATTACTTAGGTAATTATGTTATATTGCCAATTAGTTGCTAAATAAAAAAGAGATTGCATGTGCAAAATCTCAAGATTGGCTTTGGTTGAATCCTTACATAATTGGCAACCCTATCAGTTTCTCAGAGGCCATCACGGCTCATAGTTTTCCATGGAGACTGGAGACATTCAGTAATTGCTGTAGGGGTAGCCTTCTGTTTATTGCGACCTTCGCGCTTTGAAATGCATAGGGTTTCGCATTGCTATGCAGACAATTAACTTTATAAGGTCATTCTAAGTGGTTTTCGCTACAGCTTTAGTTAATAGTTATGTCACTATTCTAGATGTTTATTCGAGATGCATGGGTGGTATCACTGGTATGCTATGTAGTTGAGTAAGTAATTGATATTTTCTGTGATAGTCTGTTAAATCAGACTGTTAATTCTGATTGGATAGTTTATTTTTGAGTATGGTACTTAACTATCATGTTTAGTAAAATAAATGTTAGTCTTGAATAAGCACTAGGTTGATTAACATACTAAACTTTCAATACTAGACCACAGAAAGTGAAGTAGAGGAGCATAGTGGGATGATATTATTCATTAGACTATTTGATTGGATATAATCAATGGGCGTAGCAGTTTATTTTATGGTTTTATTTTTGCAATAAAACTGTTCAAAGTCCTTCCTCTAACTGATTGTCTATTGTTGTCTGTGGATGTAGAGGATAAGCAGTTTTTTTCATCGCGCATTTCATAAGTTCTATAAATCATTGTATATATTACTAGCTGTTCCCGCGCGCTTCGCTTCACCTTAAAAAGTTTTCCCGTGGGAATTCCGGGATTAAAAGTAGCCTATGTTCTTTCCCAGGGTCTAGACCGTATGTATACCAAATTTCATTCAAATCCGTTCAGTAGTTTTGGCGTGAAAGAGTAACAGACAGACAGACAGACAGACAGACACAGTTACTTTCGCATTTATAATATTAGTTAGGAAGTACCAATAATTTTAGATATATATTACTTTACGGAGACCTAAGTAAAACCAAAAACAAAAAATATGGTAAGCTAGAGTTACATGGAAACTTTCACATTTCAATACTTACCAAAAAATACGGACTTTTATTTGTTGTATAGAATCGTTCTCTATAAATAACAGTTACTACAATGGCGGGAAACTCGGTTTAGTAGAGTTTAGAAAGGATATTTTTAAAACAATAGGAAATACCAACATCCACCGCTAAGCCTTCTACTTTGTTCTAAACAAAGTATTCACAATACATAGGCACTTGTATAACTTGTAAATCTTGTAATTCTTATATTTAGTTGATTCTTTGCACGGTTGCTGGTACCTGAAAATCTTTGCACTGCTAAAACTTTGTCTGAAAATCCCGTATATAATAAGCACATTTTCCATTACAAATCTGCAGTACGGTACGGCCCTTCAAATATAAAATTTAAAACTAAAGTATATACTTACCAACAAATTTTGCAATTCTCGGATTGGCTTATCCTCTCCGATGCTCAGCACGAAATATACCAAGAGCCGACGTCGCCAAGGCCCCTCACTTCCTCCACACTACGTGTGGCTGTGAATTATGCCCTTTACCTGTGTAAGTGTTCCGTTACTAATAGTTACTGTATGTTACTCGTATGTGTGCTTGGATACATATTTGCGTATGCCGGTAAAGTTGCGAAGTAACGCGTTCTAAATATTAAACCGTATGTAGTAGGCGCCTAAGACCTACATTTGAACTATTTTGAACCGAAAGGTTTACGGTCAGTGTCCTTTCCTGTACTTTGTACAATTGTGAGCGGTGTTAAGGACTGTGTGGACTGGATGACTGGTGCGTGCTTAGATAAGCCGTGGCGTTGGCGCCACTATCAATGGGTACTTACAATATCCTGCCACATGGAAAGATTATACATACATACTTATACATTTATTATTATAATCTAGCCATCGTACAAAAAGTTTAGAACGGTTTTACAGACAATAATAGTTCCAGACACGCCACATGATATAGGCAGCAGATAGATGATTTTTTTATAAGTTGTTGACGTCATTTCAATAATTTAGAAATATATTCATGTAAGTACCTTATTTAGTAAATTAAACTCTACTTACTGATTCTCTTCATCATCAGCATTGACATCCAAGATAATAATTATTTATACAAACTCCTAAAATAAATAATAAATAATCGCTCTCGATTTATATTAGTCCTCCAGGGTCAACAAACCGTTTTTAGCGAATTCATGTTGTTTTTTGCTCTGATGAGTTTTTTGATTGAGCATTATTTTAAACCCATTTAGCAAGTTTTCATGGCGTCCAATTAGAGGTTTATCAAATGGAGGTTGTTAAAGGTATGAAAAAGAGACTGTTCGCTCATCACGCCATGTCGACGTATTGAACCGTGAGAATTTACTAAATACAAATTAAACTGTAAGTTTAACAAAAGACAGAGTTTAGTATTATGAATAAAGTTGTCTATAATACACACGACATCACCTGAATATACAAAAATAAAAGTAGACCGCAGACGTAATGGCAGGTCACACCAAACAGCTGTTCTTAGCACAGTGAACGCACTGTTAAATGTAATAACGGCATGTTGTTTAACTCTTACGGCGATAGTAATAAGGAACCATAAAAAGACTGCTCGAGTTAGTCCTCGGACTAAGGAATACAATATTATTATGTGCAACTCATTGTCGAAAGATAATTCCGACGTACCTACAAGTGTTGAAACTTATTCGCTGAATGAAATGACTTTCAGTTTGATCTTGAGACTCAGGTTTCTGAACCATCAATCTATCTACATATTCTATAGTCAAGGAAAATTTCATGTTTCTTTTAAAACTTTAGTCTTTTATTTACATTTGTTTATGCCTCAAAATTAATCACATAAAGGTTAGGATTGTGGTATAAGGAAAATTCACAAAGCGTCAATATTAACAATTCATGCCTCATGGAGTGTGCGAGATTTGTTTGGCTAATTATTTTATTTTCATAAAGCTTCATCTTATATGTAACTAGGTAACTACCTAACTATCTTAGCTTTAACTTTAAACAGTTTCCCGTGGGAGTCTCGCTCGAGATAAAAGGTACCCTGTGTTCATCTCGGGATAATATTGGCTTCTAATCGCAAAATGTGTCAGGTGTAAAACTGACAGTTAATTTTCCAAAGTAGGTAGATGTCCGTCATTAACTTGAGATTACGACCGTGTCAAGTTGGCTTATACGATACGTCTGCCACTAATAGGTTTAAGTTTAAGTAGCCAACTTATATTTAACATCATAGATTGCGTGACTCATCGACACCTCACAATTTATAAATAGTTTCCTAAGAAATCGTTTCGCGACCGTTAACTGCTGTTTTTTTTTCTTTGGGCCCCAGTTTTGAGAGCAAAAACCGATCTCGTCAGAGGAGGTGGTTTCTCGGAGTTGCGGGTGAGTCACGGCAGAAACCAACCCGAGCCGTTGACCTACACGAACTTAAACCAGATTAAATATCAAATTAATGCAAATATGTTGCGCAATCAGACACATTATTTACATGTTTGGTCTAGAGACGCCGACGCTTCGTTAGAAACTCCATTGATGTCAGGATTCCTTTTACCGATGAGATTTCATAGGAAATACAAAAAAATACACAATGTAATAAAATAAATCAATGTTTTTTTATTACTTTGTGTATTTTTTTCTATAAATAAATCATCAATAAATAAATGTATTTAAACATTATAATAATTAAGTTTACCAACGGTAATCGTGGCTAAGAGTTTACTTACAGCCTTTACAGGCCAAAAAAACTACAAAAAAACATGAAAAATTGCGATCAATTAAGAATGTAGAGCAACAGTTTGCATGAGTAACCTAGGTAAGGAAGATTGATATTAATGCTCTTAATTTAGGCTATCTGACTTCCGCTACAGCCATCTAGCGACAAGTAGCGTAACTAAAATGAAATGAGGGGTATCCCTGAAATGAAGCCAAGTTGCCGTCGAGTCCGAAAGATGATCTCAAGATTGCAGTTATTTCGGCCAAATGTGTCACCAGAAGACCCGACTTGGCAACAGCGCGTGGTCTAGTTAAAATAGATCGAAGTTCAAATTCTCTTCTCTAGAGCTTTTTGATAAAACTACTCAAATTTCAATATGGAGAGGCTGAAATATGAAAGAGGTGGTTGGAAAATGCTGGTTTATTTCCTTACAAATAGAGAAGTCAGAGAAATCTGTGATGAGACGAATGAGATGACGGATGTTATAATAGCAGATTTTTACTCACTGTAAATAATAATGAAAAGTTGTAGTTTGCTAACTGAAAACCCATTAACCATAATTATGGTTATGGCAATTACATTACAGAATAAACTTAAAATTAAAATAATGTCCTAATCGGTGAATTTTTAGTAGTTATCAACTTTATGTATAAGTGTATAAGGTACTTTACTTAATGCTAAAAGCAAGTTTTGTGTAGTACATGCAGGTACAGTAAACATAGCAAACCCACATGGCATCGCTCTTCGTTAGGAATGTATCGCTGAAGAACACGTTTCATACTCACGTGATTCCAATCAATCCGCACTGTTTCACAGAGATAAGACATTAACAAGCTTGTGCTTTTATTGTGCTGCGGTACCTAATGATGATGATAGGTACCTATTTATGCTGCTATGTATTTATTAACTGATTCGATTCTGCAGTTTCAATACATATGTATATGTAGCTTTGAATATAGAGAATAGATAGTGAATGCATTAGGTTACTCTGTATCCCTAGTTGTCTACTATCATTATCATCAGCCAGTTCTCGTCGACTGCTGGCAATGGACATTGTCGTCGCCAACTCTCTGTCCTCAGTCTTCCTCATCTAGCCTCTTCCCGCTACCTGTCTAAGGTCCATCGGGCCGGAGGTCGTCCCACGCTAGGCCAACTTTGAGTAGGAAATTCGTTTTTAGGTTTTCGGCAAAACAGCTATTAGGTAAACTCAATGGAAAAAGATAATTATGTGTATTTATATTTGCATGTTGCATTGAAGTTATTATCGGCAAGGCAACGCATCAGCTGAAATGTCACACACGCTACGAATGGATGCCAAAAGAAATGATAATGGTTCAATTTCACACTCGTTAATAATGCGTTTGAAAGAAATAAGAAAGGAATGAGTAGGTACAAAAATGTTGATTACGAATAGCGAATTCAGTAAATAACCCTTACTCCTGCAATAAGAATAAAAAACAGAAGCATGGGCTCTTGTTTTGTTTTAACATTTTTATTTAATTGAAAAACTTAGATTTAGATACATTTTACAGCGAACTAAAACCTGACATGGTTTATCTGTCGCTGTTACATATTTTTTCATGTTTGATGTTGCCGTTGGTACCTAATTAATGTATCCAGTCTTGTAGTAGATAGCGTATATTTACGAGTGGGCTGTGGAGTGGGCAGACAGCTGCCCAGATCACGTTAAGATAAGATAAGATAAGTTTAGGTATTTATTCATAAGAAAACACAAAAAAATTTAATGACAATACACCGCCAAACTGCAAAGCAGTTTATTGGCAGTTATAAGCTCTCACTCATAATATAACTTAACTAATAAACTACTTAATAAACTAAGTTCTATTCTATCCTATTATAAGTACCTACACTTATAATAGGATAGAACAGAACCGGTTTCTGCAATCCACAAATGCAACAACAAACTACGCTGTAGTTCATTGGCATGTAGGTATGTATGTATTATATTTCCTAATTTATATAAACTTCTATCGGGTTGTTGGATTGTTGATTGCAGCAACCGTTCTTTTACTATATAGCTAGGTTTATAGATATACTACTTCTTATATAATTTGAAAGTTGATATTACATGCAATAATTCCGATTAAGTACCTATAAATAATTAATTTCTTCCGTATTTATATTTGGCATTTACAGATGCTTACGTCGTTTTAAGTTTAAATTTAACCAAACTCCAATGAGTCTCCAAAAACTCCAAGCATTTTTAGATATTCATAAATATGAAACCGTAAAGCAATTTATTTGTAAAGTGTGAACATCGTAGGTTCCTACGCAATTTCAGCTGAAATGTAGACGTAAACATTCTCGGTTTCCCTTTGTCTGAATCGACCAAACACACAAGCAAATTAATTCCATTAGTCCAATCCGTACAGTTGTAAACTCAGAAAGTTTTCACTGAATAACATGAAATTGATTCCAAGAGAAGAGTTTCGTCATCAACACAGTATAAAAAATGTGTACCTAAACCTAAACAATAAAGTAAAATAATGTGATGAACTGTAATAACAAAAGATAAAAGAGACACAGACGATTAATAATAAAATAAGATACGACCAATAGAAGCCGTCAACGAACAAACGACTGATCGGCTTCAGCGTGCGTGTTGGATAAACATTTCCACTAAACGCTCTGTAAGCACGGGATAATCCAAACATTTCTTTTGAAATACAGTCATAAATCTTCAGCAACATCACGAAATTGAAATCTTTCGATAGTAAAGTAATGAAATAGCGTAGTAATACTAGTAATGGAGTCGTAAAATAGATGTTTCGTGTAGCGGAGGCGGCGCCACCGGTGCGTTGGACGGGTTCCCAGTGGCGGCGTGTTGTGGACGTCTTCCATCTGTTTTAATAAACATCGTCGGCTTCAGCACCGGCCAAGTCTCTCACACCGCGACTGAGTCGAAAGTCCGTCGCACGTTTCACCAACGGCTCTCTTTCCGCGTCGCCATCTTGGTTTCCTTACCCCGCAGTGTACTCCGAAATGACTTTTGTAACGATGCTGAAGAAAATAGTGCCACTACTCTTCGACTTCAAGGAAGTGTTTAGTGAATCGCTCATTAATGTTCTGCTGAAAGATAGAGCGGAGACAATTCTGTAACACTGTGCGGTTTCATTTACCCACTCGCGACTGAATTCGTATTTACAAATTTTTGTGATAATATGCGGTTAACACAACATTAAAGGCGCTGGTTACGTCATTGTATGTGATAACTGATAGTTTTGTAGGAATTGTGGACTGTGTGTCTGTGTTTTGGAACGTTTCCACTTGTTGGTAGGGAATTAGACAGGCTTAAAAATTAAAGGGGAAAAAGTGAATCAGTACTTGTTTGAGAAGATGTCGGCCATGAAGAGATGCCTCAGCCAGGTGTCCATGTTCATGACGGGGAAGCCCGTCAACTCCTCGGAGACGGCCTGGCGCGAGGAGCTGCACAAGTGAGTCGCGAGTGACACGACACAGTCATGTTTTAACAATCATAAACAAATGATTAACTGCTTGAATCCCCTGAAATCAGACCTTAGAAATCTATTGTCTTCAGTCGCTTGATTGATATCGCGAATTCGGGACGCAAAAGGTTGATGTATGTTCTTTGAAACTTATTCGGTTCTTAATAATGCGATGTTTTCGATAGAATATAACCGATTACAGTCAATATCATCAGACCAAAAAAAAAAATATCGATAAATAATGATTATTGATTGCCCGTATTAGGTAGTTTTTTTAATAATTTTTTGACTGGATATACCAACTCAACCTACCAAAGGTCGGGTTAGTACCTGCGGTCTTTCTAAGAAGTTATGAATAAATTACAACTTACTACATAAAACTTACTGAAGATTTATAACCTCTTGTGTAATTTTGCTAGTGATCAATGATCAGGCTACATACATACATGATGTATAATGTTATATATAAAAGTATAGGTGCATGTACCTACAACTGCACACATACTCACTAAGACTTTTGCGGTGCAGTCTTCATCCAGTTCTTTTCAGCGTTCGAAGGTCATATACATATATAATCGTAGCTATGTTTAAACGTATATTTAAATAATTAACTAACTATTTATGTTATAAGTATAAGTAACATAATTATCCTCATAATTGCATAAAACCACACGAAAGTCATGTCTCGTGGTTTATGGAGAGGTCGGAATTTGCTTTACGATTACGATATTAGGTTATGCATAAAGCCTACTTTAGTACGTATTTTTTTAAGAACTAAATAATTATATATAATTACTAGATAGAAAAGAATATAATACTTATAACATCTTTATTATTTACCAACCTAGATACTTAAAAAAGTGTCATTTTATAAAATGGAAATTATTGAAAGTACAAAACAATCGTTGGAATCCAAAACAAATCGTGCTATTACTCGTATTGCCGATAGCTTTGTCTCGCTGAACAAATTGAATTTGCCACACTTAAGTAATTACATAGTACTTACCTAAATGAAAAATACAGAATGGAAATTTTATACTCTGCCTATTATGCAGGACTATGAAAGTTTTGATTTACTTATTCTTTTTGAGTTTTTGACTGTAGTGTACATGTAGCGTATGTAATCGTAGGAATCTATAAAGATCGCAAATATTTTTAGTACTTGCTATACTTATACATAATTATATCAAAAATGTAAAGTTGTATATGGTTAGCACTAGTTATAAATAATATAAAGTAAGCGATTACCATTTGACTATAAGTATTTTTTTTATCAAGACTATCGATATTTTGCGTCTCATAATCCTAACCTTTTTCAGCTTTCATACCATACTAAAGTGCCTACTTACTCTAGCTAGAGTGTACTTACGATAAATGTCACGCCGTGATGAGTTAATAGATTGTGATATGAGTTATGACGTACCTACTATACATAACCGCATGAAACCCGTGTAGGTGTCACCCCCCAACCTAAAATTAGCAACGTTATTTATAGCTTGATATAACTTATCACTGGCACGGCATGGCATGGCATCGAAAATATTATCATTGGTCTGTCTAAATACACTGAACGAATGTATGAGGATTTAAATACGTAAAATCTTACAAATAGAAATCATATCATGTTCAACATGCCAGCTTTAGTAATATTTTTAGTTTTGATACTGACATTGGGTGTAGATTAGTCCACGTATAGTAACTCTCTATGTTAGCATAGGAGGAACCTCAGCATATCAATAATAATAACAGAACTCACAAGTGTATTCAGTATGGTAATAGGGTGATGTAGTAGTATGATTAATTGTCCTGAATTACTACAGAGAGTAAATTTCTCTATTCCTCGCTCAAACAGCCGCCTTCAAAACCGCAAAACATTCAGCCTACCTCAGTCGAAGTCCAATCTTGGTCTACACTCACCTATATATCGTATGTGCTCCTCCACTAACTACATCAGAGACGAAATAGATATATTCTGTAGTTCTATTACCTCACTTAAAAGTAGTCTGAAGAAAATTTTGTAAATATAATAATAATCATATTCCCTAGTAATCAAGATTAACCCTAATATTCATGTAATTTGGCTAGCATGTGCCACCTAAATTATTAAGTATTTTAAGAAACGCAAGCTGTGTCTGCAACTAGTAGAATATAATCTTAAGTTCTTTTAATTGTTTAAAGTTACATTGCGTAGATTATGTTCAGTTTTGTAGACCAAATAATAAAAAAAAAAGTAGTCATGACCTTTGTAGGTTTATTCAAATTCCTTTGTACGTCTTGTAAGTAATTTCATCTATTAAAATGATAAGCAGAGCAGGCAGAAGTATTGTGCGTCATTTCATTAAAAGAAATCTGTAGAATAACATAGAACAGACGCGTCCAGACGTAACACTCAGATACTTCTGCGAAATAAATCAATTTAGAGGTCTTCTGCGACCGTTCACCCAAATGAAATAAATATCATTCCATTCGACTGCTATAAATATGTATGTGTAGTCCGATATACTGCCAACCGTTTAATTAAAAAAATATCAGACATCGAGGTAATTTTTCATGTTATCCACTTAGGACAAAAAGAGGGTTCAGAGATTTTACTGACGTACCTACAGGCGAGCTTACAAGCCTAAAATTATGTCTGTAATATGAATATGTCCTACGTCTGTAATATGTCGGTTAAAACAGCGTGCCCTAATGAAATCACCGAATGACTCGACGGCTAATAAAACTCATCTTCCGCGTCTATATCACCACATTTTATTTATGCGATCCAACCACAGGCAGCGGATACTTTCCACTTTACTAAAACCGTTACTAAATTATCCTCACTCAAATAACTATCAAAAACTATGACGCAAATGAAATTCGTTTGATTATAAACACATTTTGCAAATCATCTGCTGTATCTTCCCTTATGTTCTGCGTTGCAGATACCGGCAGGCGCGGTACGCGGCGCGGCGCGTGCGCAAGCGCGTGATCTTCAAGCACGGCGACTGCAACGTGGTGCAGTGGAACGTGGCCAAGCGCCGCCGCCGCTACCTGCAGGACATCTTCACCACGCTGGTGGACGCGCAGTGGCGCTGGACGCTGCTCGTGTTCGCGCTCTCCTTCATCCTCTCCTGGCTCATGTTCGCCCTCATCTGGTGGCTCATCATCTTCACGCACGGCGACATCACCCCCCCGCCGCCCTCCCCCAACACCACCTTCGTCCCCTGCCTCAATGGGGTCACCACCTTCACCGGCTGCTTCCTGTTCTCCGTGGAGACGCAGCACACCATCGGCTACGGCTCCAGGACCACCAACGAGGAGTGCCCCGAGGCCATCTTCGTCATGTGCATTCAGAGTATTGTTGGCGTCTTCATTCAAGCATTTATGGTAAGCTATCATCTTGATGTTTATGGTATGATTAATTTTTAATAGGTATGTCTTGATCGTGAGACGAGAGAGCATCGTCATCAATGATGATCTAAAATTGAATTACTTATTACTTTTCTGTATAATTAATATACTTAGCTCTTTATAACTGTTTATAAAATGTGAGCGTATTTTATTATAAAAAACGTGCACCACTTGAGCCAATATGATAATTTGTTATTAAAATAATGTTGGAACGGGGCCAAGTGTTACCGTAACAAACTCTTTAAGATCCAGATGCTCTCTCAGTACTAATTACTTCAGTTTTTATAGATAAGTTTTTATTACTTTTGATAAATATGGATGGAGGATGGACTCAATATGCTTCGCAACCTCACTATTCAATTATAATTTCAAAAAAAAACTCTGTATATACAGCAAACTTACAGCATCTATCTACTTGTCCAATTGATAATACTACCTACTGAACAAAATGAATTGATTAGTACTGTAAGTACATCAATAAATTCATAAATAGTAATTGAGCCATGAGCAACAAATACTTAGTTAAAGTGAACCATCAGCAATGTGCCCCGCCACCCGCCCGCTCTCCTTGACCCGTCGTCAGTTGACGAAGGAGCGAAGACACACACTGCAAGGTTATTCTAATTTTAGGTTGGAATCGTGTTCGCAAAGATGTCTAGACCCAAAAAACGAGCTCAAACCCTGCTATACTCCCGCCACTCCGTCATCTGCCTGCGGGACGGCCAGCTCTGTCTCATGTTCCGAGTGGGAGACATGAGAAAGTCCCACATTGTGGAAGCGCACATAAGAGCGCAGATTATCCGCCGCAAGGTATATAATTACGACAAAACGGATACTGGTTAGTGATTGGGGATTTCAGTCAGCACGCCTAGATACGTACTCACACTCTCCGCAGCTGCGGAGTCCACCTCTGATCGCCTGGGTAAGAGAACCGTCAGAGTTGGCCTCCTCGGTGGAAAGTTCTAGATTGTGAATTGTCTCTCTCTTGTCCATAGGTGGGTCTAATATTCGCAAAGCTGGCGCGGGCCAAAAAGCGTAACACCACTCTCCTGTTCTCTCGGAACGCGGTCCTGTGTCTCAGGGACGGGGAGTTCTGTCTGCTATTCCGAGTCGGGGACATTCGCAAGTCGCACATTCTAGAGGCACACGTTCGTGCGCAAATTATTCGGAAGAAGGTACTGTCTTCAAAGGTACAAATTATTGTGCATTTTGTTATTCAGTACCGGTGTTTTTGTGCTTTCGGTGTCTTTGTTGCGTACGCTGGTGTAAATACTGTATTAGACCCAACTATGGATAATGTAGCGTACTAAACCCACTCTGCCTACTTCGTCGCTTTCTTGTATGCTTTCTTCTGCTGTCGCTTGTAATTTACTACTCTGTTATTTAACTATACTTACTTGCTATAGTTTCGTTTTCAATGTAAAGTATTTTAAAATCACAATAAAATTTCCAATATTTTAATGGGTTGGGTTGCAAAATTAACGTTTATTACCAAAACTAATTTTAGCACGAATTAAAGTCTGACGTTTCGGTGTGAGTTAATTAAGTAATTGGGCTTTGTTTAGGTGGTTAACAAAAATATTGTATAGAAACGTTGAACTGTAGAATAGATATGGGATCATTGCATTAATAGTCAACATCCTTTCATAATGTGTAAATATGTTTTCCTTGTAGTTATCAGTACTAACAAATTTGTATATTCATTATAACACAAATTTACCAATGGCTATTGAGACAAGTACCTACCTACTTAATTTTAGCATCTGTGACCTGTGTTATTAATTCACGCTCAGCTCAATTTTAGTTAACTGTTATTACTAACCAAATTGCCTGTCAATATCCTGGATATAAAAACGCCATGTTTAATTGGCCCTTAATTAAAGCATTCAACACTTAAGCGATTTAGCACCACATTTTGTACCAATTAAGGGGCAATTAACTACAAATTCTGTATCCACCGTATGTTTTATTTATACTTAGATTCTTTATTTCGACAACCTACCTCTACTGACAAATATCCTTCTTTATGAACATTATGAAGGATTTTATCAAAACGCTTTAATCCATTTTTTGCTACAAAAGTTTTTTTTCGTTCATGTAGTCAATAAAACGCTTATGTATCAGGAAAACCAACCATAGACCATCCAAACTCCTTTTCAAACTAGCCAGTACTTCACCACCATAGACAATCCTCATTCCCAACCGGCCAGTCCGTTCACTTGTCATTATTCTGCGGCGCAGATCACGCGCGAGGGCGAGGTGCTGCCGTTCTACCAGCAGGAGCTGAAGGTGGGGGCGGACGGGGAGGAGGACCGGCTCATGTTCATCTGGCCCATGACCATCGTGCACAAGATCAACGAGAAGTCCCCGCTGTATGGGCTGTCCGCGTCGGATATGCTGCGGGAGCGGTTCGAGATTGTCGTCATGTTGGGTGAGTTGTCAATTATTGCGACAGTTTTCCTGTACCTCCTGTAGGTTGGCTGGTAGAAAATGCTCTTAGCATTAAGCCCACCTTTTGTGCATTTATTATATATTTGTGCAATAAAGAATTAAATTAAAAAAATTAAGGTTTTCCAGTGGGAATTCTGGGATACGAAGTAGTTTGTGTGTCAGGTCGTCAGTTTACTATTAGATTTCCAGTCCAACTAAAATCATAAACATTTTGTTAAAATTTCCTATTAAATGTATAAAAAAATTAAGTCCATGTAGTTTTGCAATTTTGTAAGTGAACTGTTTCTTTGCACGTGAGTGTATTTACAAACTTTCCCGTTTATTACATAAATAGGATAACACATAGATAACCTACATCACCCTATATCTAAAAGATAGTTAAATAAGATCGATAATTTTCGGGTGGGAGTACTACACCCAACAGTGGGTGATGGATGGCGATGATCAATGATAGAATGGTGATGAAGAAAAACAATTCCAACCAATTCTGTAAATAATATTTAAACAGCTGCGTAATATTTACATGCACAAGGAAAATATTGTGCATGAATCATAATCAAAGATTTCACGTTTGCAAATTGATTAAGGAAAAAATGCAATAATATTTTTACTGCAAATTGCATTGCAATCCAAACCGAATTGCATACTGCTGATTATAACTTGTAGGTATAATCATGGCACGGATGCCTAAATTAGATATCAAAGACACCTTGCCAAATTGTCCAATTTGAACAAATACGTAGAGCTTTCCATATAAAGAATCACCTTTATTTAGAGAGCAATTACTCTCGTTGTTGATACGAGTACCTTATGTGGTCTAACATTGATATCTTAATGCAAAACATGCTGATGATAATTAGGTCTTACGACTCAAGAAATAAGAACAGTAAAAATTATAATATTCAGTAGGTACCTACTCCACTGTACAAGCTGAATATAATTTAGAAACATCTGCAAATGTCTCTGGCATTTCCTTGACAGGGATTTGGTAAAGTGCCCTATTACAATACGTGTGAACACAGGACATTTTACATAATCTATACAAATGCTACTTATTGCTAATGTGATATTTTACGAACCACGTGTGAACATCATAAAAATATAAATCGCCGTTATATTTCCTCATTCAAAAAGTCTCAAAAGTTTAAATTTAGAATATTGGCGGCGATTTACAGTGGATCGCGAGTATCGCTTTGCCACCCACTTCCTATCAACGACGCCATTCACGTAAACATTTTATATCAATTCTTAATATGTGCGACTGTGTGTATATAATACACATTTTCATATATTATATCAGTACTCAGGAGGAAACATAAATATAAGGCCCATAATAAATTTATGAAATTGCCATTTTTTGTGACTTTTAATTTTTTGTGATTTTGCGTGACTTTAAATATCATGTATTGTCCTAATATGTAATTGCAATAATTGAAAAACCTTAAATAATATAAAAAATTGCAGTAGTTAATGAAAGTCATATTAATAATTAATACTCGTCACATACATTTTCTCTCCTAGTCCTAGTCCACTTAAGTAACTATATCAATTATCTATTATCTCAATCCAAACTATCCGAGAAACATGAACCCCTGAAACTCCCCAAACCTGCACACACTGACTACGGCCCTCATTTGCTCCACAGAGGGAGTGATCGAGTCGACGGGCATGACGACGCAGGCCCGCAGCAGCTTCCTGCCCTCGGAGATCCTGTGGGGGCACCGCTTCGAGACCATGGTCACCTTCAGGAAGGACACCGGTGAATATGAGGTTAGTGGATGAGGAATATTGCGTGATATCAGCTGGGGGGTCACTCTATATGACGTAAAACGAAGTTTCTAAGCGCTGCTGCGCGAGCCAAGACTCTATCTCGTTGTATTAAACGTGCCGATTGCACGACAGATATCATTCGTTAATTTTTCGTCAGTATAGAGTAACCCTTCTGGTGCGTGGTGGTGAATACAATAGTGTTGGAAGAGACCCTATGTTCTGCAGTAGGTACTCTGATAGGCAGTGTGTTTATGTGTGGGTGTGTGTTAACATTTAATCGATACGGTTAACTACTGCATTACTCATAGGATATGTTTACATGTTAATTGGAAATTCCTAGGGAAAACTATGTTGCAAATTTCACCGAATGACCTGTCGCTCTGCCGACATTTCTCCAGCCTCAATATGGAATGGTCACCTTGTTACGCAACACATACCTAGATGGTTATTTCATAAGAGTTTTTTCGCGGAAAAGTTGTGTAGACTATGAAAAACTTTCAGGTGCATTTTCTCTCTGCGTCGTATTAAAACTCCTCCTTAGGATGTCTAAAACAAACTACGACGATACTTACAAGTTTAGCAGTGGCCATAAAATTACAATAAAACCTTTATATCTTGTCTGCAAGTAGGTACTTTACTTTAGGGCGGATTCGGCCAACGTCGAGTAACTATTTACTCACGAGTAAACTACCAGTTACTCGCGAGTAAGCAGATTTTGCATTCTACCAAACCTGAAAACAAGATTACTAGCTTATCCCAAGAATAAAATGTTATACCGCCAAAATTGACCGTGTAACGAGCTTATCCGAGAGTAATTTTGTAATGGCGGCGGCACATCAGCTGATTAGAAAACCGTCATAATGACATATAAACACATCTGTCAAAACATAAATAAAAGTACGTTAAAAGGCAAAGTCTCAGAATAACAACAGCGAATAAAATTTTAAAACATAAACAATTTCATACTTTTATAATCCATTCAAACTAAGTTGGCATGTCATTTATATTGCATGCTTTGAAACGCAGCTATTTTTATTTTAGTTGCATTACAGTTTCGTTCCTCGTTCATTCAATTTAATCATGGTATAACTTGGTAGAATGCAAATGTACTTATCCTAGATATTTACTCGCGTATAATTTTAATCCCGGTATAGTTATTCTCGTGTAACGTGATGTTTGGACGAATTCACCCTAAACGCAAAGTGACATACCTCAAAGTGTAACGAGTTTGTATCTTTGAAAACAAAATTGCATTATTTTCTGACATTGATTATTCACAAAAATTTGGACAAGTGTTTTTTTTCCATTCATACTTAAGAATAATATGCGTCATATTTTAACGTATATTTAACTAGAATTCATATGACTAATTTATGTCTGTGCTTCGTACTTACGTAGTTTATAGTGGCATCGTTGAATCACAAACGGCTTTCATTCATGGTTTTTACTGTATTATTAATTAGCATACCAGAAATCGTCAGATGTCATAGAATAAAGGTACAAAGGTAAGGATAAGCACAGTCCAGTCATTTAACATAAACTAGATGTCTGTCAACTACAAACATAAATCAGACATGCGTTGTTAATTGTCTGTAAACGTAAATATTATTTACATGGAATAATTATCACGGGGTAAAGAATTATATTACGATTACCTACTCAAGTTGACAATTAATATATTATTGCACTACTTGGTCAATCAGTTTAATGACTATCTTTAATCGGTGTCGTAAATATTTATTAAGCTGGGAATTTGCGTCGCTTTTCAATTAAATTGTCTTATGTATAGTTTGTTTTGACTGAACTAAATACTGTCGTATTAATTACTAGTAAATACATAGAAGGTATATGCAGAAATAATATATCTAAGCACAATAATTAATAGTTATAAATATGAGCTCATCAGGTATTCTAAAATAGTGATTTTTCCTCTTGTTTGTTTATCTTTTCCTCGTTCGATAACATCTGACTGTGTATTGTTTCAACGCAAGTATTGTTCTGATGGTAGCAAAAAAATACCCACATAATGTATGCAGAATAAATAATGTATTCCAATAAACCTACAACAAGTTAATGCCCATATACATAAATAGATTCATGGTAATTTTCATTTTCTAAATTTAGATTTGATTACACAGTTAATTTTGGATGACCAAGTAACCACCTACTATAAAAATCAATGAACTCATAAAATTCGCAAAGCACACCTACAAATATATATGGGGGTGTAAGTACCTGCACCTGGCTGGCTCTCTCGAGTGGAACCTTTGTGCATATCCCCAAGGTCTAAACTCTGCCTTCCTAGCTAGGACCATTTCCCACCACGCTGGTCCACTGCGGGTTGGTGGGTTCACATATCTTAGATATGATATCTAGATGTGCTAAATCTAGATATGCAGGTTTCCTCACGATGTTTTCCTTCACCGTAAGAGCGATGGTATACATTGTACTTAAGTTAAAAGAACTCATTGGTACATGTCAGCGCCGGGATTCGAACCCGCATCTCTTGCGTGAGAAGCGGGCGCTTACCCGATTGAGCTACCACCGCTCTGTATATATCTATATATATATTATTGACTGTGTTGATAACCATGCGCGCGAAAAGTGCGTATTCGCACCGTAAAATACGCTACCCTGAAACCGCTCTACACAGGTGTTGCAAAAAGGGTGTTAAACTAAGACGAAAGGGTGTGAAAAGTTTCTTTGAAAAAGGTTTATGTTTTCGCAAAACTTGTAGAACAAAAGTTGTTAAGAATGACGCCCCGAGTCACCCCCTTTCGGCTTATTATATCATTTATGCAACACCCTGTAGAGTAAGGGTGCTTCACTGCCTTCCTTACTCCATCCCACGACTAAACCTCGCACCTCCGGCCCTCAGGTGGACTACACGCGGTTCAACAACACGTACGAGGTGGACACGCCGCTGTGCTCCGCCAAGCAGCTGGACGAGCTGCGCGCCACCATGTCCACCTCGCAGAAACTGGGTCAGTATATGTATAGATAGAGATAAGGAGGATTATGTGATAAAGTGGCTTTATTCCGTGTGCAAAAGAGAAATAAATACCACTACTGCAATTAGTTATACTTAAACTGGATTACTTAAATGTAAGTTCGTCCAACTTCGTCCCCATTTCTAAACTAATACAACTGTAATTATGATACCTACATATAGCTAAAATAGTATAACACTGCTGGTGCAGACTCTGAGCACTGAGTGCGAGTACTTTCGTAAAATAAACGTTAGTAAACGTTAATTCGTATGGTGCTAGAGAGACGCCACCTAACCAAAAAAAACTCACACTCAGGGCGCTAATCTCATGTTATAGTCGGCGGTAATGTGTCGCTTACATAGATACAATCTGACGATTACTAAACGTTGTTTGTATTACCCAGATCGCATGCTCGGCACCATCCCGAAGACATTCTCCAACGACACGCTGGACATGAGCTCGGTGGACTCCATGTCGCTCGACGAACACATCGAGATCAAGATCCCCGAGGCACGCGCCCGCGAGAACAGACTTATGGCGCAAAACAACTTCTCCATACAACACATCAACGAGAAGTCCAGAAACTACAGCCATTCCCACTTAGCCGTTGAGAATCAGGAGTTACCTCGGGTCGAGTCGAATACTGGGAAGAATAATGCGAGTGGGGATCAGAGGGTACCAGGCGATCATAGGGATAGAGAGGTTCATAGAGCGGAGGCCAAGGAGCACGGCCACATGCATAGAAGCCACAGCCACGCGAGCATGAAGAAGCATGTGCACACGCCCAACGGCGTGGGACATGCCGTCAACGGACACGATCACAGAGTTGATGACAAGAACAGAATAAAAAAGTAAGTTTTTAATTTCACATTAGAAAGCACTTAAAAAGGATCGGAGGCGCGAGCATAGGATTCGATACTATTTTCGAATCTACACGAAGGGTCGCTTTTACCAAACGCTAAACGTATTTAAATCAAATTTTAAATACATTTTGTACTAACTGACAGACGTATGACAGGCTACTAAATACGTTTAGCGTTTGGTGAAATTCCCCCTAACATGGAAAAACAAATGCCACTTTTGGAATTAACAAATTTACCTTACATTTTGACAGTGACATTTGACGATACGCAACCAATACGCAACGAAAACGGAGGTTTCGAATCCTGTGCTCGGGCAACAGTAGTACTTACGCACTCTTCGTACTAAAAATACCATGCGGGGTTTTAGACTTTTAGAGCATCAAAAGCATTTGGGACTTCCCTGTGCGAATATTGCATTGCAGGAAATTTAAGTTGACGTCATACTTTTCCTCATTTCTTACATTGGCGGTCTCATTATCATATAAATATTCGCATTAGGTACTTATTTCAACCGCATATAAACGCCGTTTGATATGTAGGTACCTACTTCTTATTCATCTACATGGGGACTGCCAGTTTTTACACCGTTCACACTACGCCCAAAACTTACAAAATTATTTCCACACAGATCCCCGAGTGACAACCACCTGCCTGAAAAGCCCGTGATTCCAATCCTCGTGACGTCAGCACCGGACGCGGAGGTGTGATGAGTTAGCTTTTTGAATTAAGAACACTTATTGGTAAGGCCACTAGGAAAAATAGAAAAATAAATTGCAGTCTTGACAGCGCGTTTTTCGTACGTAGAACGGAATAAGTAAGGCCACTAAGAAATCAGAGAAATAAAAGGGCCACGAAATATAATTAGGTATTGTCTTCGTCACAGGACTTTTGAAATTGTAGAGTCATTACATTAGTTTTGAATGTAGAATTATTTCGATTATAGTAGTTTAATTGCCTTTTAAAAAGTTAGGGATGGATAAGAATAAAAGGAGATGTAAGAGATTTGTTTGTGAAAGAATACTTACCGTTGTAGATGTTGAAGGAAAAATACTAAGGAAATATTTCAAAGTCAAAAATTTATGGGAGGTATACAAGATAATTTATGGAAACGTGCCAAGTTTACGTGATATTAATCGCTTATAATATATTCGCCTAAAATTTTAAAGGCTAAATTTGCTAAAAATATTAAATGCATAAGTTGACCAAGTGTTACTTAATTGAAATATATGTATTTACAGGGTTGTACTTAGACCAAGTATTTATAAATGTTCATTAATCGTAATAATTAGGATTAACGAGTGACGATGATCGGGCAAATATCCAAAAACTTACAGTTCAAATTTAGCTTTTACGACTCATGATTTTATTTTCCTAATCGTCTACTTACTTAACTTGAAAAATATATTATTCATTGAATTGGTATAATTAGATATATTGAGCTTCCTAAATAAATAAATAAAATTGAGTAGGTATTATTAAATACAGGGTTTTAGTAAATTAACTAACAAAAGCTTTCGTACAAATTTATAGTTATATTAATCAACAACAAGTTATCTATAAAATTAATTATTATAACTTTTTACCGACAAAAACATGAAAACTGCGATAAAAATACATTTAATGTACTTAAAAGTAGGTAAACATAGAGGTATTACGATGTACTTGGTGGTTTGGATCCATGAATTCATTGAGAGGATGGGATCCTCTGAAAATTTGCATAAGGCTTACTTTTTGTATGGTATGTTGTATGAATAATATCTTGTAATATCCAAAGGAGGAATGCTTTCATATGTATTTTTGTGTATAACGTAAACAAATAAACATACGCCATTTTGTAAGTAAATGTAAGACTCTAAATTAAAAACGAAGTATTAGGTAGTATAGCTTAGTTATACATACTTAGGCACTCTTTAATAAAATTTACAATAAATGTAGGGAATATTTACCTACCACTAAACTTTTTTCAGATAAGTATACAATACTGTAGGTATGTTTGAAATACTGACCTATATTATTTGGCTGTTACTTATTTTAATGCACTTTGTGACAACTAAATTGTGTGACACAGAAATCTAAAATTATTATTACTCGCCTTTGGAATTCGCAATTTGGAAACTGAAAAGCTTAAGAAGTATCCCTTTTGCATTCATAACAATGAGAGAATGCTTATCAACTATAGAATATAGTCTATTCTTGAAACTTGAATTATAGTCTATTCTTATAGTAAAAAAATATAAGTTCCATAAATATCGATTCGATAAAAAAATCTTCTCTTCCCATGACAATGTGACGCTTAGTAAATTATGTGGTAATTGTATATTTTTGTACTTAATGTAGTGAATGTGTTGATGCTGGATGCCCGTACGGCGCGGGCGCCGACTCTATGTGATCAGCGAAACTGTAGAGCTTCGTATGTCTCTGATGTAGCAAAATAATACCTTTGTAATAAAAATATTTATAAAATTTTCACCAGTGTTTTACTTTTCTTAAGAGTATATTTAATTGTAACACTCCTAGGTGTTGCTGTGAAATTTGTTCTCGCACACATAGGTATTATTACAAGACAGCGACAGCAGGCACACACTTCCTCGGATGTCCTTAATATTAATAAAATATCTATTAACTAAAGTAACTAATTAACAGTAAATATAAGTAAGTCCAATGTATCATACATAATTATAAATATCACACTATTATAGCACCATAATTATAATAAATTTTCTCTCGTTTGCTCTACATTTATAGTACTACTACTCGAAAACAGATGGCGCTGTTTGTTTTAAAACATGCTCTACATTTTTAGTACCACTACTCATCAATAGATGGCGCTGTTCAGTAAAAATATCAACATAATATTTCTTTTACTTTTTACGTTCTTTCACTTCTTCCTCGCTCGATGAAGATTCATTCTCGTGACTGTTGAAGAAGTCCGAAGGGTATTTAACTATGGACGGCCTGTGTGTGAGACTGGCGCGCCTAATGGCGTCCGCCACCAGTCGATCCGATATGCCTATGTTAATGTTTGCCAGCGGCGATGGGGGTTGCAGCTGCTGGCTGTTCATGGACCGTCTCAGGAGGTCTTCAGGGAGCGGCGACACTGGGTCAGGGAAACCTGGAAGAGATTTTTTATAAACTCATTTTGATACCTTCTATTAAATAGTTAGTTAAGAACTTATTATTGTCGCCTGATGTTTACATTAGGTTCGAGATTTTATTTTCATTTGATTGAAAAGTAAACGAATTATACGTAGTTATTTGTATATAGGTAATTAGTTTGAAATAAGAAGCAATAAAAATTTAATAATTACCTTGACCAGCAAAAGCGAGACGACACCATTAAAACAAACACACAAAAACCAAAACACCACATAAATAAAACAAATTAATCAACTGAGCACGGACCAAATAAAAAACAAATAAAACAGACATAAAATATTCATTCAATATTTACACAAAGAACAAAGTGGAACATATAAATCTTAAAAAGTATTATTAGGTTACCTATCTAGAAGAGTGTACCTAAGCTTATTTTCATCCTAAATATAAACACAAAAATGCTTTCCGTTCATCAAAACTTAAATGATTACGTATTTTCTTAATCTAGGTACTTTATCAATTTGTGAATTTTCTATTACCTATGATTACAAAAATATTATCACAATTTCCTTTAAAATTAAATAATTTTAATCGAATACATGGTATAAAAATGTGGATATTTTTTCTTGGAATGTATTTGAAGTAAGGATTATGAGTTTTAATTTAATTAAAGCATAAATTAAATAAATAATTAATCAATTACTTGAGATTCAAAACGTTGTACCTCAATCTGGGTCTTTGACTAGTCAATGGCTCTACTTAGGTATATCGTTTACTTAGGTTTACAAAGCATACCTAATGCCAAACAATCACTCTGGATTGGTTTAATAATTAATATCGTGGTTTAAAAGCAGTTTTTTTACAAATTGTTATTACTTTTGAGTATTATTGCATACACTCATTATAATAAAAAAAACATATTCTCATTATCATTATGGATTCTAAATTAGAATTTAGAAGTTTAAAAAAGGCATAGCATAAAACAAAGGACTAGATATAGACAAATTACATTTTGCAGTAAAGCGACGGAAAAATTAACTGAACCATTAAAAATTTAAAAGCCTTAATTGGCATGCTCAATAAAACTTTCGTATTTAGTATCTATGGTTAAATTATCGTTATAAGGTGACAGTGAAGTCGCCGTCATTTTGTTCAGCGATCGGCGGCGGGGTCTGCGGGGTCTGCGGCGACAGCGGGGGCTGCGGGGGCGGGGGGTCCCCGGGGCTGGGCATCTTCAGCATCAGCGGCTCGCCGACCTCTGGACGACACAACACATACATACATACAATACCAATACACATCACATACAGAGGCACTACAGCACATTGTACTTACATTTATAATTTCTACATGCTTTTACAGGACTATATATCAATTTTAATTCTAGGTACTTCAGATGCGTGTGATAGTGTGAGGTCATTATCGGCTGTGCTAGGCCTTCAGGTAGTAGTATGATAGAAAGATAGATAGTAGAAGTAGATGTTAGAAGAAAATATGACATGCCTATGTTCACATGACTGCTAACAGGCTAACAGCATAGATCTATATTCTATACATTTAATTTTATTAGTCTAGCTCATAACTGAACAAAATTGTGACCAAGTTGCTTTGTGTTAGTATTAGTATTATGTAGTGTATGTATTATTAGGTATAGGTATGGCTATAGAAATGTGTAGTTGTGGAGACTAGGAGAGGTCGATCATGTTGTTTTAACGATAAGAAAGAGCAGGAGAGTTATCAATCTTCATCACAATATCTAACTAGACATTTTGAGCATTAATGTTTCACAATAAAACAGTCTTACCTATCAATATTTCCAAGCCTCTTTAGTAAAATACATAATATTTAAATTCTAAACATGACAAATAACTCTGAACGTTCTCCAATTTATGCAACTTTGAAACAAATATAGCAGACTAGCTGTTCCCGCGCGCTTCGCTTCGCCTTAAAAAGTTTTCCCGTGGGAATTCCGGGATAAAAAGTAGCCTATGTTCTTTCCCAGGGTCTAGCTAGACCGTATGTATACCAAATTTTAGTCAAATCCGTTCAGTAGTTTTGGCGTGAAAGAGTAACAGACAGACAGACAGACAGACACAGTTACTTTCGCATTTATAATATTAGTTAGGATTTGCTATACAAATAAGTAGTCCTTGGGGGTAGAGCAATATCTTGTGTCATTATTTATTAAGAGGGAAAACATAATGATAACCAACAATTTATGAGCATTTTCACCCTAAACATGAGGTAGCAGACTCGATCAGTCTCCATCTCAAGGTGCTTCGAGTAATTAACTAAAACGAGTGCGTTCACATTTAAAGGTAATTAAAAACTGAAAAGGAAGCGCTCTGAAAACACTACACTGACATTAACTTCAAAAGCAAACCAATTGGAATGATTCAATACTGAAATATGGAATGTTTTGCTGCAGAAAATATGTTTGTGCTTAGTTATACTGAAGACATAGTGAAGACTTATTTGAAATCTCATCATTAGAGTAGCATTTCCGGTGTTCGCTGCCATTTCATTGCCAAGGAGGGGATTGAAAAGGCGAGTCCATAATTTGAATAAATTGAAAAAATGGCACATCCTGCACTTTGACTTTGGTATCAATTATTGTATGGACAATAAGCTTTGTGTGTCAAGGGGTGCCTTTCTAAATATTTATTTTATTCTAGAGGAGAGGGTACGTAAAAATCATTTTTATTTTAAATCATCTTAATTAGTATTAGGTTCATTGGCCCTGTCTGAAAATGAAGAAAAATTACTGAAAATATCATCACTGTATCACACTGTTGGTTATTATGTGCTCGGTAGTTACTTGATGTAAGTGCATTTGTTCTTCACACCTTCAATTAGCATTTTCCTTCAAGGATCTATATAAAATAGATCATTAATGCTCATAGAAAAGATTGGAGCAGTAAAAGTACCTGAGTATGTCATTAGTTTTTTTACAGGTAATCTACAATAGATCATCAGGCTAAAGATAGTTCAACTATAGATATTGCCTACTTAATACATTATGTATAGTCACACAATCTACAAGTTACACATTAAGCATAACAAACCATGTTCTGCAGTTAGTATACAATATAATATCTGCATGCGAAGTGTTATGTGTATAGAGTCTTTGGTATACGTATTAGTAAAAGGATTGCAATGCAAATAGATGAGCTGAAGTACTTAATAATAATGGTTCCTACAGTATTGGTAATGTCGTTGCCAGTGTGACTGAACCATGTACAATCGCAGTCAGAGACAGGTCATAAATTATATCAATTATATTTTATTTGTTTCTGGAGGAAACATGTGTCAATATTTATTAGCCTGAGCACAATTAGTGCCGCACTCTCAGCATTCAATAAAACTAACATTATCTGAGCGTGCAATATGGACGCGGCGAGGGTCTACTGACCCCAGATAAAGAAATTGCACTAATTTGATCAAGAGCGGCAGTCATGAACACATCCTACTATTATATTAACAACATAAATAACTTCGGACCGACCTAAATATACAATCTATTGTGGTAAGATTCGGTGCTATCTCGATTAGAGCTGATTAGATACGAATTGTCACGATAACACGCACATGACAGTTAGACACAAAGAAGCGGTAAGCCGTGGTTACAGACAGTAGGAGGAGGCAGGCTACAGGGCGGGCAGGACTCACCTAGCGAGCGGCGGTCGGCCTGGCTGCCGTAGAACTCGTCCAGCTCCTTGGCGGAGCAGAGCGGCGTGTCCACCTGCGCCGTCTCCTCGAACCGGGAGTAGTCCACCTCGTAGCCCTGCCTCTCGCGGTTGTACGACACGAGCGACACGAAGCGGTGCCCCCACATGAGCTCGCTGGTGGTGTAGCTGGAGCGCGCCTGCGTGGTCTGCCCCGTCGACTCGATGGTGCCCTCCAGGATCACCACGATCTCGAACCGCTCCTGCAGGATGTCCGCGGCCGACACTCCGTAGAACGGGCTCTCGGCATTGATCCGGTGCACCATCGTGATGGGCCAGATGAAGAACAGGTTGCTGTCGCAGCCGTCGGCGTGCAGCTCCAGCTCGGTCTGGTAGTGCGCCAGCTGCTCGCCCTCCTTGGTGGTGCGCGAGCGGATGAGCTGCGCGCGCACGCTGGCGCCGATGATGTGCGACTTGCGCAGGTCGCCCACGCGGAACATGAGGCACAGCTCGCCGTCGCGCTGGCAGATCACCGCGTACTTCGAGAACAGGAGCGTCTGAGTTCTGTGCTTCGGCCTCGTCATTTTCGCAAACACTATGCCCACCATGAAAGCTTGAATCATCACCCCCACAATACTTTGGAAACACATAATGAATATCGCCTCCGGACACTCCTCGGTGGTGGTCCGGGCGCCGTAGCCGATCGTGTGCTGCGTCTCTATGCTGAACAGGAAGCACGACGTGAAGCCGAATATGTTGAAGACGCAGGGCTTCCAGTTGTTGGCCTCCTGCAGCGGCGGCAGGTGCTCCTCCTCCAGGTCGCCGTGCGTGAAGGAGATCAGCCACCAGATGAGGCCAAAGCCGAGCCAGGAGAGGATGAAGGAGAGCGTGAACACGAGCAGCGTCCAGCGCCACTGCGCGTCCACCAGCGTGGTGAACATGTCCTGCAGGAAGCGCAGGCGCCGCTGCGAGATGCGCGACTTGAGGATGTTGCACTCGCCATTCTTGAGGATGGCGCGCCGCCGCGTGCGCCGCGTCACGCCGTGCCGGTGCGAGCGGCTCCTGCAACCAACCACACACTCATTACCGCCGGACCGAGTCTAATACATCACACATGTATCCCGCAGCAGTGCGACATTCGTCTCGTTCACATCGCAGATATGACACGTCTGCGCAGACCTTCACTATTGTTAATACCGATAATGTGCACTTGACACTTTCCATTGAAACAAATGAGCGTATGAATCGAGAAGCACACAACATAGATAATGGACAAGGACAGTTTACAGTGTGGGGGACGGCACAGGCTCGCACCTCTTGGAGGCGGTGGGGTAGTAGACGCCGGGCGACAGGGAGCCGCTGTTGGGCACCACCTTCACTTTGTGCCAGTAGTCTGACGGCAGCAGCTGCTGCGTGGGGCTGGCGGGCGACTCCGGGTCCGCCATGTCTGCTCGCGGCTCTCTCCGCGCGCTCTCTGCGCCACCATCCCCCGCGCCTGCTGAAGCCATGCGCCCGGTAATGTCGCCGTCACGACGCGCGAGTCATGCCCTCCCCGCCCCGCCCCGCGCCGCCCGCACCCGCCGCGCACCCGCCGCTAATTGTATCGCCAGATTCACTCACAATTATCAGCTAAGGAAAACAAATTTCAGTTAGTGCCTGCCTTCAGTCGTTACGAATAGTTACGATACAGGGTGTTTCAAACTATATGATTCAAACGGGCGATTGAGTCAGTATGTACTTAGACTTTTATGTTCAATTTTATTTGCAATTGTTTTATTTATTGAATAACATCGTCTGCTCAGTCAGTGAGTTTTCTCACAGGTTGATCGTAAAACAGAGTAACATACAATGTTAGGTCTATGTTAGGTAATCTATTGTGTCAAATTACCGACGTGTTCTCTTAATCAATGGAACGTGACGATATGCACTGGACAGGAATAGACCACATGCTATAGATAGTACATACTTCCTACTATACAAATACTGACAAAAGCGCTATATTAAAACTAAAAAGGAGACATTACTTTAAATATTTGTTCGATGATTCAAATGACTGATGGAGACATATCATACAACTACACTGTCGCTTCAAGTCTGCGTGGGTCGGAGCCCGAAATGTAACCTATCCAAAAATAAATAGACTATGGAGAATCATAACTTATCACAGATTCACAGTTGCAATGGAAAATGTATAATTAAATGTATAGGTAGAGAACAGAGGCGCCTTTCTCTATTAGGTAGACCAGTACCACCCTGATAGCACTCATTAGTGTATTCCTCAAAGTATCCACTAATTTCAGCTTCAAGTTGTCCACCTCTGTAATTCAGAAACTTATTTTACGGAACAGCCATTATATCAATTTCAAGATGGCGTAATTTCAGGTCGTCTCATTTACCTGCGTTAGTTCTCGTTTGCTAAATTTAAATTTCCTGGCAAATACTAATTGCTTGGTCTCGATCGATCGTTTTCCATTACAGTGGCATTCCTTTTCAGAGGTATTTTTCAGATCCTTTTAACTATGTAGCATTCGTGGGAAATGATCAGGTTTTTATACTAGACTACTTTTTTAAGCATGATCGACATGTGCATGTGTGAAACCTATTAAACGCTTTAAATTTCAGTGCTAAGTAGTTATCGTTAATACAAATTCTAGCTATTCCAATCAATGTTGTAAAAGTACCTACGTCTAAATAATTGTTAGTATACTTAAGTAAATGTTGACAATTTTAAAGCTCATCTAATAATAAAATCACGCCAATTTAATAGATGTCACATAAATGTTTTATTATTTTGCGATTTGGCGCCGTATCGTTTATTCGGTTATCACGACAAATCTACTCGCATAGTATATTTTGTTTACTTGGGCGATACTGTCACAGAAAATAATATTTATAGTCGTGACACGGAGTGTTTGGACTGACTTAGCGTTAATTAGGTCCATTGAGTTAGACTTCTTGCTGGAGGTATATATTCCTACGTCATATTGCAATGGGATCAAGGACCCTGGTTAGCCAGTTTTCCTTCCAGTGGAAGAGCTGTCATCCTGTATGGTCAGAAAAGTCAGTCAGTTTTATACCTTCGGTGAGGAGCGGTGGTAGCTCAGTCGGGTAAGCGCCCGCTTCTCACGCCAGAGATGCGGGTTCCATCCCGGCGCTGACATGTACCAATGAGTTCTTTTAACTTAAGTATACCATCGCTCTTACGGTGAAGGAAAACATCGTGGAGGCCATCAAGGAAAACCTGCATATCTATATAGATCTAGCACATCTAGATATGTGAACCCACCAACCCGCAGTGGACCAGCGTGGTGGGAAATGGTCCAAGCTTAGGAAGGTAGTTTAGACCTTGGGGATATGCACAAAGGTTCCATTCGAGAGAGCCATGTGCAGGTACTTACACCTCTATAGAAAATAGAATAGAATATACCTTTGGTAGGTATATGGTAAGTATATAGAAACCCTTAAAAGATTACATAATATAAATGTGAAAGCAGGAAGAAAATTCAATAATTGACTAATATAATATGTAAAGTGCACCGAGATAATTTCAAATGGTGTAAATCTTAAATGTTAAACTTATTTATCCATTTTAATTACGCTTGACAAATATTATTAACTATCTCTACTAATTTTGTAATCGCATAAGTAATTCTTACTGTCAATACAATTTCCTTGTTGCTATAAATCCAAGATTTGCTGTTGAAATCACTCGATTCTTGCTGGGAATCCCTAATGAAAAGTGTTATTTGGGTATAGTTTGTGCAGGGGCTTTCTCCGGTTGTACGGATAATTACTAAGTTTCTAGCAAAGGGTATGCCAACCACGGCCATCATCCCATTAGTATTATTAGTTAAGCAGCATAATATCTGTACTGCCCCTCGTACCTTTCCATCTGCACTCTCAAAGAATTACTTCCGTCAGCAAGAATACCTATATTGTTGTTAAATGGTTGTGTTGTGTATGTGTGCTACCTTTAGCGGATTGACCAGCCTACACCTGCCTATCCTGGTTATTATGGGTATAACCTATAACCCTTCAGTCTTGGAAAAGACCCATGGCCTGTGGATTATTTTATGGGCTGAATCTTTACTTTTGTATATGCCAATAGCATCATATAGCAAAGCAGCGTACGTAAGCCATTATTGCCCCCTAGTCTGTATACGCACCTAGTGTTAAGTCTGTAACACAATAATGACACACTCATGTTGAAGTGAGCGCGTGTCAGGCACTTGTTCAGCGGCTAGATTGAGTCAAGTGACCTGGCAGAGGGCACGGGCACCCTCCGCTCCGGAGTAATCGCACCGTCACCTGTGTATGTACTTACTACGAGTATGTGGATATATCTCATCAGGCGGTCATGTAAAACTATTATTATTATACATTTAGAGATAGCTATACTGCTTAAATTTTCAGTGAATTTCAGGGTTCACGTAATCTGCATTGCTGGTTTCAAGCCTTTGTATTCATAACATTATATGCGAAAATTTTAAGTTATCCAGTGCAGTATGATTGGTAACAACGTATTCAGATTTAAATTTGATTACTTAGCTAACGAAAATAGATGCGCAAGTCCCCAATACAGGGTTTGTTTATTTTTTTTAATGAATTTGAAATACATTTTTTTTAAATTACTTATGACTTATGAGACAAACTATGAAAAACATGCTATTCCCTACATTATGTATCAGGTTGTTGGAATTGGTATTTAAATTTAGCTGACCTGCCTTTGGGAAGCCAACTGACAAAATTTCACTAGAACCTATAAAACAAGGATTCCAAGGTCCTAGCCGTCTCGTGTCGTCAATGGCTTAACACGTTTACAGGCTCATAAGACATTAATCCGCACTGTTTGTTCGTTACAGTTTTTTCCAGGTTTATCAATAATCCATCTGCTACGTCATGCACTCTTCATTTCTCCTACGCTCAATGCCACGTGTTTACGCGTATCGTCTAGGAAGCTACACTTTTGCTTCACGACATAAGATATTTAATGCATCCAGAATACCAACAGCGCGTCGATATCCTAAAGCTACTAAGTGCCTTAGATAGTAAGCAGGTACATCAATTTTCAGTATATATCTATAAGTACCTACATAGCAACTATAGTTATTAATCTCTGACAAAGGTTCTTTGAAAAGTGTAACCAACATTCCTATTGAGGCCGAAATTCGGTTCTGACCCAACAATACTACTTATACAGAGATACGAGGTGATTAATCAAGATAATCCCACTGTTTGCTCCGCACTCGCTCTACAGTTGTGAAGATTACAGCTGTATCAGTCACCATCAATGTGTTTGAACCTTCAAAGTATGCTGTATAGATTTTGATGAACCAGCAAAATATTCTATACTTTTACAATAATTGTTGTTATACTTCAGTAAGCATCCACGTCACGACAGAAGAAGACGGTAGTTTCATTACGAACCATCAGCCCCTCTACTCTTGAAAGGCAATGGTATTGCTAGTTTTGCCTTGTCAACATTAAAATACTTCTCTTCAAAAGTGTTACAAAGACAAAAAATACTTATATAATCACCTAGGTGATGCCTATTTTAAGATCCCAGAAACAAGAATATAATGCATACAATTTTGTAGTTATTTTACAAAAACGCCAAAAAAGTCTTTTCCAACCAAAATCTAAAATTAATTCTTCATTCTGGGTACTTGGTTCTTAGTGCTCGGTTGACAGACGCAAAACATTGCCTTTCAAGACTGCACTCTCAAAGAATTACTTCCGTCAGCAAGAATAATATACAATGTTACTTTTACGAGTCTGAAAAGTTTTGATAGGAACGAATTTTTGTTAATTCGATGTATTTAAATAAGTATCTTGTAAGTAGAAATATCTAGAAACCTCATCATAAGAATCTACAGAATGTTGTTTCGATGGTAATAATAGTACCTACGCCGAAAGGGAGAGACTCTGTACATCATTCTGAAAACCTTGTGTACCTAAAAATCCTAATGCTAACTAATAGTAACTGTGTCTGTCTGTCTGTCTGTCTGCCTGTCTGTTACTTTTTTGTATTGATTTGAATGAAATTTGGTATACATACATACGGTCTAGACCCTGGGAAAGAACATAGGCTACTTTTTATCCCGGAATTCCAACGGGAAAACTTTTTAAGGCGAAGCGAAGGGCGCGAGAACAGCTAGTAAATTCATAAAAGTCTAACAAACCCTGTTATATGGAGATGTAACCTGTTTTAGACGTAGGTTAAAAAAAATGCTATTTGTTTTATAAACCATTTTACTGTAGACTTCATTATTGATAGTTTCGTACCTCTTTCTAGTTTCATGATGGGTAAGCTTCATGGGGTACGTTCACATAACACCACACGTCTCGGCAATATCACATTTATAGCACTTTCTTACATTTTTAATTAATTATTGATGCATTATTATGATTACGGTTTCTTAAAACACTATTAACACACACGTAAATAATGAAAAAATATATCTGTACAATTGTTTAGATTATTAATGAAATACTTAAATGAAAATATTTTATGCTAACACGTAACGTCTAAACTTAAGAACTTTAAGACAAAACTATCGGATAGGTTATATTAAAAATACCTAATGTACTGCATTTTATCTGTGTGTATATTATTGATTAGATAGGTACTGCCTATAGATAAAATAAAGTGTACGCTAAAATAAATATAGCTGAATAATACCAATTCTTCAAGGGAAAGGTGAATCATATTCATATCTACGTACAAAAATAATTAAATAATTAACCTACCTTATTTTGTCTACGGCGATGCGACTCGCGACATACTTAGGTATTAATTCGAGAAAATCAAACATTCTTCATATTGATAAGTCACGTGACCAACAAAGTTTCTATGGATAAGGTTTTTTTATCGGGAATTGTCAAAACTTGTAGAACAAAAGTTGTTCAGCATGGCCCCCTGAGTCACCCTCTTTCGGCTTAGTATAAGTACCCTTTTTGTAACTGTCACACTTTTTTGAAACTTTCTGTATAAACTGACAGACAGTACACACAAATACTTTTTTTCCTTCAATCTACCTTAAAACCACAGAATTACCTGCAAGTATCATTCCTATGTATCGTGAACTGTCCAATCGAGCTGCTATACGTCGGCACTCTATGCAGACTGCACGACGTGTGGTTCCGAGGCGGCCGGAGCAGCCCGCTGCCGCTCAGCATCGGGGACTCCACCACGGAGCTCTCGAAGGCGCTGGTCTCGTCAGTCTCCTCATCGGCCCCCGGGTTGTAGAAGATCTTGCCGGAGGACAAAAGGGGTCTATTCTTGGCGTCCCCGTTCTGCCCCTCCTCGCGAATCTTCATCTCGTAAGTGCCTTCCCCCTTCATTTGTGGTGGTGGGAGGTTTTTATTGTGGTAGAGCGGTGTTTTGGAGTGGATGTGAAGTTGTGAGCATTTTGTAGAGTTGATCTGAAATTTAAAAATTAAAGTAAGTTGTTATTTAAGTAAGTTTAGTATTAATTACCTTTAGCCCCTGTTCCACAATGTCTGGTTAGTCGCTACCTGTCGGATAAAATACATGCTGTCACTGTCTAAAAAATAATAACAGAAAGTGACAGCATGTATTTTATCCGTCAGGTAGCCACTAACCAGACATTGTGGAACAGACCCTTAGTATTAATGAATGGTGCAATTAAATATGGTTGCGTTTGACATAAAATGAATTTTGCTCTACATCATAATATTTTGTTACAATTCAACCAGATTGATCCTATTAAGGTGATGCTCTTATATGGGCAATTGGGTATCTTGGTTGAGCTTATATACATAGTAAATATGAGTTATAATAAAATAAAGATCATATCATTATAATTTTATTTCATGAGGTGTTCGGGTTATATTTTTGTTACAGCGCCATCTAGTGTCGAGTAGCAAAAGCTATGTAATGTATTTAATGTAGAGCAAAACTTTTGCTTTTTTATCAAAGTTATTTCAGGAAAAAAAATATACAAAAATATTCCATGATACATTTATTTGATGGATATCTTAAAAAATATATTAATCTCTGAATAAGTGTAGATCTACGATTGTATATTTTTATCTATATGTACTAAACTGAAAACTATGTTAGGAGTCCTCCTTCTAAACTAACTAGAAACGTAACCATTTTCACAAACATTTCATAGCAACAATTGCCATTACGTACCTAATGCTCGCCAATTTTACAATAAACCGTTTTTTTTTAAGTAAACCTCGTCATATGCGCTTTCCGTTTTTTATTGGCCTTGTCCTCAAGATAAGTCCCATACTTCACACTGTTAACGTGTGGACAGGTGCGGATGTGCAAATGTGGACTCGAGTTTATCTCGTAGTTTAAATAGACAATGATGCTTCCTTCAGCGTTGTTTATGACTGCAAAGCGTGTGGGATGGTTGTCTACTTACTGCATATTTGATTGGGATATAGCCATCTCTAACACTTTGTCTTAAAAGAGGACCTACGTAAAGGCTTTGAAATATAGGTACTTACCTCCTATACCTACTTCTATTCTTGCGTTTGAACTAAATTCACGTTTCAGGAATTACATATTTCCATATCCATAAAAACATAATTAGTGTGGCGTAAAACGTGCGTAAAACAAAAGAAACTGTAGTGAATAGAAATGTATTTTTATTTTAGAAGTAAGTTAATACATGGTTAATAATTTGTCAAAAAGGCGCTAATTAATCAGTTCCAGGTATACTTATGTATTTAAGACCAGAGTGGTAGAACCGGCAGTTCTCATGAAGGCCAATATCAATTACTAGCACCGCTTGGTAATTAATTATGAATGAGATACCGGCAACACTATATCGAGGGGTATTAATGAAATAGGGTACTATTGGCAGCTACAGTGATAGCTTAAATGTGGACTTAAGTAAGTTTAAATATCGGGCTAAACGTTTTTGTTCATTTCACACTTAAGAAAACAAGTTTACCGGAACATTGGTATGGAATTTAAGTTACAGTTTAAAATCAAGATTTGGCAGATTTATATACGAAAACTTGAAAATGGCATGTGTTTAGTAAGTATAAGTATTCCTTCCTTTTATAACAATTATATGGCCCGATTTCACAATGGCACAATAAGACCATTCCGAGAATAAGTCGTCTATTAACTCGAGAATAAGCTATATACGATACATATCTGTAGTATCACAGTTGAAAACTATCAGCACAGCGGAGTCACCGTAAAACATTACTTTTATGTACTTAAGTACATTATGTGGTTATTAGTAAATTAATGTACTACTTAGTGCTAACTTGTACTATTTTTTACGCAGCCATAAATTAAAAACCATATTTTTTATCACACAGATCTCCCAAATATCATACACAATATTCAATTCTAAACAAACGAACAGCCTCTCGACTTGTCATTATGAATCATGTGTGTGCGGACACCAGGAAATCATGATTTAAAACAAAAGTACTGATAGACAATGTGACCGCTGACTGCATATTACAGCCATGGTCAGTGTCGCACTCACAGCGCAGGTACCAGGAGAGCTGAGATATGAGGATGTATTAGTGATTCCTACTTTTAATCAGTACCTACATACTACATAGCATACTTAAACGGTATATATACATAATAGGTACTTGTATTAAAGGTACTTCTATAATATATATATTTTTTATTTAAAGAAATATGATATCTAACCAATAAGTAAAACCTACGCAGGATACAGTAATAGATTTATATTTGTTTAAGTTCAGCATAATGAGATCATTGTGTTCTAAAACCCGAAGCCTGTCCGACTAGATTTTCAAAGTTCAAAGTTTCGCAAGAGCACGTGTTAAGCGAACTTATTTACAATCAATGCACTTATGACTGGAATAATGAAATGTGTACGGTGATATTAAATGCATACAATTTATATGCTACTAGGTACATATATAACCTTATTTTATATAGACAGTTTTGTTGTTTTATTTTAATGAAGTGATCCCTCCATAATATAAAATCATCGTAGAAACAAGTGAAACAAAACGCGAAATACGTACGCGAACTGTGAAACTGAGTTATACACGTCTGCCTTTTTCCACAATCTCATCATTTCTTCCTTGAATAGCCGTATTAACGCTCATGCATTGATTCCGTGTCCCCAAGAGGGTGCCAACCGGAAGGTCTAAATTCGGCAGCCGGTGCTGCTCCTGTCACCGGGTCCATGCGACCTTGGTCCGCTTGACAATTGTCGACTGGCACAGATTTGATTGCTGCTAAATGCCGTCGATGTGCGCGCGCGCACGGCATCGTCGCTGGTCACGCACCTGCTGTGGTATTGTAGGTCTAGAGTCTAGCCCCATCAGAACCTAAGCACGAAGCACTAAATTTGTTTCGCAGAAAATAAACTTCAAAACTAAAAATATACTGGGCGTTGCAAAAGCCTAAAGAGGGTGACTCAAGGGGTCACTCTGGACAACTTCAGTTCTACAACTTTTGGAAATTCGCGAAAAAACAATATTTGGCAGCAAAATAAAATCTACCTTAATTTTGTTCTTGCTTGGGTGTAGGTATCGGCATTAAATATTTCACATGGTGCGATATCTTTACAATCCGCCTGTCAAATGTGGAGATAATGCCGCCAACCCTTCAGTCTTAAGTTGCAGTGTATATAGGCACTGTTACGGGGTTTGTTTTTGTGTTTGTATAGACACGGATCCCTGAAATACGCTAGCCTTTAATTCATTTAAAGGGCATTCACATTGCAGCTAGGTAAGTACAACACGGCATATAAGACAAATTACTCTACACTGTGACTCAACCAATTAAATTTCACACAACTCTATGACACTTCACCTTCTTGAGATGCTGGTAGATGGTCTGGGGAGTGTAGTCCTTATTACTTCTAGCGTTAAGGAACAAAATATCCGTTTATTCAATAACCCATGCGTGCGTGACCTAATATTTGTATTCTAATTAGTTACTAAGGTGCAAAGATTAGATACCTACCTAAAATTAACTACAAAAATGAAGCATGAACTTGAATAATAAATATTATCCCGTACTTAATTCCCGGTGAAATCGCGCGGAAAGATTATCTTCGTTGTGTGACAGATACCATCGAGGAATACGGCAGAGGAAAATATATAAGAGCGTTCAAGAAGCTTTTCCATAGAAAGTCCTATCAAGTATAAACAAATCAAAACTTTCTACCGATTTTTTTTTTTTTAAATCTAACTACTGATTAAATAGGTAGGAATTAAACTAAAAGCTCTTAAGTAGATAACTGAGGTAGGTATGTACATAAATATTATGATGATTTGAATACCTCGATGTTGTCAATTGTAACACCTGAGTGTAAGGTACCAGCAATTAATCAGTATTCTCTAGGTTTGCTTGAATTCAATATTATGTACATAATAGAGCCAAGAAAACCTGAGTAAATAGACCATAGACAAGGCTAAGGCAATAACACTAACGGCCAGATAGTATTATGCTAAAGTGTAGCAGTGATATATAAGACATATGTTATCTGGGGGCAAACTAAACTTTACAGTCATTTTTTTGAAAAGAGCCCACCCTGAAAAAAGTTTATTATTTAAATTTTACAATCGTAATTATTCAATTTCCTATTTATGCTTCACTATTAGTTTATAAGTAAGTATCTCATGAAAAAAGTTATAAGGCCAACGCCAACGACCAATCATTTGAATTCCATCAGTTAAGTAACTAGAACTTGGCATACTAGGTCAGTACTCATATCCTAGTAGATACTTCTTAATCAATAAAACTGCCTGTAAACCCGTAGGTGCATGTAAAGTAACTCTACCTGCCTACTGCAGCGCCGACCACAGATCTTAGATAAATAACTATTATGTCATTACTGTGTCTGCTTACCACGTGTCGCTAAACACTAGATAGGTACTTAAGTTGGTGCTTAAATCCAATTGAAAATGTTACATTTTATTTCGTCTCGGTTACACAATGTATGGCGAGATTTGACTAAGGTAGAGCTGGCTATATCTCAGGAAAGGTGAGGCAAAAATACAAGCATGTTAATGAGTTTTCAACACGTATGTGATTCTATAAGTTGATAAGTTATATGCAGTGCATTTCTGCAAATTAAATTTATAAATAACATTGAATTCCCTACCTGAAAAGAAATCACTGTAACTTACCTCATTCATAAACAGCTACAACGCATACTTCGAACCAACATTACAACGCAGCATTTCAATAAACAGAAGAAAACCACAGCAACTTTTGGAACAATCTCATTTCCATTTTCGAACGCAACGGAAGTTCCAGCCGTTCGGTTTTCAAACGCTCGGGCGTGCGTCGGCTGTTTCCGGTTTGGTTCGGCGTGCGCGCGCGCCGCCTCGGAGCCGCGGACTGGCCGCACAGACCTCTGCCAATTGTACACCGCGATTATTTGTTAACTAGTCTCATGTGCGGAATAACTGTCCATATTTGCAGGTCAGATAAGATTTGATGTGTCCGCTTCATGTTTTCTTGACCATCTGTACCGTTGGGAAAATTCTTGCTGGTAGAGTGGTGTGTATGTATACGGACCTCTGTATATGCCTCCCCTGACGTTCATGGTCTCTACATGAGTAACTCCTATGGCATCGGAATGGTAAATGGTCCTTCCATTTTTCAGATTAAGTTTTTACTGTGTCATGGCCGATTAAAATATTGTAACGATGCTGCATTCGTTGCAATATTTTATTCAGCCATCACACAATAAAAACTGTGTGTGCTTTATAGTCGAATAGCATTTCCATAGTTTGGAATATTTCCTCCTAGATATACTCTACAAGACCTAGTGGCCTTGTAGAGTAGATTCTCTAGTGACCTCTTGGGTTCTTTAGTGTCCTCCTATGTACTCTTATCCTATCTACTCTACAAGACCTAGAATAGGGAGGGCATCTACATCTATAGAGGTCCGTATACACACCATTGACTCTACCAGCAAGGATTTTCCCAACGGTACAGTTTTTTGTTTAGGAATGCAGAAATTTCGTCAGCGTTACAACAAAAAAATCAGTTACTTACGCAAGTATACTTCATTACGTCAGGTAGGATAATTGTTATTGTCACAAACTGTATCAGTGTTTAACCGCAACAAAATAAGATCTATTATTTCATGACTCTTAATTCGTTTCAGAGGTCCAAAGGGTTACACTAGCTTGAAATAAATAACTTATTAACGTGACCTGTCATGCAATCTGTGCAGCGATCAAGGATTCGATACTATTTTCGAATCTACACAAACATATGGAAAAACAAATGTCACTTTTGGAACAATACAATACAATACAATACAAAACACTTTATTTGCACCAAGAACAAAAATTACAAAAAAAAAACAAAAGGCGGCCTTATTGCTTACAGCAATCTCTACCAGACAACCTTTGGATGGAAGAGAGTAAGTCTATATGATTGTGAGGTAGTTGTGGTGCAAGTATATATATATGGAACTGACAAATTTGCCTTACATCTTGACAGTGACAGTTGACGATACTGTTCTTTTTCCATATGTTTGTGTAGATTCGAAAATAGTATCGAATCCTGTGATCGATGCACTGAGTCATTGCCGTAGCCGTTGTTCGCTCAGCGCACTCCGAAACTTCGTTTTTTGCAAGCTAGAGTGACCCCTCTGGCTATTGAAGTACGCGCGCATTAGTGCCGATCGCCCGAAGTTATTGTTCAACAAATTGGCTGGTCTTGAGTTATTAAGCTCATTACATTGGTCATTATACGTACTAAGGTACATTGTGTGTGCTACATTGCACTTACGACTGGCGGCAAGTACTTATATACGTCCACATAAATTAAAATGTATTAGGTACTCACAGAAATCAATACATTTAAAAAACGTTGTAGGTACAATAAAATTTTGGACAATAACGAGTAAAATACAATTTTTCCAATATAAAAGTGCATGTAAATTTTGACACTATCATATTTTGCGAGCCAGGCAGGGTGAGAAGCCCATATTGTTAATACAGGGTGTTAGCTTCCTGCATATTTACGCAGTGAGTTAAGTACCCATGATGTCGAGTTACTAATAATAAATCATGTTCCAGTACTCACTCACCTATTTCATTACATATTTATCGTTCCTTGAAAGAACATTCCATTATAAAAGGAAATCCTTTCAAGAAAATGCAAGAAACTTATCAGTGCAACGTAGCACCACATCGCCTATTACTCATAAAGCGCATTTATCCCATTAGACTTAGGTTTTAGATTGATTTGTTCTACGAAGGCGGAATCCACGAGTGTGGAAGGAAGCCGGCGCATGACAGATCGACTGTCAGGTGCGTTCAAGAGCACACCGATTATCGAATTATGTCTTGACGGCTGCAATTGTTTGAAATTTGGCTCTTGTTACATTTGCATACGGGCGGTATTGTGTTTGGGTGGTGGGTAGAATCTCCCTGTTGCTCGTCCGACTGTCATGGCCGCTGCGCTTTCCGCCGTCCTGCGCACGCGCCGCCGCCGCCGCCGCCGTCGCCGCCGCCGCGTGTGCCAATGAGAGGGGCTAGTGACAAGTGACAAGGGTGACGGGAAATTCCATGAACATTTTCAATGATAGGTATTATAAAGTTTGGTTGTAAGTATCTAATGTGTAGGGTGTAGAATAATAGCTAAAGTTGTAAGTACTTATAACATTTGTGAACAAAATAGCTTGACTGAAACAAAATTTCAGGACCCGAGAACCAATTTCTATTTGTCTTGAAACAAATATTGCTCAGACTGCCTCAGCGAGATTCAAGATGCAGTACTTACTTACTATCAGCCAGCTAAAACTAGACCTAATATAGTCGTCTAAGATTGGCTTAGGCCGATCAAGCCTTCTTTTCCCGCCCCCATCCCCCGTGTTGCATAGCAATAAAGTTCAAATTGATTCTACATTTTAATTAGAAAATGTTTTTATAGGAAAAAAAGGCTGTTTTAGGATTTTCCCGGAAAATAATTAAGTGTTTTTCTTGCCGCAAAAATCATCCTTAAGTCTTCAACGAATTGCCAAAGGTTTATGATAGCGCCATCTAGTATTGAGTAGCCGAGCTTTCAGTGCACTTCAGTATTTCATAACACAGTCATCTAAACCAATTTTGGTCATGAATTTAGATGAAATTGATTAACTAGGATCTAATAAGATTAGATATACTCACAACTCTGGATAATTGTATGGTAAAAGGTTATAGCAGCAGTGCAGGTACAGGTACTTATTATGCCTAAGGTATCGACAGTACCTACCCTAGGTACGACACGAAAACAGTTTAATTTATCTTGTCAATTATCTTTTATCTCCATACTGTGTCTGAACAAACATACATGTACCTACATACTGCAACAACTATAGCCTAGAGACAAATAAGAATAAAATATCTTGCCTTCCATTACGCAATGTCATTTGTGTTCAACAAATGATTTGCCCTAAGCAAAATTTATGATTTTTCTAGTAATCTATTAGTATTTTAAAATATTTATTTAAAATATATAACTAGGTACATAACCATACCGGTAACCGACATGGCATTCTATTACGATGATTTCAACAGTTTTATCAAAGCGAACGGTAAAAAAACTGCAGATATCATTCAGGAAGTGGCTAAGGCTGTCCCCATAACATATACTCCATTACATAGGTGAGTGTTAAGCATGTGTTAAGTGTGTTTGTACCTGTCCTACCTTTTTTTACCTAAATAAAGATCTAAGTACCGATGTAAGTAGGTATTTAAATGCTTTTGTTTATCATAAAACGATTTAACTATGAACTCATTCCTTATTTTCAGCAGCGTACCACAACGCTTTCCATCAAATCGTAAAAGAACAACACACAGGATAGTTTCCAAAACTGGTTTGTTTAATATTGAAAAGTGGAAACAGCACAAATACCATGCGTTTCCCGACATTGTCTCCATTTTCATCGAAGCGAGGTGGCGATGGACCCTGGTGTACTGCTTCCTCACTTACATGTCTACCTGGTTGATATTCGCGGGCATCTGGTGGCTCATACTCTTCTACCATGGAGACTTCGAAGACGACCACTTACCGCACTCATCCAATACTACAGACTGGACTCCGTGTGTGCGGGAGATCTACGGGTTCACTTCCACATTTCTCTTCAGCATCGAGATCCACACCACGATCGGCTACGGCACCAGGTCCTTGACCCTGGAGTGCCCCTCGGCCATGTTCACCATGTGCATGGAGGGCATCGTCGGCACCATCATGCAGTCTTTCATCATCGGGATCGTGTTCGCTAAGCTGACAAGGCCGAAGGGACGCGCGCAGACTCTTATGTTCTCGAAGAATGCTCTCATCAATCAAAGGGACCGCCATCTCTGCCTGATGTTTCGGGTCGGTAACATTCGGAAGTCCAGGATCATATCCGTCAACTTCCAGGCTTACCTCCTGAGGCACCAGACGAGGCAGGGCGACCAGCTGAACGGGAGACAACTCAAACTGGACTTGTTGGTTGACGCGTGCAATGACAACATTTTCATGTTCCCTTTTTCAGTTTTGCACAGAATAGATGAGAACAGTCCCTTGTATTTTGTATCGGCAGAAGATTTGTTGAGATCCAAGTTGGAGATTCTTGTAGTTCTAGAGGGCACGATAGAGTCGACTGGGCAGCCCGTGCAGTTGCTGTCTAGTTACATCAACAAGGAGATACTGTGGGGCCACCGCTTCGTCAACATGATAAAGTTCAGACACGACAAACAGGGGTATGAAATAGATTATTCAAAATTTGATGAAACTATTCAAGTCAACACTCCACTGTGTGCAGCCAGCCAGCTACACGAGTTTTATATGGACAACATTAGATATAATTACAGTAAAAATTCAACACACAAACATATCTGTTGCTGTGGATCATGTAAAAATCTGGTATACGCGCATGATGGACCAGCACTCTACAGTTAATGTATTTTATAATTTTATTAACGATAAATTCAATTCCACTATAAGTTTTTTTAGTTCCACTAAGTCATGATACATTGTCTTCATAGCCCTCATGTGTATTTGTAAAGTTGCTACCTTCATTTTCACTTTCATTATTTCCAAAGCACAGTTTTGTATGTCACTGTTGATTTTTAGTAAAATCTTTTCGTTTTCTTTATATTGTTGTTTAGCCAAATTTAACTGCTCCTCTGTAGTTAAAAACACTTTCATTTTGAAGTCTTTCCTACATCAGATAGAATTTCATTATTTTATATTTTATAAAATAACTAGGTAGGTACCTACTTCATAACTTTCCGTTACCTACCTATTCTACTTTATAGTGTACTTATCTGTCTCAAACATACTAATAGTAAGCTTACAACTGATATCTATATGATAAATAACATTATGTGATAAGAAATTATTATCTAAACCTACATACTACATACGCTGTGTGCGAATATTCGTCGGATGTTCATAACTAGAGCCCTCTAGAATGTGTCTGCATGTAGTGGTCCACTGCTGGACGGCTTGCCACTACTGAGCCAGCCACTAGTAGTACTGGCTAGTGGCTATCTGGCTATATGTCTCACTGCTGCGGCTGGAATGCGCTTCACGCTATGGTTGATCTTGTCAGGGTTTCTTCAAAGTTTATAATCCTATAAAATACAAAGAACAAAGAAAATGTTTCACGATTTGCGCGCTTTTTGGTTCTACTTCCTGTTCTTCATAGATTTATTTCCGTTTCCGCAAATGTCTAGTGACGTGTTGTAAATAGTCTGTGATCGAGAGACTTTAATCGAATATTTCCCAACAAAATATTATTATTCTGAGATTCACAAATTTCTACTACGTCATCATTCAATCATTCGTTCGTTCAATATTCAGTATAGGCAACTTAACGGAACAAAAGTGGACTGTCAATTTGCCCGTCAAATCAATCAAGATTTTCTAAAACAAAAGTTTCTCAAAAATAAATAAAGATGTTTCGTGCTAATAATTTCGATAAGTTACTTGGTAAGATTCCATTTTAAAAATGCATTAGTGATGTGTGCTGTACCTGGAAGCGGTTTACCTGGGTGTTAACAATATTTGATAATACGACTCAATGAACATTTAACACTTTTACTTGATTTGCATCAAGTTGTGTGGTTTCTGTAAATTATCCTGGTCACAGGGTGACTAAATTGAATATCACGGTCGTATTGCAAGTTAATGACTGTTAATGCCAGTGCATATTGACGTTAATGATGAAATAATTGTTCTAGATAAAGCCACCAGTAATCTACGTCTAGATCCAGATTGGCCAACAATTTTACAAATTTGCGACTTGATTAGACAGAATGACTGCACGTAAGTAACTAATATAATGAAAGTACATGTTAAATACTTTGAACATGAAAAATAAACAGATAATGTAACATACTCTCCAGGCTAGCTATTGTGTCCAAAATCTTTTTAGTTAGACAAATATTTACCTAAATTAGAATAATAATAGATGACATGAGAGTACCCAGGGCTACCTACTTAATTAATCATGGGGATCTTACTAAACTTGCTCATTCTGGACTTTGTACCATGCTTATTTTTAAGAGTTAAATTCAGTTGCAAGAGTCATCATGGGTATCATAAATATGCTGAACAAAATGTACAAGAAAACTGGCTGTATTAGATCCTATTCTGCTTTATAGTTATTTATTATTTATACACAAAAAAACCAGGAAACAGAAAAAGTCTCTTTCCTTGTTTTATGTGTAATGTCCTTTGGTGTATGTTACAGAATGTCATTATAATGTAAAATCATGATTATTATTATTATTATACTTCTATGTATTAATTTTCAGGCCTAAATATGCAATTGCTGGGATCAAAAAGAAATTGTACTCTCAGAATCCACATCAAGCTATGTTTGCATTGCTAACTTTAGAAAGTGTTGTCAAGAACTGTGGTAAGTAGAAATAAATTTATACACATTAATTGACGGGTTCTTTATAGTCAACTAAATTGCTTAAAGTTTTAAAACATGAAAGTTTCTATCCTCTTGGTCATACACAAAACAGATTTAGATATGTCTACTAGACCAAGATAGTTTTTACATATTTGCATAATGATATACTTATTATTTAATTCTTACACTCTAACAACATCCTAAAATAAGTTAAAGTATATTCAATTCTTTCCTGTTATTTAATTTTAAAAAATATGTGTAGGTTCCGGCATCCATGATGAAGTGGCGTCGAAGGGGTTTTGTGAAATGCTCAGAGACCTGGTGAAGACCACTCAGCATGAGAACCTCCGGAACAAGATCTTGGAGCTGATACAAGCCTGGGCATTTGCCTTCCGGAACAATCCGAAGTACAGAGCCGTCCAGGTAATCTATCAACCATGCCTAGTAGATCTTAAGATCAGGATGTAACATAAACTTGCTAGATATGTTACCAAATATTCATTGCATGTAAAATATTATTATTATAAACATTATAAGTAGTTATATTAAAATTCATTTTACATTTAAAGGTCACTAGATTTTATTACCAACATAATTATTTAAAAGTCCTGTGACCTGCAATAGAGTTCCCTATGAATCAACTACATAAATAAAAACTGAACCAATTAAGTACCTACATTCTTTCATGTACACTCTTGTCTTATTTATTTAAGCTGCAAAACGAAGTATTCATATTTAGTGCCTTGTGGCTTTGTGGCAATACATTGTTCTAACTAAACCATTGCTATGCGACATTTTATTTTTGTATGCTATGTTTATATTATTTTACTAAGATTCATCTTGTAGAATATCCTCCTTACATCCTATTCAAATTGCATTGTAATTGCAAGAGAAATCAATAGGGTTCACTGACATGTCTCCCACAAGGTTGAAGCCACCCAGACGACAGCTGATAGGTCTAGCCAGGGTATTGATTTTACTCTTCTATAATTCAATTATACCACATTATTGTAGAGAGCCGTAACACAACACTACTTTATTTGAATGGTGTTTCGGAGTAAGTTCTGAAATTATATTTTAATAATGTGAATAATTAGTGTGTGGTTGTAAGAGGGTTGAGTTTCTCTATACTAATAGGTATAGAGAATTCTCAGAGAGTTTTATTTATATGTAATTTAGCATTCCTACAACCTTAATTTAGATATTAGATAGATATGGAGTTATGATTCATATCTTTATTGTAGGTAGCTGAAATGATATCTTAAGATTTTTTTTAAATAAGTAGGTAGGTACCTATATCTGCTAGCAGTCACTTCACTAGCATTGGCTGATTATCTATTAGTAGGTAAATAACTAAGACACAAATGTAAATTTTGAAATTCTTAAAGTAATTTTATGTATTTACTAACATTACATCTTGTTCATTTATGGAAACAGAATGATAATAATGTCATTGTTGTGTTGCTTACGTCTCGCCTCTGCATCAAGGTGAATAGCCTGATAAGTTGATAGCTGATATACACACAAACATTTTCATGAGTTCTTAGATTGGTATCAAAAATATTAATGAAAAAAAGTACTTAAGTATATTTTTAGATAACTTTAAGTAGGTTTTAATTTTAATTATGAAGAATAGGGACATAAAATAATGTTGTTGCAAAAATAGTACCCTTGTTATTGTCCATAATAACGAGAAAGTAGGGAGTGTCTTTTGGCTTACAATGCTCTTTTGGCACACCCAGTGTACTAGTGTAGTGCTTGCTACCTACATAAAAAGTATTTACTTACAAAAATAGTTTTGTATCTAAACTACAGGTGGCACTAATACCTACAGCTTATCAGGTGATACTGAACTGGAGATGACTCATTTCATTTTCCTCATTCAGTCTCTGTTAGATGACAAAACAACACTTTTGTGATTGTATTTTTTTCGTAATATTATGGATTTCAATGCGGATATGGTGTGTTATTACTACTACTAAAAACTAAATTCTGTGTGCTCAATAATATATTTCTCAACTAAACAAAAAAAAAATACTATCTGAAATAATTTATAAGTACCTTTGTTCTTTTGCTCTCTCTGTGAAATATGTTTACTAAAGTGGTTAGTGCTTTGTCCCCAGGACACTGTGAACATCCTGAAGGCTGAATGTTTCAAGTTCCCCCCGCTGAAGGAGTCTGACGCGATGTTCTCGGCCGACACGGCCCCCGAGTGGGCTGACGGCGAGGTCTGCCACAGGTCAGTCACCTTGTTATTGTGGTCCATTGTAAAACTGAGTTTGTTGACCTCGGCATTTTGGGATAATTATTGTTGGAAACAATATTTATTATAACATTATTGCTATATTTTCCAGAGTTTAGACTCTAGAATAATTTAATTTCTCAGTGATGATTAAGAGATAAAGTCAATAAGAGAGGTCAAGCATTAAAATAATGTGCATTCCTTTCATTCCTTTATTCCCCAGTGGGTGTACTAAGCTAATGATTGTTTATTCAATCATATTAGCCCATACAATTTAAGTTTTCTATAGGCATACATTCTCACCATTACCTTACTTAGCATAAATGTTTGGAACATAAAAATATTCTTGGTGATGCCAGCTAACTATGCTAAGCTTAGGAATGAGTCACAGAATGTTGCAATAATTATCAAGGTTTCAATATTTTAAATTTGACCCACTAGCAGTTGCCCAAATGACCAGCTTTGATTTATGTAGCTTGATATCCCTTGGTTTCCCTGTATAGATGTCGAGTTGCATTCACGATGTTGGTGCGGCGCCACCACTGCCGCGCCTGCGGGCAGGTGTTCTGCCAGCAGTGCAGCTCCAAGACTTCCACGCTGCCTAAGTTTGGCATTGAGAAGGAGGTAAGATATTGTATATTATTTAGGCTCCATGAGTAATAAGTATCTTCTGTCTTTACATGCCAAGCTCATGTTGTTGGTTCAAGTTCTGTCCTAGTTTATTCTATGATGATTAAAAGCGCAAACCATTGAGATTATTTTGTAATGTTCTATGTTTAGGTGCGAGTATGTGACGCTTGCTTTGACAAAGTTAGCCGACCACCAACAGCTTCTTCGGCTAAACTGGACATTGTTGACACGTCCAATGACTACGGCCCAACTGCTCAGACCCCGGTAAGTACAAGCATTCATTATTGCTTTTATGACCTAAATATTTTTTTTCTTTAATGAATATACAGGTGTTGCAAAAAAGGTATACTAAGCCAAAAACAAGCAATATTTATATTAAGAGATCATAGTAATCACCAAGTAACAAACAGAGTAGACAGAGCCAAGATACTCCAATGTCATTTTTACTTATCTCCAACAGGAGAACCTCAATAAGTTATGTTTTTAGCTATGTTTGGAATGAGATTTAAATTGTGAAATAGGTGTGACTTTGCCGATAAATCATTAGCACATTAATCTTTTATTCAGTACCTTGATTTCAAATCCTAACCTCCAAATTAACACTAAGGAATATAAAGAAAATTACCAATTTGCTTAAGAAATTAGTTTATTTATAGCTACGTAATGTTAAATCACTATCAATCGTAAGATTCACTTCCCGGCATCTCGCCACCAGGAACTAACATGGCAATGTTGTTTCCATTTAACAGAATCTGGTCTAGCTTGGTGATTTTCCGTCCTTCAGGCGTTGATTCGTATTCAGTGACGTCGTCTAGTAACATGTTCACAAAATCGTCGAATCCTTGCAGAGTTCCCACCATTTCTTTGTCGTTCTTCATGATAATGTGAATTCTTGAACCGATACATTTATCGACCAGCTCGAGCGGTAGCAATGTGTTTGGGTTAGGTAAAGATGACTGTGCCATTATAAAAGTTTTTTATATTGGAAAATAGATAGGTAATTCAATGGTTAAATATAAAAAGCGGAATGCAACAACAATCACAATATTCACAATTCCGTTTTTGACAGATTTGGCTACTTTGATTGTCATTGACAGTTTGTATATGGGCCGTGCGCTCGGTACACTCTATCGTGGCATAAAAGGTTGTTGTTGATTCTCTAAATCTCAGAATACAACTTCGACTAGAACTATTTACTCTATTTAGCGACACGATACGTTGATCCGAACGTTGCTTACGTTCAGAAATTATTTTTATTTTATTTTGCTAACATCATCGCATCGCTGCCTTAGTTTGTTGGAGTATTTCTGGACGAAACAAATCATAGTGTTACCAGCCTTTAAATACTGATACTTTTAGTAGATTTATGAGAACTTTATTTAGTTATTATCCTAATTTACCTAATATGATTTTTTCCACGTAATAGTGGTTCTGTAATAATGAAAGTGGTTCAATAATCCAGCATTGACTTGCTTTCGATACGGTAGTTAATGAAAGTAAACAATCAATCCATAAATGTATGTTCTTGTAATGTGAAATCTCGATTAATGATAATATTAATAATTACTTGTCATTTGTCTACCTGTGGAAATTTAAATTTTATTTAATAATAAAAAAACAATTTTAAAAAGTAGACTACGGTAGTAATTTACATAGTAGTTATTTTTTGTACGCTTGTTACCCTGAAATTTGACATTGACATGACAGAATACTTGTTGTCTTGTCTTTGTCTTGTCTATGGTACAGTTTTTGAAATCGAAGCGTTACAATTTTGAACAGCAACAATATTTTATTTGTTGGAGATTAATTTGGATTTGCGTTTACTCACTGTGATTTTACTGACAATGGAAAAAAGAAACGTGACTAACTTTCGAGGAGAAAGCTGCACACCGAACTACAAATTCCACATAAAGGACGAGCCGGTTACACCGAACAACGAAGAATTTGGTGAACACAATAACTTTGATTACTCCTTTGATAATGACTGCGGAGACATGAAGAAATCCCTCTCAATGAGCGATATTGCGGCTATAAGAGAAGACTTAATGAATTTAGAGCTTCAAGGAAACAAAGAAGAGGTTTATCATCGCTACAGGAGATCAACAGCGCACAGCCACGACCAGCCGCAAGCGCTGTCGCGTACCAAGTTTGTTTCAATGGCCGAAGCCATCTATCACTTTCAAAGAGACACCCCGGGGCGCTTCCACAGCACCCGGCCGAGCATCTTCCAGGCGCAGGGACATGCCGCCCGCCTGGAGCTCACTGTGCCGCAGTCACCCATGCTGCTGTGCAAACAACGCTCCCGACCGCTCCACATCATCTCGCAGAAGGAAAAAGAGGAACAGGAAATAGAGGAGATAAGAAAACACAAAATAAAAGCCAACCCTGTTCCAAAATCAGTGATTGAAGGCCCACACTTGCCCGAGGTACCCAAGAGACCGCTGACGCTCCTTGAACCATTCAATCTGACAGAAATACCTAAGAAAATACAATCTCCTGAACCTGTAATAAAGTTTAAAGCTCGACAAGCTCCCAAACACATCCTCGAGAAGCCTCAGATTCCCGCTAAGCCTCCAGTTCATGTTACTAAACCTCTGACACCCAAATTTCATTACAAACCTTTACAAGAGCAAATGCAAGCCTTCAGAAATAGACAAGCAAAACCTGTGGAGAAGCCCGCGCAAAAGCCAGTACAGCGTCATGGACCTATTCGTCCTGAACCATTCTCATTTGAAAAAAGAGATGAAGAATTAAAACGCCTCAAAGAAGAAAGGATTAAAAGACAGATTGAAGAAGAGAAAAAACAAGCAAGTCAGTTTAAAGCCCACCCATTGCCAGGCGTAGTTAGGAAGGTGATGATGAAAACTGCAGCTAAAGGTTGCTCATCCAATGCTTCTTCGGAAAATAAAGAAAACTTTAAGTTTGAGGCCCGACCGCCAGTAGTCCTCTATAAGGAGCCATTCAAACCTGTCCTGAAGCCGATACAGATAGTGAAGCCAACTCCATTTGCACTAACAACTGAAAAGAGAGCAGCTGAAAGAGAGAAGTTTGATAAAAATCTAAAGGAGAAGGAAGAGGAACAAGAAAAGCTGAGGCAGCAAAAAGAGAGAGAAGCAAAAGAGATTGAAGAGAAACAAATGGCTGCAATCCGAGCCAAATTGGTGCACCATCCCAAGCCATTACATGTGGCTGAGCCCTTCCTGCCTCAGAGATCTGAGATGCCATTGACTGTTCCAGAGACACCTAAGTTTATAAGACGGTTGAAGCAACAGTAGATTTTAATATTTTACCCCCACATGAAAAGGGTTGTTTTTAGTAGTGTGTATACTTGTGTCTGCCTATCTAATGTCTAATGTGAATTTATATAAAGTCCTTAGCTATGTTTGATCAAAATAAGTTCAGAAATTCAAATGTTATGCAGTCATTTGTTGTGTTTTTTAAACTATGGTTATGTTATTACAGTGGTGGACTTGTTCAACAAAACACTATGCACTGATTTAAAATTGAGTTTTAATTACAAGTGTTTTGGTTTAGGTCTTCCTCTGTAGTATATTCTTTGTGCCATGAGTGGGGCTATAGGCAGACACATCTTTAGTATTGTTATTAATTATGGTTAATTAGAATTATGTTGTGTATATATCCTACATTCTATTTACTCAAAATGATTTTTTACGCTATGACATTGTAATTTTATGGAATACAATTCATTAATTATGATGCGATAACATATAATTTTGTTTTTAGAAGTAATTTTATTCTTAGACATTAGCAGCATTGTCGTCAATTTTGTTTTAGGAAACATACATGAATGATAAATAAATGACTTTACAAATAATAATTGTGTGTATTTTACTCAACGACCTAATCCTAAAACCTAATTAGGTAACTGTATTTAGCCATTTTTTTAATGAAGATCCATTTATTGGGTTTTATATTTTAAGTCAACAACCTTAGTACAGTAGGACACTCATAACAGTATAGGTATATCCATAGACTAGAATGTTATAGGTATATCTGCCTTAGTTCACAAATTCATACATAAAATTGTGCATCTGTACCATGTCTTTTCTTAATGAACACATCATCTCAATCCTTCTAGAAGCGTCCAACAGGACCAGGCGGCAAGACGGCCGAGGAGCTACAGGAGGAAGAAGAGCTGCAATTGGCGCTCGCGCTCAGCCAATCAGAGGCCGAGCACAAGGAGAAGGAGCGGCGCTCGCGCACGCACATCGCGCCCGCCGCCGCCTCGTTGCATCCCACTGGTGAGGAAGTGTTGTGTAGCTGAGTTAGTAAAAGTATTGTTGTAAATATGCAACTGCCGCAGAGATCGGTATCTTATAAGCTTGAATTGTGTCTGGATGTGGCTCCGTAACTTATGAATGGAGAAACCGAGATGATTGAGAGATGTTTTTAGCTTTTTGTATGTCCTAACTAAGTCAAAATACCTAACTGCATAATATAAAAAAGTACATAAGTGATGCTCGTATTGCAGTATCCCCGACGCCGTCGTCAGTGAGCGCGTCGCCCGAGCACAGCGCGACCGGCAACCCGGAGCTGTCGCGCTACCTGGACCGCAACTACTGGGAGCAGCGCCTGTCGCGCGACGCCGCCGCGCCCACCGCGCCCGCCTCGCACGCCTCCGCCGAGCCCTCTGTGGTGAGTACAGCTGTGACGTCATCAGTGGGAGCTGTCGCGCTACCTGGACCGCAACTACTCGGAGCAGCGCCTGTCGCGCGACGCCGCCACGCCCACCGCGCCCAAAGCTGGATATCATCATCAACCTATAGCAGTCCATCGCTGGACGTCGGCGTTGTATCCAGGCGTCTATAGACTCAATAGGCGTTTCCTTAGTAGGATCATGACACTATATTCCTGGCCTTCCTAATCTAGTCGCTACTAGCTATCTGTCAGGATGGTTGGTCCAGCTGGTTGCAGGGCATCCTAGGATACGTTTTGCTGTTCATGGGCTCTCTCTACTCAAGAAATAATCTACCCCAGATAGTTGTAATAATGAACCTATTCACATAGGCTATGTTTGATATGTAATTAATGTATCAATGGACAACATTTCAAAAAACTAAAGCTGCTATAAATCGAAAACCATTTCGAGATTTAGCTCTAAAGGCCACAAAAAAATGTTTTTGTATTTTTTGGATGTATCATTTTCGAGAAAATCATAAAATAGTAAAAAAGTGCTGATGACGTCATGCATCAGGTGCGATGCGTTTTGATGATCAAAGCCTATAGATTTAAAAAGAAAGTAACTGTCACTTTCATTTTTGATTGAATTTGACGTTTTATCGTGACGTTGTTGTTTATTTGGGTCATTTTCATTAATTCTGTTCTGACACTTTCTGACTATTTTTTTATTTATTATTAAGAGATGACCTCTATATAATATGTCCCAGAGCATGCCACTGCCTACACAGCTGAAAAAATGCTTCTGCTTATTTTTTTACATGATAAGTACCTACTTTCCATCATTAGAAATATCAATGTCATTTGAAAATGACCCATTTGTTGGTTGGCATGTAAACAAAGTTTAAATGTCACTTGTCAGTGTCATTTATGTTTTTTTTCGAGACTCAGGCAATAGACAAAAATAAAAATTGAGCCTATTATGTGACGTCACTTCCGGTTTTAAAATAATTAACTTTAAAGTTAAAAATAACATGCAAAAATTAATGTATATACAAAATAAAAAAATACGAAAAATATAGGGTAAAGAAAATGAAATGTTGTCCATTGTAATAATGGCTTCTTTTCAGGACTACGCCAAGTCGGCGACATCCAGCAAAGCTCAAGCCGACGAAGACGCCGAGGATAAGGAAATAGACGAGTTCGTCGGAGCGCTGAAATCTCAAGTCGAAATATTCGTCAATAGGATGAAAAGTAACTCTTCAAGGTATGATTTTTCACTCTCAGTGTAGATTTTTCCTTTCTTGCGTCGGGGCCGATAATGTATGCTGCAAAACAACACAGATTGTTTAAAGTTAGATCTAAAGATACAGATCCAAATATATGTAGATATTCAAACACTTCCTTATACTAGATAACGAAGTGTTTGAATATTATAACATCATGGTTTGTATTGCAGCCCGCGAGCTCCGCTTCGCCGTATGTTTTTTGTCAGGGTGTCAGCTTCCTGCATACCAAATTTCATCATCATTATTTACAAGCTTTTGTCTTTAATATAATGTTTATCTTCTGTGGCAGGGGTCGGTCGATCGCCAACGACACGGCGGTGCAGAGTCTGTTCATGAACATCACGGCGATGCACTCGCGCCTGCTGCGCTACATCCAGCAGCAGGACGACAAGAGGGTCTACTTGGAGAGTTTACAGGTAATGTACATAATATGTATAGCCGTAGTGCGGAAGCACACGGTGATTTGCGATGCGTAATCTTGTTTGTTTGTTTCAATGTATTTATTAAGTAAACATAAAAAACACAGTACAATGGACAACATTTCAAAAAACTAAAGCTGCTACAAATCGAAAACCATTTCGAGATTTAGCTCTAAAGACCACAAAAAAAATGTTTTTGTATTTTTTGGATGTATCATTTTCGAGAAAATCATAAAATAGTAAAAAAGTGCTGATGACGTCATGCATCAGGTGCGATGCATTTTGATGATCAAAGCCTATAGTTTTAAAAACAAAGTAACTGTCACTTTCATTTTTGATTGACGTTGACGTTTTATCGTGACGTTGTTGTTTATTTGGGTCATTTTCATTAATTCTGTTCTGACATTTTCTGACTATTTTTTTTATTTATTATTAAGAGATGACCTCTATATAATATGTCCCAGAGCATGCCACCGCCTACACAGCTGAAAAAATGCTTCTGCTTATTTTTTTACATGATAAGTACCTACTTTCCATCATTAGAAATATCAAGGTCATTTGAAAATGACCCATTTGTTGGTTGGCATGTAAACAAAGTTTAAATGTCACTTGTCAGTGTCATTTATGTTTTTTTTCGAGACTCAGGCAATAGACAAAAATAAAAATTGAGCCTAATATGTGACGTCACTTCCGGTTTTAAAATAATTAACTTTAAAGTTAAAAATAACATGCAAAAATTTATGTATATACAAAATAAAAAAATACGGGTCCACTAATTTTCTATAAACTTTCCGAATAAATAATAAAAATATAGGGTAAAGAAAATGAAATGTTGTCCATTAACAATGACCCACAAAACCAGTTTACTGGTTTGTCTGTGGATTCAGATTTCACTGTTAATAAACTAATTATATTATATTCTATTTTTAAGAAACTTAGTGCTTAACAATAAATTTAACTTGATACTTATTTAAACATCAGACAATAGGTATCTATATTTTACTTAACAAATGTTTTTTTAACAATCTTGAGAATCTTGCCTTATTTGTTTCATCCCTTATTTCAGTAGGTAGATCATTTAATAATTTAGGTAATTGTTTTGTTTTGTTAGCCGTGTGATTCTTGCTAAATCGCCTTTTGACTGTCAAAATTAGGAGACGAAATCTTAAAGGTGCGGCCATTTGAATGCCGTGACGCCCGTGACTAATGCATCACGGGGACCCTTATTCTTGCATCAGTCACTATATGTTTATAGACGAATCTATAATTTTGAAACCCGTGTTATAACTCTGAATAAAGGCAGGATTCGAAAGTTGATATGGATTTTTAAAATTCTAAGACATGTAGCGTCACCCGCACTTTTGACTAAAATATATATTGCACTAGCCCAACCTATCCTAATGTGTATACCAGTATGGGGTGGTTCGTCTTATACCCCATTTACATTCAGCCCCTGCCGCTGCCCCTCGCGCTGCCGGCAATAATTCCCTAAATATTGCTGCAGCAGGATCGAGAGGAGTGAGTGTTTACATACTGCCCTAGCACTCACTTCGCTTTCAACTGTCGGCAATGGCAGACGTCGAAATAATTACATCGGCCGCGGTCTCATTTTATATAGGGAGAAAAAATGTATAGGCAGAAAAAAGAAACGACCACTAAGGGGCAACACAACATTATCTGATGCATTAAAATCGGTTCAGTCGTTGCAATTACCTAAACGATCACCATGTAGTAGAAACAAAAGACACATGCGTTACTCGAATGTACCCATAGTACGTAAGAAATTAGCTCTTGATAAATAATGTTAAAACCCCTAAATTTATTAGACAATCAACTTAAGTACAAGTGAACCTCCTCCAGGCGCTCGGCGAGTACTGAGCGTCGGAGCTGAATGTAAACACGCACTGCCACTCGCGCTGCCGATCCTTTGACTTCCGCACAAAAAACCGCCATTTAGGGGAGCGCCGGGCAGCGCGAGTGGCAATGGCAGCGGCATGAGAAGTATCGCGTTTACACACTGTCCTGCCCACTTCCCTGCCACCTTCCCTGCCCACTTCCCTGCTCACTTCGGCTGAATGTAAACGAGGTATAAAACCAAATTCATAGAAGTGGAAAGAGCACAACGATCTCTATTAAAGGTGATATTTTTCAAGCATTACAGATACCCTACTACTCTGCTATATTCTAATAGCCATGTCCTAACTGTGAGAAAGCTATACATTTTGAATATAATTTTAAGGTTTCATAAACATTTTGCTTTTGATCAATCCCTTCTCAATAGAAGGAGAAAGGATCTTGCTATCCCTTCCATTTTTAAAAAAACGGCATTTGCAAGTAATCAATACGACAAGCAAGCAGCTCACGTATACAAACAGGTAAACAAAGCTCTTAGCATATACCCTATGATTATTCGCGATTGTAAAAGGACTGTTACAGAATGGCTAGATAAACTTGATTACGGTGACGTAGAGAAACTCCTAAAATATTCATCGTAGATTGTATATTTGTGTAATTATTTATTTACAGCATAAATAAATTATTAAATGGTATGTAGCAGCAAACATACACACACACACACACACACACACACACATATTCACACACACACACTAACCATATTACTTTAAATATAACTAATTTGTATACCTATTACCTACTTAATTTAAAAATAATGTTTGTACTTACTTAGGCCTAATTTCACACCATTCGGTTAGGTTAAAAATACCTCGGTTTGGTTACATGTTGCACCGTTAAGGTTAGTGAGTGTCCCACCATGCTAAATCACGGGGTTAACTCCCTTGATCGGGTGATAAACTTGATTGCTGCTGTGGGGTTCCGCTAAGACTTGGTTAAGACCGGTAACCAGGCAACGGGTTGTTTACTTGTCACTCATTCTGTCAAGATTCAAGATGGAAAAATGAACAGAGCTTTTGATAAACAATATACGAACTAGATGTTGTGGGACATAAAAAATTAAGCGAAATACTGTCTGGGTTTTATATAATGTCAAACCGAGATAAAAAATTCAATTTAATGTCCTAACCTAACTTGGAACCGCAATATAGAAACACAAATTGATGGCCCTACCTGGAAATCGAACCCGGGATCCCTGGGTGATGAAGCTGAGCTTCTACCACTAGACCACAGAGGTAGATTCAAGAAGTTAAACCTAATGACTTAATGAGAACTATTGAATGAAGTGAAAAATCTTCTAACAAAATATTTTAAAATAAGACCTTACTTAGAAATTGATGTGTTATTTCCCGAGAAGTTTCTTTTGCACTGACACTCCATCTTGTTCGTTGTATTGTTTTTCAAAGGGCATGGCGTAATAATATTATTTTCAATGACGGATGTCAAAAAACAACCTCGGTAGAAATAGTAACCATGGCAACCTCAAAACCAAAAAGTTTGGTTGTTTGAGGTTGTTTGAAATCACAGAGACATAGACAACAAATTTCAATGAATATGACAGAATATTGAGTGAAGTGTGAGGGAAATGAGTGAATGATACACATAATGCTGGATTTATGAATGGTCTGTTAGATTTTCGTCGTGGGACTCAACCAGCACGCGTAGCACAGTATGGCTGGGACAAGATATAAATGACAGCTAGTCGCAACAAATTGTGTGATACCAGTTGTCCTCACAAACGCTAACATGGCCAACACGAAATAATCACTACAAGATGTGAGTTACAGTTTTGACACAGAGATTTGACGTTTTATCTTATTTGCTAACACGGGTGAACCAATTTGCCCACACATGTCACATTTTGACATTTGTTTGGTTTGCATTATATCACTCAAGTTTGAAGGTGGTGATATAAATATTTTAGTGAGACAAGTATTGTTACAATGGCGGTCAATTATTTTAACTTTATACTTGCCCAGCAAGAAGAGGCACACGAAAGAAAGATAACGAGGAGGATGATACGGGACTCCCATAACCCGTTTGAAATGCCAGCAACTGAATTCCAAAAAGTTTTTCGGCTAACCAAAGAAATGGTGTTATTCTTGTGCGAGGAATTAAGGATGGAATTACAGCCCATTAATGAGGAAGATGGTCTGCCCATCCACATAAAAGTGAGTACAAGGACGCTTTCAATATTTTTTATTAAGTTACAAGCTAATGAATGCAATGCGAGTCCACAGAAGTTGCCTCTCGGAATGATGTGAAACTTTTGCTTTAATATGTCCGGCCAACCTTTTACAGTCAGCGACTAATGCTAATCCTTTCACAACGGCAACGGTGAAAAACCCTAGTCTATTGTTTGTCACCAACATGCTAAAAACTAGGAATAAAAAGTAGGTTTACAAGAAATCAAATGACTCTAATGAATCTCACATACTTAATCTATTCTTTAGGTTCTCACAAGTGTTCGACTACTGGGTGATGGTAGCTACCAGAGGCCTACCGGACAAGATCACACTGTGTGCATTGCCCAAACCACTGTGAGCAAATACCTCGCTCAATTTACCGAAGCAGTGAATAGAGTGTAAGTACATAGTCTATGAACTTTATGCTTCTTATTCCATTCCATGCAGTGTGCCAGGTGCATTCTTACGCCCTACAGAGAATATAATATGATATAATAACTTTACTTATGTATGTTATAAATAAAATGGTATCTTATTATAACACATATTTTAACATTACTGCTTTTTTAGATTACTGCCAAAATGGGTGTACTTTCCTGCTACTGAAGCAGAGAGGCAAGCCCTCAGTAGAGGGTTTCAGGAGAAGTTTGGTGTACCAGATGCAATTGGTGCGGTTGATTGCACCCATGTTGCAATATTCCCCCCGCCAGGACCTCAAAGGGTTCAATACCGGAACAGAAAGGGATACCATTCCATCAACACCCAATTGGTAATTGCACCTGTTATAATTTGACACTACACTGAGGTAAATTGTAGTAGCGAGAAAAGTTGAATATAATTATAATGTGTGATGTGGGTTCGATTCCCGCCCTTCACATCTACCAATGAGTACTATCTACTATATACCATTGCTGCATTGCTCTTACGGTGAAGAAAAACATCGTAAGGAAACCTGCATATTATCATCTACTTACTATATTTAGCACATCATGTGTAAACCATTGACATAAATAAATAATAATTTATTTCATAGCCAAACTTAAACTTAATTACAAAAAAAATCAAAGTTAACAAGCATAGATTTAGGCTGTAAGCTATATGCATGAATAATATGTCCCCTGATACTCAAACTAGGTAAAAACCTGTAAGATTAGTGGTCACATATATGTGTAAACATATTACTTATTCTGTAGTGTGAACCCACCAACTCGCAGTGGGAAATGGTCCAAGCTTAGAAAGGTAGTTTAGACTACCTAGACCTTGGATATGCACAAATATTACTGTTTAAATTTGGTGGGCGTATTTCATATATGTTTCTTTTTTTTTATTGAATTACAATTGTAAATGAGTCATCTTATTTATCATTACTAATCATAAAACAGGTTTGCGATGCTGACTGCCGAATTCTGCATGCTAATGCACGGTACCCTGGAAGGGTCCATGACCAATTCATCTTTAATCACTCAAATCTGAGGAGAGAGATGAGTCGACTATACGAGGCTCGAATTGGCTCATATTATTTATTGGGTAAGTTATTCATTACTCACATAGATACGACAGTAAAAAACTTATTTAATTTACTTAAACTTTTAATGAATAAACTATGAAAAATATATAATTAAAACAATTGTAGATATTAATTAAAACTAGAAAAAAACAACTAAGTGAGAGATCATTTATGTCCTTAACTATCACAATTATTCTTACTAACTATTAATAAGAAAGCTAAAAATCTTAACAACAAGAAACTATTTTTATTTTAAGTAGGCACCAATCAGTCTTATGTATCTTAAACTTATGATCATTTATGTCCTTAACTATCACAATTATTCTTACTAACTATTAATAACAAAGCTAAAAATCTTAAAACAAGAAACTATTTTTATTTTAAGTAGGCACCAATCAGTCTTATTGTATCTTAAACTTATATGTATATTAACTACCACAGCTATAAAATCAACAAAAAATATCCTTTATTAGGTATTCTTACCTATCGAGTGTCACAATAATCAGTCTTACATATCTCATAATATCTTAATCTATAAAATAATTATTTCTTCACCACCATTTTCTGCCAAAAGTCTGTAACAAATAAAAATGTTTCAGGAGATTCTGGTTATGCCCTCGAGCCTTGGGTCATGACTCCTATCGTGGATGCCCCAGAAAATAGCCCAGCTGACCTGTACACACAGTGGCACTGCAAAGCACGCAATTGCATTGAGCGGACAAATGGATATCTCAAGGGTACCTTCAGATGCCTTGGACATGACAGGGTACTTCATTACAGCCCAGAGAAGGCCTCCGCAATAATATATACATGTATAACACTGTATAATATTATGAAGCATTACAGGTTGGTAAATTATTTTTCTTTGACTACAAAACAACAAAATGAAATTGAAATGGGCAGCTTATTTTTTGTAAAATGAAAGCTGAATATTAATATTACAAATATATTTCAGGGTCCCATTTGGGAATCACGATGATGAAGTCAATGAAAATGAAGAGGGAAATGCCGAGCCTGTAAGACCAGCTGGCGCTTTGCTGCGTGCAGGACAGCAGCGTCGATTACAGTTAATAAATAATTTCTTCACTTACATTGCGTCTTCTTTCTGCCCTTATCTTAAATACGTTGCCCGTATAGGAATTTCCCTCGACTGTGTCATTAAGTCTCTGGAAAGAATTATCAATATAATAAAAGTTTACGTACATGTACCTATAGTATGTAAAATTTTCAAATAGCTATATCAATTTATAAAATAGTTAAATAACTGAGAGCTGTATGAGCAGGTAAAGATAAGTTATCTTACTCTTATTCAATTAGTTAAAATTTTGGCATGTACAATCACTTCTAACTATAAACAGTAAAAATCTGCATGTTTGCATGCACATCTAAGCATACCTATAGATTATAATTGATTATTATTATTATGTATACTCACATTTAATAGGACATTTTGGTGCTGCAACAGATTATTATGTTCCTGTTGCATGTTTAAAAATGCAACAGGTGGTTGTTGTTGTCTGGGCTGTCCAGATCGCTGGCGACGCCGGACTCTGGTGGTCCTAAGTGGACTACTTTCAGCATAATCATGGAGAGCCATTTCTGTCTCAATAGTTATAATGGGCTCATCGGTTGCTACAATCTGTAAGACAAAGATAAAATCAAGTTGAATTATTACATAGCTAGCTAAAAACGAAAGAAGTCACATTTTGCATGGAAATAGCTGGATAACATGAGAATCCCAACTTTCACAGTTAAATAAAGCTTGCTGGAAATTCTAAAAGGGTTTGAATACTTACAACTTCCCTCCCAATATTTGTTTCCTCCGGGCCTATTCCTACAGAGCAATCTTGCCCTGTGGCGTCTAGCACTCTCAGTGCAACATTGGAGACACTGGGCACTTCTATTATATTGCCAGTGGCATTTCTTGCAGTATTGGCTGCTGCATTTTCTTTGCGCGCCTTTCTTTTAAGGTCTCGCCATGTCTGAAACATAACATTTGGTTTAAATACTAACAAAAACATTCAAAACCACCCATGCAAAATAATACTAATATGCTGATTATTCATTAATTAATACCTGCTTCCACTGCACAATACTTTTGTCAGGGCCAATTTCTTTAAGGACGTCTCGGACCTCTTGCCATTTTGCCTCCATAAGTCTTGCCCCTAACGGTCCTGTGAATTCGCCATTGGCCAGCATGTGGTCCTGGCTCATTATATCGGCCAGCTTGGCCAGTTGTGCATTGTTGCTTCTGATTCTGTAATTAAATTGATTGGATCAACTAAACTTACTCATCCCTTATATATTTTTTATCATAGTCCCAATGATGATTGTTCCTCTACTGTACATAACTAGAACTTGTATTATGGTGACTATTTAAGACATTTTCTATTCTAAACCTCTTGGTAGGCAGAGCTGTTGAAAACTTTCGGATAAGTTCGGACATTAAAAATGTTTCAATGATAGAAAACATTGGTAGAAGACAGAGTAGATAATATAATAGTACTTACTGTTTTTTTCCTTCCATTGTTTAGTAGTTAAGGGCTAACTCCTTTGGGCAAGCGAGGTCGTTTATAACATTCAATACCTATCAAGTTTAAGTTATAATAAGTATATTATTTATTCTAAAACGCAACCGAAATAATGAAAACAGAATAGACGTTTGAAGACGTCAAAAAAATTGTCTCATAAACTGTCAAAAAAACCATAGACAATACAAACAAGAGCCACAAATGAGGGATTTTCAAAAAAAAGAACGAATGAAATACATATTTCCACAGAGCAGAAAAGTTTCAGTGTCACTGTGGCTTATATCCAATCACACAACTAAAATGAGTCCCATGTACACCCTATGCTAACATTTAAGACTGATATCAAAAAGTGACTCGATTTAAACAGTCACTTCACATCTTGTCTTATTATGGCCATACTAGCCGTGCAGCTAACAAGGGTAATAATCCTTAACCTCGTCGTCAGCAAATGCGTGATTTAGACTGTAACTAACAGAATCATGAGAAACCAGGTCTCAACCTCCTAATTAGAAAACAGCCACTGTATGCTATGAAAAGAGCGGGACCACCTGTCACAAGTATCTTTATGCTTACTAGGTGGTTCCAACCTTGTATGTATTTATTTATTTATTTATTTATAAACGCTTTATTGTACACAAACAAACAATATACAAAACAGATTACAAATTTAAAACATATAGGACGTATACAAAGGCGGGCTTATTGCCAAAAAGCAATTTCTTCCAGCCAACCTACGTATAATGTAACTAGCTATAAGTTTGTTAAAGAAATAAAGAATATTTGAATTTGAATTTGAATAAAGATCCTTTACCATCTAGCTCAACTTTACCAACGTCCCTTTTCTTTTCTTATGCTTTCTTCTATCTGACCATCACAAAATAACATCAGTGGCATCATCAATGGCATCACACATAGATTCATAACCTTGCATCTCCACCCTCAGGACAAAGTATCCCAGATCCGCGACAGCCGCGCGGCTCTCGACACTCTTCGCGCGGAGCACGCGGCCCGCATCGCCGCGGCGGCCGAGGCGGCCGACAGACAGAGACAGATGCAGATGGCGTCCAAGCTGCAGGCTATGCGGAAGAAGAAGCACGACTATCTGCAGTATCAGAGGCAGTTGGCGTTGCAGAGGGTGCAGGTTTGTAGGGTGTTTTACTACATTGAGGCTAAGGACGCTGGTCAATACAGACAGAGACAGATGCAGATGGCGTCCAAGCTGCAGGCTATGAGGAAGAAGAAGCACGACTATTTGCAGTATCAGCGGCAGCTCGCGTTGCAGAGGGTGCAGGTTTGTAGGATTTAAAGTTATTTTATTAGACAAAACTGCAATGACACGAAAGCCGGTTGAATGTATTTGGTATCCTAAAATCTAAAAAGATTGTATTTCATAATGTAGCAGGTCACGAATGATAAATAAGGTAATAATAATAATGATGAATAAGGTCACGCTTATGGCTATATGATTTCTCCGTTTGTTTATTTGCCTTTACTAGTTTGAACACCAATCAGTTATTTTATATTCATGAACTTATTTTAAAAATTATTCCCTGTTCCAGGAGCAAGAGCGTGAGATGCAGATGCGCCAGGAGCAGCAGAAGCATCAGTACATGATGTCGTCGGGCGGCTACTACATGCCGGGCGTCAGCGCCGTGCACCAGTTCCAGGCGCCCTACCCGCAGATGTACGCCAATCAGTATATGATGCCCCAGGCCAGCGCCGACGGCTCGCTCAACCAGCCGCAGATGTCGCAGGCCAACCTCATCCCCAACCCCATGAACAACGCCCCGCAGTCCATGCCGCAACTCACGCAAGGCTACGCCATGTCAACATCAACCGCCAGCCAACCCACCAACCAACAGTCCATCAGCCAGGCCAACATTCGCCAGCCGCTGGGACCGCACATGTCCATGCCCAACCAGATGATGATACAACAAATGCACCAGATGCGGCTCGGCCAACCCAGCGTGCCGCAGATGGTGACGCAGAACGGCTACGCCAATCAGAACATGCCGCAGAGCGGGCAGACCACGCCGCAGTTGCAGAAGCAGAACCAGCCGCAGCCCGGCATGATGCCGCCCATGTCCGTCGGCCAGCAGGTCAACCCCAACAACCCCATGATGGCGCACATGCAGAACATGAGGATGCCCTACCAGCAGCCCGGACAGGTGCCCGGCTACCCCATGCAGAACCCGCAGCTCCCCAACATGCAGCAGGCGTCGCAGCTGCACATGCAGGGGCAGCCCATGTCGCTCCCCGGGCAGCAAATGATGCCGGGACAGAACCCTAACATGCCCATTCAGAACCACATTCCGACTAGCAATCAAAACGCACAGCAGGGACAGCAAGTGCCTCAAACACAAGGGCAACAGATGCCGCAGCCGCCCATGAGTCAGGGGCAGCCGATGAGCCTCCAGACCCAGTCAATGCAGTCGCCCAACCAGCAGATGAATATGCAAATGATGCCTAACCAACAGATGCTCTCTCAAGGTCAGCCGATGCCTAGTCAAGGTCAACCAATCATGAGTCAAGGCCAGCAGATGCCGGCCCCGGGCCAGCAGTACCAACCCGGTCAGATGCCTCAGCAGATACCCAACCAGGGGCAACCAATGCCAGGTCAGCCTCAGCCGGCGGGACAGCAAATGATTCAAAATCAGCAAATGCCTCAGAATCAGCAAATGCCACAAAATCAGCAAATGCCACAAAATCAGCAAATGCCACAGAATCAGCAAATGCAGATGGGTCAGCCCATGCCTGGGGGTCAACCCGGCATGAATCCAGGGCAACAACTGCCTCAGGGTCAACAGATGCCTCAAAATCCGCAAATGACACAAGGGCAACAGATGCCTCCGAATCAGCAAATGGCGCCGAACCAGCAGATGCCGGGTCAAATGTCGCAGAATATCCCCGGGCAGATGAAGGTGCAGCAGCAGAACTTCGTGAACGCGCAGCAGCCGCCCGGGCCGCCGCAGCAGACGCAGCAGCAACAGACAAACGTCAAGTCAGAACACAACAACAACACGGCAGAGCTAATAAGTTTCGATTGAAAGTAAACGATATTTTTAGTTGCGGCGCTATGACACCGTTTTACACAAATGACTGGCAAACCTTATCTGTGCGACTTGCTCCATCTCGATAACTCGTCTCTCTGTCGCTAGCCGCCGAGCTAGCTACTGAAACCTCAGTAATATTCTTGGTGCAAGTCGCACTCAGGTGTAAGCGATATATTATCTAGATTTTATTCCCTGAAATTTATGTAGTGTGAAATGATACTGATACTGAAATGTTCGACAGTAAAGTATAGACACAGATTGTAGAGGTAGGTATTTATTGTATAATTGTTGCATTTTTTTATAAACATCACTGCAAGTTGAAATTATCTAGAAAATTAGCAGTTTTATTGCATCCTTATTTTGCTTTTAATGTTAAAAGTAACGATATGGCCTTGTAAGCTTTGTAAAAATGTGCATCGTGTAAAAATACGTCATTTTGTAGTACTAGCTCATAATTAAATAGAGATTTTATTATTTTAAATTTAAAATACATATTTTTGTTGCTTTTTTTATTTTTGTGGAATAACTGATTTGTTACATTTGTATCTAAGTTATGTAAAATATATACTTACCATTAAATATTAAAATATCAACATGTATTTTATTTTTAAGTTTTACCGTTTGCAGCCTGAGTGAGCTATATAAGTAATAAATAGGTAATGCATTTGTTTCGGGCGTCAACGTCCTTATCATATTACTAGCGTAATATTAGTTCAATGGTCCATATCATTTCCAATACAAAATAATACTAGATTTTCAATTTCGATTTTCAATCTCGCAGAATTACCACATGTTCTCTATGCGCATTTTTAAGAGAACGTGAATGGAATATTATTTTACTGATAAATCTAAATCTACACTAGTGATAAATCTACACTACATGATGGCCCAGCGAAATGGCCATTCGATGGTTAACAGTGTTAACACGTCGTTCAGTCATGATTTCGCTATTTACTAACCAAGTATGAAGCTTTAGCCAGTGCGGCTAGCAGCACATAGTTACAAATATGTCTAGAAAATTAAATGGCGTAAAAGGTGGTGACAGATGGAATATCTACCGCACCAGCACGCAGAGGGGGTGGGCCACGTGTAAATGGAGTGCGTACCGTTGCTATTCCGGTAGCAATAATAACGGTAGACGAATATCATTAGATGAGACGGGGCTAGAGAAATGGGTATCTTATCTAAGGTAGGTACTTGGCTGGACCAACCGTGGCAAACCGTTTTGCATTATGCGCTGTTTCAACTTTGCATTGAGGAAAACTTCTCGTTATAGATAAGTACTTATTTTCCTCCAAGGTAACGACCAAACTTGAGATTTTTTTTAACATAATGGGCTAAGACCTCAGAATAATGAATACTCACAAACCTTAGCTAGGAGCATTGTCTATGATTGTCTCTGTGTGTATGTTGTCAATGTCACCTGTTAATGTAAACGTCATGGTCCTGTCATAAATCGTATTTCGGCGCGGTTATGTTGTAGTTTTCAATTTCAAAACAAACTTTTTATTTGCCGATTTCGTGAGAATATAGTGAATTTAGAGTAAAATGGAAGTTGAAGATGATAATCAAGAAGGCCCATTTACCGTGTGGCAGATGTTCAACGCCCCGACCATGGTTTTGTTTAACAATTTGGAACATGCAGCGGACGGTCTTGATCGATTGTTAACATCTATTTTGAAGCTCTCAGGGTAAATAATGCACAAAATCATTTTCTGAATCCCATATTTACGTATTTTCTTATTATTTTATTCCATTATTTAACTTTTAATCTAATTTCATATTAATTAATTTCAGGGACTTTTCAGAAGTGTTAGTACCTAGGCCAAACTCTTCCAAGTTCCCAGATGAATACTACAAAGCTTTTAACACTTGGCTAATAGGCCGGCTGTTTTATGTTTGGTCGGTAAAGGAGTTAGAAAGGTAATTCATCTTAAAATATGTAATGTAATTTATGTCAGTTGTGAAGTAGAAATGACAAAATGTAAACATATATATTCAATAATAAAATGGTTTCAGAATTCATATTACAAGCAAGGATGCACAATTAAAAATACTGAACATATTATCTGTAAATGGGGCTTCATTTTATCAGGACATTCACTCCGAATACTTTAATATATTGCAACAACTATCTGAATATTACAAGGAAAATGCAGAAAATCCTTCAACAACGCAAAAAGAATTGGCAAATTTTTCAACAGGAAATATACAGATACCTAACACCCAACTGGACTTACAGTCAATATATGTTACTGTTAAAGATCTTCAGACTTGCGAGAGGCTGATAGAACTAACTTTACAGCTATTAAGTGACAGCATCCCCGTAAGTCCATTTCACACTGACCAAAATGGTAACTCCTATGAAACATTGTACTTACTTGTCTTGGGTATGTTGGAAAATTACAATGCTCATTTAAAATTATGCTGCTTGAATTTTTTCCATGAAATTATTGATAAAAGTGATAAAGTAAGTGTAACAAAGTTCAGTGAAAACTTTCCAGAGGTTTATGATCAATTCATGTACTGTTTAGAGGCAATCACTGCTTCTATGCCTATTTACCATGAGAAGGGTGAGGTAGATGGCATTTACTTGGAAAAATTCAGCTTATTCATGGTGAACATGCTAAAGAAAATCACAACCACATTAGAAAAGCGACACAAACAAATTGTAGCTACTGTATGCACTGTCATATTAAATACTGCCCATGGAAAAGTTTTCAATAAAGACTTGAAAACATTTTGTTTGTCATTAACCTCCATAGTTGATCTGCCAGAAGAGTACATTGATATCAGAAACAAAGATAGTAAAGAACTTTATATTCTTATGGAATATTTTACACATATTATTGTGTCTTGCTTGACCAATAATGCTAAGGACCTAAAAGGAAATAGTCACTACCAGATGCTTTTGAGTACAGTAGTTGAATCAATGGAGTCAGCTAAGCAAAATGTGACCTCTCACAAATATGATAAGTTTCTGCTCCTATACCAATTGAACAGGGTTGTAGCAGCACTTACTATATTACAAAATATATACATAAAACATCTAGCAGTCTCTAATAAAGCTGCAAAAGAAAAAGTACAGCTACTATCTGAAGACAATACCAAAAAAATATTAATAAATGTGGTCACCCTACATGCAGCTTTGAAAACTGATGTGATTCATGACATAGAAATAGCTACAGCATTAATGGAGATCTCTGTATTAGTAGCCACACTAAGCCAAAATGTCTCCAGTTCAACTATGTCACAAGTTGTAAAGATCCTGCAAATCACGGAATACAGTGATGATATCAGAATAAATGCACTGAAGTACTACACTATAGTCAATGTGATTCTTAAAAAGAAGCTTGATGATGGTGCTAACAAAGCTATACTGTCATTTGTTAGCACATTGACTAGATCAAAAACTTCATCAACTTACAAACAGGTATGTAGGTACCTACTTGTGTTTGCATACCACATTGAAAAAGTTGTTCAAATTACTCTTTGTGATTAGGTCATAAATTATTTAAGGTTATAAGGTCATATATTACTTTCTGTTTCAGATAATCTCAGCATGTCCTATTTTGCTGCTGAAAAAAACTTTCTCAGAGAGTAAACTAATTGCTGAAATACTTCTGCCAGCTTTCCTGATGAAGGATGCAGACATACACAAAGAACTTTGCAAGGTGCTTCCTATTTTAGCTTGCATGTCACTGGGAAACTGTGCAGTGGTGTTACAAACCAAAGAGGAAATTAGAGGACATGTGATATACTCCAATAACTGTGCAGCCATTTCAATTGTATGCTCCAAATGCCACAACACCGATAGAACAAAACTTACACCAGAACAGTTCCTAGCAGACCTAAGCAAAGATAGTATAGTCTTTGATACTGAAACTAGAAAAAGAAGTTACAATGATTCAACACTAGCTGGTCAAAGAAGCCTTTTTGCTAAATTTTTGAATTCCAAGATTTATTCGGACTTGGCAGATAGTGGGTTTTTGAATCTGGTTGAAGGATTCTCCAATCATGGTGTTTTTAATCTGAATACAGCCACTGATGTATTTAGTGTTGGCAATTCACATGATGTCCTCAAAGTGCTCCGACAATTCATTGATAATATTTCAGTAAGTATATTGTAAGATAGTTAAACATTATGCCCATTATGCTTATTGCTAACAGCATACTTTTTTTTCCAGGAAGACACTGATATAGACAGTGCCCAAAAGGAATCAATGTTTAATGTAGCAACTAATCTCTTAGTTAATTCAACCAAAACAAGCCTCGAGAACAATGACTACAATCACCAGACCCAAACTTTGAACTGCATAAAAGAGTATGGGCTCTCAAAGAACAAAAAAGTGCTGTTGCCCAGTACAAAGCTACTTGTGTACTTCATTATGCATCCTCAGACGTCTCTGGGGCCAAAAGCAGTGGTGTACTTGAGGGATATCTGTGAAGCACACGACACGACCCCAAACCAGGTTTACCACAGATACAAGAAGGACTACTGCAAGCTTTTCGTCGATTGCAGCTTATACTGTGGCAAGGAATTCGCGATGTCGCTACTAAAGGTCGTCAGAGCATTCGGCTTTGTGGGTTACAGAGATTTCATTTCGAAGGATGTCCACCATTTCCTACCTTACCTGATACCATATTCAGTCAAAATAAAGGAAGTTCCATCAATCATCGAAGAAATTGCGTCACTGGTCCAATGCTCTGTATCGGATTTTCTAACAGATAGATTTCCGCACATCTATACCCACATATATCTGTACGAAAATGACAGTGTGGCCAAAAAGTGCTACGACCTGATTGAACGGCTGACTAAGTCGTCTATACTGAACCTGATAAGAAGACATTTTAGAATAATATTGACTGAGTTTCTTCTACAATACTGCTGTAATCCAGAGAAAGTGCTGGCCGCATGTCGGTACCTGGCCTGCCACGACCCCGACGTGTCTACCACCTCTGGGAGCACCAACATGTCAGCATCCCAAGTAGCTGACTTCTTGCAGCCAAAGTTCCTTGGCGTTCTCGCATACATCGACCACAAACTCGTCAACGCCAAAGTGGCCTTGTCTGTCAAGCGAAAAGCGCTTCAGAGCTTCCCGGACATAATCAAACTGATGGGAGTTAAATATTTGACGCCGTTAAGGTACAAAGTGCTTGCGACGTTGAGATCTGCCATGTCACTGGTTAACGAGTTTCCGAAGATTTTAGCTGCGGCTTGGAGTGCCTTCATCCACAATATTGACAGCATGTTGCTGGGACCCCTGCTGTCGAACCTGGCAGTCTCATTACTGCAGCAAATGGACCACGCGCCCCACGAGATAAACAAGGTATTCCAGTACCTGGTGTTGAGCAATGAGAATCTACTGAGCTCCCACATATCAGACCTTTTCTTCTTGCAAGACTCTAATATATCAGAGAAAGTTAAGCTGGTAATCAAAAGACATGTGAAGCGAACGCAGCCAGAAGGTTTCTTAGACAAGATTAAATGGTACCTGCAGCATTTGAACCAAGATATTCCGACGATAAAAGCGTGTGCGTTTTCTCAGCTGGACAAACTGCTTAAAAGCAACAGGACTGAGATTCACAAGGCCATATTTGGTGGGAAGACCATAGACCCAATCATTACTGAACTGATTGATTGTTTATTGACTGGTAAGTCACATCATTTCTTCAATCCTTATCAGTGCACCATGCTACTAATATTATAAACCCATTTGAAAACTATGGTATGCAGGAGTCTGCCACCCTGGATTTACTCATAGGCTACCTTTTATCCTGGAATTCCCGGAAGAACTTTCTAAGGCGATCCGATTCGCTATGTTACCTATATATTTCCTTCCCCAGGCTGCAAAGACTCGTCGCCAGCCGTAAGTGTATCAAGCGGCTCCTGCCTCGGCCAGCTCGGCGCCATAGAAGCGGGCCACCTGCCCCGGCAGTACGTGCAGCCGGACCGCTCGCCCTTCGCCTTCAGCATCAGCGACGACTGCTTCGCTGCGACGGCTCTTGTAGAACTTACTAGAGCGTTCCAGTATGAGAAGGATACTATGGTGAGGTTTTGACGAGTTTGTTTAGTCTCTAGTACTTATAGTCTCTTCCCAATCAGTGAGTGTATCAAGCGACTCATGCCTCGGTCAGCTCGGCGCTATACAGGGTGTTGCAAAAAGGGTATACTAAGCTGAAAATGAAATTACAATTTCAAAATTCGCGAAAACAAATTCATTCTCTATAGTAAAAAGTCCCGTGACCAATGTAGGATTCGGCTTAGTGTACCCTTTTTTACAGCACCCTGTATAAGCGGGCCACCTGCCCCGGCAGTACGTGCAGCCGGACCGCTCGCCCTTCGCCTTCAGCATCAGCGACGACTGCTTCGCTGCGACGGCTCTTGTAGAACTTACTAGAGCGTTCCAGTATGAGAAGGATACTATGGTGAGATTTAGACGAGTTTGTTTAGTCTTTAGTAGTTATAGTCTCTTCCCAATCAGTGAGTGTATCAAGCGGCTCATGCTTCGGTCAGCTCGGTGGTATACAGGTGTTGCAAAAAGGGTATACTAAGCGGAAACCTACATGTGCAGCATGGTATATCTAAGACCGAAAATGAAATCAGAATTCCAAAATTCATTCTCCATAGTAAAAAGTCCCGTGACCAATGTAGGTTTCGGCTCAGTATACCCTTTTTGCAACACCCTGTAAAAGCGGGCCACCTGCCCCGGCAGTACGTGCAGCCGGACCGCTCGCCCTTCGCCTTCAGCATCAGCGACGACTGCTTCGCTGCGACGGCTCTTGTAGAACTTACTAGAGCGTTCCAGTATGAGAAGGATACTATGGTGAGGTTTTGACGAGTGTGTTTCATAGATTCTTCCCAATCAGTAAGTGTATCAAGCGGCTCATGCGTCGGTCACCTAGACGCTATATAGGGTGTTGCAAAAAGAGAATTATGAGAATTCGCGAATTTTGAAATTTTGATTTCAGTTTCGGGCTTCTTAGATATACCATGCTGCTCATGTAGATTTCGGCGTAGTATACCCTTTTTGCAACACCCTGTAGAAGCGGGCCACCTGCCCCGGCAGTACGTGCAGCCGGACCGCTCTCCCTTCGCCTTCAGCATCAGCGACGACTGCTTCGCCGCGACAGCCCTTGTCGAACTTTCTAGAGCGTTCCAGTATGAGAAGGATACTATGGTGAGGTTTTGACAAGTTTGTTTCATAGACTCTTCCCTAGCCGTGAGTGAATCAAGCAGCATCAGTGATGGCTGCTTCGCTGCAATGGCTCTTGTCGAACTTTCTAGAGCGTTCCAGTACGAGAAGGATACTATGGTGAGCTTTTGATGAGTTTGTTTCATAGACTCTTCCCTTGCCGTGAGTGTATCAAGTAGCATCTGTGACGACTGCTTCGCAGCGACAGCTCTTGTAGAACTTACTAGAGCTTTCCAGTATGAGAAGGATACTATGGTAAGATTTTGCCGAGTTTGTTTCATAGACTATTCCCCAGCTGTTAGTGTATCAAGCGGCTCATGCCTCGGTCAACTGGGTGCTATAGAAGCGGGTCACTTACCCCGGCAGTACATGCAGCCGGACCGCTCGCCCTTCGCCTTCAGCATCAGCGACGACTGCTTCGCCGCGACGGCTCTTGTTGAACTTTCTAGAGCGTTCCAGTATGAGAAGGATACTATGGTGAGGTTTTGACGAGTTTGTTTAGTCTCTAGTAGTTATAGTCTCTTCCCAATCAGAGAGTGTATTAAGCGGCTCATACCTCGGTCAGCTCGGCGCTATACAGGGTGTTGCAAAAAGAGAATGATGAGAATTTGCGAATTTTGAAATTCGGATTTCAGGTTCGGGCTTAGATATACCATGCTGCACGTGTAGGTTTCGGCTTAGTGTACCCTTTTTACAACACCCTGTAGAAGCGGGCCACTTACCCCGGCAGTACGTGCAGCCGGACCGCTCGCCCTTCGCCTTCAGCATCAGCGACGACTGCTTCGCCGCCACAGCTCTGGTCGAACTTACTAGAGCGTTCCAGTATGAGAAGGATACTATGGTGAGGCTTTGACGAGTTTGTTTCTTAGACTCTTCCCAATCAGTAAGTGTATCAAGCGGCTCATGCGTCGGTCAGCTAGACGCTATACAGGGTGTTGCAAAAAGAGAATTATGAGAATTCTCGAATTTTGAAATTCTGATTTCAGTTTCGGGCTTAGATATACCATGCTGCACATGTAGGTTACGGCTTAGTATACGATTTTTGCAACACCCTGTATAAGTGGGCCACCTGCCCCGGCAGTACGTGAAGCCGGACCGCTCGCCCTTCGCCTTCAGCATCAGCGACGACTGCTTCGCTGCGACGGCTCTTGTAGAACTTTCTAGAGCGTTCCAGTATGAGAAGGATACTATGGTGAGGATTTTGAAGATTGTGATTGATAGGTAGTATAGGTACATAGGTAGGATATACATATACGGGGTTTGTAGGTAAAAAAAATGTTGTGGACTGTAAAATGTTTACAATAATCAGGAATATTAGTGGTCTTATTGATGACTAAATATGGCCCATACAATAGGTATTAGGAAACAGTGTTGGTATCAGGTAATTTAAATTAAGTATATTATTAGTACCTGGTTGTATTGTACATTTTATAAAGTAAAATGATTTTGTATAGACATTTTATAACGCTATTTCAGAACATGGATTGCTACGCTCTTACAATACAAGAGATCCTGAAGATTTACAACATTTCCCCGAATGGCAAGAAGGAGATATGGGACAGTTTTCCTGAACATATGCACCAAATTATGTTTCCACTACTCAGCTCCAGGTAATAAAAGTAGTGTGAATATAACTTTATTATCAATAATTATGTTATTTATGAATACTTTTAAGGTTTCCGTACCTCAAAGGAAAAAAAGAACCATTACATGATCACTTTTTGTCCATCCGTCTGTCTGCCTGTCTGCCACCACCCTTTTTATTAGAAAAGGGTAAAGGTATCAAGCTGTTATTTATTAATGTGCTAGCCATTGTATCGCCATAATAGTTTATATTGTATCTCTCATTTTCAGATATACCTTAGCATATCCTTCTCAACCAAAGAAAGCTCATCCGCTGTTTGGATCCGCCTATGCAACCACATTTCTTGAGTGGGCTCACAAGTAAGTTCATGATTTAACACATATTGGATGTCTAAAAAGTGAGATGATCTATGCTATCGGGTCGTCTTTTAAACTGTCTATTCTCAGTCTTAACTCTCTTCAATAGAGACTGCCATCATTATCACCATCAGCCAGTAATTTTCCCCTGCTAGACACAGGCCGCTTCCAAGGAGCGCCACAACACTCTGTCCTCGGCCTTCTTCATCCTGTCACTCCCGGCTACTCGAGAATTTTTATCTTTATCATCGATCATTCAGCATACACGACTAGCCTACTGCCACTGTAGATGTTAAGATATATGTATCGGCAGTATTCTATTCAAAATTCACAACACAAAACCTCCACCTTCCAGCTGGGCGGGCCAGCTAATCCCTCTCATCGAGTCCGAGAGCATCCGCGCCCTTGTCCGCGCCGTGCACCCGAGCATGCGGCGCGACGCGCGCACGCTGCTGCTGCTGCTGCCCCACGTGCTGCTGCACGCCGTCATGAGCCGCGCCGCGCACCGCCGCGTGCACCACGAGATGCAAGCCGTTATTGGTCAGTGGGTAGTGGGGGGTTGTAACTGGGGGGAGATGGCGCCCATCTTGGACTAATAGAGCGCTCTAATGGCGTCGCGCCGTTTTAACACATTCCAGTCGTGGTAAAAAGTGTCTTTAGCGCTATCAGGGTGTCCACTTTCTGGAAAGTCAGGGATAGTCAGGGAAAAGTCAGGGAAGCTCAAGGTGGTCATGGAAAGTCAGGGAAATCGATGGGTCACCTGGAAAGTCAGGGAAAAATGACTAGTAAAGCATATATATTTTCTAAATTGTAGTTCTTTCCTTTACTAATTATTATTTTTCTTCTATTTTATACGTAAAATACGTAAGTCATAAAATAAAATCTCGTAAGCCAGATTCCAGACTCAGTTCATAGTTTGTTCAATAGTAAAATTATGTTCCCTTTGTTAAATTTAATTCAAAAGACTCTTTTGAATGAAATTTAATTTATTAAGAAGATACCTATAAGAATAATTAACCGACTTCAAAAAAAGGAGGAGGTTCTCAATTCGTCGGGATCTTTTTTTTTTTTTTATATTTTTTTTTATGTATGTTCACCGATTACTCCGCCGTTTATGGACCGATTTTGAAAATTCTTTTTTTGTTGTATTGCATTGAGCTCCCAGGTGGTCCCATTTTTTTTCAGAATTTTAGTTCACCCCCAAGGGTGGGTAAAGGGGTAAAAACAGGGTATGAATTTCCATTTTGGGCACCTAGTAACCGATTCTAATGAAATTTAGAACGTAAATATAGTTCTTATAACAAAAAAATATGATGGTGACCTTGAGCTGATCTGATGATGGAAACGGAACGGAGTAGAGAGTAATTTGTAAAAATTGACGTTCATCAGAAAATTTTATATTTGTACGATGAATAAAAAATTTTGACTTTGACTTTGACTTTGACTTTGACTTTGACTTTGACTTTGGAAGGCAGTCAGGGGAACTCCTCAACGGTATATAGCAATTACTTCGTGTTTAGGCTTGAATGATTCGTATTGATTAGTAGGACTTTTTGGTATCATTTGCACCTTACTTTTGATTGAAAATTATTGCAAATATACTAAAAACTATAAAATAAAATAATAATTAAAAAAAATAAAAAACCGACTTCAAAAAACCACTAAAATGTAAGAAATAATTTAAGGTTTACACAAATTCTACTCGTATGTGACAGTACAAATATACCTAAGCAGGAACTGTTCTTTTTTGAAGTTGGTGCCGTATTTCTTCAGATTACTTTGTCACCGCACCAACATCAAAAAAGAACAGTTTCTGCTTAGGTATATTTGTACTGTCACATACGAGTAGAATTTGTGTAAACCTTAAATTATTTCTTACATTTTAGTGGTTTTTTGAAGTCGGTTTTTTAATTTTTTTAATTATTTTCTTTTGAAAAGAGTGTCAGCTTGCCTTTCTGAACAACTTTTGTTTTAAGAGTTCGTGATGAAAAATAAGTCCTCACATAAAGTGTTGGTGCAGACGCGCTGTATCGGCGCTCATTTCACTCATCAATTCTCATAATTTGCTACGGCAGTGGGAGCGCTTGCAGAAGCGTTTCCACCTAATGATTTTTTTAAAGCGTCGAGCCCATACGAAAATGTTTGATTTTGGTTTTGTTTTATTTGGTATTTACAAAGCTTAACATGCTTTACGGTGTTATTTCGGTTTTGAAGGTCCTAAGATTACTATACAAGGTGCTAGGACAAGTTTTATACACAAATTAAAAAGTTCATTTTATCTACTTGCTTCCAAACTCTCATTTCAACAAATATATATGAGTAGGTGTATTTCTTCAAAGCACTCTGTACTAATCCTACCATCAATAAGTGTGCCTAAATAAAATTAACTCTGTCTAACTAACGTCTTTTGCAATAATAACCAGTGGATCCCGCTTGGGTTTCCAAACTTTAAATGACTTTTTTCAAAAGTAAAATGACATTTTGAAAATTAAAAAATATACTTATACCTCTTTTTCAATTTTGCAAATACAAAAAAAAAATTACATGTTATGGCAAAATAAAAGTATTTAAACTTTGTGTACAAAAAAATTAAGTAGGTACTTATTTATCATTGCTTTCTATACATAATCTTGCAATAGTGGTAGATGTACGGTGGCCTGCGCCTAAAAGTATACAGGCGGAGTTTTTAAAATAGCGATCCCTGATGATAAAGGGACCAGCTACATCTGTTATAAATCCGGGGACGTGTTGTGTGTGATGTGTGTAGCAGTGGTGTTTATGTGGATGTGCTTGAGCAGCATGTGAGCTTGAGATTTTATTTGAAAACTCCGCCTGTATACTTTTAGGCGCAGGCCACCGTACATAGCCGAAATAGGGTGACTCAGGATCACTCGAAACAACTTTTGTTTTACGTGTTTTTGAAATTCGCGTTTTTTTCTCATATAATTTCACCTGTCTAGCAAAGTTTGTGTGGAAAATCTTTTTTTTTAAATTTCATATTGTTCAAAATGCCTGATCACTCGTCTCTTTCGACTTAATATACACTTTTTACAGCCAAATATTTTACGCAGTCGAAGTTTTTTTAATAAGTCTCGCAAATGAACGGAAAACAAGCTTTTATTTTGATCTCCGGTCAGGGAAAATTTCTGAAATGGTCAGGGAAAGTCAGGGAAAAGTCAGGGAAATTTTTGGAGGATTCTGAGTGGACACCCTGGCTATTTATCTTGAAACTGGCGGCCATCTTGGATTAAGAGCGCGTTCTTGCCGCAATATACCTATAGATAGAGCGCTCTAATGGCGACGCGCCCTTTAGACACATTCGACTAGTAATGTTGTAACTTCGGCAGAATGGCGGCCATCTTGGATTCAGAGCGCGTCCATAGATTTATAGCGCGCTCTAATAACGAATCCGACTACTAATCTAGTAGCTTGCAGTAGATGACGGCCATCTTGTATTTAGAGCGCGTCCTTGGCGCAATATACTAATAGAGCGCTCTTATGGCGCCGCGCCTTTTAGACACATTCCACTTGCGCTAAAAAGTGTCTTCTGCGCTCCTAATCTTAACGAAAGTGCCGGCCGCCATCTTCCATTTAAGATACAAGGTGTCTAGTTACTTCTAACTAATCTCATAACACCCCTCTCTACCCGAGTGGTTGTGCCCGGGCTCGCTGGCGGCGCCGTGCACCCGAGCATGCGGCGCGACGCGCGCACGCTGCTGCTGCTGCTGCCCCACGTGCTGCTGCACGCCGATAGTGGGGGCTTGTAGCTGATGGGATACGGCGGCCATCTTGTATTTATTAGCAAATCCTTGCCGCAATATTCAGATAGCGTCGCGCAATTTTGACACATTCCAATCGCGCCAAAACGTGTCTTCTGCTCTGTGTATCCTGACGAAGCTTCCGGGCGCCAGTTTGTATTTATGATCGCATCATAAGCAACAAATACATATACAATAATCGACGAATAGCGCGCACTAATCACGTCACGCTGTTGTTACCTGTTCCGGCGCAATGGCAAGATACATGATTTCTATAGTTACTTCTGACTTATCTCTTACTACCCCGCTCTAATCAAGTTGGGAAGTACCAATGATCAGTGGAATATTCCTATAAAAATCGACAGCAAAGGCGGCCGGCTGAGGCCGGCTCCCAGTCGTTCGGTAGCCGACACGGAGGCAACACCTTCCTATGTACAGTCAGCTGCATAAGTAGCTGAACACTTTTGTACTTTGTCAAACTCACAAACTGCCTATTCAAACATTGACGGTTTGTTATGTAGTCAGTTTGACAAGGTACAAAAGTGTATATGTAGCTACTTATGCAGCATACCTAAGAGTAATACATCAGTACTGGAACTGTATATACCTACATACCTTACCTGTTACTTATATGGCTATAAATAAACATACGTATATATGTATTATAATACATAGACATGGACAGAGTGCACCAATTTATTTTAGTGCTGTGATTAAAACATGTAGAACATCTACTTGGTTTTTTATGTATACTGTGTGGTACAGTTCACACGCTTTTATTTGTGTTTTTTAGGTATTCTTCTTTTGTTTTCAGGTCTGGAAAACTTTGAAAACGCTAACAGAGTGACATCGGAGCGGTCTAGATACAAGCTGCTGCGTCACACCCGCATGACTCCCAGCGTCAGTTCAGTGAACGCTGAAGAAGGAAACCAGGTAACTCACAAATATCTAAAAAAATCTGCACTCACAAAACTGGCACGCAAGAAGAGAAAAACAGGGACGCATAAAATACCGTACTTTCGTTTAGATATTTGGACCAGTATAACTACAGCTATACATTTATTAATTTATTACAATGTTTTTTTTTCAGTATAAATGCAGTAAGATGGTCTACACACTCCTGGACTTTCTGAAGCGATGGCTACTGGAGTGGTGCCACTCGAAGCAGCATCCTCTGCAAAACGAAAACTACAAGTCAGTTATTACTCATCAGACTAACTTCCTTGTTAGCTTCGTAGCTTTAATACGAATTTATTGCCGATTACGAAGGCTAGAAATTATCTCAAGAACCTTTTTAATTCGATATACAGATTCCTGATTTCAGAAACCTTAAATACCTTCTTATACACACCTAAGTACTTATTAGTTACATTATTACGACAGTGGATGATAGAATATATGATAGCCTATTAGAATATTTACCTCATCGACCTTGTCTATCCTTAAAATTACCTAACTAAAGAATACCAACCAACCATATCAAAAAAAAAATCCACAGGGCCATATCATCGTTCCTAGACCGCTTCGACAAGCTAACCATAGCCCGAGGCAACTTCCTGTGCGGTGAATACTCGCGCGCGCTGCAGTATCTTGAGCTTCACGTGGAGGAGAACAAGCAGCAGACGCAGCCGCAACTGCCGCTCCTAGCCGAGATATACGCGCTGCTGGACGAGCCCGATAGTGTTGCTGGTAAGTACAGTGGCTGCATGTACTAGCTGACTATAGCTGGCGGCAACTTCCTGTGAGAACAAGCAGCAGACGCAGCCGCAACTGCCGCTCCTAGCCGAGATATACGCGCTGCTGGACGAGCCCGATAGTGTTGCTGGTAAGTACAGTGGCTGCATGTACTAGCTGACTATAGCTGGCGGCAACTTCCTGTGAGAACAAGCAGCAGACGCAGCCGCAACTGCCGCTCCTAGCCGAGATATACGCGCTGCTGGACGAGCCCGATAGTGTTGCTGGTAAGTACAGTGGCTGCATGTACTAGCTGACTATAGCTGGCGGCAACTTCCTGTGAGAACAAGCAGCAGACGCAGCCGCAACTGCCGCTCCTAGCCGAGATATACGCGCTGCTGGACGAGCCCGATAGTGTTGCTGGTAAGTACAGTGGCTGCATGTACTAGCTGACTATAGCTGGCGGCAACTTCCTGTGAGAACAAGCAGCAGACGCAGCCGCAACTGCCGCTCCTAGCCGAGATATACGCGCTGCTGGACGAGCCCGATAGTGTTGCTGGTAAGTACAGTGGCTGCATGTACTAGCTGACTATAGCTGGCCTTAACTTCCGAATAAGGATGTTATTTAATCTCCATGTGTCTTGTATCTGCACGTCTGTTTTTGTATTTGTATCCAAGTAGGTATGTCGGTTGCCACGTTTCTCCAATACGCATCAGAGTATTTCCTGTGCTATATCAAAATGGATTACGTACCATATTATTAGGTCCTTACATATGAAATTGGCGTTTTGTCGTACTGGCCACTTTGATCTCAAATATTACCTTTATGGTTAGGAATTCCAAATTCAAATTCATACAGCTATTTACTCATGCATTTGTGTTTCAAACCCCCTAATTCATTTGTTTTTTCTTCTTTTGTTTTTTTCTTTGTGACACTCTGTTTACAAAATGGAAAACTTGAAATATCGCGTTATTTACGAGTATGAGTTCCACCGTGGCACCAGTGCTGCAGAAACGGCTCGAAGGATTAATGATGTGTATGGTGACGGTGTCGCAAAAGAAAACACAGTGCGTTTTTGGTTCCAACGTTTTCGTTCTGGAAATTTCGACCTGCAGAACAAGCCTCGAGGACGGCCGGAGACCAAAGTTGATAATGAAGAATTGAAGGCTATTGTGGAAGCGGATCCATCGCAAACCACGTCCGAGTTAGCTGCAGGCTCCGGTGTTAGTGATAAAACTATTCTAATCCACTTGAAGCAAATTGGGAAGGTGAAAAAGCTTGAAAGGTGGGTACCTCATGAATTGAGTGAAGCAAACCGACAAACGCGCGTCGACTGCTGCGTTACGTTACTCAACCGGCACAATAATGAAGGAATTTTAAATCGAATCATTACCTGTGATGAAAAGTGGATCCTCTACGATAATCGGAAGCGCTCATCGCAATGTCTGAACCCTGGCGAACCAGCCAAATCCTGCCCTAAGCGAAAATTGACTAAAAAAAAGTTGCTTGTAAGTGTTTGGTGGACTAGTGCCGGTGTCGTTCACTACAGCTTTCTTAAATCTGGCCAGACGATTACGGCAGATATCTATTGTCAGCAACTGCAAACCATGATGGAAAAGCTAGCTGCTAAACAACCGAGGCTGGTCAATCGCTCTAGGCCACTGCTGCTTCAGGACAACGCTAGACCACACACTGCACAACAGACGGCTACCAAATTAGAGGAGCTTCAATTAGAATGTCTTAGACATCCACCGTACCGGAGAGTACAGACCTTGCTCCAACAGATTACCATTTTTTTCGCTATTTGGATGACTACTTGCAAGGAAAAAAATTCAACTCCGATGAGGCAGTCCAAACCGCCTTCAAAGATTTTATTGATTCCCGCCCGAATGGTTTTTTTAGTAAGGGGATCAATGAACTACCTATGAGATGGCAAAAGTGCATACATAGCAATGGTACATACTTTGATTAATTTAATATATTTCATTTAAAAAAAAACGACTTTATGTTCCTCCTATAGAAAACGCCAATTTCATATGTAAGGACCTAATATTATAATGATTACCAATGCAAACAATGTTTTTTGATGTATTACTTTGTCATGCTTGCCTCCAGGCAAGAATTTGCTGTAATTTTTGCCCTAATTCAGTATTTTATATACACCTCTGATGGACCGTCTTGTTTAAATTAAAAATTCTCTTCATTATTCTACAGGAATCCTAGCTATCAAACGGACAGAGCCATCTCTAAAGGAACTGATCCTAGCGCAAGTGGTGACGGGGAGGCTTCAAGACGCGGCGCTGTGCTACGAAAGACTAGCACAGGAAGGGCAGCTAGACCGACATAGCTTACAGGTAACCTACGACCAAGAAACTTCAAAATGATCAGGCTATAATCGGCCACTGTTGGATATTGGATATGGAGTTGGGTTCAAAGGCGGTTTCAAATACGCTGCTTCAAAAATTTGGAACGACTTACCCCCGCCTCTTCAGAAGAATATGTCACGCATCTCTTTTAAATATAAATTAAAAAATATTTTAAAACAAAAACAAAACTCAGATGCGGCAAGGACATATACTTTTAAAAAATAAAAATGAACCTAACTGATAAAACAGACAGGCTTCAATGACACTGCAAGTTGACTTATAACAATCTACTCTACTTCTAGTTGCGTTTATACATATATGAACAATATTTAATTTAATTCATATTTATAAAACTATAATATTTAATTATTATTATGTGTTCCGTAGCGACATCTGAAATCCATGTTATGAGATAGCATCTCCCTTATCATCGTAGCAGCTTGCAGTTTTCAAATTTTCGCGCCAAAATCCCACGCTTTCTACGATTGGTCAAGCCTCGGGCGCGGGCGGCGTCGCTTTCTAGCTGTCAGATTAGTGACTTTTCCACCATTATTGCGTCAAACTTAAAGTCGTACGCATTGCAGTTTTTTCGAAATCTTGTTTTATCTGAAATATTAGCAAATTTCCAACAAGATTTTGTTCGCGTCTCGCGTGTTGTGTGAAAATACCAATATTAAGATGGATGCAGTGTCAGATGGGTGCAATTCGACCGGGGAAGTGTTTTTCCGCATGTCAAAATGGCGGGCCCGACGCGTGCCTTTCCGAAGAAAATGAGTGTTTGGTGTACATGCTGCGGTCCCCCGTAGCAGGCGCGCCGGAGGAACACAACACGCAAGTGCAGGAGGCGGGCGACCCCGCGCCGCGCCCGGTCGGCGCGGCCGCCGCCCCCGCCACGCCCACGCCGCTACTGCCGCCGCCCTCCCGCTCTGTAAGAGACGTCGGGAGACGTCGAGTTTGGCTCTCGGAGTAGCATTAGCAGGGCCAGCTGCTCATTAGAGTGCGCGCGCCGCAGCCGCAAGGATCGCCGCGGCACGCGCCGCGCGTCCCGCCGCCGTCACGCGCGCTCGCGTCCGCGCCACCGCCGCCGCCGCCCGGGTCCGCTCATCGAGTTTTTCGGAGCTTGATACACAAGGTTTGAAGTTCTGTCGCAGCAGCCGGTAAGTCAATTACCTATCTGACTTAGTGAGTGCTAATAAGGAAAACCAACTAAGGCCACAAGACTTTTTACTTACACCACAATCAAATGACGAGGTGTGTAATTTATCAATTTCCATAAAAGAACCGTTAGTTCCGGCGGCACCATCTTTTAGAGTGGCTAAAATTGAGGAACACCAACACTTTAACAAAAGTGTCTGGAAGTCTTAGGGATATGCGGACACCCATAAGAAATACTTAGCATGTGACATGTCCCGCGTTCGTAGACTTTAAAGTTAACGAAGAGTTGGCCAACGAGTCGAATTCCTTTATTAACTGGCCTCGTATGCAGCGTAGTGTTGCAGAATTATCTAATGCATTTTTAACTCAAAATAAAATAGTTAATTCTTCACTGCAAAATGTTATTGACTGGGGGTCAAAGGTCAATGAACCGATAACAGCTACTACCTTGTATTCGAAAATAAAAGAAATTTTTGATAAGGATTCTAAGCATGAACTAGTCTCAGGATATATTACAGATTATTTGCAGAAAGCGAAAATACGGAACGAATGTATTGCAGCACGTAGGGGGGCACTTTTGAAACTTCTTGGCGATAAATATATCAGACAGGGCGTAGGCAATATTCCTCTGTCATATGAATATTTATTTAATCCACTAATGCTGGCAGAGTACATCAATAAGATACAAATATGTTTATTATAGAAAGTAAATTACAAGTGACACAAAATAATTACTTAGCATGTACAAAATGGTTACTTAAACAAACTAACAATAACATTGGTTTTTGATGGTACTTTTGTAAATTTATCGCCACTCCCATGTTGCCGTTAACTCTGCACTAGGCGGTATTGACAAGTTATAACGTGCTACCGTAATATAACACTGAACCACAACCTTCGACGTCTAGGTCAAGGTCAAGGTATCGGTCTTTACACAGCCGACAAGACAACCCGCGCGCAGTGCTATGCCGTTACAGTCGGTAGGTAGGTACAGTTGCCCCAGCATACCTACTCTGCTCAACTGTCTAATAAGCCAATGTCCTTTCCTGGTTTTCAAGCAGGGGGAGGAGACAAAAAGATCAATAACAAATACAAGCCCCTTACAATAAATTCAAAGAATCTTATAAAAAATTACTAATTGCCATTTGTAGGCTGCCTTCAATACTACCTTTACTACGTTTGGGAATCACTCATAGCACCACCTGTAGTACCTACCTACTTAAAAGTAATAAAATCAGCTTCCCATTTTACAAAACCACCACTGATTTTACCTTCAGCAGAAAACATAATAAGATTCCATACTGGTGTCGCAAAGAATGCTCGCTCAGATAAACCAAATGTTCACAACAATCACCAATTGGATAGCGGAAACCCTCAGGACTCGAGGAATTCGCATGATTGAGTATCTCAACGATTATTGCCTTGTCAGTCAGTCCAAAGAGAACCTCTTAAACACACAAGAGCAACGATAGACCATTGATCTCCTACAAAGCTTATGATGGATCATCAAAAGTCCATAACGACTCCATCAAAAAGAGCCTGGAATTCTTGGGTGTGGGTTGGGACACACATGCAAACCGCAAGTTCCTCCCACCGTCAAAGACAGACAGTATTCAACAGTCAATTATTGGTATGCTGACATGTGGCAGTTGGAACCTAAAGCAGGCACAACGCCTCTTAGGGAAATTCAACTTTGTAGCCTTCATCACCCACCGGGGAAGGCTGCATTGCCGTTTTATGCAAAGACACTGTCAAAAAATCGACTATGCCCCCAGACAGAGTTATTGATTCCAGAAGAGATTACATCAGAGCAGATTATGCTGACATGTGGCAGTTGGAACCTGAAGCAGGCACAACGCCTCTTAGGGAAATTCAACTTTGTAGCCTTCATCACCCATCGGGGAAGGCTGCATTGCCGTTTTATGCAAAGACACTGTCAAAAATCTTGTCTATGCCGCCAGACAGAGTTATTGATTCCAGAAGAGGTTTCAACAGAGCTAAAGTGGTGGCTACAGAATCTGCACATCCCGTACTTGATCCACGAACCACAACGAGTGATGAATTACCTGACCACAGATGCCTCAGACCAGGCATGGGTTGCCCAAATAAACGATTCAAAGGTTTCGGGCAGTGGGAGAGTTTACAGATGTCATGACATTGTAATTTGAAGGAAAGGTTCACTGTTATAGGTGCCATAAGCATGAAATACAAGACACTCAGACAGACAACAGTATTACTACTACAGAGGGACAACAGGACAGTTATGGCCTACATCAAACAAGAAGGAGGGACCAGGTCGTTGACCCTACATTGCCTAGCCAAGACACTACTGGACCTCATCGACGAGCTCGACAGTATGCTGACACCACAGTACCTTCCAGGCGTTACAATGCAAACTGCTTGTCACGCGGACCAACTCCAGAGTGACACTTACTCAGCCCAGCAGTAGAACGGATCGTCAGCTTTTGGGGCATACATACCTCAAATGTCAACAAGGAAATACCTACTATTTGGAATAAATGGTCGGTTTGGTGCTCTAAGCTCATTGACATATATACACTGCCGGGCAATGAAATAGTTCCACTGATATAACACCAAATTAATCCTAAACGGAAAACGCTAGCTTAATGACGCCTTCTGCAATATTGAAGAATATTTAATTGCGCATCAGAATATACCCATGTAAAAACTTAAATATTGTAATAAAAAATTAAATTAAATGTTTTTCAAAAAATGGGGCATTTGACAAATAAAACCAAATCTCTAATTATGCGTTTATTAAGTGTAAACGTGGTATTTTGATAACTCAGTACTTGGTTTTTCCTCCACGTGCTCTCAATACAGCTTCTACGCGATTGGGCATGCTGAATACCAGATTCCTCAGCATATGCTGAGGAATGTTCTCCCATTCTTTGATGAGCGCGCCTTTCAAGCCACGAAGTGTAATTGAAGGTGGAACTCGGTCTCTCACAGGTCTGTCAAGCTCGTCCCAAGCATGCTCAATGGGATTCAAACCGGGGCTCCTTGCAGGCCACTCCATTTTGTGGATTCCTACGTCATGAAGATACTCATTTACAACTTGAGCAGTGTGCGCCCGTGTATTATCGTGCATGAACATTGCATTCTCGCCCATATTGGCCAAAAACGGACCAGCATGTTCATTGATCACCTCATTGGTGTATATCACAGTAGTTAGGTTCCCGTTCTCGATTGGAACTAACGCTGTTCGACCCTCTGCAGAGATACCCGCCCGCACGCGAAAGCTGCCTCCGCCGTGTGCCACTTTTTCTTCAAAACATACTTGTGAAAAATGTTCTCCTGGTGGTCGGTATACTCTTTTCCTCCCATCACGATGCTACAGCATGAATTATGACTCATCTGAGACCATCACTCTGCCCCATTCTGTATGATTACAGGCGTATTGCAATCGGGCAACTTTATGATGCCGTTCCAGTTTTGGGCCATTTGCTGGCCTGTAAAGCTTTAATCTTCTTTCGGCAAGACGTCTCCTGACTGTCCACTCGCTTATTGGCTCCCTTCGAACTTCTAGAAGTTGTTGTTGAACGGCTACTCCCGTCTGATGTCGATTTCTTAACATGATTTCCGCAGTGAATCGATATTTTCGGACCGTTGTGCACCTTGGCTTGCCAGTACCTGGTCTTTTCAGGTTTAATCCAGTCTCCCTAAACCTTTAGATCACTCGTCGTACAGTAGTATGAGTCACGCCAATTATTCTGGCCGCATTTCTTTGGCTGGTTCCCATTTCCACCATGGTGATGATTTTCGCACAATCCTCGCGTGATACAGGCATGATGTACGGGTACGAGAACCGCAAGACTTTACAATTTCATAATTATTTCACAACGACAAAAAAAAGAATGAAATAAAAAGCAAAACTAAAAACGAAGCAAAATGTTTTCCTAAACTTCCAAACCCAAAAATTTTGCTTCTTATCTTTTTTTATCCATGGCTTCGAAAATAACATTATTATAAAGAGTTTGCATTTAAAAATGTTTGCATAATAAACTATATTTCATTAAACTTTTTAATTCATGAAGCTAGGTTCTATATCTTAGGAGATATTAAGGTGTTTGTCGGCATTTTGTAGGTGGAACTATTTCATTGCCCGGCAGTGTATTACTGCGTAAGGGCTCCCACACATGGGCACGACGCGGTGTCGCGTCGTGCCGCGACGCGGCGTCGTTTCACGATGCGACGTCGCGTCGCGTAAATTCACGACGCGACGTCGTTACGTGTCGATACACGAACTTGTTGTGGTCTATTTTCAAGGCATTGTACTTCTTTAAAAAGTGACTCGCATTATCCATTGTTGAAAGAAATGGGTGGATCCAGTATCTTCTGAGTATCTGTCTTTTCTTTCTTCGTCTTCTTATTAACAGCAGAAGCAGTACGCGTCTACTGCGGTCCATTTTTAGGGAATGAATGTTGTATCGACGGCATCGTGCCGCGGAACTTTACGTTACGATGTCGTGTTTTTTTTACGATGATAGTCGTAAATTTCCACGACGCGGCGTCGTTTCACGATACGACGCCGCGTCGTGGCGCGGTGCGGCGTCGTGTCGTGTTTATGTGTGGGAGCCCTAAGGACAGGCCCTAAAATAGACATTTTAGGGCCAACGGTCCTCAGTCGACAGTTGTCTGTGACGGAGAGATGAGTCTTTGTTCCTTGTGATAAATATGCCTATTTTTGTTGTGAAAGGCTAAAAAAAAAAAAAAAAAACTATGATACGAAGGTCAAAAAGGAATATGGAATATCCTATCATCCTTAATTAATAAATAAACACATTTTAAAGCGATAATTATTTTACTACCAAAGTCTACAATGGCCGCACGATGTAACCTTGTACGGACGTCCGCATGCAACTCACTCATATTATTATGTACCTACTGTCCGGTGACGGTAAAATATGAACGCACGTACAAGGTTGCGTCGTCAGGATAAGTAGCTCGGCTCTGACATAGTTCCAACAAATTATGACAGATGGCAGTTATTTTGCTTGTATGAAGAAGGTTTGAGTAAAATGTTCTGAAGGGCGTATCCTTCCTTTTGAAATCATTGTCTAAGCTACATATAAACAAGTTTATTCCTTCGTCAGTAATGGTCGCAAAATATTTAGCTTCTATATTTCTTAATGATGGTGTAGCGAGTCCGCGTTGTTCTATGGTGTAGCTTATCGATCTGTTCTTGTTCATAAATCTGTAATTTCTATAAAAATATCACAGAATATGGTCGTAAAACACGTTTTAAAGGCTATTTCAGTAGCAAAACCTGTGCCCATGAAGCCACCCATGTGGAATGCACGTGTGCTCATAGAATATCTACAGCATTCTTCTCCGCTGGTAGATAAATTTTTTGTAGTAACTAAGAGAACAGCTACTTTACTCCTATTATACTCGGGGCGCAGGGTACATGATTTAACTTTGCTGCATTGTGACAATGATCATTTAATTGACGATGGTAAGAGTATAGTCATAGTTCCTGTGTTTGGTTCAAAACCAGATACAAACTCATATCCACAGTCAGGTTAGAAGCTGCTATCGGGGGCAGACCATAATATAGATGTAATTAAAAAAAAAAAAAAAAAACTGCTAAATGAATTATTGTGTGATATACATGCCTAAATAGGTATATAATTATTCTAAGTTTGATGTGATTAGGTCTATTAGGTTCATGGCCAATTTATTTTTTAATAAATTAGTATATGGTATTTTAATATGGTCACCTCCATTTCATTGGTATTTCCATAGTTAGTACCTATATTTCTCATCACGGATTTATATCTGATGATCAAAGTAAATTACCTACTTCACATTATTGCGTCATCTCTAGCTGCCAGGTGATAACAGACATTTCTCATAACATGGATTTCAGATGTCGCTACGGAACACATAATATTGGAGTTTTACCTACCATTAAAACTCTTATTATGTTTCCAGCGACATCTGAAATCCAGCAAGCGCTACCTGGCGCTGCTATTATTATTCGGGAATATAATGGTGGAAAAGTCACTAATCTGACAGCTAGAAAGCGACGCCGCCCGCGCCCGAGGCTTGACCAATCGTAGAAAGCGTGGGATTTTGGCGCGAAAATTTGAAAACTGCAAGCTGCTACGATGATAAGGGAGGTGCTATCTCATAACATGGATTTCAGATGTCGCTGGAAACATAATAAGAGTTTTAATGGTAGGTAAAACTCCAATATTATTTATTTGTATATAAAACTATAATATTTATTATAAAGTATTTATTTATATATAAAACTATACCATCTATTATCAAATTAAGCTTGTGTCACTAGTTTAATTAATTTATTAGTATATAATTTAGCACCTAAGTTCAGGGCATACTGAAAACCAGCGCTGCATAGATTATACGAGGTATAACTCGCAGCATTGCTGAGTTTGTCCTTTTGCCACCTTTTAATCTTAAGTTAATTTTTGTATTTTTGTTTTATTGTGTTTTCCCGATTATGTGGCAATAAATGTTTCTTTTCTTTCTTTCTTTCTATATACTACAAACAGCTACCCGTCTTTGGTACTATTAGTTGTAGATACCAAACTTTTTATTTTGCTTGTCTCTGGTCCTAACTGGAGTCAGTACCTATCAGTAAAGACCGGCACTTATATGCATGGCCTAGGTCGTAACAGAGCTGTATCTGTTTTGAAAGAAAGCGAAACGCACAAAAGGATACTCCTCGAAAATACGTATCTCCAGTTCTAAGAACGGCATAAGTACCATAAATAGTAGTAGATGCGTAAATGAAGATAATCTAAATTCCCAGGGCATGATAGACTGCTACCTCGGTCTAGACCAGCCATTCACCGCGTACCGTCTGCTCAGCGAGCAGGATGACGGGGATACCATGGAACTGGGAGCCGAAGCGCTGTGGAGGCTCGGCCGGTTTGAAGAACTAGATGAGTTGGCGCGGAAACCTGTGGTATGTATAGGCGGGTGAGTGCGTAGTGTTAGCAGGAATAGGTATTAAATGCAAACACTTACAGTTCAGTCCAGGTTTGTATATTGAACAAGCACACACAAAGTCTATAGAATTTTAGAAGGAGAATGCACAAGCCAACAACACAGCAGAGATAGAAAGTTATAGCACTTAGGTATAAAGCATAGGCTAGTAAATAAGCAAGCTAGGTATACAGCGGAAAGATCGCGTAAACATTAGCAGTAGCGGGCTAGCATAAAGCGGCACAGGCTTCGCGTCGGAGTTGAGATTTCGACTGGCGGCGCACGGGCCGCGGAGGGCGCGCGAGGTTGCGCGGGCGCGCGGGGCAGGGAACCTGCCTCCGGACCGGTATCGGCGGCCGCTCGACTTGACCAACAAATAACCTACGGATAAAATATTTTGTGCGTTCTCGATGTATCACGACAATTTATCCGTCGGGCACGATACGTTTGGTGTTGTATGATTGTGTGTGATGTATGTGAACTTAGTATTAATGTTAGTAGGTATTGTTAGTGTAAATAGTATTGTATTTAATAATAACAACTATACTTAATTAAACTAATATAAATATTAACTAGTGTGTAAGATATATACTGTAAATATTATTCGTTATACAATGTAGGTATAAGTGTAGGTATGTTATACGATACAATGTAAATAGATAAGAATAACTGAAATACAATATGTAACTAAACAATGCATGAAAATACAATTCAGTTCAACTGAAAATACAGTGAATGTATAAATGTAGGTAATAAAATCGGGAAGATACCTACATCACTCCCCTCCAGAGGCCGTCACTACGGACGATAAAAATCTGGAAAACGGACGTGACGACCAGAGCGAGTTGTCCGAACAGGATTTACTATTTTCTCTGGTGGTGGGTCAATAGTAGTAGGCAAGTTAGTTTTGTCAGTGAGTATGTAGGCCGGCTTGAGGCGGTCTACTGATACTGTGACATTTTTGCCCTTGACGAGTAATTTGTAAACCTTGTCTCCTCTTTCGACAACTTCATGGGGTCCGGTATATGCAGGTTGCAGTGAGCCTCGCAATGCATCGTCTCTCAGGAAAACATGAGTCGAAGTGGTGAGATCCTTGTACACAAAAATCTTACCATGACCGTGACGTGAAGTCGGTACAGGTTGCAGCTTCTCGGCAAAAGAGCGTAGGCGGGCTAATAATTCTGTCATATCAGTACTACTGTCTACGCTATGACCAAAGAACTGACCCGGGAGTCTTAATGGCTCGCCGTAAAGAAGTTCGGCGGAGGAGGCTTGCAGATCTTCTTTAAAAGCACTCCTTATACCTAGTAAGACTAGTGGAAGAGATTCGGACCAGTGACAGTTGCTGTGACACATTATGGCGGCTTTAAGTTGTCGGTGGAATCTTTCCACTAGACCGTTGCACGCCGGGTGATAGGCAGTCGTCCTCCGATGTTTGAAACCAGCTAGAATGGACAAATGGTGGAAGAGGGACGATTCAAATTGCCGGCCGCGGTCGGTAACTATATCTGTCGGACAACCAAATCGAGCTATCCAGCCAGATACTAACGCCTTGGCCACCGTTTCTGCAGTCATATCCTCAATGGGAATGACCTCTGGCCAACGTGTGAACCGGTCAACAGCTGTCAAGCAGTAACGGTAACCACTTGACATTGGTAAAGGTCCAATCAGGTCGATATGCACGAACTTGAAACGCGCAGGAGGTAAGTTGTACGTACCTAACGGGGAATACACATGTCGATTAACTTTAGCACGCTGACAAGATTGACAAGCTTGTGACCAATCTCGACAGTCTTTGCGCATGCCTGGCCAAACATAGCGTTGTGCCACTAACTTAGCACTAGCGTTTGCACCAGGATGGCTAAGAGAATGAAGACTGTCGAAGATTTGCTTACGCAAAGGCTCGGGTATGAACGGTCGTGGCGTCGGAGTACTGACATCGCAGTACAAGTCCAAACGACTGCCAGGTATGTTCATTTTCCGTAGACGAAGTGATGATGATGCATCGTCCAGGAAGAGAGCTAGCTCTTGGTCAGAAGCTTGAGCTTGCGCTATAGCTTCATCATCAACGGTGGTAGCCTGCAATTCACTAACACGAGACAGTGTGTCGGCCACAACATTGTCCTTGCCGGCAATATACTGTATGTCCGTTGTGAATTGCGAGATGTAGTCAAGGTGTCTGTACTGACGGGGCGAACAGTTAGTTTTCCTCTCACGGAATGCGTAACAAATCGGTTTGTGGTCAGTAAACACTGTGAAATGGCGGGCCTCGAGCATGTGACGAAAATATTTAATTCCTTCGTATATAGCTAAAAGCTCACGATCGTACGGTGAGTACTTTTGCTGCGAAGAACTAAATTTCCGTGAGAAGAAAGCTAACGGCTGCCATGTGTCGTCCTTGAATTGCTGTAACACAGCACCCATCGCTAGGTCAGATGCATCGGTGATCAATGCGAGTTTGGCCTGACAATCTGGGTGAGCCAGCAATGTTGCACTGCAGAGGTTGGACTTGCAGTCCTCGAATGCTTGCAGTGAATCTCCTGTCAAGTTAACAGGGTGGGAAGCTTTAACTGAGCCAGTGAGCAAGGCATTCAGAGGAGCTTGTGTTGCAGCAGCTTGGGGCATAAATCTGCGATAAAAATTGATCATGCCCAAAAATCTCCGGAGCTCTCGAACTGTGGTGGGCACGGGGAAGTTTTTGATGGCCTCTACCTTGGAATCCAACGGCTTCGTTCCTTCTGTGGAGATTTGGTAGCCGAGAAAGGTAACCTCAGACTTACCAAATACACACTTGGACGTGTTGACAAGGATGCCGTATTCCTTCATTCTCGTGAAGAGTTGTCGGAGATGACTCTCGTGCTCTACCTCGTCTCTAGAAAACACCAGAAAATCATCGAGATAACAGTAGCAGAAGTAGAGTCCGCGAGTCATCTCATCCACGAAACGTTGGAAAGTTTGGCCGGCATTCCTTAGACCGAACGTCATGAAAGGGAATTCGAACATTCCGAACGGGGTGGTAATGGCGGTTTTCGGAATATCGTCCACGCTGACAGGGATCTGGTTATAGGCCTTGACCAAATCAATGGTAGAGAAGACTCTACAACCAGATATGCTGTGGGAAAAATCGTGTATATGCCTTACCGGGTATTTGTCGGGTATAGTTCGAGCATTAAGAGCTCGGTAATCACCGCATGGCCTCCAACCGTTGTCTTTCTTAGGCGCCAGATGTAGAGGTGACGACCAAGAACTCTCCGATGGCCGGGCTGTACCGCTGGCCAACATCTCCTCGAACTCCTGCTTAGCAATCTTCAGCTTGTCTGGAGCTAACCTGCGAGGGGATGAGGAAACAGGGGGACCAGGTGTAGTACGAATGTGGTGTACAGTGTTATGTAGAGTCGTACGTGTCGTGCCAGATGGTCGAGTAATCTCCGGGAATTCAGCTAGAAGTTTGTGAAAACGCGTGTCACCAGTCGAGACCTTAACTGAAGTAATACTATTACATGTTAAGTCTACAGAACCAACAGTTGACAGAGAAGTGGTATTATCAATAAGGCGCTGATTGCGACAATCTACAATTAAATTATAGAACGACAGAAAGTCTACACCAATAATAGGTTTTGTCACATCAGCCACTATAAAACGCCACGGATAGTCTCTACGCAGTCCTAGATTCAGGTTCAGTTGAGCAAACCCATAGGTATCGATGGTGGTACCGTTAGCTGCGCACAACTGGTAGTTGGTCTTCGCACGCCGTTCACGCAGGGCAGATCGAGGGAAGACGCATAGGTCGCTTCCGGTGTCCACAAGAAATTGGGCTTTCGATCTGCGATCTGTAACGAACAGGCGACCGGTGGAGCTGGGACAATCGTTCGTCGCCATCACTGATTGCCCAGGGAGTTTTCCGCCTTGTAGTCGCATGGGCGGATGCAGGTCTTCGCCCTGCTGCCGAACTTGCCGTGGTACCAGCAAAGGGGATGCTTCCGGTAGCTGGATTGTGATCTCTCCCTTGACCGAGCAGAATGACGAGTCTGTGCATGATTGTTCCTTGATCTGGAACGCGATCTGTGCGATTGCATGCTGAGTGCTCTTACTTGCTGCGTCAGTTCGGCTATTTGCTTAGCCATTTGGTCCATGGAGCTGCCAGGTGAAGTGTGGTGGGAAGTCGAAGCTACTTGCGGTGACGGTGGAACAACTTCATGGATCCTGTCCGCCAGGTCAGCAAGCGTCTCGAGTGAAGCGGTGGGTTGAGAAGCGAGGATGGTCTGGATGCTACTCGGCAGTCGGCTCGTCCAGATGCCAGACAGGAACTCTTCGGGTAAGCCGGGTCCAGCTAAGTTGCGAAGGTGCCGTAGAAAATGTGATGGCTTTCTGTCGCCGATCTCCTCTCTATCCAGAAGTCTCTGCAGCTTCTTGGCCTTGGACTGAGACAAGGTACGTATGAGCTCAGTCTTCAGCTTCTCGTACTTATCAGTAGCCGGTGGGTTCAAGACGAGCTCCTCCACAAGGTCTGCGTACTGAGGATCTAAGTTGCTGAGGATGTGATAAAATTTTGTCTCATCGCTGGTGATCCTCGACAGGTTGAATTGAGCTTCCATAAGCGCAAACCATATTGCAGGCTTCTCCGGTGAAAACTGTGGCGATTTTACGCCGACTCGAAAAATATCGTGACGTGCGTCAGTGGAAACGCGGAATCACGTCGGGGTCACCAGTTATAGGCGGGTGAGTGCGTAGTGTTAGCAGGAATAGGTATTAAATGCAAACACTTACAGTTCAGTCCAGGTTTGTATATTGAACAAGCACACACAAAGTCTATAGAATTTTAGAAGGAGAATGCACAAGCCAACAACACAGCAGAGATAGAAAGTTATAGCACTTAGGTATAAAGCATAGGCTAGTAAATAAGCAAGCTAGGTATACAGCGGAAAGATCGCGTAAACATTAGCAGTAGCGGGCTAGCATAAAGCGGCACAGGCTTCGCGTCGGAGTTGAGATTTCGACTGGCGGCGCACGGGCCGCGGAGGGCGCGCGAGGTTGCGCGGGCGCGCGGGGCAGGGAACCTTCCTCCGGACCGGTATCGGCGGCCGCTCGACTTGACCAACAAATAACCTACGGATAAAATATTTTGTGCGTTCTCGATGTATCACGACAATTTATCCGTCGGGCACGATACGTTTGGTGTTGTATGATTGTGTGTGATGTATGTGAACTTAGTATTAATGTTAGTAGGTATTGTTAGTGTAAATAGTATTGTATTTAATAATAACAACTATACTTAATTAAACTAATATAAATATTAACTAGTGTGTAAGATATATACTGTAAATATTATTCGTTATACAATGTAGGTATAAGTGTAGGTATGTTATACGATACAATGTAAATAGATAAGAATAACTGAAATACAATATGTAACTAAACAATGCATGAAAATACAATTCAGTTCAACTGAAAATACAGTGAATGTATAAATGTAGGTAATAAAATCGGGAAGATACCTACATATGTAATGTTTTGTTAGATAGTACTAAGATGGTGGATGGTGGACGAGGGTCGGTCGTTGAGGTGGCAGATGACAGCTAGTGTTCATCTACCTGCAGTTTCCGTTAGGATAGGGAAGGTGGGAAGGAGTTACAAACATCTGTGTACCTGTCTGTCAGCTGTTTGTGTGTGTACCCACGAAGTTCCTTGACCCTATGCCTATGGCCCCAACAGACAGCATTTTTTACTCACTGTGTTTCCGGATTGCTGCATCAGGTGTAAGTGCTGAAAAAGAACGGACAATCTTATCGTTCATTGCTAGTATTGGAAAAACTACTCCAACGCGTCCTAACTTACTACGAACCGTTTTAGTACTCTCTAGAAAGACAATTATAATAATGAGTGATACATATCGACAAATTAATATTCTGACCCCCCAATTTTCTGTACACTTACTCACTTTTTCACCTCTACAGCCGCCATCCCGCGAGAACTGGGGCCTCCTAATGGGTCGGACACTTCTAGCCTATCGCAGTCAAGATCACGAAGCCTTCGACCAATCATGTCACGCCGCGATGACGCGACTTGTCTCTCAAATGGACGACGAGAGTAAGGGCGAGAGCGCGCTACGAAGCGGCTACCAGAGTGTATTAGGACTGCATATTATAACGGAGGCCAAACATGCTCAGGAGGTTTTACAAAGGTGAGACCACAAGAATTAAAACCCTTTGGCAGCCAAGCCTTTTATTTATTGCCATATTATTTGTATAGTTCGTGATCAGCTTTTAAAGTGTTAAGTGAAGACATATAAGTGAAGACCCTGTATGTCTTCACTTAAAATTATTGTTGCAATAATTATTGTAACTGTGATTCTGAATAATTTAATGAAAATTGTCGACATAATTTTATTAGATAGGGGTTTTGCAGTTTATTACTATCAAACGTTACCGACAGGGGTGCTTATCAAGATCTCAGAGTCTTAACCAATGGCAAAGTGCCCAAAATGCAATGCTTTCCCATCGGTAAATGATTTCATTTAATAACAATAATTACTTTTCAGGTTGAAAAGTATTCCGGACAGCGAAGCACAAGAGTCGTCAATAATATCGGAGCTGCTTGACGAGTGGCGGCTGCGACTGTGCGTGGTGCAGTCCGACGTGCGCACTGTAGAGCCGTTGTTGCGAACTAGACGAATTTTACTGCAGCAAACTCAGGTAACAGATAAAAAAATTAACATCACTATATACATAATGTGTCAAATTTACACATCTCCCGTTATAGCGTTATAGGATGGCGCGGGTGACGTCTGTCAAATAGGAACATTGTACCATTCCATCAAGCTATATTGTTCCTAGTCTTAGATGACACGTATCCACCGCACCATCCTACAACCCGACTAGTACAAAGGCATAATGCTTTATTTATCTGTCAAATTTTACAAAGATTTTTATCAGAAGGTTCTCCTGAGCAAGGACTTTTGGCCAGCGGGAATAGTGTTTCGACGCTATAGGGAGGCGAAAAAGACTATGAAATCCCCCGATAGTGCTAAAGTATAAGTAAGATTTTTAAGTAGGTATAATGTTATGTATTAGTTATATATTCATAATTGTAATGTAATAATAATGTCCTCCTAGCCGAATTTCGGCTACGGCGGCCAATCTCAATTGAGATCAGCCATCTACGCAGGAGTAGATTATAGTGCCCAAGTGTGTGCGCAGTACACAGGAGCACTCTCTGTTCCATCACTCTCGTAACCCAATGGGACGGATTGACCGACACGACTGGAGAGAGCTAGGCGCAGGACCGACTGCTTTACATGCCCATCCGACAGCATGGATCGTTTCACTGTTTCGGACAACAGGTGATCAGCCTTCTATGTCCTAACCAAACTTAGAACCACAATTTAGAAACACAAATTGATGGTCCCACCCGGGAATCGAACCCAGGACCTCTGGGTCATGAAGCGAAGCTTCTACCACTAGACCACAGAGGCAGTTGTATTCATTAAGTCATAATTGTATTTATGTAATGTTTCTATGGGCCTATTAGTTGCCTGAAATAAATGGTTGTTATTATTATTATTTTAAGCACTGCATTCATTTCAAGTATTGATCGTTTTCCTCTTGTATTTCTCAGGAACTACTGGAGCCAACTCATCCTCTGACTGCCAGTAAGCTGAAGTCCTGCATCGGAGACTTGTGGCTGCAGAGCGTCAAACACGCAAGGAAGGCGGGCATATTCCAGCAGGTCTGTAACTGTAATATGGCATGCACAAAATAAGCCTACTCAAATGACGTATCAACTGTACTTTCGTGTAACAATAACGCTCACCTCACTCGGTAATCCTTCCACTTCAGTGACAAATGCTAGTCTAGTTCTGTTCTATGTCACCGACTCCCTAAGAAGAAGCCAGTAATCATCCACTTCTTGTTTAATTGACATCGGCTTCTTCCAACGAGCGCCTAAACACTCGTTGGCCTTCCTCATTTAGCCGCCACTGGTTACTTGTCGAAACCAGGTCTTCAATATGGTGGGCTGGATTCCCACTGTACGCTTCCCTATTTGTGATCCCCACTTTGATTTTTGCGTAATTAATTTTCCAAACACTCCAATCACCATTTAAAGCTCTCCTTCCCCTCATTCACAGTCCTACATGTACATCCTAAACGCGGAAGAATACCACCCTGAACAACTATACATAGAGAAGTCTAAGATGTACTGGGCGCGCGCGCAGCGGGAGCTCGCCTTCACGTCGCTCAAGCGCGGCCTGGACGAGGCCAGCCCAGAGCTGGACAAACTCACACAGGATCAGAGGTAACTTGAACAAAATGGCGGCCATCTTGGATTTTCGAAAGAAAGTCTACAGAGGATTTAGAGCGCGCGCAGTAGAGAAATAGTACACATCTATGGTAACAATACCCGTTTTGACACATTTAACCTCGCCACATGCCCTATGCCCGCTGCACGTGCCCATTACTACCTCACTATATCGCGATTCGCCATAAATACGATGCTGGGATTGGTGGAACGCTCATTGAGGTAACCCAAATACCTTACTATACAGTTAAGCGGGCTGGTGATGGAGTTCCGGGTAATTAGGCTGGTCAAAGGTACATAAGTATATATAATGTATATAGAGTACCATCTGGTGCAGCTATACATAGAGAAGTGGAAGATGTACTGGGCGCGCGCGCAGCGGGAGCTCGCCTTCACGTTGCTCAAGCGCGGCCTGGACGAGGCCAGCCCCGACCTAGACAAGCTCACACAGGAACAGAGGTAAGCTACAACATAAACAAAGAAACTGGCGGCCATCTTGGATTTAGGAACGAAATACATATATGAGAGGATTTAGAACGCGCGCAGCAGAGAAATAGTACATACCTATGATGACGATAGCCGTTTTGACACATTTAACCTCGCCACATCTGTCCCCGCTGCACGGGTCCGTTATCGACGTCACTATATCGCGATTCGCCATAAATACGGCGCTAGGATTAGTGGAACGCTCATTAAGGTTACCCAAATACCCATTTACACCCTTAAGCGGGCTGGTGTTGTCGTTCCGGGTAAGTAAGCTACTCAAAGGTCTGTACAAAAGTATATAATAGCACCCGGAGCAGCTGTACATAGAGAAGTGGAAGATGTACTGGGCGCGCGCGCAGCGGGAGCTCGCCTTCACGTCGCTCAAGCGCGGCCTGGACGAGGCCAGCCCCGCCCTGGACCAGCTCACACAGGAACAGAGGTATGCTATATCAGAATTAAAATGGCATATAAACAAAAATGGCGGCCATCTTGGATTTACGAACGAGAGATATGAGAGGATTTGAAGCGCGCGCAGTAGAGAAATAGTACATACCTATGGTGACGGTAGCCGTTTTGCCACATTTAACCTCGCCACAGCCCCTGTCCCCGCTGCACGGGTCCGTTATCGACGTCACTATATCGCCATAAATACGGCGCTGTGATTGGTGGAATACCCATCTACACATAAGCGGGCTGGTGATGTCGTTCCGGGTAATTAAGCTGGTTAAAGCTACAAAAGTATATAATACCACCCGGAGCAGCTGTACATAGAGAAGTGGAAGATGTACTGGGCGCGCGCGCAGCGGGAGCTCGCCTTCACGTCGCTCAAGCGCGGCCTGGACGACGCCAGCCCCGCCCTGGATTATGGATACAGAGCGAGCGCGCAATATTTATGATTAGTGCGCAATAATGGCCTTACACCCTCGCTCTTTCTCATCCCAAAAACCAACCTACACTCTTTAGCCGGATGGTGGTGCGGTTCTGCTTAATAGTCTGACGAAGCTATTAAGCCAGTCAAAGGTACATGAGTATACAGGATGTTGCAAAATGGGAATACTAAGCCGAAACCTATTTTCGGCTGATATTATTTTCGGACTTAGATATACCATGCTACACAGTCATGTAGGTTTTGGCTTAGTATGCCCTTTTTGCAACACTCTGTATAATAGCACCCGGAGCAGCTGTACATAGAGAAGTGGAAGATGTACTGGGCGCGCGCGCAGGGGGAGCTCGCCTTCACGTCGCTCAAGCGCGGCCTGGACGAGGCCAGCCCAGAGCTGGACCAGCTCACGCAGGATCAGAGGTAACTTGAATGAAATGGCGGCCATCTTTGATTTACGTACAAATGATAATAGAAGATTCGATGAAGATGATGATAGGTAGCACGCATCAATAGCGATGCACGGTTTTGACACTTTCACCCGCGTCTCACCACCCTCTCTTTCAATGTAACTCTATATACACAATATATCTGGACTAACTGGGAATGCCAAATTAATAAATTTACCCAAAAGTCACCATTAGATGATGTTTTTGCACCAATACCATTATTAAAGGCGTCTATAAATTTATTTCGCAGGAAGATTTGCGCAAAAGCGAAACTGTTGATTGCTAAATACAACGACGAGACGACCAACGTGGACGTGGACGTCAACATCGCGTACTACAAGGAAGCCGTGGATATGTGCAAGCAATGGGAGAAGAGTTTGGTAAGTTTTATATGGCATATTGTCACAGATGAGAGCTGCAGATTTTTTTGTCGCGCGCCATTGTACATAATTTGTTTTAGAATGTTACATAGGGAATTTATTAGAGCAGTGCCAAAATATTTCTTAGAAGACCTCCTTCTTGTTCGTGCCGCCATGTTGGATTTATAAAATGATATCAGGCAATTAACCACGCATCGCTATTCAAACCGATCATGACTACGGGCTTAAAGCTTAATTAAATTTCACTTCACAAAGTTTTTCAAGTACCCAAATTATCCCACAGGCATTCTTAGACCTTTCCTTACACTCACACCATCGACTAACTTCAAAATTCCACCTCACACAGGTTTGCCTCGGCGCGTACTACGAGAAAGTGAGCGGCGCGGACGCAACCAACACCAACACCGCGTGGTCGCGCCGAGTGTACGCGCTCAACAGCTACGGCAAGGCACTGCAGTATGGACACAAGTACTTGTATCAGAGTATGCCCCGGATGCTGTCTATATGGTGAGCAATTGTATATGCTATTGAAGTTTAGTTTCTGTAGATCTTACTGACTACAACTATGGGGGAGACAGAGAGGCGTGTGTGCGCTTAATAGCTACTGTTCCAGCAGTGAAAAGCAAAATGTGTATGGCGCCACCTGGCGGCACACTCGTTGCACTGCTCGCACGGTGATCAAAATAAACACCTTAATGGTCACATCACATATAAGCGTAACGTAAATCGCCTATATATAATATTCCATTGTACTTACACTGTTCTCTCACATTTCCAGGCTAGACGTGGAAGCGACAGCGTCCGACTCAAACGTGCACACAGTCCTGGCTCAAATGACGGACATCATCAAGACGTACTCCGAGCGTCTCCCGCTCTACCTGTACCTGACGGCCTTCTCACAGATCGTGTCGCGCATCTGTCATCCTGTCAAAGAGGTGAGGTTTCGTAGCCGCGCTACTATTGGTCTAACTTTTGTTCAAGCGAAAAATCAGGGCACTTTGTCATTGTCGACTTTGTAGTTTACGTATTTAACTTATTGCTTATTTGCAAAAAGTTGATATAATATTAGTTTTAGCCGTGGCGCCACTATTAATTGCTCTATGCATTATGCTGTTTTTGTTACCTTCCATAGACATTGTAGGGCAATCCAATTTCCACAGTATAATGCCATTGACTTATGAGCACTCGTCCGTATTCCATATTGCAGGTATACCTGCAGCTAAAAGCGATACTAGTGAAGCTAATCCTAGCGTACCCCCAACACACGCTGTGGATGACGATGTGCGTGATCAAGTCGAGCTACCCGCAGCGCATCAAGCGTTGTCAAGACGTGTTCTCTGACCCAAGACTGAAGGAGCCGAGGATGTTGAAGCTGGTGTGTGACTTCACACAGCTGGCTGAGAAGCTCATTGAGCTGTGTAACAAGCCTATTGTTGGGGCTGGTAATGTGAGTATGTTTCCATGGTTTTATAAGGAGCTTAGTAAGCGAAGTTACGCATACGGACATTTTTATTGTAATAGCATGGGGTGAAAAAAAGGTGAATTAATTCTACTTATTGGTCCGAGTCCTATTGAGAGTCGATAGATAATTATTTATTGCACAAAAACATAAATTACAAAAGGAAATGCACAACATAGACGTTGTGCATTTCCTGTGCGTTACTACTACTGTGATATAGTAACTCTATGGATATAAAAAATTCCATGAGGCGATGATAGGAAGACATGTTATAGATAGAAATGGAAGATGGACTTCTATCAGCATGTGTCCGAAATACTCCCTATTCTAGCTTCTAGCTTAACAAAAAGCAAAGAGGGTCTCGCTTAACGCAACACAGTTTATTACCTCTGTTACTGGTGTAAATGACTGAATAAATAATTTCACACGCTTTTATTTTATTTCCAGACAACAACAGTATCCTCGCTAGTCCGTACACTCCCACGGCTACTAGCCACCGAGAACTTCAGTCACATAATGATGCCGTTCCAAGAGTTCTGCAAGATAGTGCTGCCGTCCAAGGCGGCGCGGCAAGAGCGCATCGACTTCAACATTCCTTCAGAGCCACCGGTGTATATCGCTGGCATTGAGGAGAATATTACCATTCTGCCGTCGCTGCAGAAGCCACGGAAGGTTACTTTGAGAGGTAGGTTCAAATCATCAATAGGTAGCAAACTTTATTATTATATTAACGTTACGAACTAATATACCAGTCTTAGGTACATTCTTAGGTCAGTATTAACCCGTCTACCCTTATCCCGCAGGCTCAGACGGCAAAGCGTACATAATAATGCTGAAACCCCGAGACGACTTACGCAAAGACTATCGTCTAATGGAGTTCAATGCCGTCGTCAACCGCTTCCTACAAGACGCCCCGGACACCAGGAAGAGAAGACTGTATATCCGGACGTATAGCGTGCTGCCATTGAACGAAGAGTGTGGTCTGATTGAGTGGGTACCGAATTTGGTCGGGTTACGACCGATTCTGATGCATATTTATAAGCAGAAAGGTGAGTTTGTATTTCTGAGGTTACATTTAAATAAGTTCTAAGTCAGCTTTTGTTAGGCATATCCATCATGCAACTTGAACCTTGTTAGTGATTTTAGACCACGTCAGTGAGGGTGAGATATTATTAACGGCGGCGTTTCACAATCATGGATATGCACTGGAATCTGTGTACTTGATTGTTAACTACACTTTCCTAATCTTTGCTATAGCAAACTATTGCCAATAGTAATAACACTGGCTATAGTCTCTAGCGCTGCTAGCTATTCCCATAAATGATTCCCCATATTAACCATAACTCTTCTCCTTAGGAATCCACACCAGCAACCGAGAGCTGAAAGAAATGATGTGTTCCAACAAGGACCCGATAGAGAAGAAGCGACGCATCTTCGAGGAGCGTCTGTTGCCGCGACACCCGCCGCTCTTCCAGGAGTGGTTCCACAGGGTCTTCGCCGATCCTTACGGCTGGTGAGATAATATTATGAGTATTGGGTACTCTGCTTTAGCCAGTTACGGCTGATATGGTGACTTACTGATGGGGAATGATGGGTTATTTTCATTTAGGACTTTCTTTCTGACTCTAAGCGGCTGATGAATATGCTCACAGTTGCAGGTCGATAATATCATTATGCACAAATGAAGAAAAGGAAATTATTTTTTTATGTATTAAAGTGATGCTATATGCTATGTTGTCTTCAGCTTTGATGGTTACTAATTTTATTTTATTATTTTAGGTATCAAGCCAGATCAGCGTACATAAGAACAACAGCTGTTATGTCAATGGTGGGATACATTCTCGGTAAGTACTTATTTCTATGCTAACTTTACATATCAAGTGATCTAGTAATGACCATGCAACCTTTTCAGTTCGGTGTCATCAAAATGCGATTAGTGACTTATAAAAACATATTATAAATTAGGCTATCGTTAGGCCTAATTTCCTCACTTTCACCTCCAGGTCTAGGCGACCGCCACGGCGAGAACATATCCTTCGACTCTACAAACGGCGACACGGTGCATGTAGACTTCAACTGTCTGTTTAACAAGGGGGAGGCGTTCGAGTGGCCCGAGCGAGTGCCGTTCCGACTCACTCATAATATGGAGGCCGCTATGGGGCCGCTGAAGCATCATGGCATGTTTAGGTGAGTTGGTGAGATTTAGTGATCAGTTTATAATTATAAGTAAAGATTAATGTCGTTATAACGTTAACGCTATCGCTCTCTTTTGACCCTTTTGTAACCTATTGTGTACCACTGCTTGCTGGCCTCTGTCATGTAAATGCGAATTTACAAAAGTATTAGTAGACTTTCCGCTGACGTACTTTTTACAGTTAGGTACACTAGCATTAGATAAGTCTCATACAATACAGCAGTATAATCACCGTGAATAAATGAATATTTTGTTGTTAACAATGCTCACCGCTGCAGTGATTTTTTTTCCCGTTATTTTTTATTATTCATAATATTTTAAATTGCTAATAACACGGTTAACTGAATGACGTCACGCCTCTTAACAAAATTTAGGGATCCTTCACGTCACTGCCCCTAACATTAAAGATTAGTGCACTTTACCTAAGTGTAAAGTGGTTTGATTGTAAATACAACAAATACCTACATTCATACTATTTTCTCATATTCTAAAATACGGACTAAATAGATTTTCATGCAATGAAAACTACCCTAATGTCCCCCAGGAAAAGCTGCGAAGAAGTGATGAAAGTATTACGCGCGCAGACGCCGGCGCTCATGTCTGTGATTGGCGGGTTCGTGTACGACCCGCTAGTGTCGTGGGGGCGCGCGCGAGCAGACACCGGCGAGCGGACCAATGAGCAGGCGTTGTCGCATCTGCATAACATACGGCAGAGGCTGAACGGGATGGTGAGAACTTTGCGTTTTTTGGCAACTACATTCTGAGTCCTAAGCATTACTCTATACAGGGTATCTACCTGTTGCCGATGCACTGCGGGTCGGCTATCGAAGTAGATAAACGTCACTATATCGCGATTCGACATAAATCTGGGGCTGTGATGGGTGGAACGCGCATTGAACGAGTTTATCGACGTCGATAACAGACCCGTGAAGCGGCCGCTGAAGGTACTCGTAGAAGAAACAATATACATAGATGTCCAAATAAGAATAAGATGTGTGTTTACTAGATACGATGATGATTTTAATTTATCCTGTCCGCTGCACGCTCCGTTATGATAATGTCCGCAATCGTAAGATAAACGGCAGTGTATCGCGAATTAAATGTCTACGTCGATAAACGTGCCGCGCAAGTCGGTCTGGTATGATCCTGAATAAATAAGTAATCAAATAAACCATTGTTCACAGGTCAAGACAAAAAACAAGCAACTGTCTCTCTCACTGTCACCGGAAGGCCAAGTCGAGCATCTGATCGTGGAGGCCACGAGTGTCCACAACCTCTGCCAAATGTACATCGGATGGGGACCATTTTTGTAAACTTTCCTATGTTTTTCAATTAAAAAAAGACTGGTATTTTAGAAAGTAAGCATTAATAAACAGTTGTTATTCTAATATTATCTAAAGTCTTTGTTTGAACACCGCTTTATTGGTTTCCGATGGCCGTTAATGAGGAGTGAAGATGGTATGTCAATAAAACATAAGGTTTTATGGAGTTTACACCAATATGCAAGTTATGCGAGTGAAAGTTATTGCATAAACGTTACGATTCGAGCTAACAAGACAAGAAGGCATTGTATTCTAACCGAGTCTGTCTAGGTTTGAAGGAAGCAGACTTTATTTTTCCTTATTTATTAATGCAGGCCTTCACATTGAATGGTATTATGTTATGTAAGGCCGTAGGTATCACATGTTATTGTCCTATGGGCCGGTGGCCTAGTGTTAAAGCTTTAAATCCCTTGAAGCTTGCTATAATACACACACTTGCATGATTAGCGCATTGGATATTGTATTGAAATCGGACGAAGCATGGAATTCCCCGGTGAAAAATTGACAAATAACCTATTTTCCATTGCAGGAGGGTCACTCTCTAAATAGACGAATGAACAAATAAAAAAAATCACGCAATCGGTACGCTTAGTACATCGAGATAGAACCGTGGTTCGCGCAGCGCTCCGAAGCTTCGGAAAAACAAAGCGGCAGCGCTAACCACGACTCTATCTCGTTGTACTAAGCATGCCAATTGTTCCACAATTCTCATTCGTAGATTTATAGTGACCCCCCAGGTACATATTTGAGTACTAAGATTTTCCCGGCACAGCCTTGTCTACATTATTGGGCGACCTTGGTAATGTTTGTGACATCGGACATCAAATAATGAGCAGGAAAACACAACAAACGCGAATAAAGATGGTTAGCTCTAAACGATTCAATTATTAGAACAAATAGTATTTGTGTAAATTATTAGGCTAAACTTGTTTACATACCATTTACGTCTAAAAAAAAAACAAAAAAAAACCCGAATTAACGCCTGTTTTGATTTAGGGGGAACTACAAAATACTTACCTAAACTAAATTTGAGTTCAAATCGGTTACATTTTTTGGACCTTTGATGCCGCAAAGTTGTCTACTTACTATTTATAACGCCGCTTTTTGGTCAGAGGCCAGAGGTAAAAATAACAACAGAAATATTTTCCCTATAAATAAAAAATGACTGACGTTATAAAGATCAAGAGGATACGCAGTAACGTCATTTCGTCCAATCCGCGGCGGCACTCTACAAATTACCAGGAGGTTTCTTCAAGGGTTCCAATTTTCCTTCCTACTCGCAGAGTAACGTTACCAGCAGAAGCAATTGCAACGTAGAGATTTGAAAAACACGTTTTTGACTAAAGAGGCTGTTCGTATGTTAACCCTACTGAGAGTGGTAGTGAGTATTGGAAGGTACCTACATAATTAGTTCATTTTAATTCGATGGATTGCTACCGCAACATGCATGCGATATCTCGTAGATCCTTATAAGAGCTTAAATTATAGTAAAAATCATAGCTCCATTGTAGAGCGGTAGAGCGCTATCCAAAGTGTTACAGCGAATCGGCTTTATCGAATGCGGTATATCTTACAATCATAACCCTTCGTACTTTTGTTGTTGAATGTACTCGTAGCTTCTACGAGGGTTTATCAAAACCGTGGTGCTTCGTGTCTTGAGAATTTGTAAATACGGTTTAGATTTCTACCTCCGGAAGGAAGCATAATTTTAAACAAAAAGGGTTTGGAAAGGAAATGGAGAGCCCCGGAAGCTGCCCTTTCTTGGTCCTTGATATATGTATTACAAGTATATACCCCATATATATGGGGGCACGCATAGCCGCTTGTATAATTCGTTACCGAGAACATTAGAAATGCTCCTTCCCGCAATATCTTCAAGCAACTACGTAACCCGTGCTCATTATCTCAACAACTTAGATAAATAGATAGAATTTTCTTGTAAGACCTCTATTCTATTGTTCTCTGTGGGGGTGCACCTCTCTCCAGAGGAACCTTCGCGCATTTCCCCAAGGTCTAAATTTCCTTCTTAACCTCGGGCCACTTCCCACCACGTTGCTGTTCCACTGCGGGTTGGATATCTAGATGTGCTAAATCGACGCAGGTAGGTAGGTACAATAAAACCACTGCGACGCTGTCGTCTCATCCTGTAAGAAGTGATGACCTTTAACTAGGCTACAAAATAAATCTGCCTATATATTTTGAAAGAAATAAAGGTAAGTAGGACCCACTGAATATTCAAATAGAAGTAATTATCACTAACCATGGGCTGCATGAATAAATCCGAGAGAGGAAAATGCGGACAATTATAGAGGAAGTCTATAAATGTTTCACCGATCAGTCGATGTCTGCCGACCTTCAGACAGCTATAGTTGATTGTGATTAGGTTCACTGTAGGCGAGTGCAAAGTCAAGGTAAAAATATGGTAAGTAAGTTAAATCTATTGTAGGTATGATTATATCAGACTTGAATAAGAAATTTTGATTTTTTCGTTAACATAGGTCATGCTTCATGCAGCTGAGTACAAACTAAATTCGCTCTTTACGATTGTGTTTTAGGTATATGCCTGCATGCTAGATAGGTACTAAATGTAGGTACTCGTAACTTCTACCTGATGTACCAATGACATCGTCATAAATTTATAAATAAACAACAATCTACTAATTAGGTAATGTAAATATTACCTACATCATCATTATCCCATTATACATCAGGCTACGATGGGCTACGGCTATAATGCCTAAGCTCCAAGTCCAATAGTCACACGATATGACAGCCAATTTTAAAAATTAAATTACCTAGGTAGGTACTTTCTGCACAATTAATTCAATAATGGGTACCTTTGGGCCAGGTACGATTCGGGGTGGCCTTTTTGAGTGATTTTTGACGAGGCATATTGCTGATAACATTTGTTATATAGGTTAATGACGAAGCTATTTGTGGATCGTAGATTTTGAACTGAATTTTTACATTAAATATTTTTCTAATATTATTATGTAGACACTTAAATAAATTCAACAGTAATATTGATTCTCGATCCAACCAACTTGGGTCCTTTAAGCAAAGTTCGCGAGGTGACTGCGAAAATGTGCAGAATTGTGTTTGTAGATATTCTCCGACGGAGGTCGGAGGTCTATCCGGGCGGGTGGCGCGATCGCCGCTCGGAATCCTCAATGAACCGGACAATGCATCACCGGATATTGGCTGTCGACTGATGCGACCCCGCCGCCGCCACTACACTGCCAATAAACCAGTCTACTACAGCGCCAGCCACTGAAAAACGGAAAATTGTTGGAAGTTAGGATGAGCTAAGTAATAAAGTTTGCAAGCTATAGAGCACAGGATTCTGACTAATAGTATTTATTGATTTAATGGAAAATATATTAAGTAAGTATTTCATCAATTTGATAGACCGCGTGATCACCAAAATGGGCGACAGACCAAAGGTGTTTTTTGCTAAAATCGCAGCATCCAGCATTGTATTTTTCACGTACCTACTAGTGATATCGATAACCATAAAATATTAAAGGTAGGTACCGAGATGTCTTCTCTGAGTAAATAAATATTTCCTTCTGTTTCTTTTCATTTTCTTTACGTAAGTTCTATATCTAACTGGGATTAGGGCCTACTGTGATTCTTATTTTATGCACCATAACAAACATGAAGGGAAGTACTAAAGAACATACGGTGTTTTAATAAATATTATTTAATAAGACATAAGATCCTATCTAAGAACCTAATCATATTCTTCATACCTTAGATCCTGTTCATAATAATACATACGATAGGTAGGTAACACTAGGTAAATTACACTGGTTATGGTTTAAGTACGCTCTAGACATGCTAACTATGACTGTTGACGTAGCCTCTGTAAAGGGGATTCCCGCTTTGGCGAGTCATCTATACTACAGACTATAGAATATAATAAATTAAGCAAGTAGGCTAGGTTCATTACAATCTACATAGGTAATTTAACAGCAGCCGTATTCGGTGTCGCTTAGGTATGTAAGTATAACCATTGATTAGCTTTAGTTAAAATAATAATTAATTAACTCTTCTATTGTGCGAGGGCACACGTAGCATTTCGATTAAGTTATAATAACAATTAGGTACATATCGATTGAAGGCACAAATCTCAAACTCATTTTTAGTGATAGGCTGTATCTATAATTAATCTTAGATATTTTTTTAACTGAAAAAATCGATTTACACGCTAATAATCTCAGAGTCGATTTTTAAACTACTCATTTCGGCTTTTGACTTCATTGAATTCAAATAAAAATTTAGTGCGATTAGAATCGCTTGCAACAGCAGACCGTAAGAGTTAACCACCCCAAGCCTGCTACCCTCATGGGGATATGAACAAAGGTTACTAAATTCTACCATAGCAAAATAGCTAGTCCCCAATCTGTTGTACAGTACCTACTGCCAAACTTGGATAAACAATACGATAATAACAGGTACTTACTATAGGCCACTGGACTACTTACGGGGCATTGAGAGAGCTGAGTTCACGACATACCTAATATCTATTGTAATATTCATTTGTTAACATGGTCGTAACTCGCAACTTAGTTTTGCAGATTTTACCTACCTATACGTATTTATAGACACACGTAAAAAGTAATAAACCAATGCTAAAGGTGCAAATAGGTTGTGGACGACATAAGGTCGCAGCAGACGGTGTAAGTATCTGTAACTATGTTGTGTATTTCGATGAGATTAACTTGGCTTTTAGCAACATATCGCTCGACCACACATTCACAGAAATTAGAAACCAGCTACTTAACAAAAAAAACATTGCGACACACGTCTGCTGCAACCTCGTCAACCAATTTTTACCATAGTTTTCTACACGCTGCCTGGCTTTAGAATTCACAAAACTGCGTGAAATATGTTATCGCTAAAGAATGTTTACCAACAGTTCAGTCTGGCCTGCGGAGCCGATGAATGGCATCGCTCCCATGACTGAGATCACTATTTGATTGTGGTATTATCCTCCGATTGTTGACAAAACGAGACTGCACAGCAGTAGGCACTTTGAACTTGATCATTGCGCCGCGTGAAATAGGATCTGAGATGTGAATATCCGTAGCGCAGGATAAATAAAAAAATATACTTACATAAGTATTTTAAATCTTTCATATGCCTACCTTGGTAGTAGGTACGTAACTTGTGGGAATACTATAGAAGTAAATAAATTAAACTTTATGGCGAATACTTTGTGCTAACAGGAAATGTGCTGTGATTTTTGTGATGTGATTGCTTTTTTAGTTAATCAATGTGAAAGGGAATCAAAACAAAGGTGAGTTGCGAATTGATTGATATATATTTTGCTATTTTGGTTCCAATATTCGTCCAAGAAGCGTCCGTAGTCGAGCGGGCCTCAGTGATCGTAACTGATTACTGAGGTTAAGCAACAACTGGCATGGTCAGCCATTGGATGGGTGACCAATTTCAAGTGGTGCTTTTCTGGACGCTTTCGTGCTTCGGACGGCACGTTAAGCCGTGGGTCCCGGTTGCTGTTTCGGCAGCAGTCGTTAAGCCTAGTCAGAGGCCTTCGGGCGGCTTGAAAACATCTGACAGTCGGGTTGCCCACTTACCCGACAACTCTCACAGCACAAGCTTGCTTGTGTTGGGGTCCACCAACCCGCACTAGGCCAGCGTGGTGGACTAGGCCTAAAAAACCCTTCCTTCATTGGAAGGAGACCCGTGCCTCAGCAGTGGGGACGTGATGGGTCGTGATGATGAGGTTCCAATATTCAAGAGTTTTCAAATTAACTAGCGTACATTGTTAATATACGCCGATTTTTTGGATTACTTGTAGCGATCTCTACCAGACAACCTAAGGGACCAAAACAAGAATCAATCAACTTGGTTTAAGGAGGTAGTTACATAGTAACTATAGGTTTATTCCTATTTATTTACGATTGGTTTTGTTTCTAATTTACTTATTCAGTACATTAATTAGTTTTCATAGTTATTCATAGCGCGATAGCGAACGGTAACAACATGAAATTTTACATGGATTAATTTTTTCATGACTTTTAGTTTCACAATGCTACCACTGCATTTTACAAATGTACTTGTACAAGTACAGCCAGTTTCATTTTCATAACTAACTACCACTTATTTGTCAAACTCACAAATAGTGATTTGTTAGATTTTTTTTTTTTTAATTAGTCTATGTGTTTTCCCACTGCTGGGCAAAGACCTCCCCTTTAATTTTCTACTTCTCCCGATCCAATGCGGCTACCTCCCAATCCGGAAAATATTTGACGAGGTCGTCCCGCCACCTCCTTCTCGGCCTGCCTCTCCGCCGGCGCCCGTCGCCCGGCACCCACTCGGTCGCTATCTTGGCCCACCGGTCCGGGTGCATTCGACAGACGTGGCCGGCCCAGTTCCATTTGAGCTTCTCGGTCTCGACACCAACATCGATTATGCGGGTTTGGGAGCGTAGTGCGGTGTTCCTGACCCGATCTGTCAATTTTACACCTAGAATACTACGCTCCATCGCTCTTTGGCAGACCTTCAGTCTGGTCTTTTGATGTTCGGTCAGTGACCATGTCTGTGCGCCGTAGGTTAGGACGGGCAAGATACACATGTCAACGAGTTTGCGCTTGAGTGACAGTGGAAGGTTAGTTTATTGACAAGTTAAAAAAATGTTTAGCTACTTATGAAGTTCACCGTGAATAAAATGTCCTGTAAATAGTGGACCAACAAAAAGGAAGTGACTAAACTATGAATTATTTTAAATTCGCCTAAATAATGACTTAACTCTAGTTACAATAAAGGTATAATTCAGCGGAATTCCCCAACAGCATCTAACCAACCCAGGAACCATGCTCGATCGATTCAACTGCAGCCCCCGCCGGCTGGCCAGCAGGGCGCTCCCCAAGCTGCCCATCCTGCGCTGGGCTCGCGGGTACTCCGCGGCGGCGGCGGCGGGGGACCTGGTGGCCGGCGCCACCGTCGCCATGACGCTCATACCGCAGTCTATCGCCTACGCGTCTCTGGCTGGCCTAGAACCTCAGGTAAACCTCTATTTTCTGCACGGGTTCGTTATCGATGTAGATAAACTCGATTAATGCGCGTTCCACCGATCATAGCGCTGTATTTATGTGGAATAGCGATATAGTGACGTTTATCTACGTCGATAACGAACCGGTGTAGCGGCACCAGAAACATCAGATGGATCCCGGCAGATTGACATATTAAGATGCGGAAGAGTCTGAAAAATCGAAATGAAAAACTTAATAGTTACACAGCGACATGTATTTATGTATAATGTACGTTAACTACATTTAGGACCAAGAAACACACTAGTTCTGTTCAGCACGTTGCTTGTATTCCTGTCTTCGCCGCCAATCCGTCATAATAATAATCCTTGTAATATTTTTGTAGAATAATAAATGCATGTTTTTTTTTCGGGGTTCGCCGTGGGGCACAGACACAGATGGGGGGTGTGAATAGCTTCGTGGTGAAATGACGCGGCTCGTAATTACAGTTGCCCGCAGGCGGAAAAGCCTCGCCGCCTATGTTTTTGATATCCTACAGCGGTTTTGACTTTGCCGGTCCAGTGTTGTAGGTATATAGCTAAAAGTAAGATGTATTTTCATTAGTATTTTAACGTCTGTGCTTATATAAACCACGTCTCTTGCAATTAGGCACGGATGCAATTAATTTAACTGTAGCTACATTGGGCACCATTGGTAATAATTAATTACTTACCAATATGTTATTGTATATTTTTTAGCTATAATGGGCTAAATTTTAAGTACCGACCTACCTTTAGGTTAATTATTGCCAATGGTACCCCAAGTAGCATTAGTATGTTGAAAACTACTTGAAAGTGCAAACATAACTAAGAAAACTTCTTATTCCCAGTGTCCCAGACGGTATTTATTTTCGCCATCTACAAACCTCCACCCATATATCCTTCTCGTCGCGATTCCTAAGTAATTACCAGTATCGGGTGTGCGGAAACCCTTCTTAGACGTCGAATTACTGTGGCGACATCACGGGCGGGAGTGGACGGCCTTACAGTGACAAATTGCTCTACGGGTTTTAGGTACCGCGTTCCATATTCATCGAACTACAGATACAGTTTCATGTTGGCTTTTGCAGCGGATAAATGTATAGGATGGGATAGGACAAGACAGACGTATATATAGGGGGGTCAAGGAAGGGATGTTGGGAAGCCGGATCTAGTCCTGTCAACCACCTCTAATAACACTTTTTCGGGTTATTTACCATACTCCTTATGTACCTCATATACCATTCCAAAATGTAAGCTTACGGTGTCCATTGATACAAAGCGTTAGATTTAAATAGTTTCGGGACTATATTTATTATTGTATAATAGTTTTTTTTAAATTAAGCTACCTACTGTGATTTTTTTTTAATCAATACTTTCAAATGTTAGTATTATACTTAACATAATTATTTTGATAATAAGAAAATTAAGTAACATGATGTTTTATTTTGCAGATAAATTTTCTACCCTGTTTATCTCGCTGGTAGATGACTCATCTAACATGACTTCCACTTCTCCTGTTTCAGTACGGCCTATACGCATCCCTTGTGGGGGGGTTCGTCTACGCCTACCTGGGGACATGTCCGCAAATCAACATTGGCCCCTCGGCCCTCATATCACTGCTGACTTTCACGTACACCAATGGGACGAATGCTGACTACGCTGTGCTGCTTTGTTTTGTTTCTGGTATAGCGGAAGTGGTCGCAGGGATAGCTCAGTTGGGTAAGTCACATAGAACATAGACTATACTTATTAATGTTCAAGTTGAGATCAATTTCATCAGAGATCAGTATCAGCTTCATACTAAGTGTAAGCTACTTATGAAGCTGGCAAGTATCTATAGTATCAGATGTTGGTCCCTTCTCGTTCTGAATGGTTCTAAAAATACAATCTGTTATGAATCTTTTAAATAATACACAATACCTTTTAGGTCAGTGGGCTAGTTACTATATTCAATGTAAGTAAGTCGATTGGACACGTCCTGTTAGCAGCGCTATAGAGAAGATAATAATATTTACGTTAAGTACTTGTATATTTCTCACTATTTATAATGTAGCTCAACAAATTGAATAAAAAAAGTAGGTACGTACTTACGTAGTTACCTTAGGCACCTAGTTACCTATCTAAATAGCCGCGAAGCAAAGGGTTAATTTTAGGTAGGGGAAGCCATTAATTAGACTAGGTACCTAATTAGTACTCCTGTACTTAATAAAAAAGCATAACAAGTGCTTTAATTAAATTATTGAGAAAAATAACACTTTTAAATAGAACGCAAAAAATGTTAAAAAGAGGAAATTGCAATGTCTTTCCTCATTACAAATGTACCGTACTTTGTAAGGATTTGTTATTTCTGGACGTGCAGCGAGCGCGGGCCACCGCAGCCGCGGCCGTGGCCGTAAACTAAAGTGCATTCATAAAAGCGAGGATGCATGTTCGGCCAACGGAATAGTTTTATGCTTAGCAAAGGATCCATTTAAATGCAACATGATACTTAGTCTAGATTGCCCCAACTTTATGTGTAGCTGTGAGCACGTGCTGGGGCTCACGTTTGTTCTGCAGTGGGACAGTCTGCACACTTGGGAATTTGAAAAAGTCTTAATTCGGGCGATGTCGGATGTAAATTATTTGCACTGCTATTCTTATAGAACGGATCTAGGGTTTGTTAACGTCGTGAAATGATTAGAATAGAATTAGTGACTGCCTGCTTTGAGTGTGTGTATGTATAAAGTATTTACAGTTGGTGCGTCATTCGAGGTGTCTTCTTTTGTGCCCCTCTTTTTTATAATTGAAAATGGTTCATCAGCATCACCTGTCCTATTAGTCGTCTAAGTTCACCACACACTAGTCCAGCTCTTTGTCACGGACACACTAACCACAACAAATCACACATTCCAGGGTTCCTCGTCCAGCTGGTCTCGCTACCCGTAGTGTCAGGGTTCACGTCAGCAGCCGCGCTGACCATAGCCTCCTCCCAAGTAAAGGGGCTCCTGGGGCTGAGCTTCAAGTCGGAATCGTTCATAGACACCTGGCGAGGGGTGGTGACTCACATCAAGGAGATCAGACTAGCTGATACAGGGCTCAGTCTGCTCTGCTGTCTGGTGCTCTTTGGCATGAAGGTTGGTGGAAAATTGCCTGTTTTAGAATATTCTAGAGGCTAGGAGCCTTTGTATATAGTTATAAATCGAATCTGACTCGTTGGATAACTTCACGCTACATACATGCTAACTTATTTGTACAAATTCGAATATTCGCCTACCGATAACAACACAACATGGATGAAATAGGTATAAGATTCTTCACACCTATAATAATTACACTAGAATTAGCACATATGTACTATGATTACATTTCCGCGCGACATAATCATAATCATAACATTAATAATATACCAGTATATACTTACACCCATGTCCGATTGTTCTCTCAAGGCCGCTAGCAGCAGACCATGAAATTTCGTGATAAAACATCAGGAAGAGTATTTGTCGCGGCATTTCCGATGTTTTTTTCATCTGAATAAAATCTGATGCAGCGACAAATGATGCAGCTATTTTATGTTTCCTGGAATAGGATTATGCAAATAATCAATACGTAAAGACGAAAATAAATAAATCAAAATTTATATTATGCTACTTAGTTAAAAATTAACTAAATTCACCTAAGTAAAATTTGACCATAACTTGTTTGTTTTCAGTCGTTGAAAGATCAGCGCGCTCCCAAATCTCTGAAGAAAGTGTTATGGTTCAGTAGCGTAGCCAGAAATGCAGTCGTGGTCATTTTAGCCGCTACTTTAGCGTATTTCCTTCATAAAGACACTACTCACCCTTTAATACTTACAGGTAAGGTCTACTTTCAGTTATTTACTTAATATATACTCCATACTCATACTCTATGCTCAATATATAATACCTACTCAATCGTGACAAATAAATTAACTTTCATCATCACGACCCATTACGTCCCCACTGCTGGGGCACGGGTCTCCTTCCAATGAAGGAAGGGTTTAGGCTTAGTCCACCACGCTGGCCAAGTGCGGGTTGGTGGACCCCAACACAAGCAAGCTTGTGCTGAGAGAGTTGTCGGGTAAGTGGGCAACCCGACTGTCAGATGTTTTCAAGCCGCCCGAAGGCCTCTGACTAGGCTTAACGACTGCTGCCGAAGCAGCAACCGGGACCCACGGCTTAACGTGCCGTCCGAAGCACGGAAGCGTCCAGAAAAGCACCACTTGAAATTGGTCACCCATCCAATGGCTGACCGTGTCAGTTGTTGCTTAACCTCAGCGATCAGTTACGATCACTGAGGCCCGCTCGACTACGGACGCTTCAATTAAAATTAACTTTACTTCAGTACAATTGCTTATCATATCCGCTGAACTATGTGTTCTTAATGTGTAATCGTATTTTAACAATGTTAATAATAATCTACGTCAAATATTACTTACCTCATACTACAAAATTTTATTTTTTGTCTCTTATTACTGTCAATCAGATGTATTTCATAAATTCAACTGACTTCCACGAAACTGGTTGTATGTGGTGGTACATCTATATATTTACTCACTATCGAACCTCACACATAAATTACACCAATATAACATCAATGAGGATAACTAAAGCTTACCTATCCAACTGTATTATATCAATGAAAATATGTATAAGTATACCTGCAACATTTCAGTTCACAACACGATATGTTACCTATATTTATTGCAATTCTTTATATTTAACGCTTACTTTACCTACATTCATCTCATCTCATGATGAATAATCTTGAACTAGCAATAAATATAGACTCAATAATAGGAATCCCATGTCATGTTGTGGAAAACCCAGAAAAATGTGTGGAACTAATCACACCCAACTTAAATTTTAAGATAATATCTATGAATGTCCGTAGTATTAATAAGAACTTTGATGAATTTCTTGTGTACCTGCGTAGACTTAATGTTACTTTCGACATAATTATTTTGACTGAGTGCAGATTAAATGACTGTTATAATATTGAAAATATACCCGGTTATAACACATATAACACACATAGAAATATTAATCAAAATGGTGGTGTAGTTGCGTACATAAAGAACTCATGGAATGCATTAGTAACTGAACCAATCTTAGCTGATTCATGTTGTATAACAATTGATATACCCAACGTTGCAACTATACTGGGCATTTATCGTTCACCATCTTTTAGGAACACTGCAAATTTTATTCACTCTCTAGATGATAACTTAAATTTACTAAAAAATAAGCAGTCCATTTTAGTCGTAGGCGACATAAACATCGATACTTTATCACCCGAGTCAGAAGAATACCTATGCCTCCTAACGGAGCATGGTTTCGAACAAGCTATCACAAAACCGACCCGTAAAAACGCCTGCTTAGATCACATATCAGTTAAATCAAACGTATCAGCCATAGGAATAGTATGTGAGTCAGACATCACAGACCATAAAATTGTAATAGCAGGACTTGGTTCAAAGGTAACAAAAAAAAACTCGGTAAAATTTCGTAATTTATTAAACTATGAGGCAGTACTTGAAGAAATGAAACAAACAGACTGGGCCCCAGTCTTAAATCAATCGGATACCAATATTGCAGCCACAAATTTTATCACAATTTTAGATAAAGCTATCACAATCAACTCTAAAACTGTCAAATTAAGCAAATCGAAATCAGTCATAGAGCCATGGATGACAACAGGCTTACTCCGATGTGCACGACACCGAGATAAACTACATTTAAAACAAAAAAAGGAACCTAATAATGAAGTTTTAAAATTAATATACACGCGCTACAGAAATTTTTATAAAAAATTGATAAGGAACATTAAAAACGAGTATGAAAAGGACCAACTACATTCAAATATAAAAAACCCTAAGATGCTTTGGAAGTCCATAAAAAATATCTGCAACTTCAAAACTAAAAACAATAATGCCACAGATCTCACTACTATACATAATGACCCCGTTGAATCTCTTAATATTACAAACAGATACTTTACATCAGTAGGACAAAACCTTGCCCGCGAAATAATTAGAAAAACAAACACCACAGAGGATGAACTTGCTACTAACATGAAAGGTAAAGAACCCACTGAATCCTTATTTTTAGAGCCTACAGATCCTCATGAAATCATTAGTATAATAAATAATTTAAAAACTGGTAGTGCCCCCGGCTTGGATGGTATCACTCCACTCCTATTAAAAACAATTAAAAACGCAATAGCAGAACCCCTAGCCCATATATTTAACCTAAGCATTGGCAACGGTGTTTTCCCTACAGCATGGAAAATATCAGCTATTACCCCAATATTTAAAGATGGCACGAGAAATGCACCCGAAAATTACCGACCAATCTCTTTACTTAGCGTAATCTCTAAATTACTGGAAAAAGTGGTTAATAAACGCCTGGTGAAGTTCGTGGAATCCCATGGGCTTTTATCCCCACGGCAGTTCGGTTTTCGACATAATAAATCCACCGAAGACGCAGTCATACTCCTTTCTGAACTTGTTGCAAAGTATCTGGACAGTGGAAACTCTTGTATTGGTGTGTTCCTCGATCTAGCAAAGGCCTTTGATACCGTGTCAACAAAAATACTACTAAAGAAGCTCCAGTACTTTGGTATCAGAGGCCTTTCACATGATTGGTTCAAAAGTTACCTCACTAATAGAGAACAACTTATAAAAATTGAATCAGTAAAAAGTGCAACCCTGCCTGTCAATTACGGCGTCCCTCAGGGAAGTATACTTGGCCCCACTCTCTTTCTCTTGTATATGAATGACATCCATGACCTTAATAATAATATGATTAATGCAGAGATAATATGTTATGCCGACGATACCGCTATTATTTTCAAGGGCCGAAATTGGGAAGATACATATAACAGTACCGAAATGGGAATGGTGGCTATTAACGATTGGCTAGCAAACAACTTACTAACTATAAACCACAAAAAAACCAAATACTTATGCTTCCATAAAACTGCCGCATCCCAACCTAATATTCCTAATCATATAAAAATTCATACTTGCAAACTCACACAAATCCTAGATTGTAACTGTCAGTCTATTGATAGAACTAATTCTATTAAGTACCTCGGTGTGATATTAGATCAAAATCTCAATTTCAAAGAGCATACGCTCAGTCTGGCAAATCGAATAAGAAAAACTGCAGCTATACTAAAAAAACTCCGTAATTCAGCCGAACCATTTCTTCTTACAAGGGTCTACGTTGCCATATGCCAATCCATTGCCTCGTACTGTATTCCAGTTTGGGGCAGTGCAGCAAAAACTACCCTAATTATTCCTGAAAGAGCTCAAAGATGTGTTTTAAAAGTTATGCACAAGAAAAATTTCAGATTCCCTACCCAAACTCTTTACAAAGAAGCTAAAGTCCTAACCATCCGTCAACTATTCATTCTCAGGCTCTGTCTCTCCACCCACAAAAAAGTACTAACTTCTGATCTCTACGATCAATTATGCAAAAAACGTGTGTTCAAAATGCCATCTCTTTACGTTAACACTTCCTTTGGTCAAAGGTTTGGAGCTTATATAAGATCACATATATACCTATAATGGTATGTTACACTACTGCAATATGAAAGATATGTCTGTTCGTGAGGCTAAAATTAAATTAAAAGATTGTCTCCTACAGTTAGATTACTTCACCACAGAAAGTATTTTAGATTAAGATATTGTTATGTTGTTGTTTGAGCAAAAGAGACATAATTTATTCTTAATTTTTGTTAATTTTTTTTAGTTTAAATTGTTCAATTCTGTTTCTATTTGAAATTTCTTATTTTAACTGTTTTTGATTGTATAAATTATGGTACCCCAAGATACGGGCAAAGCCTAGTTTGGGGGCCACTTTATTAACTAAGATTATAACTTAATAAGACATGTGCAAATTATAGTGTAAGTAATATTAGTGTACCTAACGGAAAATGTATGTACCTAAACTGTTTTTTGTGCAATAAAATTTCTTTTTATTTTTTTTATTTTTATATACATGTAGCAAGTATGCATATAATGGAACGCAACTACACACATGGATGCCCCACTACGCCTACACAGCCGCACGCACACTACTACACGCGACGAGCGTATATAAACCGGCTGCGCGGCCGCAGTAATTCATTCGATAGCCAGCTGGCATTGAGTACGATAGCTCCGCAGTCTGCTCATTGTCAGGTCGCTTCATCTGTGCGATAGCTCCGCCGTCCTCAGATGTTAGCAAGCTAGGAGAGCATCAGGGTGCGATAGCTCCGCAGTCCGCCCTAGGTTCTATGCTAGGTTACCTATCTAATACTTATACCTACTCATGTTATTTAAGTTTAGTGTGTTATCATACAATAAATCTACAAGTCATATGATATTGGAGTTTTCATTCATAACCACACTACAACTGGCGCCCAACGTAAATATCTAAGAGCCAGCAGAGGACAATATAAACTGGTTCCTGAAGAAAATATCTAGCGAGAAAACTACAATCTGGTACATAAGGAAATCATAACGCCAGATTACACTACAACTGGCGCCCAACGTAAATATCAAGTCAGATCACACTACAACTGGCGCCCAACGTAAATATCAAGCTGTAAGATTATAATCCGGAGAATAACGAAAATATCTAAGAACCAGATCACACTACAACTGGCGCCCAACGTAAATATCTAAGAGCCAGCAGAGGACAATATAAACTGGTTCCCGAAGAAAATATCTACCCAGAAGACTACAATCTGGCGCATAAGGAATTCATCACGCCAGATCACACTACAATCTGGTACCAAACGGAAATATCTAAGCTAGGTTACATCACAACCTGACTGTCAAGAAAATTCAAGCAAAATATAATCTGGCGGTAAAAGGAAATAAATCACCAGCCAAAAAACGACCACCGATTACTACATAGTTGAATGAAGACAACTATACTGAATACAATCGTTAGCGACCACCGATTACTACATAGTTGAAAAAAGACAACTATACAGAATACAATCGTCAGCGACCACCGATTACTACATAGTTGAAAAAAGACAACTATACAGAATACAATCGTCAGCGTCCGCCGATTACTACATAGTTGATAAGCTTCAGTACATAAAAATCAAACTACCCTCAAATCTACAATGACAATCATCGACAGAAGATCAGTCATCTACCGGTAATTTTGAAAACTGACGCTAGACCATACGAAATAGGAGTATCTTTACTCCAGGGGGAGGGTGAAAACGAACACCCAGTAGAATATGCAAGTAGGCTACTTACTAACGCTGCACGCAACAATTCTGTCACATAATATATATCGAGAGTCCGTGGATGAAGAAACAAAAATTGTCACCACAACTGACCACCAACCCTTAAAATGGCTAAAGACTCCAAAATGCCATTACAGAAGTCAAGAAAAGAGCTAGCGATGACAAACTACCAAGCCCATGAATGCAATCAACCGCAAGGGAAGACCAAAGAAAGTTACCAACTGGTCCTGGTACTCTCTCGGGACGATATACGAGTACCAGAGGGGGAGAATGTAGCAAGTATGCATATAATGGAACGCAACTACACACATGGATGCCCCACTACGCCTAAACAGCCGCACGCACACTACTACACGCGACGAGCGTATATAAACCGGCTGCGCGGCCGCAGTAATTCATTCGATAGCCAGCTGGCATTGAGTACGATAGCTCTGCAGTCTGCTCATTGTCAGGTCGCTTCATCTGTGCGATAGCTCCGCCGTCCTCAGATGTTAGCAAGCTAGGAGAGCATCAGGGTGCGATAGCTCCGCAGTCCGCCCTAGGTTCTATGCTAGGTTACCTATCTAATACTTATACCTACTCATGTTATTTAAGTTTAGTGTGTTATCATACAATAAATCTACAAGTCATATGATATTGGAGTTTTCATTCATAACCACACTACATACATATATTTCTCTAGTATATATAGTGTCTACCAGTTAATAAGATTGTTACGCTAAAAATAACACACTCAAGATTGTTAAGAGATGTTTAGGTACCTATTTTACATAGGTACATACATAATATTTTTAGTCTATTCTACATACAATAAGATTGCGCATGTTTGGAATACTACAGGCCTAAAAAACATAACATTACCAACGGAAAATTTATGACTATTAAATTTGTTACAGTGGCATTGTCCTCATCATACAACTTTATGTTATTACATCCTTAGACAAAGTGATTTAAAATTTTATGGGAAATTTCACGCTAGCATTATGTTTTTATTCTTTGATGAGTTGAAGTTTTTTCGATAACTGCTTAACATAAATATTAAAAAAACACGTTAAACCTGTAATTATTCACTGTATGACATATCCTCCATTACTTGCGGGTTGGAGGTGTCGTACAAGCATACAAAGAACAAATTTAATATCTGTCCCGGCCGGAGATTGTTACACGGATATACCCGGAAGGAGTCACACGACTGATAAACATTGAAGCAATAGAAAAAAAAACTAGCACATTATAATATTATGTGTCGTCCCGGATGCTTTACATTGTCCCATTGAAGACATCCCTCTTTCTGCTTAAGTTTCTAACCTAAAAATTATACCTCACAAATTGCAGGTGAGATAACCTCAGGTTTGCCGTCGCCCCGGCTGCCGTTCCTCAGCTCTGGCAACGGCACGTCCACGGCTCCCGTGAGCGCTATGCTGCGGCACCTGGGCTCCGGTCTGCTGGTCGTGCCGCTCGTCAGCATCATCTCCAACGTCGCCATCGCTAAGGCCTTTTGTAAGTTACTCAGCTACCTTACCACCATCGAACATTAGCGATAACAATCCTTAATCAGCGTCGCTTGCTTGTCAAAAATCTGTCTGATCATACAGTTACGTCAGATTTTACATGCGAGAGACGCTGCTTATAATGTGTCGGTGGTGATAGCCCCACAGATATTGCAGTTGCCTTTGAAAGCCATTATTTTTGTGTAATTTTATTGATTACTCAAATTTTTGTTGGAGTTGTTATTATGTTAGTATGTACCTACTCGTATTTGCGCACAAATGCAACGAGTATAATAATGCGTTTTTTTTTTTTCATAGAGTTCTTCATATCATTAAAACTAGGAACCCACTTGAGCCAAATACCACTGTAACAATGAGAGAGAGCTAGTTATGTGATAGTTGTATGGATGAACACAAAGTAAACAAAACAACCATTTTAATTTCAACGCTGACGGCGCTACGTAAACATAAACATACCCCTAGTAGTTAATGTACTTTCAGCTATATCTACTGACATGAAAAATCTTTAGGGACAACATTGTAAATGTATAAAATTTTATACTCTGTTAAATTGAACATACAAGTTGAGATTGAAGATTTATAGCTTTAATAGCTTTAGTTAGACGCTATCATAGATAGGGATTGTAATATTATCATCCTGTAGAGATGATCGAAATTGGTTGTCGATATGTGATGGGCTGATGATAATTTAAGTATGCCTTTTTTGTAATTTATTCATAAGTATAAAAGAAAAACCTTAACAAAGAACTTATTCTAAACACAATTTTTGAGAGCGGGTGAAATTTGTAACATGTTTTTAAATAGGTATTCTGCCCTCTCTCTGTCCTAATTTGCATTTGAAAACATTCCGTGAAAGTAAGAGCTGTTTCACTTTGCAGCGAACGGTAAAACGTTGGATGCGACTCAAGAGATCATAGCGCTGGGCGTCTGCAACGTGGTGGGCTCGTTTTTCTCCTCATTTCCAATAAACGGATCCTTCACAAGAAGTGCTCTGAGCGACGCTTCGGGCGTCAGAACTCCCGCCGCCGGTTTTTACACCGGTAAGAAACGCTAACACTAAGGGGTGAATTTCCCGCGGCCAAAATTTGCGTGGCATCAATGTAATCGGTACTAAAAAACAAAGTTATAATTTTCTTATATTTTTTTCCGGTTATGTGGAATAGTAATCTATATGAAGCACTAAATATTTTATCATTAGGATTAATGGATACTTTACAAAAAAATATTAAACCTCCAAATCTTTCATTGCCGTGTTTGTCCCCAGGTCATCTCGTTTTGTATTATTCTTCATTGATGAAAAAATATTGAGTGTTTAGATTTAAACTTAGTTTCATTTGATACATTAATAGTTAAAGTATTGTTACGAAATACATTTATTCAAATAAATAAAGAATATAACGAACGGTGAGTGAAAATTCATGTGTCCCAGAACTACATTTCATCGCCGTGGCCTAAACATGATCAATGATATTGTTTTATCTATGAACTTGAGTCCCCCCCTCGGTGCGCTAATCGTTTTTTACAAGTTTTGCCTAACTACTCGACGTGGAAAGAGGTACACAGGTGCCCACGTTTTCGCGCTATAGTGAAAGTTATATTTGTTTTTGGTCACTGGACATTTTTTCTTTCATCGCCGTGGATAGATATAACTTCTATAAAATTAAGTTTGTCTTCTTGAGTAAGCATTCAAAAGAAAGCATTTAGAAAATATTTGTCTTATAAAGTGTTTGTTTCTCCGAATAGTTAATACTTTTTTCGTTATTTATATTTAATGGCTTGATTTTCATCGCCATGCTTTCATTTCCGTGGTTTCCGTGGCCAAAATTTGCTATGGAAATGAAAAAAAAGTCACGGCAATGAAAAAAATTTCATCGCCATGTCTTGTAAAATAATGTGTATTCATTGCCGTGGCCTGGTTATTAATTTCCGTGGCCAGGTTATTCATTTCCGTGGCCAGTTTATTCATTTCCGTGACATATGTTTTCATCACCATGGTATGTATGATTAGGCAAATAAAAATATATTTACCATCTTTTGTAATATAGGTAATACCGATCATTGAAATCACCTACAGGACTTGTTAAATTACCTCTTTTTGCAGTTCGATAAAACGGGCGCGTATCGCGATGTATAAAAACTAAATGTATAATTTATCAATAATAATCACAAAATAAGTATTATAATTAATGTAATGTATAAATAAGATCTGTTTTAGCTCATGCGCCCGCTTCTCATGCCAGAGATGCGGGTGCAAATCTCGGCGCTGGCATGTACCAATTAGTTCTTTGAATTTAAGTATAATGTATACCATCGCTCTTACGGTGAAGGAAAACATCATGAGGAAATCTGCATATCTAGATTTAGCACATCTAGATACGTGAATCCACCGACCCTCAGTGGACCAGCGTGGTCGGAAATGGTCCAAGATTAAAAAGGCAGTTTCGACCTTGGATATATGCACAAAGGTTCCATTCGAGAGAGCCAGGTGCAGGTACTTACACCCCCAGCAGATAATAGAATAGCATAGAATATACATCTCTGCAGGAACTCAGCTGGATGCTAAGTGGCCTAAATGCTGCTTGCCAACGTGTAGGCCTCCTCGGTATGAACTTGGGCAAGACGAAAGTCATGTAGAATGTTCACATCAAACGGGAGCCGGTGATCGTTGGTGAGACAACTATATGTCTACCTCAAGCAGACTATTCGGCTAGGCAGAAGCAATTTCGACAAGGAGGCTGAAAAGCGCATCTAACTGGGTTGGGCTGCATTCGGGAATCATCGTCACATATATATGCTCCTCGGCCATTCCTCAGAGCCTGAAGAGAAAGGTCTTCAACCAGTGCACCCTGCCAGTGATGACGTATGGTGCAGAGACGTAGACACTGAGAGTGGGACTGGTCCACCGATTTAAAGTCACTCAGCGTGCTATGAAGAGAGCTTCGCTTGGGGTTTCTCTAATGGATCGTATCAGAAAAGAGGTTATCCGTCACAGGACTAAGGTTACCGACATAGCTGTCAAAATGTGCAAGCTTAGGCAGGTAGCCGGTAGTAGCTGGATTAGGAAGGCAGAGGTCCGAGTGTTGTGGCGCTCCTTGGGAGAGACCTATGTCCAGCAGTGGATGATTATAGGCTGATGATAATAAAATACATTCCATATTATTATATCAATTAAAATATACTTTCATTTAGCATAGAGCTCATAAAATATTCCATCATATCACGTAATCTGTGTAAAATTACACAACACCATCAAAACCCCTAGCACCAAAACCTTAAGATAGGTTTGATGACGAGGAAAGCGAGGAGGAGCGGTTAAGTGCACATGCTGCGCCCAACTTCGTTGTTGACAAACATGTGCACCTAACTGCACCTATCTTTAGGTTTTGGTGCTTTTGGTGGTTTGTTCGGTGATTTGTAATTCAGCTGATCAGCACAGATCATGTCATATCATAATGTATTTTATGAACTGTACATAAAATTAAAGTTTGTATACTGTATAATATTATTATCATCATCATCATCATCTCAGCCATAGGACGTCCACTGCTGAACATAGGCCTTCCCCAATGATTTGCACCTTGTGCGATCGGAGGCGGCCCGCATCCAGTTCTTCCCCGCGGACTTGACTATATCGTCCGTCCATCTCGCGGGGCTTGTCGCTACGTGGTCTCCACTTGAGGACTCTTCTGCTCAACCGACCATCAGTCCTTCGAGCAATGTGTCCGGCCCACTGCCATTTCAGCTTACTGACTCGATAGGCCATGTCGGTTACTTAAAGAATTCCATACTACATTCTTTATTATTTTATCCTCCTGACCCCGAGAGGTATAAATGTAAACACTGTTATTAATTTTTTTTTTATTTAAAAAATATAACTTCTGAACTGTTTTGTCACTTTGTCAAAGAACAAATTGTTTAAGGGATAGGTACTTTATAAAACTTTAAAGGAATAACAGGGATACTCCATAAAACTTTTAATATAGGTATTTTTAAACTATACATTATATTTTTTTTCAATGTCCTACTCATAGCACGCCAGGTGTCAGGAGGACATACTGTCGTTCTTTCTTTCGTTCCAATATCTATCCAAATATTTCTACCATACATAATCTGTCTAAGTTTGCGTTTCCCTCACAGTTTTTTTTATTGCAATGGATTGATTCTTTCATATCCATAGCACAGTTCTTTCATTGCCGTGGGCGTTAGTTTCATTGCCGTGGATGTTTTTTTCATTGCCGTGGACGCTTATTTCATTGCCGTGAACGCATGTGTCATCGCCGTGGCACGAAATTTTTGATCATCTGTATCTCTTTAAGTTTTTAACTTATCTGCTAGCCATTAAGTAAGAACACTAACATTAACAAAAACTTTAATAAAAGCGCTTTTTCAATATAAAAAACCTAAAGATAAAAAAGTCCACGGAAATGAAGATTTTTTAGGACTTGTTGAAATCCACCCTAAGAATAAGTACTAAAAACCTATTATACGTGGCAACTTGGAAAAAACTTGCTTATTTATTACAGTTCTTCCGACGTTTTAATATTATGAAAAGCTATTTAAATTATTATACTTACTTAGCGTAACTGTAGGTAATATTGTGTAAGTTGGTAGTCTTCGGGACGCGGTTATGTTTAAAAGTTTCACGATAAATAACGATACATCTGCTTTTTTCTTGTTTGTTCTTTAATGAGTGTTACTTAACTAAGAGAAGTCAATTAGTAGCACTTGTTTCCTGTACTTACTGAAGCTGTCAGGTTCGAATCCTGGCTTGGCATAAAAAATGTGAAAGTAGTTTTAATTTTTTTTAAAGTACTTACTTATGCTAATTCACTACTGAAACTATGGTGTGACGCCGCCAAAAACCACGCAGAATCTACAAGTACCTACATAAAGGAAAGCAAATTTAATTTATATGCACCTACATTAACATTTATGATCCCCAAAGGGGTAGGGGGTCAGGGATGATTCACATGTACCCCCTTTCACATTAATCATCTGTCATCACCCGCCAGGTTTGTTAGTGCTGCTGACTCTACTGTTCCTCACTCCACTGTTCTACTACATACCGCGAGCAGCCTTCGCTTCTGTCATCACGTGTGCTGTGCTGCACATGGTGGATGTAGATATCGTACGGAAGCTTTGGAGGGCTAATAGTAAGTACATTTACCTTTCTATATACTTAGGTACTACCTTTACAAGTTATTAAGTTTGCGCGCTATACGTAGTATAATACTGTTAGATGAATAAGTACGGTGTACTGTAGATCTTATTCGTAAATTTATTTTGGACTGATTATTGGGAAGGCTGAAACCTGAAAATGGATGTTTACCACACTAGAAAGACCTTTATGCATTTTTCGCGTCGAATTTTCATTACTTACACCTTGGTTAAAACTCATTGTTTTATTTTTTAATAGAGCTAACGTCCAGCTCGCTAAAGAAAGAATGAAAGATACTAATAATGCGCTTATTTGCATAATTGTTAATTGTCCTTGAGATACTCACTCAATACTGTCTAGTGTCTACCTACGTCACTAGAGATATAGAAGAAGCGTCAGTGAACCAGCAGCCTAAAACTAATCCTTCATTGGAAGGAGACCCGTACCACAGCAGTAAGGAAGGACGTGATGTAATTATTATTCCTATTCTATAAAATTGTCATACAGAAGTAGACGTGATTCCCCTGGCGGCCACGTTCTCCCTGTGCCTGTCGCTCGGGGTGGAGGTGGGGTTGCTGTGCGGCGTGGCGGTGGACGCGCTGCTGCTGCTGCTCTACCACACCGCGCCGCCGCTGCAGCTGCAGTTCGTCCATGTGAGTGTGTGATAATGTAGATCATACAGAAGTAGACGTGATTCCCCTGGCGGCCACGTTCTCCCTGTGCCTGTCGCTCGGGGTGGAGGTGGGGTTGCTGTGCGGCGTGGCGGTGGACGCGCTGCTGCTGCTGCTCTACCACACCGCGCCGCCGCTGCAGCTGCAGCTCGTCCATGTGAGTGTGGGATAATGTACATCATACAGAAGTAGACGTGATTCCCCTGGCGGCCACGTTCTCCCTGTGCCTGTGGCTCGGGGTGGAGGTGGGGTTGCTGTGCGGCGTGGCGGTGGACGCGCTGCTGCTGCTGCTCCACCACACCGCGCCGCCGCTGCAGCTGCAGTTCATCCATGTGAGTGTGTGATGATGTAGATCATACAGAAGTAGAACCCTGATGATTCCCCTGGCGGCTACACTGTCTGTGGAAACAATGTTGTCGATATTTTCTACCAGTCCACAGTAAAATTAAGTCTTTAATTTCTTTATGTACATTATGAAGGAAGGAACGATTAGTTACTTTATCAAATTAAGAGAAGCTGAGATATGTATCTACTTTCTAAGCTGCTAATTATGTTATGTTTGACATCACTGCAATCTTGCAATTTTTCAATTAACAATTGCCACATTTCAGGACGGCGTACTACCTCCTCACCATGCCATATACCCCGTTGGAGGCCTTCACTACGCAGGGGCAGAAAAAATACGATCAAAGCTTATGAAATTACAAGATTCTAACGCAGAATTTAATCAATCAAAGGCTGAAAAAAGTTCGAAGAATGTGGTGAAAAGCAATGATACTGAAAGTTCAGTGGTGACCGTGAAAGTTCCTGAAATAAATAATATTCTGGTTGTCCACTGCAGCCGGCTGTATAGAGTGGACTACACTGTATTGCAGGTGAATGTTGTAGAAATAAATTACACTCACGTGCTGTGAAAAAGTTTCACCTGCCATTGACGTTCCATATGTGACTGCAACTTTTTCATAGCTCGTGACTGTATATTTATCAAGATGATTATTTCGTAGTAGACATAATAATGAGACTCGCTTCGCAAAACAATGATTTAGCGAGTAAAAAACCTCTTATTAATTAAGATTTAATTATGCTCGTCACCAAAACAAATTGAAACAAAATCGTTCCATCAGGTTTCCCGGAATAACAAACATTTGGCCCCTATAATTGAAATCAAACACAGCCGAGCCCAGATTTGATATTTTAATAATTACGTGGTGTGTTGCATAATCGTTTCGTAATTTGAACAGGATCTGTCTCATTAATTGAAACAAAACAGATCGATTTCATTAGAATGGAGTTGGCTAAAATAATAAAGCAATATGTATCTATATGGTAAATCTAAGTCTCAGAGAGGTGTGTTTGTAAAAATTTACAAACGTACAAAATTTACGTAATGGTAGGTACTTATTTATTTATATTCATTGCATGAATGTACTAAGGGTACTTTTTAATGTTATAAAAAAAAACTACCATTCAACCCACGGAAGGTGCAACAAATAAAACCAATAGTAATTTACTCAGTAACACCTATTCAGTTGCATAAGCGGTGGAAACAGCTTGTTATAAAATTAATTGTTCGTTATATACAACGTACCATTAGTACTATTAGAGAATAATGATTTTAGCTACTAGCTTAATATAATAATGCTACCACAAAATGTCATACACAGTAATGATATTTCAACCGCAAAGCTTATAAACTGTGGAATATTAATACGCCAGAATGTTTGTCTGTATGGTAGTAATTTAAATTTACAGTGTTATTATACTTGCGCTTTACCACGCCACTGTGGTCTTAGCTGAAACTGAATGAAATTATTATCAACCCAAGCCCCGCGTTTAATAAATCTTTTATCTACCTACCTATACATACAGGGTACTTACTACGTATTAATACAGGGTGCTGGAAAGCTCCGATTTCAATTATGGTGACAGCCACAAAATTTTAACAAAGAAAACAATTTTAACACATGCGTTTGTCACTCCGATGGAAAAATATTAACTAATTATTTTTACTAAGTAATTAATTATTTTTTTCTTGACACGATAACTAAATTTTCCTGTGTGCTAATTAAAATGTACAGTTTCACCAAGGAACTTCAACGAAAAATCCTGAAGCCTAATCTATGTCTGTCACTTTCTGTCCTCAACTCCTCACTGTCAAAACAAGGCACATCACTAAGCACATACACCTAAGGTTGAAGTTAACCTTAGTTTAAAGTTAATTCGTTCAACTCAGCGTAAAAATTACTATCATCATCAGCACATAGCAGTCCACCGCTGGACTTAGGTCTCTCCCATAGCACACCACTGGGTGCTATCTTCAGCTTTTACCTTAATTTTTTACTCTTTTCTGACCTTCCAGAGTCTAAAGATGATAGTCCAGGAGTGGCGCGGCATCATAGTGTGGTACTGCGCGAGCACCGCGCTCCGGCACCAGCTGGACTGCAGTATGGAGGGACTGCGCTACTGCGACTCACAGGAGGAACTGCAGAGGACTCTTGGAGAGACCAGTAAGTGTTGACTTTTGATAGGTCCTGCGGGGTTACCACCAGTGAACTGAAGCAATCGACAGTTGCCTATCTGTCAATGAGAGGTTACTTGTATGGATCTGACAGATGGTTGGCAGATAATCGATGCTGCTTGATAATGTTCGGTCATGGTAACCCCTTTACTGTAGATGCACTTCTCATTTTTATCGTGTTGGTTACAATACGAGACACTAGAGTGCTTCAAGGATTTGTCACCGTGGTGAAAGGATAACCCAGTCAGAATAGCCGCAAATCATTATGTGGATAGCTCATCAGCTCAGTCAATCAACTGGTGAACTTTTCAGACTCAGGTTATCTACTTTACCTACCACCAATCGAATTTAAGTTAAATTAAAATTTGTTTATTATCAGCAAAAAAGTTAACTTCCGTTTTTAGTTTAATATAAATTATACTCATTTCTATAAAATATACTAAATTCTATTTCAGGTCCCTCTGTTCCATTACCTCATGATACAACGGCAGTGACGGGTGAAACGCGATTATAGAATTCCTAATAAGTTGGTATACCTACATATTACTTATATAATTATTGTAAATAAATTGTATTTATAAAATACCTCATTACCTAAAAATATGTTTAGAAACTGATCTGCTTAGATATTTAGTAGGTTAGATATTTCAAAAATCTACTCATATTTAAAATTGTTCTATGTAAGTATACCTATGTTATTATATCGTAAGACTCACACTCCACCAATGCAGAGATGTGCTGAAATGTCCAAAGCGGAGACGAGAAGAAACCGAGAGTACGGACTGCGGACACACCGTCCTATGTCAAATACAAGAAATATGCCTTCGAACCTATATACCTGTAGGTACATACCTATATGCAGAATTGGAGTGTCAAACACAGACAGTGTCAATAACGTACCCACATCCCTTACCCATCTCCCCTTCGTTAAGATATTCACCCAGTACCAAAGCTACTAAAATAGGAATAACTTTTTTGTTAATTGAAACAATAGCAACGTTTCATACCATTTTAGAAACTGCATTAAATGAGCAATCTTTTCAAATAAGGTGCCAGGTTTGCGTGGTATATTTTTTTTACAGTATGTAGAGTCAAAGTTGTTTATAAAAAAATACGATTACCTTTTATGACTTTGAAAACCGTGTTTTTTTTTAAACATACAGCATTACTCGATAAATTTTTTTACTGCGATCAATAGCAGGGCTATACAGGGTGATGCAACACCAAACAAATTCTAACAATATGGATTTTTGTACCGGCGGCACGCAAAAAACTGATCCAAGGTGTCGATTTTCAGCAAATTTATAAAAGTGTCAATATCTCGAAAATTATCGAGTTTTTACTAAGGTCATATTGTGATATTTCGGCCTCTCATGAGCTGACCTATCAGCCCTTTAAGGGATGACGTTGACTTTTGGGACACCCTGTATAAATATTCATTCGGTATACGGACATGAGTCGTGTAGTGTAATATGCACATGTGGGTAGGTCGTGCCGAAATCCGACAGCCTCGATTGGAGAGCGCAATCAGATATCTGACCATCAGTGTAGAGTCTGGGAAATGTAGAGAGTTCTTCACGGATTTTTTGAAGTTTTATTAAATTTGCTCTGTTTTTTAGCTTGTGTATGTATTATGGTCATATTATATATACTGATTATTGCCAAACTGCATGAATACGTTGTTGGTGCAGACCATTCTAACACTCACGGGCAATGAAAAGGTTCCACTGAGAAAAACACGAAGTTACTTCTAAATAGAAAAGGCTAGCTTAATGACGCCTTCTGCAACATTAAAGTACATTTAACAGAGCATTAGGATATAACTAACCAAAAACAATAATATTTTGTCCAATTTTTTTATGAATTGTTTGAAAAAATTGGAGTTGTTTGGTATCGGCATTTTGTGAGTGGAACTTTTTCATTCCGAGAGTGTAATAAGTTGTCATATATCGATGCTTCGAGTAAATAGAATAAAGAAATCGGCCTTAATAAAATAAAAATTAAACAGCCCTCCACTATATTATGCATTATCCCATTCTATCACGAACACGATCCTTTCACGATACAGAATGGGAAATACATTTCTTTGCTGAACGCGGAAGGAAGGGCGCGGCCAGTACTGGCACATGTACAATACAAATTGCTTCATTTAACATCTTCCCTATTAGATAAAGTTGGTAAGTTTATTTTCTAAAAAAGGACCAGAATTACGTTTTTACCGAGTCACTTCTTGTTTATCCGTCGATTAAGTTCATCTCTACGTTTTGCTACTATTCGCCAATACTGTTTTATAACACCCGAGTCCGCATTGTTCTATGATTTTATAACACCCTTCTATCATCACAAAACTTTGAACAAAGTTTGAACTAATCAAAAGGCTGTTGGAAAAATGTCTGTCGCTCATAAAATAAAACAATTCCTTTTTCATTGTTCAAAATTACGAATATTGGATCCTGAGGCTGCTTTCTAAATATTAATGAAGAGAATTCCAATTAAGCGGGGGAAATATAAACAAGGGTATGAAATATTCATAAGACTTTAGAAGGTAGAGCGACAACTGCTAATGAAATAGCCATAGAACAATGAGGCGCCCCGGCCGTGCTCAGCTTACTGGATTTTGTTAATGACTGGGTTTTATTCTCACATTGGTTAATGTTATCAAATGTATATTGATTTTATTAGGTACATGTGGCAGTATTCTATGTACTTGTATATACAGCGGGCGTTACTACAGTGTACAAGCCTCTGCATTTTTACTTGGCCACAATAAAGTAGAATCTATAAGAAGCAGCGGTAAGCAGCAACTGTTTATTATTTTCAATTATAATTATACGATACGACCTCTAACTCGCAGATACTCGTGTTTGTATCGTATTTATATCTCCTGCAAATATTCAAATTACCTAACTGAAGATTTTAATACAGGTCGTTGCAAATGGTTGACCCTCTTAGTCATCCCATTTCGGCTTAGCCTCCTCTATTGTCATTTGGGTACGTTATTAAACATACGTAGGTATACATGTTTTGTCTTTGTCTCTATAGTGGCATTAGCAGCCAACGATCGAACGAAAGCTGTCATCCAATCGGTACATTTAATGCAACGAGATAGAGTCATGATTAGCGCAGCAACGTCCTGAAACTATTATTTACTAGCCGTTCCCGCGAACTTCGCTTCGCCCTAAAAAGTTTTCCCGTGTTAATTCCGGGATAAAAAGTAGCCTGTGTTCTTTCCCAGAGTCTCGACCATCTGTATACCAAAATTCATTCTAGTAGTTTTGGCGTGAAAGCGTAACATACAGACACAGTTACTTTCGTATTTATAATATTAGTTAGGATTAGGATTTAGATAGAGTGGTATATTTATGTTAACCCTCCATGCCTACCTACAGCTACAAATACTACGTAGGTAGATCAAGTTTCTATAAACACACTTTATCTGAGAGCTTTCCTCAAGCTCTAACCGAGTGGATGAGACTGAAACCGACACCACCGGCGGTGTCACGTCTCCACCCGTACTCTTACTCTATAATGACGAAAACCGAACGAACGAGAGCTGTCGTGCAATCGGCACGTTTAATACAACGAGGTAGAGTCGTGGCTCGCGCAGCAAAGCTCCTAAGCTTAGTTTTTTGTCATATAGAGTGACCTCCCTGAGCCTATACGCCGGAGCGTATACGCCTTGCGTGAAATAAATGAAATGGGAAGGTAAGGTAAAAACACCTGAAAGTTCAGTTAAATTGCTAATTATAGTATATTAAATTTATAAGGCTTTTTCGAAGACTAGCTTCGCTCTAAACTGTATGTTCATACAATATTTTCTACGAAATAACTTTACGGATCACCGTAAAGTTATTTCGTAGAAAATATCACAAAGAACAGAACAGAGCGTAGAACATATCGCAAAGATAAATAGCAATAATAACCATAACGTAAATAATATCAGTTTTTTGTTGTTTATTATATATCTTTAAATAGAACACAAGAAGATGATTTGATTACACAAACCTGAAAAACAAAACACCTAAGTACCATCTTATTCGTCCAACAAATTTTCAAAACAAGTTGAGCGGAGCTGCTGTTCGAAGTAATTAACCTATTAAAGTCTCGTTTCTTAAGGGTCTGCAAGGGGTAATCGAGGGTTGGCATTGTCATAGAATTATGTAGTAAACGATGCTCTACAACCTTGAAAAAAATCACACAGGTAGTCGAAGAGTCTAGCTAGGTGCTGAATGATTCGAATTTAAGTAAATGCGTATGGATAACTGTAAATAAAATTCAGAATATCACGAAAAACCAGAAAATCACACTCCCGTATTGTAACAACTGTTTCGTAATTATTATGAATTTTCATATGATTTTTATCATATTATAAAGTTAAATGCTTGGACTAGGCGCTAAATACCTTGTTTTTTAATAAACACACACTTATTTTGTGTAAATTAATCGCAAACTTGAGCAATTTTTTTCCCTCAAATCTTCATACAAATATCTATGGCGGCTTTCTGTGTTATAAAATCATAAACACAAGTGACGTTTGACTCAGTCGGCCGCTGGCCTCCAAAGAAGGGTCACGTCGGTTTAGGCAGCACTGACAGCTCGCGATCTTATCGTGTACAAACACAAAATCACTGCACATTGGTTGTCATTGCACTTTTTCAACTTTTATGACACCAACCTAATTTGATTTGAAATTGAGGAAGCATAATTCTTTTATTATATTCAATACATTAAATTAGATAGTGGGTAATATTCTCGTGACATTACAGTCTCGTAAAAGTCTGATGAGGAGCAGGAATATAGCGAATGGATCTAAGTGATGACAATACGCAGGAACATTAGGTTAAGGATCAAAAATACAGTCTCATGGTGCTGGTGGAGGTATGGTCTCGTGAGGATCTGATGAGGGCAGTAACACGGTGGTGGCTCAATTTTATTTCAAAGATGTTAATAGCTAAAAGCATTGACTTTGGGCTATTAATTATATTCTTCAGAGAGAGAGAAAGATATTTTATTTTTCCTCTGGATGAGTTAGGTTTACTGGGTTTACTAAGTTCATTCTGTTAATGGCACCAAGTTGTTATGTGTTCATAAGTAATAATTATTGATTAACAAAATGCTGTTGGTTCTCCACGAAAATGTAAAAATAAAAATAATATAAATAAAAATAAATTCGTAACGTAAAATTGTCAATGACGGAATTTCTTCTATAGACAGTAGCCACTAAAAAAAACCAACGATAGTTTGCGTGATTTGAAGATAAAGATAAAGATACATTTATTCGACACATAGACAGCAACAACAAAAAAAAGAAAAATATGGATTTCAAGAAAAAGAAATACATACTTATACAAAACAACAAGGACAAAAAAAATAGAACATGAGACAAAAATACAGACAAAATACAAAACAATAACACAACGGTTTGCTGTCCGGAGTGTTGAAACGGCACCAGCTCAGCATGAGCTGTGGACAGTAAGGCCACAGCACTTGATTGATCGGCGAGCTGAGCACCAAAATCAAGAAAATATTCAAAGTTTCCATACTCGCTTTTCACGCACACACATCACAAACTCATACCTTGTTCTAGGAGCAATGTCTACCCTGCTGCATTTCCATGACCACTTATCACTAGTGTCCCACCGGTTTCGGTGCTCAGCGGAATAGCACCATTAACCATTATTATTCTGAGATATCATCACTTTTTATTCTGAGTTACCCAACATAAAATCACGCCATCTATTGAAATCATTTTTTAAAATTAGGTTTTGTCTATGGTGTAATCCCCAAATTTAAGGGTAAAAGCTAAATAATTCTATTTTAACCTTTTTTATACCTATTATATTAAAAGACCTATTCAACGATACCCTACCTACACCATCAAAATAACCGGAAAAAATATCAGCCCCAATTTACTTGTATGGGACAGGGAGTACCACAATATTTTTTTTGGGGTACTCCCCATCTATGCGAAATGACAACTTGATATCTTTACCCGTTTCTGAGAAAAAGGGCGGTGACAGACGGACAACAAAGAGATCCTATAACGGTTGCTTTTTTCCTTTTGAGGTACGAAACCCTAAAAATAAGAAAAAATATTATGCTGCTACCAAAAAATGTACTTATAGGTATTGAAAAAGCGGTATATACTAAACAAATTATAAACAAACAAAAAGGTATTTTGTTTGTTTATAATTATATATTTTTATATTTGTAACTTTTTAGTTGTTTTTATTCTATGAAATTTTACGTCAGTAGTTCATGATCATTTTTTATTTCAATAATTTTGTTGTTATTTAAATAGGTACCTTCAATATGCATATTTTTGTAATGTGAAAATCAAGCCCTTTCATTCGGTACCTTACACGGCAATGTTGAATTATTATTTTTTCGATCATCACTTATGTCCTCTAGAGGGTGCTATGTACATTTTAATGTAACGTCACATAAACTATAACCATCGTGCAATCAATACGCGTCTAACAATACTTCATGCATCAAAATTTATCAAGCCGTTTAGGCTACAGGAGGGAACAAAGAAACAGACAAACATACATACATACAATCAAAAAACATTACCTTCCTCCTTCGGCAGTCGGGTAAAAAGGAGTAAGACAGGGGGTCATTCTGAACTTTTGTTCTACGAGTTTTGGAAATTAACAAAAAAAACCTTTTTCATAGAAACTTTGTTGGACACGTGACTTTTTACCATGGAAAACGAATATTTTTTTTTCGCGAATTTGCAAAACTCGTAGAACAAAAGTTGTTCAGAATGACCCCTTGACTCATTCCCTTTCGGCTTAGTATAGCCCTTTTGCGACACTATGAATTTACTTTGCTTCGTCGTCGGGGTTCAGTTGGCTGGAGGATGTCCGAAACTTATTATCTACACTTTAATACTTGTAGTTACCTTTCTACAAGTAAATACCACATTTGTTTGAAAAAGCTAATCGGGTTCCGAGTATGGAGTAAAGTGGCACTCCTATTAATTTCTACTCTTTCCTGGTGCCTACCAGTGTAAGTAAAAATTATACTTAAGTACCCTAAAATCACCCAAAATGTACTTGAACATAATTTTCAATAAAGTTGGCGAGTAAAAGTTTATCGAACCACTGTGCAAACTTACATGTGTGCGTGTCACTGCGTGTGCTGTGTGAAGAGCATTGAAAACCCAAATTTGGCGCGGCACGTCACCCTGTACGGGCTCTTAAAGGAGACGCAGAGGGAAAAAGAGAGAACAAGAGACAAAACTTTTGTTTTTACAAAACGTCCGCGACCGTCTTGCGATCTCCTATTTAGAGGGTAGTTGCTTGAAGCGGGCCGTTAGTAGGTAATGTGATAACGAGCCAGGTAGCGGGGTGTCTAGTGCAATTATGGGATACGTGCTCGGTAGTGCACAAGTAAAGTTAATACTTACATTAGTAGACGCTTGTTTACTTAAGTGCCTGTTCCGCGGTTATCTGCGAGGTAAAATCATACTGTAGGAGTCTCAGCTATGTTATAAGTAGACAACTTTTATCTTGACGTTATGATACAGGCTGTAAGTGTAATTAAATTATGTACATTAATGCAGTTTATATGTTTATTGTTTATATGTTTATTGAGAACACCAACAGCGTAACAATATAATTTTAACAAAACTTAAATCTTAATAGTAAGGCCAATAACAGGTATCCCTAAATTAACTTAGTGCATTTCAACTAGGTAAATAATAGAAATAACTATAACTATCTAACCAAAGAAATTAATACTACTTACAAACAAAATGCTAGAAAGAACTTAATAGGAATCTACCATTGATGATAACAGTTACTGAGGTTACACTACATCGAAATAAATCTAAAATACATATTTTTTCATGCACATACGCACATATACCGCAGTAGACATAATATATGATAGACATGCAGAAAACAGTGTTTGGTCACTGGTCACCTTAATGTCCTGCAGTTTTACGATTGTTGGTTTAATTTACGTAAGTATTTAATATGAAACAAATTCCTTACTTATGTAATTTTAGATCAATATTTTTTCGACCGAAGCCTTTATTTGCATTACTTACTCTAATCATGAAGATTTTGTTCTGATCAATATTTCTACTTCTATACTTAACTAATTTAAAACCGTTTATGTCACTCGTTCAGCCGGCGCGGATATTAATGGATAGTTCTGCGAAGACACAGCTCCTAAGAGATTACGGCGCCAGTAAATCTTGGGAACTCGTTAATCGAAGTTTCTGGAAGCACTTCGGTGGGCGCGACGCAAACTGCCTTTGTCAGGGTCCTGCAGACGACGCCAATTTCGATGATAAAATTCAAATCTCTACTCAAAGCATCGAATTAAAATTATTCAACAGTGTCACGTAAGATGTTTTGACTGTAGGACCTCACCAAGTTGTAAGTGAAATCGCTACCTCTAGGGTTTACATTTGATTTGAGTAATATCGTAAGTAAATTTTATCATAATAGTACTTATTATACTTACTTGTAGATTAGATGTTTGAGCTGAAAAGTGGTGTAACTCTTGTCTAGTCACTTCCTACATCTGAGAGATTAAACTATCCTTAAACTGTAACAATACACTAAAGGGTTAAAAACTTACAAAGCTTAATGACTCCCTATAAGACTTAAGTTTCGACGTTTTGGGGGAAACACTGGGAAGTTGCTTTGAAACATTACAGACTAAACGGTTGGCAACACGACAAACGGAACAGTTCTCAAACGAACCACAAATCAGAGACAAGGGAACCCTACGGAATATTTTCTTGCATATCTACGTAATAAGTAAATAAAATAAGTAGGTACGCTTTATTTTTCGTACCTATGTAAAAGCGGGCTTGGACTAGAGCAAACACGAGCACAAGCGCGTTATACAAAAAACCGGCCAAGTGCGAGTCGGGCTCGCGCACAAAGGGTTCCGTAGCAGCAATTACAGTTAAATCAACCTATCTCAAAAACTATAAGAGATACTTTGATCAAACCAAAAATCGTTGAAAGAGTTAATTAGCATGCATCACCTCTATTTTTTTTAGAATTTTATACCCCGTAGTTATAAAAATAGAGGGGGGGGGACATACTTTTTACGACTTTGAGAGCTGATATCTCAAAAACCGTTCACTTTAAGAAAAATGTTTTTTAGAAAACTTTATATCATTTTAAAAGACCTTTCCATTGATACCCCACACGGGTATGTACATCGAAAAAAAAAATTTCATCCCTCAGTTACATGTATGGGGGGCCCCACCCCCAATTCTTTTTTTTACTATTTAGTGTCATATTTTTGTAGCGGTTTATACAACACATATTCCCATCAAATTTCATCACTGTAGTACTTATAGTTTCCGAGTAAATCGGCTGTGACAGACGGACAGACGGACAGACGGACATGACGAAACTATAAGGGTTCCGTTTTTGCCATTTTGGCTACGGAACCCTAAAAAGTTTCGTGTTATTATCAATCGCGCTTATACGAGCTTAGAAGACACCAACGCTCGTAGCGTAGCAAAGGGCTCGCAATACGCGCCTAATGCGTTTTAAAATACGAGCTCATACGCGCAATATAATACACTCACGGGCAATGAAAAAGTTCCACTCACAAAATGCCGACAAAACAACCCTAATTTTTTATTTAAAATTTGAACAAAATATTACCGTTTATAGTAGGTAATATCTTGATGATTGAAATGTACTTCAACGTTGCAGAAGGCGACATTATGCTAGCCTTTTCCGTTTAAGAGTAATTTGGTGCTTTTCTCAGTGGAACATTTTCATTGCCCGTGAGTGTAATACAAGCGCGTTTGTCTGAAGCCGCTCTTATTAAGTAACTTCCCTCCTAATAGTCAGCTACCTATTCTACTTGCTATGAAAATATTTATATGTAATGTTTAAGTATGTGTAAAGTATGTTTCAGGCAAATTTTATCTTACTCGTATGAGTACACTTGTGTTTTATATCAGTAAGCAACTTGGAAAAGGGCCTATTCTTTATATTAGAAGATTGTGATTTTATAAAAGGGAAATAAGAACGACAGTCATTTGAGACATTTTTCATAAAAAAATCAGGTCTTCGGCTTTACTACCTGCCTTCCAAAAATGATGTAAATACCACTAATCGATAACTAAAGTAACTACAGCGGCTGTTTTTTTAAGAGATGGTTCACGGGACCTTTGGAACTAATGCAAGACCAATGACCAAGCTGCTAATTTATCGCCAGTGTAGCCATTTCTAATATAAGCCATGCACTCAAAAGTAGTACTTGTTGCAAAAAGGGTCACGTGTTCTTTAATATGTTAAGCATAAGCAGATTAATTTTTTCACGACTTTTCAAAAGTTGTAGAGTAAAAGTTGCTAAGAATATCCCTCAGAGTCATCCCCTGTCGGCTTACTATACCACTTTTGTTACACCCTGTATACATTTATGTAAAAAAGAGAGCGTGTATACATTTGTCTCTTCCGATCTCGTGGCCCGCGCGAGCTCGAGCTATAAAATCTGCATAATTTTGCAGTTTTCTTATAGTTGCACACGATTTATACCGTGGAAAATTGTTTATTTATTGTGATGTTGCCTCTCTGCCTCCGGGTTTTTAGAAAAGTTACATGGAAATGTTGAATTATGATGCAACGTGTTATGTAGGTACTTACTAAGAATTTGTTGTTGTTAAAAATATGATAAAATAAAAATAAAAACTACTTTGTTACTATTACATAAGGCTACAAAATAATATGTTGTCAGAAATCCATCATAAGCCATAGAACAGGACGGACTCAGTTGTTCATAAACTAATAATCGTCCACTTTCTACTGGTACAATTCCTATTATCAATGCTTCTGAGATGGGCCAGGTTTCTCTGCCCCTGACTGTACCTACTGAGTAAGGAATCAAATCTCGTTAGTTATTATTCTGGGTAATCTTAATCCCATAATACGGTACTCACATCGGCTCGGCTGTAGGTACACGCGGTAATAATATATAATACAATACAACTACTTACTGTGTTCATTACATTAACATCACAAGCGAGTTATGCATATTCAATTACCTATAACATCTACACATGGTGTGATTAACCGACACGTGCAAGCGAACAGGATATATTATATACAGGGTGTTGAAAAATATACTAAGCCTTTTGCTTATTCAAAAAAACTCTTGTTGTAAGTTTTTTTAGAAAAAAATAATACAAAAAAACGGCATTTTATTCTAAATATAAGTCACAAGCTGTTGGTGTGAGCAACAAGCAAGTTTCTTTTCGGAAGCAAAAAAACTAAAATTTTCGATAGTCCTAGAACAAAAGCTCCTTTCGGCATATTATTCCATTTTTGCAACACCCCGTAGATATACGTACAGTGTGCTAATACCAATTATTTTCCACTCAGCAGACCGTAATAACGTTATACCACCTTTATGTAGGCAATGAAAGAAAAATACGAAGCAGGAAAAATGAGAAGCCTACAGTTGTAGGTATTGTACCCACTGCTCATGTATTTCTAACTAAACAAAGCTGCTGAAACAGAGGTAGAAATAAAGGTGCTGGACTCAAATAAAAACAAATGAGTGTCATTGTCGCACCAGGAAACGGTCGGCGAGGGGTAATAACAGTTTTTACACTATTTTTTTCGAAACAGTGTTTACCATATTAGCTACCCAACTACACAAATAAAGAAAGAATATATATGAAAATGGGGGACGGATTAATGTGGATGCAGGATGCTATTCGTAGGACTTTCAAGACAAGGAGTTTCAAGGAGGAATAACTAATTATTGTTTTCGCCCGTTAGGTTTCGAAAATGTATGTAGCATTTATCAAAGAGTGCTGTAAGATAGGTTATCCCTGAAAATTTAACAAAGTGCGTACGTACCTGCCATTCATAATACACTCACGAGCAATTAGGTAAAAAGTTCCAGTTACAATAGCACCAAATAGCACCAAAAAGTCGTCGTCTGCAATATTGAAGTAGGTACTGGAAAAGTAAATATTAAAAATTACCTGTACTACTACAAAAACCTTTAAACAGCTGCTAAACACTGTCTAAGTTTTTGTGGTAAGGCTCTAAATATTTTAAGAAATTGGGGTAATGGAAGAGTTGTAAGTGAAACTTTTTCATTGCTCGTGAGTGTATAAAATATTATGAAGATAACACTACTATGGTTATCGCTATTTCTGATTTGGTTATTGTAACTTACCTTATTATTAGGATACTTAGGTGTATATTTTATGCGTAATAATAATTTATAGTGCATATAATTTAAATTAATTGGATTAATTTAGTAAAATATACGAAACGTATAATGATGTTCGCGGTATACAATTAAAATATCTGCCTACTTCAGACGAAATTATTACTAATGACCATCAAAATCATACTATTACTATTGTCAGAATCAACAATGTGTTAATCTAGATTGAAAAAAGAATTTGAATGGACTTTGACTTTGACAAAATACAAATGTATTATTTAAGTAGTAAAAAAAAGTATATTACGATCTTAACATTCAGTGTTTTTTTATAGTGCATAAAAACACTATACATAACGTTACGTGAAAAAGCTAGTACTTACTTACCCAAATGATTACTAATAAATTAGATGTAAATTTTCCGATAGTCAATATACGTTAGACCCGAACCTGGCAGATAATAAATACATTGATATACAAATATATGTACCTATTGATGGCATCACGAGATAAGTGGGATTTATGGACCAACACAATTTGTACTGAATTCAATGTGCGCGACACTTAATTAATCAATCGGTTAATTATAATTTGGTATCTGATCTGTGACCGTATATTGATTTAAAATCTATTAGGTACACAATACAACCATTGAGTGTTTTCCGGGTAAGATATGTAGTTCTGCATACACTAAGTATAATATTAAGTATTACTAATATCGATGGTTTTACTATATTGACTTCATTTTTTTTGCCTAAACTATAGTTAAGTGTATCTTAGCCAGAAAACCATGAAGTCACAATATAATGTAATCGATTTCTCCATCTTCTGCTCTATAATAATAGAAAAAGTAAATAAAATACCTACATGATCAATTATGCATGAAAGTACCAGTTATCGGATCGGAGAGTGGCGAGGATGGCGCATCCGGTAAGTTTATAAAGCGGTTTCAGACTAGCGTTTATTCGGCGCGTATGCGGTCGTTTCAGCACACGCGATTACACGCGCGGTTGATTACGGGCTTCAAAAAGCCGGACCTGCGTAATCAGGAGTAAGTATTTTGGCGTATTGGCTCGAACTGGTGGTGACGTTTCACTGTCAACAGGGTAATATACGAACACGTATACGAGCTTAGAAGTGCTTCAATGTTCGTACGAGTTGAGACTGTAAATACTAAAATGCTACGCTTTCAATTATTGATTTCAGTAATTTTTAAGGGGCTTAAATACGCTAGTCTGAGGCCGTTCTTAATCTCACTATGCCCCATGTCGGGTTACACGATCACGCATGGGAGGATGGATGGAGCATGCAGATTATTAGAAACTTTTAACAAGCTCATTTAGCCGGGTTAGGATTTCATGGTTAGTTAGAATTTCCTTGATCATGACCACGGTAAAGAAATTAAATAAATGGGGTGCGTATTGCGACGTATAAAAACGAAATGTATAATTTCACATTAATAACGTTCACAACATATAATGTTCGTTACGTATAACAACAACATCTATATATTCATAAGGTATAAGATTCAATTGGTATAACGTACATTTGATATAATATCAAAATAACTAACACTCACGAGGACTAATATCAATTCGTATAACATACATTACGTATATATATACTATCATTTAGTATAAAGTTCATAAAACATAATACCTGACATATAACATAATCTGTGTTTAATTACCCAACACCGTCAAACCCCCTAGTACCAAAACCTAAACATAGGTGCGACGACGAGCAAAGCGAGGAGGAGCGTGTTAGGTGCACATGTTCGTCGAAACCAAAGCGGAGCGCAGCGAAGCGGAGCGGAGCGTCTCCTAACATAGCTTCAATAATAATAACGGTGTGAAAACCCCTAGTACCAAAACCTAAAGATAGGTGCGACGACGAGCAAAGCGAGGAGGAGCGTGTTAGGTGCACATGTTCGTCGAAACCAAAGCGGAGCGCAGCGAAGCGGAGCGGAGCGTCTCCTAACATAGCTTCAATAATAATAACGGTGTGAAAACCCCTAGTACCAAAACCTAAAGATAGGTGCGACGACGAGCAAAGCGAGGAGGAGCGTGTTAGGTGCACATGTTCGTCGAAACCAAAGCGGAGCGCAGCGAAGCGGAGCGGAGCGTCTCCTAACATAGCTTCAATAATAATAACGGTGTGAAAACCCCTAGTACCAAAACCTAAAGATAGGTGCGACGACGAGCAAAGCGAGGAGGAGCGTGTTAGGTGCACATGTTCGTCGAAACCAAAGCGGAGCGCAGCGAAGCGGAGCGGAGCGTCTCCTAACATAGCTTCAATAATAATAACGGTGTGAAAACCCCTAGTACCAAAACCTAAAGATAGGTGCGACGACGAGCAAAGCGAGGAGGAGCGTGTTAGGTGCACATGTTCGTCGAAACCAAAGCGGAGCGCAGCGAAGCGGAGCGGAGCGTCTCCCCACATAACGTCAATAATAATGAAAATACGATACGACAATCTTTTATACTATTTGTGCATTATGATAATTATATCCGTTGTAGAATATATGTTATAAACGTTATATATTATGAACATTATGCATTTTTATCGTTATATCAATTGAAATTATACTTTTTGAACGTTATTCTTTACGAAATTATGTATTTAGTAATTATGCCTTTCGTTTGTTATGCACAGTGATCGTTATACTTAATAAATTTATATCATATGGGCGTATACCTTGTGAATGTTATACCATGCGTTTTTATACCTCGTATTACTTACCCAAATAAATGTGTATTCAAACAGTAATGGCTGTGGTAGCTATGCAGTTAATTCACGTTATTCACGTACAAATTGTACAATGTTAAGAATATCATGAAACATTTTAGCGGGGCAGGATATCTAAGTTTAATGTTTAACATTGCATACTTATATTTTTAAAGTTTTCTTTCTATTTCCGTATACGATGATTCACGTATGACATAATATTTCGTCGTGTCACGGGATCAACGGAGCTGGTGGGTTACTCTCCTACTCTACAGGATATTGCAAAAAGGGTATACTAAGCCGAAACCTACATGTGCAGCATGGTATATCTAAGCCCAAAACTAAAATCAGAATTTCGAAATTCGCGAAAAAAAAATTCATTTTTCATAGAAACTTTGCTGGTCACGTGACTTTTTACTATGGAGAATGTTTTTTTTTTCGCGAATTTGGCAACCCTTTTTGCAACACCTTGTATACTGACGAAAAACGAACGAACGAGAGCTGTCGGCGGCGTGGCTGTGGCTCACGAAGCAGGGCTCCGAATATTAGTTTTTCGTCATATACCTAGCTAGAGTGACCCCCCAGTACGGTGTACGGGTCAGATTAAAGAGGTCAAGCGCCATTGTACATTCATAATTCATAAGCTTTTTATATACTCTCTTATTTATACGAGAACAAAGTTTATAATAGCACGTCATGAATAAAGCTTTTCTCTCTTGTTAGATAAAAAATAGCCGTCTCTAGCCTTTTCTGTTTAATGGCAGGTATTGACTGTTTTTGTATTTTATGAAAATAAAAGATTTAGTCTTATAATAAAGAAAGAAAATTTACTGAACACAAAGTTGAAAGTTTATCCAATTATTAGCGAAAATAAACATTTGCTGCTATAAAGCATACAAAGTCTTACCCCTTTAGATACAAGTAGTTAAATACGTAGTATGACACTATGTCTTGGTAACGGCTCCATTTGGTACGTAGTAGGAAGAACCGCAATCCGGTTGTAGCTATTATAGAGCCTTTATACTAGGGGTCCGGTGATTTACGCTAAACGGTCGATGAAGCCACTACACGCGGCGCAATGATACGGCCACTATTTATGGCGATCTTTATCGATAAAACGTGACAAATGATCTCAAGCTTTAATGGAGGTTCTATAGTTTACCTGTTTCATAGCTCATTGAACAAAAGGATGATTTGATTCAGGTTTACGTAAAGTAGTTGTTTGTAGGTATTGTGTCAGATTTTGTGGACAGCTGTAGTTTTGTAGATAGTTGGATTGTATAAATAAATTTTAATATTATGAACTCTATAAAAATGTTACGTTGAACGGCAAAACTTTTCACCAAAAATAACTATACTTGTGAAAACCAACGGTTCCTTAAAAAGAAATATGGCTAATTATTATGTGTATTTCAGAAGATAAATCAAACTTTACGTCCAGGCTGTAATATATAGGCGATAAAACAACATTCATGAATACATCGCAGGTTCTCCTGACGTTTCGGGAATTTATACCCCGAAATTCTACACCATAATATTGTAATAGTTTATTGTCGTGAGCGAATATTCCTTTTTACGGACTTTGTAGTGGGTATCAGATGTTTGTCTTATGTCTAATTAAGTATATGTCATTGTACATGTCATTGTTTTTTTATAAATCGATCTCTTATCCAAAATTATACCATTTCACAATTTTACCTGTTTTTCATTTGAATTGCAACATAATATTACTGAAGACCAGAAGAAATTGTTAATAACTAATAAAGTCCACCGCCATTTTATTACTTTCAGCTCACATAAAAATGTAATCTAATTGTTCAATTATAACGTTTCTTTTTTAAATCATCTCGACTACCTTATCGTGCCTTAAACGGTTCTCAAAGAAGCCGTCTCCCGCCATCTTGTGAAGAGGAAACAAAAACAACATGCATATTCACAGACAAACGTACAGCTTATCCTCATTTCATGCTTCAGAGAAATGTGGACTCCATCTTAGTAATTATTGCTCTCTGGCTGTTGCGGCATATGAGGCGAGGCTTGCTGACTGGTCTGTACAAATAGCTGTGTTCTACTGACGGCTGTTACATTGCGTGAGGAGCATTTGTGGGTTCATACTGTATTAGCATCAAAAAGTTTAAACCAGGTTTAAAGAGTGTTTGCGGGATATATCTGAAGTATTCATAGAATTTTAGGAAACGATAATGTTTCTTTACATAACGAGTAATATGGTAAATTCTATTTTGCTATGGTTCCTGTAATTGCTACAATATTCGTAGTCACAGAAAAACGCCGACTCGGGTTACTATATGTTGGCAGTAGCCGTTTTACAATATAACTATAGTTATGTACTTACTTGTGGTAGATTCAAAAGTTATGAAAATAGATAAACACCCTACATTGATGTATATCAGGCTTTAAGGACTGCTGATTGCTAATGCTCGGAGCTACACAGCACTTGTTTCCCGCCATTCGGGGCTAAACACGGCCGCAATACGGACAGTCAGCGGCGCATTTTCCGACTCATAAAACACGTTCGACAGCCCTGATTCTGCCCGGGGATTGGCTAAAATAGCCCAAGCACTTTGTGATCTGTCGCGGGCGCCGTGCACTGCATACATTAGCTGGCGGCTAAATGAATGGCTACCGGCCCCGCTACCGCACTTAAGGCGCTGTAAGAACGTGAAACAGACACACTTAGTGGTAAATTATAACGTATGTGACTATTAGCTTTTAAGGGGTTTGCTCGTGGGTAATTGGCGATTAATGGTGTACCGTGAATATATTCTGTTCTTATCATCATAATTATCTTTATTGATCTTGTCACATTTTGAGTTTTAACAAGAAGAAAATAATTAATGTTAAAGCTATCCTATAGCTTCATGATGAATATCAACTGTATTCGACTTCTGTTTTCAGCAGTGAAGTCAGTTGCATTTTTACAGTCAAGTTTAAGTTAGTCGGTTAAGATCGGTTTGTAATTGCGATAGTTACTAAATAATTAAAGATTAAAGATCTGTTATTTCTCTCAATTTTTTTTCCAAATTGTGTTACTGAAAAAAAAGCTTTGTGGCTTACCATTTGTTGTATTTAGTGTAGCTAACTTATGTGACAATTTACTGTGCCTTAAGTAGAGAATAGTTACAGCTGAAATAGTTAAGCTAATAGTTTGTATAACTCTTGTTGATTGCATTGTTGCAACTCCCCTGGATGTTTGTAAAATTAATATTCAATAAACAAATATTTCTGGGTAGTAGCCACACGGCATGTTTCCTCTAATGCGTAGTTTACGAACGCTAAGCAGTACATTGATTATTAAGTAGGAATTATGAATTTGATTATGTTATGTTTTAGATAGTCAGCAAAATTTCTACATTGGTCACCTCAGCGCAAATACTTTTTTTTTGACACGTGACACGAAAAATACTTTATAGTGCCACAAACTTATCTGTTCCGGTGACAGCTCACATAAATGTCTAATATTTCATAATTCTATAAGATTTTAAGTTTGCTCGTATTGTTAATTCGCTCTTGCGGTGTTAATAAACCCATTTAATATTTTATAATATACAATTCATTAGTAAGTAATGAGATATGGATCAATTTAGTTCGCTCTCACCGGAACAGATAAGTTTGTGGCACTGTACCTAAGAATAGAATAGAATAGAAATCATTTATTTGACACACAGCAAAAAAAAAGAAAAAACAAAAATACATTAACTTTCAAAAACAGCTAAGTATATATAAAGAGAACTTAAGTAATAATTAAATACCTATAGAAGACCTATAGAGATTGTCAAACTCGTACAGTTACATACGGCATACGGCGATGCCATTCCGCCTTTGTGGCAAAAGAAAATCTTTAAATGGGAAACAATGGTGAAATTGCCGTCACAAGCGCATCGCCGTCCTGTCGGTCCGTCAAAGCAATTCGATTGTTCACTTTTATTGGATTGTCCCTCGAGCGTCTTTGTGGAGGAATAGAGAATTCCTCTCAACCCGACGATGTCGGGGCCCCTATGCAAAATACTTACGAATGCGTGAAATTTATTTGAAGTTACAGTCTTCTTTCTCTCGACCGACAATTCCACTTCTGTGTCCGTAGTTTTAACAATTCAATCGAAAAAGAGTTGTGTTTATTGACTGTGTCTTTGGCTATGTCACAAAGAGGATTTATTTTGGAGAATTGATTTGTTTCATACATGTTTCGAAAAAAATACCAAGATTCATTTAAATCGTACTAAAGTAAGCTAGGCTATTTCTGGCATCACATCAATATTGGTTCCGAGCATCCTGTTAGTGAAAGCAATTTGTGAAGATATCTCAGTTCTGTTGCCTCATCATTTAGCGTTCAGGACGCATTTGATTAACGATCCGTATTAATTTCGCCCAAAATCCTCGTAACGAGGCGAATAATAGCCGCCGCCATTATGTACTCGCCCCAATTTATGTTTACATAACACTCGTACTACCTACTTCAACAAATTCTGTTCTTAATTCTGCGCAATAACAGCATGCTGAGGGTGATAATGATGTCCTACTTTACAGAATCGGATGTCTGCTCCTGGTGGTTTATACTGTTGTTGGTATCATTTACTTTGTTTCCAGGACAAAGGCGGTCATAAAGTTATTAACATTTTGCTTATTTGTCAGAGAAGAATTTGGAATTATTTTTAAAGATTTTTATAATATCGAATATTTACATGATTAATGTCCAATAAACAATGGTTGGGTCTCCTCTTTTTTCAGCATAATTTAGTGTCAAATCTTTTGAGCTTCTGTTGAAAAAACATAATTTTACATTATCATAAGTACAAAATTACACCAATTCACTTATTTGAACTTCGTTTCATAATAACATAATGCGTATAAGAGAAGAAAGCGGTTGTTTTGTTGTTATATTGAAAATGGGATAATCCAGGATTGGGTCGTTTGATGTCTGGAATGATTACACTGGGATAATCCGCCGCCGCCGCCGCCGCCAGAAAGCTTAAATTGTGCGCCTCTATGTAACTTTGACGTTGATTGAAGCTACGGAACTTGTTTCTGTAATGATCACGTTGTTTGTCACATATTACAAACTCAATCAAAATGTGACTGTTAGGGATAATTCGCATTCATTCATTAATGATATTGTTGTAATTAAATGATTGTATGGCTATCAGTACCGGCTTGTTAATTGAATCGATTACAAAAAAAGGCTGTCATCGTCCCTCTTAATATAAAACAAACTAAAAAATAACATTATAATATTTGCAAAATTTAAAATCGGTTCCAAATCATTCTGCCCTGTTTTTCCTAGAGGTTGACTAGTAAAAAATACTTTTAGCATTAAGTCCACCTGATTGTAAATAATTACTTTTGTGCACTGTGTAATAAAATAATAAATAAATCAGAAATAAATTAGTCTCCGTTTCATAATAAAGGATCCACGAGCCAAGCAGAGCTTTTTCTGCAGACAAACTTTAGAAATAAAGTTAGTTCAGTAGTAACCCCCGCTCTAGCTTCACCCCGCGCCGCACCCCCGCTGACCCCTGATTGATGATCCCGGAGATTGCATGTCAGTACTACATCTGCGGAGGATGTTCGGATTATTTAGTTCCAGTGCTGCAGTAAATAGAGGCGGGAATGCCCGGAACAAGTTATAGCGGGCAACTGGAGCGGCCGGTCAGTTTTGATATAAAATTTACTCCGTTGGATTTAGCGCTGGTTTATTTGCGGTTTAGTTGCGTTGTTCTCCTTTTTGGTCCCGGTTTATGCTATTCTTAAATAGTCATACCAAGATAATAGCCGAAAAAATACAAAAATCAAACATTATAATAGTATATTCATGCAGTTCTATATCTGAAATGCGTTGCCAATACGCAGACATGGTGAAACACGTGGTAAGTGTAATAAAATTCTACACTGAACCTCATTTTACATTTGCAGGAAATACCTACAACAACGCAGCTAAGTTGTCTTAAATATAAGCAGTAAATTTCCTAATTACTTAGAGAAACGACATTAGCCCGCGCTAACAGGGATAATGCGAGTCAGCAGTTGAGGTAAAGCCGCTCGCACATGATACTGGAGGGTTACTCTACTTTGAAAGTAAAACAAAAACAAAAAAAAAACCCTAGTTTGCATGCAATCGGTACGTTTAATGTTACGAGATATATAGTCGTGGTTAGCCCAGCAGCAACTTGCCGCCCCAATTTTTTAAACATTTTATTAATAATTTTATTAATAGTTTTTAGTTGGTAATATTCTGTTGCGCTGTTAAATGTAGACTCCAATATTGCAAATTTTCCGTTTAGTAGTAATTTGGTGCTAAGTATTGTCACTGGAACTTTTTCATTTCTGGGGAGTGTATTATGTCGATGGTGACACGGTAGCTGAAACTCAGTTTTTCGTATACTAGAGTGAACCAGCCCCGTTGTCGCATGACGCCTGAGTTTACAGCGGGTTTACGGCCATGTATGAGTATACAAGATATACGCAAGAGAAAAGGATTATTCTCATGTTCTTCTGTTTATTCTTCATTCTTGAGATCCTTGTCTTGCCGTAGAACATCGAACTACTTCTAGTCACGGAATACACCGTTCTTGTTGAGCATAACAGGTACAACTCTGCTGTAATATTATGAATACAACAAGGAAGTATAAAGGGCGTTGGATGAGTGATCTAATTAGCTGAAAGGTAATTAGCGACGGCGTCTTTTGGTAGCGGAGGCCAAGATCCACTTTGGGTCAACAAGCCATCAATAGTGTGTGAGTGAGTAATTAGCGACACTGGTGACACTTATTTTAAGTGAATTTCCAAAATTCTTTGAGCAAAAGTTGTGCAAAATGACCCCCTGAGCAAACCTGTTTTGGCTTAGTGGCTTAGTAGGTATTATATCATATCATGTATCACAAAGAGCCATATCACCATGCTAGGCATCTCGCTAGTGGACCGTATCCCGCAACGATATAAATTCCTGAAACTTTAAGAATACTTATTAACCGTGGCTGGATGAATTTAATAAAATTGTTTGCGGCTGCAGCAATTAGAATCATAACTTCGCTCAGTGGAATCTCATCTTACAGAATGACAGAGCGATGGCGAAATTAAATTTCACTGCAGTTCGCTTGTCCTTTATTGGCAAAATGTAAAGTTGCCCGCGAAGTTTCAATATTGATAGAGACACACAGTACAGATCGGATGACCAGACAAATTTATAAATATAGAATCTAACGATTTAGCATTTTTTTCGACTGGTAAAAGTGCATTTTGTAGTGTATTTTTTATATTTTTATTTGCCCATGCTTATGTCTTCTATCACTATGTTCCGTTTGGAAGATACTTATAGGTTATAGGGCCACACTATAAATAATATTGTACACACAATAAATAATCAGAAGCTCAATTTCTGGGAAGACCTCATTTACCATCCTGCATTATCCTAGCCATAGACTTAAGAGTCTTAAGAGCTGACTTCCTCATTATAGAAACTCCTCATTCTAAGGGAATAACCAACCCAGCCTGTAATGTCTCTAGATGAAGTTTAACGTGGAGATTTCCGGTACGCTAGATGCTACTTAACTGTCAAGTTAATTATTGAATACTTCATGCATGCATTACACATGAGTTTCCGCCATGCTAGCTCTAATGCCTTTTGTCGTGTTCCGACTGCAAAGGTAAAGTTTCTGATGCTCACAAATAAGTTGTAAGAGCATAGTTTTGTAACCAAAATATGTAATTTTAAATGTAGGATTTAAATTATGAATATACTTACACTAAATAAGTACCTAGTTCATTAAATTTACTAACGGAAGAAATGCTAATTTAGATTGAATCTAGATAATATTTTTTCAAGTTATTTTTATTTCGTGTAAGTTTTGTAAAATAATCAATCGCTTTTATTACAAGGTATCTATTCCACGACCCATCAACATCAAAGACGAAAACACCACACCTGTCCCACCTCCTTACTTCTAACAATCTGAACATCCAACAAGACTATCGCCAAAAGCGGAGAGAGATTGAACAGACATTACCCATTATCCATAAAAGGTAGATGGTAGTGAAATGTCGTTACTACATCGACGCGATCCATCACGGGCGGCGGCGGCGCGGGCGGTTGATTGACGCCTTCATTAAAGTGCTGTTATGCTCGTCAGCGGATTGTAAGTGCTCGCGACTGCCTATGATTGACTTTCGGAACGTTACATGAATTAACTGGGAATTTCACGCGAATGTTGTCGGATGCCGACGTTATTGTAGAGCCTGGGTTCATTCATTGGCATATTGGTTCTAATAAATCGTTATCAATAATGACAGCACAGTACAGTTTACCACCTATATTGCCATGTATAGGTAATTTAACTACGAGTTGGTAACCTAATAAAAAATTTACTTATTTTTAACATGGGTATTATTATGGAATCCACACGGTAAGTATAAATAGGTATACCTACTATACTGACCTACATTATAATGACTACATGTAAAGGAAAGGCGCTCGATTTATATGAATGGGCAATCTTCGGAAATCGTTTAAAGTCGCCAGTAAATCCTGCATGGTCCGCAGCGGGCGCCAACGGCCTGTGTTCACGGCGCAGAGTGATAAACCCGCGGATTCTATGTGTTCTTATCTCGGTCGTTTATCAAATAAATTCCGAACCGACGAGAATTCTCTCGTTTTCGAATAGCCGCCTTCACTAGCACACGCTGTTTTATTGCAGTCTCCCATATTCCAATTGGAAATGTGCATGAAGAATTATGAGAGTGAGCAATGCGAAAGTTTTTTCGTCGTTTTGCAAAGAAAATACGCGAATAGCAAATTTGTTGTTATGCTCCTTTCCGTATAAACGTAGCAATCTCGCTCCGCATAATAAATGAAGTTAGTTGCAATCTTGCGCGTGTAGTGGTGATAAATTATGGAAGACTAACGCTTGGTGTAACAATACGAGTCTTGATGGCGGGGACGCGGAGGTGGGATGCAAATATCCTCCAGCGCACTTGTGGGACGTGGCTCCTTGACTTGAATACCAAGTTGTGCTACCTCTGACTGATCCCGGAGAGGGGCGGCGTCGTCTTCTACAGTTATATCATACGAAGTGTGCCATTTTATGTAAATACGCCTTTTCAGCGTTCACTCAAAAAGCATGCTTGTTCATCATACCCTGCGGCCTGGTCGGTAAATTTACAGCACTCTGCGAGTAACATCCAAAGTGATCCTAACTAATATTATAAATGCGAAAGTAACTGTGTCTGTCTGTCTGTTGCTCTTTCACGCCAAAATTACTGAATAGATTTGAATGAAATTTGGTATGGTCTAGACCCCTAGAAAGAACATAGGCTACTTTTTATCCCGGATTTCGCACGAGAAAACTTTTTAAGGCGAAGCGAAGCTCGCGGGAACAGCTAGTAAGGAGAAAAAAATGGACAAAACTCCAGAATATACCTCCATAGGGTTGGTGATACGAGAGAAGCCGCTGGTGTAACGTGTACTACTTCAATACCTATAAGTCGAAGTGAGCCGGCAGGAGCGGTGACCCTTATCATATCTCATACGTGATTGGAATCCGCCGCAGGGTTTTATAATGTTCGTAGATACGAGTCTGATGGAAATATTTTTACATTTGCGGTTTCAAATTACAACCGGCGGAGCGGCGCAGATATTTGGTGTTATCATTTTGTATTTATAGCGGTACATAACGTCCGTAAACCTAGCTTTATATTACCTACCTATTTCATAAATGATATTTTCAGCTGAGTCACAATGGTTTCGTTTCGCAATAATTTAAAAATGTTTAAACTTTGCTCCGTGAGCGAGAAATAACCGAATATAACTTTTGTACGAACGAATGAATCAAGTAAGTGAGAGTTGGAATGCATATTTCATTTGAAATAACACATATTTCACTACGGAATTCATGTCGATCGGGAATCGCTTTGTCTTTGCTCTTTCTTTCCAGTTTTAAATCTTGATTTGTGTTCTCTATGAGTGCCTGCACCCTGCAGCCGCCTCAGACGCTAGAAATCTAGAATATTGGAAATCCGCTGTGACTTATAAGATTTCACATACTCATTTATAACAAGATCCATGCATACTCCACTCTTGCTCCGGAATTTATTATTGCCTTTATTGGAATTTGGTTCCGGAAGATGCAATTTTGCGGTAGTACAAAGTACATACAGGATTTGATCTTAACCAAACTTTTAGTATTGATTGATTAATTTATATCATAAAAATACATCACAAAATTACAAAAAAAAAAACTTGAGAAACTATTCTGAGAAACTGGGACTAAACGTTTTTCAGCGACTATAATGTGTATGAAAGAAAACCCCATAGCTATAGAGACTAAAAAAGAGGACTAGTTTTGCTTCTGAGTCCTGGACCTCAAGTTTGCTTTATGCATGGTCGTGCCACGCCACAGCGGCTACACTGCCACTATATGAAATCTTATTATTCAGCTATATATGATACCACCCAGTGATAAGAAATTGAACATTTATGAAATCTTGGATATACACTCAAATTCTCATCATATGCCCAACCAAAACAATGTAGATATCTTGTTTACATATATTGAGTATCGGTCGGATCCATTCTAAGACAGCTGACCGGACAACCAAAGATAATATACTGTATCCCCAACTAGAGTAATTCCTGTACTTTATTAAAACAGCGGAAATCGGGAAATGAATGTAAACGCGTATATTATAAGATTTCTAATGTTCCTTATATCCCAGCAAAATCAGGTTATATTTTTAAAAACGCGTTTATTCTGATTATTGTCGGGGTTAAATTGTAAATTAAATACCAGCTGGCAACACCGTAATGAAAACGGACCCATATTTGTGCCTAATGTCCTATGGGCATCCCAGCTGGCGATATTTTGTGTAAACAAAATGTATTGTTGTCATAGTATAATTGCATGCCTAGCGGTGAGATTGTGAAAAAGTCTATCCCCTTATTCATAAAGAAGTTACAGAACGTTTTAACTAATAAACTGTTTTGTCCCTCTCCGACAAAGAACAATTTGTTCTTTGATAGAGAGGGACAAAACAGTTTATTAGTTAAAACGTATTGTAACTTTTCTATGAATAAGGGGGTTTATATATAGCCCTAAAAGACAAAGAAGAATGTAATGAATTGCATTGGGCAACGTAAGTTTCATCATAATCGTCAGCCTGTAATCATCCACTACTAGGCACAAGCCTCTCTCTCCCTGTACAATTACCTATTTACATAAGTACCAGATATATTGCTGTTACTGGTTAGCAGTTGAAGGATCTGCTGAAACTGCTGATGTTGAATGGAGTGTTGCGGGCTCGCCTGTGATTGGTTGTTTATCAATGCTTACATTACACACATACAGTACATAGGTTCCTAATGTACCTATTACTGTTACTGGTTAGCAGACTTGGCCCTGGCATCGGCAGTGAGGCGAGCGAAGAGTGGCGCGGCCTTTGATCCGCCGAATGTAGTTTCTTTGAGGGCTGATTGGGCTGCGCTGTGCATACTGCTCCATACGTCGCCCCGACTCTTGAGTGCTCCAATATTTTTATATGAAAAGGAATGGTTACTTTGAGCAAAGACTCGTATCGTAAGGCTGGTGTAGGTCCGTTAAATGTTCGTAAACGCCTTTAATCATAAAGTGTGGTTTGTCAAGCTGAAAGTATGTATAATGTAAGCTTTCGCTATTATTGTGGCTGCTATTGAAGATCCTTGCCTACCCTGTAATATTATACACCGTAAGTTCTAAACTATTATTCTCTTAGCGTGCCGGACAAATAGAAGAGTTAGGTTTGATGAGATACTACCCAGGGTGCGCAGGAAGAACAGTAAATTGGGTTAATTTATTTAAGTAAGTCAAAGTACTTATTTATTTTGTTATGCTAGAGGAACCCTTCAGTTTATACGCCTTCGAGGAGGCACCTTTCTCCTCAAATGATGTTGTAAGAGAGAATAAGGCAATTGCTTAAACTGACAATGGTGCAAATGCAACACTGTACTTCTGCATTTATTCACCAGGTCCATTCATAACCTGTCGTAGGTGAGCTTGAGTAAGGGTTAAGTTCCATTTCCTTTCTTTGGACAGTTCATATGAGAACCAATTTTACCAGTTTTATTCTTACAGGTAACAGGTTTCATAATGATCACGTGCTTTCATTTCACCCCTCCGCTTTATTAGACTTTATAGCATTTTCGTGATTTCAAGCTTGGTAGATACCATAATGAAAGTAATTGAGTTTGTCGAAAAATGTAGCTGTTGTCGGAAATTTAACCGTAAAAAAATCATACTATGATATACCGACTCAATAATTAAATTAAAAAACATAGATCAGGAATATTAGTCCCAGTAAATAGGAGCCCTAAGTCAAGTAGTAGGCACTTATCCCTAGGCCCGGACTCATTTAGCAACTAACTAGCTAGTCGGTCGAGGCAGCATTAATAGAATCCGCAGGCTTCACCCTTTGTTTCGCTTCCCCTCGGAAAATTACACAATAAACGACTCGTGAAAAGCAGAAACAGACATAATTATGCAGTACAAACTGCGTAGTTTTGTTTAAATAAAGAAAAATAACACAATGGTGTTTCAGTTAAATGAAAACGCTTATTGTCTCGTTCTTTTCAACAATTTTATTTTAACGTATTCATTGATGAAAATTACATGTAGCTAGGTAGGAACGCTCATTAATTTACCTAATATGCAGATTATTATTATGTACGAGCTGTTCCCGCGCGCTTCGCTTCGCCTTAATAAGTTTTCCCGTGGGAATTCAGGGATAAAAAGTAGCCTATGTTCTTTCTTAGGGTCTAGACCATATGTATACTAAATTTCATTCAAATCCGTTCAGTAGTTTTGGCGTGAAAGAGTAACAGACAGACAGACAGACACAGTTACCGAGTGGGATTCATTGTGTCAAATGGCTGTCGATGTAGAACTAACGCTCTTCTTCTATCTTAATTTTTATTTTTTAATGAATAGGTAATATAATTTAAAAACGTTTTTGTTGAATGCAAGGATATATTATGAAGTTTCTTTATATTTTTCGTGAAGATTTGTTGTGTTTTTGTTTAATTAGTTGATTGCAAATGACATCGGTTTCTAACGGCCAAAAAGTTACAGTATACCTATAGGGGGTAATTTAATAATAATAATAAATCATTTATTTCAGACCAAAATACATAGTCCATAGCGTGTTAGTAACAATTTATCTTATTCTATGTAGTGTTAGTATAACAAATAAATAATAATTATACGTGCTTAACTTAATACCAATCCTATGCATAACTGGTGTGACGTAACACCCAATGACGCAGCATTGGGGAGTCCCACCGGTCTGCGAACACACGCAGGATGGTGTGTTCGCAGTTGTTAATTTATTCAACAATCTTACTCTTTCGGACAAAGGAGCAGTTTTGTAACTCTAGTGTAAGTTATATTTATCTACAGCCAGTGTCAATAATTTCCAGTAAAACTAGAGCAAATATCATTTACCTGCAGTCCCACAGTCCTTGGCGCCAAACTCACAATTACAATGCTTCAAACTGCACGGAAACGGCAAAGTTCGTTTAGCCAATTAGTGCCTCTCGATAGAAACCTTCTACAGCGCAGTGAAGTACTTCAGATGACTACTCAAAAATACCACCTATTGAAATCTAACACTTACTACCCATGGACTAAAGATTGTGTAAAGTTGAAGCTGTAAGTTATAGCTATCCGCTAAGGTACCATTATTTGTGTGCGAGCGGGTACGACAAATGTAATTAGTCGTCGTCGCAGCAGTTCCTATGTTTGCCTGTATGATAATAATTGACTCGTTAGCTCTTGTGATCAACTATGATTCCTAGCTGTAAAAACTTTTTTTTGTATTCTAGAGTTTTTTTTATTCTAGAATTAAAGCCAAGTTAACCTACATGGAAAATAAACCAACGTCTTTTAAGTTACTGTAAAGTTGGGTCCACATTTTTGTATACATATAAGTATCATTTTTCGCTGTATGTTTCATCGGCTCATGTTCATGTTCGCACCATGCTCGGAGCATGATCGCTAGTTTGTTGCAATATTTTATTACTTACGAGTAAAACGTTTGCGTCTCAACTAGCTATCACAATACGCATCGAGGCCAACGTTACGGAGATCTTATGCAAGGAAATGGCACAAATGAGAGCGTAGCTTAATTCGTCGATCGCATGAAAAAACACCATGTTTATTTTCCGTTGAAGAGAGTTGGATCGTGACTTTCCATTTTCAAACGGAACTTGCACAGTTTACATAAATTTAGAGCCCAGTAAAGATGCTGTTGAATCTCGGGTGAAATTGTAAATTCCTAGCTCCTGACATCTTACCGCTGGAAAGTTTGTATTTCCAGTAACAAAATATTGCCCCTTTGAGAGCTGTATAGAGAGTTGCCGTAAAAATATTTTCTTTAAAAGCTTATTTCAGTAAAACAGTCCCCAACGACGTTATAAATGTACTAGTCGTTATACGACAGGGTTCTGTCTCTAGAAAAATAGGTTCATTCCTACAAAAGCGCAGGAACTGTAGGTATATTTACTTTAACCATCTCTTGGTATATCTGTGAACAATATTCTTCATAATATTACCATTTACTATTGATAACGTTACAATACTTACAACATAAAACATTTCTTAAAATAAGGATTGCGGAACTCATTCCACTTCGTCTAACCATAAAAACCACATCAAGAACACAGTAAGAGCGATCTCTGCTGTCTTTTATCAATCAATCGTGTCCTCGGAAAAGATATATCAATTCATGTGAGTTGTTAAAAACCTGCCGTTTCCTACAAAATGTGCCTCGTTCTGGAGTTCCTTTGATAAATTATTTGCCTGCGTCTCGCTTTTGAAGTCTCTTGGGGGACCAAAATATGTGTGAAGTGTAAATATTTCTTCAGGGTTTCATATTTATATTTCAAATAAAGATTTATTTTAGGTTTTTCTGTATTTGGTTTGCATTATATTTTATTATGTTTGATTATACTTAATTATTATTAAGTATCTGTTTAAATTTGTCGAACAATTCGCACACTATCAACAAAAAAAAAACACGCACTCACGCCTTGTACTAATGTACTCCCTTGCGGGGTAGGCAGAGGTGCATTGTTGCACCCACTTTTCGCCAGACTGTTATGTTAGTCTCAATGTAATAGGGGGCGGGCCTATTGCCATTTTACGGGCACATCCAAGACCCGAGAACAAATATCTGTGGTTAAACAAATATCTGCCCCAGCCGCGAATCGAACCCGGGACCATCGGCTCAGTAGTCAGGTCACTAACCACTACGCCATTCGGTCGTCAATATTTTCGCGTTACAAATTAGGTAAGTATAACAAATCTTACTTAGCATTTAGAAAATCATCTTATATATTCAATGTACCTTAATGTTATTTTTAAATAATGATAACCTGCATTTTATGTGGCAACACCGTCAGATAAAGTTTCGTAAAAAGAAACCCCAACTTTTGGGTTTGCTTGCTCGGGCAGGAACTCGGATAATTACCGGCCCTACTGAAAGGATTCTTCAGAAGTTATCTCGACCTTAAAAGCATTAAGGTAGATATAAATAGCATTAAAGGTTTATTTTAATTCCGTTTCCAAATTTAAACTTCACATCTTTCCAATGTGTGAACAGAACGTAATTAGTTTAAGTGGTACCTATTTAGATTTAAAAAAATAATTAAGATGATATAAAATGATTAGTAAAAGCTTTCGATCAAGTGTGGACCGTGTATATAGCTGCTTTAGGTTAAAATAGGAAAAAGAAAGTTACACTTGGTAAATTAATTAGTTAGTTACTAACTATTATAATTAACATATCAAGTAGTTACTTATATTAGTAACAGTAAGTATATCCTTCTAATACCAGACTAATTAACATGCCGACATAATACAATGTGCCGTGCGTGCCATTACGGTGATAGCTGGTAATTGCTAATGACATTCCACTTGGTCCTCAGGGGTCACTGTAGCTTACGAAAAACAAAGTTTCAAAACGTTTCTTCTTCTTCGAACACTAGAGCTGATTAAGCGTCCACCTTTTGGAATCGTACGCAACGGACGCATCGCATTCAGTGTTCTTTGTCACTTCATCGGCATTGTCGATGCCGTTTCTCCATACATGTCGATGCCGAGCCGTTTGGTCCGATACCTTTGGGGCTTATCACCGTAGTGAAAGGATAGACAGAAAAGCGTCAGTCGGGTCGGCTGCTGGCTCCTTTCGTGCCCGTTGCAGTGCTAACTACTAAAACTTTTAATGGAATTACCTACATATTATTATTATACCTCGTCACCTTAAATCGTAAACCGCCCAACTCCACGCGAGCAAATTTTACAGGAGACAAAAAAAACTGTTTATTTTGTACTTCTACTTAGGATACCCCCTAATATTTTTTTGATACTAGACTAAAAAAGTGGTTGCGCATTAAACGGCGTTATGAAAAATTAATTATTTTTATTGCTTTATACATAAAATGGACTTACGATCTTTTCCCAATCTCTATGTGAATACTATTATTGGAGATAAGTGTTTTTCCTGGAAATACGAGTTTTACGGACTTTGATTATGAAAAATATTGTTCTCTTTGATGGACTTACGCTGTTCAAATATAGATAAATCTACTTACCTTTTCCTATTACTTCAAATTTATAGTATTATTGATGTACTTAATAAAATGATTATATAATCAGCAGTCATCGATATAAGCAGTAGAAAACATAAATCAGTACTAGGAGGCCATGGTCCCACCGTTGCCGTTGAATCCCTGGTGGTAAGCACGCTGTTTCCCAGGGACTAGGAACATCATCACGTTTTCTTTAATGGTGAAAAATAAAGAGTATTCTATTCTATTGTATCATCTGACCAGCAAGGAGTGGCGGATCTAGAGTTGGAACGGAGCGCAAAGACTGTTCCTAGCCCCGATGGAATACCAGACCACGTGTGAGTGCTGGCGCTTAAAGCTGGTTTGTACAGAAAGTTTATCTGTCTGTTGAACAGCAGCCAGAGTGCCAGTGAGGTGTCCACTGACTGAAACGAGGCCACGTTAAAGCTCCTGAAGAAAGAAAGCAGTCCTGCAGATTCTTTTTCTATGTACAGACCCATTTGCCTGTTGTAAGAGGCTGACAAGCTTTTTAAATTAGTGACACCCCTGGATGAAGGGTCATTACCTTTCGGATTGACAGTTTGGATTACGAAATGTACAATCGATAGTGGATACAATACGTATTAGTAGAAGTACTTCTATGTTCGTTCACTGTCGGAGCAGGATGTGAACCGCGGGGATAGTTGCGCTGGGTGTTAGATTAGACCAAGGATTAGACATGGTGTACCCGTTCAACTCTATCCCTTGAGGAACCTTCAGGGCCTCTCTTGAATACCATCGGCCGATCCTACCTCCAGCAAATAGTCAGAGGTCCAACTGGTACAATAATTACCCGATAAGAGAGGGTTAATGTTCGCAGAAGGAGGTCAGTTGTGGAGTTTTACAGGGGTCGGTCTTGGACACCTCTGCAATGTAACTTGGCATACAATACTGTCCTGCAAATGAAGCTCGCAAAAGGCGTTAGCACAATTCATTCTGCTGATCTCCATCTTCACATTGAAGATGGCTGAGAGAGCGTCTATCGAGGATGATTTATCAAAGACGATAGTGGCCTGATCCACCGCCTAGGCCTTAAAACAGCGCCCCTCCTGATATCCTACAAACTCCTAATGAGCAGGGAGCCAACAGATCTGTCGGTGCAGGTTAGTGAGGTTCATATTGCTATAGAACGGCACATGTGCTACCTCAGCCTAGTCGTAGATAGTTGCTGGTCATTCAAGGAGCATTGCAAGATGTTAGTTTCCCAGAATCAAAGAGTAGCTGGTGCTCTACACGCCATGCAGTGCACGGGCTACTTTCAAATCTGAGGGCCCTCGCAAATGAGTCCATCGCATCTATACGGGTGCCGTGCAATCTACTGCCCTTCAAGGAGCACCTATCTTGTCATGTCGAAGAGAATGACTGTGATGAGATCGGTTAGAGGAGCCATGGATTCGTCAGCAACGGGTTGCAGCAGCCGTCCTGCCTTGTTTGCAAAAAACCTATATTAGTATGTAGTAAAGTGCTGATTCCAACCAAAATATACAAAATATTTTGTTTGTGATATACGCGTAACTTTTAATTTAAGAGCATAATATTGCTAAAAAAATAGCAAAATTTAACTATAAATTGATCAATAAGAATGTTAAGTTCTATAATTTATTTATGTAGTAATAAAAACAAAGCCAAACACATAGTTTTATTGCAAAAATGTACGTTCACTATCACCTACATCGCTCGTTGTATGGGAGTAGGAGGAGTTACGAGGTTTTATTGTTTAAAAATCACGACTTAGAGTTAGGAGGAAAACGAAAACTAAATTTTCTCAGAATTCAGATTTTTTATCGATTTACGAGTAATACGAGTAAATGCGCCTTGAAAAAACGCTTCTATTGATACCAAAAAGTCATTTTCGCCAAAAAGTGGAGTTAGGCGGTTTACGATTTAAGGTGACGACCTAATAATGTCGTTTTGTGTCAGACTCCCGAAGAGTCAGTAAATAATACCTGCCTCTGAATTAATGATCAGTTTAGCTTTGTTATTATTTGTAATACATAATATCATTGTACAATAATGTTGATACTTACTTACTTACTTTATACTTATTCCCAATCTCCGCTGGGGAGCAAAGGGCCGAAGTGAAGCGCCGCCATTCTTTACGATCTTGGGCCAGCTCAGAGACATCCGCCCAAGACATCCCCGCCTGGCCCATTTCCTTTTTAACCGACTTCGAAAAAGGAGGAGGTTCTCAATTCGTCTGTATGTATGTTTTTTTTTTTTTTTTATGTATGTTCATCGATTACTCAGCCATTTATGGACCGATTTTGAAAATTCTTTTTTTGATGTATTGGGTTGAGCTCAGGGGTGGTCCCATTTTTTTTTCAGAATTTTATTCCACCCCCAAGGGTGGGTAAAGGGGTAAAAACAGGGGTATAAATTTCCATTTTGGGCACTTATCAACCGATTCTTATGAAATTTATAACGTAAATATTGTTATTATAACAAAAAGATATGATGGTGACCTTGAGCTGATCTGATGATGGAAACGGAAGGCAGTCAAGGGAACTCCTCAACGGTATATAGCAACTACCTCGTGTTTGGGCTCGAATGATTCGTATTAACGAGTAGGACATATTGGTATCATTTGCATCTTACTTTTGATTGATAATTATTGCAAATAAACTAAAAATAACAAAATAAAATAATAATTTTAAAAAAATTAAAAACCGACTTCAAAAAACCACTAAAACGTAAGAAATAATTTAAGGTTTAGACCAATCCTAGGTCACAGTATAAATATACCTAAGCAGGTACTGTTCTTTTTTGAAGTTGGTGCCATATTTCTTCAGATTAACTGCTTTGTCACTGCACCAACATCAAAAAAGAACAGTACCTGCTTAGGTATATTTATACTGTGACCTAGGATTGGTCTAAACCTTAAATTATTTCTTACGTTTTAGTGGTTTTTTGAAGTCGGTTTTTAATTTTTTTAAAATTATTATTAATTCACAGAGCGCTGCCATGTCTCTCGCGGTCTGCCGAGTCTTCGTTTACCGCCCTCGGGGTGCCATGTCAGCGCTTCCTTTGGGACGTCTTCAGTACGCCTTAGAACGTGTCCTATCCATCTCCATTTGCGTTCTTTTACGGTTTCTGCTACAGGTTTTTGATGTGTTCTGCGCCAAAGTTCCTCGTTGGAGACAAAGTCAAACTAACGGATCCCTAGGATACTGCGTAAGCATCTGTTTACGAAAACCTGTAGCTTGTTCGTGGTTTGAACCGTTTTCTTCCAAGTTTCGCAACCGTAGAGGAGAACGGTCTTTACGCACGCGTTGAACAGGCGGATCTTGGTTTGGAGACGGAATGCGGAAGACCTCCACACTGGGCTTAACATGGCAAAAGCTCCACGGGCTTTGTTGATGCGGTTGCCGATATCCTCGTCAGTTCCACCATTTGGTGTGATTTTGCTTCCCAGGTATGTGAAGGTGTCAACATCTTCAATTGATTGGCCGTTGATTTTAAATGGAGTACGGTCCGCAGTCATTACTCGCATTGACTTTGTCTTTTCTCTGTTGACATGCATGCCCACTCGGTTACCCAAATGGACGAGGTCATTGAGTTTCCTTTGCATATCAGCGCTATTTTCGGAGAAAAGACAAAGATCGTCCGCAAAAGCGAGATACTCCAGAGATGTTCCATCGGACCAATCCAAACCTCCTTTGCCATTCTGCTCCATCATATCCAAAATTACTTCGGTAATCATGATGAAGAGTAGTGGGGATAACATGCAGCCCTGCTTGACGCCAATATTGGGGCTTATTGGTTTGCTCAGCTTCCCTTCGTGGATTACTTGGTAAGTGTAGCCATTGTAGGCTTCTTTAATAAGGTTTCGCATTTTATTCGGAACGTGAAAATATTTCAGCGTATCCCATATCGCTGACTGGTGTACCCTATCAAAGGCTTTCTCAAAATTCACAAATGTCAGGAAAAGGGCCTTTTGCCACTCTGTTGATGCTTCCAGAATTATGCGGAGTGTGTTTATTTGGTCCGTGCAATTTCTTCCCCTGCGGAATCCTGCCTGTTCACTCCTAAGATGTTCATCTACCCGGTTTTGGATTCTGTAGAGGATGATGGCATTCAGTATCTTGGATACATTGTTGTTAATTTTATTATGAGTTAATTATATAATAATGAGATCTTCGGTTCACATCTCTATTGAAATAAGACATTTTACATTATTTTACGGAACGTCATTTTAAAACGCATCTTCCTGCCTATGCACCCGAGACTGCGTTTTCTATGGATTATGATAATTAAAAAATTACACCATAATTTTTTTATGTTGCTGTCTTAAACATATAGTTTGTATGAGAACTCTTAATCGTTCATTTTGTTAAGCTAGGGTGACCCTCCTGCCCCGTGCTGGTGTCATGTGAGTAAAGCTATTAAAACTTATACTGTTTCCTGGCTCGCTCCGGCTTCAGCAGTAGAACTACAAAAGCCACAGAATACTAAATATAGACTAGAAATGTATGTTTTATTCCATTGTTGCTGTTAGTGTCTGTTAGTTGACTATCTAGTATGTACATATACCTACCATGCAAAGTATATACTTGTATATTAAAAGACAAAAAAGCTCTTAAAATTCATTCACGCGCATAGATCAACGCGGACTCGGGTGTACCCTCACAGGCACTAACTGAAAAATTTAATTTTTAGAGTTTATTATGTAAAACCGACAAATAGACATTTTTTTTTCAGAATGACTCCCAGACTTACCCTTTTTCTCTTACTATACCAATTCTGCGCCACCCTGTATACTTATACTTACTCATCAGTTTCCTCGTTGCGTCTCGTGGCTGGGCGTGTTTGATCTCTATCGGATATAGTGTTTCGCAGTTGTTTGATGTCACTTCCGCCTACCACTGAAGATGAAGATATCTCGTTCCCGGCAATACTCATTATCTGTTTGTTAAGTCGCTGGAGCAGAATGTTACTGGGGCGTCTGAGTTCCCATTGTAGTTAGTTATACTTATTCAACGAGTTGACAAATTAACTACTTACCAAAATCTTGTTCTTCGTTAGTTCATAATAATATTACAATACAGATTTGTTTGATAGCCCCTCATGTATAGACGAGGTAAATATAAGATTAGCCATTGTTTTACATAAAAAATATATTCTTTAGACGCACCAAATATACAACTTTAGTTAGGTAGAAAAATCCGAAAAGTTTATTTTTTTATAAATTATGCTTCCTGTAAAATCCCACACACAATAAGAAAGTGGGACGTTGGCCAAACACAACAAAACTACCCATTTCATCGAATTTACATGACTGGTGTGAAGAATGCCCTATGGACCCACTGTCTGCATGGAAACAGTGGGAACTATTTAGCAAACATAGCTTCACGGGCGTTCGTAAGTCTAAATCATAAATCCAGTGTTATCATTTCCCGGCGCCGGCCATGTATGCAACGCTCTCTGCATCCGTATAGTTTCAAGGAAATGTTAATACTAAACTTGTAGCAATTCAGCTTTGTGGCAGGTATATCTATGCCACTGGTAAATATTTACTCTTGATGTAATTAGTAATAGGTATTTGGTGTACCAGATTATTTTTGGCAATTGTTTTTATTGCCGCGTGTGGAAAGAACCGATGTAATACGATAGTGATAGAAATAGGTTACTAACTGAACTATACTTTTCATTAATGTGCCATCTTAACGTGGTATGAATGTGGCAATGACAAGAATCTTTTCGTAAGGGGACAAGCGTTACAAGTTGTAGCAAAGTTGGAGAGGTTTAACATGTGGCGCGATAAGCGTGTAACCCCACCCTAAGGCCCGTCATAAAACAAACTCAATCTGCATACATTTGCAGTTTGGGCCTATACATGTGATTTCACAATTTATATGAAAGATAAAAATGGACATACGTAAAACATGATGTTCTATGACAATAGCTGTGCTGCATATTTAGGTAGGTTAGCCTCATAATTAGGGGATTATGCTGCGTTGAGTAGAAACCTGAACCTGGGCGTCACAGAGCTGTTTTCAATTGTTTTTTAATCCTCATAGATACTATTGTACTTACTTTCATCATACAAGGTAATTTTGTCAACTTTGATACTATGGCACCTTATAAATGTACCGCAAGATGCCACGCACAATAAAAACACGAATTTACTTTCAGCGTGTGGCAATAAAGCGCGCTTTTACCCTTCTATCGTCTCTGCCGTCACCCGTAGCCGCCGTCGCAACGTAAACCACATTACTCAATGAAAACATTCACAAGATACAAAAGGGATGGTAAAGTGACATGTCACCCCCCCCCCCCCCTCTCGACGACAGCGCCGCTGCTGATGGATCAACTTGTCGCGCGTGTAAAGCCAGCTTTATTATTTACGACGTTAGTTACTGTGCGGTTTTGTTTGACGTTATGTTTTGGACTCATCCTCGTGACAGATATTGCGGATCCGGTGCTGAATATACCGGATGTATACGAGAATACGAGAATGTATAGATTAGTGCCATAGACTGGAGGAGTTCTACAAACTTGAAATGACTAAGAAGATGAAGAATAAATACGAGAATATTCCTGCAAATACCAACTTCACAAAAACATTGCAGGTGAGTAGGTATATAATAAACACATGGGAACAATAATTACGGGTCCACATGGTTGGAATAGTTGCTGAAGCAACAAAACAGCCAATTACTTGAACCAGCCGCGTGTAAACACCAACTATCTCAAGTTTGTTACCTTACAAAGGTGTAGACATAATATTTGTTCGGTGCCCGTATGTGTGGCACAGTTTAGAGCAACACAAATTAAACTCGACGCTCTCTCAAGCAGTGTTTGTGTTGTGGAGCTTCTTGCTTCACACGTCCAATTTACCTGACCAGAGCGACACCAACTGTGATAGTTACACCATTTGTGGTGCATAAGTGGCATGTTAATTTGAACGGTTTTTTGGTTCCGTAGCTCAAAAGCTAGTAGCTTCCGTAGTTTTCTGTGTATCTGTCTGTCTGTCTGTCTGTCTGCCACCACCCTTTTTCTCAGAGACGGGTAATTAAAACGGAAAACGATCTCAGGCAAGTAGAGTTGTACGTAACCCTCAGTGCGCGAGTCCACCTCGCACTTGGCCGGCTTTTTTTTACAACTTATTGATTCTTGTATAGAAATATATTGGTTTGTACCTATATATTTTAGTTTTTGTTTTATTGGATGCTATAACTGTCACTGGCAGGACGCACTGATATAGGATAGCAATTAGTAAAATTGAACTACAGGAAGCGAAAAAGTGTAGTGGTAAAATCCTCGCATTTATAAAGACTATTAACAAACAATTTAGACCTAAATAAGACCAGACCTCACGTGTAAATCATCTGTATCGGCATTGCGAAACGGTATACCTGTATTAGAATTTTCATACGAACCACATGGTAGCGCGAAGAGGCAATATTGTGGTCAGGTTTCAAGACACATAAACATTGTCATTTCATATAATGCACAAAGCCAAGTAACGCTGCGTTGCTTATTCCACAAGAGATTAGCTGAACCTATACCACGGGTGCGGTGTTCCATGTTCCAAGACAGAGTTGCACAATAGAAAAGTTGTGAGTACGAGTAAACAAAATGCCCCCTAACTTCACGTTCAAAGCGTGGTGTTCAATGGAGTCTACAAGGAGAGTGTAGTCTGCACACACCTATTAAGATAATGGAACTCTGGTGTGAAGCGTGAAGAAGCTCTGGCTTGTCGCCAGCGGGGCGCGGGGCGCGGGGCGCGGGGCGAGGGACGGAGCAAATCACCGTATTATCCGCTAATGTCACTCACTGGTCTCTTCTCAAATGGTTTCTAAGAGCCAAGTATGAAATTGGACACTAATGGTTTTCATTCTGTCCATGATCTTCTTTATGCAGAGGGCAAGAGATTTGTGCAGTGTGTTTCTGGACAATATTATATTATGTTCGTACTTAGGTACCTACTTAATTGTTTTCTTATCTAAGTAAATCAAAGTCACCATAGTCCACCCAGAAACTATAAATACCTATCTCACATTTCGATCATCAAACAAAATTATAATTTATACAAATAACACCAAAACAACTCACTGAATGAATTCAGGACAAAGTACACTTAAGTGAACTTAAAATGTACTTTACAAACATCTGAATAGCGAGGTAAGTATTCATTTAAAATAAACAAAACTAAAAGTGAACTTTAAGAACACGCATTTAAGAAGAAACCTTGAGCCGATTTGTGTGGCACTGGCGCCGTTTCATTTGAAAGAGCTCTTTATACAGGGTCTCACATTTAAGCTGGGTATGTTGAATGACTCCCACTTCTTATGTCAAAGCCACGGAATGATGTTGGTATGCTTGCTGCATGACGTATTTACGTGTCGCTTATACTTTCATGAACTTTCAGAGGAACCCTTGACGCGTAAGAAATTAAAACGACTGTGTAAATTGCTAAGAAGGTATTTGTGCGTTGGAAAGGCAGCAGTTTTAACATGTTATTATTTATAATGAAATTATATGATCTAATAATATCTGCTTATACAGGGTGTTGCAAAAAGGGTATACTAAGCCGAAACCTACATGTGCTGCATGTTATATCTAAGCCCGAAACTGAAATCAGAATTTCAAAATTTGAGAAAAAAATTAATCATTTTCCATACAAACTTTGTTGGTCACGTGACTTTTTACTATGGAAAATGATTTTTTTCAGTTTCGGGCTTAGATATACCATGCTGCACATGTAGGTTTCGGCTTAGTATACCAATTTTGCAACACCCTGTATAAAAAATAGTGTACCTGCATGGTTTGTTTTAATCGCTTATAGTGTGTCTAAATAAACTGCATGTACGTGGATTGAACCAGCAATAAAGAGTTAACAATTAATTAAATAAACTTTCAAAGTGAAAGACAATAATTTCAAAATACTTGTATGTATAAGTGAATGGTGAAAGACTTTCCTGCAAATTCTTCATTTGCCATTGTAAACGAAAATTCAGGATAATTCACTGAATTTTAACGTAGCTCTGCTGTCCATTGAAATTTTATGTAGGACCTTCTTCAATTAGGGAAAAAAACAAAATGAAGTAATTGATCAAAATGAAATGCAAACATTTAATTCCGAGTCCCAACAGCAAACTGACAAAACATTGTTTATTTTGTTTGTGTCCCGCGGGCTCAGATGTATCTAATTAAGCCCCGATTTTGCGTGTTATTTGCTCTTCAACAAAACAATATTATGATTTAGTAAAAATATCGGTAGTACTTACGGGAAAATCTGGATTCCCGTCCTCATTAGATCACGTTTCTTATTTATTTATATCGTCTCAATTTATAAATGATTGATTAAATACAGTCAAGTTTTAATAAAAACTATGTCTTCCATAATATAATTAGGCCTTCGTTAATGAATTTGATAACCCCCAGAAGTTTTTTAGCTCGTGACCTCATATTCTGCGCTGCCAAATTCCGGGTTCTTGCCTGTAAGCCCATCCATCCCACTTTAACCCTCTGCAACAGTAACTAAGATGTAAGCACTAGATAGCATCAACTTTGTGCCTAGTTTAAAGTTAATTAGGTCTCACGTCTACATTACAGTGAACATGTTTTGCTCGACATGTGGTGTTGGGAATATGGCTAAATTGGCACTCTTGCAGTCTTCCCGAAAGTAACCCAGTTCAAAGTTTTAATTAGAACACTTCATAATTATGTTTATGCCATAACACTATCGCGTTAACAAATTTAATTAGAACTTTGTTAGTGGTGTACTTTGTAAAATTATATGATTAACATTTTCATCTTTCAGAGCAAAGTGAAACTTGCAAAGTGTATTGTATTATCTAGGAATTCTTCACGTCCATAACCCTTGATATCCAGCGACCGTTATAAATGCCATTTAAAATTCTAAAATATTTCAATAAAATATATACAATATATGGGGTAAATTAAAATGAGGTGACTAAAGTTTAGTAATCAATAATCTTAAAAACTTGTGATACTAGATGTTGTAAAATTCAAAGAATATATTTGCTAAACTCATACCGTACACAACACACACAATTGGACACATTAAACTCCTTTCAAACCTTCTTTTTGCCATGGGCTATAAATGGAAATTGTGTAAGGGAAGCATGGTTCAAAACTCAAAGCTGAGGATGGGTGAAACCCCGGGTCTTAATTAATAGATGACCCTAATTACTTGGGGCGTCGCGACGGCCGGGGCGAACACAAAAAAGAAATAAATGTCGCGGTCAGATGCGACAACCCTGGGGTGAGTGGCACGTGACTCACACCTTCCTTCTTTATGTAACGATAGGTACATAATACGCTTATAATGGTCTTTGTAATATTCAATTCAAATTTTTTCTTTGATAGTTCAATAAAAACTGTGTGGATAGTCTAAATTCACATCCTAAGCTTAGAATATTTCTCATCACGCTGGTCCATACAGTCCATAGATAGCATTTGGTGCGTTTTCACCAAAAGTACTACTGACATCTAGGATTACTAGATATTGTGTTGATTGTGCACGGTAGAGAGCGTAATCTGTTGAAACATCATTTACCTACCATTGAACCAATGTTATGGGCCAATGCCCTCCAATCATAACATGTTGCTAAAATTATGATTAATACTTAGTTAAATAATTTTAACGATGTTGAATTTGACTTTGTTTCAGTCAGATCTAGTAAAATCTGAAGTTCAATCACAGAAACGAAGACAAAAGAATAGGAAAAAAGAGATATTAAATTGAAGCGGATTCCTCGCCTGGTCGGTGCATTTTAATCCGTCTTTACGACTGCTTAGTCATTAGTTCATTTAAAAAAATCTTTCGTTGGTAAATTAAAATTGATCGGGCTTACGGATTTAGTTATAAATTGGATATCGGATGTCCCTACATTGCAATCTACATTCCAGAATATCGATTTTTACTATGTATTTGACGGATTTTTTCAGGAGCATCATAGCTTGGTGTTCTGAAGATGAATCTATGAAGTCTTATTTACATAGAATAGAATAATATCAATTATACAGGGTGTCCCAAAAGTCAGCGTCATCCCTTAAAGGGCTGATAGGTCAGCTCATGAGAGGCCAGAATATCACAATATGACCTTAGTAAAAACTCGATAAATTTTCGAGATATTGACACTTTTATACATTTGCTGAAAATCGACACCTTGGATCAGTTTTTTGCGTGCCGCCGGTACAAAAATCCATATTATTAGAATTTGTTTGGTGTTGCATCACCCTGTATAGCCCTGCTATTGATCGCAGTCAAAAAAAATATCGAGTAATGCTGTATGTTTAAAAAAAACACGGTTTTCAAAGTCATAAAAGGTAATCGTATTTTTTATAAACAACTTTGACTCTACATACTGTAAAAAAAATATACCACGCAAACCTGGCACCTTATTTGAAAAGATTGCTCATTTAATGCAGTTTCCAAAATGGTATGAAACGTTGCTATTGTTTCAATTAACAAAAAAGTTATTGCTATTTTAGTACAAAACGACCTCGACGTAAAATTGTTTGAAGGAAATTTATCTGACTGAATTTATTAAGGGTAAGTCATGTTGGAATCTCGTAAATCGTATCTCGAAAATTATCGAGTTTTTACTAAGGTCATATTGTGATATTCTGGCCTCTCATGAACTGACCTATCAGCCCTTTAAGGGATGACGTTGACTTTTGGGACAGCCTGTATAATAGACTTCCCTAGCTCGACGAAATACAAAGTTGCAAAGTGTTGCGGTGACCACGACTCTAACATATTATATTAACATACATATTAACATATATAACAGATGGCAGCTGTCCGAAACTTTGCATTTCGTCAAGCAAAAGTAGCCCCACTGGTCCAACCACACAAGATATTCAAATCCCGGCAACAACGACAGTAATTAAAATAAATGTGCCACTCAAACTGTACAATTGCCAAGAGATCAAGGCGTCAAAAGTTTTTGTCAGATTTCGTTATGTATGCAAACAAAATTAACAGTTCAAAAGGTTCTCATTTACCAGCCGCCGCCGCCGCCGCCGCGCCGCCCCCGCTTCATTGTTTATGTAGATTGCGTCCAAGAAAAGTTTCACAATATCTGTCACAGGCTGCCAGCGTCCCGCCAGACCGCACTGCATTCAATTTTGCTATCTTTTTTCATAATCAAATTTTATATTAAAAAATATTATGTATATTCTGAGTTGATTTTTTTTTGTAAAATATAGAGGAAGTGATTTTTTGTTAATAATCTTATTTTTTTAATAAAGACAAATCCTTTGCTGCTGCATTCATTAAATTTGTATTTGCATTTTATTTTCGCCAAGTCCGATATCCTTCGTTTAAATGCTAAATTTAAAAAAACAGCCAATGACGAAGAAATTTATTTTTATTGCAGTTTTCGAGCGGAAAGGCTAAGGCGAAGGCTTCTGAGAAAAGTATAAAAATATATGACATGTTATAAAAAATATATACAGGGTGGCCCAAAGAGTGACGTCCAAAGGAAAATGTTTGATTCCTTAGGTCAAGGGGTAGCCAAATCACCCCCATGTATGTTCAGCAATTTTTAGTAGTTTAGGAGTTATGATTTTTTTTCCTAATTTTCTACGAAAATCGACCTCAGTGGATTAATTATGTTTTATTATTGTTTTGGATAACTTTTTTAAAGAATTTTTTATTTTTGTGTCATCCTCTTAAGTTGTTCTTTTAACCATAAAAGTTTCAGCTTCCTAGCTGTAATGTAAGTTAGTTATTTTTTTATCGAAAGTTCAAATTATATCATCGAGCTAGACTGCTCTGAATTTTCAACTTGAAATTAAAAATTGAAAAAGATATTCTCATGGTCCCTTATTAATTTTAAAAACTCCGCAAGGTTTCAAAATTGCATAAAAATAAAAATAAACTATTGCTTAATGGGGTATTATTTGCAGAAAAAAGCCTTCAAAGGTACCTGGGTGGAAATTACCTAATTAGTAAATTGATTCAGAAAGTTGAAATATTCCTGTTTTGTCATTACTAAGGACTAATTAAGTTAGAAAATGTATCAAATTAAAGGGAAAATTAAATTATTTACTATTATTTTTATTTAAGTTACATTTTTTAATGTAAATTCTTAGTCAAATGTTTTAGTCTGAGTAGTGAGATTTATGAGATGATTGTATTATTAATAATAAGTAAATAAATTCAAATAATTATTTTACACATTTACTCACAATAAATTTTCAAAATGGCGACCTCCCAAAGCAATACACAAACTACATCTACGCAAGAAATTTTCTTTGAGTCAAAAAAGTGACAAATGTAAAATATGACATTTGTCAAAAGGTTAAACATGTAAAAAAAAAGTACCTTTTCTCAAAAATTAGACATCTGTCAAAAAGTTACATCTGAATGAAACAGAGAAGCGTATAGGCGACTCAAAGAAAATTTCTTGCGTAGATGTAGGTTGTGTATTGCTATGGGAGGACGCCATTTTGAAAATTTATTGTGAGTAAATGTGTAAAACAATTATTTGAGTTTATTTACTTATTATTAATAATACAATTATCTCATAAATCTTACTACTCAGACTAAAACATTTTACTAAGAATTTGCATTCAAAAAGGTAACTTAAATAAAAATAATAGTAAATAATTTAATTTTCCCTTTAATTTGATACATTTTCTAACTTAATTAGTCCTTAGTAATGACAAAACAGGAATATTTCAACTTTCTGAATCAATTTACTAATTAGGTAATTTCCACCCAGGTACCTTTGAAGGCTTTTTTCTGCAAATAATACCCCATTAAGCAATAGTTTATTTTTATTTTTATGCAATTTTGAAACCTTGCGGAGTTTTTAAAATTAATAAGGGACCATGAGAATATCTTTTTCAATTTTTAATTTCAAGTTGAAAATTCAGAGCAGTCTAGCTCGATGATATAATTTGAACTTTCGATAAAAAAATAACTAACTTACATTACAGCTAGGAAGCTGAAACTTTTATGGTTAAAAGAACAACTTAAGAGGACGACACAAAAATAAAAAATTCTTTAAAAAAGTTATCCAAAACAATAATATATATTATATTATATTTATAAAAACAGGCATATATACAATACATTTTTGTTTGACAGCGCCATTAAACCGGAATGGTTTGTCTTGGCACATTAAAATGAATTTACACATATAGTAGGTACAATATTACGATACATTCACGGTTAAACATTACAGTACATTAATCGGTGAAGTATTATACTTATAGGTATTATCTTAACACATCGTACACTCCTGACTTAATACAAAAGCAAGTACCTATTTTATTGTGAGTAAAATTTTATTAGCGTTAGTTAAAGTCAGCTACACCGGGCTCACGGCAAAAACGTCGTAACCGCCATGCAAACAGCGTCGCTTACGCGTTTCGGTCGGTAGCCCGCTTGAACTGGTTCAGTCATAGATCGTAGATAAGAGTTTTTATGGATGGCAGCTATATACAGGTTGCTCTTTAATAGAAAGACAGATATTAGTTTTATGATTATAAATTTAATTTATAGGTATGTTTTAAAGCATTTTGTTAAATAAAAATAGGTAGGTACTATACGTAAGTATAATATGGTTGTTTATTTAGGTAGGTAGGTTTTTTACAAAGTATTCTTTTAGTTTATTTTTCAGGTTTTTATTATTTATTTCATTTTTAAGTGTGGTTGGCAATTCATTAAATAGTGTGTAAAACTATGTATTTATTCGTTCTACGTCCGTATATATTTTTAAAGCGTGCAGTTGTCATTTTTTTGTTGGTGATGCTTCTAGTATGTATTTTGTGTTCGATAGGATTTAGCATGTTGTGTTGGTCGTATTGCTCAACGATCAGCGCGTATTCCACCCGTCTGTGGACCGGTAATATCCCACAGTAGTGGAATAGTCTCTGATATTCACCTTTACATTTTTGTTTAATTTTTGGTGGTACAATCTTTTTTAGTATTCTTATTTGTAAATTGCATATTTTGTCGAGATAGGATTTATAGGTTCGTCCATAGCTTGTGATTCCATAGAATATTATGGATTCCACAAGTGCTTTATACATATTTAATAAAACACTGTACGGTACCTTGTATTTCACTATGGATATTTTGGCAAGGACTCCTCTAAGTTTATCACATACCTTATTGACATGTGGCTCCCAATTAAATCTATCATCTATGATGAGACCAAGGTAAGTTGCTGTTTTGACTTGTTCAATTGTTTCGCAGTTATTGCAGTTGTTCGTGTGTAAGCAATCATGGTTATGTGCTATCAATCTTACATGATGGTCTGTAGGGTTGTGGCTGGATCTTATGTGCATCATTTGGGTTTTTTGAGCGTTTAGAATTAGTCCTGCATCATGTGACCATTTTACCAACGCTGTGAAATCTTTTTGTAGCTTTTTCATTGCCTCTGTCACACTTTTGTCCGCTGCTATTAAACAAGTGTCATCTGCAAACTGATATAGGGAGCAATGTTTAATAATGTTAGTGACGTCATTTACATAAACCAGGTAGTGAAGGGGACCAAGGACGGATCCTTGGGCCGTGCCTATTGAGACCTTAACATCATCACTGTAGCAATCGTTTATTTTGACTCGATATTTGCGGTTGGTGAGGTAGTTTTGGCACCATTGTAGCAATGGTCCCCGGATGCCTGTACTATCTAATTTTTTAATGAGGTAATCGTGTTTAAGCGTGTCGAATGCCTTGCTGTAATCGATAAACACGAGCACAACATGTTGCTTCTCATCCAGGTAAGTATTAATTTCATCGGTAAATTTTGATAGTAAAAGTGTTGTGCTTTTTTTAGCTCTAAATCCAAATTGTGTGTCTGTCAGTATGTTGTTGTCTTCATAGTATCTGTGGATGAGACCAGCTATATATTTTTCGAAAATTTTGTCTAAGATTGGTAGTATTGTTATCTGTCGGCAATTCGAGAAGCAGTCATGTTTACCTTTTTTGTGTATCGGTCTAACGATTCCTAACTTTAATTCATCTGGGTATATTGTGGTTTTTATACTCGTGTTTATGAGGTTGGTAATGGCTGTGACTATCTTGTCTCCGATAATTTTTATGTCGATAGGACGTATGCCGTCCTGTCCTGGTGACTTACGGGGATTGAGGTTTTTTATAATTTTGTGTATATTTCTATTTGTAGCTTTTTGGTATAGCATTGATTTGTCTGTCGATATTATGTATTCAGATTCATGCATTAGTTGTTGGTTGCATTTTGGTACAATATCTAGGACATTTTTTTCAAATGTTCGTGCAAAGCTATTTGCTATGTATTTTTCATCACTTTGATCTGTAACGAATGCTTTTATTATGGCTTCGTCAACTGATTTGAATATTTGTCCTGTTAAACTGTTAAGTATTTGCCATAATTTTCTTGGATTATTTCTATGCTCATGTATTTGTGTTTTGTGATATTTATTTCTAGTATTTTCAATAAGTTTGTTAGTCCGGTTCCTTATTTGTTTATATTGTAGTAGTAATATTTTATTATTAGGGTCTTTTTTAAAGTTTATTAGTGCTTGATCTCGTTTTTTACAGTCGTCTCTTATTTTATTTGTGATCCACTTTTCACGGTTTCGTTTACTGTTTGTAATTTTACGGGTATAGGTTGATTTTTCGTAAGCAGAACTAAGATTTGTAGCGATAAATTTATAGACTTCATTTGGACATTTCATGGTGTTCGTCTGTGACCAGTCAACATTATTAATGTGTGAGAAAAATATACCATCGTCTATAAGCGAAATTGTTTTTGGAGCAGCCTGTATATGCGGTGTCCCTGTACAGGTAACAGCTATCATGCGGTGGTCGGCCAGTACTGTTCCAATTGCCGCGGAGTAGAGGTCATCTGTGCGGTCCCGGATAAATACGTGATCTATACATGATTTACTAATTATACCATTCCTTTCTTCGATTCGCGTATAGTCCGTTATTCCACACAGGAGGCCTCTCCCCGACAGCAAGTTCAAGTATCGGTCCTTTATAATGCTTTCAGATCTCAGGTCAATGTTGATGTCGCCTATAAGTATAAACCTATCGTGCGTGGAGTACTGTGTTAATAGTTGTTGAAGTTCTTTCAAGAATACATTTTTATTTTTATCCGGTGGTCTATAAAGTGCGCACAAGATTATGTTATGGTTTTTCGTGACGGAGATTTTGCCTATCATAGTTTCACAGTGCAGTGTATTGAACTTGAGCGTTTGGAATTTATATTTTTTGTTGATGTATATAATAATACCCCCGCCCTTACTATGTATACGTAATCTTGTGTGCATTTCGTAGCCGTTGATGTTAAATAGGGAGCAAAACGAGTCTTTTATATTAGCCTCGGTTATAATAATGACATCTATTCGGTTTCGAGAATCATTTATACATTGAAGAAGCTTTGAGAAGTTTTTAATCATAGATCTAATGTTGATATGAATTACGGTGACACTATTTCCTATTTTGGGCATTTTAGTTAGATAATTCTGTATATTTGGGCAGTCAAACAATTCAGATATATTACAACTATTATGGTTAGCCATTGAAAGTGTTAGGTATTTCGGATTGTTTATACAGTTTAATCAAAGCGTGCATTACCTTATGCTAGTAATTTCTGTAGGTCATCTTCGAATCTGACAACCTGTATTTTACTTTTTTCGGCTTTGCGCACCATCACTTTCCCCTCGTAGTTGCACCATATAAACTTAAATTTGTCCTTAAGTTGTTCCTTTGTTTTGTACAATAGGGTTTTGTTGTAGGCTGTGAGGGCGTGTCGCACGTAGACCCGTCGTTTGCTGTGTTCGTCCGGGGTCGGGGCGGCGGCGGCGGCGGCCGGCACCAGGTCGGCGGCGGTGAGCCCGGCGCTGCGCGCGGCCTGCACCCAGCTGGTTGGCTCGGATTCTTCTTTCAGCTCGACACGGACTACACTGTCGCTTTTATCGCCTTTTCGCTGCCTCTTCACCAATTTAATCATGGTTTCATCCATTCCTATTTTCTTTGCAATTTCCTGTGTGATCTCGAGTACATTCTCTTCTTCTTGATATGGAATACCTGCTATTTCTAGATGGTATTCAAGTTGCTTTTGTTCAAGCTCGTTGTATCTCTGTTCCATTGCATATATCTTGTTCTCGAGGTGTTTGTTTGTGTTCATTAGACTTTCGTTTTTCTTTTCCAGTACTTTCATTCGTGTTTTTGTATCCTCAGCATCTTCTGCGAACTCGTCCACCTTCGCGCTGCAGTAGTCAACTGCCTGCTGAAGCTCACCGAGTTGGCGTCTTATTGTTTTTTCGACGTCTTTTGCTATGTCCTGCAGGAGCTTCTTTATGTCGATGGACGCAATGCTTTTGGCTGTAGGTTTTGGAGTATTAGTGTCCAGTTCATCCTCTTCTTCATGTTCGTCTTCGTCCGGCACTATGAATGACCTCCGTTGAGGAGTGTTTAGATGGCATCCGTTACATGTCCACTCCAGGTTGTCGGTGGCTCGCAGTGCCGCTATCTGCTTGGCCGTTAGTCCGGCACATTCGTTGACGGCGTGCACGATTATTCCACACTTGCTGCACTCCAGTCCTGGAGACCTTTTGGTGATGGACTTCTTGCAGTTGTCGCATTTCGGTAATTTCGAAGGAGGCATATTGAAGGTAGTTTTAGAAATATTTTGGTCGCTGAGCTTTGATCCTTCCCGTACGAATGTCAACCGACGAATGAGAAATATTTTGGTCGCTGAGCTTTGATCCTTCCCGTACGAATGTCAACCGACGAATGTCGAATAAAACATAATTAATCCACTGAGGTCGATTTTCGTAGAAAATTAGGAAAAAAAATCATAACTCCTAAACTACTAAAAATTGCTGAACATACATGGGGGTGATTTGGCTACCCCTTGACCTAAGGAATCAAACATTTTCCTTTGGACGTCACTCTTTGGGCCACCCTGTATGTACATAGAGCATCTTATCCATACTGGTGGTACTCGAAAAATTAAAGATTTTTGGGGCTTAGTTAATAAGTGCTAATAACGCAAAAACGAACTTAAGTAACTCAATCAAAAGAGCTGAGCAGTGAGCATATTTATTTTTCACCTGTGACTCTTAGATCGAACTAACCAGGATACTTCAGTGGTTTTCATAATAAAATAGCTATCTATCTATCGATCTAAGATAGCTATCTATTATCTCATATTAAAAAATATATATTTTGGCTCTATACAGACAATACGTTTTGATAATAAATGGCAATGAGTCCTGTTGACAGTCTGGAGTATCGCCAGTCGCCAGGCTGCTCTGTGGCTTTTATACGAACACCATATTTGCGGTTCAACGTACTAATTTAGCTATTTTGGCACATCTTCGACGGAAGTGCGGATCATTTGTTTTAGAAGTACGGTTTTAATATCATCCCCGAGAGATGGTAGCTTTATTACGGAGAGCCCTAAGGAGATATCATTTCTGTTATTATGAAGCCTTTACTACCGCCGCGCCTCGGCAAACATTGCTCAGCTCCAAAAATAATTAAACTGTAATGCTATACATGTGTAATTATGAACTACGTTGAGATCCAAAATTTGTTTATAGTTACTAAATTAATACTGAATCTGTCATTATCAACATAAGCCCGTAATCATACTTTCATAGGCCTCTCCCAAGGAGCGGCACAACGCTGTCCTCTTTCTCGGTCGTCGGTTCAGTAGACCTTTACCAGTTTTTAATATTGTTATATCAAACTCAAATTCAAGGTAACTCTTATATTACTCGTATGAAGTTATAAACTTACGGTATCGTATTCTTGGGGTTGTTCTATGATGGTAGATGTCACAAAGGAAAAATTATTAAAATGCCTTTTAGTTTAAATTTTTAGTTATAATTTATTTAATAAATTACATTAAACAAACATAAAATCAACAGTAAGTGTAAATTCACCATAGATAGATAGATAACTTTGAATTCAAGTTGAACAACACAGCCATAGATCATTTAATTAACAAAGGTGACCTTTTCAAATCATATTTGAATCTTTAAATTGTATTTAAGTATAAAATAAATATTTGTGGTACAGTCGGCTCTTCAAATATACCTATACATTTTTGTAATTCGGCAAAATTCTGAAATTTGGTACTATCAATATAATATATTATGTGGGGACATCTACCACACGGCCTTCCAAACCCAAGCTCAGCTATCGAACTAGGGGATCGAACCCGGGACCTTCGGTATAGCAGTCACAAATCTTGAATTACCTACTTCGTTGACGCCTTCAGAAATGTTTTTAGATTTTAGTGTATCCATAATTTTATGGGGTTGACAGCAATAATACTTTCTTGTGGATATCTAAAGTGAAAGGCCTAACTAACGTAACAGTAACCTTTTTATCATTAGGTACTAAAGTTTAAAAAATATAACAACATAAACAAGCAATCTATCTAATGCGATAAGATCACTCATAAACAATAGAGCATGATTATCTTTGAGTTGATGATTAATTATATTACTTACTACTAGGTACATTTAAAATAAAGCAATATTCTTATTTTAAATATTTTAGTTCTCGACATTATTTTTTACAGTTGCACATAATAATAATATTATTATCTACAATTTAGCACTAATATCACCGCCGACTCAGCTCGACTAACCTCATAAGCTCGTAAATATGGACGTTTTCAGAAATGTCCAAAATATGACGATCACGAACATCGCCTTGTTCACAATAGATGTTACTCCTGAAACAAAATTTGGAAGTTTACCAAAGTATTTCATTACGCGATTCAATATTTGTGAGCTGAGCTGAAAGTGGCAATCAGCATATTACTTGCAGAAAGCTAGATTGTATACAAGGGTCTCTTTGCATTGCTCGGGGAAGCGTAAAGTTAATTTCTTCGGTTCGGCTCATCTCTTAATTTTACTGACAGTCTTGAACTAAATAGACAGCTTTATGTTTGTTGCACGATTGTAATAGTTGAAATTTGTTAAAAGATTGTTATATTGTTAATACTGAAGCCATAATCATCTCAGCCATAGGACGTCACTACTGAACATAGAGCTCTGCTAGTGGTTTCAGCTTTGTATGATCGGAGGCATCCCGCATCTTGAGACTCCCCAGATCTATATCGCGCAGGGTTGCCTAACGCGCTTGACGTAGAGACACGTCGAGCATAGCCTTTACTATGGCTGACTGAGTGACTCCAAGCATATAAAACGGCGTAACGTAGTCAAGATAACAAAATTTAGTAATTCATGATGTCACTATTAGATTGTTTCATGGTATGACAAATCGCCAGAGATACAACCAAAAGACGATGCGGTGACTGAAAGACCCAGGATTATTCATATCATATAACATATCTTACCTCGACCAGCCACGTACTTATCCGGGTAGGTCCCGGTATGCACCAGTATGGTGGCGGTGGCGTCTCTTCGCACGGGCGGCTGCAGCGGCAGCTCGGCCTCGCAGCGCACGCGCAGCGCGCCGCGCGCCGCCGCCGCCGACAGACGGAGGGCGCGCCACGACGCCCGGAGACCGCCCTCGCTAGGGGCGCTCAGGCCGGACCGCTCCCAACCGTCGGACTGTGTGGGTAGAACGTCATTTGATTTGTGACCTCAGAAGGGCTAGCATGGGAAGCAATTAAGACGTGACAAAAGTTTTTCATCGCGCTCACTCACATCGCTTAGCCTTAATAGTGAGCGCGACGGAGAGCTTTTGTCACGTCTTAAATGCGCCCCGTGCTAGCCCTTCAGGCCTCAAATCAACTGACTGTTACTCAATACAGAAATGTCTTCCTGTTTTGTGTTTTCGATAAGCCTCCAGAACTCTGGAGTAGTGGATAGTTTATCATGTCGTTAAAAATAGATTACAGAAGCAATTATCGTCGTATATAAATAGAATCATCTTGGGGCTGATTTTTCAATGGTCAGATAAGTGTTATCTGAAATCTGGAGACTAAAATTCTTACTGTCACTGTCTAATACAAACCTTCACATGCGACAGCAACAATTTTATTCCACATAAATTATAGCACTTATCTGACTATTGAAAAATCAGCCCTTTTAATTTCAAAGTTTCTGATACTGAGCGGTCTAAATACCTAGTTAATTCTATTGCAAATTCAGAGCCATGTACATTGCACTGTAGAGATATACATCCCTGTGTCCAAGACAGAATTCTATGAGATACGTAGATGTACCTACTTAGTGATCGAGCTCCCAATCAAGGTATCTTGAATAGTTTCATCCCTCTATTCCATTACCGAGTACTGTGGACTAGTGATTGGATCCAATTGATCCCCGCTCTGAACTCCAAGTCCAGTCTATTCATTTCCTGGACCTCCTACGCTTTGTAGGATTAGACTGTTTGTTACAAAATAATCTAGCTAATTGCAAGATGTTTTAAAATTTATATGCGCAGCACTAAAGATGTTATCTTTCGATGTCCGTCAAGGCGTGAAATGCAATTTAGTAGCTGCACTACGTGGTAAATAGGTTACAATGTGTTTGAGATTGTATGCAGTTGGCTAGAAGTGTAATAAAGTGCATCATCGTAAATTATTTCATTATAATATCAAAGGGAATGTTTGAGAGTGAATGAAGTGCGCCACAAGATTTGTCGCTTTGCGCTATCTATGGCAAAAGACTAGACTAGACTATAAAATATGCTATACCTTCTGCAGCTGGTCGTCGATGTACCAGCGGATGTCGGCGGGCGGCAGCGAGTAGTCGGCGCTGCAGTTCAGCAGCAGCTGCTCGCCGGCGCGCGCCGCGCCCGGGGCGCCCGAGATCACCGGGTCCAACGTCGGCATGGCTACGAAAATGGGGTATTCCCTTGTTACACCTACCGAATAGAGTGGCCGAGACAGTACCCTCGGCTGAGCACTCGTCAATTGGTAGCCGTTCGTTGGTCGAAAATCGGCCGAGGATACTGTCTCGCTATTCTACTCGGCAGGTGTAATCAGGGCATAAGAATGTTAGGTTAGGTTGAAGCCTAGCCCATGTCCTGCTTATAAATCAAATTAGGTATATCAAAGCTGCTGCCACTACACGGGTTCGTTATCTATGTAGATAAACGTCACTATATCACGATTCACCATAAATACGGCGCTATGATTGGTGAAACGCTTATTAAACATGTTTATCAACGTCGATAACGAGCCCTTATAGCTTTTCAAGTAAGTAGTTATACTGTCAATTATTAGAGTGCGTCGTTTTTGTCTTCTCCAATGATTACTGAGTTTCTTAGTAGGTGCGCGAGAGGTTTGTTTATTTACACAGTCAGGCATAAGTCATAAGCCATTTTTGTAACAATCCTACATGAAACGTACTTAATAGTCAGAAGAAACGAACAACTGTAATAATACGTGAATAATACGCATTCGAAAATAATGGTAGTGTTTTTCTTTTGTTACTGTTTATGATATTTCATGCCGTTCTGTTTTCCAAGTAAGTTACCAAAAATACAAATACGACTCGAAAAATTGCTGGAGTATTTTTGTTGATTCAAAAGACTGAATAATAATGGAACATTAAAGTATTTTCAAACACAAACATGTAGCTACGAAAGCTGAAAACGTTTCGTAGTAAGCTGACAAATATTATGATAGAATTTTGTTGAAAACTTAGCACCCATCATCATAATCTTTAACATCGTGTACTGCTGAAAGTGAGTATTAAGTATTTTAAAGAGGAAAACTATACTCTGACCTCATCTGGACCAGACTATCGTCTGTTTTTCCATGATTTTCGTTCAAGAACTCGACTACCCAAATTGTTATCGGTTCCCTTGTAGGTCAACAGCGACTAAAAGTTATGCGCCATCATTAAATTAAAGCAAAGTTTTGACTCAATTTTCTAAAGCAAACTCTGACTGCCGTCGTCGTTGCCATAGTTTTATTATAAAAGCAAAAGTTTTCACTCCTTTAAATCACTTGCAAAACAAACGGACTTAAAAAACAGGATAGTTAAATATTATAGTATGTTTACTTATTTGTCATGTCATATATCACTACCTCGTCGTATTTACAATTTTATGTAAATTCACTACATTTTACACACTCACGTATTTATTGTTAAAGCTAAGGAAAACAATTTGAATCAAAGCAGCGTACGTGGGAAAAGCTCATTTATGTAAGTCATATATGAACAAAAATTGCATGTTCGGACCATATAATCAAAGGTTCGGGCGCGATTACAAACACAACAATGAAATCTCAAGACGTTAGTTGTGTTTCATGCCTAACAATCTAACGATACAGATGGACCTTACCAGCGACAGTCATGGCCTTGGTCTCCCTGGCGATGAGGAACTTGGGTCCCTCAGTGGAGGTCTCGCAGGTGTAGAGCGCGCGCGCCGCCACCGGCGCCGGCCGCACCGCCACCTCGCAACGCGCCGCCTGGCAGGACCCGCCCAGCACCATGACTCCGCTCACGTTGAACAGACGGATCGACGGCTAAGGGATTAAAGGAACTGGTGGAAAATGTTGAATGCAACAGGATATTTATTATGCCTTCTGAATGGCATGGGGCGCAAGACGCGCACGAAAAGACGTGACAAAAAGTTTTCCGTCGCGCTCGCTCTCGAAGCGGTGTGATATGAGTGAGTGCGGCGCAAAACTTTTTTTACGTCTTGGCGTGAGCGTATTGCGCCAGTGGCTAGGTCTTCTGGGCTAGATACACCTAAAATCAACTTAGGTATAAGAGTGCGAAGTGTGAGCGCTTAGTCCAATACAGCAGTGTCCTAATTTTCCTGTAATCTGTTTCGTTTCGTATAAAAGTATTTTATCAAAAAATCTCAATCGAATAAATCGATTATTCAATGAAACTCAGTCATTCGACACAATGGATTTCACCCGCTGTAATTCACTTATTTACGAAAAGCTTTAATTTATTTTTCAATCATTATTCGGGTGCACGATTTAAATAGTTTTAGCGACATCTGTCCTCACCACGTTGACGTTTCAAATCAGTTTAAAAAGCATCTGAAACTTTGCGGCCCAAAGTCTGGGACAGTCAGAGGGAACAGTGTCCAATTTGACTTGGTCCCCAGGCTGGCTCACTCTCAGTGGCTTACCGTCTGCTGTGGGTTGTAGCGGAAGATCTCGTCCATGTCGCGGTACCACTTGACGGAGTGCAGGCGGTGCTGGTCCATGTTGAAGTGGCAGCTGAGCTCGGCCGCGCGCCGCGGGTCCGCCAGCAGCGGCACCCGCAGCTCCGAGATCTCGTACGCTGATGATGATGATGATGATGATGTGGCTGTAGACAAACATTGAAACGTTATGGGGAGATATTTATCCAAATTACTCCTAAACGGAAAAGGCTAGCTTTATGACGCCTTCTGCACTATTGGTGTACGTTTAACAGCGCATCAGATTACTGAAAACGTAAATGTTTTGTTCAAAGTTTGGAAAAAATTGGAGTCGATACGGTAGTGAGTCGAACTTTTTTTCATTGATCGTGCGTGCAAGAAACTAAATACTCCTATTTTAGTATACCATGGAAATTGGCAAATATTGATCCAAAAGGATAGCCAGATCACCACAGAACTTTCTCTAGAAAGTTAGCATAGTGAAAGACAAAGGAAAACAGAAATCCTTGGAGCTTTTGTTCCGTGAAATGCATGAACAAAGTAATGAAACAGGGGTCATGTTTCTCAAATATATTCTGACTAGTCAGCCTCTGGACGCTTCCGGCCTCCATGGCACGTTGTCTAGATCAAGGAAATCATAGAATATGTCCAAATTAATTAAAATAGTGTGAAACTATATTTTGGACCGAATTAAATAAGTAACTAACTATACAATATAATAAATGGTTGATATGTATATATGCGTAAATACAACACAAGTAAAGACAAATGGTGACATAAAATAAAAACCGTGATTGTACGAGCTTCAATAAATCTCTATTACTGGGCGCATATTTGATAAACACCCGAAGGGGCTCCGCCTCTCCGGGCTTGCGGCGTGTTCATTTACAATATTCATAACAAAACGACGAGCCCGAATACAGAGGTCAACCTTTCTGTCATGCCCAAGCAGGCCCAGGCACCGGCTGAATAGCTGAGGGCGAGTTTGAAGACGAGCTGGCTGAATCATAAATGCTTTCAATGTGATTTTTGATACTCCACTCATCTTAAATATTTATTTTCTTTGGATTGGAATAACGAGAAGGTAAATAAAGAAAGACAATCTTTTTTTAAAAATTACATTACCGACTACGATTGCACGCAATTAGGGAATACAAGCCCGGGATCCCGCTCCCCGGGATCCCGGGATCCCGGCCATTTTCCAGTCCCGAAATTTTTGGGATTAAAATTTGCCAATCCCGGGATTTTCGGGATTGACAAAAAAGGGTAAATTAGTATGTAAGGGTATTCTCGTATCTTTGGTGTCATTAGTTAAATGTTAAATTATTGTTTTCTACCCGTGTGACGTCACAGATGTGATAATTTATAAACAAATATGGCTAACACCGTTTTTGCCTGTTTATGAAAAGTAGAACTTTTAAGTTAAAGTTTTGCAATTGGCAAGGTCCAAAAAAATAATAGATTATTTTGTTAAGTCTAATAGAGCAATTATTAATCATATTAGACCTACTTTAAAAAAGAGTTAAGTAGCCTATTGTTTATCTTTTTTTAAGAAGTAGGTATATTTTTTTAACTAAGTATTGTCTGACAAAGTTAAATTATAAATACTGTGTCTCCAATAAACCTAAAAACTTTGATTCGTTAGACGTGTTTTTGTTTGTGACCTTAATCCCGGGACTATCCCGGGATCCCGGGATTATCTTCATCCAGTCCCGAAATCCCGGGATCCCAAATAAAGGCCGGGATTGTATTCCCTACACGCAATACATGTCAAATTTGAATGCTGGAGTGATAAGAGTCCAGCAACATCAACTTTGCAATAGAAATAACTGCCAATACCAATAAAAATTACGTAGGTAGTAATGTCAGGAATTATTAAAATAATAATAAATTTATTTCGTTTTTGGTCTTTATTAAAGTGTAATTATACCTACCTAATTAATTTTAAACATCTTACCTCGCTAGGATAATATGAGCACTTAATTCAATACACCGTTTAATGACTATCCAACTCTCTCTTGTATTAACCTAATTACTGTAGTTTTCCATTTTCACGCTATCCATCGGTAATGGAGCTCTATACAGATACAATCTGAAATAATTAACTTGGAAATAGGTGTAATAGCATTAACACCCTCATAACCTAATGTAGGTGTACATATCAATACAGGATCTGAAAAATTAATAATAGTTTTGAAACCTTTCATACGCAGAAATGGGTTGCGTTCTCATTTCCGATAAATAATTATAGGTTACAAGTTATTATGAATATAATATTTATCAATTAAAACCTATATTTGCAGACGGTACAGTACAGTCAGCAGAGATATATGTGGCACACCAGCGGAAACAGTTTGATCCTGATAAAAGATGAATCAAAATAACGTTTTGTACAGATACACACGATACACACAAACAATCTCTATACATAAGTTAAGTATTGTTCATGCCACCCATCAGTATACATAAACATGTGCGAGCTATAAGTGATACGAGCACTATGTGGTACGAGCTATGTATGCTACGAGCTATGTATGCTACGAGCATTGTGGGCTACAAGCTATGTATGCTACGAGCTATGTGTGCTACGAGCTATGTATGCTACGAGCTATGTATGCTACGAGCACTATGTGGTACGAGCTATGTATGCTACGAGCTATGTATGCTACGAGCTATGTATGCTACGAGCTATGTATGCTACGAGCTATGTATGCTACGAGCACTATGTGGTACGAGCTATGTATGCTACGAGCTATGTATGCTACGAGCTATGTATGCTACGAGCTATGTATGCTACGAGCTATGTATGCTACGGGCTATGTATGCTACGAGCTATGTATGCTACGAGCTATGTATGCTACGAGTACTGTGGGCTACAAGCTATGTGTGCTACGAGCTATGTGTGCTACGAGCTACGTATGCTACGAGCTATGTATGCTACGAGTACTGTGGGCTACAAGCTATGTTTGCTACGAGCTATGTGTGCTACGAGCTATGTATGCTACGAGCTATGGATGCTACGAGCTATGTATGCTACGAGCTTTGTGGGCTACAAGCTATTTGTGCTACGAGCTATGTATGCTACAAGCTATGTATGCTACGAGCTATGTATGCTACGAGTACTGTGTGCTACGAGCTATGTGTGCTACGAGCTATGTGTGCTACGAGCTATGTATGCTACGAGCTATGTATGCTACGAGCTATGTATGCTACGAGTACTGTGGGCTACAAGCTATGTTTGCTACGAGCTATGTATGCTACGAGCTATGTATGCTTCAAGCACTGTGGGCTACAAGCTATGTGTGCTACGAGCTATGTATGCTACGAGCTAGGTATGCTACGAGCTATGTATGCTACGAGCTATGCTAAGCTCTTTTCAAGATAGCAAAAAAATATTATAACGACAAATCCGTATAAGTTGTCCATTTTGAAATATATTTGTCGGAAGGAAGTATTTTTCTATGGCATTGCACTCTCTCTCCTGATGACAGTTAGGGAGTAATACACGTAAACACGTATAATCAAAATGGGAGAAATTACTTTCAACTGGTTTTATTTACTGAGAGAATAAACAAATATAATATTATAATGAATGATGATCATTTTGTTATAAAAATTAAAAATGAATGTGAAAAAATATGAAAAACATTAAAATTACAGAAATAAAATATAAAAACTTTCATCCTAATTGGACAGTAAATCAGGACTAGCGCTTCCGTTATTCATATTCTGCAAAAAAATACCTTTTCAACGACATATCACTCATTTCTATTGGTGATGGTCCCAGCTTCCATATATTTGTGCCCATCATCATTTCTTCTTTATGACAAGTGCAGATGTAAATAAATAAGCTGCAATTTAAAGGTATGTTTAAAAATGCTTTTAAAATCACATCATACAATTCCATAGTCCTCATCGCTGCTAACACAAAAATAATTAACCCCATTCTTTACTTAGAGCCTCATATTTCACAGCGAAGAGGAAGAGTAATATTTCATAGCTATACAAATTCATTATTGATAAGAATGTTTGAACATAGCGTTGTTCCGCCATAACCGTACATCACGGGCGCGGGAGGGTGACAATAAGGCTCCACGTTTACACATCTTCGTTGTTTTTCAAATATTTATCTTCATTTCTGATGTGCCAGGCAAAAATAGACTTTATCAGCATTGTCTGCATACCTGTTTGGGACCCTGATTGAATAATATGTAGTATAGTTTTCTACAGTTACTTTAACCCAATGTACGTACGATTGCTTATAAAAATAATAAAGATATTTAAATCCAGAACTCATGAAAAAGAGACGTTTACTATCTACTTTTAAATTACTGACTCGAATCAAATCATTTGTTTTAATAAACAATGGACATTGAAAGTCAGTGCAGCAGTTTTAAACATCAACTAATGTTTCTTCCTTATTCTGCATCCATTGAAAAGAACGAGCGGTCGTCATTACTGACGGTCACTGGGCACGGTTCTCTTCGCCATTCGCTTATTCGAAACAGTTTGAATGCGAGTACAGCTTCGCAATAGTAAAGTACAGACTCGAGCTGGGAGCGCGCCAACCTACGCTTCTAGGCATCGGTTATTTAGCACAAATAATAAGATATTGAATATTTGTGTAAAACTGACACAACTTCCTTGTTTTGACTGTGTGTAAACTATGTATCTGATGGACCCATTAGAAATGAGGTGATTCGTTAGAGAACTAAAACCATTGCCATAGATCTGGTTTTAAAAATCATCTGCAAGCAGAAGTGGCGGTGGGGTAAACGTGTTATGTAGAGTGGAGACCACTCACACGAGTGTCTACACTAGACACATGCCTATGATTTGTTATAATTATGTAAATAACTCTTGCTTGATGTATATATCTATAAATAAAAAGTACCTTTCTATCAATAGAAAGTTAATCTGCTCTTCTCTTATTCAACAATTTAGTTTAACTGGATGTTATGTAGTTACCAACACAGTTTTGCTTTTTATTATAGAAACATCGCAATAATATTTCACGAGCATGTTTTGTGCATTTATATTCCTTGACTCCTTTCCCATTATTGCAATGTTTACATTTAAAATGAATAATTTAATTTCAAAATTTTCAACACAACTTAAGCTTTGAATATCTAATGGAATACCGAGAAGTTAAATAATAAACATTATATTTATGTCGGTATTTCGCAGGCTTCGCAGCTGAGGGGTTAAACGATAATAATCAGCATAGCTTGATCGCTTTCCTTTTAGAAGTCCGACGGCGGACATCTGTAACCTCTGACCTAAATTCGTAGTATAGTTCACTGGAGTTAATATTATCTACTGGAATGCGGGCAATAAGGCAAATAGCTGGGATGCTTGATACACAGCTATGTCATTGTTAATGGGGAAATTGGTTGACAAGTTCTTAACCTCTACGAGCTAAATAATTTATACAGGAGGATTGCTTAGTTGATGAATTTCTTTAAATGGGTTATAGCGGAAGGCATTTACAGTTGAATAGAATATAAATAATTTATTTGACACAGCAAAATACAGAAAACGTACTAAAATACAGTTCAAAACAGGTAAGTACATAAAAATAACTTAAGAATTAAATTAAACAAAAAAAAAAAGAATGTACAAGACAATTAACAATATGCTGCGTGTCAAAAAGGCACATCCACTCAGCTATTGCTGCACCTTAGAGGAACTCGAAGGACACAGCACTGGTGTTTCAGTTGGTTTAACCCTTTAATGCCTTATCCGAAACTCAATTCTGAGCTTTTTTTTCGATTTGGCTCTGTATTTTTGTATAATTATTATTAATGACCACGATAGTCCTTTGTATCATTTATTTCAAGGATCCCTATGGTTTTTCAACTGCAGTAGAAGATAGATTTACGATGATGATGACTTAAAAAATAAGTACACATCTTAAAAAATATTGAGCCAAAAAAATGACTCCAAATAGAGAGAATGGCAATGAACATAAATATTAAATGTTCGAGCAATCTGTCGTCTCGCTCTACATCTGTTTCCTCCCCCACACGCCGGGCGATACGTTATCGTAAAAAACCCATGTATATATATACAGGGTGGCCTAAAACTCAACGTCGCCCTTTGGAGGGCTGATAGTCTGAGGAGTGACCAGAATATCGTATTTTCTTAATTTCCAGAAAATCAACGCACTATATTAGCTTTTGGACTACTGAACGGATACAAAACTCCACAATAATATGGTAAGGTGTTACACCAGCCTGTGCATATACCTCTGACATTAAACTGACAAAAAAATATGTGTTTTGTGGTATATTAAAAATAATAATATGTTTATTGAATGCATAATTCAGTCGGTAAGTAATTCATTTTATTTTTACAAAACTTAATTTAATGCTTTGTAAACCTTAAGTTCTACATTAAAAAATCGACTCCAGAAATCTTTATATAAACATTACCAAAATAAAATTTTGTGCCTTTAGAATCATAAACCTATTAAATAATGTATAAGTGCTTTTCAAAATGATAACTAACTAACTACCTATAATACTCACCCAAAAACATTAGCAGAAGCAAATACTTCATTTTGCTTGAATTCTGTTGAACATCCAACAACTAATATCTATTTCTAAATTCACATTTCGCTGACAGTTTCATAATTATTCTGTCACTAAACACTGAAAAGTTACAACACAGTTATCATATTAGCACATACTCGTAGTTTTAAAGATTGTCGTTTAATATTTAACACTGAAAGTTTATCTCAAAAACCTCTAAATATCAATTTAGTGTCCAGAAATCACTAATTGTAACGTTACTGTTATTTCCTCGATCGTATTCTCATTCCATACGACGTAGTCGCGACGCGACCGCTGCGGCCGCCCTTAGCCCACAACTGCCGAGTGTCCTTATATTTACGTAAAGGGTAGCCGCACGCATGCGCAGAAACAAACTCTCAAATGGTTCTTGAAAGGATTAAGTTTGAAAACTTTATAAGGCAAGAAGGAGCCGAGTAGAAAAGCGATGGTATTTTTTGTTTCTACCATTGTAAACACGGTTTGAAAGTTTATTGGCCGCGTAAATTAAACATTTGTGTCCGTGTCTGGAAACGTTTAATGTACGTGTGTGTAACCGTACATATATTATGTTTTTTGATATAAAAGTAGCTGAACAGAAAGTAAATAGGTTGTAGATTTTTCCAACACCGAAATTATATTTTAATTTTATGTGCCATTATCATTATAGTTTGAATTGAAGAACTCATTAAGGCTTATTACATGAACAAAATAAAAAATAAAAATTTATTTCAAATGCGTTTTGAAATATACTTCATATCGACATATTTTTATATTTGTCCTGCTCATAAAAAGTTTCAGATCCTAAAACACCAACGCACCGACCTAAACTTCTTAATTTCTTAAGTAAGTACCTCTACATAAATATTATTATGTCACTGGAAGCTCTAGCTACCCATTATGAAAACCACAAAAAACTATCAAAAAGGCCAAAACCGTGTGTTACATAGGATGAAAAATGTGTTTAATATTCCGCAGTTTACTTAAATACCTTTCATGCATAATAGTTTCAGAATTGCTCCTCTACCGAGGATCACGGGAGCAGTACAATAAGCTGAAAAAAACTGACATGAAATTTGCATTTTAATTTAAGCTGAAAAAAAATGCGCCAAAACAAGCGGACGTGCAAGTAACCGCCGCGCACAGATTAACAACAGTTGCCTGAAAAAAATACTGAAAGCCTTTGTTACTCCGTTGTTCTTTAATGTTACATAGTTAGGTACATCATTTTTGTTCTTGCCCTTGGAGAAACCTGAGATGGGAGACCAAGCAATAAGAATGTCCATCTGATTCTATCTTTGTGAAATTTTCCATTCCGTATATATTAAGTGGTCTTGTCTCGCATGTTTCGTCGGCGAAAAGATTAGATTTAGAAATCCTAAAAGAATGTTTGTTTCGCAATCTTTTTACGAAATCTCAATCCGTAGAATTGGCCGCGTCGTCGTCGGCAAAATATGTACGTACTTTATTCAGATGTTTATCGATTCTCGGTCCAATTGGAAAAGCAATTTTGAACTTTCCATTACTTTAAATCTTATAAATACAGGTGTTGGAAATAAATATTGGACCAATGAATTTTAAAATAAAGAATTCAGCAACTACATATTTGTTGTTTTGAGCATGTTAAATACCAACACAACTAGGTACATATCTCTCAAATAAAATAAAAAAAAAACAATTGAATTAAAGGGACAATCAATGAAACCTGAAATTAAATTGGTCGCATGAAATCAAGCGTTTATGTATAACCGGAATCACCTCTGCGAATTTGGCACTGAAGCCCGGAATTCCTGAAATTTTTCCACAGGTGATAAACGCTCTCCAAATTACCCACATTTGTACACCGGAGTTGGGTTTAGGCTCGTTAGACCCTTTGACTTGTAAACAGAAGGGAACTTTTTATCACAATAACATATGTGTAGGTGTTGGGTAACAGAGATTTCCAAGTCTGTTAGGTACATTTACAAATAAAAGAAGATAATTTTGGTAAGTCTACCCGACTAGTAACTGTTAATTTATAATAAAATATGAAATAATATTTGCATGAAGATTTTGGGTTGATGCTGAATGATTATGAGTCACCCCCGCTAAGCCGAAGGGGTTAGTTAGTTAGTAAAGTATATAGTACACTTTTTTCAACACCCTGTAGAATCCGACCATCCTAACTGCAACAACTGCAATAAGTGCAAACACCACAAATCGTTTATCAGGCCAACATTTGATTTTATCCTTTATTATTTTTGGCCCTGAAGTTTTATTGGTATAATGACATTTACAGTAGGAAGACGGAAGACTTGACAGTAGGAAGAAGGAATACCAGGTAAAGGAAGCCATATTTTAAACGTTGTAAAGTTAGCATTGTCTATCGTTCGAAGCAACATATTTACGTGGTACCTAATTAGTGTTAAATTATAATATATACATTTTGAATCCGAAAATCTTTGTTAAAATAAGTTCACGATGGTACACAGACTTATCCATTAAATATAATATTCCACCGTAGTTTATTTTCAACATAAAAGGCTTCTACTGTAGAACATATTGGGTCTAACCGTAATAATTTTCTTGGTGAAATGAGTCTTTAGGTAGTTAAGGTAGACGTAGGCTATATTGGGTCTTCCTTATGATAGACATTTCGATCTCAATGCGGGTGCTTATTCTGATGAACACCGCATTAGCTATTTGTATCAATCGAGATTAGACTGAGCCTTTAGTACATTTTTTACTATTTACAAAAACGAATAAAGTTTACGTTTTCTCCTGTCATCTGCATACATTATCTTTCAATAGAATCAAAATAGTTAAAAAGTACATAAAAGTGGGAGTAAGTAGGAGCATTGTAGGTACCAGTACATATACCTACTTACCTAGTAAAATACAGCATTTTTAGCTCGTTTCAAACTACGGAAATTACTACACAATCGCATGTTAAAATCAGCGTGAACTTCATACGCGGGCCCACAATTTATCCCGTTAAACGGGTATTCGGCAGAAATTAAATTCATTCATTCAATTGCTATTATCCGCGTGCGATATGGGCATTACGGGGATTTACCGTCACGCCGACTTATTTCCGTGAGTGTTTCAATATTTTATGATTATTACGATGCCCGAATCGAAAGCACTTATCCCGTTTTCATTGTGAGGGAATCTATGAACTGTGAGTAAAAGGTTTTTTTATTGACAGAGCTATTTAGCAATTCCTTATTGAAATTTTAGGTAATTTATTATCCTACATCTAAATGGAATTGCATTTGGCTCGAGCGCGAAATTATCTATATATTGATGCGTAATAGTAACTTACTATACTCTGGCTTATGTAGAGTAGCTAGTTATACAGGCATTGTAATCACGAGATTAGCTGACAGCCTTACACGCACACACCACAGCGGTTTGATCTACATGCTACACAGTTCACGCTACCGGTCAAGATATGCTATAGGGCTGGTTGTACTTAGACGAACCATAATAGTGGCTATTACATTGATGATGGCATTTAAATTTAATGGCATCGATTATTCTAGACCGCTTAGCAAGCTGATAATGTACGCAAGACAGATAGTTAATAGTAAAATCTAGGTAGGTTAAATAGGCATAAATGCAATTTTAAGTTGTATAGTTGTTTGTTTTATATTACTTGTTGTATAAATTAACTATTTATTGAAACAGATCTTTTATTCACAAAGCAATATTAGTAGGTACCTACCATAGGTAAACTCAGCGTCATTTCACATTTTACGCTCATATCATTGAGCAAGTTGAGGGTAAAATGTGAAATTATATTATGGAATATTTATTCCGCCCGCGCCAAAGTTGCTCTACGGTGATGCCGGAATTTGCAATTTCCACGCGAAAATCAATGTGATTGAAAACTTAGCTTTAAAATACACTGTTAATATTTTGAAAACTTACTTTATCTCTGCGTATGTACAAATAAAATGATCTGTGCTGTGTACAAATAAATATCTCAATGTCTAATTAAGAACCGATTTCACCATTAAAGAATAAGGGCTTATGGCGTTGCTTATTCTCGAGATGCGAGACGACTTATTATCGGAATAGCCTTATTCTTCAATGGCGAATTTGGGCTTACATTTATTTATAAGTAGGTACTTAATTTGTTATCATAAACATTCATACTAAATACCTACTTTTTAAATAACAGTATCATTAGATGGTGTGAAGTAGCAATTTCGCAAACCATTTTTAATCGACTTCAAAATACCTACGTTCCGTTTACAAGCAACCTACTTCTTTGTTGTAGCTTCTGATGTTCTTTGAGCGATCACGTCCTGTCTTCACTGTGAACCTCCACGTCCATCGACTGATCTGAGGGCTCTTCACCCTACTTGGGGATTAGCTATCTCCGTTCCCACTAGAGCAAAAGAATAGCAATTTTACCTTTATTTGTGTTTAAAGAAGTTCAAAATGTGCGTTAATTTTCCTTCAGAAAAATACTATACTTACCTTCATTACCTAAGCTGCTATTTTGTAATTAACAATACCGGCCAACAAAGTCTATTAAACAGTAACCTCTTAGTTGAGAAAACATCACATACATACGTGCTTACTAAGTACCTAATCGTTTACAAGACAGGATATTGAAGCAGCCAACTCCAGCCAAGTCAACAAAGCAATTTAATTTAGTTTACTCCAGAGACTTATTTATGACAAGTTTCCCGCTAAACTCACAACTCTCTGTGCCCAATGCGAAAACTCGCCCTAGGGCGGAAACCCAACAGTTTCACTCTTCATATTAACTAGATGGGTTCGTCGTGATGTTATTGTTTTGTTAAATGTTACCCTTGTTAAATTCAATGTTGGATAGATTCGCAACTGGGTCTTTTTGAATTACTTATAAAAATTCAAATAAAAAATAAAATATATTTAATTCAGATAAACAAATCCATATAGTTCATACATTTATAAAGAAAAACACTCCTTACATACATGCACCAGATCAAAATAGAATAGAATTATAGGTATTTGGTAATAAGTAATTCATAAATAAATACTTACTACTAATAATTATTTACTTATTTAGACATAGTTGCTGTTCAAACCTTTTAAATTACAGCGAAAGTGATTATAAATTGTACTTTATTAACTTTTAATCTTTGTTGTACCCGAACACTTTGACAACAAAATATTATATGAATATTTCGTGTGTCGATAATTTTTCCAAAAAAACGCTCCCCTTGTTTAAATTTCATCATCATAAAGTAACGTGCACATGAACGTACTACGCCATGCCATTTTACGACGGCTTATGAAGGCTGCGGCACGTATAATCGTACTGTATCATCGTTCAGCGTTCAGTGATGCTGTTTACATTTTCTCATAATGTTATCTCTTAAAATTCGTAGAACAAAAGTTGTTTAGAATTACCCCCTGTATTATATTATTATACTTTCCGCCTTTTCATAATACATGCAAAAGAGCTGCAAATGTAGAGGTAGGCACGCCGTAATAATTAGACTTTAACTGTGCTACCACAAAAAACTTTAAACACTGTTTAACAAGTGTTTAATACGAAATTTGACAGATTTCGTAGGCGTTTGACAGCGTTAAACATCTGTTAAATAATGTCTAATTTTTTGAGGTAAGGCCCTAAGTGACTAATGCTAAGTTGCAGAATGGGACTTTAAGATAATGTTGGCATTAAATCTGTGTCTCTTTTTGTCTATATAATTGTGAAAGCAAGGCAGCAATACATTTTTAAGATCGACATTAGCTTATAGTTCCTTTTTGCAATGCAGCGTTAATCATTTTTATGTTGTTAATAAAAACTAGCGCACACACACACACACACACACGCACACACAAACACAGTCTACGACTACGCTCGATTTCCCAGTTTTACCCCCAAGAGCAATATCTTACAGTGTGTCTTTAAAAAGCCACTAGGTCCGGTCCGAGGCAGCGCGCAGCTAATGGGACCTGCGGCCGGCCCCTTCCCTGTACCTGACTCAGGGTCCCCGAGGACTTTCGCGTAATCGCTACATTAGCCAACTATTTTCAAACAGTCGTATCATCGCAAACGGAAAAGGATTTCTGGCCGCGAGTTTTTTGCTTTTGATGGATAAAGTGGGATGTGTAGATTGAAAGTTACCTGTGTAGGTAAGTATATTTATTGAATTGACGTTATACGATTATAAAAGAAAAGGAAATAGCTATGCTGCATCATAACCGGCTTGTCATTCCAATGATTTATTATAAAGTTAAATTTATTTTTATTCGAAAGCCATACATAAATTTATAGTATATTTTGCAATCGGCATATTGTGCACAGATCCAGATAAAGTTTGCTCGTTATTCCAAATCTTGCTTGACAATGAGAAAGACTTGATATTTGTGTTTCTTATGGCCTCTAGCGGAAAATATACGATTGAAACCTGCAGATTTAATTTTGAATCTTTGCAAAAAATGCACATAGGTAGTTATAAAATACTTTCAATTATTACATTTGTATACAACTTCTATTGAACTTAACATGAATGATTGGATGATGTTAAATAAGGATAAAATATGTATACTGGTCAGCAGAAGTTAAAAATATCCTTCACCATATTATCCTAAAAGCAGCACAGTCAAGTTAGTATCATAAAAGCTGGTCTTCCCACTTCTGATTCTGCTAAATAAAATAAAAACTATACCGTACCATGATAATGGGGTTATATCTGAACAAAGCCATGAAAATTACACCGTTCATAAATTATACAGGAATAGAGTAAAGTTAGTAGGTATATTTTTTGCACAGTAAACATACCTATGTTTTATGATTTTCTACAGTTTACGCAGATGGGCTTTGTAATGGCAGTGCAGTGTTGTCGCAGTATCGTGGCTGTGGCATGGAGCGTCGCCGCCACTGCTATAGCAGACTCAGCCCTGGTCGGTGGTATAATGGTTATTTGACCGAGGTGCACTTGTGCAGTTAGCTAGTAGTTGAAAACTTTTAAGTGCTATGAAAATTTCAGTGCCATTGAGCCTGAAGTTACAGCGTTTCAGAATTTACTCATACGTGTATGTTTGTGCATCGTAGGTTTGTGTATGTGTACCCATTCATTTGCCTCTCTTCTATTATGATTTATTTTTACATGATCTATGATCTAGGGAAGGTATCTAGATATAGGTAATTTTCAATAAAAACAGAAGATCGGCTATTTTAATTTTACAGGAGCACGTCATTTGCACCATGTATTTTATGGTAAAATCAGAAAAAAATAGCTACTTAGCCAATACTTTAGCTCACAAAGTGAATAAACTTAATAAACATAAAACATCGCATATACGATCGAGTTGTTCTGCTGATAAAGACTAGAATCTAATGCGATAACTTAAATTGAATCTCTCAGGTAAATGGAGATATAATCTATAAGCTCAACGCGAGGATTATATCGAGGTTAGACTCGCTTATGTGCTTAATATTAATATTATCTAGATATAATATATTAGATCGTGTTTATCTGAGTTCTAACTTTTCGATATGATGTTTATGTCATTTTTTATGATTACCTGTTATGATTTTCTATTATTCTCCCATATTTTTAGTTTATTTTTTCAATTTATGCTTAGTTTGTGAGAGAGTGTGGTATAAAGTGAACAGAGGCATTTGATCATTATTAGTCATAAGGCCGCAGATGGGTGTAGTATTTTGATAACACATAATAAAACACCTACCTTTCTACATACTCTTACGTACACATTCATCTGGTAGACAGATAGATAGATGGAACGCGCATTAAACGAGTTAATCGTCGTCGATAACGAACCCTTGTAGCGGCCGCTGTTAGATAAAGTATGTATAATATGACTGTGTGACAGAGGGGTTTATAGTTTATACTCTGCATTACTCTAAGCAATAGTAAGATAAGGGCTACTCTGGGGAATGTTAATATCTGCGGATAAGCTCATTTCCGCACACAGGAGTGCCCAGTGGAGTATATTCGCATTATCGCACTCGCCACCTCATTAACCACGTCAGCACTTCCAGCGGAGTTCTCGGGCGAACAGCCAACCTTTTACTTGCATTCTCGGGGATTTACAGTTAAATACACCAAATAAAAAAATTGCTTTTTTTACTGTATGAAACTTGTAAACTTAAGTTTAGTTGGAAGTTTACATCTGTATAAGTAAGTACGCAAAACATTCAAAAGAATTGTGTATATAACTCCATAACAACTAAAGGAACTCTTTACATTGTCGGTTATGTATACTCTTGGCGCTAGTCTCACGGAAGTCAAACGACGAAACGCTACAAAGACGTAGACGTTGCATTGAGGTTACACTGTACGGGCTCACGACTTGACTTGAGAGCCACAATATACAAACATGTTTATTGTTTTATTCCTATATACTCGTATTAATGTATAGCTGGGACTTTTTTCTTAGCTATCGGTGGCAAACACTGGAAGAGGACTAAGATCTAGTCACCGTGGCAAGGATTAAGAAGCCAATAGGTACCTAACCTACAACAACGGAAACTGCAATAATTAATCTTAGAAAAGTTTACATTGTACATATAATATATTTCCTGGTGATTCACGATCCAGGCCTTCTGTTGTAGCTACTATGAATGTGTACATACAGTCAGGAAAATTAGATTATGAAAGTGCATCCTACATCCCACCATTGTGAGTCTATCCAGAACTTCGTGAAGAATAACGTAATTGGTGGCTTTGTAATTGCTCGCTCAAAGAAAAGGAGAAAAGAAAATGTAAATATCAAGAGTTCTTATATAAAACTTTCTTCTTTTTCTTACAAGTAAGTCGTTCGGGGAGTGATGATAAAATTTTAATAGGCGCGTTTTACGTCACCTTAGGTTTTGCTCGTAAAACACGAAGTTACGAGTTCAATAACATTATCTGCTCCCTTGTCGCAATGACTGCGTTAACTTGTTAATTGTCAGTAAATTATGATTAGGAGACAATTATTGCGGCTGTCATCGTTAAATTATATAAATACGACAGATTTTATTAATTTTACTTTAAATATTAGATATTGACGCCAACATATTTATTTACACAGTTACTTTATTACATATTGGCTACCTAACAACTATGAAATCATTAATTAGGTACATTAAATTAAAAATCATATTGAGAGACTCTGCCTATTCTAATCTATACACGATCTGGTTAATCAATCAGTTATTGACAAAATCGATGTTTGGCCTCAGTCAATTTCATGTAAAATCAACAAAAAGTTTTTTTAATCTGGTCCAAATAATTTATAACTGTTTTATATTCATAATATTTATTAAGATAACCTGTGTAAATTTTTTGGTTAAATAAACATTTTTTCATTTTCATTTTTCATTTTCAGTTTTAAATTAAAGCTGTGCTAAGGACTATTTCATCTCTTCCTGTCATATGTGATGTTTATTATAGGTGATTGTAAAGTTAAATTAAAGTACTTATACACACAAATGAAAGCTTGTATTAATCAGGTCAGCACTTACAAACTCGCCAATTCATCGAAGGATTCGTAATCGGTTTTAGGATCAATCAGGACAGGGTTGCCAATCGCTAACCGTGCAGATTTCCCAGTATGTCTTGTAATGTGAAGAAGAAATAGGAAAACTGAAAGTGGCAAAGTCATGCTTTAAATATATATGAATAAAAGATACGATTGTTTCACAAAAAAATATGTTTATTGGTATTCTACATGGTATTGATGGACACTGATGTGCATCAAACGACTTGACTTTCTGTTTAACACAAAGAGGCCTTGCAAGCCTTTTGTAAACTGACAGTTCTTTCTATGAATTCAGGGGATAGTGTTGTGTATGGTGGTACACTTTAGTACATTTCCGAAAAAGGAGTTTTAGCATATTTTAGTGTTTTAGCTATGACTGGACACCCTAAATCAGCGTGACCCAGAATATCTGACGAAGGCATCTGGTCGCGATTCGTGAGTATCGATCCCCGACAAAATAGATTTTTAAAGCTCGATTGTTTTGATCCAGACGTATTATATTTGATTCTCTGAGATCACTATGTATGATGTATAATACATTTCACACAATACATATAACTCACATAAGATTGAGAGTTTTTAATCTTCAAATGTAGGTTGTATCGTTTATAAATCGAGATCCAAGATTTATAACGTGGAGCCTCCCAAGGAGAGAGAGCCGCAACTCTTTCCTTGTCCTCTCTCAAGAAGTGTCTATACAGGATGTCGCAAAAAGGGTATACTAAGCCGAAACCAGCTATTCAAAATTCAATCTAAAATCAGAATTTCAAAATTCGCGAAAAAAAATATGGTCACGTGACTTTTTTACTATGGAGAATGTTTTTTTTTCGGGAATTTTGAAATTCTTATATCAGATTCGGGCTTAGACATAACATGCTGCACATGCTGGTTTCGGCTTAATATACCCTTTTTGCAACACCCTGTATATAAGTAGCAAAAAAACCTGAGTCTAGACAAACGGTGATTTTTATTTAAAAAATATACATTTAATGTAAGTTTTGGGCGCGGCGTATACATTCATAGTACCAATGCAGCATTTTGTTTGCCGTGCAAAGTTCACGACAAGTTATCTTTTAACGTCTACGTCTGTGTAGAATCTTTTCACTGCAGACTTACAATATTTCTCTCGGGAAATAGTTACTGAGAAAACAATAGCCATCAAAGGAACTTTGTAAGTTGTTTCTGTTTGTTATACATAACTACTTATGTATTTGTTTGTTTTTACGTAAACTCACGTCTTCATTCTTCTTCCCTTGACATTTGAAAGTTTTTACTGAGTGGCTGAGTTGCGGTGGTTGGTATCAGTTGTTGCGGAAGCTTCAGGCGTTTATTTAATTCTACGTTACAGGCCGCAGGCAGTGTAGAGGCTTAACTTTCATACTTACGATAAAAACTCCTTTGTGTGTAAATGTGCAGGGTACTGCAAAGTTTCTATTTTTACATTTGGACATACTCGTACTGTATTCAAATATTTTCATCTATTCTCTATTAAGTACCTACATTATACGATATCTTATTTCTTAAGAGATAGAAAAAAAATAACACCACATTCGGCCTCCATGCGTAGTGGGTATTGAACCAAAAAGATGATAGGTACATAATATTATTAGTATAATATATCGTATTATAGTAACCGTTATGATACACCGTAAATATTTTAACACAAACTCTTACTTTCTGTCAAAGGTAAAAGTAGACAAAAATATATTTTTTAACGTTAAACCAAATTAAACTTTACATGCTTGTTAAAATAACTGCAACGATTTGCTATGCAGTTCGTGTTTGTTCGACGGCACGTACCTACTAAATAAACCGACTATTTTGTGTAGGTACCTCGACATTCTGGAGGAGTATCAACGGCCTTTAGTTTATGATGCAGCTTGCAGTCAGTAGGGTTTTCTTGAAGCCAACATGAGCCGCTAAAAGCCGACTTCTATTGTTGAGATGGTGTCATGAGGAGAAAACACGAGCAAAGCAAAATCTTTATAATATTATGTGCTAAAGAGAAGAGAAAAGGCATAAAATATGGAACTATTCTCTAGCTAGGGTCCGAATAATATTTTGTTTACTGGAACTTAAAAGTAAACTTACAATGAAATAAATTATTTTGCCATCGGTATCATCCTATTTGTAATCTAAATAAATATATAGCTTCTTGGATTATAGTATACGTACACTACTTTGTAGCTTAGCTTAACGTGCTTATTATCCATCTTATCCGGTTTTTGTTTTTCCCATCGCGTGGGATTTCCACAAATGAATTTTTTTTACCGCTCTTACAACTTTCCCGTTAGAATTCAGGCCAGATAATGCAGCAGAGAAGCATCCGTATTCGAGCGGGCTTCAGTGATCGTAACTGATCACTGAGGTTAAGCAACAACTGGCACGGTCAGCCATTCGATGGGTGACCGATTTCAAGTGGTTCTTTTCTGGACGCTTCCGTGCTTCGGACGGCACGTTAAGCCTAGTCCGAGGCCTTCGGGTGGCTTGAAAACATCTGACAGTCGGGTTGCCCACTAACCCGACAACTCTCTCAGCACAAGCTTGCTTGTGTTGGGGTCCACCAAGCCGCACTTGGCCAGCGTGGTGAACTAGGCCTAAACCCTTCCTTCATTGCAAGGAGACCCGTGCCCCAGCAGTGGGAACGTAATGGGTCGTGATGTGTGATGAATGTAGCATAATGTTACTGCAGCTGAATATTGTAGCAGATTTGAGATCAGACCCGTAGTTTCGAGTATATTGTTTACATTACAACTATAACTAAGTGCATAGGTAACAAAAATATCCTACTTACCTTGGAAATATACAAAATTTTGTTAATATTTGGTGTCTTCATCGACACAACAGACACGTTCTTATCCCACAAGCGCATCTACAAAGAACGGCTCACGACGTTTCTGGTATGTTAATTTAAAATCCCGGACAATCAACGCAAGGGAACATTCGTAATCTTATCTTGTCGCGATCTCGTTAGCAAGTGAAGTGTTCGTCTTGAATACTTAAACGAGTCCTGTCATGGTACTACCTCTGTGTAGTCCCAGTCCCACACTGTTAAGTAAAGGGTGGATCCAGCTTTTGGCCAGCATTTCACAATGTCTAGCTTCTTGCACCACGGTCACATTTGATCGCAAAAAATACCTAGTGAGGAGGCTAACAAAATTTATCGAGCGGACTTTAAAAATATAATATAACAGTCTAAATAACGTATATTTTTTAAGTTAGATTTTCACCACACACATTTCATAACAATATAGATGCAGAGCCACTAACTAGCACATGAATTCCTTGCCTCCGATGTTAGTAATATATTACATAATTGTATGTTATGGCTATTTGGGAGGCTGAAATAGCCATTGTCCTTATTGTTATGATTATGATGCAAAATTCGCGTTGATCATTTATGTTGAGCAGCCAAAAAGCGGTAGGTTACGATTATAATGCATGCACCTATATCTCTTTTAACCCCGACGGGAATAAAGAGGTACTATAAGTTTAACGTGTATGTGTGTATCTTTCTGTGGTAGCGTAGCTCCCAAAAGTTGAACCGATTTTCGTATTGTATTTTCAGGGTCGTAGGTAATGTGTTCTAAGTATATTCTAAGCCATATTTCATGAAAATCGGCTGAATCGTTCAAAAGTTATGCGACTTTTAGATTTTCGGTGGTTTTTAACATCATCATCATTGTTTTTTCTCGGTAGGTAGGTACATAAAAGTGAGATCAGCCTTTCGAAAGTTAAACTCATTTCTCATAACTTTCGGGGGTTTAACTTCGGTGACTGACGTTACGATGAGCAATATGCAAAGAAAGTTATGAAAGCATAACATTGCCGGCCTAGAGAGGCAAACGACCCCGAAAATTGCATGCAATCTATTCCGTTCAGGGATGAGTGGGACGACCCGCTGGGATGACCCGCAATAAAGAGAGGGACGGCCGATTCTCACCCAGTATCTTGTTTACTTGCGGTCGTCTCGGAAGATTGGGAGACGATTTTTTTTGTGAGATTTTCCTTATACTTTATAAGATTTTATTTGAATGAAATTTAAATTTGATTTTAAGTTAAAATTAGAATAAATACATGTAATCTATGAAAATTTTTAAAATTCCCTTAATAATTTTAGGCTTTATGGACATATGGACAATGACATGTCATAGGTAGAAATGATTGCTGAAATAATTAAAATTAAGCTATTTTAAACATAAATCTTATTTTGACCCACGAAGCAGGTCATTTAGTCAAAATTGGTACACCGATAACATGCAAAGATAAATAAATAACAACCCGACCTACACAACCCTTTTGCACTATTCATTCAGCCCTTTCTACCTCTCACCTAGTGGTTGGTTAACACCATTATAAGCGTTTCAAATTTATCATTGGCTAATATAACGTTCGGGTCTATTGCGTACCCTTTACTTTCCAGGATTGTTCCAGGCCTTTGTTCACGGCTACAATATTTACCAACGGCCAGGAGGTCACTGAAGCTTACGAGAAACAAGGATTCGCTGCGGTACTGCGCACCAACCTGCTAACCACGATTCTATCACGTTGTTATAACCGTACCGATTGCATGGCAGGTCTTGTACTTCCGTTGTAAAGCTAGAGTAACAATCCTGGTATTAGGGCGCCGGAAGTACGCCGCACAACGGGTCTTTAATTAAATCAGCTGCTACAATATTCCCTGCAACTGCCTACCTGGTCGCCGTGTAACGACTTCATATTAACCAGGTATGGTCATTTGGTCACGCGGCCACCCCACAAATGACTCATTAGCTTCGCCAGAGATCCTAGTCTGATATTTTGTATCTTGTTTTCATAATACAGTGCTACATAATTTGGGAAGCGAAGCAAATATGTACTTATATGTTTGTCTCGTTACCTTGCCTTTGCATCTGTATCTTGGCTATGAATGATGAGCCTTTAAGTAGAGTGTATTGCCACTTAACACTCTTGTACTCATATTAAGAGTTAGAATATTTATTAATTTTTGGTTGGATTGCTCAATATTAAGTGAAAAGGAGTGAGTTAAAGTAAAGGTAAAAATCACATAACTACTGTAGAAACGAAAATAAAAGTGTGCTTTTTGCTCTTTAAACAAATTTGAGAGAAAGTCAAGAGAAGCTGGATTCTAAAGTAATTATTCCATTAAAGCCTCGTTTCTTACAAGGCAGGACAACTTGGAAAAAGAAAATAAAATTGTCTCTACAAAACTTTTAATGTCCATTTTATATCTCTTGCTCTACTCGTAGAGTGCTAGGAAGGAAGCGGCATAAATGGGTAATGTTAGAAGTCAAGCGAACGTGTTCTAAAGCATGAAACAAACGATATCAAAAAGTCACAATACAACACTTAAGTACAAATCCCCGGTTAAAAAAAACACCAATACTACTACACTATGTGCCTGTTTTTTATTATTATGAAATGAGATATCACAAAAAATATAGGTAGGATATAGCAACTTACATACCCTACAACACAACAAAGATTAATCCCAATATTGTATAAACCTGCAAACTTAGTTACAGTCTATTTACTTTGATAGTGTTTTCGTTGGCAGATGTGACGGTAAAACTTTATGATAATTAGTTGAGCGAGGTAATTCTAAATCTCAAGCCGCGGCGAAAGTTTTCCTCGGAATATCAACCAGCGCCGGATGAGGAATCTAGCTACTGCCGGCAGCGCCAGTAACTTACAAATTAAACTGAACCCTGCTATTATTACAACTACATCGAGGTACATCAATGTATGTATCTGGGAACTTGTCTATTGTGATATATTTTATGATCGAGGCACTAATTCCGTGCGTGTGCACGACCGATTGGTGTGGTGGTTAGTGACCGTGGCTGCTATGCCGAAGGTCCCGTGTTCGATTCCCGACCGGGGCAGATATTTGTTTAAAGACAGCTATTTGTACCAGGGTCTTGGGTGATACTATATATATAAAATGTGTCTGTGTAGATATCACCTGTCCGTGACCCATATTACAGGCTCTGCGTAGGTTGGGGTCAGATGGCCGGGTGTGAGATGTCCCCACATATTATTATAACTAACATATATGTAAGTTTATTTTAGGGATATATTGCTATATTCAATATATTTATGTTATTATACTTTACCCTAACTCTTTTTATCGTAATATCCATCCTCAAAAATGTTGTCTCAAAAGCGAAAAAGTCTATTGATGTAAGTAAGGTTTGCAAGTGAAAAATAAAATATAAAAGAAGATTAATAAAACGATACCAAGTTCAATTCAGTTAAGTAGATGTCCACCAGTGTAGGTTATTGCAGTACCTAGTTAATTAAACTGATGAATAAATAACCATAAAATGTACAACAGACTTCTTCTAAATCCTGATAAGATAATTATTAATAAAGTTTATAATTTATATAAAAAAAAATTAACATATTTAAAATCTAAGCTAACTGGGTTATTCCCAATCCTCCTAAGAAATAGCTCTTGTGAGATTACGGCGCCAGTAAATCTGCGGAACTCGTTAATCGAAGTTTCTCGAAGCTCCTCGGTGGGCGCGCGCAAACTGCCTTTGTCAGAATCTCCCGGCAGACGACGCCAATTTCAATGATAAAATTCAAATCTCTACTCAAAGGACAAAACGATATTTACATTTTGTGCACAGTCAGAACTCTTAATTGAACGATAAAAAGCTTCTTTATAGCAAAAATGAAAGCGAAAAATTATTTATGAGTCTTAATTAACTTAAAATAAAAATATAAAAACAAAATCTGCAACCTGTTTCGTGAAAATAAATCTAGTAGCGCAAGCTTTTAATAGACTTCAAATAGTAACCTTGTGTAAGTCTGAAAAGTGAATTTAAGACATAAAAGTACATTGTACACAATTTTGTATTTTTACGGTACTGAGCCAGAGGGGCAGAGGTAATAAAGCTAATGTAAAAGCTACCGCGAATGAACAATTAACCTTAAGTGAACGGGGGCGCGGGATGTTAAAATTAGCAAGGAATTTATTTACCTATGTAATTTCCAAGATAAATAATGAATGGAATTTTTGTACTTATATTATATTTCCATCAAAACAACAAGTAATTTTCCTCAAGGATCCAAAAAACACATTCCCAAAGAAACTGGGTAAAATGTAATGCCCATTACACCCCATCGCCGTGCTTAAAATACGGAGCTTCCAAAAAGTTTTCCACGAATTTAGTTCGAACCGTAATTTGAACAGGCGAAGGAGTCGGAAGTCTTTACCGTCTGAGGCAACTGTGGGACGCCCTCCACACCTCTTCACGGAACGGGCGGCTTTATGCTAACCTGGACGAATGCCAATACACATTTTGTACATATATTTTCGAGAGTTATTGCCGTAGGAATCGCATTTTATTAGAATTGAGCTTGAAAAGATTTCGATTTCTCCGCTTTCATTGATGTATGTTTTTTTACGTATACCATACCTACGTCTACATGTACAAATGGAGTTCTTATTGCTTAAAGCAATTTCTTCCAGACATCTTTATGTAAGTATTGTTTTATATTTGACTCGTGGATATACAGTAACTGTAGTCGGTATACATTAGTCCCTGCTCTGGCGGGCGACGCGAGCAGAGGCTATAAAATCTGCATAAATTTGTAATTTTCTTATAGTCATAACATGGAAAATTGTTTATTTATTGTTGTGCTTCCTCTCTGCCCCTGGATTTTTATGAGACTTCAATGGAAATGTGGGAAGGTCACGATTGTGAAATTTGCTTGAATGGGTCAAGTCGAAAAGTAAGTTTATTGCGTATGTAAGCACTTCTTGGGAGAGATATAGGCTCAGCAGCAATCTACGAATATTTTTTATTTATTAGTTAGTTATGAAGCATTAGATGTTTACAGAATGATGATGATATTATAGGTAGGTAATACCAATTTTCCCAGTATTTTTTCTATAAATTTACGTATGTAGCGGTAAATCTTCTTCGTAGCGTCTCAGTGACAAACACTGGAGCTGATTTGTGGAGCATCCTAAAGTAGGTGCTTTATTAGTTCAAATATCCATGACTAGTTTATATTCTATTGTTGTGTTATCATAACACGGTTTGGGTAACTCTTTAGAATTTAAGATTGCAATGCAATTCTTGAACATGAACATCGTCTGTGTCAGTGTGTTTTGCTATCGCCAAAGATAAAGGGAGCATAAATTCACAAGTTTGCGTTTAGTTCTACCATAATTTATATGTACTGAAACTACGAGGATCAGACAATTGGCACCGCCTGTCCCTAAAGAAACTTATAGGAAACAGAAGGCATGTAAATCATGTACTTAATAATAATATGCGGGGATATCTCACACGCGGCCATCCAATCATAAATTAGGCAGAGCCTGTATATGGGTAGGTATAGGAAGGTAAAAAAATTAACTAGCTATACAATACATGTCACAATCCCTTTTGGAATATTATTTAAATCACATCAATTATTATGACGACCGAATGGCGTAGTGGTTAGTGAGTAGTGACCCTGACTACTGAGCCGATGGTCCCGGGTTCGATTCCCGGCTGGGGCAGATATTTGTTTAAACACAGATATGTGTTCTCGGGTCTTGGATGTGCCCGTAAAATGGCAATGGGCCCGCCCCCTATTACATTGGGACTAACATAACACTCTGGCGAAAAGTGGGTGCAGCAATGCACCTCTGCCTACCCCGCAAGGGAGTACATTAGTACAAGGCGCGAGTGCGTGTGTTGTGTGTGTGTTTGTTGTGTATTATTCCGTCTACTCAATGTTCGATGACTTAAAAATACGACTTCTTCATGTTAAGTAAAATATAACATAACCCATATGCTCACGATTTTAAATAGAGGTAGTAAGAGATCACCCCGGGGGCCACCCGGTTTTGAATGTGCTCATACCTAATGCACGAAAGGTAAACATCATTTAGATTTTCCGGCTTCCTCGCGATCGATGCCTCGATGTTTTCCGTCATGATTTAATAAGTATAATTTTATTTAGATAAAATCGACGACTGGGCAGTTCTTCTTTTTAACCTACATAACTTAGTCTCCATCAGTTGAGAAGATAAAATCATGAGTTTTACAAATATTTATTTATTTATTTATATTTCAGCGTGCATTGTACTAAAAACACAACGGCTGTGCACGTTTACAAAAATAGAAATTTTTATTTTTGTATTTAAAATTACGTTACAGAGTGGTAAATCCGCGTGACAGAGGTGTATTTCATACGAATCTTGGCTGTCTCCCGCCACTTCATCCTGCGCATATTCGATAATGTTACAAAAAATATATATGACGACATAAAATAGAAAAAATTATTTAAACTCCAGAAGATATTACCTATTTAGTAAAACAAAATATATATTTTTAAATGATTTCTGAAATATTTAAAAAAAATGTTGAAAATTTGTCTCTTACTACCTAATGTTTTAGTAGTTACATTCTGTCACGTAGGTTGCCATTTAAAATATTAGTTTGAGCCACTCCTCCTTATTGCCATCGATCAGAGTTTAAGGTCTCCTTTTCCCCTTGGTAAGATTTCCCCTTTGAGATCCAGACACCACGTATCGGCCACCCGCAAAGTGTGACAGGAGGTGCGTGTGTTTATTCGGCGACAGCTTCGTCACGTAGGTAATTGTTAAAATAAAATACAATTAAATTATTATTTTGTTATTTACTCATTGGTAATAACAAATACTTTGCAATCAACATGTGAATATTACACTTTATGTTACTGTTTAAATGCTAATCGACTTTGCAACACATTTTACCCCTCTGTCACACGACAAATCTGTCACATTCTTACGAAACACTCCAACCTGAGGAAATTCTTAAAAGAAAAATTGAAGAGAAACTACACGTTTTGGTTAAAGTAAGAAGCGAAAGGAACGTCCAATACACTTGCGCTGCATTAATAAAAAGTTTCGTTTGTGAAAAAGGTAATTTCGTGTTATTGTTCTCAAGAACAGACGATGAATGTGGTATACTGTTTAATATGGTGGAGAATGATTTATCGGATGTTTGATGATAACATTAAAGTCCTTCCAGCTTCTAAGGTAATTAAAAAAGGAAAGAGTATTTTTTTCAAGTTGTAAGAGCCACTGCAATATTTTCGAAATATGGCTGATTAAAACTTTAACAAATTACGTAATTTTTCATTATGTTACTTAAATTTTAGGTTGCCGAAAATATTATTTGTGCAAATAAACATTTTTTTATGTAGTTGGAACAAATTTGTCCTTTAAGTTCCTGAAATACGGATATTTCACTCTCCAGAGGTTCTCAAGTGTGATTTCATTAGTTATACTAATAATAAAGATATCTCCAGTAAATTTTTTGACTTACTTGAAACCATAATGATTTATATGTAAGTTACTAAATTATTATTTTTAAATAAAACTGTTTTATTCCAAAACGTTGCCGCATATTTAATAGAATAACAACTATGTCACATCGTTTACCACTCTGTAACGATTGGTGTCTCCTGGTAGTCAACTTATTTTTGGTCGTTTATATGTTATGTTATAAATAGTGAAACTTTGGAAAAATCATATTAAATTTAGTCATTGATGTTAACGTCTATGCTGTTAATTTTTGACTGTAATTAGTAGCGAAAAAATATTTATAGTAAAAACAAGCTTCATTTTAGCTGAAATTGTGACAGAGTGGTAATAACTACTTAATAAATATTTTGTTATTACTAAAAATCCATTCCTTCATATGTTTTCTAAAATGGTATTTTATTTATTAACGTATCAAAAAACTTTCATTTTAATCGACGAAGACTATTTCGTTAAAATAAAATAAAAGATTCTGTGACGAAGGTGTAATTTTCTTTGCCTTATCCACGTATCATGTTCAGAAAATCATGAAAAAATACTTAAATTTCGCGGCCAACCACCTTTTTCGATATAATAGAAATGTAGCTATCATAAAAATTATAAGAGTTCACCAAAAAGCTAAAGTTATTTTTTTCAAAATCGGGATAATTTTTTATCCATTATGTAGCTTAAAAAGAAGAACTGCCCGACTAAGGAACTAATGATATTGAAAACCGCATCGTTAATCACGGGACCAGATATCTCAAGACGCAATTAATCTTCTCAATTGATCTTTCCAAGTGAAGACTTCAGATTGGTCAAAATATATTAGATATTTTATTGGAATGTATATAGCAGTATTTACTACATATTTCATTGCCTTACTCTCGTCCAATTATATAATTTTCCTTAAAAAGATTGAATATAAATTTATGACTATTGCAATTCCCCTTTTATTATCACATTTGCAGATCCCATTAACAGAAGTAGTGAGAGTAAATAGGGTGAAATAAACAAAATCGTCCTTTTTATGGCTACGAGAAAAAGAAATGTTTCATTTATTATCCGATGCTAGTTCGCTACAGACCGGAAATTTAATAATACAGAAGATGAATGTGCCCTCACTGCCGTCCGTTGAACACGGGTATGGGGTCCTTGTTTTTTACCCGTCCACTTCATTAAGTTAAGTTCTACTATAAATTAACCTTACCTGTCGTAAATCCTCTCTTAACACAAATTCATTGTCGTTAGATTATTTATTACTATAAATATAAATACTTACCCCCAGTCTGGCAAAAGACAGTCTGGAAAAAAATAAGTATGGAACGCGTACGAAAAATAATGGCGAGCACCGCTCACAGAGTACTTTTTACGCTATCATAGACATCTTTGGCTTTTGTCATCTGTCAGTGTCAGTCAGTCAATCGTTTAGTTTGAAAAATAATTTTAAATCATAAATAAATTAAGATTTAACAGTTATTTATATATTATTATTACTGTGGATAAGTGCAGTGTTTGTGTGGAGGTACCTAACTATTAGTGTTGCTTGATATTATTGATAATAATTATGTTTTATAAAACTTGTGAAATATGTGGTTTAAGAGCCGCTAGCCGGTCGTATAGATGGCCAAAAGAGAATTTTCATGGCCAAATTTCCACTGGATGAGGAAAGGTAAGCTACAATTAAAGGCTAAAGCATAGGATTTAGATTATTTATATGTATAAAAAAGTTAAAGTCTAATAAAATAACTGGAGGGTCAGCACAACCAACAATAGTGCATGAATGTTTTTTTTTATCGATATCGATATTTTTATTTATCATTAGTACGCACAGCTCATCAATCAGAACAACTTTTGTCTACTAGTTTTGGAAATTAGCGAAAATCAAATTCGGACATCCATACAAAAATTACCAGTGACTTTTATTATACCTACTTAAATAATATTTAATTGTTTAATAATAATTATAAAAATGTTGTTTGCAGATGTAAACAGTGGGTTAAGATGACCGGTAAAGAGGATCTGGTTTATGTGCCTATTGAAGAGCTACATCAACTTAAACGAATTTGTGGCAATCATTTTCTACCACAACATTTTAAGAACACAATTGAAAAATAAAAACAATACCTTGTGTGTGACTAACTGCAGACACTTTATTTTATTATAAATAAATATAATTATATTTTTCCACTTTTATTTTATTTCAACATTATATCATAGCACTTACGTCGACGGAAAATCTCGAGTTTATTTTATGGATTATATTTTTGTGTTCAAATAGGAACATAACATAACGTTGAACCGAGACTTAACGTTGGTGTCATTGTGTAACACTGAAATCCTATTGTGTAAAACTGAAATTAAAGTACTCGCACTTTTTTTTTTACTAGTTATCGATAAAAAATATCCATAAGAAGCACATCACTATTTCAGCGGGGCTATGTTGGCAGTTTTGTACGTCATAATTTTTGTTTTGTTGGTACCCTCTGTTAGTATGCGTGAATAAAAAAAAATAATACAAGTATTTTTTTCTTTTTTTTCCCTTGTACTCCCATCTTTTAAAACGTAGTGTTCTTTTCTCTATGCTTACCCTCTTATTCATAAAAAAAGTTAGTGGACGCTTTAACTATTGAACTGTTCTGTCACTCTTGTCTTGTCCTGTCAAAGAACAAATTGTTCTCTGTCAGAGTGACAGAACAGTTCAATAGCTAAAGCGTCCAGTAACTTTTTTATGAATAAGGGGGTTATATTTTGTAAATAATTGTAAATAAAGCTTAATGCTATTGGCTGACGACTGATACCTAAGACGTGGCTGGACGAGGAAGCCCAAGGAAACGGTACCAAGTAGTAGTCATAGAAGTACCAGTACTTCTAGGGAGAGGCTTGTGTCCGGCAGTGGCGATTACGGGCTGATGATGATGATGACGTTAATGTTCATAGCATTTTCTACTACACAGTAATAAAAAAGCTATAAATCCCTATATGGAGGAATTTATGAGTATCCAATGTTATTCGGATATAACCAATTTACGTGGTTAATTAGGCCACAGATAGATAATCGAAATCCGTGTCACTTTAGTCGATATGAAAGATTTATTTACATTATTTGTTAGCACATAATAATATAATATATAATAGTGTAGGTAGTTATTATTCGTAAAATGTCTGTCTCCAAACGTAATCCCAAATTAGTGGTTGATTTAAAATATAAATAAAAGGACTATATTAAAATTTAATTAATACTGGATGTAGATATTCAAATAACTTAACAAGTAAACAGTCATCCTAACTAATATTATAAATGCGAAAGTAACTGCGTCTGTCGGTCTGTCTGTTACTCTTTCACACCAAACTACTGGACAGATTTGAATGAAATTTTGTATATATATGGTCTAGACCCTGAGAAAGAACATAGGCTACTTTTTATCCCGGAATTCCCACGGGAAAACTATTTAAGGCGAAGCGAAGCTCGCGGGTACAGTTAGTTACACATATTCCAGACAGACACATTTTCGGTACCTTTTACATTTCTACTTTCAAATAATTCGGTGTAAAAGTGGATTATTCTGCCAAATGTAAGACTCGTTTCCATATCATAGAGCGGAATGGGGCCATTACAACGTGGAATGGAGAGTTGTCGCCGCTACCCCTCGGCACCTCAAGCATCAGCGCTGAACAGTCTTGCCAAGTGCATTGTTCATTATTATTCCATAGTGGTTTCTCATGTTGCTACTGAATAATGCTGTGACGAGTTTTAACCATTAATCGTTTTTGATTGTTTATTACGTACCTAGATGTATAACTATAACTAAATAATAAACACTAAACTAGAAAGAAAATGTTGGCCAGATCGCCGCCGTTGTCGGGTAGGGCACCCAAGACGCTGGCCGCGTTACCTCGCTGTATGACGATGCTTAGCCTAGATAGCTATAAAAACAAATGGGTTTATCTGGCAAAAAATATCAGTTCCACTTTCCAGTTCCTATTCATTCATAAAAAAATGCGGTTTCTTACTTTGTTAAGGTAAAAACAAAAAACCCGACTGCACGCTAAAAAGATGAAAACAAGCCCAAATGTTAATGGAAAGTATCGCAGGCGGGGACCAGCAGAGAGTTCACCATTTAGCTGAATGTTACTTAGGTGCTTTGTGTGGCGGTCAAGTTGGTCCCCGCCTGCGATACTTTCCATTAACATTCGGGCTTGTTTTCATCTTTTTAGCGTGCAGTCGGGTTTTTTGTTTGTTTATAATAATTATTTTTTGTAACTTTTTAGTTGTTTTTAATTTATGAAATTTTATGTCAGTAGTCGGGTTTTATTTTATAAACATTTTTTATTTCAATAATTTTGGTTTTGTGATTTAAATACCTACAATATGCATATTTTTGTAATGTGCTTCACAAGCCCTTTCATTTGATACCCTACACGGCATAGTTGGAAAAATATTATTTTTTTCGATCATCGACTTTATGGCCTCTAGAGGGCGCTACCTACATTTTAATGTAACGTCGCATAGCCAATAACCATCGCGCAATCAATACGCTTCTAACGATACCTCATACATCAAAATTTATCAAGCCGATTAGGCTACAGGAGGGAACAAAGAAACAGACAAACATACAAACATACAATCGAAAAACATTACCCTCCTCCTTCGGCAGTCGGGTAAAAAACATGTAGCGCCAAATGTAAAGCTACGTACAGCAATTTTTAAAACGCTAAATACACAATTTACATACAATAAAATAAATGTTAACACAAATACACACTCTTTGTGGATAATTTCGCTCCTATATTTGTGTCTGCAACTTAGTTGTGGAGTCAGGAATCGGCGCACAATAGGTAAAGTTTGAGGCAAACAGAATCAGGAACTCGCCAAAGTTCTTATTCGATGCTTTCAGGTAGAGACAAGTGGCCAAATAAACGTTTATTCATAGCCGAGCTTGCTTTCCTTGTTGGAGAACTGTTTCGATGATGAAGTATCTTGTATTTATCGGGTGAATGGCTAATTACCGGTCACTAGGCACGAACTATTTATTACTCTTGTGTATTGATACAGACTGCAATTCTTTTTTTTTGGGAATTTGTAAATAATTGCAGTATTTACACTCACGGGCACCACGATTCCACTCACAAAATTCCAACACCAAACAAACCAATTTTTTTCATACATTTAATTTATTTTTTTTACAAAATATCTATGTTTTTGGTAGGTTAAAAATCTTGATGCGCTGTTAAATGCAGAAGACATCCTCGTTAGCTTTTTCCGTGTTGGAGTAATTTGTTTATTTTCGCACTGGAACTTTTTCATTGCCCGTGAGTGTATAAAGTAGTCAATATTAAGAATTATTTAATGTACTTGTATAGAGTATCATTTTTTAGTACAGAAGTAGTCATTCAAGCAATAAGTATTTCATTCAACGTAAGATTATTATACTAAGCGAACTGCACGCAAACCACGTTCATGTATTTTATACTTCGCAACCACTTTCACAATCTCTTCAAAACACTCATTCCTGACTCATTTCCTTACAAACCAAAGACAACCCTCAAAGTTTTCAAGGGACCGCCTCGACGTCGCGTGGAGAGAAAACAAAAGCTTCATACTTTCATATATCCATATATGTAGTACGTACTATAGTTAACTCCCATTTTACGCTTCAGAGACGTATGTGGGCTGCGGCTTAGTAATTACTTGCTACCGGCTGTGTCAGAGCATAAGAAGGTGAGCTCTCAAGTTTATCATTTAAGTATTTGTCTTATTTATGTTGGTATGTAAATCAGTGCTACGGTTTTATTACTGTAGTACCTATAATTTCAATTTGTTTTATTTACACAATTTCAATATAAATTAAATACTAAATAAAATAAAAATTTAAGCAATAATTTATTTATCATCATACTACATAGTACATACCATACCATGCGTCATAGGAGTAAATAAACTAACAATAGGTGCTATTATTACTCCACATATACCATAAAGTGCAGTGCGCAATATCCATTTCGATCCGCAAATATGTGACTACCTACAAACGTAGAGTAAAAAAAAAGTGAAGTCATAGTAAAAAAAGCACACAACATCCGAAACTCATCATTATATTTACGCCGGAAGCAGAATAAACAGCTACACATTTTCCAGGTCATAAAGCTCATTCGGCGGTCGTGATTCAGCGTGGAAATTGGCACAAAATGGAGTCCACTCTGTGATCTGTCGCCGCGGCCCGTGGGCTGCATACATTAGCTGCAGTTAAACGCCACCTCCAAATTGAAGTCGGAATGAATGGCCACCGGTAACCGCGATTGCCCAACTACCTTCTACGGCTGGATTAATTGTAATTGTTATCCTAATTGTAGTTCAGTGTTGTGATTGTTTAGTGCTCAAAAACATTACTTTATTCCTTTTTATTATTACATAACATTATTCCTTTTTTAAACTTTGTTTTCAAGCTACTTGTGAGTGATTTCAGCAGCTAGTAAACTAATGTCATCGAGGTATTGTAATTAATGTAATGCACGCACCGTTAAATAAATTCATAAGTCCGTATGTTGAGCGTTGAGTACGTAATCAAATTCAAATAATCGATCAGTTATACGGAAAACCTTTAAAAGGAAAGTAATGGTAACATTTTCATCATGAGCGCATTCCAATCGTTCCGTTCACTGAAACGGCCCTTGACGTTCTTTGTTGCGGTATTTATCCCTTAATTCCATTTATGTCAAGTATTGTCGAGCTATCAAGTTTTATTTGACGTCAAAATTAAACGGCCTGTGTTGTTTTAAATTCAATTTCGTAATAAAGACTCTACGTTATAGAACAACGCGGACTTGAGGTGCGGGGAACCACTTGATATTTTATACTTAATGTTAAACTTACATTTCTCTTACTGAGAACTGTTATAATAATAGATAGATTGAAAATGTGAGTATTTTTTTCTGTGTGAAAAAGAAGTTACATAGTTGTTCCATAACCTGAAGTTGGTATTATGTTTACTATAGTTATGTGTTTGAGGAACTTATCGCGGCTGTAAATAGGTTTTATCGTCCAGACAGAAGTAACACCGCCCTGTCCGCCGGCTTTGCCCGTACTTCGCGCTCAGGGCAATACCGAGTAATATGTAACAGTACATTTTATAACCACAGGCAGCCAGACTTTAAATAAGCAGATTTTGATTGAGTTAGATTTTGACTTAGTGTAGAGTGAAACAATGTTGGTCATGAATCATTTGCTCGTATTCATAATTTATTAAATAAATACCTACCAGCAATCTTGACATACCTATCTATGCATATTAAAATTAAATTCATTTTCATTTCAGGAGAGAAATTTTATGCAATACTTACGGCAAAGAAAAATAACCATAACGTTCCTAACGAATATTTTATTTATGTCAAATTTAGTCCTCATGAAATTCGAGTGGTTAGTCGATCCAGACCCTCATGGTTGATCCCGGAGATTGCATGTCAGTACTACATCTGAGGAGGATGTTCGTATTATTTAGTTCCAGTGCTGCAGTAAATAGGGCTGAATATACCACGGACAAGTTATAGCGGGACTCTTGAGCGCGGCGGGTCGGTTTTGATGTTACATTTATCGTGGACTCCTGTGAACATATTCCTTACATATTCATATTACCACTGGGAATATACACATATATGTAACATACCTATGCTACCTACGAGTATTTCGGTGTATGAATAGTAAATTGATGCACACAATCTAGACGCCCATTGGTCAGAAATTTGACAGCATTGTTGAAACTGGATCTGCTACCGTCCAGTCCACCACCAGATTTTATTCACTAAGTAACGTTAAAATAATATTACAAAGATCCTTCCAACAAACTAGGGGTGAAATTGTTGTGAAACCTTACAAAATTACAGATTATATAATTATATACACACCAGCGGAAATACATACCTAACTCAATTATGTACCTACATATATTATGTAAGTACAACACACCGAATCTTCCTACAACCACCTGAGAGTGATATCCCCTTCGAAGGGGACCTTCACGTTTTTAAATCGACTCCCAGTTCGGTAATTACTTACGAGGAAGTAAAAAGGAAGAAGAAGAAGAAATAATTAACTTTGCATACGAAATAGAATCCATTCGTTGTATGCTGATTCTAACGATAACCATTTTTTTTTAGCCCTGTGAATTTTATCAGTGTATCATAAAGTTGAGTTTTTTACATTATGGATTCCGGCATCTATAAAAGTTGTTTCAACTGGGATGTTGCTGATTTGTTGTTGATTTTATAATGGTAAAGACTATAATATATTGAAGACATAACAGACCAAGACATTATGTATCTTCAGTGAAGGTTACTTTCAAAAGGCGGAGTTGTAGTCAAATCTCGTTACATTATTGATGTACACTCAGACACAGGCGCCCGGGGAGGACGTTGATTGACGTCTTAATTAATGAGCTGTTATGTTCTTCAATATTTAATCGAAGGCGATTAAGTAGGCGTGACAGCCAGTACACTTATAGTACAGGTACACTCAGCAAATCACCTGATTTGATACAGTTTTCAATTTGATTTTGTTTTCAGTTAATGTAATGTTTTTTTACAGGAAATAAGTACACTCACTTGCAATGAAATAATTCCAGAGAGAAAATTACCAAATTCCTCCTAAACAGAAAAGGCTTAAAATAACGCCGTCTGCAACATAGAAGTATACGTCATACATTTAACGGTGCATTAGAATATTACCAATTCAGTGCCAATTTCTCCATAGTCGGTCATCTAACTGACAGGGATTGATTTATAAATTAAACGTCATCTCCATATAAAATTCATGACAGATGTGTCAAAAGTCAACCACTACTCCCTGGTTACACTCTAACCGACTATGGAGAAATTGGCACTAAAACATAAATATTTCGATCAAATTCTTAATTAAGTACCTATAATTGGGGTCATTTGGTGTCGATATTTTGTAAGTGGAACGTTTTTATTGCTCGTGAGCATAACATTTAAAACATACATGATTTTATTACCTCAATAGCAATAAATGTGTAACATAATTCTGTATTTGTATGTGATTCTGGCACGACAGTTCTACTACATAGTTGAGCACTAATGGAATTACGGCGCGAGTGTGTTCCTTTGAGTCTGTATTCAAAGAAAAATAAAATGCAAACCGTTTGAGTTTGAATATTTTGCGAAGCGTCTCCCGTAAAGGCGCAGTCTACCTGCTAACAATAACTCCATCCATGTTATTTTTATGGGATTTCACTTTAGACACAATAAAAACATACACATGAGTTCCTTAAATATACCTATTGGTGCCTTGCTTTTACAGTATACGGACAGAAAGAGAAAGAAATAGGTCTAACTTCGACATTAGCTAGTTCCATTCTGTAACTCGGCAATATATTATTGATTAATAAAGTAAATTCCATAAACATTATTTTATAGGATTGGCATGAATTCAATAGTAAAATTTGTTTTTTATAAGTAAATATCGTATATAAACTATTATTATATAAAACATTTTAAAAAATTGTCTCTAAAAACCATCTTTCTTGTCGGTCACTTTGTACCATATTTTAGAATTAGATATCCGTAAAATATATGAACTTATAGACAAAATATAATTTATAGCACAGACTCTACAGCTATAACTATGATTCCTTATTGTATGCTGCCGTCCTATAGTGCCTTATACTCTATACTCAACCAGGAAAAAGCGAAAAGGTCGCGGTACAGGAAATGGCCTGCTATTCGACCATTTTCTAAGCTATTGCGTATAAGCAATTTGCCCTGCCACTGAGCCCTCCCCCAAATGATACATATAAAAGCATTTGTGTGGCTGTAGGATAAAGATCAATGGACTTGTGTAATGGTCTCGAGAACGTAATGAAAAAAGAACAACTGTTGTTAGTTTTTATTCGCTTTGTTCTTTATTTTAAAGGCTGTTTTGCTGTTAAATCAACTCAGAGACTTTAATGATTCTCTCGAATTCTTTTTATCGTAATATACCCTAGAAAAGTTTAAAATAAAATTATTTTATTTCAGACTTAGCAAATTACATGTGTACACACAGGTTTTTTATAGAAGTCCATAGCAAGGATAATAACATTTCAATATGTTTTAAGTTATTTATACAAATTTGAATATTTACCAACATTTTAAACAGATTACCTACTTAGTCAAAATATTTTCCACAGAAGTTTTCAATTTTTGAGGAACCTTTAGAAAATTTACGACACCCTGATTTTTTCGTTGAGGAATAAAAAGATAATGAAAATAAGCAAAGACAGAATAAGAAAAGAAGATAAATGCCATTTTGTAAAATATTCGCGTGACAAAAGAGAACCGCAGAAATGTAATAATGTCCCTCAGATGATTATGTAAACAATTTCAGCACTCGCGCCCCAATGGCGATGCTCCCCCCACTTAGATAAACAATATACTAACCAGATGGTGTGTCACATGCAAATCAAAGCAAAAAACTGTCCTCATTTTGTTTAATGTCAAATCTATTATAAGTTATACCTAATGTTCATCTTAATTACAACCATTGTACCGATGAATAAAGCCACACATATTCTAACCGAAGTAATTCAAAATAAGCTCAGAGGTAGAAGTGGGGTGTGGTTTGCCATGACGTATACATATACAGGGTGTTGCAAAAAGGGTATACTAAGCCGAAACCTACATGTGCAGCATGGTATATCTAAGCCCGAAACTGAAATCAGAATTTGGAAATTCGTGAAAAAAAAAATTTATATTCCATAGTAAAAAGTCACGTGACCAACAAAGTTTCTATGGAAAATGAATTTTTAGGTTTCGGCTTAGTATACCAATTTTGCAACACCCTGTATTTTGCTCTGACACTCCATCTAGTTGGTATTAAAATGCCGTTGTCACTCCCTGATTTATGTCTCTGGACTATTGGATGCGGTAATGTGCCTTTTGATGTTCGACGAATATAATAAATTCACAATTCATATTGTCATGATTTTGTCATAAATAGCTCTGGTAGCTATTATGTCTTATTTTTTATTTGCAGTGCCTCAATAGTAAGAATAATAGTTATAGTTAAAGATACGTCTGTTAAGTATTCCTTGTAACATTATTCGGTCCTTTCTCATTTACGCAGGCTTACGGGGAGATCTATTGAACGGAGCTTACTGAGGTCCCGATACTTTGGATCTCGACTTCATTGTGAAGTTAATTAACTATTGCAGATGGATGCTTAAGTGGCTACTATTTTCCTTGTTTTTACCTATTGTGCCCCCTGGGTCTTCCACCTATACATTTCCTTCGTTACTAGAGCTTTTTTTCATATAAAATCCATTTATATTAGCATAATACCAATATCCATATTATCCATGTCATTCCATAACTTTAAATCTATGGTCTGTGTTTGGTTCGTACCACATTTGATATGAAACACAAATAAAAAAAACTCGGTCAAAATATTTCGTCCCGGCATTCAGGCTGGAAAGTTTTGTGAAACGAAAGTAATAAAGTTTCAGATAGGGCTGTTTCAAGGGACGGTTAATTACCGGTCCACTTTAAAAGGAAGCAAATTTTCTTAAAGTTATCTGAATGATATTGAAGGCAACGAGTCGGTGCGGGAAAGTTAGCGGTTCGGAATCGAGTTAAGATCCATTAAATGTTCGCGGTTTAATTTTCCCAGCGATGAGGTTTTAATTCAGTCTGGCCGGAACTTCCCGCTATTGCATATTCTCTGACTATCTTCGAAGTAAAGACGGATTTTGTCAATCTTCTGCTTCCTAATTAGCGTGTCGGTGAATAACGCCAGTCCAGCTAACTCTAGAGAAAATATTAGCTTTTTAGTGATTAGATTACCAACCGATTTAGATTGCCGGACGTACGGTCAGCTGCATAAGTTGTTATACACTTCTGTACCTTGTCAAACTGACGAACCGACAATGCTTCAATGAATGGATAGGTGGTTTGTTAGATTGTCAAGGTTCAAAAGTGTATAGCTACTTATGCAGCTGACTGTACATACTACGTGCAGTCATAATTATTACCGAGTCACTATTACATTTCTTTAGATTGGGCAATGTAAAAATTTGGTAACTGACTAAATTACTTGACACTGATACTGAATTATTTGCTAATATCAAATTTTATATCTAAGAAGAAAAGTGTTAACATGACTTGATACATGACTCTGAGATCCTTTCCGATCATTTCGTGCAGCTCACAAATAAACAGAACATTATAATTACCTATACAATAGGTACATTAATAATGCATACCTTCAATTAACATTACCTTATTCAAAGACTTGAAGACGATGCGACATGAAGTAATTAATTCTAGCCTCGTCACGCCTCCCGAGACGAATGCCTACTGGATCCTTCACCGGATATTGCCTTTCCTAGTTTTGTTTGATCTCACCGCTTTCAGTGTCTCCCGTTGCTGACATCCTACTTCCTCATCATGACGCAATACGGTTGGATCAGCATAATAATTAGTTACTAAATTTATGATAACAAGAGCCCATGCTGCGCCTTCTCGCAACCTGAGTAATGTAGTTTTCGATTTGAAATATTTGTGTAACATAAGCAATAATACGTAGGTAACTAGGTATATTGCTTTAAACGTACTAAACCCCCTTTTATTTATTTTTTTATGTATCGGCACACTAATAAAATGAAAATTACATTACAAAGGTTTCATTAACAAACTCAAAAAAGCCACGAGCACGACGGCGTTTTAGAGTCCATTACAATCAAGCCGCTCTATTAACGAACACTGGCTAAAAAGAACGCTTTGCCTCTACAAAAGCTTTTAAAGAAAATAATAAAAAAAAAACTAAATGCAAGTGAGCTCTCCAACAAAAGCAATTTACAGGCGTGAGTGCCCGAGTTAGTTAATGCGTGTCGTATTTACAAGAGTGTAAGATCTGGCGCTTCAATATGACGATAAAATCACTTTACTATGTAGACGATACGGTGGTGCGTGTTTTGAAACTATACAAGGCCAGAACGCACCCATAGTGTACTAGCACTGTATAGTTTCAAGTGAAAAAATATATTTTTTGACTTGAAAATATACCTACACGATTTGTGCGTACTAATCGCGTATACTTTCAAGTTGGGATTTACTGAATCGTTCTTGAAAATATACAATGCTATTACGCACATTGCTTGATTGGCGTACTAGTCGCATATAATTTATACCTACATGCTGATTCTGATTTACTTAACTATTTCGGTAAATGAACATGACTACAATTTACTTGTTCTGCCTATCATACCTATAGAATGTTAATATTTAAAGATGAACAAGCTCTAATTTGATTGATATTTATAGCAATCATATTTGCAAGTAAGAATACTAATATCTTTATTATTTATATGAATTAAGAGTAATACCTATACTACACTCACGAGTAATGAAAAAGTTCCAGTGCCGATAGCTCCTGAACGGAAAAGACTAGTTTAATGACGCCGTCGGCAATATTAAATCAATCAATCAATTCAATTTATTTTCACATTAATACACATAAGATAAATCCATAATCCATTAAAGTACATTTAACAGCGCATAAATTTTGATCAAATTCTAATTAAATGTTTAAAAAAATTGGGGTCAATTGGTGTTGACTTTTTACTACTTGGACTTATTCATTGCTCGTGGGTGTAGTAGTTAACTAATACCCTATAGACCTATTACAGACATATTTTTCATAAAGTTTTTAATTCACCGTAATTGTCTTTTATGAATTGTTCTACACCCCCTTCAAAGATCATTTTTACTATTTACAACAGTTCTACAGTTTAATTTAAATCAATTTACTTTTTAACTGTATCATGTAAACAAAAACACGTTACGAAAACAATGCCAAGTGCGGAATGATAATGCAATGTTTAGAAAGCAACAGACTTATTACTATTTCGCATGAAAGAAAGAGAGAGCAACAATTCAAAAGGGCTACCTGGTAACTAATCACGTATAGTTTCAAGTGCTCGCATTGCCGCTTGGCTCTTGAAAATATACACGATTAGTACGCAGTGGTAACTGCTGCAGTATATTTTCAAGCCATAATTTTGGTTCAACTTACTTGAAAATATACGCGATTAGTGCGTTATGGCCTTGTATACTTTCAAGTAAATCATGGCACCATTTTAATTTGAAAATATACGCGAGCAGTCCCAACCTCTGCGTTCTGGCCTTGTATAGTTTCAAAACACGCTACGGTGGTGCTGTGATTTTTAAATGGCTATTTGACTATCCAATATTTAGCTACAATTAGGCTTTAAACTTTGGGCATTTAACTTTAAACTTATTTTGATGTAGGTAAAAGGTAGTCTTATTAACGTACCGTTGATAAATACTGGAGTTTACAGTGGTGTAAGGAGTGGCTAGTCAGATTAGCGTCAGTCGCTGACTGGGTAGTCAATATGAGGAACACGAGATACTATTAATACTTACGTACTCGAAGAGGCTTTTTTATGTACCTTGGGGAAAAAGTAAAAGGTCACATGAGTTCTGGGATTAAAAGTGCTAGGTACAATGTGGTACCGTACACTTAGTGTATAGCCTCCCAAAAATAAGATTTGTACACTAAATAACCATGGATATAAAATACAAAACTATCTCAAACAGCCACAAGCATGGATACAATCATAATACCACAACTTCGTTCATCTCATTTAAGTTTGTCTGAGCTAGTTCCATTTCGCAAACTTCAACTAAATTTTCTGAAAACAACGCAGAACTGAAGGCTTTAGGGGCTCAAATAAAGTCTCAATCATAAATTCAGTGTTATCTCGGCCCGGCCAAAACAACACAACATGGTATTATCCCGTATCCACATATATCGCACACGTCCTACGTTGCAGCACTAAGAAATTTACATACCTATTACTCTATGTAAATTTCATGCTACAGAAGTAGGTAAATATTAGTAACGGGTCTTGTTTATAATATTATGCATTGTTAGTGAAACATTGGTGTCAGCATTACTCATTTGTAAGTTCCATTATTTTTTATTGGAGATGTCCATTACAGTAACCAATTTATCATACCTAACAGCTGCTGATTATTATTATTTTATAAAATCTTTAAAAAAAAAACTTGAAGGCGCTCGAATAATTAAACACTCTCGTTTAAATTTTAACTTAACCTAAAATAGCTCTGCCTACCCGAACAGGGCTTATAGAAGTAAGTATTTTTGTTATTATTTTTCGTGTGCCACATAAAACTCTGGAGCTCCCGTTTGAAACCGTAACGGCTCGTTAGAACCACTCCACTTCTGTTACTCTAATAAAGAAAAATCATTCTGCATATTACTCGCTCTCCGCCATCACTCTTTGTGACGTCATAGAGGGTCTATCCCGGATTTGCAAATAGGCATATTTGCACTCACGACTGTAATCGCCGAAGCTTTTCGCAGCACATTTGTACTCACGTGATAGGTTGCAAACCATATCGCCGATTTGGAATAAGTACAATGCACTTAGGATACAACCTGTAGAATCTAGATATGCAGGTTTCCTCACGATGTTTTCCATCACCGTAAGAGCACGTGGTTTATTGTACTTAAACTCCTTAATTGAAAACACTATTGAAAGAATTCGGAACGGCCTCTCGATTGAGAGGACGAGGCCTTATACATTACGCCACCACCGCTCAAGGCAAAGTTATTTGTTACTTGATTATGGATAGATGTAGCCCAGGAGGCATCAGGAAACATAGCGTGTGGACAGCATGCACTGCGACATTGTTCATGTATTGCGTCTTTCAGGCTTTATCATTTAAAACTTATGTCATATAATTTTCCATTTTCACTCACTAACGAGAGTAATTCAGTTTACCTACCTAGTTGAAAAAATATGTTCAACCTTGTCCACTTATAAGATTTTTTCTACGATGAACGCAAGCATAAGTATGTTTTGGCATTTGAAGAAAATAAATTGTTCAGTTTTCGTGTTTAGTCGGAGTTGGCGCCCTGAACTGTCACGAAGTCGGAGTGGACTTCGCAATACATTAGAGGGCACGTTTGCAGCATTTGACCTCGTTGACTGGTACAGTGGGACACATACTCAATTTGGCACTTATATAAACGTGAAAATTTTAAGTTATGGCGAGTTTTACATTATACTGAACTTAATTAACCGATCCGTTACTATTAAATTCTCAGTACTAGTGTCAAAATTTGAAAATACCTATATAACTCTATCTTTTTGTATAATATTAAGTAATTTTGCCTTTTGCAAAACAGGATTAGTAAAAAGGAAAATTATTTTGTAATTCTGTGCACTTGTAGTTATGTAACATAACATAGGTTCATGTAGAGACGGCGTATAACGAAGTGTCGCCCCTCCCACACCCCCGTAACTAAGGAGCAAGTTTGAGTCTTCCTTAGAAGTTAATTAAGTGTTCACTTCTCTACTGCACGACATGCGAGGTTTGAGTGCGGTGTGGAATTTACATTTTCTATTTGTAGAATAGTGCTTTGGAAAAATAAGTATGACTGATTGATGAGGAAACATACACGCTGAATATCTCTTCTAAACCTCTGAAGAAAAGTGCTGTGCCATCGATTGCGCTTTACAGTGAATCGAATTCGCAAATATTGAACGCAAAATATTGTAGAAATTCTAATGTGGGAAAAATCTACTAAGTATACTACCAACTCCTAGGTAAGTTACTATGTCTCTGGGACTTTTTCATTGCTCGCGAATGTATGAAATAGACAGTCAGATAAGATGAATTTCTGAAAATGTTTCTTGCTAAAAGAAGGACATATCGCGAAAACAGTGATAGGGTTCACAACTAGGTACGGAACTCGCTACGGAACCCTAAAAATAAAATTCTGAATCTATTCCATCAAAAGCAAAACTTTTACAAGGACTAAAGCAAAGGTTTACGCTCACTAAAGCTTTCAAATAGGCAGGTAAAAACGGTGAAAGCTCTCGTGGAGTTTAGTTCTACAGCAAAAGAAATTTATTTTTGTCGCAAAGCGCTTTTGGTATTTTACGTATATTGTGAATATGTGTTTTGGTTCTTCAAGCAACTTAGAGTAATTTTAGTATGGGTAGGTAGGTAATTCAAATAATTTACAGCTAACAGCGCTTGACGTCTATGTGCTTGTGTATATGTAGCCAGGTAGCCTAAGCTACTAACCGTTGGTTAAACAGGTGAAATAATAAAAATCTTCCTTAGATCAGACGTAGATTCATCATAATCATCATGGATAAGGTGCAAAAGTTGTCAGTTTATTTATCATTCGGATACATTATCTCCATGACATAATTCGATAGATAGATAGAATATTCATTATTTGCACATACATGAAATAAACTTACATAACTTAAACACTAACACATAAGTACAAAAATAGCGGCCTTATCGCTTAAAGCGATTTTTTTTATTATTAAATTTATGTTCAGTTTTTTATTATTTTTATTTGCGATATCACTGTAAAAACTTAATAATTTACAGTAAAAGCAAAACCGCTAAGCTTCATTAACCTTATTTTATGTAAAACATCATTGGAGTGGACCTTTCCATAATATAGTTTCTTTTTCTTCCTGGAATTTGCTTTCAAGTAGGTAGGTAGTTTTTCTTTCGTTTTTTGTTTCGCTTATTACCTTAAAACGAAGAGTTTTCAATGTATTTTCTTTTCGCGACATTTCGGATGTTAAAAAAGGTATACATATTTTAATGATAAAGTTTCGAAGAATAAAACTTGTTTTTGTGAGTTAACGTAACAGTTAATCAATAAAATGACCACCTTTATTAATCCATTTTGCAATACGGGACCGCTATACTATAACTTCGTTGGAATATTTACCTTATTTATTTATAATTTATTGTACGTAACACATTAACAATTTAATTACAGATTATAAGAGAATAATGAAACTATAGAAGTATATAATATGTATATACAAAATCGGACTTATCGCCTAAACGCATTTCTTCCAGTCAACCTCAATGGTGAAAAAATATAATTTAACTTGAAACTCTTCAAAAAATAAAATAACAGTACCTATATAGTCCAGTCAAGGAATGAGGTGTAGAGTGCGTGGGCAGGTAACTAAGCGATTCCTTCAGAAACTTGTTCAGGGGGCTTTGGTTGTTAACATACCAAAAGTCCTGACTCCTAGGTGATGAGCGGGGGGGAGGAGGGGGGGATAAAGGTACGAATTTTTGGTTTATTGCTTATATCTCAAAAACGGTGCATCGGAGACAAATATTATGAACTAATAAAATGGAGCTCTTAAAATTATCTAAAACTTTTATATCATATGTTCTTTTCAAATTCCTAACCGTTTTCGAGCTATTACCCTCGGAAAAAGTTGAAATTTACAAGAAAAATGTATTCATGTCAAAAAAATTATAAACATTGCATCATATTGTCTTAACCTATTCATAAACGAAAAAAATGAAGAGGAAAGAAGTTGTAGATTTTTTTATTCCCTTTTAGAATATATTACATATGCTGGTCAATGTCCAACCCGCCTAAAGTTAGAGCTATTTTAAACTTGCATTTTGGTAAAGTCACTGACATAACTCACTGAATTAGTAAGCTTAAGTGTGAGTAAAATAGCTGTAACTTTAGGTGGGTTGAACGTTAACCAGCATATGTGTATATATTCTAAAAGGGAATTTAAAAATCTGCAACTTCTTTTCTATAATTTTTTTTCATTTATGAATAGGTTTAGACAATATGATGCAATGTTTATGAATGTTTTGACATGAATACATTTTTCTTGTAAATTTCAACTTTTTCCGAGGGTAATAGCTCGAAAACGGTTAGGAATCAGAAAAAAACATATACTATAAAAGTTTTAGATAATTTTAAGAACTTAATTTCATTAGTTGAAAATATTTCTCTCCGATGCACCGTTTTCGAGATATAAGCTAAAAACCAGAAATTCGTACCTTTGTCCCCCCCTCCTCCCCCCCGCTCATCACCTAGGAGTCAGGACTTTTGGTATGTTAACAACCTAAGCCCCCTGAACAAGTTTCTGAAGGAATCGCTTAGTTACCTGCTCACGCACTCTACACCTCACTTTGACTCATTTATTGACTGGACTAATAATATTATATTAACAAAACAATTTAACGCTTGAAACTTTTTTTAAAACAAAGATGAAAAAAATATTATTTCAAATTTATAACCAAACCAACACCAAGCGTGTGATATTTCTAAGGAAATTGCCATATTTTGAAAGATATTCGCTGAGATGCGCATATCATAAATCATGATCTCTTTTCATGCATGAGCCGTCACCAGCGAACTTAATATCTGTGTAACAAGATATGTACTTGCAGATAAATTACCCACATACTGAGAATAACGAAAGCATTTACTTTCATGCAAAATTATATGTACGACTATTTAGTGTTGGTTCCTATGTTACTTTATAACAAGTTCTCACCTGCAATACCTAATAAAATATAGACTTTATAAAACATTCCAACATTCATCTGTAATACCTAATATTAACTGACAAAGTTAAAAAAGCTTATGGAACGGTCATGTTATTGGTACGTTTAATGCACGGCTAACAATATTCTTGCTCATGCATTAAAACAAGTCCATACTGTGTAAGAGCAGCAGTGCTACAGTGAACCATGACTCAGACTCGAGCTAGATATTAGAGGTAATTCGAGGTTTGGAATGGTTTTTTAAGGGAGAAAGGGTCGTTAATATGCAGCTCATACTTTGTTACCGAGAGCTATTCCTTGTGATTAATTATTCAGCAGGAGACCCCATTAGTCGGGATCAGTTAATCCACGGAAGATAAATTTAAACTAAATGGAAATCTAGCGCAATGGCGATTCAATTAATACGTTTATTTACGAAGCTACCGATGAGTGGCGAGGTTGCGTCGCTTTTCGAATCATAATTTTCGCTATAATTCATTATTTTGTGGATTATAATTGTTACAATGAAACACTACTGTAATAGGGTACTTCATGATGTACTTATTTATTATTGAAATGTGGTTATTTTATATGTAGGTATTTATAACATGCAAAGTTACTATTTGTAATACAGAACTAGTTCAAACTAGAACTAACGAACCTGACCCCTTTTAGGCAGCGTTGTCACTCTCAGAGGGGTCAAGTTTCATTGCTTCAATACATGCACTTTCATCTTATTGTCGCTACTGATCCGCTGCTTCTCTCAATGGCAAGAATCATATGGGCAAATAGTATGAAAGTTTTTTCCTCTTGGCAAATCTATTACTGTTTCTCGGTTACGCTGGTAGTGCTAACGAATATTGGTACATCCGGGTGTATATCGTTACAGCTGCACTTTTACATTTTGCCGCTCTGGCTACAGCTCTGAGTTATGAGACCGTAAATGGGCCGGTTAATTTATGTGTTGAAAATTTCGTAGATATATTATCTGAAATAACAGCTTGAAAAGAACCCGTTTCATTTATTATGCATTTATTTCACCCAAGGTCCGATCTTCCACAGTTAGTAAAAACAAAGCTTAATTTCTGGCCCTCGTCACGTCATCTTTTGAAATAGGTTTTATACTTCTTAAATTATGGTGAATACGGATATAATAATAATATGTGAATACGGACATAATATTCACGCTTTAACCTTTGGACTGTTCCAAAGGAGTCTAAATGATTCCTGGTATTGTAATTGTATATTGGAATACAGTATCTATATATGACATACCTAGTCAATTCACTGTAAATAACCACCAGTAGATAATCATCAGACAGTTCTATCTGTATCTCAGGCACTCTGATTAGAGGTCTCAATTAAGATATATGATGATGAATGGTTTGGATAATATACCTAGTAAAAACCCTTATGCTTATTCATTGTACTGTGTATTGTATACAATAGGTAATTATAAATATGTTCACAGATAAGGTGTTTTCTAGAACTAACTACATATTTCGACTGCAGCATTTAACATTGTCGTAAGTGAAAAATCGCAACTTTTCAGTAGAGCCGTTTTAAGTTTTAAATATGACTAAAATAGTTCTAAAATTTACATTACTCTATCTATCTTAACCAAATTCGGCATGGTGACTTAGTTTTAAATGTGCCACAAGGTAGTAAGATAAAAAGTTAGTATTTTTGATAGGAAAGGTGAAAAAAGGCACATGTGACATTATTAACCGTCAAATCCCAGATTAACTTTGTCGGAAGAGTTAGATCCAACAATGTTAACTGGACTTAGTATTGTAAATTTTGTTGGTAGTGGGAGATTCAACAATGTTCACTGAACTTAGTATTCTAGATTTTGTCGGAAGTGGGAAATCCTGCTATTTTAAGTGGACTTTATATTCTTTGCGATGTCGGATTGATGCTTTCCTGAATCAATTTTTCTATGAACATTGTAGTTTTCCATTATTTTGTTTCTATTTTCTAAGATAAATTTTAGTTATCAATTATAATAATGCAACGATAGTCTGCTTATAGTTCTCGACACAAAACTGAATGTCGCAGTTTCTTAAGGCATGCGAAGAACGGGAAATTCGGGAAACTTCATCACATATTCTCCTCGGCCATTCCTCAGAGCCTGAAGACAAAAGTGTTCAGCCAGTGCGTCCTGCCAGTGAGGACGTATGGTGCAGAGACCTGGACACTGACGGTAGGACTGGTCCACCGATTTCAAGTCGCTCAGCGTGCTATGGAGAGAGCAATGCTTGGGGGTTCTTTGATAGGTCGTATCAGAAATCAGGTTATCCGTCAGAGGACTACGATTACCGACATAGCTGTCAAAATATTCAAGCTGAAGTGGCAGTGGGCTGGTCATATCTGCCGAAGAATCGATAACAGTTGGGGTAGACGAGTTCTCGAGTGGGGACCACGAACAGGCAGACGCAGGGTGGGACGCCCTCCTGCCCGCTGGACCGTAGGCGGGTAGCCGGTAGTGGTTGGAGGACCGAATCTTGTGGCGCTCATTGGGAGAGGCTGCAACTGAGATTTACCAACTCCTCATTGAGTGCTGGTGTTGCGGTACAGTGCCAGGTAACTGGAGCGGAGCGGTCATAGTTCCTTTGCATAAAGACAAAGGCTCTCTCCAGGTCCGCAACATTTACCGTGGCATCAGCCTCTTAAGTATCGTTGATTCTGTATGCAAAAATATTGATTAAAAGGGTAGATAGGGAGACAGAGAATAAAAAATCTTGGATGTGTGGGCATTGTATTTGAAGAAAGGGAATGGGATTTGTGGATTACGATCTTATCACTACGAAATGTCATAGATAGGTACTGGCTTAACAGAGTTCTGTGCCTTCTTAGATGTAGGGAAGGCTTTTATAGTAAGGAGGAATGATTTTGTGGGACACAATGTCCGTTTATGGAGTGGACAGCCAATTGACGCGACCACTGGGATCGCTTTAGGAACTTTGACTTGCGTTAGGATAAATATAGCCTTCACTGACTGGTTTAGCATCCACAGGGGTGTTAAGCCCTGCTTAATGTGTGCTTCGCCTTGGCTGTTTAATCTATTTAAAGAAAGTTATGTTAGGGATATAAAAGATGATAAAGAGGATTGCGAATCGAAAAGTTACTTCTTAAGTGCACGCTGTATGCTGACAATTAAGTCTTGCTATCATCGTCGGTAGAACAGCTTCAAAAATAAGTAACTTTCCGGTATGTTGTTTAAAAATGAAGGGAATGAAAGGCAAAAGTAATGATGTTTGAAAGAGATGAAACAGTGACTGAGTGTAAGATCACGATAGAGAATTAAAGAGCACAGCAAGAGAATGAGTTTGTATTGTTTGGGTAGCCTGTTAACGAGAGATGTAAGGGGGATATTGAAAGTGAAAGTGGGAAATCAGATAAATTTATTGGAGCCTGGAACTCTGTAATGAGGACTATGAGGAGTAAGAAAGTGTCTCAAAAAGCTCGTTTGGATGTTCATGAGAGTGTTGTTCCCTAAGCTGATGTCATTTATTATTGTTATCACTAAAGATCTAGCATATATTGCAGCTGTACAGTAAGAGGCTGAGAAACCTGCAGCTTACAGTGCACGTGACTGCACTAGTTCATCTTCAAATCCATTAGGAATTTTATTGACGGTTGTTATCCGAAAAACAACAAATAAATTAATAAAATATCGGTACCTATAAACATACAGAATGTAAAAGCAATGCTCCTGAAATTATGAACCACGTGGTCCTTCAGTCCAACTAAAAAAGTCTAAGGGACACACCTACGCAAATTATCATTTTTTTCAGTTTACCATACAGAATTACCTACTCTGGAATATTATGTATGGGATTTCGAAAGATGTGAGTGTTAAATTAAAGTAAAATATTTCTGTAGATATCAGAGCTTTTAACTGTTTTTGAAAAATCTGCCCTTAGTAAATTTACAGTAAGAGGCCTTTCTTACTAGGCCATGGTCACATCAGCAACTACGTATCCAAGCAGTCTATGGAAATGTATGGTATTAGCGACGATGCCTCACCGTCGCCAAGTGAGTTAGGTACCATACATTTCAATACTTAAAGCTTGGACACGTTGCTGGTAACGCGGTCAATGAGGTTCTAGTGAGGCTGGGCTCTAACTTTTATAGAGAGCCGGTCGAGATTTTACAACGTTTACAGAAAATAATGGTACAGTGTACCACATCCAACTCAATAGTTTAACATTATGTACAAATAACAAGGTTGGTTCTTCCATATCCAACAATCACAAGGGAAAGAAGAACAAATAATAAAGTCGGTAATACCATATACAACAGTAGTACTTGAAACGCAAGCAAGTAACAATGTGGGATGTGGTACATCCGACTCAAAATTAAAATGATGCGCAGTTAATATTGTTGGATGTGCCGTTTGCTACAATGTTACCTGTTCAGTACTGTTTATACAACTTCCATACGAAAATTTTAATAAAATATATGAGATAATGTCCTATCGTGGGTGGTAGGGAATAACACAATCTCAGGGTATACAAACGTTCACTGTATTTAAAGGTTCTACAGACACGTAATAATGCAAGTGAGGTAATCTTGTTGTAAAACTAAAAATGTCCGCAAGGAGCGCGAGCGAGCGTGTAGCCGGGAAACGGGTTGGCGCCGACTGACTGCGCGGGCTTCGCTGGCCGGTGGCGCTAGCGCGGGGTGCGCGCGGGTGAAGGGGAGGACGCGGGACGCGGTCTGCGCAGTAGAGCTGCGCAGGAAAACGGCGCGGTGGCGTGGGACGCTAACCGTTTTCGGCGCGCGATTTGTTTTCGCGGGAAAACGGTTAGCAGTCTTGTTACATCCTCCCCCTCTAGTCCGAACTACGCGCCCTCGCGTTCGGAGTAGCATGGTGACAGCCCTGGTCCTCCCCCTAAACTGTTCGTCGTCCTCGAGAACACTGATGGTCGGACGGTGGGGTGGTCTGCGCAAAGGTTCTGCGCGCGCGGGGGTACTGCGCGCCGCGCGCTGCGTGCTGGTAGAAGGCACCGGGCGGGCCAGCTCTGCCTGACGAGGCGGGCGGCCGGGCTCCGAGTGCTCCCAGAAGGCACCGGGCGGGCCAGCTCTGCCTGACGAGGCGGGCGGCCGGGCTCCGTGTGCTCCCAGAAGGCACCGGGCGGGCCAGCTCTGCCTGACGAGGCGGGCGGCCGGGCTCCGTGTGCTCCCAGAAGGCACCGGGCGGGCCAGCTCTGCCTGACGAGGCGGGCGGCCGGGCTCCGTGTGCTCCCAGAAGGCACCGGGTGGGCCAGCTCTGCCTGACGAGGCGGGCGGCCGGGCTCCGTGTGCTGGTAGGGGAGGCGGCGGGAGCGCGCGCCGCGGGCACGCTGGGCGCGCCGGGGCGGGTCATCACCGTCCTCTCCATGAAGACAGAGAGCTGCGCCGCCGTTACGCAGGCGAACGCGTCGAGTATAGCGGCGGAAGCGGCGGAATATGCGCGCCGCGGGGGCTGCACGCCGCTTACTCGTAGGGCGCGTCGTGCGTGGCGGGCGCGTCGTGCGTGGCAGGGGAGGCGGCGGGAGCGCGCGCCGCGGGCACACTGGGCGCGCCGGGGCGGGTCATCACCGTCCTCTCCATAAAGACGCGGTTGGTCTTGGCGGCCTTGGCGACGGTGTCCAGCAGCACGCAGGCGAACGCGTCGAGTGTAGCGGGGAGGCTGCGCGCCGCGTACTCGTATAGCGCGTCGTGCGTGGCGGGCGCATCAGGCGCGGCGGGGGAGGCGGCGGGAGCGCGCGCCGCGGGCACGCTGGGCGCGCCGGGGCGGGTCGTCACCTTCCTCTCGCCGGTGCAGCTGCGGTCGTCATCGTCGTCAAGGCCGCGCGCCGAGTGTCCTCGGTCCTCGGAAGACGCGCCGGGCTTTGCGGGGGGGCCGCACCGCAGGGGGCCCGCGCGCCGCGTGCTGCTCGTGCGCGTAGGGCGCGCCGGGCGAGGCGGGGCGGCTGCGCTCCGCGTGCTCATAGGACGCGTAGGGCGGGCCAGCCGGGCCAGGCGAGGCGGGCGCCGCGTCCTCGTAGGACGCGCCGGGCGTGGCGGGGCGGCCGGGCACCGCAGGGGGCCCGCACGCCGCGTGCTCCTCGTGCGCGTAGGGCGCGCCGGGCGCGGCATGGACATGGAGGCCGCTCGCCGCGGGAGGGCCACGCGCCGCATGCTCGGCGGGCGCGCCGCCGCCTGGGGGCATTACCGTGGTCTCGCCGGCGGTGCCGCTGCTTTCGTCTTCCTCGAGGTCACGACGCTTCGCTCTTCCCTTTTCGGCAGCATATTTTTTCTTCGCACACACTTACATTCACGCGTCTCCGCGAGTTGGGCGCCACTATGAGATAATGTCCTATCGTGGGTGGTAGGGAATAACACAATCTCAGGGTATACAAACGTTCACTGTATTTAAAGGTTCTACAGACACGTAATAATGCAAGTGAGGTAATCTTGTTGTAAAACTAAAAATGTCCGCAAGGAGCGCGAGCGAGCGTGTAGCCGGGAAACGGGTTGGCGCCGACTGACTGCGCGGGCTTCGCTGGCCGGTGGCGCGAGGGTGCGCGCGGGTGAAGGGGAGGACGCGGGACGCGGTCTGCGCAGTAGAGCTGCGCAGGAAAACGGCGCGGCGGCGTGGGACGCTAACCGTTTTCGGCGCGCGATTTGTTTTCGCGGGAAAACGGTTAGCAGTCTTGTTACAAATATTAATTGTTAAAAAAAATACATTGTATTAAGCAAGCATGTTAATGTGAGATGCTAAAATAATATATATTTGTTTAATTGCATCCGTTTTAATGGAACATGTTTGTACACACGTCTTCAATTTCTGTCATACATTGTCTTGAGATCTTTACCCGTTCCTTGATACACTAAGTCTGTCATTATTTAGAGCAAGACATTATAGTTTCATTATTTTCATAAATTAATTGGTCTTAAAGACCACATAATAAAATTGTATCACGCAACTTGGGCTCATCCCGCAAACATGGCGGGAAGTGGTAGATACGACCGGCCGCCCCGCTCGCCCGCCCCGGGAACAGTGTAGCAACATACTTACCGACAGTGTTAAACGGTCGCCATGAACAGATCCGACTTTTTTCCACAAGAAAAATCGGGAAATATTCATAATTAAGAGCTGAAACTTTCCTAACACCTTCCTTATTGATATAATGACCTTCTAGTGCAATAATCTGAAAAATGGCCAAAAGTCAGTTACGACATTGTTAATTGCTACAGTCGATTTGTAAAGCTAAAAAAGCATATGCTAGATCAAGTTCGAGAAATCAATCCCAAAAAAAAATATTTTACTAAAATGTTAAAAGTTGGCATCTTTTATCAAACGCAAGTCCATTGGCAAGTGGGGATGAGCCAGGAATTAAGCAAAGTTGGTCAAAAATATAGGTATAATATAAGCAATTGCTGAATACGAGAGAACAAAAAGATAAACATCCAAACAAAACTTATTTTTGAGTTATTTCGGAGAGCTGATAAAATCATATTAAAAGCCGCCGTTTTTGTGAAATATTAATTATCTGAAGTGAGTTTTAATAAACTTTTGTGCTCAAAAGCCTCAGTAATGAAAAGCTCAGACCAACCGCGTTAAAGTGCACTTGTACACTGGAAATAAGCTTCAATTCTGTGAAAGCTGAGTGTAATTGAAATATTGAAAACAAACACCCTATATTTTTCATGTTATTGCGAGTTTGAAATTTTAAACTATTCTAACATACTATTCTACCAAACGCAATTTGATATGTAACTATTACGAGTGACTACGGTTCGTGGAATGCTTTTTCGTCCAAGTGTCTAAACAGAGCAAGACGTGTGCCAGTTCTTCCAAAAATATAGTAAAACTTTCAAAAATATTTATTGTTAATTAATAATCAGTCTGTCCCGTATTATCTTGTGTACTTCTCCATAAGACACCGCAGCCATCTTGAAATTAGAGTGAGAAGAAGTATCTATCCCTCGGGACCCCTCAACCGCCAACGGGAGCAGCCGGGATAGTAATCTGAGCAGCCGAACTACCAGGACTGTAGTAACTATAAAGAGGTCTCTTTGAAATCACTAATCGGTGAGTGCAAAGTACACTTTGTTTGTGACACACATTGCACCCAAGAGGGCGAAGTACCAGGACCGCATATAATTACAAGAAGTGTGAGCTACTTCTAACACTATTGAGATACATATCAAATTTTTCGCACAACATTGTATGTGTTGACTGGCCCGGTTGGTATAGGGTTCGACTCAGACGCAGAAGGCACAGGTTCGAATCCAACCCCAGTCAAGATATATTTTTTCTTTTTTATATAATATTTTTTAACATTACCTGGCTTTAAACACGCAGAAAGTGTATGATAAACTAAATATATATAATACAAATAAAATAAAATTACTAACATTCCCATGGATTGCGCCAAGTGCAAACTCAACGTTAAGCCCGAGGAGCGATTAAAATGCGCTATTTGCTCAACAATATTGCACTTTTTGTGTGCTGGACTAGATGAAATTTCGTTCAAAAAAATGCTACCAATGAATAAGCCAAAGTGGAAATGTGAAGGTTGCAAGCCCGCAAAATTAAGCAGTCCGCGAGTGGTCATAAATCAAGCAGAGGAATCGACGCTATCGTCTATTATTAATATAGACGGTGATAGCCTATTGAAGCTTATAGAGGACAAATTCAACAAGCTACAGCATTCCATTGAAGCACTCAGATCGGACGTAAATAGCAAGCTCAATAAGCTAACAAGTAGTGTAAGTGCCCTAGACGAGCGCATCACAGTAGTAGAAAACAGCGTAGCAACTTTCTCTGAAACAACTGCTCAGTTGAAGCATGAAAACGAGTCACTGTCTAAGACTGTCACACAGCTTAAGCTGGACATTAACGATCGTGAGCAGGAACTGCTCCTAAATGATTTGGAGATTTCTGGAATACCGGAAGTGAAAGGCGAAAGTGTACGCCACATCGTGTCTCTGGTATCAAAGAAGCTAGGAGTGCAGTTGGACGATCGCGATGTAGTCCACGTTGAGCGTGTTGGACCGCCACGGCTCGGTGGCCTGGTGGAAGGAGATCGCAGGAGCCCCAGCGCACGCCCCATTGCTGTGCGCCTCGCGCGGCGGACACTGCGCGACCAATTAGTGACAGAGGCCCGTGTCCGACGCGGCGCAACCACTGAGGACTGTGGTATCGCCGGCCCTGCACGCCGCTTCTTCGTGAATGAGCGGTTGACAAGGACTAATCGTCAACTTTTCAATTCAGCACGCGAAAATGGCAAGAAAACTGGATGGAAGTTTTTCTGGACCAAAGGCGGAAAGATATTGGTGCGACGTGAAGAGGGTAAAGAGTGTCACCGTATCAGGTCAGAAGTTGACATTGTCCGTGTTTTTAACACAAACCCTGTTGGTGCACATGCTAAAGATTAATACTAATTTTCTTTTGTACGTAGTTAGGATAAAAAGTATTATTATATATTATATTATATATATTATATTGCTTATATTATACTGTATCGATTTATGTAGGTATATATTTGTTTATTATCTTTATTGTAATAAGTTTACTATTTATAAAATAAATATATATTATACACAATACAAACTGCACGAAGGGACATTGCATAAACATGATATAGTGCAATATCTATACAAATACATACATGTACAGTTCATTTTCATTGTTATATCTAAGAACTACATAATATATACATATTAAATGATCGGAAACAAGAATAAAAATTATTTGAAACTGGGTTTATTAAATGTGCAATCATTAAATACCGGTGGAGATGAATTACAGGTCACGGTTGATAAGTTAGCACCCGATATTTTGGCACTAAATGAAACCTGGACACCAGAGGGGAGGGAAAAATATGCACCAGTATTAGCAGGATACTATCTTAAGAATAACCCACGGCCTAAGGGGGCTAGGGGAGGGGGGGTAGGATTTTTTATACGTAAGGGCTTGAGAGTACGTCAACGTCCGCACCCAAACTCCACTCTCGAGCAAATGTGGCTTGAGCTGACTCTGCCGGGTGTGGGACGCGTTGCAATCGGGACGGCCTACCGACCAGAGACCGTCAAAACCGAGAAAGCCATCGAAGCGATAAGTGAGTCGGTAAGTACTTTTGGGCATTGTGCATATATCTTTGTTTTGACTGACTTTAATATAGATTTGATGAAACCATATAGCGGAAAGGCCCCAGAGTTTCTGTCTTTTCTGTCACAGCAAAATTTGCATCAATTAATTAAAGAACCAACTCGTATTTATAAAAAGTCCGAGACCCTTCTTGATTTGATAATTACGGATGTTCCCGAATTATGTAGAAATACAAAAGTAATACATAACCCCAGTTTAAGTGACCATGCATTCATATTTGCAGAGTTTAAAATAAAGAAACCTAAAAAGGAATTACAATTTAAATATTCACGTCTACTGCATAAAATTAACGAAGATGATTTTAACAAAGATTTAATCACTTTGCCGTGGAATAATGTACAGTATGCTAAAAATATAAATGAGATGGTCGATAACTTCAACTATTTAATGATAAATATTTTTGACAAACATGCGCCTCTGATAAAAATCAAAATAAAAGAAAGTCCTCGTCCCTGGATTACAGATACAGTGAAAACGATGATGTCTCTGCGCGATAAAGCGCTGTCTAAGGCTAGAATAACGAAAAAAGATGATCATTATAGATATTATAAAGACCTGCGAAATCTTGTAATCAGTTCAATAAAACGAGAAAAATGCGCGTTCTTTACTCATTACGTAAATAATAATAAAAATTATCCCTCTAAAATGTGGAAATATCTCAAACAGACGGCTATATCCGGGAACAATACGCTAGGGAATATGATACCACCTCATCTAAATAAAGCAGATTCTATAAACGACTTCTTTCTTCAAGTCCCAGGCCAAGATGAAGTTGATAAGAGTGTCATAGATTTTTATAAAAACAATATATTAAGTAAACGCCAATTTAAAATAGAACCGTGCACAGTTGAGCAAGTTAAAAAAATTATTTCTAGTATACATACCAATGCAGCCGGATATGACACTTTGACCATGGATATGATTCGCATGACGTTACCGGTTACACTACCTATAATTACAATAATAGTTAACACTTCCTTGGCAAACAATATTTTTCCTGATGCCTGGAAATTAGCAAAGGTAAAACCAATCCCTAAAAATATAAAAGTGGAAGAGTTTAAAGACCTGCGTGCCGTAAGTATATTGCCAGTACTGTCCAAAATAATAGAACGAGTAGTACATACTCAACTAAGTAAATTTATGGAGGATGAACAGATACTACCAACAATCCAATCTGGCTTCCGTAGTGGACATGGTACCGCAACTGCCCTGGCACATGTCACCGACGACGTCATAAGTAGTGCTGACAAAGGTAAAGGTAGTGTTTTGGTGCTACTGGATTTTAGTCGTGCATTTGACTGTATAAATGTGGAGCTACTGGTTGCGAAGCTAAAATACTATGGTGTGTCTAAGGAAACTTGCGGTTGGTTTTACTCATATCTGTCGAATAGGAAACAGTATGTTACGATAGAAAGTATTCAAGGTGACATAAATAATTCGCAAGTTAAAGATGTGTCACGTGGATGCCCACAGGGATCGATTCTTAGTCCTCTGCTGTTTATCATCTATACAACTGACCTATTAAAGCAAATCGAAACTTGTAAAGTGCATTTATATGCTGATGATACACAAATATACCATTCTTTCAAACCTAAAAATACCATAGCGGCAGTTAAAAAGATTAATAGTGATCTGAAAGAAGTTTTTGATTGGGCTAAGACGAATGCACTTGTTCTTAATCCTTTAAAATCAAAATGTCTGATAATGGGAACTAAGAACCAACGTCAGCAAATAGAAAAACATAACCCCAACATATTAATTAATAACGAACCTGTAGCTAGAGTAAATTCCGTAAGAAATTTGGGTCTCCATGTAGATGGCGAGTTGAGATACGAGGAGCATGTCAACAGTCTGGTAAGAAATGCATTTTACAAGCTAAAGGTATTATACGGTATTCGGGACTATCTGACAGAAGAAGTTCGCAAGATCTTGACAGAGTCGCTGGTTCTTTCTCCCTTCAACTATTGCGACGTTGTATATGGACCTCGGCTATATGTGAAAACCGAGAGAGCAATCCAACGCGTACAAAATGCCTGTGCCAGGTTCTGTTATAGAATACCTAAGCGTGCTCACATTACACCATATCTAGATAAGCGGAAAATTTTGAAAATGAAAGCAAGAAGAGAATTTCATTTAGCGGGACTTATTAAAAAAGTTATAAAAACCGGACAACCTATCTACTTATATGATAAACTATCTTGGGCTAAAGATGCACACAATATAAACACACGCAGTAAAACTAATAATAATTTGTCGATACCAGAGCATAAAACGGTTAACTACAGAGGAGGTTTTAAGTTCTCTGCATCGAAAATCTGGAATGACCTTCCTCCTCCTTTAAAAACATTGAGTATGTCATTTGGTACTTTCAAATTAAAGTTGAAAAATATACTAATTTTAAAACAAATAGAGACCTCAAAAACAATATATACAACCATAAAAAAATAAACTGATATCGAAACATATATACATATATTTATATTAGATTTTTAAACATATATATATAAATATATATTTATTTATATTAGATATAGTAGTAGTATATTATATTAGTATAGTATATTAGTATAAATATAGTATATAAATTTAATTTTAAGTTTAATGTTTGAACATTACCATAATATTATAATTGTATTTGTTAAAGAGTTGAACATTAGGTTTACTAATAAGGTAATTGTACCTATATAAAATATTTACTAAACACGGAGCAGACTGGAAATCAGCGTTGTTCAGACGGATGTCTGACAACATGGCTGAGTCTGTTGCCATTTGCCTCAGATACATTATGTGTAGATATAGTTACTAAGGTGTTACTCTATTAAAAGAATTAGATTATGTTAAATTGTAAGGTAAGGTTTAAGTACATCTTTAAAGTGTAAAACTTCGTCTGTGGCAATAAAGATTATTTTCTTTCTTTCTTTCTTTCTTTCTAAAGCCAGTGGTGTTTAAGCATTCTTGGGAAATATTCTTTGTGTTAGTTTATAGCGATAAAATTTGTGCTTGGATGCATCCCCATCTATATAGTCCCTATGTATCTTCTAGCTCCACCATCGGAACCTGGGTCGCATTTAATACAAAACTACTCAAGCGGATTTAAGGTAACCGTCCACCTATCAGTATCGTACGTATCGGGCCAAACGGATTTTCATAAATATATGGAAAAATGCCGACAATGCCGATGAAGTGGACGCAATTTAGTGAATTTCTATACAAATAATACTGAAAACGATGCGTCTGTTGCGTACGATGCCGAAAAATGGACGCTTACCTTAAACCGCATGGTGCTGGTCCATGTTGAAGTGGCAGCTGAGCTCGGCCGCGCGCCGCGGGTCCGCCAGCAGCGGCACCCGCAGCTCCGAGATCTCGTACGCTGATGATAGATACAATTATAGAGGTAGAACAGAAAGTGAAAAAAGTTATAATGGTAAAGGCAAAAGTTAAGATGGAAGAACCAAGCCGTTATAAACTGTGCTACGAGCTACGAGTGATACAGGCTACGAGCTACGAGTGCTACGAGCTACGAGTGCTACGAGCTACAAGTGCTACGAGCTACGAGTGCTACGAGCTACGAGTGCTACGAGCTACGAGTGCTACGAGCTACGAATACTACGTAGTTTTAGAGCTACGACGACGTAGGTACCAAACACAATATAATTACGATAATGTTAATTCCTAATTTAATTCGTTTGCAAGACTAATTTTCAGTAATAACTGTCTCGTCAAAATATAAAATCTGTCTGTTTTTTAAAATTAAATCATCAATCCGAATATTTTTTACATTTTAATTCATGTCAGTTTATTTTTAGCTGTGCAAAATGTTGGCGGGGCTTGACAAATCCGTTAAACCAAATCCATTACTTACAATTGTTGCCGCATGTAGTTTTTCAGGCTTTAATTTCGGGGACAGAAGATAAATGGTCATGGAGAGTAAATGATACAAACAATACAGTGGTTATAAATAGTTAACTATAAAAAAAAGGATGTTAAAATGGTAAGTACGTAAGTACAAACCATACTTTGCTTGAAACGAATTTAAAATTAAAATTCAAGAAAAAAAAAAAAAACACGCACTCACGCCTTGTACTAATGTACTCCCTTGCGGGGTAGGCAGAGGTGCATTGCTGCACCCACTTTTCGCCAGAGTGTTATGTTAGTCCCAATGTAATAGGGGGCGGGCCTATTGCCATTTTACGGGCACATCCAAGACCTGAGAACAAATATCTGTATTTAAACAAATATCTGCCCCAGCCGGGAATCGAACCCGGGACCATCGGCTCAGTAGTCAGGGTCACTAACCACTACGCCATTCGGTCGTCAAAAATTCAAATTAAATATAAATACTTTATTTACAATAATTAGATAGTCAAATCTACTATTCATTCATCATCATTTTATGAAATATCTATTGAAAATGTATCACTATTAAAAAAAACATTAAATAGGTAAATAAAATATACATTATATACATCGTGTATCAGGGTGCTCATCCGTTAAAATGACGGTAGTACTTGAATCGGTAAATCACAGGTTTAACAAGCGTTCCCGGTGTATACGATTTTATTAGACGATATTTTTTGCACGTAACAGGTTGAACGTGTGAACAACGCGTTATAAATAAATCATGCCGATTCTATCGAACTACGCCTATAAAATATATTAAAGTTTTAGTTTTAGTATAAAATATCGGTAAACATTTATTTTATATCTATGACCGTGTTTTGGTGGATCATAGATGTTAAGGGATTATTAATTAATAATAATAAATTGCCCTAACTTTTAATACCACTGTATTTTTATAATTAGGATTAAAAACCATTGGATGGTTTCGTATTTCATTTTCGCGATACAGAAACGTCACTTTGGACAAAGTTGCAATGTGGTCCTTGATTGACCTAAGGGTAGGTAGATATATTATGTTGTCATGCGCAGTGGAAACTCATCTCTGGTACTTACATAAATGAAGTTACCAAACTTTTACATTTACTGAAATGAAAGAAAAGTTTGTTTTCAACCCTTTTGTATATTATTTATTACTTTTCTTCCATGGTAGCTGATGGAAGTTTCAAATATATACGGGTGAGTGAACAGATAAAAATATATGTTACTTAGATAAAAGTATTTTTGATTTTTTTAATGTTTTATCCTTGTTATTGAAGTTAACAAGGTATTCAAAAGTAGTAAGTATAGTAAACCAAAACGAGGCAACTCACTTTCAATTTCTTCGAGTTTGAAAATTTCATACTTCTCATATATTTTTTTACGCACAGATAGCAAACTAAGCAGTCATTTATTTTCATTAATATAGTCACTAAATTCTACCTATAATAAAGTACTTATATTTATCGTATTACCTAGTACCTGGTTGTCCTTTTTATCTCCAAATGTGAGTGTGAACGTATACCTACTTAAATGAAATGAACACATTCCCTTCGCAATACTATTTGATTGCCCATCAAGAGCTTGTCCGGAACGATACAATTATTCGGTTCACTCTGGGCCGGCGACAAAAACTTACTCGTATGTGTAATGCACTGACGCTTTATTATAATGTACTTCTGTTACTGTCGGTCTATTATACAGGATGTTACAAAAACGGTACTGTGATCTGATTGGGGCTGTACAACTCTACTCTGATACTCTGTTTAATGTTTATAGAATTAGTTCTACAGGATGTTGCAAATTAGGTATATATATATACCCATAATGACCCCCTGAGCCGAATGGAAGTGGCTCAGGGGGTCATTCTGGTCAACTTTTGTTCTACATCTATTGAAAATTCGCGAAAAAACTAATGTAGAGCAAAACCTAACTTACTTTTTAATTAGGCTCGGAGGCTGAAGCCTTATATGCGCCCAGGTTTCAATTATGCGACAACCATCGTAAAAGAGCGGTGTAATACGTTTGATTGAAGTACGCGTATTTCGTTTCGTGCGAAACTGGGTTTTACTGGAAACTCAAGTGTTGAGTAGCTGCGAGTAGCTGAGTCACCGGAGATTATGTTTCACCCGAGTGCTATCTGCCGTCGTGCAGGACGAGGTAAGACTATAATGCCGTGAGAGCGGTGACCGTACCAGGCTTTAGCGTCGCGAAGACATTGAAAACGTTTTGCGCGGAGGTTCAGTAATTTTATTACACTTTGAGCCGTTTTAAAACCGTAGAGCTACGTCTACAATGTGATTGACCTTGATATTAAAAAGTCTCAAAGTAAATTATGTTGGCAAAAGCTCCGACTAAACTTCTGACTAAAATACTAAACCAACGTAACTTAACCGAAAAAACAACAAATTTGGCGACACTAAGTAGTCAGAACAGAGGTCACTAAATAGTAGACATTATTGTAAAACGGGGATCAAAACTTCGTGGTCTATCTGATGGTCTGAAAGTAACCTGGGAGTATTTTTCACTCTCCCAATAAAGTGTCACAAATACTCCTGGCAGCAATCAAGGATCGTATATTCATAATTTATGAAAACAATCAGTGTAATAACTCGGAGCGACATTAATGCCTGTAATACGCATATCGCCCGCGGATAGTGTCAATTTTACTATAATTGAATCAAATTTCCATCGCACTCATTGTTTAAATCAGATAAATTGGCAACGCTGAACTAGTACGAAAATTGAGTTTTTTTTATTTATTGCATTAAATTATGTGCAAAAAGCTTATCATAATAGATAGATTACCTATGTATCTATGTGCCTAAGCAATGTTACCCAGACCTACGTACTTTTTTCATAAGTATGGTCAGAATGTTACGCGAATTGAATTATTGGGCACATTGCCAACAGCACAGACAATTTTTACTACAAAAAATGCCTAATTCAAATGAATGTGAGAACAAACTAGGGAGCGATAATCACCTAAAGAAAAGTTCTGGGGCCAAGGCAGAGTTTAGCGCCGACTGCCGGGGGTTGATCGCAGCCTCCATGCATCAACGCCTCATTTGATGCGAGCAACTTTCCCCGCGGGGTTAGCGCCACGCCCACGTTGGGACTGATATCGCCGTCTATCTCTAAAGTTAAGTTAGGAGAGTAGGCTATTCTAGACTAAATTAATTGACATTATTAATAAAGAACCTTATGAATTTATTTGATGCATTATTAACTCTATTATGCTGTGACGATCGAAATACAATAAAATAGATAATTCTCCAATTATACGTACGTACGTACGTACTTACTTATCAAAATTTAATATAAAATTATTGAATAAATTAAAATTTTGTACTGCACAAAATCATATCAAAACATTGAATATATATTATTAGGTACATCTATCAAAACTACGAATTTTCAAAAAATAGTCGTGGAGGAAAATAACAAAAAAGAAACCTTTTGGGCGAAAACAAACAGGTAGGTACGTTACCGACGTCAACAGCCTTATATAATAATAATAATAATTTATTTATTTCAGACAATTTGTCCATATAAAAACACACATTTACAAAACTTAAATTCTAATATCTACTTAACACTACTTAATAACTAAAACAGATTTTGTTCTTATGACTAGTTGCCAGACAAGTGGACTGTCATTTCTTTCTGCTATAGCACTTAGGATACTGTTACCGCTCCCCCGCACTCTGCCCAAAAGAGAGGCCGACTTCTTGCGCCAGATTGCATTGAAGCCGTCTGTGCGTGCCTCGGCGAACATTGCTGAGGCACTGCAGAAGCGGGGTAGCCGCAACAGTGCCCTAAATGCATTATTGAATTGGATACGCAGAGCATTATACGCCTTTTGGGTATATCTTACCCACAAACTTCCCGAGTACAAAGAAGTGCAGTATGCTTTAAAAAGCGCAATTTTGACTGCAGGTGTACATCGGGAAAATCTGCGGGCCAGCATATTCGCCCTGACTGATAATGCTCTGCGTTCCCTCTCCATGTCCGCGTCATCATTCAGGTCCTCGGTCAACACGTGCCCAAGATATTTAAACTGATGAGCTCTTCTAAGAGCAACACCGTTGAGCCTGATGGGCGGAACAAAAGTTGGGACCTTGGTACCTGACTTAAAAACCATAAATTCCGTCTTTTTGGTATTGTAGTTAAGTCCATGAGATTTTGCGTAGGACTCACACACTGCAAGCAGCTCGTTGAGTGCACTGACAGAGGGGGCCAGCAGCACCATATCATCAGCGTAGCTGAAGTTGTTCATACACACACCATCGATATAGCAGCCAATATGCATGCTGCTGAGCCCCTCTATCAGCGCGTTTATATATAAACTAAAAAGTATGGGAGAGCTCAACCCCCCCTGTCTCACCCCACACTCAGGCCTACACGGCTCTGAAAATTTACCTAACCACCTGACTCGATTCTCTTGATTGAGGTACCAGTACCTAAAGAGAGATATCAACTCCGGTGGCAGACCCACTTCCTCCAGCTTCCGCCATAGGATGTCGTATGAGACAAGGTCAAAAGCCTTTGAAAGGTCCATAAAACATCCGTATACTGGTGTCCGTCTGTCAGTGTAGTACCTGATAGTGTGTTTCACACTGAGAATAGCAGATTCTGTAGATAACCCAGCCCGGAATCCGAACTGGGCATCGTGCAGTTTTATACTCTTATTCAAATACGAATTCAGCACACTATCAAGCACTTTAGCTACTATGGTAGCTAGGGAAATAGGCCTGTAATTTGACTTGTCTGATACGTCACCGGTTTTACTTTTTACTATAGGCACTACCAGAGTCCTTACCAAGTCAGGTGGTAGGTATGAATGACTTAAACATAGGTTGAAAAGCATCGCAAGCACTCGAGGCAGGTGGTAGCCAGCATGCTGCAGGTGCTCGATACTGAGCCCGTCATGGCCCGGCGATTTGCCTCTAGTCATTTTTGTTATAGCTAGTCTAACATCTTTTGCAAGGATTACTGTTGAAATGTTGCCATGAGCGAACCCAGCCTCGAACTGCCTACAAGGGGACCCTAATGGAGACTGCACCGAGAAATGGTTCTTAAATAGCTCAGCTATCTCCTCTGGGCTAGACACGCCTTCGACACTCACAGGAACGCTGGGCTTCGCATTAAGTCTGTTCGTACACTTCCAGAAACCCTTGAAATTGGAGTTAGCATGATGAGATGCGATCATGTCCATTTTAATTTGATCTTGGTGATTTTGGCACCATTTGAGCTTACTTTTAAACACTTTACGTGACTGAATCATGTCCGTGTAAATAGGGCCTGCATTAGGTCTACCATACATCACCCAGGTATTAAAACTAGACCTAGCATTCAAATGAGCCTCGCTTACGTGTCTATTCCAGCCGGTTAACATTTTATATTTCTTGCTCTTAACATGCTTATCTTCGAAAGATTTACATGCAGCTACAGACAGTGTGGTTACTACAGCAAAGTATATTCTATTTATAATAATTTTATGACTCTCATTATTACAATTATTCTGACAACAATTTTGACATTCTGACGGGAAATCGATGCCTTTTAACTTATTATTACATAAAGTGTGATAAGTGTGAGTCTGGTTACAGTTCCTTTCCCCCCAATGGATTTTATTACGCACAAAATCATTAATGGGGACTTTCTGCCTAATTACACTTAGGTTACACTTTGTTATTAGCGGGTAATGGTCAGACCAGTACACGTCATATTTTACATACATATCAGTGACACACTGCCAGGCCGCCCCTGTTACGATACAATGATCCAGCCACCGCCTGCAACCGTGTGCCTCGCTAATATATGTATAAGTTCCTGGTGGTAATTTATTTATGTCCGCACAAGTCCAGTCTTGTTCCACTGAAAAGTCTATGAGTTCATTATAAAAACACTCACCCGGATGTGCATTAAAATCTCCAAGGACAAAAGCTGTTGCAACATTACTTTCCTCTATTATAGCACTTATTGCACTTAAGCAGTCTGTAAACTCTGCCAGATTCTCAGCACAATCTGTAGGCATATACACTGTTAGAATTAATACTGGTTGATCGTTTGTGGTTACCCTAATCGCCGCGATTCGGGGATTCGCACACTGTATCACAGACACACACGGAAACACCGATTTACGCCACAAAATTGCGACACCACCGTGAGGCCTTCCCTTTAGAATGCCCGCGGAGGTATCCACCGCCGACGTCCCGGTGCTCCCGAACTCTTCGTGGATAGTTGCGAGGTAGGGCAGCTCGCATGGCAGCAACCATGTCTCCTGAAGTGTTATTATGTCTGAGATATTGCATAATTCCTTAATTTCTGTAACAGAACGTCTCACGTTCTTACAATTATATGTAGCTATAGTTGTATTATACATAGCTAGGTAGTATGGTTCTGTTCACTGCTCTGCTCAGGATTTAGGTAGCGCACAAACACACACTTATATCCCGCCATTTTACAACGTAAAAGTCACTACTTTTGCATTGTCGCTGGGTTTTAAATACACGGCGGAGTTGCATGCGAGTTCCAACTTTACCGCACAGATTTTTAGTTTCAAATTATTTAAGAAGCTTTTAGGTGGGAAGTTCCACTGTTCGGCTTTATAACTTTAAGTTAGCGTGTATGTAGGGTTGCTGGAGGTAAATGAGGCGACTTGTGTGATAATGCGAACATGCTCGATGGTTTCAAACTGTGACTCTCGGTGTAAATCTTACGGTGTCTGGTGCTCTTTTGCATATGGCTAGGCTAACTACTAAAGCTACTTAAGAACATTTTGTGAAATTATCTGTGATGAATGAAATGTGAAATATCATTTGACGAGCATTTTCTATGTTAAACTAAAAGCCAAACTCCTACCTACTAGTAAGTATAAAAATAGCATTGTACAGTCTGAGTGATTTGAGGGTAGGTAATGTTTTTAATTTCAGTTTATTAAAAATTTATCTGACAGGTAGCTCACATGATAACTGGGATTCAGGATTGTATAGCTGGCCATAATTTGATAAGATAAAGTATTTGAATATTTACTTTCGTCATTTCACTTACACTGTAGAGACTCTCACCATAATTTGCGTTTTTTAATGCCGATATGTTAACTTCACTTTTCAATTTCGTGCCCGCTACACCGTTTAATTAATTACGGTTTAAATACACGACAGTGTCGTCCCGGTCGGACCCGCTCCAACCAGTAAACCATACAACTCTAGCTTGACAAAAAACGAACGAACGATAGCTTTTATACAATCTGTAAGTTTAATGCAATGTGGTAGGGTTGTGGTTAGCGCAGCAGCGCGCCGGAACTTCGTAATTCGTAAGGTAGAGTGGCCCCAAGGGTCGACTCGGCCTACCCGCTCGTGATATCATTGAAATTAGTTTATGCTCTACCCTGAGATTAACATTTAAATTACATAATGTAAAATTAAATCTATAATAACGTTTTTTAAATGGCAATACTTTTTTGTAGGTGTTTTAAAATACCTACCGATACCAGCCACGTATTATAAAAAAATGTTTTGTAAATATACTGACTGAATTGCAGGGCTGTGAATGCTTTGATTAACTTAATTAGCGTTGAGTAAAAGTTAGTTATCAAATAAAAATATATACATAAAAACTTACCATGAATAATTTAAATAGATATTTTACATCGCTCCATACCCGCCACTGCCCACCCACGTGACTATTGTGGCAAAAGACAGTGGCGGGATCACGAAATCGATTCTTCGGAGGAAAAATTGAAAATTTCTACGTCGACGCCGCCCGTTTGTCACGGGCCGTAACAAATATTCGATATCGCATCACAATTTTCATCTCACAGTAAAGCGCGCGATGCTGCTGATATAAATTCATAAAAATATACTTTCGCTATCATCTTTCTAATATTATGGACGTGAAAGTTTGTGAGTAAGTAGAGCGGTGGTGGCGTAATGGATAAGGGCTCGTCCTCTCAATCGAGAGGCCGTGGGTTCAAATCCTGGCCTGTACCAATGAATTCTTTCAATTATGTTTTCAATTAAGGAGTTTAAGTTCAATAATACCACGTGCTCTTACGGTGATGGAAAACATCGTGAGGAAACCTGCACATCTAGATTCTAGATGTGTATCCTAGATTAAAAGTGCATTGTACTTATCCCAAAACGGCGATATGGTTCGCAACTCAAATTACCACTTCGAGGCACTGTTTTCAATCGATAGAAGACAAAATCGGAAAATGTAAGGAAAATTCGCCGTGAGTACTAAACACAACTCTGGAAACAGCGTATAAAAAAATTGTGATGATTGGATAATTTGTTGGTATATATGTATCGATTCTAAAAGAGCATACTTTGAAAGTAATGAAATAAATTTGGATGAATAACAAACATTTTGTGTTTTATTGATAAAGTCCCGATACTTTTTACACAGAGTAGTATAATTAAATACCATACTTATTTAACTTTGCATAAAGATTGCATATGTTTTATATTCCCTATCTCTTTTGTATTTTTTTACCTACATATTAAGATAGTTATTAAGTACATAATTCCTATAAATCAATTAATTGAGTACTAAATTATGTACAGTTAATTAAATCAGAATCCAGCCTAAACGAATATCGCAAATTATAAAATACAGAGTGCGATGAGGCAGGGCTCGCTAATTGGTTATTCATGAGTTAGTCGACGCAAAAAGTGTTAGCGTTGCAAATTTCCAAACACTAATGGAGTTATAAAACTTTTTTCACCCTTTTAACGGAAGCTGGCTGGCTGAAAAGAAAAATGATGTATTCAAACAGATATTTGGGTTACGGTTGTAAAACCCCTACCTATATTCTATAAGACTCAAAGTTACATTGTTACTGAATAAAATAAATACTTAACTTTACTAAACATAATTTATATTCATAAGTTGACTTAATGAAACATACTTTTTTTATACCCAAATAACATTTTGATTAATCTAAAATAAAATACTATAATTTTTTACTATGTTAATACCAAGTCTGGAATATCGAAAAAAGTGAAGTCGACGTTCAATGACAAAATTCTACCCTATAACATTATTGAGAAACACACTCATAAAAAAATCCCCAGTGTCAAGGCATTATGACTTTTGACGCCATAAAACAAAGGTCCTATCAGGGGACTTTTTATCCGGGAAACCGTATACTAACTTTTACCAAGTTTATACTTCACTAAGCACGTAAAGTTAGTCTATCAGCGCCATATGTTGCAACTTGATGTCATTACTTCACTTGAGATGGAGTTTGCTGGAGCACTAACTCGTAAGAGCATCACTAGTTAAAGAATAATTAGCATGCAACTTCGCACTAACGATATTCTAACTTTCATATCAACTTTAAGGCTTGCTGAGTATACAGGACTTATTATTAGGTTGTGATGCGTATAAAATAATTGTTATAGTAACATTCATCATAGTGCAGTCGACATGCTCCGTAACACTTAACATAAGCCTAATTCCATTAACCTAACCATTTCCCAAGACCATCCAACCAGATTTGGTTACTTCTATAAAAATACCTTTATATTGTCCACAATTCAAATCATTTATTGATAAGGTCAAAACTTATACGTCATTACATGTCCACAATTCGATATACTAATTTAAAAGGCTGTTTAACATGGACCAGCTCTATCAAAATTTTTAAATGAAAAGACACAGCGAGATCAAATAAATTCACCAACATCATTACGGTGCATGAAATCTGATTTAATAGGACGCCAATTTCTCTGCGTAATATTTCCCTAATTCAAATTTATATGATCTTATTTGCCTTTCTGAAGTTAAAAAGCTTTCAAATTACGTTATTTATATGTTACAGCTAAAGCAAGTGGCAACGGCGTCATCGTAAATTTAAAAGTTTCCGTCGTTGCTCACTTGCGGTAAATCAAACAGTATTTGTGGGCACCGGGTGATATTTGTCCAGTGTGTTACCTCCATAATATCTGTTACTAATAGTGGATACAGGGTGTCACAGGTTAAAGTGCGCATCCAAAAAATTGTAACACAATTCGTCATTCTAAACAACTTTAGTTCAAAGCCTTTAAAATAATCTCGATACAGAAAACTTTTTATATCTTTGCTGATTACATGGCCTAAAGACCAAGGGTGAAACATGCTTATTTAATTCTGAGACGAGGTTTGGTGTCAGCGAGATCGCGAGGGAGCTAATGAGGTCGAGAAATTCAACAAGCATTTACCTCGTGGTAAAAACACATAGCGCACTACATGATGGAAGAATAACAATCATAAAAGCATGAATTGATAGCTAAAGTATTATGTAATAAAAAAATGGTTTACTTATTAGGAAAAGCAAAACAAAAATAAAGGTGTGTATTATTATGTATTTTTCTTCTATCCATGACCACACCACGGTACTTTTCTACCTACATGCTTTCAACATTTTCGTTTCTTTCTTTCCACGCGGAAAAAAACATATTTTTGATACATTTACCTCGTGGTGTGGCATTTTATGGCTCAGCTGAATTATGATAAAATATTTTATATGCGTTCAGGACATGTTACGCTTCTGCAAGATGATTACTCGTTGAATCTGCACGTTTATAGCATTAAAAAAAAGAACCTAAGAATTTCGTGGTTTTATACCTACATGACTCAGGATCAGTAAAATCGACGAAGAATGTTTTTAGGTTATACCTACCTAACCTTAAAGTTTTCTACTACTAAATGTAAAATATCCATCCACTATACAGTACATACTTATCGTATGTGCCATTTTTATTCAGTATTAAATACTAAAATTCCTATACATACTGAATAACAGTAACAATGAAACATTTCTCCTGCCAACGGTGCGCCTTACAGGCAAGTGATAATAATACTAAGCCGACTTCCTCTGTTGATGTGGCTGTCTTGTGATGGAGACTTCAACAGAACAGACATCGTATTCAGAACTACTGAGCGTTTCCAAAGTGATAGTGAAACATTACATAGTATAAAAAAAACTTCCTACTACAATATCTGTGCATAAATTTCATTAAAAATGTAACAGATCTTGATGTGTTTTCAAAAATGACTCATGAAAAAGGCCGCATACTAATTCCAATGCCAATGCCTAAACCTTCTTCCCTACAATATAATTAATCCTTCGCCAGTTACTTAGTTAATCTTCGATGCACAAGGAATTCATTATAGCTTCGGAAACGTTGTTTTTCTTGTCTTATCCCTTATCTTGAATAGGAAGCTAGCTGCTAGAATCCTCTTTGCAAACAAAGACGTTTAGAGAGTCGACCCTCAAGCGTATCCTCTACATCTACAGCCTCTGAGCGTTTCTGTTATGTTAATTTCAAATCCCGAACAATCACACGGAACAGTGAATGTCGCCGGAATCAAGACAATATTTGTAATCTTATCTCCACTTCTCGTTAGACTCTGGCGCAAACTTCGAGAACACAAATTCAATTGTTTTGATGTCGATAATGTAAATTTTCTGTAGGTAACCTTTTTGCCCTTGTAGTATTGACAAGTTGCCAAAATATGGCGCAGTATTTAACAGAAAAACATTTCTAAGTAGTCGGTGAATTGAAAATGTAGAATTTAAAAAAAATTACAGTCATAGGATTGACCTTCGTGACTAAACTGTGTAAATTACTATTTGTGTAATTCTTCAATCAACCTAACAAAAAAGTTCATGATAGGTGCTTTATTATAAATAAAATTGGACTCAAGTTAGATTTTTTTATATGTCCAATTTTTTATTTTATTTGACATAGTTAAAAATTTAAAATGTAATACGGACGTACTTATCTACGCGTTCTATTTTAAACTGTGGCGTGTATGTATGTATGTATGTTTGTCTGTTTCTTTGTTCCCTCCTGTAGCCTAAACGACTTGATAGATTTTAATGTATGAGGTATCGTTAGAAGCGTATTGATTGCGCGATGGTTATAGGCTATGTGACGTTACATTCAAATGTATATAGCGCCCTCTAGAGGACAAAAAGTGATGATCGAAAAAAATAATATTTTCCAACTATGCCGTGTGGGATATCAAATGAAAGGGCTTGATTAGCACATTACAAATATATGCATATTGTAGGTATTTAAATCACAACACCAAAATTATTGAAATAAAAAATGTTCATAAACTAACCCGACTACTGACATAAAATTTCTTAAAATAAAAACAACTAAAAAGGTACAAATAAAAAATATATAATTACTAGCTGTTCCCGCGCGCTTCGCTTCGCCTTAAAAAGTTTTCCCGTGGGAATTCCGGGATAAAAAGTAGCCTATGTTCTTTCCCAGGGTCTAAACCGTATGTATACCAAATTTCATTCAAATCCGTTCAGTAGTTTTGGCATGAAAGAGTAACAGACAGACAGACAGACACAGTTACTTTCGCATTTATAATATTAGTTAGGATTAGGATAAACAAACGAAAAACCCGACTGCACGCTAAAAAGATGAAAACAAGCCCCAATGTTAATGGAAAGTATCGCAAGCGGGGACCAACTTGACCACAACACAAGGTATCTACATATCTAGGTAACATTCAGCTAAATGGTGAACTTTCTGCTGGTCCCCGCCTTCGATACTTTCCATTAACATTGGGGCTTGTTTTCATCTTTTTAGCGTGCAGTCGGGTTTTTTGTTTGTTTTTCTAGCCAGTGACTGGCGCCAGCATTACTGGCTTCGTGTAAACTCTACTTAAATTGATGTATACCCGTAGATTGACGGGCAGATCGTGTCGCATCGAGACTGATCGCTTTAATGGCAGACAGAACCTGACTTGAATACTATCTTTATACATAGTTACACCTTTTAGAAGAAAAAACATTGTTAGCAGCTGAAAAAGTCAACTTAGGATGCTTACATAGAGAGACTGGGTCCTTAACCTGATGTTTATCTTTCTGCGAGTGCGCTAGAGCATTTCCCGGTTTCAAATCTCTCAGTGACGCATACCTTATCAAGTTACCGGTACGGGTAGATACAAGCAACCCGATACTTTATGTTTAAGCACCCTTACACAATTAAATTATTTACGTTTGTTAATCCCAAAATCGTATGCCTAAACTACGATGCAACACTCAGCTAAAAGAGTTTATATATGAATTTTGAACCATAATTCGAACAGGGAAAGAAAACGGAAGTCTTTTCCGTTGGAAACTCTGAAACAGCCCTCCACACCTCCTGGAACTAACCTGGACAGATGCCAAAGGAAATGTCCAACAACTTCAAACATAGCGAATAATGTAACAGACTTATAACTATAAAAGTCTGTTAATAAATAGTTGTGATAAACTTATCACAACTATTTATTCTGAATTGCATCCGTATATGTAAAATTGTTACATATTGTTAAATTAGTAAGTAAGTAATTATAACGAAAAAAAGAACGACACAAATCATTGTAGGGACTTACGTCGAAGAAGCAACTTAAATATTTCGTCTTGAATAGTCTTGATTAAGCTTTCTTAGTAGGTACTTCGTAATTATTTTTCAATTGACAGTAAAATAATGAAGTGAGTCCACAATATTTATGGGCAGCAACCATTGATCCAGTGCCGCTTTTTGCGTCGCTTGTTGCGATGTTTTCTGCTATCACTAAACTTAATTATGCAAAATCTAAACGTCGCGAGGAACGCCGGGCGCATAAATTTTCAAGTTGTTCCTCGATAATTTATGTACGAACTGAAAGTAGTTGAGGGAACTCCGTCCCTAAACAAACTTATTCATGTACCGAGGGGTAATCGGCCGACACAATGGGAACAACCCGAATACGGCCCTCGGGTGAACGGGAAGTGGCCGAATGAACATAATAGGCAATAAACTGTTTGTATGGGGACTGATATATTTATACTCCTTACGACCGAAAGTAGCCATTGCCCATTTCTACGATCTATTAATACGTTATTGGGTCTTGAGGGAAATAATGTAAGTGCTTGCTTTTGGAACCAAATTGTGGCTTACTATTTTTTGGTGAACTAGTCAATAAGTACCTAAGTTATAATGAAGCCGTTAAGTAGTTGTCATCATCTTCTTCTTAACGGCATCGGTAACATACACTAGAGCTAACACTTTGTCACCGTAGTGAAAGCCAATCATATCAGTTTTCAGTTGCCGTCTGGCCAGGGCGCGTCGTAGGACACATACAAAGTACCTACAGCTGATACGTCACTCAGGGAGGCTCCTTTCGTATCCTAATTCGTGTGATATCCTGAATATCTTATCACACTTATCAGTGTATTCAGTATTTTTTTATCATAAGAACATTTCTTAAATATTTTTGTGTAGTCACAACTTTAGAAGTTCTTTAACTTTTTATATTTTTTTATAAATTAAACTGACTATAACGTATAGGTAGTAAGCCAAATGGAACTTTGCCCAGTATACCGCAGTAGCATAGCAAATTAATCGCGATTTACGGAGCTTGCCAATTTGTACTGAATTCAATAGTGTTCATGACACTTCATTAGTCACTCAATTATAAACGATATGGGGCAAGCAATATTAATTCATGCATTTACTAACAATATTATCGGTGTTAACGTCATATAAGATGCATTCAGCTGTATAATATATAATAATTAGTCATGTTTATTGTTAATGTTTATACAGGATGTGGCAAAAAGGTACCCTTGCCGAAACTGTAGGTTTAGGCTGGTTGGTCTTCTTGATTATTACTAATACTACGAGTAAGATTATTATTATTACACAGACCAGTTGAATATAGGACCCCTCTTATTACATCGGTAGTAAACAATGTCTGGGCCTAAGGCGAATTAGAGCTCTCTAATTAGTCATCTCATTGTTACTGAGATGAAATAAAACAAATATACCATTCGTGGTTTCCTATTATTAGCGTTTGTACACAGAAGAAATTCGGCACCTTTATTAGTTCCATGTTGATATAGGTCAAGCAATAAAATAGTGATGTCACGGTTTATATTGGCACTTCACCTCGGACTAGTCAGCACGGCTATAGTCAAACATGATCAGGTATTTACTGGAGTAAATCAACAACGTCCTTTGAACGTACGGGTTATTTTATTGAGTTGAGTTTCGCTTAGATTGATATTGTATGGACCTGATTATTTTTCTGACTAACATTCGGACCAATGGAACAACGATAAAACGTGACTTAAGCTGCGTACAGACCGGCCAAACGAACGGCAACGAACGGGTTTCGTTGACCTTCGTTGCTGCAATCTGCCCTGTATTATGTATGATAAATATCCATCGTTAGGCGTTCGTTGCGCGTACGTTGGGACGGTCTGTACGCAGCTTCACACTATTGCGACAATGTAAATTTTCATCTCCTACCTGAGCTCTTTTCCATACATCTTCGACGAAGAGCTGATTTTCAATAGCCCGATAAAAGTTATATAGGCAATAATTCTGATGCTGTCTGACGCTCAATGTTAAAGTATTAGACAGTGACAGAAAAAAAATATTCGTCAGATAACATTTATCAGGCTATAGAAAAATCAGCCCTAAAAAATATTATTCTATAATATGTTTTATCTATACGTAGATCTTAATTGAAAATAATATAAAGTAAAAAAAATACAGTAATCGTTAGCTTTCCCAAAAAAAAAACACAGTTTTGGGGGATAATTCTGGCGGGCGATAGGTCGCGTCTGGCCCGGCCGGATTATGTAGGTAAAACTCAATAATCCCCCGACAACCATCTGGGAACAATAGACATTGTAAGTTTTTCGGGATAAAATTCAAGTTCCGTAATCAAATTGGCCCGCGAACTACAAATTGGATCTGTCTGGAGTTGTTGCTGCGACTTTTGCACCATTAGCTATATTCCATGTACAGTCCTACTACACTGCCGGGCAATGAAAAAGTTCCACTCACAAAATGGCGACAGCAAACGATCCCAATTTTATCAAAGATTTTATTTAAAATTGGAACAAAATATTACTAATTTTAGTTGGTAGTATCCTGATGCTCTGTTAAATGTACTTCAATGTTTCAAAAGGCGTCATTAGGTTAGCCTTTTCTGTTTAGCAGTAATTTGGTGTTTTTCTCAGTGGAACCATTTCATTGCCCGTGAGTGTATAAAGTCACGACAATAAAGAGTGCGATTTTGCTAAGATTTTTTATCATTAAGTACTAGTTATTTCCTTACATATACAAACATTTTAAAAATAAAATACCGTTTGGGTATGGCTTTTAAACGGATTTGTCCTTTAAGTAAATATAATACATCGATTAAATACGGTCTGTAACAATTAGTTAGAATCCACTTCCGTTTTAAGAACTTCATAGTTTTACTGTACTTGTAGACACCAAAAAAGCTACATTGGCAGTGCAAACACTTTAATGTAATGTTATGATCCACTGATGGGTGATATAAAAAAATTAAAGTTATTAATTATTTTTTATATAAATACTATGAAAAACAAGCGTGTGTTAGCTGCGAAAAAATATTGGAGTAGTAATCCTTTGTGGGCGAGTCCAACTCGCAGCTGTTTTTTGGTAGGTTATATAAATATGAACTCGTAAATTTCCCGTGAACTTTAGAGGATAGGTTCATTTTTCCGACACTCTATTATTAGATTCAAAGTATGTAATGGAATATTCATTTATAATAATACCTACATGGAATATGGTAGATATTCATTTAATTACTTCACGAGAATAACAGAGCTACGGTAAAGTTTCATTTAACATCTGTTTGCTCGCTTCATCCCTGTACACAACATCAACGTAAGATAATGAAAATGTACCCAGCGTTTATTACTTCTATGTTAGAAACAAAGTACATTAAAACTTGAAATTCATCCAGAAAATTATATATTATTCAAGTTTAAAACCCGTAGCATAGATACAGAGTGATCAAAGATTGGAAGTCCAGAAGGGCTAGTTTAGCAGTTGTTCTTAACCATATTAAAGCCGCTGAACAACATTTGTATACTTAATGTAATTTCCATCAAGTAGGTACTTATGAATACTTATACACAATAATTACTGTAATACACTTTAATTTTATTTACCTATACTTACAACTTTTAATGAATATTGTGTCGGAAACATTTAACTACTATCGCGTAATTCACGGATGTGATTCCTTCCTGTGTGAAGAACTGCAACCCGCACATTTTTCATTAAGTAATATATTTGGTTGGAATCCGTTTATCAAATGGAATTTCAATCATACGAGGAATCGTTTGAGTGAAGATATTTCCAATAGCCAGCTGAGCAGCGTTATTATATGTATAAAAAAGTCTCTAACATTTAATATTTATTCAAAATACATAAAGGCGAATTCTTAGACATTACTAACCTAATTACTACGAGAAAACGTCCTCACACTTTACCTAAATAGTTAGGTACCTACATACTATTGATGTTTCTTTTTATAATGTATGCTCTTATAGGTTGCAACTTGCAAGGAACGATTTACCGTGTATACGATATAAGTATTTATTTTCTTTAAATAACTCTTTTTCTCTTTATTATTCTAGACAGAGCAATGCAATGGAGACAATCCCTTTCTGTCTGCGGGTCGGGAAATTCAAGACATTATGATCTCTCAGGCTTGAAATATTACATTTTCTTGGTTACTCCATTTTAAAGCTGAACAAACTGTTTATATCCGTTAAATTTTACAATAACGGAGTGTGGTGGGTATTGTCTACTACTGAAATTATTCAGAGTTTAATTTAATACTTATACAGGCGCGAACCCTTACAAAATAAAGGATGAGTAATAATATTGATGTAAGGCAAGTTTTTGTTTCTGTGCTTGACGAATTTGCTACCTGCATGTTACTTTATTATTAATCAGTCTCTTGTTGTTTTTTGCTTGGGCTTGCTAATATCATTTGAAATTATGTATTGTAGTTTATTGTTTAACTTTAAACTGTATATTTTCAAACGAAGTTTCGGTAAAAATGCTTTCGTGCATTATTTATGCTATTATGTTTTGTCTATTGTGTGTGGATGCCTAAAAGAAATGAGTACTTATTTTTATGCTAAGTTAGCTTGTGGTAACTGCCTAAACTTATTTTTATTGCTTGATTTGCTGACATTGTTTGCATTTTCACCTTTAAAGTCGCACTCGAATATAGGATATATAAATAATATAGGTATTTTGAGTTCTCTGATAATTATGGAATACGAGTACATACTTATAATAACTAATATTATAATTGCTAAATTAATAAATAATAATAATAAATACAGGCGGATATTTCTCAAAATTCAATGCCTACTGCAGATTACTATCTTGCTTTTTAGGTCATTGTTTTATATATTTCACCGTTCGTACATTTTTATTATACTGGATATTAAATCAGTTTTTATTCAGCTATTTCACTGTCTTGAACAATGTCGAATCTAAATATTTACCATCAGAACGTAAGGGGTCTGCGTACAAAGACAGACATTTTTTCGAGAAATGTAAGTATGAATAATTATGACGTCATAACCGTAACGGAAAGTTGGCTCCACGATGGGATATTTGACCAAGAATTATTCGACGAGCGTTACTGTGTTTGGAGGAGGGATCGTAACTATGTCCACACGCAACAAGAGCGCGGGGGTGGAGTTTTGATAGCCATAAAAAAGGAACTTAAAGCTATCGAACGATCCGACTGGAACTCGTCTGCGGAGGACCTCTGGATCTCAGTGTCGCTACGTTGTCCCGTAAATAAAACTGATTTTAAGTTACATATTTGCACCCTTTACTTATGTGAAGAAAACTTAGGTTTATCTTTTTCCGAACGATTACAGTGTTTCTCTGATAAACTCGAATATGCAACCACGCACAACGATTCAGACAAATTTTTAATTTTGGGAGACTTTAACATGAGCTTCATTAAATGGATTTCAACCGAATGTGGTCTCGAGGCATCGTCAGTAACAGGTGATCATGCAAATAACTTCCTTGATACAATTAATTTCTGCGCTCTTCAACAATTTAATAATGTTCAGAACGAATTTAATCGTATATTAGACTTAGTTCTTTGTAATGACCAAGTTGTGGTCCATAAATGCAATGCGCCGTTAGTGCCTGAGGACCCTCACCACAAAGCTATCTGCGTTTCTCTCTCTTTTGTCGAACTTGAACCTCTTCCTTCACTGAAGCGCCGAACGTTCTGTTATAATCGTGGCGACTATGATAAAATCTGTAAAGATATTTGCGACGTTGATTGGTTTTTAATATTGTACAACGGGACTTATGAAGAATGTATAACATCTTTTTATAATATAATTTACGATATTCGTAATAAATATGTACCGTTAAGTAATCAGACAGTAGGTAAATATCCGCCATGGTATAATAGAAGCCTCATCAAATCTCTTAATGAAAAGTTTAAATATCATAAAAAGTACAAAAAATATGGAAATTTAAGTGATAAGTTTACATTTTCATTTCTTAGAGATAAAGTGAAACGACTTGAAAAACTTTGTTACGACCGCTATATTTCTGTTATTGAGGATTCCATTGAATCAAATCCTAAGTCATTTTGGACTTTCATAAAGAGGAAACGTAAGGGGACCTCCTTTCCATCTTGCATGACTTACTCGAATATTTCTTCTACTTCCGGTGAGCAAATTAGTGATCTGTTTTCGAACTACTTTCAATCTACGTTTAGACAATGTGATCAGCAGTTAAATTGCACTCATGCTAGTAGTTTTTTGAACCAGTCAAATGCAGTTTCTGACGTCAGCTCGGTCGAAATATCATCATCTGAAATAGAAAGATTGCTGAAATCTCTAGACTTAAATAAATCTGCAGGGCCAGATGATCTACCGGCAATTTTTCTGTCTAGGTGTTCCAAGGCCCTGTCAATTCCTTTATCTTTGCTTTTTAAGAGGTCACTTGCTGAAGGTGTTGTCCCTGTAATATGGAAATCAGCTTTCATTAGTCCCATCCATAAGAAGGGCCCAAAAAACTTGGTCGAAAATTATAGGCCAATATCTAAATTGTGCCTAATAGCTAAAGTTTTCGAGCGTATTGTTTATAACCAGGTTTATTCGGCTCTTAAGTCAACGTTCAACGAACAGCAACATGGCTTCTTAAGGCAAAGGTCAACTGTGTCTAACTTATTGTTATTTAATGATTTTATTTCGGATCAAATGAATAACAATAATCAGGTGGACGCTGTTTATACAGACTACAGTAAAGCCTTTGACCGTATAGACCACAGAATGTTACTAAAAAAACTCCTTCAGTCTGGCATTCGAGGAGACTTGTACCGCTGGTTTTCATCTTACATCAGTGACAGATCTCAGGCTGTGGTTTTAAATGGTTACATGTCTCACTGGACATGTATTCCCTCTGGAGTCCCTCAAGGATCCCTGCTCGGGCCACTCCTTTTTATCATCTATATTAATGACATTGGCACCTGTTTCCGTTACTGTAAATATCTCCTCTTCGCTGATGACATGAAGATCTTTAGGGTGGTCAATAGTTCGATCGATTCTAGCCTCCTCCAAGATGATCTTAACCGAGTTATATCGTATTGTATCCTAAACAAGTTAGATATTAATGTTTCAAAGTGTTTTTCGGTATCGTTTGGCCGTAAACAAAATCTCACAAGTGTCTCTTACAGTATATACACCGAAACCATAACAAGTTGTAATAAAATCAGAGATTTGGGAGTGGTAATGGACACTAAGTTGATTTTTGGTCACCACATTGAGAGCGTGGTTAACAAAGCATATAGAGCTCTTGGTTTTCTTATACGGTCTTGTAAACATTTTAAACGAATGAAATCGATTAAAATGCTCTATTGTGCTTTAGTAAGAAGTCATCTCGAATATGCAAGTCAAGTTTGGAACCCACGCTATGAGATCTACAAATTGAAGCTGGAATCCATTCAGAAAAAGTTTATTCGGTACCTATGTTTTAAATTTAAAATCCCTAGAATAAGTTACGAATTCCATTGTAATCAATTCCATTTACTTCCTCTTTATATTAGAAGAGATGCGTCGGACATAGCATTTCTCCTGAAGTTATGTCAGAATCTCATTGATTGTCCTGATTTATTAAATAAAATTAACATTTTAGTTCCCCAACGTCAAATCCGCCGTAAGTTAATTTTGCATGTGCCGTTGGTTCATACAAATTACCGTCGAAACTCATTTCTTTTAAGAGCATCCCGCTTGTTTAACTCACTGGCAATAGAATGCAGTGATATTGATTTATTCAATAGTGATGTCAAGAGCATTTATTATTTCTTAACTGATAAGTTTAGTTCTAAGTTTGTCTAGCTTTTATTTGTGTTGCAATTATTTTACCTTTAAGGATATAGGTTTTAATTTTTATTGAAATTCAATTCGTAATTGGTTGTACCAACAGCGGCTTCCCTGGCTCTTTTTTAATTTGTAAGTTATTAGTGAAAACTTTTAATTGGCTTTTTGTTTTTTACTTTTTGCTATATATGATAAATGTGTTAGCTGTAAGTTTTCTTAAATAAATAAATTAAATTAAATTAAGTTTGAATCATTTGGCCCCATAGTTGGAGGCACCTGAATGTTTCAGGAGGGTTACTCTATACTGACAAAAACTAACGAACGGGAGCTCTCGTGTGATCGGAAGGTTTAATACGAGTCATGCGCTCCGAAAGTCCTTTATTTTTTTGTTATATAGAGTGACCCCCCCAGCAACCCCCCTTTCCCCTCCCTTCATCCCTCTCGCCGCAGGTCCCTGTCACTGCAAAGGGCAACAAAGTCTAGTTTTAAAGTTAATTAGGTTCCCTCTTATTATACTGACTATGTCTCTACATGCCTCTAACGTATGGTGTTCGGAAGGTATTATTGGGTACTTCCGAAATCCGCATAATATAAAGTATGAAAATGTACGTTGAATTAGTAGGTTGGTCGTTTCATAAGTTGTATTGTAAGCAAAAAGAAGATGATGAAATTTCATTATGTTTCCTTTCTGAATCTTTTGCTCAAATACTTTTGGAAAATCGTGAATAAATGAAGAAACCTAGTAAATTGATTTCTTTTCCTAAATTTCCTCACACATAACTCATTTTGAAATATAAGCATTAGTACCATTAGTACCCTACCGTATTACAGTGGAGTATATGTATGGTTGAACTTGCAACTTTGATTAAGAGCCCAACATTCATTGTTATTAGGCAATGGCTGACATTGTTTTGCACTCGGAAGGTTTTTCCTTATATATTATTTATTTATACGGTAATGGCGTTACTTGATAAAACTCTAGGGATCCATAACTGTCACATAACTTTTTGGTTGAGAAAAAATAACTTGATGATTGCAAGTTTTCAAAGTAAGCCGAAACTGTTACAATAATAACAGATAATACTTTGGTATCTTTAGAAATAAGCCGGTGGTCTGAAAAGTTTCCGACTTAACATAGATACAAGATTTTTTTTCAAGATAGTCTCCTTGTACACTTCTCCCAGTGATGCTCCGATCTCTTTAATCCGTTCAAATAGTACTCGGCATTCTTCTCTACAAAATAATCGTTCACGAAGGTGATTAACGCAACGCCACCACGCGTCAGTGGCACCCCGGCCACCTGCTCTCCCTATTAACTGCACACGACGACGTGGTTACCACATCGCAACGACAGCGACAACACAACCACATAGACATTTTGTCGCTGCCACAACGGAACTGCAAAAAGCCGCTGCCACACAATTCACACGTAACCACAGCTTGACCACATTATGTCGCTGCGACGTGGTGTGGTTGTGGTACGTGTGAATTGACGCTTAGGGTCGCCATACCCCAGCTACTTCAAGTTGTGACTGCATAACTGCACTGTAGGCATAAACGAATCGCTAACTTCTTTGGGGTCTGCAACTCGGTGAATTTGATGACTCAGTCAGTCAGTGTAGCTGTTGACTCTGACTGCAAGCCCGGTGCGTAATGTTTAACATTGCCTGCTCAAAACGTCCGTTCATGATGGGTCATATAATCTGTATACATATAGGTACATACGAGTGAAAAACTAAATAAAAAAGGAAACAATAGAGAAAATATACCCATGGCATACCCACCTATTAAAAACTGGCCACAAAATATAAACATGTATATCGATATAAAATTTTAAATATTTGTTTCGTGGTCCAATCCAATAGAAAACGAAAAACTGGCTACCGAACTCATATCAATGGAGTAGCTATATTAGATAAAAAACAGGCACTCTTGCAAATAAATCGTTTTTCCAGTCGATAGCGTAAAAATGAAAATATTTCCATCAAAAGTGCAACTGCCGCAGGTATTACTCGCACAGCTTTCAAAAACGTACGTCGAAAAAAGTTAAAAGCCCTCATAGAGTTTTCTGGAACAGCGGACGAAAATGTAAATGTATTTTTGGTCAAAGCTTTTCCAATTAAAACCTTGTACTGCTAATAGCAAATCTGATGGAAAGTTTCTATACTTTGTGTTTCACGTTTAGATTACTACCTGGGCATGAATAATTCTTGGAAACGAGACATGACCCTTTTTAGCCAAAGTATTTATTATAATGTAAGGTAGGTATATTTTATGCGATTAGAAAGCAATAGTCGGGAAAACGTAGGATAGAAACCATTAGCTTCCAGATAAGAATTTACGCCGCAATAAAACCCTGGACCGGAGCCAGACGTGGAAACTATTTGCGAATCTCCAGAATACGAAGCTAGAATTCGCAAATTCTTTTCAAAATGTTCATAAGATTTCCACCCTCACGAATGTGCTGCTAATGTGGTGGTTCAATGGATTTTGTCTTATTACTGTTTTACCCATTACAGAGTTACGATTCAATCAAAAGCGAGATCGTCAGGCCCATGTGTACATCAAAATAAACTACGTATATTTTTATTAAGTAGGTATTTATAGGCTTAAATCTATGTTCCAGTACTTACATTTAACTTTTAAGTTTAAGAACCTGTATTTGGGATGAACGCTCTTACCTTATAATGTTACCTACCTTTATGTGTTGTACTGATTTCCTCCAGCCTCCAGTGCGTAGTGTCAATGCCGCTAGGAACGCACTCAATTATTATTTTTACGTATCACCTTCAGTAAAGTAACAGCAAACAGCCAGCAACTGTATGTGGCAGCCCTCGGCCATGGCAGAGTAAACACAGCGACAGTGCGACAAACTTATCTGTTCCGGTGAGAGCGAACTAAATTGGTCCATATCTCATTACTTACTGATGAATTCTATATTGTAAAAGATTAGATGGGTTTATTAACACCGCAAAAGCAAATTAACAATACGAGCAAACTTAAAATCTTATAGAATTAAGAAATATTACACATTTATGTGTGCTGTCACCGGAACAGATAAGCTTGTGGCACTGTACAGTAAGGCCTGGGTCTCCTATTTACGCCGCAGGTCGCGTCCAGCGTCACGCCGTAGACCGCGTCACGATGCTCACTATAGAAATTTACTGATGCGGTCTCCCTCACACGCCGACGTTTGACGACGTGACGCGGCCTACGGCGTAATGCTGGACGCGACCTACGGCGTAAATAGGAGACCGGAAAACCAAAATAGGAAACCGGTAAAAGGAACCGTCGTTCCTTTGCAGAGGGCTAAGTTTTTGAATGAATATGGAGTTTCCGTGTGTGAGGGATTTCATAGAGGAATCGAATTAGTCGGCACTTGAGCGTTGAGCGTTCGGTTAAGCTAACTTCTCCTCCTGTTATTGTTACACATGGGTGTTATTGTTACAGCTGTGGATCTACCATTTAGTGGTAGATAAGATATAACGTAGTTACTAGAAATTAATTCGGTAATTCCACTGCTATACCACTCAGCATTTTTTTTTGCAATTTAGTCAACTATCAATTTAGTTTTATTTTTCCGGCCTAGACAACAGCGAAGATGGGAGCGAAATACAGCGTGTTTTTTTTTGTATTTATTGATAGTTTTTACCGCCTTACCATTGGCGGAATTTATAATGTCGATGTGAAATTACGCTGCTACAGCCTACAATAATTATGAACTGTTAAAGTAGACATAGCAAAAACAGAAAACTGTTCAGAACTAAACACAAACAGATTAAGGTTACCACATATAAGACGAAAGCTAAGCTTGGATAACCTTTGCTTAGTAGGCTAACATTTAGTGGCACAGCAGAGTGCAGACATTCAGGTATAAGCCTGAAATAGCTATCTTTATCCCCCATCCCCGTTGGTCTAAGCACATACATACATACATACACATAACATACAAAGTGTTATCTTTACTCGTGTGGACCCGAGAGAACGGTGGGATATCACCTCACAAATCCCTTTAAAGTATAAAGTTAGCACAGTTTGAAAGTAATTTTGAAAATTTAAAGAAATTATGTACGAGTGTGCAAAAGAAACTTGTGCCCGTCAGTAATAATTTCACTTTAAAATAGGGGTCATTTTTCTGTACTTACAAATTTTCGCGGCCACCTCTTGCCAATTATATTAGCAAAACAATATTCAACAAACATGATGAATTCAAAACCTCAATTTAAAAAGAAATAGGAATCATGCAGTGTTGTCTACAATTTCAGCTACAGTTTGATCTCCGCAGGCCTATGCCTGCGGAACATTTCTTTTCGTGAAAGTAGCTTATTTGTAGATCTTTCGAGATTAAATAAATATGGCCAGGATTTATTGTTAAACGAAAATTACTTGGCCACATTAAAATCCTGTCGTAGAAATATATGGCCATGAGTCTTGCTGACAGTCTGGAGGCCCGCCAGGCCAGTGGGGGCTGTGGCTTTTATATGAACGGCAAATTTTCACGAATTAATTTAGCTATTTTGGCACGTCTCAAGCGGAAATGCGGATCATTTGTTTTAGAAGTACGGTTAATATCAGCCGGGAGATGGTAGCTTTATTAGCGAGAGCCCTTGGGATATATTTCCCTGTAATAAACCTAATTCCCTTTGTGGCCCGTAGTGCAATTATTGCCTGGAATATAACTGAACAGTGACAGTAGGTGTACTTTATTTCTAAATGGTAAAAATAGTTTTTTGAAATTGTTTTAATAATTTTAACAAAGTTTTAACACGACTTGATTAAGTACTTCATAAATTTAAACAAACATCCTGCTTTATCATTTATTTATTTAATCTTACTAAATTAAAACACAGCCACTGATAATATTATGTTAATTTTAATCATACTTAATGATCTCATGGAATCTCAAATTAATACAGAAATTTTGAACTATCTACATTATATTATTATATCACCGCCCGCTACTATTAATTGACCTCATAATGACCTAATAATCTTACAGGTTGCTTGATAAGTCCAATTTAAAGTAAATACGAGCAAAACTCCTCTCAGCGTTGCCTTGTTTCCTGAAACAAAAGTTAATCTTACAGAAAGCCATTAAAAAATAAACCATTTGCGGCAGGAAATGAAAAGTTGGGGTGATTATAAGGGGGTCTATATCTTACAGTGGAGGATAAACAGTGATCATGATGCTATTTTTACTTTCAAAAACCGAAGAAACCAACAGATTTGAGATATACCAAAAATTCTGTGAACGCGAACAGGAAATCATAGCGTGGGACAACCCGCTGAGGACCGGACCTTGGCGGCCGAGGACAAAGTGCTCTGAAGCTTCTCACTAGAGGCCTATGTCTAGTGGATGATAACGGGCTGGTGGAGAAGCTGATGGTTGTAAGGGCCCGTATACAAAACTGAGAATTTTCACGATGCACCTCACGAGGGGACAATCCCCCGACGCCGCAAGACCGCCTGCATCGGACGGTTCATCACGATCCATTACGTCCCCACTCCTGGGGCACGGGTCTCATTCCAATGAAGAAGAAGAAAGGTTGTATGCCTATTGTCTCCCACGCTGACCTAGTGAGGGTTGGTGGACACCAACACAAGCAAGCTTGTACTGAGATTCGGACGGTATGTCATATAAATCTCTTTTAAGCAGAGCGGTGACAGCCGAGCAGCTATTGATTTAGCGCTTGAACATACCTGAGTTAGAAACATATTTGTCTGGGTGCGTCCCGGTGTGTACTAGTATGTTGGCGGTGGCGTCGCGGCGCACGGGCGGCTGCAGCGGCAGCTCGGCCTCGCAGCGCACGCGCAGCGCGCCGCGCGCCGCCGCCGCCGATAGACGCAGCGCGCGCCACGACGCCCGGAGACCGCCCTCAATGGGTGCGCTGACGACGGTCTGATCCCAAGGATCCGGCTGTCAATACATAGTTATATTAGTATCGTAGTACTGCTATCGTGTAAATTGTACTGTGCTGGCTTGAAATCAATTATTGTAGTCGACAATGTACACGATAGCAGTACTACGACAGAACTGGCGCGGTAGTCGACTGGAGCGTGTATCCTTAAGTCTATGGTCAAACCAATAGTGATGGTATCCCGCAGTACAGTCTGTTGAAAGTACCGCGCCATGTTGACCTAACAGTTATTCTACAATGAAATAGTTGTAGCATGTCTCATGTAACCAACATTTGATAGCCAGTAACCGAGGTGTATTGTTGGTCCTTTCATTTATACCATAGTTGCTACAAGGCCTACAAGTTATGAGAGAGCGAAAGAAAATACTGGCACAGAATAACAACTAGTAACTAGATATAAGTGAAGAGTCATAGTAGTATTCATTTAGCCTACATTAAACTGCATGGGGCTGAGGAACAAAGGCTGTTTCCGTAGGCCGGTTGTGGTTAGTTAAATTAGTGTTGCAGTAAGTATATTCATTGGTCTATACATTTTATAATAACTACCATTAAAAATGATGCCACAAGTTAATTGTTACAATTTATTCACTACCTTGTAACGTTTTAAACTGCACTAAAGTGAACTGTGCCGGGGGCTTGTGAGTTATGGAGCTATAATGGGGCAACTGATTTATGTTTAGCAAAATTTGGTACCGGCAGGATAAACATAATATATTATTATTTATAAGCACTCTCATGGGTAGGTACTATTAATTGGTACCTACCTATGTATAATATTTTGTAACCCGATTATAAGCCATTATTCAGAGAGCGAAAAAAAAAACATGAATTAATGATTAATATCTTTTCCTTTGGAAGGCGCTTACTCACAAAAAAGCTTTATATGTAAAATGATGGTTTGAGTACACTTCTATCAAAAGCCATGTAGTTCAACGTGCAATCGTAAAATTAATTAAGCAATGTAAGCACGTTGTTAATTTTGTTGCAAGAAAAACACTAAAGCGTTTCTCATAAAGTTTAAACGACATCCTTAAGATTGATCTCATCTTTGTAAATGAATTGTTCAGTTGATAAAATTATACAGGGTGTTGCAAAAATGGTATACTAAGCCGAAAGGGGGTGACTCAGAGGGTCAATCTAAACAACTTTTACTCTCTACAACATAGGGTAATTTTAAAATTATACAGGATAATTCTTATGTCACTGAATTAAACCATAATATAAATTTTACCTAGTTATAAATTTTAATTGAGCCGATCCAATCGCTTTAGCATTTCGTATTTGATATTACTTTTTGTTTCGATTGCTCCCCGTTGTCTCGTTTGAATCCACGTTATCGGAATATTCCGATATGTTCATTTGCATTTTTATAGACCAGTCATACATAAGTAATGAATATACGAGTACAATAAATAATAAGTACCTGCGGTCCATAATTATAAATTGGTTACTAAATCTAGCCTGTAATAATTGCTCATAACAATTATACGTAGTTATCCATTCATGTAATTGCCCCTTGTAGAAGTTACATTGACAATTTGGTTGATCCTAAAGCAATATGTATATCTACAGCAGATCCATAGCAAACTCCAATAATATTAGTCACATCTAATGTGTACTATAACTTATGGTACATTTTTATAGTAAATATCTTGTATTATGTGTATGATGCATAGGACGCATAATTAGATGTTCAGTTTAAACTACACTTGTAGTTATAGGTAGCGTGTGCAGTCTCCAACAAACATTACAATATTAAAGCTGTCTCCAAGACGGAAACTATGGGATGATTTTCAACTATAAGTAAAAGAAAAAATACATATTATAGGTACAGGCTGAAAATTTGTCAGTGACTTCCGCGATTCTAGAGTTAATCACAATGAAAATGACTCTGCAGTTCAGCTCCATCGGCCTGGCAACGGAAACGTCACTTATACATTATCAACCTGTATAGTTGGAACATACCTTTTGCAGCTGTTCGTCGATGTACCAGCGGATGTCGGCGGGCGGCAGCGAGTAGTCGGCGCTGCAGTTCAGCAGCAGCTGCTCGCCGGCGCGCGCCGCGCCCGGGGCGCCCGAGATCACCGGGTCCAGGGTCGGCATCGCTGGTGAAAAAGGGTTCTAGTAATCATCATCATCACGACCCATCACGTCCAAATTGCTGGGGCACGGGTTTCCTTTCAATAAAGGAAGTTTTAGGTTAGGGCATAGTGCACCACGCTGGCCCAGTGCGGGTTGGTGGACTAGTAGTAGGAGTGGTGGTAATAGAAGGAATAGTGCTTGTTGTAAAAGGTACTAATAACGCCGAGTAGAAAGAATTGTAAAAAACCTTTCCACACAAAATATCTTGCTGAAAAGTTTAAAAAAGATTTGACAAAACCGATTCACTATGAAAGACCTTTATTTATGTAAAGAGGCTGAGTTGCCACCATATAAACAGTCTCGAAGCAAAATTTAATATTAAGGAAAAATAACAACAGAGTGTTTCCTTTCGTGTATGTCATACCTCCTGGCTACATGGTAAGACAAATAAATGCGGTAAACACAAAGTATTTCAATTTAATATCGCAGACGTGTATGTTTATATTCTTGGAATTTTAATATCAGGAGCGATACGCCGTTAGCGGGATTCCCAACATTTCACTCGCATAAAGGTACTTCGCAAGCCAAAAACATTTCCAATAAAAGTTAGACATGCCTCATACACTTAGCATCCAAGACCCGGCAACATACTCGTAATATAGCCGATACCCTCATCATATTATGAGAAACAGCAGCACTCTAGAGCAAATAGATCATAACCCAATTATTAAATCATAGCATGGCCAAATAGTCATAGACCAATACCGCCCGTTCGTCAGTATTAAATAATCAACGCTGGAATGGAATAATGTCATAAGCCGCTTTTTTGACAAAATGCACCATGATTTCATTATTGATTTATTGAAATCATGTGATTATATAACCTTCCAGCGTCATTATTTATGATGCTTACCAGCGACAGTCATGAGCTTAGTCTCCCTGGCGATGAGGAACTTGGGTCCCTCTGTTGAGGTCTCGCAGGTGTAGAGCGCGCGCGCCGCCACCGGTGCCGGCCGCACCGCCACCTCACAGCGCGAGGACTCGCACGAGCCGTTCAGCACCATGACTCCAGTCACGTTGAACAGACGGATTGGTGGCTGCCACCAAATAAAAGAGTAAATAAAATAATCTGAATATACTAGGGAGAAATGAAAAACTTCCACCTGTCATTGCCGTTACAATATAACTTTTCATTGCCCGCGAGTGTATAATAATTGCAAGGAGAAGTAAAGTTTCGGGCTATCACAAATTCACACTTGTCTACCTGAAGCAACGCTGATATTTTTTACGCTTTATTCGATAGATTTTAAAATTAAAATAGTGCTTAAGACATTTTGCCTCGTCAGCGTCGACATCCCATAACTTACCGTCTGTTGTGGGTTGTAGCGGAAGATCTCGTCCATGTCGCGGTACCACTTGACGGAGTGCAGGCGGTGCTGGTCCATGTTGAAGTGGCAGCTGAGCTCGGCCGCGCGCCGCGGGTCCGCCAGCAGCGGCACGCGCAGCTCCGAGATCTCGTACGCTGATGACAGCGCTGGGAACAAAGGGTACTATCATCAATTTGTCTATGAAGGTGCAATTCCGTTGATCGCGTATCGCGACTGTGCTCCACGGGCGACGGCTTAGGTATTATGCCTAATTCTGTGTAGTGCAGCCGTAGGCCGCGCAAGGCTGTCGCGTCGTAACTGTCGTAAGCCATACACGGAATAGTACCTTAAACTACACCCGCTGAAATCCACCAGCTGACAATAAGGTAGCCATCATCAGATCACGGTGAGAAGGTTATTATCATCGTACTCCATCAGATAAAATTTGACAGCTGGGTTCACAAAGTGAAAACGTGGAGCGGATTCAGATATCTGCGTAGGCGACTATATACAGTAACCTATATACAAAACCAGTAACATTAAGGCTCGGCTGCGACATATGTGAGCAGCATCATTGTATTTGCGGTGCACTGGTAGACTCAAGGGGGGGTTCCGCTCATCTCGCATAATCTTTATTGACCAAAACTCATTTCGCATAACTCGTATGGTCTAAACTTTTTTGGCCGAACCATCACTTTGCCAAGACTTATGTGGCATAAGGCTCGTTTCGTCTAAAACTCTTTAGGCACAATCTTTGAACACCTAAGTTTCGTTTGCTCAAATTTATGTTCGTCTATACCTATGTATAATCTTGTTTCTCCTAATGTTATCTTAATAAATAATATATTAAGTATGTAGTAAATATACAAATTGTGGTATTTTTCTCCTACATCCCGAAAATCACGATATTGTATGATCAAAAAATCGAAAGTTAACGACCAATATAATTATTACAAACCCCATGAGATCGAAACCTAAAAATAGGTGCGACGACGAGCAAAGCGAGGAGGAGCGTGTTAGGTGCACATGTTCATCAAAACCAAAGCGGAGCGCAGCGAAGCGGAGCGGAGCGTTTTCCAAACAGCGGAAACAATACAAGGCACCAGTTTGCGCTATGTAGGGAGACGCTCCGTCAAAGTTAAAGCCAAACGAATATTATTACTTTGTTGTATAAACCTATGTCATAGCATTATTAGGCTATTCAAGATTTGGCCATACCATTATTAGGCTAAACAATGTTATGCGAAATAACTTTTTACTAAACGAGATTTATGCCATACGATTTTCGGCGTAACGAGACTTTGACGAAACGTTACTATGCAATACGAGATTAGGCAAATAAATCTTATGCTAAAAAAGGTAGAACCCTCAAGGGGTCATCATGGTCTAAGTTGTCCAAAGTGCGCTGGTAGATTTCCAAGACATCATGCGCTAAATGACTTGATTAAGAGGGCAATGGTCATGGCGAATATCTCGTGCGTCCTGGAACCACCAGGTTTGAGTCGCACTGATGGGAAGCGTCCGGATGGACTAACGCTGGTCCCCTGGGAGCGTGGCAGAAGCTTGTTGTGGGATGCCACATGTGTTAGCACGTTTGCAGCTTCACATTTAGCAGGAACGGCAAGAGTAGCGGGCTCGGCGGCTGAGAATGCCGCTAGATTAAAGCACCAAAAGTATACGGATTTAAAAAACCGTTACTTGTTTGTCCCTGTAGCAGTGGAGACGAGCGGAGTTTGGGGTGGTGAAGCTAAAGCCCTCATAAGGGATCTAGGCCGCCGTATTGCCTCGCGAGGACATGATCGTCGCTCCGGGTCGTACTTGGCTCAAAGGCTCTCTCTTGCTATTCAAAGAGGTAACGCTGCAAGCATTATGGGTACTTTTGGGCCAGGTATGACTCGTGGCGGATTATTAGATTAATTTAATTTTACTTTTTACTTTGACGAAGCATGTTACGCTGACGATGACGATGTTCTACACAGAATGACGAAGATTGTTAATATCTATTCTATATTTAGGTCCTGGTCTATAATTAAGCCTAGAAACTTAGTTTGTATTACCAATAAAATGTTTGATTTTCAGTAGATAAAAAACAAATCCTGAGCCAATTAATAGTTTCCATGCTGTCGCAAAAGTTCATTTTTATCTCGGTGCATATTATGCTTAACAAAAGAAAAAAAAGCAACGACACTGATCCTATCGGTGACTGCACACGAGATCTCTTCCGCACCCATTCACTCCTCGCATTCGAAGTAGTTTGAATACTAAAGCGGTAAAAATAATCGTAAAAGACGAACTGTGACTGCAAAATGGGCAACAAACTGGGAAGTATGCCAAACTAAAGTCTGGGCATCATTTGGCGAAAAAATACGAATTAAAGAAAAAGAAAGTTAAACTAAAACACGGAGCGAGTGGTAGTTCAATTAGATAAGCTGATAAGCTTCTCATGCTAAAGATATGGGTCCAGATCCCGCCCCACATGTTCCAATGAGTAAGGAATTTAAGTATGAAAAGTGTGAAGTAACTGGGAAAACTTGCATAACTAGATTTAGCAAATCTATAGATGTGATCCCACCAACAGCACCAATACATATAAAGTGGACTAACGTGGTAGAAAAAAGGTCTAACCTTGAGTATATGCACAAAGGTCCCATCAGAGTGAGCCAAATTCTAGGTACCTACACCCCTACGAAGAAAATCTTAGACAATTCGTCACATAGGTTTTAATTGTGTTTTAACTAAAAAAACTTTTCAATCTTTGAAATTATTTCCTTGCAGCCGACTCGTCAAATTTGAGTGTTTTGCACGCCTATGAGATTTTTAGCGAAATAACGTTGCTACGCTTTATGTGCTACGAACTATGCGCTACGAATTACGTGCTACGAACTACGAGCTACGAAATTTGCGCTACGAAGTACTGTTGTAGTAATTTTTCGAACTTTTCTTTAAAATCAGGGCTCATAGATTTAGATGTAGGCTTAGAAACATACCAAGACTTTCTGATAACTTTTTTACAGTGCGAACTATATGGTATTGTGCTTTTGTGGGATCATTCATTTGCCTAATTATTAATTTTCTCATTATTTATCTCAGTATTTCAACGACAATCGAACCCAACTTTTAATTCTATTCTATCGTAATCGAATAGAGGTATATATATACTTACCAAAAAACATCAAAATGTTTAAATATTTCATTTTCACACACAAAAGCACCATTAATTATTTCTAAATTAAAATTAATGTCACATTTCCTCTCATAAACACAATTTCACTTTACAGACTGATTCCACTAAATAGTGTCAACAAGTTTAAGTTCTTCATTTTAAAACACCAAACTTTCACAACTTAAGCCCACTTTAAAGTTAAATAACCGATTGCAATCCACCGAACGATATCGTATTTCATTTTCACCAACAGAGGTCAGAGCCCTCTCTCCCCGAAGTCTGGAAGCTGACTGCCGAATGTACCAAATGTACCCTTGAGGCAAAGGGTACGCTCAGCCGTCATGCGCAGAAGTACCTTCCCCTGGGGGCCTTAAGTGGATTAAGTTTTACAACTTTTACAATTGATAAAATGAGATGACGCTGAATGGAACAAGTGTAATGTGCGCTTCAAATGAAAACAGAAATCCTTTAGAAATGTTTATGCTTGGAAACTTACTTTTATGAAAGATCGATTGGTTTGTTAGAAAAGTAAAACTGTTAACTTTTTTTTCAGATACCTACTTAACCTTTTTACCATCTTCTTCAAGTCTATAATAGTATACTGTTGCAAGCTGTTGGCCGGAAGAATCTGTCGATATGTGATTTTAGCGCAACCCCTTGTTAATAATACCTATAATTGAAAAAAATACCATATACACACAAAATTTTACAGTGGTTGTTTTTAACGAGTCTCGCGATCGCGACAGCAACCATTCCGTCCAGATTAGCGACTTACCCGTGAAAAGTTTTCACAGAAAGCTTATGTTTCTGCGATGTTGAGTCGTATTACCGTTAAACCGGGCCCTTGAGCAATGCGAGCTGGCAGACCGTACGTTGTGTGCGCAGCGCACAGCTGATCCGATCTGTCTGAAACGAGATTCTGTCTTGTTGTATAAATTGCATCCTTTTTCACGACGAATTTCTGAACTTTTACAAAAGCAATCTTGTTAAAAGACACACGATCTATCCGTGATCCACTACCGTCAACATGATTCGCACACATCATTACAAACTTATAGCTCCTTGATTTCTCATTTTAAAAGGTAATTTTATTTCAGATTGTCTACACTACATAAGTTTAGATCTATCGGTACGATTGACCGAAATCAGCCAAAGTTTTGTAGAAACAGTAATTAAGTATATTACTAAGTAGTTCATGATGTTATTGGATGATCTTATTTTCATTGCGAGTATCCTTTCAAAACTTCTGTCTGTCTGTTTGTTAACATTTAGATATTTAACTGTAGCGTAATTGGTCCGAGGAAATCATGAAACAGGCGGTTCCAAGAACCTTGTAAAGCAAGTATTAGCTTTACCAGGACAAGGCGCTTTTGCTGGTAGTTAATTAATTCTCCGTTTAAGTTTTGATCCAGCGTTGCGTTGTGAGACAACTTTGTCTCCTTATTTTAAAAGTTTGTGCCCAACGTTAATTGTGTATCTTATAATTATAATTGTTTCATAAAATGAGACGTAACTTAGGAATATTTTTTAATTACTTCAGTTAGAAGTTTGTTTTCTGAAGTACTCTTTCTATGCTGACTACAATTACAATTTAATGTTTTAATTTTCTTAATTAAATCTAGTATAAGTAGGTACGTGGTTTATTTATTTTTGTGTCTTATCCATATTAAACATTTATATTTAGAAATTTAGACTATTATTAAATCGTGTTAATACACTAGCACTGCTACATATTTTGGGCACCCAAATCAGGTAAGAGAATAATTTCAAGAAATGTTCCAGACTATTAACAAAATTGGACATACTGTAGGCTTTAGGCTAGCATAGTACCCCAGAGCCAGAACCCACCATCGCACTATATCCTTCTTTAATAACTTACAAAATGTTACAGTCCCCATAAAAGTCACGCGCATCAATGCTCGCAGTTGTTTATCGAGCTGATATTTCGCAGATGTGGAGCGAGTAGCGTCAGCAATATTGTCTACATAGTCAGCTACGGATACAGCTGAACAATGCTGTTATTACATTGCAGCCGGAGTATGGCACCGATATGAACACACAGCCTGTGGATGGATATGGATAGATGTAACGAGTGTTGGATGATTGGATGAGCCACACAGATGCGGGTCGCCACTATTTGCGAGGAGGATGTTTATTTTTTAAGTTTCAGTTTTCATATTTAGGTTTATAGCTTATATTATCGTTGGGTTGCTCTAAACTGTAACGGAATGCCAAATGATTAGAAAGTTAATAAGAAAGGTGTGGGTTCATTGGTTCATTCAAAACATGCTGCCGCCTCTTTCTCCGCTTTGATAATTCAACAATCTTTGATGGAGCTATCAATAAGGTGATTTAAAAAAATCTGATTAAGTAGATTAAGTAGTAGATTAATGAAAATGATTCCTGCCTAATGCCTATGAATCATATTATTATGTACGTGGGTATTACCATACTGTACTTGTCATTCTATGGTATTACGATAAGCCAAAAAACCTTAGGAAAAAACACCATAAATTCTAACCACGTAGCAACCCGATAAAGCCGGCTCTTCTGCCACCTCCCGCGGAGTTTAAAGTAGCCGATTGGCGGGGCAAAGGCCGCAACTTTGGTATTCAACACGGTGAAGAAGTTTTTCAGTCACGCGTCACGCAAGTCAAGGAAGATACTTACTTGTATTTAGGACCTTTGCGTCTCGCTTTCACATTATTTTGATACCGTCGTGGGTCCTATTTTTTAGGTTCATCAGCATCATCATCAGCCTTCTATCGCCCACTGTTGGGTATAGGCCTCCTTATTTGTACGCCAATTCTTCCGGTCCTGTGCCGCTCTGATCCACTGCTTCCCTGCAACCTTGCAGATGTCATCGGACCATCTAGCAGGTGGTCTGCCAACCGCTCTTCGTCCGTCTCTAGGCCACCATTCTGTGACCGCCTTTGTCCACCTTCCGTCCTCCCGACGAGCCAAGTGTCCCGCCCACTCCCATTTTAGTTCGGCGACCCGCATACCGACGTCGAACACTTTGGTCCTTTTGCGGATCACCACGTTGGGAATACGGTCTCTAAGCGAAATGCCTAACATGGCTCGCTCCATAGCTCTCTGTGCAACTCTGATTCGGTGCACAGTTTCCTTGGTCAGCGTCCATGTTTCGGCACCGTATGTTAGTGTGGGTAAGACACATTGGTTAAACACCTTGGTCTTCAGGCATTGTGGGATCTTAGACTTCAGGACATCATCAATTTTTTAGGTTAGATTTGTTTAAACGTCGATTAAGAGGAACGTTCTGTCATTAATTTAATATACCTATTAAGTATAGGTTTTTAAACGTTTTGAATTTATGTTGTTTATGTACATAACTTCATTCTAGATATTATAGTATTAAAAATACTACAGGACATAAGTATATAAAGTCGGTACGTCAAAACTGGACCTAAAAAAAGGTGATAAATAAAAACATATACCTATAACATAACAGCAACAAAATATTTATTTGAAGGACAAACATTCTGTAACAAAATAAAAGTAGAAAAGCTATTTTCCACAAGGGCTACCAAGGGTCTAGTAAAAGTTGACCTCCAGCCATAAGCCTATAAACTGGGAAACGACATACGATTCAAAGAGGATGCGAATGAAGAACTGTCTTCGTACATTTATCGTCCCGAGCTGGCTGGCACGGAGACAACCTCCAGTGTAGAAAGTTGTTTCTTAAAACTTCATCAATCCAGGTTGTTGCAAAAAGAGTATACTATACAGGGTGGCCCAACGAGTGACGTCCAAAGGAAAATGTTTGATTCCTTAGGTCAAGGGGTAGCCAAATCACCCCCATGTATGTTCAGCAATTTTTAGTAGTTTAGGAGTTATGATTTTTTTTCCAATTTTTCTACGAAAATCGACCTCAGTGGATTAATTATGTTTTATTATTTTTTGGATAACTTTTTTAAAGCATTTTTTATTTTTGTGTCATCCTCTTAAGTTGTTCTTTTAACCATAAAAGTTTCAGCTTCCTAGCTGTAATGTAAGTTAGTTATTTTTTTATCGAAAGTTCGAATTATATCATCGAGCTAGACTGCTCTGAATTTTCTACTTGAAATTAAAAATTGAAAAAGATATTCTCATGGTGCCTTATTAATTTTAAAAACTCCGCAAGGTTCCAAAATTACATAAAAATAAACCTCCCTCCCTGACGAAGGAGAACGCACCTTCAACCGATAAGGAATTTAAATTCAGATATATTAATACATTAACTATTATAAAAACATTTAAGTCATTAAATATGAAGAAAACTGAAGACTTGTGGGGAATGTCAGTTAAATTTGTTCTTTCTATTATTAATAAAATCGCCCCAATTTTAGCTAACATCTTTAATAAATGTATCGCTGAAGGTGTGTTCCCAGATCTTATGAAATTTAGTAAAATTATACCTCTGTTCAAAAGTGGGGATATGGAGGACCCTGCAAATTTCAGGCCTGTCTCGGTTCTTCCAGTTTTGAGTAAAATATTTGAGAGGGTCATACTCAGTCAGATGCTTTTGCATTTCAATGATGCTCGATTGTTTCATAGCCAGCAGTATGGTTTTACAAAAGGCAAATCAACAGCCGATGCCGGTACTGCGTTGATTAAGCACATATTTGACGCCTGGGAAGACCATCACGATGCTATTGGAGTCTTCTGTGATCTGTCGAAGGCGTTTGATTGTGTAGACCATCAGACTTTAATTTCGAAACTTAGATACTATGGAATAGGAGGAAAGGCTTTAGATTTGATATCTTCATATTTAGACAAGAGACAACAAAGGGTCGATATTAACAATACTAAATCACAGGGGGCTCATGTAAAAATAGGCGTCCCTCAAGGATCTATTCTAGGACCATTTTTATTCCTCATTTATATTAATGACTTGCCTTTTATGGTTGAAAAATTGACTAATATAGTTTTATTTGCTGACGATACTTCTTTGCTTTTTAAAGTTAAAAGAAGAGAAAATAATTTTAATGAAATTAATTCAATTCTATCTGACATACACGATTGGTTTACCGTTAATAATCTTCTATTGAATTCTAAGAAAACGAAATGTATTAAATTTACACTGCCGAATGTTAGACAATGCGATACTAACATTATTCTAGATGGGAATAAATTGGACCTAGTTAATGATACTGTCTTTCTTGGGATGACTATAGATTCAAAGTTACAGTGGGGACCTCACATTGAAAAATTGTCTGGAAGGTTGAGCTCCGCAGCTTTTGCTGTACGGAAAATTAGACAGCTGACCGACGTTGAAACCGCCAGATTAGTTTACTTTAGTTATTTCCACAGCTTATTATCGTATGGCATTTTGCTTTGGGGTAGAGCAGCTGATATTGAAACTATATTTGTATTACAGAAAAGAGCCATCCGCTCTATATACAAACTTGGTTCCAGGGATTCATTGAGAGAACTATTTAAAGAAATTAACATCCTTACAGTTCCATGTCAGTTCATTTTTTCCAATTTAATGTATGTACGAAAGAATATTTCAACTTTTGATACCATTGGCAGTAATCATGACATTAATACTAGGAACAAGCATAAGCTGGCTTTTCCAGCGATGCGTCTGGCGAAAGTTAATAAATCGTTTTTAGGGTACTGTATTAGATTTTATAATAAGCTTCCAGCAGAAGTTGCTCAAATGCCAGAGAATAAGTTTAAGTGTTACATTAAAGAGAAACTCAGTAAAAAAGCTTATTATAAAATTGATGATTACTTAGAGGACGTTAATGCATGGCTGTGATAAGTAGTTAGCTCTGCTCATATTATTATAATAATAATTATTAAGCTTATATGTATTGTATACCAACTAGTTTTAAGTCTTTTTTTGAAAAGATGGCTCAGGAGTTTCTTGCCTCCGTTCTTCTCCTTAGACAGAAAGAGCCCCCCCTTATCCGAACGGAGAGTAATTTGTAAAAATTGACGTTCATCAGAAAATTTTATATTTGTACGATGAATAAAAAATTTTGAGTTTGAGTTTGAGTTTGAGTAAAAATAAACTATTGCTTAATAGGGTATTATTTGCAGAAAAAAGCCTTCAAAGGTACCTGGGTGGAAATTACCTAATTAGTAAATTGTTTAAGAAAGTTGAAATATTCCTGTTATGTCATTACTAAGGACTAATTAAGTTAGAAAATGTATCAAATTAAAGAGAAAATTAAATTATTTACTTTTTTAAATTTAAGTTACATTTTTGAATGTAAATTCTTAGAAAAATGTTTTAGTCTGAGTAGTAAGATTTATGAGATAATTTTATTATTGATCCCTGATTCAAACGTTTAAGACCCTTGATCTACTATATATATATGTAAAACAAGAATGTAAGAATGTTTTTTGAAATAAAGAGCATTATATTATATTATTATTATATAGGGGTAACTCAGACTTTTTTATTAGGACTCTAGATTTTTTTCATGTTTCAGGGTTTTTTTTACTTTTATATAATGTATGACTGTATTTGAGAATAAAATCCATTGCCAAAAGTTGTGCTAGTCAATACCAATAAGATGGAACTTGAATCTTGAAAATCTTACCACACTAAACATGTACACATAAACGTCTGAGCTAGCTTTAGAAGTCCTATTTTCTACCCGGTAGTTAATTAGTAACAAGAGACTGGCTCTGGTGAAACTTTCCTACCACTTAGTAGAAACTGATCTTGCACAAGCCATTACCACACATTCGGATGTATCACTTTGCATGTATCAAGCGGTCGAAGTTTACAAAGAGACAGTGCAACGTAAGACTTTAAGTACTTACCCTTATTAAAGGCTCCAGAGCTTTAAAATATTTTTAGCTATCCCACTAATGCTAAAAACACATAGGCTACTTTTGATCCCGGAATTTCCACGGGAAAACTTAAAGGTGAAGACGTGAAGCTCGCGAAATTCAGCTAGTCATTCAAAATTATGAGGAAATGACACACTCACTTATATCCTTCTAATATTTTCGCTATCATTACAGCCCTTGCAGGCAAAAATATTATAGGCTCACATTTATCAAAGAGGATTAGCAACTTACTGTTGTCAGTTCATATCATATGAAGCGATCCACGCCGCGGCAGGAAAGTTGGGAATTCTCACTTGCTGTCTTATGCGGATTACCTCACACGAGCAGCAAGATAAACATCTTTTTATTTTATGGGTTATGTCACTTTAAGGGTGCTTTTCCACCAGAGATGTGCTATGCAGCTATGCTGCGAAGATGTGATATCTACGCTACGAAAATATGTGACCGTTTCCACCAATACTACGCTAGGTAGCTGTGCGAGGAAGATGCGCTACGAAGATGCGCCGCCGCAAAGTAGCTGTGCGAAAAAGATGCGCATCTCGAGCTATGCTATGTATCGATAGTAGGGAAACGACGGGGGCGGCGGCGCGGTGAGGGGAGAGGCGCACACGCGTTCATAGCACATATCCATAGCACGCATCCATAGCACACATCCATAGCACGCATCATTCCATACAAAAAACATATCTTAGTTGAATCCGTTTCCACCAGTGCTAAGCTATGTGCACCAATAATATGATTGGTGGATATCAAACGCATCCATAGCATCGTAGCATAGCACATCTCTGGTGGAAAAGCACCCTTAATATCAACCTCTTATGGATACATATAGGTAATAATCATGGATACATATTGGTCATAATCATCAGTCATACTCATTCCATTATAACGTAACTTATTGCCTCTGGAGAATACTTACATAACTATGCTATTTTCTAACATTTCCAATAAAAGGTAATTTTTAATTCAGGTAAATGATAAATTATGTACTGAGGCCTTAAGTTCATCACACGAAGAACGGATCAGAGGTGACTCACGCGCGACACATTTGCACTCACATGATAGTTTGCAAACCGTATAGCCGTTTATAGGACACAGCGCAAAGCAAAATTGGATTACTTACTCTGATTTGATTGGCCCTGAGTTTTGACCTGCAGTTTTCACGATCAAAGAGAATTGGCAATCGACATGGTGCGCCATCGTAGTTTGCTCTGCTCCATCCTACATTCATTATATTGACGTACACAGATTCCGCTTCTGCTGCGTCACAAATTAAATTAAATTCACAGAAGCTAGGTATTTCGGTGCATTTTAATTACAGATAATAGCTAGTAGTTAATTGATTAATATATTGGGAAAAAGAGTACTTCTTGTTGCTATGTAGCTAAAAAAACCTAGTAATGTGAGCTATGGATACGTATTATACTTAATATTATTATTTATGCATGTCTTACATGTCCTGACACAAACACCGGCTTTGACCATTGTAATATGACTTCAATCGTATCCAAATACATGACAAGGCCCGTGCCCAGCAACATTCTGGGGAGTAGTGGAAGCAGCAGACATCCGACTTAGTACCTTACAATACGGCTACATTGTACCAGGGCAACACTGCGACATTGCGGCATTTTAAAGTATATCCATATACATGGTTATTGGTAAGTAGACCAGATCCTTTCAGGAGGTGATAAAGGAAGCCATTTCCAGACGTTTGAACCCTATAATGCATTATCCGAAACTTAACCATCTCTACGAAATTTAATATTTAAGTTTTTTTAATTTTTTTGCCAAAATTTTATGTTTAAAACCAAAAAAAAAAAACTAGCCATGTTTCAATTTTTTTTTGGTTGTTTTGCAGAAGCAAAACCTTAATAAACTAATTAAAATAATCAAATTTGCATTATTTGACTTCAAATTACACCCAATACCTCAAAAATAGTTAAACATTTTAAAAAAATATTGAGAACGTAAAAACAAATAAGTTAAATTGAAAAAGAATGTCATATGACAAATTTTTGTGCACTTTAGCTTAAAAACATAGTCAACTTATAAGCTTTCAAATAAGATATTTCAATATCAAATCAATTAAGGTATCACCAAGATATGGCCAAAACAATCAGCACAGGCGGACGAAATTCAACAGGAAAACTAACAAAATTAGCCTAATTTAAAGGTAAAAAGTGTGATTGTTTTCAGTCCTGTTGACTTTAGTATGGAATCCCCTATTGAGTTTTCTCCGCTTTATCTGGTTGTTTTGGCCATATATTGTTAACTTATAAGCTTTCAAATAAGATATTTCAAGATCAAATCGGTTTAGATATCACCAAGATATGGCCAAAACAACCAGAGAAAGCGGAGAAAACTCAATACTCCTGAAAGGATCAGGTCTACTTACCAATAACCCTGTATATTTACCGATTAATAATAAATAATATGGTGTATCCTGTCGGTGAATATCATTGCATTACAGATGTTTATGAAGTGTTTCTTGTCTATCCAGTTGAGTGACTAACATTTAAATACCACATGTAATGTACATTCATGTAATGTAATGTGGCCTTTACACGTAATAACAATATCGTCAAAAAGACTTACTCATTAATATCTCCTTATTCATTTTCACTGATGCAAATATACCGTCCCGTAAACCCATAATGATGTATGAAAACCTATTCATTTTGGTAATCGTGTTAAAACCAGCCGTTTTATTTGATGACCGTTTGCTAAGCCGAATTGTAAACGGTTTATAATCCCTAATGCGATGTTGAAACGAGACCGGCTACGCTTCGCGACCGGTATATATAGATCATGTAACCGTATGTAACTGTACCGTACATAATTATAAATATACATACATAATAATGTGATGACATTAATTACAGACCAGTCATATAATGCGTGTGGGTTAGTTTAGCTTAGCTCGCAGAGTCGCATAGCTGACACAGCTTTCATACACGCTTGCACACCGCAAGTATGAGATAAGTGTGCCTAGAAACTAGTACCATATTAACATCAGTAATAGTTAAATTATTCTATTTAGTATCTAAGTTTCATACAATAACAACAACCATAAATTCTGCGTATCTTTCTATCCTATCAAATACGAGTACATTGGAACCTATTCTAACAGATCTTTATAAGTTTAGCTACCGAATGTACAATGATGTCTACACGGCATTATAATTTAATGAAAATGCTAAACAAAGGGTATGTATTATACTTATTAATAAATCATAGCTCACTTTCAATTTTACAAGTGTAAGTTTTTTCCTCTAATACTGAAATAACTCAGTAACGTAAGACATAAAGTAATTATCATGGCCGCCCCTATATAAAAATACATACCGGTCAAAATCATAACCCTCCTTTTTGTTTCGCCGTAGTCGGGTATATTGCATTAATTTTCAATTTAATTCAGCTTAAATTGGATCACAGTCAATATTACAACTCTTTACTAAAATATTTGGGTTACGCGTTATTGCTGGCACCAACGTGGAAAGATGATCTGGACTTATTACAAAAATACCAGTAGGTACTTAGCTTAGTAATTGCTAATAATTAGTTCTAAACAAGCATTTCATCTAATTACTTAGCCATATATTTGAATTGGCGTGGTCTGCAAGCGTTATCAAAGCAAAGTTATCCGGAATCTACCGGGTGCTTAGAGAAAGTTTCTCTAACGAGTCTTTAGATTTACTGGTGCCTTAGTTGCCGGAAGAAATATAGCTCTGGAATATGTGGATTGTGGACCGAGTACATACAAAGTTCTAGGGTTTTTATTAGTTCCAATTATTAGCTATTATACGAGCATTTCAAGATAAACTTGACTAGCTAGTAGTAGCTTTACAATCGCATTTTGATAGAAAATTAAATGCTGTGTTGCTAAAGTGGTAAGTATAGTAAGTTGAAAAGGGGTGATTCGGAGTATTCGTAGTATCATCTACAACAACGACTACGAATTTTCAAAATTCGCGAAAAAAAAGAATCAACCAACTATGTATATATTTGCTGCTGGCTATCCTAACTAATATAATAAATAAATATAAATAAAAATTATAAATGCGAAAGTAACTGTGTCTGTCTGTCTATCTGTCTTTCTGTCTGTTACTCTTTCACGCCAAAACTACTGAACGGATTTGAATGAAATTTGGTATACATACGGTGTAGACCCTGCGAAAGAACCTAGGGTACTTTTTATCCCGGAATTCCCACGGGAAAACTTTTTAAGGCGAAGCGAAGCGCGCGGGAACAGCTAGTAGTATATATAGTGGCGTAGCTCATGTCTGTCACCAAACGCTGAAGAAGTAACTACAGTCGTACCAACATTTGTGTATCTATATGTGACCATACCATTTGGTGTGAACCGTAACATTGTCTAAGATAAACGGACAACAAGGGTGGAGTTTATCTGCTGAACTATGGCCACGTAGCGGCTGACGCGGCAGAATTACCCGGCCCGGTCCCGGACCGCTCCGCTTGCACCCGGCTCTACCCGGGCCGAATTATCATCAGCGAATATCTTAAACGAATGGTTGGTGCAGTGGTTAGTGTCTTACACGAACTCTTGTAAGGTTCGAAACCCGGCCGGGACAAGTAAAAGTTTATAAATTTTGGGGTCAACTTACCCGCGATTCGTGAAAATTCTAACTAAACTGGGGGAGTCACAGTCACTGTATTTCTAAAAGGCTAAATTCTAGTGACTATGGTACGTTTCAAAACCATCACGTTATATATTTTTTACCTACAGCTTTTGGGTGAATATGAAGCCGACCTGCAAGATACCTGACTTGGCCGAGCCTTATCTATCAACAAAGCCTACCTGGCCAGCCTGACCCTGGCTTAGCATTCCTGGCAAGACTTGCTTTCAAACTGTGATAATAATTATTTTTGTATCGAGTTTCTAAAGGTAAGAAACCTTTAACTCTAGTTTAAACAAAAACTCCTTCGTTATTTTTCATAACATGAGAAAAGCCGCTTATGTCTCATTCAGTTTTTTTCATAGCTCGCAGTAAATGTTTAAACATATATTTAAAAGCTACCTCGTCTATGAAATGAATGCTAATAACAGATAATTTATGTAACAGTTGTTCTAACGCTTGTGCTAATATTTGTTTTTCACGTTAGTCAAGTCACTTTATTATGAGAGATTTTTCCCACATGTGAGGATTGTCGACTAGAGCAAATCATAATTATATTTGCATAAAAATTATAAGTACTTTAATTTCGACCCTGTATTTATACAAAGCAGCCATAAAGTTTTATGATCTGTATAATCTTTTAACTTGCTGTTGAATACGAATTATTTAAGTTTTGTACAGTGAGTACACTGATGGGACTTAGTTTATTTATCTTGCAACAATGACTGCACTGCAAAGTTAAATTTAATTTACTTTACTATAATATTTAACATTCCAAAGTTTGCTCTGTGTACCTAACTGTTTCTTGATAGCAATTTCAAGCTGCCCGAGTTGAATGTCCTCAAACTAAATAGGATTCCGTATTAGTCAGAATAAAATATCTTTCACACCACGTGTGTACGATGTACGTATCGTTACAAATGTCACTGCAAAATTATACTGAGTACCAACTACTACCAGTACCAAGTATCGTTAGTTGTAGAGAATATTGCTGATAAATAATTCTGTAAGTAACGTTACATTCTGAGAGACTGTCTGAATGTGACCAACGGGCCACCCGCATACAAAATGTTCGCGATAAGGTCATAGCAATTTAGCGTTCGCGGGTCATAGGTAAGTTTATCCGTTGGCCATGCAGGTTCATCCTGCATCCTGTAGACGATTGCCGCTCTCCAACGAACGCAGTGTTTAGTGTTTGCCAACCCTGACTCGTTGCCAACGATCCAACGAACCGACTGACCGACAGCGGGTTTCATTGCTAACTAACAAACACTGCAGGAAATGCGATCCATTCAATTTTGCCGTGAGAATGGTCATTTCTAGTGTTGCGTTGCGGCAAAATCAATCGAAAAAACAATCGTTTTTTTTTTAATTACAAATGTACAAAAATCTTGTTTAGGAAGTGACTGAGCCTTTGTGAAATCGCGGTAGAGGCATTATAAGTACCTAATGATAAAATAAATCTATCATATACGAATACAACATAGACATACGTATATTATAATGTACGTGTCTGAGTGAGAACACAGTGAGATCGAGAGCGTCACAACTTACGTGCTCGCAGCGGAATGAGTTCAATAAGACCGCATGCAGTAACGATGTGGTTTGCGCAGCCACTTCGCATCCACGTCTTATCCTTATTGGAAACCATACACATATATTTGCACCTACCTAGCTGTTTATTAGCACGTAAAATTTGGTCTTGTTATGCTAGTGAGAAGCTGTTTCCAGGAAAACCCTTGGCAATCCTTAGCACTTGTTATAATTATCTGTTTTAAACGTGCTTATATATTGACTGAAATTCTACAACTCTCTCCTTAATTAGGTATTTCGTAACTAATTTGCATTTTCCGGGTACCTACTTTTAAAGACGTACCTACATAGATTTTTTCCATCTTGAAACTTTAAGCTATTGTATAAAGGTGCTCTATGCAAGAATATGGATATTGTATTCTATAGCATACGTCTCGAGTAGGCTGAAAATGAAAATATCTTTCGTTGTGAAGGCAATACATTCAGCCGGCATTTCAGCAGGAAACAGTTCAGCCGTTTCCGATACGTGAATTGTGGAACGTGTGGAGTCCATTTTCCTTGAATTTGCTGTTCAATAAAAATATGCTATGGTAATGAGGAGTACATTTTCTTTTGTATAATTTCTCTCCTCCAAGGTAGTCTGGAAGAAATTACTCCTAGTAATAAGGCCGCCATTTGTAACTTCTATCTTGTGCATACTCTATTGTAATTTATGTGTTTGTGTGCAATAAAGAATTATCTATCTATCTATTACTCGTATTTAACATTCTGTGTAAAAAGTATCTCCAACGAATTAACCAATCATTAGAATATTTTTTAAACGCTGTTTCCAGAGTTGTGTTTAGTATATAAGTACTCGCTCCGAATTTCCCAGAGTATTATGTACTTTAGTTTAGCATTATCTTATTTAAAGTTCTTGTTTGGTGTATTAATTCTTACCCTTGGTTATAAAAACTATATGTTCTGCATGGTGGCGGTGGTAGGAAATGAAATCGATTTTCAATCTAGGTACGAGTATATCGTAACCACTATTTGTCACGAACTCTCATCTGCAATAAATTATTTTCGTTCCATGCAATATTATGTCTCTAAAACCGATCCGGTTGCGGTTCTATTCCAATTCATTTCAATACGTCATTTCGGTTTGTCAAAACGGGAATCGCTGGAATCGCTTGACCCGGAACATAAATCTGAAATGACGTAGTGTTTGTGTTCGCGATTGCTCCGCTGGCTACACGAAACTAACTCTTATTACAGTGCGACAGAATGTTTTCTCAATTGGAAACTTACACAGTTTTCCTAACCAGGGGACAGGATAAAATGAATGATCTGTGTGTGCAGTGCAGGCCAGTTGGTAGACGGTAGGATTTGTCGATTTGATTTCAGTGCATTGTAAACTGGCGAATGTTTATGAAGATTGGATTTTTAAACCGCATGACTTTGATTTTACGTACGATACATCGTAGATATATCTATAAAATTCACGAACAGGTAAGCACCACTGAGAAGGCAAGGCCATCACAGATAAGAGAGCCTATTAGTGGCGAAGGGTCCATACATTCCCATCGGATTCCCTATTGGATTTACGAATTTGATATTTGAACCTCTTGAGACCCAGAGACCTCATACGATGACATAAGTGGAGACCCACAACAGGGTTAAGACAAACGCAGCCGCCGAAAACTGAAAGTTAAGAACTTTTAGGTCTCTGGGTCTCACGGGGTTAATATGCATATCACGATATTTCATAGTTAGAGTACTAAAATTTTTTCATTGGTTAATTTAGTTATCATCCACGTCATCACTCATGTTGTTTCATGTTTAAAGGCTGAGCTTCGCCTAAAAAAAATAACACTGTCACTAGAGCTTATTTACCTACAATTTAGCCGACCAGAACCTCCGATAGATAGCCGTTGGTACCTAGTAGATTAGAAAGGCCTTCTGAAAAGGCTTCTTGAAAGAAGCGTAATTGTGCTGTTAACGGTTTCAACATATGTTGTTTTGTTATTGTTGGTACACCGCCCTCTAAATTGTCACTTTGTTTCCGCTATATATAAGGTTGCCTGTAAGAGATCGCCCTCAGCGATAAGGCCGCCTATTGTACATTAGTTCTAGTCTATAAGTATGTTTTTTTTTGTATGTCTGATTTATGTGGTGTTCAATAAAGCAATATTCTATTCTATTCTATTCAATTCTATGTATTTAGCTTGCGCCAAAACCACGACTAGTCCGAGCGGTATTAAACTTACTGGAGGGTTACTCTATAGTGACGAAAAACGAACGAACGAGAGCTGTCGTGCAATCGGCACGTTATACAACGAGATAACTCCGAAACTTAGTTTTTTGTCATATTAATATAGAGTGACCCCCCTGACTGATTAAATAATATAATAATTATTGTATATCATCCCATCCTAACCTGCTTGCTTGACTGCTTGTACGCCTTTTTATTTTACGTTCGACGTCCTCTTGAATTTGTAAATAGCCAGAGGGCATTTTCAACAGAAACGATGGAATGAATTTCCAGATAAATTTAATAAAAACAACCCAATTGTATTTGTCCTCAAGTCTCAGCTTAGTTCGCAGATAATTTGAAACTGTTGTGTGTATACGTGATCGGCAACTGAGCAACTGTCCATAAGGGGTCAATTCTGAAATCTATAAAAAACGGTTTTCCTTTAAAACATTTACTTAATTTAAAACTTGAACAAAATATATTTTACGTTTTAAGTTGGTAATATTCCGATACGCTGTTAAACAAAACTGCGCACTAATATTTTCAGAACACCGTGTATAATTGCTTGCTTGCCGTGCTTGTCGAAAATATTATAAACGCGGTTTCAAGTTTCCGAGAGTACTAAAATGGAACATTTACGCTATACAGGGGGCTGCATGGATCAACCGAAATAAACAATAATCCTTAGGCATTAAAGAGTGTCATTAAATCATATCTAGGTACTACAGACGCAGCTGTTAAAATTTACGAGCGGTTTTACCAATGAAGTTAAAACTTAGAATATTATATTAGTTGCGGAGGACAAATTTTATTCTTAGCTCCAGCGTGAGAGGTTTGAGTCAACGTATGAATATTTAATTTAATTATCTACAACTCGATTTACGTTGGGTTTGTTTGCATAATCTTATATTCAGCTTCCACATACTTTATATCTCTGATGAATGCAAATGAGCTGACTTTTCTTTTCTTAACTGACCTATTAAGAAACTGATTTTAAATTCGGGTACCTTTATTATCTATTGATAAATTAAAAAAACTTAAAACAGAGAGGTACATAACCTCTGCTGTTGCCGTACTCCCCAAGCTATACATTCCCTAAATTGGCCATTATTCTTTCAGTTCAGATTAAGAAATCAGTCGTGAGTTCTTTATAAGAAAGGCACATGAATAAAGACATTCAGGCGTCTCGATACAGTGCCACATCCACTGAAAGGAACAAAACCTTTTTGTTATGTTAATACTGTTCGTACTTCAGACAAGCGAAAATGAAGCCCTTGGCAAAATAGGAGACAATATTTGGAATCTTATCTTGCCTAATAATCATTATAACAGTTCTCTATAACATGAATGATCTAATTCACCCATGATAATGATCAATTCTGTCATCATGCTAGCAGGAAACGGTTGGCACTTTTTAAATTCACAGTAGGTAGATATCAAATATTTTGTGTAGACTACACACAAGAGCCATAACACCCTTTATTGAAACACTAAACGACTAAACGTCTGCTTGTGAACTTTTATTGTTTTATTGGACCGTTGTTACAACCTTTTAACGACTTACAAAGTTAATCCTGAATCCACTTAACTTTTGTCCCTTAAAAGTCGCGGCGTGACTGTGAAAGTGCGCTGAGTTTTCTTTATATTTGTTTTCTCTTGAAGGTTCCACAGGGTGTTGCAAAAGTGATACACTAAGACGAAAGGCGGTTTCATTTTAAAACACGTTTTAAAATTCGCAAAAAAAACTAAACAACCTTTTTTTATGTGGAGCACACAATTTGTTTCCTTTTGTTTTCTGATTATTTTCTTTTTGGCTTATTACTTGGTGCCTTTTTGCAACAGCCTGTAGTTTTTCCCGTGGAAGGTTCTAGAGGAGGTGGATCGCCGCTCGGAATCCTCAATGAAAGGACAATGCATCGCCGGATATTGGCTGTCCTCGATGCGACCCCACCGCCGCCACTACACTGCCAATATAAAAGGTAGAGTTGGAAAGGTAGATCTAGGTGTCTCCGTGATCAGTCGATTTTATAACAAAAGTTTTGTGGTTTAAATTACTTCTACAGGGTCTAACATTTACACTACATATTTTAGTATCCTTATGATATTGGAGCAGAGTGCAAGAATGGAGGATCCCCGAGTGACGACCGGTTTAAAAGTGGCACTCGCTTTGAAGAAAAATAGAAATTAAACCATTGAACAAGTTCTTATTCGTAGCTCATTGCATAAAATCTCGGAAACTTTATGCTGTAGTCGATAAAAATGCAAATGGAACGCGACAGCCAGCCTGATTTTATCGAAGGCACTGTGTGAAAGTTCAATATATTTAATACTTAACGTTACGATGTATAAAATAATATTTTGTCGCTCGGAGCGTCGTTTAATAATAAGTTTCTGTGTAAAAATTTAAAATATATTGCTTTCAGCGTTCAGCGCCGTAATAACTTTAAACTATGCACTCGTAAAAGTGTCTCTTCGTTGTATAACGAAGCAAGTTTCAATAAATTTTATTCTATTAATGTTATGAACGCGGAGGATCGTTCAATATTTTCTTTAAGTTTTCTATTGCAGTAAATATTTTTCTTTGAAAATGTTTGTATCATTTTAAACGTTTCCGCGATGCAAGTTATTTTTATTTGCAAACTCACATATTAAATATTTATCAAAACAAAAATAGCATATTTCAAAATATCCGAATGCGTTTCACGAACTATGTTTTTTTTTTAATATTATAGTTAATGGTTCCTTAAAAGGATTTTTTCTTATTGTTTCAGTGTATCCCATTCTTTCGGATCTACCCGGCCACCCTATATGCATAAGGTGTAATACTTATGTATTTGGAAGTAAGTACATACAATAGGGTCAGGGAAGAGTAATAATAAAATATATGAACTATAATATAACTTTATAAACAGACTCATAATTTGTTCAATAATGCCTTTATGTAGTGTGTGTTATTTTCATGATGATGGGTAAACCAAACCCAATTTCACGATAATTATATCTTTTTATTACCCCCCTGACGCCTGTTTTTTTTAATAAAAACTGCTATGATTCTAAATTTTTCTCCTCCGTGGAAAAACAAAATTGCCTTTAATGTCAGAGTAGATTAACCGAATTGTGAATTAAAATTTAGAGGGCCAAATGGAATAACTTTGAGGGTTAATGGACCTTTTAGCCTTTGCTTTCAGTGATGTCTAAGAAATTTATAATTATAGCCTTTTTGATAGAACTAAGATTTACTTTTAATCTAGTTTTGGAAATTCGCGAAAAAAATATTTGGTGCTTCATAGTTAAAAGTCGTGATCGTGACCAACAAGTATTGTTTCTTTCCTAGTTTTTTAAAAATTTGTAGAACAAAAGTTATTGCTGACCATGACACTCATCTTCATCACTTCCATAAAAATTTGGAATTTATCATGTAATTTTGTCGTTATGTATGAATGTGATAATTAGATATCTATAACAATTATGCATGTACATCATATATGAGTTATACCTATGATTATGTATGTGAGTTATGAAAAAAAAAACAAAGGTAGGTACCATTGACGAGATATAAGGTTTAGATTTGAATTTTTATCCAAATGAATACAGAAATTCATTTAATTGGATAAAAATTAAAATCTAAACCTTATAAATATCTCGTCAATGGAACCTATTTTAAGGAAAGTCACGTGACCAAAAAAGTTTCCGTGGCTTTTTTTAACACTACACCCGGTATAAGTTTAGACATTGCACCGATTTTACTTCGTTTGAGTTTTTGCACTTCAATAATGGTGTTGTAATTTTATTTTGATGTGAAAAATAGTAGAATAATACTGTGCTACCACAAAAAACTTTTAAAACTGTTTAACTAGTGTTTAAAACGAAATTTGACAGATTTTGTAGGCGTTTGACAGCGCTAAACATCTGTTAAATACTGTCTAAGTTTTTGTATTAAGGCCCCTATAATTTAGAACCAATTTCTCCATAGTCGGTTAGAGCATAACCAGGTATTAGTAGTTGACTTTTGATAACCGACAATGGTGAAATTGGCACTTAAGCTTGCAGAGATTGCACGTCTAACGCCACCTACACGGGATGCCTGGAACCATCACGTTACAACTGTGTTGATGCTTGAAGTTAGTTAGACATCGCTGCACGAACCGTAAGCAACAAGTGATAAACGTAGTTCGAATTCTCAACACTAGAGAGCATTTTTTTGGTTTTATTAATTACGAGAATGTAAGGTAGTGACTCCATAATTAAAGTATTTCATGATACATAATAGCTAAAAATATGAATGAACTTAATTGAGTCAGAAAATGCACGGTTTGCAACGGGTCATAACTAGGTATTTGTTATAAGTAATTATGACTCTATCATCTATGTAGGTACTTGCGATAGGTAACTACCATTTTATTGTATTCAAAATCTATTGAATTTGACACTAGTTACTTCGTAAGTAAATGATAGTTATTTTTGACTTCACGATAGCCCCATAAATCATTACATAAGTCTCTACATAATAAAATTAAGTAAGTGCTTACTTAACAATTACAATCTATCCCTGTACCACCCAGCAAGTCCCATGGATACCCTACTCCAGCTATTTGATGTCATTATGTTTTTTGTTTTTGCCAAATTGTGTTCGGCGAACAGAGCTTCTCCGAAAATCTGTTTTGGTTCGCATCTAAACAGTGAGTTTCGGTGAACTGTTTCATTATGTAACAACAATATTTATTTTTTCCAATGGCTGTTTTTTGTCAATTTTATATGTTTAATGTTATAACATTTTAGTCGGTACTTATAGTATGATTGCATTATAAATATGGTTATGACGTATGGTGCTGAATGTGTATAATTATAGGTATTTCATGAAATTTATAGGTGTGTTTTTCTATTATCATAAGCGCGATATAATGACTCTGGGTACGCGTAACATAATATAGGTATACTTACCATGTACGTACCCAAATATATGGACACGTTCAATATAACTTAAGATATTTTACCGCTGATCTTGGATCTTACCGTACGTATATTATGTTTACTAAAAAAAACAAGTAAGTTGAATAAAGTCTCTTAGCGTCTTATTATCATTCATTTGGCTCCGACACTCGTTTAATCACTGCTTTTAATGCTGTGTTGCCGTATTTTTTACGTTAAAGTAAAATTTCTAGGAATACGGTCGGGCATATTTTTTATTAAACTTTTGCTGCGGAAACATGTAATAAGGCAGATTTTCTTGGAAGGTACGAAAGGAAAATATTTTGTTTTATAAAAAACTATGTAAAGTAAGAATATTGAAATACGCTTGCAAGTTAAGGCGATCATAAAAATATCTTTAAAAGCGTTTTTCTGTTTAAAAGTGATTTTCCTTAAACTGCTTTTCTAATTTATTTTGTTAGTCATGCTAATTAATTTTTTTTAATACCTGCCTAGAAACTAAAAGTTAATTTCATTTCCAATAGCAAAAGCCGTTTTTAATGATTTTAAAATTAACAAGCCAGAATTACCTATTTAATATTTAACCATAGAAGTAATAAAATTTACTAACATTTTGTCAAAACAAGAGCTCAACACTAGATTATTATTCAAGAAGAAGTACTTACTTACTCCGCTGGCTCAGCGACCCGAAGTGGATCTTGGCCTCCGACATTAAAGTGCGCCAATCTTCTCTATTCTGTGCCAATTCTGACCAGTCGGACACTTCCAGCTCTTTCAGGTCTTTGGCGACTTCGTCCTTCCAGCGGTATCTCGGCCGCCCCACCGGGCGACGCCCAGAAGGTTGACCAAGATATGCTTTTCTTACGGCTCGATCCTCTCCCATCCTCTCCACATGTCCTAGCCAGCGGAGTCGGGAAGATTTTATTTCTCCGATGATGTTGGGCTCGGACACTATATTTTCAATCTCCCGATTGTACCTCTGCCTCCATTCCCCATCTTCTCCTATTGTCGGCCCCAGAATCTTCCGCAATATCTTCCGTTCCGCCACTAGAAGTTTATTTTCCTCCTTTAAAGTTAGCGTCCAAGTTTCGCACCCATACATTAAAATCGGCCTGATGACAGTTTTGTAGATCCGGATTTTAGTGCTTCTGCTTAACAACTTGGACACTAACACCTTGTGAAGGGCTGCGGTACATCTTAGGGCGTTAACTATACGGATGTCGATTTCATCCTCCCTCCGGTTTGTGTCTGTAATTGTGCACCCGAGATATCTGAACTTGTCGACACCCTTGTAAGTTATACCATTCACGTGAAGGTCTTTTCGCTTTGTTGAGCGGTCTTTGTATCGTTTCATGTGAAGGTATTCGGTTTTCTCGTGGCTGATTCTGAGACCCACACCTTTCCCCTCTTCCTCCAGTTTCTCCGTCATTTTGACCACTTCTCGTTCGCTTTTCCCAAGGATCGCAAGGTCATCGGCATACCCTACAATTTTGTGCTTTCCGTTCAACTCTACTCCCCCATCAATCAGTAGCACTTTTCGGATGATGTGTTCGAGAGCTAGATTGAACAGAACAGGCGAAAGGGCGTCACCCTGCTTGAGTCCGGTCACGACTTCAAACTCGTCCGTTAGCCCCCCTCCAGCTCTAACCCGCATTCTACTTGTTCCCGTAGCTATCTTAATCATTCTTACTAGCTTCTTCGGTACTTGGTAAGATGTTAGTATGTGGTAGAGGGTCTCTCGGTCGATACTATCATAGGCTTTGGCGAAATCAACAAAGAGACAGTGGACACTTTGGGCGTATTCCCATCGTTTTTCCATAGTTTGTTTCAGGAGAAACATTTGGTCCACTGTGCTGCGGTTTCTGCGGAAGCCACATTGATAGTCGCCGAGTATTTGCTCTGCATATGGTTCTAGGCGGGCGAGGATAATATACGAGAGCACTTTATATGCCGTTGGAAGCAACGCAATCCCTCTGTAATTTCCGCATTTCTTCCTACATCCTTTCTTGTGTATCGGACAAATAATGCCAACATTCCACTCCATAGGTTGTTGCTCTTCCTCCCAGATCCTACGAATTAATTCGTACAATCGAGATTGCATTGCTCCCCCACCATACTTCCAAAGCTCTCCAGCAATATTATCGATACCAGGGGACTTATGATTTTTAAGCCTCATGATGGCTCTCCTAACCTCTTCGAAGTCTGGTGGTTCCTTATGAGGGTCATGGTCTACTCGACAGTCTTCTGTGTTTACTGGGTTTTCATTGGTAACCGGTGGGCAATTGAGAAGTTGCTGAAAATACTGGCGCCACATGGTTTTCTGCTTTTCGGGATCCGAGACAAGGTTTCCTTCTTCGTCTTCGAGGAGTTGCGTGGCAGGTTGGTATGCCTTTTTAGCAGTTCTTACCTCTTGGTAGAACTTTCTTGATTCGTTCGATCTTATTAACGTTTCCATGTGTTTTAGTATTCCTGCCAGATGATCCCTCTTTGCTCTTCTCACTAACCTCCTGAAGTCTCTCCTCGCTTCTCTGTGTTTTTCTTCCCATCTGTTGTCTTGTTCAGCCAGTACTTTGTATTTCCTCTTTCTTTCAATTGCTGTTTCGCAGTTATCATTCCACCACTTTTTTCTCTTCTGTCGTTTCTTTTTTCCCAGTACTCGAATTCCTACGTCTTTGACTATTTGTTTTGTTTGTTCCCAATCCATGTGTATATCAACTGTTTTGTCTAACTCTCTAAATCTATTGTTTAGTTCTAGGTTAAATGCCCGACATGTTGTGTTATCTTGAAGACTATCTGTATTTATCATAGGTTCTCTAATGGGTTGTTTGAAATTAGTGGCATTAATTTTGGCCTTTACTTTAACGCCTACCAGATAATGATCACTATCGCAGTCGGCCCCACGATACGACCGTACATCCTGAACCATGCTCTTGTGTCTCTCGTCTATCAGCACATGATCAATTTGATTCACTGTTCTGCCATCATGTGATTTCCAAGTTCCTAGGTGAATGGCTTTGTGCGGGAACATTGTGCTTTTGATGACCATAGATTTTGAAGATGCAAAAGATATAAGTCTCAGGCCGTTATCATTTGAGACTGGATGTTTGCTGAACAGACCAATTGTGGGCTGATATGCCTCTTCCCGTCCGACCTTGGCATTGAAATCCCCTATCACTATTTTGGTATCGTAGTCCGGAATTTGATCAAATGCAGTTTCAAGGTCTTCATAGAAGCTATCTTTAGCTTCATCATCGGCTTGTTCCGTCGGTGCATAGGCGTTAAGTATTGAAATGTTGTTAAATTTACTTTTGATCCTTAATAAACATATTCTTTCAGAGACTGGGACAAATTTGAGAACACTGCCCACTGCTTTCTTACTCACCAGGAAACCAGTGCCATATTCGTGTTTCCCATAGTCAGGTCCACTGTACATAAACAATGACCCACCTTCTAAAAGACACTCTCCATGTCCAGGCCACCTGACTTCCTGTAGTGCTGCGATGTGGATATTGTATCGCTGCAGTTCTTTATTCGTTTGGTACAGTGCTCCCGGCCTATACAAACTTAATAAATTCCATGTAGATAATCGGAGGTCCAAATTACTTTGCCATAGGTCGTCGTTGGGATCGGATCGATTATTCTTCTTTGTCGGTTTCTTAACAATATTATTTTTCCGTGGGAGGGCTGTTAACCCGCCGCACAACCCCCGAAATGCTGGAGGGCCACACCCGTCGTTGGTCAGCGAGTCTATCAGACTTAGCCGGTTAGCGTAGCTAGGCTGTGCTACCGACCATTCCCCTATCCGCCACCCGGGGACGCTCCTCTACGCCAGACGGGACAGCGCGAGGAAGAAGAAGTACATATTTCCGTTTATACCTAATTACGAGATTTACATACCTTCAACTAAGTACTTAACTATAATATGACACATTTATAAAATGCATATTCAAATATTAATATCATATGAAGGCTGCGATCCCAGTAGGAAAACAGTTTGGAGACGGCAACTTCCAAAAAGCTTCCAACTATCTTGTTAAATAGCAGAGATATTTATTGTATTGTAATGTTTTGAACAAAAACTATTTTCATTTTCATATTAAAAATTAGCCCGTCATCAAATTGTGATAAGTACTCAGAAATGGTGGCAAAGCAGGTGGCCAATGAAAGTCCAATGAATGAAAGAATAACGCGAGGTTATTTCTTTGATATTCATAAAGTTTCTTTACTTACTTATTATACTTACTTGTGTAGTATACACCCTTGTGCAGTTTTTGTTAAAATATCTTGTTAGGAGTTGGTTTCACTGCAATGATCTCTAATATGCCCACTCATACAAAGTCACTGCAAACAGTTTACATCTAATCATCAGCATGGATTCTTTGAAGCTAGATCCACAAACACTAATTTGGTAACCTTCGAGAGCATCCTATCGGAGACCATAGATTCCCACGGACAAGCAGATGTGATATACACTGATTTTTGCAAAGCCTTCGATCGAGTATCACATAAAATTCTCGTCAGAAAGCTGGAATGCTTTGGATTTGCGGGTCCATTGTTGAAATGGTTAGAATCGTATCTCAGTAATCGTAGTTTTTATGTTGTTGTTAACGGATACGCTTCTGAATGTAAACAAATTAGCTCTGGAGGTCCGCAAGGTTCACATATTGGTCCGATTTTATTTAACTTATTTATCAATGATCTACCACTATGCTTTTCTAATTCCATTCCATTTATGTATGCCGACGACCTTAAAATTGTCAGAGTAATTGAGTCTCTACGCGACTCAATCTTGCTACAGAATGATCTAAGTATTTTGTGCGAATGGTGTGAAAGAAACGGAATGCAGTTGAATCCCTCTAAGCGTCAATTCACACGTACCACAACCACACCACGTCGCAGCGACAAAATGTGGTCAAGCTGTGGTTACGTGTGAATTGTGTGACAGCGGCTTTTTGCAGTTGCGTTGTGGCAGCGACAAAATATCGATGTGATTGCGTTGTCGCTGTCATTGCGATGTGGTAACCACGTCGTCGTGTGCAGCTAATACGGAAGACAGGTTGCCGCGGTGCCGCCGCCGCGTGGCGGCGTTGCCGTTGCGATGTGGTTGGGTTGTGGTTGCGTTGTGGTTGCGATGTGGTTGCGATGTGGTCGTATTACACAGGTGGTCGATAACAACGGCAAAATGTGGCACGTGTGAATTGGATTATTCATTGTCAATACAAAATATACACCCGACCACATCGCGTGGTTGTGGTGTGGTTGTGGCTGTGGTGTGGTTGTGGTACGTCTGAATTGACCCTAAGTGCTACCATGTAAAATTTACTAGGAAACAAAACGTTATTAATTCAAATTATCAAATAAGTAATTCCCCGTTAGAAGAACTTGAAATTATAAAGGACCTAGGAGTTTTCTTTGATAAAAAACTATCCTTTGTTCCTCAAATAGATAGTGTTTGCAAGAGAGCATCCAGGATGTTAGGCTTCGTAATTAGAAATTCAAAACAATTTAAAAAGGCTAAAACCAAGATAACATTGTATTACTCACTCGTTCGAAGCATCTTGGAATATGCCTCGGTTGTGTGGAGACCACACTACGCTACCCACGCATTGCGGCTGGAACGAGTTCAAAAAAGGTTTGTACGACATCTACTTTACTCGGAAGGCATGGCTAAAAAAATAAAGTCCTACAACGAAGCGCTAAAACACTATAAAATGGTCCCAATTTCCAAAAGATTTGAACTCATTGACATGTCATTCCTATTTAAATTATTTAATAACAAAATCAACTGTCCGCAACTGCTTTCAAAATTCAACTTCAGAATACCTCGTACAATTCCTCGTAGGCCCGTCACGCCACTCTACCCTCCCTTAAGGAAGACAGTTCTTGGGGCCAACTCGGCAATTCCACGCTTATGCAAGCTACTTAATCATCATAGTGGATCTATAGATATTTTCGCAACCACAATAACTAATATACGAAACAGTATTTTTAATTAAACTTTTTATATGTACCAACTAACTTCATTTGTTAATAACTTAAGTAGTAGTCACTAAGCACCTTTATTATTAGGCATGCTGTGTTTATTCTTAAGTAGGTAGTGTATTTAGCCCTATTATTTAAAAGTATGTGTGAATGTACCTGATACACTATCTGTGAATAAACCTTAATAAATAAATAAATAAATAAATGATAACTAAAATAAGGGTGTCTACCAGTGGATGATCTTTTTCAGCATATCGGTGAGTCGGTGATCAGAGCGCGCTAAGCTTCAATAGAGCCTTTGGAGTTAAAACATATTGATTACCTACTTACATTACAAAACAAGATAAGACAATAAATTATAACAATATTGTATATTACAAATTTTCAACAAACTACAAAAACAGCAGTTACTTCACACCACTGTGGAACAACCCGCATCATCCCCACGTTGCCGAACATTCAGCAGCAGTTGCGAAACCGGCAGCTGTATGTGCCGAACGGGCGGCCGCAGGGGCCGCAGCAGACGCGCCCGCAGCACGGGCCGCAAAACGGGGCCGGGTAGGCGCAGCCCGCCACCTGCCCGCAGCACGGGACGCCTAGCGACGGGCAGCAGCAGCCGTTGCAGCAGCTCATGGTGAGGTTTTACACAGGAAATAGGTAATTAAGGGAAGTGATTTTTTATTATTTTCTTAGCAGTAAATTTTTACGCAGAATTTTTTTGCAGAGTTTTTCAATGACAGAGTTTTTTTACAAAAATACAAAAAAATACGTGATTTGTGTCACTGTGACAGTTATTAACATGAAATAGTACTTATTTTGAGTTTTATTGTGAAAACCTCTATGGTACAAAAGCTTAGAATACGGTCTCGGTGTGGAATGTCAGCATTTCCCACCAGATGGTTTAAATTTGGAAAATGATTGAACCACAGAGACTGTTCGAATCAAAACAAATAATTACCTGTCAAATCAGTCAAAATACTTTATTTATTCATATATACCAATTTATAAATACAAAAAAAATAAGTTAAATGTGCTAAAATTAAGTAAAACAAAAACTGCAAAAGCATCTGAATTCTCACCTTATTGTTACCATATCCACCTAGAGACTTTTCATACTCTGTATAACCTGCTACCATGCCAGTCCGCAACTGCTGCACGGGCTGCCAGGGCCCGATGTGCGGGCCGTGCTGCGGGCCCTGCTCCTACCGGCAGGAGTGCTCCGGCGTAGGCCCGTGGTGCCCGCACGGCATCGGCAACTGCTGCGGGTGGGGCCCGCTCGGCTGCATGCATGGGTTAGTTGGCTTATAGCTTTTGATCAGGAAGATACTTGAACGGTTGGTGTGGTGATCTTGTGTCGTGCATACTGCATAGGTTCTAGTCTGATGAAAGCAGCTTTGGTCTGTAGTCAGAAGCAAAAGAGGTTGTATTTAACTGCAAGGGAGAAGTCCTTGGAGACATCAAAATAATATTGTTGATCTTCGAGGGTGTAAATGTATATATGATCGAAGGTGTTGATGCATAAAATAACAGCTGTTGCTTTTTTTAGGCCTATGTATCAATCATGAATTTCAAGACACCTTGCCTGTAAATATCGTCTGTTGTTACAGGGCGCGTGGTGGGGTGGCCGGCTCGTACTACAGCTGTGGTCACGGATGTATCGGCGGCTGTACCGGGGGGATATGCAGCTCGTGCTGCGGACCCAGCTGCAATTAAGCCCTCGCCCATAGGGGCACTATAGTCCCAAGCACACCCTGTTGTGGAAGTCCCAAGAACATCCTGTAGTGCGTTGGTCTGCGTTGCCTATTTATTTGCATTGACGAAACAAGTGTCGTGTTTTTAAAATGTGGTGGTTAACATGTAATGTGTGATTCAGGTTGAATAAAAAGAGTATTGTTTATATTTTTCATGGTTCCTTTTATATTAACTCCTATGTATCTTTAGTAAGTATTTTATTTATAAACAATAAGTATAGAACGACCGACAGACGACCGAATGGCGTAGTGACCCTGACTACTGAGCCGATGGTCCCGGGTTCGATTCCCGGCTGGGGCAGATATTTGTTTAAACACAGATATTTGTTCTCGGGTCTTGGGTGTGCCCGTAAAATGGCAATAGGCCCGCCCCCTATTACATTGGGACTAATATACACTCTGGCGAAAAGTGGGTGCAGCAATGCACCTCTGCCTACCCCGCAAGGGAGTACATTAGTACAAGGCGTGAGTGCGTGTGCGTGTGTGTGTATAGAACGAACTAACAAAATATCACGGTACCGTACTCTAGTGGTACTCTAAACCACGAAGAAAGGAGTTGTTCTCAGTACGTCGATTCCAAGAGTGTGGGTCAGTAAACTTTTATCTCTCTATACAGGCAAGTATTTAATATATGGGGGATAGAGGTAAGTTGAATGAATATCAATAATTAGGTACTTAAGGACTCTACACACCAAACCCGCCGACCCGCCGACACAGCCCGGCGGCTTGGTGTCGGCGACTTAGTTTCAAGAATCATGTCGGCGACTCGTACCCGCGCGTGCAAGTCGGCGGCATGGCCGGCGACTTGCGTACGCGTACGCCTAGTTGTCCGCCGACACTCCACGTTCATACACACTGCAATCACTAACTAAAAAAGTTGTACTGATTTCTTGCCGCCGACTAACTCACCGACACAGCCCCATGACACATGTTGGCGGGTTGGCGGGTTTGGGTCGCCGACACCAAGCCGCCGGGCTGTGTCGGCGGGTCGGTGGGTGTGGTGTGTAGACTCCTTTATGTCTACGATGTCTACAATGCTGCTATCTGCTAATTACATCCATTAGATCTATGCTAACTAGGGATGCCCGATCACGGCCATACGATCTAGCGATTTTTTGAATCGATTCAATGGCATTCGATCTTTAGGAAAATCGAATCGTATGCAGAGAAGATCGTATGAAAAAATCGTATCATCAGAAAACGAAACTCCCCAGTTCGATTCACGGTGTTACGATCCATTACGATCCAAAAAATCGATTCGAGCCAGAAATTCGGGCATCCCTAATGCTAACCCAGAAAATAAATACCAAAAGTAACTTTTATAAATATCAAACTTTATTAATAGACAGACATGAGTTAGTGGGTGATCTGGGACATGACTATTCTTCAGATTACAGAGAACAGACTGAAAACCAAGAATAACATTCAACACCGCGGTCCTGAAACAAATCAAGTATATTATTTCAAAAAAGTTCTTACATTAAAGATGGGTCATTAGATTGACCAAGGGATAATACAAACAAATCAAAGTACTCATTTGCAAATTAATTCATACCACTCGTGCGAATTAACTGTGCAACTGACTGACAAAAACCAGAGGTCATAGTAACTAGCTTTGGCGTATCCGGCATGACCCCTGGTTCTTGTTGGTCATCAAATTTGGTTCTTGTTGGTTATCAGGTGCACAGTTAATTTACACGAGATCGGGAGAAGTGGAAATCCTTTCTTTGAGCCCTATGTCCCTGATGAGGGATAACAGGATTTCATCATCAACATCATCATCAGTAGATCACGCTAACCTGGACAAGGAGGTCCGCAGTTAGCCCCCGGCAGCGGGGGCCAGTGGCCGCAGCCCCCGATGCTGGGGTTGCAGCAGCGGTACGAGAACAAACAGTAGCCCCCCGCGTCTGGGCCGCCGGGGTAGCCTCCGTAGTATATTGGCATTTTTGTAGATATTTTAGCTATGTATGAATTTTAGAAATATTTCTAATAATTATTTATAAAAAAATAGGATTTTTCGGATTTTTGAAAAAAAATGCGAGTTTTTTGTCTTGTATCTGTCAGTCTGACATATTTCCAAAGATATTTGTCATAGAGGTAAATAAACTCTATGGATTTTTTTATACGTTTGACCTGCCGTCATTATTTTTTTCAATTTATTTTTTATTCTGAGACTTTCAGGCACTTCATCATAATGAGAAAAACTTTGAAAAAGAAAGCTTGAAAAACGGTGTTCGGAAAATAATCCAAAGTGGGATTGTGAACTATCAAGGGCTGACGATGATGAAATATACCATGGCACTGTGTAGTAGTAGGTCTATGCATGGCACCTATGCATGGCACGCATTTACAGAAAAACAGACTGAGGGCAAGACGAAACGCGCTGCTTTGCATCAAGTCGAACCTCTTTTTAAGAGAATATAAAACATAAATAGGTTAAATAAAAATAAAAAGATTTATTTTTGAATTTAAACACTTCGAACACCTTTCGAACGTCATCTACAAAGTCAAATTAATTCAGTATTCATCAGAATTTTATACAAAACACAACAAAAAATCCAAAAATATTACTACTAAAGAACAAAAATTCAGCGTTTTTATCAACAAACTCAGCTTGAAAGTTTCAAGTTGAAACCCGAAACCTTTGAATTTTAATACTACTTACAGCACAATGTCTTATTGCAACCCGTGCGCTTCACCCTGCCCTCCTCCTTGCTGCGGGCCGTGTATACCGATGTGCTGCAACTCGTGCCAGCCGAAGTGCTGCCAGCCTTGTTGCGGCCCGTGCTACCCCTCCTGCTGCCAGCCGTGCTGCCCCCCCTCGCCATGCTGCGGCCCCTGCAACCCCTGCTGTGGCCCTAAGTGCGGCCCATGCTGAGGATCTGGGCGCTTGCGATCGTGTGGGGTTTCGTGCATCGTGTGGGTTCAAACTGTCCGTCTCTATTTGGTGCCTATAATTTATTTCCTTGATGTTTTGATAAGAATAAAAATGTGTAACAATCTGGTTTCGTATTTTTCTTAATTTTTAATCTTATTAGCTAAGAGAATGTAATGAAATGGACCTTTACTAGCTGATTAGCTTCTTATGAAATCAAATCTAAATTTTTATGCTTTCATCCATCCATCCTGGACCTTTGATTATATAAAATAGTCGAAGTCCTGGACACATAATGTATTTTGGTGCAAAGCCTGAGTTACGGCTGGGAGAGGGAAGGCCTAGGGCTGAATCTAGAAACGCACCTAGCGGTGAATACAGGCTGATTCTCGAAGTTTAAAGAGTTTTTTTCCAAAACAATGCAAATCCCAAGGTTTCGGAACCAAACTACGTCTATAAAGTCTACAAAGCGTTCTACAAAGTTTCAGACTATCCACCGACAAAGACCGCGCATTTAGCATTATTCACTATTTTTCGCCATTTTTGTTATGTGGTAATAAACACGTTGTAAAGAAGATTTATTTATTTAGTAAATAACACAAAAGAAATGGAGAGTCACGATAAATCCTTCACAGACGTTTACGAAAGTGAGTTTAGAAAATATAAAATATATGTATAGCTTTAAACGGCTACATAAATATAATGTTTCATTTCTTAAACAATTTATTGATGTAAGGTAACAGATTTAACTGTTTCAGTGGATGTGAACAGATTTCCTCTGATGTCCTCTCCAATACCAGTGACAGTGATAATGGCTATGTACCTCCTGTTCGTACTGAAGATTGGCCCAAACGTGATGAAGCACAGGATGCCTCTGGAACTGAGCTCAGTGTTACCCGTGTATAACGCCGTGCAAGTGGGTCTCTCCGCGTATTTAGCCTATCGGGTAAGAAAGTTGTGGTTTTATGCTTATAACTCACTTGACGTGGTAAGTGACGTGGGATTTGAACCGTGAAACTTTATATCGACTGTCGATGTCGGTGACTTTATCTGGTCGATAACGAACTCTACAGCTAGGCTACAATTTGTCACAGTGGATTCAGGGATCCGAGGACTCCAGGATTCAGGATGCCCAGATTGCCCAGGGACCCACGGGGCGCCGTACGGGCTACAAGGTCCAGATGATGCGTCACTCGAGGAGGCTATACTTTCACGCACACCGCTGGTAGAGCTAAAATCTGTAATCTGCAAACCCGATGAAATGACCCAAAAGAAACCCAAATTCTTAAAGTTATGATAGTTAATGATGATGATAATAAAATTGCGTATGGTCTTGTTGCAGTATTTCATCTTTATGTACAAAACGGCAGACTTTCTACATGCGGAATGCCATATCAATGACAGCAAGTACCGATCTGAGGTGAGATCCATTTTACATTTTATTTTTTTAACCGACTACAGCTTACCAAAAAAGAGGCTTATGAGGTGCCTTGAGGTATTTGTCAACTACCTCTCATATTATGTTCAAAAGCTCATAGATCATGAGAAAAGCACTGATTCGGAAAACACTTTCACCGAACCACCCTGTCTCAAGTCGTCATCGGACGAGCGGACTAGACCAATACTGGGCTTTAAAAACACATCATTTACACTCTCTCATAGAATAGAAGTTATTAAGCTAAATATATTCACCAATCCATGTCTTAATAAATATGACTCTAGAGTACATGCCTTCCCTCCCATCATCCCCGTTAGTTAGGGGCCTTTCCCAAAGACGAATAGCTTGCTAAGTACTACCTTCCTAATATACAAGACCTACCCTACCTTCGTCCTACCGCAACATTTGTTTTTAACCGACTTCGAAAAAGGAGGAGGTTCTCAATTCGTCTGTATGTATGTTTTTTTTTTTTTTTTATGTATGTTCATCGATTACTCAGCCATTTATGGACCGATTTTGAAAATTCTTTTTTTGATGTATTGGGTTGAGCTCAGGGGTGGTCCCATTTTTTTTTCAGAATTTTATTCCACCCCCAAGGGTGGGTAAAGGGGTAAAAACAGGGGTATAAATTTCCATTTTGGGCACTTATCAACCGATTCTTATGAAATTTATAACGTAAATATTGTTATTATAACAAAAAGATATGATGGTGACCTTGAGCTGATCTGATGATGGAAACGGAAGGCAGTCAAGGGAACTCCTCAACGGTATATAGCAACTACCTCGTGTTTGGGCTCGAATGATTCGTATTAACGAGTAGGACATATTGGTATCATTTGCATCTTACTTTTGATTGATAATTATTGCAAATAAACTAAAAATAACAAAATAAAATAATAATTTTAAAAAAATTAAAAACCGACTTCAAAAAACCACTAAAACGTAAGAAATAATTTAAGGTTTAGACCAATCCTAGGTCACAGTATAAATATACCTAAGCAGGTACTGTTCTTTTTTGAAGTTGGTGCCATATTTCTTCAGATTAACTGCTTTGTCACTGCACCAACATCAAAAAAGAACAGTACCTGCTTAGGTATATTTATACTGTGACCTAGGATTGGTCTAAACCTTAAATTATTTCTTACGTTTTAGTGGTTTTTTGAAGTCGGTTTTTAATTTTACCTTCAACTAACTGGTTTTATCAGGATTAGACGGATATGCACGCATGAATCGTATTTAACAATGGTAGGCATGTCAAATGCACGTAATAACATTTAATTAGTTATTGTTTTAGAGGCCTCTTTTAAAAAACTTATCTTTATCTTAGTTTTTTGAAAAGGCCTAACGTAATTAAAAGAGAATTGTCTCGAATTAGGCTTGAATGTTTGCGTCCAAAATTTCGCACTACTGTTTAACATGCAAATGAAAATTACAAAAAATATATTATTATTATAATAATATACATACAATAGATTTATTGTATGGATAAAAAGCTGTTAAGCGAGTCTTTGTGTTCACGAGTTTCAATGAACTGCCGATGTATAAGTATTACATATTATTAAGTATGTATATAATATATATTCTATCATGAGCTCAAACTTAGCGGAAATCACGCAGCAATTTTCCGAATGAACGCAAATTTTCGTAAAAAATCCTTCTAGGGACTGTATTTCATCAATAATTCTCATCAACCATCAATCTTTCCAGATCTTGACACACATTTGGTTCTACTTCATAGCCAAAGTCACTGAGCTTCTCGACACTGTCTTCATTATATTACGGAAGAAGGAAAAGCAAGTTTCCTTCCTGCACATTTACCACCACTCGCTGATGATGCTGGGCTCCTGGGCATTCCTGAAGTATGCTCCTTCGGAGAACGTAATATTCTCTGGGTTCCTCAACTGCGTGGTGCACGTCGTCATGTATTCGTACTACGGCCTGGCCGCTCTGGGGCCCCGGGTGGCGCCGTATCTGTGGTGGAAGAAGTACATTACTACTTTCCAAATTGTGAGTTTTTGTCTGGAAGTACTTCAGGTACTCCGAGTAATCTGGAATATTTATTTTCATAAAATTAGCTGTGCATTAAATATTATGAAATCTATACAATCACAACGCTTTTTCGACTAACCAGCATAGTGTTGATATTGAGCGTCCGCTATGCTTTTTTGTCTCAAAGATTCCTCTAGATAGTCTAGATAATTAACGTGTAATTAACAGAAGAGGACTAGGGTGGACTAGGGTTTGTCACCGTGGTGAAAGGATTAGACAATCAGATTTCCTGTCAGTCGCTGACTCAGAGGATGCACCGGGCCCTTCAGGAGAACCTCGTCTGTCTTTCCTCAACTTGAGGCTACTTTCATGAACCCCTCTTGCCCTAATTACCTGCTAAGATCTTTACCAGAGATAATATGTTACTTGTTTATGATTTTTACGCTATCCCTGATCAACAAGCCACCTCTCTCATCTCCATCTCACTCTTCCAGATCCAGTTCGTGACCCTGGCGGTGCACTTCCCCGCCTCCCTGCTCCTCACCGCGTGCCCCCCGCCGCGCGCCGTCGGCGTCTTCATCACCATGAACCTGCTCTTCTTCATGTACCTGTTCGGAGACTTCTACAGGAAGTGTTACAGTGGGAAGAGGAGGAAGAGTGAGGGGGTAGTGGAGAAGAGTGGTGGAGAGGAGAAGAAGGTGTTGGCGTTATCGGGTAATGTGTGTACTCCTCAATGAGCTGTTTAGTAAATCAAGTGTGAATAAAGGAATATTTTCATTGTACCCCTGTAACTATATTGTAAGTACCTAGTTGAAATAAAATATTTATGCACAACATTAGATCTTTGTAATGCTTTGCATAGTGTAGAGCCTGAACAGGCTGATAATGGTGATGATCAAGGTAAGAGGATAAAAACCTAGTTACATACTCCTACTGGCAACCTAAAATATTATAGATAGTATTTTATACTTAAAACAAACGTTTATTCCAAACTGAACCAATCATGTTAAACAAAGCTTCAAAATATAAACCACAACACAGCAAACACCATCCCCATACGGCTCTTCAATGACATACAAAATTCACTCAAGAGCCTATTGGCCCTGAATCAAGAGCAAGTCCCAGCTGGCCCAAAGCATGGACCATTAGCGTGTTGGCACGGCCAGTTGCGCGGCATGCAGCGGGGGCCGGGGATGCGGTAGCAGCAGGGGGGGCCGCACGCGGAGTGGCCGCACGGCTCCGGCCCGCCACAGGCCGTCCCGCAGCAGGACGCCCCGCAGCAAGGGGAAGGCCCGCAACAGGCGCCGCAGCAGCAAGCGGTGCCCCAGCCGCCGTAAGTCATTTTGATGTAATGTTTAAAAGTTAGAAAATATTGCTGGAAAGTGTTTTTCAGGTTTTTGTTGTTGTACTTTTTAGGGATTTTGTTTTTAACAGTTTTTAATTTATAATATGACAGACAAGTGCTGACAAAGGACTGTCATAAATTTTTTCTCTATGATTAATTTTTGATTGTTTTTTTTTTTGTTTCTTCTTGAATTAGGTTTATTAACTTTTTTACATACAATTTTCCTTGGAGTGCGCGATCGATCGGAACGCGAGAACAACGCGGACTCGGGTGTACCCTCGTGTAGACCATGAGACCCGGCTATTGAATGTTAGTATAATGTATACCATCGCTCGGTGAAGGAAAAATTCGTGAGGAAAACAGAGATTGAGTACATCCAGATAATATTTATTCTATGTGAACTCTCGAACCTGCAGTGGTCTAGTCTGGTGGAAATGGGAAATAGTCTAAGCTTTGGAAGGAAGGGTTGGAACTTAGGGATTTGCACAAAGGTTCCATTCGGGAGAGCCAGGTCCTGCACCTACAGTACTTAAACCTCAATAGAGAATAGAATAGAATAGACCACCAAAGTCACCCCCTTTCGGCTTAGTAGGTATATGTATTATGCCACTTGTGCAACAGCCTGTATTTAATAATTACCTATAGTTCGCTTTTTAATTTACTTTAATTGCTTCATACGAATCTGTTTGTCGGCTTATTTTAAAACAATTTATTAAAATTCCACGAATCACAAATTACTCGATTCGATTGAAAGCGATACCTAGATGTATGCGGCCAACAATACAATAAAATTGCTTTCCAGAATCAAAAACCGCTCACATTGTAACTATGTACATGGAGGTACCAAGCCAACCAAACCGACCATTGCACACAAACTACTTCTGGAAATAGGGGGGTCACTCTACCATCCAAAAAACTAAGTTTCAGTTTGCAGCTGCGCTAAACCAGACTGTATATCGTTGCTAAACGTAGGTATTGGATGTCAGTTCTCGTTTGTTCGTTTTTTTACAAGTTCGAATAGCCCTTCAGCGCTTGCCCGTAATACTTTTAAATAATGATTTCTGTTTAACACCCATTGTCTTTATTGTGAAGTAAATAGCATTGCTCTGTCGTGTTCGGTGGCCCGGTGGTGGCGCGGCTCAATTATTTGGATTGCCGAGTTCCGCTGCCGCGCCGGTACGTGGAATAGTCGAGTTGTGTGTACAGTTGGCTAAAGAGATACGTGTCCAGCCCGAGCTACTCCGCAAACAGTTTGATATGACTCATAGGTAAAAGATAGATAAATAAAGAATATTTTATCGATCCAGCTCTAATGATTAAGTATTTTTTTTCCGTGCAGTTTATAATGAAAGTGATTCCGCTTGAGTCTATGGCTGACTGTACCTTTATATACTTACCAAAGTGTGCACGAGTGTGCCCAGCTCTCGGGAAGCGGCAGAAGTTGCGAAACTTTTCGTTTGAAATTCGATCGAATCGAACTTGATGCTGTTTGTGACTTCTGTTTCTCAGAATCTCTCGCTAGAGTTGCTGGCGTTCAGGAACTCGGTACCTTACCTAGTACCATAAGATAATATACTTACCTACCAATAAGACTATCAATCTTATATGTACGGTCAGCTGCATAAGTTGTTATACACTTCTGTACTTTGTCAAACAGACGAACCGTCAATGCTTCAATGAATGGATATGCGGTTTGTTAGATTGACAAGGTTCAAATGTGTATAGCTACTTACGCAGCTGACTGTACCTTTGAAAGCGTCACACGAATTTTACCCCCTTACTGGACGCTTTAAGGTCTTCGCACATTATAACAACTCAACGGCGACTCGACTCTATGCTAGACATTGATATTTAAGTCCTGTGTCATATCTTCAAGGTTTAATTTAAAAAATGATTATAAAGTAAATGTCATTTTTTGAAATTAAACCTTGAACATAATGACACAGGAGAAGTGACTTTATACTTACATAACAATTTAAAAGTTAGTAAATATCGAATCACTAGCATTAAGTCCACCTGATTGTACATCTACTTTTGTAAATCCTAACTAATATTATAAATGCGAAAGTAACTGTGTCTGTCTGTCTGTCTGTCTGTCTGTCTGTCTGTTACTCTTTCACGACAAAACTACTGAACGGATTTGAATGAAATTTGGTATACATACGGTCTAGACCCTGGGAAAGAACATAGGCTACTTTTTATCCCGGAATTCCCACGGGAAAACTTTTTAAGGCGAAGCGAAGCGCGCGGGGACAGCTAGTTGTGCAATAAAAGCATAAATAAATAAATAAAATCACCTAAATCCTGTGATATCAAATTCCACAAAGAAAAAGCAACCTCAAAGTCCCCAAAAACATAAAATGGTTGAGCACTCCTTTAGATTGACATCGGGCGAAGGTTTCCCACGAGTGTTTGGAAGTGTTCGGTAGCTAGTTGAATTACGTCCAATTTGAACTACAAAAGTTCCATAAAATAAAGGTAGGTAGGTACCTCATTGAAAAATATAATAGTACAAACTAAATATCTAATAGGACGCAATCGGTGGTTTTAAACGGTTATACGTCAACCTGGAAAAGCATTCCTTCTGGAGTACCACAGGGATCGTTATTGGGCCCCCTCCTTTTCATTATTTTTATTAACGACATTGACGTCTGTTTTAACAACTCACAATTCCTCTTGTTTGCCGACGATATGAAGGTATTCAGAGTGGTTAATAGTCCGGAGGACTCTGCTCTACTTCAGGATGATCTCAACAAACTTAATACCTACTGCAGAGTGAACAGGTTGGATATCAATGTCTCTAAATGCTTCTCTATATCTTTTGGACGTAAACGCAGTATGTTTTCAAGTACATATAATATTAATAATCAGTCTATTTCCAGCTGCAACGAGATAAGGGATTTGGGCGTTATTATGGACTCCAAATTGCTCTTTAACAATCACATTGATAAAATAGTAAAAAAAGCATATAAATTACTAGGATTTCTTATACGCTCTTGTAAAAATTTCAATTTAATGAAATCTATTAAAATTATTTATTGCTCTCTTGTTCGAAGCAACTTGGAATATGCGTCGCAGGTGTGGAACCCACGTTATGGCGTTTATATTTCTAAAATTGAGTCCATCCAGAAAAAGTTTGTTAGATACCTGTGTTATAAGTTTAAAATTCCTAGGCGCAGCTACGAGTATCACTGCAATCAATTTCATCTTCTTCCTCTTGAAATCAGGCGTCAAGCAGCAGATATAACTTTCCTCACAAAAATAGCTCAGAATAGTGTTGATTGTCCTGATTTACTTGAAAAAATCGATATATTTGTCCCTGAGCGTCAACTACGTCACAAATCACTGTTGCATGTTCCACTTGTTCATACGAATTATAGGCAGAACTCGTTCCTTTTGAGAGCTTCGCGCTCTTTTAACGCACTTAGTGTAGACTTTTTAGATTTAGACATTTTTTGTATAGCTTGACAACTTCGTGCGCGACCCTCCTTGCGGGGTGAAAGAAGTGGCGGGGGCGAGGTAGCACGACATTTTAGAACACGAGTACAGACGGAGAAAAGTGTGCTCGGATAAATCTCGCGATAACGTGTCACTATTTGTGACGTAATGTAAGAGTAAATTATGTTGATCAATAAAAAGGTTCATAAAACTAGTTTCATTATTTAGGGTGGATTTGACCAAGCTCGAGTAACTTTTTACTCTCGAGTAAACTACCAGTTACTCGGGAGTAAGCAGATTTTGCATTCTACCAAACCTCGGCCAAACCAACATTCGGCTCACGGTTCTACAGAAAACCCCGGTAGATTATATAGTTGTCGGGGAGTGAGCACGAGCTAGCAGTGGTTGGTCAATGATTCGATCAGCCAGTTCGTTGGTATCGCCATTCATCATCACACCCCAGAAATAAAGGCACAGATAGGTAGTACACACTCGATTTATTCGGAATTACCGATCAATCTTATAAAATACAAGAGGATGCACTTGATACAGTTGGATTAACTTTGATAGTGAAACGTGGTGATCCCTGCGGAAGGTGCACAACCGACCCGTTCAATAATTTAAATCAGAATGACAATCCGTCCCTGCTCAACCGACTACCCACCTTACCTTTTTATTTTTTAATATGCACCGTCCACCCAAACTGCCAACATTTCAAGTGACCATTTGACGTTTCAATTAATCGAATGAATTTAGTAAACAAGCAATGGATTTAATATAGTTTTATAATGCGATTTAATTTATTTGTAAAATATACGATTTGTGGTTTTTGACGTTATTTTATTGACGAATCATAGATAATAATAATATGATTATTAAAATTCAAAAGGTAAATATTCGAAGGATTGTGGCGGTTCTGGCCTCAACACTAATGACTAAGACTAATGGTCTCAGGATCAGTGGTCTCATGTGCGTCGAACTCAGATTATGACAGATTTTACAACACATGTGGCCGCCTCGACTGCTCGGCCGAGACTGCCGTGTCTGCCGTAATAATGACGTGCAGTGCACGCGTTGTCCTTCCCCGCGACCTCTCCCGTTACCCGCTGTCGTCTTGGGTACCTCGTCCCCTCCGCGTCTGTCACCCCGCAAGGAGGGTCGCGCACGAAGTTGTCGAGCTATAGTAATGCTCGTTCAATCTGCTATTATTTAACCAATAAGTTTAGTACTTCTATTTAAGACAACTTATTATGGCGTGCTGTTATTTATTTACTTACTGGATATTGTGACTGGCATCTGCATTATGAACACGCAAGCATAAGTATTTATATTATATATTTTTTAAGTAATTAATTGTAAGTAGTAATCTATTTTGTTTTGTGTTTAGTAACGTGTTTAGCACATTTAGGATTAATTTTTGTAATATTCCGTTTGAAATAAGTGAAAACTTGTAATTGGCTTTCAACTACATACTTTTAGCATTTTTCCATTAACTTTAGCTGTAAGTTTTCCATTGAAATAAAATAAAATAAAATAACATAACAAATACCTACTAAACTCTTTTTAAGGCGTTAAGTTTCCGGTTACGTGATAGTGAGTCATTGCTAGGACTTAAATGTCAGGCGTTCTTCCGAATTAAGCCAATAAAAGTTCCCCCAAACATAAGATAAGTTTATGTTCATCAATGGTTAAATGATTCGTAAATCTACTCGTGGCCATAGTAAAATTAACATAAACAGCACTTATATAGCGCCACAGGTTTTTACAGAGCCCTAAGCCCTAGTAAGCTTAAGTGGCAGTGGGCTGGTCACATCTGTCGAAGAACCGATGACCGATGGGGTAAACGTGTTCTGGAAGGGAGGCCGCGACTAGGCAAACGTAGTGTGGGACGCCCTCCGGCTAGATGGGGTGACGACTTGCGAAAGGTGGCTGGTTATGATTGGATGCGGAAAGCTAAAGATCGCATCCAGTGGCGTATTTTGGGAGAGGCCTACGTCCAGCAGTGGACTGCTATAGGCTGATGATGATGATGAAGCCCTAGTAAGCTAGCGTGCATGATGGTGTCATCTTATTTAGTTCTGACTTCCTTTAAATCGTAATTTTTCCTATACTTAAATGCGGCACCGCAGTACTTTTTTATTACGTTTCGTCGAAAAATTACAATCACCATCGTTGCCGCGTCGTATTCTGACGCATCCAGCGATTTTGTTGCTATTGAAATTGATGATGATTTTAAAGAGAAAAAAGTCAAAAAAGCGGTTCGTCTCCGAAGAGTTCCGTAACAATGACGCTATAGGGAGGCGAAAAAGACTATGAAATCCCCTGAAAGTGCTAGAGTTTAAGTTAGTCTTTTATTAAGAATATAATATTATGTATTAGGTATATTTTGATAAGTTATTGTGTATTTTATATATTTTATCTATGGGCCACATGTTGCCTGATAATAAAAATTTGAGGGTGTGATATTATGTAGATACGTACAGATGAAGAATAAACTATTGAATTTAATAAAGTATCCATTGTTCCATTTACGCTTTTGCTACAGACCTACGAACCCCAATATGGCGTAACGATTTGCAATAAGTAGTTTTTTATCAACTAATCACTGCATGACTAGACTATAGATCCTTTATTCTGTAATATGTATGTGCGTTATTATGCAGGTACCTACTTAATATACGTTCAAACTTGAAAGCAATCCGTTTAAGAAAAATCTAACAAAAGGCTGAAGATTATTATTAAAACTACACAACGACGTGACAGCTGTACTAAACGCGGTCATATGAATAGTTTTTTTCCCTATGTATACAATAGAATAGATTCTGCGTAAAGAATACGGCAGCCGGTACGTAGAACAAGCAGCGAGCGGGGAACAGAGGAAGTGCCACTTCGAGGAATCACCAGCTCGCGGAACGCTCGACCTGGTCTCTGTGCTTACAGGGAAAGGACCCACTTCTGACAATCTAGCCGCACAGAATTGCAGCATAATTTGTTGAATTGAGAATGAGTAGGTAACTATGTTAAGTGCCAATTTCTCCATAGACGGTTATCTAACCAGCAGGGATTGATTTATAAATTAAACGTTATCTCCATATAAAATTCATGACAGATGTGTCAAAAGTCAACCACTACCTGGTTATGCTCTAACCGACTATGGAGAAATTGGCACTGAGCTGAAAAAAATGCTGTGTTAGATAGTAGGATTTATCGAACCTCAGCCTTTCCTGTTCGTAATCCTAATCATAGGTTTAACCGGCTATTCACCGTGACACATACATACCTACGTATAAATAACTATTATCTTGATAAAGATACTACATTTTCTGAAATTTAATTTATTAAGTAAGTACTTACCTATTTATAGATTGTGATAATAGCGATTTATATCATTGTATTTTTTATGTTATTTTCCTGTTGTAATTTAGACATCGTAGATAGCACAAGTGACTGTCTCCTACTGGCCCAACTTCTACCATACCACCACAGACACATTAGCAATTAACAACGCTCGCCTGTAAAACATCTGTCAGGTCCATATAAGTTACGTCAGATTTCACAAGGGAGCGACGCGCGACGCTGCTTTGTTGTCCCCATGCACTGCAAAGGGCCTATTCAAACAGCGTAGTTACCCGCTACCGCTAGCGGTAACGGTATACTTCCTACGGTCCCACTATAACCATATTATTATTATTAATATACCTACATATGTATTATTATTTTGTACGTTTTACAGATAATTTAAGTATGTAGATAGTGCCACCAACTTGTATTCTTTAACGCACCACATAAGCAAACATATAAGTTAGTGTGACTGTAGTTCTTATAAGAGACTTGTGCATCTTAAAAATATATAGTCTGGAACAAAAACTTAATTAGTCTATCATTATGGCTTTGAATGATCGAAAACTAGAACCCGCTTATACAAAAGGTCTTACAACAATGACCTACCTACTTGATAGGTATTCTGCTTATCTTAATTCGCATATCCTTTCATAAAAAAGATAGTAAGATACTTATATAATATTTGATTCCAATAGGTCGTTAAACCATGATTTCTGACGAAATCAATCGACGATAAAAATGATAACAATACTTGGAAAGTATCTTGTACAACAAATCGCCTGTAAGTAAGTAGTTACCTAATATCATCCATCCCCAAATTCGTGGTAAGTAAGTACTTACTTTATTCTTAACGTCGTAAGTTGATAAGATAACACAAAATTGTATATTGAACACATAGGTAATACACAAAGTTTGTAGGCAAATATAATATTTACATACCTTACGCAATATTTTTTTGAATTTTCATATTTAATTTCATTACAATAATAGGAGTAGGTAGGTACCTATTCTACCATTACCATTACATTAATAATGACTATCATGAAGTATTACAATAATAATAATACTGGATGGAGCAAAAGTGGAAAGTAAGTACAGTAATCGGAAAGGGAAAAATTTATATTTGACCCCTGGAAAGACTGTCATAGTTATAAAATTATAACCTGCTCCTCATTTTCGTGGAAGCGTACGCATCGACACTTTTCTGCTATTCCATTTCCTCTTACAAAGGATGGCTATTAGCCTGTAATGACACAGCATGGGAGAAATAAATGACTAGTTTCCGACTTTCCGGGACGGTGAGCGTGGAAAACTACATGCGGTAGGGTCAGCAGCTTCATGAGCAGAAACGGGACATTTGTTTGCACAAGGTGTAGGTACTCTGTACTCCCAACTTGGAAGCACTCGGTGCGATGCATTGCAAAGCCACTTTTAGCGATGCAGCTGGTTGTTGAGGTGCAAGAATAATAGCACATGGTCTTTTGGTGGTTTTATTTACAATGAATGGAATGATGATAGTAAAAGGTGTCTAGCAAAGTCACAATGACATAAACTATAAACAATAAATAAACTATAAACAATAAAAGGGTCCAAATTCAAACTATATACATGGCCTCATAATAAGGCGTCGTGGCGTCGTCAACAGCCACCGAACCACAAAGCTTTTGATTTTGCCCTGAAACTTTCATAATTAATTGAATCAGGGATCGATGATCGACATTAGACGGATGAGAAGCCTATATTTCCATTAATTAAATATTATTGGTTAAACAAAAAGCCGACTGATTGATGGCTTCGGATTGAATAACTGAGTAAACATTTTACGATATGGCAAAAATAATATTTCCCGTATGTCCCATTAAGCTTATTAATTTCGTGGCAACACCACTGGCAGCTTCGCTACTCAAGTTACGAAGCTAAATGAACATTTCCACCGTATAATTTGCACACGGTACACAATAAAAACCGGCGCAATGGAAAAAGAGACACATCTTTCTTCGAAACGCGTTGATTGAATCATTTATCTTGGGTAAGAAGTTGTATGAATTACACGGACCCTACACACGCAATCTCATACATCTTGGAAATATGAGATTTTATTTCAATACTTACTTAAATAATTCGGTATGAGTGTGCGGCTACTTACATTATCTGGCCTCCCAAACAACTAAATACTTCTTCTCAGCGTCTCAGAGTAAGTACACGAAAGGGCACTCTGAGAGGACTAACACTTTCACCACGATGACAAACCCTACACCCGCTCTATTCAACAATACGCTAAGCAGAACTGTGTGAGTGCCGGATGGCTCTAATGAGCTGTGACCTTCATTGTCGAGGGCAAAAAGTCATATAACAGCTATAGTACGGTGGTACACCGCAGCCCATCCCTAGGTCGGCCCTTTCGATGTTTTCCCAGACCGCTTGTTTTTAGTAGCGGTTGAAATTATAGCTCAAAGATATAGGTACTTACTCATATACCTAGAATCTTTCACATTGTTTTAAAATATCCGGCCATGGTTTATGCAGCCCCTGAGAATCCTGGGATTTATTTATTATTCTGTGTTATCAAAAATTCGGATCAATTTGCTAAATATAATAAATATAAGTAATTTAATAATTCTGTAACAAGTGTTTACTTACAGCCCTTACAGGCTGTTGCAAAAGTTGTAGTTAAGTATACCTACATAGGATGTCGAAAGGGCGTCATTCTGAATAACTTTTGTTCTACGACTTATAAATGCAAATCCGCGTACTCGCACCTATTGCAATTCCCTATATAAGGTACTAGCTGTTCCCGCGCGCTTCGCTTCGCCTTAAAAAGTTTTCCCGTGGGAATTCCGGGATAAAAAGTAGCCTATGTTCTTTCCCAGGGTCTAGACCATATGTATACCAAATTTCATTCAAATCCGTTCAGTAGTTTTGGCGTGAAAGAGTAACAGACAGACAGACAGACAGACAGACAGACAGACAGACAGACACAGTTACTTTCGCATTTATAATATTAGTTAGGATTAGGATAAGTATATACCTACATATGTAAATACTTACTCTACTTACTTAAGAACATAAATATTTTATGGAAAAATATAAGAAAGTACTTTTATGAGTAGGGTCATTTTAAAGTTAATGTCTTAAATGTGCTACTGCGCTAGGTCTGTAAAGGAAAATAAAGTAACAATAGAAAAGTAAACTATCTAATTCATTCCGAAAACCCATTAGTTTTATTATCTCTAGGAAGACAACTACTTAAACCATCACGACTTCTATTGTAGTACTTAATACCTATTGTAACACACATTTAATAGTAATTTAATAGATCCTCATTTAGGTCACCAACTTCTGCGGAACGGTTTTATGAAACTATAATCAATTATAATATAGGAGGTTTCTAGGAAAATCATTGGCTAAGTGAGTAATACTCAGTAGAACTCGAGCTCAACTGAAATACAACAGGATATTATGAAAGTTGACTAAATTAAGTATTCTGTAGAATCTGTAGTACCTGGGTAGGTACTTTTATATTACTAAAGTCTGTTTTTGAATCTCAGAAACTAAATTGACAGATTCTGAACGGTTTATCAGCAGTTGATTGTCTTTCTATTGGCGGGATTGTTGATGAATCGTTTAGAATCTGTCAATTTAGTATCTGATATTAAAAAGCAGACTTTATACGCCGTTGTACCGTGTCAAAGGTGCATTTCGGTATAAGTTTGTTTAAATAATATAGGTAGGTACTTCTGGCAGTGCAAAAATATGGGAAGTTGGTGTTATATTACCTACTTCCGGTGCAGTTAGCGGAGGTGACTGGGATTGCACGAAATAATTATGAAATATTGTACCTACTTACCGTATTCTACGTAGAATTGCCTACGCAACATAGCCAGATACCCACGGCTAATAACACGCACGGTAAGTTGTGTTTGTTCTAGTGGAAACTACCATCACACTTTTACGAATTATCTACCTAGTTATGTATGTTAACGTTTGTCATAATAATAATATCAATAATGTACCAGGTGTAACTTTCTACACGTAACGTCCTGTAAATATACTTACACGCATAAAAAGCCATATTTATTTGATACAGGGCCTTTTCTGATATCTAGTACTTTCCTTACTTAATAAGAACCTACCTAGGTTTTAACAAAAGGTAAAATCGGCATCGTTGGAATGAGTCATTTTACCAACCGCACTTCCCACAAAATCCCCAGTTTGAATCTCCCATAGAACAGGAAATACCCGGCATTTGCAAGACAAGTAAAAGAATTAAATCAAAATAAACCGGTATTCTTGTAGGTGGCAAGGTGGCTACTGGCTTACGATCCTAAAAATCACATTCAATCATATTTGAACACCTTTCGTTCATTATTTAAGTCAATTTTCCATAGGTGGAGGTTGCCTGGAAAAGATCGCTTTTAGCGATAAGTCCACCTATTGGGTAACGCCACTAACATCCACTGTGTGTAACTTCTGTGGTGATGTGTGAATATGTTTATGGCAGAACAGTTTGGTTACCACCACCAAACATTAGAAATTAACATTACTTGCAGTGTCGCTCACTAGTCAAATCTGATGTAAATTGTAAGAATCTGACAAATACCTATTTAATAGGCGAGCGACGCTGCTCATGGATTGTTAATTGCTAATGTGTCAGTCGTCGTACGGTATATAGCAGATTTTAATAAGTAAGTAATGTAAGTAGTATTATATTACCACTTTAATTGGCACTTCTCCGCTTTTTCATGTATCACAGATGGTGATCAGAGGCGACAGAGCATGTCAGGTACTTGAGCACTCCTCATTTATTATTCAAGCTACACTTAATGGAGGGATAAGGCGTGCGCTGCGCCTGCGCACGTGGACGCCATCTGGCGGCGCGGTTGTGCAACCGAACACAAAAACTGCTAGTTAATAGGTCAACGGCTACAGCTGCATTGTATCACTTTAGTCACTTCCACGAAGCCCTAACAATGACTTTTGGTCTCCGAGAAGGATTATAATGGCAGTGTGAATAGACGGTGCTTGCAGTCTAACCTTTAGGCTTGGCTGCATAATAATTACTTTGTTGCATCAACATATTTATGCGTTGAATCAGGATCCAAATTTTAATCTTTTCTAGAAATCTAAACACAAACTAATTCAATGTATTTTTTATGATATAGTTAGAGTTCTGACTAGTTAATGTACAATATAGGTCAAACAAACCTAACCCCTATCTGATTCTGCGGCGGTACCAGTACTAGAATTAGATGATAATATTAAATATAACTTATCGATATTTTGGTTCTACTATTATGATTCTATTATTATTTCAAACAATACTCGTCGGGAAGGTGTGGGATGATTGCAGTTATAAATATTTTTATTTTAAAAAAGAGTGGTGACAGAGTGGGTGCGTTTAGAAACGCCCGAACCATCGCATGCGGTTGTCACACGCATCGTCATTCGACGAATACCTAGTCGATTACATCGTTCTTATCAGCTGTACCGCGACTCGAGAAGAAATTGTCCATTGTTCCTTTCCCAATAAATGCTCGCTTAGTTTTTTTTATCATCATCTGCATGATTTATGTATATTTCTTGGGAAACGACCACTTGGCAGATTCGCAGATGTTCCACGTATAGTTAACATAAGCAACTTTCTAAAACTGTTTCTCTATACTTATTTTTCTCTTATTGGTTATTGATATAAATATGTATTTATTCAAGAAACTATATTATTATTGTTGTGGATATTGAAATAATAGATTTTGATTTAAATTAACACAAATCATCTATATTATGTAGCTATATGTATAAAAAATTATCAACACAGTGGCTAGGTGAGACTTGTTCGTCGTATTTCTACGTTCAGGGCCAAAATAAAATGGCAATCCAGCTTATGCTTGTCACGTTCAGCTATTTCGAGGCTCACAATAAAACAGTATAATTATAGAGGATCGATTCTTGGTATCGTAATTTCATAGATTTCCACGTAACGCTGCCATGGACGGCAAATGAGGTTAGATTAGATAAACATTGGGTCAGTGCCGAATGCCGGCTCGCCGTGGCTTGGTACAATTTTGTTTATTCCTATATACAGTACAAGTACGTACCGAACCTACATGGTGGAATGATAAGATGCTCTGGACGGAAACTACCCCAAATGTACAAGTAAGCTCATTTTACTTAAAAAATATTAAAATTACATTTCTACCATCATTTTAAAATTGCTGAAGCAAAAAACTTTTCCATTTAATTTTATTTAATTCTTACAGCTAAGTAAAGTACCCACTTAACAAGTGAAGCTGCTTAAATCTGTTCAAAAGTTTAAACTTGCATAAAATGGAACCGGGAACTTTCCTGGAAAGAGTGTTTTTTACTGAGTCAAAGCACTGTACTTACTGAAAATATTTTACAGCATAATTTAATTTCCACCTGAATATTATTAGCATTATAAGCAAACGAAACGTAAGTCACTACTGTTTTCTCTGACTGGAAACGCTGAAGCGAAGTATGTATCATATACATGGTAGGCATAGGCATTGAAATAAATTCAGATATCATCCTGTCTGTACAATAAGATTGAAAATCAAAACGCACCTGCCAATGGCCCCTAAGGCCCTGACCATATCTGAAAGACAAAAGAGGTCGACGAACCATAATACCATATACGTTGGTGGAGCTTAGGAAGTGACCAACTGGCCAAATGCTAATAATCAATGACCTAGCGACACAGGTACATCCTAAGCATTGAGGTCAACGGTCGGTGGAGTATGCCTGTGGAAAGCCACTACAGCTCCGACAACCTTGGACGAAAGAACATAAGTCTTATAAATTAGTAGCAACTGGCGATACCTTGAGTTGGTTCCTAGAAGCGAATAGCGACAAGGCCAGTGATTCTGGGAAGCCGCGTTGTGCGCCCCAGCGAGCGGAGTGAAGTGGCCGCGCTCCAGCTGGGTTGCCAGACCAACTTTGTGATAGTGCTTTGATCTTGATAACTTTTTTTATATTTTGAGAACTTATGAAGCTTTAAAAAACCAAAATCTGGAAATTGCCTAATATGGTACTTACATAACCTACTCGAGTCAAACGGGTTAAACCTAGTACTAGTGCTAGCGCCATTATGAAAAACAAAAAAAAACTGACATGAGTAACTATTAAAAATGAAACAGACGAGCAGCTCAGCTTATAGGCTGTTGATTCCAAATGTATAAATCATACATTTTATAAGGATACTGGGTAAGCTGTTGAACATAAACCACAGCTGGTGGTTACCTACTGTTAAAACTATAAAAAATCGGCCTACGTTAGATACGTAATACTTGCTATTTTCAAGAAACATGATATTTCCCGACATGATAGGAAAGGAATGTAATCAAAAAGCCCTTAATTTCCATGCCTTAGTTCCAATGCCATGCTTAACAGCTTACGAGTAGGAGAGGAATTCTAATCATAATACAGTAAATTTGATGCCCCTGGCAACTCCTGAGCGTCAAGCAGCCGCGGTTCACGTTGGAGCCCCTCGCTGCCCCCTCCATGTCGTCGGCTGATGCGCGCGCCTCGTGCCGCTCGCAACTGTCTTCAGTTCGCTCCAGCCCGTGAGGCAGATCGCGTATCCGCGCTCACGCGAACCTCTCACAACTTTCACCTCCGCGATATCTATATCTGTGATAAATGCACTATAACCGAGTGAAATTAATTGTGGACCTTCAACTAAACCTCCCTCGACAGCCAACGCCGGCTGACAGTGGCCAACATCAAGCATTACGGCAAACTAATTTCTCCAGTGCACAGCCGATTCTACGAAACTGCTTATAAAGAGTTTACCGAGAAACGAAACGGCTGCAAAGTGGATTTGAGGAAATATTGTAATTGCTAGTGGGCTTGTGTGTTTCCGTGTCTTTGTGTTCAGTAAGGCGTCTACATTGGATCCCAATCGACCGAAAGGACCTCCAATGGTGGTGAAACTACCAGGTGAGACTGGTGGCTTTATACATAACCTTACATTCCTAGGAACTGGTGATCATATAGCACGCTTGTAAATGCTAACAGTAGGTATTGAACCAAAATCTCATGTGATGTGATTGAAGTTGAAAACTTGCGAGCACTATAAATTGCTACAGAAATAAAATTCTAAGTTCACAACATACACGCACACGCACATCCACAACTAGGCCGGTAAATCTACCAGAATCTATACCAGAAAGGACACTTATAAATATAGATAAATTAAATAAAGTATTGAATAAAACTTAAATAGTTTATTTACATACTTTTAACGATGATAACATGGTAGAACCGGAAACGTGTCTTATAAACATTAATGATACCAGTAACGTTGATAATGACATTAGAAACGACAAATTGACTGTTTGAAATACAATTCAGATTGTTGACATCCAAAATCATTTATTTTAAGATGAGGATATAAATGAAACCATGCCGTAAAACTAATTGGATTGGAAGAGAGTGTATAAAATTAAAAACTATTTGCCAATCTACTTTCACCTCTGTAACCTCTGATGAATTATGTTTTTCTAAAAGAAAGATTCACGTTTTATGTTTTTACAAAAAAACTTTTAAAATATATACCTTGGTATGTCTAGTTGTTATAAATATAAAACATGTTTTCGCCAAAATTATATCTGATACTGATGATAACCTCCGAGCTCAGAACCTCTAGGAAAAGATAATTCTGTATTAAAATTCTGTGAATCATTAGATATTAATCGTGAAAAACGTAAACAGGAAATTTTACTTTATGCAATAGCTGACGATGCTAATGACGTAATGAGTAGTTATAACTATTTATAATAAGTACCAATTATTGAGAGCAATGCGATTCCGAGCGTAATGTTTATCATGAACTGTTTATTTGTGAAAAACTTAAATGAAAGTTAAAAACCAATTGCAAACAACGATTTCATGTCATTTCATTAATTATGTAAAGTAGGGGACCTTAATAACGTCCCTGACGAACACCCACCTTTAAATTCTCAAATTTGAAATACTATGTGATTTTAAGTTGGGATATAGATTGTAAGCAGGGTCTAAGGATAAACCTAATAATTTTTTGTATAACATAAATTGGTTCACTTATAACTATGTATTCCTATTATCATGGCATCACTATCAAAAGCATGATGTCAAACTTATTTTTGAGTTTTTTAAATATAATTTTCTTCTTCATGTTCACTCACGCGTTTTTACCATGAAATGAATACCCTTCATGGTCGGCTAAATAATCCAGGAATACACAGCCCCTGTGGTTTTGAAGAGAATATGTCCAATTCATGGTAATATCGCGTGTCCCCTGCGCGCCTGCGCACGGACATCACGAGGCGGTGCTCACAATCGCACATTGTTCTTTCTTTCATACCGGGAACGGGCAGCAAAGTACCTCGCCTACTGGGAACTAAACCCATTGTTTATCACTACACACTTTCCATTTATTCTAAGCAGCCTTTAGAAGGATTTGTTGCCGGCGATGATTTATTCTAGATGTTCCCTGTTATGCTATACCCCTAATCGCAGCGCGATAAACTACGCACGATTTCCACGAAAATGATTGTTATTCTTAGTCTAGTGAAAAATAACAAAGTAAGGAAAATTTCAAATTTTAGATGTGAACGCAAATTATAACGTGTCATGAAACAGTTAAAATAAGTAACTTTGTTTATCTATACACACAAAATGCTTATTGAAGTTGAGGATGATAAGTTAAATGCATGGATGGATTGAATAGCTATAAAATATTGAATAGAGCACGTGGCTTAAAAGATGAAGAACATAATAATGGGCCTCGGTAGTTACTTGGAAGAGCCGCGCGAGGGTGCTCGCTGCTCGGAGACGGAGCGGGCGCAGGTATGCGTGTTCTCAGAACGCGACGAGCTCGTTTTTGCTCCTTTTTCGATTCGAATTTACTGAGAATCGAATGGCCCGGTGGCGGGCCTACTCGGAACTCGTAATTAATCCTTGGAAGCCTCCGACCCAAGGGTTGTTGTTATGAGAAATCGTTCGCATTATGATGCCATTTTCTTTAATTTATATATTTTTTGCGTATTTCAAAATTGTCGCTGATTACTAATTCGAAGAATCACCTGTAGGTACTGTTTCATATAAATTTGTGAACGATGAAGTATTTACTTTTTATTAACTTTGTCCAGTAATAAAGGGAAGTAACATGTATGAGGATACGAGTATGTACCTAATGCTCGTTATCAAAATTTTCAATAAAAATGATCATTAGCCCCACTTATCAACATACATATATTATATTATATTATAACCTAACTAATACTCAACAAACAACGAAAAATCATGATACATATACTATCCAGTAACTTAGACAACGGTGAACTACAGAAAACGTTCACAGCTTAGATGACAATAGTACGAAAATAGCCAAGAGAATAAACTACAGACCTCATAAGATGAAAGTTGGAACAAATAAATCGTAAATTGGTTCCACGCAGTAGGTTTCTGCCCGTATCGCAGTCGGGCCGGCCTCGGCAAAAAACAACCAAACCAACATCATTGCACTCCTTTCCGGGAACATGGCTAGTTTAAATTTCAATGGCAGATGATACTGCGAAGTCGGCTCGGCAGTTTCGTCTAACGAACTGATTGAAATACTGCTTTGATCTGCTCCGGTCGGCTAGCCAGATATAGACGCTAAAGCTGCTCAGCTTTAGACTCATTTTTCAGCTGCCAACGACGCCAATTTGTAGGCTCGACAGTCCGGTCTTCCAGCTTTTGAAATATGAGGTTGCTTTAATAAACTAAGAGTTACAAATACTTAACATTGATTGACAAGATGATAATTATGTTTTCATGAGTGCAAGTAGTCCTTGGGTGGAAGAGCCTGTTCATTTCTCCGATGATATCTATTATTTTCCCCGACTTGTCAACATTACAACACTCTATTGGTATTACCTATCCCACTTCCACGAATGAAAATGTTTCACGTGACTTCACTCAATAATCAGATAGTAGTAGCAGTGACGTATACTTTGATGAAATACTCGTGGAATGGATGTCTTGATGGTACATACATATATGGTTGTACCTATACACACCTACAGTATAATGTAACACGCGTCTAGGAATTGTAGAGATTCTTGGAACTGTATTAGTATTAGTACCTGCTTTCTTTAGACATCGATGACTCTTACGATATAATTAGGTTAGATACCATTAAAATATATGTTGAAAACACCGGTAAATAGGTTCATAAGACAAATTTATATCAATATACCGCACTATTTTAATTGTATACGTATGAACAACAGCTACCATAGTACCTACTTAGTAACATAACATGATTCTTATGACGCATCAGGTTTACCTAAATAGTTACGACGCCTACAAATTCATCAATATTAAATAATAATAGAGCCATCTTATAACGAACCCTTGTAGAGATATAGTTATAGAGGCGTGACATATTCGCCCTAAATAGAACCACCCTCCGTAAATAAGTGGGGTCTCTCGTCTCACGTCATACTTCGAGTCAGCCGTCTAAATTTACCGTAGTTACTAAAAATAAAATAAGGTTCAGTAGTTTCTGAATGAGTTGTTTACTTCCTAGTTACAAAATTGATAATTTATGTAGTTCAAACGAAAGCGATGATAATCATCCGCAAGCCTACTGGTCGATGCTACATAACTCTGTCTTAGATCTAGACTGAATTATAGCTTTATCTGTTATTGGCCTTTTGAGCAGATTACGAACAGCAGTGCCATGTGAAGTTTTATGATCTCGATGAGTCCATCGACGTTCAGGGTTACATATTAGGTAAAGGAAAGGGCTAATAAACCTGTAAATAATATTCAATTATTTATGTAGGTACTTACGTCAAGGGTTGGTTTTCTCTGCCCCCGACTATACATCGATCACATCGATTTGCTAGATGTAGGAGTAGGTAGTTATAAATACTTATTACCTATCATAATTAACTATGATTTAATTTATCTAAAAATTCAACCTGGGTAAGTATTCTCGTAAATAAACCAACTGAGTTGCAATTGGCGTGAAATGTTAAGGAAGCTTTCGCAAAACATGATAAGATTACCGGAACGCGCGCATAACGCGAACGTTTGAAACTTTCTCGGGCTCTTACAAATACCAAGAATCAATTTAGAAAGTCAAAACTCGGAACTCGAGTCGACGGGCGATTCCCAGAGTTCGTCACGTGTATAGTGCCACAAACTTATCTGTTCCGGTGAGAGCGAACTAAATTGGTCCATACCTCATTACTTACTGTACTAATGAATTTCATATTGACATAGATTATATGGACCAATTTAGTTCGCTCTCACCGGAACAGATAAGTTTGTGGCACTATACCTACGTTTATGAAGTCAACGCGAATTTGGCACTTCCATTGAAGAGTGACGAATAAGATAGGTTAAACTTAATTATGTAGATACGTTCATACCTCGCCGAGTTTCTTAGAATCAGCGCAATTCGTGTCACTGGTCGCTCTACACTATCTTTATTGAGGCGCATACGTATTGGGCGTAGGTTAATAATACTTACAATAAAATAAGTAGCTAAGTACTTATGTATTTTATTTTATGTATGTAGGTGGTTAGGTAGCCCATCTAAGTACTTACATCGTTATTTATCATATTGATTATGAATTAAAAAAATAGTAAGTAGGTACTTACCTAGGTACAAAGTACAACATAGTAAGTACTTACCTAGTACAAAATAGTAAGTACTTACCTAGTACTTACCTAGTACTTACTAGGTACCTAGGTACACTTACTAGGTAGTTACTTCCATAGCTTACAAATTTTCATGGACCCAAAACAGCAAGTCACGCAAGTTTTCAACGTTCGGAGGCAACAATATTTAGTTCGGACTCATGATTCGGAGTACCTATACTACCTACTAGGGCATGCAATACCGGAACAATTTTCAATACCGGTATTGAGTTTCGGTATTACAACTCAATACCGGGATCCCGGTATTAATACCGGTATTAGAGTTCCTTGTAATAAATGGCATATACTGTGTTTAAAGGTCGTATACATCAAAATAAAACAAGAAAATGCAATCATATTCTGTATTTTGTTGTAGATTTTTACGAGAAATCAGTTTTAGAGTTTAAATTTTAGAATAAACTATTTTTTTACATCCGGTGCCGGTTTACGCATGGTCAACAGTAGATTTCTAGCAGCCGAAAACTGCATTAAACGGTTGGGAACAAGTGCGCTTTCACAGTATATACACACACAAGGCTAACTAAATCTTAATCGCTTTATTTATAGCCTAAAAAAGTCCGATTCCGGTATTACTTCAATACCGGTATTAACTTTCAATACCGGTATTGAAAAAAGCGGGAATTTTGTACGGGATCCCGGTATTACGAATACCGGTATTGCGGTATTGCATGCCCTACTACCTACAGCGACCACGAACGTAGAATTTCCTCAGACATTTCGTAAGATAGAGGCTGTTTACAATCTCAATAGGCCAGCCTTCTCTGATGAAATCTGTGCATTCCAGCGCGGCGGCGCCTGCCTCGAAATTCCGCCAATGGCAAGGGCCAGCACGATGCTACTTGAGTACGGATTTTATCGTCAACAACAACCGTTTATGGTATACGGATATCAAGTTTACGACCCTCTGGCCTTCCTGAAAATAATCAAGTTAATTAATCGGTAGAGATTGCTTTTAGAGCTTAATGAGGCGGAGGAGATTGCATCTACATAGTAACTATAACTACTTCTACATACTATTAGGTATGCCGTTTGAAAATGTCTTTTGTAGTCACCTACAAAAAAAAACATATAATCATGGACATCCTACAAGCAATAGCTTAACTCTGCCACCGTATATCGGTATCAATATCATTATCATATCAATAAGTTGCTTGGGAATCCTTGCTGTTGTATTAGTTTAAAGTGGTAAGTACATACATAATGTTTTCAATACCGTCTCAGTCCGAAAATACCGTAACAGGCGTATTTATAGAATGCCAGTCTCCGATTCTAAGAATCTCTGCGCATTCCGTAACGTACTGAATCTCGAAAGTATACTCGAGGATTACCTTGTAGGAATGAACTGGATAAATACACGAGCAGTTTTGATTGTATTGTTGTATAAATTGTGGTTAAATCGTGCCATGCTCAACTTTGTTTGTTATTACTTATTTTTATTGTGAGACGTTGTACTTACCGAGGTTCTTATCTATTTATCAAGCTACCAAAACATATTGCCGCAAATGAATCCTAACTGGTTCTACCTTTTTTGGCATAAGATTTTTTTGCCTAATCTCGTATTGCATAGTAACGTTTGGTCAAAGTCTCGTTACGCCGAAAATCGTATGGCATAAATCTCGTTTAGTAAAAAGTTATTTCGCATAACATTGTTTAGCCTAATAATGGTATGGCCAAATCTTGAATAGCCTAATAATGCTATGGCATAGGTTTATACAAAGTAATAATATTCGTTTGGCATTAACTTTGACGGAGCGTCTCCTTACATAGCGCAAACTGGTGCCTTGTATTGTTTCCGCTGTTTGGAAAACGCTCCGCTCCGCTTCGCTGCGCTCCGCTTTGGTTTTGATGAACATGTGCACCTAACACGCTCCTCCTCGCTTTGCTCGTCGTCGCACCTATTTTTAGGTTTCGATCTCATGGGGTTTGTAATAATTATATTGGTCATTAACTTTCGATTTTTTGATCATACAATATCGTGATTTTCGGGATGTAAGAGAAAAATACCACAATTTGTACATTTACTACATACTTAATATATTATTTATTAAGATAACATTAGGAGAAACAAGATTATACATAGGTATAGACGAACATAAATTTGACCAAACGAAACTTAGGTGTTTAAAGATTGTGCCTAAAGAGTTTTAGACGAAACGAGCCTTATGCCACATAAGTCTTGGCAAAGTGATGGTTCTGCCAAAAAAGTTTAGACCATACGAGTTATGCGAAATGAGTTTTGGTCAATAAAGATTATGCCAGATGAGCGGAACCCATCCTAACTATTACTACTTATCGAACTACTTAAATTTACAATTCTGTATCGATACAAACTTACCAGTTAACAATTTTCCCTCTTAGAAAAATATCTAAATGTAAACATGAAAAACCCTCACTTACCTACCAAAGTGCAGGATTACCTACTCCAGGATAACGAGAAAAATAATTCTATCGAACCTATCATGCTCCTATAGTACAGTTAAGTACTACGAAGTAATTAAAATAATATAGATAGATACTTACCTACCTTCTCCAATCATGTTGGTAGATTCCTACTAGATTTCTCTCCTCACTCTGTGGTTTATTTCATTACTTACTAGCCCCGCAGTAAAGTCTGCCGGCTTCGGCTTTGCATCAAATCAGCATATCAAGTGAAAACTATTTGCATGATAGGATTCCATACTGTAACTGGGTAAAACTGCAAATTTATGAAGATGAATATCTTATCCACCAAAACGCCAACAAAGTAAAGGTATATTTAGGTATGTTATTTGCATAGAATTGTTAACTATTCACTTTCGAATTTGAGGGTAAATATCGGGAGAGCGGTCCTGTCATACAATTAACGATGTTTAGTATGAGTAGAGCGTGGTTGGTACGTGGTATCGCGTTCGGAAACTTAATTTTTCCTAAGCTGAACTTTCAGGCTTCAGCCACGGCAGAAGTGGAGGCTGGAGGCACTTAAATCAAGCACAGTGTATTTAACAAGTCGAATAATAATTAAAGCTGTAGCGTAGCAAGCTTACTTCTCTATTTTCTTACTTTTCATCCACATTTTTTTACTTTTCTTTGGTGATTCGCAAGTGTAAATACGCTACGGCTCCGAATAGAAACTCAATGCATTAATTTTCACAGACTTAATCCCATTTTATTTCTTTAGACTTCAACAAACAAGAAGTTAAGTAGGAGGACTGCTTTTTTGTTGCAAGTACATTAGTAACAATTATAATTCTACGAACTGTTGCTCACTTTGACTCATTCCTAGTCTAAAATAACTTTTAATTTGCATGTCTACCTACTTCTATTCCTAAAGAATAAAGGTAGCACAACATAGTGAGACATTTCACGTGACAATATTTAAGTACAGTACTCCACATAATTTTAAGTAAGTAAGTAGGTGTAGGCATATAGGTTTTGGTTTGCGTGGTTTTAATACATTTCATTAATTAATCCTGCAATTAAGGTAGATAAGATACCGGAAGTTCTACGTATCGTACTTGTCTATGAATTTTAAATAAATTTTGTATTTAGTTAAGTACTGACAGACATTTGACACGTTTAACATTTGGTGAATTTCCAATCACCCCATACTTACATTATCCCCATCCTATCCCATATACTTACCGTGCTGTCACAGTCTACACCACACCAAAGAGGCCCAGTTGTGCCCTGCTCGAGCGCCGTTGTCCCCGCGCTGTTCAGCGGCCCCTCCACGGCAGATGGTTGTGAAAGCCAGCGCGCAGGTAGGCGATTCCGAGAACACCGAATATAATCACGGTACCGGGAACTCGTTACGGGCGTCTGTGCTCCCCCTATGGCGCGCGAAATGCGAATTGAACAGCTGCGAGTAGAGTGGCATGTTAATAACAATACTTCATTATTTTATTGTGCTTAGTACCTAGCAATTTTTCTTATTTATTCTTTAAAATGACAGAGAAAATTAGGAAGCCAGGTAGGCAGGCACGTTATTAAAGTAAGCAAATATTATATTCCATCTAATAAAAAAGTTGCCTATGTAGTCAACACTTATAGGAATAGGAACTAAATAGGTAATCTTCAGTTCCATGAATGGATGACGTTTCTTAAAGGCACCGAAGTGACTTCGCTTGTTGAATGAATAATTTCTGTAAGTGTGTGTGTGATTTTACGATTAACATCCATCTCCAAATGCGTTTCGTACGCGACTGAATTTGTAATTCTAATAGAAACAGCTAGAGACGTATAGTACCTAATAATTTTCATTTCCGGTAGGTAAGTAGTTGCATACCTACTTACCTACTTTATATTAAGTAGGTAGGTACTTACTTAAATATCTATTAACTTATAACTTCTTAACTCATATAAGTTTTGTTATGTTTAGAAGGTGGTAAACAGGTAAATAGGTACATGACACGTCACGCCTCAAGTCATCAATGTTTCGGGAACCCACCTTTTAAAGTGAACTGGGTACTTACAATATTTCTACGACAATGGGACAAAAACATTAAAGACAAATAAATTGCTGGACGGTTATCGTAGAGATAATTCTCGGAATTTTGTGAATAGCCCACTCCGTTGTCTCGTGCTCATTACAGCTACAATACCTTCAAACAAGTATGCCTATTGGCCTAATGCCTTCACCAGGTGCACGCATGCCGATTGCTACGCCGCCGCCGCCGCGCCCACTGTTGTGGCGATGCTAGTGCCGCTGCCGTGTCCTCTGCCTCTGCCAAATCATAATAATGACGGTGTAAATAACAAATTCGTGACTTATTATTCTGATAAGTTTCCAATCAATGTTCTGGGCGTTGGCGTAAGCGAATTTTGACGTCTCCCTATTTTTGTCCTGACACTAGTGACAGTGAAGTCGTGAAGTGACACTGACAGTTGTCACTTTTTTATTTTTTACTTGCTCGCTCGGTGTGTGCTGTGCGTGTTGTGTGTGATGGATTTATTTGCATTTTATTGCGTTTATTCTCTTAATAATATAGAATAGAATACTGCAGAATAAAATCGGTGTTATTAAAGTGTTTCTCAGTGATTTTACTGTTACGTTCTTATCAATTTGTAGCTGTCGAAAAACCTGTAGTAAATTATTTGGAAAAAACATTCTATGCATTGTACACAGTGCAGGGTGGTTTATAGTTTTACACACTGAATATGACGATAATAGCAACTATGTTGTCGTACCCAAGTGAGTACTAGTAATCCTATGTAGCTACCCACCAGAAAAACGAATAATCATAGTATCAAGAAAAGATGGCAACTCATGACGATTCCAAGAATTTCACGCATTGTGTTCGGTTCTTAGAATGTAAATGTACATACATATATTATTTTAGTAACAAGCAAAGCGATATGATATCTTTAGACTGTAATTATGGTTCAATACTGTTAGTAATTTGTGTTTTATTAACTTATTAACTCAACTATTTTTGTGCTTCATGTGAAAATATCGTTAAAACTCATAAGTGTTATTCTTTTGTTACAGACTCATGTGTGAAGGTGGCGGCGCCGTTCGGCAGCTGGGCGACGAGCGTGCAGGCTTGCTGCCCCAACTGCCGGCTCGGCTTCTCCGTCTCAGTAGAGGTCCATGGCACCCGCCCCGCACTGCCCTCAGCGCCCCACCGGCCACACTACCCATGCCACCTCCAGCGGTCACAGTCCCTCAAAAGTGCACCAATGTTAATCACACCCAAGTCAACAAATGACAGTGAAATTCAAAGGTTAAATGAAACACTGAAGGTGTTGAGGATATCTGGCTGGTACTATGGGAACTTAGATTGGCAGGTGTGTATTGTTTGAATTTATTTTTTTAATAGAGTTTTAGTCAAGTACTGAATTCCAACCCAAAACTGACTGCATGAATCAGTATCAGTACCAACAAAATGTTCCCCTCTAAAAGGTTATAAATTAATTTTACCCAGAGCAGAATCCATCAGTAATACCTATGTAATTATTAAACAAATAAACCAATTTAGTGAACCTAAACCAGCATTTACTCTCCTGTCCCCTGTGCCCTTCCACCTGCACACGGGAAGACTTACTCCAGGCCAACCAGAATGCTATCAAAGTTGCTTCGTTTTGGTCTGGACAAATATAAAAATTCGCATTTTCACTGACACGAAAGAAGAAGAAGAAGACCAATGAATTACTAAGCAAATGTATTAATGTAATTCTTCTCTGTCTATTTCAGGGAGCTCAAGTATTTTTAAAAGAAGCAAGTCCTGGTGCCTTCATAATTCGAGACTCCGGAGATAAAAACTTTATCTTCTCCCTCTCGGTGCAAACGGAGCGGGGTCCCACCTCAGTACGCCTGCACTATAAAAATGGATTCTTTAGGTAATTATAATTAATTACAATGACTCATTATTATTTCATAATTTCTCAGACTCTTATCATGGAAAGGATTTTAATTGTAAACTATGTCCACCACTATCTAATAGATAGTACTTAATTAATATGTTAGATAAAATTAATCCTTTTTAATGAAGTTGTGTAGTGTGTAGCATTATGAAGTAGACACCATATTTTTATCTAACATAAATTCAAGATATCTCATACTTATATCAGGTCATTCTTATATTCAGATGGTATACAAAGATTATCTGGAAGTACAGCTTACTAAGTATAACAATAACAACTCCCACCATCCTATTGAAGAACTTGAAATGAACCAATAATAACTGACCATCTCCCCATTCCAGATTAGATAGCGAGAAAGCGCTGCAAATGTACATGCCGCGGTTCCGCTGCGTGATCGAGCTGGTGCAGCACTACTGCAGCAAGTCGGCCGGCGGCACGGTGTGGGTGGACCGCAAGGGCTGCCCGCACTCGCCCGTGCTCCTCTCCGCCCCGCTCCGCAAGGCGCCGCCCACGCTCGCGCACGCCGCCCGCCTCGCCGTCCACAAAACCTTCAACTCGGCACCCAAAATACGGAGCTGCCCGAAATACAGCTTCCTACCACTACCCACTAGCATACTGGATTACCTCGGCGAATACCCTTATTCAATCTAACGTTAGTGAATCTGGATTTAGGTGTACTCTATAATTTATTTATTATATACGTATGTTAGGTAGGAAATTAATGTAAATATAGGTATGATTATTGAGCGAGGATGCCCCTGTTGCTGTTTGTGTGGCTTCTGAAGGGGCCTTAATATTATTAGGACAAATATTACAAACTATACCAACAATAATTCGTAGTTACGTAAATAGGAATTCTTTGGTAAATTTACTTGCGTTTAGCCTTATATTATTCCAATTGTGGTTATTCAATTAATTATAATGTGTAATCTTTTGTGAGAGCAAGGTTTACGTGTCATAATATTTATGGGTTTAATAGAAAAAAGTAGGTGCTGGCACCGATCTTGAGCGCTGACCTATTTATAATGTGTAGGATTACATTGATGCAAGTTTCGGCCATCTGATTGGCTAGTTTTAAATTACTAGTTACCTCATTGGTCCGCTGAAGTTCGATGTTGGGCATTACTACTTGCGTATTTACTAGTACCGGCTACTAGAAATAAGGGCTGGATCCTTTATGTAATCCATTTTATACCAATGAAAATATAAATTACATTAAGTATTGAATATGGGACTCAACTAACGTATTTAGCAAAATATATATTCACATAACCTTTATTATAATGGCGTTTCTGTGTCTGTATATAGAGTTATTATTGTAATAACGATGTAATGCAAGACTGAACCTTGTATGAAACGATGAATTTTAGCCTCAAAAATTAGATTAAATTTGCCGGTTCACAGCAGTATTATACATAATAATTACATTTACTGCAAGTGAGAAAACTTGTTCCATAATGCCTAACTCTTGTCGATTGTACTAAATATCATCACACTATTTTATAGAATATAATATTAATTTATTTAAAACTAGGTTTAATGTATTAACTGATTTGTTCCTACTCTCTTTTCTCAAGTGTTCCGCCCTATCTTTTTGTTATACTCTATTCTGAAACTCCTAACGTCAATTTGGCCTTTAAATTTGCGTAGCATAAGGCACTCTCCAATGCTATATAGCCTTTTAATTTGGCTCCATTTTATTAACTGCCAGTAGTTCGTGCCATCAGATTAAAAATGTATTTTTAACGACATTTATTACAGTTTGCGCTAAACAAGGATATTCGAATCGTCCTTGCATTTATGAAATGTAAGTATTCTGAGGCTGAATAATCTGTAAATAGTTTTGTTTTGTTTCCTTATTTATTTGTAACATTAGGTGCGTAGTTTAGTAGCTAATTTTTGTGAGATGGATGAGCCATGTGATGGTCAGTTAGTGATCGCGAGTGTCGTGTCAACCATGTACCTTGAATAATCTCAGCTAGATTTACATATTCTAAGTTCACATTACTTTTAATATTACAACTATCTATGTGACTGCCAAAATAACTCCCCTAATATTAGGCGAGGTCTTCATTCATTTATTTATCTGTAAAACTGATGAGTTTATTTGTATTAGTTTTGTGCATTGATATTCTCTAAAATATTTTTGTAGATACTTACCAATTTTTCACAAGAATAGATAGCACCAATTGAATAAGTGTGACATAATATAAACAAGAATATTGTGTATAATAATATTATAGTATCTTCATCTGTGAAAGAACTGCAAATAATTTATACTTACATACATAATATACAAACAATATTACATTCTGCCTTTAAATATTTTTTTGTTTTATTTTTAACCTTTAAAACAATCTGATGATTAAGTTTAGTATGGTATGGTCATGTGCAGAGAAACCTGACCCCCTCCTCTCTCATTTATTTATTTATTTTATATTTGTAGGAAAACTTAACTATATAACAAGAATACATTAATTAAGACTAAGTATAAAATACGTTTAACAAGTTTCCATCATAGTAACAATGCTTCTGAGAAGGGTCAGATTTCTCTGCCTTATACTGTACTATGGACAGATGTTGGACCTTTGGACTAGCGCTAGCATTTTCCGTAGCAGAGTACCTACACAACATGGCCAGAGTGGGTCCAATCTGCCCACGAGCAGCTGGTGAATACGGCACCCAATGAAATGTGCAGGAGGGGTGCCCTCTAGGGGGGTTCACTCTAACTTACAAAAAACGTAGAAATATGGTATAGGATATCTGCACAAGATAATGTTATAAGTAAGTAGTACTTGTATTAGTGTAGCCTACTACACTATACACAGATTTCCTCCGGCCGCGTCCGTAAGCCGCGTTTGCAAGTATATCGGCATAGAGAAAAGAACACTACGTATATTGGCGCCTTTAGGGTCTAGTGAGGGTGTTACAGTCCGCGTTGTTCTACTATGGTGTAAGTATTTAGACTAGACTATCTAGATAACGATCGACGCTAGATACCTAAGATACCGTTATTATTCTGAGATAATTATGAACTCATGAAAAAAGTTTCAAAATCGACCGATAGATGGCCGTCGCACTGTCGTGTATTTTTTGGTGGATGAGCAACATCAAGAAACATTGAGGAACATAATACTATACTACTCTTTTAACGAGTAGAGCTATTGTACATTGTTGCATGTTGCATGCTACTACCTTCTATCTACCATGTCTAATGACCTTTGCCATGGTCTAAAGTAGGTATTTGCCAACACTGCCATGCTGCCATGCAATTTGGAGGTCTATGCATTTGGTATTTGGCAAATTTATACAGCAAACATGCGAAGCCGTATTCCGAGCATGAATGCAAAATCCCATCCGTATCCATAGACCAACATTACGGAGAATAGTCACTGACAGCAATGACAAATGTCAATTTATTGACAGTGACAGCCTGCTTATCCGATCGATCGTATCCGTATCGTCCAAAAAAATTGTTGTTTAGTGTTTTGCTAAATTAAAGGTAAAAGATTTTTGCGATGTGAATGTGTCCATTCAAATAGGGCATCTAGCCATGTCAGCAAATGGGACTGGTGGTAATTACGCACCGCTGAAGCAAATACTGACAGATTCTGAATCCGAAGATGAACGCAAACACGGTCTCGAGCCTGGCATCAAAGGCGCGGATAGCTGTAACAATCTGGATATAAATAGCGGCTTGCATTCCCCCAAAAACTTCAGCATGAGTGACATGGATGACTACAATACTAATTTGAATACTGTTGAAAGTACAATGGATAACGTTAGCTTCCTGCAATCAGATATGTCGAGTAAGATGTCGTTTTCGAGGCGCTGCACGTTCATCGCTTCGATCTTGTTTTGCATATTCACTGTGGTGATATTCCTGTGGGGGATCCCGTGCTCTGAGGCAGGGAGCTGCGCGGGCGGCGAGTGGCACGACAAGACCACGAGCTGGGAGCTGCCCTATGATGAAATTGAACTGTCCGGCGCAGTCCAAGTCGTCGAAGGAGCCCTGCCCAACACTAAAAACCTCATCTTCATTTACCGAGGCAATCACATGTGCCAGCAGGACAAAAAGACTGACAATGTAAATGGTGTCCTACTAGTAGTAGGCAACTCGGGCAAGGTGGGCTGGTACACAAGGGAGACCAGGATACCAACTGAGATAAACTGCCACATGCTAGATGTGAATCGTGATGGCCAGAAAGACTGCTTAGTTTCAGGCTCTGAAGGTTTGCTGGCTGCACTGAACCCACTCTCTGGCACATACTACTGGTACATTCATAAACATGGCAAAGTTTTCAGTAATATTGCAGCCATAGATTTCCCAGTGTTGTTGAAAGACATGGATAGGGATAAAGTCAATGATCTACTGACTGTGGCTACTGTCTACCCGAATACTGTGCACAACTCTTTAATCATCATCTCGGGCTCCACAGGGAACATTATTGGCGACCCTCTCACAGTAGAAGATTGCCTCTCCGTGAAACTGCTCACTGAGTCTGACACTATCAATATCACTTACATTTGCAAGAATGGCACATCTGAAGCAGTAAGAATAATAACCTATCCAGTGTTGTACAGGAAAATGATGAAGATGGATCATTCTGGAAGTAAAGCTAATATGTCTCAATCTGTGCCTAAAAAAGTAAATTTGAGTCTTAAGAAAAACATAGGAAATACTAGAGAAATATTTACTAATGGTCCTGGTAAACTGATTGTAGAGAACTCTGGAGAGTGCCCTAACTCTTGTAGAGTGAACCTGAAACTTATCATGGAGAAGAATGGAACATCTAATGTGACCTGGGAGTACCAAGCCAACTATGTGTATGCTATGAGGCCTAGTTTGTTTGCCTTTGCAAATTCTATAAGAGGCTTTGTATTAAAATTATGACAGTGGAACAGTGCACACCTCGCAAAGGGTGCACTGAAGATTGATGAAGTCCGATACAACAACATAAAGAATTCAAGCCCAAAAAATAATTATGACATATTTTACTACAAGCCACCTATAAATGTGGCGTCTATTTCGTCATTTATCAAGTACACAAACTTTACAGCTCATGATATTTCAGAAAGAATAGTTTTGGTGTCATTTGACCACCTTCAGACACACCATGTTAATGTAAGCCAAACTGATATAGTTCAAATATGTGCAAGGGGACCTATTGACACCCATGTTGCTCTGCCTGTATGTCAGCCTGATCTTGAATACCAGGAGAAGTCTCTTATGATAGCAGACTTAGATGGTGACCAATCCCATGAGCTTATATCATACTACAGCACATTTGTGGCGCCCGAGTCATATACTCCAAAAAAGCCAAATCCATATGATAGTTGGCGTCTCACATCTATTGTACGAGTGATCCGATTGGAATCAGAACTACCAAAACTTTTTGTTTCAAATGTTTAATCATGTTTCATATTTGTAGATATTTTATTAATTTGTCTAAGATTAATTGAGATATTGCCAAAATACAATAAAAAGATTGACACTATGCTATATTATGTACTCATATAAATAAGCTTGAATTGATAGAAAACCTTTCTAGTCCTGTATGTACCTAAGAAAATAATCAAGATTTAGTTTTAAGTTTATGTTAATGAATATCTTTACCCATTATCTGTAATCATATCAATCATACATTATTTATTAAAACTCATTGTCACATAACATAGGTTTATAAAATGTGTACTATTTAGTTTTTAGGTTGCTATATGTGAATCATAAGAGTAGATTATTTTTTAAAATAAGTACCTACCTATCTGTATTCAGTCTAAATATTTTCAAGTTTTTCTAATTCAAATTCGCTATCACACAAATATTATTATGTATCATACCTACATTATAATGAGGCAGTATTTATATCTGAATAAACTGCAAATTAGAAGTGCCTTAGTATCCCTAGATTTCGTTTTTCATTAGTTGCATTTCATTTTATTTTGATAATCTTGCAATCTATGACTGTATTGAAAAAGTACTCAATAAAATACTTAAGATTTTAATAAAATGTCTTTATTTGTAACTGACGTACAATATAAAATCAACATAAACTTAATCATTTTTACTTGACAAATAACAGCCACGGTATTAGGTTAGTACCTATTTATTATTATTTGATATGTCATAGAAGCAAATGGTCATCCTACATCTATCTAGTACCAAAATAAATATCTATGTAATCACTAATCACATAATTATTATTTGTTCATAGAAGAACATTGTCTGTTGTCTTACATGACATTATCACCTATACGTGAAATCGCATCTCTCGCTCGCACTTACGAGAGGTCAGAATGCGGAGCGAGTAGTGGCGAGTTTCGTAACGGATACGGTCCCGGCTCTCTTGCTTGAGGTTGTGGCTTCGAATCCTGCCATGTACCAATGAATTCTTTAGAAATACGGAATTTAAGTACATTTAACGTTTAGGCAAACCTACACTAGGCCCTCTGATATGATGGTTCGCACTACAGTAGTCAATATTATCGCAGAAATTATTTTCAAATAATCATGGTTGATTTAGGAACTATATATACTACACTTAGTAAACTATAGCATGAGCCGCTACGATAGTTGTCAAATATAGACTCGTTTGCAAATGAATACGAACACTACCAGGCATAAGGCGGAGAGTGAAAATAACGAAATCTGATTAGTTATTCAAAACACATCTTCTCTCATCTCTCCGCTTTGGCGGAAACCGGGCCTAACAATCAGTCAATCAAACTTCATACTACTCATGCTATATTTTTCAAAACTCAGTCTACGGCACAACGATCCTCTGCGGCACGTCAGTGTCGTCGACCACGTCGTATTCCACCACCTTGATGGTGTTGTTGAGGGCCGCCAGTTTGTCCGCCACGCTGTAGCCCTCGGAGTCGTAGAGCTCTATCTCCAGCTCATCGTAGCCCCTACCACTGGAATTAGGAAATAGTCGTGTGAAAAACAGGATACTGGATTCAATAAAGCAGGTTCTATAGGAGGTATAACTTATAACGAAAAGCTTAACGAACGCCGTATTAAATACCCTAACGAACGCCCCGCGTTCTCAAACGTTCGTAGCCACAAAAATACTACACGCTTGTCAAATGGAATCGAACTGAGTATCTAAATACGTTAGTAGGTAAATCTGACGGCCTAGCAGGGGGCGCAAGACGCGCACACCAAGACGTGACTAAAGTTTTGCGTCACACTCACTCACATCGTGCGGCTTCGAGAGCGAGCGCGACGGCAAACTTTTGTCACGTCTTGACGTGCTCGTTTTGCGCCCCCTGCTTCTGTAACTTGATCAATAAACTCACACAATATGGCAGTCGAGCTCCCTGTCCAACGCCAGCTTCTGCAGCGTCTGTTTGGCACTCAGCCAGTGGTCGGGGTCGCTGGAGGTGCACGTCACGCCCGCCAACTTGCAGTGCACGGCCTGTAGCGGCAACACGGTGTAGGCGAGGTCCAGCTCGCGGATCTGGTCTTCGCGCACCCAGAGCTCGTTGCCGTAGTCCACGTAGCGGACCTGTGGGGATTGGGTTATGTTAATGTATTTATAATGTTACAGTCCAACTATAAAATCATGACAATAAAGAGACATAAGTCATTTTAAAATTAGAATACCGATTGATGATGACGAATTTGTGCTAAAATAAGTATAATAGATCGATTAAATACGTATTTTCTTTCACAGCATTTTGTAGGTACCTATATGTATACGACGGAAATATTGTAGAGATCGCATACCTCGAATAACATAATCGGTTCGTTTATAACAACGAGATGAGGTCGCGCTTAACGGAGCACTACATAACTTTTTTTTTAAGTTTACCTAAGATATATTTTGGCAAAAAAACATTTAAGTTAAGTTTAAAATACTATTTGATTCACCTATATTGTACCCGAGTCTAAGCTGTCTAAGGATGAAACTGTTTGGCTGGGGGTGGCATACATACCTATATTTAGCTGCACACATATAATTATATCTTGTGTATACTATACCTGCACACTCTGGTCGTGTGTGGTGTGCGCCAGCACCACGGCGCGGTACCACTGTTCGTCGGGCGTGTACAGAGCCGCCACCAGCTCGCCCGGAGCCGGCGCCATCTGGAACATACGTACGTTTATTTCATTGGTTTTGGGAATTAAGGCAATGGTATAAATAAAGTTTGAGATAGGTATATGACTTTAAGAGCCTATGCGACGGCATTAGGGTGCCAGTCCACCAGATCGGAGCGAGGGAGCGGAGCGGTGTGCGAGGTAAAAATAGACCAAATGAGATTGCATAAAAACTCCGCACATGCAATTTGCGCTCCGCTCATGAGGTGTTTTTTTGCCTCGGACACCGCTCCGCTACCCCGCTCCACACTCGTGGGCAGACACCCTTAGACAATGGTATAAAGTTCAAGATATTTGGCTCTGAGAGCCTATGGAACGGTATTCTGTTAGCCTACAGATTTTGAGTTAAGTGTGGATGAATAAATCGAATTATAGGTCTACATACGATCCTAGCCAAAATTAAAATTAGATCAAGGAGCATTCTTCTTTTAGAAGTATTAAATACTAGCTGTTCCCGCGCGCTTCGCTTCGCCTTAAAAAGTTTTCCCGTGGGAATTCCGGGATAAACAGTAGCCTATGTTCTTTCCCAAGTTCTAGACCGTATGTAGACCAAATTTCATTCAAATCCGTTCTGTAGTTTTGGCGTGAAAGAGTAACAGACAGACACAGTTACTTTCGCATTTATAATATTAGTTAGGATTATTATTATGTGTTTACCTTGAGTTTCCGATGCGCCGAGCGCGCGGCCGGGCTGTTCATGTCGCGCACGAGGCTGTCCAGCGTCTTCGGAGGCAGCACGCGCCCGAACTCGCGCTTCTCTTCTGCAAATAATAATATAGTATTGGATTAACAAACGATTAGGAAAGGCCGTAGTTTATATTATAAGTTTGAAGTGTTTATCGGTGTCTCTGTGGTCACGTATCTACTTTATGGCGAAGCGGTGATAAACACCGATTAGTCATCGTGGAGAGGATTAGCCAATTTAGCCATTCTCTAATTGTCTAGGGTGTGCCAGACGTATATTATACGTACAGTCAGTAACGTACTACCTAGCTACTAAAAATCGTTATAAATTTCCTTTGATACACGTTTACGACATTTGGGTTAGTTTAGGTATGATTTATAGATAGGGTGAATCAGGCATTAATGCTGCTTTTGACTCTTATCATACGAAAAGATCATAAAATCGTTATAAATTTCCTTTGATACACGTTTACGACTTTAGGTTAGTTTAGGTATGATTTATAGATAGGGTGAATCAAGCATTGTTGCTACTATTGACTCTGTCATACTAAAAGTTCATCATCACTGCCACAGCTGCCGCTAGCGTGAAGGGTCAGGTTTCTCTGGCGTATGCTGTTATTTATAATTTGCACTTTGTTTATCATAACACCTTGTAGAAGCAACACCCTGTAGAAGCAACCCCCTGTAGAAGCAACATCCTGTAGTAGCAACCCCCTGTAGAAGCAACATCCTGTAGTAGCAACCCCCTGTAGAAGCAACATCCTGTAGTAGCAACCCCCTGTAGAAGCAACATCCTGTAGTAGCAACCCCCTGTAGAAGCAACATCCTGTAGTAGCAACCCCCTGTAGAAGCAACATCCTGTAGTAGCAACCCCCTGTAGAAGCAACATCCTGTAGTAGCAACCCCCTGTAGAAGCAACATCCTGTAGTAGCAACCCCCTATAGAAGCAACATCCTGTAGTAGCAACCCCCTGTAGAAGCAACATCCTGTAGTAGCAACCCCCTGTAGAAGCAACATCCTGTAGTAGCAACCCCCTGTAGAAGCAACATCCTGTAGTAGCAACCCCCTGTAGAAGCAACATCCTGTAGTAGCAACCCCCTGTAGAAGCAACATCCTGTAGTAGCAACCCCCTGTAGAAGCAACATCCTGTAGTAGCAACCCCCTGTAGAAGCAACATCCTGTAGTAGCAACCCCCTGTAGAAGCAACATCCTGTAGTAGCAACCCCCTGTAGAAGCAACATCCTGTAGTAGCAACCCCCTGTAGAAGCAACATCCTGTAGTAGCAACCCCCTGTAGAAGCAACATCCTGTAGTAGCAACCCCCTGTAGAAGCAACATCCTGTAGTAGCAACCCCCTGTAGAAGCAACATCCTGTAGTAGCAACCCCCTGTAGAAGCAACATCCTGTAGTAGCAACCCCCTGTAGAAGCAACATCCTGTAGTAGCAACCCCCTGTAGAAGCAACATCCTGTAGTAGCAACCCCCTGTAGAAGCAACATCCTGTAGTAGCAACCCCCTGTAGAAGCAACATCCTGTAGTAGCAACCCCCTGTAGAAGCAACCCCCTGTAGAAGCAACCCCCTGTAGAAGCAACATCCTGTAGTAGCAACCCCCTGTAGAAGCAACATCCTGTAGTAGCAACCCCCTGTAGAAGCAACATCCTGTAGTAGCAACCCCCTGTAGAAGCAACATCCTGTAGTAGCAACCCCCTGTAGAAGCAACATCCTGTAGTAGCAACCCCCTGTAGAAGCAACATCCTGTAGTAGCAACCCCCTGTAGAAGCAACATCCTGTAGTAGCAACCCCCTGTAGAAGCAACATCCTGTAGTAGCAACCCCCTGTAGAAGCAACATCCTGTAGTAGCAACCCCCTGTAGAAGCAACATCCTGTAGTAGCAACCCCCTGTAGAAGCAACATCCTGTAGTAGCAACCCCCTGTAGAAGCAACATCCTGTAGTAGCAACCCCCTGTAGAAGCAACATCCTGTAGTAGCAACCCCCTGTAGAAGCAACATCCTGTAGTAGCAACCCCCTGTAGAAGCAACATCCTGTAGTAGCAACCCCCTGTAGAAGCAACATCCTGTAGTAGCAACCCCCTGTAGAAGCAACATCCTGTAGTAGCAACCCCCTGTAGAAGCAACACCCTGTAGACGCAACCCCCTGTAGAAGCAACCCCCTGTAGAAGCGCCAGTACCTGCGGCGGGCGCCGTGACGAGCTGCACGTGCAGGTGGTCGAAGTGGCCCACGTGCGACACGCGCGCCTTGTGCCACGAGCCGGGCGGCGGCAGCGGCGTCGCGGCGCCTTTGCCGGGTACTTCGATCTTGTCTAGCGTCCAGCCGTCTGTGGGGAATTGTTACATATTATTTTTAGTTATTTATTTATACTTTACTGCACATTTTACAATAGTAATAATTATTATTAAATACTTTATTGCACAATAATAAAATTATGTACATAGGCGAACTTAATGCTAACAGCATTCTCTTCCAGCTAACCTTGGGTGTTGTGGAGAAAGTTATAGGTAGTGCGAAAGACTGAGAGGAAAGATAATTTTGTAAAAATACCTACAAACACTAGAATACACTTACTTGTATATAATACATGTATAATAAATATATACCTATAAGTTACATACATATACAATACATAAACCTAATACATACTATACTTAACTAAAATAATATTTTATATATATATATATATAATAATATCATCGTCACACTTACATACTACTTACAACAAAACATGTGTATTATATCAGTTAAGCTGATTGTTCTGTTTCTGGAGGTAGTGCAGACGAACCTTAGACTTAAAAGTTTCAATGGACTGCGATTGCCTTATATGCAATGGTAACTGGTTCCACAAGCGAACCGCTGACACGGTGAAAGAATCCGAATACCCTGCCGCATTATGCTCTGGGGTTCGAAAGATCAAATTTCTACTTGATCGTTGAGGACGGTCAGTAGAGTCGAAGAATGAGAAGCGTTCTGTTAAGTAAGAAGGGGCATTAGGATCATACACTATACCATAGACTAGGGAAACAATATGAGCATTCCTTCGATGACGGATATTGAGCCACTTGAGTTGATTCCGAAATGTGGAGACGTGATCATACTTACGCAGGCCAAAAATATAGCGAATGCATAAGTTGAGTAGACGGTCGAGTTTATCAAGTAGCTCTTCGGTGAGATCAGGGTAGCACATATCTGCGTAGTCAATAATAGGGAGCAACAAGGAGTTGACTAGCGTAACTTTGGTCGAGTACGGCAAGAAATTCTGCAGTCGTATATAATAATAATAATTTTAAAAACTCAACTTAATTCAGCAAATACAGTCAAAGCAATTAACACCTATGCTATACCTATTTTAACTTACTTTTTTGGAATAATTAACTGGTCCAAAACAGAATTAAAGAACCGACAACGCATTGTAAACACAACTATGACTAAATTTTGGAAACATCACCCCAGAGCTTGCATACAACGACAAACATTGCCGCGAAGTGAAGGTGGACGAGGTATTATAGACATCAAGAACCTACATAACAAGCAAATCCAATCGCTCCGACACTACTTCCATGAAAAAGCCAAAATATCCACTACTGATAGTAAATTAACTCCCCTAAACCTTAAAGACTACGAATCACAACCTAATGAAGAACAACTAGAAAAAGACGACAAAATACGTGAGTGGAGCGGAAAATCTCTTCATGGAAGACACCCCCACGACCTGAGCCAACCCAACGTCGACAAGCTTGCGTCGCACGAGTGGCTCCGTCGCGGGGAACTCTTCCCGGAGACTGAAGGATTCATCATCGCAATACAAGACCAAGTCATTGAAACCAAGAACTATCAGAAGCACATCATGAAACTACCAGGCTCCCAGAATGATAAATGCCGCAAGTGCAACTCAGCACCAGAAACAATCCAACATATTACAGGCGCATGTAAATCTATAGTCCAAACTGAGTATAAACATCGTCATGACCAAGTCGCAAATATAATTCATCAACAGCTCGCAATAAAGTACAGTCTCCTACCGCAACCAGCCATACCGTACTACAAATATGTTCCAGAAGTTGTTCTAGAAAGCAATACACACAAACTTTACTTCGATAGAGCTATTTTAACAGATCGAACCACTCACTTCAATAGACCCGACATTACCGTAATACACAAGCAACAAAAAACTGCCCAGATTATAGATAATTCTTAATACTCACAATCTACAAAGCACAATCTCAGAAAAACTAAGCAAATATACCGACCTTAAAGACGAAGTAACCCGTATGTGGCGTTTAAAATCAGCGTCTATAGTACCCATAGTATTGTCAACAACAGGAGTCATACCGAAACAGTTAGAACAATAATTAAAAAAAGCTTTACATCTTCCTACACATACCTACACCATCTTACAAAAAGCAGCCATATTGAATACATGCAGAATAGTTCGCAAGTTCTTGCAAACCGACCAGCCATCTCAAAGACAAACATCTACAACTTTAGAAAATGATGCTCACTTGGCCTAGGCCCGTGTGCATCATCAATCACCGGTTCTTATAGAAGAAACCGAGCTGAAATAATTCAGAAACCAAAATAATAATAATGTACAATGGGGTGGGCTTAATGCTAAAAGCATTTTCTACACTTGTAGTCCACAGCAGCGTAGTGTAAGATGTGAAATCGATCAATGATTGTAAAAAACTGCGCTCCGATCCATAGGACACCTAGTTGGTAGCTATCTCAATAAAATACCAATAAAACACAAAAATACCTAAGATGTACGGTACTTAAAAAAATAATAGTACCTAGAAGCGGAGAAACGAGAATGCGACCAATAATAAAGGCAGCAACTCCACTTTCTTGTCTAGCTCTGCTCAAGTCAACAACATTTATTTTCTCAAAGTATAATCCTAACTATAAGTAACTATAAGTAATAGTAACTGTGTCTGTCTGTCTGTCTGTTACTCTTTCACGCCAAAACTACTGGACGGATTTTAATGAAATTTGGTATACATATGGTCTAGACCCTGAGAAAGAACATAGGCTACTTTTTATCCCGGAATTCCCACGGGAAAACTATATACAAAACAGCTATATACAATAAATTATGTACAGTACCTGGATGCTTCATGATATGTTTCTTCTTGCAGCGAGCTCCCTTGAAGCAGGTGCGGTCGGCGCCGCCCTTGTAGTGCTTGCAGATGTCTATCTCATCGCGGTTGTGGTAACCCTGGAGTCAAATATACAAACTTTATGTACTGTATAGTTTTGATATGAGAATGCTAGTGCAAAAATATTTCTACGACTTTAATTTAAATTTGCACTAGATGTCTTTTGCTTCCGTAAAGAAAGCCCACGTTTCTTATAAAATACCGTAATGATCGTCGAAGTACACCACCAACATGTAGACCATTAAAATATCAAAATACAGCCGATTACATTAGATTGCAATATTAAAGAATAAATAATAACACATATTTAGTGTGTAGATAATAATTACTCATATTAAACTACATATATTCCTTTGAGTAAGTACACTGTACATTACATTATATCTCTTTTAGCCCATCCATCCAAAGGTTGTCTGGAAGAGATCGCTATAAGCGATAAGACCGCCTTTTGTACCCTAGTTAAGTGTCTATGTAAAAATTGTTAATTATTTCTTGGTGTACAAATAAAGAGTAGGTACTCTATCTATCTAACACACATAATGAAGAACTCAATACTCACAGTGACAGCCTCCAAAGGATCCTCATACTCTGGTCCGTCAGACAGTGAGAAGTCTTCATCAGGCACCATCTCTGGGGGACCGCGCACGGGCGACGCTTCCACTGGCGCCGCCGCCGCCTCTGATTGCAGCTTACCTACTGTTGGACGGATACTGTATTAACACAAACTTAAAACTTTGTTTAATGGGTGTTGAAATCAAAATTAGACACATTAATAACAGCCAACTGACAAAGTTTAGGATGTGTCTAAGTTTTAATGGTAAGGCCTATAATGAATATACCGGCAGAGGGCGTTGGGTGACTAGTGATTATTAAGGTTACTGACAACCGGGTGAATAAGCGGTAGCCGGTAGTGGACGATGAGGACCGAGTGTTGTGGCGCTCCTTGGGAGAGCCCTATATCCAGCAGTTAATGGTTATTGGCTGATGATGATGGGTGAATGGGTGAGTAAAAACTTACTGGGAGTAGCGAATCCTCGGTCGACGAGCATTTGGTTCAGCAGTTCCTTTGCCGACAGGCGGATGTACACTCCAAGAGTTTCAGAGGTACTGGAAACAATTAATTATTATAATTAGTAACAGGCCTGCCACACTCCTCACATTTATATTTGTTAGTGTTTACATTTTCCGAGTGCTAGCAAGCAAGCTTCTAAAAAATCAATCATGCATAGCAATGGACAACATTTCAAAAAACTAAAGCTGCTATAAATCGAAAACCATTTCGAGATTTAGCTCTCAAGGCCACAAAAAAAATGTTTTTGTATTTTTTGGATGTATCATTTTTGAGAAAATCATAAAATAGTAAAAAAGTGCTGATGACGTCATGCATCAGGTGCGATGCATTTTGATGATCAAAGCCTATAGATTTAAAAACAAAGTAACTGTCACTTTCATTTTTGATTGACGTTGACGTTTTATCGAGTCGTTGTTGTTTATTTGGGTCATTTTCATAAATTCTGTTCTGACACTTTCTGACTATTTTTTTTAATTTATCATATAAAATGGTTAGTACTTATTAAGAGATGACCTCTATTTAATATGTCCCAGAGCATGCCACCGCCTACACAGCTGAAAAAATGCTTCTGCTTATTTTTTTACATGATAAGTACCTACTTTGTATCATCAGAAATATCAATGTCATTTGAAAATGACCAATTTGTTGGTTGGCATGTAAACAAAGTTTAAATGTCACTTGTCAGTGTCATTTATGTTTTTTTCGAGACTAAGGCAATAGACAAAAATAAAAATTGAGCCTAATATTTGATGTCACTTCCGGTTTTAAAATAATTAACTTTAAAGTTAAAAATAACATGCAAAAATTAATGTAAATACAAAATAAAAAAATACGGGTCCTCTAATTTTTTATAAACTTTCCGATTAGCTAATAAAAATATAGGCTAAAGAAAATGAAATGTTGTCCATTATAAATTTTGTTTGCGAGGCCAATTTCGGGTGAATGTAAATCTAACAGACGGTAAACTATAGCTATATTTTATTGTGTTCAGTACATACTTATCATCTACTTCAATATCGCACTGTAGCCCGATATAACTCTTCAGGAAGTCTTCTTGTTTCTTCATCAACTCCGGGCTGTGGTGTTCGATGAGGTCCACCTAAAGATACATAAACATCATATAAAACATTATGAACACATGAAAAAAGATATACAATTATAAATAAATAATAAATAAATAGGTATGTGGGGACATCTTACACACGGCCATCGGACCCCAAACTAGATGGAGCCTGTGATATGGGTGTTGGACAGCTGATATATCTACACAGATAGATACATATTAAATAGATAAACGAGAACCAGACACAAGGCAAACACACGAGCTCATCAAACGAATGTTTGCCCTGGGCGGGATTCGAACCCGCGGCCCCAAGCTTCGGAAGCAGCTTCACTACCGCCTAAGCTACAGTGCCGTCATTTCATCTCATCATTGATCTCTTCCAGGCAACTTTTTGGGTGGAGAAATGACTAGAAGAGTTTTAGATATTTAATTAATTACCCCGGCCAGGTAGCAGCAGCGCGCAAAAGGCGGCTGGGAGCAGAAAGCGCGTGCCAAAGGCCGCACCACCGCACTCGGGGCGAAGCGCACCTCGCCCGTGTCCACTAGGAATAGCTCCGCCATGTCGCTGTCCTGGAAGGTAGAGGTGACTTAGGATAAATATGTTAGCTGTATAACAAAAAAAAAAACAAGTTTGACGGGTGAATAAATTCGTGTATACATATAAAGGTCTTGGAGAAATCATTAGTTTCCTTCCACAGATCGTAAATTTTTCTCGTTCAGATTTAAGCTAGTCTTCATTCAATTAATCGCTTTAAAAATTTCGCCTTTTACAGATCAAACTTTCTTTAAAAAAAAACTTCTTTTCTCCATTCTGGATTACGCTGAAGCTTACATGACAGTGTGTATTTGTGTGTGTTCCATAGTCAGAGAGGGCCAAGTGAAATGGTAGTCGAGCTCAGCTGCTCGAGGTAGCTGGCATTTTACAAAGAAATCTGGAACGGCTTAGTATCAGCTCCAGACTAGCGGGATTAAAGAAGAAGAACATGCTGCACTGACCTCCAAGTACGCAATGAGCATGCACCGGTACGAGCAGTCGCTGTCGTGGTCGTAGTACGCGCAGTAGCAGTAGGACAGCGCGCGCAGCTGAGCGCGCGATAGAGACACGTCGCTTTGGAGGTAGTATTCCCGCATGGATACCATTAGCCTGGGAATGAAGGGAGGTTATTAGTTGTTTTATATTCGCGCCTGCTACACAGGTTCGTTATCGACGTTGATAAAGTCGTTTAGTGTGCGTTCTACTAATCACAGCGACGTATTTATAGCGAATGGCGAATCCCAAATACGGGCAGCAGGGGGATGAACTATAAATGCTTTAAAATTAGTTTCTGTGTTTAGAATCAGAATGACCTTGTCGTTGACGCTGTGAGTCTGCTAAAAGTTTTGAAAAATATTGTTAGAAACAGATTTCTCTCAACTAATTCATATAGAATGTCCATTAAAATTATATAACGAAACTATAAAGCTATTTAAAAGTGTATATGATAAAAACTCTAAAATTAAAATGATAACTAGTAGTAATAGAGATAATAAGAGTTGGGTAACAGAAAATATGAAAGTTATGTTATTAGAGAGAGACAAACTATTTTTAATCTGGTTGAATGATAAGAAAAACATGCAAAAAAGACTTAATTATACTAAATACAGAAATAAATGTCAAAAAACATTCTTTAAGAAGAGATGTGAATTTGAACGACAAAGTATTATTGATTGTAAGAAAGATAGTCGCAAGGTATGGAAAAAAATTAATGCAATGTTAGGAAATGTCAAAAAGTCACCCGATGATATTATTTTAAAACATTTAAAGCATTTAGGTACTAATTCTAATATATCAACTAGTTTTGCAGATACTTTTAAAGATGAAATTGAACAGATAAGACATAATTGTGATACTAAGTTCCTGTCCAGAGAGAATTATGTAAAAGAAGCACCTATCTCTATGAGATGGCAACCGGTAACAAGTAAAGATGTGTATAAGATAATTCGTAACATGAGTGTAAGAAAATCAGCAGGTAGCGATCTCATAAGAATGTGTGATTTAAAATGTATTATAGATAAAATAAGCCCCATAATTGCTAAACTTACCAACCTCTGTGTGATCCATTCTAAGTTCCCTGAACGTTTAAAAGAAGCTATTCTACGCCCCATATTTAAAAAAGGTGATCACAAATTAACTACTAACTATAGACCCATCGCCATTTTGTCAAGCATAGAGAAAGTCATTGAAAAATGTATTGTGAACCAATTAGGCTCATTCTTAAGCAATAACAACATCTTGGACCCTAATCAACATGGTTTCCAGAGAGGCAGAAGTACTGGAACTCTTTTAACTAACTTTACAGACAATATTAATACACATCTCAATAACAAACAATTTATTGTAGCAATATTTTTTGATTTCAAGAAAGCGTTCGACACCCTCGAGCACGAGATGCTGCTTCGCGCCATGGGGGAGTGCGGGGTGAGGGGGCCAATGAACGAGTGGTTCCGAGACTACCTCACCTCGCGCTCTTACCGCGTGCGTGTGGCGGACTCGCTCAGCGAGCCGCGGGGCGTGCGCTGCGGGGTGCCGCAGGGCTCGGCGGCCGGGCCCGTGTGCTACCTGATGCTGGTCAACAGCCTGTGCCGGGTGCTGCGGCACTGCTCGGCGTACATGTTTGCGGATGACCTGTGCGCGTTCCTCGCGGGCCGTGATATGGCCGAGGTCCAGCGTCTTGTGCAAGAGGACGTAGATAACGTAATTAAATGGTCACACGATAATGGAATAATAATTAATGCAGATAAAACCAAAATGTTAGTCATTCACTCATCGTATGCTTTATTATCAAATAACACTTGTAATATAATAACACATTCGTACGAATGTTTTCATAGAATGCAAAATCACTGCACGTGTGGGTCTATAGAACGAGTCGAACAAGTCACTTACCTTGGTATGCAAATAGATGAGAACTTCGGATGGATCAAACATGTAGATTATGTTATGAACAAATTAAGAATTTTATTAAGTAAATTCTATCAACTAAGCTTTAAAGTACCTAGAAGTATATTGAAATGTCTTTATCTAGCCCTGGTTGACAGTATAATTGGTTATTCTCTGCACTGTTATGGACTTACATTCAAAACTCATATTGAAAAGATAGAAAAAATGCAAATAAAATTCTTAAAATTAATTATAGATAAAAAGACAAAAGCTAAATGTAACCACGATTATAGAATCCTTTTTGAAACATGTAACATTTTACCAGCAAGCCTTAAGCATAAATATCTCCTCCTTGTAAACAGCCATGGTAGTGAAGAACATAAAATACCTATCCAGCATACTTGCGGCACAAGAGGGGCTGTGCAAGGAAGGTACCAAATACCATATACAAATAATTACTTTGGTGGAAGAATGCTCTGTAAACAAATACCCAAATTATATAATGAATTACCGGTAAGTATTAAAAATGAGAAAAAATTCTCTTTATTTAAAACATTATTAAAAAAACATTTACTTAAAACTTATTACGATACTTAAAACTTATTATGATTGAGAGTGGTGCCTTCCTTGCACTGCTCACTTGACACAGTCAATATATTGTTTATTTTGTTAATTTTTAAATAACTAACAGCTTAATTAAAATGTCACCGTTTACCCACAGTCAAACCAAAAATGTTGGTTTTGTGGGAATTCTTCTGTACCCTATGTATCACTGCAATGTTTATAAAAATAAATAAAAAAAAAATAAATAAAAAACAGAAAATTCAATTAGAGCATTTGTATCTAGTATGTTCACAGTGAACATCCAATTAAAGATTGGATTTGCCATAATAACTAACTACACAACTTGGTACTTACAATAAGAACTACTATACTGTACTATACTATAAGGAAAAATATTTTTAACAATTATTTTTGTAAGTAATTATGCATATACAAAATAACTCACTCGGTAGCCCTAATCTCATCAGTGATGATCCACAGACTCTTGCCATCGACATGCATGATGAGGCCCTGGTACACCATGTCTGTCTCCAGAACACTCTGCTCTGGAAGGTTCCACTTGTCTACCGCTGCCGGTGAAGACGATGGCTCATCTGTAAAATATAGGGCTTACTTAAAGATGACTAAGAGCTATTTTGATAGTCAACAAGCTGCCTTGTATTATGCAGGCAAAGGATTCCAATCAGAATCATAAAATAATATGTAAGTATACATTTTAAAGTAATGTTCATTAAAACATTTTTACAGATTGACATAAGTGTTGATTTAATTTTATCTTAAGTAACCATTAAGTTTACCTGAATCCTTGAGTAAGGTGATGGTTAATAAAAGGGACAAACCTTTAATAGTCAAGTTATTGACGGCATCAACTGCAGGTTCATAGTCAGGCTCCACCTTAACTTCAATACTGAGATCTTGCGGCACACTCTCCTGAGAACAAGATGTACTGGAGAACTCTATCAAAACATCTTCTATTTTAGGTAACTTTTTCTTCTTCTGCTTGTTACTGGCAGGTTTAGACACAATTTGCTTGGGAAAAGCCATGGCCATAGATGTGGATGGTACTGGGTCACTGAGGACGTCAAACAAGTTGGAAGCCTGGAAGGATGGTTGAAGTGCTGTGTGAGATGCATCTTGCACTGGTGTAAACTCGTGACTTGCTGTTTCTTCTGAAATAAAAGACACATACAGTCCATTTACATATTATAAAAGTCATGAACATAAAGAGAGTGATTTTCCAAAGACTTTAAGTATATCATTGTAAGAGAGCCTCGTGCAGCTACCTATACCACCGCAAAGAATAGAATTTAACTTACCAATTCGTCCAACAGACAGATTGAAGTCTGTCACCATATAGATGAACTCGTCCAGCTGCTTCATCCCAGTCAGAAAGTTCTCCTTCAACTCCGTCGGGTTGCAGTTCAGCTTTTTCACCAAACATTGTGCCTGTCAAGAAAAACAAGAAAATCTAAAATGCCCAAATGTTCTAACAAGTGGTATAAAGTTTATCCTGTTCAAGTAGGTATCTGTTACTTATATCAAAATTAACCAGTAGAAGTTGTGTTGTAACTTTCTTTTTATTATGATTTAGTAGCATTTTCCATCAGATGTATTTTATATTGTTGTACCTACCTATAAATATGATTCCTGGAATAGATGTGCTCCAAAGTAATAAATGAAACGATGATTTAACAAAAACATTTGAGCCTATCTGGTATGTAAGTCGAAATATACAATGATATCAATTTTACACGTGCTGTGTTAAAAGTTCAGTTATGTTTTGGATGTATTAGCAGAGTAGGTACTCATAAAATAAATCTACCTGTAATTTTAGTTTCTTCAAATTACTCTGAGCCTGATCACATTTTCCGGCCAACACAGCAATCCTGGCTTCCATTTCACTGCGCCGATGAGTAGCCAGCGCGGCTAGATCTACAAAACTCCTGAAGCAGAAGAAATTGCAAGCAATGCACATTAAAACTTTAGAACAACTTTCACCCAAAAATTTTAGTGTTAATTATAATTGAATACTTACATTTTGAGGCTGGTCTGGCTAGTTACGGAGGTGACAAAAGTTAACTTTGGTCGAATTCACGCTAGAAATCATAATAATATCAGCAATATTACAAAATCTTTTTAAAAAATTACAATAGATCGTGTTTAGTTCCGAGTCCGACCAAACAAACATAGAAGAGAAAATACTAAAATACCTAAACTACGAAGCATAGACAACTTTTACAGAATAGAAGAGAAACCATAGACCATAGACAAACAAATGAAAAGCTCGGAATATTTTATTTATATTCAGCGCTTTTATAACAAGAAGAATGTATAAATTATATATTTTTCGTGAAAGAATAATAAAAATATACTTTTATTATTTATTTGTACACACTGTATTGAAATAAATATATTAGAGTCACTGCTACTCAGTGCTAGATGGCGTTACTAAACACACACTTAAAATACTTATGCTATTTGATGCTAGATGGCGCTAAGTGTACATATTACCGCTAATATTTTTTTAAATTGTGCACACCACATGCAAACAACACAGTTTTTAATTAAAAAAACCCATTTAATACGTAAATGGTATCAGTTAATATTATTGATGTGGTGCGTTTCAACGATCCTCACCTGCCTCTTCAGGGGGCTCTCTAAGTAATAAAAGTACTTTTACCTACCAACATTACCTACCTAGACTACGGCGTTGCACTATCATCATCATCATCAATTTGATCGGACTAATATTATAAATACGTTAAACTTTCTGTAAATTTGTTACAGTTTATTCTTTCACGCATAACCTATAGGTAGGTATTAAGTAAACAAATTTTGAAGAAACTTTGTTTTTTCAAGAAGCTGATCTTTTAAAGTGAAATGAAGTTCGCGAAAAACCCTAGTAAGTAAGTACTCTATAAAATAAGTAGGTATGTATAAGGTCTGACGACCTAAGGTAATTGTCTAGTGTCTACTGACTAGCCTGCTAAGAAAAGTTAGCAAAAAATGTTCTCAATGAAAGCATGGATGATGGGGAAAGAATTGGATTAACATGGACAGTATTGTGGCGCGCCTTTGGAGATGTCTCCATATGCGTCTAACGGAGGACGATTACCTGTATATAATTTTAATATGCAGTAAAGATTCACATGTCAGTATATGTATAGCTAGGTTGGTTAATTAAGAGCACTAAATCCCTAGTTCAGAAAACCGACCAAGGCCCTAGATCTTCCTAATCAGAGTAATCACTCGTCTCCGGCCGGCCACAAGTCACAAAGCAGGCCGTAAAGTGAAAAGCTCCCAAAGCTCGGTGCTCATTAGTCCACGGCCGCGCGAGTTACGCACTACGTTTCAATTAAAAACGCCAGCGAACTAAAACAAGAGACGCATAATAAATTCAGGGCACCTCGGGCCTCCCTTTCCTAATTGGATTCTCGGTCCGAGCCGCAATTAGAGCGAGCGAGACGGCGAGTGGGGGTGTTTCTGATGGCTGCGTTCATTACCGCCGCCTATTTCGCACCCGGTAACATGGTATCTTGATCACACCCCGCGCCGCCATGTCCGCCGCGCCGGCCCGCTGGCGGCCGCGCCACCTATCATTACTGTCACATAGGCGCAAATCGGACGAACGTTTAACTTAATTCGCGGCAATACCGCGGGACAGATATTTACGCTGATCGATGCTAATAGCTTTTATTGATATAGGCCGGCTGTTATTAGATCACCGGTGTTAACCCATCGAGCGTAGTTAGTCGCGGCAAATTGCCGTAATGTCTCTATTTGCGCGATGCTCGTGAGACGCACAAATTGCCCGCTATTAAATATTTTGAATTATTTGATAGTTCACGAGCTTTTAAATTAGCGGTGGGACTGTGTTTTATTATGATGGCGTGGAATAAGTTAGACACTGGCATTATTGTATCGCTTTACCCGCTGTGGTCGCTAAATGGTGTCTGCCAACAGAACGCTCGGTTGAATATGGTGCCTAATTAATCTATATCCTGTTCTACATAGCCAATGTTTTTCTAAACTCATCTATTACGGCATGGCAGTTGAAAGCGGTGAGGTAATCAACATACAGGCGCCCTCTCCTCACTACCGCTATCCGTAGGTAATTTGAAAGCAACAGTCGCAAGTCCTCATGTCTTCATCAAGCGAGTACAGTTTCTGGCTATTTAAAAGGTAATTAAGGCACCTGGAACATGTCCCGCGGGTTAATTTCGAGTGTAATTACAATTATGAGTCAGATTTAGTCGAGAGTGTTTGAGAGGCGTCAAGTCCTCCCAGTGGTGAGGGAGCGTTTGCACGGGATAGTGCACTTGACTAAGGGCTGATTTTTCAATAGTCAGATAAAAGTTATGTGTGGAATAATTATGATGCTGTCGCGACTGAATGTTCGTGTTAGACAGTGACAGCATAAATTTTATTCCTCAGATAACATTTATCAGATAATGGAAAAATCAACCCTAAGGTTGCCTTTTTATGTCCAGCTCCGGGTAGCCTTGCTTCCCATATTCAGGTTTACAAGACAGGTAGGTAATATACATTGTCGTACGTATTATTTTAGCCATATTATTTATGCGATATACTCCGGTCCGCGTTGATATTATGATTTAGACATTTCGTTTTCCGTGCTGTTAGATGTTAAGTATTTCTGAGTAGGTACCTAGTTATACGTATTATACTTAACTATTGTATAAAAACAGCTGATAAGAGGCCATGATAGACGAGCGAATGGCGTAGTGGTTAGTGACCCTGACTACTGAGCCGATGGTCCAGGGTTCGATTCCCGGCTGGGGCAGATATTTGTTTAAACACAGATATTTGTTCTCGGGTCTTGGATGTGCCCGTAAAATGGCAATAGGCCCGCCCCCTATTACATTGGGACTAACATAACGCTCTGGCGAAAAGTGGGTGCAGCAATGCACCTCTGCCTACACCGCAAGGGAGTACATTAGTACAAGGCGTGAGTGTATTTTTTTTTAGATTGGTCTAGGATGGCTTAGACGGCGAGCATAATATTAAATGAGTCATACAGATCCGTTTTATAAATGTGAGCTGGAAGTGAACGAGGCACAAAATGGCGCCCGGCTACAATTACAAACACGAGTCGTTCGCTCGCAGCTTGTAATTAAAACATAGTTAACCAGAGTGCTCACTAGGCATCAATAAAATGTAGTACAAATGTCATAATACTCGTATCTATATTTTTACTAAAGTTGGTACAATTTTGGAACGTTTATTTATTTGATTTAGGCCTAGCCCATATTAGGAAGGTACTTATAGGCGTAGGGTAACGTAACGTACCTAGGGACATTTTCGACTACCCCAACTTTGAATGAAGCTATCGCAGCGTACAACTAAGATATTAATGTGAAATTTTCTTTATTCGGTAGGATATATAATCTATTATCACTAGTATTTGTGCTAAAGCTTTAGTGTGGCCACATTTTATTAAATTAAGATAAAAGTAAAAATGCTTGTTTTGTCCCAAGGTACGTTACACGTTTGTACCTTGGGACACTGTTTCCCATAGCTTTGTACTATGGAAAATGCAAACTTCTAAATAACACCTTATATCTCTGTTCTTATTGATTTACTGCATCTCTCTTCTGTCTAGTTTCACTCTGGCACTAATAAGAACAGAGATATAAGGCGTTATTTAGATGTTTGCATTTTCCATAGTACAAAGCCATAGGAAACAGTGTCCCAAGGTACAAATTTAATCGTGTCCCAAGGTACAAAAAAGCCATATTTAACCAAAATTTAAATATCTTTATTTTTAATTAATAGGAATCTTTCAGATAATTGTCATATCATAAAATTAAATTACTGAAAAGTTATACGTGACATCCATGTCTTTATTTTGAGCATGCCTCAATGAGATAAAGCAACACAAAAAACTATACAAAAGCTACTTTTGACTCCAAAAAACTTCATATTGTCTTCACCACACACTCGATGCTGGTATGATCACGAGACTCACTAGTTTTGCCAAGCGAGTAAAATGCTATGCCTAGGGTAGAATTTTAATGTGTTTATTTAGCCGGTTTTTTAAATACAATCAATGTCCCGAGGTACAAGCGTCCCAAGGTACGTTACGTTACCCTATATACCTACTCCCAAACTTTTAGTAAGTAAGTAAGTATACGCTAGGTATTAGGGCAATGTTAGGTACTTACAACTTATTTTAAAAATAAAAGATGAGGATCTTATTCAGGGTCTGAATAACATAACTTATCCTAGTCTAGTAAGCTACCACTTAAACCTAACCTATAGCTCGTACCTATCCATTAAAACGCTTTTGCCCTTTTAAATTTTATAAAATACTTAATAGGATTACATTCAATGAAAAGAGCAACACCCCAAACATGCAATAACAAAACCAAAAGCCATTTTGTAATCGCAATCGATAAATGGACGGAACAAAACAAAAATGTCGACACCTCCCCACAGGTAAGCCTGATGTCACAGTTTAAGCGGAGAACAGTGGTGAGCATATAAATTTAACTAATTTTAGAGAAAGTGAAATAAAATTGTATAAATACCGGCATTAATTGTATTTTTAACCGACTTCGAAAAAATAAGAAGGCTCATCTGTATGTACTTATGTTTGTTTTGTATATTTTTTTCATAAATCTATGTGTAGGTACCACGTACCACAAAGCAAATACAAAGTAGAGCTGTTGTAAGTGGTAGGTACTCAGTTCGATTTCATATCTTCGTTGAATGTTTTCAATACGAACTTTTTTCACATTTTGAAAATGCAATTTCACAATGAATCACCTATGCGCCAACGATTATTTGGCCGTTAACCGTCGCACCTCGTACTACACTACACCGTCACTATGCAGTCTACTTACTGTGCCCGTATGGTATTGAATGTAATTTGTGTGTAAGTAGGTAATCGTCTGCACAGTGTAGGTACATATGCGTACAAAGGGAGGGGAGGACGCGGTTTAATAAACATGTCACTTGTGTACATGGGTAGACGGGGGAAACCATTTTGTTCACGTTTGTCGATGTCATGTTATAAAGAGCTGCCGGTTTAGAAGGGATACTTAAATCGTGACACACGTGCTACTGAAAACCCACATATTATAAACAAAAATAAAATCCCGCTGCTGAAAATAGAAAATGATATAAGTAGATTAGGTACAGTCAACAATAAAGATAAGCATACCATCCCAACCTTTTGTGACGTGTTACTGAAAACACACATATTATAAACAAAAATAAAAAAACCCGCCGCTGAAAATAGAAAATAATATAGATTAGGTACTAGGTACAGTCAACAAAAAAGATAAGTAAGTATACCATCCCAAGCTTTTGTTTATCAAAGCTCCCGGTATACTAGCAGCTATTATACGTAAGTATAGCTCATTTAACAAAACAATAAGTTTACCAGTTTTTTGTTTATCAAAGCTCCCCCGCAGCTAGTAATGAAATGAAAATGAGTACGCCTATCTCATACCTGAAGTATAGAACCACTTAGATGCTGCCTACCCGGATGTTCACTATAAATCATACCAAAGAGATACGCACGTTTTGAAATCTCAGGGCCTATCGGGGGGATAGTGTAGATTTTTCTAGTATCTACCTACTGTAAAAGTAAAGAATATTAATAACGGTAAGCGTCCATATTTTGGCATACCTACGCAACGGACGTATCGCATTCAGTGTTATTTGTACAGAAATTCCCACAAGTGCGGCCACTTCATCCGACGTTGAGTTCGTTTCTCCATACATTTATGAAAATCCGTTTGGTCCGATACGTACGATACCGATACAGGTGGACGCTCACCTTAATGGTCCTTCGATCCTGTTAATCCAAAAAGCAGCGGTACCGTTAATCGGATGCTAATTCGCTGTAATCACAGCCTCATTGTACAGTCGGTGACAGACCAACAGACAAATGGACCTGTCAACGGTGACTCAAGCGCCTCGTTATTAATATGGGAACCGACTGTACGTGTATTGACATCTCTATACTGAGTAGGAAGACCATACATTTTGGTTTTTGAAGATTTGGGAATCCTATGAATGTTTTATGATTAAATTTTGTGCTCAAAATGCTAGTGCTTAAACTAACAGTGTGTATTTTTTCTACATATACATACATTTTCGCGTATAAGCACTGGGGTGAATACTTTTTTTTGCTGACTGTACACTCCGCTGTGCACTCCGAATCATGTGTCTGTCGTCTGTAAGTTAATATTTAAAAAATAAAGTATTTATTAGCGCTGGGATAGACAGTGGAGCTACATATCTCATTGACTGTAGGTACATTGCTAGAAAATTATACTGAATTAAATTTATAACACCACTGAATGTCCACACAAAACGGATTTGATACAGGTTCTACTCTACCGCTAACTGTTACATCGTGAGTGAACGAGTGATTGAGTGAGCGAATGATTGAGTGAATGACTTGAAGAGTCTCACGCGCATAGCTTGATAGCTCTAATTCAACTTTAATGATCTATTCGCGTGAATAAAATTGATTTGATGAAGCTGTTGTGTTATTATGACTCTCTTAAGGCTACTTTGAGTAACTAGTTGTGCTGGGTATTCTACTTATTTAAATAATGGTGATATGCATTTTCTTGCTTATATTAAAGCTGATAAGTTACTTAGGTATAAGTATCTATAAAGTCATAAGTCCAGCAGTTTTAGCATAGACAAAACTTAAAATTCTTTGTTTTTTTTCATTCTTCTCATTGACATACCTAGTTTTTGATTTGTACTTATTAGGTTTTACCATTTTTCCATTTGCGTATGGCAATAATTATAAGTTATAAGATTAGCACCTACCTAGGTTTGTTTGTTTATTCCAGACAGCAGCCACACTTTTTTATATGTATATCAAAAACTGTAATTTCATCATACAAAATAAACATTACACAAACACAGCACCGCCATTTTCACATTGAAGCTGACATTTAAATTTAATTATATATTTGCATATTAAACACGAGCGCTGTTGACGTTGCCGCCATTATTACTTACACACTTTTATAAAGTCATTTGGGCAAATCGCTTCATTACTGTTGGCGCTAAGTAATATTCTGTTATGTGCGTAAAAACCGTCATTACATCAGCGACCCTGGCTAATGAGTCAATCAGTGCAGGTGTTGATTCGCGTCGACAGTTCCTTGTTGATACAGATTCGCTGATATTCACTCTTGATGGCTTGGGGTTCCCCTGATGTACCTTGATAACTAATTTTGAAAAAGCTGAGGAGTTATTGTGTGTGAATAAAAGGTGTATTTACATGTATCGGCACAAAAATTTGCAAACGAAGCAAAAGTTTTGAATGAATAATTATGGGATAAAGTCGCATTCATCCTACCTATTCGATACAGAATGCACATATTACCATAGATAGACAAAATAATTAAATCTCAATTAAATACACAACGATAAATAAGATATTAGGTACTACTAAAGGGAGGTTATGTTCATTGTTCATGCCTTACAATTTACTAGATTAATATTCGTAGGAATATAATCTACAAACACAAACTTATCTCGTATCACATAGGGGTGTAATTAGCTAGAACGGTGGCAGCGGCGGGCAAGCGTCAAAGTGATTAAAAACTCATTTGAGTGGCAGCCATGTTCCCTAGAGCAGCAGAGATCCACAGATAAAAGAAATAGGAGTTGCATTAGGGGGAAACTAGAAAAAAATAAACACCTTACCAAGCTAGCGTGATTATTTGTAATTGCAAAAAAATGTGTCTTATGTCTAGCCGTTACGCACCTATATATTAGTACCTAGGCCACAGAATGATTATAAAGTACTTAGCTATTTATATCTGCTTAGGACTTGAGGGTATGTCCAAGGCGTAGCAAAAAAGAGCCGAAAGTGGCTGACAAAATATATTTCTACGTCAGCACAAGTCAGAGAGCAGAGTAGGTATGTAATGTGTAAGTTGTAGGTACTACAGGTTTTCTCGAAAGGTGATTTTATCAGGTTTATTGGCAACAAGTTCCCCTCTTTGCAAATATCCTACTCGATGATTTTGTTGCTTGATTAAAATTGATGGGTTTTGTAGAAAAAACCGCTCGGAGCCTGCATCTGCGGCTCACTTCACTTTAATGTCTTGCTAGAAGGTCGTTTATGATATTATCTCGACACTCCTTTCATTATTTTATATTTAATGTGGGTAAACAAAAAATAAATTTGTATTGAGGTAGGTACTTTGGTGTACTTAATAGGTTTTTAAAATCAGCGGAACGACCTCTTGTATTTGCTTTGATTTTATGACTTCAGCCGCAGAAAGCGAGATGAGGAAACTGTACATTAAACTAAAGAAATAAATATAAGTATATTTATGTAGATAAAATCAAACACTCTGAGATCTCTGTAAAAGAAGAAAAGTAATTAGATTACAAAACTTATCGACCTTATAAAACATAGGTACTTACCTACTTACAGAAAAAATATTAAAAATTCATTTATTATTATTGAAAATTCATTGTTTCTACTTCTCCTTATAACTCATAGAAATAATTAATTTTAGTGGATTGTTTTAATCTTTTTTGGATAAATGTTATTTGGTTTCAATATTATATTTATCTCCCACACAAACCAAAAATCTTTACGCAAACTGTTAACTGGAAACAAATCCGATGAAGTCATCCTAAATAGTAAGTTATAACCTCGAGCAGCTTAATAATTGATTAACTAATCAACGTTTAACAGTTTACAAAAGCGATGAAGACTTAATCCTCATCATACATGGAACACAGCTAAACAAATTTATACCTTACTAGTTCGGTATTAAGTTCGAAGTCAGATTAACTTTGTTTTATCGGTAGCAAGCATAAGCTGGTCCAGCAAAGAGAAAACAAAATTAATATCCTGTCAGAAGTCTCGCCTGCCCGATTTAATGTGAACCCGAAAATGAAATAATTTTCTCACTAATCCCAAAAATATATCGACCATAAATAATCGTTCGTATTGCTGTCTGTCCAAACCTGCATGGCACAGTGCTTGTGAAGCAGTGGAAAATTCGTTTAAAAACAATCCTCAATTAACTATGGTAATTAGTGCCTTAACATCCTATATCGGGGTACTTTAATTCATTTTTCTTACTTAGCCCAGAAGGTCTCTTTTTCTCTAGATAAGTACTGTAAGATTTTTGAGATTAAGTATGAATTAAATTATAGTTCTAGCTTCCTGGCTAACAAAAACTGACAAATGTAAAAAAATACCTTTAATAAAGTAACTTTGCGTTTTTTTCATGAGTTGGTTTGGCCATAGTTGCCACAACAGTGCTTCTTTTCTTCGGTAGCATCACTTCTGCTTTACGCTGTACTTTAATCCGTGGTCTAATTTAATTTTAATTGTGTAAGTATGAGATCGATATTAATTCATAATAAGTGTTCTATTTTTCTGTATTTATTAGGTAGTTACTTAAATATATAACAGGTAGGCAAGAGCGTCGTAACCTTGCGCTTGTTTTTCCTAATCGAAATGTCATCAACCCCAAATACACTAACAGTAAAAAAGTCTCAGTAAAAAAAAGTTACCGTTTTATTAAGCAGGCCAAACATGCCCCATTCTATTCTGTAGGTAATAGAGCAATATAATTTGACACCTCACCTCACGGCGAAGTGAAAAGCCAATTATAAATATGGGCCCTTGATTAATTGTGATATTATTATCAGCATTTAATTTTCGTATTAACACGAGCCCGCGCGGCCGGCATTGTGCCTCGCGCCTTTGTCCGCCCGTGACGTTTCAATTTCGAATAAATTAAATTTCGAACGATAAATTGAGTAATAACATCTCTATATTTTTTTATTTCTGGGGTCTATATTATTTTCTGGCGGTGCATGCTAAATGAAAATCATTAAATGAAAATTACAGAACCATAAAATGGGATTAATTACCACGAGAATATCAACACGTTTTTAAATTCCTCATATATTATTTTTTTTTATATATTTATGGAAGTGCCAAAAAATAAAATCTAAAATTTCTACGACTCCAAAAATATTTGCGTCAAAATGGCCAAGTGGTAAAAGTACAAAATATTTAGACTGACCCAAGCCGCGAGAAAACCATATGTAGTATAAAATGATTAGCGAATAGCTGTTATATTAATTGATATTCCATGTCGAAATATCTCACTCTATTAAGATATCGACTCGTCATGTAGGTTCCGCTTATTGGACTTGTACATGTTAGACCAAAGGCAGTACGACCCTATCTCTACATACCAGTAACATAACTATATCAAGTCAAGTACGATTTAGTTAGTAGGTAAGTATACATAAGTATATTTTATTTATTTTATTTATTTATAGGTACAAAGGGCATTAAAATTATTGTAGAACAGGTAGGTATATTTTATTTTCATTTACATTCTTGGAGGTGCCCCAAATGATTAACCTGAGGTTAAAATATTACAACAGATCAATCATGTTAGGAAGTCCCTTAAGTGTGTCTACGTTTTAAAATAAAACCCTTTTAGTATTTACCAACGCACTAGTAATCAGCGATGTTCTTTTAGATATTTTTGCAATCTTATCAGCAGGGTGAACAATACAATATTCCAATGAATAGTAGCGATAGGACTTATTGGATTTGTGGGTTCAACCCGGCCTTACCGTGGCGCTTCACACATCTTACTTATCTGTGAGTAAGCACGTTTAATCACAGATCAATAAAGCATTTTTATGTCCATATATCGAGAGATAATTTTGTTTTATCGGTTGATCGCGTGTCTAATTATCGTTAAGTTTTGGGACATGTTTTATACGGTAGCTTTCTTCATTTGAGGCGATTTGTGTGTCGTGTTCTGTCGACTTTATCTATGACCGTGTTAAGTTAAGAAAGAAAAAGAGAAAAGATAAGCACTTACGATGAATGGCTGCTGCTTTTATTTCAATTTAATGAAAGATCTCGAATTGTAGTAGTAGTAGTATAACTTTATTGTAAATAAAACACTTAAAATAACATTTAAGACTTAAAATCTATAATACAATAAAAAGCGATGTCTTCCAGGCACTACTGTGGCTTATTGTTCGATTCACGGAAGTTGATCGATTTTCCTGAATCTTTTTTCTATTTATACAATTTGTATAGTGCTTGCCCGGCAAGACTCGATGCCCTGGATCTTCAGACACTGAACTTACCAGGCACTACACTACATAACAATTAAAGTTGACTAAACCATTCGGTCTTATAAGTCTTACATACAAAATATCATTATCTATGCAACAATATACACTGCCGGGCAATGAATAAGTTCCACTCACAAAATACGGGCAAAAAACGACCCCAATTTTTTCAAAGATTTAATTTAAAATTGGATCAAAATATTACCGATTTTAGTTGGTAATATCCTGATGCTCTGTTAAATGTACTTCAATGTTGCAGAAGACGGTATTAAGCTAGTCTTTTCCGTTTAGTAGTAATTTGGTGCTTTTCTCAGTGGAACCTTTTCATTGCCCGTGAGTGTAATTGAACACAGAGGTAACTTTATGTTGGTAATATATTTCAGGAAATAATTTTATACAAAGTAGCTAATGAAATAGCAGCGTGAATATTTGCATGCTCAAATTAATACAATAAATAATTTAACGATAAAGCGTGGGAGGGACTCATTAAAACGAGATATTATTAGCAATTACCATAATTTTATTGAAAATGTTTTATTAGGATATTTTAATTAATAAGAGTCAGCTTTACAATAATTTGATGAAACAGGTTCTTCACGGAATACATACTCATAAATTTAATGTACTACGGAAACGACATTAGCTTCTACATTCTAGGTACTGAGTATTGGGAAGTAGGTTATAAAAATTGGAAGAAGCCTGAAAAGGGCCTGAAACATGGCAGTTCTGTGAAAATCCCTTTCAAACGGAAATTACGTTTTTTTTCATTGGGTGGCGTTAGTTGGCTTCACCTTAAATACTAAAGCTCTTTTAAAATGTTCCATTTGAAATACCAATTTGAAATTGGAATGGTGACCGAGCGACGCGAGAGCCCAAAAATAACGACACCGTTTTACAAGTAATTAATTGAATATCGAATAGCTCATTATGAATTTTAATGTCCAGCCAAATGAGCGAACCGCCCGCTCGATTAGTCTTTATCACCTTCAATTAAGGTCCTATTTTGTCGAAAAGGAAGTATTCAAATGCGATACCAGTTTTTTTTTGTAAACGTGTGAAATAGATTAATCAGTTATTTATGTGGTATGCTAATCGCGATAGCTTTTTTTTTCTTTAAATTTATTGATTTTAAATGTGTCTTTTATTTCTTAATTTGAGATGTTGTATGAGGTATTTAGTGAATTGTTAAGCTACGATAAATGTATCAGACCTAATGTAAGAACAGACGACTGATAATTGTTCTTCATGGCCTATTACTTCCTACCTACCTAGAAAATACAGGAAATGAAACATTGCTGATTAAATTAACTAACAAATAAGTAACACTTACGTTTTTATGTGTATTTGTATGGTCGTATTGCAGTATGGAACGAGTTTAATGAATTTAGGGTTACACATCTAGAATTCAAGAATCTAGAATTTATCACAATGTTTTGCTTCACCTTACAGTTTCATAACTTAAACATATTGCATAACAAAGAAGCGTAGTTCAGAATAGCTCTCTATACGCCATATTGAATTAAACTAGGCTCGATTTATCGGCGAGCCCACGCGCCGCCACGGGCTGCATCCAACATTTGTACAGTGTCCCGGCAAATGAGCGAATGAATTATAATTTTACATTACCGATGTTACATTCGATAAATCAAATTAATGTTATTAAGATTGTCTCTTGTAATTTAGCATTGGGAAACAGAAATAAGTCAGTAAGGTTTGCGCTAGGTAGGGATGGATTGAATTTATGTTTGTAGGTAGGTATTTTTTATCTTCCGTGGTATTTTTGGTAGTAATGTATATTCATTAAAAGTACATGCACCTATAAGATATGTGCATAAACCTCTGAACTACATGGTATAATATGAAGTCACTTTTCGCTGCCTGACCCTATGGCAGCGAAAAGTGTAGGTGTAGGTATGATATGCTTAATGGTTAATACTACACAACGCTTCATGGTGTTTTAAATACATAGACAGAAACTATCAGCTTCTTTTAACTAGGTTAATTTTTATCCCGGACTTCCGATTGGCATACCAGCTACAAACTATTACGCAAAATGTAGAGAAAAGAAAAATATTATAAATAATTTACGTACTGTACAAACAATATAATATATAGGAAAAGTATTATAGTTCCCTACTTTTCGATATCTATCACGTTGGGTACAAACGTGCTGAATGTGTTTACATTATTGTGAAGTCACCTTTGACTTGTATCAAGGAAATGCATATAATAACATATACCTACTACCTTTTACTTTACTTATTAATTTTTTTTTTTTTTTTTATATTTGGTCTACAAAACTGAACTTAATCTACGATAAATGTATCTTTAGACAATTAAAAAAAAACTTAAGATTATACTCTACTAGTTGCAGACACAGCTTGCGTTTCTTAAATACTTAATTTTAGGTGGCACATGCTAGCCAAATTACATTAATATTACGGTTAAAATTAATTTCTAAGGAATATAATTACTATTATTGAGTATTTTTACAAAATTCTCTTCAGACTACTTTTAAGTGAGGTAATAGAACCGCAGAATATATCTATTTCGTCTCTGATGTAGTTAGTGGAGGTTAGTATTAATATAATATGTGTCATCGTCATCACGACCCATCACATCCCGACTGCTGGGGCACGGGTCTCCTTCCAATGAAGGAAGGTTTTAGGCCTAGTCCACCACGCTGGACTAGTGCGGGTTGGTGGATGTGAAATAATATATGATGTGCTGGTGCTGTGTGTTGTGTTAGCAATAAAGTGTTAACTTTTTATAAACAAAATTTATTTTATAAAATCGATTACCTTTGAAAGAGAAACAAAACAAATGTTGGCCATATTATTGGTAAAAGTAAGCCTTCCTACGCCGATACTTCGATTGGGCAAGCGGGAAGAGCCCTGGGGCCGTGTTGGAACTCAACAATGTCGTAATCATAAATAGATACAATAATATAATTTATAGTTTTATTCAACCTCTAATGTGTTAACTCGGCTATTTGTTTACATGATATATACGGTTGTTAGTACAATTCTATAAATATTAATTTGTTGGTTGTGACCGTTTGTGGGATGAAGTTCTGGTTATGGCCAATAAATCATCACAAATTGTAACTGGCCATGGCTGAGTTGTGTAGATTTGGAAATAGAATATAAGCTTTCATAGAGTTCCGTACAGCACTTCCAGATATGCCTATGATAGGCAAGTAGGTAGGGTGTATTGTTAGTGGTTGTTAGTCATTTTATTTTATTTTTTTATTTTATTTTTTATTTGTGATCATGAGTGATTACCTATCAGATTCTGAATAATTATATGTATTGACTTCAACATAGTACCACGTTATACCCATTTATTAAATTCACGGTCCCAATAAGAATGCAGCTCAACAGAAGAAAAGCTGACCGAAACAAAATGTAGAGATGCAAAGCAAATTCATTTAATAACTCTGAAATGTTACTAAAGTGTTTGCAATCACATTAAGCCTTGATGGCACGCTATCAAATGATGTTAAGTGCCTATTAGAGTTTCCATTATCGTCGGTATCAATCGATTTGATGAAATATAGTAACAGCTTTATAAACGCCTAGAGCACCGTAGTGAATCCACTCTAGTACCAGTATAATTATATTTACGTACTCAAAGTAACATGTACGTTTCTCACAAAGTAATCTGTGAGCCGCGTGCCGCCGGTTCCCGTGTCCGCACTCACGGGCAAAAAAACGGTTCCACTAACAAAATGCAGATATCAAATGGCCCCATTTTTTTAAACATTTCATAGGAAATTTGAAGATTTTTTTTATGTTTTTAGTTGTTAATACTTAAATATTGCAAAAGGCGACATTAACTTAGTTTTTTTCGTTTAGGAGTAATTCGGTGATTTTCAAAATGGAACTTTTTCATTGCCCGTGAGTGTAAAATTACATATAAATTACATAGGTTTTAAAAAAACACATAGGTAATTTCTCGTATTGACTAAGAACTAACAATACAAAAACATCCAAAAGCCAAACCTCGACCGTTATTGTAACAATAATATATAATCTTTGAAACGAGCTCATAAATCGGATGGAAAAAATCTGTTCAAGTCAGGAACGTCGGTTTTTTAAAAGGCTCTTTCATATTAAATTATTATGATTTATATGTTTTAGTAAAGCTGGATCGCCCTCTTAATTATATGTGGTGTGTTAACGAACAGATATGGGTAATGGGTATGGGGATAATGATGGGTGAGGCTGGATTGGTTTGTGGTTTACAGAAATGTGTTATTTGTGTCAATTATACCATACTCCTAGGTCGTAAGTACTAACGCATAAAAAATGTGTATATGGGTGTACGAATGTAGCTGTTCCGAGTGTCGTATGTATACAGGATTGTCACCGACACTAGAGTATGAAATAATAAAAACATTATGGAAGTAAAAAAAACTTTTAGTTCCTGAAACTTTCTAATCCGTACAATACATCTCTAACTACCAAGAGCAATATCAGAATAGAGCAACATACATCCATTTTAACCCTGAACACAGTTCCATAGGGTCTAAAATTCCATGCTCGGTGTTAACGTTAATTTATAGACTGAAATGTCAATAAAGCAGTAATGACATACGTCATCAATGTCGTTGACGGTGTCGAAGTAGTTGATTGATGACGTTACGTTGAGAGGTAATTACGAAGTGAGCTTGGTATTCAGGGTACTGTACCTTCAGTATACAATATAGGTATTTACAGCTTCACCGCTTTCAAATAAGATGAAAGTTAGAGTTTTCTTGCTTTATAAGAGCAGTGATTCGAGTACTTGTAAGATAAGCTGAAAAAATATGACGTATATAAGTTTTTCCCTATTTTATTGGCTGTACAACTTATAATTTTATGCGAAATTATGATAATGGATTAAGTTGTTTCAAAGAAAAGTACGAGGTTGAAATAAGATTGATACGAATGTATTTAAATTTATAGCAGGAACTTAAATAACATCTAACTTAATTAAGAAAGATCAAATACAATGGATATTGTAAGAAGCCATTTAATGAACTATCATTTAAAAAATTATAATACTTAGGTAGGTGTTATGTGTTAAAAACACACTTGCAGACATTCACAGGTAATATTTATATAACAAACGCTACGCCAAATACATAACTATAATATTAAAACCAAAATTACAAGCCTTCACATATTAAATAATGCAAAAAATTATTAATTTGATTTCCCTTCTGATAAACCTGCAACAATGTCAACAAATAATATACATTTGATTGTGCCTCCCGCCATCAAGTGCAAAAGTGCGTGAAAGTAAAATGCACGCATTAAATCAAACGAAATTATCTTATGTAAACGCATGTACTGAACAAAATGTGATAATAATAACACTCTTATCTGTCAAAACGATTCGCCACGCCGCCATCACGCGAGTACCTGAATAGACGCTGAACTTTACAACATTCTTCCTCAAACTAACCACAATACACCATAAAATGACTGCACAAAAGCTGATTTTCCTTCGTATGTATAAATCTTAATTCTTCGAAGGAAATAGCACGTTATTCCGAGGAATACTAAAGTATAAATTCGTTTGCTTGGCGCGGTTAGATAGAAATCTCTCGCGCGTTGACCGCATGTAATAATGACGTTGTCGGCAAAGAAGTCATTATTCATTTTTTTAATACAGTGTTTTGTTGAAATGACATTTTCACTAGCGTAATCACACAGGCCCGTCCTGGCAATACATCAAGGCGGTACGCGGCGCGCCGACGAATGCCTGGCGATTTTCAATTTGATTGTCTTAATCGATTCTTTAGCGAGACTCTATAATCGACCGGACGATTTAACAATTTGTTCAGAATGGAATTATATATATTCAGTCTACAACTCTACAGTTGTTAATAATAATTTAATGGTGATTTTGTCTTATTGTAAGAGGATAAAGTGTATTGATTGTATACGTATGTATCTGCTAGGTCTTCATTATATTTCAGTTTTTCATAACACTAACAATTATACTTAAGTGTTTCTTAGGATTTCTTCCTCTATACTTACTTGCATACCGTTATTTTATCCTGAAACATAGAACATAAGAAGCAATTCACAATACCAATCCAATTCTCCATATTCCGTGGATGTTCCCACCGCGGAATGTGCAGACAAACGAACAAAAACCGAACGCAGAGACTACCAACACAATGTTTGTAAACCACAACAAATCATATTTCAGACTGTACTTTTGAGTTACGACTATACGCAACCACCTTAGTCCTGCACCTATACCTTAATCCTGCATTCCGATCTCGCCTTAATATCAATCCAGTTAAGAGCTGAATAATATTTACCGAATGCACGCATAAGTAAGTTATAAGTACAGTCAGTAACAAAGTGATGACGTCTCAATCACTGGGCAGGGGGGTCACTTTATATGACGAAAAACGAAGTTTCGGAGCGCTGTTGCGCGAGGCACTACTGTATCTCGTTGTATTAAACGTGCCGATTGCACGACAGCTCTCTATCATTCGTTTTACGTCAGTATAGAGTAACCCTCCAGGTACTTTCGTTGAGAAAACGATTTGTTTTACAATGTTCGTGGACGTTTCTCAGTTTCTATTGTTGTCGTTTAAAGGCTGTGTCTAAATTAAGTAACGTTTTCGCTTCAACACGGTGTGACAGTGCTTCGTTATTCGCTACTGTTACGACGTTGTTTATTGTTAGGTGTCTTTGTGAAGGGAGTTATGGAAAATTCTTAGCGTTGTTTACGCTTATACATTTGTAGGTAGACATTTACTAGTGTTTTTTTCTTACCCGGTTATGTAGTTGGGTAACTACAAAACGGGAGATGCATTGTTATGTCGAAAAATTTATGATGATTCTGTACCATATGTAGTGTTATCTACCTTCTAATACTATGCTTATGAATATTACCAGTTAATTTAATGAAGCACTTATTATACACATGTTATACACTATTCAATAAGATACCCATTCTACGAAAACATCTGCAAAACATACAACACACATCTACAACACAGTATACAACAATCAGCACAACAGAAAAGGTAGAAGTAGGTAGTAGTATCTAACAGTGTAATAACACGGCTCCAGTATGAGAACAATAACAGTGTGTAGAGAAGTGCCGCCTCCCCATCATGGTAAGTGTTAAAGAACATGTTTTACCTCGGTTCCAGCTGGTCTCTGCCTCGCGAATCTTGGATTATAGGTCGCTAAGATTTTCACGATGTTAATAGACTGGGCTGCATACTGCATAATAAAAACATTAAAAACAATACTATTTATTTAAAATGTCTTCTTATTTAAAAGCCGGTATTGTTAGCTGAAACAACTGGCCATATTGAACAAATTTTGTACAGTGAAACTTGAGATCCGTGAGTAAAATTGAAGTGAAATTCCGTACTATGAAAATATCGTTTCAAAAATCATAAGATGGACGTTTTGTAAGTTTTTAAAGAGTTGTTTTGGCTAAAATGATTTTGAATTACCTAGTTACTGATTTGCACCCATATCGCTCCGTGGCACCATGATTTGTTAATTCATAGATTTTTGAGGCGTTACAGTGACTAAGTACATGAAAAAAATACATGGAAGTATAGCTTTCTAAACGCTAAATCCACGGCTAGCATCAGTCGGGAAGGGCCCGCTTCAGTTTAGTTTACGGCGAGCATCTCTGCGATGATGTGATTATAGTTAATAGAGACGCGGCCGCGGTGTCTGACTAGCCGGGGTAGGGTGACTGCTAATATTACTGGCCTACTTGGATTCTGATGAAATTTTAGAGAAAATTTATTTTAATGTTGGAATTACGGTAAAGAGTTGGTTTATAATTTACTAACGACGCATGCATATGCTTAATTCATTGAGAAAATGATTAATAACTAGGTAGGTATGTTAACACTGTTGCACGTGAATCGTGTATGGCTATAATCTCGACCTACTTTTTTAAGAGACAGTACCTAATTCTAAGTTTAGCTGCATGACCGATCATCGTTAACCACTGTATTCTACATGTATAACAAATTTTGGGACATGGAAATAACATTCATATAGCATTCTTCTTAGATAACACTTGCAATAGTGCCAAATTTTGTAACTTTAAAAAAATGATTCTTATAGCTTTCTTCATAATTGGTGCAATAGTGCCGGTAATGGCCACACTCACCCCAACATTCCTCGCACAGCGGGCTGCGCGCGCGCCGCGGGGCGCCTCGTTATTAGCACCTCGAGGTTCAAAGCGCACCGCCTCCCCCTCCCCCGCCGCCGCCCGAGCCTACCCCACCCCCCCTGAACCCTTGCACCCCCCGCCATTTAATAGACATTATTTGTTGGCCTGTCAACTCGAATTAAGTGAAATCATTCTAATTTCGGATTTGGATACTTTTTTCTGTTCCGTTGTTGAAATGGAAATTAAATGCGATGGTTAAAATTTGATTTATACGTTTATGCATAAATAAATATTTGATGTTATTAATATCTAAATGAGAGAATGACGAATAGCCTTGTAAACAAGACTCGCAATGCATACATACAGCGGCAGCGTAAGAAATAAATTCTCCTCTCATATAAGAACATGGCACTCCATAACTGGATATAACTTATTACAATTCCAAATCCCATAGGTAAATTGTACATTTGCTTGCGCGTACGCACACTGTATGAAGTTGCGTGCGTGGCTGCTGGCTTCTGATTGGTCGAGCGTTTCCCGCCCAATCATCACGGGGCGTGGGTCTCGATAAAACAATGACTAAACGCTTTTGAAAGTCATGTTTAATTAGGGAAGGAAGGTGTGAAAGAATGAGACAGATTAATAATTAAAGGGAAAAGTTGGCTAGTACAAGTTTAGTATTTCTACACCTAATAATAATAGAAAGTATTTATTCAAGACGACTTTTAAAGTATAATTTACTTTATTAGAAAAGGTGGTCATACGCAGAAGTCATATACATAACATTATGCTACCTAATAACATGAAATTTGCCCAATAAAAGTTAATTGATATAAGTATTTATGCAACGTTAAAATAATTCTTAATTTAATTTAGTATGCATAACCCAATGAGCAAGACCTAACTATTTTTTATTTGAAAAACAAAAATGAAAGTTCTAGCCCGCGTTGATGTCTTTTGTATGACAGGGGCATTAAGTAGAAGTAATATGAAAACCAAAACTGCAGTCCTAACCACGACTCTATCTCCTTGTATTAAGCGTGCCAATTCTCGTTTGTTTGTTTGTCGATTTAGAGAGTAACCCCACTGGATCGCGAATAAAATGGACGTTCGCAAAGAAAATTTGAAAAAGGGCACACATAAATTTTCACACGTCTAGCGAAGTAAATCAGATACTAACTGTAATAACACATGATGAGGCATGCAAATAAACGTCCGGTCAAATTAAAAACGTAATTCATTTTGAACAACACCTTTGGATACACGCACACATAGATGCTGTTGCATATGTGTAGTGGTAGCAGGTGAGCATGTGTGAGTTTAGTATAGTTGTAGGTATATTGGTTTAGGTTAGGGCTGGCATTCAATTTTGATGCGAGTTACATTGATTCGTAGGGGTAATTATTTTAATTCAATTTACGTTATTTTTCAAATTGTTAATCTTTGTTTAGTGTAAAGTTTTATTACCGGTTTTCTTTTGTATAAATGAGTGTTCAAAAGGTGTTGACAACAAAACCTAATGTGTAATGCTAATATTATTTGGCAATGGACATAGATAGGCCTTTCGAACACTTCACAATCAACGCTTCAGCTACAGAATAAGCCTAGCCCGAATCACCGGCCCACAGCCCTACGCTCCTACGTACACTCACAAACACAAGTTATTAACACATCACCTACACAACGGGCCGGAGAAATTATTATTTAGTTCATAATGGAGCCATCATTTCGTCCATGACAGCTTCACACCTTGAGACTCGGGCGAATTGACTCTCTTTATTATCCTCCGCGTTGTGTTGTTTTTTGTTGTTTTTGTTGTTGTTTGTGTCGGGTTTACGAGCTGCTTTGTGAAGCCGGTCGTGTGAAGAGAGTGAAGGTGTAAGAAACGAATTGGATTTCGAATAGTTTTCGGTGATGCGGGCTTAGGTTTGTTCTAATATAAATCACATACGTACGTACACACTCGAGTTATTATATCGATAGTTAGGTTATATAGAATTTATGTTTTAAATATATTCATCAACATTATGCCGTTTTAAGGGATCAATATACATATAATATATATGCTGTAATTATATGAACTTATGCAGTAATAATACGGGGTGGAATACTATCAGTGGATTTTCCGAACGAATGCAAACATTTTCGTTTACTGAAAGTTTCTGAAAGTTCACTGATAAGATCATTAACTTTTAACATTTAACCTATTATTATACACTAAACAGTCCCTATCATACCTAGTTTGATAAGTTATAAGTAAGTAAGAGAATTTTATCATAAATCTTTCTTAAGCCCACCTTATCCTATATTATGCCTCATCCATTCTAAGAAATCTCCTTGGACAAAGGTGAGGCTAATCGGAACAATTGTTCGAATCAATGAAGTGTGCCGCTGCTATCGGTACATCAGGCTGGGGCCACGACGCCAGCGGGCGGAGCGGGCGGAGCGGGTGGACAGGCGGAACTCACTAGTATTATTTACTCTATGGTAGAGAATTACATACAGTGCCACAAACTTATCTGTTCCGGTGAGAGCTCACGTAAATGTCTAATATTTCTTCATTCTTTAAGATGTTAAATTTTCCCGTAATGGTAAATTACCCTTGAGGTTTTTATAAACCCATCTAATCTATATCAATATATAATTTATTAGTAAATAATGAGATATGGACCAAATTAGTTAACTGTCACCGGAACAGATAAGTTTGTGGTACTATACAAATATTCGCCATAGAGTTAATAATACTAGTCGGTGCCGCTCTATTTGTCTGTGGCCTGCGCTCCGCCCGCTGGCGTCGTGGCCGCAGCCTTAGAGTGGTCACTCTATTAAGACGAAAAACTCTCGGAACACAGCTGCGCGAGCCACGACTTAATTTTGTTGTATTTAACGTGCCCATTGCACGACAGCTCTCGTTCGCTAGTTTTTCATTATAGAGTAATCCTCCAGAATCGTTACAACGTATTGTGCGGCTGATTGTACCAACAGTAAACTTTGTGGTTGTGAGTTAAACTCATTTTAACAGAATAATGTCGAGAATTTGTATTTAATGTAGTTCATTTGAAACGATGGATGGCTCGGTGATTGAAATCGGTGACTATACAGGGTTTGCTTAAGGTCCTGGGGTAAGGGTTCGATTTCTCGATCTAGGCTTGCATAGTAGAGCCTAGCGGTCAGGCAAAAAACAGGTATTTGGTGAACAAAGCTAGCCGATTTGTCATTTATGATTTTTTTATGCCTATCAATTTATAAAACTACGATATAAATCTGCCCCGGACCGGCATGGGATCAACAGTTTAAGTTGCAGTGGTGAGTGATCATAAAAGTCACAATAGCATATATGTATACTACAAGTAACTAATGAATAATTATACAATGTATTTGTATACACTATAGGTACATAATTATATGTGTAGACATATATATTACAGACATATTAAATGTGTCTAAGTTAGAGAACTTTTACAAAACGCTAAATGTATTTAAGTAAATCAAATTTTAAATACATTTTGTACTAACTGGCAGACGTTTTAATACGTTTTTAAATACGTTTAGCGTTTGGTGAAATTCCACCTCAATCTATGTTTGATGCAAAATCTTTTTTTGAAAATAAAAGCCTAATGTATGTACTTAACTAATGTTACAGTAAAATCTACTTCAACAACAAATATCGGTTTAATTAACGCATGAAAACATAGGTATATTATGATTACAGATCAATTGAGCCGCACAAATACAACTTTAATATACAATTATAAATAAATAACAAACACACACCAACACACTCGCCGGGTTTAGTTCAGTAACTGTAGACATTTCCTACCTCACACTGTTACACACATTGCAACAAATACGAATGAGCCCGCAACACAAGTAATTAGCAATAAATTAAAGATTCAATTACAAGTTAGTGTAATTAAGTTGTTTCGAGCGAGAACACTAATTTAATAATAAGTAACCTCTTTGTCTGTCAGTTGCAGAATATTCTCTTTCTGAACGTGTTGCGTGGGTTTAAAAAAAGGTTTTTTCTTTTTTAATTACTAACGCACCAGCCTCGCGTAATGAGTTTTAAAATGTTTCTTTTATGAGTCAAAATCACTACTGGCCGTTAATGAATGTTCAAGAGAAAAACAAAATAGGTTAACCAAACTTTTTTCTGGAATTCCCCGACTTCATAATGCTCCAACGAAATTGATAAAATCTGCAATGTCAGATTGAAATAATGAAGTGCATATTTAATTAATAAGAAAAATTATAATTATAATAAAATATGAGGTATTGTAATTGCGAGAGTTTCGTGCTGTGCGTCGTGGCCGGCACGTTCGATGGCAATCGTAAAAAACTGCGCGCCCCGCCCCGCGCACACTGGGCTCGCCGCCGGGGCAATGAGAAATAAATTTATATCACATTATATTATAGAATGGAATAGAATACTACTTTATTGACTTAACAGGACACAAATAACATTATACAAAGTTTTCAGCGATGTTTTTTTGGATTTTCCGTAGAAACAAGGAAGTTTGGAAGATAAATTAAAAAAAATGGTCCAGTAAGTGTTATGAATCCTGTTTTAGTTGTTTTAGTTATTTTAATTTATAAAATACCCAAATACCTAGAATATAATAAAGTAAGTTTTGTTTTATCAAAATCACTAAAACAGGGAAAAAAACTTTTCATTTAATGAACTTTATGGAAAAAGCTTACGGCGTAGCAAAGACTACAGTTAATTTCTTCTACAAAGCCCTAGATGGATGATTTTTTATACTAACGTACCAATACATTATGATATGCACAGCTAAATTCAATTACTACTTTTTTCAAGACTTTTTTAAAACTTCTAAAATTATTCTGGAATGATCACTAAATCAAGAGTAATTTCACAAAACATCGACATTGAAAATAAAAAAAACATACTTAACTTTTAAATATGTCCCCGGCGAGATTATTCGAACCACGGTGCGGCGGCAACATCAGCCAATTACATAAAAGCGTTTCATTTGCCGCGCAAAGTGTTATGGTGTGACCCCGCAGATAGCATCGCCGACCCGCGATAGTGATGCACAAAACATATCGCATTATATTAATTAATGGCCGCTATTATTCTTCTGCTCCTTTCTTGGACGGATCTCGCGCTGTGGGAATATGAAAATATTTTTTAGGTTGGCTTCATGGTATGGGGTAGACCTAGACTGTGAGAAATTCAACGATGGCTCATTGACAAATTTTAATAAATATGAAAATAACATGTCAAACACATGGAATTTTCTAAGTGTAAATGATGAACTAAGTAAGTACAGTGAATTTCTCTCTTTCAGAATTTGGGCACTGAGTGGTTTTGCTTGACCGTTGTCTGTAAGTTCAAATGTAACCAGACACTCCCTTACTGAAAACTGAAAATTTATATATGAAAAATAGCTACAGTTAAAAAAAGTCTTTAACTTAATATGCTTATTTCAATACAGCATCATCATCAACAAAACTCTCCCGCCTTATCGACCAGCTTAACGGTCCTTGTGTAACTCGTGGTCAGATATCTGATGACACCGCGATGGCCGCTTATAATACCATTACGATCTCACCTCCATTGTGTAATCCGTCTTTCTGTTTACGGAACTCATTACACGCCCCAAGCCTTTGCCTCTTTTATTTAAAAAGAAAACAAAAAAAAACAAAAGAGCTCTGCGTCGGACAATCGGCGGGCTTATCAAAATAATAAGGCGTTAAGAGGAGACCTTTAATAGTTTGTTAAGCGTTGTAACGCGGGAATAATAAGCGAACGAGCCAGTAATAACAATAACAATGAAAAATAATAACCAGATTCCGGATATGAGCGCTCTGCGCAACGCTGTGTCGGGCTTTCGCACTGCTCTTGTTTAAATAAAATTTTATGCGTAGATTTCGTTAAGTTAAGAAACAATTCTTCGCACGGCCGGTGATGCCAGTTGAGGCTCGAGAATTCTGTCGAGATCCCATTATTAAACATGAATTCATTAGTTATTGGAAAAACCGGCCAAGTGCGAGTCGGGCTCGCGCACAAAGGGTTCCGTAGCAGCAAATATAGTGTAAGCACAATAACTTAACCAAAATTACAGTTAAATCAACCTATCTCAAAAACTATAAGAGATACTTTGATCAAACCAAAAATCGTTGAAAGAGTTAATTAGCATGCATCACCTCTATTTTTTTTAGAATTTTATACCCCGTAGTTATAAAAATAGAGGGGGGGGGACATACTTTTTACGACTTTGAGAGCTGATATCTCAAAAACCGTTCACTTTAAGAAAAATGTTTTTTAGAAAACTTTATATCATTTTAAAAGACCTTTCCATTGATACCCCACACGGGTATGTACATCGAAAAAAAAAATTTCATCCCTCAGTTACATGTATGCCCATGGGGGGCCCCACCCCCAATCAGTGGCGGCTGGTGCCTCAGATACCCGGTGGTGCACTTTATGGGTTTAGTAAATTTTGGAAGAAAAATAGATTAGGTACCTATTACAATTGAAAGAAAAAAAATTATAAGTATATTTTACCTTATTTATATTTTAAATCCATTCTGCGTTCCTTTTTTGACGCGAAATTGCCTCTCCGCCGAAACGAAAACAACACACGGAAAGCAAAATAAAGCATAGTCTCTCACATCCACATAACCATTTCTTTTTATTGTACATTTCACTTTTGAAAATTCAGGTATAAGTTTAATTTTTTGTTTTGCACTCCTGTTTTAAGATGAGAAAAGGCCGAGGCGGCCCAGCAGATTTAATGTCCAGTCTATTTTGAAATGTCCTATTGCTTTTTATGAAGTCCATATTGTATTGTATTTTGCACTCATTTTCACTCACACACACACATATACACTCACGAAATATTTACTACTTTCTTAGTTAATAAGTAATTAGAGTAACAAATTAATTACGTATTCGCGCGCGAAAGGTGAAACTGCGACAATGACATGACAAGTGCATCGTTCGTAGGTCACGCCACCGGTCAAGGCCGCCGCCCGCGCCTCCCGTGGCGTCATTCGTATGATTTCGGCAATTTCCGGTCGCGTGCGGCGCACGAATTTATCCTAGAACTGCATACAGTTTGTACTGAGCATCTTCCGTCTCACGCGCCGGGCGATTTCCATCCTGTTTCATACTACATGTAGGAGCTCGCTCCGTGCGACAATCCGAGCGCACGAGGCCGTTTTTGTTCAAGCAAAAATAAGCTCTAATTCTTTCGCAGTAGAAATCAAAATAGGCCAGCTCGATTTAATTTAACTCGTAACGTTCGAATGATTTATGTAATTTCTGTTTAGGGTAGGTATTACGGTTGTTATATTGGTATTTTTGTGAAGTTTTCTTTAGACGTACCTAGTACCTACCTAGTCTAGTATGGTATAGGAAGAAGGAAGGTACATATTTAGAAGGTTTTTAAATGGTAGTGCGTTGCACGGGCGCACTTAAGGTGCAGCCGCCACTGCCCCCAATTCTTTTTTTTACTATTTAGTGTCATATTTTTGTAGCGGTTCATACAACACATATTCCATCAAATTTCATCACTGTAGTACTTATAGTTTCCGAGTAAATCGGCTGTGACAGACGGACAGACGGACAGACGGACATGACGAAACTATAAGGGTTCCGTTTTTGCCATTTTGGCTACGGAACCCTAAAAATTGTAACAGCTTTTGCATAAAATACTGCTTTAACAACGAAATTCCGCGAAAGTGGTTGAAACGACACCACACACACAGAAATTAAAAGTAACTAAAAGAACATATAAATCACTATAACCCTATTTTTATTAAAAAAACTGAGTATGTATGTGTTCATAATTAAATTTGTTTGTAAATCTGAAATTGCTATTCTCATTGTTCTACTAAGCTAATGTGCTGCATTTTAGACATTGATTGAAAATTACAATATTTTGTTATACATACTAACTCTTGAATTTATAATAATTTACTTTAAATTTCTACCAGTGTAGCAGAAATTTCACTAGACTGGCAACATCTCTATCGAACACAGGGGGGTCACTCTATATTACATAAAACGAAATTTCGGAGCGTTGTTGCGCGAGCCACGACTACGACTCTATCTCGTTGTATTAAACGTACAGATTGCACGGCAGCTCTCGTTCGTTCCTTTTTTTCATCATAGAGTAACCCTCCTGAGCTGTCTGTTCGAAGCACCATTTCGAAGCGGTTAAGACAAGGAACGGGTAAGTATTTATAATACTTTACCTACATAGACTCAGCTATTCCATTTTCAGTACTGATTTCAGATTACAAGTCTGTAGGTGGTTTAGTACTATTACTTGTGATGGATTACTAATAACAATATGAACTTATCTTTATTAACAGTGTAATCCGTAATAATTTGTTACAAAATACATAAAATTACTTACACAGAATATGGAAACACTTACTTAGTAGACTTTAACTTAGTAACATGTCTGCATCCTTATTTTGCCATTTCCTTGTTCCAAGGGCATGACCCAGAATATGTGATATAATATAAGGCAAGTTTGTAATAATAAATAATCCATTTAGTTTTTATAAGCACTAGTGAGAAGTATAACATTTAGGTACCCAATTAAATTAAGAAATTCAAATACCTACTCTTGTAAATTCCGTAATAATAAAATTTGAATCCGGGACATTCAGTTTTCAGTGCACAGTTACGGTTCTTTTAGTACGGTTTCTGAAACGTTCAGTCGTCTCAATTTCTATCAGACTCCACAACAATTACACCCGCTGTCTAAGAAGTCACTTGAAGTACAAGTAAAATCATGAATTGCTATACTCCCACTCCTACCTTCATCCACTCTTTGTATTGTATGTGAGGATCTAATTTCATCCACTGCAGTATTCTTTTGTAAAGTCACTAAATACAATGCTGTTGGTAGCACAAATCTTAGTTGCGCATGAATCCTTGGTTACAAAGGAGGCCACCGGTCATCAATAACTGCTACATTTAACTGTACTTAAGCACTTGTTCTTTTAAATTATTTTAATACACATTTATTAGCAGCGCATTCCTTAGGGTCGGTACGGCACATATCGACGTGAAACAAATGACGGGGCGGCGGTCGTGCGCCTGTCGGAGATACGCCGAGATGGTGGCGCCGATATGTGTGCGGCTACCTTTACCAGCGTCTCTGTGGGTGCAGTGTGCATTCACAGTGCGAATGTTTTTTTTGGAGGCATGTTGAGGAGGAAAATCCTCATGGGAAGCGATAGTGCCTGTCTCTTACTGACTGAATATTATGATAAACACAGTAAGTATGCCTTAACAGACATTGGGGGACATTGCGAATGTTAATACTTACCTACTGAAGATTTTAATAACTATTGGGGTTACTTAGCAACAACACATACAAACCAAGCATAGATTTGTGGCCATCATGTATTGAAGAGATGTTATCCATTTTTTGTCTGTAAAGTCATAAATTCCACACAAAACTCCTACTATAAATACATACTAAAATTATAAAAAACCTACATTTACAGCGAAGCGGAGTTCACACCGCCGATACACTTGAAGGGCAATTAAACACATTGTATTTAGCTCTCGGTATCCGCGTAAGTAATTTGTTATAATTTATAACACTCAATAACAATGTGTGGTGTATCGGTGGTGGGTGATTTCTCAAACGCACACCTCGCCCGTAGCGACAGCTATCGGATAAATTAAATAGCAGCCGACGGACAACGCGAGTAGGGCCGCTCTTAGCCACCCTTACCTTATTTTAAACCATAGGTACTTTTAATATACATACATGTAATAGAATATAATAATTATTAGTTTATTGAGCACCGATTATAGGAACTTACAGTAGGTTTATATTCTGAATAGTGGCTGTATTGCTAATATCTAACATAGCCGCTATTTAGTTAGCCGGTTGTTAGGGAGGTTAAGTTGGAGGTGCCCAGAAAATTACATCGAAGATGTTTTGTCGCCGCCTTTGGATTTTCACTTTTGTAGCAATTATTACTGTGTACATATAAACAATGTAAATATACCTTCAAGTAAACCCAACCTTATAGGTAGTATGTTCAGCCAAGACCAGAGAAGAGTGGCCCATTTCGTGAAATGTGCGGCCCCGGCCGGGAACAATCGGCCTGGGTGCCGCCGCCGCATTATGTTATTAAAAGATAACACCCACTATTATTCACTTGGTGGATGGCTAAACGTGTACCGATCTAGTGAATATTTCATCCTGTATAGGAAACTTAACGAGCCTCAGGAATCCTGTCTAAACTTTCGCTTCTAAACTGTTATTAAACGGTTAATTTAACCCTGTATTTTTGTAACTGATTGTGATTTAGAATATTAATTGACTAACTGGATTCCCGAAGAAATCTAATAAGTTCCAATTAACTAATACATAAAGCTAATAAATGTTATAAGCGTATCGGACGAGAGTGTCGGTTTGATTGCACAACTCGATTCTATTAAGAAATAGAGAATCCAATAGCATTTGAATAATTCAATTCATTAAATCGAATACACCAATCAATATTCAACTCGTTAACTAACCGTGAATTCTGGCAGAACAAAATGCCTAAATTCTCTGTAAAAAAACGATAATGTTCTTTCCAAGATGGCGAGAATATATTCCGAGATCAAATTAACGGCAAAATCAATTAAGTCCGTTCCGTGGTGTGGTGGGATGAAACTAACAGATTTAATTACCGGCAAAACAAAAACAAATGTCTGAATCTTCATAAAGTTATTAACTTAAAAGAAAAAAAACACGTCTGAAAGAAATTTGGTTACCTGCGAGCCTTAATGCCCCGCACCTTGTGGCAAATTGAAAACGACGAGCTTGCTCTCAAGAAAATAATAATAAATCCTCAAATAATATTAATTCATAAATAATAATCGTGCCCGGACGAAAATAAAAATATACACGTCGGAATAATAAAGGATTTGCCCATATGTCGGGACACACGGGGGGAATTTAAAGAAAGAATGAGAAAATAAGGTTAAACACTTCAGTCAAAATTATGTAGGTACTAACCTAGTTTGTATGTTGCATAAGTTTTGTTAGATAGTCTAATAGTGACATTAGGTTTAATTATGTTAACATGATTTAAAAAACATAATATTTTAAATGGAAGTTATTTAACCTATTGTGTACCTTTGCTGGCCAAAGGTCTTCCACCAATTTCTGTCAATCATAAATACCTAATAATATATATAGAAAAAATGTATCTACAAATATATATTATGCATCAAACATGTTCTAGAATTAAATATTTCAAAACCACCTAGTGTGCAGCAGCGCATTGAACATAAAATTGTTTTTTCGGGCCACAGCTATAATTAGGCTATACGTTACGTTTTTGTTTGGCCCACATTTTCCGATCCTCTAATTTTTGGTTTTTTGCCGCTCCTTTTGTAGTCGTTAATATGATTACACCGTTGGGATGATGGCTTCATACGTGTTTTAGGTTATAACTTAATTTGCTCGGGTTACTTATTTGTTTTTTTATTGTTGAGAGAGACTTCCTGAGAGCGTCTGTCGTTGGTTTTTTGTGTGCGGTCGTTAGTTGTAGGTGATTGAATGAGATCGCGGTCAAATTGTCGGGTAGTGTGGAAGCGCTCGCTGCTCTACGGCGCACGTAAGCTGGACCAGCTTTTGATATTGTAAATTGGATTGTAATTTGTTGGCGAACGTTTTTGTGCTCGTTTGTAATATATGTAATGAGTGTCCGCTATCCGAGCGATCATTTTGGTTTGTAAAGCATCAGTTTCGGTTTCTGTAGTCTCTTAAACGACTCGCTTCACAATGCCTCAATCATGCTCGCTTGTCCACTCTTATTAAAGTCGTACCGACAGTTTACTTCCTTGGGAGTTCACTGGAAATATTTAAATGAAATTCTCTCATTCTTAAATAGTGTCATTTAAAAAAGAGGTAGCAACGTCTTTTGTCACGGAAGTGCACTGACAACATTAGAGCTCCTTAGGCCCTTTGTAGCGCTCAACATAAAGGCGGGTGTACACTACAGTACAAACGTGAGTGGCTGCACACAACGTGTGTCTGGCAGCACGTTAGGTCGTCGACACACGGGGAGCGTTGTAGCTGTGAAGGCGCCACTTCTTCGTCTGACAACTAAATTGTGTTCGGGCCCGACGTGCAAATTGTAGCACGCCCTAACACGCTATGCAGGCGTGGCCCGCTCGGACCGGCCGCTTCGACCCATACGTATACTGCTATAGAATCGTGTTAAACCCGTAGGCTGTATAGCTGAGGGAGGACGGGTAGCAAACCGCTAGCAAAGTGAACGCCGATGGTGAGGCGAATTAAATGATTATGGTGAAAATGTCGCTCTAATTACTCGAAGAAATAGAGGTACTTGATACCTACTTCTAATCATGTGTGAGGTAATTTGTTAAATTAGGTAGGTATGTCTGAAACTGCTCAAGGATTTATTTTGGAGTTAGCCCTAAAAATTTTCTTTATAGAAATCTGTAAATACTTACTTGAAATCAAACACATACAGGAAATGCTTGCTTTATATTTTCAAAGCGAGTTGTTGATGTACGTATTTATGAAAACATGAATTCTGGTGTCTGTAACTTCAACTGAAATAAACGCAGGCATATTTGGCGCAAGTCCGCAATTTTTGAGAAGATTAAAAGCTCTCTTTCTTATTTATTGTTCACTCCAGTCGTATATCGTTAGACGTGTTAATAAAAGCCGGCGGCCATTGCTCACTCTCACACACACACACACACACACACACACACAACACACACACACACACACACACACACACACACACATCACACACGTTCAAGTGAACAAGTTCACAGACTAAATTAAGACATAACCCGCGAGTAGTCATTACTTCCATTACTCTGTGAATCTAAATCAATTTTATTGGCGGCCAGTTAGCGCCGCTCACTTCTTAAATAATTACACCTGTACCACTTGATCAAGGTCTTTCTTTGAATATAAAATTAAAGTCATTACTAGTGTAAGATTGGGCTTCAGATAGGTCAACTTGGACTGGTCGTAGCCACCTCGACCGGTATGATAATTTTTAAATCGAGCCGGTCCGAAGTCGAAATTGATTTTTGGTTGATACGTTTTTGATTATAGGTTTTGCAGTTGTTAGATACAATTATTTTGGTACGGCGAGTGGGCCGTGCTCTATTATTGAATGTAGTTATTGTATCTGTTGGGTGTAACGTTTGATTTCGTTTTAAATTGATTTCAGTACAAAAAACCTTGTGGGTAATTGAGCTTCTTATGCTTGAAGTTGGAGTTAAATGGTTTTGCTTTTTAGTTAAAAAACGTGATGAAGCAATGTACGTAAATAATGATATCTAATGTGAATGGAGAATAAGTTGTAACACCCTACATAAAGTTGTTTCCTTATTACGCTTTGGTTCAGCTATTGGTCACGGGTGTTATGTTTCGTTGTGGTAAGTTAAATCCTTTACATTTCCATCTTTGAATATCATGTGTTTCTGTATCTTTGCGAATCCTCAAAAATACTCATTAAATATTAAATTTAAATAATAAAACTCTTAAGTACCCCTCTACGCACGCTGCAGATGAAAATTTTGTTAGTTATTTCATTAATAAAAAAACTATTTTACACGTAAAGCCCTATTCACAACCGTACTTACACACGAATCTGCAACTAAACTTAAACAAAGCGAAATTGTACAAGTTGTGCTACTTATTAGTCTCAGTAATTTCCATTAGCATAACTGTGGTATAGTTATCAGTTATCACGAGGGGCATTTTTTAAGGTAAGTGAAAATTGTAGTTGAGTGTGCGGCCGGCCTAATCACTTCATCATACCTCGCCGCGCAATTATACACCAAGGAGAGGGGTAGCCATGGTTCTTAGAGTTTTTGTGTCGTTGATTAATGCTTTAACATCATAGGTACTCTAGATGTAGCTGGTAATGTTAAGAGAGCTCTCTCCGCCAACAAACTATGTGTCTATGGTTTGGCGAATTTCTATGTGTGTAACAATAAATTAAAAAAAAAAACTGTCTTAATTATATTTATTTACTTTATTACATTTATGTATCTGTATCTGTCTCTATTATTATGTACTCCAAGGTTGCAGGAGGCGTCATTAAGCTAGCCTTTTCCGCTTAGAAGTAAATTTGTGTTTTTCTCAGTGGGACTTTTTCATTGCCCGTGAATGTTGTACTCTAAATGCCTGTGCACGAAAGGAGCCTCCGCAAACTCCTCCAGTAAGGTATCACGTGTTCCTTCTACACATTCGCTTCGGTAATGTGGGCAGGTAATAAACCATAGTGTAGCTCTTGTGTTTGTCACCGTCACGATAAGAAGAAGAAGACTCTGCATAGTGTATGTTTGTATGTAACACAAATGAGGAACTAAGGAAGTGTCAGTACGGTAGTAGTGTGCAAAAATGGTCGCCCTACACTTCCGGTGGTTTGGGGCGCGTGGAAATGGTGAAAAATGAGTCCTTGTTACGGCGTATCGGACGGCGATGGTGATACTGATAGCCCTGCACGGAGCTGGGTTTGAGTACTGTGTACATGTGGAGGATAAAATAATATACCTAATCTAAAAAATGTGAGCGTAGGTAAAGAAGGAGGTCTGGATGAAATGAGTACTAGAGATGATGTGTTCTGTGCTTATCGTCTTTATAATTTGAATAAATTCTAAATCACAATATTTTAAATAAACTAGGTAAATATTTGGTTTCCCATAAAGGGCCATAAATGCACAACAATCTGTGGCTATGCCTACGGCATAAATTGCTAAACGGATCAAAATATCAATTCCTAGTTACTTTACCCTATCATTTGAGCAAATCGTATCCAATATCATCAAAACAGAATCACATAACACACGAAGCCTAGCTAATTCTGCTGGGGAGCCCTAAAAAGGCAGTTTACGACTCCCTGTGTTGCCAGCGAACCAATTACGATAATGTCTCGCTAAATTATAGTTAGTGTTGCCCTCTAACGGCGGAAAATTCACCCAACGTGGGCGAAGAAAATAGAAATCTGAAATCACCCCCTACCTTAGTGCATGAGGCACGTTCGGTAAAGCACAGAAAACAGTTTTTTTGTTGTTTGTAAGAACAAAGTACTAAGATTATTAAAACGATAAACATGTGAAAACCACAGTGGATAAGAAAACAGAAAAACGAAAAAAAAAGTTGAGTGAGGTTTTAACCTTATGGTATAACAACAGTGTAAATATTAAAACCTAGACAATTTTAGTCTTCTAGATCTTATTTCAACAATTAATTACTTTTAGACGTATATAATTATCCCAAATATAAATAGATATAAGTACGGTATGTACAGTGTAGTGTTATTTTCTGAACGCACTATTTGGTAATAGAAAGCAACGTGTGTTTCAAAATGCCTCCACGAAACAATAAAAAATTAAATTGATGTTATTTGACGCAAACACACACATATATAAAGGTAGTAAGTAATAGCATGTATTACTAACACTTTGATCCATGTTGGTTGAAAAATAAATAAATTACTATTATAGCAAATGTTGAACATTCTTCAATGTGGATTCATATTAAAATTCATATTCGTATAATTCATATTCCTTCAAGCTTTTTTCAGGATTTCTACAGCGAGCAAGAATTCTTTGGAACATATACATTATCCTTCACTGACACTGAAAATGAAAAGTTATGGTTTGATTTCTGATAAAATTATATATATTTTTTAAAGCATAGCTTAAGAATCTCTTTATGAAAAAACTCATACTATTTTGGCATACATAATTATTATGTAGACATAATATTGCGGTATGTCAGTCTGACATAAGGAAGGGCAATCATTGCTAATTCGTCGAACCTCTAACCGCAAATTGACAAACACTGGGACGAGACGACAGATGCCCTAATGGGCAATCCTTCGCAACCTTCAATCACCAAATTTTCGAAATGGGCCCTTATTAAGAAATTGCTCTAATTTTGTAAGAATTTGCTGTAGAGTTATTCATAGAAACAGGAATGCGCATTAAAATACATGGTGTTGCAAAAAGGGTACTAATCTGTATATTAAAACATTCATCATCATTGTATACATTGTAAATATACCCATCTATGAAATAAACACTAATCTAATCCATCCATTACAATTTCAAACATTAAAATTGTTTATCAAAGATTATCTTTCAGTGTAAAGATAAAAGTAGGCATCCAGGCATCGACAAATGAATTGTAAACTTAATAATCTACCGTTAGCGTGACACACGACCGATTAAATCCAAATAAATAAATAAAGCGCTGTATTGGAAATAAATTATTCCATTAGCGGGTGAAATAAGCGCTTTACGGCGAAATGACGATAGCCGCATCCCAAAAAAGCTATAAAATAAAAACTAGAACATTTGTGTTGCGTGTCGTTTTGTTTTTAAATCTGATAAAGTTGGGTAAGTGTACCAGTGTGGGGGTTTATGTATCCGCCCGAAATAGCGCGATCCCACAATTATAACGGTATTAACCCAAAACGGCGGGACTAAAATGAGCACAAATTGATATAATAAAAACATAGGCGTAGCTGTATGCGACCCTGTAGAATAATTTTGTTGGCTGGCTTAGTTACTTCTTATAGCTCGATTTATATGTTTCAGATCTACATGATACAATATATCGGTACCGCCTCTTTCTATTCTGAACATGTGATTAAGATGTAATAATTAGCTATTTCAGAAAATCCCGCCTATCTACCAACTATAAAATAAAGGTATTCAAACGGACTCCAAGAATCGCCCCTCAACCCATTTTGAATTGAATCATTTGGAAATAAATGCCTTCATTTGCATAGACGATAATTGTTAGTAATTCATACTGAGGCCGGTGTGGCTACTGAGCATTTGAAATATCATTCCGAATCTAATTCCTTATGGATATTATAAATTAGTGGTAAAAGTGGATTGGGTTATTACTCGGTAGTTTATTTAAATAACTGAGTGAACTCACTCACTGAAACAAATTAATTTTAAATTATAATTTTCGCCGAAAATAGCTCATTTCTAAATTGTTCTTAAATCTATAGGTAGGTACTATCGGATTTCACTCTTTTTTAGTTTAACATAGAAGATGCCCGAAAGATGACGACTAATCTACCACATTGGTAAAGTACATTGAGATCACGATTAATATAAATACTCCTACCATTTCTACCACATGTAGGTAACTCAACAACCACTATGGTTCACAATTTGATATCTTCGACTCACTGTTCCAAAAATATCGCCAATTCCTTAACAAGGCAGGTAGAGAAAATGAATAGCCGATCCATGCGCAGTGTCAGACCGACCGTTTAGCCTCACCCATTGGTTCACATGGCGGGGTAATTCCCCCGTTGTGGGGTAATTTGTGTAATTTCCCTGCAAATGGCGACTAATGCCAGAAAGCGCCGCTAACGACGGTGCTGCCATCGTGCGATATTATTTATCACGAATGCTATTGCGGTTTCTCGTGAACTCTTGCGCAGCTCGGGTTTTGAAAGTTTTGGCTTTTGAGCCGGTATATCAGTTTAATGTTGATACGCGGTTAGATTAATAACTTGCCTACATACTTAAACACATGGAGGCATTTAACTGCGTAAATAAAAGCCTATATTTAAATAGGTATCAAATAACTAAATTTACATAAAAAGTCAATTATTGTATTAAAGTAAAAGTAAAAAAAAGTTTTCGCGCCCTTAAATAAAATTAATCAGCTTTATAATACATAGGTACATTATGATGATGAGAGCCTTAACTCTTATAGCGTAGCTACTAAATCATCATCATCATCTGAAGTAATGCTACTGAACATGGCCCGGAGGCACATGTAAACTAATATCATCTAAGACCCTTCAATCTAAGACCTTCCGCTTTCAGCTTTTTACGCTTAAAAAAACTGCATTCAGTAGATTCATTTCGTTTGCCGACTAACATACGTATACCTTGATCTTTAATTCGACGGAATTCTGACAGTTATCTACTTTTGACATATCAGAGATCACAAACCTTTTTTGGCTGAGCCCTTTTTTCAATACGAGTCTGGAGGGCCACTACCAAAATCAAACGAACGAACGAACAAGAGCTCGGCTCTATCTCGTTGTATTAAGCGTGCCGATTGCGTGACAATTCTTGTTCGTTCGTTCGTCGATTTAGAGAGTGACCCCCCTGAACATCTAAGTCTAAACTACTCTATACATTTTATTTGATAGTGAATGTATCCATTTTATTAAGTGCGGTGCCCCAAATTAAAAGGGGATTTACCTACGGTGAGTAATAATTACGTCCCTTTACATCACAAAAATAATATAATTAATTAAAGTATAAATTAATAAATAAAGAAAAAATATAATTGATTATTAAAATATCTAATCGATTATTAAATAATAATAAGAGCGGTGGTAGCTCAGTCGGGTAAGCACCCGCTTCTCACGCAAGAGATGCGGGTTCGAATCCCGGCGCTGACATGTAGGTACCAATGAGTTCTTTTAACTTAAGTACAATGTATACCATCGCTCTTACGGTGAAGGAAAACATCGTGAGGAAACCTAGATTTAGCACATCTAGATATGTGAACCCACCAACCCGAAGTGGACCAGCGTGGTGGGAAATAGTCCAAGCTTAGGGAGGCAGTTTAGACCTTGGGGATATTCACAAAGGTTCCACTCGAGAGAGCCAGGTGCAGGTACTTACACACCCAAAGAGAATAGAATAGAATATCTAATCATTATTAATACTAACCGATTATGATGAAACTTAGACTGCTCAATGTAAGCCATTAAAAATATTAATAGTGGCAATCGGTTCAATCGTTTCGGAGATATGCGTGAACAAACATTATAAACATACATACATACATCTATAAAAATTTGCAAGTATATTTGTTTGTTGTGCAGTTCCAATAATCTTACATAAGTACATACGAGTATGTACCGAATAGAGAATCTTTTTTTGAAATCGATTAAAAAGGTTTACTATCCCTGAATTTAGTAGGAAGTGATGCCAGCTAAAGAATAAAATAAAGTAATTAATATGAATTCGATACATTATCTGTCATTTTATTTTTTTATTGCCCAGAAATGGATCCAATTTTTTCCTTTTTTCGGTTAAGAGCTTTTTAAGTAGCATCACTTTTGAAATGTCAGAATTCCGTCGAATTAAAGATCCAGGTATAGGTAGGTACATACACGAGGCATTATAGAATGTTATTTTTCATTCATATCCGTGAGGAGTTAAAAGCCACAAGCAAAACGGTTTTAAAAAGCGTCGCAATTTAGACCCATAAATAAATTTAAGTTTCTTAAATTATTTACGAGTTTAGCACCGCGCAGAATCGCCGACTTTGATACCTGATACGCGTGTTCAAACGATACTTTCACGAATAACATTGCGTTAAATGGTCGTGTAATTCAGAAAAGTAAGCTAAGGACACGTGGCCAAAATTTAGTGTAAAATTTTGGATATACAGTAATAGACCACCATATATGCTGTACTTACACGTTTTTTGAATGAAAAAGAAAATATTTAATGATTTTGTTAAAGCTAAGTAACCTATTGGACGTTGCGTTGCACAGTTAAAAACTAAAATATACGCAGATAGACTCCTACTTACAATTATGAATTATGATATTATCTGATCTAAATGGTGGTAGTTAGTAAAGTGCTACAAATAAATTTATATCTGACAAACCTATAATAAATACTATATCCTTTTCAGGCCCTGCAGCACGAGGCGCTATTAAGACGTGACAAACGTTCTCCGTCGCGCTCGCACTTGAGGCTGCGCGATGTGAGTGGGCGCGATGCAAAACTCTTGTCACGTTTTAAATGCGCCCCGTACGTACTAGCCCTTCAGAACTAGCCCGTTATAGCTAAGAGTTCATTCGTCATAGCTGCCACAGTCCACAGCAGTAGTCACTACTTGGGTACTCATTGGACAGGTACAAGACCTACATCTACACTAAAAATTAAAATTTATAGAAATAGGTTTAATGAGAAGTGCTTAAATTTCCTTCTGCCTACCTCGCAAGGGAGTACATTAGTACAAGGCGTGAGTGCGTGTGTGTGTGTGTGTGTGTGAGAAGTGCTTAAATTTCCTTGCTGCAACACAAGTGTGTTTTATTTCATGGAAATGGCCAGCACATTCTTGCAGTTTACTGATCAATAACTAAGTATTATTAAAGGAGTCTTCACCATTACTGAATATTACTATGTAGTTAGAACCTCATTTATTTCAGGTATTGAATGTATTATATTTATGGTAACCAATGATGTAGGAACGACCATGTTCCTACATCATTGGTTACCATAAAATAATATACCTAAGTACCTAGGTACTATACATATCTATGCATCTAGAGTTTTCAAGTAGAATGTTTTGAGGGCTCTTAATTTGTGAACCGTAGGGTCTGAATTCCAGAGATCAAGCACTTCCTTGATCGAAAGACAGGAACCTATTGAGTCTCCGATATTGGCTAGCTCGATGACGACCGCGGCGAATCAGTAATGTTGGTCTTTATCAGATGCAACGAGCTGTCTAACTGCATCTTAAACTTTACTCTGAGGAGCTGAAGCGTTCTTCTCTGAAGAGGGTTCTTTAAAAAAACTACACCATTTTATTTCATAACATGTAGATTGTAGGTAAATTCAGCACACATAATATGATTTTAAACACATGCTCATGCTTGTTATCCCTGAAGGGGTAGTTGGTTTTCTAAGTCGCTGTTTTTGAAGAGTAGTACCTATTTAAGTATATCGGCAGTAAAATATTTATTAGTAAACGTTACTGATTTCTCCATGGGAAATAATCACAAGTTTAATGGAAAAACGAATTCCATTGGAATTTAAGTGACACGAGCTGAGGCGCGGGCCTTTTCGGTGCTGGAAAACACACACCTTTATAACTTGTATGCCTGTTATGTGTAATATTAAGTACCTACCTACCTATAAGTTTAGCCATATAAGTTCTTTTGTTTTATTTGTTGTTTGCTGTGTGTATTTCCTTGTGTATTTTTGGTGTGTGGTGCTGGTCACCGAATAAATATTTTTTATCTTTATCTTATTTTTTTTTAAATCGCTGCGACTGTCTATTTATTTAAGTGAGTCTATGAGCTCTTTTAACACTCACGGGTAATGAAAAGGTTCCACTAAAAAAATCACCAAATTACTTCTAAACGGAAAAGGCTTGCTTAATGACTCCTTCTGCAACATTGGAATACATTTAACAGAGCATCAGGATATTACCGACTAAAAACGGTAATATATTGTTCAAAGTTTAAATTAAATGTTTGAAAAAATTGGGTTCCTGTTGTGAAATTTTTCATTGCCCGTAAGTGTATAAGTATGTAGAGAAGGGAATATATGAATAATATGTCGGGAATTAAGGATCATAGGAACATTAGGAAGTTAGGTTATACCTAAGTACACTCCGATCACGTAGTCAAATACCTATATTAATAATATATTCTATGAAATAATAAAACTGTATGCTTTTTTAATACGTTGTAATTATTTTGATTCAATAAGTTACTCGCCACTTATAATAACTATGTACAGCTTACACTTAGCATTGTGTTAACCAATTTACAAATATTAGTCAAATCATCATTTTCGTTCATCTAATTTCTATATAAATAACTTAACTCTTATTTTGTACCTAAGATATTGTTGTCGACTACAATTTTAACATACTTTAGGATATTATATGTAGATGTGTTCGTGTGATGAATCTTAATAAATAGGAATAAGTAACAACTGTTCTACAATATTAGAAATTAAGAAGAAAATGAATATTGTCTTATAGAAATGCGATCTTTTAATCCATATAATAAAGGCAAAGAGATCATTTTAAATATTTTTATTTTTTTTCAAAATAACTTATGTAACCATACAAACATTGAACGAATCGTAGACATAACTAAATCACGTTCAAAGTGAAAACTCAAGATTAGTATAAAAATAAATTGCTCAGCACTCTCTAAATGATTTTTAGTAAAAGCAGAAGTTGAGTTCGAATTCGTAAGTTAGAATCTAGTGATAGCGCACAATTATACTTTGTAAGATAAATAATTATTACAATCCCGGTTATATCTGTGGTAGCTCAGTTATAATAACACAAACAAAGTTGCACATTACATGCTTAGCAACGAGAATTTTCATACTAACTTAATTAAGTTAATTATAATTGCTCACTTGAGTTAAAGAGGGCAATTCTAGGCCAATAGACGTACGGAGATTATATAGACGCATGTTGCTATGTTGAAAGTATAATAGTCAGCAATACATAAATGTATAGGTTACCAGCGCTCTTATTATAAAACTTAGACTAAATATAATTCTGGCTTAGAACGAGATTTAGTACAAATATTTCAGTCCAAACCCAGTTCTAAAACCAGGACCATGTTCGGTCTATTTTTTTAAATAAGTCGGTTTAGGTCATTTGAAGGGCCACTTACGGGTGATATGAAATGATAATCGTCGCCATCCATATAGATATACTTTATAACTCTGTACGTATATTATATGAATATGAAATATTGCACTTTAATTATATCATTATTTTGTTTAAATTAGAAAACTATAAGTATGTTTTAATCGATGTTTACATACCTACTGTGTTATCTAAACTCATTGATTCGTTAATAATGTCATAGATAAGTACATAATTGACGCATGGTGCTTTTATTTATAAAAGTATAGATTTAGGTACCTAATGTACTCCATCATTTTTTATCTAAAGAATTATTGCCCCAGGTATTGTATAGAAATAAGAATATATTAACATTCAAGAGGAAAATAAATAAAAGTATATAAGCTTATGTACACAACTATCTAATATAATACATTTCAATCTAATTCTAGTATTCACATGGATATGTTGTTAAATGATACATATTTTATAAGTCTTTATGTAAGTATAAGATATTAACATAATATAGGTATTTATAGACAATTCAACGGTATAGTCATATTCGGAAGTAAAATTCAAAGAAATTTATTAACATTTGAATATTGCTATTTGGTAAAGAAAACTTAAAAGAAAATAAATATTTGTTTAAAATACCGAAAACTATCCTGTGTCCAGCTAGCTGAACTCTACTACCAATACAAACTAACCACTGACTATATTTAACTAAAACCAATCATATTTATAGGTAGTAGTACTATTTAAGCAAAGGAACATTATCCGAAATGCTTCACGCCCAAACACATAAAAATTGTAGATAATCTATATTCGCAAGAGCGACTTTCGAACCACTGGAGTTCACAAATCAGATCATAGAGCCTCTATAGTCAAACCTACATCTACCGACAGTCACTTTCACGTATTATTATTGAGCAAGGACTCTATGCTGAAGGGGTTGTGCTTTCTCACTCCCCCGTTCCTGGCGAGGTCTCGCTCTGTCGCGGTGCCGCCGCCGCTGAGGTCGAGGGAGACGGCACGACCCGAGTCGAAGTCAAACTTCTCGTAGTTGCCGCTAGAGGGCCCGAAGTTGTTGAAGAAGGAAGGTTGGGGGTCGGGCGTGGGGCTGAAGTGTCGTCCGGAGTGCGCATCTGAAGTGGAACTGTCGCTGTTGTTCATGCCGTCGGCTCCGGACGGGGCGCGCAGGCGGCCGGTCAGCGAGAAGTCCTCAGGGCCGGAGTCGTGGCAGGAGTCGCCCCCCACCACGTCGATCATGCTGTCCTCCCCCTCGTCTCCGTCGGAGTCGGAGTAGAGCCCCGTGTTGCGGTGCTGCGCCAGGTACTCGCTCTTGAGGGCTTCTAGGTCCACGGCGATGCCTTTGGCTCGCAGCTTCCTCGCTTGGCGGTCTAGTGCTTTGGCCAGCTTCTTCCTTCGTCTCGCCCTGTGGAGGGAGAGTGACAATTAGGACGGGAAGTAAGATAATTTATTGATGTAGCATGTAACTGTAGGGTATGTAGATATCGCCAGTTATGCTATCTGTCTGCTATCGGTCTGCTATTGACCAAAAATACCATCAAGCTATAGGTATGGAGATCGGGTGTGGCCCTTCTTCACCTATGCCAGTACAATGAGAGTAGCGTACTGACCTTTCCCTGGCGCGCAGCTCGTGCGGCGGGATGGGCTCCCCGGAGCAGGACTGCGGGTGCGCGTTGTGCGCCGGCCGCCCCGGGCCCTTCTTCGTGTGCTCCTTCTTGCGCCACTTCGCCCGCCTGTTCTGGAACCATACCTGGTGGTGAGAAGGAAAACGTTAGTTATTAGTTTCCACTACGAAACATTATAGATTATCAACTACTAAGAATTCAAGATTCAAAAGTGTACTCAAGTCGACAGTGTTTTACCCTCTGTAGTCTTTATTTTATATCCTATTTGCAATAAGCTGGTTAAAATAGGAATGTAACAGAATGGGTGGATTAATGAAATGAAGACGTGATAGGTCTGGTTCCCAGACGAGGCATGTCTGTTGACAAAATTAACGACAACAAATTCCCATTCACGGATAACTATTCCCAATTTAAGTGTCAAAATGGTGAAAGCCTAACGCACTACCAATAAAATTTCATATTTCAACGCCTTTTAAAAGCCGCTTTCCAGCTGAAGCTATGCCGTTTGAAAGGGATCTCTATCCGTGGATGAATATAAGGTTAATATTGCGGTGACGGAACATGGGTTGACGATACAAAGTCTCATGAATTGAGACGTTAATTTTCAATGCGCATCGAGGTCCTCAATTTACATACTGATGCGGTATGCCGTGCTGCGTGCGCGCATATCTGATGCGCCCTTGACGCGCACCGACACTTTTTTTCGCTTTTTTAATTCAATAAAATTGCAACAGGCTTTTATAACAATGCGCCAGCGGCCATCATCACTTTGAATAGAAAGTAAGGTATTAGGCACTTATTAATATGATAATTGCTAATGAGGTAGCTACTTAATTAGCTATAAGTGCATATATACACACTGAACGTTAATTAATTTAATTAACATGATACTTCTACTCGCACATTACAAAACATTGTACTGGAATGAACATAAAATAAACACGTGGAAGCAATCTTATTATGTTCAGGCCCACCTATAAATACTTCGATATACCTACTTAAGAGATTTAGATACGTTGGTAAGTACTTTATATTCGCTACAATTAAACAGACAAGTTTTAGTATTTCTCATCTATAAAACTACTACTTCTTAGGAACCGTTATAAATATTAAACTTACTTAAAAGTGTATTCAAAAATAATGGGAATTTAAATTAGCTTAAGGGCAGAAGGTTCTAACCGGCCATATGGGTGACTGTAAGCTTTTTAAAAGGGCTATTTCTGTCGATGTTTTTATACATTTTTGTTTTTGGAAATAGAAAAAAATTAGAATATGTAAAGATTTGTAGCCAGAAAGATAGAAGTCTAGGTAGGCATGATTTTGTATGTTCGTAGAGTAATAATTATAGTGTGTTTTACGTATATATAATTATGTGTTTGTGTGTATAAAGACAAAATTAGTTTGAAATTTCGAATAGAGGATACAACATTAGTCCTACAACAGCCATTGTTAAAAAAATACGTAAAAAAAACTCATTGCCGCCAAATGCCGCTATCCTTTTTACGAGCAAACCATCATATTTTATGGCAAAACATATAATTTAAAGCGGCCATTTCCACGGATTAATTTGGATTAATTTAATAAAATGTGATGAGACTCTTTCAGTTGGGCCATCTGGCTGGTCCTTCTCGACACCAGTTTATTGGCTCTCAGATGACTTTATTTATTGAGAGTTTTTACCTTCGTGACATTTCAATCAATACCTTTATTTATTTTTATAAGTGCTGATTTTTCAATAGTCAGATAAAAGTTATCTGACGAATAATGCTGATGCTGTCGTATGTGAATTTTGGTATTAGACAGTGACAGGAACAAGTTTATCCCTCAGATAGCATTTATCTGACTATTGAGAAATCAGCTCTTATACGCTTGTAATAATAATGCGTAATTATTGCCAGTTATTAGTAGATCAATTTTTTTAAAATTCATTAACCTAAATCAAGTACGTTTCCTATAAACGCGAAATTTTGGAAGTATGGTTGTTTGTTATTGTTACTCTATGTACCTAGTGAAAAAAAGCTATTGCAATTTTGACGAAATTTTGTAAGTATGTAGAAAGCTCTAACACTGGATTAGCAAGGAAAAGCAAAGCTCGCGGGCAACAGCTAGTATATATGTAAATAAGGTTTCATGAAAATCAATAAAATTATGGCGTTACTAAAACAACTTAATCCGGAACGAATATATTAGGCATGGTACACTTACACTTTGATAAGATTTATTAATTTAAAACCTATTTTCTATTAATTACGATCCAATCTGAAATTTTCATTCAAGCGCAAAACGTAACTAATCTCGTATAAATTCACCCAACTTTTTTAATTGGCAAAGGTTCACTTCCAAACAGCCAGTGGCTAATCGAAATCTATTGATTAAGGAATAGATTCGGAACGACCGCGTGTAATGGCCCTGGCGAATGATACCCTCACCGATAGAACCCTATAAAACGATTTTTCCGCAGCTTGTCGCTTTTACGACTGTGACTTAAAGACTAATTTCGAATGTGTTATTTATCTGATAGAGGACTAGTTACGATGAACAGTTGGTAATGAAAACCCCCTCTACTTTCGTGAAGATCCCCCCCTTCTTGCCTCAGGGGAGGTTGGGGTTAGATGTCATTAATACCTATGGTTTCGTACGAATCTGTTGCGAAGATGTGTGGGGAGATAATGAAGTGAGTTTGTATTGATTTGTAGTATTTGTCTCAGTAAGTATTGCTTTAAGACGTTAGGGTATGTTATAATATATGGTATATTTTTATCACTATGGTATACTTTTATCAACCAAACATAAAAGAAACATAATATTTTGTACTTATATTACAAAATTCAGTCACATATGTTTACACTTTCAGAATGTCTAATCCTCACTTACAGGTAAATATTTTGTATAACAATTTACGTACAAAACTGTGCTATAAAACTATACTCTGATTGTTTTGATTTCACACTAAAATGTGTACTTGTCACGAAACAAGTTCCATAAACTGAAATCCACACATAAACACAACCGCACAGATAACAAAAGGGAAAAACTGAAGCAATAAAGAAAAGTGGGCCCTGATTACTTCAACACAAGTTCGAATAGAGTGAGCAGCCGCCCTAACCTGACGACACCCAATCACAATACGCCCTCACATTCGCGCCGAAAAGACGCATTTATCCCACAAAACCAACATCCGTTTCCGGAAAAAACCGCTTCCATTAACTCCCCAAAGACAGAAAACTAAACAACGACTGCGTAACAAGATTCATACGGGGAGCGTTTGTGGAAATCGTCGCGCTAGCAGCCCTCTCCCTCTCCCCTGTTAAAGATTCCTCTTGTGTAAATAAGACACTTTAACCAGTCATTTTGAGGAAACCTTTTTGTTTCGTTAAGCTAAAATGATTTAAAATATGGTTTTCAAATTGACTACCTACATTTTCAGGATTAAATTAGTAGAGTTAGTAGACCGTGTAAGTCATGATTGGGATGGTTTGCAACGATTTCAATTACTTAGGATATTGAGTATAGGATATTAAGTGTCAGTACTATGAATAAATACCCTATAAAAGTTCTGCTAAGTTCTAAAACTTTACAATGTATTTTTATATTCAAATAATTATCCACATTATTTTGTGCCACCGTGCAATATAGTTACTTAACTTTTTTTTATGCAGTAAATCATGATTATGAAATGATTTTGAAAGAAAATGACTCATGACTCAACTAAATGTTGATAGAATACCTAAATCATAATCTACTAAAGATACCCATGTATCTTGATATTGACATTCAGCGGTCGTTTCGTCTTTCGTACATTTTTCCCGCTGAATACGCAATTTGGGCCTCCTCTCCCCTTTTTGTTTCATGTTTACGACACTTCGATTTGGCTCTTGTGTCTTTTTAAATCTTCATAAAAACTAGGTAATGTAAAAATTAAAAAACCGGCCAAGTGCGAGTCGGGCTCGCGCACAAAGGGTTCCGTAGCTTAAATCAAACTATCTCAAAAACTATAAGAGATACTTTGATCAAACCAAAAATCGTTGAAAGAGTTAATTAGCATGCATCACCTCTATTTTTTTTAGAATTTTATACCCCGTAGTTATAAAAATAGAGGGGGGGGACATACTTTTTACGACTTTGAGAGCTGATATCTCAAAAACCGTTCACTTTAAGAAAAATGTTTTTTAGAAAACTTTATATCATTTTAAAAGACCTTTCCATTGATACCCCACACGGGTATGTACATCGAAAAAAAAAATTTCATCCCTCAGTTACATTTTATTTATTTTATTTATTTATTAACAAACACATATTGGTACATATAATTAACAGTATACAACACCACATAAGCCTTCAAAGGTTTGTGTGTGATGCGATTTTAATCTACCATACAAGTTATTTTTAAGTAATGATTAACGTAGTCATACAATATAAGTAGGTATAAGCCATATAAGCAAAAATATTCTAGCACATTAACATACGATCACAAAAAAATACAGCGAGCGAGACCGTGCCGGCCGGCAGATAACACTATTCATTTCTTCATAGCTCTTGATAGAATAGTAATAAGAGTGGTTTTTAATTACACTTGCAGGACGGGCGATCACACTAAAGAAACTACCGACATTGTAAAATTTATCATATTGACGACATATACAGGGTGCTAATTATTTTCTAATGATTGTAGGAAAAACTCTTTTAACTTTATTTTTATATTTAAGGGAGTAATTTTTTTCCGGATTTCGTTTGGAATACTATTTATTATGATAGGTACTTGCTGCGCAGTTATGCGTTTTCCATAGTAATTGTTGTGTTTGGGTATTTTGAGAAAGTTATTGGCAATTTTTCGAGTAAAGATTTTGTGGGATATGGGCTTTTGGATTTCCTGGTTAAAAAAATGTTCTTTGAGAAGCACGTATTTAAATTTTAAGTCCACGGGCAGAACACCACAGTGCTTGAATAGGCCGTTGCAGTTTTCTCTGAACTTATTTTTAATTTTAGGGCCAACTATGTTTTTGATGATTCTAGTCTGCAGGTTTAATAGGGGCTCGAGGTATGACTTGAACGTGCGTCCGTAGCTACTGAGTCCATAATCTACCACTGGTTCAACTAATGCCTTGTACAATGTCATCAATGTGTGGAAGGTTAACCTATTGCGGATGATGTATATTTTGGCTAGTATTGCCCGTAGTCTGTTATTGACTTCATCAATGTGGGGACCCCAGCTGAAGTGCTCATCAATCACGAGGCCGAGGTATCTCTGGCTCTTGACTAGCTCTATTGACTCACACTTGCAGCTTTGAGTCCTCAAATGTAGGCAGCTGTGACTATGTGCTTTCAGTTCGATGAGTTGGTCGTTTTTAATGTGAGGTGAGTGTATGTGAACCATTTTAGTCTTTTGTGCGTTGAGGACAAGTCCAGAATCGTGAGACCACATACACAGCCTGTCAAAGTCTTTTTGTAATTTTGATATTGCATCCTTGACATTACGATCAGCTGATATGATGCATGTGTCATCGGCAAATTGATATACCTGGCAGTGCTTCAGGACATTAACTAGGTCGTTGACATACACGAGGAAGTGAAGGGGTCCGATTACCGAACCCTGTGCTGTACCATGGGTCGCCACGCTTCGTTTACTTAGTGAGTTGCAAATTTTTACATAGCTACACCTATTCGCGACATAACTATCGCACCACTTAAGCAGTGGGCCCCTGATGCCACTAGCGTGGAGCTTTTGTGATAGTTTTTTATGATCCAGGACATCAAACGCCTTTGAATAATCTATGAACAGCGCAAAAACGTGTTTTTTATCGTTAAGGTGGGCATTTACGCTATCTGTGAAGTCCGACAGTAGCTGGGTGCAACTTTTGTTAGGTTGGAAGCCGTATTGTAGTTTAGTCAGTACGTCATGCTTACCATAAAACTCTTGCATTTGTTTACAGACTGCCTTTTCCACAATTTTATCTATGCAGGATAATATGGTAATGGGCCTGTATTTACCTACATCGTCTCGTTTACCTCCTTTATGGATAGGTCGTACGCAACCCTCTTTTAGTTCATCAGGATAATGTCCCTGTCGTATGCTTGTGTTTATTAGTTTGGCTATGGCGATAGATATATTTTGTGCTAAATTTATTACGTCAATGGTTTTAATACCATCGATGCCTGCTGCCTTCTTAGGTTTTAGTGTTTTTATTATTTTATGAACATCCCCTGCAGTAACCTTTTTGAATCGTATGCTGGCGTTAGTGGGCTTTAGATATGATGTTTCATCTAGTATGGGGGATTTGCACTTTGGTATAGTCGTTTGCACGTTAGTATTGAATTCCGTTGAGAACTTATTGGCAATTTCTTCGTCGGTTAGTAGGTAGGAGAAGCTATTTTTTATGGCTTCGTCTAGAGTAGGTTTAATTCTGCCAGTAATCCTATTAAGAAGCTCCCATATTCGACGTGAGTTTCCATGATTAATTTTAAATTCGTTTTTAAAGTAATTATTCTTACATTGATGTAACATCTTATTTGCGCGGTTTCTAATTTTATTGTATTGTAATCTAAGTAGTTTATTGTTACTGTCTTTGCGTAGTTTTTGGTATAACTTATTTTTATGCTCACATAATTTATTGATACTTCTATTTATCCAAGGTTCACCACTCCTATTAGTTTTTTGTGAATTGAACTTAAGCGTCGAAGAGGCGTTTTTATATGCATTACTAAAATTGTCTCTAATGAAGTTGTAAATTGTGTTAGGGCAATCATAATCTTTAATTTTATTCCAATCGCAAGTACTAAGATATTCCGACACTTTTTTCTGATCTATTTTTGTAATGGTCAAAGGAGCAGCCTGTACATGAACCTTATTAACGCATACAATCGCAGTCATTCTGTGGTCGGCCAGTACGGTGTCGATAGCTCCGGTGTACGGTTCAAGCGAGTGGAAGCGTCCGAATATGTGGTCCAAGCACGATTTACTTATTATTCCATTTCTTTCCTCAATTCTGGTGTAGTCAGAGATTCCGCTCGCTAGGCCGTGCCCGTGAAGGGTCGATAAGTAACAGTCTGTAACAGAGTTAGATATTTTTAAATCCAAGTTCATGTCGCCGATTAGTATGAGGTTTATACATTGGCTAAGTTTGTTTACAAGCTTATTCAGTTCGTCGATAAAACAGGATTTATTCTTTATAGGAGGTTTGTACAGTGCACACAGTGTTATGGGAATATTGTCTGGTGATACAATAGTGCCGATGAGGTTTTCAAATGAGTACGTTTTAATTATTCGTTGCGTGAATTTAAGTGGATTGAGCGTATATATAATGATGCCTCCGCCTTTTTGTTTTTTTCGTAACTCCGTGTGCATTGTGTAGCCTCTCAATTTAAATAATTCTGAAATACTGTCAGTTATGTTAGCCTCGGTTATAACAATAATATGAATTTTATTAGGGCTAGATGATACTAAACTTTCTAATTTAGGGAAATTTTTAATCATTGATCGGATATTAATATGGATACAGGTAAGGCTTAGGTTTAGATTACAATTCGTTTTAGGTATCTGTGCAATTAAATTATTTAGGTTAGTGCAATCAAAGATTTCTGTAATTTCTGGTTCTAAATCCATTAAGTATACTTGCGGTTGAGTAGATGGATAATCTATCTGGTAGTAAGTTACTTGTCAGCCATTGATAGTATGTCCACTTCGGTTCGTATTTGCATTACTTTAGCATTTTCATTCTTCTTAATCAGAATTCTACCGTTGCTCGTCCAGATAAATTTAAAAGAGTTGCGAAGTTGTTGCTTAGTTTTCCACAGTAAGGTTTTATTGTACTGTGTTAGTGCTTCGCGGATGTAGATGGGTGTTCCGGCCAGTTCTTTAGGTGTGTCTTCAAGCACCTCGCCTACAGAGAGCGGGGTGTTGCGAGCGGCTTTGATCCATGACTCTTTCATGTTCTTGGACTTCAGCTCCACGATAAGGCTGCCATTACGTTCTCCACGGGGTGGTACCTCACGTATGAGCTGCATATCAGTTGGCTCGATCTTACTGTACCTGGCAATTTGTTTCACCATTGCATCTGGGGTCAGGTTGGGCAATTTGGGGATCCCGGCTATCTCAATTTGGTTGCAAAGAAGGTTCTGTTCGAATTCTTGCTGCTTCTCCTCCAGGACAGCCATTCGAAGCTCAATGTTTTTGTTGCTGTTTAGAATATTGGAATTCTTACCTTCCAGGTTCCTCAGCTTCGATTCCATGGTTTCAATGCGTTCCTGGAAATCATCGAATCTGTCGCTCAGAAAGTCCAATGAACTTTGTATGGGTCCTACTTCTTCCTTGATTGCTTTTCGTATTTCAGAACTGATGTCCCGGAGCAATTTCGGGCCCCACCCCCAATTCTTTTTTTTACTATTTAGTGTCATATTTTTGTAGCGGTTCATACAACACATATTCCCATCAAATTTCATCACTGTAGTACTTATAGTTTCCGAGTAAATCGGCTGTGACAGACGGACAGACGGACAGACGGACAGACGGACATGACGAAACTATAAGGGTTCCGTTTTTGCCATTTTGGCTACGGAACCCTAAAAAGGAAGCTAATCACGTAATTATAAACCACATCTTAAAAGTTGCAGTATACTAGAGTAGTGTTGTGACTTAGTTAGTTTGTCGTCGACAAGCTAAGGAGAAGATGGCATTACTTAGGTATCTATTCCTCACGATAACTCAAACAATCATTAATTTGAGGAAAACTGAGACGGGCAAGTGTGAAGAGGAAAAGAGACAAGGATATATTTCACGTTGCGTTCTGAAAATGGCGCACAGTGCTTCACTGATAAGGGTTGTCACAGCGATAAAATCGCTCGAAGCGTTTTAAATTATTGCAACGTTTTCATTGAAATAGCAACTATAATTTAATAAACTAGATAGCTAAAGTTCAATAACAGCATTGATAGTTTAATTCTACCTAGTTATCTGTGAAACTGTAGCATTGAATTTTATTAGCCTTTTAATCGTCAATAAATATGACTTTATTAATAAAAATGCATGGTAGCCGTTTTAATATAATTCAAAACAAAGATAATGTGTATCCGGAGGCGTCCATGCGGATGGTGTGTATCTCGCTAAGCCCGGGGTAGGCTCGGCTTATGTTTTGATACGAGCTCGTGGAGCGAGACACCAACACTGAAAACACTTGCGTGAGACAAAGATAGATGTTTCCCTTTAATTTTATATTCTATCCACATTTTCTCGCCTAAGCGTTCCATTTAGTGTTCTTTATTTAAACCTCACTCCTCTTTTTTTCTCAGCCGTGCGGAGAATGTAAGGAAATTTTGTTAGGGATCCAACGATATTTGATTAAATTATAAAACAGAATTTATATAATATATATATCTCCAATGAGAAAATCGTTAAAAGGAGGTGGTTTATTATGGAGATAACTCTAAGGTAACTGTTAAAAGCTGAAAGAGAACAAAGGCTATGCGACATCATTGAACTTTCTTTAAACTATTGGAAAGTCCTGTGGTATCTTCATCTGGAACACACTATGAAGTGAAAACACTTCACAACCGTGGTACCTCGCGTCTACCTATCTCTTCCTCCATAAATCTCCGTTAAACTTTCCCGACGGAACCCTCTATAAAGAATCTCAGCGGTTATGGCTGACTTTTTTCGGTGGTATCCAAGGGCTGCATGTATTCAGGGTTCTGCAGATGTGTGCGTGAGACCGCCGATGCCCTGTTACGGAATGAAATTGGCATATAAATGTAAATTTTATGCTATGAATTTTAAAATGGAGTCGATACTTCCGCGCTTATGGCGAGACGAGTGAGCCGTTTTAGCGAGTTTTACTTCGAGTGGGGATGAAATTAGATAATAATACGCCACTTGCGGCAAAGAATGGCCTTTTAACGGCTTCTTCCGCGAACCCTCGTATAATGCATGGCCCGGACAGAAGCCCTCACTTGATATATGAGAATGAAAGATACTATGTTTAATATTTTCAAAACGATTTCTGGCAACTGGTTAACGACAAACGGTAAGTTATTATAAATCGTATGTAATTCAATCGTTGCCAATTTGGAAGATACTTAAAACAGAGTTATGAACTGTATTCTACCACGCGATTGTTAACCAGAACCAATAAAATATAATTCCCGATAAATCACAGCAATCCTTTAATAGCATTCCCAGCTATTTCAATCAGAAATACTCGTAAAGATCGAAGCGCAAGGCGAACGAAAGAAAATGGAGAAAACGAAAAAAGCCACTTTATAGACACAAACAAGTCACTTTAACTTTATTGAGCTGTAATCGAATTGTGACGTCCCTAGTCGTCGTCGCGCAGACGGAGCAGCGGCATCTGCATCCATCCTTATCTGACCCGGCCATTTAAATCTATGCTATTCAATCGTGCCGTCTCGCTCGCGTCCCTGGAGTGCCGCCGAGATTGCAATCTTTTGATTTATACCAACTATTAGGAGAGCTGCGGGATAGTCTGTCTGTTCGGAGATCTTCCCGGATAAACCTCCGCACAATACACGCTAATACTGTGATTATACAGATGAGTTCCGTATCAGCATAATGATCGCAGGAATATTACATGCCGTGTTGCTTTTGTTTTACTTAACTGTGGTATTTAATCGACCTACTGTAAGTGATAGTATCATGATCGATACCATTTTTTTTTTTTTTTTTTTTTTTTTAAATATGTGGGGACAGCTCACACACGGCCATCCAACCCCAAGCTAGGCCGAACCTGTGTTATGGGTGTCGGACAGCTGATATATTTACACAAATATATAGATAGATAGATACTAATTATAAATATCAACAGCCAAGACCCGAGAACAAATATCTGTGTTTAAACAAATATCTGCCCCAGCCGGGAATCGAACCCGGGACCTTCGGCTCAGTAGTCAGGGTCACTAACCACTACGCCATTCGGCCGTCCTTACCTGTATACAATACGCTGCATTTTTTTACACCGCATTGTTCCAGCTCATTTGACAACGTCAAGGAAAAAGCGCAAGCAAATCCAATCCATCCCTATCCCTATCCGCAAAGGTCGCGACCCCAACAAAACGGGGACCATTCAAAACTGTATTATCTCAAGTTGAGCATTATTTGGTACAGTTTTATATAAAAAGTTGTGCGGCGACTGACCGCGGTCCCCGGCGGCCGCTTAGCCGGAAAGGTCCGGGTATAAGGGAAATCGTCTCTCATCTATATTGAACAGAACCTTCAGCTCTTTACGGTCGTGATTTCCTGGTAGCTACTCGTATTAGGACGGCTCAATGGATATTATTAGAGGACCTTTTTCATGTTCTGTATTTGTTTCAATCAGGATATAAACCTGATAGAAGGGATTTTTCTTATTTATACTTACAGGATGTTCGGCAAAACATGGACCGACAAAAAAACGGTAATGAAACTATGTTTAAAAACCAAAAAATATGGATTTTATAAATAAATAAATATACAAGTATTTAAACTTTCAACAACCAACTAGCTTTGCATCGTCTTAACTTCGATCCTCCCAGCTCACCTCTCACCTATTCTTTAATAGCAGTTCATTAGGTCCTCAGAAGACTGTCCAAAATAGGTACTTACGTATTTTGACTAATAATAATCTACTGTCAAACAAATTACACACACGCTTCGTGTCATAAATGTGATTTCACGTCTGCACCGAAAATAACATGTTACAGGGCCGATAATACGAGCGGACCAAATGAAGACGTAACTCACTGGCGGATTGGTCACGGCACTCACGGGCCCAGTATAGATATTTAATAACTGCCTGTCAAAGCGACTTTATTCGCCTGAACTTGAACACCCTGTGTCTAATCGCAGACGTTGTGGCCGCTCGAAGTAAGAGGCATAGGATATGACTGTAAAATATGAGGTGTTATTTTGGTGTCCGACGCCGTTTTGGCTTAAAAAGGCATGCTTTTTAAGCGTTCTAACTAAAGTTAAACACTTATGGACACATTCAACTTTTATTTTAATTTTAATGTTACGTTCCTGAAACATTTTCAGATTTAGATTACGTACTGTAATCATTTGTTAACCTTTGGAATTACTCTGTTTTCACCCTTTGTAGCGGTAATATACGCTTACTTACTTAATTATAAACGGCCTGAGCTTTGTAGTTTACACCGGGTGTATGTTTGATAAGTGGTTATTATACTTGTGATGTGCTGACAGCTATAATTAGATATTAGTTAAGTTTTGACTGGTCTCAGGTGTTTCTAATTCTAACGGTTTTGCACTGAAGTTACACGCGATGTTAACCCTGCTTTGTCTGTACCATACTAAAGGTACCCACCCATGTCGAAGACATAATGGACAACATTTCAAAAAACTAAAGCTGCTATAAATCGAAAACCATTTCGAGATTTAGCTCTAAAGGCCACAAAAAAAATGTTTTTGTATTTTTTGGATCATTTTCGAGAAAATCATAAAATAGTAAAAAAGTGCTGATGACGTCATGCATCAGGTGCGATGCATTTTGATGATCAAAGCCTATAGATTTAAAAACAAAGTAACTGTCACTTTCATTTTTGATTGACGTTGACGTTTTATCGTGACGTTGTTGTTTATTTGGGTCATTTTCATTAATTCTGTTCTGACACTTTCTGACTATTTTTTTTATTTATTAATAAGAGATGACCTCTATATAATATGTCCCAGAGCATGAAACCGCCTACACAGCTGAAAAAATGCTTCTGCTTATTTTTTTACATGATAAGTACCTACTTTCTATCATTGGAAAAATCTAGGTCATTTGAAAATGACCCATTTGTTGGTTGGCATGTAAACAAAGTTTAAATGTCACTTGTCAGTGTCATTTTTGTTTTTTCGAGACTCAGGCAATAGACAAAAATAAAAATTGAGCCTAATATGTGACGTCACTTCCGGTTTTAAAATAATTAACTTTAAAGTTAAAAATAACATGCAAAAATTTATGTATAAACAAAATAAAAAAATACGGGTCCACTAATTTTCTATAAACTTTCCGAATAACTAATAAAAATATAGGGTAAAGAAAATGAAATGTTGTCCATTATTATATGTGTAGTACATAGGTAAGTAATTATACCTAATATAAAACTTGCATTACAATTTCACATTTTAGAAATATTTTTGAAAACAATTTGTACCTAAGTGTCATAACGCTCATCCGAAAATCGATTCATCCGTTTGGGAGCTTCGCTACCACAGACAGATAAATACACACAGATACACAGACACGCTAGTCTTATAACACCCTATTTTTCATCATAGGTTAAAAAATCCAGCTACTCACAGCGACCCTGCTCTCCTTCAGATCCAGCCGCATAGCCAGCGCCTCTCTCATGAACACGTCGGGGTAGTGCGACGCGAGGAACTGATCTTCAACACTACCTACTGTCTAAGTACCTAGAGTGTCTAACCATAGGTGAACAATAGCTACGAATGGAGTAGTGGTTAGTGACCCTGACTGCTATGCCGAAGGTCCCGGGTTCGACAGATATTTGTTAGACAGATATTTGTACTCGGGTCTTGGGTGTTGATATTTATATTTAGTATGTATCTATCTATGTATTTGTGTAGATATATCAGCTGTCCGATACCCATAACACAGGCTCTGCCTAGCTTGGGGTCGGATGGCCGTGTGTGAGATGTCCCATATATTTATTATTATTATTTATAATAGCTACTCACAGCGACCCTGCTCTCCTTCAGATCCAGCCGCATAGCCAGCGCCTCTCGCATGAACACGTCGGGGTAGTGCGACGCGAGGAACGCCCGCTCCAGCTCCTCCAGCTGCCAGGAGTTGAAGTTGGTGCGCGAGCGCCGCCGCTTGCCGCTGTCGCCGTCGTCGTCGTTTAAACCGCCTGTGGGAGAAAGGGACGTAAGAGGGTTGGTGTTGGAAAGGTTGGTTGTAGACTGGCGAGGAATGGAAAAGTTCCTTTTACAAAATTTCAACACCATGACCAATTTAAAAAAAATATTTAATTAAGAATTTATTCAATATACCTACACTGGCGAGCAATGAATAAGTTACATCTGTTATTGTCGTTCCATATGTCACTGGAACTTATGCATTGCTCGTGAGTGTATTTACGTTTTTAGTTTTTATTCTAATGCGCAGTTAATATGTTCTTCAACATTACAGACTAGCAGACTACTATGTTGTGTCATGGTGAGGTTCTTATTTAAGTAAGTACCTAGCATAATAGTAATAAGTATGTGACCGATGAATAAGAATATAAAATAAATCTAAATAAATAGCTTTGAGCACATAAAATTTTGTATGACAATGTCTGTCAATACTATTTTACAAAGATAACGTAACAGTGCTCTATCCTCACAGTCGTAAACAATTCTAATCAAAGAGCAGATTGAAATGAACAAGATATAACCATAAACATAAAAGAGCCTCAAAGAGCCTCAAAGCTTTGTAACAAAGTCAATTTAGACAATTCCTCGACAGTTAAAACAAAGGCCCGGCTTGGGGCTCATAAAAAAGACATAATCTCCGACAAAGCGTCAAAACAAGTTTTTGAAAATAGAATATAATTTCTAATTCTCTCTCGACGTTTTTAATTAAAAATGGTACAGTTAGAGTGAGAGCATTGTATCATTCCGCCTCGGGGGAGAAAGAGATAGCTATAAATTACTCTTTCCGCCCTCAAAGGGGCTAAATAAATTTGAAGTCATTAAAAGGAACGCGCTTCTGGTAGCACGTCAGTTTTGCCTGAATTCTCTGGCTTTTTCAAATTCGATCATGTTTTGTATGATACATAGCAATCATGTATATTTTTAAATAATTATTCATATTTCAAGAATAAATCCTTGTTTGCCTGACACAAATATGAATAAATAAATACCTATGCATAATTTATCTATTTCAAACTACACGACTGTTTAAACTTATGTCCTAAATTACCAGAGGTAGGCGACCGAATATGATTAAGACAAAGTTTTGTTCAGCATCGGAGGAAATTTATAATGCGGTGTTGCCTTAATAGAATCCCCTAAATTCGTGTGGGCCCGAGAGAGACGGAAATGTATATTCTGCGAGGGAAGTGAAAGAGATGCGTAGAGTTATTGTATTAAAACAAACGATCGCCTTGGGTCCACAGACAACAATTTTGGCGCGCTTTAATTTAGTCTCTGATCATGTTTTAATGTCGTAAGGGAAGGGGGTGAGGGGTAGCTCTCTGAGGGTTTTGAGTTAATAATTTAACTCTGTAACTCACTGACTTCATATTGATGACCCTTAATTACCAACAGTTATAATAAGAAATACTATACGTCTAGTCTAGGTATGTAGGTACATACAATATTTCTAATCTAACGCCAGCGTTTCACCATAAAATGTCATAGTGTGTCTGCATAATATCTAGTACTTTCACAACAGTGAAGTTGCACTTGTAAATAGTATCGGAGATAAAAGAATAAACTTGATAGTCTAGCGGATTATGTTATCCAGGGGATAAAAATCATGATAGCTTAATTTTATCTCACTGATAACTTCACAGATAAATAAAGGTGTTAACTTTTCAGAAGTTGACGTTTTACATTCGCTGAAAACAATAATAACCAAATGGACTGTTTATGCGACTTATATGTATAGAATAAAGATGTGGAGAACAGCAAGCATAAGGTAACACTAGCAAAAGACTAGCAACAATCCTTGGATGAAACATCTGTCATAATTCCCGCTTCCCTCCACCAGGCCAAAGACAATCTAAACAATATTTTTATTTTATGCATAGTCCACACAATCGCCTGGCGGATCGTATTAAGCGTATATTTCTATTCAATAAAAGAAGAGTTTTATGTCGCCTAGCCGAGTCTCCTTTATGTTTCTATTAAGTGAAACGAATTGATATTACAGATATCTAGTTGGTTTATTCGTCGCAAATTATATTTTATAGGTTATATTTGGTCTGATGTTTATCTTTTGTTTTGTTTGTGTGGCGGGAGACTGTGCCGTCGCCATGTCGTGCCGAATTTCAATAAATGTTTAGCGTGTCTGCCTGAATGTAGATTTAAGATTTATTATTTGATTTGATAGTATGTAGGTATTAAACTATTTCATTGCCCGTGAGTGTAGTTACAGAAAAAATAAGTTATAGACGACCAGATGGAACAGGTTACGAACTATTACTGTTGTACTGGGAAACTGGGGCTGTTCTATCTCCGGTGGGACCAATAATAAAGTTTGAAGACACGCATATTACTTATAAAGTGGGTTATAATATATTGTAGGTATACCTCTACATAATAATTATAACTTACTTTTATACATAATAAGTATTGACTACCTATCTTACTTAAGTAATCCAAAAACAACAAGAAAAACACCAAACTTGTATAAGTACCTAAATGTATTCAATAATCACACCATTGAATATGCATCGTCCATTACTTATTCACGGTCGTTTACTGGAATCAATAAATGTACCTACAAGAACCTAAATGTTTTATATGGAAATGTTGCATTAAATTACTACAATTACAAACGGGCTCATTTACCATAAGTGCATTAAACAGTACTTACTTTTGATCGACTTATAAGTATTTAATTGATAGCTGTATCGTGAAAATGCTTATACACTGCATATTTACGAGAATTGTCTAGACATTTGAGTAAAAAGCTGCACAATGATAACCATAGGTGTTAAATAACCATCCGACGGGAAATTACATGAATTAAATACCCTTTTATTGTAACTAAGGAAAATGTGGTAGGTATATATTAGGCAGGTATACGTTAAATAACGTTATAAAAACGCGCCTATTGTATTATATTATATTTGTATTTATTGTCTAGTATATAGAGTAAAAAGTAGCATCCCCGTAAATAACAATTGCATCATTCATATTTTTCATGACGTTACGTCATGACGAATAACATGATAAATAACAATTGCATCATTCATATTTTTCATGACGTTACGTCATGAAAAATATGAATGATGCAATTGTTATTTATATGTTTGGGTTTTAATTTGGACCTATTATAAATAAAAGACAGAGCCGTTAAAATTTGTTATAATGATATTATATTGAACACATCGCTCTTCTTCATTATGAATTAAAAATATTGAAGTACCTACTCGTATACCAAATTTATAAAAACATTTCAGTGTCAACCCTACCAACGAACCAGACGGCTCAATCAAGTGCAGGTTGTGCCGCAGAATTCGCTTATAATTTCATTATTCCCCGAATCAATTGGCTATCGATCGGAGGCGGGCGCGGGTGTAAAAATTCGGTAAATTTCGCGTAATAAGATACCGTTGTAACTACCTAATGGTAGAGTACACACTGACTGTGCAGACTCGCTTCCCGCGATCAATCAACATAATGTTCACACTATACCCGTGAGACGCACTTCAGTCATCTGACACTTTTAAGAATCGATTCCACTCGATTTAGTCGTTAAGTAGGTACACGCCGTGAATGAGGTTTTAAATACTCATTCGAATGATCGAAGTTGAGGTTACCGATCAATCAATACAGCGGTGGTAAGGTTTTATGGGTATTGATTATGTATAAAATAGTTGTTGCCTGCGAGGTCCGCTTCGCCTCAAAAAGTTTTCTCTCTAAATTCCGGAATAAAAAATATCCTATGTCTTTTTCCAGGTTTTTAGCAACCTACCAATTTGTATTCAAATCGGTTCAGCCGTTCCAGAGTTCTAAACAGTGTAAAATGTAATTATGTAACACTTTAAAAAAATATATCTATACTTAGCTAGACATTGCACCTAAATATATAAGTAGATATCGTTATTACTCTACACTAAAGTTTTTAAAGAATAATAAAAAAATGCGTTTTTGGGAATAATTAATTTAAACGTCAACAGCATCGACCTAGGCAGCGACCAGCGACCGGTAAAATTTTACTCACATAAATATTTAAATATAGAAAACGATACAAGTTTTCGTAGCCCATTTTTTTGTTGGCAGCCAGCGTTCGCCGAAGCGAGATAACCATCCGGGGCCGACTCCGCCTGTAATTTGCCCACGATCCGGGGAAATTAATTTCTGAAATCACCAGCAATAATAAAGTTATAATTTTGACCCCAAATAGGTACTTGGATGCGTCGGCAGGCACGCGTGCCCGGGACGGACTTAGGGCGTCTTGCACAACAAAGTTAAATAAAATTAAATCTATGACCTCTTGCTCTGACATTATACTGTCAGAACAAGAGACAAACTATTTAATTTTATTTAACTTTGTTGTGCAAAACGCCCTTAGGGTCGAAGAAATATGAAAATTCAGTCAATCTTTGTTTGTCGCTTTGTGGCTTTATCCCGTGTGAATATAAGTAATACTAACATATTAATAAAAAAACAAATTATAAAGTTACCCATTATAATTTATATATTTTTTTCGTGGTATATTATTGTGAATTTATAGTTTTTTAACTAAAAACCTTTTTAGGAACATTAGTGTAATATTATTGTGGTTTGCGTTTGTGTTTCAGTGTAGAATGACTGATGTTAAATCGTTAATAATAAAAAAGTCTGACTACTGAGCCGATTGGCCCGCGTTCGATTGCCGGCTGGGGCAGATATTTGTTTAAACACAGATATTTGTTCTCAGGTCTTGGATGTGCCCGTAAAATGGCAATAGGCCCGCCCCCTATTACATTGGGACTAACATAACACTCTGGCGAAAAGTGGGTGCAGCAATGCACCTCTGCCTACCCCGCGAGGGAGTGCATTAGTACAAGGCGTGAGTGCGTGTTTTTTTTTTTAAATAAAAAAGCTTGCCCAATTTTTTACAAAAGTACTTTTCGGTAGCCCGGATGGAACATTTATTATCTACATACACTCACGACCAATGATTAAGATCCAATGACATAATATGGAACATCAATGGCAGGTGAAACTTTTTCATGTCTCGTGACTTTAGTGTAGTTGCAAGCCTGAGTCCGTCCCTGCTCCACTGGATGTCTTCATCACGAGAGAGGCGTCATTAAAGAAAACCGTGGAGTAGTTCCTCGAAGGCCGACACCCGACCTAATTGAATATACATAAAAAGTGTCACTTTACACTAAAAGAGACCTTATAGCTGTCGGCTTCTCAGACTATCCACTTTAGTGTCATCGTAAGACTTTCGAGAATTAAGTATTTACTACCTTAGTAACTATAGTTCAAGGTATTATAATATGATTTTATATTTTGTGGCAGCGAATGAATTTCCTTTTCTGGGATATGTCTGTTTCTTTACTGTAATTATTGGCAATGAAAAATTTCCAACTAAGCATTGCAATGTTTTCCAATTGTAGTTAAAGAAAGTCAATTTCTGTAAAACCATGTTAATGAGGAACTAACTCATAGAAGTTCAATTTGATGAAGATGGTACTATAATTGATTGACTGTGCATCATGCATGTCTACTTAGATATACCTACGTTTATATCAGCTCGCCTCTCTGGCGTTATCCAGCCTTTAAAATAATTACCGTGGCCGGCTTAATGGCGAATCATTACGGGGAGTTTTGAAATTATTAGCAATATACATATCATTTGGAGGAATAATCGCCGTATTAGGAGCTCCACACGCAGGGTTGGCAAAACGTTTCCGAAGAAATACTGGCAGATACTTTTTGTCACCAGTTTGTTTTATTATTTTAAAGAATAGCTTCTGAAAATATATTAATGACACCTTGGAATTTTTTTACGCTTTATTCAATACTAGCCTTTCCTGCAAGCTTCGTTTCAACCTAAAAGGTTTTGCCGTGGGAATTTCTAGATATATAACACATAATTATAGACATTTCTCTTAAAACCGCATGTGATAATGAAGACGTTATTTAATTTTAGGTGTAATGGCATAAATCACCGTTTTAACAGCAAGACATTTGATTAATATCTTAATTAAATTTTATATCAACTTTATGACTCTTTCCCAAACTAAATGCAAATTAAAAACTGCTATTTTAATTAATTTGCTTACAATAAATCAATGGCGAAGTGGCTACCTATCATAATTCTTATAAATTGCGTTATCAATACACGTCGGGCGAACAAAGTGTTCAGCTGTTGGTAATTCGACCGGTTTTCATCGAAGCACTAACGAGGCAGAATTTGTCAGCCTTTGTTTGGACAAAATAATTCATTTTTATAGAACCGTGTTGAAATGGTAATTGTCGCCACTATCTCTTAGACAAATTAATGTATATTACCTGGTATGTAAGTTTAGTAAGTAGAAATTTATTCTATTTAACTTTAATTTTGAAGAGGAGATACATCTAACAGGCGATCATAGTGTAGGTATGTAATATCATATAATTAATTGAAGGTATAATAAAATTGCGTCTGATGTGAAATTACATTATTAACAATTATTATCAATAAGGCGATATATATGAGTATAAAATCTGTATACATTATTATGTATTGGCATATTCCTTGGCCGCAGTGGTTCATATCGATGCCTCTAGGCGACCAGCGGTGTTCGAAGATTGAAACATGATAAGTAAATGGATCCTACTTTATTTTTAGCAGCCATTTTGTGTCCGTGAAAAAGTCCTGTAACAGTAATGTTAAATATATTTTACATAAATAATAGTTTCTGAACTCCATGCCCTTGAATTAAGGCCTTGTTATTGATGCATCCATGTTTTATTTATGAGTTTTACGTTATTTTCAAAATGGGAACCAGCTTGTTGATTTCTTGTTTAGGGCACACATGTGTGCCCGACTGTGTCCTAAACAAGTTTCATTAAGATGAAATGAAAAATAACCTTTTCACTTGATAAATCTACTAACCGATTGGGCAGGCCTATAACACTGATAGAAAGACACGCCGTAATATTAAAACTCAAACATTTAAACTTGGAACACAGAAAAAGAGACAATCACGGTAGCTTTAGCTGGCAGTTGCGTTCGTATGTTAACTGGTATCGCGCGCGGGTCCCTGGCGACCAATAACTCACTGGAGGAGTCTACCTATGAACTGCTGTTGGCTGTAACTTGGTTTTGCACCGCACCCGCTATCTGCCGTCCACGCGGGGAGTAGGCGGGAGAACTGGGGTTTCTGTGTCGTAGTCTATTGTTTTAAAATGTTTATACGTAATCTTGTATTTTGCTTTGAAAATAATTGTCTTTATATGTATTTATAACGGTATAAGAGAATGGAAGAGGACTGTGATTATGTGGTTTTAAGCTGCTTTTATTTAAATACGAAGTTTATTATGCAGAAAATAAAACGGATTGAATGCACTATATGCACACTATACCCATTACACATGCACCAACTGAAGTTAGACATCATTTAAATACACCTCTTCAAGTTTGACAAAAAGTATATTTGTCCCCATTTCGACTGGATCAGTGTATAAATGAAGTAATCTTCAGATACAACAACTGTTTATACGGGCGGTCCCGAGGGTGCAATGCGTCAGTCGGGCGGGGCCGCGACCGCACGCTCGTAGGGGTATTTGGTCCTGATTTCCTATCATAGGGCGATTTGTGGACCCATTTAATTGCGAAGTATGTTGAGGTTTGGTTTTAATTTTGTTACTTGATAGGTACTTATGGTGGGTTGTTATGGTTAGGCGATGCAAGTCACTATTTGTCATCGAATGTATGGACGATAATAAAGCTAAATAAGTATAATATAGAAATAATATTTTTCATATTAGAATTTAAATCTAAAAAATGGCTGTTTAGGTACTGATAAATTTGAAGCAATGTAAAAAAAACAGTAAGTTTTTCATTGAATTCGCGTCACGTCTCACGTTACGTCACGTATAAAAGTTTTTTGTTCGAAAAGTAACCGCCAGGGGACGATCAATGTTCAACATACCTTGACATAAAATCCAATTCACACCGAATATAGTATACATAGAAAAACACATTATTTTGACGATATCACAGATGTTATTAAAAATATTATCGATGGGCCATATATGCTTACAAAACAAAAACAAACGTTTCGTTTTCATTTACATGTAAGCGTGGCGTAGCGCTACGCCGTAGCACCTACTACGCTGCACCGTAGCAAATTATTGTAGTTATAAAAAAGTTTTAAAAGAACAGAGTTTAGGCCTAGTCGGCCTAGTTGATAATGGAAAGACTCCATATTACATTGTAATTATTTTTTTAAGACAGAGTAGATCATAGTGATAAAATGTAAAGAAAACTAACGTAAATTTCCATGTTTTGGGTACAACTGTTATAGTTTCATAGAGTTACAGTAAAAGTGTTGATTAATAATAACGTGAACTACTACAAGAAACTTCAAATAGCTACTTCTAGATTACAGCTAAGAAAAACCTATACTAAAACAATTCTGCAAAAACTAGTACGATTTAGTAAGAACTTTCTCTTAGCATATAGTTTCAACATTACAACGGCAACAACTTGTTAAAGTTCTGTTTATTCGTGTCTAGATAACTTTATATACTAGAAAACATAAATACAAGAAATGGGCCACTCAATAATGCTATATTTCAATATCATGGGATGTAAAATGTACCTAGTCTTCTAGTCTAATCGATGAACATTAAGACAAACACATTTAAAATGGTATGTCAATCTATCCTGCATGCTAATGTACGTTTTCTTTATTACTAAATAAATATTTTTACAATATTTCATCATTTCAAAAATCATTGCTCTGCTATGATGCTATACAGAATTGTTTTAGCTTTAAATTGTGAGCTGAAAAACTTACTATGTTCTTTATTTTTGAATTTTTATTGTGATCTCGTTTAGCGGCTATATACCGCTAAAAAACTATTCATAATAATCATGATGCATACTTTCACTGGGCATACTTTCACCAGGGTGACAAACCCTAGATCAGCTCTTCAGCGAAGAAGTAGATAATCATATTTCGCATACCCAAGTGAGGTCGCTAAGCTACTCAATGTTTCTCCCGAAGTCAAACAAAGGCCGCTATCTCGACTCGAATTATGCCAGATTTATTTATGACAACTATTATCGGGGTCGCCCGCGGCTCGCAGACTGCTATTATGACACTATCTTGGGCTTGTTTGTCTGTGTATACATGTGTATGTACTTATTGGTAACTGTCTGTCTTTAGTTCTTTACTCATCGATTTGTATAGGTATTATTTTGGTACAAATGGGTCATAATACTCATAATATGTCTATCTAAGTACATTAATCTTCATTGTTGTCAAATCATATTTTGTAAATTAGTTCTCAGTAGCTTGGTAAAACCATGTTTTCATATAGGTAAGTTAGTTAGATCTTAGTGGTGTCTAGAAATTCAATAAAAGTACCTATACAGTGCTTACTGTGTGGAATTACACTGAATTAGGGAAGCTTTACTTTAAACAGCAAACTAAGGCGATGACAAACATACAAGCTTAGTAATACCAGGAAAGTAAGGACAGGAGCATTGCAGAACCCACTTTATGATATAGTATATTATGTCATTGCATTATAAATATCATAATACAGTAGTTACCTAGTATATTAAACTAATACTATTTCATCCGAAAAACTGATGTAAAACATACTCTATTATTTTTTTACTTTATTCTGACTAAACTTAAAATAGCGTTTAGAGCAACCCTTACTCCAAATCCCTTATAAACAGCAAGAAAAGTGCAAAGCACAAACCACCAAAAAGTCAGCCAGTTAACCCGTCGGTGCACCGCGCGTGACGAGGCGGGTTAATTTTATGCTACATTAAAACACCCTGGGGTGTAGGCCACTTTTTAATAGGGTTAGTTACGGTGGGCCTAAAAGACCCCTTCTGTTTGCTTTCTCAGGAGCAGCAATATGTTATGCGTTGGATTATCGAGGATTTTCGCCCGATGTCCGGATGATAGCATGAGAGGATAGCGGGGACATGAGTCAAGGATTAGCATGGTGTGCTTGTGCTCATTGTTATCTTGTCAGCCATTAAAAGGGAATATTTTTGTTAAACAAATTGTTTTGTTGTTTTTTTATTTGTGATGTAAGTATTTTGTATCTATTTTATTCAAGACAATTGTTGTATTAGTATTTTTCATAATGGTTGTCCTCATTCTATTACTATCTATACAAATCAGAACATTCAATGCTTGTTTTAAAAGCTTTTTAGATAGCACGGTAAAACAAATAATTAATTAATAAAAGTTATAATTTTATTCATTGCTGCCATTGGAGCAGAAAGATTAAAAAAAAACGTGGGTGACATTTTTTATTTCCTTACCCACGACTGTTACGCAAAAATGCTATTATTTATGCCAATTAGTAACACTCTTTTGTTTTTTTTACGTTGAACAATGGTACTTAATGCTCTGATTGTTTGCACAGCATTGAATCAACGAATATAATTAATCACACCAAAGAATAATTAGAAAGGAAAGTTTGATAAATTTACAACTGAGATGTAACTGAGTAATGAAACTTCAAATTATATCTCATTCTAAAATCGATAAAATAAAATAAATAAGCATGGGTTATCAGTGTGTTTAGAGATATGACTCGTATTTTTGTCATGTGTTAGTTTGAGTGACGCATGTATGACACATAATAAAGTCGTAAACTGGCGTCATACATAATAGGTACTATTATTATCTTATTTTAACAACATCTCCCGAACAGAATTAATTCCGGTTAAATCATCAAATCTCCAAGGTCCAATTTTATCGGGATAGGTAACCGATAACTGCTAAACTAAGCGACATATTGGAGACCCATCCAGTCGAGTCTCCCGTGACCAATCTGCAGAAGGGGTGAGAGGGCAAAAACGGCACACTATGAAAAAGCAAATATTGGAAAAAAAGCAAAACTAATTTGATAAATGCTTGTTTTGGGGCACACGACTTTGGGTTAGTTACGGGTTACAATTTACAATTGGACTATGAAACGTTTTGGGGAATACAAATTAATATAGCTAAAAGGGTCAATTGTTACTTTAAAAAGAAAAATATCTACATGGTGTAGCAAAGTTTCTACTGTAATGACTACATTCCCAGGTTGAACAATGTTGACCAGAATACGCTTAAATTATCCATTAAACTAACTACAAAACATTAACACCACATTTTGATTAAAGGCTAAAGTACTTCCTGCCTTTAATCCACAGCAGCAGATGTTTAACGAAAAAAGTAAACTCAACCAAAACTCCTCCATAATAAATATTATCTTGAATTATTTATTTAAAAAAGCTATTCTGGGCCGGCAGAGGGCGTATGAGCAAATGGCCCTTGAAATTGGTCGCGACCGCGCGCCTCCTACCGGTGGTTGTGAATATTTGCAAGTGATGAGCCCAGGCCCTTAGTGTCTGCCGGCGTGACTGATAACACTTCTTTACAGCGCACTTGGCACGTTGCACAATGCACATGGGTGTTATTTATCATCATGTAGTACAAAAACCACAGAGTAATTAAAAGTGCGGGGCTGGATTCATGGGTGAGGTAAATAGGAGAAATGAAAAAAAAAACATTCTGATAGGAATAAGCTTTCTATTCAGCACCAACAAAAACAGTGTTTACGGTTTCGGTACCCTTTTAATGACTTTGAAAGCCACCTAGAGAACTGTGGCTTGTTTGGATAGATCAAAAAGCTTATTACTGTCATAAAAAAACGTTTTTGATTCATTTTCCTATCAAAATAACTCTTTAAAATGTCAAACATCTTTGTAAAAATAGACACTGATAGGTACTTAATATGAAATGTAGTTTTCTTTGTTGCTTTGTTAACGCATTATCCGTGTAGTTGAGCATAATCGCCATGAAACTCAAAATATGAATGACAATAGTCACAGGTCAAAGGTAGTAAATAATCTTGCAACATAACTATTTGAATATTTAGAATTTTAAATTACTGTCTGCGTCGGATATTATTCCTTACCTGTTCATTTTAATTTATTGCTTTTGCTGCAAAATTGTTGCCCAACAATAGGAATAATTTTATGGCGAAGTTAAGAATAATAAAAATGCTAGCCTCAGTTGCCGGGTCTTGGTTTTAAACTTATGACGTTCCACATCAGGGGATATCTTCGTTGGATTGTGTCTGAGGGAGGGGGCAGGAGGTTTACTCTATAATGACGAAAAACAAACGAGCGTTTAATATAACAATCGTAGTGGTTGACCCAGTTGGTGTGACCCTGACTACTGAGCCGATGGTCCCGGGTTCGATTCCCGGCTGGGGCAGATATTTGTTTAAACACAGATATTTGTTCTCGGGTCTTGGATGTGCCCGTAAAATGGCAATAGGCCCGCCCCCTATTACATTGGGACTAACATAACACTCTGGCGAAAAGTGGGTGCAGCAATGCACCCACTTTGCGCACCTCTGCCTACCCCGCAAGGCAGTACATTAGTACAAGGCGTGAGTGCGTGTTTTTTTTAATATAACAAGATAGCGGTACCGCTCCGATACTTCGTGTTTGACGTATAGAGTGACCCCAGGCGCAGGCGTGTTAGCTTTAATTTATGTGGTGTACGTTTGCCGCGCTTCCCCTTTCCCGCTCAATGCTCCTATCCCTTTTATTGATGTACTTTTGACTGGTTGTGATTTCTGTTTATTAGGCCATTTGGTTTTGTCATTATTGGGGGGCGTTTGTTTTCCTGATTTTAAGTGATGTTCTTTATTGTGGTTCGATTGTGTTGGTTATGGGAGAATTATGATACGTAATTATTTATTGTTTTGATTTACTCAGACAGTTTACAAGAGCTTTGCAAGCTTTATAGTGATACCTACTCGTATTTTCAGTTTTTGACTTACACAGAGAATCGAACTTATAGTATCAAAATGACGCTGGAAGCCCCTTGCAAATTGATAGATTTTTCTATAATTAAAACAAAATTACTTAAAACTTTACATAAACATATACACAATTACATACATAGCCTATCTTTCGTCAGTCGTATGCCTACAAGCTATCTATGCACCTACTGAACGTTTAGGCTGAAAGATAACGATATCTGGAGCGCTATCAGCAGACGCACAGAAGCAATAAATATCTCTTACTAATTGCGGACAAGTGTTGCCATTCAACGTCTTGTAGGCATGAGACAAAGTAGGTACAGTCAGATTCATAAGAGCAATGCACTTTTGTACAGTCAGCTGCATAAGTAGCTATACACTTCTGTACCTTGTCAAAACTACCTGCAAAACAAAACGTCAATGTTTGAATGATTGATTAGGAAGTTTATGAGACAAGGTACAACAGTGTTATTTTGTTAAATAGGTATTTTAACAGGGTATACAAGTATAAAGTGCACCTAATCAGAATAAGAAGGATCAAGTTGTAACGGAAAACTAAGAAAAACAGCCGTCGTCGGTTGTCGCCGTCGGGGCCTGAAAAAACACTGAATCGCATTGCAATCGGTCCACCTGTCTAAGCAGTGATACATATAACATACACAATATAGATAATTTACAAGGGTAATAGATCAATCACATAAATACGTATATTTGTGGTCCCATGGAAAAACTAGCAAGTCCAAAAACACACCCTTCTTTGTTTCTATGTCCAATATGTTTTTTTTTAATAAGTTATTTAGATTGTATTATTGGACTGCATTTTTGTAATAGTCGCTAGTTTTAGTAAGCCTTAATTTTATTATGTGATGTAGTTTAATTAAATAAATTAAATTGTTGTGTTCAAAGCCACAGTGTACATATGTCCTTACGTCCTATGAATAACACCGAGCCTAAATTTTATAGTTTCATGTGAAAATTTGAGTCTTAATTATTATTATTTATTATTTAACTCTTTATTGTACAAATATCATAAATAAAAGTACAAAGGGTGGACTTAATGCTAAAAGCATTTTCAGCCAGTCAACCCGCAGGATGTGCAGGAAAATTACTTACATAATGCTAAAAGCATTTTCATAGGTAGAGGTAAACATGTTAAGCATTTGTTGAAATGTCAAAACTGATAATTTAGTAAAATACCTATTTGAACTAACTAGCCGCAACACACTTTATCATGAACGGCCGAGCTGAATGGAAATTAAATCATTGAGAAACGGCACTAACTAAATGTCAAAGTGATAACGCAAACGCAATTATCACAATTATTACAAGTAAACATAATGATTAATCAATGAGCGGTTCGGGTGTAATAAGTTATTATAATTATAATTATTTGCGGAGTTACTGATAGTCGCGTCGGTCGCTTACATGGACACAGTCGGTTCAGAAATGGTTCACAATAAATCTTTAATAATTACTAGGTATAAAGGTGGCAATTGGCGGCAGAATATTGCAGAGTCACTAATGGTTTCCATGTATTTCCATGGATGTGTCGTCAAGCATCATATCAGCAGCCAAATGAATCTCTTTAGAGATAGGATAGAATCATTTAAGCCTACATGTACCTAACTAACCAATCTATGTGTGGGTAACATCTTGAGCTTCATAATATCAAAAGTCTAAAGATTTTGTAGTTTTTTTATTGAAGGAAACAGATTGTTTTTTAAACTGTAGTGTTGTTGCGACAAGTCGCGTCGTCGTTTCCTGCAACGTCGTGTCGTCAGCCCACATGAGGTTTTGTCTGGCAGTTGATTTTCATTTGTTGCAAACGTTGTGCACATAATATGTTCAAAATAAACAACTTTCCACATTGAAAAAGTATTTTATAAAAATCTCCGTTTAAAAAATTAAAGGTCCAAAAAGTATATGAAATAGACAGTTAACTGTACAAATCTGTATTTATTTCGTATGTTTCTATTTTTATGCAATAAAGTGTTTAAATAAATAAATAACATATTGGGGGAAATTGTTGAGTTTGACCAGAACATTTCCCTATTATTCGCTGTACTATAAAACTACTTTAGCCTGAAATGCTATAATTGTGAAAAAATAATATATAGACCTATTCACTATTTTCCTTTACTTGCTTGTTAGATAAATTTAATTCGTATAACATTGCGCTTACACACTAAGTGGTATAAAAAACTCATTTTTTTTGTATTTACTTGTTGATGGTTTCACACCGTAGTTATTCTATTAACCATTGTGTTTACATCAAATTACAGGTTTTCTTGAACTGTTCCCACACTAACTGAGAAAAATTACAATTTAATCGAAAGAGCATTGTGAAATTATAGAGCAATATTTCTTCAAAATCGCGCAATAATTAAATTTTAAACAACAAAGACCCAGTTGTTATATTTAATATTTTTTTCAAACAATATGATTATTTTTTTACAACTAGTAGGTATACCTAAGTATTAATAGCTGTAAACTATTTAAATTAGTATATTAGATTTTTTTTTCAGGTTAAAAAGTTCACTACCTACCTAGTAAATTAAATTACCTATCTAAGTTAAAACAATTACCTTAAAACTAAATTCACGTACACATCGCTCTAAACACACAGCAAAAACCTAGAATAACCTTCCTCCACCTTACAATACCTACTTAATTACTCCTTTACCCACAACACCACAAACGAACATCTTTAACAAAGTTCCTTAGGTTTTTTTTCTCGATTAGCCGCTGCGTCACAGCGGGCCATGCGTCACTGACACCGGTTCACACCGCCACATGACCACATCACACCTTGTCCACCGACAAAGGAATCGGACCAGCGACAAGGAGGGCGCAGCAGGGGGTATCACGGATAATAACTTACTCTACAGATAGCTTAGCGGAATGTTTCTTTGGTTGCGGTCCGATTGCGGCGCTAGTGGGGAAAATGCATGTGTGTAAGTGTTTTTTTTTAAGTACCTAATTGTGTTTTTTTTAATATTAGTTCTTACTTAGGTACTGGTAAAATTCAAATAACTAATTAGGTATACGAATTGTTATACTTAAGATTAATTAAACTAATTGAATCCATTGAGCAAGATTGAGATATGGACATAATGTGCCAAAATTACAAATCTTAATTAGTCGGACCACATTTTAATTTAATACAAATGTATTTAATCCGATTAAAACAAGGCCGCTAATCGCCAACACTACGCAACACGCCGCCGCCGCGTTCCAAATTTAACTTTGTCAAATGCTCAGAACATGGATTACGCTCGTTAGCTGCCCGCGACATGGCCGACGTTTATTTTTTATTAATACACAATTTATTTAAATGAGATTGTCGAGAATATTTGGAGGTGATACCTTAATAATATTAAGGTAATAATTTATGCTTATTGGCGAGAGACTTTTAGACAGAAAGGCGGCGGGGAGCGGCGAAAGGAACTCGTCCCTTGACCGGCATAAAAACGATTTGGGGATATTGGACCTTCATGGATGTTTTTAATACTTTTTCTGTATGTGTTTTTTTTCTTTAATCTCGAGGTTTAAAGTTTAAATTTAAATACTTAACTACTTACCTAGTTAAATGTTAAGTAGGCATGTAGTAAGATATCTACTGTTCCGGAGATACTTAAACACACTATGTATTGTGCTTCTATAAAGTCATGAAAATAAATATTGCGATTTTGCTACGACTTTTTGTCATTGACGTTATTTACTAATAGTTAAATAATTGTAAAAAATAAATACCGATTGATAATATATTTGAAGCAAGTTTTGCTTCAATAAAGGTATTACAACAATGGGAGCTAACGCGTGTGAATTTGCCGCTAGGGGCGCTGGTGTTGACTGAGGTCAAGTGACATTTTACTTTTCATATAATTTGTTTGGCGGGCTTCGTGATAAATTATATTTTCGTTCATTTCCCTGTTGAAAAACTTGAAAAGTGATCTCTTTTCGCGAAATTATCGCAAATATGGATTATTTGTCGATGAATATGCACGCTTTGAAAGCTGAATTAAGGAAAAGAGGCGCAAAAATAAGCGGTCTCAAAGAGCAGCTAATTCAGAGGTTAGTTTGTTTACTGTTTACAAACTTATTTTTTACGAAATGTATGCTTGTTTGCTTAGGTAACAGCTATGTTTTTTTCTTTTTACAGACACCAAGACTATGACCGTAACAGTAACTTGGTTGGAAACGTAGAGGACAGCATCATACAACAAAATTGAGTGGCCTTCAGAAACTTTGTATAGCAGTGTGAACACTAAAAACGAAACTCCAGATCTAGATATTGTCACCAATGAGTACTTTGGAATTTATGTACAGTGTACCTACCATCGCTCTTACGGTGAATGAAAACATCGTGATAAAACCTGCACATCTAGATTTTCGAACCCACCAACCTGCAGAGGACCAGCGTGGTAGGAAATGGTACAAGCTTAGGAGTGGAATTTAGACCTTAAGGCGATATGCACAAAGGCTCCATTCGAGTGAGCCAACCCCCGTATTTTGTAACTTTTTGAGAGTTAGCAACCGGTGATAATTGGTATCAACTTAGAGACTTATTAACCGAAAACACCAAAAATCTTAGTGAAAGAAATATGCAAGAAGCCTACCAATACATCCTTACATTCAACATAAGCGTTTGTGAAATCAGATAAGTCAGTAAAAAGTTATTAATTAATAATGCTCTAAGTTGACAGCCATTTTATACCAACCAACCCCACTCGGAGTTACATAATACGGGGGCAGGTGCAGGTAGTGACACCCCCACAAATAATATAATACTTAGTATACTCGTACTATACTACCATTATTTAGTTTCAACTAACAACTCAACCAGCATTCATTGTGTGGATTACTAATGTGTTATATTTTTTGTATAGCAGTGTGTTTAAACGGAAAGGATAAATAAAAGTTAAATCAGTGTGTAATTATTTTATTTTTATTGTTTTTATTAAATGCCTAATCCTTATTTACATTATGTTCTTTCTGAAATTGGTTATAATGATTTTCACAAACACGAGATTGTCGGATAATAATAATTTGACAAGCCACTGTTTTAGAACAGTTTTATCACTTGGTAACATTATGTAATTCTTTTCTTTCCGAACATAACGGATCTGCACAACATTGTGGCATAGTAACTCGATATGATGATAGTTATTTTATAATTAATAAGCTTATAAGATTCAAGATTTTAAAACTTTATTTCGCGCCATTTTGATAAAGTCGCCTTTGATAAGTTTGACAGCTATGGTACCTCTTGACCTCAGTCGACAGTGGCGCCAACTGGTGAGCAAAAAAACGGTAGTCCCCATTGAATACGGCTTTAATAATTATTTCCGATCTCTTTCCGTTATTATTGGTAGCATAATACCAAAGTTAAACAAATCACAAACATTTATTATATAGGCGAACATTTATTATGGTGTATTTGTCGCTATACCTATACGCAGCAGGATCAGAGTCGCGAGCACAAGTTTCGATCCTCCGTTATGGTTGCGTATCGTCAACTGTCACTGTCAAAATGTAAGACAAAGTTAGCTGCAAAAGTGACACTTGTTTTTTCCATATTTTTGATTTAAATACGTTTAGCGTTTGGTGACCCTTCGTGTAGATTCGAAAATAGTATCGAATCCTATGCTCGCTGCACTGGAAATTAGGAATCATACAGGTAGGTATTTATGTTAGCTAGTTTGGTAGGTAAAGGAATATTAACCAATTCCACTTCCACGTGTAACCCTGCCATGAATTTATGTATTTATTTATTTAATAAACTTTATTGCACAAATATGAGATCTACCTAAGTGTACAAAAGGTGGACTTGCTAAAAGCATAATGAATGAATTTACTAAAGTGTATAGGGCCTACCTTTCCAATATTTATTCAATAACTTAATCCTATCATTACAGCTAGTTCAATGTTTTTAATGTGTGAAAACTGTAGAAAACATGACTTAGGTACTGCTACTGACTGACTGACTTGTTTGTGTTTACTGGAATAAAACTTAATTTTTTAAAACAGATACAAAATAACTCTTTTATTATCTACTAATACCTATTTATTTAACCGCATCGCACCGTTATGTATGTACGTACACAGGTAAGTACTTAAGTTTAGTATAAGCTAAGATTAAGATCTTAACCATAGACTAATAATTAGTGTACGAGTACCTATGTCTTAACATAAAAATAAAAATAAAGATAAGTAATGGTACCTAATTATCACTTTAGACACGAACTCGTCTAGGCAATTATACCGATTATTGGTAGGTAGGTACCGAGTGTAGGTAATTAATATCATTTTTTTATTTGAAACTTTGAAAAGGTTATTTATAAACATGCAATTGTAATATGTAAGTAGGTACCTTTTCCGAGTTTGAACAAGTTACTAGGCCTACATATTAAAACTCATACTAACTAGTATTAAGTAGGTAATATTCAAAGATACCAGTATTACCAGTGAACGTTACGGTCAAGCCACCAAAAAACAGGCACTCGTTAAATAACGGAAAGGATTTGAGCATAATTTTAATAACGTAATAATTATGTCAAACACTGTGTTAAAATCCCGTTAAATAACATTTTAACTTGCTGTCATAATGGTACATAGGTACCTAATAGGTGCAGTAAGTGTTTTAAAAGACTAGGTATTAACAATTAATAGGTAAGGAGTTAATTTTATTGCACCGTCTAGACTACTAGATTTTATTATACCTACCTATGTCCTAGGTAATTAAATAATATCAATCTAACAAATATATTGCTACCTACTTAGCATAAGCCTGAGAATTAGATTAAGAAATAAAAAATACCTATATTGTACTACCTAACTATCTATTATAATAACCTACCGAAGTAGATTTTTCGATTGAAATGGTTGAGAGGAAGTCGGGGTAAACTGGCATAAAGGCAATTAGGAAAATGACAGTCGTCGTCCGTCGCCGCCGTCGACTTGCGTTGTGCGTTGCGTCGGACGTAAAAACACTCAACGCTCAAACAAATAGTTCATTTTTTTTTATTATTATAAAAATATATTAATTGACTTATAGGTACGATGAGTAATTAAAAGAAAATATTATTGTTTTTTTTAATTTAGAAGAAAACCTAAAATATTATTATTAATTATGTATAAAACAGTCACAAACGCAATGCATAAAATACCTATCAGGTGCCTACCTATCAGGGGAAAAAATAGGATGCGGTTACGTTATCATTGTCCTTACATAATACATAATTATACACTCTCTCATTTTCCTATATCAAATCCTTCTGCCCTCAGAATCAAATTAGAATCCTACCAGCCAATCTGTTTACCTTTACTACTGCCTCCATCCTCATTGGAGTCCTCGCTGGGCGGCCCGTGCGGCGCGCGGCCCGGCATGGGGTGCGGAAGCCGCGGCCGCGTGAGGAACGGCGGAGGCACCCCGAAGAAGGGCAGGAACGGCGGCCAGGCCGGGCGCGGGCCCAGCCCCGCCGCCGCCGCCGCGTACAGCTGCAGCGGCGCCGGCAGCCCTCCCTCCAGCACCATCCTCGCTATCTTGTCCACAATCAACACCGAGTCATCTCACAACACAACCAAAGTCGAATCCACTGGCCACAAACACATATCTCGCGGCAACTCGACTCGTCACGCGTGGCTCCAGGCCCGGCACTGGCATGGCGCGGCTCGGGGCGGCAAGGCGGGGCGCCCCCCCTACCCCCACCTCCGACGCAACACGCCGCCCGCCCCTTTCATATTATAGATTTATTCCACACGGCGCAACAACTAAACGATTTTCGACCATATGTTTGTAAGCCAAAGTCTATAATGGAGTTATGGCGGCTAAGTTACCGCTCGGAATACATTGAATAAGCGACAACGTTTAAGATGCTCGGTGGCGAGGGGAAGTAGACCGTTGTGGAAAGTGATAAGGTTTATTTTAGCGAGTGGCTGCGGTAATGTTGGATTTATAAGCTCGTCGTTTGTTACAGTCGGCGCTACGGGAATGTCATAATCTTGTTGAGCCGCCGCAGCTTCACCGCAAATAGAGACGAATAGAGATGAAAACAACAATATTTTAGAACGTTCTGAAACATCTTGGTATATTCTAACCAAAATAATTATACCTAGGTGTTATTTCAAAACATGTGTGATTTAAGTTTACCAGAAAAAAATAATCAATTTAAATTCAAGGAGATTAAAAATTATGTATTATTACTTACTTAGGTAATAAATATAATATAGTAGTATCACCTGATGTTTTTATATATAAAAAACATATTTTGTAAAAATTTGTAAAAAAATTATGGCAAATTAATTTTAAACTTTTTTTTTAAATATTATGTTAGTATAAGTTTGACAGTCTTCTATAATCCTCTTCTATCATCTTATTAATTTGGTTGCCTGTTGCTAATCTAAGTAGGTACCTAATGGTGTTTATCGACTTGACTAATCTCAAATAGGTACATTTATCAATAGTTGTGCCTCCGGAAGGTAGGCTTTTAATATGACTTCATTTGATTCTCAGAGATAATTACAAAAGTTCATCTCTAAATTAGAATATCCAAGATTTTATACTGAAGGTTCCATTAGTGGAGTAATTTGACAGCTGATAGGCAATCAGCGGGATGCTTCATCATAGACAATGATGTGTTGCAATAGACAATGGCCATAGCTAAACTAGATTACAGCCGCAATCCAACATCTAATAACAGCGATGGACGAATAATCAATCATATCAAACACGTTTCAGATTATGTTTTTGACAGTGATGAATCATAAGCGACCGAAAGGCAATCAATTTCACAACCAATTCTTTATTCCATTAAACAAAAAAGTAATAACCTAATTGACATAAATAATAATAAATATGTCAAGACGGCGTAACGAGCGACGCGACGTGACAGCTCTATCAGGAATCTGGTACTGAGTGTACGAGTGCCGTAGTGGCCGGACGTCCCCTCGCGGCAGTCCCGCGCTCTGATTGGCCGAGCGGCCGGGGAGGGGGGAGGGGGCGGGGCCTCCTACAGGGGGTGTTCAGAAAGCTTAGTGTTGCATGAATTTAATTAGAGTGAGCGGCACCTCAGGCGCATTAGGAGTCGCGATGGGCGAAGCAATAAAAGATATAAAGGAATGAGTATAAATTAAAAGTTAAATAGAGAGTGTAGGGTGAAAGAGAGGTTTGTATGTGCATGTCTCTTTCTGTCGGCGGATGAGCCGGCCGTAATTGTTTGACGATCTTATTAGTATCAGTTAAGTGTCGCGGTCTCTTTTTCTCTCACGTATTAAATTAGTTTTTAATTAGTGCGAGGGTAATGAGAGTTTGCGACTTCGCTTCGGGTGGGTTTCGGTTTTTCCGACTCTATATTTGGTACCTAGGGAGAGTGGGTGGGTATGTTCGATATGTTGACCTGGGGAACGTTTTGTATTGAGATTGGATAGCTCAGAGTTGCGACTTCTTGGAGTGAGGACTGCAAATCTGTTTATCTGCCGGCAACTCTCTTTTCTATCAATTAATTTTATAGCAACGGATACTTTACTTCGCAACACCCTGTACCTATAGGTACTCATAGGGAGTTGCAAAAGTGGTATACATGATGTTGCAATAAGGGTATTCTAAGCCGAAACCTACATGGTAAGGTACAAACTTTCTTTAAAAGGTACAAACTTTCTTTAATAAGTCACGACTCAAACATAGTTTCTATGGAAAATGAAATATACTTAATTGAACAGCGAATTTTGAATTTTTGCTTAGTATGTATACCTTTTTTGCAACACCCTGTAAACAAAGCCAAACAGGCACGACTCTGGTAGTCATTCTGAACTACTTGTGTTCTACCACTTTTGAAAAGAATGACCCCCATCAGAGTCACCCCCTGTCGACTTAGTATACCACATTTTCAACACCTGTATTAGACCCTATATAGCATTTGTAGATTTGTACATATAACAAAAAACCCAGCTTTAAAATGGCTTCCATTTATTTAGCTAAGGCTAAGCTCTACCCAACCAACCACACAACACACAAGAGACAGACAGCCCAATGTGACAAGTAGGGCATGCAATACCGGTAATATTTTAAATACCGGTATTGAGTTCCGGTATTAGAACTCAATACCGGGATCCCGGTATTAATACCGGTATTAGACTTCCTTGTTATAAATGGCATATATTTTGTTTAAAAGTCGTATAGGGCAAAATACAACAAGAAAAAGCAATCAAATTCTGTATTATGTAATTTTTTTTACGAGAATTGAGTATTAGAAGTAAAATTTTAGAACGCATGGCCAATAAGTAGGTTTCCAAAGGCCAAAAACCACATGTAACGCTAGAAAACAAGTGCACTTTCATAGTATATGGGAGCACAAGGCCAACTATATCTTAATCGTTTGATTTATAGCCTAAAAAATGACCGATTCCGGTATTACTTCAATACCGGTATTAACTTTCAATACCGGTATTGAAAAAAGCGTGGATTTTGTCCGGGATCCCGGTATTAGCAATACCGGTATTACGGTATTGCATGCCCTAGTGACAAGTCAACCGTCACGCCTCATTTACATAAATATGGTAATTTCTAAGTCGCAAAACAAAAGAAGCCATTTTGGTGGAACAATTTGCCTCCATGAGTTCCATGTGGTAGGTAAATTTAAAATTATGTACCTAATGTACACTTGTCCAAAATTAATAATGCACAATTGCACATGCAGATCTTCACACAAGAATCATTAAATCGTATGAGCCTTAAAAACAACACTTGCATTTTGCACCTTGTTCGAAAGAAATAGGAGTCAATATCATGTGTCACATAATCGGAAACAACCGATCTGTCAAAGATTTCTATGCGCATTATCAATTTTGGAGCACTGTATTTACTTACCTTTTTTTTGTATGTAGGTTAGGTACATACTTTAACATGTTTCCATTCTTGTCTTTCCCTGGTTTTTTTTAGCATCAATTGGCATTTTATGTATCTAACAGAACCCTTTGTGCGTAAATCATAATTTATTCAGTCAGTAGGTAGGTTCAACTAGGTTCATTCATAATTTTATTTGTCTGGCTTCTGATTGTTAACTTGATGTAGATTATGTAGATACGATGTTTTATTTTATTTTTATTTTTATTTTATTTTATTTAAAATAAAAATAAAAAAATATGAACCATGTTTTAAAAATATGTACCATGTTTTATAGTTAGTGTAGGTATTTATATTTTTAGCATTATGTATTAATTTATACTGAACAAAGTTATTTTGCTTTTACAATGTGAGTTTTTCTTATTATATGGCGCGGCAGTGTCGCCACCTAGCGGTACATGCGCTGCACTAGCTCTGACCCATCCCATACCACACAAACTAGCGTTGATTTTAACCTAACCGTTTCCTATAGGAACCTACTAATTTAGTAGGCGGTGAACAATTTGCATACTGATGACGAATGAATAATATATTTTTTTATAGAAATAAAATAAAAAGATTTAATTTGTAAGGTACGAGTACGTGTAGGTATATTATGTCTCCGTATATTAGATAGGATGAGTGTTACTTTATGCGGCAGATTTTCTGACGGGTGCGTATTGCGACGTATAAAAACGAAATGTATAATTTCACATTAATAACGTTCACAACATATAATGAACGTTACGTATAACAACAAAATTTATATTTTCATAAGGTATAAGATTCAATTGGTATAACGTACATTTTATATAATATCAAAATATATAATACTTACGAGGACTAATATCAATTCGTATAACATACATTACGGATATCGTTTAAAATATATACTATCATTTAGTATAAAGTTCATAAAACATACTAACATACAATAAAATAATCTGTGTTTAATTACCCAACACCGTCAAACCCCTTAGCACCAAAACCTAAAGATAGGTGCGACGACGAGCGAAGCGAGGAGGAGCGTGTTAGGTGCACATGTTCGTCGAAACCAAAGCGGAGCGCAGCGAAGCGGAGCGGAGCGTCTCCCCACATAGCGTCAATAATAATAATAATGACAAAACCCCTTAGCACCAAAACCTAAAGATAGGTGCGACGACGAGCGAAGCGAGGAGGAGCGTGTTAGGTGCACATGTTCGTCGAAACCAAAGCGGAGCGCAGCGAAGCGGAGCGGAGCGTCTCCCCACATAGCGTCAATAATAATAATAATGTCAAAACCCCTTAGCACCAAAACCTAAAGATAGGTGCGACGACGAGCAAAGCGAGGAGGAGCGTGTTAGGTGCACATGTTCGTCGAAACCAAAGCGGAGCGGAGCGTTCCCCCCACATAACATCAATAATAATGAAAATACGATACGACAATCTTTTATACTTTTTGTGTATTATACATTATGATAATTATATCCGTTGTAGAATATATGTTATAAACGTTATTATATATTATAAACGTTATGCATTTTAATCGTTATATCAATTGAAATTATACTTTTTGAACGTTATTCTTTACGAAATTATGTATTTAGTAATTATGCCTTTCGTTTGTTATGCACAGTGATCGTTATACTTAATAAATTTATATCATATGGGCGTATACCTTGTGAATGTTATACCATTCGTTTTTATACCTCGTATTACTTACCCTTTTCTGACATCTCATTAAGTAAAAAAAAAATACTAAATCATAGAATTCATGTGCATAAATTTAATAGAACTGCTACAAAAAAACTTGATTGTGAGCGCCATCTATTATTTTTTTTATGAGTTGTTGGATCGATCGTTGGCTAATAAATAAGGCTGAAATCAGACGGACTGCATCGAAGCGACCGGTCGTTAAATTGAACCGCGCGCAGTTGTAGGTTCGACTTCATGCAGTCTTGATCGCAGCTGCAGCCGACCACAGTCGAGTGTAGTCAATATACAGGGTGTTGCAAAATTGGTACGTGATTTTATAAGGTCGTTGACACTCGTTGATATGTAGGTCACTGTGTCACGTCAGGGTTGTTGGTACCCAGTTTTCGAGTAAAACTTTGGACGTTAATTACTCAAAAACGGTACCGTATTTTGAGATTCTGACTTCTTTCCCGGGCTTAGATTTAACATGCTGCACATGCTGGTTTCGGCTTGATATACCCTTTTTGCAACACCCTGTATATCTACTTACTGAAAACTTATGCTACAAGTATCTAGTTGAAAGCCCATTACAAGTTTTCACTTATTACCAACGGAATATTACAAATTCTAAATGTAGCATTAGCTAAACACGTGACTAAACACAAAACAAAATTATGAACCAAACTTATTGGTTAAAAAATGACTAAATCCGAAAAGTCCACACTAAGTGCATTAAAAGAGCACGAAACTCTCAAAAGAATATCTGAACTGAACTGTATATATATATATATATATATATATATATATATATATATAGTTTTGCCATCAAGCGGTCTACCTCAGGTTGTCGTGCGCCCACGTGGTCACTAAGCTCAGCCTAATCGGAAAAAAAATTGAGAGTGTAGACGGTCCTTATTATATTAATATTGTCAAGTTGCGGGTAGAACTAAATATCCACGTAAGCAAGCACCGCGTGGTCGCAAGTCTGGGCTGACTGAGATAGTCAACAGACTGATGCAGTGTTGTGTTGTGACTTTGTGAGTACGAGGGATCCAGTGGTGTGCTGTGGTGAGCTGAGACGGTCAAGGAGCGTGGCCGACGTGATGGCTCGGCTCAGGCAGTAGATACAGCGAGTCCAAAGCTAAGTAACCTTTCAAGCTTCTGTTTTCCTGTCTTTTATAAATTTATTGGTGTGTGTTAAAGTCATGCTTTTGATTTCTTGATGTGTGTGCGTTAATAATACATGGGTTAGATGAGCTATGATGGAGGTTAGGTAGGTGTTGTAAGATGGATAGTTTAAATATCAGTGCGCCGTGAGGAACAGTCTTATATGATGAGCCCAAGAGTAATCTAGATTATCCAGTAAGAAGCCTCATGGGATTAACCACAGGGAGCTCAGGTAGTCGGGCCGTCTCCGATACCTATTTGGTTTTTCTTAGATTCCATGTTCCGATAATTACCATAATTAGTACTAGATCATATAGGTAACTACAGAATGTTCGTAAGAATGGACCGACTTTTTTTAATTAAGTATTACCCAAAAAAAAAAATATATAAACAGATATCTTCCGATATTAAAAAAATCAAAACCATAATTATAGGGCATAAAAGGTCGTAATGGTAACAGTTCACAGTATAGGTACATTAGGTACCGTATAATATACAGTGTCGGCATACAGTATCTGCGCTTATACAGTATCTGTATCAGTATCAGTGTACTGTATCAACATCAGTATAGAGTATCAATGTACATACCAGTACAACGTATCAATATACAGAATACACTAACTGCCTCTGTGGTCTAGTGGTAGAAGCTTCGCTTCATGACCCAGAGGTCCCGGGTTCGATTCCCGGGTGGGACCATCAATTTGTGTTTCTAAATTGTGGTTCTGAGTTTGGTTAGGACATAGAAGGCTGATCACCTGATGTCCGAAACAGTGAAACGATCCATGCTGTCGGATGGGCATGTAAAGCAGTCGGTCCTGCGCCTAGCTCTCTCCAGTCGTGTCGGTCAATCCGTCCCATTGGGCTATGAGAGTGATGGAACAGAGAGTGCTCCTGTGTACTGCGCACACACTTGGGCACTATAATCTACTCCTGCGTAGATGGCTGATCTCAATTGAGATTGGCCGCCGTAGTCGAAATTCGGCTAGGAGGACATTATACAGAATACAGTATCCGTATACAGTATCAGCATACCGTATCCGTATAAAGCGTATCGGTATACGGTATCCATACTCACAATGTTGTAAAAAAGAAAGCTTAATACATTTTCACGAATTGTCTCACCTACTGTATACTGGTGGCAATAACTGTGAATTTTATTAAAACGTTTTTAAATATATTTCAGTATTTAGCACACTTTTGATACCCTATAATTTTGATTTAGGTTGATGTTTTAATTTAATTTTCAAAAACTTTTTCATTGATGGCGAATACGTACCACGCGAGCGCTTATAAAATCTTTCTGACTATAAACTGTTTCTCTTATTATTGTACCTCCTACGTACGCGGTACAGTAGATAGGTACGATAGGTACCTGGTACAAGGCAGCTAAGATGCGGTAGTGAAACTTTGAAGGTAACTAGTCAATTAGCAAAGACTCGACCGTTTCCCAACTTGTGAACCAAGTCAAGTTTGAAATGCAAGGCTTAGTAGGTATGCCACATTTGCAACACCTTTTATACGTACAGCCGATTCACATATTTTTTTACTCTATGTAGCATTTTGTACATACAAACCAGCTTTAAAATGGCTTCCATATATTTAGCTAAGCTCTACCCAACCATACAAGAGACAGCCCAATGACAAGTCAACCGTCATGTCTCATTTACATAAATATGGTAATTTCTAAGTCGCAAAACAAAAGAAGCCATTTTGGCGGAACAATTTGCCAACCCTCCATGAGTTCCATGTGGAAGGTAAATTATATCATTTAGGTACATAAGTATAGTCAATGTCTGCACCTATACCTACATACATACCTAAATAATATAAGTACATACATAACTACGTAGGCACATCATTCAGCCTATGTAAAGTAGCTACCTTGTGGTATGACTGAACAACTTTTGTTAAGAATTATGTTATTATACAACGAAGAATAAACATTTTCATTGATTTTCGACGACGCACATTCTTAAATTCATTGTTTTGCAACAAATTGTAGTGATAGTTTACAACTGTACGCCCATGTCTGGCTTAATAGGTTTTCAGGTTTTCTGACTATCTTTCAACATAATCATCCTGCAACTGTAGCAAATTTAAAAGCCTTCTTCTTACAAATTGATATAAGTAGAAGCTATCACTGCTCTCCCAAAGCGCTGTCAGAACATTTAGTAGGTACGTGAAATTTTTCAGTCGAAGCACACACACAGTGACACATGCTACAACAGACGAGGCACAACTCACATACATAACACATTCACGGCGTTCGCTCACGTAATTGTGAATAACTGTTCGATCGTGTACCGCCCGCCTAATGCTAAGAGAAGGACACAAACACTGAAAAACTGAAGAAAGAAAAGGACGGAAAATATGAACAAGATCATGGTTTAAGCAAAAACGGGGTGTGTGCGTCTTTATGTTGTCATTTGTTTTTGGATATTATTTTTTGATGGCCTGCTGTGGGACGTGGGCTCTACTCTACTTTATAACTTTAGGTTATCAGTAAAAATAGCTCCATACTCATATCTATGATGAATAATAGCTATATTTTTATGGATAGAAAATACTTACTATCTCAAAATATCAAAATGCTACACTAATTCATCATTCGTATCCAATCACCAATGTTTTGCATGTGGCGAATACGAATTGAATAGATACCATAGCTTCAGTTATTGATTACAAACATCACTAAGAACTAGAGAAGAAGAGAGCAATAATAATAATATAAGTCAACCGCGATCATGCTCACAATTAACATCTACTATTCTAGCTACGGTGTAACTGTCCGGCCATCGACAGATAACTGAATGATCCTCATAAGCCACAAAATCATACCTCTGCGGCTGCCGTTGGTATACCGAATCAGTTAAGTTGGTACCTACACCTAACTGTAACTATTTACTAAGTCGCACGCGGTTGCACCTAAAACCATGAGCAAAGTAACATTTTCAGTCTGTCAGCACGGCACGGGTGCACCTCCCCCCTCCCTCCGCCGCCCCGCCGCCCCGCAGGCCGCGGGGGGGTGATGGATGAGCTGCCCAGTCATGCTGCAGCGCCGCCGTGCTTTGTTTCACAAACTGACAGCAAAAAATGTTGCCAGCTTTTCTAAAATGAAGCCGTAATGAGGCTGCAAATGGGAAAATGTTTGCATACTCCGCTGTGTCGGCCTCCTTGGTGGGGTTTTTGTTTTTTTTTCGTCTACCGTGCTTGAATTTTGTCGTTGTTAAACACAAAGTACCTACCTACTTACAAAGGCGGATATTAAATAAGATTATGTGTTTCATATTAATCGATTGATTAGATGGTTTCGGGTATTTTTTGTTTCTATACTTACTTACCTAACCTAGGTATACTTTGTCATTATTTACAAAATATATTGCAAAAAAAACATCTATCAAACCTTCTTGAATATATGAACAGTTAATTAATTAAATTTATTAGAATAATTAAACATAAGAAAAACAAAATATCACCACCCTACACGTCTTGCTCTTTGTCGAAAATAACTTAGAAATTCAATCAAAATCTCTTCTATGCCGCTAACCCGCTCCTTATCAAATCTCAATCACTATAATACACAAATAAACATTTGATAACAAAAGATGGATGGTGGACACGCGGCCGACTCCAATTGATTTAAAATTAAATCGAATACTTCCAATGATTGATGATGGAGTTGACACTCGCGACTCACGCCCCGGGTTCCGTAGCGAGACTCACTGGTGCATGATGGGGTTAACCCTTAAGCTGTAATACTGTACAAAAAACTAAAATAGGGTTAAGAGTCCGAGTATAGCACCTACTCGGGATTAGCAGCTAAAGGGTTCTATCCTATTATTTGTGGGGGTGTAAATACATGCACCTGGAACTCTCTCGAATGGAAACTATTCGCATATCCAGCTATCTGAAATCAGTTTAACTGATCCGTGTCAAAATTCCAAAATGCCTGCGGAAGTAGCATTAGGACTGCATAATGCATTTTCGTTATCGTCTTTATTTTTAAGGTTTAAATTAAAAATAGTATAAGTAATTACTACAATAGACAACTTGAAAATCAGTGGTATGTCATTAGCTGCAAAACAGGCAATGATTAAGTTATGATTTTTTCAACTAATACCTCGCAATGATTAGTTCATAATTATATGCACGCCATTACAGTAACTACGTATAGATGATAAGAATATTTTCACAAATAAGCTATGATTCGTCACACCTAAGAAAATTCGCAATCCACAACTCTCATTAGCTGTTCTTTGCTTCATATTATAGCCGAGAGGCTATTCAGGACAACGTAGTGACTCTATTTCTACTCACAGCTAATTAATACAGTACATTACAGTATATTGGTACAGTCTGTTAATAAACCATCTTCTGGAATCTACAGATATGAAAATGTCACTCACTATACAGTCTGAAAATTAAAGAACAAAAGGGCATAACGAAGTCTGGAATTTTGCGTCATAGCTGCATCCTTCACCTAAGCTTGTCCATGTAGCGCCTTTTGATAATTTGGTATTTACAAATCATGTAAAATATTGATTTATTATTTCTTCAAGAAGACCAACGTCGAGCGCTCTTTCATCACAAGACGAACATAACATATCGACGATCAACGATTACAATAGTTTTGCAAACGTTCTTTAACCCTGAATAGGTGCTTCTGGCTAATGCTCCCAACACTTGATGACAATGATTACGTCGATGATGGATGTGCGTCGCAGTCACGCCCCAACTTCCGTAGGGCTCACGCCAGGGCTCTCTTTGTTGGAGTTCCCGTGTGGAAATTTGCAATTTTCGCGTTCCCTGATAGGGAAACGTTGCGTAGGCTGCTAGGCTAGACCGAAGACCTTAAGTAGCCGGTAATAATAAATGAAGAAGCCTGGTTGGTTTATGATCGAGTAATTTTGGATCTGGATAGGATTTTTTCTAGTAGTGGAGGCGTTTTTTTTGCTGATATTCACAGATAAACGTCAAATATTATTTAAAATTACAATACATCTAATACATTAATATTCAACCATACTTCTAGCAATTATGCTACCTAATGTAACTAAACACATAAAGTAGTCTCAACATTGCCTAGCAACTTAAATAACATACTCAGAGAACCTACATAACATCCCTTGAGTACCTAAAGCGGGAGCGGACTTATAACATGAAAGCAATTTACCTACACCGCAGAAACACTTGCGACAAACCCCACTTAGTGGAAAGTTGTCTGCTCAAATATGCGCGCTCAAAAAGGAAGATGCTTCATAATCTTGTTAGCACTCAAATTTGCATTAATTAAGAGCTTTCGCGGGCGAGGACGCGTTTGACTTCATGTTTGGACTGAGTGGAATATTATTATTTTTGTGAAATTGCGATTACGTATTCTCGTAAGCATTAATCTATTGAACTTTCATGATAGGGTTGATTTTTACCAGTGCAGTACACCACCAGCTAAGCTGATTTATAGCTAAACTATGCTAGCTAAGCGAAACTAAACTAGAACGAGCTAAGCTGGGTTATTTTTGCTCGCGGTCTTCTCGCGTGTGCCGGTTGCACAATCCGGCATTACACTCTTTAAAAAAACTTTGATTTACTAAAAGTAATACTAAATACGTATTGCTATATTTATTAACCGAAAAAAATATTTTTTTCACCAGTAGCTACACGTACTAACAACCACTCTTTTAGAACTCCTTAAGAGAAATCCTCACATATGGCAGTAGTTGCGAGAGTAAACCTGGAGAGCCTAACTCCACACCTACTCGAGTATTAGCCCGGTAGGGGGGGGGACAAAGTTAGATAATATTCAAATGGTACATGTAACGACGCCCCCACCGCCGCCTCTCGCAATATAGGGGGTACTGTCTAGGTGAAAAGTTGTTGGAGCTTTGGAGAGATATATTTATATTTTATTTGAAATTATATAGGTATCTCTTTCTAAATTAAAACTTCTAAATTGTTTTATTTAGTTGACAAATATTATATTTTTTTTATTTTTTACGCCCCCCAAAAGTAACGCTCTACAGAGTGCAAAGCATAAAATTTGCTTTTAATGTTTAGTTCTCATTAAAAACGTCCACGTTGATAACAGGAACCAAAAAATCAAACCAATCCACTTTTTATAAATGCCCACCGAATTCGTTTAAAGACACTTGCGCGCCCGCCAGTCCCTTCTCCGAGCTGGAGGGTGCTCTCGACAATTTCCTCCTCTGGTAATTCACTAGGATTTAATTTAAATTAGTTTTGGCTTGGCTTAATAGCTTCTCCCTCCCCCAGGGGAAGGGAGAGGGGAGGGGGTGTGGGCGAAGCTCCAGAAGTCTGTAGTGGAACGTTTTTACTGTCAATGAGTGATAAGTGGTTGTAAGAAGCGATTTTTATTCCGTAGCTTTTGCGGACGCTGCGTTTGTTTTGGATTCGAGGGAAATCTTTTCTGTAATTCTGTTTAGTATGACGATGTACTGACGATGCTAAACAACCAACAAAAACGTTGGTTGTTTAGCTCCTAGTTTAGTTATTGATAAATTAATTAATTTAGATCTTGTAAAAATGCTCAGACTTAGGTAGGTATTAAATATTAAGGACTAAAAGATAATCTTCAGTTTCATAACTTGTCATTACGGTAGGATCTTTAAGAAGTTTGTCAGAAAGGCTTTCCCCTCCACAGCATGCATATATTGTATAAATAAATAAAAGGTGAATTAATCACTGCACCAACATTTTTACCAACCCCTCCCATTTCAAAAGCCATAAAAATCACAAAGCACAACGCATCAACGAAATATCTGCACAGACACTTCATACATTTTCAATTAGGACACCCTGGCGAGCAATACTTCCCGAACATTCACTTTTTATAATCACAAACCGACGTCCATCTTACAACAACTAGCTACCTACGAAACTTTGTAAAAACCGGTGTAAATAGACCTCTCTTTTGCTGATAACTTTGAGTTCGACGTAGGGGTGCGCGAGGTCCTAATAGAATGGAGTTAAAAGTGCACAGCTGCAGTAGTTAAGGTTACGAGGCACTAGGGAGGCGCGCCTCGGGGAGGCGAAGCCCTAGGGCTCCGCTGACGGACCGGAGTCGTTATAGGAGATAGCACTGTGATTAGTTTGTGCATTTATTGATGACTTTGCGGCGAAAATGCGTGATTTGGGCGGCTCGGGGTATTGCTTTCTATCAGTACCTACTTAATGGTCGTGAAAAGTGTATTATAATGTGAAGTGTCGGGTCGGAGGTAGTGCAACGCTTCTTTCATATTAGGAAACTTTATAAAACAAACAATGGCTAGATTGATGAGTTGAAAATAAAACATTTCTTAATAGTCATTCAGGCTAAAGTTATGTTAAAGATTCTCAGTTAACATTAAAGAAGCATAGTAGTAGGAAATTTACAGACCATAATTTTAATCTATAAATAAATCAGCATACAAATTTTATAATGTGTATTTAATCTGCAAATTTAATGCATAGAAATGATGTCTAAACAAAATTTTACGAGCGATCCATCAAGGTTTATCGTCACATCATTTTATGATACACTCCGCCGCTCTCAACCCTAAATTGCCAGTTCAAAGATAAGCACCAAAAATGGCCAAATATTATAAATGACAGGTGTCCTTTTAATGCCCACTAACAGCTTTTATTATATTAAATAGAGATAACATTTACAGACTTCGCCAACCGCTGAAAGAGCCGTAAACAATGCCGACATGTCAGCCGCTGACGCCCGCGACACATGTTTCAATTATTCTTATCTCCTATCTTTATTTCGGTTGTATTCGAGATATGTCTGTCATCCGACACTTTACTCGCAGTACTTCCATTCACCGCGCTTAATCTATGCTTTTTTATATTCATCAGCTCGCAGAAAACTAGTAATGTTCTTGCGTAACCGGTGGTAAATCAATTCAATGAATGCATTGTAATAATTTAAACAGTTAAAGATGGTGCGATAATGTTAGTAGTCTGCCGCAATCGACGCCGAGTTATAGTATTGTAATTGACGCATCTGCCATAATAATGTACTCTGCCCTTATCTGCTGTAAACATGGCGAGGGTCCGACCTACACACGTCATAAATCAAGGGTTATAGTTGAAGGAGAACAATTTTAAAACATCTACTTACTTACTTACTACCTAGTGGTTATAAAGTTGTCATACATATTAGGTACTTACCTAGGCCCGATTTTACCATTGAAAAGCAAAGGCTATTCCGAAAGTATGTCTTCTATTTACTCGAGCGAGAGTAACCAACGTCATACGTCAACTTATTCTCGGAATTGAAATCAGTTGCCTTAGTACGATGTCATACCGCATACCTATCATATTTATTTGTAGAAGTCCTTATTTATGAACTAGGTAGGTACTAGCCATATATTATTTTAGTTCTAAAACTACTTACACGGATGGTACATTCCGTGTTCGTAGCACAAAAGACGCATGCATCTTCTCCCGCTCCCAAGACGCCAAGCGCCGGCGTCATAAATAATACAATCCAATTTGAATCAGTTGTTGAAACTTGTTCAAGTTCCGAATGCAATCAGAATGTCAACAAAGATGGCGGCAAGCGGGAAACAAGCGGGAAAGTTGGTATGACGTGTCAATGGAACAAAAGCTTCAAGGAAATCTGGATTTATTTGCGCTCATGATTACTGTTAAGGAACTCGGAGCTTTTGATAACATGGGTACTTGTACGTATCATTGAATGCTTAAAATTATAGGTAGGTACCTACCTTCCTAAGAACTATACTTATTTCATTTGCTACAAACTTACCAACTTAGTAGCAAGTATATCTATGCATAAACACAAAAGAAAATCAAAAGCCAAAAACCGCTAACTGAACAACACGCTAATAAACCACAACCCACCGCAACACATCTTCATTTTGTATTCTATAAAAAGTAATAGGTGCATTTGTTGCTACATCATAATAAAATGGCCGATATAATATCGAGGCTCCCTCTGGCGATGAAAAATAAATAAAAATGTAAGGGCGGGAAAGCGGCGGCGGAAATGTAGAGCCACTTAGTGCCTCCCCAGCCTCCCTGAAGGGATTTACTGGAGGCGACGATTTTTTGCTACATTGTTTTAGGTAAAACATAAGACTAGTATAGGTACTGATTTCAAGCGATGTGCTTAAGGTACCTACCTATTGTAGGTGATTTAGCACAATAAAAGCCATAGACATTTCAAATTCAAACCCAATAAATAATTTTATGAAAATTCGATAAAACAAGATTTTGACAAGTTTGAATACCAAATCAAATCCTACGAAGGGATATCAATAAAATAAGATCCAATTTTAAAGTAAAACAAGCTTAGTTTCGCAACCGCGGCACGTCTAGGCGGCGGCGGCGGCGTGGTCAGCAGACGCGAGTAAAACAAATCGAATGGCGACACCCCCAATACTGACGACCACGTCTGCTTACTTGCTGTAATAATACATATATTGTAGTTTTATTGCTGCCCCTTTGTACACTGGCTGAAATCATGAAACTGAAGCTCGTCTATGCTAAGTGGTAAAGATACTGTGGATGACAGCGGTGCCAAAGGTATCGAGTTCGATTACCAGCTAGTCACATCACACAGTGAACATCAATACCCCACGTATTGATGTTCACTGGTCTTGAATGTGCTGACTCATGAATGCTACCGAGTAATAGTAGCGAATAGAAATTTAAAGCTAAAGGTCAAAACCTGGTTTGAATCATAATTGCATCGACCGCTATCCGCTATAATAAAAGCTAGTGGCAGACAGTTTGATCCACGTTATGTCGTGTTTGGTAAGTAAATTTTTCACACGCATATGATACCAACCTACATTGACTGAACATTAAATCGCGGAAAAAATATTATACCTAATGCCATCTTACCATGGATAACTAAAAAAAGTGTTGCAAAAAATGTTTCCTTCCCGCACAGTCCCACCCAAATAACAATGTAAATCCTAGGCCCTATTTGATCCCATCATGTCCACGGCTTGTTGTCTGTTTGTAACTCACACTCATCGGCTCGGAGCCCTATTCTAGATAAATGATCTATGCATAAGTACGGCTGAGTTCTGGTTAATCAAACTCTTATATAAATATAGAAAACCTCGATTATTTATTTATTACAAACAGTTTATTGTAAACAAAAGCACGAATTTAGATTTTATAAATTTGGATTGTACCCAAATTCATAAATAGTTAGGTTTGTTTCCGAACGCAATATTAAAATAATTTTAATCTTAATCTCTTATTACCTTATCCAAAGGTTGTCTGGCAGAGATCGCTTTTACTGATAAGACCGCCTTTTGCACCCTAATTAAGTTGCAATTTGTTAATTTTATTATTCTTTGTTGGTATACAAATAAAGTGTATTCTATCTATCTGAAATTTTGAAATAAGTACTTAACTACATAATCATAAATATGCATAATATTATTTTAATTCCCTTGCTTATACAAAAATGTGACCCCAATTCTATTTTCCAGTTCCACATGGCTTTGGAAACTCTCCGATGTCCAGGATACAGACGCGGGCATGTTTTGTTAGCGTAAAAAACTTCTATTCGATTTATCGAAACCAATTTTAGTTGGGCAAATAAAACGAAGGCCATCAACATTCAACACCTTTGTCGGGTTCCGCTCATTTTATTCGGGATTGGGGATTTTGATACAATTCTATCGAATATTGGATGATGCGCCATCTGTTTGCAAATAAAAAATTTACTGCCAGTAGTTTCATCAACCGGACTTCTCTATGAATCAACTTATTCTTTATTCGAGAGAAAAAAATGTTAATATTAAATAATCCCCTGAATTATTTTTTACTGAATTTGAAAAAAGAAGCTGGCACTATGCTTGTCATTAGTTTTAACCGCACCATTAAAAGAAAATAGTTACATACATATAGAAAATTTGGCCTCAAAAGTAAATTATTTCTTATTTTTTTGTGATTTTGGAAGTCGTTTTTTTTTAAATATATTTATAGACACTTTATTGCATACTTACTTAAAAAAACATACACAGACAAAATACAAAATAAGAAAAATTTTGTACGTAAAGGCGGGCATATTGCCAAAAAGCAATTTCTTCCAGCCAACCCTGGCTAGATGTACTTAATTAGATTAAACCTTAGCACTAGTTGCATTAATCATACACCAACTATAGCTAATATCATTTCCAATTTCCCACACCCAGTGCAGAGAAGCCAACACCGCAACTTATCCGCTTAAGGAATTATGGTAAGAGCTACTCAAAATCTAATTTAGAAAACATAAGTCGCGTAAAACCAAAACCCGAGGGAGAGCAAAAAACTCAATAGAGAATTATAACAAATACGGCACACGGTCGCAATTTCACACTTTATTAATGCAAGTATTACAGCTAATTCCGACAGTTGACACGTGCCGAATTGCCCCAACTTCCCCTACACAGCTGGAGCAACTCCTTGTCACTATAAAATCTATCATAAATATAGTACAATAGAAACTAAAATTTAAAAAAGCTTTATGTCACTGAATCTTTGATTTGTGCTCTTGGTAATTTCTGGTTGCATTATCAACCGTATTGTTACGATATTTAAATCGCAAAATCCAAAACAGTAGCTATGGCTAAAAGCAATTTCCTATGTATTTATTGGAAATAAAGTCCTGCAGGCTGGATATAGGTTTCCAAATGCTTTGTCGCTTCCAGATAAGGGGAGAGTGGCACAAAACGATTGCTCTTGCTTTTTTTTTGACAACGCGAATTGTCCCGTTTTTATTTTTATATGTTATCTGCAAATTAAATGAGATTTATTTTGGTGTTGCTTGAATATTTTATTCCAACCAAATAACTAAATTAAACTACCTACAAATACTTAGGTATGCTTAGCAACAACATACTTTTATTTCACTTATAATTTATAGGTAAGTACTTACCGAATAGCTATAAAATCTAGACTTGATTCTAGATGTTGTGAGTAGGTACTGCCTGCCTAAAAACCAATTACCTACAAACCTAGCCATTCCAATAAAATTATGAATTAATTTGGGCAATAAAGCGGCAAGACTGCGCAGTAAAGATCCATAGATAAACTAGAGCGGGGGGCGGCGACCATAGATCATAGAGTAATGCGGTCACGCTCTATGGTATTAAGTGTCAGTTATCGTCGCTATGGGCTTGCGCACAATTTTTATAATACATTTTTGTATTTGTCATCTCCCCCTAACGTTGTATTTGTCGTAGCTAATGCTAGTAACTTAGACATGCTTTGTAATAACTGGTTTAAAACAAAGGTTTTAAAAATATACGTAATGCACTTTTGTAGATACCTACTTTTATTATGATTCTTGGTAATAAAATTAAAGTAAAAATAAAATTAATTAATTTCATTATTACTTAACTAATAACTATACTTTATTTATTTATTTATAATCATTGCAGTGATACATAGGGTACAGAAGAATTCCCACAAAACCAATATTTTTGGTTTGACTGTGGGTAAATGGTGACATTTTAATTAAGCTATTATTTAAAAATTAACAAAATAAACAATATATTGACTGTGTCAAGTGAGCAGTGCAAGGAAGGCACCACTCTCAATCATAATAAGTTTTAAGTATCATAATAAGTTTTAAGTAAATGTGTTTTTAATAATGTTTTAAATAAAGAAAAATTTTTCTCATTTTTAATAATTACCGGTACTTAATTAATTATATAATTTGGGTTTTTTTTACAAAGCATTCTTCCACCTAAATAATTCTTTGTGTCTGGTATTAGTATGGTGGTACTTCTAAATTAATATAACAACAGTTTGATCAATTTTAACGATACATTTAATATGTACAACCTAAGCAGTTAACAAACAATACGTGATACTTTCAACTGCACAAAACTAGAAATTTTCATCTCTGCCCATTTCACACTTGCCCCGCAACAACAATAACATGAAGTCCCGGATTGAAAACGGGATTATAATGAAATGATTCATATTTAAGTAAGTCCTCCCCCACGGATGGCCATGTTTCTTATTAGAGAGGTGTTATGACTGGTTTCTTTATTGTTGTGCAAAATTGCAATTGTATCGTTTTTATTGCACGGTAAATTTAAGTTAGAGGGCTTCAGATAAATTAAGATTGACTACATAGTACCTAGCTAGGCAGAACAAAGACTATTAAGAGTATATAATAATATGTAGAGTATTGTAGAGGTATATGAGACGACCGAATGGCGTAGTGGTTAGTAACCCTGACTACTGAGCCGATGGTCCCGGGTTCGATTCCCGGCTGGGGCAGATATTTGTTTAAACACAGATATTTGTTCTCGGGTCTTGGATGTGCCCATAAAATGGCAATAGGCCCGCCCCCTATTACATTGGGACTAGCATAACACTCTGGCGAAAAGTGGGTGCAGCAATGCACCTCTGCCTATATACCCCGCAATGTACTCCACATTAGTACAAGGCGTGAGTGCGTGTGTGTGTGTGTGTGTGTGTATTGTAGAGGTATGTTGTTAAGTGCTTGCACGTAAGTAGTGGTTTACTGTTCTAGTTATAACGTACACGGAGCTAATGTTATATAGGTAACCTCACCCCTAGACGCAAAGTGACCAAATCCAAATAAAAAAAAGATTGGATAATAAAAAAAAATAGGATGTTGCATTTTGTGTTTTTAGTCAATTTACAATTAAAACCCATTTTAATTTCGTTTTTTATGATAGGTCACTTTTGGTTTAGGGGGGGTTCAATATACAACTTATGTATATATATAAACAGCTTCCTGCAAACTGAAAAAAGTCATCAGTAGCTATCTACTTAAACTGTATGTGCCCATAATTTAGCAATTGCAAACAGTACAGAGCGATTCCCACAAAACAGCTAACCCTCAATGAAAAAACAATATCACAGTGAGGCTTAAACGCAACAAATAGGTTCCCAGACCGACGTAATCCCGATGAATCCCGGCGGAGATAACGCGATAACAGTCGTAATAGCCGAATATCTGACGACGGCGATCTTCGGCCATCTCCGGCCATCTCCGTGACGTAGGGCTGCCAGCAGGGTGGACTTCTTGCGGACTTAGTAAAGTTGTTTTGATGGTTTCTTAAATTGATATTAATTTATATGTTATCTCGGTAATCCCAGCATAACTATTATATACCGGTAAAAATCAATACAGTTACCAGTACCTTTAAGTATTGTATAGTACTTAATAATAACAATAAAAAAGGAATATTTTCTAAAAGCATTTAAGTACTAAAAATTTAACAAAAGCTTACCAATAATTACCAAAACTATCGTCCCTGACCCAAGCTAGGCATATATGCAGTTGCAGATGAATTATATATAATTTTTCCTTCAGTTCCATTGCAAGACTGTCATCCCTATCTCCGTGGATCTCCGTAATGTGTCGGTAATAGACCGACACGCGACGCACGCGTGCGCGACGCGACACTCGCGCCACGCTGCTGTTTGTGTCCCGGCTCTGCGGGATTAGCACCACTGTGTGGCGGGATTACGGGATGCGTTTCATTCTCCGCTTCATTGTATGCTACATTGGGTAATTCAGTTTGATCGCGGTGTCTTCATACTGTCTGAGTTGTCTGATAAAGGTACTAAAATTCCTCTTCTATAAATACAGAGATCACTCTTATGAGTTTATAATAAATTGCTCCTGTAATAATAGGTATGCCCATACCACGCAACAAAAAATTGTAGGTAGTAAGTAGGTACTTAGTTTAGAGTTTTACTGAGCATAATCAATATTATACCTAACGAGCATAAAATCAACAATAAAATTCTAGAACGTGGATCAGAAAAACTTTAACTTTTGGAATTGTGCCATTATTGTAATACTGATGTCCAATCTGGAGATCCTACTGGTTTCGCACTATCTCTGAGTGTTTCCCATCGGGACTTCCCTTGTTGGTGTTTGCTTTTACTTTCAGTGATTGCTGGCGCCGATATGATATTTTAGCTTTGTTCCCTCGTAAATTAGACAAAGGATTAGAGGGTCTTATTACTATGTAATTTAAATGTATCAGTGCAGAATCGAATATGCTATGATAACAAATACGAATAATAAAATAAGATGTAAGTACTTGAGTACTAATTGTAAATACTTACTACTTATATACCTACCTAAATAAAATATCATTATGAATTAGGTATATGTATAATTAAAACTGTACACCTATATCTGTGTATTTTTTCTATGGCTCTCATGTTGCTGAAAATAAACGGCTATTATTATAATTTATAATCTAAAAGATGACCAATAGGTAAAAGAAAAAAACCGTCTTCTAGGCCTTTTCTCGGCACGTGTACTTCTCTAGATATTTAAAAATAGAACGCAGTTTTTGTCATTTTTAATGACGACACTGCGTTTATTCGAGCATGTCGTTTCCAGCCAGGTTTACGGTCGCAGCTATTTATTGATTGCTGGGAGCAGTGAGCCACGACGCACACTGGCAGCTTTCGATAAACAAGGGCTAAAAAAGTAAAAAATATATAAATAAAAGATGGCGGACAAAGCACCGCCCCCCGCTGTGTTCGCGGCTACCGTTCCTAAAACGTATTCTTTGGGAATCTAAGTAGCGGATGAGGTGGTGATGTGGTGGTGTCGCACGATGTCAAATTATATTACTTATCGATAAGGTAGCAGGCGGTATCGGTTAATTGTATAACATTTAGCAATAACAGGTAGAATTACTGCTCAGTATATTAAAGATATGTACCTTTATATATATTATAATTTCCTATTATAGGTACATTCTTAATACTGATAATTTTTTTCCCAATACATGTAGAACAAGAATCGTTAAAGTCATAGAACGATACAAACTTCCAAGTTAAACCTACTATGAGACATTCCACTTATAAATATTGAGATAATTACGATTTTCCTGTCGATTGAATGTTTCATCGACATGAACACTATCGATACTCTCACAATGATCGCTAGGACCGTTCCCAACAATCGTAAAAAACTCCGAATCAATCGCACAAACGCTAAATTTTTTTCAATCGATCGTCTTTTAGTCAAACTCCAGTGCTATCGACTTATTCAATTTCAACGCACCTGTCATGGTGAGATCATTTCCGTTCGCTTTTTGTCCGATTCCATCTATTTTTCATTCGGAATCGATAGCGAGAACTAACGATTCGATACGCGCATTCCTCAACTATTTCTTCAGTTGGATTCTTCGATTGCAGTGCAATCAATGACTCTTCTGATCAGTCGAACGCTACTGAGTTTCTTGTTAGCCTTTAATTTGTTTGTGACTCTGAGGATTGGAATTGAAATCAATTCCTTACGACGCGATGTGATCCCATAACAAAGTGGAATGAATTAGTTGTGGTGGAGAGTAAACTTAATCGATTCTCGGTTTTCTCGCTAAAGTCATCCATAGTGAATGGAATGTTTGTGACACATAGAATTAGACATACAGTACACAACTAACACAGCAGCTAAGTACACATATTTTACTTACCTAATAGGACTAGGAACATTTGGAATCTGATTTAATTGCAATACCTAACTATAGTCTTCCTCCGCAACTTTTTGCATTTTACGCAAGTTCTACAAAGTTCTTAAGCATAAAAATATACCACAAAAATCACCGTTTTAGTTTTCAAGTCAAACTTCATCCTTGTGTGTTAGAATAAAAACTTTTTTCACCTGCAATGCCTACTTACTCTGCTAAGGCAATAGCTAAATTACTTATCTACTTAATTATGGGCGGGTGGGTATATTCCGTAAAAAAGTATTACTTATAAAAAATAAGCATTAATGACAACAAGCCATCAATCAAAAGCTAATTAACGATCACCCAATAACATTGGCGTGCTAACACCTTTGGCCGAAAGGTAATTTGTCAAAAAAACCTGATACAATTTGGTCCACTTAGCGAGCTCCCTGAGGGGTATATCAATTTTGAGTATTTAGCACCGAGTCATCCGCCGCATTGCGTGATAGAAGGACTCGGCCAGAGGTCGTCAACCAATGATTTTGTTAGTTTAGAAATGATATATTTGCACATTAGTTTCTTACAGCTTTTCTGAAGACACATCAATTAGTGAATAATCAGTCAGAAATTGCAATAATTATCTTTAAAAACCCATGTCATAAGACTAAATAACAGTTTAAAATTACGTCTTGCAAGACGTGGTTTATGGCAAGATGCTCTGTAGTAACCTGAAATTCAGACACAATGTACTCTTTATCTATTAAGTATAGTACTCTTTTTAAGTATGTACTTATTGAGAACTCATTATGTACCTAGTTATATAAAATAAATAATAAAAATGATCATAGAGGTTTTAGGGGGCGCGACTTTTAAAATACTAGTAACGTAATAATATACTTTACCTACACATACATACATCAACAAACTTAAAGCAGCCCTCTTTCAAGGTTTGTTCATAATGTTGGCAACCCCTGTGCTAGAGGATGTTCGATTGTGTTGCGCCCGCGCAGCCACCCCGCCGCGTCCTGCGCAGCGAGTGGCCCGCGACCCAACTACCAATCAAAATTGTGGAAACTCATCTCTTACTGTCCTTCCACACTTAATAGGGGTATTAGTTACAAGGACTTTAACAAATTATGCCGTAAATACTCGTATATTTCGTTGCACTATGTCTTCAAAGGTTTTCCGGACTTTTTTTTACTGTGCCGGCGACAATTAAATTAAAAAGTCTTTATTGACACCATACTTAAAATCAAAAATGTAAGCTGAGAAACTTAAAAACATAAAATTTAAACCTTTAAGAACTAAAAAATTACCCCCGAGATTATAATTATGTCAGTCATGCTATTTTTTTATTATTAATTTTCCTTTTGCGCAATCAAAGTGTGACACAGATTCACTACATTACATACAATATACGAAGAAAAACACAAAATAAAAGTATTGAATGAAATATGTATTTTTAATGTGTTAATTTATGTATGTAAGTTTGCTTAAATAAATATTTAAATTAAATAATTGAAACATAAGGCAATCAACACACAGACGGAACGAAGCAGATTTTTTTTTCTTAAGTTGTTACTCGTAATTATTCCATTTTTCATAACGAAATCTCTATTCCAAATCCCTTTCTATTGTCGCCAATATCGTGTAATCCTTCACTAATAATCCCATGAAACATGAATAATTGTTATAGGTGCATGCACTTACCCGGTAATCTTGTTAATTATCTTTATTACCTCTGCATATGTTGCTAGTTGCGGTTTCATTGCGGCAATCGATGGATTGAGATGTGTAGGAATCGTTCGGTTACTATTTTTTATTACTAAATTAATATATAATAATATATATAATATATTATATAAAATTAATCTATTTTTTATTATATAGAAGTTAGTTGACTATCAGTGCATCCATGTATGTATGTATGTTCTTTATAAATATGTAAGTATTTGATTATGATTATTGAAAGAATGAAAATTAATATATAATAATATATATAATATTATATAAAATTAATCTATTTCTTATTATATAGAAGTTAGTTGACTATCAGTGTATCCATGTATGTATGTATGTTCTTTATAAATATGTAAGTATGTGAAGAAACAAGTAGGTATAGGCCTACCTATCTGTTGTCCCAGATCGTTAATGTACATAACTACTGAAGTAATGTTTTCAGGTGTGCAGAATGTACGTGCAGTTATGTACTTCTCAGGTAGCAATGTCACTGAGAGAGGTTAAGAATTTTTGGCCCAGACTATTTATTCCGGCGTTGAAGAGGAAAAAGACGGTTGGTTATAAAGCGCGGACTCTATAAAAAAAACATTGTGAATAAAATACACATACTTATAAAATACCTAAAAAAGTAATTGCGTGAATGCAACTCTACCTACCTACCACCTACCCCCATTTATGTATCATCATCACGACCTGGTATCCCTAATTAGGGACATAGGGCTCGAAGAGTAGGTTAGGTATTTTATAAGTAGATGTCCACTCTGACTAGCCATGCCGAGGGCGGCTGCCTCCTGCATGACAGTGCGGCGACGTTTATCACTATAAACCTAATATAAAATGCCTAGGTATCCTATAGAATAGAGGACTAAAGTTACCGACATAGCTGTCAAAATATGCAAGCTGTAGTGCCAGTGGGCTGGTCACATCTGCCAAAGAACCGATAACCGTTGGGGTAGACGAGTGGAGACCACGAACAGGCAAACGAGGGAAGCCCTCCTGTTCGCTGGACCGACGACCTTAGGCGGGTAGCCGGTAGTGGCTGGATGAGGATGATTATTGGCTGATGATGAGGTATTCTAGATTTTTGTTAGCAGCTAGAGCCGTGATAACACCTAGTATCAATGAGAGCGGATGCGGCTCCGCTCGGGCCACGCGATAACCCCCGCAAGTGGGTTACCAGTTAGCGCACAATTACAATTTACTTACAATTAATCTGGACCTGATAGCGGCCGACCATCAATGACGTCTTATTTATAGGACATTAAACACAGAAGGAAATCAGAAATCTGTTTTTATAAAGCTGACGCATAAGTGGTATACTAAGCCAAAAGGGGGTGACACTGCTGGAGCTCATTCTACACAACTTTTGTTCTATGGCTATTTCGGGATAATTGCCTAGAGGGGGGTTGTTTTACCGTTTGAGCTGTAAACACTAAACGCGAATTTGTATTGCATTTAGGCGGCACTTTCTTATATTCCTATAGCATTTATAATATTACATAGAACGTACAATTATTTCAACTTTGTTACAAAGTACCTAACACTTAATCTTTATGAGTAGATATAGTTACTCTAATGGTCGTTATATTGAAATGTCAATCAGAGCATCTGTATCGATATGATATCAGTCGGATTCATTGAGCAAAGAGAACTCCATTCATATCGACCCACATTACAGACGCAAGTGATGAGCGTAAACAACCGATCAAAGACACGTCGTAGGCACATTCGAATTCATTCCATCATTCTGTTTATTAATTAATGAGAACCAGGTCTAATAATAGAAAATTTTCAATACATAAGGAATATTTATTAGCCCTGAAAGTAACATTTTATACTTTATACTTTTAATAGATACTTAATTGTCTTAAATAGGTAATAGAAACCTCTTTCAAATGAAATGAGTTTTTTTTTAGATTGTTTTGAATTATTGAAAGAAGTTGCAGAAGAATCCATCTTGGATTAAGTCAGCAGCTTCTTCATTACGGTCCATAGGAAATAACCATAAAACCAAAATCAACTCTCCGTAATAAAGACAATCCACATTAAAAATAACAACGTAGGTACCAGTTACAAATAAAAAACTCCTCCGAATTATCATTAACTCGCTGGAAGTGTTAAATAATGAAATAATTACATTCTATAAGCCACATTTAATAAATTCTTGTTGAGAAAAAAAGAGTAAAACATCCGTATTCGATTAATTCCCGCCGCGGCATAACGACTTCATTGCGTTCAGACCGAATAAATTACTAAATGAAATTCCTCCTTTATTTATTTGGAAATGTTTATTCGAGAAAAGGAAGAAAACAAGGCTTGTTCGTGTGTAGATGCTCGCGAGATGTATGGCCATCAAAAATAATCATCGGGCCTTAAACATGGTTAAGAGTCGCTGTCAAACACTCCCGGGGAAGAGGGACAGACGTAGGAACAACACTCGATACAGAAAGAGATAGGGCTTTTTAAAAGATGGCTGTGGTGTACTAAATTTGCATTTTATCTTTATAGATCTTCGTGTTAATTGGGTTGGTGCGAATGTGTTGGGCACAAATGTTTTAATGCCAATTGATCAATGGCTGCCGGCTACCGTAATTTATTTTACGTTTAAAAAATAAAGGTTACGGAACATCGATTATGTTGGAATTGGGCTTATTTGTAGTAAGGCGAGCTTGATGGCTTTCGGGAAATATGCAAGGTTTATTTGTGTATGAAAAAGGGGTAGGTATAAGTACTTAATAAACTTAATTAACTTCGACCTACGCATGGTACCAGTGTACCATCCCAATGTCGAGGTATGATTGATACAATTCCACTATGTGTGGCTATGCAAAGCACACAGAGTGGAATTGTATCAATCATATTCCTGTTGGCGGGTGTACATATTGTCGTAATTAAGCTCCTTTCATTAAAGAACCAACTCTGAAAGGACGAAAGAAAGTCGCACACATTTTCACATAACATCACACCTATTCTATTCTATTCTATTCTCATAGGGGGTGAAGTTCCTGTACGTGGCTCTCTCGAGTGGAACCTTTGTACATATCCCCTTGATTTCAGCTCAGCCAGCCTAGCTCCCGAGTAAACTGGAGTAGCAGGCCTGGGTGTTGTAATAGCTGAGGTAGGCGCACACCTACTCAAGCTGGTACATCGTATGAAAAGGACAGAAAAGGGAGGAAATTGCCTTGTACAGGCAAGAAAGGTGTTTTAAAATTCAACCTCTTTTACGGTACATCTCAAGATATTTTTGTATAAAAAATATCACTGAAACATTACTTAGGTACTTCATTTTCTACTTCTTCCAATTGAACGCATTCAAATCATTATGACTAATGCATCGGACGTATAATATCTAAATCTTTGTATTTGATAAGCATAAGATAAACAAAACCTTTCCTCTTTAATTATTGTAATATTATCATTCATAACTTAAATTTATTCATTACTTACTAATACATACATGTTGGAATCTTATCATCGTTTATTATGCATTTCGTTTGAAGTTTGGCGTAAACACTGACCCGTTGACCCTCGGACAGCTTCCGTTCTACTGAACCCTGTCTATTTCTCCGGTTTACTTATTAACGCCTTGATTGATTAGTTTTTAGTGCACTCTTGGTAAGATATGGCAGGATTTTAATCAAATTAGGAATAATTCACTGAAGTCTCGATACTCATAGAGCTATCTCGTGTGTTACACACAATATCTTTCAAACATCTAACTACGAGGTACCTATCTCAAATTAAGAGAAAACGGAGTACATTTTCGTATCCAAACTTTACAGGGTTTACACACAGGATACACCAACACAATAAATCGTATCTGAAACCTTCGGGCAGTAACTATTAACCAATCATACACGGCACTCGGAGGCCGCAGTATCAGGCGCGCATAAATCCCGACGTGCAGCCCTGCAGCCGTGATCTGCATGTGACTTACGACCCTCGGGGGAGCGCTCCGTTCCGGCCCAACTGTGATGCACTGCTGCCACCCTGGTACTCTCCATCGGCTTTTCGTATACCTACTGTAGAAAAATCGGATTTTTGGAATCAGTTTAAAATTAAATTCAAACTTAAATGAGATACGTTGGACTTGGGTTTACACTATTAGAGAATTACATCGCTTGGTGAGTGTTGTAATTATTATTGACGAGCAATGAAAAAGATCCACCTGCCATTCACGTTCCAATAAGTATGTCACTGGAACTTTTTCATTGCTGGCGAGTGTATTTCTGTGACAAGAACTAAGCATTACGTAGTAAGACTTTGTAAACGCTACATTAAATCTATCAGTGGAATCATGTCACTGAAAGTAATGAACCAGAATCTTATCATCTGACATTAATTGTCCCCAAAACATAATTTAATACAACGAGATTACGAGACTAAATCAATAACATGACTTATCTATAAATAACTTAATAATTAGGCACGAAAAGCTGTCGGACAGAACATAAAGATAATGGAATCGACCAAAACAACTTGAGGGCACAGGTTAAGGAGATAAAAACCGCCTTTTTGATAATTATTTTAATGTTTTGTGTCTAAAACTTCCTTTCGTAGCTTTTAATTTATTTTGTATTTGAATGTAAATTATAGATATTCAGGTATTAATTTGGCATAAAAACCTAAATAAGTTCGGTATATGTATGTAGGTACGTAACCTATAGGTAAGTACCAAATAAATATATATTATTATTCATTTGGATTTTGTTTGTATACATAAAAGGGGTACCCGACTTCCTTTACCTTCCAAAATCTCAACTCTATTTGATGGTCCGTCTGATATGTTTGTTCCCTACAGATTGATACGATATACCCTTGTTATCATTTCTGAATCAGCAGAAACAATTTGTTATATCTATCAACCTCCGCAGAGGATGAAAGATTTATGTTTCATGGAAATGGTTTTTCGAGATCTGCAATCATAACAGGAGTTAATGAAATTGTTTCAACAATAAATCATATTTTATCACGGTTCGTTAGAGTCGTAAGTCCGATGATAGGCGGTTAACTATGTCATTAAGGAGTACGTTTTTCCTATTAACTATCCTGTGAGATTTCTCCAATATAATATCTTGTTATAATTAAAATCCACAATCATACCTAGAACTATAAATACACTGTTTATTTCAAAATATTGAATGATGTTGCAAAACTCAGATACATTAAATCTATGTAAGTACAGTACATACTTGTACAATTTATAAATCGAGTAGAGAATTGCTGGTAGTTTCCCACAATCTTTTCGCATTAACTAAAAAATTACGGTAAAAGAAATGCTGCAATTAATAAATAATTTGTTCACGTTTTAAACCCTTGTCTTATTCTACCGAATGATAATAAAAAATATGTTTTGAAACACAATTCTCTTGAAACGACGGAGCTAACAACAGATAACAATATTCATTAAACAAAATAATAATTACACTTTCGTCGGCGACTTAAAAAAAAAGTAATAAAAAATTATATTCTTCAATTTATACGTTGAACGTTGCCTCTGGTATTGATAACCTCCTGTAATATCAGTGACTTGAACATGGAGATAATGGGTATTGGGTAAAGCTACGACTGAAATCAGACTAGTTGAGGCGAACTTGGTTTTTAACTAAGTAGGTAAATAGAATGTTGCAAAAGTGGTATAGTATAATAGTGTAATACATAGTAAGCCGAAGTGGGTATTTTTAACGGACTTCGAAAAAAGGAGGAGGTTCTCAATTCGTCTGTATGTATTTTTTTTTATGTATGTTCACCGATTACTCCGCCATTTATGGACAGATTTAGAAAATTCTTTTTGTTGTTGTATTGGGTTGAGCTCCAATTTTTTTTCAGAATTTTATTCCACCCCCAAGGGTGGGTAAAGGGGTAAAAACAGGGTATGAATTTCCATTTTCGGTACCTATTACCAGATTCTAATGAAATTTAAAACGTTATTATAGTTCTTATAACAAAAAAATATGATGGTGACCTTGAGCTGATCTGATGATGGAAACGGAAGGCAGTCAAGGGAACTCCTCAACGGTATATAGCAACTACCTCGTGTTTAGGCTTGAATGATTCGTATTGACTAGTAGGACTTATTGGTATCATTTACATCTTAATTTTGATTGACAAATATTGCAAATAAACTAAAAACCATTAAATAAAATAATAATTAAAAAAAATTAAAAAACCGACTTCAAAAAACTTCGCTTGTGGAACAAGTTACCACTGGATATAAGACAAACTAAGTCTATAGATCTTTTTAAATCTAAAGTTCGTCTCCACTACCTCCAAGAGCAGAACATTCTGCCTAACTGATCCCTATCTGTGTGATGATGATGATGATAGTAATTTTATGTATGTATTTATGTATGTATGTAATGTATTAATTTAGGTATCATGTGTATATTTATATTGTATAGATAGGTATATATTAAGATATTAATATTTCGGTTAAGTACTCAATATAATCTCATCTTCTTTCTTCAAAGCCTTAAGCACTACCAATCACTTTTTCAACATCACCAAAGGTTAACTGGTAGAAAATGCTGCTAGCATTAAGTTCGCCTTTGTACCAATTTACTTTGTGTAATAAAGGATTTAATAATAATAAAAAACCACTAAAAAGTAAGAAATAATTTAAGGTTTACACCAATTCTATGTGACAGTACAAATATACCTAAGCAGGAACTGTTCGTTTTTGAAGTTGGTGCCATATTTCTTCAGATTACATTGTCACCGAACCAACTTATTATTTTATACATTCAAAAATCCTGCAAGTTTTGTTCATGAATTTCCAAAACTTGCAAAAGTCATAGAATTAAAGTTGTTTAGCCCCTGTTTCACAATGTCTGGTTAGTTGCTACCTGTCGGATAAAATACATGCTGTCACTGTCTAAAAAATAATAACAGAGAGTGACAGCATGTATTTTATCCGTCAGGTAGCCACTAACCAGACATTGTGAAACAGGCCCTTAGTGTGACAAGCTGAGTCGCGCTCTTTCGGCTTACCTTATACCCTTTTTAGCAACACCCTGTAGATACACCGATCCACCCACATCAAGCTTTCTACAAGTCTGGAAAAGGTCACAATGGGAATCCATTCATCCAGATTTCTTCTGATTAATCACGTTTGGATCTAGCCTTTAACCATTTTATAGACCGGCCATTTAAGTGTTCTAAGCGGGTCTATGGATCTGCGATCTCAATCACTTTGCGGTATCGATCCATCGTGCCTTAGCGATGGGCCCATTCTACCCACGGTTCACATTATACTGACCCTTAACTTATAGTGCCCTCGAAGTGTAACGCCCAGCAATAGCTGATATTTTTAAGCAGCTTGCAAAGCTTATGGGGGACATCTTATGATGAATGGTTAGTACCTGCGCCCGCGCAGCTATAATAACTCAATTATCCGCTTAGGGGGGCGTGGTCGGTACTATATGTCTTCATTACTATGATGCTAGGTTAGTGTGGCTTTGGTTTTAGATCTCGACGTTTTGTTAGAGTAACAAAATTAGCCGTGAAGATAAAATATAGATATTAAATCCTAACTAATATTATAAATGCGAAAGTAACTGTGTCTGTCTGTCTGTCTGTCTGTCTGTCTGTCTGTTACTCTTTCACGCCAAAACTACTGAACGGATTTGAATGAAATTTGGTATACATACGGTCTAGACCCTGGTAAAGAACATAGGTTACTTTTTATCCCGGAATTCCCACGGGAAAACTTTTTAAGGCGAAGCGAAGCGCGCGGGAACAGCTAGTATTATATAAATGTTCTAGAACGTTTACTTTCAGGAATGTATCAAAAATGGTTACTATGAAATGGAAGTATGGTCAGAAACTGAGAAGTGCGTGCGACCCTCTTACGGATTGCCTATATTATTATGACTAGGTATCATAAATACTTTAACTTATACTTTAAACAGGATGGAGTTTTAACAGTGAGCTTCCCCTCGGCCGGGTTAATATAACCGAACTACATAGTACATAGCCTGGATGGGTATATACTCATATACACTTTTGTGTGTGAAAATGTTTAAGTAAAAAGTTTTTCAAAGTTTACTGTCCTAAAAACACCTACATAAATGCAAATGCATACTTGTAATTGAGTCTAAGTATTCAATTATCGTTTGATTATAAAAAAGAGTTCTTAACTTCATGAAGCAAATCGAAATACACCGTATAAAGTCCTCTATCCACCACTTGCAACACAACACACAACCGACCAAACTATAGCCGTGACTAAATCATAGGATGGTTATCTGTTGTAGCACAAGTATCGTTGCCGGCCCATGCACTTAGATTACGGTGTACAGTACCCGTGCCTTTAAACGATGTTTTACTCAATTTTATGTCCGAAATTATGGGACGTTATTATTTTGTTAACAAAAAAGGATTATGTTTATATGCGGGAATTGATTTTTTTTGTTTGTTATGATGGGACCATGATTAGGTACACAGGTAAGGATTTCCACCAAATCAAGCGTTAACATTTTGTCAGAGTAACCCTATTATGAGGTTAGGATATTTAGAAAGTCTGCTAAGTGTTCAGAAACAAGTCAAAATGAAAATATAAACGTAATGAAAATCACCTTTTTGAGGAATGCACCCTGCTGTAAGTATTTACAGCAGAAATGGTATTTAGTAACACAATTCTATACATAAATAGTAACTTCCTCATTTATTCCGTAAGTGCTTTATTCATCCAAAGGTTGCCTGGGAGAGATTGATTTTAGCAATAAGGCTGCCTATTACTTTGTTACGTAATTTATGTTTTGTGTTTATCAATAAAGTTATATTGTACTAGCTGTTCCCGCGCGCTTCGCTTCGCCTTAAAAAGTTTTCCCGTGGGAATTCCGGGATAAAAAGTAGCCTATGTTCTTTCCCAGGGCCTAGACCGTATGTATACCAAATTTCACTCAAATCCGTTCAGTAGTTTTGGCGTGAAAGAGTAACAGACAGACAGACAGACAGACACAGTTACTTTCGCATTTATAATATTAGTTAGGATTAGGATTGTAACTGGCAAACTCAGACAGAGTTTCTATGCTGGTAAACAACAGAAAATCCATTTGAAAATGGAACATTAATTTTGGCGCGAAGGGTTTTGACAGCTGTCAAAGTGACAGAAGGGTCAAGCGACTGCCCAAGAACGATGGAGGTGAAATCTATCCCTCTCTTCAATTTCCGTTTCCAGACGATATTCAACGCGATGGGAATTTTGATGCTGTTTTGGATGATAGATTGATTTAATACTTTACCAGTGAATCCTAACTTTTAATTTTGGTTAGAAGGTATGCAGATATGCACTTACCTACCTATATTTGTATTGCTTTATGGACTCCGGGAATTGCTGTTTTTTAAACTTCCCTTTCTAGTAGGTAGTAGTAATTTATTTCCTAAATAGTTATGGTACTTAGGTAATATTGCATTTTCGAAACCCACACACGGAAAAAATACTTACCTTTTCCCAATACTTTCATGAAAATAAAGAGAATACTTACCTACGATTTTACCATTTCTACTTCGATCGATTTTACCAATATTTTGCTTAAAGGTTTTAATGACATCAGATCCGGTTCCGCTATTAGTTAGTGCCCATTTCCTCTTAGCTTCCGCCGCCGACGCGACGCCCCAACCCATAGCACAGATGGGCACAATAAATAGTTTTTTTTTTTACAAAATAACGTTTTACATGTGAAAATTGCCCGTTAACCTACAAAAAAATATTTTTATTATAAATTAAACTTTTTTGTAGATTCTATAGCATCTACCACTGGTGTCTCTAAATTATTGAATAGTAGAATAAGATGTGCCCGAAAATACAAAGACTCATTAAATTGCTTATTCTCTTATTGCACTATTTTTGTTGCAAAGCTGACCATTGTACCCATTATAAACTAATGATAAATGTGCATTAATTTAGTAACGAGTCCCAGGGCCGGAAGATTGGTCACAGGCCAGTAATGGAAGCCAAGGGGGTCACTCTATACGACGAAAAACTAATTTTCGGAGCGCTACTGAGCGAGCCACGACTCTATCTCGTTGTATTCAAAGTGCCGATTGCAAGACGGCTCTCGTTTGTTCGTTTTTCGTCAGTATAGAGTAACCCTCCAGCACCCAGGGCCAGCCCGAGGGGCAATATCCGGCTCTTAGCCACTGTTTGTTCACTCTCCTTGGCCACAAAGTAACACCATTAGCTCCTGTGTAGCTGTGTCATCCTGGTATCAGTTTCATTTTCAACGGTTTGTTTTGATTAGATTTTGTATCTTTGTGCCAACATGGTAGTCTAGAAATAACTTTGTGAAGTAAGTACTTACTTAATGAAAGGACGGCAACGTTAAAAAATACCGACGTAATCTTTTCATTTTTTGCTCCTTCTTCTACGTGCGGATGTACTGGATAAGTTTAATGTTTATTTTCTTCTACATAATACAACACGCATAGGTACTTTTACTTGAAGCGTCCGTAGTCGAGCGGGCCTCAGTGATCGTAACTTTAAGCAACAACTGACACGGTCAGCCATTTGATGGATGGGTGGGATGGGATTGGATGGGTGACCAATTTCAAGTGGTGCTTTTCTGGACGCTTCCGTGCTTCGGACGGCACGTTAAGCCGTGGGTCCCGGTTGCTGCTTCGGCAGCAGTCGTTAAACCTAGTCAGAGGCCTTCGGGCGGCTTGAAAACATCTGACAGTAGGGTTGCCCACTTACCCGACAACTCTCTCAGCACAAGCTAGCTTGTGTTGGGGACCAACCCGCACTAGGCCAGCGTGGTGGACTAGGCCTAAACCCTTCCTTCACTGGAAGGAGACCCGTGCCCCAGCAGTAATGGGTCGTGATGATGATGATACTTTTACATTGTATACGCAGTGTTGCAAAAAGGGTATACTAAGCCGAAAGTGGGTGACTCAAGGGGTCATTCTGAACAACTTTTGTTCTACGAGTTTTTGAAATTCACGAAAATTCCTTTTCCGTAGTGACTTTGTTGGTTACGTCACTTTTTACAATGGACAACGAATATTTTTTTTTGTGAATTTCCAAAACTCGTAGAATAAAAGTTGTTCAGAATGACCCCCTGAGTCACCCCCTTTCGGATTAGTGTACCCTTTTTGCAACACCCTGTATTTCTAATAAGTCTTCGTTATTCGAGATTTTGAATTAACTGATTGCGCGTATATGGCAGAAAGAACATCAGAAACGGTTGTCCTTGTAAAATTTAAATTTCAAATCGTGTTACAATTTAGACAACCAACGGCATCTATCGGTGAAAAGAAAGACTGATTAGGTAAAGCTACTCTACAATAGAGGGCGCTGTATGAATTTTGTTTATTTTCGTTAGTGGTTCACTTATACAACCAATAGAGGACAGCACGTAAGAATACATTTTTTTATTATTTATTTTATTTATTATTTTATTAACATTTAACACCACTGTACGTATAGTACATACAAAGTAAACAGCTCTGTGAACTTTACTTATTTAAATTCGTTTTTTGGTCCTACCCCAATAAAATCATTATATAATCTATTTTGCCTTTTAAAATAACACAAGTTCCTGTTCTGTTATTATTCTGAGTATACTTATAGCACTGGCAACACTCTTCAGTTGTCAATGTCAAATCAACTATCAAACTGACAGTTTTGTGATGTCAAAATTGGCATAGATAAGTGTCATTTCCATTTGTTAATTTCGCGTTCGTGGTCAATGACCCAGTCTGTGTTCCCTTTAATTTAAATATTTATACTAAACTTATTAAGAACTTTTAAATTATTATGCTATAAGTTGGTCTCATACTTAACTGTGATTGGTTTTTATGAATTAATTTGTGAAAAAGTGTGGTGTGTAGCCTGTGAACTAAAAACATTGTGTTGTTGACTAAAGTTGTTTGTGATAAAAAACTTTCTAACCAAAACATTGCTTAGATGGTGTTTCTAAGTAACGAGGTAGCACTGTTACAACATGAGTGAAGGAGAAACTAGCGTAAATCTATTCATTGGTGATCTATAAAATAAAAACTTACGTACTTCTAATTCAAGAAAAAATAAAATCTGCAAAATGTCTACAGACAGGTTTCACAAGTAAGTTATTTTTTTATTTATTTATTCCTGTGTTGAGTGACGGCAGCAATGCACCGGAGGGAAGTACAGCAGCAGGTACAAGTTAGTGTGACTTGTGTGTCTGTTTTCATACTAATGAAATTAAAAAGAGGAAAGAATTATATATTTAAGTACTCTAGGGCCTCCTTATTCCTGACTGGATATTTTTTTTTTATTATAATTTTAGTCCAGCTATTTACATCCCGATTAGATACTGCGAACACACACGGCAAAGAGCCATTCAACCAAAATTGAATTGAATAGTTACTGCAAAGACCGGATTATATCCCATTGCACGGGGGAAAGACATTTATTTATTTATTAAGCTCTACACACTGCTGCAGACAGGAGCACCTGGAGGACACTGTCCCAGCCCAACCTCAATGCTGACATTTACTGATGATGGTCACCATCCCCATTCTATGGGGTACCGACTTTGATGAGTTTTTGTGTTAGATGTCTTTCCCCATGGAATGGGATATAGTAGGTGTAAAATATGCCATATCATCAATAGTATCTATCATCCTACCTTAAAAACTATACCATTAAAATTTTTCTTCATAAAAAATAACCCATAAAAATGCCAATATTTTTTATGGGTTATCAATTTTAAGAGTGCATCTATTCTTCCAGGCCTGTGCTCTATGGTGATTATAACCTAAGTTTAAAATTACTACAAACATTAAATACTTACTTTAATTATCCTTATACAGTGAGCCTTTTTTTGGACTTCATAATCTTTTACAAACTCCTGTCTCTGTCCAAAAAAGTGCCTCTTTTCTTTTCCTCTTGTAGAGAGTATGAAGCAGGCTTTATGTAAATGGTCTCAAAAATTTTAGAAGGCTCCAAAAAGCGTTCTATAACACGCATTTGTAATCACATTGCACATTGCACCTGGTTGTAGTGATTAAGATGGCAATAGGACACAGTGGTATACTAGACCACAGTGAAAAAACTTCATAATTTTAACCTGCTATTATAAAGCAAAAATTATGTTTTAGCTCCTACAAAACTATAAAATAGGTACTACCACTTCTCGCCGATATTTGTAGATAGCTATAACATAAACCTAGTACCTACATAATACATTTTCTACCTTTTCAAAGTATTAGACCGTCAACAAAGAAAAAATAATTCAATCTAACGTCGTCGAAATATAAGAGGCCCGTTTGGACAGCGACAAAATGTATGGGATGACAGCTAGTGTCAAATCAAAATAATTAATAATTATTTTTCCTTTCGACCGTTAAATAATTAGCCAGATTATGTGTCTTTTTATGTATTTCATCAAGTATTAATTAACCGCCGCGCCGATCGTTACCGTAGTATTGTGCCAAAACATTCTACAAACGACCATAGAGGTAGACAAAACATGATCTTGATCATGAGGAATATGTCTGGCGATCACCCACTCTACTCAGCACTGTGCCCTGACACCGCGCTGTGAGGCATGAGGAACATGAGGGTGGCAGTGTGTGCAGTGTTAGTTCCGTCCGTGTAGTCCGGAAGTGGGGTCCCTGACCCTCGTGACGCTATCGTCACCTCACTGCATGGTTCACCGAGTTAGCGGTCATTTAGTCATGTAGGTAGGCTTAGTTAGCCCGTGTACGAATTACGAATGCCTTCAAGTGGGCCATTTTACCTCATACCAACATAAAGTTACGTTTTATTTCGGCGCCCTTGTCATATCACTGTCCAATGTCTCCTTATCTTTAGATATAATTAGGTATAGGTATCATTACTTATTCAACCGTTTAGACACAAAAGTATATGGACACTATACGAATACAATTTCTCATAAATAAAAGTTCGCTGTTAGTGAGCTGTTACGAGGCTATAAAATGTATATTGTAAGCTGCGTCACAATCGCATAGAGGTAGATACATAATGATTATGTATAATCCCACATACGCACTAGCGATAAAACATGATGGCGGAACTACTACAGCAAGGCATGTCACTCAGATCTCACTTTCACCGTCAAGTAGTTTGATGCTGTACTTGCAAATTATACTTAGCCTATGGTACAGTAAAGGTACGATTCAAAAACGTAAAGCTGGCCAAATATTTCTCGCGTCCAGATAAAATAACTCTTACTCCACACGAGTTAAGAACGAGGCAAAATTGGAAACTGTGTTGGATAGTGCTTCACTGTACCGGCCTACCTAACTGCCAGCGGCAGCGTGTGAAATTACTAAACAGCTATTACAACATTTATTAATGACCGCTACTTTTCCACATAACGGTGTATTTTTAAGAATAGACCTAATTATGAGCCATATTATGGTCTGTACTTTTAATAGAGTCCGCAATGTCCGCATAAACATAAACAAACTGGGTGGACTTTGCTGCATTTTTACACAAAGTGAACCACCAGCTCTCTCCATCATCCATCCATCACGACCCATTACGTCCCCACTGCTGAGGCACGGGTCTCCTTCCAATGAAGGAAGGGTTTAGGCCTAGTCCACCACGCTGGCCTAGTGCGGGTTGGTGGACCCCAACACAAGCAAGCTTCAATTTCAATTTCAAGTGGTGCTTTTCTGTACGCTTCCGTGCTTCGGACGGCACGTTAAGCCGTGGGTCCCGGTTGCTGCTTCGGCAGCAGTCGTTAAGCCAGCTCTCTGCGCGATTATAATACTAGATCCTAAGTAAAAATATTTTAAAAACAGCACTGTATATCTAGTGTTGCACGATCCCGGAAGCTTTGCCTGTAACAAATTGTTTGTACTTCCGTCGAACGTTTATTTAATTAAGTACCAAGTCTGTGATTTCGTTGGCTAAATTGATTAAAATCGATTGGTTTCTTATCATTATCAAATATCTATTTCGTAAAAGTGATAAGTACAACAATTTTATTTGTACTCATTTAGTCCGATGTATTTAACATTAACTTACACCTTTTAGGGTGTATATAATATTATGTTAGTTATAGAAAAGGTGAGGGCAACCAGTGCCAATTCGCCACCGCGACCGACCTAAAATATCTATTTTCTATGTAATATGTTACGACGAACGTTACCTTAAGTTTAACTGGTTTAATATAACATCAATCAATTCCTCATCCTCAAGCTTAGTTTTACACCTAACATTAGCCGTAACATAAAGCGACATAATTACCACTTTACTTTATACACGCAGAGTTGCAGAACTTACTTCCACCAACGAGAAGAATTCAAATCTCGCACTTTTTACAAATCCTCCTAAGCTTTAGCTACAAGCTACCTTTTCACACGATTATAAACATTCCACTACGTTAACTACCCATACAGACATACTTGAAGATACTACCCGTTTAGTTTTCCCATTATTCATTAATTACAAACGGATTTAAACCTACGTACTTAGTTAGGCGCTTTACTACACATAGTTAACTTATCAGCCGTTTAAGGCACGCTAATAAAGTACTTATAGGTATAGTATTATCATTGAAAGAAGAAAGAAAGAAAAATAGTTTATTGCCACAAACAGAAAATACAATTTGAAAGCTTACTTATAAATACAAAGGTGGCAAAAGGACAGCCTCAGCTAATGCTGCGTATTGCATGCGGCAACACACTGCGCTGGTTTTCAGACTGCCCAGTTCTTAATACTAACTTAAAAACTAAAACTAAAGGTCACAAGGTACACACATAAGGTTTTATCGTAAGTATATGTGTATAGTGTTGCATAGATAAATAGGTATTAATACATGCAAGTGTGGTTAAATAATAAATAAAATATATATGTATATATGTAAACACATAGTCAATAAACTAGATAACTGATTTGATGGCATGGTATAAATGATAGTAAAAATTTAATAGATTATCATTTTTGTAATTTAAATAGTAAGGCAAATTCTTTTGTTTGGTTTTGACGTAAAAATATTTTAAAATTATGTTTAAAAACTCGTCGACTAGTTTTCATCTGAAAAGGAGGTGGTAAATCGTTCCAGATTTTTGCGGCTGCAAATCTGAAACTACCTCTAAACCCTTGTGTCTTGTGTATTGGTAAATTTATTTGATTTAGTGCCCTACTACGAGTGTTATAATTGCGAGTATTATTTTTCCAATATAACTTTGAAAATAGGTATTCTGGACTATGCGTATGGACCACTTTATGCACCAGATTTGCCAGATGTAGCTGTCTTCGGGTTGCCATGTTCAGTATGCCCTTTTCAACCAAATACGGTGTGATGTGCGCCCTAGCGCATACAAGCATTCTGTACTCTTTGTATAGCTCGTGCAGTTTTTTGAAATAACCTTGGACCATACACCACATCGCCGAAATTAAACAAGGACAGAACCAACGACTCAGTGAGCAGTATCCTTAACTCCTCTGAAAGGTACTGTCGTATATTATAAAGGACCTTTAAACGATAAAATGCATTCCTTATTTTAGAATTAACGTGTTCCACAAAACGCAACTCATTATCCATAATTAACCCTAAATTTCTTACTTTATCAACCCTATCTATATTTATGCCATCAATAGTTATCTGGGGATTATTATTCGTAATAGTGTTCACCTGATTCTTAGTTCCATTAATAATAAACTTAGATTTTCGCGGATTGAGTACTAAATTATTTCTACTTGACCATTTTGATAAGGAGTCAAGATCCTCGTTAATCCTTTCACAAGCTTCAATGGTGTCACTGGGATTAAATGAAAAATACAGTTGTGTATCATCTGCGTACAGGTGAATTTTACAGTGATGAATATGTTTTATAAGGTCTGCAGTGTACAATACGAAAAGAAGAGGACTCAGGATTGAGCCTTGAGGACAGCCACGAGGCACTTCTCTCATTGGTGATGTCTGAGTATTGCCTTCCTCATCTGTTGTTTCAACATACTGTTTTCGTTTTGTCAAGTACGAACGGAACCATGTACAGGTTGATGGGGACAGACCATAGTAACTCATTTTCGAAAGAAGTAACTCAGTATTCAGACAATCAAAAGCACGGGAGAAATCAAGAAGAATAAGAATACTTCCTTTACCAACCTCGGATTCAGACAGTATGTCATCTGTAACCTGTAGCAAAGCTGTGTCCGTTCCATGGTTTTGACGAAATCCAGACTGCACACAGGGTAGATTTTTTTGTCTCTCCAGATAAGATGAAAGCTGATGAACGACCCTTTCAATGACTTTTGACAGTACTGGTAAAATACTTATAGGGCGCAGGTCTTTATCATGTGTATTTATTATGTGTTAGTAATGAAACTCCTAAAAACAGGGCGAAATATGAAAACTGCCGGTCGAAGACATAAATGGATCTTGCTAGGACTTAGGACCGCACAAAAATTCATTATAACAAGTACAGTGTATTGGAATTGGAACTATCTAATGTAAAAACCAGCGAAACGGTGATACAGCAAAAATGCACATCGTTATCCTCCTGTTAATCACTTTAGTAAGGTACTTTACATACTGTACATATGTAAAGTACTAGGTAGGTAGGTGTATCATAGAACAAGATATCACAGTTTACCCATGAAAGGGTACTCAATTAGATATCAGGTTGACTCATTGTTATCGTAGTATGTAGTAAGATTATCGATTTATCTGTCAGTTTCATAGAACTAGCTCATTTGCTACTAGCGATTACGCATTCGCGAGATAAATGGTCAACTTAACTTAAACTCCGTACAGATCAACTACAAACTTGTCTTCCTAGTTGAGTTGAGCTTGAAAATCTAACTTCCAAAGTCAAATGCTTTCATTCATCGTATTTTTTTTTTATCAACGTTTTTCTACAAACTGCTGACCGTTTGAAAAAAGGACTCTTAGGCTTTGTTAGTCCTAAGTTTTTTTTTTTCAAAAACCGGACTCGTAATACTTCTTTTTCCATTCCACAGGGCGGCCAAAGACGGCATGATCGAGGTCCTCCGCGAGGCGACGCGCAAGGAGTGCAACAACAAAGACGAGTCCGGCATGACGCCCACCCTGTGGGCCGCCTTCGAGGGCCACGTGGAGGCGCTGCGCCTGCTCTGCGCTAGGGGGTAACCATCTCTCTCTCTCTCTCTCTCTCTCTCTCTCTGGAGATGCAACAACAAGGACGAGTCCGGCATGACGCCCACCCTGTGGGCCGCCTTCGAGGGCCACGTGGAGGCGCTGCGCCTGCTCTGCGCTAGGGGGTAACCATCTCTCTCTCCCTCTCTCTCTCTCTCTCTCTCTCTCTCTCTCTCTCTCTGGAGATGCAACAACAAGGACGAGTCCGGCATGACGACGGCGCTGTGGGCCTCAAAGATACCTAGGTATGTATTTTAGCAAGCTCATCATTGCAGGAATATTTTTTAATGACGAATTACAGGCATTGTAAATCAAGATTGATTTCCGACAAGCAACAATACAATAAAGCAAAATCATATGTTAAGAAATATGTCGCTCTAATCCAGTTACAGCTGAACATAAAAGAGTAGAGAATTATTGAGGGCGTTGCATTCGAAGTGAGTGGCCACACTATTATACTATTGAAAACGGACAAAAGTATCATGATACTTTCGCAGAAAAAATCATAACGAGAAATGTTTAAAATATTTACTAATGATAAAATCTCTAGCCTCTTTTTCGGGAGGTTTATGTTAAGAGAAGAAATTAGTAGGGGAAAGAGGGGCAGTCTTTAATGAATTTCATTAAATCAAAAGTAACTTTTATTGCATTGTGTATTTCATAATGTTTTTGCACTGAAACACATGTTGGTTATCCCATTATGTCATTACTATAGGAGAAAAGTGCTAGTATCACACATTGATATTTTATTACAGTTTTTTCTTGCTCAGGAAAAAGTCAAATATGTCCCATACCCGGCAATTCTTCTGTGTTTACAGATTTTCCTGCAATAAATGATTTTATTGGTCAGAAAAACAGTGACTTGCAAATTTATGTGTCTGGGGAGTTTATACCGACTCTTACATATTACACATATTTTTACAATAGGTACTCTTACACGGAGAGACCGACACACATACAGCAGTAAAACTTATCGATACCCTTTTTTGAGTCGGGGGTTACTAAAATGTATCAAGACCTGATGTTTTAACAACATTAGCATTCAGAACCTGATGTCATGTTACGTTTGACACTAGTATTTTCTAACCTCTATAAGAATAACAAATACACATTGGGAGGCATTCTATTACATCAAAATAGTACTTTTTTACAAGAAACATAAGCAATGTATGTTAATGGTTAGAAATTAAGTACCTACTCACCAGTATAAAACGCTGCTCTTTCATAAACATCGTATATATTGACTAATACTTCTCCAGCCTCATTCTCCGCCAAACATCGTAGGTAAACGCTGTAAATCATCTGTCTAGCTTCTCTGCGAATGAAGAACGAAGTGAACGAATGGTTTTATTCATTTTCACCTCGTGAACTAACTCAACAATCCACAAAACCCCAATTAAGCAAAATCTGATTTGTTTATATAGGAACAGAGCGAGTTTGACATTCAAACCATAGAAACAGATCATGTAGTTTTTTTTAATTGCCAGGTTTAAATCTGTTTAGTTCCAAAAACATTAATCTCTACTCTTTTATGTCCAGCTGTATAACGATGCTAATATAATGTTGCAGTCACTCTAATTTGTCGGTAGTATAGTGAAATGTAAATAAATGTATGTATGTACGATTCTACATGCTATTTATTGATTTTGCAAAGTCCTTGCGATACGCAACCAATAAGTAGGTACCGAACAATCCGATAAGAAATCAATTAAACTGTCACAGATGAAAGTAGCGGCTCGGTCGATATATTTTATAGTTAGGTGATTGCTCATAAAATCATAATTCATTATAGTCATAATAAAATGTTTAAAGATTGACGTGACCACTTTCACTTAGATTATGATATATTTTGTATAGTTATAAGTAGATATTAATCCGACAAGCCACACCCAGCTGTTAAACACGTCATAGATAGGCTTCAACTTAAAATATATTGTAGTAAAGTGAATTCGAGTTATTGGTATTTCTATGCAATCCGTGGAATTCGCCTAATTAACTTAATTTGCCTGCAACCTGCAACATGAAACTACAGTTCAGTAGGACTTTAGTAGCGTAATACAAGAAAAAAAAACTGTTTCCATTTTAGATTATAACGCAAACGTCTTCAACATAAGTAGCGGTATCTACAAAATGCAGAATACATTATTAGTAAGTAGGTATGTGAAGATTTGTAAAGTAACTATTAATCATCTCAAGGTCCTACAGCCCTAGGCTATTACAAGTAATTACACGTTGATATATTGCACATTATCCCAATCTTCGTTTCTACGAAACACCTGCACTGTACCGCTGTTGCAGCACTCTCGCTTTCTCACATTGTTTCATTATTGCAATCAATACCTACTTTGTGAATTACGTCTTTTTACGCAACGTCGACGGAAGTTGAGGCGCTCGATGTCAAGAAACTAATCCGTTTGCACGGGGACCGGAACGAGCGGTGTTGCGTGGCGTCGTCTGCCGCCGGTTCATTTGGCTTTAGGATTAGTAATTTGGCTTAGCTATTAGACTTGTAAGAAAAACTTGGGCTTGAGAGGCTTGTTATCTAGCAGTAGACGATTATTGTCTAACGATGGTGATTATGATCATGATTAGACTATCCACTCGGCTACGACGACTAAGATTGGCCACATTTACGTCTCCCAAACACTCTTTCGTACCTACCTTAGTACCTAAAATTTGCAAGTCGCTTTTATTTACGCCTCCGAGGTAACGTTTACGCTACATAAAATAATCATATCTTTTGCAACCATTTCCAGTAGCAACGTCTACTATGACAAAACCGTTTGCCCCTGTACACTAACTAACCTAACCCCACCACCCCCGCAGTGGCGAGCCCGACAAGGCGGACTACTTCGGCAACACGGCGCTGCACCTCGCAGCTGCCCGGGGACACAAGGACTGCGTCACCTTCCTCGTCAACTTCGGGGCCAACGTATTCGTCATGGACGTGGACGGCCACACGGCCCAGGAGCTGGCTGCTATTAATGGGAGAGAGGACATACTGAGGTACCTCGACCAGGCGACGGCGAAGCTGGAGAACAATGATAAGTGAGTTTCTTTTTTGCGTGATTAGGTATTTCGGTGGAAACCGTGATCAGATTAACGTAGAATGTTTTTGAGGTCCGTCGGTGAAATGATAAGCTTATGTAGCCTGTAGTGGTTGGATAAATATGGTCGAATATCGAAATCGAAAATGGTTCCACCATTTGTACAAAAGTTCCATTCGAGAGGGCCAGGTATAATATCGCCGCAGATAATAGAATAGAGGATGGCCAGTAGCTAATTTTTGGTTTAAAATCTTAAGAAAATTAGTAAAAATGTACAAGTAATATGTTGTGTCTCAGTGGCATAGTACTAATTTAAACCTCGGTTAGGTTATTCTTTATTCATAAGAAAGTTACTTAATTATCCTAACTGTATATTAATGAGCAGACGAAATGGTTTGCAAAAAAATAGAAAGTTTCTAACTTAGCAAAAATATTTTGCATAAATGACATTGATACCTAGTATACCTACCACTTTTACTGATAAAGATATGAATATTTATCAAATTGATGACATTAGCGGTTCGTAACATTAACTGTTGTGCCGTAGCACCCAGCTATCATTCCTTGACTGGTCTCTTTTATTGTATGCCACAAAGATAACTATGCCCGCCATCTAAAATATTGGAACTAACGTAACACTCCAGCGAAAAGTAGTAGAACTGAAGCAGTGAAGGATGATAAATTCCACTAATTACATTTTAAAAATACGGTATCCCTTTATGTCCTTCCACAGAGGTGAATGACAGTAGAAAATGCTTTTAGCATTAAGTCCACCTGATTGTACATAATTACTTTTGTATATTGTCCAATAAAATAAGTAATAAATAAATAAATGATGATGAATTCCAATAATTACACTTAAAAAATACGTTATCCCTTTTTAAATCTTTCCACAGAAAAAAGGCGAAAGCTCAAAAAGAGAAGGCCAAAAAGGACCACGAGAAGTCTGCAAAACAATACCAGAAGCGGCAGAGCAAGGCCGAGGTGTTAGCCGAGAAGGAGATGAAGAAACTGACCAAGGAGTGGGAGCAGGGCTACCTGGACGGGGGCACCCTGCCACATAGACCTAGCAATGTGCTCATGGCGCTGAAGCAGAAGATGACCAGATCTAGCAGTCAAGGTAATGTTTGGGAGATGGTGGAAAGATGTTGGATGAGTAGCCGGTAGTGGTTTATATTAATTTATACTTATGGTATTTTCTGGCGCAGTTCACAAAATAGGTGATATAAAGACTGATTTTATGAGAAAGATTGTTAACAAATAACAGGCCACCAGCGTCGTGGCGCATCTTTTAGAGCATATCTCGAGCAATAGGCGATAGTGGGCTGATGATAATATTTAAACATTTATTCAGTTGATAGATTTTTTATAGGAAACTTAATATTAGAAAACCGCTATCAACTACGATAAAATCTGTTGAAAGTTTATACTATTGTGTCTGCTCATTATGGAAAGTTAATACATACATACATATATGTATGCTATTCAAAAGCATATCTGGTTTTGTGTATGATGGCCCATGACCCAGAAATCAATAGCTAATTATAATACAATACGGTTTTTGGAATTATAAACATACTAGCTCTACTAAGCCTCTTCTTCTATGGACTTTTTACGGGCAGGGTGTGTGATGATGACGTTTCCGAAAATCTAAGGCCGCAGTGATTAACAACGAACTAACCGTATGCGTGTACGCCTTCCTCATGTATTCTATAAATCTTTCATTCGCCCAAAGGTTGCCTGGAAAGGCCGCTTTTAGCTATAAGGGCACCTATTGTACTCTTAGGTACCTACTTGTAAGTTTTTCAATAAAGTTATTGGACATTGTTTCTATATAAGTATGTTTTTGTATGTCTGATTTATGTGGGGTTGAATAAAAAAAATAAAAAAAAATAACAAAGTAATATCATATTCTATTCTATTCTATTATATCCATACAGGCAACCTGCTATCAGAAGAGGCGCCTCGACCCACGTACAGCGCGCTGGTGGGCACGGTGAGCGCGGGCCCGCGCGGCCGCGGCGCCGTCTACAAGAAGGCGCTCGCTAGCAAGCTACGTAGTGGAACTGTGGGCAGGGCTGGACCTACTGATGACTTCAAGGTATGTACAATTGTACAAGTCACAAGTAGGTACCTACAGAATATTGTAAATGATGATCCTATAGACAAAGTATTGTCTGAGGAGGCGCCCCGGCCCAATTGCAGCGCATGCCACATTTAGCCTCTAAAGAGGGCAATAATGCTTGGATCCAGTAATATGCTGAAGACACTCAGATAGAAAACAGGTCTAGCAGTAAAGATTTTGGAAGACCATAGTAGTTAGGAAGCCTGTAGTAGGTTAATTAGTCAAATAAGAAAGAAAGAAGCCGGCTTGTTGAAGAGGCCCACATAGTGCGCTGGTGGGCACGGTGAGCGCGGGCCCCCGCGGCCGCGGCGCCGTCTACAAGAAGGCGCTCGCCAGCAAGCTATATGTAGTGGAACTGTGGGCAGGGCTGGACCTACTGATGACTTCAAGGTACGGAGTTTGACCAATACCCAGAAGATAGGTACGTTTTAGGTCCACTTGGTACAGCGAAGAGCTGTGTGTGTACATCAAGGCACTCACGAGCGGCACTGTGAGCCGTGCTTCAAGGTACGCATACATAGATGTAACTTGTGACCAATGTGCACTCAGAGGTCTCTTAGGTGGAAACAAGTCTCGTCGGGTGACGTGATGACTAATTTCGGGCATATCTACTTCCATGCTGTTCTGGGGTGGAGACCAAGATAAACGTAAGTGTAGAAAGCACCCCGTCTAGATGGTGTGATGTTCACGACAGCTGGCTGGTAATACCTGGTAATTGGAATTTTTTTCGATGTAAGTAGTGAACCGCCTTTATAGGAGGGGTACAATTTAAAATATTAACCACCTATCAACTTATAAATTGTGATCAGTACCTAATCTGATAACGATTTCAATTTTAAAACAGCCGGGAAATAAGTTATATTAACAATAAGGTGAGGTAAAAATATGTTTAATGGACACGCCAATTTAATCTAATCTATCACGGATAAGTAATTACCATGTTATGTTACCTATCAATATAAATGTAGATACAGAATTCCAAAGATAATTATTAATTTGCCAACCTTAGCTGTGATAAATTTTATCTTCAATCTTTAGTAGCAAACATTTATGAGTATAAAAATTAAACAAAAAATTACCTACTGACTGCATTTTTCTATCATCTATATTAGTAATCAACACATTTACTTAGGTTAATCTGCCAATCAGACCTATAAATCAAAGCTATCTATAGGCATGTCTAGCACGTTACAGATTTGTTAATTTGTTATTGTATGAAGTTATGATAAAAGATACCTACTACACCGACCTGGTCTATTGTTTTCCTGGGGTTCTAGAACCATTCCCCCTCTCATGGCTCTTTTCTATGCAATTTTTTACTTCCTGCATCAATGCATCTTACCTTAATGCATGGTTTTGCTTATTCAACCTGGGTATAGTTACGTAGATAGGGTACTTTAAATAGAAACCAACCATATATATTATGATGTAACATTGTAGGTACTTTTCATCATCTTAATATTATGTATCTCCTAGGTGGGCGAGGTGGAGACGACGGGGCGGCGCTCGGTGACGTCGCTGTCGGGCGTGAGGCGCGACTCGGAGGTGATGTACGTGGGCACGTTTGGAGCCGGCCCGCAGCAGCGCGCCACCGTCGCCGACGTGTTCGCCGATGAGCGGCCGCAGCTCACCTCGCAGACTCAGAACACGCTTACCAGGTAAATTGATCGGCAACTTATTCCTGTTCCGTGGATTCGCAGGGCGGCCGCATCTGTGTCATCAGACTGATTACAGTTTCACTTTCACTTCAGATTTTAAATCTTATGCGCCGCTTGCGATAAAAAATATATTTCCTTACATTTCCCATTTCCGAACGTATACTTACACACAGACAATAATGTGAGTTTTGTTCTGTGCCTTCTGTCATTTCATGTCGACCTGTCAGCTGTCAATGTATACTTGACACATTAGTGCAAGATTTTTTGTGGAAATTTGTGGGTCAACCTTACGTAAATAAATGAGAAATTTACCTAAAATGCAGTAAAAATCAACAGCTATGACTAGCCAATACAAAAAGTTCACGAAGTTAATCGCTAAATGGCCTTTGGATATTACGAAAGGTGAAAGGTAAGTAATATTTTTATAGGTTATACAATGTTGTGAAATTCAGTTTTATTTTGTAAAACAGTATAAATTAAATGCGTTTTATTTTTCAGAGACCTCGGCAAAGTAATAAGGGATAAAGTTAAATCTGCTTTTGAGTCCACTGAAAAAGGAAATTTTGACTCTGACATGTGCAATCGTCAATACACAATCCTCAACAAGCTCGCTGACAATCACTACAAGAACAAGTACAAGAGGACTAAAATAAGTTCAGCAACCGGCCTGAACCCTGAAGAATGTAATTTGATTCTCTCCGACGAAGTTTTAGAGTACCTCAAAGAAGAAAACAAAGGATTCTTTAGTAAAGTATTCAAGAAAGAAGAAAAATGATTGCTCGACACTTTCACTCACTCGGCCGCTGTTTGCTTCGACGCCATTTCTCAGCACAGGCACAGGAGTACCGAGACCACACCCCTGTCATGTTAAATGAGTCAATAAAACATCTAAATCCTTTGGACAATGAGTTGTATATTGACATGACATTTGGTGCTGGTGGGCATTCAAGGCGAATACTAGAAACAGCTGACTGTAAACTTATAACTTTAGATAGAGATCCAGTTGCATATGAAAAATCACAACAATTAGCAAATGAGTTCCCAAACAGAGTTACTCCTCTATTAGGAAGATTCAGTGAATTACCTACACTTCTGAAAGATAAAGGGATAAAACAATCCTCTGTAGATGGAATCTTATTTGATTTTGGTTGTTCTTCAATGCAGATGGACACAGGGGAAAGAGGCTTCTCAGTCAGCAAAAATGGCTATTTAGATATGAGAATGGATGCAGGCCGAGATCCAAATCAAATAACAGCCCGGGAAGTGCTAGCCACAGCAAATGAGCATGAACTATACAAGATATTTAAAATCTATGGTGAAGAGAAGAAAGCTGCTAAAATAGCACAAACAATCATACAAGCTAGATACATGTTCAAAAACATAGAAACAACTCAAGAGTTAGTAGATGTAGTCAATTCAGTGTGTCCCGATGAAGTGAGATTAGACAAGCTACAGAGACCACAATCAAATGCTACCAAAGTATTTCAGGCCCTCAGGATCTTTGTGAATAATGAGCTCAATGAAATGAACTACGGCATGGTTTTAGCTAAGTATTACTTGAAAATCAATGGCAGATTAGTGACAATATGCTTTCACTCACTGGAAGATACTATAGTTAAGAGGCACATAGCCGGTAACTTGGTTAATGAGGTGGCCAATCCTGTTCCCCTGAAGTATTTGAGTCCAATGTTGGTGCAGGATCAGCAAACTATAGACCACTTCCTGTCGACGCCATGGAAGCAGCTGGTGAAGCATGTGGAGGTGCCAACCGAGGAGGAGGTGGACAGGAACCCGAGGAGCCGCAGCGCCCGCCTGCGAGCTGCTCTCAAGATCAAATAGAAGATTAAATAGGTTTTAAGTAGAATAGATTTTGAAGTTGTTTAGTGATTGTTTATTGTTAATCAATAAAGTGAATTTTTAAAGATATTTTATGTGTTATGAAATTAGTAACATACAAACTAGGGTTTCGTTCCCGTGTTCGTAAATTGGTCGTTCCAGAAACCGGGAAAAAAAATTCCCGGGAATTCCCGGGTTTTATTTTTCATCGATTCTATGCTATATTTTCATCTTTATTTATCTGTTTCTCCTACCTAAAATCAAAAAAAATTATCGGCAGGCTTGTCGTCAACGATTAGAAACTCGGTTTTGTTCTAAATTATTGAATCATGCGTTATTGTTTTCGCGCAGCTGCATTGCAAACATAAATGACTATCTACATCACTTTGTTTCACCTCTTCCAGATTCAATGCTATAGCATTTTCATCTTTATTTATCTGTTGGTCCTACCGCCTACCTGAAACCAAATAAGTGGTCGGCTTTTACATAATATATGTGACCAAAAAGTATGTTAAAGCTAACGCTAGTGTGACGCCTCACGCCTGCCATATTTTTTTTTACTGCCCATAGACACGATGGAAAAAGTTAAGAGATATGCCGACATCCACGTTTTATGTCCGCGTTTATTTTTATAAAATTTCTAACACTTAGAAAATAATCTGAGATTATTCCTATCATTAGAAAAATGATGAGCGTTGTTGAATTTTTTCGGACATAGCCCATTGGTATTGTATTGTTGACAATTTCAACCTGTACTCAGCATTTGGAAAACGGACCCCAAATTTGGAAATGCTGTACAAAGCCCTACAGACCATCATGTCTACATCAACTGAAGCTGAAAGAACATTTTCCGTGTCCGGGAATTACGCAACCAAAATAAGAAGAAGTTTGAGCGATAAATCGTTGAATGCATTAGTTTTTCTTAAACATTACCTCAAGCGTAATGAATAAATTTTTAATTTAATTTAAATACAAAAAAATTAAATTATATGTCATAATAAGATTATTGTCAAACTGTTTATTAAAATACCTTTGTTATTGTTTAATTTACAATTAAGAAAAACAAAGAATTTTTCATGTAAAACAAATCATTATAATTTTGGTTGTTAATTTATCTGACTGTTGTTATTTTCTACCTATACGTGTAATAAAAGTATATTTGATTTAATTGTAAGTGTTTTAATTGACTTTTAATACCCGAAAATAGCAAAAAACTAGCATTTTAAATAAATTCCCGTTTCCCGGGAATTCCCGGGAAATCTTGAAATTAATTCCCGTTTCCCGGGAACAGAAAAAGGTCGGGAAAAACGAAACTCTAATACAAACTGAATTTAAACTGATCGTTGCGACGCGACGTATGTACTCCGCTATTTCTATCCAAGTTATAAGTAAGTACTTGAAATTAACACACTCTTTTTTCATCTCATTGTTTGTTTCACATAAGATCATATTACCTATTAGTATTCATTAAAGGCACAATCGGTATAATTTTGCAATTCAATAAATAATGTATTGTCGTGAGCGTATGATCATGCCATTGTTACGACAAAGTCTTACTATAAAAAATAGGTCTTAGCACAAAAGTAATCAATAAGTGCCTTTATAACCATGGAATCAAGTGTTCCTTCTTGTAACAAGCCCACCTTATTAAAAATTTGTAGCTGCCATCGATATTTTAAGTAAGTATTTACAAGGGTAAGCTAAGCTGCTAAACTCACTAATAGAGTCGTTCGTCAAGTCGCGCGCCTTAGACTCGCGCGCCACGCGCGAGTTGCCCCTCCCGTATTTACCTACTTTTTTTGTCGTCAACTCGCTCGACTGTGAAAATATGTAGAGTCAGCCACAAAAGTTATAATTTATTATGCTTAAGGTAACTACTTAAAATGTATAGGGTATTTTATAGGACTTTACTTTAAAATAAAATCAGTAATTAATCTCGCTTGGCAAACTGTTCTCTTCGAACACCTCCAAACACAGGAACCATTTTTATTTGTCCGGTCTTTGTTATATTTATAACCTGCACGAATCAGTACCGACTTTCCTCGCTGGGATGTAATGATTTCATGTGCAGTTTGATTACTAGATGGACCTGCTTGCGATGAACTTCCTGGAAGTGATTGTTACAGTTAGGCCTGTCTCTTTGACCAATGAAATAAACGAAATTTGTTATAAATTTTCGATATTTAATATAACGGTAACACAACGAAAACGTAACACTGTGTTTATATTACGGCAAAGTAGACATGGTAATATAGAAAAGTTAATTTATTATAGGCTTACCCCCACAATAATTTTTTTATTATAATATTTTTGCACTGTACCGTAGACTGTAAATAATGCACTGTACACCTCTGCTTCGCATTAGGAGTATCCACAAAGCAAATACATACATGTATTTGCTTTTTGGGAGTATCACTAAAACGACGTCACTAAAACAATGACGTTTTAACCCTTTAAACCGCGTTTTGCAACAAAAACTGGAAGGACATAGCTATGACATGTAAAATTTGCGCACGGGATGAGAGAGATAGCAAACTTGGGTATCATGCGTCATAGGTCACATCCCCTTTTGCCTCATTCCGCACTTCCAACATAGGCTTTATTTTATCGCATAGGCTTTATTATTATATATTCTTTATCCCGACATCAAAGCATCTACTTTAATGGCGACTGTCTAGTCTAGTCGGTACCTTCTTATGCTAATCAGCCAGGGAGACAATATTTAATTATATTTTTTAGTTTCAATTCGTTTGAATCTGACCGTACTTTACATGGGCACGCGAGTTGACGATGTAAAAAAACAGAAGATGCCAACTGGCGTGGCGCGCGAGTCTAAGGCGCGCGACTTGACGAACGACTCAACTAATAATTATATTAAATCAACAAAACCATTAAAAGTTACATACGTCCAGCGCGCAGACTGGACAGACAGCGACTGAAAGGTATCCTGAGTGGCTAATCCTTTCAGCATCCACTAGTCCAACACACTAGTCCAGTATTTGTTACCGTGACGTGCTATAAAGAACATAATCCAAAGTTCTCTTATTCATACTTTCCCCCACACACCGTGGTCTTCTTCACCCTATAGCAGTACACTGCTGTACGTAGTCTTACCCCAAAGTACGCTACTGGACGCAATCTATATAGCCTTCCGCATCTAATCATTACCATCCACATTTCGCATCTCGTCACCCCATATAGCCGGATCGCGTCTACCTAGTCCGATCGGATGGCTTTTGACTAGTCGCGATCTCAGAGCCGAACAACTTTCGCTTATCGCTTCTTCAACAAATGTGACCAGCCCACAGCCCCACCGTAGCACACCATAACATTACTTGCCTCCCCCAGATCGCTGAGCCAGCCGGACTTCGCGGCGGCGGGCGAGGACTCCGGCATCGGGCAGGAGGTGCTGCTGCAGGAGCCCGCCAGCATCTTCGACCGCCCCGGCTTCGGCAGCGTTGCCTTCAGGTTACTACAACTATTTATTACCTAACTATACTTAGAATGTGCAGAATCTTCTGTTAGTTACAATGCAGTGTTTGATGAAAAAACCTGCGCATCTTGATCAGCCCACACCATAGTTATCTACTGATATCTCGTTAGCATAGCCTCAGCTATCTGCTACTCACTGATACCTGTCCAAAGATGGCAGAGCCTATGATACGATTGACTTTCGTGGTTGCCACTCGAGAAGATCCCACTATTATACCTGAGTACCTGACCTATAACTACCGATATGTTTTGCACAACTAAACACATTCAGGTCACAATTGGTCAAAACCACACATAAATAATTTCACCATCTAATCGAATCTCACTCAATTTCCAGGCGTTCAATAACAGCAACCCTCAGCGCGATGCCTGGCGGCGGCGGCGCGGGGGAGGACCTGTCTATAGGGTCGGCGGGGTCGCTGGCCGCGCGCCACGCCTACAAGCCGCAGGAGTGGAACTCCGCGCACTCCGGTACTTATACACATAGTCATCAGCCAACAATCGTATATATACTGATGGAAATTGGTGATTAGAAGTCAATTGATTGATTGATTGGTGACTCCTAATTCTAATCACCAATTTCTAGCAGTAGAGCGACACAGCCGGCTGAATGATATTGCACGATTCGTTTCGCTGCGTCCTTGTGACCTATGCTTAATCTCTAGTTGGAAACAAAACGAGCAAATTTTTCCGATTAACCTTTTTAATTAATTGAGACTCTTAGGGGATTACACTCGTGAGCATAATGATGTAAGGATGTACTTACTTAGATTATCTCCTGAAACCTGACTGATTTATAAACCACAACAACAACACAGATGCATATTGCATAATGTAAGACTTGTGAATCCTGACGCATAAACTGCATACAACCTGATAGTTGGATGTTATACTTAAAGTTCCCACACATATTATCTATTTCCCTAACCAACCAACTATTCATTACAGAGAGCTCAACAATAACCTCCGACGAGGAAGGCGACGCGGAAGAGGAATCAGGGTACGCCTCCCTAGAGCGTTTCCTCACCGCCTGGGGCTTGTCCCAGTACGTGCAGAAGTTCAAGGACGAACAGATAGACCTGGACGCCTTGATGCTGCTCACGGAGAGCGATTTAAAGAGCCTGGGCCTACCGCTGGGGCCGTATAGGAAACTGGTCACCGCCGTGCAGGAGAGAAAGCAAGCGTTGAGTAACCCTGGACCGATTATTGATACTGCGATATAAAAGTACGATTGATACAAATGAGTGTTGAGAGCGGTAATAGAAAATAGTATCTTAAATAATGTATGAAAAGAGGTTCTAATGCTCTCGATCTTGTTTGTGAAGATACAAGGCTAAGTGCCTATCTTATGAAATAATGATCAAGGATACCTTTTAAGGTGCCTACCTAGATACTTTACAGTCAGATACACTATTGAGATTTCCGTGCTGCCGTATATCTAGTTCTTGATGCTGAAGATATAATTCAGTATTATTGCTCAAAACTACCAAGAGATTAAATAAAATATTTACTTACTTATTATTAAATATCAGCAGCCGCTGAAAATGGCGCTAAGCAATAAAAATATATAAATAGTTCAATATGAACAGTACAAAAATATTCAGTCCTAGTGGGTAAATGTATTCATATTACAATATATATTGCAATACATAAATAAATACCTACTTAAATATGAAATATCTGCGATAAGGATGAATTTAATATTTTTCAATGATTGTATTCAATGCCGTTAAGAGGCCTATATTTATAGTACTTTAAGATATACCTACTTATAATTATTATACATATTATATTGCATATTTTAAGTATATTTATTAGTTATTTCTGCACATGTTTGTGTGTTGTTGGTCACTCGTGTTGTATTATGTATTTAGTGCGTAAGTAATACTATACAATTTAGCCAAGTGTACTTAAATATTATGTAATTATTGTGATATTTCTATGAGAAATCCCAACATTCCGTACCAGTGATTACGTCCAATATCGCCATATAATTAATACCTAGTTATTTTGTACAAGATTTTATATAAATAAAATATTTTTCCGTGTGTAAGTTGCTACTTTTTCACTCACAAACTACCTAAAAATATGTGTTACCTTCTCTGTTTTGCGTAAAATATAAAGGTAAAATAAAATTAAAAATCCATTTTAAGATCATTTATTTTAAAAATTTAAATACATTTTCGAATTTGAAGTGAGGAATAATTCTAGAAGTCTCTAATCGCGTACATACCCGACATAACCTATGTTTACTTTACAATAGTTGTTGAGGACTTATCTAATTGTTCCTTTTAATGACTAAACATATGAATAAACATGTGAAATGTATGTACTTGGGTACAACTTACATACAAGGACGGAATGTCACCACAAGTTATAACTCAGAGAGGTCACATATACCCACTAAAATATTTATGCAAGTTTCGTTGTATACTTGCAATGTCCATGGTTGTGATCTCTCTAAGATATAACCGGCGTATAAACTCCTCAGTCAAAATTGTCTCGAACAAGACTTGGAAGAAATAGAATAATTAAAAATAGCATATTTTAATTCGATTACGTATTCTGACATACCTTGTTTGATTGTGTTTCAAATCAAAAGAAAATTAAATATTTATACTATCAAATTAACTATACCATTAAATTATAATTAACATAATATTTATCAGTAATGGAATAATGAGCATTATCGGAAGGCACAAACTTCTAATACGTCTAATGAATGACATCAAAATTGTTCCCTGGATTATTAAAAATCATTTTGTAATCATATTATTTGCTCGATATCAAAATTAACATAAAAAATATTTTGCTTATGAACTAAACCTTTTGTTTCGACATACTTATGGCGGAGACTTACTCCTAAACAGCGTACCGTCGCATAAGTACCATTTGTTATATTACATTAACTAAATAATTCGCAAGAGTTCGAAATGAAACTATCACGAAGTGTCACAGTAGCTACTGTGATGGTGTAGGGCGCACTCACACGCCACTCGAGCGAGTGCTCGTGTAAATACGCCCTAAGAGTTTCGTAAAGCCGTGCTCAGTAAAATTGTGCCAATAAGAATCAGTCGTATCTAACCAGATTCGGGCCACCCATTGTAATGATAGTCAGTGTATGAGCGTGTTGAAAACAGAACGTAAGATTTAGAATGGAATTGAATGGGTTGCGGCGTCATACACTGTCGGCGTTCAAGCGAAACTCAACCATCGTTTTGTTACAAAAATGTGGTTTGTATCTCGTTGCGCCCGCCCGCTAATACATGAACGCTAAGTACAGATTACTGTGCTTAGGCGATAGCTTCTTCATCCTCTTGTTGTACTTCCACCTATACTTGTTAAACCTGCAATTTTCGCCTGTGTCATGGTAGTACGAATACTCGGGGTATGGTATATAAGCCCCGGTGGCGGGGTCTATGGGCACCATGATGGGCAGGTCGGTCATGGACACGGGGCGGTCGTACGACGAGGCGGAGTCGTAGCCTCGAGGCTCGTCGTACTGCGGACTGCCGCCGTCGTTCTGGCACGCCAGCTCGCGACTGTCGTTGCACATCGGCACACTGCGACTGGTATCAGCCGAGATATTCGACCGCGACCGCAAAATCGGCTTCGTCGACAGCAAATCTATGGAATGCTGCAGACTTTTCGATCTAGGTCTTGTCGCTTGCTGCGGTAGTTCATCTATTCGCGAGAGCGTGTGTCTTCTAACCGGGCGATAGACTTTTTTGTCGCCTAATTTCGGTCTTTTTATCTTCCTATGCGAGTTGTAGGTTTCGAGTGAGGACGTGGAGGCGTTATAAGGGGTGGGGTTTCGGGCCGGGGCCTGCGGGGCGGGCGGGTTGCGGACGGTGGTGGCCGCTAGTTCCCTCATCTGGTCGCTGGATCAGTAGTTGTAGGGCCCGTACTGCGAGCCGTGGTAGTAGGGGCCGGGGTACGCTTGCGGCGGAGGGTACCCGGCGTAAGCGTACTGCTGCTTCTGCGGGTATACTGTGGGGAGAACAGGGGGTTAGTTGGTTGGTGGTGTAGTTTGGGAATCGAATTAGTATCTAGGTACTTAATGATTTAGTGAGTACTTGATGATTGCTAAGAATTTAAATTCTCAAAGCATCGGCTATGACACTGTGCCTTGTAGTTTTATCTGTACACGCTCTCTTATAATATATCTAGCTAGATATAATATAATAGCGAATTAAATATGAATTAATATCTGATAAATTTACAGTTTCTCAATAACATAAATTAAATTATTCATACTTATCTATTTATTTACAAGTTCCAAATATTACATTATTTATACGAAATTACTTTGGTAGCGTTTTTACTAACTTATTTAGGTATTATATAATTAATATATTATACAATGCGCTATGTCAAGATGCAATATGAAAATCGCGGGCGAACGTATGCTATCCCTCACTGAGTCTAGTTCATCCTAGCGTTGTCTATAGGTAGTCGTTTGTAGTCCGCTAAGTAGTTCCGCTTATGTAAAAGCCATAATTTTCATATTGTTTCTTTACCCGCTCACGTTATACCGTTTTATCCAATGCAGACGATTCTGAAGCAAAGCACTTTATGTTTCCTGCTGCAAAACTGACTTTCCATTTTCCCATTACTTACAAAGCCGACTTTTGCGCTATGTTTACAGCACAAATGTGTTCACTTCGGAATCGCCTCAAATGTTACAGTTAATCAACAGTTACCAGGCATTAGATACTGCATGTTGAGCGCCTCCTCGCGCTCGCGCTCGCCGCGCAGGCAAATGGCGGCCGACGAGAACAAGATGGCCGACAGAAGAGCGAGTCCCACGCCGCACCACGCCACCATGTAGGACCAGTCGTACCACACGCGCGCGTTGTCACGCAATATCTGGTTTATTACCCGATAACCCGATGTTACGTTTATTTACAGACATTGGTTGTTGTGATGGTCGGTATTTACAGACCACAAGAAACAATGGTTGGTTGTTGTTTTGGTAAGCGTGTTAGTTAGCGTTGGCGTTGGCATAAACCAGATATTAAGCGCGTTTATGTATAGTGCATTAGTGGCCGGCCGTCCGAAGTCCGTAAACGCAGTAGCCAAGTTTCATAGAAACATGAAAAGAGAGAAAAGCATTTTGTTAGTAAAACGTACTTACTTGCCATCTTACATCTAATATTAGGTGGGAAAAATATGGACAAAAGTTTCGTTTTCCCGCCACGCGTGTTATTGGCGCTAGCGAGCGTCCAAGATGGCGGACGGACCTGGCATGATGTACTGCACGTTGTTCTGCTGCTCGCGCCGCTTCTCCTTGCCGAGGCAGACGGCGGCCGAGAAGAACAGAACCGAGCTGATGAAGGACACCGCGCACGCGCACCACGCCAGGATGTACGACCAGTCGTACCAGATTGATGAGTTGTCTTTTAACACCTGTTTTGGGTTGCAATTTGGGGGTGGGGTAAGATTTGGGTGTAAAGTGGTGTCATAAACTGCTTCCACGGCCTGGTGGTTTATTGTTTGGTGGTGAAACGCAGAGGTCCTGGGTTTGAATATGTTTGGGACCATAAACCAATCCCAGGGGTGGAAAGTGACTTGTTTAAGGTCCACGGATGTCGTAAAAGTAAGATGATACATATATGCTGCCGATAGGCTTTTAACATACGTAATCGGTCCTGCGCCTAAACTATATATGTACTCTGTGTTGATAATGTTGGAACACAGAATAATGCAATGCAAAAATACTGTTACTTACGGACTCCATAAATCAATTCATCATCAATTATCAACTCCTGCACAGTTTTCTGATCTAAATGATATTCCATTTCGTGAACAAAAGGAAGTCATTAGTAGGTACTCATTGGTTGGTCATGTCATGTGTCTTTTAGGTAAGTGGAGCGCTTTTTTTGTAGGCAAGTTATTAATAAAACTTCTCCAGCGAAGGGACTAGAAGGGGTTCATCCCCTTTGCATTATAGGAAATAATATTATTTGAGCCTGCTAATCCAAACATTTCTCAACCTATTAACCACTACACCTCAGCACAAGCCAGCACCACATTGTACTTACGTTGGGCCACTGCTGGTAGTACTCTTCTCCGACGACCTTCTCTTTCTCGTAGAACTCTACTCCGTGCCAGAGAGCCATCGCGCCCGCCGCTAGCAAGCCTGGAATTTTATAGGGAGGGTTATTAGTTAGGGTTTGTTGGGGCTGGAAGAGGTTGGATGGTTATCGGTAGGTGTGATAAGACATAGACATAGACATAGACACATCGTTTATTCACTCACAAAATACACATCACAAATACAAAACAACAATGTAGGTACAGTGGCATAAAGAATAACAATAATTGTGGTGTGTATTATGTCAGTAAAATGGCTCTGACTCAGCATGTGCTGTACAAAAAAGTATACAGCGCTGGTAATTCTGCCAGAACCAGCGAGTTGAGGTGGTACGCGGCTAAAATATAATCCTAACTAATATTATAAATGCGAAAGTAACTGTGTCTGTCTGTCTGTCTGTCTGTCTGTCTGTTACTCTTTCACGCCAAAACTACTGAACGGATTTGAATGAAATTTGGTATACATACGGTCTAGACCCTGGGAAAGAACATAGGCTACTTTTTATCCCGGAATTCCCACGGGAAAAGTTTTTAAGGCGAAGCGAAGCTCGCGGGAACAGCTAGTATGATATAAACGTGCTGTGTTTGCTCCGAAAGATTTATTAGAATATTAGAATATTATATATATTAGAATCTTTGTGTTAATAGTTTAAAACAATATATATACATATCATAATATAATAGGGTAATGTGTTAAAGTGTGGTTTGTATAAATATACATAAAAGGTTGATGCTTAATCAATAAAAAATAGTATAATATTAAAATAAAATACAGGATAAGGCGATAAGTGCTGGAAGCTTAAATACATGTTAGGTACTGGCGGAGTTTAATCTTAAAGAGGTGCTTGGACTTAAGTTTGCGCAGTGGAGGGGGAATATTGTTCCAGCACTTTGTCGCCTGGTACTTAAAGCTGCCTCGGAAGGCTGCAGTTTTACTCTGTGGCAATACAAGAGGTGGCGTGTGGTACCTTGCTGCATTTCGGCTACATCGCCAGTCGAGCTTTTCGTACAAATAGATAGGAGTTTTTTTGTGTACCACTTCGAATAGCAATGTTGCAAGGTGAAGCTTTTGTCTCTGCTTCATGTTTAAGATTCCGGCTTTTTTGAGATACGGAGGGTATCGGATTCGGAGGGTAGGGGATGATAACAAGGGGATCTATTCCAGTTGTGAAACTATAGTGGAACATATTGTTCTGTATAGGTATCATCAAATAGTCATCATTGAGGGCTGTGCCACCCTGATCAATGTATTAGAGGATGCTGCTTCTTGACCGCACAGTGCAAGTAAGTACGTAGATGTTTTACTTACTTAAACAATCTGTTTTTAACATTTCCATATTGGTCTTCTCGTACGACTATAACTTCTGGAGTTAACATACAGTGGGACGTTGATATTTATCAGCACTGCAACAGAATTTCGTTTCTCTCGTTGTCTGTTGATGTACTTACATGTGACGAGCATGAGTATGGCGGTGGCGGTGATGTTGCCGGGGCTGCGGCGCCAGCAGCCCACCACGCCGGTCCAGAACGCCACGAACAGGAACAGGAACGCCACCATGAACAGCGCCACTGTCGAGCGCGCCATGTGCAGTCTGGAATGTATAAGAGATGGGATTAAGTTACGTCATTGTCAGCGTGTTGGTGATAAGTATCGTAAATGCTACCTTATTTTTTCCAGACCGAAAGGAATTAAACTACTTCGTTAGTGTGCCGTGTGGAAGTTGAAATGATTACCTATAGTTAGACTAGGAACAGTGGCTAACTGCAACTGCCCAGCATGCCTTTGATTTGTACTGTAGGTTATATGTAAGTATCATCAAGGAAAGATCAGTTGATACAGAGGCTCCTATCGTACGTCCCGAAAAAATATATAGAAGAGATTATAATACGATAAAAGTTTGAAACCTTATAAAACGGGAAATTATGCATGTATTTACATCAAAGAGCTAAAATGTGGATCTATAAACGGAATACGATATTCAACAACATTTAGTAGCGCGATATATAATAGTCCAGCTTAAACGACACTTAGCTTTAATAACATGAAGTTAACCTTGCTTTAAATTGAGACAATTTCAATGGAATGCGAATATTAGGTACTTACATTAGTTGATCGGTAGGAACATACAAATTTAATTCGTCATAACCGGAATGGAATCATTTAAAAGTAAATCGGCATTTAATAGTATTTAATATAAGCTCTTACAGAGACCTTGCTACAAATAATTTGGGCTAAATATCAACTTTAAGTACTTATATCAATAGAAAAGGCAAACAGGCAACGTTAATCCAAGCATGAATTCCATTCCCTTAAAACTAATGAACCGGCCACCTTAGACAGGTTGAGAGCAGAGTGTTGTGGTGTGGCACTCCTTGAGAGACGTCCATATTCAGCAGTGGATGATTACGCTGATGGACCGATGAAATATAATTTGAAGGGAAACAGTCAGAAAACTGAAATCCAGATACTTTTCCCAACCATTTTTTAATTTTATTATTTACTACCGACCCCGGCTTTGCTCGGGTGGAATGCTGATGCTAAATACACTACATGTGATGATATTAAACACTTCCTCTTGAATCACTATAAAAAAACCGCATCAAAATCCGTTGCGTAGTTTTCAGACTTTAAGCATACAAAGCGACAGAGAAAGTGACTTGTTTTATACACTCCCGGGCAACGAAAACGTTACACTCACAAAAGTTTAAAATTGGATCAAAATATTACCGGTTATAGTTAGCCCCTGTTTCACAATATCTGGTTAGTCGCTACCTGTCGGATAAAATACATGCTGTCACTGTCTAAAAAATAATAACAGATAGTGACAGCATGTATTTTATCCGTCAGGTAGCCACTAACTAGACATTGTGAAACAGACCCTTAAAGTAATATCGTGATGTTCAGTTAAATGTACCATGTAAATGTTGCAGAAGGCGTCATTAAGATTCTCTTTTTCCTTCCTTCCTTCCTTCCACTCCTTTTCCTCTTAGAAGTAAATTGGTGCGTTTCTCAGTGGAACCTTTTCATTGCCCGTGAGTGTATGTAGTGATTTATTTACGGGTAAACTATAAAAGCTCAATCACCTGTTCATAGCATCGTCGGAGAGCCCCTTAGTCTCGTTGTTCTCGTCCGGGATGAAGTAGTCCACGTTCATGCAGTGCGTCTCCACCGGGGACAGGTAGATCTCCACTGGAATAAGGAAAAGGTATCTCGTTAGTTGGTGGTTTTTAAATTATGAACCTATTATGTCCAGTTTTTACTGTAGGTACCTATACTATACAGGACTCTTTAAATGAGGTCTATACATGTTGGCTAGGCAAGTGACACCGAGAGATAGCAAGACAAGGCAAATAGGTACCTATACCGAATACATGTTTGCATTGGCTTTCACTCGTAAATGCTCGGCTAACGTGTGTTGCGTTCTTAAGAATGGGGAGTTTTAGTTTGGGGATAAGATATGACTAGCTTTGGATAAAGGACGTCTGTAGGATAACTATTCCGGCCGTATGCATCATAGATTCCTTGACAAATGTAGACGCATTGACAACTTCAATTTTACCTATAACCTCATTATAGTTTAGGGGACTTGCCTATACTTGGCATATCAAACTTGCAGATTCATAAACAAGCCGCTTGGCCACAATTATCGTTATAAACCAGTGTCCTATTGAGCAAGCGGGCGCGTAATTTCAAAACCTTATTCTGTCCGTGTCGACACACAACCGTTAGTGAATCGACAATCGCACCCGAAGACCGGTCCAATCACATTACAGGGCTTATGAGACCGGCCGTGAAGAATTTTGACAATGCTAGTCAACAATTGGATGTTTAAATTATATTGAATTTCCTAGGAAAGTAATACATAAACATGAAAGTTTAGAACTATGGATTTTATAGGAAAACTGTTAGATTTTTTAATAAAATCTCCCTCAAATTTGTATGTAGTTAAGTAGATACCAAAGTCTAACGGATAGTGAATTTAGAAACCTCAATGAATGTATGCAACGCTGTGCATGCGTAATGTGGTAATTAAGGTGACAGGTGTAAAATAAACCATTATTTACACCTGCAGCCTGCCCTGCTATTAGAAATAATCTAGAGAAATTATTTACTTGCATATCTACCTACCTGCATGGGTAACATAGAATTAAGTGCTTTCACATTTCTAGGTCTCATTTTAAACGATACAGCTAGGTATGAATGATGAGAAGCTTAGCTTTAAGTCTAACACTATTCAGATTCTAGTTCATGATGATTTATCACAAAGACTTAATAGTATTTTCAAAGCAATCATTCAAAGCAACTCTTCTTATGAACCTACATCCTCATATTAATTCACTGGTTTCTGCATGGTGTAGTAACTACATACTTTACTAAGGGCATAACTTGTTACATTAGGAATAGATTAAGTAATTACTTAATTTTTATCTCGTTAAGTATATTCAAACAAATACCTACCACAACCGCAAACTTACTCAAGGAGCGACTCGATACCAACAAGTTATGCTTATAACATTTGTTTTTATTTCATCAATATAATAGCTACGTAACGTGGCATCGTAATTAGGCTTGATTAATTGTGATATTCTCGTCACAATACCCCGGATGATACATCGCCAGGGCCAAGTTTTTTAGAACTATTGTCTATCAGACTCACTTTGTGTAGCTTCACACCATATAATTTAAGCTCCATCAAGTATATTATTATTCTTTATATCAAAGGTAGTCTAAATAGTATATAGTATAAATGTTTTTTCTTTCTTTCTTAGTACAGATAAATTAAACCTTCATAGATGCCGACTATCTAAGGAGGTTCCCTGACTTGAATGTTTTTTTTATCAATAACTACATTAGATTCAATAAATTTCTTTATAAATAAACTTCTAATTAAGAAAACAAGCGGTAAGATCTATATTGAATTTATTTCATAGACTACCTGTAGCTCTAGCTAGCTGCCGAAGTTACTGGGTTAGCCTGAACTCTACAAGACATCCAGATAGGCAGAAGGGAAATTACGAAGTGATTAATCATTAAAGGTAAGTAAGTAATTAATTTAATTGCTATTGTATCGTAACCCGAAGAACTGGTCTCGGCTCACACAGCACTTAACTCCATCTGTCTCTTTCACTCGGGGTACCAAATAAAAGTGACAGGCAGACATGTAGCATGCAGCTTTCCCGCAAAATCCTGCTACGATTTTATTACAAAAATAAATCTATGTTACAGTTATGTATTATATATACTGATTATTTATGTATGTACTGATTATGTATCAACATTCAAGCTCTGCGCCTGTGACCCATTTTGATCGGCAATTAATTTGCATTCAAGGGTGACTACTAAATTATTAGCGACCAATATTTTGAGCGTATGAATTATGAATGAGCATCAATAAATTATTTAATAATCGGCGCACGGGACATTATTGTTCCGCCTACACTGTGCCAGAAGCAGAATGCAAGCTCAGCCAACCTTAGTAGTTAGTAACCTGACATACCTAATAAAATATTTACCAATATAAGTAGTTCTGCCTGTAGAATAACTTTTTGCAAACAGTCCCGTATTCAGCAGCTCGGTTGAAAAGCTGCTGCTTCGGTCACAGTTTTGTAACTTAATAAATGCGAAAGTTTAAAAGTTACACTCAAAACTAACTAATCTCATAAACAGCTAGTATATTAATGCAGTGAGTGAGACAATGCACAGGAATGCAAGCGACAATCGGGTGACCGGGTCGGCGACATTTAGGATTCCGAACCGAAGTCGAGGTGCGGTCCGACTGCTTATGGAGAAAGTCGCAAATTGAGCCGCGAGCTAACACGTTTGAGTGACACCTTTAATAAGGCAAATACAGATGTGCGCGACTGCTCTCGTGATTTGAGAGTTAGAAGCTGAAAGAATCTTCAAAACATGTTAGTGCGCAGTGGGTTAAACTCTCAAGATATCGACCAGATATTCATCCTAACCAGTTTTATCGGTATAATAAGTTTGGAAAACTGTGTCTCTTTCAATCAAGACACAGTTTTCGAAGACTCATTGCTCAAAGTAGCGAACAATTGTTTATTTAAGCTGTTTCACATTAAATTATAAAGATATCTATATAAAAATAATCATTATAATTAAATTTGCATGGTCCATGCAATTAAGACCTAGGTCAGGTAAACAAATTTTCAGTGCAACTTCCTACTTTATATAACTATATAAACGTGTTATGTAATCATAAATTGTAGGTTTATTATTTATAACAATAGAAAACAGGCATTTGCAGTCGAAATTACCGTCTGAGAATGATATAAGAAGAGTAAGGTATGGTATAACAATTTCACAGTTTAGGCACATATTGTTTTAGCTTAGTCACACTCTGTAAAACCTTATTATTACGGATTTGCGTCATCAATGCGGAAAAGCCACTTGTGATGTAGGACATTGATTAAAAACTATCACTTCGAATGATTCCATTGGATGTATTAAACCTAAAGTAAGAACTTTTCCCGAGGTAGCTGACTAACCGGCAATAAATGATTGGAGAAAAGTGAATGTCTAATTACTATGAATTAAATATATAATTATACTTAAGTATAATTATTATATGCCATATCTATAGATACGAAGGGACATTCGGAAATGGAAAGAAACTGCGGGAGCAGCAGCACCAGCAGGTTTCTAGAGTTTCCCGACAATTAGCAGCCAGTTTCGCTTTCTAGCTTCTCCTTGCTCGTGCGAAAACGGCAATGATTGACGGTTTTCATTTGATTGGTTCGCTTTTACGAATGAATATCGACAGTAGAGATCCATTTTTTTACTAAATACCTAGAGGTTGTAAGTTATAAGCGCTTGTATAACGTCAATAAACAGCCTGCATGTCGAGGGAAAATCCATAGGTCGGTGAATATATCGGTGCTTTAATGATATTTACTTTCAAATAGAATTCAAGTGAAACCGTTATAATATAAATAATTATTAGGTAATTATAACTGTTATGTAGGTATGCTGGGCACTTTAATTGGCCACCAAGCCGGATTTAAGGGAAATTCTAAATGGGAGCCGTGCTCATTGGACCTCCATAGTTGGGATAGACGCTTTCTACCTTGAAATATTCACTGCCTTTTACGACTTTGGAGTGGACCCTGTTAACGTTTGGAGCGAAAGGAAATGTCTGCTGACGCATTTGATAAATTCTTGGTCAAGCCGAATGGAATTTGCATTCTTGATGATGCTTGCCTATGCAGCGTTGCTGTACGTCAGACATTGTTTGGCGACACGGTCGTTATAACTGATGTTTTTTTGCATACCTCGGCTAAATCACTGCCGTAATTGTGTCAACGTCTGATTTTATTTAACTTGTTGTCAATGCTAGTTACTTGCCTTAGTATTTACTTAGATGTAACGTCTTCCACTTACAGCCTTTCAATAAGTATTTTGTTACCCATTAAAACAAACGCCTGGGTAATTGTGGTAATAAAGTGGTTACCTAATGAAATATTTTCCTGGAGCATTCTCCATACATCGGTCAAGCAACGGGACAGCATATGTTGCAGTCACTAGTTGCCTCACTGCAACCAGCAAATTACCGTTCTGACGAGGAATTTAGTAACCACCTTAATTGAGTGTGGCATTTACTTATGTAGCCGCTTTATTGCTTCGAATAGATCTGCCTTACCACTTCGATTTTGTGGCATTGAATGAGAGATATTCAGACTGTATGATAGTGGCACTTTGGTTGTCTTGTGGTTTTTTTCACATAGCAGTTTGTTTGGTAGGAAGAGAAGTCACGTAATATGTATATTGTACATAAAACACAAATATGTACATAAACTATCATTTGAAAGTAATACTATACCTACGAGTAGTAGAGAAAGCTGGACAACGTCTATTTACACTTGGGCACTTGCACAATATAAATCATATAACATGAAACAGAAAGTGATGCGACTCAATCGCATGTGTAACAGAATAATGACAAAATGTAGGTATAGTTTCCGAATCCAAGCCTTGTTACATAGGCTGGTCAATAGACATACAAACTTAATGCACCTACTTATTATAAAGAACATAGACTAAAAATTGATCTGGTTTGGAATCGAATATAGTCCAGGGATTTCATACAAATCAGTAGTCTAAAGCCAGGTGTAGGTAAACCTGAACTATCGTTGGACTTCATTTTAAAATAAGGGGCAAACATATTTATTTCCTCCAAAGCATGATGTGCTAGGAAAACGGTAGAATGACTTGATGAGTAAAGTGACACAAGCAGTGTACCGTGAAGGATGTCGAGGTACCTACCTGAGATATCTCACGAGATATTGTTCCTACGCTCATATCATAATCCGTAATTAGCAAATAATTACATCATCTTCTATACCGGACTTTGAAGTCATTTTGTGATATCATGGGGATTAAATTATTGTTGTTTGTCATCAGGTTTTTGTTTACATATTGATTATAAAAATAAGGTCAGCAAACTAAGCATATGTTAATATTGTTCAAAAAACTTTCGTAACTGTTTTGCGTGGACGGCATAAACACAATGAACAATCCTGACGAAATGACAATGAATTGTTTCAAACGTGAACCAAACCTAGAGGGCGGTTTATACATTATGCAGGAGTACAAATTAGGAATGTGTAATTCATATTACAATTAACAAAATCAATGGCTCAGTCCCATACAGTATCGGTTTCTTTGTCACATTGTATCACCATCCCAAGTAAGATTGAAATAGGATGTTAAATCTAGTAACACAATCAGTAAGAAACACAACAGATAGTAGAGACACGTAAGTACCTACCTAAGTATTTCACCCATGATCAAGCCGCAAGTCGCCGTCAAGCTTGCAGACGGATTTTAACTGAAATCTTATTTTGCAGCCCGATTGATGTCACACCAAAATGACTAGCAAACATATTTTACACGGAACGACACAATTACTTATCTACAAGGATAATAAGCGCGCTGTTACACGACGGCATTCCGAGTTGTGCGGAATGTCCATTGTACTGCAACCTGGGGGTTTACTCCAGCTTTGCAAAAAACAAACGTACGAGAGCTGTCGTGCAATCGATGCGTTTAATGCTACTACATAGAGTCGTAGTCAGCGCAGCAACGCGCCAAAACTTTGAAGCTAGTGACACCCCAGTACTGTGTACACGTCTGGTATAAACACACGCTGAGTGATGTTGTCACTCGAAAAGCCCTTGTATGGGAGGTGGGTATGTGATACCACTGCGTCAGTTGTGAATGCGGAAAGCCACATACGTGTATGCATGCCTAATTATTAAGACTAAGTACTTTATGTGATAGTTACCAACTTTACTTTGAATCTCGCTAAGCGACTTAAATTATCTAGAAGGTTGTAATTTGGATATAATATGAGGTTTTATTTTAACATAGAATATTTTAATAGCATTATATTATAATGTGTGTTTAAGGGCACATACATTAGACATGGTTAACCATTACCAATATAAATGCTACGTGTTAGCCACAAATCTAATGAAGCAATTTCGTTTAATTTTGCAATGTATGGTGTAAGCAAAATAAATACAGCGTAAGATTTAAGTGATCATACGCGAATGAACATGACTTGGTCGTAACTCATACCCGCGGGTCCCCATTATGTAACTCACTAGAGATACGAAGGTTCTCATAGGATTTGATATAATAATGCCAGCAGAAAACAATGGCCAAAAGCCAATAAAAACAAAACACAGTCAGCTCCAAGAAATCATATTTTATTTTTTCCGCTCCGCTATTGAATAATAACAATAACGACCTAACCCATATTTAACTATCTATTTCCATTAAAATTTCTTCTAAAATCAATGAGAACCATCTTTGCATTATGGGTTATAGACGGGAATATGGTTAAGTTACAGAGATAACAATCTTAAGTCAAGTGTCGGCTTTAAAGAATCGTGTTCAGTCTTATGCTTATGGCTGTGTTTACATTTGGATTTCGACCTTTCTTATCTCCACTGGGATGGGCAGAACTGCATAAAAAGAGGAGAAAAAACCTGTAAGGTGCTCAACGCAAGAAGATGCGTGCCCGTAGCTGGAGATGTTGTTTGTGCATGTTATGAATATATGTGCGCGTGGTACAAGGTTTTTGATACATGGGCAATGCTTTTCTTAGATTTAATTCATGAAAACGCCTAACAAAGTCTGTAGTACAGTGGCTTTCGCAGAAATCGCAGACTTCAAAAGAAACATAAACATAACATTCTGTATGTTATACCTAAGTTAGTTGTCGTTGAATGAATTCCTAATTTCTCAGTATAAATCATAATCATTAGTCAGTTTTATCTTCGCCATTCATTGCCTTAAAAAATATTTCTTCAATATTGAAGAATGACTGACAATATCCCATTGTGCTGTGAGGCATTTATATCCGCGCTCACGGCGAACTCGGACCACCACACATGACTTCATTCGAGTCCCAGCCCGGGCCGACTCGACCGGTTGTAGCACTCGGTTTGTGGAACGATTTCACCTGCCTGATAAAGTGCCACCACCTTCGTGTCTCAGGCGAAGTGATACTAGACGATTATTCGAGCGACTACACCTGTACGTAGCGAGAAAGTAACGCGAACTCCGCAACCGATACGAGATTGTTTGCAATCGATGTCTTTATGATTAAGCAGCGAAATTGCAAGGTTAGCCGAGGTTGCCGCCACTTTCGCAAGCTTTCTACGAAACAGTAAATTTGTTGGCATAAACACGTCGTCTTTAAGTGTAAAATGCGCTTCTCGAGCCAGAAATTAAATTAAAACAGGTCCAGCCAGTTCCATATGTACCGCTATCAATATTCAAATGAGGACAAATTGGTGAACGAAATACATTCACGATGTCCAAGACCGTATTTTCAAGTTTCCTCATTTAAGGATTAGGCCACACCAAACCGGCAATAATACTAATAAACCGCTTACGTCGAAACAATTCAAATGGCAATAGTAGCGATTGCATGAGTTTGAAATCAATTATAAAATATTGTTCACACATTGGCCATAATTTAAAGATTGGGCGTAGTTAGTTGGCTGAAACAGAATTAATTAACACGTGTAAATGATTAAATTTCGGACTTTCGCGTTGCTTGAAGTTGATTTCATATTTCAGATATATTATGTCGATCGCTACCTATTTTAGTTCTTGGAATGGAGCATAAATGATCTTTCAATTATTTAGAAATTAACGCAAATTGGACGACCGATCGCAATTTAGGAAGGTTTTAATTATAATTGGCAAGCCACTGAATTTACGAAATAATGCTTCATTATTTTCCGGAAACGTTTCTATGTTAGTATTAGTACCTATATATGAAGGATAACAAATAATACTTAGTACATACATTTATTAGTTAAGTACCTACCTTATTGTGTAAACTTATGCTCGAATGAAAAGAATTTCTAAACCTTATTCTTCCCCAAATCATATCATATCATAAATTACATAACATCTTAATAAAGCTCTCAAGTATTTTACACTCACAGTTTCACAGATCAGCTGCATCAATCCGTTACATCTACATCTATAAATGATCTGTTATGTTGGTGCATTCGACCAGCTGTGGTCAGGGTCACGACCTCAGTGGTGGGCGACGAATCGGCCTCAGTCAGTTAGTAGGAATGTCTATCGCCTATCTATTGTTAGCCAAAACAATACCTTAAATTCCTTCCGCCATTTGTTTTTAATAGCTTTTGCTTTATTATTAACGTAGGTATAAACATTACGTATTTGTTTAGTTTCAACTCCTAAGAGGTAAATATGTATTTATGCATGGCTTTGTCAAGGCTAAATTTCACCTATGTTTACCTATTAGTTTTCCTGTGTTTTTTTGTCATTAGTTAATAACTTATATGAGGAACGTCACCTCAATTGTCACCAACTTGTCAATACCGTGCTGACCGTGCTTTATCATCGAGCTATAAACAATTTAGCCTTGATGGAACTATGGCAAACTCGACCGTTGTTGGTTAGAGGCAAAAATAGCCTTTAATCCCTTGTGTTGAGAATTAAGGCTTGGACTGTACTGGACAAGCAGACAAGGCACGTAACGTAACGCATACTAAAGTATTTGTAAACAATAATTTTCACAAGTATAGAAATTCGCAAGAGGTTATTCATTTAAGGACTTATATATTTATTAGACACTATAAAGTTACATAAACATAATTATTTAATAATACCTATGTAATAAAAGATTCAAATAACAAAAGGAAGGCAGACTGTATCATCTTTCATAGCTAATCAGTAAGTAAATTCTGAACAGTTGGACATGCGATACTGATGTATTATGATATATCTATAGATAGAACCTACCTATGATTTTAATGCCTTTCCACCAGTGCAAAATGAGGTAGGTATTTCATTCATTTTTTTTATTCGAAGCAGCTGGGAAACCCGAAACTAAAGAATTATTAAATTAATAAGTAAGAATTTTAATTGCATAGCGTACACATTTTATAGCCTGGCCTAGACCTTAGAACCGAGCCCAAACAAGTAACTTCGAATTTTATCATTCACTTTAACTTGTCCGTTTCATTAAGATTTCAGTCACGGCTTGTGCGCCTTAAAGTTTCACTTGTAGGGTTGATATTCGAAGAACCGGTTAATGTTGGAGGTGCCACCAGTTATGATGAATGGCGGGCTAGGTTGCTGTGTCACAGGTGACCCGTAAGGTAAGGAGGCCTGTGCTGAATATACAGAGGTAATTAGTTGGGCCTTGACCTTGTCTAGTGGCTTTCGAATGTCCGCGGCCGCTGATTGGCGGAGAGTGAGGCGGGCGGAGGGCGGGGAATTCAACAAGATGTGGTTTCACTGATGATGAGGACATATAATAATAATATATGCTCTGGTATTTTAGTAACCTAGTAACCGTACTTATGGGAGCGCAAAACAAACGTACGCATACGAAACTTCAGTAAACTTAAATTTCGATACTCAAATTTAAATTTGTACTCGAAATAAGTGTCATGTTATATTATTATTAAAAACAATCGGCTATTCTGTTCCTGTTTTTTTTTATTATTAATCTACCAAAATTACTAATGTATCGTAAAGACTCCACACTGTAAGTCGCACACCGAACTCTCCAACTTGACATGTAGTCACCACCTTGAACCATCATCATTTTGGGTGTGGCCCGTCATTATTTATTCACAACGAAAGAATTATTTGACTTTCTATTTTATTTAGGTTTGTGGACTAGATGCTTTATTAATAAAGTGATCGACACCTGACTTGAGTTTTAAGGGAAAAGTGAAACCTGCATGGTTACATTTCTAGCAAGCTAAATTGATAACAGCCTGAAAATGTTAAGTAGTTTCGCAAAGTTTTCATTCTCAAAGGTTTCTGAAGGTATACTGCATTCTTTGCTGTGGTGTCGAGCGAAAACAACGTTTTATATTGACCTACCTAACTACCTTCATATACATATATATATATATATTTAACTTACCTGAAGAAGTAATAATTATTCGTTTTTAATGTTTTCGATGCAATTGAGGATGGAATTCAACCGGTTTGTTGTAAACGGTGGATTTAAAGGTCACGATTTGTGATTTGGATCTACGAGATGTTTCTCCGTATACGGGTATTGCCGCGTTTTTCATGAATCATTTTGTATCCTTAAATTAATAGTAACGTTCATACATATATATTCTGATTCATCCCAGTTTTATAGAGAATGATGTAACTGAAACGCAATGTGCTAATACTACAACTGTAAATAGCCCCTCTATAACTGTTCCAGCGCTATTTAAGTTAATATTCCGATGATTTGATGAGGTGTCTAGTTTATAGCCTGAACAGGACATAAATTTTGAGTTATTTGCTAATTTGACTAACTAAGCTTCGGTAAATTACTCAATGATAACCGCACGCGCACATCTAGACTCCGTAAGTCTCTACATATACATACATCCACCTGTGTATGTGTTGATACAGTTACATTCCTCTTACTTTGTTGTCTTCATTTCAGAAACAGACGTTTACCGTAGCCGAGACCAACTGACCATAACAGCTTCAACACCAAATAAATCCTTTATTTCAAAGACAGAAAGATCTTAATGCCTTGACAAAGATATGCACTAAGTTATCAATCCAGTCAATCAAATATGTACGTTTTGTCTTACCAAGTTCGGTTTAACTTCGCATGTGAAGTCGTGATGTATGCTCCAATAGTTAGTTTAAACTAATTATTATGATGGAAGTTTAATTGGAGTAAATATTATGGGTTTACTTTAGTACTGAAAGTTTTTGCGTATTTTTCTTACGGGACTAATGGCGGGTGTTTATGTGATAGCGGCTTTTCATTATGTTAATCAAATTATCTAGAGAAAAAAAAGCGTTCAAGTCTGCTGGATAAACAAAATTGTTTATAGCTAGTAATATATTAATAATAATAACATAATCCATCTTGTCTATACGTGTCCGTCCCCAGAGAAGTATTTCGATGCATTTCTGATGAGTTATTTTTAACGCAAGACTATCGCATCCAGTGTCGTACTTTGGGCCACATGCTCACACAAGGCGGTTTGAAAAAATTGGATGTAGAAAGCTATACATCGAATCCAGTGGCGTGCTTTGGGCCTAGTCCAGCAGTGAACTGTGAACTATAGGCTGATGGTGATTATGCTCACGAAAGGTAATGATTGAATACGGACAGCTGTACAATTCAACATCGCATCCATAGGCGTTTTAGTCCTTCGTCCAGCTAGGCCTACGTCCAGCTACGTGGCCTGCAAGTAGTACTTGTTGTTAAGGCTGTCCAGGATGGACTGCTACAGGCTGATGATGATGATGATGCTCACCTGTGGGCGGGCGCTCCTTCGGGTAGCAGACGCGGAAGAGGCCGCGCGTCCGCGTGTAGAAGTAGTACTTGTTGTTGAGGCTGTCCAGGATGGACTGCTACAGGCTGATGATGATGATGATGCTCACCTGTGGGCGGGCGCTCCTTCGGGTAGCAGACGCGGAAGAGGCCGCGCGTCCGCGTGTAGAAGTAGTACTTGTTGTTGAGGCTGTCCAGGATGGACTGCTACAGGCTGATGATGATGATGATGCTCACCTGTGGGCGGGCGCTCCTTCGGGTAGCAGACGCGGAAGAGGCCGCGCGTCCGCGTGTAGAAGTAGTACTTGTTGTTGAGGCTGTCCAGGATGGACTGCTACAGGCTGATGATGATGATGATGCTCACCTGTGGGCGGGCGCTCCTTCGGGTAGCAGACGCGGAAGAGGCCGCGCGTCCGCGTGTAGAAGTAGTACTTGTTGTTGAGGCTGTCCAGGATGGACTGCTACAGGCTGATGATGATGATGATGCTCACCTGTGGGCGGGCGCTCCTTCGGGTAGCAGACGCGGAAGAGGCCGCGCGTCCGCGTGTAGAAGTAGTACTTGTTGTTGAGGCTGTCCAGGATGGACTGCTACAGGCTGATGATGATGATGATGCTCACCTGTGGGCGGGCGCTCCTTCGGGTAGCAGACGCGGAAGAGGCCGCGCGTCCGCGTGTAGAAGTAGTACTTGTTGTTGAGGCTGTCCAGGATGGACTGCTACAGGCTGATGATGATGATGATGCTCACCTGTGGGCGGGCGCTCCTTCGGGTAGCAGACGCGGAAGAGGCCGCGCGTCCGCGTGTAGAAGTAGTACTTGTTGTTGAGGCTGTCCAGGATGGACTGCTACAGGCTGATGATGATGATGATGCTCACCTGTGGGCGGGCGCTCCTTCGGGTAGCAGACGCGGAAGAGGCCGCGCGTCCGCGTGTAGAAGTAGTACTTGTTGTTGAGGCTGTCCAGGATGGACTGCTACAGGCTGATGATGATGATGATGCTCACCTGTGGGCGGGCGCTCCTTCGGGTAGCAGACGCGGAAGAGGCCGCGCGTCCGCGTGTAGAAGTAGTACTTGTTGTTGAGGCTGTCCAGGATGGACTGCGAGTTGCCCGCCGGGTTCTCCGCCGCGTATGACTGGAACAATAAATTGCATGCGTTATTATGAGTGATAATGTAAATAAATATAGACATGGTGCTGTAAAAGTGGTGTAGTAAGCCTAATGGTGGTGAATCAGATGGTCACCCTAAGCACCTTTTGTTTTACAATGTTTTTAAGTCGTAGAACAAAACTTTCAGAATGATTCACTATGAAATATTACTATGAAAAGGATTGACACAGTGAATCATAGAATAACCTTTTTGCAAAGCCCTGTGTAAGTATTATATTGAATTTGGTCAGAGTTACATCAAACTTTCTCCAGATGCTGATGAAAAACTCGTGACTTTCGTGAGTAGTTGACGTTAAAAATAAAAAAATAAAGTTTAAATTATGTTTAAACGGCATTAATTGACAGCGCTAAAAACTATTTGAGTCACATGCACAAAGCAAATACATAGTTACCACAGTACACAGTACCTTGTACCTTGTACCAAAACGAATTAGGTTATCAGTTTATCACTCGTCAATTTCGTTGTCATTCTCTTTGACTCGTTATTGTTGTACCTTTCCATCGTCTCATCGTAGTTTTGTGTTTAAGTCCTTAGACCAATAATGTCATAGAGAAAGCTTAGGGAAAGGCACGGAAGTTCAGGGCCAGGTAGGCAGTGTACTGGCTGATATTAAATTACATACAAAGGTCAGACTTATTGAACTTTAAGTGATCATGCGTCTTCCTTGGGACAAGCGATTTCGCTCGAACCTTATAAAGAACCGGTTCTTTAGTAAAATCATGGAAATAGTATAATTAACTGTATGGGAAAAGGTAGTTTGTTTGAGTTTGAGTGTAAATAGCTCATTTAAGACTGGAGAGATTAGTTTAGCGGCAATAGCAATAAATGTAGTATTAGTGATCTTTTACAGCCTGGCTTATATTACCTATCATACTATAAATCCGTAGATTAGTTTACTGAAGTGATCCACAATTTTTTGATAAAATAAGCTGTTCTGGCTAATTTACCTTGTCTAGATTGCTAATTCAGCAATATTAAAATTCCTGGCTTAAATTCTTAAATTAAACAAAGCAATGTCAAATTGTAACAATTAAAATCTGTTGAGTGAAAACTAGAACACGTTTTCATGCGATTCGATGACGAAACTTAGCATTGTCGCCAAAATACGAGATTGAATATTTTACATTTGTATGTTGCATGTAGGTACGTACTTAAATATTATGTTCTCCACAGGTCCCCACCTAAGTATTGCAGAATAAGTATTAAAAAAATAAAATAGGGATCAGATTTGTCTTCCCAGCTTCTATACTTAATCCACATTCCCATTGAAATGGCCACGTACAACGTACAAACCTTATTTTTCCCCTCAATATGCCAGGCACAATGACCAGGAGTGCAGAGGCAGGTCGGAAGTGAACAAAGGGTACGTAATTGCCGCGTGGAGAATGAGGCGCGGCCTTCGGACCGCATTCCTGGGCAGGAGGGCCACTCTAGCGTTACCGCGCTAGCCACAGCTCCATAGCGTTGCATTAAACGTGCCTAGCATTTGCAGTTGTGTCAGAAATATCGTTGTTGTAAAGTGACCCTCCAGGGGCGGAACCGATGCGTGATTGACTGTGGCGGGCAAGTGCCCATTTCTATGCTACAGGTTGGCTGTTTCAGCTGTTTCTATGGCCAGTATTAAAAATACACTATCTCTCTTGTTTCTTATCGTTAGATACAATAGCGAATATTTAGTTCACTTCTTGTATGGACAAGAGCTATCTTTACTTGAATCCATGGCTTGGTAGATATTGTTTTGAAAGCTCCTGTTTGTTTAAAAGGTAGTATACATAATGAAACTTATGGTATAATACAAAAGTTGATCGTACGCGGAGGCCTAAAATTGATTTTGTATCACGAAATGTTAATTCTCTAACGTAAGTCATAACGTGTAGGTACATATACAGATTTTGCAGAGGATATTACATACACATGACGAAAAGTAAAATTTTTGCTGAATAGTGAATACACTTTCCCTTAAAACTCATTAGCTGCTAATTATAATGACTGTGTATCAAAATTGACTGTGAGACCGTCGCATCCGAACAGTTTCTTAATGATTTCTAAACCTTCCCAATCATTTATTTTAGGACAAAGGAATATTCTTAAATTATCTCATCGCTTTCTTCACCGGATGACCGTCGGCAGATTAACTCATCATGAATGTCTAATTGTTGTTTTTTTATTTAAGTTTTTCACATTAGGTTATATAACAGTGTCTTAATAGTGAAATAGCAGCAAACCCATTATTATAACGCAACATAATGAAGCAAAAACAAAAGCAGGCTGGTAATTACTTGGGTGACTTGCAGGCGAGACAGAAAGCGGCCGATGGTTGCAACGTGCAACATTTACCTTACCGATGTATTTTCTCTAAAAAACATACAATCCTCTCCATTTATTACTGTTCTCTGCCTCCTGCCTAGTTACTGCTGTAATAAGTGAGAAAATAAAAATGTTCCCACGTGTAGTTTTACGCAAGAATTGCACTCTATGCAACTGTGCTGAAAACTTGGTTTTCTAGACCAAACTTTAATAGCCTAACCCAGTGATGAGAAAAGCCAACACACTACACTACACAAGGGCCTAGTCTAGTGGTCGTTTCAACTATGATTTTGTACTATTTAGTTAGACCAAATAAGTTGATTAAGTATTTAAATGACAATGGGCGTTTTGGGACCTATATCCAATAAAGGTGAGTCATACGTCGTTGGATAGCTCTTTTCAAGTGAGCAAAAAAATATTTGGGCGACAAATCCGTAGGTATAAGTTGTCCATTTTGAAATATATTCGTCGGAAGGAAGTATTTTTCTAATACGAGCGTAATACACGTAAACACGTATTATTAAAATGGGAGAAATTACTTTCAACTGGTTTTATTTACTGAGATAATAAACAAATATTTTGATATAAAAAATAAAAGTTAATGTATATATTCACATTAACTTTTATTAATATTTTTATAATATAATTTAATAATGTATAAAAACATTAATAAATATATATATATATATATATATATATATATATATATATATATATATATATATATATATATATTTATTAATGTTTTTATACATTAAAATTACAGAAATAAAATATAAAAACTTTCAAGGTACGATTATTCTAATTGGACAGTAAATCAGGACTAGCACTTCCGTTATTCATATTCTACAAAAACATACCTTTTCAACGACGTATCACTCATTTCTATTGGTGATGGTCCCAACTTCCATACATTGGTGCCCATCATAATTTACTATCATATTAATTTCTTAGTACAGATATGTCACTAGGCAGACAAGGGGGTCGGGACAGATCTAGGACAAGGCAGTTTAAGGAAAGCAATTTTTATTGGGATGCTGAGTAGGTAAAAGTATATAGGAAAGTAACTTGTTTTTGGGATGCTGAGTAGGTGAAACTAAAAAATCTGAGTTATATTTACCGAGTCTTTACAGCATGCACGAGAAACATGAAAGACAAAATAATGTTTATTCATGCTCGAATACGCCACTTCCTCCGTTCGTATATAAATCATATTATGTTTCCTTGATTTACATATAACAAATAGTTTTCTATAATAATTACACCGTCGTCGTGCATGACTAATTGATACGTACGTCTTTTTGTATTTTGCAACATTCTTATTTTATGCTTGGAGGTTATAAGCCATGGAAACATTATAACGTTACTTATTTACATAACGTTTTACTACTATAATAGGTACATAGACTACAATACCATCTGTAGATACTACATATTGTATACATATAGATATATGTAATACCCAATCACAGGTGTTGGTGTTGCTTATTCGGATTTTTAGCCGATTTATATTTTTCATTATGCATGAATCCATAATTCAAAACCTAGTAGATAATTTAATCTTCAAATAAAAATAATCACTAGATACCATTTATTCCTTCGATCGTACCTTTATCTAGGTATACAAAGGTATTTTATGTAAGAAAGAATGCAGCGTCCCACGTCGATAGAGCGAGACGTGCTTTCAACTCGAGTACTCGAGTTCATCGATCGATGAATCGATTAAACGCTTAATTCAACCTCTAGAGAAGTGCAATGAAAGTTGTTATCTTTACATAAAACTTAGAGAAAATAATTATCATAATATTGCATTCGACTCGAAAAATTTGCTAATTTGACGTAACGTTGCATTAGTGAAATCATTTTTGTATTTAGGACATAAATTAGTCAAAGAACGATGCATGGAGTCTACTTACTTTGTTTCACGTAAAAAAGCGTTAAATATTTGTTTCCCTCGTCTAATAATAGAATGAAACGTGACAAAAGTTACTTTCAGTATCATTACAATAATAAGTGCGCTGTATAACTATAAATCTTTTATCTAGATGGGAAACTATAAGTATTAACTCACATTTCGGCCGTCGACTTTCGCTACCACATCCACTAGACTTGCCTAGTAATTACACGATACCCATTGTCTACCAGCTTTCCAACTGCAGACCTCGCAGCACTAGCACAGGCTATACATATTTGAACTTTTCCCATTCATACTCTAAAATAACTTTTTTTTTTAATATAGCCTAACCATAGTTATCAGTGGCAGTAGGTATACCTATAAACGACTAAATTTGAAAACGACGGAACCAATGTAAATGTACTGTTACGAGTATGTACCTACATAAAAACGTATTTTCGCTAACATATAATTATGCTACACATATAACAACCCTAAAATAAATATTAATTATTAAACTTAAAGTTATTTAGAGATAGAACTTCTTTTTGCGCGCCCGTTGATGTCTTTTGTATGGGCTAACGCAAGCTCAGCCAAGTGCGTAATTCAAAAGTTGTGTTTATTTGTATAAAATGGAGACCACTCGTCATTTTGTTGCACACTGACATTTATTTGTTATTGTTTCGTTTCCTTAATGATTTCTCATTGAAAAAGACGATTGGGCAACCATGCCGCATATATGTTGGTAGGCATAGTTATACGGTACGGCCGTACGGTATAGGCACAAAGTTAGATTTTTGAGTAGAAGAAAAACATCTATAGATTGTTAATATTATTTTGATTCATATTGTTGTACAACTAACACAAAAATTCATTTCAAGGTAAGTAAGTAAAGAGTGCAAAACGTTCACAGGTAGGTACCGGTCGGTGTAGAGGTTAAATTTTATATTAAGTAAAGACAACTGAATGCCATAGCCATAGACTAAATTGCTCTGCGCAGAGATCTAGCATGCTACGCGTAAGTGAGCATTATGATCATGGTCAACTTTGACTATTATTTTCACACTATATATGCGATACAATTTATTTATTTATTTATATATAGGTATATCATCTACATATACCTCTGAATATTCGCCCATGAAAAAATCAGAGACTCTAATGTAAAATAACAAACGTAAATAAGCAACGGTGTATTTATTTTGAATGTCAAAATTACAATGCCATTTACACACATTCAATGTGAGTCTAATGGGCGCGAAATCTTAGTTTGCCTACTTTGGCTGCTATAAATACCTACGTAGCTTGCTACAAGGACTTAAAATATGTGGCCTTTAAATAACCCTGTATTACGTAGTACTTTAACTATTTAGGAATCTGTGTACTTACACATTTTTATAAATAAATGGTGATAGATACTGCTTCATCCATAACTAATGTAAGTACCTACCTACCTAAAGTATTGATTTCCTTATATTTATTTAGCAACTTTGTTGTTTGTTTTATTTAGCTTTGTTTACTTAATACAAGCCTTTGCGCCCGCCGTCAATCTTCCTTACATGAAACAGGATTTCAAGATGGCCGTCAAAAGACGCGTGCTATCGCATCTATATCTATATAGTGCGTGTGAGATTTGCGAAGCACAGGCGATATAGGACTTTAAGATATTGAGACAAAGACGTATAATTGAGCGTGAACTGCAGATTATGCAGGTAGTGTGGAGATGAGCTGCGTTGCACTTGGCATTGCAAGGTGAGCCGGTCCCGGCCACTGCTCCGCAGGATATACGAAGGGTATAGTAGTATACTATACTTATAATGAATACTCCCTAGCTCGTAGGATATCAATATGTAGTTTATCAATACTTCAATTATAATATTACAAGTGGATTTTTACCCCACGGAATATAAGGAATAAGAGAAGAAGATGAGATCATAGGTTAAGTTTCTCGTTACTAATTTGTGCATCAAAGGACCACGAGTCGTGACCATATTAATATGAGCAATTTGTGCATATGCTGTAAATGTACAAATAGTACCGCTGAGCTATTAATAATACATGAAATATACGACACAAACACACCTGCCTGTATCCTGTATCAAATAACTAGACAGTATCATCTGCCGTGTCGTCGACACATGACCATGGACCCATGGTAATTTAATAGCAAAACCCGTTTACATCTGTGAAACAATAGCCCTTTATTAGCCAAGCGATCGTTGCGATTAAGTTTATACGGCCGGCATTTTAACTGCTTGAGGCACTAAATCCAGGCATCCTGGCAGTGAACATCTGCAGGTATACTATTCAAGGCATCGTTTTATGTTCAAGTCTCATCAATATACCTACCTATACAATGTACTTACAAGTTTAGTGCTGCGTTGTTCACGACATCTATGTCGAATTATTCATTACGCGTAGTGCATGACAGTCGCCAGCCGAACCTCCAAATAGTTGCACAATCAAAATCCGATTGTTCTCATTGTTTGTTGTAGGTCGAACCGTGAATGTAACGCGTGACTTTCCAAGACGATATTTGTAGAATGAACGAAGTGTGAACGAACTACGTAACGACACTAACAACACTACACCTAGTTAGAAACGACATATCAGTCAGTAGGTGGGCAGTTCTTCTTTTTAACCTACATAATGGATAAAAAATTATCCCGAATTTGAAAAAAATAACTTTAGCTTTTTGGTGAACTCTTATAATTTTTATGATAGCTACATTTCTATTCTATCGAAAAAGGTGGTTGGCCGCGAAGTTTAAGTATTTTTTCAAGATTTTCAGAACATAATACGTGGATAAGGCAAAAAAAATTACACCTTCGTCACAGAATCTTTTATTTTATTTTAACGAAATAGTCTCCGTCGATTAAAATGAAACTTTTTTGATACGTTAATAAACAAAATACCATTTTAGAAAATATATGAAGGAATGGATTTTTAGTAATAACAAAATATTTATTAAGTAGTTATTACCACTCTGTCACAATTTCAGCTAAAATGAAGCTTGTTTTTGCTATAAATATTTTTTCGCTACTAATTACAGTCAAAAATTAACAGCATAGACGTTAACATCAATGACTAAATAAAATATGATTTTTCCAAAGTTGCACTATTTATAACATAACATATAAACGACCAAAAATAAGTTGTCTACCAGGAGACACCAATCGTTACAGAGTGGTAAACGATGTGACATAGTTGTTATTCTATTAAATATGCGGCAGAGTTTTGGAATAAAACAGTTTTATTTAAAAATAATAATTTAGTAACTTACATATAAATCATTATGGTTTCAAGTTAGTCAAAAAATTTACTGGAGATATCTTTATTATTAGTATAACTAATAAAATCACACTTGAGAACCTCTGGAGAGTGAAATATCCGTATTTCAGGAACTTAATGGACAAATTTGTTAAAACTACATAAAATAATGTTTATCTGCACAAATAATATTTTCGGCAACCTAAAATTTAAGTAACATAATGAAAAATTACGTAATTTGTTAAAGTTTTAATCAGCCATATTTCGAAAATACAGCAGTGGCTCTTAGAACTTGAAAAAAATACTCTTTCATTTTTTAATTACCTTAGAAGCTGGAAGGACTTTAATGTTATCATCAAACATCCGATAAATCATTCTCCACCATATTAAACAGTCTACCAGATTCATCGTCTGTTCTTGAGAACAATTGCACGAAATTACCTTTTTCACTAACGAAACTTTTTATTAATGCAGAGCAAGTGTATTGGACGTTCCTTTCGCTTCGTACTTTAACCAAAACGTGTAGTTTCTCTTAAATTTTTCTTTGATGAATATCCTCAGGTTGGAGTGTTTGGTAAGAATGTGACAGATTTGTCGTGTGACAGAGGGGTAAAATGTGTTGCAAAGTCGATTAGCATTTAAACAGTAACATAAAGTCTAATATTCACATGTTGATTGCAAAGTAATTGTTATTACCAATGAGTAAATAACAAAATAATAATTGAATTGTATTTTATTTTAACAATTACCTACGTGACGAAGCTGTCGCCGAATAAACACACGCACCTCCTGTCACACTTTGCGGGTGGCCGATACGCGGTGTCTGGATCTCAAAGGGGAAATCTTACCAAGGGGAAAAGGAGACCTTAAACTCTGATCGATGGCAATAAGGACGAGTGGCTCAAACAAATATTTTAAATGGCAACCTACGTGACAGAATGTAACTACTAAAACATTAGGTAGTAAGAGACAAATTTTCAAGTTTTTTTTTAAATATTTCATAAATTATTTAAAAATATATATTTTGTTTTACTAAATAGGTAATATCTTCTGGAGTTTAAATAAATTTTTATATTTTATGTCGACATATATATTTTTTGTAACACTATCGAGTATGCGCAGGATGAAGTGGCGGGAGACAGCCAAGATTCGTATGAAATACACCTCTGTCACGCGGATTTACCACTCTGTAACGTAATTTTAAATACAAAAATATAAATTTATATTTTTGTAAACGTGCACAGCCGTTGTGTTTTTAGTACAATGTACGCTGAAATATAAATACATAAATAAATATTTGTAAAACTCATGATTTTTTTTTCACAACTGATGGAGACTAAGTTATGTAGGTTAAAAAGAAGAACTGCCCAGGTACCTATTATTATCAATCTATCAGTCAATCTTACTGTGCATATGACAAGTTTCACTCGAGCACTCATGTGATGCAAGTATGCTGACATCACGTAGGTAATAACTGCCGACATGCAACGTGCCACGATAAATATTGTCAAGAAATACCTATTGCTCTAATCGAATTTAAATGCCTTAGACAAACACTGATAAAAGAATGTTAAGTAATGAAGAAGTCGTGCTTTTTTTTCTAATTGCATGCAATTCCGTGAAAAATCAGTTTAACCACTATTTGAAGAGTTATCGTATATGTCATAAATTACTCATAAACTTGTCGTGTGAACTCGTTTGTAAGTTCTAAATCAAAGAAAATATATAAACAACCATATATACGATATCCAAATGGAATCTTAAAACAGACCCTTTAAATATGGCAACAAACTTAAACAGTAGATACGAGTATGAGTTATTTTAAATACGGTTCGTTAGATATTTAAAATTAAATCTTGTAAGTACTATGTACTTAAGTTGAAAATAGAAAAAATATATAAATTGTTCCAAGTTACAATAAGTGAAAGGACGGAAACGATAATGATTGGATTGTGAAAGGCTCAGATGATAATAATCATCCGCAGATTATAGAAGATTTGCTACACTTTCCAACAATATTATTTATTTAGGTAATCCATGTTTTAGAGGTTGTTGTAATCAGTCAGCTGTTAATAGAGCAGAGTAGTTGAAAATTACATTTGTTTGTCCTCTGAAACTTGGCCATATCTACGTTGTAATGGGTGGTATTCTTCCACACCTTTACCGCATTAGACATTTTTACCTCAAGTTTTTTATCTTTACCACCAAAATATCGGATTCATGCATTATATGTTCACGCTCTGTTTGCTGGCAAAATGTGACCAAGTTGATTTATTTATTAGCATTATTTGGTTTTATTAGATTTATTTTGTAGGAACTACACAGAGTATGGACGTACACAAACACATACACATCAATATTTCCTTCTTCCTCTTTGCACTTCTTCAACTAACTTTACTCTATAAAGTACCAATATAGCAGCTTGAATTGAAGATGATGGCATTTCCTCGTGGCCAGCTAGCATTATGCGTCAGTCACACCATCCATTATAGTCTTTAATGACGCTTGACGCCTGACCGTGCAATATCCACTGGTACCTGTTCTTGTGCAATTGTGTTGCATTCTACCCGTTATATTTACACGTTTGCTCATTGCTTTACTGATTTGAAGGAACTAGCGATTTCAAATTAAACATTAGGTATGACAAAAGTCAACATTTGCCTGTTTATAATGTCCGGATAAAGAAAAAGGGCGGCAGCGACAGATCAAAAATAATCTGGTACTTAATTAAATTTCAGTCAAATCTGGCATTTATTCGTTGTTTGTCGCTATTATCTGATGACAATACATTTTGGCTTGATACACGACGCCGACGCACAGTTTAGCTGCTATCGCATCCTTCGTGATGAGGAAAATGTATTTGCCTCGCGATAAAAGTGATGCTATTTATGTGCTGCAGCGCTTGATGAATATTCTGCAATTAATGATGTTGCAACTTGCAACGTGGCTTGCAGCACCTGAATAGTTATCGTATAGGTAGAAGATGAAATACAGTACGGGACACGGTCGGCGGCGTTCGGCCGCTGACTCCGCTTTTTGCCTCTCAGCTATCCATCACGCATGGGATTAATGCTGTCTGTTTATTTTGTACGGGCCCGGCTTAGAGTTTACTTATTATTGAAAATTTTCACAGAACACGACACTAAGATATAACTGAGCAGTGTTAAGCATTTAAAGGGATGCTGACGTAGGTGTATCAAAAGTCCTTTCCCACTTTATGTTTTTGCGAATACCAAGGAATTATTACTATTTATTGCCACGTTTCCATTCAACAGAAACAGATAAAGAAATCTTGGCGACTTCACCAAAAAACGGAATAGCTTCCTCGAGAACCTATACATCGTAGTAGTGGGTGACGGCGGAAGTATGGTCGTGAGAAGTGGGTGGCGCACCGAAAGCGGGTTGTCGCATATTTAATAGTCCATTGTCGTTGTCGTGTGACGAGACACTCGTGACTACATTTCCAGGTAAATCTGGTTAACAGGTAGGCAGGAAGCCTTAACCATAGCTTTTACGCACCAACCTTATGGAAATGCGTAAATCGTGCTAACGTTAAATCTGATTTCTACGTAGCTAAGAAGGTACACGTTAAAACAAATTTTGTATATTGAACCTGTTCCTGTTCCTTACAATATTATACAGACTTGTTAATATCTTTCTTTACGGTCGTCCCTAACGGGATAAAACAAACAATATTTATATCTGCATCCTGTCTTCTTTCTCCTCCAGGTAAAACAAACAAACCTCCCGGGCCTGTCTTTTTATGAACTTCCTGTTCTAATAAAAGTGAGAAGTCAGATCAGATCAGTCCTACGAAGAATAAAATAACACTAAAAGCAGGTAATTTCCGTAATTTCATTAAACTTACACGGAGCACTTTCTTTTCTTACTTAACTCAATGGACATCGTCCAAATGAAAGTCTCATCTTACATACGACATTCGAGTTTTAAAGAGAATCTCGATTGCAGCGGTATGCAAGCATTTCGATTGTCGGAATTGTGTAACTTGTGGGATGGTCACCGTCTTCGCTATTTGCATGTTCAGAGTTAATTTCTCTGTGCCATCACTTTCACGATCGGTTTCTCTGTGTTTCGTGTTTCACATATTCGTGGTTGAGGTGGACACCTGTGATTTCAGAGAAAATAGTAAGTAGGTAGGTATGTAGGTAGGTTTTTATATTTACTTAACAAAATTTACGCAACCTCGTCTATTTGCTTCTCAAAACTTAAATAGCTATATAAAATGGTTATTATTTTCATAAGAACTTTTTTCCTGAACCTACCTGTCCCGTAAGTACCTATATTTTAAGCCGTCTTATTCAACATTCATCGAGGACGACGACGGCGGCTTAAAAGCAGGTACCTATACAAATGCATGGTCGGTTTTTTATCTAAGAATCTCTCGCAGGTCCTAGAACCTAAAAAAACTTGACAAAAACCAACAACAACCAGTGCATAGTAAGTCTGCTGTATATCATTTAGTTATTTATTTATAGATCCTATAAAGGTTACTTTTCCCGAATATAAGCCCTGGAATCTGAAAAGCATAACACACCGAGAAGTGGGCTAAGCAAAGTTTCTTGTCTTGAGTCTTGATAGGGAATGGTACAGTTAGCTACACATTTGTTCATGCCATTAATACGTGCATATTTATGCGAAGCGTGTCCGCCGTAACGGTGTCTTCGCAAGGACTTTGGAAGAATACCTTCCTACGTGTTCACGTTCAACACATTAAATCAAAAACATTGAATCGGCAATTTTGTTGTTTCACTGGTTTCAATCGAAGGAAATGTTGCAAGATTCATAAGATTGCTTTTGCTATGCCCATCAGTGAATTGTGTTGGATAAAGATCTGTTTAAATTTCAACACAACGGAAGTTTTGTTTGAGTGAAACTTTTAAAATAATAATTCTCACCTTGCGGTTGCTTAGTGCTTGGTGGCATGGTGCAGATAGGTAAAGGAAAGAATCATTTATTATTACCTATACATTTTAAGAGCTTCCATTATATACATTCGATAACCACCAATCAACGGTTGGCCGGTAGAAATTGCTTTTTAGCAATAAGTCCGCCTTTGTGCGCAAATTATTAGCTATGTTTTTAAAATGCTTCTGTGTAAAAATTGTTTTTTGTGTGCAATAAAGTGTATATAAATAAATAAGCATGAGTTATTAATTTATTATGTTGACTTTATTAATTAATAAGAAAAATTTAGTTTACGAAAGCTTTAATAAAAATGCCTTCAACAATATTGTAGACATTGGATAAGAGGGTAATACCTAAATATCAGAAAGATACATAAGTAGATAGGCATGTTAAACTTATAGTTTGAGGCTTGATCCCTTTTTTTGCGTCGGGATCTAAGAATACCACATGTTAAGTTAAATAGTGAAACAACATTGAATAAAACATTGTACAAAGTAGTTCTTGGTACCTAGAAGTACCTACTAACGTTGAATAGAATATTATACAAAGATAACTACCAATAGTACCTTTGTATAATCTTCTATTCAACGGTAAAGAAGAATGTACGATTGGAGGAGTACTTAGTATCCTTACATAGTAGTTTGAGGACGAAAGGTTCATGTCATGGATGGTTATGATTCTTACCTGTATATTACTCCGTTTCACTTCAATATACAACCAATTATCCGTAGAAAAAGCTATAGCCATTAGAGCAGCGGCCACGATTGCTGTAATGGTCGCTATAGACAAAGTTACCGCTGAGCAAGGCATTTTTACAACCTTTTGAGGGCAGTAAATAGATAAAAAGTTGAAGATATTCACTAGCACAACACTTGGTATTCCTGGATTGTTCACCTATACAGCATTTTTGTAAACACTTAACGGAACAGCGAACACGACAGCACACTCACAATAAAATTAAAACTTTATTAAATGCGGTCATCGCCTGCAGCGTACCGAGTTCGCGCGCGAGACTTCTGCCTTCGACTTCGCCTTGCCCCGCTCTCTTGCGGATGTGAAACTTTCGAAATGACGATGAGAGCGCGCGACTCCAAGTGGCGGGAATGCAAATTAAAAAACCTGTTATTGAGTTGCCAGTAAAAAAATAAATATAACGTTATCATTATTTTGTGTTTGTAACTCAATGCATTTTTTCGATTGTGTCTGTCACAAGCTTTAGTGTCAATGTCGAATGCGACAGCTGAAACTGTCAGCGCTATCACTGTCACTGTCAAAAAGTGCTTACTGCTGCTAAGCTTCTGAAAATTTCTTATTCTCAAAGTTTTGTTGATTTTCATTGGTTTTTCTATAGAATTTTACAAAATTCACAATGGCAAGCAGTGGAGAATATCTCAAATATGATGAGATGCTATCGTCGATATTGGTTAACGAGAAATCGATACTAGGATTTCTATCTGCTATCTTTAATTTTCTAGCCAGACGGTAAGTCTTCACACATTTCCATGCGCCTTGTAATTCGATTAAAAATCAATGAAAGTACATTATTATCTGTATTTATAATCTACTACTTATATTCCAGAACTGACTTCTACTACATAGCGAAAGGTCCGCATGAGAATATGGGGTTCCCGGCCGGAGTGGCGGAGCAGTTGGTTCTGAAGGTGTTGCGGTCTTGCGACCCCTACAACCTGGCCGCCAAGAACATGCCGCCCGCCGCACTTAACAATGAGATCATGTGCTCCACAGTCGCCCAAGAAGTGGAGATAGAAGCTGACGAGAATGCTGTTGAACTACCTGAACAAGACTCCTCTAAAACAGATAAAAAATCTTCAGAGCCAGGACCTGCCCCTAATATAGCTGAGAAGCAAGTTGAATCGAAACCTAAGAAGGAAGAGAAGAAGTACCACATTCCTGATGACTACAAGGCCCCTGTCATACCAAAACAGCAGAGCAGTGACTCTTACAATGGTGCTATAAGAGAGAGATACACCTGGGCCCAAAATATCACGGAACTGGGTAGGTTACTTTGATTTTATCTAAGATATTTGAGGAATACCAATGTATATTTTGCTTAAAAAGCATCTGAGTACTTTGCAATTCAAGATCCATAACATAAATGTAATTAACACTTTCAGATGTAACTGTAAAACTGCCTGGTGATATAAAGTCCTCCAAGGATCTGCGAGTGGTAATAAATGCCAATGACATCTCCGTGCAGAAGAAAAATGGCGAAGTTATTATGAGAGACTCATTCCCATTTAAAGTGAAGCCCATGGATTCATTCTGGAGCATCAGTGAAGGAAAGCTGTTGATTCATTTAGGTAAGGCCCAGGTTTTTTTACATATGGCTGTGCGTTGCTTTATTTAGACAATAAAACAGTGTCACTTATGCAAGACTGGGAATGTATGAATGAAAAAATTGCACAATGCTCTTCTGTTGTACAGATTTGTGTCATTCCAAACATAAAAAATCCATTAATTCAGCTTGATAACTGAAATTTAATGGAATACAACATATTTCACAGAAAAAGTCCAAGAAAGATGGTGGAACAAATTCCTGATTGAAGAAGATCCGATAGACCTTGACAAGATTGATGCCTCTAGGTCTATTGATGAACTCCCTGAAGAACATGTACAGAAGGTAAGAAGTTACCACAAATCATAAAATTTTATTCTACCAATGACTCCCTTACTGTGACTCCATTACAAATCTTTTGCTTCACCTAAGTTGAAATTTTAGTACTGCATACTGTAATACTGCAGTGTACCCATTCCCATTTAAGGTCTAGACAGACGGACCGCATTTCAACTGCAATCCAACTGCAAATTGCAGTTCAGGTGCAGTTTAAATGCAGTTGACATGACTGCAATAGAACTGAAACCAAACGCGAAGTCCGATTGCAGTTCAAAATTGCACTTGGCATGCAGTTGTGTGAACTGTTTGGTTTGCAGTTCTATTGTAGTCGTGTCAACTGCATTCAAACTGCACCTGAACTGCAATTTGCAGTTGAAATGCGGTCCATCTGTCTAGACCCTTAACTATTCTGCAATACCTTAAGTACTGCTGTTGCAATTTTGGTACTTAAATTAAATTGTAATACAAATGTGTCAAAAACATTACCATATAAAAAAATACTCTGCTGAAGGCCAAAATTCTTGTAAATTTTTAAATTATACACACTTTTATTGTTTTGATTTCTATTCTATAGCACATACATGACACCTACACATGTGCACATTCAATGCTAATTCATAAATACTGAACACATCTTATAATTACACTTCAAATAAGTGCAATTACTAGAGATATAAAGCTACTGTTATCTTACATACTCCAAGAATACACCTTCCAAGTAGGTACCTAGCGTTTAGTAATGATAGTTATCAATGTTACCATTCTCAGAATATGCCTATGAAAGATGTAGGTACTTATCTGCATTCATACAATAATAACCTTTGATAAATTATCATCCGTTTTCTTTCTTTTCCAAAGGTTAAAGATATGATCTATTGCCTAGCCTTCCATTACTTAACCCACCTTACCTGTACTTTAAATTCTATCATAATTATAATAATTATGTATTTGTTACAAACCAATCAAGTAATTCTGTTATCACATTACTTTCTAGATACAAGAGCTGCAGTGGAACCAGCAGCGGAAGATGCAGGGCTTGCCCACCAGCGACGAGATGAAGAACATTGAGATCTTGAAGAAGGCCTGGAATGTCGAGGGATCTCCCTTCAAAGGACAAGAATTTGACCCAAGCATACTACACAAATGAGGAGTAAAACCACTACAAGTAAAAACATATTTTATTCAACTTGGTCATTAGTTATAACAAGTTTACCAACCATTGTCTGCTCTTCTATTATTTTATGGGCTTCTTTTAATGTTTGGGCATTCAGAGGTGATAAAGTTTTAGTAAGGGTATGTTTTAGAACACCTTTATCAAACAACTCGGCTGCAAGCTCTAAGTACTCTGCAAGCTTGACTTTGTCAGGGGTGTTGTACTTGTATCTGGTCATCATCATTTCTGAAGCCAATGTGATACTTTTGGCCTTCAAAGGCTTGATGTCGACCAGGCCACTGCTATCAACAATCAGGCAAATAGTTCCCATTGGCTTGACAGCCTCCATGATAGTGTTCCAGTAAGGGTAGGGATCATAGTTTACTAGAATGTAATCCACTCCGGAAGCATAGCCATTGTCTTTGAGTTGTGGTAGCAAGTCTTTCTTGTGGTCAAGAACTAGTTGGGCCCCCTGCTGGAGCGACCACGACCGGGTGGCTTCCCGCGCGGCCGTGCCGATGACGGTGAGCCCCAGGTGCCGCGCCAGCTGCGTGGCAATCGACCCGGCGCCGCCCGCGCTGTTGATGATCAGCAGAGACTTGCCGCGGTCCTTTTCGGAGATCTTCATGAGGTCGTAAAATATTTCGTACGCCGTCAAGGTGGTCAGGGGCATAGCTGCAGCCTGCTCGAATGATAAAGACGTTGGTTTTTTGGCTACGAGGCCCTCGTGCACGGAGTAATATTGAGCGTTGCAGCCGCTCGGGCCAAGAGCGCCGGAGAAGTAGACGTGGTCGCCTAGTTTGAGTTTGTTGACGAGGCTGCCCTTGTCGACGACCACTCCCGATCCATCCCAGCCGAGCACGCGGGGCGAGGCCTCCACCCGCGGCTTGGGCGCGCGCTGCTTCGTGTCTATCGGGTTCACGGACACGGCCTTCACCTTCACCAGCACGTCGGACTGGCCCACCGCCGGCAAACTCACCTCCAAGTCGAGAAAGCTTTCGGGATCAGTAATCGGCAAGTACTTATAAAGTCCCACAGCTCGCATTGTTTTGGGCAAATTTAGAGCCATTATTTACAACTTCTCGTTTATTTTTGTTGTAAAACGCAATCACTACACTTGACGTCTCTTATCTTATCACAGTGACAGCTAAATGACAACTGACAACTAAACTATTCGTTGTTGCGTTTCCTTTCGGTATGCTCGATTATTCAGTTCTCCCCTCTATTTATTCTTTGATAATAATAGTTAACCAGCGCTATCAAACGGAAAAGTTAAAAGTCAATATTTAATTCATCATCATCGTATTTGTCATGATGATGATGAATAATTTATATGTAGCAATATTATCACTATCAGCGCTGAAGTCAGAAGTCAAACATTTTGGACATGATTGACTTTGCGCTGATTTGATTATGTAGGTACGGTCAGCTTCTATACAGATTTGTAAGTTTGACAAGTTACAAAAGTGTTTAGCTACTGATGAAGTGACTTCACTATTCATCAAAATTATTTTCAATAATACCACAAAATAAGATAATGAACAGAAAACGGCCTGTGCCTGTTATCTCAGTTCCACGTTCATGGTTACAAGCGCCACATCCTTTGTTATGTGTTTTTTTTCTAGGCTAGTAGATAGTACCTATCATACGATACGACCATAGACTTATTTATAGATATGTAGGTACAACACTCGCATATAAAGAAACCATAAATAATAAGACGGCGGAAGGACTCACGATATCACGCCCTTATCATAGGTCTGTCAACAACACAGCGCTCTTTACTGCAGTATGCAATTGCTGCCGTTTTCATATTGTTCCGTTGTCTGAGAGCGTTATATCTGTTTCCTAGAGTCATTCATGATCATGGTCATACATAACATTAATTTATTATTGTCGGATGACAGACATAACTCAGATAAGGGTCATTCACAAAGCAGTCTTACATAATAAGCTTTTGATTGGCGGCTTCAATTGGGTACCTTACCTACCTATATTGTGTGTTTAAACTCGTGCACAGAACTTCATACGATACGCCATCAAAAACAAATACACGATAAATGAAGCTAATCTGTAAAACGGACTACTGTATGAATGAGCCTTAAGTAAGACAAAAAATATATAATATATACCTAAAAAACTGCAAGGAGATGAGCCAAAATATGTTATACAGATAATGGTATAGTTAAGTAGTAAGATCTAGTGATATTATCTATCTAGGACATAGTCGCTGTGTGTAGAAGGATAAGGACCGTTAGATGACCATCTTTTGGAAAAATGCTATGTATGCTATAATGAATTATATTTGACTGAAAGAAAATTTATGGAATAGAACGAATGAAGCCGCCTTTACTACTATCTACTATCTGATTTGTAAGTTATATTATATGTGGTACAAAATAGATACTATAATAATATGAGGTAGATCTAGTAGATAGGTATTGTGTTATTTGTAATGGTACTTATACGCTTGCCATCTTTATTATTCTACTGTCGTAGGACTTAGGAGAGAGGTCGAAGAAAAAATGCTGACTAATTAGAATACTTACGTAGTTTTTTTAGGAAATTTACTACTGGAACTTAGGTCTATATGTGTTGTTGAACTTTTTGGCAATAATACTATATTAGAGTTTACGTTAAGGTACCACCTACACAAGTCCGCTTTAAATTTATTAAAATGTTTTGAAAAGTGAGACCTTGCGGTCACAGGCTTAGAGAGGTAAACCACCATATCCCTATGGTTAGGCAGCGTTCCCACTACGCCGGACCGGCAGATCTGCCGCGCCGGTAAATCTGCCGGAAGAGCTAGTGGCTGTACAATTTATATGAAGCTATTCACATTATCCCGGGTCCGGCATTTTTGCCGAGCCCGGCATTTCTACCGAACGTTTTGTCACTACGAATTCAAATTCATTGTCCAAATTCAACTGAGGACTGTCTGAATTTCTTCCGGGATCCGATGTAATGTGAACACTCTGTCCGGTGTCCGGTTTTCGGCAGATCTGCCGGTCCGGCGTAGTGGGAACGCTGCCTTACTCGTCGTGGGGATTGTGAATGTATAATGTTTTTGTTTAGAGGAATATAATACTTTCTCTAAAATAAAATATAAGGATCGTAAATTATATAGGACATATTTTGAAACTAGTAAGCTAGACATCTAGATTACGCAGATTTAGATAAATACTAGGTTACAGCTTACATTCTTGGTTTAAAAATCAAAACTGTTTTGGTTTAGAAATTAAAATTAAGGTAGTAAATTGGGTTCATACGTTTTAGGATTATTCAATCAATAAAGCGATATTTAAATGCCGATAAACAGTATATTATTTTCTGGTGGGTATATCGTTTAATTTTTATACATAGATAACTTAGCAAATGAAATACCTTAATCCCTTTATAAGTATAGGTACATATAATTCTAATTAGTTTTATTACATAACAAACATTTATACAATATAATACAAGCAGATCATTTATCACAGAATATAACAATTCACAATATGCGAAAAATTATAAGTTTCTTTATTCACACACAAGTTCACACAATGCACTTTAAAAAATAATAATTTAATAGCTTAATATGTAAAATAGAGAGCCTTGTAATTGTATGTAATCTCTGTGAGTGGTCAACAGTACAATACAATCTTTCATACAATCTTTGGTAAATGGAGCCACGACAGCAATTATTTTTCCCAACTTGGTAGGTATTTATAAATATTTATGATCCATTGAACTATTTTTAGATTATCAAAATTTATAGCTGTATAAAAATATAGCAATAGCATGAATACATAATTATTCTACTTTATTCAAACATGCATTTACATATTTATTTACTTAGAATAGCTATTTTGATGGTAGGTTGGTAGAGCGTCTATTACATACGTAAGTACTATAAGGTATTATGGCCTATTATACATATTGATATACCGATAAGTACAGTTGACTCCATTAACACAACTTGAAAAACAGTAAATGAACTAATTGACAGCATTTGAATTCATATTTAGGCAAAGATATACAATGTTAGTGGAATCAGCTGTATCGGTTTAGTATATTATAAAAACACCTCAATTTTAGGTGCATTTAAATTGTTTTCAATATTTAAAAAAAACTTAAAACTATTTACAACAATCGTACTTTTGTGTTCTTGCCACTGCTTAAAATTGCCCTTCAGTGTATGTTAATTACATAAAGGTAAGCCAACTCAAAATTGTCATGTTCCTAAATACTCTACTTTAAATAAATTATTTTCTTGTCTCTATTTATATGATTTTTTTGTCACAGTGATCCTACTAGCTCCATGTGAATTGTCGGTGTTTGGTGGATGTGATAAGGTTTTAATATAAACTGGCTGTGCCTGCCTCTACATTCAATATATTACCACAAAAAGGCCACATGTTAAAGAGGTCTTGTGCTTTCCAACCCCCGTAAAACTGGTTTTAACTATTTTGTGGTATTTATTGCAGTTTATTCAATTTTATATATCTACTTGGTGGCATCAACTCAGTGAAGCCACAAAATACTTAATCAGATTCCACACAGTGCACACAATCAATAAATATTATATTTTTTAAACAATAAAATAAATGCGAAAGTAAGGCTTCTTGAATGGCATAAATTTTATTCAACATTGATATGACTAGTTTTCTCTTTAACAATGATCAATTACTTTACAGGTACACATTTTTTGTAATTGTTATTTAGAGAACAAACAACAGTTTTCAAATTTCGATATGTCGTTATGTGTCCATTAACTTTGCCATAGATTAAAGTCATAATTATTTAAATATTAAACACATTGATAATACTGGCAATACTTTGTACTAGTTTTTGGTATATTCGTTAATTTTAAGTTGTAACACAATTTATAAGTTCATTATAATTTTATTTAACTTAAAGCTGCCATTTAATTGCCATTTTGGTATTAATTAAATGCCTTATAGAGATGCAATTCTTTTATCTCGGACATGCTGAACTCCAAAAACATCGGTTAGCACATTCAAAAACCATCCCTATAAATATTGTTATTACGGCTCACTTCCCACGGTCTATGTTGTAATGGGCTATCGGGCAATCGAATGCCATCGTTCCTACAATCGGTCGACAAGGCCTGGCCTATTTTAAATCAGTACCCCGTCCCCCTATAGCATATTAGTAAAATCAACAATCCATGAGCAGCACTGCTTATCTGTCAATGCTGCGGCCGCTACACGGATTCGTTATCAACGACGATAAACTCTTCGTGTTCCACCAATCACAGCGCCGAAATAATATTTATGGCGTAACCCGATATAGTGACGTTTATCTACTTCGATAACGAACCCGTGTAGCGGCAGCTGCTTTAGGAATTTTGATTGCCAATGCGTCGATGGTAATACCGTAACCAGCCGTGCTAACCCTTAATCCTTCTTCTGCACGCTGCACGGCATGTCAACAAAATCCGTTTTAACCCTTCACCGGTCTACTGCACAGCCGAAGTCATAGTAAGCAGATTTAACCCGTCTACTGCACAGCGTGCTGACAGAAGTCGTGCAGCCCCGTGCACTGCACGCTGGGCCGGTGCGCCGAGTCCCAGATGCCGGGCCCGCAGCGCTGGCACAGCCCCGCCAGCGAGCACGGGATGCACGAGAACTGCCGGAACTGGTGCAGCAGGCTTCACCTTTACATTTCGTTCATGATGGACACCAAAAATAACGTTCATTCAAAAACGGCGGCCGTTACATGGGTTATTTATCAACGTCGATAAACCCGTTTAATGCGTGTTCCACCAATCACAGCGTCGTATTTATGGCGAATAGCGATACAGTGACGTTTATCTACTTCCATAACGAACGCGTGTAGCGGCAGCTGCTTTGAATGTGCCGCAACACGTCATATTTAAGGCGAAACGCGATATAGTGACGTTTATCTACTTAACATAACATAACGAACCCGTGTATCGAATGTGCGTTGCCAATGCGTCGATAGTAATACCGTAATAAGCCGTTATAACTCTTCACCGGTCTACTGCACAGCCGAAGTCGTGGGAAGCTGATTTAACCCGTCTACTGCACGGCGTGCTGACAGAAGTCGTGCAGCCCCGTGCACTGCACGCTGGGCCGGTGCGCCGAGTCCCAGATGCCGGGCCCGCAGCGCTGGCACAGCCCCGCCAGCGAGCACGGGATGCACGAGAACTGACGGAACTGGTGCAGGAGCCGCAACCTTTACATCTCGTTCTTGCTGGACATAACGGCACGCACATTCAAAAATCATCGCTATAAATAGCGCCGCTACATGGGCTATTTATTGACGTCGATAAACCCGTTTATGCGTATTTATGGCGAAACGCGATATTGTGGGGTTAATCTACTTCCGTAACGAACCCGTGCAGCGGCAGCTGCTTAAAAAATGTTGATTGCCAATGCGTCGATGGTAATACCGTAACAAGCCGTGATAACCTTCCACCGCTCTACTGCACGGCATACGCGATAACCCTTCAACCGTCATCCGCACGGCATGTCAATAAAAGCCATGATAACCCTTCACCGGTCTACTGCACAGCTGAAGTCGCGGGAAGCAGACTTAACCCGTCTACTGCACGGCGTGCTGACAGAAGTCGTGCAGCCCCGTGCACTGCACGCTGGGCCGGTGCGCCGAGTCCCAGATGCCGGGCCCGCAGCGCTGGCACAGCCCCGCCAGCGAGCACGGGATGCACGAGAACTGCCGGAACTGGTACAGTAGAAATAACCTTTACATCTGTCCTGTCTGGACATCAAAATTAACGTTTCGCACATTCAAAAACCATCGCTATAAATAGTGCATGTCCCACGGGCATCCTACAATCTGCGGCCCCTTCATGGGTTATTTATCGACGTCGATAAACCCGTGTATGCGTATTTATGGCGAATCGTGATAAAGTGACGTTTATCTATTTGTATAACGAACCCGTGTAGCAGCAGTTGCTTTGAAAGTGGATTGCCAATGCGTCGATGGTAAAACCGTATAATAAGCCGTGATAACCCTTCAACTGTCTTCCGCACGGAATTTCAACAATAGCCGTGATAACCCTACAACCGTCTACCCCACCCCACGGCTTGCCGACAGAAGTCGTGAGAAGCTGATTTAACCCTTCTACTACACAGGATATTGACAAAAGTCGTACATAGCTTATTTAACCCGTCTACTGCACAGCGTGCTGACAGAAGTCGTGCAGCCCCGTGCACTGCACGCTGGGCCGGTGCGCCGAGTCCCAGATGCCGGGCCCGCAGCGCTGGCACAGCCCCGCCAGCGAGCACGGGATGCACGAGAACTGCCGGAACTGGTACAGGAGCCGCTACCTTTACATCTCGTGCATGATGGACACCAAAAATAACGTTCATTCAAAAACGGCGGCCGCTACATGGATTATTTATCGACGTCGATAAACCCGTTTAATGCGTGTTACACCAATCACAGCGCCGTATTTATGGCGAATCGCGATATAGTCAAGTTTATCTACTTCCATAAGGAACCCGTGTAGCATCAGCTGGTTAAGGAATGTTGATTGCCAATGCGTCCATGCTAACACCGTAATAAGCCGTGGTAACCCTTAACCCTTCTACTGCACAGCATGTCAACAAAATCTGTTTTAACCCTTCACCGGTCTACTGCACAGCCGAAGTCGTGGATAGCTGATTTAACCCGTCTACTGCACGGCTTGTCAACAAAAGTCTTGGGAAGCTGATTTAACCCGTCTACTGCACGGCGTGCTGACAGAAGTCGTGCAGCCCCGTGCACTGCACGCTGGGCCGGTGCGCCGAGTCCCAGATGCCGGGCCCGCAGCGCTGGCACAGCCCCGCCAGCGAGCACGGGATGCACGAGAACTGACGGAACTGGTGCAGCAGGCTTCACCTTTACATCTCGTTCATGATGGACATCAAAATTAACGTTTCGCACATTCAAAAACCATCACTATAAATAGCGCATGTCCCACGGCTATCCTACAATCTGCGGTCGCTACATGGGTTATTTATCGACGTCGATAAACCCGTTTAATGCGTGTTCCTCCAATCACAGCGCCGTATTTATGGCGAACCGCGATATAGTAACGTCTATCTACCTCCATAACGAACCCGTGTAGCGGCAGCTGCTTTGAATGTGGATTGGCAATGCGGTGGTTGTACCTAATACCGTAACAAGCCTTGCTAACCCTTCAACCGTCTTCCGCACGACATGCCAACAAAAGCCATGTTAACCCTTCACCGGTCACCGCGGGAAGTTGATTTAACCCGTCTACTGCACAGCGTGCTGACAGAAGTCGTGCAGCCCCGTGCACTGCACGCTGGGCCGGTGCGCCGAGTCCCAGATGCCGGGCCCGCAGCGCTGGCACAGCCCCGCCAGCGAGCACGGGATGCACGAGAACTGACGGAACTGGTAGAGGAGGCCGCGCGCCTTGCGCAGGATTAACTGGCCGTCCATGTACATTGCTGGAAGGGAGAGAATTGAATGAATAATTACTTAACTATCAAATTTAGGTACATCGGAGAGACAAGATTCAAATTTTTATAAAAAATTAAACCCCTTTTAACTTCAATAAGCAAAGAGATAAGTACCTATCAAATAAGTTATTTTTTTATATTGATAATCCGTCTATCAAATATTCATATTTTTTTATATCATCATCATACTTAATAATAAACAAGTAAAGACCTAAGATTAAGCCTTGAGGAACGCCTATTTCAAGAAGGCGGCTTGCGAGAATCAAACCCCTTACCCAATGAACTGATGTGCAGCAGCATCTCATCAGTGTTGAGATCCTGTGCGATGACGTCATCGGCGTACACGGCGATAACTTTGCACCTCCAATATTGCTTTCATCCCCCTAATCACACGCCGAAACGCTGTCCCAGACAAACAAAAACAACCACCTTATCTCCTTACCCAAAGAGCTGAAGTGCAGCAGCATCTCATCAGTATTGAGATCCTGGGCGATGACGTCATCGGCGAACACGGCGATGATGGCGAGACACAGGAACAGGTGGAAGTAATCGGTGAGGAAGTTGGCCCAGCACGCCTCCGACATACGCTTAATAATAAACAAGTAAAGACCTAGGAACGATCCCTGAGGAACGCCCATTTTAAGTTAGTGCCTTGCGAGAAACCAACTCACCTAAAGAGCTGAAGTGCAGCAGCATCTCATCAGTATTCAGGTCCTGTGCGATAACGTCATCAGCATACACAGCGATGATGGCGAGGCACAGGAACAGATGGAAGTAGTCGGTGAGGAAGTTGGCCCAGCACGCTTCCCACATGAGCTTAATAATAAACAAGTAAGGACCTAGGAACAATCCTTGAGGAACGCCCATTTCAAGTAGGCGCCTTGCGAGAACTCCTTACCCAAAGAGCTAAAATGCAGCAGCATCTCATCAGTGTTCACTTGTTCGTCCTGAGCGATGACGTCATCGGCGTAGACGGCGATATCTTTGCCCTTCCAATATTGCTCTCACTCTCATCCCCCTAATCCCACGCCAAAACGCTGTCCTAAACAAACAAAAACAACCACCTTATCTCCTTACCCAAAGAGCTGAAGTGCAGCAGCATCTCATCAGTATTCAGGTCTTGGGCGATGACGTCATCGGCGTAGACGGCGATGATGGCGAGGCACAGGAACAGGTGGAAGTAGTCGGTGAGGAAGTTGGCCCAGCACGCCTCCCACATGCGAAGTGCTACAGCTTCCGTGAACTCGCGTTTGAAGCAACTGCAATGGGGAGATTGGGTAGGTTTAACAACTAGCTCCAAACAGTGTAACTACGAGTGTATGTGTACATACGAGTACTATCCATAGGCCTTCAGACGCCTTTTGCAAGGACTATATACTATATTGATAGGAATAGGTGGAAGATCCAAGGAGAGCTTTGCCCTACAGTGGGCAGAGTAACCTGACCTCTCAGAAGCATTTGTTGCTCTGAAGGTTCAGGATTCAATACTCTTTTTACGATACACATTTTATATGTCCATTCTAGTGCAAAACAGAACAAAACATCCTGTTAACAAGAACTAAACGTATTGTAAGTAGTTACTTACAGTAGAATCCAGCGATGGCAGAATAGCAGCTCCATGGCGTCGACATGCTTCTCCAGGTGCTTGTAGAAGTGCGGCAGCATTATCCTGATCAACTCCCGAAGGTAGCTCTGGAAATAAACAGATTTATTTATCATTTTAACGTTGTCTGAACAATAACTAGTTCTTTCACATTACATACTTTTTCCTTTTTTTTTTGCACATCTTTGTACCAGTTTTCCTGCACCTCCTGTAGGTTGGCTGGTAGAAAATGCTCTTAGCAGCCCACCTTTTGTACATGTATTTTTTATATTTGTGCAATAAAGAATTAAATAAATAAATAAAATTACAAGTTCAAAATTGTCTGACTAATAACAATCACATTGTTGAATTTATTTCTGGTAAGTACATATAGTTCGTATATGTGTAAGAAACGTGAGAAATAAGATATCCGTTTAAAAAATACATCAGCCCGGCCGCAAGGCGAACCCGGGACCTTCGGCTTCGCCCCTTTATCATGTCAGTTACCGCTACGTTAAGTCGTATCTTGGCTACTTAAAAAACATCGCCTCGTATCTCTATCGCTCGACATGCAAATGCAATCAACTCACAAGGTTATTATCCATGTCATTATCCGTGGGCGTGCACACGAAGATGGCTCGCTGCATGAGCCCCACGAAGCACCAGAACGCCTCCGCCTCGCACTTGATCTCACTTGTCACTCATGCCTCGCGTTAAATACAAACTATCTATACACATAGATAGAATACTCCCAGGGCAAATCCGGTCCGCTTCATGCCATATAACCGGTGTACCGTTCGGCCGTTACCTTGACTAGATAGACACCATATGCTATATCAACTCACAAGGTTATTATCCATGTCATTATCTGTCGGGGTACACACGAAGATGGCTCGCTGCATGAGCCCCACGAAGCACCAGAACGCCTCCGCCTCGCACTTGATCTCACAGAGAACAGCGGCCAGTAAGTCACTCATGTCTTGCGTAAGAAACCAACTGTACTACCACAAAATTATAAACACTGTTTAACAAGTGTTTAAAACGAAATTTGACAGATTTCGTAAGCGTTTGACAGCGCTAAACATCTGTTAAATTTTTTTTATCTATCTAACTAAACACATATATATCTCCTTGGGCGGGACTCAAACCCGGGCCGCTTCGTGCCATATAACTGCTGCCGCTGTAGGTACCGTTCGGCCCTTACCTTGACTAGATAACAAAAACCTAAGGACATGTTAATTTAAGACACCATAAATGCTATATAAACTCACAAGGTTATTATCCATGTCATTGTCGGTGGGCGTGCACACAAAGATGGCTCGCTGCATGAGCCCCACGAAGCACCAGAACGCCTCCGCCTCGCACTTGATCTCGCAGAGAACTGGCGCGAGCAGGTCACTCATGCCTTGTGTGTAGCTGGAATGGGAGGGAAGGCTGGTTAAAAGCGTTTGTTAGTCATATACCTCGAAATCAAAAAATCCTTATAGCTTTTCACCTATTCGCATTTCGCCGCGATATCAAAATTTCTGAATAGATTTTTATTTTTGTAGTATATTTTTTGATCGCTACTGACAATTGTCTGAAAAAATCATAGTAGATTTACTTTCCTGCCTGTCTTCACTGTAGTCGCTTTTCACCTTGATAGATATTGGTTTGTAATGCATTATTAGGTACGGTGGCCTGCGCCTAAAAGTATACAGGCGGAGTTTTTAAAATAGCTCCCTGATGATGAAGGGACCAGCTACATCTGTTATAAATCCAGGGACGTGTTGTGTGTGATGTGTGTAGCAGTGGTGTTTATGTGGATGTGCTTGAGCAGCATGTGAGCTTGAGATCGCTATTTTAAAAACTCTGCCTGTATACTTTTAGGCGCAGGCCACCGTACATATCGCGATATTTCTTTTACACTACAACAATATGCGACCCAAATAAGATGCGACAAAAAAGAAATTACATGCTATTCAAAATATATGCAGCTTAATAAAAAAACTATTGATAATACATGCTTCATCAAAATTTGCTACTGTTGTGAAAATCTGTTAAAAATATATGCTAGTAACAAAATATACTACCGATATTATACGCTACAACAAACAACGCTATCACGGTGAAATGCGAATAGGTGAAAAGCTACAAGGATTTTTTGATTTCGAGGTATACGACTAACAAATGGTTAAAAGCTGATAGAAGTTTAAGCCCCAGTTTCACCATACTCTGTCAGATCAAAACCAGGTATTAGTTGTTGGACTTGGGGTGTTAATGATCTAATAGACTATAGTGAAACTAGGTTACATGTTTGCTAAATTATTTTGCTTAACTATAGGTAAGTATATGTCGCATGAGGCGGCGACCCATAATTTATAAGATCACTGTTAGTCATCATAAGGCCGGCAATTAATACCTATAAGTACTTATTAACTTAGCTATTTTTATCATAGTGTTTCCTGTAACTTTTCTACTAACTTGTGATGTGCCGACTCTATTATATTCTACGAGCTCACATAGGACGTAGTTGTTCTCCTTAGGGAAATTATATAAGATAGGTAGTTTCTAAACTGAATAATCAATTCACTTACCCTAGTTGCGGGTTATAAACGGCGTAGTTCAGCAAAATATTCTTCATGATTTCGATATTATAATTATTCTCTCCGGCGAAAAACGGGTTTCCCCTGTCTGTCCTCACCACGTCTTTCTCAATAACACATTGTACATTCTTCCAGAACACCGCATGTTGTTCCGGGGTCATTCTCTCAAGTCTCCTCCTCGATATCTCATCATATTCTCTCGTCCTAATTTGTAAGATAACCTCTCGTTCATCATAAGTAGAATTGTACGGATAGCAATGCAGCAAAAACGGCCACACCTCCCTTCTTAACTCTCTGTCTAGGCCGCCAAAGAACACGCATTTTCTCAAAAACAGATCATCCTCAACCACCCCTTTAGAGTTCATGAATTTCCCGTAGAAAAGCTCTGGAGTGATTTTAGGGACTTTCCCTTCTTCCGGGTGCTGTTCTGATTTCTGGACTTCCGGCCGACAGACCATGAAGTGCCGGTATGGGAGATTCTGGTCCTCCGAACCTGAAATTAAACCACCATTTAGGTTAATTATCTAATCGAGGTCCACTTAACATTTTATTGAAACTATCATTCATTTCTTCGACACCCCTTGACTATCATTCATTTCTTCGACCCTTGTATGAAGACAGCTGTAATTGCGTAACCTATTTCTATCGAAAATAGTGAGTTATTGGAGAACGGACATGGCCTGAATATTTGATAGGATGGCTACATGGCTACCCACTGCGCAAAACATAAACCACTCAAGAATGACAATTTACTTGCCCCAAATATTTCGCGCCCCTTTGTGCGAAAGTGTGTTTATTTATTTTATTGTGTCACTTGATTGCATAGTTATAATGTTCAATAGAAATGTAATACAATAGAAATGTAGTACAACAGTAACAATACAACACAAAAGAATAGCTACTTAGTACCTAGTACAATCTCTACATATACAAAAGTAGCCTTATCAGTATCAACTTATCATAAATCGATCATGCTCTCGTTTGACCTTTACGTCTCAGAGGAGCAACGGAAGCTGATGTTTTTGTATATGTATAGAGGTAATATATCTGACTATAAACTCACGAAACATAGTATTGTAATGTTATCGTTCGGAAGCAAAATGTTTCCGTAGTTTTTAAAAATGAGGTCAATTTTTCAGCAACCAGCGCAACGTTCTGAAAAAGTCTAATACAAAGGGTTGAATGTTTATGGGGATAGCTCGGCCCTCGCATTCCATGTCCGTTCTGCTACATTTGCATTCGGGGGTTGGTCATTCAATAGATTAGGTCAAGTGAATCCGGCAAAAAAATACAAACTTTATACCTGGCTGGATTCCTTTTGGCGCAAGTGGATAATAATAAAAAATTTGCACCTTATAGAGAAAATGTTTGCACAAAAGCCGATACACGTTCCGTATCGGTATATACGTACTATCTACATTAGTATGCCTAACTGCAAGGTGGACCATTTATAATGATAGAGATTACACGCTGAAAATTATTACAGAGGTCAGCTTTTAACCCTGCCTCGGGAAAAATTACCATAACTACTACCATCTACTACCTACATTGTGGTAGCAGACCGAGTTGCACGGCATCTTTGTCGACCTAGATATACTCGTTTAATGCACGTTCACCAACTTTATCATGGCGTTTAACGCAAATCGCGAAATATTTATTACTTTGTGTTGTATATCTACGTCGATAACGATACCGTGCAGCGGAAACCATGTATCCCAAATTAGGTCACCAAATACACCAATCCTCACCTGGAGTCAGCTTAATATTATGCAGCAGCGAGTGCCACCGGTGCAGCACTTGCGCCAGGTGGTCCAGCCCGCCGTGGTGGAAGTGCAGGATCTTGTACTGAGACTCTCGGGACGCCACCACCAGCTGCCCGCACGTGCAGTTGTCGTCGTTGAAGAACAGCCGGAGAGAGCGCATCTGGCTCAGGTCTACTGAGAAGCTGCGGGTGAGAGGGTTGCGGGTTATGGTGGGTGAAAAGGGAAAAATTTAATGTAAGTATCTATACGTGTACCTCCCGCGGCAAAGCATATCGATGTACCTTTATTAAAGTCGTTATAAATAGAGCGACATGATTGGTGGGACGTTAAATTAAAAGTGTATCTTCGTTAATAAAAATGCCATGCCGCGGAAGCAGATTAATAAAGCGAGCCCATGCGCTTGCAAACCTTGTAGAATAGGAATATCTTCAGATAATATCTACGCTGGCCTAGAATGTTACATACGGCTAGGGGTGTTAGGGAGCTCCGTAACCGTAACCGAAACTATCGGATATCCGATATAAAAAATCATCCGTAACCGAATCCGAAATGAAAGTTTCGGATAGGGGCGGAGCCTATTTGAGACACGTTATGACACGTTTTTGATCTAAAATTTAGATAATACTCAATATAATATAATTATTTATATTTATTTTTATAATAAATAGCTGTAATAATTACTCACAGACTGATTGTAATTCCTGCCAAAAACGAAATAAAACTACTTTATTATCTATTATGTAGTCTGAGCCTATCTGAAACCTAGTTAAACATTGTGAGATTTGGCGTCTCGACTTTCTCCGTGTTCGGCATCATAAGGGTCACAGTGACAGTTAAATAAAGTCCATTTTTCTCTCCACCTTTAGTTTCCAAGGTGCGGGTGCATATATAAATAGAGTGAGTCGCCCGCGCGCCTCAGTTGGTTTTTGATTTTTGAAGTGCACTTCGGCAAAATGGCTCAATGTAGCCACGGTTCTCGTCGGCTTCGCTCCGACGGGGAAAAATATAATATTGAATTTGCGGAGTCCTCGCTGCCGGGAGCTGTAGCGTGATGCGGACCAGGCGGCGCGGGGCGCGGCTGCCGCGACACGTGGCGTCGGGGAGCGGGACCTGCCGGCTGCTGCGCACGCAGCCATTGCTGAGGATTTCGCAACGAAGGTTTGAGTTGATAAGCCGTGAGTAAAATGCTATTATTTACTGCTTTTAAAAGCTCAGCCACTGGTCATAATGCTCCGGCGCTTGGGGTTTTTATCCCACGCAGTAGGGTCCGATTCAATAGTCGTGGTGATGATTGATCACATATTCCGGTCCTACTAGTGGCCCTTGAGCTAAGATACTTACATTAATGACCGCTTTAAGTAAAGCATATGTTAATTTTATACAGGAAAAAATAATAAAAATATATTTTTATACCCTCAATTTCTAATATTTTTAGAAAACAGTTGATAAAAACTTTGCTATTACAATAATGCACTTGATTATAGCTTATGTAAGGCTTTACAAACAGGAGCTTTCCAGGACCGTCATAGGATTTTTTACAGGAAGCACGTGGCTCCGAGTTTCAGTATGTTGGGACATTGTGGCATGTGCGGCGAGTAATGTGATCCGCCGGTACCTACCCGCTGAGGGTAGGCAGGCCGATTCGGTGAAATTGAAGTTTCGTGTAACCTGCACCCGGCCCTGTGCTCCTGCGCTGGCCGCCGTCTCGTGGCACCTGCATCGCAGCGTACACCCGGCCCTGTGCTCCTGCCCTGGCCACCGGTTCGTGCCACCTGCATCGCAGCATACACCCGGCCCTGTGCTCCTGCGCTGGCCGCCGTCTCGTGCCACCTGCATCGCAGCGTACACCCGGTCCTGGCCCTGGCCACCGGTTTGTGGTACCTGCATCGCTGCATAGACCCAGCCATGCACTCCTGCCCTGGCGGCTGTACACCCGGTCCTGGCCCTGGCCACCGTTTTGTGCCACCTGCATCGCAGCGTACACCCGGTCCTGGCCCTGGCCACCGGTTTGTGCTACCTGCATCGCTGCATAGACCCAGCCATGCACTCCTGCCCTGGCGGCTGTGTTGTCCCACCTGCATCGCTGCGCACACCTGGCACTCCTGTTCTGGTTGCCAGATCCAAACGCCCCCTGTCTGGGAAGAGATTTTATGCTCAGCGGAACCGCCTGCACTATTGCTAGCACGGTCATCATCATCATCAGCCATCATTATGAGTGACTTATTTAGAAGTAACGTGCGCTATTCATCAGTGATTTTGGCATATGCAGACGAACGTTTACTGCCAAGGTTGGTCATGTTAGCCATACAAGGGCACACCAACGAAGCCTGAGTAACCACCTGCAGTCGCCGTAGCCGCATCGGCATGGATGACGACAAATCGGGTAACGTGCACCGCTTCTAAAAGTGTTATAGCACTTCAATTTGATGCCTCCGCTGAGGTAGGGTATTCTATTAAAGCAGCTTTCTTCTGAACTGCCCAAAGTGACCTGTAGACTGCTCCTGAAGAAACTGTCTAATGCAGCTTTTGTTCTAAACTGCCTAAAGATCATTGGACTACTCATGGGAATGGTGACGCACGGTAAGTACAGGAGCGTTACTCTATACTGATGAGAAACGAACGAACGAGAGCTGTCGTGCAATCGGCACGTTTAATACATACAAACAGATAGAGCGGCTCGCGCCGCAGTGCACTGAAAGTTCGTTTTTCGTCATATAAAGTGACCCCCCAGACACTATCTTTAAGTGTCATGACACATCGGCAGATTCCAGCTCTGAGTCTTTTCTTTTCTCGGCTGTGAGCAAAGTGAATCCCACCGGCGAGTGTTCAACCTAAAAGCACTGAGCTAATTCCTGATTTCGTGAAAGTCGCTGTTGCTATACCATACCGCTTCACAAGTTACCGAATTTATTATGATCCTACTGTCGGGTGATCATGATCGGAGTGTCATCGCGGTTTCTGAGTGGCACCATATTAGCTGTCTTCCTTATGTCCCAGTGGATTGTGAGTGTGTGTCCGAGCTCTTTGTTGAAAAATGCGTGAACCTCCTACGCAGCAGCTGTCTACTAGTTGTGTATCGAATAAATCGAGTAACGGTGCTCTTGCACGAGACGACTACCTTTTGGTAAAATTATAATTTCCACTATTCTGGGAACATGCATAACCTACTGTGTACTGTGTATCACATCACGTGTAGCTGTAGCCCAACTCAATTTACTGGGCTAGATAATAAACAATGGCAGTCGTCATTAAATTTCTATGAATTTCGAAGGTCATCATTTGGAGCACAATTCAAAGGGTGAAAGTACCTATTCATGCCTAAACGGCTTCTCTAATGAAAATGTATTTTTAATTCGATTCTGGCGCAAACGTTTCATAACTATTTTTCAACACTGTATCTGTTGAAACTACTTAGACTGACTGGTTAAGATGCAGACGTGCCGTTTTCACTATTCCATTTTGGTTAAGTTTTGTGACGACCGAATGGCGTAGTGGTTAGTGACCCTGACTACTGAGCCGAAGGTCCCGGGTTCGATTCCCGGCGGTCTTGGGTGTGCCCGTAAAATGGCAATAGGCCCGCCCCCTATTACATTGGGACTAACATAACACTCTGGCGAAAAGTGGGTGCAGTAATGCACTTCTGCCTACCCCGCAAGGGAGTACATTAGTACAAGGCGTGAGAGAACTGCAATACCAGGTCGCTGAAGTAGGTAACCTTCCTTAGCTGGACAACAACAAGCCTTTTTGTTTTAAAGAATGTCACTGTTATTCGCCGTTCCACTGTCATATCGATGTCCAAGGACTTTTTCTTGGGTATAGCTAACTACCTAAGTTTACCTATAGATAGCCGCAAGCTATCTGCTGTTGGCGAACTGTCAATTAAAAGTCTGATTGATAAGTCAGGCTCGAGGTGGCTCGTCCAACTGTCCATGTTCCCGCCACCATGATTGTTGCTTCCACAGATTAGAGAGTCTATCTATGTTGGCTATCGTTGCATCAGGTCTGATCAGGTACAACTAACATCTTTACGTACCATCTTTATTTAATCGAGCTATATTATTTTGTTTTGTCTTGGTTGACTTAATGGTTTTAAAATCGAACCGACCAGAAAGCTTTGTGTATTCTACTTAACACTTCAACATTCATAACCTACAACTATGTAAGTAGGTACCTACGTACCTTTGAAATTGCAACAAGGCGAAGCCTAAATTAAGGTTTTGGCCGGGACCTGCCCTTAGTATTGACGAACATACCTAAAGGTGACCTTATTAATGTTTTTCATATGAAGTACTGAACATTTTACTTATACTGGTGGCATGACTGATCATTTACTTACCCAGTTAAGACATTTTAGCCGGGATTGTTGTGTTAATCAATCTTTATTAATTGATGTCATCTACCAAGGAATGCTGCCAGAGCTCATAATATTCACACATGATGAATGATAGTAGCCAACAAAATCGGTGCAAAGGCTTATAAAATAACTTTTTTTCCTAGTAGGACTGCACAGGAACTCGTTAACCGCCGAGTTATTTAGGATACAAAATTAGACTGTGTGTTACTTGTCAATCTAGAATATGAATATGGTGACCTGCATCATGTTTTGAAAAACTGAATACTTAGTTATCCGCCAGTGTCACAGCCTTCATCTAATCTTTTCCAGTAGTTGATGAGGCTGTGATATTTAGTAAAATTATCTTCCCTTCAAGCACCACTCCTCGTTCCAAGGACTAGATGCCGCGCCAGGTGTTGCAGGCCGTGTCGTCGTACGAGGCTGACTGAGCAGGTCCAGGAGGCTCCAGGGTCGGCTGCTGCATTTCTGAGGTCAGTCCAGAATTACATATCCTAGTCAGCATGTGCTGGCCTGAGCCCCAGCGGCCTGGATCGATATTGTACATTTTACAGCTTTTAAATATTGTTGCAAAGTATTTCACTAGTTCCATCCATTCGGCTAGTGTATGTTAAAAATATTGCCTTGACAATAACAAGATTTTGATTAATAATTACTTATAAGTATTGCTTTCGAAGAGGCACTGTGTGTATCCATATGTATAATACCTACCTATATGTATAGGTACATACCTTCTATAACTTTCTGACAAGTCAGGAATAATAAGGAAGTACTTAAGTCTTATGTATACTTATACCTTTCTTTTTAGTATATCTACTACCTAGAAATCTATGCATTATAAATTTATAGATTCAAATATTTATCTACTGATATACTCATCAGTAGCTTATGGGTCACAGTTGGTTTTCTCTCCACCATGCGATAATAAACACATCTCACAATGTTTAACTAGGTTTCAGATAGGCTCAGACTACATAATAGACGCATTTTTCCTGAAATAAAAATGACATATTATGTATCTAGCCTATCTGAAACCTAGTCATTTCTGCATGGTGATATTACAACTGAGGCGCGCGGGCGACTCACTCTATTTATATATGCACCCGCACCTTGCAAACTAAAGGTGGAGAGAAAAATGGACTTTATTTAACTGTCACTGTGACCCTTATGATGCCGAACACGGAGAAAGTCGAAACGCCAAATCTCACAATGTTTAACTAGGTTTCAGATAGGCTAGATACATAATATGTCATTTTTATTTCAGGAAAAATGCGTCTATTAGTATTTTACTTTTAAAATTCCTTAAAAATATAATATCCGTAACCGAAACTAACGGATAATCCGAAATAATTTATTATCCGTATTCGTATCCGGTATAATAATCATTCCTATATCCGTATCCAATCCGTAACCGAAATTTCATATCCATAACATCCCTACATACGGCCAATGCTCATATTATCGCAGTCGCCGCCTAGGCCTATAATATTCTATTCTATTTTCACGGGGGTGTAAGTACCTGCTCCTGGCTCTCTCGAGTGGAACCTTTGTGCATATCCCCAAGGTCTAAACTGCCTTCCTAGGCTTGGACCATTTCCCACCACGCTGGCCCACTGCGGGTTGGTGGGTTCACATATATAGATATGCTAAATCTAGGTATGCAGGTTTCCTCACGATGTTTTCCTTCACCGTAAGAGCGATGGTATACATTGTACTTAAGTTAAAAGAATTCATTGGTACATGTCAGCGCCGGGATTCGAACCCGCATCTCTTGCGTGAGAAGCGGGCGCTTACCCGACTGAGCTACCACCGCTCCTCGACTGAGCTACCACCGCTCCTGACTGAGCTACCACCGCTCCTGGAGCTGAGCTCCACCGCCGCCTAGGCCTATAACCACCTGAAAATTTTGTATAGATAACCCATGTACGTTCAAAAACGAATGTCACGTTTTTATTAATATTTATCAGTGAATAATGGCGAGATCTCTTCTATGAATGTCAATAGGATCGAATTATACAGAATCTTTAGTGCAAAACCTAGTCAAACCAAGTCACCTAACGCTACCAACCTAGTTAAACTACATATTGCTATGTAATTTGCGATAAATGCGTCTTGTTGTTATGAAAGGCTGAGGAGACTTCGTTGCAACTTTTTATCCTTCTTCGTCAGAAGAATAGTCATAAATGTAAGTACCTATATACCTATAATAGAACTACCTGTTTCTCAAATTATGCTGTTAGCTACACCGCTCATATTTTTTTGTTGAAGGCAATAAGTATTCAAAAGATTTGTTATTTAAATAATGTGAGCGGAGTTAGCCTTGAGTCGATCCTGAGCACAAAAGGTCGAATTTTCATGGATAATGGTTCGGTCTAGAGGAGAGCAATAATGAGAAATTCCTGTGCGCTTCGCAGATGATCTTGGAATCTCAGATGAGCTATGAGTTGAGAGTTAGACGCCTACTCTATCCGCGAGGTTTAAGTTAGTTCCATTCAATGCTTACATTCATCATAATACATAATAGATAGGTAACAAACAAACAAACCTATATACTTACTCGTGCAGTTCCATTTCAAAGTTATATTAGCTACCTACGTATAAGTACGATAAGTACCTATCTATAATAGCGTTCTACATTATGCATATGTTCGTAGAACGACATGCCTGAAAAGCTGATGCTTATTGATAAGCTGAAAATTTTTGTTTCAAGCCATATCAAATTAAACGTTATTAACTTTATCGATCAATGGCTGCGGCAACGTGTACGATAACTGGCTTCATTATCATTTTGTTATTAAAATTCCGTCAACAAAGAACATCGTGTGCCAATTTAGACAAACCTAGATAATTTAATTAGGACATCATCAACACCACGATATTAAACAACAAAAATGGTTCTACCTTTTTTGGCATAAGATTTTTTTGCCTAATCTCGTATTGCATAGTAACGTTTGGTCAAAGTCTCGTTACGCCGAAAATCGTATGGCATAAATCTCGTTTAGTAAAAAGTTATTTCGCATAACATTGTTTAGCCTAATAATGGTATGGCCAAATCTTGAATAGCCTAATAATGCTATGGCATAGGTTTATACAAAGTAATAATATTCGTTTGGCTTTAACTTTGACGGAGCGTCTCCCTACATAGCGCAAACTGGTGCCTTGTATTGTTTCCGCTGTTTGGAAAACGCCCCGCTCCGCTTCGCTGCGCTCCGCTTTGGTTTTCATGAACATGTGCACCTAACACGCTCCTCCTCGCTTGCTCGTCGTCGCACCTATTTTTAGGTTTCGATCTCATGGGGTTTGTAATAATTATATTGGTCGTTAACTTTCGATTTTTTGATCATACAATATCGTGAATTTCGGGATGTAGGAGAAAAATACCACAATTTGTACATTTACTACATACTTAATATATTATTTATTAAGATAACATTAGTAGAAACAAGATTATACATAGGTATAGACGAACATAAATTTGAGCAAACGAAACTTAGGTGTTTAAAGATTGTGCCTAAAGAGTTTTAGACGAAACGAGCCTTATGCCACATAAGTCTTGGCAAAGTGATGGTTCGGCCAAAAAAGTTTAGACCATACGAGTTATGCGAAATGAGTTTTGGTCAATAAAGATTATGCCAGATGAGCGGAACCCAACAAAAATATATTGGGCAACCAGTTAAATAAAACTGACAGACACACAGTAAAATAAAACTGGATATTTTTTGATAACACAGGCCGACTTAAGATTGGGAAACACTTCACTTTATTCGAGTCGAGTCTTATCAACATTGAACGGAAACAATTTAACAACAAATAGGTCCCGGGTCGTACCAGCAGCAACATACCATTTCAAACCGATTGTTCGCGACGGAATCCTACGTAGCTAACTAGTACCTAGTTAATTAACGTTAGTTAGAATTAAACAGTTCATAAGATACCTAGAGATAGTCACTGTAGTGTAGATGTCCTATATGTCCGATACACAGTCCATTAAAATTTAAAGTAGTTAACTAGGTGCTGACTTACCGGCGACACTTCATGGGGGCCCTCCGCTGCGGCGCGGGCGAGCTGTGCGCGCTGTCAGGGAACACCAGGTTGTGCTTCAGCGCCAGGAACTCCGGAGTGCTCATCCAGTTGGGGTTCCCCTCGTCGCACGAGCTCATCGACACCGACCGGATGAACCGCTCCCCCGAGACGGAATCCGGGGTCAAGTCCACGTTCTCTATGGTCGGGTTGGCTATAGTTATATTCACGGATGTCATGGACTGCGAGCGCGCGTGCTGCTTGTCATACACAAACACCTCGTCTTTAGACTCGTCGGACCGCGACTCGTAGCTGGCGGTCAGCGCGTCCTGCTTCTCCGAACCAGCTGATTTCACCGTCGGCTTTGAACTTGACGACAGATCGTCCTGCGTAGTCGAATTCGTTAGCATGTCACTCGATTTTAGGCTGTGTTTATCGGAGTTAGAGTTTAGACTGTTCGTTTCAGACGCGTCGGAAAATGCAGTTTCATTATCGCCGTGCTTTTCCTTGATCGCGGAGTCGTTTTTAGGTTTGTACGTTTTCTTTGGGTATATGAATTTCTTGGATGCGTAGCCGAGTTCGTCGCTAGTCGGGCTGGTTTCGACGGCCGACGGGCACCTCCTGAGAGTGGAGTTGGGGATCCAGTTGAGGAAGAGCGTGGGCCGCTTGGAGTTGTTATGCTGGTCCGTGAACACCTTAGTGGTGACGGTGAGGTAGCCGGGGTGGTGCACGATGTCCAGCTCGTGCCTGGCGACGGTCGGCGGGTGCACGCAAACATTGTTCTTGCAGAATAATATTTCGTTGTCGACGTAGTCTGGGGGTTCGTCGTTCTCGTCGAACTCTAGGCCGAGGAAGTAGCTGGACGCTCGCTTGATGATTTCCGGGAGAGGCATTGTCGCTGTGGCGATGGTTTACATGTTAGGTGATAAAGTGATAAGTGAATGCAGCGCGTAAATGCGAAGGCGGCGGGCTCGCGCGGCGCCTGCCGAGAACTAATCGCGGGGAGGCGCGCGCGGTTGATAACGCAGTATTGATCCAGAACCAGAATAGCTGCTAACCCACTCGCGCCAACGTCACGCCGACCGCTGAAACATAATAACAGATTCTATTTCATTGTCTTCATGTTATGAACTTTATGAAGCATGTATATCATGCGTAATACCTAACTACTTTACTCTAGAGGTACTTTATTTACTTATACGTATGTAGAGGCGTAGATATGCAAGTAGGTACCTATATAGGTCTTACTTAGGTATTACCTACCTCTAGTTAGGTTACCCTAGTGACCTTGCAAAAAATAACTTATGTTAAGTAGTTTAGGGGCGTCTTGCACAACAAAGTTAATTAAAATTAAATCTATGACCTCTTGCTCTGACACTATACTGTCAGAGCAAGAGACAAACTATTTAATTTTATTTAACTTTGTTGTGCAAGACGCCCTAGGTATACCTAACTATTTAGGTGAGTGACATTAGGTAGGTACTATTTATAAGTAACTAAGTACAGAATGTATACAGGATGTTGCAAAAAGGGTGTAATTAAAGTACTATAACATGCTGCACATACTGGTTTCGGCTTAGTATACCCTTTTTGCTTATCCCTGTATACTTATCCAAAACATATTGCCATCCTTTGGGCACAAGCAAGACTCCAAGAAAAAAACATCTGTCGGGAATCGAACCTAGGACTGGCAGAATAGTTAAGAGTTAAAGACTTGGGTTACCCAGTCGTCATACCTGCCTAGTTACATCAACGTACCTAACTATTTAACGTAGGTAAGTACCTATACCTACCTATGTACCTATTAGGGCATGCAATACCGTAATACCGGTATTCGTAATACCGGTATCAGGGACAAAATTCACCCTTTTTTCAATACCGGTATTGAAAGTTAATACCGGTATTGAAGTAATACCGGAATCGGACTTTTTTAGGCTATAATAAAGCGATTAAAATATAGTATTCCTATGTACTGTGAAAGCGCACTTGTTTTGATGCAGTTTTCGGCCGTTTGACATCTACTTTTGTCCATGCGTAAACGGACACTGGATGTAAAAATAATAATTTATTGTAAAATTTTAACTCTAATACTCAATTCTCGTAAAAATCTATTACAAAATACTGAATTTCATTGCTTTTTCTCGTTTTATTTTGACCTATACGACTTTAATCACAATATATGCCATTAATTACAAGGAAATCTAATACCGGTATTAATACCGGGATCCCGGTATTAAGTTGCAATACCGGAACTCAATACCGGTATTGAAAATAGTTCCGGTATTGCATGCCCTAGTACCTATCTATCGAGAGTTATAGTTACCTATTCATAAATATTTATGAAATCGAACTAGAGGGTATTGTAGAAGTTTCTATCACAAGATTGCATTACAATAGTTATGGTAACTATGTATACCTACATAGCTAACAAAGCAAAGTCGCGAGTTCGCGACGTACTTACCTATACGTAGTTAACTAACAACCACTTAACTAACTAATAACTAACCTACCAACTAGGCCTGACGTAAATACCGAGGAACTCACCGCTACTATAACTTACAACTGGAAAATATAAACATTGCGCAATGCTTTTTACTTTATCATTATCACTTTACACTAGTGAAGTTATAATAAAAACAATGGTCTTTCTTCAGTTTGATAAAAGTTACGTTTTCGTTTGTTTACCACTTGGAGTTAAAGCAAGGACACTACGAGATGGCGCTAGTGTATGGGTTTTTCCCCGGAATACGCAATCGTCAAGCGCAAAAAGTTATTATTTTGAGAAATTTATAATAATTTTTAATAAAGTTGCCATGTACAAAATAAATTGTACTGTGTAGTATAAATTTTGAGTCTCAAAGAAGAGAAAAAAATATGTATGAACCGATTTGGCTGAAAATTTCCGGGTTTCAAATCGGTTCAGAAGCAGGAGATGGACATAATACCTATTATTATTATACCTTATTGCACATGATTAAATTTACATACTTACGTACATAGGCGAACTTAATGCTAATAGCATTCTATACTTAAATTCCTCCTGCAGGTTGACTGGTAGAAAATGCTTTTAGCATTAAAGTCGTCGAAATATGTATAATTTGGACAGCTACACAAATTTGCTATTTATCCGTGATTTTATTTGATGAAATACAAATATACTGGCTTATTATTTAACGGTCGAAACGAAATCAAATCAAAATCATTTACTTATTGCAAAGAATGTGGTCACAATAAGCTGGTTTACAATAATCAGTGAAAATCATTGAGACATAATAATAATACTAAAACTACAGCACATTGTCAAATTTAGACATGCAACATTACAAATTAAAATATTATTTAAATTACATTCATATATTTGCTAAGTTTTACAAGAAACACACAGTATTAATAATTATGAGCAGTCATGTTTTCCATTTATAAATTCTTGCACGGTGTAGAAACATTTACAACATAGCCAATTTTTTACTTCTCTGATAAATATGTTCCATCTCATTGTCTTAAATCTAGCAGGTAACTTATTGAACATGCAAGTTAGCATATAGTGGCAATTTTTACCATGCAATGCAGTTTAAACGGCCGGCAGCACCAGATTATTTGGGTACCTAGTGTTGAAATTGAAACTCAGATATTGACCTTTTTTGATAAATAAGTATTTATGTTTTAGAACAAAGCAGACCATCTTCTATCGTAAGCACTACCAATCACTTTTTCAACATCACCAAAGGTTAACAGGTAGAAAATGCTGCTAGTATTAAGTTCGCCTTTGTACCAATTTACTTTGGGCAATAAAGAATTTAATAGTTAATAATAATAATAATAATAAAAAGAACTTTTGATGCACGAAAACTTACAGATTTTTAACGATTTCGATTTGGCACTGGCTGTCATCCCATACATTTTTTAGCTGTCCAATCGGAAATACCAAATTTAATTCAAATCTGTTCAGTTGTTTTGGCGTGAAAGAGTAACAGACAGACAGTCACAGTTACTTTCGCATTTATAATATTATATTTCAAATTCTCACGGGAAAATTTTAATTTAAGGCGCAGTGGAGATCGTAGGCAACAGCTAGTTTTAATAAATTTATATGAACCCAGACTCATAATTTAGAATTGGGTAGAAAGTTTTTTTTAAATGTTACAACATTGAATTTGACGCATGCGTACGCCAGAAATTTTATTGCAATCAGCTGTCAGAAAGAAGATAATCACGTAAAAAACAAAATTATTTGTGTCTTCAGATAATTCCCGTCAACATGGCGGGGCAAAATCCGGGCTCACCGACTGATTTTCAGTATTTTTACGAGGATGAAGTGTATAAAATCAACAATCGTGGTCAAGTTGTGTTCGGCCTGGTGCTTGAAAACTATGAAGCCAACTCCAGTGATCAAGAAAGCGACATTGAAACCCCCATACAAAAAGGCGAAATTCGGGTTGTCTGGCATCCTTCCGGCACCGAAAGAGTGGTGTCTGAAAAGACGGTATGTGTAAAACTTGCAAACTATTACATTGTAGGTATTATCGGCATGTGTAGCCGTTGATGTAACCAAATTATCGATAAATAATCTCCGGGTTATTTATGAGCACAGTAACCTCGTCTCACCTCCATTCCATGCGCAGTCCGGCGAAATTACGAATCGAAATCTGAATCAGGCATGGTCAAGTAGGTTAGTGTGTTCTCATGAAATGATTAGCTGTAAAAGATAAGCCAATTGTGTTTTTCAGCTGCTAACTGTACTAGGGCATTCTTAGTGCTCACTAGTACATGAAAACACCTTTTTAGAGTAACCAGCATGTATTGTCTGTTGAGGGTAGATTTGAATTTAATTCAGTTAACTCAAGATGATAATTTCTTTGTTAAATAGCAAAATTTTAACCATGTTTAGGGTCATTAAACAGATTATTAATCTGTTTAATATTGTAGCAAATGGTACATACATATGCATAAAAGTAAATTATGCTTGTTTTAAAAAATATTAGTAACAGGGGTGTTGAACTTGAATAGCAATGGTCTTGCCCTGTCATAGCTTTTTTCCATTTTCCAAATACAACAATATGGCTTTAATTTGTTATTTTATATTACTTTTAATTTCCCTCCACATAATGAATAGCATGTGGATAAAGTATAGATACATTTATCAAATTGACTCTCTATTTATGACATGAAGGATTTACATGAACAATTCACTGTATTTTTGTTGGCTGGAGTAAAGCTTATGACTTTATCCATTAAGCTTAAATATTTAATTTAATAATGAAGTTGCTAGAATTTATGATTAAAACCTGCATGCTATGTGTGAGTTTTTACACTATTCAATTAGCGGAGGGTAAACAGAAATTTGTATGAATTAGTAGAGTTGCCACCATTGATACACTATTCTATTCTATTCTCTGTGGGGGTGTTAGTACCTGCACCTGACTCTCTCGAGTGGAACCTTTGTACATATCCCCAGGGTCTAAACTGCCTTCCTAAGCTTGGACCATTTCCCACCACGCTGGTCCATTGCGGGTTGGTGGGTTAACATATCTAGATGTGCTAAATCTAGATATGTAGGTTTCCTCACAATGTTTTCCTTCACCGTAAGAGTGATGGTATACATTGTACTTAAATTTAAAGAACTCATTGGTACGCATCAGTGCCAGCATTCAAACCCAAATTACCCAAATCTCTGCCGTGAGAAGCAGGTGTTTACCCGACTGAGCTACCACCACTCTACTGATACACTTCTGCACCATACTAATTTGAAATCACTATTCCCGGTGAAATAATAGAAATAAATACTAGTAGGCCCTCTTATGGTTATGGCCTATTAAAATTAAACATTATTTGCCCTTGTTTGGATCAATTATGATTGTATGTGTACCATTCTATTAAAACACTGCCTGATGTTATCTATGTGGGAAAATTTTTGTAGCCTCCTTCTTACTGAGTCAGGGACAAAAACAAGAGCTTAACTCAGGTTTGTTACTGTGCTGAAAGAAGTGGCCAATCTGACTAGCATCAGTTACAAACTGTCCAAGTGGCTCGCTGTATAAAAACAAGGTGGCATTCATATGTCCCTTCAACAATTGAGGTCTGTCAGTGAAAAACAACACCAGTTCAAAAAATTGTCAGTGCAAAAACAATACCAGTTCCACAGTCTCCATCAGCTTCCATCACCCGCAGGTGGGCCTCGCAGACCGCTCGCTCATGCCGGGCGACGTCGTCCGCCGCCTGATCGCCGGCAAGGACACTCAGCGAGGCTACTGCCGCGACATCGTGATGACGGCCGCGCTGCAGGTGGTGGGCACCAAGCACGTGATCCCGGGCGTGGCCAGCGAGCGCCTGCAGCCGCTGGAGGAGTTCACGCCCGACCTGGCCGTGTGTCTTGAGTCGTGGGTTGGGACTTCCAAGGTATGTGAGGGTGGATGGTGTAGTTTTTTCTATAGGTAGATCCGCAAAGAGTAAAGTGAGGGTAGCGCGACGGCGAGTGCAACGCGATGACAGCGTCGCGCCACGCCTCGAGGGGGTTTGCTGTAGATTCCTCTCCAGGAAGTATGCAGTCGATGGGGCGTGACGGTGACATGATGATAGCGTCGAGTAAATGGCATTTAATTTGTTAAAACTCCGGCACGCTGGCGTCGCGTCGCCGTCTCGCGAGGACACGCAGCGCGACATCGTGATGACGGCGGCGCTGCAGGTGGTGGGCACCAAGCACGTGATCCCGGGCGTGGCCAGCGAGCGCCTGCAGCCGCTGGAGGAGTTCACGCCCGACCTGGCCGTGTGTCTTGAGTCGTGGGTTGGGACTTCCAAGGTATGTGAGGGTGGATGGTGTAGTTTTTTCTATAGGTAGATCCGCAAAGAGTAAAGTGAGGGTAGCGCGACGGCGAGTGCAACGCGATGACAGCGTCGCGCCACGCCTCGAGGGGGTTTGCTGTAGATTCCTCTCCAGGAAGTATGCAGTCGATGGGGCGTGACGGTGACATGATGATAGCGTCGAGTAAATGGCATTTGATTTGTTAAAACTCCGGCACGCTGGCGTCGCGTCGCTGTCTCGCGAGGACACGCAGCGCGACATCGTGATGACGGCGGCGCTGCAGGTGGTGGGCACCAAGCACGTGATCCCGGGCGTGGCCAGCGAGCGCCTGCAGCCGCTGGAGGAGTTCACGCCCGACCTCGCCGTGTGTCTTGAGTCGTGGGTTGGGACGTCCAAGGTATGTGAGGGAACTTAGTACGGAATACACCATCTTAAACGTGAAGAACAGGATTTCATGTTAATAAAGTAGTTTGGGGGTACCCGGTTCTTTTCTCCTGTGAAGGTTTGGGTAGTGGAGTAAGACACGTACCAATGTAAGTGGTTTTGAGCTAACTTTGTGATGAGGTAACAGTAAGCAATCGAAAGCTACATGTAAGTTAAATGGGCTCCATCGGATTTCGTCATAGATTTGTACCTTACCTAAGCTACAATTTAATAAACTTTTGACTTTTTGGACAACCAATATATTCAATCATGCTCCCCATATTTTACATACCTTACATACAACTTCAACCCCTACCCCACAGGCGGTGCACAGCAAACTTCGCCTAGTATCCTCCGACGGCTCCCGCCTCGAATACCCGGACCTCGACAGCTTCCCTCTAGAGGACTACTCCATGCGCCGGCGCCGCACCACCCCATACTCCTCGTCCGAGTTCTACCCGGGTCAGGTGGTCTACGGGCCTCTGGGATCGTTGGATAATGCTAATTGGTTGAATGTGACCAAGGAGATGAAGGCCGCCAGGAAATATAAGATGCATGAGCATAAGGTTGGTTTTTGCTGTCTTTTATCACTTTATATTTATATCACTTGTTGTTTTATGTGTAGATTTTGATGATAAATGCAGGTAACAGAGTGCGGTAGTCGGGAGAAGACAGCAGGACAATGGTTGATGATAATGAACTTATTTCATACAAGTTAGGTGTTCATTCTATTTATTTATTCTATTTATTTATTTATTCATTCTACCTCCTCTTATCACCCACAGTTGGATTAGAAAAGGCCTTGTACATACGCACATCGCTTTACCTAGCCACTGCTACCCCTCATAAATAAACAATTCTTATTCAGCCTATGCCTGCAGGGTATACGCATCTACCATCACGAAGTTAAATGGTGCTGTGCTACACTTATGCAATTTGGTCCGATCGGACCTCTTTGTCGGTGGTCTTCTGAGAGTTTGCCAGTTCTTTTCGCCACCCCTCGACATAGTATTTATAATAATTAATGTGGTAAATACTTTTATTAACATTCCACCTCCACCCGCAGTTCACAGTGGAGGCGGTGGTGACGGAGAGCGTGAGCGTGCACTGGCAGTGCCGCGCGCTCTGCACGCACGCCGCCGACGCGCCGCCGCAGCAGCCCAAGATACTCGTTGAAGGTATGTGCCCTAGGGTCGCTTTTCCTCTGAAGCGGAACATGGTGGAGTGGCCAGCGCAGCAGCCAATAGGATTTGAGGAGCGGAGTTTAGATGCAATTTAATTGGTCGGTTTTTACCTCGCACACTGCTTTTCTGCCTCGCCTCGCTCTGGGGTTCTGCTTGGCAAATATCTGAATATAAATAAGTGTGTGAAGCTTGATGGCCATAGAATTCATTGTACATATTTACTTCTGTATATTGTGCAATAAAAGTATAAATAAATAAATAAATTCACCTTTTGCGAGCTTAGAAAAAAAATCTGTCACAAGCAGCTTATAGATTTTTGGTAACAATAAAAAGTCTGATTTTGTATGAACAATGAACATTTTTACGATTTCAGTTCCTACAGGTATAAGAAATAAATAGCCAAGTTTAGAACTGTTTCTTCACTCACTGAACCAAAGTTTTTTTTCTCTATTGTTTAGTGTTTGAAGCTTGCATTACATTGAGCAAAGTTAGCAACTTGATTGCCAACTTGTTGAAGCAAAGTTACACAATCACTAGAATGAAAAGTCAGCTTATTATAAGTTAAACCCTTTCAATTTGAAATCACAGTGAGTACTTACTAAGTATTGATTTTATATTACGATGTTGGTAATAATATACAGTACTCTTATGTTCAATATAGATGTAAATGATGATATTTGCAAACTGAAACTACATTTTGAACTAACTAATTTGAACTCTGACTTTCGAATAGCTTTGATAGCATACCTATAAAGGTCATGCGAAGTTTCTCAATTTACTCGTGCAACATTTGTTGACACGTGCATCTAAAAATAGCCAGAACAACTCAATATGCTGAAGTTAAAATACTATTTAAGGTAGGGATTAATGCACAAGCCTTTTGTTTTTTTGCTGGATACTAACTTTGTAGTTAAACTACATAGATTACATATAAATTAGGAATTATAAATAAAAAAAAGGAAATATCCAACATACCTTGTTGAGAATGACCACTCCATCCACACTTTTCGTCTTACCATATATACCCTTATTGCTGCACCTGTATCTAAACAACCTGCCCATTATCCCCTCAGGCGAAGACCTGAAAAAGCTGAGTCTGCTGAACGTATTCGAACCCTGCACGCTGCAGGTGGGAGACCGCAACTTCCTCACCATCGGCGCCGACGACACCTTCGTCAGCAAGAAGCAGTGGCGCAAGCAGCAGAGTGAGTAGAGCTTTGTATAAAACAACACTTTATTTATTTACAAACAACTACCCTCTGTAACCATCTGGCAAAACAGCCAATCGTATAGCATAAAGTCACCGGCTTTGCCCCACGCCTTCGCGCCAGGCGTTCACGAGCTCGCGTTCTACTAGTTGACAGAAGAAAAAGAGGCGATCCCTTTTAGTAACGGTTATATGTGCGTTAACCATAAAGAGAGGCAGACTTTAGCTGTTTCGGCAATACCGTCGTGCAAAGTACAAAGCAAATATTTAGCTGTCATTTATTGTGTTTTTGTACGTCTTTCCATTGGTTAAATTTAACCATAAACTTCAATACTGATTATGTATCATTCCTACCAGGCAAGTTCTACCGCAACCACCGCAAGCAGACCCGCCCGACCAAGAAGGAAGCGGCCAAGTCCGAGTCCAACTCGGCCGAGCACGTGCCCTCCCGGCCCAAGAAGCGCGCCGCCGCGCACAGGAAGCTGAAGCAGCAGGATGTGAGTACTTACTTGCATACGTAGCATGGAGCGCAAGATATAGACAACAAGTCGTGTCAAGAGTTTTCCGTTGCGCTCGCTCTCGAGGCTTTGTTAAGCACCGAGAAACGTATAATGTACAACTTAAGGTGTATGAATGGAGAGGCCTCGGGTGACGTATCGACTATCTTATATGAGTCCGGTGCAGCCCGGGGTAGACCACGGCTGATAACATGATATCTTATCTAAATGGCTAATCCTTTCACCACAGTGACAACTCCAGTTCAGCTTATTTACCCCACTCTCTTTTGCCACCACCCACATTCTAATCCCCAATTCTCCCCCCAGCACGACATGGAGATCGACACAATGGAAGAGAAGCCACCCTCCTCCGAGCACGCGCTGCCAGCGGGCGGCAGCTGCCCCAGCATCAAGGTGGACGCCGGCGAGCCCGAGCCCGCGCACGACGACGCCGCCGAGGAGAAGAACGACTCCGGCATCAGGTCAGTGCACTCTCAGCATCACACGGAGATAGGGCTGCTGCCTCTTCATCGGTTCTTGAGGGCACGTTCATAAAGTCAAGGTAGTTTGGCGTATACACAGTCGCGCGCCAATCACAGCGACTAATTGGCGTCTGATTAACCAATAGGATGTCGGTGTAGTGGCTAACAAGCGCACCCTACCAGGTCCTCTACGCTCCTCACTCCTTCGACACCATAAAACGACTTATGGCGCACACCCCTTCTTTTTCAAAGAGATCTACGGGTACGCGTACTAAACTCACTCTATTTGTGTTGGTTATATGGTTGATGGATCAGAGAGAGCTCTTCAATTTGCGTGCTGTAGAGTAGATAATAGTGGGTGGATAAGCATCCGTAGATCGATATCAATATAAAGGATCGCTGGTGTATTTCTTCTACGTACGATTCTCCGCCGTCTATCAGTTGTAAAAGTTTTGTTGTTTTTGTTTCCAGTCCCGAGCCAACAAAGGAAGACAGCTCCCTACTGAATGGCGACAGCAAGTCATCTGAAACCGGTCTCAACGATGACGACTCTGACAACTGGGAAAACACCAGCAGTGAAGGCAGTGACACTGATAGGTATGTGGTCTTTCAAGTGCATATTGCATTAGGTACATAGTCATTCTCTCTTTCACACGGTCGGCTGGCGATTTATTGTGAATTGAGTAGTCGCCGCGCATCTTGCATTTGAAAGATATTGTAACGCTTTATAGGAAGACACATGGAAGGATGGAGTTATGTGTAAGTAACTAGCTTGTCTCCGGTAACTGCCCTAAAATGATTACCCGTAGAGCGTAAAAATTACCATGAAACTCTCAATTCAGCCATTTGTGAGTTTTGCAAAACCTATTAATCAGATATTTATAGTTTTTATGTTATTCTAACCTTCCTTCCACCCCCCAGCGGTGCCACCTGGTCATCCCGCTGCTCCTCCGCCGCCTCGGGCCGCGGCAAGCGGTCGCCGCAGCTCGCCGTGCGCTTACTGCGAGGCAAGCGCCTCAAGCGCACCGTGCGCCGCGCGCCCGCCGCGCCGCCGCCGCGCGTCGGTGACCGTGTCGTCGTCGAGACGCTTCATACTACTAGCCATGCTAATGTGGTCTGGCAGGTGAGTCACTTGCTTATGAAGGTCGATCAGCAAGCACAGAGAAAATCGGACGTTGACCTTTGCATTTATTTACAACCAATCGCAAATCAGTGCCGCCGGCCATCAAGGTAACTGTGCGAGCGTGAGGGCTCTATTATTGTGCGCGTGCAATGCCCGTTTTTCGCTGTGCTTAGTGACCGTGCTTTAGTCCTACATCACTAGATATAGATAGTATAAAACCGAGGCAAGCGCCTCAAGCGCACGGTGCGCCGCGCGCCCGCCATGTGGTCTGGCAGGTGTCACTCGTTTTTAAGTACAGAAGACAAGGAGAGCACAGAGAAAATCGGACGTTGACCTTTGCATTTAGTTACAACCAATCGCAATCTGTGCCGCCAGCCATCAAGGTTACTGATATAAAAAAGCAATGGCCGTTTTTCGCTCTGCTTAGCGACCGTGCTTTAGTATACTACATGACTACATAGTATAAATAAAGCCTAGGCTGGTGCGTACGGTACGCACGTACGGTGTTGGTTGATCGTGGTTAGATGCCTTGAAGAATTTGGAAACAAATATGAAAAGAGAATTAGAAAGCAGAACATTTATTGATCTTTAATAATATTTCGCGTTATTGCAATTCACACCCCTCTATATACACATCTTTGCCAACAGGACGGCACCATAGAGATGGGCATCCCGTCCACGCAGCTGTACCCGATCCACCATCTGGACGGGCAGGAGTGCTTCCCGGGGGACTTCGTCGTCAGCGGCGCCGCCTCCGTCGAGGAGAATAATCACGTAAATATACATCTATACATATGTCTTTATTCATTATTTTGTAATCGATTTTATGTTTACTAACTTTTCGAGGAATGTAGGGGTGCTTTTCAACCAGAGATATGCTTTGCTACGTTGGGGATGTGTTTGACATCCAATCATATTCATTGGTCCATCCATATATCATGTTAATCATGTATCATAGTGCAGGGCCTCGATCACGAGTGCTGTCAACTCAAATCGCTAGCGTAATTCGATAGCAATTTGTATGACAAGTGACGTTGGCGTTGTTCTTTTTACCCGACTGCCGAAGAAGGAGGGTAATGTTTTTACATATGTTTGTGTAGTATCGTGCAACGCTAGCGTATTGCCATGTTAGCCCGTGATAGACACACTGGTGAAAACGGATTTCTCTCACATCATCGTAGCATCTGCAAAGTACATATTTGGTGGAAAGGCACTCTTAGGAGGTATTCATGTCCCTTTGTTGATTCACCAGACCAGATTAGGTTGCCTTCTGTGCGAAATTATGACATGTAATATGATATCGTCCGTTCAATAATAGCGCATTCTACGAAGCCAGCTTCAAAGTAGGATCTTAAATGGTTTACTGCTATATCATACATACAGGGTGCACCGAAATGAGTATAGTGATTTAATAAGTAGATCTATTAAAAAAACGGGTAGGTAAATCTTTTCAATAATGAAATGAACCCAACTGAAGGCAAGTTTGTCTACTTTTTGATTATGATTACTACCACTTCGTTACAGCCTGTATTTGGTTTTTAATATATTTCTGCATTAACAGATTACGCAATTTATGAATTCAGTAAGTGTTGTTATGTGTTAAATGCCTGCTATGTTGTTGTTAAGTATATTATATTTTCTATATCTTAGACATTGTTAATTCGGCTGCCCTTCCTAACTGCTAAGCACTTGTAGGTATCTATCAATTTCCGTGCAAGAGACGTTAAATGGTATACCTCCACAATGACCGCGTGTCAGTGAAACAGATACCTCACTTGAATCGTAGAAAGGCCTTCTTCATGAGTATAATGACCCCTTTTCACTTGGAATAAATATTGGCTGGCGTAGTTATATTATATTTTTATTTTCATTGATTATGTTATACTTTTGTAAGTATTTTATAAAGACTTAAATTAATTATCTGATGTTACTTTGACAATTATTGTTTATTGCATGTAAGTTATAATGTTATGCACGAGTTCTAGTTTAATTATTTACACGAGAATTGCAACTGTTTATCTTGGCGCCCGTATATATATTGAATCAATTCAATATTTTCCCCTCATCAAGTTATAGTTACATTCGTACCTCCTTATTCATAGAAAAGTTACAGAACGTTTTAACTAATAAACTGTTTTGTCCCTCTCTGTGAAAGAATAATTTGTTCTTTGACAGAGAGAGACAAAACAGTTCAACAGCTAAAAAGTTCTGTAACTTTTCTATGAATGAGGGGATTAAATTACATATGGAAACGCCTTATTCAATTGTTCAGATGAACATACAACAGACAAACACTTTTACATTAACACTAGTCGGCGACTGTACAAATCTAATCTCAAATTCTTCATAATCAACAACCCTCCCAAATCGTGCCACAACATTCAATTCTAAATCACAGCAAATCCTAATACTTACAACAAATATTCCAAAACGCCAAACCCTTTTCAACTTACTATACCTTTTACAACACCCTGTATACTATGTGTTCCAGTTGAAGCACCGCGAGTATGGAGTGGTGCAGCGCGTGGACCACCACGGCCGCACCGCCGTCGTGCACTGGCACCGCACCTACACCACCAGCGACCACCCTGTGTAAGTTATCTTTACAGTACCTACTCATCACGTAACTTGACCAGTAAGTGTTGTTCTTTAATGCTCCGAAGTGTACGGCAGTAAAAGACCGAATAAACGACCGGATAAAGCCGTAGGCTAATGATGATGATGAAGTGTTTGGTTTGTTCTCCAATGATACCTACATCTTTTTTAAACCGACTAATGCCATAGGGAGTCAGGCAATGGCGCGTTTGGCAAAGAACAGAAAACTACGCAGAGGTCCTTTTCCTGACCGCCAACAAAGAAGTAGTGGAGTGGCACAAAAACTGTTTCAATTACCTAATAATTAATCTCTCCCGCAGACCCACAATGCTGTACGAGAGCGAAGTGTCCGTGTACGATCTGAAGGACCACCCGGACTTCCAGTACCGGCCCGGCACCGTCGTCATACGCGTCGCCAACTTCACCGGGGAGGACGCCAACTGCACCGCCGGACAGGTCTGTGCCTACCATCTAGCTCACCAGCACCTAACAACACTCATCATCATCATCGTCATCTCAGCCATAGGACATCCACTGCTCAACATAGGCCTCCCTTAATGATTTCCACCTTATCCGATCAGAGACAACCCGCATCCAGTGCTTCCTCGCGGACTTGACTATATCGTCTCACGGGGGGCCGCCCAACATTCACTCGTCTTAAACGGAGGCAAAAATTCATCAGATTCCAGATTAAATATTTATAAGTCCAGCATATTAAATTGTGCTGTCCGAGAAAGCATTATTTAATCCTATTACATATAATCCTAAAAGAACATTGTGTTGCAGGTGATCGATAACTTCCCGTCCGGTCGCGTGAAGGTGTGGTGGGTGGATGGACACACTAGCATGTGCTGGCCACAGGATCTGTACAAGGTAAGATACTACTTTTCTAATCTACTACCACATGGTGGTGTTGTTAGTTCACCTATCATAGAAGGTAGTATGTCATTCATGGTAATGGCACTCAAAAACGTGACTACGTGTTTTATAAAATTTAATTTTAATGTAATAATTGAAAAATTACGTTTCTTGCCACAAATGACTGATAACTCTTGTGGCTTCCTTTTGGAACTACACTAAGAAGAACTCTAAAAGCCATCCTCTTATTACAAATATTAACCAATGCCATTGACTAATAAAAGACAATCTGCCCCAGGTCGGTGAATACGACTCTGAAGACGGCGAGCTGTGGGGCTCCGAGGGCTCGGCTTCAGAGGACTCGTGGGAGACGCAGAGCTCAGCGCACGACGCGGCCGAGCCCCGCCCCGCCGCGCCGCCGCTGCCGCCGCCGCCCGCTGAACCCAGTAAGAATAACTTTATTTATGTTTCTGTAGGGTGATCTAGAATTCATAAGCTTTCTAAAGGTATAAGCCGCTTGTTGATACGATAGATAGAAGCAGAGATATGATAGGTCAAAGATACAGGTTAGTTAGAATCAAAAGACTCGTAGACGGTGAAGAGATCCCCGCCGCCGCTTGCGCTATTTTAATAGAAAAGCTATGATAAAAAGTCAGACAGTAAGGTTAGTTCGATGAGCTGTGGGGCTGCGAGGGCTCCGCTTCAGAAGACTCGTGGGAGACGCAGAGTTCAGCGCACGACGCGGCCGAGCCGCGCCCCGCCGCGCCGCCGCTGCCGCCGCCGCCCGCTGAACCTAGTAATTATAACTTTATTTATGTGTCTGTAGGGTGATCTAGAATTCATAGAAAGAAAGAAAGAAGAAAGAAAGATACATTTATTTGACACACTGAGACAGAATAATAAGACAGAAAAAGAAACAATAACAAAATAACGAGAATACTTAATACAGAACAAACAAACAAAAACCAAACAAACAAATAAAGGATGCTGTCCAGAGTGTCAAAACGGCACCAGCTCAGCATATGCTGTGGACAGTGAGGCCACAGCGCTGGTTTTCAGCTGGCCCTTGAGTTGACCTCAGTCACGAACGCGAAGTTGGTATTATATATATATTAATTATGATGGGTTGTGTTATGTGATGAGATATTAATAATTACATAGGTTATAAGTGTGGAAAGAAATAAATAAATAGTGGGTGAGTCAGTGTTTGTGTAAGGTAGGTATATAGATAAAAAAAATGTAATATGTACAATCTGTATCAAATGTATTAAGTAATAAATATTAAAAACATAAGCTTTCTAAAGGTATAAGCCGCTTGTTGATACGATAGATAGAAGCAGAGATATGATAGGTCAAACATACAGGTTAGTTAGAATCAAAAGACTCGTTGACGGTAATGAGATCCCCGCCGCCGCCGCCGCTTGCGCAATTTTTACCCGACTGCCGAAGGAGTAGGGTAATGTTTTATAAGGAAAGCTATGGTAGAAAAGTCGGTTAATAAGATTAGTTTGATGAGTAGTGAACCCCGAGGGCGGCTGCAGAGCCAGAAGACTCGTTAAAACATGTTAAAAATGCATTCTGTCGGCCGCACTTTAAACAACACTGACCTCCCCACTTCCTTCCAGAACCATCCACGCTGGTGTCACTCGGGGCGGGCGGGAGCTCCGTGCCGCGTCTACTGGAGCCGCGCGTGGCGGCGCACATCGAGCGCGGCCGCGTGGCCATGCGCCGCCTGGAGGACATGTTCGCCAAGTACCCTGCACTACAGAGCCAGGAGGTGAGTGTTCTAGAACCATCCACGCTGGTGTCTCTCGGGGCGGGCGGGAGCTCCGTGCCGCGTCTACTGGAGCCGCGCGTGGCGGCGCACATCGAGCGCGGCCGCGTGGCCATGCGCCGCCTGGAGGACATGTTCGCCAAGTACCCCGCACTACAGAGCCAGGAGGTGAGTGTTCTAGAACCATCCACGCTGGTGTCTCAAGGAGTGAGTTGGAGGTTCACGGGAGTTGACCAAAATAACGGCCTTATGCAGCCCAGAATGCAGCTGTATTTTGTTTGTTTTTAATGAACACCTAACTCTGAAAAATAAACAGTTATTTCGTCTATGCCGCGATGCAGCCAAGCTCCACAAATATAAATACGTGTGGATTAAGCACGCCACAATACTTGTTCGGGAGACTGATACCTCACCTTCAATTGCGATCAAAACGGAAAAAGACATTGCTAAAATTCGCTCTAAAAACTAATGTGTACTACGTAATTTTATATAACAGATATTTTTGTATAGTTATGCTGTTTGTTATGTTTAAGCTACTGGGTATAATTAATATTGTAACATTTATTTTATATCCTGAATCTATCTTTATTTACAAACTACTTCTGGGTTTGATATATAGTAGTAAATATTACTGTAAATTTGGATGCGAGTGCACTGTGTTTCAACTTTTCATGTTTCAGTTATACCTACTATTCTCCAAGCGCATGGGTCCTATCGATGGTGAAATTGGATCTGGTACTTACACAATAATTTATCTTAGTAACCTATTTCTATTTTTGTACTAAATTATAAAAATGGATGATAAACTGACTATTTATTACCAGAACTGTGGTGGGTTTCGTACTAAGCTCAATACGCTATACTTTAATATCCTCTCAAATAACTATGATATTATTGTTTTAACCGAGACTTGGCTCGTACCACATATTTCAGATAATGAATTTATTGATCAACGCTATACTGTTTTTAGATGTGACCGTGATCGTGTTTTGACAGGTAAAAAGGACGGCGGTGGCGTACTTATTGCAGTGTTACGTAATCTTCAACCATCTGTCATTATATCCTCGTTATCTCCTAATATTAGTGAGTGTCTAATTGTTCAATTGCCTAGCTCAACCCCTAAAAAATATAATCTAATTTGTGTATCATACATCCCACCGAAAACCCCCGAAGCAGCTTATAACATGTTACTCGACAAGCTGGAGTTAGAATTGGGTAGGCTAGACTTTGATAGTATTATACTAATAGGAGACTTTAACCTGCCCTCACTAAAGTGGAGTGTTAATAATACTCACATGGAATGTTTAACATCCGGCGGCCCTTCCCCCGGTCGCCATCTTGTCGACCTTTTATCAAGAATGAATATTAAGCAATATAATTCGATTTTTAACTCAACTGGTGGAATACTGGACTTGGCTTTATCGAATACCGAGTGTGAAGTTTATAAACCGAATATTCCGCTTTTGCCAGAGGGTAAGTTCCATCCATCATTCTATTTAATAGTAAAGTTTAACGCTCCCTCACCACCACTAAAACAAAGTAATTCTTTAACTAAGTTTAATTTTTATAAAGCAAATTATGACAAACTTAACTCTAGTATTTTGGAAATGTCCTGGTCGTCCCTTCTAAATCATCTTTCTGCAGAGGAAGCGTTAAATGTTTTCTACGAAAAAGTATTCGAAATAATTAAATTAAACGTTCCTCTCTGTAGTTCCAAAACACGGAACTTCCCGGTCTGGTTCTCGAAATCTTTAATCCATATTCATAAAAACAAAAGTAGATACTGGTTAAAGTGGAAGAAATACAGTAATATTTCTGACTATGAAATTTTTTCTCTGTACAGGAAAAGATTTAAGAACGAATGTGAAAAATGTTTTAATAAATATATTATAAGCGTGGAGGATAGTATACAGTTGTGTATGCCAACAAGTTCTGGTCGTATGTTTCTAACCGTAAACATAAGTCTGGGATACCCTCACAAGTTAAACTTAACAATAAAGTGGTAAATGATCCTGTATCGATCTGCAATATGTTTTCATCATTTTTCAAATCAGTCTATGAACCAAGTTCACTTGATACCAGCTCCTGGCAACCCCCTTCTGTTCTCTCTGATAGCGATGTTCATCTCAGTGATATCCATTTATCTCTGCAAAAGATTCAATATGAATTAAAGTATTTAGATGCTAATAAGGGACCTGGTCCAGATGGCCTCCCTGCCATATTCCTAAAGAATACTTCTGGAAGCGTCTGCACTCCTCTTTACATTATTTACAACAAATGCTTGAGGGAGGGAACCTGCCCGGCTTTGTGGAAAATGTCGAACATTGTTCCCGTGCATAAGAGTGGTAGCAGAAGTGAAGTAGATAAATATCGACCTATATCTATCATGTCAGCCTTGTCAAAGCTCCTGGAAAGACTCATACATTCTGTAATCTATCCGGCTCTCCATAAGATCATACTGCCCGAACAGCATGGTTTCGTCAAAAAGCGTTCAACAACTACTAACCTTATGTTATTTACTTCGTTTATTTTTGAAAGTATCGATAATCGAGAGCAGGTGGATGCTGTTTATACGGATTTTCAGAAGGCCTTTGATAAGGTTGACCATGTTCTCCTTCTAAATAAGCTAGCGTATAACGGAATTAGAGGTAATCTTCTACGATGGTTCTGCTCATATATCTCGAATCGAAGCCAGAGAGTTGTGGTCAACGGATTTGCCTCCAATTCTGTACGAGTAACATCAGGAGTTCCCCAGGGCTCTATCTTAGGGCCGTTACTCTTCGTAATTTTTATAAATGATATAAAAAAATGTTTCCTAAATACGAAATTCTTACTGTATGCGGATGACCTTAAAATTTATAAAACAATTCACAGCATTGCAGACTGCAATCTGTTTCAAGATGATCTCGACCGCTTTTCTAATTATTGCATCACAAATAAATTACATCTTAGCCTTTCTAAGTGTAATACAATAATATTTACCAAAAATAAAAATATAACTCGCTTCACTTACACTCTCTGTGAGGCCCCCTTGCGAGAAGTTACTACGGTGCGCGATCTGGGTGTTACCCTTGACTCTAAATTTAAACTCGACCAGCATATAGAACAAATCGTCAGTAAGGCCTTCCAAATGTATGGTTTTGTCATGAGAGCAGCTGTAGACTTTAAGCGACCTTCAACATGCCTACATCTTTATAAAACAATTATTAGACCACAACTTGAATACGCTGTGCCCATTTGGAATCCTTACTTCAAAAAATATATAAATATGATTGAAAGAGTTCAGCGTAAATTCCTTCGTTCAGTACACTTTAAATTTTTCAAATTCTCCCTCAGTTATCCTCAGTTACTAGAAAAATACAAAATTCTCTCTCTTCAGTCCCGACGCCAACTTTTGGAAGCCATGACTTTGTACGGAATCTGCCACAACAAATTTGATTGCAATCAGTTAACTAACAGTCTATGCTACTTAGTACCAAGAACCGTTCACCGTCGTGCTGTGCGCGTGCGACGATTGTTTGCCATGAGGACCAATCGCACCATTTCTGGTTCACGATCTCCCCTGTATCGCCTGGTTGAAACCTATAATGGAACTTTTGTGGACGTGGATATTTTTGCCCCTTCACCATCCTGCTTTAAAAACCATTGCACTCGTGTACTTATTTCTAATCAACAGTGTTTGTAAATGATTTCTTGTTCTCTTTCTTCTTGTTCTTGTTCTGATGTTTACACAAAATCCACATTATGCTTATAAATAGTGATTTATTTTTATTTTATTCACTGTTTGTATGTGTGTGTTTATTTGGTTTTGTATTTACTGATTTATGTTTAATGCTATCCTAAGTATATTCTTATAGCGTATCCTCTTTTATAAATATTGATTCTTTGTAACCTGTGGACATTGTCGTGGGTTGTACATTTATGTAAGTTTTTAAATTTAACACAATGTATTACACTTTAATGTATAACTGTTTATTGTCCCTAATAAAGTAAAATAAAATAAATAAATAAAAGTATTATCATTCATTTATAGCCCAATAGAGTCGTTCTACACTAGTTGTTACAATAAAATGTCTGTAAATAGTTTGTTCCAGCTCGCTAATTAATTTAGTAACTGTTTATCTTTACAGATTATGCGCAAACTGCTCAACTTGTATAAAGACTGCCGCTTCCTAGACCGTCTGATGGGCACTTCATTCTTCCACGAGGATCACTTTTTGGTAAGTAACCACATTTAAATACGCTATATTTTCAGCTTTATCAACCTGCTTTATTAACACATTTACGAGATCCTTAAAAGGTTGGACCCTTAATTCTTCCCAAAGTCCCTACTCTACAGGGTGTTACAAAAAGGGTATACTAATTCTGATTTCGATTTCGTTTCGGCCTTAGATATACCATGCTGCACATGTAGGTTTCGGTTTAGTATACCCTTTTTACAACACACTGTAGATCTTCAGCCAATGGAAACTAACCTCTATTTCTTGTGCCACAGGGTCTGCTAGAGCGCGTGCGCGAGCGCGGCGCCAGCACGCCCAGCGCGGGCGAGCGGCGCGTGCACGAGCAGCTCACCCGCCTGTTCACTCCCACCGAGGAGGGGCCCGGTAAGCTGTTGCTACTCACGTGTCTACCACAGGGTCTGCTAGACAGCACGAGCAGCTCACCCGCCTGTTCACCCCCACCGAGAAGGGGCCCGGTAAGCTGTTGCTACTCACGTGTCTACCACAGGGTCTGCTAGACAGCACGAGCAGCTCACCCGCCTGTTCACTCCCACCGAGGAGGGGCCCGGTAAGCTGTAATAATAATAAACATGTGGGGACATCTCACACACGGCCATCCGACCCCAAACTAGGCAGAAACTGTATTATGGGCGTCGCACAGCTGATATATGTACATAAATACATAGATACATGTTAAATAGATAAACGACAACCAGACAGAAGGCAAACACAAATGCTCTTCACACAAATGTTTGCCCTGAGCGAGATTCGAACCCGCGGTCCCAAGCTTCGGCGGCAGCTTGACTACCGCCTTAGCTACGGTGCCGTCAACAGCTATTTTACAACCTGCTTTTCGCTGTACATTGGCGTTACTGTTGTTGTGTTAAACTATACTTATAAATTTATGGACTTTTAGTCTAATCTAATAAATGATTTGAAATTGTACAAGTGTGTACCTTTTTTGTACTCACGTCGAGATGATACGATAGGTCCCGACCGTATCGCCGTTTTTGAACAAGTACGATGAACACTCGGCTACGATTCCTCAATATGTATAATTATTTTCCTTTACAGACAAGGAGCCGGACTTCTCGAAGGTCCCCGACAGTGCGGACGTGGAGGACACGATGCTCATCGATAACGAAGACAATAAAGCGGCCCCCGTCGCCGAGCCCAACACTGAGCCTATGGAGGTAAAAGTTAGTTCATTTCACTTGTGATTTCATTGGTGATTTTTTTGTAGATTTAGTAAATTATAATAGTGATTTCCCGTAAATGAAACAAGTTTTCGATTTCTTCTGTTTTTATCTCTATAAGCATAACTATTACTAAGATTCCGATTTGCGGTCATGAAGCTTGAAGCTAGACCGCGTACTTACTACAAAAGTACACGCTCGCACTTCTGGATGGTTTTTAAATATATAATTTATTTTGCTTCCATGATTACTTTAATAAATCTATTCTCTATAAAATTTATAAATCCTCTTTCGTCCATCGCTGCTCGGGAGCAGACGTGCGGCCAGTTTAACTTACAAAAATCAAATTTAACGCCACGTGAATTCAACCCCTAAATTAACCAGTGTAAAGCTTAATTTCTATCAACAAACAAAAAGGCGCATCGGCCTGATTACTTCTGTGCACGGCGACCAGCGGCCGGCAGACCCGCGCCCGCGCCCCTCCTCACCGGACAAAAGAGTTACGCGCACCGAGAGCACTGCAACGAAACTGCTATTTGTGCGACTCACGCGCATGCCTACACTTCGTGTCTAGAGCACTGCGCCGAATCAACTTCTACGAGTTATCTACCTACGGAAGGTGAAGAGGTACACTATATCAATTTAATTTCCTTGTACTACGCCTACATTAAAATGGAACACTCTGCAAGTAAATCACTCTCTACTTCAAATATAAATTTGATCGGTGAAGGAGATACAACTCCTACTGGATATGTTACTAATAGGATCATTAAAAGAAAACGCAGCGAAGACAAATCTCTAGACTTTGAGAACTTCAAAGAGGAGATGAAAGAAATTATTAAATCTTTTATGGTGAAGCAAGAAAGCGAATCAAAGACCGTCAGTTCATCGATCAAGGATATTCGTCAGACGGTGATAAATATAGAAAGCTCATTGACATTTCTGAGTGCCCAAAATGAAGATTTAAAAAAGAAACTCGATACTTTAGAGATAGAGAGAAGAAAGGATCGGGACTATATCTCAATTTTGGAGGATAGGCTTGAGGACTCGTTAAGACAAAATCGAAAAACATGCATTGAAATAAAAAATGTACCTAACAAAGAAAATGAGACGAAAGAGGATCTTCTTCAACTAACGTCAGAACTGTCAAAAACTGTAAAGTGTGAAGACTTCTCAAAAAATGCCGTCAAGGACATTTACAGAATAAAAACAAAAGAAAAGTCAAAAAACATAATCGTAGAACTCACCTCAACAATGATAAAGACAGATCTGATTGCTGCCTGTAAGAGCTATAACTACAAAAACAAGTCTGATAAATTATGTGCCAAACATCTGGGTTTTAAAGAAAAGGGTGAGACGCCGATTTACGTCTCAGAGCAGCTGACGCCCAAGGCGGCTCGTCTGTACTTTCTAGCTCGGGATCTCTCAAGAACGCAATCCTACAAGTTTTGCTGGACATCCTTCGGCAAAGTTTTTGTCAGAAAAGATGAAAAAACGCCCGTTATTCCTATCGTTAGTGAAGCCCAGATTCAAAAACTGTACCCTAAATGACTAGACATATTAAGAAAATGTTTGCTACTGACTATCTTACAACTTGCCTCTATCAACTATGTCAAAACACAAACATACAATGTAACACACACACCAAAATTACACACAAACTTACAGTCAAAACACTCCGTCGTATACTCACACACAATAACACACCACCTTTTACACTCACAGTACATAAAATCCATCAGTAAATTGCCTGTTTACTTTCCCACCAACATATACCATATTTACATACTCATAAATAACTCAATAAAGTGTCAGTTGATCAAGAAAACACAAAAAAATACAATGACTTCCCCTTTAAACAGCAACAAACTAAAAACTACTCTTGTCCATGGCTAGCCCGCTACTTAATTTAAATGAAATAGACCAAATTGAAATAGCTCGGAGTATTCAGTGCAACATAGAGGATCTTACGCAAAGAATATCTATCAAAGAGAATGATCTAAATATACTATGTCAGAATATAAGAAGTATTTATGCAAACATCGATGAAATAAGTTTAAGTTTAAATATTCTAAGCGCTACACCAGACTTAATCATTCTAACCGAATGCCGTCTGGACTCTGACAAACCTACTCCATCTTTGAAAGGTTATATTACTTATGAAACCACCCGCCACCTTAATCAAAATGACGGTGTTGTCGTATATATAAAAAATAATATTATTGTAATAAATATAAAAGAAATCAACCTGGAACATGCATCATGTATTCAGATTGATACATATAACTCTGTCATTCTTGGAATATACCGCTCCCCATCAAACAAAAATGCTGATAATTTCATACATTCTCTGGATTCACATCTAAAATCTCTTAAGTTCAACAAAAACATAATTATTACAGGTGACATAAATATTAATCTAATTCCAAAAGAAAACGAACAAACCTATGACAGTAAAAATAGAGATAGTTATCTTGACATGCTCTCTTTTCACGGTATAATGGCAGGTCACAACTACCCAACAAGATATGGAAACTGCTTAGATCACTTTATGCTAAGAATTGAAAAGAGAATCATATCTGCACATATAGCTATTTTAAATACTACAATAACCGATCATTCAATGATATTTCTTAACTTATCTCAAAATATTTTAAAAAACAGATGTAATAAAATTAAAACTGTAACAGATTTTAACAAGGCACTTAATACTCTCGCTGAAAAAAACTTACCAGAACTACTATACTGTAACGACCCAAACTCTGTTATAGAACAACTAGTAGCTAAACTCACTCAATCTTTGCGTGAAAGCACCACAACTCTTAAAGTTTCTAAAAAGAACAGAATAATAAAACCATGGATCACACCAGGCATATTGAGATGCATCAGACATAGGAACACTTTACAAAAAAACCTACATAAAGAACCACACAACGAAATCCTAAAAATAAGTTATAAAAGATATCGCAACTATTGCAACAATTTAATAAAAAAATTAAAACGAAACTATGACAGGAACCAACTACAAAATTCAACCAAAAACAATAAATTACTCTGGAAAAGCATTAAATCAATTTCAAATTTAAATAAAGTTAAAACAGAAAGTAAAAAGTTACTAAACATAAAATCAACTCCGTCTGAGTCAGTCAACTACGTGAATGATTATTTCGCAAACATTGGAAAAAAACTAGCCGAAGATATTGTTTCTACATGTAAGGAGAATACACCACCAACTTACCGAGAAACATCAAATAAGCAGCCTAACTCCTTTGTTCTCTTAGAAACTGACGTCCAAGAAGTACACAATATACTTATGAGTCTTAGGTCAGACAGTGCCCCAGGATGGGATAACATCCCAGTAAAGTTTCTGAAGCTAGCCAAGTGCCATGTTGTGCCTGTTATTTCTCATCTTGCCAACTTGTGCTTTACTCTCGGTGTCTTCCCTTGTGCTCTCAAACAGTCAATTATTACACCAGTGCATAAGGGTGGGGATACAGGCGATGTCGGTAATTATAGACCCATATCAGTTCTTCCATCTATCTCCAAAATTGTAGAAAAATTAATTAATAATAGACTCATGATGTATCTGAACAAATACAACATACTATCAGATTCACAATATGGGTTTCGAACTGGTATGTCCACAGAAGACGCAGTAACAGCTTTGACCGCCCATGTTACTGATCAGGTTGATAGCGGTAAAAAATGTATGGCTGTGTTTTTGGACCTGAAAAAGGCCTTCGACACCGTCTGTGTACCCATCCTTGTAAACAAACTGGAAAATATGGGCATCAGAGATACAGCTCTCGCACTCCTCAGAGACTACTTAAGCCAAAGAAAGCAGAGAACTAAGGTTGGACAAATCATTAGTGAAGACTCCAACATCGAATTTGGTGTCCCTCAGGGGAGCGTCTTAGGGCCAACACTGTTTCTAGTTTACATAAATGATTTGTGTAACCTTAATATAAAAAACGGGAAAATATTCTCTTATGCTGATGACACCGCGGTGGTACTTTCTGGCACAAACTGGGAGGAAACACGGCAAGATGCTGAAATATGTTTAAGTAAAATATTGAAATGGCTAAATTCATCCCTACTAACTTTAAATGCACTAAAAACATATTATATATGCTTCACTATGTACAATCGAACACAACCTAAAAACGACTTCGTTGTGAAAATACACAGTTGTAGCATGTCTAAGGAAGATCCTATCTGCAATTGTGTTATAATCAATAAAGTTTCCACCGTTAAATATCTGGGAGTCATGATAGACCAGAGATTGACATGGTTTGCACAAATTGATCTGATCAGCTCCAGAACAAGGAAATTGATATGGATATTTAAGAATTTGAGACATGTGGCTCCGCCAATACTACTAAAAAACATATACTTTGCTCTAGCCCAATCTATATTAACCTATTGTTTATCCGTCTGGGGTGGAGCAACAAAAACCAAATTCCTACAAATAGAAAGATCACAAAGAGCTCTCATTAAAGTGATGTTTTTCAAACCATACCGATTTGGTACACATGAACTCTATACCTTAAGTAATTTATTAACGGTTAGAAAACTATATGTGCTTCAGGCAATCATAAGAAGACACAAACATACTGCATACGACTCGGACTTCTACAAAAAACGCAGAACAGATAAAGCTATTGAGATAAAAACAACCAAATCCGCCTATGCCCAGAGACAATATACAAGTCAATCTGCTCATCTTTATAATTTAGCAAATAAAAGTCAAAATATTTATAAAACACTTTATTCAGACTGTAAAAAACTTGTTAAATTCTGGTTACAACCCAAAACATATGACGAAACGGAATCACTAATACAATAAAAAACAGGTTTTACTCATGTATGTCTCCAAACACTCACACATTCATTCGCATACACACATACACACAAACACCCACACACACATACACACACACACACACACACACACACACACAAACACACACACATACGCATGCATGCATGCATTGCATACATACCATAAACAACCAACATTTTATATTTTTTAATCTACGTTAGGTAATTAGTTAATTAATTTTGCATGCTAATAAAATTACATAATTATGTTAACAACAAATATAAATCAACCTATTCATTTATAAGTAATTCATTAATCTAAGGTAATTTTGTAAAAAAATTAGATCGTTAGTATTATCCATAAGTTAAATATTTTATTATTTTACCATTACGCGATGGATGTTAAGGAGCGGGGTCTTCTGGTACAGGTATTTCTTACTTAAAAGAAGGCCCCAGCCAACTCATATTTTTGAAATTTATGGTACTGCAATAAATATTTTTGATTTTTTTTTGATTTTTTTATTCTGATAACCGTACAATACAAAAGTACATTACATTCATTATTGTTGTTGCAGACGGAGGGCACTCCCAAGAAGCAGCTGCAGTTGAACATCGACGCAGCGCAGGCGCAGGCGGCCGCCGGCGAATTGAAAGATGCTGCCGAAAAGCCAGAAGGAGAGAACGGTATGAGCTTTCAGTCACTCTCTAGGTGATAATGCTTGAGTAAATCATCTTCTCCGCCTTTTCACTCCGATCTCGGTCTTCTTTATCAAACCTAGTGGTTAGCCGATAGTGGTTTGATAAAGCCTGTCTAAAGTAGTCGGTCTAACAGGCTGGAAGGCGTCCCACGCTACGTACTCGTAGAGTCAATAGAATCACCATATTTTATAAGTAGATGTCAAAAAAGTTAATTATTTATTTTGTTTAGTTATAAATTTAATTCAGAATCCTAAAGTAGTTTATCAGATATTTACGTTCATGGTCCTCATCACTGAAACCTCTATCTATAAAATGCTAACTTTATTTCCACCATCCAATGATTAAACCCCTCACCCCTCAGGTGCAGAGCCAGCCGGAGACTCCTCCGACGGCCAGACCCGCAACGTGTGCTACAAGCTGTGCTCGCTCATCCACACGCAGCTCGTCAAGGCACACGCCGAAGTCAGCCGGTAAGTGATGGGGTGGCTTAGATGTTGAATAAGGCTTTTGTGTGCGTGAAAATATTTGGACAGATTGAGTGGAAAAGTATGCTGGGGCATTAAAATTATACGGTTATAGCTCTAAAAAGTAAGTTTTCCAGTATAATGTTGGCGGCTGACTTTAAATATTAGCCCGATGTAAGAAGGTTGCGAGTCAAATATTTGTCATTTTATTACAGCGAGTGCCATGCTTCGTTTAATAGGACAGATAATTTGATTTAACACTAATGTCTTACACTTTTTTCCAGTGATATTTTGTTGGCAATGAAATAGGGTTGGACGTATTACCATGAGTACAACACATTTAATTTTAATATATCCTAAAATTATACACAATGTACAAAGAATACACGTTAATGTTGTGACATGTTCGGTGTTGCAGGCGCCGGCCGGCCGAGCTGGCTGAATTCCTAAACAGCTTAATGAAAAAACAAAACGCGACCGAAGAGAAGTTACCCTACCACTTTTCAGTGTGAGCCTACATTTTGTGTTTATTTACATACCTTTTTAACATTGGCGTATAACCTTTTCCCACTCACTAACCCCTTGTTCGCTGAGGAATTCTGTTTATGAGGTCAATTATAACAGCAATAATTTGGGCTTCAACAAAAGCATGCAGGGCATTGATTACCAACATTGATTGATCGGTTTCAAAATACCTGCTTTCAAAACAGAATTCTAGAGTGAACAGTCATTTTGTTTCTTTATTGTTTTATACTTTCTTATTTTGTATATTTTGTTTATCATCTCATCGCTTTAATACCTCAAAAAACCACAGACGAAATAGGTACAAGCTGATTCAAAAGTCCTTTTTGTCCTAAGTGTTGTTATGCTTATTTTCTTGGGTGTTATTCATGCAAATATAGTCCGTAAATACATGTCCGATGCTGTAGCGGCTAATACTACAATGTGAATGGAATCTAACTTATAATTATAATCATGTAAGTTTTAATTTTAATATTAAATTTATTTTGTAACTTAATTACATAAGTCTGACTCCATGTCTATGTGTCGCGCATGATAATCCATCGTAGAATAATCCGTTAGTCCTCGTGCAGATAGCACTCCCCGCAATACTTATATTAAACAAAACAGTTTCAAAATTCACGTTTCTGTGTACATTTGTTTCTAAAATCATTTTTCATTTCTTTTGTTTGATTTTTCTTTCAAATAACCCAATATTTTCTTTTATCTATCTATTGTTTTCAAGTTTTATTTTGTAGTAATTGCTCTGTAAAAAGTGGTAACTTAATTTCTCTGTTCCGTAAAGATTGTGAAATAAACCTTGTATCTAATGTAATTGGAAATTTTGTATTAGTCCAGTCGAATCCGTCGATAGAATCACGATTATAAAACTTTATATTTTTGTTTAATGTAAGTTTTGCGTAAAAACCTGGTTACTTTTTGTATTTATTTACCTGACTATCTATCCGTATCATACCCTTTCTTTGTGGAGTGATTTGCATGGTATTGGTATCAATGTTTTTATAACTATATAAAAAAAAACTCATGTAAGTATCATAACTGTATGTTATGGCGCCACTACAAGTCCGCGGATGCCTCAGACAGTGAGACCAGAATCGTCTTCTTCTCCACTTCTTCTTGATAACTCGACTGCGATGCAAACTCAAGTTGTAGTCAAAAGTACTAAACACATAAATAGCTGCAACGGCTGCCGTTTCGATGTCCATGTTTACGAGGAGCGTCTGCCGATATTCAACTCAGACTGACCGATCAACAGACGTGTGGTCGCTTGCAGAGATTTGTCTGCAGGTGCATCCGCGGACGTGTAGTGGAGCCATTACGCACAACGCAAACTTATTTGACAATGAGTCGTTATGTACATTACAAAGATGTGTGGGTCACCTTTCTATTCATTGGACAAAATGCTTCAGTCATGACCATAACAATCTTACAGCACAACTAACAACAAGAACTGGTGATGGTGCAACTACACCTACTAATGTAAAAATTAACACACCTCATTATAACAGGTGTTGGGAACTGAAAGGTACAGATAACAATAAGTGTTGGTTTTAATGTAATGTATGTGTTCGCAGGCAATACGGAGCTCTGGTCGTGAGCATGGCTGACCAGGAGGCGAAGGATGGTGAGCCGAAGCCAGTCGTCACTGAAGGAGACGAGGCAGCTGGCTCTTCTGCTACTCAAGGTAACTAACTACCAAGGTTACTGACATAGCTCTTTATCTGCTAACAGAAGTGGCAAGCTGATCATTTGACCGACTATTGTTGGAGTAGATAAGTTGATATATTGAAAATTATCATTGAATATAACAAATATTCTATGTATATTTTATCTGTTTATGTTATGTGTGTGTCTTATAAAAAATAAAATTGCCGAAATGTAGCCCGGATCCTTTATGAGTGCCATCTATGCAGCTATGATACTCTTAGTAGGTAGTACAGTAGTATTCTATGGTGGTATTGCCTATTGTAGAAAAGCTAACTCACTCAGTAAAGCGACACAAAAATGACTAGGTACATAAAAACGTTTCCTTCCGCAGTAGCACCGCAAGCGCCGCTAGCCTCCGCCGACGAGGAAACCGAAGTGATGGTCCCTCGCATCTCGCTGGGCGCGGCGCGCGGCGAGGGCTACCAGGTGCTGGAGGCGGCGCCGCCCGCGCACCGCTTCCGCCTGTCCATGCTGCAGCCGTCCGACCCGCGCACCTTCTACTCCGCCGTCAACCGCGAGATCCGCCTGCTCCACAGCGACCTGCCGCCCGGGGTAACCGTCTATACGTAGCCATGTTTACAGATACACTAGTCTAGTAACCGGTGTATTAAAAGGAATGAAAATACAGGATTCTAAGGGCGTCCTTGTAGCAGTATGAGAATCTCGCGTTTATTATTGAACGAATTAAAAGACGTATAGGGTCACTGAACTACTCTTGCTTGACAAACGACGTTGGATAAACACGCTGTGTTTGCTGTCTATGGATTTACAATATAGTACTGAGGAATGTAAACCCTGAATGCGTAATTTGTTACTGTACATTGAGTACATACCTACTCAGGTTATGGTGAGAAATTCAGTATAGGGCGCGTAGATAAAGAAACGAGATGAAAATGGCGGTCGCACTCATGCCTATCGGGCCCCGTAATTTAATGATCGTAGGTTTGTCAACACTCCTTCTATTAAAAAGACGCCATTTCTTTATGTGCGCGAGTAATATTTAGATACACGAATCATTATCAGTGGAATAACATTTTCATCTCTCTCCCTCTCAGGTGTGGGTGCGAGGCTTCGAGGACCGCATCGACCTGCTCTCGGTGATGATCGCCGGCCCCACCAAGACTCCGTACGAGGACGGGCTGTTCCTGTTCGACGTGCAGCTCGGCGGGGAGTACCCGCGCGCGCCGCCGCTCTGTCACTATCATTCTTATTGTACTGATAGGCTGAACCCGAATTTGTATGAGGATGGCAAGGTGAGTGATATTGTTGGTGGCGCCATCTAGCTAGTAGGTAGGGAGTTCGTAAGTGCGCCGCCGCTCTGTCACTATCATTCTTATTGTACTGATAGGTTGAATCCTAATCTGTATGACGATGGGAAGGTGAGTCCGATGTTGATAGAGTAGAGTTGCTTGTGCCATCTGAGGTCTGTTATTTTTAGCTCAGATACTAAATGGACAGATTCTGAACGGTTCATCTACAGTCGATTGTCCCGCGATTAAGTGACGTAACGTTCTATTGGCAGGAAAAACGACTGTTGATGAACTTAGGAATCTGTCAATTTAGTATCTGAGATTAAAAAACAGACCGCATCGACCTGCTGTCCGTGATGATCGCCGGCCCCACCAAGACTCCGTACGAGGACGGGCTGTTCCTGTTCGACGTGCAGCTCGGCGGGGAGTACCCGCGCGCGCCGCCGCTCTGTCACTACCATTCTTATTGTACTGATAGGCTGAACCCGAATTTGTATGAGGACGGCAAGGTGAGTTGCTTTTGTTGGTGGTGCCATCTAGCTAGTAGGTGGGGAGTAAGGAAGTGCGCTGCCGCTGTACAATACCACTCTTATTGCACTGATAGATTGAATCCTAATGTGTATGAGGATGGGAAGGTGAGTGGGGCTGTGGATATGGATTAGAGTTGATTGTGCCATCTAACTAGACCACCGCTGCTCTGTCACTACCACTCGTATTGCACAGACAGGCTGAACCCTAATCTGTATGAGTTGCTTTTATTGGTGGCGCCATCTAGCTAGTAGCTAGGGAGTTCTTAAGTAGGCCGCCGCTTTGTCACTACCACTACCATTCTTATTGTACTGATAGGCTGAATCCTAATCGATATGAGGATGGGAAGCTAAGTGAGGTTGTTGATAGAGTAGAGTTGCTCGTGCCATCTAAGGTCTGTTATTTTTAAGCTCAGATACTAAATGGACAGATTCTGAACGGTTTATCTACATTGTCCCGCGATTAAGTGACTTATCGTTCTATTGGCAGGACAATCGACTGTTGATGAACCTGTCAATTTAGAATCTCAGATTAAAAAACAGACCGCATCGATCTACTCTCGGTGATGATCGCCGGCCCCACCAAGACTCCGTACGAGGACGGGCTGTTCCTGTTCGACGTGCAGCTCGGCGGGGAGTACCCGCGCGCGCCGCCGCTCTGTCACTATCATTCTTATTGTACTGATAGGCTGAACCCGAATTTGTATGAGGATGGGAAGGTGAGTTGCTTTTGTTGGTGGTGCCATCTAGCTATGTAAGTGCGCCGCCGCTCTGTCACTTCCACTCGTATAGCACTGATAGATTGAACCCGAATTTGTATGAGGATGAGAAGGTGAGTTGCTTTCGTTGGTGGCGCCATCTAGCTATCTAGCTAGTAGGTGGGGAGTAAGGAAGTGCGCTGCCGCTGTACAATACCACTCTTATTGCACTGATAGATTGAATCCTAATGTGTATGAGAACGGCAAGGTGAGTGGGGCTGTTTATAGAGACTAATACCCCTTACTGTTAATGTTGCTGTTGTTACGAATACGTACTCTTTGCGTTTCGTCAGTCACATTGGTTGAATTTGTATTGAATTTTACTAAGTTCCTGGATAAATGTTGCCCTGGAAAAGCCTTCAGCCTGCGTTGAGCGGACATCCTGTTTTCTGCTGTGAAGCTGTTTTCTACTATTTTTGTCGCGGCGGAGGCCTTTTATATGGCATATATCCGTGCGCGCCTAGCTCTTTAATCCGCCGCGGAGAACCGGCACATCTTATTATACTTATTATTAACTTATCTAATCACTCGCAGGTGTGCGTGTCCCTGCTGGGCACGTGGTCCGGGCGCGGCGTGGAGGTGTGGGGCGCGGACAGCTCGCTGCTGCAGGTGATCGTGTCGCTGCAGGGGCTCATCCTGAACGCGCAGCCCTACTTCAACGAGGCCGGCTACGAGAAGCAGAAGGGTGAGCCCCCGTGTGTCTATCTAGATATGACGCTGATTGTGGCACGCACTATTTCGTTCATGACTAGCTGTTTCCGCGAGCTACGCTTCGCCTTAAAAAGTTTTCCCGTGGGAATTCCGGGATAAAAAGTAGCCTATGTGTTAACCCTGGGTGCCAGCTAACGAAATACCAAATTTCATTACAATCGGTACTGTCGTTTTGACGTGAAGAACAAAAAGAACAAACATACACACACATACTCACAAAATTTTCTATAATCTTTATAATAATTAGTAGGATAAATACTAATCCATAACCTTACTATCCCTACCAGGCACACAGCAAGGCAAGGAGAACTCGCGCATGTACAACGAGATGGTCCTCCTCAAGCTCGTGCAGTCCATGACGAAGATGCTCATGAACCCGCCGGAGACCTTCCGCGAGGAAATGTTACTGCACCTCCGTGCCCGCGCCGCCGGCCTGTGCCGCCGCCTCGAGGCCTGGGTCGCCTGCTCCAACGGAGAACCCCTCCACGAGGACATACCCCCCCCGGACTTCCCCCTCATCCCCGCCTCCCGCGGCTTCTGCCTCACCCTGCGCTCCTCGCTCGACTCGTTCCGCACCGCTCTGCGCCGCAACGACATCCCCATCCCCCCCTCCACCTTATAGCCAACCTAGCACGCACTAGATAGCACGTAGATATAATATTAAAAGGCGCCGTCTCTTCATGTATTCAGCTGGATCTCTCTGACGTCCGCGCTCGGTGTTCGTAGGCGGCCGCGGCCGGTAGTATTCATGTGATGTACTTTTCAAATATTATTATTATTATTATATAGATGTTCCATTCAGCGATAGGTGTTTAGGTAAAACTTGTTACTTTTATTCTCACTAATGAAAAAGGAATTCAATTTGTAATAGTGTAATGTTCACGTGTGAATGTTTCGGATGACGTAGTTGTTCATATTGCTCGTCTAATATGTTACTAACGGTCCTCGTAATAACTGTATTATGAATGTAATGTCTAAATAAATGGAAAATTTCGATCTTATGCGAATTCATTGTATTTATTTAGTTTAAATTGATAATTATAGGCTATTTTAAATATTATTTATTTTTCAAAGTAATTTGTACTTTTATTACCATCTGTTTTTGGCGGACTTTGTTTGTGCTATTGATAATAATTATTGTGTTTACTTATTCAAATTTTGTTATTTATAAAGCAAAGATGTTTGCTACTTGTAGGTACCTATTTATTAAAAGACATTCTGGAGATCACTTCCACAGGGATTAGTCGAATGTATTTCGAATTTCTATCATCATGTTATGTAGTTTCGAATTATATTTTAGGAATGAATGGTAATGTGGCGTTCAAGTTATTTATGTTTGTATTGTTGTGTGTAAAATAAATGCCAATGTTTTTATCTAGTTATCCATTTTATTTGTCAATTTTATACTTAAAACAGATTTCTTTTGTAAAGGATTAACTTTTTGCTGAAATTAGCGAAAACGCATGTATTGGTCTCAGAAATTTATCATATTCCTTTCTAAGATTTAGTAATTGGCCATAGATTTTATTAGATTTCGTTAGATATAGATGCGTACGTTATGCTTTAGTTTTTAATTGAAATTTAGCTATCGATCTACTTTTACGATTAAATTTTCACTCAAATAGGTAATTGTAATTTTAAAAGGTAAACATTTTTTCCAGTGATTGTTATTTTCTAAAATGGTATTGTGATGTAGTTGAGGCGGAGAGATTATTTCCTGGGAATCATGTTAATTTATTACTGTCGGACAGTTTCCAACCATGACCAATTTTGATGACTACTGAAGTGGTATTGGCAAAATTCTCATTTAATAATTTCCAAATCGATCTGTAAACCAATATAATTGCAAGGTAAAGATACAGATCACCACTAAACTTTTGAATAATACCATAGTATATTTTCTATCCTATTGCAGTAAAAATATGCTGAGATACTCTCTCTGGTCATGGTCGGTTTCTGCTCTAGCATAGAGAACTGGCCCAGTGTTCCGCCCATTCTGATATGTACCTACCTACCTATACAATTTGCACAAAACAATGTATTTTATGCCAAAGTCAATTGAGCTACGAAGGCTTTGCTCGCTTGTGTTCCGAATAAGTGACAACCTACTATGTATATGATGATGATAAATAAAATAAAGATAATTCTTCAACCTTACTTGTTTAGTTTGATTGACCGAAACCTTTATAATTAGCTACAAGATGACATGTTCCTTGGCTTAGTGGCTGCTAATACTTCGGAACAGGTATACTTAATACCAGAATTGCAGATTTAGCCAAGTTCCTACTTACAGCAAAACTAAAAATTTCCTATAATAAAATGTACTTAGATCGAAAAAGTTAGGGATGCATCGTGGTTCTGATGTTAATGAAACTAACTAGTTATGTATTTCACTGATTTTAAGTTTATTTAATATATAAAAAATATATTTACATTTCAAATTAATAAATCAGTCCTTCAATGTTATTTAAAACATGATTATAAGTAATTTAATTATGTTTTCAATCATACATTTTATCACAGTACAATTAAAAGTACCAATAAAACCTAAAATAAATATTATTCGTTACATAAATGCATCTATTTGCCATTAAGTACTTGAATTACTTCTGTATTCATGAAACGACAAACGGAAGACCTGTTTTGAGCTGCTGTAGTCAGATGAACTTTAATTATTTATGAATTTTCGTCTTTTATATTCAAAAGAGAGATATAGTAATTAGTAAGTTACTCTTAAATTCTTTAACGATATAAAAATACACACAATTAAGCACAATATTATGTAGTTTGACCACACTTACATATCATTACATATAAACAAGAAAGTATTTAATTTTATACGACAAAAGGAATTAATATTTTAAAGCGCATTCTCATTTCATATAAATGTAACGTTTATACACATATAACACATACTCTTACTCTCTGAACTTAGTTTTAGACTATGAAAGCATGAGATAACTAGGTATCCTTACATTGAAAAATAGCGACAAAAACTAGCTAATAAAGAGAGGAATGCTACCGTCATGACTTCTCAAACATGTTCACGGATACAAGAATAATACACATGAAAGACCACAACAATACGAACACCGCCCACGCGATGTTAGAGAAGGGGCTCTTATACTTGTTGACGACGCCGAGCCCCAGCAGGCCGGCACAGTGGCGCCGCGCAGACAGCACCAGAAACGTAGGAATCAGGTACTGAATACCCGTCCCAGCATACGACCCCGTGAACCTTATCAACATACTAATATCTTCTAGAAAATACGTCAGCAGCAACGGTGGAACCACCGCTACCACAGGAAACAGAAGCTTCCTCAAAACAAAATTATACGACTCCACGCGACTCGTATCCAAAAACATGCTTTGCAGGTTATTTCTTAACGTTATCGCTATAATAGGGAAACTAGTGGACAGTGTGAACACAGGGAACAGAGCTAGGAAGTACTCGACTATTTCTAAGAATACATTTTCGTTGTCTGTCGGGACGAAGTTAAGTGTGTAGAGATCGTTGAGGTTGGCGAACGCGAAGGCGCCAGTGAAGGCTAGAAGGAGATAGAAGATGGTGATGAGTGAGTAGTCTAGGGCGAGATGGGTGCCGAGGCGCGCCTTGCCGCGGATGGGGCTGATGAGGCCGGGCAGCGAGTGGTGGCACATGAAGGAGTAGACGCAAGCCCCGAACAGCGTGGGAAGACCGGTCACGTCAAATGAGGGCGGCTTGCCCTGCGGCCCGCTGCCGATCAACAGATGGATGGCCATAGTTATCATTATCGCGAACGCTGAAAGGAAACACGTATGTAGTGAATTCGGCACGGTGTAAAAAGACAATGGTGTGGTTTTAATGAATAATGACGAAAGATAAGTCAACACATGGACACAATTACACAATAGGTATGTCGAATCTGCGTTTGTACTTTGTATGCTCGTATATAGTGACGTCAATACTAGAATCCAGATGCAATACCTACAATATTTTTCATTATCAACACTAATGGTGCAGTAATTTGTACAAATTGGTTTAAATCTGGTTTTGAAGTAGATATATTTTAATTAATTACATGTGAACAATGCACGTAATCCTAAATAGGTATGATTCTTTACGTAAATGCCTGGATTTTAGTGTTTTTATGATCCTTGATTTTACCCATACATACTTTTTATTTAGAACGTAGCAAAAGAACATTATTTCAGATTTTCTTAATATTCCACCTAGAAAACAAACTCTTCACTTACCAAGCCACCTCATCCCCGAAGTAAATAGCTGCAAATACTTGGTCTTCTGCACATTGAAGAAGACGAAAGGCCCCATCACTGAGAAGAAGGTGAGCAGTGCCGTATGATAGCAGTCCAGGCGCGTGTAGACTCCAGGTGCTGACGTAGACGTGTTAAAACATGGCAGCGAGTCCCAGTCCGATGAGTTGGTGTAGTTGGATGGGACTGTTGAGCTATAAATGCAAAATTTCATGTTAGGGTTTGCTGTGAACTTGGCATTTAGATGTGAAGGAAATAAAGTTTCTTCTGAGTGTGTTTTTGGATCTTTCTGTTAGCTAAGCATATTATTATATTGATGGGTCAGTTAAACTGTTTTTGTAAGTGTTACTCAAGTTACTGAAAATGTGGTTATAACTGCTAACACCTGACTAAACAAATAGTAGGTACTGTAATAATTATAATCAGAGTTACTGTTTTACATATTTTAGTGTCTCATGTAGTATATTTCTATCTGTGACGTTTTGCTATCCTCCACATAGCAATTACAACCAACTTTTATTATACTGTATCATTTAACAAATATCACACATCTCTACACAATATCAGAAAATAATACAAACACACTTACCAAACAACATCCATAACCGACTTGGCAACAGCAGCTGAGTAAATAGAGAGGTCACCGTAGAGATACACACAGAGTGTAATGTAGAACATATTGCGGCCGGTGTGGTTTAGAAACAGATTGGCCATCTCTCCAAGTTCCACTCGGCGGTCTAGACTGTAGTAGCGGGATGGGATGGACTCTCCGCAAACCAGGGGCTCTTCCAGGTCACCAATGGAGTTGGAGTGATGTGGCCTCTCATCCTGAAGGTCATCTTCTGAATCTCCCTCATGGTTTTGAATCTGAAATCAATTAAAATGTTTAAGTGCACAATAATGTGTTACCAACTAGACAAGAGTTAGTGAAAGTTACAAAGTTATTGTGGAATGCTTGACATAGTGGAAGGTCATATCATTTTTATTGGAAAACTTAAACAGCACTAAGTTTAAATTGTTTAAGACTTTATTGAAATGTAGTAAATATAGTAATTGAGACCATTGGAATAATTTACAACAACCAATACCTACACTGTCTCTCTTGATAGTCTGCAATCTCTTCCATTTGAAGACGGCATTGGCGCAGGCCATGGTCTCTATGACGTAGGTGGCATTCATGAAGCTGAGGAAGGCCAGGAACACCAGGGATATGGTGCTGAGGCCCCATCCCGCGCGGGCGAAGGCGGCCGGCAGTGTCAGCGCCCCTGTGCCCACTATCAAGTTGAAGATGTATATCAGGCCCACCTGGATCAGAAAAATAAAACTTTAAAAACAAATTAGGGCATGCATCTTAGTTGTCATATGAAAAAGAGTTTTTTTTTAATGAATTGGTTATGTATGTGTTTAAAAACTTAGTTATCATGTATGTAAGTATTTATTAGCTGCCCAATCTTCCTACAATTATGGGTGATTAGAAATCATTTGTAAATAGTATAGTAGTTATGCTGTCTACTAACTTGTTTACCATTAACAAAAGAATATTAAAACTGTGTGTTTACTAGTGATGTAACGAATATTCGCATTCGCATTCGCATTCGCGAATATTCGCACTTTTTTGGATATTCGCATTCGCATTCGCATTCGCAAAATTTTGTGCGAATGTTTTGCGAATATCAGTAGGTACTTTTTAGAAAAAAACTATTTGAAAATAATGGTAGGTTAACAAAGTCAAAATCCATTCATTCATTATTATTTAATTATTTATTATTCATTCATTTATTTATCATATTTATTTACTTTGGAAAATGAAACATTAGATTTAGTTAATAGTTTCATAAGACCTAAAAATTAATAAACTCTTTAAACAATAAAAAGGCGTATTTTGACAATGTAGTGTCAGAGCAAGACAGCCATAGATTTAAATAAGGTACGTGCGCCAAAGATGGCACTATTCCTAAGATGGCCAATTTCAAAATTTCAATCTTTTAAACGCCCGGATAAGTTGTAATTTCGCTCTGATGTTTGGTTAGTGCCATAGAAAAAATAGCCTACAATTTACATCCTCATTTTTACAAACTTATAAGTATTTCTTTAAAATAAAAAACTTTAGTAGGTTCAATGGCATTCTGTAGAAGCTAAGCGCTGTTTGTTGATTTTCATTTAATTTAATTAGTTCTTGTCGCCTTGTTCCTATGAGGGCCCACCACACGCGTTGCCAAGATGTCCCGGGCCTTACAGGACTATACAATATCATAGTTTCTTTGGAACATGAAAGAGACAATGAGTGATTTCGGCTATATTTTTTATTATTATGTTATATTCAAACACTGAAACTAAACGTTACGATCTCTTAAGTATCTTCTTTCCAATTTAAATACTTATAAAATAAATAAAAAAATAAAAAATATAATCCTAATAAAGCTAATATTTAGATAATCATTGTTTTTATTTTTGTGAATTTGTAAAAAAACTTATTTTTACTTTAAAAATTGTTAGAATAACAGAAGAACATTTTTATTATTTTAATATCATGAAGATAGACCACCTATTACGTCCAAAAACCGATAGTAATTGACTAATTAACAAAGAAGTTCATATTTTTGTTTAAGTTTTAAGTAAAACATGGTTTTTGTTTTGATAGCATTTATAAATTACTTGATTAATATCGGGCCATGATAAGTGCCTATGTTCCTAAGAACTTTAAAGGTGTGCGAAACTGATTGTTTCCGTAAAGAAGCTTGATTTAATTTGATGATTTATTTGTTGATTAATATTCAAAAATAAATGCAGAATATAGTAGGTAATCATGTTTATATTCTTAAATTGTTTCTCATTTTAATTTTTTATTTCTTAAAAGAGGCACGTACCTTACGTTCAAATTTAATGTTTCGTCTAAGTCACCCTCAGAAACCGCACACAGTCACAATGAGTCGAGATAAATAAAGTATAACTACTTTAAAAAAAAACTGCAACTGGTATTGGCTAATCTGATTCGGAATGCGCCTAGAACGGAACGTACCTCGTTCAGTACGAGAATGCCATCAAACCATACAAATGACGCCAAATTTGAACACAAACTGAATATTCGCATTCGCATTCGCATTCGCGAATATCGATATCAGATATTCGCATTCGCATTCGCATTCGCGAATGTCCAAAAACACACATTCGCTACATCACTAGTGTTTACAATAAAACAGATATTTGTTTACATTCATATTAAATTACTAAATTGAGGACAGCCATAAAAGTAATCAGAGCATGAAGGCACGGGCATCAACCGTGCAGAACATAATAATATCTCATATGAAATTAAGCCATATGGTTACTTTAATTAATTAAAATATAATAACACTACAATTAAAATTAATATAAAATCAATAATTAATAAATGACTCACCCATATCGAGTACTGGTCCCCAGGCTCAGCGACGGGCATCCTGAATCGCCTCCTCAGAAACCAGAAGAATCGTGGCATATCACTCGCTCGCGACAACACAACATTGCTGCCCGCAGTCCGACACAGCAATGAGGCATAAATTATCACATAACTGTAATAATCAATTAATATCCGTGATAACGGAAATCAGCCGCAGTTTATGCAGCGAAGTGTTGATTCGTTTCGTGGTTTCGTGTCGTGAACAACAAAACTTTTTACAAAGGAAAGAAAACCAGAAATTGATCATCAGTAGGGTTCGAACGATACTTTCGATACCGAGTAGGTATCGATACTTTCGTTCGCGATACTCGATACTGAGTACTCGATATTTTGGAACCGATACTTTTTCGGTATCGATACCCTCGTCTCGATACGCAAATCGCTGGTATCGAGTACTTTTTCATCACATTATAATATGATAGGCCTCGAACGATCTACCTACTATATTTTTATGATTTTTTTATAGGAACACATACGTGCACTTAGAACTCAAACTATTCATTCTCAAAAGGTCTTAAAACAAAACCGATCCGTTAAAACCTCAGAATCTTGCATATTTTTTGTATTCATTTACTAGTATCTCCAAAACTATTTAAAAAATGCAATGGAAAAGTAGATATTCAAGCTGGTGAAGGTCCAAAATATAACTATTGCGCAAGTACTCGATACTGAGTAGTATCGATACTTTTGGAGCGATACTTTTACGGTATCGATACCCTCGTCTCGATACCACATGAGTACTCGGTATCGATACCGGACGCCGATACTTCGAACCCTAATCATCAGTCGATGCTGGAGGATCTGTCAGTGTCAGTTCTGTCACTGACTCACTGTCACTCCACTAACAGATTATAATTTGATTGTAATACCCATAGAGAAAAGAACACTACGTTTTAAGAGATGGGAGTACAAGGGAAAAAAAGAAAAAAATACTTGTATTATTTTTTTTTATTCACGCGTACTAACAGAGGGTACCAACAAAACAAAAATTATGACGTACAAAACTGCCAACATAGCCCCGCTGAAATAGTGATGTGCTTCTTATGGATATTTTTTATCGATAACTAGTAAAAAAAAGTGCGAGTGTATGTATTACTTTAATTTCAGTTTTACACAATAGGATTTCAGTGTTACACAATGACACCAACGTTAAGTCTCGGTTCAACGTTATGTTATGTTCCTATTTGAACACAAAAATATAATCCATAAAATAAACTCGAGATTTTCCGTTGACGTAAGTGCTATGATATAATGTTGAAATAAAATAAAAGTGGAAAAATATAATTATATTTATTTATTATAAAATAAAGTGTCTGCTGTAAGTCCCACACATGGAATTGTTTTTTTTTTTCAATTGTGTTCTTAAAATGTTGTGGTAGAAAATGATTGCCACAAATTCGTTTAAGTTGATGTAGCTTTTCAATAGGCACATAAACCAGATCCTCCTTACCGGTCATCTTAACCCACTGTTTACATCTGCAAACAACATTTTTATAATTATTATTAAACAATTAAATATTATTTAAGTAGGTATAATAAAAGTCACTGGTAATTTTTGTATGGAGATCCGAATTTGATTTTCGCTAATTTCCAAAACTAGTAGACAAAAGTTGTTCTGATTGATGAGCTGTGCGTACTAATGATAAATAAAAATATCGATATCGATAAAAAAAACATTCATGCACTATTGTTGGTTGTGCTGACCCTCCAGTTATTTTATTAGACTTTAACTTTTTTATACATATAAATAATCTAAATCCTATGCTTTAGCCTTTAATTATCCACAGTAATAATAATATATAAATAACTGTTAAATCTTAATTTATTTATGATTTAAAATTATTTTTCAAACTAAACGATTGACTGATTGACACTGACAGATGACAAAAGCCAAAGATGTCTATGATAGCGTAAAAAGTACTCTGTGAGCGGTGCTCGCCATTATTTTTCGTACGCGTTCCATACTTATTTTTTTCCAGAATGTCTTTCGCCAGACTGGTAATACCCACTTGCTTTCACTGTGATTTTGATGGTACCCCACTTTTACGTAGTGACGAATATTGATGGTGCCCCACTTTAACGTAGTGATTATTTGCTCAGTGCCCCACTTGGATATTCATTTGCCAAAATTTTTATTTTTATTTTGGCTTCAAACAGTCATATGGAAACAAAATATACATGCTATCTTAAAACTAAACTTATAGACTTGGAGGGCCGAAAAGTTAAACATAAAGTAAATAACAGGAGAAAACTTCATTAACTATGTAGTTATAGTAACATTGCAAAATTTTTAATTCATTGTGTGTAAGTTACAATTTTAGTATGTGTGTAAACTGCGAAAATCCGAGATTTGTTTAGGATGATACGGAGGGTTATTCCTATCATTAGAAAAATTATGAGCGTTGTTCAATTTTTTCAGACATAGCCTATTCAAGGAGTGTCCAACATCAACATTTTAAATCATAGTGTTTTATATATCAAAGGTTAGGTATACAATTCAAGGAGTGTCCAACATCAACATTTTAAATCATAGTGTTTAAGTATTTTTCTTTTAAATGAATCTGTACTGTCATTAAAAGGGTCAACATTTATATTGCCTTATTTGCTTCATACAAAAATACGGCAATAAGTTTGATACCCCATCCACACGCTCGGCGAACAATGGCAAACAGCAAACAGCAAACACTGACGTGTGGATGGGTGTTTGTCGTTGTTTGGCTGTTTGTGTTTGTGTTCGCCAGTGTTCGGCATCGGTGTCGGTTTTTCTTGCCAGATCAAAGGATGTTCGGCAAACAGTTCGCTACGTATCCACACGTCTGGCAGCGATCAGTACACAGAGTACATTAATTATTCTGAGAATAGAGCTATCAGTCACACGATGATATCAGCGCCAGCTGTAGATGTGCCCAGGAACTAAATTTCATATATGTATATATAGCACTAATGGTAATACATAGGTATTTTGATTTATTTCTAGCTATTTGTATCTATTAAATACCTACGTGAATAAAATAACGGGGATAAATTAATACATCAGGATAAGGTTTTCGACATTTATTTCTTTTTTTATAATACTCCACACATAACATTCCACCAATAGCATTGGTCCATTTTCTGAATCTTCCAGCATCCTTATCAGGATTGGGGAACCTATGTAAGGTACTGGTGGTTTCACCTGCAATAAAAACATTTATATTTAACCAGCATGACGGAGAGCCGTGGTGGCGTAATGGATACGGCCTCGTCCTCTCAATCGAGAGGCTGTGGGTTCAAATCCTGGCCTGTACCAATGATATGGAGTTCATAGTTTAATGCCGCGCGGGATACTGGTTTCTACTCTTGGTTTCGCTTGAGCGTCGATGAACTACGAACGCGATCCATTACGGTATCGCCGAGTTGCTATGAATACGGTATCAGGTCCATTCTTTTGGCAACCGAGTTGTACATAGCTTGATAAGCCGCCACTAAGCACCAATCCTTCAGCTAGATTACATCAAACTTAATTTTACGACGGTAGACACAACACTCGTCCAAAGTCGGAACATTAATTAGTGAATATAGGTACTTACGTTTTTCATTCTGGTCACAACCAGGAATAAAACACTTATGTTTCGACGCCATAGTACAAAATCCAAATCAAAAGGCAAATCAAGGTCAATTATAGTACTCGCAAAGGTCAGAAGGTGAGGAGGCAAATCAGAGTCCACGAAAAAGCTAGAGTTGTCGATAAAATCACAAAAATCCATAAAAGTTATTTGTATTATGGCGGCCGTAATAACAAATAACGTTCCGTATTATGCACACATTGCGTGAATGATATATACACACTGAAATATTTTAAAGTATGCAAATTCTATATTTTTTAAACATATTGATGTCAGTATTAGTAATATAAATATATATGTAATGTTTTATTTTATAAAATTTTCGTGAATGACTAGATACTAAAATATTTAATAACTATTATAGCAGTTGAATTTGACGTAATATTTTGACTGTAAAGAAACGTACCATTGCCGGAGTTTTAATAATTACCAGTATTAAAAATAAATAATAGTAAAATAATGTTGCCAGATATTATTTGGACTCAATTATCATTATTATAATTCTCATTACAGCGCCATCTATAGATGTGCCCACAAACAAAAAATTAGAGCTTGAAAAATAAGAGTGACATTTTGTATTAGCTGAAAAGCCCATGGATCAGTATGCGCGCTAGCATTGCGGGAGGCGGACGTATCAACTTGCTACACTTTTTCGTTGGCGCGCATTTTTTTTATGTATGTTCACCGATTACTCCGCCGTTAATGAACCGATTTTGAAAATTCTTTTTTTTTTGTATTGGGTTGAGCTCCCAGGTGATCCCATTTTTTTTTCAGAATTTTATCTCACCCCTAAGGGTGGGTAAAGGGGTAAAAATAGGGTATGAATTTCCATTTTGGACACATATTAACCGATTCTAATGAAATTAAAAACATAAATATAGTTCTTGTAACAAAAAAATATGATGGTGACCTTGAGCTGATCTGATGATGGAAACGGAAGGCAGTCAAGGGAACTCCTCAACGGTATATAAAACATTAAATATATTATAGCAAATACCTCGTGTTTAGGCTTGAATGATTCGTATTGATTAGTAGGACTTTTTGGTATCATTTGCATCTTACTTTTGATTAAAAATTATTGCAAATAAACTAAAAACTATAAAATAAAATAATAATTAAAAAGAAGTCAGTTTTTTTTATTATTATTATTATTATCCCACCATCGTCTTTGCTTTCTTCTTATTTTAATTTTTTCTTTCTTTTGCTTTAATTTATATAATAGACGCATTTTTCCTGAAATAAAAATGACATATTATGTATCTAGCCTATCTGAAACCTAGTTAAACATTGTGAGATATGGCGTTTCGACTTTCTCCGTGTTCGGCATCATAAGGGTCACAGTGACAGTTAAATAAAGTCCATTTTTCTCTCCACCTTTAATTTGCAAGGTGCGGGTGCCTATATAAATAGAGTGAGTCGCCCGCGCGCCTCAGTTGTAATATCACCATGCAGAAATGACTAGGTTTCAGATAGGCTAGATACATAATATGTCATTTTTATTTCAGGAAAAATGCGTCTATTATGTAGTCTGAGCCTATCTGAAACCTAGTTAAACATTGTGAGATGTGTTTATTATCGCATGGTGGAGAGAAAACCAACTGTGACCCATAAGCTACTGATGAGTATATCAGTAGATAAATATTTGAATCTATAAATTTATAATGCATAGATTTCTAGGTAATAGATATACTAAAAAGAAAGGTATAAGTATACATAAGACTTAAGTACTTCCTTATTATTCCTGACTTGTCAGAAAGTTATGGAAGGTATGTACCTATACATATGGGTAGGTATTTATACATATGGATACACACAGTGCCTCTTCGAAAGCAATACTTATAAGTAATTATTGATCAAAATCTTGTTATTGTCAAGGCAATATTTTTAACATACACTAGCCGAATGGATGGAACCAGTGAAATACTTTGCAACAATATTTAAAAGCTGTAAAATGTAGAATATCGATCCAGGCCGCTGGGGCTCAGGTCAGCACATGCTGACTAGGGTATGTAATTCTGGACTGACCTCAGAAATGCAGCAGCCGACCCTGGAGCCTCGTGGACCTGCTCAGTCAGCCCTGTACGACGACACGGCCTGCAACACCTGGCGCGGCATCTAGTCCTTGGAACGAGGAGTGGTGCTTGAAGGGAAGATAATTTTACTAAATATCTCAGCCTCATCAGCTACTGAATTTGTTGTATTTGTTGTTGCATTTCATCAGCTACTGGAAAAGATTAGATGAAGGCTGTGACACTGGCAGATAACTAAGTATTCAGTTTTTCAAAACATGATGCAGGTCACTATATTCATATTCTAGATTGACAAGTAACACACAGTCTAATTTTGTATTCTAACTAACTCGGCGGTTAACGAGTTCCTGTGCAGTCCTACTAGGAAGGAAAGTTATTTTATAAGCCTTTGCACCGATTTTGTGGGCTACTATCATTCTGTATCATCATGTGTGAATATTATGAGCTCTGGCAGCATTCCTTGGTAGATGACATCAATTAATAAAGATTGATTAACACAACACTAACAATTGTAATAGTTGATAAATGAAACCCGGCTAACATGTCTTAGCTGGGTAAGTAAATGATCAGTCATGCCACCAGGATAAGTAAAATGTTCAGTACTTCATAGGAAAAACATTAACAAGGTCACCTTTAGGTATGTTCGTCAACACTAAGGGCAGGTCTCGGCCAAAACCTTAAGGCTTCGCCTTGTTGCAACTTCAAAGGTACGTAGGTAGGTACCTACTTACATTGTTGTAGGTTCGATTTTGAAACCATTAAGTCAACCTAGATAAAACAAAATAAAATAGCTCGATTAAATAAAGATGGTACGTAAAGATGTTAGTTGTACCTGATCAGATGCAACGACAGCCAACATAGACTCTCTAATCTGTGGAAGCAACAATCATGGTGGCGGGAACATGGACAGTTGGACGAGCCACCTCGAGCCAGACTTATCAATCAGAACTGACAGTTCGCCAACAGCGGATAGCTTGCGGCTATCTATAGGTAAACTTAGGTAGTTAGCTATACCCACGAAAAAGTCCTTGGACATCGATATGACAGTGGAACGGCGAATAACTGTGACACTCTTGAAAACAAAAAGGCTTGTTGTTGTCCAGCTAAGGAAGGTTACCTGCTTCAGCGACCTGGTATTGCATTATGACTAATAATTATTACTTATTTAGAAAGTTTTCAGCAAACTCTAATAAATCAAGCAGCTACCATGTCACCGCTGCCCGGTTATAACTCTGTACTAGCTTAGTAGATATATATACCAGTTTTAGCCTTCAGCTAGAGGCCAGAGAGCTCCTAAATGAGATGCGAGTACGAGCATGACACAAGTAATTTTTTACTTGGTAACTAGTTACGTAACTAACTGAAAGATCCATAAAACAGTTGAGGATTACTCAAAATGGAACTGTGAAAACGGCACGTCTGCATCTTAACCAGTCAGTCTAAGTAGTTTCAGCAGATACAGTGTTGAAAAATAGTTATGAAACGTTTGCGCCAGAATCGAATTAAAAATACATTTTCATTAGAGAAGCCGTTTAGGCATGAATAAGTACCTACTTTCACCCTTTGGATTGTGCTCCAAATGATGACCTTCGAAATTCATAGAAATTTAATGACGACTGCCATTGTTTATTATCTAGCCCCGTACATTGAGTAGGGCTGCGGCTACACGTGATGTGATACACAGTACACAGTAGGTATATGCATGTTCCCAGAATAGTGGAAGTTATAATTTTACCAAAAGGTAGTCGTCTCGTGCAAGAGCACCGTTACTCGATTTATTCGATACACAACTAGTAGACAGCTCTGCTGCGTAGGAGGTTCACGCATTTTTCAACAAAGAGCTCGGATACACACTCACAATCCACTGGGACATAAGGAAGACAGCTAATATGGTGCCACTCAGAAACCGCGATGACACTCCGATCATGAGCACCCGACAGTAGGATCATAATAAATTCGGTAACTTGTGAAGCGGTATGGTATAGCAACAGCGACTTTCACGAAATCAGGAATTAGCTCAGTGCTTTTAGGTTGAACACTCGCTGGTGGGATTCACTTTGCTCACAGCCGAGAAAAGAAAAGACTCAAAGCTGGAATCTGCCGATGTGTCATGACACTTAAGATAGTGTCTGGGGGGTCACTTTATATGACGAAAAACGAACTTTCAGTGCACAGCGGCGCGAGCCGCTCTATCTGTTTGTATGTATTAAACGTGCCGATTGCACGACAGCTCTCGTTCGTTCGTTTCTCATCAGTATAGAGTAACGCTCCTGTACTTACCGTGCTTCACCATTCCCATGAGCAGTCCAATGATCTTAAGGCAGTTTAGAACAAAAGCTGCATTAGACAGTTTCTTCAGCAGAGACATCGAAATAAAAAATTGATTGCACAACTATCCCCAGGAGCAGTCTACAGGTCACTTTGGGCAGTTCAGAAGAAAGCTGCTTTAATAGAATACCCTACCTCAGCGGAGGCATCAAATTGAAGTGCTATAACACTTTTAGAAGCGGTGCACGTTACCCGATTTTTCGTCATCCATGCCGATGCGGCTACGGCGACTGCAGGTGGTTACTCAGGCTTCCTTGGTGTGCCCTTGTATGGCTAACATGACCAACCTTGGCAGTAAACGTTCGTCTGCATATGCCAAAATCACTGATGAATAGCGCACGTTACTCGATACCTTCTAAATAAGTCACTCATAATGATGGCTGATGATGATGATGACCGTGCTAGCAATAGTGCAGGCGGTTCCGCTGAGCATTAAATCTCTTACCAGACAGGGGGCGTTTGGATCTGGCAACCAGAACAGGAGTGCCAGGTGTGCGCAGCGATGCAGGTGGGACAACACAGCCGCCAGGGCAGGAGTGCATGGCTGGGTCTATGCAGCGATGCAGGTGGCACAAAACGGTGGCCAGGGCCAGGACCGGGTGTACAGCCGCCAGGGCAGGAGTGCATGGCTGGGTCTATGCAGCGATGCAGGTACCACAAACCGATGGCCAGGGCCAGGACCGGGTGTACGCTGCGATGCAGGTGGCACGAGACGGCGGCCAGCGCAGGAGCACAGGGCCGGGTGTATGCTGCGATGCAGGTGGCACGAACCGGTGGCCAGGGCAGGAGCGCAGGGCCGGGTGTACGCTGCGATGCAGGTGGCACAAGACGGCGGCCAGCGCAGGAGCACAGGGCCGGGTGCAGGTTACACGAAACTTCAATTTCACCGAATCGGCCTGCCTACCCTCAGCGGGTAGGTACCGGCGGATCACATTACTCGCCGCACATGCCACAATGTCCCAACATACTGAAACTCGGAGCCACGTGCTTCCTGTAAAAAATCCTATGACGGTCCTGGAAAGCTCCTGTTTGTAAAGCCTTACATAAGCTATAATCAAGTGCATTATTGTAATAGCAAAATTTTTATCAACTGTTTTCTAAAAATATTAGAAATTGAGGGTAGAAAAATATATTTTTATTATTTTTTCCTGTATAAAATTAACATATGCTTTACTTAAAGCGGTCATTAATGTAAGTATCTAGCTCAAGCGCCACTAGTAGGACCGGAATATGTGATCAATCATCACCACGACTATTGAATCGGACCCTACTGCGTGGGATAAAAACCCCAAGCGCCGGAGCATTATGACCAGTGGCTGAGCTTTTAAAAGCAGTAAATAATAGCATTTTACTCACGGCTTATCAACTCAAACCTTCGTTGCGAAATCCTCAGCAATGGCTGCGTGCGCAGCAGCCGGCAGGCCCCGCGCCGCCTGGTCCGCATCACGCTACAGCTCCCGGCAGCGAGGACTCCGCAAATTCAATATTATATTTTTCCCCGTCGGAGCGAAGCCGACGAGAACCGTGGCTACATTGAGCCATTTTGCCGAAGTGTTCACTTCAAAAATCAAAAACCAACTGAGGCGCGCGGGCGACTCACTCTATTTATATAGGCACCCGCACCTTGCAAATTAAAGGTGGAGAGAAAAATGGACTTTATTTAACTGTCACTGTGACCCTTATGATGCCGAACACGGAGAAAGTCGAAACGCCATATCTCACAATGTTTAACTAGGTTTCAGATAGGCTCAGACTACATAATAAAAATATGTCAACCCGAAAGTAATAGCTCGTCGTCCGCCGTGTTTGCCGGTTCGGAATGTTATGAGCGTTCGCCGAGCATGTGGATGGCTGTTTGTGTTCGGTGATTGTGGTTGTTGTTTGTGACTTTGTTTGCTGTTTGCCGTGTTTGTGACAAACAGCAAGCGCCGTTTATAATATACTCTATGAGCAAGCGTATGGATGGGGCTTGACGAATATACTGACCACCTTGACTTGACCACACATGGCAGTTTTGACAGATTGCAATGAAGATTTTTTGAAAATACTCTGTGTTAGAATTTTGAAAGTTGGATTTCATTTTTTGTTTTGTTCCATTCTATTTCTATTCTATTACCATCTATTACAGTTTGTAAACAAATTTGTTAGCCGAATACCAGGAAGAAATCACAACATAACAATGACGAATGAAGCCATGGTAATAGATCTGCGATCAGATACAGTGACTAAGCCAACGGACTCCATGAGAAAAGCAATAGAGGCGGCAGAAGTTGGTGATGATGTGTACGGAGAGGACCCTACAGTAAACAAACTGCAAGATACTGTTGCCCAGATGCTGGGCAAAGAAGCTGCCCTATTCGTGCCATCTGGGACTATGGCCAATCTTATTGCGAGTAAGCCTAGCAACCAAGATGACCAACTAACCAAAACTTTAATAAAAGTTAAAAAGTTGTAATGACATGTGTTAACTCCTTTACTTCCATTTTACTTCTATATTTTTTAAAGTCAAGCCACACTGTTTGTTTCAGTAATGGTCCATTGCCACAAAAGAGGTGCAGAAATGCTTTGTGGTGATCAATCTCACATTTTCAAAAGAGAAAGTAAGTAGAAAGTTTGTGTAGCATATTTTTCACCAAATAATGTACCAGTACAAAAATAATATAATATATGGCATCTTTGTGTATTGCCCCATTAATAGTTTTTTTTTTCATTTTAGCTGGTGGTGCCCATTTAACTGGTGTCCAGTTGACACCTCTTAAGAACCTTCCTGATGGTACCTTTGATCTGGATGACCTGGAGAAACATGTGCGAGGCTCAGACATCCATGAACCAGTGACTATGATGGTTGCGGTTGAAAATACACATTCTTACTGTGGGGGTAAAGTAAGTCAAACTCTTAAAATACAAATATTGCACCCAATATAATCCAAATTTTCAATAAAATATTATATTCCTCAAGCTAATGAAATGTAATGTTTGGGTAATTATGTTGCGGGCACTAGATCTGCAATGGCCGTGTTGAAATGCATATGTGATGAATATTTGCTTGATTAAAATCTGTATAGCTTCATTTTAGCATTCATGCCCGCACCCTTCTAGTTCTCTAATTCATCACAAATGAAAATGTTTCATGAATAATAGTGCTACAACTTCAGATTAATCTCTCACTCATGAACAGGTATTGCCACTAGCATGGATTGACAAATTGGCAGCAATAGCAAAGAAACGCTCACTCATGCTTCACATGGATGGAGCCAGGCTGTTCAATGCATCAGAACACCTCAAGGAAGACCCCTCTAGAGTAGTGAGGGATTGTGACAGTGTCTCAGTCTGCTTCAGCAAAGGATTAGGGGCTCCAGTGGGAACTGTCTTAGCTGGAACTAAAGGATTTATTGAGCAGTAAGTAAATACCTACCTTATCATTTCACTTTGAGACGTAAGCTATGTTTTCAATCAGTGTATAATAAGGTGATTTTTTTTCAGGGCTCGGCGCATGAGGAAGATGCTTGGAGGTGGCATGAGGCAGGCAGGGCTGCTGGCTGCAGCTGCACTGGTAGCCTTGGATGAAAGCCTTCCCTCCCTGTACTCAGACCACAGAAGAGCACAATACTTGGCTAAATGTAAGCTACTCCCCATCCAGCATATGTTTGTACTATAATTAGCCTAACCTTTACTTTAATCCCTCTAATTAATTTATTTAATTTCAGCCATAAAAGATCTGAAACTTAAATCATTCTCAGTGGATGTGGAAAACCAGCACACAAACATTATACATGTGATGATCAATGAAAAATCTACTGTAACCAGTAAAAAGTTGGTGGAAAGGTTGTTGATTGTGAGCCAGTCAGAAACAAACAAGGATTGTAAAACTGCTGATTCAAAGGGCATTGTTGTCAAAGCTAGCTCTAAGCCAAATGACAAAACTTTACGGTTTGTTCTACACCATGATGTGAATGATGATAAACTGAGGCTGGCTGTGAAAAAGATCACTTTTGTCTTGAAAGAAGTTGAGAGCAATGGATAGTTTTTTTTGTCACAGCTATGGCACTTGATAAAGACTAGAGTAATATGAGCAACATTGTACCTAATTATAAATGAACTGGTGCTGGATCTGATATAACATTGTGTTTAGAACTTTACTTATTATACTTTTTAAGGGATAATTGATATTCTACAATGCTTGGTTTCATTTATACCAAATACATTTAAAATCTAATCCTATTAAGGAAATAATAACTAGCAGAATTAGAAGTTTTTAGTTTTTATTGTCTTAACTGCTAGATGTTCATTTCTTGGCCTTGGCCTCGCGGGTGGCTTTCCTCTCTGCCGCCCTCTGCAGCTGCTTGGCGGGCTTCAGGTTGTTCTTCTTGCAAAACCTCTGGTTCCTCAGGAATTTAGGGTCCATCTGGAATGAGGATACAAATATTATAAATTGATGATAAGTATGAAAATTTCATGTATCTATGTGGGTTGCTAACTATACTTATTGTTATAAATTGGATTAACTACTTCATTTCTGGGAAATCAGACACAGTTGAAATTCTAAATGTTAAGTTAAATCAATACTGTTAGGTTAACCAACAATTCACCAAAAATAGCTGGAATTGGACAAAATTAAATGTTAATTAATTGTTAAGATGACCCACTACTAACTTATGGTTTACAAAATATTTGCACTGAATGCTATTTGTTTAGAAAAGAGTCCTGACAATACATGTAAACAAACTCTACTTACACCAAGGGTAGATTCGCACCTGAACTTGGTGGGCTTCTTGATGCCATTTCTGTGCGCTTTGCGGCCTGAAATAATACGATGCAGAATTAAACATTGTCGAAGAAAAGCCGATAGAAAACATACAAATATAAAAGGGTAGTTTACAATCTTACAACGGGCTTGGCATACAAGGTATCTTCTGTTCTTCTATATAACATATATATCGATTGAAATTGGTACTGAAGGAGAATACAGGGAATATTTACTCACTTTGGTTGTGGTTTGTGTGGTTCTTTGACTTGGCCATTTCGTCAAATTCGCTTGTCTGAAATTGAAAATATCAATTAAGTCACTCGTTACTACAAATTCGTTTTCACTAGCGAAACACAATTAGTTATAATATAATAGGATTTCACAGATATTGTTAGAAATATTGGCAATAAACACAAAACTAACCTAACGCGAAGGAAAGCAAATTTTCAAGAGAAATAATGACAGTTTGACAGGTTGTAACTGTCATTCGGCCATATCACCGAATGTTAGTCTGTGTTTTATGAGCACTCCTCATCGCAGCGTTGCCAGAATGTTACAAAAGTAACATTTTACGTTACTTTTGACCCTCTTGTGTTACCTCCATGTTACACGACGCAATATGTTATATTTGTGTTACTTTTTAGATTTTCTAGGAAATAAAAAAAATTCATGAAACGATCCCAAGAATGATAATTTTTTTTGTTTGTTACGTTGGCTTGTACTTGATTTTGTGAATTGACTAACGGTGTGAAATTCTTTCAACTTCGTCGTGCCGCATATTCACTTACTCGCGTGAGTCGAGTGTATTTCGCAATCTTCCATCCCGGTTTCTTGGCGTGCGAACAAGTGAGTCGAGTGAGGTTCACTCTAAGTTCTGTCTGACTAGCAGCGAATCGATCAGTCGGTACTTTTTTCAAAGTAACTACCTAATACTATGTGTCGTTGTTTTTTTTTTTGTAATTTGCGTTGTGATTTGTTAAGTAAATGTTACATTCATTATTTTAATCCAATTAATGAGTACGTTTTTATGGAATCAGTCATTTAATAACGAGTCGTGTTTGCAACTGAAATAAGTTTTGACTGACATTGACTGTATGTTTTTAGATTTTTTAAATTTTACCGAATAGGACAGGAAAATTATTTTACTTTTTGTATAATAAACTGCCATAATAAGTATTTTGTCGGTTTCCAAATTTAAAAAGGTCATGTTACTTTTCTCGGGAAAATGTTACTTTTTGATCTGATTCGTGTTATATTTGACTATCTGCCACTGGCAACACTGCCTCATCGTCATCATCATAATAAGGATTTGTTTGAAATTTGTGCCCAAACCATTGTGTTTCTATTTAGTTTATTACTTCTATGGTGTCACCACTTCTATATTCACCGCGGTTGCAACCATAGTAATAAATGCAGGTCTCGTGCAGGTACTTATCACTGCGGGTTGTAAATGGTCGAAGATCACTGCATATTTCTTGTGATCATAGAAGTAAATAACCATCAATAATAGAAATAAATAAACGCAAAAATTGCACTGTTCTGTTTATATTAACGATCTTCCAGTCCAGACGGTTCAGGATCATGGGACTTATATTTTTCGTCTTATGTGTAATTCGATTTTGATTGTGAAAAGCGCCCAATCGATTGAAAATTTATACACACAGGATAAAAAAAATGATAAAAAGTACAAAAGTTTTGTTCTGTGGTCAAAATCAGCAGTGAGTGACGTGACGAAGGATTTGTTTCGTGGACAAAAAAGAAACTCGAAAAACTGGCTAACATTTAAAAGAAAACACATATTTATCAAACTTCTGATCTATCCTCTAACAATGGTAGCTCTCGAGGGCGAAGCTGGGGACGGTAAACTGGCACCCACCGAAGAAACCGAGAAGCAAGATGAAGTCAAACCACCAACCCTGTTATCACTAGAAAGTATCCTTTAAAATGGTTTGATACAAGTTACTTCTTAACTGCCGACAAATTTTTAGTTACTTCTGGTCTTCGGACTTTAGTTGTACCTACAACCTTCACAAGCAGTTTTGGACGAGCTTTGTATCATGCTACCGGGCATCAGGGTACTAAGCAAGTCCAATTTCAGGCTTTTAGGCGCACCAATTTTTCCCGAAGGTATTCCGGAAATGTTATCGGAAAAAGTCAAATCACTTTTGACAGCTAAACAGCACCTTAAGAACTTGTCAGCACATGTTTCTCTGACAATCCTCCGCAGCTGCCTATCTATACCAAAACTCACTTATACTCTGCGCACTGCCCCAGTTTGGCTTTACAAGGACGATTCACTTCTCTATGATAATGCTTTGAGAGAAATATTACAGGAAATATTGAATATAGAAATGTCCTGGCCACAGTGGTGCCAGGCTGCGTTACCCATTAGACTTGGTGGTTTAGGCATTCGTCGCTTGCAGGACACCGAGCTTCCCGCATTCCTGGCCTCATCGCATGGGGCATCGGAACTCGTCACTAATATTCTTAACATTGATGGTGATGGGTTTCGTATCCCTTTCGTTGATGAGGCTTTGGATTCGTGGCGGGCTCGGTACCCTGGGAGTGACCTACCTGAAAAGCCAATGTTCCAGCGAAGCTGGGACGATGTGGCATCTAGAGCAAGTCTGGACCGGCTTATGGACGAGAGCAACGGCGCAGAGCTGGCACGCTTGCAGGCGGTCTCCAAGCCTGAGGCGGGTATTTGGCTACATGCTATGCCCTCTCCACAACTGGGAACCCTCTTAGATAACGATTCTTTGCGTGTGGCTGTCGGTCTGAGGCTAGGCTGCAAAATCTGCGAGGCCCATATATGTCGGTGTGGCGCACAGGTCGATACACAAGGACGACACGGTCTCCATTGCGTCCGGAGTGCGGGAAGGCTGTCGCGGCATCACGCCATCAATGATATCATCCGGAGAGCCTTAGTTTCGGCAAATATCCCGTCCATATTAGAGCCCCCGGGGCTTAGCAGAAACGACGGGAAAAGGCCAGATGGCCTCACATTGATCCCTTGGGAGAAGGGGCGCTGCTTGCTGTGGGATGCTACATGTGTTTGCACTTTTGCACCTTCACATGTAGCATCCACCATTGCAACTCCTGGGGCCGCAGCAGAACTAGCAGCCAAACAGAAAATAGCCAAATATAGCGGCCTCATGGAAAATTATATCTTTGTGCCCGTGGCTCTGGAAACTACGGGAATCTGGGGTCATGACGGCAAAACATTTATCAAAAGCCTAGGCCGTCGCATGAGGGACTGCGGGCTAGACATCCGCTCTGGAGCGTTTCTGATGCAGAGGATCTCTCTGGCTGTACAGCGAGGCAACGCTGCCAGCGCCTTAGGGACCTTTGCGTCGGATGCGTTCCGGAGCGAAGACACATAGTTTTATTTATTTTTTATTTATTTTATTTTATTTTTTTCTTCTTTTTTTTTGTTTATAGTTAGGCTAGGTATCTTTAGTCATAATTTTTCTTAAGTTTAGAATAAGTTACTTAGATTGTATTGTGTACATAGATATTTACAGTTTGATTAAATTATTTATCACAACTAAACGGAACAAAACTTCAGAAATGGAAAATATTATTTACTTATGTGTAACTAGGTATAATCAATAGTTATAATGGAGTAATAAATAGTTGTACTGAGTGTATTCCAGTTATAAAGATTTTTAGGTTATAAACAACATCTAGACCAAGTTAATTTATTACGCACCCCAATTGACTGGATAATCCACTTCTTCCGTAAATAACTATCATAAAAATATTCAAACATAATTTTCCCCTAGGCACTAGGAGAGACCCAATCTCTTTTCATAAAAAATATAATTTCCTTAACCAGTATATTCCAGTCTTCCGTATAATCAAGGAGGGTCAGCAGCAGCATGGTCTGCGGCACGGCGACTACCAGCGCTACCGCGGCTACTGCTCACGGCGCATCCGGCGCCTCCGGAAGGTTCTCAAGCTGCCACAGGTATGATTTTATCCCTGAATCAATGTCAGCAAATATGATAGATGTCAAATTCAAATTCATTTATTGCAAGTCACATTGTGGAATTAGGTGGTAATGAGTTCATTAGTTACAAATGTGACACCCTGTAAGGGCGCAGCAACCAGAGGGGCTTAAAATTACTTAAGTACCTACTTATCTCATAACATGCATTATATTTTGAATAAGGTAATAACAATTTTTATAAATAGCTATACAAATTAACAATATTCATCTAAAAATTATAATATCATAATAAATTATTAAAATCTTAAATAATATTGATAAGCACTACTAAATAATGATATAAATATACATTGAATTATTATAGTTAAAAAATAAAAATAAAAAATATCATCTATTAATCAAATTAACATTTAATTAAGAAGAGACTATTTATTAAATTACGACTACTTATGATTCACCATTATCATCAAAAAATTCTGTTATTGTATAGTAGATGTTCACTTGATACACACAAATTACACAGCAGTGACTGCCTGGCATGGTAGGGTGTACAAAAGAAGACACAGTTTGTATATTGCACATGAAACATAGCACACCTGGCTAGCTTCAAAAAATGTTTATGTACCTACCTATCAAATAATAAGGCTAAACAATTGTAAATTTATACAATACAACAATAGTAAAGAAAAAAACAGAAACTGATAAATAAACAAGACTATAGCAATAAAAAAAATGCATTACAGGGCGACAGGCGGCACTACCGGCGTCGTGACGTCACCAACACGCACCTAAACGCCAACAATGCAGAGAACCGTCTGCTCTGTGTGCCTCTACTGCAGGCCGAGAGAGCCTGGGCCCACGCCATGCAGCTGCGGCAGGAAGCTAACACCGAGCCCAGGAAGAGGTTCCACCTGGTTTCTAGGCTGAAGAAGGCATGTGCTCATGCGCAGACTCTGTTGCAGTTGAGCGAGGTAGGTTATGAGGCTTATGAGTATTACTGCCTGCTATAATCTTGACTGTAATAAGTAAAATCGGAGGAAGTCTACAGATTCAGATTCATTTATAGATTTAGATTAGTGTATCATAGTGAGCCATCAAATTCAGAAGAGCTCACTGTGAATGGAGCTGTTAAACATTCACTTATCCTCTATGAGTAGTATACAGTGTACCACCTGTAAACATAGTATTTTCCTTCAAATTTCAATCGATTACATTTTAATCCCACCTTCCCCCACCAGAGCGGCGCCTGCGACGCGCGCACGCAGCTAGAAGCCAGCGCTTACTCCGCCGTCCTCTCCGGTCTATTCTTACTGGAGCTGCAGCAGTGGCGCGCGGCCGCGGAGAGCCTGCAGCGCGCCTCGCTCGTGCTGGACAAGCTGTGCGCCGCGCTGCCCGACCACGAGCGGCATGTCTACAAGCAGAAGGTGACTACAGTATACAGGGTGTTGCAAAAAGGGTATATTAAGCCGAAACCTAAATCAGCATGTTATATCTAAGCCCAAAATAAAATCAGAATTAAAAAGTTTGCTACCCTTTTTGCAACACCTGTAGAGTTAAGGTGACTACAGTATAGAGTTACGTACTGCGCTGCTCTCCGGGCTGTTCCTGAAGGGCAGCATTTGCAAAGGGCTGCATTGCGCTCACTCATGCGCTCGCTCTTAAGGCTGCGCGATGGAGAACTTTTGTCACGTCTTAATTGCATCCCATAGCCCTTCTGCTAGATCCGTTTCAAAAGTTTATTGTGAGTGAGTAACGAGAATCTGACTGGAGATACCTTTCTCGGTGGCAAATCGTAATGAAGCTGTTGTGTTTGTCACCGACAGGATAAGAAGATGAACTGACCAAGTGGCATAGCCACTATTAACCAGCCCACTCCTCATAAATGTACAGTAAGAGGCAGATAAACCTGACCTCCCTCAGAAGCATTGTGCCTATGAGAGGGGGGGTCAGGTTTCTCTGCACCTGACCGTACCTTCTGCATTCAGATCCAATCCCAAATAGAGCTATTACATAATTTGAACATTTAGGGGTAATTTGTTTAACTATTATGTCTAATGAGTTTGGTTCTTATTTACCTATAAGATGTAATTTGGATTAAAACAACTTGAATTGTTAATGACCCATTTATTCACAATAACTGCATCTCAATAACAACAACAATAACAACAGCCATTGAAACACCTCCCTTACCCCCAGGTGGAAGAGCTGAAGCCGAGCCTGCGCTACTGCGCCTACAACATCGGCGACGAGTCCGCGGCCGGCGACCTGCTCGCCATGCGCGGGCAGGGGCTCATCGAGAACTTGGACACGCTGATGGCGCAGGCTAAGTATGGACTTAATTATGTAGTGCAAAAGATACCTCGTCTGTTACATTACCCGTTTACATTACCTTTACATTACCTGTAGCCAAATGGGATAAACTGGTGACAGATGATCAACAGTATATTTAGCAAATTTAGTCACATTATCCATAACCAGCGCCATAACGTTCCAACAGTTGTATCCAAGTATGAACCTTGTTGTGTAGTGCAAAAAAGCATGTTACATTACTACCATACCCCAATGGGACAGACTGATGATCGAAATGGCTATGAGGTAGTAGGGAATTCAGTCACATAATCCATAACCACCGCCATCACATTCCAATAGCAGTATCATAGGCCTGAAACGCGAGCTAATGTTAGACCTGTAGGAGACTTGGAAAATAATCTAGAACAAAAATCAACATTAGGCAGCTTATATACCGAGTGTATAATAAAATGTATAGGTAGATGAAAGCTCAATGTTAATAATCGCTAATATATTGTACCCAGGGAGACTCGCTCGGGCGTGATGCATGAAGTAACCTGGCGCGGGCGGCAGGTGGCAGTCCGCCCGGAGAAGGTGCGTCTGTTCCTCATCGCTCTCCAGGACCTGGACAAGTCCGTGGCGGCCGCGCCCTCCGTCGACGCCAAGATCGAGCTGCTCGAGAACATCCTCATGGACTGCAAGGACGCCATCTCGGCCATCAAGGACGAAATGAAAGCAGACCCCAAGCTGAAAGCCGCAACGGAATCCCACGAACTTTCCGGCATACAATACCTGCTCAGCTATCTAATGTATTTACGTCTCATGCGTACCATCGAGCGTAACAATCTTCTTGTGGAGCAAGCGGAGGCGGCCAGGAAGAGCAACGGCCAGATCGACGGCAAGAAGGTGCGGCCGCAAGACCTGACGCGGCTGTTCGAGATCATTCTGCAGAACTACGCTGAGCTGCAGCAGTTGCCGGGCTTCGAGAGCGACGCGGCGTACCAGCGCGAGCTCGACGCGCAGCTGAAGGCTTACCGCGCCTTCCGATGCTATTATATAGCTCAAGTTCTGACGGGACTTAGACGCTTCCGAGAGGCCCTGGCCATGCTCGAGCGATCCAGCGCATACACCGCCGAGTCACTGACCAGTGACCTCACCGACGCACAGCTTAAAGACAAACTGCAAGTCCTGAAGAAGGACATCGAGAGCTGCAAGTTTGAGGTCCACGCCGATTCCGTACTAGAAGACGATGAGGATGATGAAGAGACGAAATACACGTCCAGCGGGAAAGCGTACAAAGACAAGAAGCCGCTGGTTGACCGTCTCGATGACTATCGCGAGGAAACGCAGGTGCTTACAAAGAACCCCAATATATTCAAGATGCCACCCTCGATGGAAGCTATCCCGTGTAAGCCGTTGTTCTTCGACCTGGCCTGCAACTTCGTGGAGTTCCCGAACTTGGACGACAAGACCGGCGCGGCCGATAGTAAGAAGCAGGGCGCCGGTCTTACAGGGTTGGTCAAGGGTTTCTTGGGATGGGGAAAAGGTGACAAATAGTACGAAACACAAATTTATTTACATGTTTATACTACGTAATAAAAGTATACATATTATTGGCATTTCGTTTTGATGGAAATATATATTTTGCTTTCATTTTAAGTTTGGCTTGTTTATTTTTTGTTAGCATCAGCATCTTCTTAGTGTAGCTCCTTTACTTTGTTCTTGACCCAAAAATGTATACTTACTTATCTATTTTCACATCGAAATACAGTTTAATGTTTGGTTCATTGAATTGTAAATATACCTATTACAATGCTAGCCGAGTCTTGGAAAGCGTCCATAAGCTTGACGAAGATAACAGTAGGTAAATGACCTACATGCTTACGAGTTCGATAATATGTAACAAACAGTATAACGTAGTGTTTGATTTACTGTGCCCAATAGTACCTACAGCGTACGGCATTATCAAATCACATCTAGTGCCTAGAGTAATGGGCTAAACTAAAGTGCAAAACTAGCACTGGAAAGTACAATCTGGCTAGGCGTTTTGTAATACTCCGCGTTTGTCTTAAAATAGGGCTGCGACATACGTATGTTTATAGTGATGTGATCTCAGACAGTGTGATAAAAATTAATGAATGAAATAAAAATTATAGACACAGTTTAAAAATTATCATACAGATTTAAAAAACCGCGCTAGTTTATAAAATTAAAATTTTGTCACCAGTTCACACTGACTGAATCGTATTATCTCATATGGAAACATTGTATTATTTGATGTTTGTGTTGTTATCACTGTCAAAGAGCATAATCAACTCTACCGAGAGGTTGTTGTTTACTTTACTTTAGTACATTTATTTTAACTATTGTTACCTTCCTAGGATTGTGATGTTTCCCGTAGATAGACAGTCTACTGGCGTACAATTATTATGCAAATGATAAAGTTAGTGATAAAACAACAATGACTCAACCAACGCCAAAAAGAAAAACGCAATATTTAGCGGGTATTTGTGGTAAGTTTACTTTTAAAAAGGCGGGAAAATTTTAAATATTAATTGATAAGTTGTTTAGGATTCACACTATGTACCTAACGTCTATCTAGCTAATTCGCTACCTACATACCTAGAGAAGGCTCGCCAAGAACACAATATAATGTTCAGCATACTTGTAGGTAACTTACTTAATTTAAATAGACTACTTACCTGTAGTATTTGTTCATCAACTTCTGATAATAAAATAATCTACCTTCCGCTAGAAGCCAGACTGGCTATATCCCCGCTAGTACATAAAGGGCGCCTGCTATAACGTAAACGTAGTGTTTTTTTCTTTGGCGCCAAACTGCAAACTACATATATCCTGGTAATAAGTTAAAAAAACGGAAGCGGAAACTGAATAATTATTTCAGTCAGTTTATAATTTATTTACTTACCGAAATTAAACCCAAATCTATTACATAGATATTATCAATCGCTATCTTATTTTTACATTGTTTTTAATCATAGGTAAGTAAATGAGAAAATGATGAGTCTTAGCAAAATTAACAAAGCCGCCTTTTTAATATTTTAACTTATTTCTTGGGCTGTACGCCTTGTTGTATGATTGGATTCCTCACACTTTCTCATCGTTTACCCCTGCTCCTACACAGCGTCCTTGACATTCCTGTTCACCGGAGCGTCCAGTGCCTGGCCCTCACCAGCTTTGCCGAAATTAAAAAGTGAGACCACTTTAGTAGATGTAAGTTATATACGTAACGGTTTCATATTACTTACCTATTTCCTTTTTTAAATACTTAGGGCCTGTTTCACAATGTCTGGTTAGTGACTACCTGTCGGATAAAATACATGCTGTCACTGTCAAAAAAGTAATAACAGACAGTGACAGCATGTATTTTATCTCACAGGTAGCCACTAACCAGACATTGTGAAACAGGGCCTTATTCTGTTTTGTGTACTGGCTTACCTAGATAGGTAAGTAAACCTAGATGACCCAGACAATATGCAAATGAGTAAGAAATTTACCTAGAAGGTACCTAGTAGTAGGTAGTAGGCACATACACAAATAGATAACGTTATCAATCACGACTTCAGTTGATTTATTTTAGTATACTTAGTTACTTAAGTTTGTATAGCATATAAATCAAACTGATATTCGTATTATCTAATAATTAGGTAGGTACCTATACTGCATCCAATCTCCACTATTTTCCATCCAAAGGTTGACTCGTAGAATCGGATGAGATCGCTGCAAGCGATAAGAACGACTTTTTGATCTAGTCGTCGATTAGTTGACTGTTTCCTACCTATTATTCTTATCAGTGTTCAATTGAAGAGTATCATTCTATCTATCTAGGTATCTATAGGTACTTAAATCTAGTATACGGGTGTTATAATTTATTAATAATCTATAATTTAAGCCCAATTTACTCTACAATAACTACAGTAGCGAGTTACGTTGTTACCAAGTACCTAGTCCATCCACACGGCTGGACTACTACTTGTTAACTGTTAAACAACTAAACTCCCTACTGAATTAATTGAAGTGTAAATCGCTTTCTAGGCCCAGTTGTCATGGATAGTATCACTGACGACAATAGGCGGCCTGCCAGGATGCTACATAGCGCAAGTACTTCAAGAGAGATTTGGCCGGAAGAATACAATTTTTGCTTCCGCAGTGCCCAACATAATAGGCACCGTAAGTAGATACTTTACCTATGAGTTTTTCTTCAGTCCCTAACTGCGTAGGAAAGTTTTAATCAGGGCAATAGTTGTTTATGAAATGGATATCCATATGTTTTGAATATGTATTTGAGATTTGGTACATAAGTATCTTACCAATTCTATTGCCTAGTTTACCAGAAATGCAAACCGTTTTTTACAGAGTATCATACTACTCACAACCCGGGCAGAACTTCTTTACCTCGCTAGATTTTGTACAGGACTCGGCATGGGTATGGTTGCAGTTGTGAGTACATATATGTATACTTATTTAAATTAAGTACTTATGTAACAATATGTTTATAACACCGAAGCCGCTTTAAAAAAATATATGGCTGATTAATTTCCCAAACCATCATCAATTTCAGGTATGTATGATTTACATAACAGAAATAGCAGACAAAGAAGTCCGCGGTTCTCTGGGCATGCTTATCCAAGTGATGATGAACTTGGGTCTGTTGACCATGTACAGCATAGGCCCATTCGTATCGTATAAGACCTTGAATACGCTATGCGTGTGTCTTCCCGTGTTGTACGTGGTAGCCACAGTGTGGATACCAGAGTCTCCCTACTATCACTTGAAGGATGGGAGAGTGGCAGCGGCTAGAAAGGAGTTTATGGTGCTAAAAGGAGTTACAGATGAAAAGGTAAGCGATTCAAGCTCGATTCACGTAACTTGACCAAGAATGGCGAGACAATATTCTCGATAGCAGATAATGAGGCGAAAAAGGATGATGTTTCCATCCACGCTACATTGTTTTTATTCGCATATATCTGCCGACGCGACGGCTGCTTAAGCTTAATCTAAGTACCTTAATGGAATGGAATAATAATAGTAATGCCATAATTGGTCAAGTTACGTGGAACAAACTTTACAAACTGTACATTTCATGACTTCTAATAGTGGAAACTGTTTCATTAGTGATAAAGTCCACGCGGATAAGTCGTGGACATCAACCAGTTATAAACAAAACCTTGACATTCCAGTGGGTGGATGAACAATTGGGCATAATGCGGGCACACGTTAGAGAGAGCATGGAAAACAAGACCAGTATGAAGGAATTATTCACTAATTTGAGGTATAGAAGAGCTCTTTATATTACTGCAGGTAATTGAAATATTTTTAGAAAAATATAACCAATGTTATACATATTATTATTACCAATGTATGTAAGCAATACATGCAAATTCAATTATTCTGAGAACTAAAGTCAAGTTCTTGTCTCTCCAGTCAACATCCTATTTTCAATAAATATTTCCCGTGGATTTATCAATCTTAATTCATAATGAAATTTCATTTTCAGGTCTAAAGTTTTTACAGTACATGACTGGGAGTTTCGCAATACAATCGTATTTGGAACTGATATTTAGACAAAGCAGTTCAGTGTCGGGGCCTTTAGCAAGCATAATATACGGATTAGTGCAATTTACTACGGGTAAGATCCTCACAAGTGTTATTGTGCTCATTACAAAAATGCTTTACGCAAATTCTATAATAAAGATAGCAGACTGACTAGGTATTCTGTCTGTAGCCAAGACCCTGAACAGAGCCGCTTTCATCTGATCATTATCTACCCTTGTTTTAAGCAAATAGTGGCATCACGCCAGAGACGTTGATAAGATTACGTTAAGATTAGTATTAGCATAACCTTAATGAAGCTAAAAATAAGTATACAGACAGACATAAATGAAAAGAGAAAGAAAAGTATACAGTTTGGCTTAAAATTTGCATAAATAAACGAAGATTTGATAGTACGGCGTCAAAATATTTTTACTACTTATGAATCACATTTTATAGATTAGGTATATTTTTTTTAAATAGGCTTTATCATGTTTATGAAGTCTAAAGTCCAATGTATCAAACTTAGATCCTAATCTTACAATCAAACACTTCACTGCTACGATTACACATGAAACTATCTGTGTACTAAATCAAACATTACTTACATTGCAGGTATAGCTGCTACGTTCCTGACTCGTTACTTCGGGCGTCGCGTCCTCATGTGCACTTCGTCTCTCGGCGTGGGCATATCCTTGACCGTAGTCGGCACCTTCTTCTATCTCCAAGACTGCGCTAAGCTAAGCCCTGAGAGTCTCGCGAGCATCTCCTTAATGCCTCTCATAGGCATTCTAGGTTTCAACATTCTGTACACTGTAGGCATAGGAAACTTACCTTATGTTATGCAAACTGAGTTGTTCCCTATAAATGTGAAGACTGTAGCATCGAGTACAGCAACTATGTCTGCTTGCGTGTTCACTTTTGTAGTCGGAAAGAGTTATCAATTTGTCAAAGACTCGTTGGGGCATTACAGTGTATTCTGGATTTTCGCGTCCGTAGCTTATTTAGGTGTGTTCTTTGTGTATTTCTGTGTCCCTGAGACTAAAGGCAAGACGCTGGAAGAAATCCAGGACATGTTGAATGTGAAGCATTTAGAGGAAGCTCAGGCTTTAAGAAGTCCTGTCGTTACACCCGTTGTAGAAGTAGATGAATAGTAATTATATATTGAATTTTATAAGTGTTATTATACAGGTTTACCATATATTTTTATATAATATAGTCTAGCGAATTTTACTAATGGCGTTACCATTACCAGTGATACTTTAATAACTATGCTGTGTGATATTTTACGTAGTTTCGCATCCGTGCCATATTTTTATAAATAAACAAACACTACAAATATAAAATTAAAACCAAGCCACCTGTGACTATAAAATTGTATTTGCCCATTACAATACGAAATACAATAAGATAAACAACTGTTGTTTAACATCCGAAAGATTGGTGTAATACTTGGTGGAATTTCGACTGTATATGATTTTACTGTGCGGAGAGATACGGATCCCAGCACATAAAATATAAGCGTAACGTAAACGACTCGCCTTTGTTTCTTCTGTCAACCAGGCGTTCGCGAGCTCGCGTTCTACTGGTTAACAGAAGAAAAACAGGCAACCTTTAAGGTGAGTATAGATTACAACATTTTGTCGAGCTATGCTGTGTAATGTAACGTTCTTACGAATGGTACAATACAGGCAAAAGTACGATACAAAGTTCGTAAAAGGATGATGATACACAAGAACATATCAGAGAACGGCTCGTTGTTCTGTTACAAGTAAATGTTGTAGTCTATACTCACCTTTACGTTACGGTTATCAGTGCGGTGACCATAAACCTGTCGCTGTTCAGGATTAAATTCTCTTGGCGTTCCCGTACGAGTAGAGGGGGGCGAAGGGGGTGTCGGCGGGCTCGTCGCCGCTCTCCTCGGACGCGTCCGACTCGAACGTGTTGTCCGGGATGTCGTACAGCCGGATCAGCGGCTTGTTCGGGTCCTTCATTATCAGGTATTTGCCTGCAACAAAACCGACATCGTTGTTATTAGGAATGTAGGTAAAGTTAGGTTTATATTGATGTCGATTCTGAAACCAAAAATTCTAATTTTAGACCTGTCAAAACCTTAAATTCCTTTGTTTAGAATTCGATTCTATCAGTGGTCCCGTATAACAGATTTTTGCGAGAAAAATTTATAGTTTGACTGCGAATGCGAAAATTAGAATTTCTGCCTTCAGAATCGACATAATTATTTATGTACAATTTATAGTACATATATTGGTGCAATAATGAGTACAATAATATTTTAATGTTGAAGAAATATAATTATTTGTATTAAATTCGGTATTCTGAAGGCCTTTTCGCCAGACTATGTGATTGTAGTCAGAACAATAAACCAAATTTACATAACATTATCGATCTTTTATTTTTAAAACTTTTAACATCGCTCTCACGAATACCGCATCCGTCATCGTCTGGGTCGACAGCATGGCAAGGTTAAACTTAAATATGCTAGTGTGTGGTTCCTTTAGTGCATCCCATTTTTCTAGTTAGCACACTAAACACTGCCACCGTCACTGTCACGTCACCGAGAACGAGATGACGGCGCCGAAGTAGCGGTACATAATTTTTTCTCCATAGTCGGTTAGAGCATAATCAGGTATTAGTGGTTGACTTTTGACACATCTGTCAGGAATGTTATATGAAGTGACGTATACCTAATTGATTAACCAATCTTTGTCGGTTATATAACTGACTATGGAGAAATTGGCACTTATTCGCGTCTCCACCGCACATTCCTCACCGTCAAGTCAAATTAAACTCAGCCTGAAATAATCTCGTTCTCGGTGACGTGACGGTGACGGCGGCGGTGGACAAACGGCCTAACCAGCGGGGTTTAGAAATACAAATAGCCACGTACCATCCTTCTGCTTCATGCAGATGTCGATGATGCAGCGCAGGATGCCCCACGCGTTGTCCATGCTGAGGTTGATCTGCGCGGCGAACTCGTGCGGCTTGAACTGTTGCGTGCCGAGGATCACGTGGCGCGAGTTGTCGCGCACCTGCGTGCGGGACACGTAGCCGAACTTGATCTGGTCCGAGCCGGCGAGCAGGGCCTGTGGGGTGATAGATTGGTTAACACAGTAGTTTCGATTAGTTTTTGGTCACCTGGTGCCACCTTTTACGACATAAACATGGGATTTAAATAAAGAAAATCATCTACATTTGTTGCGGACACCAAAGAACCCCAATTTTTTTAAACATTTAATTTAAAATTTGAACAAAATATGACTAGATGGTAATATCCTAATGCTCTGTTAAATGTACTTCAATGTTGCAGAAGGCGTCATTAAGCTAGCCTTTTCAGTTTAGGAGTAATGTAATTTGGTGCGTTTCTCAGTGGAGCCTTTTCATTGTCCGTGAGTGCAGTTTGCATAGTTTAGCGCCTTCAAGGTTAGTTGCTTCATACCATCAAAAGTTCTTGTACCTCCTGTAGGTTGGCTGGTAGAAAATGCTTTTAGCATTAAGTCCACCTTTTGTACACTAACATTAAATAAATAAATAAAAGTGCCTCTAAGTCGAGTCACTTGACAAAATAACATCGAAATAATAATAAATAAAACTAAAGAATTAGTAGGTAGTGGATTCTAGTCCTAACCTACCGCAATCTATGCGCAAAATAAGACCTATAAATAACAAACAAGGCGCGAAAAAACACAGTTAATTTTACTACATGAAAATTCACCTGCGTATAATATAAACCCACCTGAACAGTCCACTTGGCGAGCTTGCACGAGTTGTTCCTCAACTCATTGGCTAGCACCGCGCCTCGCTGAGTGTCCAGCTTCTGCCGCCACTCCACGCCGTTGGCCAGCTTCGAGTCCCACTCGTTGAGCGCCTTGATGGTGAGGAATTGAGTCTCTCCTTGCGGCCCCTGCAGGACCGCGTCGTGCTCGCAACGCGCTACTAGAACCTGCGGGGATGAGGGGTAAATATATGGTGATGAGAGCTGTACTTGTTTGGGGTTTGTTGGGGAATAGAATAGGTGACAAAGAGTTTGTCAGAGAACTTAGACTGACAACTCTTAAATTCCATTGATAGTGGGTCAGCCACACCATCTGCCAAAGAATCTGGAGTAGAAAAGTTCTTGAGTTGAGACAAATTTAGCTTGGACTGCCTTTAATCCAGCTGGATGGATCACTTTGGTCAAGAATCTGGTAGTGGTTTGATGAGGAAGGGCAGTTTTGTGGCACTAATTGAGTGAATTGCATGTTTTTAGAGCCGTGGACCATTAAGGGTTCATCATGAATAAAATAAAGTAGGTCATCTTTATAAAGTGAAGATAGGAAAGCGTGGAGAAGAATATCTGTAGCCTAAAGCTCCACAGAGGATTAACAGGACTGTAAGTAAGTAAGTATCTTTCTACATGTCCAACACCGTACGGCCAACTGGCCAATAACTGAACAAGCTATTCTCCACTCACCACGCCATTGTTGAGGTTCCACTTGCGGTAGCGGTACCCGACGGAGGCGATATCGCCGTCTTCTTCTTCAGACACGAAGGGGTTGCCCTCCGGGAACTTGTACTTGGGCTCGGCCGCGCCGCTCTTCAGCACCTGGGGATGGGGAAATTTAATTAAGTATTAATTTATTGCAGAAAAAGCTTTTGGAGTTATCAACAGCGTTAATATTGCTTGGGATATTATACAATACATTATTTAATTTTATACTAACAAAGAAAAGCATTTGATATGAAAGAACCACAACCAACTTGCCAATAAAGGAGATAGTTTTATGAAAAAAGCAAGAGCCTTTTGTGTACTTCTTAATTTAGCCGTTGCCGGTACTCTTTAATTTGTTACATATTCTAGATCGTCAACTTCTCTTACTCAGTGATTAGTTAATTATCATCAACTACACACCTGCTGGCTGAAGTTGTGGTTGATGAAGGTGGCCTCCAGCGCCAGGTTGCGGGGCGAGTTGATGGAGCTGCCGTCGTCGGCCGGCGGCTCCACGGACGTCTCGTTCACGGTCAGCAGGTCGAACTCCGTGTTGTCGCGCTTGTCCAGGAACAACTTGTCACCTGGTAAGAGGAAACATGTTTTGTTATGTACTTATTGAACAGAAAGGAAATCTGTCTATCTTCATTTGGTCATAAGGGCTTATGGGGCGAACGAAAGAAACCCTAGCTTCGCAATAAGCAGGTTAGAATACTTGAGTGTTTTGTATTTAAATACTACTACTTTTTGATTTTATTCATAAGCACCTATGAGGTTCACGAAAGCAGCCTCTCCAAGCGACGTTATCAATCTTATTTATGTCTAGCGCACTATGGGCAGTTAGCGTTAGGGCCGGTGGTAAATAAAGAGCAGGTGTATCGCCACTCGAGGAGGCTCCTTCCATTCTTTCGTATTAACCTTTTGCGTCCTGTACTAGTCTACTGTCTGATTGTCACGGTATTCAACAGATTAAAATACTCAAATTCAAATTAATGCAGGTTGGTTACATAGGTCTTATATGTAAGTTAGAACATGCCATGCTTTGCATTGCACAATATATGTAATACTCAAGTTGTAAAGTTCATACCGATCTTCTCAATAACAATGTCCCAGGAGTAGTTGGAGCGGGTGCTGCACATGATGGTGGCGAGGATGGCGTCCGTGGCGTACACCGTGCCCGTCGTCTTGCTGAGCCGCCGGATCACCGGGTCGTCGGTGGTCGTCACCTGGTGGCAGATAAAACATCGTTGAAATATGCAGTAGGGCCACATGGGAATAACCCTCTAGTCTTGAAGTCTTGGAGGAGACTTATGTCGTACATGGACTAATTACGGGCTTATATTACACACTAGCAGTGTGATTTCTAGATATACATTCATACATTTTTGGTTTATCATCATTAGCCTGTAATGTCTAATGCCGGACATAGGCCTCTCTAAAGATAAAACAACAGTGGTCCTATGCCTTTCTAAGTCCAGCAGGCCGGAGGGTGTTTTAGATTGTTTTTGTTGTGTTTCATTAGAATAGGCTATATTGGGTATATAGACACAGAGAACAATATATAATTAAAGCTTACATCTGTAACATCCATTCCTGTTACAGTATTTTTTTATTGAAACTAAGAGCTAGTAGAAACTGAGTGACTTACAGTATGGAAGACACGGTCGATACGCTGCAGAACCTTCTCATGCTTCACGTTGACACGATCATACGCCTTGTCATAGTACTCCAGGGTACCCGCGCATACAATGTCTTCACCTGAAATCATTAAATAAGATGATTATTAAATCTATACCTATAAAAAGGGGAAGCAAATAATAAAGGGTGCCTGACAGCGTGAGTGCTAACTTACCAAGCTAATCTCACTCAATACAAATGCTGTATAGCATGCATAGCAAATCACATGTTTGCAAAATCATTAAAAAAATATATTAATAGGTACCAAAAAGGGATATTTTTATTCTTCTTAGCATTTCAACAGTAACAAATACTTAACATGGAGTTGGGTTTTTGCAGTAGTGAAAGGGTTTGATAGTCAGATAGGCTGTCAGTGGATATCAGCTTTCTATCACTTTCACTTTCTACACAATACTATCGGAGGCTCAATTTTCTTGTAAATCCGCACATTTCATGCATAAGGTATAATTAGTACATAATGACCAGATCTCTTACCTTCTTTAATTCCTGGCAAAGAAAGTTTAGCCAATCGAGGGAAGTCCATATCCTCGATGGTGACCCAGGTGGGCCGGACGGTGACGGAGGCATCCCTGATCTTCATGGGAGCACCTCGCTGACCCCATCTCTTGCCAAGCTTGCGGTCACGTTGTTGCTGTAATTAGGAATATTATAATAAATAAAAAATAATTAGTTATTGTAAGGATTGGATAAATCAGACAGGTTTGAGTTAACAAAACAAAAATATTAGTACAATCTGTAAAAGATAGGGGGCATGGAGGATGTTAAAAATACGATAAAATTCAGTTGTATCGCTTGGGAGACATCTGTGAGCAGCAGCAGTGTACACCGCTGACCATATTCATAATATGTTTAGTTTACATTTTTATACACATAATATATGATTTTTTTTACACAGTAAGCAGGCTACCTTGTTGAGCGTGGTCATGCCGCCGGGGGTGCGAGCCCCGCGCGCGCCGCGCCCGCGCTGCCCGCGCGCTCGCCCGCGCTGGTACGGGGGCTTCTGCACGCGCGTCGTGTCCACCAGGTGGAACGTCGACTCGTCCTCGTCGTGGTAGTACGCGTACGACGAACCGGCGCCGAATTGGGACGCGTACTTGTCTAGAAAGTAACAAAGTTTGCGTAAATTGGAACGACATAATCATAACCTCAACTTCAAAACTCACTTTCTACTTTAATTTAATGAAACTTGGTGCTATTAGCTATTACTCACTTTGGTACTTCTTATCCTGTACCATGGTCCAATCACTTATTTTACCCAAGCGATCCCCTTTGCTGAACGGCTGGTAGGGCATGTCCCGAAACTGATCCGGCATTTCGCAAGGACCCCATCCTGTTGGGTTGTCTTGAATGAGGGGCGCCGTGAAACGGATCGGCTCCTCGGTCGGCAGTACGTGTTCCGACATCACGGAATTGTTTCCAATCTATCCAATATTATAATTATTTTCGATATTTTAGAAACATGCCACACGACACTTTTATCACAGCTGTCAAGCGAAAGAAAAAGGAAATAGTGTTGTGCTGTTGTCTTGTTTTGATAGACTAAAAAGACTTGACGTTTTCGATTATGATTATGTCACGGATCTTTTAGTTGTATTTGGGATGATAATGTTTCTTATGTAAGTTATATTTAAATAAAAAGGTTTTAAAATACTATATTATATTAATTTGTGTTGGTAGTTTATGGACTGCAAAACACTGATAATAAATTAATCACAGAATAGGTAGCCATCATATTTATTTATACTCTGTGATTGTATTGTTTTTGTTTTGTGGTTTCGTTCTAAAGAATAATGTTATCAAATAAAGCATTAGTATAGAATGAGAACTTTCGAACACTTAATTAAAAACGTTTGTTTAAGTTTAGTAAGTATAGTTTAGCTATTTCTACATTATAATGCAGTTAAACGAAGGTAACATAACCTATATTTCACTTTACCTACATACAAAAAAACAAATAGGTCAAGTCCACAGACTACTAATAATAAGATTAAATTTATGATAAGTGGTCTCCTTGATAAAATCAGGGGTTGGCTTTTAAGAATACTTTCCTTAATAGGAGTTGCGTAAGTTGCAGAGGGGCAGGGAGAGGGATAGTACTCCCCTTCTGAGCCATCAAAAGTTGCCGGCGGTGCTTAGTTTTTTTTATATGATTTTTTAAAAAATTAACCTCAAAATGTATGGAATTTTGGTCTAGACGTCAAACACTAAGGAAAGATGTAAGTTGTCACTTTAATAATATTAAATATCTTAGTTTATGACTTTAATAATATTAAATATCTTAGTTTATGACTTAAATAAATGAAATAACTTAGTTTATAAACATAATATAATGACTTTTTTACATAAGTTTCTCAGAACAATAATTTGTCTATGCTAAAATGATGATGAAATAAAACGCAAAACCGCCATATTGGGTTTTTAAAAACAAACTGTCAAAGTTCATTCCGTTTCTTTCGTGGTTACGTGAATGTTCTCCCTGCTGTTTTTTGTGATTTCCACGTCAGGGGGTGCAGGGGCACGCCCCTGCTCGGGGGGGTCGGGGGGCGGAAGCCCCCCTCAATGAAAATAGAAATCAATATAGAAATCCTTTCCACCTAGTCCTTCTAGACACCGCCCTAGAGTGTATATAGAAAGCCGGAAGCGCGAAGGAGCGCGACGGCTGCGTGTGGTGAGGAGCAGGCAGACGAACGTAGCCGGAGCTGCTGAGGCTGGTCGCCGCAGGCGACCAAAAAGCCGAAGCGGCGAAGGCGAGTGAGGCGCCTGCGACGAGGTACACGCAACAAGCCGTCGCGGTCCGAGCGCTGGAGCCGTGGAAAAGTCATATTTTATGTTCATTAACTAAGTATATACGATACTGAATATTATTAAAGGAAGTAGTTACTATCTTTTCTTAGTTATAATCTGTTTACCAAAATTTCATACATTTTGAGGTTAAATTTTAAAAAAATCATATAAAAAAAACTAAGTACCGCCGGCAATTTTTGATGGCATATGGGGGGCGTACTACCTCCCCTCCCCCCCCCTCCCCCCCTCCCCTACCCCCTATTAAGGAAAGTGTATTCAAAAAAATTACCCACATAACGCCTAGGCGGATTACAAAATGCTTTCCAGCGGCGGCTGTAACGAGGAATTTTCAACCATAGACAAAAGCCGATTATAGTAGATGGTGCTGGTGAAACCTAGGCAGTTTTGAAAAAAAAACGCTTTCCAACCGAAGTTATGATTTCAAACTCGATTTCAAATCAAATCAAATCATATTCATTGACACCATTAGACACATGTTGAAACAGTAGGTATGTAGGTACCTAATAGTGGGATAAATAATTTAAGTAGTTAGGTAAGTACCACAAAGCAATGTATTTTCTTAGTGGTAAGTACATTCGTTAACACGGATTAAACAGAAGTAGTAAGGAGGAATCTCGCACTAGGCACAGCCTGTATCGTATCGCGAGAACCGGTAGGCAGAGATACAAAAAGGGTTGTAGGCACTTTTCTGCCACGCACAACTCACAAAATTACGCTAAGTTTGAGAATAGTACAAGAAGGTGTAGGTACTTAAGACTAGAATATGAAATTAAACTTTTTAATCAAGAGTTACACATACAGTTAAAATTAGTTAGGTACATACTAATCTATCAATATAGTTTACATTGTTTATAAATCAGTTAACAATAGGTGAAAATCTTAAGATATTAAGTCAAAAACAGTTCACTTGAAAAAAAAAAATCAATTAAAATTAAAATTTGTCCTTACACTTCACCGTAAAATGACTCCAATCAACGGCTGATAATTAAAACCTGTAAAAAGATGCAGAGCTGAAAGGTATGAAGGTTTCACTAGCGCCATCTATAATCGGCTTTGGCTATGGTTGAAAATTCCTCATTAAGTTACTGTATCGATATTTATGTAACTTGTTACCTTACTTCTTTTTCAGGTTTAGATAGGTGTATTTAACAGCTGTTATCTATGTAAAAGTAAACTGGTTACTATGATGTCTACGATTTGCCACCGGATACTTTGCTAAGATTAAATTGACAAACATTAAGGTCAAAAGCATCTGTACCTACCTACCTAAGTACATACTTACAATATGGAATCGGGTGACAGAAAAGTACAGTACATTACAACCTTCTGCGGTAAGTTTTGATCATTATGTTATACTTACGAGTTATTGTACTACTACTTATGTATTATAATTAAGTACCTACTTGTATAGGTACATATTATAGGTACTTAGTTTTTGTGAGCAAAGTAGGATAGGAAAGATAAAGATTGAATCATTTTGTGACACACTGACACACACACACACACACACACACACACGCACTCACGCCTTGTACTAATGTACTCCCTTGTGGGGTAGGCAGAGGTGCATTGCTGCACCCACTTTTCGCCAGAGTGTTATGTTAGTCCCAATGTAATAGGGGGCGGGCCTATTGCCATTTTACGGGCACATCCAAGACCTGAGAACAAATATCTGTGTTTAAACAAATATCTGCCCCAGCCGGGAATCGAACCCGGGACTATCGGCTCAGTAGTCAGGGTCACTAACCACTACGCCATTCGGTCGTCTTGATCACTGACACACTGACATCAACATAAAAAATACAGTATCGAACACCAACAAAAAAGAATAATTGTCTGTTAATAAGTACAAAATAAACAACACTACAACATGTTGGTGTCAAGAGCTTCAAAAAGGCACCAGCTCAGCATGTGCTGTGGACAATGTTCTCAATTTGTGTTCCAGTGTCAATCGCGTCACTGACGGTGGGTGTCATCACGGCCTGGTCCACCCCGGTCTTGATGAAGCTGCACAATAATGAGACCGATATTTCCATTACTGATGTAAGTAAAACAAAATGATGTCTCTTCATACACGCACGTCGGTTACGGAAACTCCTCTTCCCCATAATAAATTATTTTCGTCTGTCTTCTTTCATCCATCCTTTCAATGTGACCAAACTATCTCAACATTCCCTCTTAGTCCATTCATCCAAAGGTTGTCTGGAAGAGATCGCTATAAGCGATAAAACCGCCTGTTGTATCCTAGTTAAGTGTCTATGTAAAATTGTTCATTATTTCTTGGTGTACAAGTAAAGAGTACCTACTCTATCTATAACATTCCATTTTTGATTTTGGTCACAACGTCTTTTACTTACTCCAATTCGATCTATTATTACACTCGTTTTTCGTCAGTATATAGTAACCCTCATCTTCCTTTCAGAGGGAGATATCGTGGATGTTGGCTATGAACGAGCCGGGGTTCATGAGCGGCAGTCTGGCCACGAGGTTCGTGTGTGACCGCCTCGGCCGGCGCGCCACGCTACTGGCCAGCGCTCTGCCTTACGTTGTTGGTGCTGTGAGTTATGTGGAATATTCTAGATTGATTATTACTTAAGTAAACCTGCTCTCCCCTACGTTTCTGGTGCTGTGAGTTACGTAGATCTTATTACCTACTTTGGTAAACCTACCGTACCACACGTCAGCGTCGCTCGCCTGCCAAACATCTGTCACATTCAACCAAGTTACGTTAGATTTGAGAGGCGAGCGAAGCTGCTTAAATGGACGGTGGTGGGTGGTGGTTAGCGCACAGGTAAAATACTACATTATATTATAATATACTTACTTATAATGTACGGAGGATGTGGAGTCCGCGTTGCCATAAAGCTGTGCACTAGAAACCGCTTATTTTAGGAGTTTTACATTTTATTTCCTGCTTTTGCCGTAAAAGTTCAGGCGTGGCGCATACTAAACACTTGAATGAGCGATGGTGTGGGTTGTTTCAGGTGTTCGCATTATCCGCTGTTCAGGGATGGATGCTTTGCTTGAGTCAATTCCTCTGGGGCAGTGGAACTGGTATGATTGGAACTGTGAGTATGGCAACATTCAATAGATAGCCGTAAAAACTGGGACATGACAAAATTTAATTGTTTCATAGGTGTCCTATTCTACTATTAAGCCAATAAATAAAACATATAAAGTCTATAAAACGGGCATACCTAGGTGTAGACATTAAATCTTTGTATATTTCAGGTGGTGCCAATATACCTCGCAGAAATAGCAGACAAGGACATCCGAGGTACTCTGTCTCTTTCCACACGCGTCATGTTCAGCTTGGGCAGCCTTATGATGATGGCCATAGGGTCGTTTGTCTCTTACTACGTGATTAATTGTTTGCTTCTGGTGTTGCCAGTTGGATACTTTTGTGCTTGTTTGTGGATCCCTGAGTCTCCGTATTACCATTTGAAGGAGGGCCGAGTGGGTGCCGCTAGAAAGGAATTGGGAAGGCTTAAAGGTTTTCGGAATGCAAAGGTATTTTTATTTTGATTATTTTTAACAATCGGTTGGAAATCAGAGGTGTTATTTAGCTGTCTATGTTTGTAGTGTGTGTGTTTGGTTTAACTACATATCTGAATAATAGTTACTTAGGTACCTACAATCGCGTATGGCTGAGTAGATCACAACTAAATTCTTTATTTTATACCTACTTATTTTCAGACTCTCGACGAAGAACTGGCATCATTACAGGCAAATGTACAGAATGAAATGAAGAGGTCTTCCTCAGTCTGGGAACTGTTTACAGGACCGCAGTACAGGAAAGCTATCGTTATCGCGGCAGGTGAGTTCTAATCTAAATACTTACTAATAAAACATGAGTTTTGTACACACTACACCTACCTACCTCCGGGACGTAAATCAAACAGCGCCATCTGTTCACAAACTGAAGCTTGGAAGGTCGGGCTACTTACAATACGAGTGGATGCCTACAAATAGGAGTCTTGTAGAAGTAGTGTTTAATTCCATGTTATAACACAAGAGGACGTTACTTGTCACGTTTTTAAGTTATTATTTTCCATCATCAGACAACAATCATCCATTCCTGTGGGGTTACCATCATCGATCATCCTGTCAAATCTGACGTAATTTGTATGGATCTGACACATGTTTGACCGGCGCTGCATGGCGCATGGGTTGTTAGTTGCAAATGTTCGGAGGTGGTACGGTTGCTGGACATGGTGGTCAAGTGGTGTCAAAATACTCTGGCCAAGATGGTTGGAGGTCATTCTACACCCGAGAACTCATCTACCCCGGTGGATTTTGGGTCTTTATCAGACACAACCGAAATAATTTAATTAAGCGAACCAAATGTTTACAAAATCACGGTAACAAACAGGTTTGAAAATGGCGCAAATAATGAGCGGCGCGAAGACGATCCAGCAGTACCTGGGCCGCATCGTGCAGGAGAGCCGCGTGCGTCTGCCGCTGCCGACTGTACTCATCGTGTTTGGACTCGTGAGGTTCGTTGTAGGTGAGTGGTCACGATGATACCCTTGTTACACCTACCGAGTAGAGTAGCGAGACAGTATCCTCGGCCGATCCTCGATCAATGAACGGCTAGCAGTGGGGAAGAAAACCAAGTGAAACTTAAGCCGCACAATCGAGTGTGCCTTTCAGGTTCTGATTAATTACATTATTGGGGGAAAAAATGGCGACTGAACTAACTAATTAGAACTGGAGAATCGGGCCTAGTCGACAGTGGCAAGATCTGGAATTAGCTTTGCGTTTTCCTCCTCATTGACAGAGTGCTCGGTCGAGGATACTGTATCGGCCACTCTACTCGTTAGGTGTAACAAGGGATGAATATAAGAGATGAATGTTATTATCAACTAGCTAGCTGTTCCAGTAAACTTTAGTTCGTCTTAAAAAAAACTTGTTCGAATTCCGGGACAAAAAGTAGACTGTGTTAACAGGGTGTCAGCTTCCTACATACCGAAATTCATAAAACAGCTTCAGCTGTCTTCCTATGAAAAAGTTAACAAACTTCCATAAACTTTCGGTCTTATTCATAAAAAGTTACGGGAGACCTATAGGCCTGCTATAAGCAAATGTCAAAAAAACTTTATTCATAAACGATCAATAGCGCTAAAGAACTCTCCAACTGATTCGTAAAACCTTGATATGCTAAAGTTGGCTGGACCCTACTATACACCTTCCGTAAGCCTCCTCTTGTACAAAAACATGGCGGCCGGTCAACAGCTGTTCAGCACGGCTAGTATGGCCATAATAAGACAAGATGTGAAGTGACTGTTTAAATTGAGTCACTTTTTGATATCAGTCTTAAATGTTAGCATAGGGTGTACATGGGACTCGTTTTATTTGCGTGATTGGATATAAGCCACAGTGACATTGTAACTTTTCTGCTCTGTGCAAATAGGTTTTTCAAATGTTATTTTTTTCCGAAAATCTCTCATTTGTGGTTGTTGTTTGTATTGTCTATGGTTTTTTGACAATTAAAATGTCACCAAACGTCAAACTTGAAGAAAATTTTGACTGTTTGGTGCTTTCGAGAGTTTTGAGTGTAATATTTTGGTAATATTACTTTGCTTTGCGCTACCCCATGGATTCATATTGGCTCATTAAACTACTTTATTGAGTTTCTTGGACATCGTCTCATCAAATGATATACGACCAAGCTTGCTCCCGACCAGGCACGCTCAGATTCCTTGGGAGCTCCTGCTATCGGCACGATCACCGATGCACCGGATCCCTGAGACGAAGATCAAAAACAGCATGCACCTGACTGATGACCCACCCACTGTCTACCCGGACCCAGGAGCTAATAGGCCTTGAGAAAAAAGCCCGGGAAGGATCCTGACGGACGCAGCAGAATATCATTTTCGATGCTTGTCCCACGGCCTGACTGAATAATATTTATATAATCAATGGAAGGAAAAAACAGTAGGTAAGTGCCAGTACCAGTCACATGTTATTATAATTGGGCACATGCACACAAAACAACTCAAAAAACTTTTTTCACTTGGCAGTACTTGGTCAACTAGGCCATTCATTGGAAGGAAACCCGTACCCCAGCAGTGAGGACGTGATGGGCTATGATGATGAAGATGACAATAGGAGTCATAATCTTAGTTCATAAGTATAACTAAAATCTAATGAAACATTTTTGTTTGTTACAGAACATTGAAATTGGCTCGTAGGCAAGACGGAAGATGGTCAAAACCGGTCAGAAAATGATGGCCTAGACACGGTTGGAGAGCTCTTGTTGGCAGAAACCACCTGAAGATGGTCAGATGACATCAGCAACCTTGTGGTGATACAATGAACCGGAGCGGCACCTAACTGAAAAAGTTGAAAAACTTGGCATACATACTATGAGACCTATTTGATGACTGATATAAGCCAAGTTCAGACTGATTATTGTGATAGTTGATAACTAAGAATACCTAATATGCTTTTATGGTGTGTGAAATAGTATACTTTTTATAATTTATTAATTAAAAGTTTAATAAATGTTTTACTTACCTAAAGAAAATATTATATTTTTATAACCATTTAATTTAGTTGTACATGCTAGCATATCCACTTATTTTTTTATAGTTAGTGTGTTGTTGATAAATAATAAAGCCTGACTAGGGTTTGTCACTGTGGAGAAAGGATTAGCATCAGTCGCTGACTGCCCGGTGTGCCGGACTTATTAAATGTACAGTTTATATGATTTACATTTCTTGAACTCCACATTTAACATTCAAACTATTCAATTAGCCACTTCATTTTAGTTAGTGTGTTGTTGATAAATAATAAAGCCTGACTAGGGTTTGTCGCTGTGGAGAAAGGATTAGCATCAGTCGCTGACTGCCCGGTGTGCCGGACTTATTAAATGTATATGATTTACATTTCGTGAACTCCACATTTAGCATTCAAACTATTCAATTAGCCACTTCATTACCTACATACTTTGACGTGAATAGGCAAACTTAAAGTATATGGGAGACAACTGAAAATCAGTGGTTTGTTCCTAAGGGCAAACATATGCACTGAGTTGCTTCCCTTTTGGTCTGCTTCAACACACACATTTCTTAATTTAACTGTACAAATGTTTAAGTGGAACAAATTAATGTCTATCTATCTAACTTCTTAGCACATGTGAGCGACAGGATTTGAATCCACATTTCTTCCGTGAGGGGCGGGCGCTTACCCGTCTAAGCTAACACCGCTACATATAAGTAATATACTTAATGTATAATTTTAGTCAAATAAAAAAGAGGATGTGTGTTTTGACAAATGTTGTTTTTAAAGCATTTTCAACTGGTTATTAGAGTCCCGGATCATCCTTCCTATAAGTATTATAGTAATTTTCCTTTCCTGCATCTCTTCTTGTAGAGCAAGGATGAAATTAACAAAAACTAAACAAATAATTATTTGTGTCACATGTTATCACCACCTTCGAACTTGAGTGATATAATGCTACCTAAACAAATGTCAAACTGAGACATGTGTGGATAAATTGGTACACCCATGTTAGGAAATAAGACAAATCTTCCAATCTCGCTGTCAAAATTGTAACTCACATCTTGTAGTGATTATTTCGTGTTGGCCATGTTAGCGTTTGTGAGGACAACTGGTATCACACAATTTGTTGCAACTAGCTGTCATTTATATCTTGTCACCGCCATACTGTGCTACGCGTGCTGCTTTATTGACGATTTGACATTTGTTGTGAGTTAATATTTGCTGAAAATAAGTTGCCATGGTAACGTAAAAATTTAATTTTTTTTTGTGGGTTTTGGCTTGGCCAACTGCGCCTTTCAGCCAACGTAAACTTTTTTAAGTGCCGCGCCGTGGCTAACATAGATAATAGAGATTGATAAATGAATGAAAGTTTTCGCTATTTTTGTTTATGGTTTCGTCGGACCGGTAACTTAATAGGGTAAATGTCAAAATGTTTGGTCTGTGAAATCTATTAGCATCACTATAACTAGTTACTGAAGGTTTACGGAACTATTATGAATAGAGATTTTTACGAAACCTCAAATAGGCTTAATGTGTTCCGTAACTATTGAGCTCAGTAAACCTACTTTAAGGTTTTTTTATGAATAAGACAGACGGTCTTATTCATAAAAAGTTACGGGAGACCTATAGGCCTGCTATAAGCAAATGTCAAAAAAACTTTATTCATAAACGATCAATAGCGCTAAAGAACTCTCCAACTGATTCGTAAAACCTTGATATGCTAAAGTTGGCTGGACCCTACTATACACCTTCCGTAAGCCTCCTCTTGTACAAAAACATGGCGGCCGGTCAACAGCTGTTCTGCTTTATTGACGATTTGACATTTGTTGTGAGTTAATATTTGCTGAAAATAAGTTGCCATGGTAACGTAAAAATTTAATTTTTTTTTGTGGGTTTTGGCTTGGCCAACTGCGCCTTTCAGCCAACGTAAACTTTTTTAAGTGCCGCGCCGTGGCTAACATAGATAATAGAGATTGATAAATGAATGAAAGTTTTCGCTATTTTTGTTTATGGTTTCGTCGGACCGGTAACTTAATAGGGTAAATGTCAAAATGTTTGGTCTGTGAAATCTATTAGCATCACTATAACTAGTTACTGAAGGTTTACGGAACTATTATGAATAGAGATTTTTACGAAACCTCAAATAGGCTTAATGTGTTCCGTAACTATTGAGCTCAGTAAACCTACTTTAAGGTTTTTTTATGAATAAGACAGTTTGGCTTTTATAATATCGCGTCGATTTTAGTGTCTGCGCAGCTCTTGTGTTTTGTGCTATTCTAGATCGTAGCAATCAAATTAAAGAAATCAAAATACGTTATTAAATTTAATCTTCTCCTCAAACTAAGCATTTATCTTGCAGGCCTCATGTCCACCATGCTAGTGGATCGATTCGGCAGAAAACCTTTTCTCTACAATTCATTCTTCGGCACCGGACTTTTCCTAGCTCTTGTTGGGACCTATTTCTTCCTCAAAGAGGTCATAAAGATTGAAGATACCTTTCTATCCCATATTGCCTTTATACCCTTTGCTGGCATCGTCATATCAAATGTTATATCTACACTCGGCTACATCTCCTTAATCTTTGTAATACCAGCGGAAATATTCCCCATTAACGTTAAGGCGGTTGCTATGACATCCTTAAACATTTTCGGAGGAATAGTTGGTTTCATCACGACTTTAAGCTATCAAACTATTAAGGATGTAACAGGCCTTTATGGTGTGTTCTGGATTTTTGCTGGTGTCACCTTTTTTGGTGCTTTATTTGTGATTTTATTTGTTCCTGAGACCAAAGGGAAAAGTTTGCAAGAGATACAGGTTTTGTTGCAAGGAAATTTAGGTAAGGATGTGGATGAAACTGAAGAATTACATAAAGAGAGAAATGGTGCTGTATGTGCTAGTATAGACGGGACAGAACTACAGGTCCTAAATGATAAAGTTAATAATGTGTAAGCAAAATAAGTTGTGACAGTATCCTGCTTATCATGTTACTAAGCTTTTATGGGATGTAAATAAGTTTATAGGTATAAGTATGTAAACAAATGACCAAATTAGTGCATTTACATGCCATATAAATACATAAGGCTATTAGGTAGGTATAGTTTCAAGTTAATACTTTTAAGTTAACCTAACTATGTAAATATGTAATCTCAGTTTGACTCGATATGACATCAGATCTTCCAGGATGCTTACCAGATATTACACGGCATGTGTGTGTTCCCGGCATTCGCGGACTGCAGGATATTTGCCGGATTCTATAGACTTGCCGGATATAGAGATAGAGCCATGCCGTACAATATCTGCACGCACCTTTATACGAATTTATTATAGCCATGGATGGATCATGGACGATAGATAGATCCTATATTAATTTTAATTTCATTGTATGTAGGTAAATGGTTAACTGACGGAAATTGCTTATGGAGATTTATTAGAATATGACCGCTGAAAACATTATAGAAATTAAGTCTCAATGAGAATTATACATTTATTTTGTACTTATACTTTAAGAAATTAACTTCCCTTTTGTACTTATACAACGTTTAAAGATTAAGAAATAAAGTAACTTTTGGATACGCAACTGTTTTATTGATAAAAAACTACATATTTCCACTCATAGAGTTTGATTCAGATATACGCTGTTTATCGTGCGTATTATTAGGTAAATCCGATTGAGGTTGCTGACTAGGGCTATCACATGATGGAGGCTAATCAGCTAATCGCTTATGGAGACTCTGTGGCCGGATTACCTCCAGGATCCACCCCCAAACCGCTTATGGAGGCCGAGTGTGCCCCGCGGTTCGAATTAACCAGCTTATGGTCTGTCTGTACATTCTATACTGTGTGGTTGCGGTTTACAAACGTTTGACGGACTCAGCAAGGAACATCTTTTGGCTGCGTCAGAAGGTAAACTGTTTGCCTTCGATTGAGTTAGCAGCGCGGTTTAGTATGCCGAGTCTAGTGTAGCTTTGCGCTCACTTTACGCAATTACACGCCTCGTAACGAGTGAGCAGTTTGCCTTCTGGGAACGTAGCCTCCGTATCTAGGTCGGTGCCTATTTCAAAGCTTCCCCTAGTAGAAACTTTTTTCAGCGCCGTGAGATGTAGGTAAGAATTGATAAATTGCTGTTAATAGTGTACCAGGATTAGTTAAATATGAAGGGTTTAATAGGTAACTCTTTGGAAAGTTAGTCCGACAAAGGTTCGACCCCAGTAAACAATTCAAGAAGTTATATTACATAACACCGCTCTACAGAACTGTGACATTGAGGATATCTTATGATATAAAATAAACCATTACAAAGACGTACGACGCCATAACGTCGCACCGTACAAAGCAAGCAAAAATTTTATTGCCCAATTTGAATTCACTGAATGTGAAATAGCTATATTAATTTTCAGTGCTGTAGTTTGAAGATGAGATGCCGCTTTTATTTTCTTCACGGCGTCGGAGTCGCGGCGCGTCCGCTAAGCTCTCAATAAAGAAATATTTTTCTCGGTATTCTGTTTTGTAGGTTTTTGTCGCCTCAACTTCAATGAAATCATATCTGTTACAAGACTCGTTATGGAAGAGGTTCAGATAGTCTTACACAGTAGGTAGATTTGATTAAGGTATCTACTTACCTACCTAAGTATATTCTGAAAGTACCAATAACAAAAGTTTCCTATCAATGACACTAATGGAGTAAAAAAACCCAGCACTAAGTACCAACTGAGTTCTTTCTTAGGGCAATCTCATGAATATAATTAAAATAAAGTAGTTTTCGGAAAGTTGATGCAAATGTGTGAAGTTCGGAAACTCATGACTATTCAGTGAAACCGTTATCTTGATAAAGTCCTTCAGTGTTTAAGTTAGCCCATACGTCAATCGAGTTACACTAGTAGGGTGAGGTACCTACATATTGCCACATTGATGGTGGCCACCGTAAGGGTTATAGTGAGTAAAAATCTCACACATCTTTCGGAAGATTTCCCCTTAGTAAAAACAATATTAAACACTATTAATTATAGAAAACGTGTTCAAATGAAAAATAATTGTAGCTGAAAAGCACTCTTTAGCAGCTGATAGTTATTATTATTGGCGATAACAAAAAAAGGTTGATAAAAACACCTACTTATTATTTGACAACTCAGCACGTTAGTAGTCGGATTTGCGAGTCGATGAAACAAATCGAATAGCAAAGCAAGTGAAGCTCGATACCACTCGCTACGAGAATACTAAATGTGCATCAGACGTGTTCTGGAACCCAGCCGTGTCGTCCTGTAGACTAAACTGTCGATAAATATTTGTTGCTTGGTCCCCGCTCCCTGGGGGACAGTAAGAAGCCTCCCGGAGGCTCGGCAAACAAGTGCACTGTCCATTGTTTCTAGGACGATGGCCAAAAAAGAAGACTAACTGTGCTACCACAAAAAACTTTAAACACTGTTTAACTAGTGTTTAAAACGAAATTTTACAGATTTTGTAGGCGTTTGACAGCGCTAAACACCTGTTAAATCCTAACTAATATTATAAATGCGAAAGTAACTGTGTCTGTCTGTCTGTCTGTCTGTCTATCTGTCTGTTACTCTTTCACGCCAAAACTACTGAACGGATTTGAATGAAATTTGGTATACATACGGTCTAGACCCTGGGAAAGAACATAGGCTACTTTTTATCCCGGAATTCCCACGGGAAAACTTTTTAAGGCGAAGCAAAGCGCGCGGGAACAGCTAGTACTGTATAAGTTTTTGTGGTAAGGCCTTAAAAGCCCAAATTACTTGTCAAAAGTGGTATTTAAACTCGCCTAAGCTGTATTATAGGCTAGGAAGGCAAATTGTTAGCAATAAGTATAACTTTCAGTGTCCTATCCTTTTAATATGTAGAAAATGTAAATTCCTTTTCTTGTTACGGATTTGAACCAACTTCAATTATTCAAGTTAATGATGATAATGTAATTGATGGAACAATTAATTATTCAACCACAGAGATTAGCGAAGTACCAACGTAGGTTTTGGTTTTAGTGAGTGCATATAGTTTCACATACAACCACATAATTTCACAATTTTTGATTTCCATTTTTAGGGTTCCGTAGCCAAAATGGCAAAAACGGAACCCTTATAGTTTCGTCATGTCCGTCTGTCCGTCTGTCCGTCTGTCACAGCCGATTTACTCGGAAACTATAAGTACTACAGTGATGAAATTTGATGGGAATATGTGTTGTATGAACCGCTACAAAAATATGACACTAAATAGTAAAAAAAAAGAATTGGGGGTGGGGCCCCCCATACATGTAACTGAGGGATGAAATTTTTTTTTTCGATGTACATACCCGTGTGGGGTATCAATGGAAAGGTCTTTTAAAATGATATAAAGTTTTCTAAAAAACATTTTTCTTAAAGTGAACGGTTTTTGAGATATCAGCTCTCAAAGTCGTAAAAAGTATGTCCCCCCCCCTCTATTTTTATAACTACGGGGTATAAAATTCTAAAAAAAATAGAGGTGATGCATGCTAATTAACTCTTTCAACGATTTTTGGTTTGATCAAAGTATCTCTTATAGTTTTTGAGATAGGTTGATTTAACTGTAATTTGCTACGGAACCCTTTGTGCGCGAGCCCGACTCGCACTTGGCCGGTTTTATTTATAGCATTGAGATAGCATTACATAATAAAAATACAATACTTACCCATTCTGACAACACAATAAAACGTAGAATATAAATAACTAAGTATATAAATAATTACTTTTACGTGCACACAGCATTTCCAATATGTTCCACCGGGTTCTACCTTTTTTGGCATAAGATTTATTTGCCTAATCTCGTATTGCATAGTAACGTTTGGTCAAAGTCTCGTTACGCCGAAAATCGTATGGCATAAATCTCGTTTAGTAAAAAGTTATTTCGCATAACATTATTTAGCCTAATAATGGTATGGCCAAATCTTGAATAGCCTAATAATGCTATGGCATAGGTTTATTAGGTTTGTACAAAGTAATAATATTCGTTTGGCTTTAACTTTGACGGAGCGTCTCCCTACATAGCGCAAACTGGTGCCTTGTATTGTTTCCGCTGTTTGGAAAACGTTCCGCTCCGCTCCGCTTTGGTTTTGATGAACATGTGCACCTAACACGCTCCTCTTCCCTTTGCTCGTCGTCGCACCTATTTTTAGGTTTCGATCTCATGGGGTTTGTAATAATTATGTTGGTCGTTAACTTTCGATTTTTTGATCATACAATATCGTGATTTTCGGGATGTAGGAGAAAAATACCTCAATTTGTACATTTACTACGTACTTAATATATTATTTATTAAGATAAAATTACGAGAAACAAGATTATACGTAGGTATATAGACGAACATAAATTTGAGCAAACGAAACTTAGGTGTTTAAAGATTGTGCCTAAAGAGTTTTAGACGAAACGAGCCTTATGCCACATAAGTCTTGGCAAAGTGATGGTTCGGCCAAAAAAGTTTAGACCATACGAGTTATGCGAAATGAGTTTTGGTCAATAAAGATTATGCGAGATGAGCGGAACCCGTTCCACCGACACACACCTTCACCACCAACGCCCTGGAAAAACACATAAATTTATCAAAGCGTATCTCCCTACTGTCCCAGTGTCCGAGCAACAATACTCACAAGACAGGACACAAACACACTGAGAGCGGCTGGAACTACGTGACTTGGTGTCGGCTGATTTGTGAACTGACCTGCCCACTGCAGGCGCTGCATCAACTTACTGCTGTTGGCAACTCAGTAAACATTTTATTCCATGCCTTCCTCATTTATTCCATAAGTCTTTCATTCACCCAAAGATAGCCTGGAAGAGATCTCTTTTAATGATAAGGCCGCCTATTAAGCTTACTCTTACTTTGTAATGTTATATGTTGTGTTTTTTCAATAAACACGCATATTTGGGGTGCTCACCAGGGAGATAAGTATACCTAGGTTAGCTTTGTATTGCTGGGTGGAAACCAAGTGGTAAAAGAACTGTGGGACGCCCTCGAGCTGGACCGAGGTTTTGGGTAGTTGGATTCTCAGTATAAAAATGTAGGTACTCTGTGGGTTGGATGACGAAATCCGAAGATGTCGAGAGTTTATTTATTTATTTATTTATTTATTATAATAACAATAATGCTTAACAGCTACGGCCAACACGCGATTATTGCTAGGTAGTACAAAAATATATAAGTACTTACAAAAATTATATACAAAATAGAATTTAGCATTCACAACAAATACAATTAAAATTACACAAAATCAAACATAAAATACAACAAACATTTAAAAACAAAGAGAATTAAAATTTAAATAAATTGAGATCATTTTAAACAATAAATAACATAATAATATCTAGGAACTAAGTACAACTTTACATAGCCTAATAAGAGAAGGTAATGTAGTGTGATGTATGTCGGCATCCTGACATCGCTCTAAAAAGTTATTAATATGACGAATAGCCCTAACAGTGGGAGCATTCTGTCCACGTACTGTGGTGACCTCAACTACTGGTGCAAGGGCGGGCGGGCGCGCGCAGGCGGCGCGGCGCAGGCGGCCCCCGCGCGTCGGCACAAACAGCCCCACGCCGGTCAGCGCCGCCGGGTTGTCCACGCCGCCCCGCAGCAGGCGCAGGTAGTGCACCACGGTGTGCACCGCTCGACGCACTTCCAGTGTCTCCATACCTACCATGCCTATTACAAATAGAGACGGATATAGAAATGGATAGTATCCGTAAACCCTCCTAAATATATACCTAGCAAACTTACGCTGTAAACGCTCCATCATAACAATATACTTAGCCTCGTAGGGACCCCATGTAATTGCGTCAAATTCTAGTTTGCTACGGACAAAAGAAGTGTACAAGACCATGGCAACTCTAGTGTCGCTAAAATGAGATGCAGTGCGCATGACGTAACCTAGAACCTTGTTAGCACTCTTACAACATGCCAGAATATGGTTTCTAAATGTAAGTTGCGGATCAAACAACACACCTAAGTCGCGTATCTCTACCACTCTCTGGATAGGGCAACCAAGCAACGTATAACAGTGCTCAACATGGCTTTGCAGTCTGCCAAAAGTCATGAGCCTACACTTGTCCACATTGAAATGCATTTCGTTTAGTTCGCTCCAATGGCCAATAGCGTCGATGTCTTGCTGTAGTAATTCACAGTCAACAGTGCTTTTAATTGATGTGTAGATTTTTAAGTCATCAGCGTACATCAGGCATTTACTTACCTGGAGCACTTTGGGAAGGTCATTGACCATCAGAGCGAACAGAGTTGGTCCGATGGTGCTGCCCTGACTGACACCAGATCGCGTATGGTAGCCGTCAGAGCAGTAAGGTCCCAATTTCACATATTGCCTACGATTAGCCAGGTAACTAGCGATAAATTTGAGAAGACCTGTGTCAAATCCGAAACTAGCCTATTTAATTAAAAGTAAATCATTGTTGACTACATCAAACGCCTTTCGAAAATCAAAGAATGCGGTATCCACCTGATAGCCTGCGTCCATTTCGCTCAGTGTAGAGTCAACAAAACAAATATGGTTCGTGGTTGCTCATCGTCCGACACGAAAACCATGCTGAGAGTCATCTAGGTATGGTTCTATCTGACGTGTTATTTGTTTATTAAGAATGTGCTCAAATAATTTTGCAAACACAGACAAAATAGCAATGGGCCGATGCTCTGGCACATTTATTGATGAACTCTTCGGAACAGGTGTAACCCGTGATAGCTTCCAGGCAGTTGGATACTCACAACTTTGGACAGCGAGGTTATACAAATGTAAAAGGGGCTTAATTAATGCATGAATGCAGTCCTTTACTAGAAATGTAGGCACAGCATCAGGCCCTGGAGCAGCAGCAGTATTAAAACCACGCACGCTGTCCCGTATGTCCTTCTCGGTAATAGTGCTAATACTGACCGTGAGAGGAGCAGCGGTGGCGGCGGCAGCGCGCGCCGCGGCGTCCGCGTCCAGCCGCGGGACCCGCGCCACGAACACCGAGCTGAAGTAGTCGGCGAACGCGTCCGCCGCCTCCTGCCCGCTTACCGTAATCCCGTTGTAGGTAAACTCAGCGTTAGTTCTACTGTCTTTCTTAAGACCTTTAACATATTTCCAAAAAGCTGAGGGATCGTTGAGTTGTCGTATATTGTGTTTGGTAACGGATGGTAGGTATATTTTATTGATTATGACGGAATTACGTATAAACTGCAATTATAGGTCTGGTGCTCCTTGGCAGTCAGCATTTGACAACTTATCCGACTGGCAAATTTTTTCACACTGTGATAAAGTCTAATCCAGCTCTAGCGGTTATAACCAAAACAAGAAAATTGCATAGCTACTTTGTTCAGGAGTTCATACCACGTAAATTAATTGCATTTTGCATAATTACATTTGGCCCTTAAAGTAGTTAATATTTTAGCATCTTTGCTGTGGTATCAAGTTAAGTAGGTAGGTACTTAACTAAAATTAGGTAGTCCGTTAAGCGAGTTAGTTTCGTGCTACATCGCTGCGGCAAAACAACGGTTAATCGCGGAGAGAAATGAGCCGCAAACCTGGCTCTAATGAATATCGGAAAACAGATAATGGACTCCATTTGTTTTTTATGAAATTTCCCGTGCAGTTCTCGTAAAGGGTGCAGCTGAAATGTAGAAAGTTAATTTTAGCAAGCTCTTTGTTCGCTGTGGTTACGTAAGTGTAACAGAATTATGATTTTTTACATCTACACCGGTAGTTTGTAGATAAATACTTGATAAATACATAGAATAACAAGTAAGTACAGTCGTTATTCTATGATAAATATTACCTTTTTTCTAGGATTACAGAATTATAAACAACTAGACTAGTCATTATAAAGTAATCCAAGCCATTGGACACAGGCGTCTACTGTCAGTTACAATTTTTGTTCCGAAAACGTTTTTTTTTTACTGAAAAATTGATACCTACTTACTTACCATGTAAGTGTAAATTAAACTGCAGCAATAAAGGGAGTCACCTGACCCGCTAAGATAATAAAAATATGTAAAGTGAAAACCCACAATGAAAATGGCGGTTATCATCTTAAAACAGTTGCAAAGCTAGGTAAATATGTAGTTCCGTCAGCGTAGTTTGTTTGTTGTTTCATAGAGAAGCTTGTTGTGGTGGGTGGAGAGTGGAGTTACGTCTTTGCTATGTACATAATTATTAACAAGATGGTATCCTGGTCGAATTTTGACCACAGCGGTTAAAATAATATTTTTTTAGAACAACCGTTTTTTAGAATGACCCCCTGAGTCACCCCCTTTTGGCTTATACCATACCCTATACCACTTTTTTACATATTGTATAGTATGGCCCTCCCTTATGTTTGTATTTTATATTCCCGTAGTCTCGTTGTTAAATTCACACGTTTTGATATTAATTCAGGATCAAATCATGAAGAGATCTATTAGAATACGTGCTCAAGCCTTAGCCCTTAGGATTTAAATGCTGTTGGACATCGATAGAGGTTTATTTACAAAAAAGTAGATAAACTGTATAAATATTATTCTATTGACGTTCATTTGTTTAAATAGGTACAGGGCCACAAACTTATCTGTTCCGGTGAGAGCTCACGTAATAGTCAATTTCATAGAATTTTGTACTTAAGATATCTTGAATCAAGATTCTTGATGAATGCGCTGTCGGTAACGTTAGAAACTAAACAACTATTACAAACGCCAGTGAACCTCCTATGGAATTACTATCGACTAAAGTCGACAATATTCGTAATTCGCGCACACAAGTAGCATTTTCATTGTCACAGTGAGAGGGGTCGGTTTCTGCGTCCCAGACTGTACATAGAAGGCGAGCGTAAATATTTCGTATGCTAATACCGAACTCGGGATTTTACCTATTGCATTTTACAAGTGGCTACCGATTGGAAACGTGCCTACCCTTTCTTATCTATAGTAAACCGAAGATACATACGTATACTACTAAATAAATGATTACTAAATATATTTTACTTCATAGAGTAATTTCAGGATAATGGTACGTCTCATGATAAGCGTTGCATTTCAGCGATGTTTTTACATTATCATCTTAAATTTAGCCTAGTTGGTTACCTGAAAAAGGGGAACACCCAAATATTCCGAAAAACATTTTTCCGAATTTGATAACCCCGAATATGTAATTTACGAAATATTGCAATACCGATTTTTTTAAATACCGAATTATAATAATCACGAAAATTATAATTTCGAATATTATAATCACGAATATTGTTATTACGATTGTTAAATATACGAATGTTAAAAAATACGATTACTTTAATATACGAAAAATAAAATACCGATTTATTATAATCACGAAAAAGTCAAATCCCGATCGGAAATATGATAATTCGTGATTTTGACAAAAAAACATAAACGTCTTTAAAACTTTAGAACCAAAACCACAAGATAGGTGCGACGACGAGCAAAGCGAGGAGGAGCGTGTTAGGTGCACATAGATATCGAAAAACAAAGCGGAGCGCAGCGAAGCGGAGCGGAGCGTTTCAAATTTAGAGCAAAACAATTGCTAGGATTTTTATGGTGTTTAAACTTAAAAACCTTAGGACCTAAACCTAAAGATAGGTGCGACGACGAGCAAAGCGAGGAGGAGCGTGTTAGGTGCACATAGATATCGAAAAACAAAGCGGAGCGCAGCGAAGCGGAGCGGAGCGTTTCAAATTTAGAGCAAAACAATTGCTAGGATTTTTATGGTGTTTAAACTTAAAAACCTTAGGACCTAAACGTAAAGATAGGTGCGACGACGAGCAAAGCGAGGAGGAGCGTGTTAGGTGCACATAGATATCGAAAAACAAAGCGGAGCGCAGCGAAGCGGAGCGGAGCGTTTCAAATTTAGAGCAAAACAATTGCTAGGATTTTTATGGTGTTTAAACTTAAAAACCTTAGGACCTAAACCTAAAGATAGGTGCGACGACGAGCAAAGCGAGGAGGAGCGTGTTAGGTGCACATAGATATCGAAAAACAAAGCGGAGCGCAGCGAAGCGGAGCGGAGCGTTTCACATAATATAGCTTAAAAAATATTGTTTTTATACGCATTATGCTGCATTATTCATATAACCATTTTTTGTTATCTAAGAAACATTCGGGAATTCGTATTTTCGGAATATTAAAACTTCGGGATTCGTAATTTTAACAATTCGATATAATAAAAAATCGTACTTTTGAAACATCGAAATAATAATATTCGGAAAATTGACTTTCGTCATTTTAATAAAGGTGTTGTTTGAAATTTCGTTTATAAACTATTCGTGATTTTCGTTATTCGGAAACTTAAAATTCGGGATTGTGAATTATTCGGAACTATGAAATTCGAAATTTTAAAAATCGTTATTTTCATATTCGTAAAAAAGTAATTCGGAATTATGTAGTGTACCCCCTGAAAAAGGTATAATAACTCCGTCAAGAAAGTTGTAACTGTATGGCAACTGATTAATCATGATCAAGGAATCCAAACAGGGTCTAAAAACGGCATAGATTTGCTAAGTGGACAGTTCTGTTTGTGTGGTGTCTGCGGTCTCGGGATTTAGTGGAGGGTTCGGGCCTGTTAGGAATACCCATTTTAGTGTACTTACCTTTTAGTTACGGCAAAAATACTTGATAAGTTTTCATCACAAGAATTTATAAAACTCCTGTAGAGTTTCTACAACACGTATTTTTATTTTAAGGCTGGCGCATGCTATTCTGAGACAAAGAACTGTGAAATTGTGCGACAAAATAATTTATGGTGACTAAAATCTTGAACAAACAGCCTTCTGTATGAGCAAAAAGTGTTCATGCAACGAGGCGAGATTTTCCAAAGCGCTAAACCAGCTTTTCAGTTGCTCCGAGCAGGATAAATAAAAGATGGAATTTCTCGAACCCTACCGTGACTTGCTTGCATCGCTTTAGGAAATACCCAGTTGAATCTGTAAATGTGCTATAAAATCTAAGCGGCACAGTTTTACGATAGCTGGCAATTCTGAGGACGATGCGATGAATTAAACAGGACCTTTTTGCGTGTTGCCTCTTTTACTGAATTCTAAAAAAGAAGAGGATTCAGTTTACTCGATTCCAACTCTTTAATTAACTCCCGTCTCGGTATTTGTTGTTTACTTTTGACATCGGTTTTAAGTTCATTTTCTAATGTAAGTTAAGTATTCCCCGAATCTTTGAAGGTAAATGCAACAGTTTGCAACAGATGGTACTTAATTTCTTTCTGACAGTACCATTGTCTGCTTTGTATGCTCTCTGGCTCTGGCCGGCTCCCGAACACTGAAGCTTTTACCTCAGTGACGTTGTTTGGAAAGCTTAGCAAAGTATGAGCAAAGAAAGCTTTAAAACACGTCTTCCTTTGAACTGAACTTTAGGTACTTTATGCATATCTGGGCAGGTGAAATTTATGTGCAATTTTGAATTTTAGGTAGCAGATGTGCCATTTGTATGAGAAATATCTCTTTAATATGGATAAAACATAATTATGGGATATACTTAGGGCGTCTTGCACATCAAAGTTAAATAAAATTAAATCTATGACCTCTTGCTCAACAAACCTCTTGACAAACTATTTAATTTTATTTAACTTTGTTGTGCAAGACGCCCTTAGGTACACTTAAATTTCTTGTTATATGCTATGTTCAGCAAATGAATAATTTGATTTGATTTGTAATAATATTCATCTTGTAATTTTACACATACAAATATTTCGAAAACAATAGCATGAGAAGAAGAGTAACAAAGCAATTTAAGTGCCTTGTGTCTGTATCCTCAGCATAAGTCCGCGCCAGTCCAGTGAGCTAAGTGAATCGCATGCTAGAGAGACTGTAGCCTCAACGGTCTCGAGATGCACCCTACGTAGTTGAGTATGCTATAACATAATACGACGGTTGTCTTGTTGCATACGGCTCGCAAGTACATTACATTGAAAGCACAGCACAACGTTACTTGACCAATGCACAGAATATGCTTTATAATACGATAGCTTAATTAACATTATTTTATTTATAGGGAGACGGAACATAATGTGCATATATATTTATATAAGTACAAAAATATTCGTTATACCAAATATAAGATAAATTAAATATACAACTACTTATACGATCCATTATTTTTTTTTTGAACGTACCTTCTCTGAAATTAGTCGTAAGTTGTTTTAATTGGGCTGGGACCTAAGATTGAGCTGACCGTCTTTATAAAGAGGGTTGCCTTTTAATTACGCATAGGACCAAGACATCTATTTGGGCTTAGGACCCTGTAACAGCTTACAAGACAATGTACGACGTATATATGTAAGTGTTATTGCGCTATGTACTTACCTAACTAATTACATTTCAAATGAAACGTTTAGGAAGTATGTAATTAGTGTCATAGTCATTCCAAAATCAACACAGTGAAAATAATTCATAAGCATACGGTTTTGAGCATTTTTCAACACGCTGTATAAGGTCAGTAAAATGTGATAATTCATGCGGGTCACGCTTTACTGTGGCTCAATTCATTTTTAATAATACAGTTATAACTTCTATTGTGTACCTCCCTTTGTTACACATACAGAGTACCTACTCAGTACGTGTTCTTTTCATGTTTTGATTCTTTGATTTCGTTGTGTTTGGTGAGTAATGTGAAGTTTAGTTGAGCGCTTTTTCGTATTTACCAACATTTGTTTTACTTGAGCGCACACAATAAATGTTATGATTTCCTTTTTTCATGGTATTTTGAGTATGTATTTACTTACTTAAGCTTTATAAATATAAGATATTTTGTGTCATTATTTCTTGGCAAAGATATTGCTTTTTGCTATAAGTTATGGAGTATGGATCAATAAGTCTACCTCTATACGGCGGCCTTGATAACATGATAAGTCATGAAAAAATAAGTAAAAACAAACTGTATACATAATGCTTGCTAGATCATGTGTAAGATGTCCCCACATAATATTATCATTATATTAGAATACCACGGCTCAGACATACTTGGCTATTTTTTGAGCTTTTAGCTGTTCGGCCACACTTATTAATCCCGAGCCTTGAACCGACATGGAACAGACAGGGCACGGGGCAGGCGGGAAGAATGTGCGTATTTAGGTTGTTTGGTGGCGTGTCGGCCCCGCAACTTGGCTTCGTTTATCAGCCGGCCGCAGAAGAATTCTGCGAGGCCATGGACATGCCTGTAGGGCGGAAATGGAGGCTAATGGAAAATTTGTGATGGTTAACAAATTAGAATATGCGTTTGAAAGTTGGAATATTTTTTATGATGGCTTAGAGTCCCTTATAATGTTTTTTTATCAGTTAAATGATGAAGTAAGAAATATGTTTTTATTAATACTGTAATGTTTTTGTTAATTAGCGATTGACAAGTAAAAACTGTCTGGTATCCTTTCACTGTGGCGGCGACACACCCCAATCCATCTCTAGTGTTTGTCACCGACAGAAGATTGTACGCACCAATTTTTCCATAATCGCTTGTCGCGTGGGTTCATGGCACACAGCCTGCTGTATTACAGGATTACTTCGCTAATTATGTGGCAGGGGGCTGATAGAGGGCGGTTCTTTATTCCTCACGATTCACAATGCCTAGGAGAATAAGGAATGCTTCGCAAATTACATCTACTTTCGGCGTCTCGTGATATATAATTATAAATTGCAAAGTGTTAAGTACTAAAATTAAGTCTAAATGGTAGAATGTAATAAATTCTTATACAAGTCGTTGCAAAAATTGTATACTTTTGGAGACTCTGAGATGCATTATGCATTTGCTGTATATTTATAAGACATTTATCAATTCCGTGGAACTTGGACTTTTGCAACAGCCTAAGGAGAATTGTTTTATTATAAATTGTCGATAAATACTTCTTGTATAGCAAGGTTATACTAATAATTAATTCTTAATTAATTAATTTCAAATGCTGCTACGACACGGCTAATGGGTTACGAAGAATTTCTCTTTACCAGCGTTTCTATGACGATATTATGTCTTTTACGTCTTCCGATTCATTATTAATTACTACAGTCTTTGAGCTCATTATAAATACATTACCGTCATTATCACGAACTCTCAGTGTTCTCTGAGCTTTGGCTGGATTGTACGTTAATTAGGTATTATTTACCCATTCAAATATATAAATCAAAGGTTTTCTTTTTTCAAAAAATGATTTTCCATGAAGCTAATTATAACGCAATTAATTTTTCTTTTAGATTTGTCATATCAAAAATTGGCATACCTTTATTTAATTCAAATATTAGAGATGTATAAATACAAATTAACATTAGAGATGTATAAAGTGTCTAAACTTGTAAGAAATTATGAGAATAGCTGAGAGAAACGTATTTAGGAAGGCCTAAATACAGCGTAGGGCCATTAACTGAAATATAAATAAAGGCAGATGCTAAACGTGGGATGTCCACACAAAGTTTAGGGTAACAAACAAAAGTTAATTTTCATGATATAAATTATTATTGTTTGTAAATGTTAAAATGCGTGAATTTCTAAACACGCCCAGGTCACAAAAGGCGCAATTTACATACGAATTTCCTAGAAATTTGGGCCAACGAGTATAATAATACCTTTGTATACTACCCGTACGATTAACACACGATTCAAGGTATTAAATAATGCCAGAAGTAGATACAAGTAAATCCGTTACAGCTTGAACCCTTTGTGAATAAGTGAGCGGCTATTTTGTTTGTGAATAATCTCAGTGACTCTTATTGTAAAGGGTCGGCCGCAAATATTCGGGGCTGGTGGCTTCTAAAACCTGCGGCCAGCGTCCACTAAAAACAAAAGAGAGAGTTATTATATCAATCTATCATCATCATCATCATCATCATCATCGTCATCGACCCATTGCCGTTCTGTGGTTGAACCTATAATGGCTCAATATGGCGGCGTTGGAGCCGAGATTCACACTAATTAAAACCCACCCTTTTAGAATGTCACAGAACACTGGAAAACCTAAGCATTTCAAATAATGTAACAGTACAGTGGATTAAAAGTCATAACGACAACATAGGAAATTGCGAGGCTGACCGACTAGCAAGAATGGGATCAAATACCCTACCAATAGGGCCAGAACCATTTATTAGTCTGTCATCAAAGGCAATAAGGCAATGTCTCACCGATAAAACACTATCTGAACACAATCAGGAGTGGAAAAATCGTGTAGATTGCAGACAAACTAAAGCGTTTATTGTATCACACAACCACAAACTTACACGCTACTTACTCAACCTGTCCCGTAGTAATATATCATTAATGGTAGGACTAATAACAGGACATTGTTGCGTGAATAAACACTTATATACCATAGGTAACTCAACTAGTCCCTTATGTAGGACATGTAAGGAAGTAGATGAGACGGTTGAACATATTCTGTTAGCTTGTCCACCTACTACAGAAACAAGATTATCTATTCTTGGACCAACAGAGCGCCTACCTCAGCTATTACAACACCCAGGCCTGCTACTCCAGTTTACCCGGGAGCTAGGCTGGCTGAGCTGAAACCAAGGGGATATGTACAAAGGTTCCACTCGAGAGAGCCACGTACAGGAACTTCACCCCCTATGAGAATAGAATAGAATAGAATAGAACCCACCCTGTGTATCTATCTATCAGCTCCTAAATATTACTTAGATACATGCATGTAACTAAATATTTCAAAAAAAAAAAAAAAACTCGCACTCACGCCTTGTACTACTGTACTCCCTTGCGGGGTAGGCAGAGGTGCATTGCTGCACCCACTTTTCGCCAGAGTGTTATGTTAGTCCCAATGTAATAGGGGGCGGGCCTATTGCCATTTTACGGGCACATCCCAGACCCGAGAACAAATATCTGTGTTTAAACAAATATCTGCCCCAGCCGGGAATCGAACCCGGGACCATCGGCTCAGTAGTCAGGGTCACTAACCACTACGCCATTCGGTCGTTGCATGTAACTATATATTTCATCGTATTATTATGTATAAATAAATCGTCGAGTAAATAGGAGATGAGATTAAGTTAGATAAAAGAAGCGGAAATAAGATTCCCCATGCTCACGGGCATTTTTGGTTTTAACAAATGGCGGCACTTCGTATAAATTGAGGAAAGGTTGATAGTGAGTGGTACGTGGTAAGCACAAACGATAGTAACCAGGTATTCAAAAAGTTTTTATAACTTCAGGCTAAACAGTTTTACAGGTTTGTGTGACTGAGTAATACCATTCTGAAAATAAATGTACTTATGTTGGTCGGTGATGAATTAATAAATAGAAACTCCCCTGCATTGTATATTATTCCTTGAATATAAGTAATTAAATACAGGGTGTGTAGATGTAGGAATCAACAACTCTTTGTTGAAGAGGTGGTAAATAAAATTAATAGGAACACAAAAACGGAAAGAGTGGCCATTAATTTCTGGATAGCATCAGAGCGTTGGATAAACCCGCATTCGGTTCCACGATCTGTGCCGAGCCATTTTAATCCAACCTATTTAAATAATTACACAGCTTTCTCTCGATTATACGGTTTAAATTCGTACGCACTTATTTTTTGTTTATTTACCGTGGAGTGGGGGCGTTAGCGTGGGAAGGAAATCACCATTTAAAGGACGACTAGCTTTTTTCTGCGCTCTTCACTTCCTCATAAAGGTTAATTAATTCGTTGGGTTTCAGGAAAATAACAAGTTAAGGGCAAGGTCTCATTGATGCAGTGCGTCGCCGACTCGCCGAGTTGTTTTCCATATATTGTTATATGACATGACCCTGAAAAATATATGGAAAATAACACAGCAAAGGAGCCTCGCCAAGCTTAAAAAAACCAATATGTACCTACTGGCTATGGGTTCCGGTACGGATATAATCTCAAGTATCCGAGACCGACGAAATTTCTTCTGACATGTTTGTACACTTCAAATCTACACTTTGCCAAACTTATGGATTAGTACTTATTAAGTCCATGGTTAAACTCAACCAATGAGTCTATCAGGTCACTGAATAATATCTCTGTATCTCCGGAATCGCTCCGGTCCGGATGCCGGATCACCTTACTGACATAAGTACAGTAGCAAAAGTTTTGTCGTCCTCGGGACGCTGGGAGTGGCGCATGGAAGTAGCAGATTATTGGATCGAATCGAATACGAAATGCAATCCGACTAATGCACCTCCCGGACGAAACACATTCCATGCTCGTTTTGATGGATTACGTACCAACGGAGACTTTTGTTTAGATTTAACTGCTATGCCTTTGTCTATCTGTATACATATAAAAATAGGTGGTCTGAAAAGTTTCCGACCTCAACGTGAAGATGGCAGCACACATCAATTAAAGTCAGGGAATGTAATGGTGCATCTTTTGACAGCAACACTTCAAAGTTTCAGCCATTTTTGACGCGCGGTTTTTATTTGACAGTCGCTTGAGTGAGTCGATGTGAGTGGCCTTGGAGTGGCCTCATTTGCAGAAAAAGAAAATTCTGTTTCACCAAAACAACGCCCCGTCTCTCACCTCAACGGTTGCCATGGCGAAAATCCATGAACTACTAAACTAACTATTCAATAAAGTACATCCAGCCCAGTACCATACTCTAAAAGTCACCAATTTAATCAGTAAAATGTATAATGTATCAATTAACTTAAATGCAATCAACTAGGTATTAGAAAAAGTTTAAAAGTATTAAAAACAAAGCTATAAAAAAGTCAATTTCGCTGATACATTTAAAAGTTTAAATTGCTAGATTTGAGTTTTAAAATTGTACGAACGGAAGCCGTTGACTGTTAAAAATATTTACAATTCAATTTCATTGAGATACCTCCTCAGTCAAATAGGTCGGACGGAAATCTGCAACTTTAAAAAAGTTTGTTTCCTGTTTTATTTGTAAGCGTTTTTACCTCAAACAAAAAAAAGAGTTGTGTATTTGGCCCGTATTTATATAATTTATGTAGAAAGTACCAATGTTCTCTATGTATAACTATTTCACAGGTGTCATGAGCAGTGGCGGCTGGTGCCTCAGATACCCGGTGGTGCACTTTATGGGTTTAGTATTTTTTTGGAGAAAAATAGATTAACTATTACAATAAGAAGTAAAAAAAAAAATAGTATATTTTACCTTATTATTATTGACGCGAAATAGCTTCTCCGCCGAAACGAAAACAACACACGGAGAGCAAAATAAAGCATTTAGTCTCTCACATCCACATAACCATTTCTTTTTATTGAACATTTCACTTTTGAAAATTCAGGTAGGTACTTATAAGTTTCATTTTTTGTTTTGCACTAAAGGCCGAGGCGGCCCAGCAGATTTAATGTCCAGTCTATTTTGCAATGTCCTATTGCTTTTTATGAATTAATATTGTATTTTGCACTCATTTTCACTCACACATACAAATACACACTCACGAAATCTTTACTACTTTCTTAGTTAATAAGTAATTAGCAAATTAATAACGTATTCGCGCGCGAAAGGTGAAACTGACAATGACATCAATGACATGACATGACAAGTGCATCGTTCGTGGGTCACGCCACCAGTCAAGGCCACCGCCCGCGCCTCCCGACTTCCGAGTCCCGTGGCGTCATTCGTATTATTTCGGCAATTTCCGGCCGCGTGCGGCGCACGAATTTATCCTAGAACTGCATACAGTTTGTACTGAGCATGTTCCGTCTCACGCGCCGGGCGATTTCCATCCTGTTTCATACTACATGTAGGAGCTCGCTCCGTGCGACAATCCGAGCGCACGAAGCCGTTTATATGTTCAAGCAAAAATAAGATCTAATTCTTTCGCAGTAGAAATCAAAATAGGCTCTCTCTCTCTCTCTCAGCCTTCTGTAGTCCACTGTTGGACATAGGCCTCTCCTAACGATCGCCACCCCAAACGGTCACCCGCCATCTGCATCTGCATCAAAATAGGCTAGCTCGATTTAATTTAACTCGTAACGATAATCAGATTTATGTAATTTCTGTTTAGGGTAGGTATTACGGTTGTTATATTGGTATTTTTTGTGAAGTTTTTTTTTACACGTACCTAGTATGGTATAGGGAGAAGGAAGGTACATATTTAGAAGGTTTTTAAATGGTAGTGCGTTGCACGGGCGCACTTGAGGTGCAGCCGCCACTGGTCATGAGGCGACTCATGATACCGTAGTGGTAAGGAACTAGTAATAGAAGGTGACTTGATGCAACTTGCAATCATAGATTCAATAACTGGTTTAGACAGATATTAATTATTAGCCTGTACAATAACCTAAAAAACATGTAAGTAGTTTTACGCTGAGTTGCAGAAAGGAACTTTAAGCTAATGTCCACCTTAAATATATTGATGCCTTGCTTTGACAGTATATGCATAGAAAGAGATATAAGTACATAGATTTAATGCCGACATTAGCTTAAGTTCCTTTCTGCAACTCGGCATTAGTCATTTTAAATATGAAAATCGCAGGTTTGCGTCCGCCCTTACACGTCCCAGAGATCCTCTCACTGTTTTTATTTGCAGATACTTCGGTCGCAGCCGCGATACCTCCAACGATGACTTTAAACGAAATTGAATGTTTTGCGGTCGGTGCAAGTCGCTTTTTGCATTGGTTATACATTTGCAAAACAATTTCGTGACAAGAACACTGCGAGGTATACAAGTGCAATAATAATGTGATACGGGTTATTTTGTAGTAAGTATTTTAATGTCTAGTTATATTTGAAGCTGAAACCTACTGGATAGAATCAATGATATTTACCAATTAGCTAGCAGCGAATTTTCTTAAATAATATTTTTTGTATTTCGGACTGAGTGAGTCATTGAAACTATTTAAAAACCCAGTAAACAATAGAAAAAAAATACAATACGCATCATTAGGCATAGCCTCTTGCGAGGTGATAACAGAGCAGGAATGAATACCCTCTGATGTCAGGGTGTTAGGGCCGGGGCACACCTAAATGCTTCCCATTTAAAAGTGTTCCCGAGGCTCAGCGGCGTCTTAACCTCATTTACTTCATGTCACTGTGAAATACGGTAATGCCTCTCACGATTTTACGGCTCACGCAGAGTCTGAGAGAATCAGAGGAAATTGTGAGAGGGGCAAATGCTGGCAGGCATATTTAATGATGTCGTGATTTTTAAAAATATGTTGGTTTAGTTAACGTTTGTTTATGATTGCGGATTAAAAGTGTGCGCTACAAGCGCTAGGAATGCACAGTGCTAAGATCTTCTGCTACAACCGTAGCGCTACGAGTTGCTACGACCGTAGCGCTACGAATGGCTACGACCGTAGCGCTACGAAAAGCTACGAGCTACTGCAGAAGTTTGCGTTATTTTGCTATGTTTTATTTTATATTTTTGGAACGTGGTTGATCTATGAAATCTTTAATGAAGGGAGAGCTACCATTATCGCTCAAGCGGAAGCTCCTCGACTCGTGTATCCTGCCCGTCCTAACCTACGGCGTTCAGACTTGGTCTTTGACGGAACATCAGAAGTCTAGGCTGAAGGTTTGCCAACGAGCGATGGAGCGTAGCATACTGGGTGTGACCAGGCTAGACCGCGTCAGAAATACCACACTGCGCTCCGCCACTCGCATAAAAGTCGTAGGTGCACAGACCGCTAAGCTGAAGTGGGCCTGGGCAGGCCATGTCATGCGAATGCACCCGGACCGGTGGGCAAAAATTATAACCGAGTGGGTGCCGAGCGACGGACGCAGGCGCCCAGGTAGACCTAGAAGGAGATGGCGGGATGACCTGGACAGATTTTTGCCGGATTGGCGTCAGGTGGTCGACAATAGAGACGTGTGGAGTAAACATGGGAATGCCTTTGCCCAGCAGTGGGACACTGAAATGGCTACATAAAAAAACGTGGTTTTATAATACAGGGTGTTGCAAAATTGGTATACTAAGCCAAAACCTACATGTGCAGCATGGTATATCTAAGCCCGAAACTGAAATCAGAATTTGGAAATTCGCGAATTTTTATTTTATTTTCCATAGTAAAAAGTCACGTGACCAACAAAGTTGCTATGGGAAATGAATTTTTTTTCGCGAATTTTCAAATTCTGATTTCAGATTCAGGCTTAGATATACCATGCTGCACATGTAGGTTTCGGCTTAGTATACCCTTTTTACAACACCCTGTATAATAATTTTAAGTAGGTAGTTATGTAAAAGCACCTATTATAGAGAAAAGAATGAAGAAACTAATAATATTTGAAATACTATTAACTCATTCTCATTGTTGCAATGTGATATTAAATAATTTAGAATATTCCAAAAACCCTGTATTAATAAAACGTTTACGGGTAATTTGATTAGATGAAAAGTTTAAAGAGAACCGATCCTATCTTAAATCCTTGTAAACCTCGCTATTTCAATCCGATTTTACTTACGAGGCGGGAGTAAAGTATAAAACAAATGAAAGTGTACCCCAGGTGCGCCCGGGCGGTGCCCGAGGGCTGATAGACCCTGATTGAACCGACCCGGCGGCCCTCCAGAAAACTATTCAGAACTCTTTACCATAGAGAATATATCGATGTATTGACTAGACTAGACTATTACAATACAAGCGTATTAGAATAAAATAGTGCGTTGATATGATTATGGTACCTATAAATGTATATTAGAAAGCTGTAGTTCTTAAACGTTCATCGACCAACCGAAAAAAATCAGATATATTATTCGAGGGCAATAATCTAAGAAACTTTTGTAGTGTGTCTTTGTCCGTTTATTTTTAAGTAGGTACCTCAGATATAGCCAAAGAAGCGTGCACTCTCAGCTTTTGAATTTAAAAGTTTTATTTTATTGTAATGGCTGGATCCCGGGGCCGGCTCCGTTGATTTACTGCCGGTGAAACTGAGATCAGCGAATCGTAAAATATCGTTTTATTGTTTGATAGCTCGAGCTGGAAATTTTAAAAGAAAATATCATTTTTCAAGAACGAGTTTCATATTTAAATGACTTTCTTCAATTGGCGGGAGAAAATTAGTTTCAAATGAATTTTACTATCACTTAAAACTTTTAAAAGTAAGTATTCATTTGATTAAATGATGTTGATGATGATGAAAATAACATTGTCACGTAACACGCTAAGTAAGAATTCAAATAGAAAAATATATTGGGAAGTATTATATGAAAAACACGAAATTCAAGCAACATAAACACTACTCCATATAAAATGCACGTGTTGCACAGCTATAAGTGAGAAGTTATGCAAACTTGCACTTCAAATTAACCAGAAAATATGTGCTAGCCTTTTGTTAGCCAGACGAGTTTTCGGTAAAACCTAGATCTAGATACAATTCAAGCATTTAGGAGTACGCAATGTTCATTTCAAGTTTGGCCCGAGTTGGTCGGCGGCCACGAAACTTTCTTGCACTCGACTCTACGATATTAAATTAAGTACAGAAGCACTAGGTCAAGATTCTGAAAGCTAGTCGATATTGCGCCATTTGATTATTTGATATTTATCTCGCATGTACAGTCAGCTGCATAAGTAGCTATACACATTCGAACCTTGTCAACCTAACAAACCGCCTATCCATTCATTGAAGCATTGACGGTTCGTCAGTTTGACAAGCTACAGAAGTGTATAACAACTTATGCAGCTGACCGTACCTACATGAAGTGACACTACCATAATTTTTGCGATATAAGAAGCAATAGAATAAATGTATTAGTGTAGGTTATGATTCCTACAACCAACCGGTTTAATAAAAAAATAGTGCACTGTCAGTCTACACTACACTGAAATAGGTAAACACTTGTATAGTATAATAGGAAACCAGAAGATACACTATCGTTATAATAATACTAATCCTTACTGTCATTAGTCAGCAATCCGGTTCAGTCGAGTCGCAATCGCCACTAATCCTGAGAATAGGTCCAAACAGAGCCAAGACTCATCCCGGTACATTAAACGTCTCCAATTTAATATTTAAGTTTAGCAGAACTTGCGACAAATATAATTAAAATTCGTAACCTAAATCGTATTTATTTTGTCTCGCCTGTTGTTTGTTAAGGTAAACCTTAGACTATGCTTTAGTTTTTCATGGTTTTGTTTACTTAAGGGTCGTCTAGGACACAAATCCAAGGTCTGAAAGAAGCTTACTTATTTACAGACGTACACTATAAGTAATATAAATTCCAAATAAATTATTTCCGTATACATTTAGACCAATTGTAGCATAGAAATTTAATACCTTCGAGAAGGCTGCTAAGATATTACACGCTTTTATTAAGTAGGTATATTACAATGACTGAAGAGATTCTGTTTCTTAGAAATATGAAATAACAAACGCTTTGAAATGAGCTATGATTCTATTGTTACTAGTTTAATAAAATACAGGAAAATACTAGTTTAATAAAATATTAAGAGGTGGTATAGGCCTGTAAGAAGTGCTAGAGTTTCAGGTAGAATAAAAACAATATCATTATGTATTAGGTATACCTATTTATAATTATATATTACACTCACGGGCATTGAAAAGGTTCCACTGAGAAAAACACCAAATTACTCCTAAACGGAAAAGGCTAGCTTAATGACGCCTTCTGCAACATTGAAGTACATCTGACAGAGCTTCAGGGTCGTTTGGTGTCGGTATTTTGTGAGTGGAACTTTTTCATTGCCCGTGAGTGTATATTTTTTTATTTACTATAGGCCTCATGTTGGTTGAAAATAAACGGTTATTATTATTAATATGTTACCTATACCAGCAGGGATGGTGCCTACACACACGCATCTAAGCTTATAGCACGCTCAGATACTCAGATGTATAGTCTACAATCGAAAAGTAAACATTTAATTCATTAAACCGTCGCTAATTATACTGTTTGTGTTTATTCCATGAACGTAAATAGATTAGACTAACTTAATTTTCGGCTCACTCCGTATAATGTTTGCCAAAACGAAATAACGAGGCCAAGTTCTCAGAATTTAATTAGAGTTTTTTTGTGTCTATAGGACACTCACGTCCCACGAGAAACTTTCTGCTTTTGAACTGCCTATACTGATAATTGGGCCTGACAATGTTATTTTTCTACCCTAGTAAATATACTTAATGTAAAAGTTTCTAATCTTATCTAATCTTAATCTCTAATCTTTAATCTCACGGAATTCTGACAGTTATCCATTTTTGACATGTCAGAGATCACAAACCTTTTTTGACTGGGTACTTTTTTCAATACGAGTCTGAACATCAGTTGTATCCGGCATTTTTCTATATTATATTTTTAAATATTTAGAATGATGGTCTTTACGTTAGGCGAAAAAAACAAAAGGACGCTTCTTTCTGGGAGGCGTGTTTTGAAACTATACAAGGCCAGAACGCACCCATAGTGTACTAGCAAAGTATAGTTTCAAGTGAAAAAAAAAAATTACTTGAAAATATACACGATTTGTGCGTACTAGTCGCGTATACTTTCAAGTTGGGATTTACTGAATCGTTCTTGAAAATATACATTGCTATTACGCACATTACTTAATTGGCGTATTTGTCGCATATAATTTATACCTACATGCTGATTCTGATTTACTTAACTATTTCGGTAAATGTGCATGACTACAATTTACTTCTTCTGCCCCTCATACTTTTAGAATGTTAATAAATAATGATGAACAAACTCTTATTTGATTGATTAATTGATATTTATAGCATACTTGCAAGTAAAAATCCTAATATCTTATTATTTATATGAATATTTATTTATATTAATACTTACTACACTCACGAGAAATGAAAAAGTTCCAGTGTCGATAGCTCCTGAACGAAAAAGACTACCTTAATGACGCCTTCGGCAATATTAAAGTACATTTAACAGCGCATCAAAATATTATAACCAACTAAAAACGTAAATTTTTATAAAATTCTACACTAAATTTTGGTAGGTACTTGGACTTCATTGCTCGTGAGTGTAGAAGGTGATATTACCCTATAGACCTATTACAGAAATATTTTTCATCACGTTTTGAAGTCACCGCATGAAAGAAAGAGAGAGCAACAATTCAAAAGGGCTACCTGGTAACTAATCACGTATAGTTTCAAGTGCTCGCATTGCCGCTTGGCACTTGAAAATATACACGATTAGTACGCAGTGGTAACTGCTGCAGTATATTTTCAAGCAATAATTTTGGTCCAACTTACTTGAAAATATACGCGATTAGTGCGTAATGGCCTTGTATACTTTCAAGTAAATCATGACACCATTTTAATTTGAAAATATACGCGAGCAGTCCCACCCTCTGCGTTCTGGCCTTGTATAGTTTCAAAACACGCTTCTGGGAGAGAGAAAGTCTAACTCTTGTGCTCTGTCAGATGGGGCCGCTTCCTGGGAAGGAAGGGTTCCTTGCCCTTTCAGGTTGTGGCTCCATAACGTTTATAAAAATAAACAAACTATCACAACGCCTAAGGTCAACGATAAGAAAGCGGCCAAGTGCCAGTTGGACTCGCGCACTGAGGGTTCCGTACAAGTCTACTTACCTGAGATATTTTTCCTTTTAATTTCATAATTATGTACATCTATATGAAATATTAGCTTGATATCTTTAACCGTTTCTGAGAAAAAGGGTGGTGACAGACAGACGGACAACAATAAGGGTTCCTTTTTTCCTTTTCAGGTACGGAACTCTAAAAAATAATAGTAACAATCGGATCAATCGTTTCCGAGATATTCGTGGACAAACATACATACCAACAAACATATAAACATACTTATACAATAAAAAATTTCATATTTGTTTATTAGGCTTAATGGATTGTCATATGTTAATATGGTGCAGTTCCAATAATCTTACATAGGTACCTATATACCGAACATAATTATTATGTACTTACCGAATTGAGAATCTTTTATTTGAAATCTATTAAAAAGGTTTGTTATCCCTGAATTTAGTAGCAAGTGATGCCATGCTAAAGAATAAAATAAAGTAAGTAATTAAAATTAATTCGATACAATGGTCGTGAGTCCTGATTTTACTTAATATTATAAATGCGAAAGTTCGTGAGTATGTGTGTATGTATGTATGTACCTTTGTTACTTCTTGACGTCAAAACAACTGAACCTATTTTAATGAAATTTGGAATGGAGTTAGCTGACACCCTGGATTAACACATAATAGCTTATGTGTTGATCCAGGGAATTCCGCGATAAAAAGTAGCCTTTTTATCGCGGAATTCCCACGGGAAAACTAATTAGGTGGAGCGAAGCTCGTGGCAACAGCTAGTATTGAAATATTTGTTATTTTTGTATTAATACCTACCTACTTCACTTGAGCAAGTAAATATTTAGATTTATGTTTTTCTATGAAAACATAAAAAATATTGGTCTTAAATGGATCCAAATTTTACCTTTTTTCGGTGAAGAGCTTTTTTAGTGGTATCACTTATGAAATGTCAGAATTCCGCGGAATTAAAAATTAGAGTATAGTAAGTAATCTTGTACCTACAAATAATAACACCACTGTTGCAAGTCAACTATGTCGGTAGTTGACTTGCAGCAGTTATTTTGGCAGCAGAGTAAGTCCATACACAATCCAAGTTTGCCTAAATCACATATTTCCTGCACTACACATGCACACACCGTACTTCACCTTACAAAGAAAGGAAGCCTCGTATTTTCAAAGCCGACAAATAAAAAACGGCTGCCCCGGTAAGCCAAAATTGTTCACCTTCCGTGCGCAAAAAAGAGCCAATGGACATCAAAGTGAAAAAGTCTGTTGATTCGGCGCCAAAACGTCACGTAGCTGTGGAATTCGAGTACTTTTATTGCGCGCATTTTTTGTGCTTTACAATTAATTTTTTGGCCGCGCGCCAGCGTAGGCGTATGTTTTGTCAACAGCGCATGGAGTATCAAGTTGGCTGGGTGTATCCGTTTACCATAAAGTTGAATTGGTCAAGCGCGAATCCTGTGTGGGAGGGACTAGGCAAGGCGCCTCTAGCCGGTTGATTTAGAACTTGCACTGAGAATTGACCAGATTGCGGGTAGAACTGGATCCTCCTCTTCATAAATTTGAGAGCCATTTAAAACGACTATCTGTTCCACTCCATTTAAAGACGAAGATGCAACATCTAGACAAACCCCCCTATTCATAGAAAAGTTACAATACGTTTTAACTAATAAACTGTTTTGTCCCTCTCTGTCAAAGAACAAATTGTTCTTTATCGGGGGCTAGACTGTTAAAAAATTTTGTTAAAGCTACATCGAAAAATTTGTATCGAAAACAATCATGTCTCCTCCAGTACATAAGGTGGAAAAAGATTGGATTATGTAAATATTTTTCGCCACACAACGTCTCCGGAGCGTGGCACTGCGTCATAACATCTTAACGTCGTCATATACAACGGCAAACACAATCCAGCGGAGAATTACTCGCTTTACTTCGACAAAGCTTTCGTACTTTATGTATTCCAATCTCGAAATCCAGAGACAGTTTATTATTTACAGAAATTATGTATAACGTGACAATCTTCACGCTCTGAAAATAAAAATGTGCGAATTCATATTACATTTCATCGCACAACGTTCCCGAGTGTATTTTTGTTCTAAAACGCTGTAACCGCTCTATTATTGGAGCGGTAACTTTTAAACCTCGTGAATAGGGGCCTAATGACAAAAGTTTTTTTGAAGTAAAAAAAAAACTGAACCCCGAATAGGCGGGATCGGCTAACGTAATTTGGCGAAGGCAAATGGGTACGTACAGTGAAAGGAAATAAGTTTCCGTGAGCCGCACTGAATAATAAGAGCCGGCTGTGTGGGAGTGGGACCTATTTGTTGAACGACAGACTTAAGAATTAGGACGTTTATATTTTGCGATTTATAGTAAGGCCTTCGGAGGATTAACTTTTATAAGTTACAAGAGAGATCTGGAATGGTTTTCATAGTTTTTTTTTTTATTTTCCGTGTAGGTATTGTTTTATTTTCATATATTCTTCTGCTATGGTGGTGTGTAGGCCACTACACACCAACACGATAAAAGTATGTTTGGATAATAAAGATGTGCGGCTTTACAATCTGTATGTATTGTAATTTAATATGAATGTTAGTTGAGTGTATTTTGAAAATCCGTATTGTAAATGCGACGTGCCTTTGTACCTAGCTACACCGATGAATTGCAAAAATCTCAACCGAGATCAATGTTTTCTTTTACGTTCTCGTGGCGAAATCGTAAAATCCTCGGTCGGCAACCGACGAGAGTTATCGTATATCATGTCGGCATCAGGTAAACGATGTAGCTCAATAAAAACGCTGTAATACGCAGTTTTATTACCGATACGTTGAGCTTGGCTCCAATGAAATGAGATTTTTGGGGCTGAAGTCACATTATTGACTGAATAAGTAATAGAACGTTTATAAGTAAGAAGATCCTAAAAGTTTCATCTTCTTCGAGACGTTATTATTAGCCTGCCACCTGCACCACCCCACCTGCCAGTGCAGCACCCTCTCGCTCCAGCGTCCGTCGCGTACTCGTGATATGTTTGTTTGTTTGTTTCAATGTATTTATTAAGTAATCATAAAAAACACAGTACAATTAACAATGACTCACAAAACCAGTTTACTGGTTTGTCTGTGGATTCAGACTTCACTCTTAATAAACTAATTATATTATATTCTATTTTTAAGAAACTTAGTGCTTAACATTAAATTTAACAAGTATCAATTGTTTAAACATCAGACAATAGGTATCTATATTTTACTTAACAAATGTTTTTTTAACAATCTTGAGAATCTTGCCTTATTTGTTTCATCCCTTATTTCAGTAGGTAGATCATACATGCCATCTTTACGGCGTCAATTAAATTGGTTTTTCGTCTGATGTCTACAGCTCTTACTCTGTATGTTAGTTTTAACCCCAACATGCTTCGTTCTGCGGATCTTTGAAATACTTTCAACTTGTTGATGATAAGCTTTGTTAACGGTCAAGTCTGGCAGCCGTAGAGCAGTGTAGGGAGAACCACAGAGTCGAAAGCTTTCTTTTTTAACCTCAGTGGTCTCTTCGAGACGTACAAATACTTATAGTGCCACAAACTTATCTGTTCCGGTGAGAGCGAACTAAATTGGTCCATATAATCTATGTCATGTCAATATGAAATTCATTAGTAAGTAATGAGGTATGGACCAATTTAGTTCGCTCTCACCGGAACAGATAAGTTTGTGGCACTATAATTGTTTTTAAATTGCAAGTAATTATCCAGAGTACATGTGTTTATTTATACAGGTTGTCAGTTTCCTGCCAATATACATGAAAATCAGTTCAGTAGTTTTACGTGAGAGAGTAACAATCACTCTAACAAACTTTCGATTCACTTATTATCATAATTAGGTCAATTTAAAAAAGTAAGTATCATCTCAAACATGTGAGTTAACTAAGGGAGCCAGCCACAACTATACGGGCTCACCCTGTATACTGCATAGCTATCTACCGGCTAACTTTTAACTTAGTACAGACCACAGCAATTACTGTTCACTGTAGTTAATGTGATAAAGAAGTTATATCGCGGGCTGCGGGTGCTCGACAATACTTCACTAACTTTTGTTGCCAAGTCCCGAATAGTTAGCTAGTTCAGACGATCGTATTTCAGAATATTCATAAACAGGGTGGCGTTTTATCACTGTACTGTCCCTTGGCTCGTCCTTTTAAACGACATGCTGAGCAACTTTCATAAAAAGTAGCTGTCCCACATCTGTGTGTGTGTGTTATGGGAAGTGAAAACGTTCCACCCTGTGCTAGCGACGTTATTAATAATGACATATACCTACCTAATGTACATCATACAGCCCTGCTCGTTTCCGTCTCTATTCCATCAAAGGAGGATTTGGATCCCTCTCCAACGCTGCAATCGGATCGTATATCACTGGCTTGCGGCGGCCAAATGATCCGCAACGTTTAGCGATCACCCTTGTTCCACCTAATTGTGCTAAGACTGGGTAAACTGTGTGTACTTTGCGGTCACAGTGACAACTCCACAAGATATCTATAGCTGATACGTTCAAGAGTCAATGAAATGGCAGTATTCTGCTACGAAAATGCGTTTGTATTTTGATGTGCTACGCATTGAGTTATAGTGTACTCGATTCTATGGATTACGATCTTCTCGTTAGAGAAGTATTATGTTCCTTGATTACGATGAATGCTCGACTATAGTTACTACTTCAAACAAATAATAAATTGAAATATTTTTATTATTTGACAACTTTGAACACTTATATGTACATAAGAATAAAACACTCATATCTTCTTAGATCAAAATAAACATGCATATAAATTGTCACTCTCGCTTCCCCTAGTTAAATCATAATACGTTCAGGAACTGGACTTCGGGAGAAGGGCCATACTAGGGCATAGTACCACCGTGTACCGAACACATTTACCAGGTTTTCTTTCCAATACTTAAAGTCCCTGCGTTTTCTCAGCTTCATTATTTCGTAGGTCGTCAGGTCAGCTGCAGCATTTATCAAGTGGTAGAACGCCACATGTATTAACCAAAACCAAATTAAAATATTAAGAATGAAGTAGCTGGTGCAGATATCTCTGTAGCCGACATCTCTGTAGCCGACATAAAACACGAACATTATCCGGAAGAATGGATTAATTAAAACGGCGAATGAAACAAAAGCTTGAACGAAAGATTCAAATTGTGCCCTAACAAATAAATAGTTCCAGTATAGGGCGTAGGTTGTACCCAGTGATGTGTAAAAAACCCCGAGAAGGAAATATCGATAGTTACGGCGTCCAATGCAGCGTGATAAGAACACGCAGTGGTGATCTCTCCTCAATATGCAAGCGTTGCACAGTTTACAATGCCAACATTTCTCCGGCCGTATCGACTTGCACCATTTACAATAGTTTCCTGTTTCTTCATGAGCGTATGTGACCTCGTTCAGGTTTTTCGCCAAGCTTGTATCGGTTGTGATGCACAAACCTAAGTTTCCGATCACATTGATGAATAAAAAGGTGGAGAATAAAACGTTGGCTACAACAGCAGAGGTTGAGGTGTGGTATTCTTCGTCGATGGCGGGGCGAACGACCAACATCTGGAAGCCATAGCATCCAGGTATAACCACCACGTTTATCACAAAAGCGAAAACCTTCTCTAGACATAGTAAGTATTTGATTTTGCGAAGCCTCCTCAGCTTTTTCATGAAATTGTTGTTATATATTTTTAATAAGGCAACACACATGTTTATAGATAAGTAGTAGTACAATTTAAGGCTTATTAAAGGTTTTATTGTAGTTTTTGTTTTAGGTTAGAGGTTAGGTATATTTTTTAATACATGGTTCCTACTCTGTGAAGCACCTAGTTTTGACAACTTTTGATTGCTCCTTCTTATATTTATGAAACATAGGCAGATTAGACAGTAACTGGCGCTGAAATTGAAACAAGTCAGCGCAGCGCTTACTTAAGTTAGCAATTTAAAAATATTCATATGCGAATTTACAAATCAGCGCTGACTTCCTGCCACTGTACTGACTTGAAATCAATTAACACGGTATTTTTTTCAAGTCAGCGCTGACTTGTTTTGATTTGTTTGTCTATGAAAGAAAAAAAAGGGTTTCACGCGGTAATAACTATACTCTAATTTTTAATTCCGCGGAATTCTGACATTTCATTAGTGATACCACTAAAAAGCTCTTCACCGAAAAAGGTTAAATTTGGATCCATTTAAGGGCAATATTTTTTTTAATGTTTTCATAGAAAAACATACATCTAAATATTTACTTGCTCAAGTGAAGTAGGTAATACAAAAATAACAAATATTTCAATACTAGCTGTTGCCACGAGCTTCGCTTCAACTTAATTAGTTTTCCCGTGGGAATTCCGCGATAAAAAGGCTACTTTTTATCGCGGAATTCCCTGGATTAACACATAAGCTATTATGTGTTAATCCAGGGTGTCAGCTAACTCCATTCGAAATTTCATTATAATCGGTTCAGTTGTTTTGACGTGAAGAAGTAACAAAGGTACACACATACATACATACTCACAAACTTTCGCATTTATAATATTAAGTAAAATCACGACTCAGGAGCATTGTATCGAATTAATTTTAATTACTTTATTTTATTTGCACCCCAAGCCGTAAACCTGAGCAGACGTCTAGAAGCTTCGAAGTACGAAAACTCCGCGACCCGGAATGGCGGGAGAAATTCCGCATATCCCTTCGGAATCAGTACGAACTTCTAGAAGAACTCGAGGACGAGGAAATGGATGGATCTTGGACGCGCATAAGGAACGCCTACACAAACGCAGGGGAAGAGGTGCTCGGTTACTCCAAGCCTCAAAGAGAGAACTGGATGTCGCAAGAACTGTGGCAGGCAATTGAAGATCGGCACCAAGTCAAGGGCCAACTACTGTCTGCAGTGGAGCCGGACGCATCTTGCCTAAGAAGCCGATATGCCAACCTTCGCTCACAAATTAAGAGGACCGCACGTCGAGACCGCCGAAGAGCCGCAGACGAGTTGGCGGACCGTGCCAACGTAGCCGCTCGCCACAAGGACATGCGTGCGCTATACGACGTGACGCGACGCCTCAGTGGAAGACGTACACGACCTGCGAGGAAGCCACTCAGAGCCAGCGATGGCAGTCTATTGTGCACCCAGAGCGAGCAGCTGCTGCGATGGACGGAGCACTTTTCAAGTCTCCTAGAGCAAGCCCAGGGCACAGACCTACAAGAGCCCACCAGCATGGATAACGACAGCATTCTTCTGGATATACCAACAGCGCCACCCTCTTTCGAAGAAGTAGTTGCAGCTGTGAAGTCACTGATGCCGGGGAAGGCGCCAGGTATCGACAATATCCATGTAGATATGCTGAGGGCTGATGCTCCAATGTCTGCTACTTTACTGTTCCCCCTTTTGACCCGTATTTGGGAAGCCGGACAAGTACCCGCCGAGTGGAAACAAGGACTCCTGGTGAAAGTTCCAAAAAAGGGGGACCCATCGCGATGCGACAACTGGCGTGGCATCACGCTACTGCCCGCTGCCGCCAAAGTCTTAGCTAAGATCCTGCTAAACCGCATCGCGCCGAAAGTAGCAGTGACCCTCAGAGATGAGCAGGCTGGCTTTCGCCCTGGACGCTCCTGCACTGACCACACCAACACCCTACGGGTCCTTATTGAGCAATGTGTCGAATGGCAGTCGGAGCTATCTCTGGCCTTTGTAGACTTCGAAAAAGCCTTCGACACCGTGAAGTGGACCGCGTTGTGGTCAAGTCTACAACGCAGAGGCATACCAGCCTGCATCATCCAAGTGATACGCTCGCTATACGAGGGCAGTACATGTAGGGTCGTACACGAAAAAGAGCTTGGGGCCCCAATACGCATTTCAGCTGGCGTCAAGCAGGGATGTCTCCTGTCACCGCTCCTATTTGTTATTCTCCTTGACGATGTGATGAGGAACGTGGTTGCTATCCCGAGAGGTATAAGCTGGGCTTCAGGTGTCCTAGAGGACCTAGACTACGCGGACGACATCGTGCTGATTTCGCCAACTCTCGACCTATTACAAGAGAAACTCGCACACCTGCAGGAGGAAGCCAGAGTAATGGGTCTGCGAATAAACCGACGCAAAACAGTCGATATGCGTATCAAGGCTAAAACCTCGGACGCCTTAATACTCGATGACCAACGCTTGGACTCGGTCGATGCATTTACTTACCTCGGAAGCACGGTCACCCGTCAGGGAGGAGCAGATGAGGATATAGAGAGCAGGATCAAGAAGGCGAAGGCTGCGTTTGCCCAGCTCAAACCTGTTTGGGACTCGAATGTGCTCACAAGGCGGATAAAAATCTCCCTCTTCGACTCCATCGTGAAGTCCGTATTGCTCTTTGGTTGCGAAACGTGGAGAGTGACGAAAGGGCTGACGAACAAACTGCAAGTGTTCGTCAATAAGTCCCTCAGGTCGATCCTACGCGTTTTCTGGCCGAAGACAATACGTAACGAAGATCTGTGGAAGCTGTGCCGACAATCTCCCATCGGCAAGGAAATTGCGAAACGAAAGTGGAGATGGATTGGGCACACTGTACGAAGAGGAGCTACGAATGCCGCAACTATAGCCTTTGACTGGAGGCCACCAAATGGCAAGCGCGCCCGGGGACGCCCTGTCCAAACATGGCGCCGAAGCGTGGAAAACGAGCTGCGAGCCGCTGGACTAAGCTGGAGTGAGGCCAAAAGTACAGCCGAAGATAGGCGGAAGTGGCGGACGTTAGTGGAGACCCTCTGCACCTCTGGGGTGCCATAGGACTGCAACAACAACAACAACTTTATTTTATTCTTTAGCATGGCATCACTTGCTACTAAATTCAGGGATAAAACACCTTTTTAATCGATTTCAAATAAAAGATTCTCAATTCGGTAAATACATAATATGTTTGGTATATAGGTAACCCATGTAAGATTATTGGAACTGCACCATATTAACATATGACAATCTATTAAGCCTAATAAACAAATATGAAAAATTTTATTGTATAAGTATGTTTATATGTTTGTTGGTATGTATGTTTGTCCACGAATATCTCGGAAACGATTGATCCGATTGTTACTATTCTTTTTTAGAGTTCCGTACCTGAAAAGGAAAAAAGGAACCCTTATTGTGGTTCGTCTGTCTGTCACCACCCTTTTTCTCAGAAACGGTTAAAGATATCAAGCTAATATTTCATATAGATGTACATAATGATGAAATTAAAAGGAAAAATATCTCAGGTAAGTAGACTTGTACGGAACCCTTAGTGCGCGAGTCCAACTGGCACTTGGCCGGTTTCTTATCGTTGACCTTTCGCGTTGTGATAGTTTGTTGATTTTTATAAACGTTATGGAGCCACAACCTGGCCCTTCCCAGGAAGCGGCCCCATCTGACAGAGCACAAGAGTCAGACTTTCTCTCTCCCAGAAAGAAGCGTCCTCGTGGTTCTTTTGCGCCTAACGTAAAGACCATCATTCTAAATATTTAAAAAACTTTTGCCCCCGTTTTCTTTCTGCAAGACATGATCTGGAGACATCGATAAACAGGAACTTGGTGGAGTCGGAATTAAAAGATATTCTGGCAGACACCAATCACAGACCTCATTTCCTATCATACGCAGATCGAATCTTCCGAGTAGCAGCAAGGAGAAACAGCACAATTTCTCGCCCTGAAGCCCAATCAACATCAGTATTCCAATCATCAAACCCGACCATCTCAGCACCACAACAAGTGACTCTAAAAGCAACAGCGACAGCCGGGTTGACCAGCTGGGCTGCCTAAAAGCCTCAAAACAACACGAAATTGTTGTGTATGAGGACAGAGGTGAAGACCTAAGCTTTCTCAGTGGACACATACCCGTGAGGAACAACAACCACCAACAAACTGAAGCGGTCACCGGATCAGAACGCCTACAGGAGAGGATGGCTTCCGAGTCCGTCGCTGCTGCTGAACAGCAGGAAATAAATATGAGGATGCAGAGCAGAATCTCGCAGGGGCGCGCACAAGGGTTCCTTCAGGCATTCAAATCAGCTGCCCAAAGCCTTATGGGGAAACCACAGAGGACACCTGAGTGGCGCCAAATCCCCAAAGGCCCCATCCGAAAAAGAACGGCCCAAAGAACCATAACAAGAGCCGACATGGGTCAGGTGGTCCGACCGAAGCTAAAAGCAGCAACCTCCCCTAAAGAGCATTTGGAGAATGCCGTCATAGAATTTGTGGCAATAACAACCGCCACAAAGCAGGTAAACCTCTTGTCGTGCAAAACCATCATGCAGACCTACAGGCAAGAAAACGAAGGCCGGCTAAAAATCCTACTCGAGGAGGCCGAAGCCTGCATATACGATAACAGTAGTTGCCAAGTCCTCAGAGGCAAAATGACTGGAGCGTATATGGCGGCTTATAGCGAGGAAAGCGGATTTGTACCCTGGGAATGCAACTCCTCAAAATTTACTGTGCCACACAACAACCAAATAGTGGTCGTCGCCCAGTGCACCAGGATTATGCTAGAGGATAAAATCCTAGCAAAAGTGGAAACCATCAACGCCAACTGGAATCACTGGACGATGCCCACTATCACTTGGGTGAACGGGGTACCTGGATGTGGGAAGACAACCTGGGTGATAAATAACTTCGATGTGAGCAAAGACACCATTATCACAACAACAACTGAGGCGGCCATCGACATAAGAAACAGGCTAGCGCATCGTATTGGTGACATGGTCAAAACTAGGGTGCGTACGATGGCATCAGTCCTGGTAAACGGCTTTAGAGAACATGTCGGTTGCCAACGCCTGATAATTGACGAAGCCCTGATGAACCATTTCGGGGCAATCGTAATGGCCGCCCACCTGTCTCGTGCCTGTGATATTGCTCTGATCGGAGACATCAATCAGCTACCATATATCGACAGAGAGAACCTATTCGAGCTTAGGTACAATCGCCCAACACTGGTAGCAAACATCACCCAGGAGCTGTTGTGCTCATACAGAAACCTCATGGATGTTGCATACGCCCTAAAGGAAGTATACTCAGGCATATACGCAGCCACAGCGCGCATCCAATCCCTGCAGCTGAAAAGGTTAACAGACGCAGTAATTCCCAAATCCCAAACCAACACTCTGTTCCTGGTGCATACACAGGAAGAAAAAGAGACCTTGACCAGCCAAGGGTATGGTGAAGGAATGGGCTCACGCGTCCTAACCATACACGAAGCACAGGGATTGACGTACGAATCCGTTATTATCATAAGAACAAAAGATAAAATAAAGTTGCACGATAGCATACCTCACGCAGTAGTGGCGCTGTCGAGGCACACCACCGCCTGCACCTACTATGCGGATGACAACGAGGACGCTATCGGCAACCTCGCTAAAACGGCAATAACAGCGCCAAAGAAACGCATCCTCGAGTACAATCTAAAAATGGCAGTTAAGAATCGAGACGAAGAGGTCATTGCACTTTCTGGGGAAATGTTAAGAAGGCAAAACGGGGCGGAATAAAACATAAAATATAATTTTGGTTAAGAGCGCAAAATATAGGTCAAATTGGGAAAATAATTTATATAACTAACCTATTGATTATTATATCATAACTAACAATTAAAATAAGTTATCTTTAAGAACAGAGTCACACACTAACATCAGGCAAAACATGACCTATAACGACTGAGGGGCCGAGCCATTGCCAGGTGTCCAGGTGCCAAGTTCTCCGAAGACAGCTGGCATTGGCCCTGTCCTTGTTAAGTTTGTTGCCATTACTAATGTAAGTGTGACTCTGAAAACCATTAATTAAAAAAAAAAGGAAAAAAAAAGAAAAAAAAAAAAAAAAAAAACTTGTATAATGAGATATACGGCTGGGGGTTTTTAGTCGGTTAACGCCCGACACTACCTGGGTCCTCTTCCCAGGTGTCCATGTGGATTTTCCCCCAGCAGTGGAAAAAAAAAAGAGAAAAAAGAAAAAAAAAAAGAACAATATATATATAAAAGATAGAATATATATATATAAATGAAACTTCCTTACCGAGTAGAAAGTAGATAAAAGAATTAAAAACTATCTCATAATTCTAAAAAAAAAAAAAAAAATATTTAAAAATATAATATAGAAAATTGTCCGGATACAACTGATGTTCAGACTCGTATTGAAAAAAGTACCCAGCCAAAAGAGGTTTGTCATCTCTGACATGTAAAAATGGATAACTGTCAGAATTCCGTGAGATTAAAGATTAGAGATTACAACCTTACCCCCTTATTCATAGAGAAGTTACAAAACGTTTTAACTAATAAACTGTTTTGTCCCTCTCCAACAAAGAACAATTTGTTCTTTGACAGAGAGGGACAAAACAGTTTATTAGTTAAAACGTATTGTAACTTTTCTATGAATAAGGGGGTACGAGTATATATTTCCCATAGACTTACCCTCGGTTTCGCAACTGAGTATTTGAGGTTGAGTCGTTCTCAAAGCCTACTTAAGTTCATACTTATTAAATTTCTGTTTCTGAATTGAGATTTCTTATGATTGAGTTTGGTTTGAGCAACAGAGCTTGAGAAATCTCAAATTTGACAGTTGGCATGCTTAACTTCATGCTTAGCGTCAAAAATGCGTTTCACAACGCGTTTGACAGCGCTCAAACCGTACTTGCTCAAAGTTGAGTCTGTCAAATTTAAGTAACCAATTTCAGCTACTTAAACCTTAATCAAATATTTTTACTCTTGATTATTGTGAAATATCAAGTATTATAAAAGAGTTTTGTTTGCTGTACAATGTCCAGTGTTAACTTCGTTAATCTAATCTTATAACACCAATCATAAATGCAGCCATACCATCACAAGAAGCATTTAATAGAGTCCAGAACCCAACAAGAAACACCATTGAGTGATGCTTTGTGGTGCTAAAGAGAAGATTCCCATATCTACTTTATGGAATGCAACTCAAATTGCAGAAGGTTTACAAGGTCATTATCAGATGTTGCACAACATGTCTCTAGAACAAGACGATTATACTTGTGGTTCTGGACAATGAAATAGAAGAGGAACCATATGCTGTGCAGCCTTTGCCTCAAGAACTGCAAAGTTTTGAAAACAAGAAGAATATGCTGTAAGAACCATGTAAGAACAGCACTGGTGGAGACATATTAAATATTTATGAATGTAAGGACTTATATTAGATTTCATGGCTATAAATAAAAATATTTGTTTAAACTTTTATATTATTTAATTAATAATATTTTTTATCAGGAAACAACAAAAATCACAGTAATCACTTAGAAATCAAAATAATGCTCCGGGTTTGATTTGTTGTTGTTGTTGTTGTTCTAAGGTACCCTGGTGGTACAGAGGGTCTTCGCGAGAGTGCGCCACGCCGTCCGGTCCTCAGCAACCGCGCTGGCCTCCGTCCAGCTCAGGCCTTGCGCTCGCAGCTCGCCGTCGACTGTACGCCGCCATGTGTGCACGAGGCGACCGCGTCTGCGGTGGTGCGTCCCTTCTGATAGTGTGGCCGATCAATCTCCAATTCGCCATGCGACTTCTTACTCGATATGTAGTTGGTTCATCGATCCCTTAGTCACAATCGAACAGCAGAAGCGACTTGACCACGGAGTAGAAGAGGGGTTTTTACGCAACGCTTGAGCATGTTGGAGTCTCACACAGATCCGAGTTGAGGGAAGGCAGTTTTCGTTATTTATTCCAGCATTCACACGGGGCTACCAAGTCAGTGCTCTACTTGGTTGCTCACTGGGTCCAGTCACTGAACTAACTAATTATTATCTTCCTTTCCATTTTAATATTTGGTTAGAATCCTTTAATTTAATGGATAACTATGGTAAAATACACAAGATTATATTTGGTTTTGAAGATGAATATTTATGAAATGACAATAGATTTGTTTGATTGACAATGAAATGACAATGACATTTCGAATTTCACAGATTGGATTTTGAAATTCGTTCCGTTGTCTATCCTGGTGATTCGAAATTAAAAGAAATATCTGAATTTATAACATTATGGCCTAATATATTATAAATAGATAATTCTTTTAATAATTTCAAGTGTTTGAAATTAAATTCGTCAATATTTTTTAACAAAAATCCTATACAATAGTTTTATCGATTAAAACCGGTTTTTTGTACATATAATGAAACGTAAAGTCGTGCTTAGAGGCACCTTGATTAAATACTTAGCTAAGTACGGTTTGATAAAAACTATGTTCGACTTGTGAAACGTAGAAAACCTAAGTATCTACTCAACCATTGAGCAAATCTCTACTGATATTTTCTTGAATACTCTATTCTGAAACCGGGTGTTAGTATATATAGACACTCAACCTACCAGTAGGATGAGTATCACCGAGACCGTTACCAGCCATAGGCAAGTACCAATGTTGGTACAAGGGTCGCATGTTACAACCCCCCCAAGGTAGTTTCAATGATGTTTTATATGCTTGCACGAAATTAAATCTATCAGCTGGTATAATATCAAAGAAAGACAGCAAATATTTGATATGGGTGCAAGGCACCCTTATCCAGGGTGTTAACTTGATTGCGTTGGAGCGGGAAATGGTAGATACAGCTGATGATACTGAACACGATAAGACATTAAAAAACGTATTTTCTTTGTTATAATCTGACCAACATAAAATCGTTTTATTAAATAAATATTAAAATTTCATTGTCACCCTATTCATATTTACATAGCGATTTGTTTTGACATAATGACCTTGAACTTAATTTTCAATGCCAAAAAAATATGCCACAATTCAATGCCAAGGTCAATAAAAAAGTACACATGCATCAGCACCACACTCATGGGAGTCATGAGGCCACATTGTCTGGTACCTACCGAGATTTTGGCTACTCAAAGTACCCAATCCACTGAAAACATTTAATTTTACTCCATAGCACATAATTGATACACAATTAACTTTTAATAATACAGAACAGGTGCATGTTATGCTTTAACATAAGTCGCACGTATTCACATCACAGCACAACATAAAACGAGATAAGAAACAAGGCTTGGTAATGAATGGATAGAATTTAACCTTTTCCCTTTTAATTATTGTAAACAAGTCAACAAGTAAACAACAATGACAGACTAGATCACAGAGAATGTGATGATAAAAAATTACCTACTCATTGCACCACAGGGGTATAATCGTGACAGTTCTGACATTGCGAAAAAGAGACGCTTAGCTACATTAAGCGTAAGAAAGAAACGTTAAGCTGTAAATGTTTTTTGTCCTTTTTGCTGTGGCGCCTGTTTACGTCAGTTCTCTTTGCCAAACAATGAAACAAATGAAAAATCTTTGCCAAACAAAGGCTGACAGTTACAACAAAATTTTCTAAATCCTATTTATTTTTGATTTGCTAGTGATTTGTGGGTGTTTATTAAGTTTATTAGACTATTATCATCACTTAACGAGTTTGTGACATGGGTGGGTGGATTTTGTTCGGTTGTATATAGCATATTGAGCGAAAACACGATGGAATGATGGATGAGATATATTTTCACATGTAAGTAGATACTATCAAGTTTAACAAGCTTACATTCATCATAGTACTATCTATTGGCTCGATTTTAATATAAAACGATACTAATTTTAATACTGTAAGGTCTTTTAGTATCAGTTTTAAGTAAAAATTACGAGGTACCATATCATAACAAATCACATGGTGTTGCAAGTTATTGAAAATTTATTTTACCCACAAATATTATAGTATGCAAAGAAAATACTAGAAATTGTAACGGACTCGGGTTGGGTTTACAAATGGGGCGCACGAATTCGGTTTTTGTGAAGATTGTATTTTGTAGAAGTCATTCTCCTCTTTCAAATGAGGTGCCTCTCATTGTGAGGAAACGTTCGTTTCGTTTTTTTCTTCTATGTGTGATTTCTTCTGTATAATATAAAGTTTATTGTATTGATACGAAATGCGTGTTTCCTTTAAAAAAAACCCCATCACATATTTGGCCCACGATTATAATGCTCATGCTCATCCATTTATCTCTGCTTCATAGGTTTCCGACAGAAAAAAAAATATCAAGAAAATGGATAGACATTACCGGTCGCACAAATTGGGAACCAAAGAAACATACAAAAATTGTGTTCGGCACATTTTGAAGAGGATTGTTTCGATTGGACGAAGACAATGAATCATACAATCCACTCAGTTTGTGTATATTAAATAATTATATTGAAATCAAATAAGTATGAATAAAGTTTTTTTTCTTATATAGTCGGTTGACAGGAAAAACTCACTAAGGCTGATTTTTCAATATTCAGATAAATGTTATCTGGGTAATACCTACAAACATTGAGAAACATTGAGACGCAACAGCATCAAAATTATTTCCCAGCAAAACTTTTATCTGGCTATTAAAAAATTAGCCTTTAGTGTCTTTTTCCTATCAACCGACGATATACTCAAATTTTGTTTTTGTTATTATGATAAGTTAAATTTCCCCATATTTAGGTTTAATTTTTTTGTCGGCAACATCTATGGTTTGAGTGAGAAAGAGAATAGTGCACACGGCGATTGCCAGTCTAGAGGTAGTAGGTGTATGGTCAGTATCAAGAGCGAATACATAAAACGCTTACCTTATTCTGAATAGAGATTTACTTATTTAATTGTTCTGAGCTCCTAGAAAGTCATAATTTTGATTCTGTACGATCTATCAAAATTTCTGCTCATCAGCTGTTTAATTTTGTTGATTAGTATGTCATTAATCACCTGTGTTAATCACAACGGCGGCTCTGTTTAACGTCAATAATTTCAATTTTATCTAATAAGTAATTGCAATTATTGTGTGATTAATTACAATCATAAATAAAATAAATTGTGAAAAGTGAAGCTGATAACAAATTTACAGTGTGTGTTCTTAAGGCATAAATTATCGAATCTCATAGGATAATCAAAACCCATAGGTTAACTAATGTGTGTTTGTGTAGGGTGACCATGTTTCTACTTAAGGTAAAACTTTCCACTTTACTTTAGAATTTAAACATAAAATTTCGACATTCTGATTCTTTTTTCTTAGAAACGTGCTTGGCTAGACTAGTACTAACCCCCATTTCCCGCTCAAACGCAATGAAGTTAACACCCTGTATTATAATTGCTTATTAACATTTATTAATATTTTTTGGTTTAAATTCTGAGATGCAGTTTACCTGCATCTGCTTAACAAGCGCCTTTGCTGTCTACTTGTAGGGAAGGGAATCACGAGCATCGCAATGCTTTCAGAAGTTATTAATTGGCAACCACTGCACGACCCACCTGTCTGAAAGGAAATGGCGGAAAATATCTATAATTATTAATTATGATTCCGGCCAAGCACAAAACACCAATTCATTAGATTTTGATAATAATTATTACCGGCAGGGCTCCACAAGCCCAAACTACAATCGTAAAGAAAGCTATAAAAGTGGTTATTTATTAGAGTTCCCGTTATTATGTTACGCTACAGATACACAAAAGAGATATAATTTATCACGACGCGTGTAACATTTGACCCTTGTGACTACCTACAAGTGCTGGCCCGTGGAACAATCGTGCCAACTCGAAAGGGAAATTAAAGGTAAGTAAACTGTACATAATAATTATTATTTATGGAAGAAGATTACTCACAAAATAAGTAAGAGACTGAATTAAGTAATTCTGACTCATATGATGAAATAATTTGCACGTGATAGTCATAGGATCACATCTTAGTCATTTAGTCTAGACTTAGATTGAACCTTGGAAAGGAAATTGGATATTAATTTAGTTCATGTTTCAAGATTCTTCACGACGACGTTGATCGGTTGATCAGACCCCTTAGCATGAATTTTCATCGTGAACGTGTAGTAGAATTCATCGAGTAATTTTGTATGAAAATATGAACAGCGCCCCTGGCGGTCGGTAGCAGAACTAAAAGTTCCCTACAAAACTCATCGAGTAATTTCACGTCACGTTCACGATGAAAATTCATGCTAAGCCTTAGCATGAATAGATACTTCAAAAGAGTTTGCGAACCGCAAATCAAGCATAATTTAGATTCGCTACGTCTCTACATTTTTATAAGTAAGTATGTAAATTACGTAAATTATCATCTTCAGCCCGTAATCTTAAACTGCTGGATCTAGGCCTCTGCTAATTCCTCGACGTTCCTCATCCAGCCAGTACCGGCTACCTATCTTAAGTGTATCGTTTATTCCACCGGCCATTGGTTCTTTAATTTCTTGGCCATGATGTGTGTTTATAAGCACTACCAGATTTTATCCACAGTGGCGCCATCCTACCAATTCCACTGCTACAGAAGTACAGATGTCAGTCTGTACCGATGTTACCCACTGATAGGGTATGCACTAAATCACATTACGTGTTTCTTTTATTTGTTCCATAGCCATTCCTCACTAGGGAACCGCATCGATGGAATACAAAGACTACTGAAGCTGTAGGTATAATGTGTTTTATACCTAAGTGTGTTTTTTTTGGTAAAAAGTAGAATTTTATGAGTATATTTTGTTTTTAAGTGGCTGGATATAGTTTATGTAAATAAACAATAAATTCAAAACAAAAACCGCGAACGTTCTAGCATAGAATAACGTGGACTCAAGTATCTCGAATAGAACCCTACGTTTAGGGTATAGGTAGGTACATAAGTAAATTTCTTCGAGAGATAAGATTGGTCAACATTGTCAGAATATCATGCGGTGATTAAATTCAATACGGTTTATCCGTGTTGGGACCGTACAAAATGTTATAATTATACAGTAGGTATACACGTTTAACTTGTAAGGGCGTTTTGTGGTGTTAAAAGTACAAAATAAATATTCACGCTCTTCGACTAAATAAAATTACAAGTATCATAGAATAGCAGTGCTGTTTGCTTCGTAAAATATCTCTATTAAAAGGGTCTTAAGTACCTCTGCCACCAAAAGAGAACGGGACAAATGTATATGAACCGGAGGTAGACAAATTTGTCTTTTCGAGACAGTATTCCTTCAACTTCATTTAAGGGCCGATTTTTCAATGCCAGGATAAAAGGTCAAATAACTATCTAGCGAATAATTTTATTTGGCTGTTTATCGGCTTGGTAGTTGCTAAACCATTTTTCAATTGTGATTTATTCCATAGGTAACTATCTTACCGATTTTTCTACTTGAACTCTGGAAAGGTGAAACAAGTATATGTAGACACCTAGTGCTAAAGCAGGACAGACTACTATTTTGATTGTCAGAGTCAACTGTCACTGTCAAGCCACAAGCCTCACTGACTGTTTGGTTTGGTTGTTTCAATTTTGGTATTTATATTTGTTATTTTTGGATCGCAATGGAATCACAAAAAAGAGAGCGTTCGGTGAATTTTAATATTAATGAAGTTACTGTGTTAGTGAGTGGTAGATAAATTTTATTCAAACATGTCATAGAAAATAAAAAGACCGATGCAGCAACAAATAATAATTTTCTTCCATGCAGTCTGCATGGAAGAAAATTGAGTTTCTTTTAACTCCAGTGGTATAACCAGTCCGCTCATTGAAAATCCTTTAATTTAAGTACGAGGGCATCAAAAAAACAATGAAGAAGAAGTCGTTAGAAGAAGTCTTCCCTGCAAAGGCAGGAGATGTACAAAACTGGAGCTGGGCCCTCAAATGCTCCTTCATTTAACGATATAGAAGAAAAGGTGTTAGGCATTTGCTCCAACATTAGCATTCAACGTATCCTTAATTTAAATTTAATGAATAAAAACTGAAAGAAATAACACCTATGTTTTATTATCAAGTACTGGATGGTTTCTCTCTTTTCTCCTCAGCCTATAGCCGTCCACTACTGGACATAGAAGATCATGCCGCCAAGCAGGAGGGATGTCTTAGATACTTAGGTATATGTAGCATAGGTTACCTACTTATCATAAAATGAAAAACTATAATGTACCTTAATATTTTATTATGAAGGAAGTGCTACTACATTCTTCTTTTTTTTTTAAATTAATGCTTGAAAATAAATCAACATAATGTTTGTAGTCTGGCGCCTTTCGGCGATGAAATTCTTTTGCATCCCACATGCTGTAATGATCAGGCCTCGTTTTGACGACTCTGACTTTCCTTTCAACAGGATTAATACATTCGTTCATTACCTACTACCTCTTTTTCGATCGCCAAATCATCAATATCATCGAAAATATCCATTGAAATGACGATTATTCTCTGCGCTTGTATAGTTTAGAATTGGTATAAACACAAAAAAGAACTTACTTAATAACCTCAAATGTCAAATTATCAATCGAATAAGCACTATCTGGCGGCTCAAGCAGCAGATAGATTTATTCTCCAGTTAACTGAGTTATTGGACGAATAAGTTCTATCTGACGGTTGAAAAATTCAATATTTCGCTATCTGTCGAATAAACGCTATCTGGTTGTCTATCTGAGCATTGAAAAATCGGCCCTTAGTGAGACGTTTTCATTAACTTTAGCTGCGGCAAAACGTGTTTTACCACCAAAATAAATTCCCTCGGCTGTCTGCACTGATACTCATCAGTTTCATAGATAATTATTTATTCCTAACTGATCAGTTTCACAATTTTTTTTTTACAATTTTTTTTTACCGCAGTGAGAAAAATATACATCTCTAAAAACCCCTAGTGATGGTACTTCACAAATACTGTTAAGTATAAAACTATAATTAATATTATATGTAGGTGTGTTTATACCTATATTGTAAAAAAAGTATATTTGCTGGCAAAATAATAATTCAGTACATCGATAAGTAATTTGTATTTTATTCTACAAGAATACTTCGGAACCATTCCTGCAGCAGCCTAACTCGCAATTCGGGCGTTTATTTTTTAATTAACTTAATTTAGAAATAATGTATTACTTTTGACTATTATTTTTGCAGCACCCTGTGTAAAAAGAGGAAGGAAAACGATGTGTATATTTTTTCAGTATCACTTAGGAAAGTGTCTGAAACTCAGTAAGTGAGGGGGTAGCTCCACGCGATAAATATTCCACGCCTACGATCATTACTGTAATGGCCGACATCACCAAAAGATGCTGTAATTCTGTTGCATTTTTTATTTACTTCACTATTATTATTTTTCTGTTTCTTCCCCGTAACAGGCGAGAATGAGTTGGACGGGGAATTTTTTGTTACACTTTATTTCGGTATAAATATGTTATTTTTTTTTGCAAAACTGATACTGATATTTATGATATCCGACACGATAACTACACTATATCGTAGGCCTGATAGAGTAATACAATCACTATTGAAATACTTTTTCGTTCTTGACACTGTGTCGTATTAGGGAATTTAACAAAAACGCCCACTAAGATTTTTATAATAACAATATTTTCTCTATTAGAAAAAGATATCATATTGTAGTAGGTGTAAACACATGGAAAAAGCGTGCAACGGTGGGTGAGAACTAAGAACTGCCATGCTGGACCGAAAGCTATGCAAAACTAATTTACAACTGGTTTGTTAATAAGTCTTCATGTAACACAATTAAAGCGCATTCACCGTTGTCAGTCTAGACTCTAGACTTGCTCTAGACTGAAGACATCTCAGTCTCGTTTGAGAAGCGTTCTACAATTCACAAGAGGTACTATGTAACGGGTGGAGTATAATCTACAATCTAATAACAAGATATAGGTTAGGTAGGGCTACTTAGATAGAATATTATACGAACGTTGTCTAATAATTCAATTTTATCAAATTATTCAATTATGATTGCATTACACAAAATGATACAATGTAGGTAAGTTTTCACAGAGTGTGTTGTATTTATTTTGCACAGGATGTGACTAACTGCCAGTTTCTATATCTCTATCTATCCATAACTGGTAGTATCTTTCATACGATTTTGACATGTATGAAAGTAACTACCAGTTATAGATAGATAGAGTTATAGAAACTGGCAGTAAAAGGGCGTTCCGAAAAATCTTAGGTAAATTTTGTAAACTTTAAAAACAGTATTCCATTTAACTGTATCACTCTTATCTTTTAGCGGAGATTAAAAATAAATAGAGCCATGCGGTGTAACAAATGTGCATGGATAGGTACATAACGTTACTCTGTGTAAACTAAGCACACAGAATGATCGTTTATACTAGCGAGGTCCTACTCCGGTTTAGCTTCTCCTTCGTAGTATAACGTAGTAAAAACTAGAGGTCAGCTAAACTTAGAGTTTGCGGTATTTGTGATTCGTTACCTTCAATATGAAATTACAAGAAAATATAAATGGTGAGATTCTGCGCTAATAAACACCAGTTTTGTCGTTACCCATAGCTATGGGCTACAGGGATCTAAAGTAACCCTATCTTTAACCATAGTAGTAGTAGTAGAGCTTGGAGAGCATATTTTTTTACACCTGTTACCTGACGTACATTCCGAAGTTATGGTCAAAAGTCAAAACCGTTTCAAACCAACCTGATTCACTGTTGTTGGATAAAAATGTCAAGCCGTACAAAAGATTACCATTGCGCTAGTCGTTTCTTAGAGCAGAAAAACGTTAGAAACGAAAATAACGAAGAACAATTTACACTCGGAGTAGGCGCCCTGCACTATCACCACTCTAATCACTCGACTAGCTTGAACCAGCGTCGACATATTTTTCACCCGGCACCTGACTTTGACAAACGGTGAAGCTATTGGCCGGCTTGCGCTTGAGAATCTTCTCTATGGATGTAGTTTTACTATAATATTGTAAAGGTTGTTTTGTTACTCCACTTAAAGCTGATGTAATCATGTCATTAAAACAATGAAAAACACCTTTTTACTAGGATAGGTTTACCTAGCTGTACCCTGTAATGTAATAATGATTTACATATTCATAGCCTCTACAAGACGCGCTAGACAAATTTGTAAATACATAAATAACCGGAGGGTTCCGTAGAATGTTGTAGAAGATAAATTCATTACCTGCCGACGGAATTTCGGTCGTTGGCGGGTCGTTTCTCACGGACATAATTTGTCGTCACACTATACTAAATTGGTATAGCTCATAGCTCTTCATTAGTGATAGTATAGGCTTACTAGTGACTGGACTGGTTTTAATTTCTATGTAGCATCCTAATTCTGATTGATATAATTACAATTATTATTATTTATAAGTAGGAATACATATAGTTATAAGTAAGTAATAAGGCCGCCAATTGTACCGTCTATTTTGTGTATTTATTTTTGTAATGTGTGAGTTTGTTACGTCTGTGTGTGTTGTATGTAAAAAATATATATAAAGAATTATCTATCTATCTATCTATCTATATCGTACCTATTAGTAAATCGCCGTGCAACACCCTTATATATTATTTTGATGGAATAACAAAATGACAAATGTGCGTGTCGACAGCGCTATAGCAATTTTTTATGAACAGAATACGTGAAAGTGACTTTTATGATAACTAACTGTGCGAATATTGTGTTACACGCTACATTTCAACTGTTTTTAACAGCCGGCTGGTCGATATACTATTGACCCAGTGGCTACGCGTGGCTCCAAAACAGGTAAACCGAATTAGATGCGTTCGTTCGGTTTGAGAGGTGACTATTGAGAGTCTCCAACCATTGCTCAACCAAGTCAAGGAGCTGGGAAATGGGAACAGTGCCTAAATATTGGATAAATGGTGTATTACAAATGTTAAACAGCATTAATAAATAAACAACAGCAATATGTAGTGGAATAAATATAGCAATGCAAAGGATTATAGCCCTCCTACGGCCCAACACGCTTATAAAGCAAATTCTACTGAACGCTTCGATCCGTTGACTTTTATGGCTATGGACTTATAGACTTCTTTCATACTTTCCCGACCGTAAAATCATGTTTTATGTCTAGCAAATACCTACCTACTCTTGAGTTTATTCCTGGTAGACGTAGAGACTGCGATCTTTCTTTTTATTGAGTTAGGTAGATAGAAACTCAGGGTAGTGATGTCAAATAAAACACCATGACCAAAGGTATATTGTGCTGATTTAAGTAAGTAAATGAAATAAGTTTTTTTTTAATATCTGTTAACACCAACAGAACGTGTGTAAGTATTTGGATTTGGCTTTTAACAAAGAATATGAAAATACATTCATATTATACCTATTTTTCTATCTGGATAAAAAATCTGGACTCATTTCTTCACCGGGCAAACCGATAAAATGCCTTAATCTCACAAATGGAGACCTTACTGCCGATAAACATTTTATTGTAGAAAACTGTCATGATTTCAGTAACGTTGTGAGAGTTCTTTTGACAAAATAAAGCTTTTACTGAAACAGATTCGTACTAACGTTTTTAACCAATCAATCGAAAAATGTAGGCTTTATAAAAGTTTTATCTATGTCTAATGCTCTAGCATACGTTGTTATGTAGGTGTGCTGGTAGATGGGCCCTGTCTATTTAACATCGCAATTTCACTCACGAGAAATGAAAAAGTTCCACCGGCCATCGTCGTTCCATATGACACTGGAACTTTTTCATTGCTTGTGAGAGTACGTGAACCGTTTAAATGGTTACAAGCTCTTTTGGCCTTGCAACTCTGAAAGGCATATTAACTTATTCCGGGAAAAAAATACCAAATTCCAATCAGCCAAGTGAAACTTAATCTGGTGGTCTTCAACGGTATGAAGTAAACAGTAGCTTCTCTAATTGACCGGCCGAGGAATTAAACCATGACTCACTTGAACTGTTGCACTATTGAAGATGCATTATCCTACCTGAAATACCCAAGAACGTAATACACACTGGCTAGACGTGAAACGTAGAACGTATGCAGGCTAATTAACTAACTTGGGGCATACAATGAAAGCTGCTGCGCAAATGTGGAGATCACTTCACAATCTGAACATTATGCATGTCTTCTGAATAAACGCTATCTGCCGGTGTCGAGTCTGCTATTTCAAGTTCTCGACTGGAAAATGTATGGGTACATTCGGAATATTCGGATGCGTTTTTGGGGATGCGGCTAGAGAGTCATGACTTGTAGTTGAGTAACGTGAATTACATTATGAATGAAAGTATTATGAACATACATGCATTGCCAAGAAATCAAACCAAAAATAGTAATACTAATCATAGTATTTTAATCTGCATTCGATATACTGATAAATAATATCAAAAACGACCTTTCTTTGTTATCTTAACCATGGGGTTTATTCCCAGTGTTTAGCAGACTCTCCCTCGCATGTTTCCGGACTCGCTGGTTCCACTCGCTCGTGGCTCGTATGTTTCCGTCGGCTCATTTGTGTGACTGCTCATAATTCATAGTTATGAATTAATTTCACTTCATATTATATCTTACCTACATACGGCATGATATGGAGTCAAGGTCTGTTTGAATCTCTTCTTGTTTAATAATTAGGGTATGTTATGTCAATGCCACACAAACAAAATGTTATTTCAATGTTAGCTGTTTCTGGTAAGTTTGAGACAAGATGTAGGATGATGATAAGCACATTAATAAAATTAAACCGAAGTCGGTGATAGTTGGGAATGCAACAATCGAAGATTGTTCGGCTAGGAAGAAGCAACTTCGACAAGGAAGCTTCAAGGTGTGTATTTGTGGGGTCTGCTGGAAACTTCAACAACCTCGGTCATTCCTCTATTCAATCAGTTGCTGGTAATCTTGACAATAAACTAAAAATTTGACGTGGAATAAAAATATATTCTATATTATTTTATTATGTATTTGTGACGTCGCTTTGTGTCGACTTACGTCTATGCAGGCGAGGGTACACCCGGGTCCGCGTTGTTCTATGATGCAGGCAGTGGATTCTGTAATAGTTCCCGGGCAAGTGCCAAGTTTGCAGGATATTCAGATAAGATATTTTTTAATTTGTACACAAAAAATAGGGATACAGTTACAAAAAAATTAATCTAACACATAATAGCGGTCGCTTATAGCCATTTCCGCCAGACAACCTTTGATATTGTTGCCTTGAGACATTTCTGATTTATAAAATGAAAATAAGGAACGTATTACATATTGAACAATATAATAAGTTATACGACTTGACGTTTTATCGTGAGTGGGATCCCTTTCAGCAACAAAGCTACTGAGCCGTCCTCCTCTATCTATGTAGTTCTCTAACCAATAAGCAGAACCGAATTAAAACCAAACACGCATATACATACTGCACTTTACATACCTATGAATAAATTTGCTTGTTCTATGTATATTTGAGCTGAGTCAACAAACAAGCACGCGGTGGTTCATTTAATATTGAAATGATGTAATTCAAAATTTTCCACCCGGATGGTGCAGTGTGGCGGAGTATTGTTCTGGAAACACCGGGACCTTTGCTCGAAACGGACTGAGAGTTGACCTCAAATAAACATCCATACAAAAACAATGGTGAGAGGTACTACTATTACCTATCTTGCAAAAGTAGGAGAATGTTATTTTTATTTCCAAAAAAGAAAAATAAAAACTCCACTTAGCTACACAGCAATAATCTCTAAACCTGCTGGTTTTAATTTTAATGAGTACCTACTTAGTTTGATTGTTTTAGTTTATACTCTTGCATTAGTAATTAACTTATAACATAGAACAGATGTAAACTACTTTTTAAATACCTAATTCAAGTTGTGCATGCAAGTTTTGTATAATAAAGTATTTTTATGTACCTAAGTATTAAAAAAATAAGTACTACTACTAATAGTACTTATTTAGTACTACTACTAATAAGTACTAGTACTATTACTATCGGTTTTGTATACCTCAATAAATAAAATTAAATAAACAGTAACCAGGAGCGGCGGTTGCTCAAAGTTATTCGCTTTAACAAAAACAATTGGGCCACTAGAATAAGATGAGATGTAGCAAAATGGAATGGCGGCCAAGTTGCTCCGCGGTGTGGTCAAAATTCAGTATAGCGGAGACGACTGGACTGTACTTGGACTGTTGAACGTTAGGCAACGCTCTTCTTCTTACTTTTACTAACGTTTTTTCCGTGTATAAACGTAAATTGTATTGTAATATGGTTCAAATAGTATTGTAGCTAAACTTTATTCATTATGAAAGTTTTTTTTTGAAATGACGTAATGGACAACATTTCATTTTCTTTACCCTATATTTTTATTAGCTATTCGGAAAGGTTATAAAAAATTAGAGGACCCGTATTTTTTTATTTTGTATATACATTAATTTTTGCATGTTATTTTTAACTTTAAAGTTAATTATTTTAAAACCGGAAGTGACATCACATATACGGCTCAATTTTTATTTTTGTCTATTGCCTTAGTCTCGAAAAAAAACATAAATGACACTAACAAGTGACATTTAAACTTTGTTTACATGCCAACCAACAAATGGGTCATTTTCAAATGACATTGATATTTCTGACGATACAAAGTAGGTACTTATCATGTAAAAAAATAAACAGAAGCATTTTTTCAGCTGTGTAGGCGGTGGCATGCTCTGGGACATATTAAATAGAGGTCATCTCTTTATAAGTACTAACCATTTTATATGATAAATTAAAAAAATAGTCAGAAAGTGTCAGAACAGAATTTATGAAAATGACCCAAATAAACGACTCGATAAAACTTCAACGCTAATCAAAAATGAAAGTGACAGTTACTTTGTTTTTAAATCTATAGGCTTTGATCATCAAAATGCATCGCACCTGATAGATGACGTCATCAGCACTTTTTTACTATTTTATGATTTTCTCGAAAATGATACATCCAAAAAATACAAAAACATTTTTTTTGTGGCCTTGAGAGCTAAATCTCGAAATGGTTTTCGATTTATAGCAGCTTAAGTTTTTTGAAATGTTGTCCATTATATGCTTCTAATAAATACAAAAATCCTGATTGTCAACAAACTATAAGACTTGATAAAACCAAGTCTCTGTAGTCAGCTTTCCTCATTCAGTCAGCGCTACCTGCCGTCAGCGTCGGAACGGCAGGAGGCGCCCCACGCTCAGCACAGGGGGTCGCGGAGCTAGATCAATGGGAATACCGCTAGGTGGCGACTCACCCGCGCCCTACAAGTTTCCTCGCTCAAGTAATATTCGCACTCCCCATGCTGAACAGCTGAGCTGTACCCCCACTACAGCTGGTAGAGGATTCCTCGTGGCAGCGGTGTGATGTATGCCGCTCTTAGGCTCGCATTGCGAGGATTTATGCGCTCGCTCCGTGCGCCGCCGCCCAACTAACGCGAGACTTATTCTGAAATACCGAGTGGATCTTTCTAAAAGTTATAATCGAAATAGCATAGATCATAATTCTTTGGAGCTTTGTATTTTAACGTGTAGCATGATAAAATATGTTATATAATATAAACTTTTATCGCTTATTAAAAACAACTTCTTAGCTCTAACAGTTTCGAAGTATAGTAATGATTCTTGACATTCAACTCGGCGTTGTTCTTCAAGGCGTTATACTATACGCAAATTTTCAAAAGTCTTTGAATAATAGTTGCTCACATTGAGCCCCTGGTCTACACTATACCACTATTGCAACACCCTGTATAGCTCTTCCTATCTTGATGATATCGTTCTTGCCCCCAGAATAAGCATGGGAGAGGGAATTCTAAAATAAGGGCAAATACTTTCGCGTTTTACACCAGACCTCGCGCGGGATGGCAGACAAGCGGTGTCACGTGTTGTAAGAAGAATGTATGGGGTGTAATGTCCATTTTACAAAGCTTTATGTACTAGTACAGGTATATTCTTGTTCTTAGCGGGTCGGTGACAAAAAATACAAGTTTGTCACCGTATAGCATTATACACTAGTGAGCAATGAAATAGTTCCAGTGATGAATAGCACCAAATCCTAATCCTAACTAATATTATAAATGCGAAAGTAACTGTGTCTGTCTGTCTGTCTGTTACTCTTTCACGGCAAAACTACTGGACGGATTTGAATGAAATTTGGAATACATATGGCCTAGACCCTGAAAAAGAACATAGGCTACTTTTTATCCCGGAATTCCCACGGGAAAACTTTTTAAGGGGAAGCGAAGCTCGCGGGAACAGCTAGTTACTTATTACTTATAAACGGAAAAGGCTAGCCTAATGACGATGACGCTGTCGACAACCTAATATTGAAGTACATTTAGCAGCGCATCAGAATATTAGCAACTAAAAAAGTTAATATAGGGTTATTTTTTTAATCAAATGTTTTTAAAAATTAATGGGCTTTTGGTGCCGGCATTTTGTGAGTGGAACTTTTTCATTGCTCGTGAGTGTATTACGTATATGATCTTAAAACATATAGACGTGTTTCATTCTATATTCTGAAGGGGTAAACTTTGTGGCTTTATCGAGTGGAACTTTTGTATATACCTGCCTGTTCCGGTTCAAAAAATGCAGGTTGGTATACTTAATTAGGGTTGGAAATTCACGGAAAATATGTTTTCACGCATTTATATTTGTAAAGGTTAATGACAATTTCTAAAAGAGCTTGAAGCTTCTAGTCAGTGCATAAACCGGGACACAGTTCGGTCACCTATTCTAGATTATTCATTCAGTTTACATACACGTAAGTAACTAGTTACTAAGTCGCAATCCTGAAATCATAAGCCGGGCATTACCCGACTGTGGCCAACCAAACAAGCTTCTTGACTCGCAGTCGGCATGCAAGGAAATACTGAAATTTCTCAAATATAACTCTTAAGTCTGGTTAGGAAGGTGTGCAGTTCAATGGCTAGACAGTGTGAAAGCTTGCCGCAAGGTGTGTTTACGTGTAAGGAATTAGGGGCGTCGAAGCGCTAGCTCTGTGGTTACGGTAGTTTAAAATACCTGACATTGCGTTATTTATTAGGCTACTTTTTAAAATTACCTTGTAATGTAGCAGCTCGGCAGGGGCTGGTCTGGATCACCGGGGAGCGACCCCTGGGCGAATCGACCTGCCTGGCCTCCCCCGAGAGTAGGGGTTGGGTGCTATATTGTAATGTGATACTTACCCTTATGACTAACGTCCCTAGTGCTTAGGGCTGGTACCTACCTAATAACTCTCAATTAATATGTACCGGGAAGCGGTCTTAGACTAGCTCAGCTTGACGCCGGCCTCTGAAGGAGTGCCTGGTCGCTTGGGGGATCTACAATGACCGTGAAGCGGTCCTAGCTATCCTGATCTTGATCCTGAGGCCCCGGGAGGGAAATAACCTCGATAGGTGTACGGGGTGATAATTAATAACACTGATTAAATAGTGTAACACAATTGAGGCGGCACTGGACCCGCTTTATTTACAATCAAGTTAACTTATATATCTAGGGTACTTACAGCTTACGTACTTAATATTAACACACTACACAAATGCACAAATACTTATCACGGTTATTGATATTTATATTGGTCGGGCCCTGAAGGGGCCTACGCGGATGTTTCTATCTTAATAAGGGGAAGGATACAGGGTACAGGAGGTCGGGTGAATACCGGTGGTGCGTGTGGATTTGTTCCAGGGTTTGTGGAGTGTATTTGTGTCGACAAGAATGTGGCTGAAGGCCGGTGTGTATTCAGTGTTTGTATAGTTCGGTACTTACACAGATGCTTTAAACTAGGTGGAGGAACTTTATGTCCATTTAAAAGAATGATGAACTTTCACAGGTTTATTAATTAAACAATTGAGGTTAAATAAAATTTATAGCGCGAGTGCGTGCTTGCCGCGGTACGCGGTAGCTAGTGTCTGGCGGCCTCATTCGCCGCTCGCTCAGGCATCTGACGCGCTCCCCGCGTCCCGCGCCCGCTCCCCGCTAACAGGCTTGTCCATTCTGGGGCCCTTGAAGGTCTTGACGTTCAAGCTTCTACTCTTCCTCTTCACAGGCGCCATCCTTTTCACAGGCGCCATCCTTTTCACAGGCGCCATCCTTTTCACAGGCGCCATCCTTTTCACAGGCGCCATCCTTTTCGCTAGCTCCATCCTCTTCATTCAGCGGTAGAGGGCAGACCTTGTTCAGGGCACGACTTTCAATGCCCTTTGATGTTAGGAAGTCGGCCACTCTACTGATTCCATCAGTACCCGGGTATAGTTTATGCACCCGGGCGAATCTCCACATCAATGGAGGAGTGTTGTCCTCCTTCAAGACGACCATTTCGCCAACTTTGACATCTCTTTGGTGTGAGCGCCACTTCCGTCGGTCTTGCAGCTCCGCTAGGTACTCGGATTTCCACCTTTGCCAGAAGTCTTGCCGTAGCTTCTCTATGTATTCATATCGGTTGGGGTTCTTCAGCGTGACTGGTGGAGATGGAAGCGATGTCAGCGGCTGCCCGACGAGGAAGTGCCCTGGGGTGAGAGGAGAAAGGTCGTGTGGGTCAGATGATAGAGGATAAAGGGGTCGGGAGTTGAGGACTGCTTCTATCTGTGTGAACAGAGTGCTCAACTCCTCGAACGTTAGACTGGCATTGCCCATTATGCGCTTTAGATGAAACTTTGCACGTTTTACATATGACTCCCAAATTCCACCAAATGTTGGTGAGTAAGGGGGATTAAAAATAAATTTTATAGAACTAAACTCGCTATCTAATTTAAGACAGGACCGGTAAACCCTTCGCAACTCATTATTTGCCCCTACAAAGTTAGTTGCATTGTCGCAGTGAATGCTGTGAGGTTTTGATCTTCTAGATATAAATCTGCGAAGACAGAGAATAAATGCAGCTGAACTGAGATCGCTAACTAACTCTAAGTGTATTGCTTTTGTAGTAAAGCAAACAAACAAACAAAGATAGCATTTTGTTATTTTATTACCTCGGCCTTTTTTGCTAGAGATAAAGAACGGTCCTGCAAAATCAACACCACATGTCTGAAAGGGGTAGCATGGAGTTACGCGGCTTGAAGGTAAATTACCCATTAGAGGTTTTACAGTTTCAGCCCGAAGTCTAGTACAAATTACACATTGTCTTACAATTTTTCGCGCTAAAATTCTGCCCGGAATAGGCCAATAATTTTCTCTAAATGAGCAAAGAAGTTGCTGTGGCCCAGCGTGCAAGAGACGTCGGTGCTCGGTTTCCATTAAGAGCTTAGTGAAATGATGCTTGCTATTCAACAACGCAGGATGCTTCTTGTTATAACTTAGATCTGTATGATGAAGCCGTCCACCCACTCTCAGCACGCCGTCACTGTCAATAAAAGGAGACAACGGCAATATTGTTGATTTAGGCTTAAGAGGTTTGTTATTTTTTATGGTTTCAATTTCTTTGGGAAAGGACTCCTTTTGTGCAAGTTTGATTAAGTATGTTAACGAATTATTTATTCTGAATGAATGAATGTACTTTTACTTCTGGTACAGCAACGTTGTCGGTTAAGTTTCTTGGCCATTTATCCTCTTTTTGAAGTAAAAAAGAGGGACCTTGCCACCACAAATTACAATCTTTCAGTTGCGAAGGCTCTACACCTCGTGAGGCTAAATCTGCTGGATTTAGTAAAGTAGGAACATGTCTCCAAATATCTGATGACGTCAGCTCATGTATTTCATTTATTCGATTACATACAAATGAATTAAGATCCCTAGGTTGCATTTTGAGCCAACTAAGAACTACTGTGGAATCGGTCCAATAATATCGTTTAGATATATCACAACGAAGCGATTCTTGAACTCTAGAAGTTAGTCGCGCGCCTATTAGCGCTCCACATAATTCCAAACGCGGAATTGTATTTGGTTTTATGGGTGCGACGCGTGCTTTTGAGGTCATAAGGTGAATCGTTACATTGCCTACACTATCAACGGAACGAGTGTAAACACACGCTCCATAAGCGGCTTGCGATGCGTCGACGAAACAATGCAGTTCCACTGTGACGGAATCTGTGTTCATCGAATGTCGAGGTACTGAGACAGAATTTAAACTACATAAACTTTCTGCTAACCTTTTCCAAGTTTTTGCTATGTCCTCAGGGACTACAGAGTCCCAATCCATCTTCAGCAACCAAAGTTTCTGTAAAAGGAACTTCGCGTTTATTGTACAGGCACTGAGCAAACCTAAAGGATCAAATATTTTACAGGTGTTTGCTAAAATACTACGTTTTGTGAATTTTAAGTCCAGATCAATGTTTACTGAGAACTTTAATTCATCAGTATTGGGAACCCATAATAACCCAAGTATACTGGACTGTTTGTCAAATTTGAGTGATTCTGTCTCTGCTTCAGTTGAAAGAATTTCAGGACAGTTTGTGCGAAATTTATGTATAGGAAAGCATGCCGATGAAAGTGTACTCTTTACAGAATTATAAACATGTAACAATTCATCCTTTTGATTAGATCCAGTAATCATGTCGTCAACGTAGAAATCGTGACGTATTACCTGAGAGACTAATTCATCAGCGCACTCGTCGGCTAACTGATAAAGACATCGGGTACTTAAGAATGGCGCTGCTGAAGTCCCGTACGTTACGGTATTAAGCTGAAGAACTTCTAACGGTTTACTTTCGTCATCCCGCCATAGTATTAATTGTAAATGTCTTTGAGAAGGATTCACTTCTACTTGTCTATAGAAGGCTTGTATATCTCCGCTTAACACATACCTATGTTGTCGAAATCTGATAAGAATATCGAACAACTCATCTTGTACCACTGGGCCACTAAGTTGAATGTCGTTCAATGAAACCCCTGACGTAGATTTAACAGAGGCATGAAAGACCACCCTAAGACGAGTCGATTCACTTTTCTCTCGTATTACCGGGAGATGAGGCATGTAGTATCCAAATTCAGGACGATCTATTCGTGATAAATGACCTTGTTCTTCATATTTGTTAATAAAGTCGCCATACTGTGATTTTAATTCTAAATTTCGCGAGAATTTTCGTTCTAAACTGAAGAAGCGCCTTTTTGCTATTGTGTATGAATCACCCAGAGCAGTTTCAGGATCTTCGCTAAAAGGTATAGTTACTGAAAATCTACCATTATCTAGCCGTTTAGTATTTTCCCGAAAATGATTTTCACAAATGTTATTTTTCAAAAAGTTTTGTTTAATTTGTTGTTTCGATATGGGGGATTCTTCAATTTCCCAGAACTGACTTAATTGATCTGACATTTCCTTACTAAAATTACAGTAAGTTTCATTTTGATTTTTCTTTAAGGAAATTGTAAGTGGTCCCGCAATTAACCAACCAAATTTGGAATTCTGAAGAATGGGTTTATTTTCACCCAACTTTATCTGTCCGGTACTTAATATCTCAAAGAATACTTCTGCACCTAGTAACATGTCAATCTTTGACGGACAGTGAAAACCCGGATCTGCAAGCTGTATTCCGGAAGGTAAGTTCAAAGCCGAAGTGTTTACTTCGACGTTGGGTAGGTAACCCGTAATGTTTGGTATAACTAAACATTTTATGTTTTTATTGAATGAGTTGCTTGACGACGACACATTTATATTACAAAGTTCCCTTAAGTTAAATTGTGAATTATTAACTCCGGATATCCGGATCTTTGATTGTTCCGTTTTTAATCCTAATTTATTTTTCAGCTCCTCAGTAATAAAAGACGATTGACTACCTGCATCAAGTAACGCCCGCGCCTGGTAAGTAGTGTTATCACTTACGTTTTTAATGTTCACTACCGCAGTGCACAAAATTACCTGATTTGTGGTCGACGCGGAAGATGAAGCCGGTAAGGAATGTAAACATTTGTTATCATTTATATTTTGTGTTTGTGATTCGTCAAGTTTAGTAAGGTGCAATAATGAATTATGTCTTTTGTTACAGAAACGACATGGACCTAATTTACATTGTTGTGTGGAATGCCCTTTACGAAGACAATTTTTACACAGTTTTAATCTTGTTGCTTCGATTAGTCTATCTTCTATAGTTAAATCTTTGAACTTGGAACATTCCATTATGCGATGAGATTCGCTACAAAGCGAACACTTCATCGTTTTATTTGCAAAGGATGAAGTTACCAGCGCCCTTGAAGATTTATGAAAAGAATTATTATTCTGATGATTATTTTTTTCCGATTTGTTCGTGTGCATTGTTTCAAGAATATCGGCACGATTGCGTAAGAACAAAATAAAATCGTTCAATGTAGGTAAGTTTGTGAAATTATTTTTATGTTCTTCCCATTTACGGCCTGTTACCGAATCTAATTTGTTAGAAAACAAGTATATAATTAACACATCCCAATGGTCAGTATGCTGTCCTAACGTTTCTAGTGACCTTAGATTTTTAGAAATATGATCGACGAGGAATCGAATTGCCTTGTGAGATTCCCGACTAAGGGGTTCTATTGAGAATAAGGATTTTAAGTGATTGTTGATGAGAATTTTCTCATTATTATACCTATCTTTCAGTAACTGCCATGCTACTTTGTAGTTAACAGATGTAACCTCTATAGACTTCACTGCGACAAGAGCACTATCCTGCAGGGATGATTTTAGATAATGAAACTTGTTTATGTCTGGTATTGATTCATTTTGGTTAATCAAGGAGTCGAACGTATCCCTAAATTCAAGCCACTTAAGATAATCACCGTTAAAAGTAGGCAATTTGATTATAGGTAGCTGTATGTGGTTATTAGGTTGATAACTACATTCACTTCCGTGTTGAGACGTTTTCTTTGCATTTACAAAAATATCGTCTCCTTGATTTGACGATTCAATGATGATCTGAGCTGAAGATATGAGTGAGTAAAATCTATTTTCGATGCTATAGCGTTCTTTTGATTGTTCTTCGTCATTAGATAGAACTTCTATTTCAATTTGCAATGCGTCGAAGTCAGAGAAGAGTGATTCTAACTTTTGTAAACGTAAAGATAATTCTTTAACGTCCGCTTTCTGAAGGTCAGTGGTAGGTATTTGACTAATTACAGCCAAATAATCCTTAAAAACTGTTAATCGCCCCTTTATAGAACTTCTTTTTCTTATTAACTGTTTAAGTGATGTATCCTCAGCCTCAGATAACACCATTTCTTTCTCAGTACCAGTCATGACAATTAAAAAATTAATTTAACCAGATAAGTTGAATTGAGTAAAGTTATTGAGTAGGTAAATGAGTATACAGAGTTACCGATCCTGCTTTGAGTGTATGTTGCTCCACCGCGCCGTCAGCTGACGCGGCACCGTTGTTTTCACGGTCAAGGTCGCTGGCGGCGCTGCAACACGCACGAGACAGTAGCTACACTAGCCACGCGCCGCGGCGCGCCGTGAATGTGTGCGTTGCGGCCGCTCGATGATCGATCAGATCGATTTTTCCTGAAATTAGTCGGCAAACTACTTAAAGCAATGCAATCACTAGGTATTAAAATGAAAAAAGGGACAACTTGGTCATTTTGATACTTAAATATAATAGGTAAGTAACGTGGGGAAAGTTATGACAAAGCCTTTTGAAAAGTAGGTACAATTTTAGAGCAACTTTCAGCTATAATGTAGGTATGTTATGTCAGCTGTGTCATTTATTGAACTTAAGCTGCGTATGTTATAAGTTACTACCAAATAAGTTGAGTCCAGTGGATGACTTGCTAAGCGTAACCGTTAGATAGTAGTACCTAGATAGGTATCATTTACAGTATGTTTATTTACAGTGTACTTATAGTGCTTAAGCTGAAAGCATAAATAAGCTCGGCTAACGGGAATTAAAATAATTATGTAGGTACTTATTGTTAAAAGGTAAGTAAGCGCTTAGTTGGTAGGTATTTAAATACCTACATTAAATAACTAAAGATGCGTTAGCGTTGTTGCATTTGCGCAATAAAGCTATAAGTAATGTATGGAAGGTACTAAATTAATACAATACCTATTCCCAAACCACAATTACATTTAGATGGAATTCAAAGAATCACACGAGCAACGTTGCAAAGCGGTTGATGTTTTTTATTTAGGTACGTAAGTATGTATGTAGTAGGTAGGTATAACAAATGCAGTGTCTTTTGACTAAAGCTGCGTTTGTTTGCTAATGATTACGTTAAATAATTAACTAAAATGCGCAATTAGAGTTTTATGAAATTAGGTGGATGTATATCACCTAAGAAATTATGAATGTAATGTTATCAGAATGTTACAAATGCAGTGTCATTTGACTAAAGCTACATTTGCATGAAAAAATAACATTATTAATGTTTAATTAAATTGCTACAGACGCGTAGTGCTTGTATAAGCAATGATGAATAGACTTTGCAATGTTGAAAACAACTTAAGATGCAAAGTTTGATGAGATTACTAGCTGATTAAGCCACGTTACGAGTTAGGACGCAACAATGATCACACTCAAGAATTGGAAAAAGAGGAAGGAAATATAGGAAGCGGGCACTCGCCTGACTTGCGTCTCGATGCGTGGAACGCTCCTGGCAATGGATGGCAGCTGCGTGTCCCTGATCGCTCCGATTTTCCTTTGGCTGGTCCGTCTTCTTTCCAATATGGCGTGCAGTCACGTCTCCGGCAGCGATGTTACGACGTTCGCGAATTAGTTTTCGAGTCTTGTCTTATGGTCGCCAGATTGGAGGAACTTTATGTCCATTTAAAAGAATGATGAACTTTCACAGGTTTATTAATTAAACAATTGAGGTTAAATAAAATTTATAGCGCGAGTGCGTGCTTGCCGCGGTACGCGGTAGCTAGTGTCTGGCGGCCTCATTCGCCGCTCGCTCAGGCATCTGACGCGCTCCCCGCGTCCCGCGCCCGCTCCCCGCTAACAGGCTTGTCCACTAGGCAACCCAGGCATCCATGTACGTATCCGGGGGACCTCGGTCCGCTAATTAGGCAGCCCACTGTGTCGGGTCTAGTCGGGTATACGGATGCTTTAAACTAGGCACCCCAGGCATCCATATATCCGAGAGACCTCGGTCCGTTGAGCAACCTACCTCGCGGGGAGACCGGTGTTGTGAGATTAGTGTGCGTGAATAGATTACTTGAATAGATATGGGTGCGGGGAGGGATCTCGGGAACGGAATGATCACTCGTCGGAATAGGAGGTGGCGAATGGTCCTCTAGCGGCGGTCCGGCGGCTATTTATAGGCGGGTCGCCCCGCGCCCCTTGTATTCTCCGGAGTCGTCTGTGTGGTGCCCCGCCTCGTCTCGCACACGCCGGGCGCTCTTGTGGCTGCGGTGTGAGGGTAGGTGTGTTGGACGGTTGGTTTGTAACGGCTCGTTACATTCTCCCCCCTCAGCAGAAGAATTTTTACCTGGTAAAAATTCACAGGTCATGTAGATACATACAAGGAAAAATTAAGAGAACGGTGCATGTACTGGTGCATTTGTTTACAAACGGGTTCCTACTGTATCATCTGGATTCAGGATATATTTTATTTACTTAGATATTTATATCAGGTTAATTTTACACAGTATAATATTATTAGCTTTGGTAAAAAACAAGTTACACGGTATTGTCCATGAGCATTTCATCCCTGCTTGGTGCCGGTAAGTTCGGACGGAAACGGTATATTATATTCGGGATTCTTTTCTACATAAAAGATGTGAATATTTTGTTTTTTACAAGACATGAGCAAGGATAAAATGCATGGTTGGTTTTACTTACATTGTAGGCTATGTGTATATAACTTATTGTGTACTGATATACATTTTCCTGTTAATTACATTAGGTATACGGTTTCAGCTTTACGGTTTTAAATTGTTTACATATCAAATAAATTAAAATTTATACGGCATGTGCCCTTGCGCTGAAATTTACTCGGATACTCGGTCGGTTTGACACTTGACATTGACTTGACAACTAAAATTCTAACCTGTGTACGTTCACAGAGTAACGTATTGGGCTGCGTTCAAAAATTTACAATCTTTATTCTAAGTCTGAGCAAAATTTTACTTGCGACTTTGATGCAATAAGGTGGATGTTATACGTTTAACATGTCTGTGTGTCTATTATTTACTTATATTATATTATACTACGGACGGACGGTGTAAAATGTGTGCATTTGCGTTTACATTTTTACCTATTTCTATATTTTTAACACAGATTGCGGTTTTACGGTTGTATATCTATAATTAAATTACAAATTATACATAATAAAATTTATACGGTACGGTACGGAATGACTAGGTCATAAATATAAAAATGTTTAAACTTTTTATGGCTATTTGTCTTCAATCTTCATTATGTTGATGATTGAGGGTAGGTTTGGAATAATCGGTTCGTTCGGCATCGCATGAGTACCGCGGCTAGGCACATCTGGCGATGGGTGATGACGTAGTCGGTAGGTTATTACTGCTTCGGTTCGGTGGAATTTGGTTGCAGCGAGTTTGATAACGATGATTTTAGTCGTTCTTTATACTTTTTCATATGATGAAGAACATCTTTGTACATCCCGGGCCAGTAATATGTTTCGGCAATGCTTTTTAGGATTTTTCCCGTGCTTCGGTGGCCTGTTGTTGTTGGTTCATTAAGGTGTTGTTCGATAATCGACCTTCTCTTCAATGTCGGAACGCATAATTTCCACTGCGATTGTGCATTGATCTTGACCCCGTATCTCGGATTTACAATTCGTTTATGGAGTGAGCTGTTTTTAATCATAAATGTTGGGTCGTTTTGAGGCGAATTTCGGGTTTCGGACATTTTTCGGTCGAACCATTCTTTTCGTTCCTGGATTGAAGCTGTGTCGAGATATTTTGGTGGATGTTGTTGCTTGGGTTTTTTCTTATGCTTGCGGGACTTTGTCTTTATTGGGCCGTTGATTATATTATTATTCGGTGGTGTTGAATCATTTGCGACGACTTCGGTGACTTTCGGTGTATTTTCGGTATTTTTGTCCCAGGTTATTGTGGCTCCTGCCTTTCTTAGGAGGTCTATGCCTATGATAACTAGGTTTGGCGGTGAATAAGCTGGTAGTACGAAGAGTTCGTGTTTTAATTTTCTCTGCCGTATCTCGATTTCTGGATCTATTTTGAGTTTCACGTCCATGACTCTGCCATCTGCGACGGTTACTCGCATCCCTGTGACTTTTTCTTTGTCGGCGTTTGTCGAGTTCTCTTCATAAATGTTTCTACTTATGTATGATCTGGTGGAGCCTGTATCAACTAACGCTCGGTATATGATTTTACCTATTTTTACGTCTTCAAAAATTCGTTGTTCTGGTCGGTTTTCTTCGGCGGTTATGTTCGTGTCTCCGAACTTGGTTTCTCTTCTGCAGCAGTTGCGCGTTAGTCTCCCGAGGACTCCGCATTGGCTACAGAACAGTACTTGCCTGCCCCGGCATTCCTTGTGTGAGTGGCCTGTTTTGCCACAGTTCCAACAGCATGTGGTCTTGTCGTATTTTTCGTGTATTTTACGCGGTTCTGGTGATGTTTCTGGATGATTCTTCGGTGTCTGGCGGTGTCGGTCTGGTCGGTGGTTCCACTGTTGAGATGAGGATTCTTCTGTGATCTGCTCGTACTCGGCTGCCTGTTTTATTAATTCCCCGAGGCTGGTGAAGTCTTGCTTCTTGATGTAGTACTTGTAACTCGCGTTCATGTTTTCGTACACTCTTTCTTCTTTTTCGGTTTTGGTCATTCTTCCGTACCTTCTCATCAGGGTTTGTATGTCGGTCAGGTAATTGACGAAAGATTCACGGTGGTGTTGTTTTCGTGCGATGATCATTTCGAGCAGGTTCTTCTCGTATCCCGCCGGGTAGAAAAAGAGTTTGAATTCTTCTAGGAAGTCCTCCCACTTTTTCCAGTTGTCAGAGTTGTTCCTGTACCATAACAGCGGTTTACCTCTTAGTACTTTAGGTAGTACCTGGAGTAATCGGTCCTGCGGGACGTCACCTGATGACGTCAGTTCATCCAAACGCTCGATGAACTCAACCGGGTCGCATGCGGTGTCGAACGAAATATTCCATTCCCTCACGATGGATGACAGGTTCAACTGGCTCGCGGTTCTGGTCTGGTCTTCGGATGTCATCTCGAAGGTCTCCTCCTCTTCTTCTCTGATGTGGTCGGACAGCTGCTTCCTCAGCTTGTCTACGGTTAAATTTACAGTCGGTAGCTTCCTTTCCCTACTTTCCCTTATTAATTCCTCTTTACTAAGGTTATAAATCCAAGAAGTTGGCATTTGATGCTGTATATTTACCTACTATAAAACGGGGCCAGTGTGTAATCGGTTACTATAACTTAAATAAAAATGACCAACAAAATTTTATTTGCTCTTTACTTTTGAATTGTAATTTTTGTGAAACGAGGTCGGTCGGTCGGTTGTCGGTCTATTTTTAGAATGATTACGGGTAGATATTTAAGTTGAACGGTTAGTCAGTCGGTTGGTTATTTCTAGTGAATTACGTGTTATTACGGGGGGCTAAATAGTATTAGATATTAATGAGAATATGTGGATTTTTCGTTGGGCGCCAAATGTAATGTAACAGCTCGGCAGGGGCTGGTCTGGATCACCGGGGAGCGACCCCTGGGCGAATCGACCTGCCTGGCCTCCCCCGAGAGTAGGGGTTGGGTGCTATATTGTAATGTGATACTTACCCTTATGACTAACGTCCCTAGTGCTTAGGGCTGGTACCTACCTAATAACTCTCAATTAATATGTACCGGGAAGCGGTCTTAGACTAGCTCAGCTTGACGCCGGCCTCTGAAGGAGTGCCTGGTCGCTTGGGGGATCTACAATGACCGTGAAGCGGTCCTAGCTATCCTGATCTTGATCCTGAGGCCCCGGGAGGGAAATAACCTCGATAGGTGTACGGGGTGATAATTAATAACACTGATTAAATAGTGTAACACAATTGAGGCGGCACTGGACCCGCTTTATTTACAATCAAGTTAACTTATATATCTAGGGTACTTACAGCTTACGTACTTAATATTAACACACTACACAAATGCACAAATACTTATCACGGTTATTGATATTTATATTGGTCGGGCCCTGAAGGGGCCTACGCGGATGTTTCTATCTTAATAAGGGGAAGGATACAGGGTACAGGAGGTCGGGTGAATACCGGTGGTGCGTGTGGATTTGTTCCAGGGTTTGTGGAGTGTATTTGTGTCGACAAGAATGTGGCTGAAGGCCGGTGTGTATTCAGTGTTTGTATAGTTCGGTACTTACACAGATGCTTTAAACTAGGCAACCCAGGCATCCATGTACGTATCCGGGGGACCTCGGTCCGCTAATTAGGCAGCCCACTGTGTCGGGTCTAGTCGGGTATACGGATGCTTTAAACTAGGCACCCCAGGCATCCATATATCCGAGAGACCTCGGTCCGTTGAGCAACCTACCTCGCGGGGAGACCGGTGTTGTGAGATTAGTGTGCGTGAATAGATTACTTGAATAGATATGGGTGCGGGGAGGGATCTCGGGAACGGAATGATCACTCGTCGGAATAGGAGGTGGCGAATGGTCCTCTAGCGGCGGTCCGGCGGCTATTTATAGGCGGGTCGCCCCGCGCCCCTTGTATTCTCCGGAGTCGTCTGTGTGGTGCCCCGCCTCGTCTCGCACACGCCGGGCGCTCTTGTGGCTGCGGTGTGAGGGTAGGTGTGTTGGACGGTTGGTTTGTAACGGCTCGTTACAACCTAGTATTTAAAAAAAACTTTATTTACTGAAAAGACGATTTATATTAACTTAATAATAGATATCTACTACCGCGTATCGTACATTTTCCAACAAGCTTAAGTCTAGGCTTCATAATATCATGCTATCTGAATGTTTCATGAGCCATAGTCCTTTAGTAGTGGATTCATATTTATATAGTTCAGTTACTTTTCGAGATAACGACATCGCAAGTGGAATACTGATGTCCGATTGAAGTTCCTCTTAGTTATTATTATAATAGTCGAGGCCATACAGCCGTTTTCACAACTGAGAATATGAAGTTAACCGACAGCACTGTGAGATAAGTCAAGGTCTCAATTCTGGGAGAGTATTACTTAGCGACTTGTTAGTTCTACCATACTATAGGAAGAAAAATCTCTTTCCCGAATTAAGAAGCGCGCCCATATATGTATGTATAAAAACAAAAAAGAGCAGCATAACTAAACTCCTTTTAGCCCCACGTGCTGGAACCGTAGCAACAGTCGCTGTGATCCAGGAATAGTGGAAAACGATCAATTTCCGGAAATCATTTTTCCATTTTCCGTAATCCATGCCAGGGCTGGCACACGCAAGACAGAAACGACCGCCCGATGAGAGCGGAAGCTAATTATTTGTGGCTGAATTGTTGTGCTTCCTCTGTATCCTGGTAGCCCTGAATAGGCTATAAGTGGCTGGTATTTTTATATATCATAGTTGTTAATATTTTATTTTGTATTTCCATTAATGCGTTTAAAAAGGGGTAGGATCGTGGCTCTTAATGTTATCGGTCGCAAAATAATAACTATCGTAACAACACTGTTCAATTCTGAAAGTTACAGGAATGAACCTTTTCGTATGCAACGTAGGTAGTGGCCGGTATATACAAAATAATATTTAAAGTTGTCCAGTGAGGTATGTGTACATTTCTATTCTATTACTGTGTATATAATTATGTACTATTATGTACTATTTTCTTAGATAGGTATTACCCGGCATCGCAATAAAGTACTTTAAATAATTGGATTTTTCTCAAAGTTGAACTATTCGCAATATCTGAACTACAGGAAACTTGTTTACTCACGAAACGGGACTCCAATAAGGAACTCTAGAGCAGTCTCGATCGTGATTGGTTGCATCCGCTCTGAATTAAATACCGATTCTCGAGCGACGGATAACTCGATCGAATTAACGGTCTGTAAACGACATTACCACACCTATGCTAAGTATTTAATTTTGAACCTCCCAATGTACTGAATTCAAGTCGAATGTCTTGGAGTGTAGTATTAGTATGGGGTAGGTAAGTATTTGCTGTAACACGTACGCCGAAAAGCATTTCGTTAATAAATATAAACGATGGAGTAATTTTAATGACTCCTAATGCGCTAGACTAGTTCATACCATACGTCTTTTAAGAATATTATACTTACTAAAGAATAACTAGTCACTACTATCACGGATAGTTAATCTTAGTGCGCTCATTAAATTGTAAAAGCAATTTCAGATTCTGCAAACCCTCGAATAAAATATATAGGTACAGTAGTAACGTCGAAAATTTATTTACTTTTCTGATTCTGCAGACATTTTGATTGATTCAGCAGAAACTATATTTCGTCTAGACGGTTCTATTTCGATGCTAGCAGGTGGTAAGATTTCACACTGTGTCGCCACAAATAGGTAAGATTCAGAAATATAAGCATTTTATTAGCTACGTCGGGCAGAATTTTATCATAAGTCTTTTAGCTTCGGCTTTAGCAGTGTATATTTTTACAGTCTTCTTATTCTAAGCGTGTCGACAAGCCCTAGCTGGCATAGGGTTTATCAGCGTAGTTAAGCTACGAACAACTTAAGTAACGAGATTATGACCCTGGAAGTGGAATAATGACATTCCGATGAAGATCGTGCTAGAAAGAGCATGGTGTCGGTGTAAGACAAGAAAGACGAGAATTGCAAGTAAAGTTTATCTTTTAGCATGCAGAAACCAAATATGCCAAATTTATTCGTCTGTACTGTGAGGAAGCTAGCCGAGTTACACGCAAATAAACCACTGGCGTTGTACTTCCTTGGATATGACAACGGTTGTGTCCACCTGAAAAGTGAATCTTAGTCTGCTCTATTAAAGGCTAATTTCGTACCAAACAATCGTTGGTGGTATTGTGGAGACCGGGCTTTCTGTTTTCTGACTTATGGCCTTAATTTCGCACATCGCTGCTATTTCCTTACAGCGGGAGACGGGAAACCTTGTTTGATTGTATTAATACAAATTCTCACATTTACATAAGCACAAGCGATTTACTTCTGTACTGTTTCGTTCATCTTCAATCCAGACAAATGCGTATTATTTTTTGCCAAATTCTCAGCATCACGTCATAGATTTTTATTTTGTTTTCTAACGAAGTTATTCCACTGATGAATCGCGCGAAATTGCTTCAATTTTCTGTACTTTCAATCTTAAGTCCTATAGTAAATTGGGATTTTATCCTTGGAGATTACCTTTCTTTTGTAGAACGGAAAATATGAGATACATTTAATATCGACCGGTGCCCGTATCATGTAAAGCGGTACATATAGAAAGAAAGCTGGAAACTTATAAGCTTTTTTATTGGGTCATTCTCTCTAAATATTTATAGTAAAATCCAGCGCACCCTGGTCAGTCAGCCAACTGACTCTCACCACGGAGAAAATTCTCAGGATGAATTCAACCAATCGCTAAACGTATTTAAAATTGTACGTATTCAAATCAAATTTTAAATACACTTTGTAATTGAAAGACGTTTGACAGGCGCCGAAATACGTCTAACATTTTGGTGAAACTCCACCTTAGTCTAGTTCTAGTGTTTGTCTAGGACGCGCAAAGAAGTAGCAGACTACGTAATCAAGCGCCTCTACAGCCTTAAACTAGGTAACAGTGGGAACACGGAAAGCGCATTCGTTCCCAGGATACTGCATTTGTAACAAAAGCGTCTTTTGAACCTCGAATTCTTTCAGCATTGTCAGAACAAGCCAGACATTTCATTTAAACTGTGATAAAATAATTAGGCCAGCATAGCTTGAAATTACAAGAATTACCGCTTTTTTCACAATATCTGGATAGTGGTTATCTGTAGGATAAAAATCATGGTATTACGGACAGCATTAAGAAAACGATGTTAAACTTTGCTTGATGAACAGCTACAAAATATTGTTGAATAACTGCTTAAAACTATTTTTCTATATTCAAATTAAGGTTAGATAGGTACTAAAATTCAAATGTGTGCCTCCTGAATCGCTACCGCTGTATCAGTTAAGGTAGGAAGTGGGCCTATGACGAAACATATTTATTATTAAATTTGGAGCAAGTGTTGTAAGAGTAGCAGGTGGCACGGGAACCAACTACTTAGTGTAGTCACTAATTAGTAATTACTTACCACATCGCCCCCTATACGGGGTTCCTGCCTTCTAATGATCATCAAGGGTTATGTTTTCAGTTACAATTTATATCTGTAGGTAAACTCTAGACGTGCAGCCTTTATGGGTAAGTACTTATAAATAAATTTAAAAATAATTTGGTAAATGAGACGATTCTACAAGAGTCTTTCTCAAAATAAATCAGGATTTAATCGTGGGCGATTGAATTCGGCTGAAGCGTCCTGAAAACTCAATGTTCTAGTTTTTTTTATAAACCTATGTCAAGTAATCCAACTAATCCCACACAACATTGCGCAGATAACTGAAAGAGTGGTGTAATCATGTAATCGTGAGTACACAGCAGCCGGGCCCGTACTCCTAACTATCAGTAAACAGTTAATCTGGTGGAGGGGACTCAAAGCGAGAGTGAGCTCGCGAATGTAAACTCAATTTTATACGAAAGAGCGCGCCGCGCCCGCGCTCCAGCTTTCGCGTAATTTGTGTTGCGGGCCGCTCCGAACATGCCTGAGCTGAGGTTAGAATTACTTGATCAAATTGAACCATGTCACAGTACGGTGGTAGCTCAGTCGAAGAGCGGTGATGGTAGCTCAGTCGGGTAGCGGTGATAGCTCAGTCGGGTAAGCGCCCGCTTCTCAAGCCAGGGTTCGAATCCCGGCTAGCACATGTACCAATGAGTTCTTTGAAATTTAATTACGATGTATGCCGTCGCTCTTACGGTGAAGAAAACATCGTTAGGAAACCTGCACATCTAGATTCTAGATGTGTAACCTATGTAGGTACATTGTACTCATTCAAAAAACGATGATACGGCTCGCGACTAGTCACTTGAGTACAAATTTACTTGTGAGTCACCTCTGACTACCCCTTCGGGGATTACAGTCGTGAGCATAATGTATGTATGTATGTAAGTGTCTACACAGTTTTTTGTGTAAGTATTTTTTATTTACTTTACAAATTGAACCAAACGGGACTTGATAGGACAAACCCAACTTGTATCAGAGTTTTCAAGTGAAAACGTTAGTATATCCTTAATTGTTACAAACATACACGTGGATACGGTGGATACACATTATGTAGGTGCTCGTACAGCGGCGCAATATCAAGAGTAATTACTTAAAGGACCAACTTTTTCATTGAAAGGTACAATCTGATTAACATACAATGTAATCTAGTATACTGTAATTATAACTATTTGATGATAGCAATTATCCTACACCTATAGTATACATAAATACTTAGGCAAGTTGACGATATAATAACCTATATATTTCTAAATCTTTCACATTACTACGGAACCCTTCTTACGCGAGTCAGCCCCGCAGTTTGTCGGGTTTTGTCTACTCAAGCTGTACCTCGGTAAAGGTGCCCCAATTTCCGCATCATTTCAAAACCAATTTCTTGCACCTTTGACAGATTGTCTTCCTTCTTTTATCAGTTGAAAGGGTTACCGGGGACCATGTTTTATTGGATTTATGTGGACACAATCGATGTAGTGGTAAGTCCATAGCGTTTTTTATATGTTTTATCCTTAATAGGTAGACAGATTGAATGTGTAATGAGACAAATTCTCTTGACATTATTGTTTTTGTACTGAACATGCAACATCACAGCTCTTCGCCGTCGCCAATGAAATAAATGAAACACCGCCTAGTTTAAAGCTCTGTATTCGATCGACCACGATCACGTGCTTCGCAGATAGGTAGGTACTTAAAACAATTGTTTCCAATGCATTAGGTAACACATCTAAGAAATAATTAAGGTTAAAATACCTTAATTATTTCTTACATGTGTTACGTTGATTTTTCCGACCTCATCCGTTCCAACTTTGCCGGGCAGATATTTTCATTCTAGCCAAGTCATTTAGAAAATAGGGGAAACTGAACCAGTTGAATCGTCCGGAATATTTCGTATTGAAAACGGCAAAGTCTGGAATACTTTGTGAGTGCTTGCGTTAATGTTTTGAATCACTTTAAAGTCACTTGAATAGCTCAGCGGATCTCCTCGTTTCCTTCTTGCACTTTCTTAAAGTCTACGAGGCGTATTCTAAAAAGGAGGCGACAGACACTTTCAGGGAACGGAAGCTCAGTTAGGACTTTAATGTTTTATTGTGAAATAGTTGAATTATTTTTATTTAGTGTGTGTGGGGTTTAACATGTGGCCACATACCACTAGCATGTGTTAAGAATATTAAGTATGATATCTTAACATTGTAAGATTGTTGTTTTGCTAAAGCAGATTACATTGTGTCCACGGCTATAAATATATTTATCTTCGTGTATGAAATAATATGCAAAATTGTTCGATGATACATAAGAATGCCCATCAATAATGTAAAATGAAGGTACTCGTATATTGAAGTCCATACTCAAGTTGTAAGCAGCAAAGTTATTTTATTGCGTACTTGTAAAATACTTTAAAATAATGTCATATTATAATGATAGCTCAAAGAAGCATAGCTCAAATCTAAATATCCTTGTACCCAAACGCACCTAAAGGCTTCTCTGCATAGCGACCAGGCAACGAGGTTGCTTCTCAGTTTAACCTTGAATTTTGTTGGCACACTGAACTTTATTGGCGTAACAAGATAAGACATAATCAAATAAAGTTCTGTTCGAGGTCGGTTCATGGACTTTCTTCTCTATTTTATTTATTTATATGATTTCCTTTCTCATGACTTTCAACGAGAAATATAGGTATGACGATGATTTTGAGTTCTTAGTTTATATTGTAACCCCCTTATTCATAAAAAAGTTAATGGAAGCTTTAGCTATTGAACTGTTCTGTCACTCTCTGACAGAGAACAATTTGTTCTTCAACAGAGAGTGACAAAACTGTTCAATAGCTAAAGCGTCCACTAACTTTTTTTATGAAAAAGGGGGTAAGTATACGTGTATATTTCATATCGCGTCTAATGTTCGTTCTGTAAGTATTAGAAGAATTTCCAACTTTTTTAAATATGTAATTGTGTATCTGTGTTGTACAAAATATAAATAACAATTAATATGTATACATATGGATAAGATAATAATCACAAATAACAAACTTTATTATATTATTTATTATAAATGACTAAAATGACCAAATGCAATTAGAAAGGACTCAGCCGCAAGCAACATACACTCTGGAAGAGATTTTCACTAAATAGTGTAGACAGATACATAAGCTAATTAAAAAAAATATAGGAAAATTCATATAAAAGTACGTGTTGATAATAATTATTAGCTTTCCTTAACTCACGCTCTAAGAACTTTTATCTGAGGAATCTAGAGATAAACTAGAGTCAACAATTTACGAAGAAATATAAATAGAAAACTTTCAGTATAAAATCTGGCAGATAAAGATTAGCCTCGACACCTTCAGAAAACCAGCTACAATTCGAAAGAAGAAAGAGAAAGAAAATTTATTTGTACAATCTTATGTGGCATTCGCAACATTGACGCTACTTTTATCATCAAAAAACACTCTATTGACAAAAAGCGGACGTTTCTTTCATGTAAAAAAAGGAGCCTTCGCGAGTGTCGTGGAACCAGTTCCTTGCATCTGTCGCGTCCGGCGCATCTTGACGCTAATTTGGCTGGCCAATCTTTTCACCACGGCGACACACCTTACTCTAGTTTTTGTCACTGAAACGCAAAGAAGAAGACTTAAAAAGACACATAAAATTAAGGTAAAATGTGGTGCGCTGTTGAGCTGGTTGTGAAACAAATGAATGCTGATAGGCCTTTACCTTTTTATCTGGTCGGCTGGAAGCGTTTCATGGGATTATCGATTTTCGGAACAGCTATAAAATTTCCATAAATATCTCTTTTTATAGGCTTTACATTTACTTGGCTTGGGCCGTGGAATTGCGAAATGCTAATCCATCGTAATATAAGATCTTTGTTTTTAGCATCTTTAATGATGTAATAAAAATATTATGAATTTTCTGAGAGTGGATGGTAAGTCAGCCGTGAGAGCGCCTTTTTCTCACGACAGAGATGTAAATTCTTTACAATTTATGTAAAATGTATACAATATGTACCTATACAGGTATATAACATCGCTCTTACGGTGAAGGAATCATAGTAAGGAAGTCTCCATAATTATCTGGATTTAGCAAATCTTAACTTATCGTCCGAGTTAAGAATGCAGTTTAAACCTTATCAAGGGGGTGTGTATAAAGGTTTCATTGGAATCAGCCAGGTGCAGGCATTCTGGCCCCCCACAGATAAAATAGTACTTAATAGAATACTGTCGGGAACTAATAATACAGGGTCCTGCTAAATCTCTAAGGCATAAACAACTCAAGAAAAATACGCATTGAATCTTTCAGAAATATTCCGATAACAGGCAGCGCTAACAACATAGGATAATGGCATCTTTCGGCCTTTTCAGATGTGGATGTAAATGTGAGTGGATACAATTCCGCTGGCGACTACGACTGCTAACAAGCGACTGGAGGGTTACTCTATACTGACGAAACATGAACGAACGAGAGCTATCGTGCAATCGGCCAGTTTAATGCAACGAGATAGAGTCGTGGCTCACGCAGCAGCGCTTGGAAAATTAGTTTTTCGTCATGTAGAGTGACCCCCTGCGACCATCTGCATATCGACCAGTGAGCGGCCGAGCGACCGACAAACTCAATTGGTCTTCGTTGGAACAGGTATGTAGCTCGAGCACTAAAATGTGGCGTTTTGAGAAGTCACGTTTTTACTCTACCTACAGCATCGTTCCAGGAGGGTCACTCTATATGACGAAAAACTAAGTTTCGAAGGACTGCTGCGCGAGCCACGACTCTATCTCGTTGTATTAAACGTGCCGATTGAACGACAGTTTTCATTAGTTAGTTTTTCGTCAGTATAGAGTAATCCTCCAGTTCTCTGCACAGGTTTTATACGTATTACATAGTACAGAAAAATAAAATATACCTAGCTCCTCTAACTTTGATAGGTAACGACAGGTAGAATGGAATGGCAGCGCCCGATGTCGATTTTGTAAAGATGCAGTCAAGTCAGAAGTTACCTACTAAATAACGTGACAAACTATAGTGGATTGAGTATAGCAATAACTTTGTTATTTTATGCCCCTGCAGCTTAGGCGGTGAAGTGCTGAAGCGCAGAGGCCTAGGTCTGGTCCAGTTACGTAAATAAACTGTAGAGCTATGTGAACCGTATAGCAATAATTAGGTTAGTACGATTGTGAAAATAGATTTTAACCTAACCGAAGTTATGAACCCCTGACATCCAACAAAAGTGGCATAACATTTGAACGGCTAAGCAATGCCATTTTTAACATCTGTATTGAGAAATGTGCGATTATGTTAATTTATTTACTGAGTTTGTATCGTGCTTTTTAGTATCATGCATCCCTAACTATATATATTCATAATTTAAGTTTTATGTATCATCGCCGTCGGATACCCAGAATATGTCCCTATACATATATGCCTACCTAGTTTTAAATAATTTATTAAAGCACCCGTTAAATAGGTAGCAGTTAAATCTGTTGATGGCAATACAGTTTATCCGAAATCCAATACGAGGAACTGAGAAGTGGTGGCAAAACTCTATCGGCCGAGGGGACGCCTAACGTTTGTCTTTGTCAAAATCTGAGCACCTACGAGATTTTAAGGTTTTAGTTCGGTCTTCCTGCAGATAGGGACACTGATAAATTGTTTGGAATTTCGTAGGCACTCGATCGTTAGTTTTTTTTAAATTCTGGATTTAAGATGCAGGCCGTGTATTGTTAATATAAAAGTGTTCTTTAATTATTATTTCTACCAGAATAAAAACGATAAAAAATTATAAATTTTGTCTTCCTGTAATTGCCATGGCATTCGTAAAACAGTGAAATAGTGAATGTTTTGCAATGAATTCTGATAAACCTACGCCACATAAGGTGCACGGGTGAAAATTAGGGCCCTGAATTCTATTACAGATCATTTGAAATTTTGTACTTACACTTTACTCGCAAAAATCTATTTTAATCTTTCTTGTAAAATATTATTGAGTTACAAAGTTTCTAATTTATTGTACGGGCCCTGACTCTTCAAATATCTTGCAGATAGGATCTTTATTCACTCAATCAGTTAACAAAATTTAACTTCACTTCCTTTCGGCAAAGTTCTAAGGGAGTCCTTATTAAAGTGTCAATAACTAATTACCATTTCATCATTTTAAATATTTTGAGGCCGAACCGTTCATGTTGGGTCATTTTAAAAGTTTGTGAGTAGAGTGTGTGTTCATTAATTTTATCAAGAATGTGGAACAGTTAATAATTTAAGTAATTAGGCCTTCTATTTATATCCGTCTCTTGAGAATCCGTCCTTTTTCATGAAGTTTCACATGAAACGCGAGCGCGTATGACACGAAAAAACATTAATTAAAAGTGGAATAGCGTTTCAAAATTTAATTTGGCTAATGTGTAAGGACGCGCGGACCGCCGCCGCCGCCGCCGCCGCGACGCACTGACACGGTTTCCTCTCGCACTCAGGGTGCCATTCCACCAGGAATGTGCTGTACTTACTATGGATATATTTATATATTTTTTTGTAGCTATGTGTATAGCTTGTGAAAACGGATTATTTTTTTTTAAATATAGTGTAAACTTGAATTATTAAGCTTACCTTATATTATTAATGTATACAGGGTGTTGCGAAAAGGGTATACTAAGCCGAAACCAGCATGTGTAGCATGTTATATCTAAGCCCGAAACTGAAATCAGAATTTCAAAATTCGTGATTACATACATATAACAACCCCTTTTTGCAACACCCTGTATAACTAAGTAGGTACTTATTAAAAATATAAATCACATAAATGTAATTATAATCGTGTTTGTATTACTTGAAATAATAAAAGGAATTTGATGAAAAACCAGCATATCAGTATGCTAAGAGGTGATTTACTCGTGCGGGTCAGGAAGTGCTGCGTCATGCAAAGCAAGCATAAGTCACCCAAACTACGTAACAAATTGCCCACTTTTCATATTCGCATCTATTGGGCAAGTTTCCCGCCGGCCGGCAAAAAGAGTTTGACCTATAAATCTGAATAGAATACGCCATTGAGTTTGGGATCGGAAGCTTTGAACGTTATTCCAGGTTATTCTGACTTTAGCAATGAAGGCTACCCTCGATGATGATTAGTCATAGAGCTGTGCTTACAAAATACACACCTGCAATTAAAAAGTACCATCTGCCATTAACGTTCCATACGTCACTGAAACTTTTTCATTGCTCGTGTGTGTATTATGGCTCCACTACACGTCCGCGGATGCGTCCGGAGATGCATACAGAGATGACCTCCGCGGACGTGTAGAGGGGGTCATTTGGGCATCTGTTGTAGGTATTTGACGTCTGCAGACGCACCTTCCACCGATCCGCTTGTTGTCGGTTTTCCTGGCACAGATCAAAGGGTTCAAGCGCGAGCGTCCGGCATCGTGACCACACGTTCGCGGACGCCTTAGACAGTGAGACCAGAATCGTCTTCTTTTCCACTTCTTCTTGATAACTCAACTACGATGCAAACTCAAGTAGTAGTCAAAAGTACTAATACACATAAATAGCTGCAACGGCTGCCGTTTCGATGTCCATTTTTACGAGTAGCGTCTGCCGATATTCAACTCAGACTGACCAGTCAACAGACGTGTGGTCACTTGCAGAGATTCGTCTGCAGATGCATCCGCGAACGTCTCCGGACGCATCCGCGGACGTGTAGTGGGGCCATTAGCGGTAGCAGTAGCGGTTACAGCAACTAATAAATAATCTATCTAGTACACTGCGTAATTATAGACAACTGGACAGGTCGAATTCTATGAGTAATGAAACCAAACAGAAATGGCTGATCCATAAAACGTACAAAAATCTATAAATATTTATTATGAGTATTATAGGCTGATTTTTTAATGGTAAGAAGTGTTATCTGAAGAATAAAATTGTTGCTGTCATTGTCTAATACAAACATTCAGAAGTGACAGTCACAATTTAATTCCTCAAATAACACTTATCTGACTATTGAAAAATCAGCCATAATTTCATTTTTATTAATTTTATCGATGCGCGATCGCGCCATTCTTTGTGTGTCGTCATCATAATATTTATTATGAATATTATGATTACGAGACACAAAGAACGGCGCGCGAATAGCTTCACCGGAAACTTTTCCAATCGGAAGGAAAAATTATTCCGATTCCCAGTACAGGCGATATTGGTCGTTGCGGCGTTCATTACGCCTGCCCACCGCTTTATTGCCAAACCGTGGTCCAAGTTACTGGGGGGTCACTCTATGATGAAAAATCCATAGGTCGCTGGTTCATATCCGGCTCGGAGGACCACTTTCGCATGTATAAATAAAATACGAAGTGGGTTTAGTGGACTGTATTTTATTAATTTTAAGTTAAATTTTAAATACAGTTGCCGTCCATGGCCAATAGAAAAATCAGAAGGGGCAAATTGCCACTTGCAAAAATAAAGAAGAAATGACATTTGCAACACGCAAGGTGCCAGAAATTACTTAATAATATCCACACTTACTTTATGTTTAAAACATTTTTGCACATTATGTTTCGGAACGCTGATGCGCGAACCACAACTCTATCTCGTTGCATTAATCGTACCGATTGCACGACAGCTCTCGTTCGTTCCTTTGGCTCAGCGCACACCAAGAGCAGAGCAGAGCAGAGCATATTGTGAAATCATTGAAAAATTAATCTTATGATAATTCCATACATTTCAAAATTGAATACACGTCCCAACTTGATGCTCGACCATGCTCGAGCTTTCTAGTAAATGTTCGAGTATGCGTTCTACATTTTGCTCGACCATGCGCGAGCATTTTGCAGTTCGGTGTGCGCTGACGCTTTTTCGTCAGTATAGAGTACCCTCATGGGGCCTACGATGTTAAGGAGACTAGCTCAGCTAATCACAACTCTATCTAGTTGCAATAAACGTACCAATCGCATGACAACTCTGTGAAACTCTCGGTCAGTGACTCAGTGAACCGGTGAAATAATAATATGACCCCTGAAGCCGCTACGATTTTGCTCCATTCACAACTCGGGCTACTCCGTCCTTGGGCGAGTATGAACAGCCAGGATATACTGGCTGATAATAACTTGCGAGCATTCACCATCGTCGGTGACGCTGGTATACTTTATTTGATGACCCGTGAATATTTTTATGATGCAATCCGCATGCTGTTATTTAAAATCAGCTTTAGTTACATTTGATTTGATACGTCAGTCGTGGAGGCTCATTTCGTGCAACTAAACGCGAGGTACCTACCAATATTCTTGGCTATGGTATCGTAGTTTATTTTCTCTATGGGCTAAGGTTAACCAAGGAAATTAGCACTTGAATTCTTTAACAGTTCCTCTCCCGCAGAACAAGCAAGGCAAATAAATACTGAAACGGGAAAGTAACAAAAACGATGTTGGCAAACTTTGTTCATGCATAAACTTACAAATTAATTATAATGAATCAAGGCTGTGTGGGAGAAAATAACGCAGCCGTAGTATCATATCGGATTCTTAAATGGAAAATGAATTATTGTAAATAACCAATCTTACTGATCAACAAGAAATACTGATCAATTCCTTAAGTAAGTACCCTTACTGCTGCACAATCACTCTACCGCGTTATTAAAATTAAATATAGTAAGCTGAGCCTGGGTTTGTTTAGCTTTCCATTTTTTAACACCCTGTATATGTATAAGGTTATCGACCGCTTGGCTGCCCTCCAACACCGCGATAACCAGACTCAGGGTGCAGGAGACCAGAATAGTGACTCCAAGTGGCGGCAAACTTTCCTGATGGACGAGCCCTAACCTCGGACTATAAACTTTGTTCTGTATAACTTATTATGTATGTATGTACGGTGGCCTGCGCCTAAAAGTATACAGGCGGAGTTTTTAAAATAGATCCCTCATGATGAAGGGACCAGCTACATCTGTTATAAATCCGGGGATGTGTTGTGTGTGATGTGTTTAGCAGTGGTGTTTATGTGGATGTGCTTGAGCAGCATGTGAGCTTGTGATCGCTATTTTAAAAACTTCGCCTGTATACTTTTAGGCGCAGGCCACCGTACCAGTCATACCACTTTAAAGTCTTTCCTTCATAAGGTCATTTTAATTTTTATAAAAGGGTAGTATAGCACTTAAAATCTTATCAGATGGTTTGCAGTTACTGGTGTTCAGTTTCAGTTCAATATTACTGATACGAAGGTATTTAATCCTATCAGTCTGTCTGTCAAAACAAAATAAAAGCAATGCCAAAAAAATCTACGAAATAATAACATACTGAAATCTATTTATTTTCTACTACCAAATACCCAATTGGGTGTATGGATTAAAGTTTTAACACCACGGTAGAACTTACACAATAGTCTTAGCCCACTTACGCTAGCTACTTCACACTCTTTCAGGAAACGGGCTGAATCTTTCAGTGAGGAAACATGCCTTCGCTCCTTGCTGTTTATAATGTACCAGTCACCCGATAACTTGGCCGAGGTCCAACTTGATTTGTGAGCAAATCTAGAGGGAATTTCGAACTTGGTCGCTTTAGCTCTAAGAACCTCATGGTATCCTTTAATAACATTGGTTCGGGAACTACTTGGCATGGATATGGAGTTGCTTAATGTCCCTATAGATTTAGTTATTATTAAGGACAAAGTTTGTCATTGATTTGAATCAATTATTGAGTTCATTATTAGGTTAAGGTACTGTTCAGTACGAATCTCAATTAGAAATACGGACTATTTTCTTACCTCTTTCGATCATATCTTTAGGTTCTAGAAAACCAGATAAAAAACTCTGTGAACTCTGTGTGTCAGCTTATGTTGAAAATCACAGTTATCATCACGCAAAATAGTTTAAATTAATTTAATTCGTCCGAAGCATACTTACTTTTTGCAATGAAAATTCGCATGATCATGTTTGCAAGTTTCCTTACGAATCCCACGATACAGTAACTGTATATTAGGTACGAGCATAATATAAATATACAAAACGATACTCGTGGAGACAGTCCGAACACGATGAGTCAGCAGAAACGTCAGATGCAGCATTTCCACCAGTCAGCGGTCGCCGACACGACGCGCGTTTTTCCAAACAGTTCGATAAAATTTAACCTCATTCCAGCCTCATTCATAAACGTATAGAAAGTTCTAGACGTGTGCAAAATATAGAAAGCGATTTGTCTCCGTCGCCGCCGCGGCTTGCCCCGCATGCTCCAACTTTTTGCCCCTTTCGGAATTTGTGAAAGAAATTGCGCCAAGAGCTTCCTGTTAGGGAAACGTATTTTCACATGTTTTTTTTTGCTAATTACAACCAGTGAAGTTTAGAGCGTCACTGTGTTCGTTGAAACAGCTGTGCTAGTTAAAGCTAGTAAGTTAAAACGTTACACTTAACTTAGTAGCTTTTAAAACATCAATTTATCGTCTTCTTTCTCTCAATTTATAAATAAACTGTTTATGTTTCCACAACGCACGCTCAAAATTTATATTAAAACACCTACAGGTATTTATGAACTTTTATTTGGAAAATAAAACATAAGCACGTAATTCAAATTTCGAATTCCGTTGAATCGACAACAAAAGCGGCTAACATTTGTATTCCAAACAAAAAGACAGTTGAAAAAGCAACACAATCGGATCGCAGTGAAGGGCCACAACATAATTTTGTGACAAAGAAAAAAATAGAAATATAAAGTGAAGCACCCTTTTCAACACGCGGGGAGGCGTCTGAATAATTTGTTGTGACAAATCGCGAGCCTATTCAAAACAAGCGAGCGAAGAAGCCGTAAATTTATGTCTCGCCTAGAGGCGGACTGCGGCCACTTTTTGCCTTTTTTCGGCCCTTTTCGGCCAGATCTAATTCCGAAAGTTACACTGCAGCTATAACCTGTTGCAAATAAATATATTTGCAATACGTTTTTTTTTAAATTGCGTTACACTGCTGATTTAAATTATGTGTAAGTTCTGTAATGGGTAGAGATGTTAAAACAGTATCCTGCCACACAGTATGCGCAGTATACCTACGTATCTATTACTATTCCAATAATCCTCTAGGAAGTGTAACCATAGCCAGTCTATGTCTAGGTAGAGATTGATTATGAAATATTTTGGACATCATTGCCCCAAGTGAACAAAGGAGGAATTACCATTTATCTAGATACTTCAACAACACTCCTGGAAACTCCAATTTTTACTCCATACAGTTATAATAATAAATAAATAATTAAAAATAACCTTTGGATTAGCCAAGGTAAACTCTAGTTCCGTATAATGCGGAGAGGCTGGGCTTGCAATTCGAATGGCATTTGTTTTTCGGCTTGCGATGCGAGCGACAAATTGCTGAATTTGCTCGGGTTTATCGGAAACCAATTCACATGCCGCCTTTGAATAAGGTGATTTTTAATGAGATTGGCACACTTTTAAATACAACTCCATATAGTTTTCCTTTAAAATATACCTTAAAACATGGGCGTGTGCATTTTCTTGTAAACATAGTTAAATAAAAGGTGTTAAAAAGCGTACACACTATATTTTGAAAGATTTGGGGATCACCCCAATCCTAAGAGGATCACCTTGCGGTATTGCTATAAAGGCACTCTGTTTCTGGCTTCATTTATTTTGTAATCTTACCTCGGTAGCCGTGTTATGCATTTCTGTATAAATAAGCTTTTTTCTTATACAGTGTGTTTTGGATCACTGCATAGTATGACGCGCTCTAAGCGTCCATCATCACTAATCTGAAAAACCCTAAGAAGATCAAAATTTACAGCGTTTTTGATCTACGCCGTAGCACAGATGGAGTAGGGTGAACTTTATCCTATTAGCTCATAGCTATTCGCTGTTACGAGTATAACAGATTTGATAAATTGACACTCAGACCATAGTGTTCTGTCGTATTATTTTGAACCAAACCAATCTTGACTCGGTTATAGCTTCAAAGCATCGACCGTTCAAAGCTATTACATTCATCTATAAGTAACGTCACTGTGAATAGCATTTGAATCTGCGTTGTATTGATCGAGACGGGCTTTTGTGCATATCCCTCTTGTGAGTAAGTAAGTACCTACTAGCTGTGAGTTAGAGAGTTAGGGTTAACAGTATTTTATCCATCAGTTTAAATATACATGCTGCATGAAGCAGAAAAACCGTTAAAAATGCACGCAAAGTAAATGGACATGCGTCCATTTTTACTATTCCAATCAGACTTATACAAGAACCGCGAAAATAAGTTTCGAAGGCTATAAATAAATTAAACCTGGCTGTAATCATTGCGCGTTGGTTGACTGTACAGTTAACCGCTTTGCCTGGTCTCTTTAGGCGACTAGTTTGGTAAATAATTGCTGGTGAGGGAAGGGTCAAGATAAACTGGCCACGTCTAACTTGTTGAATATTCAGCAACTTTAACGATCTGCAGTACAATTGCCTGTGTCAATTGAAGTGGGAAAATATTTTATTTATTGAATAAAAAATTGGCTTGTTTTTTGCACGTATACAAACATGTTGTATTGTGAGCTTGTTTAGTTACGAATATTTTATTTTTTATTTATGGTTGCCTAAATAAGAATGAATTTTTGACCGGACTATAGCGGCGATAATCCATATAACTATATTTTTTTGTTATAAATCTATGTTTGACCTCGAGTTACTTGAGTAGAAGTTAGTAATGGTAGTGTTTTCTTATATTTTCGCTTTGATAAGAAATACACGAATAAGATGTAGTGTCACATACAGACAACCCATCACGGCCATATTGCTGCAGCACGGGTCACGAAGTAAGATATTGGAAGTCATACAAATACAATCACTTTCAAATGCCATCAAAATGCACTATTCAGAAGGCAATAAAATTTCTGATAGCCTGAGCGTGAACTTTCATTTATGGACATGTGCACTATAGCACATTCACCACAACTTGGTCCTTCACTAGGTGTTCCAATAATTGTTTCAAGAATAAAAATAACCTCTATTGCGTATGCACCAGGAGTCAGGCAGTCGCGACGTGAGATTTAACCCGAGGACATTGTATACTGTATTGACAGTAGCTGGTCTATTTCGTATTTCGAGGAATTTCAATAAGCGGTCGGCCAGAACCTTGTAAAGTGGTGGTTTTCACAATTTTCGTTTAAATTTTTCCTCTTTGCCGATTTGAAATCGAGTTTTTGGGGCAGTTTCGCCCGCCATACTTGTTGTGCTGGCTCTATGTATCTACTGACTTCGTTTGAAGTCATCTTTTGATCATTTAGGAGTTTTTGAAACACTCTATTAGTTTTCTTGTGATGCCTTTGTGACAGTCACCAAAGTTAAAAACAGCAGGTGTCTTTAGTAAAAAATACAGTTGTCAAAATAAATGGGCCGAACATGGGTTTCAACGAATACGAACATTCGGCCGAATATTCGGTTAAATTTTTACTACTTTTCAATTAATCTATTATGTGCCAATGGTTTACTAAAAAAAGTGGCTTGAAATATAAATCTAAAATCTCCACTATTATAAAATTATTTCGAATAAAAAAAAAAAAAACACGCACTCACGCCTTGTACTAATGTACTCCCTTGCGGGGTAGGCAGAGGTGCATTGCTGCACCCACTTTTCGCCAGAGTGTATGTTAGTCCCAATGTAATAGGGGGCGGGCCTATTGCCATTTTACGGGCACATCCAAGACCCGAGAACAAATATCTGTGTTTAAACAAATATCTGCCCCAGCCGGGAATCGAATCCGGGACCATCGGCTCAGTAGTCAGGGTCACTAACCACTACGCCATTCGGTCGTCACGTTATTTCGAATAAGGTTACTCAAAGTCTACTGTTAACTTTTGTACCAACTATAAGCATGCGATATTACAACGTAGAGACTGATTATTCACATAATTGCACAGAACTCGTACAAACAGTTCAACAGCAATTTAAAATCTCCCTCTGCATTGATTTCGATTAATCACTGGCTGGTGATAAATACCTCGCCAATGTGAGTAATGAGTAGATTGGCCGTAAGTGGAAACATGCTTTCAATTAATGAAATACGACGGTGCAATATCGAGAGTTTTCCTTTTTATATAGTTTAATTGAGAGATTAAAGGGAATAATGAGTGCGGTATCCTTTTGAATAAGGATGAATGCGATATTCTTTACAATAACGAATAAGATCAAATATACATATATTATATTGTATTTTAGCTTAATTAAGTTAAGTTTTATTTAAGCTAGTGTTAATGTAAATGTTGTGTGTAATTATCAATAGGGCAATAGATTTGAAATATTTTTATAGTGCTGAATTTTATATAATATGGTAATCTATTGGCTGTTATTACACTTTTTCCAATAAAATAAAAATAAAATAAATACCTACATAAAACGTCAGCTATACCAGTTTTGCAAGGTCAGCAATGTTGTCCAAAACTGATTTCTAATTAAATACACTCTAAAAAGATTTCATTTACAAAGTGAATGGCCGCTTATTTAAAATTAACTCGGCTAGTGTAGCCAGGCCCGGAATATATAATAAAACTGTGGAGTTTATGTTTGTACGTGAGCTTTCGCTTATGAAGTTCAAGTTAGTAAACACAAAATATGTATTTTCATAAAAGACTTGCTAATGAGGGTGTTCTAGTTATAGTAGTGTGTAGGTACTAGCGGTGTGTGGAGTTTACAAATATGGCGTAGGTACAAACAACTCTCATTCACCTTCGATGTCCACTTGTGAAGCAAAACATACCTATAGGTAGGTATGTAGGTACACGGTATTGCAAATGTGGTATATTAAGCCGAAATGACCCCCTCACCTTCACACAAGGGGTCATTCTGAACCACTTTTGGATATTCGCAAAACATTTTTAAAAGTTTCTATGAAGTTTTATTTCCGATACATAACTAATTAAAAGTGTTTGAATACTGACAGATATCAAAAGACTACAAAAGATAGAAAATACGATCTTAGAAAAACACGAAGTCGCAATTTTATATTTTTAGTTGAAGGTAAAAATGCAGAGGCTCACATAAAGTACTAAGTTAACATGGATACGTGGAAGCGCTTACAATAATATTATACATAATTCATTGTGACAGAATTTCCTAGGACGCAGAGATGTTTGCATTTTATGTGGGTTCTCATGTGCGGATCTGAATAAACTGGAGTTTTGTAACGAGCTAGTTGAATTCAGTGGCTCGCTATCTTGACATCGAGTCGACATGATGTCCTGGTTACACAAAATGTTGGCGTATAGTAAAAGTTTTACGTAGGATTTAGTGTCGGAGCGGATACCGTTGCTAGGGAAGTAGGTTCTGTAGACTTACCTACATCAAGCAAGGAATTTAATTCGTAGTAGCATCGTATAGTTAGTTATTACTTTCCACCATTTTTATTTCAATTAAAGTTTGAAAAATAAACATCCCAAGTACAATCTAAACATTCTAAACACCTTTCTATTGGCAAACAATGGCCAAAAGAGCATACACAACGGATTTCCTAGCAACCAAACCACGGGCTTTGTTTGTTAACACACAATTTGTACCATGTAATAGTGTTGTCTCACTGTATGCCAATATCGATTGTCTATCTATAGCCTATGGATAATTATTTGAAGAAAATACGATAGCATTAAATTATTCGTAAAAACAGCAATATTATACATGCGTATATCTACGTATACGTTATTATCAAGAGTTTAAGAGTCATGGTGGTGTAACGAATAATGCCTCGGCTCTCATTCGGAATTTCCACCAAAAAAAATTATAGGCATAGAGGAGATCGCGTGCAACAGCTAGTATTGCACAGACTATCGACATTATCGATAATTATCATCAACCTGCTGTGCGCTCGGTGCACCGTGTAACCTAGTTGTAGCGAACGCTAGTGGGGCCGGCGGATTAATTCCACGATATTCCTGAGGGATCGCCGCATGACGCAAGTGAAATCACACAGAGTGCGAACGTAAATCATGTAGACATCGACAATTCGATGTGCCAACACATGACGTCTGCCGTGTGTGTGCTTCCGAGGTAGCCAGTACAAGGTTTCAACTTCGTATAATTGGTTAGGCTTGTAAGAGCTTGGGTGGGTGTTTGGTGCAGTGCATAGGGCTTAGATTACAAAGTGGCGCTTGTAGTGTAAACTACCATGACACTTATGGCAGATAATGTATGTAATGGAAGATATCTTTTTGAGTTTTCGTAAATCATTGCATAAACCGTAGTAGAGGCTTAGATAGATAGATAGAGTACTCTTTATTTGTACACCAAGAAATGATTAACAATTTTACATAGACACTTAACAGTAAAAGTAAGCTTAGGTAAATATGGAAAGGATTTTAATTAATTTCATCTCAAGTTTGTTCGTATTAGCTCCTAAATATTATGTGTGTGCAGGAAAGTGTATCGATATCTTCACAGCGAATATGAATGAGGTAACAAAGCTATTGGTTACACAATACACAATAGAGCGTCAATACACATGAGGAAAATCACATTGATACAAATCGCTTCTCGCATCATTAGCTTAATTGTGACGTTGCGAGCGATTCGGGCTGATGAGCGTATAGTGCAAAGGCGGTTAAGGGTTAAGTTAACAAGCTATTCTTGGAACTGTATCTATAATTTTATCCTCAATTCATTACAAATGTACCTCTTTATCCACTCAATAAAGACAAATTTGCATGCCATCAACGAGATAAACTGAGCAATTCATTTTCAATTCAAATCAGTGAATGTTTGTACAGTCATATTTTCTCACTTTATTAGGTACGGTGGCCTGCGCCTAAAAGTATACAGGCGGAGTTTTTAAAATAGCGATCCCTGGTGATGAAGGGACCAGCTACATCTGTTATAAATCCGGGGACGTGTTGTGTGTGATATGTGTAGCAGTGGTGTTTTTGTGGATGTGCTTGAGCAGCATGTAAGCTTGAGATCGCTATTTGAAAAACTCCGCCTGTATACTTTTAGGCGCAGGCCACCGTACATAATGTGTACGAATTAATTTAGCGAATGGACTCACATTGGATAAACACATAAACATGTCACACAAATGTGATCACGGCTTTAGGTGAAAATTAACAAAAATACCGCAGAATATATTAATTTAATTAAGTAGTGGGTGGATTTCAACAAGTCCTAAAAAATCTTCATTTCCGTGGACTTTTTTATCTTTAGGTTTTTTATATTGAAAAAGCGCTTTTATTAAAGTTTTTGTTAATGTTAGTGTTCTTACTTAATGGCTAGCAGATAAGTTAAAAACTTAACGAGATACAGATGATCAAAAATTTCGTGCCACGGCGATGAAACATGCGTTCACGGCAATGAAATAAGCGTCCACGGCAATGAAAAAAACATCCACGGCAATGAAACTAACGTCCACGGTAATGAAAAAACTGTGCTATGGATATAAAGTCTGTGAGGGAAACGCAAACTTAGACAGATTATGTATGGTAGAAATATTTGGATAGATATTGGAACGAAAGAAAGAACGACAGTATGTATAAAATAATAAAGAATGTAGTAAGATAATAATATAAAGATAAAATACTCTTTATTGCACACAAACAGTAACAGTATTACAAACATGAAAAGAAAATAAATAACACAATCGGCGGCCTTATTACTAAAAGTAATCTCTTCCAGACAACCAATTTGATAGGAAATAGAAAGAAAGAAAATGGGTATCGTGTGAAAACAAAAGATATTATAGAATTCTTTAAGTAGTATTATGGGGTACGTATTGCGACTTATAAAAATGAAATGTTTAATTTCACATTAATAACGTTCACAACATATATAATTTACCTTACCTATTATAACATCTATATTTTCATAAAGTATAATTTATTTATTTTTATTTATTCATTGGAGCTTGGAGTCACCCAGCGAGCTATGGAAAGGGCTATGCTCGGCGTATCTCTACGTGATCGAATCAGAAATGAAGAGATCCGTAGAAGAACCAAAGTAACCGACATGGCCTATCGAGTCAGTAAACTGAAATGGCAGTGGGCCGGACACATTGCTCGAAGGACTGATGGTCGGTGGAGCAGAAGAGTCCTCGAGTGGAGACCACGTACCGGCAAGCGCAGCGTTGGGCGGCCCCCCGCGAGATGGACGGACGATATAGTCAAGTCCGCGGGGAAGAACTAGATGCAGGCTGCCTACGATCGTACAAGGTGGAAATCATGGGGGGAGGCCTATGTTCAGCAGTGGACGTCCTATGGCTGAGATGATGATGATGATAATATTATACAGCATACGAACTGTTAATTTTATGTAAAGTACATAAATATATTATGATGTGACATGATCTGTGCTGAATTACAAATCACCGAACAAACCACCAAAAGCACCAAAACCTAAAGATAGGTGCAGTTAGGTGCACATGTTCGTCAACAGCGAAGTGGGGCGCAGCATGTGCACTTAACCGCTCCTCCTCGCTTTCCTTGTCATCGCACCTATCTTAAGGTTTTGGTGCTAGGGGTTTTGATGGTGTTGTGTAATTTTACACAGATTACGTGATATGATATAATATTTTATGAGCTCTATGCTAAATGAAAGTATATTTTAATTGATATAATATATAATATGAAATGCAGTTTCTTCAGGCTCTGAGGAAAGGCCGAGGAGCATATATGTGACGATGATTCCCGAATGCAGCCCAACCCAGTTAGATGCGCTTTTCAGCCTCCTTGTCGGAATTGCTTCTGCCTAGCCGAATAGTCTGCTTGAGGTAGACATATAGTTGTCTCACCAACGATCACCCGCTCCCGTTTTATGTGAAAATTCTACATGACTTTCGTCTTGCCCAAGTTCATACCGAGGCCTACACGTTTTCAAGCAGCATTTAGGCCACTTAGCATCCAGCTGAGTTCCTGCGGAGATGTATATTCTATGCTATTCTATTATCTCCTAGGGGTGTAAGTACCTGCACCTGGCTCTCTCGAATGGAACCTTTGGGCATATACCCAAGGTCTAAACTGCCTTTTTAATCTTAGCAATTCCCGACCACGCTGGTCCACTGCGGGTCGGTGGGTTCACATATCTAGATGTGCTAAATCTAGATATGCAGATTTCCTCACGATGTTTTCCTTCACCGTAAGAGCGATGGTATACATTGTAATTAAATTCAAAGAACTCATTGGTACATGTCAGCGCCGGGATTTGCACCCGCATCTCTGGCATGAGAAGCGGGCGCTTGAGCTAAAACAGATCTTATTTATACATAACGTTAATTACTTATTTTGTGATTGTTATTAATGATAAATTATACATTTAGTTTTTATACAATAGCCCGTTTTATCGTACTGCAGGTAATTTGACAAGTCCTGTAGGTAATTTCAGTGATCGGTATTGTACCTGTATTACAATTATTTATATTATTATTTGTATTACCTGGTACCTGTATTACAAAAGATGTTAAAAATATTTTTATTTGCCTAATCATACATACCATGGCGATGAAAACATATGTCACGGAAATGAATAACCTGGCCACGGAAATGAATAACCTGGCCACGGAAATGAATAACCAGGCCACGGCAATGAATACACATTATTTTACAAGACATGGCGATGAAAATTTTTTCATTGCCGTGACTTTTTTTTCATTGCCATAGCAAATTTTGGCCACGGAAACCACGGAAATGAAAGCATGGCGATGAAAATCAAGCTATTAAATATAAATAACAAAAAAAGTATTAACTATTCGAAGAAACAAACACTTTATAAGATGAATATTTTCAAAATGCTTTCATTTGAATGCTTACTCAAGAAGACAAACTTAATTTTATAGAAGTTATATCTAGCCACGGCAATGAAAGAAAAAATGTCCAGTGACCAAAAACAAATAAAACTTTTACTATAGCGCGAAAACGTGGGCACCTGTGTACCTCTTTCCGCGTCGAGTAGTTAGGCAACATTTGTAAAAAACGATTAGCGCACCGAGGGGGGGACCCAAGTTCATAGATAAAACAATATCCCTGATCATATTTAGGACACGGCGATGAAATGTAGTTCTGGGACACATGAATTTTCACTTACCGTTCGTTATATTCTTTATTTATTTGAATAAATGTATTTCGTAACAATACTTTAACTATTAATGTATCAAATGAAACTAAGTTTAAATCTAAACACTCAATATTTTTTCATCAATGAAGAATAATACAAAACGAGATGACTTGGGGACAAACACGGCAATGAAAGATTTGGAGGTTTAATATTTTTTTGTAAAGTATCCATTAATCCTATTGATAAAATATTTAGTGCTTCATATAGATTACTATTCCACATAACCGGAAAAAAATATTAGAAAATTAGAACTTTGTTTTTTAGTACCGATTTCATTGATGCCACGCAAATTTTGGCCGCGGGAAATTCACCCTAGTTCAATTTGCGTGGCAGTCACTAGAGGATTTTGTATAGGCATATTACAATTAATGCCAACTGAAAATATCACTCACTCGTACTTAATTCAATGCTGACGAACAAATTATGTTTGCTGGTTTGTGTTCTTATGTGAAGTTTTGTCATGAAAATAGTAAATATTGAGAACACGGTGCATAATTGCATATCTATCTAGTACTTAATGCTTAATACATACTTAGAAAAAGAACAAATCGCTAAGATTTTACAAGTTTCCTCTAGATATTATATTTTTCGACGCCATCGCCAGCGCGAATATTTTCATCAAGTTTTTAATTTATGCCTTAATGAGTTTAAGAAACAGGATACTTTAAGGATAAAAGTGTTGAAAAAGGGAAGGAAATAAGGTTTGGTATTTTATAAAGCGATACGAAAGTTGTACAGTTCCGCTCAAATTAAGAGTTTCTGCGAAGGGCTGTTTCCTAATTACATCGCTGGAGATTACAGATTGTATAAATAATTCAAAACGAAGACTAGCCCTTGGTTTCTGGGGGTTTAAAGTTACCTATACCCTATACATTAATTATCAGGGGAAAATATGAATGTAATAATGTCCAATTTGCTGAAGCGTATCTACTACGTCTTCTAAGTCTGTAAATTCTTAACTGTGGTGAAATGATTAAACAGATTAGTAATTATCAGTCGATGACTGCCTATTACGCGCCGGAAGCGCTAGAATTTCAAAATCCGCGGTAAAAATTTATAATTTTCCATAGAAACTATGTTGATCACGTGACTTTTTACTATAGAGAATGTCTTTTTTTCGCGAATTTTGAAATTCTGATTTTATTTTCGGGCTTAGATATACCATGCTGCACATGTAGGGTTCGGCTTAGTGTACCCTTTTTGCAACACCCTATATATAAAGTACGTCACTCCTTACGAAGCTTCATTTATGTACCCCCCTTACTTCTTCTTTTTCTTCCCATACTCCTCCGGGGCTCACTTTCTATTAGTAAAACCAATAACGTTATGCTCTCGGCTTCAGTACAACTGGCCGATATTAGTTCTATCACGCAAGATTTCGTGGAAAAGATGCCTCACTCATCTAGCCGGTGACCTGACAACACAATATGTATTTTTTATTTATACATAAACCGGCGTTATTTCGGACATAATTTAATATAATCAAAGATAATTTACTGTACAACTTCAAAATCTACAACATAAATATAAAGCGTAGGTAGGTACGCAATAAGGGTCGACTTAAAACGACAGAATCTCACCAGTCCACTCCACTCTCAATTTAAGTCACAATGAACAAGAGCACAATTGACTGTTGCCAAAATACCAAAGCCATTTCTAAATAGCTGTCAACTCCGCTTGATTTCCGGTTCACACCAGTTGAGGCAGTTATTTGTGGTCAGATGGTCAGGCATTTATTGTTGCGACCACATTTTCTGGCATTGTACCAAAGATTTAATGTTATATTAGCCCCATTTGGTGTTTTGCGGAGTCTCTTTTGGTGTAATTAACATTTTGGGGATGTTGGCCTTTCCCGCCGCATTTGGCGACTGGCGTAGTTAGTAGGTGGCTAGCTAAATCGGTTCTTCTTCAAAACATAATATATTAAGGAGCCAGGGTTTAGGAATTGATTCCGTAGTCTATGATAGCAGCGAAGCATTAAAGTTTCTAGTTTCTAATTTTCAGCTAAAAATATGTACCAATAAAAATATTTTTCATTGAAACGTACTATTTTGTGTATAACACTCTGCTGGAATTTAAACAATTATAACACGGATGTAACCTCCAAACGAGTTAGCTAATAGCTTATCGTACATTGTAGCACGTGATGTGTATCGCACCACTCTGTGCTTAGCAATAGTAGTTTTTATCACAATGGTTTAGGGGGAGCGAACCACATTTGCCGGTAATTGTGGGGGACATTACTATGGTTGAATGTACAGGTTGAGTTCAATTAGTTAATGGGTGAACGAGAACACACCCAGCGAGGTGTGTCGGCCGCGTGCCTCTTCCGCGGCACACCCTGTAGACTGGGAGCTAGGAGGTAAATACTGTTTTATTCTACTGCAATATAAGGTAGTATGGTTCATTGGCGGGGGAATGCAACTTTTATAGCGGGGAACCATAAGCAGTTTTTGAATTTTTTTTATTAATATAAAAAACAAACACTGTTTTCTAATTATTATACTTACCTAGGAAATAGCTATAATATGTACATACATAAAGAAAGGTCACTAAGGATAAATCACACAAACTGCAGGTCTTCGTCAAAATGTCTACGGACCACCCTACGAAGACACTTTCGAACACCATCACCAATGTCAAGCTATGGAAGGTGACAAACCAAAATCCGAGACCGGAAATGGCGATGGCTAGGCCACACACTGATCACCATATTTTTATTAAAATAAAGTTATTTAATGCATTTAATTAAAAGTTCCAGTGGCACTTTTTTTTCTTTATTTTATTCTGCCCGTATATCTCCCGGATTATAATGCAGGGGTAGAGTCCACTGGTACTTAAGCCCGGGGTGTTTGACCCCCCTCGGTCTAGACTAGCCAGCTAGTATCTAGCACTTCCAGGTAATGCAAATTAGCCGAAGGATATATTTCCTATTACATAGTTGCAATGTTTTCAGAATGCGTACAACTGCTGGTTTAGCTGTGAGAGTATATTATTATAGTATGTCATATCTACATACACACTTTCCGAAAATCATTTTTTTTGTCGCTTACTTTATTTGATGCTTATACGACTTTTTTGCTTTTCAACAGGGCTATCCTCTACTTTAAATGTATTTTCCATATGCGTGCTCGTAACGGAATGTTTGTCCAGGTCTCGACCATGCCGCCTAGGTGCGCTAAGCGAGCCTAGACACGTAATACGCATTAGTCAACTCAAACAGTGCAAGTGGCCAGTTGAAATGCTGTAACTGTTGCACGTTTTAACTCGAATAGACAGTTTGCATAAATGAAATACACTCACGAGCAATGAAAAAGTTCCACCTGCCATCGACGTTCGATACTTACGAGTATGTCATTGGAGCTTTTTAATTTCTCGTGAGTAAGTATATAAAGTATAAAGCTCTTTAGATGGAAATGTTATAAACTAGCTGATGCTTTGCTTAGCCTAACATTTTGAAAATAATTACGCATTACCCTTCTATTCTATTCTATTCTATTCTATTCTATTCTATTCTATTCTATTCTATTCTATTCTATTCTATTCTATTCTATTCTATTCTATTCTATTCTATTCTATTCTATTCTATTCTATTCTATTCTATTCTATTCTATTCTATTCTATTCTATTCTATTCTATTCTATTCTATTCTATTCTATTCTATTCTATTCTCTGTGGGGGTGTAAGTACCTGCACCTGGCTCTCTCGAGTGGAACCTTTTGCACAAAGGTATCCCCAAGGTCTAAACTGCCTTCCTAAGCTTGGACCATTTCCCACCACGCTGGTCCACTGCGGGTTTCCTCACGATGTTTTCCTTCACCGTAAGAGCGATGGTATACATTGTACTTAAGTTTAAAGAAATCATTGGTACATGTCAGCGCCGGGATCGAACCCGCATCTCTTCCGTGAGAAGCGGGCGCTTACCCGACTGAGCTACCACCGCTCTTAACCTTTTGAAATAGGTCAATTTTATGTCAATAAATAATCAGACAGCTTAAGTTCTGCTTTATCTATTCATGAGCATGTAATGTTAATAACTCAAATTTATAATATTTTATGTGTAAATCTATAATAATAAAGCATTATTAATAATTACCTGGATGTGACCCAGATCCATTAAACCGTATATGAATAAAATTTTAAAGTTAAAATTACCCTATATCACAACGAAACTTTTGAGGGGTATTTTCACATAAGTATTAAAATTTTGTTTATAAACTGCGAATTTTATGACCTGATTTTATGGTGCGACGTTGTGAGCAGCTGTTTGCTCTAAAATATTTTATTATTAGGGATAATTTTAATGACTGGCAACCCTTGCAATAGGCACTGAGTACACTGATAGTTTAGTTTGGTTTTTAGTTTTAAATGGTATTCACTGATACATTAATAAATATGAAATGTGTCGACTCTATGATAAAAAAAAAACTTATTCAGCCCATTTCATCATAATAATATAGGTATTAACGAATGCTAAATATGACGATTATTTGCGGAAAAAATAAGTATCACACTTTTCCCATTGTGTGTCACATTTTTTACCAACCGAATAAAAAATCGTCCTATTCCTCAGGGTTACAAAATACCTAGTAGAATGTTATTATTTTTCCTTCTCTCCTAGTCTGAGAACAACAGACCTTTAAACCAGCTGACGCAAACACCCCTAACGACAACATTATTGTCGATAGTTCCGACTAATAACGGGTTGGCCCTGTGTGTTCGATGCCCTTCTAGTGCCTTCTAGCTATGAGTGTGTCACGTTTGCTTAGGTCCCTCGGTTTGTATAGGACTGCTGATCGGGTACTCTTGAGATTGCCGACTGCAATTGACTTTGTAAAACATACGTATATACGAATCATCCTCTTATTTTTTACAAGTCGGTTTAAAGATGGCCGCGTGTGTTTGAATAGCGCACGGATAGTCACAATCCATTACATTTTATACTGTTATTGGACAAATGTCTTATTTAAAAATGTACAATCAGGTGGACTTCACAGTAAAAGCATTTTCTACCGGTCAAACTGCAGGAGATTCAGGATGTAGAGACGTCTCTTTGGAAGCGCATGTAGGTACGCTCGTCGTGTGAGCTTTTCAAATACGTCACGTGCTATGCCTCTTAGGTGTACTATTGAATAAATAAGTTTTTTCTCAAATAACCTACCCAACGTTACAAACCTCCAACATTCAACACTAAAAGTAGCATAACTTTTGAATACACGCAAGGTAACATTACCTACGACCCTAAAATAACAAAAACAAAATCGGCTCAGCCGTATGGGAGCTACTCTACAACAGACAGGCACACACACACAGGAAAATATACACGTTCAACTTATAACACCTATCTTCTTCCTTCGGGGGTTAAAAACAAGGGCAAATACAAAGGCTGTACCGCGAGTCCCGATCATGTTCGCGGTTCGACGTCGCGACGGATATGGACTGACGCAGGAACTACTTATCCTAAGTAAACCGACGCTGAAAAGCGTAAATAAAATATATTTCCACAACACATGTCCGAAATAGGTTAGTACTGTTGTCTGTATCAACATGATTCGAGGCTGGTGATTACCGAGTTATAGTACTTGTTTGTGAAACTTTTGACCGTGAGCTTAGTTTCTAAAGCTCCAAAATATGAAAATGGTATAGGTTTGTATCACCGTGGCATTGTAACATTCACGGTGAATGACAGCCTTGATTTGTATACTTGACAGTTCATACCTACATGTTCATTTTTTGTATGAATTTCATCGACTGTCGAGTATGAATTACAAATTAATTATAAATTACACTCACGAGCAATGAAAAGGTTCCACTGAGAAAAACACCAAATTACTCTGTAACGGAAAAGGCTAGCTTAATGATACCTTCTGCAACATTGAAGTACATTTAACAGAGCATCAGGATATTACCAACAAAATACGGTAACATTTTATACAAATTTTAAATGATTGAAAAAATTGGGGTTGTTTGGTGTCAGCATTTTGTGAGTGGAACTATTTCATTGCCCGTGAGTGTAAATAGAATATGTACGAGTATTATGTTAAAATATACTCACGGGCAAAGAAATAGTTCCAATTACACATATTTCGACACGAAATGGCCTCAATTTTTTTAACATTTAAAACAGACGGCCTCATTTTCCGCTTAGGAGAAACTCGGTGCTTTTTTTGCTGGAACTTTTTCATTGCCCGTGAGTGTATAAGAAGGTATTTTATAATTTCTTAAATTAGGCATAATATTATATTCAGCCCAAATTAGTATTCAGACCATATGTGAAGAATAGCCATAATTCAGATATTGTGTTTTTGTATGGTACCTACCTACTAACGTATTTATAGTTTTGAAAACGAAACGAAACTTGCAGGGAAAAGTTACTGAACAAGCATATAAGTTATTAAAGCGAGTTATCACAGCCATCCAAGTATCTATCTAACTTTAGTTTAAATATGAAAACCGATACTTAAGAATTGTGGATAAGTTTTGCAATAAGACGATATAAGTTAAACGTTGATTTCAACTTTATAACTAAGACGCATGAGGGGACTAATTAGTTTTGTGTTACGGGTAGAGAGGAAAGGAATTTTATAAGTGTTGGGAAAATCTAAAAACATCTGACAGTCGGGTTGCCCACTTACCCTACAATTTCAGTCCTTTCAATTTCATTGTACTCATTCAAAAACGGCGATACGGCTCGCGACCTATCACGTGAGTACAAATGTACAGCGAAAAGCGAGTGACTCGCTTGCGAGTCACCTCTGACTACTCCTTCGAGGACTACAGTCGTGAGCATATGTATGTATGTAAAATCTAGACACCTCGTCAAATCTTCAACAACGTTACATATATTACGAAAAAGTTCAGTAGTAGTAGAAAATGTGAAGTAGCTTAACATGTAATGTAGGATAACAAACTCGGAAAAATGGCAATACTAATAATACAATTATTAGACAGAGTACAAAAGTTAACATACTGTGTCTAACAATGGAAAACAACTTTGTACGTAATAATGAAAGTAATTTGTGAATTCCATTTAAAAACGGAAACTTTCTTTACTACACATACATTTCTAAATAACTGTAGCAAAAAAACGAAAATAACCCATGCCGTATGATACGTGCCGGGCAGACCGAGAAATAACAGAATTTGCGTATTCATCGAACTTTGCCCGTAACGTATGCATGGTTTGAAAGTAAGCTCGCTTGCACCGCACTGTGGCGATATATTTTCAATGTGTTTGCCAACTTGGAGGCCCGTGTTGATTTTACAAAGTTAGACATGTGCGGTTCGGTCAATGTTTTACATTGTATTACTCAGATTGCTAGCGAGTTTTGTATGTATGTATTGTGATTAAAGAGAGCGGGGGCCAACGCGTAACAATTATGTAATTTAATAGGAGTGTTTTTTATCATCCTTGTCATAAACACTACTGAAATCATGACTCATTATTATTATAATATCTATCGCCTTGGTGGGATTAGGTAGTTGTATGTATTGTAGGTACATAATATGCTATTTTTATTTTAATCATACCTAATACAACGAGAAAGAAGATTTTTGAACCACTGTCTTCTTCGTTATCTCATGAAAAATAAACCATTTTGTTACTCACATTACCAAACTACACAACAAAGATCAATAACTACCCCCCTTACTTCTTCTTTTTCTTCCCATACTCCTCCGGGGCTCACTTTCTATTAGTAAAACCAATAACGTTATGCTCTCGGCTTCAGTACAACTGGCCGATATTAGTTCTATCACGCAAGATTTCGTGGAAAAGATGCTCACTCATCTAGCCGGTGACCTGACAACACAATATGTATTTTTTATTTATACATAAACCGGCGTTATTTCGAACATAATTTAATATAATCAAAGATAATTTACTGTACAACTTCAAAATCTATAACATAAATATAAAGCGTAGGTATAGGTACGTAATAAGGGTCGACTTAAAACGACAGAATCCCACCAGTCCACTCCACTCTCAATTTAAGTCACAATGAACAAGAGCACAATTGACTGTTGCCAAAATACCAAAGCCATTTCTAAATAGCTGTCAACTCCGCTTGATTTCCGGTTCACACCAGTTGAGGCAGTTATTTGTGGTCAGATGGTCAGGCATTTATTGTTGCGACCACATTTTCTGGCATTGTACCAAAGATTTAATGTTATATTAGCCCCATTTGGTGTTTTGCGGAGTCTCTTTTGGTGTAATTAACATTTTGGGGATGTTGGCCTTTCCCGCCGCATTTGGCGACTGGCATAGTTAGTAGGTGGCTAGCTAAATCGGTTCTTCTTCAAAACATAATATATTAAGGAGCCAGGGTTCAGGAATTGATTCCGTAGTCTATGATAGCAGCGAAGCATTAAAGTTTCTAGTTTCTAATTTTCAGCCAACAATATGTACCAATAAAAATATTTTTCATTGAAACGTACTATTTTGTGTATTACACTCTGCTGGAATTTAAACAATTATAACACGGATGTAACCTCCAAACGAGTTAGCTAATAGCTTATCGTACATTGTAGCACGTGATGTGTATCGCACCACTCTGTGCTTAGCAATAGTAGTTTTTATCACAATGGTTTAGGGGGAGCGAACCACATTTGCCGGTAATTGTGGGGGACATTACTATGGTTGAATGTACAGGTTGAGTTCAATTAGTTAATGGGTGAACGAGAACACACCCAGCGAGGTGTGTCGGCCGCGTGCCTCTTCCGCGGCACACCCTGTAGACTGGGAGCTAGGAGGTAAATACTGTTTTATTCTACTGCAATATAAGATAGTATGGTTCATTGGCGGGGGAATGCAACTTTTATAGCGGGGAACCATAAGCAGTTTTTGAAAAAATTGTATTAATATAAAAAACAAACACCGTTTTCTAATTATTATACTTACCTAGGAAATAGCTATAACGGTAGCTTTATTATAAGAGTAAATTTTTGTTGGTTACCTGTAGCACCTTTTTATCATATGTACATAAAGAAAGGTCACTAAGGATAAATCACACAAACTGCAGGTCTTCGTCAAAATGTCTACGGACCACCCTACGAAGACACTTTCGAACACCATCACCAATGTCAAGCTATGGAAGGTGACAAACCAAAATCCGAGACCGGAAATGGCGATGGCTAGGCCACACACTGATAACCATATTTTTATTAAAATAAAGTTATTTAATGCATTTAATTAAAAGTTCCAGTGGCACTTTTTTTTCTTTTTTTTATTCTGCCCGTATATCTCCCGGATTATAATGCAGGGGTAGAGTCCACTGGTACTTAAGCCCGGGGTGTTTGACCCCCCTCGGTCTAGACTAGCCAGCTAGTATCTAGCACTTCCAGGTAATGTACATTAGCCGAAGGATATATTTCCTATTACATAGTTGCAATGTTTTCAGAATGCGTACAACTGCTGGTTTAGCTGTGAGAGTATATTATTATAGTACATATGTCATAGCTACATACACACTTTCCGAAAATCATTTTTTTTGTCGCTTACTTTATTTGATGCTTATACGACTTTTTTGCTTTTCAACAGGGCTATCCTCTACTTTAAATGTATTTTCCATATGCGTGCTCGTAACGGAATGTTTGTCCAGGTCTCGACCAGGCCGCCTAGGTGCGCTAAGCGAGCCTAGACACGTAATACGCATTAGTCAACTCAAACAGTGCAAGTGGCCAGTTGAAATGCTGTAACTGTTGCACGTTTTAACTCGAATAGACAGTTTGCATAAATGAAATACACTCACGAGCAATGAAAAACTTCCACCTGCCATTGACGTTCGATACTTCTGTCATTGGAGCTTTTTAATTTCTCGTGAGTAAGTATATAAAGTATAAAGCTCTTTAGATGGAAATGTTATAAACTAGCTGATGCTTTGCTTAGCCTAACATTTTGAAAATAATTACGCATTACCCTTCTATTCTATTCTCTGTGGGGGTGTAAGTACCTGCACCTGGATCTCTCGAGTGGAACCTTTTGCACAAAGGTATCCCCAAGGTCTAAACTGCCTTCCTAAGCTTGGACCATTTCCCTCCACGCTGGTCCACTGCGGGTTTCCTCACGATGTTTTCCTTCACCGTAAGAGCGATGGTATACATTGTACTTAAGTTTAAAGAACTCATTGGTACATGTCAGCGCCGGGATCGAACCCGCATCTCTTCCGCGAGAAGCGGGCGCTTACCCGACTGAGCTACCACCGCTCTTACCCTTTTGAAATAGGTCAATTTTATGTCAATAAATAATCAGACAGCATAAGTTCTGCTTTATCTATTCATGAGCATGTAATGTTAATAACTCAAATTTATAATATTTTATGTGTAAATCTATAATAATAAAGCATTATTAATAATTACCTGGATGTGACCCAGATCCATTAAACCGTATATGAATAAAATTTTAAAGTTTAAATTACCCTATATCACAACGAAACTTTTGAGGGGTATTTTCACATAAGTATTAAAATTTTGTTTATAAACTGCGAATTTTATGACCTGATTTTATGGTGCGACGTTGTGAGCAGCTGTTTGCTCTAAAATATTTTATTATTAGGGATAATTTTAATGACTGGCAACCCTTGCAATAGGCACTGATTACACTGATAGTTTAGTTTGGTTTTTAGTTTTAAATTGTATTCACTGATACATTAATAAATATGAAATGTGTCGACTCTATGATAAAAAAAAACTTATTCTGCCCATTTCATCATAATATAGGTATTAACGAATGCTAAATATGATGATTATTTGCGGAAAAAATAAGTATCACACTTTTCCCATTGTGTGTCACATTTTTTACCAACCGAATAAAAAATCGTCCTCAGGGTTACAAAATACCTAGTAGAATGTGATTATTTTTCCTTCTCTCCTAGTCTGAGAACAACAGACCTTTAAACCAGCTGACGCAAACACCCCAAACGACAACATTATTGTCGATAGTTCCAACTAATAACGGGTTGGCCCTGTGTGTTCGATGCCCTTCTAGTGCCTTCTAGCTATGAGTGTGTCACGTTTGCTTAGGTCCCTCGGTTTGTATAGGACTGCTGATCGGGTACTCTTGAGATTGCCGACTGCAATTGACTTTGTAAAACATACGTATAGACGAAACATCCTCTTATTTTTTACAAGTCGGTTTAAAGATGGCCGCGTGTGTTTGAATAGCGCACGGATAGGCACAATCCATTACATTTTATACTGTTATTGGACAAATGTCTTGTTTAAAAATGTACAATCAGGTGGACTTCACAGTAAAAGCATTTTCTACCGGTCAAACTGCAGGAGATTCAGGATGTAGAGACGTCTCTTTGGAAGCGCATGTAGGTACGCTCGTCGTGTGAGCTTTACAAATACGTCACGTGCTATGCCCCTTAGGTGTACTATTGAATAAATAAGTTTTTTCTCAAATAACCTACCCAACGTTACAAACCTCCAACATTCAACACTAAAAGTAGCATAACTCTTGAATACACGCAATAAGGTAACATTACCTACGACCCTAAAATAACAAAAACAAAATCGGTTCAGCCGTATGGGAGTTACTCTACAACAGACAGGCACACACACACAGGAAAATATACACGTTCAACTTATAACACCTATCTTCTTCCTTCGGGGGTTAAAAACAAGGGCAAATACAAAGGCTGTACCGCGAGTCCCGATCATGTTCGCGGTTCGACGTCGCGACGGATATGGACTGACGCAGGAACTACTTATCCTAAGTAAACCGACGCTGAAAAGCGTAAATAAAATATATTTCCACAACACATGTCCGAAATAGGTTAGTACTGTTGTCTGTATCAACATGATTCGAGGCTGGTGATTACCGAGTTATAGTACTTGTTTGTGAAACTTTTGACCGTGAGCTTAGTTTCTAAAGCTCCAAAATATGCAAATGGTATAGGTTTGTATCACCGTGGCATTGTAACATTCACGGTGAATGACAGCCTTGATTTGTATACTTGACAGTTCATACCTACATGTTCATTTTTTGTATGAATTTCATCGACTGTCGAGTATTAATTTAAATTAAATAGAATATATACTAGTATTATGTTAAAATACACTCACGGGCAAAGAAATAGTTCCAATTACAAATATTTCGACACGAAATGGCCTCAATTTTTTTTTAACATTTAAAAGTAAATTTTAACAAAATGTTTACGTTTATATTTGGTAACATTCTGGTGAAATTTTAAATGTACTTAAATATTACAGACGGCCTCATTTTCCGCTTAGGAGAAACTCGGTGCTTTTCTTGCTGGAACTTTTTCATTGCCCGTGAGTGTATAAGATGGTATTTTATCATTTCTTAAATTAGGCATAATATTATACTCAGCCCAAATTAGTATTCAGACCATATGTGAAGAATAGCCATAATTCAGATATTGTGTTTTTGTATGGTACCTACCTACTAACGTATTTATAATTTTGAAAACGAAGCGAAACTTGCAGGGAAAAGTTACTGAACAAGCATATAAGTTATTAAAGCGAGTTATCACAGCCATCCAAGTATCTATCTAACTTTAGTTTAAATATGAAAACCGATACTTAAGAATTATGGATAAGTTTTGCAATAAGACGATATAAGTTAAGCGTTGATTTCAACTTTATAACTAAGACGCATGAGGGGACTAATTAGTTTTGTGTTACGGGTAGAGAGGAAAGGAATTTTATGAGTGTTGGGAAAATCTAAAAACATCTGACAGTCGGGTTGCCCACTTACCCTACAATGGACAACATTTCATTTTATTAGCTATTCGGAAAGTTTATTAAAAATCAGAGGACCCGTATTTTTTTATTTTGTATATACATTAATTTTTGCATGTTATTTTTAACTTTAAAGTTAATTATTTAAAAACCGGAAGTGACGTCACATATTAGGCTCAATTTTTGTTTTTGTCTTTTGCCTTAGTCTCGAAAACAAATATAAATGACACTGACAAGTGACATTTAAACTTTGTTTACATGCCAACCAACAAATGGGTCATTTTCAAATGACATTGATAATTCGGATGATAGGTACAAAGTACTTATCATGTAAAAAAATAAGCAGAAGCATTTTTTCAGCTGTGTAGGCCGTGGCATGCTCTGGGACATATTATATAGAGGTCATCTCTTAATACGTACTAATCATTTTATATGATTAATAAAAAAATTGTCAGAAAGTGTCAGAACAGAATTTATGAAAATGGCCCAAATAAACAACAACATCACGATAAAACGTCAATGTCAATCAAAAATTAAAGTGACAGTTACTTTGTTTTTAAATCTATAGGCTTTGATCATCAAAATGCATCGCACCTGATGCATGACGTCATCAGCACTTTTTTACTATTTTATGAATTTCTCGAAAATGATACATCCAAAAAATACAAAAAAAAAATTTGTTGCCTTTAGAGCTAAATCTCGAAATGGTTTTCGATTTATAGCAGCTTTAGTTTTTTGAAATGTTGTCCATTTCAGTCCTTTCAATTTCATTGTACTCATTCAAAAACGCCGATATGGCTCGCGACCTATTACGTGAGTACAAATGTACAGCGAAAAGCGGGTGACTCGCTTGCGAGTCACCTCTGACTACTCCTTCGAGGACTACAGTCGTGAGCATATATATGTATGTAAAATCTAGACACCTCGTCAAATCTTCAACAACGTTACATATATTACGAAAATGTTCAGTAGTAGTAGAAAATGTGAAGTAGCTTAACATGTAATGTAGGATAGCGTGTTTTGAAACTATACAAGGCCAGAACGCAGAGGGTGGGACTGCTCACGTATAGTTTCAAATTAAAATGGTGCCATAATTTACTTGAAAGTATACAAGGCCATTACGCACTAATCGCGTATATTTTCAAGTAAGTTGGGCCAAAATTATGGCTTGAAAATATACTGCAGCAGTTACCACTGCGTACTAATCGTGTATATTTTCAAGTGCCAAGCGGCAATGCGAGCACTTGAAACTATACATGATTAGTTACCAGGTAGTTATTTTGAATTGTTGCTCTCTCTTTCTTTCATGCGAAATAGTAGTATAAGTATATTGCTTTCTAAATATTGCATCATCATTCCGCACTTGGCATTGTTTTCGTAACGTGTTTTTTGTTTACATCGTACAGTTAAAAAGTAAATTGATTTAAATTAAACTGTAGAACTGTTGTAAAAATAGTAAAAATGATCTCAGAAGAAGGTGTAGAACAATTCATAAAAGACAATTACGGTGAATTCAAAACTTGATGAAAAATATGTCTGTAATAGGTCTATAGGGCAATACCTATCACACTCACGAGCAATGTATAAGTCCAAAAAGCAAAAAGTTAGTTGACACCAAATGACCCCAATTTTTTAAAACATTTAATTTGGAATTTGATCAAAATTTACGTTTTTAGTTGGTTATAATAATATTTTGATGCGCTGTTAAATGTACTTTAATATTGCCGACAGCGGCAGCGTCATTAAGTTAGTTTTCCGTTCAGGAGCTATCGTCACTGGAACTTTTTCATTGCTCGTGAGTGTAGTAGGTATTACTCTTAATTCATATAAATAATAAGATATTAGTACTTGCAAGTATGATTGCTATAAATATCATTTTATCAATCAAATTAGAGCTTGATCATCTTTATTTATCAACATTCTATAGGTATGACAGGCAGAACAAGCAAATTGTAGTCATGTACTAGATGTACCGAAACGAAATAGTTCAGTAAATCAGAATCAGCAGGTATAAATTATTTGCGACAAGAACGCCAATCAAGCAATGTGCGTAATGGCAATGTATATTTTCAAGAACGATTCAGTGAATCCCAACTTGAAAGTATACGCGATTAGTACGCACAAATCGTGTATATTTTCAAGTAAAATATATATTTTTTTCACTTGAAACTATACAGTGCTAGTACACTATGGGTGCGTTCTGGCCTTGTATAGTTTCAAAACACGCTGTAGGATAACAAACTCGGAAAAATGGCAATACTAATAATACAATTATTAGACAGAGTACAAAAGTTAACATACTGTGTCTAACAATGGAAAACAACTTTGTACGTAATAATGAAAGTAATTTGTGAATTCCATTTAAAAACGGAAACTTTCTTTACTACACATATTAAATAACTGTAGCAAAAAAACGAAAATAACCCATGCCGTATGATACGTGCCGGGCAGACCGAGAAATAACAGAATTTGCGTATTCATCGAACTTTGCCCGTAACGTATGCATGGTTTGAAAGTAAGCTCGCTTGCACCGCACTGTGGCGATATATTTTCAATGTGTTTGCCAACTTGGAGGCCCGTGTTGATTTTACAAAGTTAGACATGTGCGGTTCGGTCAATGTTTTACATTGTATTACTCAGATTGCTAGCGAGTTTTGTATGTATGTATTGTGATTAAAGAGAGCGGGGGCCAACGCGTAACAATTATGTAATTTAATAGGAGGGTTTTTTATCATCCTTGTCATAAACACTACTGAAATCATGACTCATTATTATTATAATATCTATCGCCTTGGTGGGATTAGGTAGTTGTATGTATTGCAGGTAGACAATATGCTATTTTTTATTTTAATCATACCTAATACAAGAAAGAAGATTTTTGAACCACTGTCTTCTTCGTTATCTCTTGAAAAATAAAACATTTTCTTACTCAAATTACCTAACTACACAACAAAGATCAATACTAAGTACTCAATAGGAGTTACTTAGATAGTTTCCAAAACACACTTACAAGTGTAAAGTATCCTTTGAAAGTGATCCACAAGTGTAATCGGTGGAAGCGATCCCATCCAGTTTTGGGTATGAGTATATTGTCCGGGGATTTTCTTGTTGTCCGGGTCACTTGCCGGCTGACCAACCGCGAGTGTTTGCCCGCAGGGTTATTAGTATTTGCAATTGATAAGCGATGGGCAATATTATGTTTGCAGTAGAGTCGATGACCAGTGGATTACACGAGTTCACGAGAGGAGATCATGAATAGGCGCGTAGTGTGACCCTCCGGGCGGCCGAGGACTTTAGACACGGTAGTTGGTTGTGGACTTGTGGCTGGTTTTTTTTTTATGTAGCCTGTGTAATGTCCTATTGCTGGGCAAAGGCCTCCTTATTAATTGATCACCGCAACCGATCCTGTGCCTCCTTCGGCCATTGAGGTAAAAACCTGTCGAGGTCGTCCCGCCATCTCCGTCTGGGTCATCCGCGACGCCGACGTCCATCATTGGCTGGTTAGGAAATGATAATTACCCCAAGGGATGTTATGAAGCTGGGCCATCTCAGCGCTAATTAGGAGGCGGCGTTTTAGACATTCACTTTATTCTGCTGTATAAAAGCGGTCTCCAACTGGGTACAGGGTACAGGTACCTACTAGCGACTAACTTATAACAGCTCTCATTTCTCAATCAACTTATAGGTACCATAGCTCATTTCATCTTTTGGTAAGGGCTCATTTATCAATCAGATAAGTTATCTGGGTAATAGGACCTCATGCCGTTGCATCTGAATGTTTGTTATAGACAGTGCCATCAACTATTTTTTATTCCTCAGAATATATTTTTTCTGTCTATTGAAAAATCTACTCTACCTCTTGAGCATACTAAGCCTGTAAAATTTATGGGGTCGTTCCTCCAAAGGAGGTGTCAATTTCTTCAGGTTAATCACACTCTGTGTTCTTAGAAGGTTCCAGCAGTTGATACTTTGTTAATAAGTTACACGGTACTGTCCAGTGGGATTATGTACATACATCGGCCGGGGGTCAATCTCTTGACCTCACCTGTCAGTGTGATTGACCGAGGTGACAGAATTGATACCCGTGTCCGCATAACGACCCCATAGTTTATTGACCTGAGATAAAACGTGCCATATTATGAGGTTTATTGACTTTGTATTATGTTGGATCACACATCAAATATGTCCATACTTTGCTGTTATGTGTTGGTACAATCTACAATATATTTTAATTCAAAAAACATGGCGTCCAATATGTAATATATTTTTGTAGTAAAAGCAACTCAAAGGATTTCCAGCTTCCACCGACAAATAAATCTTTTTATTCAGCGGAAAAAACAGGAAGTCCTTGACACACATCCAACCAAAAACAGAGCAGAATCGTCGAACAACTCATTAATACAAAAGTAACAAACAAATGCGGAAACAAGTGCCCCGGCCGATGATAAATGTTATTTACCTCCCAGTAAATGGATAGATTCGAATACTATTGAGGAAAATGCCACGGCGCACTGTTTACATAAAAAGTTGCACTGAGTTACAAAAGCTTGCCAATCTGAGCATGACAGCCTTACTGGGTAAGCCCCGCGCCGTTCTGTGGAAACATTAAAAGGAATATTTTTGCAACAGCCTGTAGATGTTAACTTATTTCTACCACGGCTGTAAATATGCGTCTAATCTTATTTAGATCAAACATCTGTACAGTGCAAAAAAGTAAATTATAGTGCTCAACTGTAGGTACTGAACACAATAGCAGCACTCGCTATTCCATCACTCGTATCCCAATGGAATGGATGATCGGTCCGGATTTACAAAATCGAAGTCAAAAATGTATTTACTGTTCAACAATATAGGTCTATAGTATAGATTACATAAAATAACGTTCAGAATATTTTATCAAAGTTCAGTTTCAGTGTGAAAATGGGCAGCTAAATTGTTCAACTAAAACTGTGCTCCAGTCGAGACCCTTAATAATGCAAACGAGTCTTCGGAGAGTCCACAGATTATTTCGCCCTTTAAGAACTCGTTATGATGTAAATAGGGAATTAATAGTTGAGATCGAAGCTTTTTATTTAATAACTTTAGTAATACCGTTTGTGGATTTAAAAGCGTATTATTATTATCGGAATGGCTAATTCATATTATCAAAACGCTTTTTAAAGAAGGTACCAGCAGGTTTGAAATTCAGCACATTTTTGTAGCGTGGATGACATTACTGTGGCATTTTTAACAAAGGATAAGCTAAAGTAATGTTAATTATTATTGTATAGCTATTGAGATTCCATAAAGTGTAGACAGCGAGCCGAGCTCAACTAGTGAGCGAACTTTATCCATTATTGTCTTTGACGTAAACTTTACTTTGTATGCGGGGTTTATATTACTGTACAGTCTGGGATACAGAAACCTGAACCCTCTTAGACTGAAAAATATGACTGCTACTTCAAAGGGGTCAGCTTTGTTTGTTCCACGTTGTTCCAACTGCTATACAGGTGTTGCAAAAAGGGTATACTAATCCGAAACCTACATGTGAAATAATGAAAAAAAGTCATTCTCCATAGTAAAAACTCACGTGACCGACAAAGTTTCTATGGAAAATGGTATTTTTTCCCCGAATTTTGAAATTCTGATTTTATTTTCGGGCTTAAATATACCATGCTGCACATGTAAGTTTCGGTTTATATTAGCATTCTTTTATCAGCCTAATTGACGGAGGCAACTATTTAAAATATCTTTTTAGCAATTTCGCCCGCCTCCTTACCTCGCCAATGTATGAAATTGTTATCTTATGTATGTTGGCTTAGTTACATATTACGCCGAAAAATTAAATTAAAACTTTATTCAAATATAAAATTTATTTTTGTAATACAGACGGACTGGGAGACCTAAATAAATATTGGGCACTGAAGGTAACATAGTACCTACCCACATTGCCCTGAACAATTTGATAAAATCAGGTCGATCCGTGCGTGACTGTCATTACCCCTACTATATGTGTGTTTGTGTGTGTGTCACCTGGGCACACAAGCACACACAAAAACACCGTTTATCCAGTTGAACATTCCTCTAGGATTGGGAATAGTTACGTTTGTTTAGCGAGTAAAGTGGGGAGATGGGACATGTCACAGTTGTTTTGTCTCATGCTTAATGCTTATTTTTTTCTGGTCATCAATACGTTTGTTTGGCAAAAGTTCGTGTTTTTAGGTTTAAGCTCTAATTTCACCATAGTCGGTTAGATCGTAATCAGAGATTGGTTCATCAATTATATGTCATCTCCATATAAAATTCTTGACAGATGTGTCAAAAGTCAACCAATAATACCTGGTTATGATCTGACCCACTACGGCAAAATAGGCACCGTAGAATGCTACAACTTTGCCTTTCGTGCACAACATTGCCTATTTTTTTTGGACTACGATGTCTAATCTTTCCATAATATTTTCTCAGTTTCTACCATTTGGATATAATTTTATTTAAGTTGGCAACATTATCTTTATTTTTTTAGAATGGTAACATTTATATTGTGCTAACAGTTGAGCAAAAAGGTCCGTACGGCGAATGTGCAGAATTTTAGTGCTCGACAACTTTTAGTGTTCCGGTGTGAAAAAAAGGTGTTTTTAAAAGAAATAGGTACCCAGGGTATGAAATTTTTGTCTATTTTCTGAATTCCTGAACGATTATAATAAAACCACACGTTTTGAGCGAAATAACCTAACAGGCAATGTTGTCAAAGGTTTCAAAAACTTAAGTGATACAACATTGCCTGGGCCTAGGGTTGTCACACATCAGTTTAAAAAATAATTATATTTATATGATGAATAAAACTACTATTTACGGAGGTAGTCGTTACTTTAGTCATGTTGGAGGTTGTAGTAATATAGTAGGTAATATGATATCTAACAGTCTCTAACAATATAAAGCTTAGGTACTTACTATTAGTGTCTTCTTAGGTGAGTAGTATAAATACGCTCAGTTTAGGTTTGTACTCTTGGTAACTACAGATGTTTTTAAAATGAAATTTAGCTTATCATTTCTCATGACTCCCTAAAACTCATTTATCGTCCAACATTATTAACTATGAATACTTCAAGAGTTTTTTCTACTAAATAAACTGAACAAATTTTCAATGATGTCTATTTTGTATTTGTTTTAGACGTATGAAGATGGAAAAAGCTAAAAAACGAAGTAGGAGAAAAGTGGGTTCTCGAAGTTATGCAGATAAAATTAATAATAATAATAATTAATAACTGTATTTATTTGGCACAACCCTAATCCTAACGACATTTTTAGGGTTCCGTAGCCAAAATGGCAAAAACGGAACCCTTATAGTTTCGTCATGTCCGTCTGTCCGTCTGTCCGTCTGTCCGTCTGTCACAGCCGATTTACTCGGAAACTATAAGTACTACAGTGATGAAATTTGATGGGAATATGTGTTGTATGAACCGCTACAAAAATATGACACTAAATAGTAAAAAAAAGAATTGGGGGTGGGGCCCCCCATACATGTAACTGAGGGATGAAATTTTTTTTTTCGATGTACATACCCGTGTGGGGTATCAATGGAAAGGTCTTTTAAAATTATATAAAGTTTTCTAAAAAACATTTTTCTTAAAGTGAACGGTTTTTGAGATATCAGCTCTCAAAGTCGTAAAAAGTATGTCCCCCCCCCTCTATTTTTATAACTACGAGGTATAAAATTCTAAAAAAAATAGAGGTGATGCATGCTAATTAACTCTTTCAACGATTTTTGGTTTGATCAAAGTATCTCTTATAGTTTTTGAGATAGGTTGATTTAACTGTAAATTATATTTGCTGCTACGGAACCCTTTGTGCGCGAGCCCGACTCGCACTTGGCCGGTTTTTTGTAAGGAGATTTCTCGAAACCTGCTACAACATTGCCTAAGATCTGTAAAAAAAATATATCACACGAATGGCAAAAATAAGTTAGTTGGGATTAAATATAATGTACTTACCACCATCCCAGAAAAAAAACTATCAAATTGACTGTTTATTCATTTATATATCCTTCTAGGCAATGTTGTATCTTTCAGCTACAACTTTGCCTACGACTTTGAACACATATAAATCCATTTTCCTGTACGATTTTAAAGAATTTAAGTCTTAGGATGCAAGGCATAAGGTCTGAGTTCTGAATGAAGCCTTTTGTAATCCATAATAATAAATAGGTTTGTTTACATGAACAAAAAACCTCAAAATCCAGGCAAAGTTGTAGCATTCTACGGCACTAAATCTTTTTAAAATCAGTCAGTCGTTAATTATTTTGTTCTCGAATCATATTCGAAACCGGAAATATCAGATCAAGTAATCGAAGTTTCCATTGGCTTATTATCATTCTCGCTTCTGCCAATCACGCGTTTGCATTTATTTAATTGCTTATTGTAAAACTTCTGGTGAAATCCTTTTATTTTATTTCATACGATATTTTATTGGTTCAAAAGAAAGAATATCTATATAGTCTGATAGTGATAACTTAATTGTTGTTTTTAATGTTTATTTAATTAAGTATTACAAAAAAACTGGCAAAATAGCCAGTACTATTTCCCAGTTTTGAATTACAAAGCCCAGGTTTAACCAACGCTACAAAAAATCTAGACCAGCGATAATATTAACAAAAACCCCTCGTAAATTTCCACAGAAAGGAGTATAAGGACTTAAATAAAAGTAATGACCTTTGTTTTCCAAACACAAAAGTCATAAAACAATGAATGTTAAAATGAAGTGGAAAACTGAAACTTTTGTGTTAGACGTGGCGGGAAGCACAGACTGACAACAAACTATTTTCTTTATTGTTTTTCACTTTTCCAGTTCACATTATAGTTGTGAGAATCGTGATCTAATAAAAAGCACTTTACAATACTTTACATTGCTGTTGCAGTCCATGCGATGAAAACGCATGGACTGCAGTGGATTTTTTTTGAAGAGGATTATATTTTATTGGTAGCGCGTGTTCTTTGTTTTCAATAAAGCTATTTCACGTTAACCGGTATACTTGCATTTATTGTTTTTTTTATTAAAAAGTATCGGGACTGGATCAATAAAACAAAAAATTTTTGTTATTCATCCATTTTTTTATCACCTTCAAAGTATACTCCTTCAGAAACGATAAACATACGCCAACGAATTATCCAATCATCACAACTTTTTTTAAAACGCTGTTTCCAGAGTTGTGTTTAGTACTCGCGGCGATTTTTCCTTTTTGTCTTCCATCGATTGTTAGTCAAAGTCATGTTGACTGTTTTCTTTGACTATAATTATATCGTGGTGTTGTGTACTCGGTATTCTTGCCAGTAAGTCAAACGGTAGGAAAAGAATATTATTTGCGGGTTATGTGCAATTTAATACAGCAAATTGGACAATGAAGGCCAGATTTGTGGAAAAAAAATCTAGAAAGATTTTTACCGCGATAAAGCGCCTACGCACCAGGATCATCATTGTGAATGAATTTTTGGGCAAAAACTCAACAAATACCATCGAGCATCCGCCATATAAACATGTATCACGGATCTAGCTTCTTTTTACCAAATCTCAAATTACCACTTCGAGACACTGTTTTCAATCGATAGAAGACAAAATTGGAAAATGTAAGGAAAAATCGCCGCGCGTACTAAACACAACTCTGAAATATGCGTTTAAAAAAATGTTGTGATGATTGGATAATTAGTTGGCGTATGTGTATCGTTTCTGAAGGAGCATACTTTGAAGGTGATAAAATAAATTTGGATGAATAACAAACATTTTTTGTTTTATTGACCCAGTCCCGATTATTTTTACACAGAATGTATATACTTAGTGTAATAGGTCTGTGTATACTAATATGTATCAGTTTATTATAAAGAAGAAAAGGTATTAACAATACCAATATTATGATATAATTTGGGCGTGGGCTCTTTGCTCATAAATTTTACTGTACTTCTGCATTTTTTTTTATAAAATTGCGTGTCCACCCCGTACAATGTTGCCAGCTTGCATGTCACGGATGAGTAAAATGCTTAATGTCGAACAAATGGGAAGGGCGCCGTACTCGCACGCTAATAGCAAATAAAATAGCCAGAAACTACCGGTGAAGTCACCCCTTGTTATAAAGTTTACTACATTAGGTATGGAGCTAAAAAGTGAAGCGGCTAGTTTTAGGAATATCAATTAATTTGTGGTAAAATAACGTGTAACGACATGTCGTCTGCTACGACGCGTATCGTCGCTCGTTTTTGACGTAAGGGACCATAGTTTTTTTTACCGACTTCAAAAAAAGGAGGAGGTTCTCAATTCGTCGGGATCTTTTTTTTTATATTTTTTATGTTTGTTCACCGATTACTCCGCCGTTTATGGACCGATTTTGAAAATTCTTTTTTGTTGTATTTTGTTTAGCTTCCAGGTGATCCCATTTTTTTTTTCAGAGTTTTATCTCACCCCCAAGGGTGGGTAAATGGGTAAAAACAGGGTATTAATTTCCATTTTGGGCACCTATTAACCGATTCTAATGAAATTTAGAACGTAAATATAGTTCTTATAACAAAAAAATATGATGGTGACCTTGAGCTGATCTGATGATGGAAACGGAAGGCAGTCAAAGGAACTCCTCAACGGTATATAGCAACTACCTCGTGTTTAGGCTTGAATGATTCGTATTGACTATTAGGACTTATTGGTATCATTTGCATCTTACTTTTGATTGAATATTATTGAAAATCAACTAAAAACAATAAAATAAAATAATAATTTAAAAAATTAAAAAACCGACTTCAAAAAACCACTAAAATGTAAGAAATAATTTACATCAATTTTATGTGACATTACAAATATACCTAAGCAGGAACTGTTCTTTTTTGATGTTGGTGCGGTGACAAAGTAATCTGAAGAAATATGGTTTTTTAATTTTTTATTTGTCCACTGTTTGTTCAGACCATTGCCTGTTTTCATGTGACTGACTGCAAACTTGATTTGACAACGATTTTTGGATTCAAGTTGTATTGAATTTGACATAAATAACTTCGTCAATGTTATTTCATTTTGACTTCGCGATACCACTGGGTTCAAAATCTATCGCATACAAGTGTCCCTGTGACGCGTCGTTCGTGCTGTAGCTCCATGTCGCCCCCAACTCGCATCTTAAATTGGTACAATAAGGTTTATCTGTCATAGTTTAATATACTAGTTATATTATAAGTTCTCAGGTAGTAGGTACACCGCCCTCAAATTTTCTTTATTTCTATTTCTTTTTGTTTAAGGTTGCCTGTAAGAGATCGCGCTTAGCGATAAGGCCGCCATTTGTTAATTGTTTCTAGTTTATAAGTATTGTCTGTATGTTTTAATATTTTTGGTGAGGAATAAAGTTATATTGTATTGTATTGTATCTAGTATACATCCCATAGTGATATTTTCCACAAAAATGATTTGAAGCAAGCCACGTCGCATCGCCGCATCACCGCTTCACCTAAAAATAAAGGTACAACAATGAGTTATGTTGCCACGATAGAAAACAAAAACGTCAATAATATTTCATAGCGAGAACAGTATGAATAACTGCCGATCCTTTCATACAGATCCGAAATATTCTGCAACCTAACAATTCGACAAAAATGTATGTTCCGTTATTTGTGCATTTTAGTCCATGGATTAGATTAATTATGTGGAACGTGTGTACCCTTGAGGTTTAAGTTAGCTATTTTTATAAACGTATAGGTCATTTGTTCGGTTTATTATACATATAACACTCTTTGCAAATGATTCAAAAAAACCTTTATCGAAAAGAAATCTAAAGTATCAAACAGTAAGTTAAACGATTTCCTCAAACATTGTGCTTCATAAGATAAATTCATACGAGTTGTATCACTTTTGTTTGAAACATAAATTTATCCATTTGTTTTTCTTCGTATTTCCGAGTATAGGAACTTATAAAAAGGAATCCATCAATTCTTCATTTCGTATGTCGTCTCAGCGTCAACATTTTCCGTTTGAGTGATAATAACGATTGGTTCCCATCAGATCCTGGATCAAGTCACGCAAAGCTCTTTTGCCAATTTCCGCCTAAATGTCGGCGCGTGTCGGGGCTTTCCAGTCTGATCTATTAAATAATGGTGGCTTTAAATACCTACCCAACATTTAAAATTTTGGTTAGTAATTTTTGCCACCAGTAGCCAAATGTCATAGTTATAAATTTTCGTAACCCAGTGCATTTTAAATTACATATTTAGTTGTTACAAAATTAATATAATTGTTGTAATTTATTTAATATGTCATGGTTTATGAGGTAAGAGTAGTTAGTAGAATATTGAATGTTTAAAATAGTTACTACAATATTCCGTGACGCAGCTGTCTATGTCGCAACCTCAGGAAATGCTAATAATAACACCGGAATTTCTGCTTATTAAATAAGAAGCTATTTAAATTATAACGATATCAGATAGGAACACAAATTGGGAGAATATTCAAATCATGCATTCACAGCGAACAAAGGTAAGTTCAGAGCGTTGTTGTACGAACGAGTAAACTTTGCACTCAAAAATAAAATAAAAATATTTAAATGCAACCAAACTTTTTCTTTTTTCATCCACGAATAAATCTCCTGTTCTGGTTTGACGTGTGTTGCAGTGTTTCTGCTTGTGGCCACATTGCGCTCGTTTAAAACCGATCTACCGATTCAAATATAAAAACCTGTATAAAAAAGACGGCCCTTTGCATGAATTTCGCATTTCATAAACTATGTAGGTTTCTTCTAAAATTGTGTTTTTATTGAAGTAGAAATATCACCAAATCTTTTTCTTAGTCACACGCTCTAAATAGTACAAATATCTGTCCCGGGTGGATTTCAAACCCGAGTCATTTACAATACCCAGCCTTCTGACCAGTTCACTGCGGGTTGTTTATTAGGTAATAAAAATATTATTAATTATTTTTGAAAGCATTTTTGAACATCATAGGAGCTTAATTAAAAGTCAATTACCATATTGACGACACGCCATTATGTTGCCATTTCGCATTAGACTAGTCACCAGCAGTCGGTGGGCGGTTCCAGTTGGCATCATGCATGACGGGTCGATTTCATTTTCCTCTACAGCAGTTTTTCTAGGAAATCCCCGAGGAGCTCGTCGCTACCTGCGCTGGAACGTTTGAAAAAATACGCATATTTGCTTAAAAGCCAAGTATATACCTACGTATATACCTAGTCATGTCACGAAAACTTAAATATAGTTTTGAAAATAGCCTTAGCTTTAACCACTGATCATGATATCAATTACTTCAGGATCACATCTTAATACTCAGCACTTAAGTTTATTATCTTAAGTACTTTGAATTTTAAAGGCCACTTGTTATAATTATCGCCAATTTAAACAAGAGTACAATAATTAACAGAAGGTCTTCATTAACCCTTTCAATGAGTACATTACGTTTTAGCTCTCGAATACCTTACGAAACTTTTTAATTATGTCCGATACTACTTAGCCGCTCTGAGAAATAACCCAGTCATCCCAAAGGGCGAAAGTGTGATGGAGAAAGGAAATTTTCATTGAAATGTCAGCCTAAATTGATGAGAATTCCCTCAACTAACCAGCTGTGCCGTCAGTTGTAAACGGGGTGCCGCGTGGGTTACACGCGTAGGAAGGCCAGCCAATAGCCGAGCGGGAAATTCTGACCGACGAATCAGAGCGTTGCGGCCGCATACGTCATATGTTGTGGTGGAATCGCACGCCAGCTGTCATTCGGCCAGTGTTGCGGTTCGGAATTTGAACGTGCCCCGAATATTCGACTACAATTTTTCATTGTTTTTACGTTTGAAAGTTAACACTGTGGTTTATGATTGTTTTGTTTTTGTGTTTCGCCGGATTTGAAGCGGTCAGTTAGTTGTTCACTCGTCTTTGAAAGTGTTGTGTGGAATCATGTTGGGACGACTGACAAGTGTTTGTGTGTTGATGTGTCTTCTACAGCGCCCGGTGTTTACCAACACGGATAATTTGGGTACGAAAAATATATTTTTAGTATTTTTACATAATAATTAACACTAAATAACTTGCAATTTAATTTGAACAATACATTGTTGAATAATTGTTGATATTTTCCTGAAAATTTGGTTCGTCAATAAAATGAATAAATGGAAAAATGTTGAATGCCTTATATGCTTCTGGGAATTGTTTTTTTGTTTGTATTGAAAATTCTGTTGAACTTTTTTATGGCATAAAAAAGAATAAAAAGTCATGCTATACAGTACACCTTATTCAAAACAAAGTTATGTACGTGATGCTGTTACCGTTATAATTTAAATTTATTAGGATCCACACCAACAGTTTTCAGTTTAGTCTGGGGCAAAAAAAAAGACGAAGGTATCTGCGAGGGGTCAGGTTTCTGTGCCCCAGACTTTACGTGCATAAACCATAACCATAAACCAGACACATCTAGAAATTGTTTATTTTTTTATTTTTGATAAAACCTGTCCTTGGACTCTATGGATACTTATAGCTATTACCTGCCTAAAAACACATATTTTGTCGGAGCTTATTTATTTAAACACTTTATTGCATACACATAGAAACATACAAAGTAGGTACAGATCATTCATTACAGGTTGACACTTGACAGTCTATGTTCACAACCTAAGTATTATTAAGTAAAATTAAGTATTTATCCAGCCGACCACGACAAATAATAATAATGATATTCCACATTCGAATTGTAAGTTTAATATTGCTACGCGCAGGTGCTACGCGCTACGGGCTACGGCGTAGGCGATGCTACGAGATTACTTTCACTGGTGCTACGACCGCTCAATGTATATTGGAATGAATAATTAAACAAGTCCACGGCATTTCGGTCCCTAGCGTAATAGAAATATTGTTAATTATGAATTGTTATGCCAAAAGTTCGTGTTTCAATTTAAATTGGTGTGGAGTAAATGGTGCATAATTTATGGTTATGATGTTATTGAATTGAAATAGAACAATGCCGACTAACTAGCTGCAGTCAGCGCTAATAGAGTTCTAATTATTATTTAATGCTTTTTGAACCGTATCATTGCATAAAAAAACAGAGACCACCAGATAATATTTTTTCTCATAGTTTTTAAGGAATTTAATACTGTACTTTACCTTGTCTGCAAAGCTATGTTCCCTGGACAGCATTTATTTAAAAATAAAACAATACATACACTCAAGGACAACCCTTGTGCGAGAAAATGGAGAAATAGGTCGATTCAATAATGCACAAACGCTGCTAGAACAACATAACATGGACTTTAATGGTAAGGTCTTAAAATAATAATTCGACTAACACAAACGATTTGCATATTTCTTAGTGTATTGTAGGTACACTTAGTTTGACCACAGGTTTCGCTTGGGAATCCATTGATATCAAATGGCTGAGTCACACTGTTTTGGATTATAATGCCACTTTTGAAAAACTTCGTAGGGTTTTGCAAAAAGGGTATACTAAGACGAAACTAGCATGTGCAGCATGTTATATCTAAGCCTGTAGCTGCACATGCTGGTTTCGGCTTAGTATACCCTTTTTGCAACTCCCTGTAGATTTCTGAACCCTATACATAATATACTTGTATATTGGACCTATAAAAGTATTTCTTGGTAATTGAAGTGACTTTATACGAGATTGTTATAGCTTTCTTATTACTTTTGCTTTACTATTTCTGTCACTACTTTTGCTTTTATTTCTAATGTCTTTTTTTGGGAAATATTGGTTTGTCAAGCCGACCATTTCATATTACTGACAAGTATTCACTGAAGATATTAAACAGTTTTACAAATAAGAAATTGGACATAAGGAGAATATAATAAATTCAAAATATAATAATATTTTGCGAATGTCATCTAAATAAAAGACAACGTTTAGATACTGATGTTTTTACACTTTTATATGATGTATGATGTATGATGCACGTAAATGAGAAATATTTCTTGATACTAAAATTATATTATTCTTGTAGGTCTCCCCTAGTCTGCTATAATTCCATTTAGTCAAATTACCTTTCCATCTACGTTTTAATCTTCACCCACTTAACTGATTCTTCTTTTAGTGTAATCGTTTTTGTGAGGGGAAAGCTTTTTGATCATGAATATTTATTTTTGAACCTGTTTTTATAACAAAGTGAATTAAGGGGAATTGCTATGAATTTTGAGATTATAATGATACTGAAAATAATTGTTTATTAACTAGAAGAAATAAATTTATAAAAGGATTGTTTTAACATTAGTTGTACTAATCTTAGTTTAATCAGGCTGCTCTCCTGTATGTTTACCAATGACCATTTAATTTTAGCCTATCTTAGAGTTAGATATACCTACACCACCTATAATGTAAGAAATATTTTTACAAAAGTAGTTTTATAGCCTTATCTAATATATATATACCGAAAGATACATCCAATGTTTCACTTGTAAATATTCTTACACCCCCATCTTCGGGTTAAAGTATGTCATATTAAGTGCCGATTTCTCCATAGTCGGTTAGAGCATAACCAGGGAGAAGTGGTTGACTTTTGACACATCTGTCATGAATTTTATATGGAGATGACGTTAATTTATAAATCAATCTCTGTCGGTTAGATAACCGACTATGGAGAAATTGGCACTAAAAGTTAAAGTATGTCATGTTAAACTTTCACGCCCGTTTAGAACGGGTTAAAACAAAACAAAAATACAAAAAGTTGGTAACACGTCGTAGTTCGTAATAGCCGAGCGTGCCATGTCTCCAGAGTTCCTCGACGCTCATCCATCACTTGTGACGGCGCTTGCTGAACCGTTACCAAGAATTCTTTGCTGAAAGGCCATACGCCGTACACTATTCTCCAGTTCAAGGTCAATGACATGTCTTTGGCAGGAAAACCCACAAAGTTTGTTGGCCCTATAATATAATACTAGCAGTTAATACACCAATATTACTTAAAAAGCAGAGTGACATTTCTCCTTCACAGTCAAAACCGTAATGCATTGTAAATGAATTTATCCATCTATTTATTTATTAAATAGTTACTCTATAATCTAATTACTCTAGAGACACTGCTACGAAAACAGGAAAATGGACGAGAATTATTAATTTTTCGTGAAACTAATTTGCCGAGGCCACCTCTGGCGTCCCTCCGGGTTGATGCCGCGTCCACGGGAAACCCGACTAGTTTCTGATTATTCTTTTCACTATTAGCTATTGTGACACAAGGCGCAGTTCTCTCTTGACTTAATTTTGATTTAAGTCTACTCAACGACAATTTAACCCATCATAGCGCTCCGTACTTGAAAACTTGTCTGCTTAGCTTGATATTATTTGGTGTTATACTGATATATAGAGTTCCAAATAAGGGAAATTCAAGTTAATCATCTCGTAAACTCTTGTAATGGTAGGCACATATTGACTTTACAGGACCCATTTTCAAACTGATCATCTAAGCTTATGTATTTATTAACTGGATAAGAAATCCAAACTGTATACATATATTGTCAGTGTCCTAGTATAATCTTGTATGTGTGTGTGTGTTTGCGCCTCCTGTGGCCGCACCTCCCCCATATATTAATTAAAATCGTGACACTCACAATGTTGGCCCTTTTCATGCTGTGACACTTGCTTGGCGGCAAATAATGGCTGCTTTTAATTAATAAAAAGTATGAATATATTAGCTTGAGGTTGAGTTTAAATAAATATTAATAAAACCCGTGCCTTCGTAACGGATAATGTCTGGTCTCATTCGAGAGGCCGTGGATTCAAATCCTTACAATGAATTCTTTAGATAAGTGAATTTAAGAACAATTATAATATAACATATGGTGAAGTAAACATCGTAAGGAAACATGCACATCTATATGTAAACCCTTCGTGCATTTTACTCATTCCAAAAACGGCGATACGATAGTGAGAACAAAATTAATGTACTGCGAAAAGCGGGTGACTCGCTTGTGAGTCACTTCTGACTACCCCTTCGGGAATTAAAGTCGTGAGCATATTATTGTATGTGCAAACAACGAGTGGAATAGCGAGGCATTTAATATTGATTCAAAAACTTCAGGAGAAGAAAAAAATGTATGTAAGCTTTCAATATGCGTTACAAAAGTTTGTGAGTAAATAATTATTCAGTGCCGGAAATAGGTACAGAAACAATACAAACATGCTGCATTGATTGGTGGCTCTGTTTATTGAAAAACATAAAATATACTTAGCATAAAGTACGTACGTATTTATTATTTATTGGTTCATGTAAATTCATTTTTAAATATGGTTTTAATAATGATATATAGACGGCTCAATGGTGTAGTGGTTAGTGACCCTGACTGCTATGCCGAAGGTCCCGGGTTCGATTCCCGGCTGGGGCAGATATTTGTTTAAAGACAAATATTTGTACTCGGGTCTTGGGTGTTGATATTTATATTTAATATGTATCTATCTATGTATTTGTGTAGATATATCAGCTGTCCGACACCCATAATACAGGTTCTGCCTAGCGTGGGGTCGGATGGCCGTGTGTGAGATGTCCCCACATATTATTATTATATTATTATTATTATATAAGGCTTGGGCACATCCAAAGTAAGCGCAGGCTACCGTACCACCACCGACACATAAGCAATAAACTGTGCAGCCTCGCTCGCCTGTTAAACATCTGTCAGGTGAGCGACGATGCTGCTTAGCTAATGTTCGGTGGTGGTAGCCCCACAAGTCAGCTGCTGACGCGGTTGACGGAACACCAAAAGTGGGACAAGCGCAAATTCGTAGGGGTAGGTTAGTTGTAAAAAATTGCCACCGTTTAGAAACATGCGGTACGTCTGTCCAACTCTTCTGGTTAGTTTAGGTTACCTTGTTAATAATAACTATATGTATGAATGCAAGTTTACATTTAAATAAGTAACAATCAAGTAGGTATACAACCGATTCTGTACAATCAAATCAAATAGAAGAAAAAAACTTTTACGGTAGACTCCACTGAAATTTCGGTAACATTCCACCCACAGGAATAAAGTCCGTTTCAATAAACGAACGTAAAATGGGTATATAAAGGCAGGAAGTGGACAACTGACAGAGATACACGTGCCGATCGGCCCACGGCAAAAGGTCATATAATAAATCTGAGGACGGTTTCATTATCATCAAAACAAATATCATGTGTCACACTGAGTGCGTGACGGTATACATTGCGGGTAAAGGGGCCTGATTCAAGAAATACACGCATTGAAAAAAGAGTTTGATATTTGAAGTTTCTTTCGCTATATTATTACGTTCTCCTCAGTGACTTAGCCTTTGAGAAATGGTGGCAGGCTTATAATCTTGACCATTAACAAAGAATTATAAGATTTTACGTTGAATAAAATAATATTCAAGATGATAATGATATGAAAGAGTTTTGGATATAAAGTTTGCCTAAAACTAGACACTAAATCGAATACTAATTTACATTGCTCATCTTCTTTAATTAGTTGTCTGGTTTTAAGTTTCACTTACTCGTTACAAGTTTTATAGTAAAAGTCCTTTACCTTTATATATAGTTTAGAAATTGTTTAGAAATTTCAAAAGTTTGTTTTAAATATTTGAACTTTTTGAAAGTTCGTATTTATTTATGAAATCTCTCAGCCTATTTGTAACTTTCAAAGTTTAACTGAGGACACTTAATTGAGAACACAGATAATACTGGCATATATGAGGATATTTGGGGAAAATACGTAAATATTATTTTTATTTCACGTTCCATAGAAACAAATATACAGTAGGTATAAAATATAAGAGCTACAATTTAAATAGGCTTTTCCACAAGATCATGAATAATATTGAATAATGAATGAAGTGACAAATTATTGCACGTTGGTCTATCGATGAAATTTTTACTCGTCATCATTGAGTTATACAAAAAAGTAGGTACTTGTATAATATTTTTCACAAAAACGTAGGTCTCAGAATCGGGGTGGCCATCAATTGAGGCGGCTCTCCATTACCCCCTTATCTACCGGGTCCGCAAACACCTTTTATTCGCTTTATCTCTTATACTATTGTTTCATGTGATTTCTCTGCGGGGTGAAAAGTGACGGGTTTTGTCTCGCCGTCTTGTTGCCGCCATAATCTATCGGGGCTTTATTAACTGGATATAAACTCTGTAAGGCATTTGTTAGTTAGCCTACAGCAGGTATACTTGGGTATTATAGAATGGATTCTTCTTCTTCGACCGTGTAAATGCACTAAGCTAACTTTCTCCAGGGTTTTGCTACTCTACTATACTATAGAATGGATAAGACAGGCTTAGTGAGGTATACCTATACCTACCTATTCATTTATTAATCAATAATCAGACATATTTCATCAACCTTTACTCTTTTACATAGACAGCAATGACAAATTATTAAATTTGTCTCGCTTCAATTTCTATTACCTAAGTGTGTTACGTTAAGTTCATTATGTAAACAATTCTAAGAATAATTCCGTGTGGCTGCTATTCAAATATTAACGTGTATTAAAATGTTTTCTAATCAAAGAATCTATTAACGTAAAGGTTGGAATAAATTATATGCCTGAAATAACATATTAGATTTCGTAACTTTTTCCGAGAAAGGTAGAAAGTATCCAAATTCCACCTACATTATTTTCTGTATAGAAATTAGCACTGTCGTAGCGTGGGCGTGACTGTAGAGATCCTGTGGTGTTATTTATTTGTATTTGACAAAATCATAATAATGTCACAACAACAGCTCTCAACATGGTTTTAAATACTCGTACTGATTCCATGTATAAGTTTACAAAAATAACTTCGGCAAATCTCATCACGGCTAGGTTGGCTATGGCTACATGTATTATCAGTATTATGCTAGCTCAAATAGGTTAATTACTTAGTAATTTTTTTGAAAAGATATACCTAATAATATACTATAATTAAATTACTTGTCTGATGAGGGTATGGGGTAAATAGTTAACAAAATAATGATAATGAGTAAGAAGCGGTTCAATTCAAAATATATTTAGATGGTAAGTATTGAAATCATTAGCAGCTAAATTTAGAAAAAGGTAAAGTAATTGAGTTTTCGCCTTATGAATAATTTAAATGTAAAAGCAATATCAAAAGAGGACTTTAGCAAAATTAATTACAAAAAGATAAAATCAAAGAAGTTTGCGGTTCCGGACTAGCTTTAATATTTCTTCTGAGTTATTTATTTCACATTAAACAGTTTTATCTTCAAGGGCTCTAAATTTAACCCTTTACATTAGGAAACTTGATCGATCTTTATCAAAATAAAGTGCGTAGAAATATTTGTACATAAGACCTATAAATAGTATAATATTATCAAATAACAGATTTATCGTGAAAAGCAGTTCGATTTGTGTCAAATAAATATCATCACCATGGCGTCCTAGCAACGAAAAACTTTTTAACATATAGGGTCCACCTATCGGCTACATACGCAACGGACGCATCATATTCAGTACTTACACAAATTCACACAAGTGCGTCCACTTCATCGGCATTGTCGACGCCATTTATCCATACAATTATGAAAATCCGTTAGGTCCGATACGTACGATTACCGATAGCACGCTTATCTTTAATTTTAATTAGATTGTTATTGCATGTACTATGGATCTTGTAATCTGAAAACAGATGTATTATTATTAACGATCGAATGGCGTAGTGGTTAGTGGCAATGCCGAAGGTCCCGGGTTCGATTCCCGGCTGGGGCAGATATTTGTTTAAAGACAAATATTTGTACTCGGGTCTTGGGTGTTGATATTTATATTTAATATGTATCTATCTACGTATTTGTGTAGATATATCAGCTGTTCCATACCCTTATTTAACGCAGGTTCTGCCTAGCTTGGGTTCGGATGACCGTGGGTGAAGATGACCGCACATATTATATTATATTATTTAAATATCACCCAAATGTCCATCCTCCCACAGCCCTCCTGACCGGCACGCTGAAGATGATGCAGCGCGCGGCGTGCGACGACGAGACCGTGGCGCTCACCTGTCCGCGGTCCACCGCCATCACCATACAGGTGACATTTCACATTTGATTTTGTAGGATGTATGCATAGAACATCGCGGAATCGATGTATGCAATGATTTCAAAAGGAAAGATGCGCCCGTCAGAACATGTTGCCTAAAGAAAATGTCACCAACACAATGGCCCCAATTTATACAAAATCTAACAGATATGTGAGATTTTAGGGCCAGCGCGAGGGTGCCATTTTCTTGAGCGGTTGGCCCTATCCTTACGCTAGTAATATATGTAATATAAGTCAATGGATTTGACATTTGGTTTTGTAGGATGTAGGTATACTGTATATTTACGTTATGTTTGTTTTCTTAAATAAATATTAATTATATTCTATTCTATAGGTAGCGCAGTACGGCCGTATGACCCCCGAGGGACACACCTGCCTCGTGGACCGCAACCAACACCCTCCTGTAGCGGTCGAAGTAGTGGGTAATGAGAAGTGCCTGTGGCCTAACTCTATGCAGGTTTGTAGGCGATTTCTTAATAACTATTTAATAAATTCATCATATATTAGTGTAAATTCTACTTTTGAATATTGGTTTGGTAAATGGGTGTACTTTTTGGTAAATGTAATTTTTTTATTTTCCAAAACTTGCGCTATTCAACTTGAGTAAAATAGAAGGGAGGTATAAAATAACTGAAACCCTGGTTTGACACGTTTAATAAGTAACTTTTTATTCCGTTATTTTCACTGAAAAAACTTTTTAAGGTATATCGAATTACACGGGCAAGAGCTAGTTAGACATAATTTATTTATATAATATGACACATGATTTTGAAATAACTCTTGCAATTTAAAACCTAATACGGTATCTAGGAAAACAAATTATACACAGTCCTTCTCTGTTCGTCAAATAAATAAATTTAGGTACCTTCCCTGAAACAAAGCAGTGTAAGTAACGAAGGGCAAAATCTGTATTCAGAATAATCTCATTACTTGGGCGCTCAATGACTTTGCTGAATAACAGCCAACATCTATACTTTTCGTACCTAATTTGATCCACGAAGGTCAAGCCAATTCCGAGTTTATTATCACAATCGGTTATTGCTTTCTCTCTTAAGAACTTCTTATTTATATAATATAACGAGTTATTCAAGCAAAGACAGCGATATTATTTTAAAGAAAAAGACAGCAGACATTCATGGAATAATGCTAATAAAATAAAATAGAGCTGTGGCTATATAGATTTCTTTCTTATGAAAACTTTTATTTATCAGAAAAGAAAGGATTATTGGATATGTTTTTGGTAATTGGCATCTTATTTTGAAAAGCTTTCTAGGTATTCAGTCAATTGGTTTCGCAAGCTGTGATATCTGATATAGGTATATTTTACTATTATAATATTATTGACGGATAAAGAATCTCATGCCTGGGTTTATTCGCGATATGTTTTACTTGAAATGTGGATACTTGACTGTCTTGATTGTAAATAAATAAAATGTTTGATTTAAAGTAACGTGATATTATTATAAATAAAAATAGAGTTTTCCTTACATTATTGAGACACTAACTGAATTCTAATTATAAAAATATAATAAAATTTTATCGACATTAATTGACGACCGAATAGTGTAGTAGTAGTGGTTACTGACCTATGCCGATGGTTCCTGGTTCGATCCCGGTCGGGGCAGATATTTGTCTAAAGAAAGATATATGTACTTGGTTCCTGGTTCGATCCCCTGATCCTGGTTCGGTCGGGGCAGATATTTGTTTAAAGAGAGATATATGTGCTCGGGTCTTGGGTGTTAATAGGTATGTTTCTTTCTATGTATCTGAGAAAATATATCAGCTGTCCGATACAGAGGCTCTACCTAGCTTGAGGTTTGATGACCGTGTGTTAGATTTCCCCTCCATGTTTATTATTACCGTCCTTGATCCCCACCATGTGTCCACAGTACTCGCTGCTACAGACCGTGGTGGAGGCGTGTCAGAAGAAGCCGCAGTGCCAGTTCAGCACGCGGCCCAAGCCCGGCCTCATGGATCCCTGCCCCCACGCGAGGAAGTTCGTCGAAGTCGCCTACAAGTGCCGACCAAGTGAGTAACTATTAGAAAGAATGAAGAAGAAAGAAAATACGTTTATTTCGAACACACACAGAATAAACACAAAAACAAGTTTAGAACAAATACTTAATAAAATGAAAAAAAATGCGTATGAGTGTTGCTTTTCGGTGCTGAAACGGGTTAAAGCTAAGTTTGATGCTATAATTAGGTATCTTCTGTGTACTGAGAGAACGTTCTACGCAAACAATTATGTTGTATTGTAATATTTAAACCTAACATGTTGCTCTACAGACCTATTTGTTTTGGTGAACAATCAAAACTTATATGGGACTTTCTGAAGTCCAAACTTCTACTAATTAACTGCCTTTCGTATGCAGAAATTAAATTGCCACAGAAACTATTACACTGGTGTCATGTTTTATTGACACACCACCAGTGTGGTCAAATCACATTATAATACCCTAATTTAATATAAGCACCAACCGGAACTCGAACCTGGGGCTTTCACTACCCGTCATCGTTTAACTACCACGCTGTTCATTCACCCTGGGTTACCTTCAACCTACGTTTAGCGCATCTCTCCCTATATTCCCCTCGTATGGCCAGCTCCCCTACCTCGGTCTTTGTTTATCAATAAGCAGTGGGCAGAGAGGCCGCATAAATCAATAATAACTGTTACATCGTACCGGCGCTGGCTTTCGCAGCGGTTAATGTGCTGCTCTAGATTAATGTCTGAGTACTAACTGATACTGGAACAGAGAGTGTGTGGATAGTGCCAAAACTTTGTCAGCAGTGTTGCTGCTGCAGTTTGACAAGGCATGTTAATAGTGGTCTCTCCAATTTCATAGGCGCGGTACGCTTTTTATACAGTGAATTGACATAAATTAAATCATAATTGACACTCTCCAGCTCCAGAACCTTTAAAAAATCTTTACCTTCTTCCGACTTATACCTACAGCAAGAAGTTACAAAGAGGCACTTATTTCAATTTTGAAAGAGGAACATTATACTAACCCAGTTACGATTATTCCCGAACACAATTTATTGCTTTGCCAAACCCAGTTCCATTTCCACCAGATACCCAGCAGTGATCAGTCAGCACAGGCCACCGCGGCAGCAACTAAGTAAAACAAAGAGTGAGATTCCAATAACTTCCCGATAATGGCCAGCGAGACCCATATTCTTAGTCACTAGGCTTTTATTCCCGTAAAGGGAAAATAACCGGGCAGTTACAGCAGTTATTCATTGTAATGCTCTCTGCGGCCCCGATATTGGAGCGGGCCGTGGTTTGTGGGTTCTGTGTCGGTTTCCAAATGAAAGGCTACAGCGCAGCAATTATCAAATTGATATGCAGCTGCGTGTGTGTGGCAGTCTTAGTAAAGAAACGTGGTATTTTCATTTCAATCATTTATATTCAGAGTAGTGTATTTTTCGGTGCGCTTTTTCAATGCGCGAGCTTCAAAAACCGAACCGCCCGGGAATATGTTGGCGTGTTCGCTTGAACCAGCCGTGTCGTGTCAATATCAATAGCTAATCTATTTCTATTGAAAATTTAATTATTATTTAATTTCGCTGAACTCTACGCGGTTAAAGTCTAATTGTTATCAACATTTTAGGAAATTCTGCATTAAATATTAGTTGGAAGGATATAATAATTCCAGTAACATATTTGTTTACTAGATCCCAAGAATTAAAATATTGTTAAAGTGAAATTTTAACCTTTATCCTTTTAACCTCTAGCGATTTGAGTTTGGTGTTATAACTAGAGGGAGTGTTTCTCAATACTCACCTCTTGAAATCGAAACAAAATGTATGGCGGGTACACAGTACACACCGTGTATCGTATGTTACCGCCAGGTTGCGAGTATGGCGACTCTCTCGGGCCATGCAAATTTGCGTTTAATTTTCACTTCTCCAACTGTATAAAAACTGCCACTAGGCTGTATCGGTTTATTTTTCGCGTTCTGTTTGGTAGTTACGGCTGCCTCTGAGAGAGCGTGCCTACCAAGAGAGTTCTATTATATTTGAGTTATAGTTTTCATTTATAGTCAGCGAAATATTTCGAAATTCATAACAGATTAAAAACATAAAAGTCCATGTGAAGAGTAAAAGTCTGCTAATAGGCAGAGGTCCGGATTAGCGAGTCCTACTGTATCACACACCGGTATATTGGTGCTTTTTCCAAACGTGTACTACAGTAGGTATTAATAACGAAAAAAAACTTGTAACCCTCTAAAATTATTTTTCCAAACTAAATTCCAAGCACACTTTCCTTAAACGAAAATAAGTTGAGTCATTCCATTAAGGGCTCCTAAAGGGAGTGTGAATATGATTCTCACGCGGAGTCATTCCAGTAGACAGATGTCTTACAATATTACTGCTCGTATTTGAGACACGTGCTTCAGACGTTTATGTAAAAACGGGGAATACTTATGTATAATTGTATACGCTCTTCTTCATATTAACCTTTGGCAATATATGTGAGGGTATAAAGAGAGTAGGTAACGTAGGTTGGTACTAAATAATAAATAACTGTATGAAAGCTAAAATTTGAAATAGGACTTGATAAACAATAGCTTTTTTTAAATGCCATGTTTTTGGCGCCTGTCACTAAAATACTTTCACTATATTTTTTCGTTTTTTTCATTTAGGTCACTGATGTATTTTTGTTAATACCTACATTTCAAATACATTTAATATTATGATAATAAATACAGCAGTACAGTACTTTTAATTTGTAAACAGTGAATTTAAATATCACATTACTGCCAGTATAGGCAAAATTATAAAGGTTTCTGCCCCATTATTGCTAAACAAAACAGTAAATTTTAATAACATCTTCTTTTTAAACTTACAAGGAGGTTAAAATTGATTTTGAAACACACAAGTTACGACCCTCTACGTCAGTCAAAAAGTTAAAATTCGTATATACATTATAAACCTATTTTAAAGTGCTAAAAAGCTCTATGAATTCGGGGCTATTTATATGGGCTAAAGTTTATGCCCCAGCACAGTATTCATATTTTAAAAAAACATCAAATATTGAATACATAGAAATACAATATTAAAACACCATAAGACATGATTCATGACTCGCCCATGACACAAACCGCATAAACGCCGGAAACGAACAGAAACATGAAAAAGCTTCCATTCACTTAAAACCATAAAGAATCGCCGTAATTTTTTTCGTCGATAAAAAAACAAGGGGAGTGTTCCGTTCGGTAATCGTATTGTGAACACGGCTTTATGATAGCACTAGGAGTGTACCCAAGTGATTTATACGACACGGTAATAAATACTTACCTGCAGACCGTTAACTATAAATGTCAGAATTATATGTATAATAATTATTATACCTTATACATAAGTATAAGTCGGCAAACGGCGTGTCGGTCGCCCCCCAACCCGTTGGTCTGATGATCTGCGGAAGGTAGCGGGAAGCCGCTGGATGCAGATGGCGGGTGACCGTTTGGGGTGGCGATCGTTAGGAGAGGCCTATGTCCAACAGTGGACTACGGAAGGCTGAGAGAGAGATACATAAGTATTACTGTATGGGGTTGTAAACCGGGTATTTCGACATTTTCAAATGTAAACCCATAATTTATTGAACCTGTCATAGTTAAACCTTCTGCAACATCTGTCAAATATTGTATTTTTTGTTCTATTCAAGTGTTCTATTTATTTATTCCTTTTTTGCACAGTATACAAAAGTAATTATACATATACCTACAATCAGATGGATCAAATCAATAATAAAAACATTTTGTACCAATTAACCTGCAAGAGGTGCAGGGAGCATAGATTCGAGAATGCAAAAAAATAATTATCAAAATCAGTCCATAAATGACGGAGTAATCGATGAACATACATTTAAAAAAAACATACATACAGTAGACGAATTGAGAAGCTCCTCCTTTTTTCGAAGTCGGTTAAAATATAAAACTTAACTCCGACTTGGCCCTCGGAATTTCTAAACTATAAGACTACCATTACAAAAATGACGTAGGGTAAAAGGCATAACATTGGTTACCCCCGATGCGGCGAGGGTGGAAACAGTCAGTGAACAAATTAAGCTTGTTTAGCAAAGTGAGGGTCACTCACCTGGCCAAGGGAGTGCCGGAGCAAGGAGTGGCCTGTACTTAGCTAACTCATTTGTTTGTTACAAATAGTAAAGTGATATTTGAAATGTGGGGATGGAGCAAATTAGTTATTGTGCGGTTTGTTTTATATGTCGACCGAAAAGGGTTGTTAAGTTTTATGTTAAGTATCAGCGGTGACACATTTACATACAAAATTTATATTGTAGAATTTTATCATTGATGTTCCCATTTGGATTGGAAACTCAAAGGCATCGTCACTGATAATTTTCCACCCTCTAAACTAGTCTAAACTCTAGCAATTATTCTTTTCATATCAGTAGACTGTGCTAACAGATTATTGTACTCTTGAAGGACTGTCGTTATTGAAAACTGTAGTGAAAATTTGCATTACCTTTTAGGCTGACCACACACGAACTGCATCGCTGCTGCGAAAGTGTAAGTTTACACTCGCGGCTCGCGACTTGTCTCGTGGCTCGGCTCCGGGCTCGCGAGAGCGGGCCATTTGTTGAGCTTATGTTTACATACTCGCGACGTGCTCTTTGTCATTGCTCATTGCCCTTTGACTCGTGCCCAAAAAACCGCTCCCGACGCGACCCCGGCGAGCCACGAGACGAGCCACGATCGCACGTTTACATTTGCGCCTCGCGGCTAGTCCCGCGACTAGTCTCGTGGTTCGCGCGAGAGTAATAAATGACGCATAATGGTGCTATCCGTCTGATTTCACTCTTACATACAATCCATAGACCTCTAAACTAAACCCCTTGTTCCAGATGAGTTCCGAATTCAAACGGTGTGCGAAGACGACGTGATCAAGCTGAATTGCAACCCGCAGTCGCGCGTGGCGGTGTACGACGCGCAGTACGGACGCGCCGCCCACGAGCCGCTCATGTGCCCGCAGCCGCAAGGGGTTAATAACAAGAGTGAGATCACTTATTAATTATTATAATAACTATTTAATTACACACACACACACACACACATGTATACCTTCAGTAAACTACGGTAAGACGTTCTTATCCATTAGTTAGCTGAAAAAGCGGTCAAGATAGCAAACGCGTCACGCATTTGTCTTCCGCTGCCGTGACGAACCTACGCTCCAGAATAACTGCTGTGGCTGCTACACGAGTTCTTTATCAACGTCGATAACCTTGTTTAATGTGCGTTCCACTAATAGCAGCACAGCTTGCCGTATTTATGGCGTAGTGACATTTATCTACATAGATAACCAAACCGTGTAGTAACAGCAGCTGAGGTAAGCCTGATTTTTGCTATACAATATTCAAGAACATATAAAATCAGTCAATCAGTTAGGAATTACGTGATGAAGCTGAGTTGTAGCCGCAAGGAGTTAATAACAAGAGTGCGTTGAGTATTATGATTATGATTAGGTACATTACACACACACACACACACATTTTACCTATGTACTAACCCCGCTACGGAAAGATGCCATCAGTTAGCTCAAAAAGCTATCAGGATAGCTTACACTTCGCTCAAAACGAGAAAACAAAAGTTTACGCCATGCTTTCGTTTATTATAAGAGCCTTTGCTCCGGTATCCACCGAACGCAGCTGATGAGGCAAGCCTGAGAATATGGCCATAAACGACGTGGCCTTTGGTATGGACATCTTGCCATCGCAGCTCTAATACTTGAAGTAAATATATTCCAAAAAATTCTGAAAATAAAAAAATGTGATAAAATTTGTTACCATAAGTAATAGAACGTTATTAGATAGCGCAAAATATAATATATTAATGTTAACTAATTTCAAATAAATTAATAACGAAAGGTCTTCGACTCGTATTACTTACAGTAAGACCATAAAATGAAATAAAAGGGAACACTACCGAAATTTTCTGCAAAATTAAATTGTTATTTGACTTTCATCGCCCGCCTTTGTAATATCAGATTACTTTTATTTCTAGTTTTTATTTCGGCGATTCCACAGAAATTGCGCTGAAAAGGAATTCCTCTTGATGGTGGAATTCAATATCCGAGTGTTTCGCTCTTCCAGTCCCAAGCCAATTTAGTAAAAAAGGTTATGGTTAATTATAATTACTTAGGTAAAGTTACATGAAGATTGAACATTAAATTAAATTTAGCTTAGGTATAGCACAGGGTAGGCAAAACGCATACATGTGGTACATTAAATAAAATATATTTGGAAGGGGAACACCATCGACATGATTAACAAAAGTATCCTGGTTATATTCTCATAGTAGTTGCTAAAAATTAATTGAGATATTTACTCAAAAATGATATTATTTGAGTGCTGTGGTGCTGCTTGGGAGAAGCTTATATCCAGCAGTGGACGACTACAGGAGATGATGATGATAAAAAATACACATTCATTAAGAAAAAATATTCTTTATGGTTAACATTCTTAAGATTCTGTAACATACGTAAATAAAGTATAATTTAGCATTTTGTCCATAAAAAAGCCTTGGCAACTAGCTTGACGGACCTATACAATTTTAATATCAAAAACAATAAACAAATAGGTAAAAATTCTCGCAATAACTTTCATCTAACGATTCTTGTCGGCACTTCGTCGACGGCAGCTGTTGCTGGCAGTTTTGTTTTACTTATAATTTGATTGATAGATGGACCTTTTTGTTATTTTGTTTTTGCGCAGTAAGAGACTTTCACCTATACCTAGGCTGTAGTATTAGAAGTTTAATCAACTACTTATAATATAATCATTTTGTTTTAGGCTAAACATCTCAATGTTATTAGTTTTTTTGTGATTATACTAGATTTCAATAATTTTACTCTAGTAGTATTCTATTCTATTCTATTCTATCTTAGTTTTTTCATAAATACCTACAACCTATGTCACGCAGATGCTGATATAAAAGTGAATTTTAGTCTCTTAGGTAAAGTCCAAGCGTAGATACCTACCTACTAAGCTAACTTATTGTTTTTACGAGTGCAGATAGACTTTTACATTTGGAGGCTAAAACTACATACAAAAATTAATTAAGTTAGTGATTTCCTTCTGATTTTGCTTTTCTTTTCCCCAGCATACGTATGACAGCGCACGCCACCGAGACCGTGATGCAACTGTGTCACGGCAAGCGCCACGCTGCTAATTAGGACGCCGCCTTAAATTCCATACAAAAAATAATTAAGTTATTAAGTTAAGGACCCTAGACCTACAATAATATTGTGCAATATATTTATTGTGGAATAAGATTAAATTGCGTTTTGAATCCAAATGACCTTTGCGCAATCTTCAATATTAACCCTAGACGATGATTATATTCCACAAGTTTCAAAATTGCGCAATATAATTGATCGTCTAGGGGGCGCCTTTGTGATTCCCTACTGATTTCCCTTTCTCTCCCCCAGCATGTATGACAGCGCACGCCACCGAGACCGTGATGCAACTGTGCCACGGCAAGCGCCACTGCGAGGTCGCGGCCAACAGCAAGAACTTCGGCACCCCGTGCCGGCCGGACACGAGGACCAACCTGAAGATCGTGTACGCTTGCGGTGAGAAAAAAACAAATTGTTATCAATTAAAAATAAAAACCAAAAATGATAAAATCCTTTTTGGTTTCGAAAATAGATTAAATATGTGTGCCTTTTTAATGTAATTAAAGGTTTGCCCGTGGGAATGGGGACTACCGTTTTTTTGCTCACCAGTTGGCGCCACTGTCGACTAAGGTTGAGGTACCATAGCTGTCAAACTTATCAAAGGCGACTTCATCAAATTGGCGCGAAATAAAGTTTTAAAATCTTGAATCTTATAAGCTTATTCATTATAAAATAACTATCATCATATCGAGTTACTATCCCGCAATGTTGTGCAGATGCGTTATGTTCGGAAAGAAAAGGAGGACATATGTTACCAAGTGATAAAACTGTTCTAAAAAAGGGCTTGTGAAATAATTATTATCCGTCTATCCGTGTTTGTGAAAATCATTATAACTAATTTCAGAAAGAACATAATGTAAATAAGGATTAGGCATTTAATAAATACAATAAAAATAAAAGAGTTACACACTGATTTAACTTTTATTTATCCTTTCCGTTTAAACACACTGCTATACAAAAAATATAACACATTAGTAATCCACACAATGAATGCTGGTTGAGTTGTTAGTTGAAACTAAATAATGGTAGTATAGTATACTAAGTATTCTATTATTTGTGAGGGTGTCAGTACCTGCACCTAGCTCACTCGAATGGAGCCTTTGTGCATATCGCCTTAAGGTCTAAACTCCACTCCTAAGCTTGGACCATTTCCTACCACGCTGGTCCTCTGCAGGTTTGTGGGTTCGAAAATCTAGATATGCAGGTTTTATCACGATGTTTTCATTCACCGTAAGAGCGACGGTATGTACGGTGGCCTGCGCCTAAAAGTATACAGGCGGAGTTTTTAAAATAGCGATCTCAAGCTCACATGCTGCTCAAGCACATCCACATAAACACCACTTCTACACACATCACACACAACACGTCCCCGGATTTATAACAGATGTAGCTGGTCCCTTCATCATCAGGGATCTATTTTAAAAACTCCGCCTGTATACTTTTAGGCGCAGGCCACCGTACGTACACTGTGCATAAATTCCAAAGTAGTTACTCATTGGTGACAATATCTAGATCTGGAGTTTCATTTTTAGTGTTCACACTGCTATACAAAGTTTCTGAAGGCCACTCAACAGTATACACTGAATCATTTTGTTGTATGATGCTGTCCTCTACGTTTCCAACCAAGTTACTGTTACAGTCATAGTCTTGGTGTCTGTAAAAAGAAAAAACATAGCTGTTATCTAAGCAAACAAGCATACATTTCGTAAAAAATAAGTTTGTAAACAGTAAACAAACTAACCTCTGAATTAGCTGCTCTTTGAGACCGCTTATTTATGCGCCTCTTTTCCTTAATTCAGCTTTCAAAGCATGCGCAACTGCACATTCATCGATAAATAATCCATATTTGCGATAATTTCGCGAAGAGATCACTTTTCAACAGGGAAATGAACGAAAATATAATTTATCTCGAAGCCGCCAAACAAATTATATGAAAAGTAAAATGTCACTTAACCTCAGTCAACACCAGCGCCCCTAGCGGCAAATTCACACGCGTTAGCCCCCATTGTGTTAGTACCTTTTAATGATCTATATGATCATATAATGATACAGACGCGGAAGCGACTTTTTATACTAGATGTGATGATGATGGAGATTTACCCCCTTATTCATAAAAAACTTACTGGACGCATTAGCTATTGAACTGTTTTGTCTGACAGAGAACAATTTCTTCTTTGATAGAGAGTGACAAAACAGTTCAATAGCTAAAGCGTCAAGTAAGTTTTTTTATGAATAAGGGGATTAGAATAGAATAGAATAGCCGTTTATTAAATTTAAAAAACGATAATATCTAAGTAGGTACTTACTTACTAAAAATAACAATGAATTTCCTTCCTACAATATATATTTCAAATCTTTAAACCTACATATATTTTACAGCTAATATTATAAAAATATAATTATAAGTATAGAAAAACTAAATTTACTTAAGAATAAAAAAACTCTCTCTTCTCCCCATTCATTTTCAAAAGCCTTGAGTCCAACCACTTCCGTTCCCTTGTTTACGGGGAAAGTTGCTAAATTAAGTGGTCTCCAACTATTGACATTTGAGATTTTCCGGACTGCAAAGACTTTCGCATTAAAACTTTGACCGGGGGCGCGGAGTTCGGCCAAATTTTATAACTCACCCCTCACGCTACATTTTAAGGATTTTTCGAGCCATTTTAAATTATATGATTAGAAATTGTGCATCGTACCTACTCATTTATTTATTTTCCGATGTGTGTATTGTCGCTGAACAATTATATGCTAGTTACCTACAAATTATGAAAGAAGAGGGTTATGTTATGAAAGCTATTTGAAGTCCTCTTGACATGTGGCAAATGTTAAAGCCAAATGTATTTACCTACCCCTTTTCCTTACTTTATTAATTTTCAACATGCTGTATTATTAAAAATAATAAAACAATATTGTTTTTATGGTTTCTTGCAGTGCCTCTCGGGGTTTTGATAGAACGGTATGAAAAACCGTTGGAGCGCGATGAGGTGACTGGACAGAGCTTGAACCAGGATCAAGGAGGCTTGTTTGACGGCAAGTTTCATACTTTTGTTTTAATATTACATACCGTGAGACCACGCTTAACAGAAACAAGTGCCAGCCAGAAAAAAGTTTGGTAATTAGGAAAAATTATATTCTTTGTGATTTTTTACGTTGACTCTATAGGTCCTATTGTTCTTAATTTATAATTTTGGGATAACATTTTAAGTCAAAAAGTTCAAAAGACTCATAAAAATAATAAAACTCGTTTTGAAATTGAAAACCTGCCAGTTTGACCACCAATGTTACTATTGTTCAGACTAATATAGTTATTCATATTCTTTATTAAAGAAATTATAATTAATATTACAGATGGTGCTGGAGAAAAGTGGGGCGAACCAGCTCCGGCGCTGGCCAACCCTGACCTTCCGTACCCCGATGTAGTCGAGAGCGAAACATTCAACAACGACGAGGAAGCGCGCAACGAAGTCATGGATCTGGACTCCACAGAACGTAAGAGTTATTGTTTTCTTATAAAGGTTTGTTGTGACTGCTATAAGTACTATGTACCTTTGCCCGAGACTGAATAGCAGTTTTCTTATAAAATGAATTACTTGATGGATTTGTTATTTCTTTCAGATCAAAGTAACAATATCTGGATTTACATCGGCGTTGGAGCTGCAATATTTTTCATCTTGATCATAATGCTTATTGCCGTGCGATACTTCATACGCCACCGCTCCACTCGGACCTCGAAAACTGGGGATCTGTTCACCACCGAGGTTCCCAACGTCTTCAATGATGCTTCTTCAGACATCGACAACGACATTGACGTCACTCACATATCTGGAACATTCTACGAACATCCAGACATGATACTCTACAGAGATGTTCCTGGTAAAGGCACAATCAAAGCCATGAGGCCTATGTCCACCATTTACCCGTGTGCTGGGAGCAGTATGTACGGTCATGTGGACAGAGTAACACATACTACTGTGATGACAGATAGCTACAGAAAAGACGCGAACAGAGATGTTGATGCGGAAATCGTCGTGAGCCCGAAAACATTGCAAAGGTATTCGGATTCACAATACTATTTTGGGTGACAGGAAGATCCGCCATGTGATGATGGTTCCAGAACATACTGCTTTTAGAGGTGAAGCTTGAAAAGGTTGAGTGACTCGAAGAAATGAAAAGCTATGTAAATACTGAAAGTATTGGAGTCAAAAAATACTAGTCACTTTAAGTACAGGCACATAAAATTGACATGAATACTTGCCAAAGGCCACAATATACTTATTTATTATGCCAATTATGCATCATGAGATATAGCCGTTACACATTAATTCGAATCAAGATAGTTTGCACAACTATAAAATCTTCAGTAGGCATAGTATATTTGCACAAATGATTTATAATCAATATTTTATTCTCTATCTGTGATTGTAACATTAGTAGACATCTACTATCTATAATGTAAATATTATTATATAATATATTATTACTTTCATCTATAATTACTTCAATAATATTAACTCTAGTCTTCAGACAGTATTTATAAATACTTTTTACATTTTTAAAATAAAGAATATGGTAATTTTTGTTTTATTTAATTCGTTCAGCCGTCTAATGGGATGTTTTAAATCAACGCAGTGTACGAGGTCGCGTGATTTAATGCCATCATTTACGAAATTAAGGAAGAATTTGTGGGGATTATCAATCATGTGTCAAACAAGGGGTGCGGTGAGTTGCATGAGAAAATTATTAAAACAACAACGAAGTAGTGTGACTTGGAAGCCCACGCTTATTTTACATATTTTCATTTTGTAAAATCGATGACAACAACTCGCTGGTTACGTCAATACGAAAGCTAATCTAGCACGCCTAAGCGTCAATTCACACGTACCACAACCACACCACGTCGCAGCGACAAAATGTGGTCAAGCTGTGGTTACGTGTGAATTGTGTGACAGCGGCTTTTTGCAGTTGCGTTGTGGCAGCGACAAAATGTCGATGTGGTTGCGTTGTCGCTGTCATTTCGATGTGGTAACCACGTCGTCGTGTGCAGTTAATACGGAAAACAGGTTGCCGCGGTGCCGCCGCCGCGTGGCGGCGTTGCCGTTACGATGTGGTTGCGTTGTGGTTGCGATGTGGTTGCGATGTGGTGTGGCCGATAACAACGGCAAAATGTGGCACGTGTGAATTGGATTATTCATTGTCAATACAAAATATACGCCCGACCACATCACGTGGTTGTGGTGTGGTTGTGGCTGTGGTGTGGTTGTGGTACGTCTGAATTGACCCTAAGGGCTACATACAAACGCCACTAAACAAAACGAGAATATTAAGATGATTACATGAAAATCATTACGATTGGAAAGATTATAAGACCACATCCAGCGCCATGACCTCAGTTCTAACTAAAAAAATATTTCAGAAGATGACTGTGTACAATAATAAAGTATGTTAGGTTGCCTTCTCGAGTTTCATACATTTTGAGAAGCTACTCTACTGTATCCTACATCACTGTGCCAGTACGTACTCGTAGGTGCACTACGTCTTTTCCAGACAAACTTGATTTCCCGCGCTCCAAATTTCCGCTTTTCACAAAGTTTCCGGAAGTCTTGTACATTTCTTACTCTGAGGCGATTCCAGTCAAGGTACTCGTTTGACATTCTTTTACTCACCATGCCTTTTTATGTTCCCTTCGGAGCTGATCAAATACATCAAGGACAAAGCCTAAAACCTCTCCCATTACGGAAATATATTTTACTTTGTTTTGTGGTATACTTTTCCTGGAGTAAACATTAAAAGGACATGTTATGGGTTTTAACTAGAGCTTTGTGATGTTAAAATAAATCGAACCAGTACAGCCGAGTATTTTGTGGCATTTATCAACATTCTACATACGAAAATAATGCTAGAATATCAAACACTTAAACAGAACTTTAACAACAAAACACTATTGAAATACCTAACAGGCATGATATGACTTTTACCCCTTTGTTTACACATAATACGAATAAAATAAAACTACCGATCAACAGTTTCGATAGCTCAATATACGATATCATAAATTCTTACGGTCACACATTGTAACAGTCTCCCGAGTCCCTCAGACATATTGCTTACATCAGTCGGCACATATTGTAGGCGTGAACTTATGCGCTGTCCCGGATTCAAACGGATTCTGATCTGAATACTGAACCCTAAAAGACAGCACAATATATTTCCTAAACAGTTGATTCAAAAAGCTAGTCCATTTGGCCTTTCTTCGCTGGATGGTTAAATTTATTGTTATGGATTCCGTTCCAGATAGTCTTTTGTTTCGAATGCTGATGTTCAGCTATTGGTTTCTTTTCCTGTTTGCATATGTTATGGTGGACACAGTTACTTTTTATTTAGTTTACATTTTTTCTTGCATATTCGGGGCTTTTGATGTTTTGGAAGTGATCGATGGTCTGTTTTGTATTTATGTGCGATGATCAGTTATAGGAATAGATTTCACGGCTGATATATGGTTTTCCAGACTTTTGGATGGATATATAAAGGCAGGAACGTTCTAGAATGTTTTCACAGATGCAAGCCACGTCCCCGTATCGCGGCGGAGTCATAAGCCGGCCGCAACTTCACCCAACTCGTGACGACATTGCTAAAGTGGACAAAGATACTAGGAAGGAAGGAAACTTACGGTTCCTGGTACCTACTAGATCCTATTAAGGTGAAAATAATAATTGGAGCGAGAATTTTCAAAATTAGGCGAGTTTATTTATAACGTAACTTAGATAAGTTAATGTTCAAAGCTACCCGGGCTAGAAATGATTCATTTAATTTTTTTAAACGACGTTCTTATATTTATTTTGTCTTGATCGCCATTGAATTTTCAATTGATGCGAAGTTGCCAAATAACAGACAATATTACCAATACTAAATTATCTCATGTTATTATGGTAGTCTTGTTTTTCTTGATAAAGTAAAAGATTTCTACAATGTTCTTAGTTCGAGCTACGTACTTAGTGGCTGAAATAGTTGGCGTAACTCTTACTTACAATGAGTTAAGTTTTGAAGATTTTAAAGTAAAACAATAGCTCGCGGAGTTTGTTTGCGGTTGAATTTAAGTTGTTAAATCTTCTGTAGCGTGACATACTCGTAAAAGATGTTTACAGTCGGTAACCATAGAACTAAAGTGGTCTTAATACAAAAACTATAAAAAAGACCAAAAAAATAAAAAAAAATCGCTTAAAAAAATAAGGGTATTGCGATTGTACCTGTTTCCTGTGAGGTTATGGATACTTTATGTGTTTTTGTTTTATGGTTTTAGAGACATCCTATAATGCAATTCTACAGATTATCGACTTATTGTATGAGACGATCCAATGAAATAGAATTAATTGAATCAGATTTCGCAATAGCAGATATATTTTATGAGCTTTCTGAAAAGCGGTATAGGTACCTATACCAGTTCTAGTTCTGTTCAATTTATACCAGTTCTAGCACCCAAATAATTAGTAACTGAAAAACAATTCAGCTATTAGAAAGGGTGAAATTATGACTGAATTTCCTGAAAGCGCAACACATACAACGACATTATTTACTGGACAATGTATGTAAATATACTAATAACAAAGCAATTTTAGTGAAATTTTCGATATGTAGTGTAGAAGTTCTGTCTCGTTCAGTATTATCAGAATAATGGTGTTATGCCGAGTTGCAGAAAGGGACTTTAAGCTAATGTCGACATTAAATCTATGTCTGTCTCTTTCTGTCCGTATACTGTCAAAGCAAGGCAACAATACATTTAATGCCGACATGAACTTAAAGATCCTTCCTGCAACTCAGTGTTAGGGACCCAGTGCGCCCCTGATGTGGATCTTGTGCTCTATCGAGGGAGTCCTAGGGTTCCAGTAAGTCATAGAGTGGACTGTTATTTCCAGGTTGGTGTATTTCTGGTTCCACAGTAAGAGCCACGTTACAATATTGCAAAAACACGTTAACTTTTTCGTCTGCGCAAAATATCAAAACCCTCATCAGATTTACAAAGCCTACGTAAAACAGCCTGTAGGTATACGAATATCCATTACGTACATTAACTTAATCAAAACAATTCTCTTCTCTTGTACATACGAGGGTTGTCTTCAGCTTTCAGAGTGTTGAGGTACAAGGCATGTTCATCAGCGCCACACAATGATACGACACTGTTTGCTCAACGTTAATTGTTGAAGTTGGGAATTTTGAAACTTCCTCATGAATTTTCGGCGGCTTTAGGCAATTATGTATTGGAGTTTTACTAAGTAAGTTTCTGACGACGTAAGGAGAGTTTCACGATATAGTGAGTTATAAGACATAGAGAAAAAACAAGGACAATACAAAATCTACCCAAAGTTTTATTTTTAAGTCCTTTGTTGTTATAAGCAGTACAACTTAAAACCTAGTGTACATTATATATCCTAGGATTAAATAACATATGATTAATGTTATTGAGCACCATGGCTTTTTAAAACTTTTAAAATCACAATAAAATTATTTAAATAACCTAACTTACGTTATGAAAATCACTGTATATTCAATGCATTGAGTTGGTACTACTTGGTACACTATGATGACAGCTATGCCCACTTTGATAGTGCGCATTTGATTGTGCGCAAAAACACGACACTTACACATTTAAAGGATACTGGTAATTACCCAAAGATTAGATAGCTTTAAGCGATAACCGCCTTATGCGGTTATTTGTTAGTACATACAATTATATTTTGACACGACGTCCTTGTATGTCCCTTCAAAAATTGGTGCAGGTAGGTAGGATGATATACACTTATAAAAAAAGTCACGTGACCAAAAAAGTATAGAGTAAGTAGCAATATTTCTTTCGCATCAGTAACTACGAAACCAGTAACTTTCGATGTAGTTTTTTTTTTTTGCAAATTTATATTAGGAGTAGCCAAGGTGGTTTAGAAAAACGAGTTGTGCCATATTTATCTGCTAGTATATTTGGACCTTCCGATATTCATATACCTTTCAAGATGCCTTCCCTTTTCACCGTTATAAATATTAATAAAAGTCTCACATTGCTTCCAATCTCGGCCGGGTCTTTCTATAAAGTGAGTGTCCTGAACGATCGAGCTGCCCTAGTGATTTATTGGCAACCTCTTTCCTACCACCTAGGGTTAACAATAATTCTCTATTCTGACTTTATTCTTTACTCTAGGTATTCAATAAATTACCTCCCAAAATCTGGACGTACTTTCGGGGCTTCCACCAGTGCCCTTAAAGCATAAAATCGTTTGAAGCGAGTCTACTACAAACACAGGTAGCATCTGTCATCCTACTTTAATATTAATTACAACATTAGAGTGAAAGCGATCATGTAAACTTTAGGAGCCTTAAAAGTACTGTGGCACTATAATCTAGAAGTCAATGTACGGTGTGCGCTCAGCTTTAGTTTATGTCTAGTCATAAAAAATATACTATCCTTTCATTTAGTATCATTAGAGGATCGTCTAAAATGTTTCAAACTTTACTACCTTTATTGTATATTAAAGATAGTTGTTCGTAGGTATATGAAGGTGCCCTTTTTATGTCCGACATATGGGTAACAGAGCGGCAGCTACTGACGCTAATCTGACTCTCCCATCTGATACCATGGTGACAAAACCTTCTTCCTTTGTCACCAACATGCTAAGAAAAAGTATGCGAAGTAAAAAAAATACCTATTCAAGCTTTTAACGTAATTATTTACTTATGAGCTGTACTTGTATTGCATGTCAAACTGAATCGGATAAGATTTACGTTGCAGCATATCCATTTATAAAATTGACGCTCGTCGTTCTACGAGACGAACTCTTGTTTTAAGACAAGAATGACTAAATAAATATGGAGACCAGTTTTATACAGGGTGTTGCAAAAAGTGTATCCGAAACTGAAATCAGAATTTCAAAATTCGCGAAAAAAAACGTTCAACATAGTAAAAAGTCACGTGACCAACAAAGTTTCTATGGAAAATGTTTTTTTTTCGCGAATTTTGAAATTCTGATTTTCGTTTCGGGCTTAGATATACCATGCTGCACATGTAGGTTTCAGCTTAATATACCCTTTTTGCAACATCCTGTATGTTATTTTGCTGTAGCTGTCTCCACGTGTAAATGTCGAAGTTTATGCGAAGTTCCACGCGCTACCTCTACGAGTGCTACAGACAGAAATGTTATAGTTTTTAAACTTTATACTTTATTTGTCTTCAGAGACCATCTAGTCTAGACATTTGTATTGCACTTGTAGGATTGTTAATGATCTTCAAGAGACTATCTTCTAAAAGTACTTAACAAACATAATAAAATTTACTGTTAAAATAAGATAACCATTTAAAAATAAAACAGTAGGTTTTCTTAAAACTTAAATCTTTGCTATGTTTTAGGGTTCCGTACATACCTACTTCAAAACTGTCTTCTTACTACGTAAAAACTGTGATTTTAATTATTATGAAAATGTTCTCTCTGGGGCTATCCGCGAAAGAATTTTTTGATGTTCTCAGAATTCTTGTAATAATGATTGGAGTTCATATTCAGAAAATAAATATTTCTTTCCATTCGTTCTTGATTTCCGCACCTTCCACTGTGATTTTTTTTTTGTTACCTAATTATACATTTTATATTTTTTATTTATTATTTTATATTGTTGCACCGAGGAGCAACTAAACAAACTTGAGCGTCTTCAAAACTTTTGTATACGGTTCATATTTGGCGTAAGAAAATATGACCACATCTCCGAATACCGTACTAAACTCAAGTGGCTCCCAATTCGCTTTCGCCGGAATACCCACATTCTTTCACTTCTTTACTCTGTACTGTTCAATCCATGTACCCCAGCATACCTGAAGGAGCGTTTTGGCATGCGTTGCTCTACCCACAGCTGTACCCTTCGTTCATCGCAGAATCTCAGGCTGAACATCCCTGAACATAAAACTAAATTCTACAGCGAATCTTTTACTGTCCAGGCCACATTGTTGTGGAATGATTTACCCACACATATCAGACTTGCGCCTTCGCTAGCATCATTTAAATCCCTGCTGAATAAGCACTACAATAAATTATTATCTTTGCCAGAATAATATTTATTTATAATATATTATATATTTAAAAGTATGTATATATTTAAGTATATAAGTATGTTGTATGTAGTTTATATTACCTATTACTAGGTATAGATTAGGTATCATTTTATATAATTGTTAATTTTTCCTTTTATAAGTTATGTTTGTAATTTTTTGCACTTTCCCCTTTTCTTTTGTATAATTTCTCTCCTCCGAGGTAGTCTGGAAGAAATTACTCTTAGTAATAAGGCCGCCATTTGTACCGTCTATGTTGTGCATATTCTATTGTAATTTCTGTGTTTGTGTGCAATAAAGAATTATCTATCTATCTATCTATCTATCTATCTATACATTATTACCAAACTTGCACAGAAATAGTATAAGTACATAAACTTTGTAACTAAAGAAAAGGAAACTTTTTCAGCCTCAATGAGACAGAATCCAAACCAGATTGGCAATACTTTCATCTAATTAGAATCAACGCGAAATCGAACAAAAGTAATCTAACTTTTCTTATTTGAGGGTATAATTTACAAAGTCAAAATCGGTCAAACGTGTTATTAGAGCCTGTGCTAAGTAAAGTTCCAAAAGTCACATTCCGGGTAGGTACGTACAGTAGTCGACTCCTCGACTATTTGAAGACAGATATGGGCCTCTAGTACGGGTTTTGCAATTTACGTAAACTCTGTCACATGCATACATTATCTGTCAAAAGTTTCATGATAGTTTCCATTAGAGGCGCCACTAAGTGTGCGAGACAACGTAAACTTTTATAGTTTTCTTCAATCTATCAAACCTGTCCTAGACCTACTGATATATTATATTCTCACATAATATACCTACCTACACGGTGACGCAAAAGTCATATATAATAAGCCAAAATGGGGTGACTTACGGAGTTATCCTGAACAACTTTTGTTCTACAAACAAAATTAGCAGAAAAAAATCTGTTCCACATACAGTAAAACTATAAAGTACTGAAAACGCAAGGGGATGCTAACTAATTGTTAAAGACCGTATTTAATGGAACTACCTATATTTTTTTAAGGACAAATATACGTTAAAAATCAATCGGTATTTTATTTTTTAAAAGTATTTTAATGTCAGTAAATAACTGACAATATTAAAAAGTCTTAGCAAAATCATTTTACAGCTGGACTGTATACGTCACGTGACTATATAGCTTATATGTTTTTAAGGCAAACCATTTTTTTTTTCGATTCACAAAAATTGTTTAGAATGATCCCCTGCTGACTATAATATGTACAACCTGACTATAATATGTACAACCATCATACGTAATCATCATCATCATCATCAGCCTATAGCAGTCCACTGCTGGACGTACTGCCTCTCCCAAAGCACGCCACTGGAAGCGATCCTTAGCTTTTCGCATCCAATCATAACCAACCTTTCGCAAGTGGTCACCCCATCTAGCCGGAGGGCGTCCCACACTTACGTAAGTGGTCCTAAAAAGTCGATCCAAAAATATTATAATTATCACACTAAAACGAAATCCAAAGAACATCTCTAAAACCTTTTTTAATGCAAAAGAAAAACACACCGCTTCTGAATTTTCCATAGGTGGTAAACCTCAGCGAATCCACACCCGTTATTAATTTAGTTTTATTAAAACAAAATATTTATTTAGGCCGTTCCGGCTGTTTTACAATTAGGTAGTTCCTGAAGAATTTATATGCATAGGATTTACAACGACGTAAACATGCTATTCGCCTACTCCGTACGGGATTTTATTTGTTTAATATAACGTTATACAGGGTGTTGCAAAAAGGGTATAAGAAGCCGAAACCGCGTGTGAAGGATTATATAGTAAAAGTAAAAATGTTTATTTCCTTAAAAATATACAAGAGATGGTGATGTACTGACCCCCTCACTAGGCAATGCCTGTCCTGTGGAGGATAGAGATAATAATTAACCCATTTAAATACGGCTTTACAAGAACATAAAAATTTATACAGTGCAATCTTGGATAAGTTTAATATACCTATATAAGAAAATAAATAATATATCTATAAAATATGTAGTCTACGGCCACTAATTTTTTCACGAACTTTTTTTCGCGAATTCTCACATTCTGATTTAATTTCCGGGTTTAGATGCTGCACGCGTGGGTTTCGGCTTAGTATACAATTTTTGAAACACCCCGTATACATACATAATACATTAGCTCACAAGAGTAATCCACGAATGGAATAGAGCTATTAAAATACATCTGGAATGTTCACTGATAGTATTCCTCCAAATACACACTTAAATAGTAATAACGTGTATTGCTAAAAAAAAGCTTTAACCTGACTTGAGACATCGGTTTAACGGTTAGGTATCTAGTTCAAGAAATAAAATGTGACCGCTGTTTGAACCAGTTCTAGATAAATGGGTGATACATACTCCTCTCACGTCGAACGAATGAATTCGGGAGAGATATGTATTTGACTGTTATGTGACAGTAAACTTATGAGGAAGTCGAACTCAGACCTGCCGAAACTAGGTTACTTGAAAACTTATATTTATCAACGTAAAACAGCGGTTACTTCCGTAAAATAGATACCTTATAGTATGATACTACAAAAACAAAAATCATCAGGACCCTTGACGTCCCCACTACTGGGGCACGGATATTGTTCCAATGAAGGAAGGGTTCAGGCCTAGTGCAAAACTTGCTACTTGCAAACTTGCACTTCTACCACTAGTTTGACGAAAAATCTACATTATTATGTATGTGTGTTGAATTCGCAGTGTATTTTTTACGTTACTGATCTCAAAATAAAGGATGATATTTCATATACAATCATAACATTCCCCTTTAGTTTATATATTCGAATAAAGTGAGTGGCTGCGTTGTTTTATCTTCCGAATAATCAAAATCTTGTTATATCATATACAGGGTGTTGCAAAAAGGGTAAGTATACTAAGCCGAAAGGGGGTGACTCAGGGGGTCATTTTGAACAAGTTTTGAAAATTCTCGAATTCAGCTTCTCTGTTATTAATCCATAATAAAAAAAAGTATATTATTATGTGATTGTTTATTATAGCAGTGACCAACCTATAAAAATATATGACATTCGTTACAGATGTATAATATTTCATGTGAAACCCGAGATTGTAATAATTTAATTAATTATAAGACCGAACCCTCATAAACTCTTATGTTTCGAGATGGTATCTTAATTTGTTTATGTATTTTTTCCCTTTTATCAGCCATTTGTGCTCATCTAATTAGATAGGGAAAATAAATTGTCCGAAAGTCTGATAAGACTTTGGTATTAATTAAGGGACATTGTCATCATTAGTCCCCTAATTTCTTTTGCCGCCCGGAATTCCGAAAATACAGCATTAAATATTAATTACATAAAGTTTTACTTCAAATATTACTTTTTCAGAATTATTATAAAAGGTTTTTTCTGTCTGAAGGCTTTGCTTTGCCTAAAAAATGCTTTCTCGTGGGAATTCTTGGATGAAAATAGTTAACGTCTTATTCCGAGAGATTTTATTTGAATATAGTAGCATTATTATTATAAATAATTATCTTTTTCTAAGTTTATAAAATCCTTTGGTCGGAATGTCTGACTCGGGATCAACGCATCATAATCTACCAAACGTATCCTCCTGAAACTTGTAACTGAAACTTAGGATTGTTCTTTGAATGAATTTTCCAAAATTGGGTCCGTTGGACATGGAAAGTAAGTATTAATATGTCATAATAAAAAACCGGCCAAGTGCGAGTCGGGCTCGCGCACAAAGGGTTCCGTAGCAGCAAAATTACAGTTAAATCAACCTATCTCAAAAACTATAAGAGATACATTGATCAAACCAAAAATCGTTGAAAGAGTTAATTAGCATGCATCACCTCTATTTTTTTTAGAATTTTATACCCCGTAGTTTTAAAAATAGAGGGGGGGGACATACTTTTTACGACTTTGAGAGCTGATATCTCAAAAACCGTTCACTTTAAGAAAAATGTTTTTTAGAAAACTTTATATCATTTTAAAAGACCTTTCCATTGATACCCCACACGGGTATGTACATCGAAAAAAAAAATTTCATCCCTCAGTTACATGTATGGGGGGCCCCACCCCCAATTCTTTTTTTTACTATTTAGTGTCATATTTTTGTAGCGGTTCATACAACACATATTCCCATCAAATTTCATCACTGTAGTACTTATAGTTTCCGAGTAAATCGGCTGTGACAGACGGACAGACGGACAGACGGACAGACGGACAGACGGACAGACGGACATGACGAAACTATAAGGGTTCCGTTTTTGCCATTTTGGCTACGGAACCCTAAAAAGTGTTTCTGACGCTCTTTATCTTCATAATCTTATAACACCCTACTTTTTAGAACAAAGCATTTGTAAAGGCGGTGTTAGCGTAAAAAAACAAAAATAGTTATTCAGTGGGCGAGTTAGTTGGTCACATTTTATCGAAACTAAAACAGTGTATTTCGGGTGGCCCGGTTCCGTTACTTTTCCTGTATCATTATTTATTGTTATTGTTTCCATTTCACAGTCGAATCGGGTGCGTCATTCCGCTATATTGGGTGGGTTCGACCGGACTATTATTAAAAAAGTTTTCCTGTGGTCAGTGGTCGAAAATTTAGGCACCTATCCCGACTGGGTCCGGTTTAGAGTTCAATCTTCAGAGCTCTGGGTTCTGCATACGTATTTTTTCAATTGTTTTCATGATCTGAGTCAGAGGACAAAGACCCGTAACGTATGTTCAGAAGCATGAGAGATCCATAAAAGATAGCGGCTGGTCATATGTGCCGAATAACGGATAATAAACAAGGCGAATTTTGACTAAGGCCTCCAATATCGCTAAGATCAGTCATCTCCGCAGGAATAGATTAAAGTTCCTAAGTGTGTAAGAGAGATGTAAGAGCACTGCCTGTTCTATAACCCATTGGGATGGACGACCGATACGACTGGAGACACCTAGGCTTTAAACGACAACTGTTGCCGTATATGAATGATAGGCGTACCCATTTCCCTGCCTGGGGTCAGATTTATAATGACCGAGTAAATATAACTAAGTATATACACATATTATGTACATTAAAGTGCTGTAATAACCGCAACGTCTGTAAGTCTAGGTGACTCGGGGTCATGATTAATGAAGTGTCGTCTTGCAGTGAGCAATGACATCGGATCATCACGTGATTGATTGAGCCAAGAGAGCCTGCGGTCGGGAAATAAGCGAAGCATCTCAGACGTCTTACTAACGAAGGCTATTTCAGTTTAGTTTTTAATCTGACTTAAGCTGGTGAGTGGCAATTAGGATCCTTTTATTCGCTAATGACCAGGATGCCTGAATTTTTTAAAAGTAGTTTTAATTGTTAATTAGATCAAATATATGCTGTAGATATAAGGCCATAAGCATAACCTTTTTATGGATATTAAAATGTCAGTATATCAGAATTATTCGAACAGCATTTGTGAATGAGTGGGAACCAACACTCATAAGTGGCTACGTCTCTATCCGCGTAGCATGTTCCTCTAAGAAAATACTACAGCACGAGTAGTCTCTATGCGCGGAGAATTTTCTGCTACGAGACTACGTCATGGCTACGGATCTAAGCGCGTAGCATTTTCCGCTATGTCATTACTACGGCATGGCTATGTCTTGCGCGTAGCATTTTCCGCTATGCGACTATGGGACTACGTCATGGCTACGGATCTAAACGCGTAGCATTTTCAGCGATGACATTATTACGGCATGGCTAAAACTCTAGAATTTTCTTATATATGGAACTACGGCAGACTTATGGTAACTAACTAGTTTAATAATTTAAAAAAGTTGTTTAACTAGCTATAAATAAAAGTTTGGTATTTATTCGTTAGGGCTCAAATTGCAAATATAATGGTATTTGCTGGTTATATTTGAGAGCAGGTGCCATGGTGACCTCTGGGACTACTTCTGTGCTATCGAAAGAAGGAAATTACTACCAAGTTCAAAATATACCCACTCAGACCCTTTCTGGGAGCAAATGTGGACAAGTTACAGGAGATGTGCAATAGGCGGTCCCGTCGGAACTTTTTTTTTCTCTTGCACAAGACCTCTTAAAAATTGCGTATTGGGTCATATATAATCACAATAGTTTTTTTTTATTTAAAAAAATATATCTTCAGGGCTCTACCGATGTTCAAACTGTCAAATTTTGCATTTTTTTTTAAATCTACCATACAATTTATTTACTTTTGAACGAAAATTTATACAATCATGTATGTGACGTATGTGAGTGTATGTGAATGTAATAACAAATGTCGAGATCATCGATATTTGGATCAAAACTTCAATTTCAATCCAATAAAGAGCGAGTCATTCAATTACTGAAGTTTAACTTCGAAAAATATCTAAAATTGAAAAGATACCCCTTTAACTAACAAATTTATAGCTATTACATAAAACATAAAGTGTTTTATCAAGTACCTATTTTGAAAAAAAAACGACTTTTGTGTCGGTATTTTTTTTTGTATTCATACAAAAGTTCAAAGTGAGGTAGAGCCCTCAAGAGAACCTGAAATTCTATTTTTTTTGCTATTTCGTAATCAGTGTATTACGCAAGTTTTGATGCTTCTTGTGATACTGCAGCTAGAAAAATAAATTTTCCCATACTACGACGGGACAGCCTAATGTGCAACCAAATAGTCAACCTAATCATAGAATATGGTAATAAAAAATATTATGGAACCGATTAGTTAGTTTTAAACATCGAATTTCATTAATGTAACTATATTGAAATTTTATAAATTTAATAGTGTAATAGACGGAGCAAATGATACGACCGGTTAACTTGGTAACTCGTTTATTACTGGCTCGCAGGCCAGTCGCAATTCTTATGCTATCATGGTACATGGCACTCCTCCCTTATTAGTCTTCGAACCTGACAACAATATAAAATATACACGTAAACAATAAACCAATAATACTTAATTTACTTATAGGTAATAACTTTACTTCTAGGCCTTAAATTATAGGGGCCATGAGGTGCAGCAGTGGCCGCACTCTGACTTTCCGCAGTTACATTGTCAGTGACAGCTGTCCTCAGCTGCGAGTGCGGCGGCCGCGCGTCCTCCCCCCGCACCGCTACCGGCGCCCCCGCAGGCGTCGCGGGCGACTCTAAACTAGGACCGGCAACAACCTCCGAGTCACATTCGTGAAACTCATCAACTGATGACTCATTATCTAAATTTGGCGGAGCTGTTGGAGGTCCCGATGTCTCTAAGGCCATTTCAGGATTTACTGATGCTGGCGATAATGATGTGTCGTTACGAGGCTGAACTTGTGGAGCGCTGGCGGAAGGTACCAAACATTCCGAGCTTGCTATCGGTTCATGGTAAAGTCTTAACTGATCAGCATGCCTCCTGCATTCGATATCATTAATTTCTACCACATACATTCTACTACCTAATTTATTAATAATTTTTCCTAATGTCCAGTTAGGCTTACCTGATACAAAATATCGCGCTAATACCTTTTGTCCAATATCAAATTGTCTACAGTCGGCCTTATCTATGTTCGGAACTATTGTTTGTTTCTGAGGTGGCATAATAAGGTCGAGTTTCCCGCGTAACTCGCGGCCGAACATCAGCTTGGCCGGTGACTCACCGGTGGAACAGTGCACGCTGTTGCGAAATTCAAACAGGTAGCTGGACAACTTCTCATTCACTTGCTCAACTGAAGCATTCATATTTGTTTCAAATATACATTTTAACATTTTTTTACACGTCTTTACCGAGTTCTCAGCCTGACCGTTACTGCATGGGTGATAGATGGGGGAAGTTATATGCTTGATCCCGTTCGATAAACAAAAGTAGGTAAACTCCTCATTGGATATCTTAGGATCGTTATCTGATACGATGACATGGGGAATCCCGAACGTATAAAATAGTAATTTTAATCTCTGAATTAGAGACTTCGTGGACAAATTACACATGTGTAAACATTCAACCCATTTGCTATGGCTGTCTACAACAATGAGGTAGAATCTCTGAGCGAACTGCATGTAGTCAATGTGCAGACGGGTCCAGGGCGCGGGGTCGCGCGGCCAGGGCGCGGGCGGCGCGGCGGGGGGCGCGGGGCGCAGCGCGCTGCACGTGCTGCAGGCCAGCACGCTGCGCTGTATGTCGCCGTCGATGCCGGGCCACCACATCTTTGTACGCGCTAAGCTCTTGGTTTTAACCACGCCTAAATGACCTTTATGCAGCTCGTGGATCATCCGAGTTCTATAAACTTGCGGGATAATTATTCTGTGACCTCGCATTAGACAACCGTTATCAATTTCTAAATCATTTTTGCAGTTGAAATATGGTAAAATATTTTTACATTTTACTTTTTTAGGCCATCCAATTAATAAATATTTTATAACTGTTTTCAGAGTTGCATCAGAAGCTGTGGCTTTTTTTATATCATGAAAAGATATAGGCAATGTCTCATTAACAATAAAGTTTATTAATGATCTTCCTGCGCATTCTTCCGGCTCAACAAAACTGTCACTCACGGGCATTCTAGAAAAGTAATCGGCGACGGAATTCCTATCGCCGGCTATATACTGAATGTCGTAATTATACGCACTCAAAAATATTGCGTAACGCTGGAGTCGTGACGCCGTCATAACCGGGACACCGTTTTTCTTGCCAAATATAGCTAAGAGTGGCCTGTGGTCTGTTTTCAGAATAAAAGGGATTTCTCGACCATATAAATATTGGTGGAAATGTTTCACACCGAATATAATGGCAGCAGCTTCCTTGTTAATCTGACTGTAATTACGTTCACTTGCTGACAGTGACCTGGAAGCGAAAGCGAGCGGGCGCTCGTGGCCCTCCTCCCCCTGCGCAAGGTAGGCGCCGAGGCCCGTGGGACTCGCGTCTACGCACAGCGTTAGCCGCGCCTCCGGGTCGAAGTGAGTCAGCACTCTGTCTGAAGCCAGCTCCCGCTTAATGCGCTGGAACGCTTGCTCCTCGCGGTCAGACCAAGTCCACGGCGCGTCTTTAGGTCTTTACGCAATAAATTTTGCAACGGACTCAGTATTGTTGACGCTCCAGGTATAAAATTACGATAGTAATTTATTATACCTAGAAAGCGTTTTACTTCCGTTACAGATTTAGGCGCTGGGGACTCCATAATGGCTGCAACTTTCTTAGGGCACGTTCTGATTCCATTTTTATCGATAACGTAACCGAGGTATGTGACGCTGGGTTTAAAAAATTCACACTTATCTTTTTGTAATTTTAACCCAGCATTGTTTAGCCTTTCTAATACCTGTCGTAACCTCTGTAAATGTATTTCCCTAGTAGGTCCCGTTACACATACGTCATCGAGCCAACAGCTGACTCCCTCTACTCCGGCCAGCAATGTTTCCATTGTTCGCTGAAAGATAGCGGGGGCATTCGCTAGTCCGTACACTAACCGTGTATATTTAAAGAGTCCGCGGGGCGTATTTATGGTGGTAAGAGATTGAGAGTCCTCTTCTATTTCAAATTGATTATAGGCATTGCTGAGATCAATTTTAGTATAGCTTTCTCCCCCACCTACTTTGGCAAACACCTCCTCTATGCGCGGCATCGGGTATTTGTCGATATACATATCTTTATTTAGTGTCAGCGAGTAATCCCCGGCGATTCGTACCTTACCATTATCTTTTAATACCGGAACAATAGGAGTGGCGTAGTCGGAATAGTTCGTAGGTACTAATATACCTAGGTCGGTTAACCGTTCTAATTCTTGGTCGACTTTATCTTTAAGTGCAAATGGCACAGAACGAGCTTTGAAAAATTTTGGTTCTGAATTTTCTTTTAAGCGTAGCTTTATTTGAAATTGGCTAAATTTACCTAAGCCGTCGCTCCACAAGCCAGGATATGCGGTCATAAATTTATGAATTTCATTATCAGACTGGTTTACAATGATGTTATTGTTATTAATTGATATTAAACTTACACCAAATTTTGCCATAAAATCCCTACCTAAAAGTGGGGGGCCTCCATTTTCAATGACATAGAATTTGATTGGTTTTGACATATTATTATACGTAACAGTTTGACAAAAATATCCAAGTGGGGTAAGTTTGTGACCATTGTAAAAACACATTCTAATTGAGCATGGGTTTTAAGTTATTTCCCTCAAAGTTTTCACTGTAAAAACTATGTGACATGACCGAAATACCAGAACCAGAATCTATTTCCATGCAATATTGTTCATTATTTATTTTAACAGGTAAAGTTATAGGTTCATAATTCTCATACCTCATGTTAAATAAGCTGCATTCCTTACAGTCCTCACAGGTAGAATCATTCTCCTCGGTTTCTATGTTATTTACCCGTAATTTGCACATTTTACGCAAGTGACCTTTCACTCCACATTTTTGGCACTTAAATGACTTAAATCGGCACTTTAGTTCACTATGGTTTTTCAACCCACACACAGAACATCGAGAGACATGTTGGTCACGCTGGTCCCCGGGGGCGGCGGCGGCAGGGGCGGCGCGCGGCGGCGGGCGGCGGGGCGCGCCCCCGCGCTCGCTCGCCACGCGGTATACCGGCTCCTGCTGGATCACCACGCCGGCTCCATTGGTCACCAACGCCTTTGCCTCTCTAGCACACTCTGCCCGTTCCGCGATCTCCAGCGCCTTCGCGAACGTCAAGTCCGATGAATCTTGCTCGAAGAGCCTATCACGTTCTGGCCCCATTCCCAGTCCGAGAACGAAGCGATCCAGAAGCGTTGACTCCAGGGCGGTACCGAAGTTACAGAAGCTCGCTAGGCCCCTGAGACGTGCCGCCCATTCTCCGAGGGATTCACCTGGGTTCCTTGTGGCCCCGTAGAACTTGGCCTTATCCGCGAATGAGCACTGCTTGGGTTTAAAATGAGCATCGAGTACTTGAACTAGGTCGTCGTAACTCAAACCGTCTATGTCCTTTGGATAAACTAGGTTACGTAATAACCTGTAGGTTTCATCCGATAGGTGCGTTATCAACACTGCACTTTTATTTGCAACTTTTACATCATTTATTTTGAAAAACTGCGTTAATCGACCTTTAAATATCGACCACTCGCCGGATTTATGGTCGAAAACCGAAATATTTCCAAAAAAAGACATAACTGTTAATATTTTATAACGCGGGTAATCACACACTCGTTCGCCAGTGTAATAGACGGAGCAAATGATACGACCGGTTAACTTGGTAACTCGTTTATTACTGGCTCGCAGGCCAGTCGCAATTCTTATGCTATCATGGTACATGGCAAATAGTTTGCCTGTAAGACATATTTGTGTCGGTTGGATTATGAAAATATTATGTCTAATATAGGTATATATTCACTGCACAAAAATTCATTATAATGCTAATGTAAACATATGGTTCACTGTAAACATTACAGCAATATCTGTGGACGTATAAAAAACTACAATGTTTTTAACAGATTCAACTCCTTTTTCCATTATTCTCCATTTAATGTTACGCTCTTATTGGAATAGCTTGGGCATGTGAGGGGCAGTCAATCGTTTGAATGTTAATAAGTTAGAAATTGTTTTTTATTGCGAAAAACTAAAATTATAAAAAAGTTGACGGAAGTATGTTTGTCAATACTCTTGTTCAACCTTCAGTAATGTCTAATAAACTCTTTTTTAATATTGTTTCTGTATCTGCTGACTAACTACCATAATTATGTTCATAGTCGTACTTCGTAACTTATGTCACATATATACAAAGTGTTGTTTTTCGAACCCGACAAACTTTAAGGGTGTATGGCTTTTTGCGGATAAAAGCATTTTATTTCATGTCCGTAAGCCGTTTGAATCTCGAGATATGATTTTTTATGAAAACTAAGGATCTAAGGTGGAATTTCAACAAACGCTAAACGTATTTAGTAGCCTGTCAAACGTTTGTCAGTTGGTACAAAATACAATTTTAAATACAATTTTAAATACGTTTAGCGTTTGGTAAAAGTGACCCTAAGGGTGTCTTGCACAACAAAGTTAATCAAAATTAAATCTATGACCTCTTGCTCTGACATTATACTGTCAGAGTAAGAGAAAAACTATTTAATTTTATTTAACTTTGTTGGGCAAGACGCCCTAAAACTTTAAAATGGCCGCCATTTCTGAGAAATAGATTTGATATTGAGCCAATATTGAGATTTGACCCCACATATGGATTTTTTTCTCGATGAAATCGCTCGTAGAATCCCCCCTTAAAGATTGTCGGGTTCGAAAAACAACATGTTGTATACTATTTGACATACACATAATTTACTTACACGTAAAGCTGGGTACAGATTAACGTAACATTAAAGTTGATTAAAAAAGACCTCCACAAAAACTCTTACTCCACCAAATTTCTAACTTACACAAAATAAGATTTTAAAATAATTTACCATTATTTATAACCATACTTAACACGACGACAGAGCAATGCCGCCAAGCAAATTTTACATAACGACCGAAAATCTGAAGCATATTCCTCAATTCGTACTTAAACTTTTCTGTTTCCAAGAAGCACCCATATCGTTTGCATACTGGGTTATATTTTACGGGATACTTACAGTTGCCAAGACTCACAGACGTAATAAAAGGATGTGGAAACACGGAAAAGGCAGTGTCTTCTTACATATGTGCTTACTGCTGAGGTATTTACGGACTTCTGGCCTTGTAGAACCTCTTTAAGATTGAGAAGAACTGAGTCAGGCTACAGCTGGCTGGATACATGGTGAATCAATATTTCAAGGTAAACATGATGGTCACATACATTTTTGGAAACCTTGAAATAATACTTAGAAATCACTTGACCAGTAAACATTATACATAATTATATATATGGAGATTGCAGCATTTTTATTTTTGTATAATTTTTACTGGGGTTGAAACTGCAATTTCCTATTGCCTTAATGTGAAATTTTAGGACGGTTGGTGTGCTAAATGTATAAGACGTATAATTAAATAAACAGAAGCATAATATATTTTAATTAACCTTTACTTCAAATAATGTAGTGCTTTAGATTTTGAATAAACAAGGGATTTCTGTTTATACAAGTGATTGTGTCCTATTCTTGGTATTCCGATTTGTTCTAGGTCACAGTTCGGGGTGCAGAAAGTTTAGAAGATAGCTCTGGCGTCACTCCAAGAATGTTGATTTAAAAGGCAACGACGCTATGAGACGATACTACGTTTAATTAAAATCTAGACTTTAACCTTCTTCTTAACAGGTCGATGACATACACTAGGTTTTATCATCGTGGGAAGAATCGGCAAGTCAGGTTTTCGTCAGTTGCTGCCTGCGGAGGCTGCGAATGCATACAAGGAAAGAAACATAATGCAACACATAAATTGGGATTAAATAAACATACCTACCTATTTTGTTTTCTGTTACATTTCAATGGTGGCAATCTTTACTAAAGTAAAAGTATACCTATATAAGAAGACAAAAAAAACGCATTTAAGTTTAGCTAATTTTAGCAAAAATACATTATCTTGCTCGGTTTGGCAGACTCCGGTTCATCATCTTAAATACGAGTATCTTTGTTGCATAATGCAAGAAAAATGAGCTAATAAACTTCATAGTTCTACAGAAGTTGGAAACTCCACGAAGTTTCAAGTATATTTTGCATAATAATGGGCTTAACGCTGAAGTACGACTACATTTTTATTATCCGCTTTATTTTAATTAAATTAAGTAAATATATTTGCTTCTTCATAACTTTTGTCGGAACGTTGGCTTGAAAACTTGTAGAAATAATATTTTAAATGCACGCTCTCTTTTTAATCTGAGTATTGTTATAAAAATCATTTTAACAATTTTTTATGTAAGTAATTATAGTTTTCTTAGTTTCTTGGGTGCAGAATATAGTATAATATGTGCTGTATTCAATCAATGACAAAATTCTATAATATAAGATATGTAAGTGCTCTAGGTGAGTAAATAGATTTACACAATTAGATTTTAACCTTACATCAAATGAGGTAATATGGCAGAGTTTTAAACATATTGGTTGTAGTCGCTGTTGTCGGATACGACGAAGAGGACATCATCAATCATCAGTCAGCCATACACCTTATTTGATGCAAGGCAACAGTTCAATGTATTAAACCTATCATTCTTTTTGTTTTTAATACAATTCGTCTACATGATATATGAATAGTTTTCTCTTATGAAGTGTAATAAAATTTAAACGAGTTTATTATATTCACACTTTAATAACAGGAAACATAAAACATCTTTCAAAATAATATTAAGTATCATGGACCAAAAATTTCACATTTGAATCCACGTATCTCATTTCATTATAAATCATGAATGTTTTCATCTTACTTCTTGGTTTAGTATTTTAAATAGACTTGATATTACAAAGAGAAATTCAATCAAAATAATTGAGTTACCTGTAGGTACCACACATGTACGTACCTATTTACGTAACATTAATTTGATAACGTTTTCACGAGCGACTAACTAATTAATAAGGTATATTGAATTACTTGCTCTAGTCAAAACACTTAAAATAAAATGAATCCAAATTAGAAGCAGGAGTTCACTAAAACGTGAGAAGTCCGGGTGTATAAGTATGACGTGTTAATCCAGGGTGCCAGTAATTAAATCAATCTTGTCCTACTGTCATCATTTATGTACTAGGTTAGGTAATTTAAATTAGGAAATGGTTGAATTTTTTACCTCGACTGCAGAGCGTTTTACCAAGGACAAGCGACAAACTTTGATTGAGGCCTCGCTCTTGCAAGATGCAAAGTTATACGTATGAAAATTTTGGACTTTGCGTGATTTTATAATAATGCAAGATAAGTTGCTACATGTGCAATTTTGTGAGACTAAAATGTGCAAAATTTGAAGGAAAATTGCTTGCAGGTTGCTTTATTTTAATTCAGAATCCGATTCTAGTTTTAGCGGCCTGTACCTGCCAGTTTATAAAAGGTAAATGAAGCAAGAAGCACATAAGTAACTCGTTTTATTTGTATCTGTGGGAATAGGACCTACTATTTTTAAACTTACATATACTTACTACTTTGAAATCAAAATATAATATTATGATAACATAAAATAAATTTAACTACTTAACTTATACTAAACTATCTATATATTTTACAAATAAAAAAGATAATAATATAAAATACTTAAAATAACATCCTGGCCTGGAAATATTCTACCCTTAATAAACAGGAGTTTATCAAAGGTAGAATATTTCTTTTAGTTCGCTGCCGTCGCCCGGGATGGTTCCGAGGAGGCTGGCAGCGTTCCCTCTCTGTATAGCCAGGCTGATGCGCTGGCTGAGATAGCTGCCAGCCCTCTGGTCCCTTGATATCTCGACCAGGCGCGACGAAAGTTCTTTTACTAATCGTCGCGCTTCGGGTCCCCACGGCCCCAGGGTCTCAACCCCAAACGGCACAAATATGTAGCTGTCAGACAGACCGTTGTATTTGCACCGTTTGAGGTTTTCTGCAGCAGCCGCCGCCGTGCCCGCCGCCGCGGCACTACCCTGGATGTGGGAGGGGGCCACTGTGTCGGTATTATGATATCTATCAATATAAAATGATAATGTCAAGACTTATTAAAAATCCGTCGTGCAATTAATTATTTCTACATTTCAAGATGTCTGAAGACGACTCTCAACTCTAAGTACAATGTTTCATTATCACTAAAGTTTAATTAAATATTCACAAAAGCTAGCCTAGGGAGCCGTCTTTCTCAATCTAAATTAAACTCCTTAAGCTCACTCACATGTTCATTCCTTAAGTTGCCCGTCCTTCGAACAAAATCCATCGCGATTTCGACTTAATCCGAACTTAAGGGCGCATTATACGGATCGCTTTATTTCCATCGAGTCACGTCTCTGAATTCATTAACAGGAACAGCGCGGAACGCATTGCGGGGTATCATATCCAGATTACACAGACCTTAAGTTTTTCTTTCAACGCCTTTGGGATCATCGATTTCGTCAGTGTCACGACTGGTTCAGAGGTCTCCGCATTCTGGTTAGTCGATACATTTGAGTACACTAATCCTCTGTAAATTGAAACGGAATTCCCGGGATCAAGTTTGCGAAGTCTGTTTAGTGGGTTAAATAATTTGCGTTGAGATTCAAGTGTTGCTAATGTAGGCTGCGAGGGACCATTTTGACTGAACACGCGGAAGTATTTACTGATGTATTTGTGTGTGTACTGTTTTGTTATTTTGGACAGGCTTGAACGAACTGTAATTTGTTAATTTTAGGTATCAGGTTTTCAAGTGTGATTGATTTAGAATGGATTTAAGCATGTAGGGGGAAGGCCATCTTAAATACTGAACACAAAGCATTAATTATATTCTTCAGCTTCTATAGATACACGAATATTATTTCGATATAGCAACATCAAAACGGAATTTATTGGGAATTCGTTTGAAAAGAGTAATGTTATTTAAACTACTTCTAAGTAAGTTAATTCACAAATCGAACCAGTAACCCGGGAAAGTATTCTCACGTATATTTCCTTCACTTCAGCTGAAGCGAAGTGATTGCCAGCGCAAACAAATAAAATAAAACTCGTTCAATCTTGAGAACAAAGGATTCTGTTAAAAATATGAACACGTTTTGAGTAAAGGTGCTAACAAGTATTGAAGCTCTGAACTGCATCGGACATGATATAATTTCCGAACGGACGGCAAGCTATCAGAAACTGTATAATAATATACTGGGTCATTTTGGTGTAGGATAGTTATAAATTATACCATACCGAATGCCTCCTTGCCAGCTTGACTTGGCTTGGATTGATATAGCACTGATTTTCAGTGAAATATCTTGGCCGTCTGAAATTTATGGGTCAATTCGTCCGTTGAACAAATAAAAAAATGTCTACTGAAGACCAACGAAACATGGATACCACTATTTTTTATGGTATATATTAAATTGGATTATCAAATGAAGTGACACATTGGTAGTTTGTAATAATTGCAGGCCAAGGTATGTCTTGTTTCGAAATAAGGTCATTCTTCAGTAATATTTTAACAGAAAATGTTCAGTATCTGTTGAAATATTTAAATTGAATTACATAAGATATTAATAAATTTAAAAGACTTACATTTTATTCAAAACAGCCTAAAACTTTTATCCACAGGGACACTTGGTTTTGCATATTTACTAAATTAGATTTGAAAGTATTGTTCAATGCAATATTTTGTAAAAGTAAATTTTAACGGATGATTTTGTGATATTAATTAAATATAAGCATTTATTACATCTAAGAAAGAATAGAAAAATATGAAAAATAAAAGAATTCTGAATAGAAGAACTCTGATTCAATGAAAAGAATTGCCCGAAGCTATTTTTGAGAAGCGTACTTCGTTTTTTTGTTCACTGTAACCCAAAAAACACTTCTATTCTCGTTGAAATTTGATAACGCGGAGGGTGGTTGGTGGCTCTTGAGAAAATGAACAAAACACATGCTACAGACAAGTCTTCTTCAGATCTTCAAGAGTTGAAATAAGAAATATGTCTGATATTTTAAGAAACTAGATTAAATAATTACAACCCCAATTATGTGACTCGAGTTAAAGTACTTTACTTGCTTTTTATTAAGAGCTTATAGGTAATATTATGATTGTCTACAAAGATAAAACATAAATTTTACTGTATTCGTGTTTTCACCTTGTATCAGTAGGTAGTATAAATAAGCTAAGTCTATGCGATTCTCCCCAACTATGTACCGTCTACGTAAAACTCTGCTTTTCAGTAACATTCCACATTTTTTCGGTGACACAAGAGAAAAACCAGACTAATCCGGTCCTGTTTCCGTCCAATAAAGCAGCACAACTCCAGGATTATCCCTTTTTACCTTGCGAGTTACGCATAATTTAACGTGCCACTTTTCTGTCTACCCTCATCCGTGAAGAGAGAGCACTCGCCTGTGCCTATTGTTTGAAACACGACCGCTATTGAAGGATGACCGCTGAGATTATAGTCTTGAAAGTGTCCGAAAGCTGCTTGAGGGTGCGGTCACAAACGTACTTAGGTACTTAATTTAGCCGTACATATAATCTTATATACCTACCATTGAGGAATATTAAATTCCATAAATATGTATGACATTGTAGACTGGTAAATCGGAAACGCTCGTGAAATAAATGCTACCTACTTATTCTTAACATAAAACTTTGCAACTTCTTGCAAGTAATTTTATAGAATTGCTATGCTATGGAATTTTCTAGAAGAGCTATCCGAATTCATAAATGAGAGCCACGAAACTTACAGCTTATGTAAAAAAATATAATCAAACTTATAAACTGATGCCTTTTAAGCTCAATTTTGCTATAGCAAGTTCGAAATTTAAAAAGTCGGGAAACTGCAATAGTCTGTTGAATTGTTCATAAACTCTAAGAAAGTGAATGTATTGCATCAATCACTCAACTCACACCAGTTGTCCCCAGTGTGAACATCTTAAGCTATTGACGAGAGATCTATTTTCGTACCATACGTGGCATTTTTACCCGAGTACGGAAAAGGAAAAAAGGGTGGTTAACATAATTATAAAATACCACAGGATAATAACTAGTCACTAATAATACCTTGGATTCTACAAGAGTGACGCTGAGATAGGACTGACAAATATTTTACTTACTTATATCATTGGCAGTGGCAAAACCGGATCATAGGGTTGAAAAATTTGGGCTGTAGTCAGCTGCGGTAACAATTCATACGTTTCTACCTTGTCAACACCACCAAACTTATTGTTTATCATACTTACGCTGACTTGCAGAAAGGAACTTTAAGGTAATGTTGACCTTCAACGTGTTGCTGCCATGCTTTAACTGTAAATGGACAGAAAGACATAGATTTTATGCCAACATTAGGCTAAAATTCCATTGTGAAACTCAACATAAATTGTCATAAAAATATTAATAATTAATATTAGACGACCGAGTGGTGTAGTGGTTAGTGACCCTGACTACTGAGCCGAAGGTCCCGGGTTCGATTCCCGGCTGGGGTAGATATTTGTTTAAACACAGATATATTTGTTCTCGGGTCTTGGATGTGCCCGTAAAATGGCAATAGGCCCGCCCCCTATTACATTGGGATTAACATACAGTGAAACTATAAAGTCCTGAAATTAAATGAGGGCACTGCTATCTTTCATGTAGCAACCCTATATAGCTAAACATAACTGACTTTGATACTTGAAATGTTGCCTGTTAACTTCTTACCTATTTATGTATTTTTAAAAAAACTTACCATCCACAAAAAAAAGCTCTTATACAAGCTAGAAGGTGTTAATATGAAGGCTATAATAGTGAAACCAATAAATATTTATTTAGATAACGTTATTACAACTGTATAAAAAACTGGATCTGTTGACGAAGGGCACACATAGTAAAGACATCAATTTCTCTTTTTGGACGGCAAGTTCTGTTTCTTCCAGGAGTTAGAAATATTCCATATTTTGCCCTCTTTGGCACGCTGGTCCGATATAACTATAAAATAAAATAAAAAAAAACTTTTAGCGTTACACAATGCCCCCCAAATTCACACAATGTGAATTTAGTAACTAAACAAAAAATATATCTTCAAGTATCAAAATGTTAAGGTTTGACTCAACTGAAACCAGATGAAACCTACAATCTGTGCTATGTAAACAATGTTCGACTTGGGCTCTAAACCTAGGTTTATCGATAAATGAAGCGTTGGTACTAATAAAAAGTGAGTTATTACAATTTGTACAATGCTACATACCCGTCATAGACGCTGTACGAGCGTAAACATCCTCCAAATTCGACAAAATGTGTCCAGCTTGATGTTCCGCTAAACATTGTATAAAAACTCGATAAATAACTTCACTAGCTTGACTACGAATATTTTTCTTCATCTTCCTAATTGCAACCAAGCGTAAATTGTTGCTTTTATCTAGATTATCCTGATAATTAATAAGAAAATTCAAAAAAATAGCCAACCGCCTATTGACATAAACAATTGTTATGACTTTTATGTTTCTTTTCTAATGGTGCCAGGCTCCTGAAAATTTTAGTTCCTCAAACATTAATTTCAGGACTTTATAGTTTCACTGTAACACTCTGGCGAAAAGTGGGTGCAGCTGTGGCGGACTCATAGCCACTAGTTCAGAGGAAGATGAACAGATGGCGCTCGGAACTCAATACAGAGAAGATGTATGGGAACTACGCAAATTACTATGAAAATCCTACATCGCGCATTCGAAGTTTCTCACCTACGCTGCAATATATAGAAATCCCCAACGCTAACCGTTGGGCAGCTGCCCGCCAGGCCACACCACCCGGCCTGGTCGGAGGATCCTCCCTTTGCATGGGGATGCTCCAACACCTCCAGCATCTCCATAGTGGTGACCCCGTGAAGAACATCAGCGCAGCCTTCTGAAGACCCGCAGAGCAGCCTCCACGCCATCTTCCAACGACTTTCTCTCCTCACCTCAACAGCCGCGCAGCAGAAACCTCAGCAAGCAGCCCCTGGAGCCAACCAGCCAGCATCTGGTCTCAAAGGGCATCATGACCACCAGCATGCAGCGAACGCGCAGGCCTGGTCACACCCTCGACCCACACCAGCAACTTGGCACAGCACACTGCACTTCGGCCGGTCAGCAAGCAGAGCCATCCTCTCCTGGTCGACGCAGCACTCTGCCACCATGCTCCACTGCAGGCTCATCCCGACCCACCGTGGACATCGCCACTGCAGCATCACCCTGACTCACTGGGGACTCCTCACCGCACTCACAGTCCCGACTCACTGCGGACTACGCGGCACTGGCTGGCAATCAAGACTCTCGGCTGCACTGAAGACTATCGCCCTCCGGTCTCGGTGGGGGAGTGATGTGGCGGACTCATAGCCACTAGTTCAGAGGAAGATGAACAGATGGCGCTCGGAACTCAATACAGAGAAGATGTATGGGAACTACGCAAATTACTATGAAAATCCTACATCGCGCATTCGAAGTTTCTCACCTACGCTGCAATATATAGAAATCCCCAACGCTAACCGTTGGGCAGCTGCCCGCCAGGCCACACCACCCGGCCTGGTCGGAGGATCCTCCCTTTGCATGGGGATGCTCCAACACCTCCAGCATCTCCATACAGCAATGTACCTCTGCCTACCCCGCAAGTACATTAGTACAAGGCGTGAGTGTGTGTTATATTAATAATTATTGTACTTGTTTTTTATTTAAATCTTGTAGCTCTACCTACTCATGTTACACATAGTCTCAAGATATTGAGTTTGTGGTGTATATTTTTATAAGATATATTCAAGCCTTTTCTACGAAATCCGTATTTTTCGTCTACCTACTGTATTTTTGATCAGCGAATACATTTTTATAGTCAAGTCAAAGTCAACATTATTCATCGTAAAAAATATATTTTGTACTTACCAAAGTTCTGTCCTTTCGGGAAAAAATACCTATATACTTAATATGTATAAGAAACTCTAAGCAACAATAGCTCTCCGTCGTTCAAGATTGGATACCGACTGCATTCAATATTCGGATTGGATTGCACATGGACTGCGACGATAGTAATGTGACATCGTTAGACGACACTCGAAGGGTCACTCTGGTTTCACGAAAACGAAATTTCGGAGCGCTGCTTCGCTAACCACGACTCTATCTTGTTGCATTAAAGGTTCTGATTGTATGAAGCTCTAGCACACTTCGTATTTCGTCAAGCCAGAGTAGGCCCCAGGGCTCTAACCCAGACGGTCTTCTCATGTACGTAGAGTGCTATGCTGTCTGGAATCCTGGTTTTTACCTAACATACTAGTACTAGAAATAGGGAAGATTTTCTTTCCCTATTGCTATAAACATACATTATAATGTCACACGTAACACAAATAAAATTGGAATCACAGGTAAAAAATAAAAAAGACACGATAATCTCACGTTTGGCCTTGCCATTGTACATGTCACTGAGCAAATAAACTACGTTAAGAGACGGGACTGCCATACATTGGCATGAACTACGAACGAACGAATGAACGTGCGCTGGCAATCAGTACCACCATGACAGAAATTATGACAGTGACAGCTTCTGTCAGGAAACACTGCTGCCAACATGAAAACAAATAATAGTGCTGCTTACACGGTCCCAAATTTATCGATATCGATAATTGAAAAAAAAAACCGCCTAAAATATATTTTTGACTGAGACATGAGTTTTTAATTTTATGAATATAAAAGCTATATTTATAATAAATGACAACGATTGCTTTAAAACCATTAATTATACAGAAAAATATATTACTTAGAGGCACCATGTTGTTGCCCTTTTTTATTTAGTCTGCTAGTGGGTCTTCTAGTTCTGCGAACAATGTATTCTTAATTCGACACTCATTTCGAATTAACAAAAGGCTCAAACATCTTAAAAATTGTTCGGCCATCTTGTTCTGATGCTCTTTGCACATCCATGTTAAGTTTGTACCAGCAAACATGATTGTAATTGCATACTGGCATATGTTTTTTTCGTATATCTGAGACTTCACTTGCAGATCGAATTGTTTGGTAGCAGTATCAACTGCATCGCAAAGTTGAATACTGGGGTATGTGAGTGATATCTTTTCTGCCCACCATTCTTTTAAAGCTATATAATTATATATAGAGTTTGGTTTCGGGTTATCCACCTTCATTGCTTTAATGCATTCTTGACACTTTACGTCTTTTAGCAGGACTTTGGCTAAATACCCGCTGACATAAACAGTGGGTTGTTTGTCAAAATTCTTAAATATTTTCTTCATTTCCTCTATTTCACAATCAAAACCTTCTGGAAGATGTAGGTAATTCAGGAAAATCAGTGTTCACAGTTGACTCGACAACAGTTTTTTTCCGTTGTTCAACACCAGTTGCCTTTAAATCTTTTTTTAAAAAGACAATATCGTGAAAGTCGAACAATATTTCATTATCATCTTGCTCGCAGTTCGAACCTCTACTTACAGGTGTGCTGAGGCGGGTGAGTATGGATGACTTCAATGCCGAGGTAAAATGGTCTGCCTTTGATGACCCTGGAAGTTGAAGATAGATAACAAACCAGTTATAGTAACAATTAACACTTCATGAAAATAATAGTGTACCTAACTACTATTCTATTCTATTCTCTGAGGGGTTGTAACTACCAGCACCTAGCCCTCTCGAGTGGGACCTTTGTGCATATCCTCAATGTCTAAACTGCCTTTCCAAGCTTGGACTATTTCCCACCACGGTGGTCCACCCACTGTGGGTTGGTGGGTTCACATATCTAAAGGGACTAAATATTATGTAGGTTTCCTCACAATGTTTACCTTGGGATATCAAAATAAGTAACAAGTTTTACTATGGATATAAAACCAGTGACCACTTCAACATCACCAACCGCCGGTTAATTCTATTGTCAAGTTAGCGTTATGGTTAACACATTTGTAAGTAATCTCTGACAGATTAATTATGAGCATAGATAACTGGGTAAGTACAAATAATAGTCTTACCAAAAATGTGTAGTGGGAATCCCGTCAAAATCTCCTCTGACAATGGTTTTGCAGTAATTAGTAAAGATGGAATAGCATTTATTCTCAGTTGAGTCTTTTTCTTCTTGAAGTCAGATGGTCGAAAATGTTTCCCACAAATATATTTGTTTCCGTGCAGCTTTTCTATGGGCACGTAGGCTAAATCTTCTTTGCCAGTAACTTGGACCCATTTTTTACACCTGTTTTTATAAATACCCAATTATTAATTTATTAAGTAACGTTTCACTTACATTATCTATTTATTGCAGTTAAATTTCAGACTCCTACACAATTCTAGCATGGTACATTATCTGACGGCACTGAATTGAATATCGATAGGTACCCACATACTAATGAGATACAGCACTAATGTTTTGTATACAAGATGGGACCAAGTTAATTTACATGATATTTCTATGAAATCAAAAACAAATGATATGTTCCGTGTCTCAAATAGAATAACAATAGATTTTATTACTTACCTTTCTTCATCCAATGGAAATTTGGCCATAAATGTTCGCTTTTGATCGCAAACACGACCGGCTTTCAAGCCACAAATCTCACACACTTTGAAATGCATTGTTTTACATCACACACTTTAACCTTGCTATACGTCTCGTCTTAATGTTTTGCAAATTAGATATATTTCACCTCCAGTAAACTAAGTTGCACAATATTAAAGAAATTCAGCAAAAAGTAACTAACGAACGAAATACGAAATGTTGCTATGTCACTTTCAGACACTCAAGTGTCATGGCGGGCGGATACACGAGATGTTAGAGCGAGACAGATATAGCCGCCATAAGCGGCAGCGCACGTTTCATACATATTTTTTGCCAAGGATAGTTGCGCCAGACTGGTACATGTGCACGCGCGAGTCCGAGTTGTTCTATGTGCCTGGCAATGACACCCTTCGCCCTGAGACTAATAATTAAAAATAATAAAACTGTACTTATGCTGAGAAACAAAGTCTGGAAGCCGTAAATCTATTACAAGTTAGTCTAATCCAAGTGCATACAACAGGGCTACAGTGGTAAGTGCCTACGTGCAGACATCACATACCTCTGCCTACGTCTTCAGGAGTTGTGGCGTGAATATTTGATATTATGCTAAAAATAGGGAACGGGCACAACCCAAGAACGTATGTGTCTATCAGCAAGCGAAGATTAATGATTCCTGTGGATTAATTAATCTTACAGCTTGACTGATTGCTGACTCAAATAGTTGCCGCTAATCTATGGATTTCCCTAAGTCGTTGGTTACGCAACATCTGTGCTTATTTTGATTAACTGTGCGAGTTACTAATATTTCGTGGTAAAGTAAAAATATATTTTGAAAGTAGGAGTATGCCTGAAACGACATAGTAAAATTTATGAATAGATCGGAGTGCGAGTGCAGCCGCAGATTATAACCCTAGACTAGACCTAGTTATATCTTTGCTGAAATTATGTCGATATACAGGTTGTTGTACAAAAGAGGCATAGTAAGCCGAAAGAAGATGACTCAAGGGATCATTTGGAACATATTTTGTTCCACGACTCCTGTGGACATTCCTGGAAATTTGTGAATAAAATATATACTTCCCATTTTTATCCTTGCAAAGTTTTTCAATATGACCCCCAAAGTCACCGCCTTCATTACACTTACTTTTTGTTAACCTATGTATGGACGTTTAAGTATAATTACTTACTAACATAGGTACATAAGTACCTATCAGTGAACATTCAGATTTCATACACCTCACTCTATTATGCAGCACATTTTCCTAAAAGATTGACAGATCTGCCTCATAACTGCCTCTCTGAGGAGTCATTAAAGTGTTGGAGCCATGGCCGAATTTCATTTTGTAGACCATTACCAGTCATTTAACTTTAGCCGTTAAACTGTGAAAGGGAATTAGGCTGCGGCTAAACCTCTTGGCGCCGGTACTTTCCCTGTTGGAAACTATGTTGCACCACGTACTTTCAACAGGCGCCATCCTTCGTCTAGAAATAGTACTTATATTAGCAGATAGGCCCTGGATTGAATAGTATGCAACCACAAAAATCTTTAACCATTGTTTAACAAGTGATTAAAACTATATTTGACAGATTTTGTAGGCGTTTGACAGCGCTAAACAACTGTTAAACACTGTAAATTTTTTTGTGGTAAGGCCCTATAATAATATAGGCGGTTCTCGAAATGCATTACGATGCGTTTTTCGTTAATTGTATTGGAACGCATCAACGCTTGTAGATGCGTTTTCTGTGTTTTTGATTGTGCGTGTTTTCTATCTGTACCTATTAATGGAGATAAATACAAAAAAAAAACTTCGGACATGCATTCACACAACATGCAGTGTGATGCGTGACGTTTGTATACGGCGGTGATTATCTAAAAACCTATAATTACCTTAGTACTAGTTTACCTGTACCTCCTGTAGGTTGGCTGGTAGAAAATGCTCTTAGCATTAAGCCCTCCTTGTGTACATTTATTTCAAATATTTGTGCAATAAAGAATTAAATAAATAAATATATTCTCAGCTCAATGCAACAATGAATAAGTCAATGAATGCATTAAAAAGAGCACAGAATCCGACCACAATTTTTCTCCTACAATATAAATAGCTGTCGAGTCTGTCAGGCCGTTTGTCTGTCACTGGCAGTGTTTTATACGACACGTCTCAGGGTACGGTTCACCTCCTCACTTAATTATTTCATCCCATTTTGTCGACTAAAATGTGCCCAAAAATACAGCTTAATGGAACGAAGGGTTCTGTAGTAAGATTTTATATTTATTTTAAACTTTATTAAGGTGTTCCTGGTTCCAATTTACTATGGATATGCCTAAGATGATAGTCTATTAATAAAAGAGAATGGCCAAATCTGACCCGCTTTGCAGCCACTAACCAAACCTATTTTTATTCAGTGATAAAAAAAGATATTCTAAATAAGAAAAAAAGATTTAAATAAATTAAACCACTTTTAAAAACGATACTTTGTTCGGGGGAAACATCTAGTACAGTACAAATACTTGATCTTTCAGCACCTATATCTTCGTTCTCTCATACCTCATAATAATAAAGTTTACACCAGGATTACTGTAGTCATGGGCTACATATCAGTATATGTTTCATCAATGACTGCTCTGGTGGGTCATGGCGCCATAAAGAATTGGTCATTCTTCTTTACATTTGAAACTTAAATATTATGAGGTCACTAGCTTTTTGCACGCGAACTTCAGGTTTTCCTGCGGGATTTCGCTATAAATAGTTTATTTCTTATTCTCAGACAATACCCAAATACCTACCTACACAGGCAATTTTATAAAAAATTGTTTCTACAAAGGATAATTATTATTATGATTTGATGAAATTCATTTGGCAGTTCAATATAAAAATAATCAATATAAGTACCTAGATAATTATATTTAAGTTTTTAGTTATTAGTACCTATCGCTTTTCATCAAGATGATATAACAGTGTTTTGTGTGTAGTGAGGAACTCTAAAATGCTCCTTCATAAAAAAGGATCGAATTTTGTGATAAATTTAGTATGATCGTGTTTTTTAACTTAGCTCGTTTATATTAAAGAGACAACGTATTCTTAAAATATCTTTAACGATTTTAGAATAATTAAGCTACCTCTAAACTGCTTTATTTAGGGCCTGTTTCACAATGTCTGGATAATGGCTACCTGTCGGTTAAAGTACAAGCTGCCACACTCTGTCATTATTTTTTAAAGACAGTGACAGCATGTCTTTTAACCGATAATTAGTCATTATCCATTCATTATGAAACAGGCCCTAAGACTAGTAAAGTTATTCTAACGACAATACCAACCTGCATACATGAATGGTGTGAAATTTACTTGTGAACGACCAAAAGCAAGACCAATGAACTAAAAAAGTATATGGAATGGGGATGGGTCTAATCAAAAAGGTACTTTAATTATTAAGTAATGGGTTGTATAATTAATATCTTTAAGGGTCCGTCCAAACTAACCAGTGTGGTCAGAACTATTCCTTCAACAATCTGCAATTAATATTGTAAAGGGGTGTATTGGAAATGCTTGTCCGAAGGTATCCAGAATAACGAACAATACTCTGCGGATGTTATCTTAATTTCACGTTTTTAACACGTATTTGTCCCGTTTGTCACTAAAATGGATTTATGAAATTTAATGTTTATTGTTAATGGAAAGTATCGCAGGCGGGGACCAGCAGAGGGTTCGCCATTTAGCTGAATGTTACTTAGATAGGAAGAACTTGTGTGGCAGTCAAGTTGGTCCCCGCCTGCGATACTTTCCATTAACATTGGGGCTTGTTTTCATCTTTTTAGCGTACAGTCGGGTTTTGTTTGTTTATAATTATATTTTTTTATTTGTAACTTTTTCGTTGTTTTATGAAATATTATGTCAGTAGTCGGGTTTTAGTTTATGAACTTTTTTTATTTCAATAATTTTGGTGTTGTACTTTAAATACTTACCTAAAATATGCCTACCTATATAATATATTTTTGTAATGTGCTAATCAAGCGCTTTCATTTGATACCCCACACGGCATAGTTGGAAAAGTATAATTTTTTTGATCATCCAGTGTGTCCGTACAGTGTGTCCAGTAGGAAAATTCACTTTTCATATTTAAACTACGCAGCAACCGTTAGCCCGAGGAAGTCAGGAGGGGTCTCAATCGACGCGTGAGGAATGCGGGTTTGACGTAGCTATGGAGCTTTGGACTGGACCGCAACGTACTTTTGCTGTTGAAGCTTGAAGCTTGAGGTGGTAATTCGTGCGCTGCTGCGCTTCGGAAATTTTGATCATTGAGATTGTATTGAACAATATTCGCCCAACGGGTTCCGCTCATCTGGCATAATCTTTATTGACCAAAACTCATTTCGCATAACTCGTATGGTCTAAACTTTTTTGGCCGAACCATCATTTTGCCAAGACTTATGTGGCATAAGGCTCGTTTCGTCTAAAACTCTTTAGGCACAATCTTTAAACACCTAAGTTTCGTTTGCTCAAATTTATGTTCGTCTATACCTATGTATAATCTTGTTTCTCCTAATGTTATCTTAATAAATAATATATTCAGTATGTAGTAAATGTACAAATTGTGGTATTTTTCTCCTACATCCCGAAAATCACGATATTGTATGATCAAAAAATCGAAAGTTAACGACCAATAAAATTATTACATATTATTATTATTATAACCTAAAAATAGGTGCGACGACGAGCAAAGTGAGGAGGAGCGTGTTAGGTGCACATGTTCATCAAAACCAAAGCGGAGCGCAGCGAAGCGGAGCGGAGCGTTTTCCAAACAGCGGAAACAATAGGTATAGTGGTTTGCAATGGAAACCAGCAATCATGTAAACAAACCAAATTGTCACGATTACTCCGTAATCACATACATTTTCGATCAATTTATGAACATAGTCTGATTTCAACGAACACACCATTGTTTTTACATTATCTTCAACACGATTTAACTTGTATTTATAAGTTAAATTTGTTAAAACATTTGCAACGTAAAAATTTCGAAGTATTTGACAAGCTGTCATCTTAGTTTTTTACTCATCGAACTCTATAAGTCATTGAAAAGTTAGTGTTGTTCGTAATCTGAAGTTATCTTTTATTTTTAATTTAATAAATTATTTTAATTTAATATTATTTGAATACAATTTAAAAAAAATTCAAGAGCTTAATATAATTAACCAAAACGAAAAAAGGAAGAGGAAGAAATGAAAAAGCTCGACGGCATTTTAGACATGGCAAGCGATGACATAGTGGTTCCATTTATAATTACGGTCACCGGCGACACTTCTGATAGTGATGATGACGAAGACGAAGATTTAAATTCGTTTTAATAAACACTTTTTTTATATATAATCAGTTTTATTTTATAGTCTATGGCTTATATATTTAATCTAATTAGAACACTATGACATCACTATGGGCATAAACAATACGCTGTCAATGTCAGTCCGCCATATTTGTTTACATGATTGTTGGTTTCTATTGCAAACGACTGTGCAAGGCACCAGTTTGCGCTATGTAGGGAGACGCTCCGTCAAAGTTAAAGCCAAACGAATATTATTACTTTGTATAAACCTATGCCATAGCATTATTAGGCTATTCAAGATTTGGCCATACCATTATTAGGCTAAACAATGTTATGCGAAATAACTTTTTACTAAACGAGATTTATGCCATACGATTTTCGGCGTAACGAGACTTTGACCAAACGTTACTATGCAATACGAGATTAGGCAAAAAAATCTTATGCCAAAAAAGGTAGAACCTCGCCCAACAAAGAGATACTCAAAGTGTAAACCTTTTGAAAAAGTGGATTAAAAAGGCCAGTGAAGCTGGTTCTACCATTGATCAATCCATTCCGGGCTGCACACCTACTGAGCCGAGCATACTGTACCCAGGAAAATGTGCACTGAGTAAATGATTAGGACGTTTTTTTTTTTGATAATGAGAATGGCCATGCTTTGACGGTCAATTCGGAGCGATATAAGATTACAATTGAATTTTTATTGCTCCTATTGTAAGTACAGACCACCTTATAACAGAAAAACACGGTTATAACAGGATGGGACCACTTTTCATACCTCCAGGGAGTCAATGGACACGGTTAGGGTACTTTTTCCACAAAAATTGATACCGACTTTAGGAGACACCTGCTGGTCGCCCAGGTCATCCGACCTCACCTCATGCTATTATTTTCGGAAAGGCTATGTAAATTCAAAAGTATATTTAAACAAAGTACGAACACTAGCGACTCTGAAAGAAAATATCCGGCAGTAAATAAACAATACCTCCCAGCAACTCTGTAAGAGTTTTTTGTCAAATTTACGTGTTTGATTAGAAGAGTGTGAGAGTATATTAAAAAAATAAAACCCGCTGAGTTGCCTAATATTTCCATGTTAAATACATTTGGGTATTCATTAATTTAGTATTCTTTTTCTTGAATCGAAAAGGGAACTTTCCTACTGGACACCCTGTACATTTTAATGTAACGTCACATAGCCTATAGATAACCATGCGCGATGGCGATCAAGACGCTTCTAACTATACCTCATACATCAAAATCTATCAAGCCGTTTAGGCTTCAGGAGGGAACAAAGAAACAGACAAACATACATACATACATACATACATACAAACATACAATCGAAAAACATTACGTTGTAATGCCTTCGGCAGTCGGTTAAAAATACCTGAAAGTGTGAACTCAACAAAAAACGACATTGTTTAACATGCTTAGAATTTCAGGAATCATTTAAGTACAAAATAAAGTGGCCACTTTGGCAATGGGGTGTGATAAAATAATAATAACTCACAGGCTTGGCATGACCGGAAATAATAAGTCTGAGCGTAAAACAAAGGGAATGTAATGGTGCGCCATTCTTTCAGCGTTATCGGCCCTGGTTCTCGGAAGGTTTTGTTACATTCAGGAAACGGGACATTTGGGGAAACTTGAAAATTTTAGTACTTGTCAGACTACCGGGTAACTTGCTTCTCTTGACCTTTAATGAGGCAAAATTACGGATCCAACGTGGTTTTCAACGTAAAAGTGCAATTAAGAGATGGTTACACTCAAATATGTATAAAATTTCAGCATGTAATTCTGAATGGATATTATCTGAAAAAATTGTTGAATTGTTGGCAAAACAAGTATAATGATTGGTAAAATAATTGTACACTTATATCTCATATTTGTGCAATAAAGTATTAAATAAATAAATAAAATAGACTACAGTAGGTATACATTTTAAAACCGAAACTGTACGTTTTTGCGTCAAAGCAATTTTTTCCTAGTACGAGACGACACTCACCCTCGGCAAGGTGTGGCAGAAGTTATAATTCCCTAGCAGAGGTTCGAATTTTATTGCGCCTTAATTAAATTAGCTGATGATTTTCTTGCCATCAATAAACGTAAGTAATTAGATGGCTCAAAGGAAAGCCTTAAGTAATGAAACAGAGCGCCGTTTTTACATTTTTACGAGTAGGAAGGCGACAATGGTTACTAGTTATTATAAATAAGTAAGTATATTGCTTGTTATGTTGTAAGGAAATGAGTAAATATTGCTTGTGCGTTATTAGAAATCGAAACATATTATTATTATGCTTTAATTAGGTACTATTTAGAAATAGACTAATATACAGGATGTTGCAAAAGGGAAAGGGAGTTACTTAAAACTTCTAGAAATTTGCGAGACAAAAAAAAACTTCGTTGAAACTTTGTTAGTCACGTGACTTTTTTACTATGGAAAAGCCAATTGGTTATTTGCGAATTTCTAAAAGTCGTAGAACAAAAATTGTTTTATTATTAATAATGTTGTAGTTGCGATATTATATTCGTACATGATTGTATACGATTAAAATTATCTGTTTTCTCTATCATTTCGGTATGAATAACTCGCGATTTACTCTGCCGATTAACTTCTATATTAATTATTGATATTCCTTTAAAGTTTTTGTACAAAAGTCGAGAATTTTTAGCGTTTTAAAAAAATATGAAAAGGTTTTTGAGATCCTCAAAATTGTGCATACATACAAAAAAAAACGTTTACTTCAGAATTAACATAAATAAGTCGTTATTACTTTGTTGAAACAAAATAAACCAGCAACAAAACGAAACTACCCGGCTCAGCTAACAAGAAAAACTTGTCAATTCTACTATTTATTTATGTAAGTGCCAACAAGACGTCAAATAAAAATCGCTTTTCGGAGACAAGAGCGGATTACCGACCCTCCCATCATATCCGACAGGCGAAACGATTTACTGTATACATAAGTATACAAAATACAAAACAACGCTCCAGGCTGGTGGATCAATTTGGGAAAAATAAATACTCAGAGAAGTGAATTTAGTCCGGGCTGAAATCGAAAAGCGACAAATCTCCACGTTAAAATGCATGACATTATTGAGATTAAAGAGCTGAATTCGGAAGTTAGCTTAGGAGATAAGAAAATTAATTCACCATTTTCTTTTTAATTCGCTTTTATTGGTACAGGACACATACTTAGAAAAATAACTTTCTGTCATGCTTCCATAAAATAGGGGGTATTAGGTACCTACTATTTAAATCAATAAAAGACTACCTATCTCCATCTCCAACAATTATTTAGTTTATATTTCCGCTTACTACTCTTTTTTGCCGTGTTGTTTTTAGCTCTATCTCCAATCGGTAACCGAATCTGGCGGGTTCTTAGAAGGCGAGTTATCGACACCTGGTAGAGCCAATAACAAATATTGAGTATCATTGTGGTGGCATACGGCATATTGCCTCCGTAACTTATAGGATCAAAGCACGAATTGGGCTTCGCACGGTGCTCACTTTCGTTTACAATATATTTTCTTGTTCCTTTGGCATTTTCGTGTTCATTTAAAACGGTACAATACAATTTCCGTGAAACAGATAAGGTTTTTGAAGATATTTTCCTACCCATATGTTTATAAACCGTTCTTGTGGTAAATAGCCAAGTAGAGGTAAAGTTTGAATTTAGGAATAGTTGAAATTATAATGATATTAACGAATCGTCCGTAGTCGAGCGGGCCTCAGTGATCGTAACTGATCGCCGAGGTTAAGCAAAAACTGACACGGTCAGTCATTGGATGGGTGACCAATTTCAAGTGCTGCTTTTCTGGACGCTTCCGTGCTTCAGACGGCACGCTAAGCCGTGGGTCCCGGTTGCTGCTTCAGCAACAGTTGTTAAGCCTAGTCAGAGGCCTTCGGGCGGCTTGAAAACTGACAGTCGGGTTGCCCACTTGCCCGACAACTCTCTCAGCACAAGCTTGCTTGTGTTGGGGTCCACCAACCCGCACTTGGCCAGCGTGGTGGACTAGGCCTAAACCCTTCCTTCATTGGAAGGAGACCCGTGCCCCAGCAGTGGGGACGTAATGGGTCGTGATGATGATGATAATGATATTGCGACTGTGTTCAGACAGACCCTATTACGTGTACAGTGAAGCGATTGCTAGCTAATGCGAGAGTTTTGGCATGGTTTGTTACATGATGTGATTTAAAATTCTACTGTACAGTACTAATGTTGAATTATAAAAAAAATATTTTCATATTACTTATTAATAAACTTAGTCTAAAGTAATTCTAGTCTAAATTTACAAAACACACGACAAATTCATGTTACGGTTACGGGTTTCATATTCAATGCTATGTAATGCACATGTTTTCGTCTTTATTGAAAATAACATGTGCTCGATATAGGTACCTAAAGCTGTAATAGACTCCTAGCTAGAACTCATATGAGAATTCTTTCATATATAGACCATGTCCTTGCTGTTCAGCGCAGCAGCATATTTGATATAAAATTGATACAAGAATACGAATTGACGTGGGAGTGAGGTAAGCGCTGCTCAACATTCGATATCAGATCATGGAAAAGTATCAACATTCAATCTCAATTCATAAGATCAAGTACGTTATTCAGTGCAATCAGATATGAAAATATTGTAAATTTTTACACTATTGGAGATTACAAGTGACAGTCCCGCAGTATATTATGCATAGGTACCTACTCTTATATTGTAAGCATTCACCTTTTCATAAATGTACGGTGACCTGCGCCTTAAAGTATACAGACGGAGTTTTTAAAATAGCGATCCCTGATGATGAAGGGACCAGCTACATCCTAACTAATCCTAATCCTAATCCTAACTAATATTATAAATTCGAAAGTAACTGTGTCTGTCTGTCTGTCTGTCTGTCTGTTACTCTTTCACGCCAAAACTACTGAACGGATTTGAATGAAATTTGGTATACATACGGTCTAAACCCTGGGAAAGAACATAGGCTACTTTTTATCCCGGAATTCCCACGGGAAAACTTTTTAAGGCGAAGCGAAGCGCGCGGGAACAGCTAGTATGTTATAAATCCGGGGACGTGTTGTGTGTGATGTATGTAGCAGTGATGTTTATGTGAATGTGCTTGAGCAGCATGTGAGCTTGAGATCGCTATTTTAAAAACTCCGCCTCCGGCGTTGCAGGCGCGGATCCAGACCTCAAAATTGGTGATGGGCAAGTCTAAACAACCTAAAAATTGGCCAAGTGCGAGTTAAATTAAGAAAAAATTCAGACTGCCTAGTTTTTTATTGCTAACGCTAAACATCGCGATTGCGCATGTATCTACGATTTTTAGCCACCGACGGAAAAAAGGGTGTTACAAGTTCGTGTATCAGTGTGTATCATGTATCTGTCTGTGGTAGCGTAGCTGTCGTAGATTTTGGTCTTGTTTTTTAGGGTGATAGGTAGATATAATGTTTAAACTATGACATCGCAAAAGCGCATGTGTCTACGATTTTTTTAAAAAAGTTGTTAGTTTCCCTGAAGATGTTTTATTCTGAAATTTATGTCTCTGAAACCAATGGTACCTAACCGAAAAACGTTAAAATTTTGGCTCATGCATGTATTACAGGTAGGCTATCAAGCGTAAAAATTATAATGCCACTAATTTTCCTACAATTTGAGTAAAAAATTTGATCTGTTTAGTAATACTTAGCTGCCAGGCAAAGTTGGGCTATTTTTCGTTAACATAATTATGTACTTATTACATGTATAATAAAATTTTGCAGGCTAAACTTAATGGTCCTACTTGGAAGCCATGGGGAAAGAATTTATTGTAAATTTTATTATACAGGCTGTTTGTTCGTCATATGAACTGACTGACAATCTCAATAACTTTTGGGTTTTGGACATAGGTCTCTAAGAAGAAAATACTTCCCATGAATTCCTCTATCACTTTAAAAAAAAACCATGTGCCGTACAACCTGTCCTTCAATAGATAGATAGTAGATACGCTTTACATATTTTGATTAAAAAAACGCTTAATTCGAACCATCCTGTATCTCCGTTAATAATAATGCAAATTGGCTTTTTAAATTACTTATCCTTATTTAACTAGTTGCATCACGATCACGACGCTCGATAACAAATTAACAATCATACCTGACAATGCTTCCTGGTTCATGAACCAAGAAAACTGAAACGAGAGGCAGAATGTTTAAGTTTTTCGGGTACCATGGTAAGCACAAGGTTTTCAGGGTTACAAATTTCAGAATAAACTAACTACGCTTCTTCTTTTGCTTATCGTGTCGACGACAAACCAACAAAGTCGCTAAATAATACATGCTCAGAACTGGGTCACTGATACTGCACCGCTGGTAGCGGTCACTAACTAACTACGCTCAGGAAACATAAACAATAACTTATAAAAAACGGGAATACCAGCATGCGCTTTAGCGATTTTTTTCTTTTCTAGCGTCTAAAATTAGCGTACTATACGTCAATTTTCCACTTTTTGAGACAAAAAACGCACAATTTTTACCGCCCTTATCTCCGTAACTAGAGACCTAGGACCTAGAAAGCTCATTTTTGGCTTAGGTAAATTGTAGAAAATTTTGTTGCATTACAACGATTCATTCAGTAGACATACTGGAAAAATCTCGTAAATGGAAGATTAAAAAATAACTGAAACAAAAGCCAAATTTATACTGATTTTCGGGTACCATGAGTAAAATGTTTTCAGGGTTGCAAATTTCAGAATAGATACTTCCAGGGATCCTAACAAAATATATGAAAATGGTACATGCGCCTTTGCGATGTGGTATTTTGAAATTTATTGGTATGATATCGCAAGTATAATTTAGGTGATGGGCATGCCCACCTTGCCCATATGGGTGGATCCGCGCCTGCGGCGTTGTCAATGCCGATGCAGTGAACGCACTTGTATGAATTTCTAAACAAATGCGACAAAATGCGATGGTCCGTATTAATTTATATTACTTCTGAAACAACGGCTCTCGGTTCGTACTACACCACCGCCATTTAAACGCACATTTAGTTGCACCAACCGGATAAAAACGAACACTGTCATTCTTTCACGTTGATTCAGGACAATCTTTTGTCCAAAAAGAATAGCCGTACGTCATAAAACGAGCCATTCCATTCAGTTTTATATCGTGCACGGGAACGTAGAGGAATAAAAAGTTGCATAAAGGCTTACGTCTACTGAAGATAGATGACCGCAGATTCAAACACTGAATAAAGATAGGTTTTCATAGAAAATTGATGCCTTGGCTTTCACCTTTAAATACTTCGTCTTACTGCCGTTACTTTGGTAACAGACTGTGGAAGAGCTGATAAAACTATGTGATCAATTTTCTTTTGTGTATTCAAGCGAAAGGAAATAAAAATGATTTGGGATATTAGATGAAGAATCATATGAATGCGCTGATGCGATGTCTATGTGTATCTGTCACATTACTCAATATTACAGCTCGTCAAAACAGACTAGACACAAGCAAAAATGAATTGTGTTGGTATTTTTATTGTCCTTTGTACAGGTCATAGAATTTGATAAAATAACGCTATACGTCGGGGCATGCCGATTTATACAGCTGTTGGCTGTTGCAAAATTTTACACCTACTAAGCCAAAATGGGATGACTCAAGAGGTTAATGTAAATAACTTTTTTAGATTTGTACAAAAAGAACCAACACAATAGTATCACATCTAATAAAGGCCGACGCACGAGTAAAAGAGACTGATTGATGTTGATGTGTTTAATCCATAATTTAAAGTGAGCCCAGTACAAAATCTAACATAATCTTATAAACAACAACCTTTGCTAACTAGGCACAAGTTTCGTGCGTCACGTTGCAGTTAAATAAATTAATAAATTATGCTACTTCATCTCCCCCTTAAAAACCCTTCACACATAATACACGTAAGGTGCCCAACTAAGAAGTTTTTAAAATTTGTGCATAATAACCTAGTGGACAATGGTATGTACTAGGCTTATGTTTGTGATTGTGATTTACTTACACAAAATAAAGCTGGATACCGCTGTAAACATAGGTAGGTACATTCTACATAGCGCTATGGTTTCTATTGATGATAAGTTGAGGAATGGCACTATACATTTTGGCGACCGAATGGCGTAGTGGTTAGTGACCCTGACTACTGAGCCGAAGGTCCCGGGTTCGATTCCCGGCTGGGGCAGATATTTGTTTGAAGACAGATATTTGTACTCGGGTCTTGGGTGTTGATATTTATATTTAGTATCTATCTATCTATGTATTTGTGTAGATATATCAGCTGTCCGACACCCATAACACAGGTTCTGCCTAGCTTGGGGTGGGATGGCCGTGTGTGAGATGTCCCCACATATTATATTATTATTATTATTATATTATTACATTTTCTTTGACCGATAACATTAGAATCATCAATAAAAGGTATTTATTTATTTATTTATTTATTTATAAACACTTTATTGTACATTATAAAGTTACAATTAATAAAAGGTGAAGAACATTAAAGAAAACTAACAATGTACAAAGGCGGGCTTATTGCCAAAAAGCAATTTCTTCCAGCCAACCCTTGTTAGGTTGGGAGAAGAGGACATTAACGCTTTCAATCAATTAATAGCACAATAAAAAAAAAATATAACAAATTAGCCTATCAGTATATCTTAATCTTACTTAAACCTACCTACAAAATATGCATAACTATAGTACAATAGTATATATATGATTTTATACATGTCCCTACATATTAAAATAATACATATATACATATATAAATAATACTTACATAAATATTATAAAAACCTTTTATGTAATGTTTTAGATATAAAAAAATACAAAACAAAAAACAGGTTTACTATGTCACAGATAAAAAAGTAAACGGTCAGGAAATTCGTAGGTAGGGTAAAACACCCAGTAACTGACCATGTGCCAGTAACTGACCACCTTCCTCTTCAACTCCAATAAATAAGAAATATAGTCAAGCAGGGCCATCTAGTGAACATCCAGTCTATTTTGTGGTTCATTGAGAGCATTACTGATACAAAAGATTTTGCCAGCCGCCAACAGATGGATAGTGAGCGATCGAAAAAGTTCAGTTGGCGCGCGAACCGGGTAAATTGCAGTTGTGACTAACGTATTTGTTAAGGTAAGTGAATTTTTTGATCGTAAAATTTACCATGAAAAAAATTGAAATCATGGAAAGAAAAAATTATACCATATAGATTTAATTATAAAGATTACGTTTTTGATAAGATTCAGCTTGTTATTTCCCGTTTGATTGTTTTTAATGGGGTGGACAGTTACTGGACGACAAAACAGCGATTTTCCAATAACTGACCACCTATGTCGGTTATTGGGATTTTTGGTTGAAGCTGAATTTAGGCAAAATAAGAACGTAATATTAAAGCTCATATGTGCCATTTTCTTGTGTCAAAATATGAGCAGTCTATCTTCACTCCTTCCATTTACTGACATAGGTGGTCAGTTATTGGGTAAATTGGTGGTCAGTTACTGGTATTATTATATATGAAATATTTTTACAGCTTTCAGCGAGATGAAGAAGCACCAAGATAGCAAAAAAAGTATAGAAAAGGCAATTCCACTCGTCTGAGACAAACTAGGATCAACAAGACATTCCAAAATAATACAGGGTGACATGCAAGCACCTTTTAAAATATAGAGAATTCAAACACAAAGTCCAAGTTTGTTCCAGATTCGGTATTAGCTGATGAGGAAGATAAAAACGCTAGTGGAGCATACTATCAGCCTAGGATAATGTGGATCTCCAGGATAAAGACAGATGTCACCATTTTTCCTTAAAGATAATCCTTGGAGCAGTCTCTTCAAGAATGCAAGACCACGAGACAAATGGCTTTCACCATCTCACTCTATGAAAAGATACTCAAATGCTATCTTCAGAACAGCTGAAGGCGTACCTAACCAATGCCAGCGCTTGTGAACCAGATGACCACCACCAGATTGGTTCCCCGAGCACAAAAGCACTTGGCGAACAAGACCTCAATGACGCTATTAATGACCCAACCCGAATATACGTTACCGACGAAACGCGCCTCCACATTTCCAAATTTTCCAAAGACAGGCAAAGCCACTTCAGCAAAATAGGAAAAAGAAAGCATCACTACAATGCTAGCACCCACAGCCGGTGCACCAACACGCCCTTCAATGGCATTATGATGAACGGCCAGCGGATTTCAAACAGAACGGTAAAATTGGCACACTAGAAATGGGGCATTCTTCTATAAGTTGTTACCACGACCAACACCCCAGCCATTTGGAACCGATACCACAACTATCCGGAATCCACTGGCAACGCTATACTATCATTGGCAGACACATTAGTCCAGCAGCGGAAAATGCAGAAAGTACAGCGATGTTCTGCTTCAGTGACGCCTCTTCAACGAGGCAAAGATTCCGTGTCCCCCTTGCAGAAATGACTACTCCTGTCTTTGGCCAAATACTTACCTACGAAAGCACGTTTAAACAGCATCCTAAATATTCCAGTTAAATCCTCAACAAAGTCATTGAAATCCCGTTCGTCAAGGCATCCATCTTTGTATCCTGAAAAACCCCCAATATCTGATTCGGTCATAATTACAATGGCTAGCCTCAACGACTCTTTTAGCCGCACTGAAAGTCTCTGTGTGGGGTTTCAGCAATAATGAAAACCATCTGTATCTGGTCCTACATCCTTGAAAGGACCGGCGGGGAAAGGGCCTACTTTTCCGGCGGGGAATTTATGTTTTCCCAGGCTGACAATACAATCCGCCACGATTCCTCCTCCTCATCAGTTGATACCGAATATGGAAAAGACCGGCTTTAGCGCTTGGATTCGCTACTTTATATTTAAGAAAATGCTCGTTTCTGGCACCATGAATGCTTCATGGGCCTGTCTCACTGATCCTGGCTTGTTCCGGACAAACAAAATCGCCCTTTCTGTGACTTATCTGAAGGTACTACATTGGGGCCACTTAATCTCCCTGAAAGCTGTAAATTTAAAATGCGTGTTTACTATGTGCATGTGTGTTTATTCCTTTGTTTTTAGTATTTAACAAAAATGCATAAACTTGTGTTTTTAATACATAAATGGTTGATTATTAGGATAAGATATCATTTAAATTATGCATTAATCTGATTAATAAATTTAATGAACTTTTCAGTTAAGAAACCTTGAGCAAAAGTGATGTGTCACACATTAAAAGAGACCAGAGGATCGGTACTATTACATGAAGTAATCAAATAAATAAATAATAATAAGATTTAATCATAATTCCATTTTTAAACCATTTTAAATTGGTGGTCAGTTACTGGCATCGAGTGTGGTCAGTTACTAGATTTTAGTGGTCAGTTACTGGGAAAATCACTACTTTTTGTTTGCAAAACAATATTAAAAAAATGAGTAACTTCTACATGTTTGCTATTTACTCAGGAATGTAGCTCTGTTATTCTAGTTTCTAAAACAAAAATCGGATTTAATAAGCGATAAGAATTGAGCCCGCTACAGATAAATTACTGGAACAACTCCCTTAAGGTGGTCAGTTACTGGGTGTTTTGCCCTACCTTGTAGTTTCTTGTTTATTTATTTATGCTGTACAGCTGTACACCCCTTTATGTATTGTGAATAGCCCAACCGTAATATGTATATCATATAGGTGCCATCCGTTCCACAGGATCTCCTTTACACTAGCAGCACGCGCACTGAACCCTTTCTACTAAAAGAAGAACACCAGTTTTAAAAGCCTCAACATTGCTTACTTCTGTTTGCAGATCTATACATCTTTACATATAATTAAGTACATACTATAATAAAATTTACAGTTATGCTTCAGTCAGCCTTCATTCTCTATGCTCAGTTTATGAATTGAGTAAATCTACCTAAGCATAACTGTTCAAAAATATTTCATCCAATCACACCGCAGCATTACATACCTACTTAACGTTGATTTCTCTTGACACTGTGAAATGAGAAATCGCGGGTCTCAATATAACAATTTATCTATTATTTTAGCAGAATAGAACCAGTTGTAGTTTGTCAAGTCTGTTCTAACGAACTAGGCTATCGTTTGTAAAACATTAAACTGACGATTTAGCGATGTTGTTGCGGCCAAGCTGTGGCGCGGTGCGTGTGGCGCCATCTGTTACCGACTGCTTGCAAACTGATCATAGTACAGTCGACTCCGTTATCATGTATAAAGTTTTGCACCTTGTCAAATAGTATAAAATTTAAACCAACTTTTTTTGTCAAGACCTAGATCTAGATCTTGATGGAAAAAAATATAAGTATTTCAGTCTCAGATGGACTATACGTACAAGATGATGTGTCACGTACAAAAACAAAGCAATAAACTGACCGCATTTTGTAAAATGTTAAACCTTTTTAAGTTCAACGTTATGTAAACATTGTCAACGAATAAGGTAAGTAAGGCCCGGGTCTCCTATTACGCGCCGTGGGTCGCGTCCAGCGTCGCGCCGTGGGCCGCGTCACGATGCTCACTATGTCTATGCGCCAACGTCGGCGTGTGAGGGAGACCGCATCAGTACATTTCTATAGTGAGCATTGTGACGCGGCCTACGGCGTGACGCTGGTCGCGACCTACGGCGTAAATAGGAGACCCGGGCCTAATAAATCTTCTAATCAAACTTATTCAAAATAGCTCAGTGGTAGAAATAGGGTGTTATTATTTTGTCGGGAAGTTTCTTTTGCACTGACACTATCTTGTTAGTATATTATGAATCTGAGACTCATAGCTATTGGAACTAAATGCACCTACAGTGGAGGACTTAACCTCTTGTTCCGCTCTTAATCCATGCAGCATACGAGTCAAACTCGGACTGCAATCGTATAATTTAAACCCCAATCCTTGGCGTTGGTATCGGTTGGTATAAAGCTACGGATTATTTCCAATATACGGCTAGGAAGGTCGTTGCCAAAAGTTTGAAATAAATATGGACGGTAGTGACCCGGTTAATGGCGGGTTTACGAAGTCAACCGAAAACGAGTCGAGTCGTAAATGAAAGATACTAGTTAATTACTTAGATACAAGGACTTCTAGCATAGCTGAGAATATAAATAAATACCTACCTACAGGACAAGTGGAGATGCTTCAAGTGGACGATGAATTTACTTGACTTTTTTAGTTTATTTATTTAACTTAACTCTTAACTCTTCATTGCATACACATAGAAAAATACAAAGTAGATACAGATCATTACAGGTTGACAGTCTATGTACAAAAAGGCGGACTTATCGCCTTAACGTGATTTCTTCCAGTCTACCTTTATGGTAAGAAAATAAAAATAATCAACTCTTATAAGTATACATGTATAAATGTAGGACAAACTTAGATATGCAATTAAACACAACTTATTTACAACCCTAACCTATATATAAATCCATACAAGTACCTAATATGTATAATATATGTATATATAACAATATGAATACCTATATAATAATTATAATGTTTTATGTATGTATGTTTTATGTATTTTATATTACCTATTACTAGGTATAGATTAGGTGTTATAATATTATTTTCCTGTAAGTATAAGTTATGTTTATAATTTCTCTCCTCCGAGGTAGTCTGGAAGAAATTACTCTTAGTAATAAGGCCGCCAATTGTACCATGTATGTTGTGTATTTCCTCGTGTAATTTCTGTGTTTGTGAGCAATAAAGAATTATCTATCTATCTCTCTATCTATAATAAATACAAATATAATAAATTATGTAGGCAATAGAGCTGGTTAGGGTTCGTCGTAACCATGGACAAAAGATTAGACAGACCGATTAGCATCAGTCGCTGACTGCCCATGCCCAGGGTATCAGATACAGTATAAACTGCAATTCATAAGTATTTACGTCACTTTTCAGATATCTATAAATTGTTTCCATCAATCTAAGTGGTAATTTTCACATATTTTTTTTCTATTTCTACCTCTACAGTACTTATTAATTTCATTAGTGATTACCTACTTACCTTAACCAACTCTTTCTATGTTACACAGGAAAATAAAGGGAAAACTACTAAAGAAGTGACATAAAAGAATGTTCTTTGAGTAAAAAACAAGCGTCTATTGAAAGATAAAGACGTTACGGTTAATTTATCATAAGAAATGATCACAAAAACATCAAAAGAACTCCACTGAAGGATGTAAGCTAGAAACAAAAATAAAGCAGAAGTAAGTAAGTATACTAATATTTACCATGTTTAAGTATAATCGGCCTTATTATATTCGTGAAAATTTGTAAGTAGGTATGCATGGATGCATGTTGATAACTTGTTCACGTAAAAACTTTGGCAATGTGCGTACAGATTTCTACCACTTTTGTATGTGTAAATCATAATGCGAATTAGTTATTAATGCCTAAGATGACTGGCTCGTTTTTGCATCTCTGACTTTATGTAGCATATATGTAGCTTAAGTAACTTGAAGCAAATACTTACATTATCTTTGTTTATCTGAATCACTTCTACCATTTTCTATGTTATATGTAGGAAACTCTTCCAAAACAAAGAAGGGAATTTCTTTACCCCGAGATACGGGCAAAGCCTAGTTCGGGGGCCCCTGTTCATTTTGTGATTTTAAATGTAAGATGTGCGCAAGAATACTTTTTGTTTTGTAAAATAAGATTTAAATTTTACTTAGGTATTATGTGTTTTATGTGCAAATAAACAATTTTTACTTTTACTTACTTTACTTTACCACGGCCTATTCGTCTACTTTACACCTTTGCATGTTGATGAATAGGGAAACGGGAAAAACAGTCGCCGGCCGCCTGTTTTTCAGATGAGGATCTAAATTTTCCGCCAGTACAATTATTTTTTTGTTCCTTCATAATGTGGGCACGAAAATTCAAAATTACTTACGAAATAAAGTATTATTTTATAAATAAGCTATTATAAAACTTAAAAAAATCTGTAAGTATTTGACTATATAGGGCTGCGATTAGTCGGTAAGTATACCGCTGACTCGTTGGTCCGATGACATAAAGAAAGTGGCTGGATAAAACTGGATGAGTGTGGCCCAGGACCGTGGTAATTGGCATTACATGAAGGAGGCCTATACTCTATACCCTGCAGTCGGTAGACATACTAGACATCGGCTCAAGAAGAAGTAGTTATTTGACTATATTATGTTTATTTAATTCCGAGCACGTCTGAGATGAATTGTTTGTTTGTCCTCGGCCCTTTTCCTTGTTTACCAAACTTACTGTGAAATTGGTAAATATTAGTTAAATCGATGACCGAGTTGTATAAATGGAATAAACGGGTATTGTACTTTTATTTCCCGTTCTACGTACCAGTAGGTAGGAATAAGTAGGTGAGTAATTATATAACTACAATCACCTAACGAAATTAATCACAAAACTGCAACTTTTCTATGAGTAATTATTTTCTAACTGAGCATCGTAACGGCTCAACCAATTTTGCTCGCATTATAAGACTCATGGCAAGACTCTAAAACGCTGTGTGACAAAACTGCTGCATAATACCTAACGAATTAACGACATAGCGTTTTGTAAGGTCCTCTTACTCTCTAACCTTGATATGCCTTTAGGGCAGAAGCTATAAATTATTCCTCTAATGAACATAAGACAGTTATGCACAGAGCTCCGTCAGCAAACCTTCTGCATGATAGATGTTCTCAAATGCGCTGCTATTACGGATTTATGAAGGACTAGCTGTACCCGCGAGCTTTGCTTCGCCTTGAAAAGTTTTCCCGTGGGAATTCCGCGATAAAAAGTAGCTTATGTTCTTTCTCTGGGTCTAGACGATCTGTATACCAAATTTCATTCAAATCCGTTCAGTAGTTTTGGCGTGAAAGAGTAACAGACAGACAGACACAGTTACTTTCACATTTATAATATTAGTAAGGATAAGTAAGCACCGAATACATGTATTTTCAATTTTCATACGTATCTTTTGTAAGTATTAAAATTCTTTGTGAGATACTGAGATGACATATTGGTGGCGATTATGAAGGGAGAAATATATATATATATTTTATGGTAACATTAGCACTCTCAAATCAAAACTTTAATTTGGAATGTACATAATTATTTCGAATACAATATTAGGATTTACGGAGCAAATTATAAAGGTTAGTTTCGGTTTAAAAAAACGTACAGTGCTAATTTTAAAATTTGTGGTACTTACCATCGGAGGAAAATTACAGTACATACAAATACGAATACTTTATTTAATCAATCAAAAATCACAGTAACGTCGGCAACGGCATACCACTTTCTGCTAACGACCTCGACATAAAGTGTTTCGCGTTGATACGAGTGCGTAAGTCGTGACCTTTACCCTTTAGAGCTTCCTTGATCTGCCGTTCCCTGAGCTTCATCATTCGAGTCTTCGGACCAGCTTCAGCATTCCCATGCCTGAATTTTGCCTGTGTCTTGAAGTTTTTGAACTTCTCTCTTAGTTTCACTGGGATTTTCGCTTCGTCTAAAACTCTGGGTATAGTCTTCGATTGGTACCGTTGGTAGATAAGGTCCCTCTGGCCTGGCTCTGGTTTGGGAATGAAGACGTTAGTTGTCAATGTGTTTTGTGGATTTTTTTAAACCTAAATTTCGGAACATAATTAAAGGAATTTTTATTGGAAAAAGTTTTACTTATGTATTCTAACTATGACCAACGTGTAAGAAGCTGTAAATGAAAGAGTCATTGTGGGTACCTTTTAAGGATTCTGTTATAGTATTGAGACGCACTGGCCGCACTGCTTCGATTTTTAAAACACAGATGTAGATTGTTGCTAATAATGTAGCCCACTGGGGAGAAAAAAAAGTTATAAATCTTAAGGTTCGGTAACAAACAATATCTTGATAGTTTTGATTACACGTATTGAGTTCTATAATTGTATGTACATAGGTAACGAACTGTAATCATTATTACAATAATATTAAAAACAAGTTTAGTTGATTAGGTACCATATTCCAATCCATTTTTGGGAGTTTTTAATAACGTTAACACATAATATTTTTCCTTTATTCGTATTCACATAACACGGAATGTAACGCAAAATAAAACCACAACATATTTAAACAGCGTAGTCGTAAAAAAGTTTATGTTTGTTTTTTATAGTTCTTGGGAATAAAATGTAGTGAGTCATCAGAGTATCGGATCAACCTATATACGAATGTAAAAAAGTAGAACTTTTTTACGTACTATTTTCACTTTCATAAAGCCAAATATATTCAAAAATTAAAATAAATAAATAATAATAAATAATAATTTATTTCATAGCCAAACTTAAACTTAATTACAAAAAAACAAAGTTAACAAGCATAGATTTAGGCTGTAAGCTATATGCATGAATAATATGTCCCCTGATACTCAAACTTTGTAAAAACCTGTAAGATGATAAAAAGAACATTATTGTATTTAAAAAAACCCAATGTAAACTTACTAAATAGGTAGCTAAGTAAAGCAAAAATAAAACTGTTAGGAGTCGCAGCAGTGCGGCAGGGTGCTTAGGAGATAAGCACATTATACAGGGTGTGGCAAAAAGGGTATACTGAATTTTGAAATTCTGATTTCAGTTTCGGGCTTAGATATAGGTACCATGCTGCACATGTAGGTTTCGGCTAAGTATACCCTTTTTGCAACACCCTGTATATATTATAATGTACATAGAAGACATACACATGCACTGCCTCATTAATAACACGCTGTAAGATATAAGTGGTACTATTTAAAAAGGTGTCGGCTAACAGATAAGGGTAGACATCTTCCGTGAACTGTGAAATTTATACTCTAACGCGCCGGTCCAGGGGCTGAAATTGAATAAAGTAATCTGTAAATAAGAGGACTACCGAGACTAATGGAATGTTTTGTTGGCTTAGCTTTTTTGTGAAAGAAGACAGACATTTTATGCGGAAGTAAAAATGTCGGAACCTATTTCCGCTCATTTTAATACTTGCTATTACAGGTACAGCCGATACCACGAATATGCCAATGCTTTGAAGATAACCAGTAGTACCTACCTTGTTGGATGTGGTACAGAAAAATGTAAGTATATTTATAGATTTTTCAGTTGTGCTCCTTAGGAGAAGCCGTTGTCCAGTTGCCGTCGCTTAATTACAACCTCTTTTATTTAGCATTTCCACGCGAGCTTCGCGACGCGATTAAAGGGTTTCCCCATGAGAATTCCGGGATAATATAACCAAAAAAACATAAAATCACATGAGTTCAGTTTGAAACCACTACAAATAAAAAAAAAACAACATACCTAATACTGCATGTAGCGGTCACTGCTATATCGCAACTAGTCGTAAGCCATCAGTTTCACCTTATCTAAGTATTTTCCAGTCCACTGGAAGCGTGTTAGGCCCAACTGGCGCTTATCTACCGGGCTCTAAGATTAGTTTTGGTCGACCAAATAGTTCATGTCAACTGAGTGATCGATGACGTGACGTGGCGTGTGTTAATTTGCGGTGGTTTGGTGTAATGAGGTCATTTAGGAATCACCCGCTATAGCTCAGGTTTTTAAGTTGATTTTATTCGTCGGCTTCCAGATAGTGCGAATCTGACAATTGCAACCAGATATAGTCCTCTCAGTTTATATCAAGCGGCCTGAGGCGCACTCACACTAATGCAATTCTCAGCTTAAGTTGAGAGGACTGTAGCGCAGTGATTAGCAACTGTATGGTGCGCAAAGGATGAGGAAGGATCTCGGGTTATAAATTATAATAACTATCGTAGGTACTAGGTAATTATAATTAATCAGGTCAGTCAACGCAGTCTCGCAATGGTTTCATCAGATGGCGCTGCGCGGGCAGATGCGAATATCAAAAAGGGTTTGCCCACATTAAAGCGAGAGGGAAACCTAATGGATTCCCAGATTTCTACTAATATTTTTCCTCGTACAAGACAGTTGAGCCAAACGATACTTACTACGGATTTATCCTAATCTTAGTCTTGAATCTTTCGACTGTTACTATGTTGAGCTCAAGCTGTAAAAATTAGTAAAATATATTATTTATTAAGAATTTAAGTAAAGTTATACCACGTATTTTTACGCTGAAGGAAAACTTCGCAAGGAAACCTGCATATCTAGATTCTAGATGTGAACCCTACTCATCCAAAATCATCATTCATCAGCGATACGGCTCACGACTTATCACGTGAGTACAAATTTAATGTACAACGAAATGCTTCTCAACGAGTCACCTCCACCAACCCGCACTTGGCCAGCGTGGTGGACTAGGCCTAAACCCTTCCTTCATTGGAAGGAGACCCGTGCCCCAGCAGTGGGGACGTAATGGGTCGTGATGATGAGTCACCTCTAACAACCCTTTTGGGGATCACAGTCGTGAGCATCTAAGTAGGTATGTAGGTACGTCAAATCCTGATATACCTTTAAGATGTCTTCGTTTCCAAATGTAAACCCTGTTTAAGAGTTATTTAGTTGTATGAATCTATAATTTAGTGCACAGGTCTGTTTTTCCAAAATCGTAGCAAATTCGAAGGGCATTTTTTTTTATATTTTCCAGCACTGAACCAATTGTATTGGATGATTAATGTAAATTTCCACATATGTGTTTGCTAATGGCTCCGTTTACTTCCGTACATAAACATTTTAAAATGATTTCCGTTGAGCCCAATTAGTGCAATTGTCAATTTGTGCTATTGATGTTTTCCAAACTAGCGCGTATTTCCGGAACAAAGTAACTTCCGGTGGCCGCCGTATTCAATTTGTGTTAATTTAAAAGGTTATCCGCAATGCAAACTCTACTTTATGTTATTATTATTTGTCCTGTATGCTACTAATACACACTCACGAGCAATAAAAAAAATCAAGAATATACTATGGAACGGCAATGGCAGGTGGAACATTTTCACATCGCTCGCGAGTGAATTATAAACGCGACAGCTGGTTCGGAAAGATTCACCTAAAAAGCGAAGCGGAGCTTGCGGGCAACAGCTAGACCACTTAGGCGGTGTCATGTTAGACCCCATTCATTCAACAGAACCACGTAGCTTATATATTATAGTTTCAGACTTTATCATGCTAACACGTTCTTGATGTTTCACCATGTTTTGTGTATACATATACCTAGTCGCACATTGATATAAATTAAAGCAATGAGGTCTTAAAAATAAACTAAAGTTACTTTTTATATAAGCTCGATAGAGTTCTATGTCTTCCACTTGTGTCGGCTATATTGCCATAACTACTATGTTGAATTTCCCTTATATCCTTACCCATACTCTTATTTCCCTGAAGGCCAGTGACACATTCGATCTCCATTATTGTTTTATGCGTGAATGGATAAAATAAATAAAACGTATGATACTTTTAATATTTTCGTTCGTTTGATGTCCTGATAATTTGTTCGGTATTGGCATATTCAACGCTTCCTATACCATTTGGTCAGATTTTAACTTAATATAATTAGTTTTTCTGCGCAATCTTTGCATTATAGGTATATGTAATAACTTTACTCTACCTATTTATAACTGTATGTCTGTTCATTTGTCAGTTCGCTTTTGAACCTGAGTTTAAGTATGTATTTTAACTGTTCAACAGTTATCTATTTATTTAATTTTAAGCAATTAATTTGGTTAATCAACAATGCTTCTATGATTAGGGGATTTAACAATATATTTTTAGTAAAGTATTTTAATTGCCAACCATGTTCAAAGTTCTAAGCTGGTCCATACTATGGTATCGCGGGAGTCTAACACATTATGCTAAGTAACAGCCGTAGGGTTGCCAGTATCAATAGAATATTAAATGTTACCATCTCGGCAAGTTTGGGACGAGATAGGCCAGATATTGGCTTGTTAAGGGTCCGGCGTAAGCGACGCGAGTACGAAGGATTTATGAGCATAAGAGATACGGAATGTGATAAATGTCGTATGTTTCTGGCCTATGTTTGGCTATAAAACGGTTCTGTATTTTATGGGATATCAAAGATGTATCCGCATTTTTTCTGTCTCGGTTCGTTCGGTGTCAATCTTTAAACTTGTGTGTTTGTTTATTGCAATACAATACTACACATGGTGTAAAGTTTTATTGATGTCCCATACAATGTTTCAAAGTCTAATTTTATTCTGGTCATCATAGCACAGGGAGTCCTGTTTTTCGGACCAAGGTTAATTTAAATTATGTCTATAATGCTAGACTTAAAAAAATAATAATATTTAAATGAAAGATTGAAAAAATATACTTGTGATTAAATAATATCAAATTAATATTGTATATTTATCTAAACTTTAACGGATAACAAATTCCACCCTTAGTTTTGAGCAGTACCTCCATAACATTTCAACAAGACACTTGGACCACCCACAGCAAAAACCAATTTAAGTTCTATTCAAGTGTACGTAGATCTAGTTGGCAAGTCTCGTCACATTACCTATGGTCGCCCAACCAGAAGCCCTGGAGACTTTGATGTCAACGACTACGCGAGTCGTAATTTCAACATTTTCAGTACCAAAAATATCGTACGTTTCAATTCTGTGTTCATTTCCAGACAGTCAGACGTCGTTTTGATGCATTTGTAATTCTCAAAGAAAAATATGGGTGTTATTAGTTTTAGATATTTGGCGTGGTGTTTTACTCTGCATTTTACAACTGACGTTTACTTTTCATAATGAGCAACCTACCTACCTAACATTTATTAAATACGCACCTTCCATTGCTCTGATTTTCAATGCTAAGAAAAACACTACACTAGGCTCTCTGCTGCCGCTTCGCAGGTTCGTTATCTTAGATAAACTTCACTATATAGCGATTCGCCATAAATACGGCGATATGATGACATGTACGCGTTTTAAACGAGTTTAACGACGTCGATAAGAGACCTGTGCCGCGACGTCGATAACAGAGTTAATGATAGAGGTAAATTTATAAGACAACTGCGGACCCAGCATAAAATATCCACACACAAGTTCTCTTACTGTGAGTCGTTACTCACATGCGGCGGCTTTCAATTCAATCTGCCGAGCGTCTCCCCGAGTCCCTTTACGTTCGTCTCTTTGAGATTTAAGTTGTGTAAGAAAGTCGCGGTTAGTGCACTGCTTAGTGCTGCTGTCTTCCTGAACTTTGTGTGGACTTAACCTGCTAGTTTACCTTCAATTGGTCTTCAATAGTTATATTAGAAGTCGCCTGCAAACTCGACTATCTTTTAAATTACTTACTACAGCTTAAATTGTTTTCGCCAAAGCGAGTATGAAGATAATAATGTACTTATCTATAAATGTACTATTGTAAAAAACTTTTTTACCAATACGTTTGCAAGGGATTTACTGCTAAACAAGTACCTCAACTATTTAGATAGAACATAAACTGATTAAGTTGTCGTGAAGTTAGTAGAAAGTTCCTGAGGGGTCACTCTATATTAAACAAAACGAGGTTTCGGAGCGCTGCTGCGCGAGCCACGACTCTATCTCGTTGTGTCAAACATGCTGATTGCACGACAGCTCTCGACCGTTTTCCGTCAGAGTAGAGTGACCCCCCTGGAGCAAGTTCGTAAGCAGCAGACATGGTTGCGGTGAGACGTTGTCATGTGACTTACTGAACTAACAACGGAAGTAGTACACTAGGGAAAATGCGGCTTCTTATTCAGTTAGCCGCAAGTTCGAATTACACTGTGAAATATGTGGAAGGTTTGCTGGAAGAAATTGGCTGGTTGACAGTTTTAGTACTTATACTACTTGTAAGTTTTCAATTTAGGGGTAGGTATTTACATTTGATTTTTTTAAAGCTTGTTTGATTTGTTTAAAGTCGTCCAAAAAGACATTGCAATGTTCATTGTATCATTGTTTGTTATACCTTTGCCAAAGACATGCTTTTATTTTGGAAAATATTGACAAGTTGTGTATTTTCTAACCGGATCAGCAAACACGGAGAGAATACACCGAATCAAGGCATGTTTGAAGGAGGCAACATAGAATAGAACATTATCTCTTTTAATAGCAGTGGTTAACATATTATGATCCACATACTTATTTTCAACTTGATGCCATTCATTTAAGTTCCAAAAATTACTCTAGTGCAAATAGCTAAAATACACTCACATTAACAAATCATAATAGCTTACATAATTAAAGTTTTATTTCAGTTACCGTTAGTTTGTCATAAGATATATTTTAGGCAAAAGCGTCAGTCCTTTGTATTAGTTGCCAATCAAGGAAAATTAACATTTAATAGCTAGGTAGTTTCTTTTTATATCGTATTTTTCCTTAACAAAATTACCTACCTATCCGATCAAAGCAGAAAAATACAATCGCAGATGAAAGCGAAAATGTACTATTCATTTCCAATTAACTATTCCAAAGCGAAGCTTAAGCATAAATCACGACTTAACCGAAAGCGATCACGCAAACAAAAAAACGCCGTTCGAAAAAGAGAAAAAAAAAACTTTGTCTTGTACCAGTAGCTGTGCGCAGATCGGGATCTCCTGAAATACAGCGCCTGAAGCGCCAGTTGGTCCTTAGCTTCCACGCGGAGATGACGTGTCTGACGTCACGGACCCGTATTATACGCGTGTATACGGCATTCGAACTGAAAATATATAGGTCGTTAAGTTACTCCTGAATAGTGATTTTTGTTGAACTCAGTGGATTGATACAGTGTGTTATTTATCAATTTGTTTAAGTGAAACTGATGTGATGTGTGGTTTGTGCAGATCATAGCGGATTTGATTTGTGTAAGTTTAATGTTTTTTAAAGTAAAAGTAAAAATTGTTTATTTGCACATAAAACACATAATACCTAAGTAAAATTTAAATCTTATTTTACAAAACAAAAAGTATTCTTGCGCACATCTTACATTTAAAATCACAAAATGAACAGGGGCCCCCGAACTAGGCTTTGCCCGTATCTCGGGGTACCATTAAAATCAAAATCTTATTGAAAGTAACATCAGTAATATAACATAAAATGTAATTATTCTAAAAAAATATATACCAACAAACAAATACATTTATTACCTATTTATTTAGGTGCCATAAATATTAAATTAATTTTAATAAAAAAATTGTAACCTTACTGAAATTTGTGTGCTAAAATTTTGTTGGAACAAGCAGTGTTATTGAGGGATGTACCTCTAGAACTGTTTTTTATATTTTCGTGAATGTAGAGTCAATTGAATGGGCAGTTATGCGGATGTACATATATAATAAACGTACTTGGTTTTACCTATATTATGTACTCACCTACATGAAATAATCTTAAATTTTGGGTGTCTTTATAAACCCACGTGGGTGGTCATTAGGTACATTATTTACCTTATCATTCACGTCAACTGAATTAGGTACCTAAACGTAGGACCAAAAATAATTATGTTAAGCGCTGTCTTCAACATATTTTAAATAACGCGTTAGATATTTGATACGGATAACGGGACTTAACTTTTTTGTGGTACTAAAGTAAAGCAGCTCTATGTCTTACTTCGTTATTAATAAAAAAATATAATTATAAACAAACAAAAACCCGATTGCACGCTAAAAAGATGAAAACAAGCCCCAATGTTAATGGAAAGTATCGCAGGCGGGGACCAGCAGAGGGTTTACCATTTAGCTGAATGTTACTTAGATAGGTACGTACATTGTGTGGCGGTCAAGTTGGTCAATACGCTTCTAACGATACCTCATACATCAAAATCTATCAAGCTGTTTAGGCTACAGGAGGGAACAAAGAAACAGACAAACATACATACATACATACATACAAACATACAATCGAAAACATTACCCTCCTCCTTCGGCAGTCGGGTAAAAAGTATACTACCCAGGTAAAATAATTTAAGGAAATTTTGGCATTTTACGTTGTTCCTCCATATTTACAGGAATTTTAAGTTAAGATTTGAAATTATTGATTCATTATTATTTTACGAGCATAATTATTTTAGTATAGACAGACCGTTAAAATAGAACAGCGCAAATTCATGTGTACCATTCATCCCCAATGGCTCACATCCTACTAAATTAAATATTTTCTTGTTATTTAATATTCATGTACCTACCTAAGTAGGTATAATATGTAATAGATACTTGCAAGTATGTAGGTATATACTATAGAAACTTCTTCAGGTGCGTGTTTTCACTTCTCTGATGAGAGGAAAGGAAAACTGTAGGCGTTTAGAGATAACGTATAGACTACCAATGTCGTGGGCGTTTATATAAACCGTCCTAATTATAATGCGTAATTTGTGCGTATTTATCATCAAAATAGTTACGTATGTGTATATTATACCTATAAATGTCAATGATTGTATATATAGGTACCTACCTATATGTAGGATACTTATCTGTTGTGGCTGTGACAAATACCCACTAGTCTTTTCTTCTGTTTATGAATTCCACTCACATTTCCCATAAGATTTCCATCAAAGAAAGATAGCGAAGGTTGGCGTTTGGTCATAGCCCCGTAATTATATTACTTATGCGGCCCATGCCAGAAATTAATATGAAACCCCAATCTAGAATTTTCGTTCCGAAATTAAATTCTGACACATTTAACGTACATATTGACAATATGACAGCTTATTGGTACTCGGGTCGCTGAAAAGTTTATTAATTTCGGAGGAGTTATTATGTACCTACACCGCACGAAATATGCCTCCCCGAGTGACGCATCAACTTTACCTGATATGCGTGTCGTATGCTAGTGCAAAAGGTTTTCTTAAACTTTTTTAAATTATTCAATTTGTGTGAGAATATTCAATTTGTCTGTCATTCCTAATGAAAACTGGATTTGCGATTACTATGACCGTTTAGGTACTTACAAGGAAAAAATTAGATTCATATGGAAAAGAATACCGACTACTGTATTCATTTTTAACTCTTCTGTCAAATGGACTAGATAAACCACTGATGTATCTAAGCCCTCCAAGATGAATAACTCTTCAAAACACTGTACTGTATCTTACCTACTATATCTAGTCATCGTAGGTATATGAACCATGCTTTGGTTTCCAGACAAACGTAGTCAGGTTAATGAAACACGGAAACTCATATTCATATTGAATTTCTTTTTCTTTTCATCTTAAAGCAGCTCCATCCTTATACAAAAATAATACTCTTGATTTACGTTAATTAAGGCATCAAAAACGGAGGAGCTTCTATTTATGTGTTTCTTTTTCCTTTTCAAAAAGGAGCAATAGTAGGCAATTCTGTCCCTTTTTATGTTTTCCAACGGCCTAATGTTTCAATAATGGCTTTGAATGGCTCTAATTACTAGACCATCTGATTCGGTTTCTGGTTTTTTGTACAAATCTAACTAAAAATACTTTTACAAAATAGCAGTTAGGTATTGAATTTCGTCCACTGTGGTATGATCATTAAATTTAATTGAAATTTTATCAAAAAACATTAATCATCGTAAATGAGCGATGGACACGTAGACCATGAAGAGGCTAGCGTAGCGTGGGACGCCCTCCAGCCCGCTGGACCAGCTACCTTAGTCAGGAAGCCGATACTGGCTAAAAGAGGAAAGAGTGCAGAGTCATGTAGTGTTCCTTGGAACTTGCGAGAGCCTTTGTAAAGCTTTGGAAAATTATATACTTACTGATTAAGATTATGAAAGAAACTAAACAACCCAACTAAACAGCCATTGTAAAATTTGCAGCAATGCAGAATCTCGGGGTTATTCTTACTTGATAAAAACGAACAAACGAGAGAGATTTCATGCACTCGATATGTTAATATAACGAGATAAAGTCGTGGTAAGCGTGGCCGGCTTTAAAACTTCGTTTTTCGCAATCTAAAGTGACCCGCTAGTGACTCAAGTTTACTGAAACATTCCGAAGCTAACTACCACGGCGACTATTTCAGTATTCCGAGATATTAATAGCTGCACAGATGTAGAGATTGGTCATCCGACTTAAAATTTCTGGAATGTGATTTATATTTAAGTATGTGGGGTGGAATACTATTAGTAAAGTTCCCGAAAGCAGGACATTTATACAGTGTTACTGGGCGTTATTCTGATTATTTTACTGTAGTACCTATTTGAAAGGGACAAAAATCTGTTCTTATTATTCATATGAATAATAAATACGAGGACCCAATACTGTGTAAACGGATTTGGTCTGTGGAAATTTTAACGTAATTTTATCATTATTAATTTGCATTGCAGTGCGCAATGTTTTTATGAAACAAAGCTGTACGGTTTATTTAATAAATGGTTACGAATTTACCAATGTTCTGCCTTTCAGTTTGTACGTTATTTTATTGGACATGTTTTTCGTCAATTAGGTATATTATCATTATTGTAGAATTTATGAAATTATTTGTAATAAACTTTGATAATTACATGAGATACATAATTTTCTCTAACATTTATAAACACTAGCGGCTTGTAGAGTAAAATCTATAAATATGTGTAATGTATGTCTTCTCTACCTTGAAGAAGTCAAATTTCACCATTGAAGAAATTTATAGTGTCTGACTAACAAACATTTATACCTACTTATGTATTTTTAAGAAATCGGCTGTACCAATGAACTCAGTTGCGGGGTCAGGTGGATGTCAAATGTGCATTTCTGTAAACACCGCGCACCGTTCGATCGTTTTACGTTTATTAAACATTGTACAAGTAAATTTTAGAGGTAAGCAGTATTTTATGACTTCACTAAATTCGCCAACATTAAAATCAATGATGATGATGATGATGAAATCCTCTTATCCCTCATCAGGGACATAGGGCTCGAAGAAAGGATTTCCACTTCTCCCGATCCTGCGCGGCCGCTTCCAGGTCGTCCCAGCCGAGACCAGTTGATGCAGCCTCCGCCTCAACTGACCGCCTCCAGGTGGTACGGGGGCGGCCCGGCCTTCTCTTCCCCTTCGCTTGCCATTTCAATCCTTGTTTGGACAAAGATCAATATAATCAATAGAACTGCTGAATTCGATAGGTGCTATAGGTACATAAAGAAATACGACGAATACAGAATACAAAAGAAACCATTCAATAAATTATGTTTGGTGTGACAGAAATATACAAGATCACAACCGTTACATTATTTATATCCGTCTTTACGAAAAACGAATCGGAATAAACGTAATATAATAATATGTGGATTAAGTACTTACTAAACTAACAGTAGGTACTTTTACCCAGTCAAAAATCATAGTTTTATACATGATTTTAATGACTCTACTTAAGACATAATAGTTAAGATAAAAATATGAAAACATGTACATTTTTTATCAAACATTCTCTTTTAGTGCATAAGTTTACGTACACCAAAATGTCTACACAAACAGCGAATTAACCCACTTATCAGTCCACACGAGCACTTTTGCTTTGACGCTGCCTGAGTTATCTTACAGCGCAAAATGTTCCACCCGCAATTCCCGAAATCTGCACTTTATAACTGGAGACACAAAATACTAATTCACACGTCTCTTTTCCAGGCGTAGAACGAACTATGGCACGATTGCAGAGTGCAAATGAACGTACGGCGCTCCGGGCTCGCACAGTGGGCTGCAGGCTGAGTGCGTCTTGGACATCGTCCAATCCCGTAATTGTATGAGATCCGCTGGGTGCGGTCGTGAAGATGACGCGGGAGACGGGATTGCTGGTGCTCGTGTGGATCGCACTGTTCCCGCTGCATCGAGCTGATAATTTAGGTAAGTGACTTAAGTTGACTTAATTATTAGAAAGTGATTTTAAGTACGTTTTAAGTGAACTTGTTTTAAATTAATTTTTATTACTTAAAAAGTACTTAATGCCGTGTATTACACAAGGTATATATTGAGTTTCCTCAATTGGGGTTCCGCTCATCTGGCATAATCTTTATTGACCAAAACTCATTTCGCATAACTCGTATGGTCTAAACTTTTTTAGGCGAACCATCACTTTGCCAAGACTTATGTAAACCTTCTGAAATGAAGGTAATATAATATCTCATTTAACTAATTACTATAAATAATAAATACTCTAAAATGGCTAATCTACATTATATAACTGAATTTTTCGACTGCCCTAATATTCAAAAATATCTATCTAAAATCCCTAAAACACCTAACAAACTAACATTCGTACAAATTAATATTCGATCTACTATAAAAAACTTCTCAAAGCTACTCCAGTGTATCGGCGGATATAAATCCCTATTAGACGTAATAGTACTAACAGAAGCTAACATCAGAGAATGTCTAAGTCACCTATATAACATAGACGGATATGAAATGCACACAAAACTGCGAAATAATCGTAAAGGTGGAGGTATAATCGTTTATGTCCACAAAAAACATAAATTCGAAATTTTAAAATGTAACACACTACACTCAGAATCCTTATTAGGAAAAATTACTACCTCTAAAAATCACTGCGCGACTTTGTGTGCACTATACAGACCGCCCGATAATAGCAAACACTTATTTCTAAAAGAACTATCACAACTAATAGATAGCAAATGCACTACTAAAAACATTATACTTTTAGGTGATATTAATATCGACTTACGATCTGAAAGCATTCTAAAACAACACTACGTAGATATGCTCTCGGAAAGAGGCCTTCTATGCGGAATATCGGATTATACACGGATTGAAGAAAGAAAAGGTATAATCTCTAAATCCTGTATCGACCATATATTTATCCGTAACTGCACAGAGGACCTCTTCTCCGCAGCGCTTGGTACAGTTCTGGCCGACCACCGTATGACTGTGCTCACGGCGGTCGGAGCATCGCAGATACAGAGTGTTCCCAAAACTATAACTTTAATTGATCAGAAAGTACTACTCGATAAATTAAATGAGGTCGACTGGGATATAACTAACGGATTTCAATGCCCAAACCAAATCTATAATTTCATTAAAAATAGCTTTGATACTGCATATAAACAGGCAATGTACAATAAAAAAATCGGAAATTCTAAAAGGAATAAAGAAAAATGGATAAATAGAAAAATAAATACTGAATGTGAAAAAAGAGATACATTATTTATACAATTAAAAAAAGACCCTACTAATAGAATAATAAGATACGAATATCATAAACATAGAAATAAAACAAAAAAACTTATAGAAAACTCCAGAAATACCTACTATAAAAATAAAATAAATGAAAATAAAAATAATCCGAGGAAATTGTGGCAAATCCTTAACAACTTGTCAGGTAGGATTGTGAAATCGGTAGACGAAGTTTTAAATAAAGCTTTCAATATAGATCAGCACAATGAAAAATCAATAGCGAACCAATTTGCCATTCAATTTGGAAGTGATGTACAAAATATTGTTCCAAACTGTAATATAACTATTCTGAACAAAAACGATATACAAAAACCAATAAATAAATCTATGTTCCATAAGAAAGCCTCAGAGGAAAAAATCTTAAAAATAGTCAATAACATTAGTGAACGTAAAGCTCCAGGTCAAGATTGTATCAGGCCAGTTGATATAAAAAATGTGGGTCGCAAACTAGTAACTGCGATTACTAATCTAATTAATAAAAGTATCACATCAGGGATATACCCCAATGAATTAAAAATTGGTATAGTTCGGCCTATATACAAAAAAGGTAAATATGATTGTTGTTCAAATTACAGACCCATAACAATACTGCCTATACTTGATAAAATATTTGAAAAGTATATAGCTGGAATAATACATCAGTTCTTTGAAAATAACAATGTACTTACAAATAGGCAATTTGGCTTTAGACGCAACAAAAGCACAACTTTGCTGCTTTCCGAGTTTACAGATGAGGTAAACATGTATCTAGACCAAAAAAAACACGTAGTACTAGTTCTCATAGACTACAGCAAGGCATTTGATACTTTAAGACATGATGACCTTATAGTAAAATTAAATGATTCTGGAATAAGAGGCCCTATGCTTAAGTGGTGCAAAGATTACCTTCATAAAAGAAATTACAAAGTAAAAATAGGAAATTCTTACAGTGACAACGTCAACGTTACAATAGGTACTGCACAAGGATCAGTTCTTGGGCCTTTGCATTATTTGGTATATGTTAATGATGTAACAAATGTTGTTCAACACTGTTCACTTTACCAATACGCAGACGATACCTGCCTTATCGTGGCTGACAACAACTTATCGAATGCAATGAAAAAGCTGCAGGAAGACTTTATGGCAATATGCAAGTGGTCACACGATGCTGGATTAGTTCTCAATGCGCAAAAAACAGTAATGATGCATATAAAATCTAGCCACAACACTTCTGACACAGCTTCGGTTAACCTACTTTCACACTGTCATCAGTGCCTACACTCACCAGTTAATAACTGTACTAACTGCGTGCCTATTGAACAAGTACGTCAAGCAACCTACCTAGGTCTTATAATCGATAACAGATTAAACTGGGGTCCACATATTGAGAAAATATGTGACAAGTTACGTGCATTATTGGCTAAATTCAACATAATAAAATATAAAGTTCCCTACAGAATACTTTTAAACATGTACAAAGCTCTAGCGGCATCCATTATCTCATATGGCATCACCAGTTACGGTAGGACATATAAGACTCACCTTGAAAAGATATACACACTGCAAATAAGACTGCTTAAAGTAATTGTACCCACTAAAGTAAAGCAAAGCTACCGTGGCGAATATCACAATTTGTTCGAATACTGCAAAATATTGCCTATAAACGAACAAGTATACTTAGATATACTAGTAGAACAACTGCTTCTGGGAAAGCTAGATCATCTTAAACCCGTACAACATAAAATTAAAACGCGTAAAATTACAAACCAAGAACTAGACACAATTAGCTGCACAAACAACTATGGACGCAGAAATACAGACTATATTTTTCCAAGAATATATAATACAATCCCAATTACACTGCGTGAGAACCTTAATATAACGAACTGTAAAAATACATTAAAATCATACTTTCGTAACAAAATTAATAAAACAAAATAATACTTAGGTACATAATATACTTACCTAAATTATATACCCACTCAATACCAACCTACAACAATTATTTACAATATATGTATTTACGATTATAATATATCATATGAGTATACTTATTTATTTATAAATATTTTATTTACTAACAACCACAAAACCATAGGTACTTTTCCACGGTAAAAGGCATTAAGTTGCAATAAAACTAAATGCATATCACCATACTCATTAGCACTACATTAAACATCCTGTATAGTGCGTCGCATATTTTTTGCGGGGAGTAGGGAGCGAACCGGTTTCGCGGCCGCCCGGCGCGGCGAGCGATGCCTGTGCTGTGGTGATATGTTGTCAAACTAATTATTATTTCGTGACAATACCTACTTGTATGGACAAGCGAGCCTCTGTACGAAACGCGTAGATGACGCGTTCTGTATGACACCTAGTATGTACTTTTAGCATCTTTTAGTAATCCGCTCTGTCCACAAATAATGTTAACCTATGTATGTTACCTTAGAAATGAAATTGTATGAGTATCTAAATAAGTAATGTTAATACCTATGTATAATTAATACCTATTGTTATATTCATGTTACTGATTTGTCGACCACGATTGTATTTAGTGTCAAGACAAACCCTTCAGGTTTAATGGCACGTAAACTTCAACAAAATAACTATGTTACACAATGTTTGGTATAAATAAATAAATAATGTGGCATAAGGCTCGTTTCGTCTAAAACTCTTTAGGCATAATCTTTAAACACCTAAGTTTTGTTTGCTCAAATTTATGTTCGTCTATACCTATATATAATCTTGTTTATCCTAATGTTATCTTAATAAATAATATATTAAGTATGTAGTAAATGTACAAATTGTGGTATTTTTCTCCTACATCCCGAAAATCACAATATTGTATGATCAAAAAATCGAAAGTTAACGACCAATATAATTACTACAAACCCCATGAGATCGAAACCTAAAAATAGGTGCGACGACGAGCAAAGCGAGGAGGAGCGTGTTAGGTGCACATGTTCATCAAAACCAAAGCGGAGTGCAGCGAAGCGGAGCGGAGCGTTTTCCAAACAGCGGAAACAATACAAGGCACCAGTTTGCGCTATGTAGGGAGACGCTCCGTCAAAGTTAAAGCCAAAAGAATATTATTACTTTCTATAAACCTATGCCATAGCATTATTAGGCTATTCAAGATTTGGCCATACCATTATTAGGCTAAACAATGTTATGCGAAATAACTTTTTACTAAACGAGATTTATGCCATACGATTTTCGGCGTAACGAGACTTTGACCAAACGTTACTATGCAATACGAGATTAGGCAAATAAATCTTATGCCAAAAAAGGTAGAACCCCTCAATTGAATTAATTACTCTCAGTAAAAATATTCATCTCTGTAAAATTTACTGAAAACTTCTTAAGCCCAGTACCGACTTAACTCAACTCGTAAGAGCCCTTTATCAACCTAAAGCCAAAGTACCATTAATTATGTCAAAGATCGTTTTACATCGTAGATACTGTCTTAAACTTATATAGGTACATACTTAAGTGTTACTTTGATTCAAAGTCTATAGTTATAGTTAAAATATTGTTAAGAGTTTAAATTTTCTAGCAAGTTTACCCTAAATTTAATAAACAACCATATTTACTTAATATTTTTGTACTGTTATGCTAAAACTAACAGGGGTGACATATGCATAAATCGCAGCGTTAAACCAGGCTGTCAAAGCAAGAACCATTTGCTCATAAATTCAGCTGCACAGTGGTGAAATTGCCAACAAAATCTGGTCCCCAGACTCGACTCACTTTGCCGTTAATCCGGTTACCCGATCCATTATAATTAAGAACATGCAACTCCTAAATTCTAGACACTAGTGGCTCGTGGGCCCAGATTGCGTCGGCACTGCACCACTGTGCAGCGGCGGGATAATGCGGAGTGGAGTGCACCTGCAGACATAACCTGCATCTTAATTATACGAAATAGGGTTTATATTTCAGTCACCTAACTACTGGAAATTCATTTGGATTGTATGGTGGAAATGACAGATCTGAAAAGTACGATTGAGCGCGTTCTAGGTTGATTTACCTGATGTTTCTGTATTTGCAACACGCATTTTGCTTTCCTTTGGGGTCTTTCTTAGGTAAAATTCTAATAATTTAGGCATGAGACGTTATTATTTATAGTTTTTTTAATAATAATATTTAAAGAAAATAGCCTGATACTGGCCATAAATGTAATCAATACTCATTATTTTATGCAATACAATAATTTGAATGGCCACATTCAAGCCAGCGGCAGCGTTCAACTAAACTTTCCGAATGATAACACAATTTCTTCGCCATTCAGCTAAGCAAACTTTTTGCTGGTGACAATGAAAATCTGAATTTGTGCTAATGCCTATCATTAGAGGCTGCAGAACGTCCCTGAACGACTCATAACAATAACTTAATGCTTATCTGCGTGTAACTGCCGGTTTGAATAACTGTAAACTTGCCGTTTTGAGTTCCCGGGGGCATTTTCGGAGGGACACTTGACATTTTTGGGTGATTTCCTCCAGACGTACTATGCTGCGTTGCTAGGGATGCGTAGGATATACGCTAATCATATTCACTGGACCACATGGCCTAGCACAGGTGGGGACGAATTTCTATCACATCATGCTGCTCTCTGGTGGTAATGGGCATTTTGCTATAATAAAAAAAAAGTCCATAGCTATTTACGGTACTTATTCCGCGTGTATTGAGTCTACAATGGGTCTTAATCCGGTAAGTTTAAGAAGGCAGGGTACCTATGTCATTCGCACAGTTTAACTTTTTTGGGTATTTTTTGGTTCTTGAGTCAAGTCGAGACCTAAATAGCTAACAACCACAAATAATTTTTAATCAACTCAAACACATCATCAATTTTCAATTATAATTTACGTGAAAGTTGAAAACGCTATTTTAATTCAAAAACATGAAACGGCGCTAAGTACAATTTGATGATTTTCTGGTAAACTTTACCTTTGAAACTTTTACTCAAAATGCCGGAAGCGGATATTTTGTTACTGATTTAGTAACTTGATCCTTTTCTACTAAAACGCTGTTTTGTTCACTGCTTTCCTCATCTCACCCAGCCACTGCCGGCTGGGGGGCGTCCCACCTTACTTTTCTAGTGACATTTTCATCACAATGTTTCCACAATGCAAACAGGAACGAGGCTACATTATTCATAGTGCAACTTAATCCGTGGACTGAAGATAGCGCTAACGAGTAAACTTCCTCTTAGTATATGCGTGGAATAATTGCGATAACTCTGCTAGCTGCCAGAGCAATCTGCCGGGCGCGATATATTATGTACGTGTATAGTATAATGTTACAAACTTAAGAAAATGCTGAACATAAATTCGTCAATTACTCACATATGACCGTTTTACTAGTCCGTTTTATCGTGTACCTACTTTTTTTCGTTGGTGGAGTATGTATGAGCGACTTTACACATGGCACAGTATAGGTAGGTACTATATAAAATATAAAATAGCGTTCATTAAAAATACATTCCGTTTTGTCAAAAGATATTTATTTCTTGAGCTGGTATAAATAATGTTTCAGAATGGATAAGATAAATACAGAGGCAGAGAGGCTACTCTTGTTTGAAAAAAGCGAACGATACCTACGTTCGTATACGAAGATACTTAATATAAATTCAAACGAAATACTATGGAATTTATACAAACAATAATTTTACCTTTTACCCCTTTGACCCATTTGCTTTGTATCCAGTCAAGTTTGGATGAACCAACATGCTTCATGCTAAGTCAAGCCACAAACTTGGTTTAATTTGGACTTGCAAACTAAAGGTCAAAATCTGTAGCAAAGCGGATGTGTTATGGTTATAGTTACCTACATAGGTGATAAACTTAAACAGTCTTCCAAGTACTTACCTGAGAGTACAGGGTTTGTTTGCATTCATCAATTTCGTAATAGAATTTTAGGTATATGATTTTTTACATTGTCAGTGAGGCAGGTTCTAAAAATTGGAATCAGCATGCTTTTTGCTGTGCACTACATAATTCGCTGAACACACTTTGTAGTTATGTTTGTAGTTTCAAGTGTATACAAGTTACATATCTATGTATAGATTTTTAAAAAAGGTGTACAAAGAGCATAATCACAATACAAAACTACTTGTTATATTTTTAAATTATTTTAAACAATTCAAACATTTCAGCGCACGCTGTTGCAACAAAAGCGACAGAAGCAAAAAAAAACCTATGTTCGTTTTATCGCGCATTCGTCTCGTGTCGACGAAAAGAGTGTTCTAGCAAAAAGTTTTGCCGTCAAAGAAACCAAGCTAGTTTTAGTTTTATCTAACTCAGAAAATAAAGAGTAGACTGTCGTTGCGAGCAGTCTAATTGTTGATCCATTACATATCTAGAGGTTAACTGTAATTCTGAAAATAGACGAGTTTTTCGGCATTTATTAATAATTTTATGAAATGAAATGAATAAGAATGTAGTGTTTCAATTTTAAAAGTTAATCTGTGCGATATATTTTTTTAAAGGCGTCTTGATAATTTCTGCGATTGCGAGAAATTAAAAAATAATAATATAGCATATGGCAATGGCAGATGGGACTTTTACCTTGCTCGCAAGTGTACTAGTCATTTTTAGATTGTACTATACTACGTTCTTATTTAGTTGTACTAAATTTGGAAAACAAGACAAGTGTTGCGTTAGTTTAGGGTGGTGGATTGCATTGTACTGAAGCTACAAACCTACCTACTGAAATATTATTTTCCTGAAACGAAACACAAAACGTCCGGATTTAATTTCATTACTCCCGCTCTAATTTCAGAGCTTGTTCAGTTCTTTATTGTTACCATACTACGTGTTTGATGTTTACGTTGAAAAATATTCCCAAAACGTTTGTCGCCGGATTTCACGCTGCGTTCACGTAGACATAAATAATTCCGTGTAAGCTGCACAGCGAAATAATTATGCTACATGAACGTTAAATTAAGCGAGCGCTTAACGCTCTAAGTTCTCATTTAATATCCCACGGGCGACTCTAGTAACAACAGATTATGATTTCATTACATGAATAGCTTCGGGACAACTTAACGTTAAATATCTGACTATACAGTATGGAATTCTATTGACGGTGTATCGTTACGCAGAGTATTACAGGGTCAATTGGCTTACTTTTTTAATCCCAGTAAAATGGACAACATCATATTTATAAAAAATAAGCATGGAATAATAATCATAATAATAATGCGGCAGGGCAGCTTGTGGCGAGCTGTTGGGCATTAGCGACCCCACCCACCCGATGCCGGGGAGAACCCCTGTTCCTCATCTCTGGCTTGCCTTTATTGGTTGGCCAGAGTGAACACTGACGAGGAACAGGATCTCCCACCTCTTGCTTGCCTTCATTGGCTGGCTTGAGTGGTGTACTGCTAGAGCAGCAATGCTCGAGGAAGGATGTATTACCCAGTAAAGTGCTTGTAGGGATCTTGACCGATCACGCGATTGTCCTGAGAGCCGTGGAATACCTCTCCTTCCTTAGCACCTCATGCCATGTTGCCCCCTTGTTGCTACGTCACTGTGATGTGCTAGCGACTATTTTGGGGGGCCCATTTAATGTGTTTGCGAGTCACCCCCTGCCTTTTTATCCGTGTGTGAAACATATAGGTCAGGCAGGGGCCATAGTCCTTCCATAGTCCCAGTTACCCAGTCCATTTAGCACCCCACTCCATAGCCCTGTATTAGTTTTCTCCATATCCTACAATAGTCCTGCACTAACCGGGGGTTTTCCTTGGGTTTACTTCCATAGTTCACACAGGGAAAATCGTCGGTTGGTGTCACATTTCATATAGATTAATGTTGTCAAACGGGCCTCTACGTCTTGGCTTCGGCCCCATGCATGCCTTCCAAATGCTCGGGACCCCATGGTCCCGTGATGGTAACGACATAATAATAATAATAATTTCATTTATTTCAGATAATTTAAATGCATAAAATTTGTTAGCAACATATGCGTATAGAATTGATTATTTATACTTTACTATTGAAAAATCACGTAGAGGTAAAAATACATGCTGTCTGCAATGGGCCACAGGATCTTGAGTATCTTGACATGCATCATATTCTTACATCGCTTCAGCCACATTCTCCAGTCTCTTCATACCCGCTCGTAGGTTTCAGGAAATCTTGCTCCTTTAGCAGTAGGTATGTCGTTTATCTCTACGAAGCCTCACAGAAAAGGCTGTACAAATTGTACAATCTCAATCCCAAGCCCGCCGGCACTTTAATATTTATAATATTTTTAAACAAAAAGTATTATTGTATAATTGGAGTATTATTATAATTAGATACTTTATGTGCATTAAAGATGGTATTTTACTAATAAAATAAACAGGTAAAAATAGTAAATGTTTCCAATTTCATTCATTTATGTAAATTTAGCTTTTTAGAATAATTATAATCTACTCCTATTTTCAAATTATCCTTGAAAATAATCTAAACTTGCAGAACCCGTTGCGATGCCAATACCTAATTGTAAATGTACAGAATCACTCATCAAAAAAATCACTGTAACGTTCAAAATGAACATTTTAAATGGTACATTTAAAATAAATTCTCGTGAAATGCATCCAAACTGTTTGGGCCACAACAACTTTTCCTCTACGGATGCGCTATTTTATCACGCATCCATCATCCATCATGGGCGTGCTACCGCTGCCATTCCAAAACTCCCTTTAGCATCAGGTGTGAAGCTTTGAATTACGATGGGAGGAAATTGTGTTGCCTAGTTCCTATTGATACCCGTAGCTGGCGGTTACTCTATACTGATGAAAACGAACGAATGAGCTGTCGTGCAATCTGCACGTTTAACACAACGAGTTAGAATCGTGGCTCGCGCAGCGCAGGGCTTGGAAAATTAGTTTTCCGTCATATAGAGTGACCCCCCGGTGCCACGGTGCTTCAAATACTTCGTATGCATTTGAGCGCTCTCGGATTTCCAGCCACTGCCGTCGCCGATGCCCGACGCCCGCGGCTCCGCGCGAATAGGCAAGATTTTTAAAACCTTGTTCCATCGAAATACTCCGCATCCGTGGTGGATAGTGAGCCGAAATGTTTTTTTTTCATGGCTGTATTCTTATATGCGCTATTTTCTGCTAGTCTAGTTTATGCGCCAAAATGAAAATAATTGGAAAAGAAAATGCTATTTTAGGTACTTATGAGAGAAAAACCAAGAAGAAAATAAACTGGGCTTTCTATATGAAATACATACATACAATAGATAAAACTTAAGTAACAGTAAATCCCATAAAGCATGTACAACAGGAACTGAAAAAAATACATACTGCAAATCTTTATCCTTAATAATTTTCCTATGAGAACCTGATGGTGTATTGTGTTACTTTTTGTTTTTGGTATGATATTCCCAAAGGTATATTTTTTACTTAATTCGTAGATTATTATCTTATTAATTAAATCTAAATCTATGTCTACATCTAGCAATTAGAAACAAAAAATATCAGAATACATTTTTAATCTATACATAGGAAAGCCTGTATACATAAAAAGATTAAAGCTTGAGGGAGATTAAACTTTTCAGATTCAATCTGTTTTTTATTCAAATATCGGGAATTATAACGAAAAAAAGTTGTGCGAAAATCATTTGGCAGATTCCATCGTACGGCCGTACCCAAAAGTTCGGAGTTTGGATATACGTATAATCGCAAAATCCCGATGGTTCATTCACAAAAGGTTCAGCGCTTCATATATATAACGATCTATTCTATTAGTTATTGTGGCACATTTACTTTTAAAACTTGTAACATTTTTGATAGGAACTTTCATATTATATGTATATGTAAATCTTTCGGTCATTACATCATTGCAGTCAAAGACTATGAACCTTTCAATTAAAAAAAATAAAGTAGGAAGGAGGGCCTACTTTAATTATAAATTTCAGAGCCAACTCTAAGTTTGCCTCCGGTGCGACTTAGTTTAGTGCCGCCATATTGCCAGAAAGTTACGCATATTGGAGTACTCTGAGATATTATAGGTCGCAGTTTGCACTCTCAAATAACTAAAAAATCTGTGGGTATATAAGCTTTTTTCAATATGTTTACTCTTAGAATAGCTGAATAAGAGATGAAAAGGTGTTTTCACCGTTACTGTGATTCCTGGTTGTAAATAAGTTAAGTATATTTATTTGAGTTTGGTTGTAGGTAATTTCATTTTTACTTTGTCGTATACATTTTTCTTTATGAGTTAGTTAACAGCAGTAGGTATGTATATTTCTTCACCATAAAGGTTGACTTGACTGGAAGAAATTGCGTTTAGGCGGTAAGTACACCTTTATGCAAATACTAATTCTAATGATCTGTACCTGTATAACTTGTAAAATATTATTTTTTAAGCACGATCTAAACTCTATATTTTAATAATGATAACTCCTCGTAAAGGATGTAAGTAGTTACTGGAAGCTGCAATGTGTACGATCTTTATTTTTTATTTGTAGGTATTTATAATATAATATTATCTAAACATTCAACAGCAGTCCTAGAAAATCTGACTAAACATATCAGATACAATGCTTTGATGTCAAGAAACCGAAAGGGATTAGGGGCCGTCCATTAATCACGTGAGGTGGTTTTTCTCATTTTTTTACCCCCCCCTCCCCCATGGTGATATTTGGTGAGGTTTGGGACCAACCCCCCCTCCCCCCCCTTGGATCACGTGTATTTTTTTGGAAGTCTATGTAAAGGCAATTTTTCACTAGAAAAAATATAGGTCATACTACAAATCGTTAAAATTTTTGCGCCGTCCAAAATATCGGTTCAGAAATACCTAAAAAATTAATACACGTGATGTCTAACGAGAACCCCCCCTCCCCCCTCGTGATGTTTCGTGAGGTTTTCAGTACCCCCTCCCCCCCCCCTTTGAGCCTCACGTGATTAATGGACGGCCCCTTACTCAAAGAGATCGTTTTACGAGCAAAAGAAAATAAAGTTACACTAACAGAGTGGCGGGACATCGTGACATTAATGCCCATATGGAATGTTTGTCTGTTTGTGCGGAAGGCTCAACAAAACAGATTTTACGACAGCAACATAAAGATTAAATGGTGAAAGTGTAGGCCTATTCGGTATCGTAACTATGTCTATTCAATGTTATGCATTTTCGAACAACAGTCAGAGTTTTGGATAAGTTTTTTTTTTGTTTTCCAAACATTTATTGCTTAATAACAAATCTTATTCCTATATATTGAATATATATATGAAAAGTGTTACATTTAAGGTCAGTACGTACACCGCAGAAACAGCATACTTATTTATAAATATACAATTTCGCTCATACAGATACTTACCTACTAAAATAGTATTAGGTAATCTATAGCATCTCTACATAAACTATATTGAATGAAGACACAAGAAGAAACAAAAAATGCGGCTTGTTTGAAGCGCCTCTCATCTGCAGTAGCAGGCTAAAAGCATCTGTTATCCCCAAATTATCTCAAGTGGGTATTTTAAGGAGCGCATTCCTAAAAACACTTACGCACACTTGCCCTACAGGCATTTTTTTTTGTTTCGGCAATAACGCAACAAAGGGAGCCTTTATGCGATGTACTAAAATAAAACTGAATGCCATACAGGAAGCTTAAAATGTCCCAGAGTTTGAAGTTACTGGTTTTATCCGGATAAACAAGGGTGCTGTATTATGGGACCCTTCCTTTTCATTACTTAGCGTAAATGCTATTTTGTTTACAGTTTACAGTCAAATTATGGGAATGAGATGAGAATCAACCTTTGTGTCGTGTTTTAAATACAGATACCAGGGTTCATGTATCAGACAAACAAACGATTTCGTTTAAATGACAATAAAACATCATCCTGCGAGGATTACTGTAGTATCTTTAAGCTTGTTTTTTATATGTTGATTATTCCCTATAGTTCTTATTGAAATACATAAAGGTTCGGTTTAGAACTTCTTCTATGCTTTGATTACAAGATTAAATCTGTGGTTAATGGTTCAGCTTTAAAAAAAAACATAAAATATTCAATGTAATTTGGCAAATCTTAATAATTGTGTTTTTTCACCATGTAAATGTAAAAAAACAGTGGCAATTTTTATACAGATATATTGAAAAATGGTAAGCCGATGACTAAAGACGTTATTTTCAGTTCTATGAATTTTGAAAGTTCGCGAAATAGGCCCTATATACCTTTTTGGCTTATTATGTTATTATCTACCCCTTTTACAATACTCTGTAGGAAATGCACGGTGTTATAACGACGCCGACGAATACGGAACTGTAGCATCAATCATTCCTTGTAAATGATAGCTGTGTGTCAAAAAAAAGTGCTGTGAAGAGATGCTCGACTGAAAAATATAGCAGCTCACACTGTCAGATACATAGCTATAAAAAAAATGTGAAACGGTAGTCATTGAATAGACTTTTCACGGCTGAGTTTTGTGATATAAATCCTAACTAGGTATATATATTCATTACATTATCCTGACTAATATTATAAATGCGAAAGTAACTGTGTCTGTCTGTCTGTTTGTCACGCCAAAACTACTGAACGAATTTGAATGAAATGACAATGGGCGTTTTGGGACCTATGTCCAATAAAGACGAGACATACATCGTTGGATAGCTCTTTTCAAGTGAGCAAAAAAATTTTATGACGACAAACCCGTATAAGTTGTCCATTTTGAAATATATTCGTTGGAAGGAAGTATTTTTCTATGGCATTGCACTTTCTCTTCTGATGACAGTTAGGGCGTAATACACGTAAACACGTATTATTGAAATAGGAAAAATTACTTTCAACTGGTTTTATTTACTGAGATAATAAACAAATATAATATTATATGAAATATGATCATTTTGTTATAAAAACTAAAAATGAATGTGAAAAACAAACAAAAACATTAAAATTACAGAAATAAAATATAAAAACTTTCAAGGTACGATTATTCTAATTGGACAGTAAATCAAGACTAGCGCTTCCGTTATTCATATTCTGCTAAAAAATACCTTTTCAACGACGTATCACTCATTTCTATTGGTGCTGGTCCCAGCTTCCATATATTTGTGCCCATCATCATTTGGTATTCATAATGGTATAGACCCTGGGAAAGAACATAGGCTACTTTTTATCTCTAAATTCCCATGGGAAAACTTTTTAGGGCGAAGCGAAGCTCGCGGGAACAGCTAGTAATTAATAAACTACTTACAATAATATTTTTCTTAGCGTGACGGTAACAAACACCAACAACACTAAGCCGGGGGGGTTTTGAAGCAGATTTGTACAACAATTTAGTGAATATTTTTAACCAACCAGAATGTATGGAGCCACTGGGATTTCTCGTGATGTCAGAGTTGGTGCAATAGCGAAACATTTTGAGTATGATGGGGGAAGTACATATACTGATAAAATTCACTGATGTCAGTACGAGTCGGAAGATAGCAGCATTAAAATCGCATCAGAGTTGGAGGTTTCACGGAATTACACAACATGGTAGGTAAACAATAATAGTTTATTTTCATATACCTATCTACTTAATTCTTGTAATTTATTGGCGTATTTCAGTACTCCATAACTTCGTCAGTTGTTAATGAATAGACTTAAGTAAAGTTATAATTTATAACCATGTTATCCCAAAGATAAAAAACAAGCTACAAAAGAACACAAACATACTTAGTATATTTACTCACACGTATTTAATTTAGATGTGTAGGAATGAAATTTTATTACAAGATATAAGATATAGGTCGGATTTTTGCCTTGTTACCGAATTACCTTTCAGGACCGCGCCCGCTTCTCACGCCAGAGATGCGGGTTCGAATCCCGGCGCTGACATGTATCAATTAATTCTTTGAATTTAAGTACAATCGCATCGCTCTTACGGTGAAAGAAAATATCGTGAGGAAACCTGCATGTCTATATTTAGCACATCTAGATATATAATGTAGTGGCCACTAAAGTATCGGGCACTATTATGGTGAGCGAGCAGCTCGCCTTCGTGCAAAATAAGCTGGATACGATGGATGTGATCAGCCTCGAGCAGATCTGTCTGACCAGCTACAAGGAGGCTGAGCTCGCCGCCGCCAAGATGCTGCTCGCCGACACCGCCACCACCGCCGTGCGCCTCGTGCCGCGCCGCGGTGACGGGAGCGCCAAGAGAGACCTGCAGGACATCATCCGGGTGTTCCAGGAGACCGATCCGGATGATATCCCGACGTACGTGGCTCGGGACCTCAACAAGCTGCCGCCGGTTACTTTCGACCATGTCGATGTGACCCGGCTGCTCAAGGACATCGTCCTGTTGAGGGCCGAGATGGCTGAAATCCGGGGCAAATTAGAAGCCTCGGAACGTGCCAGCGCATCGATGCAACGTGAGTTGTCGTCGATGCGCAATGCTGACGCTGCGGCCGCCGCGTCGCCGCCGCCTGCGCGTGAAGTGCAAGCGCAGCGAGTTCCGGTGACACGTGCCTGAAATAAAGGTTTATTATTATTTTAAATATGTATCTTGAGTATACATCGGACTATAAACAAATATCTAACCCGGTTAGGAATCAAACAGGAAATCTTTGTCACAATGATCATAGCAGTTAAATACTAACAGCTAGCTCAATCGTTATCATTTTAAATAAGCCTTTTATTTGTCTTAACACAAATATTAATGCCCCTGTATTCCTAACAATACACTGTGTAATAATATCTGCTAACAAGGAGCTCAAAGATAAATGAGCTGCTAAACACGTCTTCATAATCAAATCTCATTATTGCGCCCACCCTGTATAAGCAGGCTGCGTGAAACCACAATTGAACATCTGTGATTTATTATGTGGTCTAAGGAACACGCTGACTGTTATTATGTTTATTGTACCTTTCATGATTATGAATTTTAATAAAGATTAACTTCTTAGATATCTATTTAATTTAAATTCCTATGTATTAAGTAGGTAAGTAGGTACACTTAGGTAGTAAATTTCCGATATTGATGGATAGGTATCATAATCATAATACGAGTTTCTGATAATTATCTTGTACTTATCTATTCTTGTACTTTTAAATAGATATTCTTTTTTAAAACAATCATTTTCATTAGGTATACTAACTACTCAGTTTTTATTTTGTATAATTGACGTTATTCAGAGAACTAAGACAAGAACAAAATGTTTTCAACCAAGTCCAAATTAATTGATACAGCGGCAGCGGCGGTCGGGGCTTCAAGTTGGTGTCTGTTTTAATTAAAATTGCAATAAATAAACAGGTTAGTCGGTTATAAGTTTGCGCAAAGTTTGTTGTTCTGAAGTGGGAACTAACAACGTGAGCTGCGTTGTCTTGCTCGTTATACGTTGGAAACTGTGTGGAAAAGATGGAACCTGACGTAAAGTTGAGGCGCGCGTGTGTACAGCGTAATATTCCACATATTTAAAGTAAGCTTTTGTCTTGTATGAAATATGTTATCATGTTTGGTGAGGCGAACGTTTGAGTACAGTAGGTGCGGACTTTTGTAAAAACGTTTATGACTTTCAGCCTTACTAGTCTAGATTATTATTTAATAAAACATCTTGCTGAGCTTGTCAGCACCTTAGTTGTACAAAATTTATTTAAAATGTAAATACTAACACGCTCAAATGTTGCAATAAAAAAAGGAGCATGACAGCTGCACATGCACATATTCAACATAAAAACTATTTTTTGCTTAATAACTGTCCGCTAAAACGCATGTCTTGAACCACACATGTCTGGGATGCGTTTGCCGCCACGTGCGCCCGATTACGCCTCCCGACTCGTGTATGAAATACGACCACCGGCCAGAAATAGATCACTTCCCCTTAATGACTCCTTGTTTAACCACTACTGCGCCTTAAGCTCAAGGGGCGCAATGAACGACCATCTCAAAAGAATGTTAAACTCTAAATATTTCTGCCTCGGGTTTTTATTATCAACAGCCAGCATGTGGAGAGCCTGTATAATGGATACTGAACGCATTAAAAACGAATGTAAACAAACTCCTACAGTGTGGGACATTGTTGCCCACTTTGGATGCAACAACTTTTTAGGGTTCCGTAGCCAAAATGGCAAAAACGGAACCCTTATAGTTTCGTCATGTCCGTCTGTCCGTCTGTCCGTCTGTCCGTCTGTCCGTCTGTCCGTCTGTCACAGCCGATTTACTCGGAAACTATAAGTACTACAGTGATGAAATTTGATGGGAATATGTGTTGTATGAACCGCTACAAAAATATGACACTAAATAGTAAAAAAAAGAATTGGGGGTGGGGCCCCCCATACATGTAACTGAGGGATGAAATTTTTTTTTTCGATGTACATACCCGTGTGGGGGTATCAATGGAAAGGTCTTTTAAAATGATATAAAGTTTTCTAAAAAACATTTTTCTTAAAGTGAACGGTTTTTGAGATATCAGCTCTCAAAGTCGTAAAAAGTATGTCCCCCCCCTCTATTTTTATAACTACGGGGTATAAAATTCTAAAAAAAATAGAGGTGATGCATGCTAATTAACTCTTTCAACGATTTTTGGTTTGATCAAAGTATCTCTTATAGTTTTTGAGATAGGTTGATTTAACTGTAATTTTGGTTAAGTTATTGTGCTTACTACGGAACCCTTTGTGCGCGAGCCCGACTCGCACTTGGCCGGTTTTTATTATAAAAAAGATATAAAGTTGTCAATTTAGAATATTTCAAAAGATATATAATAATAATAATAATAAATTTATTTATTCGAAGTAAGGTGATTACAGTAAAGTTCTTATGGCTAGGATTTGGATGAAAATACATAATTGCCGTAGCGTCTGCTCTCATAGCTAGGCTATAGAATAGTTTTGGAACAGTGTTGAAAAAAAAATTTGATTACTTTTAGTACAGTTATTGTAAAGATGCAAATGGCATTTATATATAATTTCCAAAAATGCAAGAAGCATAAGATTAACTTTAAGAATATAATAATTAACAGGAGAAACATATTCATCACCGTTAATTAATAATTTGTGTACTTAATCTTAAGCGGTGATAAAAAACATGAGCATAGACTAGAATATTATAACGTGAGTTCTTTGAATCATATAATACATAAAGTCCTTATTAGGTGTATATAATAATCTAATAATTGTTCCTGTTGAATTTGGAACACAAAAAATAACATGACTATTTGAAGCAGTTTTCGTGCTCACAGGAAAAATGATAAAAACGGATAGATAAAAATAGTAATATAAGAGACAACATAGGATTTTGCTGTTGGAGGATAAAGGATAATACATCTCTAAAGAACATAAGCTTCCTTTCACACAAACAAGTATTTATCTGAAACAGCCCAATTCAGCTGAAAATAGATGCTGAACGGTTGTTTAATGACTCTTGAGAAGCCATTTGTTTTTTTGAGAGCTCGGTTTATGTATTTTCCTCTTTATGTACGATTAAAAACACATGAAATAGCCTTCGTGGGTGGCAAACCGTTACGATAAGGCAGTCTGTGACATATCGATATACCTCTCTACCTATGTATAAAGAAATAGGTACCTAAATAGAACATGGAATGGAGAATGTCCGAGAGATGGCTTTCTTTTCCACTTATCCCTATCCACTATAATGGGCCAATTCACTTCAGTCCTTGCAAACGGAGATGTAGACTATTATAATAAGATATTTAATTAGGTACTTCATGTGTAAAATACTGTGGAGAAACAAATTTTATTTTATTTTATTCTCATGCATATAATATTTATCATAATCCGCTTCATCCTAAAATATTTCTGATCTATCTGTCATCCCTATAAAATTACCAACAGTGCCATCTAGCGGGTGGTGTGCAAACTACTTCAACCCAACTCTTTCCCCCAGAACTGCTGCTCGGCACACTACGGACGCACCAGAAAGCGGCTTGCGACGAGGAGATGGTGGCGCTGGTCTGCCCGCGAGGCACCACCATCAGCATCCAGGTGGCTCAGTACGGCGCGTCGGCGAGCCACGGCCACTCCTGCGCAACCGAGCTGGCGGAGTACCAGCAGGTCGCGGTAGAGGTCGTTGGAGACACGTCTTGCACTTGGCCTAGTGCTTTGCAGGTGAGGCGTCTGTCATCGAAGTTTTGGTTATCCGATTCTGAACGCGCCTACGAGTTTAGCGTTAGAATTAATTACATCAGGTCAGACGCGTGACAGGTGATTTTAAAGATTGGTCGAGAATTCCACATCTGATGTCCAACGAATCCCTAGTGGTGATTATGTAAAGAGAAATACACCAATGTCTTTACAGTAGGTCATCATATTTGACAGTCTTTCGCCTCCCAAGCGCAGGTGAGGGCAGAGTGATGAGACAGGGCACCTACCTAGCTGCTGGGCAAACTTTTTCGTACATTATAATGATACATTATTTGACATTAAAACAAACTTTGCTGTTACACGTCATCTTTATAAGGGTCCTTAGTATGTTACTAGTTCTTTACTCACTACTATTTTATCTTAACTCAATCGCTGCATGCGTTTTTATGAACTCAGTTAAAATCCTTATTATGAACTTAAACTTAACTAAGTAAGTAACAAGAAAAATATAAAGCAGTGTTGTTTATTCTGTTCATGTTGATACTAACGCATAAAAACTCATTAAACTCAACTTACCGAGAATGGCTAATATAAATAATTACACGGACTTTTGAGAAATTATCTCATATTAACGCCTGTTTCATTTAGCCGGGAATTTAAGTTTATTACTGTAATTTTACGAGGGAAAATGTTGCTGTATTTATAATTTTATTAAAGATGTTTTACATTTCATTTAGGTAGGTAGCTAGCTAGCTTTGTAAATTGATGTTTGCCAAAAATAAACAAATAATGAATAACTTCCACTAAAAGTTAGATAAAAATGATTATTAATTAAAAATAAACCATGATTACTGGTAAAAATAAATAAAAAAAAAAAAAACAAAAAAACACGCACTCACGCCTTGTACTAATGTACTCCCTTGCGGGGTAGGCAAAAATAACTGCGATTAAGATATGGACACAGACTTAGGTTTTCCAAATCTAGACCGTGAAAACATGTAGGGTAACGTAACGTACCTAGGGACATTTTCGACTACCCCAACTTTGAATGAAGCTATCGCAGCGTACAACTAAGATATTGATGTGAAATTTTCTTTATTCGGTAGGATATATAATCTATTATCACTAGTATTTGTGCTAAAGCTTTAGTGTGGCCAGATTTTATTAAATTAAGATAAAAGTAAAAAGGCTTGTTTTGACCCAAGGTACGTTACACGTTTGTACCTTGGGACACTGTTTCCTATAGCTTTGTAGTATGGAAAATGCAAACTTCTAAATAACCCCTTATATCTCTGTTCTTATTGATTTACTGCATCTCTCTTCTGTCTAGTTTCACTCTGGCACTAATAAGAACAGAGATATAAGGCGTTATTTAGATGTTTGCATTTTCCATAGTACAAAGCCATAGGAAACAGTGTCCCAAGGTACAAATTTAACCGTGTCCCAAGGTACAAAAAAGCAATATTTAACCAAAATTTAAATATCTTTATTTTTAATTAATAGGAATCTTTCAGATAATTGCCATGTCATAAAATTAAATAACTGAAAAGTTATACGTGACATCCATGTCTTTATTTTGAGCATGCCTCAATGAGATAAAGCAACACAAAAAACTATACAAAAGCTACTTTTGACTCCAAAAAACTTCATATTGTCTTCAACACACACTCGATGCTGGTATGATCACGAGACTCACTAGTTTTGCCAAGCGAGTAAAATACTATACCTAGGGTAGAATTTTAATGTGTTTATTTAGCCGGTTTTTAAAATACAATCAATGTCCCGAGGTACAAGCGTCCCAAGGTACGTTACGTTACCCTACTATCGAACAAAAAAGTGTGGACCCCCTTAAGGATCATTTTCCTTTGCAGGCATCAGCCATCAATGACTCGCTCTTGACCAATGGGGTACAAGTTGACCAAAAGTTACTGTCTCTATTGCCACCAGATGTGTAAACACAAAACAACATTGCATTGTCTTAAAGGTGCGAAAGTCCGAAAGCAATAAATAATACAAAGGGAGACATTTAAAATAATGGGGTTGGTTAAAAAGACAGGCAAAGGCAAATTTGGGATTGCAAAGGATTTGTTTTAAAAGGGGCAATTCACTTTTTTGTTCGATAGTACCTATAAAGGATGCTGAAAAAAAAATTCATTCTTCATAGTAAAGGTCACGAGACCAACAATTTTTTTTCACGAATTTTGAAATTCTGATTTCAGTTTCGGGCTTAGATAAAACATGCTGTACATGCTGGTTTCGGCTTAGTATACCCTTTATGCAACACCCTGTATACTCTTTATCGAAATATGCTACATCATACTTCTATTCTATTCTATTTTAAACATAAAAAAAGATGGCTGTCGAGAATTTATCATGATCCATCAAATGCTTAAATCGCATCCATCATCGCAAGTTTTATATTAGTCTCCTTCAGCACACTAGAAAACTGGGAGGGTAACCAAGGAAGAATAAATTTAGTATAGATATATAAAATAGTGCATCATCGGTCTACTTTATGACAATTAGTGCCAATTTCGCGATAGTGGGTTAGAGCCTTAGACAAATATCTCTTTGACACATCTCTCAAGAATTTAATATGGAGATGACGTATAATTGATCAACCTTTCCCTGCTTACGATCTAACCGACTATGGAGAAATTGGAGCTGAGTCTTTTAGCATAACTTATGTTTAATCTGTGGTTTAGCGCCATGTTTATAGTATATTGTACAGTGGAATGTATAGACTTTGTCTTTGAGTGACACGGCAACTAATAGGGGGTCATTTTTTTTGGATACAGCCCACTGAAAAGTCTGTTCGTTTGCCTTTGATTCATATTGGAATGTGACCGAACTTCACCGAACCGTAGGTACCCACTAAAATTAGGGATGCTCAGATATGTATTTATGTGGCACAGAGCAGACTAGACTGGACTATAGAGTATAAGTGTTAGGATTATTCATTCTAGGACGCCTAAAAATCGTCGCCTAAAGACACTGCCTTCCGATGGTCTAGCCGAGGGCATACTAACCCAAAGAGCAGTACTCGTTGTTGCAGACGGTGGTGGAGGCGTGCCAGAAGAAGCGCCAGTGCAAGTTCCACACCAGCCCCAAGGCGTTCGGAGTAGACCCCTGCCCCGGGTCGAGGAAGTTTGTGGAAGTCGCCTACAAATGCCGTCCTTGTAAGTTTTTTTATGTGTTAATTATCATTGAGCCTTTTGCCAAAGTATAAGCCGTGTTTTATTTTTGTCGCAATCGGTACTGATCAAGTACTGACAGGATCAAAAGTACGGAACGGTCGACAAGTCGCAAAGTCAAAAGAAATAACATTATTTTACGGAATATAGATTTTGAATCTGAAAATGGTTGTCAAAACAAGTTTGGGAGGCTGGCCACCGTTGCCGTACGGTTGTGGTCGAAATGCACATGATCGTTATTACTTCGTGTAGGATATTAATAAATGAATATTTAACTAAAATAGGCACAGACAGAGTTTTTTAGTTACTATCCTATCATAACTGAAAATGCTGAATCCAAAAAATCGGCTTCATTACAATTGCATATAAAAAACAGCTGTCCGCAACAGGCCCACAGTCCGACATTTTGGCGTACAAAAAAACATTTAATCAAATTTTCCTAACAAAAGCTTCCACTTCGGTAAATGTATTTTATTTAGTATCAACCAAAATCATTTTCACTCGATTCTAGAAATGGAATAGCCAAGCGGATTCAGGCACACTAGTGTAATGGTGGCATAAAGTTGCTAAATATCGCTAGAAATGGCAGGTTTAGAACTGCTTTAACGTAGAATTTTCATTTCTTATCTGTGTCACACTTTGCTACTTTTTCGAAAATAGTTTAGACAAAATGGGGTTTGAATCTTCTGTGTGTATGTAATTTTTTGACTAAGACATGATTTCATAAGTTTTGTGTTGATTAAGGTTTTACATCCAAAAATTTATGACAAATCCAAATAATAATTCACTACAAGTGCAACTTGTAAGTCCATTAAATCCATTCAAAAATTAAAATTATAATGAGTTTTATTTATTTTTCAAAACCACCCAACCAGCAACCCTAATCAAAACCGCATCTTAAAACCCTCACCAGCAATCTCTCCGAGTGCACTCGAAAACCTAACAGCACCTAACTCTCGCGCCAACAGATGAGTTTCGCAGTAAAGTGGGCTGCGAGAACGACGTGCTACACCTCAGCTGCAACCCTCACTCGAGGGTGGCCATCTACTCGGCGCAGTACGGCAGAACCGAGTACGACTCCATACAGTGCCCGCAACCGCGCGGCATGAAGGAGGAAAGTAAGTGGGAAGTAGATAGGGATATAGATAGGGTTGTAACAAGTCCGAAAAAGCAATTTTTGCAATAAAAAATGAAAGTATTTTTTGGAGCTGGCAACCCTAATATGTGTACTTCTACGTCAGTATCAGAAATTACAAACTTTCTTGAAGTTGGCATTCGTTTATATAGCAAAGTTAGCTTTTTCGGACTCTAAGGCTGTCTATTTTTAAATTTTATCAACCAACACTGACACGGCGATCTCCCGCCGTAAAAAAGGAGAATCACCAACACGCCTGCCAAGCGCGGTGATTATGGCAAATACACCTCCTAATGATGGAAAAAACAAAGCCCCGGCCCCCAGTCCCCGGCAGCCCCGCTATCCCGGACTCCGGTAGCGGTCACGGTAACGGCGGGGCAGGGGGTGCGAAGAATCTCCGGCAGAGAGTCGGCTACCAGCCCAACCGACCCTTGCACCTGGCAACATATAACGCACGGACACTGAGGGAAGACGTGAAGATAGAGGAGCTGGAAGAGGAAATCAGCAAGTTAAAATGGGACATTATAGGGTTATCCGAAGTCCGACGAGAGGGAGAGGAAACGGAAATTCTCCAGTCCGGAAACTTGCTGTACCACCGGGAGGGCGACCAACTGTCCCAAGGGGGTGTCGGGTTCATCGTCAACAAGTCCCTCGTCAACAACATCGTTGAAATCGGAAGTGTGTCGACACGGGTTGCGTACCTCATCCTGAGAATATCTAAACGATACTCAATGAAGGTCATACAGGTTTACGCACCCACATCTAAGCACACCGATGATGAGGTCGAACTTGCGTATGAAGACGTATCGTCTGCCCTGCGTAAGTTCACTACTCATTTCACGGTGGTGATGGGAGACTTTAACGCGAAACTCGGAAAACAAGAAGGCGGCGAGACGAAAGTGGGGTCACATGGATTTGGAGTCAGGAACCATCGTGGGCAAATGCTGGCTGACTTCTTGGAGAAGGAGGGCCTCTATATGATGAACTCCTTCTACAAGAAGAAGCCACAAAGGAAGTGGACGTGGATTAGCCCCGATGGGAAGACTAAAAACGAGATCGACTTCATATTGACGGATAAGAAGCACATATTCAATGATGTCTCAGTGATCAGTAGGGTTAAGACCGGCAGCGATCACCGACTCGTAAGAGGCACTTTGAATATAAACTGCAAAATAGAACGCTCCCGTCTAATGAAGTCCACGCTCCGTCCTACTCCTGCTCAAATCCAGGATCCCGAAAGCTTTCAGTCTGAGCTTTGCGACCGCCTGATATGTTTAGAGAATTGCGTTACAGTTGACGATTTAAATAATAGGTTTGTGGAAACTGTCCGAGAGATAGGATCGAAATATTTTTCGTCCCGAACCAACCGAGGACCTCAAAAACTCTCAGATGGGACTCTGAGTCTCATAAGAGAACGGAGAGAAATGAGGTTGCAGTCTTCAGTTTATATGGTCGAATACAGACGTCTAAACAGACAGATCGCCAAAGCAAGACGTTGCGATATGAGACGCTACAATTGCAAGCGCATTCAAGACGCAATAGAGCAAAACAAGGGCTCCAAAGTCTTTGCTAGAGATCGATCTGTTCGGCAGACTCTGTTGACCCAACTGAAGACCGACACTGGCAACACCGTTTCATCAGTGCCCGAAATTCTGGGAGAAATTGAGAGATTCTACGGACAGTTATACACCACAACACAAAACCCTATTACCAGCGGTGCTCACGACAGCCGAGCGCCACTCACCCGACACTATACCGAAGATATTCCGGACGTCAGTCTAGACGAGATTAGTATAGCTCTCAAACAGCTAAAAAACAACAAAGCTCCGGGAGATGATGGAATAACGACAGAACTTCTGAAAGCCGGCGGTAGACCGATTTTAATAGCACTTCGGAGGCTGTTTAATTCCGTCATACTCGAAGGCACAAGCCCGGAGGCATGGAGCAGAAGTGTAGTGACTTTGTTCTTCAAGAAAGGCAACAAAGCCCTATTGAAGAATTATAGACCCATTGCACTTCTGAGCCATGTGTACAAGCTGTTTTCGAGAGTTATTACGAATCGTCTCGAGCAAAGACTCGACGACTTCCAGCCACCAGAACAAGCCGGGTTCCGAAAAGGCTATAGTACCATAGATCACATACACACGCTTCGGCAGGTTATACAGAAGACCGAGGAGTATAATCTACCTTTATGTCTAGCGTTTGTGGACTATGAGAAAGCCTTTGATTCTATTGAGCTCTGGGCGATGCTTCAATCCCTTCAGCGGTGCCATATAGACTATCGCTATATCGAGGTGTTGAGATGTATGTACAATGCTGCCACAATGTCAGTTCGATTACACGAACATAGCACAAAACCGATCCAGTTGCAAAGGGGCGTGAGACAGGGAGATGTTATTTCTCCGAAACTGTTCACCTGTGCACTGGAAGATGTTTTTAAGCTTGTAGAGTGGAAAAGACTGGGCATTAACGTCAATGGCGAATATATCTCTCATCTACGATTTGCTGATGACATAGTTATTATGGCGGAAACGCTGGAGGAGTTGGGCGAAATGCTCACAGACCTCAATGATGCCTCTAAACAAGTTGGGCTGAAAATGAACATGGACAAGACAAAGGTCATGTCGAACGAACATGTTTCATCATCGCCCGTAACTGTAGGAGGTGTCACCATCGAAGTTGTTGATCAGTATCCCTACCTAGGACAAGTGATCCGATTAGGTAAATCCAACTTCGATAAAGAGGTAGCTCGTAGAATCCAACTCGGATGGGCAGCGTTCGGGAAATTACGACACATCTTCACTGAAAACATACCTCAGTGTCTGAAAACAAAAGTTTTCAATCAGTGCGTGTTGCCAGTGATGACTTACGGAGCCGAGACGTGGTGCTTCACCAAAGGGCTTATCCACAAGCTCAGAGTTGCTCAGCGTGCTATGGAAAGGGCTATGTTAGGCGTGTCCCTGCGAGATAGGATTCGCAATGAAGAAATCCGCAGGAGAACTAAAGTTACCGACATAGCCAAAAGGATTAGCACGCTGAAGTGGCAATGGGCTGGCCACGTAGCCCGCAGAGCCGACGACCGCTGGAGTAGAAAGGTTCTGGAGTGGAGACCCCGTGTCGGCAAACGGCGTGTCGGTCGCCCCCCAACCCGTTGGTCTGATGATCTGCGGAAGGTAGCGGGAAGCCGCTGGATGCAGATGGCGGGTGACCGTTTGGGGTGACGATCGTTAGGAGAGGCCTATGTCCAACAGTGGACTACGGAAGGCTGAGAGAGAGAGAGAGAGAGAGAACACTGACACAGTTGAAATAACTTTAGTTTGTTTTCTAAAATAAGTAAATATTGCTATTGGCTGGCATAGATATCCGTTGCTCTTGCTCCGTTATTAAAACGGAATCATAAAAAAATAAATTTAATTCAATCATATTTTATTAAATAAATGCCGGATATTCGGATTTTTATATTCAATATGTGAAAAATTTCATTACGAATTTTATGTCACAAATTGAACGAGCTCCTGATACGACTGAATTCTCATTCCGACTGAACATTGAACAACTTTACTCTTCTTACTCAACGAAAACCAAGAAAATGATAACATATCTCTCTATCTGTATCATACTTTATCATCCCTAACCATAGAACAACGCGGACTCGGGTGTACCCTCGGGAAGCGCCATAGCGATCTTTCTTGATACAAAAAAGTCTGCCAATTTTTGCGGGGGGAAATTTTACCGTTTACCATGATTATGTCTCATGGGACATATCATTATGAGTTTTAATTCCCAGCAATAAGGGTTACGTGAAGTGACATTTAATAATGAACACAGTGTCTTCATTTTTCTTGCCAATGGATGTGACAATTATCGATAAGTGTTATCGATGAATTCGAGAACATGGGTTAGAAATACTAATTTCAAATTAATTAGGTATAGTTAAATTTACTTAGAAATGATTAATAAACGAAGTCACCCGCTTTTCGCTGTACATTTATACTCACGTGATAGGTCGCGAGCCGTATCGCCGTTTTTGAATGAGTACAATGCACTGAAGTTGTCGAGTGAGTGGGCAACCCGACGGTCAGATGCATTCAAGCTGGCCCTTCGGGCGGCCTCTGACTAGGCTTAACGACTGCTGCTGAAGCAGCAACCGGGACCCACGGCTTAACGTCCCGTCGGAATCACGGAAGCGTCCAGAAAAGAAGCATTTGAAATCGGTAACTCATGCTGTACCTACCAATGGCTGACCGTGTCAGTTGTTGCTTAACCTCAGTGATCAGTTACGATTACTGAAGCCAATTCGACTACGGACGCTTCCCAACTATGACCTTTTTTGTCGATTAATACATATCTACATACCGGTACATCACTATTGCATTTTTTTGACATTGGTTGCTAGGAAACAGCTAATAACAATAAACCATGACCAAATCTGTGATCAAATCCGGAATCCGGATATTCTATGAATTGAAGCTGTCATTTTAGTATGTAAACAAATCATTTTCTATGAAACGAACGCTGTGCCAACTAGATTGAGTCTAGTGAAAATTGAGACTGCAACTAGTTTTTATAAATCGGTGGGCCTTTCTGGCCTACCACCCCGCCAGAGGGGAACGTCTGCCTATTTCGTCTCCAGACCATTCATACTCAATGTCCCTAACCTAACAAAACATTTATACAAATAGTTACCTAAATAGTAATAACAAACAAAACAAACACTCACACCTTGTACTAATGTACTCCCTTGCGGGGTAGGCAGAGGAGCATTGCTGCACCCACAAATAGTAATAAGTAATATATAAGTACCTTATTTATTTCCTTATTTATCCTTATTTATCCCCAACCGCACCACACACTTATAGTTAAGCAGTACCTTAGTAATATAGTTATAGTTATCGCACACAGCGTCTTCAACAAGTCCAATGTCGGTAACATTTAGAATCAAATCGTACCTTCCCATTTATATTCAAATGGGACCTAGTTCCACCGGCCCCTGGGGGTCACTCTATAAGACGAAAAATAAAGTTTCACATCGCTACTACGCGAGCCACGACTCTATCTCGTTGTATTAACGTTCTGATTGCATGACAGATCCCGCTAGTTTATTTTTCGTCAGTATAGAGTAACCCTCTCGGTCCGCAATCAGATGGAGAGGCTTCATGTGGCGACATAGGTACATTGTTATTTGCATTTTACCTATTACTCAACGCAACTATGCAACGTTACTGTGCAAAAGTATCAAGAGAGAGAGGCTAATTATATACATGTGGACTCCGCTTTTATCAATTTAACCCATAAGACAAAGGTACCTTGTGTTACGGGCGAAAACCAATGAAAAAATGTATTACTTAAGGCTCAATTGATTTCGAACTTTTTTGTTCATATACCTAGGTACTACATCATATCCATAAGACACATATGTCGCCACACTTTGTTACCCTGTGTGCAAACCTAAGATGGACGTTATAACTTTATCCATCGAGTAAAAGCTACTATGGATCATTACACATAGGTCTTTTCAACGCTGATCAAATGCTTCCCATATTTTTTATCGACAGCCAGGTAGCCGTAAAAAAATCAGGCTTAAAAATGTAACTCCGCTTTTCAAATCCAAGCTTATCCTTTTATGTAAAACATGTCTTTGCACTCATATGATTTGAATGAAAAATGAGCGCTGGTCCGCCCGATGCGCTGCCCACTCAAAAGATTAGAAAGTATGAATACAACGGAAAATTTAAGCTCATTTTAAAGTGATTATACATAGGTATACATTATATTATGCAAGTATCTTTAAAAACGCGATAATTTGGTTGCAGAAATAAACCATAATTATGATTTATAATTAGGTGATTCCTCAAACGATAAAAATCGCGGGGAAATGGTATGAATAGCGCGACATAAAAATCGTCATGCAAAATGCAAAGTCAAGTTTTGACATAAACAAGGACAATCAACCAAAGGAGAACGGCAGTGGGCGTACCGCCTTTTTTTTGGAGCGTTTCAGAACCATGTTTTCACCATTTATTAATACAGTATAGATAAGGTATTTTCAGTAATTACAATATTTTTAGAAGTCGGGGGAAAAGAAAAAATGATAAATGAAGAATATTTAAATCTAAGGATAATGGAACGTAAAAACAAACATATAGAGAACGGAACGTAACAACAGTGGTGCCAGACCTCGGAATATTACCAGCAAATCCGAGCAAAAAAGTAATCGAATAGAAATATCGATACATTCTTAAATACAAAAGATATTTTATTTATCAATAAATTACATGTTCTGGTACTATTTGTGCCAAAACTAGTACATTTGGTTTATAAAATATCATTATATTTAAGTCTTGAAGACTTTTATCCATAGTAAACCATTTTATTTTTCTCTTTATTCGATTCACTATAATCGATATTTTTTGAATATTTAAATCTAATAACACTGAATCTTGCTTGTCAATCTTGTCATAGTAGTTGTTATTTCATTTTCATTACCTAACCTAATTATTTAATATTTTGAATACCGCTGAAACTGCTGAAGATATAGAACAAATGTGAATAAGGGGAGAACCAGACCCGGTTACTGTTCCACCTCCCCGGCAGGCTCCCGTCCCACTTCTTCATCAGGAACCTGCAGAAGCAGCAGAACAAGAACACGCAAAATCCTGACAATATTTTCTATGAACCATAGGATGATAAATACCTAAGTCAAATATGAGAAGAGCAACTGCGTTCTGCAGTTCGAATCCCGGCGCTGACATGTACCAATGTGTTCTTTGAATTTAATTAAAATGTATACCATCACACTTACAGTGAAGGAAACCTGCATACCTATCTAGATTTAGCACATCTAGAGAGCCAGGTGCAGGTACTTACACCCCAACAGAGAATAGAATAGAGTAGGTAATAGGAACATAAAATTCCTAAAGTTGATTCCAGGCAAATTATGTTATGTAAATAAAACAATGATCTTTTAAACAGTATATTTTATTTCATTACATTACTCGCCAAATGCATACCCATATACTAGAACCTTTACATATAGCATTTCGAAATGGCATAGCAGATCCCTGTTGCGGAATGGCAATTTAAAACTTCAGAAGTTGGATAAGTATAACATTATTCCATGATGAAAGTAGTAGCCTGATCTAGTCGATAATATTAATAAAATCATTATATTTATTATGTACCTACGTTGCACGTCCCGTATTTATTTAAACGTAAACATATAACTTGATATACCTAACATATTATTATTCACGTTGTTCGCTTGTTCCTTGTTCGTCTTGTGTTGTTCAAGTGTTGACATGGTGTTGACGTTTAGTTGTTGACATGACACATTTTTTTATCATTTCAATTTTTCTGCTCTGGTTTGTCAATTTTTATCATTATACTGAGATCCAACCTAGACATTTATGACGTAAATCACAGAGTACTTGGCATAAACATTACTTCACTTGACGTTCCATTCTTCCTGTATGAATGTTTACGTTCCATTGCGACTACATTTTAAAGATTCTTTTTTTCCGTTTTTCTCTTTTCTCCCAGCTTCTAAAAATCTTGTAATTAATTGACTTGTGTACCTGTACAGTATCTCTCTAATCATGGTACTTTCATTACGGAACCCGTCATTTCCATAGTGGTACAAAACGTCCTTAGAACCCTGCCTTTGTCCTTTCACAAACAAATAAAAACTGTGTAGCAACCTACCTACTTCACTGAGATTATATTGTTCTGTGTCAGTTTAATCAAATCTGTTTATCGAGAGTAAACTTTTTTTTTGTATCGCTATTAATTTCAGCGCGTAGGTACCTATACCCAATTTAAATTGCTGTAAAGCTTCTCTAAGAAAAATGAATTTCTTTTACAAAGCTAAGACTGGTCAAAGCTTTTGTAAGCCAATATCTGAAAGAAAATGAAAATGTTTGGCTTTATTGACAGAATTGTTAATGGGTCTGGTATTTTAGAAGATGTATTACAAAAACAAAGATGTTTTTTCGGTTCATCAATTTTAATATCTGTAGGGTGAACAGACACATCTGTCAACAGAAAGCTTAGAATAGGATTATCTGGAGACGTAAAATATTTCTGTAGGGATATAAATCACATTTTATATTATAACTTACTGCTTATTTATATCATAATGTTTTATATTTAAAGGTAAGTATTCATAATTTTATCTTGAAATGATTAAACAATTCGATTTGTGGATTCTGAGAAACGTATGTCCAAGAATTTACCCTACCCTAGTTAAAAAAGATGAATATAGGGCTAATTCTCGAATTCTATACGTTTCCCAGAATCGAAACTAGGGTGAGGATTACTCTATATACTAACGAAAAACGAACGAACGAGAGCTGTCGTGCCATCGGCAATTCTAAAATAAATAAATAAATATGTGGGGACATCTCACACAAGTCACACATGGCCATCCGACCCCAAGCTAGACAGAACCTGTGTTATGGGTGTCGGACAGCTGATATATCTACACAAATACATAGATAGATAGATACTAAATATAAATATCAACACCCAAGACCCGAGTACAAATATCTGTCTTTAAACAAATATCTGCCCCAGCCGGGAATCGAACCCGGGACCTTCGGCTCAGTAGTCAGGGTCACTAACCACTACGCCATTCTAATAGATAATAGAGAGATAGAGTTGTGGCTCGCGCAGCAGCGCTCTGAAACTTCGTTTTTCATCATATAGAGTGGCCCCCAGATCGGAATTACGGGGTTTTAGGCTACACTGCTCATGCTCACAGCACTTGCTCTATAACGATGCATGATAGAATTTGAAGCCGTGAACGTGGCTGAAACCTGCAATTATTCAGCAATACACATTTGGTTGAATGGTCAAAGTCACAGGTGCAAGTCAATCAGACAAACCGGTCATTAAATGACGTTTAACGCAGTAATCGTCAATGTCCCCATTGGAAAAGGCCAACTCGTCGCCCGAGATGAACGACAAACGCGTTTTCGCTACGTGAGGTAACGTAATGCGATCTACCAAGTACTCGGGTGGATAATTAGGTGGATAATGTTCGGGTGGATGCTCTTAGCATTAAGCCCACCTTTTGTACATATATTTTTTTATATTTGTGCAATAAAGAATTGAATAATCACAATCATGATTAACCCTAGAGTAGTCGCGCCATTTTTTGTGACGCGAGTGCTCGCGTGGCGGCATTTTGCCGCCCATATTAAAATGTACTTTTTGGACACTTAATAATTACGAAAACTTATAAATGCATATAATTTGAATAAAATGAATCATATGGTATTAGAAAAAGTAATATTTATAGTTTTTATATTATAATTGTTCAATAAATGAGCTATCGTTCATGCTTTGGGAAAAAATTTGATCTTTTAGGTATAAATTTGTCTTAAGCCACACAAAATCAACAAATCTCAAAATTATTAAAAAAAATTGACGTTATCGTTATCTACAGCATTTATTTTAGCAACACAGTACTGAAACATGAACACAAAGTGTTCGTTGCACATTAACTTTCTTCATGTATTGCACCCTTTTTTGACCTGCTATTTTTCTTATATGGACATAGTTATAGGCATGTACCCTCTCTTCTTTAGGGTGTTTTTTGTTGGTCCGGTGGTACAAAACGGGAGATTTGTACCACCGGACCAATAAAAAACACTTATGTACTGTCCATATGTAAGATTCTATTGTTATACGTGGTGTAGTTATAGGCAGAGCTATTTTTTCCAGGTAAATTCTTCGTAAAATTAACTTGGTAGTGAATTAACAAAGTTATATCGTAAATCGAATGTAAACTGAAATAGACACATACCTAAATTAATTTACATTATTATTACCCAAAAAGACTGAAAAAATAACAATATTTCATATCAATTGTAAAAAAAATAACTTTAATTTCACTGACGCGAGTGCTCGCGCAGTGAGCATTTTGCCGCCCCGTGCGACACACTCTCTTCAATTCTCTCTTCCTGCTGTATCCTGTGCACTGAATTTCTTCAAATTTACGTAACATGTAGGAGAAGACCGAGAGGGCAGCTACATGGACGCTGGACCTTGAGGAGTGTATAGTTCACAAAATAATAAACATTATTTGCTGAGGGCGGCAAAATGCTCATAGCGCGAGCACTCTAGGGTTAACGTAAATAATAATATTATATCTCTCTATATGCCTCACGAGTACATTTTAGGATTGTTGATGCGACTTTAAAATAATTTATCAATTTACACTTTTAAAAGACAGCCCCTTTTAACCAATTCCCATTTACACTTTTAAAAGACTTTTGGCTTTACCACATTCCTGAAGTGTACAGAATGGACGCACTTGCACTGAACTTATGTATTTCCCATACTGCTGATTTTTACTTTGATTTGAAGTATGTACTTGCAGTATGGCGCGTTGGAACAAAATACAAATTGAAACAAAAGTTTGTTTACATGGTGCTCGCTTTCAAGAGCCACGACATATGCAATGTGCTGTGCTACTGCTGTTGTTGCAGCATAAATAGCCGTTCGTGACTTCTTCTTGCCTCCCTTCTGTAGGTACCCCACCTGTGACCTGAGGGGTCACTATATAAATCGAAAAACGATTGAATCTAAAATGTCTCGCAGACTGCACATTTATTGCAACGAGATAGAGTAGCGGTTAGCTCCTAAACTTCGTTTCTCTAAGCTTCGGAGCGCTGCGCTAACCACGGTCACGACTCGCATCTCGTTGTATTAAGCTTACCGTACTCATTGTATTACAACTCTCTTTCGTTTGTTTTTCGATTTCTCCGAAAGGAGGCGACTCAGTGGGTCACACTTACTTAACTACACTCACGAGCAATGAAAAAGTTCCAGTGACTTATGTAACGTCAATAGTGGTAGCTGCTGCATACTTTCGTTCAACGTCTTTTGATAATTCTTTACTTCCCCTTTTTTCATATTCCACTTCTGCCTCACCCTATTTACTTCCCCCCTAACATCCTCTGATCTTCCTCCAGCATGCCTGGAGCCCTACGCGACGGAGACAGCCATGCGCGAGTGCCACGGCAAGCGGCGCTGCGTGCTGTCCGCCGACGCCAACATGTTCGGACGGCCCTGCAAGTCCGGTTCACGGACCTATTTGAAGGTCGTCTACACTTGCGGTAAGATTCATTTGAGCATGTACAGGGTGTTGCAAAAACGGTATAGTAAGCCGAAACCTACATGTGCAGCATGATATATCTAAGCTCGAAAATAAAATCAAAATTTCAAAATCATGCTGCACATGTAGCTTTCGGCTTACTATACCCTTTTTGCAACATCCTGTATAAGGGTGGATACATGCTGCTGTAGCGTAACCTGCAATGCAAGAAATTCCCAAAGTTAGGATTTGTTCATTGTAGTCTACACGGTTCGTGCAAGGAGTTAATACTTTGCGTGTTATATTGCATGTCACGTTAAGTCAGTGTGTATCCACCCTGATATTTATTTAGATACGTGTATTTTTCAAGATAAAAGGATGACTCAGCGTAATTTTATACATTTGGGCGGCATGTTCACATCTTGATCGATGACTAGTTATTTATCTTAAGTTCAAAAGTAAAAAAAAAAATAAGCATCGCTATACAGCGGGGTAACGCGGCCAGCGTCTTGGGTACCCTACCCGACAGTGGCAGCGATCTGGCCAGCATCTTCTTTTTAGTTTAATTTTAATTTTACATTAGTTAGTTTTAGCTAGGCATTAATAATTATAATTTAATCAAGAAGTACTATGTAACTAATAAAATAACCGATTTTTTTATTTAAAAAAAATTACACCGATTTCCATACCTGTATCGAGAAGATCAATCATACCTATATTTTTAAAAACGCTATTTTTAAAGTTGATATTGTTCATTTCTACAGGGTGTTGCATATAAAAATATTTCCTTTTTCGCAGTAAATGAGATATGCTATAAATGTAGAATATAATACTTAAATAATTTATATATATCTACTTAATAGTTTACCTCAGGATATACGACAAGAGCCTATGTTATCTAAATTTAAAACTAAATTAAAAAAATATTTTTTGCTTAACTTACCTTGATACAAGTTCACCTCAGATTATAATTTTATTATTTGTTGTGATATTACCAATTATGTATAACAATACCTAAAACATAAAAAAGTATTTTGTTTAGTATAAGAGACTCCGATCCCACAGGCAAATTGTATACAAACAGTTTTGTGGGACTCATTGTAAAACTACAACTAATATGTAAGCTTAATAAATAAATAAATAATAATAAATAAATAAATAATAATAATATGAACATAATTACATATTATAATATGTTAATGCTTTTATAAGTTTATAATCAAAATATTGTGATATTATACTATATCACAATATTTTGATACTCAAGTATTGAGGTCAATTTATACGGTTGGCAGAAATAGAACTTATCCTTATAAGTGCTGACTTAGTAACATAATAATCGTGTAAGAAGGACTCAAGACCGGAAATATATTTCCATGATGAGTTTGAAATCTTAAGATAGCTGGCGAGAAAGGATTTCCAATTTACTTAGTTCCTTTATTGAAGTTGCTTAGTTTATTTCTATTTGCTTTTGTAAATGTCGGTCTATTGTGACGGCAGACACAATCAAAGTTCTAGATTGAAATACGAGTTTTGGGCGAATTTCGCTGTTGTCCTAATTTGTAGAAATGATGATTTACTCGCTTAAGTAATTGTACGTCTAAAATGCTGTTTATGTTGATGTGAGAGATGTTTGGTGTGTTAACACTATAGGTTGATCAGTGCTACACTAGTGCACGGCATATAATACGATAGTATAAGGCAGAGAAATCTGACCCCTGTCAGAAGCATTGTTACTATATGAGAGAGGGGTCAGGTTTCTTTTCACATGACCATACCGCAGCAAAAACTTTAAAACCAACTGACGGGTGGTGACAATATATTTATAATTATATTATGACATGTAATCATTTAAGCTTGATTTGTGTGGACTATGGACTTATCGAAAAAAAAACTGTGATTCATCTATTATAAGTTCATGAGCATTTAGCATAATCTTAGTTCATCAAATTCACATAAAAAATCTTCAATAGTTTGAAATACCTAGTATATTTTAAATGCATGAACTGTAGATATTAATGAGGAAGGGCACACAAGATACAAAATAAAACAAATTTTAAATGAAAAAGTATACCCTCATTCAACTCGGCTAAATCTGTTGGTGACATGACTGTAATATGTCAAAGGGTATCGAAACAAAGCGACACTAACCTTCCAAACAAAACAAGTGCTTTGAAGCTCAGAAAAAAGGACAGTGAATAAAGGGCGCATGTATACTATGTATAGTACCTAAATAAATAAATACTGTGTGTCGGGATTTATTTTGTGCTCTACTGATGCTATGGCCAATTTAATATTCAGTATTTTCTGCCGCATACATTTTTTTATGTATTTAAGTATGAGCATACGAGTATAACTTATTACAATTTAGTTAGATACCTTACCATCCCTGATGACATCCAAAGCATATCCACGAAACTGAATAGTTACAAAACAATATAATTTTAATTGGTATAATTGTCGGCAGAGTCTTCTATAATACGACAGAGAGATTCACTAAGGAAATAATAATAAAACTTTGCAGCTCTGTCTTGACGCGGTTAAGAAGTTATAAACAAAACGACTCGTCCTTTGACGCTCTCAATTAACTCGCGATAAATTGGATTTAAACAGTGAATCGCCTCAAAATTTGAAAGCTACTTTAAAACGTTTCAATTTTCAGTTTTGACCTGAGCAACAGTCGAGCGTTCATTACGGCATCTAATTGTACTGTTCTATCTACTTTGTTATTTATTTCATTCATTATTATTCCATAAATTTCATAAGTAACTAGAAGTTTTTGATTATATACCTATGCTAGCATGTCTTCTTTACATTCGTTAGTTAGTTCTCCATTAACAAAATGTACGAAAACTGTTAACTTTGTCTCGTTTCAGCATAACTTCAAAATATACAAGATCCTCTTGGATTTTCTACGAAATGCAAACTAGCTTTACGTGCTGTGGACAAACATAATAGTGGCTTGTTTGCGATTTCTGAAGCCCCATTCTGGACAAGACTTTTGTAGTCTATATTTCCAAGTCCGATTATAGCAAGTCTTTTGCAGTGGTATTTCCAGTCTGGCTGGCGTCAATAATAAATTCCCGGTTATAAAAATGCGGGACGGGCCAGGGACAGTCGGCGAAATTTCCATCTTTATTTTATTATGGACCTGTACCACGGTATATATTATACTGTCGTTGTTTTGGCTATAAACGTGTTTGGAATTTTTGCGTATTTGTTCTAGGCTGGACTTAGGTAAATAAATATGAAGAGCATGCATGTTTTAATGTGTGCTAGTAGGTACATTAGTGAATAATAATGTATTCGAAGATAAAATCTGTGAATATTTTATAAAAGATCAGACATTGTAACACCCTATTTTTAATGTAGGTACCTACATACGAATTTTAAGCACTTCCATTATTTATTTTTGAAATATTTCTCATTTTTTTATGAAAAGTGGCTGGCTCGCTTGTGAGCCACCTCTGACTACCCCTTCGGGGATTACAGTCGTGAGTGCATATGAATGTATTTCACATTTTTTACGAAACCACCTTTTTTAAAAACACCTTTTCTCAACCTAAACAGAATCTTACAACCTAAATAGCACAGAAAGGTATTATGAACAGTTTCCTCGCAAACCCGGCTCAATATTGGTTGTTCCTTTTTACCATAATGCTGACATTTCATGAATAGTTCGTTCCGAGTTAAATTTTCCAAATTGAATGGAAACCCTGGGAGTGAAACAAATTCAAATTGTTTCCCATTTGTCGATCAGCCGGCCGGAATGCTATGCTCGTTTAGTCTAATGTGTGTTCAATTGACGCGCAGCAATTTGTGTGTGTTGATTATATCAGGATCCACCATTAGTTTGTTATTGAACTCATCCCTATCTGTTTATAGCTTTGATTTGTAAAGTTAGTACTGAATTGAACTGAGAATGAAGTGTAATGTGAATATTGTCTATATAAAATTTAATGAATGGTTCAACAACGATTTAACGTTGCCCTAAATATGAAATAACGGTAGGTATAGACTTTTAAATTATAATAGGTACGGTGGCGGTGGCGGTGGTGGTATAATAGGTACGCTATTTTAAAAACTCCGCCTGTATACTTTTAGGCGCAGGCCACCGTACATTAAAATTAAAGATGTGTTCTGTTCTGATCTGTAAATTATAGATTAAGGGCTGATTTTTCAATAGTCAGAGAAATTTCATCTACCCTAATGTAAAACAAATCTCATGGTAACTAACCTAGTAATTGTAATAGCTCTTTATTTACCTGGCAGTGCCGCGGACAGTGCTGAAAGAGAGGTTCGAGAGTGCCCCGGAAGAGGACGAGGCGGCCCACGACGTCTCTGAACTAGAACACGACGACCTGGGTAAGTCTTCTGTCTCTAGGTATAGTGTTTATTGAATGCTGGCTCTGTAGCACAGGGCGCTATTAAGACGTGACAAGAGTTCTCCGTCGCGCTCGCTCTTGAGGCTGCGCGATGTGAGTGAGCGCGATGCAAAACTCTTGTCACGTCTTAAATGCGCCCTGTACTAGCCCTTCTGATGATACAATGATAAAGGTCAAGGAGATGTAAAGCCGAACACACCATAATAATTACAATTAAAAGCACATTGAAAGTTGGTCATTACAGTCGAGCTAGACTAGTGTTTACACAATACCTAGAGGAGTTTAAAATATATATACTTAGGTGTAATATATCAAAAAATATCAAAAAACGTCACGGCATTCAGCATTTCAAAAAGAGTTTTTTTTATTTCAAGTACAATCGTCTCTTATTTGCTGAAATATGTGTGGTTGTGTGTTATGTACACTTCGCGAAAACACAGAGAAGTTTACACTAAACCGCTTCCTAGACGCGATTACAGCGAAGGATGCGGGCTTTAAATAATTATGCAGGAGCGCTTTCATGCCCCTTTGTTCCGCACAGTTTGTCGTTTGTTTGTGTTTCTATTCAATCCAAAACTTAGTACCTAAATAATACTGTCACTTATTATTGGAATAGGATTTATCGCCTACTACGATGTAGGTAGTACCTACTAGGTACCTATGTGTTACAAAAAAATACTTACGTTAAAAAGAGCCTAATAATTTTCCCATAATGCTCATGTTACTTTAAATTGAAATATTTTTATAACGAGGTTTAACAATGAATTCAGCAGGCTTTTGTGTGCAGAATTACACAATAAATTTTAAAGTATGTGGCTGCCGTGTTTTATGAATAAAAACGTGGTCCCTGCGGTCACACGCAAAACTTGCATTAAATTATTAATTTATGCTAACTGAAACATGATTTTTGCCCTGCATTAGTTAAACAGTAGAAATTTAAATGATCAAATTGCTGATTCAGTAATGTGTACCTTTTTGTTGCAAAGTGTAATGGTTTACACTGAGTTAGGATTTACAACAGCATGACGTAAATAAAAAGTACATAGGTAGTTATATTTTATTATGTAGGATCAAAAAGGCAAAATCACATATTACATGCTCAATACAAAATACTCGTAGCTACTACTATTATGACTTAACAAAATAGGAGCTTTCTACGTAATATTGTAAATAATTTTAGATTAAATCCACCTATTGAACTTAACTTTAACTTCAACTAACAGGTATTTTATAGTAGTACTAAAAAATATCATAAATAAATACAGTACAGATAAATTAATAGTACTTTTAATCCAACTCCAATTTATTTCCACAAACTCTTAACAGCAATCTTAAAGTACTGAAGCTGAAATAAGTCTTGCGAATGGCTGCTTTAGTCCACAACAAGAGCAAAGGAAAATCAAACGAACGCTTTACAACTGACAGCTCTATAGAGGGGAACTATAAAGTCAATCACAACAGTACGCGAAGTGCAATATCATAAATCGGTCTCCGGCAAGGCTGTACGGTTTATTGCCGGCTTGTAAAGGTGTTAGCCGCAATCTGGCGAGTTGGATTACTGTATTTGTTCTGCTTTGATCTGTATTTTTTGTTTTACTTATTTATAAATTATACTTACTAAACTCACGGGCAATGAAAAAGTTTAGGCAAAGAATTACCCTACGATACACGATAAAACTGTCTTAACGACGTCGGCCGTCTACAATGTTGAAGCACTTTGAACAGCGCTTCAGGATATTACTTACAAAAAACGTAGATATCTTGTTCAAATATTAAATTTAATACTTATTTGAAAAAAAATGGTTTGTTTGGGGTTGGTATTTTGTGAGTGGAACGTTATCATTACCCGTGAGTGTACCTATATTCAACATAACTGATGACGCTCGCTACCTGAAATAGCTCTCTTACAGGTAGGAATATCATGTAACTACAATACGTACAGTACCTACAGGTAAATTGGTTGCCTTGGCAGCGGCTGCTCAACACAACGTGTTACATAATCTATTTAATTGCCCTAAAATGAATCACCTTGGTTAACCGGGGCGCTACATTACTAATTACTTTTAAACGGTGCTAAAATGACTATTCCCTCAATCCGTAAAGTCGCTCAAATGCAATATCATAATTAAATTTCTGAAAAGGGTCAACTGTCGTATTGTAAGTCCTAGCGGGTTTACTCTTAACTGCTAATACCTCAGCGGAAAGTAATAACGGCACTCAGTCTCAGCCGCACAATAACTCCTAACAGTTTCATGATAAACTGTGTAAAGTCGAGAAAATTGTATACTGTAATGGTTTATAGCGAAACAAAAGATAAGTGGAAAAGAATCCGTTAAGTATACCTAGTTACAGCTGTAGAGTCAATTCAACCCATGAAAAAATTACCTAGGGATATATTTTTACAACATGATTTACTCTCAGAAGAACATTAGTTATATCAAAAATGATGCTGTCTATTTCCTACATTTATCAGATAATTTCATTTGATTGTAGAGTATTTATGTGTGTAATCTTTTAAAGGTTACTGAATTTCAGAAATATTTTTGTAGAAACCAGCCATCAACTTTTCTGAGACTTTATTTCAAATCAAATGAAAGTAGGTAATATGGGTTCTGCAAACAAGTTCTACATTAAAAATAGGAGAACAGTTGGTAAAGGAGATACAAACACTGGCCGTAATACTCTGCTGCAGGAGATGAACAATCTCTACGATTGGTAGGTAAGTTGTACATAATAAACTCAAAACACAAAAAAATAGACAACTGTTTGCCCCGGCAGAATTCGACATCTGGACCTTCTGCACAAGATCCAATGTTACTTGTAAAGTATAACTATTTTCAGCAATCTGTTCAGCGGGTGTTAGAAGGGAGGGATACTAAGGTGGTCAATCTCAGCAACAATTTTTCTCCAACTCACCTCCGTAAAAAAATCACGGTCCAACTATTTAGACTTGGAGAAGCTTCATACGACACTAAACCTATGACGGTGGATGATAACGACTGGTTCACTTCCACCTAATGTTTGTTGCGAGTCCAATACCGACCAATAACATCAAGTCTACGATAAAGGAGCTGGAGTGTATTTTGTTCGTATATTTTTAAAGTTTCCAAAGTTCACATTTTCCAGATAGTAAATGTCTGAAGTTTTGCAGTACATTATCTGCTCCGTGACATATGGGGCAGATATGATGCAATGCAACTACAATACGAATGAAAACTCACATTAGTACGGTTGTTTGGATTCGTTCCGTAGAGTTTCTTTCCGTTGGAAATCGCATTTTTAATGGATTTGGGAAACACTGTGTTGGTATGGTATGGTGATGGTATCAATTACTGGCAATGTTCCAAATTATGTTCAGCACAAATACAGAGTCGTGAGCACAGGATTCGAAACCTCCGTTTACGTTGCGTATTGCTTGCGTATCGTCAAATGTCAATGTCAAAATGTAAGGCAAATTTGTTAGTTTCAAAAGTGGCATTTGTTTTTTCCATGTTAGGTGGAATTTCACCAAACGCTAAACGTATTTAGTAGCCTGTCATACGTCTGTCAGTTAGTACAAAATGTATTTAAAATTTGATTTAAATACGTTTAGCGTTTGGTAAAAGTGACCCTTCGTGTAGATTCGAAAATAGTATCGAATCCTATGCTCGCTACACAGGATGATATATCTTCTGTTGTTATAGAATTATTGATCAGTATGTTGGGTCATTGACCTGCCATCCGAATTCATCGGTTATTTAGGTACACTGTTTCGGCATACACATAACAATTGAACATATGAATTTAATCCATAGATGGTCACTGATATCTCCCAAACCAGGCCACCACGTTCTATCTAATGTCACCAACAACGCAACAATCGAAAACACTATCGCACGTTCGACAATAACCAAGCAGCGTAAATATTGAAACCATTTCAAAGTCCGTGGAGGCACTAGAATATTCTTGCAGCGGACACGAGCTAGCTTTTACTGCGTGCAGTCCAGTAAAAAAGTATCTTTTCAGAGATAAAGCGGGCAAAAAGCGAGGCAAGTGTCCCGAGAAAATGTCGGTGCAACTATCTGCTGTTAAACGAGGTGTAAAACAATACTGCTAGAGAAAACTATTTGCGTAATTCCTACTTAATTCGTGTTTTATGCAATGTTCTCAGTTTTTACGCGCGCTTGCTATTTCGGCCGCCATTTTGAGATGAAATTTTTGCGTGTTTATGTTATAAATATAAGAAATGTAGAAATGTTTCTTGCAATATAGCCTCATAAATTGACATGCTAAAAAAGGAAAAAAAATACTAATCGATTATGATCTAAAATAAATAATAAAATAACAAATACAACACCGACTTCAGCATCGGTACCCATATAATAACCGAGGCAGTAATAAGCAGGGCAGAAATGGGGCGCACACTTTGCTTTGTCAGGATAAAACAGGATTAAAACATAAAAGCTTTTCCAAGAAAAATATCTCATTCACTGCCGCCCGCTAATACAATACCCCTTTCATCAAGAGAAATTGTGCTGCCGAGGTACCTCCCATTCAAATTGTACTCCGTTGAATTTTAATATGAAGCGAAATGTCTCTATATCGTGCTCATGCGGTCGTAATGAGATGCGCTATGCGAATATTTTTAGGCAGCCTCAAAAAGTTTGGAAAAATGTGCGAAAAATATGCTCAACTTATGTAAATAGTTTGGAAACAAACCAGTTTAACCAGTAAACACTTTTCTTTATTTCGATCGTAATGTGAAACACATCAAGACAGACAGAAACTTATTTTGGTAGTATTTTTTATATAATGTGTAAATTCTAACGAGGTAACTCAAATCGTTTTGAATTGCCAAAAACTAACACTGAAAACAAAAGAAAAGACGGTTTACTAGAGAGACCAAAGCTGTCGTTCTATGAGAGTCACCTAACACCCATTTTATGAGCACAAAGTTCGAAATTCAAACGAAGAAAAACAAAGCGAGCGTAGAACAAAGCGGCGCTTTCAGCCAACTTGCTCTGGTTGACTTCACAGAGGCATAGACAAGGCTGAGAACCATAGAGAGCGGTAGTCGGTCTACTTCTTTTATCGGTGGCACACATACAACCGTGAATGGAACAGTTCGTATCCAATCCAATCAGCGTACGGATTCACTGGATGAAAGTGGCTAGCTGAACAATACAAGTGGTTCTGAAACGGATACTGCGTTTTTTTGTAGGTGAGAGTGGATGTCACTTAGGCAAATGTATTTTTTCCATCACTGCAAAATATAGTGCCACAAACTTATCTGTTCCGGTGACAGCTCACGTAAATGTGTAATATTTCTTCATTCTATAAGATTTTAAGTTTGCCAGTAGTTGTAATTCGCTCTTGTGGTTTCAATAAACTCATCTAATCTATATCAATATATAATTCATTAGTAAATAATGAGATATGGATCAATTTAAGTTAAGAGAAGTTTGTGGCACTGTAATACTGAATTTAGTGTCATCGTATGATATACTGTTGAATGAACGTAGAGCATTGAAAGACAATTATTGTGTGTTATTTCATTCACAACGAAATCTGAACAGCTTTTTGCAATTGAATTTCGATTCAAAATAAAAGTATTTTTTTATCGAATCCATTCTCATATTTAAAACACGGAGTATTTTTCCCACCAGATGAGTCAAACGACCGGTGGTGGGGCGAGTCGGGCGGCCCGCCCGCCCCCGCCGTGGTGGTGCCGCCCCAGAGGCCTTCCGTGTCTACCGTCATCAACGTGACCAGCATCAGCCGGGACGACCCCCCCGCATCCCCGCCGAGACATCACCTGGCTGATAACGAAGGTACCTATTCAATTTTAGTCTGTGTTAGATCTAGCACATGGCTCCCTCCAATGGAAAGAGAGACTGAAGCTTGAAACACTTTCCACCACGATTGTCCTCTACGTATTGATAAGAGAAAGTAATTTAAGTGTCCATGATTTAATATTTGAAACTTTAATATTTTGATAACCTAAAAAACGGGTTTCATTTATCACCGCATTCCTCACCTCAAATTTGAATTAAATACCGAAGGCCCAACTCAACTGACGCGAGCGCTAATGGCTCTATATTAATTACACGCAAACCCCGCATCGAGTTCCGCCATTTGCATAATTCTAATTGAACTGATAAACGATAATCCGTCCCACAGACCAGTTCGACATGATGTACATCTACATCATCGCCGGCGCGGCCGTGGCGCTGCTGCTCTGTGTGGCTGTGGGGGTCGTGCGCTGCGTCATCCACAAGCAGAGCACAGACCAGCCCAAAGGCCCCGACGTGTCCGCCACCACGGAGATCCCTAACGGCTTCAACGACAGCATATCCGAGGTGGACAACGACATCAACATCACCAGCCTGTCCGGCCCCGTGGACACCGTCGACTCTGCCCTCAAGCCGGACGCCATGCAGTTCACCGACGTCGCTTTGAGCCCCAAAATAAACAGATACGTGGGACGCCCCGTGCCCAACACGTACCCGCACGTGAGCACCAACATGTACGGGCAAGTGGCCGAGTTCCCGCTCGAGATGCCTCTCCGGACGATGCCTCACGGCACGCTAGGCCGCGGCGTCGCGGTTAAAACACTCCCCCGAGTGCAAGTGCAAACAGAAACCGACCCTAACACAAGGAGCTTATATCGATACTCCAACGCCCAGTACTACTTCGGGTGACAAGAAGACCCGGGCCAGTGCGCGGACGTCTCCAGGACTTATTGTTTCTAGTTGTGTAGTGAAGTGACTCCACGGTGTAGTGCAGATTCGTTTAGTGAAGTTCGAACGGTACTCTTTGTTCTATTTTAAAATATGGAAACTGTGATATTAATTGAAAGCCCTCTTATTGTGTGAACTCCAGAGTCTAACATGTTGTGAGAGTATTTCGTTGAACTATAGAATTTTAATTTCAGTTGGAAATTTCACAATTTATAATGTTTACAAACAAATGACTGATGACGGTCATCATGATTGAGCCTTTTCAACTTCACCTTGTAAAAATACAAAATGTACAGAATCTTTTTATGTGAAGCATTAATTTAATTAAATAATAATTATTATACCAACATCAAAAATCTTTGCTTTATTGAAGTTATCCACACAAATTAGTAAGACATGTAAACACAAAATCTAATTTCATTCCAGCCAGTGTTTATTTCTTAAAATTTCGTAATCTACCCTTAAAATTCAATACGATCGACTTCCTTCATACACATTTTCATATTACAGCAACTTTTTATTTAACTTGCAATAGGTATGTATGCAGGTAAGTACGTACCAATCTATGTATTATAGGAAAAAAATTGTTCTAACTTATAAAAAAAACAATAAAAACACTTTATTTTTTCCCAAAATGCTCAGCATATTAATGGACCGGGTGGTCTTAACTTTCATATTGAGTTACATCGCATAACCCCTACAACCTTGCTACATAGTAGCCGAAGAGACGCAACGTGCGTCGTATCTTCATGAGTAAATTTACCCTACCGTACCTTACCCTACCTTACCTTATACCTTTAAGGGAAGGGTGCAACAATAAAAATCATCAAATTGCGGTCAGGTTGCTACCCTCAGGTGTGTAATAATCGGGTGGGCGGCGGCTCATAACTTGGGACCAGGCATTATGAAATTTTATAAATAAGATTATTTAAGTTTTCCCTTTTTTGTAGATAAATAAGTTAGTGGATGTTAGAGTGGGGGGTGACTGTATGAATTTGATGAATGTGGGGTGGATGCTCAAAATATATTTTGTTCAAATAATGTAGGTGTAGCGCCAAATATGTCAACATTTTGCAAATTAGAAATTGAGTATTTTAAAATTCGAATGAAAGTTATTCGGTATTTTTGGGTGTTAAAATGAATTTTTCGCGGCCCATTCAGCATGCAGCTCGAGCTACTAGCTTTTAAGCATATTTCACTCCCGTATGACGATTTTTATAGACAAACTACCGTTGATAGTCTCCTATAATTAATTAATAGGTAATGGTTACACTATTAATTAATTTTAATGTTATTATCAATTTCATATTGCATAATTTTGATTACTTTGCGTAAAAACCCATGTCTATATTAAATGGGAAATCTCATCAAGCGGCCCATCTCATAATCGTTCACAGCGTAAACAAACACAAACAATTTAATTCCGGGTAATTTTAAACCAAACCTACGGAAATATCTGCCTAGTAAATATGTAATGGATAAAATAAATAGCTAAATAATAAATAGCCATGTAAACTATGACATTTTATTAGGTAGTTATGGGGAATTTAAAGCGATGAATCCTAACTAATATCATAAATGCGAAAATAACTGTGTCTGTCTATCTGTCTGTTACTCTTTCACGCCAAAACTACTGAACGGATTTGAATGAAATTGGTATATATATATGGTCTAGACCCTGAGAAAGAACATAGGCTACTTTTTATCCCGGAATTCCCACAGGAATACTTTTTAAGGCGAAGTGAAGTTCGCGGGACAGCTAGTACAAATTCTATCCCAAGTTAATTTTTTTAATAAAAAGCTATTCACTGATAATTCGCGCCACGAGGCAGTTAAGGAAAGCATTTTTATGTTCTGTTTTTATTTTTTCTAATTCTGAAAAAAAATTACAGACACTAAATCAGGGAAGTATAATTCTCTTTGCATTAAATTCACTGATTAGTTAGCATTTTTTTAATTAAATAAAATAACAACAGTTGCGACAATCTAGCAAACATGGTTCTTTCATTCATGTCGTGTGTTTAGCAATTTTATCTGACAAATAAAAACTCTGCCTGGGAATATTACCTAATTTGTCACAACAAAAACACGCAATGAATCTTTAACATTAAATTAAATCGATTAGGTAGCTAGTCGGTTTTTACGGGAGCTACGTAAGTATAATGTCATACCTTTGTCATACACAATAGAGTACATACATATTATACTGTCGATCACTTATTTCCCAGAATACCAAGATAATAATCCCCGTGATCTATTTCGGGTAAACCAACTTGTAATAGTTGTAATTATGTTAATAAAACAGTATTACCAACGCAACGTAACTATACAAATCTGATAATTGTGTTACCACCCTAACAAGTCTCATAGAAACATAATTCATGAGTTTATCTCTACCCTTCCCTTCAGTGCTTTAATTCTGTTAGGTTGTCACTCGTAACTCATAACTCATGCCTGACTTACTGGTAACAACCGTGTTGGGACCGATACCATACGAAATGTTTGATTATAATGTGATAAATTACTGGGTTGCTATTATTTATTTTTCAATCTGATCTTTTGTTTTTTTACATAAGTACAGATACGGATAGGTAAATAATGATTCTGAATAAGTAAACGGATAAAATTTAGGGTACTTAAACTAGTTAATCATCGCATACTAATTTATAATTTACCATTTTATAGCATCTTTAATCTGATTCATGTACATTTTTGAGCTAAAATGTATTATAATGATATCCTTCAAATATTACTTACACATAATAATATGTAATAATTATAACAGGTTAGACCATAATTATATTTTACATAACCACCACCCAAAACAATTTTATTCCAACTAAACCTCTAAAATCTCGCTCCACTCACACTTTTCACCTACAGCAATTATTTTCCCAAACTTAATGATCTGCAAAACGATATTACACACGGAAAGCCCCTCGCTAACCGTCCGCGGCACCACTAATGATATGAAAATAGACTTCATTCCAGCCCTTGTTAAGACTTCATAACGAAGACACCAGGAAATTTACATATAGAACACCGAAATACATCCCTATATTTGGAAGTTACCTACCTTCATCACTGACGAGATCAGAAACCGCCTAAAGAAACTTTTAACCTGTCGATGTCATCCGAACCTTGTCTAAGCGCCAGAGAGTTTAAATTACGTTGAATTAGTTGTTAGCAAGTTTGCTTTAGTTATGTGGTACTAAGCCGACTGGACGACCGAGTTAGAGCCCTGTTGGAAAACTTTGTGTAAACGTGCAGTCGCTACCTGGGATGTGTAGTTTTGTCGTGGCCTTTGTTTGTATTGTAAACTTGGATAAACTTTATGAACATACGCATACGTGTCTCAACTCTATAAACCAGGGGTTTGGGTTTGCTAACTTAACTAAGTTAGCTAATAATATTCCTTTATTATTGAATATTTTTTTATGTTTGCATTAGGCTTATTTAAATAATACTAAGCGGCGAAAAATATCTTATGATTGTCAATAAAGTTAATCATAATTGTCAAAAAAATATCGCGATATGGACAGATTTCTCAAAAACAAAGGTGATGCAGGTCTACGTAAAATTGTATGGAAACTGGTAAAATTACATCATAATTTGTTCATAACAAAGGGCCCGGGCGCACAGTTCAAGTTGGTCGCCCACCAGATCACTACCCCCTATTCTGCTCAACATAGTGGGGTGTCATGATTGACGCGACGAAAGATGGTACTCGATGGCTGACGAAATGACAAGTGACGTGAAGGAAATGATGAGCAACATGCCGCAGCTGCTCTCGTAAGCATTTTCACCCTCGCTCGTGTCTCGAGTTCAACTATAAATAATACGGAAAAATATGTTAAACGGCCCTATTCCGAATAGGGCCGTTTCTTTTAAAAGGAGTTCTGGAGTGGATTATTTAAGTAGGTAGTAAAAAATATATACTATATAATTATACCTTGTTTCACGAGGAAATACATGTGAAAGGACCCTTATTACATTCGACTAAGGGTAGTTATTGTTTGTATCAGTGTTTCCCCGTGAAACAAGGTATAGGTATTTTTAAGTTCATTTTTGATCAGCATTTTTAGGCCTACCAATAAGTACTTACCTATTTCCTTTAAATGTTTGCCATTTACAGATAAGGATGCATTGCTTTTTATGTAAACATGGTTTTATTTATTCATCATGAAAGTGATAAAAATGAGTGGTGAGGTGTAGGTGGTAAAAATAAATCATTATACGCAGGTAATTAGATATGCATAGGTATACCTATCAAAGTAAGTAATAATTTGAGGTTTGAGGGCGCCCTTTTATTATAAGTATTGTAAATGTTATGGTTACAATTCAAATTGACTTTATAAACCGTCATATTATCATTAATTAATTAAAGCTACCTACTTGCTACTTTATATCTCTAGTCCATCCATCCAAAGGTGGTCTGGAAGAGATCGCTATGATCATTTCTTGGTGTAAGTACCTACAAATAAAGAGAACTCTATCTATCTATCTACAAGGTAAAACAAATATAGCTATTCCAAGTTTTAAGTATCCATATCCATTATACGAGTATATATTATAGGTATACCATTACAGAAACCACTGAATTATTTAATCTACTTCCCTTAGATTTTCAATGAATTTTCCTAATAGCAACTAAGTATTAAGCTCTACTTAACTGGTTTTGTCAAAAAATAAAAAAGAGGGAGAAAAAGGAAGGAATCTAGATCCTATTTCACGTAGTAAAATCGCTTGTGAAAGCCCGTAACATAAGTAAATAAGGTTAGTTTTGGCTTGTATCAAGATCCTTCTCGAGACTCCCTCTAGAACGCTCCAACTATTTGAATAAGCCATTGATCTCCTTTACTCCGGTTCTCGACTCATTTAACTAACGAGATAAAACAATAGTTTCAAGGTTTGTGAATTTTATTTAAAAACTTGTTCGGAGGAAACGAATTAAGCACTTTTCCGTAATTTACGGGTAATAACCCGTTGAAAATGGCTGCTGAAAGTGTCGTTAACACGTCTGAAAAGTTTAAACCACTCAATTGAAGAGCTGAAGATAAGGGGTTAATTTGAAAGTTGCTGCCGCATTATAAAAGCCACTGTACGAATTTGTATTTATTATAAATAAATAAACATAAATGATTATAATATGTATAATAGCGGTTCCCGCGCGCTTCGCTTCGCCTTAAAAAGTTTTCCCGTGGGAATTCCGGGATAAAAAGTAGCCTATGTTCTTTCCCAGGGTCTAGACCGTATGTATACCAAATTTCATTCAAATCCGTTCAGTAGTTTTGGCGTGAAAGAGTAACAGACAGACAGACAGACAGATAGACAGACAGACAGACAGACACAGTTACTTTCGCATTTATAATATTAGTTAGGATGAAACATTTGCGCGAACTGGACAATCCGTCCAACACGGTTTTAAATTTTATACAAGTCCTAATCGAGCTCGAGTACTTGTCACCTACACGATAAGAAGAAAGAAAATGGCGACCATACAAATTCTTGTTTAGCTTGCAAAGTGCAGTTTAGTTAGCCAAAGATCCGCAACGCAAACACTAACAAGCTGCACTTGTAATCTAGAATCTAGTACATCTAAAATATCTGAACACTCACCCATTAGTAGTTTGACAGTTCGAAAAAAAATAAACTAAAAAGCCGACGAGGAGGTCGCCACATCGTCTAGGCACTCCGCCAACAGCCGTATTCTGTAGCACTTGGATGAAACACATTCTACTATGTTATTATTATTACGATACGATGGTAACTAAGCTAACCGGGTTACCTTTTCACCAAGGTGGCAAACCATAGCCTAGAAGAGTTTGTCACCGTTTGAGTAGTCATAACTAAAATGGAATTTGTATAATGGTGCTTCGGCCACCTGCAACGTATGTGCGTATCTTCCAAGCTGATTTAAATAGTGTTCAGTTAGTAAAAACCTTCTCCTACTGCGACCTCAACTCTAATCTACTAAGATAGTCTAATCACTAGACTAAAACGTCGAGAAAGAAGTTTTCATAAAGACTGCATAAGTACTTACTTCAATTTTTTTACCATCTGGTATCTATCTAGGTATGTCGTGAAAATTTACCATGGAGCTGATGCTGGAATGGGACAGAAAATGTTATGTCTTATAAAATTAAGATTTCTATTCATAGAATTATGTAAATACATACTTCATAAATAGTTTGATTTCGTACTTATTTCATAATTTATGTACTTATATACATTATAATTATATTACTTATGTAGACAACTAATATCCAACTCAACTAAAAATCATCCACTCGATCAACCGTAAACACTAGGATATTCATCGGCGATTTAAAATAGCTATCCGAATAAGCATTATCTAGGAACTAGCGTTATTAAAATACTGTCAATATTACCTGTAACAACAATATTACACGTGTCACGTCTCTTGATAAAGCTAATGGGGTAAATTTAGGTAGGTAATAATTATGATGGTTAATATGTAACGTCAAAGATATTACTTATATTATATTAGAATACACTTATTTCACAGTATCTATAGTACAGCAGTCATACAGTTACATTCAAAGGTAACTTAATCAAGAACCAGCCACCTAGGTACACGACGATTTCATTATTTGTGCACTTAAAAAAAACGAAACAGCCAGCAACAAAATAATAAGGCCTCAGAATAAGGAAGTGCGCTTTTGGCTCAGGTGTCTGAATACAGCCGGCACGACGTCGTTTTAGTCACTTTACTATTTCAGAGGTGATGTAGAGGGCCGTAATTAAAAAGTGCCATTTAACACCTGGCCGACACGCCGGGTGAAGCGAACTGGCACTGCGCAGCGGAACGAATGGGAGCGAAACGGAGCGAAACACTTCATACATTTACTGTCATGTAATGTGACAGCCAGGATGCATGAAAGGAGCATTCCCGAGTTAGTTTTCAAGTAAACCTTATAGGCCCTGCCCTTCCTGGCTGCAACTCACTATCGATAGGACTAGTTCATCCTTTCGCCACGAAGATAAAGCTAGAAAAGACCTAGTGTCCTAGAGTAATAAGTAGGTAACAGGTAGGGTACATTATTTATTTTCTAATCTTTATGATTTATGGGTCGTATGCTAACAAAAGTCTTGTGTGAGTGGGTGTACTTACTAACTTGTAATGTGTACCTTTTTTGTGAATAAATACATAGGTATTATATTATTTCGTATTCCAAATCAGAGAAACAGTATGATATTACTATCTATGGGACGAGATAATGTTTCAAAACTGGGTCAAGATATAGTATTTTACTAAAAGTATTCAAACATTAAAATCGAAGAACTTCTACAAAAATATTAGTTTTATAATCTGTACGAATAACGCAGAACGCATAACCGTTATAATAAAATTCTAGCAAAAGAGTCCTCTGTATGACTACCAATAGCGATAAAATGAAGGTTTTGTATAAGTCAACTTTATCTTCCAGGATACAGGCTTAATATCTCATTGCATTTGCGCAGCACAGAGAGATTTTATAGCGGTTAATATTTTTCAGTCCACGATATTTTTATTTTAAAAGATTTTATTTTTTACTTTTCGCTTTGCGGTTTTTGTGCTCACTCGCTTGTTCGAACGCGTTACACGGAATAACTGTTTTTATTTTATGAAATTCCAAATATTTTACCACTTTGATTCTACTCGCAATTTAAACAATACTTTCAATTTAATATTATTATGATAATTAAATTGTTTTCCACCCATACCACATCCAACTATAATATTATACCGTTGCATACATTAGTTACTAAATTAAGTACTAATACTTAGCGTAGAACGCTTCGTTCATTAAATTTTCTCTTAATTAATACGAAGCTACCTCAATATAATATTCTTAACTGACTCCAAATTAAGTCGAGGAACAATAAGATCGTATTTGAATAATAATTATTTCGTGAAAGGAGGATTATAAATGAAAATACAATTTAATAGTTTGCATACCAGCCAAGGCGATTAAAATATTAACAAAATTCATAATAAAATGAGATCCCTGTGATTTAATTAAACATACTAGCTACTTTAATTTTGTGTTGTTTAGTGACGGTGTTTTTTTATATATTTTTTTAGATTCAAATATCTTTATTTAACATTAAATGTGATGTGGTACTTTGCTTTAGCTTTAGCTGCGTTGCTTAACAGAATTAAAGTTCTTCAGAATAAACCTTAATTTTGGGTTCTATTAAACTTTTTAAGACCCTGTATAGGTATTTTATGTTTGAAACAGTGCATTATACAGGGTTATTGGTAAGTAGACCGGATCCTTTCAGGAGGTGATAGAGGAAGGCATTTCCAGGCGATTGAACCCTATAATGCATTATCCGAAACTTAACCATTTCTAAAATATTCAATATTTAAGTTTTTTTAAAAAATTGCCAAAATTTTATGTTTAAAACCGAAATAAAAAAAACTAGCCCTATATCAATAATTTTTTTGGTTGTTTTGCAGAAGTAACAAATTGATAAAATAATTTAAATAATCAAATTTGCATTATTTGACTTAAATTAGACACAATACCTCAAAATAGTTTAACATTTAAAAAAAATATTGAGAACGTAAAAACAAATAAGTTAAATTAAAAAAGAATGTAATATGATAATTTTTTGTGCACTTTAGCTTAAAAACATGGCCAACTTATAAGCTTTCAAATATGATATTTCAATATCAAATCAATTAAGGTATCACCAAGATATGGCCAAAACAACCAGCACAGGCGGACATAATTCAATAGAAAAACGAACAAGTTTAGCCTAATTTAAAGGTAAAAAGTGTGATTGTTTTCAGTCAGTTGACTTTAGTATGGAATCCCCTATTGAGTTTTCTCCGCCTTCTCTGGTTGTTTTGGCCATATCTTGGTGATACCTAAATCGATTTGATATTGAAATATCTTATTTGAAAGCTTATAGGTTAACCATGTTTTTTAGCTAAAGTGCACAAAAAATTGTCATATGAGATTCTTTTTTAATTTAACTTATTTGTTTATACGTTATGAATATTTTTAAAAAATGTTTAACTGTTTTGAGATTTTGTGTCTAATTTAAGTCAAATAATGCAGATTTGATTATTTTAATTAGTTTATTAAGGCGTTACTTCTGCAAAACAACCAAAAAAGTTATTGAAATATGGCTAGTTTTTTTTAGTATCGGTAAGTTTTGGCAAAAAATTTAAAAATGCTTAAATATTAAATATCTTAGAAATGGTTAAGTTTCGGATAATGCATTATAGGGCTCAATCGACTGGAAATGTCGTCTTCTATCACCTCCTGAAAGGATCAGGTCTACTTACCAATAACCCTGTATATACTAACGACCTACGATTCACAATCTAAAAGCGTTCTTATAATTTATTTCCACACGTAAAAAATATGAAATTTTAATTAGTAACAAGAACTATGCTGTTTCTAGAATGCTATGCTGCATACAATTTTGTTAATAAAATTAAACTTGCAGTAAAAATATTTCAAGTTTATGAAATATTGTTACTTGAATGCCATACAACATGTTATGCCATAGCATAGATCTAGATGTATTCCTTGAGTGCATTGTACAATATACATACATTAGTGTGATTATTACACTATAAATCAATTGTACTGACTGATTGATCAAGTGTCTCATTTAATTGATTGCACTAACATATTGTTAGACATTCTCCACTACTACTTACCTACATCGTCTTATAAGCCGGGTTGGTTTTAAGGGTTAAATTAATAAATAAGTATCGCAACTAAAACTAAGCTAACTTTATAATTAATGCTACATTTATCTACAACCTATTTAAAAGTCAATTTCTACAGGTATTCCGAAAATAGGTTAATGAGAGCACAGCCCACAATTTACTTTACCACTTTAACTAAAACTGTGTTCGAATTTCAGCCGGCATCGCTTTGCAAAATACGTTTTTTTCCAACACCTTTATTCTTCTTTTCCACCAAACGGTGGTTTTAATTACTTCCGACGTTGCCGACGAGGCAGTCTCGAAACACCAATTCTATTTGTATTTTCGCAGCCCTAGTTGTCATTTATGTGCTGCGTCTCCTTTCTTTTCATGGAAATAAATAGGGACGGGATGAGGGGAAGTTGACTGTCGGTTGTTTCAGAACCGAGGAGAGTTCGGAATATGGTGCGCCTGTCCATTTGTGGCACTCCAGTCCTCACTCTTGGGAAATGTGCGTGGCCAGTTATAGCCGCGCGTGATGCTATCGGACAAAACTGCTCGATTTAACTCAAGACCCTAGCCCATTTTGATGGAGTATTATTATTACTTAATCGTTTCAAACGAATGTAGATTTCGTTTATGGATTGTTTATTTTCATTTCAAAAGTAGACTGAAAGTTCAAAATGACAACGACCTTTCAGAGTTTTTCGTTTACATATAATGTGCTTGAAGCTTTAAACTCATAAATTTAAAACCGATTCTCGATAAACTTTCCGAGGATAAACTTTTGTATTTCTACGAACTCAACACAGACAGTTTTAATCTTACGCCGGCTTCGTGAGAAACCCGCCGGCAGAGCAGATGGCTTCAGCCGACTCTTTAATAAAAATGGCTCGATCCACAATAAGCCAGAGCTCTAACCAGCACAAAATTTAAATCCTGCTTAAGTTAAGAGCCTTCTTTTGTACTCGTGGCTTACTAAAACTTATGACCGACTTCTCCGTTCGCGATGACAGCCGCCGCGCTTTCACAATTTGCAGTTCTTTGCAATAAACACAAGTGTAGAGCTGAACTAAATTGAGAGCAGCTCTGCTTGTTTGTTTGAGTCCGTAAAGCAATTTGAATTTTTAACCTGCAACTCCCAGCTGCGGAAAAGATTTTCTATTAATTTTAAGAAAACGCCGAGACTCTGTTGAACAAAGGATTCTAGGAATTACGTGTTTTCTTAAACGAAAACAGTAAACGCTAAATGAAATGCATACGTTTTCCAAATAAACATTTGAAAATGCTGCGCGCTTCCTTTCAGATGCATAGCAAATTATCTCGGCTACGTATTAACCCCGCGTGCATCGTAGCCTAGTTTCCACTTTTTCATTTCATTCTACATTCATTTCGCAATGTTCTCTGGATCGTTCCAGTCCTATTTGCGAGTTAAAACAACTTTGGGATACATAACATACAGGTGAGGCCGTACTGTATTTTTTGCCGGCTTTAGTTCTCGACGGACTTGGGCCTACGTTTAATATTTATTTTAAAAAAGCTCGTCTACTCTAATATCTACCGGAAGATACATTTTTGTCTGCTTGTATTAAAAATTAGAGGATTCAAATGTTTTGTCTTATCAGTTTACACAAAAAAATCATGTATGTAGGTACTAACGAACTTAAAAATCACTAAGAATTGTATTTAAAAAATAAACAGCAAATAATAGAAAACAGCTTAAATATAACATAATATAAAAAATAATATACTATAATATAAATATACCAATAGCAAAATAGTTTTGTTATTTTTTTTACTCTGGAGCACCGTATTATTTTTTCGCGAATTTCTAGTCGTAGAACAAAGGGTTATTAAGGATTACCCCCTGAGTTACCACCTTTCAGTTCACTCTTTCAACATCCTTACTAATATTATAAATGCGAAAGTAACTGTGTCTGTCTGTCTGTCTGTCTGTCTGTTACTCTTTCACGCCAAAACTACTGAACGGATTTGAATGAAATTTGGTATACATACGGTCTACACCCTGGGAAAGAACATAGGCTACTTTTTATCCCGGAATTCCCACGGGAAAACTTTTTAAGGCGAGGCGAAGCGCGTGGGAACAGCTAGTTGTATATAATATTAAGAGATGATTCAATACAAACACCGAGTTGGGCAGATTTCCGTATTTTAATTCAGGGGCAACGCCTACAGCTATCATCAGCCAATAATCATCCACTGCTGGACATATGCCTCTCCCAAGGAGCGCCACAACACTCGGTCCTCGGCCTTCCTCATCCAACCACTACACGCCTACAGCTACTATCGTGAAACAAACGACAGTAAATATATTATGTAGTGGACAAAACAAATGAACGTTTTCGTTTGTATTTGCGCAAACTGTAAAAACTTGCACCTACAGAGTACCCTACCAACATAGAAAATGTATTACAATGTTACGTACGCTAAGTGAGTTTACAGTGCAGTACATATTATACGCTCCGTACCAAATTATTTATTATCTTACAATACAGGTACTTACTGTAAAATGCGTCAAGAATGTCTGAAGAACTTATTTATTCTAAGCATTTTCGTACTGGGGGGTAACTCTATATGACGAAAAACTAAGTTTCGAAGCGCTGCTGTGAGCCTCGACTCTATATCCTTGTATTAAACGTGCCGATTGCACGACAGCTCTCGTTCGTTAGTTTTTCGTCAGAATAGAGTAACCCTCCTGGTTATAATATTTTGTGGTCCGCCTCATCGTACTTGTCACAATAAAGCATATTATTACCCTCATTTTGGTGAACCTCTATATGGTTGGGTTAAATACATTTTATTTATTCATAAGCGTTAACGCGTGATAAATATTGTTTATGTTGATGTAAATGGCGGTGAGCGCTGTGCACTTTCTAGATATTATAAAACAGTAGACCCCAGTGTATCAAGTACAGAAAAAAACTTACTTCAAAATACAATTAAGAACTTACTTCAAAGTAAAAAAAGGTTTTTTTTGTCTGATGTTGATACTTACACATTTTTGTCATTAGGTACCTACTACGTCGGTTTTGAGCAGTTTTCACGTTTCAAATACAAATATTTTTTTAAATAATTTAATTGCGCTAAAAAAAACGCGTTTTTCACGGGTCTTTTTTTAAGGAAACTTAAACTTGCTGAACAGTTTTGAACCTACAGTTTAGCTAGTAAACTTTCACACTAGACCCATCGATGTGGCCTAAAACGTGTAAGTATTTCAGCCAACACCCAGCAGTACTGTTATTATTCTGCGGCGGCGGCCACAAATCACATAGCTGCCATGTCGCTGAGTGAGCCGGGAGTCTATACTCATCACGTATTCAATATATTGCCAACTTGGGCTTCTGATTGAATAGGTGTGTGGGTGTTGGTTGTTTCAACCCCAAACTAAAAGGCGGACGTTATCAGGTTTACGTTTCCATCTGTTGTTGTCCAAAATGGAACGCAGGAATCCAATAATAGTACTAGTTGTGAGAGTTGCTTTTCCGTGCATTTTTAGAAATAATTCAACAAAATTGTTCGTCAAAATTATGCTCTTGTTTAAGTATCATTATTATCAAAATAAAACATAAAAGCTCAGATACATTATATATTAACAGTACTACAAACATTAACAATAATACAAAAGGTACTTTCCCATTATTTTAACAACATCTCCGTATTTCAGGTGTTAAAAATAGCTCGTAAAACAATGAAGCTCCCCTAAATGTGGCTGTTTTCATTTCATGTCTTGAATAGCTTTGACAGGGAATCTCTAAAATCTTTTATGGTTACGTCACGTAAAAGTGACGGAATAAATTTCCAATACCTTGGTAACAAAAACGACGTCTCGATGTCATGAAACTCATGAAAGAGTTATGGAAATACAGTGAGATCACATAAATTCAAAGTAGTAAAAAGAGATTGTGCAATACAGTTGATGAAATAAAAGACAGTGCCAGAGTGGTGGGCAAGAGTAGGAGATGAATATGACTTTCTGTAACCCAAAAATAATTAGGTATCTGAATTGAGACGATGTTGGGGAATTCATTTTAATTATCGCGACGAGTTTCTTGATAGTCTTTGATTTAAAAATATTGTCATTTGTACGTAGAAATCACCCTATTTTATCGAACAGACTCCAATTGATGTAATTAACCCTCAGTTTCAGAAAGGCTTTTCAGAATCAATAATTTAATATCTCTGAATTCATCCGTATAAACAGACAAGGACGGTGATCACAAGCCGGGCCGTGGGCCGTGTCTAACTCTCAAAATAATACCATTCTTCGTTAAATGGCCTTTAGTATGCTAATGCTAACGTGAAGCTAACAAGTTACTTTGGTAAAAGTTGAGGCTCGTAACCAATAGTTGCGGCGGTGGATAATATTATTAAATTGGCTGAACTATCTGTGGAGTAACTTCAACTCGATATAGTTAGGAAGGTTAGGCGCTGCTCGTTTCGTTTAGTAGAAAGTGAATCCATACTCATTGCTATCGGTGTACGGCTCATAATAGTAGGTATCGCTCCAGTTTCTGTAAAATAGCTTTAAAATACTTTCTTAATTAAATTATGTATCAACATTGTACACAGAAAGACGTCAATCCTTACCCTATACTTACAAAATCGACGTGTACTACGATTCCTGTGAAAAGAATATGCATTACAAAAGACAGTAAATGATAATAAAAACGTTATGGCGCGTGAACTATTGACACAAAGAGATCTGACGAAGCACTTCAATGCATTGCCTATTCACTTCGGGCTTGACCCGTGGATTCAGCTCAGAGAGAATGCAGTGTCTCTTAGCTCACCATGATAGAGTACAGATTCGTTTAAAGTCAAGTATCCACACTGTCGTGGCAGAGCTGCTATACCTTACGCAGAGTATAACGCATCCATCTTTGGCTTGGCTCTGAGCCAAGCATTGCTCCTAATAAGTTTTGTGACTGGTAATAGGCCTGTGAAGACATAAAGCAGTATCAGAAAGCCATTGCTTGAATTGCTTGCTTTACATGTTCATTCATCATAATTTAATTGGTACATCAAACATTACGATATTATAATAAGAATAGCGCGACTTAAAAAATTACAGGCACGCTACAAAAAAAACAGTGCGTACAGGCTCTTATCGGTATTATAGCGGTAAGAAACGTGATGAAACGTCTACGTCACAATATAAAGTAATAAGATACAAAACAATCAACGCCAACTGCATTGACTTTATTGCGGAACCCTCATAACTTGTCAACCCCACAGGACGCCAGCTGAACCTTTCCACTCTCATTCACAAAGTGACGTCACAGTCACAGTCTCAGACAGAAGGGTACGTACCTCTCAGGAGGCAGTAAGTGGTGTGTACCTATCTTGTTTCAAGGTACTATACCTACCTACCTACTTAACTATTGTAGTAGGGAGTCAAACATTAATTTGTTGAATTACTTTGGTTTGTAGTAAGTTGAAGCTGAGGGAAGACGTGAAGATAGAGGAGCTGGAAGAGGAAATCAGCAAGTTAAAATGGGACATTATAGGGTTATCCGAAGTCCGACGAGAGGGAGAGGATACGGAAATTCTCCAGTCCGGAAACTTGCTGTACCACCGGGAGGGCGACCAACTGTCCCAAGGGGGTGTCGGGTTCATCGTCAACAAGTCCCTCGTCAACAACATCGTTGAAATCGGAAGTGTGTCGACACGGGTTGCGTACCTCATCCTGAGAATATCTAAACGATACTCAATGAAGATCATACAGGTTTACGCACCCACATCTAAGCACACCGATGATGAGGTCGAACTTGCGTATGAAGACGTATCGTCTGCCCTGCGTAAGTTCACTACTCATTTCACGGTGGTGATGGGAGACTTTAACGCGAAACTCGGAAAACAAGAAGGCGGCGAGACGAAAGTGGGGTCACATGGATTTGGAGTCAGGAACCATCGTGGGCAAATGCTGGCTGACTTCTTGGAGAAGGAGGGCCTCTATATGATGAACTCCTTCTACAAGAAGAAGCCACAAAGGAAGTGGACGTGGATTAGCCCCGATGGGAAGACTAAAAACGAGATCGACTTCATATTGACGGATAAGAAGCACATATTCAATGATGTCTCAGTGATCAGTAGGGTTAAGACCGGCAGCGATCACCGACTCGTAAGAGGCACTTTGAATATAAACTGCAAAATAGAACGCTCCCGTCTAATGAAGTCCACGCTCCGTCCTACTCCTGCTCAAATCCAGGATCCCGAAAGCTTTCAGTCTGAGCTTTGCGACCGCCTGATATGTTTAGAGAATTGCGTTACAGTTGACGATTTAAATAATAGGTTTGTGGAAACTGTCCGAGAGGTAGGATCGAAATATTTTTCGTCCCGAACCAACCGAGGACCTCAAAAACTCTCAGATGGGACTCTGAGTCTCATAAGAGAACGGAGAGAAATGAGGTTGCAGTCTTCAGTTGATATGGTCGAATACAGACGTCTAAACAGACAGATCGCCAAAGCAAGACGTTGCGATATGAGACGCTACAATTGCAAGCGCATTCAAGACGCAATAGAGCAAAACAAGGGCTCCAAAGTCTTTGCTAGAGATCGATCTGTTCGGCAGACTCTGTTGACCCAACTGAAGACCGACACTGGCAACACCGTTTCATCAGTGCCCGAAATTCTGGGAGAAATTGAGAGATTCTACGGACAGTTATACACCACAACACAAAACCCTATTACCAGCGGTGCTCACGACAGCCGAGCGCCACTCACCCGACACTATACCGAAGATATTCCGGACGTCAGTCTAGACGAGATTAGTATAGCTCTCAAACAGCTAAAAAACAACAAAGCTCCGGGAGATGATGGAATAACAACAGAACTTCTGAAAGCCGGCGGTAGACCGATTTTAATAGCACTTCGGAGGCTGTTTAATTCCGTCATACTCGAAGGCACAAGCCCGGAGGCATGGAGCAGAAGTGTAGTGACTTTGTTCTTCAAGAAAGGCAACAAAGCCCTATTGAAGAATTATAGACCCATTGCACTTCTGAGCCACGTGTACAAGCTGTTTTCGAGAGTTATTACGAATCGTCTCGAGCAAAGACTCGACGACTTCCAGCCACCCGAACAAGCCGGGTTCCGAAAAGGCTATAGTACCATAGATCACATACACACGCTTCGGCAGGTTATACAGAAGACCGAGGAGTATAATCTACCTTTATGTCTAGCGTTTGTGGACTATGAGAAAGCCTTTGATTCTATTGAGCTCTGGGCGATGCTTCAATCCCTTCAGCGGTGCCATATAGACTATCGCTATATCGAGGTGTTGAGATGTATGTACAATGCTGCCACAATGTCAGTTCGATTACACGAACATAGCACAAAACCGATCCAGTTGCAAAGGGGCGTGAGACAGGGAGATGTTATTTCTCCGAAACTGTTCACCTGTGCACTGGAAGATGTTTTTAAGCTTGTAGAGTGGAAAAGACTGGGCATTAACGTCAATGGCGAATATATCTCTCATCTACGATTTGCTGATGACATAGTTATTATGGCGGAAACGCTGGAGGAGTTAGGCGAAATGCTCACAGACCTCAATGATGCCTCTAAACAAGTTGGGCTGAAAATGAACATGGACAAGACAAAGGTCATGTCGAACGAACATGTTTCATCATCGCCCGTAACTGTAGGAGGTGTCACCATCGAAGTTGTTGATCAGTATCCCTACCTAGGACAAGTGATCCAATTAGGTAAATCCAACTTCGATAAAGAGGTAGCTCGTAGAATCCAACTCGGATGGGCAGCGTTCGGGAAATTACGACACATCTTCACTGAAAACATACCTCAGTGTCTGAAAACAAAAGTTTTCAATCAGTGCGTGTTGCCAGTGATGACTTACGGAGCCGAGACGTGGTGCTTCACCAAAGGGCTTATCCACAAGCTCAGAGTTGCTCAGCGTGCTATGGAAAGGGCTATGTTAGGCGTGTCCCTGCGAGATAGGATTCGTAATGAAGAAATCCGCAGGAGAACTAAAGTTACCGACATAGCCAAAAGGATTAGCACGCTGAAGTGGCAATGGGCTGGCCACGTAGCCCGCAGAGCCGACGACCGCTGGAGTAGAAAGGTTCTGGAGTGGAGACCCCGTGTCGGCAAACGGCGTGTCGGTCGCCCCCCAACCCGTTGGTCTGATGATCTGCGGAAGGTAGCGGGAAGCCGCTGGATGCAGATGGCGGGTGACCGTTTGGGGTGGCGATCGTTAGGAGAGGCCTATGTCCAACAGTGGACTACGGAAGGCTGAGAGAGAGAGAGAGTAGTAAGTTGGTGCCATATTTCTTCAGATTACTTTGTCACCGCACCAACATCAAAAAAGAACAGTTCCTGCTTAGGTATATTTGTACTGTCACATATAATTAGTGTAAACCTTAAATTATTTCTTCCATTTTAGTGGTTTTTTGAAGTCGGTTTTTTAATTTTTTTAATTATTATTTTATATATTAATATTTTTTATTAATTTCAATTTCAGTAATTTATTCAAGCAGAACAATATTTACTTTTATTTTTATTAGCCTTTTTGGTGTCCCACTGCTGGGAATAGGCCTTCTTATATGTATATTTGGTCCAACGATCGTGATCCTCTGCCACTTCGGACCATTCAGGTAGGAACTTGTCCAAGTCGTCCCGCCATCTCCGCCTAGGTCTTCTTCTTCCTCAGCGACGACGTCGGTCACTGGGCATCCACTCGGTGACAACTCTGGCCCACCGGTCCGGGTTCATGCGACAGACGTGGCCTGCCCAGTCGTGGACCTGGCTTTGCGGTCTATGCGCCCACGACTGAAATTCGAGTCAAGGAATGTAAAAACTAAATACTTATAGAAAATTAAGAATTTTGCAACATTTGTTTCTATCCCTCAGAGCATACTTTGACAACCACAATAGTTTAGTGATAATCAGGAAATGAGATGAAAGCTAGAGCATAAACTCTAATATCATTTGAATAAGGTGTCCGTAAGAAATTAATTGTGCACTGAAAAGACTTACAGTTAGTATAACTGTAGAGTGTAGACTGAACGAAAACTTTTAAAATTCAGTCATTCTTCGATGAGCTAATGATTATGATATTCCTTACAGTCACCTAGCTGGACCTGAACCTACGTAGGAGTTATAAAGTACTGGTATAATTTTCATCACTTCAGAATTATGAGTGTTATAAATTTAAACAATGAAGTAGTAGATGATCACTAAACTGTACGCACCACACACCGCGGGCTTTCTCTTCCATAAACAAGGAAGACCCAAATTCTTCTTTTTTACGTCCAAAATGGGAGAGTTGCTACTAAAATATCTTACAGCGTTTAACCATCAGGTTTAATGGGCGATAAACGTCGAGATTATGGCCTGCCATGAAAGTCTTCAGTGCAGCGTGTGGATGCACTGGTAATTTAACTGCATCGTAATATCGATCGATGGATGTGTGGGAAACAGGATAATTAAATATAAAATTTACATAAACCCTTGCATATAGGTAGGTCACTTTAAAAGTACGTTCTGTTTTAGTAATATAGAGATTTTACCTGTTATGAGCCAAAACTTTTGTTATATTGTACCCTAAGTATAACTATTGCAAGACGCATGGTAACCGTTTATTAAAGGAGTCTACACACCAAACCCGCCGACCCGCCGACACAGCCCGGCGGCTTGGTGTCGGCGACCCAAACCCGCCAACCCGCCTATATGTGTCATGGGGCTGTGTCGGTGAGTTAGTCGGCGGCAAGAAATCATGTACAACTTTTTTAGTTAGTGATTGCAGTGTGTACGAACGTGGAGTGTCGGCGGGCAACTGAGCGTGCGCGTACGCAAGTCGCCGGCCATGCCGCCGACTCGCACGCGCGGGTACGAGTCGCCGACATGATTCTTGAAACAAAGTCGCCGACACCAAGCCGCCGGGCTGTGTCGGCGGGTCGGCGGGTTTGGTGTGTAGACTCCTTAAGTCTTACCTTCTATATACTTACTTACCTAGATGACCACATCGACACAGGTGGTATGAATCTTTTATAGCTCAGACTAGCATTTTCCAACTAAATCTTGCATAAGGTTTAAACCAGTACTTAATATTCCGGGCAGATATCTAACCCCAAGCTTAAGCTAGCTCTCCAAACAAAATTAACTCGATCCTCATTCGCATATTGTGAGTCGGAGTGTCGTACTGAGTAGACCGTAACGTGTACTAAACAGAAGGGGCCTTATTCTGGGGAAATCTGCAGACAATCCTGTTATAATTTCCAGTTAACCCGCTCTGTAGCCACAGCGGGTAGCTTATGTATTTGACGTAAAATAGATACCTTTACTGAAAATATACTGCCTGTTTCACGATTTCTGCATAAAGTGAGACGTTGTCCCTGTCTTCGGTGGCTTTTTTTTTTATTTAGCCACTGCGAGATAGGCTCCAACGTAGTCTTAAACACACTCAAAGGAAAGGATGATCAACAACTTTCTTCTCGGGAAAGCTTTTTATAATATGTATACGTCCAATACATTGAATTCTAAAACTGAAACTTAACGTCTTTTGAAAATATATTATACTTGGAGCTGCGGGCTTTTCTGTGCTACCCACAATTGTTTTTCAGAGTCGCTGGGCCTCAGAGAATAAGCTAGTAGACCCTAAAAGTTGTACCATTAAATTGACACTGCTCCCAGGGCGAGGCGCCGCCACCTGCGCCCCAACAAGTAAACATTACTAAAACGTAAATACAACAGTTGTGACACTTTGCCCTCCAAGCGCATATTTTTGTTTTTTAAATTGTAGTTAATAAACATTATGTTATACCGGATGAGTCTTGGCAAATGCAGAAAGCAATAAAAAATAATTAACAATTCGTAAGGCCTAGTCTGTACCTATACACGCAGGCAGGCAGAGGTATATTCTCTTTTCGATTGTGTGATAGATAAGTATTATGTAATATCTTATGTTATAATCCTGAAGACTTACAGGTGGCTTAATCTGAAATCAGATTCATTTGGAGGAATTAGTAGAGGGACGCCCTATTTTATAGAAATGGCAGTAAAGGCACTGGGGTATTCTATTTCATCCTGTGTAGGTATTCCGACTCCACGCAGGCAAATTCCCGTGGCTGTGTCGAATCGGTTTTAATTATATCTGCGTCCCACTTGCCTATTGCATATTATTAATATAATACCAAAGCTTCCGTTACGTTTATGTGATACCTAAAATTATATTTGTACAATAATGTAGATAGATAGATAGATGTTATTTATTTACTTAACACAACACATACACAGGTAACACAGCAAGATTACTAACGTTAAGTTTAAATATTACATAAACAATCAACATTAATATGAGACAGACAGATAAATAAGCTACATGTGTATTTATCATGTTAGGAAAAGGGTTCTGACTCAGCATAATACTATGTACTCACACAATACGTACATGTATTGTACTTAAATGACCATTCCAAAGTGTACCAAATCCTAAGAGTATACAAAGCATTCTGAACTGAAATGCAAAAATTCATGAAATAAGTATACCTATATCAAATTCCAATTTATCTGATGCTCAGCTGCGCAGATCAAACGTAGAGAAACTCAGTAAAATGTGAAAAATACACGTTGCGTGGGTTTACTGAAACTGAACTAAATTAGAATTATGATTTAAATTATGTTAAAAGATTAATAAAATACATAGTCACTTATTATTTGCAAACGATTAGGTACTTCTGTGAGTAGGATAACCTCTTTTTAACCGACTTCGAAAAAAGGAGGAGGTTTTCAATTCATGTGTATTTATGTCTCTTTTAAATATATATTATACATAAGTATACACACCATTTATTGTACATAATTTTAAGTTATATAAGTATTTGACTTTCTAAATCATCTTAATGGGTATGTAGATGTAGTTTCTTTGGTCTCGTTCTTCTCCTAGAATATAAGAACCCTTTTTCTTTTAAATGGGGAGTAGGTAGTTTTTAGTTGACTGTCGTCATGAATGTATTAATTTTGCGAGGAATGAAAATTATTTCTTCGTTACCTATTTAGAAAGTGACTTTAACAAATTTATTCCTTTGATAGCGTTATCTGACTATCAATAAATCAGCCTTAATTCTAATTTATTGCGGATATTCCACAGGTTGTACCACAACACTGTTATCAGATGGTAGGTACTTTGTTTAAGAAAATGCATCAATTGTTTGACTATGCAAGTGAAATTTTGTAAAGCTGCGTACAGACCGGCCCAACGAACGGCCAACGAACGCCTAACGATGGATATTTATCATACATAATACAGGGCAGATTGCAGCAACGAAGGTCAACGAAACCCGTTCGTTGGCGTTCGTTTGGCCGGTCTGTACGCAGCTTAAAACATAATATGCTCACGACTGTAAGCCCCGAAGGGGACTCGGAAGCGAGCCACCCGCTTTTCGCTGTAAATTTGTTCTCACGTAGGTCGGTAGGTCGCGAGCCGTATCGCAGTCTTTTTAATGACTAGGTATAGTGCACTTAGGGTACAAATCTAGAATCTAGATCTGCAGGTTTTCTTCACCGTAAGATTATATACGTGGTATAATTGTACTTTAAAGTCACGCTGTACATGTATGGTGAAACGAATTTGAAAAGTTTCTCGTATCGGGATCCGGCAAATACAAGAAGTGCTCCCCGATTTTACATATCAATGTGATATCACTCGCCGCTGACATCATCTCAATCCAATTTCAATATGCGGCACTTTCCCACTACTACATTTTTTGTGTCGTATATATGGTGAAATATTTATATTATGTATTTTAAAAAGCTAGCTCTGTGTTTTCTTACCCTTCACCGTAAAACAGTATTATAATTTTTACTTGATTAAGTACCTGATTTTCTAAAACACGTGTGCGATATTTTTCTTTTCGTTTATTTTCTTGAAAGCTGAGAAGTTTTTGTTTGAAGATATACAAAATCGGTGGAGCCGAAAATGATTAGCTAATTTCTCATACATGTTGAGGCTTTTAGATTCATTGGGTTATTCGCCTCGGGATTGTTTTGTACTGTTACTTATGGAGATTGCTCATAAAGCTATCCAGCCGTGCAGCGCAAGGCACTAAAGCGTATTGCGAATTTCACTGTTAGCTATCGTATTAGCGTAATTGCTGCAGTATTAGCTGAACTAGTTCAAACAATTTACGTCTAAAGAGAATCTCACTCGGTCCAACTAGCTTTATGACGACCGAATGGTGTAGTGGTTAGTGACCCTGACTGCTACGCCAAAGGTCCCGGGTTCGATTCTTGGCCGACGCAGATATGGGGTTGATAATTATGTATATTCTTATTATGTATTTTTATGGCATAAATTTTAATTTTAAGGGTCAGCAATAGGTAATCGAGGGTTGGCATTGTCATAGAATTATGTAGTAAATGATGCTCTACAGCCTTGAAAAAAATCACACCGGTAGTCGAAGAGTCTAGCTAGGTGCTGAATCATTCGAATTTAAGTAAATGCTTATGGATAACTGTAAATTAAATTCAGAATATGACGAAAAACCACTCCCGTATTGTAACAACTGTGTCGTAATCATCAAGAATTTTCATATGATTCTTATCAAATTATAAAGTTAAAGGCTTGGACTAGGCGCTAAATACCTTGTTTTTTAATAAACATACACTTATTTTGTGTAAATTAATCCCAAACTTGAGCAATTTTTTTCCCTCAAATCTTCATACAAATATCTATGGCGGCTTTCTGTGTTATAAAATCATAAACACAAGTGACGTTTGACTCAGTTGGCCGCTGGCCTCCAAAGAAGGGTCACGTCGGTTTAGGCAGCACTGACAGCTCGCGATCTTATCGTGTACAGATACAAAATCACTGCACATTGGTTGTCATTGCACTTTTTCAACTTTTATGACACCAACATAATTTGATTTGAAATTGATGAAGCATAATTCTTCCAGTATATTCAATACATTAAATTAAATTAGATAGTGTGCAATATTCTCGTGACATTACAGTCTCGTAAAGGTCTGATGAGGAGCAGGAATATAGCGAATGGATCTAAGTGATGACAATACGCACGAACATTAGGTTAGGGATCAAAAATACAGTCTCTTGGTGCTGGTTGAGGTATGGTCTCGTGAGGATCTGATGAGGGCAGTAACACGGTGGTGGCTCAATTTTATTTCAAAGATGTTAATAGCTAAAAGCATCGAGTTTGGGCTATTAAGTATGTTTTTCAGAGAGAGAGAAAGACATTTTATTTTTCCTCTGGATGTGTTAGGTTTACTGGGTTTACTAAGTGCATTCTGTTAATGGCATCAAGTTGTTATGTGTTCATAAGTAATAATTATTTATTAACAAAATGCTGTTGGTTCTCCACGAAAATGTAAAAATAAAAATAAAATAAATAAAAATAAATTCGTAACGTAAAATTGTCAATGACGGAATTTCTTCTATAGACAGTAGCCACAAAAAAAACAAACGATAGATAGCGTGACTTGAAGATAAAGATACATTTATTCGACACATAGACAGCAACAACAAAAAAAATACAGATTTAAAGAAAACAAACACATACTTATACAAAACAACAAAGAAAAAAAAGGATACACATCAAAATAACTGGAAAAAATATAAGCCCCAATTTACTTGTGTGGGACAGGGAGTACCATAATATTTTTTTTGGGTTACTCCCCATCTATGTGAAATATCATTCTTTTGACGTTCGAAACCCTAAAATTAATTAAAAATATTATGCTGCTACCAAAAAATATTACTTACTTACAGGTATTGAAAAAGCGGTATATAGTACTAAACAAATTATAAACAAACAAAAAACCCGACTGCACGCTAAAAATATGAAAACAAGTCCCAGGGTGAATTTCCCGCGGCCAAAAATTGCGTGGCATCAATGAAATCGGTACTAAAAAAACAAGTTATAATTTTCTAATATTTTTTTCCGGTTAAGTGAAATAGTTATCTATGTGTAGCACTAAATATTTTTTTAATAGGATTAATGGATATTTTAAAAAAATATATATTATTAAACCTCCAAATTTTTCATTGCCGTGTCTGTCCCCACGTAACCACGTTTTGTATTATTCTTCATTGATGAAAAAATATTGAGTATTGATAGTTAAACTTAGTTTCATTTGATACATTAATAGTTAAAGTATTGTCACGGAATACATTTATTGAAATATAAAGAATATAACGAACGGTAAGTGAAAATTCATGTGTCCCAGAACTTCTGTTCATCGCCGTGTCCTAAACATGATCAAGGATATTGTTTTACCTATGAACTTGGGTGCCCCCCACAGTGCGCTAATCGTTTCTTACAAGTGTCGCCTAACTGCTCGACGTGGAAGGAGGTACATCGGTGCCCGCGTTTTTGCGCTATAGTGAAAATCAGTAAAATTTTTGGGGACTGGACATTTTTTCTTTCATTGCCGTGGATAGATATAACTTCTATAAAATTAAGTTTGTTTTCTAGAGTAAGCATTCAAAAGAAAGCTTTTTGAAAATATTTACCTAATAAAGTGTTTATTTCTTCGAATAGTTAATACTTTTTTATTTATTTATATTTAATGCCTTGGTTTTCATCGCCATGCTTTCATTTCCGTGGCTTCCGTGGCCAATATTTGCTATGGCAATGAAAAAAAAGCTATGGCAATGAAAAAATTTTCATTGCCGTAAATGGACGGTATCAGAAAGAGGTTATACGTCAGAGGACTAAGGTTACCAACATAGCTGTCAAAATATGCAAGCTTAGGCAGATAGCCGGTAGTGGCTGGATTCGAAAGACCGAGGCCCGAGTGTTGTGGCGCTCCTTGGGAGAGGCAATGTCCAGCATTGGATGATTATAGGCTGATGATGATAGCATGTACATTTCATATTCTTATACCATTTAAAATATACTATGATTTAGCATAAAGTTCATAAAATATTCTATCATATCACATAATCTGTGTTAAATTACACAACACCATCAAAACCTCTAGCACCACAACCTAAAGATAGGTGCGATGACGAGAAAAGCGAGGAGGAGCGGTTAAGTGCACATGTTCATCAAAAGCGAAGCGGGGCTACATGGGGAGACGCTCTATGTTTAGGTTTTGGTGCAAGGAGTTTTGACTGCGTTATTATTATTGGCGTTATGTACAAGGGCGTACCCAGGATTTCAGCTAGGGGGGGGCAGCTCATACCTGTCCGAGATGATGGTCGGTCGGGTTATATTGAAACATTATAGATAAAAGAATATTAAATCAAAATATCTGACTAAAAAGAAAAGATAGGTAGGTACATACTTTGTTTCCAACACTTCATATTGCGCACAGTAAGTACGAGGGCGATACCGAAATGATCGGGAATAGAAAAAAGTACAAAGATATCATAGTTTTTCAAAGTAGTCTCCGTGACATTCAATGCACTTTTTCATTCGATTAAACCAATCATTGAAACAGTAATTCCAGTCTGAAGTGGATACTGTCAAAACAGCTGATTTGTAAGCTTCGACCGCCTCTTCTGGGCCGCTAAACCGTTGACCACGTAGCATATCTTTAATTCTTGGGAATGTAAAATAATCATTGGGGCTCAGATCAGGGCTATACGGAGGATGGTCCATCAACTCCACGTTTTCCATATTTAAAAACGTTCTTGTTTTGCGAGCGGTATGAGAGCTTGCATTATCGTGGTGAAGGATTATACGACGATTCGGGTTAGTTTTACGAAGTTCTCTTACGACTTCCGGCAAACAAACTGTTGTGTACCAATCAGCAGTAACCGTCCTTTGTTCTTGTAATGGAATCGTAGCCACATGGCCAGTTTTCGATACAAACGAAGCGACCATTTTTTTCGACACGCTGCGTGAGTGAATAACTTTTGTTGGCTTGACCTCACCTTCGAAGACCCAAACTGCCGATTGATGTTTTCTTTCGGGCTCATATGAATAAATCCACGATTCATCACCAGAGACGATATTGTAGACAGCATTTGAACTGCCTCCATTGAACCGTTGCAGAGCAGATCGACACCAATTAACACGAGCCGACTTTTGTTCCTCGGTCAAACGGTGGGGCACCCAGCGCGAAACTAACTTCTTGACACCCAGTTCTTCATGTAAAATGGTTTGAATGGCTGTCATACCAATGCTGAGAGAAGCCCGAATCTGTTCGTATGTCACATGTCTATCTTCTTTTATTAACTGGCGTACAGCATCGATGTTATCTTGTGTTACCGCTGTTTTTGGCCGACCAGTAGAAGGGACTGTGGTAAGAGAGGAACGTCCACGGCGAAACTCAGAATACCAACGATATATAGTCGTTTTACTTGGTGCTTCAAGTTTATAAATAGAAACAAGCTCGGCGAGACATTGTTCTTGAGATAAACCTCGACGAAAGTTGTGAAAAATTATTGCACGGAAATGTTCCCGCGTAAGCTCCATTTTTTACACCGACTTGTCAAATTCAAATGGTCAATACTCTTTTATTTTTTACTTTTTTTAAAATTCGAAAATGGAATTATGTTTGAAAAAACACTACATTTGATACACCAAAAAGGTTTCACTCTAATTTATTCCTAAGTATTCTATTCCCGATCTTTTCGGTGTAGCCCTCGTAACACGTTTTTAATTCCCACTTGGCAGGAAAATTTACGTCTTTTTATCTTCTAGGGGGGGGCAGCTGCCCCCCCCTGCTCCTACCTGGGTACGCCCTTGGTTATGTAGGGAGACGCTTAGCTGACCAACTTGTGCACCTAACCGCACCTATCTTTATATTTTGGTGCAAGGTGTTTTGCCGGTGTTGTGTAATTCAGCACAGATTATGTCATATTATAGTATATTTTATGAATTTTACATAAAATGAACAGTATACGAATTGGATATTATACCTTATGAACATATAGATGTTATAGGTAAGGTTTATTATATGTTGTGAACGTTATTAGTGTGAAATGAAACATTTTGTTTTATAAATACGTCGCAATACGGACCCCAAAATGCTACTTAGATAATGCCATACTATATTCTTATTTTTTTAATAGATACTGTCGGTCTTTTTTTCGTTCCAATATCTATCCAAATATTTCTGCCATACATACCTGTCTAAGTTTGGGTTTCCCTCACAGTCTTTTTTAAAAATTGCAGTGGATTGATTCTCTCATTTCCATTGTATACAGTTCTTTCATTGCCGTGGAAGTTTGTTTCATTGCCGTGGGCCTTTGTTTCATTGCCGTGGACGCTTGTTTCATTGCCGTGAACGCAAGTTTCATCGCCGTGGCACGAAATTTTTAATCATCCGTATCTCGTTCAGTTTTTAACTTATCTGCTACCCATTTAGAAAGAACACTAACATTAACAAAAACTTTAATAAAATCGTTTTTCTAATATAAAAAACCTTAAGATAAAAAAGTCCACGGAAATGAAGATTTTTTAGGACTTGTTGAAATCCACCCCCCAATGTTAATGGAAAGTATCGTAGGCGGGGACCAGCAGAGGGTTCACCATTTAGCTGAATGTTACTTAGAAAACAGCCTTGAGTGGCGGTCAAGTTGGTCCCCGCCTGCGATACTTTCCATTAACATTGGGACTTGTTTTCATGTTTTTAGCGTACAGTCGGGTTTTTCGTTTGTTTATAATTGTATTTTTTTATTTGTAACTTTTTAGTTGTTTTTATTTTATGAAATTTTACGTCAGTAGTTCATGATAATTTTTTATTTCAATAATTTTGGTGTTGTTATTTAAATACCTTCAATATGCATATTTTTATAATGTGAAAATCAAGCCCTTTCATTTGATACCTTACACGGCAAAGTTGAATTATTATTTTTTCGATCATCACGTTATGTCCTCTAGAGGGCGCTATGTACATTTTAATAGAACGTCACATAGCCTATAACCATCGCGCCATCAATACGCTTCTAACAATACCTCATACATCAAAATCTATCAAGCCGTTTAGGCTACAGGAGGGAACAAAGAAACAGACAAACATACATACATACAATCAAAAAACATTACCCTCCTCTTTCGGCAGTCCGGTAAAAAGGAGTAAGACAGGGGGTCATTCTGAACTTTTGCTCTACGAGTTTTAGAAATTAACTTTGTTGGACATGTGACTTTTTTAAACGAATATTTTTTTTCGCGAATTTGCAAATCTCGTAGAACAAAAGTTGTTCAGAATGACCCCTTGAGTCATCCCCTTTTGGCTTAGTATAGCCCTTTTGCGACACTATGTATTTACTTTGCTTTGTCGTCGGGGTTCAGTTGGCTGGAGGATGCCCGAAACTTATTATCTACACTTTAATACTTGTAGTTACCTTTCTACAAGTAAATACCACATTTGTTTGAGAAAGCTAATCGGGTTCCGAGTATAGAGTAAAGTGGCACCCCTATTAATTTCTACTCTTTCCTGGTGCCTACCAGTGTAAGTAAGAATTATACTTACTTACCCTAAAATCACCCAAAATGTACTTGAACATAATTGTCAATAAAGTTGGCGAGTAAAAGTTCATCGACCCACTGTGCAAACTTACATGTGTGCGTGTCACTGCGTGTGCTGTGTGAAGAGCATTGAAAACCCAAAATTGGCGCGGCACGTCACCCTGTACGGGCCCTTAACGCTGTCAAAAAATCAAATCAAATCAAAAAGTCAAATTTCAATGAAAGAAATTAATAGAATAGGCTCTGCTTAGCTTGAGTCGCATGGCAGTGTTTGATATGTCCCCACATAAAATATTATTATGATTATATTCCATAATGATAGGTAAGAAAGCGTGTGTTAAAATTATACCTTAAAATCAATATGAAAACGATACAGTAGATTTTGAGTTTACAAATAAAACACAAAATACAAAATATTTCCTCGTTATAATAACTATTTATTTATGAACACTTTATTGTATATTTTACATTGTAAAGTTACAAAAAAAACAACGGCAGAACATAAAAAAACTGTCAATGCACAAAGGCGTTATTAGTGTGTCCATCCATCACGACCCATTACGTCCCCACTGCTGGGGCACGGGTCTCCTTTCAATGAAGGAAGGGTTTAGGCCTAGTCCACCACGCTGGCCAAGTGCGGGTTGGTGGATTAGTGTGTAATATATATTAATAAAATAAGTATGTATTCTATATTCGTGGTTAACAACAAGTCTCGTAGTAGGGTACCTATCTGCTCACACACACTATCTTTTAAAAACACACTAAACAAAATTTCCTAAATTTGGTGGCTGGCACGTTTCTCTATCATCACCCTATTTCTCCCCATTAGGCTCGGGTTGGGTGTAACCGATTTACAACACAATACATAGTAAATGCAATCCGGTCCAGTGACAAACAATAAATAAGGAAGGAACCCTCACATACTTGTGTTTAGGAATTCCATGATAGGGAACTAGGGGTCACTTCAGCTTATGAAAAAAAAAAGTTTCGAAACTTAACTACGACTGTATCTCGTTCTACTTTAATAACATTAAAAATTAGAGTCAGTTTAGAGTATTTATAAATTATTGTAGGCAATATTTAAAAAAATGCTTTCTGGTCTTGTATGGGTCCAAAAAATACATTGGGAAATACAGTGTTACTATTATATACTATAATGTTTATTCAGCTATTAAACTTCCACATACAACATACGCAAAACCGGTCTTATTGCAAATGTTAGGAGAACTTTAATCAGATATCTGTGAATGATGGGACAATTTGTTAACGTCTATCTCCTTGGATACCCAACTTTTTAGGGATCCGTTGCTGGATTTATTTTTATGGTTTAAATCTTTGGGAACCATTGTTTTTCAACCATTATTTTTTTCTAAGTCGTTTGAAAATGAATTTTAGAATTAGCTTTTTTAAATCGTTGTAGACTCATTATGATAGCCACGAATCACGTCTTTCGAAATAAGCGAATACTTGTGGGAGCGAAATGAAAAAGAAGGGGGGTTGCGGTAATAAAATAATATATTGAATCATAAATTACATGTAGGTACATCAAAATACACATTGGAAAGATATCACCTGATGAGACGATTCAGAGCACCCTTTTTGCCGTGTCCGCAGTCGGACAGCTTCTGATCCGTCGACAGTTCGAGCGATCACTTTTATACCAGCGGAGTGGGGAGTAGTAGTTTGCACCTGCAGCTTGTTTGCGTTGCCAAATTGTTTTTCTAGGCGCACGTGTTTCCTACTATTACGAAATGTTGAGTACTCCCACACGACCATCCTGACAATGAGCCAACATGGCTCTTTAGAAAATAGTCTTACATTATATGAACTGTTTACAATACAATAAAATACACTTCATTTGCACCAAAAAAAAAGTTATACAAAAGAAACAAAACAACTCACCAACTTAAAGAAAACAGTACAAAAAGGAAGTCCCATTGCTTAAAGCAATAACTCAACTTACTAACAAACTAATCTCAACCAAACAACCATGATAGAAGAGACAATATGAACATATTTTGTTTAACTACAGTAAATGAATGTTGTATTTATCTCTAGTGCTATTCGCTAATGTAACAACAGCATAACTTCTGTATCAATCAATCAATTTACTTTATCGTAAATCTAATTACAATGTTTACTTAAAATTAAACACATAGCACTTAAAAATATCACTTATGACAAATTCACATTGCTGTGCCAACATAGTTACAAGTAACAATCCAATCACGTAATAATAAAATTATTATAACTTATTCAGAATACACTTTTGTATGCGTAAAACTTTAACCTATTAATGTAATTGTAATGCCAATTCACAAGTATATCACTTATGACAAATTTACATAGCTGTGCCAACAAAGCAACAAGTAACAATCCAATCACGTAATAATAAATTATTATGCTTATTCAGAATACATTTTTGTATGCGTAAGACTTAAACCTATTAATGTAATGTAGGTAATGCCAATTCACATGGCGTCAACGTAAATTTACAACTAAATCATATAGTTACGCCAATTCACATGGCTTCAGTCATGAACAAAATCACATAGTCATGGCAAATCACATGGCGTCAGTCAACAACTAAGTCACATGGTTACGCCAACTCACATGGCGTCAGTCAACAACTAAGTCACATGGTTACGCCAACTCACATGGCGTCGGTCAACAAGTAAGTCACATAGTCACGCTAACTCACCTGGCGTCAGTAAACAACCAAATCACATGGTCATGCCAATTCTCATGGCGTCATACAGTAACCAAGTCACATGGCTTTGCCAAGTCTCATGGCGTTACAGAACAACCAAATCACATGGCTCTGCCAAATCCCATGGCATTACGCTACAACCAACTCACATGGCTATGCCAAATCTCATGGCTTTATACAATAACCAAATTTCATGGTTATGCCAAATCTCATGGCTTAATACAAAACCAAATCACATGGTTACGCCAAATCTCATGGCTTAATACAACAACCAAATCACATGGTTACGCCAAATCTCATGGCTTTATACAACAACCAAATCACATGGTTGCGCCAAATCTCATGGCTTTATACAACAACCAAATCACATGGTTACGCCAAATCTCATGGCTTTATACAACAACCAAATCACATGGTTGCGCCAAATCTCATGGCTTAATACAACAACCAATTCACATGGTTGCGCCAAATCTCATGGCTTAATACAACAACCAAATCACATGGTTGTGCCAAATCACATGGCTTTATACAACAACCAAATCACATGGTTATGCCAAATCGCATGGCAATTATAAATCAAACCGAGTATTTTGCTCAACATATCAATAATACTGTTGGCCAGACAATATGATTGACACGCCAAACACAACCCAGTATGATTTAATCACTTGTAAGTACTTGTTAGTTCATATCCTATATCTGAGGATACTAATCCTAAATTATCATATCATGGGATACCCATAACTCATTTAATATGATGTGATGATACATGGACCCCAAAACTTGCTGTCGAGTTTATTAATCCCTCGAATACCTATTTTGGTTTACTAAAACCAAATCCTTTGGCATTGGGTCTGTCAAAACAAGATTTATCGTTTCTCAAACTTTACCTACTTGGGTTCTTTTTAGATTCCTTCAAGGTTAACGCTTCAACTAAGACAGCGTTCAACAATAGTTTTTGTCCGACTCTGCAATATCCTGAGTATCCTGACCATCATTTGTTATGGGTCATTCTTTTAAATTCTACCTTTTCTGTAAGGTACTCGTATTACTGAACTATCTCATAATTAATCCATTACTTTACAGATTACTGAACGTGACAAAATAATATCACCGAGACTAGATGCAAGTAAAGCCATGTACCATTGCTCTCATCAACAAAAACTACAATATCACTCGACGTTATTGACCAAATTGAGTGACTTGAGTAATCATCCATCTACCACCGCATCTGCTGCGATTTTCATCGCTCATATCTCTACGGTACCTCTTCAATCGTCTTATGCATCGCTCATAGAGGCGCACCCGTTCCTAACTGGAACGCCGCTTGATCTGACTACTCGCTGAGTAACTTCCACCAGCGCCATACGCTCCGCACCCGCACCGATCAGCACGCATCACTGGGTAACCGACTACTAATATGGGCTACGATAACGTATTATCTACTGGTTTAGTCAATCTACCTAATATGGCTCATGGAATATTACTCAAGTTTCAACAATGCCCTTAATGTTTCTGATCACCAACGTAATTAATTACATCGAATCTGGTACATGACCTACTGGCTTCATTATGGTCTTTCTACGATCGTATTTCCCTTCTTTAAATTAAAACTTTTTAATCTCATAGAAACTCGACCACATGAAATATAACTTTAAAATAGGAATCTCTTTTTGCTCTGTCTGTTTTACCTATTCCAATAAATCATAAAATATCATTTCCTTTATTTTTGTCAACAGCTTTTTAGCAATGTATTTTTTGTGTCAGGGTGAAACAAACATGACTTCTTTCTTTTCTATAATTTTAAGATAACAAATGGGAAACAGCTGAGTTCAGTAACTTTACTAGTTAAATCTTAAGCGGAATCATCACACTGTACTGAGTATTACTTAACCTTTACCATTTCTTTCAATTAGACCACAAATTGCTACAAATTTAATAAGTTTTCAATCATGATCCTGTTTCATGATGAATATTCGTGATTAACTAACACGGTCATCGCAAACCCGACGTTAGCGTATTTGCAACTAATTCAGGTTTAAAATGTCAACATTGTACCGTTGACCATTAATCAAAACAATACAACCTTGAATTCCAATGGCTCGACCTATGACTCCTCACAGCGACACCTTCACATATCGCTCTCCGCTTTCTCTTCACCCAGTCTGCTGCTACCGCCGCCGGCACAGCCTTCTCAGACGTAGACGGGTCACATCACACGTCCTCATGTTATAAATTCATCTGTAACTATCAAAGAAGCAGCACAGTATTTTCTTAGTAGCTCGGCCTATTCTGACCAACAACTCTACATCTCTCATGAATCATTCTCTATGAATCTGATTGCACCACCTCACATAAGAGGACAGGGTCGACTATAAAGGGAACTAAATACAATTAAAGACAGCACAGAACATCCCCTCCGTGAACAACTGATGGATTTCACATCAACACGACTGAAGTCGAGTAATTCTCCAGCTTTGGACTATCGCAACTACTACTGATCATGGAATGTGAAGACAAAATAGAAGGAGGAGTGGACATCAACCAACTATGATCCAACTGTATTTGCCCTGAACTCTTGTGTTCCACCGCCTGGCTTTGACCAACGTTCCAAACTGATTATTCCATCTGCTCATTAAGGGAATGATATCGACTGGTTTAGCTAGATAGGCATTCATTCTCCTTAGGTTTGCTGCTGCTGTAGCTTCCACACAAATAAATCTTCTTTCTTTCTTTAAATCTTGAATAAAACAGCTTATTAAACTGGGGCCAAGTAATATCATGAAACGATACTTGCAAAACTCTTGGAGGCTTCTTTGTAGGTCGGTCTTCGTAGGTTGTCATACCGCGCCGCCACGCCATTTTATTTCGAAAGATAACCGCCATCATGAAGAGTTGTCTTTACCTCCGTTATGTGTCGCCTTTACTCGATGCACTCGTTTGTGTCACCTGAGAACAACATACACACAGTATTCCGTTCGATAATTTCGACCAGTTTCTAAGCTGATGCCATTTGGTGTTTTATCCTCTCAGAAAATAATCTTAACTGTTCTTATTACGTTTTTCCCAGTGCCAATGAATAAATCTTAACTTCAGATGGACATGACCTTGAAAGACCTAATTAGCATTTGTACACGTCAACTAAAACAAGTTTCATCTCTGTCGCCAAGTCCACATGTGTTGTCACCTGTCACACGTGTGTCGAAACACTTTCAGACATCTCTACACACTTCCACATGTCCACACATGATCAAACATGTCCTCATATGACCACACATGATCACCCACATGTCCACACATGTCCACACATGTCCACAGATGTTCACACATGGTCATACATATGTCCACATGTCAAGTCAGTCACACGTGTGTGCACCCTTATCATTGTGGGCAAGATGAGTCAGTGTTACATAACATCTTTTATCCCGCTTCTGATGTGGGAGCGAAATGAAAAAGAAGGGGGGTTGCGGTAATAAAATAATATATTGAATCATAAATTACATGTAGGTACATCAAAATACACATTGGAAAGATATCACCTGATGAGACGATTCAGAGCACCCTTTTTGCCGTGTCCGCAGTCGGACAGCTTCTGATCCGTCGACAGTTCGAGCGATCACTTTTATACCAGCGGAGTGGGGAGTAGTAGTTTGCACCTGCAGCTTGTTTGCGTTGCCAAATTGTTTTTCTAGGCGCACGTGTTTCCTACTATTACGAAATGTTGAGTACTCCCACATACTATAGAGCATTTATATAAACAGGACCTAAATAATACAGCAACACTGTATGTACTCGTATTATTCAAAATGATTAATTCAGTTCACACTTTTCCCTTTTTCTGTAAAAAAAAAACCACAACAATGTACGGGTATCCGCATGCACGATATTCCATGATTTATTGTCACTTTTCTATTCTTTGTGTCTATTACGTGATTGAATGGCGGGTGGAAGCTATGGGAGACTGAAATAACTTTGCATGATTTATTCCATATAAAATATTAGATATATCAGTGTTATTGCTATGATTTGCGATACACACGATGATTTATTTGTATCATAAAAACAGAACATAATCACAGGAAATTCCAATTGGCCGCTAACCTAGCCGTATATCCTGATTAAACCTACCGAGTAGAGTGGCCGAGACAGTGTCCTCAGCCGTGCACTCGTATATAAATAATGTACTCTGTGGCACTCGTTCATTGGCTGAGGATACGGTCTCGACTCGGTAGGTGTAATCAGAGCATTAGCAAAAACCCCTATCAGTCAATACAGTTACCAAACAGACACAGACCCACCCACATCCCTATTTTCAGTCAGTTGAAGCTCAAACCCATTCAAAAGCGTAATTCAAATACAAATGCATGCAAGCACGTGCCACCACCACACGGGATTGCGTAAAGTTTTCATCCTGAACAAAGGGATCGATGCTCATTTCAATTGCTCTTCGCAGACAAGAGCGACTTCTTGCTGCAACCAACAATAGATTGCTCGCTAACCGATATAAATGCATTCTATTCTCGTTGGGACGCTCTCAATGGATTAAGGCTTAAGGTTTTTGATCTCCTGCCGTGATTAGATTTAGAGTATTAGAGCCGTGTATTTTATTGGTACCTTAAGGATTCATCCATTATTTATTAATAATTTGTTTATTTATGGCATCTAGAGTAAACCCTTCCTTCACTGGAAGGAGACCCGTGCCCCAGCAGTGGGGACGTAATGGGTCGTGATGTGATGCTTGGGAATTTATATCGCAATTCCTCTTAGTGTGTCGATCGACGATCACGTCAGTAATTTCGTTAAAAATACGCCAAGAAAATATACTTGGTTATCCATACAGTTATTTAAGTTTTTTTTTTAAGAGCTCTTCAGATTGTCGGGCTCAGTCATTCACTTTCCACTTCCTACATTGCCTACAACACTCTGTACGAAAATATAATAGTCCGAGACCTTGCAGAGTAGGAATGGTAATACTATTGCACATAGATACTTTTAGGCAAAGCAGTTATTCGTTAAAAACCACTGTTTTCAAAACTGCATATTTTTTATTGATGTAGGTACTGGAATTTTAAATTAAGGCCCTAGAACCTAAAGGTACTTTAAAAAAAACTTTTTCCTCTTTTTAAGGGTTCCCTAAGTAGGTACTGACACGACATAATAAAATATATATTTTTTATTGATTGGCTTTTAATTATTGAAACATTAGTAGAGTAAACAATTTCTAATGATTTCTTACACAATACAGTTTTAGTATGAAACTTCACCAATAGTTGTAGAAACACTAGTTTCGGACAAACCTACCTGTCTGTCCACACACAGGTACTTATTACTCCTTGCCCCTAACCTAGCTTCGACTGTTTCACTCAATTAGCTACAAACGTTTCTATCACTTCTAGTTGAACAAACGTACGGAAATGTATCTAGGGGATCAATGGCTGAAACCCCTTCATCTAACTACAGGTTAAATGAATACGGATTAAACATATGGATAGGGTTGTGTGTTTTAACTAAGTCATACTTATTACCTACCACTATTACCTATTTACATTGTATAATACCGACATGTTTAACGGTTCTAATGTTAATTAGAAAATAATAATTTACTTACGATACAGATCGATTCAAGTGTCAAGACCAACCTAGCTAATCAATAAATGTATTGTAGGTATTATAAATAAAAATAAATGCATAATCCTAATCCTAATCCTAACTAATATTATAAATGCGAAAGTAACTGTGTCTGTCTGTCTGTTACTCTTTCACGCCAAAACTACTGAACGGATTTGAATGAAATTTGGTATACATATGGTATAGACCCTGGGAAAGAACATAGGCTACTTTTTATCCCGGAATTCCCACGGGAAAACTTTTTAAGGCGAAGCAAAGCTCGCGGGCACAGCTAGTAAACAAATAAATGTACCTATATTGTCTGCCGATATTTTAATACACTCACGAGCAATGAAAAAGCTCCAGTGAAGATCGCACTAAATTACTGCTATATTGAAGTATACCTTATTTCACGAGGAAAGACATCTGACAGGACCCTTATTACATTCGAATAAGGGTAGTTTTTGTTTGTATCAGATGTCTTTCCTCGTGAAATGGAATATAGGTACTTACATTTAACAGCGGATCAGAATGTCACCAACTACTTACAAAGTTAAATAGATTAATCAAATACTAAATTAAATGTTTTATAAAGACCACCGGTGTATGTTTCAAAAACAATCACGAGATTCAATATAGATTTAAAATTCGCAATTAGCTATATTTGCTATGAAATGAATTGTATGTTTATAGTTGTTACTATAAGTATGTAGATAACTTTATTGACAGATCACAAATCCTTTCAATCGCTTTTTTCCGCATAATATAATAAATACCTACTGATCTATCCAATACCTACCTGTTTTACAAGAGATAATTACTCGGAAACTTTATACCCGTCTGAAGTTACGCAGAGGAAAAAAAACCGTAACGAAGGAGATTTTTTGTTTATTTAGCCCGTCGGCGTCGTCTTGAAATTTAAAACATTTCCGTAGAATAATAATAAGATAGTTGAGTTTTGCTTACGGTACCAAAACTTTTAAGTTTACTTACTCATATTTTTAATTTTCATGGTGTCTTTTGCTTAGTATAATAACTATTTTAGGACCATGTCACTACATTGGAGAGGTATGTATGTTCAGAGCCCCTATCACAGGCAAACATGAAAAAGAATAGCTCCAACTAACAGCCTTACATTTTGACAGTGACAGTTGACGATACGCAACGTTAACGGACGGTTCAAATCCTGTAAAGGCTGCACTGCAGTGGTCACATGCTGATGATGATGATGACGACATATAGTTTAACTTTTAGAAATTATTTCCTTTATGATAGTAACAAATAACATATTCTAAGTTTTATAATAACTATACCTATTCTGTATGACGTGCTTTCTCAATGCATGCGAAGCTTCGTTCTAATGCCGTCAATTTTCAATTTGATTACGTCTTCGAAGAGTAGAGTCGTAATAGGTCTTTAGCGCTATCGGCCAGGCTAAGGACAATATCGATTATAGTCTAGAACGCCCGTTAGTCCCACACAAAATGACTGATATAATTAGAGAGATGGGGTTTTCGCTGATGCAACGTTGGTATCTTAAAGAGTAGGGTTCCTGTCATAAAATTTCATGACTAGCAGAATTATGTCTTAAAATAGACTAACAAAAGACAGATTTAGTAAAAAAAAACTTTTATAGGTAGGTACGAAAAATACATACTTACTTCCAAAAATATTCAAAAGCAGATTTTTTTTTTATTGATGAAGGTTTTGATGTATATTTTTAATGAATTTAAGTTTTTTACATAGGTACCTACCTAGATGTAGAGAATAGGAGTCTAATGAGGTTGACCGTTCGAAGTATCCTGCACCAGATTGCTGGTAACACCAACATCCACGAAATAGGCAGAATATAAAATATAATCACAAGCAATAAAAAAGTTTAATGTACAAAATTCCGTCAGTCTTTTTGCATGACCGTCATAAATTAAAAAAAAATAAACAAGAAGTATTTAGGTTTTCGGTTGGCAATATTCTGATTGTACTTCATATTACAGACGGCGGCGGCCTCATTAAGCTAACCTTTTCCATTTATCAGAAATTTGGTACTTTTTCTCACTAGCACTTTCTCATTTCTCGTAACTATATTTTCGTTTTCATAATAACCTCATAAAATTTTAATTTAATTTGCAAACTTCAAAGATTCTAGTCTTGTAACCATACCAGAGTGATAAATCCGTACCACCAAATTAATGATTCATTCAAGTACGCAAGCCGACTTAACTCGATGAAAATACCTTACCGTAAAAAGTTTCGGCGAAGTTTGCAGGTGAGTAGCCGAAAGTTCTGACTTCTAACAAGTTAAGCCGAAACGTAAGTGTCGTAAGCGGCTGTAAGTGGGGTTTTTTGAGGCCACTAGATGCTTTACGAATTTACACGTCAGATTTTTTTTCGTTTTATATGTTGTCTTTAAAATAAAAAAATGAAACAAAAAGTTGTCCCAAATCTTTCATTATTTATTAAGTAAGTAGTAGTAAAAATATTTCTAATTTATTATCATAAGATTTACTTATGATTTTGTACCCCATTTGTAGTAAAATATACTATTCCACGAGAACGCAGATTTGAGTGGTTGCGATGGTAAATATTATTTAGCATACAACTCTACATATTACAGGCAATTAGCTCAAAATGTATAGTCCGTAATCGTCTACTGCTTAAGCAACAGAAGCCTCTTCCAAGGATCTCGTCTTGCCTCATCCAGCCACTAAGGTAAGGTCCTGTCTAAGGCAGTCGGTTCAGCGGGCCGGAGGGCGTCCCACACTACGCTTGCCTGCTCATGATCGGTTCGTCGACATGTATAGTGTGGTAGTATTTGTTTGGCGTGCACAATTTACCAACCCATTTCCATTGCCAATATATCGTTTAATCGATTTACCACCACTCAGCCGTCTGGGATCGATCCAACTTTATTAATTCAATAAACACTTTGATCGGCTTAGACCGAGCGTGTGCCGGCTACGTCAATACATACGGAAATTAACTGTATGTTTATGACATTCTATATAATTTATATTATAAAATTCTGGGGAAAATGCTTTAACTTCCGTAAATAAAGTATTTACCTGGGGTATGTAAAACCCAGCGGGAAATAAGGCCCAGTGTGAATATATTTTAAACTATATGATGGATTTCATTAAAATCTTCACGCACTCATAGATATTGTCCATATAAAGAACCGGCAACATAGCGCCATAGCATGCTGTTCGAAACTGCCATTTGAATGGTTGAGGAGGAGTGGTCGTGGCAACATAGTGTAAATTTCCACTTAATACAAAATTTCTAAGTACAAAACTTCCAAAGATCCTATGCGGCAATGGATTCCATCAGTAAATATTAGTTATTATTCTTTCGGATTCGTCTCACTAAGACAAAAACCTACCACTGGTACTGGATTACCTCTTGAAATTTAGGACTTAAATTAATAAAATCATGACGACGAGCAGAATAAGCAGCGCTAGAGATACACTCATAAATCCAACGTCTCTCAACTTGTGAAGAAGCATATATCACTCTTTCTTAGTAGACCGTTCCGCTTCCGATGTCGTCGAGGCAATTTCCGTCTAATGCCATTCAGGGTAAAGACCCATTTTCAACAACGGCAGTGTGTGAAAAATTTATACCGTTTTAATATTTCCTAAGAGGTTGTAGTAAATCAAGACACCCCAGGAGGTGGACAAACTTAACTAAGTCTTCGGGATGACTTTAGGTTCGGATGACCGTTCTATATCTTTGCTGAGAATAGGTATACTTAATACAACTTAGGTATCTGTAGTTTTCCATAGAAGGGCATTTTTTTCTTGTTAGAGGATTCTATTTCTAGCACTGGAAAATTTTGAGATCATGATGATGATATTGATATTCCTACTGATACTAGATATAGAGGTGCCACAAGAACGATTAATGCAACGCGATAGAGCCTCGTGGTAATCGCAGCAGCACTACCATCAAATTTATTATTTTAGTAGTGCCTATTAATCCAGATTAATTTAGCTTGGGTAAAAGATGTAATTGTGTTGTTTTTTTATAAGTACTTCTAAATTAATGAATAAGAGTGACACTCACCATGTCAGTGTTATAAAATGCAAATAAAAATTGTTGCCCAAATAAACTTTTTTTCTGACGAAAATTGAGCGAAATGTAACTCTATATGTCTTCCACACACACGCCAATTTCTTATTCTATTTAAGAATTCACGTGAGAACCCCTCATCTTGCCCGGCAACCCACCATACCTCAGCGCCACATAAGTAATTTAATCCAAGATATTCTTATTTGAGTTAGTGGTGAACATGTAAGACAAAAAATAAAGGAGGGAAGAAAAGTAAATAATAAAGCAGTTTTTTCCGTACAAGAGATAAATTATGCCATTACTGCCGACCATGTAAGATGTTATTATCATAAAATATTAAGTAGGAAAGACATAAATAGCTTACATCCAAATAGGTACTAAAATGTTATATAATTTATATGGAGTTAGATATAAATAACTGTAGAAATACACAATTCAAGAAAATATACTACCCCGAAATATGCGGCTTATATCCCCCTATCAATCAATTCGACTCAATTTTCACGATTGCATAATTCATCTAAAGCAAATAGAAGGGAAAATAGCAGTTTCTTCGCAAGCCTAAAGACGTGATGACGACATGATCCCACGGATAAAAGATGGCGGGGCGCGGCCGCGGGCTGCCAACAGGGGCTGCCGAGAAAATGAAATGAAAAGCCCTTTTTACAACGTCTTTTTAGTGTTGCAGCAAAACCCATCGAACGATCTTTCGATTGCTGGGTCACCTTACACCCAATCGATATGCCTATCAATTCAATATGTTGAAGCGATTAATAATCCATAGGTTTTACTGATATAACGATTTTTTTTTTTCAAAATTGAATTTTATACAAATGCGTATCGTGACGAGTTGAGCCGCGCGCACAGGATTCGAAACCTCAATTTACGTTGCGTATGTCACTGGCAAGTTTGTTAGTTCCAAAAGTGGCATTCGTTTTTTCCATAATATGTTTGAGTAGATTCGAAAATAGTGACAGTTGACGATACGACCTCACGGCTCAGTGCAGCGAGCACATGATTCCATACTATTTTCGAATCTACACGAAGGGTCACTTTTACCAAACGATAAACGTATTTAAATCAAATTTTAATCACATTTTGTACTAACTAACAGGCGTATGACAGGCGACAGAAATACGTTTAGCGTTTGCTGAATTTCCACCAACATTATGAAAAAAACAAATGTCACTTTTGGAACTAACTTTGCCTTACATTTTAACAGTGACAGTTGACGATACGCAACGTTAACGGAGGTTCGAAACTTGTGCTCGCGACTCAGATCAAGAATGTGAAAATTCTACAGGCCTCTTTCAGAGGATTCTTTCCGTTCTATTGTTTTTAGTTTCCGCCGACCGCCCACAGGCGGTGCGGCGGTTGCGGCGCTGCAGTCGCAAACACAATAGCTCATTTATTGCAATACTTTGGTTAACAGCATTTCATTAAACATTTTTGTGCAGTTCACTACAACACAAAAACATAAAACCGCAAACATAGTAACAAACCGATCACTAGGAACGCGGAGCCTTTTCAGACCAGAGACTTGTAATATTAATTGAGGTAGACGCGGCATATAAGCTAATAGTTGAAGCGCTTCATCAACGGGAAATTAGCATAATTTCGTGTCGTTTCGTTCAGTCTTACTGATATCGGATATTGCCATCCTGTTTTAGTAGTGGGCTTTTTGAGCCTTTTGTTTACTAAGCCAAATCATCGTCATCATTATACAATTCTTACCTGTCATCACGTCTGCAAAGGTCTCTTTCTAAAGTTCCAATGAAGGTACGATTTTTAGGCCTTAGTTCACCACGAGGCTTAGTGTGGGGTTGGAGGACCCCAACACTTGTGCTGAATGAGTTGTTGGGTAATTGCTCAACCCGACCCACGGCTTAGCGAGCTCCACCTTTGTGCTTCAGACGCCTTTGCGCCCATAAAACAACCACTAGAAATCGGTTACCCACCCATTGGCTGACCGTACCATGTATTGCTTAACTTCAATGATCGCTTCCGATCTCTGAAGCTATGAATCTCGACTAGGGGCGCTTCAGACGCGTCTCATCATCACGACCCATCACGTCCCCACTGCTGGGGCATGGGTCTCCTTCCAATGAAATAAGGATTTAGGCCTAGTCCAGTAGTCGGGTAAGTGGGCAACCCGACTGTCAGATGTTTACAAGCTGCCCGAAGGCCTCTGACTAGGCTTAACGACTGCTGCCGAAGCAGCAACCAGGGCCCACGGCTTAACGTGCCGTCCGAAGCACGGAAGCGTCCAGAAAAGAACCACTTGAAATCGGTCACCCATCCAATGGCTGAGCGTGCCAGTTGTTGCTTAACCTCAGTGACTGCTGTTACGATCAGTGAGGCCCGCTCGACTACGGACGCTTCAGACGCGTCTACCTCAGTTTATATTAGAAAGTCTGTTTCAGCCCCGCAGTTATTAAAGAAGGCGGCACATTTCGCGCGGAATGCGATCGCGTCATTAAAACGAGATAATGATAGCGCTCGCAAAGTGACTGAAAACTGAAAGCATCTTTCAGCTTAGCCGGCTCTGTAAACGCGCGTACAATTATTTTGTCGCTAACATAGATAAATTTTCTATAAAGTGTTTTTACATAATAATTTTCACATTGAAAACCTCGTCAAAGGTGACTCGCAAGCGAATCCCACAATTTTATAAATTATCAGTTCCGTTTTAGAACGAATTCATAATAGATTTACTAAGATAATAACAGTATTTTTTTATAATATATTTAGGTACCTAATTAATCTTATTAATTAAAAATTATATTTAATTAACTTACATAACAAAATGAACTGATTTGTTAAATGAAAATTAAATCAATTTCTAGCCTGAATGTTTCCGATTATTTTATTAACACACATTGAAAAGCATTATTAATTATTCAAATCAAAATATCATGAAACTAAGCATCATTGTATAAATTAGGGTGGAAATAGCCAGAGTTAGCCTACATTTACCTGCGATAACAATTTTCAGCATAAACAATAATTAGTTGCGAACTAGCTCAGTCTGAAATCAGTGCAATGAATTTGTATTCGTACTTGTGTCTACGTGTGTGTGTGTATCATTCATTTCAATTCTGCGAATGTGCGTGCGGTAATGTTGTAATTAGCAATTTTGAGGAAATTTCGAGAGCTACAAAAGCTTGGATAATAATTTCCTAGTACTCACCTCTACCTCTATTTATCTCTAATTTTGATAATGTGCCTTAATTTACTTCATATAGACAGTTTAAACGCAACAAGAAATATAGGTCCAAATTTATTATTTTCGTGTTTTGTTGCGTGTAAGTTGTTGTAAGTTTAAGAAAACATAAACAGATGGTGAGTCACGGTGGGGAATTACTTCTTGAGACGTTTTTTAGCACTGACGCTTCATCTAATTCTTATAAAAATATTACTTATAATAATTATTATTTATTATTTGATACTTTATTGCACAAATATGACTTAAGTGTACAAATATCGCAGTAAGTATAAAAAAACATTAATGAATTCCTCGCTCCCGAAATTCCGTCACTATAACTTTACGCTCGCTTACCTTCAGACTATGGCAGTTTGATGGGCGGATGCGGGCGGCGAGGGGCAAGGGGAAGGAAGGTAGGGGGGTGCACTGTGGTTTTCTTCATGCGTATTCATGAGCCCTCCTCGGCCGGCGGAGCCAGTTTACGGCCACCCAATGTGACCCCATTGATTAATTAGATTTAATCTCTTCGGGCGTCACGGGTGACAGGTTCGATTATGCGGTATTTATTTTTACGAATCGTATAATTTATTTAACGTACCCTTCCTAATGAATGATTGAATGGGCATTCGATTTGAATCAATCACGGTGGAGGTGAATTAAATAAAACGTAAAATCTACGGAATTACAGTGCGACAAACTTATCTGTTCCGGTGAGGGCGAACTAAATTGATCCATATCTCATTATTTACTAGTGAATTATATATTGATATAGATTTGATGGGTTTATTGACACCACAAGAGCGATTTACCACTAATGGAAAACTTAAAATCTTATAGAATGAAGAAATATTACACATTTACGTGAGCTGTCACCGGAACAGATAAGTTTGTGGCACTGTACATCGTGTTTTCTAGCTGTAATGAATTCACAAATGGAATTCGAAAATTGAAGAAACAAGAGCAAAGATCATCCACTTATTAATAATTTTTTTACGTTTGCTTATGTCCGGTAAGTAAAGTTGATTTTCGTTTGTAGTCATGTGGGATTTCGAATGTCAAAAAACCATTAATATGCTGTACAAAGTACCTACTTATAAGTAACTATTTATTAAATACTCCTATAAAATACACGTATGCCTTCTCCATTAGGGAGAACCTAGGTACCTTTTTATGTTTAATTTAAATGAAAAACATTCATTACCATTATGGTTCCCGACCATTTTCACACTGGCAACTCTCTCGTAAAGATACTCGTCACCCGTAGTCGTTTATTAACAAATTCTAGTAGCACTAAGAAGGATGTTAACAACCTCACTAACAGAACCCGGAATACATTAGTACGAGGGTCGAAGCCGTCCTTTGAATAAAACCGGCAGGGTTACTCTAGCACAAAAAAAATGATCCAACGGGAGCTGTTCTTGAATGGGTAGGTTTAAAGCCGTTATATAAATCTTGGCTTTAAATACAGGGTGTCCCGTAAATAGTGAACCAACGGGGGGGTGACTCAGGGGGTCCCACTAACCAACTTCGGAACTTTTGGATAATTCGCGAAAATACAATTTTCTATGGTCACATGACTTTATAAGAACTGTCATGTAATACCGACGCGACGTTCAGAAAATAAATATTTCTTTCTATCCTATGTAGAAGCAATAAATTTTTCGCGAATTTCCAAAAGTGATGAAAGTTGTTCAGATTGGGATTGAACCGTGCCGTCATGCCGTTTCCGTTGGTACACTATTTACGGGACACCCTGCAGAGGCTTGGGTAACTCAGAAACTTCGTTTTTCTTAAGCTAGCGCAGCCCCGGGACCACTACGCCGGACATACCGTCAAGACGAAGAAAGGAATTTACTGAATAGCAAATAAGAGCTGTCTTGTGAATAAGAATTTGATATTGTTTCAAAGTTTTACAATTTTATTGCTACTTGAGCTTTCTAAGGAAAGCTTCGGTTAAACCGAGTTGAATTTTATAAGTCATTTTACTTATAAATGCTAATAATGAATAATGACTATCATGAACGTTTTTACCTAACTTTAAGCAGTACGGACTCCGTGTATAGAAAATACTTAATTTAATTATGAATAGATTTATGTTTATAGACTAAAGTTACAACTGAAAAATAAATGGCTATAAGTAATTACTAAAAACATTGTTATTTTTCGCTAGTAGGTACTTCTCTCCGGAAAGTTAAATAAACAGAATACGCCAAATACATAACTACACTTTCCACACCTACGCTACCTTTTGTCGCTAAGATTCGTAATGAGGCTGTCGATTTTTTACCTCGCTACAGCAAATTCAATAAGCAACATACATCGGGGCTATAATTTGCCAAGTCATGCTCTGTATTTCATTGGGAAGCGAACGAGGAAAATTGATTTCAGTATGAAAGGAGTTGCAGACAATTGTCGAGTTTGTTCTTGCATTTATTTTTCTAATAGAGGTACATCAGGTACATAATATAGGTACCTATACTAATTGAAAGACTAAGACTAATACTAATTGGAGTTGTTGTACGGTTGTAGATATTTGGAATATTTTGCGCTAATCTTAATAATTATATGTACCTACTTATACTTAAACAACAAATATTACTGACTCATTTATCATCGCAAAGCCGAAACTACTGAACCGATTTCAATTTCAAAGTCGGCAGAAGAGGGGAGGGTTTGGACCTCTAGGCATGTAGATGCGAAAAGTTGTTCAGAATTACCACACTGACTTATCCTATCGGCTCGCTATCTATTTCAACTTTCTGGATAGCGGTATAGAGCTCAATTTCCGTCAAGTATATTCAATTAGATTTACGAAAACCTCCCCTAACGTGACCATATCATTCCGTCTATACTTACCAACAGTTTTAGAGACGATTATACCGTGTGGTGTAGTGGTTAGTGACCCTGACTACTATTCCGAAGGTTCCGGGTTCGATCCCCATATTACAAGCTCTGCCTAGCTTTGGGTCGGATAGCCGTGTGTGAGATGTCCTCACATATTTTATTATTATTATACAACAATTGTCACAATTGGTAGAAATTAACACCAAACTCATAAATCAAATCACTATTGTTCGAAACAAAGCTAAGTATTTGATCAATGCTAAGTATTTGATTTATTACTTTAAGGTGCTTCATCGGTTTGGTACCTTGCCAATGAAAGCCTGTTGGTCTATATATGCTTAGAGGTTTGCATACATTCAAATAATACACTGGCGGGCAAAGAAAATGTTCCACAGCTTCCATCCACGTAAAAACTTTTACCGAATGAATTCCGGAATAAAAAGTAGCCTATATGTTACTTTAGGGCACCCACTTCCTATCCGTACCAAATTCACTTCAACTGTTCAACTCGGTTTCCCGTGAAAGAATAACCAACTAAAACATTAACCCGTCTAAAACATTAGTAGAACTTAACTTTAAAAATACATTTATATATGGTTTGGATATCAATACATGTGAGGATTGAGACAATAATGAAGTTATAATCGAGTCCTTAAAATCCTCGAATAATACTCCCAGTGTGAGACGAATATTCCAGCTGAAATCTTGGGCTATTCAACTCTATTAGCTATTCAAATCAATGTGAATCTATGGCTTTTTGAACTTTTGATTGGGTTCGACAAACTTGAGTGAGTTTAATAACTTGTAATGCGCTGGCGAGCATTAATACTGAGTACATTTGCATACATTCACGGAATAACCGGCAGAATTTACGAATTATTTATTTGCTTAATCCTTTCACCCGCATGAAGATAACGTAATAAAAAAATGATTGTGGTTAAATGAACCGAGGTGAGTGATTGCGTCATTACCATATTAAGTACTAGTTGTTGCCCGCGAGATTCGCTTGGTCTGAGGATTCCCCGTGGAGTCGGGAAAAAGAACATGTTTCATTTACAAAAAAAAATTGCTATCATCAAGGTTTTATGAAAAAAGCCTTTTATAATATTTTATCCCAGAACATAAGTATTTCTTAAGTGAAAACCGCATAAAAATTTATTTAGTATAAATAATTACGAAGATTTGCGCAAACACGCAGACAGACACGCAGTGCAGAAAATAATAATATACAGGGTGTAGAAAAAACTGTATATTTATCCGAGATTTGGAAATTAGCGCAACAATAGTTGTTTAGAACGACCCCTAGAGTCACCCCCTTTTGGCTATAATGATCAAAATGATATAACTTAAATATAAAATGCTCAAGATTTTTTTACCACGTTTCAGTGGACATTTTCATTCTACTCTCGTCTTTATTACGATCGTAACAAAGTAGCTCTTAAGGTGTTTGGTTTTTACATTGTCTTTTTTATGTCTGCGGGAAAACGTGCCTATTGACTTTTGCCCCCAATTCTGTGGGTGATAAAACTTATTCGGTTTTGCCGAAAAAGTTTCTTTAAGTCATGTAGATAGGGTCTGGATTCTAACTTTGAAAAGATCTGGATTATTTAATCTAGGATAATGCGGCAAAAGTAACAAGTCTGCTATGGCGATTATGAAAACCTATCATAGTTTGTTGGTTATTATTTATTATTATTTTTCACATCATACATAACATATCATACATCATACATACATATCATATCACACATCATACATAATTTATTATTGTTTCTAAAAACACAAACAACAAATGTACTAAACTTATCATTATATACCTAACATAATTTAATAGGTTATTAATATCACTACTTATCACTTTTATAGTATAAAAAGCAAAGTCGCTTCCCGCGGTACCATTGTATCTGTATCTAGCCAGCGGCAGCGGTTTCGTACGCATTCAATTCAAACATATTTATTAGCAAACTATAATTCTACATACGGGGGACGTCTCTAGACATTGAACAGGGTGGACGTGTGACAGTTTGTGCTCTCAATAGTTTTTAAATTATTTTTCTAAATTCGCTATTGGCCGAACTCAGTTTTTGTGATTCCTGCTCCCTCATATGGGCCGCTTATGAGAGAACTCCTCCCAGTGGGCGTGTCAGAAAAGAGATAGCTGCGTTGAAGCGTGGAGGGCGAGGCCTGCTGAGAAAAATCAGAAAAGATTGTGCAGCCGTGGGACTCGAACCAGCGATCGCTCGGCGGGGTGAGTACATCTAGCCGCTCTCCTTAACCGCTGGACCAAGAGAAACGTACTGCGCCGCGCGAAAACAGTGATCACTACCTACGTTCTACGCCGCTGCACGTACCGCACTGCTACGATTCTACCAATCTACTTCACGCAACTGCAACTTCACCAGCTGAGGCATCATGGCAATCAAATGTAACGGATGCGAGAATGATATAATTACACAAGATTTTATGAAATGTTTCAAGTGCAAAAAATTCTATGACCTGCCATGTCTGAATGTAACCTCGACTGTTTTCGCAAACTTCTCCTCCGAGTATAAAGAAAAGTGGTTGTGTCCTGGCTGTTCCAGACCTAAAGGTGATAACAGCTTAACCCCAGTCCGATCCACAGCCCCGGAAGCAAGTAACAACACCACACAACCGACTAGTAACGTCAACATGCTCCGCGGTAGTAGGCTAACTGCCAGTAAGTCTGAGAAAGATAATCTGGACATAAAGTCGCTCGCAAATGAAATTCGTCTAATGCGAAAAGAGATCCAAGATCTTACTCAAAAACAGAAAACTGAAATTCCGCTTTTAAGGAAAGAGGTAGCTGATTTGTCTACTCAGTTAAACGCAGTCTCTACAACAATTACAGAAAGACTAGGCGAGTTTGCTAAGCGGATTTCTGATCAGGAGCGGGAAATACTTCATCTGAAAGCCTCTCTGCAGCAATCTCAAGCAATAATATCTGCTCAAGACCAGTACCTCCTAAAAAATGAAATTGAAATCGCCGGCGTCCCAGAAACCGAAAATGAGAATATTGAGCACATAGCTATGGTAATTTCAAAGAGGATTGGCGTTGATTTGAAGAACGAGGACTTAGACGACGTCTTTCGAGCTGGCCCTCGCCGTATCACATCTGAAAACCCAGCTCATCCAGAAAAGTTGCCACGGACTATAGTGGTCAAGCTGGTTCGCCAGACAAAGCGCCGCGAGCTGATTAAAGCTGCCAAGTCTCGGCGGAATTTAACGTCAGAAGGAGTTGTCAATGCCCCCCCACACAAACTCTTCATAAACGAGAGGCTTACAAAGGGCAACCGGATATTATTTCGTGAAGCAAGACTACGAGCTCGTCAGAATGGATTTAGATACTGCTGGGTTAAAGACGGATCAATCCTCATTCGAAAGGTCGACAAGTCGTCAGCAATCACGATCCGCAATCTGGAGGACCTGGACAAGTACCTGCCGATCCCCAAGGCCTCGCAGAGCGAAACTTCTTGATTTTGAACTAAATTCTAATTACTATGTTTTTGTATATGAATGTAACCTTGTACTTATATATCTTTACCTCACTCCCAACTCTATCCCCACAACCCCCTTTTTATATTATGTTTATAGTAACTACCATAATACTGTGTCCATCTATGTAAAAGAAAACTTTAATCAAAGCAAGAAATCGTGTTTTAAATCACGTACTAGGCTACTAAATCTATTTAAACCTGTAGAAAGCGATAAATCAACTCTAATTCGTAATCTGAAGAAGTGGTTCGGCGAAGAACCAAATGTTTTAAATTTTCGCGATGGCTAACTTGCTTCTAGAAATGGAAAATAACATTGATGCAACCATGTCAGTTCCTTGCCATACCGTTTCTAACCCTACTGATTGCAAATCTTGTTTTAGTAGTCAACACAACTTCAAAGTTGCCACTTTTAACATCAGAAGCATTCAGAAAAACTTTGACATGTTCTTAATAGACATCAAAAGACTAGGAATCGACTTTGATATTATTATACTAACTGAGTGCCATTTAACAGATACAGTTATTATAAGAAGTCTCCCAGGTTATAACAGTTTTCATACGAATAAGTTTATAAACAAAAACGGAGGAGTCATAGTTTATGTTAAAGCTGACTGGGACGTCAACGTATCTGAGCCAGAAATTTTGGATGCTAACTGTTTGGCAGTGGAATTTCCAAATTCATTTTGCATATTCGGCATCTATCGTTCCCCATCCTTTCAAAATCACGACAACTTTATTTTCTCTTTGGATGGAGTCCTTGATTCAGCTCGACGAAAATCACAGATTATTCTTGCCGGAGATATTAACATTAATATCCTTACCGAAGCTATGAATAATAAAGTCAATGAATACCTCTGCTGGACTGCTGAAAAAGGTCTAAAACCCGCAATCACTAAACCAACTAGGGAAAAGTCTTGCCTAGATCATATTTTTGTAGGATGTAAGCTGGACAGCGTTGGTCTAGTATGTACCACAAGTGCAACTGATCATCATTTAACTATGGCAGGAATTTCATCTGTGGTAAGGCGACCAAGGCTTTCTCGCTTTCTGCGAAAAATTGATCACAATGCCATCAAGGCTGAGCTTAACGAATATGACTGGTCCCACATTGATTCTATCGATGTATCTGTTATGGCTGAAAAATTCACTACTGTCATTGACGACATTTGTAAACGCCACACCAGGATAGAAAAAGTTAGTCGGTCAAACCACAACCTTAAAGAATGGATAACACCCGGTTTAATGAGATGCATACAGCATAGAGACAACCTCCACATGAAGGTCAGACAAAATAAAGAAGACTCGGCACTCTTAGTGACTTACAAACGATACCGAAATTTCTGTAAAAAGCTGCTTAAATCCTTAAAGTCCAACTATGAGAACCAATTACTAACCGAAAACAAAGACGATCCTAAGAAACTCTGGCAGTCTATAAAGCACATATGCGAACTTAATTACGGCTGTACTTCCCCCTCTCAACTCCTCGAGGCGAAAGACACCATTCCGGAGTCTCTTTCAGCGTGCAACGATTACTTTGCCAGTGTGGGTTGTCGCCTTGCTTCTAAAATACTGGAAAAGCTAAATAAATCACAGGAGGATCTAGCCAATGAGGTGGAGCTTGCCTATAATAGAGACTCATTTTATCTTAGCCCAACAGACCCGCATGAAATTGACAGTATCATTAGAGGTTTGAAAATTAGTAGCGCTCCTGGGCTCGATGGATTCAATACCAGGTTAATTAAAGAAATAAGCCAATCTGTTGTAACGCCATTATCGCGCATATTTAATCTCAGCATAGAGACGGGAGTATTTCCGTCGTGCTGGAAATTGGCAGCCGTGGTACCCATACACAAAGGAGGTAATAAAAAAGAGCCATCGAACTACAGACCCATATCACTTCTGAGTATTTTCTCAAAGTTGCTGGAAAAAATTGTGAATAAACGTCTGGTAAATTTTTTGGAATCGAATTTTCTTCTATCTTCGAATCAATTTGGCTTTCGTCAAGGGAAATCCACCGAAGATGCTATCCAGCGCTTGGTATCAGGTGTTTCATCTGCACTAGACAAAGGCGATGCATGCATTGGTGTCTTCCTGGACTTGGCGAAAGCCTTTGATACAGTGTCCCCTCTCATCTTGCTGAAGAAACTCGAGTCCCTCGGAATCCGCGGTGTAGCTTACGACTGGTTCAAGAGTTATCTGGCCGATCGCAGACAGTGTGTAAAAATAGGTAATCACATTGCAGACCCAGAAAAAAATACCTTTGGAGTCCCCCAAGGCAGTATTTTGGGTCCGACTCTGTTTATAGCCTACATTAATGACATTACCTCTCAGCTATCCGGTAACGATAAAGTTGATGTCGTCTGCTACGCTGATGATACAGCACTAGTTTTCAGAGGTTCATCGTGGCCAGATGCTTTTAATGAGACTCAACGCGGACTTAATATAGTCTCAAAATGGCTATCAAACAACCTTCTCACCTTAAACTCAACAAAGACAAAATACCTTTGTTTCCACAAAACTCGTGCCTCATCTCCTCCGCTCGTCCCAGCACTAAAAATTCATGTTTGCGATGGGCTAGCTGACACGGACTGCGGCTGCAGCACAATTGGAAACACTACAGCCATAAAATACCTTGGTGTCATGATTGACGAAAGACTTTCCTTTAAAGACCATGTTCTGGCTCTCTCTGGCAAAATTAGAAAAGTTATTTATGTAATGAAACTTCTGAGAGATGCAGCTTCCAAAAATGTTCTTCTCCTGGTTTATCAGTCTCTGTGTCAATCATTACTCTCATATTGTGTGACAGTCTGGGGCGGAGCAGCTAAAACTCTCATCATAAATCTCGAAAGGGCACAAAGAGCTGTCTTAAAAGTCATGCTGAAGCTTAAGTTTCGCCACCCTACTCACCGACTATTTGTAGATGTGAAGTTGCTAACAGTTCGCCAACTCTATATCTTCCGGGTATTACTGGCTCACCATAACGTAGCCTCAAACGAGTTATCTGCACAGAGCCACAGGAGAGTTCCAAGACTGTATGTCCCACGTGTCTACACCGCGTTCGCTAAACGATTTAAGTACTTCGCATTCCCATTTATTTTCAATAAGGCTCTCGCTAACTGTGACATACAGGGTTGCACTAGAAATGAACTCAAAATTCGTGCTAAAAAGTGGCTTAATGCACTAAATTATGATGACACAGAGGCTCTACTACTCATCACAAGTTGACCACAGGTCGCTTGATAGATGGATAGATGATGGATAAAGCTAGTTAAATATAATATACGCCTATATATACATATATATATATATATATATATATATATATATATATATATATATTTATCTATTTATTTATATCCCCCCCCCCCTCCACCTCCCTGTATTACTTTATGTTTTATGTTTTATAATACATTTGTAACCACAATCCTAGACAGCAATAATGTTTTGGCTCTTAACTTTAAATTTAACAGTAATTTTTATTTTATTTTATAATTTGTTTAAAGCATGGTTAAGAATAGCTCATAATTATTATTTTTTACTTTGTTTAATTCTTTTTTTATCACAAACTGTCAAATCTTTTGTAAATTGAACCGGGAGCCCGCGTTACAGGTTCTTCCTAGTGCAGGTCCCACCGTGTATTGTTTTTTGTGAATACTTTTTGGCTAAATAAAGAATTTATTTATTTATTATTTATTTATTTATACATATTAATTTTATTTGGATCCTATTATCCTTCCAACACTTTGTGTAGATTGATCCTATAAATATAAAAAAACTTGCAACGCATACAATCGCGAGCATGTAAACCTCCTCACAAATTGACAATGACAATCATACCTCTAAGAAGGGGGAGATTTCTGTGGCCCCGACTGTACCTAACAACAACCAACATATATCTCATCAAACGTTTCCGCCCCAGTAGCTACAAACCCCCAATTCCTGTTCCTAACGAAACAAACAACTTGTTAATATTTACGCAGAGTAATTTTCACTGCATAATTACTCGCCCACGGCAAAGCAGGGTTATGAATTTAATTCCGGTAATAATTTCAGATGTTGCCTTCAGAACATTATCATCATTCACCAGTAAATTATTAGTCAAGCGGTAAAACCTTATTTAGTATTTTACTTAGGAACAAAACGATTGAATTAATGACTACATCTACAAGGTGGTGGGTTTTACGCTGAGTACAACATATTTAGAGGGACTCTGTTTATTTATGTATAAATAATTAACTCTGTATGATCGTCGCACTTAAAATAAACTTGCTTAGGTACTTAGTTTTAATTTATTTAATTCATCTGATTCTTTATTTTAATATTTTTAAACTTCATATTGCGAATAACGATATCCAAATATGGTTTCTAGAGAAAATTGGTCTCTAAGGGTACGCTTTAAAGTTGACATTGCACCAAACTATCGAATGGCACTGTCACTCGATGTTTGCTTTCAACTTCAAAGTTTACTTTTCATTATAAAGTTCCGAGGCAAATATGTGAGACCGACTCTTTTCGATACCGTGGCTTTCCACTCAGAAAGTCTTTCAGATATCATTATCATAATTTATATTAATTTTCACTCTGTATAAGCCTTTGACTTCACAGTTTTACTGAGTCAAATAGAAAATCTATTAAGTATTATGCTAAATTTAAAATAAACACTAAAGTAACAACGACGAATAGGTGGCAGAACAATGCATAGAAACGTAGTAGGTATACCGCAGATTAAATATATTGTGGTATGCATCGATTTAGATAGATAGAATATTATTTATTTTTGTACACAAGAACAGAATTTATAAAGCTTATATACAAACACATCTAGGTACAAAAAAGACGGTCTTAACACTAAGAGCGATTTACGATTTACTTCCAACGAAACTATTCACATTAGCCTCAGGATAGCATTAGCAACGAATCTATATTAAATACCAAAAAGACACAGTACCTACGTCACAATTTTATCGATCGTTATTTTGTAAAATCGTAAGGCCCGGGTCTCCTATTTACGCCGTAGTTCGCGTCCAGCGTCACGCCGTAGGCCACGTCACGATGCTCACTATAGAAATGTACATGCGGTCTCCCTCACACGCCGACGTTGGCGCGTAGACGAAGTGAGCATCGTGAAGCGGCCTACGGCGGTGACACTTGACGCGACCTACGGAGTAAATAGGAGACCCGGGCCTAACTGTGTCGATTGACATTGAATTTTCGCTCGACGTGACACACGTTACCAGCAAAACATTCATAATATTCAGCAGCCAAGCAGATCGATACAGCTCGAGAAAAAATATACAAATACAATAAAAGGCTCAACATCGAGCAAAAATTCAACGTGAAAACATTTCATCCAACATAGACATAGGTATAGGTAGGACGGCCGACTGCTGTAGTGGTTAGTGACCCAGACTGCTAAGCCGAAGGTCCCGGGTTCGATTCCCGGCTGGCGCAAAAATTTCTTTAATGACAGATATTTGTACTCGAGTCTTGGGTGTTGATATTTATAATTAATATGTATCTATGTATGTATCAGCTGTCCGATACCCATAATACAGGCTCTGCCTAGCTTGGGGTCGGATGGCCGTGTGTGATGTCCCCACATATTATTATTATTATTATAGGTATCATTTGCACGCCTAAACCAACCACGTCCGCTGGAAACCGCATTAATATCCGTGCATCCAAATGACACGCATTATGTTTAAAGTGCGACCAACTTATCTGTTCCGATGAGAGTTAACTAAATTGGTCCATACCTCATTATTTAATAAAAAATAATATATTGATATAGATTAGATGGGTTTATTAAAACCGCAAGGGTAAATTACCATTACGGGAAAACTTAACATCGTAAAGAATAAAGAAATATTAGACATTTACGTGAGCTCTCTCCGGAACAGATAAGTTTGTGGCACTGTACATGATCGGGTTCCCTACGAGTCTTCGAAACAATTTTTTTCGAATATGCATACATCGACAACCTTAAACCGAAGCTTACATAGTGCGATGGCTTGTTGCTTCGAAGGATTTTTTGTTCGACGTATCTTAACACCGAACATCTTACTACGGCTTATTGTTTCTCCAACGTTTATTTGTCCGATTTAACGATACTTCGAAAAATTTTATACAACCGTCTAACAGTCACAATTTCTTGTAGGTATAACTTATATATACAATGAAACATATATCTAAAATTTTGTAGATACATTTTTCTGTAATAAATTTGAGGGTATTGATATTAATATTATTAGCCTAGTGTAGTAGCCCTTGCTACATCACCACCTTTAAATTGTTAACAAATACTGCAACCCCTATTTTTTGTATCTTCATAATCTTTAATTTAAATAAATATTTTTTCGTTTTTTTTTATTATGTTTAGTTTGATTTGTTTGAGTTTTCGTTTTCGTACCTATCCATGTATGTATTCATACATATACTTACATAATTTTGTATACATTTTAAACGTGAATTTTCGATTTTTTATATTTTGATTCTTTGAGATTTTGTGATTGTAGGTACTTACATGAATTTCATTGTATAATATATAAGTTATACCTACAAGAAATTGTAACTGTTAGACGGTTGTATAAAAAATTTCGAAGTATCGTTACATCGGACAAATAAACGTTGGAGAAACAATATGCCGTAGTAAGATGTTCGGTGTTAAGATACGTCGAACAAAAAATCCTTCGAAGCAACAAGCCATCGCACTATGAAAGCTTCGGTTTAAGGTTGTCGATGTATGCATATTCGAAAAAATGAGTTTCGAAGACTCGTAGGGAACCCGATTTAGTACACACGTCTGAAACGTTCAACTAATAATAAGTACCCGTTATTTTTTGAAGTGGTAATTTTTTACGCGAAGTACATAGAAAACAAGCACTCACACCTTGTACTAATGTACTCCCTTTCGGGGTAGGCAGAGGTGCATTGCTGCACACACTTTTTGCCAGAGTGTTATGTTAGTCCCAATGTAATAGGGGGCGGGCCTATTACCATTTTACGGGCACATCCAAGACCCGAGAACAAATATCTGTCTTTAAACAAATGTCTGCCCCAGCCGGGAATCGAACCCGGGACCTTCGGCTCAGTAGTCAGGGTCACTAACCACTACGCCATTCTGTCGTCAGTACCTACATACTTACTCTAAATTAATAAGCTTAGGCACATAGGACCCCATAAACAAACATGGGTTTGTCATAAACATCCAAATAAACCCAACGAGAAAACTTATTTCAACAGGTGGTCCATTTGTGACGTGGGGTGTTAGGTAAATGGTGCTTTCGTTTTTTTCGTGGGTAAGTAACAAAACCGAATCTACACAAACATAATTATGGAAAAATAACAGTATCGTCAACTGTCACTGTCAAAATTTAAGGCAAATTTGTTCGTTCCAAAAGTGACATTTGTTTTTTCCATACGTTTGTGTAGATTCTAAAATAGTATCGAATCCTGTGATCGCTTCAACTAATTTTTCACGATTTACTTAGGTACCTACTATTGATTTTCCGGATTCAGATCTACGGTCCATTTATGGCTATTAAATCCGCAATCTGGCTTAATAAGTGTACATTTTTGTCTGCTCACTGCGGTAACTCAGTGAACAGAAGCGAAGTTGTTCCACTTAGAGAGAAAACTGTTGCAAAGTAATCCGACAGTTTGTAAGTTGCATTCGCAGATTTCACTCACTGTGTAGAACATCGCTAGCCCTCGCTGCCAACTTTTTTGTTGTACTGTGTTTTGTGTAACCTCTGTTTCTCAACGTCAGAATAAGGGCCTGCCTTTCTACCAGAGATGTGTTCAGCACGTACGCTGTGTGATGTTCAATTGTTAATAAAATTATTTACTTACATAAAATATACAACAATAATATCATTTATAAATGTATACCATTAGCAGTAGCACGACGTATACGTCGGCTAATGCAGTTAGCAAACAGCCGGCACCGGTTATCGCCGAGGCATTTGAATAAACACCGATACCGAGGTTATTTACATGTAAATGTAGTGTTTCATCAAGGAGGGTGCTTGTTTACCCAAAATTTGCGTGACAGTTCAACGCTCTAATGAACTTCTCAGTACGTTATGTCTTTCACTATCCCTACAGGGTGTTGCAAAAAGGATATACTACCTAAGCCGAAACCTATGTGTGCAGCATGTTATATCTAAGGCCTGGGTCTCCTATTTACGCCGCAGGTCGCGTCCAGCGTCACTCCGTAGGCCGCGTCACGATGCTCACTATAGAAATGTACTGATGCGGTCTGCCTCACACGCCGACGTTGGCGCATAGATGTAGTGAGCATCGTGACGCGGCCTACAGCGTGACGCTGGACGAGACCTACGGCGTAAATAGGAGACCCGGGCCTTAGCCTAAAAATGAAATCAGAATGTCTAAATTCGCTAAAAATACATATTTATATTACCCTTTTTGCAACACCCTAGAGATAGTTAAAGATATTCTTCTTCTTCCTTTTCTTATCGCGTCAGTGACAAATACAAGGGTTGGACTAGGGTTTGTCACCGAGCATTCACGTCACTGACACGCATAACACGGTACTAGATACATAATGTATTTGACATCCCTGGCCTAAACATCTGTTTTACGATTACCTATATTTTGTGGTAAGTGTTTTACAGGTTGCACCACGTACGTAATAGGTACAAAAGTACTGGTTTCAATAGCATAACGTAATTCTGTAAAAGCAACCGTTTTACAGAGTTATGCCACTGAGCGTCATTCCAATGCAATTCGGAAATATCACCATCACCACTGTGAAAGAAACGTAGCCACTTATATTGGATTAATGAGCTAGTGAGGTTGACCTAGATTCAGATTGTCTTTGTGCGATCTCTATCAAATGAGCGAGAATTGGGAAATGCTCTGCTTTGGAAATAGCTGTGAGGTTCTGTAACTGTATAGACCCGGATTGAATTATAGAGCACTATTTATGAATGAACGTGGGCAAACATTTGGAACTTATAAAGAAGATACATAAATGTATGTAATTCAGCAAAAAAATCACGCAGTGTATGAAAAATATGCGTATTCCTCGTATATTTGTATGATTATAAAGTAAGTAAGATTAATAATACTTTTAATTATTCATTTTAGTTGATCTTACGAGTACAATTAATAACGTGAGTCAATTCTCAACACTTCAAAGCCAGGTAATAATTTTACAAACCGGTTTCTGAAATTCGATCATTACAGTTACAGAAACTTGTTTAGTTTTATCACTATCAGAAAATGAATGAACTGCTGCTAATTAAATCCACTAATCAAGTATCTGGTGGTGTATGTGACAGTCCTTTTATCTTGTGTGTAGCAACGTGGCCTTACGGCAAATGGCTTGGTGAGAGTATACATAAGAATAACAAATTTAATAATGAGTATTTTTGGTTTATATTTATTTAAACCTACACTCACATCTGTGTTGTGCGGATGGGTTGAATTAATATGATAGTAATTACCTAATTATGAAGCTTCATTTTGTAATGCCATTCAAATTTGTGATTTTATTTATGCGAAAGTCTGATAGTAAAACTTTACTCGTTGATAGTAGACTGAGTCAGAATCGCTAAAATTTATGACTTTATCCGTGAAAACATATATCTATTTACGACTATATTATTTACAAAACATAACCGACCCATTTAAATGTAACCGTGTACCCTTTTCCAGTTACACAGATGTGTCGTGTGAGGCCCCCACTACAGGTGTAGGGGGGGAGACATTCTCATCGGCACTGCAGTTCTTCGCCGCAGCCCAGTGTCTCATCCATAGGGATTGGCCAAAGGATTCATATGTGGAAGGTTTTGTTAATATTTTTCCCATAGAAACTTTGGTGTTCGAGATCAAGGGTATACCTGGGAATACTAAAAGTAATTAAAGACTTTTTTGTCTTTGAAAATAGAAGAACAAGGGCAAGAAACTCTTCAACAATAATAATATGCAAATTAATTACCTATATGAATAAAAAGATAAAGATAAAGATAAAAAGTATTTATTCGGTGTCTAGCACCACACACCAAAAAATAATAATAACATAAGTAAGTACACAAAAAATAAAACAAAAAAACGAAATTAAAAGTGAAAACAAACAAACAAAAGAACATTAAGAATAATTAAAAAATAAATAAATTAATAATATATATAATGGTGTGAGTTGTCCAGCACCGAAAAGGCCCGCGCCTCAGCTTACACCGCTACAGATGAGGTGGCATCCACCCACCTGACGCGGCACTGGTTTTCAGTCGCGTCCTAGAGTGACCTTCATTTGACCTACTTTTATAAAAAAATATATATATATATATTGTAAATTTTATACTTAAATACCAATACTGGATAATATAATAACAATCATAAAAACATACACATAATATAGGTATAAAGCAAGAATGTATACAATAATATGGTCCTAATGCAGAATAAACTAATAAAAATACTAAATGAGGGTAAATGTGCCTTCGGCGTTTCAGCGGGCGAGCGACACCGGTCACACCGGTCGCCTTGCTTGTTTCAGCGCTCAGAACAGCCCGTGCCGTCGGCTGAACACTACGGTGAAACAGTTTTACAAACACAATAGATACAGTGTGAGTGAAAAAGGAACACAATTAGCACCACACAAGATCTATTTTTCAATAGCAGATAATATTGAAAAATAAAAAAAAAGGTAAGACAAAGGTTACACAACATATTTAACAAATAACTACCTAATTTACTTTTTATAATATAAACGAAATAACTATTTAATTGTATTTGGAGCGTCATTCATTAGGCCTAGGTACATATACGTAAAAAATAATATTTGTTTCAGGTTAACGTTTCGTGAGAACAAAAGTGTATTCCTGATCATATGTAAAGGATAGACGGTGAAGAGATAGACTAGTGGAAGATAAACGCATAGACTGGCGGACTGATCCCGTGGGATTGAGTGGGAAACTAGTACCCTCCACGTGTCGTGACGAGAATGCCAGTAAGTAAATCACACATACCTATATTGTAAATAAATGTATACAAATATTATGTAACGCACTAAAACGTAAGCAAATAATAAATACATATTTTTTTAAAAAAGTCACAAGTACGCTACTGCTACATGGCCAGGCTCACCAACACGATCTCTGTTTTAAAAGGAGCATTCGCTTTAACTTAGACCTAAATGATGCAACTGATTTCAGGTTACGCAAGCTTGGGTCTAGGCGGTTCCAACAGGAAGTAGCATTAAAGGAGAACGAGGCTTTGAATATGGCGGTCTTGTGCTGAGGTGTGAGGAGCAGGTATGAAGAGGCTCTCGTACGGTACATATTGAAGTCACGGGACCACCTTAGTTTATCATAAAGGTATTCAGGTATGTGTCTATGTACTATGCCAAACAACAAACAAGCAAAATGTAGGTACCGTCGGCTTGCTATTTTTAACAATCCACTGTTATTTATGAAGGGAGTGACGTGTGCCCGGGGGGGGATGTCGTGACAGAATCGAGCGCAAGCATTTTGTACCCGCTGTAGCAGACGTTGTGTTTTCGCATAAAGGCAAGGTCCATATACCGTATCTGCATAATTTAATTTAGACAGTACTAAACTCTCACATAGTTTTATACGCAAATCGGTATTAATGTAAGGTCTAATGCGGTACAGGACTTTTAGTCTATAAAAACAACTTGAAACTAAGCACAGGATATGTTTTTCGAAACGCAGATTGGAATCAAAGCAGATACCGAGATTTCTAGCTTCAGTAACTTGTTCTATAGATTTCCCAGCTACCTTTATATCGGGGTTCATTGCTTTAATACCCTGTATTTGTTTTCTAGAGCCTATAATAAGAAATTTAGACTTTGTTGGATTAAGTAGAAGTGAATTCCTCTTGGACCATTCTACTATCATATTTAAGTCATGATTTATTTTATTGACAACGTCCACGGTGCCATCTGGAGTACACGACAGGTATATTTGCAAATCATCAGCATATATATGAAATTTACAATTTTTTATGCTCTCTACTACGTCAGCAGCGTAAAGTACAAACAATAGGGGTCCAAGGATAGACCCTTGAGGTACACCTCTCGTAACTGGATACGACAAGGAATTGTGGGATTTTCCGTTACTGTTAGTTAACTTTACTATTTGCGACCTTTGATTGAGGTAGTTGTAGAACCATCTTACTGTGTCGGCATCGAACCCGTAATAAGATAGCTTGGCTAGCAGACGTGGAACGCTGATGGTGTCAAACGCACGTGAGAAATCTAGCAAGGTCAGAATGGTACCCTTTCCTCTGTCTTGAGATGCGATGATATTGTCAACTACGTCCAGTAAAGCGGTTGACGTACTACGAAATTTCCTGAAGCCAGATTGAACAGACGGTAGGATGCCATTATTTTCAATGTATTGTGTCATTTGATAACTAACAGTTTTTTCTAGGACTTTTGACAAACAAGCTAAGAGACTTATCGGTCTTAGTTGACCATATGTAGAAGGACAGGTTGTTTTGGGGATAGGTTTAATGAGTGCGATTTTCCATAATTCAGGAAAAGTAAAAGTCGAGATAGAATAATTTATAATGAATGTAATGATGTCAAGAGTACGTGATAAGGTGAGAGAAATCATGTTAATAGCAATACGGTCAATACCTTGTGCGTTGGACTTCAGATTATTAATGATCTTTTGAACGGTTTCTTTGTTTACAGTTTTTAAACGAAATATACTATCACAAAATTTATTGGTTTCAAAATATGCCAATTCTTCAAAATTAATATTCTCCTTACAGGGCAGGTCTAAAAAATGTTTGTTAATTGCATCAGGATCATTAAAATGAGATGGTAAATCAGTATCCTTGTGACTACGAAGTACGGTATTTTTTAGGTTTTTCCAAAGAGTTGCTGAGTTATTGCTATTTTTATTAATGAAGGTTTCGTAATAGGCGCGTTTTTCGTTGTGTAAAGCAGAGTTTACTAGCCTTTTCAAGTCTAAGTAATAATCTTTATGAGAATCTAATTTTGTATTTTTAAACCGATTAAAAGCTTCGTTTCGCAGGAACATCATGTGTTTGATGTTGTCGGTGATCCACGGATAACCGGGATCCCGGATGCATATTTGTTTTTCCGGTGCGTGTAAATCATACAGTTGAAGTATCAGTGAATTAAATAAGTTTACCATTGAGTCTATATTATCCATCCTCGTGACGCTTTCCCAATCCATATTATTTAGGTCATTGTAAAAGTAATCCCATAATATGTCTTTTAATGGTCGAATAATTATAAATCTCGGCGGTGGTTTCGGTTTTTTTTATATTAAGACCAACTGTTATGAAAGCATGTTTACCCAGAGCTGGAATATGATCTACAGTTAAGTTGATAATATCGGTATCGGTGCAAACCACGTCTATTAAAGTTTGGCTGCTGGAGGTAAAATGAGTAGGTTGTTGTACCCTTTGAGTTAAGTTAACGACGCTTAGAAAATCTTTAAACAAGGTAGCTTTATTATTTTGAACAAGAAGATTGATATTAAAATCTCCCATTAAAATTAACTGATCATAGCCTGAGAATGAGGTAATTGAGTCGGTTAGCGCATCGAGAAATGTGTCTACCTTTACCCATTCTGGCCTATAGACGGTACCTACAAGAAGTTTAATTGAGTTGACGGTACAGCTGAGCCACATTTGCTCGACGGTGGGCGAGAAGGGATGTGCCCGTATGCGCGTGTTGATGCCGTGCCTGACGTAGAACTAAGCCCACGCCCCCGCCGCGGTCTCGCAGGGTGCGCGGCCGCGGCACGTGACGCAGCTTGTACCCCGGCACGACCGGGGCGCAGTCATCGCTCCCCTCCCTGAGCCAAGTCTCATTAATGGCCATTATGTCAGCTGAGTACTGTTGCATGGTAGCTATAAACTCATCCTGTCCAGTTGATAGCGATCCTGCGTTGAAAATACCTACTGAAAACAATTTAAGCTTAATCATTCATGTAAACAAAGAAATAAATAAGATATCGTGTTTATTATATATTGTCGGTTTGAAAATATTATAATAATTAATAATGTCTGGTTATGTGTACATAATACATATAAGAACAGATAAAATAGTTTAGATAGATAAATTGGGATATTAGAATATTCGGACAAAATAAACTTGCAGAACCATAATGAGTAGGTAGATACCACGTAAACGGAACACGCCCGGTGCGCGCATGGCAACAGCGTTATCAGTGCTGGACAACAAACTACTCTAAGGTCAACACTCGAATAAATAATACAATGGTAAAAAAATATAAAAGTTAACTTGTAATAGTTGTAATTTACCTTGTTATATTCAATACTCAGTTCATTCAATTCATTCAATACTTCGTAACAAAAACAAATATTGGAATAGGCCAAGATGTTTACGCGATAACAGTTCTTAAACAAAGGTAACAAAGTTGTGTAATTTAAATGACTTATTTTCAGATTGTACGTTAACAGGTTTGAAATGTTACATAAAAGATAGTTAAAGTTTATTACGGCACACAATATACAATTAGCAAGCATATTTACAAACGTTACTGCGTTTAAAGGGCCAGTAGGAAAGGCTTTCAATTCATGAGGGTAAAAAGGTATGTTACAGTGTATAAGTGACACCAAACACGCGAACAATATCATCTGTTTTGCGAATCCAGTGCCGGGGACTGTCCTGACCTTGTCGAGCGTAAATGCGGCCTTTCTTGGTCCACATAAATCTCCAAGACTGCCTTCGCCCGACTTCTCGTACCTGGACGTTGACGTAGAAGGGGCGCGGCGCGGAGGACTGGCCGAGGTCGGCTGAAGTGGCCCCGCGGCGGACGCGCGCGGCGGCGATCAGCTGGTCCTTGAGCGCGCGGCGCGTGAGCCGCACCACCAGCGGCCGCGGCCGGCCCGCCCCCGCGCCCGCGCCCGCCCCGCTCTCGCCCGACGGCGCCTGGTGCCAGCGGTTCCGGGGTCCCACACGCTCAGCGCTGACAATATCGGACTCCTGCACTTGGACTCCTAATTTGACGGCCACAGACAGAACGATATGAGTGGGGTTCTCTCCATTCTCCTCAGGGAGGTTAGTTATCTCCACATCGTTATCCAGAAGCTCCTGGTCCTTATCATTGAGGTCCTGGCGTAGCTCCGCAATAACGGCTTCGAGCCGAGAGCCCGTCCCATCCGTCACACGCTTCTCGAGGATGTCAACCCGAGAGCCAAGTTCCGTGAGCCTCTGGTCCGAGGCGATGAACGAGCTTTTCAACTCCATCACCTCGCTCCGGAACAGGCGGATCTCCTCCTTCACCTCGGTTAGCGCCTCCCTGAAGAGACGGATCTCCAGGCCCAGCTCCACCTTGAACTCCTCCGTGGTGTCGTTGGCGGTGGAGTTGAGGCGGTGGTCGGCGGCCACCGGCTCCGGCAGCTCGAGCAGCTCGGGGGCGCCGCACCGGGGCGAGGGGGTAGCGGGGGTGGAGGGGGGCGCGGAGGTGGCGGGGGGCGCAGGGGACGCGGGGGGCGCGGCGGCTACTGAGGGCGCAAGGCTGGCAGGGCGCACGGGGGCGCTAGGTGCAGCCTCCACTGCCTTATCCTTGCTGCAAGCCGGGCAAGTCCAAGTAACTGGTATTTCGCCCTCGCCCTCCTTGATGCAGTACGGGTGGTAGGGACTGCTGCATTTGGCACATTTCGCACATTTTGCGATATCGCCCCTCGGAATGTATTTCTTACACATCCCGCATTTAGTCATAGTGCGGCGATAATAAGAAATGTAGGCAGAACACAACAGCTGATGTTTATTTATCGATCGCGCAAAATAGTTAATGTCGTCAGAACTAGATGGCACTGTGTATGACTTTTATAAATAAAGTAGAATGGTCCAAGTGTTTCGCTTGTAGGGTACGCACACGATGGGGTTTACGTGAATTACCCACAATAATATCACAATGAGTACACTGTACACTAGGCTAGATTATGTTTCCAGCGTAATTACTGCACTTCACTGTGAGATAACACTTTCTGTACTGAACTATACTATGTTGATTGTATAAATATACTTTTTAAGATCAAATACTCCGTATTTTATTTTTTAATCTCACAAACGTAACGACAGCTTGTACACCGTATTCACGTCAGTGACGTCACTCATTCATATTCATTGTAACCTACATAACATAGCTGACATTAAATAGCAAAAAATTTGTTCAGTGAATACTAATTTTAAACAGAATATATTTTCGAATATTTGAAAATTTTCAACGCATAAACTTTTTTTTAACTTTTTCTAGCTTATGCTTTTGGGTGCAGGAATGTAGCAAGGGCGCAAGAATCAGGAATGTAGCACATTTTATATCGCATAAGCTAAAAATTCAATGTTAAAATTAATTGTAATATATTAACGTTTATTTTAATTCTTTGTTTTAAATTTTAAAATAATAACGTTTATTTTACAGACGGTGAATATTTTGACTTCATAATAGTAGGAGCTGGCAGTGCGGGCTGCGTCGTAGCGAACCGCTTGAGTGAAGTTGAAGATTGGAGCGTACTCCTTATTGAGGCCGGCGATGATCCACCTATTGAAAGTATTGTAAGTATTTCAAGAACGAAATAGATTAAAGAAGTTAATAATAAAATGAAACTTACTGGTTAGTTATATACCTGAGAAAGACATTTAATCATTTAAAAAAGACAATTCATGCATAAGTGGATTTACGCAAGTATAAAACAGTACAGATTTTTATTGCGTCACTGAAATTTATTTTATATCAAAAATATTCCAGGTTCCAGGATTAGACAAAGGATTGTTTAGAACAAAATACGATTGGAACTATACAACTGTAAACGATAGAAGAATAAATCAAGCAATGCGAGATGGTACAGTAATGTGGCCCAGAGGAAAGATGCTTGGCGGTAGTAGCAGCATGAATGGTATGATTTACTTCAAAGGCAGCTCTTTCGATTATCAACGGTGGTATGATGAAGGCAACAAAGAATGGTGTCCAGAAATTGTTGAACGGTATTTCAAAAAGGCTGAAAATTTGCAAGACCAAAATTTACTTAAGGATAATAGGGTAAGGCTTGAGTATGGTCATAGTGGTCCATTAGTTATCAACACTTTTAATAGTACATATCGTTCATTAACTGATAAAGTACTCAGTGCATGGGATGAGATTGGATTTAAAACCGTCAATGATTTGAATGCAGCAAATGTTATGGGCTCCGGCATATTTAGGGTCACAGCCACCGGTGGCCGCAGGGAAGACACGGCTACAGCTTATCTTATAAATATTCAAAAACGTAAAAACTTAAAAATATTGAAAAATACATTGGTTACAAAAGTTATTATAAACAAATATTCTAAAGAAACATTGGGTGTTGAAGTTGAACATAACGGTAACATTCAAAAATATTTTGCTCAAAAAGAAGTGGTTTTATCTGCTGGTGCCATAAATACACCACAAATACTAATGATATCAGGAATTGGACCAAGGGATCACTTGCTATTAAAAAATATTGATACAATAGTTAATTCACCAGCAGTTGGTCAACATTTAAAAGATCATGTGATAGTTCCAGTTACTATCTATGGCGAAGACCATGAACAAGAGAGTACAGCATCGCGCCATTTTCAAGAAATTGAATATCTTTACAACAGAACGGGATATCTCGCACAAGTAAGCTTTAAAGATATCTCTGCATTTTATTCTGTTCGTCAAGATTCTGAATATCCAGATTTTCAGTCCCACCTGAACATATTTTTTAAGAACTCATCAAATACACTTAAATATTTTAATAATATAGCAAGGTACAAAAGCGAAGTGGTTCAATCAGTTGTGAAACAAAATCAAAACCAGACTTTGTATTTATTTCTGTTTAATCTCTTGCATCCATATTCCACGGGTAATATTTCCCTGCAATCAAACGATATTCATGATAAACCGCTTATTTATCCCAACTATTTTATTGATGAAAGAGATTTAGAAAAAACTGCTTCAGGAATAAAACTTTTAACCAGAGTAGTTAACACTACTTATTTTAAATCAATAGGAGGTAAATTAGGTAGAATTGAATGGGGTCCGTGTAATAATTATGAACTGAACAGTGACATTTACTGGAAGTGTATCGCACTCAATATGGTAACGACAATTTATCACCCAGTAGGCACTGCTAGAATGGGTCCCGATCCAAAAACGGCTGTGGTCGATAGCCGATTGAGAGTCCATGGAATTAAGAAACTGAGAATAGTTGACGCTAGTGTAATGCCGTCTACAACCAGTAGCAATACTAATGGACCTGTTGTAATGATTGGTGAACGAGGATCTAATTTAATCAAGGAAGATCACATATTTAAATGGCCGTGATACGGACCTAGCAATTTAGTAGCTAAAGGTGAGTACTTAAAAGTATATTACTATGGATATTTCTATAATAGTACTTACATATAAAATATAGTTGTTATCTAAGTCTCAAATTTGTTTGTCAATAATTGTATGTACGTACTTGTAAATATGTGTAAAGGTACAGTAAAATTAAGTGTTTGTCTAATCTAAGTACCTAATATTCTAACTGATCATAATGTTAAACAGTTTGTATCAATATAGCTTTTAAATGACAATTCATGAAATATTCAGTAAATCTATGGAGATATGGAAACTAGGATATCGATAAAATATTCCAGATACATTTCTCACTGACTGTGTGAAGACTTATCGACAATTTATTCAATAGATTCACAAATACGTATTTTATCTACGGATGAATAATAGCATGTAAAAAAGAATCCAATTTAAGTAAGTTTATTTATATTTGATTAATGATTGATTAAATAGAATATAATTAGAATATTACAATTATTAATAGATTATTATCGAGGGGTTATAAATCCTAAAATAAAAATACATTAATAGTGGATCTATAATACATCTGTAATTTTCTCACCTGAGGACGTCATGCTAAGCAGAACTTGAAGGTTGTATGCAGAACGCTGATTGGCTCTATTTTCGTTGAAGAACTTAGCTGAGGTAGATTTATTAAAGTGAGAAACTGGGTAAATGTATACTGTAATGCTTGTAGCTATAAATGCAATAAATTTTGGGGTTCAGCAGGGATTCGTATACCGAAATCGGCAAAACAAGAAAAACCTCGTATATTATAATGTAAACATGGAACAGTGCGTTATCAGGGTCGTTAGTGAATCGCACAACCGGGACCGATTTAACCCAAGCTGGTATTAGGGCCTATACACACAGTGAACGGAATAAAAAAATACATTTAAGTAGTTTTTGTATTTGTTGTTACATAAGTAGTATAAGTACATAGGTATAACACTGTGAATATGAATTGGGCTTTCTTATGTAGGATTCCTTTTAATATAGATTTTTCATGGTGAAAATATTCGACAGTTTATTTAATATTGTTATCACGACAATCGCTTTTTGCTTTGGACCAGGCCTACCCTTCCTTCTTTGTAAGGAGACCCGTGCCCCAGCAGTGGGGACGTGATGGGTCGTGATTAGGGCATGCAATACCGGAACTATTTTCAATACCGGTATTGAGTTCCGGTATTGCAACTCAATACCGGGATCCTGATATTAATACCGGTTTTAGATTTCCTTGTAATAAATGGCATATATTTTGTTTAAAGGTCGTATAGGGCAGAATACAACAAGAAAAAGCAATCAAATTTTGTATTATGTAATATTTTTTACGAGAATTGAGTATTAGAGTTAAAATTTTAGAACGCATGGACAACAAGTAGGTTTCCAAACGCCAAAAACGGCATGTAACGGTTGAAAACAAGTGCACTTTCATATTATATAGGAGCACAAGGCTAACTATATCTTAATCGCTTGATTTATAGCCTAAAAAAATGTCCGATTCCGGTATTACTTCAATACCGGTATTGAAAATAGCGTGGATTTTGTCCGGGATCCCGGTATTACGCAATACCGGTATTACGGTATTGCATGCCCTAGTCGTGATGGGCTTATCAGCACTCCTTGGGAAACATTAAATATAGATTCAGGTGCTTATTATTCCATATTTATAGTGACAAACGGTGAATTTTACTGTTCCACACACAGTCAAAAGACTTATTATACCTACATAGGGCACAAAACCCAGCCACGATTTACTTATGTGGTAATTGAAAAAGACGACAGTAATATGCAAATGTGAACTCAGCCCGAGATCCACAGACAATCTTTCCAATACCAAGGCCCAAATAAAACAAAGCGTTTAGGTGATCCGTTTTACCGCTGCGCCGTGCCCCAGGGTGCTATTAAACGCTGAATGTAATCACGTTAGCTCTCGTAAACATTTTTATGAGAAACCGCACACAAATTAACAAAGTTTTACGGCTAATAAATGGCATTGGTGAACGCTCATAGAAACGTTTTATGCAACTTTCATGGGGTTTTAGTCGAGTTGTGCAAGGAGAATCGCGTATTTAGGGGGCGACGTGGAGGGTTACTCTAGGTCGACAAAAAATCGAACGAAGATTCGAGCTTATTGAGTGGTGGTCCGGGCAACTAGGCTAAAGTGACCTTCAGATATTAGAAAGCACGTTTTGTATGTGTGTTTTCGTGAATTTAACGTTGTGCTATAAAGTAAGACAGAAGAAAATACCTAGTACCTTGCACGTTAGGAAGATGTGCTTGTGCATTGCTTCATCCACATTTCACAAGTGCAATTTTGTAAAAGACCTGTATTACATTTAGCTGTTGCCATCCTTCGGGACCTTTGTGTAGATTGAACCCTAGAATAGGATGATGTTATTAAACGAATACTTAAATGTTATACTATCATTTGGGCAGGATATGATATAGATTATGAAATATAGGAATATATTTATGTGGGAGTCCAGGGTTTAAAAGGTGAGTAAATTGGAAAATTCGTTGGGAAACCTTTTAAGACTAAATGGAGCTTGCGAGAAACAGTTAGTATAGGTATAAGTATAAATAAGATACCAACGAATACATAGGATATGTGCTATAAACTACCGGCAGATTTCGTAAATTCAAACATAAAAATCCTTTCAATCCGTTCAGTGGCCCATTCAGAGTGAAATGAATGCACTAAAACTTATCCAGTTGCAACTTATGCAATGAATGCTTCTATAAAAAGCGGGCGGATTTCAGTTGAACAAACAGTTTTAAAAATTCATACCCGCCTGAAGCTTTTGTAAGTGTTATAAATGTCACAAAAAGTTTGAATTGACTTGGGTCCCCTAATGTACGAGGCGGGCCGCGGTCCCACTGTTTTGACACTTTGATAATCTCTATTTTCCACTACTTAGGGCCTGCGCGCACTGCGATTTTTTGTAGCGCGACAGTTTGTGACCCGATATTTAAGTCCCGATATTCATATTAATAATTATGATTAGGTACTATATTTTTGCCTTTTCACCTCATCCAGCCACGGTAGACGACAAAATTAAGGGATTATTTTCATACCTAATATAATCATATAGGTATTGTCCGCGCCACTACAGAAGTACGATAGACGCGGCGCTGCACTCACAGGGCAGGACTCTCAGGATAGAGCATTAATTTCTTAAAGCACCTTAATTCACTTACCAGCTAACTTATTTCCACTGCGGCTCGAGATACTGAAATAATCTCACATAAATGACCTCTTCATGTAACCCACCCCAAAACGAGCTTAATGCAGCGGTCACTAAACTACGTAGTTCGGTCATTCTGCGGCCCACCGCTATTAAGATAACATTGCTCTGGAAATGTCTCTTGTCCACTTGTGTACACCCCGTGATTAACACGAGCCTCTGGATGACAGTCCAAACTGGTTTTAAAGGGAGTTGACATCTGTTAAACGAGCGTTGAACCACGGGAGGAATAGGACTTCCAAACTCATATTATGCGTTTGCAACTAGATATCTCCCTGAGGTGAAACGTGGTTAGAAGTTGTACTAACTTATACTGTATATAAAATAGTATAACGATTGAAAAAAGCTCACTTTAACTTTACGAAAATTACCTATAATGTATTTCGGAGAGCTGCCACGGCATCGGCATCTTTAATAAAAAGTGATAGATACTGACGTGGTTTTATTAGTGCATCAGCGCTCTATAAATAATAATAATAATTTTAATCACTCATTGTATTTTTTTATCGAAAATCAACCTTATTATCATAATAATATTTATTGCATCTAAAGGACAGCTAGCTTTATGGGGGGTTATTCTAAGAGCAGGTAGTTGATCCAAATACCTACTTCCTCCGGAGATTGGGTTCATTCCCTGTGATTCTCACTTCCGTGAATGAAAATTAATCCTGCAGATGTAAGGAAATTGGACATGACACTTTTCTATGTACTCATACATACATATATTCTATATACCCTGTCACTATAGTAATTACCTGCTGGATTACTTAAATAATGTTTTTAAAAAAACCCAATATGGATGGAAGAAAGTGATGATCGAAGACCAGTTTTTTTTTAATGTGTTTATCCAAAATTAGTAGGTAAAAGTAAAATCCTTATAAATACAGCTGCGAATTGAATAGCTTTAAAAATACTCCATCAGTATTCGTAGAACCTTAGATTAAGGAACTCCGCTAGAGTAAATATTAAATGTAGGTAAACAAACTACTGATTCCATTAAATTCCTTTTACATGAATCGTTCGTCAGCTTCATCTGTTTGCTCGAGTCCTTCCGTCTGCCGCGAGCAAACAGTCTCCCACGACACGACTAAGCCACGGAACATCCGCCTAACAAAAATATAAAAGAAATTCAGTAAACAAAAATTTGCCAAGTCAATCTTATGCAAACCGACCGAAAAGTTATCTTTCGGGATAGAATTTCCACAAGAATCAGTTGAGGAATAAACTTATGTGTTCCACATCCGCCATCTGCCTTCACCGATCCGAAGTTGGTTGATATTCGACCAATCACAGAAGCCGTAGCAAAGAATTGAGCTATACATTCGATCCGCGACCTACTTCGCGGTGGTGAATCTTTTACGCAGAATATACGATTCTGTCCCAATATCAGATATTCTGTTTTATATTGTGAATATTGGACGGCAGAATTGATTATGAAAATAGCATATTGGTATTGGAAGACCATTTCTTATTGGCCTCTAGCGATGCTATAGAAAACGGTAATCAGTAGATGTTTCCTTGAGCTAAAACAACATTTTTCTAATACATAACCGCGACTATTAGAACTTGTATGCTTTTACTTTCAGTTCATGTAATTAACTATTATTAACGAACTTTGTGTTTAGAATGTATTTTGATTTTATCGATTACGACATTGTCTAACTGAGATTTTGTTTCTAATAGAGATAAAATAAATACAATAGGTCCCGTTGTGTCTTTTTTTTGATCCTATATATGGGCGATTCTTCAGGGACCATATTTTCGACGGCGGTGAGGATATCTTTGTAACCAATTAAGCTAATGACACGTAATTTTTTTAATACAGTCTAGCTCTATCTCTATTTGTAACCAATCTCATTTTTTTTAAGTAAATACTGTTTCAGTACTGAAAAAATATATTTGAAGTGTGTTATTCTGATTCATATAGAGCGTCCGTTTGCCAGCTTGAGGAACAGAATGTTCAGTATCACATTTCCCTTTTAATTTATTAACATAAATTAAAATTTTATCAAAGGGCAATGAGTTTTCCTTTCACAAAAAAAATATTTAATACTTATAAATACGTAAGTTTTTTTATAAACAAATAATTAAGGAGTGTCCGGCATGTAGTACTGATTCATATGTCGTAACATGTTGATGACTATACTTGGTCATGTAGTGGCAATGGGAGTCTGGCTATCCGTTCGCTAGAAGCCAGCTCTCCAACGCACCAGTCAGTAGATGCCTAATGCTCCTAGAATGCCTACATCCAGGTGAAAAGAAGGTCAATATCTAATTCATATGGTCTTCATTATGGTTCAGGTACCCTTCTGATTAATATTCCTCCTGTAAAAAATCTATTTTCTGAGTATGATTCTTCAATATGAGTTTCATGTAATGCTCTTGGGTTATAGATTTATGAAAAAAATAACCAACACTATAGTGTGAATTTATTATGAACTACTTAAGGTTTTATGCAAAATCCTGATTCATATGTATATGATTCATACGGTAAAAAACCTCATCCTATACAGAATATTCCAAAAGTTTACGTCATGCCTTGGAGGGCTGATAGTACAGCTTAGGAGTGACCAGAATATCACTATATGACCTTAGTAAAATGTCGATAGTTTTTGAGATATTGACACTTTTATAAATTTTCTGAAAATAGCCCCCCCAGAACAGCTTTTTACATGGCACTGGTACAAAATTCAATATTTTAAGTTTTAACTTTATTTTGCGTAACCTTCTATACTTCTTCTATCGATGACAGTCCAAAAAAATTACGAGCAATGCTGTATGTTTAAAACAAAGATGGTTTTCCATGGATATACTATTTTTGCCTTAAGTAAATGTATGCTCGTCACATCATTATATTTTTCAAAAGAAGAAAATTAAGGATAAACTTCCTTGAAATATAGTCAAATAATACTCAAAAGACCTCGTCATCTGTCATGGAAATTCAGGTAATGAAATAACATGAAGTATAATTTTATTTGCCGGAATGAATGAAGCAAATGAATAAAAAATGAGAACTGACGGCAACTCTGCTTTTGCCTAATAAATGGCAACATGTTTTTGCTATTACCATCGCTAATTTAGCGTTTACAAAATGAGATGTAGCTTTATTAATTTTGAATAGAACGCGCACTAAAGAAGATGATTGTTACTGTTGTAACTTGAGAGTGTTGTGGCGCTCTTTTGGGGAGTCTTTGTCTAGCAATTGACGTTCACTGGCTGATAATGATGATGATGATGAAGCATGTGATTACTTGCAGTTGAAATTTTACTCCTTCGTATCACTTAGTTTCTAGAACACTATTTAAGTACATAAGTTAACAATCTCTTAAGAAGAATTAAGTATATTTCAACAAAAAAATATTTTAGAATAAATTAATAAAAAGGTAACAGTAAATTTTATTAAGTATAAGAAAATATATAATTATCCTGAAACCACAAGCTTAAAACTATAAGTAAAAAAATTCGGTTCATCGTCTATTCAGACTAAAGTAGCATATCCAGTGCAGCGTGTCATATATTATTACGCTATTTACTATATGGTTTTACTTTAAATAATTCTTAACTAAAATTTTACCTAACTTCGCATCGTAGCTTTTTTGAAAAATGAAAAGCTGAACTGATTGAAAGTGGCTTCAATAATCACTGAAATTATTTTATTATCAAACCAATTCTATGTGACAGTACAAAAATACCTAAGCAGTCAGGTAGGTACTATTCTTTATTGATATTGGTGCGGTGAAAAGCTAATCCGAAGCAGTACGGCGAATCGTTGTGATTCCGTTGAGAGACCCGACGATGAAAGAAGAGCAGACTCGTCGGTCGTCGCGTTTTACTTTTTGACGAGGTACATGATACCCATTTCTATGGAGTTGACTGCTACTATTGGTTCAAATAGTTGAAATATCTAACTTAGCACATTCTCGTGCTTTGCTCGCTTCGCTACACGCTCGCTCCGCTGTGGACGCGCAGACTTATAGCGGGGGAATAATTTGATGCGCATTTTCTTTGTGGTTTTACGACCGCGGGCCTGCTTATTATTGTCGATCCTTTCATCCCGCCGTGTTTAACTAACGAGAATATTTCCGAGAAATTCATACAAAACTCAAAAGTATCTTTCCCATTAATCTTGTACCTCGACCACGTTTTAATTCGGTTCAGTTCATTTGGGCTGTGTCGCTCGCATCCTGAATGCTGTATTTTCAGTTACACTGAAATCATTTTTAATGGCAGTTGTGAAATGAGGTTTATGTTGCGGTGGCTGATAAGGAATAAAGCTTTTTCATTGATGTAGGTACTGTGGGGCGGGAATTAACCCTTATTAAGGGTGCTACTCCAATTTTTTAATTGATTTTCGTCCTTAATCCATTGGATTAAAGTTCAAAATAAAGTGGTATTCATATTCGCATTGGTTTATGTATCTACTGTTAGTTCCCATCGCTAAATCATCTCACTTGGTTATTAATAACATGAAGAGTTTAAAGTTCGTTTTCTGTACCTATAAGTATGTTTTACAAAAAAATGCTTAGTAAGTACCTAAAACGACAAAAAATCTGGGAGTTTGTATCTGGACAAAAAATACCAGTTAAGCAATTTCATAAAATTATTTTATTTCTTTTGAATCAGTTTGCCAACCGAAGGAAAATCTTAACGAACGAGCTTTAAGCTTCGTATTGTAAGCTCGATCAACAGTAAGCTCTGCCGGCTTTATGCCGCCTCGTGTGCCGGTGACAGGCGCTAACATCTGCTGGATATTTCACTTTTAATCACTAAAATCCAACGCAAATGTAAAAATTGAAGATAACATTTCATGTTTTTCTGTGTTCGAATTCTGGAATAAACGTTTTTTCAGTGGACCGCTGTCGATTGTACGTTGCTTTGCTTATTGTGTTGATTATCCATCTTGTATCAGTTATGTTAGGTATTAATAATAATATAGTGAAAAGTGTATTGTAACAACCTTATCTTAACTTACGACTAAAATATAGAGTTTATTTTTAACGGTGCAACAGCATTTACAATAAAATTTCATGTGTATTCTAAAAAACGTTATCTTCTGTATACTTATTATCCTCCTGCGGCTTGCTGCTCCAGTTTACTCGGGAGCTAGGCTGGTTGAGCTGAATTTAAGGGGATATGTACAAAGGTTCCACTCGAGAGAGCCACGTACAGGTGCTTCGCCCCCCTCTCTGAATATAATAGAATAGAATATCCTTCTGCGGCCGTTACACGGGTTCGTTATCGACGTCGATCCACCAATCACAGCTCTGTATTAATGGTAAATCGCGATATAGTGACATTTATCTTGGTAGATACCGAACCCGTGTAAGAGAACGGTGGTAGCTCAGTCGGGAAAGCGCCCGCTTCTCACGCCAGAGATGCGGGTTCGAATCCTGGCGCTGACATGTACTAATGAGTTCTTTTAACTTAAGAACAATGTATACCATCGCTCTTACGGTGAAGGAAAACATCGTGAGGAAACCTGCATATCAAGATTTAGCACATCTAGATATGTGAACCCACCATCACGCAGTGGACCAGCGTGGTGGGAAATAGTCCAAGCTTAGGAAGGCAGTTTAGACCTTGGGGATATGCACAAAGGTTGCACTCTCGAGAGTCAGGTGCAGGTACTCACACCCCCACAGACAATAGAATAGAATAGAATAGAGGCAGCAGTAAATTAGAAATAGCTGCGATAGTACAGTAAGGGGCAGAGAAACCTGACCCCCCTCAGAAGCATTGTTACTATGAGAGGGGGGTCAGGTTTCTCTGCACCTGACCGTAATAAACTGTGTGCAACAGTCAGCAACAAACAAACTGCTCAATTTACTGGTCGCTGCTTTCCGATTGTTCCTCATTATAATATCATTATCAAAGCATGAAATGATTCATTTCACGTTGCTGGATGAACATCATCATCAGCCAATAATCATCCACTGCTGGACATAGGCCTCTCCCAAGGAGCGCCACAACACTCGGTCCTCGGCCTTCCTCATCCAACCACTACCCGCCACCCGCCTAAGGTCGTCAGTCCAGCGGGCAGGAGGGCGTCCCACGCTGCGTTTGCCTGTTCGTGGTCTCCACTCGGATGAACATCAAGTTTATATTGCTGCTGCTGATGCAAGACGAGCGCTAGGGAGGGATTATGAGATATATTTTACGATGGCCCAGGGTGATCACTGATCAGCAAAATCACTAGCACATATGCTAAGAAAAACCTAATATTAGAATAAGTTGTGAGAAGTAATGCCTATTTCAGAGTTATACAAATTACTTATTAATACGTGTCAATTAATTAATTATTCACACGATATTGTGAATAAAGCGTTAGATAAAATTAATTACATCGTAAACCACTTTCAGAACCGCCAATGTGCGTATCTATTACTCAATTTCAGGCCTGCAATTTCAGGAACAGTTAGCTGACAATTAAATCTCCATTACGGACTATAACTGGCAATCACAGCTGATAAATTAAACCTACCTAATGAGTATCCACTGGAGCGAAATGAATCTAGATGTGAAGTGAACTATTGGCTCGGAAATAGTTTGGTGGATTTGGTAGTTACTTTATAGTAAAGTATGTACTTACCTCTAAAAATATGTTGTAGCCAAGATATATCCTGTTTTTTTTCTGACGTAGTTAAGCACAAATAAGAAAAGGATATGTCAACTGATTTTGTATCAAATTGGGATCCGTTGAGAAATGCTTGCAAACCTTGGAAACCGAGAATGCAGTCTGAGAAATCCGTACCATCTACCTTCATTCACAGATTAGCATTTACTACCGGGTTGTTTTTGCTTATTCGCCTCGAGGTTGCATCTCGGGAGGAGTAGTAAACTATACGCTTGGTAATTCTCAAGTAGGTACGATGGGTACGCTAGAGCACCTGTGGTTAGACAGGGTTTAAATAGAGGAAATCTTGTAGAATAGAGATGAAATAGAATAGAATAGAAAGGTAAGACTAGAGGAAATTATTTACTACCACGATGTTTTTTAATATCGTAAAATATTATCGACAAGTACATCACAGTGAACAAATGAATCATGAACCATGTAACGGAACTTATTGAGATTGTATGTATCTAATAATATTTATTTTATGTTCACATACCGGGTTTCATGTATAAGTCTTAAATAGGTAAATTTTTATCCAATTGCATTTCCTAAAAATTTAGGGGGTGGTTGTAACGGGACATAGTCTGTCGGGACTTATACATTGCTTCATTGTCTGAGTTATGTATCTTAATGTATGTATGAAATAGAACATATAGGTATATTATTAAGTATATTACAATAAGGTCGGGCTCATATCGGTCAGGGCCAAGGGAGATTGTTAATGCATTAATTAATTTATTTATTATAGTAATTATATTTATTGATTAACTACATTGACACTATTTCATTTGATATTGATAATTTGGGAAGTTCATCAATTTATTGATCATCCGTATTTGACTTGCAACGCCCTCTATGATTTTCGATGAGAGTACTTGATCACCAAGGCGTGAGGCAGCACTTCGACTTGTATGTGTTTAGGTTAGCGAGTATAGATGCCGCTGAGGGCGCAAACTCGAGGTTGGGTACTAGCAAAATAAGTCAGTATGTGCTGGGAATAGAATACTTTTTGATTTGGTGATAATGATGACTGTTTCCAATAGCCACTTGTCAAAAAGAAATTAGAGGTCACGGTCATTCTTCGACTATGCAATATATCGTTAAACAATGCAAATCATCACTGAATGCTGGATTATTGTCAACGAAACGGGCTATCATAACGTTCATAACATTATTTCCACCCACTCACCGTATGATAGGTTAAACGCGGAAGTCGGAAGTAAAATGATTTAAACGTATTATTGTTGTTGACTGACGCTGAGTAAGTAGATTGCGGGGAAAATACCTCTTAAGTTCGGTGTTGAAAGTTGTAGGTATAAAATAGTGTTAGTATAATGATTAAGTTAGTTAAATTAGTGTAATAAGCTATATTAATAAATTTAAAATGTAGAAATTAATTGATGGAAACTGACTGATTGTATTCTAACTTACTTATTATCATTATCTTTGCCACATTTACTGTTAGTGTAAGAAATATTGTCCTCACTGTTATTTTATTCTGTATTATACGGTATGGCCATGATTTTATTCTCTTTTAACATACTTATCTCATTGCAGTGTAGTACCTTATAATATATGTACATAGTTCACTGCTATGCAATATTAATGAACATTAGTCGGCTTAAATTTATTCTCATTTCTAGTCAGGGCAACTTATTCCGAAAAGTGGGTAAATATGCAGTAAACATTAATCTAGTTAAAGCACCATCTGCTACCATCTAGTAACACTCACAAAGACAAATAATTACAATAAACATATTAACCTACTGCTAGCGCTATCTAGTGTCCAGTAGGATAGGAGCATTTTAATAAATCAATTTTGAAATAATAAAACTATGAATAGCGCCATCTGTTGTACACATGTGAAACATTTGTACGAGTCATAGACTATGTAAGCGCCATCAGCGCCCTTGGTGTCGGGTAGCGAAAACTAAACATAATCAATAAATCGAAAATAAGCACATCCCTAGGGGGTAGGTCGTCCCAGGCGACTATAAAAGGACCTCACGCGGCCAGGCTCGTGCAGTTGCGTCGGGACCAATTAAAAGGGTGAAAACTCTGCCGGAATCAAGAAAGAAAAAGTATTATTTTACCTAGTGTGCAAAATCTCTGCTGGATTCAATCCAGAAAATTATTAAAAAGGATGGCTTTGGGTTTAGCTGCTCGAATTAATTTAGGAAGGACATTTTATTTGTTCCTTACACGTAGGGAAAGTCAGTAAAATTTAGCTAGGAGTAACGCGGAAAATTATCTAAACCCAAGTCTTGGTTAGGCTAATAATTTCTTTCCCCTACAGGATATAATTTATTTCCCCTTAATCCCAAGCCCTGCGATAGTTAACTGAGAGATCCTTGGAAACCTAACGGTGACAACGGAATGGGACCTCTCAGTAAACTTGAAAGTTTAGTCGGGGATAAATCTATTCTATTGTACCTAACTATTCTAAATCTGTGTAAAATGCTCTTAATTTTAATCTATTCGTGTTCCACAGGATCTATCTATTGTATTTACTGGCTATTTGGGTTATTGTGTGTCCTAATAATTAATTCCTCCCCACAGGCGTAACTAATAAAATTATATTACAGCTGAAAAGAAGCGAATGGAGGTGGCAGGCACGAGGCCGCAGAGACAGGATTCCGGTGAGTACCCCTAGGCAAATTTACTAGCCACTGTTAGGACGAATTCAAGCCAAGTAGGATTTTGATTGTGAAAAGTGTTAAATTCTGGTTTAGATTGATTTTCTCATATACTCGTAATCAAGTGATTAGGTAAATGGGTTGGGAGAGTCCATTTTCAAATGATGCGATACTTTATATGGTCATGGAGCTGTGTTGTTCGACTCAACCAGTGCCTTCTCACCAATAATATGTAAACAAGCGTAGTTTCATTGTTCGTATTAATTTTCTGTTAGGATTCATTCGTTTTTGCAAACCGGAAGTTGGGAACGCCCACTTTCAAATGATGCAATACTTTATATGGTCATGGAGGTAGGTTGTTCGACTCAACCAGTGCCTTCTCACCAATAATATGTAAACAAGCGTAGTTTCATTGTTCGTATTAATTTTCTGTTAGGATTCATTCGTTTTTGCAAACCGGAAGTTGGGAACGCCCACTTTCAAATGATGCAATACTTTATATGGTCATGGAGGTAGGTTGTTCGACTCAACCAGTGCCTTCTCACCAATAATATGTAAACAAGCGTAGTTTCATTGTTCGTATTAATTTTCTGTTAGGATTCATTCGTTTTTGCAAACCGGAAGTTGGGAACGCCCACTTTCAAATGATGCAATACTTTATATGGTCATGGAGGTAGGTTGTTCGACTCAACCAGTGCCTTCTCACCAATAATATGTAAACAAGCGTAGTTTCATTGTTCGTATTAATTTTCTGTTAGGATTCATTCGTTTTTGCAAACCGGAAGTTGGGAACGCCCACTTTCAAATGATGCAATACTTTATATGGTCATGGAGGTAGGTTGTTCGACTCAACCAGTGCCTTCTCACCAATAATATGTAAACAAGCGTAGTTTCATTGTTCGTATTAATTTTCTGTTAGGATTCATTCGTTTTTGCAAACCGGAAGTTGGGAACGCCCACTTTCAAATGATGCAATACTTTATATGGTCATGGAGGTAGGTTGTTCGACTCAACCAGTGCCTTCTCACCAATAATATGTAAACAAGCGTAGTTTCATTGTTCGTATTAATTTTCTGTTAGGATTCATTCGTTTTTGCAAACCGGAAGTTGGGAACGCCCACTTTCAAATGATGCAATACTTTATATGGTCATGGAGGTAGGTTGTTCGACTCAACCAGTGCCTTCTCACCAATAATATGTAAACAAGCGTAGTTTCATTGTTCGTATTAATTTTCTGTTAGGATTAATTCATTTTTGCAAACCGGAAGTTGGGAACGCCCACTTTCAAATGACGCGTTACCTTATATGGTCATAATGGCGTGTTGTTCGACTCAACCAGTGCCTACTTATTAATAACATGTTAGGATAACTGCTTGTATTAATATTCTACTAGGATTAATTCGTGTTTCACGTACCGGAAGTTGTGAAAAGTGTATTTTCAAATGATGCATTTGCATTACCTTATTTGGTCATGGGGGTGTAGTTCGAGTCTACACGTGCCTACTTTTCTATGTATAAACAAACCTAGGTTAATTGATCGTATAGATATTCCGTTAGAAATAACACGTGTTTCTTATCGGAAGTTGGGAGAGTCCATTTTTCAAATGATGCATTACCTTATTTGGTCATGGGGGTGTAGTTCGAGTCTACACGTGCCTACTTTTCTATAATGTGTAAACAAACTTAGGTTAATCGAGCGTATAAATATTCTGTTAGGATTAACACGTGTTTTCTTATCGGAAGTAGGGAGAGTCCATTTTCAAATGATGCATTACCTTATTTGGTCATGGGGGTGTAGTTCGAAACTACACGTGCCTACTTTTCTATAATGTGTAATCAAATTTAGGTTAGTCGTTCGTATAAATATTCTGTTAGGATTAACACGTGTTTTCGTATCGGAAGTTGGGAAAGTCCATTTTCCAAATGATGCATTACCTTATATGGTCATGGAGGGTGTTGGTCAAGCCAACCCGTGTCTACCTACCAATATTTTTATGAAAATCCAACTTAAATTAAGAGCGCATTAATACTATTAATATTCTATCAGGATTAAGCAAAGGTTTAAGAATTTAAATTCCACTTAGAAGCTTCCGGTAGGTTTTATTTTCTTGTTAGAGGTTATGGGAATAAGTTGTTGTTGTAGGGTGAGTAGGTATTCCATTTCCAAAGAATGCGTTACCTTATATGGTCATGTGGGTGTGCTGTTCGACTCAGCAATCTACCTACCTAGTTACTTAAAAGTTATGTGACCAAGCATAGGCTAAATAATTCTACTTCAAATTTCTACTAGAATAAAGTTGTGTTTCACTTATCGGAAAGTTATATTTCTCATAAAGAGTTGTAGCTGTAGGGTGAATAGGTAAATGGTTTGGGAAAGGGAAATTTTAGGTGAGGCTTTACCTTATAAGATCATGGACGTTGTTGGATTCTACATACCTACCTATTGATAATAAGTAAACAAGTTCAAATTAAATATTATTAACATTTTAAAAATATGTAGTTATTCCGGTACCACTTATTAGAAGGTAACATTTTCTTGTGAGAAATATAGAGAGGTTCTTGTATTATCCACCTTACTTAGGCAGGTAGGTGTATGAGCATTAGGAAAATCTTAGTTATCATTTTGTGTTATCTTTACTAAACATTGTATTGTATATAGGAGGCTGATGTAGATGATAATTCCAGAATATTTCGTAACGTACGAGTGGGCTTAGCTTTATTGTTATAATATTTACTTATAGGTCAATACTTAGTGAAAATTAGGACATGAGGTTTTATGAGGTAGTGGCAAACGAATGAGCGGGAAAGATCGTGTCTAAACCAGAATCTAAAATAATGTAGCACTTATAATTAATTATTTACTTACCTACTTGGCTGTAACATATCGTAAATATTTACTCAGTGATAATCTAAAGGCGTAAAGTCATGATGGTTACAGGGAATTATTATTATGCTTATGGTTTATTAATCCTTTAAATAATGCTTCTGTTTTGTTATATTATGTGTCCAATTACTATGTAATAACACCGGATATTTAACTTATTTACCTATGATATTATGATAGTAGAAATAATCAGGGAGGATATAAATAAATTCTAACAGTGGCTCTCCCCTAAGAAATCTTCAGGATTCTAGTTTACAAGAAGCAGTGATCCTGGAGATTTGAGATTCTTAATATTTTCGTCGTGTGCTGTCGAGTTACATAAAGCTAAGAGACCTTACATCTCCAGACGAGTTGGAAGAATGTTAATATAATCCTTTATTTTATAGGTTTAATGTGGGGTCTCTGGCTACCGGTGGGTGGAATTTTCTATATAAATTATATTGGACTACCTCCTTTAATATTGAAGTGAATTCATCCCTTTAGCGGATCATTATTTAATCTTATTTACTTATTTGAATGTGCTAAGGAGTCCCTGATTCCAAAAGGTCCAATATGGTTGCATTTAATTCACTGAGGGATTGATGAATTTGCATTAACTTATCTCAACTTACATAAGTAAGTACTTGCCTAACATACTATTCATCTCCTTTAGTAGTGAATTAATCTAATTTTGCTGTGGGGTATTTTCATTATTTTATGAAATGATCTCTAACCTTATTATGTACTTGCAATATTAACTAACTCCATTTGATATATTACTTATCTAATTAAATCTCATTCAAAGCTACAAAAATAATAACCTTGAAACAAAAGTACCTATTATGTACTTATTTACTAACTTAATGGAAAACTTAAAACTTATTATACTTACTAAAACTAATCGGGTTATTAGGTATAACTATCCTATTATATAAACAATTAAACACCTAACCTACCAACCGAGATATAAACATCACTGTGTTATAACGGATGGCGATATGTATACTGGTATATACCTACTTGTCGTGGAATATTATTTGGAATCAAATAATTTAGGGACTCGGCACCAACAAATTAATTCCTGGGTAATATGAATGAGGGTGTTATGTGTTGTAGGTTGGATAGGTGAATGTGCTTATGTTATAGGTAGGTTTGGAATCGTTAAGGATCGCAGATCTATAGGTACCTTTTAGAGTCAATCACTTGGGTAATTAATGGGTGACAGAATAGGATTTATGTAGGTACTTATCCTTTTACATAAGCAGATATACATGTGAAGTATATTTGAACCAAAATAGTATCTATTACTTGACTGCTTGTGACTAAGACAATTCTTATATATTCAGTAATTAATAATAATTTATTATACTTATTATTCTCCTTTAATTATGCTAATATAAATAATGATTGGTTTGGGTTTGGATAAGATGTTGATAATATTAAACAAAATCTTATAATTAGGGTCAGTGAGGCGATTGACGGCCATAAGAGTTTCAACTTTATTCTATTCTAAATAAAATTTACTGAGTTTTGAATAAGATAGGAAAATATTTTCATAGTACGTGCTTTACTTACGACCGATAAATAAATTGAAATGATTTCTTATCAGCTTGGGTAAAGGAAAGCAGTTGCTGAATTGGATTCTTCTTACAAACTTACCAATATACTATATACAGGAGATGATGACAGTTAGTTATTAATAAGTAATGTTGAGCTTGACTGTGATGAAGTTAATTAGAGGCAGGGAAACCACCTCGAACAACTTGTAGGTACCATGGTAGACACAAGCCAGCATCGATAAAATATTAATTGTCACATAACTCTGAGATCTACAATATAGAGATACATTTGAGTGATTGCTCTTGACACAAGCTGAAATGGGAGATATTAATTATATTCTAATTATGTCCATTATGGGAAGACATTGTACTGTGACGATATACTTTGAGTAGACTCAGGAAATATCCGTGTCGAATAAATGTATAAGTAGACTCAGGGAATATCCGTGTCGAAAATACAAGAGTAGGCTCAGGAACTATCCGTGCCGAATAACTATTACATATTATGGATACAGAAGTAGACTCAGGAAATATCCGTGTCGAATAAATGCTTAAGTAGGCTCAGGAGATATCCGTGCCGAATTGTGAAGCTGAATAAAATATTATTAACATCATCTGGATCCCAATCAATAGATCCTTTCCTAGGGACTGACTGACAAAAAAAAAAAACCAGTTTGAATAGAGCCAGTGGGCTAGAGAAGGTAGATGGGTCTGGTGGACGGATCTGTATCCTAAGTGGCAGTCTTTTCGTAAACGCGGTTAAACGAGACTACAGCGAAAAACGATTACTCGTAGAAGGAAAGCGAGTATCTAATCCTTGGCAGTGCGAGTCAATATTATCAGCCGACGTTAATTCCCGTTCGATGTAGATTCACGTTTCGAATATAGAGGAACCACTACCATACTTAAACTCTATGTTTTATGTTTTTTTTTTTTTAAGTCTCCGTCAACATGAACGTACTGTTAAGCCACCTAAATTTAATACGATGTTCTCTTTAGGATTCGTCGGAATAATGACGACTATTCAAAATTAGTTGGATTATGAGTGGATTATTTTATAGGTTATGTTTATATTGTTGTCATTGTCGAAGCTGTAGCAACTGGAGAAAGTTCTTAAGTGGTTCTTAAATATTTTGAAATATGGCAGCGAGGAGTTATTTTGCCTGGTTGTTATTAAAGAAGGAGCAGCCACAAGATCGCAGCTACACGAGGGTCCGCGCCAAAGCCCGAGCTTCAAGCAATCCTTTAAAATATTTGTCCGACAACGAATTTAAAAATAGATATCGTCTTAGTAAAATTTCTTTTAAGCGGCTGTGCATGGACTTAAGGCGGCATGGTGGTCTAAGGTCGACCCAAAGGGTCAAACTCGAGGAAAAGGTAAGCTAATCTAAAACTCTATTGAACTTCAGTTACTTAACTCATAGTTGTATTTTTTTAAGCTTGCATACTTAGTAATGACTCATAATATTCACATATTGTTTGTTTACAAGTTTTTTTTTGTTTTGCAGGTGCTCACAGCGCTTTTATTTTTTGCGACTGGTTCCTACCAGAGGATTGTAGGAGTTGCAAAAAATTTATCGCAAAAGATGTGCAGTGTGTATATAGAGGAGGTAACACAAGCATTGATATGCAAAAATATGCTGAATAAGTATATTAACTTCCCTGATACTCCAGCTGCCAGGAGGGAAATAAGCCAAAGGTTTGTTTTGTGTTAAATAACTTGGTGTATGTTAATTAATTATATACACATACTTAAACTTACCTAAAATTCAACAAAAATGTTTTTTTAAGGTTCTATACAAAGTATGGAGTACCTGGAGTGATTGGTTGTGTAGATGGCAGCCATTTCAGGATATTTGGGCCTCCCAAGGAAGAAGAACACAGTTACTACTGCCGCAAACACTACCACTCTTTGAATGTGCAAATGGTAAATGTAGTTAATTATTTATAAAAACATTATGTGTTCATTAAATATTATGCTATCTATCTACCTATCATGGCGAGCTGATTTTCTTTTGTACCCATTTCTGATTATTATCATTATTTTGCAGATTTGTGACGATAACTACCGCATTTTAAATGTAAACGCTAAGTTTGGGGGTGCTAACCACGACGCATTTATATGGGAGAATAGTAATATTAACCCATATATGCAGTCATTGCATGAAAATGGGGAGAAAGTGTGGCTGTTAGGTAATGAACTTGATTTTTATTCTTCATTCAGGGTAATAGATCAAAATAGTTAGGTACTGGATGATAATTTATTATACTTTTATTACTATTTTAGGAGACTCGGGGTATCCACAGCGCCCATGGCTTATGACCCCTATACTAAATGCGGCTTCAAATACACCAGAAGCACAGTACAACGAAAAGCAAATGCGGGCCAGAGTGGTAATTGAAAATGTATTTGGCAAGTTGAAAAATAGGTGGCGATGCTGCAATAAGGACCGAACATTGCACTACAAACCACTAAAATGTGCACAAATTATACAAGCATGCTGTGTGCTGCACAATTTTTGTATCAAGCATGGAATGGCAGACATGGAGGATTTAATACCTGCAGGTTGGTATTATTACTGTTGCTATTATTATTATGAAATAGTTATTAAATTTAGATAAGTCTAAATTAATGGAATTCCTAAAAATTATATTATATTCTCTGTGAGGGTGTAAGTGTACCTGCACTTGGCTCTCTCGAGTGGAACCTTTGTGCATATCCCCTAGGTCTAAACTGCCTTCCTAAGCTTGGACCATTTCCCACCACGCTAGTCCACTGCAGGTTGGTGGGTTCATATATCTAGATGTACTAGATCTAGATATGCAGGTTTCCTTACAATGTTTTCCTTCACCGTAAGAGCGATGGTATACATTGTACTTAAGTTAAAAGAACTCATTGGTACAAATCAGCGCCGGGATTCGAACCTGCATCTCTGGCGTGAGAAGCGGGCGCTTACCCGACTGAGCTACCACCGCTCTTCCTACTCACTAAATAAACTCAATATTTTTTCTAGAAGACGATGTGGAAGAAGAAGATAATGAAGATCTCAATGTTGGAGAGACAGAGAGAGGTGGAGCAACACAGAACACTACAGATTTAATAAGAGGAAGAATTATGCGAGATCAACTAGTTAGGAGAATGTGTTAAGGTTGGTGATCCGATATTAATTTCAAATTAATATACAATTTTTATATAGTACCTAGTTACTAATACTAAGAATTTATTTTGATTAGGCAACGCCCTCTTTAAAAGTTAAAGGGAAGGGTACTTCAAATAAACATTATATTATGATTGATATATTCATTTATTGATTTTAATTAAACTCAGCCATATACATCACTTTGATAAATGCTTAAAACTAATAATAATTCAGTCTTGGCTTCCTGATCTCTAAAGAAATAGTAACCTTACTATATGAGGCAATGAGCGCCAAAATAGCCTATCTTTTTGCATCAACATAAATTATCAACATCTGTCTGTATCAACATAAATTCACTAATATTTTTATAATCTAGTGTAACAAAGCAAATAAAAAGAAACAATAATATCACAATATGTGATATAAACATTTCAAACTAAATTATTTCAAACAAAATATATGTAATTAAGGCAAAAAATATCAAAAGGAAACAAAATATGGTAGGTATTCATTACTTAGGTACTAATAAAATCAGTCTTACATGTATGAACTATAAATCACAGTTTAAATTGTTATAAGTAAATCATTTTTATAACAACGTTACTAAGTACAGTCTAATGTACAGTTAGCTGCATAAGTAGCTATACACTTCTGTACCTTGTCAAACTGACGAACCATCAATGTTTCAATGAATTGATAGGCGGTTTCAGATTGACAAGGTACAAAAGTGTATAGCTACTTATGCAGCTGACAGATATTATAATGACTGTGATCACAAACCTTAATTAATAATTAATCTTTACAAAATTTGTTTACCACCTTTTCTAAAGATTGAAGCACAGACATGGCTATGTTCTGCCATTCTTTGCGGGAGTCCAACTCCATTTGGTGGAGTCTGTGCTTCTCCCAACGCAATGCCACATAATCCTGGTTCTGCGTTCTGCGGAATTCCCTCCACTGCTCCTCTGAATTCAGGAATTCCTGGGCCTGATCTTGTTGACCTGTTCTTCTTGGTCTTACAGCTCTCCGTGATGGGCTCCGGCGTCGAGACCGGCTGGGAGCAACATGGGTTCTTGTTTGGGGCGTTGTTTGCCCCGAACGCGCCGGCTGCTCAATTTGTTCAGTATCAGCACCTAATAAATAATTTTTAAATAAGTATACATTGTATTTTTTATACCTTCATTGAAATGACTTAAATCAAGTAAAAACCATAATAAAAATTACCATTTTCCTGTAAGTTATTTTGAAGGCTGGGGCTGGCTGGGGTTTGTAGTGCAGTTGGCGGTGCTTGGTGAGCCCGGCTTGATGGCCCTGGCATATTCCACATTTCTGTGTCTCTCTCCAGTACGGGTGAGGGAGTCCTGCGGCATGAAGGCCCCGGCATATTCCATATTTGAGAGTCTGAATGAATGGGATATTTATATTAATACAAAAAAAATTAACATACTTAAATATTTAAAGCCTATACTAGCAACAAAAAGGACAGAAGTTGCCTTGTTCAGGCATGAAATGTTAACTTCTACTATTTTAATTGCCAATGTACCTAACTGTGATCAAATTTTGTAAGTAAGTGGATTACCTGATTCATTCTGCATCTCTATAATTGTCAATATAGGTGTAGATGTTGCTTGGCTTGTAGGCTGTGTCTCTAAGTCTGCAGGCAGGCTATCAGATACTACAACTTCCTATGAATGTAACAAAATAAAAACAATTTAGTAAAGTATTTTTTTCAATTAAAATTATTTATGACATGAGTCAATTAAACTATACTTTTCATTCAAAAAGACCTATAACCAGTTACATCCTGGAACATTGCAGACAGTTACAAATCTATTTTATAATAATAAAAATGTATTTTCAATAAAAAGATAGCAACAACGTTACAGACCAACTTAAAGTAGACAAAATAAATGTTGAAACAAACGCATTGTGACTTGAACCATCATAAACCTAAGCTAGGAATGATCCTGTATTATAGGATTTTGATGTTTCTTCGTTATAATATAATATAACAACCAGTAGGTATACAAAACAAATTTTGTCTTTGGTATGAATAACTTAGTGCAATTTAAGTGGTTAAAATGTCTATGAATAAGAATGGGGAAACAGTTTATATTGCATAGTTTCTATGGAACTTACTAAAATCCTGTTTACTGTGATTACTTATCTAATTTTATAGGCAATAAGGTGTAAGTATTTAAAAAAAAAGTTACAAAAAGCAGTTTAAATTAATGAAAGATAATAACTACCATGGAATATCCCGCCTCTTCAATGGGTAATCCAGTAGCAGATTGGTGTCCAATGATGTTAAGCACCCGCTGCTCTAAGTCAGTTAGTTTAGAGAAGTTAGCGGGTCCACCACCCGTGCCTCCAGCTGCCTTGTAGATCCTCGCAGCCTTTTTTTTTTAATTATTTTTAAAATCGCTCCATACCTAATAACAAGCAAAAGAAATACAATTAGGTAACAAAAATCTATGAAAAGTTAATCTTCTTCTTATCGTGTCGACGACAAACCAACAAAGTTGCTAAATAATACATGCCCAGAACTGGGCCACTGATACTGCACCGCTGGTAGCGGTCATGAGCTCTTCCCGCATACAGGTGTAGGGACACGCGGGGCATGAAGTAAGGTGCACCATAGTTTGTGGCGCTTCACACAAGCAGTTCAGATTTTGTGCATCCGTAAATCCCCACCTAGCCATATTGTCCTTACTACGACCGACCTGTGTTCGAAGTCGGTTTAAACACTTCCAGGTCTCCCAAGGCAAGTTATGTCCAGGTGGGAGGTTTTCGGACAGCTGCACAAATGGGGTTGGAAGGGACACTTTTTGACGCCAGAGAGCACACCTCGCTTGCGCTTGGCCAGTGTTTAGTGGATCGACACATTTCATAAAGCTGCGTCGACTTGGCAGCCTTTGCGGCGCAGGGATGAAGCCATGCATGGGATGTCGTGTGTCGTCCATTTTGGCCCTAAGTTAATGAAAAACAAGTTGTAAACATAGTTAATCACTACTACCTGTGCGTTCTTGCTGGCCAGCAAGAACCAGGGGTCACGCCAAAGCTAGTTAATTTGACCTCCGGTTTTTGTCAGTCAGGTACACAGTTATTTCGCACAAGTAGTACTTAAGAACTTACTTTCTTCCATTTTTCTGGAGTTTTTGTATCGCCTGTGCCATCACTGTTTAAGACGTTCGCTAGTTCATCCCATAATTGTATGGCTCTTATTCGTCCTTTAGCGGTATTCGACGGCTTCGAGAGGTCCCCGTGCCTGCAAACATAAGAGAAATCAGATATTTTTTAACAACACGTGTTTATTTCGTAAATAAATGAAATCGTGTAGGTAACTTACTGCTCCATAAATGTGACCAATAAGTCGAACTGCTGTGGGCTAGTCCTCATAATTATGCTTGATTCTTGCGTTTGATTAGCTTTTTATAGTAAATTAACACTTCAACTTCAACTTTTTGTTTTCCAAACTTGAGGTTTCACCGCAAAAATTCAAGTGAGCTAGACTCGCTACAAATTATAGTATTGTCACGGTTTGTTTTCGAATCGAGCTGTCAAATTATTGACTCACACTCAACAAAAACCGAGTGGTCTATGCCCGTTTTCGAAAAGGTAACGCTTTCGGTATCGATAAATCAAATTGGAAGTAACTTACACTTCGAACTAAAGGTTCAGCCAGTGAACACCAGATGGCGCTGTTTGATTCCTATACAAATTTGCGTTTTCGACTTCTCTACTCGATAGGTGAAAAAACTCACACTCAGCATACTGGTCGTCCTTCATAGGGTGTGCGAGGCGGGGCGCACCTTCTATTCAAATTAAAAACCCTTTTTTTTATATATATATATTATATATTTTTAAATCACTCTCAATTATGTATATTTTTTAAGAAATAACTATTGCTTGAGCTTTGTTCTGTTGTCCTAAAAATTAGATAAACTAGGGATTATGAACTAGGGTTCTAGGGATTAGTACTAGGGTAGGGATTCTCTCAACCTCCTAAAAGAACTTGAGTTACTTCGGCAATGTAGAGTCCTAACCGCTAGACTAGACGATCACGTATTGGCCAAACGAATAATGCAAAACACGTATACCGTTACAAAACTTCTCTTCAGTTCCGTTCCAATTTATGTAGGGCGAAAAATACGTCTCAAATAGGTAGGTTAGAGTCCGAAGAGTCACTACAGGGGGGGGTATATTACAATTGATATGCCGTAGACCAGGATAGGGTGATCAGAATTATTAGAAACAGGATCGGGTTATTAGGAACGTTATTTTATTTGTGCTTTGCATTATTCAAAAACTTAAAAGGCTTTTAGCCTACAATTGTTGCCGTGAAACGGAAGGAGATTGAGAGAAAACGTTAATAGGAAAATCATATGTGTAGGCGTACAATAAAATAGGCATTTAGAGAAAAAAAAAAATAATGTGTACAATACATTTTGTTTGAACTAGGAAAAGTCATCGGTATTTGAATTTTAAACCCGGATTGTTTTGTATCGACCCATGATTTACTGTAGTTCCAAAGAAATGACACAGGTGGCGCTGACATAACGTTTTGTTCCAGATCGCTTTCTAATAAATTCTTTACGACCTAAATTTTACTATCACTTGTTAGATGGATTTAAAGTGTTATCGGTTTGGCGCATGTTTAAAAAGGCTGATAAAGTAATTCTTTTAATATGGGTATAAAAGAAAGGAAGATTCAAAATAAGTAAGTAGGTAGGTATGATGAATTCAGTGTGGGATGTTAAAGATTAGGGTCCATACTTAATTCATTTTTGCCATATTTAATCGAGAAACTTGCAATGGACGCTTACAGGAATTAGTTATTGTGTTGTGTTTGTTTGTTATTTATATGAAAGGAAGTACATTAGCAGGATCCGAATCTTGTCCGTCATATTGTTCGTTTCAGTTCAAGAAATGACCGGTGGTGGCGTTGTCATCAATATTTAGTAAGAAAGGAAAGGGAAATAGAGGTTAGCAGGATTCGAACTCTGTCCATATCAGATTGTTAATTCAGTTCGAGAAGCGACCGTTAGGGGCGTTCGTGTTGCAATATTCGTTAGGAGTTAAAACTTTTAACTGAACGGTTTAGGGTTATTTCTGACGATAATTCAATTTGAAGGGCTGGGTAATTTTCTTATTAATTTAAATATAGGGTGTACTGTATACAATACTAGACTAGGCATAGATGTATAGACTATGTTATCTGTCAGGATGTTATTTATTTAGTCAAAATTTACATTTTCAGCAAACTGAAAATGTAAATTTTGACTTGTTTGTATTAATAAAATTTGTAATGTAGGTACCAAAATTTCACGATGGAATATGGTTTAGATGGCGCTTGCATAATTTTGAGAGTAGTAACTTCAGAAATGGGGTTAGGTTGAGGCCCTGACTGGTGTGTTTCCCGACTGATTTACCGCTAACTGGGATTAATGATACGGGAGATAATAGTTGATAGCACGCTCTCAACAACTACTAAACTAAAATCAGTGGATGATTGACCGATTGTTTATTCAGTATAAATCCGGTAGTGGGCTGGATGTTCAATAAGGAAATCGTGAAGGATGAATTGTGCAAGCTTGGTAATTAGAATTAGTAAAGTAGATTGGTTCCAATCATTCCCACAGATGGCGTTTTGCAGGAGTTTATCCTCTTGGATCAAAGGCCAGTTTTGTAGCACCATCTGACGGAATTTTCCCGAATTTTTAGGAAAGATAATGTAGAAGGTTATTGATTTAGGTTCCGTTCGATTTATGTCTTTATAAAAGTTCAAATCCTTTCTCACAGATGGCGTTTTGTAAAATTTTGGTTATTTAAAATTTAGCATTTTCCCAATTTTATTTTGTGGCGCCGTCTGGCGGGATTTTGTTGCTCCCTAAGGTGAAATAGTGCTGCAGATTTATCAAAGTATTTTACAGTTGGTCCAATATTTTTCCACAGAGGGCGTTTTGAAGGTTTTGTTTATTTAAAGATTATTCCTTTTCCCAAATTTTATTTTGTGGCGCTATCTGACGGAGTTATTTGGTAATTCTAAGAAAAGGTGCTCCGGATTTATCAAAATATTTTACAGTAGTTTCAATATTTTCCCACAGAGGGCGCCTTGAAGGTTTTGTTTATTTAAAGAATTATCTCCTTTCCAAATTTTATTTTGTGGCGCCATCTGACGGAGTTATTTGGTAATTCTAAGAAAAGGTGCTCCGGATTTATCAAAATATTTTACAGTTGTTTCAATATTTTTCCACAGAGGGCGCTTTGAAGGTTTTGTTTATTTAAAGAATTATCTCCTTTCCAAATTTTATATTGTGGCGCCATCTGACGGAGTTATTTGGTAATTCTAAGAAGAGTGCTGCAGATTTATCAAAAGATTTTACAGTTGTTTCAATATTTTTCCACAGAGGGCGTTTTGAATGTTTTGTTTATTTAAAGATTGTCTTTTTTCCAAAGTTTATTTTGTGGCGCCATCTGGCGAAATTATTTGGTACTTCTAGGATGGAATAGTGATGTGAGTTAACTACTGACGCTTCAGTTGATCGAAGAGTTTACCGTAGTTCAAGCCACTTCCTATAGATGGTGTTTTCCCCGGAATTTTATAGTTTAGGTGCACTACGTATACCTATGTGTCTGAACATTAATTTTATCTAGTGAAGTTATAGTATCTTTGCGTGTAGTATCAACCACATCAGAAATAATTTCGAAGCATTGCATTTAGGTAGGGTATGCAAGGAAGTTGGTTTAATACAACTTAATTTATTATTTATACCTACTATAAATAATAAAATTAGGTTGTTCTTTTAGGAAGATTGATTATTAAAGTGTGATACATGTGGTCATAATAGCTGTAGGATAAGCCTAAGGGCCGGTATGGTATGGAGGTGTGTCGGTCGACTACCTATGTCAGAACCTACTTAATCACAGTAATCACACATCATAGAAATAATAAGGGATATCTACTTATTCTTGTTATACTATCATTTCTTTTCTTCTCTTTGGTTTTAAACAATTGTCGGTTATTAGGTACAGTTGAATAATTATAATGGCCGCTTGTTATAGGTTTTGGGTGCTAGTTACTTACTAGTTCCTTGTTCATAGATATTCAAAAATAAAAAACATTTAGGTTACAAGTGAATAGTGCATCAGAAACCTGTTAGAGTTTATATGCGCACTATGGTTCCTCGACTGAAATACATACATAAGTATAGTGTTACAATCAATAGGTAGGTACATTTAAATTCAATTTTTCTTACGTTCGTTCGTTACTAGAAATAGAACACCTATTAATATTACGTGGGTTATTTGCAAAATATGCGTACAGTTGCTAATTTTTTTTACGATAAATACTCACAAAGTAATGTGATAACAGTAACTCAACAAGTTAACCAAGATACAGGATGATAATTAAACTTGTATGATAAGTAGGTATGTTTAATGTTTTATTGGTGAGAAATTTTGATGTTCTTTTAAATTCATATTGTTAATCCTATTTCTTACATCAGTTGGCATTTGATTAATTAATTTTGGTACTTAATATTTTGTTGTGCGTTCCCCGTACAAGTTCGTTAGTTTATTAGTTTAGTATGTTAAGTTATTACCTATGTTAGTTTTATTCGCTAACAATTTTATCAGGGGTTATGTATTTGTGTTTATAATCATATTAATATTGTGCGGCCATCGGACATTAGGCTTTTTATGCACTGGTAAAATGTTATAGTGTGATAACAATGTGTTGAGGTCACCCCTATATCATTCTTTAGTCTTATTATTAACCAATAACTCCAGTAATCGAACCGGTAGGTTTCTCATCTAGATATGATTAATAAAGTTATAGTGACGTTATGAAGGACCCAACTAGTACAATTAAGTACGATTTATAAAATTTTAAGCATAGGAAAATTATAGGAAATAAATTAAATCATATAGGTACCTACTAAAGGTTAGTTCTCCATATATTCCTTGTTGTGATGCTTATGAGTAAACATATTTACTTTATTTTATTTACATTTGATCTAGCTGGGAATACTTACTTACTGACTTTTGATTCTGATAGTTTATATTGTTGCCGAACTAAAAGGAAAGGAAGGAAGCTATAATAAATATGTTTAGGTGAAAATTCGAAAATATAACATGGTTAATACTGGTGATCATACAAGATAAACGAATTAGAATAGTTATGTATTGAGTATACAATAGGATAGTTTATAATAATACAAACGCTTTAGTGCTAATGACCATACAGTTATACAGGTAAACCTTTAATACTTATCCACTAACGGAGGTAGGTAGAAAAGTATGTGGAAGATAGGTATGTTGTCTTCGTGCTTCTTAGGATAACATCTAGGTATGTTACGTATACATGTGGAAGGTTAGCTATGCATCTAGGGTTTATGTCAGATACTATTCTTACAGGATGGAGTTTATTGTCGTGGCGGGTGGAACATTGTCTATTGGATAGGTTATATTTCAGTTGCCGATGTACTACACGTAAGGGCTTTTAATTCTTACCATATTGGGGGTGGTAACTTGGTTGTTGAGTTGTCATTGTTGCATTGTTTTGCAAGTGCTGTACAGAAATTCAATAATTACTTCTCAATATAAAATCATGTTCGGAGTTGTCAATGTGAAAAAAAAAAAATTATAGGACGCTCATATAGAACCTCGTTATCTACTGGTCTAGTTCGCGAGTGTCGTTCATCACCGGAAAAGTTCTAAAGGATAGTAGTCATCGAAGGTGATCTGGTTCTTGGGTGACTGTAAATATCAGATTTCATGGATTTCGCTTGTAATATTACTACGAGCATTGGACATTCCGGGATTTGACAAATTTAGTGGTGACTAATCTATAGCGGGAATGGTCTTTCACGGAAGTGGTTGTTGAGAGTTTTGCTTTAACTATACTTATTTTAGTTAGACAGTGAGTAGGTTCTAAATACTTAGGCGAGTTACAACAAGTATTTTACCTTTTTTTCCTTCTTTAACAGGACCGCCTGCATAGAGTTAGAAGCATCAGTTAATAAAACCTTAAGTAGTCTTCTTCATCAAGAAAGCCAGTGTTATATCTAGTTGAACGTGAATAACTATTAAATAAATATGCCAAGAGTGCGCAAAGCAAAACCTACCCGCCAACCTGAAAGGGAAATGGTACCTCAGGGGCAAGAAAGAGATGGAAGAGTAGCTCCATCTACTAATAGAATGGTCTACATGAAATCCTTGTTGAGGCGAACTGTTGGAGTACTAAGTTCGCGAATTGGAAAACTAGAAGAATCATTGAACAACACAGCATTTACGATAAACCCCAACGTGTCAGCACAGTCCACTAGTACATTGCAAACGCGTACCGACAATGATGGGCATCGACCTCAGCTAGTAATGCCTCAACAGCTCGATAAGCCCAAGTTCCCTGGCAAACATGGAATTCACCCAGCCACATTTTTAGAAGATTTGGGATCTTATCTACGGAAGGTTCAGGGTATAACATTCGAACCAGAGCTTATCGTTGAATGCCTGGGAGGAGATGTGAGAAATTGGGCGCGGATCTACCTGGAGCGGTGGAACAGTTTTGAAGATTTCAAGCGTGACTTCCTAGAAACATATTGGGGAGAGGCGGAACAGAGCCTTTTACGGAGGAGTATTGTTAGCAATTGTTGGGATTCTACCAAGGGGAGTATGCTAAGTCACTTTCTTCACCTATCTGGACAAGCCAAGATGTTAACGTACCCCATGAATGAAACACAAATGGTTAATGATATTATACAACATTACCCTAAAGAAGTACAATATGCCTGGGCGGTCAGCAACAAATCCGGGACTTTAGAGGCTTGTGAGTTTCTTCGCAAGTTAGATGACGTTCATCGCCAAGAAAGAAATAAACGACGACCCAACCCCGTTCCTGAGCTTCGTCCACGTGTCTGGAATAGAAACTTCAACCAGGGGAAAGCAAGAAACGGTCCTGTAGTAGATAGAAATCCTGATGCTAGAGCCATTAATGAATTAGAACAAATGGAACCTCTCCCTGCTATACCTGAGAGCACTAACTTTGTTGAGTCTGCTAGTAATTTAAACTGAATGCCGCTGATAACCCTGTCCCGCTATCAGCCAGTAACCTGAGGGACAATAATTCAACATATGGGTTAGGATTATTATTAAAACTAGGATGGAAGCCGGGACAAACACTCGGTATACGTAATGACGGTTTATTAAAGCCTATAATAGGAAAGGGTACTGACAAAACTTGCGGCTTAGGATTTAATAACACGGTCGAACCATACGTCACACAAGAAACAATATTAAAATTTGTACGTGCATTGTCGATTGATGTCGAACTAAAAACCCGTTATCCATTTTATACACACGAATCATTAGTAGCTTCAATGTTCGAGGATGAGGATAATGCATGCGAGAGGGTAGCCACGGAATTAGTAAAATCGGAAGTAGACATAACAATAGCTGATCAAAAGGTAGTATGTTTAATAGATACTGGAAGTGACATAACTTGTATTTCTGAAACCTTTTGGCAAAGCTTAATGCATACAAATATTGCACTCTTACCTATAAAACCGATACAGATACGCGGAGCTGTAGGTCAAAAAAGTTCTAAAATAACTCAACTAGTTCTCTTGCCTTTAAAAATTGGAAATACTGTGGTAGAAACTGCTTTTTTGATAGTACCTAATTTAATAAGGCCAGTTATATTAGGTTTTGATTGGTTAGTTGCAAATAAAGCCATATTAAACTTGGAACACGCAAATAAAAGAGGGTTATATATTTGTATAAAGGATAAGGAGGAATTTCTTCCATTCCCAATTTCATATACACAGAAGGAGATACGAGAAATCCAAATAAATAAGCCTATAGACGCTCTTGCGTACATACAAAACATTAAGCCTGGGGTATCCATATCCAGTACAGAACTTAGTAAACTAAAAGAGGTACTGTCTAATCATAAACCCGTATTCACGAAAACTCTCGGACGCTGTAACCGTTATACTCATGATATCAAAATGGCAGCACATACACCCCATATCAAACGATCGTACCCTGTGCCTTATGCTTATAGAAAGAAAATGGAGGATAAGTTGGCTGAAATGGAAAAGGATGGAATTATTTCACGGGAAGCCACACCATATAGTAGTCCATTAACTTATACCTTTAAATCGGATGGTTCATTGAGAGTCTTATTAGACGCCAGAGAGATAAACAAATACATGATTGCGGAATCTGAAGCACCCCCAATGCAAATAGACATATTAAATTCATTTCATGGTGTTAAATACATCAGTATAATAGATTTAAATAACGCATATTTCCAGATACCTATTTCAGCAGAGAGCAAAAAATACACCGGATTCACGTTTAATGGCAAATCTTACTGTTATAATGTCCTTCCTCAAGGTCTTAAAACATCTGTGGGTAGTTTTAGCCGAGCAATGGATTTTATATTAGGGCCAGAGGTTAAAGAATTTTGCGTTAATTACTTAGATGATCTGGCTATTCTGACTAACGGCACCCTCGAAGAACATATAGAACATATCGATATTATTTTAAATAAATTACAAAATGCGGGACTTACTTGTAACATTGAAAAGTGTCACTTTATCTGTGAAGAAATCAAAATGTTAGGTCATATAATAACGACAGAGGGCATAAAAACGGACCCTAGCAAAATTGATGCAATACAGAATTTTCCAATTCCCAAAAAAATAAAACATCTCCGAGCATTTCTAGGATTGTGTAATTACTATAGGCGTTTTATACCTAACTACAGTAATATCATGAAACCACTGTGTAAACTACTAAAAAAGGACAATGTGTGGTTGTGGACCCCCGAGGCTCAGAGGGCTTTCGACGAACTAAAGGCAGCATTCTTAGAATCTATCATGCTACATCATCCAGACATGACCAAGCCCTTCTACTTACAGACTGATAGTTCTGGGGTTGGATTAGCGGGGGTTTTATATCAATATGACAAAGATGGGCATATGCGCATCATAGGGTTTTGTAGTAAATCCCTAAAGGGACCAGAATTAAAATGGACAGTAACGGAACAAGAGTTTTGGGCTGTGATCTACTGTCTGCGGAAATTTGAGACCTATTTGCGTGGAGTCAAATTTACGATTAGGACAGATCATAAAGCACTCACTTTTATTAAATCATGGAAATTGTACAATAGTAGGATAATTAGGTGGACTTTATATTTAGAGCAGTTTGATTATACAGTAGAACATGTGAAAGGGAGTGAGAATGTGGCTGTTGATATATTGTCCCGGTTTCCACCTGACACAGAGTTCATGCAAGAGGATAAAGTACTCTGTCCAGAAATAAATTACATGGAGGGAGGGAAAAACAAATTATTATTGGCTAAACTAAATAATATACAACAATTTCAAAGCAGAGATCAAGCTTGTAAACTTATTATGACTAGTCTCAATAACAGTAATACGTCTCTGAATGCTACTAAGTACAAAAGAGTAAGTCAATATTGTAAAATCCAAGATAACATACTATATTACACGGAAAAGGGGAAAACTCATGATGTCATAGTCTTACCGAAGGAACTCATTGAAGAAATAGTTAGTCAAGTACACCTAAAAATGGGCCATCAGGGTTCCCAGAAAATCCTCAGGTATGTCAGGGACCGGTTCTATTGGATGGGAATGTCTAGAGATATAAAGAATATTTTAAGAAAATGTCATATTTGCCAGTTGTCAAAGAGCAACAATATAAAGTTTGTAGGAGAATGTCAATCCATTATAACCACAGAGGTTGGTGACCTTGTCATGGCTGACCTTTATGGACCGTTACCAAAAGGAAGGTTTGGAGCACAGTATATTTTGGTAGTACAGGATTCTTTCAGTAAATTTGTAAAGCTATTTGACCTTAAGAAAGCTACTGCCAAAGCCGTGTTGAGTAAGTTCAAGAAATTTGTATCAATACTGAAGTCGAAAGCCGTAATGACTGATAACGGGAGCCAATTCATAAGTGATACTTGGAAAACAGGTGTAAAAGCTTTGGGCCTGAAAACAATATACACCACGGTTCGTAATCCTCGACCAAACACTACCGAGCGGGTGAATAAGGAGTTGGGAAGATTGTTTAGGACATACTGCAGTAACAACCATAGGGGATGGGCCACTATTCTTCCGCGCATTGAAAATTTATATAATAACACATTCCATGAAAGTACAGGATTCACACCCAATGAGGTAGTGTTTGGGCAAGGAAACGAACTTACCATTGATAAATGTAACCTAAAAATGCAAAAGGAATTTAATGTAAATGAAATAAGAGAAAGGGTTAGGGTTAATTTGAAACAAGCCAGCCAGAAACGTAAGATTCAATTCAACAAATCTCATAAGTTAATAACGTTTCAAATAGGAGATTTAGTTAAGATTCGTAAATTAAACAAATCAGATGCTAACCTTAAAGTAACAAAGAAATTTGAACTGTTATATGAAGGGCCATATGTTGTTGCGGCAGTGCCTTTTCCTAATGTGTACACTCTAATGGAACCTACTACAAATGCCATGAGGGGAAATTTTAATACAATTCACCTGTCTAGATATTATAAATGATTAATAATTATAATTAAGGATGATTAAATATAAGATTGTGAAAATTAGGATATTAAGAAAACTATGTTAAGCTATGTTGTGAAAAAAAAAAAAAAAAAAAAAAAAAAAAAAAAAAAAAAAAAAAAATACTAATGATGGTGTCGGGAGGAAGACACAAGAATGCGTACAAATTGAACAAGTCCAATCTCACATAATCTCGACTCCTGTAATAAAGTAAAATATGGTTAATTTCATCATTAAGGCTGATATGTTTGTACATATTCTTGTTGGGGAAGGTGGTGGTCTTCCTTTATAAAAAAAAAAAAAATATATAAAATAATAATAAAAAATAATAATAAAAATAAAATAATAAAAAAAAAATATATGTATTAATAATCACAAAAGAATATATTAAATATATGTAGGGACATCAAGATCACACGGGACAGGAACGGGGTTTGGGAGTACTGCAATATTCAAGATATTTACACCAAATACTGGAAATTATATATAAAGGTATTTATTAAATTTATTTCCATAAAGCCTTTCTAATATCTCATCTTACTTGCCATTGACAATAGAACCCATAACCTAACCACATTACAAATATTGTTAAAACATTAAAATATCAAGTTGTGAAGGTGTTGAAGTGGAGTTAATTCAAGTAGAAAAGTAAAACGATTCGGGTAAACCACTGATAGGCACATAAGGCATTTGGTGAGCTTCTATAAGGGGGCTATCGAATGAGTTGTTCAAGAGGACTACTGATAGTGTAAGCCTATTGGATAATGATACCTGTGTCGTAGATGGTGTCTGCTTGACTGGACATTCGGTGAGGATCTACAGTGAGGGCTCTAATCGATCACATATTTGAGAGGGGATATGGGTCTCAACTCAAGTATTTAGTTTAACTTTGTTACTTAGTTTCTTTTCTTAATTGTAAAGACATTGGGAAGAAAACAGTAAGCAATTCAACCAATGCATCGATCGTATGGAGAAATCACTGAGAAACATATAAGGCGTTTGATGAATTCTTATAAGAGAGTTATCAAATGAGTTACCTGATAGGATTGATTATGGGCACGCCTGTCGGGTAATGACACCTTTGTTGTCTTCATTGGGTGCGCTGGTCGAGTGGGTGGCATTTATCTGCAGTAGGGGGATCCGAACTCGTTGTATATTCGAGATAGCGAAGGGCACAACGACTGTTATTTCGAATGATAAATTTAATGGTAACACTAAAACACTGGTTGCAATTTTGATGAGTTTCATTTGTTATGAGTTGGTTATTGGTCATATTGTTTCCACATAAAGTTGATTATGGTTATATTTTGCAAGGATTGGTAAATTTTTATGCATTTGTATTTCCTAAAAATTTAGGGGGTGGTTGTAACGGAACTTATTGAGATTGTATGTATCTAATAATATTTATTTTATGTTCACATACCGGGTTTCATGTATAAGTCTTAAATAGGTAAATTTTTATCCAATTGCATTTCCTAAAAATTTAGGGGGTGGTTGTAACGGGACATAGTCTGTCGGGACTTATACATTGCTTCATTGTCTGAGTTATGTATCTTAATGTATGTATGAAATAGAACATATAGGTATATTATTAAGTATATTACAATAAGGTCGGGCTCATATCGGTCAGGGCCAAGGGAGATTGTTAATGCATTAATTAATTTATTTATTATAGTAATTATATTTATTGATTAACTACATTGACACTATTTCATTTGATATTGATAATTTGGGAAGTTCATCAATTTATTGATCATCCGTATTTGACTTGCAACGCCCTCTATGATTTTCGATGAGAGTACTTGATCACCAAGGCGTGAGGCAGCACTTCGACTTGTATGTGTTTAGGTTAGCGAGTATAGATGCCGCTGAGGGCGCAAACTCGAGGTTGGGTACTAGCAAAATAAGTCAGTATGTGCTGGGAATAGAATACTTTTTGATTTGGTGATAATGATGACTGTTTCCAATAGCCACTTGTCAAAAAGAAATTAGAGGTCACGGTCATTCTTCGACTATGCAATATATCGTTAAACAATGCAAATCATCACTGAATGCTGGATTATTGTCAACGAAACGGGCTATCATAACGTTCATAACATTATTTCCACCCACTCACCGTATGATAGGTTAAACGCGGAAGTCGGAAGTAAAATGATTTAAACGTATTATTGTTGTTGACTGACGCTGAGTAAGTAGATTGCGGGGAAAATACCTCTTAAGTTCGGTGTTGAAAGTTGTAGGTATAAAATAGTGTTAGTATAATGATTAAGTTAGTTAAATTAGTGTAATAAGCTATATTAATAAATTTAAAATGTAGAAATTAATTGATGGAAACTGACTGATTGTATTCTAACTTACTTATTATCATTATCTTTGCCACATTTACTGTTAGTGTAAGAAATATTGTCCTCACTGTTATTTTATTCTGTATTATACGGTATGGCCATGATTTTATTCTCTTTTAACATACTTATCTCATTGCAGTGTAGTACCTTATAATATATGTACATAGTTCACTGCTATGCAATATTAATGAACATTAGTCGGCTTAAATTTATTCTCATTTCTAGTCAGGGCAACTTATTCCGAAAAGTGGGTAAATATGCAGTAAACATTAATCTAGTTAAAGCACCATCTGCTACCATCTAGTAACACTCACAAAGACAAATAATTACAATAAACATATTAACCTACTGCTAGCGCTATCTAGTGTCCAGTAGGATAGGAGCATTTTAATAAATCAATTTTGAAATAATAAAACTATGAATAGCGCCATCTGTTGTACACATGTGAAACATTTGTACGAGTCATAGACTATGTAAGCGCCATCAGCGCCCTTGGTGTCGGGTAGCGAAAACTAAACATAATCAATAAATCGAAAATAAGCACATCCCTAGGGGGTAGGTCGTCCCAGGCGACTATAAAAGGACCTCACGCGGCCAGGCTCGTGCAGTTGCGTCGGGACCAATTAAAAGGGTGAAAACTCTGCCGGAATCAAGAAAGAAAAAGTATTATTTTACCTAGTGTGCAAAATCTCTGCTGGATTCAATCCAGAAAATTATTAAAAAGGATGGCTTTGGGTTTAGCTGCTCGAATTAATTTAGGAAGGACATTTTATTTGTTCCTTACACGTAGGGAAAGTCAGTAAAATTTAGCTAGGAGTAACGCGGAAAATTATCTAAACCCAAGTCTTGGTTAGGCTAATAATTTCTTTCCCCTACAGGATATAATTTATTTCCCCTTAATCCCAAGCCCTGCGATAGTTAACTGAGAGATCCTTGGAAACCTAACGGTGACAACGGAATGGGACCTCTCAGTAAACTTGAAAGTTTAGTCGGGGATAAATCTATTCTATTGTACCTAACTATTCTAAATCTGTGTAAAATGCTCTTAATTTTAATCTATTCGTGTTCCACAGGATCTATCTATTGTATTTACTGGCTATTTGGGTTATTGTGTGTCCTAATAATTAATTCCTCCCCACAGGCGTAACTAATAAAATTATATTACAGCTGAAAAGAAGCGAATGGAGGTGGCAGGCACGAGGCCGCAGAGACAGGATTCCGGTGAGTACCCCTAGGCAAATTTACTAGCCACTGTTAGGACGAATTCAAGCCAAGTAGGATTTTGATTGTGAAAAGTGTTAAATTCTGGTTTAGATTGATTTTCTCATATACTCGTAATCAAGTGATTAGGTAAATGGGTTGGGAGAGTCCATTTTCAAATGATGCGATACTTTATATGGTCATGGAGCTGTGTTGTTCGACTCAACCAGTGCCTTCTCACCAATAATATGTAAACAAGCGTAGTTTCATTGTTCGTATTAATTTTCTGTTAGGATTCATTCGTTTTTGCAAACCGGAAGTTGGGAACGCCCACTTTCAAATGATGCAATACTTTATATGGTCATGGAGGTAGGTTGTTCGACTCAACCAGTGCCTTCTCACCAATAATATGTAAACAAGCGTAGTTTCATTGTTCGTATTAATTTTCTGTTAGGATTCATTCGTTTTTGCAAACCGGAAGTTGGGAACGCCCACTTTCAAATGATGCAATACTTTATATGGTCATGGAGGTAGGTTGTTCGACTCAACCAGTGCCTTCTCACCAATAATATGTAAACAAGCGTAGTTTCATTGTTCGTATTAATTTTCTGTTAGGATTCATTCGTTTTTGCAAACCGGAAGTTGGGAACGCCCACTTTCAAATGATGCAATACTTTATATGGTCATGGAGGTAGGTTGTTCGACTCAACCAGTGCCTTCTCACCAATAATATGTAAACAAGCGTAGTTTCATTGTTCGTATTAATTTTCTGTTAGGATTCATTCGTTTTTGCAAACCGGAAGTTGGGAACGCCCACTTTCAAATGATGCAATACTTTATATGGTCATGGAGGTAGGTTGTTCGACTCAACCAGTGCCTTCTCACCAATAATATGTAAACAAGCGTAGTTTCATTGTTCGTATTAATTTTCTGTTAGGATTAATTCATTTTTGCAAACCGGAAGTTGGGAACGCCCACTTTCAAATGACGCGTTACCTTATATGGTCATAATGGCGTGTTGTTCGACTCAACCAGTGCCTACTTATTAATAACATGTTAGGATAACTGCTTGTATTAATATTCTACTAGGATTAATTCGTGTTTCACGTACCGGAAGTTGTGAAAAGTGTATTTTCAAATGATGCATTTGCATTACCTTATTTGGTCATGGGGGTGTAGTTCGAGTCTACACGTGCCTACTTTTCTATGTATAAACAAACCTAGGTTAATTGATCGTATAGATATTCCGTTAGAAATAACACGTGTTTCTTATCGGAAGTTGGGAGAGTCCATTTTTCAAATGATGCATTACCTTATTTGGTCATGGGGGTGTAGTTCGAGTCTACACGTGCCTACTTTTCTATAATGTGTAAACAAACTTAGGTTAATCGAGCGTATAAATATTCTGTTAGGATTAACACGTGTTTTCTTATCGGAAGTAGGGAGAGTCCATTTTCAAATGATGCATTACCTTATTTGGTCATGGGGGTGTAGTTCGAAACTACACGTGCCTACTTTTCTATAATGTGTAATCAAATTTAGGTTAGTCGTTCGTATAAATATTCTGTTAGGATTAACACGTGTTTTCGTATCGGAAGTTGGGAAAGTCCATTTTCCAAATGATGCATTACCTTATATGGTCATGGAGGGTGTTGGTCAAGCCAACCCGTGTCTACCTACCAATATTTTTATGAAAATCCAACTTAAATTAAGAGCGCATTAATACTATTAATATTCTATCAGGATTAAGCAAAGGTTTAAGAATTTAAATTCCACTTAGAAGCTTCCGGTAGGTTTTATTTTCTTGTTAGAGGTTATGGGAATAAGTTGTTGTTGTAGGGTGAGTAGGTATTCCATTTCCAAAGAATGCGTTACCTTATATGGTCATGTGGGTGTGCTGTTCGACTCAGCAATCTACCTACCTAGTTACTTAAAAGTTATGTGACCAAGCATAGGCTAAATAATTCTACTTCAAATTTCTACTAGAATAAAGTTGTGTTTCACTTATCGGAAAGTTATATTTCTCATAAAGAGTTGTAGCTGTAGGGTGAATAGGTAAATGGTTTGGGAAAGGGAAATTTTAGGTGAGGCTTTACCTTATAAGATCATGGACGTTGTTGGATTCTACATACCTACCTATTGATAATAAGTAAACAAGTTCAAATTAAATATTATTAACATTTTAAAAATATGTAGTTATTCCGGTACCACTTATTAGAAGGTAACATTTTCTTGTGAGAAATATAGAGAGGTTCTTGTATTATCCACCTTACTTAGGCAGGTAGGTGTATGAGCATTAGGAAAATCTTAGTTATCATTTTGTGTTATCTTTACTAAACATTGTATTGTATATAGGAGGCTGATGTAGATGATAATTCCAGAATATTTCGTAACGTACGAGTGGGCTTAGCTTTATTGTTATAATATTTACTTATAGGTCAATACTTAGTGAAAATTAGGACATGAGGTTTTATGAGGTAGTGGCAAACGAATGAGCGGGAAAGATCGTGTCTAAACCAGAATCTAAAATAATGTAGCACTTATAATTAATTATTTACTTACCTACTTGGCTGTAACATATCGTAAATATTTACTCAGTGATAATCTAAAGGCGTAAAGTCATGATGGTTACAGGGAATTATTATTATGCTTATGGTTTATTAATCCTTTAAATAATGCTTCTGTTTTGTTATATTATGTGTCCAATTACTATGTAATAACACCGGATATTTAACTTATTTACCTATGATATTATGATAGTAGAAATAATCAGGGAGGATATAAATAAATTCTAACAGTGGCTCTCCCCTAAGAAATCTTCAGGATTCTAGTTTACAAGAAGCAGTGATCCTGGAGATTTGAGATTCTTAATATTTTCGTCGTGTGCTGTCGAGTTACATAAAGCTAAGAGACCTTACATCTCCAGACGAGTTGGAAGAATGTTAATATAATCCTTTATTTTATAGGTTTAATGTGGGGTCTCTGGCTACCGGTGGGTGGAATTTTCTATATAAATTATATTGGACTACCTCCTTTAATATTGAAGTGAATTCATCCCTTTAGCGGATCATTATTTAATCTTATTTACTTATTTGAATGTGCTAAGGAGTCCCTGATTCCAAAAGGTCCAATATGGTTGCATTTAATTCACTGAGGGATTGATGAATTTGCATTAACTTATCTCAACTTACATAAGTAAGTACTTGCCTAACATACTATTCATCTCCTTTAGTAGTGAATTAATCTAATTTTGCTGTGGGGTATTTTCATTATTTTATGAAATGATCTCTAACCTTATTATGTACTTGCAATATTAACTAACTCCATTTGATATATTACTTATCTAATTAAATCTCATTCAAAGCTACAAAAATAATAACCTTGAAACAAAAGTACCTATTATGTACTTATTTACTAACTTAATGGAAAACTTAAAACTTATTATACTTACTAAAACTAATCGGGTTATTAGGTATAACTATCCTATTATATAAACAATTAAACACCTAACCTACCAACCGAGATATAAACATCACTGTGTTATAACGGATGGCGATATGTATACTGGTATATACCTACTTGTCGTGGAATATTATTTGGAATCAAATAATTTAGGGACTCGGCACCAACAAATTAATTCCTGGGTAATATGAATGAGGGTGTTATGTGTTGTAGGTTGGATAGGTGAATGTGCTTATGTTATAGGTAGGTTTGGAATCGTTAAGGATCGCAGATCTATAGGTACCTTTTAGAGTCAATCACTTGGGTAATTAATGGGTGACAGAATAGGATTTATGTAGGTACTTATCCTTTTACATAAGCAGATATACATGTGAAGTATATTTGAACCAAAATAGTATCTATTACTTGACTGCTTGTGACTAAGACAATTCTTATATATTCAGTAATTAATAATAATTTATTATACTTATTATTCTCCTTTAATTATGCTAATATAAATAATGATTGGTTTGGGTTTGGATAAGATGTTGATAATATTAAACAAAATCTTATAATTAGGGTCAGTGAGGCGATTGACGGCCATAAGAGTTTCAACTTTATTCTATTCTAAATAAAATTTACTGAGTTTTGAATAAGATAGGAAAATATTTTCATAGTACGTGCTTTACTTACGACCGATAAATAAATTGAAATGATTTCTTATCAGCTTGGGTAAAGGAAAGCAGTTGCTGAATTGGATTCTTCTTACAAACTTACCAATATACTATATACAGGAGATGATGACAGTTAGTTATTAATAAGTAATGTTGAGCTTGACTGTGATGAAGTTAATTAGAGGCAGGGAAACCACCTCGAACAACTTGTAGGTACCATGGTAGACACAAGCCAGCATCGATAAAATATTAATTGTCACATAACTCTGAGATCTACAATATAGAGATACATTTGAGTGATTGCTCTTGACACAAGCTGAAATGGGAGATATTAATTATATTCTAATTATGTCCATTATGGGAAGACATTGTACTGTGACGATATACTTTGAGTAGACTCAGGAAATATCCGTGTCGAATAAATGTATAAGTAGACTCAGGGAATATCCGTGTCGAAAATACAAGAGTAGGCTCAGGAACTATCCGTGCCGAATAACTATTACATATTATGGATACAGAAGTAGACTCAGGAAATATCCGTGTCGAATAAATGCTTAAGTAGGCTCAGGAGATATCCGTGCCGAATTGTGAAGCTGAATAAAATATTATTAACATCATCTGGATCCCAATCAATAGATCCTTTCCTAGGGACTGACTGACAAAAAAAAAAAACCAGTTTGAATAGAGCCAGTGGGCTAGAGAAGGTAGATGGGTCTGGTGGACGGATCTGGTCGTCCTTCATAGGGTGTGCGAGGCGGGGCGCACCTTCTATTCAAATTAAAAACCCTTTTTTTTATATATATATATTATATATTTTTAAATCACTCTCAATTATGTATATTTTTTAAGAAATAACTATTGCTTGAGCTTTGTTCTGTTGTCCTAAAAATTAGATAAACTAGGGATTATGAACTAGGGTTCTAGGGATTAGTACTAGGGTAGGGATTCTCTCAACCTCCTAAAAGAACTTGAGTTACTTCGGCAATGTAGAGTCCTAACCGCTAGACTAGACGATCACGTATTGGCCAAACGAATAATGCAAAACACGTATACCGTTACAAAACTTCTCTTCAGTTCCGTTCCAATTTATGTAGGGCGAAAAATACGTCTCAAATAGGTAGGTTAGAGTCCGAAGAGTCACTACAGGGGGGGGTATATTACAACCACTACCATAAACCACTTCTACATTTATCATGGGTAGATGAATTTCAAAAGTAAATCATTCTGTATAGACTGTATACCGGTTTGAAAAATATTTTCACTGATATACTTACTTTTAACTTTATACAAACTTAATCACCAAAGCACATAAAAATAATTCAAACTTGAAAGAAAAGGAAGAAACTTCCAAAAGTCCGTATTTCCATAATGCGGTCCGGTCCTCAAAAACCACTCGTTGAAAACTTTTTTATGGAGACCAAAGACAAATTGCACATAACTTGTCCTGCTTGCATGTTGGGGCTAGCGTAAGGCTGTCCGCATGTTCACTTTATACAGGGTGTGGCAATAGTGGTATACTCGGTGTAAAAGGTGATCTCCTATCATTCTGAGTCTGAACTACTTTTGTTATGGAACTTTTGGGAATTCGCCAAAAAAAACTACTCACCATAGTAAAAAGTCAAGTTTCAATATTTACTCACCAATAAAATAAAGTAATTACAACAGTTTCAATAAAAAATCAAGAATGACCTTCTAGGTCACCTCCTTTCGGCTTAGTATATCCTTTTCGCAATATACAAAACGTAAATGTTTTTTTTTAAGCCAATAAATACAGTAAAGTATAGTTTTCTTTTATCATTTGCAGGAAACGTCACCGGCTTCAAGTTATCAATTTCCAGCTGATTGCTTTCAGTATTGAGTAAAGTTTCCTCCAAGAGTACTTAAATTCAATGCATATTTAAGGAAACCGGATCTGCTTCCAAAGCCTAAAAGTTGCGTGACAAAATTCACCAGGTTTGCCGCAAACCTTATTACATATTTGGGCGTACAGAGAAGTTTTGAGTTACGAGAATATATGGAGTAGACATAAAAACCTTCATTCCTTGCTGCAAGCTCCAAGAGGGTAGTAACTTTGAACGGGCGCTCCCCTCCTGTCTTAGGCAAGGTTTTAACATGTCTCTCGTTCGCCAATTTTAGTTTACGTAAGGAAATTCATTTCCCTAGAAGACAAATTGGTCGCCAAATAGGCACCTAAGGATGTGAGTGCCGCAGTTTGAAATTTAAGAACTTTGTGTGTTTTGGTATTATTCTATGACACCAGTTGTGCTTATACAACTGCTGATATCATACCAAAAGCTGAGTTAGTATAACTATAATCCGAAAAAGCTAACTTTTCAATAGAAACAAGTGCCATCATAAAGTTATTAGATTCTTTGTAGGTAGGTAATTTCTGACACTGACGTTAAATAAAATAATATTCTCCCATTTTACCCCTAGCAAAGTTAGGGTGGTGTGACTCTAACATGTTTTGACAGAACGCGGACGAAAACTAGACTGCAATTACTGCAATCATGTCAAGACCCGTAGCACCGTCACAGTGAGCCCAACTACAGGGTGTGCGGTGGTGATAGTCGTCATTACCGTTAAACTTCCTGAACGTTCGACTGCTAATGTGCTTGTCGTGAATTAATCGGTGTCCATTAACTGTGCGCCGTGTGCAGCTAACTTCTCATGAAACTAGGTTTGTTAAATATCTGTGTGCATTAGATTTGAAAGCTGAGCCCATTCTCAGCCCGCCTTTGTAGCTTGTCAGTGGCGCATCATAAACTGACGAGTCTCATGACCATCGCAGTAATATTAATGACAACTTGCAATATACACTCACGAGCAATGAAAACGTTCCACTCATAAAATTCCAACACCAAACAAACTAAATTTTTTCAAACATTTCATTTATAACTTGAACTAAATATTACCGTTTTTTGTTGGTAATATCCTGATGTTCCGATAAATGTACTTCAATAATTCAGAAGGCGTCATTAAGCTAGCCTTTTCCGTTTAGGAGTAATTTGGCACTTTTCTCAGTTGAACCTTTTCATTGCCCGTGAGTGTATTTTAAAACTCGAGTCGAAAGTAAAGCCCCAATTCTTCGCCGCAAGCCTTTCGACGCGCGTGTGAAAATTAATTGCAAAATTGATACTTATACAATTCATAATTAAAATTCCGATACCTAAAGGAATGCACGTGCTAAAAAATTATAAAAAAAAACGAAATTTCGCGTGCTATTTCAGTGAGGGAAGGTGTCTAAATTAAAGAAGGTGTGATGTATATGTCGCAGGCATCTGGTTTAATCTCCTGTTTGATTGAACCGCTAGCCCGTTCATTGGATGACGCTATTCAGTTGTATGACTAGGCCGAACGTTGATTGTACAAGCGTCACAAAACGTCCAACTAGTTAGCGGACTTAAAATCAGTCAGGTGGTGAATAAAACAAATATGGCGTCTAACAGCGAACAACTGACACAAAAAGCACTTGTAATGTTATTTTTTGCAAATAAATTAGCTTTAAAGTGCGTTATTTATGTTAAAATAGTGTGACAACATGGATTTACCTATTATTACACCGCCGGCGGATAGTTTCAAAGAAAAAAAATGTGCTGAAACTGGATAATTATGAACAACAATATCAAGGTACGTTTATTGTTATTGTTTAGTTAATTTGTGAGATGAGAGCTTTGTAACAATCATAGTCTTTTTGTTGACTCTTATCTGGTCATGTTCATCCTAACCAGACATTACAAAGTTGCTATACTATATCCCATTTAACGACTTCGCTGAATAACGTTCAGTCAAGACGTTGGACGTTACAGTCAACCACTTGACGAGTTGTTCTTTAGTCATTCAACTGAGTAGCGTCATCCAATGAACGGGCTAGCGGTTCAATCAAACAGGAGATTAAACCAGATGCCTGCGACATATATATGTGAAGTATAAGGGTCACCTACTTTTCAAACAAATCGTAAAAACTCATGTTTACACTCAATTTTTTTGTTGCTATACACACGAAAAGGCTTTGGACCGATTCCCGCAAATGGAACATGGCGGATGGCTAATAGACTCTAAGACAAACGGACTGCGGACACTACGGTCACCGGGCGAAGGCTCCGAGTCAATATGGTGGCAATCAGCGCCCGATGTTGGTTCTACGTTTGGGATTTAGTGTCAGGAGACTTAGGTCACTCTAGCTTTACAAGATACAAAGTTTCGAAGCGCTGCTGCCCTAACCATGGCTCTACCTTGTTTTAAACGTACCGATGGCACGGAAATTTGGTGCAAGAGTAGCCCCCTTGCTATTAAGATGTGTACTGAGAGAGACGATGTCTAGTGTTTGTGTGCGCTCAATAGGTGGCGTTGTCAGAGACAGAATATCTTCTATACGTGCTCATGTTCATTCAGCTCGTTGATTAGGCCCATTAAACATAGCTAAATTATGCCCACCGAGAGGTATTGTTAGTTATGTCCACGGACGGACGTTTAGTACAACTCAGACAACGCCATCTGTTTCTCCAATAATGTAAACTTTTTTTTTAACAAACGCCTCATTCTCTATTTTCCATATTGACTAGATATGCCGTAACTAATTACCATACCAGTTGAATCATTTTTTTTTTACATAAATCGACGTTAACAAATTGGTTAAAACCTTTCAATCAAATCTAGGTATTATAATAATGATAAGCTACTACTCGTATATCTATTATTCAATTTCTCGTGCATAATGTCCATTATAATTTATGACGTCTAATTGACAGTAATTTGATTCGCGTAATTATCAGCAATCACTGCGGATCAGTGAACTCAATATTGATGATAATGTCAATTGTATATCTAAAATTCAACAACAAAAACTTATCTTTATCACAATTCATACCCATCTCGTCACAATATGTACACTCACGTGCAAAGAAACAGACAAACTTACAAGTTTCCGACACTAAATGGCCAGTAATATACAGGATGTTGCAAAAAGGGTATACTAAGCCGAAAGGGGGTGACTCAAGGGGTCATTCTGAAGAACTTTTTTCTACGAGTTTTGGTAATTCGCGAAATAAAAAACCTTTTCCATAGTAACAATCCACATGACCAACAAAGTTTTTTATTTTTTTATAACATTTAATTGAAAATTTTAACAAAATGTTTACGTATTTAGGTAATATTCTGGTGAACTTTTAAATTTACTTCATTATTGTAGAAGGCGTCATTGAGCTAGCCTTTTCCGCTTAGGAATTACTTGGTGCTTTTCTGATTGTAACTTTTCCATTGCCCGTGAGTGTAATATACAATTTTTCACTGCTCGTAATGGAAAATACTCCCCCTTGATCCCCGTGTAGGGGTTGAGTTTTCTTAACTAATGGAGTAGTGAAAATTCACTAAAATTTGCGCGGATCTATTGCAGCACCTATACCGCTAGGGGGCAACTCTACTGCCCCATACAAATTGTCGTTTACTCGCCACTACTCGAACGGAGTAAAAACTCGCACTACCCATGCTGATCACATAACTTGTATCCGACTATAAACGCAGATAAACGCATAAAAACTTTCCACTAACGAGCACCTTGTCTAACACACAGCTCCAGTATTTTAATTGGAGTCTCTGCACCTGGCTCCAGATGTCATTATACAGCAGAATAGGTTCTGCATTTGCAGGTATTATATCGAATAACTCACCCGTAAAATGCTTTTAAGCTTGCCTGTGATGTTATTAAATTTATTTTTATTGAATTTTCTTATTATCATATGAATCACTTTTCTTTATATGTGTTAGATACTTTTATTTATTCAGTTTATGAACGTTGAGCTAACGTGAGTTTCTGAATATTATGGCGCTTCTGTAAATAAAAGTTTAAGAAGAAAAAAAATTAAAATGTCGTTTATTTACCCGAAATCGTATCATAATCGTGACCTGTAAAAAGCCTTGAAAGGCTCAATTAAAAATACAAAAGTTCTTGAACATAAATGCTCGTGCGGATATTCGGACTACATGACTTGATTTCCACTGTCCTTCATAAAAAGGTGGAAAATTACGCTTGGAAGATTGTTTTAAATGGTTACAGGATATCAAACTCAAAAGCAGCTTCCTTCCTAAATACTCTTGTAACTTAATAATATGCGAATCACATGTACCATACCTTTCTAGCCTAGGGTCCTAGCGCAAAGTCAAAATGAAATAAAATTTACGAGGTAATTAATGTCAAATAATTTTGAATCCGAAAATCGTTGTCAAAACAAGTTTTCGATAGGTACACTCTTTAAATTTTAAGGCTAAGCGAATTGCAGTTTGCTACAGCACTTTAAACTTCAATCATCTTAAGCCAATCCTAAGCCGTATAATATTATTTTTCAGAAGTATTTCGCAAATCCCAGGCGTTGTTCGCTCTCCACGCTTTGGAAATACCCGCATTTCCGAGGAATCGAACCAAATTGAACTGCGGGTTAGAAAAATCCCGCGAACACCGGCATCCCCCGGGGCTCAGCGTGATGATGAACAATCTTGGTCCGCAATTTTCTCTCTTCGCTTTCCACCTGGCTGATTAGAGAACTTACAGCGGTTGCGAGATAATGTCTTGTTCAAAATTACTCTGAATTAAGGGTGCCTACTTTTTAATGTACAAAGAAAGTACGCATTGACGCTAAGGATTTTGATCCTATAAATATAATCCTATAATGTGTCTCGTAGAACTGTTGCAGTGAATCTTATCTTCAAAATGGAATTAAAAACAAATTACTTCCAAATTTGAAATCGTTTAGCGTTGTCGACAGGCCACCAGGTTATTATATCTGCCGTGTATTGGCGCTGTGGTTTGATTTGCATAAGTGATTAGAATCACAGTCGTCAAAGCAAACAGTAAGCTCCGTCTGCGGTTACTGGCTGGAATACTGTGATACATAGATTATATTTCATACATTTAGGTAGGTACTGTTATATCTAGGAAAAGCAATTTTTATTGTCAGTCATAAAATAAAGTATTTGCGTCTATTGACAAAGCTAAACTAGTCTAGCATGGAAAGTTCAATCAATAAAATAAATATTTGGATATTGAAATATATTATTTATACAGGGTGGCCCAAAGAGTGACGTCCAAAGGAAAATGTTTGATTCCTTAGGTCAAGGGGTAGCCAAATCACCCCCATGTATGTTCAGCAATTTTTAGTAGTTTAGGAGTTATGATTTTTTTTCCAAATTTTCTACGAAAATCGACCTCAGTGGATTAATTATGTTTTATTATTTTTTGGATATCTTTTTTTAAGCATTTTTTATTTTTGTGTCATCTTCTTAAGTTGTTATTTTAACCATAAAAGTTTCAGCTTCCTAGCTGTAATGTAAGTTAGTTATTCTTTTATCGAAAGTTCGAATTATATCATCGAGCTAGACTGCTCTGAATTTTCTACTTGAAATTAAAAATTGAAAAAGATATTCTCATAGTCCCTTATTAATTTTAAAAACTCCGCAAGGTTCCAAAATTACATAAAAATAAAAATAAACTATTGCTTAATAGGGTATTATTTGCAGAAAAAAGCCTTCAAAGGTACCTGGGTGGAAATTACCCAATTAGTAAATTGTTTCAGAAAGTTGAAATATTCCTGTTATGTCATTACTAAGGACTAATTAAGTTAGAAAATGTATCAAATTAAAGGGAAAATTAAATTATTTACTTTTTTTTAATTTAAGTTACATTTTTGAATGTAAATTCTTAGAAAAATGTTTTAGTCTGAGTAGTAAGATTTATGAGATAATTTTATTATTAATAATAAGTAAATAAACTCTAATAATTATTTTACACATTTACTCACAATAAATCTTCAAAATGGCGACCTCCCACAGCAATACACAACCTACATCTACGCAAGAAATTTTCTTTAAGTCGCCTATACGCTTCTCTGTTTCATTCAGATGTAACTTTGTGACAGATGTCACATTTTTGAGAAAAGGTACTTTTTTTACATGTTTAACCTTTTAACAAATGTCATATTTTTTACATTTGTCACTTTTTTGACTTAAAGAAAATTTCTTGCGTAGATGTAGGTTGTGTATTGCTATGGGAGGTCGCCATTTTGAAAATTTATTGTGAGTAAATGTGTAAAATAATTATTAGAGTTTATTTACTTATTATTAATAAAAAAATTATCTCATAAATCTTACTACTCAGACTAAAACATTTTTCTAAGAATTTACATTCAAAAATGTAACGTAAATTTAAAAAAAAAAGTTAATAATTTAATTTTCCCTTTAATTTGATACATTTTCTAACTTAATTAGTCGTTAGTAATGACATAACAGGAATATTTCAACTTTCTGAAACAATTTACTAATTAGGTAATTTCCACCCAGGTACCTTTGAAGGCTTTTTTCTGCAAATAATACCCTATTAAGCAATAGTTTATTTTTATTTTTATGTAATTTTGGAACCTTGCGGAGTTTTTAAAATTAATAAGGGACCATGAGAATATCTTTTTCAATTTTTAATTTCAAGTAGAAAATTCAGAGCAGTCTAGCTCGATGATATAATTCGAACTTTCGATAAAAAAATAACTAACTTACATTACAGCTAGGAAGCTGAAACTTTTATGGTTAAAAGAACAACTTAAGAGGATGACACAAAAATAAAAAATGCTTTAAAAAAGTTATCCAAAAAATAATAAAACATAATTAATCCACTGAGGTCGATTTTCGTAGAAAATTTGAAAAAAAATCATAACTCCTAAACTACTAAAAATTGCTGAACATACATGGGGGTGATTTGGCTACCCCTTGACCTAAGGAATCAAACATTTTCCTTTGGACGTCACTCTTTGGGCCACCCTGTATATGAATCTTTTTGATGGCGATGGTGTTTCCTCGTGATCATTTGCCGGAAGTAGTCCCCGACCCTTTTTCTTTTTACGTATATTGTACTTGTACTTATGTGCATATACGAACATGCTGGTATAAATACGCTTGATGTTTTATTTACTTACTCCCGAAACTAGTGGTAATGGACGTTCGTTGTCGTTGATTTATTAATTTTTATGATATAATTATTTTTCCCCGCCTCACAAATTCGCGTTTACATTCCACTCCCGAACAGTGTAAAATCTCGCACTATGCATCCTGAAGGAAACCAGCAACGTCTGAAAGGGGATTAAAATATTTTCCAAATTTTCATTTCTAGCGACAAAGAGAAACTTCACAGTGTCTCGTCAAAGAAAAATATAAATGAAAAACAATGACGAAACTTGAAAAGACAATATCTTTTGCGTCAAAGAAAAGTTGCTAAAATGTGACTTCCAAAATACCTCCTTTGAAATTTTAAACGGAAGTCGAAGCGAGGAATTCGCACTGTAAAATTTATACAACTAATACGAGTACCTATATTTTGAAGCAAGGTGGGACTGTTTTCTTCCCATTTCAAAGACGTCTTTGAGATGGGACTAAAACAATAGACAACGGCGGCTTCGAAATATAAAATGTTATTTCGCGTCTTGTAGGTGACTACGACTACCAAATATAAAAATGAAAACTCCAACCAATACATTAGTTAATATATTCGATTCTATTCTATTCTCTGTGGGGGTAACAGTACCTGCACCTGGCTCTCTCGAATGGAACCTTTGTGCATATCCCCAAGGTCTAAACTGCCTTCCTACGCTTGGACCATTTTCCCACCACGCTGGTCAACTGCGGGTTGGTGGGTTCACATATTTAGATGTGCTAAATCTAGATATGCAGGTTTCCTCACGATGTTTTACTTCACCGTAAGAGCGATGGTATACATGGTACTTAAATTCAGAAAAGAACTCATTGGTACATGTCAGCGCCGGGATTCGAACCCGCATCTCTGGCGTGAGAAGCGGGCGCTTACCCGACTGAGCTACCACCGCTCCATTTAGTTCATTAGTTAATATATTACTTATAATATATGATAGTCCCATAACAAACCAGCTCCATCATACAATATCTGGGACTCAATTACCATTTATAAATTGTAACTTATTTTATTTGTATGTATACCAACATAATGTAAATAGCATTACTGGATATTCTCCTCTCCGAAGACGCACCTCAACTCCATTCGTCCTTCCCTTTATCTAGGCTAATAAGTTATGAGACAGCCCACGTGTTCATATCTGAGCTTTATAAATCTACTGTAGTATTAATCACTTCAGCACACTGTACCGTAATTAAATTCCGTCCCTTTATATGTTAGCCGCAATATGTGTGCAGTACTCGTATTAATTAATTCACAAACACGAAAATGTCTACTGAGCGACCTATTAATATAATCTAGCTAGCTAGACATATTTAAACCAACCCTAGATTCGTATCAAGAGCCTAATTTAGGCCGCTTAAACACATATTTGCTTTACAAAGTGATCGCTGTAGGGTAGAACCGCTATGATTTTATCCGTTTAAACTGTAATGTACATACATATAAATATATAATATATATATTGTATCATTAATTAAAAATAAAGTCGATTCTAAAGGCGCCGTTCCAACAATGATGAAACCTTAATTTCTTCGCCTACTGCCAGTTTCAATAACTCTATCTACCGATGACTGGCAGTTACTTTCATACGATTTTGACAGGTTGTAACTTTAAATGCGTCAAAATAGTATTGAAACTGGCAGTAAAAGTGCATGTGTAAATATCATTTTGCAGTATGAATAATTTAAACTTTGATAGTGCTATTGTTTTCAATATCATAGGTAAAATATATCAATATTTCGATAAGCCATCTCTTGAAATCATATTATCTTGTAATTCAATTGAAATTGGGGTAATTATAATTTAAAAATAATTAAAATTTGCTGCCCTTTGGTATTTTGTAAGTGGAACTTTTTTATTGCTCGCCAGTTTAGTACGTTCTCTTCACATCTTTGGCAATAGGCACAGGAACTACGACCAAGCCGTAGTTCCACGTATTGCCAAATACGATATTCAAATTATAGCCTATCTATAAGCTACGATTCCAAGAATTACAAAACCTATGTTCTATACGGATTTTCAGGTTATACAGGATGTTGCTAAATTGGTATACTAAGCCGAAACCTACAAAAAATCTATAAAAAAATTCCATAGTAAAAGTCACGTGACCAACAAAGTTTCTATGGAAAATGAATTTTTTTTAACGAATTTTCAAATTCTGCTTTCAGTTTCGGGCTTAGATATAACATGCTGCACATGTAGGTTTCGGCTTAGTATGCCCTTTTTGCAACACCCTGTATACTACAATAACTGTCTTACAATTTAATTTAAAATAAAATTAAAATTGTATTTTCAGTAAACTCCGTTATGGACTTTATAAAGATTGGAAGGTATCTGCGGAATTTATGGGATAAACTTGCACAGTGCACACCCCCACAGAACTGAGACATATTTATATTATATTTTTATACCTAATTGTGAGTAAAATTTTTATATCAGTACTTAGTTAGTTCATTTCGGATTCTAACCAATACAAACAGACAATCTAACGAAGAAATTGAAGCTTACGCCGCAATAACCAGAACAATGCACGCACGCGTCACTCGCTCACGCTTTCATATTTTTCATGCACCCTTTGTTTCCAATGAATAAAAAAACACACTTTTTGTTTAAGGAAAGCATACGCACATAAATACTAGTGTATAATCCAGATTTTCTCTCCACCGCGTCGTGCTCTGGTTAAAAATACCCAACTAGCACTTGTCAAGTAAGTAGGTACCTAAGTATAATCTGTTCAAATAGGAATGGTCACGTTCGTTCATAATAACTGAGCGGCGAGTTACAGCGGGGGCGGGGCGGAGCGGGGCGGGGGCGCGCGTGCTGCGATGGGAATCTTCGCTTTATTACTGAAGCAGAACTTCAGGAGTTCATGTGTTCATTAAAACATAAGTTACAGCTTACGGGTAGGCGTGATTTGTCGCATTTTTTCTTTAATTCATAAAAAGTGTTGAATTAGTAAGGGTGCATTTTTTAAAGTCTTTCAATTTTTAAAGTACTTTTTTTCTATTTTCCTCATTATTGTTAGAAAAAATAGTGCTTACCTTGGATGACGTCCCTTTTTTCCTTTTGGTTAAAAATGCACTATACAGGATGTTGGAAAAAGGGTATACTAAGCCTAGTGTCAACACAAGTTCTTCAAAATTTCTCATTTTCAAATATTATTAATATTTTAATTATGGGTTTAGGGTATAAATGTACTGCTAGACCGTATCTGTTAACTTATCTTTCATTTATTTTCATTTGAAATATCAAAATCAGTAAAACATAATTCAGTTGACGATGAAAACCAATTTATCCAATACCCAACCACAAAGTTTGCAGACAATAACATCAAATTCCATCCATAACTTAGTGTTCGAGTTAAACTGTAGTTACTATTAGTTAGAGTACACAATATTGTCTATACAGCGCCGCCTCAGGGCGGTCACGTTTTATTGAACGAGGGTAATCCCCGGCTTATTGCTGGCCGAAAACTGTGATAGTTATACTGGGTAATAGTATACTGGGTAATAGTTATGACGGTCGAGATTTATTAAGGCTTTGGCTAATTTGAGCTAGACTTTGTCGTCAGAAATTATTCTTTACAGACGCCGCATGATTACAAACAATGGTTGATTAATTAATTTAAAATATACATACAGATAAATTTTAATCCGATATTGTGAAATTGGCTCTAAATCTAAAAATAGAACCATGTTTGACTATATTCTAGTATGTCTTTTTCTTGATATACGTTCGCACTCTGTACGGTCAGCAACTGACACTGTTCTAACTGGCCAATCCTTTCATCACAGTGACAAACCCTAGTAGCTATAGCTTGTTTCTGTCATCAGCCAATAAGAAGAATAACACTTTTATACAGAGAGGTAAATTGAACGTTGATAGTTTTAGTAATTTGGTATTGTTCTGCCAGGTGACATGTATCAAGCTGCTTAACAAATATTTATAACAACTAAGTTTGGCGTTGGTGGCTTGGCCTCTGATGTTGCCCAGTAGTGCTTATTATACTTAGTACATACTTAACAATTACATACTGTGTATCACTTGTAATATTGTTTAAGTTATTACCAATAAATAATTGAATTCAATTGTATTGCTTGCGTATGCCTCGTCTAGTCTAGTTGCATTCTTTGAAGTTAGGTGGTCAAGAGTTCGTTTTCTGAATGGGAACATCAATTTGTGACTCATCATAGAATAATAGGTAACTAGAATTTTTTTAAATACCTATATCTCAAGACATATTTAAAAGTAACTCGCATAAAAGTACAAACACCAGTCAGTTAATAACATCCTTTTAATCAATTTTGCAAATCTCGCATAAGCCAAGCGATCAAGCTTCAATCGCCAACGGTTTACGGTCGTCCTAAAAGCCGATATAATTACGATAACGCCACTGTATCGGCTCCATGCTGCCACGATATTAGCAAAATCGCTATTACGGATAATGAAGACTTATTTTATGGAGCGAATATCGGGTAGGCATCATAATGTTCTTTATTTGCATTTCACTATACAATGTAACGTATAAAAAACACCGACATAAAAAAATATACTTAAAAACTATGAAATACTTAGAACAAAAATTGATTAGGATTATGAATTGTGTTTGGAAACATCCTTTATGTTAAATTCATATTCTCACTCTTTTTCAATAAGCTACGTTTACGGTTGACTTGTTTTAATATTTCACATCTTATTATGTTTACTGTACTTTTAATAGTATCAGACATAAGCCCTCACAAGTACCTCTCCTTATTTCAAGCTATCAGTTTTCTTCGGTGCCGCCATTCCATCTGCTAATAATTGGGGATTGTATTGATGTAAGAAGCTTATTCATTTAATTGATTTATCACTATAATGTATAACATTCAATTCGTACAGTATTGCTCGTCAAAATAACAGTTCTGGGCTGAATAAGTATTGAATATTTCTTTTTCAGAATGTAATAATTTCTTACTCATGTCATGACAATGAAAGAAACATGCATAATAATGTATGCATACAAAATTTCTATAGGATTCGTCGTCTGCTGATGTTGTCCGCCGTCAAGTTACACCTTAAACCGTATATTACCGGGAGGCACGTTCAGATTTCCTTAATCGGTGCACGAGACTCTCGTGAGTACATGGAGACAGGGGGTTCTTCTACTTAGACCCAATGTGAACTGAGGACTCATATTTTTTTAGGCAATAGTAGATTTTTTTTAAACACGTAATAAAATTATATGTGGGATGTTTTTGTTTCTAGGGCAAATTTAATTTTAGGTACAGCAATAAATAATAGTTCTATTTAAATTTCGGTTTTTAGGTTAATATTATTTTTAGAACTTAATGTTCGGTAACACTTTATTTGTTTGGGTATAAATGTTTGAATGTTTTTTTTAATAAATTATAGGTTTATTTAAATTAGAGGAAATATTACAATATATTATTATGAGATAGTAACTTAAGCCTAATAATAAAGAATGTTATAAACTAAACTACCTATAATGTTACTTAATTGATAAAATTTAACTTAAGTGTGTTCTTAAACGCAGGGTAGGTCTGTATCGGTTCTCTTACCAGACAGAAAACCAAAACTTGTCCTAAAAACATGCGATCAAACGCTTTATAAATTCAGTTTTAAACACCCGTTAAACGTCGTTTTGTTGTAAATATAAACTAGATTTAACTGCGGTAAAGTGATATTTTCCCGTCATTCCTTATGAAACCGGAGGAGCCCATAACTAGACCGTCCGTAGCTCAAAGACTTAATGGGCGGACAGTGAAGCCGGAGCGAGTAGTGTTACAATCTTTTATTTATCCCCCCCCATCCCCTCCCTTCCCGTCTCCGTCTATCCCCTCCCTCAAGAGGCTGTTACTTGCAATTGCAGCTTGTTGACTTTGTTGCAACGTGACAAATCTTTTTACCAACTGAAACGTGTGCAACTTTTTACCCGGCTACGGCGGGGAAAAAAGGGTTATGTGATTGACTCGTTTGTGTGTATTACGCTCACATGTGCAATATAACATTATGTCTTGTAATTTATTAATTCGATGCACAATAGTAGATTTTATTAGGTTTTTTTGGGACAGATGTTCACTTTGAGCAGTAAATCATGAAATTTTGACAGCACTTTTCACAACACTTTTAGACCCTGGATGATATTTCTTTATTCTGTATATAAAATTATTATACGTACTTAACATTGTGTAATTTATATTTAATATAAAAGGAGTTATTAAACATGAAACATAATACTAATAAGGTCTTTGCCACTGTACTCCTTATGATTGTATTGAATTCTTTGTATTCCATACAAAATAATGAAATTTGCACCTCTACGTGTACGTAAGTGATAAGAAGTTCATGAATTCATTTGTTACCAATATAACATCATCTCATTAAATACCTGGAACCGACATTATAATTATAATCCGACAGCAAGATCTGCTAGTAACAACCGCTACGGATTAAGTGCTACGACGCGTCGTAGCAATTTCGTAGCGTAGTGTAGCGTAGCACTCGTAGCACTATTACAAAATATTACATTTTATCACTTATCACAAGGCACTTGCCGATAAGCTTAAGAAGTTCGTCTTTTAGTACTGTTTTTATTTTTAAGCTTTATTTTGTATTTTTCTGTTTTTGGTGCAAATAAAGAGGATTGTATTGTGTTGTATTGTATTGTAAACCGCGCTAACACTATGTTTTCATATTATTATTATTTAGTATGAAACAAGAATACTTTTACATTCTCGTGATTGGAGGATAGCCGTTGTCCTCATTGATTTATCCCACATCATTAGGCATTATCCCTTCTGCATGATAGTTTCCTTAATTCAATGAATGTTTATTGGTTCTTTGTACCTACTGATTTTTATTTCTTTGGTATACATACTGATTGATCCATTCGTTTGACAGAATTGCAGGGAGATTGTAAACTAATTTATTTTCGAAGAAAGAATAATAATATATTGGAAAATTAGACCTTTCAATCGTGATTTGTGACCTTTGTGACCTTTCTTTCAATGCGGATGTCGGCTTGAAGTGGGTTTCCGTGTTCTATTCCGTAATATTCCCGGTGTTTATTGAAAAAGATCCATCGTAAATCAAAATGTGTGGGTTTCACACGCTGTTTGTAACTGTGGCAGTTACCTACGTGACAGATAAATCTGTACTTCAGTCTTACCTGCTTTTAGTATAGTTCTAATTATATAGAGTGAAATTTTTGCAGCGATATTCCCGATGGTAGGTTATTTTAGAGTATTTAGACGATATACTGAGCAACTTTAATTATGAATTCAACTCAGAAATCGCGAAAAAAAAACAATGTTCCCTACCTATTGGTGGAGTATATAGTATTTAACTTTACTGTAACGAGCTTCCGTTTATTTCTTCACATTGAACGAGTAGTTACATTAATAAAAATCCACCCTGTATAAAATATTCAGACTCAAAAAAATATCGCGAGACGTTTCAGTAAATGAGATGAAGTCCAACCGCTGGAGCCTTAAGTTCAGTGCTGTTGAGGTCCTATTCTGCAAAATGAAAGTAATAACGTTAATTAATACGATTTAACGTTTATATATAAACACTCACACCTTGTACTAATGTACTCCCTTGCGGGGTAGGCACCCACTTTTCGCCAGTGTTATATTAGTCCCAATGTAATAGGGGGCAGGCCATTTTACGGGCACATCCAAGACCCGAGAACAAATATCTGTGTTTAAACAAAGTTCTGCCCAGCCGGTCACTAACCACTACGCCATCTGGTCGTTTATAAAAAAAACGGTATAAATGCCTACAGCAGGTCCTGGTATAGATTATAGTACACAAACGTGTACGCAGTATATAAGAGCACTCTCAGTCCCATCACCCTCATACATAACCCAATGGGATGGATCACCGACACGACATTGAGGTACAGAATAGTTCGTATACAGGGTGTTGCAAAAAGAGTATACTAAGCCGAAACCTACATGTGCAGCATGGTAGATCTTAACAAAAATCAGAATTTGAAAATTCAAGAAAAAAAAAATCATAGGTTTCGGCTTAATATACCCTTTTTGCAACACCCTGTACAGATGCTTCATGGGACAAATTGTTGCTCGATTATGCCGTAATACCTTTGCTCATTAAATTCTTCGGTCTCTTTTTTATGTAGGTTCTAATTTGAAATTCCAGAATAGTGAAGGAAAATTTTATGAAGAGCTTATCCTATTTAATTCTTGAATTAAAGTGAATCCTGAAAGATTTAATGTTCCCCTTTCATATAATCACATTTAAAGTGTCAGTTCTCGCTTGTATAATTAGTCTGCGGAGAGATGAGATGTTTCACCCTCCATAAAAACGATCTTGGGTCAGACTTGACTGATTGTATTGTATGTATAGCATCGTTACTCTGTAATAAAGAACGAGCCAGAATAGACAGACGGACAGACATGACGAAACTATAAGGGTTCCTAGTAGACTACGGAACCCTAAAACGGTGTTGAGTTTTTTAAGTTTCAAAAATTACTTCAATTACCAGTTAGCCAGTATATTACTTGATACTGAGTAAACGGTGGATCATCTACAGTTTTTTTTGTCTCCTGTTATTAGTTGAATACGCTAAATTACCTTTCCTGAGGCCGGGTAATTACATTTCTTTGATTATGTATCAAATCTTAGCACAATTAATTATTAAATTATGTGCAATACCTACCTTATGCAGATACACTACACTATGCTTTACCTAAAATGTTTTTGAAATAAATTTTACAAATATAAAACCTTTGTACTTTTACTTCAGCTACAGCCACAAAAAAGTTTTGTCACCCATTAAATACCTATCACGGTCCTTCCACGGGGCTTTGTGCAGTAAAAAAATCATTTACATATTCTCCGTATAGGCTTTGAATATCTTTTTCACGACCTCATTTGGCAGGCTTAGCTCTGGCCTCGTAAAACATGCAATGACTCCGCTTTATACAAACAAGGGGACTGTTTTAATGGATTTATACTAAACTTTGGGGTTAGTTTTATCCTAGCACGTATGTATGTTGTGTAGACGTATAAATGGTCTCGACCGTAATCACTGATAGAATATTTCATTCAGAGGTGACTCGCAAGAGAAAGATCTTTTCATAATTTATGAACCATAACTGTAAGCAATAAGCATAGTTCAAGTATCTTCAAAAATGTATCCTTAGCTGTAGGAGTCTTAGCTGGTATCGGTTTTAACTTTCACCGTTTTCAAAATATTGTTTTCTCCCTTCATTTTGAATTTGCAAATTAGTCACCCAAAAATCTGTTCGAAATTCAACGCCTTTATAATATAGGTTAATTTCATACCATACCAAAATACTCCATATCTCTTCAACAGTAGCGTTGTTTATCGTGTGGCAATTGGAACAACAGAGGGCCCCCATGATTACGGCGAGTCATTCCCTTTAATTATAGCCAAGTAGGCTGGCTTTATAGAGTCCGGATCTTGTGCAGGAAGTTGTAAAATTTTATTAAAAGCAAATGGCTCTTCTCAGTTATTACGTCATTAATCTTGACATGTACGCATGTATACAGAGTCACTTCTATTATTAGTATATATGTTACTGTAAAAGCCCGAACAACGGTAAATCCTAGGATTTACCAGTAAATCTTAGGATTTACCAACATGAGTTGGTAAATGTAAGGATTTGTGAAAATGGGTCATTTTTTTCGGGCTTTTACCATTAGAATTTGGTAAATGCTAGGTTTTACCACTGACACCTAGTAAAAGTTGGTTTTGGGAATAAAACAGATGCCGTTGAGGGCACAAACTCGACATTGTGTGCTAGCGATGTAAGTCGGTATGTGCTGGGAAAAAAGTGCGTTTTGATTTGGCGATAACGGTTTTTCCCAATAACCACTTGTCGAAAAGAAATTGGAGGTCAAGGTCATTCATCAACTTTTGGGCGATGTAATGTACCGGATTATGGTATTTATGTGTATAGTAATAGAAGCGAATTATTATTGAATGCTGGATTATTGGAAAATAACTTTATTTTCACTCATTCACTGAACGATAATTTAAACACGTAAACCGAAAGTAAAATAATTTTCACGTATTATTATTGTTGACGTCGAGTAAAGTAGATTGCAATAATAAATATTTCTTAAGTTCGGTTAGTTATAAGTTATCATCATCATCACGACTCATAACGTCCCCACTGCTGGGGCACGGGTCTCCTTCCAATGAAGGAAGGGTTTCGATCTGGTCCACCACGCTGGCCCCAACACAAGCAAGCTTGTGCTGAGCGAGTTGTCGGGTAAGTGGGCAACCCGACTGTCAGACGTTTTCAAGCCGCCCGAAGGCCTCTGACTAGGCTTAACGACTGCTGCCGAAGCAGCAACCGGGACCCACGGCTTAACGTGCCGTCCGAAGCACGAAAGCATCCAGAAAAGAACCACTTGAAATCGGTCACCCATCCAATGGCTGTCCAATGGTTGTTGCTAAACCTCAGTGATCAGTTACGATCACTGAAGCCCGCTCGACTACGGACGCTTTGTTCGACTACGGAGGATATTAGTTATAACCTGGCTTTTTCAACATTTACCTTGCCTTAATGTAAATCCTAAGATTTACCAAGTGAATAGTGGTAAAAGTGCGAATCGCAAAATCTTTCGGGCTTTTACCATTAAGAGTTGGTAAATCTTAGGTTTTACGCGTAAATCTTAGGATTTACCGTTGTTCGGGCTTTTACAGTAACATATACACTGATAGGTTTACCAAAGGTTACGTACCTACTTACGAGTAAGATCTATATACTTAGGGCTGATTTTTCAATAGTCAGATAAAAGTTATCTGAGGAATAATACTCATGCTGTCCGACTGAATGTTTGTATAAGACAGTGACAGCTACAATTTTATACCTCAGATAACACTTATCTGCCTATTGAAAAATCAGCCCTTAGATACCTACTTGTACGTGGAAGTAGGAAGTACTGTTTTAAACCTGTACCTTTTATTGCGTCGGTTTGACAAAACCATTTATAGCACCGAATTAGTATCTCTCTTGCACACCACTTCATGGATCCCACGCCGTGGATGGCACAATATGCATGAAACAGTACAAAGCTATTAGGTCTCAAATGAATGGTGTGGGAGTATAATCCTTACCACTAATAGGTGCTTTAGCTGGTATAATGACATGCCATTTGCAGCCACATCTGAGTATATCCCACAATAATCCGGTATGCAGCGTCTATCGTCAAAATATGTACTTACTTAATGCAATGCAACTTTGTGTATGATAATAACATTTAGCTCCTTTGTTATTTGTGACCCCCGTGTCAAGGCATATTTGGACAGTGCAATATGCGCCGCTATGCTTTTGCATAATTGGGTTAAAAATGTCCGCAGAAAGCACTCTCACAAGCTAATTTGTTCTCTACAACTTTATTTGTACTCTAATGTAAGGTTACAAGTAGGTACATATTATTATCAAACATGTTTTGTGGATAGCGAAGCAAAATTTTGAGTAAAGACTCCTTGAAATAAGAAAATACCGAAATATGAAATATAATAACGAAAGAAAAAGGCTCATTTTAATTGTTATTCCGGTTGAGGATGTTGAGAGCCCTCAAAAGTTGAACTACGATTCCATCCCACCAAAGAAATTAATAGGGAAATCTTTCTGTAGTATAAGCTCCTTGTCAGAAGTTGTCAATTTGGCAACATCGCCCGAAAACTGTGCGAAGTTTTAAACGATAATTTGAGGACCCTTATCACAAATGGCCGGAAATTCGCCAAATAATCGCGCCAGAGCTATTCGAACGCATTTTTTTTTCGTTGTTAAGAACTTGTTCTTTTCGCTTATTGTTTGGCATGAATTTTTCACTTGGAGTTTTTTGACGAAGATATAATATTCATTTCATTACCTAAGTTACAGGTTCACAAACTGTCAGTATTGTGTAATTTATTTAGATTAGTAGTTTATTTTACTTCTATTTGGTAATTCGAGATTTCAATATTGGCAATACATAACATAATAATAACATAATAATACAAAAACATAATACCATGAATTTTCCTTTTAAAATTCCACTCATGTACATATAATAATAAAATAATCGTTTGTAACGTGTTTGTGAAGTATACTTGCAGCGTTTTTGTCGCATAGTACATCTACATAGTTTCTAAAAACACGCAAAATTTAATAAAACTTTCGAGCTCGCTTTATTTGCTACCCGTTCTGCACAGACACGGGTATCTGCACATCATGGTATGCAACTGAAACATAATATTTTATTATATATTATCTAAACTCTAATTTAAAGAGGAAAAGGAATGCACGGGAATAGACTTTAGAGTTAGGCCGTTTGTTAGTCTACGTCTACGGGCTAAAGAAAAATCGGTTGTACTTACCGATTCTACCTGATTATTCATTTGAAGCTTAATTATACTCTTCCAAACTAAGTTTTAATTATGGTAGAATGTTGGTCATAAAATTTGGTTGACCCCCCTTGCATTAGAGTTACCTCATTCTACTTTAAGGAAAAGCTTTTCCGCTTGACGCTCAAATGTGGTCACGACTAAACATTTGGCAAATTAATGCCAACTATTCTAACCTATAAATAAACATAAACTTTCTATTATTTAACTTGATATAGGGGTGTGTCTCGTCATTGTCTTAGAACAATAAAGGCCTTACAATAACCGGCCAGGACGAGCTGCAATGGGATCAATAGGCAACCCTGGGTCAATTGTTTACAGCAAGTGGGGCTCGAGTGTTGGTTGATAGTAAAATCAATTATTGAGACCCTCACTATGGGGAAATTGATCTAATTCATGCGACGTCCTCACAGAGACACTGCTGTATGTGTATTTTGGAAAACGTAAATGTGAGGAGAGTTAAAATAGCTCTTAGACTTGTTCGATTATCTGATATCCACCATTTGACAGCTTCTAGACATCGATCGTATAGCATGTATCTAAGTTTTAATGCCAAGTCCCTTTATTTCTTAGACCAGATTAATAATATCAAATCCTAAAGTCACAGTAGACAAACGACAAACTTGCACTTGGAACCCAAACGAGCTTTGTATAGGCGTTGGTATTATTAAATCCTCTTTCGAATAGCCAATGGCACGTGAATATTTGCATTTCAATTTTGGCCATTAAATGCATGAGGATATCGGGGAAAAATTGTCCATTACAGTCGGCCACCAGGAATTTATGAATAGAAAATTTCGTTCTCCCCCCCTCCCCTCCTCTTCTCTTCCCCTCTCCGCCATTAGCACGTGGATTGGTATTCGAGCATTTTCATTGGGTTCATTAGTAAGTATACAGCGGACCTAGTTTAACAACTACGGAGATGAAGGTAGGTCAATGTAATCACACCTTACTAGGTTAGGTAGGTTTTTCATTGCTCGTGAATTGTGAGTGTAACTAAAACCGGAACGATTTTTTCATAAGGACTAACGTTTGGGACACTTTTTTTATACATATGCGTGGACATCTTCCTCAGTTACATAGATAGATACATATTATTATACAAAGTAACACCCTTAGTTATTTATAATGGTCTAACCAATTTTAACAACTATTTCAATTTAATCCTCAATCTACGCATCCGTCACTGTACAGCACACAAGTCTCTCCCAAAGAGCGACATCACATTCCGTGCTCATCAAATCCTCACACGATAACTAAATATATGTGTGACTTATTCATGACATAAAATGACCCTTTGTAATAATACAGACCGAAAATGAACATAACAGCAGCCCCGAAATAATATTATTTGAGATATTTTTTACGGTTCACCAAATGGAGTCATGAATATGGCGTTATGCGTTGTCGCTGGACATATCTTGTGACCCAAAACCTCAGTTCAAGGTCTTTGATATGTAATAGTTGAACGTGACTGTACTGTCTACTCGAATAGTTCCACTTGTGTGCTCGCGTGTACTGGCTTGGAATGGTTTCTGCGAATGTAGAAGTGTAGCATATTTATGATTATGGGTGGCTGTGGTTACATGGTGGACCACCTATCTCATCGAGAATTCAAATATTTGGAAACGACATTTAATTTAACAATGTTTACCTCAGTACATAAACAATCACACCTACAATCCAGATAATTATAAGAACCAACATACCAATAAAACTTGAATGGAATAGTAAAACGAATTATCTATTATATAATTATATTATGGAACGGAAAAAATCTCGACGAAACTTTGTTCTTCTTGTTAAATAATTACTGTAGGTTATTTTTGGACTATAATACATATACCTACTTATATCTAACCATAAATAATACTTCAAAACTCAAACTCATTTGTATATTCGTTCGTCTCACTGCTCAACATGCTTGCTCAAAAACAAACAAGACTAATAAAGTTACAAGCTCAGCGAAATTTCCATGTACATGAGTAAGTATGGAAAGTTGCAAAAAGTTTCCCGTCAAGGAAGAGAAACCGTGTTGGTAGCTGATGCTATTATGAATTTATGCTGACACTGTATACACTCTAATTAGGCGTATCCTCTGCCTATCCATATGATGTGTTAAATATACAAATTGTTGCAAAAGGGTACTACGCCGAAAGGGAGTGACTTGGGGGGTCATTCAACATCTTTTGTTCCCCTGAGTCATTTCTTTTCGGCTTAGTATACCCTTTTTGCAACACCCTGTATATTTAACACATCATAATAAACTTACATGACATACATAAATTAACCTTAAGACTGAGGCGTAAAGCTGTAGCACCATACAGGTGAATGTAGAAACTTGGAGTGGGCTATTCGTTTGCAAGGTATTATACGTTTTCCTTACAACTAAAAATCTACCTTTAATGTTGGCTATAAATATTTTTTCAGCCTTAGCCTAGGTTCGAAATATCTGCCAATATATGCATTGAAAAAAGCGGGCATTAAACTCCTACGCAGTCCACAAAATAAGTGAGTATGAAATCGGCCACCACATACACAGAAGTGTTACATGTATGTGTATGACCCCATTAATACATAGTATCTCACTTGAACTAGTGTTTCTCACCGTCAGAATTAAAGTCTAGTACTATCGTGGACACTAAGAAGAAGATTACACACTACTCCAGTAAATCTGAAATCGTTAGTGCTAGAGTCTCTTCTAGCACAAAGTAGTATGCAGCACTCTTAGCTGTAAATCTTACATTCGGCTTCGCATATCAAAGGCTTTTATCTGTACAAAGAACACTGCGAAGTATACGCCATTTTAAGATGCACCGGCTATGTGGGTACCTAAAACAAGAAATTTTAAGGTTCTATGTAAAAAGCTCTTTACGCAGCATATTTTTGTGAAATAATGTTTATTCTCGGAACTATAATTCTCCAAGGTGTCGTCAGAGGTGACTCGGAAACGAGCCACCCAGTTTCCGCAGTTTATTTTACTCACGTGATACGTCGTATCAATGGCGAGAAATACTAAAAGCTAATTACAGATGGCGCCTTAGGCGACTGTGCCTAATTACGCAGTAATAATTGGCCAAAATTTCACTTGGTTTTCTTCCCCATTGGTCGGTGGTATACTAGACAACTTTATTTTATTTCTAATTTGTTGGTTTGGTTTCAAACGTTTCAAATGTTTACTTTCTTCAATGTACTTATATAATTACTTTCTTTGTATATAATCAAAAGAAAATATAACTCATGTGCGTGTTTCCTCTTACAAACAAATACATAACTAAATGGAAGTCGCTTGTGACGGGGGAAAACTTAGAATGTTAATTAATGTTTATCGTAAACAAGGCTGGTAATTGAATGCTACTTGTAATTATAAACGTTTCACATCTTTGAATATGCCTACCTGAGCTCCAATTATAGAACGAGACTTGAGTTACTGCAAAACCATATTACAAAATAAAACAAACACTTATTGTTTTTTTGTATGGTAATACAGCTCTTAAATTAGTAGTAATGCTTTTATTGTAAATAATTGGAACGTTTTTAAGTTAAATGGCAAAATAAAAATAAAGAAGCAAAAAAAACAAATGCATGTCCCTGAAAAATAAACACTTTACGAAAGTTCCACTCACTAACTTATAAAAGTTACTAACCTGAGTAAGTTACTTCGTTTCTTTAAGTAATTTAGAAAACTAACAACGGTTCATTACGAGTACGTTTTTTTCTGTTGTGTATTAGTTATTAACTAACAAAATGAAACTGTAGGCAAGTGGACACAATCAATACATACAGAAGCTGTTATTGGGATCTGTTACCCTAGCAAATTCACCCTAGAGTGGCCTTGGTGCATATAAACATATATTTTAAAGTAAATAAATGTCTTCACCGAGGCAGAAGCTATGCCATTTCATTTCCTGCAATTTATATTTAATAAACATTACACATTTTCTTTCTTTGCAAATAAATACTTCAGAAAAACTTGGTATGTACTTCATGATATGCTTATGAAATAACTTTAATACACAACTTATACTCGAGCTCCAATAGGTACTCGTTCATATGTTTGCTATACTCTCTGCAAAGTAATATTGTGACGTAGATTTGTTGTTAGAGTGAGTTTTCTTTATTTTCATCCTACAAAATCCATAAAAACCCACTTGAACTTCAACATTGTACAAATGTACAATTTACTCACACGAAACACTGTAGTGTTTCAGGACCAGTTTTTACCGGCATTGTGAAATTTCAGTCATGAATAATGGGACTGAAAGTTTGTGCAAAGTTCAGGTTTCATCACTCTAGCTTCCTAAAAACAAAGTTTCAGAGCTCCGCTGAGCTATCCACGGCTCTATCTAGTTCTATGTAGGTATTAGGAATTTGGATAAAAATTTAATTCGTTATTCTACGTGAAATTTTTGCAGGTCTTTGTCTATAGTCATAATTTTAGTCTACCACCGCTTGACAAAGGCTTGCTAAATATCATCATCCACGCATAATCTCTATATTTCACGAAATCGCTCGCTCGTTCGTTTTGAGTATATCTAGAATAACCCCCCAGGGCCTTCCTACCCAAACACCACAATGGCCGTCTGTGCATTGTTGCCCAACAAATGCGCTTCCTAAATTATATGAAGCAGCCATAAATTATAATGTAAGCCTAACTAATTATGAAGTCTTTTGATGTGATATTAATAACGTATCTAGTCAGCTGTTCAATATTATGTACAGGCATTGTCTAGGTATCGTGTCTGCATGAAATATTAAATTTAAGAAGGCATATAAGTACCCTTCAGTTTGCTATCATAATTATTATTGAAGAAGAAAAATAATAAGTCAATATTTCTTCGATATCTCCACTACACTCTACCTATGTACACTACAACACTATTCTTATGTTTGAATCACCGGAGATATTGAAGTTTTTTTTCTTTTTTACACACTAATTATATTTTCTTGCAATAACAGGACCTAGCCAGTAAGCTGGATCGATTGCAAAACATATAGGTAGTTTGGTAAAAACAGCCTTGGGGCAGAATAGTCGCCATACCAAAATTTGCGGCGGCGGTGCATCTTCATCATCATCAATCATCAATCATTAATCATCATCTTCCTCTTACAGCTACATAGCGTAGTCAGTATTAATGTAAGCGGACACACATTTCCTTAGCGTAGCTTTCACATCTTTGCAGCAACTGCATTCCACATCTCTGGTTCAATGGCACCCTAAGTGCCAATTTCTCCATAGTCGGTTATCTAACCGACAGGGATTGATTTATAAATTAAACGTCATCTCCATATAAAATTCAAGAGAGATGTGTCAAAAGTCAACCACTACTCCCTGGTTATGCTCTAACCGACTATGGAGAAATTGGCACTTAAGGTAATAAGTGGAAAACTGAATCCTCATTCAGATGGGACTAATAGATGCACCTAATTATGAGATTCGCGCCGGTATAATGTCGGCAGTTCCAGCGAACTGCAGGCATATTGAGCGGGTGCGGTCGTGCATATGAAAACTGTTTGTTTTTGAAACTACCCTCCCAACTCGCTCTGCGGAGCAAGAAACAAATTAACACAGAAATTAAACTTGTTAAAACTGCGTAGCTTTAGCGACACTTGCACGTAGTTTAAAGAATTCCTTTGATATTGGCATTAATAATTTCAGTCTAAAGGTGAGAGATTGGAGGAGGTATCAATTAAGTGGCAAACTTTACAAGTAAAATTTACAAGACCGATTGACATGTCGCTTGTGATTACGCACTGATTACGTTACACCATAGTAATATTGATCATTTTAAAGCACTCGTCTTGTAAGGCGTTCTTTTTAGGGTTCCGTAGCCAAAATGGCAAAAACGGAACCCTTATAGTTTCGTCATGTCCGTCTGTCCGTCTGTCCGTCTGTCCGTCTGTCACAGCCGATTTACTCGGAAACTATAAGTACTACAGTGATGAAATTTGATGGGAATATGTGTTGTATGAACCGCTACAAAAATATGACACTAAATAGTAAAAAAAAGAATTGGGGGTGGGGCCCCCCATACATGTAACTGAGGGATGAAATTTTTTTTTTCGATGTACATACCCGTGTGGGGTATCAATGGAAAGGTCTTTTAAAATGATATAAAGTTTTCTAAAAAACATTTTTCTTAAAGTGAACGGTTTTTGAGATATCAGCTCTCAAAGTCGTAAAAAGTATGTCCCCCCCCCTCTATTTTTATAACTACGGGGTATAAAATTCTAAAAAAAATAGAGGTGATGCATGTTAATTAACTCTTTCAACGATTTTTGGTTTGATCAAAGTATCTCTTATAGTTTTTGAGATAGGTTGATTTAACTGTAATTTTGATTTGCTGCTACGGAACCCTTTGTGCGCGAGCCCGACTCGCACTTGGCCGGTTTTTTTAGAAAAGTTCAATCCTGATCGTGATCATAGGTTAGAAACGTGTAGCAATTGTATACAAATTTAACTTAACGTCGTATAAGCTAAGAAAGGTAGCTACAAAGTTCAATATGTAACAGTTTGTAAGTTTGTGGTCCTGTAAGCGTCTGCAAACAAAACAGGTCTGCCGTTGCTTACTGCACTCTTGCAGATAACAGGGGTTTACCAGGTATGACCACGCAAGCAACTTTACTCCAACTTTGTTTGGAAAGTGAACTATAAGTCGGTAATACAATGAACGGTATAGCAAAGCCACAGAGTGTGTAAACACAATTATATACTTACACATTGTGATTTATATAACTTAGATAAATAGGTAGGTAGCTACTTGGTGAAAACGGAAAATTAGTTACAGGTGCCTAATTCCTATGACTCCATACGACATTCATTATACATATACTACACCACTACCATACAGAGGTTAATGTCCTACTGAAAAACCTTATCATCCCGCTCTACAGTTTTTTTATTGACATTTACAATTATTTTAACCATCGTAAACGCGATATTTGAAAAAAAATACTTGTAGGTACGGTGGCCTGCGCCTAAAAGTATACAGGCGGAGTTTTTAAAATAGCGATCCCTGATGATGAAGGGACCAGCTACATCTGTTATAAATCCGGGGACGTGTTGTGTGTGATGTGTGTAGCAGTGGTGTTTATGTGGATGTGCTTGAGCAGCATGTGAGCTTGAGATCGCTATTTTAAAAACTCCGCCTGTATACTTTTAGGCGCAGGCCACCGTACATATGTGTCACACCTGAGAGCGCCAAGTTAAGCAGAACTTGGGTATGGAAAACAGCTCTGTGATTGGCTGCATGGTCGTTGAATAGGACTTAAATTCAAACAGAGGTAGATAAAGTGAGAAACTGGACCATAGTCACTTATGTGGGTGTAATTTACTGACTTAATTAACGTTTTATTCTTACTACAAGCCGCATAGACCCCAAGAGATAGCGCTATATTATGGGTACTTATGTTGTATGTGTTTATACAGGGTTGTACAAAACATTTTGTCTTCGTCGTGTTGTGGACGAAATCATTCTGAGGAACATACCTATATAAAATGACACTTAATCACTACAATTTATTAAATATAAATAAGTAAGTACCTACATCAACCACTCAGTTACGAAGCCCTTGACAATACTTCAAACTTATTACAACCCTTTTTTCCCAACTTACCAGTAACAGAGTGGCCATTTAATAGCTTAATTGTACTTAGCTACAATCGGGGCGCGGGCGAGGCGTGGCATCAGCACATCTTTCCTTCCTAATTTCAGTCGCTAATTATTGCTGAAACAGGACTGCTGGGAACGGCTGAAATAAGATCTTTTGTAATGTAATTTATTAATTTTCGTACTCATTATTCGAGCCTCCTCCGCGGCCCTGGAGGGTCACTCTATATTACGGAAAACGAAGTTTCGAAGCGCTGCTACGTGAGAACGACTGTATCTCGTTGTTTTAAACGTGCCGATTGCACGACAGCTCTCCTTCGTTTGTTTCTCGTCAGTATAGAGTAACCCTCCGAGCCCGGCGTCTAAACAGACAACCCGAACCGGCTGGTTCTGTTATGATGTTGAGGTTTAATTAGCAATTTGTTCTTTGCTATTTTAGCCGAAGCCTTGTTTATTGTGTGCCATGGAGTGAGGAGGTCAGTGGCGTATGTGAGAGTGAGGGAAGAATTTGCTTGGTAAGTATGGAGGGTGGAGGGTACTGCAATCGGACATTTGGTCACTAAACACATGATTATACTTTATTGGAAATAATAAAAGGTTCTTTCAAAGTTACAAATTAAAAAAAAAAACATAAAATAAAAACTAAACTTAAGTATCTGTAAAGGTAAACAAATTTATATTACGATGTACTCACAACTATTTGAATTTAAAATGTAAATGTCGACCATTTGAGAAGACCCCGCCGACGAATCAAGTCCTTAATACATCTCGCAGTGAATATTGTAAATCAAGATGAAAATAAGATTTTTCACATTAATGGAATTTTGCAAACCTCTTAATTTAAAACAAGCTTTACTTAAATAACGTTAACGTTTTCTTGTTTACTACATTTAATGGGCACCCGTTATAAATTTGCTACATTACTGGTCTAAAACATCTTTTAAATGTATCCCAGAGGAAATATGTGTTCACTGTTAATTAAAATATATGTATGTAAGTATATTGTAGTAAAATAAAAACATGCTTTGTTACTTCAACGATTTTTCTTGTTTTCTTTGTCCCATTACAATTGTTAAAGACTAACGCAGCTATACAATATAATATAAACAAAGCGGAAAAAAATCCATATAATTATTTCTAAGGTGTGTTTATGAAGCTAGACCTAGAGCTTGTTAGGACGTTGAGGATGGTTCTACAAGAAATGGCTATTTCTCTTATTTTTATAAGCACATTGGAAATATTGTTTATTATTAATATCATCATCATCATCAGCCAATAATTATCCACTGCTGGACATATGCCTCTCCCAAGGAGCGCCAGAACACTCGGTCCTCGGCCTTCCTCACCCAACAACTACCGGCTACCCGCCTATTATTAATATAGTATGCCTAAGTTTCTTTACAGCCATTTCATATTTTAAAAGTGTATGGCTTTTCATATTAATTCTCTTCTCCCTTGTCTTACTGTTCTAAGCGTAAACGGAACTTTGTTTTGGCATTTTGTTCGCGTAGCTCGAAGGGCTTATTGGATAAAACTACAAGTGTTCGTAAACAGGGTTTGAGAGTTAATGTACGTAAGTACGTATGTATTGAGAATAATAATAAGTGGTATGATTTGAAAATTCGGGGATAACGGAATAACTCACTTTACACACATTATGTATAAAGGTTAAAGGTGTTTAATCAGGTAGTTAACCAATGACATTATGATAATGCTGATTGGCAGATTTTCTTTTGTTTTATAATCTAACCCTTGTACATTTATCGGCTTGTGTATTTCTGTCAACGGCATATCCTAACTAATATTATAAATGCGAAAGTAACTGTGTCTGTCTGTCTGTTACTCTTTCACGCCAAAACTACTGAACGGATTCGAATGAAATTTGGTATACATATGGTCTAGACCGTGAGAATGAACATAGGCTACTTTTTATCCCGGATTTCCCACGGGAAACTTTTTAAGGCGAAGCGAAGCTTGCGGGAACTGCTAGTATTAGAATAAATGCAAGGTAGTGGACTGCAACTTCCGCTATTTTCGTTTGACGAGCTAGTATTGAGTAAAAATGTGATGCCATTTTACGCAGTAAGTATAACTACAGTTAAAACTCACAAATATCATAAGACTTCTCATCTTTGCTTTGAGGAAATTGACAGAGCGAATTGATAAGTAATGGAGTGCCCGTTTGCATATTCAAAAGGAATATAAAATATGTTCTCGCTTTGAAATCTTCCTGCAATTTCTACAACTTTCTTAGATTCTGTTGCAGAAAGTTAAAAGCAAAAATGCAAAGTGGAAAGTTATTTCAGAAAAAAATCATTGACTTCATAAAAAACTATGAGAAATCTTGAAGTATATTAAAAGTGCAAAGAGGTTATAATGTTACTTATTAATGACTACCAACCGGTGCTAGGTAGAAGTTAATAAACCATTAACTAACTCGGCAGCAAACTTTTTGCCTACTGGTAACGCAGCCTTAGAATAGAATAGAAAAGAATACTACTTTGAATAATTGACTAAACAGAACACAAATAACAATTTATACAGTGGAGTTAAAGCAATAGGCGGCTTATCGATAAAACCGATCTCTTCCAGGCAACCTTTGGGTGGAGGAATGACTTAAAGAATAATGAGGAATGTGTACAAAAATAGTAGTAAACATTCACATTTTTTTATAACAAATACTTAAATACATACAAAATGCTTTACTTGGCATTTGTAGGTAGATAAGGACACATAGGTTGCAAATTGTAAATTCAGACGCGCAGTTTGACGGTTGCGGTGTAATAAACTTTAGTGTTTTGGGTTCATTAATTTCGTTCTCTAATTACACGCAATAACTTCACCAAGAGTGATGTGTCGTGAATCTAGGCATAGCGGCGTAAAATATGGACTGTAATTAATTTTCACTGCCAATGATGATTCTGAAATACGAGTACCTATGGCCAAAACTTAGTTCGTTCTTGTTCTGAAAAAGGAGAGACTGCTTCTGCATACGTATCGCACACGGTGTTAAACAAAAAGAAGGTGACTCATGGGTCAATTAATATTCACTCACATTTTTTAAAATTCACCCTGGAAATTACGCCTTACGTCACGTCGCATATTTATATGTAGGTATAATATACCTATTTTTTGTTACCTACTCAAGTGGCGGTCATAACTGTTATAAACCTTTGGAACGGCGAAGCGCGATTCTACAAATTAAATTGTCTCTAATTTCTCGGTAACAGAGTCCTTTTTTTATTTTGTACCTGCGTTACCGCAGTGTTACCGGCGCGGCCTTACAGTATATTCTGTATAATTAGATATAAGTACTTAGCAGAGGCAGCTAACCTATTGATTTAAAGAATCCTTATGAAGACTAAAGATAAAGCCGTTACAAATAAAAGTTTAATATCTTATAGATAGGCATCCGATGTTCGGTTTCATAGAAACCATTTCGCTGGCGGCGATAGGCGATAGGCATACATAGCGAGCTCGTTTTATCACACAGAATATTTTCCAGGAAAAACCGACGAAAAACCGTTTGACAAAGACGCTTAATCTCAAAAGCATTTCCCATCAGCCGGCATTGTAGTTTACGCGCCGGCCCACCTTTTTGCATTGAATCCCCCTCAAAGCCATAATGCCAACAAGAAATAAAAACAACCGAACCTGAAACTGAAATTCCTGGCTCACGGCAATTTGTTCAGCATACGCGTACCGTCGACAAAGCAAGGGCTTTGTCAAAATAAAAAATTATATTTATTTTTCATAACCACTTAATTAGTTCCACATAGTAAGTAAATAAAATTATCTTAATTAAATATTACAGACGAGCCGAATAAATTCAGTGACACTGTGAAAAAATGGTATCATACCGACAGTACTATCTATAGTCATAATCAAATGAATATTTCAAATATTATATTTGTTATATTTCACGGGAAAACCACTTGATAAAATTTAGCATCTTGGAAGCTGATACCTTGGATTAACATCTACTTTGTATCCCGGAATTTCCACAGGAAAACTGATAGATAGATAGGTAAATTATTTATTTACTTAACACAACACATACACAGGTTACACAGCAAGATTTTTAACATAAAGTTTAAGATTACATAAACACAAAACACTATTAAAAGACATGCAGATAGAAAAGCAACATGTGCATTTATCATGTTAGCAAAAGGGTTCTGACTCAGCATAATACTATGATTATAATTAAATAATCACAGCGCTGGTATTCTGCCAGGACCAATTTTAGTGAGTGGGAGTGGAGCCTCAACTAAACATAAATATGTGTGTAGTAAATATGTAAAAGTGTGTTGTGGTACGTTATAATTATATTTATACTAAAATAAAATAGATATTTGTATATTATAGGCTTGGGCAAAAAATATCGATATATCAAAATATCGATATAAATCAGCGATATTTTTTCCCGCGATATATCAACTTTCGATAATTATTATTAGGTATCAAAATCGATATATTTTTTAAAGCTCTGCTGTCTGCTCATGCGTCACATCATGTCTTCGACCAATCTGATTTCTTAAATTTAATTCAAACGCAAACAAAAATTACAATCTATAGTCTATGACCTGCTTTATGTACTTATTTTTAATAATAAAACTGATGTCAAAACAGCCAGATGTGTATTTGCTTTAAAATTTCGAATATTTTGTCAATTTTTATAGATAATTGCTTATTGCGCAGAAAATATCGATATATCAACATATCGATATTTTTTAGTCAATTATTATCGATATATTTTAGAAATATCGATACGATATATATCGATATTTTTTCCCCATTTGCCCATCCCTAGTATATTATGTTATGAATGTATGTATATAATAATATGTAACAATAAATTGTGTTAAATGATTATGGGTGTATGCTATGTAGTATGTGTAAACGAATATATTGTGATGTGAGTTTAAGTGATATGTGTGAAAATGATAGCAAGTGATGTGGTAGTTAATTTGCTGGGTGACACCTAGAAAAAGTATATGGCGAAGAGAATGCTAGAACGTAAGCTACGCAGCCTACTTTTGTACAGCTAGCAAGTAAAGTCGGAAGCGCAGTTTAAAAGTGTGTTTATTGATGAAGTGAACTATGGTGAAGGTCGCGGGTAACAGCTAGTTATTTTCATAAACTTTCCTCGTTGACTGTACATTGTATGTGAGGAACAGCCTGGTACAGCGTGCCATTTCCACAGGGGACAAGATGTCATCGGAACTTGGAGCAGCATAGCGACGCGGCGGCGGCGGCGGCGGCGGCCGGCACATGAACAAGTGGCAACTCAATACTCGTGGTGTTGTGTAGTTTGTTCCATCGGCCTCCATGCGCTTCATACAAAAGGTACATATAAGGATTATGCACGCGAGTAGGTCGATGTTGACATTTTCCCTGCTATGCTGTTATTTCCTAAGGGGCTTCCGAGTTCGAAAATAGAAAAAATATTTTATAAACAATTTTGTTTATATAAAATTAATGGTCATTTTAGTAACTGTAGATATAAGTAGGTACGTTCTTTTTTTTATACGAATTACCTCGTGTACACGGACGGAACTGATGTAAGTTAGTATCAACTGCACTTTACATAAGTACGCATACAGTCAGCGACTGGCGCTATTCTGACTGGGTAATAGTTTCACCATGGTGACAAACCCGGAATTTGCCTTAGATTCTAATAGATTCTTAGAAGAACACATTCATTGAATAAGGGGCCGTCCATTAATCACGTGAGGCTCAAAAGGGGGGGGAGGGGGTACGGAAAACCTCACGAAACATCACGAGGGGGGAGGGGGGGGTCTCGTTAGACATCACGTGTATTAATTTTTTGTCAAAAAGCACTAGGTATTTCTGAACCGAAATTTTGAACGGCACAAAAATTTTAATGATTTGTCGTATGACTTATATTTTTTCTAGTCAAAAATAGCCTTTACATAGACTTCCAAAAAAATACACGTGATCCAGGCAGGGGGAGGGGGGGGTAGTCCCAAACCTCACCAAATATCACCAGGGGGGAGGGGGGGGTCAAAAAATGAGAAAAACAACCTCACGTGATTAATGGACGGCCCCTAAGTAGATACAGAAACAATGTAAGTACTATTGTTCATTATCTGTGTGGTTTATGTGTAGCATAAAACTGTTTTTATTCATTAGTTTCTATGAATATTTGTCTTCCAGTAATATCTGTGCCCTGGATTAACGTACTAAAAACTGTGAAACAATGTAGTTTTGTTACCAACTTGCAAGTAAAATGAGCTCATCTGTGAATGTGCTGAATGTAGTTGTTACTTACTAACTGACGCACTCGTGCTCGGTTCACTATAGTGAATAACTCTTGCATATAAGTATCAGGTATATTTTACATATAAACATTTTTTTTATATCCCCACCACTTTAGGGGCATATAATAATCTGCAGTGTCATACTTTTGCCGAACCCAAATAGCCAAATCTCAACTGTAGTGTTTGTATCTATACAGTAGATATAACGCCTTGTCTCATGTACACAAGTAGTGAGGTTGCACGTCGGTGGCGGGCTGAGTCAGTCTGTGTTTGACCGGTGAGCCGACTGGACGTGTGCCTGCACGTGCGGCTTGGTGTTACAGTGAGCCATAGGTATTGCGTTCTGTGCAGCTATACACGATATAATTGTAGACCCTACAAGTGGCGACGAGGAGAAAGGTCAGTGAAAGTTATATTTACCTATGTACAAAACTTTGGTTAGGAGATATGTGGATTATTTAGCTAAACAAATTATATTGTGTGGTAACTAGCTTACAAACGTTAAAAAATGTTGAGATCATAGTAGATGTGATCATCAGGTTCGTTTTTCAATATCTTATTAATTGATTAGTTTGATTACTTATGAATTTCAATGAAATATTATAAAAATGGCTAAGTAATCAAAAAATTTTTTGGTGAGGGTAGTCTTACATTTTTACATTATGTAGTCAATAACGTGATAATGGCTGACGCCACGCCATTAAATAATCTTATTACATACATTATGTTTCCAATATAATATTTGGTATTTACTGTGTAGTCTTTAAGTAGGTACCAGTGCTAGAGTCAATGTAGAGTAAATGTAGAGTCAATGTAGAGTAAATGTAGAGTCGATGTAGAGTCGATGTAGAGTCGATGTAGAGTCGATGTAGAGTCGATGTAGAGTCGATGTAAAGTCGATGTAGATTCAATGTAGAGTCAATGTAGAGTCAATGTAGAGTCAATGTAGAGTCAATGTAGAGTCAATGTAGAGTCGATGTAGAGTCGATGTAGAGTCGATGTAGAGTCGATGTAGAGTCGATGTAGAGTCGATGTAGAGTCGATGTAGAGTCGATGTAGAGTCGATGTAGATTCAATGTAGAGTCAATGTAGAGTCAATGTAGAGTCAATGTAGAGTCAATGTAGAGTCAATGTAGAGACAACGTAGAGTCAATGTAGAGTTAATCCGGATTATTGCAGAATGAGATATGACATAATACAGCTAGGTTAGTAAAATTACAACAAAGATATGCTTCGGACTTCCATTAAATTGGTAGTAATTGGTTATCATTGAATTGATGACATGGATTTCCATTAAATTGGAGATAATTATGATTCCATTAAATTGGATTAGTGCTTCCATTAAATTGGAGGAGTTATTCCATTAAATTGGAGATGCAAATAAAAAAAGACCATTCAATTGGCGTTAGCGTTCCATTAAATTGGATGAATATTTTCAGGGCGCCCCAACAACTATGGCGAACATGCTGCCAGCTCCAGAAAAATTAGATCTCGAAGGCGACAACGCTTCTGTAGGATTACGATGGGAGAAATGGAAGAGATCATTAGAAATCTACCTTGAAGCAGCTGATATAAAGTCTCCATCGAAGAAAAGAGCGACGTTGCTATTGCTAGGAGGCACTGGACTACAGGACATTTTTTACAATCTTCCATGTGCAAGCGCTGTGACTCCAGAAACAGATGAATTTCAAGTAGCCGTTGAAGCATTAGATAATTTCTTCCGACCTAAACAGAACAAAACTTTTGAGAGGCATGTCTTCCGATTAATTAAGCAGGATGAAGGTGAAAGTTTCGAGAAGTTTTTGGTTAAGTTAAGGGACCAAGCGAGTAAATGTAAGTTTGATAAGCCGGACGATCACATAATAGATCAAATAATTGAACGGTGCCAATCGTCAGAGCTGCGGAAGAAGATATTGATAATGGGAGAGACGGTGACTTTAGACAAAGTAATCACAGAAGCAAATACATTAGAAGTGGTAAATCAACAGTTATCATGCTACGAACAGAAAATCAAGGAAAACACGAAGGATGAGAATGTGAATTCTATAATCAACCGAAATACAAGGGTTATCAAGAATGATAGAAGGGTTGAAGAAGGAACCAGTAAACCAAAATGTGGTAGATGTGGTAACTTTACTCACAGCCCGAATGATTTAAAATGCCCAGCTAAGGAGAAAAAATGCCATGTTTGCGGTAAATTGGGCCACTATCAAAGATGTTGCAAAACTAAATCAAACCAATTGAAACGGAAAATAGAACAGGGATCAACGTGGAATAGAAATAATTTGAAGAGATTAAGGCAAGGAGATACAATAAATTCGCTAGAAGGACCAGATGAAGAAGTTCAGTATGTTTTCAATGTCAGCGACGACGCAACGATAGATTGCAACGTAGGCAATGTCAAACTAGAGATGCTAATAGATTCAGGTTGCAAACTCAATTTGATAACAGATAAGGCTTGGGAATACTTAAAAAATAATAAAGTGAATTGCTGCAAACAAATCAAGGAGCCCAATAAAATGCTTATGGCTTACGGGTGCGTGGAGCCCTTACAAGTTAAAGGCTCATTTGAGGCGGTATTAAATGTCGGAACACGGTCTGAGAAAAGCACCATTTATGTAATCCAGAACGGGACCCGGAATCTACTTGGGAAAGACACCGCATTGCGATTAGGCGTTCTGAAGCTTGGGTTAGGAGTAAATCAAATTCGTGAAGAACAGAAACCATTCCCGAAATTCAAAGATATTCTGGTTGAAATTCCGATTGACAAATCTGTAAAACCGGTGATGCAGCCTTACCGAAGGATTCCTATACCAATAGAAAAAGAGATTCAAGATAAGATAAATGAATTACTGTTTGCCGATATTATTGAAGAGGTACATGAACCGTCTTCGTGGATTTCTCCAATTGTACCCATTCTTAAGGACAATGGGGAGGTTCGATTGTGTATCGACATGAGGCGTGCAAACACTGCCATACTAAAAGAGAATCACCCATTACCCTGTATGGATCACCTGCTACCGAAAATCAGGAAAGCGCAATACTTTTCTAAGTTGGATATAAAAAATGCTTTCCATCAAATTGAGCTTCATCCGAATTCACGCCACCTGACTACTTTCATAACATCCAGTGGTCTCTACAGATACAAAAGACTGATGTTTTTGAGTAACCTGTGCGCCAGAGTTGTTCCAAAAAATATTAGAGAAAATGCTGATAAAGTGTGATGGGGTCATAAATTTTATCGATGACATTTTGATTTGCGGTAGTAGTGAAGAAGAACATGACACGAGACTGGAAAAAGTTTTAAAGACACTGAAGGAAAACAACGTTCTCTTGAATGAGGATAAATGTATCTACAAAGTGCAAAAAGTTAATTTTTTGGGACATGAATTGACACCGGGTGGAGTTAAACCTTTACCAAAATACATGAAGAGCATTAAAGAATTTAGAGTGCCCAACACTGTAGAAGAGTTACAGAGTTTCCTTGGACTCGTCAATTACATTAATAAATGGATACCTAATTTGGCTACCATGACTGAGCCATTGAAAGAACTGTTGAGACTGAAGTTGGGGAAGAAAGCGAGTATCACTCAGTACTGGACAAGGAATCAAGATAAAGCATTTCTTTCTTTGAAGGAGACATTAACAGGAATAGAAACATTGGGTTATTATGATGTTAAAGATAAAACACAGGTGATAGCTGATGCCAGTCCTGTTGGTCTGGGAGCAGTGTTGGTTCAAATTGACTGCAGCGGGCCTAGAATAATAGCTTACGGAAATCGTACACTGACAAGTTGTGAGCGTAAATATAGTCAGACCGAAAAAGAAGCGTTAGCTCTCGTATGGGCTATCGAACACTTCAATACGTTTCTTTTCGGTAAAGAGTTCGACCTTATTACGGATCATAAGCCGTTAGAGTTTTTGTTTAGCCCAAAGTCACGACCCTGTGCGCGTGTAGAACGGTGGGTTTTAAAGCTTCAAGCTTATCGCTACAATATTAAATATAAGCCAGGAAACACAAATATTGCAGACCCACTATCACGGTTGTGTAAAGAGGTGAACAGTATAAGTGAAGACAAGGACTACGTTAATCAAATAATACAAATAGCAAAGCCCAAGCAATCCGTTTAAAAGAATTGAGTGACCATTCGGAAAAAGATGCGGAGATACAAAGTGTGAAAAGAGGAATTTACCATGGTGAGTGGGACGAGTCCGTTAAAAAGTACAAGATTTTTGAGAACGAGCTTTGTTTCTATGAAAACATTCTTTTGAGAGGCAATAGGATAGTTGTTCCTGAGAAACTTAAGAAACAAGTACTGGACGCTGCCCACGAAGGGCATCCCGGCATAGTGGCCATGAAAGGAAGGTTACGCTCAAAAGTTTGGTGGCCAAGAATAGATAAAGACGCGGAGATAATGGTGAAAAGTTGCAAAGGGTGTACACTTGTGTCTCTTCCCAATCCACCGGCTGCAATGAAGCGTCGGGAACTTCCAGCAGAACCCTGGTTGGATGTTGCGATAGATTTGCTAGGACCGTTACCCAGTCACGACTACCTGTTAGTAGTCGTTGATTATTATAGTCGATACAAAGAAATTAAATTTACCAAAACTATCACCAGTACACAGATGATCAAATTATTGAAGGACATATTTAGCCGCCTGGGGTACCCTGTTTCTATAACTGCTGACAATGGACGTCAATTTGTGAGTGAGGAGTTCAAGGATTTTTGTAAAGAATGTGGCATAAAACTCTTCAGTACGGTGCCGTATTGGCCCCAGATGAATGGGGAGGTAGAGCGTCAAAATCGCGATATCTTAAAACGCCTCAAAATAAGCCAAATAGAACGAAAGGACATTAAAGAGACGTTATATGAGTACCTCATGATGTATAACTCAACCCCCCATTCAGTAACTGGGAAATCACCATCGGAGCTCTTCTTTAAGAGGCAAAATAGGGATAAAATTCCAATGATTAGGAACATGACCAGTCAAAGCGATGATACAGAGATAAGAGACCATGACAAAATTCAAAAAGAGAAAGGGAAAGAATATGGAGACCGGAAGAGAAGAGCAGAATCACCCGACATGAAAGAAGGAGACAAAGTTTATGTAAAGGAAATTGAGAAAACTAATAAGCTTACTCCCAGCTTTAACCCAACACCACATGTAGTGGAAAAGTCCTTGGGCGGGGACATTACAGTGAGAAACGAAGAGACTGGACAACAGCTCAGAAGGAATATTATACACTTGAAGAGAGTAGAAGGCCAGTGGGAAGCTGTAAATGACAAATCGATCGAGCAATGATAAGTTAGTTGTTGAGACAGTCCAATTGATTATTTAATATAAAAGAATTATGATTTAAATTAATATAAATTGTATCTAATGAATGTGATTCTGGTGGAGGTATATTGTTCTGTTAAACAATAATAAAAATATTGATAAGAAAGGGATGTAGTGTTTGTATCTATACAGTAGATATAACGCCTTGTCTCATGTACACAAGTAGTGAGGTTGCACGTCGGTGGCGGGCTGAGTCAGTCTGTGTTTGACCGGTGAGCCGACTGGACGTGTGCCTGCACGTGCGGCTTGGTGTTACAGTGAGCCATAGGTATTGCGTTCTGTGCAGCTATACACGATATAATTGTAGACCCTACATCAACCATTCCCTCTTTCGAGTCGAGTAATATAGGATTTGTTGCAGAATTGTTACTATTATTATTACGTAATGACTTAAGATTTAAACGCCATTAATAGGCGACTTTAAAGGCAGATGGTGAAGAATTGCTTAGCAGCACTGATAAGCACGCAACAAATATATTAAAGTGGAAACACACTGCTGTAATGTAACATGCAATGTAACACGCATTTAAAGAATTCCCATTGTGTCAACGCCTCGCGCGCAAGACCCGTCTATATACACTACGAGCATGAACACTTTTTTTTATTCATTGCGTGTTACATACTTTACAGCAGCTATCCACCCTTGCAATCGACGCCGGCGGCGGCTTTGGTAAGCGGCTTTGGTAAGCGGCTTTCTACGTGTGTATACGTACCTATGCCCTTGCATGTGATAGGTCACCGTTTTGAAAAGATATTAAATTACCTAGGTCACCTAGGTGTACTACGTAGCCCTTAGCAGACCTTATCCAGTAACATGGTGACTTGGTAACTCATCAAGCAAGGACCGGTGGATCCCGTCGCCTGCTGGCACGGTGCCATAACCCACGATACGATATTAATGGCCACCGACTGCTGGGCAGGCCTAAGGGTGCCAAAAACGAATAAAATTTTGTCGTTATATCAAAAATTGCTAAGTATACAAATGTATGTAAGTATTTATGTTTAGGTTGCAAAACCCATTTACTTATACAGGATGTCCCAAAAGTCAACGTCATCCCTTAAAGGGCTGATAGGTCAGCTCATTAGAGGCCAGAATATCACAATATGACCTTAGTAAAAACTCGATAATTTTCGAGATATTGACACTTTTATAAATTTGCTGAAAATCGACACCTTGGATCAGTTTTTTGCGTGCCGCCGGTACAAAAATCAATATTGTTAGAATTTGTTTGGTGTTGCATCACCCTGTATAGCCCTGCTATTGATCGCAGTCAAAAAAATATCGAGTAATGCTGTATGTTTAAAAAAAACACGGTTTTCAAAGTCATAAAAGGTAATCGTATTTTTTTTAAACAACTTTGACTCTTCATACTGTAAAAAAAATATACCACGCAAACCTGGCACCTTATTTGAAAAGATTGCTCATTTAATGCAGTTTCCAAAATGGTATGAAACGTTGCTATTGTTTCAATTAACAAAAAAGTTATTGCTATTTTAGTACAAAACGACCTCGATGTAAAATTGTTTGAAGGAAATTTATCTGACTGAATTTATTAATGGTAAGTCATGTTGGAATGAGTAAAAGTAAAATAGGTGGTGGGGTCAGCCGTGGCAACATAGATGACGCAAAAATAGCTAAGAAAAAACTTACCAAAATCTTATAAAACATATTTTGCGTTTTTTTTAAAAAACAAACATTTATTCATTTGTATTTTTATTTCTCAAAATTATAACACCACATTATTATATTAAGTACATAACCAGCACAAAATAATACTCATTAATGGTCGTAATCATAATTTTGAGAGTTTGGTTTTGTTTAACAATAACTTTAAAATAAATAACAAGTAATTAGAGGTAATGTTAATGACAAACTGATCTGTCCCTTTTTTGGATACTGTGGGTGTACAATGTACATGTGTAAGCGTTTTACTTGTACAATATCACACATTAGCACTACTCAGGAATGTATGTTACCATGCGCTACATTTATGGGGAATGTGGAGTTGCTATAGTCCACTTTTTTCGAGAAAGATACTCAAAATGCGTTTTTTTTATTAACTGTGACAACGTCGTCTCTTTTCCCACTCCCGGCCACACCACCTATTTTACTTTTACTCATTCCAACATGACTTTAATAAATTCAGTCAGATAAATTTCCTTCAAACAATTTTACACCGAGGTCGTTTTGTACTAAAATAGCAATAACTTTTTTGTTAATTGAAACAATAGCAACGTTTCGTACCATTTTGGAAACTGCATTAAATGAGCAATCTTTTCAAATAAGGTGCCAGGTTTGCGTGGTATATTTTTTTTACAGTATGTAGAGTCAAAGTTGTTTAAAAAAAATACGATTACCTTTTATGACTTTGAAAACCGTGTTTTTTTTAAACATACAGCATTACTCGATATTTTTTTTGACTGCGATCAATAGCAGGGCTATACAGGGTGATGCAACACCAAACAAATTCTAACAATATTGATTTTTGTACCGGCGGCACGCAAAAAACTGATCCAAGGTGTCGATTTTCAGCAAATTTATAAAAGTGTCAATATCTCGAAAATTATCGAGTTTTTACTAAGGTCATATTGTGATATTCTGGCCTCTCATGAGCTGACCTATCAGCCCTTTAAGGGATGACGTTGACTTTTGGGACACCCTGTATAATAAGTAACTATGTTTTTTCATAGTGGTGAGGTAATCGTCCTTTGCAAATTCCAATGAAATGTATATATTATAAATTTATCGCTAAAGATTTTTCTTAATATTTTTTCTTTTACCTACAGACAAACATACAAACTAATTTATTTTATTTTCTCGTATATCTGCTACGTAACAATGTTGAATTGTTGACTTCAAAGCTCTGTAACTCAGGGAGAGGTTATATATTATCCATACTTTGTATGGAACTATTAAAATTTTAATGTTAACTTTACGATAAGACATTCAAACATCGTTATATTCGTATATACAAGTATGTTATTTAAAAACGCAAAATTGGAGACAACCAAAATCTTCGAGATACATATTTTTATTCAATAATTAGTTAAGTTTATTATTTTTTTTTATATAAATACCGGCACTATTTAATTTAATTATATTAAAGACAGAAGATCTTATTTTTATAACAACGCACATCCTACATTCATCTCAAATGAAATCTAATTTCCTAAACTTTCCCGACCACGTAGGTATTTGTTTGCAGTAAAATTCAGGGTTCAATTCTGATAGCGACGCGGAAAATAAGTGATAAATACTGAAAACAGAATACACCCCTTCCGCGGCTGCGATTTACAAGACAAGCGTTTTATTGGCTTGACCTAACCTTTCAAGAAATTGCTTTTCTCTTTGAATGTACTGTTCTATGTAGATTTTGTTAAAACAAGGACAGAACTTATCTATCTTCACAATGGAGAATAAAATAACTCAAATTTATCATTTTTATACAAAGTAGTTATTTGCTGAAAATATTATAAAGGACTATAGCAAGTTCTAACGCGTTATAGGTAGGTAGTGTGTTGATGTTTTAAAAAGTTGGATAATTATGTTTGAAGATGTTTTCCAACTGTAATTGGAACTGTACTGTAATAAAGTAATTTACTGTTATAGGTACTTATAATTTGGTACATAATCCCTGAGCGACATAAGTTTCTTTCAACGTCATTATTTTCCCGGTAATCCCTATAAATATCCCGGAAAAAGCTAGTGTAATCATGAACTATTCTTAACCTGTTTTATATCGCATTTCATTCATCGTCATAAATAAAATATCAAATTGAATTGATTAGAACAATGTTACAAAAAAACTCTTGAATCATACATATGAGCTTCCAGTATGTTTATTTAACTTAGATAAGATTATTATAAATCCATATTATTATTATATTTATATTAATAAAGCCTCCAGTCCGTCTTATAACAATCATAATAAATGCCACCGTAACAAAAATAGGCATAGGATATTTTGTTTACACTCGCCTTATTTAGTGTCCAGAAGTGTTAGTACAGGGTGCGAGTAACAACGTAATCTAACCTATTCCGTATACAACACAAGAATAGCTTGGCCATCCAATCTTATCGTATTGCCAATCAGCTTTGCACTGTATTTGTAACGGGATAAGGTGGTTAATGGAGTGAAACAGAGACCGGATGTGGCCCAAAGTGTGAGACTCGAGGAGGCTTCGGCAGTTGAGTGGTTTTGGTTATTTCTTGAGACTGTCGATAATGATGCGGGTCGCCGTGAGAACGAGGCTTTATGTTTTGGGTATGTATAAGTACTGTATAGGTATATTATATATGATGTTTGCTAATGCCCATAGTTATAGTCAGACAATTTTGTAGTTCTACCAGTACATTTGTATGCAATTTTCTAAGATATACAGGTGTAGCCAAAAAATAAAATAGTTTAGAGGTCACTCGACTAACAAAGTTGCTGAGGACAAACCGGACTGTTCTCGCGTATATTCAGAACTCGTAGAACAATAGTTGTCTAAATACAGGTCCCTATATATTTAAGTACATGTAGAGGTATACACTATACATGTTCAAACTGATACTTAGTAGGTAATTGGTATGAAAATTAGAAAGACTGCAACGATAACCCTTTCACATTTCCAATTAAGTAGGTACCTATATTTATGTGGCTAATACGAGTAATATTATCTCGACACGACACGAACGTTTGTCTGTCTGTCCAAATTATAATTGACTACGTCGACGTTGGTTTGTATGGGCGGATGACATGGCGTATTCACGATGTTCTGGACGCACTATTGTGTTCTGGAACTAGATAATGGCTCCGGAAGATTATTGACAATTCATGACCGATTCAATCAATTTTGCATGATATCGGGTTGATGTCCTAATTCAAAGCATACAATAATTACGTAATACTTGGACACGCACTAATGTCACCCTTTCTTCGGTGTTTTACTTTAGATTTGTTCGATTGTACATAGGCTCACACACGATAATCCGACCCCAAACTAGGCATAGACTTTGATATGGGTGTCGGACAGCTGATATACCTACTACACAATGTTAATATTATTACTTAGATAGGTACATATTATATACCTCTAGATAAACGACAACCATACACAAGGCAACACAACTGCTCATCACACGAATGTTTACGCTGGGCGGGATTCAAACCCACGGCCCAAGCATCGGAAGCAGCTACACTACCGCCTAAGCTACAGTGCCGTCATAGTTTTTGACAACCTCGACCACTGCTACAAAGCTATGGATTCCAAACCTAATGGTTCTTTTTCAATTGAAGATTGAGTAAGTAGCTCATGAAAAATAATTGGTTCATAAAATAATTGTAATCCTGATGTAAGACTTGGTAATTTCCCGCGCGAGGCCAACTCTAACTGCGTCTAATACTCGCTCAAAGAGTTCCCTGATTAATATTCCGAAGGGGAGGCTTAATTAGATAAGACAGAGTCTTACTGAAATTTCCGTTAATCCAATGAGCCCAGATCTCCCCGGCTGGGAGATTAGGGAGCGCCTCCACGGATGTATCGGCAACTCCAGCTTGCGTTAATTACAAAGTAAGTAGGTAGTAAACATTGCTCATGCATGAGGCAATTGGTTCGAGGATTGTTTTCAACTCTTTCAGCGACTGAGTTGCACAGTATATTCGGGCCATGTTTCTAGAATATTCCCTCATTCCTCTAGAGTTTTGGAATAAAGGCGGTATACAGTTTGTGTGTTTCAATTTGAGGTGGACTATTCCAAGCATGGGAATACGTATTTGTGAGGTGATTGTGAAATTTGTTTGGTCAGGGCCACCGAGCTGGAGCCACCAGCAGTAGACGATTATGATGATGGGTTGCTTATGACACTTCTTGTTCTAATGAATTAACGTATCTGTTAAACTATTGCATTGAATAAAGCTGATTTGATTTAATAAACAGATCAGTGCGCGGTATTGGAAAATAGCGTTTTGTTTTTTATCTTTTCCTGTTTATAATGAGTTATTTTTTCGAAAAAATTCACTTAATTTTCTAAAGTTGTAAAAGTTGCTCAGAATGACTTCCGGAGTCACTATCTCTCGGCTTAGTTGTATTGTATATTATACGTAAGTATATGGTGGGTCAAGTTACGCGTCGAGCGTCAATCGGCGTCCCACTTTCTGGCCCATCGCCGGCGCGGCCGGAGTGGACCACTCGTGCGACTGGAGCGCCCTCTGTTTGTTTGGACGGCGTCAAGGACCGTTCGTTCGACATCATCGTACGTTCTAACGTATGTGCTCACAGCGTGTCGAGAAGACGTGCCGCTGATTTAATTTTTAGTAAGTACCCTGTATGTAATTAAAAACATAAGAGACAATACTCTACTACAGAACCACTTTAGCTGCGATGGTTAGCGTATTTGCAGGTTAGCTGATCGTTGTTCATTATATTATGAGACATTTCCATTTCAATGTTTACAATCATAATCTATTCGTACCTGATTTCAAATAATACCTACATAATGAGCGGATAAAAGCCATTTTTGGGCGGCACGAGTCGTGCGTGGGTTCCGGTTGGTGTTTCGGCTGCAGTCGTAAAGAGTAGTCAGACGCCTTCGGGCAGCTTGAAAATATCTGACAGTCGGGTAGCCAGCACCCGACAACTCTCTCAGCACAAGCTTGCTTGTGTTGGGGTCCACCAACCCGCACTAGGCCAGTGTGGTAGACTAGGCCTAAAACCCTACCTTAGTTGATTGTTGTGATGATGATGAAAAGCAGGTGTTAGTGTGTATTTTATCGGTGGAATGTGTAGATATGAAGGCCATGCGCGGACACCTCGCGCGTGCCGCCGTGCGGTTGACAGCAGTTTAAACGAACTCCACTCGATATGACTTTTTATGTTGAAGAACACTTATAAAAGCCAGCGAGTATTTTATTGGGAATCTGCACGAGTTTTTCATCCTGTACTTAGTATAAAATTTGTTTGTTAATCATTGGTTTACTGGATCTGGATTTTAATTGACCATTCCAAAATACGTACGTTTTTTTTTTCAATAATTTGGACCAGGAGCTACCAAAAGTGTATTCAGACGCTAATTCAAAATAATTTGGTGTATATACTTGCGAACGACCGAATGGCGTAGTGGTTAGTGACCCTGACTACTGAGCCGATGGTCCCGGGTTCGATTCCCGGCTGGGGCAGATATTTGTTTAAACACAGATATTTGTTCTCGGGTCTTGGATGTGCCCGTAAAATCGCAATAGGCCCGCCCCCTATTACATTGGGACTAACATAACACTCTGGCGAAAAGTGGGTGCAGCAATGCACCTCTGCCTACCCCGCAAGGGAGTACATTAGTACAAGGCGTGAGTGCGTGTTACTTACCTACTTCAGTGCTGAAATAACACAAATCATGTATTACTGTAGCTAAAGACGAGTACGAAGTATTTATCTTCTTAGGTAACTTTTCATTGCAAACTGTTTTTTTTTACAAATGTTAGAAAAAACATCGTGTATTTACATTGAATATATACCATTCAAAGCAATCGGCAAAGCACTAGTGTCGAAATGTAGTCAATAACTTTACGGGCCACAGCAAAACATTTCATGCAATAAAATAAATAGGCATCGTACATCGTAGGTACCTATAGGATTTTATATTTTAATCCAAAATGGCCAATTGAATTGGAGTCACAGGTGGGAATGGGGATTTACCTGGTGCACGGTGATAGCTGGATAATTCTACCACCCGCGCCATTTTCCAGCTCCAATAGGCCCGAATTGCAAATTAGTGACAAATCAGATCTAGACTATAAATGTAGCATTGGGAGTACGAACTGACACATGTTGCAATTTTGCAGTAAGTATATGGTATGTTGGTATGATATGAGTTCTGTATGAAGTTTGGCGACCGAAAATATTGATATTTTTTCGGGTTGGACGAGGAAGGCTGATAACGCTATCAGCATTCCCTGGCACCTGCCGTGAAATTACGCTGTACTCGATCTCAGTATTAAATTAGTTAGTATAATTTTATCTAAAATTATAAAAAATATATTATATCATATACAAACTAATGAAATTACTGTGGTAATGAAAAAGGCTCTCAGCTATGCATACTGCAGTCAAACCAAAGCAAAAAACTATCGTATGAAATAAACTGTTTTTCCTGAGATAATAACTAATACACGTGCCACTATAGAAATAGAAGGTCTGAGGAAAAATACCGAGATTTTTATAGGTCTAGAGATTTAAAAATAGAATGTTGTATATAAAAGGCAAACATAGAGCTAAGTATTAAAATAAGTGGCGAGACAATTTTCCACCGGGCGTGGGCGGACGTCAAGCAAGCCGCTTCATACTGCGGTCTCATACTTTTCTTTTCTTGTAAAACTTTGCGGACCGATTCAGAGACGTAATCCTGTGTTTTTATTAAAACAAACGTGATGAAAAATAGATAGTTAAAAATAAGTTTTTCTTTGTAATAGGTATTAGTATAAAAAAAAGCCTGAAACATTTCCGATCAAGGCTACCTCTTGAAAAACCGTATCCAAACGCATAATTTATTCCAGAGCTACTTATCAATAGACACAGCAACACAGGTAGCTATATTTTTTGCAATAAGGCTCGGCGTATGCAATTTAGTATAATAAAGATAAAAGATAAAGATAAAATACACTTTATTGCACACAAACAGAAACAGTTTCACAAACATAGAAAAGAAAAATGGTACAATTGGCGGCCTTATTACTAAAAGTAATCTCTTCCAGACAACCACATTGAAAGGAAATATAAAGTATAAAGAAAGGGGTAACGTGTGACAAGACAAGAGAAAATACAACATAATTACTATGAACAATGTGTAAATACCTACATACATAATACTTAAATATATTATGAACACATATAAATACTTTAAACCTACATAGCTATTAATAATTATATACCTAGACCTTATATGTAATAATACAATACATACCATAAATAAATATCTATATATATATATATATATATATATTATGCTGGTTTATTCTAATCTGGATAAGCTAAATTTAAATAATGCTGTCTGAGCTGGTTTTTGAAGGATGGTAGAGAGGGTGCGAGTCTGATTTCCATGGGCAGATCGTTCCATAATTTAACAGCCTGAAAAGTGAAGGAACCCTCATAAAACACCGTGGTGCAAGAGGGAACATGAAGGCGAAAGTTATGAGATGAACGTAGTGAGCGGCTGTGTGTAGAGCATCTCAAATATAATAACAAAAATCGGCCTAAAATCTTCGTTGTATAACACTACTAGCTCTTTTTCTCACATTTATTATTAAGGTAACCAATGAATACATATTCTAGTTTATTCTACGTATTGTTGGTTGCAGTGAATCGGGCCGCCAGTATCTTATTACCGAAGCGTCCGCTAAGACAAATAGCTAGGCGGGAGTCGACCATTAATATCTCTTAATTAACTCTTATGTGAGTGACACGGCACTAATAGCACGTCGAAACACGCTCCTTTAATTCAACACGTATTTATTAACTAGCAGTGAAACTATTATGGCCATCGTATTAGCTGAGTCCCTATATGGTGGTCATAATACGGTAGTTCTTAGGTCACTATTGTTTTACATAAGATTTAAAATAATGGATGAAAACTATGAATGATAATATAAGCTTCTACTAATGAATGATTACTCCAAACTATGGTATGCCTAGAGAGTATATTAGAGACTCATTCATCTTATTTTTTAATCTATGATTTGAAAATTTCAGTCATTTGTGCCTATACAAGTATCTAGTGGCAATAATGATAAAATTATCATAGATTTGCTCCTCGTAGCAGCTACGACATGGGCTACGAAAATCGTAGCAGCTACGCCAAGGTCTACGAAAAATCGTAGCAGCTACGACGTTGTAGCACAACAAAGTCAGCGTATCGTAAAATAAATTCTTCAAAATTTTATTTTTTTTAAAAACATCGAATTGTTTTTTTTCTTGTTATCATTTTTTTTTAATGTTTTTGTTTTGCCACAGTCCCCGTGTACTATAACTATAAACAAGATGTCCCATGCTTTTCACTAGATCTCCGCATAACAATTCGTAATCGAGAAAGTTCAAAGCGGTGCACCTACCAACACATCTAACAAAATTTACAAATATTGTTTTTAATAAACCTCAATTTACATCATTTTCTTATATTTTAATACAAATCTCACACTTATATAACGACTAAAATCTGGAGAGGACACAAAAGAAAATCTCTTTTGGCTCTGCTTCCTAATCTGGTCGCATCACCATTTCCATTCATACAGTTACCAGCCTCCTTACAACATCGTTCTCAGTTCAAAACGTTTCTGAACGACTGTAAATTGACGATTATCCAAAGCCGCAAACAGGGTGACCAACTTTACGGTAAAAAAGAAAAGCTCACTTGTATTGACTTTTTAACCTTTCTTAATGGCGTATTAGAGTAACAGAGGCCTCTTCAAACATTCTTATAAGTGTTATGAGCTTTAAAAGTGCGTCATTTGCGAGGGTTGGAGAGAGGAACGACCCGCGGTCATCTGCGCAGATTTCCACCAGTAATGGAAAAATATACCGTGTGTATTTAGTTTTACATGAAAGACTGTAATATACTGTCAAATAATCTGTCAAATATTGACGTCTTGTATACATTCCGGTATTTCCGGTATTCCGAGTCCACGCAGTTCTTTGTTCGCAGTCATTTGTTCATCTTTGTTCAGATTTTAGGCAGATAAATGTGCACTTCATTAACTCCATAACGTCTTGCTTTGTAAGAACTGATAGATATGATAGATAGCGAGTCAGAGAATATTCATGATTCTTAGGAACTATAATCTTGTTTATTAATAACACCCCTCTTCTTTCACTGAGCTATTATTTTGAATAAGTTCGGTTAGAAGATTTGTGAATATTGATACGTTAGGTCCAGGAAATCTAGGTAATGTGTTGTAAAGACCCCTATAAGTTTTCCAACATCTTAGCATACAAATATTTTTCCTATACCCTAATCATATCCCCATCCTGCCTCCATGGCACGGACGGAAACATTCCAAATTATAGCTATTTGGATTGGAGTCGTTTAGAAATTCCCGCTGAAGATAAGGCCAGTAATTGCGCGCGATCTTTGAAGAAAACTTGGAAAAAAATAAAGTCATGCTCGAATTCCGAATGCGGTTGAGGCGCCAAGCAGGTACGTTGCATAAATCTAAAACAGATTTAATATAAGTGTATTGTACAGAATTTATTTTGAAGTTATATAAATATGACATCACCTTTATTCATGCAAAAGGTAATGTTGTAAGGTATTTTTATGTTTATATTAGTGTAACTAATACATATTAAGTATTATATTCTTACCTGCTATACCGACTAACTAAATCGACTAAATCACATCAAATAGGTTAATGTTATTCCAGTCAGTTAATTCCAAAACAGCCGTTTGAGCTCGCATACTAACCTCAGGCTAACTGAATATTCCAAGCTTCTGTTTAGATACGAAACAACTGTCGGATGTTTCTTTCTTGTTTACACTAAACTGAAAGTTTCAGTCCTTCCGCAGGGACCCTAAAGTCTCGCGATATTTTCAGCGAGTTTATAGGCCAACACGAATCGGTGTTTAGATAAAATCCTTTGAAGTTTAGCCGCTCTGTGCTTCGATTTGGTAAAGAGGGTAAAAAGTTTGCTGTGTTGATTTGACTGAGCTCTCTTTGTGCTGTTATTACGAAATACGAATGCTGATTTTATTCGTAAAATACTTCATACTTACCAATATTGGCATCGATATTTCGAATCTTGAGATTGTTGGTTGGTTGGTAACTGATGCTTTATTACCTACTACCATTATTTTCGTGTTTGATTGGAATCTTAAAGACAATAATCAATATAACATTTGCAACAGCGTGTATTAATGAATGAACTTATGAATGAAAAGGTAGGCCGCGAAAAATATTTACTCCATTGAACGAGTTCGAAGCGGAAGGCGCTTAGCCACTTGATAATGTCAATGTCTTTGAAGGCAGTTGATATTGCTTTAAAATAATAAAATAAAGTAAAAGTACTTCTTATTAATGTGGTTTCGCCGTGGGACAACCTGTATATCGTACTATGTAGATATCTAAATTGATACGTCGTAGCAAACCCAATTTCGGATATTTTCGTCATCGCCAATCAAAATAACATACGAAGGGAAAATCAACAAGCCTATTATAAAGTAGGAGTATAGTTAATAATGATTTTCCCTTTACACGTAATTATTAATAAAAATTTAATTGAGGAAAGTGTGAAGTTTGAGCGTTATTATCCTGTTTAATTAGTCTTGTAAAACGCGCTTACAACACTGTTATTAATAATGTAATAAGGTTCACCGCTTGGAGCTAAGTACTTTGAGGTGTGAGGTCCCAAGCTGGCTGGCTTCTCAACTGCGCAAGTAAGTATATGGACAGAAATACTTATGTACATTCCTACTACGAAATCATTGTATAATTAAGTACGTATACATAAATTATTATGTTGATATAACAAGTAGATTGTTCACCGAAGGGTGTCCATTAAATCTATTTCCAGAGCATGAATGATAAAAAAACTATGAAATTACTTACTTATTTACCATTTTTTATCTAACAACTTTGTTAGATAATGTGCCTAGGTAGGTACCTAACTAAAATTCTTTGCTCAATTAACTTTCCAAGCAAATCAAATCTCAGTCTATCCGTAGATCCATCAAAGGTAAATCAGCCAAATCAAAGTCAATTTAAAATATTCAGTTTAAAGCCGTTTGCTGAATAAAGGCTCACAAATGAGACTCGAGAATGGTTTGTTCTGAAAAGATTAGTTTTTAATCAAAGACCTCTTCCGTTTCTGTTCCATCCTGTTGAATTACTCGGAACAATACTGCGCTAAAGCGAACGCTTGTTTATGAAATCGCGAAGAAAGTTTTACTCCAAAATACGATAAAATAGTACAGTAGGTAGGATATACAATTATACATACTTAGGTGCCATAAGATTTTAATTAGAATCAAGCAATAACTTGCTGTTGAGTAACAATCATAAATTATAGGCAGGTAAGTTTTCAGAAAATATGTTACCCAATAGTACGGCGGCACCTATATTATGTAGATATTCCTACCCATTTGTCTAGTCACAATCATTAGGTATCCTTAAAAACCTTCCAGTGTCCGACTGGCGGTGGAATAAAGATGATGGTCTATGATATTAGCTTGCAAGTTCTAATGGGGCATAGTGAATTCTGGAGCATTAATTTAGCGCAAGAAGTTCATCCGAGTAACTAGGTACCTACTTATCTTAAGTGCAAGGAAGAGATTATTCAAACTGCAGTAGTTAAATACTTTTGTCCGTAGAACTGCTTTCAAGACAACCGTTTTTGCCATCGCAAAAGATTTTCAATTTAAAAGATTTCCTTCGATAGACAGTCTGTAATTTAAAAGAGATGCAAAACACTGTTCTTGGATTCTTCTTCAGTGGAAACAATTACAAAATCTATGAATGGTAAGTATATTTTACGAGTTCAGTAGAGTAGATCAAATCTGACATAACTTGTATGGATTTGACAGATGTTTGACGACGCGACGATGCTTATCACTTATGGATTGTTAATTGCTAATGTGTTGGTACGGTAGCTTAACAATATCTGCAACCAGTCGGTTTTCGTAACTTACAATTATTTAGGAAATCCTAGTAGGTGGATTCGTACCTACCTACCTATCTTATTTTCAATTAGACCTACGTACGTCTTGCTTAAAAGATTCGTACATCAATGCGAGCATATTAATTGGTCACCATCCCTTAGGCGGCGTCCACGACGAAGCCAGTTGGCGGAGCGGCGGCACTGACTAGTATTCAGTATTCTTTACTTTATGATTTGTTCACATAATTTTATTCTCCAACATATAGTAAACTAGCTGTTCCCGCGAGCTTCGCTTCGCCTTAAAAAGTTTTCCCGTGGGAATTCCGCGATAAAAAGTAGCTTTTGTTCTTTCTCAGGGTCTAGACCATCTGCATACCAAATTTCATTCAAATCCGTTCAGTAGTTTTGGCGTGAAAGAGTAACAGACAGACAGACAGACACAGTTACTTTCGCATTTATAATATTAGTTAGGATTAGGATTAGGATAATAGTAGGTACTACATGTTTTTTTCCTCAGTGCTACATGCCGTCCCTCTGCCCTGCCCGCTTGCGCCGTGGACGCGGCCTTATATTGATACCAGCCAGCAGCTGTTTATTCCTTCCACCCACTGCTTTCGACTACCAATCTATACGTACATACACTACATACGTATGGATCACGAAAATATCGAGAAGACGACTGAATCTTAATGATATTAAACTAAAGCTTATTCTCGATTGACAAATTGGAAAAAGTTTCTATGTATAAACTAGAGTAATATAGCTGGAGGGTGTATTGCTAGCGCTCCACGACAGTTGATGCCAAAGAATACAAATCTTCGGCGAAGGAAATAAGTGAGAGAAGATAACAAACATTTATTAATACTATCAGCTTAATTCTGTTTGGGTGTGTGGTAGAAAACCAACCAAAAATCTACTTAACTACAATAGAATCACTCTATATTATAAGAGTTCACAAATATCCCCCTAACTAATCATTCGCTATGCCTATCCCATATAAAAATGCAAAACACTGTCCTGTCCTCGACCTTCCGCATCCAGCCACTACCGACACAACTATCTACTGTCACAGTCTTTAAATAACTTTTCTATTGAAAAGTACTAACCGATCAATAAAGTAGAAATAAAAAAACTATGCTCTACTGTAATGAAATTGATGAAATACTTTTATGTAAAAGTGTCTTTGTTAAAAATAAGTAATTTATTATTGTACTTTCAATCTATTCAAAAATATACATCTTGAATATTATATTAATTTATAGTCACAGAATTAATAAATAGTAGTATTTTATGGTACACTGAGGATGGAACAAATGCGGAATAAAGCAAAAAGCGTCATCTATTGGTTCCCTGTAGAACTTTCTGCTGCAACAGTTAACAGTAGTCTTGTCTCACAGTAAATAATTTTGTGTTTTTTCAGACAATATAATGCATCGGTATTATTCTTCAACGGTGACCAAGGTGTTAGCATACTGAAACTCAGGGCTGTTCTCATATTCGGACATGTCCAGCGCCACCTCGCAGCTCTCTCGCACCACGCGGCGAGGGTCTGATAGGTATCTGCCAATTTACAATACATAAACATAATGTGTGATAATAGTTATTTACAATCTTTTCTCAAGGGTCTTGAAAAGGGGTCTTTTATAATACAATAGAGCGGTAGTAGCTCAGTCAGGTAAGTGCCCGCTTCTCACGCCAGAGATGCGGATTCGAATCCCGGCGCCGACATGTACCAATGAGTTCTTTGAATTTAAGTAAAATGTATACCATCACTCTTACGGTGAAAGAAAACATCGTGAGGAAACCTGCATATCTAGATTTAGCACATCTAGATATGTGAACCCACCAACCCGCACTGGACCAGCGTGGTAGGAAATGGTCCAAGCTTAGGAAGGCAGTTTAGACCTTGGGGTATGCACAACGGTTCCATTCAAGAGAGCCAGGTGAAGGTACCTACACCCCCACAGAGAATAGAATAGAATACAATAACTCCAGGAGATAGAGGTCAGTAGAGCAACTATTGAATGAAATAGGAATAATTTATGTGTATAGGACCAAAATTATAAATCAACAGCTGAGGAAACATGTTAATAAAAAAATATTACTTAAAAAATTCACACCTATGTCCTAAACATTTCTTTGAAATTTGTGACCATGCGTTATAATATATTCTAGCTTCAAGAGCCAGTTTCTCAAATAACATAATTATGTAACTCACTTCTTTAGCACTTCAGTGCATTCATCAGTGGCAATAGAGCCGAGGGCCTCGGCTGCCTCGTGTCGCACCATCTCGTGCTCTGCCGTGTCCTCGAGGGTCTTCTTCAGGAACTGGACACTTCTCTCATCCTGCATCTGGCCAAACACAAAGGCTACTTCGTGTCTGAAGAGTGCACTTGTGGCTTGGAAACCTGGAATATATTAATATATTTGGAATATATTGAAATTACAATAGACATTATCATTGAAATTCATTGAAACAATATATTGACAACTAGCTGTTCCCGCGAGCTTCGCTTCGCCTTAAAAAGTTTTCCCGTGGGAATTCCGGGATAAAAAGTAGCCTATGTTCTTTCCCAGGGTCTAGACCGTATGTGTACCAAATTTCATTCAAATCTGTTCAGTAGTTTTGGCGTGAAAGAGTAACAGACAGACAGACAGACAGACAGACAGACAGACAGACAGACAGACAGACAGACAGACACAGTTACTTTCGCATTTATAATATTAGTTAGGATGATTCTCTGAAGTAAACTCACCTTCACCTAATGCATTAATACTTTCTGTGGTTCCCAAATTGCGCAAGCTAAACATTGCTCTGTATCTCTCAAACAAAGGCCTACTTTCATCTAAAAGTGTTTTCTTAAGGGACTCTACATCATCCTCCTTGCTTGGCGGGGCGGGATCTATAGAACTATATAAACTCTTTGATAGCTTCTCTTTCTTTGATTCTTCATTGGCTATCCAGTTGATTCGCTGTAGGGCAATTTGACATGTTTCTGCTACTTCCACGGCAGGGTCGTGCTGGTATTTTTCAAGTAATTCACGGAGGTTAGGGTCTCCTATGGCTCCTAGTGCTTCACCTGAAAGAAATAAATGGTTTAAATAAATATGAGAAATTTACTGACACAAAGGTAAGCAATGAGTGAGGGAGTTTTGGTATGTTATGAGAATATTTAAAGAAGTCTTATTTACCAAAAACCGCTCCTACATGCTAGAAAATCAACATGTTTACATGAAACTAACCTGCTTCGTGGCGTACAATGGGGTCTTGGTTTTTATCTTCCAACACACTCCTCAGCTTGGGAATGGCTCTTTGATCCTGCATTTGACCCAAACAATAAGCTAGCTCATGTTTGAGGAGCACTGATTCATCAGTAAAGCATTCACTGATGCAGTTTATAGCAGTTTCACCACCCAAGTTTCTAAGAGTGAAGAGCGCCCGGAATCTCTCCTTCATGGGTCGCTTTGGATCATTTAAAACACTTCCAATCTTGACCACAGCTTCATCAGATAGTTTCACCATTATTTACTGAAAATTTAGTCTAAATAATTAAAAAACAATAGAAATTCCAAAATATTTCAGCAACAAAAACGTGAGGTTAATAATAGGGGTTGACAGATGTCAATGTCAGAATTGGACACAGAGCTGACAGAATCAGAAAAACTTAATTGTCATCCTCAGAATATGAAAGAAGGTATTAAAAAATTTATATTTTCTTTATTTGTGAATCACACCTTTTTTATTTAGTTAACTAGGTACTATATTGAGTTTTATAGAATATTATTATTATATACCTATTAATGATTTGATGAAATATTGATAAGTAGCGTTTTAATGTAGCTGTAATGGCATTATTTTTTATCTCTGAGTCTGATCTGAAGAATTTAAGCACCTGTATCTACCTAACTACTTACCTTACCGTAATCATGGGTAAATTAGCTTACCCAATACCCGCCTATCATTATTAGCATCAGATACTTAAGTAAGTACTAAATACATAGTTACAGCCTATTTACCTAATAGTCCAATAACTACATGGGCCTATACGAAGCCGGGTGGATTTTTGCCATAAAATGGTTAGTTGGAGATATCACACAACACAATCATTTAACATAGACCCCCGTCACTCAATGAGAAATATATATTTTATGTACTTACCTGTAAACTAATATTTGTCGCAGCCGGGACTCTAACTCTGGGCCTTCAGCATTTTAAGACTCAGTTAGTAACGGCAGGCTGGGCCAGTTGTAAGATCTGATAGCGAGATAGATAATTTTCTTTTTATTGCATACCTACTGCACGGTGCATTCATGTATTAACAATAGGTCATTACTCCTTATTACCGCTAATCTAATGCTGTAGCCGTGTGTTGCATATTGATCACCTAAGGGCCCTAAGGCTGACCATAATTCAAGTTAGCTGTCACGTGCTGTAATGTGCAGGTGGGTTATTCCGAAAGGTTTTTGGGTGAGTTGGATATATATCATATATACTACCTAAAACTGTGTTCAACAGACTTCTCTAAATACTCACGGAATTCTTGAATATTTTAATTTCAAAAGCTGATATTTTTTCTTTGCATTAGGGTAATTCTGAACGGTTCAAAGTAGTTATGGCTGCGTTTGGAAGAAATCGGCATAAATCGGAATTACCCGAAATTCGGCATTACCCGACTTCACCTAAATGTATTACGAATACTTTTATATTATATTGTAGTCGTTAAGTACTTACTTAACTACTTATATGATTTTCAATAACATAACGCACTCCAGAATGAATGGGAAACACAAAGTTGAGATACAGTTGAAACTCAGGGATTACAGGAATATACGCTCTTTAATCAGCATCCTAATCCTAACTAATCCTAACTAATATTATAAACGCGAAAGTAACTGTGTCTGTCTGTCTGTCTGTCTGTCTGTTACTCTTTCACGCCAAAACTACTGAACGGATTTGAATGAAATTTGGTATGCATACGGTCTAGACCCTGGGAAAGAACATAGGCTACTTTTTATCCCGGAATTCCCACGGGAAAACTTTTTAAGGCGAAGCGAAGCGCGCGGGAACAGCTAGTAAAATAATAAAACTCTCTACATAAGTGGATTAGCTTTTAAACAATTTAGAAAAGGAGATAACCTGCATCCGTGTCTACGTAGTTGAAGATGGTAAGTACCTATGTACATAAATTATAATATGCGTGTGTAACAAGATACCATAGGTTTTTTATTTAAGTGAAAACCAACGTTTTTGCGGAATACAAAATCCGAGAAGCGATGTGGAACGGCCTAAGTTTTCACTTGGGACAAGTTGCAATATGTGTAGAGCTACTACCCCAGTTATAGCTGTACATCCACGTAAGGGCAGATATCCACTAGAGTGATGAGGTAGGGTAGGTATACCATGTATACCTATGGCTTCTAAGGCGGGCGGGTGGACGTAGCCACGGGGAGTAGTAAACAAGCCGCTCAGTGTATCGCCACGTGCCGCCATAACGGTACGTAGCGCGCCCATTCGCGCCAGAAAAGTTCGAACTTCAAAAAAGGAACGACATAACTTTTTTAATCCAGTTCGGAAGAGTGACAAATTATTCTTAAGTAAGTGTAAGTAGGTTGTATAGTTTATACTTTTCAAGTTTAAATTGTTAAGTATAAGTACTTCATTATATTTTTTTGTTTAATACGTAAGTACGGGACTTCATTATTTTATTCGGGGTAAGTAAGAAGAGAATATTAAGGTAACATAAACCTCAAAACATTAATACATTTCTAACTATTGCAGAACAGTTTTAAAGATAATTTCTCAAGTCGAATTTTCAAATCTACAAAAACCAACATCAGATATTAAAAAATAATATCATAAAGCTCTAAATCCCTAAGTACTGTAAATGCTATTGTGATCATCAAGTTAAGAGAATACCCGTGGTTTTTAAATCACGAATTATTATTCAGACAGATCAAATAAACTTATGTAGACGTTGGCTGATGTATAATAATTAATCACTACAAAGGTAAGGTAATCACTACCTAACTGAAATCCTTAACAATGTCTCCTATTATCTTAATATTATAAATATATTATCTTATATTATAATATTTATATAAAAAAACATAGAACAACGCGGACTCATAAAAAACTTGACTTGAATGGTAAACATGACCGTGGTGTTGACATATTCACTTATCGATAAAGTGTTAATTGAAATGTTTTGTTTTATTTTGATAAAGGTAAGTAGGTTTATTTGAAATCTAACGTCAATTTAAATTTATTGTAAGTTAAAAAATATATCACTGGCATTATAATTTTATTACCGAACGGGTTAATTAATATACCTACTTATAGCATATATATACTTACTTGAAAACGTAGGTGAGGTAGGTACTATATAACTGTGTTATACGGTCTTACTAAAGAAGTTTGCAATAAGTAAAAGTTATTTAAAGAATGCAAAATTTTAAATTAAATTAAGTACATATCTAGGACTTAATAGAAAATTATGATTAAATCTTATCTAATACTGATACAACTAATCATTATTCAAATGATAACCTTTTATCGTAGTGAAACGTTTATCATTAACAATATCGCCGATTAAAGGCAATAAATAGATAAATAATACTATAACGTACCTACTGCCGACCTATTATAATGTTAAATCATATTTCTTAGAAACGATAATGTTTGTTGTAAAGACTGCAGAGTGACAAAACTTTTTAAGCTGAAATACTTTTTGATACTTTCAATTTTTTATTTGCTACGAAGCTCGTAGCGCATTTACTCGTAGCCATGGCTACGAAAGCTCGTAGCACGCATCTTGCACTCTTGAATAATACTGTTTTTCTTTTACACTTTCCTTTACGCTTCAGTTCTACTACTTCCTCGGGTGGTAGGCAAAGTTACATTGATGCACCCACTTTTCGAATATGAATATAAATACACAACTTAAAAAGTATTGCCTGAATATAATGAAGTATGTATTGTATTGTATACAGCTTAGTTTAGCCTACGGCCTACTCAAATGCACAGATTAACCAAAATTAACCCAAAACATAAAAAATATGAATCTTATTTAAAATCCGCCTAAACTATTTCCTCACTCCTCACTATGTGTTAGTCATCGTTAGCTAATGGACATTCAACGATACTAATTGATTGTCAACTTGTTTGCATAAGCTTGTTTACTACCTTTGTATACCTACTATAGTTATGTATGTCAGTTAGTACCCACTAAGCTCATCGTCCATAGGTCGTAGGGTGTTCATGTACACTTAGAGTGAATTATCAACGGAAATGAATAAAAACAATGTGTACAGGATGTGTAAGTTATGCCTAAAACTAAATAACATCATTTTCATCAATTCATCTTCTTACAGCATGCTTAGCAAATCTCGGTAAACTCGTAATTTTTGTCGTAGGTACTCAGTCGCTGAGTTACACAATGGAACTTTAAGCTAATGTCGATCTCATATTTATTGTTGAAATGAAATGAAATGAAATCGTTTATTTTTTTCGACGTAGAATATTAGAATTACTTGTCAAAAGTCATAATCTACCACCACACACAGTACAGTTGACTTCTTTTAACTGCATACGGTTAGAAAGAGACAGACATTTATTTAATTTCCACATTAGCTTAAAGTTTCTTTAACTCGGTAAGTTTAATACGAAGATTTTACCTAATCTTATTTGGTTTAAAATGAATCGGTATTTTTCTAATACTTTTCCAAAAAGTATACTAAGCGATAGCGATAACCTTCGGAACCTTCCAAGCACTGCAATCATCGAAATTGGTCCGACTAAGCTCAGGCCTGGATCTAAATTAAGTACCAATTAATTAGAGAGTAGGTTAGGTCACCCGGTCGGAATATTTTAGCCGGCATACAGTTTAGATAGTTAGGCCCTGTTTCACAATGTCTGGTTAGTGAATACCTGTGAGATAAAATGATAAATGTCATTGAAAAATAATAACAGAGAGTGACAGCATGTATTTTATCTCACAGGTAGCCACTAACCAGACATTGTGAAACAAAGCCTTACCCCCTTATTCATAGAGAAGTTACAGAACGTTTTAACTAATAAACTGTTTTGTCCCTCTCCGACAAAGAACAATTTGTTCTTTGACAGAGAGGGAAAAAACAGTTTATTAGTTAAAACGTTCTGTAACTTCTCTATGAATAAGGGGGTTAGTGTACATTTTTTTATTCTTTGCATGCTCTACACACATACACAACAAATCCTGGTTTGATAACAGTAGGTAAGTACTACACTTGAATTTTACTAGCCTTTTCTTTCAGTCAATTTAGTAGATTAAGGCCTTGTTCCACAATGTCTGGTTAGTGGCTACCTGTGAGATAAAATACATGCTGTCACTGTCACAAAAATAATAACAGAAAGTGACAGCATGTATTTTATCTCACAGGTAGCCACTAACCAGACATTGTGGAACAGGGGCTAAATATAGACTATGGTCCGCTGGGCTCGCACTTTTGCTCTTGAAATATTGAGAATAAAAAATTGGCTCAAAGTTGTTCGATTAGTCAGTACTTACAAAACATACCTAACAGCTCGATTTTTTTTGTAAATCACAACTCTATGTAATTTATTCTTATCAAAAATAAAACTTATTGTTTATTTACTATGGATCACTCAAGACTAGGTATAGGTTAATAATGAGACAACTGATATCAAAAAAGTCATATGACTGTCTATTTAAGGTAATTCCAAATCTACATAGTTAATTTAACTTCAAAACAAAGATAATTGTAAGTATACATAATTAGCATAATTAATTGATAATTAATTTCAGCCATACATAATTATAGTTATAAGCTATTATATTCAAAAATGCATTTTAAATTTTATTTAAGCTGTACGCAGGGTGTCGGAAAAGCGGGTGACTCACGTCATTCTGAACACGATAGCTAGTTTACGATATTTGAAAATTCATGATAAAGGAAGCCTAGTAAAAAGTCATTTGACAAATAAAGGTTCTATTCTATGTGAATTTTAGGAGCGGTGGTAGCTCAGTGTAGGAGCGGTGGTAGCTCAGTCGGGTAAGCGCCCGCTTCTCACGCCAGAGATGCGGGTTCGAATCCCGGCGCTGACATGTACCAATGAGTTCTTTTAACTTAAGTACAATGTATACCATCGCTCTTACGGTGAAGGAAAACATCGTGAGGAAACCTGCATACCTAGATTTAGCACATCTAGATATGTGAACCCACCAACCCGCAGTGGACCAGCGTGGTGGGAAATGGTCCAAGCTTAGGAAGGCAGTTTAGACCTTGGGGACATGCACAAAGGTTCCACTCGAGAGAGCCAGGTGCAGGTACTTACACCCCCACAGAGAATAGAATAGAATAGAATATGTGAATTTTCAAATGTCATGAAACAAAAGTTGTCCAGAATGACACTCTTTCGGCTATACCCTTACTACAACAACCAATATAAGATCTACGTTAGTTTTTAACATTACAATTATAACGTTATAACAGTTAAAAATAATAAACACTTTCCTGTTTGTACGAAATCACAAGGGCACAAAGATAAATAATAAATGTTAGAGATAAACATCTCGTGACCCGTGCAATGGACTTAATAAACAAAGTTATTTCTACACTAGTCTTATGCTAATTTGAACGAGCTTCGTTTGTTTATTAATTATGGTTCCTTTGGCGTACTTTGCATAACGATGTTTTTCTAATTATATATAGATATATACTTATCAAGTGTTGAGGATGATGTATAATGTATAACGCTTTTCATTCAAAATTTTGGGGATAACAACGACCAACTAGCGCTGCCAATCGTTTTTATCCCCTTAAAATATTACTGAATTATATTATTATGTATTGAATAAGACTTTTTATACTTACAATATGTATACATATTTTTCTCGGGATTCCCACAAGAAAAGCTTAGTTTTATTAAAAAAAAATGCTTGAAAACAGAATGATAGTTCAAAAATATAGAAACAGATGAAATAAGTAGTAAATAATGTGTGATAGTGGTTCACACTTGACACTTGTTATCTGTTGATACAACACATCCCAGAGATAGTAAGTACTGTCGCTCCACAAGTCACGCTGAATGCAGACACAGTTCATCTCCAATGTTCACCCATTTACTGTTGTGAAAAGCCAGGACCTACCGCGAGTTTCAACTGTTCCGTTCTACTCAAAATCTATATCCAGGTAACATCTGATTTAAACTTGGTGCATATTTATGTAGAATATAATAGACTACTTAGGTATAACATTATTATACAGCACATAAATAAGCGGCCTTATCGCTAAAAGCGATCTCTTTCAGGCGAATTTATAGATCCATATTCAAAATCATTAACTTTGCGTCTGGCCGTATTTCAGAAATATTCACTTAGTTCCCGTTTCTGATTCTCGTAATATTTTTTTCGGAAAATGAAATAAACTTTTTATAATTGTGAATCACGGCTTGCCGCGGGGCGACCCATCTCGGCTGCGTATTTATAAAATATCTATTAGCTTTTCCCGCGTATTTCACTTCATGATATGAGCCAAACTTTTCCCGTGGAAATTCCGGGAGAGAAAGTAGGCTTTGTATCATTCTGATGGATTACTATAATGTTACTGTTAAGTTTCATCTATATTCATTTCTGATGGTTAACACATAAACCGTTCGCATCCTGAAATTTTAAAAATCCTCCTACCATTTACGCTTTTATTGAACCTATAAATTAGATAGGTATATACTTACCAAGTGTTTAGGGCGTTTTAGAAATACGCGTCTGAACTCGCTATCTCAGAGCAAGTGAATTAAAGAATAACAAACGTAGAATATAACGAGGGAAGCAACTAGCTCCAAGGAATGTACTCACCGCATTTATTTTTGTCAAAAAAGTTGTCTCAGTAGGGATTTTACCTAAGTGTCGTATAGACTTGCATCGCTATAAAGATCTATAGGTTTGAATTTGGAAAATCCTAATTTGTATGTCGGTAGGTAGTTGGTGGTTCCAGTACAGAAGGATTTTTTTCTGTGCTCTACCTATTTACATCGTACCTATCTCTAGCTATAGGAACACTGTATAGAGCCAAATGAATATAAGAGAGCCGGCGCAAATACATATTTTGATAACTGCTGTTCCCATGCGGCAGACATGGTTTTTTCATCACTGAAAGTAGACATGAAAACATCTCATTTTATATTTTATGCCCGGGAAAATTGCTTTCTTGCATGTAAAATGCGATGAATGATGAAATTAAACGCCTGCATCTTAGATGTGATGCATGACAAACAAACCTACCGTCCCTAAATGGCACGAACTTATCATTTTGCTCCTCCTCCTCCAGTATCACAAATGGGCGGTTGGCTCAGCTACCTCTGGTGGGGCGGCGCGCCGGACGTGGCGGACCCTGTCTCGGGGCTCAGCCGGCGGGACATCTACGCGGTGCAGAAGTCGTGGGCCCCAGTCTACAACGACAGTGTGGGGAATGGCACAGAACTACTCAAAAGGTAACCTAAAAAGAGATTACACCCGAGCCCGCGTTTTTCTATGCCTAAAAAAGCGTTTAACTTTTATTTTGAGTTTATGACATAGTTGTACTCGTATATCCTATATCAACCAGGTTGCAAGAAGCTTATGGTAGGCTTTGAGGTGAGCTCTGTGACGCTGCGACAGTTCTACTAGGAATTTTTGGGTGCAGCACAGATCACAGACGCTCGTTCGATATATCCATATTACTTAGATAGGTATGATCCAAATTGCTTAGAGGGGATATGTACAAAGGTTCCACACGAGAGAGCCACGTACCTACAGGAACTTTGCCCCCTACCAGAATAGAATAGAATAGATAGGTATGATTCAAAGATCAGGATTCAAGGATAGGTAGATTTGTTAGGTCAGAGACGCGTTAGGAGTTTATAAAAGGTTAATATTTTTAATACTTTAAATAATTGACTTTGATTTTGATAGGTCTATCATCGTTAAATATAAGTAGGTAGTCGAAATAAAATTTTATTAGGACATCACAGTGGATTGATTCTTCAAATGTATTTATTAGCTTCAATTAGAACCGACAATGTAACTACTTGTACTTTTGTCTTGTCTCTCGTTAGTATGCTAGTACTAAATATATGTGACAAATTTACTTTGAATACTTATGTAGAGATCTGCCTACCTAATATAATGATAGTTAATTTCTTAACTGCAGTTAGGGTGTAAGTAAAAACGGCGATACGGCTCGCACGCTACCTATCAGCGGGTGGATCGTTTGTAAATCACCTCCGATTTCACCTACTATAATATGTATGTACTTATGGGGTCTAGGTGGATCTAGGGTTTATCAACGGTTAAAAGTAATTCAAAGTTCAGAATTATATTATATGTAATTCAGTGAGAGATACATATTTAAGTAGGTAAGTGTACAATATTGAACTCAAAAAAGTAGAGAAAATTAGTATGAACGATCGTCTAGCTCTAGCACAATGATTAAATAAATAATTCCGCACTGGTTAAGTAGGTAAAAATCTTACCCAACATGTTTGTAAAAGAAAATCGATAAGGCTTACTCTGCCGATTGATTTTACATTTAGTGCGGGCTCGTTCGTAAATGCCAGCACGACATTATAGGAATCGATTCTTCTTTGACTATCCTAACCCAATTACCTATTCTATGGTATTAGAGCCATGGTTTTTTGTTATAAGTCATGGTCTGAAGTTAAATTAACTTAATTCAGCCCAAGCGAAATTTATTTTGATGATTTAGCGTAAAAACTTTTCATATGCTTTTCCATATGAGTGTATTTTATTTAACCTAGCTGTACCTACCTACTCCATATCACTTTCTCGGTCACATTGCTATTTCGAAATACATATACATTATAATATTTACGCTCTGTAGGTAAAATATAGTAAGTACAACCATAGAATAACAAGTACAGTACTCGTTATTCTATTGTACAACTCAGAGTCTAGTTTTGTAAACCGTTTGGAGGAGTTATGGAAACAGGATATTTATTGCATGGTATTTGTGGCTGAATGGCAAACTAGGTACCTGCTCGCTGCCAAACCCTGAAAATGTGACGGCGATGTATTTAGCTCCGGGGGATCACTCTAGCTCACGAAAAATTAGTTTCCGAGCGCTGCTGCGCTACCTCCAACTCTATCTCGTTGTATTTAACGTAGCACTAATACTTAATTGCATAAAGCTCTCAAATATAGTATCTTGGTAGAGTAACCCTCCAGAAGCTACGTTAAATTGTTTTCAGCTTTGTTACACTTGTAGTCTTGGCGAATGGCACGTTTGTTTTGTGAACAGAAGGTAGGTCATACCTACCTACCTACTCACTACATAGCAGGTATATAGTAGCAGTAGTACCTAGCTTACATAAAACCACATTTACTAACATAAGGATGAATAATGCATGATAATGCGCTTATCACTTTTTTTTCTTCTTATTCTGTGTTGAATCAGTGGTCTCTTGGTGGTCTCTTGGTGGTCTCTTTTAAATGGCATATTGATTCTATAATTATAATACTGTACTGTGTAATGAATAGCTGTTAGTGACCAGACAATTATAAAATAAAATAAAATAATATAAAAATTCTGAAAAAATACGTGAAGTATTTTGCGGTAGTATTCACATTAATTATTATTAATTTGGTTGAACTACAAAGCACGTGTAACGTATTAATTTCAATTCACATAACATAATTAGCATTGTTTGCCTTAGGAATGCAAACACAGACATGTAGGTACCTACTTGTAATATTGATGTACATATAGGTAGGTCTGCTGGCCCCACCTAGATCACATCGGGAAGTAATCGTGACTTTGGATGATTCTTTGGAATCTAGTCTTTGGGAAAGTTGATTAGTTTGTTCAGCAGGTCGGTTATTATTTTTCTGGAATATGTTTACATCGTGTATTTTATGAGTAGATAATGTACTCAACTCAATAATCTATTAAGTACTGTAAAATACTTATTACACAGAGGGCTGGTATTTTCAAAACCAATATTATTTATTATGCTCGATTGTGCATGCTTTACCAATATTTTGGTTAACTACGGTTCATAAAACCACTATTAGATTTTAAAACTAACAAAAAAACATAAGCTCTAAAAAGACGATGCTCACAGTTCACAGTCATCTCATATGCAAGATACGTCTATAGGCGTGAATCGTGAAGTGAAGCTGACCCACAACTAGGTACAATGGCGACACAATACGTGTCGTCTGGGTGTTAAATTGTTAATTTGAATAATAAAAATACCCCGATATCGCTCACACAATTGGGTTCCGAGCAATGAAGTTATTGAATCACAGAGATAGGCCCAACAGATGATGGACAGCCTTGGGGCTACTCTTCACGAAATGTGAAGTTTCGGAACGCAGCTACTCTAACTACGTCTTGTCTCGTTACATTAGACGAATCTAAAGATTTAAAGATTTATTTATTTCACCAAAAACATAGGTAGGGGAGACCGGGGACAAAAGTAACAGCGGGTAGAAAGTAACAAAGACTCTGTGGACTTCCCCAATAGCCTTAACGTCCCAAGCTACAGCTGGTAGGCAGCATGCTATGCCCCCCGCGCATGATATCATTTTCCGCGCCCGTGCCGCGGTGCAAGGTTGTTTTAGTGAGCATTTCGTGATTTTACACACCAAAAGTAAGTTTTTTGGTGTTTATTCATTTAGTGTTTACGTAGAATTAAGATGCCAAGAACCATATGACTATTTGTTCATTGATTCATTATAAGATTGTCTGTAGTATGTCATAAATGGTTTTCGAATAACACGTGCTATTTTAAAGTTATGTCGCCTGATATTTCAAAAATGGGGATGGGTACAAAAGTAACAGCTCGCGGCAGGACAAAAGTAACGAGTTACTTATGTAAGTTTGCCATGTCACATTATAAATTTTTATTTTTTGTTGTTTTGATTAGATATTTGTGTAATAATATTGTATATTATGGCACAAATAAAACAACTTCTTATCAGTTAGTCAATTTAAATGATGGATCTCATTTACAGTTTATATTAAGATTATTTTTTTGTTTTGTCAATAAGTCATAAGTTTTTTTTAGTTTCGATAGTTTTTTAAGAAGTTTTCTTAACTCAATAATTTGATTGTTTTTTTTGTTCTTTCTTTTGAATCGTATTTATAACATTGGGCAGAATTTATGGGTTGTTACTTTCTACCCATGCCTTGTTACTTTCGTCCTGACAATACCCCATTGTATTTATCGAAAGTAACGATTTCCCTTTTTTTTTTGAGGCCTTAGAAATGTTAAAATTCGAGATGTATTAAGTAAAGTAATAATGGATATTTGTAGACTATAGACGAAAGTTTTATGTGACTATATTTATTTTATCGTAATTGTTATTAATAACGAGAAATCAGACAGAAGATACAAACTGTTACTTTTGTCCCCGGTCTCCCCTACAAAGTATATTGAGCACTGTTTTCCGAACTAGAAGCTAGATATCAATCTGTATTTCAGAAGACAGTTCTCTACCAGATTCAAATATATATACCTACCATACCAAAATCAAATAATAAGTAATTTAAATTAATTTTATAACCAGTGTGTGTTTTGAGGGTAATCGATTGCATGAAAGTTCGTTTTTTATTGCTACAGTAACCCTCCTGAAGGGGTCTCCCTTCGAACGAAGTTTCGGAATGCTGTTCTACGCTTATACATAGAACAACGCGGACTCATTCGTTGAATTGCATTTACCGATCGCGTGACAGCTTCTTCTTTATTTTCATTTTCGTAAAGCTAGAGTGACCCGCCTGCTCCGTTGAGCCGATTGCGTCTTCCCATCGAACAATTGGAACTGCTCAGTTTGTTTGCTATAAAGAAGGTATTTTCATCCCTGAAGATGAAAGCAAAGAATTACCTTTTTTTGTTTGCTGCTCAATGAGCTGACTCTACAACTTTTCTTTTAATGTCTTTTTAATTAGTTTTACCATTTAGGTGTGTACGCTATGCAGGTTTATAAACAAAATCGAAGTTGAAAACTTATTGGTTTACGAAACTGCAAAGGAGAATATACCTATGATACGACAACTTAATGAAAAATACATTATAATTTAATCCTAGAGAGCCGGGGTCAATTATTATCTGTCTCGTATAGCTGATAGGGCGGGTATTCTGTTAGAGGCAACCGAGGCATGGCCCACATGTCGGGGTAATTGAATTTTCTCAGCGTCTGAAGATAAGCTACTCGGGCCGTTCGCACAATCTCAGACTCAACTGTGTTAATTTACTATCATAGCGTGCAGAGTTATACATACATGTCATGGTAGTTTATGAAGCTATTGTTTATGAATGAAAAAACGCAAATTGCACGCTAATAATCAAATCCGACTTGCCTGCCAAGCGTGGACATTATGGCGGGTTAGTGCCATATTTCAGTCTTGCATTAGGCCATGTCCTGCAGTGCCTTTCTACAGCAGAGAAGTATGAGCTACGGTGCGATAATGTGAAAGAAATCCGTTCCCACCAGTGCTATGCTATGTTGACCAATTAATAAGGACATAAAAACGCATCCATAGTCTAAGATATAGCAACGTAACATTGACTTAACATTGCACATCTCTTGAGTGAAATTAAGCACACGGTCTGTGCTTGCGCTTGGACCTTAATTCAAATCTGCAGTAAGAAATTCTTTATTCACACTCCACCACCAATCACCAAAACTTCCCCTACCTCTTCCAGGCTATTCCGAACGTATCCAGACACCAAGGAGTTCTTCCGAATGATCCGGAACGTTCCAGAAGAGGAGTACATCTCGAACCCGCAGTTCAAGGCGCACGTCATCAACCTGATGTCGTCGCTGAACATGGCCATCAGCTGCCTGCACCAGCCGGAGGTCGTGGTCGCCATGATGCACAAGATCGGAGAGTCGCACAACAGGAGGCACATACAGGAGAAACATTTTAATGTGAGTATACCTAGCAAAGAACCTATCGGGAAATACAGGGCGTAAATTATGACAGCAATTTTTTTTCCAACGGAATTTTCTATAGGAGGCTATGATGCGGGAAGGTAAACCTATAATTATTAGGTATTGAGCGAGGCGCTTCTGGATATCTGGAGCAACAGTCACTGGATGAAGTAATAAGCTTGGGAGAGATCAATTCATTATAAATGCGTGTTGACTGACTGTAAAATAATAATCGGGTTCTTTGATCTGAATTGGCTTCCTTACATCTCTAATGTTAAGTGTCCCTTTCTCATTAATACGACATTATTAAGTATTATTTTTACCAAGAAAACATAAAGCAAGCATGTAACTATAAATAACAGAATCTATTTTGTCTCCAGGAGCTGACCGACGTGATCGTGACGATGTTCACGGAGGTGCTGCACCTGGACGAGGCCACGCTGGCCTCCTGGGGCCGGACCGTCGCCTTCTGGTACAAGGCCATCTTCGACAAACTCGACAAAACGAACGACACGCGGTAACATCGCGTTCAGAATCGCGAACACGTATAGAATAGGGACGCGGATTTTGAAAGAGGAACAGTGAATTGAAAAAGCGATTGGCTTTTCTGTTTAAGTGGTCGCTTTTGTGGTTTAGATAATTTTATGTATTTAATTTTATGTTGTACGGACGAATTATTTTACAATAATGAAACTATATTTCTTACCAAAGTTAGATGTTATTAGTAAACAGCATTTTAAATTTTATACCAAATACTTTACAATTTAGAGTAGATATTTTAGCTCTACCTAGTTTTTAGATGTTAGATAATACTAATATTGACGCTGTTTTGTTTGTATTATAGTTACATGCATAACTATGTAAGTAGGTACCTAAGTGAATTTTATTTCATTTTCTAATCTCAATATTGTAATTATTGTAAGAACATATTATAATTTTGTTACGGAATTAAATAGGTACACTTCTTAATGTGTATTTGTGTACTACCTTCCTGGTAATTTATTGTAATCATAGTAGGTTGGTCATAGCCATAAATATGACGTTATTTTATCACCCAATACGATATTCCCGTCTGAATTGGTTTCAATTGAATGTAAATGAGGCAAGTTTTACTACGCGCTAGAGCAGCTGCACTCGATATAAAAGCGTCAACTTGATTGATGAATTATCAGAGTTAAATCTTTTTAGAGTTCCGTACACAGGGAACCGTGACAGAGTCTGCCAACGAGGTTCTACTAATATAACTACGTGATAGTAAATTTAGGTTGTCTTAATTTTAGTTATTCCAAAGAGTAAGTGCATATTTTTTTACGGTTTTGCAACCGATGTACTTACTTTAACTATATAAAACTGAACCTGAACTAGAAATAGCACTTACCTACAGTATTATTGGCTATTGATCATAGTAGGCAGTAGGCACCTATTCAATATATAATGATTTCATTTTCATTTTCTTTGATAAGTCGGTAGGTACTTAGGTAACTAGTTAGTTCATTTCTGTTCCATCAGGGACAAATCTAAAATAGATAGGTAACTAGTTAGATACATAGCTATACAGTATATATTAGAAATAACAAAGTGAATATATTCGGTGGTCATAACAAATTTTACCGCTTCCATTTACACAAGCATGTGACTAAAATAAAGTCTAAAACACGTCTAAAAGCTATGTTTCATGTGGATTGACATATATATTACCGACTAGGCATAAAAATAAATCAATCTCTGAAGTTTACAAAGTGCCTGTTTTACATTTTAATGGGCAGCCATTAATGTTGATGGGCTGCAGGCTAAACGACGGAATTATTTGATATTCCATACAATTTGTAGGCCGACTATTAGGTAAGTACTCAAGTATACATGTAGATACTTACTTAGTTAGTTACGGATGAAACTTCTACAAAGCTATTCGCTATCTACCTATTTCAGTAATACCTATACCTACCCCTCCCGTCGATGTGGACCGAAGAGCTTTTAATGCTCTCTACCTAGGTACATAAATATAAAGTAAGTACTTACTACTAACTACGAATACTACAACCATCGTATATAGTACTTAGGTAAGTACCTACATGAAGACAACCTTATAAATTTACCTTTAGGGAAGGAATTAGGGACATATGGGTCGGTCCAATAAGTCCAATTGGACACAAAAATATTAAATTAAAAGAGCAAACGGTAGCAATCATAAAGGGTCAACTCTCAGGTAAATAATAAAAGGTCGGTTTATAGGGTCGTCCCTTTGTCCCCGAAAAGTTAGACGCGAGGCAGCCAGCACAGGACCGTATTGAGCTAAAGGTGGTCTTAAGGTCTTTTAGGAGATTTGGTCTGGATCGTACATCTCTACGTTGGGTAGAATACAACCAATGTAGGTATCAACAGTCAGCAAAAGATATATAAGTAGTTAAATAATATACTTATTATGTGTGTCACCACAGCGCAAGCGGTATTACCTACTTATTGGAAAACGTAAGTACATTTAATATTTATGTTATTAATTAGGTTCTAAATGAACAACAGATCTATTCCTCAGCTTAGTTAAAGCACGATAAAGTCTACACCGTCGTAGACGTTTGAACTGTCATGGCGTAGAACCGCCCCTTGTGGCGGCCCTGACCCCGTAATGAGTACGAGCGACGCGTAGCGTACGTGATGTGGTTAAATATGCAGACGCCTGAATAATGCAGTGGACGCGCCCGCCCCACCAGCCTACCCGTTTCTATACAGGATGTTGCAAAAATGCCGGTTATTGTATTCCGGAAGGGATCGCTAATGCTTGTCGTTCTGAAAGTTTAGCTCTAACGACTTCCGTCAATGATAGTAATTTTCTTTGTGACCACACCTTTACGCGTATGTTCACCCTGTAGTACGCGACTGGAAAATCTATTTCACAGCATAGAATAATAACTGTCGCAGTACTGGAATTAATATGTAGGTACTTAGATAGGATCCTTTTACTACCAATAATACCTAACATAGTTAGATCTACATACTATAGTTTCGATTTATAGCATAAAAAGAAACAATAGACGCATTTTTCCTGAAATAAAAATGACATATTATGTATCTAGCCTATCTGAAACCTAGTTAAACATTGGGAGATATGGCGTTTCGACTTTCTCCGTGTTCGGCATCATAAGGGTCACAGTGACAGTTAAATAAAGTCCATTTTTCTCTCCACCTTTAATTTGCAAGGTGCGGGTGCCTATATAAATAGAGTGAGTCGCCCGCGCGCCTCAGTTGTAATATCACCATGCAGAAATGACTAGGTTTCAGATAGGCTAGATACATAATATGTCATTTTTATTTCAGGAAAAATGCGTCTATTATGTAGTCTGAGCCTATCTGAAACCTAGTTAAACATTGTGAGATGTGTTTATTATCGCATGGTGGAGAGAAAACCAACTGTGACCCATAAGCTACTGATGAGTATATCAGTAGATAAATATTTGAATCTATAAATTTATAATGCATAGATTTCTAGGTAATAGATATACTAAAAAGAAAGGTATAAGTATACATAAGACTTAAGTACTTCCTTATTATTCCTGACTAGTCAGAAAGTTATGGAAGGTATGTACCTATCATATAGGTAGGTATTTATACATATGGATACACACAGTGCCTCTTCGAAAGCAATACTTATAAGTAATTATTGATCAAAATCTTGTTATTGTCAAGGCAATATTTTTAACATACACTAGCCGAATGGATGGAACCAGTGAAATACTTTGCAACAATATTTAAAAGCTGTAAAATGTAGAATATCGATCCAGGCCGCTGGGGCTCAGGTCAGCACATGCTGACTAGGGTATGTAATTCTGGACTGACCTCAGAAATGCAGCAGCCGACCCTGGAGCCTCGAGGACCTGCTCAGTCAGCCCTGTACGACGACACGGCCTGCAACACCTGGCGCGGCATCTAGTCCTTGGAACGAGGAGTGGTGCTTGAAGGGAAGATAATTTTACTAAATATCTCAGCCTCATCAGCTACTGGAAAAGATTAGATGAAGGCTGTGACACTGGCGGATAACTAAGTATTCAGTTTTTAAAACACGATGCAGGTCACTATATTCATATTCTAGATTGACAAGTAACACTCAGTCTAATTTTGTATTCTAACTAACTCGGCGGTTAACGAGTTCCTGTGCAGTCCTACTAGGAAGGAAAGTTATTTTATAAGCCTTTGCACCGATTTTGTGGGCTACTATCATTCTGTATCATCATGTGTGAATATTATGAGCTCTGGCAGCATTCCTTGGTAGATGACATCAATTAATAAAGATTGATTAACACAACAATAACAATTGTAATAGTTGACAAATGAAACCCGGCTAACATGTCTTAGCTGGGTAAGTAAATGATCAGTCATGCCACCAGGATAAGTAAAATGTTCAGTACTTCATATGAAAAACATTAACAAGGTCACCTTTAGGTATGTTCGTCAACACTAAGGGCAGGTCTCGGCCAAAACCTTAAGGCTTCGCCTTGTTGCAACTTCAAAGGTACGTAGGTAGGTACCTACTTACATTGTTGTAGGTTCGATTTTGAAACCATTAAGTCAACCTAGATAAAACAAAATAAAATAGCTCGATTAAATAAAGATGGTACGTAAAGATGTTAGTTGTACCTGATCAGACCTGATGCAACGACAGCCAACATAGACTCTCTAATCTGTGGAAGCAACAATCATGGTGGCGGGAACATGGACAGTTGGACGAGCCACCTCGAGCCTGACTTATCAATCAGAACTGACAGTTCGCCAACAGCAGATAGCTTGCGGCTATCTATAGGTAAACTTAGGTAGTTAGCTATACCCACGAAAAAGTCCTTGGACATCGATATGACAGTGGAACGGCGAATAACTGTGACACTCTTTAAAGCAAAAAGGCTTGTTGTTGTCCAGCTAAGGAAGGTTACCTACTTCAGCGACCTGGTATTGCATTCTGAAAGAACTGCGAAGAGTTAATATTATGACTAATTATTATTACTTATTTAGAAAGTTTTCAGCAAACTCTAATAAATCAAGCAGCTACCATGTCACCGCTGCCCGGTTATAACTCTGTACTAGCTTAGTAGATATATATACCAGTTTTAGCCTTCAGCTAGAGGCCAGAGAGCTCCTAAATGAGATGCAAGTACGAGCATGACGCAAGTAATTTTTTTTTACTTGGTAACTAGTTACGTAACTAACTGAAAGATCCATAAAACAGTTGAGCATTACTCAAAATGGAATTGTGAAAACGGCACGTCTGCATCTTAACCAGTCAGTCTAAGTAGTTTCAGCAGATACAGTGTTGAAAAATAGTTATGAAACTTTTGCGCCAGAATCGAATTAAAAATACATTTTCATTAGAGAAGTCGTTTAGGCATGAATAGGTACTTTCACCCTTTGGATTGTGCTCCAAATGATGACCTTCGAAATTCATAGAAATTTAATGACGACTGCCATTGTTTATTATCTAGCCCCGTACATTGAGTAGGGCTGCGGCTACACGTGATGTGATACACAGTACACAGTAGGTATATGCATGTTCCCAGAATAGTGGAAGTTATAATTTTACCAAAAGGTAGTCGTCTCGTGCAAGAGCACCGTTACTCGATTTATTCGATACACAACTAGTAGACAGCTGCTGCGTAGGAGGTTCACGCATTTTTCAACAAAGAGCTCGGATACACACTCACAATCCACTGGGACATAAGGAAGACAGCTAATATGGTGCCACTCAGAAACCGCGATGACACTCCGATCATGATCACCCGACAGTAGGATCATAATAAATTCGGTAACTTGTGAAGCGGTATGGTATAGCAACAGCGACTTTCACGAAATCAGGAATTAGCTCAGTGCTTTTAGGTTGAACACTCGCCGGTGGGATTCACTTTGCTCACAGCCGAGAAAAGAAAAGACTCAAAGCTGGAATCTGCCGATGTGTCATGACACTTAAGATAGTGTCTGGGGGGTCACTTTATATGACGAAAAACGAACTTTCAGTGCACTGCGGCGCGAGCTATCTGTTTGTATGTATTAAACGTGCCGATTGCACGACAGCTCTCGTTCGTTCGTTTCTCATCAGTATAGAGTAACGCTCCTGTACTTACCGTGCGTCATCATTCCCATGAGCAGTCCAATGATCTTAAGGCAGTTTAGAACAAAAGCTGCATTAGACAGTTTCTTCAGCAGAGACATCGAAATAAAAAATTTATTGCACAACTATCCCCAGGAGCAGTCTACAGGTCACTTTGGGCAGTTCAGAAGAAAGCTGCTTTAATAGAATACCCTACCTCAGCGGAGGCATCAAATTGAAGTGCTATAACACTTTTAGAAGCGGTGCACGTTACCCGATTTGTCGTCATCCATGCCGATGCGGCTACGGCGACTGCAGGTGGTTACTCCGGCTTCCTTGGTGTGCCCTTGTATGGCTAACATGACCAACCTTGGCAGTAAACGTTCGTCTGCATATGCCAAAATCACTGATGAATGGCGCACGTTACTCGATACCTTCTAAATAAGTCACTCATAATGATGGCTGATGATGATGATGACCGTGCTAGCAATAGTGCAGGCGGTTCCGCTGAGCATAAAATCTCTTCCCAGACAGGGGGCGTTTGGATCTGGCAACCAGAACAGGAGTGCCAGGTGTGCGCAGCGATGCAGGTGGGACAACACAGCCGCCAGGGCAGGAGTGCATGGCTGGGTCTATGCAGCGATGCAGGTAGCACAAACCGGTGGCCAGGGCCAGGACCGGGTGTACGCTGCGATGCAGGTGGCACAAAACGGTGGCCAGGGCCAGGACCGGGTGTACGCTGCGATGCAGGTGGCACAAAACGGTGGCCAGGGCCAGGACCGGGTGTACAGCCGCCAGGGCAGGAGTGCATGGCTGGGTCTATGCAGCGATGCAGGTACCACAAACCGGTGGCCAGGGCCAGGACCGGGTGTACGTTGCGATGCAGGTGGCACGAGACGGCGGCCAGCGCAGGAGCACAGGGCCGGGTGTATGCTGCGATGCAGGTGGCACGAACCGGTGGCCAGGGCAGGAGCGCAGGGTCGGGTGTACGCTGCGATGCAGGTGCCACAAGACGGCGGCCAGCGCAGGAGCACAGGGCCGGGTGCAGGTTACACGAAACTTCAATTTCACCGAATCGGCCTGCCTACCCTCAGCGGGTAGGTACCGGCGGATCACATTAATCGCCGCACATGCCACAATGTCCCAACATACTGAAACTCGGAGCCACGTGCTTCCTGTAAAAAATCCTATGACGGTCCTGGAAAGCTCCTGTTTGTAAAGCCTTACATAAGCTATAATCAAGTGCATTATTGTAATAGCAAAATTTTTATCAACTGTTTTCTAAAAATATTAGAAATTGAGGGTAGAAAAATATATTTTTATTATTTATTTTTTTTCCTGTATAAAATTAACATATGCTTTACTTAAAGCGGTCATTAATGTAAGTATCTAGCTCAAGCGCCACTAGTAGGACCGGAATATGTGATCAATCATCACCACGACTATTGAATCGGACCCTACTGCGTGGGATAAAAACCCCAAGCGCCGGAGCATTATGACCAGTGGCTGAGCTTTTAAAAGCAGTAAATAATAGCATTTTACTCACGGCTTATCAACTCAAACCTTTGTTGCGAAATCCTCAGCAATGGCTGCGTGCGCAGCAGCCGGCAGGCCCCGCGCCACCTGGTCCGCATCACGCTACAGCTCCCGGCAGCGAGGACTCCGCAAATTCAATATTATATTTTTCCCCGTCGGAGCGAAGCCGACGAGAACCGTGGCTACATTGAGCCATTTTGCCGAAGTGTTCACTTCAAAAATCAAAAACCAACTGAGGCGCGCGGGCGACTCACTCTATTTATATAGGCACCCGCACCTTGCAAATTAAAGGTGGAGAGAAAAATGGACTTTATTTAACTGTCACTGTGACCCTTATGATGCCGAACACGGAGAAAGTCGAAACGCCATATCTCCCAATGTTTAACTAGGTTTCAGATAGGCTCAGACTACATAATATGAAAATAGCAACCGTTCGATACTGGTATTGCATTTAGGACTATTATAGCGAATTGATAGCCCTAACGACCGCCATTTCATTTTGTTTCTTGATTTAGGTACGGGCCTTACATAATAACTAATATATACCTGTGATTACCAAATACTTTGAATACTTGGGATAACGGAGTGCATGGTGTTTTCTACATATTCGAATGACGGCTGTCCCAGTACAACACCTTGTCTCACGACTACGCTTTGCAACTTTTGCACTTACGATAATGACTTGCAAGTCGGACAGTTTTTCAGTGTCAGAAATTGTTGGCCCTACCATGAAAACCTATGCTAACGTATACGAGACGCAGTCAAGAGGTATCATGCCGTTTCAAATTCTGTTTTATTACACTCGTTAAACGTGGTTAAGTTTTTGTACGGTAATACAGGTTTACCCAATATAGATGATGATGATTCCTCTTGATGATATTCAGCAAACTTAACATTATAACTGATTTACCAGTTTTGATAGCTAAATCTTGTGTCCTGCCTAATCTAACTCTATAGGGTTCTTATAACAAACGAGATAAATGATAACAACATTTTTTTGGGGATTTTTTTATTATTTTTTTTACAATTAATCAGATATTATATATAACATACATATCAAACCAGCCGAAGTATGGCTAAACCCATTTATTATCTAAACTTACGAACAATACAAGAAATTGATACATCTCAAATTCACCTTACGTTAAATATATAGATATATTATAATATATGCATCCATTCTACATATAATTCTACAACCTACTTATACTCATAATCTAAGTTTGCATAAATTCAAAGTAAATATGCCCAAAAGAAATATTGTTGAACTATGAATATATAACTTTTTGGCAATTAATTGAGTATCATTTCTGTGCATAGCAAAATTAATTTTCTTTAACATGTAACTTAGATCTTATTAATAAAGAGGCCACAATTATAACATGCGTTTCTGTCGTCAGTTCGATTACATAGGGACTTTTTGTTTTAACAATATTTATTGCCTATACTATATCTTATGTAATGTAAGAAAAATATCCTTACGCATTAATAACTGAATTAGTCTAGTAGTGCTGTGCAGTGACGCAGAGATGAGAGGAGAGTGCGCGGGGGGCGGGCGGGGGCGGCGTGACGTCACGGGCGGGTCCGCTCCGCTCCGCCCGCGCCTCGCTCGTCTCTACGTCACCTTGTGCGTACACATTGCGCTAACGATACAGTACGATACAATTACAACACTTCACATAATGATCAAAACGACTATTTTTCACCTACATAAAATTTTCCAAATGTTTATATTAAAATATTTCTACTTATTGTAACCTCTAATTAGTTACAGCCAACTTTACAAATAATTGATACATTAGACTCTCAAATAGATCTCTACTACCTATTATTAATGGTAATAAAAATAAAGAATAAAATACTTCTAAACATTGCATTTCAATCACATAAGGTTTAGTTTAATTATACAATAATAACATTCTTTTAAAACCCGAACATAAGTATTACGAGAACTTTGATATCGTTGAGTTCTGGAATGGAAAATAGCACACTTAAATTCACTAACTGTTACACTTACATATAATTATTGTTCTCCTGCTTTACTTTAAAATACTTACATTGCTTTTAGGTAGTCTCAGAAAAATAACAGTAAAATATACCCACTATTTAATACGCTGATAAAATTCATGATAAACACCTTAAAATAACTTAAAACAAAGTTAAAGTGTACCAAATAACAGTGCAGTGCGTGTGATAAGTACGGGAAGTCAATAAATAGTGTGATATAAGGATATATGTGAGGTTATACAATGAGGTAATATAGATAGAGACGTGATACTCCGACAGACTACGCTATTATTTGGTACGGAGAGGCGAAGGTACCACTCGCCACGGCTCGGCGTGGCTCACTGGATGGACACTCAGTACATACAAGTATTACTATTAAGGCAGCCAATCATGCACTCGAATGACATCTAAGTATATCAATATAAATTTTCCTACGTGTGCCCCCATCTACATCCGTTATGAAAATACAACTTTCGAATAAAAATAAAAACAACAAAGTTAATTTGAACAAGAAAATAAGGAACACTAAAGCAGCAATCAAATTGCGAACACATTTTGTACTACGTAAAAATAATACACAACCCTTTGCGCGAAAAGACTGATAAGTTGCACTTTTTAAGTTACAGCAGACCTGTTACACTTCCTTTTAATACTAGGACAATTTTAGAATAAACTTTTCCATCACAGAAAATTTGCACAGAAAAAACTATTATATTTTTTATATTTATTTAGCCTATTGATATAATTATGACAAATTTAGGTGTCTGCTCATTACATCAGCAGTCGTGCCGATGTCACATGACTGAGAGTCGACTCGTAACCGGGTGTTGAATGAGACGCGACTGAGCTTATCCTACGCTAACTACACTTAGGTATTACTTCCAATAACATAGCGGCGAGCGCGCAAGGCGCTGCGCCTAACTTGTACTTTACAACTCATAGGTGGTGTCAACATCGTCTTAGAAGAGGACCACGTCAGTCGATACATTCAATATGATGCTCCAAACACATTCAACTAAACATATCGAAACAGATATGACAAACAAGGTCGGTACGTACTATCATGTTCACTTATCAGGTTTCAAACCATTAGGAATATGTTTTGAATATTAAACTTAACTCGTATTATGGGAATTACAGATATGAATCTAACAAAATATTTAGAAATGTTGTTGATATGCAACGTTGCAAGATGAAACAAACTGGAGATGACATCGGTGGTATGTGTGATCGAGGTATCAGTCTCCGTACGGGTGATGTCATGTAAACTTTAACTAATCTATAATGTTTCCAGAGGGCAGGAGCTGCCAGGAACGAGGTGGGACAAACTACTCAATAGCTTGCTCGTGTTTGTACAACTTAAACCAATAGGTATACTAAGGAAATGCAATAATCGTTCATTCGTTAGGCATTTGTGTTGGGAAACATTAAAGTATAAATAGATATATGAAGCAGACTGTCACGTCACTAGGAGTGTCAATGGCAGTAGGAAACGTCTAATTAAATAAATATTTTCACCCGACTCACTGGATAATATTAAAAATATTTTCTTAATCACAGCTATCAGTCTGTCAAAATTTAAATTAAGTATATATCAGAATTGGATTAGTCGTTCCTCACTATATGTTATTTTATTATTCAAGTACAAGAGTACGATCAAGGTACAAAAGTGACTAATTTAAGACCGTAGAGTATTTGCTTGTTACACCGAATAGAAATATCGATAATGAGAGGATGCACTGTGCAGTGGAACTAGTTGAGGAATTTGGTCTCGGCCGATTACGTATTAGAGCGAGCGAGGCGGGGGGTGCCCGCCGCGCCGCCGGGTACGCTGAACACTGTCATAAACATTTCACACAGGTACAACAGAGATCTAATGAAACAATAATACGAATACAAACTAGTCATATTAGGATTCTATTATGCTCGATAACAATGTTTATTTATTTAAAGCGATGTTTGAATGCGAGATAGACTAGAGAAGCAGTGAGTGGTCGAGTCTACTGCATCAATTAACGACATTGGTGGGATGCTCTTGCTTCCTACACAACCCGGTTCCTTCATTCTATAACCGACCGTCAAAATTTTGATTTAACTACGTGGAGCCTAACTAGAATAAAGTACATCAAAAACACAAAAGGTACCTACGATTGACACATAAATCTCGTTAGTCGTGGACACAACCGGTGTACGCTACTGCACTAACAGATACGCTAGGTGTCGCGTGACGTCACGAGGCCGTGAACCGGCAACATGGCGACTTACTCAACTACGAAACTACACATAAATAGCAGTAAGAATATTTTCAGCAATCACATTGAGTTAAATTACCACATTAAGAGACAAATTTAGCTTAGTTCAACATTATATCATGGCCCTCTGTTTACACGTAAAGTCACTCAGTACATTTTTTTTGTTTATTTTTTTGTAGTAATCAGTTGTGTTTATCAAGAACACCCTTTGTCTTAGAACTATATACCAATAATACAAAAATCCATTCACTATAATTAAGTTTTTTTAGATATTTAAACACTAAAATATGAAACATCCTAAATAAACTCTGATATTCCAATTTTTAGGCATTAGCTCAATTAATTAAATATATGCTCGAGTGACTATGACAAAAGAGAAATAAATGCATTATAATAATACTAATGAACCATTCCCTTGTATGGATATTCGGGTTCCAAGCTGCTCGGCCAATCTTTAGTCTACCGTACACTACATGTATCGAAAGCCTTCGTTAATTTATATTTGGTATTCTCAAACGCACCACGTAACAAGACTAGAGGGATCCTTGCCTCTTGTGCTGCAGCCCACTCCATAGGAAGACTAGTTTTTGTTGATATCACCTAATGTGCTTCTATGTAGGACGTCAACGTCGATATAACGTACAAAAATATATATAAATAAAGACAACAAGCAAAACATTAACCTTATTAAAATAAAAAGGCCCTCAATAATATTGTACACTATCACTAATTTACATTTATCATAAGTTTACTTCGTTATATTTGAGAGAGATTTTTTAATTGGCGAACTTAAAGAGAATGTCTTTTAGTACGAATCTGCATCCGGTGGAGAAATGACATGCGACTGAAGAGTTGGTCCCTATGTGAGTACAATCCGGGAGTACAAGCGAGGGTAGTGCGGGACTACGGCGTTGCCAACAAATTGTCCAAGCCGTGCCAAACATGCATTACACAAGATCGATCACTATCTGCAATGCTCGCATCGCCAGTGTCGCGTCTAGATGCCTTGAATTTCCGGTGGCAGATCGCGTCGCAAGAAATGGTCCGTTTAGAAAGCTTTACTATAAATAAGGGTTTTAATTTAGTTTAGAATTTCACGCGTCTTAATGTGTTTAAAAATTAAAACTAACAACAATATAATGAGCAAGTAATAAGTGAACACTTGAGCTATAAAGCGGAGCAGCTTGGGGCTCGGGGCTCTTTGTACGTCGAGGTACCGGCAGACGTCTACTTTGGCATTGAGGTGTAATGGAATACAAAATTATAATTCAGTAGCGCAATCGATTATTACGTGAATACAAAATATATACGGGCAGTTGACAATACGGCAATTCAATATAAAAAAGTTAAATATTCATTCGGTAAACTTCATGAAATCCAAATTATAAAATACATAAAATTATTTACAGTTAGGTAATTATGTATATATATAAAATGTTGATTGATGACATAACACTTACGTTAAAAGAAGATAGCTAAGCTCATTAATGATTACAGTAGTCGGGGGGTGCCCGCAGCAGCCCGGTATTGTCTCCAGACTGCGCTACGCTACAGTGCTAGTCTCAGTGCCTAGCACTAACTCCACTATATTACAATTTAGAAGGGAACGATTACACCTGCCATCGGTTACGGTAACGTACCACAGTTCATTGAGGCACAATCATTGGTTTATTTATGCTTTACTTTTTTTTTGTTTTTTTTACGTTTTTTAAGTTTTTTTTGTTTTTTTTTTATATATTCCTAAAATTTACTTCTTTATGATAATTATTATTATTATAACTTTAGGTACGTAAATTTATTCTAAATAACAGAAACAAGTCACGTAATGTTAAAAGTGAAAGCGTGAAGCGTATTAAATCTTTAAGAATATAATTTCACAATATACACATATTACAGTATAGAATGAGATATAAATACACAACAACTTACAATAACACAGACTAAATTGCACTTAGCGTGCGGCGCGGCGGCGGCGGCGGGCCGGGCCGCGCCCGACTACGTCTCTTCATAAACATTATTAAGTACTGTTCACTTTTAAACTGACTAAATTTCAAGGCATGACTTCTTTCGTCTTTATACTATGGACGACGTATTCTACGGGGCACTGGAACATTTACTTCTGCTTGTCTAATTGAAAATTTAATATTCGTATAAAAATTAACTCTCGTAATTATTTTACTGTACTTTAACATGAAAATACATAATTTTCTGCACCAGTATTGCTATTGTGACTCGAGGCGATATTATTTTATACGTTACATTACAATATTAACATGAAGACACGGACAGAAGTAACCTACTAATGAAGGCTTCATACCAAGAATCGAAAATAATACCCTTATTGAATTGAGCTTTCAAAATTGGAATTTACAACCTGAAAAGTTATCGCGCGGCATTGAGTATTGCTCGCGCCTGAGAAACATAGGAACATCAGATCAATAACCCGTACCAAAATTATAATACCATTTTATATATGATTTGGAAGATTTATCAATTTGAACAAATATTATAAATTGTTCCAGACACCACTATATATCTTTGATACTCACTCTTTGGCACCTAAAACTTATGAATGTCATGACAATCAATTGGCCCCATTGAAGGCGAAAGAAAAGCTATTTGTTATGTCTCAAAATCTTTGATACTTTTCACAGAATTTTAGAAAACAGCCCATGTGTATTTTATTAATTTAGTTAAAAATATATGGGCTTTTATACACACTTTACACTAAACATATTATTGGTGTTACATTAATTGTACTGTCAGTAAAAGAATACGAATAAAAAATCCGCACCAAAAACGCATTGTTATTTGTTAAAACGGTCGAGTAAGAAGCGGCAACGGAAACTGCGAAGGAGGTTCCCACGGCTCTTACGCTAACTTCAAGTTTAAGTAATGAGAAATGCTACACTCGCGGCGTATGAACACACATCGACACATTAACACTAGGACATCTACGGGTCTGAAGCGATCAAACGGTTCATTAATGCACGAATACTTTCATTAGACACAACATCGCGATTACCTAACTTAATTGTATAATTTGTGAAGAGTTTTTGAGCGGGCAGCTCGACAAGGTACAGTGATTACTTACACCTAACTTAGCACTACTATCGTTATGTTTAATCGTAAGATCACTGGAAGATGCTCGAAATACATGAGAAAATGTACATTATAGTAAGTCGCGGGCGTGAGTCTCGGCGGCGCCGCGCGGGGCGGGCTACTGCCACTCTATGTCTTATCCTGTAACGTATTGGTAATGATATATTTTGGCAGAGTATCTCTGTGGCACACCATTAATAAATAAAAAGTAAATAAAAATGTAAATAAACTTTATCATAACAAACATTTACACATGCGATCGTTGCCATAAAATATCAATATTACGCTTACTAAAACCTACGATAGGACTTAAACGTTAACTTAACCTACATGATGTAATACCGAGAAACCTACGACTACAAGTATATTGTTAACAGAATATCTAAAGCATATGTCACTTTGAATAACGTTCAAATTGAGCCTATAGAAAATACCACAAATCTTTTATTAAATAGATATTGATATGGCTAAATTTAAGTTAGAACTTTATTCTTACCTATACACAAAAGTGTAATATTTTTAAATTACTGTCAATTATAGTACTTTTTATAACACTTCTCACAAATGTATGTAATATAAAATGATAAAACAATTTTCAATTTAATATATTAGGTTACCCTTACATTAATCGTATAATCTAGATAATTGTTTCATATATTAAACATAAAGTGGCACTTGAATCACAAATACTGGAAAAAATTTGGGGAAATAGTAGCATCGGCCTCTATCGACCGCTGGATCTATCTGATACTCTCCAACAAAATAGATTATCCTTATATTAGGCAAGATACTTTACATCACAGGATTACCGGATCGCGGGGCCGCGCGAGCGACAGGCGCGGCCCGCAATCTATACGCTCCTATAATAAATATATATATAGTGATTTCCATCTCAGACTATACAGCTTAAAAGGAATTTACCACTACAAGAATGCACTTCAAATCTCATAATTTCCAAATTTTTGTTATCATTTATAAAAAAAATTACAAACTAATTATAAAACATTTGTTAGTCGGCAAAATGCACTTATTCATTTATTGCTGAATAAAAATATCACTAATGGAAAACGAAGGCTCATCGAACGTGAGAATTTTTAAAATCAAAAATAAATAATTAAATACGATCAGTAAGTAAGTATGTGTAAAAAAAACGACGCAAGAAAAAAACAAACACTCAAAAGAAACGGAACGCAAACGCAACAGGGTCGGCGGGCGAAACAGCAACAGCCCGACAACAAAAAAATAAATATACAGACTAACATAAGGCCACGGGTCGTGACTGAGGTATAGCCCGCGACGCGCCGATATTTGGTGAGAGCGGGGTGTGACCGGGCCCGCGGTGCGAACACTTACTACGGTGACTAGGGGCTGGTTCAGATGGACTCCCCGCCGAGCAGGTCGGGGGGGAGGAACGAGTTGAGGGAGGAGGGCGTGGCGCGCTGCTCGTGCTGCTCGGGCCACAGGAAGCCGCCCCAGGCGTCCTTGCCGCCGCCGCCGCCACCGCCGCCGCCGCCGCGCCACGCGCCGCCGCCGCCCGAGCCCAGGTGCTGCAGGATCATCTGCACGTCCGACTCGGCCGGCGACTCCGCGAAGATCGTCGTGTTGCTCAGCACACAGTTGTTCAGGGCCATCTGGGCCTGTGTACGAGAGATGCAGCGTTTGAGTAAAGGTGGAGGAATCTATAAAGAGCTTCAAGTCTAGAAAACCTATACTACATATACTAAGCCTGATTCTGCCGCAGCCGCAGCCTGCAGCCATCATCCATTCAGACCATGGCGGTAGAGAAAACTGCCATCAGTTGGAATATTTGACAAGAAGTTGGACTCACCTTGGCGGCCTCCTCGCGGGTGGAGTAGCGCGCGAGGGCGATGCCCTGGTTCAAGTATAAGTGGAAGTTCTGCAGAGGCCCGTGCTGCAGGCACAGAGTCTTCAGGGTCGACCCGTCGATCTGCAAACACGGAATACACTGCGTTATTTACATCTTCATAAGGAACAGTTACGTTTGTACAATTCAGCTCGTCAAATACGATCTGATAGGCATTTTATAATATCGAATTTGGTATTCATAAGATAACATTCAACTCAAAACACGATTCCATTGTCTAATTCTGATCATCGGACATCTCATCAACATAATAACCGGTCTTTAATGACCACTAATTAGGTTAGAGCGCGTCATCGAAAAACAAGATTGAATAATCCGTCATTACGCTACCTGTGCTGTCAGATTCTTGAGCAGGAGCCAAGTGGAGGCCTGCCAAGTGGGCACCGAGCGCTGCTGCGAGTTGTGGTGCTGCGGCCAGGCCTTGTTGAGGCCGGGCGGCGGCTGCGTGCGCGCCTTGCCACCCCACGCGTCGGCGGGCGGCTTGCCCAGCGCGCCGGGCGTGGAGGCGGGCGGCGCGTAGCTCCACGTGGACGACGACAGGCTGCCCACGCTGCCGGCGGGTGGCGACGTCTTGCCGCCGAGCATGTCCGAATCCTTGATGCCGAGCGACAGCGGCGAGCGGCCCACCGAGCCCGGGGTCATGGCCGGGTCGTCCTCCACTGACTTCATCTGATTACCCTGGGAGAAATGTAGCATTATTGCACATAATTTGCGGCGCCCGTGCCAATGCGCAGTGCATTACAACGTGGCTGCTGATGTATTGATTCACGTGTCATGTTGTGTAATGTAGCAAGAATATTGTTGATACTTCATACCTGAATCCAATTTTAGATGGATACTGAGCTAAACATGTTAACAGCAAAAAAAGTTTAGTACAAATTGTGAACAGACACATTATTTATTAACTCTTTATCTTTTTCATACATACTGTAACATCATACAAACTTATCACTTAGCATTCAAACAAAAGAAGCTTATAGCTTCTCCCTTTCATCGTCATGTTACGTTTTATATATAGCATTGCTGTAAAACACCTGCAGTAGCTCTATAACTACCCTACTCTAAGTCCACACACACAGGAGCGACGGTCTCACCTTCCAGGGCTTGCCAGGCTCGAACTCGGGCACCAGGTCGTAGACGGGCTGGTGCGGGTGCGACGGCCACGCGTCCTTGCCGTCCGCCACGTCGGCGCTGCTGTCGCCCCAGCCCTCGCTGCCGCGGCCTACGCCCCATGTGCTGGAATGTGATTGGCTGGTTAGTGTTGAAGATCATGTGATTGGCTGGTTAGTGTTGTAGATTGATATCATTGTTGATCTTTTAGCTGCCGCAATAATGGTTTATTTTTGACCAGACATTCTGTCGTGCTGTCTAATCTTGAGTTTGCTGATGATGATGTTGACCACAATTGCCTATACGGGGCTGCAGATATCAGTACAGGCTTGAATGTATAAGTTAGTAAAGTTTTATACAATCGAAAGATACGACCAGTCACTTCTGCTGAAGACCCATAGCTTTAGGAGCAGACATGTTCTTGAGCTTAAACAGGAATCCGGAAGTAACCAATAGATGAGAAAAGCCCGAAGCAGTGGCTGATCATTATAACTTTTTGATATAACGACTTAATGATGTAGGCATCTTCACGAGTCTTTCATCTCTGACCTTGCATCAAAGACTCTATCACCTAACTTGAACCAACGCCATCACACTAAAAAATACATTATCTGTAGCTAAAATTCTACGAATATAAACTCACGAGTCAGGCTGCAGCCCCAGCTGGTTGAGCTGCGGGCTGGTGGTCTTGGCGGTGCCGGGCGCGCGGCTGAACTCCGAGCCCTCGCCGTCCTTGTCCAGCGACGGCAGCTTCCACTGGTTCAGGCGCGACTGCTGGTTGCCGCTTGCGCCGTATGGCTGTGGGGTTGTGGCTTGTTAGTTTAGTTGTCATTGAAGGAAGCGGAAAATGGGATACGTTTTGTGTGTTCTGTGTATTTGTGTGTCTGCAGTCATGTAATGGTAGTTTTGATTGGAAAGGATAAATTCGGATACGCTTTGTATTTGTTTGACAGAGACTTGAAATGGTTCTTATCTACACCTAAACTTTTGCGTAACGACATACTAAAATGATACATGCTTAAAATGCTTTTGCATAGGAATACAGAAGTCACAACTAAACTCTATACAAAAACTCTTCTAAAACTAATCATATATGTCCATAAATTTACTAAACAACGTTTTAACTATTTACTTTAATACCGAATATCCTTTGATTCCTTTGCAAACAAACTGTTCTAGTTCCATTCTTGTTATTCTAATTAGTGAACCTATTGAAGCTGAAAGTTTTAGGAATCATTGCATTGCACGCTTGAATAGCCGCCCCGCCATCAAATGACGCAGCAGGAATCTAACTTGCTAACTAGTAAATAGCTAACAATGCAATCAATGAATTGAAAACATAGAACATCGTTATTTATAACGATAACCCAAACTAAATGAAAACCTGATTTACGAAACAGGCACAGTCATACCCACAGAAAAAAAACAATCAACTTATGACACTCCTCTGTTCCTACCTGGGTAAAATTAACCACATACAAGTTAATTTAATTACTGTTAATAGCTGGGAACGCTGAACTCTTATTTTCCGCCGCTTGATTTATTACTCGTGAAGGTTACTCGTCTTACATAAGTATTACCTTTGTTTACATATTTTGTAATGTTTATTTATGTGATTCTATTTTCCTTGACTCTAGTGTGGTCATTGATACAAGCGATCATCATTTCTACGATCGTACTTATGTGAAATTGAGTGTTTATATTTATTTTACCTATAGCGTAAGAAACGCTACGGTAGAAATTAACGACTATCTTAACGATTTCTTGTCTACCAATTAGCTAATAAAACTTACTTTTTGTTAAAATAGTTTGAGGCTATTATCATTAGTTAATTAAGAACATTATTTCTTATGGCATCTTCAAATTAATTATTTATTAACATTCAACGTGAACCGTTTGCTTCCAAGCTATTGATTTCTTCATTCTTTTTAACAGTCTGTTATATGTAGACATTAGCCTTGAGACAGTTAGCAATTTGCGATTATTACATCCCTGCCGTGAATTCCCTGTCCTTCATCACGATATAAATTATCCGTCTATTGAAGAAATATTGCCATTTATAGTCTTTCTTTTATTCTCGATCGATGGTAGGGCGTGGTCTTTTGCTATTATAATGGGTAGGAACAATCTGAGGTAAGGGATGGTAACGGTAAGGGTAATGGTAAGGGTAAGGATTGTGAAAATCATAACTGAAGCCAAACTTTTGTGTTGAAACAAATATGAAGTGTGTAATATGTATAGGTATTTTTCTGTGTATCGCCTGTGGCATCGAAGCATCTAACTGTGGAACCGATAGAAATGTGTTGATTCGAAGGCGACTTAAAATATAGCTATTCAAAAGATGTGAGCATTAGTTAGGCGACTGGCAGTTCTCCTGGAAAAATCTTTCTGTCCTCTTTTGTTTTATTACCTATCTACCTACCGATATTTTGTACCTACTATGTGGTGTTGTGATAATTGATAACACCCAATATCATCGCTGTTATTGCAAAATGTTCGAAACTACATATTATTGATTGATTCAAACAAAAACATAAAATCGACCTTTCGACGACTTAGAACATTTTATGACGACGGTTTTCTCTGTTTTTTTCAGACTACAATGATTCTTTCACACATCTCTATCAGACATCTTACCGTCGGCGGGTCCTTGGAGATGCTCATGTCTCCGAAGTTGCTGGGCAGCTGGGCCAGCATGTCGTGGTTCTGTTTGTACAGCTCGTTGCCTCCCGACTGCTGCTTCATGTACAACGCTTGCTGCGTCGCGATTTGGTTCTGTGACAAAGGAAGATACGCGTCAATGTATGTTGAAATGCGCTGATAAGATAGCGGTGGGGCTTGGCAAGATTGTCGCATGTAACTTTTTGCGTATAAAATGTATTTTGATTAAAGTGGAAGATGCTGATAGTAGTGGCTAGTTTGCATTTTTTTTATCAACTTTGAATGTTGCTGCATAATAATTATCTTATCGAAACAAAATCTACAGGTAGCAAACAGTAAACAAAATATGATTAGAAAATATGGCTGTGTTTACATAGCGATAGTGTCGTCGCACCGCCTTACTAAACCATGATTACGTAATTGAGGTCGTCTATGAGAGGAAACTTTTATGGGATAATTAGGTCAAAGGTGTGGCATATCTGGTTTCATATGGGTAAGGGATGCACGATATTTCTCCCCTAGTGTCATATTATCTGTACCTTACGGACCGGCACCGTAGTAGGTAGTCAGCGACTGACGCTAATTTGACTGGCTAATGCATTCACCATGGTGACCCTAATATAGATCTAGTAATGTTACCGACACGCTAAGATGATACATTATGGGCTACAATGATTTACCTGAAGAGCAGTAATCTGCTGTTTAGCCTTGGCGATGGACACGGTGCATTGCAGTGCCAATGGGGAGTTGGGCTTCGAGAGAGAGTTCTGTTGCACGAGTTGTTGCAAGACTTTGATCTGAAACAAAATAGATTTTCATGTTATATTTTTCATTTTGTAAATCCTTGGATTTATTTTCTTGTAGTCTTTGGTCAACAACCAACATATGATAATATTTTGCATAAAGAATAATGTAATATATATCCGGTCAAAATAAATTGCAGATCTCTAGTGCTTATCTCTCCCAGAGGTTGTCTGTAAGACATCGCTATCTACAAGTGTAAGTGCTAAGATAGAGGGTTATATTCCCTTTAGCTCTCTTTAGATCGACAGACAAGGATGATTGGCCGTCGGTGTCATGTTTCCTATTTTTTATTTATCGTTATTTTCCATTGAAAAAATCAGAGAAATAAGAAATGCACGTGTTTTATTTTGCACAAATAATGCATAGCACGCGTATCCGGTCAATGTGCAGTTTATTTTTTACAACTTATAATAAATAGGCATGTTTATAAACACGATTTCACAATGCGTTACAACTACAACTAAACTTTTATGCACACACGTAAAAAAATATTATAATGTTATCAAATTTCAAGTGTTTATGTTTACTATTTTCATGCTTTGTCCTTTATTTAGGTTATCTAACACGCTATTCTTAGCTGATGTCAACACACCAACCCCAAATGTAATATAAAAAAATAACACTACGCCTTTATAAGCTCTATTATAGAAAACGTTAACTATGGCTTTTCGCCTTTATTTTACCTTTATTTAGGTTATCTAACACACGCTTTTCTGAGCTGATGTCAACAATCTAACACCGAATGAAATATAAAAAAATAACACTACGCCTTAGCTATACTACAGAAAATATTATCTATTTATTCCTCTTCGCCTATATTCTACTATGTCAGCTTATAAAAGGTGTTAATAAAACATGTTGAATGTTTTATAAATAAAGTAACATAGTATTGTAGTTAGGCTGGCTGAGCTGAAATTAAGCGAATATGTACAAAGGTTCCACTCGAGACAGCCACATACAGGAACTTCGCCCCCTCTAAGAATAGAATAGAATCATCATCATCATCATCATCAACAGCCTTCTAACGCCCACTGTTGGATATAAACCTCCTTACTTGCACGCCAATTCTTCCGGTCATGTGCCGCTCTGGTCCACTGATTCCCCGCAACCCTGCAGATGTCATCGGACCGATAGCAGAATAGAATAGATTAGTATTACATACCTGTTGCAAGAGCTGGTTGAGCAGCACGAGGGTCTGCGGCGCCAGCGGCTGGTTGAGGATCTGGTGGTTGAGGTAGCCGGCCGACACCGCCATCTGGATCTGCTGCACCAGCATGCGCAGCTGCGCCGTGCTCGGCTGCCCGCTGTTGCCGGTGCCACTGTGAAAATACCAAACATGTTAGCTTGTTGTAAAGTTAGACAAAGACGGAAATTATGGGATGACCTTGACAGGGATAGCATCAGGAGACGCGTGGGGTAAGCACAAAGAGGCCATTCAGTGAGACACGAAAGGGACAACATAAAACAAAAAGTTATTAGTTAGATGTTCTAAATACCTGTTGGGGTTGTAGGAGTGGTGATGCTGCATGTTGGGCGGCGGCGGCTGGTTGAGCAGCTTCTGCACGGCGGCGGCGGCGGCGGGCGCGGCGGGCGGCGGGAAGGCCTGGTGCGCGTAGTGCTCGTCGCGCCGCCACGCGTCCCCGCGCGCCGCTGCCAGCAGCTCTAGAGCCTCCTCGGCGTTCATGTCGCGGCTGCGCAGCGCCGCCTCCGCCTCCTCCTTCTTGTAACCCATCTCGATCAGGAAACGGAATTGCTTGCTGTTCCACAGCATTTCTTTCGGAATCTGCTTGCCGATCGAACCGCCTTGCGGGGGCTTAGGTCCACCCCATTCGCCGATATCGTCGGGCCAGCCACCAGGGCCGGCCGGCTTGTTGGGCTTCGGCCACAGCGCGGGGCCGGCCGCGTCGGGCCAGGCGGGCACGTCGCGCTCGGGCCAGGCCGGCGTGTGCGGCTCCTCCCAGGATCCGTTCCTCTGTCCGTGGGCGCCCCAGACCGCGTCGGGCTTGTTGGGCGCGGGCGGGCGCGGGGCGGGCGGGCCGGGCGGCGGGCGTGCCATGCCGCCCAGGGCTCCACGACCGGCCCACACGGATGTGCCGTCGTCGAAGCCTCCGGGTGCGCGGCGAGCTACCGGCGGAGATGGCTCCTCCCATCCTGATCCTTTCATTGAGTCCTTTGGGCCCTGTGACGACAAAACGGTAATTAGTAACAATACACCATTATACAAGATGTTACATTACATGAATGTGAATAATAGTATGAATGTGCAATAAACTCTCTTGTGAAGTACTGACCTGTGCGCCCCACTGGTTGACGCCGGCGGCCGGCATCATCTTGCTGGGCGGCGCGTGCTGCGTGTTGTGGTGCTGGTTCCACATGTCCCCGTTGAGGCGGCCGGAGATGCCTCCGCGCAGGTCGTGGCGCGGGTCGGCGCTGGGCGCGCGCGGGTCGGGCCCGCGGCCCTCCAGGTGCAGGTCGCCGCCGCGCGGGGGCTCCCCCCACGCGTTCCAGTCGTCCTTCTTGGGCACGCGCCACTGCTGCGCGTGCTGCGGGGGCGCGCCACCCCACTGCTGCGGCGGCGGCGGGCCGGTCCACACGTTGGCGGAGTCGCCCGCGTCGTCGTCCTCGCCCCACGTGCCGCCGATGTTGGTGGTGGGCGTGTGCCCCCACGGCGTCTTGGTGGCCGGCTGCGGCGGCGGCTGCCCGCCGTTGCGCAGGTTCGCCTCCCAGAGGTCGGTGCCTAGGAATGCGCCTAAACAATTATAACTAATTTAATATCGGATGTATTTTGCGAAAGGCATTCCGAAATTTTGACTTATTTTGTTTTTTAAGTAGCTGAACATAAAACTTTATGGCTGCGGTAACGAGGCAATAAATTTGAAAAAGTGCTAATTACCGTTGTTGACGCTGGGCTTCCAAGCTGGCGGGGCGCCAGCGGCGGTGGGCTCCACCTTCGCGCCGGGCTCGGGCGAGCCGGGCACGTCCCAGTTCGTATCCTGGTTCACATGTTGCTGAAACAAATAGTTCAACGTCAAGCCACAGTTACATTATGCCGGCGACCGTCACGCGTATGCAAATGAATGCTTATGAGGCTACTCACGCCGCCCCAGCCGTCCTGGCTGAACAGCGCCTCGCGCATGGAGTTGAGTTGCTCGATCTTGGCCGAGGATGTGGTGTTGTTCCCGTTGTTTCCGTTTCCGGGAGACGGCCCGTTCGTCGGGGCACCGTTAGGAGAGTTGCCTCCATTTCCGTTAGTCGGGTTGTTCACGTCTGAAAATAATATTTATTATTAAATTGACTATTGATTGATGTTTTTTAGAACCAAAGTATGTTTACTATTTTGAGTCTGTTGAGACTTGGCATCATCATTGAATGTCTTGGCAATATTTACTTGAGCATTGTTCACATAGCATATTATTCCACTGTTATGCTAGTTTATCTAAAAATATTATATGAAAATTCATAACATAATAATAGCTTACTACAACTCCCAGTAGTATGTAAACTGTTTAGTCTAGGCGTTGAATAACTACCTATTTACCACATGGACTAAAGAAAGCTAGCCAATAACAAACAAATGTGACTTACTGTCCGGTTGGGAAGTAGGCGGTCGCTGCGCCGTATTGTTCCACTGTTGCTGCGGATTGTTCGATCCGTTATTACTTTGGGCACTAGAGCCACCGCCCCAGTTGCCAGCTGTTGGGAATGGAAATATTGATGAGAAAAGAGTCAATATTGTTAATGTAGGTATAAATTCATATGAGAGCATGAGTGTGAATACAGATGGCGAAGGCAATAGAACCTGCATATATTATACTGACGAAAAGACTCTAAAATAAGGGAACAAATGTAAATGCATGTGATTTAGTGTGTGCTGAAGACACGTACCATTGTTGTTGTTGGCGGGCGGGCTGCCCCAGCCGGTGGCGGCGTTGAGCGAGCTCTCCCCGCCGCCGCAGAGGCGCAGGCGCGGGGATCCCCAGCCGTCCAGCGCCGCGCCGCCCATGGCCCGCAGCACCCGCCCCTCCTCTCTCACGAGCTCTAACATTGCGTCTATCTTGAGATCACCGTTCGCGAAAGTCGTCAAAGACTTCACCTCTTTGCTCATCTCTTCCACATTATTGTCATGGTGTGTTCTTTCGGACTTGTCATCATCGGTTAACATTCGAGTAGTATTCGTTTTGCATAGCATATCATGAGCAGACGTTTCGTTCAGTAGTTGCGTCTTGCAAGGCTCATTGCGTATAATATAAACTGAGGATTTAAAAGCGTAATCAGACTTGTTCATATACTCTGGCGCTCCACACGCCATCTTATAGTTTAAGTTAAAGCTACTGAAATACGGGTCACTGTATGAGATACCCTGGACTGTTATGGCGTTAATCGTTAAAGGAATGCAGTAGTTAGGCGTTTCGCCAATCATTTGGTTTTGTTGGATACTATCAACAAATTCTATGTTATAAATATTATTATCTACCATTTTTACACTAAGTCGCTGACTCTCATTCTCGACTCGCTTATAAGCACCAAATTTATTTGTGTTCACCACCAACATTGAGGTGGAGTAATTACATTGCATTGGTTCGGTAACAGTATCAATAATGGAGTAACAATTATCCTTAATTAGATGTGGAACACATAATATTACAGAAACATTAGACATCAGACAATTAAATACCCTTAATAGAATAATTTTCTACAATATCCACCTAGCATTATACTTATTTTCACAGATTGCATATTGTTTCAATTATAGACTAAGTAACAATGGTTCGTAGTGATGCAGTCAATAAAGCAGGTAGCAGTGTTTAATGCCTCTATGGCAGAGGGCAGGGTGAGATCACCACTGGAAGCTGCTGCAGACTTGCCTCTAGCCCAGAGTTGCCCAGCCCTACAACAACCACAGAACCACATTAGTATAAACCCTCAATATAACAACAACCATCTTACAATCTATAGAGGGTATAACACATACCTTATAGGACGGACGAGAGGCTGAGCTGTATATCACAGATAAAGAGGGCTCGGCAGATCCTTGGGAGCAGCTTATGCAGTCAACTCGTAACATTTGAATTAATCTGAGGACAATAAAAAACTGTTAGTGGATGTGAAATGAGGTTTCTCCTCATGTTTTGATGCCAATGGCTAAGTTATATGCTTTACTTAACTATTTTTTATAAATTAACTGTATTTAGAACATTTTAATCAAAGATCATTTTCATGGTATGGAAACAAGATTCAGACACGAATTTTATTCAGCAAGATAAAACACAGGTAAACATAGCAAACCAGTATTTGAATTTTGAGGTTATTTCAAGGACTTCCAAATCGCATGAACTTATTGGAAACACTAACAATAAACCTAAATATGATTGTATATTTGACACAAAGCTCACCCACACCCACCCTCGGAAACTAAGCAATAAGCTACCGATGGCGCTGATCCTGGGAAGGTTCGATAAAATGGACAGACATTGCAGTAGCGTATCAACTACTCAAGTTGTTCTTTTGTCCATACGAAACCAAATATATAATATTTCGTATACTTATTGTTTTATATTATTTACCAGGCACATAGGTATCTACATTTCGGCCTTGAGTCTCGGCAACTTGATGTAGAATAGGTATCTGGTTCTATATTTATGTACACCTACCTATAACATTTGCTACTTGCTAGTATCTAGAGTGAAAGTTAGCACGACCTATATTGAATTTTATCTATCACTGACTACTCTGGCAATGTTTATAATGTGATTGTTACCTGTAATGAAGATACAGTTACAAAACTTCAATAATTTTCACGCATTTTGGATAGTGACTATAAAAAAATTCTTACGTGACACGAGTAAGCACAACGGTGTTGTATTACTAGAATGAGACAGAAGAGCAAACACGTTGATGATCCACTGTGAGTGAGAGAAAGACAAAACATACGACCTGAGAAAGCGATGCCATAAATGCTAAAAGCAAACGACGACACTTGATCACATATTATCACAAAATAAGAACTTGCGAGGCGTACCTTCGTTTGACATTGATGTTGGCACGTTAATTTTATAAATGTACAAAACTGCACAATCTCAAACCCCCGAGAAAACAGCTTCGACGGCTGGATGGAATGGAATTCGACGTCGGCGGGGTTCGCAGTTCGCACGAAGAACTACGATGTGATAATGTTACCAATACAAAACAACAGGCGTATTTCCTATAGCACGCATTGTTTGTAGCTTTTGTACATGGTCGGGTAATAGTAACTCGCTATATATAAATATAGTTGCCTATCATACGCTATATATAGTTAAAAGTTTGTTGACAAATAAAAATACACTTAGTGATCTGATTCATACGGTACATAATTAATAAGCAAGTCATTGTATTATAGAACCTAGCTACCAAATTGCGTATTAAATTTATAGAGTAGGTACGCATTATATAGCGTCTATTTTTCGATAGGTTGGTGTGGTGTTGCTGTCCATTATTTTATCTAGCTGTGGTGGCTGTGGCGAGGGGAATATAATGTACTGAATGTAGGTTCTCAGGAACGGAATCCAGAAGAAAGATGAAGGATTTTTTATCCATCAAGTTTTTGATAAAAAAGAAAGAAATTAGGGTCGGGTAGGCAACAGTGAGGGACTGGGATTTCTTAAATTATTTTGTATGATAGAAGATAGACGTTAGAACCCTAAAATCCATTTAAAATCACAGTCAACAAAGTTAGTTAGTTACAATAAGTTATTTAATGTTTCTCCACCAAAGAATTTTATTATTAACGAGACAGTTATTATTCTGAGTTAGCCACCCTTTTCTTGACACCCCGCTCGTTCTTTTCGTTGCAGTCGACGGTGGAAAGGCAGAATGTTTGAAGCGCCATGACATAAAATGTTCACCAGAGCGATTCAAAGTTTGAAATTTTCGAAAAAAAATCATATCTCTGTAATTATTGTACCTATGGCTTTAAAAATTAAAATACGTAAAACTGAAATAGTTTTCTATGTAATTCTGTATATAAAATGAATGTACATATTCTATTTACTGTAATAAGGGACATAAGACATAGGCATCTGAAATCTCAGTCAGGTAGAATTGGCTTAAACGACATTAACATTTTAATAAAATGCAAGTAAAAACAATTTAAAGACCAAGCAGATTTAACCATCACACCAGCATAATGTTCTATAATAATTTATGTTACTTTAAACATTCCATTAGAATGAATTAACCGCCAGACTAAGGCAATTTATATCTAAGATGAATGACTTAAAGAATAAATGAACTTATAATTGGACCTCAGAACTCGAGAACGGTTGAACCGATTTTGGTCTAGAAACATTTGTGGAAGTCCAGGGAAGGTATAAAAAGTAAGAAGGGTAGGGTAGCGTATGGTAGGGTAGGGTAGGGTAGGTTAGAATAGGGTAGGGTAGGGTAGGGTAAGAGGCGGTACCTGCGGGCCAGCTAGATTGAAAACAAAAATTTCATAATATCTGGGGGCACGGCAGCGGCAGTGCCCCCACCAAGTCGAGCAAAGAAGCGGCACGGCCGTACCATCCTTTTCTCGAAGCATTATCCTAATCCTAATCCTAACTAATATTATAAATGCGAAAGTAACTGTGTCTGTCTGTCTGTCTGTCTGTCTGTCTGTCTGTCTGTTACTCTTTCACGCCAAAACTACTGAACGGATTTGAATGAAATTTGGTATGCATACGGTCTGGACCCTGGGAAAGAACATAGGCTATTTTTTATCCCGGAATTCCCACGGGAAAACTTTTTAAGGCAAAGGTAAGCGCGCGGGAACAGTACTGAACGGATTTGAATGAAATTTGGTATACATATGGTCTAGACCCTGAGAAAGAACATAGGCTACTTTTTATTCCGGAATTCCCACGGGAAAACTTTTTAAGGCGAAGGGAAGCGCGCGGGAACAGTACTGAAGGGATTTGAATGAAATTTGGTATACATTGGTCTAGACCCTGAGAAAGAACATAGGCTACTTTTATCCCGGAATTCCCACGGGAAAACTTTTTAAGGCGAAGGGAAGCGCGCGGGAACAGTACTGAACGGATTTGAATGAAATTTGGTATACAATGGTCTAGACCCTGAGAAAGAACATAGACTACTTTTTATCCCGGAATTCCCACGAGAAAACTTTTTAAGGCGATGCGAAGCTCGCGGGAACAGCTAGTTTTATTATAAACTTTATTAACATATTGTTCACCGCGAAATCACTTTGAGATTGAGATCCAAGTGGATCAGGTTTACTTATTAGTTAATTAATAATCATAATCCAACCGACATTTCTTCGTCCGTCTCTATGCCACCATTTTGTCATCGCCTTTGTCCACCTTCCATCCTGCCTACGAGTTAAGTGTACTGCCGACTCCCATTTCAGTTCAGTGACCTGCAAACCGACGCCGAAGACTTTTGTCTTTTGGCGAATTACCACGCTGGGAATACGGTCTGTAAGCGAAATGCTTAACATGGATCGCTGTGCAACTCTAATTCGGTGCACAGTTTCCTTGATCAGTGTCCATGTATCGGAACTGTATGTTAGTGTGGGCAAGACACATTAGCAATTATCAATCCATAAGCAGCGGCGCTCGCTTTAAACTATCCGTCAGATTCATACAATATACGCTAGATTTGATAAGCAAGCGACGATGCTTTAGGATTGTTAATGGCAATGTGAGTTGGGTCTCACCCGACAGCCGGACCGAGAACAAAATCGACCGACGCCGACGATTAGTCGAAAATGGAGACACTTCTGGATGTTAGGAATAAGAGGGTTGCTGATGTCAATAGTGATCACCACTTAATCGATGGAAAAATGTGCTTGAAGATAGCGGGAGTTTAGGAGCAGGCCACAAGATCTGCCAAAGGTGTCATGTAGTTAAGCTGCAGGACCCACAAGTTAGAAGATAACTTAGTATCCAGATCGACAACAAATACCATCTACTAAGTCTGGACGAGGTCTCATTCAAAGATCACAGGTCTGGCATCAAAGACGTATTGTTAAAAATTTGGGAAGAAATAATAAGGCACAAGGAACACTTATAGAATGAATAGATGTCTAAAGAAACATGGGATATGATCAACCATCAAGGAAGACTTAACGTCGAACTAGACGATCATTCTAAAGAAGCACTTGCGTACGAGTATTTTCTTTGTGAACTTAATATCAAATGAAATTTATAAAAGGACAAACGCTGCTAGGGGTGACTCTATATCCAGAGATGAGACCACAACCATCTGCTGCCATAGGAAACATGAAGGATTTATACAAAGCATCTTGAAGAACATTGCAACAAAACCCAGGATATCTCCTTGTTACTATGGAAGATTGACTTTCAAGATGGTATGGCCACATTGCCCAAGTTTTTAATGATCCTAACCACCACCTGAGGAGTTGGATGCAGATGCAAATATACCAGGGGCATCTTGTTTCTTGATGCATAATCGTAATCATTATGATTAATAAAATCGGCAGGTCGCTAAGGCTAGTCTGAGGCCTTCGGGTGGCTTGAAAACGTCTGAAAGTTGGGTTGCCCACTTACCCGACAACTCTCTCAGCACAAGATTGCTTGTGTTGGGGTCCACCAACCACCGACCCGTGCTAGGCCAGCGTGGTGGACTAGGCCTAATCCATTCCTTCATTGGAAGGAGACCCGTGCCCCAGCAGTGGGGACGCAATGGGTCGTGATGATGATTAATGATGAGATTTATGACTATCCTGCATCTTGACAGAAATTTAAATATCCAACCCCCAAATAAGACGAATTGATACGGACCATACGATCGCTGAAGAGTGGCAAAGTACCAGGGAACGATGGATTTCCTACGGAGACATAAAAAAACAGGTTAGATGCAATACACCAGATATTGCACTCTTCAGCGATGGAGGATAATGAAGTGAAGTTAGAGTAAAAGTTAATTTAATTCATGTCCAACTTTTTCCTATAAGGTTTGCTTTTCGTTAAAATACTTTGTTCTGAAAATTATGGGATACAAGCAGGTCGTGGCACTCGTGGTCACTCACTTAAAACGTGGTCTTCTATTTCGTATAATTACCTAACAATTATCAAAGAGTTTTGCGCTTGAGAACACATTTTCGGTTAGATTTTTATATTGATAAGAAATCCTTTTTCTGACTAGATTTCGATATAAATTATTTAAGAATAAGTTTATTTTGGATATATAATTTTTATTTTGTATAAAAAGTAATGTCATGTTAATACAATACAAATATTTTACATTAAGAACCATATTGTCATAGAAAAAATATTTAATAAAAAATAAATATTTGGTTGGATCCTTTTAGAGAAACGTTAAAATTCCCTATTTGCATAGAAACAGCAACACTATTATTTAGAACCTGTGTAAAGAGTAATATAATAGATATTATAATTTATTGTAGTTATCAGGTGATATAATAAAAAAATATAGTTTTATACTGGCGAACGAATCTGAGTTTGTACCTACGAAATTACGCTGCGCACGCGGCGTCTACTGTCGCATAGACGCCAGTCCTCTCCCAATGAATGTCCCGGCGGGGTACTGAAGCGACACCTTTCCAACCGGTCCTATTTATATTATTGGCGTTTTCACGGAATATACGTCTGGATATAACAGCTTAAACACCATAAACCGCTTCTTTGCAATTCTTTTGAATTGTTTTATATCACTTATATCAATTATCTACAAATCGCAAAAAACCGCTTAAGTGCCAATTGTACCATTAAACAGATTTAGGTAAAGTTGTATTAACCGCCAATCGCCGCGAGTAAGGCTGACCGGTAAAATGGTTTAAGTGCCAGTGAGGCTTAAATTACAATTACGTAAAATATATTAAGTGCTTTTATGTTATTTTTGACAAGAAGGCATTTAGTTTTATATCCATTTTGTTTTATTTCGCAATCAGGTAGGTCGCTTAAGTAACTAATGATACAAATTCACATTCATTCAAAATGAATTAAGTCACAGTGTTTTACTGTTTTAGTAAGGGTAAAATGTTTTATATAACTTTATTGTTGATCATGTATGTTTGAACATAGAAATGACTAAAAAAGTGGCTCTTAATACAAGAAAAAAGTATTAAGATTTCCAAAATCACCGATGTCTTAAGCGCCAAAAAAGTGCTCAGATCGAAACGAGACCAGCACCAATCGAAAGAGAAAAATCAGGCGATTCCAACGGTGTATATAACTCATATTCGCCAAAAGTGGCGTATAAAACATTCTGCCTTTCCACCGTCGATATATGCTGGATCGATTATCCTATAGCTCTATCGTATAGGCATCGATCATCGATCCATTGACGAAAGAATTTCATCATTGCATCGACCACACTGCACGCGGTGTAGCGGTCAGAGTTCCGAGTTCTGCGTTCCGTCAAAGAAATCAATCGCTGTCCACGTCCAACTGCTTTCTAAGCACAGGGGTATAATCGTGACAGTACTGACATTGCGAAAAAGAGACGCTTAGCTACATTAAGCGTAAGAAAGAAACGTTAAGCTGTAAAACTTTTTTGTCCTTTTTGCTGAGGCGCCTGTTTACGTCAGTTCTCTGTGCCAAACAATGAAACAAATGAAAAATCTGTGCCAAACAAAGGCTGACAGTTACAACAAAATTTTCTAAATGCTATTTATTTTTGATTTGCTAGTGATTTGTGGGTGTTTATTAAGTTTATTAGACTATTATCATCACTTAACGAGTGTGTGACATGGTGGGTGGATTTTGTTCGGTTGTATAGAGCATATTGAACGAAAACACGATGGAATGATGGATGAGATATATTTTCACATGTAAGTAGATACTATCAAGTTTAACAAGCTTACATTCATCATAGTACTATCTATTGGCTCGATTTTAATATAAAACGATACTAATTTTAATACTGTAAGGTCTTTTAGTATCAGTTTTAAGTAAAAATTACGAGGTACCATATCATAACAAATCACATGGTGTTGCAAGTTATTGAAAATTTATTTTACCCACAAATATTATAGTATGCAAAGAAAATACTAGAAATTGTAACGGACTCGGGTTGGGTTTACAAATGGGGCGCACGAATTCGGTTTTTGTGAAGATTGTATTTTGTAGAAGTCATTCTCCTCTTTCAAATGAGGTGCCTCTCATTGTGAGGAAACGTTCGTTTCTTTTTTTTTCTTCCATGTGTGATTTCTTCTGTATAATATAAAGTTTATTGTATTGATACGAAATACGTGTTTCCTTTAAAAAAAACCCCATCACATATTTGGCCCACGATTATAATGCTCATGCTCATCCATTTATCTCTTTCATAGGTTTCCGACAGAAAAAAAAATATCAAGAAAATGGATAGACATTACCGGTCGCACAAATTGGGAACCAAAGAAACATACAAAAATTGTGTTCGGCACATTTTGAAGAGGATTGTTTCGATTGGACGAAGACAATGAATTATACAATCCACTCAGTTTGTGTATATTAAATAATTATATTGAAATCAAATAAGTATGAGTAAAGTTTTTTTTCTTATATCGTCGGTTGACAGGAAAAACTCACTAAGGCTGATTTTTCAATATTCAGATAAATGTTATCTGGGTAATACAAACATTGAGAAACATTGAGACGCAACAGCATCAAAATTATTTCCCAGCAAAACTTTTGTCTGGCTATTGAAAAATTTGCCTTTAGTGTCTTTTTCCTATCAACCGACGATATACTCAAGTTTTGTTTTTGTTATTATGATTAGTTAAATTGCCCCATATTTACTTAGGTTTAATTTTTTTGTCGGCAACATCTATGGTTTGAGTGAGAAAGAGAATAGTGCACACGGCGATTGCGAATCTATTTGTAGTTGATCTGAGTTTCTAAGTGTTTCTAAGCAATGACGAAAGAAAAAAAGTTTTTTCTCTCGTCATTGTTTCTAAGCCACCCAGCTTTGGGCCAACACATAGGTTACTGAGAAGTCTGAGAACGCAAAACTCTTGCTCTTGCGTGCAGTGTGGCCGAAGCGAAGCTATACTAAAAAAAGAGCTAAAAGTCATCGAGACCGTTATTATTCTTAGCTCTAAAAGGCTCTAAACTAGTCTAAACAAATCAAACAGCGAGGCCGTTAGTTAGGTATATTTTTATTCTGAGTTCTGAGGATAATATAAAAAAATGGCGGCCGATAAGTGGAAGCAAGAAAGAGCGTTTCATCAAATAAAGGTGGGTACTGAGCAACGTTACGAGGTGTAATGTAGCATGTTACACAGCGAGCATTCGTGCAGTCAGTACGTAGTGTTACGTGGAAACCAGCGAGCAACGAGCCGCTCGGTGCTCGATTTGAGAGCTGAAACAAACCATAACTTACCTTAGTAAGGGTTTTGTTTGAAATATCAATGGACAACATTTCAAAAAACTAAAGCTGCTATAAATCGAAAACCATTTCGAGATTTAGCTCTCAAGGCCACAAAAAAAATGTTTTTGTATTTTTTAGATGTATCATTTTCGAGAAAATCATAAAATAGTAAAAAAGTGCTGATGACGTCATGCATCAGGTGCGATGCATTTTGATGATCAAAGCCTATAGGTTTAAAAACAAAGTAACTGTCACTTTCAGTTTTGATTGGCGTTGACGTTTTATCGAGTCGTTGTTGTTTATTTGGGTCATTTTCATAAATTCTGTTCTGACACTTTCTGACTATTTTTTTAATTTATCATATAAAATGGTTAGTACTTATTAAGAGATGACCTCTATTTAATATGTCCCAGAGCATGCCACCGCCTACATAGATGAAAAAATGCTTCTGCTTATTTTTTACATGATAAGTACCTACTTTGTATCATCAGAAATATCAATGTCATTTGAAAATGACCCATTTGTTGGTTGGCATGTAAACAAAGTTTAAATGTCACTTGTCAGTGTCATTTATGTTTTTTTTCGAGACTAAGGCAATAGACAAAAATAAAAATTGAGCCTAATATGTGATGTCACTTCCGGTTTTAAAATAATTAACTATAAAGTTAAAAATAACATGCAAAAATTCATGTATATACAAAATAAAAAAATACGGGTCCTCTTATTTTATATAAACTTTCCGAATAGCTATTAAAAATATAGGGTAAAGAAAATGAAATGTTGTCCATTATCCCGTGAAAAGGTCTCTATTGCACTTAGGCATTGAAGTATTGAAACTTGATAGGAATCGCATGAGCATGAGGCCGTCCGCCATTTCTTATTGTTTCTTTATCTGCTAACAATAGATATAAGCGATAATGCTAATCGTTTATTTTAAAATTAAATAGAAAGGTAGGTAGTTAGTTAATAAAATTATACTTACATTATAAATATAGAGCAGGGATATGTCTATACACGCCAAGTTCAGCAGTGTATGATTTATCTTGAGACTTGGTCTGGAAACGCGCTCCTCTCCTGACACTCTAGTACGGGTTTTGCTAATTATGAAAACGAAAAAAGTTTACGTTTTCTCCTGTCATCTGCCTACTGCATAAATTATATCTGTCAAAAGTTCCATGATAGTTTCCATTAGAGGCACCACTTAGTATGCGAGAAAACGTAAACTTTTATAGTTTTCGACAAACTGTACTAGACCTGCTGGCCTCCGTTTTCGTATTTCTTTCTCCATCGACTCAAGCATAGGTCTCACCTTAGAGTACTAACCCTCGTCTCACATTCTCGATCATCCTGAATCCGCGTTGTTCTATGTTCTCTGCAATGAACTTTAACTCACAACTTCAAAAATGTATTTAGATTAAGATCCATATTTATAAATGTCGCCAAAATAATGATGAAACCTTATTAAAAAAAGATAAAAAGAAGTCTGTGTTTTGTCAATGTTTTGTATCTTACCGCCCTTAAGGGTCTGCAAGGGGTAATCGAGGGTTGGCATTGTCATAGAATTATGTAGTAAACGATGCTCTACAACCTTGAAAAAAATCACACAGGTAGTCGAAGAGTCTAGCTAGGTGCTGAATGATTCGAATTTAAGTAAATGCGTATGGATAACTGTAAATAAAATTCAGAATATCACGAAAAACCAGAAAATCACACTCCCGTATTGTAACAACTGTTTCGTAATTATTATGAATTTTCATATGATTTTTATCATATTATAAAGTTAAATGCTTGGACTAGGCGCTAAATACCTTGTTTTTTAATAAACACACACTTATTTTGTGTAAATTAATCGCAAACTTGAGCAATTTTTTTCCCTCAAATCTTCATACAAATATCTATGGCGGCTTTCTGTGTTATAAAATCATAAACACAAGTGACGTTTGACTCAGTCGGCCGCTGGCCTCCAAAGAAGGGTCACGTCGGTTTAGGCAGCACTGACAGCTCGCGATCTTATCGTGTACAAACACAAAATCACTGCACATTGGTTGTCATTGCACTTTTTCAACTTTTATGACACCAACATAATTTGATTTGAAATTGAGGAAGCATAATTCTTTTATTATATTCAATACATTAAATTAGATAGTGGGTAATATTCTCGTGACATTACAGTCTCGTAAAAGTCTGATGAGGAGCAGGAATATAGCGAATGGATCTAAGTGATGACAATACGCAGGAACATTTGGTTAAGGATCAAAAATCAGTGAACAAACAAACAACATGAGACAAAAACAAAAATACAGACAAAATACAAAACAATAACACAACGGTTTGCTGTCCGGAGTGTTGAAACGGCACCAGCTCAGCATGAGCTGTGGACAGTAAGGCCACAGCACTTGATTGATCGGCGAGCTGAGCACCAAAATCAAGAAAATATTCAAAGTTTCCATACTCGCTTTTCACGCACACACATCACAAATTCATACCTTGTTCTAGGAGCAATGTCTACCCTGCTGCATTTCCATGACCACTTATCACTAGTGTCCCACCGGTTTCGGTGCTCAGCGGAATAGCACCATTAACCATTATTATTCTGAGATATCATCACTTTTTATTCTGAGTTACCCAACATAAAATCACGCCATCTATTGAAATCATTTTTTAAAATTAGGTTTTGTCTATGGTGTAATCCCCAAATTTAAGGGTAAAAGCTAAATAATTCTATTTTAACCTTTTTTATACCTATTATATTAAAAGACCTATTCAACGATACCCTACCTACACCATCAAAATAACCGGAAAAAATATCAGCCCCAATTTACTTGTATGGGACAGGGAGTACCACAATATTTTTTTTGGGGTACTCCCAATCTATGCGAAATGACAACTTGATATCTTTACCCGTTTCTGAGAAAAAGGGCGGTGACAGACGGACAACAAAGAGATCCTATAACGGTTGCTTTTTTCCTTTTGAGGTACGAAACCCTAAAAATAAGAAAAAATATTATGCTGCTACCAAAAAATGTACTTACAGGTATTGAAAAAGCGGTATATACTAAACAAATTATAAACAAACAAAAAGGTATTTTGTTTGTTTATAATTATATATTTTTATTTGTAACTTTTTAGTTGTTTTTATTCTATGAAATTTTACGTCAGTAGTTCATGATCATTTTTTATTTCAATAATTTTGTTGTTATTTAAATAGGTACCTTCAATATGCATATTTTTGTAATGTGAAAATCAAGCCCTTTCATTCGGTACCTTACACGGCAATGTTGAATTATTATTTTTTCGATCATCACTTATGTCCTCTAGAGGGTGCTATGTACATTTTAATGTAACGTCACATAAACTATAACCATCGTGCAATCAATACGCGTCTAACAATACTTCATGCATCAAAATTTATCAAGCCGTTTAGGCTACAGGAGGGAACAAAGAAACAGACAAACATACATACATACAATCAAAAAACATTACCTTCCTCCTTCGGCAGTCGGGTAAAAAGGAGTAAGACAGGGGGTCATTCTGAACTTTTGTTCTACGAGTTTTGGAAATTAACAAAAAAAACCTTTTTCATAGAAACTTTGTTGGACACGTGACTTTTGACCATGGAAAACGAATATTTTTTTTTCGCGAATTTGCAAAACTCGTAGAACAAAAGTTGTTCAGAATGACCCCTTGACTCATTCCCTTTCGGCTTAGTATAGCCCTTTTGCGACACTATGAATTTACTTTGCTTCGTCGTCGGGGTTCAGTTGGCTGGAGGATGTCCGAAACTTATTATCTACACTTTAATACTTGTAGTTACCTTTCTACAAGTAAATACCACATTTGTTTGAAAAAGCTAATCGGGTTCCGAGTATGGAGTAAAGTGGCACTCCTATTAATTTCTACTCTTTCCTGGTGCCTACCAGTGTAAGTAAAAATTATACTTAAGTACCCTAAAATCACCCAAAATGTACTTGAACATAATTTTCAATAAAGTTGGCGAGTAAAAGTTTATCGAACCACTGTGCAAACTTACATGTGTGCGTGTCACTGCGTGTGCTGTGTGAAGAGCATTGAAAACCCAAATTTGGCGCGGCACGTCACCCTGTACGGGCCCTTAAGACGGTAATTTTGCAACCATAGAGTATTAATTTTGTAACAAAAGTATTTTTCAGTGTTGCCAGTCTAGAACTTTCGCATTTCGAATCTATATAAAATGTTTTTTTCTACTTAGTTTTTCCCGCGAGCTTTTACTCTACAGTTAGCTTTTCCCGCGAGCTTTTACTCTACAGTAAGCTTTTCCCGCGAGCTTTTACTATACACTTTAGCTTTTCTTTACTTTATAGAGCCTATACGTGCTATGCGCTACAGTGCCCTATTTGTTAATACGTCATCAGCTTCTACGCAATGTACACTTGAAAGCGTAACAAACAGGGTAACCTACCGCAGAAATTATACTTTAGGTAGGGTAGGTACCTACTCAACTGAAGGGCCGAAGTGAATCGCCGCCACCGCCGCACCGCATCTACTTACCCATCCAGGGCTAGGGGAACTAGCGTGGTTTTCCCGTGGATAATAATGTATGTGGTTCAGAATGACCTCCTGAGCTGAGTAACCTCCTTTTGGTTAACTTTCGATAGCTAAGTATAGGTATCCACGACCCACGACACTCGGGCTATCCTTTTATGAATTGATGTGAATTGATATTGTAGATTGCGAACTATGATTTTGTAATAATTTCCGACATAGACGCCCTCTGGTTGACCCCATGATTAGGAAATTCATAAACTTGGATTTCTCAATTCTTGCCTAACACACAAAAATAAAACAAATTAAAAAGGCTCAACAAAAAATGTTTTAGACAAAGATAATGTGTTCATTCACTATGAACAGTACAAAAATATTATAAATATGAATTAGGAAACAGTTTTATACACCTGTACGTAACTTGTTTCAGCTACAATGTTTATTTCACATTTCTCTATACAATTACATCTTTTGGATACTGCGAAAGTAAATTTCACAAATAGGTTGATACTTATATACGTAATTCGTAATTACAAGTCAAAATTGGATTCTACTTTCATAGATTTCAACATGAATATTTTCTGTATTGTCTACAATCTTTTAGATTAGGTAAATTATAGTAAAAACTTAACATAGCCCTGTATCAGCAATGTGTGAATGTAAAGCGGTCAAATCAAAGTTAGATACGGACAACACACACCATTTTTACGACTATGATTCATAAAATAAACTGTTGTATCTGTTTGAAATGGATCGCACTATACGACTGGCTAAATCAATAAGATAATTTATGAAAAATAACTATTAACAGTTTTATACATGTCCATCACAAGTTCGAGGATTAATTAGGCATAACGTAACAAAAATTAAATCGATTTATTTATAAAATTCTGTGTATTAAAAGGACACGCTCTCGCACCGTCAGCGTCACCATTCAACGACAATTTTACTCAACATTTAGACAAATGAAGACTGTGGTCAAGCGTGTTTACTCCGTCATATTTAGCATGGCAGTGGTCGAGTCGGGGTGGCTAGCGTGAGGAGAGCGGCGGCCAGTGCGCGGCGTCGTGCGGCGCTTGGTCCGGCGGCGCCAGCAGCTGCCCGCACGTGGCGCACACGGCCAGCCGCGCCGCCGCGCCGCGCCCCACCACCAGCTCCTGCTGCTTGGCGATGTCCGGCAGCAGCGCGATCAGCTCCAGGAATAACCCCTCGAACTGCGAGCCCAGCGACCTTCTGCAATGATTGTAGAATTCATCCGCGTTGATCAGACTGTCTCGGAACGCTCGAGAGACGCTTTTAAACTCCTCCATAGCCGGCGCGCTGCCTAAAGCTGCCGCAAACTTTTTGACGAGCGCACGGTTGCGGTTTTCAAAGTTGGGCGGCGGGATGTAGGAGTGCAGCGGCGCGGGGAAGCTCTGGCCGGCCGAGTTGGTGAAGGTGAGCCCGTCGCACGCGGGCCGCGGCTTGAACCCCGGCGGCGGCTTCACGCTGCCGTTGGGCCGCTTGGAGCTTTCCCCCTTGCGCAGCGGCGGGTAGTCCTGTGCCGCTAGCGCGAAGTCCCCGGTGCCTCCGTTCATGTTCTTCTCTGCCGCCTCTACCAGCTTCACCTTGTTATCATCGGGAGAGCTGTTGTTGTTGATGTTGGCGAGAACCTGCGCCATCTCCCGTGCCGGCTTCTGCTCGTGCGAACTGAAGTTCGTCTCGACTAAGTTCTCCTTCTTGTTGTTATTCTTCTTTTTCTCCTTCTTGGAGGGGTTCTTAGTCTCCGGCTGGCTAGTCGGGAGTTGGGGGGCGGGCGCGACTTTCTTGGCTTTCGGCTTGGTGTTGTTGACGGGTAGCGTGGGGAAGTCTGCGACGGGGTTGAAGCTGGGCTCGCGGGGGGTGACCGGTTCGGATCTGGCCGGCTTGGCCTTGTCCTTCTGCTTGGAGACCTTGACCCACTGCGCGGGCGCGGCGGGAGCGGGGCCGGACGACAGCGCGGGGAATGCCTCGGAACTGAGTTGCGGTTTCTTCTTCTGTTGCTGCGATTGGTTCTTCTTGAGCGCTTGCATTTCGTTGCTGTTGATGAGCGTTACCTGAATAATGAAGACATATACATTTTCATTTTTAATATTTCTAAATATTTTCCTTTCATAATCATGGACAAACATGACGTGGCGTCCAATAGGTACAAACAAAATAAACATGATAATACCAAAACTCCGCTCGCAACATACGTCATCTTACCTTAGCCGGCTGCACAGTCCCAGCCCCAATGCTGGGATGGTCGTCCCTGGCGACTCCGAGCGACGGGAAGTCGTCATCGGAGAGCGCGCTGATTGGCTGCTTCCTCTGCTGCGGAATGGAGATGCGGTTGCCGGTTGGCTGCGTGAGCCGGAAGTTGCTGGCTGATGCCGGCTGGCTGTGCAGCTGAATCGACACGCTGGGCTTTGCTGGAAAGAGGGATGGGAAAGAGTGAAAATAACTTACTTGAAGTTTCATACCTACATCTACACAACTTGATGTTTTTGTAGACTGCATAAAATTTTAAATTGGCATTGGCATCGTATTTTAAAAAAACTACACATGTGCCTGAATAGACGTTTAGCACGCAGAAGTAGCTCATAACCGTTAGAAGTTTTCTGCGCACTGTTTCTGCTTAGATTATGACTCTATCTCGTTACATTAAACGTGCTGCGATTGCATGACAGCTATCAGAAACTTTCCATTTTTTTTCTCGTATTTTCGTTAAGTAATTTTAGCATGCCTATATTGGTTGCCAATTTTAGCAGCAGTACTATTTAGCGACTTAGTTCAGGAAAGAAGAATATTGCCTGTAAAACTTACCATTCCTCAATAGCGTAGCAGCAACGGGCGCGGGCGCGCGGGCGGTGGTTGGCGCGGGGCGGGAGGGGCCACCACCGCCACCAGATAATGCGGGGAAGTTCTTGTCTGTCCGAGTCAGACCCTCGACACCTGACGACAAATGAGGGTTATAGTTACATTTATCGACAACAGCATTACTCATGGTAGTTCGTGAAAGTATTTTCAAGTGGCGCAAAATGAACTACAACCGAGTGGTCAGTGGATCACTATACTATAAGTATAGGTACATATAATAATCTATACACCCTGGTCAGTATGATTAAGCCGTACCTAAATACCCAATAAAAATTTCTAGTATTGGACTTGATACTTGCACTGGATTAAATCAAATAATTGTGGTCAATTTTGTCTCATGTTTATTCTTTGATAAGAATGTTTTTTTATTAGGTGTCTCATTATGTCCGCTAAGTTAATAATAACGTCGACCCTATCGTGTTAAATACAGCGGTAATCTAATCTTAATTTTATTCTGACGTTATAAATGCACTTAGGATATCGCTTCGTTTTTGTGTTTAAAGTAATATTATATTTAATTATGCATATACATTTTATACGTATAGGTTTGAATTTTATCGAATTAATTCGAGACTGCAGATATATTATATCCATATCCAACCATAATGTCCAGTAGTATACGATTCTATTCTATTCTATTCTCTGTGGGGTGTAACTACCTACACCTGGCTCTCTCGAATGGAACCGTTGTGCATATCAGTAAGGTCTAAACTGCCTTCCTAAGCTTGGACCATTTCCCCACCACGCTGGTCCACTGCGCCGGGATTCGAACCCGCATCTCTGGCGTGAGAAGCAGGCGCTTACCCGACTGAGCTACCACCGCTCTGCAGTATACGATTATGTACCGATGGTGATGAGAAACATCTCTATTACTTTACGCAGATGTATATGTCGAGTCGAGCATTAGACGATTAGGAAGTAGGTTAAAAATTACATGATAGCTACTTTTATAGACCAAGTGCGACGCTAACTGGGAAATCGGGCGATTCGAATGTCCATCATTACACGATAATTGCTAAAAGATGACCGTAATAATTAATTATTTATGTATGCCTGTTTGATGTGTTTATGGTTATCCTCTATGTAGTCTATGGTCACCTCTTGTCACGGTACTAATAAAATGGCGGCTAACAAGCAAATACATATTTATATTATTTATTATGTACACATAATTATTGCTTACTCTTATAAACAGTATGCGGCGCGGCGCGCAGCAGGGGCGCGGGGGCGGCGCTGCTGAGGCTGGGGAAGTCTGCGTTGCTGCGGGTGTCGATGCGCGGCGGCGGCGCCTGCGTCGGGGCTTCCGGCCCAACCCAGTCGCGCTCGCGCTCGCGGTCGCGGTCGCGCTCTCGCTCCCGCTCTCTGCAGAAAAGAATTTGATTAATGGTGAGGTCTGCCGTCAAGTTTGCAGGATAGTGTTGGCAGTTTATTTATACTTCACAAAATGGAAATAATGGAGCGTTTGGACATTTTGAACAATAGGATTTGTAAAGTTTTACATACGTACTTTCAAAGTACATTAGGTACCTACGTTCCATCACAATGTAGACACCAATTTACGTCGTTTTTTTTTCTTATAAAACGCATTGTAGAATTATAAAATCGTAAGCGGGAAAAAACCGAATAATACCTACCCCTAGGCATTTTGATGGATGACCAACTAGTTATGCGATGGTAGCGAGTGTCCTCCCGCGATGACTCAATTGCTGTCCTCCCGCGATGACTCAATTGCTAAGCAGGGGTCTTCATCAATACATACCGGTCCCTGGGCCCCTGGTGGCGGGTGACCGCGTGCGGCGTGATGTTGAACTGCAGCTCCAGCGTGCGCGCCTGCCGCGCCGCGCCGCGCGTCAGCCCCGCGCCGTGGATCGACGCTTTGTGGGCTACGGACACGATTATTATGGTGTTATTAATTATGTGAGTGTGTCATCTTCCTAAATATTATTTAGGTTTTTGTAACTCTATCATGACGCAAACAGGTGGGTTGCATGAAATAAGTCTCCTCAAGTAGTTATCAATGGAACCTTATACATAATCATATTATGTACCTACGGTCCTACGTGCAGTATACCATGGGGTGTCTGCGACTGGCAACTAAACCTACGATTAAACCTCCTATTACAAACCAGCTTTCCAGCACAGCTAGTCCAGTCTACTATTTGTCGCCGACACGATAAGGTAAAAAGAGTAATTATTATTGTGCGAAAGTGTGATATAATAGTAGTTCAAATAGCAATCTATGTTCCATCACTCTCACAAACCCTAATGAAACTATGTGAAAGAATGATCAGCTTATCACGAAGCAACTAAACTTTGGTTTGCTACACAACATACCTTTAAGATCAATTTCGCTCCTAAACACAGCGGTGAGATGCTGCCCGGCGCACTCCCCCTCTTCACAAAGATAATGCTCCGTTCTGAAGTGGTGGGCCAACGCCGAGTGGGACGCGTAGTAGTGGTTCCTCCCGTCCGCGTCACAGAGGTGGCAGTACAGGTGTTCCTTGCGCAGGTGACGGTACAGCTCGTCGGCGTCCATGAAGCGTTCTTCACAGAACTCGCAGAGGGGGTGGCCTCTGGAGGAAAGAGGTGTTGGGATTCATTAATATTATTATGAAACTACTTCCAGCTCTAATGTGGTGAGATTAAAAAGTATACTTATTATGGTTTAACTGCTCCAAGCTACACTAAAGTAATACTTATGGATAATGAAGGAAGGCAGTGATTTATAGTAGAATGTGAGCAAGCACAGGTAAATTTTAGATATAACTCTAGTTATTTCGTAAAATACCTAACTCTGAAGCTAATCGGATCATCAGGTCTGATTAAAATCGTCTAAAAAGAAGCTGACCAAGAAAATTGTATGCATTTACAATATATCATAAATCGCCTAAATACCTGATAGCAATGTCCAGAGTAGAGTATTACTAGTTTTGTAAGTAAAAAATAATCCAATAAAATATATCTATTTGTGTATTACTTTTGCCCTTGGCTAATGTCAAAACAAAGGCATTTGGGATTACTGATGTAGAGTAATGAGAATCAAATGAAACCTTTTGAAGGGTAAGCCTGAGGACTTTGCTGTGTACACTGTACATTTAGCATAGGACATGATAATTTTATTTATTTATTTAAATCCAACAGCGTTACAAGTTGTTATAAATATAATTATAGCTAGTTATAATAAGGCCACTAATAGGATTTACATTTTAAACTGTAGTATACATTTCAAAATGAAAGTTGCCCTTACCTGAAAGCAAACTTTGATTACTTGATATCAAGTGTTTGAGTAGTGATGAACTAACTGTAAATTATTTACCTATGTGATGTGTCATCAAGGTCTCCTTTCCGTCGATGGTGAGCCAGTTCTTGACGAGTATAGCATTTTCTTTCACTAGTGAAAATCTGGAAAATTTATGGTAATTCATAAGTTATATGAAGAAATGTCTGACTAGATTCTAAATATTTTATCAGTAATGAGTTAATTATACCTAAATGAATCATTCAATAAACATTTAATTCTGGTATGCACTGATTTACTGAAGAAAAACTGGTATTACATTCTTCATTTTAGGATGCTTATAAAAAACATAGGTACATAATCTGATTTTGGTCAGTCTCAGTCTAGGACTAAGTATATAAATAGCTTTGCATAACTGCTTGTACACTCTAACCTGAGATTCCTATGTTTGTTTGACCAGCTGTGCATAATTAAAGTCTGATGATTGTTTAATTGAATATAAATCTCATTAGTGTTGCAATAAACATTGCATCTATTTTTGCAATAATATATACATTAGAAACTTTCTACTCAAATTTCAAGAGAGACACCAAAGTTCAAGTTACTGAGTTATTAAGTAAAAATTATTTAATGTATGTGTAATTTAGCAAGATAATTCTTTCAGTTGTGAATGTTTCCAACTTATTTTGTCTTATACATAGAGGTTCTAGTGTAAGAATGCAAGAATAATACCTTGAGATGTTTGACACAGAGATCGCAGTAGTATCTCTCATGCACTTTCCTCATGTGGTCACTGAGCGCGCTGAAGCTGCGGAAGGGTGCGAGGTTCTCACACAAATTGCACTGGTTCTCCAGCAACTTGGTGTATGCATTCTTGATCTCCTCACTGCAGTACGCTATTTTATACTGTCTCTCAAAAAGTTTGTCACTGAATGCCCGGTTACGAAGTTCTTTGTATGGTAACACAGTGTCAGTAAACACAACCTGTAAAGTAAATATTGTTGGTTAAAATCATTCATGAATGTATCTACATTGTTATTGTTGGATTTAATACAGTGTATTGTAGTAGATAGATTGTATCCATGAAGTAGCAGGTGAATAAAACTTAGTTAAGAGTTCATGTTTTGATTTAAAATTTCACAGAGTGCATGGAAAGCAAATACATGTAACTTACTCTAGCGAGAGCTTGTCGGCATATCGGGCACTCATTCTGGAGGCAGAGCACCCTCATGCGAGTGGAGCACTCGAAACACACAGGGTGGTCGCATTCACCGATTGAGTAATACAGCACAGTCTTGAAACACACTACGCAACTGCTGTTGTCGTTTGTCTGGCTATCGGACATGGTTCCAGCTGGAGATTGAGCTATCTGTGAAAGACACCTTCGTGAATACCTCTCGAAAACTAGTTCCTGTACAATGTTCTCAAGTAATGGTATGTGTTTCGAAATGAAAAAAATACCTACGTAGGAAAATGAAGGGCAAAAATTGACAATAAGTTGCAGATAAGTTCGGTGGTGGTCGGACGTCGGACGAATTAAAAATTTGACACTTGTTGGCGAAATGACATTTCAGTGACGTATGTAGTGTTGGGGTTTATGGACACAGATTAAGTCGCGGTTTTTAGATTATGTGTAAGGTGAGCAATATAACGTTATCGTATTCACTTTTGGATTCAAATCAATCTACCGCTACTTTTCTATAAAATCAATCTAGCGCCATCCTAAAAAATACTTCTACATCTAGTAGAAGCATAGAAGTAATAGACTAAAGTAACTTTATGATTTATAAGTAGAATTCTGGCTTTACATGGGCACGCCACCGCCGCCGCCGTTCTCCATGCGCCAACCTCGCGGCATTGCTTAAACGCTAATAACTTCTTTAGTTAGGTTGATTTTTTTATGTTTTGACCTTTCAGCTTCGCTTCTACCTAAATCAACACAGTTTTTTTCTAGACGCCGTGTGGCCGCGCAATCCTCACGTTTTTTGCATTTGTCATGTCACCACAGAACCTAAAAAATATTATACACAGATTATTCATGTCATGTCATGTCTTGGACGGAGTGTCCGTTTCATTTTGAAATTCAAACGCTTTTCTCAAATTCAAACAAACAAATATTTTAATGTTAATTAAAATACAACCTTCTGCTAGTTAGTGTGACTATAAAGTGCTCAATTTATTTATTCTGATGTGCTGACTATGGTATAATCAAAGAAGCAAACATGTATTTTCAAGTAAGAAGCGTACCAATTTATAATTTATTCCCAAAAAACGTATCTATTTTCTCGGAAAGCTTACATCATCTTTATGCTTGTAGATCGAAAATACTCCTGAACACATAAGGAGGTCCCGTCGGGCCGCCGTGGTCCGGGAGCAGGCTCCTCAGGAGGAGCTGCCTCGCCTCGTCATCGCTCCGTTCTCGAGACCACCCCAAGTAGTGTTCGAGAATGTCGTTATTGGAACAACTTGTGAAAGAAGCTTGGAAGTTCTTAATCCATCCAAACAAGAGCAACAGGTAATAATTGATATTTTCATAAATTTAATTTGTGTTTGATTCAGCAACTGTAATTTACCATTTCTATGTATACTTATGTCTACTGTTATTATTATTATAGGCTGTTGTTAGGGGTACAACCGGTTTTAGGGAATTTCGCCGCCTATGTATGTCTTGTATATATACTTACTTTGAATATTAATGCAGGATTGTTCTCCACTATAATTTGAGGGTTTTTACTGAAGAAATTAGTTTTCATTAGCCAGCTTCTGTTGTCTGCCAGCATTCAGTTTCTTATATCAGGCATTATAGCTAAGTATAAATCATAAATAAGTATAAAAATCTGTAGCTTTACATAGTTTGTATTTCTTTTACAATCAGATAACTCTTGGAAAAGCTCTTCCCGAAGGGCTGGTCATCCATCTGCCTGGAGAATACATGACTCTGGAGCCGGAGACATGCTACTGCCTCACCATGATGTGGACTCCGATGCAGCCGACAGCTCTGCGGGAGACCATCAGATTCACAAACGAAAGCCGAGGAAGATATGACGTCATTGTTGTGTTGAAGTCTGCCATGGTAAGTTTAACTATAGTTTTTGTTCCTCCTACCTAATTAATTTTAATAGAATAATACTTTATAGTTTAAACCATCTCTGTTCCAGAACATCAAAGGGAAAGGCATTCAACCTAAAGGATTTAAAATATCACCTGGCAAAATGAAAAAGAAATCTAACAAAAAATCCCCTGTAGCCATTTACAAGAAAAAATCTGAAGTTATTTACAACACCACCAAGATTAAGAAGACTGTCAATGTGACCCAAACCACTGTTCAGCACAGAATGTACAGCTCATCCAACAAGGAGAATATGTCCAATAACATGACCCATGAGTATCTCCAGGAGCCCAAACCAATCCGGTGTCCGTTTGACTCTCCAACCAACATCGAATTCAACTTTGATACCTCAGAAGTGTTTGCCAACATGAAGAGATCCAACCAAACTGAAGTGCTCCAGCAAACCTACGAGACAAGCTTCAGATCTAACACCATGGACCTACCCGTCATCCCATCTAATGTCTTGAAGCCATCAAACAAACAAAACTTTGACAACACAGTTTCTGATGTTTTTGATAACATCACTTTTACACCTCTCAAAGCCGTTCCCACTAAGAGTGATAAGCTGGTGAAGGGCCCTCAGATCATTCTCAGTGTGAACTCTGAAAGTGACTTTGATGACAGTCTCGACATGAAGTATGGTAACAAGGAGAATGCGACTCACTCCATCCTCTGCATCACTTCAAACAAGAAAACAAACCAGTGGGTCAATGCCAACCAGCAGAAGCCCTACATCGACAGCCATTTTGTGGAAACTCCAACAGTCATCAACAAGAAGATTCCCAACACATCCTCTCCAAAAGAGTTCAACAGTCCAAACTTTTCCATCAACACAGATTTCTCTAGAATCAGTGACTTGTCCTTCTTTCCACCAAGATTTTCGACTGAAAGGAAAGTTATTCCGAAACCCCACAATGAAACACATGAAATTATTGATGACCCAAAACTGAGCTCGGACACCTTCACTAAGGACTCCCCTTTCAATCCATATCCTTCTCTGGAGCCGCAGTATCAGTACCCGCACGTGCACCACGGCTACAGCGAGTCGCGGCCGCCACAGTACAGCCAGCAGCCCAAAGTATGCAGGCAGTCCCTGTTTAAGGAGTTCCAACATCAAAGAGATCATATGTCTGACCGAAACTATGTAAAGGTGCCGGCTTACGAGACTGAGGCCTGGCAGAACCAACTCCGCGTTGACACCAAGTCGCCCCCGCCTCGCTCTATTACGCCGCCTCTTCAGTCGATCCCAGAGGAAAGTACTCAGTTTTATGACACGAAAGTCTTCGACAAAACTGATGCTCAGCAGTGCACTTTCACCATAAACCGCACCTTCGACAAAGCTAACGAGCGACCGTCTCTATCACACAGCACTCGACAATCCTGGTCCAAGAAAGCTGTGAGAGTTGAACCAGAACTCTGGAAGGTACCTGTAGCTCAACCCAGAAAGTCTATCAAATCCAAAACGGTGAAAAAGGATGATTCTATGGTCAGTAAGATATCCAACACAACATTTGAAGGGAGAAACTCAATTCAAAACCTCACCTTGAATCAAATTGGTAATGTTTACTCTCAATCACTCACTATTGACCCATTCTTGTCTTCCACCTACTTTTATGACGAAGAAGCCGTTGATAAGTTCGAGAAGGAGTTCAAGAGATGGCTGAACTGCATACTGACGCCGCCAGCTGACCTGGAGAGCAATATAGAGCAGAAAATCGATGTGGGCAAGGCGTGGATAGAGAACAGGAATAAAGAAGTGCCACTTGCGCCCACCAAGGAGCAAGTCTGCAGCTCCTACCACAACAGCCATCGACTGGAGAGCCTGCGGAGATCCGCACGGGGACTGCTCATGTCTCCAGAAATAGCTCAAGTCTTCCTTAAGCTAAACGCGCAGATTGAGAAGAAACTAATTGCAATTAGAACTGACAGAAACCTGCATTTAGATGTGGGTTTGCAAAAGATTATCATGGAGCTGCTGTTATCCTACAATCCATTATGGCTGCGTATAGGGTTGGAGGCGATCTACGGCATTGTTCTGCCGCTGAAGTCCAACAGCGACATAGAAGGCCTGACGTCATTTATTATTCAGAGAATGTTCAAGAACCCGCACCTCAAGAACAAACACTCAAAGTCCAACGCGCCCAACATGCTGCTACCAGCTTACATGGAAGCCATTAAAAAGTTCACCTTAAAGAAGTTCTTCATGCTCGTCTTCTTTTTAGACCAGGCGAAGCAGCGCAAGTTGATACCTCACGACCCGTGCCTGTTCTGCAGAAACGCAATCTGCAAGGAGAGCCGGGAGATCGTGATTAGGTTCACTCGGGAAGTGATCGCGGGTATAGGTGACATCACGCGACACTTGCGGCCGCTCGGCTATGTCGTCAGCCACAAGCAGTCCTATCTAGACGAGTACAAGTACGCAGTACACAACATAGCTGTCGACATCCGCGACGGAGTCAGACTCACTAAAGTGATGGAGATCATTCTCATGAAGAGCGGACTCATGAATCAGCTGCGCACGCCGGCTATATCCAGACTGCAGAAGATACATAACGTTCATGTGGCGTTGAATGCTTTGAAAGAGGCGGACTTTGCGATTGTTGGAGATATCACGCCCAATGACATCGCTGATGGACATCGCGAGAAGACGTTATCTCTGCTGTGGCAGTTGATTCACGTGTTCCGTGCTCCTCTGTTTGAGAAGGCCTCCATAGTCATACAGACTTGGTGGAGGAAGAAATACGAAGTGATAGTCGCTAAGAGAATTGAAGAAGAGAAGGTTAGACAGAAGAAGAATAACGCAGCGAGCGTTATCCAGTGTTGGTGGCGCCGCATTCAGTACGCGCGGCTGGTCGAGTGGAAAATGCAGCAAGTCACACACGCCACGATCGTGGTACAGAAGTTCTGTAGAATGTGGCTGTGCAAGACTCGCCTGCGGAAGATTAAAACCAGTGTGTTGAGAATTGAACAATGGTACAGAAATGTGAAGTTGATGAGAGAAGCAAAGGAAACCTTGAAGACGTTGAGGTTGGAAAGAGAAGAGAGGAGGCACAGGGCGGCCATCAAAATCCAGACCTATGTTAGAAGGTGGAGCTGCATTCGGAAATACGAAATGACGGTCAAGAAAATAGTTCTTGTACAAAGCTTGATCCGCTGCTTTCTTATAAGAAAATGGTACTTGAACCTAAGAAATACCGTTTTGCGTGTGCAAGAAAGGTACAGAGGAAAACTGTTAATGAAAGAGGAAATGCGCCGGTTTGAGGAACAGCGCAGGAGTGCCATCTGTATACAGAGTTTCTACAGAATGTACACTCAGCAAAAAATGTTTATCAAGCTCAAGAAGGCTGTGACAACTCTTGAGGAACGCTACATAGCTCTTATTAAAATGAGGAACGAGCGACAAAACTTCCAGAGTCTCAAACGGAGTGCAATAACTACGCAATCGCTTTACAGAAGCAAAAAAGCGCGGACAGAGTATTTGAAACAGAGAATGTCGATAATTCAGTTGCAAAGAAGAGTAAGAGCCAATCAACTCATGAAGCGAGAAAGAGATGACTTCTTACGGAAGAAGAGAGCAGCTGTAATTTTACAAACTCGTTTCCGAGCACACACTGAAATGAAGAAGCAAAGACAAAGCTACATTGACCAACGAAATGCCGCTATCACCATACAAAAACACTTCCGCGGTCATCTACTGACGAAGACACAAAGGAACAAGTTCCTGCAACTAAAATCTGCCGCTAAAGTGTTACAACAGTACTACAGAAACTTGAAGGCAATGCGGAACGAAAGAGAAAAATACTTGAAACTGAAAGAATCGGCCGTAATAATTCAAAGACAATACAGAGCGTTGATAATGATGAGGGAGTGCAGGGAACAATACCAAAAGATTCAAATAGCCTGTGTAGCAATGCAGAGAAGATACCGTGCCCAAGTTTTGATGAGGAAAGAAAGAGATCAATATCAAAAGGTTAGGTCAGCTTGCTCAACAATCCAGAATGCTTTCCGAGCGCACACTTTGCGTGTGCAACAAAGACAGAGATATCTACAGATGAAAGAGGCAGCCATCTGCATACAAAGGTGGCTGAGGAGATGTAGAATAACGAAGCAAATAAAAGAAGAGTACCAACACTCAAAGCAAGCTTGTGTGGCCATCCAAAGGACATACAGAGCTTACATTGCTGGCAAGAAACAAAGACAAGAATATTTGAGAATTAAGACTGCTTCAGTTTGCATACAGAAGTATTACAGACTGTATGTTGAAATGAAATTAGTAAGAGAACAATATGTTCAACTGAAAACGGCTACAGTGACAATCCAAAGGCACTTTAGATCGCACATCGCGGCTAAGAAGCAGAGGACCGAATACTTAGAGAAAAGAACAGCTATTTGCAAGATTCAAAGCTTTTACAGGCAATGTAGAGAAACTAAAAAGGTGCGAAAGGAGTATTTAAAACTGTGTTGTGCAACGGTTTGCATCCAGAGGTATTACAGAAGCGTGTGTGTGACAAGGAGGGAAAGAACGCAGTACTTGAGGCTGAAGCAGGCTTCACTGACTATCCAACAGCGATACAGAGCACTGATAGCGATGCGGAATGCCAGACAGTCGTACAACAAACTGAAACATGCTGCAAAGGTACTCCAGACAAGATTCAGGGCTCAAGTAGCCATGAAGCAAGAGAGGTCCAAATACATATGTATTGTAAAAGCGTGCACGACAATCCAACGACGATACAAAGCATATGTGTTAGGGAAGAAAGAGCAAAATCAATACCTCAAATTGCGACAGGCAGCTGTTACAGTCCAGCAAAGATTCAGGGCCAATCTGACCATGAGAACACAAAGGGAAACATATTTGAAAATTCAGACTGCTACCATCACTATTCAACGACGCTACAGAGCCCACAAGGCTATGGTCACTGAAAGGACGAAGTACATGAGAATTTTGCAAGCAACTGCATGCATACAAGCGAGATGTAGAGCTTATTTGACCGGGAAAAAGGAAAGACAGGAGTATGTCGCGATGAAGCAGGCGGCGCTAACAATACAGCGCAAATACAGACTGATTAGAGAGTATAGAATAGTTAGGAATAGGTATTTACAGATAAGGAAGAGCGTCGTCTTGATCCAGAGACAATTCAGAGTAAATAAAATAGCACGAGAGGTACGCAGAAACAACGCAGCACAGAAAATACAAGTCTGGTACAAATCGGTACAAATGCGCAATGAATGTCGAACTAACTACTTGAAGTTAAAACAGAGCGCCATTGTTATACAATCTGCATTCCGCATGTTGATCGTTCGCAAACATTACTTACGGCTTAAAAACGCAACCCTGACCCTACAGAGATACTACAAAGCGTATGCAGCTGGTCAGAAACAAAGGAAGGAGTATGTCCAGACAAGGTCTTCTATAATCAAACTGCAAGCCAATGTCAGACGCTATATCGTAAGGAAGAGCTACCTGAAACAACGATCAGCGGCTGTCACTATTCAGAGAGCATACAGACTGAAAAAAGAACGCGAACTCATCAAGAAGCAAAGAGAGGAAGCTGCGGTTTGCCTCCAAAAGAACATCAGACGTTACTTAGTACAGTCCAAGTACATGTACTATCGTAAACAGGTGATTTTGATCCAGAGTGTATGGCGAAGCAAGTTGGTGACCAGGCTCTACAGATGTGAATTCTTACAGAAGAGAAGGTACATCATTAAGTTGCAAGCTGTGATCAGAGGATACTTGGTGAGGAAGGAAGTTCAGCACAAACTGGAGCAACTAGAAGTCATGAAGGAAGAGAGGAGGATCCATCGCGCTGCTTCGAAGATTCAGGTAAGATACATACTTTTTGAGTTGTTATATTATGTATTTTTGCCTAAATTGCCAATATACTTTCTACTGAAAGACCAAATCATTGCGATTAAAAGATAGCTTTCAGTTCCTAGTTTATAGAAATCGTTTGAAGAAATCTTATACATACTTGCGGCTTTCCTTGCCTAAAGCCGAACGTCCACTGCCGGCTAAACTAAATTAGTTCACATAGTTGAGCTAGTTTTTCATATATGTGCTTCCACCGCAAACTATGCACTATGTATGAAAAACTGGCTCAACGCGTTATGCGAACTAATCGAGTTTAGCCGACAGTTGATGTTCGGCTTAAAACTGCCTCCACATTCCTTCCTTCCTTATTTTCATAATTTTTTTTTACAAATTATCAAATGTCCCAACCCAGGCGTTATTCCGCGGCCACCACACACGCACGCAGCTAGCAGACCGGCGCGTGGCCGAGCTGCGGCTGCGCTGGCGCCGCGGCGCGCTGCGTTCCGACCAGGAGTCCATGAGGGAGCGGAATGAGGAGGCCATGGAGGTGCTGAGCAACCTGTATGATATTGAGACCGTCATCAGGGCGTTTAGGTCGCTTGGTAAGTTGCAATTTGTACCACTACCTAAAAAATGATACTTATAAGTTTGATGTGTATGATACTCAAGTATGAGTTTCTGTATTGAATGGCTCTATATTAAAAAAAGATGTTCTATAATTTACAGCCTACATTCTTCTAGGGCCTAGATCCCTAGAACGTTAGGTACGTAACGTAGAGTCCATAGTAAACATAGAGTTGCGTAACTTGCGTAAAAATGTATAGCTCTATATACCTTATCTTGCTGTATTAACTTCCAGAGCTGCTAACGGAGGTATTCCCCATGATGTACAACGCGGACGCGGGGTCCATCAGCCGGCGCGTGTTCATCTACATGTCGGTCACCAACCGCTCCATCTCCAGCATTGAGGTGCTCAAGTCCGCCGCCGCCGTGCTGGTGAACCTCGCGCGGTATAGAGTCACTGGGCCGAAGATATATGCGGTGAGTTCAGTAATAACTAGCTGATTTTTCCGCGAGCTTTCTCGGGGGAAATCTGGGATGAAAAGTAGCCTATGTGTTCTTATCAGCTTACAAAATTTCATGAAGTTATACGTGTATATATATATATAAGAATACCGCAAAAGACCCGGAAACTATAGCTTGAGCCGTGGAATAGCAAGCAGGAAAAGCTGTGACAGTATGTCGCGCGCGCTCGCCCTTAATGATCGAAGATACAATTGTATTCATTATTATTAAATTAAAACTAAAATTAAATTTTGTTAAATACAATTTCAGAGAGACCGCATAGCTCCCGTGCTGAAGTTCATGTGGCGCTTCAGCAACAGTGAGACGCAGCTGTTCTGCATCCTGTGCACCTACCTGTGGCTCTTCGCCAAGTACGACGCCGCGCGAGAAGTAAGCTTACTTGTATTACCTTCTTAGTGTGTCGGTGACAAAAACTAGAGCTGGACTAGAGTAAACTTTGTCACCGTGGTAAAAGTATTCGTGGTAATTGGTCACTTTTATGTTCCTTCTAGATCAATAACAAGTTATTTGTGTCACACTCGTATTGGCATTTTATCACGATACTGACAATCCCTTTTTATAATTCCAGGACCTAACAGAATACCTGCAGGTGCCAGAGAACCACAAAATGCTCGTCACGATCAAGTGCAACGTGGACCGCATGAAGAGAATGGCAGAAAACTCCTCCAAGACCCGATTCTCAACACCGCAGTCTCACAAGTTCATCTCTCACACCATGAACCAGTCTATGAGGGACTCTTCCAGTAATATATTGATGCCGGCATTAGAACCAGACTTCGGTATCAAGCGCGCCGATAAACCCCGCTACTTTGAAGACGCTTCGCAAGCCATAAATTGCCTTTTCCGTACATTTAAATTATAGTAGAGTGTTGTGTGTTCATGAATTTTATTAATTTAATGTTATTGTTATGTATGTATTGGGCGGAAATCGCAGTGTATTTTAGTTAATAATAAGCTACCAGTAAAATTATGTCCATTTAAGTTAAATGCACAATGATTTCGTGTAGAACTACGACATCTTTGGACAAAAGCTTAGGATAAGATAATTATGTAATTTTAGATTTTTATTTTATGAATATTTCAAACTTTGTCCTTTACGATAATGGTTATGTTAATACCTTCGTGATATTATAAATTATGACCGCTACTCCTTAATGCGTTACTACGGATGTCTCATATTGGCAAATAGCATTTTTTTATCGTGGATATGACTTGTACATGTACCCCACTTCCAGTTTTATGTTATATTTTTAATTCTACTTGACGATTTAGTTTGTAATCTCTAATAATAAAGATTGTCAGTAACACATTAACATTCGTTATTATTGCCTGATTAGCATTAGGGACCAGGACCTGATGATGATGACAATTATTGTTTTGTTTCTGGCACTACATTAATTTTGTAATGCGACGGATACTTTTATGTCTTGCTTGCCAGCGAGCGTGGATAGATGATACTGCACTAATACCTAACTTGTACCTGCGTCCCAGTTTAGACTAGGCGTATTATTGACCATGATGGGTATTGAGAAGCAGTGTGAGCAAAGTAAAGTACAGATTGCAGAAAGGTAAATAAGCTTCTGTATTTTTTTAAATAATTATAATAGTTGTAAATAAAATTTGACAAAACTGACTTTACAAAAGAGTCAGGAGCGAAAAGCGAAAAAAAACTTAATTTTTACTAGTTTTTTTTTTTGTAGGCACTGTAAAATGCAATCGGTCTTGAGTGACCATAAGCAGTTGTTTGGATTGTAAATTTTTACTAGTTAAAAGTTAGCATTGTTGGATTCTAGAAATATAGGTCAAATTTTCTGTAATTATTCTGAGATCAAGTCTGACCATAGACGCAACATTGCAACGAGTCTGCCAAATGACGAATTTCTTTCGTCAATGGTCTGTGCAGACTTTGACAATGACATTTGACATATTATGTCATTCTGTTCTGTGATCATCTTGCATTGTTTTGGTTTTGGTCTTGTCGTTGTTGATGTTGAAGAATTTAATTTAATGTTTAAATATTTTGGTTTGGAGAGACGTGATTGCTGTTCTATAATATAAATTACAACATCAATGAACTCGAAAAACCTACGATGGATGAAATTGTAAACTACATTTTGATTTTGTTGGTTATCTTGCCTGTTGTATTATTCATCAACCTCTGGACCGGTGTGGGTTGGGAATTATTTATTAATAACTGATAGAAACAATCATTAAGATGATCAAATTTACAAACCAACCTATTGCCTACGAGTCAATGGACCATTCAGTAGAAGAAATTGCCAAGAAAGACCAAGTTAGATTGAGTTAATGCCAGGAATGAATTGAAGTTGGTCATCCTTGCAAGAAGAACTAATTAATGTTTATGGACTAAGTGCATTTGTATTATGAATAAAGTTTACCTAAACTATTATAGTTTTCTTCCATTGTAACATTTAAATTAAATTAAAGTTGCTTAAAATTTATGATTTGTATCACCTCCTAGTTCGCAGGAACACACTGTATATTGATTGAAAAAACACATAAGGTACTAAGGTAACCATAAATATATTTGATTTGATTATAAAATATAACAGTGTACAAAATATAAAAACTTAACACAATTATTACACTAAACTTCTCTTTATATGGTTCATTTTTTAACATCAGCCCTTGATCATTTTCAATTTTCATACAGGATAGAAAAGGCTGGTTCTTTGGAACTAGTATAGTCAATATTGTCATACAAGTTAAAGAAACAATATTAAAATAATAGCATCTTTTGACTCCCAAAGTAATCAATAATTTAGTTCCAACTGCACAACTATAAATACATTCAACTAAAACAATGCACTGCCTAATTTAAGTCAAATAAGCTGTGTCATTATTATCAAACAGTAAAAAATGGTATTAGTAGTTTCTTAATTAAAATGAGCTACTTAAAAACTATCATAAGGTACAGTAAGTTCATCCCAGGTTACCTACTAAATTAAGGTTCTGTACTATAAGGTTAGTATAGTATGTTACATCAAACCAAATGTTATTATGGTAGGCTCAAAAAGCGTAAATGATTAAGAAATCGTAAGGTTTGGTGGATTCACCAGAGCTGAAAACAATCTCTTCTCATCTTCCATTGGTGGAATGTGGTGCTAATACTACCACCTAACTTGACTATTCGTATTCGCAAAAACAGTAATGTGTGGTCAGTATATTCGCCAAAATTATTACATCTTTGGTAAGTATTTAGCAAATACAGCAAACATCCAATAACAAATACAAATAGCCTAGTGTGGTGCCAACATAACACAGTGGTCTATACTTCTCCTGAGAACAGCAGTTCCTCCATGCCCATGTGGCCGCGGTGCCTCCACACGCGGTACCGCGCGATGTCCTTGCGAGTCACCATGCCTACCACCTGCAGGATATTGTAACGATTAGTATTGTTTTGTAAATACAGCAAAAAGATTCATATTATCATTGCACAGCGCACACTTTTCAAAGTTCGTTGAAGGTTGGAAAAAGTTATAGCTACCTACGAGTAGAAATACTGTTGGTAATTTGTAAAACGCCACTGGTATAGCTATCCATGTAAAACAGGACCATAAGAGAAGACATATTCAATTGCCACAAGAAGTGCAATAGCGACACGAAAGTGTATAAGCTACTTTATAAGTTCATACCTGCATCTAGCCACACCATACATTTGTTTACAGAAATAGACACACCACAGCACATAAAATAGTAAGATAAAGTTTACCTATACGGTAAATCTATTTCTGCACTATTTACAAGTGTGTAACAGCATTCAATAAGTTACACTTATTCATATCAATTAACATAATGCCCTGGTTACACCTGAAATCTGATGAAACTGAATCTAAGCGTCCATAGTCGAGCAGGCCTCAGTGATCGTAACTGATCGCTGAGGTTAACCAACAACTGACACGGTCAGCCATTGGATGGGTGACCAATTTCAAGTGGGGCTTTTCTGGGCGCTTCCGTGCTTCGGACGGCACGTTAAGCCGTGGGTCCCGGTTGTTGCTTCGGCAGCAGTCGTTAAGCCTAGTCAGAAGCCTTCGGGCGGCTTGAAAACATCTGGCAGTCGGGTTGCCCACTTACCCGACAACTCTCTCAGCACAAGCTTGCTTGTGTTGGGGTCCACCAACCCGCACTTGGCCAGCGTGGTGGACTAGGCCTAAACCCTTCCTTCATTTGAAGGAGATCCGTGCCCCAGCAGTGGGGACGTAATGGGTCGTGATGATGATGACACCTGAAAGTTCCCTCGGCCGAGCCGTTCATTGGCCTAGGATACTACCTCGCCACTCTACACAATCAGGATATAACAGCGGCTAAACCAATCATACCTCGTTAACATCATTCACAATGGGCAGATGCCTCAGCCCGAGCGCGCGGAACAGGCGGAAGAGCCGCGGCAGCGACGCGCGGTGCGGCAGCGTGTAGGGCGACGGGCTCATGAAGGGACGCAGGTCGATCGCGGCAGTTGGGTCATTACTAATGTCTCTGCTTACGATCCCGTGCCTTCATGGATAGCCATAGTAATGTACCGGCGGCGTTTTTCAGATTACCGACGGTGCTACAAATCGTGGATATACGTACCTTCATCATCACGACCCATTACGTCCCCACTGCTGGGGCACGGGTCTCCTTCCAATGAAGAAAGGGTTTAGGCCTAGTACGTACCTTGCTCTATAAAATATGATAATTGCATAGATAAGTTTCATATCTGCATCTATTCACTCTAAATAGATATTTAATAATCCACATTAAATTGCGGAAACGTTTTAGAATCGATATTTAACACTAAATCTAGATTTAATATGATGATGAAAGTGGCCATAAATGTATAGCTTTAAGGATCATACCTCGTTAACATCATTAACAATGGGTAGATGCCTCAGCCCGAGCGCGCGGAACAGGCGGAAGAGCCGCGGCAGCGACGCGCGGTGCGGCAGCGTGTAGGGCGACGGGCTCATGAAGGGACGCAGGTCGATCGTGCACGTCTTGTCCCACTCGGATAGCTGCATCTGGAGCGGGATGGAGGTGTGGGTTATTGTTGTACTGATTGATCTGCGTATAGTGTATTCATTTTTACTTGGAACAAAAAGTAAACAATCATAGTGTCTTTATACTTGAATTTAATTTATTTAAAAACGATTTTTTAAAATATAGGTACACAAAAACCAATAAATACTCACTAGCGAAAATGTTTAATTTCGTAAACGTAAACCGTTTATTTGTTTAACAATGTTTTCATTAAAAATATACAGAAAGATTGTTTACCCTTTATGTCAAGTAAAAATGAATGCAGTATAAGCACAGACATATAATATGACAGTAGATGGCCCAAGTGTACGAACTGCACGTGTCAAAAGGTTGATCAAATTAATGTTCAAGTTTTGGCCGGTACATTTAGTTCGCAGGCGACACACAAAATATTTTTTATTGTGTCTAATATTCACGAGATGCAAGGGGGTTTACTTAATATATCCACAGAACTACAAGTTACCTCTTCAATAGTGGGATATCGGGGGTACTCTGTCCGGAACATGTCCATGTCCACCTTCGTGTTGGACCAGGCGGAGTTGGCGTTCTCGTTGAAGATCTTGTTCTGCAGCAGCACGATGAGCTGCGAGCGCAGGATGAGCCCGCGGAGACGCTTGTAGGTTGTTACTTCTGACTGGAATATATGTTTTCAAATAAGTGACTGGTTTACTAGTAAGACGTGGTTGAGCTAGTGCTATTTGTTAAACGGCAAAATAAGTAGGTAAGCGTCTACTAATAATAATATCAGAGTTGGTGGAATACCGGTGACCCATTGGTAAACCAGACACAATAGATTTTTAATTGGCTGTGCTGTGATGTCTCGGGTTGTGAGGGGTTAGTTTGTAATAGTGCTATTTGTTAAAAGGTAAAATAAGTAGGTAAGCACCTACTGATAATAATGTCAGGGTTGGTATAATAGGGTGGTTATGCGAAATACATGTTTATTTATTATAAATTCCATGGCTAAATGTATTGTTATGATGGGGAAGAAAGATCTAAAGAAAGGAAGGTACAAGTTTAAATACCTACTTACATAAAACACTTAAACAATTAAACCTTTTGTCAATGTAATGTAAAATTCTATGTTTATTCATCATTAAATATTTCAGGATGTACTTTACTCATCATTAAATATTTCAGGATGTACTTTACTCATCATTAAATATTTCAGGATGTACTCTTCTTACTGTATGTAATCATAATAATCAAAACAACAGCTATTTCGAGATCACATTAATATATAAAAATGCTGAAACTCTTTTTTCAACTAGCAGACAGACTTTTGCATCAAATGGCCAACTATTTGTACTGATACATGTTTCTAACCTTAAAGACAGTATCACATGCATTGCACTAGCACGATCAATACTGCTTTTTCTATTGTTAAGATCCACTGATCTGAGCCATAAGAAAAATATCACTAACATTCGATGTTATAGATAATTTAATAGATATAGATTCTCACGGTGAGATTGAATGTTGTTATGTAGAATCCTCTGGAAACTGTAATAATATACTAAGAGTGAATCCATGTGTTAAATCCTTATGTATTCTAACGGTCAATATAAGAAGTGTTAACTGTAACTTAGACCCATTTCTTGTGTTTATTTCCAAGATTGATATAGACGTAGATGTCATCGTTCTAACAGAATGTTGGTCAGATGGCGAATCTTCTATACCCACACTGACTGGCTACAAATCATATAATACTGTAATTAGTCATAACCAAAATGATGGAGTTATTATATTTGTAAAAGACCAACTGAAACAGACCGAAGTATACGAAAAAGATATTAGTGAAGGAAACTGTCTTGTATTAACTATAGATAACGATTACACCATTATCTGTTCATACCGTCCAGCTTGTTTTAAAAACCCATCGAATTATCTAGCTTCCCTAAGTGACCTTCTAAGTAATATAAAAACTAAGCACATAGTATTAACAGGTGATATTAATATCAATATAATGCCAGACAACCTAAATGAACATTCTACTAACTATCTTAACTTGATGGCAACGTATGGCCTCCGCCAAGCTGTAAACAAGCCTACTAGAGAACGTAATTGCCTCGACCACTTTATGATTAAAACTTATCACCAAGCACAAACACTTGTATTTGAAAAATTCACTGATCATGCTCCTATTTTATTATATCTTAATAATGTACCATTAACAAAAAACAAAATTGAATATCAAATTATGACGAATATACCTAGAGTGAATAACTGTTTAGCAAACAAAAACTGGGATTTTTTCTATGGATTAGCTAACGTGGATGACGCAGCAACATACCTAGTCTCTACCCTTAAAAATTTTATAGAGGAAAATAGCGAAGTTAAAAAGATAGCAAATAGGAAAAGACTACTTCTCTTATCAAATCGATACGCAAGCGTGACAAATTGCACCAAAAGTTAAGGGAACATGTCACTAACGAAACTCTGAAAATAGAGTATATTAGATATAGAAACACTTGTAATAACTTAATTAAATCTTTGAAAAGGCATTACTATAAAGATAAATTAGCTCAAAACACTGGTAACACAAAAGAAACATGGAGGATAGTGAAGGAAGTATGCAATTATAGAAAGAAAAATACCGTAGCTACAGATCTTTTAAATATTAATAATAATCCAAAAGAATCTTTAGACGTAGTTAACAAATACTTCACCTCTATTGGCGAAAACTTAGCAAATCAAACACTAAAAAAACTAAATAAAACCGACAAAGAACTAGCAGACGAAGCCTCTAAACCTGAAGTCACCTTCTCAATGTTCATAACTCCAACTGATCCACACGAGGTTAACAGAACAATAATGAATATGAAAACTAATAGTGCACCAGGACTTGATGAAATCCCCACTAAAATACTGAAATCGTGTAGCATTGTTTTATCACCATTGATAGCACACATCTGTAATATGAGCATTGAGACAGGGGTATTTCCAAATATATTCAAAAAAGCCAAAGTAACACCTATTCATAAAAATGATGATAAAAAGTCACCCAGTAATTACCGACCGATTTCAGTTCTAAGTTGTGTTTCAAAAATTCTGGAGAAGATTGTTAACAAAAGGCTCATAAATTATCTTGAATCTAGCAATATTCTCTCTGCAAACCAATACGGATTCAGACCTAAGCGCTCAACTGAAGAGGCTATTTTAAAACTGACCACCTGTATAACTGATCATGTTGATAAACTTGACAAATGCATTGGAGTGTTCCTGGATCTGCAAAAGGCATTTGACACAGTGTGTATACCTATACTTTTAAGTCGACTCAGTAATATAGGTGTTAGAGGTAACTCTCTTTCATGGTTTGAAAGCTATTTGACCAATAGGACCCAGTGCGTGCGCGTGAATAAACACTCAAGTGATGATGCTGGTTGTGTATATGGAGTACCACAGGGTAGCACACTAGGCCCAACACTATTTCTGATATATATTAATCACCTGTGTGACCTTAAATTAAACTCGGCCAGCATCATTATGTTCGCGGACGATACAGCCATAGTTTTTCACGGCAAAACATGGGACAAAGTTAAAAAAAACACTGAAGAAGGCTTAAAAGTGGTTACTTCTTGGCTAGAAGATAGTTTGCTGAGTCTCAATGCATCGAAGACCAAGTACCTTAGTTTTGGAAAAACTTCTATATCGAATCCCCCTGATGAATTTGCTGTGAAGGTTCATGTATACCCTTGCAATAGAAACCGAACCGTTAATCATATCTGCCAATGTCCCACACTGGCCAAAAGTAGTACAATAAAATACTTAGGAATCATTATTGACGACAAACTCAAATGGCTTCCACAAATAAATGCGTTGAGTAAGAGAATCCGTAAACTAATATACGTTTTCAAAGCCCTACGCTTAGTTGCCGATAACAACCTTCTCCTTCAAACCTATACAGCTCTCTGCCAGTGTGTAATAAGCTACGGAATAAATGCCTGGGGTGGAGCATGTAAAACTCACCTCATACAAATTGAACGCGCTCAACGTGCGATACTTAAAGTTCTTCTTTTCCTGCCTTTTCAACATTCCACTACTACTTTGTATGAAAAAGCTAATGTACTAAGTGTTCGAAAACTTTTTGTGTATCAATGTCTGCGAAGATATCACAGATTAGACGTCCCATTCTTGCCCCCCAATAGACGAAGAGTTGATAGATGTCCAGTACCCGGGGCAAAAAGTGCTTTTGCCAAGCGACACTACTCTTACCTAGCCCCCACTATTTACAATATATTTAACTCTATATACAAGGTGAAGACAGCTAGTAACAATGCAATAAAAAACATATTAATCGAGTGGCTGCGGACGTTTGACTATGAGGGTCTCGAGAATCTAATAAGCAAGAAGTTGTAGTGTCGTGCTTGTTTAACTTCTTTGCATACTTATATTGTATACATATTTAAGTAATTTCTTGTACTCACTTAGAAAAGCTCAGAACTGTTAGTTTGTTTTGTTATGTATAATTTTATAGAGAGTGCTGTTGTTCTTACCTATAATTAAAGTAAAGATAATTACATATACCTACATTACATACAATCGCAAATTATTGTTATACCTACCACAAAATATTGTCAAAATGAGATTACATTACTTTTTATTTAATTTTGCATGTATGCATGTTAATTATAATTAAACTAACAATATACTTTGTTAAATTGTTTAGTTAACATATAATTTAATTATTCATAGAGCGTCAAAACTTCTGTACAATTTCTGGGAAGGCACTGACTCCTGACATACAGGTGCTCCTAGTTTAGGAGTCAGGGCGTCACCATTTAAGTTAAGTTTTTATTGCACAATAAAATTATGTTTATGTTTATGTTTATGTTTTTTTTTCGACATGGAATACAAAACTACAATAATCTCAAAAGAAAACATCAATTACAAAACTTACATCATCAGTCAGCGGCGGATCCACAACCGGGAACCCGTTGTACGACACCATTCTCAGCACCTCGAGAATGTGCGCCACGTTCTCGACAGTTCTCAGTGTGAACACCGGGTGTGACATGACTTGCGACGCGTAGATGTTGTGCGTGAGCGGAGGGGGCTCCCACGGGAGCAGCGGGACGGCGGCCAGCTGGATGTGGATGTCGTAGATACCCTGCGGGGTTGGGTTATTGGTTAATTTATATGTGGGTTACTCTAAGTTTAAGTCTAAGGAAGTATGTTCTGACCAAAACTTCAAGAGTTTCTTCAAAAGTTTAAACCATTTACCACCACAATCATCCACGGCAAATTATATTAGAACCATAGAATAACAAGTATGATTCTCTGTCATGAAACGGTGCTCTTGTGAATGGAGTATCCTTTCAAATTCGAGCAGGTCATTTCAAATAATCTATGAGAGATGCATATCGCCAGCAATGGTCGACTATTATTGTCTGAAGATGATAAACTTGCTTACCTCATTGAAGAAGTCTCCGACCCATTTAGCCACCACCACCGTGATGATAATAGGCAGTGCGTTGGAGATCTGTCCCGTAGTCTCTATTATTATGACCGTAAGGGATATAGTCATTCGCACGACGCCGCCCAGCTGGGCCGCCGCGCCTACAAGCGCGTATTTTGCTGGGTTTATTGGCTGGAATTAAAAGTTTATTTATAGAGCATACAGTATTTTTGGCATTCTAGGTACTTAGATTTCTAAGGTAGGTAAAGGAGAATGGTAATTTCTCTATTGCGCCATGACCCGCCAGAGCAGCCATTGATGTAGACTTTATTTTTATGAGGCATGGGAGAACAAAGATATAGGTGCTGAAAGATCAAGTCTTTGTATTGTAATAGATGTTTCCCTCAAGCAAAGTATTTTTTTTAAATTGTGGTTTAGTTTTTTTATATATTTTTGCCCCATTTAGAACACCTTTATCACTGAATAAAAATAGGTTTTAGTTAGTGGCTGCAAAGCGGGTCAGATTTGGCCATTCTCTTTTATCGAATGGAGATCTAACAATAAAGCAATCCAGATGTTATTTATTATTGCTTTGCCAATTATTTCAAGAAATTAATAAAGATATATAACAAATGAGGAATAAAGCATATAACTCACAGTGTTAGGCATCATCAACTGAATCGCGATGGCGCCCAGCCGCCCCCATGCGGCGCCAGTCAGCAAATTCGGAATAAACAATCCGCTGGACACACACAGGCCGAACGTCCATGTCGACAGCACAAAGTAGCACAACACGAATACTAGAATCGAGGTGGGTTTGTAGGATCCCATGGGGTCGTGGATGAGCGAGCGGACAGACGCTTCTGGGGTTTGGAACCAGACGGCTGCTAGTGCGTTGTATTCGCCGTCTGCGCAGTAGAGCTGCAAGAGAAGTTAAGGCAGGATAAGAGCAATTATTATACCTAATTATATGAGTAGACGATTACGGGGTGATGATGAAGATAAAAAATATTTGAATAGTATAAATATTTTTAAATCCTTTTGTCTGCCCAGAGCATTTAGTAAATGCCACAGGCAGAAACACTTAACACCGAAGCGAGTTTCCTCCTACACTGTTATCGGTTGAGACTCTGAGAAAATCTGCCACGCCACCATCACTTTGCAATGTCTCATATAAAACAATGCAGTCTTATAGTTCGATGCTAAGCGACCAACTTCAGCTTAGCAACAAATTCAACCTTACATCCATGTCATAAGGGACACATAGGACCTCTAGAGACCCAGATACAGTGAAACTATAAAGTCCTGAAATTAAATGAGGGCGCAGCTATCTTTCATGTAGCCACCCTAACCCTATATAGCGAAACAAAACTGACTTTGATACTTGAAATTTTGCCTGTGACTACCTACCCTATTTCTGTATTTAAAAACAACTTACCATTCACAAAAAAGCTCATTATTCAAGCTAGAAGGTGTTAATATAAAGGCTAATAGTGTAAGGAGCGGTGGTAGCTCAGTCGGGTGAACGCCCGCTTCTCAATCAAGAGATGCGGGTTCGAATCCCGGCGCTGACATGTACCAATGAGTTCTTTTAACTTAAGTACAATGTATACCATCGCTCTTACGGTGAAGGAAAACATCGTGAGGAAACCTGCATATCTAGATCTAGCACATCTAGATATGTGAACCCACCAACCCGCAGTGGACCAGCGTGGTGGGAAATGGTCCAAGCTTAGGAAGGCAGTTTAGACCTTGGGGATATGCACAAAGGTTCCACTCGAGAGAGCCACGTGCAGGTACCTATACCCCCACAGAGAATAGAATAGAATAGAATAGAAGGCTAATAGTGAAACCAATAAATATTTATTTAGATAACGTTATTACAACTGTATAAAATATCCGGATTTGTTGACGCACACAGTAAAATCATCAATTTCTCTTTTTAGACGGCCTGTTCTGTTTCTTCCAGGAGTTAGAAATATTCTATTATAGAGCCCTCTTTTGCAATATGCCAGACGGTACTGTCCGATACTACTATAAAATAAAATATAAAATGCTTATTTGAAACTACCCTTAAGTTAAGAATAACAGAGTTACAGGATGAGAATTTAGTAAGTAAACAAAAAATATAACTTCAAGTATCAAAATGTTATGGTTTGACTCAACTTAAACCAGCTCAAACCTACAACCAGCGGTATGTAAACAATGTTCGACTTGGGCTCTAAACCTAGGTTTATCAATAAATGAAGCGTTGGTACTGATAAAAATGAATTATTACAATTTGTACAATGTTATATACCCGTCATAGACGCTGTACGAGCGTAAACATCCTCCAAATTCGACAAAATTTGTCCAGCTTCGTGTTCCGCTAAACATTGTATACGAACTCGATAAATAACTTCCCTAGCTTGACTACGAATATTTTTATTCTTCTTCCGAATTGCAAACAAGCGTAAATAGTTGTTTTTATCTAGATTATCCTAATAATTAATAAGAAAATTGAAAAAACAGCCAACCGCCAACTGCCATAAACAATTGTTATGACTTTTATGTTTCTTTTCTAATGGTGCCGGGCTCCTGAAAATTTTAGTTCCTCAAACATTAATTTCATGAATTAATAGTTTCACTGATACGATGACATAATGTGGAGACCCACGACAGGGTTAGGACAAAGTTAAGTTTGCAGCCGCCAAAATCCTGAAATTTGTAAAATTTGAAATCTCTGGGTCTCAGGAGGTTAATTATTAATCGTTAATTAATAAATGAAATTGAATTGAAATTACCTGCAGCGGCACCTTCGTGGGGTCCTCTCCGAGCGGGCGGCAGTCGTTCAGCAGGAACATCATGAGGAAGCCCGCGGACGCGCTCGCCGCCGCCACTAGCACGCCTCCACTACTCACACAGACACACACTTACCAACCGCTTTTTAACCACCATCGGGTAAGGTAGCATAGAGTAAGCTACATTATTTATGAAGCTTTTGATGTGAAGCGCTAAATCCTTGCATCCAGGCTCTGCTACACGGGTTCGTTATCGACATATTATATCTCGATTCATCATAAATACGGGGCTGTGATTGGTGGAACGCGAACTCAACGAGTCATATCGCTATTCGCAATAAACGCAGCGCTGTGATTGGTGGAACGCGCATTAAACGAGTTTATCGACGTCTATAACGAACCCGTGTAGCTTATTTCACTGCGACTGTTTATGTGGTTTAGAAAACCTTAGGCTGGTCCTACACTGACATCGTCGGCCGCTTAAGTCAATGGGGTTACGTACTATAGTTCGAAGCTAAGAGTATATTACCTGCAGCGGCACCTTGGTGGGGTCTTCTCCGAGCGGGCGGCAGTCGTTCAGCAGGAACATCATGAGGAAGCCCGCGGACGCGCTCGCCGCCGCCACCAGACATGCTTCCACCACGCGAAGCCACGGGGAGGTTATGTATCTGGAATACGGTTTCATTTGTTGTAGGTATGGGTTTTTGTTCTATTGGGTTTTGATGGATTTTCAAAGGGCGTCGCAAAAAAGGTGTAGCTGAATGAGGGTCAAAAATATCAAAATCTTATTTATATATTTTATTAACAGGTGTGAGTGTTTGTTTTTATTTTTATTAACAGTGGATATGTCGCAGTCAGTTGGTTGAATCTCCTTTTTATTTGTTTGTTTATTAGTTTTTGATTAAATCACTAGCTCGTTCATTGAATCACAATCACCCGGGGAGGCTCCTTTAAAGCGCAGATCGACCGATATGAGCAGATTTCTCCTAAAATTCAACCGTCATACCTGATTCTAAACACAGCGAGTCTATAATTCATGTGGTTCCACAGGGCCCCCAGCAGCCCGCCCGCCGCGCCGAACAACATGAACACGGGCAGCTCGTAGAACTGGAACGGGAACGGCTCCATCTTGCCCAGGTTCAGGAGACCTAAGGAACAAAACGTTTGTTAGAACTTTTTACCTATATTTCATGGTGCGGAAGACCGAAGCTATAGTACGGGGCAGAGAAACCTGACCCCACTCAGAAGCAATGTTAGTATGAGAGGGGGTTCAGGTTTCTCTGCCACTGACCGTACATGTTACGCTCCCGATGGAGAAGTCCTATAGTTTATTTCAAATTGCATTAGATAAAACGTCAGTATATTCGCATACATAGGTTAAAACATGTGGTCGCCGAATTGAAATAACTTGACATGCAATATAATCAGCACTCAGTCGGTCTCTACCGGTGCGAATCATGAACATTGTCGACTCCAATCGATAGTAATTCGATAAGCTCACTGGTGTTTGTTGTATGCGTTTTATTAGTTTCTAACGTTACACAAATGTCATATAGCAATTAAGCTATCGACTTGAGTCGACAACATTCTAGATGCACTGACCTATTATGGCTCTGCCAAAGGGCGCCACACAACAAACTTTCCTCAGCTGCGATATTATTATTTTTTTACAATTTGTTCACTGTTGACATGTACCTGGGAAGCTGAGGTCGCCGGGGTGGCCGTGGTAGGCGGACAGCGCCACGTTGAGCGTGAACGTGGACACCACGGTGCCGAAGAACGTGCGCCACGTCAGCGCCTGGTTCCAGAAGCTGGTTCCTTCTTCTAGGGAGAATAGGACTCCGCCTGCGAATGACACATATATTAAGACTATATGAAAGCGATTCATTCACACTTTACCCGAATTGGTTCTGCATATCAGTCCCTTAACATATTTTTTTTCTCATTTTCCTTTTTGAAATTACCGAGCCCCGGATCTTTAGAGGGCTTTACTATGTAGCGTTTATGTTTAACCCTTTATAAGGCGCTGGGCAATATACAAAAAGCAAAAAGGGTATACTAAGCAAAAAGGGACACCCCCTTCCTATATAACCATCATATTTTGAACTTTATGACATGTCTAAAACCAATTAAAAATTCGATCTTACTCAGCCTTACAAAGCGTTAAATATAAATAAGTTAAATACCAATAGGAGCCCCGAAAGCGGCGGATACGCCGGCGGCGGCGCCCCCGCTCACGAAGTCGCGCTTCTCGTGGTCCTCGCGGAAGTACTGGAATATCTTGAAGTCCTTGTTGAACGTGGTGCTCTTGCCCTGCGAGATGCCCGCCGCCACCACCGCGCCGCTGTGGATCATGGGGCCTTCCTGTGGAGAAAGGGAGACGGAAGTAGAAAAAAAGAAAATTGTAATTACACATCCAATAGAACCGTTTCTGATGACAGATAATTTAGATAGAGAGATATTTATCATCAGTCTGTACTTATACAAAACCGGACAAAATAGGTAGGTATACCTTGGTTCAAAAGGCGGTACCTTTCGGTGGAAGATTTGATGAATTGGTAAGTTAAAAAAAAAATAGTATTGCACATCATCATCCGCCTCGTAAGCTGTATTAGTGGAAATATTCATCTAGTCAATAATAGGTTGGTCTCTATCTGGCTGGATGGTGCTCACGGCCGACGGATTATGTCGATGATAAAAGCACCTTATGCCATAACATTTTCCTCAATTTCAGTCGTAATTCGCGATGCTAAAAATAGAGCTCACCTTCCCCCCAGCGAGCCCGCCCACCACGGCCGTGATGACGCCCACGGTCTTCACCAGCAGCGTCTTGAACCGCACCACGCGAGGCACCTTCACCCCGTTCAGGTAGCATTTCACTTGAGGTATGCCGCTGCCGGCTGCTACTGGCTGGAAGGAAAATGAAATGTGGTTTGATTTTTTTTTTTTTCATGGAATGCTATAATCTGTGATGTGTGTCGATGGTTTTTTGTGACTGAAACGTATATTAGGGAGGATGACCATGACCAATAATAGGACAAATAATTATCGCGCCGAAAATATAAGGCAATTTGCACAGAAGCAAATGAATATACTGTTACTGTAAGAATAGGCATTAAACTTGTACTATATACTGAAATTTATTACCTATACATAGCAGTTCCCATGAGCTTCACTTCGCCTTAAAAAGTTTTCCCGTGGTAATTCCGGGATAAAAATAGCCTATGTTCTTTCCCAGGGTCTAGTAGACTATCCAAATTTCAAATCCGTTCAATAGTTTTGGCGTAAAAGTGTAACAGACAGACAGACACAGTTACTTTCGCATTTATAATATTAGTTAGGATGGTGCTGCAAAATTCGTAGGTATACCTAAATAATAATATATAACATACTTACCTCTACATACGCAACCAGAACTGCCCCAATGAATACAATGCCAATATTGGACAAGACCCACAGCAGATATGGAATGTACAGCTTGTCTTCAATTACATACTTATCTACAGCTGGATAAATATATTAAGGAAATTGAATATTATTATGTAAAACAGAAATATTAAATTCTTTTGATCTTTATCCCACCTGCAAAGTATGTTATTTTCTCTCTAGAATAGCTTTAATTTCCTGATGAGAACTTATTTAGATAAATGTAAAGTTATTACAGAGGCAAATACTGTAATAGTAATTATATCATGATAACAACTTTACTACACAAGACAACAGATACAAATTGACTATCTTGCACTAAAGTTTAGTCATATGAAGGTCTGCTATTAAGTCTGATTAGTATTATTCATAATCATAACATAGTAAATAATAAAATAATAAAAAAATAATAATAAAAAATAGCAATAAGCATACATTCAACAAATAAACATGTAGTAAAATGCGTCATCATCCACATGTTATATGATAATGATAGCACAGGGTTTTTAAGGAATATTTATACTGAAATTTATAAAAAAGTCCCAATTCCCATTCTAAGTCACCTATCATTGGTAAAAAGGATACATTTCTTCAATTCACTGTACTTAATATTAGAGAACTCTTCTATACAGATGTCTATGATGAATGCTATGAGTGCTGTAATAACTCCTATGAGCAGGAATATGAACCAGCGAGCAATGCCCTTCCACACTACAAATGGATAACCTCTTTTCCTTTCTTCATCTAAGAGGAGGTGGTTCTCACATGTATCATAGTCAAGACTCTGAAAAATAAACAATATTAGTAAGTAACAAGTACAATATTCTTAACATATCAAGAGTAATGATAATGATAATTTGTATTGGATACATAATACATGTGACAGAATGCAGCAGCGGCTACTACACCAACAAGAGGACAGCTCTTAATAAAAGAAGAAACATGTCATTACGTGAATATTGGAGATACTTACTTCATACTTAGCAGACAATATATTTAAAGATCCAGGTTCAAACTTTTGCACAGGCTGCCTTCGTCTGATTCCGTGGCTCCCTTCCAAATCATCATTTTCTATTTCATCCTAGAACAGGAGAATATAAATTCACTGCACTCTTGATTGTAAGAGTCTAATCAATATTGTCCGTATTAATCATATTAATTTTCTTACCTCAAAATGCACAGTTTTCCCCAAGTTTACTTGAGAGGATGTGCTTGCTTCCTCATTATCAACAAGTTGGGCTGTATCAGAAGTAGTAGTAGCACTTCCGCCCTCACCAGCCCCAATAGGAGTTGTAGGTCCCATTGTGCTCTATACCCATCAGAGTATAAAATATTATTACATTAAAGTAAAATTCAATACACTTGCACTATTTACAAACACAACTGTTACCTATATTGTTTATGGTATAAGTTTATTCATACCAACTTTGATATTCTACACAATCTCAAACCAAGAAAACAAAAATACGTTGTTGAATACAACTCAGGAAATCTTGAAAAAACTTTTAATTTTTTGTTTTATTGAAAATATAAGATGATAAATACTTTTTGACAGTCAGACAAATACAATTACATAAGTTAGCAAATTAAATAGTAAAATATAGAGTTATGAAGCGGTACTAAAGTGTCATTTTCATTTTAGGCGCATTATAGTTTGCTGTCTTTGTCGTACTTGTGAAAACAACATCTGGCTTTCTCTTTCTGTCTTATTTGACATGGTTTTTTTTAGGTTTTTCATGTATGCCATAAATCGTACCTTTTAATGTGAACTTTTAAGTCGTTTTTACAAAGATTTACTACAAAATACATGAAAATGTTTCTAATATTTTGTTGGCGTATTATTTTTAATCACCTACATGATAAATTTGGTTTTTTTATGTCCTTCATTTACGATTTTACTTTACTTTATGTCTTGCAAAACTTTCAGGGGAATAAATAACTTTTAAAATCTGTTATTATAGTGTTGCCCTACTACATAAATAATTAGTTGAGTTTAAGTTGCGCAAATAAAACATACTTATTAATTTGGGTAACTACTGGACATAGATCTCTCAACACATGAGATCACATTGGATTTCCCCACACCACTGGGTCGCACTGCTTTTGTTACCTCATTAAGCCTTAAAGCGCCAGGTTTGTGTGTTCGTGTTCTACCCTTTAGAACTCGACTACTTACAACTTTGTACCTACCTTGTCACTTCTTCTGCAGATAGGTAGGTAGTTACCACCAGCCATCAGCTAACAACAAACTTAGTGTCTAGATGCTAAATTGACAACATTAGTTATGTAAAGAATAGCATCATGCATAAACCCCATTCATTGGACATGGTTTAGCAGTTTCACAACCGCAACAACAGTAGTTAATGCTGAGTCCAATCTTTCTTCACCATAATAATATGCCTGTTTATTGCCAGTCATCCACGTATCAGGGGTAGGTTGTAGGATTACTGAAAATCCTCAATTTTTAAATAAGTATAATACAAAGTCCTTGATAGCCACAAGTCAATCATGTCGCCCAAGCCAAATCCACAGAAGTCCAACCATCATCAATCATCATATTCATCATATATTGATATTGAGAATCAGTGACGGTTATTTATTTATGAAAGAGATAAATGATTAACGTAAACAACTGATTATAATTCAATATTTATAATCAGAGAAAAATAGTGATAAAGAATGTGATAGTGTTATCATATTATCAACTTATCAATGTGTAAATGAAAACAAACTGAGATTACACACACATAAGCAATAATCAGTGTCGTATGTATAAGGAATTTTGTTTGTGTGCGTAGCTTTTAGCTTGCTCGTTTGGTTGACAATCGCGATGTGATGTATTTCTACATCATCGCACGCTGAGTTATATTTTCAACAATCTTTAGTTTTGTATTAGTTACTCGAATACTTTTTAAATGTTTTCTTTTATTGTGATAACCTTATTCGTGTTTAATTTCTAAATATGTGTAATTTGCCGCCGAAGTTCCATTCAGTGTGTCGCCTTTGTTTATCATTCTGTGGCGATAATTGCAGTGATGTTAAACTTCCAATTTTCGACCGTGATAAGGATAAATCACGACTTTCCGAGATGATAATGTCTTACTTATCAATAATGGTAATGGTTTGCACATAGTTTTCAGTGTAGTCTCGTATGAAGGTTCCGTTTTCTCGTGTGAAAGTTTAGCATAAACGTACGAGATTGTGGATGCTGATAAGCGCCATTAACTTTCTCGCGGGTGTTGAGTATTTTCGCATTGTGATATCATATTACGGCCCACGCAGCTAGTGGTCGGGCGGATGACTAATGTGGTTCGTGGAAGTGATAGGCGAGGCGTGAAGGCGCTGCATCAGCGGCGACGTGCGCTGATAACAAAGGATCTCGCCGCCGTCTCGCCCCTGCCCGCTGCCTCTCACTCACTCGCAGCACCGACTGCCCCCTGCACTTATTCACAACATGCATGCTATTTACAGATTTCAATATAGTCTAAATTTAGATAATACATTTTAAGGGAATCACACTCCAGGGTATCTGTACTGTTGGTATCAACTGCATGGTATCTTATTTGCTTGTAATATATCTCTGTGTTCTTGTTGGACACAGTGTTTACAACATAAATATCTTGGGTTTTTTCAAACCACTTATCAGTAATTTGCCATCTTATAGTGTGAGTCATCATCTATGATTACTCTGAGAAAAGGTCACTGTCCACATCATGTCTTATAATGAATGTTGAGCTCAGAGTGATATTGTGTTGTGTTTATTACAATGTGTAATGTGTTGCAGGTGTCTCCGGCGGACCCGCTGCCGCAGGTGGTGTGCGGGAGCTGTGCTCACAAGCTGGATGAGTTCCACACATTCAGAGAGCTCTCACACAAATCTGAAAGATTGTTGGAACAGTTTCTACAGTATGCCAACTCATTGTCTGGCCCAAAAGAGGTAAGAACAGAAACAAACTGTTGTAATAACTAAAATATTTTATGTACATTTTCACAACACTTACTATGCTAGTATTTTTGTTTTTATATTATCTATAATATACAGAATTATTTAAAAATATTTACAATGCAATAATTTTATGCAAAGCTGGAGTCATCATTGATGTTGATGTAGTGGATGGGCTGACTCCTGAAGGTCTTCTTGTAGAAAGCCTTGACAGTGTTGACCAGCAGTCCAATGACCATGCCAACCAGGACTATCATGGCCACTCCAAAGATGCTCCATAATACATGTTTAGGCTTCAAGTCTCTGATGCCAAAGGATTTCTTTTGCTTTGGTGTAAATGTGTTGTCGAATGTTGGGCAGTAGTCCAGCGTTACATTAGTGATGTAGGCTCCACTCCAGCGCATTGGTGCCACACAGCTGGAAACAGAAGTAACATCTCAATTAATTGTCTCAGTGATATTATTAAAACCACAGTGAATTTAACTAAACAACTCCCATTATCTCTAGAAAGTGAATGTTTACAATGGTTTTTTCCTAGCACATCTATATCCTTATTCATTTGTTATTCATACACTGAGTTATCAGGTGAATATAAACAAGGAAATAAAATAGAGCTTCATTATTTTACATGCAATTTACAGTTTCAAGATATCTCATTTAGATTAGCTGCCCATTGTACTTCCAGTAGTCTTATGTCTTCACATATAAAGGCTATAATAAAACAGTAATAAGTATATGTACTAAGGCATTCTAAGGTATCTTACTATGGGATATCTCCAGTCTTGAACTTGCGGGCGGCGCCCTGGGCTATGACGATGTTGGCCAGGTCACAGTTGCAGAGCCAGTTGTTGCCAGTCATACCAATGGTATCCAACTTGCTCCATGGCATCAGATCTGAAGGCAGCTCGCTCAGGTTGTTATCATCCAGGTATACCTGTTATAAATATTAGCTGATTGGAATACATTGGGTACTTTATCTCATTTCATGAGTATATCTTAAACCTGTTAGAAATATGGGGCTCTCTTGAATACATTGGATAGTTTATCTCATTTCAAGAATGCAATTCAGTGGTTAAGAAATAATATGGTATGTATGTTTTCTGTGAATTATTTGTGGGTTAATTGCCCTCATTCTGGGATGACTTTTGCAATCAGATTTTGATTGATATGAAAACATGCTTAGCTTTGTACCTAGTGATTAATCAGCTGACCTAGATCATGGTGTTGTCATGTAAGCTGAAAATCTGGGCCAAATCCAATACATTTCTGTGATCACTGCATGTTATTGCTAATAATTTATGTTTGGTGATATATTTACGTGCTAATTTATCAATGCTTTCGAAAATAATGCTTTTCTCTTGGGAACATGTACGGTGGCCTGCGCCTAAAAGTAATCAGGCGAATTGGAAACAGTAATGCCATCTAGTAACCAGCTTGTAAATATAAGTTACGGGGCGGTGGCGGTAATAATAACAGCATAATGATAGCATATTTCGAGAACGCTGTCATGGTCGGTGATAGTCTGAGTGGTTAAGCATTCATGAATTGATGCGGCGGCATGAGGTCCCTGTGTTCAAGTCCTCCACTAAATAGTAAAACTATTGGTTTTTATTTTTAAATGCCTTTTAACATTCTTGATATCAGTAGTAAGCACCGATAAGTAATATTTAGAAGCCAAAGCGATTTATAAAACGTTGAGTGGAACGCAAGTGTTGTATTGTCTCAAAGAACTTTGGGATTCATGATCACATATACTTAATATATAATAATAATAATATATAGTTCTACCCACAATCTTATGAGAACAACTCAATAAATAAAAAGAAGCAAGTTTTAGTTAGTCGTCCGCTACATTGCACCTGACTGCTACTAACTATTGTAGATTATTGATCCCATCAAGTGTGTTATTGATTAACAATCAATTTTAATTTAGTTTTTTAAATACTAACAAACCCTTAATCGAATTAAAAAATTAAAAAAAGAAAGTAAAGGAAACTTCTATCATATTATGATCTTTAAAGTCACAAAAAACAATAACAGGATGCGAAGTAAGTATCAACAAATTCGTAATAACTCATACGGCACCGCCGCGCCACGCCTTAACAACTACGCCACAGTCACTATGACGAAATTGTAAGAAATTAACTACCTAATATACACAGTAGTAAAAACAGCGAATACAACAACATGCACTTATCAACACACACGTCCAATACGTTGTAGTTACAAGGTTTTTACTAGATGGCATCACTGTGCGGACCGTGCCTGCATACTTTTAGGCGCAGGCCACTGTACATTATACTACATAGATTGAATTTTCTTATTTTAAAATTTAAACATGGATCAATTGATTAAGAAGCCCATAGTGCTGTTAATTGTAGTTGATAATGTACCCGTAATGGTTGCCTTGTTTCAATTTCCATAGATAGTAATTTAGGTAGATAGGGATAAAAGACCTAGTAACTTCTATAAAATACGTTAGTAAAATAAATATTTTGAAGCTAAAATCACGTAAAGCGGAAAACAGTAGGTACACATTGAATTCGACGAGAAAAAACCCTATTTACAAGGATAACAAACGAACCTCTTTCAAAGTCCACGCGTCCTTCAAGCCCCGGAAAGCGTTGTGGCTGATGTAGCTCAGCTTGCGGTTGTGGCACAGGTGCAGGACCCTCAGACTCTTCAGTGGAGAGAAGGTGCTGCGCTTCACCTCCTCTAGGTACTCGTTCTCTCCTACCTCCAGCTCCTTGAGGTTTGTTAGTCCTGAAAATTGATGCGTTTTATTGTAGACCCCCCAATGGGGAAATTGGGCCTATCCCTGTTAGGTACATTGGAACTTATTAAGACCGGCGAAAAGGTGTGTGTAGATGCAGTAATGGTACTCTACCGGTCCCGCCTTAGGTACTAGGTATAGGTACTGTTACTGATAAAAGGCGTGAGCGTCGAAATTATCATTTAGACCTAACACTGAAGCATTCAGAAATATTTAAGGACAGGATTAGCACAGATTAGCACATAACAATAGCTAGTCCGTTACATAACACGAAAGATAACAGCTAATGCATATTGGCAACACTTTATCAATATGGGCGATCTGGGCGCAGCTTTGTTCGACCAGAATCTCCAATGAAGCGAATCGAGACCATTGAATGATGATAATTGGAATATCATTTATCAAGCCATTTATAATTATTAGGGAAAACAGCTCACTACAGCCTAAGAGCTTGTCCAGCTTGTCGATACGTTTTTATAAACTGACTGAGCCAATTTATCAAATCAACACGCTTTTTAATGAATTATTATTAAAAACCCCGCGGGGCGATGCGAAAAAATATACATAATGTGAAATGATTCTGAAGCAATCGAGCATGTAACAGATGGAATCGAACCATTTACATGGGCGATAAAAGTAAATAGCTGTTAGCAGTAAACTTTAATTAAATCAGATTTAATCAATGTCAAAATGCATGTTATTGATCTACTTTTACGGCGTGTATTGATATCTATGTTCGTAATAAATAGAATAGAAGGTTCATATGTGATTACCATTGCCATTGTCAAGGGTACTTTGCTATTAGAAACTAGTATTTTATGCTTACATACACATATTATCATATCCATGGAAAGAAATATCCAATTATCCACGCAGCCTAGCCAATTTCAGCGGTATTACCTATGTTAGATCTAGCTTACGCTGTAGTTAGAGCTGCCTATTGATAGGTCACTTTGCAAAATGTTTTCTTTTTATACACGCAGATTATTTTATCATCATTATCAGCTAACACTCGACCACTGCAGGACACAGGTCTCTCTCGTGGAGCGCCTATCTTAGGCCTTCCTAGGTAACCACCACCGACCTATTAGGATCACTGGTCCTAGTTGGACTTCAATTCATTAAGGTATAACCGTCAACTTACCTATAAAACTGTCATCGTTCAACTCCACAATAGGGTTATTATTGAAGTTGAGGTACTCCAGACTGGATCCGACCAGGCTCAGGCTCTCGGGCACTTCGAGGAACTTGTTGCCCGACAGGTCCACCTGCTGCAGACGCTCCAGACCGCGGAACGCGTCGAGCGGGATGCTGTCGATGTCTGTGTACGCCAGGTCTAGCACCTGGAGGGTAGAAATTTGTTAGGGTTGGTATAATTTTTGGTATACGTAATTTAGGTCGTGTAGTAAGTTATAGGATAGGTTTGTATCAGTCAGATCATGATATTATGCCTACTGTGAAGTCTTTTCCCTGCCTTGTACATTACATACTGTACATTTAAATACATAAATTTTGTCGAGCCAAAATCATAAGGCAGCGTTCCCACTACGCCGGACCGGCAGATCTGCCGCGCCGGTAAATCTGCCGGAAGAGCTAGTGGCTGTACAATTTATATGAAGCTATTCACATTATCCCGGGTCCGGCATTTTTGCCGACCCCGGCATTTCTACCGAACGTTTTGTCACTACGAATTGCCGGTAGAACGACCGGGCCCGGAGTAATGTGAACGAGTTTGTGCCGGTATCTGTCCCCCGCTCGCCCCGCTCGTGCTCCCCTCGCCCCTGGATGTAAAATGAAAAGAATGGAAAATCTTTCCTGTAAAATAGGGTGTACCCAATGTTTTCTTTTATTTTGCCTTCTATTAAGGGCCCGTACAGGGTGACGTGCCCCGCCAAATTTGGGTTTTCAATGCTCTTCACACAGCACACGCAGTGACACGCACACATGTAAGTTTGCACAGTGGGTCATAAACTTTTACTCGCCAACTTTATTGACAATTATTTTCAAGTAGTGATTTGAGGGTAAGTATAATTTTTAATTACACTGGTAAGCACCAGGAAAGAGTAGAAATTAATAGGGGTGCCACTTTTCTCCATACTCGGAACCCGATTAGCTTTCTAAACAAATGTAGTATTTACTTACTTGTAGAAAGGTAACTACAGGTATTAAAGTGTAGATACTAAGGGTATACTAAGCCGAAAGGGGATGACTCAACTCAAGGGGTCATTCTGAACAACTTTTGTTCTACGAGTTTTGCAAATTCGCGAAAAAAAATATTCGTTTTCCATGGTAAAAAGTCACGTGTCATCAAAGTTTCTATGAAAAAGGTTTTTTTTTGTTAATTTTTAAAACTCGTAGAACAAAAGTTCAGAATGACCCCCTGTCTCATTTGTTTTTACCCGACTGCCGAAGGAGGAGGTTAATATTTTTCGATTGTATGTTTGTAAGTATATTTCTTATTTTTAGGGTTTCGTACCTCAAAAGGAAAAAAAGCAACCGTTATAAGATCTCTTTGTTGTCCGTCTGTCTGACTGACTGTCTGTCACCGCCCTTTTTCTCAGAAACGGGTAAAGATATCAAGCTGATATTTCGCATAGATATGGGGAGTACCCCAAAAAATATTGGGGTACTCCCTCTCCCATACAAGTAAATTGGGGCTGATATTTTTTCCGGTTATTTTGATGGTGTAGCTAGGGTATCGTTGAATTGGTCTTTTAATATAATAAAAAAAGGTTAAAATATAATTATTTTGCTTTTACCCTTAAATTTGGGGACCACACCATAGACACATCCTAATCAAAAAATGATTTCAATAGATGGCGTGTTTTTATGTTGGGTAACTCAGAATAAGAAGTGATGATATCTCAGAATAATAATGGTTAATGGTGCTATTCCGCTGAGCACCGAAACCGGTGGGACACAAGTGAAAAGTGGCGGTTCCCCTCATCTCGCATAATCTTTATTGACCAAAACTCATTTCGCATAATTCGTATGGTCTAAACTTTTTTGGCCGAACCATCACTTTGCCAAGAATTATGTGGCATAAGGCTCGTTTCGTCTAAAACTCTTTAGGCACAATCTTTAAACACCTAAGTTTCGTTTGCTCAAATGTATGTTCGTCTATACCTATGTATAATCTTGTTTCTCCTAATGTTATCTTAATAAATAATATATTAAGTATGTAGTAAATGTACAAATTGTGGTATTTTTTCTCATATATCCCGAAAATCACGATATTGAATGATTAAAAAATCGAAAGTTAACGAGCAATACAACATACATTTATAATACACATACAATAATTATTACAAACCCCATGAGATCGAAACCTAAAGATAGGTGCGACGACGAGCAAAGCGAGGAGGAGCACATGTGTTAGGTGCACATGTTCATCAAAACCAAAGCGGAGCGTTTTCCAGGTTTTCCAGTTTGCGCTATAGAGAGACGCTCCGTCAAAGTTAAAGCCAAACAAATATTATTACTTTGTATAAACCTATTATTAGGCTATTCAAGATTTGGCCATACCATTATTAGGCTAAACAAGATAATGCGAAATAACTTTTTACTAATCGAGATTTATGCCATACGATTTTCGGCGAAACGAGACTTTGACCAAACGTTACTATGCAATACGAGATTAGGCAAATAAATCTTGGGCCAAAAAAGGTAGAACCGAAAAGTGGTCATGAAAATGCACTAGGGTAGACCCTGCTCCTAGAACAGGGCATGAGTTTGTGATTTGTGTGCGAGGATGGAAACTTTGAATATTTTCTTGATTTTTTTATTATTGATGCAATAACATATAGTATTTTTTCTGAGTTACCAACCGAAGTCACCCCGTGACAGGGTGACTAGATAGGTACTTCTGCAAATTACGCCATCTATCATTACTATTTTTAGTCACTACTGTCTATAGAAGAAATTCCTTCATTATCAATTTTACGTTACGAATGAATTTAGTAAACCCAGTAAACCTAACTAATCCAGAGGAAACCTAAAATATCTTTCTGTCTCTCTGAAAAACATACTTAATAGGCCAAACTCGATGCTTTTAGCTATTAACATCTTTGAAATAAAATTCAGTCACCACCTTGTTACTGCCCTCATCAGATCCTCACGAGACCATTCCTCAACCAGCACCATGAGACTGTGTTTTTGATGAATCCTAACCTAATATTCCTACGTATTGTCATCACTTAGATCCATTCGCTATATTCCTGCTCCTCATCGGACCTTTACGAGACTGTAATGTCACGCGAGAACATTGCCCACTATCTAATTTAATTTAATTTATTGAATATAGTGTAAGAATTATGCTTCCTCAATTTCAAATCAAATTATGTTGGTGTCATAAAAGTTGAAAAAGTGCAATGACAACCAATGTGCAGTGATTTTGTATCTGTACACGAAAAGATCGCGAGCTGTCAGTGCTGCCTAAACCGACGTGACCCTTCTTTGGAGGCCAGCGGCCGACTGAGTCAAACGTCGCTTGTGTTTATGATTTTATAACACAGAAAGCCGCCATAGATATTTGTATGAAGATTTGAGGGAAAAAAATTGCCCAAGTTTGTTATTAATTTACACAAAATAGGTGTGTGTTTATTTAAAAACAAGGTATTTAGCGCCTAGTCCAAGCATTTATCATTATAATTTGATAAGAATCATATGAAAATTCTTGATAATTACGACACAGTTGTTACAATACGGGAGTGTGATTTACGGGTTTTCTGAAATTAATTTACAGTTATCCATAAGCTTTTACTTAAATTCGAATGATTCAGCACCTAGCTAGACTCTTCGGCTACCAGTGTGATTTTTTTCAAGGCTGTAGAGCATCATTTACTATATAATTCTATGACAATGCCAACCCTCGATTCCCTATTGCCGACCCTTAAGATACCACCACAACACAAAAATTTCGTCGTCCATTGTGCGCGCAGGTCCAAATTCAACTGAGGACTGTCTGAATTTCTTCCGGGATCCGATGTAATGTGAACACTCTGTCCGGTGTCCGGTTTTCGGCAGATCTGCCAGTCCGGCGTAGTGGGAACGCTGCCTAACAGTCATTCGTTTCATTCGATATAGGTGTTTTGACGCTCTGTGCGTTGTGAAGTTGTAAACGTACTGTCAATATTCTCACCCGACAGCGGTTGCTTTTCAAGAGTTATGATGTATTTTAGTGCTAACTTATCTTATTATCCCGTCTCGGTATCAGGATTTGTCTTGCGTTAATGCATTCCCTATATTTAGCCGCTGACTCACGGCTTCCTCCCGCTAAGATTCATTACATGACATCAACAATGACTTGGTATCATCTATTTCCAGCATTATCTTGGTAAAATCAAGGTTTTTAATGCTAAGTGTGTTTGTGTCTGATACAAATTCAACAGCTGCATGTCATTTACTAAAGATATGAATGCGTTTTGCATTCACAAGATCACAAGTATTTGTTACAAGTGGCCCATTTATTTGCTGTCAAATTGCACTTTTTGACTGCTTATAATTTATATTGGTATGTCTATATAAAAATATTCGCACGTGTTGCCAGTGTAATAACTGCGAATTAGATTAGTAGGTAAGAGAACATTGGGCATAGTCCATCACACTCTCAATATTCTCACTTATTCAAGCGCACGCAATAGTAGCATGCTCATATTGTTGCTTCTCACCTCTAAATTGGTAGCGGTGGCCAACGCCAGTATAGTGACATGGTCCAAGATCTCAATGGGGTTGTTGTTGAGATACAACCGTGTCAAATTGGGCGTGTACTCGAACAGGTTGCGGTCCAGGGAGTGGATCTGGTTGTATCCTAGGTTCAGTGTTTCTAGCGCGATACTGTCGTAGACGCCATCTTGGTACGGGCCCTGGAAGATCTCCCCTCGGAGGACTTCTCCTGAAATATCACATAAATATGTATCACCTTTTAATAAATTTTACTAGATATACATACTAGTAAATTCATAGAAAAATCTGAATGAGATCAAAATATGAATCAGCATTTTGTATGACTGTGAGCTTTCTATTTGGTAATATTGCTGTAGTGTTTTTCCGTTATCTGCTAAAACAAACAATAAACGTAAATAAATTAAAATATTCCGTTCTTTCTGGTTTTCCCTGTTCAATATATTTCATAAGATTCATATTATGTTTATGATTCACATAAACGGATTACGCCGCTCTTTAGAAAGTTTGGACATACTTGTAGACCTACTAGCTAAAATGAATCACGCAGATAAATATGTAAATATCGGAGCCACATGAATGAAGGCGACCGGCGCCGACAGATTGCGTTATGATAACGTAAATTAGCGCGTTTCGTTTTTTACCTGATGTCATTCATGGAATTGATTCTCTTTACCCTATCCGTACATTGCGTGATATCTATAAATGCATGATCGAGTCATGATTGGAGTAGCGTCAACAGCCAAGATTAGTTAAGCTCCAGTTTGACATAATAATTTGGACAGTTGATAAAGATAATGCCGGCAACACCTACACTGTTGCTGTACAACCGGTGTTTGCCGTAAATTGCTAAAGTTTTTCCAGCGCCCTTAGCTTTCCTTGCGGGAATTTAGGCATAAAAATTTCCAAATTCATGTCACTCTCCAGTCTGGAGCTATCTCATTTCAGAATTCAAACCACATACTTTTGCATTTTCAAATTCAAATTGAAATGATTTACTGCATTTTATATTATCAATTATGGACTTGTAGAATAATTTAAGGACTCTCTTCTATTTTACGATCGCTTCGGAAACTGCGCCATATACGTATAATAGTAGCAAATATGCAGTGACATTCAAACGAGAATAGCTTTTATTATGTTTATGGTATCACTAACTCGGCTTGGTACCTATTTCTCGTCTTTGGATAAGATTTTGAGAAATCGGAATGTACCTACATGTTTTTTGTGAGATTAATTTAAAATTATTTATCCTTTTTGCCTCATTGGTAGGTCAACAAGAAGAAGAGAGAATATTTTATCACTATTTACAGAAATATGAATGGAAAGAGCCCAAAAAATTAATGAAATAAGTATTTCACTTCTTTTTAGCGTGTCAAACACTAGAGGTAGACTTGGGTTTGTCACCGTAGTGTGGTGGGTTGATAACGTGATTAGCCAGTTGGATTAGTTTCAGATGATAAAATTTGCATTGCCCTTTGACTGCACCTAATACCAATAGTGCAAGGCAACCTGGGTAAGCGCCTTACTTAGGAGAGTGAGAATGTGATACATTAACATCCAATATTTAAATAAGTATAGTATTAAAAAATGCCCAGTAATAGAAGTTACTGCTCGTATATTATTAGATTATTACACTACAGACAGTCCCTTTTCGTTTTACGATTTCACATTTACTATGACACTGACATGGTGTTAATAGGGCTGGCCTGAAAAGGAATACCAGCATTCAACTGTGTACCTTAAACCTTCGACATACAAACTAAAATATAAAACAAGGTATGGCTAAACCTGCTATGTTTTAGGTGACACTAACATTAAAGACAAACTTAAAAACACTCCTCTCAAGTACTTATTAAAGTATTCAAAGTTACAATGTTCCCAAGTAAATTTCATTATTCTCTATCTTTTTCAGTGACTATTTCGCTATAGATAGTAACGTTGACTGTTAAACCGAGGGTTTCGGGTTTATTCCACGTTTAAGCAGATATTTTACTTAATATTGATATAATTAAATACTATCGAGGCTCTTCAAATTGACGTTTCAGGTGTTCCTTTCATACCAGCGCGCCCTGATCAATCAGCGAATGAAACTAATTTGTCTGACCAATCCTCTCACCACGGTTGCACACCCTAGTGTTTTTCACCGACACGCCAAGAAGTACCAAACTCTTTATTATTTACGTTCCTCACCCGTGATAGCATTATTGCTCAAATCCAAATACACCAGATTAGGCATATTTCTGAACGCGTCATCGTCCACGTCTCGTATGGTGTTGTTCTTGAAGCTGACGGCGACGCGCGCGCCCGGTGCTGCCGGCAGCTGCGTCACGCGGGTCAGGCTGTTGTTGAAGAACGTGATCAGCACGTGCTGGTCTGCGGGGAGAAGAGGGGTGGTTAGTGAGGGGTATTGGCTGTTAAGATGTTGTAGTTGTTTATGTTGTTCTTATGGAACCCCTGAGGTGGTGAGCAGTAGTGTCTCTAACTTTCGCCACTTCACCCTGTCTCCGGATACAGTTTTGGAAACTCTGGCGAGATTCATCAGCTTTTTTATGTTAGAATTATTGTCAAAGATTGAAAATCTACTAATCAATCATACATAAATTGTAGTATTAGGTATGAATATAATATCTGCTTGTAATGGGAGCTTAAAAACTGTAGGTACTTGTGTTTCATTGAAACATTCCACAGACATTAGTTCGGCCACTTTCCGTATGCTAGATTATCAGTTTAATCAAGCATGACTCACTAATTTTCACGATGGTATCTCTGAAGGGGGTGTGACTGTTGTCGGTTACCTGCGGCCAGTTTCTCCGTATTATCTACATCGTAATTATCAACATTTATTGATCATACTGAAATGTTATAATTTAAGCCATGTTAATGTCGAACACTGTAATTAATACTAGTTTCTTATCCAGTAATGCATGATATTCTGTGCATGATATGATAAGTCAAACTAGAGTATTTAATTGCCAACTTTGAATTTGTACTTGAGCTATCAATTTATCGGGTTATTTTTTACTAAGAAGCAAATTAAAATTCGAAGAAGGGATTTAGATTAGTGTAAAATTGGAGTCGGTGTTGCAATTAAACTATGTCAGTTTAGTAATCATCCTATCTACGCGGTACAGATAAAACAATGAACACAATGGCTACTGGATCTAACCGGTAATTTTAAGGCGCACTTTCCCATAAACCCACACATTTTACGGACTACAAATCAGATTAACTCATAAAATTTTGACGCAGCTCAGTGGCATTAGTCGAAGAAATCATCATTATGGTGCCGTCATAAATCTTCTTGAGCATTCCTTTGTTCGAGCCGCAAACAAACAAAACAGGGAGTGGCTGTCATTATAAGCTAGTCGATATGGGCCTTACCTGCGGGCACGTCCAGTATCTCCTGCGGCCAATTTTCTGGCAGCACATCGATGTGTCTCCGCGAGCAGTTGAGCGTGGCCGTGTTGAGCGCGTCCACCGAGCTCGCGCACTCACTGCCGCCCGCCGCCGCCGCCGCCACCGCCACCGCCGCCAACAACGCTAACACCTACAACAAACACACACCGTTACCACACCTAACTCACTCCACAAACACATAAGGAATTCGGCAACACTACTCACTTTACATATTTCGGATCCACGACACATTTTCGAACGAAACGCAACGGAGTACTGCGGCGTATCTCGCCGAGCCGCTATCTTATCACTGAGACAACAAGCCTTATCATTGACATAGCACGGTCCCCCTATCTCGGATATCGAGCAGCATTATGCCGCTGTTTGTTTAATTGGAACAATGTACGTTTGCAGGAGGTGGTGAAGGTGACGGGCGCCAAGCTGGAGGAGATGATCCGTCCGCTGGAGCCGGGCGAGTACGAGGCGCGGTACAGCGAGCGCTCGCCCGACTCCACCGACGAGACCAAGGCCGAGAGCCGCCGCGCCGCCGTCGCGCTGCTGCAGATCAAGAACTACGACCCCACCAAGTACCAAGTGAAGGAGCAGGACAGCCACATCGTGTTCAACAGCGTGGGCGCGCTGCCGCCGGCGGAGCGAGCGAGAGAGGTGATGCACTGCAACGCTGTCATCGACATCATCAGCAAGGCGGTGGCCGTGAAGCGCGAGCAGGAGGAGACGCTGTACAAGCGCGTCAGCGAGAAGTACCCCAACGCGGAGTTCTCGGACGAGCAGTTCCCCTACACCCCGCACACCCCGCTCGCCCCGCACCACCCCGCGCCCACGCCGCCCGACGACGACCGCGCGGAGAAAGAGATGGACTTATCCGTCTACAGCGCGGTCAAGAACGAGCCAGCAGACGAGAAAGAGCTAGAACGTGACACGTATTACAGAAGTATCGCTCACAATGAAGCGTCGAATTACTCGGAAGAGAGCAAAGAGCGCACTCACTCACACAAGAAGAGCAAGGACAATAACTCAGTGTACGATGACTGCAGCCTCAGCAGCAGCGAGTCGGACCCCGACAGGCTACAGATGGATATATCCCAGATGTCACAGGTGACTAACAACTACCAACAATCTTACTTATGAAGGTTTAAACCCCGACAGCACTAAAATAGAGTTTACATTTGCTTCCAGGATGACCCAGAAGAGACGCAGTCTGCGCGATCCACGCAGTCGTCGCCTCAACCGAACCACGAAGACAACACCGACAAAGAATCTCTATGGCAGGCGTTACATCGACAGAACAACGGTATGATAATGATCCTCTTGAGGTTTTCGATAAAAGGGATACGGCGGTACGGTCCGGTCACATTCGTACATATAAATTTCGGCATATAAACCAAAACCGTAAATGACACAAGTTCTAATTCTGATCATTCTTGAACCGCAACACCATGTATAAGTATTATTCGAATTTACAAGAAGTAGTTATGTTTATGTTTATCCAACAAAACAGATATCTAAGTACAATCATTGTTGCTTATCATGTAGAAATTTATACTCTTCCGCATGTCTGCAAATAAATGTTGACAAATGAATATTTATGGCCAGCAGCAATCTACAAAGTTGTCAAATGTATTGTTCACTTTTATACCTCTTACTATTCTACCATATACCTATGCCTTTACCAAGGAGCATGAACAGGAACGTATTCAACGGGCCGTAGTTGTATATGCTATGTTTATTTGTTGGTCTGTCGCATGTTAAAACTATCCAATACAGTAATAATTCGGGGAAGACCCTATATGTACCTCTTTTATTTTCCCTTCCACCATTTGACTGTGTAGGGGGTCCTTACGCTAATTTGTGTGGCCCTGAGGTCTAGTTTAGCCACTAAAATTGTCGCCAGAATACCTAGGTTGCCCAGGTCTTCAGACCCCAGGGTTTTTGGCAAAATGCTTTTTACAGTAACACTTCATGGGTGGTTGGTTTATCCTCCTTCATGCAACATCTGCTAATTCTTAGCTTAGCTGGCGATTTCCACTCCGTATGCTAATATAATATACCTTTGTACGAATCTTTATCACCCTATAAACCACCACCATCTACTCCCAAGGTCGCGGCGGCGAGGCGACTCAACTACTCCGGCGGCTGATCAACAGCAAGCACCTCGGCATGACGGTGTCCCCGCTGCGCGCCGCGCCGCCCGCCGCGCCGCACCCGCCCGCCAACGGGAACGTGTCGCCGGTACGTTTGTTTACATCCTACATACATACATTATGCTCACGACTGTAATCCCCGAAGGGTTAGTCAGAAGTGACTCGCTTTTCGCTGTACATTTGTACTAACGTGATAGGGTCGCGGGCCGTATCGCCGTTTTTGAATGAGTACAATGAACTGAGGTTGTCGGGTAAGTAGGCAACCCGTCTGTCAGATGTTTTCAAGCTGCCCGAAGACCTCTGACAAGGCTTAACGACTGATGCCGAAGCAGCAACCGAGACCCACGGCTTAACGTGCCGTCCGAAGCACGGAAGCGTCCTGAAAATAACCACTTGAAAACGGTCACCCATGTTGCAGTTGTTGCTTAACCTCAGTGATCAGTTACGATCACTGAAGCCAGCTGGACTATGGACGTTTCATCCTACTAGTATTAGTTTATATATTGCTTCGGTGATGCAGTAAAGATGGAAAGTGTCTTTCACTTTTATACACTCAACTGATAATTGATGATTTCATTAGTATTAAGGGTTGTTTTTACAGTAAGCGTAAAGGGGCTCGGGGGGTCTTTCTAAACAATTTTTGCTCGATGACTTTTGAAAATCGCAAAAAAAAATATTACGCATTATAGTAATTTGGTTGGCTACGTGACTTTTTTTCTATGAGGAGCAGACTTTCGCAAATTTTTAAAATTTGTAGTGAAAAAGTTGTTCAGGATGACCCTCTGTGTCTCCCGTTTCGGCTTACTATTACATTTGTGCAACACCTTTATACAACGCTGCTGAATCAATAATATGACGATGAATTCACGAATAATATTCACAAGACAGGAGGGAATATAATATCGATGTCGATTAAACTGTTTATTGATGTCAAACATATTTAACGTATATTTTCTGATGTGATGATGATGGAATCGTTGATTTTAATTAAATATATTCTATGAAATATCTAGTTAAAATGTAAATTTTGAAAACTAAAAATATTTATTTCCACATAAGAAAAAGGATTTTACTGTCTGAGTTGTCCGAACTATAATTTGGGGTGCACGAAACACCCTCCCGGGTGTATTATCGACTGTGCCTTACTTGCATACTTTCACACCCGGGGCACTCAGCAACTGACTAATTAATCCTTTGCCCATGGATCATCCTCTGTTTTTTCACTGATACTCTAAGAATAAGACCTATAGCTTCTCGTTAGATCTAGCATGGAGGGCCTCGAGCACGAGTGCTCTCAACTCAAATTGCTAGCGAAATTCGATAACAATTTGTATGCTAAGTGACTACGTTGGCACTGTTATTTTTCCATATATTTGAGTAGTATCGTACAACGCTAGCCTATTGCCACGTTAGCCCGTGATAGACACACAGGACTCAACCGTACGTCGCGGACGCGCGAGTACGTAATCCGCACTGAATAGGATCTATAAGTGTAAAGAGGTATAATTTAAAAAAAAAACACGTGCTGCCTAGAGTTATAGTTGTAGGTAATTCGTGTAAACATACCACACACAGCGTCGCTCAATACTCGACGGGACGTGACGGGCTTTATGACGTCTCATATATGTATAAGACGACAATATTTTAGGGAATTATAGGATCATGATGATGGCCATTTAGGCTGTAAGAAATTGATCTTTGAAAGACTCACCCCCTTATTCATAAACAAGTTACTGGACGCTTTAGTTATTGAACTGTTTTGTCACTCTCCGACAGATATCACTTTGTTCTTTGACAGAGAGTGACAAAACAGTTCAATAGCTAAAGCGTCCAGTGACTTTTTTATGAATAAGGGGGTTAGACTTGGCCCAGGCACACAATATAATTATGACGGAGTATAGCGCAGAGCATTTTTTCCACTGTTAATCTAGTATCGATATTACCCTCATTCAAATTATATTGTCTAAAATGAATCGCTCTACCTTTCACATTTTTGCTTCGATATTTTTCGAAGTGATATCCCTGTACTTAATTGAATTTATATCAAAGTAATTTTATAGTGGCCGTTTTTTTGGAAAAATTATATACTTGCGGCAAGATTACGAATTTATGAACACCAGTAACCGCTCCTTCAGTACAGAAATAACTTCATTTGCTACACCACGAATAAACTTGTCCCGGTTTCAAAAAGGCTTTATCAATGAGAATATTGGAGTATCAATCCAATGAATAGTTCAAAACTATAGAATAATAGCGAAAATTATACAGCACAGAACGTAGTATGGCATGGTAAACAATGAACAGTGTAGATAATTTGAATTGATTGCAGATTAATAATCTCCCTGTAGTTTACAATGATTTTTCCTGCTCTATGTACCTACATAAAATATGTAATTTTATGAAATTGAGAAAGTAACATTATATTTGTAAAAAGTATACGACCTTAAAAGAAAAACATCACGTAAATCACTTAAAATCCTAGATTTCTATTTTAAATGGCACTATTTGTTTGGTATAACTATTTCCTCCCAACAAAGCGATGTAAAGTGTAAACCACAACAAAACACTGTTTATTCTGATCACAACTCGACGCTCACATGTTTTTGAACATTCAAGGTTGGTGGTGACCTCGACTTTTTACCTCCATTATATTTACTACCGTCCCTACTGCCTACCGGTATTTTATTTTCGGTAAATTAAAATCTAGATTTTGTGAATTGTAAGGAAATACAGATATAGAGCGCAGTTGTGATTATTTATATAATTCATAACAATATAAGCAAGTTTAATCGTTTATTAATTACATTGCCTTAGATAGAAAACATAATTATTTGAACTGCCTAGTTTGTGTCATTTTGTATCAAATATCTACCATTAACTTATTGAGATGTATCCTACAAAACTTGAGGCTCTTTGCAAGTATAATACTTGGATATTTGTTATATCTTTCACCTCGCTTGTCAATACAAAATATCCAGTAAAGTCACACAGTCACGAAGCTATAATAATATTCTATTATGTCTATTATGTAATGTCACTTTGTTTCACACACTTTGCGATGCGCTATAATTAGTTTGACAAAGGTTTCACACAATGTCAGATGAAACGAACTAGTCTCGGTACATACATTTGACTCACGACACGCATCACTGAACAAAACATGAAACAAACACTAACCAATCAAAACAAAACAAAGAAAAAACATCGTAAATAAAATACCAAAACGAAACCAAAAAGTCTAATGTTTTTGTTTGAGGTCGATGAACTGAAATGTGTCGTTTGATTCACAATACCGGTGTAGCGTGATCGCGACGAACTAAGCAGCGAAGGTCTTTTATTATTTATTTATACGGAAACTTGTAACGCGTAGGATTTGCGCCGACACCGCCTCACTACTGAGGTGAGCCTCGAGGAATCACTGTATTCAATAACGACAAGAATGCCTGCATAAATTAGGTCTTTTACGTATACAAATTGACAACACAAATAGGTGCTTCTAATGCTAATCGATAGATGTACCGTTTTCCTCCATGTTCGCAAATCATGGTCCTTAACTAATGGATAGCTATAATCGATTAATTTAGTTGTAGTCAGGTAAGTGCTTTATTTTGAATGGGGTTGTTGGTATGTCACGTGAGCTGGTGACCGGCTGTGGGCGACGTAATCGAACAAATAATAATAAATTCGATCACATGATTCGAGAGTTTACGAAACGGTGTGGTTTCACACTTGTCTACACTGACCCATTACCGTGTTTGTGTGTGCATCTGTAGTAAGCTTGATCAATTTGTTTTTGCCTGACAACAATGGGTTTTAAATAGTATTAATAACTTAGGGTGTTATGGTAAATTAATAAGTTATATTTATCATACGTAATAATAAAATAAACAATATAGGTACTTACTAAGTTTTGTGAATTACTCACGTATCACCATTTCATGTGCAAAAAATATATGTTTTATCATTAATCGATTACTAGTTAAATATGATCTGAAAAACTCACATCTACATAGTGATAGCTCGAAGACACGAACAACATTCTTGTACATATTTATAAAGCACACAGCGAGACAAAATGTCCACGCTACTACTATTACACTCAATCTCATTAAAGTATGCGAAGTCATGTACTTCCTAGTCATTATCTATCATTAACGTTGAAGTCCAGTAACACAGTGACGACGTCGAATTCAACTCATGTTTATACTGTATTTTTATTTAAACCGGAGCAGGAAAAAATGTTATTTATTGGTATATGGAATCTTAACCAAGGACATAGTAAATTTGGAGTGCATTGCTGCACATAAAAGTGGATTCTACTCGCGCGGGTGGCTCAATGATTAGCGATAAAGTCTTTACATACACACATGTCACGACTGTAATCCCCGAAGGTATAGAGGCTTTACGCTGTACATTTCTACTCAAGTGATAGATCGCGACCCGTATCGCCGTTTTAATGAGTACAATCACTTAGGGTACACATCTAGAACCTAGCACTGCACATAGTGCAGGGTTCCTCACGTTGTTTTCCTTCCCTTCCCTTCTTTCCCTATACATTTTCAAAACCTCTATAGAGTAACTCACTATTCTCTTAATCCGCCCGTGGCTTTACAAAACTTTTCTTCTAGATTAAGTAATCTATGTGTGACTGTTCCAGAACGGTGATTGGTCGGGGTCGCGCGGCGCCGTGGCGGGCACGGCTCGCAGGAAGCAGAGCTTCCCGGCGCGAGCTCAGCCCGTGCCCGAGGCCGCGCCGCCGCCGCCCTGGCCGCAGAACAACGCCTCCGAGAATGTGAGTCCACTAGTACATAGATCTTATAGCTGATTGGGTTAACGTGTTCTGGAGTGGAGACCGCCACTAGGCAAACGTAGGACGCCCTCCGAAGCTATAGATCGCATCCAGTGGCGTGATTTAGAAGAGGCCTACGTCCAGCAGTGGACTGCTATAGGCTGATGACGATGAGACCTTATAGCTTTGCTTCACGGCGCGCGCGCAGCCCGTGCCCGAGGCCGCGCCGCCGCTGCCCTGGCCGCAGAACAACGCCTCGGAGAACATGACACGGCATATAGCATACTATGCATTAGACAAGTTAAATGGAGTGCACAAAAGGAGATCCCTAAGGTGACGTGTCTTCTGTTGCTTGTATATACGTCTTTGGTAGTCAGCCACTGCGCATCTAAATGGCCAATACGGTGACAAGTCTCACTTCAGCCTTTTTCACCGATATGCTAAGAAGAAAATACCTCATCATCATAATCTAAAGCTTAACGTCTCTACTACTGGACTGACCTTTCCTAAGGGGCTCCAAAACACACTGTCCTTTGTCTTCTTCATTGAACTAATACAGACTATCTGTACGTTGTCAGTCCAGAGAGGGCTGATGGCCGTCCAACACTATGTTTACTTGTTTATGGTCTCCACTCGAGCAATCTATCTCAGCAATTGATATACAATTTGTACAAACCATTAATAAAGTATTCCTTATCCCCACCACAGCAAGAGCCATCGGACTCAACAACAGCTAGCAACGCGTACCGCGGCGGCAACCGCGTCGAACTGTCTTGCAGTAACTGCGGCACCCACACCACGACAATATGGCGTCGCGACGCGCGCGGCGAGATGGTGTGCAACGCGTGCGGGCTGTACTACAAGCTGCACGGGGTGCCGCGGCCCACGGCCATGCGCCGGGACACCATACACACCCGGCGCCGCCGCCCCCGACGAGACCCCAGCACTAGGAACAGTAAGTAACTACCAGCGCAAGTACCAGGCACGCATACATTGAGTAGAGATGGTGTGCAACGCGTGCGGGCTGTACTACAAGCTTCACGGGGTGCCGCGGCCCACGGCCATGCGCCGGGACACCATCCACACCCGGCGCCGCCGCCCCAGGCGAGACCCCAGCACTAGGAACAGTAAGTAACTACTATCGCAAGTACCAGGCACGCATAGATTGAGTAGCACTATACACACCAGGCGCCGCCGCTCCAGACGAGACCCCAGAACTGGGAACAGTGAGTATTCCTACTGTCTGAAGTACCAGGCTCGCATAGGTTGAGTAGAGATGGTGTGCAACGCGTGCGGGCTGTACTACAAGCTGCACGGGGTGCCGCGGCCCACGGCTATGCGCCGCGACACCATACATACCCGGCGCCGCCGCCCCAGACGAGACCCCAGCACTAGGAACAGTAAGTAACTACCATCTCAAGTACCAGGCACGCATAGATTGAGTAGCACCATACACACCAGGCGCCGCCGCCCCAGACCCCAGCACTAGGAACATTAAGTAACTACCACCGCAAGTACCAGGCACGCATAGATTCAGTAGAGATGGTGTGCACTAAATTCTCTAAAAACATTAAAGGCCACTTGCATAAACATATTAAATCTAGATTTAGTGTCAAATCTCGATTTAAGAAACGTCAACCCATACAAATTTCTGATTTAAATCGAGATTTAACACTAAATCTAGTTTTAATATGTTTGTGCAAGTTGCTCTAATAATTATTACAGTCATTCATTAATATCGATAGGATTCCCGAAACAAAAGAATTTATTAAATATTTAAACCTACATAGCGATGCATTCCACCCCATACCTATATCACTCGCAATGTTTATGTCGCCATGATAGGTCACTTTTACCTAGTCTTCACACATACTACTGTTTCCGCAGAGCGTCGCGGCAACACAGCTTGCGCGGAGCCGGTAGAGATAGCACCAGTCCCCGGCGAGGGGACTACCGAGGACGACTACCCACGACGCACGGGCGACGAGTCAGACTACAGGCGGGGGAGGGGCGGGGAGGGCGCGGAGGAGGCCGTGCTGGCGGCGCTGCGCCGGCAGCTGCAGCCGCATTTACTGGCCGCGCTGCACGCGCACTCTGCGCGACCGCCGCATGCGCAGGTACGACATGACCATACCTACCATACTTTGTTAAGGGCCACTTACACCAAAATATTAAATCTAGATTTAGCGTTCCATCTCGATTTATGCCATAAATTTATATTTACTGCCAATTCTTTAATCGAGATTAGACCCTAAATCCAGATTTAACACTTTAGTGCATGTCTCCCTTAATATAGGAAGAGAAGACAGCTGTCAAATCCATAGTTTTTATCTGTCATTTGTTGGTTTTCAAGGGAAAATTTACTTTATATACCAGGCAAAAGCATCTGTCAATCAAACGTCATAGGATTCTTCCTAAACTGTCACCCGGTCAGTACATACTCTTGGGTCGTTTGTCCACCGCACGCCGTCACCGTCACGTCACGAGAATATTTCAGACTGAGTTTGATATGACTTGATGGCGACGTGACGGGTGTGCAGTGGACACACGGCTAATAAAAAAAAAAACACGCACTCACGCCTTGTACTAATGTACTCCCTCGCGGGGTAGGCAGAGGTGCATTGCTGCACCCACTTTTCGCCAGAGTGTTATGTTAGTCCCAATGTAATAGGGGGCGGGCCTATTGCCATTTTACGGGCACATCCAAGACCCGAGAACAAATATCTGTGTTTAAACAAATATCTGCTAATAATCATCCGAGTAAACTGTAGTATAAAGTAGTAAGCGAGTAAAATTTTGCTAAACTACCTACTAAGGAAAACTAGCCCAATAATGATCAAGTGATAACAATATTATTTAGATTTTACCATACACTCACGCCACACAATGATACACAGGTGGGAAGTACGGCGGACTACGACGAGGCTCCACTGAACCTGGTCGCGAGCCACGTCACGGAGGAGACGCACTGACTGTCCCCCGCGCCCCGCACCGCGCCCCCCGGGGAGGATGCAAGCAACACGCACCGGCCTCCTTTGACAGTTCCATAGACAAAAAGCCCGCAAACAAGTACGTGAGATAAGCGACGTTGTCTTTTGTTTTGTTGTTCGAGATTCAAACTTTCATTTTCTGCCAGTTTATTTTTAATTCCCCCGTTGGAAGGATATACAAACTCCGTATTTAATTTCTATTTCAATCAGTTTGATTGATTTATGAATCGTCGTAATTAAAATAACAGTTTTATATTTTATAGTGATAAGTGAGGCCAGTGTTTATTACCCAGTCCGTTTCGAAATCAAGTAAAGAATGAGATTACAGTTTTATCGAATAAAAATAAAAATCTACGCACATAAATATAAAAATATTTCATCGTATTACTGCAGCCTGAAGTTGAATGAAAGTTGCCTGCTTGCTTTTTCACATTCAAGTAATAATAAATAACCATTCTTTATTGGAGATCGAAACTGACTGAGGGAATCATCAATGTTTATTTTTTGGGTATATAAAATGTGACGGGCATCCGTTAGCAGGAGATACAGTCGTTGTACGTAGTGCCTATTGAAACTAAAAGCAAATAATAAAATAAATAATCGATATACTTATCTGTGGTAGTAAAGTTAAATGGAACTTGGGATATTATACTATTTAGTAATCTCTTGTAATTGGCTAAGTTATTTAAAGTATGGATAATTTATTCATGCTGAAAACGAGCGATGAATAAAAAGTTTGTAAGATAAAGTTCTGAAGCTACACAATCATACTAATAGAGTGATTCAAGAGTGTAGGAATAGGACGACACTTTAGGGATAGAGTCTCGTTCTATTCCTTACTACTTTGATAACTATATTATTGAATATAGGTCGAGTCGGATATGATATTGTGAATTATGACAGAGAATCGTGATTCGATGAATGGATGCCAATTCTAATTAAGTGAGGTAAAATCTCAAAGTAGAGTACGCGTAAGGGTAGAGTAACGAGAATAGAAACCTATTAAGCCTTGCCTTATAATGCTCTCTTGATAAAATGATGAAATTATATTTACGGTTACCTTTTTCAGGAAGCAAGTATTCATTTAGGATTAGGACTTTTTAAATTGTATATTATTTACTTAGTATTAACGTCGTCGGTACGGTAGTTGTCTAATTTATTTCCCTTGTCGGTCAGTATTTAAAGTGTAAGTATTTTCGTTCAAGTATTCGTATTTAGTTACTTAAAACTCTACCTGAAGTTATCAACTACCTGTTGCAATAATTCGTCGATGTTAAGCTTCTATTTGTTTTGCTCCAAAACACATTACCAGTTATATTTGCCTTCCAATACACATATTTTTACACCTTTACTGTGTATTGATCTATGCCTTTATAATATAAACGTATAGCAATAAGAACATGGCATTATTTGAATAGATATTAGTTAACATATTTATATAAGAAGCATATTTTCCAATGCATTAAAAATAGTTTTATATAATCGCATTTTTGAGATGAAACATTCAATTTAGTTGTTGAATAACATAACCAAATCACTGTGGCATTATGTATTTTGGTTTTTTATAATTTATATAGTACACCTCAGAATGGTCAGTTTTTATGTATTATTAAAGCAAAAAGCATTTACTTGTATCGTTGTCCTGTACTTGGCTGTTTGTTGTTGCTTCCATCCGAATTTTTGTTTAGTTTCGCCGTCCTTACTTAACGTTAGTTTTAGTTTATTAGTGTCGAACCCGACGGGCCAGTAAAGCAAGTCTCTGAGACATTGTGATAGTATTTATGTAGACAATGCTCACCTTCCATACACTTGGCAATTATTATGTATTTAGTTATATGCCCTACAACAAAATAACAAATCGTGTTGATATTTCGTAAGCTTACCATATTTAAAAGCTTTAAAATTTGAGATTATTTATTTATTGGGATCATTAATGTATATATTTTTAAGACAACCCTGTGTTTTTGTTTTTCTTTGTAATAAAGGAGCAGTACCCGTGACAAAATGATCATCTCATGTGGTAACGTGTGATTCTCAGAATATGCTCTCCATGTCTTTGCTCTCTATTGATAATTTATTATGTATTGTGATTTATACACGAATTCCCTTTCTCCTCTGAAATTGTAATCTCATTAGCTGTACCTATATGTATTATTTAATTATTACTTCCGGTTTTGGAGGGCTGAGTCCGCCAGCTAAGTTATCTCTAGCGACATTATTAAAATGGTCGACTTTTGTGAAACCGGGGGCTTGTATCATCGATTGATACGTATTGTAATTATTTTGCCAACCTTTTTGGTTGATATCAGTTTATTATGTGTGTCTACGTAATGTCCATTGCACTATTCACTAATATTGTCAGTGGGAATAGTGATACAGTATTATTTTTAAATTATAACAGTGTAAATTTGTGTTAGGGATACTACTTTAATTATATGTTTGTAGTTTTTATCTAGTTGACTATCGAATTTAATTTCTTAATTTCCTAAACCATGGTATTTAATGCAGAGGTTAATTGAATTTTCGTTTCTTACCAACTACTTATAGATATCAGTATGATTTATTAAAACAATTTTGATTATAAATATTAAAAATTGTGACCTTGTACTTCTGTCGTGGCAATATGTATGCTATTTGATCTTCCACATTGTTTATTTATTATTACTTTAGGTTAAATCTAATTAACTTTTGTATTAGAGTTGATGAACAATTATTGATATTAAGTTACTAACAAACCGGTTGTGTTGTGTGTGCTTACGCCCTAACAAGCATGTGTTTGTGATTATATTGTAATGGTATGTATCGGGCACCTAGATTCAGCGCCAGTCGAAGGCGCGGCCGAACCTCGATGGGAACGTGGCGGCCGGCTGGTCCTGAATCCCGTAGCCCCGCGCAGCTAATTGTGTTAAATGTTTATAATTTATGCTGAAATATTGGCATTAACGTTATGAAATTTCATTCCGCTTTCACCGCACTACTGAATGAATACTAAGACTGATGATTGTTCAGCTATTTTGAAGTCTTTTCCTACAATACAAAGCTCTCAATATTTATCTGTATAGTAATCGAGATATAACAAAAGTATTTAATTAAAATGTGATATTTGTTTGAGAATGTAAATGTGTGTTTTTTCAGAAAGCAATAATGATGTGATAAGTGGCGACGGGCCTTGTACTGTGCGCCTCAAGAGATTTATTCTGTAATAATGCAAAATATTGTGGTCAATTTTCAAGTAAGTAGATTCACTATTAGTACGGCCAAACTTTTAAAATCGTATTAATAGTCTGCAAAATTCAAGATGAGCCAGGACAATATTAGTATAATTAATTAGTACCTACCTTTATAAAATAAGTATTTACTTACAGCAAAAAAATATGTTTCGTACTTGAAAATAGCTAATTACATACGTGAACACGACCTATACTATAATTTACTAAATCCAATATCTTTCATGATGTTGAAATATTTCTTGTAATGATACTAATTATTGCAACCTTTGGAAACGCGAATATTGTTAACGTATACAGGTAGTATTGTCCTGTCGATCATCTTGATCTAGTTCATAGTAACGAAAGCAATAATAATTGTAACTTATAGATTCTAAAATAGCTTACTGAAATAAGCAAGGTCGCTTCGGATTAGATTGCAGATTTATTATCTGCTCTCCTAGGAATAACCGATACTAATTCATAAAAAATTAAGAGTTTTGAAATAATAAAAATGATTTACACATAGCTATAGCATAGCATACCTATAATATGTATTATTTTGTTAATTAACTATGTCTATAAAATGACGGTTACCTACAAATTACTGCACTTATTGGTATTTTAATCTAAAATATGCTTGAAAGTCAGCAGTCTAATTTAAATTAATCCTAAATTACAAGTAACATAAAACAAAAAAACTTTCAACATTATTGCATTAGTGTGGTTGTGAAATATCAAGAGTTCTTGGTGATATTCCGATAATGTTAGGCCACACGCCTCGAATTTAAAAACTTTACTATTCCTAAAGTACATTTATTCCTTATAAGGATAAAATTGCTCTATCTTTGTAATTTCAGCGCTATATCTTGGTGTTCTATTGTAAAAAAAAGCTCAGATTGTATGTACCTAGGTTTATTTTCAGTATACAGACTTACCATTCGGACCACTGTTACCTTATTGTTATTTCAATAGTTAGAAGTTTCAGCATAAATTATCTGTTAATTGAGAATGTGAACATGTGGCTGGAATACTCATTGAAAAAAATACATTAATTATTGTTGTATAGATGATAATAATGTGACTTACGCAGGGATGGATACTTAAATTATTAAAATTTTAACTGATATATTGGCTATGTAGTGAGTAGAATATTTTTTTACAAATAAATTATAGCAGCTAAACAGTTTGTTATTATTTAGTTTCCCTTATAATAACTTTAGACAAAATTTTAAAAATATTAGTTTGTAAACTTGGTATAATATATTTTATAGGTATAGTTTTAGAAAAATATCGTAAACAGTGCCACTTGAGCGAATGGATTGACGGATGTGTCGTGATCTTGTGTGGTGAGAACCTCCACTACTTAATCTTCACAATAGACGCATTTTTCCTGAAATAAAAATGACATATTATGTATCTAGCCTATCTGAAACCTAGTTAAACATTGTGAGATATGGCGTTTCGACTTTCTCCGTGTTCGGCATCATAAGGGTCACAGTGACAGTTAAATAAAGTCAATTTTTCTCTCCACCTTTAGTTTGCAAGGTGCGGGTGCCTATATAAATAGAGTGAGTCGCCCGCGCGCCTCAGTTGTAATATCACCATGCAGAAATGACTAGGTTTCAGATAGGCTAGATACATAATATGTCATTTTTATTTCAGGAAAAATGCGTCTATTATGTAGTCTGAGCCTATCTGAAACCTAGTTAAACATTGTGAGATGTGTTTATTATCGCATGGTGGAGAGAAAACCAACTGTGACCCATAAGCTACTGATGAGTGTATCAGTAGATAAATATTTGAATCTATAAATTTATAATGCATAGATTTCTAGGTAATAGATATACTAAAAAGAAAGGTATAAGTATACATAAGACTTAAGTAGGTACTTCCTTATTATTCCTGACTTGTCAGAAAGTTATGGAAGGTATATACCTATAAATATAGGTAGGTATTTATACATATGGATACACACAGTGCCTCTTCGAAAGCAATACTTATAAGTAATTATTGATCAAAATCTTGTTATTGTCAAGGAAATATTTTTAACATACACTAGCCGAATGGATGGAACCAGTGAAATACTTTGCAACAATATTTAAAAGCTGTAAAATGTAGAATATCGATCCAGGCCGCTGGGGCTCAGGTCAGCACATGCTGACGAGGGTATGTAATTCTGGACTGACCTCAGAAATGCAGCAGCCGACCGTGGAGCCTCGAGGACCTGCTCAGTCAGCCCTGTATGACGACACGGCCTGCAACACCTGGCGCGGCATCTAGTCCTTGGAACGAGGAGTGGTGCTTGAAGGGAAGATAATTTTACTAAATATCTCAGCCTCATCAGCTACTGGAAAAGATTAGATGAAGGCTGTGACACTGGCGGATAACTAAGTATTCAGTTTTTCAAAACATGATGCAGGTCACTACATTCACAGTCTAATTTTGTATTCTAACTAACTCGGCGGTTAACGAGTTCCTGTGCAGTCCTACTAGGAAGGAAAGTTATTTTATAAGCCTTTGCACCGATTTTGTGGGCTACTATCATTCTGTATCATCATGTGTGAATATTATGAGCTCTGGCAGCATTCCTTGGTAGATGACATCAATTAATAAAGATTGATTAATACAACAATAACAATTATAATAGTTGATAAATGAAACCCGGCTAACATGTCTTAACTGGGTAAGTAAATGATCAGTCATGCCACCAGGATAAGTAAAATGTTCAGTACTTCATATGAAAAACATTAACAAGGTCACCTTTAGGTATGTTCGTCAAAACCTTAAGGCTTCGCCTTGTTGCAACTTCAAAGGTACGTAGGTAGGTACCTACTTACATTGTTGTAGGTTCGATTTTAAAACCATTAAGTCAACCTAGATAAAACAAAATAGCTCGATTAAATAAAGATGGTACGTAAAGATGTTAGTTGTACCTGATCAGACCTGATGCAACGACAGCCAACATAGACTCTCTAATCTGTGGAAGCAACAATCACGGTGGCGGGAACATGGACAGTTGGACGAGCCACCTCGAGCCTGAGAACTGACAGTTCGCCAACAGCAGATAGCTTGCGGCTATCTATAGGTAAACTTAGGTAGTTAGCTATACCCAAGAAAAATTCCTTGGACATCGATATGAGAGTGGAACAGCGAATAACTGTGACATTCATTAAAACAAAAAGGCTTGTTGTTGTTGTTGTCCAGCTAAGGAAGGTTACCTACTCCAGCGACCTGGTATTGCATTCTGAAAGAACTGCGAAGAGTTAATATATTAACACTAATAATTATTACTTATTTAGAAAGTTTTCAGCAAACTCTAATAAATCAAGCAGCTACCACGTCACCGCTGCCCGGTTATAGCTCTGTACTAGCTTGGTAGATATATATACCAGTTCTAGCCTTCAGCTAGAGGCGAGAGAGAGAGCTCCTAAATGAGATGCGAGTACGAGCATGACACAAGTAATTTTTTACTTGGTAACTAGTTACGTAACTAACTGAAAGATCCATAAAACAGTTGAGGATTACTCAAAATGGAATTGTGAAAACGGCACGTCTGCATCTTAACCAGTCAGTCTAAGTAGTTTCAGCAGATACGGTGTTGAAAAATAGTTATGAAATGTTTGCGCCAGAATCGAATTAAAAATACATTTTCATTAGAGAAGCCGTTTAGGCATGAATAGGTACTTTCACCCTTTGGATTGTGCTCCAAATGATGACCTTCGAAATTTATAGAAATTTAATGACGACTGCCATTGTTTATTATCTAGCCCCGTACATTGAGTAGGGCTGCGGCTACACGTGATGTGATACACAGTACACAGTAGGTATATGCATGTTCCCAGAATAGTGGAAGTTATAATTTTACCAAAAGGTAGTCGTCTCGTGCAAGAGCACCGTTACTCGATTTATTCGATACACAACTAGTAGACAGCTGCTGCGTAGGAGGTTCACGCATTTTTCAACAAAGAGCTCGGATACACTCACAATCCACTGGGACATAAGGAAGACAGCTAATATGGTGCCACTCAGAAACCGCGATGACACTCCGATCATGATCACCCGACAGTAGGATCATAATAAATTCGGTAACTTGTGAAGCGGTATGGTATAGCAACAGCGACTTTCACGAAATCAGGAATTAGCTCAGTGCTTTTAGGTTGAACACTCGCCGGTGGGATTCACTTTGCTCACAGCCGAGAAAAGAAAAGACTCAAAGCTGGAATCTGCCGATGTGTCATGACACTTAACAGGGTGTCCACTATCTGGAAAGTCAGGGAAAGTCAGGGAAAAGTCAGGGAAGCTCTAGGTGGTCATGGAAAGTCAGTGAAATTGATGGGCCACCTGGAAAGTCAGGGAAAAATGACCCTTTTCTAGCATAATTTTGGTACTTTTCTTTACTAGTAATACTTCTTTTTTACGTGAAATAAGTAAGTCATAAAATAAAATCTCTTTTTGACTGATCCTTACTAATTAAGTTTTTTTAATTAACTTTCCCTTATTCATAAAAACGTTATACTTTAGCTATTGAACTGTTTTACCTCAGCGAGACCGCATACGCTGCCTCCGCGCAGCATCTATTAATCTATAACTTATTTTTTTACTAATTTAGCAGAGCAAAACGAATTTCATTCTATTTTGTACTGCATGTTTAATAAAATTTCATAAAAAAATACTTACACAACTAACAACTTTGTCAGGCAAAGGAGTGCCATACAACAAAAAATTGGTTCTGTTTCAATTTCGGTTTCAATATCTACTTCGATGGTAATCAGTAAAATTTTAGTCAGACTTAAACTAGGCAGACTAGTCACTAGCCTGCTATGGAGAGAGCTATGCTTGGGGTTTCTCTGATGGATCGTATCAGAAATGAGGTTATCCGTCAGAGGACTAAGGTTACCGACATAGCTGTCAAAATATGCAAGCTGAAGTGGCAGTGGGCTGGTCATATCTGCCGAAGAACCGATAACCGTTGGAGTAGACGAGTTCTCGAGTGGAGACCACGAACAGGCAAACGCAGCGTGGGACGCCCTCCTGCCCGCTGGACTGACGACCTTAGGCGGGTGGCGGGTAGTGGTTGGATGAGGAAGGCCGAGGACCGAGTGTTGTGGCGCTCCTTGGGAGAGGCCTATGTCCAGCAGTCGATGATTATTGGCTGATGATGATGATGATGATGATGAAACTAGGCAGTATAGCAACTTGCTGCAAGCTGCAAGGCGGATGCGTTTTTTTAGGTTTTTTTTTTAGAAAGTTGTTCAGAATCGCCTCCTAAGGCTTAAGAGGGAACCTTGAGAAATAGGTAATGAGGAAAACATTTGCTATCGTTTGTGCACTCATGCCCCGGGGCTCGGGTTCTATAGAGATAAATGGGTGCTGAAATCGTTATTCACCAAGTTCAAGTATCAACAAATCTTTTTGATTGTGATGTAAATCGCTTCAGCATAATATATTCTAGGGTATCATTAAAAAAAAACATTGTTTTTATTCAACAACTAGCTGTTCCCGCGCGCTTCGCTTCGCCTTAAAAAAGTTTTCCCGTGGGAATTCCGGGATAAAAAGTAGCCTATGTTCTTTCCCAGGGTCTAGACCGTATATACACCAAATTTCATTCAAATCCGTTCTGTAGTTTTGGCGTGAAAGAGTAACAGACAGACAGACAGACAGACAGACACAGTTACTTTCGCATTTATAATATTAGTTAGGATTAGGATGGCGTCATTCGGCACAGTTTTGATAACAAAAATTGCGTTACTTGAGGTGAAAAACTATAAATTATTTATTGTGTCGCCAATATCCTAAAAAATCATGGAGATTGGATAATATTTAGAAGTAGACCAACGTTTTCTCTTTTTGTATGGACGAGCAAGTGCTATAAAGTACTTCCCTCTTAATATACAATTTTTGGGGACTTTGTATAATTTTTTTACGCAGTCAAGTTTGAATAAGTGCCAAACAAATGAACACAAAACTTTGAAATGAAGCTTTCGTGTTCAAATTACTTAAATTAGGTTTATATTTTGATCTTCGGTCAGGGAAATTTTTTGAAACGGTCAGGGAAAGTCAGGGAAAAGTCAGGGAATTTTTTGGAGCATTCTGAGTGGACACCCTGCTTAAGATAGTGTCTGGGGGGGTCACTTTATATGACGAAAAACGAACTTTCAGTGCACTGCGGCGCGAGCCGCTCCATCTGTTTGTATGTAGGTATTAAACGTGCCGATTGCACGACAGCTCTCGTTCGTTCGTTTCTCATCAGTATAGAGTAACGCTCCTGTACTTACCGTGCGTCACCATTCCCATGAGCAGTCCAATGATCTTTAGGCAGTTTAGAACAAAAGCTGCATTAGACAGTTTCTTCAGCAGAGACATCGAAATAAAAAATTGATTGCACAACTATCCCCAGGAGCAGTCTGCAGGTCACTTTGGGTAGTTCAGAAGAAAGCTGCTTTAATAGAATACCCTACCTCAGCGGAGGCATCAAATTTAAGTGCTATAACACTTTTAGAAGCGGTGCACGTTACCCGATTTGTCGTCATCCATGCCGATGCGGCTACGGCGACTGCAGGTGGTTACTCAGGCTTCGTTGGTGTGCCCTTGTATGGCTAACATGACCAACCTTGGCAGTAAACGTTCGTCTGCATATGCGAAAATCACTGATGAATAGCGCACGTTACTCGATACCTTCTAAATAAGTCACTCATAATGATGGCTGATGATGATGATGACCGTGCTAGCAATAGTGCAGGCGGTTCCGCTGAGCATAAAATCTCTTCCCAGACAGGGGGCGTTTGGATCTGGCAACCAGAACAGGAGTGCCAGGTGTGCGCAGCGATGCAGGTGGGACAACACAGCCGCCAGGGCAGGAGTGCATAGCTGGGTCTATGCAGCGATGCAGGTAGCACAAACCGGTGGCCAGGGCCAGGACCGGGTGTACGCTGCGATGCAAGTGGCACAAAACGGTGGCCAGGGCCAGGACCTGGTGTACAGCCGCCAGGGCAGGAGTGCATGGCTGGGTCTATGCAGCGATGCAGGTACCACAAACCGGTGGCCAGGGCCAGGACCGGGTGTACGCTGCGATGCAGGTGGCACGAGACGGCGGCCAGCGCAGGAGCACAGGGCCGGGTGTATGCTGCGATGCAGGTGGCACGAACCGGTGGCCAGGGCAGGAGCGCCGGGCCGGGTGTACGCTGCGATGCAGGTGGCACGAGACGGCGGCCAGCGCGGGAGCACAGGGCCGGGTGCAGGTTACACGAAACTTCAATTTCACCGAATCGGCCTGCCTACCCTTCAGCGGGTAGGTACCGGCGGATCACATTACTTGCCGCACATGCCACAATGTCCCAACATACTGAAACTCGGAGCCACGTGCTTCCTGTAAAAAATCCTATGACGGTCCTGGAAAGCTCCTGTTTGTAAAGCCTTACATAAGCTATAATCAAGTGCATTATTGTAATAGCAAAGTTTTTATCAACTGTTTTCTAAAAATATTAGAAATTGAGGGTAGAAAAATATATTTTTATTATTTTTTCCTGTATAAAATTAACATATGCTTTACTTAAAGCGGTCATTAATGTAAGTATCTAGCTCAAGCGCCACTAGTAGGACCGGAATATGTGATCAATCATCACCACGACTATTGAATCGGACCCTACTGCGTGGGATAAAAACCCCAAGCGCTGGAGCATTATGACCAGTGGCTGAGCTTTTAAAAGCAGTAAATAATAGCATTTTACTCACGGCTTATCAACTCAAACCTTCGTTGCGAAATCCTCAGCAATGGCTGCGTGCGCAGCAGCCGGCAGGTCCCGCTCCCCGACGCCACGTGTCGCGGTGGCCGCGCCCCGCGCCGCCTGGTCCGCATCACGCTGCTCCCGGCAGCGAGGACTCCGCAAATTCAATATTATATTTTTCCCCGTTCGGAGCGAAGCCGACGAGAACCGTGGCTACATTGAGCCATTTTGCCGAAGTGTTCACTTCAAAAATCAAAAACCAACTGAGGCGCGCGGGCGACTCACTCTATTTATATAGGCACCCGCACCTTGCAAACTAAAGGTGGAGAGAAAAATTGACTTTATTTAACTGTCACTGTGACCCTTATGATGCCGAACACGGAGAAAGTCGAAACGCCATATCTCACAATGTTTAACTAGGTTTCAGATAGGCTCAGACTACATAATAAAAAACATCGTGGTAAATCAGATATATGTGTGCCACCGTAGCCGTAGCGTAATAAGTACTTATTACTTCCATGGTGGATCATAATTTCATAATACACTGGCGACCTCTTGCTGACTGTACAGTAAGGTGCAGATAAACCTGACCCCCCTCAGAAGCATTGTTAGTATGAGAGGGGGGTCAGGTTTCTTTGCACCTGACCGTACCTGCCTACGTCGCGTACACAATACCCTACATAATTTTGCTAGGGCATAAAATGAATACTTACCTAAAGAGAAATTGCAAACACACCTATATGTAGAACAGCTATACTCAAACTGCGGCCCAAATATGCAAGTGTTTTTTATATTATTATTAGAATAACAGATAGTTTACATCGCTTTATTTTAAAAAATTGCTTGCGGCCCGCGACCCCATGACTTAAACGTGTTTGTGGCCCTTATATAAAAAAGGTTGAGTACCAATGATGTAGAATCTTGAATAGTGAAACAATAAATCTCAAAATTGTGCCCTCTTAAAAGTATATACTTAGGTAAGTATTGTATGTACAAATAGTGTGTCAGACTCAGAGGACAAAAATAATGAGGCCTGAAAATATATATAGCATGATACACGAAGGAAGCAGTAGCCATTTACGATGAAGGTTGTTAGATTTATAGGCATATCTGAAATATATAATACCTAAGTACCTAATAAATCCAGTATATTTATATCTGAGAGTTACACTTCAATATTCTTTAATGATATTCAGGATGTTGTTCGAAACGCTGGGTGTTATTTACACTTACATATCAAGAATCAATTTTAATTTAAGTCAAATTCCGTATTTGTTTGCGGCGTCCAAGTTCATTTTAGAACTACCACCTGTGCAGATACAAGGTAAGCTTTTTTTATATTTCTAGAGCCTGTCCTGATTATACTTATGGTCCATTGGAAATTGACAAAGTTAAACGATCTAAAATAGAATTTTGTGATATCAGCGTGTGTCTGTCCTATTAGCTAGCTACCAAAAAATCAGGAGTGAGTGTCTCTCAATCATTGACAAAGCACATTTTGGAATTTATATTCCTGAGTACTTTTAACTTGAATCATTTCTAAAGCTTTCGACTTGCCGTTTTGACTTACCAGATGGCGCCACATTCGACTTCATAATAGTGGGCGCGGGGTCGGCGGGCGGTGTGCTGGCGCGGCGCCTGTCCGAGCTGCCCGAGTGCCGTGTGCTGCTGCTGGAGGCCGGCGAGGAGCCGCCGCTGCTCAGTGTTGTGAGTTTACTTCACAGGGGGCGAGGTCGCCGGCCGTAGAGTAAATAATTATTTTAGGCCAGCCAGTTACCCCATTGGCCAAGAATGAGCTATGGACGTTTGGTGCTTGCTTCCAAGCAAAACTAACAGGTTAATGCGATACGATCACTGAATTGTTACGGACATTACCTTGTTTGTAAGTACTTTACTTATTTATTTTTTTTGGTTGACTGTAACTAGGCGTACGGTGTGAACAGTGAGTCGTAATTATTACTTCCTTATTGATGTAAATTACCAACAATCCAACAAAAACCAGTTTATTACCTAAACACGACTACGTTCCCATGACCTAATGATGATGATTAGGTTTAAATATAGATTTTATTTAATTGTGCACAAAAATAGCATACAATGATATAATTTATTCTAACATAACAAGGTACAAGAGGCGGGTTTTTCACTACTTTTGATCCTCAGGCGCCGGGGCTGCTGGCGTTCCTGCCGCACACGCGCTGGGACTGGAACTACTACACGTCGGACGACCACTACTCGAGCCAGAGCCAGCGCGGCGCCGCCATCCCCTACACGCGCGGCAAGATGCTCGGCGGCACCTCCAGCATCAACTATATGCTCTATGTGCGGTAAGCTCTTTATAACAACATCATCTTCATCTATCTATCTATCTATAGGTACAAGGTGCTGCAAAAAGGGTATTTAGATAGGTAAAACATGCTGCACACGTAGGTTTCGGCTTAGCATACCCTCTTTGGAACACCCTGTATAAATAAACTAGAGGACTGGAACTACTACACGTCGGACGACCACTACTCCAGTCAGAGCCAGCGCGGCGCCGCCATCCCCTACACGCGCGGCAAGATGCTCGGCGGCACCTCCAGCATCAACTACATGCTGTATGTGCGGTGAGTTGTTCTAACAACGTCATCCATCTGTCTATCTATCTATCTATGTAAATAAACTATATAAAGGACTGGAACTACTACACGTCGGACGACCACTACTCCAGCCAGAGCCAGCGCGGCGCCGTTATCCCCTACACGCGCGGCAAGATGCTCGGCGGCACCTCCAGCATCAACTATATGCTCTATGTACGGTAAGTGAGATACCGTATGCAGAGAGTGTGGTACGGTATGGTTGATGGTACAAACATAAATAAGTATAAATAAATATGTGGGGACATCTCACACACGGCCATCCAACCCCAAACTAGGCAGAGCATGTATATCTACACAAATACATAGATAGATACATATTTAATATAAAAACGACGACCAGGCACAAGGCAAACACAAATGCTCATCACACAGATGTTTGTCCTGGGCGGGATTCGAACCCGCGGCCCCAAGCTTCGGAAGCAGCTTCACTGCCGCCTTAGCTACGGTGCCGTCATAAACAAAACATCTGCACATCTTTTGTTTCGTTACAGAGGTAACCCTGAAGACTACAACAGCTGGGCGAGGGATGGCTTCGAGGGATGGGATTGGAAATCAGTTTTCCCTTACTTTCTGAAGAGCGAGGATATGCAATCTAAAGAACTGTTCAGAAACGCAACTTTCGCTCGGTATCACAATACGAAGGGGCCACTGAAAGTAACCCAAACAAGGTACCCGGAATCACAGGAGGTAAAACGTGACATATTCCTTCAAGCATTTTCGCAAATTGGTATTAAGCCGATCGTTGACTACAATGGGCCCGAACAGCTGGGTGTCTCGAGAACATACTTCACACAATCCAAGCAACCGCTCACGATTCGCTCGAGCACAGCTCAAACTTATATTGCCCCATCAAAGGACCGAAAGAACTTGGTCATTCTCAAGAATACATTTGCCAAGAAAATATTGATAGACTCAAATAATATGGCTTATGGTGTAGAGGCTGACGTCAGTGGCCAGATAATGAGGTTTTACGCTACAGAAGAAGTGATAGCGTCTGCCGGGGCCTTCAACACCCCCAAATTGCTCATCGCCTCTGGAATAGGCGCTGCAGAAGACTTATACGATCTGGGTATTGATGTGGTGTCTGATCTACCAGTCGGAAAAGAATTGCAGGACCACGTTTTCTTACCATTATTTTTTACTGGAGCAAAGGATATTAGTACAGCACTACCAGTACTGGACGCTCAGGCTCTAGGCTTCCCGTCTCTGAATGGCTTTTTGTCACTCCATCCTGGAAAAAAGCAACCAGACATTCAGATACTACCTCTCTATTATGACCTGGCGTCGCCTGAATTCGCTTTTTCATGCGTATACGATTTCAACTTCAATGACAATATATGCTCGTCCGCTGTTTTGGCCAATCTGAAGGCGGAACTGTTCAGTACCCTGGTGATTCTTCTACATCCAAAATCACGGGGTGAAGTTAAAATACGCTCCCTAAACTCCGCACCGGAAATATACACGGGTTATTTCTCAAACACCGAAGATTTGGGTACCATCACGGCGGGGATACGGCGTCTTCTGAACCTGACCGAGACGGAGTATTTGAAGAGTTTCAATTCGGAATTAGTGCGGTTGAATCTTCCGGCGTGCGACGGGTTAACGTACTTGAGTGATGAATACTGGGAGTGCTACGCGCTGCAGACGGGCACGACGCTGTACCACGCGGCCGGCACGTGCGCCATGGGCCGCGTGGTAGACGAGAGGCTTCGCGTGTACGGCGTGGGCGGCCTGCGCGTCGTGGACGCCAGTGTGTTCCCCTCCCTGCCCAGCGGCAACACCAACGCGCCCACCATCATGGTGGCGGAGCGCGCGGCCGACCTTGTCAAACAGGAATACTACTACAACCGAAATGCCGTACCAGTTCACTAGTAGTCAACTTAACAGGACCTGGATTGTGAAGCATCATGGCTGCACGAAATTGTGGATGTGCATACTCGTAAAGCAGGACTAAGGCAGGGGACAATAAAAATTAATAGTAGATATAAAATATGGATAATGACTTTCATTTTCTGTTTTTCCTTTACAAGCACCCATAGTAACCCGACTGTGCAGCGCGTTCGTATAAAATCAGCAAATACTGTTTTATCAGATTTTATGCAGTTATTTAATATGAAGATATACTTAGGTAATAGGCCTTTTATCTCAATACTCTATGTTGGAAAATTTATACTTATAGATAAAAAATCAGTTTATATAGGGTGTTCTTGCCAACTTAACAGTTCTTACCCTAATACCACCAAGCATCAAATTAAACTAGTTAGTTACAGGTTAGATTCCGAAACTCGGTCGAGGCAAGCAAGATTAATGCATTTGAGTTATTTAAAAAAGGAAAAGATTAGCTAACATAGAGATTTTTAGGAAAAAAAAGAGTCGAAGATGAAAAAGGTTGAATTTGTAGATTCGCAAAGGCAGTTACATAATGGTAAAATTATTATAAAAATAAGATACTGGTTTAAAGGAAAAAAAAAGAAAAAATAATCTCCTTTTAATAGATTTGTGTAAAAATAAGATAGATATTGTATTTGTGTAAGAATAGATTTGTGTAAAAGTAAAAATAAATCAATAAAAAATGTCTAAAGCAATTTTCCATTTCCGCTTTGTACTCTTTTGTCAGGGGGCCGTCCATTAATCACGTGAGGGTCAATGGGGGGAGGGGGTACGGAAAACCTCACGAAACATCACGAGGGGGGAGGGGGAGGGTCTCGTTAGACATCACGTGTATAATTTTTTAGTCAAAAAGCGCTAGGTAGGTATTTCTGAACCGAAATTTGGAACGGCGCAAAAAATTTAACGATTTGTAGTATGTCCTTGATTGACTCGCCATTAAATTATATTTTTTCTAGTCAAAAATAGCCTTTACCTAGATTTCCAAAAAAATACACGTGATCCAGGGGGGGGAGTGGTCACAAACCTCACCAAATATCACCACGGGGGAGGGGGGGGTTCAAAAAATTAGAAAAACGACCTCACGTAAATAATGGTCGGCCCCCAGGGTCTAAGGTAGTAGATAGGATAGAATAGGAGATAGTAGTACTGGAGCTAGACTCTTCTTATCTTTGCACGCTGTATACTCAGGTACCTATTACATAAAATTAAGGAGAGATAGTGATGTTTGAGCTTGATTTTAAAAGAAGGATTAAGATCTTTTGATAAATTTGATTTTGTTTAACTATAAGATAAATACCTATATCATGTAGATAAGTACATAAGCAAGTATAAATACCTAGGTCGTTTAATTTTCGTTAATAGCTGCTAGGCATACTATTCAAGATGTTGATAGGCGCACTTGGAGCTTTGGGTAGCATCATCTACACTTTTTTGTTAAGAATAGGTGCAAATTTAAGTCAAGTGCCCTATTTGTTGGAAGCTACCAAATATGAATTCGAACTACCGCGTGTCAGGATTCAAGGTAAGAATTTCTGTAATTTGGAATTTTAAACATTATTTTTAATCATAGGTCATAATATTATCCTCTAGGACAGGCCCTAGCTTTAATGTTATATGTACAATAATTATGTATCGATATGACTTTAATGTTATTAATTTGATTTTATGCAGTTAATTAATATGAAGGGATAATAATACTTACCAAATTTTATGTTAATATTCTATTTTAGGTCATTATATTTCAACAAAATAGTTCATTAATTCACCATGTGCTCTTGTAAACATAAAACTACGCAACAAACTAAATCAGTTCTCGACATTTTTAGAAACATTTATATAATATCAGAGAAGGCCTTCTTAAAGTTTAGACCCGTTAAAATATGCAGCAACCACACATATGTTTACGTAAAAAAGTACATAGGTACCTCGGTGGATTCATTTTGAAATATTGCATTACATACTTAACTACCACATACAACCTAAGAAGGTATCATATACAGGGTGTTGCAAAAAGGGTATACTAAGCCGAAACCTACATGTGCAGCATGGTATATCTAAGCCCAAAACTGAAATCAGAATTTGGAAATTCGCGAAAAAAAAACTTAATTTTCCATAGTAAAAAGTCACGTGACCAACAAAGTTTCTATGGAAAATGATATATTTTTTTCGCGAATTTTCAAATTCTTATTTCAGTTTCAGGTTTAGATATACCATGCTGCACATGTAGGTTTCGGCTTAGTATACCCTTTTTGCAACACCCTGTATAGAACATGATAACTACTGCATTAATTTGTTTAAGTAGGTATATGATAATTATATGTCTTACGAGTACGTCTATAAGTATTAATAAAGGCCGTAACTATAATTTTCATTAATAGCTGCTAGCCATACTATTCAAGATGTTGATAGGAGAGCTTGGGGCTTTGGGAAGTCTTATCTACACTTTTTTGTCAAGAATAGCTGCAAATTTAAGTCAAGTTCCGTATTTCTTGGAAGCTACCCAATATGAGTTTAAGCTTCCCCGGGTTAGTATTCAAGGTAAGAATTTATGAAATTTTAAATAAATCTGGGATTTTTTTAACTATGCTAAGAATAGAAAAGTATAATTTTTATTTCAGACATAAGTGCATAGTTTTTTTTGCTAAGAGTATGGTGACATTGGTGATTATGGACATGGACGGTAGAAGTTATCTGAGCAATTTGCCCCTCCTTTTGGTTCTATAACTATACCTATTTAGAATTCCCGGTAAGTATAATTCTCTTCTATTTCGCTTCAGATGGCGCCACATTCGACTTCATAGTGGTGGGCGCGGGGTCGGCGGGCGCGGTGGTGGCGAGCCGCCTGTCCGAGCTGCCCGAGTGCCGCGTGCTGCTGCTGGAGGCCGGCGCGGAGCCGCCGCTGCTCAGTGTTGTGAGTTAAGTGTAGATAAAACCTGCCGCCGCTATGTATTGCCGCCTCTTCACATAGGCCCCCGCATTCGCCAAAGCGCCAGCCAACGTTCAAATACCTACCGCAAATGCGCCTACACATTGTGCCAGTAGCTTCGCCAACGCCGTGGCGTTGGCGAATGTTCTGGCCTAAGTGAAGAGGCGGCATATGAGGTACCGACTAAGGCCTGGAATGGACATGGAATATGTAGGTATATGTATAACGAGTACGTTCCAAATCTCCGCTTCGCGGACGACCATTTTATCGGGCAATCTCTACAGGATCTCAGTAACATGCTTCAAAATAGTGCTCGAAATGAACTTTGGATAAGACGAAAGTCATGTTTAATGCTTATACTTAGTTATGATATTCTAGTTACCTTGTTTTTTTATTTCTCCATAGGTGCCCGGATTACTCGCGCTACTCTCTCGCTCCGAGTATGACTGGAACTACTTCACGGTGAACGACGGCTACTCCAGCCAGGGCCAGATCGGGGGCTCCATCCCGTACAACCGCGGCAAGATGATCGGGGGCTCCTCCAGCAATAACTACATGATGTATGTGAGGTGAGTATTGTGCTGTAACACCGTGGATTTGTCAAGTACGATAATTTTAGCTATTCTGTAGGCAGAAATTGTAATTTTAACGCTATCAAACTATAACATTATTATATACGGGTACACTCATAGAGCTTAATTTTAATTAAAGAAATTGAGGTTCACCACCATCTCTTGTATATTTTTAAAGGAAATAAACATTTTTACTTTTACTTTAACTTTACTTTATGACAGCTCTAAACTTAGAATTTCTAAATATGTAATACTTAAAGATAAGGTAGGTATTTTTTAGAATAATAACTATGCCCCGCTAACATCTGTAACAGTAACTGTACCCTCTCTTCCCCTAATAAGTGGCAAAGAACCAATTGACTATAATCGTAGATTTATTGATCTTAGATATTAGTTACCTACCTATTTACGAGTTGGTTACGCAAAACTGAATTATCTTTTCGTCGATCGTATGATATGGATAAAAATCAAGATAAATCTACAAAGCAATTACTTAGGTAACTAAGTATAAATGGTTTACGCATTTCCAAAGCTCCAAAGTTGTTTAGAATGTCGAGCTGAGTACGATTTCGGCTAACTACTTACACCACTTTTGCAACTCCCTGTACGTACCTATATCAATAAATAAGATTAAAAGTTTTGGTGGGATCAATGGAATGGACCAACTTTGTAAAAACGACTAGTTTATGTTATTACACATTACACGTTATAATTATTTTCAGAGGAAACCCAGAAGACTACAATAGCTGGGCGGATGCTGGCTTCGAGGGGTGGGACTGGGATACCGTTCTACCTTATTTTAAAAAGAGTGAGAATTTACAAGTAAGCGATGTTATGCAGAATAAGACACTAGCAGACTATCACAACACGAGGGGACCCATGAAAGTATCCAGACCTGAACACGAAAGAACACAAGAGACAAAACTAGAGGCTCTCCTACAATCTCTTTCGGAAATCGGCATCGAGACAATCGAAGACTACAACGGACCTGAGCAGCTAGGTGCATCCAAAAACTACTTCACAATATCAAATGATCGCGTACCGATACGTTATGGCACGGCTCAAGCCTACATTGTGCCAGCAAAGAAACGTAAGAACTTAGTCATTCTAAAAAATGCACTCGCCACTAAAATCTTGATTGATTCAACTAAAACAGCTATTGGTGTAGAGGTCGAAGTCAATGGTAAACGAAACAGATTCTACGCTAGCAAGGAAGTGATTGCGTCAGCTGGGGCCGTGGACACCCCCAAGTTGCTCGTGGCCTCTGGTGTAGGGGCGGCAGCTGACCTGGCTGCTCTGGGCATCGACGTAGTATCGGATCTTCCAGTCGGTAAAGACTTGCAAGATCACCTTTTCCTTCCAGTAGTGCTGACAGGAGCAACGGATATTGGCACGGCACTACCAGTAGTCGACCTGCGGACGATCGGCTTCCCGACTTTGAATGGCTTCTTCGCTCTGAACGGCACGGGCCGTCCAGACTTACAAATCATACCGTTTTACTTGGACATGGCGTCGCCATTCTTTGCCTTTGCCTGCACAAACAATTTCAATTTCAATAACGACATTTGCTCGTCCCTTATCAATAGCAACAAAAAGAGCGAACTGTTTGCTATTCTTCTGGTTCTGCTGCATCCAAAGTCGCGGGGTGAAATTAAAATACGTTCAATAAACTCCGCGCCGGAAATATACACGGGATACTTTTCAAACGCCGACGACTTCGATACCGTCACGGCGGGGATAAGGCGTATACTGAACCTGACTGAGACAGATTATTTCAAAAGTTTTGATTCCGAGGTGGTGCGTGTGAATCTGCCGGCGTGCGACGGGTTGGAATACATGAGTGACGAGTATTGGGAGTGCTACGCTCTACAGATGGGCCGGACTCTGTACCACCCGGCCGGCACATGCGCCATGGGCCGCGTGGTGGACGCCGAGCTCAAGGTCCTGGGGGTGGATAGACTGAGGGTCGTGGACGCGAGTGTATTCCCGTCTATGCCAAGCGGCAACACCAACGCTCCCGTCATCATGGTTGCGGAAAGGGCGGCCGATCTCATCATACAGCAATATTATGGGGACCAAAATATTGTGACTGTACCATAATAGTTACGATGCCAGCATGCCAGCGTAGCTAATCCTATATCGAATTGACATCAATTCGGCTTTGGCTGCACAAAACTGCGTTGAAAAATATACGACTCTACTTACGATTACCTACTTATTATGATCAAATAAATTATGTTGGAATATGTTGTACTATTGGTTTTATTTGTATTAGATATTATAAGGATATTACGCGCCCTCCATCATGGTGGTGGAGTGCGCTGCGCCGCCGATCTCATTAAACAACAATACTATATACTACAATCGAAATGCCGTACCAGTTCACTAGTAGTGAACTTAACAGGGCCTGGATTGTGAAGCATCATGGCTGCACGAAACTGGATGTGCATAATCGTGAAGACGCCGACACACTAGCGGACGCGGCTTACGGACGCGGCTGTCTGTCGCGACTGATACGAGTAGTGTGCACGGTATTTTGGGACAGTTTACCTTTGTTTGTTTAGATAGTTTAACTTTGGACCTATATCATGTAGATAAGCTACAAGATGTGTTGTAAAAACGTAGGCCGTTTAATTTTGGTTAATAATAGCTCCTGGGCATACTATACAAACATACAAGATGTTGATAGGAGCACTTGGAGCTTTGGGTAGCATCATCTACACTTTTTTGCTAAGAATAGGTGCAAATGTAAGTCAAGTGCCCTATTTGTTGGAAGCTACTAAATATGAGTTCGAATTACCGCGTGTCAGGATTGAAGCGGAAGCGTCCAGAAAAGAACCACTTGAAATCGGTCACCCATCCAATGGCTGACCGTGCCAGTTGTTTCTTAACCTCAGTTATCAGTTAAGATCACTGAAGCTCGCTCGACTACGGACGCTTCACATGTATACGATATGACATTATGTTATTTATCTGATTTTATGCAGTTAATTAATATGAAGGGGTAATAATACAAAATATTATGTTAATATTATATTTTAGATAATTTTATTTTAATAAAACAATTTATTAATCATCCTGTGCTCTTGCAAACATAAAAATACGCATCAAACTAAACCAGTTCTCGATAAGTATAACAACATTTTTAGCATATATTTTATAATATCAGAGAAGGCCTTCTTAAAGTTTAGACGCATTAAAAATCTGCAGCAACCAAAACACGTTTTTTTTTTTATGGTAGGTAAAAATACCACGTAAAAAAGCACATTTAAGTAAACTACCTTGGTGGATTCATTTTGAATTATTGCATTACATAACTACCACATAATTACCTACATTTATACAAGAAGAAGGTAACATAGAACATCGCGGAATGGTAAGTACCTAATTAAGATCTCATGATAACTCCTGCGTTTTGTTTAAGTATATGATAATTATATGTATGTACGAGTACGTATATAAGTATTAATAGTTACGCCGTATTATTTTTATTAATAACTGCTAGACATACTATTCAAGATGTTGATAGGAGAGCTTGGTGCTTTTGGAAGTCTTATCTACACTTTTTTGTCAAGAATAGCTGCAAATTTAAGTCAAGTGCCGTATTCGTTAGAAGCTACTCAATATGAGGTCAAGCTACCACGTGTCAGTATTCAAGGTAAGAATTTCTGCAATTTTAAATCTGGGATTAAGAATAGAAAAGAATAATTTTTATTTCAGACATAAGTCCATAGTTTTGTTAAGTTTTGTTGCTAAGAGTATGGTGACTATGGAGATGGACGGTAGAAGTTATCTGAGCAAATTGCCCCTACCTATTTAGAATTCCCGGTATATTTTCTAATTCGCTTCAGATGGCGCCACATTCGACTTCATAGTGGTGGGCGCGGGGTCGGCGGGCGCGGTGGTGGCGAGCCGCCTGTCCGAGCTGCCCGAGTGCCGCGTGCTCCTGCTGGAGGCCGGCGCGGAGCCGCCGCTGCTCAGTGTCGTAAGTTATCTGCAGATAATACCTCTACCACCACCGCTATGTACCTACCTATTGCCGCCTCTTCACATAGGCCCGCACATTCCCCTAAGTGCCAGCCAACGTTCAAATACCTACCGCAAATGCGCCTACACATTGTGCCAGTAGCTTCGCCAACGCTGTGGCGATGGCGTTGGCGAATGTTCTGGCCTAAAGATAAAGATAAGATAAATTATTGCACACAAACAGAAACATAGTTACAAACAAGAAAAGAAAATAAATAGCACAATCGGCGGCCTTATTACTAAAAGTAATCTCTTCCAGACAACCAAATTGATAGGAAATAGAAAGAAAGCCTAAGTGAAGAGGCGGCATATGACGTAACGACTAAGGAATGGAATGGACATGGAATATGTATGTATGTATGTATGTATGATGGTACCTTCCACATCTCCGCTTCGCGGACGACAATTTTATCATGGCAGAATCTCTGCAGGAACTGACTAATACTGGCTCGAAATGAACTTTGATTTGAGGAAAGTCATGTGATGTGCATTGAGCTCAATTATGTTATTCTACCTTGTATTTTATATCCTTTTAATAGTATATGTGTTACTGTAAAAGCCCGAAAAACGGTAAATCCTAGGATTTACCAACATGAGTTGGTAAATGTGTGAAAATGGGTCATTTTTTTCGGGCTTTTACCATCAGAATTTGGTAAATGCTAGGTTTTACCACCGACACCTAGTAAAAGTTGGTTTTGGGATTAAAACAAAGATTAATTATTACCTTTTCATTTATTTCAACCCAATAACCACTTGTCGAAAAGAAATTGGAGGTCAAGGTCATTCATCAACTTTTGGGCGATGTAATGCACCGGATTATGGTATTTATGTGTATAGTAATAGATGCGAATTATCATTGAATGCTGGATTATTGGAAAATAACTTTATTTTCACTCATTCACTGAACGATAATTTAAACACGGAAACCGGAAGTAAAATAATTTTCACGTATTATTATTGTTGACGTCGAGTAAATTAGATTGCAATAATAAATATTTCTTATGTTCGGTTAGTTATAAGTTATCATCATCATCACGACTCATTACGTCCCCACTGCTGGGGCACGGGTCTCCTTCCAATGAAGGAAGGGTTTCGATCTAGTCCACCACGCTGGCCTAGTGCGGGTTGGTGGACCCCAACACAAGCAAGCTTGTGCTGAGTGAGTTGTCGGGTAAGTGGGCAATCTGACTGTAAGACGTTTTCAAGCCGCCCGAAGGCCTCTCTGACTAGGCTTAACGACTGCTGCCGAAGCAGTGCGAATCGCAAAATCTTTCGGGCTTTTACCATTAAGAGTTGGTAAATCTTAGGTTTTACGCGTAAATCTTAGGATTTACCGTTGTTCGGGCTTTTACAGTAACATATGTGCTTGTATTTCTACTAAGGTGCCCGGTTTACTCGCGCTACTCGCTCGCTCCGAGTATGACTGGAACTACTTCACGGTGAACGACGGCTACTCCAGCCAGGGCCAGATCGGGGGCTCCATCCCGTACAACCGCGGCAAGATGATCGGAGGCTCCTCCAGCAATAACTACATGATGTATGTGAGGTGAGTATTGTGATGTAACAGCGTTGATTTGTCAAGTGTAATATTATTATTTCTAAAGTCCTTCCTAATTTTATTTATAGATAGATTTATTGGTGTTATATATTTTACGAGTTTTGTTACGTAAAACTGAATTATCTTTTCGTCCATCGTATGATATGGATATAAATCAAGGTAAATCTATAAATGAATCACGTATTTCCAAAATCCAAACGTCCACAAGTTAAATGGATTTCGGCTTACTACACCACTTTCGTAACTCCCTGTACGTATATCAATAAGATTGAAAGTTTTGGTGGGATCAATGGAATGGACCAACTTTGTAAAAAATACTAGTTTATGTTATTACACATTACACGTTATAATTATTTTCAGAGGAAACCCAGAAGACTACAACAGCTGGGCGGATGCTGGCTTTGAGGGGTGGGACTGGGATACCGTTCTACCTTATTTTAAAAAGAGTGAGAATTTACAAGTAAGCGATGTTATGCAGAATAGAACACTAACAGACTATCACAACACGAGGGGACCCCTGAAAGTATCCAGACCTGAACACGAACGAACACAAGAGACAAAACTAGAGGCTCTCCTACAATCTCTTTCGGAAATCGGCATCGAGACAATCGAAGACTACAACGGACCTGAGCAGCTAGGTGCATCCAAAAACTACTTCACAATATCAAATGATCGCGTACCGATACGTTATGGCACAGCTCAAGCCTACATTGTGCCAGCAAAGAAACGTAAGAACTTAGTCATCCTAAAAAATGCACTCGCCACAAAAATCTTGATTGACTCAACTAAAACAGCTATTGGTGTAGAGGTCGATGTCAATGGTAAACGAAACAGATTCTACGCTAGCAAGGAAGTGATTGCGTCAGCCGGGGCCGTGGACACCCCGAAGTTGCTCGTGGCCTCTGGAGTGGGGGCGGCAGCTGACCTGGCTGCTCTGGGCATCGACGTAGTATCGGATCTTCCAGTCGGTAAAGACTTGCAAGATCACCTTTTCCTTCCAGTAGTGCTGACAGGAGCAACGGATATTGGCACAGCACTACCAGTAGTCGACCTGCGGACGATCGGCTTCCCGACTCTGAATGGATTCTTCGCTCTGAACGGCACGGGCCGTCCAGACCTACAAATTATACCGTTTTACATGGACATGGCGTCGCCATTTTTTGCCTTTGCCTGCGCAAACACTTTCAATTTCAATGACGATATTTGCTCGTCCCTTATCAATGCTAACCAAAAGAGCGAACTGTTTGCTATTCTTCTGGTTCTGCTCCATCCGAAGTCGCGGGGTGAAATTAAAATACGTTCACTAAACACCGCACCGGAAATATACACGGGATACTTTTCAAACGCCGACGACTTCGACACCGTCACGGCGGGGATAAGGCGTATATTGAACCTGACGGAGACAGAGTATTTCAAAGGTTTTAATTCCGAGGTAGCGCGTGCGATTCTGCCGGCGTGCGACGGGTTGGAGTACATGAGTGATGAATACTGGAAGTGCTACGCTCTTCAGACGGGCACCACGCTGTACCACCCGGCCGGCACGTGCGCCATGGGCCGCGTGGTGGACGCCGAGCTCAAGGTCCTGGGGGTGGATAGACTCAGGGTCGTAGACGCGAGTGTGTTCCCGTCTATGCCGAGCGGCAACACCAACGCGCCCACCATCATGGTGGCGGAGCGCGCGTCAGATCTCATCAAAGAACAATATTATGGAAACCAAAACATTGTGACTGTACGAGTACCATAGATAGTAGCACACACCACACCACAGTATATCGAATTAACGCATGGTTTGCGTTGAAAAAAATACGACTCTACATACTCGTACGAATACGTAATATTATGATCAAATAAATTATGTTGGAATATATTGTGCTATTGATTTTATTTATATTACTTACATATTATAAGGACGTATATTTATCAGCTCTATACCTTCAGAATCTTTCGAAGGGTCTACAAGAAGGCCAACATCATCATCAGCCCGTAAACGTCCACCGTTAAGGGCCAGATATAGGTACGTGCGAGTCAGTACGCGTACTTATGGCTCTACAACCTTTTTCGCTCGTTTCCTCCAATTTGCGTACTTCACAAAAACCTTTCGTCGTGCTTTAAGTACGCGTACTTACTCGTACGTCTATCTGCCCCCCCTTTAGTCATTGGCCACTCAAGGTATGCCACAGCACTCTACCAACAGCCCTCCACATCACATCTACCCCACCAGTGCATTTCAAGCTACTTTAGATAGGCCGCAAAAGAAACACCGTCATAAAAGTCATACCTATATTACAACAAGTACACAGTGAAACATCTCCATAAAGTCATATCTATATTACAACAACAAGCACTTACACTAAGTGACAGTGACAATCAGCCGCTTGGTGGGTTGCCTATATTACAAAAATAAGGATATACTAAGTGACAGTGACAATGGGCCGCTTGGCGGGCTGCCGGCGCCGGCGCTGCTTGTGTCGCACGCCCGCCTCCGCGAACAGCTGTTCCCGCTCGGCCGCCTCCGCCGCGCGGCCCAGCCAGCCCAGCGCCGCCATGTTGTCGCCCACCGTGTCCTGGGGAGGGGGGGTAGTAGGTTGAATAATGATACAGAAGTGGGGTAAGAAAGATGCTTATAGGTAGCTATTCTGAATGCAGAAATTCTGATTTTAACGCTGTCAAACTATAAATTTTGCTAGCAAAAATTATAGTCATAGAGTCAAGTCAAAAAACACTCATAGAGTCGATATCATAGGCATAGTACTATTAACAGATGGCAAATCCATACAAAAATTCTAACAAGGGGAAAATATCGTTAATGTCAAGGCATAAGCATCTGTCAATCAAACGCACAGAACCCATGCTATATTTTGCTTGCATATTAGTGAGCCGGACGGAAGATTCAGTTGAAACGTCACACGGGTGCAGGCGAATACAGTCAGGATACTCGACTTAAACCTCTAAAACGCAATCTAAATATTGCACAAACAAGTTACAACCACTCACCCTAAGTTCATTAAGCCTCATAGACGCCTTGGCCTGTATCTGTATCATGTACTTGAGTAGCCCATCATTAGCCACCAGCGAGGCGTGGTGGACCTTCAGGAGGAATATCGCCAGCCGACAGAGAAGCTCGGTGTTATCGCCACGGTCCAGTAGCGCTGGCAGCATTTTGACGACGTCACACGCTGACTTGAATGGCAGCAGGATTAGCGCTTCTTCTAAGTCGCTGTAGAAGGGAAAAGTGAGGGAAAATAGAATAGGATGAAGAAGGATAATTAATTATAATAATTAAACCAAATATAACGTAAGTCTAATACTTACTAATTTTGGTACGGACAACTAGTTCAAAATGGTAGACTTGTGAGTCCATAAGCTGATTGATACTACTAGAAATTCAAGATCACTGGATCTTACCCATGGTGAAAAGCCAGAGCTGATCTACCGCGCTCACTTCCGTACAGACAATGTGTGAGTGAGACAGGTATACCAGAAGCCAGGAGCATATAATTATACTTGTTGTACAGTCATTAGCCCTTGTGTGTTGAGCGGTAAAAGAAGTACTTGTCGGCACACTCTCCCCCTCCTCTGCTACTAGCTTGTTCTATTACAGCCTTTAAGTATAAAGCGGTAAGCTATACCTGGAGCGGATCCTCTTAACAGTCTCCATGAGGAAGTCCTCGGGCGAGGCGGCTCCGAAGGCGGCCATCAGCAGCGGCGGCGCCACCGTCTGCCCGCGAGCCTCGGCTAGTTCCTTGCGGTACTCTGCACCCACCTCCAGGCATTCCATTATTGAGTCCGCCTGGAAGGAATGTTGTGGTTTAAAGTGGATGTTAGCACGTGAATGCAATGTGATCGAGCCAATAAAATGCGTTTTCGAGGTCTGTTGAATGTCTGGTTAGGTGGTGCTTCTGGCAACTATATGCACTACATATAGCTGCCAGAAGACTTATTAGTTATACTAACGACCCACAGGTTCCCCATATAAACGCTATACCAGAATCTAACCCGTATTAATGTCAAATGAAGAATTAGGGTTTAGGATTTTCCAGGGTTTTCTGCATCAGTTTTAATTATCAGCATTTGTTAAAGTATACATATAGCAATGATGGGTTGACTTACCGCTTTCTCAGCCCCTACAGTTTTCTTCGACGGCATGTTGATGTTCGGTAGCCCAGGAACAGGAGCCTGCAAAAGTTCAACAATTTAGTTTTTGTAAACAAATTAAGTACTAAAGAGTTTCGAAAGTAAAACTATGCGGTTTACTGTCACACTATGCTGAATATCCAGAAAAGTTATCAAACATATCAATTTATGCTTTTGTATATTACAGCATATTCTATTGTTGAGGAAGGTATATGCCTGATGCCTTACCTGCCTAATGTGGTTCGATTATATGTATATGAAGGTTGGACACCTTCATAATCAGCTTTGTTACCTTGTCCCCCGTGGCCAGTGCGTCGTCCGGCTCGTCGCCCAGCACCAGCGGCTCGTCGGTGCGTCCCCCGGCCCCCGCGCGTCCCCCGCCCCCGCGTTACCTTGTCCCCCGTGGCCAGTGCGTCGTCCGGCTCGTCGCCCAGCACCAGCGGCTCGTCGGTGCGTCCCCCGCCCCCCGCGTGTCCCCCGGCCCCCGTGTTACCTTGTCCCCCGTGGCCAGTGCGTCGTCCGGCTCGTCGCCCAGCACCAGCGGCTCGTCGGTGCGTCCCCCGCCCCCCGCGTGTCCCCCGGCCCCCGTGTTACCTTGTCCCCCGTGGCCAGTGCGTCGTCCGGCTCGTCGCCCAGCACCAGCGGCTCGTCGGTGCGTCCCCCGGCCCCCGCGCGTCCCCCGCCCCCGTGTTACCTTGTCCCCCGTGGCCAGTGCGTCGTCCGGCTCTTCGGTGCGTCCCCCGGCCCCCCGTGTCCCCCGGCCCCCGTGTTACCTTGTCCCCCGTGGCCAGTGCGTCGTCCGGCTCGTCCCCCAGCACCAGTGGCTCGTCGCTGCGTCCCCCGGCCCCCGCGCGTCCCCCGCCCCCGTGTTACCTTGTCCCCCGTGGCCAGTGCGTCGTCTGGCTCGTCGCCCAGCACCAGCGGCTCGTCGCTGCGTCCCCCGGCCCCCGCGTGTCCCCCGGCCCCCGTGTTACCTTGTCCCCCGTGGCCAGTGCGTCGTCCGGCTCGTCGCCCAGCACCAGTGGCTCGTCGGTGCGTCCCCCGGCCCCCGTGTTACCTTGTCCCCCGTGGCCAGTGCGTCGTCTGGCTCGTCCCCCAGCACCAGCGGCTCGTCGGTGCGCGAGTGCAGGCGCAGCGCGCGGTCGGCGCCGCACGACGCCACGTGCAGCCCGCCCGCGCCCGCCGCCACGCCCCACGCCTCGTCCGCGTGACCCTAAGACAGAAAAAGTGGTTTGTAAAAACAGCCATAGATACCTATGGCTGTTTTTAACAACATGCGGAATTCATCACGCACGCGGGATGGCACGCCATTTTCCCACGTCTCGCGTGCATATTCCACGCGTTACAATGAATAATAATAGTATGTACGCATGCGGGATTGTAACGTGAACTCTGAATACTCGGGGAAGGGAAACAAATAGGCATAGGCGAATGGCCAAGTGAGGCCACTTCATTAAACGTGTTTGTACAGACATTTTTACAACAACGCTGCTACCAACAGATAAGCAATACAGGCACATGCTGTAAAACGCATTGTTTTGTTATGGGCAAAAGTGGAATCATTGTGTATATGTGTACTGTAGCAACAAAAGGGCCTTTATTCAGCATATTATGCTCTTTAAAAAAATTAATACATGTAAGTACTCACATTCAAAGTGATTATATTATCATAAGTATCCGCGTCCCACTGTTTAATCTTGCCGTCCTTAGAACTAGTGAAGAAGTAGTGTGTTCCAGGTGCGAACTGCAGTCCAGTCACGCTGTCGTTGTGCGCGAATATCGACTTGTGACAGTCGCCGAAATCCATGCCCCAGATCTTCACGTTTCTGCAAACCACAATGAAATCATAAATATGTTCACAGTCAAGTTTCATAGTAGTGTCCGCTAGAGGCGCCACTTTGTAGACGTGAAAATTAAAGCTCTTAGTTTGTGCAAATATTAAAATGAAAATCCGTAATAGGACTACTGTCCATCATTTTTAACCGACTTCAAAAAAAGGAGGAGGTTCTCAATTCGTCGGGATCTTTTTTTTTTTTTATATTTTTTTTTATGTATGTTCACCGATTACTCCGCCGTTTATGAACCGATTTTGAAAATTCTTTTTTTGTTGTATTGGGTTAACATGCATGTTGGTTGCTCCATAGGTGGTATCCGCACAAATAATATAAGTTACGCCGATGACATGGTGTTGCTGGGCCCATCGGTCAGTTCGCTCAGGCAGATGATAGGTATGTGTGAAAACTATGCTGAGAGGCATGGACTCAGATACAATACCAAGAAAAGTGAGTTAATGGTTTTTGCGGCCGGTAATAAAACTCCTAAACATATACCACCAATAAAATTAAACGGGAAGGATCTCAAAAGAGTGGCAAAATTGAAATACTTGGGTCACATTGTATCTGAGGACCAAAAGGATGATCTCGATATTGAGCGCGAGCGCAGGGCGATGGCGGTCAGAGGCAACATGTTGGCCCGCAGGTTTGCTAGGTGTTCAAAGGAAGTAAAGATTACATTATTCAAAGCTTATTGCCAAACTTTCTACACCTGCAGCCTGTGGGTTAACTATACGCTGAAGACCTACAACGCCCTGCGCGTGCAGTACAATAATGTGTTCAGGATGCTGTTGGGGCTGCCGCGGTACTGTAGTGCGTCAACGATGTTCGCAGAAGCGCATACAGACGACTTTTATGCAATTGTGCGTAAAAGAATCGCCTCAATCTACCGCAGGACCCGCGACAGCGCCAACACCATCCTCGGTAGCCAAACATGTCGGCCTAAATAAATAATAGTTTTAAGTTATAAATATTTTAAGTACGTACTAACAAACTGTATTTTAATATGTCTACTAACAAAATTGGATCTTAGTAATCTGAATAAAGAAATTATTATTATTATTATTATGTTGTGTCGTTACCATCACGGGACCATGGGGTCCCGGGCATTTGGAAGGCGTGCATGGGGCCGAAGCCAACATGTAGAGGCCCGTTTGACAACATTAATCTATATGAAATGTGACACCAACCGAAGATTTTCCCTGTGTAAACTATGGAGTAAACCCAAGGAAAATCCTCGGTTAGTGCAGGACTATTGTAGGATATGGAGAAAACTAATACAGGGTTATGGAAGGGGGTACTAAATGGACTGGGTAACTGGGACTATGGAAGGATCCGACTATGGCCCCTGCCTGGACCTATATGTTTCACACACGGATAAAAAGGCAGGGGGTGACTCGCACACACAGTAAATGGGCCCCCCAAAACAGTCGCTAGCACATAACAGTGACGTAGCAACAAGGGGGCAACATGGCATGAGGTGCTAAGGATGGAGAGGTATTCCACGGCTCTCAGGACAATCGCGTTATCGGTCAAGATCCCTACAAGCACCTTACTGGGTAATACATCCTTCCTCGAGCATTGCTGCTCTAGCGGTACACCACTCAAGCCAGCCAATGAAGGCAAGCAAGAGGTGGGAGATCCTGTTCCTCGTCAGTGTTCACTCTGGACAACCAATAAAGGCAAGCCAGAGATGAGGAACAGGGGTTCTCCCCGGCATCGGGTGGGTGGGGTCGCTAATGCCCAACAGCTCGCCACAAGCTGCCCTGCCGCTTTATTATTATTATTATTATTGGGTTGAGCTCCCAGGTGGTCCCATTTTTTTTTCAGAATTTTATCTCACCCCCAAGGGTGGGTAAAGGGGTAAAAACAGGGTATGAATTTCCATTTTGGGCACATATTAACCGATTCTAATGAAATTAAGAACGTAAATATAGTTCTTATAACAAAAAAATATACGTGTTTAGGCTTGAATGATTCGTATTGATTAGTAGGACTTTTTGGTATCATTTGCACCTTACTTTTGATTGAAAATTATTACAAATAAACTGAAAACTATTAAATAAAATAATAATTAAAAAAATTAAAAAACCGACTTCAAAAACCCACTAAAATGTAAGAAATAATTTAAGGTTTACACAAATTCTACTCGTATGAGAAAGTACAAATATACCTAAGCAGGAACTGTTCTTTTTTGAAGTTGGTGCCATATTTCTTCAGATTACTTTGTCACCGCACCAACATCAAAAAAGAACAGTTCCTGCTTAGGTATATTTGTACTGTCTCATACGAGTAGAATTTGTGTAAACCTTAAATTATTTCTTACATTTTAGTGGTTTTTTGAAGTCGGTTTTTTTTATTATGGATGACAATCAGAACTAATGTTTCTGCAATTGTTTTTTACATTGTAGTTCCCGGTATTGCCGTAATAATTCAATGGTGGCGCGGGCAGCTAGCAGTAAATATTAAAAAAGAGTAAAGTCTTACCTGTCCGCAGAACCAGTGGCAATAATGTTTGAGTCGTAGCTAATATCTAGACATAGCACTGGCAACTTGTGTCCGTAGAGTGATAGGTAAAACTGGAATAAAAAAGGAAGTTTATAATTCGCGATAAAAAATAATGCAATTACTATTGTAATAATTAACTATGTTTGTAACTGAAGTATTTAATCATTACTTTTGGATTGACTGACTGAAAAACTACATAAACCCGATATCTCACCTTAAAAGTGTCTAAGAAGAATATTTTAACAGTGGCATCTAACAGAGCGACTGCTATGAATTTGCTGTTGGGACTTATTTTTACAGCCATTACTGTTTCTTCTAATTCGAGTGTCCTCGTGTGTAATAATGAAAGTACCTGCATAAAAACAAAAATAAATTAGGGACACTCAATAATAAACGGAAATGACCGGTCAAGGTCTAATTTCTGGGTGACAATGATGATGATGAGTTTATTTTTACTTACTTTAGCTTTGGATTCGCCGATCGGGTCTGATATCAATTCGAATTGCCACAGTTTAACTGTCTTGTCGGCGCCGCCTGTATAACACCCTCGCTGTAAGGAAAAAACTATAGTTATAAACACATTTTTTATTAAGACTATGTACATTGTTCGGAAGTGGATCTATTCTATTCCAGAATAGACCCTGAAGCCACTTCCGATATGAGTAGGTTGCCATCAACCCACCAACTAGGGCGTATCATTCGTTGACGTATTAATTGTTCACCAAATAGAAACTAGAGCGAAATCCACTCACCAAATCAGGCGTCAACCCGACAGTATTACACTCGCCCGAATGCGCGGGCACTTGTTCCAGAATAGTCCCCGAGGCCACGTCCACTATGAGTAGGTTTCCGTCCACACAGGCGACCAGGGCGTGGCGGTCGCCGGGCGCGAAGCAACAGGCGGAGGGCCGCCCGCACGGGGTGGGGATCGTGCGGAGACAGGTCTGGTTGGGGCTGGGGGTAGAGTAGAAATAAATTAAATATTAGTATGCTAATGGACTAAAATATTAGTGCGTGGTTTTAGCATGTATAGTCGCGTTTATGAATTAAGAAAATACTATAACTCAACGAAGCTATGGACATGGATAAATTTAATGCTATTTTATTTCGGTGGTAAATCCACACATGAACAAAATGTTGGGAAGTCAATATCAAAATAGTGCACGGGCTCCAAAGGAAAGTTAATATTTTGGTAAAATCTCAATGAATAAGACATCATGGTCAGCATTGGTGATAAATATTTGTATAATTGCATAGCACTACATTTGGCAAATAAATAACTCACAAAAACTTTACATAGATTGTATGACATAGATGCGACTTTAAGTTCATACCGGTTCCACAGTTTGATGGTGTCTGCAGCGGCGGACAGCACGGCGAGGTTGTCGGAGCTGACGGCCACGCAGCGCGGCTCCTTCGCGTGCCCCGGCAGACGGATCTGCTTCAGGCATTTCACTAAAATGCAACCATGGAGATTAAGTATTTATGGTATATAAAAATTGGAAGTGGGGACGAAATTAAGAATGCTGTGCAGGAAAATGCTGCAAGCCGGCTAAATTACACAAAAAATAAGTAATAAATGGGTCAGTTATATTAAAATTACATAACTTATATATGTATATCACAAACACGTACATTATGTTATAGACATTCAAAATTATCTGGTCCAGTACGTCATAGTAATTATTGATTTGATATGTTATTTTCACCAACTAAAATTGACATAAATAGGGAAAGTAACAGAAAGAAAAAGAGCACTAACCTTCGCACTCCCCCTCAATCGCCAGACTATGCATTTCCACAGTATTACTCGCCAGAGTAACCCCCGCCCTCAACTCTCCCGTCATCCCGAGCAGCAAACAGGCGGACTTGATCTTTGACTCGAGTTTCACTGACGCGAGTCGGCGCACCTCGTCCGATAGTGTCAGTAGTTGAGGCACTGACGATGTTTCTGGGTCCACTTCGCCGCTCGCTATTTGTTTTCTGTGGAATGGAATGATGGAGTTTATTTTGTGGAGGTGAGGGTGTCGCATTCGCATCATCAAAATACTATAAGTAATCATCCATTGTTGCACCTACACTAACCTCTCGCAAGGAGCGTCACAACCCCAACGCTCTGGCCGCTTCTAAGCTCCTCCTCATACAATTCGTTCGTAAGAGGCTCATACAGCAAAATAACGTTATATTTATTAACTTAGTAAAGTATTGTTTATTTGTATGAATATTTATTTATTTATTGAAAGTTACAAAAACAGATTGTTATTAACACATTCTTATAAATTCATGCTTGTGGATCTTAATGTAAATAACAGTCCAAAACTATGTAACAAAAACATGCTAGAGTAGTTTGCTACACAAACATTTGTTTAGGTTAGTAATTTTATTTTAAACTTAATTTTAAATCTATGAGGTAACTAGTTAAACTAAATCGTTAATTAGGTTAGTTTTAATTCTAAGACAGTATACATATTGGCATACAAACAACGTAATTAGGTATGTATATACTATAAGTAGTTTAATTATGTACTTAACAAGTGTTCATTCATTATTGTGAAGCAATTTTATTGCATAACGGAACCCAGGTAATGATGACCCAAATATATCAATATGATTATGACTGCTGATTAAACTATTATATAGTTGACACATTCTGTGTACTGGTGTATTAACTGTGGAGTTTGTTCTGTGACCCGGTATAAAAAAAGGTTTTATGTTACGAGGGGTTCGTCTAGGGCAGTGTTTTTCAACCTGTGGGTCGTGACCCCCTGGGGGGTCGCGAAGCCTCTGTAGGGGGGTCGCCAGAAATCGAAAAAACTGGGTACTTAAGTAAAAAATATTAATAAATACAATGAATATTTATTAATTAATCATGGACACCATAAATAATAATACTGTAACATTCACATATAATATACACCCTGTAGGGTTATTTATAAATAGACCTGATGCTTTCAGGAGGTGATAGAGGAAGGCATTTCCAGTCGATTGATCCCAATAATTAATTATCTGAAACTAAACCATTTCTATGATATTTAATTTAAGTTTTTTTTAAGTTTTTGCGAAAACTTTAAGCTTAAAACCGAAAAATTTAAAAACTACCCATTTTTCAATTACTTTTTGGTTGTTTTGCATAAGTAAGACCTTTATAAACTAATTAAAATAATGAAATACATGTGCATTATTCGACTTAAATTTGATTAGACACAATACCTCAAATTAGTTTTTTCCGCCGTCTCTGGCCATATCTTGGTGATACCTAAATTGATTTGATATTGAAATATCTTATTTGAAAGCTTATAAGTAAGTTGACAATGTTTTTAAGCTGTAGTGCAGAGTGACATTCTTTTTTTAATTTAACTTATTTGTTTTTACGTTTTGAATATAAAAAAATGTTATCTATTTTGAGGTAAATATTGTGTCTAATTTAAGTCGAATAATGCACTTTTAATTAGTTTATTAAGGTTTTACTTATATGTAAAACAAAAAAAGTAATTGAAATATAACTAAGCTAGTTTTTTTAAGTGAAAATTAAAAAAAAACTTAAATAAAAATATTAAATATCTTAAGTTTCGGATAATGCAATATAGAGTTCAATCGACTGGAAATGCCTTCCTCTATCGCCTCCTGAAAGGATCAGGTATACTTACCAATAACCCTGTATACTTACTTACATGATTTAAAAAAAACCGAAGGGTCAAGGGGGTCGCGAAAAAATATTTCCTCCCAGGGGGGTCGCATCATGAAAAAGGTTGAAAAACACTGGTCTAGGGCAATTAAAGTGTATATTCGGTAAAATATTAGTATCCAACTTCCCATGAATTATCTTATGCAGTACACAAAGATCTAGTATTTGCCGTCGATTATATAACGATGTAAAATTAAAATGTTTGAGTCTCAAATCATAGTTGGTTAATTTATATTTAAGGTCATATCTGTAACTCAAAAATCTAAGGAATCGCCGTTGTAAGGCCTCTAAACTATCTATGTGATTTTGGTAAAAGGGTGACCAAATAGTAGATCCATATTCAAGTATAGTTCTAATGAGAGAGTTAGTTAGAGAGTTCTAATGAGATAGGTCTTAGATAAGATTTTATATTACAGTGTCTGTTGAAGCACAACACTACGTGTGCGCCCCATCACTAGACGAGTGACGGCGCCCCCCCGCGCCCCGCACCCCCGCTGCGCAGACGCAGACTACGCGCCGCCATTCTGAGACTGCAAGCCATAAGCCATTCGATCAACATAACAAATATTTCTTTTATTTTGAAACTCTGATAAAGTCAATATATTTCTTGTAAAACTGATCTCCAACCTAGTTCTCATTGAGTAGATACCTGCGCCAACAGTGTCAATTAAAAATAAAAATGACTAAATTCTACCATTTATACACATTACTACATCAACCATACTCTACTCACTGCAACTTCTTCCTCATCTTCTTAACCCTTTTATCCATCCTGGCATTGGCCTCCTCATCGGGACAGAACACAAACAGCTCAAGCAGTGCGTCAGTACCGTAGCACGCGAGCACGCGCTGCCCCGCGTCCGTGGCGAGCCCGGCCACGCGCCCGCGCCCGCCGCGCATGAGGCGGCCGGCTTCGTGGCATTGGAGCACCTGGGGGGGCGGGTGAGGGGGGTTATTGCTTGTGGGTAAAGGTAGGTAGTAGGAAGTGTTAGTCTGTGTTTAAAGCAGCAAAGTCTGGCTACTGGTACTGGCTTTCTGGCGTGAGCTTGGGCGGCTTAATAGCTAGTCACCTCATAGGTATTTCACGCATAATAGCCCACCATGAAAATCAGCTCGCCATGATAGGTAGATAGAAGGGGGGTTATTGTTTGTGGATAACGAGTCTGTGGTGAAAGCTAATGCCACTGAGCATTTTATGTTAATGCTTATTGGCAGCAGGAGGTAGGTGGTTCTGGTTTTTATCTATTGCTACATCAAGCAATATGTTACATGGTCAGAGCATCTTAAGGTGATGGTGGCTGGTAAACATTTTTTTAGCATGTTCAAAGGATTTCACAGGTCCAGGTGTAAATCAGATTAGATCTTTGTAGGGAGGAAGTATTTTAATTTAAAGATCTGAAGTGACTAATCACATATGAGTATGCATTGGAGACTACTTAGGAAAGTGCCCTTTACATCTATGTATTTCTATACTTACAGAGCTATCCTCAACATTTTCAGTCTCCTCTAACTTGACGATCTCGAGCTGCCTTGCAACCTTCTCCTCTTCCTTGTCCTGGTCGGTCCACCGCAGCTTCCACACCCGCAGCTCCTGGTCCACTGTGCCCGTCACCAGGTAGCGCTCATCCTTTAGAAGTACTGCTGACCAGACCTGGAGGTGTTTGCAAATTATGTACTTACATATAATAAGATTACTAAGTCAGATAAGCAAGAATAAATTAATAAGACATGATTTACATAGTGAGAAAAGAAGTAAATGTAAGGTAAGCAACCATTCAATATATAATCGTTTTTGAGTATAACTTGTAGTTTTACCTCTGCCTGATGTCCACCCAAAGTTTTGAAGCAATGTTTGGTTTCAATGTCCCAGAACTTAACGAAGGAATCCTTTGAGGCGCTGACAACTACATTTCTGCTGTTGATGAATAGCACGCTGGTGATGACTCCCTTGTGACCACTGAACCGTGCTACACCAGTCTCTGACACCACATCCCATAGGATTACTTCTGTGTCCTGAAAGCAGCATATTAAATATTAGATTCAGGCTAGTGAAAGAATATTTATCTAAAATAATATTTTTACCTATTTTTACTGGATGTTCATATTGTGTTTTTTGGTAAATAAACTTATTTGTATTTGTATATTTTTTTAATTTTTTGTCATAGTATAGTTAAGAGACCTTTACTCATTAGTATGATTATGTTTGTGAAAAATCTTTTTAGCCTTTCTACCAGAAATGGTTGAAATGTGCTTCCTTAATTGCTAATTAGCTTAAGCTAATGAAATAATATAACTTACTAAATTTAATTCAAAAAAGAACTAGCAGCTATAAATGTTTACCTTAGCTCCAGAGACAAGACGGGTTCCCTGCTCATCATACTGCAAGCATGTAACAGCAGACTTGTGTCCGGAGAAGACACACACTATCTCATTGTTGGTCAGCTCAAACACATTGATGTTGCCATCCACATAGCCGACTGCTATGTGGTGTCCTGACGGACTGGCTGCTATCTGTGACACTAGAATACTTTCCCCAGGCAGCACTTGTGCCTGAAGTTAATTAATGAGAATTAACAGAGTCGTATAGACAAACCTTTATTATAAATTAAAGAAATTGATGTAGAAATTTAACATATTATTATTAATTTATAACTGGCAATTACTATAATACCCAGAGGGCAGTTTGAAACCTCTGTGGGGGTTGGGTTGTTGATAGTTTTACTCTAAACAGTCTACATAATATTTTGCACTTATGTATCAAACACTTACCTTTTCACCGAGTCTCATATCCCAAATAATAACATGCTCGCATGCACCAGTAGCGATGTATCGCCCACTGATACCGTTGAGGCTGACATGTACACTATTGCAATCACCGCTAGCTATAATATTAAACGTTCCACTTGGAGCGTATCGAAGGTATTGTTTTGTTAAACCCATTTTATTTAAAAATAATTACTGCAACTTTATAAACATGACCAAAACATAACCTCAAATAGCAAACAAAACATGGAAATGACAACTTTGACAAATATAGTTCAACTGACACTACACGGCACGTTTATAAAGTTAAAATAAATAAATATGGTCATCCAAATTATTCTGTACTTGAGAAATCGTAGGTAGTGACGGATTGGTGAAAATCATTACTTTTTAATGGAAAAAGATAGCCATTGTGAGAAAGGCTGGCATTAAGCTATGGTTTTTAAAAATATAATAAAAATAGTATTAACTAAAATATAGCATTCCTCATAAACTTATATGATGCAGTGGGTCGTGAACCGTATCGCCGTGTTTGAAGAACTTTCATTCATTCAATACCGGAAAATTTAGTTCACTTCATTATTCAATTTAATCTGTGAAACAAACGTCACTTTTTTAGTTTTCTCAAGTTTGCTTTGGTTCTCATTTTAATTGCGTGGAAAATAAAATCACATTTTTCATCTAATTAGAGATTCTAAAGAAAATCTGCGCTTATTGTAAGAGCGGTTACTAGTGTGTTATGTTACTCAATAAAACTAGGTTCGGATCCGCCAGATATTCATTCCCATGCTTGCTTATATTACGCCTTGACGGCGTGAGTTCGAAAACTAATAAGTTTATCACATTGCAGGCTTGTAGGATTTACTTCAAGCCGTTCCAACATGATTGAGATTGACCAAGGCTCGTCCGACATCGTGATCCTGACCGGCAACTCGCACCCCGAGCTCGCGGACTTGGTTGCCAAGTATGTTGTTGTATCCATACTTCTACCACCAGTTGCATGTCACCACTTTCGATTTTATGCGAATAAAATAATCCCTCAGCCCCAAATAACCCGCCTATCTCATGATAATTTTCTACCGGTAATTTTGCTTTCTTACAGTCGGCTGGGCGTGCGCAAAGGAGGATGTTCAGTGTATCACAAGACTAACCGAGAGTCAGTGGTGGAAATTGCTGATTCCATTCGCGGAAAAAACATTTATATCATTCAAACTGGGACCAAGTAAGTAAATGTCATGAGCAAAACTAAGTTCATATTTTTATGAGGGTTTATCATAATAATTATCATAATTTAACCCATTAATACCATAAAATTAGACCCCATCAACTTATAACAACAGGACTTACATCAATCAGCACTGTATCTGCCTACCCATCTAGGTTAGAAGCATGAAACCCAAATCCAATAACTCTGACGTGTTTCAGAGATGTAAACAACAACATAATGGAGCTGCTAATCATGGCATATGCTTGCAAGACCTCATCAGCTCGGTCCATAGTGGGCGTCATTCCATACCTGCCATACAGCAAGCAGTGCAAGATGAGGAAGCGAGGCTGCATCGTCACTAAACTGCTTGCTAAAATGATGTGCAAGTCGGGCCTGACTCATATCATCACCATGGACCTTCATCAGAAAGAGATACAAGGGTTCTTTGACTGTCCAGTTGACAATCTGAGGGCTTCTCCATTCTTACTGCAGTATATTCAGGACAGTGTAAGTATAGTGGCTAGTTGTTGCTATGTAGAAATATATACTGAACATTTTTCCTATATGAATAGTAAAAATAATGGTTGGTAGAACTGAATAAATCATGATACAATCTCAATACAAAAATAGTGTAGGCTGGTTAGATAGCAAATTGGACTTTACAATCAGTCACCAGGGTCATGTAAATTGATGCTTCATGCTAATTTATATTCAATTGAATTCTATGTGCCATGCAACTAGACCAGATTCATAGCTTTGTTACCATATAACACAGTTATTTCACAACATATCTAAATAAAACAGCTTTTTAAAATATTATTTTTTACTTAGGTACTATATTAGATTATGATCTTACTCAAAGTTATCATGTTGTGAATCAAAAAGATAACAGACCCAGTAGATCAAATATTCAGTATGATGTAGGTATGTTATTTTTTTTTCAACTTTATGCAGTTTTTTCTTTATTTTTGTCCCTTTACTCCAGATCCCAGACTACCGCAACTCAGTCATAGTGGCTCGCAACCCGGGCTCGGCCAAGAAGGCGACGTCGTATGCGGAGCGGCTGCGGCTCGCCATCGCCGTCATACACGGCGAGCAGAAGGAGGCCGAGAGCGACGAGGTGGACGGCCGGTACTCACCGCCTTGTCTGCAGGGGTGAGAATGCACTGACTACCTGAAGTGCTAGCATGGGGCGCATTTAAGATGTGACAAAAGTTCTCTGTCGCGCTCGCTCTTGAGGCTGCGCGATGTGAGTGAGCGCGATGCAAAACTGGTCACGTCTTAATTGCGCTCCGTGCTAGTCCTTCTGTACAATAGTCAATTATATCACCCTTCTCAGCATTTGCCAATAGTTAGTTGTCCATTGCTAGACAAACCTCTATCACATCGCTGGGGGAGGAAGAGACTGAAAATTATTTGAGGTGGTTGGACAGTAGTTTGGCTGCCAGGGTAGGTAGTAATTCTATTTTAGTGATAAAATATGGGATACTGAGTGATGTCAATCTTATCATTAGCCACTGCAGAGACTTATAAAACTTAAAATTATTGTATCATCTATGTATTTTCATCCATTTTAACTTATCCAGTTGTATTCTGTGTTCCAGCGTGGACCGTTCCCGCACGATGGACGTGTCGGTGGGCGTGCCCGTGCACCCAGCCAAGGAGAAGCCGCCCATCAACGTGGTGGGCGACGTCGGCGGCCGTATCGCCATCATGGTGGTATGTACCGTGGTTCATTATAGTCATCTGCTGTCTGTAATGCTGGACATGGGTCTCTCCCAATGAGCAGCACATTCTAGGTCTTTCTAATTCCAGCCACTACTTGTCTAAGGTCATTGGTCCAGCACATTTCCGCGCTAATGAAGTAAAGCAGAAGTATAAGCAATATAACTACCTCGCTCTTGATCTAATACCCATTAAACCTAAATCTCAGTTCACATAGGTACTTCGGTCATGAACAAATTCGCAATATGTCTATTTTACCTATGTTATTAGTTTTAGGCACTCAACACGAAATTTCGCATGACTAAACAAACAATCCTCATTAAAACCTATTCCCCACCAGGACGACATGATAGACGACGTGCAATCGTTCGTGGCCGCCGCCGAGGTGCTCAAGGAGTGTGGCGCTTACAAGATATACGTGCTGGCGACACACGGGCTGCTCTCATCCGACGCGCCTCGCCTCATCGAGGACTCGCCCATAGACGAGGTGGTGGTCACCAACACCGTGCCGCACGAGCTGCAGAAGATGCAGTGCAACAAGATCAAGACCATAGATATATCCGTGCTGCTGAGCGAAGCCATCCGCCGCATACACAACAAGGAGTCCATGTCGTATCTGTTCAAAAATGTCACCCTCGAGGATTAAGGCATGTCTGTATGTATAAGTATTGTAATTGATTATTCTATTTTATCTTGTTAAGGGTTTTGGAGGATGTTTACCGCTGGAGGATACTGTATTTTAAAGCCTGAGTTGAGAGGAAAATGAAAACTGTTAGTGGTCTTTGCTTATGCAGCGTGAGTGTTCGAACAACTCGACCACGGCATATTGATATTTTTCTTTCCTCAGGATTACTAAAGAATTATTTTTGTAGTATTATCGTAAATGAGTAAGATATTCCATCTCCATTTTCTCGTAATTCCTATCTGGGTTTAGAGCAAGTAAATATTTTTCTTACTAATTTCAGTCCAACCCATATAAAAATGTTTTGTCCTTCTAGAATATGTGTGCTGTAAAAAGTATCATTTTGTAGCATATGTATTCTATGCTATTGCCTGCTATAGCATGTTATCTAATCATGCATCAATAAGATTTGATTTAGTATTAATTTAAATCATGTTTTACATTTCAAAGCATTTAAATGGTAAAGTTATCATAGGTAGTGCTAGAAAATCACACAGGTGTTATTTAATTAATTATAATATTGTTATTAAGTAAATTTAGGTGCTGCGTTTATAATATTTTGTCACTGCAACCACATTTATTTTGGTTTTCTATTTTTGGGTCACAAATTGAAATAGAAATAAAACTTCTCACTATTGTTACTGTGTTATAGTAAGATGTATAATTATTATTATGTATACTATTTAAATCAAAATGTGAAATGTTGTCCAAAGCTTTTGTGAATATTATATAATTTGTATAATAATAAATTTTTCACTGAAATATTTGCACCTATTAAGATTATAAGATTTAATATAGTTTATAGTGCCTAGAAAAGCCATAAATTGTATTAATTTGTTAGGATTATTATATTGTGTAATCGCAATAAATGGATGCGATTAAAGTGTGTTTTTTATTGTAAAAATGTATATGGTATTTTTTTTTCCATGCTGGGCAAAGGCCTCCCCATGTTTACTCCACACGTCTCTATTGTCGACCACCTGACGCCAATCCGGCAAAAATCTGTCCAGGTCGTCCCGCCATCTCCGCCTAGGTCTACCTGGGCGCCTGCGTCCGTCGCTCGGCACCCACTCGGTTATAATTTTTGACCAACAAGTCGAAATACGGATTGAAAACGCCTGGAAAAGCTTCTGGTCTATGAAATCTTTAATGAAGGGAGAACTACCATTATCGCTCAAGCGGAAGCTCCTCAACTCGTGTATCCTGCCCGTCCTAACCTACGGCGCACAGACTTGGTCTTTGACGGAAAATCAGAAGTCTAGGCTGAAGGTTTGCCAACGAGCTATGGAGCGTAGCATACTGGGTATATGGTAATATCTAACATTAACCTTAAATGTTATGATTTCGACCATTTGCTTAGATTATAGTAAAAAATATGTGATGAAGATGGCAAAAGAGTTAAAAATAATCAAAATATGTTAAGTAGCTAGGGAGTCGGGTGAACTGTTTGTAAGTATGTAAGTATACTCAATGGGGCGGTGGAGATTGGAACACCCAAGTCTGTCTAGAACTGCGAGTCTGCCTCTAGTTCCATGGAGGTGAAGGAATGCCGAGCTGTATATCACACCTTTACGTTAGGGTACATATTATGAGCTTTGGAGTTAGAGAACTACACTTGTACTTATGTTCCTTGGAGAGAGATATACGAGTTAGAAAAATACGCCCACTGGAATGGAACAGTTTATTTACTTCTATGAGCGAATGGGTAAGATACAAGGAACATAAGTTCCTACTTGTCTGGTGAAAAGGTGTGGTATGTTATCTTCATAGAGTAAGCGCAACGCAACGGGAAAGTTTTGTCTCGTCTTGACGTGAGCGTCTTACGCTCCGTGCTAGGTATGCTGGTCTAACTAATCAAGGAAGACATAAGTAGAAAATTAATTTTTGAACGCGTTTTTTTGTGAAAAAGTAAAATGTCATGGGAACTATATTTCTTGCCAGCAAAGTTTATTTTTGTCATCAACTTGTATCAGCAAATTATTAGATCAACCGCAACAATATATTTTTGTCCTCAAATAAATAAAAAGTGTCCTCTGGTATGAATCAGCAAATAATATCAATACAAAAATCTAAAATAATAGATGGATTGCCAAAAAATTTGAGTTCATTACATAAATAAAAACTTTGTATGCAGAATATTATTTTTGCTCCTCAAATAATAACTGCGCCCGCAGAATAGTAGATTTGCCAGCAAATATATTGACTCTAGGTCGCATGTTGCGATTTCTTTTTAATTCATATTTTATCAGCATTGCAGTAGTTACATTATGATTGGTCCAGTTATTAAAACATTATAATTCGTTAGCAATTTAATACATGAGTTTACAAATTAGTGGAGACGGTGCTATGGAGAGAGCTATGCTTGGAGTTTCTCTGATGGATCGTATCAGAAATGAGATTATCCGTCAGAGGACCAAGGTTACCGACATACTTAGCTGTCAAAATATGCAAGCTGAAGAGGCAGTGGGCTGGTCATATCTGCCGAAGAACCGATAACCGTTGGGGTAGACGAGTTCTCGAGTCGAGACCACGAACAGGCAAACGGAGCGTGGGACGCCCTCCTGCCCGCTGGACTGACGATCTTAGGCGGATAGCCGGTAGTGGTTGGATGAGAAAGGCAGAGGACCGAATGTTGTGGCACTCCTTGGGAGCGGATCTATCTCCACCAGTGCATGATTATTGGCTGATGATGATGATGATGAAAAGAGGAAGTTTAAGTTTTAATTACAATAAGATTGCTTTTGATTAGAAGAAGATTAAGGTTTAAGTTATAATTAGAAGAAGGTTGTTTATGTTGTTTTTAATTAAGAATATTGATGATTTAAACTTAATTTTTTGTTTCATTTAAATATTAAACATAACATCGAGTTATGTGGACATACCTATTAAAATATATACATAAATGTTAACTTGCCACTTGATCATAAATCCCGGCAATTTTAAGTGATTAATTGTTGAATTGATTTAAAATTGTTTGGGGGCAAAAATTTGCTGGCAAATCTACTATTTTGCCTTCAAACCTATTATTTAGCAAATTCAAAACGGATTTAATTGGCGATCGTTTAAATGACACCCAAATGTCATACCCCATTTACACTCTCGCCTCGGCCCTCGCCTCCTCGCTCGCCTCGTCACTCGTGCGGAGGCGCGAATGTAAACACCCACTCGCGTGCGACGCGAGTGGGTGTTTACACTCTCGTGCAGAGTTCAGTTGTCTTTGAGCTAGCAACGATGGAGGACGTCGAAGTTTTAGCCGCAACAATAAAGAATTTATGTATGATCACCGATTACTTCGCCGTTTATGGACCGATTTTGAAAATTCTTTTTTTTATGTATTGGGTTGAGATCCCATTTTTTTCAAATTTTGATTCCACCTCCAAGGGTGGGTAAAGGGTTAAAAACAGGCTATGAATTTCCATTCTGGGTACCTATTAACCGATTTTAGTTAATGAAATTTAGAAAGTACATAGGTATTTTTAACATAAAAAAAAATATGATGGTGACCTTGAGCTGATCTGATGATGGAAACGGAAGGTAGTCAAGGGAACTCCTCAACGGTAGGTATATAGCAACTACTTCGTGTTTACTACTGACTAGTAGGACTTATAGGTATCATTTGCTTCTTAATTTTGATTGTCAATTATTGCAAATAAACTAAGTATAAATAAGTAATAAAATAATGATAAAAAAAACGACTTCAAAAAACCACTAAAACGTAAGAAATAATTTAAGGTTTAGACATGGTTTAGACCTATTCTATGTGACAGTACTAATATATCTAAGCAGGTAAGTACTGCTTTTATTTCTTACGTTTTAGTGTTTTTTTATTGTTATTATTTTATTGAAATATTTACTTATATGAAATTAAATGTTTCGTCTTGCGACCAATCCATTATACAACTGAGGAAAAAACACTACGTTATAATTATACGACGACGAACACAACCTGCGCGGCACGATGTAGAAGCCAGAATGAAGCGGACGCGAGAGTGTAAACACCCGCTCGCGTGCGACGCGAGCTCGACGCGAGCTCCTTTGACTCGTGCCCCAAAAACCGCTCCGGACGCGAGCGCCGCGAGTGGCGAGGCGAGCGAGGAGGCGAGCCACGAGCGTCTGTTCACACTCGCGCCTCGCCCCTCGCCTTGTCGCTCGCCTCGCCACTCGTGCGAGAGTGTAAATGGGGTATCATAAACAGCTGGCTGGCTGCCGATTGACGTTTCGATATCACTGTAACAAGCTGAAACTTTTAATTTTAAATGTAAAAAGGAGAAGGAGATATATGAAAAGAAACCTCACCACAAATAACTAAACAGTAGCTTTTGTATAACTTATAATAAAGTAAAGAAAGAAGTGAAAAAGTATAAACATTCGCGGCATTTTTGAGGTTATATTATTCCAAATATATTTTCCGTATATAAAAACTCTGGTTATTACGTAAATAAAAATGCGCCTACTAAAGAATTTATTACGAATACCCAAACATTATTTGAGCTGGTCTCAAAGTTGTTTTTACAGCAAAAATATCCTGAAACTAAGTGAGCGAGGAATGTATCAAGATCTGTTTCCTAATACATCTGCGTAAGTATTGCATTCATTGAGATAATTAGCTTCGCTTCGCCTTATACAGCCCTCCGGTAGCAATACTAATATAAAAATAGCAGTATCAAATAGGTACAACATGCCTTAAAATAATTAAACAAAGTACCAACTTATTCTAAAATAGTAAAACTTGTGGACCAAAAGTATTGATGTTACTAATTTATTTATATTCCTACTTTTTATGGAAATAAATAGTATAGTAAAGACTTACCAAGTACAAATTTGTTTCCAGGGCAGAAATAAAGGAGATATTGGAGAAATCCCCACAGTGTGTGTATGCCGGCTTTGACCCAACGGCTAACAGCCTCCATGTTGGCAACTTACTAGTTATTATAAACTTAATACACTGGCAACGAGCAGGACACAATGTTGTAGCACTTGTATGTATTTCATTATTTATAGCCATTCTCTTATGTTTCATTCAGCAAAATTTTAATTTATATTTTTTTTCTTATTTTAGTTGGGAGGTGCAACCGGCCATATTGGAGATCCAAGCGGTAGGAGTTCAGACCGTATAGCTTTACAGAAAGACATATTACAGGAGAACATTAAAAGTATTAAGAAAAATCTTGAGACAGTATTTGAAAATCATGAAAAATATCTGCTACCTGAAAACAAAGGGCCATTGAAACCTGTAAGGTAATGTATTAATTAAGGACATTGTTCTAATACACTTCCATGAATCAAGGAATCAAGATAAAATCTAGTCCTTTTCTGTCAGCCCTTTAAAGTGAGACTAAAGAAATAGTTGATAAGGTATGCTTTTAAGCCAACCTAACATTGGATTTCAAGCTCCGAAGCACAGAGCAAATTTTTTATACAATTATTCTCTTTTCAGGATAGTCAACAATGAGGACTGGTACAGGAAGGTGGACTCTATCAGGTTTGTGAGTGAGATCGGGCGGAACTTCAGAATGGGCACAATGCTGCTGAAACACAGTGTGCAGACTCGGATCAACTCTGAAGTCGGCATGAGCTTCACAGAGTTCGCCTACCAGATCTTCCAGGCATACGATTGGCTGCATCTGTTGAAGGAATATGACTGCAGGTTTCAAGTAAGTTATATTCCTAGTTAAAAAAATATTTAAGTAGAATTTTGTAACTTATTGATTGACTTTCTCTATTTTTACAGATAGGAGGAAGTGATCAAATGGGAAACATTAGTGCTGGACACGAATTGATAAGCAGGGTAGCTAAAAAAGAAGTTTATGGTAAGCAAACTAAAATAATACATTAAAAACTGCATTTAACCACATACACACATTATTTTAACAATCTTATTTACTTGTGCTTCACAGGCCTAACCCTACCTCTAGTCACAACGGAAGAAGGAGACAAATTCGGCAAATCAGCCGGCAACGCCCTCTGGCTGGACCCAGAGAAAACTAGTCCTTACAGCCTGTACCAATACTTCGTGAGGACTAAAGACAGTGATGTGGAGAGGCTACTGAAGTTATTCACGTTTCACACCCTCGGGGAGGTCAAGGACATCATGATGAGGCACCAGCAGGCGCCCGAGAAGAGGATTGCACAGAACAGCTTGGCTGAGCAACTCATTCTGTTGGTTCATGGAAGTGAGTGAGGAAGTTTTGTAATGAATTACTTGCTTTTCTCCACTGCTGGACAGATGCTCCTCTACTCTAGGAGAATGAAGATTACAGCAAACGTTTATTTTACCTGGCTTCTGAAATTCTTCAAATACATTAAGATATATTATAGCAGGCCTTCCGAGGAACCACATAAATAATAATTTTTTTTTTCATGATTCATACTACAACATATCCTATCTATTAACTTAATACTAACCATACCACTGTCCTCCAGACGAGGGCCTCGAGCGCGCGCGCAAGGCAACATCCGCTCTGTTCAGCAAGGACGTGACGTCACTCACCTCGCTGTCACCACTAGAACTGGAGCAGGTGTTCTCCGGCGCGCCCGTGGTGAGGGTGCTGCTGCAGCCCGGCACCACCGTGCTCGACCTCGCCATGAAGGCTAACTGCTTCGGTTCACAGAGTAAGTGTTAGCGGGTTTACACTAAAGCCGACTGCATACTAGGCAGCCAAGCTCTACCACCAGTAAAACGTGGCTGTCAGTGCGAAAGCACGGGCAATACAACGTCATAATAATTATGCCATGCGCAGACAGGAAGCATAGTGTGCGGCTGGCCTAAGAAGGCAACAGTTTATTGTGATATTTGCTTATGCACTAGTCCGGTGGGCTTTTCTCATTCTTCTCGTTGGATGCTTTCCGTAACTTACAATTACAAAAGGGTCAGCTAATTAGATACTATCATTTGATTGTCCCTTTGTTTAAAAAAGAGAGTTGTTTCCCTGCTTCCTAATTATAAATTACAGCAACTCTAGAAAGGCGTTCTCACGCAAGTTGACAACATAAATAATTATCCAGACGATTTCTAACAGTGCGTCTTTATAATTTGTTTTGTTAGTTAAATTTAGACGTAATAAAAGCTCGCGAGTGAATGACCGTGACCGGTCGAGGTTTTCTCAACACAATGCATGCGTCGAGGATCGTATGCAAATAGTCAATGCTATATTTAAGTCGATGACGTGTTTTAGTCAACTTATTAAATTTGTTTGCCAACAGCCGACGCCATGAGAATAATAAATGCTGGAGGCTTCTACATCAACCATCAGAAGATGAAGAACATAGACGAGGTCATCACGGAATCTGCACACATACTGCCTAACCTCATATCTTTGTTAAGGGTCGGTAAAAAACATTACTACATTGTGAAATGGCAAACGTAAGCAATAAAAAATAGTTAAAAAAATATTTACGTGGTTTGGATTGAAAACACATATATTTTCAGCATATAATTATTATATTACTTACAACAGAAGCATGTATACTTGCAGTATATAATAATAAAATGCATATCACATAAAACGTCGTAAATACTACATAACATACTTAAGCTTAAGAAAAAAACTTCCTGAACAGCGCAGTTCATCCTATTTGCAATGTCAATTTATAAATATAAAAATATGGCTAACATAAATCATTATAAAACATAATTACGTTTGTGCACTCTCCCCTTAGTCAATTTGACACTGCAAGTAAATTAAATAATGTTAAATCTCGCTTGAACAGTGACTACTGGAGTAATAAAAGTATACTGGACCGTGGCTATACATAATATAGTATAGAGACAATATGTACTAAAGTTATAATCATACTAGCAATATGTCAAATTGACCACAACTTGCCTTGTGGCTCGGCTGGAGAGCGATTCTGTGATTAATCGTTCTAATATCACAATGACTTAAACACTCCTATATTGTACAATGGATTGCAAAATGCGCTAATAAATACAACTCGTGACGGCATAAAAGCTAATTTGACAATAACGATATGTCTTTTGGAATAATACTTGAGAGCCAATTGTACTTTACATAACTAATTCTTTAGATTAAAGCCTAAAACACACATTCAAAAGTATTGCAACTTTAGCTCTCAACATAGAAGTAATCTAATCGAGTAATCACTATCCTTGTGAGCACGCACCTTAAATATTAAATATTTCAGCGGCAACTTTAAGTTACCACGCTAAAAGCACTTTAGTAATGAACGTCAGTCTCACTTGTGTGAAAATGATATTTTAAAACGCAATTCCTTATTGTACTAGTTAATGATATAAGAATTGATGATGATAATAGTGTTTTTACCACACCGAATGTGATTAATGCAGCTAGTGAAGAATGTTGTGAGTGTGTAACGTCGGCTATAGGTCTGTGCTCTCGTGGGCGGGCGCGACGGGGGGCGGGGGCGCGGGCACGCAGGGGCGCGGCGGGCGGGCGGCGGGGGGCGCGCGGGGGGACGCCGGCGACTCCGTGATGCTGCCCTCCGACTGCGACAGCTGTCTGCTCTGACTCGTCAACGCCTTCAGTTCCTCAAGCTCTGCATCCTTACCGCCCGAGCTATGCGTGCGGTGAACCGTCACGCGTGAACTCTCATCCACCTCATTTGATGGTCTTTCCACTGTGCCGTTGCCTCCGACCTGTATGAGCGTGGGCTGGTGCTTGTCGACGGAGTATATGTGCGTCCGCTCTAAGACAGTCGGGTTGGTATCAGAGTCGGCGGAGGTGCGGGGCGCGCGGAAGCTCTGCGGGCGCAGCGTGGCGGGCCGCTCGGGCACGGCGGGCTTGTGTCGGAGCGTCACCTCGGCGTCGTCTATAGGCGCGGGCACGATGGTGCGCGGCGCGGCCACGGGGCGCGGCGGCGGCTGCGTCGCCGGCTTCACAACCTTACCACCCGCCTTGTCAGTCAGAGAAACAGTTGAACTATTTAGCGCTTCCCCCATTAGCTTCATCCGACTCACCACCCCCGACTGTGCACTCATGTTCTTCACTACTAAAGTCGACTCTTTGTCTTTATCGTTGTTCTCTAAGCTCTGAACACCATCGAATTTGTCTTTCTCGAACTCTAAGCTTTGCCGTCGGAATTCTGTTAAGTTTTCTCGGCTACTGTTTTTGGCTGCTTCCTCTTTCAACGCTTTGTGTTGTCTGTAGGTCGATCTGTTTATGGTCTGTACGCCTGATATGATTTTGCCGGTGTCGGAGATGACTGGTCGGGGCGGCTTGGCGGGCTTCTCGTTGTCTTGTCGGGGGGCGTCGGCGGGGGCGGGGGCGGGCGCGGGGTCGGGGCGGCGCTTGTCGGGGGTGAAGTTTGGCGGGACGGGGGCGAGCGGCTTGTTCTTCCGCCTCGTGATGGGCTTGGGGCTGCCGTGCGGCGGACTAGACTGGTCGGAGAGGGAGCTGTTGGACTGCGCTTTCTTCATGCCATTATCTAATAGTATAAGGCTCGTATCGTGGCTATTGCTCCTCGAGTGTCTGCCGGTGCCGTCGACCAGCGAGCGGCCCTGCCCGTGGTAGTCGTACATGGACTTGCTGAGGCTATTGCACTCTCCGTTGGAGTTGGGGTCGTGGCCGAGGGCCGCGGTCTGCGTGAACCCCTGCACGAAGCTCGGCGTGAACCCGTACTCGCACTGCTCGGGGATCAGGTCCTCCTTGCTGATCGTCATGAAGAAGTTTATATCGTCCTTGAAGAACCAATCCGCGTGTTTGATTAACAACTCCACGACGCAGTTGACGACCGTAGCCACATTCATGTCAAACGTGCTTTCATCCGCCGCCCAGAGCAAGTTAGGCGCTATGACTATGGCCAAATTAGACGGTGTCATTTTATTCGTGCTCTGGTTCTGCGTGAGAGCGGAGAGGAACTTGATGAGGTACCTGAGGTTGTTGAAGTTGGCTTCCGGCAGCAGGTGTATGGTTTCCCAGAGCGCGGTAAGCCTGGCCTGCTCCGTGGGCTGTCTGCTCGCCGTCATGAACGACTCGTAGAGGCGGAACGTCAGCAGCGGCTCGGGCAACTCCCGCAGGTAGCTCTTGAGGACTGAGGACACGACGTGCACGTCGCGGTAGTCTCGTGGTAGCGGCACGGAGAATAAACCCGCGTCGAGGGACAGCTTCATGCGACGCACCTTCGATGATCCTGTTATAGAGATGAACAGTAAGTATTGTGGTTCCCAGTATATATTGAATGCCTAAATGGAGTTCTAATTTTCTATTTTGGTAGGTAAGGATGAAAAAATGCGTAATATATGTGTCAATCAATTGATTGAGCGACAAATGAGAAAAACAACTCGACTGATTGTTGAAATAACAAAACGTCTATGAGTGTCATAGGCTTAAAACTCTTAACACCTTTGGGAATGCCTTTATAGTTAGACTAGCTGTTCCCGCGAGCTTCGCTTCGCCTTAAAAAGTTTTCCCGTGGGAATTCCGGGATAAAAAGTAGCCTATGTTCTTTCCCAGGGTCTAGACCATATGTATACCAAATTTCATTCAAATCCGTTCAGTAGTTTTGGCGTGAAAGAGTAACAGACAGACACAGTTACTTTCGCATTTATAATATTAGTTATTACAGGATTAGGATATAAAACTTCACATACCGCCAGCGATCCTAAACAGCCCCTCCTCGCTCAGAGCGAGCTCGTGCAGCGTGCACACGCACAGCTCCAGCGGCCAGGCCACGGCGCGCCCCGACACGCGGAGATGCTCCTCCAGCGGGTAGCCGAACACCGGCTTCACCGCGCTGTCGTCTGCGGGGGGAGGGGGGGGGGTGGTTAGGGGCAATGATTTTATGTTATGTATTTTACCTATAATTAAATAAATAATAATAATAATAATATAAGGAATCCTCAAGACCCGTCAAGGTCTTCTTCTTCAATCGTGTAAATGCACTAAGCTAGTGTTTTGCTACTCTTATTGCGAGATCATTGGCCTTCATCAGTTCTCCTTGACTGCACTTTGGGGCATTAGGACACTCTATAAGATGTGACGTAGTCTGGAGGAGCATATCCCATCGCCTTAAATTGTCCTACCACCCGTCAAGGTTAGGGCAATGATTTGATTTCAAAAGGAAGGATGCGCCAGTCAGAACATTTTGCCTAAAGAAAATGTCACCCGCGCGAACAAATTATGAAAGATATAGGTATGAGATGTTGGGGCCAGCGCAAGGGTGCCATTTTCTTGAGCGGTTGGCTCTGTACCAGTACACAAGTAATATAATGTATAAGTCAATGGGTTAGGGGGAATCAGGGGTAGCTGTAGTTATTGAAGATGGGAGGGCATAAAGTATTCATACACCACGGTGACCTAAAAGTTAATCAATAAAAAGTTTATAAGACGTCAGTAATGCTGGCGACAGTCGCTGGCTAGAAAAATGGATAGGCATGGAATTCACGGCATCGGCACTGGCTTGGTATGAATAAACTCTTCACAGGAGTTAAATATAAAATCAGTGCAAGCTGCCAGTCGCGTTTGTATTGTTCTGATTGTGATAACGAGTTAAATCTCACCCTTGAGAATGAAAATAACTCATCTAAATCATCGCATGGTAAATTTAACTTGATTTCATAAATATTGTTCAATCGCTATATTGATAACACTTTATAAAAACCTAATAAGGTATGTACACAATGACATCATAAAGCCAACTTCATACCTTCCAAAATCTTATATTTCCTATCGCATAGGATTATTTATGGCCCTGGTGAGATCATTGACCACATTCACACAATACGATACGACATACCTACTCAATTTAAACCAAGTGATATCTCAAGTCTAGCAATAGATGCACTTAGGATTCTATATGACTTGGCGAGTATGTCTTCTATTAATTAGGACAATACATAGTTCCTCTAATTAATGTGCATTGTTCATTGTTCATTTTCTGGAAATTGATTAGATTTGTCTTTAAAACTTAAATGCCGAGATGTCTACAAACTTATGTCAAGATTACTCATTGTGTAGTCCATTTAGGGCACAAAAGTGTGTTTGTTTACGCTTTGTGATAATGGGGTAAACCAGTGTTTTTCAACCTTTTTCATGATGCGACCCCCCTGGTATAAAAAAATATTTCGCGACCCCCTTGACCCTTTCGGTTTTTTATCATGTAACTATGTATAATTATGTTACATTGAGAATACTGTAACAGTTACAGTATTCTCAATATTCATTCAGATACGACGTATTTATGGTCTCCATGATTAGGATTCGAAGTAGTACATAGTTATCGGATTTAAAAACACATTATTTTACAATAACACACATCGGATACGTGTGGCCATGTACATTAGGTACGTACGACTAATGCCATGGCATGCATTGCGACGCGGAATTTATTTTTCAAAATTAGCTTTTTATTTTTGAATAAAAGTGTTCAAGGGGGAAATGAAAATAAAAAGACAAATTACCTGGCTTTAAAAAACAAAAATACTCGTGGTCGTCGTCTTTGATCCAGGCAGGAAGGCCGCCCACGCTACGTTTGCCTATTCGTGGTCTATACTCGAAAACTCGTTTACCCCAACGGTTATCGGTTCTTTGGCAGATATGACCAGCACACTACCACTTCAGCTTGCATATTTTGACAGCTATGTCAGTAATTTTAATCCTATGACTGACGGAAAACCTCATTTCTGATACGATTTATCAGAAACCCCAAGCATAGCTCTCTCCATAGCACGCTGAGCGACTTTAAATCGGTGGACTAGTCCTACCTTCAGTGCCCACGTCTCTGCACCATACGTCATCACTGGCAGGATGCACTGGTTGAAATATTTTGTCTTCAGGCTCTGAGGGATGGCCAAGGAGAGTATGTGCTGACGATCCCGAATGCAGCCCAACCCAGTTGGATGCGCCTTACAGCCTCCTTGTCGAAGTCGCCTGGCCGAATAGTCTGCCCAAGGCAGACATATTCTTGTACAACTTCGATTGTTGCCTCACCGACGATCACCGACTCCGGTTCAATGTGAGCATTGTACATGACTTCGTCTTGTCCAAGTTTATACCCCGCAGCCTACACGTTGCGAAGCAGCATTTAGGCCACTTCCATCATCAAGCTGAGTGTCTGCAGAGATTCTGCCATAATAACGATGTCGTCCGCGAAACAGAGAGGTGTGACATGTATTCGCCTTTTATACATATATGCCATGTCCAGCGGCATCGTACAGACTCCTCAACTTCTCGATATAGCGCCAGACTATTAGAAATCTCTGCAACGCTTCCAAAATTGCCCATGTCTCGATGGAGTTGAAGGCGTTTTCATAATTCACAAAGGCTAGATACAGAGGCTCTGATTATACTCTTCGGTCTTCTGTGTAATATATGCCTTACTGTGTGGATGTGGTCTATTGTACTAAAACAGATTCACGATGGGATAATTTAATTAAAAAACAACAACCTTCGCATTTAACAAAAAAATTAAGTAAAAGTATTTTGAAAGATTTCTTAATAAATTAATACTAATTGTCTTTATTGTTTTTTTACTAAAGTTGCCAGTTTTTTCGCCCTTTGGCGACCCCCCTACAGAAGCTTCGCGACCCCCCAGGGGGTCGCGACCCACAGGTTGAAAAACACTGGGGTAAACAATCTGCTTTGTATTATTAATACACTGGAGCTAATTTAGCCGCATTATCGTTATCAATGACTTTGTTGGCATTAATAAAACGAGATAATGAGTTTTAGTAACAAATGTATGTGTGATAAACTAGCCTCTTATGTTAGGGTTTGAAGACCTTTCATTCTTAAATGTGTTATAGGTACTTTATCTTCACTTTAAGATAATTTAAACTGGGTAGGTTTTGCAGAAGTATGATGTTGCGAGCACTACTAAATACATGAATTTCTTTGCTTAATCTCATAGGTATTGCATTATACCTAATATGACCGAAATATTTGTATTAGCGGGATCCTCAACATAGGATTACCTCATCATTTCACTATACCTACTACCTAACTAAGGTCACCGACCTAGTAACTATGTTAGGTACGTATTTAAAACTTCCACCTACGCAATACCATTACTACCACACAACTAATCAATACACAAAAAAGCACTCACTAATAAACCGCTCGAGCTCCGGCACAGTATCAGCTAATGAATGCAGCGCAGACTCGTGGTACGCTCTCTGCAGCTTCACATACTGCAGGAGGGTGTGCGCCAGTTGGGCTTCCTTCGCGACGAGCGCGAACATGTCGGCGGCGAGGGCGTCCCGCGCCGCCTCCACGCGCGCGCCCGCCTCCTCGAGCTCGTCCCGGGCGGTGCTTAGCTTGGCTGGGTTCTCCTCTTTCGCGCGCTCCAGGTGCTGGGAAAGTTAGGCTTTTGAGTGGTGTTGAAATAATAGGGTGTCATCTAATAATCTGGACATAGGTAGAACTGTAGTTTAGTGGTCGCAAATACCATGTGATAAGCGCTTTGCTTTGAAAACACTTAAATAATGTTGTGGACATTATGTGTGTCGGCTTTTAATATTAAGTGACCTGCATCTTATACAGATAACTGGAAAAACTTAAATTATACACTGGCGACTTAATAAAACCATTGATGTATTACCACACAATACATAAACATGGTGCATATTTAAGTTCATAAGGAAAATATGTTGAGACAGAAAGACATCAGTAACAGAAAGTTATGTAATAAACCCTGTAGGTCACTACAATGTCCCTCTGCTAACTAATTAACTAACCAGACGATAAAAACATTTCCAGAGTTGTTGATTCATCAACCCATTTAACAGATTAACTTAGTTTCAGATAAGTGCCACATTGTTAGGACAAGTGCCTGTGATTCATAAAGCACTATAATGTGAACCACTATATTTAGTATACATAATAAATAAGCATATTCCTTATTTGTGTTGCTCCCCATCTAACTGTATATCTACTGTATAATTTCGACCTAGAAGTTATGTTACATATAAGAATGTGTAGATTTTGTGGGTGTGAGTAGTTATTCTAATATGGTCAAATAGAAAATGTAAAAGTTTGAGAAGATTGTATTAGGAATAACAATGTTCTATTATCATACTTATCTTTTAAAAGAATACCTGACCTTCATCACATCTAGACATGTCAATTGATAATATTTAATCTAGACATGCATAACATAACATCCTATTATTGAAAGTGTTTGGCTAAATAGAACACTGAGATATATATTGAGATCAAACCAAAACATAAATCATTGTCCGCTCTAGACTTTCCAGTTATTATCATATTAATATAATGTTAATGGATGTAAATTAAGTGGTTACATAATGTAAAGAATTTTGATACAACATAATAAACTCAAATTGATACAGTTTTGAGGAAAACCAGAAATACATATTGTATTAAAACATTGAATTGAATATGTTAAGTTCTACAAAATAGATGGATTTTTATTTTACCACTAGCTGTTCCCGCACGCTTCGCTTCGCCTTAAAAAGTTTTACCGTGGGAATTCCGGGATAAAAAGTAGCCTATGTTCTTTCCCAGGGTCTAGACCGTATGTATACCAAATTTCATTCAAATCCGTTCAGTAGTTTTGGCGTGAAAGAGTAACAGACAGACAGACACAGTTACTTTCGCATTTATAATATTAGTTAGGATTAAACCACACATTCACATTTGCTTTACCAAGTCTTGTTTTATTTATTATTCTGATAACTGCATGGTTTTAAGACATTTCTTGCCTTGATATAATATTATTATGTATATCTAACTTTTATGTAACTATGTAGAATAACATTACTGGGCTGATTTAGGATTCAGATTTAAGCAAAATAAATATGAGTAAATGATAAATTTCTTACATGATATTTGTTAGCTGCAGATTCTTTCTCACTAATAAGTCGTGTGAGGTGTTTCTTGGCCTTCATGATGGCAGGTAGGTCCTGGTCGCTGATCACCGTGAGTGGGGAACAGACCAGCTGTTCCACCTTCAGTTCGTGCTCCGCTATTTCATTTGCTAGAAACTTCTCTGTTTTACCTACAATGAGAAAATAAACATTAATTCAGAAGTCTTATTATACGCCTAGTGTTGCTAATGGTGAATATGTAAGGAAAGGTCACATTACTATGAATATTTGATAATGGTGACATAATGTTCTCTATTGAATGTTATTAGGATGTTGTAGAGCTGATAAAAGGAGGGCAGAATGTTAATTTTTTTTCTCAAAAGCTATATAATTTTAATGTATTCTTATCAAATGTATGTTTTAAGTCAATAATTCACAGATTGGACACATAAAAGCCATCAGTTAATAAAATAATTGTTAGTTGGCTTAGAAGGGTCTTTTAAAAAAAATATGATTAGTTTAAAACAATAATAAATAAAAAGAAGCAATACTTGATATTTAAATCAGGAGTACAAAAACAAAATATATAGTAGTAACTCACCACACTCATACAAAATATATTTTAAGATGCTGTCATCATCATCAAAATTACTTGCTTCTAACATGGCAAGCCCTAGAATGTATTCTGGAAGTTTCTTGAGTCGCTTCTCCCGTGCGGCGGGGTCCTGGCCCTGCGTGCTCCCCGCACCAGTGGACAGCCTCTTACTGACCAGCTGCAGGGCATTGCGGAGGTGTTCCACTTTCCTGTCTGCTGTTTGGAGCTCATCTGTTAAAGCTTCAGGTTTGCCAGACCTAAAACAAATAAGGATACGAATAGTTGGTGGCTCATCTAGGAAATAAATATCACTGTTGACACTGCTAAAATAATAGTTAATTTTCTCACTGACATGTTAAGCATTCTACCAGCAAGGCTAACGAGTTAGAGATGACAAGAAATCATCTAAATGATTGTAGAATCTTATCTGGGTAGAGATAAAGCTATGAACATACCTTGAAAAGGTTTGGTCGGCGAGTTGTTTAACTCGATAGAACTGTTTCTTCATTTTTACTAATCACTTTCGATACTTATATTTGTAAAAATACAAGGTCATTGGACTTAGTCAATCGTAAAAATAATAAAACTAAGATCCTTGCTAAAACGAACTGTAATGTCAGAACGTCAATGAGATCATCCTCGGCCCGGAATGATGAAAACACAATTGAATTTAACCACTGCACTCACTTAATGCACAACAAACATTAAGGCACTACATTTCCCTAATTAATTAAACCATCACAAACAGATAGTAATTTTCAAATGGGTATAAAGAAGAATAAATAAATAACGCAGTGATGAGCAAGACAAGAAACCACAACGAAAACGAAAAAAGTTTTTTTTGTTGATTTGATCGAAGCCAGTGCTGCTAACATTAAAATAAAAGAAAAACACAGAGTAGACAAAATAATTTTAGGCAGTGATGCTACGGTTTACCGAGGGTGGGAAGCAAAACTAGACTCAGTGATACAGCCTGGTAAATAAGTTTAGAAAACAAAAATAAAACTAGTTCTTAAGCACAAATCTATGAAATTATCGCGCGGGTAAGGTAACACGTGTTACATGTGCGATGCGTCGTCGACACACGACATCGTGGCGCAAGAGGGTATACCGGGACTTACATCACGACGCTCTATGGCGATTCACACACTTGACCGCGCACCGACACGGAAGGCTGATTATCGTTGTATGCAGAAATGACAGTTTATATAGAGAAAAAACCGGCCAAGTGCGAGTCGGGCTCGCGCACAAAGGGTTCCGTAGCAGCAAAATTACAGTTAAATCAACCTATCTCAAAAACTATAAGAGATACTTTGATCAAACCAAAAATCGTTGAAAGAGTTAATTAGCATGCATCACCTCTATTTTTTTTAGAATTTTATACCCCGTAGTTATAAAAATAGAGGGGGGGGGACATACTTTTTACGACTTTGAGAGCTGATATCTCAAAAACCGTTCACTTTAAGAAAAATGTTTTTTAGAAAACTTTATATCATTTTAAAAGACCTTTCCATTGATACCCCACACGGGTATGTACATCGAAAAAAAAATTTCATCCCTCAGTTACATGTATGGGGGGCCCCACCCCCAATTCTTTTTTTTACTATTTAGTGTCATATTTTTGTAGCGGTTCATACAACACATATTCCCATCAAATTTCATCACTGTAGTACTTATAGTTTCCGAGTAAATCGGCTGTGACAGACGGACAGACGGACAGACGGACAGACGGACATGACGAAACTATAAGGGTTCCGTTTTTGCCATTTTGGCTACGGAACCCTAAAAACGCTTAAGGTGCCGACACACTAGAGTAGGCGGCTAACGGACGCGGCTGTCAGCCGCGACTGATAGTGTGCACGGTCTTTTGGGACAGTTCGTGCCAGATCGCTCTCGGACGTCTTTGTCGTTCAGCATTCAGACGTCCGAGAGCGATCTCAGTCGATAATCAGTCGCGGCTGACAGCCGCGTCCGTAAACCGCGTCCGCTAATGTGTCGGCGCCTTTACTATGTGAAATCACGCGGTGAGGCGGTGAAGTGTGTGAACCGCACACTTCACCGCCACTACACAGATAAGATTTTAATTTCACCTTGACCATGTTATTGTGCTATATTTGACACTTTTGACAGATTTTTAATGACACATCAGACAGTTTGACATTGACAGAATCTTTATTGCTCAAAACGTCAAATCAGGCCAAAACAGAAATCAAAACAGTGATCAAAAGTGTTTTGAAAATGAAAAAGTATAGTTTTTTTGTGAAATGAGTAAAATTTGCAATATTCAAAGTGGTTCGAGGGGATAGCCGTTGGTTTTTTACAATCTACCACGTTATTATCCTTTCTGACGCACTTACTGCGTCGACGACCGTCGCATACAGTTTCATTGTAAATGTTGCAGTGGGCTCTAGTGGAGGTGGAGGGAGTCGACTAGAATAGAAAGTATCAATAACATTGTTTGATCATATCAAACACAACATTGCGGTTGAGGCATTCGAACGGATACGAAACCTGTCACGTTCGTATGAGAATTTAATATTCGCGATTTAATTAATTGTGGTTCTATAAAAAATACACAATGGAGCGAAGATTTGCTAACGTTATTTTACTGGGGTTTGGGTTTATGTTTGTATTCACGGCGTTCCAGACGATGGGAAACATAGAGGTATGTCACACAACTAATTTATTTGTATGAACTCTTCAAAGTAAATACCTATAATATTATAATCTACAACTTTACTGGTGTCTGATAATTTCGTTTCATATGAATATTTATTTATTTTAAGTACAACTATGGGTTCCATACCCATAGTATTGTCAATATAGTTACTAGTTTTTCTTGAATTGTACCAAGTATTCTTGGTTTTTTTATAATTTTCTTATATGTTTTGGAAATATAATAGTTCTTAATTAAATAATTTAACAGCCAGTTCATGATGTTTGAGTTCTAATCTTAGTACAGGAAGTAATTCTTATCTTTTTAATTAGGAGAATAATATTTATAACTATAGTTTTTGAGTATAGTGAGTTTACTGGACTGCTGTGAAAGGATGGATTTTTATTTGATTTTAAATATATGTTACTGTAAAAGCCTGAACAACGGTAAATCCTAGGATTTACCAGTAAATCTTAGGATTTACCAACATGAGTTGGTAAATGTAAGGATTTGTGAAAATGGGTCATTTTTTTCGGGCTTTTACCATTAGAAATTGGTAAATGCTAGGTTTTACCACTGACACCTAGTAAAAGTTGGTTTTGGGAATAAAACAAAGATTAATTATTACCTATTCATTTATTTCAATCTAAAACTTAAATTATTTTCTTTCAGAAAATAATTTTCACGTATTATTATTGTTGACGTCGAGTAAAGTAGATTGCAATAATAAATATTTCTTAAGTTCGGTTAGTTATAAGTTATCATCATCATCATCACGACTCATTACGCTACGCTACGCGCACTGCTGGGGCACGGGTCTCCTTCCAATGAGGAAGGGTATTAAGGCCTAGTCCACCACATTACACATTTTACCACATTAAAGTGAGGAAAATATGTGGGTTGTTTATTTGAGCTTTATGTTTGGAAAGTGCCCTTGTCTTTGAACGGAATATGTAGAATGGGGCAAAAAAGTCAAGTAATAATTTCAAAATAAGCCGCCCGGTAGTTAGCTAAAATGGAGCTTAGAATTAGTTATGCTATACAATAAAAACTGATGCAGTTTCGAATTAAGTGCTTAGCAATACCAATTTACCACTTTTATAACCCCACAGAATACTGCATTGTACGTTTAACGGTACGAGAAAACACGAGTAGAATAAATTATAGTAGGTAGATACCTATTGCTTAGCTTTGATTCAACTCTGGTGTTTCCTATACATAGCAACTTTTGGTACAACTATGAAGTTAATTGAGGTTTCAGTATTACGACTTTAAATACAACTGTATATAAAGAACAGCCTATTACCAAACTGTTAAAGAGAAACACCAAGATCTTAGTAAGCTAGTATTAAAAAAAGATACGATTTTTCGCGAAATAGGTCATACAAAAATGTCCTGCTAAGTTCTAAATGTAAGTAGGTAGATATACCTAATGTATACCGTAGTCTTACCTAAAACTCTGCTTATTATGTTCAAAACATGCATAAGTACCCAAGTACTTTACTAGCAAGATGAATTGTTTGTACTATACTCTTCCCCTTGCTGTATTTACTACTCCTATACTGGTTTAAATTTAAATGCTCTGCAAAGTGCAAGCGTAAACTGCATTCTAAAGCCATTTCCGCCTTGAATATATTCTTCGTAGAGTATGGTGAATACGATTCGCATCTTCGTGTAGAATGCCAATTTATGCACTGTAATAAATCTGAACGTTTATAGAGCTTTGGTGTTAGGTAACTGCAGCAACTTACTCTAACTATCTCATTCTTTAAAGTAGGGATAACTTACAAAACCTGTGTAGACTCATACGTTTAAAAATTAAGCATTAGGTTAAGGGTGTATTTTAATATGAGATGGTACCTCATATCACAATATGGTTAATCGAAAGTACCTACCTTTATAATAATAACGATCTTATCACTAAACCCGCGCGGCTAGTAGTAGGTGTTCATGTCGTAAGCGTATTGCTTAAGGCTGTCACTAAAGCTGGAAGAAAATCAGAATCTGTCAAATCTAGTGAGGGGGGGTTGAGGTATGCGGGGCGTTCTACGGACAATGACATGAAATTTTAACATAGTACTCGAAAACATAAAAGTGAAGACATGCCACTTTGTTAAAAATATACTAAGTAAGTAATATTGTTTTGTGATACGAAAATATTTATTTTTCTTTGAAAGTATTTTTAATATTTAATAATTAATTATATATATATAAAGTCGTACCCGTGCCGATATTTATACAGGTTGTTGCAAAAAGGGTTTAATACTATGCCGAAACCTACGTGTGCAGCATGTTATTGATGTTATTTCTAAGCCAGGAAATGAAATAAGAATGTAAAAAAATCGCGAAAATATTATCAGAGTTTAATAGTTCAGGGTGTTGTATTAAACTCTGCCCCCGTGTAATAAAAAAAGTATAGTTAGCCGAAAGGGCGTTACTCAGGCGTCACTCTGAAAAACTTTTATCCTACGTAATTTTTTATATTCATGAAAAAAACGCTTCTTCATATAATTTTTTTTTGGTCACGTGACCTTTTAGTTAGACGCCCTGTTTTTTTTTGGTGTTTCAAAAGCAGAACAGTAGTTTGCAGAACTCTTCATATACAGGGTGCCACAAAAGGTTACGTAGCTGGCAAAGGGATATGGGGAGGTCACCAGAAAAATAATAACATGTAAGTACCCCCGCAAGGGAGTACATTAGTACAAGGCGAGAGTGTGTATTTTTTTTTTAAGTACTTATGTGTATTTGGTATATGATAGAAATAATATTTTTGTTTCTTAAAAACCAAAAAATTTACACCTTGCTGCGCTCTTTTGCTCACTGTAAGTACACTTACAAATATTGCTCTATTAAAAAAAACGGTTTTGTTATAACGATTATAAAAAAAAAGTTATTTTCATGTCAAGGAGTCATTTACCTAATTACGATTTCACTCAACAGCAGGTGAACTGAAAAAATAAGTTCTAGTTCTATCATCACTTTAGATCGCAAACATTGTAACTCCACTTTTCTCGGCGAAAAGTACTCTTTGGTGTCAATAGAAACGTTTTTTGAATTCACATGTTTTCGAAAAAAAAAAACTGTATTCCGCATTTTACCATTTGTTTTCCTCTAAACCCCAAACCGTGATTTTTAAACAAGAAAACTTAGTAATTATACCCTTTATTCTCATATACAACGTGCGATGTAGGCGAACGTGAACGAAAACTATGCAATAAGCCTTTGTTTTTATTACTACTTTAGTAAATTACAATAACATACTCAACAATGTTAATTTTTTTTTGCAATGTTATGTTGTTAAATTAAGATCTAATATTTTATTAACATGAAGTTACTTTCAACTTTTTTTTGCATCTATGCGTCGAATCACAGCTTGACGGCTGCTGCAGCTTCCTGCTGTCCTGTCCTCCAACCAATCCCACCAGTACTGCAGGTTGCGTCGAATACGAGCCATTCTCTTCGACTTGACAAGACAGGTGCTCCCGGAAGGATCATAGATCGCACGGAACCCGTACCGTATAGAGGCAACGGACTCCTTTGCAACAGCCCCCCAGATTCGGAAGTAGCCCATGCACTGCATGGCGAGCACAGCTGCAGCAATTTTTTCGTAATGAATCATTGGGATGTCATCCCCGAAGGAGGCTCTCAGCCTACCTCACGACCTGTGTGACATTAGAAAAATGCACTGTGCTAACGCCGTTTGCGAGCTTGATTTGCAGGACCGCGTTGTATGCCAAGTTCCACAGCAGAGGGGTCCAAGACCTACCGCTGTGGAACTCCGCAACTGAACTTCTTCAGTGAAAACAAACCCTCTCTTTTCGCATCCTTAATGTACTTGTTAGACACGTATGACCTCTGTCAATTTTCTGCAGATAAGAAGACAAGTGATGGTATACAAGAGCCGCCCTAAAGGTTCGCCCTCTAGGGGATAGAGTTGAACGCGGTTACTATTTTTAAGCAAACAGCCAGCGCAACAACTCACCCGTGGTTCTTATCCTGCTCCGACAGTGAACGAACGCAAAGTATTGTACCCACTATTCGAATCCGCATTTCGGATGCCAAACTGACTGTCCGAAAGGTCGAAACCGTACCACCACAGAGGTATGACTCGTTCGAAGAGCTTATCAGGCTCTTACAGCAATCAGATGTGTCGGTACACTGAAAGATAATCTACAGGCCTGCTTTATTTATTTAGGAGCACTAATGGCCTCCTTTCAGCCATTGAGTCACTGGCACTCAGGCTGCGGTTGAACAGGAAGATAGACTGTCTAAACAAATCATTTTTAGGCTAGTTAAAAAAAGCTTTAGGTGGGTAGTATGCCAACTAGAACTACAAATAAAACAGTATTTTTGTCTCCTCTAAAATTTGGTCACGAGGAGTTACGATGATTACGATCTAAGGTGACGCTGACGATATTTTATACAAGGTATTGAAAAAAGGGTATAAAGCTTAGCCAAAAGTGGATTTAGGTGCCATTCTGATCGACTTTTCTTCTACAATTTTGAAAATTCACGTAACAAAACCTTTTACATAGAAACTTATTCGATCACGTGACTTTTTACTATTCAATTCAATTCAATTTATTTATTTCAGATTAACAAGATCCATAGTTGTTAGTATGTACAATTTATTCTTAAGAGCTAGTGTTAGTATACATGGCGAATATAATAATAATATTGGAATAATTAAATTTGTACTACTTTAATAATAATACCTTTATCAGATAGGGCCAACCTCTGTATGGAGTTTCATCCACCTCTGTATAGAGACCGAATTTATTTTTCGAGAATTTCCAAAACTTGGAGAACAAAAGTTGTTCAGAATAACCCCTGAGTCAAACCCTTTCGGCACAGTATACCCTTTTTGCAACATCCTGTATAGGTAATATCAGGTTTATAAAAGACCTGGGCCTGTAGAGTGAGACTCGGCATGGGGAGTCATAATTTATAGATCTTTTAGGTTGCAGTGGCGAATGGGCACTGGTAGCCCTGCCCTTTTCTATAACTATAATTATAGGTAATTTTATGGCAATTTAAAAATGGTATAACATTTATCTATTTGAAAAAATCATTAAAAATATACATTACCTATCACCCTAATTTAAAAAAAAAATTCAGCCCTTACTTTAAACTTATAACACCCCTCTATTTCCTTCAGGGGTTAAAAAACCTGTGTATTTAATATTTTCTTATGAGTTTTTTTTAAAAACTAGGCTCTTACATAGTTGTACATAATATTATGCGGTATTTTATTCCACTTGTAACGCATAAAATTCAAAGCTACAGTAAACATTTCATTTTTTTCATGGCGAGATACAGTCGCACTTAACCGCTTTTTTGCAAAGCTTGTTAAATAGATTTAAAAAATTATGTAAATTTTAGATCTTCAATTTTTAAAAATACTTACTTATTTTTAACAACCTGTAGTGTACAGACTACCACATCTTAAGATATATATATTTTTAATTAACTACGGTTTTTGGTTTCAAATAAAACAAATTATGAACTTACTTTTCAACTCCCTGTATATTGTGTAGCTTACCTACCATACACAACCGTTAAAATAAAATAAATTACCCCTCAGAATATAAACAGGCTCGCGCTTTGGCATACTGCATTGACCGTATAGTTCTTATTCGGAGAATCTAATAAGTGTCATTATGTGCAATGTTTACCTTTATCTATGCATCTGTAACTCTATAGTAAAAAATGTAAACAAATCGAAAAGGCAAAATGTTTTCTAAGAATTTTCGGCTTTTCTGCATCTAAAATGATTAGAAAATTAACTTTCCATAGCAAATGCATATGTATAATAATACTTGTAGTCATAATTTGTTGATTTAATCAGTTTTTGTGAAATATTTGATAAAAAATAAAATGGCGTGGGTATCGCTCCTAACAGGCCGCCACCAGGGCGACGACTGAAGAAATCTGAAATCTGTCACGGTGTCATCATTTTTAAACCGGAATTTATTAGTTTTTTGCAAAAAAAGTTGACTTCTGGTCCATTAAATCCAACTCTTTAAGGTAACTTTGTTAAGAATTTAATTACCTACACATACATATAAGATTCCATGAAAATGGGCCCTCTGATTTCGAGGGTTTTTTCATAATAAGTCAAAAAATGGCAAAAGACATGGTGTGTTTGCATTTTTTTTTAACATACTTATTATAATCCTGCACCAATTTATAAGCAACTAACATGTTCAGTATACCCTCTGCTACAAAATATATTTTTATCAATGTGATAGAAGCCACCGTTTTTCCAATCTAATCAAGTATATCAAGCCGACTTTAGCATTTTAGCTTTAGGGATCCCCTTAAGCATCTTGTACCGGTGATTAGTTGATTACAAACAACTTTGATTGATACCTTAGTAGGTCGAATAATTAGACTAATAAATACCTGATAGGGTTATAGGAACTTATTCATTTTGTAAATTTACTTACACAATAGTAAACATGCAGCAAGAGTAGAGAGATTCAGTAGAGAGGTTCCATCTGCTAAATCAAATATGTATGTATATGTCCCAAAATTTTCATAATTTATGTTTAGTAAACATTACGCCAACAGAATTACATAGGTACTTAATACGATAGGTACGGTCAGCTGCATACCTAAGTACAGTGGCGGATTTACAAATTTGCAGCCAGTAGGCCATTCAATTTTTGCCGCCCCTACTGACTTTTGAAATTCAATAGTTAAATCCTGTTATTAGATGATCGTGAACTTAATTATATATTGCTGTCATTGACTAGATTATTTTTGCAACCCGCTATGTACTGAAAGTTTAATTTTGACCTAACAAGTTTATATATGTATATAGATTGTTAAAGTCAAAACAAAAAAAAACCCGACTTTAAAGCGCTCTAAAAACTTAAAACTTCTGTAAAGGCTGATTCTCTAACCCTAATAACTCTAACCAAACATTGTTTTTGTTAAATATGTTTATTGCACTTAACAGTTTAAAAACAATACAATCAATTTCTATTAAAATTATGTAACAATTAGTTAATGATGTCAGACAATAAGTTTAAATAATTTTACATTAAGTACTTATTTTCTTCGTCGATTTTAATTTTGCAAAATTATCAATTAAGTATACTGTCATATCAAATCTTTTTCATGAGTTCTGACTATGCACAAAATAGATTATTAGCTTTTCTTAGATAGTATTTACCCCGTTTTAAGCAAGAAAAATTGTCACCGGTGTGCACAGTGTCATGCGAAACGCTATATCAGTTTTGTTAAAAGTTTTGATAAATATGCTCCAAATTATGTTTTTGCAGTAAAAAAGATAGACTTTGTAATAATCCAGAATCTGGTTTTATCGAAATTCTTTCAGAAGAAACGTGGCATTGAAAGTGTAAGCATTCCTTAACTAAATAAGATTCTAAATTATTAGGATAATTTTTTTTCCAACGAAATGTCTTTTTCCGTTAGGGTCGATGGTAACAATTCACTAATTTTAGTTGGAAAAGAGAACTTCTCGTTTAACTCGTGTGGTAGGCCTTTTGCCATTTCTCTAACTCGGAAACGAGCCGATCTACATGGTAATAAAACAATATTAGGTACACGAAGTTGTGGAGAGATGGTGCTCGTGCTAGGCTCCGAAGATCCTGTGTTACGAGTTTTATTTTTTATTTTTATTGAAACGCTATTAGAATATTTAAAATTTTATGGTCACATAAATACAAAAGTATACCTCAGTATATATTACAGTGCGTTTATTAATCGCTTATTTATATATGGACTATGTACAGTTGTGCCAGTACAATTAAGTATAAAAAAAACTGTTAAAAAAATTTGCTAAATTTGCCGCCCCTCGAAACTATGCCGCCCTAGGCACTGGCCTTTTTGGCCTATAGGTAAATCCGCCACTGCCTAAGTAGCAATACACTTTTGTTCCTTGTCTTGTTTAAATTGGTTTGTGAGTTTGACAAGGTATAAAAGTGTACAGCTCATTATGAAGCCGACTGTACTTACTAAAGATAATCATATTAGTAAGTACAGGTTAAACCGGTTCTACCTTTTTTGGCCTAAGATTTATTTGCCCAATCTCATATTGCATAGTAACGTTTAGTCAAAGTCTCGTTTCGCCGAAAATCGTATGGCATAGATCTCGTTTAGTAAAAAGTTATTTCGCATAATCTTGTTTAGCCTAGTAATGGTATGGCCAAATCTTGAATAGCCTAATAATGCTATGGCATACGTTATACAAACTAATATAATTTGTTTGGCTTTAACTTTGATGGAGCGTCTCCCATAGCGCAAACTGGTGCCTTGTATTGTGGCCGCTATGTAGGAAACGCTCCGCTCCGCTTTGCTTTTGACGAAAATGTACACCTAACACGCTCCTCCTCGCTTTGCTCGTGGTCGCACCTATCTTTAGGTTTCGATCCCATGTGGTATAATGGCGTTTGTAATAATTATAATGGTCATTCACTTTCGATGTTTTGATCATTCAATATCGTGATTTCGGGATGTAGGAGAAAAATACCCCAATTTGTTCATTTACAACATACTTAATATAGTATTTATTAAAATAATATTAGGAGAAACAAAATCATACCAATATGAACAATTTGAGCAAATGAGACTTAGGTGTTTCAAGTTTGTGCCAAAAGATTTTTATGCGAAACGAGTCTTATGCCACATAATTCTTGGCGAAGTGATGATTCTACTAAAAAAGTTTAGACCTTACGAGTTATGCGAAACGAGTTTAGGGCAATTAAGATTAGGCGAGATGAGCGGAACCCGGTTAAACCACTCATAGATGTTTTTTACCATCATCGGCTTCGGCTAACAAAGAAAAAGTATGCGATTCACCTACTTCATGACAGGTTACATAAATATTAAATTAAACCATTCGGTAACACGACTAGCAGTCACTTACGAGATTGTGTAATGAATGTGCAAATTGAAAAATATGTACTTACACTCAATATGACAACCTCAACAGTTTTAACGTCATTTAAATCTGAAAAAAAAGAATGTATAGTGAAGTGTTTAGCTAAGCTAATTTGAGTGTTAGGCTGAAAAACTACAGTTCGTTTATTGGCTAGGGCTAATAAATGATATATTTAAAATTTAGTTGGATGTGCCAGAATAGTGTCATCGGGCCTCGTCCTCTATTTAGTAGGCATCGGAGCTATCCTAAACTCGCTCAAAAGTAGGCGTAGCTATTCAAAAGTGTCCCTGCTTATCACGTAAATAATAAGTACTTTATAATAAATAAAAATAAAAATTATATTTATAGTTGGAGAGTCCTGTTTCTGACTTGAACTGCCAAAGCATTAACTTCAATAACTATTCAGAAAAACAATGTTATCATTTTGTGGGAATCCTGGGAAAATCTTGATATCCCATGTGTAAGCTGTACTGTAAAATTTCTTCTAAATCCGTTCATCAGCATTTCCGTGAAAAACTAACAACCTTACGAACTTTGGCATTTAAGCGTGATGTTAAAAATTATATATTTGAATGCTGTCTAAATAAATCAGGTAACATCAGTCACCGTGTTAGGTGTTTATTTTCTCTTATCTTGTCGATACAAAAACAAATAGTTATGATCTTCAGAATTATATTAATATTTGTCATTGACTCTAAACAACTGCTGATTACATCAAGGATTTACATCTATTTAGGTCAAGAGATTTACAGAACTTGACACTTTTTTCAATGGCTCACCTAATATTGATAAAGAATATCTATCATTTATTATCACCGAAGTCAACAAACATTTCAATGAAACTATGTATACAGATGATCATTAATGATTGGTACTTATCTGATTAAATTGAGATGTTTGTTGTTTGTTTAAAAAGCTTTCTTTTAGTAAGTAACTACTTTCAAAATTCTGTCCATACATGGTCATCGTGGTTTTACCTACCTCTTATTAAACGAGAACCACTTTTGATACTATACCTACCGGTTTTCACAATATTTTACTTAACTAATAAAAAAACAGTAAAACAATGCTGATACCATGTTGAAACATGGATGGCATTTTTGGGCATTATGCATTTTTTTTACTTACGAGCAATATTTAGGATAACTCTGCGTTTTCAAAGCAAAGAAAATATTTTGTAAACATTTTCTTGAGTGGAGAAGTAGTGTTGGACGCGCTCCGGCTAAATGGGGTGACGACTTCCAAAAGGCGGCTGGTAATGATTGGATGCGGACAGCTATAGATCGCATCCAGTTGCGTCCTTTGAGAGAGACCTACTTCCAGCTTTGGTATAGGCTGATGAAGAAGACAATATTTGATTCAGAACAGCTTTTCTTACCCATACAGCAATGCTCTACGTATTAAATATTGCTGTAGAATCGCCGAATCACTCTGAATACAGTTGTGTATCTGACACCCACGTGCTTGGTTTCATAACTTGGATGCAATTTTATATTTTTATACACCGACACGCCTATAAAGTATCGGGATTTGTAAACCGGTCAAATCAGTAAATCCACAAACACGTATAAATTATTTTATTTTATTTCTGACATGGCTGTGTGCCTTGTAACGGATTTTCCAGTTTTTGCATATGCGTTGGCGCCCGCTAACCCCGCTTTAAGAATTACTGCCCTAACCTTAAACAGCTGAATATATTTGTCCAATAAATTATTTTAATACTTACACTTCCCATATATTGTATCGGAACGATGTCGTCGACATTGAAACACGCGTGACCTGCTAGATATAAATTAATTTGGTTATTTAACATCAGCGGTCATGGTCAAGATCTCCAGTTTTGTCTCGTCTCAGATGGACCAATGATAGCTAATGAAATATTTAACAACTATGAAATAATAGTGCCTACCTAGATACTTACTAGTTTATTTCCTATTGTCCTGCATTTGTTTTGTAAGTAGTTTTAATTTATCTGATTACTTATAATATTATGATTTATTATATTGAACTACGCGGTTAGGGATAAGCGAAACAACTTGACTAGGCGAAACATAGGTTATCTAATAGGAATTCTGATTAACATAAGAGAGTAGCATAATACCGAAGTATGAACGATCGATGTTGTGTTTTCAAGGCATGCTTCCGCATATTTAATGGGCTACACTAGAGGATGATACCCACATACAACAAACTACATACTATGTTGCAAACTAAACCAAATGTCACCGGATTATCAGCCAAGTCGCCTTGATCTCGCGCCTTCGCGAATCGCACCAAGGATTCGCCTAATCAGTGCGCGTTTGTTTACAGAAAACGATTCTCGACAGCATCTCGCAAGATGACCCGTCGTTCTCGGGTGATGGCTACACGTCGCTGGCCATCATCTACGCCACCCTCGGGCTCTGCAACTGGCTGGCCCCCTCCGTCATCACCTTCACAGGGCCGCGGGGGGCCATGATCATTGGTGGATTGACTTATCTGTAAGTATTGGCATGTATTTACTGTTTTTGATGTAGTTGCATACGTACTGTAAATAAGGTGATCGATTGGTTTTTAGTAACGCATACTGTTGTGCAAAGGTCGTGTTATATTTGACATTGGGTCATGGATGAGCCTGAAAGACTGCAATAGGATGTGATATAAAACTTTGTTGAAATGGGCGTGTAGCAACGCACCCTCACGGAACCCTTACCTATTCATCTGGCTGGCATAGGTTGCAGGCCTTACAGTCTATCAATATTATGGGAATGTGTTATTATGATAGCAAAATGTACTTAGGTAATGATCTTATTATTTATTGAAAAACAATAGGTACTTACCTACCTAGGTTAACTACTTACTTATTTTATGCTTTGAACACGAATAGCTCTCCTAACTAACAACATAATCGTACATTTGTACTAAAACGTGGAAACGTAAGAGTTATTTAATGTGTTATACCATTTATAATTTGCTAAAATATGCAGCAGGTTTCCTCAGCCACCGACCAGTTTGATTCGCGCTTAGCGAATTGGAGAGATTTCACAGTGTTTTCATCTCTTTCTTAGCAGAGGCGGGGACTTTCTCTTGTAGGAGTGATGTATTATTATGTAAATTGAGATTACTATATCTGACGCGGTGCTGCAAATCTGCCGGTTAAAGAATAAACGTAGAGTTAAAACTGCATTTCTAGAGCTAGGACAAAATTATACTGTGTTTGTAAAAGTACTCAGTACTAGATTTCGAGATGTTCTAAAAAACTTTCTTCTCGAACCAAACGATACCATTCGATGCAGTTAATCGATTAAATTACTTAAGAATGAATCTACCAAATCCGGTATTGTAGTGATATCCAAGTGTTCCAACTATACATTATAGGTAGTAGGTACTTAATTGAAGATTTCGCCTTCAATTCGGTGCGATTGCCCAACACCGATGGCCCGTATCAGACAAATCGATAATAAAACCGATTTTACTGCGTGTGTTTTAAAGTTACACAAATAAAGGCTTTTACTTTTTTCGTTTTATGTAGGTTTTTTATCGGCTTACACAAATCGTATGAATATCGGACCTTGCGGTGAAAATCAAATATATGTACCTATATCCATAACTTGGCTATTGTACGTTACGTAATAACCGATATTTCAAGTTGAGATACTTACGTATTTCAGAATGAATCGTTCTCCAACGAAAACAATCCATTTTTACTTAGAATCTATTATTCAGTCAGTAGGCAGGCATGCTAGCCATTCAATGTTTGTAGGTGTGGTCCATAAAGTATACACTTGGAAACTAGTTGGTAGCATATCCAGTTCCACAAACCTTCACATTAGGGTCCAAGGCTACCGGTATATTCCTTCACCAACGCACAGACTCTCGCATTACCATAGATTGACAAGGATAAGGTTAATGATGCAAATAGGGAAAAGCCGAAAATTGTAGCAAATATTATTATGTACCTACGTGCTTTTGGAAGGAAATGGAAACATGGCCCTTTCCAAGGATAACTGTTAGACGTTAGATCAAACTCGTGGATGTGACGAGTTGATGACGATAATACATGAACATTAGGACAATAATAATAAAGATGGTAACAACGATAATAGGGTTAGGGGCCGTCCATTAATCACGTAAGGCTCAAAGGGGGGGGGGGGGGGGGGGGGGGGGTACGGAAAACCTCACGAAACATCACGAGGGGGGAGGGGGGGGTCTCGTTAGACATCACGTGTATTATTTTTTCTCAAAAAGCGGTAGGTATTTCTTAACCGAAATTTTGAACGGCGCAAAAATTTGAACGAATCGTAGTAAGTATGACCTTGATTGACTCGCCCGTCGTTGCTAAGCAACGACTCCCAGCGGTAAATTTAATTTTCAATTATTGATTTTAATTTTTGAAAAAAAAAATTTCTAGTAAAAAATAGCCTTTACATAGACTTCCAAAAAATACACGTGATCCAGGTGGGGGGAGGGGGGGGTGGTCCCAAACCTCACCAAATATCACCAGGGGGGAGGGGGGGGTCAAAAAATTAGAAAAACGACCTCACGTGATTAATGGACGGCCCCTTACTAAAATAACTCTATAATCTTTAAGAAAACTTTGTGAAAATGAAACATTTTAAATAATTTTTATCTATTTTGAACCAAGTTGGAACTATGGAAAATATACAATAATACTTGACTGAGTACTTATACCTACCTAATACTTATTAGTAAGTAATTATTTTTAAAGTAAGTACTTACTTATTATAGTTTGCAGTCCCACCCACCTATGCGGCGTGCGTATATTTCGTCTGCGACCTTCACGAACAATTTCTCGAGTGAAGGCCCTGCGTTCACTGCACCGTTTATTTTGCTTTGTTTACACACCCCTAGGTCGCACATGTCCGCCTCTACTAGATAACCACGTATACGTACATATTAGGTATTCAGACTATGTAGAGAAAGTGATTTGGTCCCAATGTCACACTGTGTTAACAGAACCTAGCTTGTATCTACTTATATGTACACATCTACGTCGGTATTTCCGATACGTAGTACCTGCTGAAGTAAACAAAACAGCGGTTTTAATTATACTTAGCTCTAAAAGCAGATTTTTTGTATGTAATATTTAAAATATCCTGCCTAGTAAATTACTTACCTACCCGGGCTGAGGACCTAGGTACTAGTAGTACAGAACAATAACTAGTAGGCACAAGTCATGTATGTTTGTACTTACATAAGTATTTGTCATTAAAATCATTGTAGAGCATACTATTCGTCTTTATTATGGACACTGAAATGCAGTTATATTTTATTGGCTATGAGGAAACTGCAAATAGTTTATCTTTACGTCGACAGTCCTTTTTCCTTATAACTTTCTGACTTCCGTCTCCGTGAGTTCTATTCGATTCCGTAATTAATTGTTATTCTGCAGTTGTAGCCAGGTACAGTCGGCGGCAGAAAATCTTGACCGCTCTCAGTAGCATTGTTGATACTCTGTGACCATGTTTTATCGAACAAATATGAAATTACCAAAGTACTTATTAAAAGTACCTAGCTAGAAAGGGTCGTTCGACATGAAAATAAAAATTACGAACTAGTCCGCGCAAGCTTTACGTCTTCTTTAAAGGGATTCCCGTGGATTTTTTGCCTATCTCTTTGCGAGATAATATGGTAGCTTTTTAACGGTGAAACAATTCACGAAATCGGTTTAATAGTTTTTGATGTTTATAACAATAATAATCAAAATGACTCTTTATACTTACCTACATCTACAATTTCCACCCACTAACCCCAACATCCTCCACAGGTTCTTCATAGTGACATTCCTGTTCCCCAAGACGTGGCTTCTCTACGTGGCGAGCGTGCTGATTGGCGCCGGCGCGGCCGCCATCTGGACCGGCCAGGGGAATTACCTCACGCTCAACAGCGACGCGGAGACCATCTCGAGGAACTCGGGAATTTTTTGGGCGATGCTGCAGTGCAGGTGAGCTGGGAGTTGGTGCTGAATGCGAGTTATTAGTCGTAAAATATATTTAAATAAATGGTCGTAAGCTAAAATTTTACGAATGTTATAAATAATGTGACTTCTTATTGGCCTTTCTTTCAGTGAGAATAAAGAGCTATAGACTAGGGTATAACTCCGTGGTAAAATTGAGTAGTGTTATAAGTTTGACGTTTGTATCCAAAAGATAAACGCATTCGGGTTGACCTATCTGCTGTATATATATCGCTGTGTGTTTGTATGTTGCCATGTATATTTTGTATATTAAATATTATAATATGTATTATTGAGGATATTATCAAGTTTATAAGGTTGTATGGCCCGAATACAAGTATGCTAAAGCTATTAACCTCTTTAGTCCGTTTAATTTATTGTTGCAACTGGTAAACACATTATTGAGTCAACAATAATATCAAATGATACGATACGAATACGATCCTTAAATGCATAAAATATAAAACACTATACACGGCGTGAAATATATTTAGATATGTATACCTATCTTCATATAAAATGTATTGATGCTACTTTTGCGTTGTGGTTCGTCATAATGTGCACGTTCGTAGTAGGGCATGCAATACCGTAATACCGGTATCCGAAATACCGGTATTCCGGACAAAATTCCCGCTTTTTTCAGTACCGGTATTGAAAGTTAATACCGGTATTGAAGCAATACCGGAATTGGACTTTTTTCGCCTATAAATAAAGCGATTAAGATTAAGTTAGCCTTGTGTTCCTATATACTGTGAAAGCGCACTTGTTCCCAACCGTTTAATGCAGTTATCGGCTGCTAGAAATCTACTGTTGACCAAGCGTACACCGACACCGGATGTAAAAAAATAATTTATTCTAAAATTTTAACTCTTAAACTTAATTCTCGTAAAAATCTACAGCAAAATACAGAATATGATTGCATTTTATTGTTTTATTTTGACGTTTACGACCTTTAAACACAGTATATGCCATTTATGACAAGGAAGTCTAATACCGGTATTAATACCGGGATCCCGGTATTGAGTTGTAATACCGGAACTCAATACCGGTATTGAAAATTGTTCCGGTATTGCATGCCCTAGTTCGTAGTTATCTATCAGTACATGTCTAGTGTTAGATAAATGTTATGTTTTAGCGGATTAGCCATACCCGAGTCCGAGTTTCATGGATTTAGCTACCTATCAACCCCAGTTAATTGTCTTGAAGGGTTGGAATTGGCTTATTTCATGATTACTAATTTCGAGAGGATGTAATTCACACCTTGTTTGTACCCTGTGTCTGGGGCAAAGAAACTGACTTGACTCTCCGGACTCAGCATTGTCACTCTGACATGGTTCATGTTTCTTAGCCTTCGACTATTTATCTACTCGAATTTCAAAAACTCGTAGAACAAACGTTGTTCAGAATGACCCCCTGAGTCACCCCCTTTCGGCTTAGTATACCCTTTTTGCAACACGCTGTATAGTAAATAACCCTCAAACTTCCCTATTCCAGCTTATTCTTCGGCAACCTGTTCGTGTTCATCAAGTTCCAAGGCAAGTCGCACATCGACGTGGACACTCGGAACGTGGTGTTCGGAGTGCTCACGGCCGTGTGCGCCGTGGGCATAGTGTTCCTGCTGCTGCTGAGGCCCACACGACGCGCGCCGGCTATTGACGATGCTAAGGTAAAGAAAGAAAACATTTATTTGACACACAACAACAAAAACAGAAAATGATACGAAACAACAAAATACAGAAAATAATACAACGCAAACAAACAAAGTAAAACGAAACAAACAATGGTGGCTAGCCAAAGCGTCAAAAAGAAACCAGCTCAGCATGTGCCGTGGACAATAAAGCCACAGCGCTGGTTTTCTGCTGGTCCCTAAAGGTGAGCGCGGGGTATGCGGTATCGGGTTTCTTATTAGTTCCAAGGCAAGTCTCACATCGACGCGGACAGGTAACCCGTTTTCTAAACTACTTGATATTATAAATTATAGTGATAATTAACGAATTATATAGTGACCTGTAGCTCCTGACGACTAGTTCATAAACTACAGGCACTATACCTTCAGTCACACGGCAGTCTGACATCAGGGATCCATGGCCCAGTGTTTTTGGAAAATAAACGAAATAATAATAATACTAATCTACCAATACTAATAATCTAGCCGCTGCAGCGTATAGCCACAGTACTCACAAGGAGAGTCGCCTCGGGGTGGTGAGACCCCTTCACCCCTCCCTGATGTCCTGACAGGTGCCGGAGCTGTTGATGGCCCGCTCCCTTCCCTTACTTTTTAGCCAGACTAATATACTAACTTTACCTAAATATCCGGTAAGCAAATGTCTTCTCATTTTGTCAGGTCTAAATGTGAAATGTGTCTCTTAAGATTCAGAAACATACCTAACTTAATCCGTGATTAATGTTGTATTCAGGTGGAGGTGGTGAGCGAGCCGGAGAGCGCGATGGACGCGTTCCGCGGCGCGTGCCGGCTCTTCATGACCAAGGAGATGATCCTGCTCAGCGCCACCTTCATTTATACCGGTAATCATTGATTTTACTTACATGTTTAAAAAAACGGCTTTGCAGATCAGAGTTATGCAATTAGTTGTTTATGTCTGCAATAAACAGTTATCTGCAACTGAGATTTAGAAAGAAAGAAATAGTTTGTTGGTCTTCAAGAATACACAACATGGAAAAGATTTGAATAAAAATAATTTTAGTAAAACATACCTACAAACGGCTACTAAATAATCCACTGCAGAACAAGCATGACAGCTGGATATGAATTTGGTTGGTTTTTTACTACAGTCGTCGAAATATTTATTTATTTAATCCTTTATTGCACAAATATAAAAATAAGTGTACAAAGGGTGGACTTAATGCTACAAGCATTTTCTACCAGTCAACCCACAGGAGGTGCAAGAGAATTTTATTATAAGGTGTGCAAAAAGAAAACAACACTATTACTACAAAATTAAAACAAGTCACTTAATAATAATTACCAAATATAATATAAAATACGTAACTATATATAAGTTATGAATATATAAATAAACATAATATATAAAGAGGTTCAGGAAAGAGCTATCAACTAACTATCTTACTGAGGTAGTGAGTTCGAGTATAGTGCCACAATCTTATCTGTTCCGGTGGTCGACTGTGGAACTAACAACGTCATTGTGAAAAACAAGAGAAAATCCATTTGATTTGTCAATTTCTGCAAAGAGGCTGACGCTACATAATTTAATTTATTTTGTGGTTTTCTGGTTCAAATAATGCCAAAAGCGTTGAAAAGTGATGCAAGAAAAGTTATATTAGATGTATACGCTTTTATGCAAGAAGAAAAACGTAATAAGGCGCCTTTAATTCCGTTTGAAAAATTGGAAGAACGAGTTGCAGCGGCTACAGGTTAGTGTTGCCAAATATGACGAATAATTTTACCCATATCCCATATACTTACTCACGTGGAATTTTATCAATATTTCCCGAGAGACCCGTGCCTCAGCAGTGGGGACGGGATGGGTCGTGATGAAAAGTATATTATAATCTTTATTTTTATTTGATTACAGGTGTGAGTGACAGATTGGTTAGAAAAATAGTTAAAGAAATGAAACATGCTGAGGAGACAGGTGAAAAGATTTCTACTCCCGGGAAGAAAAGAAACAAAAACAGAACAAAGGGAAGGATTGAAGTTGATGATTTTGATCTTGGTGTCATAAGATGAAAAGTTCAGGAATTTTACTCGGTGAAAAAGGAGATTCCTAGCATTCCCAAACTGCTTAACATTCTAAGAGAAGATATTGATTTCAAAGGCAGCCGTGAGGTTTTAAGAAAACTTCTGCATAAAAGCGTTAATTACATCTTCTCCCAACCTAACAAGGGTTGGCTGGAAAAAAATGCTTTTTACCAATAAGCCTTTGTACATAATCTGTTTCTTTTAAATGTTATGCTGTTGTTTTTGTTACTTTATAAAGTGTTCATAATAAATAAATGATAAATTTAAACTTTATCGTTTTTTTAAGTCTATCTATCTCGTTATTCCCACTTTAGACGGTCGAATGGCGTAGTGGTTAGTGGCCCTGACTGCTATGCCGAAGGTCCCGGGTTCGATTCCCGGCTGGGGCAGATATTTGTTTAAAGACAAATATTTGTACTCGGGTCTTGGGTGTTGATATTTATATTTAGTATCTATCTATCTATGTATTTGTGTAGATATATCAGCTGTCCGACACCCATAACACAGGTTCTTCCTAGCTTGGGGTCGGATGGCCGTGTGTGAGATGTCCCCACATATTTAGTTATTTAATCCACAGACATAGTAGGTACCTATACCATTGTAATTTCGATGTAATCTCCTATTCATCAGAACTAATTCTATTTTTGTTCGCTTTGGACAAATTTTCCTTAGAAAACGCCCAATGTCCTTTGATATTTTATTATATCCTCTTTCATTTACGATTGCCCCTTTATTTTTATTTATCTATACTTATGAATGTACCAAATTATAACAATAAGTAATAGCAGAAATGCATTGTCTTTTAAACCACAAATAGGCAAAATTTTATCGAAGGCCACACTGGATTCGAATACAGCGATGCTGTCACCGGAACAGAAAAGATTGTGGCACTATAAGATATAATGATTATGATTTTTTATTATTTTGATTTGACACTAGCTGTCATCCCAAAGAATCCCATCCGAAAAGCTCTGTGACATACTTCCGGATGAGCACCTATGCTTTCATAGGTGCTCTTCTTATCCTGTATTTCGACAACTGTAATGGTTGCCATTTACGACCATGGTTGAGTTAAACTACGGATCAAAAAGCCGGCCTCGAGACTAAAAGGTCATAACCACTAAACCACATATTTCCTCCACCAGGCGTGGAGCTGTCGTTCTTCAGCGGCGTGTACAGCCCCAGCATCGGGTTCACGCTGGCGATGGGGGACAACGCCAAGCAGCTGGTCGGGCTGTCCGGCGTGTTCATAGGCATGGGGGAGGTGCTGGGTAAGATGAAGTTGTTTATTTATAACTGATATTAATTGGATTGGATGTAGCTGATGGGTTCTTTGTATTTGTGCCCTTAATTTGTATTGGTGCCCTTTATTAGGATATCGCTCACTCAAAGTAACTATACTTATTTAATATTTTTTTACATTACAATCGATAAATAAAAGCAGGTAGGTAATTTAACATGGTAGTTACAAAATAACAAAAAAAATGTGATTCATTCAAAATCAGTAAACACATAAAAAATATCGGAAAACCTTTTCAATACTGGGACATGTACCTACAATTAACATTCCGTAGTTTCCATTCAACCCCACCCGTAAGTATATAAGCACAAGGCGACCCGAAGTATATAATATATATATAATGTATCGAAAGAAGAAGATAGATTCAATTTAAAAGTAACCATAAACATTTCCCCATTTCCAGGAGGAGCCCTATTCGGGATACTCGGCTCAAAAACAACCCGCTGGGGCCGCGACCCGATCGTGATCATGGGCTACGTCATCCACCTCGTCAGCTTCTTCCTCATCTTCATCAACTTACCAACTGAAGCCCCGTTCGGCGACACCACCGCCGTCTCGTACATCGACCCCTCGCCAGCGCTGGCCATGACTTGCAGCTTCCTGCTAGGGTTTGGAGACGCGTGCTTCAACACGCAGATATACTCGATACTGGGAGGGAATTACTCGGATAATAGCACGTCCGCCTTCGCCCTGTTCAAGTTTACTCAGGTAAATGTTGGCACTGTTTGTTTAGATATTATGTTAAAAGTAAGACTTTTGGAGAAGTTTAGGCGAAGTATGGACTAAGTAGATCGGGGTGAGTTGAGAGGGTGAGAACCAACCTCACTCGCACTTCGTAGGTATATAAGACGTGTAATTAGTTTGCAGTTTATTACCTACTGGGTATTTTAAAAGATACATCAACATGGTCCTAACGACATTTAAACTGCAGCGCTACTAATATGCATTATTATTATTATATTATTTTTGATGTTGTGTGATTATGAGCCATGCTCGAAGTAAATGAATTTGATAGATTATGAGCCATGCTCGAAGTAAATGAATTTGATTTGATTATTTCTCCTCTCCAGTCTCTGGCGGCAGCAGCATGCTTCTTCTACTCATCGAAGGCGCTACTCTCCGTGCAACTGAGCATCCTAGCAGTCTTGGCAACCCTGGGCACGGGCGCGTTCTGCCGCGTGGAGTGGGCGGGGCGGGCCCGCGCGCGCGCCGCAGCTCTAGAGGCCATAGACAAGACAAGCCCCGCCACACACTCACTGGCCGATAACACGCTGCACTACGACTGAAATGAGGTTCACATGCCGATCGTTGAGATCGACGACCATAGATTCTAGTGTTCGAAAAGGGTGTGATTCAAATTTGGAATTAACAGTCGTGGCTTTTGGCGCGCTTTTGTTGTCTGTTATCTGTGATTGTGATCGTGTAATTTTCGAGGAGCTTACGTACAGCTCGAAAGGTGGTCAAGTTTATCCGTAGGATATTTAAATGTATAACGTACATTACTGTAAATAAAAATGGATTTCAGTCGAGGCAACTTCGGTGTTGGGTGTTTTAAAAGAAAAGGCCCATAAAATTTATTAGGTACATATTTATTACATACTTACTATAAATTCTGAATATTCTAAATTACTACATGAAAATAATGCTTATCTACCTGAAAATAACAATAAATAAAACTGTACTGATTGAAAATCCCTTGGGAAGGAAGGGTATTTGTCATTTGTTTTTAGTTTATGTTGTTTTACGACGAATCCTAACTAATATTATAAATGCGAAAGTAACTGTGTCTGTCTGTCTGTTACTCTTTCACGCCAAAACTACTGAACGGATTTGAACGAAATTTGGTATACATACGGTCTAGACCCTGGGAAAGAACATAGGCTACTTTTTATCCCGGAATTCCCACGGGAAAACTTTTTAAGGCGAAGCGAAGCGCGCGGGAACAGCTAGTATCATATAAAGATAAGTCATAGTTGAATAGTTCGCAAGAATCGCAAAGCAACAACCAACCTTAGGCTAGTTGATAAAGAGTAAAGTCAAAGACTAAGTAGAAAGAATATAGGTCACAAAATTTTTGTAACCAAGATAATTATATATCAATATTATGTAGATTTAATTAAGTATCATGTTACGGCGAATAACATTCCATTGAATTGTTAAGTTTTGGTGCATTTAATGTGGCAATTTTTATTTACCCTCGCAGCTTATATTAATACTTTTTATTTTAGGCTTTAATATTTATCACTATGAAATGTAAAGAAATTTTAACTATTTATGTATGCAATCTAGTCATGTTTTTTTCATAATAACATTTCTGGAATTTAACTATTAGATACCTATAATATATTAGTATCTCTAATAATTATGAGAATATATTAAGACTAAACTGAGAGTAAACTATATTTTTAGATATATAATAGATGTAATTTTAAGATGAAATTAAATAAAAATATTTTAATATTTACTGCAATATTTTAATTTTCATTCCTAATGCTCATCCTTCTGAAGAACAAGGACTTTGTACAAAGTCCTTGCTGAGGAAAGACAAAACAGATGTTAGGTAAGTAGGTACTTATGTTATTGATTTGGAAATGTACATCTTGGCAACACTATTTTATGTAGCAACCAAATTATTTTGATAAACCATATTTATAACAAAACATATAAGTTGTGAATTTGTAATGTTTTCTTTAATTGTGCAAAATAAAGAGTATTCTATTCTATTCTATTCATAGGTAATATAATATTTTTTATACCTAGAACATTTAAATCACATAAAAAATCAAAATGCTTGAGTATTGATTTTAGAGATTTTATAAACTATAAATAACTACAACTTAAACATATTTACATAAATAATTTACAAAAACTATTTAACTTTATTTTCAGTTTCGTCTATTTCTGTTCCCAGTTTGAAGTCCATAGGTTTGTCGTAGCCCATAATTTTAGCATAATGTAGGGGGTTGTTGAAGTGCCGGGCCTCAATGAACAGGGGGACTCCTTTAGCTTTCATAGTAGTGAACATGCCCGGCACGTCTGGAACTTCCACATCATCTGTTTTAAATGATAACTGAAAAAAAAAACAAGTTTAACATGTTAGTTTCCACCTATTTCCATTCTTTAATGTTAGTCTTCTAAATGGTATTAGATCCATATTGATGTCGATTCTGAAGGCAGAAATTTTAAATTTAGCGATGTCAAAACCTTAATTTCTTTGTTTAAAATTCGACTCTATGATTGTTTCCGTAAATGTCATTTTATGCTAGCAAATTTTTTAATTTGACAGCGTTAAAATTAGAATTTCTGCCTTCAGAATCAACATCATTATGTACGTATATTTAGAAGTAAAAATATATAGTTAGATTTTGATCAATGAAGGCCTTTGATAGCATAATATTGAATTAAGATATTTGAGTTTAATTTGTTACCTGTTTTGACATTAAGAAAAAGCTTATTGTTGTTGCTTTATAAATAGATGTGTCTGGATCATAATGAATTTCTGTCACATATTTCTTAGTGATGAAGTGTAGCATCAGAGGAGTAACAAATGTGAAGAATCCAACCACGGTGCACATAGCCACAATTAGAGAGGTACTGCCTATATTACTAGCTTCTCTTAGTATGATAGGTTGGGCAAAAAGACCCAGTACACTAGATGACAATGAAAACACTTTTACACCTTTTATTTGTGGTGTAAGAATGCCATAGTATATTCGCTCTAATTTACTATTTTCATTAGTTTTTGAAGCAAAATGCCGAGTTAGGTTAGTATATTTTGTGACACCAGTAACACTCCATTGTGATGTAACTTCTTTGCCGAAGCAACTTTTCAGGATTGGGCTGGTTGGTGTTAAACTATTTTTTAGGCAGAATCGTAACATTTTAAAGGATTTTATTAAAATCCATCGACCGCTTTTAGCTTCTAACCTAAACAATTTTTTATTTGATTTTGGTTTGACGTTGAGTTGTTGACTTTGATGGTTTGGTATTATGACATTGACATTTGATATGACATCGATATGATCGACATAACGTGATCACAGAGTAAAATGTTATTATTCTGAAATTTAATTATTTCAGAATAATAAATAAAATAAATAGTATACTCATGTACAATGTAATAAACTGCTAGAGGCCCTTAGAGTAGGTATATTAGAGGCCATAATATATATTGTATAGTGACAATAAGGGTAAAAATTTTCATTAGCGTCAATGGAAATAAGGGTTGCGGGGTGTGTGGGGGGAACGGGAACCTACCCCTCCAACCCCACATTAAGGAGACAAGTAGTTTTTGAAATATTGACTATATAATGTGATGTGTCATACATTCTCGGTGAACTGACACATAAATATGTCATATAGGAACATGTTTGAACTGTGTCGTAAACGCTCCGCTCCGCTCGCCTATCTTTAGGTTTTGATCCCAAGGGGTATTTGTAAGTATTATTTTGGTCATCTGGCTGTATAAAAAACGACATTGCCTATTTAAACACAAATTCTATGAGTAAACACTCATAGAAGATCGTAGATCTCATTTTTCGATGGCGAAAATTATAGGTCTAAAATTTAAAAAAAATGCCTTTAACTTTAACGTGCCTGTAACCTATAATAGTTTATTACTTCTATACAAGGATTTTGTTTTACTTGCTAACCATAAGTAAATAACTTATTACTAATAATTAATAACGTATTTGTCTTTGCAATTTTATTTTTCTTTCTTTCTTTGAAAATTTCTTTTTTCTTTTTTGCCAGGCTTGCGCGTAATAACCAAACGTTCTTCTTCTGGGGCTCATGCATGTAAACTCCGTCCAGCTACGGCTGTCATGTGTCATTGTATTCTGTGTTAATTTGACAATCGAATTTCGACCCTATTTCATTAGAGTTTCATACATTTGTTTTTTACAAAAATAAATAACAAATAAATAAAATTGAAAAATCCTTCATACAAATAGGTAATCCACCATGGCAAGCAGCAGATTGGAAAAAATTGGGACTATCTTTACGAGGTAAGAAAATACCAAAATTCACAAAATACAAACCGATTCTAACCTAACCTATTTACGTATATAAAAAGAAAATGATGTGAGCATTTTAAAAACAAAACAATCACTTCCGTTTTGTTTTTTTTTAACAATAAATTTATTTTGGCGGCAAACCGATAAAAAATCGATTCTGTAACCGTAAGTTAAACGTGCAAATTACTTTCGATAAATTAAAATTTTAATACGAACACTTAAACAATGTCTACGCCTATGAAACGTAGTAAGAAATCAAAGTTCATCCTGGAAGATATAGAAGATTTATTAGATGGATCAAACTTTATAAAGGAACCATCTAAGACAAAGAAGCCATTGAAACGGGAACATGCACAGAATGAAGAAGAAATTCCTGTATCAGGCAGAAAATATCAAACCACAAGCAAAAAGAACCAGCAATTAAATGGGGACATGTGCAAAGAAGTGAAAGGGAAGGTACTTGAAGCAATGGAGAAGCAAGCAGATATCAGGTTTTTTTACCGCCATTAATTTAATAAATATTTTACTATACTCTTATACATTATCCAACATAAGATTATTATTACTTTTAGGAAGGAAATAAACGCCAACTTGCTGAACAGTTTGTCCGAGGTCATGACAGAAATGAATGAAGACTATCTTGCATTGAAAAGTAACCAGAGCAAGCTGCAGCAGCTATCCACAGCCCTTGTGAAATGCATCTCGCAAGCCACTGCAGCGCAAGAACAAAAATATAAATCTTTGAATGAAATTCTAGTAACCTTCAAGAAGCAGTAAGTTGCTTTTATTACTTACATATTAATTTGTGGGTAGCAACCTGTGTAAGATTCCTGTAACTCATAATTTGGTCTACGACTTTAATATATATTTTTTATCTCCAGGTGTGAACAAATGGAAACTGATCAGAAGCTTCAGGCAAATAAACTTTCTAATGAATTAGAACAAGATATAGAGGAACTTCGCCAAAAGTTGATATCTGAGACCAAGAGAAGTGGCTGGGAAAATTTGAGGAAGAAAATTTTTCAAATGGAAAGTGATTTTTAAATAAAATATTAATAAATATGTTATGCATAAGTACCTAATTCATTTTAACATTAATTTATTCTTACTTTAATAAAGAACTTTTTTCATTTGGGATATTTGTTTTAATAATGATTTTCACTTTTAAATTCATCTAGAGATCTAGAGACATTGTTTTAAATCCAGATATGCAAATAGGACCAGCCAATGAGTCCCTTTGAATTTATGTAGGCATACCATTACTCTTATGGTAAACGAGAAACATTGTGATGTACGAGTAACATAGGTACTTACCTAGAAAATCTATACTCAAAGATGCCATTCAAGTAGTGGTGCAAGGCACCATAAATAAATTGAATGATTAACTAAATAGATATTTATTTTAGTATAGATAAATTTTATTATTTATTTTTTATTTAAGTATACTAAGTAAATATCTGTTATGAATTTGACTGTTACATGCAGCTTTCAGTTAGGTCTAAATATTACCTAGCTTAAAAGTACCTTCTTCCAGAGTGGAGGGTCTGATAACCCGTGGCGGCATGCGGCCCGACGACCGGCCGCTGTGGTTCGACGTGTACAAGGCCTTCCCGCCCATCGTGGAGCCCAGGTTCGCCAGACCCAAGCCCGAGATCAAGCCCATCAGGCAAATCCTGTACAAAGAAGACGAGCTTAGGGCGTGAGTATACTGAGTATCCATATCAGTTAGAATTTAAACTTTAATACAACCATCTCATAAATTATATAAAAACTAATTTAGAGAGAGACATGTCATTCGTGTCGGTCCTCTCTGTCCCCGGCCTTCTTCATCCCAACCACTACTGCCCATCATCTGTCTATTATCGTTGGTACATTTTCCTGTTTATAATAATGTTGATATGTAATTAAGTAGCTAATTAGGTACAGTACCTACCTACATCAGCATGACCACTACGAATATGTAGGTACAACCTAAATTATTCAGTGAATTTCTCCTGTATCATACTTAATGCATAATAACGATTAAGTAGGTACTTGTCCAACCTAATTTTAACGTGTTATAATTTTGTTCCAGAAAATTCCATTCTAAAGGACACGGTTTAGCTGCAGTCAACATGCTCAATCCCTCAGGTGAAACTCAGACTAAAAATCTCATCAAAGAGTATGAGAACCAGAAGGCCTTGGGGGTGCCAGAAGAAGAGATTTTGGATAAATGTGCTGAAAAAGTGATCAGCGAAAGGAAAAGCAAGGCAGAGGCCGCGAGACTCACGTCCAATGTAGACCCTCAGTCCATCACTGGGCAGGTGCTAGCAGAAGCTGACATAAAGAACATTTTCAAAGAGAAGTGAAGTTGAATATGTAGCCGTTATTGTTAACTTAGGTAAGTAGATGATATTCTTATTAGTTTAATAAATTGTTTATTGATTAGAATTCAAGCTATTATTTTTATCTAATTGTATTGGCTAGGTACCTATACCTTACACCGGACGTTCGCATAGGTGACTAACGCACCAATGAGGCGTCGCTCTTAAATGTAGGTTTCAGTACTAACTATACCCGAGTAGAGCGCGATAGCATGAGTACGGCGACAATCTTCATAATATTGTTTCTTTAATAAATAGGTATTTAAATGTTATTTTAGGCAGGTATCCTAGGTATCTATATAGGTACCTAAGACAAGAAGATAATCATACGTCCTTAACAATCCGTCAAAGTATACCTATAGAATATAGAAACTTTACCTTTGACCATATTTGCGTTAGCCGAGATAAGAGGCGAATAATCGCCCTGTTCAAACAAGCTTTGAATGGTCACAAAGCGGCTATCTATCGAGACCGCAAACAAGACTATTGATTCTTCGTATCTCTATTCAAATATAACGCACGAGCATCACCCTTAACTCGAAAAGTCTCAAATATCAGCTATACAAGTATTGATAGATTCACATCACATTATAAAAATATACTAATTCTTGGGTGCCTTTAAATTATACGTACTTTAAATATCTAACTAACATCAAGTAGGTAATAAGCTTTTACCCTCTCCAAGCAAGCAGAAAGGGAGAGCAGACTACGCACAAACTAAATTAAGTAGGAGTCTCTAATGTTGGCAAATCAAATAGATATTTATTATGGTATAATAACGATCATTTGGAAAGAAAAAAAGTAACCTTCACGTCTAATTTCTAAATGGAATCTTTTAAGGGTTCCGTACCACAATAGGGTAATAGGGAACCTTTCATAGTAACATCCGTCTGTCTGTCAACGCCTCTTATCTCGTAAACGCATAGAACTATCAAAATGAAATTATACTATTAAATTCCTTGAACCAGTTAAAAATCATCCACTGCCAGTTTCAGTAACTTATGAAAAAACAGTTTTCTACTTATAAATCACGGGTCCTTTTTGTGCGCTAATCTTACTCGCGCTTGGTCGGTTTTTTCCGTCAAAACCTCAATCGGCTTTTAGCAAATAACAAAAGACGTGCAAACTCACGACGATAGAAAAAAGATTTTCTGCGTCGGTAAAGTGGCTAATTATCAGTTTAGCTAAATATTTTCAGTTTTACTATTATTTATATCATAACTCATAACTCACTAATGGTAGTAAGGTATAAAAAATATAATATGAGGTCTACCAAATAGGGTCTAGAGCAGGAGGGAACATTGTTAACTTTTACATAGTATACTTAATTTAAAATAGGAAATTTTAACTTAATCTACAAAATACCTACCTATGTATGTATGTACAATTGTACATATTACGTATAGGTGGGTAGTTTTCTAAACTTTATTCAACCAAATCTGCCTTTTGTGCCATGCAAAATAGTAAAACTAGTTACAATATTATAATAAACTTTATAGCTTAAGAATATTATTATAATCACTTGCCGCCAAAAGCTTCCCGCCAACAAATTTCAACAGTTTTATAAAAGCTTAAAGCACTATACCTAATTGGATTTCCAAAAAGAACTTTATTACAAGGCACTAGGTACTTTTATCTTTGAACTCCTTTTTACTTTAAAGTTGTCTCCAGCATGAAGGGGATAGCAATAAAGCTTTTGCCTCTCGTGAAGTGTGTTGTTAAGTCTTTCTCGCTCACTCATAGCAGTGTGAATAGCGATGGCGGATACTACAGAATCTACAGATTTGTTTAGTCGACTTGACAAAAGAGTGCGGGCTTGACGTTCGCGCCTATTTTTGTATTAGGTACGGTTGTTTTACTTTATAAAAAGTTTAAAACTTCGTATAAACATTATGTGAAACTAAGTAAAGGATTGGGAAAACTTTAGTGATGTGATTTGTAATTGTGTGAAACTTTCTGAAAACTTGTTGGTGGTTTTTTAAATTATTTCGTAAGATGATTTGGGAAACAATGTTTTGGACTGTCTTCGCTTTGATAACGGCTGCAGAGGCGTGCATGATGGGTGATCAATGCGACTGGACCGGCAGGTAAGCCTTTTAGAAATATAATATTTTAATTTCAGGGTTTTTAAGTTTTAAGTGACGAGATCTGTGAAATTTCATCTAAAACAAATTAATGACCTGCGTACTGACTACCCACTATGAATCAATATTGAATTAGCATCATGTTTAAGATATACATAAGTTCTTAATAAGTAAAAAAATATGTGGTAGGTAATTTAAATTAGTTAATAAATGATTAAATGACCATAGTTACGTACGTATTAGTTACAGAGATAGGTAAGTATTTTAAGTAAGTCAATTATAAGTAATTTACTACCCACCTACTCTGAAAATTTCGCGCCTTCATACCTACTGTCAATATCTACAATTCTACATCCCTTATTTGGGTATGAATTAACATTCATAATAAATGTACTTAAGTTAAATTCCTTACATTTTATAATTCCAATTTGCGTTTTCCACAAATCCGCTAGCCGAGACAGAGCGAGCTGCGCCCCGGGCTCATCCAAACCTGCAATTTGCAAAAAAATCGCTAAATTACATCGAAAATACGAAACCGTTGCGTGATGCTGAGTCCATGTTTATTAGGTCATTAGTGAAGTTGATATCAACCTGTGGTTATCATTCTATTGTTTAAATTCCACGAAATTTATGAGACTTACCGCCTGTTTCACTATGACTGGATAAAGGTTATCTATGGGATAATCGTATCGATATCTTCATACATTATTATATGTTACTTGTAGAAATAACAGTGAGTATTTTTTTTCACACAGACATTGATTTTTTTCTTTACAATCATAGTTACTTACCTCATTGATGTCAGTTATGGTTTTATTATTATTTGTCCTTTAATTATATATAACTATTTACTTACGTACATGATACATACATACCTAATGTGCAATACGTAGGTAATACATAAGTAGTACTTACATACTCAGCTGCCTTATGATTAATCGCGTAGAAATCTAGACAACACCTATGGGAATCTATGCTAAGATAGTTCACATAGATCTACCATTCTACACAGTAAAAGCACCTACATGAACTCACTATCATAATGGCTCCTCGTTGTTTTTGTTTGTCTTAAACTTTCCTAGCCTCATCAAAACATTATCGCTGTCAACAAGCCTCAAATGTTTAGTTAATTATAGTCCGGAAACGTTGATGATTATGACAAAGAAAGTATGAAGTCAACAAGTGTTGTTTGAGAGATGGTACTCAGTCAGCAATGTATGGGCCGAGGGGAACGTGGGAAAATGGGGTGGAAATGGTTCCGAATACTCGACACGTGACCCATCCGGTAGGGGTGGCTTACCCTTTGTGTTTTTTGTTAATATTGAATTGACTGATTGATAGATAAATAATTTCTATCGTCGTGGGAGGATTTTAGGTAGTATTGTATTTACGTAAGAAAGGTCATTATAATTACATTTCAATGTTTTATTTTCATAACTTTATAAAAAGGTTAGATGACTGAGAAAAACGATAAAATCTTAAAAACCTCCATCTGAAAAAGTACAATAATGTATCGATATGTATTAGAGTCGAGATACCTAGGTAGGTACTTAATATTTTCCCGCCCTAATTACTTCCCTGATAGATAGCTTTTATTAATGACCTTCGGACGAGACACTTGATGGTCTATGTTAATGCACGAAGCAAATGACAAAAAGTGAGGTACGGGGCCAAGTGAGGCAAGCAAATTGAGTGTCAATGTACCAGCATCACTCGTCGAGTGCAAACGCACCAACATTAATATTTATTGGAGGGGGCGGCGTAGGGGCCGGGATAAACGGGATCTGTTTAATATAATATCCTCTTATTATAACCTGTTCACACGATATGCGAGGGCACGGATTTTTGTCGTTGGATGTGTCACTTTGTAATGTAATGTACATGTAATGAACGAAGACTAATCTCACGTAGGTACCCGTAGGTGGGTTGCTGAAATAGTTAGTCGGTTGCGAGGTTGTGAGTGCGATTATGGCACGAACAAGTTCCGGAAAACCCCTTTTTGTGTCGTAGTATGATACGAGTGTCAATTTAGTTAAATTAAAACCCAAAGACAAATTATGACGTTAAGGGCCCGTACAGGGTGACGTGCCGCGCCAATTTTGGGTTTTCAATGCTCTTCACACAGCACACGCAGTGACACGCACACATGTAAGTTTGCACAGTGGGTCGATAAACTTTTACTCGCCAACTTTATTGACAATTATGTTCAAGTACATTTTGGGTGATTTTAGGGTAAGTAAGTATAATTCTTACTTACACTGGTAGGCACCAGGAAAGAGTAGAAATTAATAGGGGTGCCACTTTACTCTATACTCGGAACCCGATTAGCTTTCTCAAACAAATGTGGTATTTACTTGTAGAAAGGTAACTAAAAGTATTAAAGTGTAGATAATAAGTTTCGGGCATCCTCCAGCCAACTGAACCCCGACGACAAAGCAAAGTAAATACATAGTGTCGCAAAAGGGCTATACTAAGCCAAAAGGGGATGACTCAAGGGATCATTCTGAACAACTTTTGTTCTACGAGATTTGCAAATTCGCGAAAAAAAATATTCGTTTTCCATGGTAAAAAGTCACATGTCCAACAAAGTTTCTATGAAAAAGGTTTTTTTTTGTTAATTTCCAAAACTCGTAGAGCAAAAGTTCAGAATGACCCCCTGTCTTACTCCTTTTTACCCAACTGCCGAAGGAGGAGGGTAATGTTTTTTGATTGTATGTATGTATATATGTATGTTGTCTGTTTCATTGTTCCCTCCTGTAGCCTAAACGGCTTGATAGATTTTGATGTATGAGGTATTGTTAGAAGCGTATTGATGGCGCGATGGCTATAGGCTATGTGACGTTCCATTAAAATGTACATAGCGCCCTCTTAAGGACATAACGTGATGATCGAAAAAATAATAATTCAACTTTGCCGTGTAAGATATCAAATGAAAGGACTTGATTTTCACATTACAAAAATATTCATATTGAAGGTATTTAAATAACAACACCAAAATTATTGAAATAAAAAATGATCATGAACTACCTACCGACGTAAAATTTCATAAAATAAAAACAACTAAAAAGTTACAAATAAAAAAATACAATTATAAAAAACTAAAAACCTGACTGTACGCTAAAACCATGAAAACGAGTCCCAATGTTAATGGAAAGTATCGCAGGCGGGGACCAACTTGACCGCCACTCAAGGCCGTTTTCTAAGTAACATTCAGCTAAATGGTGAACCCTCTGCTGGTATAATTTGTTTATATACCGCTTTTTCAATACCTGTAAGTACATTTTTTGGCAGCATAATATTTTTACTTAATTTTAGGGTTTCGAACGTCAAAAGAAAAAAAGCAACTGTTATAGGATCTCTTTGTTGTCCGTCTGTCTGACTGACTGTCTGTCACCGCCCTTTTTCTCAGAAACGGGTAAAGATATCAAGCTTATATTTCGCATAGATGGGGAGTACCCCAAAAAAAATATTATGGTACTCCCTGTCCCACACAAGTAAATTGGGGCTTATATTTTTGCAGTTATTTTGATGTGTATCCTTTTTTTTTCTTTGTTGTTTTGTATAAGTATGTGTTTCTTTTCTTTAAATCTGTATTTTTTTGTTGTTGCTGTCTATGTGTCGAAAAAATGTATCTTTATCTTCAAATCACGCCATCTATCGTTTGTTTTTTTTTGTGGCTACTGTCTATAGAAGAAATTCCGTCATTGACAATTTTACGTTACGAATTTATTTTTATTTATTTTATTTTTATTTTTACATTTTCGTGGAGAATCAACAGCATTTTGTTAATAAATAATTATTACTTATGAACACATAACAACTTGATGCCATTAACAGAATGAACTTAGTAAACCCAGTAAACCTAACACATGCAGAGGAAAAACAAAATCTCTTTCTCTCTCTCTCTGAAAAACATACTTAATAGCCCAAACTCGATGCTTTTAGCTATTAACATCTTTGAAATAAAATTGAGCCACCACCGTGTTACTGCCCTCATCAGATCCTCACGAGACCATACCTCAACCAGCACCAAGGGATTGTATTTTTGATCCCTAACCTAATGTTCGTGCGTATTGTCATCACTTAGATCCATTCGCTATATTCTTGCTCCTCATCAGACCTTTACGAGACTGTAATATCACGAGAATATTGCACACTATCTAATTTAATTTAATGTATTGAATATACTGGAAGAATTATGCTTCCTCAATTTCAAATCAAATTATGTTGGTGTCATAAAAGTTGAAAAAGTGCAATGACAACCAATGTGCAGTGATTTTGTATCTGTACACGATAAGATCGCGAGCTGTCAGTGCTGCCTAAACCGACGTGACCCTTCTTTGGAGGCCAGCGGCCAACTGAGTCAAACGTCACTTGTGTTTATGATTTTATAACACAGAAAACCGCCATAGATATTTGTATGAAGATTTGAGGGAAAAAAATTGCTCAAGTTTGGGATTAATTTACACAAAATAAGTGTGTGTTTATTAAAAAACAAGGTATTTAGCGCCTAGTCCAAGCCTTTAACTTTATAATATGATAAAAATCATATGAAAATTCTTTATAATTACGACACAGTTGTTACAATACGGGAGTGTGATTGACTGGTTTTTCTTGATATTCTGGAATTAATTTACAGTTATCCATAATCATTTACTTAAATTCGAATGATTCAGCACCTAGCTAGACTCTTCAACTACCTGTGTGATTTTTTTCAAGGCTGTAGAGCATCATTTACTACATAATTCTATGACAATGCCAACCCTCGATTCCCTATTGCAGACCCTTAAGAAATAAAACAATGAAATGTCTGTAATTAATTGCATTCCCTCCCAAGCAGCGCATTCATACAACGGAAGTGCGTAATGAACATAATGTAAAAATGCAATTGCACATGCAATTACAATCTCAAATAATAAAATAAGAATTTTTATGAAGGTGCTTGTATGAATATAAATCTGAATCAAAAAACTGACGACAATGCCTTTTGTTATGTACCGTAAGCGTGGCGCCACAACAGGCGACAATAGAATTAAAAAAAATAACAATTGAAAATTAGTTTCAAAAACCACTTAAAGATAATGCGCTGCACAGTGGTCCGAGAATGACTAACAACTTTAACAGTCCTTTAAATCCTTATCATATTGGGCATTTTGTCTCGTGCCACCTTCCTTTTGTAAATTGTATTTTAGATAAGAACAATTCCAGACTAAAAGCATTTTTCTTTCAAAAAGGTCTGGCAAAAATAAATGAAATTCTTCGTTTAAATTTAATTACAAATGTACGTGAGTCGCATTGGGGAGTATTACAAAACGAAGAACAACATATTGCAGATGATATAATGCGTGTGAGGAGACACAATTAGTGTGGAGTCTTGATCAGTTATTTACAAGCAAAAAACGGAAGTTATATCATCTTTAATCAAGTTGTAGTGTGGCCTCAACTTGCAATCGAATGTAATGCTTATAGGTAGTGTGAGGATTTCTAGAACTCATTCATGATGGCATTGTTGGTTTGCGGTTCTAAGCACTTCCTGAATATGACCCACTTTGTTATTACGAAGCGTCAAGTGCGGATGTTAATATCGCAAACCGAAATAGAAAATGCGATAAGACATGTTGAAACCATACCTACCGCACGAAATCTCACGGTGCCCATATGGTGGACCGTATCCGAAAGAAGCTTTTACGATTCTCATACCGGGAATTCGGCGGGTACTTAGTACTTACACGCTTCATATTCCGCGGACGCGATTCATTAATATCATTAGTGATTCAGAGAGACGCGTCGCGATTTGGACGCCTGGGACCGGCGCTCCTGAACATTTCACATGGGCCTGTGGGAACTCCTCGCTTCGACGCTTCGCTGAGAGAAAACAACCGTCACATGTTCGGGATACGGCTCCAGATGAAATCACGGATATTTTTACGCGACGATTGTTTTTATTCGCCCGCCAATTGGGGCCAATCAGAGCCACGTGTTGCTGCGACGACGCTCGCCTTCGCCCTCTCATTGAGCTAGTTGACTTGCAACGCTGAACTCGTCGCCAACGTATCACTGACATCAATACGTCTGCCCCATAAATTTCACTAAAAATATTTCATGTTAATGGACTTCCCCTATTATTCCCAAGACACTTGAGCGCTGCATGTAAATATGATCTCACGACAGCGCGCCCTGAAAGCTTCATGAAATATTTTTATGGCATTCATGAAGCTCCAATCACACGCGATAGTACATGTTTCCACTGAAGGGTTACTCGATCTTCATAGCATATGTCCACATGCTCCACTCGTATGAAACTATAATGATACTAGAGTATCTAAGGAGGTACTTTGAGTTGACTCATAAATGATAAGTATACCTACCTACTAGCACTGCTGGACGGTCTTTATTAGCCTTGATTTAAGTATCTCTATTGACCTAGTTTAATTTACTTCAATTAACGACTTGTCACCCTTTTCACTTATTTGCTTAAAGTGGTAGAAGCAGATCACAAGTCCTGTAAAATTGTTATATGTCGTAGTTTTAATACTTAGATATGAGTATCTAAATTCTCCAGGCGATGATTTATGTTTCATAAACCTAAGACAAACAAGTGGAAAGGCCGCGCTGTCCTCATTCCATTGAACATGGAGTTCTTTGAATGAAACTACACTAATTAGCGGCAATAGTGGGGCGGCATTGTGTCGGAGGTTCGATGAAGGCGTTCTTTGTGTCGCGGTTGTCTATGGACTATAGTTTGTTTTTTCTTTATGTGATAGAGCCGGCCTCATCTCGGCGCGGTCCCAGCTAATTACAGTGGCGATAATTGTAATGTAAGCGGAACACCGACCGCTAAATCAATGTCCGTTTCTGTTATTTGAAAACGCTCTAATTGACGCCTAGGGAACGTATAAATTATAGCACATAATGGCCGGTGTTTTAGATGTTCGTAGATAACACTCAGGATAACGTTTTCAATAAATGCTAGTAGGTAGATTTTGAGCGTTAACGATGAAGATCCAGACATTTTATTTATAGATATTCAGAACCTAAAAAATGTCCTTCGCCAAATTCTGTTTCGGGATAAAGGGACTGCTTGAATAATACATGAAGGGCATCGAGGATCGTGGCCCATTATACTGATGATGCGCAGGAGGCGCGGGCGCGCTCCGCACACTGCATATTAATGCTGCTCAATTTTGTCGGCTCTTGTCAAATAATAACATTTTGCCATATGAATTCCAAAGCTGATCGAAATGATGTATTGAAATGTCATGATCAACGGGAACCTTCCTATCGCATGATATGAATACATAAATTATTAGCGCCTCTAGATACTGAAAACATCCATGATTCTGTAAATAGGCTACGCTGATGTCAGCGTTTTATACTTATGTTGAAACAACGGAAATGCTAAACTTCTTGAAATATGATACGAAGTGCAGAATGGGCGGAATGCATGCAAATCAGTGGAGGCGAAGTGGTCAAGTTACGTCGCTAATGAGGCGGCACGAGCCGGGCCGGCAACCGGAGCCTCCGCCGCCGCCGGACGGCACATGTCCACACAATCACTTTCACAGGAGCTGGCTGATGAGCAGTGTCGTCTCCTATCTCCCTCGTAGCTCGACATCTTACACGAGCATGAATCATCATTATTCAACGCTAAAAACACATTCTTATTCAAATCTTTCATGCAGATTTCGGCGAACCGTTCAGATACCAATATATTCTGTCCGACTCTCCTGCATGGCCATTTAGGAAGACCATCGCTTATCTGGAAAGGGCAAAAAGAAAGGACTGAGCGGGGACGACCGATTATAATGTAAAAAGAGGTTCGCGGTCGTTCCATAACCGATTGCAAATGGCGACCGCCTCAGGGCTCTGCGCCATTTATAGCGCACTGCAATCTCGGCTGCTAAAAAATAAGCATGCAGCGTTTCTTCTGCTGGCCATCGTCAACCTATCTATTGTCCGGAGACTATAAATGAGGTTGATAGTATACGACGAGGCACTCAAATTTAGTATCACAAAAAATGGAGCGCGGTCCCTCTCTGAAATGCCTCCGCGTAGTGATCTGCCGAACGATTGTTCTCAGTTTTTATCATGCCTCCTTTTGAATTTCGGTGAGACTCCAACTATCTCGTTGCATAACACACGGTATTATTGTATCCCTGCGCCTTGAATAGGTTGTTAGACATAAGAATAACATTTAAGGCATTTTCGTGGTCGTTAAAACAGCACTAAGGTATTCTTAAAAGGCAAATGTATGTGTATACATAGTTAATGTTGCTCAGTCAGCTCAACTCTCAGCGAACAGTGGCAGGAATGCCATAAAACGGAAAACCTCGGCTTGTGTTACTGGGGCTCGTATTTACACTGCCGCATGAGTCCATAACGAAGCCGACACAACAATGGCTGCCCGCGAGTTTAACTCGCAGCCGCGGTGAACGTTCGTTATATAAAGATTTTGTCCGATAATGGTTAAATTGGCTGCAAGAAGCTTAATAAGGTGCTTTGCCGCTACATCGGTGACAATCGGCCATGCACCGCGATTGTGTACCATCTTAGTCTTCGCTTCATACAACTTATTATCTGCCCTTCCACTTGACACCACAATGAAAAATATATTGGCCCGATACAAAATCTGTACTTCCTTTCTGAATATCGTGTTAAATGGCTTAATGCCGGCTGGGTGCGCTTATGACGGACGGTCCGGCAACATCGGCCGGTAACATAATACACGGACACGCAAAATGACATTCGATACAATCAACGGATGGACGATTTAATCCGACATGACGTGTTGCCTCATAAGTAGGTCTCAGAATAATAACACAGTCTGCACATGGTCAGCACGGCACCTTATTATTGATGACTTCGAAAACAAAGGTGGTTTGTCCGTAGGTACATTGCACAATATTATGTTGTTGTTAGTAAATGTGATGAAGATCGTAGTTTAGATGCCACCCAACCAATACGGAGATAGTAGCCGTTATAAGTTTTAAATACACGTAACCGAGCACCCATAAGTTTGTATTAGGTAGTAGTGTTGTGTAGCATGACCATTAGGATTTATGGTCCAGGGTCCGGTGTAAGCGGCTTAGCGGCACAATGAGACCAGCACGACCACTATTACTCTCGGCGAGGCTTTTCACACCTCCGTGTTTGGCTCTGCGTTAGCGTTCACGCCTCGTGTGTGCTCACCCCTAAAGTTCGCGCCTGCCTCTTTACATATCACACTTACAATATGTATTGGAATTCCTGTCCCGCGGTGGTGGTCCACTGGCACTCAACCTTTCGGATACATTAAGCTATCGCGACCTTTTTACGACACATCCATCAAGCTCAAAAGGTCTCTGAGTGGTGAAGCCCGTGCGTCTCGAACAATCTGCATGACTAGAGGTCGTGCTCGAGGTACAATTGTTCAAGTGAAAGTCGTTGGCTTACGACCGTTTTGCGTGTTACAAAACTGTACGGACCCGCTAAATAAATATATACCGACACGGAACATTAGAGTGATTAAGCCTTATAGGTCTACATTTGCGTACAGGAATGAATCACTGTCGGACATCTACATGTCTGTAGGTAGAGGTACAGTATAGATAGATACTGAGTCCTCGCAATTGGATAATGTCTACATTATTGTGGAGGCTGATTGCTCATTCCGCTCGCAGTGCAGTCTGTCATCCGCTGCAGTTAATCAAAAGTGCATTACTCGGGTTTCGTCACGGCCCGCGGTAGACGCCGCGACGACGCATTGTAATAACTGGACGAGGACGCAAAAACTGTGCTTAACATACCTCACCACACCTCGTACCCTTACTCATGAATCTCATGATTGATGTAGTCGACATCGAGCTGGCGTTGCGAACCTTCTTGATCTTGATTGATCCTTCTTAAATGTTTTGGAAAATCAATGCCCAAAGTGTGGAGTCTGTGCACCTGTGGAGAAACAATGGAGGATTGTTAAATGTTTGGCGACGTCTGCTGTAGATATTGTATCGTGTGTCGTGGCGGCGGCGGCGGCGGCGCGTAGGCGGCCTGCGCTCGGCCACAACTAGTTATGTAAACATGAGCCCCCCGGCCACTACCGCCTTGTGCTATGTGCCCACCGAGCTCACGTACATACCGAGTAGCTTAGGAAAACATCACTGAATTAAATGCCAAGGCAGAGATGTCATTTCACTATAATGTTTAGAAAGCCAAACACTTTTACGGCTAGTTTATGACTTGTCTATAAAATCAGTGACATGTGTTAGGCGACGACGACTGAGTAAGCTACGTAAGAAGGTAAGTTTAATTTGAAAAAAATCTTCGTGGCCGTCGATATAGAATGTGGTGGTGTTTGTATAGGACGGTTGATATATTTTATTTGCACAAATCGAGGGACGATGGAGGGTTTGTGGTTACACATTGTTTGAAATTTGTGGTTTCTAAACACCTTCGTGTCTAGATGATGTTTAAAGAAATAAGTACTTACTACAGACACTTCATCCTATTCATAACAGTATTCATAGGAGGGTATATATGTATCATCATCATAATCAAATCTACTGATTGTGAATGCATAATAGAAACAGTCACAAAATCAATGTAACATAATTTATCTTGCATAAGCAATGATTGTTTAACAAGTGATCCCACCGTAGTAGACCATTTCTGAGTCTGATTTATTGACAGAGACAGACCATTAAGCTTGAGTTGGACTTGCCGCTGCAGAAGATTTGAAATCAGATATTGTGTGTACAGTACTATACGAGTTAGTAGAAAGCGTCTGTCCAGTTCAGTTTACAGTGGCATTGTGTCTGAGGCAAAATATTTTCATTTGTAACGAGACATTGACCATTCATGTAACTTGACTCTAATAGGTAGTCAAGAGTCGCAGACTCGCAGCGCGCTTATAGAGTCGTATATTTTTTAAATCACAATATCATAATATTACCTGTCCCTAGTCATAGGTAAGCATTCGATTTAAAATAACAGAGATTACGAATATAGCTATACTAACTTGTAGCTTTTATATTGTTTCTGTCCAAAAAATCCACTGTCGGAAATATTTATTTTAAAATTTATGTGTCAAGAAAAATCATATTACAGAACAAAGGTCGGCGTTGGCTAAAATAAATCGCAGACTGACAATAATGTGGACAAGGCGACCGTTTCAGGCCCTAATGAGGCATTCTTCGAGGACACAATAAAGCAGGGAATGCTGTGGTCACTTTATAAGTTCGCCGAAGTGAGCTGATTTAGCAAAGCAAGCACCCGTCATTTCGGGATATTTACGAGTAACTGTTCGCTAAGCCACTTTAATTGGACCGTCTGCCCGGACTCCGATATTTCAAGCGTCCAAAAAGTTGCTCATTTGAATAAAAGGCCTTAACACTGGCCGGATTATAATATAAATGGCCACGATTCGATTTTCGAATATTCCGAGTGTTCGCGACTATATTTTGACTTGCGGGCATCATTTGCGCGGCTGTCGTGTCGTTATCTTGGTTTAATATTCATATTCGTGTAGTGTTTTGTTTCGACGCTACCTGCCACGCTTGGCCAGTTTTTTTAAAGGACAACGAATTTGAGATTTCAATTTATAGCCCTCAGCATAGGTGGTTATTATCTACAAATTTAAATTAATGGTTATTGTTAAAATAACGTTTGATTGTTATTCATGTCACGTCCATTAAATATTTATCTATGAAAATAAATAAATAAGTATGAAAATGTAAGAAAAAAAGCACGATATTTTAACATATGTAAAGATTTTATAAATAAACCATAGCCTTTAGTTACTTAACTAACTTTATTACTAGATGCAAAATGTTTTACCGTTTACTCCGTTTAACTCAGTTTGCCATTCACCTGCTTACTTAACTAGGCATCTACCGTATCGCTGCTATAACTAGAAATGATCTATGCTATTCTACTTACTTAATTGGAACACCACAAGTTGTATCTCTAAAATACATTTTACAAATCCACCTACAGATTTACTCTACATAATCCTTGAACTCAATATTCTATCTAAATATCTATCCTACTATTGTATTGTCTAGAATCTAGATGCTATAGTTATTCTTATTACTCACCATTATTGCCGACGTCGGAACTTACCTCTTTGTATAATAATATATTATTTACCTAAGTATTTCAGTATTTCTAAGTTTTAAATAAGTACCCTTCAAGTTATTGTTAAAAGTTTGCATTTAATTAAAATGCCAATAAAGAATCAAAAATCTATATCAACGTTTACAAGAACTAACAGCTAAGTACTTATAATCCTAACTAATATTATAAATGCGAAAGTAACTGTGTCTGTCTGTCTGTCTGTCTGTTACTCTTTCACGCCAAAACTACTGAACGGATTTGAATGAAATTTGGTATACATATGGTCTAGACCCTGGGAAAGAACATAGGCTACTTTTTATCCCGGAATTCCCACGGGAAAAACTTTTTAAGGCGACGCGAAGCGCGCGGGAACAGCTAGTAATTTATAAAAGTACCTAAGCTTTTGAAATCACATCAGGTACATATACAAGTATACACATAAGTAATATAATATATTATATTAAAATATTATTATCTATTGAAGTCTAGAAGTATCATGGTAAACCCGGGTTGAACCGGTCGTAGAGTAACACGCGCAGCGCACGCGCCGCCCCCGCCCGCCTCGCCCCGCCTCACCCCGCTCCGTCGACAGAACTGGCTCGGACACTGCTAGATCTCTACCCCCTACTATTACAATAATAGCCCTAATTGTATCTAGCTGCTCCTTTTTGCAATTTCGCTTTCAGACTTAGAATACAAGAATGACAGATGTTTGAGGTCACGTAATGAGGTCTAATGGACAACATTTCATTTTCTTTACCCTATATTTTTATTAGCTATTCGGAAAGATTACAGAAAATTAGTGGACCCGTATTTTTTTATTTTGTATATACATTAATTTTTGCATGTTATTTTTAACTTTAAAGTTAATTATTTTAAAACCGGAAGTGAAGTCACATATTAGGCTAAATTTTTATTTTTGTCTATTGCCCGAGTCTCGAAAAAAAAACATAAATGACACTGACAAGTGACATTTAAACTTTGTTTACATGCCAACCAACAAATGGGTCATTTTCAAATGACATTGATATTTCTGATGATGGAAAGTAGGTACTTATCATGTAAAAAAATAAGCAGAAGCATTTTTTCAGCTGTGTAGGCGGTGGCATGCTCTGGGACATATTATATAGAGGTCATCTGTTAATAATAAATAAAAAAATAGTCAGAAAGTGTCAGAACAGAATTAATGAAAATGACCCAAATAAACAACGTCACGATAAAACGTCAAATTCAATCAAAAATGAAAGTGACAGTTACTTTGTTTTTAAATCTATAGGCTTTGATCATCAAAATGCATCGCACCTGATGCATGACGTCATCAGCACTTTTTTACTATTTTATGATTTTCTCGAAAATAATACATCCAAAAAATACAAAAACATTTTTTTTGTGTCCTTCAGAGCTAAATCTCGAAATGGTTTTCGATTTATAGCAGCTTTAGTTTTTTGAAATGTTGTCCATTATCTGGCCATGATTGTCTACATTCTTTTACGACAGCATTTCGTGTTTGAGATGAGCATAGTTCAGGTAGGACACTGCGATCTAAGAATAGATCTAGAATGTTAGATTACCTAGTAATTATATTATTGAGTTACACCGGTAAACAGCTAGCAAAAATGCAGTACAGTTTGTCATTATAGTTATGCAGTTTAGAGCCAACAGTTTGCAATTTCCGAAGTAGGTAGTTAGTGTCCTACCCATTGTCCGAGCTAGCCGTTCTAGTAACGGGTCCAATCATGATACAACTGCTTATTTATGTATCGGCGATAAGTATCTGGTCTGCTTTGCCTACGCCCCTCGTCTCTTCCCTAGGGCCTGCTCTCTCCAATACTGTTTAACGGAACATTCTCCTATTTTCAGGCGGACATTGGCGCGCGGCCGTATCCTGCCTTTTATTGTTATTAAGATTATCTCACGTTTATGTGCTGTTGAAATGCTTTGCGTTGTTCTATCGGAGCTTTATACGGAGCTATAAACTGCGATTTTATTTCAGGGTGGGTTTACTGTAGTCTTTATCTTTATCTTATTGCAGCACCGTGCACGTGCACAAACCTTTATGACTGTCTCGCAGTCCTTCTGGCATAGCTTTATTACATTCTATCTGTATGTGTCACTGGTGAAGTGAGCACTCAATCAGATATTGTGACTAGAGCCACTTTAAAAAAGTCGATTAAAATTATCTCCTTATTTATTGTCAGTAATTAATTCAGTAGGTCGGCGTGGAGGCGGTAATTACGGAGGCAAATGACGAGAAATATGGCCTCCGAAGGCCTTCCACTGCTTGAAACAAACCCGATATCTTAATGAGACTTGTAAACGAATGTCGCTTGATACTGCTTTCGACATACAGTTTTTTTATACCTAATGAACTCGACGGAGGCCTAGTTACATACATCAGATTTTGGGCGTAATTATCGTTGGTTTGTAGTACGTAAATTGAAATTGAGCACTGCTGAGCCAAATTTGGCAAATAATTATAAGTAACTTGTTTTATTTAAAGGTACCTACATATAGTATGTAGTAGTATAAAAATTGGTTAGTAACCGCCCGTAACCTTCTTAAAGTGTTTTAACATATGTTTCAGGTCAAACACTACATAAATCTTCACCAACTGCTCCGCATATTTCAAACTTGTCGTGTATAAATTAGCAACAACTCGCAAGATAAGCTGCTCTACCGATATGATCTAGAGCTAGCATTGTTCTATCGATATCGATACCGCAGATTTATTGCAAGTGTTGGCGTATTTAATGAGGTGAAACAAAACGAAATAAGATTGTGTGGCGCGTGCCGCAAGGCCGGCGCAGGAGTCAGGTCTCCTCGAGCCGCTCGCTGCACCAGCTCTATAAGGACTGCGGTGTCATGCCTCTCCGTATTCGCACAAGCGTCGCCCGATAGGGAAGCACCTCGCATTCGTCATTGCACGCCTGTCGGAGCGCGATATCGATGACCACTTGTAACCTCTATAAGGCACTGTTTTGCAATCGACGCTGCTATTCCTTTATTCAAATTAGCTACTCAAAAAAGCCAAACATATACCGACTGGTGGCAATTAAAACTCACCGTATGACCATAAATCCGGCGAGATGACACCGAACATTTGGCTGAGAAAAAACACATTCGAATGCAAAGCGAAACATACGCACGCCATAAATTGGCGTTCGTGGTAAATTTACAAATTAAACTTGATCACGGTGGCCTACATAAGGTCGGGTAGGGTACAAGAGAAGCGGTTGGTACGGGGAATTTGTACGACGTTTTGTCCGACGGTCGATAGCAGAACAACGCATACATGTTTAGTAGATTACATTTGCGGTGAGCCGCGGGCGGGATATGTCCGGAGTCGACTCGGCTCTGGTTCTCGGTTTGCGAAATAATAACCTCGGTCCGCGCCCGCCGCCGCCGCCGCCGCCGCCGCCCCGCTCCGGCCGAGCTATAAATTGTCCACAGCCCCCGGCGCGCGGCACGCAACCTCAATGCGGAAAATATTATACCTGAGCACTGGTTTACGACTATAGCCAGCTAGACGGAGTTAGCGTAGCCTGTGGCACCAGCCTCGTACAGCGCCGCCAACTTGCATGCACGCGGGATAATATGAAAACTCAAAATCCAATTGGAATCTGTCAGACATCGACAGTAGCGCCACTTTCATCTTTTAGTCGCCTCGAAAAGTATAAAAGAATTATAAGCCCTTATTTTACAACACGGTTTTGAAAAGATCTTGGTGATTTCATTGCTTACTTTTATGTCCGGGAGTGAGCTGGCAGTGAAACCTTCTGTTGCAACATAGCAAGGATCGTTTATGACTCGTGGAGTACAAAGTTTGCTTATAAAGAGAATAAAGGATTGTTGTGCTTTAAAAAAAGTTTCTTTGATATGAAGCAACAATGGTGTCTGACTGTTTTGTAAGTTTTGTTAGGTCATTTTAAATGAAATATATACCTATGTACGTATTTATTGATTTCCTCCTGTGGCCTCTCTTGCTGTAACTGAACAAGCCGAGACATCACGCAAGCCTACGGCGATACTACGCGTGGAAATTATGGCTTCAGCACTATCTACTTAATTATTATTGTAAGCAACAGGTGTAGTACTTGTGTTTACTTTGTAACATGTTAATAAAGGTCAATAATTACGAATAAATTAACAAGCACTTTAAAAGAGATCAACATATTTAAGATTGCATTTAATCTGATAAATAACGAAAGTAAATGTTCATTATTAAAGGTACCGCTAGGTGACAAACACTAGGGGCCACTTGCAGAAAGATTAAATCTAGATTTAGTGTCAAATCTCGATTTAAGAAACGTCAGTCCATATAAAATTTGACACAAAAACGAGATTTAATACTAAATCTAGATTTAATTATGATTCTGCAAGTGGCCCTAGATTTGCCCTGGCGTTTGTCACCAAGGTGACAGGATTGGCCAGTCAGAATAGCGTCAGTCACTGGCTGCCCAGGGTGCGCCAGACGAAGATAATTACACACTTATAGTGTCGGTACCGGTGGTCCGGTATTCGAGTCCCGTCACATTCCGGGCCATTGTTGTTCTCTACTCCATCGCGCCACAGATTAGTGCCGTACTTATTGATTCAGTTTTCTTTCGACACGGGGTGATTCTATCTTTTATAGTTTGCTTTTTTTAAAGTGGCGTGTCCTTAAGTTTTCGGATTAAAGTCGAGAATCGATAGAGCTAAAACTTTGGTATGGGGCAATCCGTTCCTGCGCAATACGGATCCACGGTAGAAGATGAAAGTATAGATCAGGAATAGTTCATGATGATTGAAACACCTATACATATAGTCTTCAGGAGCAATCCTGGATTGATGTCCAGGTTAGGGTGAGCCATGCACTCGAGCTCAATTGTAGTTGCTTAAAAACGTTGCAAAATTTACAAATTTTACTAAATTTTTAAAATATTAATTTTTATAATGCATTATTTATATTTATGGCTTACTTATATGAAAATTATAAAACTTAAATTGCTTTTACACAAAAACTTTCTTTTGCGAACGCGCGTTGAACTCTTTTCAATGAAAAACCTTTGTTTTAGTTGTAGCGGTCGTAGCCAAATTTTCCATTTAAATAAAAAAAATATTAAAATATTAAAAAAAAATATCATTATGATAATAAAATAAAAACATAAATCCTAACATAGTGCATGTATTTTAAAATTATTATACCTACGATTCCAGGGGATAATTAGTTTTATACCTAACTGGGTTTAATATGCTATACTTACACTATATTATATTCAATCTTTACATAGAGCATTGCGGACCTGTGTGTCTCTTTTTTCCTCAATATTACAACCTACAACAATCTATGTAGTGTAAGTAATACTAAAGTTGAAACCAAATTTTTATTATTATACCCATAGTCGTTGTAACATATGATACAGATACACCACCAAACAGTCTTAAAACAGTCTGTGGGCGTCGTAAATTTCTTTCTCAGCGTCAAAAAACCACATTATGCATTAGTAGCGGGCGGCCACAAACAAATAAACGGAGCAATGAAAACGCGAGTGACGATTTACGCATTCAGAGTACGACGCACGCACGTTCTCACGGTGTGCTGTGTGCTCGTGAGAACAAAACAAATGCCGGCTGACACAACACTACCGTGGCCGCAAACTTCATCACAGATAACTCATTGCACTTAATCTAGATCTATATCGCCACCAGGAAACCAGCATCGTAGATATTATAAGCATAAAGCAGATTTCATCGCGTCAGCGCAACCACTGTCCTTCCATCTCTTTTGAAATCAGTTCGCCGCTTGTTCGATTTTCAAATTTATGGCACAATAAACTAGATCCCGACATGAGCTTCATTAGCTATTGGCCGTTATTAATTAATCGAATCGCGGGACTTTTATTGTGATTTATATGTTAGCGTAACAAATCGCGTAGACGCTGCGAGCGCCAACTACGGACCAGTTTTGCGCAATCACCTCCCAGAGCAGCTTATCCTAAGACTCAAAATACTTTCACTAATAAATTTACGGCTTTAGTCGGTATCTCCAAGTGCTGCTATTACGTTTCAGAGTTATTCTATCGTTTGCGAAGCAATTTCATAGTTTGGTCGTTAAAGACTGGGCGTATACACCGGTTTAAGTTTAAATACTTTTAAATGATTATGATTGAGTTTCATTTACGGTGTAATTAATCCATAAAGCTAGCTGGAATATTCAAGTGATTATGGGATTGCTTAATGTTAACTACAGTAATATTTTATAATAAAATTTTTATCTTTACGACATGGTAAAGTATATACAGAATCCGTATGACCTATGTAAGTTAAGTACTATTATAAATTGAATATTATAGTCATCGTAATCTTTATTGATATTTTTTTCAGTATTTACATGACTAACTTGAGACATTCGTGATATATGGACGGTACATAATAAAGGGGACAGCATTGACATGCAGACAGACAGACAGACAGACAGGTTGACAGGTGACGCCCGTGTGAAGGGACCTTATCATTTCTGATAACATGACATGTTCCTTGAGTTCACATCACACTACAAACGATCTACCTTATATGTATGATGCATGACCCATATAAAATATATCAGGACAAGTAAAATGACAGTCTACACCAACCTGCAGGTAGCATAAATATGTACCGATGTATGAAGGTGGTTGAACATTGTGCTACACGTGAAAAAGTCGTGTCAAGAGACATTTATAGGATATCTCAATTAATATTAATACCGTAATGATTATGGTGATGCCATTAACAAGACGTCTTAATCTTTTTATACAAAATCCGTGGCCGGTTTATTAAAAAAAACCTTTAAAATCGTAAACCTAAAATAATTTAGTGTTTTTTTAATCAAAACTTTATGTTCTCATCATCAAGCGCCATAAAGTTATAAAAACCTTATGGGAAATATACATAATGATGTGGAATTATCGAAGTATTCTAATTTGTTTACAAAACTTAGATAGTGTATAAGATTACGTATGGAGTATTCACAAATATTCTTATCTGATTTTTATAATGATTATGTAGCGTGCGAATCTTATGAAATAAATATGTGAATACTGTAACTACGCTTTTCAGTCTAAAAATCTTAAAATTTTGTAGTTTTAAAATAAGGAGTGTCAACAGATTGCGAAATTGCACGGATGAAACGAGATCGAGATTCTCACGAAATCCAATAAAATACTTTAAATAAATAAGTTCACATCACGTGAGAGAATGTGATCGCCTGATAAAAGTCTGGATCCATGTCTTATCTGGGATACTTTCCCATCGATTTTGTGTGGATAAAGTATTCGCTAATTTATTTACGTTCGACAAACATGAAAATTTGTAACGTGAGAATTTTTAAACTGATTTATAAGCATGCAGTTTATAAATGTTCTGTTACGCTCATCAGTAAGTAGGAAAAAAGATTTACACTGTTTTACGGAGTTTTTTAATAACATTTTTCAAAAGTATTCATTACAATGCCTTTCCTTTCATCTGCATCGTTGCATTGCGATTGCGTGACATCAATTTGACCTATTTTCCCAAACATCTCAAGCATTTAATTACAAAAAAACACGCATCGCACCGACTGGACACACGCAACAAAGTATGGCAATTGAGCTGTTTTATCCACACCCGGGATAATTACCGTTTACCGTGAAATTTCATGTAATCGGACCGATATTCAACGCCTACCTTTGTTCTGCCAATGAAGGCAACCAATTAAGTTGATTTTGTTTACTCAGTATTCCGCACAGGCTCTCCGTGCTTTGTTTCGAAGAAATTATGGTTTAATTGATTCGTTTATTGACATTACGTTTACGAGGTGCGGTATCGTAATGAAAAGTTTGTAGTATGTTTAATTATGTATGTGACATTCACGGGGCATTTATTACTGTTTGTATTGTATACGTCGCGTTAACTCAGGTTTTTCATAACCTTTTAAGGATTTCGTTTCTTAATTACCTCATAATAATATCGTCAATTTGTTCTTAATGTGTACCGATACTTTTTGTGTCGTTTCGCAGCCGTAGCTATTTATTTATGTTTAAATGACGATCTGTCAGTAGCATGTGTTCGCTCGGCGCCTGTGACGTCAGAGCGGACGATGCGGCGCCGACAGTCCGCGCCGACACATGTCCTGAAACGATCGACCTCTGCCCCATTCAGGCGTGAAAAAAACATCTCCAGTTACCGACGACGTTACTACAAAGATTTATTTGTTATTCTTTTAACGAACTCGTTGCGGACTAATGCGGACATGTGTGTGGATTTGATCGTATTTTTCCAGTGAAATATACTTTTATTTCGAAGGATTTATACCTACACAATCTTTCAGACCTAATGCATTTTTGTTTCTGTTTTTTTGCTGGATTTTTTGGGTGTCATTCACTCTTCGATCATCCTTACACCTTTAATTTGATTTCCACATTAGAGGTTAAAAGTTCATGCCGGATTCATCTTCTATCGACCAAAGTCACATAACATAATGCTTCTATGTTCGGTGGAGTCAACCACAGGTCATGTTTGTGTAAGCAGTCGCTCACGACGACGCTGATTGGTCGTTGAGAGGGCACTTAGCACCGACTGGTTCCGTGGAACATGTACCGAGTCACTTAGTTGTGTGCACACGCGTGATCTTACATAGCACTAATTATTTAAGCCCATGTAAGCTGTATACGTCAACATAAAAACATTGATAATTAGATGAGGGGGATTTTTTTATTCCACGAAATTAGATGAATTGTAGAGGTACCAAAAATTAAATTCAGGTTTAGGCAGCATAATAATATAATCGCTGGGTTTCTTGATCAAGAAGCAATGCCACAAACTAACTCCACCGCTTATCCAACTCCATGACCAAATCAATCAGCTGTGTACCCTCGTATTACTTGTGTAGATAGATTTATAATGTGCGGAGGTGTTATTAGAGGAGTCCGGTGACAATCGGTCACCCACGCGCCCACCCGGGCACGAGCTGGCACCATTATACAATCAACGCAATCAGCCCACGGTACCCCGGCATTAAACCAGACCGGCCGTGAGATATCGCGCGCTGTCCATCCTCCGACAAGACCGGACCGCCCCGCGCCCCGCGCCGCTGCAGCCGGCAATGTAACACGTCCAACCACACTCGTTACCATCGGGAAGCAAAGTGCTGGCCTGCCAGTTATCTGTCCAGAATAGGCATGTGGTTACTCCAAGACCTACGTCAATTACGCAATTTCGATCGCAACTGTAGCGTGTGATTGTCGTGAATCATACCGGCTGATTAGATCTCATGTTATTGTTCGCGTTTAAAGTGCTGCAGGCTGTGTATGCGTTGAATTCTTTGGCTCGTGCTGGGTCGTTAAGGCTGGCGAATAATCGTAATAATCCATTCGCAGTGCGCTCGCGGGGATGGTGCGTGGGGCTGTTCGCCGCCGCCGCCGGGCCACGCTTGCCGCATATGAATACAATGGGCCACGTGCGACCCGCCCAAACCATTGTCCCATCTCACTATTGTTTCACGGAAATCCTGCATACACGCTTTGACACTTACAATAAATTGTATTGCCTGTAGAAGTACATTTATGTATGTATGAGCTCAAAGTTAAACGAACGTATAAATTTGAATTCGTTGTCGCATATACATGTGATGCATGATTTACGAGGCTTTTAACTTTGCCTGTCATTGGGCCGCGAGCTTTGAAAGCTCTGTATGAATAATAGTTGCACTTAGTATGAAACTGGATCACGGAACTGGCTGCTAGCATTGTTTCGTCAAGTCTTGTTGTGACCTAGATGGGGAAAAAACGGAGCGAGTGTTGTGGAGGCTGTGTGGGTAGGTAGGTGCGGCGTGGAGACACGGTGGTGTGTGTGTGTGTGTGTGTGTGTGTCGGGTCGATGGAGCGACACAATGCGGCGCGTGGGCCGGCGTCGCGTGACACCGCCGCCGCCTGCGCCCGCGCCGCTGCAGGGGTGACTCTCAGATGAAACACACTTATAATGGTCCAAATCATGGTTTCAAATTTATTCTAAGTTGGACATCATACTTAATTCCATCTAGGTAGGCATACAAGATATTTTTAACTAGCCAGCCGACAGGTTGTAAATTATTCTATTTTCAGATATTATTGATGTTTTTCTAAGATAGGGAATATAAATGCCAAGTTTAAGTGTCTATAAATAATATCAAGACAAGACTAGATCTAATCAAGATGTTATTGGTTTCTATATTTATATATAGACATATATATATAAACAATAAAACTCAGATGGAACTATAAATACCTACCTACAAATCAAACCAATATGAATTCATAGTCATTAAGATATTATCTCAATTATAAAAATTGGAATGTTAAGTTTCAATTACAGAATAATCGATTCTTTTTCATTTTATTGCTTCGTAATTTCTTAATTATAATGCTAATTGGAGGCAGATTCTTATCAGTATCGTCCTAAGCAAACACGGTATGTATTTTATTTAAAAAAGGTTAGTGTTGTCCAAATAGGAGACGGTAACGTAAGAAGTGTGAACCCTGCGCCGGTTGAACGCTCGCTGACATTGTTATCTCGCTGGTTTGGGCGAGAATAAATAAAACTCTTCGTAGAAAAGACACACATTTATTTTATTATTCTGCCGAGCCCCTCGTAAACCCGCGATAAACCTTTATGGGACCTGTTATCATATCATAACGAACTTTCTACATCTAAAGCATACACATACAACATGCACCATTCTGGCACAGATAAAACAAAAACTTAGGGGAACCCGGGGTAAGACGGGGTCGCTAAGGGAAATTAAAAAAAACAACAGGTTTTTATTATCACAACGTTATCAATTATTTATGGCTCATTAGGAACTTAATGACGAACACTTTGGCACAGCTTTTGCCAAAAAAGTAATCATTACAATTGACTTATTTTAAGAAATGTAAAAAATGGGAAATAAACCATCTTGCCCCGTGTACGGGGTAAGATGGGGTAAGTATACTATGTGGGGTACAAAACAGACAAACAACACTTCTTCTGTGTTTTTATCGTTAACACCAGCACCTACAGTGTGAGCCCAACGCCTGCACCTTTGACATCCGACCCAGTTTTCCTTAGATTTAAAGTAGGACTGTTGATATCCTCACAGTAGAGGTAGACACAGTCATCTTCGTTGTTATTCTTCTTCGTAGGCAGTATCTGCTTCGTCTTTTTAGCCAACTTCCCTGTAGCCCTTTTAGAGCCCTTCAACAATGTCAAATATCGACTTGGAGAAAAAAAAAACTTAACCAAGCCAGATCCGTACCCTATCTTGCCCCTCCAAAAATACCCCGTCTTGCCCCACGTTGTATTTTTTATAAAAATAATTCATAAAAAAAATACTTTTAATGTAAAAGTGATTTTGCCGATATTAAAAAAAGCGTACCAAACCTTAAATAAAAACACACAATTACCAAAAATACCACTGTTTTAGTTACTGTGTTGTGACGTTGTTTCTACCGGTCAAAAATAACATGGACACTACGCAAAAACAAACAATTGGGCTTACACAAAAAACGCATGCGCTCACACCTACTGTCACTGGCGCACTAAAGGTCAATCATTTAAGCCTTTCTATTGACTCATTACTCAGATTCCTAAGATGTATAGTTTTGCATATATGTGGGGGGGTCCCGTCTTACCCCGTGACCCCATCTTACCCCGGGTTCCCCTACAACATTTTTTCTAATAACAATTTCATACCATAACAAATGGCTGATGGTTCTGACTCTTGACACTGCAAAAGATTAACTTTTAAAAGGAATTTAGATAATTACACTACACAAAAGAGTTGAGCAATTTACATAACCCGTCGAAGTCGATATTCTCAAAGCTCTTTAATGCCGCTATAGATTGGAATATAAATTTGAAACTGTCGCTATCGTAAAACGAGCTTTTGTTTGGGCATTAGCATTCGTATGCTAAAATCGCGCATTATTCTTACTTCTCCGATATTTTCGATATTCAATAGAGCAATAAATAATGAAAGGAAAAAAAACTGAAGTCCGGCAAATTAGTGTCCAAATGACAACATTTTGGTGATCGGGAGGTGCGCGTGACTACATTTCGGCGGTACATCTTTTGACCTAAGCCGGAGGGAGATGATAATACGAATGTAAGTGAGGTGTGACTGAGATGGAAGACAAAAAGGTCTGTCAGTCGTTTGTTTCGGGACATTAGCTGCTTTTAGCCAGATATCGGCGCCCGGCGTCATTTGCCTCGTAATGGGACGGGATTACCTCAATTTGAATCTTTAGATGATAATGCTCATTTTGTCTCTTTTTGAAGCACTGCACGAACTTCCATGTAATGTTGACTTTCCATATCGAAGGTTGCTCAGAGCGTAGAAGAGAGAAGGCGTCGATCATGCCTCACAATAAAGTTATTGACCTCAATTTTAAAGGTACCTACGCTAGTACTTTAGTTAGAAGACCTATGATAAAGAACCCACAAAAATATAATATACCGTTGAATTCAGAGGGTCATGCGGTCATGCCCTTTCCCCGCCAAAATTGCCGAAATTACCAGCAGATATCTATATTTGTCACTAATCAAGCCGTTACCAATATTGCTCCTAATATAGAACACGGAACAACTTGCAACAGTTAACACTCGTAAAGTTATGGAATAAAAAGTTTAGTTTTTGTGATGTTTTTTGTTGTTGTGTTTGTGTTAGCTCGCGTCCTGATAATCCGTGGGTGGAGCGGCGTGGGCCGGCAACCAGGGCACTTTCACAACCTTCTTGGGACACTAAATAACTCCTTTTATTTCCCTTAGGACAAATATCGAGTTACGAATGTTGCAGCGAAATGCGAATGTTGTTGTTTTGAAGATGCTTTTTTGTTTCGACTTAGCAAAATGTCCGTTGCTTATTTGATATTTAATATAGTAATCTACATGTACCTATGTAAGTTTGAGTAGATAAGAAGTATATAAGTACCTACATATTTTTATCAGAAACAGTAATTAAATAATGACAAAAGCTGATAACATTATTCATAATCATAAACTCAACAAACCATTAGCTAATCGAGTAAGTAATATCCGACGCACTTCATAGAGAATCTCTCGAATCTCTTCGTTAAAAAAACTTATCCAAAGGTGTAGCACCCCTGAAATCTTACAAGGGCTGTCCTAGACACAGGGGTACGCAACCTGTGGGCACACGTGTGGCTCGAACCCTCCGCACCGACCACATTAGCCGCACACTTGTTCAACTATTATACACTCACGGGCAATGAAAAGGTTCCACTCAGAAAAGCACTAAAATACTTATAAACTGAAAAGGCTAGCTTAATGCCGTCTTCTGCAACATTAAAGTACATTTATCAGAGCATCACGATATAACAAACTAAAATCGGTAATATTTTGTTCCAATTTTAAATTTAATCTTTGAAAAAAATGGGGTCGTTTGTTATCGGAATTTTGTGAGTGGAACGTTTTCATTGCCTGGCAGTGTATTAATTTACACAACACATATTTCAACACACCCCATTTAGGGTAAGAAATGCCCACGATCACAAGAAATTAAAGACACAAAAAAAGCGGAAATATTTGTGATCATGGGACATTTATAGTTATATAGATTTGTAGGTAATTGATTATAGCCATAAATTTCGATATCAATAGGAAATGGGGATAGTTCAGTCGTTCACGGCAGCTCGTATGTTCTTGAATAAACATCACTTGATATATGGGTATCATTTTGTACGAAATACATTAACTAATCGAAATACGCCTTTTATATTAGTGCATATAAATTATATAAAAGTGCCAATACCAATAAATATGTGAAGTGATAAAATAATTCAAATGAATACTGTTAGAAACGTTTTTTATGTGTTAATCTTGATGGATAGCGTTGAAGGTGTTCTTAAAACACCTACTCACACGAATTTTAGTTTCCTACTTTTACATACTTTTTATCGATGTTTTTATTGAGGCTATGTTTAATCAAAAACTATGTCTACCTAAATTAGGATTTTCAACTAAAACAAGGACAACTGAGGTAAATGGTTAAGATAAGAAAGTGTCCTTAGACAGAACCAGTTTAATTACTCCACATGGCACCGCTAGCCATTTAACCTCTACCAGACTACGGTAAAGCCGTAATACCACGAAGGTATGCTTACTGCTCAGTGGTAATTTAACAAAGAAAAGCTTTCCATAAAACACGAAAAACAACCATTACGATCTAGGCCTGACCACAAGGGACAGCAAAGGGCATTTTTTATGACGCAGTCGTGTAAAATCTTTACGTGTTATCTTTTATGTTCGCTGCAGTCGTATATTACAGTTTTATAGTTACCGTTCGGGGCCTGTGGGCTCGGATTTAGAGACGTTAAAGACCAACTGGAGCTTTTGTGACCGAGATAAACATTAGGTAGCAGAGTAAACGAGTCGCGCACTGGAAATTTGAACAGTTGGCCCTAACTTCATAAGTTATACTTACAGCTGTTTTATAACAATCCATAACTGACATGCGGCTATCGAATAAATATAAAAAGGAAATGTTCGTTCTCCATGGTGAGTGGGTGCCGTGTAGGCGCGGGTACTACAGTGCGGCCCACGTGCACAGATCGCAGATTGCCATTGTGCCGTGAGCTGGTTTACGAGACCGGCGGGCGCAGATATCAGCCTGAGTAGCCTGACACTCGGCGATCTAGCCGCTGCCGGCGATCTAGATCCAGCGTCACTGCCCGGCAACCGGCTCAGTGGGCGGCACCTCTGCTTCATTTACTTGCCAACGCTTATAAAACAATGTTACTCGGCTGTAAAATTTACAATTATAAAATACCCAGCTCCATAAACAAGAATTGTCTTTAATTTCGAGGCATGTCAACAAAAATCCAATTACAGGGTGCAGTTTTTGTTGTTTTACACCATAAAGCGCGGTGGCGCGGCAGGGCCCGGCGGCAGTTTGGAAATATTTTTTAATAATTTTTATGGAGTCAAATAAGTGGACTCGCCGCGCCGTGTCGCCGCGGACGGAATATGTAATGAGCTTTCCACCAAAAAATGTCTTCGGTAGCCGCGGCCCAATCAAACTGTCCAAATATGATTAAGGCTACTTTCAGAATACCGGCTTCATGATTTAAATCCTGTCCTTTGAGGTAAAATTGCAACAAAACCAGCGCATCAAGGATCTACCTAACTTTATGATGAGAACGTACCTTAAGGTTGACTGGAACCAATTGCTCTACTACTTTACCCTATCTATGGGGAGTAACTAACTGATATAATAGTAGCATTTAGCCTTTGCACTGGCACATCTTATAACGATGGGTATATATATATAGTTACTAACAGTTGTAATTTTGGCATTTAGGCCTTCCTACCCTAGAAAGAAACCCTATCACCCAACTAACATTCCCCCTCTTTTGTTCCAGCGGTCTCTCCTACACGTCCTCTCAAGAGCGAGGGGTGACTCCAGTCTACCTGCGATGCCGCGAGGGGGCAGTCACCTGGATGTACCCGCGGGGGGCGCTGCGGCTGCTGTTCCGCCCCCCGCTGCCGGGCGACGAGCGGGACTTCTCCGTCTGCGTCCGGGTCATCCGGAGGGACGACCCGCCTGACCTGTTCCGGGAGGTGGAGATTGGGGCGGAGGATATTGAAGGTATGTAGATGATGTGATGTGATGACGTTGGTAGATGATGGTGGGGTGGTGGGTTTTGTCCATCGGTGTGTCTATGAGCTCTGTCTGTACGTCTTGTACGAGTTTTCAAATTTATGTAAACGAAAAAAGCTGTAAGCTTAGGCATATATCTACTTTTAGGTAAACCTAGGTACCTACCCCTCCTCTACTTATATCGTTTACTGTAAGAGTCACAAAAAAAAACGTTTTTAGTTCTATCTATGTCATGTGCAACATGCATTTGGTTAACAAGTTTCTTACAAACACGCAGGGTCCAGCAATATGTAAATTCCAATTGGGAAACCGTTTCCACTATGGGAGTTCAAATACGTTACACGGTACAATATGTAAAGTAGGCACGAGCGGTGCCTGATATAGGTACTCAGTACTGGATCTGGCTGGAGGTAAATAAATATTAAAGTGTCATTTAGTGAGGCTATTAGCACTCAGAGGCTCCTCATATGGAAGTTAAATCCTCGAGTAACTCGCGGGCATTTCCCGCAAAACAGATTCCTTCGCACCGTTTAGGATAAGTTACTTTTGCAAACCAATAAAGCAGTCTGCTATTGGACACAAGTCCATATATCTGGACAGTTATGCCATAATCTCCACTTATCAGGTCTAGAAGTACAGTCTACCACAGAAATTGCTGCCTCATGTCACTAACAGTCTTACGAAGACTTATATGCGTAGTTTAATTTATGTCTAATCATGTGTGTTTATTGCCAATAGTGAAGCCGCAGCGTTTCCCGGCGCGTCTGTTCGTGGAGAGCCCGCACAAGCTGGTGCCGCTGTACGCCCCCGACGACGGCGACCCGCGCGAGCTGCGCTGCTTCCGGAGCCGCAAGGGACGCGCCGCACTCTACGTCGAGGCCGAACCAGAGGAGGGACCCACCAAGAGAACCGCCACCCTCAGATACGAAGCCCGCCCCCTAAATAGAAGGCACTACGACCCCGCCACCGCAGACTGCAGGCCCTGCTCCGAAGCGGAGATGGAACTCGCCTTCTGCACCAGCGATCTAGGTAAGCTATTACAAAGTCACCGCAGTAATGACTAAGCAGAAGCGAGAATGTTAATAAACCCCCGACCGCGCCGCCGCACGCCAATTTGTCGCAATCATTGAGATTCTCCGCGCCTCAAATTAAATTAAATTAAAACTTAATAGCAACGGAATATAATTTCTCGCGTGGCCGCATAAAAGTATTTGGACCGGGCGACCGAGTTTGTCATTCGGTGAAGTCGTTATTTTAAAAATTCTCTCTGTTTTCCCCAAATTTCACATTACGGCATACCTAACTTGTGGGTAGGTTGGCACATCAGCATAACATCGCATTGTCGGTCGGTTCTTTTGTGGTTAGCGAATGCTAAGTGCATTAAACTCCGCGAGATGCGTTCTAAGAAGTCGGTACGTGATAAAAGTTACGTTAAAACCGGAATGATTATAATCAGGAAGCGTTTATGCAGCCGCTATCTGCGTAAGGAGGATAGGCAGGACGGGCTGCGCACGCGTCGCCACGGGGCTCCGTCGAGCTGTAGGACGTTTTTATCCAAGTTTTACTCTTATTTTTATAAATATTAAAATGATTGTGGAGTTATGTGCTGTGCCTCGCTGCTCCCCGCGGGGCGGTGGGCGGCCAGCCAGCATTAGCCGGCTCCACACGATCTATCATTCAAATTTGTGTTTGTCATGCTACATAATTATTGATATTTTTTATTCAAATGACACTAATCGACGTACCGTACCACTTTTGAGGCCTAAACGTGGGTCGACCGAACAACAAAATTGAATCCAATTATACGTAACTATTAGGCAAGATACCGATAGTTGGCCTACCTACTACGTACTATATCTAACTATTTTACTATGAATGATACAATATATTCCTAACTTTAAAATATTGCCGTAAGTAATGAGTTCAAGCTATTAAACCACAACGATTCCGCACCGTCAGATAATAAAATGAATGTTAGATGCAGAATAAAAAGTTTTTAATTGTAGACAACCAAACTAATCCATGGGAACGCAGTAACGTTGACGGATGATATCTAGTTAGTCAAACACTGCACTATAATTATTGGTCGGATCTTGTCGTGGGTTGATGACCGTTTACTCGCCATCACTCTAACTAAACGCATTCACTTATCTCAACTCGGACAAACGTTTAGAAAAAGTTCTATTTGCTGACTCACTTTTTGACATGCGAAAAAACGATCTTCGCCTTTGACAATAGATACCAAGCAACTTGAGGTGATTAATGGGTAGATAGAGGTAGTACCGTGTTGCTCACAAAGTCACAACCAATCTATATCTTGAAACGACTGTGCCGGTCACAAAGAGTTTTTTGTCTGACTCAAAAGTCCAAGACACAGGCTGACGTCAACGTACCCATTTGATAGCAACCATTATTTATTGGCTAATGGAACGACATTGTAGATTGCCGGTCAAACGGAATCGTTTGCTTTAACCTTCCAACAAGATGCCAACTGGTTTAAATTGTTACAATTTGCTATTTTGTTTAGAGTACATACCTACGCAGTAATGGCAGAAAACCAATTAGGTATACACGGGTGCACTAACAAGGTATAGCTATACGTAGTATATGTAGAGGTCAATTAAGTTAGGTTTACAGCAATTAATTTTATGTGGTTAGGTGTCTAGCTAAGTTTTGAAACAGACTACGGATGATACCATGAACATTATAATATCTGTTCAGTTACATATTTAAAGCAGAATTTTACATGAAATTCCTTAATCAATGTATAATCGAAGATGACAACTGAACGTTATCATGAAGACAATCACATAGAAATACACAACATAACATTTATGACGAATACCAGTTTCAACCCCAGCACCACAACTACCAAGGCACAAAACTAATCCCAGCTCCTTGTTACAGTATCCCGCGGCATAATCGTGGGCAGTGAGAATCGCCTGGACCTGGACAGCACCCAGCTGACGCTGCGGGTGACCAAGCTCATCCGCGCTCTCGGCAGAGAAGAGGACCCCCGGGATGAGAAGCCACAGGATGACGATGAATATTACAGGTGAGGATTGAGAGATAGATCAGTTCGTGTAGAATAGGGACCACGAATACGTTATAGCACTCCTTCATAGACATACCTAGACTTACTACCTACAGGTTGTTAAAAAAAGGTATAGTAAGCCGAAAGAGGGTGACATAGGAGGGCATACGCAACCACTGTTGTTTTATGACTTTGGAAATTTCATGATGATAAAATAAGTTTAGTTACGTAGTAAAAATCGAACCTTTACCACCGTATACCTATCTTCCTGCCTAACTAAACCAATCATTCCTCCCCAGATACGACACGGAGAATCGTCTCGACACGACGACTCACAGGAACCACAGGCGGCGGCGGAAAGAGCGCTCCCTACACGCACACGTTCACGTGGCGTCAGCGTGCGGCGCCGCGCAGGGCTCCGGAGAGTTCCTCGTCATGGCACGACGGAGGCTCGGCCGGTACTCACTGGTCTGCGCGCCCAGAATAGAAGACTGGATCGACCTGGTCAAGAGAAGAAAAGCCGACGGCAGCGCCTATTGCGTTCTACAGCATTGAATGGTTTTGAACGTAACGGTTTTCAAAATGGCGGCGTGTGGTTGGTTGTGGACTTTAAGTTTGTTGTTGTAAATATAAGGTGATGATTGTAAGATATGGGAGTATTGGTGTTGAAATGTTTCAGTGTAAATTGGTACATAGAAAGTAAAGTTATTACCTATTAGCTTGCCATATAATAGCTTGTTTCAAAATGCAATAATGTACAAATGTATTTAGTTACTGTAAATAGTTATAACAGAGAAATACATATATGCCTATTTAGTTAGTAGAGAAAAGTGTGGTCCAGAGTGCCAAATTGTATAAGATCTTCATTCATAGATGTAAGGTTGATCTCAACTGTACATATTTTTAATATAAAAGAGTTTAAATACCGTAACATTAAGGTAATATAGACCGATATCGCACAAAACTTGGTGCTGTTACAGTTATGATAACAAATAACTTAAGTATTTCAGTTCTTCCGTTTAAAAAATGATATGTAAATAGTTTACAATTGATGAATATATATTTGGATTGATAGAAACATAATTATATTTTGCTTTATATACCTACGTAAAAAGACGATGTAAAAGTAGTGATATCGTATAAGGTGCGATAGTAGATTGTTCTCAATAATATATTTTAATGCTTAGTAGTTAAGACGATTTGTGATATAGAATACAAACAACGATTATTAACTTGAAAGTGCCTATTGTAAATATAGATGTTTCGTCTGCCTAGTTTTAAAAGAAAAGTCCTACCTTAACTACATCATAGTATAATGTGGCTTTGACACAGTGAACTTTTCTTTGTAAACAAGGTATAAGAAACATTAGGATATTGCAAGAAAAAGTTTATAAATATATGTGTAGTGAAAAGAGCTGTTGAATAAAAACATTCAAAATATTATAACGTCTTTGTTTTAATTATAGGTATTGAAGTAGTTTGAGCTTGTCTGAAACCTAAAAACTAAAAAGTTGAGATTTAGATTAAGAAAGCATTTTAAATGCTTTCTTTCTTTCTGGCCTTCAGTTGTTGGCTAGGACTCTTAGGACTGAGCTGAATGAAACAATATACATTCCAATTAGCAATTCATTTATTGAAAAAAACATACCACATAGAAAAACTACTCGGCACGGTTTAACTCTTAACTATAATATCACATAAACACTTATAATTTCATACACTATATACAAGAAATAATATTTAATATAGATAATTTAGTTTTAAAAAATCATAAGGATATAACAAAAACAAAATATCAATATAAATAACGAAAAATTGGGAAAATTACATCTTGGTTTAATTCATAGACGTCATTAATCATTATAAAGGATAAAGGCTGGTGAAATAACCAATGAAGACGTGAGAAAGGACAGAGAGTCGCCATTGCGCGTCTCGAGACCAATACTTACTTGGTGTGTCGGTAAGTTATATATTTGGTACAGGTACAACAAATAGTGATATGTAAATATTATGTTCTTATTTCAAAAGTGTAATAATTATATTTTTGTGATGCATCTTTAAATTTGAATAACTCACATAAATACTTAGTACAGGTTCAAAAATTCATAAGACTTTACACAGGTCTAAAGGTTTAAATAACTTTTTCATATAGGATTTATCTAAAAAAATATACTTAGGTTTGGTAAATAAGTATAGATAATTATGCAGTTTCGATATAAAGTGATGATATTTTGGCAACTGGTGATCTAGCAAACTTTCAAGGTGAAACACGACCTAACTACACTTATAGCACAAACATAGGAATAATCAGGAGATGCTGATCCATAAGTAATCTACATAATTCTACAATACTTGAAGATGTGACTATCAGCCAAGGTACACAGTATCCTAAGTTTAAACAATGGAAGTGTAACTGATAGAGATTTAGTTTCATTACGTAGCAGTACTCATTTGTCATGAAATTAAACGTATATTATATCACTCTAGAGCTTAAACCTTAAACGCAGTATGAGCAACCTCAGCCTTGCATTCTACCCAGTCTCGGTCACAGACATTCACTAACACTTCCTGAACTATATCATTTACTTACACAGTTATTTGTGCTTCTAATTATAAATATGTCAAATCAATTATACCAATAATTTAGCAATGAAACTTAGCTGAGGGACATCGTAGCAAGGGTCGTGACATAAAACATAACAAATGCGCTGACAAAAATATACAATGTTATCCAACGCAATTATAAAAATTACTAGAGTTATAATAATATATCCTATATAATATATGCTTATATATTTGGCTACAAAATGCAAAAAATATTAACTATCTGGAGGGAAATTGACAACCAAATTTACACTAAAACTGCAGCCGTATGACATGGTGCAAGCAAACACGTAAATGCTTTTAACTATTACTAACACAAGCATAGAAAATATTATTCAACTAAAATGTGATGTGCTGATGTGTATACTATACAGGTAGAGTACAACATTTTACATAAAGTTTATCGACTAAAAGCTACAAGGATACAAAAATAAAGGGTAATTAGATTTCAAAATAGATGTGATATTTTTGATATATAATATTTTATGCATGTGTATTTATAATCTTAAATTTTTATCAACATGTAACAGGGTATTAGAAATATTACATTTTAAGACGGATTATTGTCAAATTATTCGTTTGGGGAAGCTCAGACATCCGATGTCAAAAAACAATGTGGAAATCCATCCCAAATATTAAGCCTCAACTAAAACAAAGAACTGGTTATACAAAGAAAAAAAAATGCCTTCAACGAAACGATATAACAGAATATACATCACAATAATTGGTAATACTTTTGTGCTTTGTAAAACTAACCAACTGTTAATCTATCAAAGAATGATGAGGTTTGTTAGTTTGACAAGGTACAAAAATGCTGTTTGAACCGAACTGTACACTACCTACATAAAATATGAAAACTAACAGTTAAAAATACATATACCTAAATAAATATAACAATATGTGACATTAATAAAACCAATTAGAAATAATTAAATTGTGCTAATCTTGAAATAAAACTATAGTTTAAAAATTATATTATTACCCATTGCACAAAGAGTCAAATATTTTGTAAATATTTAGACATTCTTACATGAATTTACAAAATATTGATATAAGAGAAAACATTCTCACTGAAATGGTTCATAGATTTTGTTTTTACCTACTTAAACAGCTGTATGCTTTAGTAAAAGATAAGAAGGTACATAAATATAGAATACTTTAAAATTATCATGTAAGTACGTATTGAATACGTTGAGTTTTCAAATATGCAGTAAATATAGAAGCCAATCTCTATGACCACTTATTTTCTAAGGGAAAAGGCAAGTTGACATTATGTTTGACACAAAAATATAACTCCCTTATTCATAAAAAAGTTAGTAGACACTTTAGCTATTGAACTGTGTTGTCCCTCTCCGTCAAAGGATAAAATGTTATCTGTCAGACAGTGACAAAACAGTTCAATAGCTAAAGGATCCACTAACTTTTGTATGTATAAGGTGGTAAGATTGTAACTACCTGTGGCATTTACAAGTTATTTATTAATTCCAAAGATTTACATCTATCGGAACTTAGTTATGATCTAGATTGGAACCAATGTATGGACATCAAATTCAAGACTACTAAATATTGCACACAGAATTAAAAAAAACCAAATTCCTGTTTGGATATCATTAGAATATGAGTTTAAAGTTATTCAATGCATATACTTAATACAAATTATGCAAAGGGACGCTTACTTGGAATGTATCCAAATAACTTTCAATCGAAACATGTCTTTTATCAAGTAAAATAAATCGAATATTGTTACTGTTTTCTCTGAATTTATAACATTCTACAGTACTTGCTTACGTTTAACACACATTCTATTCAGTATTTACGCTAGACTCGAAACGTTAGAGCAGGATAGAACCATAAGGCAAAGAGTCGCGTACGTTGCGTGGCATGACACACGACACGTCAAAACATGTCTATGCGTTAAGGGTGCGTTTATAATCAATAAACGATCACTGGCGTTTTCATTTTCGCCGCACTGCAACTGCAATACTGCACACAATCAACGTCCCGCGTTTCTAAATGAGCAATAAACCTGTCTCGCTCCCACTAACCGCACCACTATACCTGTCTCATTCACTCGAAGTCGATGGCCATAAACCTCTCCCACTATACCTGTCTCTTTCACTCGAAGTCGACGGGCGTGGGCGTCATGAGGTCGATCATGAAGTCCTCCATGTTGGGCAACACGAGAAACTTCTCGAACTCTTTGGCCAACTTCTCCTCGATCCAGTTGGAGATGTGCGCGAAGCGGAGAGCGCGCGCGCCGAACGCCGGACGCGCTTTCAGGACCAGCTGCGGGTTTGTGCGGAATCTGTTGGAAAATATAGTAAAGTTGGTTATAATGTCATATCATGCCATAGCAAACTTAGGAAATGGAGCTTACGTCGTATGTAGTAGTTAGTTTTCTACAGAATCACCTAGCTGTGACACACTCAATACGTGTTACGCAACATCTTGGATAACTCTTGTGTTTCGGAATAAAAAAAAGGGTCTAGTGCAGTAGAGGCTATAATATAACTACGCACATTGGGAAGCATCGGTGAAAAGTTCGAGATAGTAAGAGTATCCGTATTGAGATTGTAGATTTCTATATTTTTGTGACATGCCCCATTGACGACGACGCAACGCAACACAGAGAAAAATAGCGATAGAGCCTCACCCTTAAGCCGAACGTCCACTGCCGGTAAACAAAGTTAGTTCGCATAGTTGAGCCTGTTTTCATTCAGGTGCGTCCAACCGTAGGAAAAGCTGGCTCAACTATACGAAATAACTTAGTTTAGATGGCAGTGGAAGTTCGGCTTTACACACGCGTCATGACGTCAGAGAGCGTCCACTGCAGCTAATGTTCTCTATGACTCAATGAGTGACGTCACACATACCCGATCCATATCCGGTCGTGCGGCGGCGGCGGCAGGTTGACGGCGACGCGACTATTTTGCAACTAAACTAGTTACAAACGGGTCATGGCGTGGCTTTATCCATCGGCTGCCCTGACTCAATAACAGTGACGTCACACTCACCCGATCCATACCCGGTCGTGCAGCGGCGGCGGCAGGTTGACGGCGAGGCGCCCCTCCAGCCCCTGCACCTCCAGCCGCAGCTTGATATCCGTGTTAGATAAACCCTCCATGGCTTTCTTCACCTACTTTGACTTACTATGTCACATTTGGCAGGTGTGCAATACGTGAAAGAGCGAGCCCCCATCGGTGCGTTGTGTCTAGCGTCGTCGCTGCAACATGCCCCATTGACGACGCAACGCAACACAGGGAAAAATAGCGATAGAGCCTCACCTTTAAGCCGAACGTCCACTGCCGGTAAACAAAGTTAGTTCGCATAGTTGAGCCTGTTTTTCATACAGGTGCGTCGTCTACAAACTAATTTAGTTTAGTGGCAGTGGACGGTCGGCTTTACACACGCGTTATGACGACGCTCAGCGGATGATCTATGACTCAACAAGTGACGTCACACACACCCGATCCATATCCTATCGTGCGGCGGGGCGACTATTTTGCAACTAGTGTCCTTTATGTCATAAACTAATAACACACGGTTCATGAGTAGTCATGACGTCACACGTACCCGATCCATACCCGGTCGTGCGGCGGCGGCGGCAGGTTGACGGCGAGGCGCCCCTCCAGCCCCTGCACCTCCAGCCGCAGCTTGATATCCGTGTTAGATAACCCCTCCATGGCTTTCTTTACGTACTTGTAGTCTGTCACCTGTGCATGAAAGTTGGATTTTTATGTGGAACGTAATTGATACATACTGGCATAGAATGTACACTCAAGGCTCATGTTAGCGCTACTTAAGGGCCTGTGCGACTGAATTAATTCAAGATCGAGAATCGGCGCTTGCTTTCTCCTATGGAGTACCTGTGACTATGCGTTGTCGACTTGCAGCTTTGTAATTAAAGATCTAATTAACCGGGAATAATTTTATTTAGACTAGTTATTCAGTGATACGATGTCGTCCAAAATAACTGAATAAAACCAGATCAACTATCTGCGTTGAACATCGTCGAATACATAATTATATGATCACCAAATAAACAACACTGTGGTACACTTACGGTTTGGAAGTATTTGTTTGTTGCGATTCTGTCAACCATTTTTAGGAACTTCTTCTTTGAGTAGGCGGAGTCAGTGGTACTGGACCTGAAATTACACATTTAATTGTTTTATAAATATTTACATTAGCAATTCTGGGGAGAGAGATTGTTAGTAAGTGTTTACGTTACACATTTGTCAAAAACTGTGTGATGTGTGTTTTTGTTGTTGTTTTGTGTGATGTGATCCTTGTGAAGTTATTTGGTAGCCCATTAAAACACCCATATCCATGCCCATTCACTAAACTACTTCTAAGTCACATTTGCACACAAACACCGAAACTTTCCCATTTCATGTACCTTCTGCGTCCACTTCTGTCACCATTCGGTTCAGGAGGTCTTAGGAAGAATATACAAAACATATTTTATAGATAGTAAGAAAATTCAAGTAAGACACGTAGATAAAGAAACTATACAAAAATGGCGGACAGACAGATATCTACGCGCAGTAAAAAGACGATTTCTGGATACGAAGCACGAGGCGCAAGACGCACCTCTGCAAGACATGATATTTTTTTTACATCGTGCTCTCGAAGCCGCGCCGAATATGCGCAAGCGCAACATAAATGATTTTATCACCTCTTATCGTGCGCGTCTCGAACTCACTGCTAACTACGCTTTAGTAAATAGTGAAAATATATCAATGACTTAGCACAGCATTTTATAATTTATCTGTCCCGTATACTATATATATATTACTATAGCGCCCATGATCCATGATGTTATGGGTATACAGGGTGTTAACTTAATTGCGTTGGAGCGGGAAATGGTAGATACAGCTGATGATACTGAACACGATAAGACATTAAAAAACGTATTTTATTTGCTTTAAGCTGACCAACATAAAACAGTTTTATTTAGTACATTTTAAAATTTCATAGTCACCCTATTCAGGTTTAGGTACGTTTGACAGAATGATCATGAACTTGAAAGCCAAGATCAAGGCCAAACAATTCAAAGCCAAGGTCAATAAAAAAGTATGCGTGCATCTGTACCACACTCGTGGAGCCACATCGTCAAGGTACCTACCGAGATTTTGGGTACTCAAAGTACCCAATCCATTGTAGACATTTCATTTTACTCCATAAGTATAACTTTATTTATACACAATTATCTTTTATGAACACAGAACATTTTCATTTTATCATAACATACAGTGAAACTATAAAGTCCTGAAATTAATGTTTGAGGAACTAAAATTTTCAGGAGCCTGGCACCATTAGAAAAGAAACATAAAAGTCATAACAATTGTTTATGTCAATAGGCGGTTGGCTGTTTTTTTAATTTTCTTATTAATTATAAGGATAATCTAGATAAAAGCAACAATTTACGCTTGGTTGCAATTAGGAAGATGAAGAAAAATATTCGTAGTCAAGCTAGTGAAGTTATTTATCGAGTTTTAATACAATGTTTAGCGGAACATCAAGCTGGACACATTTTGTCGAATTTGGAGGATGTTTACGCTCGTACAGCGTCTATGACGGGTATGTAGCATTGTACAAATTGTAATAACTCATTTTATATTAGTATCAACGCTTCATTTATCGATAAACCTAGGTTTAGAGCCCAAGTCGAACATTGTTTACATACACTGATTGTAGATTTCATCTGGTTTCAGTTGAGTCAAACCTTAACATTTTGATACTTGAAGATATATTTTTTGTTTACTTACTAAATTCACATTGTGTGAATTTGGGGGGCATTGTGTAACTCAAAAAGATTTTTTTACTTTATTTTATAGTTATATCGGACCAGCGTGCCAAAGAGGGCAAAATATGGAATATTTCTAAATCCTGGAAGAAACAGAACTGGCCGTCCAAAAAGGGAAATTGATGTCTTTACTATGTGTGCCCTTCGTCAACAGATCCAGTTTTTTTATACAGTTGTAATAACGTTATCTAAATAAATATTTATTGGTTTCACTATTAGCCTTCATATTAACACCTTCTAGCTTGTATGAAGGTTTAGGCCTGGCAACCCTGGCGAATAGCTGTCAATGAAACAGCTGCTTAAAATTAAATTAATTTTATTCATTAAAAACTAGTTAATAAGCTTAAAATCATTGTAATAGTAAAAATCTAGTGCTAATTCAAGTAACTAAAGTGAATTTTGTGCCTCACAACATAGTTATAACCTAATTGGTGAGCTTGGAAATTGGACTCACCGGTGACCTGTCAAATTTCGAATTTGCAACGAAATATCAGGCGAGTATTGTGTAAAATTATCTATAATTATTAAGTATTTTCTCCCCTTAGTCTTAATATCTTGTCTAATTCTATATAACCACCTATTACAACGTAATTTTCCGTTTATTTTGTATTTCCTACCCTTTTTTTTCATTACTAATTTGCTACTATAATTTAGTATTTTTACTTTAGTATTCCTATCTATCAATAACTGTAGTCTCCCTATGTTTCATTGTTATACTTTCTATTTCATTTCAATTTAATCACAATATAGTTAGAAGAACAAGTTGCAGTATAGAATTTATATATTATATTTTTTTAAACTTGTGTTGTAGGTTTTATTTTTTTCATAAGTACTAACATAACCTTGTCCCCATCCCTGTAGTCTTGGTTTAGGTACTTTAGGGACATAAATCCTTCTATGACTCGTGTGCTCGTTTCACTTGACTAATATGTGGAAGTGAATTTGAATGCCTATACTTGTTACATAGATAACTAACATTCACTTCCTTAGACTAGCTTAGCTACCAAATAAGTAAACTAGGTACTTTTTATGCTTACATAATTACATAAATATATATATTTTCTTATTTTTAATATCTTTTAACACCTTGTTGTCCTGTAATCATTGTAACAGTGATAAACAATTTCATATGTCACTAGTTTAACTACCAATCTTCATTATCTATCGATATACTACCGTACTCCCCCGTGTGGTTTCAGGAAACTACCAAAGATGATGACCCGTGGGAAAGCACAAACCCGTGACCTGGAGCTCCAGCTGAGGAACACACTCGAAGACCTTAAAGCATCTCGAGACCTGTCTGATCAACTTATGAAAGAACGGGAAGAAAATGAGAAGGAATTTGAATGTCTCTTGAAAAAGAACACATCACTGAAGAATGTTGTGACCGAGTTAGATATCCAATGTCAGGACTTGCAAGGCAAATGTGACGAGTTGAGTAACTTGCTACACTCATACCAGCAATGCCAAGATATACACGAAGTCACCCTGTCTCAGATTCACAGCCTTGAACAACAGCTGGCAGAGTCAAATGCTGAAATCCACAGACTGAATGAGAAGAAACAGCATGATGCAAATAATGAAACAATGGCCTTGTATGACGAACTAGTTAGCTCCCACTCAAAAACTGTGCCTACAATAGACCTAACCACACCTTGTAAGGAACTGCAATATGATGATTGTTGTGAAAAGAAAATCAAGATAATAGGTGCAAATAAACTAAAGAAATATTGTAGAATAAATAGATTTATAAGTAGAACTAAGAAAACAATCAAGAAATATAAGACCATCCCACACCAACCTTTAAAAACAGAAAAGGTGAGACTTGGAACACTGGTCCAAAAATATGAGAAAGAAATTTCTAAACAAAACCAGGAGCTCGCAGACTGCAACGAACAGTACGAGATAAATATGGCGATGCTACAACAAAGACTAAATAACTTGAAGTTAGTCTTAAACACTCCAAGGGTACCATCTACTGAGGAAAACACCACCAGCTCCCAGATGTCAGCGGCTCTGGCTCTATCAGAGGCCACCCAAGATGCATCACCTATCCAGCCTGCTACCAATACTTCACTGGGCACTCATACCGGTGACATTGCCAAGCAGCAGCAGCAGTCCACCCCGGCCTCCACCACGTGCACTCCAGATGAGTTCCGGCCAGATGGATTCTGCAACGACGAGCCCGCCACGCCATCACTCTATACTCCAATGTCAAAGCAGCCCGCAGTGACCCCAGCCTCGTCTTCATGTACCAGTCTGCAAGAAGAAGCCCCATCGAGTAGCTACAGTTGTTCTCCTTATGAGACAATTGTTTTTTCTGATAAGTTAGGTAGTAAAATGGGCTATATGCTGAACGACTATCTTAGGCAAAAAGTAGTTAATATATGTATGCCAGGTGCCTCATTTAAGCAAATTGTAGATAGGATAGTGTCAGGGCAATACAGCTTGAATACTACAATAGTATTACTAGTAGGAAATAGCATAGAAGTAGAGAAAGAGGACATAATTCAATGTTATGACGCACTTTCTTCTATTAATGTTAGGAAAACCATTATTTGTGCTTTCCCTTACTCCACCTCACGGACTACAAAGCAGAATAATTACATAGGTGATTTAAATATGTTATTATTTAACATGACCTTTGGTGACAGAGAAAGAATGATGTATTTCGATACAAATAAATTTATTCATAATTTTATTTTGACTAAGAGTACATTATTTGTACCTAAGTTTTATAAGCGACAGATAGCTAAATTGTTAGCTTACAATATTTATGACCCTGTTATAAGTAGTATAACAGAAGTAGGACCAACTGATACGATAGTTAGTAGTAATACTAATGTAAATTTAAATTTAAACTGCCAGGCACGACAAGAGATGAGCAACTGAGAGTTGTACACCAGAACATTCAGGGGCTTTCTCGCAAACTTCTAATGCTAGAGTTATTTTTAGAACAATACGACATAGACATAATTTGTATTACTGAGCATCACCTTAAAAATGATGACATGAATTTTAATGTAAAAAATTATAATGTTATTAGCTCATTTAATAGGAAATCGTTAGACAAAGGAGGATCATTAATATTTGTAAAGAAAAATTTAAAATGTAAGGATAGGAAAGATATTGTAAAATTATCGGTCGAAAGAATAGCTGAACTAGCTTGTGTTGAGATGGACAAGTATATAATTTTAAGCGTGTACAGGCCCCCCTCTTCTGACTATAAAGTATTTGAGAAAGTGATGGAGGATAGTCTTACCATCTTATCTAAGAGCTCAAAACAAGTGGTCGTGGTGGGAGATTTTAATATTGATTTATTAGTTGAGACTTCTATGAAATGTTGTATAATTAATTTGTTCAAGTCATATAATTTAAGTAATGTCTTCCTGGAACCTACCAGAATTACTCCCACCTCAGCCACTTGTATTGACAATATTTACTGTAATTGTGATTTTACTAATCATTCTGTAATCAATTGTTTACCATCCGACCACAGTGGGCAAATTATTACGTTTCCTTGTACTTTTGAACGCAAGTCAGCCACTTTTAAGTTCAGACCAGTAACATCATACAGAATTGATAAGTTTAAATCTCGATTGAACAGTAAACTTGGCTACTGTAGAAGCTCTGAAAGAAATCCCAATGATGCCTTTAAGGAAATATTTCAAGGTTTGTCTCAAGAATTTGAAAACGTGTTCACTAAGAAAGAAGTAGATGTTAATTGTAAACTAAGTCTTAATGACTGGGCAACATCGGGAATTTATAAGAGCAGACGTAAATTATATGATCTCTATGAACAGCGTACATTTACTCATGACGATAACTTTAGAGATTATGTAAAGAAATATACAAAGATATTCAAAGCCGTTTGCCACCAAGCTAAATCAGATTATATAAATAGAAAGATTAAAAACTCTAATAACAAGATTAAAACCGTATGGAATATCATTAATACTGAAACCGGGAAGAATAAACCACGTGATTTAAATTTTGAACTTAAAATTAATGATAAAATTGTTTCATCTAGTGAAGAAGTGGCTTCCGTCTTTGAAGATTTTTTCCGTAGTATACCGTTAGCTACAACTGAGAACCTTGATTCATCTTGCGCTGAAGCTGAACGTTTGCTAAGAGGGAATGCACCGCCTTGCGATCTCGACTTTCAATTTCATGGTATAAATACACAGACCATAATTACCACTTATAAAGAATTAAATTTAAAAATGACAGAAGATTTATGGGGCATGTCCGTTAAAGTTATTAGTCATGTTATTGATATCCTAGCACCCCACTTGGCTAATCTTTTTAACAGATGCATTGAGGTCGGTGTATTCCCCGATTTGATGAAACTTAGTAAACTAATACCGCTTTTTAAATCTGGTGAGAAAAATGATCCCAATAATTTTAGGCCTGTATCAGTTTTGCCAGTACTGAGTAAAATATTTGAAAAAATTATGCTGCATCAAATGCTTTCGCACTTTAGTATTCACGGCCTTCTCCATAACCAACAGTTCGGTTTCACCAAAGGTCGATCTACAACTGACGCTGGTGTCGCGTTGGTCAAACACATATTTAGTGCTTGGGAGGAACGTCTTGATGCTGTGGGTGTATTTTGCGATCTATCGAAAGCATTTGATTGTGTGGATCATGCCACTCTACTTATGAAACTTAAATATTATGGGCTAACTGGCAAAGCTCTTACATTATTGGAATCATACTTGAGCAACAGAACTCAACTAGTTGACATAAATGGAGTGCGTTCGGCTGGCTGTCCTGTCAGTATGGGTGTTCCCCAAGGCTCGATTTTAGGACCATTCTTGTTTCTTGTATATGTTAACGATTTACCGTTTTTGGTAGATAAATTATGTGAGATAGTACTGTTTGCTGATGATACTTCACTTATATTTAAGTTGAAGCGACAAGAAGTCAATTTTGACAATGCAAACAGTACTCTTTCCATAGTTGCTAATTGGTTCACTGTAAATAATTTAGCTCTTAACTCCAAGAAAACAAAATGTATTAAATTCACTTTGCCTAATGTAAGACAAGTAGAGACATATTTGACATTGAATAACGATAAGCTAGAGTTAGTAAATGAAACGGTATTCCTGGGTATTACAATTGACTCAAAGTTGCAATGGGGACCCCATATTGAGAGGATAGCCGGTAGATTGAGTTCTGCAGCTTATGCGGTTAGAACCATTAGACAGTTAACAGATGTAGATACAGCCAGGCTTGTGTATTTTAGTTATTTTCATAGTGTTATGTCTTACGGAATTCTATTGTGGGGACGAGCGGCTGACATTAATCAAATCTTTGTTCTGCAAAAACGAGCAATTCGAGCCATATATGTATTAGGGTCTAGAATTTCATTAAGAGATACGTTTAAGGAAATAGGTATACTAACTGTTTCATGCCAATATATTTATGAAAATATTATGTATGTTCGTAAAAACTTAAATTCATTTAGTAAAGTAGGAGCCACTCACGGTATTGAGACCAGAAACAAAAATAAGTTGCTTTTCCCCACACTCAGACTTTCGAAAACAAACACATCATTCATGGGGAACTGTATACGCTTTTATAATAAATTATCAAATGAAGCAATAAACCTTACTGAGCAAAAATTTAAGAATTATGTTAAAGCTACATTATGTAGTAAAGCTTACTATAGTATAAATGATTATTTAAACGACAAAAACGCGTGGTCTTGTCCACCTCAGCTAAGGCTATTGAAAAAATGAAATGGATATAGGTACTTAAGTAAAATTGTAAGTACTAGATATAAGTAAAAATTGTAATAGATTATAAGGAAAAAGTTGAAAAGATGCTCGAGGAGTTTCTTTCGCCATTTCTTTCCTTCTCAATGACGGGGCCTTTGTGAAATGGTGGTAGATGACTATCGACAAATAATTGTAAAATTTTACGTCGATTAAACCATTTGAATTTGAATTTGAATTTGTATAAGAGCTTTTTTGTGGATGGTTAGTTGTTTTTAAAATACACAAATAGGTAGGAAGTTAACAGGCAAAATTTCAAGTATCAAAGTCAGTTATGTTTCGCTATATAGGGTTGCTACATGAAAGATAGCAGTGCCCTCATTTAATTTCAGGACTTTATAGTTTCACTGTAGGTCACACGTATTCACAGCACAGCACAACATAAAACGAAATGAGGAACAAGGCTTGGTAATCAAAAGATAGAATTGTAGGTACCTTTTCCCTTTTAGGTAATAATTGTAAAAAATTATTGTAAACAAGTAAACAACAATGACTGACTGACAGACTAGATCCACAGAGAAGGTAATGACTATCATAAATACTCGATGGTTATGATACGCGAGATTGTTATTATTCTACTGGTATTTAAAGTGAGGCCATACTTATTATGAGGATTTCCGTACTATTCGTCATCAAAGACGTCTCAGTCTCAATCACAACACAAATCGAGATGAGCGAGTGTAAGTAAACCAATTCGTCATTGAAGTAGACCCTGTTATCATCCTGTTATGCATTATGGTCTTTTAACTTTAGCTGCATACAGACCGGCCAAACGAACTCCAACGAACGGGTTTTGTTGACCTTCGTTGCTCAATCTGCCCCTGTATTATGTATGATAAATGTCCATCGGTGGACGTTCGTTGGGCCGGTCTGTACGCATCTTTAGGTAATAAAAGAAAAATAAAACGTGGTGAGTATCAAGGGTGAATACTAAACGCTTACCTTATTCTGAGTAAAAAGGTTTAATTATTGTTCTGAGCTCCTAGAAAGTCATAGATTATATTCTGTACGATCTATGAAACTTTATGCACATCAGCTGTTTAATTGTTGATTAGTATGTCATTAATCACCATGAATAATTTCAATTTTATTTAATAATTGTTATTACCTACTGTGTAATTAATTACAATCATAGTTACATCAAATAAATTATGAAAAGTGAAGTTGATAACAAATTTACAGTGTGTGTTCTTTTGCAATCGAATGTCTCATTGGTTATGTGTTTGTGTAGGGTGACCATGTTTTTGATTAAGGTAAAACTTTCCACTTTACTTTAGACTTTAAACATAAATATTCGAGATTCTGATGTTTTTTTTCTTAGAAACGTGCTTGGTTAGACTAATACTAACCCCCATTTCCCGCTCAAACGCATTCTAGTTAACACCCTGTAGAATAACAATAATAATAAGTAAGTATACAATAATACATACTGTGCGTCTAATGCCATGGTCTCGTTGCTGTCGACGGGCTGCATCTGCGGGCTCTCGTCGTCGCTGCTCGACTCCGCCGAGTCCTCGAACTCAGAGTCGAAGATGGCCGGCTTGCGCTCCTAAAAATAACATTACAAGATGATAAAATCCTTATAGGAGATACTAGTAGCGGATTGTTTTGTCACTAACAAAGCCGAAAAACAATTTACCATTTCACAAAAGTCCAGTTACAAATCCTCAGAATAAGTAACAAGAGGAGCTTGACCACTCTTTTAGCTTTAGTTTGCTTCAGAAGATTGGTAAAGGTATCATAACTCACCCTGAGTTGTTTTTCGGAGAATATTCTGGATGCCGACAAGTCGTCCTCCACCACATTTTCTGACGCAGTCGTTAGCAAGTGCTCTTCCAATGTTAAGTCTGTGAACAAAACCAACATTTAGAGCTCGTTTAGCAACTCATAGGGCTGATAAAAGTTACGTGCCAACAATCGACCAAAAGGGGCAAAGGAGCGCCACAATACTAGTCACCTTCTCAACAAATCCCGAGGTTACTGAAAGAAAATGCAAGCATTACGCTCGCCTATGTACAAATTTATTATATAGGTAACTCACTCTTCTCCTTGAGCTTCATGAGGTTGATCTGCGTGAGGATGGTGATGTAGGCGCCGCCGTCGTATCTCAGGGCGGCGTCGAGCCACACGCCGCGCGCGTCCCACGTCGGCGCCGACACGTGCTCGAGCAGTGGACACGCGCCCGCCAGAGACAGGTTCGTCACGATGAGCGGACTCATGAATGAGGGGAGCTGGAAGTAAAAGAAATTGGTGATGGTAACACTACAGCTGAGTTTCGTCACCGCGGTGAAAGGATAGGCCAAATTTGCGTCACTTGTAGCAATAATTGAAGTCATCGGTGTGATATTATGGCCTAAACTAGACTAGTCTTCTTGCGTGCGTGTAGGTGGCAAGCACTATATTTGGGTTTTACATCGTGGTAAAATGATTGGCCAGTCAGACTGGCGTCAAGAAAATAATAGCTTTGAGTGATATGGAATACTCTTTTCGTGTGCCACTAACCATATAATATAACGTTGTATAGTCCGTGCGGACAACACAAGAGAGCGTTAAAAATGCAACCCACCTTCATAGTGTGCAGCTTCCTCTGTATGGGGTCCTGCACCCTGGCCAAGAGGTTAGGGTCTCTCATAGCATCGAACACCATGCGAGCATTCAAAATGAAGCTTTAATTCAACCAGTTTCCAATTTATCAGGTCTTACTACCACGCTTGAGGTATAGTATGTAAGCAATCAAAATGCATCATTAAACCCACCTTCATAGTATGCAGCTTCCTCTGTATGCGGTCCTGCACCCTGGCCACCAGGTTGGGGTCCCTCATAGCATCAAACACCATCCGCGCGAGCACCGTGTTCACCCACGTCACTTCCGGCGGAAGCATCCGGCATTCGCACGCTGTGGTAGGAGAGGACTTTGTCTGTGGAATTTATAAATGGAATTTTAAAAAGAGGTTAGATTGAGTCCGCTATCTATGGAATTGAAATTAGGTTTTTTGATGATTAATTCCTCTAACTCCACGAGGAGCATAGGGCCTCCACAGTTCTTCTCCAGACGTTCCTGTCCTGGGCTCTTTCTTTGGCTGAAATTCGGTTTTTTAATAGAGGTTAAAGTTTTAGAGCGTTGTTCGTGGAATTGACGAAGGGCTTTTAAATAGAAGTAAAAGATTGAGTGTTTTGTCTATGAGAATGGCGTCGTATTCGTGAATGGTTTAAGAAAATCTTATTTTACTTTAGCTTTACCACATTTGAAATTAGTTATTTCGTAGGTATTTTAAGAACTATATTATTACTTTGATGTTTACTATCTAAGTATACGTCACAGTATAACAATAACTAAATATATCTACTACCTACCTTGCTATCATTCTACATGAGTCAGAATCCTCAATTACTATAAATAATGGACAACATTTCAAAAAACTAAAGCTGCTATAAATCGAAAACCATTTCGAGATTTAGCTCTCAAGGCCACAAAAAAAATGTTTTTGTATTTTTTGGATGTATCATTTTCGAGAAAATCATAAAATAGTAAAAAAGTGCTGATGAAGTCATTCATCAGGTGCGATGCATTTTGATGATCAAAGCCTATAGATTTAAAAACAAAGTAACTATCACTTTCATTTTTGATTGACGTTGACGTTTTATCGAGTCGTTGTTGTTTATTTGGGTCATTTTCATAAACTCTGTTCTGACACTTTCTGACTATTTTTTTTATTTATCATATAAAATGGTTAGTACTTATTAAGAGATGACCTCTATTTAATATGTCCCAAAAGCATGCCACCGCCTACACAGCTGAAAAAATGCTTCTGCTTATTTTTTACATGATAAGTACCTACTTTGTATCATCAGAAATATCAATGTCATTTGAAAATGACCCATTTGTTGGTTGGCATGTAAACAAAGTTTAAATGTCACTTGTCAGTGTCATTTATGTTTTTTTTCGAGACTAAGGCAATAGACAAAAATTAAAATTGAGCCTTATATGTGATGTCACTTCCGGTTTTAAAATAATTAACTTTAAAGTTAAAAATAACATGCAAAAATTAATGTATATACAAAATAAAAAAATACGGGTCCTCTAATTTTTTATAACCTTTCCGAATAGCTAATAAAAATATAGGGTAAAGAAAATGAAATGTTGTCCATTACTCACTATGTTACATAATTGTTATTATTAACTGATATCTTATCCAAAATAGGTAACATTTAATGGTTGTTAGTTCTTTACATAGTTTACATGACTTCAACCTTGTTTGGTATGATTGTTGTAGGTCTGTGAGTGATAATAATTATGCAACTTTTTATACCAGAATAACTCAGGCAATGCAAATTTTATGACATCTAGGACCTGCTAGACTACTTTAGGCATAAGAGACAAAACAATTTAAAACAATTCTGAGACGAACATGGTTTTTTCGTTTCTTCTTGGATTTATTCCGGTCTTTTCCTGTCGGCTCTATATCACACATCACAGCCTTATCTGTCGTTTGATTTTGCACTGTTTCGTGGCTCTGTCGTAATATGAATAAAAGTGTATGAATAAATATGAATTTTGGGGCTCTCATCTCAATATTATTTGATCTCCCTTTTTTAAAATTTTCTAACGGTTTTCGAAGACTAATAACAAGAGATACGAAGCAAATATCCATAAAAGTAAAAAGGAATAGTTATGCTATAAACAAATGTAGGAGATAAAAGCAATACAAACTAATTACCTGTAGAATTTTAAAGAGGAACGGCCAGAAGGTCTTCTCGTAGGAACCGAAGTCTCGCTGGTTGTCCAACAGACCTTGGGAAGGCATCTGAGGCACTGAATCAGAGATAGATTCCGTTTTATGCTGAAAATAACATCATCTGTTAGAGAAAAGTGTTTCAAGATAGAAAGATAGATGCGAGTATGCGCAGACCGAGTGACTAGCTAACTATCGGATGGTGATAGACAGCAGACTTGGGTCATACTTTTATTAGAAAACCCGTGAGCCTTCAAACTGTATAAGGTACTCTCAGGTAAGGTTTGTTACATGCAAAAAATTTTCATTCTCAATCACTCGTGGCCTTTCTCACTCTAGCTGTCACTGTCGAAAAATAGAACTTTTACTCTTAACATTCATCACGACCTATCAAGTCACCACTGCTGGGGCACGGGTCTCCTTCCAATGAACTCTCAACACAACTCACAGTTTTCCCCGAGAATTTGACCTCCTTGTCTTGGACGCAGTACACGGCGGCGCTCTGCGTCTCCCTCTCGCTCACGTCGCTGGAGCGGTCTTCAGCGGCTGATGACGACTCGCATGATGCGTTGGCTTCTTCTACTGCTAGGTTTAGTCGGCGGAACCTGGGGACGGATATAGGTATATATTTATAAAATTATAATATGAAACTACAGATTAGAGCGGTGGTAGCATATTCGGGTAAGCGGCCGATTCTCACGCCCGAGATGCGGCTTCGAATTCTGGCGCTTAAATAAATCAACCAATGCGTTCTTTGGACTTAAAGTACCATCGCTCTCTACCTGCATATTATCTAGATTTAGCACATTAAGATATGTGAACGCAACCGGCAGTGGACCACCGTGGTGGTGGTAAATGGTCCAAAAAGTTATTATTTATCAGACAGCCCAGAACAAGCTAGAATCAGCTAGATCATATTATTAGAAACCCGCAAACTATTAGTAGTAGCCCCCCAGCTTACTAACCAAAATTGCCTTTACGAGCCTAAGCACAAAGGCCACTTACCACTCATGTTTGTCCCTGCCGGTCCTCGTGAACAAGTACAGGCGCGAGTGTTTGTCTCGGGACGTCTTCACGTGCACGCTCCACTCGCCCTCCCCCGCGCCCTCCTCCTCACCCTCCTGTGTGAAAGAGATAGATATATGAGTTAGAGTAAGAGAAGAGTATTAGGTATGAGCAAGACTAGTGTAGCTGGGTATGTGTGCTGCGAATGAGATTACAATAGAGGGGTGTTATAAGTATGACAATGTGTAACAGAGTATGTGCGCTTTGGGTCTGTTTGCTCGACAGTGACGCCCGCTTTAGGTGGCATCAAACAATAGAATGTGTGGTGTTTTGGTTGTGGATTTGATGCTAGACTCAATAGTTTATTTATTAGGTTCGCCAACATAAATTACATTAATTAGATGCTAAATTAAAACACAACAGTCTAAAGATAAATGCATCTTCAATGGACAACATTTCATTTTCTTTACCCTTTATTTTTATTAGTTATTCGGAAAGTTTATAGAAAATTAGTGGACCCGTATTTTTTTATTTTGTATATACATAAATTTTTGCATGTTATTTTTAACTTTAAAGTTAATTATTTTAAAACCGGAAGTGACGTCACATATTAGGCTCAATTTTTATTTTTGTCTATTGCCTGAGTCTCGAAAAAAAACATAAATGACACTGACAAGTGACATTTAAACTTTGTTTACATGCCAACCAACAAATGGGTCATTTTCAAATGACCTTGATATTTCTAATGATGGAAAGTAGGTACTTATCATGTAAAAAAATAATCAGAAGCATTTTTTCAGCTGTGTAGGCGGTGTCATGCTCTGGGACATATTATATAGAGGTCATCTCTTAATAATAAATAAAAAAATAGTCAGAAAGTGTCAGAACAGAATTAATGAAAATGACCCAAATAAACAACAACGTCACGATAAAACGTCAACGTCAATCAAAAATGAAAGTGACAGTTACTTTGTTTTTAAATCTATAGGCTTTGATCATCAAAATGCATCGCACCTGATGCATGACGTCATCAGCACTTTTTACTATTTTATGATTTTCTCAAAAATGATACATCCAACAAATACAAAAACATTTTTTTTTTGGCCTTTAGAGATAAATCTCGAAATGGTTTTCGATTTATAGCAGCTTTAGTTTTTTGAAATGTTGTCCATTACACACGAATACAGCACATAATAAGGATTCTTTCAAATTAAATTACATTAAGTATAAGAACAACAGTTCAACACAACTCACAGCTTCCTCCAAGAAGTCCTTGATCCTCAGCATGTCCGGCTCCTCGTCCTCATCATCAGGGACCCTGGTGCTGGTGGTGGACCTGGTGACCAGCTCGATGTCTTCCTGCGTCGGCGAGTCAGTGCGGGCCTTCTCTGTGGACGCCTCCACTGGCTCTGTGGATGACGCTACTGATTCTGCTTTCTTGTCTGTGGTTTAAAAAAGTTAATTGCACAAATTAGTAGGTTGGCAGATGGGCAATGACATTCATGCTGAGCATGGCTTTCATGGCGTATCGATGACAAAACACTAGAGCTGGTTTAGGATTTGTTGTGAAAGAGTTAGTACGGTGGACGCATATAATATACAGGGTCATTGGTAAGTCGATGTATTCCTTTAAATAAAGATCCTCTTAAAATTACGTGTCAACACAATAATTTAAGTAGACACGTAATTTTTCGTTTTAGGCGACTGCTAAATAGTGTTGCTATGAAAAAGTAGGTACATAAATAATATGACACAATGATTACCTCTGTGCATTTTCCTGACGAGTCTATGGCGAAGTCCTTCCCTTCCACCTTCACTATCAGTGTGAGAGTTGACGCTAGAAACAAAAACAAACTTAAATTACATGTCGCATTTTCATTGATTATATTATTTATAACATCATCAAATCATCATCATCAGCCCGTAATCATCCATTGGTGGACATATGCCTCTCCCAAGGTTCGCCACAACACTCTGACCTCGGCCTTTCCCAGCGACCTCCCTAAGGTCTAGCGTCTAGCGTGTCGACTTATATTTATGAAGATATAATTTAAAGTACCGAGAAACCAAACCAACTATTCAGGATGTCTTTTGCATACCTTTTATCTCTCTTCCTCCACACAAACTTCTTCTTCTTCTCTGGACTGGCAGTGTTCGTCTCTGCACTCTCCACATCCGGAACATCTTTCTTCTTGTCTGGAGTAGCCTCCGCCGATTTCTTGTCCTTGGTTTCGGCAGCTGCGGGCGGTGTCTCCTTTTCTAAAACCTCTATCTTCTCGTTCTCGCTCAGTATCACACATATTGGGTACTTTTTGCTCCATTGTCTGTAAAGCGAAGCCAGAATATTTCAGTTTTGGGGAGCATTGTGGTAAAACTATAAATATATTTAAATAGTTTTAGTCAGATGGTAGTAAAGATAAAATACTTAATGCAATATTCTAAATGATGTAGATTCCTGCTCATAGGATAATTGTAGTATTAATTACTCAAATATTTCAATGTTTTCTTTGCATATCTAATCGTACTTGACCAACTGGTTAGTAACTAAATAAGTTGCGGCAAATATTTCATTACGAATTTAGTGTTGGCCTAAATATACCTAAACTGGTTTGCTCGATCAAAACACGCATCAACGATCAAGGTTACTTGATTAAACTAACAAAAATATATAAACTCGTTCGAAGTCTGATTTTAATGCTTGGCTAGCTTTCCCCTAGTTTCTTATGAAATATTTATCAATACCACTAGCATCTTTTCAACAGCTCTGCATGCATTTTTACAAAATTTGGGGATAATTTTGGAGGATATTATTGAGTTCGATTCAAATTTTGAGTGATAGATCAGAAAGGTAAGAACCTTGAGAAAATACGAACCAGTTTTTATTGATTCGTTGTTTTAAATGTCACTATCGGTCAATGAACACCTGCAGTAAACATGGCGATAATTATCCTTAAATAATCTAAACTAATAATAGATTGTCAATATTTCTGTGAATTGATAATAATTATAATTTACAAAAGGAACATACGTATTAATCTGATAACAGTAAACAGACTGTTAATATAACAAACATGGATCAGTTAGGTATTCGATTGTAAATATAAGTTAGTTACTTGCACTAGTTTCAGTAAATTACATGCGAAAGATATCATTACGTCTGTTAAAAGCAGGGGTGGCCAACCAGTCGATCGCCGTAACAATCAAATACAAAACGATTTTGTTCCATATGAGAATTCAAACATTTTCTACATAATTTGTAGATCGTAGGTTGTAGGTGTAGGTAAGTTAATTCAAGTAAAAAGTCGTTCTTTGGACTAATTAAGTTAGCCACCCCTGGTAAAGAGCATACTAAACCTTAATAACCTTATTAAATTCGACAGTAGGTGCTGAATGAAAAAAAGAACCCGCTGAAAAACCGTGAATACATAACGAGCATCTACTCAAGTATAATGTTAGTCTTACCTTTTCTTCACAAGGCCTTTAGGAAGCAGTATCACCCTGGCGCCAGTCAGATTGTACAATCTGTGTTGGTAGAACGTCACTTTGTCTATTTGCTCGTCCCACAGCGCGCGCTTGGCCACTTTCGTCTTTGTGTATGATATCCTGAGACTACAACCTGTATAAATGATGGAAAGATTAGGACCCTGTAGTGTAGGCATATAAAGGCGTGTTTGCTAGATCACATCGCTTGGCCTTGAAAGCGACTACGACTCGACTTATTCGTGCGTGGAAAAGACAATCTAGGCCTTACTTATGCATAGGTATATAGGGCTGAGTGAGTAGCATGGTAAAACTTCAACTTCAATCTTGTTTGTGGCTATATGTCGTGTGTGACTAACACAACAAATCCGGCCAATTACGATAGTGTTGAGATACACACAATGTTTTTAACTGTCTTTACGGTGGTGATTTAGAGATATTTACAAGATTAATACCTGAAACAGACGTACACAATATATACAAGGACATCACAAATATAGGGTTAGTAAAATTTTAGTATATATAGTGAACACAAACAAATTTATAGTTTAATATTGTTAGTTTTGAGGAATTTGTACAGGATGTTAGCGATTGGAGTATGTACAAGTGTTAGTAGGTAATTGATATTTACAGGTCTTGGGATAGAAGGGGGGAGGAAATCATAGAGGGAACTTTGTAGGTTGGGACATTCAAAGAAGAGGTGGTCAACAGATCCTTCGCTGGTGCCGCAGTCACACACAGAACTATCACGCACCCGAATCCTAGCCAGGTGCACAGGCGTGCACGCATGACCAAGGCGGAGTCTGCAGATTGTCGAGGTTGACGGTTTATCTAGAAGTCTTGCTCTAAAAAACCATGGCCTTTTGGGAATGTGTGGTTGGATTAAGGAGTAATACTTACCTTTAATATTCCTGGATGCGTCCCAGGACTCTTTCCAGGAATTATCAAGCCTCGGTCCTGCGAGCGAGGCAAGGTCGTGGGCAAAATTTTGGTAATGAGTATCCAGGCCCAAGCTAATGGCATCCTTAGCGAAGGAATCTGCACACTCATTACCAATGATGCCACTGTGGCCAGGTATCCAGGCAATAGCCACCTCAATACCCTGAGTCTTGCAACGGAAGAGAGTTTGTCTAATTTGAAGAATGATAGGAAATTTAGATTTAGATTTAAATGGGAATGAAATAATAGAATGTAAGCAACTTGAAGAGTCTGATAGGATAATAGTTTTATTTAGTTTGTGAGACTCAGTGTAGAGAAGTGCCTCAAGAATAGCGGTAGCCTCGCCCGTGAAGACCGAGGATTCAGGGGGGAGTTTGAAATTGAGGGTAATTTTGTATTTAGGAAGCCAGACAGCTAGACCAACATTGCTCTTATCTGAAAATTTTGAGGCATCTGTGAAGACTGGAAGCCAACCAGGCCACTCTGACTGAAGTTTATGAGTCAATGTTTTCTCTGCCCCCGGAGAGTTTTTCACAATGCCCAAGTCCATAACAACATTGGGCTGAAAAACCAAGGCATCATAGGGAACACTAAACAAAGGGTTCGTGTTAAATTTAATTGTAGGATGTGGAAGGTTAGTAGCAAAAATATAAGATTTCAGAAGGAAGGAAAGGCCATGGTTTTCTTGAGCATTACATAGCCGCTTAAGGGTATCAAGCTTGGACAGTAAAGGATGGGACTCTGACTGCCAGACTCCGAGGAAAAACCGATCACACAAGTACTGTCTCCGCAGCGGGAGAGGGGGGTCGACACACTCAACCTGAAGGGCATTGGTGGGGGTAGATTTCATTGCACCCGACACTATTCGAAGACACTTGTACTGAACCTTATCGATTTTTTCTAGTGCAGCCTTATTGCAGGGGTCCAGGATAAATGAGGCATAATCAAAGTGACTTCGAACAATGGCGTTGTACAGTAGCTTCTGAGAGTATGGATGTGCGCCCCACCAAACACCCGACAGTGACCTGAGGACGTTGACACCCCTCTCGCACTTCTGAGCCACGTAGTTCATGTGATGGCTACCCGACAACCTGGAATCCAGAATCACACCCAAAAATTTTACTTTGTTTGATACAGTGATTGAATGCTCTCCAATAACAACATCCAGATCTGGGATGTTTCTTCTTCTAGTAAAGATCACTGCTGTGCATTTAGTGGGAGAAAGAGATAACCCATGTCTATCCAGCCAATCCGTGAGGTACCTAAGAGCCAGGTTCAGCTGGACATTTATCTCCCCTAACGAGGGAGAAGCATAGTAGAGGGCCAAGTCGTCAGCGTACTGTAGAATGTCGCAAAAGCAGTCAACGGATTTATCTAGATCGTAAGTATATAGGCTGTAAAGGAGAGGGCTTAAGACCGATCCCTGGGGGAGGCCTTTCCAAACAAATTTTGGGGAGTCAAGGGAAGTGGTAGGGGTTTTTATGTAGATGGATCTCTCCATGAATAGGCTGCAAACCAGACGGGTAAGCTTCACTGGAATGCTCAGCTGGCGCATTTTCTGCCTGAGCACAGGAAGAAGTACATTATCATAGGCAGACGCTATGTCAAGGAAGACACCCACAAGGTATTCTTTCCTCTTAAATGCGATGTGAATATCTGTTGTAAGTATTGCAAGGCTGTCTAGAGTACTCATCCCTTTCCTAAACCCAAACTGGGTTTTGGCTAGGATTCCCCTATTCTCAATTAGCCATTCGAGCCTGCATTTGATTAAGTGCTCTAAGATTTTCGCCAAAGCAGAGGAGAGGGCGATAGGACGTCGGGAGTTAGGATCACGGGGGTCTTTTCCGGCCTTCAGTATGGGAACGACTATTTGCTTACTCCATGAGCACGGAGTAACTCCGTACTCAAGGAAGTAGTTTATCAGCTCCAAGTAGGCATGCTTGACCCTGAGGCTTGATTTTGAAAGGAAAGAGTATGGGATGCCATCAATACCTGGAGATGAATCAGTTAAACCGGATAAAGCAGATTGAAGTTCATCCATAGAAAATGGAGAATCCAATCTGTCTGAAGATGGTAAGAGAGCTGGTGGGGGGCGGAGAGCACTGGAGTGTGGGACATATGGTGGAGCCAGTTTATCGCTGAACCCTTCTAGCCATAGAGAGGGATCGTTGCTCAAGATATCTTCGACGTTAAGGGAACCGCGATATCGGCGAATGTATCTCCACACCAGAGAAGGGGGAGACCTAGGTGAAAGGTTTTCACAAAATCTGATCCAGCCCTGTTTCTTTTTTTTCTTAAGGAGCCGTTTGGTACGTGCAGCTATCCTTTTGTAGTTGATGAAGTTGTCCATGCTCATATTAGCAATGTAGACATCCTCTGCATTTTTGCGTTCGACAATAGCCAAGGAGCAGTCGGAGTCCCACCAAGGAGGCGAGACTCTTTGGCCTTTACGCGATTTTCTATTTTTGGCAGAGGATGTTAGAGCTTTTTCAAACTGGTCATATATGCAAAGAAAGTTGTCACTAGTACAGGGTTGGATCAGACTGAGTTTATCTTCCACAGAGGTGATGAAGTTGGACCACTCATTCCTGCCTATCATGTACCTTGGGAAGGCACATGTATCAGCAAGAATGCTGGTTCTGGTAGGAAGAGTAATAGAGATGGGAAAATGATCACTCCCAAAAGTATTTGGGAGGACCCTCCAGAATATTGATGATGAAAGAAGAGGAGAAGAGAAAGTGAGATCAACAGCACTTTTTGGGTTCTGACGAGGGAGGACTCGACGGGTAGGAGACCCGTCATTTAAAATACAAACATCTAAGGAATCAAGCATGTCTAAGAGGGCGATTGCAAAAGCGTCAGTATGGTATGAACCCCATGAGGTATGGTGGGCATTAAAGTCCCCCATGATCAGAAGAGGTTGCGGGAGAGAAGAAATTATATTATAAAAAGATGGGAGGTGAGAGGGGTGGGGATCAGGGAAATACACGGACACGAAAGTAATGTCTAAAGCCCTAAGGGCCACAACATTAAATTCCTGACCGTGAGGAGGGGTAGGGATAGAGGAAAAGGTAAGGGTACGCTTTACAAGTAAAGCGCACCCAGCAAACCCGTCATCCCTGTCATCCCGCAGACACGAGTAGCCCGGAACTCGAAAACGAGAACCCGGTGCCAGCCATGACTCCGAGACGGCAACAATGACGGGCCTGATGTCATCTATTAAGTTGAGTACTTCGTGTTTTTTGCTTTTAAGGCTCTGAGCATTCCACTGAAGGACCCGGGTCGGGTTCAGAGCCATTTTGGCTGAAGGATGTGAGTTCTCTAATTTTAAGTGCTACGTGGGGCGGTATTGTGTCGCTGAATTTAGACAGCAGACTGACAACTAATGAAAGTAGGTTATCCAAAAGGTTGTCATTCGGAGTAATCACATTCAGGGCACTTCCATTAGGAAGTGAGGAAGATGGTGATGAGATAATGGCCTGATGGGCAAGTCTGTCATAGCCAGGAGAAAGTGGAGACCTAGGCCTGCGTTGAGTGGTCACTGTCTTTTTGTATGATTTTTTTAGAGCTGGGCCATTAGGTTGAGAAGATGCTACTTCAGCAAATGATTTTTTGCTCTTAGGAAGTCGAGCATCGGCTTCAGCGAATGAGATGCTGTCCTGAGACATAATGACTTTTATAGATTTTTGTCTAGCTTGTTCTGGACAGTTTTTGTCAGTGGAAGCATGACTTCCTGAGCAGTAAATGCAAGTGGGAGGGTCTGCATCGCAAGTCTCACCCAAGTGAGGTTGGGCACACTTGAAGCAGCGTGGCTTTGATCGGCAATTAGCCTTCATATGGCCAAACCTGCAACAAGCATGGCACTGGATGGTTGGGTAGGTGTACCTCTCAACATCTACAGCGGCACGGAAAGAATAGATTTTTTCTGGGAGGAGTTGTCCCCTGAAGGTGATTACTACGCTTTGTGTAGGGACATATGTAACATTTCCGTTGTCAATCACTTTGCGGCTAAATCTCCGGGCTTTCAAAACAATACCACATCCATGAGGAAGGTCCAAAGAACTAACGAACTCATCCATGGAGAGATCCACTGGGACTCTCCTAGCAACACCCATCCGGGTGATGTGGTATGTTGGAATAGTTGCCTTAAACTTGTTAGTAGACAGAGCTGGGTGGTCGATAAAATTGTTGGCTGCCCCTGCAGACTTAAATTCTACAGTAACGCGGTTACGTCCTGTCATTTTCACACCATCTCTGGTGATGTCAGAAATATTGTGTTTATATAGAAACTGTCCAAACTTAATAGCCCTAAGCGGGATTCCAGAAGATGGACTTCCTGAAGGGCTATCTTGTGTAACATGTACAATAAATGGTCCGGGATCGCTGTCATCGTACACCTTAGTGGCGTCGAGACTCGGATGCGTGTAGACTGTCTGAATGCTGGCAGACGCGAGGTCTGGGTTAACGATAATTTTCTTACCTTGTTGCGAAGATTGTTTGTCATCCCTAGGGCGCTTTCGCGTCTCTTGGGGAGTGTCTGTCAACATTATATCCGGCGAAAGATCTGGCGGGTCGGGGTCGGGAGGTCGGTCTGAATGGAACTCCATTTCAGGAAGGGAAAAAGGATTTACGAACAATCACAACACTCACCAGTTACCACCACCACAATAAGAACAAAAAACAGGTATCGACTATGTAAATAAGGACTGAAAAAGGTCCGAAATCGCGATGAATGTTAGGAACACGTGGGTACCCCAGTCACGCACGAAACCGAATCCCCTGGTAAAACTTTAAACGATTGTAATTATTTGACAGGTCGACCTACCTTCGAGTTTCATAAATGCAGTTGTAGTTTTGTTGATGTGGTACGTGTAAGGGTCATATTCTGGGAACCTGTAATGGTTAATCCAACCCTGAAAACAAAATATATTTTTAGGAATACGGTAATCAGATACCTTTATATCAATATCAAAAATGAATTTGTTTACTCTTACCTCATATTTCTTCAAGGGCCTGTGTTCTTTAACTGATGGTATGGTGTAAGAAACCGGTTCAGGTATCTTATTCTTCTTCAACTTAAAGTATGGTGGATCATCATCTCGATCGGTGAAATATGTGTCTAAGACATACTGCTTCAAGCTGCTCAAGAAATAAAAGAACCACATTCCTAGCAGAAAACCATTCCAAAGGTAGGAATTGGGAAAAATTGTATAGTTGAGTAGAAGTAGAAATGTTAGAATATACAAAGTGCAACTAAAGAGATAGGTCTTTTGATCTACTGTTGGAGTTTGTGGCTTGTTATATTTGTCATTGTCTTGAGGTAGGCGGTATGGGAAGTGTGTCGGCGTCGAGGGTTTAAGCGTCAGGTCTGCATTGGCGGGTCTTGTCCCTCCCTCTATCTCATCCAATAGTGAGTTATCCGGAATCACATCCATGTCAATGTCTTCAAATGCCTCCACTCCTGATTCTACCTCCAGGCCATCATCCAACTCACTCTTTAGAATGTCAGCAATATTTTCTTCTGTAAATAGAAAATCTACATCACTTTCAGACATTCTGTTAAAGTTAACATTACACAGAAAGAAGTTTAAAGGAGGGTAAGGGTAGGAAGCATAGGATGGGTGGGAGCATACCTTCATGAAATGGGTTAGTATCAGTTGAGGAAGGATAGATGAGGGTAGGTTGGTAGGACATAGAGAATCCCCAGAGCTGGAGAGATAGAGGCTGAAAAGAAAGCCACAAGTTGATTACCTAAGTTCTTATGTGTATCATCTGTGGCATCGGAGTTGTCATCTTTAGGAAGGCTGGACTCAAGTTCATTCGCTTTAGCGGTAACAGGCTGGGTTATCTCAGACAAATTCTGAATACTGCTATCTAGTGAAGACACCTGTTGCAGAATAACCACTCCTCATTATTGTCAGATAACAAAATAATATGATTATGTTTAGGGTACAATTTATACTAGTTTTTTTTTGTTTTATTATTCACATTAGTATCATATTGTGCATTTGTAGAATATAGCAAGATTATTTAGAGGCGAGATGTAGGTGCAAAACATACCTGATTGTCAGTATCTCCTACACTAATATCTAAATCTTTTATGGCAGAATTGTCTTCCGAGTCTGATATTGAGTTGTCTCTTTGGACAGCCTTGTCTTTTGTCTCTGAAAATCAATGTGTAGATTAGACTATTATAAGATTATGGGCTGCTGGATGTTATTTAATAAATCTGCTATTTAATACTACTACTAAACCAACAACATAACTGAGAGGTTCTGCCTAGTCTGTTCTCACATAAATAAAATGAAAAATGATCTTTGAATAACAATGCATAATATAAATTGAGCCCATCTTGAAGCAATCTAACATAACAACCACATGTGAAGGTCAAAGATACAATAATAAATAGAAAAAATATGAAGACAAAGAGTATGGTACAATGTAAATATTTGCTTTAACATTACTGTAACAAACAAAATTATAGCAATTTTATAGAGTAAATGATATTCATATCTATAGAAGACTTACCATCAACAGACCGAGATTTCATGTCTTCCACAGCTTGTGCAATTTTATATTTGAAATCGTGAAATATTTTCCATGTTTCATTAGTTTCCTTCACTTCAGGCCCTACATCAGATGCAGATGATGTGTTCCGCTTGCTCAGGCGACTCAAGTAGTCTTTGACTGGGGATGATGACACTTCCTTGCTTGGTGTGCTGGTTTTAACATCTTCAATTGGCTTCCCTAAATCACCTTTAGTCTCTTCTATTTTGTCAATCCTTTCCACTCTCATAGATTTAAAGTATTTGTCTATGATGGAGGTTTTATCGGTTTTCTTGGGACTAGCATTCTCACTGTTGGTGCTGGCTGGAGTGTCACACACGGGTGTAGGGGGGTCATCTTCACATGGATTAAAAAGCTCCTCTAATTCCTCATTGTTGGCATTATATCTGAACGACAATGAAGTATTTGGCGTTTTACCTGTAATATTAACTGATTTAGTAAGAGTATTTCTTATAAGAATAGTACTTTTTTCTGGAAACCTTAAATCTGCAAGTTCATATTATTTTATGTTTGTGTGTGTCGATAGTTCAAAACTAGGTGTGGTATGGTAGCATTAAAATCGAGTGGTACGCATTGTGCGTGTTAAATTAAAGATAAGTACTCAGTTGAAAGTAAGTTGCAACATAGTAAGAAAATAAATATATTCAGAGCAATACGCAATTATTAAAACTTTACAAGTTAAACTTTTTTATTATATTTTTATCCCCAACATAGTAGAGAATAACATTTGTGGTCCTTATCGTTGTGAAATTATTTGTTAAAACTTACTTGCGCCGGGAATGTCCATTGTCCAAAACAAAGGATAATTACAAAAAAAGTTCACCACATCATTTACACAATAGATATCTTATTATTTAAATACACTTTTAGTCCGGTCAATTCTTTAAAGCCTATATTTATAGTGTTTTAAACAGTACAAATTCTTACAATCTTGAAAAATAAATTAATTCGACTGCGACTACGTGACAGACACAATAAACAAACGTCAAAAAAGCGTAAACGTCAAATAATGTGAACTTCTATTGGTCTATGGAAATCATAGACTACTAGTCTGAAAAGATAATATGGACATGCTCCACGCCCACATCGGCACGGGTCCATTACTCAGAAGGTTATAGCTGTCCATTAATTAACCCTAAACCAACACGCAAATAATTATGCTTGGACAGAGCATACCTACGCTTCGTGATCAGTATCATAACAGGCCACTGCCGCTTAAATAAACACCTTTATCATAATATAAGAATCTCCAGAACTCCTCTTTGCAGAAGTTGCATGGAGTAAGACGAAACACACTCCCATGTCTTGTTATTTACATTGCAATGGCGTAGAGACACCACGATCAAAATCAAAATCGTAGCCATAAATGACCTAGGTCGTCTACTGGCTTTCGGTTTAATGTTTCTTGCTTTCCAATCAGATTCAAACTGTGCTGTGATAAAACAAAATAAAATGAGAAAAAGCGTTTTTAAAATCGTTTTACACTAAAACGCCCTTGTTTCACAGAATACTAACGAGTCGGAGTCTTATGTCAAAATATCATTCGTTCATTTTATTGTGATTTCATTCATTCATTCAATCATTTGTCAAAAATATTTTGCAAGACATCCGTGTGTTCTGTTTTTGTTTGGATTTGTAATATTTTTATGATGAAATAATGTAAAACAACAACAACTAGCTGTAAGCTATAATAAAATTCGTCAACATGAAGTGCCTGTTCATAATTTTGTTTATATTTTGGTCCTCCGGTTGTGGATCAGTTTTGAACGAAGACAAGGTAAGAGACGTGGGATTCATGCCGACCGCTGCTTTGTTGTTGCGACGCAAATGGTTATTTAATTGAGTGTATAATTAATGTAGTGTGAAATGTGTAATTTAACTTTTATAGGAAAGTACAGAGGTGTCGCAGGCGTTTGATGACCGCCCCCTGTTGTTTGCCACTTTGGGGGGCGGCATGGTGGCCGTAGAACCTCTCACTGGCAGTGTTATTTGGAAACTCAAAGATGGTAAGTTACACCTACCTCAGCATAATAAATATAGTACACTCATCATCATCATGTCCTCCACACCGTATCCGGAGACGGCAAATCCTGTATGTTCAATCCGGATTGTTGTTTTGGTGGGCTCTGATGTGACTTGCAAAGCCAAACTTCGTCTTGAAAACACAGCTACTAGGCGCACAGTACAGTTGGCCAGACAATTTGTATGTGTAGTTGTAGGAGGGCTTTGGTCTAGTTTTCCGTGCTTGACGGAATATAGTAGGTACACTAAATTTATAATGTACCCCTGCGATAACCTGCTAGAGAAAATATTTACCAGACTACACAAAATCCTTTGCAAGCACAAAATACCCTTCCAACCTTGTCTTTTTTATTTTTGTCATTTTTTAAGTGTTCCTTCATTGTTTTATGTATGTGTTTTTTGTCTTTTATCACCTGGAAGTCTTGTTGATTGAGGATGAGCTGATTGCTGATAGAACCTGAAAACAAAATAATAATATGTACCTACCTATAGTCTGCTTTGCTTCACCAACTTTTGATAATAGTACATATTTGAATACTTCATGTTTGTAAATGAATACTATATTTACTTTCATTATAGAATATCTTATTATATTATCGATTATGATTTAGGGTTAGAAATCTACATAAAACATAGTTAGTCATCAAATTAGGCCAAGATAGGCTTATCAATTAAATATTGATTAAGATTAGAATTTATCTATGGGTTATTTTCCTAAGCATATAGTAATCAATAGAATCATTGTAGAAATCAGTGTACCTCTCAATAAATAGTTTAATATGTTAATTGTATATTTTACCAACCAAAAACAATGTTATAAGGTTGTAAAACTTTTACTTTAGTAACCAAACATAGTACCAATAAAATACCTATTTGTACAACTGTTGGATGTTCCTGTTAAGATAATATTTGGTGATTAATTATTTATCATGGTAACTGATTTATAAACTGCCAGATGGCCATGTTTTATATTACAATTCTCTTTCCCATGAACCATATCAGTTACGCTAATCACCTTATCACATTTATTTTAAAGCTAAATAGAATATTCTTGTAACATGGCACTCAACTTAAAAAGTTATCCTGTGGGAATTTGTGAAAACTTTGTTCAAAACTATCTTCTCAAAAAATCATAACAAAAATACAATATAACTTTGATGGCATTGTAAATTAAACATTCATATGAGTACTGTCTAATATATTCATAATTATTAAACAATCAAGTAACCTTTTCAGAGCCAGTAGTAAAAGTACCCAATCAAGATGCAAATCTGATGCCCCAATTCTTGCCGGACCCCCGCCACGGGTTCCTTTACATGTACGGTCCTCGAGGAGACCAGCAGATGCTGAAGAAGCTCCCCTTCACAATCCCAGAGCTGGTGGCCAACGCTCCGTGTAGGTCCACTGACGGTATTCTGTATACGGGGAAGAAGAGTGACACCTGGTTTATGCTCGACCCTTTGACTGGGTCGAGGGAACAGGTTTCAGGTGAGAAGGGTTGTAATGCTAGCAATCAAATAAATATTGTTGTGAAAATACTGAAACTCGTATAATGGTCAATGGTTCTCTTGTCTATATTTGTTCACCACATTTTCTAACTTTGCATACAATTAAATAAAGTATATTTGTCAACCACAACTTCATGCTCCAGTTCCTGATCTCTAAACTTCCTCCCACAGGGTTCGACAAATCCAAGATATTCAACACCCAGGGTGATGACGACAACACATGCGTGCCGGACAAGAAGCGCGGGGTCTACGTGGCTCGCACCGAGTACAACATACTCATGCATGACTCCAAGAACGAGAACCAGAAGTGGAATGTCACGTTCTTTGATTACACTTCGCATGCTATGGCTAAGGACATGCTGAATGATTATGGTGAGTTTTTAAAGTACGGTCATTCTAGTTAGTGTGTGGTGATAGTTCCTGTACCTTCTCTGGACTTCGACTTCAATGGAACCCTTGTATATTGTAGCGCGCTCCTTACTCTCGACAAAACAACATGAGACGCAGCGAATATGAGAGTGATTTATTCGGTGACCTATTCCGCAGAGCTTGCCAGTAGTTTTAATAGTAAATGTAGTTTTGTTGAGACCCGAGACAAAACCTCTTCGTAGAGAGTATGAAGGGCCTTATCACTCTAATTGAAAAGTAATTTGGCCCCCACCATGCTGGTATAATCTGGGTTGGTTTCTTTATGATATTTTCCGTCACCCGTATCACATTTACCCGTATAAATAGAAGGAGACATTAAACATAATGAGTCGGTTCCTATTAAAATATATTATTGTCGTAGCTAGCTAAGTAGGTACTTAAAGAAAACTAGGTAGCAACACAAGTGAATACACACACGATTTCGACACAATTTGTAAAGAGGTGGATTAGCCAACCGAATTACTTGACGCGAGGTGAGAGTACCTACCTATACCAATCGTACTCCAATATTGGTACAACGGTTGGACGGTCGTGTTTGTTTTCCGGAAATTATATTAGCAGCAAAAACTCTACTCAAATTGAAAATTCAGAAAAGTTATATCTGGAAACCTATTTACCTATGATTTATACTGGTAGCTATAGGAGTTAAATAAAAGTGGAACAAATGTATCAGTACTGAGAGCCGAGATTTATTTAACTGATACCGACCATTATAATGTTGTTATAAACAATATAATTTATGACCTTCTGTAACTAATTTTACAGTAATTCCACCATGTCCAATGTACCTTCATGATTACAATTCACATCTAACTGGATTGCGCAAAAATCAAAAAAGTCTAATATTTTTTCAAATTGCAAAAACCACCTGCCTACCCACCAAGGCCGCACGTAGGTTTGGAATAGTTTGGATTGATTAAGAAACCACTCTTCAGATATGAGTACCGATATGTACTCGTAAATTGTTATCGATGATCAACTATTCATGTACGACTGTAAATGGTCTATAATTATCTTTTCTATACACATCTCGAGAGCACCTACCTCAGTTCAACGTCTCCTGAACTTGTGAATCATACATACATGCACACAAGACATTGACCTGCCGTCGCCAAACTTATCTAATACAAATTGAATGCCAAGGTCAGGCAGTCTCCTCTGTGATATTTCTTACCTTATTGTTTAGCAGTTAGTAACTAAACTAACTTGCCAATCGGTAAGTTAGTAAGTGAATGTACTTAAAGGGATATACTAGGATGTAACGTTTTATTCCCAACGTAGTAATAGAGTTCTAACTGACTCAACTCTTCTTTTATATCAAATACCACCATACAATATTTTTAACAGTTCACACTAATACGAACCGAAACAGATTGAGTAGACATAAATAAATAAATTCACATCGAACGTATTAGCCGCACACATGGGCCAACACGTGGTAGGTAATTTCGTTATCATTATCGGTCGTAGCTTTAAAACATTCCGACAGATGATTGAGTGTAATTTCATTTTACATGAGTGGTGTGCATGAAAATGCTGTTGTGTAGCGTATATCTTGATACAAACGATGCCTTATCGCTTACCCATAAATAACATTATGTAGGTTAAAACTGCACACTATTTTTCAGCTTTCTTTAGGGGGTTCTTATTTATCTATTGGCGTTCTTTGAGAGAGGCCTACCATGAACAGCAGTGACATTTGCTGCCCAATTATCCCCTTGAGTACTCTTGCCTCGAACTTGTTTACAGTTCATAATTTCCATGTGGGCGTTTGGTTAAGTAAATTTTAGTCACACTGCTAAACTAAAATATATCTGAATCTCTTTTAGTATACCTTTAGAGGTCATCGGATTGATTACAGTCAATAGGTAGTTGGTGATGATAAATAATAAAACATCTATTCAGAACCTTCTAGCACGAAACCTTGACAATAAGCAGATTACAACACAATCTCTTTGACCGACTGCATTATCAAGTTATTTGCCTACTAAAAATACTACTCTTTCCAGGTATAATACATTTCACGTCAACATCAAGTGGACGTGTGATGTCGTTCAACCGTAAGACCGGAGATCTAGTGTGGGCCCTAAACTTTGAGACGCCGGTGGTGGCGGCGTACTTGTTAGACAGAGATGGCCTTATATCTGTCCCCTTCAACTCTATAGGCGATGACACGCTCGACCACATCATGGAAGATGCGTCGACGTTGAGGAACGGTCAGGGAATCAAGAATTCCAATATTGAATTGTTGTGAGTACCTTTTGGATTGTTAATAAATTTTAGGGGTTTTTGCTTCAGAAAGTATGAGTTATTTGATGCCAAATACCCTTGTATTTTAATAAAATTAGTGTTTTATACTTTTATAGCAGCATGGCCTTTTCTAGCAGTTTCTAATAGCTTATTTCATTTGCAGCCCTACATTGTACATAGGTGAACATAATCATGGCTTGTACGCACTATCGTCTTTAGTCGACAAAAACACAATCACCATATCAACGGGCCACACAGCGCCGCTTCTACTCGAAGGACCAACCACTGAGACGAAAAAACAAGAGAGCAAATACGAGCCAATCACAAATGTGCATTACAAACTCAACGACCTCAACCTCCATGTTTCGGCGCCATATTTGCTGCTGGGACATTATAAGGTGCCAGAATTAACCACTGCTTGGCTGCCACAGATTCCAAACACGAATGTTCTCAACCTGCGTGATTCTCAGAATAATAACATAAAACTGATAAACGGTCAAGTGCAAACAGATTCGGAGAGAGACAAAGATGTTGAAAACGAGACCAATCTTAAATCCAACTTGATATCTGTATCGGTTCAAACTGATGACTTATTCGTCGGGTTTAGTTTCCGACCGAGCATCTGGTACAAGCAGGGGTACATCTGGCTTCACCAGCAAGAGAATAAAGGCCTCAAAGTGGCTCTTATAGTACTAGTGGGACTGGTCATTACACTCTTCTGGTACTTGAGATATCAGGTAAGTTTATCATTTCTACGTTCATTAGATACAAATATTTATTGTGTCACGATAGTTGCCATTATGATAACTGCCATCATCACAGTATTGATTATTCTATTCTTTGTATATTGCAATTTCCTATGTTATTTAGGTAGGTATGACAAATCAAAGCTTATTCCTAGAAATCTGCGTCTCACGACTTTCTTAATGTCTTGATGACGCAAGTAGGTAGTATTGTATTAGTGAATGAATTAATTGGCTTCGTTTGGTTCACGGATAAAAGTGTACCTTGTGTAGTAAATTACCTTATTAAGGGGATCCCTAAAGCTAAAATGCTAAAGTCGGCTTGATATACTTGATTAGATTGGAAAAACGGTGGCTTCTATCACATTGATAAAAATATATTTTGTAGCAGAGGGTATACTGATCATGTTAGTTGCTTATAAATTGGTGCAGGATTATAATAAGTATGTTAAAAAAAATTGCAAACACACCATGTCTTTTGCCATTTTTTTACTTATTATGAAAAAACCCTCGAAATCAGAGGGCCCATTTTCATGGAATCTTATATGTATGTGTAGGTAATTAAATTCTTAACAAAGTTACCTTAAAGAGTTGGATTTAATGGACCAGAAGTCAACTTTTTTTGCAAAAAACTAATAAATTCCGGTTTAAAAATGATGACACCGTGACAGATTTCAGATTTCATCAGTCGTCGCCCTGGTGGTGGCCTGTTAGGAGCGATACCCACGCCATTTTATTTTTTATCAAATATTTCACAAAAACTGATTAAATCAACAAATTATGACTACAAGTATTATAATACATATGCATTTGCTATGGAAAGTTAATTTTCTAATCATTTTAGATGCAGAAAAGCCGAAAATTCTTAGAAAACATTTCGCCTTTTCGATTTGTTTACATTTTTTACTATAGAGTTACAGATGCATAGATAAAGGTAAACATTGCACATAATGACACTTATTAGATTCTCCGAATAAGAACTATACGGTCAATGCAGTATGCCAAAGCGCGAGCCTGTTTATATTCTGAGGGGTAATTTATTTTATTTTAACGGTTGTGTATGGTAGGTAAGCTACACAATATACAGGGTGTTGAAAAGTAAGTTCATAATTTGTTTTATTTGAAACCAAAAACCGTAGTTAATTAAAAATATATATATTTTAAGATGTGGCAGTCTGTACACTACAGGTTGTTAAAAATAAGTAAGTATTTTTAAAAATTGAAGATCTAAAATTTACATAATTTTTTAAATCTATTTAACAAGCTTTGCAAAAAAGCGGTTAAGTGCGACTGTATCTCGCCATGAAAAAAATGAAATGTTTACTGTAGCTATGAATTTTATGCGTTACAAGTGGAATAAAATACCGCATAATATTATGTACAACTATGTAAGAGCCTAGTTTTTAAAAAAAAACTCATAAGAAAATATTAAATACACAGGTTTTTTAACCCCTGAAGGAAATAGAGGGGTGTTATAAGTTTAAAGTAAGAGCTGAATTTTTTTTTTAAATTAGGGTGATAGGTAATGTATATTTTTAATGATTTTTTCAAATAGATAAATGTTATACCATTTTTAAATTGCCATAAAATTACTTATAGTTATAGTTATAGAAAAGGGCAGGGCTACCAGTGCCCATTCGCCACTGCAACCTAAAAGATCTATAAATTATGACTCCCCATGCCGAGTCTCACTCTACAGGCCCAGGTCTTTTATAAACCTGATATTACCTATACAGGATGTTGCAAAAAGGGTATACTGTGCCGAAAGGGTTTGACTCAGGGGTTATTCTGAACAACTTTTGTTCTCCAAGTTTTGGAAATTCTCGAAAAATAAATTCGGTCTCTATAGTAAAAAGTCACGTGATCGAATAAGTTTCTATGTAAAAGGTTTTGTTACGTGAATTTTCAAAATTGTAGAAGAAAAGTGGATCAGAATGGCACCTAAATCCACTTTTGGCTAAGCTTTATACCCTTTTTTCAATACCTTGTATAAAATATCGTCAGCGTCACCTTAGATCGTAATCATCGTAACTCCTCGTGACCAAATTTTAGAGGAGACAAAAATACTGTTTTATTTGTAGTTCTAGTTGGCATACTACCCACCTAAAGTTTTTTTTAACTAGCCTAAAAATGATTTGTTTAGACAGTCTATCTTCCTGTTCAACCGCAGCCTGAGTGCCAGTGACTCAATGACTGAAAGGAGGCCATTAGTGCTCCTAAATAAATAAAGCAGGCCTGTAGATTATCTTTCAGTGTACCGACACATCTGATTGCTGTAAGAGCCTGATAAGCTCTTCGAACGAGTCATACCTCTGTGGTGGTACGGTTTCGACCTTTCGGACAGTCAGTTTGGCATCCGAAATGCGGATTCGAATAGTGGGTACAATACTTTGCGTTCGTTCACTGTCGGAGCAGGATAAGAACCACGGGCGAGTTGTTGCGCTGGCTGTTTGCTTAAAAATAGTAACCGCGTTCAACTCTATCCCCTAGAGGGCGAACCTTTAGGGCGGCTCTTGTATACCATCACTTGTCTTCTTATCTGCAGAAAATTGACAGAGGTCATACGTGTCTAACAAGTACATTAAGGATGCGAAAAGAGAGGGTTTGTTTTCACTGAAGAAGTTCAGTTGCGGAGTTCCACAGCGGTAGGTCTTGGACCCCTCTGCTGTGGAACTTGGCATACAACGCGGTCCTGCAAATCAAGCTCGCAAACGGCGTTAGCACAGTGCATTTTTCTAATGTCACACAGGTCGTGAGGTAGGCTGAGAGCCTCCTTCGGGGATGACATCCCAATGATTCATTACGAAAAAATTGCTGCAGCTGTGCTCGCCATGCAGTGCATGGGCTACTTCCGAATCTGGGGGGCTGTTGCAAAGGAGTCCGTTGCCTCTATACGGTACGGGTTCCGTGCGATCTATGATCCTTCCGGGAGCACCTGTCTTGTCAAGTCGAAGAGAATGGCTCGTATTCGACGCAACCTGCAGTACTGGTGGGATTGGTTGGAGGACAGGACAGCAGGAAGCTGCAGCAGCCGTCATGCTGTGATTCGACGCATAGATGCAAAAAAAAGTTGAAAGTAACTTCATGTTAATAAAATATTAGATCTTAATTTAACAACATAACATTGCAAAAAAAAATTAACATTGTTGAGTATGTTATTGTAATTTACTAAAGTAGTAATAAAAACAAAGGCTTATTGCATAGTTTTCGTTCACGTTCGCCTACATCGCACGTTGTATATGAGAATAAAGGGTATAATTACTAAGTTTTCTTGTTTAAAAATCACGGTTTGGGGTTTAGAGGAAAACAAATGGTAAAATGCGGAATACAGTTTTTTTTTTTTCGAATAAAGAGGAAAACATGTGAATTCAAAAAACGTTTCTATTGACACCAAAGAGTACTTTTCGCCGAGAAAAGTGGAGTTACAATGTTTGCGATCTAAAGTGATGATAGAACTAGAACTTATTTTTTCAGTTCACCTGCTGTTGAGTGAAATCGTAATTAGGTAAATGACTCCTTGACATGAAAATAACTTTTTTTTAATAATCGTTATAACAAAACCGTTTTTTTTAATACAGCAATATTTGTAGGTGTACTTACAGTGAGCAAAAGAGCGCAGCAAGGTGTAAATTTTTTGGTTTTTAAGAAACAAAAATATTATTTCTATCATATCCCAAATACACATAAGTACTTAAAAAAAAAATACACACTCTCGCCTTGTACTAATGTACTCCCTTGCGGGGGTACTTACATGTTATTATTTTTCTGGTGACCTCCCCATATCCCTTTGCCAGCTACGTAACCTTTTGTGACACCCTGTATATGCAGAGTTCTGCAAACTACTGTTCTGCTTTTGAAACACCAAAAAAAAACAGGTCGTCTAACGAAAAGGTCACGTGACCAAAAAAAAATTATATGAAGAAGCGTTTTTTTCATGAATATAAAAAATTACGTAGGATAAAAGTTTTTCAGAGTGACGCCTGAGTAACGCCCTTTCGGCTAACTATACTTTTTTTATTACACGGGGGCAGAGTTTAATACAACACCCTGAACTATTAAACTCTGATAATATTTTCGCGATTTTTTTACATTCTGATTTCATTTCCTGGCTTAGAAATAACATCAATAACATGCTGCACACGTAGGTTTCGGCATAGTATTAAACCCTTTTTGCAACAACCTGTATAAATATCGGCACGGGTACGACTTTATATATAATTAATTATTAAATATTAAAAATACTTTCAAATAAAAATAAATATTTTCGTATCACAAAACAATATTACTTACTTAGTATATTTTTAACAAAGTGGCATGTCTTCACTTTTATGTTTTCGAGTACTATGTTAAAATTTCATGTCATTGTCCGTAGAACGCCCCGCATACCTCAACCCCCCCTCACTAGATTTGACAGATTCTGATTTTCTTCCAGCTTTAGTGACAGCCTTAAGCGAGAAATGTGATTTATTATCAGCCAATTATGCATGCAATATTACCTAGCGATAAATTGTTTTCCACATTAAGTTTATCTGCAACATAATATGTAGGTCAGCATGTGAAAGTGACTTATTTCTCATTGTAAAAATATTTGTTGACATTGTTTTTTGATGAATATTGCGATAAATTTGAGCAATATTGTATTGTGACCTAGCCTAATAATATTAGGTCACCCGTCTAGGTCACAAGGTATTATCAATGTAGCCGTCTATTTCGAGCAAGCCAATCAGAAATAATTATACGCTTATCAGAAAAGCTACTTACATAATTTGATAATAATTATAGACCTGTCCTTCTATTATTATGATTGCAGTCTTCTCTCTTTCTCTATTTAACCCCTTTATAGGGCATTTTTTTATTTCTTTTAACCGATAATGTTCAAAATAACGGGGACATTCATGTTCCCCCGAGAGATCGGTCTAATCCAATTTTGTATATTATTAGTATAAGTCACGTAAGTAGTCCGCAAAGGCATGTTTGGATATTAAAAAAATATTATGTAGCTGTATGAATATGTCTTAAAACATTCCATTGGCTGTTTATGTATCGATATTTATCTGTTTTCTAACGCAAGTAATAATTTTCTATAAAACATTCCAGGCTCGAGAATTCCAACAGTTATCCCAGGGCGGCTCCCGAGGGTCAAACACATCTACTTCTTCGCACGGGGAGATCACAGGTCAGCTGGAAGACATCGGCGACGGAGTGGTTAAGATCGGCAGAATCACCTTCAATACTGACCAAGTGCTGGGCAAGGGCTGTGAAGGGACCTTTGTTTATAGGTAAGTGAATAGGACTGTGCTTGTTAAATCATTATCCCTTTCAAAATGCTTATTTTGTCAGAATAGCCTATTAAATTGGGACTAACATAACACTCTGGCGAAAAGTGGGTGCAGCAATGCACCTCTGCCTACCCCGCAAGGGAGTACATTAGTACAAGGAGTGAGTGTGTGTGTGTGTGTTTTAGCCTAATGGCTGCATATCAAAGTCTTCGATGAATATGCATAGATCACCTCATGTCATAATCGATTAAAAGGCATAATGAAAGAAAGAAAATACATTTATTTCACACACACACGGAAACAACACAAAAATAAATAATAGAACAAATAATAAAAAAGGTAAAGGAAGATGAGCAAGGCTGTTGCTTCCCGGTGCAGAAACGGGTTCTAGCTCAGCTTGGTGCTATGATAAACCATAGCGCTGGTTTTCAGCTAGAACCCTAATGAGATATTTAGTGCCACAAATGTACATAATAAAATAATCTACTATACCTACACATGAGCAACAATCCAACAATCCCATGTGAATCGCCTGCTAAGGCTTCAAAAATAAACCTATAGGTAGACTAATCTAAGAATTCCACCGTGAAAGTTTTTAACACAATGTTACATAACTGTATTGCCTTTCTTTTCCAGAGGAACATTCGACAAGCGCTCCGTGGCAGTAAAACGACTGCTGCCCGAGTGCTTCACGTTCGCCGACCGCGAGGTGTCGCTGCTGCGCGAGTCGGACGCGCACGCGCATGTAGTCCGCTACTACTGCACCGAGCGCGACAAGCAGTTCCGGTCAGTGTAGCCACGTTGTGTATCAACATTACATATACTATAGTGATAGACTACGACCGCGAGGTGTCGCTGCTGCGCGAGTCGGACATGTAGTCCGCTACTACTGCACCGAGCGCGACAAGCAGTTCCGGTCAGTGTAGCCACGTTGTGTATCAACATTACATATACTATAGTGATAGACTACGACCGCGAGGTGTCGCTGCTGTAGTCGGACATGTAGTCCGCTACTACTGCACCGAGCGCGACAAGCAGTTCCGGTCAGTGTAGCCACGTTGTGTATCAACATTACATATACTATAGTGATAGACTACGACCGCGAGGTGTCGCTGCTGCGCGAGTCGGACATGTAGTCCGCTACTACTGCACCGAGCGCGACAAGCAGTTCCGGTCAGTACATACTAGTATTGTTACATCGTCTGTGAAGTAGTGAAAAAGTTCCAGTGACATATATAACTGCAAGGGCAGCTGGAAGTTTTTCTTTGTTCACGAGTCATTTATCCGAACTGTGTGCCCTTATCTTATTATTGATGCACAGTCCATACTATACCATAACTTAGAGCCCTGCCTCACTCGGACGGTATCCAACTAGTTAATCCACCTTACCAAAAGCCTCACTTGGCTTGGCAACGTCACTAAAAGAGCCATAGATGGATTCCGCCGTAAATGGCGACGTCGCATTGGCGTCCTAGTGAGACAGGACTCCTATTATACAGAGTGTTGCAAAAAGGGTATACTAAGGTTCTACTTTATTTCCAGCTACATAGCGCTAGAGTTGTGCTCTGCCACTCTACAAGACTACGTGGAGAAGAAGTTGGACTTTGAGTGCAACATAGACCCGGTCGAGGTGCTGCGGCAGGCCACCATGGGCCTCGCGCATTTACATTCCATGGATATTGGTGAGAGAGACTAATTTTATAAAAATTATTAGACTCTTATCTCGATTGGTCATTGTACATTAAGAAAGTATCAGAACGAAAATGGCGGCCAACTACGCAGGTTGCATTTATGAACGAATGATACAAGAGGATTCGGATGACTATCGGCCGAGCCGCATAGCTCCAAGGGGATAAAATATTATGTTGAGCTCTATTATTGAATATTGTTGTTCTAATTCCTATAACTTGGGTAGGTCTTTCTCCAGCAGTGCGATACAAAGAAGGCTACATAAAAAAAAAATTACCTATAACACCCCCGAAATGCAGTATGTATCCACCAAACTCCCATCATTATTAATTATTTTTATTGCACAAAAAAGTTATGTTTATGTTTAATTGAGGCCTATAATTAAATGACATAATTACTTTCCAGTCCACCGCGACATAAAGCCACACAACGTGCTCCTATCAATGCCGTCGGGCGCCGGTGAGGTGCGGGCCATGATCTCGGACTTCGGTCTCTCGAAGAAGCTCAACATTGGACGAGTCAGCTTCTCCAGGAGGTCGGGGATCACCGGCACTGACGGCTGGATCGCGCCGGAGATGATCAATGGGGAGCGAACCGTGAGTATTATGTTACAAAGTTAAATGTGAAACAAAGTGAAATAGCATAATTCTGATTAAATTACTGCGAAAGAGAAACAAAGTCTTTACGGCGCAAGAACGATTTTTTCTACAAGAAAAGCAGGTGCTTTTTAGTTCCGCTTTATTTTTCACGCCCTGTGTGGCTGTATGTATTACTGTGTACCGTGTGGTTGTGAAAACTATACCTTCTTTTGTTTCCTGAACCTCTGTTTATGTGTTTCAGACGACATCAGTGGACATTTTCTCTCTGGGATGTGTGTTTTACTATGTGCTGTCTAAAGGACAACATCCGTTCGGGGACGTTCTTCGAAGACAAGCTAACATCCTAACTGGAGAATATAATTTAAGTCAAATTGAGTAAGTAACTTTCCATAAACCCTGCGATAAATGAAAACTTTAGTGTAAAGTAGAGTCAATTTAAAAGTCCAAATTTTATTATTATGTAACTTTTACAGTAATTTCAAATGTTTTGTCGTGCTTGGCTGTTAAATGTGGTTCCATCCAGTCCCGTACCGCCAATCTCTATTTTGTAATTTGTAAATCCACTATCTGCTACTCCTAGATCTACATTCAAATCTATTCCTATCCTAATAAAACATTAACCCCCCAGAGCCCTGCTACCAGTGGAAGAGCACCTAACAACCAAGATGCTGATCCGCTCCATGCTGCACCCGCGGCCGCCGCAGCGCCCGCCGTGCGCCGCCGTGCTGAGGCACCCCGTGTTCTGGGGCAAGCAGTGCATACTCAACTTCTTGCAGGTGAGGTCCCTTCTCCCTTTACGATACGCCCGTGCGATTCTAGTCTTGGATACGACTAGTCAGTCGCCGCGAAGTATGTCACATACTTTCACAGTTTTTCCACTCTCCTAACTCGAATTGGCTTACTACCGGATGTTATTGTGTTAACGGAATGTTGGTTATCAGTAAATAATTCTGCCCCTCCACTTGACGGTTACTACACCTATATAACTAGCAACTATATTTTACAAAATGATGGTGTCATTGTGTACATCAGAAGTGATATATCTAGTCAATCTTATGAGCCAAAATTCCAAGATGCTAATTGCCTAGTTTCAATCATTGAATCTACTGCAATAGTTTCTATATATCGATCACCTTCTTACAAGTCAATTGAGAATTTCCTAGATTCTCTAAGCTCGCTTCTCGGTTCACTTCTTAGATATAAAAATATTTTATTAGTTGGAGATATTAACATTGATATTACTCCTATGACGACAGACCGGCATGCTGAGGAGTACTTAAACATGACTCATTCTTTAGGTTTCTGGCCCTCTCATACCATCCCTACAAGAGTTAACAGCTGTTTAGATCACGTGCTCGTAAGAAGTAATAATGCCACCACCACTTTAGTGATAAAGAGCTCTATAACTGATCATGATTCAATATTATTTTCACTAAAATCTGACCTCAAAAAATTCAAACCATGTACCACTGTACCCAAAATTATCTTTCCGGCGATAAGCAAAGATCTCTCAAATTTAAATTTTAGTCCAATATTAGATTCTAACGACTGCAACATAGCAACTGACTACCTGGTCCGGTGTATCTCGGATATAGTCACTAAAAATACTATCTACGTCAAGATACCTAGAAGAAAAGTGGTTTTAAAGCAGTGGATGACACCAGGTCTTCTTCGTTGTGTCAAACATAGAGACAAGCTACACAGTGAAGTTAGGAAGGATCCAGATAATTATCTTTTAAAACTCACCTATTCGCGGTATAGGAATTTTTGCGGGAAATTAATAAAAAAAATAAAAAGGCAGTATGATCGAAATGAACTAGAAAGTGCTAGCAATTTGGGAATCAAAAAAACATGGGAAGCTATTAACAGCATTACTCACCGTAAACCTAAAAAGGATTCTGCCCAGGACATACTGAAATCGGATAGCTCACCGACTGTCGCTGTAAATAAAACAAACTCCTTTTTCGCTAACGTAGGTAAAAATCTGGCAGAGAAAATAGCTAACCTCAATATACCTCGGCGTCATTCTCCACCAGCGGAGCTTCCAAGTTCATTTACAATGATTCCAACTGACCAATTTGAAATCAATGCTACTATTGATTCCCTTAAATTACTTGGCTCAGTAGGATGGGATGGAATCTCCTCTAAAGTCATCAAACAAAACAAAGAATACCTAATATCACCTCTCACCCATATCTGCAATCTGGCCCTCACCACTGGTATTTTCCCCACCGCTTTCAAAAAGGCAATTATTATACCTGTATACAAGGCTGGTGACAGAACGCTGATCAACAACTATAGACCGATTTCTATCTTGCCTACGCTATCAAAAATATTGGAACGTCTGCTGAACAACCGTCTTGTCTCATACCTCGAGTCAATGTCTATTTTGTCTCCTAATCAGTTCGGCTTCCGAAGTGGCAAATCAACGGCCGATGCGGTGTCGCACCTGACTAACTTTGTTGCTACAAATTTAGACAAAGGGAAGAAATGCTTAGGAATATTTCTAGACTTGGCAAAAGCTTTCGACACGGTATCGGTTCCGAAGTTATTGTGTAAGCTTGAAAGCGTTGGAGTTCGTGGTGTCCCTCTAGACTTGTTCAGAGACTATCTTACAGACAGGGTTCAAGTTGTTAGGGTGGGAAATTACATTAGCGATCCATTACCTGTTACTTATGGTGTCCCACAGGGTAGCATCCTTGGGCCAACTCTCTTTTTGCTATACATAAATGAGCTGTGTAGCATAGATTTGCTTAAAGGTAAAATCGTTACCTTTGCCGATGACACAGCGCTTTTGTTTCAAGGGGACGACTGGAACGATACTTTTAACTGCGCCCAAATCGGTTTTAACATAATAAACAATTGGTTACTCTTAAATAGTTTGACGTTAAATGCAGATAAAACCAAGTATATGTCCTTTTCTATTCGCAAACCTCGGAAATCAATTCAGTCCCTCAAAATCCGGGCTCACATCTGCCCTGGCGATGCTTCATCGGCTTCACAGGATTGCAACTGCACTCTACTTGAAAGTGTCGATAAAATAAAGTATTTAGGAGTTGTTATCGACTGTAATCTTACATTTAAGTACCATATTGCCAACCTTACCCTAAGAATAAGAAGACTGATGGCAATTTTTAGCACTTTACGCCATGTAGCTAACCCTTGTCTCCTTAAAATGGTATATTTTACGCTTTGCCAATCAATACTTACGTATTGCATTAATTCTTGGGGAGGTACGTTCAAAACGTACTTGCTACCACTTGAGCGCGCTCAAAGAGCAATACTGAAAGTAAGCTCTTTCAAGCCCATTAGATACCCAACTTCCGACCTATTCAGAGAGTGCGGTGTACTTACGGTGAGGCAGTTATATATCCAGTGTGCTATAATTCGGTACCCTTCGTCTACGCATTATTCTCCCTCCTGTGCCACCATCGCGACCCGTCGTTCCCATAACATCTCTAAAACTGAAGGCTTTAAGACTTGTTTCATTAACAGATTAGAGACCTACCTTGGTGGATTTCTTTATAATGTTGCTAACAAATTATATAATATTCATGCTCTTAATAAATTTGAAATCAAGCGAATAGTTTTAAACTGGCTCAAACCACTTAATTATGAAGAGACAGAAAAATTATTAATATCCCCCCTTCGGGGATAATGTAGTTCCTTCTATAATGAAAATACTGTAACTCAAATTAATTATCTGTGAGGTATAGCTGCTATTGCTTATAATTTTAGTCTACTAACTAGATACCTACATATATATAAAAATAAATAATCTTAGTGATTATATACATACATATATGATACAACATTCAAAATTGTTTTTCAAAAGATATTATAGTTAAGTTTGCATGTTAATTTTATTTTTATAATGTTCTTGTTTTGTCAATACTTTTGTCTGTAAAATTGTATACATTCACATGCTCTTACTTAGATTTAACGGAAGAGCTTGTCACCTATATTACAGGCCTTAAACCTAGTTTAGGTGGCAAGGTTTACCATATTTACAGTGTTCACTCGATGTATATTTTTACATGTTTTTTGGATCAATAAATGATTTATTTATTATTTATTTATACATTTATATGGAGACTCTCACACTACGATACTGGTATTCTATGCGTTCGCGACTAGTCTCGCGATACCCGGTCGCTTGTGCGTCGCGTCTCGTGCGTTTTGACAAGATGGCGATAAACGCTGCCAAAAGACTCGCACCCGCTGCCGCTGGTACGCCTTACCCATTATGATTAGATTATATACATCTTATTTAGTCTATAACGAAACAAATGAACACAATCCACGTCCAGGAGTACAATACTCCCCAGGACGTAAACAACCAAATAGAGTCATCGCCGGCCAACTACTCGCACCCGCTGAAAGTGGGGGCGCCACTAGTCGTGCGCTTTACCCATTTTGATTACATTACCTTCATCTTATTTTACTCAGCCAAACACCAGATAATAAACGAAAAAGAAACAAATGAACACAAACCCATTGTACCCCCAGGACGTAAGCGACCAAGTCGAATCATCGCCGGCCAACGACTCGCACCCTCTAGAAGTGGGGGCGCCACTAGTCGTGCGCTTTACCCATTATGATTACATTACCTACATCTTATTTTACTCAGCCAAACACCAGATAATCGACGAAAAAGAAACAAATGAACACAACTAATTGTATTCCCCAGGACGTAAGCGACCAAGTCGAGTCATCTCCCGCCAATGACTCGCACCCTCTAGAAGTGGGGGCGCCACTAGTGGTGCGCGGTGATTGGCGCGCGCGGGTGTGCGCGAGGGTCGCGGCTGACCTGCGCGCAAGACGGACCTACAGGGGGAATAGTGTCAGCCATCTGCTGAGGGCTATACGGAATAAGGTGAGTGGTTGTTGATTGTGTAGTTTTACAGGATAGATGATAACGTGAGGCGGGTCTCTGACGGGCAACTTTGCAACGGGTAATATAAATGGTAATTCCCATTTTTAGAAACTTTCACGAACTTTCAGAATCTTTATCGACACTTTTCTTAGACGTTTACGAAAATACGGGATGTTTGAGAGTTCAAAGGAATAAGTCTTGCGACTTAAACTTTAATCAAAATCCATTCCATCACTTTTTGCATCACCCGAAGTTATTAAACTGGAAGCCGGTTATGAGTAAGTAGGTGGATGATAGGTGTGTGATGGATCAGTATCGCGTGGCCAATTCGCATTGAGGCGAAAAAAAAATACACCGTGTTTTCAAAGACAATAAAACGCAAAATCATCGATCAAAATCTATTTCATCACATATCACATCACAACAAGTTATTAAACTGCAAGCCGGTAATCAGATAATTAGAGAGCATAGTGAAGGCGCTGGGAAGTAGCGCGTGGCCCACTCGCACCGAGCCGAACAGCGTGATCGACACCCGGTGTGTGGACGTCGCCGACGCTATTTGACGTAGCGTCGCGAAATTCTCGTTCTCTGGAATAAAATATGGTTTTACAATGGTACCGTGTCATATAAGTTCAGGTTGATATACTAAAACAACCTAACCTAAACCGAGATTAAGTGACGTATCGTTCTATCGGCCGGATAATCGACTGCTGCTGAACCGTTCGGAATCTGTCAATTTAGTATCTGAGATTAAGAAACAGACTTTAAGTACAAATAATCATCAATACTTTAACAGCATGTAGCCGGAAGTCTAGTATTTTTTGTAAGTTATAAAGGTATTTTATAGTCGGAAACAATATCACTGGTCGGAAGGAATATTTCAAGAGTTTACAGTGACATTTCTGGAATGAACTAATCTATGTATCTGGGTGTTCGTTAAAATTTGCGGAATAAACTATCTATATACTAGCTAGGTATTACCTGGGCGAGCCCGGCTGAGTAACTGCACCACAGCTCTCACGTTGGTGTCAGCGTTGTTATGTAGCCGCTGCCCCGCCCGGGATATCAACAATAGTGACGTCAGAAACGGGGTCATGAAGAAGATAAAAGCTGCTGTACGCCCCAAGTTTGGACCCTGGAATATTTGCGATCGTATACAGGGTTGAAAGATAAAATAGGTTCTGAAGGGAAACTTATATTCAGAGATTTCTAGTATGGGTTTTGCAATTTACGAAAAACTGTCCAAACATTAGATAATGACAGATGTCAAAAGTTTCATGACTCCGCTAGAGGCGCCACTTTGTTTTCGAGAAAACGTAAACTTATAGTTTTCGACAAAATTATCAGTATGTACTGGACGTACCGTACAGGTCACCAAATTTTACTTAAAAAAGACATTCCTTGCAATATACCATTACTGCACATCTGTTTAGAGTAGTTTAGACCATAAGAAATCTTACATCTCTCACGCTGCCACTGATGATTGCGTACGCCAACAGAACGTTGCAAAATATTGAAGTACACATTGACAGAGCCATCTGAAATTTTAAGAAGATTAGAATTCGTAAGATTATGTGAAATTAGTATTGTAAGTATTGTTCATGCAGTATAAAATTAAGTAGCTGTACAATTTCGAACATAGACAGAAACAAATATGAAATGAAAATATTCACCGGTGTACCGAAAACGTTATTTGTGATTACGCTACTTTCAACTATATTGAAATAGGTTTTATACCAATCTACTAGGGTTGATATTGCGACGTCTCTTTCTTCAATTTTTTCGATGGTAGTAGGATTTTTAGCTTTTCTGTGCAGAATAAAGTTAGGATTTCGATTTTTGAAGCCATTGTCTTTTAAATTTGCTAACTGATGCGAGAGTATTGTGAGAACATTGTAGTACATGAGGTTTTGGAAGAACCATCGGCAGCCGTTTATTGTCATCAAAATGTGCACATGACCATGCAGGTCTGAATATGAGTGCATTAGTACATCAATTGTAATTTTAGTTAGATAAAGTACTGACACTACAACAGATATAGTCACTCTTCTGTGTAAGAACTTCAAATGCCGGTTGTATGTGTCACAATGACCCATTCTCACATGATTCTTGTTTATACTCGACATAAGACAAGCAAATGATTTTGATTTAAAAATTGAGAAAATCATTATACTTATTGATTCGGTTGTAATGACCATTAGATATATTTTTTCGGCATTTTCCATTTTTTTGTATAGTGGATTACTCGATATAAAAGCAATGACATTAAAATAACACAGTACGAATATATTTATTGATGTATATAGCAGCTGCAAGTACTTAGTCGAAGGTGCATTGTTTCTGAAAACACCGAAGAAATATTCTGCAAGTAACACTGACTTTATCGGGGCTAGGTACTTTATATTTCGGTCCAAAGTTTTGTACATACTGCTTCCTCTACAATTTCACGTCTATACATGAAAACAATATACAAAATTAAGGAATTATGTACGGAAAATATAAGCTAGGTCTTTCAATTTGGTGATGTTATCAGTTTTATTTGACATTTCATTACATGAAGTAACAATGATCGATTTCTTTCTGTCAGCGTACGAGTGCACTTAGAATAAATTAGTCTAGAATAAGAATAAGAATAAGAATAATTTATTTGCATCAAAACAGTATACAATATAAGCTTATGTAAGGGTTTTAAAACTAGTTGTTTTATCTTTAGCTTAGCTATTACTCTAGTCACCACACTAGGATTCCCTGTGTCGTGGTGACTAGTCTCTTCCGTGGTTCTAAAAATAAAGAAAAAAAACTGTAATTATGTACACATCATGTGAGAGTATTAAGTACTTATCGGTAATTAATGTATGTACATTAAAAAAAAAAACAGAGTGTTAGTAAGCAGCAAAACAATCAAGCATCAGCACAACTTAGGATTTAGGTATAAGCAGATTTTCGGTTTGATCATAGTTAAGCGTTGATATCCAGTTAGTGATGGTTTTTTTACAAGTGTATTTTGTAGTGTTTATGATGTTAATGTTTTTGTTAAGCACTGTATATAGAAAGGGACCGAGGAATTTAAAAGACCGCTGTCCAAGTTTGGTTTTAGTGAGGGGGACGTTCCATTTCATCAATCTTTGCGATCTTGTGCTAATTGCTACTAAGGATTTGGCATTTTTATGAAATCTAAGTGCAGTGGACATGATAAATATTTGTCTTACACGCAAAACTTTGCATGTTTTGTATAGATCGTCTGTTGGATAACGGTAGGGTTTACGAAAAGCTACTTTTAGAATTGCACGTTGAGCGCGTTCTAAGGATATTAAATTTGTTTTTGTAGTAGAGCCCCTAATAAATATAGGTATTTTATACAGTAACGTATTGTATTGCCCCAATTTAATGTATGCCCTACATGGAAGCGGCCGTAGTCGAACTAGCTTCAGTGATCGTAACTGATCACTGAGGTTCAGCAACACATGGCACGGTCAGCCCAGATCGTTTTCAAGTACTTCTTTTCTGGACGCTATCGTACTTTCGACGGCACGTTAAGCCGTGGGTCCCGATTGCTGTTTTGGAAGCAGACGTTAAGCCTAGTCACTGACTGACTAGTAGTCAGGTGGCTCACTTACCCGAAAACTCTTTCAGCATAAGCTTGCTTGTTACAAATTTATTTTGGAAAACAAAATATATTGTTGAAGTGGTCATTTTTAAGCTCAGAGACAACTTGAACAATTGAAAACAACTCAGAGGTCTAATGTAGGTACTTACTAGCCTTCCAGTCGTTATCTTATCAAACTGTTTATAAAAATCATATTTCTATTTGATATCTGTAGTTTCCTTTACGGCCTTTAATATCCAATAATACGTCTATAACCAGTCGTACATAAAGGCAGCCAACCAGTGTACAAAGTCACAATTTGTTTCGTTCCCTATTATAACTGTAGCGTAGTAGTAAAAGTCAAAATAGGTAATCTAACTAGGTCTTTCTTTATTAACATTACAATATGCTGTTGAACTGCAACCCGTTGATGAGGTACGTGGCGAGGAAGGCGAAGGCCCCGGGCAGCAGCGCGTGGCCCACCCGCACTGAGCCGAACAGAGTGATCGTCACCCTCTGGGTACAGGTCACGTCGGTCAATCGCCGGAGAATGGGGAAATTCGCGTCCGCTGTAGGAGAAAACAAAACGCTATCAGTAGAAAAGTTACAGGAAGCCAATTCTCGTTCACACGTCTTTAAAGTCGAAGCGGGCAATTTCGTATTAGGATCATTACAATTACAGTAATTGGCAAAATTTGTGTTAATCTTAGTAAACAAAACTGTTAAGTTTGACGAGTATGTATTGAATATTACCTGGTTGAGCCCGGTTCAATAACTTCACCAAAGCTCTCCGGTTGCCGTCTGCGTTGTCGTGCACGCGCTGTCCGGCCCTTGATATTAGCAAAATTGGCACTAGGAATGTCATTAGTACACTGAACATGAATACTAAACGACCAGTGTTGATTCCCTGAAATTACCATAATGTTATACAGATAACTATACTGCTCTTTTTTATTCTAAGTAAGTTTTCGATTCTTACCGTTTTAATATTTTCACATATAATGACGTACAAGAAGATAATATTGCACATTAGTGTCAAGCCGATCGATAGTGTCATCTGAAATTGAAGTGTAAAACATAATATTTTAGAAGTCTTTAAATAGTGAACTCTACAAGATCAAAATGTAGAGTAAGAACAATTAAAATATACCAAGATAAAATAAAAAACCAAAGGTCCAATGTACTAGATTATGTATTAATTCTAACTATGATGTAAGAAGTATTACCGGTGTTTCAAAAACATCGTTCGTTTTCTTACTACATTTAACAATATTGAAATAGTGGCGATACCAACTTTTCAGAGTTTTTATTTCAACATCTCGCTCATCTATAGCTAAAGTACATTTCCCCTGTTTGTACATATTTAAAAGCAATATGTCATTTTTCAATCCGAACTCCTTTAGATATTCCAGTTGGTGGGACAAGATTGACAGGACGCTGTAGTACATTAGGTATTGTGTAGTTCCCCGCAATAAGTTGGTAGATAAAACAATTTGTACAATGAATCCTTGATAAGTGAACACTTGCTCAAGACCGGTTATGTATGATATTATATTATAACACAAAATAATGGCTACTAAGAAGGATACAGATCCCACTGTAATTTTATGCAGAAATTTCAGACGTCCGTTGTATCGAAGGCAACGGCTGCTCATTGCCTCATGAGTTTTGTTTAGACTCGACAGTAAAGCGGAAAATGATTTTGATCTTAAACTAGAAAATAATACATAAATTAATGAATTTAGACAAGTAACGCCTAGGTTAACTGTTGCACTCGCGTTGGCGTCAGATTTATTGTACTCGTCTATCGATATGTCATATCTATATACCATATAGGGTACACAACACAGTAATATAATGAAAATCATAGAATAAAGTCTGAAGATTAGGTGGACTTTAGAGTGGTTTAAGTTTCTGTAGACACCGAATGCTTTGTCGATGGCTATCAATGATTTTATTGCGCTCGGAGTATTTATATTTTGTTCGATAGTCTTCTTCATATTTATTTTGATGTTTTTAAGTGTTGTTCGAGTAGTGTTGTTGCTTCAAACTATAGAAATTTATTTTAAAGTAATTTTAGTTGTAATGATTAATTTTGTTGAGTGATATTGATTGACTTATAGCATTTGTTACTTTTAATATAAATTAAATATACGACAACATAGCTCAGGCTGCAGTTGACCTGCTTTCGATGTTTAGGTATTCGGGTTCGGATCCCGCCCAGGGCAAACGTTCATGTAATAAGCAAGTGTGTTTGCTTTGTTTCTGATTATGGTTTATGTATCTATCTATGCATGTTTAACATCTCGCTATCCAACATGGATAGAGATCCCTACAATATTTATTAATATTTGTTTGGTCACAGAAATCTATTCATTAATGGATGAAAAATACGTAATGGTTTGAGCCACTGACTTTACTGAAATCCTTTATTTCGTATATTTAGGGATAAATTACAATAAAAAAATCTGACTAGGTACATACTGGAGTGTAATGCTAAGAGCCAATAAGATCTAAGAAATCTGTTTTATTGGGGCGCTGTCTACATTTGTAATATATTTTAAAATTGAAAGTCAGATAAGATAATATGAGGTGTTTATTTAACATTACAATATGCTGTTGAACTGCAACCCGTTGATGAGGTACGTGGCGAGGAAGGCGAAGGCCCCGGGCAGCAGCGCGTGGTCCACCCGCACGGAGCCGAACAGAGTGATCGTCACCCTCTGGGTACAGGTCACGTCCGTCAATCGACGGAGAATGGGGAAGTTTGCGTCCGCTGTAAGAGTAAACAAAAAACTATCAGTAGAAACGTTACAGGAAGCCAATTCTCGTTCACACACGTCTCTAAAGTCGAAGCGCAATCTCGTATTCGGATCAATACAATTACAGTGATTGGCAAAATTTGTGTTAATCTTAGTAAACAAAACTGTGGAGCGAGCACAGGATTCGATACTATTTTCGAATCTACACGAAGGGTCACTTTTACCAAACGGTAAACGTATTTAAATCAAATTTTAAATACATTTTGTACTAACTGACAGACGTATGACAGGCTACTAAATACGTTTAGCGTTTGGTGAAATTCCAACTAACATATGGAAAAAACAAATGTCACTTTTGGAACTAACTTTGCCTTACATTTTGACAGTGACAGTTGACGATACGCAACGTTAACGGAGGATCGAAACTTGTGCTCACGACTCTGTTAAGTTTGACAGGTTGAGTTGTGATGTATTAAATATTACCTGGTTGAGCCCGGTTCAGTAACTTCACCAAAGCCCTCCGGTTGCCGTCTGCGTTGTCGTGCACGCGCTGTCCGGCCCTTGATATTAGCAAAATTGGCACTAAAAATGTCATTAGTACACTGAACATGAATACTAAACGACCAGTGTTGATTCCCTGAAATTACCATAATGTTATACAGAGAACTACTGCTCTTTTTTATTTTAAGTAAGTTTTCGATTCTTACCGTTTTAATATTTTCACATATAATGACGTACAAGAAGATAATATTGCACATTAGTGTCAAGCCGATCGATAGTGTCATCTGAAATTGAAGTGTAAAACATAATATTTTAGAAGTCAAATTTAAATAGTGAACTCTACAAGATCAAAATGTAGAGTAAGAACAATTAAAATATACCAAGATAAAATAAAAAACCAAAGGTCCAATGTACTAGATTATGTATTAATTCTAACTATGATTACCGGTGTTTCAAAAACATCGTTCGTTTTCTTGCTACATTTAACAATATTCAAATAGTGGCGATACCAACTTTTAAGAGTTTTTACTTCAACATCTCGCTCATCTACAGCTACAGTATATTTCCCCTGTTTGTACATATTTAAAAGCAATATGTCATTTTTCAATCCAAACTCCTTTAGATATTCCAGTTGGTGGGACAAGATTGATAGGACGCTGTAGTACATTAGGTATTGTGTAGTTCCCCGCAATAAGTTGGTAGATAAAACAATTTGTACAATGAATCCTTGGTAAGTGAACACTTGCTCAAGACCAGTTATATATGATATGATATTATAACACAAAATAATGGCTACTAAGAAGGATACAGATCCCACTGTAATTCTATGCAGGAATTTCAGACGTCCGTTGTATCGAAGGCAACGGCTGCTCATTGGCTCATGAGTTTTGTTTAGACTCGACAGTAAAGCGGAAAATGATTTCGATCTTAAACTAGAAAATAATATATAAATTAATGAATTTACACAAGTAACGCCTAGGTTAACTGTTGCACTCGTGTTGGCGTCCGATTTATTGTACTCATCTATCGATATATCATATCTATATACCATATAGGGTACACAACACAGTAATATAATGAAAATCATAGAATAAAGTCTAAAGATTAGGTGGAGTTTAGAATGGTTTAAGTTTCTGTAGACACCGAATGCTTTGTCTATGGCTATCAATGATTTTATTGCGCTCGGAGTATTTATATTTTGTTCGATAGTCTTCTTCATATTTATTTTGATGTTTTTAAGTGTTGTTCGAGTAGTGTTGTTGCTTCAAAGTATAGAAATTTATTTTAAAGTAATTTTAGTTGTAATGATTAATTTTGTTGAGTGATATTGATTGACTTATAGCATTTGTTACTTTTAATATAAATTAAATATACTACAACGTAGCTCAGGCTGCAGTTGACCTGCTTTCGATGTTTAGGTATGCGGGTTCGAATCCCGCCCAGGGCAAACGTTCATGTAATAACTTATTATTAGAGGCAGAATGCTGTGGCAAACGAGTTGAATTTTTATTTGATAATAGTAGTTAGTACAGCAAACAAAAAACAATATCCCGACCTTTTGAAATTTGCAAAAACTTATCTTTCTTCACCTGGAAGTAGCGTTTATAGTGAGAAGTTATTTTCTGAGGATGGTTACAATGAGAAGCGCAATCGTGGGCTACCAAAAAATGCTGAAATGCTCGTTTTTATCCAGCACAACTTACTACTGATTAATTTTAAGTACTAAAATGTTGTGATTTGGAAATAAAAACACGATTTTGAATAAAATACAAGTAATTTTTTACATTATTTACTATTCGGTATTCGGCCCGAATAGTGCGCACTATTCGGCCGAATACCGAATACTGAAAAAACTGGCCGAATAGGCCGAATACCGAATAGTTGCCGAATATTCGTGGCATCTCTAGTAATAAGCAAGTGTGTTTGCTTTGTTTCTGGTTATGGTTTATGTATCTATCTATGCATGTTTAACATCTCGCTATCCAACATGGATAGAGATCCCTACAATATTTATTAATATTTGTTTGGTCACAGAAATCTATTCATTAATGGATGAAAAATACGTAATGGTTTGAGCACTGACTTTATTGAAATCCTTTATTTCGTATATTTAGGTATAAATTACAATAAAAAAATCTGACTAGGTACATACTGGAGTGTAATGCTACTAGCCAATAAGATCTAAGAAATCTCTTTTATTATAATCGGGGCGCTTTCTACATTTGTAATACATTTTACAATTAAAAGTCAGATAAGCTAATGAGGTGTTTATTAACATTACAATATGCTGTTGAACTGCAACCCGTTGATGAGGTACGTGGCGAGGAAGGCGAAGGCCCCGGGCAGCAGCGCGTGGCCCACCCGCACGGAGCCGAACAGAGTGATCGTCACCCTCTGGGTACAGGTCACGTCCGTCAATCGACGGAGAATGGGGAAGTTTGCGTCCGCTGTAAGAGAAAACAAAACGCCATAAGTAGAAACGTTACAGGAAGCCAAATCTCGTTCACACGTCTTTAAAGTCTAAGCGAGCAATCTCATATTCGGATCAATACAATTACAGTGTTAGGCGCAATAGGTGTGAAACTTAGTAAAAATTTAAATAAAAAATTATCAGTTTGACGAGTATGTATTAAATATTACCTGGTTGAGCCCGGTTCAGTAACTTCACCAAAGCTCTCCGGTTGCCGTCTGCGTTGTCGTGCACGCGCTGTCCGGCCCTCGATATTAGAAGAATCGGTACTAGGAATGTCATTAGTACACTGAACATCATTACTAAGCGACCCGTGTTTGCTCCCTGAAATTACCATAATGTTATTATTATACAAAGAACTACGTCTCTTTTTTAGGGTTCCGTAGCCAAAATGGCAAAAACGGAACCCTTATAGTTTCGTCATGTCCGTCTGTCCGTCTGTCCGTCTGTCACAGCCGATTTACTCGGAAACTATAAGTACTACAGTGATGAAATTTGATAGGAATATGTGTTGTATGAACCGCTACAAAAATATGACACTAAATAGTAAAAAAAAGAATTGGGGGTGGGGCCCCCCATACATGTAACTGAGGGATGAAATTTTTTTTTTCGATGTACATACCCGTGTGGGGTATCAATGGAAAGGTCTTTTAAAATGATATAAAGTTTTCTAAAAAACATTTTTCTTAAAGTGAACGGTTTTTGAGATATCAGCTCTCAAAGTCGTAAAAAGTATGTCCCCCCCCTCTATTTTTATAACTACGGGGTATAAAATTCTAAAAAAAATAGAGGTGATGCATGCTAATTAACTCTTTCAACGATTTTTGGTTTGATCAAAGTATCTCTTATAGTTTTTGAGATAGGTTGATTTAACTGTAATTTTGGTTATTATATTTGCTGCTACGGAACCCTTTGTGCGCGAGCCCGACTCGCACTTGGCCGGTTTTTATTCTAAGCAAGTTGTAGATTCTTACCGTTTTAATATTTTCACATACAATGACGTATAACAAAATAATATTGCACATTAGCGTCAAGCCGATCGATAGCGTCATCTGAAATTGAAGTGTAAAACATATTTAGAAGCTCATTTAGAAGTCAAGTTAAAATAGTGAACTCTATAAGTTCAAAATGTAGACAACGAACAATTAAAATGTTAAAGATAAATTAAAAAACCAAATGGCCAAATTACTATTAGTATGTATTAATTCTAACTAAGGCCTGGGTCTCCTATTTACGCTGAGGGGCGCGTCCAGCGTCACGCCGTAGGCCGCGTCACAATGCTCACTATAGAAATGTACTGATGCGGTCTACCTCACACGCCGACGTTGGCGCGTAGATGTAGTGAGCATCGTGACGCGGCCTACGGCGTGACGCTGGACGCGACCTACGGCGCGTAATAGGAGACCCGGGCCTAAGCTGTAAGAAGTACCTTACCGGTGTTCCAAAAACGTCGTTCGTTTTCTTGCTACATTTAACAATATTCACATAGTGGCGATACCAACATTTAAGTGTTTTTATTTCAACATCTCGCTCATCTATAGTTATAGTACATTTCCCCTGTTTGTACATATTTAAAAGCAATATGTCATTTTTCAATCCAAACTCCTTTAGATATTCCAGTTGGTGGGACAAGACTGATAGGACGCTGTAGTACATTAGGTATTGTGTAGTTCCTCGCAATAAGTTGGTAGATAAAACAATTTGTACAATGAATCCTTGATAAGTGAACACTTGCTCAAATTCGGTTTTATATGATATGATAATAAAACACAACATAATGGCTACTAAGAAGGATACAGATCCCACTGTAATTTTATGCAGAAATTTCAGACGTCCGTTGTATCGAAGGCAACGGCTGCTCATTGCCTCGTGAGTTTTGTTTAGACTCGACAGTAAAGCGGAAAATGATTTTGATCTTAAACTAGAAAATAATATATACATTAACGAGATTACACAAGTAACGCCTAAGTTAATTGTTGCACTCGCGTTGGCGTCAGATTTATTGTACTCATCTATCGATATGTCATATCTATATACCATATAGGGTACACAACACAGTAATATAATGAAAATCATAGAATAAAGTCTAAAAAATAGGTTGAATTTAGAATAGTTTAAGTTTCTGTAGACACCTAATACTTTGTCGATGGCTATCAATGATTTTATTGCGCTCGGAGTATTTATATTTTGTTCGACAGTTTTCTTCATATTTGATGTTTTTAAGTGTTGTTCAAGTGGTGGTGTTGCCTCATACTAAAAAACAAATACTTATCGAAATTTATTTTATAGTAATTTCATTTGTAACGATTAATTTTGTTGAGTGACATTGATTGATTTGTAGCATTTGTCATCCTTACTAATATTATAAATGCGAAAGTAACTGTGTCTGTCTGTCTGTCTGTCTGTCTGTTACTCTTTCACGCCAAAACTACTGAACGGATTTGAATGAAATTTGGTATACATATGGTCTAGACCCTGGGAAAGAACATAGGCTACTTTTTATCCCGGAATTCCCACGGGAAAACTTTTTAAGGCGAAGCGAAGCTCGCGGGAACAGCTAGTTTTTAATATAAATTTAATACCGTACGACAACATAGCTCAGGCTGCAGTTAACCTGCTTCCGAAGCTCGTGGATGCGGGTTCGAATCCCGCCCAGGGCAAATATTAATGTAATAACCATTAGCGTTTGCTTTGTTTCGGGTTGAGGTTTATCTACGAGTATCTATCTATGTAGTACCTATGCAATGTCATCCCGCTATCCAATACGGATAGAGATACCTACTATATATATTAATATTTATTCGGTCAAGAAATCTATTCATTTAATAAGTAACTGTAATGTTACGAGTTACGAGCCAATAATATTTAAGAAATCTGTTTTACAATCATAACCGTCGCTTTCTAAGATTGCAATAGGTAAATTATGCAATTAAAAACGGAATAAGCTAGTAAAGTGTTTATTAACACTACAATATGCTGTTGAACTGCAACCCGTTGATGAGGTACGTGGCGAGGAAGGCGAAGGCCCCGGGCAGCAGCGCGTGGCCCACCCGCACGGAGCCGAACAGAGTGATCGTCACCCGGTGTGTCGAGGTGGCAGCCGTCAAACGACGCAGTGTGCTGAAGTTTGCGTCCTCTGTAACATGAAATAGAAAATTAGAATAGGTATACAGATTTTGTGATGTAAGAGCATAATACAAACAACGTGGCAAAGCCATTTAGGTACGTCTGTAAATGCGACCAACAAAAAAAATGGCATGATCTGTTCATTCACATGGAATCTCATCGCTTAAATAAACACACAACAACGAACGAACAGTGAACGCTAGTAGAGCACAAAGCGCATTATTATCTCATGGTACCTTGACTTAACGATAGTGTACCTTGAAGATGTAAGAAGTGTACTTTGAATAAAACGATTTGATTTTGACACGCAAATGTTACCTGGTTGGGCACGGTTCAGTAACTTGACTAGAGCTCTAATGTTATCGTCGGCGTTATTGTGCACGCGTTGTCCGGCGCTCGATATCAGCAGCAGTGGCACAGAGAATGGCATCAGCATACTTAGCATCAATAGTATACGAAGCACGTTTATACCCTGAAATAACAATAATATATGATACAGTGAAGATCATCCATTATCAAATATTAAAACACCCACGTAGGCACCCTGTGCCCTGCAATAACAATATGATAAAATAAAGTTCATCACAAAGACTGAGATCACTGAGACGCTGGAATCATTTCCCACATCACCTTAGAAACCGTAGAACTAAATATGAAGTTTTTATAGAAATAACCTTACCATTTGGACGTTTTCACAAATAATAATGTACAACAAGATGATATCGCACAGTAGTGTCAACCCAATCGACAGAGTCATCTGAAATAGTAGGAAATACATCCATATAAATCTTACTAACTGTACAATAAAAAGCAAATCATATTTTCAAATTAATTAAATAGCAAATAGCACTAATGAAGCATTTCATTCTAACTAATAACATATCATAACGATACTATACCAACCGCTGTTCCAAAAGCGTCGTTAGTTTTTGTACTGCATGTAACTATATTCAAATAGTCGCGGTACCAACTTTTAAGAGTTGTTACTTCAACGTCTTGCTCATCCACTGTAATAGTAGATTTCCTATTTTCGTACGTAAGCAAAAGCAATATCTCATTTTTCATTCCAAAGTCCTTCAGATATTCCAGTTGGTAGGACATAATTGAGAGGATGCTATAGTACATGAGGTGTTGGCTAGTACCCCGCAATAAATTGGCTATTATGATCAATTGTATGATCAATATTTGGTAACTGAACCCTTGCGCACGCATGATATCATCGACAAGTTGTTTAATTACAAAGCAAGACACGATGGCTGCTAAACTGCAGAAACACCCCACTATAATTCTGTGCAGACATTTTAAACGCGCGGTGTATCGTTGACAAAGTCGGCTAATCTTCACATGAGTTTTGTTAAGACTCGACAATAAATCGGCAAATGACTTTGATTTTAAAGTACAAAATGTTATATAAATCGCTGAGTTTATAGAAGTAACCACTATGTTCATTCTTCTAGCATACTGATACAGTGCTATATTATATTTGAAAACAATAAAAGGTACACACGACAGTGAAATTATTAAAATTATTGAATAAAGTCTAAGGATAGGATTCAACTTGGAATATTTTAAGTTTCTGAATACACCAAATATTTTTTCGATAGATAGCAATGTCTTTATTGCTGGGCTGTTCTTAATATTTTGTTCAGCCGTTTTCTTTATATTTGATGGCATAAAGTTACTGTTGATGTTGTAGTGTTTCATGTTAGAAAAATACAAACAAATGTAGAAATACATTTAATATTCATTCCATATGTAACGATGCGGTTAATTTCTTTGAGTGACATTGATTGATAGCATAGGACTTTTTCATATTAAGTAATATGTATTGGTAAATTTATTATTGTTTTCTTTTACAAAAATATACTAGCACCAAGTGAAATTACTAAAGAGTGTGACCAAAAAGTTTAAACTTTAAACTGTAAGTACCTACATTAAATTTTATAAAAACTATGTTAGGATTATTAAATTTAAACACTGACAATTGTATTACAGTTATTTTATTACTTTGGTATCATATTTCTAGTGATTTTTAATCCATATTTATAAGTTATGTTTAAATAAACACACATAAAATTAATCATACTAAAAATAATACTGTACGAATTGACACAAAGAGTTTCTTTCAATACCGTTATGCTTTATCTGAATATGCTACATTGCGCAACAAAAACAAGAACTTAACCATTTATATATTACACAACATAATTACAAAGACAACTTAAACAACATTGTTGAACTGAAGCGCAATGATAAGGTAGGACGTAAAGAAGGCGAGCGAGGTGGGCAGCAGCACGTGTCCCACCCGCAGCGAGCCGAACATGACGACGCGGATGGGCCGCGCCGACGCCACGCCCACCACGCGCCGCATGGCCTTGTAGTGCGCCTCACCTTAGTAACAAAAGAGAGCTTTCTTTACAGGGTGTTAATAAAGGGTATATATTGATAGGTTCTAAAAACGATATTAATTCTAGGGAGTTATAGCAGTTTCAAGGGTGCAATCGACTTTGATAAACATTGCTGAGCACTATACGCATGAGCGCAATCCGTTTTAGAGTATAAAGCAAACCGATTCGAATTCCTGCACACCGCACATGTAGAGCTTCTCCATAGAAACTTTGTTGGTCACGTCACTACATTATTTACCATTTGTTTTTTTAATTCGTAGATCAAAATTTGTTCAGAATGTCTCCCTGAGCCAGTCACTTTTGGCTCACTATACCCTTATTTAACACCCTATACATAGGACTAAAAGCTCCTGACCTGGCTTGGTGCGGTTCAGCAGCTGCGCCAGCGCGCGGCGGAACAGCTCGGCGTTGTTGTGCACGCGCTGGCCGGCGCGCGAGATGAGGCACAGCGCCAGCAGGTTGGGCAGCAGCATCAGCCCGTACAGCATCAGCTGGTCCAGCTTTATACCCTGAGGATGTTGTTATTATAGTCTATATAGAGCTAACAGCTCCATACAAAAGCTGGCCGGCCAGAGATGAGGCATACAGCTAGGAGGTTGGGCAGCAGCATCAGCCCGTACAGCATCAGCTGGTCCAGCTTTATACCCTGAGGATATGTAATACTCTATATAGAGCTAACAGACCCATACAAATGCTGGCCGGCCAGAGATGAGGCACAGCGCCAGCAGGTTGGGCAGCAGCATCAGCCCGTACAGCATCAGCTGGTCCAGCTTTATACCCTGAGGATATGTAATACTCTATATAGAGCTAACAGACCCATACAAATGCTGGCCGGCCAGAGATGAGGCATAGAGCCAGCAGGTTGGGCAGCAGCATCAGCCCGTACAGCATCAGCTGGTCCAGCTTTATACCCTGAGGATAATATATAATACTCTATATAGAGCTAACAGCTCTATACAAAAGCTGGCCGGCCAGAGATGAGGCACAGCGCCAGCAGGTTGGGCAGCAACATCAGCCCGTACAGCATCAGCTGGTCCAGCTTTATACCCTGAGAATGTGTAATACTTTATATAGAGCTAACAGCTCCATAAAAAAGCTGGCCGGCCAGAGATGAGGCATAGAGCTAGGAGGTTGGGCAGCAGCATCAGCCCGTACAGCATCAGCTGGTCTAGCTTTATACCCTGAGAATGTGTAATATCTATATAGAGCTAACAGCTCCATGCAAAAGCTGGCTGTTTTTGAGCAATACACAAACGACAAATAATTTAAGTTATAAAAATGTTATACTAACTCCATGAACGCTTTCCGTGGTAAAAACGTAGACCAAAACGATGTGGTAGAAAACGGTGATCCCAATGGCAACCGTCATCTGAAAAAAAAGTTAAATATGTACCTATGTATAAAATTCATGTAAAAGTGTCTGATGATGGTGAACTTATTTCCCTAGTTCTTGTCTAATTTGTAGATAAGTAGATAAGGAAGCAATGAAGTAGAGAAAGGAATAAGACGGATCAAGTCCCTGAAAGAAAAACAATACATAACAAAAATTACCGGAAAAGAAAATATGATATTGATCAATTCACTACATTCGCAGATGTGAGTGTACGGCGCGAACCATTCGGTACACGATTTTGGCTCAACATCATCACGATGGTATAGCTTAATATACCGATGTGATTCAGTATCATTCGCTCTGCTCCCCAGTAAATTGCTGACGTGAATTTTCGACTCCAGCCGAACAAACTCTAACTGCTCCGCAACAATAGTCAGTATAGTGTAGTACATCATGTATAGACCAGCGCACCGGAGCAAAGAAGACAGTAAAACAATGTTTAAAAAATAGTATACGTAAACATTATTTATATTCAAGTAGCCGAATCGGGTGTTGTAGATATAAATGCTGACGGTAAAGTTGGCGACAGTGAAGAACATCACAAGAATCACGATGACTGAAGTCAGTTTTTCCAACCGGCTCACGTATTCCTTGTGTCGTTTCAGAAATTCGTGAGTTAATTTTAAATATGCGATTAGTTTTGCGAACGCTTTTGATTTAGAGCAACCCCAAATGATGCTCAAAATGGAGCCGAGGGTTGTTAGAAAGCTATGTATACGTGCGGATGCACAGGTGTTGCTGAGTACTTGGAAGGTGGTGTTGCCAGCTACCAGTACGCACACTAGAAAAGCTGCATAGATACATTTTAGGATATTAATATTGCTCCGAGATGTTATATTTCTGAAAATACCCAAAACGTTTTCACAAAATAACAGCAAAGCTAAACCTTTTATCAGTTGCATCGTGTTAAGAAGTGATAGAACGCAAATGCCATGAAATGTGTTAATTGTAAGAATGGACAATCAATTAATTTGTTTGCATTAATGTTACTCATTGCAGTGTATACCTGTTAATGCAACGAATATGGTTGAAATGACACTCGATAAACATTTTATGCAATCAAAATGATTACAAGTAGAAATGGACACGTAGAAAGTTCTATCTCCAATATTACATAGCTATCCAAGGGCTTTCCTCTTATATACAGTCCCTGAGGCGAAGCTTGGCGCCTGAGCGTAGCGAGAGCTACAAATGCCAACCCCCGCCTCGTGGATTTAATAAGACGGTTTAATTGCACTATTTTATCCTAATTATATGTACCATGTTATTCAAATGTGGTATGGAACGATTACAGGCGATAAGTAATTTTATGTCGTATGTACTTTAAAATACTTAAATCGAAATACACTTACTGGAACTGCAAATACTTCGTTAATTTCCCTAGAGCAGTCTTCACAATACTCCACACATTGTGACAAAACTGAGATACGTTTAATATCATTTTCGTTATTATTTAGGTTCATCTCCGAACTTTCGTCCAAACATATATTTTGTGTTGATTTCGATATTAATTCCAATTGAAGTGAGAAAAGTGACAGTATATAAAAATACACTAAATTCTGATATAAATTGCGGAAATCACACGAAAATGTAATAATATCTAGTATGAAATAGTCTATCGGGGGATCAACAGGTAGTGTAATGCTGTCTGATAGGAAGAAAAATGAACAAGTGAATACTATTGATAAAAATATAAATAGTGCGATTAATTTGACGGTTTTATATATGGTTTCTAATCCTTTAATCACATCTGCCACATTGTACATTTTTGTTAAATACAGATGGATTTGATAAAATCGATTAAGCAGGTTTTCAAAGTGTTGCGATGAGGTTACCGCCCAAATCATTGTTAATATGGATGAGGTAAATGTTGTTAACATGTGTAATTTAGAAAATGCCTCAAGATTCCTAATAAAACTATCGATATTGAAGTCAAAAAAGTAATACACCAAACACATCCCTACTATTATTGATATCGGGTATAGTAATTTGAAGTTCCTGTATTTCATTAAAGTATAATTCCTAAAGATCCCCATTGCATTGTCCACTTGCACAAGTATTTTTAAACATTTTGTAAATAGCATATTATTTTTATTTAAATCGTAGTTAGGTATCTTATCCAGGTTACTTACTACTGACTACTTGTCACATTATTATAGGTATATTGTGGATTAATTTTATAGATGGAACCTTAATTGAATTAGAAACACAATGAAACGTACTTGTTTGTTTTATTGATGTACTTAATTCAAATTTAGTGGCGTATAATGATGAAGTCGGGTAGGATTCTTTAATCATTCAAGATGCAACGCATAAAAAATGCATCTAACATAACATTATATATAATATGTATTGAAATGAGATGGGATGAGTAATGTTGTGATAGTATGTACTTTAAAACACTTCAACCGAAAGATACGGACTGTGCCGGACTGAAACAAATTTAATATATTGCAGTACTTACTGGAACTGCAAATACTTCGTTAATTTCCCTCGAACAATCTTCACAATACTCCACACATTGTGACAAAACTGATATACGTTTAATATCATTTTCGTTATCATTTGGGTTTATCTCCGAATTTTCGTCAAACAATATATTTGGTATTGATTTTGATATTAATTCCAGTTGAAGTGAAAAAAGTGACAAAATGTAAATATATACTAAATTCTGATACAAATTTCGCAAATCACACGATAATGAGATTGTTTGCAGTATGAAATAGTCTATCGGGGGATCAGAAGGCAGTACAATGCTGCCTGATAGCCAGCAACCTATATAAGTCAACACCATTGATAATAATATACATAGTATGATTAACTGCATGTGCTTTTGTATTTTGGCTAATCCTTTATCCACATCTGCTACATCGTAAATTTTTATTAAGTGCTGATGGATTTGATAGAATCGATTAAGCAGGTTTTCAAAGTGTGGAGATGTGGCCACGGCCCAAATTATGGTTAAGATGGAGGTGGTAAACGTTGATAAGATATGCATTTTGGAAAATCCCTCCAGGTTCTTAATAATTCCATCTATGTTGAAGTCAAAAAAGCAATACACCAAGCAGATCACTACTATTAGTGTTATTGGGTATAATAATTTGCTTTTCCTGTATTTCATTAGAGTATAATTCCTGAAGACCCCCATTACATTATCCACTTTCACAAGGGTTTTTAAAGATTTTGTAAACAACATATTAGTTTTATTTAAATTGCAGTTATCTTATAGACGTTACTTACTACTGACTACTTGACACATTATACGCGGGTTAATTTTGTTGATTGAACCTTAATTGAATTGGAAAAATAATGAAACGTACTTATTTGTTTTATCGACGTAATTCATATTTAGGGGTGTATAATGATGAAGTTGGCTAGGATTCTTTACTTATTCAATTACAAATATAAAAATACCCATAAAAATAAAAAAGTACCATCAGGGAAACACATGCTTCTTGACTTATTTCAAAACCATATCCCGTGCACAACTTTTCGTGCGAGCTGTGTGCAACAGACAGACGGGCAGGTTTCAAACGGTTCTAAGCTAAAATGTGGAACAGCCCATTCCTCGATAGTACCTTATGTAGATGACAATGAAGTAAAAATTTGTGGCTGTCATGAATAGGCCTATTAGCGTCAATTCACACGTACCACAACCACACCACGTCGCAGCGACAAAATGTGGTCAAGCTGTGGTTACGTGTGAATTGTGTGACAGCGGCTTTTTGCAGTTGCGTTGTGGCAGCGACAAAATGTCGATGTGGTTGCGTTGTCGCTGTCATTGCGATGTGGTAACCACGTCGTCTTGTGCATTTAATAGGGAGAGGAGGTGGCCGCGGTGCCGCCGCCGCGTGGCGGCGTTGCCGTTGCGATGTGGTTGCGTTGTGGTTGCGATGTGGTTGCGATGTGGTCGTATTACACAGGTGGTCGATAACAACGACAAAATGTGGCACGTGTGAATTGGATTATTCATTGTCAATACAAAATATACGCCCGACCACACCGCGTGGTTGTGGTGTGGTTGTGGTTGTGGTGTGGTTGTGGTACGTATGAATTGACCCTTAAATAGTAACACGCTAAAAGTAATTATTATATCAATATACCAGAATGTACCTGTAACGAAAATATGATATTTATAAGACTTGAAGATATTCCGCAGTAGTGTATGCATTCTGCGAGCACCGGTATGTTGTCCTCCAAGAACGACTGAGCCTCGTTCTCCAAAATACGGATCGCGCTCTCCATCTGTATCGACAGGATGCTCAGGCAGCAATAGAACGTTATGTATTCAAACTTTGATTGCAGCTCACTAAACACCACGATGGAATGACTCAATAAAACAGGGATTGTCGAATTGTCAGGGTACATCGTTCTGTTTATAAGCCATACAAAAGATACTATAACAGAGCACATAACGGACAAACACAAAAATAATATTTTGATTATCTTGTCCAAGTTAACCAAATTGTTTTGGTATATTTTACAATTATTCAACAGTCGATGGGTCTCCACAAAGTTTATGTGTAGTTTTTCAAACTGTTTCGATGTAGTTAGAGCTGTGACTACGATCACTATTGAATTACATAATGTGAAGTATATGTAACTGTGTGTATATTTAACTCTAGTATTTTTTACAAGCACATCTATATCGCATTGATACAAAAGCTGTATTGGAATCGGTACTATGATCAAAATGAGCACGTATATTAACTTAAACACACGATCCTTGGTTAATGAGAAATTTCTGTATATAGCCAACGCATTTTCTACTTTTATGATGGTGTTTAACGAATTTGTGAAGAACATTTTTGACGAGAAACGACTGACGACTCACTAAGAACTCTCACATTGTTTTCAATCAAGTTAATGTATGTATCTACTGAGGAAATTGACAAGGAATCGCCTCTTATTTGAACACTTGTATATAATAATTATATTTTTTACATGCGTAGGCCGAATGTTTGTACAACTTTACATAAGTATTAATTGAAGGGTCTGCTATTATGGTTTATTAAATTTCGTATAAAACTATCCAAAGTACCTACGAATACAAACTCTATTCATACATACCGGTAGTGAAAATACAGAGTTGATGAGAAGTGAGCAATCTCCGGTGTACTCCACACACTCCGTAAGAGCGAACAGTCGTTTCAACAAAACCTCCTCACGGCGTGGTGAGGCCTCGGCTTCCTCGAAGGATATCTCCTGCAATGCTCGCTTCATGAACTCCAGTTGCACCGACAACATTGACAAAATACTATTAAACGCTATGAACTCAAAACCTGAGCGCAAGTCACATGTTAAGATAACACCACTCAGTATGTACAGAGACATGGGCACATACATGGGCAAGAGGCTGTAGTTCACATAATGCACTACACTGAGACTCAACAGCAGAAGTAGAAAGCAAGTTACAAAATACGAAATCGCACATTTATTCAGTGCAAGGATGTTGGCGTTGTATTCTTCACCAAATATAGGAAGGAGTCTTAGGTGAACTTTGTGAAAAGAAACTGTGAGTCTTTCAAACTGTTTCGATGTCAACAAAGCCCATACTATAATCAGTACGGAATGTGCGATGGATACGAATAAGTGCTCATCGGAATACTTCTCAATCGCCGTGTCGGCTATTTCTTCAATATCAAAATCATAAAGTACATCAAGGATGGCCATAGCAGCTATCATCATGATGGCATATAAAATTCTCAATATATTGTGTTTCGTATAGTCAAGATTTCTAACAACACCGAATGCATTTTCTATGATCGTTATGATTCTTAACACATTTGTAAATATCATCTTGAACGAATAACATGCGACTTTTTAACCCCGTGTGTTCTTTTCTGTAAAGCTGCACAACATAAATCAATATAACTTATCTAATATGTAGATACATTATAGCAATTAGATTAGAGTGTCGAAAGAATAAGTTTCTAATAAGAAAACATGTTGTACATTATGCTATTAACTTAATTGATTTTTTTTGTTGCACGTGTCATTAAACATGGACATAACAACTCATTTATTAAATAGCTACTTGCTCATTTATTTCATTAGTGTATTAACACCCGTTAATGAAATTAAATGTTATCGAAACGTTTCACTGTGACGTTATTATTTTGAACTGACCCCAAGTAATCCACATGATAACCAATAAAATTGATACCTATGTTTATCTTGATATATCAAAGTATAGGCTAACGATAATCATCATCATCAGCCCGTAATCGTCTACTACTAGACATATGTATCTACCATAGGGCCCTACAACACTGTCCTGGGCCTTCCCCGTCCAGCCACTACCGCCCACATCCAGCCGTCGGTCCAGCGGGCCGGAGGGCTATTGATATGCAATAATTTATCACAGATATCTATCATACCTACCATTCCATTGTAAGTACAAACAGTTATTTCACTGGTTAATCCATGCATTTTCATCCACAGAAACACCACTTCCGGGAGCTGGAAGCGGAGGTGCGTTCGAGTCTCGGCAAGCTGCCCGACGGCTTCGTGACGTACTGGCTGCGGCGCTTCCCGTTGCTGCTGCCCCACGTGTGGCTGCAGATGCAGGCCTTCCGCCACGAGGATATCTTGCACACCTACTACCCGCCCGCCTTCACCGTGCACCGCGACGACGTGCCCGAGCTCAACGCGCAGCCAGACTACACCGATATAGAGGAGAACCAACTCTTCGTGAAAAGCAAAGTGTACGTCGACGAAACAGATGAACCTAGGTATAAGAAAATGGGATCGCCGCGAAGAAATAATGACTGGAGGTCGGAAGACCGTGGTGATGTGGAGTACAGGTATAGAAGTGATGACGTCAGATTAAGAGATAGACAATATTATAAAAGGAAAGAGAAGAAAAGAGATACAGACGTTCCTGTCTGGAGTCTGCCTCCGCAGTGAATTTAGGTTAGGTTATAGGTATGCACAAAGAGATATGAGCACAGATTACGTTTGAAACTAACTGTGGTTTTGAATTTTATTTACATTTAGATAATTTTAGATTTAAGATTGTAATGTATAGATTTGTATTTATTTTGTATTTAAGTATACGAGTACCTATGGAGCGAGTATTTTGCAAATCATTCCACAATGGAATTTTAACGAGAGTTGTTTTGTCATATTAACATGAAAAGGACTAAAGTACAATTTGATTCCTAACGATCATTATTACGTATGCGTATGAGATAAATAAATGATAGATCTCGGGTTTTAAAATTCTCATGACATTTACTATGACGAAAACTACCAACCCATACTGGGTTAATTATTTATCAAACATTTAAAAAACCATGACTGTAAAAAATATTACTTGTACTTACTTTGTGGTCGTTTATTTCGAAATGAGAATGCATGATAATAACTAATGAATTATATTATTTATTGTAATTTATGATTATTGAAATTTTTTATGGTCCTGCAGTGGCCAAAAACAACCATTTTGGTTTTACATTTAAGTAGGTATTTAGGTAATATTTATTAGTTTTTTTTTCTGCTGGTGATATCCCTCGTCGAGTTTATTTCCATGTTTTAGAACCTACCAGGAATCTAGAAGTTAATCTAAAAAAACGCCTTAATCGACCGTTTCTACTGGGTATTGGCATGACGAGGAGGATGGCCACATGGGTAAAAGTGGGTAAAAGGCTTTCTGACGGAAAATATGTATTTTTTTTCAATTGTCAGCTCTAGTTCTGGGTATATACAGGGTGGCCCAAAGAGTGACGTCCAAAGGAAAATGTTTGATTCCTTAGGTCAAGGGGTAGCCAAATCACCCCCATGTATGTCCAGCAATTTTTAGTAGTTTAGGAGTTATGATTTTTTTAACTAATTTTCTACGAAAATCGACCTCAGTGGATCAATTATGTTTTATTATTTTTTTTGGGTAACTTTTTTAAATATTTTTTTTATATTTGTGTCATCCTCTTAAGTTGTTCTTTTAACCATAAAAGTTTCAGCTTCCTAGCTGTAATGTAAGTTAGTTATTTTTATATCGAAAGTTCAAATTATATCATCGAGCTAGACTGCTCTGAATTTTCTACTTGAAATTAAAAATTGAAATAGATATTCTCATGGTCCCTTATTAATTTTAAAAACTCCGCAAGGTTCCAAAATAACATAAAAATAAAAATAAACTATTGCTTAATGGGGTATTATTTGCAGAAAACAGCCTTCAAAGGTACTTGGGCGGAAATTACCTAATTAGTAAATTGTTTCAGAAAGTTGAAAGATTCCTGTTATGTCATTACTAAGGACTAATTCAGTTAGAAAAAGTATCAAATTAAAGAATGTAAATTCTCAGTAAAATGTTTAAGTCTGAGTTGTAAGATTTATGAGATAATAGTTTAGTAGTAGTCTCTTTGGGCCACCCTGTATATTATCGCCTTCAGTTTTTAGTAGGTACTTATGTTCGAAAAAGTTCCGTGCCTAAACAATGATGCCGATTCTGAAAGACACATCATTAAATTTTGTTACAAGTTTCTTGTAAGATTTTTCGTATCACTTTCACTGGCATATTTTTTTGGGTGTCATTTAAACGATCGCCAATTAAATCCGTTTTGAATTTGCAAAATAATAGGGTTGAAAGCAAAACAGTAGATTTGCCAGCAAATTTTTGCCCCCAAACAATTTTAAATCAATTCAACAATTAATCACTTAATATCGCCGGGATTTATGATCAAGTGGCAAGTTAACATTTATGTATATATTTTAATAGGTATGTCCTCATAACTGGATGGTATGTTTAATATTTAAATGAAACAAAAAAAATATTAAATCATCAATATTCTTAATTATAAACAACCTTCTTCTAATAAATACTGGAACCTTAAACCTTAAACTTCTTCTAATCAAAAGCAATATTCTTAAAACCTAAACTTTCACTTATCATCATCATCAGCCAATAATCATCCACTGGTGGAGATAGGCCTCTCCCAAGGAGTGCCACAACACTCGGTCCTCTGCCTTCCTCATCCAACCACTACCGGCTACCCGCCTAAGGTCGTCAGACCAGCGGGCAGGAGGGCGTCCCACGCTGTATTTGCCTGTTCGTGGTCTCCACTCGAGAACTCGTCTACCTACCCCAACGGTCATCGGTTCTTTGGCAGGTATGACCAGCCCACTGCCACTTCAGCTTGCATATTTTGAAAGCTATGTCGGTAACCTTGGTCCTCTGCCGGATAACTTCATATCTGATACGATTCATCAGAGAAACCCCAAGCATAGATCTCTCCATGCACCGTCTTCGCTTCCTCTTATCATATTTTGACCGATAGGCACGTTTTTTTTGCTTCTGGTGCGGGGTTGGCGAGCTAAGCGACCTAAAGTCAATATATTTGCTGGCAAATCTACTATTCTGCAAACAAAGTTTTTATTTATATAATGAAATAAATTTTTTTGGCAATCAATCTATTATTTTAGATTTTTGTATTGATATTATTTGCTAATTCATACCAGAGGACACTTTTTATTTATTTGAGGATAAAAATATTTTGTCGTGGTTGATCTATTAATTTGCTGATACAAGTTGATGACAAAAATAAACTTTGCTGGCAAAAAATATAGAAAAAAAAACAAAAAAAACACGCACTCACGCCTTGTACCAATGTACTCCCTTGCGGGGTAGGCAGAGGTGCATTGCTGCACCCACTTTTCGCCAGAGTGTTATGTTAGTCCCAATGTAGTTAAAAAATATAGTTCCCTATTTTTTTGTTTTGACATCGCTACAATTAAATTTTGTGCCTTCTGAATCGACATCATTATCTACTTACTGTTATTTATTTGGTAGTATGTTGCGTTTTTGTAAGTAAGTAGGTATATCCTTTATTCAATTATATAACGTCACAAAACTTTACTTTCATTAAATACAAGAACTTGCTTATCAAGTTATCATGTAAAATATTTTCTAGGTTTAATTATCTATGAACTTTATACATTCTACAAATAGTAGTTGCATAATTTCGTTGCAAATGTTGACATTAACATTCCATTCCAGTTTAGTTTTTACAAATATATTTTGTGTTTGGTGCTAACATCATTTTTAAAAAAATATTGATAAGTACCTAGTTATTTTTTTATGAATAGAATCACTAATAAATTTTATTGTGAATATTTTCTCACTGTGACAGTTCATGTTCATTATGAAATCTTAATTATAAGAACCATTATTAGACATAGAACCGTGATTTTCAGTAGTTGGTATCAAACCCACATAGTAAAATTTTGTAACATGCCTTATGTGGACTGTATGGTTATGCAGAGTTTCAGCACATATGAAAAAAAAAAGTTATAAAGTATATGCATGCCACATTTTAATTTTTCATACATATTTGATATTGAAAAACCCCAAAAATGTATTTAAAAATAGTTAGGTATTATGCAAATATATGGAAGTACTTACTAAACCACTTATCATTGATATTGATCTGAAGGCACAAATTATAATTTTAGTGCTGTAAAACCTTTTTTTGTTTAAAATCGACTACAATTTGTAGGCCTTCAGAATTGACATAATTAAGTACGTAATACAGTCATAAATCAAATATGTTTTGGGTGTTCGGTACTAAGAAAACGGAAAATAACCTTTTTACTCGGACATATCAGCGGAGGCCCATTTCAGTATCAGCGCAATAGAATATTGATTGTTTAATCTCAATTTTAACAGTGAATGCATTATTGTAAAAACTCTCATTTTTTTAACATTCGGAATTTTATTCTCAAAACGTGCATATTGCTATAGGGAATACTTTTAATTGATTGAAAAGGTTTCAAAAATGTGGTCAGAGGTGAGTTTTTACAATCATGCATTCAGATATTTTTAAACTAACTTTTGGTGAGTTAAATGATAAAAATACATTTGTTATTGTTCCTAATAATAACTTGATTTAATACAGTGGCTTGCAATGAAATAAAATGCAATTTTTGAAAAATACACTCTTTTATTTAGATTGTTGAGTAAATACAAACATACAATAAATACAAACCTTGAATAAACTATATTTTTATTATATTTTTGACATTGCAACCCACAAACAAAATGTCATAATAACATACATAAATAACAAAGGAGTATTTATAAAATAATTTTATCAGTCTTTATAATTTAATTACATATTGCGATGTGGCACTCTCAATGCTTAATCAGTTTTTTGGCAATGTAAGTTTCGAAAATTAGGGTCCATTAATTGAATTACATTCATACAAAAACAAGCAAAGGCACTAAACCTATACCTATACGGTAATGGCACATCTCAAATAACTATTAGTTAATACATAAGATAACCAGTAACTATTAATAATTCCTAAACAAATAATATGTTTGTACCATAAAATAAATGCAGTGTTTGATGCAAGTTGGAAATATGTAGGAGGTATATTTAACAGTTTCATATTCATCATTCAGATGTTAGATAGTTTAAGCAGATTTCTATGTATTTAGTTACTAAGAAAAGTGACCTAGAGACATAAGGCAAATCGAATCTGGTACCGCGGTAAATACCGACACACATACTAGTCAACCACAATACCTACACTAGTCTACATAATATGTAGAGTAGCTTTGGAATTTAGCTTTAATGTCAGTTCATCTATTCATTACATGATAGGCAAGATAAAGACAGAATAATAATACCGACGACTAAGGCAACGAGATATAAACGAGTTGGTTACATAAGTTCCTATTACTGGCTACATTAACTTAAACATAGTATAAAAAGTTGCCTAGAGGTCGATGAGTGAATCATTGCAGCATAGATTTTGCATAATTATGTAAGTAAACTGAAATTCTAAAATACACACCGTCAGACCGGTTTTTAGTAGTGTAATTCAACTCAACTAGTCCTCTACAATCTTCTTTTGAACTCAATTATCAATATTGTCATTATCAGTTGGTATCTACATACCTACAGAAAATGTTATACTTATGTATATAAACGTTATACATACCTACTTACATGTCTATTGCACTTATACATAATTGCACTTGGATAACTAATTCTAATAACTTTGAACTAAAACTCCTTGTTTCCGTGATGACTATATTTTTCTATCAAATCAATAATAGTCAAGTGAACCTTTTCCTTAGCTATATCAAGAGCAGACTTGCCAGATGTGTTTATAATTGATGTGTCGGGGTTGTAGGCCAACAATATCTTAACTGCGCCGATGTTTCCCATCTGACTCGCTTCATGCAATGGTGTGTTACCTGACATATCAATAGCATTAACATTACCGCCATTATCTAATAACAGGCGCAACACTATCGTCTTGTTATTTATTGATGATAAGTGTACTGCAGTTTGGCCTTTTTTGTCCGCCAAGTTTACATCTGCTTTGTTTAGTATCAAAATACGGCACAGTTCTTCTAGTCCATATCGAGATGCGAACTGTAGTGCTGTCACGCCATTAGAATCACAGAAGTTCACATCAAAATCTGATATCGATGACTCAGATTTTTGTCTGCAACTTGAGCATTCGCACAGCGGGTGACACGGCGAGCCGTTTGCTTCATTACTTCCACTAACATATGCCACGTAATTTATATTCATGTAAAAGCAGGCGAGCTTTACGTCTCCGTAGGATATCGCTTTTAGTATTCTCTCAATCCTTTTTAAGTTTTCAACTGTTTTTGACGCATTCTGAACATCATGTGTTTTGTTTGTTGCCACTTGAAGCTTCGCCGCTACCGGATTGTCTGATTTGCAATTCAAGGCCTTGATGTTAGAACTCGTTATATGAATGTATTCATACAAGTTGGGAGTGCATGACTTTAGTATATGAAGTATGTTCAAGTTGTGTGCATAGTCAAAAGGGGTTTTATTGTAGCGGTTTTGAATGGATGGTTCAGCTCCATTTTTTATTAACAACTCAGCAATTCCTTCATAGCCCCACTTGGACGCCAGGTGAAGTGGTGTATTTCCAGAATCATTAGCACAATTTATCTTAAGATCCTTTCTGCTGTGTTCAGCGAAATAGATGAGAGCTTTGACACAGTTGAGATGACCATTATTTACTGCCATATGCAGTGGAGTATTCTTATCAATGTTGACACGATTTATATTTGCCCCAGAATGCACTAGCAGTAACAGGGCATTCTGGTGACCCCTAGATGCTGCATAATGCAACGGAGTACATTCATTCAGGTCACTGGCATCTATTTCTGCCCCAATGTCAATGAGGGTCTCCACAATGGCCGCTTTGCCATGAATAGAAGCCACATGCAGTGGAGTCAGACAGTGGTTATCACGAGAAGTTACTGTGGGCGAAGTTTTAATGAGATTCTTAGAGATTTTCTTACAGCATCTCTTGCAGTTACATAATGGGTGACAGAGTTTGGGTTGGGCTTCCTCATCACTGTCATCATCATCAAATAGTTCTAAACCTTCCAGGGCTAATTTTAACATTTTGTCTCCACCCTGCTCAATCCCATTCAAATGTTTATGATTCCTCTCCAGGATAGTTCTTACTTGTTCAGTGTGAGATGCTTTGATCAACTCAAAGATATATTCAAGAGTTTCTTCCCCGCTATTGGTGTCTGATGTTGACAGAGATTCTGTTAAGCTATTCTTTCTCTTCTGGTTTCCATTAAGATTTTCTTCAGTAAGGTCACTCTCATAGTAATAGGCTTCAGGGTTAGGAGGTCCTGCCAGTGCCCCGGACTGTATGTGTTGTACTACAGCCTCTAGTGTGGTGATCAAGAATGCACATTCATCACCATCTCCCTTTGTTGTTCCACTGAACCTGAATTCTTTCATGTAGGTCACCTGCGTGAACCAATTAGGCAGGTTTGATTTGATTACAAGAAAGACAAACACTGGCAACATATCATCCGCAGTCAGAAGAATGATATTTTCTCCTTTTTCAACTTTGTTGATCGCATTCAGTGCCTGCTTTAGACATAGTACTTTTTCTAAGACTGTGGTATATGAGTTGAGCTTTGAGAGAATCTGTCTTGCCCGTGGTATTGTTTGATACAGGTCCTTTCTGATGTCTAGATCTCTCAGTTGAATATCTGACAAGTTCCTAATCTTTTTGTTAAGATGTGAGTCTTCATAAGCACAGCAGGTACATAATGGTTTGAAAATGTAGTTGAACAGCAAATGCTGCATATAGCATTCAACAGCTATTTTAATATTGTCAAGAACTTGCTTACATGATTTAGATTTCTCTCTTAACCGGCGGTTTTGCAGAGCTATTTGTAGACACTGTGTGTACAGCTCACTCACAGCATCACGCAGAAGCCCAACTGACTGTGGGAGTGAAGGATTTTTCTTCAGAAACTCTTTGACACTGTGCTCTATTTGGTCTAAGACTTGTCGGCCAGCCGCCTGTGTCCAGAGCAGATCTATGCAATCATTGATGGATGAGATGTAATCAGTAGCTATTGAGCTGCCTGTAGCAGTTGATGGCTCTAGTGGAGTCTCTATGCACCATACCTTGTATTTCATGAAGTCTTCAGTGTAGAAAGTTTCTTCAAAGAGAATGTGGCTTTGCAGCGGAAGGCCCTTGGTGACCTCTACGGTAATGACTTTATTGACGACTGTCACTTGTTTCTCTGTGAGGGTGTTGTAGTGTGTCTCAGGCAGTTCATCGCTTGGGACAAGGATGTGGGCACAGAAGTCCTCCACCGTGTAGACGCGCGAGCTGGAGCAGCCCACGCGGGGGACGCAGATGATCCATGACTGTGAAATGCAGTGTTGAAACAAATTTCCATACTCGTTCTTGAACTCTGCATAGAATGGGTTTTCTGATAGATTCTCGTCGTATGAACCGTCCATTTCTGAAAATATAAAATATTTTGCAATTACATAAAAAAATGTACAGATAAGGCTGTTGTTTCCATTCGAAATGTTACAATTTACAGACCTTTCAATATTTAACTATAAATCCTTCGGAATGGGTCGTTCGAGAAATATCATATTTCTATTGTACTATGAAGAAAAAGTACTATTAGAGTAGATTATCTTTTAAGATTCCACTGTTGTTAATTACATAACTTAGTAGAAACGCCAGAAATGGCTAAATTTAATTAAATAAGTTAGAAAGAGTAAAAAAACAAGGGAGCCGGAACAACACCGATTTCTTCCCACACCACAAATCGTCACAGAATAACGACTTTCATCGTGAAAAGTTACAGATACGTCACAGATTAGTTTTATTAAAGCTCAGAATAAAGATTCAGAGTTTTAACTCACTCACTCACTTTTACTGGTTAGATAGGTACATAATAGGTATATTGTTATTTGTGTAAATTGTTTTTTTTTATGTCAATAAAGTAGTATTCTATTCTATATTACACCCGAGTCCGCGTTTTTCTATGCATTATAGAGGCAGTCGACATTCGATATCGACTTGATGATCGTTCGAAGTGGGTCGAAGCAACGATTTCGCTTTCGTGACATTAGATAAGTACCTAGAAAAATAACTTTATTTAACTATGACAGGTACCTAAGTATTCTCTTTCATGAAAAAACAACTGAACTCAGGAAGCAGTCAACGTGGATTAACTCAAATGCTTTGGATCCCGGGAAAACCTCTGAACCATAGAATTCACTACCGAAGCGTGGCGGATGTGGACACATTAGCCAGCTATCCCATTCACAGCACAGCACAAAAGTTTGCTCAGTTAGATGGTAACGATACCAAAACAAGCGAACTTGTGTGCTGTGAATAGGGTAGCAGAACAACAGTAAAGCTGAGAATGAGGCCCCATTGGTGAGTTGCGCATCGTTGCGTCGGTCGTCGCTGCGAGTCGCGATCGACGGGGCGGCAGCAGTGGCGACGCCGACGTCTCAAAGGAACGGACATATTTTTATGTCGTAACGTAGCGCAACGCACCAATGGAGCCTGAAGGCGCCGACACACTAGCGGACGCGGCTGACAGCCGCGACTTAAAGGTATCGAGGTAAGGAATGTAGTACATTACGCTGTTCAAACTATCGGACGTAAGTCGCGGACGTAGTGGCCTGCGCCTAAAAGTATACAGGCGAAGTTTTTAAAATAGCGATCTCAAGCTCACATGCTGCTCAAGCACATCCACATAAACACCACTGCTACACACATCACACACAACACGTCCCCGGATTTATAACAGATGTAGCTGGTCCCTTCATCATCAGGGATCGCTATTTTAAAAACTCCGCCTGTATACTTTTAGGCGCAGGCCACCGTACCTAACATTGGACTGACCTTCAGCTTTCAGACGTCCGGGCACAAATTGTCTCAAAAGACCGTGCACACTATCAGGCCGCGTCCGTAAGCCGCGTCCACTAGTGTGTCGGTGCCATTACACACTAACCTAACCATATTACTAGAATTTCCACGGTTATTAAATTGGTAGGTGGTATACTGTATAAACAATATAATTGATTATACACCTAGGAACTTGGGAAGAAAGAAATCTCATTGTAACTTCTAAATTAAATTTTTATTAGTTAAATGCTCAATCGTTTCGTTTCAGTTTACAATTGGTCCTCTATCTTTTTAATAAGTTATCCTCTTCCTCCGTGTCCTCCGAATCCTCCGAAGCCATGACCGCCGCCAAACCCAAATCCATGTCCTCCAAAACCACGCCCGCCAAAGCCTCTTCCATAGCCTCCGAAGCCTCTTCCATAGCCACCAAATCCTCTGCCATAGCCACCGAATCCTCTGCCGTAGCCATAGCCTCCTATTCCACCGATTATCACACCTCCCCCGAAACCACCTACTAGCGGTAGAGGAACGGGATCTGAAATACAACAAATAGCTCAGTTATGAATGTTATGATAGGTAAGTAACTAGTTATTATACATGATTCGATGACTCTGAAAGTAAACTGAACAGGGTGATAGGTAAGACATACATAATATATGTAAGTGCTAGGTATGTACGTACTTATACTTATATCAATTTTAAAGATACTTTTTGGTAGAGGTTTACTTACATGGTCGGTAGTAGGGGTAGTATCCTGGATAATACGGTAGAAAGTGCCTTTTCACTCTTGACTGAGCCTCACTATGATTAATCCGTTCGTTATTGTCATTCAAAATTAACTCAGCCAATGGATTTTTATTATCTAAAACGTTGGTATTGGTGTTAGGAACGGCCGAGTCCGAGGTATGTTGTTTCTCATGTTGAGTGTTTGTTAGAGGTATAACTTCAATATTACTTTCATTGTTTTCTGCAAATACGGTGGATATCCCCAGTAGGGATAGCAATAAAGTCTTGATTGTTGAATGAGCCTGAAACAATATTAAATTTTTACATATACTTTATCGCAAGTTATTTTGTAATAATAAACATTAACTATTTAATTTAAATCATAAATCTACTTAGGATCTAGTGGGAAACGGGCTAATAAACCAGTAATAAAGGCGTTTTAAGTAGGTAGGTTTACTTACGATCTTCATTTTTATTGTGTTTGTATGCACTCAACTACCGAAAATGTTATATGACTCTGAGTATGTTTTGTTACAATTTAAGTGAATATACAGAGCTGCAGTAGCCTCTTATAGGCAGGCCAGTAATAAGGTGTTAATTTTTCAGTTTCCATAATAATTCCGTGAGTCATGGGTGATGCGACAAAATGTAAGTAAATGATAAATGTTTATCACTTCGCTGGGAATAACCTTTTCCATGTAGGTATATACTTACTACTTAAGTACCTAACTTATAATACTTACGCACCCTGTGGGGGATAAGTGAAATCACGATGACAAACCATACAGTTCTTGTGTTCACGATGAGAAGAGAAGAAGGGATGGACAGGACAGTCAGTCAGTCCGACTGTCTCAGTCGGCTCAATGAGTTAACTTTGTGTAGGGTAGGTTAATTTACATGAAGTAGACAAGTTTCAAATATTATCTACACATTTAAAATACAAAGTAAGCTTGGGAAAAAAACTTACGAGTATTATAAGTAAGTAATACGAAAAAGTTTAAGAAATCGTAAATAAATCAGCAACTCTATTTGAATTCACAATAATTCAATAACTCTGCTCAGAAGCCCGCAGGCCCAGTTGCCACGGGCTCCCGGAGTCAGTTAGTTGCGAACAACTCTTTGTGATTCGAGCCTTTCTGCATAACTCCCAACTTGTAGCAACCCACTGCATTGCAGTCATTGTAACTTGTACTTTTGCCCTTTTTATTATAATTTTAACTGACTGTTAATAGTTATAACCTTTTGGACCACAGTAGGCAATAGGCATGCAATATCTATTATCGAAATTCCCTATAATGAAGCAAATACCTATAGGTAGATGAAGGACAGTTGATAGAACGGACATTTTATAGTGACTGTACTGAAAGTATATTTAAACGAAAGTCATACCAGAAAGTTATTAGTAGAATTATTACGAAGTTTCGTTTAAATTGCGAGCGCTGTAACTTGTTCAGTTAGCGGAGTTCACCTTAGATTTCGAGATGCACTTGTAGATTCAACACAGAACTGAAAATATTAACTTTGAGGTAACATTAACTTGCAGAAAACATTAACTTTGAGGTTTGTTACAAGAAGCAATCTAACATAGTGCTAAGTAGCGGTAGGTACCTACTATCAGCGATGCATGCTTGTGTGACGTATGCCGTAGCTTATGGCGATTCCACTATAGCTGGCTACTTATCCAATAGACTCGCCATAGACATAAAGAGTAATACAGAGGCGCGAGCACAGGATTCGATACTATTTTCGAATCTACACGAAGGGTCACTTTAACCAAACGCTAAACGTATTTAAATCTAATTTTAAATACATTTTGTACTAACTGACAGACGTATGACAGGCTACTAAATACGTTTAAATACGTTTAGCGTTTGGTGAAATTTCACCTAACATGGAAAAAACAAATGACACTTTTGGAACTAACAAATTTGCCTTACATTATGACAGTGACAGTTGACGATACGCAACGTAAACGGAGGATTCGAATCTTATAATCGCCACACAGGATCCCTTTCACGTTTCTTCCATTTACCAGCATACTTGGAAGATATAAGCGCCATAGCCATAGGATCTTTCATATTAAAAACAAACATAAACATAACAGGCATGTATGTATAAACCAGTATAAACGTAGTTGGCAGTGGCAGTGGCTCGGCCTGCGGTCATATGAATGTTTGAGGGCGGCCCTCCGCGGGGTATGAAGTGCTTAATTTATATTCTGAGTCCCGCAGCCTAGTGGTGGTGGTGGTTACAGTTGCACTTGTATAATGCACAGGCTCTTTTTTTTGTTTTTGTTCCACGGCGTGCTGAGCTGGTGAGACTGCTGTTATTGCGCTTCATGTTTTGTTTGTCGGAGTCCTAGATTTAAAGGATTTGTTTTTGTTTGCGTTATTCAACAATGTTTAAAATACTTATGAATCTTATGATGGCTGTGCTGACGCGATGGCCTAAATAATAGGTTTGTGATGTGATGTGGCAGACACCATTAGCAAAGAAGAAACAAGAAAACTTGCACAATTCGATACAAACCTACTTATCTACTTATAAACATTATGCATTTTATTCTATTAGCACAAGCTCTCTTTTGTTCGCTGTATCTAATAAAGCTACAGTCTTACTCCCTTCATAAAATATCTTTACGGAGTAGACAAATTTACTTAATCTTACGTAAAAAATGGGTAGTGGTAGGTACTAAGGATGGCGATGGAACAAAGGCGAAGCCATACTTAGTGCTGTGAAATATTCAAGTGAAGTGAGTGAAAATGGAAAATGTCTCGCGGACAAAGTGCCGCTTTTGCGTCAAAGGAACTATTTGTAGCAAACGGAAAAGTGACTGAAGAATTGCAGCCGCCGGGCTAAACGCCTTATACAGTGGGAGGAGACACGAGGTTTGCATTATGGGTGGGGTTGGTTAACAGTTCCGAAACCAGAAGATATAAAATAATATAGGAATAGATAAAAAAGATGGCGTAAAGTTTAAAATAATATATAGGTAAAGGTAAGCATATTTCGACCTCTAGCAAATAGTTTCTACGGTCCCTTCATTCTAAGGTTTTCACCTAGATTACCAATAGGCTACATTACAATACCATCACGTAACAGTCTATATATGCAGGCAGAACAGATTTATCTGTCATAGAATCCACCAGTGATGCCCAAGTTCACCGCAGATGTGGCGCTGAGAGCGGAACCGTGTTGCGTGCAAGTTGCTCACTCGCGGTCCCGCGGCGCTTCCGGAGTGATAGGTTTTATGCGGACTGTGATCACAAGCAACGTTCATGGAGGTATTTACCAAGATATGTGTACTTAATTATTATATAGGGTTTGCCAATTAAGCATTGGTTCACCTTAGACTTTAGAAAAAGCATACATAGATATCTTACGTAAACATAATATTAGGTCCTTACATATGAAATTGGCGTTTTCTATAGGAGGAACATAAAGTCGTTTTTTTTTTTTAAATGAAATATATTAAATTAATCAAAGTATGTACCATTGCTATGTATGCACTTTTGCCATCTCATAGGTAGTTCATTGATCCCCTTACTAAAAAAAACATCCGGGCGGGAATCAATAAAATCTTTGAAGGCGGTTTGGACTGCCCCACCGGAGTTGAATTTTTTTCCTTGCAAGTAGTTACCAAATTGCGAAAAAAAATGGTAATCTGTTGGAGCAAGGTCCGGAGAGTACGGTGGATGTCTAAGACATTCTAATTGAAGCTCCTCTAATTTGGTAGCCGTCTGTTGTGCAGTGTGTGGTCTAGCGTTGTCCTGAAGCAGCAGTGGCCTAGAGCGATTGACCAGCCTCGGTTGTTTAGCAGCTAGCTTTTCCATCATAAGATAAGATAAGATAAGATAAGATAAGATAAATTTATTAAAATTCCACAAAAATCATACAAATTATAACTATTCTAAATATGTTATTTATAGAACTTAAATTAATATAATCAAACCTGAACTAAGGTACGCTATGTACTTTGTATCTCAGGTATGCTTAAAGAGCACATAATGTAAATAAAAAATCCAAAAATAATACAGTAAAATTTAGTTAATCCGATCTATATAAAACTAACGGTGTAAAAGTTTAAATTTAATTAGATAAATAAAAACTAGGATATTAGGTAAATTGGCATAATGAGGTTAACAAAACAAAATTATTACAAGACTATTGTAGACTTGTCAGCAAGGTTTTTATGTCAGCATGTGAAAAGAGTTGTCAGCATTAAGATTAATAAAACGGTGTCGTACATAATAATTACGTAGGTAAATTACCACGTACTAGGCTATTTTAAATTAGACCGCTCGTATAATCAGTAGAGTTGATCATCTTCATGGTTTGCAGTTGCTGACAATAGATATCTGCCGTAATCGTCTGGCCAGATTTAAGAAAGCTGTAGTGAACGACACCGGCACTAGTCCACCAAACACTTACAAGCAACTTTTTTTTAGTCAATTTTCGCTTAAGGCAGGATTTGGCTGGTTCGCCAGGGTTCAGCCATTGCGATGAGCGTTTCCGATTATCGTAGAGGATCCACTTTTCATCACAGGTAATGATTCGATTTAAAATTCCTTCATTATTGTGCCGGTTGAGTAACGTAACGCAGCAGTCGACGCGCGTTTGTCGGTTTTCTTCACTCAATTCATGAGGTACCCACCTTTCAAGCTTTTTCACCTTCCCAATTTGCTTCAAGTGGATTAGAATAGTTTTATCACTAACACCGGAGCCTGCAGGTAACTCGGACGTGGTTTGCGATGGATCCGCTTCCACAATAGCCTTCAATTCTTCATTATCAACTTTGGTCTCCGGCCGTCCACGAGGCTTGTTCTGCAGGTCGAAATTTCCAGAACGAAAACGTTGGAACCAAAAACGCACTGTGTTTTCTTTTGCGACACCGTCACCATACACATCATTAATCCTTCGAGCCGTTTCTGCAGCACTGGTGCCACGGTGGAACTCATACTCGTATATAACGCGATATTTCAAGTTTTCCATTTTGTAAACAGAGTGACACAAAGAAAAAAACAAAAGAAGAAAAAACAAATGAATTAGGGGGTTTGAAACACAAATGCATGAGTATAAATAAATAGCTGTATGAATTTGAATTTGGAATTCCTAACCATAAAGGTAATATTTGAGATCAAAGTGGCCAGTACGACAAAACGCCAATTTCATATGTAAGGACCTAATATTTCTGCTTCTCTATTTAAAGTAAGTATGTCTATTGAACAGTGTTTTTTTAAATCTATCTATAACGATATTAACGATACAGTCTTTTCAAAACAAGCCAATTCAGTCATAGTAATGTGTTTTAAAAAATAATAAGAAATTTATTAGCATTGTTTACGTCTACCAATATTGGATATACAAAATAATCTCCTAGTTTAAACTTAACAACATATTTACGTAATAGAAGGCTGTATCCTGTAGATGTGTACACAACTACACATGCACCGGAACAACGAGAGATGGCGCTGGCGTGCCGGAAGTGGTTCTCCGCTGCGTTATCAGCACCCCACTTCCGGTTCCAGCTGGCGCCGAGGATCTTCCGGCGATAACGGATTGTTGAGCTGCTACTGATTATGATGACTGAATCCCAGCAGAGAATGTTCAGTTACAGAGTTTCAAGAAAATATGCTTACTAAAATTTAGAAGGTATTTTTAATTGGTCATGGGCTACTAGCTAAAAAATATAGTTACTTATCTTAAATCATCTTGGTTTATATAAATGAGAGTACCTATGCAATAGAAAATATATATTATACAATTCAACGCGACGACCATTGAAGAGCTCAAAGACTGAAGGATATCACAAGAGCCCCTTTGATATATCGCTGACTACATTGTGGTTTATCCCGTTCAACATTGTACATAAAATGTAACCTGTGTGTGTTACTATTGAGGTATTAGAGTGAGTTATACCTACTTACTGTACTTACCTTTCTGTGGTTTACTAACCATTAAGTAACCTTCAAGAGCTCAATTTCAACTCACCCAGATTCAATGTACTTTATCGTGGTAAATTAAGTGTAAAAAACGACTACTATATTAATTTTTATATCGATAAATATCACGAAACTTTATTAATTTATTGATAAAAGCACAAAATCCATTGCTGACGGCAATTAATTAGCGTCGCTTGACGCAGCAAAACTAACGAGTCGAATGCAGCGTTGGAAATTGGCTGAAATAGTAATAATGCGCTTGTACCGTATAACGTAGTCTTGGCGAGATTTAAATATAATTTAAATAATTGCGAATGCAGGCCATGCATACGTAATATCCGGGCGCAGGCATGCGTGCCATACAAATTGGTGGTTTCATCTGCAGTGGCTCTGGGCGGCGGCGGCGCTGCGAATGTTCTGGAGGGTTACTCTATACTGATGAAAAACGAAAGAACGAGAATTGTTGTGAATTCGAGACGAGATAGAATCGTGGCCCGCGCAGCAGCGCCTTGAAACGTGGTTTTTCGTTATATAGGGTGACCCCCTTGTTTCAGGGCTGGGCTCAACCGTGCAATATAACAACTAACAACGCCCATCTGAGGATGTATCAGTGTCGGATGAGGTAAATTGTTTATAAAGATTTTTTCTTCTTCTTTCCCGCTTCTCCTCGAAGAAATCCAGCGCTTACCTGACACCAGGCGTTTCCATTCTTGGACACAATGTAATGCATAATATGTAATTAAAACAAGCCAGCAGCTTCGTTTTAAATTCTTTGTGTGTTCTATTCATCTCCTCGCTCTCTTTCTCGTCTTCTAAATATTATCTACATTTAGAAATAGTTATTATTTACCCGACACGACACGTTATGAGTGTAGTCACAGTGCGCACATTTTGCCGCGCTCCGCTGGCCCCGCAACAACTACCCGGAAGTTGTAGCTCAACGTTGGAACTACGTTGCATTTAGCGATACATTTTCGCGCCCAAATTATTGTGGTTCATTAAAATGTTGCCGCTGTATTCAACAAACATATATTTAATAACACGGTTAGTAGGTATATGTATGCATGCCATTTTAGCCATTAATAAAATGACAGTAAATATCAGCTCTTGGGAAAGTGCCTAATGAGCACAGATATTGGTTTTATAATGGCAGTTGTTTGATTGCCAATTTGTGGTTAATGCGGTCGGTTTCAGGTTCAGTATTGTAATTATTGTTAAATTTTCTATTATATTATATTTATATGAAGAGGTAAACGAGGTTTCTATAGGAGGTGGAAAAAGCAGCAGTAGTACGGGACCAAGCTTCAAGTAAAAGTGATTCGTTAATACAGGGACAGTTCATCGGAGGGCCTAATTAATATATTATTATCGAAACCCCATGGATGAAATACAATAACAATCACAAACAAATACATTAGAATAGATAGTTACTTAGGTTATTGCAGAACTTAAGTAAGTACGAAATAAGTCACATGTTAAACCACCGAACAGTCATACGAAGAAGAATTTCAAAAGGTCCTTTCATACAATTTCTATAGGTAATGCAGCCAGTTTAGCGAAGATGCGGCGCGGCGGCACAAATGATAGCCGCGCGCCGGAAGTGCCCGCGTGGATAACGACTGTGAACTTACGTTTCCGGTTCCGGCGCTCGCCGCGGCACTGCTTCCGGCGCCACTAGAGCGAGCGGGAGCGAAATGTGACTCGGTTTTAATTATATATAAGGAGAGTTATTAATTATTACATCGAAATAATTACAGCAACTTTCTATTTAATACTTATACTCGTGATGGTTTCGACTGTTCTGTGGGTAAGGTCTTGAATCAGATTCGTGAGGCCATGTCTAATTAATTTCAAAACTTTATTTTTTTAATTTACGAGTAAGTATATGATACTAACGGTGGCAATGCAAAAGAATTTATAAGAGTTTCTAGAGGGTCACTTTACTTACGAAAAAATATATTTCAGAGCTACGCAAAGGCGCAGAACTACGACTCTGCCTCGTGATAGCTGTCGATCGTTCTTTACTGGAGTAACCCTTTTGCTTCAGTAGCGGGCGCTTCAGTTCGGAGTATTCGGACACAGGATATTCCGGTCACTGCAGCGAGCTAACGATCCATTGGGTTTCCGATCTCGACTGCCATCATCTTACCATGTATGTAAATTATACACGGTGTTATTTATAATAGTTACCCGAAATACTTGACTACGATACTTTTGAAAATACGATAATTCATTTTTTCGTTCCTATAACAACGTTTTCACCCTTAATGTCCTTCGTTTCGGCTTTCTATACCACTTTTAATTGCAACTTGTTATACCTAACCACAAAACTCTTTTTGACTTACACATACTGATATAACATATCATAAATATCATTTCGGAACAGGTGCAAAAAGATTCCGATAAGCAGTAGCAGTGTTCGCCTCCCGGCACCGGATCCGGCGCTGGATCACGGTCCGGAACGCGTCCGGCCTCGCTGCGGGTGCGGAGGAAGGGCCAGTGAGCGAGCTGCGGGCAGCACCGGACCTGGGGGGACAGACCTTACTCTATACTGACGAAAAAGTAACCAACGAGATCCGTCGTGTAATAAACGAAAAAGAACGAGAGCCATCGTGCAATGGGCACGTTTATCACACTGAGACGTGGCTCGCGCAGCAGCGTTCTGAAACTTAGTTTTTCGTCTTATAGAGTGACCCCCCGGACTCACGGTATGAGTAGACAGGGAGCTTTGTACAAACGCATGGCCCATTCGAACCGCAAAGTTATCCGCCATCGCTGGCGGTAACAGAATACTGCGATCCAATATAACACTTGCATTTACCGCTACCACAGAAACGACCGCAAACCATACTTCAGCTCTAGTGTTCATAACCGCCCTACTAAGAAGAAAAATGAGTAAGTACATACCTATTCATTTCAGACAAAGTATTTGAAGATACCATACTGTAAAGTTTCAGCCCGCGTGCCACTTCCGCCGCTTGACCGGCAGTGCGAGTGCATTTACACAACGCTATGATTAATTGTTGCACATTATTTTGTGCTCGCTATACTGGAAACGGACAACTTTTCACACGATGGGCTAGAATATTGAATTTTAAATGTGTGCCAATCGGCATTAACAAAAGTTGTTGAGTAAAAGTTATTCAGGAGGTCCACATGAGTCACTCACCTCCATACAAAACAGGCTTACTGCATATTACTATACCACTTTTGCAACAACTTATCATAGCAATAAAAAAAAAAAACTGAAAATAAATGAATTTTATCAAAAGCGGTCAACAAATATAATAAGCGAACCATACAAAAAACGGTCTGACATTATTTGACTGCAACATTTTCGCCATCTCACCTCGAACTCCGACCTAACTCTTATGATTTTAAACAAAAGCTCTTTAAGAGGGGGAGAGGAGAATGCGCGAAATGAAAAAGGTGTTTATATAATTGCAGGGCCGGGGGGGCTCTTAGCTGATTGCCGGGACCTGCGGGCTTTGTTCGTGGACTCCGGCCGCCAAGATGGAATGTCGCGCCCCTCAAGGGTGGCTCCAGCTTCGTAGAAAACAAAAGAACGGGATAAGTCATGCATTTGGTTTCACACAGCTCCGAAACTTCGTTTTTCGTGAGCTAGAGTGAACTCCAAAAAAATTTACTTCATGTAGCTTTTTTTAAATAGACCGATTCTCAGTAAGTACCTATAATAAGTTATAGTTTTTCTAAGATGTATACATGTGGCATCGTAGTCACAAATTGACCCAAGGAGCATACAATATTACATTGATGCAAAAGGCTAAAAGCATCTGTGGTGTTCTAGTGTTTGATATTAGATTAATACAATATGCCTTACCTCAAAATCCACCTTTGAGAGACCCAAATGAGGTAAGTAAATAAAACAAACCTACTGCAAATTTAAAGTGTCTACCTAAATGAAGGTACAATTTTGTAAAAAATGACGATTAACAAAGTTACTGCCACGAAACGTTCCTGCCGAGTAGAATATAACGAAGTTAAAAACTAGTATAATTTGATCCGGAACATTGTTAACTGACGCTGTCGGTGTTGAAATTAAAGTTAAAAGCATTAGTAGGTACCTACTTTTAGGAAAAAATATATTAGATATCTTCTGAATTAACTACTTTATCATTTTTTACCTAGCAAATAAAAACCCAAAGAGTTTGTTAATAAAACATAGGAAGGTACCACTTGAACCGATAAAAAGTTTTCGAAGACAATATCGTCCACAACCAAGTATTTAACTTGTCATTACATGAAACATTGATCCAGGATTTGCCTCCATCTGACCTATCCATTTCCGCTTACGCCGATGATACGTCCCCGCAATCGTTCATCCGAAAATCGTGCAAAACGCCTGAAGCACGGAAGCTTTTAGGTGTATATTTGCGTGGGGCTGAAAGGTTTCGGTTTTTCCGCAGAGTATTTCTGCCACAATGCAATATTCAGATATCGGCGTTGTCGAGCCTCTCACCGCACTCCACTTCCTGAATAGGTGGAGCCGGCTCTTTACGGGTTGCTCAAACACATCGCAGAAACCTTCAGCTATGTATGTATATTGTTTATTTAGAGATTTCTAGTGCGGAGAGTTTCAAGACCCCTTATAGTTTCCGGTTAAATTTGATAGGTATCTATTATATTTTAAGAGAAAGTCATGCGGGAATTCCATCACTATTATACACCATAGAACAACGCGGTCTCGTTGTATATGATGTACAGAATATTATGACAGTTAAAAACATTTATAGTATAATAGCTGTTCGCTTCGCCTTAAAAAGTTTTCCCGTGGGAATTCCGGGATAAAAAGTAGCCTATGTTCTTTCTGAGGGTCTCGACCGTATGTATACCAAATTTCATTCAAATCCGTTCAGTAGTTTTGGCGTGAAAGAGTAACAGACAGACAGACAGACAGACACAGCATTTATAATATTAGTTAGGAAGTAAGGATTAGGATTAGGATAATATACCTAGTGCTAATGCTACTTTTAGTTGTAGCTAGTGAAATAAGAATAAACGAACCTGCTACAGCGCCCTTTAAATGGATATTGTAAACGCTCTTGACATGTTTTTTCCTAACTTTTTATCGTGGAAACTGTAACTTGAGTATATAGATAGCTATGTATAACTCGTTGTGAAATGAAACTTTTCAAAAAACATTGTTTACTACTACGCAGAAGTTGATATTGTTCTTTCTAAGCCATTGCATATCCTATTGTTTGGAAACATACTAGTTATTTCAAATGCAGTGTTTGCTGGAAACAATAGATTAAAAAAGGGGTTTTACTTTTTATTACAATTTAATTGGAATGCTTCACTAAAGTTCATTCATATTCACCGCAATATTTTTGAAAATGCTTTTTGTTTATTTGATTTCATGTAAACTCGTAGATATAATAAAAAATGATAGAGATGAGTAACTAGAACCGCGACTCTACCACTTTAAAGTGTAAGTTCGGTGAGGTTTTGGTATTCTCTTTTTCTAACTTTCAGATTGCAGATGAATTCATTAAGAAAATTTGATCGAAAGTTATATGCAATTTGTAAATACCAAAGACCTTATAATCATACTTAATTTATATAGTAGCTACGTAACGTACTGTTCTTTTGAAGTTAAAAGGACAGCTTCACTGGGCTTTTGGACAACAGCGATACAATTTTGTAAACAAAATTGACATGATCGATCGCGGGGGCGAGTGCAAGTGGCTATTAGCAGGACCACGGAGCACCCTCTAGATACACTCGGCGAGGGCTTTCCATACCGAGTGCCTTGTGTGCACTAGCTGACGAGCCCCACGCCAATACCCACCATAACACCAACACAATACAGCTTTTAATCCCATCTCTCATACCCTCGACACTTCCGACTGCTCCAATGAAAAGACGTTTGAAAGTCAATTCTGGTTCAGCTGAATAAGGTTGAAATTGAAAAGGTTCGAGTAATGTTTTCGGAACGTGACAGCAGTGAGGCCGCCGCCTTGTTTGATACAGGGTGTCAGAATTGAAATACGCTTGACACTAGTTGGCTATTCAGAGAAGTCGTGGCTCGGCTGATTGATAGAGAGTTCCTTAACTCCCCCTGTTGTTGAGAGAGTTTTTTAAACGTAGCAATTATTTGTAGTGTAGGTACTTGAGGTGAGAGGTGAAGGGTGAAAAATTATAATTAAAAAGAAGAAGATATTCAAAAACCAAGACAACTCATTTGGAAAGTTATCTTTTTTTACAAACAGATACTTACATGCATTTCTGCAAATGTTCATGTGTGCAAGTAACATGATATAATTTTATGTAGAATGTAAACAATACATACGAATGGGAGAAATGGGTGACTTATGGAACGTCAATGGCCAGTGGAACTTTTTCATTGCTCTTGTGTATTTATGAATTACTATTTCCATACTCATACTCACAATGCCTTACACATTTACCATCGTGAATAATTTAGCTGCCTAATTACCATTAGCAGGCACTTCTCTTCAAAACGCTGGAGCATTCACAAAGTGCGTTTTTGATACACGTAAACACATGGTGCTAGTCAGCATTACCCAGAGCAGCTATTAAGAGTCCTTCACACGTAAACAACCTTTAAGGGCACTTAGCTAAGGGAAAATGCAAAATACACGCATGTACATAAGTGCTGTGGGTACCTGAAGCAGATTTACCGATGTGGTTGCGCATAGTGCAGTTTGAAATTTTATTCAAAAGTGGTTGGTAAATGGAGAGTTTAAAGTAGGTAGGTAATTCATAGTATGAGTACCTACCTACGTACGTTGTGAATTTGTTATATTAAAAAAAAATCCTTTACAGTCCATTGAACTTTAAAAGAACATATAATTTCAGGCAGGTTTAGAGGGAATTCAGGAAATGTATTTCAGTGCGAGTTCACATAACAACACGTATATTCCGATCCGATGTTGTGTTCGATTGTTGTGACGTGAGATGATAAGTGCCAATTTCTCCATAGTCGGTTATCTAACGGACAGGGTTTGATTTATAAATTAAACGTCATCCCCATATAAAATTCATGACAGATGTGTCAAAAGTTAACCACTATTCCGTGGTTATGTTCTAACCAACTATGGAGACATTGGCACTAAGTAGGTTGAAACTGCGTTGAATCGTCAAGTGCCTTTGTTAAAACCTGCTTCAATTATTTTTGTCACATAAAACGAAAAAAGAATGGCAAGTTCATTTATTAATTTACTTCGTTAGAACCTGCAGTTCATTATTTTTACACGCCAATTAAACAAATGCTTGTTTCATTCCGACAACTTTGAGGAAGAGTGCACAAATGAATTGAATTTTATAACTAGCTGCTTTTGCAAAGAAAATTAACAGTTATTTCTGTTTTCTGTCATAACAAGTAATTTATAATTACCTTTTTATAATAATAATTTAAAAAAAATTGTTATCCTTAAATATTATGTTGGGCATCGTTCAGGACTATACCCCCTCCAAGACACTATAACAAAACATCGGGCACAATTAAAATAAAATAAATTGTGTATGGTACAGTAAATACCTAAATACCTAAAATTTTTTTTGCTTACTAACATTTCGATGATAAACCCTGATAGGTATATATATCTGTGCCCCAGCTCTGGACTTGAGTTTGTCTCCTTGGAGAAAGGATTAATATTCAGTCAGTCATTGACTTTCAGTCTATGAAACTACCAACGAGTATTATATCTTTCGTGCATCTCAAATTAATTCAACATAGCCTAACCAACATTAGGGGCCACTTGCACCAAAATATTAAATTTAGATTTAGTGTTAAATCTCCATTTATGCCATCAATTTATTTGGACTGACGTTTTTTAAATCGAAATGAAACACTGTCAGATGTGTGCAAGTGGCCCTAAATCTAGATTGCATGCACCAAAGTTAACACTGTGGTGCGTGCTGCCCTAAAAACGACAAATAAGTTCATATAAATTTATTTTAATGAAAATGTGGCTTAGCACACTCCGGGTAACATTACCTATCACCCTAAAAAACAAAACGAAAATCGGTCAGCCGTTTCGGAGTTACGCTACCACAGATAGGTGTAGAAGATGTAATGGTTTATTTTATGATTGATTGAGGCGCATTCCGTCTAAGCTATCACTGAAATCGAATCGATTCATACGAGTTATTCAGAAATACCCGCGCCGGAGCACTGGAAGGCGTGTCCTCAACATGCACAGCTATTCGCATCTCGCATCGCTTTGAGCTATTCATTCGAATCATACGAGCGATTAATCGATTACGCGGCACATTCGCAAACAACAGTGCCATGCCCAGGACGGTCACACGCTTCGCTGCGTACGTTATGTTATGAGGCTTTGCAGTGCTTGCCTTCCTAGTCTCGTCTATCTACTCACGGACTTAACGACCTATGTACAGAGATAGAGGTAATATTGAGATTTCCTACAGGCTTTTGATTTTAAAGAAATTCAGCAAAATTCCAATGCTATAACAACATAGGTACGGTCAGCTGCATAAGTTGTTATACACTTCTGTACCTTGTCAAAGTGACGAAACGTCAATGCTTCAATGAATGGATAGGCGGTTTGTTAGATGGACAAGGTTCGAAAGTGTATAGCTACTTATGCAGATGACTGTACCTACTACTACTACTACTGCAGGTGTATTAGCAGGTACCTAAAATATCATATTTCGGAAATTGAGATATTTCCTCACTCGCTTCAATGTATTTATAAGCTTCTTATGAAACATGCCAGATCAAATTGCAGCAGTCATTATATATTTCTGGTGTATCATAAAACACACGAGTACCTAATACCGACATTTATGAAATGAGGTGCTGCAAAGGGTATGATTATTAATAATTATATTATGAATAACTTGAAAGGTAGCCATTAACGCTAATTAGCATGATTGTTAGCTTGGTACTATAGAAGATGCTGAAAATAAGACACTCAGGAAGTTTGAAGTAAAATACTTTTATAAGGAACACAAACTATTCAAAAAGGAATCTAATAACAAACAGAAGTCTTTTAAAAGTTATCCTTGTTTTTTTCTGCCATCTTGAATTGAATGAATCCGCATGAATCCAGTGACCGGCCAGTCAATGCGAATCACAGACAATATAGAAACTAAATGAACTAAAGAACAACTCCTAGCTACATCTAGTAATCCGGCCGGACCTATGATGAAATAAGTAGCTTGATATTAGTAAAGAATAGCATTGGTAAATTTAAACGCTAACAGTCGGCCGTCCTGTTATTGGGAATGTCCCCATTCCCTGTCGGCCATTCGAACGCTAACTAACAAGTTCTAAATTTATGTTAACAAACTGAATGAATTAGCAAAATTAATAAAGTTATTATATCTATGCGGTGATATTAAATGCACTTAGCAATCATAATTAAAATAAAACTCAAAGAGACTATAAGTAATTAGTAAACCATATTCCGGCTGTTCTTATTGATGTACTTAATGCTGGTCTGACGCTGGTCTGCTACGCTGCAACGTTGCTAGGTGAATTTTTGGTCGGCTACACTGTATGTTCATTGTTCCTCAGAATCTGAAATAGGTACACAAATTATATATTAATTAGTTGTTTTTTTTTTTTTTTTTTTGTTTATTGTTCTACTGCTGGACAGTGGCCTCCTTATTAGTGTTCTACTGCTGGACAATGGCCTCCTTATTAGTCTTCTACTGCTGGACAATGGCCTCGTAGCAGAATAAATCAAATTAATTCGTACGAGTAGGTAAATTAAATAGTGATTATTTGAATATTGATATGATTTTGTTTCTGATATAATTTTTAAAATTTAAACATAATCTTTATTTATTTTGAGTAACATTAAAGTGAAAGAAAGTATTATTATACTTAATAAGAGTATTATAAGAAATATAGGCTTAGTTTACATATAAAATGTCACTAGTATTGTGGGTACCGCTTGTGCTTCGGCATACCAGTCACAACCCAGTGTGAGTACCGCTTGCACATCGGCATACCAGCCACATATACTCGGACAACATACTTACTCTTTATCAGATAAATAGTATAGTGGGTACCGCTTGTGCTTCGGCATACCATTCACAACCCAGTGTGAGCACCGCTTGCACTTCGGCATACCAGCCACTATATACTAATTATCATTAGGTGAGCACCGCTTGTGCTTCGGCATACCATTCACAACCCTGTGTGAGCACCGCTTGCACTTCGGCATACCATTCACCTTTTATTATAACAATATTAAAGTGTGTGTATTATCATTCAGTGAGTACCGCTTGTGCTTCGGCATACCAATCACATCCTTGTGTGAGCACCGCTTGCACTTCAGCATACCATTCAACTTCATTTATCGGAACAATACTGTTCGGTCATCCATTCTCATAATATATTTATAATGCAGGTATCTTAGTATCAAAATATATTCCAATTCTTCTATTTTATATATAATATTCTTGTATTTTTATATTTAAATCATCATTTATTATAATAACAACAGTGTGTTAAACATTTTGATTTATTAGGACAATACTGTTCAGACAGCCATTCTCATAATATATGTATATAAAATGTAAGTTTCTTTCCATGTTCTCATAATGTAGGTATTCCAATCCTTTCATTTTATGTCTTATATTCTTGTGTCTCAATATTAAATCGGCCTTTTCTTTGTAATTATATTAAAGTGTTTTAACGATCTTGATTTAATAGATCAATGCTGACCCTCAGCCATTCTCATTATGTAGATTTTTATATGCATATTCTCATTTTATGATTATTCCAATTATATCTTCATATTTAAATCATCGTTTTCTTTATCATCATCATATTCATCATACAATATGTAGGGTAACGTAACGTACCTTGGGACGCTTGTACCTCGGGACATTGATTGTATTTTAAAAACCGGCTAAATAAACACATTAAAATTCTATCCTAGGCATAGTATTTTACTCGCTTGGCAAAACTAGTGAGTCTCGTGATCATACCAGCATCGAGTGTGTGGTGAAGACAGTATGAAGTTTTTTGGAGTCAAAAGTAGCTTTTGTATAGTTTTTTGTGTTGCTTTATCTTATTGAGGCATGCTCAAAATAAAGACATGGATGTCACGTATAACTTTTCAGTTATTTAATTTTATGACATGGCAATTATCTGAAAGATTCCTATTAATTAAAAATAAAGATATTTAAATTTTGGTTAAATATTGCTTTTTTGTACCTTGGGACACGATTAAATTTGTACCTTGGGACACTGTTTCCTATGGCTTTGTACTATGGAAAATGCAAACATCTAAATAACGCCTTATATCTCTGTTCTTATTAGTGCCAGAGTGAAACTAGACAGAAGAGAGATGCAGTAAATAAATAAGAACAGAGATATAAGGAGTTATTTAGAAGTTTGCATTTTCCATAGTACAAAGCTATAGGAAACAGTGTCCCAAGGTACAAACGTGTAACGTACCTTGGGTCAAAACAAGCATTTTTACTTTTATCTTAATTTAATAAAATCTGGCCACACTAAAGCTTAAGCACAAATACTAGTGATAATAGATTATATATCCTACCGAATAAAGAAAATTTCACATTAATATCTTAGTTGTACGCTGCGATAGCTTCATTCAAAGTTGGGGTAGTCGAAAATGTCCCTAGGTACGTTACGTTACCCTAAATATTCCTATCCTAAAACAAGAACAGGAATTAGAATAGAAAAGTGAGAAATAAATTGCATATTAGTCGCAAGTAATAAGTTACATCCACAGCTTAATAATGAACCTAGTTAAGTAAGGTATAATATTATATTATGTACTTTTATCATAAATAGTTCTTATTACCTTTATCTATTTACAGGAAAATTAACGAATAATTTATTATAAGAATTTTGAAATAATGATAGCCAATTACAAGTTTTTAATTGCTTGAGACACGGATAAAAGTTAAGTGTTACAGTTGCCACGAATTAATTATGAATTATTCATATATAAATTAGTTGATGTAATGGCATTCCTATTATATTGTAACATGATTATATTATAATTAGTTAAAGTTTCGTGGAATTTTATATTAATTATTTTAAATTGACCTTATCTTAAGTATTAAGTTTTCTATCAAATGAATATAATATAATTAGAGTTAGTATGCATATGAGTTGCAAAATCAAGAGTATAAATATTTGAGAGTATCATTACATAACATGACAATATTTGTGCATATTACATGGTGCATGGTAATAATTAGCATGCCATGATAAGAATTTACAATCAAGCATTCAGCAAGTAAGTAAACACATATAAGTAGGTAAAAACACCTCCTGTGGGTTGACTGGTAGAAAATGCTTGTAGCATTAAGTCCACCCTTTGTACACTTATTTTTATATTTGTGCAATAAAGGATTAAATAAAATAAAAATATGTAGAGGTAAATACAAGTAGGTGCTTACGTACCTTTAATTAACAGCCTTTTCAGTGTCGGCATAATTAAAACTAGAAAATACTTAGATACCAATGGTACCTCAAGATACAGACCAAGCTTAGTTTGGTGACCGCTATCGCTACTGTATACTTAATTTTTTTTTTTTATATGTGCAAAATATTGATTAAATATCCTATTTCATTATAAATTTCATCGATGTCAGCATATTCAAAGAAAGTACAGTGCATTAATTTAACCTACTATTTTTATTTGTAGATAAGTACAATAAAGACTCTTAAAAACATTTCTTTATAAGTACTTCGTTTTTTTTTTAATTTTTTTTTTATTGTTTCCGTCATTGCCTTCAGATTGATCTAGAGTATTTCATTCAACTTGTTATGAATAGTGGAGGACTGTTAGGTTAATTGTATTTGAAAGTAGGTTTCATCAAATCATTTCTACGTTTTTATGTAAAGGGTGTTTATTTTTTTAATTTTGTTTTATTGAATTTTTATCTTTATATATGATAGGCCCAATGGAATGAAATTTGTATGTAGGTACTATGTCAACCTCGCCATATTATGAGGACGTGGGCTTATTACGAGTTTTGAATATAGAATATTTGATTATATATAGGATAATGTCACTTTGTTTGACTTCTCCTTTTGTAAATAAAGCCAGCAAAGTAAGATCATGTATAATTAATTCTGAACCTCTACGTCAGCAAGGCAGCGGCGTCACAAATAAAATATATATTTGAAATGTAGGAAATAAAATAGATTTGAAATATTTTGTTTTAATTACTGCTCTATGCCCAAATAGTATGAGATGGGTTCTTGGCAGTTCCTACAGGGATATTTAAAGTAACTGATGTGATGACTGACTGTGCAAAAGCTTTACAGTCTATTTATAAAGTCCAGAACTGAAATTGATCCGAACTAATTGTAAAATACCGTATTAAATTGATCTATTACCTTCATCTAAGCACCAATCCGTTAAACGATATAGTCAATTGCTATTTTATTTCCTAATATAATTAACTGTAACTGTAAGTATTCAACAGGCAATGACATAAAGTCTCCACAAATTCGCACTCTTTACTTCCATGACTATAGTTAGACTGTATATGTGGTCAGTAGTCGTGTTCCTTATTTAAATAAATTAATAAATAAATAAACAAATAGTACCTATGGTATAGTTTTTAATTATATCTGTGTTGTTGACGTTATGTGATTCACACCAAGGTGATTATTGTTGAAGTCGCAACTCGAGAGACTTATATAGCTTCCACTATGTTTTTGTTTTTTTTTTGACGCTTCCTTATGTCTGGTAAGTAAAGTTGGTTTTCCTTTTAGTCGTCAAAAATGTATGGGATTTCAACTGTCCAAAAACCAATAATATAATGGACAGAGCATAATTGATATTTTCACACTGTAGTTTGAGTTTTAAAGTTCACAAAATGTAAGCATTTTTAGATTGAAATCAATGTGAGGCTGAGCATTGTTATGTATGGAAACTGGTCAATAGTTAGTTTTATTTATATTTAGTATTAACAAGTCATGGAAAACCAATAAAGAAGAGAGAGAATATTCCAGGTTCCGCAATTTGTTTGTTGTTAGACATTTGTAAGATAGTATCATGATAATGCATGGGATATAATCCCGTTTAAGTTTATCTAATAAAGATGAAGGCTTTTGCTAAGTCTAGGAATACAAATATTGTTTTCTAAAATTGCTTATAATCATAATATAAATTATTATCATTGCAACTATGTTGGTGTTACATTAGTTTTAATTCTAAGTAAATACATATAATTTCCATTATCATAGTCTCCTATACGATATAACGACTTTTCCTTAAAACTCAACAAAGCAGTAGGTACTTAAAAATACAAAATATAACACTTCATAAACATTAAAGTTGTAATATACCTATGGTAATTTATATTTATTTAGCAGATCATGAATAAAGTATTCAAAACTTAGGGACCTAGTGGTATTTACTAACAGAATAATAACATGTATTTATACTTAATGTTTTTAAACTACGGAAATAATGTTATCAGATTTAAAAGTTGTCTGAGACGTCCAGCCTTCTTAAAGGTGTTGGAAAAGACCCATATTGAAACTAATACGGATAATAATATGTCATAAAATGGGTGATTGCATGTACATTCACTCTCACTCAGCACAAAAGGTAAACAATCTTTGTGTGTCCTTTTTAATAAAAATACAATTAAACAAATTAACTACAGCCAAAATACTTACTTTTCCATCTTTATACATATATGAAGTTGCGGTTTTTGTAAAACAAATATTTGTTTGTCAAAGTCTCCCAGACTCTTAACAGATTAATAAGGTAGTTCACAATATATTAATAACGTAAGTTTTCCGTCGTAAAAACAGCATTGATGAAGAAATAACATATTGTGTATGAGACCAAAATTTGTTTTAATGAAATTCCCAATTAGGTACTGTGGAGGTCCACAGTTTAAGTTATGATTTGTTTCAAAAGGAATTATATGAGTTACTAGTAGGAAAATGCTCATTATTATACATAAATATTTGACTGATGATACACTATGACATTATAAAATTAATAATGTTATTCAACATTGATATTTATTAATTGAGGCATTATTGTACTTGTATTAACACAATTCGTTAAGTCATTATTTATTGTACCTAATGTTTAAATTATGGAAATAGCATGTGTGCATGATTTGTACTCTCAGATCTCAATATTCTGCTGAACACCTGTTATTCATACATTACCTATGTTCACAAATAAAGAATTGAATAAATGGTTTAATTACGAAATCAATCATTCTATTCATTTCATGTGTATTTATGTTTCATTTCATAAATTTGTTTTGAAATTAATTCAAATAAAAAGACACTCCAAGGCCGCTCAAGATCCGCGCCAAGCAAGAAAAAATACATTATACGTCTTGGATTTTGCAGATATTACTAATAGTATTAATTAATACTTCTGATTTGACCTGCCTGTTGCGATGTGAATATCTATGAATTACACAGAATAGACTGTGCTATTTGATCCTTTTGGACATTGTTTATATCCTGACTTGTTTAAAATACAGGTAGGTACTTACTATCCACAATAATATTCGGAAGCAAGAAAGTTAGTAATGTAATGCTAAACCTTTACAATAATAAATGAATGTAACGTTAAAATGCAATACAGCTGTTACAGGTCATGATTAAATAGGTACTAAATGGTAATTTAATGTTCTTGACTAATCTCTGTATTTGACTTTCATATAGATAACTTATATTATTAGGACATCTTTATCTTTCCTGTTAAAAGTTTTTCCTAAAGAAAGAAGTTCAACAAAATTTTACAGTTTGTGAGCCAGGTTGAACCGCCTGGGTGGTATGATAACTAATAGGTATATTGGAGTATTGTTTATCTATTGTCTCAATGGTGAGGCATTCAATGTATAGTTTTAATTCATATGTTGTATTTTTTTTTATTGATTCGAAAATAAGAAAACAAAATGACAGAAAATAATGTAAGCATGCGGGTATAATGAAATGATATATCTGAAAAGATTTTAAATAGATGATGCATGCACCTTCACTAAGGCACCAATAAAAGCATACACACACACAAAACATTTTCGTCAACAGATAGCATACAGAAGAAAAATCAAACACTCTTACGTACGTGTACAACTCCAGCTGATGGAATAGAGAGAAAACTTCGCCACAGATTATGGATTTTGCATTTGTATCACTTTCTGAGTCTTTTCTTAGCCATGAAAACTCATTTTCCCAAAGTTGTGTGTACTTCTGTGTCCTTTTTTTTCTTCGTCAAAACTTTTCGATTTTTAGATGGGGTACTTGCGTTATTATTATCAGTACAGGATGCTTGATCGGCGTTATCAATGTTCATCAATCACGTTATAACGAATGGATAAAAGTATTCCAAACAAACAAAACCAAAGTCACAAACAAAACAAACCTCAAAAACTTCTCAAAATAACTTGTCACATGTGACATTTGACGTTTGACATAAGTGGCTGCGTTCAAGATCGTCCAAAGTAAATAGTCGACTTTTTTTGGTTTTGATTATGTGTTTTTGCGTAATATTATATGACTAGTAAAAATAAAAATGTGTAAAAAAAAGGCTATTTTAGCGTACTCTATTAGTGTTATAGATTATAGATCACGCTTAAATGATATAGAGTACAATACTCTAAAGTAGGGTTGGCATTCCATGGTGGATATTACATCGCGGTATTAAGATTTTTTTTCTGTAGGATATTACATCGTCAGTTCATGCTAAAAATTCAGTTATTACTTGATCAATTAAATCAAAGAGAAATAAACTTTATGATTATTAATTATTGATTTGCTACAGTTGCTACTGCTAATTCACAATAATGGGAGGAATTGCGAATTCTCCATTTTGCATTTAGGCCTAATACGCACGCGATATTTCAAATAAAGTAAAGTAAAGTACTTTGCATTCACTGTTGCTGTTTGCAAGACAACAGTTTTAATACAAATCTACCTTATAAAGCTGTGTTTTGCGCTTTTCGATAATGAAATTAATCACAATGATAAAATCTTCGCCAAATATAGCGTGATGATCGCGTTTTTACCTTTTATAACCTTATTTGGACTTTACGTGATATTAATTTCTTAAGATAGTGGTTAATAATACGTAAATTTCTTTTCAGTAATCATAGAAACTGCATATTGTTATATCCATAACAATTTTCATAACTAAGCACAGAAATAAATTCACTTACCGGTGGGCGTAGACTTACTCATCTCAATTCTGAAATGTTAGCTTGGTACTATAGAAGATGCTGAAAATAAGACACTCAGGAAGTTTGAAGTAAAATACTTTTATAAGGAACACAAACTATTCAAAAAGGAATCTAATAACAAACAGAAGTCTTTTAAAAGTTATCCTTGTTTTTTTCTGCCATCTTGAATGAGCCGTTTTCCTTGACAGCTGTCAGTTGAGCTTTTGGGTAAGCCGATAGATGGCGTGAAAACGCAGTGTACCAACTGTCAAAAATTACATAGAGAGCAAAGAGTACTAAACTCAGAATAAGAACTCACTAGTTGTGATTAAATGTCGGGTGGTAGCGCGAGCCATCCTTCCGAGGCTCAGACTGCATGTGGCTTGGGATAGTGCTAAGTATTCTGTGAATAGTTCTACCCGCGCCGTCACGTAGTGTTCTTGTGTTCTTTTCTCTATGCGCGCCGTTTGAACGGGTGCTGCGTGCGAGAACTGATTTTCTATTTTTATTTATTGTATGATCCTAAATAAGATCCCAAAGAAATACTTACAAGACAAGATGAGAATGTGTGCCGTCGCAACTTGTAAAAATAAAGTATAAGTTAGCCTCAGAGAATAACATATTGTGATCTGAGTGTGTTCTGAGGGTTTGAAAGTTGGTACAACCCCAGACAACGCCATCTATTTCTCCAAAAAGGAACTTTTTTTTTTTTTAACAAACGCCTCATTGAATGAATCCGCATGAATCCAGTGACCGGCCAGTCAATGCGAATCACAGACAATATAGAAACTAAATGAACTAAAGAACAACTCCTAGCTACATCTAGTAATCCGGCCGGACCTATGATGAAATAAGTAGCTTGATATTAGTAAAGAATAGCATTGGTAAATTTAAACGCTAACATGATCGGCTTACATTTACCGACGGTTTTCAAAATCAAACTTAAAGGGGTTGTATTTTCTTTCATTCTGCAAGGAAATACATTTGGAAATTAGGTAATTACTTATGTAAAAATATAAAAATCGCAAGACAACCGTGGACCACTATTTACGGGACACGCTGTCTTAGGTTCTTAGTTTATCTACCGCCTCGTTTCTCATAATATGAGTTTAGTATGGAATGTATCACTGTGATTGGGTAAATTGTCGATAAGAAGGACTTAACATTATTCTTGGCTGGCTAAAATTTACCATAGTAACTGAACTTGATTGCGGAATTAAAAAGCATGATTACTTAAATAAGAGTTTGGGTCTGCGATCTGGGAACAATGTCGGAAGTTTGTATTGTTTTGTGATCGTATTTACTGCTCACGAAATAACTTGCGAAATGAAACTTTCAACTTCATAACTTCGTAAGGGTCAGTTTCAGAAGGCAATTTCCAACTTCTGTGAATCGTAATAAGACCGAATTTTGAGTAATATTGTAGGTAATATTTATTGTGTGCGAAGGAGGCAGAATAAGGATTTATCATTACAACCGAGTGTTTCATTTCTATATTTTTTATGCCGGAAATAGAGTAAAAAATGTACTTACCCACGTATGTGTTGGAATCCATTATCTATAGGTATGTATGAATAAACTGAAAGTTTTATTCGTTGTTATTTTTTTTCACCTTGACACCTTTTTGTAATTTTACTAACGCATATAATAAATTAGCTTATTATTATTCCTATATGTAATAGTTTATGGCCTCCTAGTATTACTTAAGGAGATAAGTAGCCACATCACAGGTACCAGGAGTGCATGAAAGGACAGAGCGTGATGCACATCAGCGCACTTGGCCCGCGCGGCTCATCTGTAATTCATACGGGAGCGGGGATTAGCGCTGAGCCGTCATAACACGACGCTGGGGTAAGGCTGCCTATACGGCACAGTTATTTGACTAAAAAAAGTAAAACCTTTCTAGCATGGCTAATATAAAATCTACGTTGAGTAGCGCCACTGTGTTTATTCAACTCTCATCATCGCATGTCTCTAATTAAAGAAAATTTAAATAATAGCGTATCACAACGTAACATAATGATAGAGGAACGCTGTCAATGACTCCTAGTAAATCATCTCAAATCTTACATTACACAAATTACAACAATAAGGACTGTAATAATTTGTGTAATGGTGTCATTTTATATTTTTTATTCTATTTTTATAAATTAACATCAGATCTAAGTAATTTTATTAATAATTAAATCTAAAGCTCTACAAGATAGATAAAAACCTTAAAAACCATACTGTACTTTAATGATAAAAAGCTATAGCGATTTGTTTAGTATTTAATTTAAAAAAACTGGTCTAGCCTAGTGTGCTCACACCTTTATTTAGTTCCGCCTTAACACGAGCTTCAGTCGAGGATGCCAGCACATAAAGACGGATTTTAAGTACCAACAAATATTGCTGAAAAACTGCGCGTTTGCCATTAACATGCCGGTTTAAATATTCATGGATTACGATTGCAGATAACCTTTGGCGTAACTTTTCGGCTATGTTTGGTCTAGGTATTACGAGTAAGTACATACCTATGTAGTTACTTGCATGGTACTATTTTTATACGTAGGTGTATAATAATGTTATTATACTTATCTAACACAATGGTCATGCTTGTTTCCAGAGAAGGCTATCATATTTTGGCACTTTGTTAATTATAATAATTGCGATTCTGATCGCACCAGATTTTAATTTAGCAATGTCAAAATTGTTCATTTTAAATTAAACACGCCAGAAGCAAAAAATTATGATTTTACGGTAAAGTAAGTGTTAATAAATGTCCGATTCACTATGGTATAAAAAGAAGAAATTACTGTGCCAAAAGTGAAGTTGAGAAAATAAAACAGCGAAAATAAGTAAATGTGTTTCAATATAACAAATCCAATTTATTTAGGCAATTAAGACCAGAAATACAACAAACATAATGGTCCTTCGAGCCGGATAATCAATTTACACTAAATAAATTGGAAAGGTGCACTAGTGACAGTTGGTAAATTTCAGTGTGAAAAATGGCATTACTGAACAAAGAACAAAGTGAATACTTAAATATATTGGATCAAACGGCTCATATAATACAAAGAGAGCTAGTCAACTTTAAAAAATGCCCGAAACAAAGACTAACGGAAGGGTACATAACAACAAGGTTAAAAAATAATGAACAGTACTGGGGTACATACAAAGAAGCATTTCAGAATCTCACAAAGTGCACGCCGCGGGAGGACAGGAAAGACATCGAGTACTTTGTGAACGAAGAATACTTCAAGATTCAAGACATATACCTTGATTTACAAGCAAACCTTACCGATTCTCCGAAATCTCCGTCGCTCAGCTGACTTCTCTACATTAAAAATGGTATATTTTGCCCTAGTAGAATCTAATCTTACCTATTGTATAAGTGCATGGGGAGGAGCCGGGAAAACACTGTTACTGAAGCTTGAGCGTGCTCAACGCGCGCTTCTAAAAGTGTTGATGTTTAAACCATTCCGATATCCAACTGCTGCACTGTACTCAGAATGTGGCGTGTTGTCAGTTAGGAAATTATATATTCAAAAAACAGTATTACGAAAACACAAATCAATTACAGCTGAACATCTCGCTGCCATAAGTAATTCGCGTATAGGCAAAAATGTTTTCCCGACTGTTAAGCACAGGTTGAAGTTTTCCAGTCAAAATTACGATATTCAAGGCTCTCGACTCTATAATAAGATAAATAAACTGATCAATATTTATCACACAAATAACTTTGAGTGTAAAAGAAAGGTCACAACACTTTTGCTAACCTTAACCTATGAAGAGATTGAGGATTTGCTCAAAACTTTATTGTAATAGTTTTAGATAAGTAGTATTTTATATGTAAAATGTAGTTATATCTTGGCTTATATAATATCATTGTTCATTGTTTATTTATTTCAGTAACATAAGTTAACTTTAAATTTAAATAATGTTTATCCCAAAATTTCAATCCAATTAATGTCCTACGTAAATCCATGTAGTAATGTGTGTTGTATACCGGTAGCAATTAAGGATATTTAAGTATCCCCTAAGTTACAGGCTCTGCCTAGTTTAGGGGTTACTACCCCATATATTTCTACTGCAGACTCTCTGCCATTGTACCTATATACCTACTGTTTGTACATTAATTGTAACTGTGTTCTTTTTGGCAAATAAACTTATTATTATTATTATTATTATTATTATGATTGTCTCACACAACCGTCACTACCACAAACAACTACAACTACAGCAGCACAGGTATCACATAGTCCAATGTCCTTTGCCACACTACCGAAAATACAACTTCCTACATTTTCCGGTAAATATGAAGATTGGCCTACATACCAAGACCTATTCACAGCACTTGTTCACAATACATCACTGAGCGATGTACAAAAACTACATTACCTGAAAACAAGTGTCGCCGGAGAGGCGGAGATGTTGCTACGCCACATACAAATTACAGATAGCAACTATACACAGGCATGGGAAATACTAAAAGGGCGCTTCGGAAACAAAAAGATGATTGCGAATTCTATACTGAAACGATTATTTAGCCAAAAGAAAGTTACCAACCAGTCAGCAAGTCAGATAAAAACACTGTTGGATACTACGACTGATTGCCTAAACAGCCTAAATAATCTAAAGATAGCTACTGATTCCTGGGACCCAATCATAGTGTTCTTAGTATCTCAGAAGATGGACGCCGAGTCACTGAAAGGCTGGGAGGAACACTCACATAACGAAGACTCAGACAAGATGGCTACGTGGAGAGATCTGCAAAGATTTCTTGAGACAAAGTTTAGAACACTCGAATTAATCACTTCCGAACCATCGTCTGTGAGGGAAAGACCCCAAACACACAAATCTTTCCACACCATGGCTGAAGAAAGTGAAGAAGATACATGTCAAATTGCACATGCAAAGGTAAACTCAAGGTCATGTGTGTATTGCAACGGAGACCACTACATGTACCATTGTAAAGAATTTGCAAAACAAACAGTTGAGCATAGACAAGAATTTGTGAAGAAAAACAATCTATGTTTCAACTGTCTAATACCAAGTCACAATGTATATCAATGCAAACAAAGAACAACATGTCGCGTCTGTCATAAGAAACATCACTCCTTGTTACACCGAGCGAGAGAAACAACCATACAACCAGAACCTACAATCACAACCGCACACTTCTCCAATCAACAACCAAGTACTCAAGTGCTATTAGCGACAGCCCAAGTTCAAATGGAATCAGAGGATGGGGCGGTACATACGTTGCGAGCACTAATAGATCAAGGCTCTGAGGCATCATTTGTATCTGCGAGAGTTGTTGATTTATTGAGGCTAAGAAAAACAGACATCAACGGTGTAGCGTCGGGAGTCGGAGAAGGTACTAAAATTCCTCTGAAACATTTGGTCGAGATGAAAATAAGGTCAAGTTACACAAACAAGGTTGTAAACGTGACAGCTTACGTTCTGAAAACAATATCCACTAAATTACCGTCGAAAGATATCATAATGAATTGGAAAATACTACAAACATTAAATTTGGCTGACCCTACTTACAATACACCGGGAAAAATTGATATATTGCTCGGAGCAGAAGTCTTCTGTAAAATAATAGAAGAAGGACTAATAAAACTGCCAGATGGAGTAGTGGCTCAGAAAACAATGTTGGGATGGATACTTTCCGGTCAGAGAGAAGGTACAGAGGAAATAATGAAACATAATGTGACAACCCTACATATCACAAGACAAGTGGTAGAAGACAATGATATGTTACGGAAGTTCTGGGAAATAGAGACAGATATATACAAAAAGAGGAAGCTTATGACAAAAGAAGAAGAAATGTGTGAAAATATTTACAAAGATAGTACTACAAGAGATGAAACAGGAAGATACATAGTACATTTACCACTGAAACAAAGTATAGAAGAAACAGTTAAGTTGTGTGGAGATACCAAGCAGCAAGCTATAGCTAGATTCAAGCAGTTGGAGAGAAAATTCAAAAGAAATGACAAATTGAAAACTGAATACACAAAGGTCATACACGAATACTTAGGGTGGCTGTTACGAACTTCTATTTAAATACTACATAAATTCATTTAGCTAATTGCGTTTAATGCACTAAACAATTTTATCCTAAACATGTTTAGCTTCATAATTCACCATGGTATTTCGATTACTATTTAGTTAAATGCGTTTAGCATCCTGCGATTTGTTATTTACGTTCAGTTCCACATCTTTTTAATGAGAGACTTCATATTTTTTATTGAACATTCGAAACGACTCAGCGTAAAACGGAGTCAATCTATCAATTTCAAACATAGACAAAATAACACTATTTATTTCAAAACAAAACTTATTTCGGCTTTCACCGCGTGGTGGTGTTTGTATTTATTTGTTGTTGTGATTTCAAAGTAAAATGAATAGTCAAGCAACTTCCTCTCGTGTTCGTGCCCCTAATTTTACAAGGGAAGAACAAGATTTATTGTGCAATGTATTGGAACCATACTTGCACATTATAGAGAGCAAAACGTTGTTCCTGAATGGTATAAGGAGATTTAATGTATATTTTATACAATAATGCTATTGCATGAGTAACTCTATGAATGATTCTGCAAGCTGTTGGTTCTTCCACACCTATCACATCTCCACAAGTAATTAACTGACTGCCAGTTGCATAATATCGGAGTGTGCATAACAACTGGTTCATTGGAGTAACTGCATTATTTCTGTAACAATAATTATAGGTATAAATAAAAGTATAAGATAATTATGTAGTCAGATAACTTTATTATTTCAATACCTTAGCTACTTACCTGGTGGAAATAAATTCAAGATGATGTTGAATTTCTTGTAGTATAAGCGATACAGTTTAGCGAGCGGTGGTAGCTCAGTCGGGTAAGCGCCCCCTTCTCACGATGCGGGTTCGATTCGAATCCCGGCGCTGACATGTACCAATGAGTTCTTTTAACTTAAGTACAATGTATATCATCGCTCTTACGGTGAAGGAAAACATCGTGCGCATATAGCACATCTAGATATGTGAACCCACCAACCCGCAGTGGACCAGGGTGGTGGGAAATGGTCCAAGCTTAGGAAGGCAGTTTAGACCTTGGGGATATGCACAAAGGTTCCACTCGAGAGAGCCAGGTGCAGGTACTTACACCCCCACAGAGAATAGAATAGAATGGAATAGCGATACAGTTTTTTTTGTCAAACGAAATCTCCTAACAATTATTTTATCCGGTAGTGTCTCAAATAAGTTAGTTCTTTCTGCAATATAGCGTAATGAGCGAGGTCTATTCATATAGAGAAGTAATTCTTCATCATCGTCATCAAACAAAATATCCCACAAATCCATTATTTATTAGATAACCTCAATAACCTCTGAACAATGACCTCTGAATCTCTCACAGACAACAACTAGACATCACTGAGGAAAAATGCTAGAAATGGAAAAGTTCTCTTGACAGCCGGTCGGTCAGCTGGTCGCCGCGACTGACGCCATGACATGCGTAGTAGATAAATGTGTTTAGTAAAGTTAAATAGCCATTTGACCGCATTTAGGTTTAACAGATTACTAATCATATTTAAGTCGTGGTAAAAGATGTTTTACGAAATTTAAATAAAAATTGTGTTTAAATAAAAAGTTAAATACATTTATCACGTTGATAAAAGCCACCCTTAGAGATGGGTCATATGAAGGAGTCAAAAACACCAGACAATGAAGTGACAGTGTATTTACCACACCATGCAGTTGTTCGCGAAGACAGAGAGACAACTAAAGTTAGAGTTGTATTTGATGCATCAGCAAGGGGTTCAAATGGTCACTCACTGAACGACGCAATGATGATTGGGCCTGCACTGCAACCTGATCTGCGGAGCCTAATAACTAAATGGCGCACGCATAAAATCTGCATTGTCGGTGACATAACAAAGATGTATAGAATGGTTAAAATGACTGAAGAACATACAGACCTGCAACGAATTGTCTGGAGAGATGACCCTAGTGATGACATAAAATACTACAACCTCACAACTGTCACATTTGGTACAGCTGCAGCTCCATATCTAGCTGTACGAACACTAAATCAAGTAGCTGATGATGAAGCCCATAGATTTCCAGAAACTGCTCCATTGATAAAACACTCATTCTATATGGATGATCTCATGACGGGAGCTGAAGATGTAGAGAAAGCTAAAAAGATATGTACAGAAATCGGAACAATACTTAAAAGTGGAGGGTTTGAGATGCAAAAGTGGTCGAGCAATTCAGAAGAAGTTTTGAACCATATACAAGGAGAAGACACAATCAGAGTGATAAAACAAGATGCGATTATAAAGATACTTGGATTGACATGGGACAGGAAAGATGACAAATTCAAAGCCACTGTTAATTTACCAGAACTGAGACATCCTGTAACAAAGAGAGCAATTCTTTCAGACGTAGGACGCCTCTTCGATCCATTTGGTTGGCTGTCACCAGTCATAATAATAGCAAAGATGCTGATACAAAAACTATGGAAATGTGAATTGGATTGGGATACTGAATTACCCAACCATTTAATCGAAGAATGGAAAACATACAGACAAGAGATTATACATCTGCAGAATGCAACTGTACCTAGATGGGTGAATTCTACACTAGTAAATAGAGAAAAGGCAGAAATACACGGGTTTGCAGATGCATCCACTCAAGCATATGCTGCTGTTACATACCTGCGGGTAGTGGAAGAAGACGAGATTCATGTAACTATGATCGCAGCACGGACGAAAGTTGCACCGTTAAAGCAATTGTCGATTCCCAAGTTAGAGCTTTCTGCAGCAGCACTGTTGACAGAACTAATAGAAGATATAGTGGAGCCATTGAGTATTACTGGTTCGAAGGACCAAGATACTTGGATTGACATGGGACAGGAAAGATGACAAATTCAAAGCCACTGTTAATTTACCAGAACTGAGACATCCTGTAACAAAGAGAGCAATTCTTTCAGACGTAGGACGCCTCTTCGATCCATTTGGTTGGCTGTCACCAGTCATAATAATAGCAAAGATGCTGATACAAAAACTATGGAAATGTGAATTGGATTGGGATACTGAATTACCCAACCATTTAATCGAAGAATGGAAAACATACAGACAAGAGATAATACATCTGCAGAATGCAACTGTACCGAGATGGGTGAATTCTACACTAGTAAACAGAGAAAAGGCAGAAATACATGGGTTTGCAGATGCATCCACTCAAGCATATGCTGCTGTTACATACCTGCGAGTAGTGGAAGAAGACGAGATTCATGTAACTATGATCGCAGCACGGACGAAAGTTGCACCGTTAAAGCAATTGTCGATTCCAAAGTTAGAGCTTTCTGCAGCAGCACTATTGACAGAACTTATAGAAGATATAGTGGAGCCATTGAGTATACCGAAAGAGAGAGTATTTGCTTGGACGGACTCAACTGTAGTACTAGCATGGCTACAGTCAGATTCACATAATTGGCGAACCTTCGTAGCAAACAGAATATCAGACATCACTCGTGTAGTCGACGGTGACCATTGGCATCATGTTCAGTCTGCCGAAAACCCCGCAGATATCGCTTCGAGAGGCATTAAAGCCAGCGAAGTAGCTGCATGTAAGATCTGGTGGACTGGGCCTGATTGGTTAAAGCAAGACACAATACAATTTGACAAAAGTGAGATTCCAACCACAGACTTAGAATTGAAGGTTTCGTGTCATACAACTTCAGTGGAAGAAAAACCTATCTGGGAGAGATTCTCTTCAATTTCAAGGATGAAAAGAGTACTTATTAGCTTATTGTAGAAGAATGATAAAGAATACTGAGACAGAACCAAGAAAGAATTATATAGAATTTTCTGAAATGGATAAAATTTTAAGCGAAGGCATAAAATATTATCAAAACTTGGTTTATGGAAGAGAAATAGAAGAGATAAAAAGGGACGGAAGAGTGAAGAAAAGAAGTTCACTTATAAGCCTATCACCCTACTTAGATGAAAAGGGCATTCTGAGAGTGGGAGGGCGATTACAAAATGCTGAGATAGCTGAAGAAACAAAACACCCAATAATTATCCCAAGTAGTCAACACATCACAAGGTTATTGATACAAGAAGCACACATGAAAACTCTTCATGGCGGCATTCAAGCAATGATGGCTTATATAAGAACTAACTACTGGGTGATTGGTCTAAAGTCAGGTGTTCGAAGATGCATACACAACTGCAAGACGTGTATTATAGACAAAGCTAAAGGCAAGAATCAGTTCATGGGTCAGTTACCAGCCGCGAGAGTCAATCAACACAGAGCGTTTAAACACAGTGGGGTCGATTACGCCGGGCCTGTGTTAATTAGAACATCCAAAGGGCGCGGACAACGTGCATACAAGGGATACATCTGCTTATTCGTATGCATGTCTACTCGGGCAATTCACCTTGAAGCAGTGACAGATCTTACCGCACAAGCCTTCATTGCAGCATTCAGAGATTTAAGTGGCAAGTAGCAGTTCCATCACCAGAGATAGGCGATTTGGTAGTCATCAAGAATGAAGACATGCCCCCGACTAAATGGTTACTGGGTCGAATTAAGTATCTTCACCCAGGAGAAGATAACATAGTCAGAGTAGTGACGGTACAGTGCAAAGGAAACAATGAATTGAAGAGACCTTTGTACAAGATAATACCACTGCCGAAACAACCTGAGGCCGAGTAAGTCATGGTGGGCGGCATGCAAGTACAATTGAAAGGAAGGAGAAACTATTAAATTTTATGCAGTCCATTGCTATTTATAAGCTATATTAAGTTAGTTAAGTATATTTGTTTAGTTAATTTTATCTTAAAAACTATGTTTTTGGTGGGCGGTATGTCCGATTCACTATGGTATAAAAAGAAGAAATTACTGTGTCAAAAGTGAAGTTGAGAAAATAAAACAGCGAAAATAAGTAAATGTGTTTCAATATAACAAATCCAATTTATTTAGGCAATTAAGACCAGAAATACAACAAACAATAAATATAGGTACATTTGTGTGACGTCACCGGGTCAGCGGCCGCAGCTGGAAGCGTAGCTTTACGAAAACAGTATTTAAGGACGCTGCTGCGCTATGCAAGCTCTATCGTGTTGCATTTAAATCTCCTCTCTCATGATCTCATAACTACCTCTTCTAAACATTGTTTTCGTAAAGCTGCACTTCTAGTAGGGGTTTTGCTATTTATGAAACCGAAAAAAGTTTACGTTATTTCCTGTCATCTGCCTTCATTATCTGTCAAAAGTTTCCTGATAGTTTCCATTAGAGGCGCCACTTAGTATACAAGAAAACGTAAACTTTTATAGTTTTAGAGAAACTATCAAACCTGTATTAGACCCCCTGGAGTGACCCCTGCAATCACGCAGCGCACTGGGCGGCATAATCCACTGCGCTGTTCTGAACCGAACACTGCCGATGTCCCGATTAATGCATAGTAAGAGCCTCAGAATATTCCAGAAGAACCTTTCTGTGGAATAGCTTGGTCAAATTGTTGTGACTATTTGCCGACCGAGGTGTAAATGGGTATCTTAGACTAGCCTTTGATTGGACCACTGATGTAGTACTTATATTGATGCAGACTGATACCTACATACACTCACGGGCAATAAAAATTGTGATTTTTGTGGCACTCGCGTTGTTATTATTTCTATCTTACATTAATTACCGTAAGTAAAATTAAAAACAATACGAGTGCCACATTCTAAGCATGTAATCTAATGTGAATCTAATTAACCAAATGTAGGTATTAGTTTCCGCAAAATCTATGCATTCAAAATTAGAACAACGAAATTTTGAATTTGATTGAATTCTGATAGAAATTATAATTAGGCCTGATGAAAATGCCTTTGGGGTTTGAATTTTGGGAAATTGACGACACAATCATGCATAATTCAAAAGCATTACTCTAACGAACAAAAAATCTCAATCAATTTTAGTCTAAACGTAGGTTAGTAACCTTTTTAAAAATAGTAATTTAAATAAGGACTTACTTACTTATTATTCGTAATTACTTAGCCCGTACCGTAAATTCAGTCACTATTGGCTGGCAATTTACCGAAGAAAAGTTTAAAGCAAATGCGGAACCCGCGGTTAGTGGCTCCTTTAGCATAAACTCTGTTCAGCATAATCCCACTAAGAAATAGATTCGAAATGGCGCTAATTCTTAGGTTCAATCGAGTTGCTGTAAATCGCACTGAGCTTCGGCTTAATCTGGGACATTCCAGCATACCGGCGGATCGCTTTACAGCTTAATCGACAGACGTCTTGCCCCATTAATCCAAGGAGAATTAGAGAATATTGTTAGAGGTTTTGTTGTGGTGATGTCTCGTCAGCCAATACTTTTTTTAATTATATTATGTATAAGTATTATAAATCATTGAAGTATTGGTTGTGCGCTAAGGCGCAAATGCTGTCCGAATGCGATTCCCTCAATGTAGCAGGAAACAGACCCCATAATGTATATTTGTAGGTACTGAGTTAAAGGATTTATTTAGTATAAACTTAGGTGTACAAAAATATATACCTACAATTTTTTTAAAGGTTTAGGTTATCGAAACTATCAAACTAAGAAGGTAAGGAGATTATTATTAGTTCAAAATGCAATTTTGTATCGGTGGTAGTTTTTTTTAAAGACAGCAGAGATCAAGATTACGCAATCCTGCTTTAGAAAAATCTACTTAATTTGCTGTAAAAGCATCCAGTTTCATCCCGGTGCTGTCATGTGCATATTCAGTGAATTTTAATCAGGGCGCTGCAAGACTGTTAGCAGCTTTCTAGCAAGAATTTTCTCAGAATCTACAAAATACTTTACTATCTTTCTGAGAAATCACCTTGACGTTCATTTCTAGGCACATTTAGGAACTTAATTGAAAACGCAGGCTATTTTTAATTATGACAAAATTTCTCATTTGAGATAAGTTTCCTACCTTGCGTTTACACCAGTGATACTTCTCTAAATGCTACGACATGACATTACATAATTAAATTTATACACTCACGAGCAATAAAATAAATCCAGTGACATATGGAATGCCAACGGCCAGTTAAACCTTTTCATTGTACGCGAGTGTATCTTAATCAGCAAATTTGTCATAAATAATATATTTACAGGCCATCTCTTCACACTTCAGTACCCAACCCACTCGGAACAGGGAGGCATCAAAAGGAGCACACAAGCAGCTAAAGCGCCCCGACGCCTAGTCTCCACGGCTTGCATTATTAATCGACTATTCGCACACGCGCTATTTACGCATTTTTGTCTCCACCTCGTCTGCCGTGTCATAAATTTTGATAATCCTCTGTCTCTCGCCGCCATTACAATTTGCCGAACGGCGCGGCTTTACCGCAACCGTCTAAAAGCACATTTTAAAAGGGCGTTGAATAATTCCGCGAGGGGGCGACACCTCCGGGTGCGTTCAGTAAATGGTGTCGTATTACATACTAAATGGGTAATTTTAGTATGGGAATTATATTATTATTAACATAAATCGATGCTGTAATTAGTATGAGGTCGTTGAACGCGAACAGCACTCATCGCGCGAATATAGTGTCACTAACTAACATGAGCTGTAACCGTAGAAGATAATTTTTCATCATTATAAATAATATGTTTTTTGTTGTAATTTCAACACTCATTCGAAAGTGATATTTTTATCCATTTCGGGTTTAGTGAGTCTGAGCTGTTGGACGCGCCTACTGCCATTTAGATAATTGCGGGATAGGAGGTGGGATGGGACTTTGTTGGTGGGAGCTTTTGTGCGCCTCTCTTTATGGCGATAGTTCGGCGGCAACATGCTTTGATGTCCGTAATAGGGGATGGATTATGAATGGTTTACATTGTGTCTAATGTGTTGGCGGGCTATGTGGTTAGCTATTGTACAGATTAACTGACTAGGTATTTACTTATCAGAGAAATGTTGCTTTGTGTCCATTTTCCCATTGTGGGATGGAAATGAATTGGTATGATGGTAAAGAACTTTAAAGTTAAAGCTTTGAAAATAATTATAAATTCATCGACAAAATAAAACGCAAGTCAATCAACGACAGTGTTGCAAAAGTGCTATATACTAATACGAAAACTAATACGGTAACTCAGGGGGGCATTTTGAACAACTTTTGTTCTGTGACTTTTGTATATTCGTAAATCATTAATCGCTATAAAGTGGAGTAAATAGATAAGCATCGAACACTTGCACGAAAACCGTTCACGGAAATTGAATTGAAATCCTTATTCAAATCCGAAACCGCCAATTTTATTTCAACGCCTCGCCGTCACAATCTGGAATGCATCGCATCTATCCTCTATCTCTACACATATCGGGATCGGGACAAATATGCATATCGTCCAACATTGGCGCAAATATTTGAACATAGCAGTAAAAAATATTTTCTATAAGTACTTATTAAATCTGTGTTTGTATATAAGAGCACAATTTGCATGGAGGTTTGATTTGATTTTTGTAATCACGAACACATTAACGAATTTCCACACGGTCCTCCATAAACGCAGGTACTGGACAAGGAAAGAGGTGGCCTACAATAGAGGACTATGCACACTGAGGGCACATCATGCCACAGAGGAGCAACGGGAACAGAAAATATAGGTTCTACTTAAAATTTATGTTTGATTTTGTTTATTCTCTTTAAAAAGCTTTACCCTCAAATTCATAGACGGTATTTTAATTTTTCAACAAGGTTAAAATTTACATTGAAACACACGAATTTCGACTCTTTGCGTCAATCAAAAAGATGAAATTCGTATATCACAACGTCAATTTTAAACCTATGTAAAGTGTCAAAAAGCTCTATGAATTTGGGGGTTAGAGTATAAAATTTACTTTAACGTACAATATAGTTTCTTTAGCCAATGAAGTACAGTGCGACTGTGGTAAAACTTGATTGGCCCCAATATTGGCTGCAATTTGTCGAGTGCAAATGCAGACCGCGGGATTCCCATGCATCTAGATTCGAAAATGGAACAATACGAAAATGTTCCGAGCCATTGGTCGCATCAATTCGATCACTGGCCGCTGAACTGATTTCCCTTCCATTGGGCTTCTGTTTGAATATGGCCGTGAGCCATTAAATGTAAATAAATGGAACAGATTCGTGATAGCTCATGTATGCGAGCCGTGAGCGATGTGATGGGTCCACAGGCTTTTAGTCGGTAATGACTCAGTAATGAATGACTAATCAGACTCATTCGTGAGTATTAATTAGCATAGGTACCTATATGAGTAATTACTGAATTAATCCAAATGAGAATTTTGTAGGTAGGTGCCTTATGAAAAGCGTACATAGTTCTTTTATACTCTTATGACTGGTCATCGATTTAGATAAATAGAAAATAAATCGGTAAGCATACTTATAATATAAATACAAAACACTGTAAAGGATAAGTAATATTAACCACATGATGTATATTAGTACTGATATAAAATAATGTTAATAACTACTATTATGAGTTACACTATCCTAATCCTAACTAATATTATAAATGCGAAAGTAACTGTGTCTGTCTGTCTGACTGACTGTTAATCTTTGTCGCCAAAACTACAGAACGGATTTAAATGAAATTTGGTATACATACGGTCTAGACTACTCTAGACCCTGGGAAAGAACATAGGCTACTTTTAATCCCGGAATTCCCAAGGGAAAACTTTTTAAGAGTAGAGTATAGCACTTGCTCGTCCATACAAAAAGAGAAAACGTTTTACTACCCCTAAATATTATCCAATCTCCATGATTTTTTAATATGTTATTGACACAAGGGATAACTAGGTTTATAGGTTTTCCTTTTTTCAAAATTTTCTATAGATTCAAACTTATAGGCACCTCAAATAAAGTTTTTTTTGTGATTGCGACTTTGTTGAATTAAGCCGTTTGTGGATCAATAACAACGTATTTTTTTTTTAAAAGCGAAACCTATAAACCTAGAATATATTAAGCTGAAGCGATTGACACTTAAATAAAAGAGATTGGTTGATATTTAGTTAGTGTAAAACGTTTTCTCCCAAAACCAGAATTTCATCAAGAAAAGTACCTATTGTCAGTCACGAGCTGCAGTGCTCTCTATCGCACGATTGAGGGTCGGGGGGGGAAGCAAAGCACACGTACGATAGGGATGTCCATAGTGAAGTCGATAGTAGAGATGGGATCCCGCCTGCGTTATCGATATCTATAGATATACAGGATGTCCCATGTTAAATTGCACATCCGAATAATAGTGACACAACTCGTCATTCTAAACATCTTTTGTTTTAAGACTTTTGATTGTTTGCGAATTTTATTTTTGCTAATAGAAACTTTGTTGGCTATGAGATTTTTTTACTATAGACAGTAGATTTTTTTTCACGAATTTACAAAAGTTGTAAAACAAAAGTTGTTTAGAATAACAAATTAAGTCACTATAATTACAAAATGCTGAGATAGCTGAAGAAACAAAACACCCAATAATTATCCCAAGTAGTCAACACATCACAAGGTTATTGATACAAGAAGCACACATGAAAACTCTTCATGGCGGCATTCAAGCAATGATGGCTTATATAAGAACTAACTACTGGGTGATTGGTCTAAAGTCAGGTGTTCGAAGATGCATACACAACTGCAAGACGTGTATTATAGACAAAGCTAAAGGCAAGAATCAGTTCATGGGTCAGTTACCAGCCGCGAGAGTCAATCAACACAGAGCGTTTAAACACAGTGGGGTCGATTACGCCGGGCCTGTGTTAATTAGAACATCCAAAGGGCGCGGACAACGTGCATACAAGGGATACATCTGCTTATTCGTATGCATGTCTACTCGGGCAATTCACCTTGAAGCAGTGACAGATCTTACCGCACAAGCCTTCATTGCAGCATTCAGAGATTTAAGTGGCAAGTAGCAGTTCCATCACCAGAGATAGGCGATTTGGTAGTCATCAAGAATGAAGACATGCCCCCGACTAAATGGTTACTGGGTCGAATTAAGTATCTTCACCCAGGAGAAGATAACATAGTCAGAGTAGTGACGGTACAGTGCAAAGGAAACAATGAATTGAAGAGACCTTTGTACAAGATAATACCACTGCCGAAACAACCTGAGGCCGAGTAAGTCATGGTGGGCGGCATGCAAGTACAATTGAAAGGAAGGAGAAACTATTAAATTTTATGCAGTCCATTGCTATTTATAAGCTATATTAAGTTAGTTAAGTATATTTGTTTAGTTAATTTTATCTTAAAAACTATGTTTTTGGTGGGCGGTATGTCCGATTCACTATGGTATAAAAAGAAGAAATTACTGTGTCAAAAGTGAAGTTGAGAAAATAAAACAGCGAAAATAAGTAAATGTGTTTCAATATAACAAATCCAATTTATTTAGGCAATTAAGACCAGAAATACAACAAACAATAAATATAGGTACATTTGTGTGACGTCACCGGGTCAGCGGCCGCAGCTGGAAGCGTAGCTTTACGAAAACAGTATTTAAGGACGCTGCTGCGCTATGCAAGCTCTATCGTGTTGCATTTAAATCTCCTCTCTCATGATCTCATAACTACCTCTTCTAAACATTGTTTTCGTAAAGCTGCACTTCTAGTAGGGGTTTTGCTATTTATGAAACCGAAAAAAGTTTACGTTATTTCCTGTCATCTGCCTTCATTATCTGTCAAAAGTTTCCTGATAGTTTCCATTAGAGGCGCCACTTAGTATACAAGAAAACGTAAACTTTTATAGTTTTAGAGAAACTATCAAACCTGTATTAGACCCCCTGGAGTGACCCCTGCAATCACGCAGCGCACTGGGCGGCATAATCCACTGCGCTGTTCTGAACCGAACACTGCCGATGTCCCGATTAATGCATAGTAAGAGCCTCAGAATATTCCAGAAGAACCTTTCTGTGGAATAGCTTGGTCAAATTGTTGTGACTATTTGCCGACCGAGGTGTAAATGGGTATCTTAGACTAGCCTTTGATTGGACCACTGATGTAGTACTTATATTGATGCAGACTGATACCTACATACACTCACGGGCAATAAAAATTGTGATTTTTGTGGCACTCGCGTTGTTATTATTTCTATCTTACATTAATTACCGTAAGTAAAATTAAAAACAATACGAGTGCCACATTCTAAGCATGTAATCTAATGTGAATCTAATTAACCAAATGTAGGTATTAGTTTCCGCAAAATCTATGCATTCAAAATTAGAACAACGAAATTTTGAATTTGATTGAATTCTGATAGAAATTATAATTAGGCCTGATGAAAATGCCTTTGGGGTTTGAATTTTGGGAAATTGACGACACAATCATGCATAATTCAAAAGCATTACTCTAACGAACAAAAAATCTCAATCAATTTTAGTCTAAACGTAGGTTAGTAACCTTTTTAAAAATAGTAATTTAAATAAGGACTTACTTACTTATTATTCGTAATTACTTAGCCCGTACCGTAAATTCAGTCACTATTGGCTGGCAATTTACCGAAGAAAAGTTTAAAGCAAATGCGGAACCCGCGGTTAGTGGCTCCTTTAGCATAAACTCTGTTCAGCATAATCCCACTAAGAAATAGATTCGAAATGGCGCTAATTCTTAGGTTCAATCGAGTTGCTGTAAATCGCACTGAGCTTCGGCTTAATCTGGGACATTCCAGCATACCGGCGGATCGCTTTACAGCTTAATCGACAGACGTCTTGCCCCATTAATCCAAGGAGAATTAGAGAATATTGTTAGAGGTTTTGTTGTGGTGATGTCTCGTCAGCCAATACTTTTTTTAATTATATTATGTATAAGTATTATAAATCATTGAAGTATTGGTTGTGCGCTAAGGCGCAAATGCTGTCCGAATGCGATTCCCTCAATGTAGCAGGAAACAGACCCCATAATGTATATTTGTAGGTACTGAGTTAAAGGATTTATTTAGTATAAACTTAGGTGTACAAAAATATATACCTACAATTTTTTTAAAGGTTTAGGTTATCGAAACTATCAAACTAAGAAGGTAAGGAGATTATTATTAGTTCAAAATGCAATTTTGTATCGGTGGTAGTTTTTTTTAAAGACAGCAGAGATCAAGATTACGCAATCCTGCTTTAGAAAAATCTACTTAATTTGCTGTAAAAGCATCCAGTTTCATCCCGGTGCTGTCATGTGCATATTCAGTGAATTTTAATCAGGGCGCTGCAAGACTGTTAGCAGCTTTCTAGCAAGAATTTTCTCAGAATCTACAAAATACTTTACTATCTTTCTGAGAAATCACCTTGACGTTCATTTCTAGGCACATTTAGGAACTTAATTGAAAACGCAGGCTATTTTTAATTATGACAAAATTTCTCATTTGAGATAAGTTTCCTACCTTGCGTTTACACCAGTGATACTTCTCTAAATGCTACGACATGACATTACATAATTAAATTTATACACTCACGAGCAATAAAATAAATCCAGTGACATATGGAATGCCAACGGCCAGTTAAACCTTTTCATTGTACGCGAGTGTATCTTAATCAGCAAATTTGTCATAAATAATATATTTACAGGCCATCTCTTCACACTTCAGTACCCAACCCACTCGGAACAGGGAGGCATCAAAAGGAGCACACAAGCAGCTAAAGCGCCCCGACGCCTAGTCTCCACGGCTTGCATTATTAATCGACTATTCGCACACGCGCTATTTACGCATTTTTGTCTCCACCTCGTCTGCCGTGTCATAAATTTTGATAATCCTCTGTCTCTCGCCGCCATTACAATTTGCCGAACGGCGCGGCTTTACCGCAACCGTCTAAAAGCACATTTTAAAAGGGCGTTGAATAATTCCGCGAGGGGGCGACACCTCCGGGTGCGTTCAGTAAATGGTGTCGTATTACATACTAAATGGGTAATTTTAGTATGGGAATTATATTATTATTAACATAAATCGATGCTGTAATTAGTATGAGGTCGTTGAACGCGAACAGCACTCATCGCGCGAATATAGTGTCACTAACTAACATGAGCTGTAACCGTAGAAGATAATTTTTCATCATTATAAATAATATGTTTTTTGTTGTAATTTCAACACTCATTCGAAAGTGATATTTTTATCCATTTCGGGTTTAGTGAGTCTGAGCTGTTGGACGCGCCTACTGCCATTTAGATAATTGCGGGATAGGAGGTGGGATGGGACTTTGTTGGTGGGAGCTTTTGTGCGCCTCTCTTTATGGCGATAGTTCGGCGGCAACATGCTTTGATGTCCGTAATAGGGGATGGATTATGAATGGTTTACATTGTGTCTAATGTGTTGGCGGGCTATGTGGTTAGCTATTGTACAGATTAACTGACTAGGTATTTACTTATCAGAGAAATGTTGCTTTGTGTCCATTTTCCCATTGTGGGATGGAAATGAATTGGTATGATGGTAAAGAACTTTAAAGTTAAAGCTTTGAAAATAATTATAAATTCATCGACAAAATAAAACGCAAGTCAATCAACGACAGTGTTGCAAAAGTGCTATATACTAATACGAAAACTAATACGGTAACTCAGGGGGGCATTTTGAACAACTTTTGTTCTGTGACTTTTGTATATTCGTAAATCATTAATCGCTATAAAGTGGAGTAAATAGATAAGCATCGAACACTTGCACGAAAACCGTTCACGGAAATTGAATTGAAATCCTTATTCAAATCCGAAACCGCCAATTTTATTTCAACGCCTCGCCGTCACAATCTGGAATGCATCGCATCTATCCTCTATCTCTACACATATCGGGATCGGGACAAATATGCATATCGTCCAACATTGGCGCAAATATTTGAACATAGCAGTAAAAAATATTTTCTATAAGTACTTATTAAATCTGTGTTTGTATATAAGAGCACAATTTGCATGGAGGTTTGATTTGATTTTTGTAATCACGAACACATTAACGAATTTCCACACGGTCCTCCATAAACGCAGGTACTGGACAAGGAAAGAGGTGGCCTACAATAGAGGACTATGCACACTGAGGGCACATCATGCCACAGAGGAGCAACGGGAACAGAAAATATAGGTTCTACTTAAAATTTATGTTTGATTTTGTTTATTCTCTTTAAAAAGCTTTACCCTCAAATTCATAGACGGTATTTTAATTTTTCAACAAGGTTAAAATTTACATTGAAACACACGAATTTCGACTCTTTGCGTCAATCAAAAAGATGAAATTCGTATATCACAACGTCAATTTTAAACCTATGTAAAGTGTCAAAAAGCTCTATGAATTTGGGGGTTAGAGTATAAAATTTACTTTAACGTACAATATAGTTTCTTTAGCCAATGAAGTACAGTGCGACTGTGGTAAAACTTGATTGGCCCCAATATTGGCTGCAATTTGTCGAGTGCAAATGCAGACCGCGGGATTCCCATGCATCTAGATTCGAAAATGGAACAATACGAAAATGTTCCGAGCCATTGGTCGCATCAATTCGATCACTGGCCGCTGAACTGATTTCCCTTCCATTGGGCTTCTGTTTGAATATGGCCGTGAGCCATTAAATGTAAATAAATGGAACAGATTCGTGATAGCTCATGTATGCGAGCCGTGAGCGATGTGATGGGTCCACAGGCTTTTAGTCGGTAATGACTCAGTAATGAATGACTAATCAGACTCATTCGTGAGTATTAATTAGCATAGGTACCTATATGAGTAATTACTGAATTAATCCAAATGAGAATTTTGTAGGTAGGTGCCTTATGAAAAGCGTACATAGTTCTTTTATACTCTTATGACTGGTCATCGATTTAGATAAATAGAAAATAAATCGGTAAGCATACTTATAATATAAATACAAAACACTGTAAAGGATAAGTAATATTAACCACATGATGTATATTAGTACTGATATAAAATAATGTTAATAACTACTATTATGAGTTACACTATCCTAATCCTAACTAATATTATAAATGCGAAAGTAACTGTGTCTGTCTGTCTGACTGACTGTTAATCTTTGTCGCCAAAACTACAGAACGGATTTAAATGAAATTTGGTATACATACGGTCTAGACTACTCTAGACCCTGGGAAAGAACATAGGCTACTTTTAATCCCGGAATTCCCAAGGGAAAACTTTTTAAGAGTAGAGTATAGCACTTGCTCGTCCATACAAAAAGAGAAAACGTTTTACTACCCCTAAATATTATCCAATCTCCATGATTTTTTAATATGTTATTGACACAAGGGATAACTAGGTTTATAGGTTTTCCTTTTTTCAAAATTTTCTATAGATTCAAACTTATAGGCACCTCAAATAAAGTTTTTTTTGTGATTGCGACTTTGTTGAATTAAGCCGTTTGTGGATCAATAACAACGTATTTTTTTTTTAAAAGCGAAACCTATAAACCTAGAATATATTAAGCTGAAGCGATTGACACTTAAATAAAAGAGATTGGTTGATATTTAGTTAGTGTAAAACGTTTTCTCCCAAAACCAGAATTTCATCAAGAAAAGTACCTATTGTCAGTCACGAGCTGCAGTGCTCTCTATCGCACGATTGAGGGTCGGGGGGGGAAGCAAAGCACACGTACGATAGGGATGTCCATAGTGAAGTCGATAGTAGAGATGGGATCCCGCCTGCGTTATCGATATCTATAGATATACAGGATGTCCCATGTTAAATTGCACATCCGAATAATAGTGACACAACTCGTCATTCTAAACATCTTTTGTTTTAAGACTTTTGATTGTTTGCGAATTTTATTTTTGCTAATAGAAACTTTGTTGGCTATGAGATTTTTTTACTATAGACAGTAGATTTTTTTTCACGAATTTACAAAAGTTGTAAAACAAAAGTTGTTTAGAATAACAAATTAAGTCACTATAATTTGGATACTGTGCACTTTAATTTGGGACACCCTGGTTATCAAAAGATGTGAATAGAAAAAGTTTAAAGTACTAGTAGGTTTTCAAGCAAAAAATGACCATGTTTTTAATGTGTAGTGCCTGAAAAAATTTCAGATAAAATTATTTTTTAATTTAGGATTTTTGTATTAACCTTTAGTAACATTTTCTTAATGTTTCAACTCACACTTACTCACATGAAATTAACACTAATGTGGGGGCACGGCAGTGCCTCCACCAAGTCGAGCAAAAAAGCGGCACGTCCGTACCATCCCTTTCTCGAAGCAATTCACGCCATTTTCGACCCCCTGTAACTTCGTTGTGGATAAAACTAGAAGACTGAATTTTCACTAACCGCATGCAGGCATTGTAAAGACACGGTATGTTTCAAATTTCATTCAATTTGAACCAGTAGTTTAAGAATTATAACGGGTCAAAGTTTCTTAATTAATTTTGTCACTGACTCACTCACTCACTCACTCACCGATCATAAAAATTCTAAGGCACTTCTAGCAGACCTAGAAGCTTCAAATTTGGAATATAAGTAGTGTTTGGTGTATGAATCAAGGAAAAAATAAAATATTTGGGGGCACGGTAGTGCCCCCCACCAACTCGAGTAAAATTTTTCAATTTTGGTCCAGTTTTCTAGATAGGTACATAACTACTTAAATAATTTCATAATCACATATCTGGGGGCACGGCATGGCAGTGCCCCCACCAAGTAAATATAGGCGCACGATAGTGCCGCTGCCAAATCGAGCAAAAAATTCCCGTCATGCAAATTAAATCCGCAAAGGATGGATTACCTACCTACGGACAAAGCACACATATATAGTCAAATTTTCTTAATGTACAATGAACTTTGTGTATAGGAAACTAAGGTTGAAATTTAATTAGGGAAATTTGATGCAGTACGAAGTATCAAAGTTAAGTTTATTCATTACGTACATTAAAATAAAGATTCTTGATTCTTATCTCAAGTTTGTGATTTATGTAGGTAGGTACCTACCAAACTAAGTTAACGCACCTACGTACCTAGAAAGTACCGAAAAGAAAAAAAAGTAGAACTGTCTACAAAATACAAAAAGAAATGAGATCCCATAAAACTTATTATGATTGAGAGTGGTGCCTTCCTTGCACTGCTCACTTGACACAGTCAATATATTGTTTATTTTGTTAATTTTTAAATAACAGCTTATAGTGCCACAAACTTATCTGTTCCGGTGAGAGCGAACTAAATTGGTCCATATAATCTATGTCAATATGAAATTCATTAGTACAGTAAGTAATGAGGTATGGACCAATTTAGTTCGCTCTCACCGGAACAGATAAGTTTGTGGCACTATAATTAAAATGTCACCGTTTACCCACAGTCAAACCAAAAATATTGGTTTTGTGGGAATTCTTCTGTACCCTATGTATCACTGCAATGATTATAAATAAATAAATAATAAAATAATCAAAAACAATACGTACTTGTCAAAAAAAAATTGTCACTAAATAATTTAATTAACACGTGTTTCCATGCGATGGCCGAGTCAATATCGACTGTAGCAATTAACAATGTCGTAAGTGAAAAACCGCTACTTTTCAGTAGAGCCGTTTTAAGTTTTAAATATGACTAAAATAGTTCTAAAATTTACATTACTCTATCTATCTTAACCAAATTCGGCATGGTGACTTAGATTTAAATGTGCTACAAGGTAGTAAGATAAAAAGTTAGTATTTTTGATAGGAAAGGTGAAAAAAGGCACATGTGACATTATTAACCGTCAAATCCCAGATTAACTTTGTCGGAAGAGTTAGATCCAACAATGTTAACTGGACTTGGTATTATAAATTTTGTTGGTAGTGGGAGATTCAACAATGTTCACTGAACTTGGTACTCAAAATTTTGTCGGAAGTGGGAAATCCTGCTATTTTAAGTGGACTTTATATTCTTTACGATGTCGGATTTATGCTTTCCTGAATAAATGTTTCCATGAAAATTGTAGTTTTCCATTATTTTGTTTCTATTTTCTAAGATAAATTTTAGTTATCAATTATAATAATGCAACAATAATCTGCTTATAGTTCTAGACACAAAACTGAATGTCGCATTTTCTTAAGGCATGCTAAGAACGGGAAATTCGGGAAACTTCGTCACATATTCTCCTCGGCCATTCCTCAGAGCAGTGAGTCCTGCCAGTGAGAACGTATGTTGCAGAGACCTGGACACTGACGGTAGGACTGGTCCACCGATTTCAAATCGCTCAGCGTGCTATGGAGACAGCTATGCTTGAGGTTTCTTTGATAGATCGTATCAGAAATTAGGTTATCCGTCAGAGGACTACGGTTACCGACATAGCTGTCAAAATATGCAAGCTGAAGTGGCAGTGGGCTGGTCATATCTGCCGAAGAATCGATAACAGTTGGGGTAGACGAGTTCTCGAGTGGAAACCACGAACAGACAGACGCAGGGTGGGATACCCTCCTGCCCGCTGGACCGTAGGCGGGTAGCCGGTTGGAGGAGGAAGTCCGAGAACCGAGTGTTGTGGCGCTCATTGGGATAGGCTGCAACTGAGATTTACCAACTCCTCAATGAGTGCTGGTGTTGCGGTACAGTGCCAGGTAACTGGAACGGAGCGGTCATAGTTCCTTTGCATAAAGGCAAAGGCTCTCTCCAGGTCCGCAACATTCACCGTGGCATCAGCCTCTTAAGTATCGTTGATTCTGTATGCAAAAATATTGATTGAAAGGGTATATAGGGAGACAGAGAATAAAAAATCTTGTATGTGTTGGCATGGTATTTGAAGAAAGGGAATGGGATTTGTGGATTACGATCTTATCACTACGTATAATGTCACAGATAGGTCCTGGCTTAACAGAGTTCTGTGCCTTCTTAGATTTAGGAAATGCTTTTATAGTAAGGAGGAATGATTTGTAGGACACAATGTCCGTTTATGGAGTGGACAGCCAATTGACGCGACCACTGGGATCCCTTTAGGGACTTTGGCTTGCTTTAGGATAAATAGAGCCTACACTGACTGGTTTAGCATCCACAGGGGTGTTAAGCCCTGCTTATTGCTTAATGTGTGCTTCGCCTTGGGTGTTTCATTTATTTGAAGAAAGTTATGTTAGGGATATAAAAGATGATAAAGAGGATTGCGAATCGAAAAGTTACTTCTTAAGTGCATGCTGTACGCTGACAATTAAGTCTTACTATCATCGTCAGTAGAACAGCTGCAAAAATAAGTAACTTTCCGGTATGATGTTTAAAAATGAAGGGAATGAAAGGCGAAAGTAATGATGTTTGAAAGAGATGAAACGGTGACTGAGTGTAAGATCACGATAGAATGAGTTTGTATTGTTTGGGTATTCTGTTAACGAGAGATGTAAGGGGGTTATAGAAAGTGAAAGTGGGAATTCAGATAAATTTATTGGAGCCTGGAACTCTGTAATGAGGAGTCAGAAAGTGTCTCAAAAATCTCGTTTGGATGTTCATGAGAGTGTTGTTCCCTACGCTGATGTCATTTATTATTGTTATCACTAAAGATCTAGCATACTCGTATCCTTGCAGCTGTACAGTAAGAGGCCGAGAAACCTGCAAGTTACAGTGCACGTGACTGCACTAGTTCATCTTCAAATCCAATAGGAATTTTACTGACGGTTGTTATCCAAAACACAACAAATAAATAATAAAATATCGGTACCTATAAACATACAGAATGTAAAAGCAATGCTCCTGAAATCATGAACCACGTGCTCCTTCAGTCCAACTAAAAAAGTCTAAGGGACATACCTACGCAAATTATCTTTTTTTTCAGTTTACCATACAGAATTACCGACCGAATGGCGTAGTGGTTAGTGACCCTGACTACTGAGCCGATGGTCCCGGGTTCGATTCCCGGCCGGGGCAGATATTTGTTTAAACACAGATATTTGTTCTCGGGTCTTGGATGTGCCCGTAAAATGGCAATAGGCCCGCCCCCTATTACATTGGGACTAACATACACTCTGGCGAAAAGTGGGTGCAGCAATGCACCTCTGCATACCCCGCAAGGGAGTACATTAGTACAAGGCGTGAGTGCGTGTTTTTTTTTTTTTTTTTTTCATACAGAATTACCTACTCTGGAATATTACGAGTATGTATGGGATTTCTAAAGATGTGAGTGTTAAATTAAAGTAAACTATTTTTGCAGATACCAGAGCTTTTAACTGTATTCGAAAAATCTGCCCTTAATAAATTTTCAGTAAGAGGCCTTCCTTACTAGGCCATGGTCACATCAGCAACTACGTATCCAAGCAGTAGGTATATTGAAATGTATGGTATTAGCGACGATGCCACACCGTCGCCAAGTGAGTTAGGTACCATAAATTTCAATACTTACAGCTTGGACATGTTGCTGGTAACGCGGTCAATGAGGTTCTAGTGAGGCTGGGCTCTAACTTTTATAGAGAGCCGGTCGAGATTTTACAACGTTAACAGAAAATAATGGTACATTGTCCCACATCCAACTCAATAGTTTTACATTATGTACAAATAACAAGGTCGGTTCTTCCATATCCGACAATCACAAGGGAAAGAAGAACAAATAATAAAGTCGGTAATACCATATACAACAGTAGTACTTGAAACGCAAGCAAGTAACAATGTGGGATGTGGTACATCCGACTCAAAATTAAAATAATGCGCAGTTAATACTGTTGGATGTGCCGTTTGCTACAATGTTACCTGTTCAGTACTGTTTATACAACTTCCATACGAAAATTTAATAAAATATTAATTGTTAAAAAAAATACATTGTATTAAGCAAGCATGTTAATGTGAGATGCTATAAAAATATATATTTGTTTAATTGTATCCGTTTTAATGGAACATGTTTGTACACAAATCTTCAAATTCTGTCATACATTGTCTTGAGATCTTTACCCGTTCCTTGATACACTAAGTCTACCATTATTTAAAGCAAGACATTATAGTTTCATTATTTTTATAAATTAATTGATCTTAAAGACCACATAATAAAATTGTATAACGCAACTTGGGCTCCTCCCGCTAACATGGCGGGAAGTGGTAGATATGACCGGCCGCCCCGCTCGCCCGCCCCGGGAACAGTGTCGCAACATACTTACCGACAGTGTTAAGCGGTCGCCATGAACAGATCCGACTTTTTTCCACAAGAAAAATCGGGAAATATTCATAATTAAGAGCTGAAACTTTCCTAACACCTTCCTTATTGATATTATGACCTTCTAGTGCAATAAACTGAAAAATGGTCAAAAGTCAGTTACGACATTGTTAATTGCTACAGTCGTATATTTATATAAAACATTAAAGATTTTTAAGATTGAGATGCGTGCGTGGATAAGACTTGGTATTACATGGATCTCACAACTTTTTACCGTCAGAACAACTGAGTTACGAGACTTGGTTTTTTTTGACAAGTATTGTTTTTGATGGGATTACTTATACTTCTTTCTATTTATCTTCAATAATTTCAAGTTTCGCTCACAAGGTCACAACTCACAATCACAACACAGAAATAATAATAATATGAAGGTAAGACGAAGACACTCCGTGTTTGGTCGCAATTTCTCGCCAACCGGCGCGGGGCGGCGCGGTGGCGCGGCGGCGGTGGCGGCGCGGCATCGGCAGCGTCCATCGATGTGTGCGTGACGCTACTTGCATGTGTGTGTGCGGTGCCCGGCGCGGGCGAGTGCACGAGCGACAGCAATACTTTTCCTAAATACCTATTTCGCTAGGATCGCGAACCTATACTCTCCTCTTAAGGCGAAGCGAAGCTCGCGGGAACAGCTAGTTTAAAATATCCCTCTTTATGATCGGGGTACTCACTTGAATCCTACATTTTCACGCGTATGATTCGCAAACACTGATAGCACGCTGCACGCTGTGTTTGCTAGTTGCAAATCCATACATTATGGACACAACTCGATTGTCGCCGCCGGATTAAACAAACACGCCACACACGCCCCATTTAAGCAATCCGATTTACCTGCAAACTATGGGACGCTAATTTTGTTTTTATATGTTTTTTTTTATATCTAGTCGGTAAAGGTTCGGGGACCTTATCCCATGTATTTAATGTCATGTGGGTACTCCGCGAGTGACGTATCACCTGTTTCTTATACATATACATCTGGCGCGCCCTGGCAGTCAGGTACAGATCCTAGTCTGCCTCAACGGTGAAAATGCCTTGAATGTAATATATGTCCCCTCTACTTTAATATTTTATCATGTTCATTAACAGATGACCGAATGGCGTAGTGGTTAGTGACCCTGACTACTGAGACGAAGGTCCCGGGTTCGATTCCCGGCTGGGGCAGTTATTAGTTTAAACACAGATATTTGTTCTCGGGTCTTGGATGTGCCCGTAAAATGGCAATAGGCCCGCCCCCCATTACATCGGGACTAACATAACACTGGCGAAAAGTGGGTGCAGCAATGCACCTCTGCCTAACCCGCAAGGGAGTACATTAGTACAAGGCGTGAGTGTTTATTTATTTAATTAACATTATTCCTATCTACAATTTTTGATGATCAAGCTTAGTCATTTTAACAACCTGTAGAGTAGAGGGAATCCTCATCCACAGTGAATTTGCATCGCAACCGGTCTTGAGCTTCCCGTTTGATTTCGCGACAAGACAGAGACTGTGACTCTCAAAGATGTTATAAGTTAGTTACACAAGTGTTACAGTCCATTTGTATGTGGTCCCGTAGCTTTAAATTTTAGGTAAATGCACTGAAATGATACATTCCTATTATTTGCGAATTACTTTAGTTAATTGATGGTTTTGTAAATTCATCTAACTCTATGTTTCATTAGAATAGCTTCAGAAGTGCAAGGGTTCAAATACAAGGGTTCCATGTTGGCCAAATGACTATGGATCTCTAAAAACTCTCACGCCGCCATATCAGGCTTGCAGCTTTATTTTCAGCCGCTAACAAACAATATTTCATGATACTGGAAAGCGTCCCAAATATTCAAACGCACGAAACCGGATGCTGTAGGTATAATATAAAGGTTTTTATAAAATTTACGAAGATAAACGAGCATTACCTACATAAAACATGCGCACTATACAGGGTGCCCCGTTAGTCAACGTTATGCCGTTAGCAGGGCACACAACTCGTCATTCTAAACAATTGATAGCCAAATTTGTTATAATTTGTCACTATCACACTATTTTCACATAAGAAAAATATATTTGTAATTGCTATTTTTACAATTAAACAATAGCAATTACATATATACATAATTATACCATCGTCTTGTACAGAGTGTTGAAAATGTATTGTATTGTAGCCGAAAAAGGGTGAACATTTGGACCAATTTTATTCTCTACGACATTAGGAAATTTCGTAAAAAAAATTAGGCAGATTACAAGTCACGTCACCAACAAAGTTTAACATTATAGCTGACTACTTTTCAAACATTTCATCATTCATGATAGTAATAAGTACTCGTAATATATGATGTAGAGTAGATTCTACATTGTAGAAGAGCGGTGGTAACTCAGTTGGGTAAGCACCCGCTTCTCACGCCAGAGACGCCCCGAGATGTTCGAATCCCGGCGCTGACATGTCCAATAAGTTCTTTGAATTTACAATGTATACCATCGCTCTTACGTTGAAGGAAAAAATCGTGAGAAAACCTGCATATCTAGATTCAGCACATCTAGATATGTGAACCCACCAACCCGCATTGGACCAGCGTGGTGGGACATGGTCCAAGCTTGGGAAGGCAGTTTAGACCTAGGGGATATGCACAAAGGTTCCATTCGAGAGAGCCAGGTCATCTACTAACACCCCCACAGAGAATAGAATAGAATATATGATGTAGAGTTTAAATTCCAATTGAGTACTTTTAACGAACAGATATAACTTTGCATCATAAAGTTGGAATGAACAAAACTTGAAATGTAAACAATTCCAACAATTTCTGAAATTTTAACTGAAACTAAGTTAAAACTGAAAGACAATATTGAAAAGTTACTAGGTAGTAATGAATGGTATGAAACAATAATTTTTGAACGTACATGAAAAGTCACATTTTAGGGGAATCACCTAGTACTAGCAGCTTAGTAATCTAACTCACCACCGCAACTCCAAGGAATACGTAAACCATTACAACTAAAAGCACCCAATAAACTAACCAGTTAACTTGAAAATCCCGGTTAAGAATATCGTAAAAGACAGCCTTTACTAAGTGGGGGCTGTAAAAAGTTCTAAGTACGCGGAGCCACTATCAAAGGTTTTAGGGGATAATAGGGAAAGTGGGGCACGCAGCGCTTGCAGTGATAATGGAAATTGAAAAGCGGATTAACTGTAGTCTCCTCACCTACTCGTCCCCGCTCTCCCCTGCCCTACATCGGCGCTGGCACAGATCACACTAAAATGGAGATATGCTAGTGTCGATTAAAGACTTTAACGCTCAAAAATGTACAAAAATTATTGTGATTTTCATTGATTTCACCAATACAATTTTATTTTTAGTGTATGTCACTGTATGGTTTTCCAATAATTATTATCATGGGATGTTTTATGTTTGTTGTATTGAAATAGATGAACTTTGATTGCCACATAATATGATCAAAATAGGTTTAGCTGTTCAAAAGTTATGCGATCATAAATTGTACAAAAAAATACAAAAAATTACAAATTCACTTAATGGTAACTTAACTATACTTTACAAGACATTGTTTAGTATTTCTACGGCATGTATCGATGTAGCACTCGGCACTAACTCTACGAGTACTCAAAGAGATCACGCACGCAGGTCCTTCAAGCGATTCTGTGGCCTATTCACTACTCTACAACGTCGTATGTGCCTTGTTTCTGCGATCACAGGCCAATGCATTCAACCCATCTCTCCTGTGAACCAGATTTGCAAGGATTTGTTAACGTCTATCAGCTTTGATTAATAACTGAAGCTATAGATAGGGACTGAATGCATCGGTTTCTCAGAAATCGCGTCCATTTATAGTATACATAACTAGTTTATTCCCTCGAGCTCCTCTTCATATTAAAAGGTTTTTTTCCACAGAAATTCCAGGAGCACTCTAAATACGTTACTCAGGGATATTGTGGCATTACAATCAGTTTATATTGAGTCTATTGGTTACATATCTACGACGTTTGTCCTACAAAGTTTTATTCGATATAAAACTTTCATCTTTTAACTTAACACCTAATAACCATAATAAAAAACAGCTATAGATATATTTATAACTTACCTAGGTATGCTCTCACGATATTCCCGCCCCGCAATAAATCGTCTAATGGTGGTAGAGGGTGTGCATATAACTCAGCTCGGTGCGGCGGCGGCGGCGGCGGCGGCTGAAAGCCAAACAAACAATAAAACCTGGTAAAAGTAACTACAGGGTGGCCGGTAACGTATGGCGCACTCTGAGGCCGCATTAAAATTACTCACCATGAATCATGGGATTGGTCCGCTTACATAGATAGGTAACGATTGATAGCTAATAATAGATATTCTTTATTTGTTCACAAAACATGGGCAAAATTACAAAAAACTTAATCTAACACATATCTCCATAATAATATGGTGGCCTTATCGCTTAAAGCGATTTCTTCCACGCAATACTGATTATGGAGTATCTAAAGTATATAATGTATTTTTATTACAAAATATGACTATTTACTAGCCCGGTGTACCTTAAATATTCTCTTAAAATATCATATTTTCATCGGGTAAAAACTTTTTCGCTCGCATCAAAGCCCCGCAACTGTGGCGCTAAAATAAAAATGAAAGCTTACTCTTGAAACCAGGACGAAAGACTTTTTAATTGACTCTCAGAGAAGTGCGGGCTTCTGATGAATTAATTAAATAAGGTTGCTCCTGAGGCACGTTCCTACTGAAGGGCGGGTAAAGGTTTCTTTTTAACGAAGGCTTTTGTCCCTTATTTTATTATTGAGGTTGCAAACTTCCATTACGTTAAATGGTTTTTAATATTTTTACGTAATTAATTCACTTGCACGTGCATACCATAAAGCTATCGCATAAAACAACTCAATGGTTCCAGTAACCGGCAGCAGTGATACGGCAATAAGAACCCACACTCGATTTAAATAAAATTAGCAGCCTTGTTCAGGAATAACCATATTCTCTAAATCTATGTTCTAAATTCACTATCCCCGAAGTCCTACCTAAGATGACCATGACCAGACGCAAATCTGAAGGGAAAAAATGTTGTTTAAGAAAATGTAGTTTATATACTGTATAGAGCAACAAATAAACAGCACAAAGACTTATAAGGAATCCAAATCCTCTTACGGCAGCGGCGAGTGGAGAGTGAAAGGAGCAAAGTGCAGGACGCACTTGTAGAAGCCGTTTACGAGTCTCGGATTAACCGACATGCGAGTAAAGGGCGATTGTCTTTGTGTAGCGATTCAAGAAATAAAACGACAAAGATATTAGCGACCGTTATTTAGCATGCAGATTCTATATATATAAGCAAAAAATAGGGTTCCGGAGTGTATGTATGTTTTAATCACGATTTTGTGCTATATGGCCTATAAGACATATTTGCTTTAAGAAAAGAAGGCATTAATCATAATCAATCGTTGATGCATTTTTATTTGATATATGCCTGAAAATAAGTGAAACAATGCAAGTATAGTGTAGGTAGGTACCTATCGATATGTTTTGAAAAGTTTGATCTCTGACAATTTGTACATGTAAGGTGCAGATAAACCTGACCCCCCTCAGAAGCATTGTTAGTATGAGAGGGGGGTCAGGTTTCTTTGCACCTGACCGTACGTTCTAAGGTGTCCGTGTAACCTTTACTTAGATACTTAATATGGTTTACTCATATTCTTACAATGTTATCAGTGAAACCTTCTGTTATGTTTCACAAAATGCAAAGCTTATCTAGCTCACGTGTGTAACAAATGAACGAATTTTTCATGCGAGATACCACCTATTAATCTACATAAATTAGGGAAACGCGAAACAACCCACGGACCTATGAAAGAATTACATAAGATTTTTTTTTATACCTACCTATTACATGTATAAATCCATTAAATTTTAAAAATCATATAAAACGTAACGTAAAATGGCAATAGGCCCGCCCCCTATTACATTGGGACTAACATAACACTCTGGCGAAAAGTGGGTGCAGAAATGCACCTCTGCCTACCCCGCAAGGGAGTACATTAGTACAAGGCGTGAGTGCGTGTTTTTTTTTTTTTTTTTTTTTATAAAACGTTAAATAAAGGGCAGTTTACTTGCCATTCATAATTATTATCATCGACAATGAACCAAAAACATCCAATTATATTTAAGATAATTATAAGCTTTAAAGACATTTTGACTAAACGTAAATTACAATTTATAAATAAGTTTTACTCAATTAGTTAGAAACTAAAAAAAACAATGAAATATCTCGATATTAGATAGATACTACTCGTATAAAACTATATAAATAAATAGAAAAAAGAAATGCTTTCAGTTCTACGTGTTTCGAGGTCACATTTTAGCATGCCACGCTTGTCTCACGCAAACTGTTCTAATTAGCTTATCTTGGTGACGAAATTCGTGAATTTTCGCTTATCTGAAACCTCTTTACTGTGTTGATATTCTACAATTTTGCTGCAGTAAATGTCCCTGAAATCCCCGTTAATTAAGTTACGTGTAAGGTATGGTGGATTATAAATTATAAAATAATAAAAAAGTTAACGACTCATTATTTTAGATGTTTTTATAAATATTTACTATTATAAATAATCAAATCATATATATTGTGCATTCATACTAACCATTTCATATGTAGATTTTCCAACGTAAAAAATGCAGACTTTTTAAATTAATAAAAGTAGAATACGAACTTGTTTAAATACAAATGGCTACGCGAGTGCTACGCGGCGGCAGCTACGCCGCGCCGTAGCGCTGCTACGAGCTACGAGACACGTAGCACCAACAAATTGAGATGCCACCAGCACTGCAAACACGGAAATCGCAACACTAGGTATTTTTTACAAGAGTTACATACATTAATCCCTTTTTAGGGCAAGTTACAATATACAAAAAAACTGTGGACTATATACATACAACCATTTATCTTCATTAAATAATTCGTATCATGTTCACAGAAATATCAAGTTATTTAACAACTTATTGTTAGTGGGCGATTAACGCTAACCGAGAGTCGTAAAATCGCGACATAAAACTGTGTAAGTAGGCATCATAATAAGCAGTAAAAGCTAATATTTGCATAAAGATAAAGAAATATTGCTTCCCACATCAACATAACGGGTCGTGTTACCGACGACACATCGTCAAAGATCGTCATATATCTTTATAGACTCATCGTTACTCTCACACGGAAGGTTATAATATTATATACCTCATATTACTTGTATATTATAACGTATTAAGGTCGCATAAGCGTTTCCAACAATGTTTTTTTTATGTATAGATAGTAGTATAGTTTCTTGATTGTATAAAAAATACAAATACTTACCTAATCTTCATTTATAAATTCAGCTATTGCACTGTAAGTTAAGGGATAAAGTTAAGGATTAGTGCGGTATGCGGTCTGGTTGTAACCTATCGCGGGGATATTGACTCCTCTTGCGGTTGCTCAGCCATATCATAAGTACGAAACTGCTACATAAGCGATGAAAGGATTTGATATTGGCCGATTTAAACCCTTCATATACTCATTACGCAGACGCGGTAAGGTTTTATCAACTTATCTGAAGGTATCACTTACTATTATGATGCAATTCTATTTACGGCCGTGTCATAATAAATACTAATACTAATAAACACTCGCGAGCAATGAAATGGTTCCAGTGAAAACAGCTTCAAATTACTTCTAACCAGAATACACCTAGCTTTACCATCGAAGAATACACGACAAACTTAATAGATACCCCATAATTTCAATTTTTCAAAACCTAACGAGTTTATAACTACTGGGTATAAAAACATACTTTTACGTAATTTAAAGTGAAGTATTTGAAAAAAAAACTGTAATTATTCCCAGACTGTGCTGCAAACAAGAAAACACATGAGGCTTTATTTGCTACTTGATCCCACAAAATTACGCTACTTTTCAGCTTTCCACAGGCCCTTGTAAAAAACCACTCCTTGTATCGTGACGTGAAAGTTTAATACGGGTAAAAGAGGATTTTAACCACTTTCAGCTTCTTTGCCGTCACCGGGCTGAAATCTGTTTATAGCGTTCCGTTTCCACTAAATACAAGATACATGTTGTAAATGATTTATTTGTGATTCCTCTCTGAATGAAAATTTTATTTACTTTATAAACTCATAAAGAATAAATCTTTATCCAACAATTTATACTTAAATCAGCACGATCATGCTGCTGAAATAATTTTGATGAAACAACTTTTATGAACAATTTAAAAACAACAAAACCGAATTCAATTTTCGATAGGACTAGAAAAAAAAATACACCTATACACAGCAAATGTAACTATCACTGCTCTTGTTGGGTGGATTTGTAAAATATCCGCATAGAAAAGCCTCTGGAATACCCCACAAATAGCGGAACTGTTCTGTGTTTACTGTTTGCCGTCGCCACTTGAGGGTTCGATGCACGCTGTGGCCTCTCGGGCATTCCACATTCGATACTCGACTCGACTCCGAAAAGGACTGTCAATAGGCTTTTCAAATCCATTATAATTGTTTTAGAGCTTTATCTTTATAGATATTAGAGTTCCTTCTGTCCGATTGCTACACATAGGATGTTACAAAAGTGGTACTTTAAGCCAAAAGGGGGTGACGCAGGGGGTAACTGCTTCTTCTCTTGTTTTCAATAGATTCAATTAGATTTCAATTAATAAAATGAATGTTTATTGCTCTATTCCATGGTACAGTCGAGTCCTCCCTTCCACCCTAAGGTTGTCTTGAAAAAATCGCTTTAAGCGATAAGACCGCCATTATTGTACTTATGTGTTAGTATTTAAGTTATGTAAGTTTATGTTATGTGTGTGTACAAATAAAGAATATTCTATCCTCGTTGCTGTTCTCTATTTCAGAGGCATCTTATGACAGACCTTCCTATGATATAGCATTATATAGAATATTCAAGCAACATGTTGAAAGACTCATCATAGCATAAGTGGAATACATTCACGCACGGTGTATCGCGACTGCGAGTCTTATTTATGCACTTTCCAAGAAGATAAGAAAGTACATACATTTTAAGTCAAGGAACAAAATACGCTGGAACTTGTCGACCAGAATGAGGTGATTCTAATATAACGTCAACTTATTTTTGAAGGTATAGCATAAAAACCACATAAAAACAATGTAAGTAAGATAAGAACAGCACAAATGTCACACAGATAAGTTTTGCTTTTGACAACTTGAGTGTGCGAGACAAAGGACTGGTTCACAATGGAGGCTCTGGGCGCATCACAGTTGGCCGCTCTGTGCGATAATGGCCAACTGTTTAGCGACTGCTCACTTCCGGTCCCACCGGAAATAGCACCAACCCACAGACAACCTTAATTTCCGGACGAGTCCTTTTGCCGCCGTATCAGACCCTAACTGCCTCGCTGCTTCTGGTTATGAATGCGTTATCATATTATTTTCAATATAATTCTGCTTATGAATGTACTTGGAGTATGCGAGGTTGAAGATAACATTTAAAATCTGGGATCAAATTATAAGTATATTTTCTTTTATAGTGTATGTATACTCTGGTTATGTAAAGTAAGAAGCTCCTAAAGTATTGTGGAAGCGTGAAACAGACTTGTGTCATGTTTTTGTGTAGAAAAAAAATATATATCTATCTCATTATATGCAAACATACAGCCTACGGAATACCATAATTATGATACTAAATCGAACATACGACACCATTAATAAATCAATCCATTATTAGCTTCATTTTTGTATAAGATCGTGTTATTCATTCATGGTCCTAAACTATTGCTTACACCAACAGCGTTGCTGTGAAACAACTAGTATTGTAGTCTAGTTGTCTGTTGTCCCGTTGTCTGGTGGCTATAGACGTCACCCGCGGTGGCTGACACCGCATTGTTGTCTAACAGCGGGATGAAATTGTCCCATGCAGTTGTGTTAGCAACGGTATGCTCCCGAGAGGTTGATTTTCTCATTTTGGCTTATCGTGTAATGGTATGTGACGTTATGCAGTGTGTACTATAAATGAAGTAGGCACAAATGGATCCTAATTATGTACACACCGATGCGAGAAACTGAAATTTCGACAAGTTGTAGATGAAAAGTGGTTCAGCCCCTGAGTCGACCCCTTTTGGCTTTGTATACCACTTTTGCAACACCTTGTATGTATATTTTTAAATACGTCAATACTACTTACTTTAGGTACTTATCTAAAATTACTAGTATTAGGTATATACCATACAAACACGCAGAACTGGCCAGGTTCCAGAACCGATCTAGTTGTTTACAATAACGTATATGTTTACATTCTCGCCACACACGAGGGCTCATACCAGATGTTACTCGTATCGCACACGGTCTTGCATCAAACATTACCAATCATTTCAACCACAATCAGTTTAATTTTGTTATTTATTTACAACAGGTTGTTCAGTACAATTCGGGATTAATATAACGGGATAACTCGGTTTTATCTAGCGAAAAGTTAAGCCACAAAACTTATTATAGCAATCCTCCTAGTCCCATCTATCTTTTCCACCCCGTACTTAGGTATTACGCTCTCAGCTCAATCACCTAGCTACACAACAATTCAATTAGCGTTCATATCAACATTGAGAGCCACAAGTTACCTCGTCACAAAGAAGAATAGTACTTATTTGTCATAATCCTCTGAGAGGCAGGTGGCCAACACAACCGGCTAAAAGCCGTTCCATGTATCGGACCTCGCATTATGAGCCGAGAGCGACCGACCACGAGGCACGCTCCGCACTTTCCCACACTCTTTACCCTTTATACAACCAATATTCAACCTTACAACGTGAGCAGAAGAGATAGTGCAGTTGCAAAGTAAAGCTGGATACCTCAAACAGCATTTATCATAGAGAAGTTTACACGTGACCGGCATTAGGGTATAATTAAGTAGAGATACAGCAGTTTTAAGTCTCCCACCTCTTAAGTTCCTGTTTAAGTTTCGGTTGGACGGTTTGCTTTTACGGAACACTGAAAGACCATTTAAGTTCATTGCTATTTCAGGCAGCCAATTTATATTATTTAGACTCTTTCCCATTGTGAAGTAGATTAGAAAGGTATTTGTTAAAAAAACCAACTCAAATGTAAAAAATATATTTTATAAAGTTGTTACAAAGTTTAGTAAAGTAGAAGTAGTACTCGTAAAATAGGTCTTACAATACTATAAAGCCATACATTGTAGGTACCAAAATAAAAAAAACTAGATTTCTTTTTTTAAGCCCATTACATCCGTGTTTGCCCCTTACCGGCTGTACAAGATGTGCAATCTAGCGCATAGAGGACGCCTATACAGCGTCGAGTGGCACAGAGGTTGCACACAAAGAGGCTTTTATCACGAGTTGGCGCGAAGTGCCGCCGGGCAAAGAGCCGCAAACAAAATCCGTCTACGTACAGGCGGGACTACAAATGCGTAAATCTTTAGAGTGCTTAGCATTCTTATTTCGTGAACAGTAAGAGTAATTTTTCAACTGCAAGTTGCGTGTAAATTGGCGTGCACTGTACCTCCATGTGGGTTGTCTATAGCAGCTGGACTCCGTGTTAGCAAGTTTTAGACGAACGATAAGGCATTTCTTTGTAATGTTGTTTGTTGGGCTTTTTAAGTACTATTAGTGGAATTATTTCCAGAATATGTTGATTTATTATGATGAATAGTTAATAATTGTGAATTAATAATATCCACTACACTAGCTACCTGAAGTATGACTTAGAGCTTTCGATAGCAACTACAGCCTGATGTTGGGTCCTCGTGTGGAATTATTTTAATATGAGATAGCTTTTTAGAGAATTGGACTGCTAGGTGGCAGGCTCATGGCGATTACATAGCTACTATAGTAGCTATGTAAGTGGTCATTGGTATACTTACCTTAATTATTTCTAACACCAATACTTAGTCAAATTCTGCTATTATCATTTGAGATATTCGCAGTCACGAACGCAAACTTCGCTTCCTCGATGAGAGGTTTAAATAAGATGTTAAATTAAAATAATAAATTCAAATAATCCCTTTTCTTAAACTTTACATAGAGTTGTTCAATAAATAAAAAACAGCTTCTTTATTTTCAAATACTTATATTTTATAATTAAGTTAAGCTAATACAACTCGTAAATATTAAGTTTTAAAAAAAATATCGTTTCAAGAACATACCTCCTGTATTTATACTCGTACACAGAACACAGAACCAAGTTAAACTCTTCAAACGGGGAACCTTCTAAAACGATGATAGTGCTACTTGCAGAGAGAACTCGAGAAGCAGCCAATATAAGTTTACGGCGGGCCTTATTACGTCCTTCAGAAGTACAAGTGGCTGCGATGTATGAGCACAGAGTAGCTAACTTATCGTATTTACTTCAAGCTGAGTTTGATTAGAGCTATGGGTTCGTAAAATGGAATTCAAAATTTCGACTTAATTCTTTTAATAAGCCTTATATATGACCAATTCTCATGATCATTCTATGATCTAAAGAACGCCATCAAATCTAACTACTCCTTAAACATTGTTAAATTAACTTTATAGGTACTTACTAAGTTTGTTCTTTTAGTGGTTACGTTATTCATAAGTATTACAGCATTTAAAAATGATTATTTAATTATAAATTATAAGTAAGTGTCATTAAATAAGCAATAAACGTGTATAATATAAATCAAACTTGGCTCGCCGACGGTTCAACTAATTTCATGAAAATATTGACGCAGACTTCAGCATTTCGTTGTCACAACAACAGTCAGAGCTCAAAGGCAGTTGAACACTATATCTAGATCCTAGTCCAAGTTTTGGTCTAGACTGCAGAAATTGCTCTTTGCTATTTACTTGAAGGTAGGTAGATATTACTAGGTGCAGCTACGGAATTCGTTCAAAAGTTTGACAAGTCTGGCCCGGACGCAACGACTAGTTACAGAAATTGGTCGATTGAAACGGTTAAAGTCAAAGAAAAACGAGAATACTGAACTGTTACAAATTTCATCAGAACATACAACTTGGGTACAGTGAAGTAAGCTTTCCGGCGTAAATCCTAGTCTCTGCATAATACGTGCTTACAAATTTCCAAAGCCATAGGTACTTACCTGCTAACTTTTGCTTACTACGTAAAAGTACAAAATATGCAGCGAGCCAGACTGCTCGCACTAAGTTCGTACAAGTTTTCAACTGCATTGAAAGAACCTCTGAAGTTGGCGACAAGCGAGACCTTGCAGAATTTACTGGACGCGACCTAACTTCATAACGTACGGGCCGAAGTTAGCTTCAAATTAACTGAAGGCTTGAACTTGTGGAATCATAATCAATCGTCTATGAAGTGAGGTTCGCGGATGGGCGCATTTGTTTGGGAAGTTCCGCGTATAATAAATAGTTGCAGGAAGGAACTTAACACTTAGGTCGACCTTAAATCTATTGCTACCTTGTTTTGACTGTATACAGGCAGAAAGAGTCAGAATTATGTAAGATCGTCCTTAGTTTCGACAAGGTTTCTTTGTGCAACCGCGTAATATTCGTAGACAAGATCTTCAACTCGTCATAAATCTATAATATTTATTTTTACTTAATTAATTTATTACTACTTAATTAATTTGTTTGATTTAATTTTAATTTAATTTTCTTTATTTGGAAAACAAACAGCTTATACTATTACATATTATAAATTAACATAAGGTTTACACACAAGCCAATAAAGTTTTCACACCTATTTTTTTACTAAATACTCAGAACATCACTGAACTGCTTAAGATGCACAAAATAAGAAGTTAACAATCAACAATATAATTAGGTACTTATATAATAATTATATAATTAGGTATATTACCCATGTACTTTGATGTTGGATTGTTGCACGAAGACGCCAAAAAACAGAAAATTTTAATTCAAAGTGCATCATATTTAATTATTTACTTATGCACACTTTCAGAATATTTCTTGTATAGGCATTTGATGAAGTAGCGAAATGATTCCGAACATCAATCCACATTGCAAATGAAATCAAAGCGGAGCCGGGCCAGATAGACAATTATCGTGAATAGCTAATTACGACTGCGAACCGGAATTCGGCTTATTCGATTGATTTCGTTGACTAATCAACAAGGGTTGTGTGTTTGTGGGTTCGTCACCAATTAGCGGCCATGTTCAATCGGAGGTATGCCGGCTTGCTCGCAGCTCACAACATACTAACGACCTATTGTTTAAAACTCCATATACGTACGTTCTCTGTCCGTCGGCCTAAACTTGACCACTGTAGGATATTATTATAGAGCTCTACTAATGATCACGATCCTGGTATTTTAACGCTTTTAGAATGAAATACTTGTTGTTATAGTTAAGTAATAAGAATTAAATAATAGGAGACGCTACAGATATTCTCTCAGATGCTAGCATTATTTTAGCAATATTATACATATAAATAAATAATTATTTGAATCCGACAAATCATAAGTGACTTGTACACACGGCAACGTCAAATGGTTGGCAGGGCACACTAACGTAGTGTATGTGTGCACACTAACGTTGTCTATGTGTGCATAAACGCAGAAATCGGTTTACACACCAGTAACAAACCACACACACACACACAACAGCACAAACGAGTTTGCGCGTAGGCAAACGCCCGTATACCAGCTGTGACATAAAAATATCAACCGGTAGTGTTAGTTAAATAGTTATAAAATTGAAGTGAAGCAAAATTTCACTGCTGGAGTCTATACATTTCGTAGCTCATTGGTAGGATGTTAGACTTATGAAACATAGGTCGTGGGTTCGAGTCCACTAATGGTTATTTTTATTTTTATTTTACTTAATTCAAATTTTGCGTTATTTAAACGCTGTTGAGTATAAAATTAATTTATTTGAAACTGACAAATGACTACAAGCTGCATAGCTGTCGACTATTTCTCTTCGCCAAAAATATATGATTCGTTCTTCATTTGAGAATTAAAACCATTCTACCCTCATACAATATGAATAAACGAAATTTGTTTTTAGTTTTAGTGACAATTCACCTCTGCGTCTGCATAGTGATTCACTTTGTGATTTGACAATTTAATTAATTACTCTTCGCAGTCACTATGGAAAGTCTTAACTTAAACTAAACCATGTTCAAAAAGGCGGAGATAATTGTATTTATATGAACAAAATAATACAATTAGTGAAATCGCAAGACGTTTAACGGTAAGTAACATAGAATGGCAAACATTTTATTTGACTGTTAGAATATTTGTATTTGTATATGCTAAGTATTTGTTTTTTTTGTTTGCAGAGGAGAACTGTTCAATTATGGGTTCACCGATACGCAGATTCGGGACATGTAGACAGTAGTCGTCTATACGGATGCATCACCACGCCATCGAGAAATCGTAGCTGCACATAGCGCTGATCCGTTCTGCAGCACCCGTTCTACGGCCACAACACATAATCTATCTATCCCTACAATCCGTACGGGTTCACTTGCGTGCTGCTGGGTTGCGGTGTCGGAGGCCGGCGAAGAAAATTGCTCTAACCGATCAGCATCGTCGAAACAGAGTGCGTTTTGCGACTGACTATTTTAAACTTTGATTGGTGCAACAATGTTGTGATATTTAGTGATGAAAAGTCAGACAAGGATGGACGTAAGATATTATGGCGAAAAAGTGGTGAAAATTATAGTTATTGGGGTTAGCTCAGTAATTTTTATTTTTCCATTTGTATAAGATTTTAGTTATTTTGTTAAATACTTATCATTATTTACAATTATGGGTAAGCCAATGTGTTAATGATGTTATTGTTACTGAGGTGAGAATAAGTTATCTTATTTCTAGCTAATTAACATGTTGATTCATATAACTAATGACTTGCCTATTTACTTTAGTAAAACAGCCAGTCCATCCTTGTCTGATGTTTATTATGATTTAAAACTGCAAATTGAAAATTTTCCTTATTAATATAAACTACAACTATGTTTTAAAACGAAAAACAACAAAAACGTAACATCCTTAATGTTTATGTTACGGCAAGAATAAATTTGGTAATTTTAACACTTAATAACTTGTTTCATTTACTTTCTGTGTTGCTTTTATTCGTATATACTACAATACTATTATTAACCATCTTAAAAAATAAATAAAATTTATTAAAAAACAAAAAAGGAATAATGTAAGTCCAGTGGGAATTGAACCAGCATACCGATTCATGTAAGTCTTGCATCATAATAACTGAGCCATTCAATCTATTACAATGCCTTGCAAAATTTTGCTTCATATCATAAAAACAATGAATCATTGTCACTGGCACAACTACATGCTTACAATATCCGTGTGTGGGTTGCCCAGAACTAAATAATTACGTCGACGTCGCCGACACACACATACACTACCTGCGTTAGTGTGCCCTGCCAACCATTTAACGTTGCCGTGTGTACGTTGTTTGTCTCACTTAAAGGTCCATAGGATCACAGAGGGTCACTAACAAAAGGCATAGGCCTCTACAAAGCAAATAGAATCAAATAAAACTAAGTTTAAACAACTTGGCGCAAATGATTTATTAGGCTAAAGTGCCGTATCCTTTCCATTCATTAACCCAAGCTCACATAAGCAAGCTTAGTGAATAAATTCACGTACATTTTGGAACCACATTCATCCATAAAACGCCGACGCGGTGCGGTCTCGTAATGAGAAATGTAATTACTCCGCGAGCAAACATAAGCGCTGTATTGTGAGTAGACCAGCGATGATGTTGCAATCGTCAGGTATAGGAAGTGATTAGGATCGAGAAGAAAATTCTGATTTAATGTTATATATGTGCAGAAGTGGCAACTCCCTAATAGGAGACAAGGATAAAGATAAGGGCGAGACACTACCATCAAGCGCTCGCTATCTGCACACTCATCTCATTGAATGTACACCTGATGTGGCGGGGGCGAGGCCCCGCATGACAACTACCACCTGTGAAATAAGTAAAATACACTTAGGGTACACAATATTTAAATCCCTTACGTAATTTTCAACGTTACTTAGAATAGAAGAAGGTCCTAAAATTCCACGCGTATTTTTTTAACAACTACATAGTTCTGCTATTTTTATTTTTATTTGTTTATTTTAAGATCAACAAACAGTAGTACAGTGTATGTTACAAATCATGGCATTAAAACATTATGATATTAAATCAATGTACTACCAACACAGTTAACCACGGATTACAAAAATAGTATTTTATGATTTAAACAAATATTATTTAGCTTATTTAAAAAAAATAAAAATAATAAACTAACTTAAAATTATAAATGGGACACGTAAAACAATAGACAAAAACAATTATCTAACAATGATAAAACATATTATTAAGTACATATTTGTAAAAATCTATATAAAAATATATACCTGTATACAAAGCAATTATAATATAATGATAGTTAGATATTATTAAGTACTAGGTATTGTAAACAAATATATATTAAATATATAAATGGGCAGTTGTAACCTCACGAGGCACGGCACCTTTATGATGATGGCAGTGGAATTGCCAAGAATGGCCGGGATAGGCCACCGCTGAACCCATATGCGGAGATGAATGTCGCGGTATTGTGTGCTTCTTGGTTATGGGGTATCTTATAATCCAACCGCCTATCCTATTGTTATTTTTGTCGACAGAGAACAGGCAAACGTAGCGTGGGATGCCCTCCGCTGGAACAGCTAGAAATAGATAAGAGAAAAGCCGATAAATTTTTTTTTAACAAGTATAGTAGGTATGTGTACTTAAACTAAGGTAAGATTTTTAAAATATATTTTCTGCTCTATTTGAAAGCGCTGAAATGTTAAAGGCGCATTTTTTTCGTTGAGATTTTGTGAGTGCGCTATTTGCATATAGTAGACAGTACCACCACGAGTGTGAAACTCGACGTAGTCTCAACGCTCTAATCACTTCTAAAAACTTTCAGCTTCAGCAAAGGCAATAAAACTGTTCTGAACTAGTTCAAGATGGTTTAACTTTTCAACTGACCAGACTACTTCAATTAGTTACGGTGAATTAAAGTTTATCTTTACAGAACCAACTCTTTTATGTGGTACATTTATTATGTAACTCAAAGTTTATGCAGTTTAATATATACTGCAAAATATAGTAGGTACACTCCATTATACCACAGTACCGGCTGACGCATTAGTGGAATTAACGTTCGCTCTCCGACTTTGTCAGCGTTGCCTGCTCTTATCCGTGCACAGTGGGTTCAATAAAGGAAATCGATAATATCGAGAATAGACCTGCTCCACTGTCCGCTGGCTCCAAAAAGGTCGGATTACTTTGTAAAAAGTTTCGCGCTTTGCTCTTTGTGCGTACGACGCGATAGGATAAAAGTACGCCCTGAAAAACTTAAACGTCGTTTGTTACATATTTTTTACACGTTTTTATAAGTATTGATCAATGTCACGAAGTAATGAAATTCATAGATATAGGTCATTTTTATACGTAAGGTAAGGGTAGGTAAGTAAAATTAGGTAGGCAGTTAGGTACTTAGCTTTACACACCTAACTAAAACTAAATAATGATACTTATCCCAAAATGCATATCTATGCTTTTGTATTACATTACTAGTAAGTAAATGTTTACTTTTACTAAAACAAAATATTATATACATAATTCATTTCACAAATAAGTTTATCCACAATATAAGTTACAGGGTGACAAGGAACCCCGGAGGATTAAAAAACTTTTGCCAATAAATTCTGTAGCAACGTATTTTTTCTGGGTCAGAATTCATAAAGTTAGATAATATTTTTTGTTTTTCTATATTTCTCATTTTATGTGGTAAGTATAATAGCAACCTTATTATGCATTATAGAACATTATATAATGCATAACTAACTACTTATCAATTAGTCAGTAGCAAGATGCCGACTATTGCGCTTTGTTGACTTTTCCGACTTTAACAGAACTTCATACTGTTCTATCGCTATATGCCGACTTTATTTATTTCTATTGCAGCATAGCATAGGTAATGCCGACACTTTATAAAAGTCATTTATTATTATTAACTGTAGAATGTTGTTAGTTAATACATAGGCAATTTTTAATCCCGGATTTCCCACCACGGAGCTCGCGGGGAGAGCTAGTTACTAATGTTAATCAAACACTCCATTCAAGTCACATGAGTAATAAATCAAGCGGAGTAAAGCTCAGTCCACAGTAATTAATGCATCGGCCTGCAATCAGTTAATCGTTGTTTCCTCAGCCCAGTTGTAAGACGCTGCACAAACACCAGCTTAGTCGGCATAGCTACGGAGATTGCAGCTTAATGATACCCAGAGTTTTTTAATGTAAGTTTTTTTAAATATATTTTCGTATATATTATGTAATTATGTAGATATTATGTCTACCGAGAAAGTAGTTCTAAATAAGTTAATTTCAACTTATGTATGAAAAATGGAGTCTATAGGTACTTAAGTTTAAACAAAACTTGGGAAAGTAAAAAAAGGCTTTTCACTAAGTTCTTACATAAGTGTACAGTCGAGTACATTATTATGTTTGTTGCTTTGTTAAACCTCTGCACTTTACAATGAATGAACGCACTCAATGTCCGTCTGGCCAACTGCGCAATTAAACTTTCCATTCAAATGAAAACCGCAAAATAATCCACAGTACTTTCCGCTTAGAACGCGAAACGAGAAAAAAAACAATGCGACCTTTGTGCTTCTGTCGAATTCCGGCTACTCCTTACTCTGGCTTTTTGAAATATAAATGGAAATCCTCTAAGTGCTTCTGTGAAATGTACAACAATGACTTACTGGTTTACTATAGAAAATAAACGTTTGTTTATTTTGCAATAGCGATTGATAAAATATTTATGTAAGTAGGTATTTACTTAATACTTACGCAGTCTTTCGAAATTTCGCCTACCAAAGTAGTTCAAGTAGCAACAAATTAGCCTTGCAGTGAGCATGCGCAGTACGCGCGTGTTCTTATCTCGAGCTCCGCCGCGCCAGTCCTCGCGGACGAGTGATAGCGGCTACGTGAACGCAGCCGCTGCGCGGGAAAGCGCGCTGTCAAAACTTTTACGCGCCACTTTACAAAGACATTTTCATAACCTCAAAAATGAAACGCGAAATGAATCTGTGAATTTTATGTGAGCTTAGGTATTAATAAGTTTGTCAATTAGTATCAAATTATGGCTGAAGTGGACTGGGATTTTAAATAATGGATCGAGTGCCAAGTGTGGATTAGTAAGATGGAATACTGATGTGTTTGCTGACAGGACGCCAATTTTTATAGGCAGGATGAAAGGTGAGGAAGCTCTGTATTTTCAGCCTGGTATTTATGAGATATTGTATAGGTACTGACACAAGTATGTACTTTTTATGTAGAAATTTATTCGATCATGTCCTTAATTATTGGTCAAGACTATCAACGCGAAATATTATTTCAATTCAAGTAAATTGGGCCAATTAAAGTCAAAGTAATTGAGCCTTGAATGAAATCTATGCACATAATAATTTGCAACGTAGTGAGTAGATGTATACAGACCTTATTATATAAAATAATCCAATTTAGTCCATGAAAGTGTCATCAGTCACAAGAAGGTACCTACCTAGACAAATTTAGGTACTTGTTACACATTCCATAGGTAAAGTTAATATAAGACGTAACTACCTATTAAAAACCAAATTGTCCCACGAATTCTGTAACGGCTACCCAAGTAGGTATAAATTTCACATATTTCTATAAAGTTCGTTATAAATAACGTACTAGACCCTTCCCGACCGTCTTTACGCCGTTAGGTTGGAAAAGTTCCCTATTCTTACAATACTTTCTACCTTCTATAAATCATTCCTCCGCATGGGGTGAGAAAGTTTCAGATAACATTATAAAATAGGTAATTTTAGTATCGCATAATATTCGACCAAAATATAGGTATAGTACCCAACATTATTCTTGCTAAAACACTGGATTGATATTTTTTTATTCTACATACCACCAAAAAAACAAATTAGATCCAGTATTTTAGCAAGAATAATAATGTTTGGTAGTAAGAGGTCATAATTATGTAGAGTGTAATCTATTTATAAAATATGATATGGTAAAAACACAGAGGCATAACTTTATGTTTTTTTAAAGTTAGACTTTAAGAGATAATTAGCATAATTTAGCAATTTCTGTTTTTAAAAATCCGTGTGGACAACCAGTTGGGTAAATAGTTTCTTCCTAAAATGCAACTAATTGACAAAATTCGTTGCTAAGAACTAGGTAGGTATTACACACTTCAGGTTTCAAAAAAAGTTTTTTTGAATGCCTGACTACTTATAAATATAGGTAGGTACTTAAATATTTTTTCATAAGTAAAAAATCTTAAATTTTTAAATGTTTTTAGAATATGAAAAGTTCAAAAACAGAGATTTGGAAAGAAAACTGTTTTTACGTAACTTTATCACGTTTGTAAGCCGCACTTTTTACAACGAACTCGTAATTAATTAGCTATGCCCTTCATTTTGAAACCATTGGGAATGAGGGAAACGTAATATGTATTATGAAGATTAACTTTTAATAAAACACATTAAGCTCATACTGTTTCATAACATAAACTACATAACACTTTATGTCCGTAAACATTGTGCAGTAAATAAAGTCGCGCTTTCCCGCGATACGACATCCACTGCGAGTCCACTATTTTATATCAGCAAAATTGAGTCTTAATGTGTTGTGATAACGTTCATTTTAGCGGAAAGGTGTGGAATAAATATGTTTGCACTTTGTAGCATAGTGGTGACTAGTTGCCTGGCGCTGAAGAGTTATGGCCCGGAGTATGAGCGATATAACAGTAAATCTTAAAATGCCCATTAAGTAAGCGAAAACGGGTATTCTAAAATGTTGCCAGACGGCACAGTCTGTTCGGCAGAATTAAATATTCTGTGATATAGATAGGGTTTTCAGCTGATGTTTGTTAATATTTAAATGCTTTATTGCTCGGTCCGTTCAAATGTAACAAATGGCAGTTAATTTTGATGTTTATACATATACTTCTAGAAGTGGGCTGTGCCAGTGATATTTATGTTATGTATTAAATTTATGTATTAAATGAAAAAGCTCCCCAACTCCCCATAGGTCAACTATAACCCACTAACCCTACATCTCCTTGTTACAGCCCCCGTGTTGCCATGGCTGTTGGCAACCCTACTGCTAGCGGAGGGCAGCAGCCCCGACAAGAGGCCTCAGTTCACGACGGAGCCCCCAGCGCGGCTGCTCTGGCCCGCCACTAGGGGTGCCACTGCAGTGTGCCGCGCCTCCGGACATCCCACCCCCGAGGTGCACTGGGTCACCACTGAGGGACAGGTCTTGACCACTATACCGGGGCTACGGTGAGTACTATTGCTACTTTCATGATGTTTTGATGCTTATTATATGTGGCATATCCAAATGCAGGCTTGCACGTACGAGTATTGTATTCAGAAAATTTTATAGTGGTCTTTATTTCTTGTGCGTCATGAAAATGGAAAGACAACCAACCTACTATTCATTGAAACGAATTCGGCTCACAAAATGTAAATGATACTGAAAGTGAATGGTATTGGTTCCGTAGCAGTTAGCACGGGGATACCTTGCTAACTGTTCGCTCGTAGAGCGTATATAGTACAGTAACCGCCGAAGAATTATACCTATGAAGCAGGCTAACGGAAAGACTGCAAATTTTATTCTCAATTAAAATATTTAAAAACTAACTGTCATTAGGTACATATAGGATAGCCGGCATACATATTGGTTTCTGTTGGTTTCAAAATCATACAATTTCTAATAAGTAGGTAATAAACCTTCATATTTTACGAGCAACTTCATAGCTCCAATGAAGGAATGGCAGTAAAAACCGAAAACAATAAAATGTAATAACGTTTTCCGTTCCGTGGACGTCGGCTGATTGATTGAAAAAGTCAATTTTCTTGCCATTTCCACGGACACTGGCGACGACGACGTTGGCCCGGATTTATAACAAAATGGCGTCATTTTAAACTGGTGCGCTCGTAAACTGCGGTTTTACTGCATTTTATTATAAGACAGTTTAAAGATTTAGGGATCTTAGTTTGTGGATCTACTAAGATTGCATAAGTAAAGTTTCACGTAACTATTGTTTATTAATATCAATTTCTTATTTATATTTTTATTTTATTTGATATAGTAGAATTTATTTCTTATTTATCATTGAAAGATTTTATAAGTTGTTCAGTTTATAAGCCTGATAAAGCTAAGATACCTTTTAATCCAAATTTATTTGTAGAGAAACCAGCTTGCCATTGAAAATTTTTATTTATTTATTTATGCTTTTATTGCACAATTTACAAAAGTACATGTACAATCAGGTGGACTTAATGCTAAGAGCATTAAGAAATAAAGAACAACAAATTCATCATCATCATTATCAGCCCGTATCTTCCCACTGCTGGGTATAAACCTCTTCCCTATCACGCCATCTCTTCCGGTCCTGTGCGAGTCTAGTCCAGTGTCTACAACAAATTACTGCATTAAAATAAAAAAAAATCCAAACCGAACTTTGCATACTAAACACTAGAGATAAATTAAATATCAGTAGGTATCACACACAAGAGATAATTTGATGGATTGCTGGTTAGCACCACGGCTGACCTATTTAACCAAATATCTGCCTATAACCTTTGTCAACCTGCGCGTGTGCCTGGCTAAACAGGTGCGACAATGGTGTTTGCCGAATAATGGCAAGCGAACAACTCATTGTCACTTTCAGCTTACTCTATTCATCACATACAATAATGCATTCGGAGAATACACCATCAAAGTGGGACAGAAGTGTAGGTAAATTATAGCTGTAGACATCCCACGCATAATAATATATTGCTACGAACTCCACTAAATCTATTAAGTTACCCTACTACCGTAGGTACAGCTGCTTTACATAATGAACGAAATAAATTCATCTTAATAGAAAGTAATGGGCGGCAACGTAAGGTTGTAGTGGCACATCTATTTTCCCTATTACCTATATACTTCACTCGCAGGAGCAGTTGTATGTAAATGAATGTTTATTCTTGTTGGAAGAACTTGTTCTATGTTAGCTTTGGTTGGCTGCATTTCCGTATGAATTATTTTGTTACATGATTGGGTGCACTATAGCTTCGACATAGGATATTTACACAACTTTATACATGTACATAACGCTACACTGTATACTATACAAGGTATTCGTAGAAGTAAGCCCAATTGGGTCATTCTACATAGGTACTATAGCCTATACTATACAATAAATATATATACATATAAATATGTGTATGTCACTGTATCATATCCTAACTAATATTATAAATGCGAAAGTAAGTGTGTCTGTCTGTCTGTCTGTCTGTTACTCTTTCACGCCAAAAATACTGAACGGATTTGAATGAAATTTGGTAGACATACGGTCTAGACCCTGGGAAAGAACATAGGCTACTTTTTATCCCGGAAATCCCACGGGAAAACTTTTTAAGGCGAACCGAAGCGCGCGGGAACAGCTAGTACCTCATAAATCCATACACCTTCAGTGTCTGATAAAATGTTCATAGGCTTAGGTACTATATTAATAAAGCATCGTACAGTTCTCCCATATTAATAATGCGCATGCAAATCTTCGCAATTTGTCGTATTCCCGGAAACACCCGAATCATTGAATCGTAAGAGCCTTAAACAATGGACTTGGATTTTGCACCTAGATTGAAAGAAATAGGAGGTCAATATCATGTGTACATAATCGAAAACAATTCGGGCTGTCGGCGGCTGTCACCAATCAGTCAAAGGTCCTTCAGTTCTTGTCAGTCAGTTCTGTGGAATTATATGTATAGAGCTGTTCGTTTCGTTCGTTCATCGTTCTTGGTTTTGTTTTCAAATGTGAATTTAATTTCCACTCAAATAAAATTATTTTTGATGATGCCTTATTATGAAAAATATATGTCACATTGATAGACTTCACTTTGTAAATAAAGCCACACCCAAAAGACCAAGTTTGTAATTGAAATATTAATGTGAAATGATCAGTGCTGTAAATACTTTTGAACTGAGATTTTAAAATTTGAACGTAAACCTTTGTTTGAAATCCATTTTTATTCTTATAATATAAACCTTGTGTTATTCAAACCTTCTTTCATCCATCTTTACATCAGCTTCACTAAGACACTTGAAAAGTACTGTAACATTTTCGAAGTAAATTTTAATATTATGACAATATTATGGATTACCAAATCAGATTTTCGAAGTAAATGGGAGGTTTTCAACCATAGACAAACAACCATAGATTATAGATAACTTCATACTCCACAGCACTGCATTTTTTTAGATGCCGGCTAAAAAAAATGCAGTGCTGTTGAGTATGAGGTTATCTATAATCTATGGTTGTTTGTCTATGGTTGAAAACCTCCCATTTTAATATTATGACAATATTATGAATTATCGAATCATATTTCGTTACTGATAAGTCATTGATATCTCTTTTAGCACCAAATACATATTTCTACTAAAATTGCATGAAGAAAAGTTTTCTAACGCTCGGGAAAAACGACCGTTGCCGAACAATGACGAAGATTTCTATGCGCATTATCAATTTTGGGGAACTGTAACTTAAACTCGAGGTACACTTATCTAAGTACTCTATCAACTCATCAGCTGTGCATACCAGGTGTGTAGCTTGTTTATATACCATGGAGAAATATTTAGTATATCTGATATTTAGGTATAAAACTATAATTTATAATTTTAAATTATATACCTACCTAGTTATAGGTAATTACATATTTCTCTATGAATGCGTAATTTCTAGCCATACCTTTCATTACTACTACCCACACTCGGTATCTATCTCTGGCATTAATAAATGATCCGCGCAGCTAAACTCACCAATTAGTAACATATCTGAAGTATCCCAATAGAACTTGAGTAATATTAATCATACAGTACTCAAGTCGCTTTGTAACCCACAAACCCAATTTATGATGGTATAGTTTCGACTTTCTAGTCGCAACTAATATATCGCAAGATTAGTTTGGAAATCGGAAGTTAGCCGAGTTTCTGAACGTCGACGACGGATACATTAAATAACTGTTCCAAGTTTGAATATATTTTACAAGAGATACGGCGGGCGGTGTTTGCTGCTAGCGCCGGGAGTTCGCTCGTATTTTCATATCTGCGTGCTTTTGCACGTCATCGTTATATGCTTAACCTCCTCCGTGGGTGATATGTTGCCGCCGAGGTGAGAATGCTGGGTGCTTCCGGGGTTTACGATGTAAAGTGTGACGTAGCATGGAGCACTTTACTTTTTGTTTTAGAGTTTCGTCTCGTATAAGATGCTTCAGTTTTAATTGAAAATACTTTTTGTCCTATAATTAAGTACTTCTATTATTAAAATTAAGTCACTTATTAAATAAGTACTTATCACTTATTATAAATTTTATAGGCTTATGAAAATAATATATTGGTACATATTAAATTTTGGAAAGTTATTTTGGAATCCTTATAAGAAACGATTACGAAGATGCATTAGCAGATTTTGTTAACCATAATTATAAAAGATTGAAACAGTATGTAAGTTTTAAACAAACTCCTAATTACGAGTATTTTGCTGTTTAGCATCAAACCCACATCAAAAATTTATCTCTACCATTTTTCTGATGATGAATCGGTATTTCACAGTGTATAAAAGTAACGACGAGAACGTAGTGTTTATGAGATGTCATCAACCACCAACATCTTTACTTTCACGTCGCAAAGCTTTAGCAACTCACAGGGTTTTATGTTTATGTTTAACCCGCCAGTCAATTTGTGGATCAATGGGAAGAAAATGACTAAATAATGGACCACTTTGTAACGGGGCCGGAAATTTCAGCAGTTTGTTGGTTCTAAGTAGGCATTTGTTCATCTCGATAAGAAAAGTCTCTATCCAAGCAGATAAGTATCCTTTCTGTATAAGATACAAAAACAAAGCCATTTCTTATCCAATCAACTCGCAGTTAACCGATTTGTTTACTTATTTGTTCAGCCTACACGCGGACGGATATAGCCGGGCTATTACTGGATTATCCGAGAAGAAATCATAGTTTATTACGACTAACAAAAAGAAAAAGTGTCGTTAAGTTGTCTTGGTAAACAGCACGTTTTACTTAGTGTCACTAACGATTCTCCTTGCATAAGCGAGGATGACAAAGTTCCCGCGGTCGACGGCCATTAAATAAATTAGCCCCGGAGTCCGGGCATATCCGGGCGTTCCCGGGCGTTCCCGGGGAAGCCGCGCATGCCCGGGGAAGCCGCGCAGACGTCGCGTCGCCCGATCTACTCGATTAGTAGCAGATAATCTCGTTTCTAATATTTGAGATGGCCTACTCGCCGCATGAATTTATAAGGTCTCGGTTATCTCGCGTAAATTACAGATTTATCAGGCTTCCAAGTGTTTGTTCCTCTCTGTTTTAAGATACGACATAAAATTTATTCAAAACTTTTAAGTACACCGGAAAAATAAGATAAGGATTCCTCAAGTTGTTTTTTTATTTTGTAACTTAATTTTGTTCCGAAAAACATCGCAACAGATTACGGCCTTGTCCAAGCGCTACAAAGTTATTTTAGCGAGAACGAAAATCTCGTTTAAAAAAAATAAAACGTTGCTTATGAGTCTTTGACACAAAATGCTGTGCAACTAATTGTAAAGAGTCTAGGCACCTGTTACGGGGAAGTTGCTCTGCTAACGACCGGGAAGTTTGCAACATGAGAGTACTTGCTCCAACTTTTGTATTTTTAATAAGGACTTGTATCGGAGCGTACCACTTAGTTGTATTTCTTAAGTTACTCTACCGAGAACGCAATATATTTAAAGCGCATAAGTATTACTTTAAAAAGGTAATTTTATATTCTGCCGTTTTGCATAGCTTATTGGAATAGTTATTGTTAATTGTAGTTACAAAAGACAAATGTTTAGCTTGTTGAACTTTTACTTTATGTAAGAAGTAGCTTTGACCCGCGAGATGATTTGATTTGGTTTTCACAGGATTTACGCGCGTCACAGGAGTTACAGGTTTTTGAAAGGCATTGTAAATAATTTATCTGCCGAGTTGTGAAATATACTATAGAAACGTGGCGTCAATTATTTTGAAAGTTACTGCTGAGCAAAAAGCGTGGTCTGATTTGATGATAGCTACATTTGCTATTAATACTCAGTGTCAGTCAGTATACAAATTTATCTATATGAGGATTTTATCACTGACATTCCCGATTGCAGGTCTATCGAATTTATCTACCTGCCATTCTTAGATACTTTAATTAATATATTTTTGTATGAACGTATGTCAATGCTTCCTAGTAAATCGCGAAGCCTTCTATATGTGTATGAAAGTTTAGAATCTCATTAGAGCTAGCTCCAAAGTTATGATTAGCTAACTTTGTCGTTCAAATACTGTTAAAATATGAGTTAAAAAAAATAATCGTGAATTTGTGGAAAAACATGATCGTTTGAATCGAGTATTAACGTTTTACCGTTAAAATATTTATTTTATTCTATATTTTTAGGGGTAAGTAAAGTACCTTCTACTTATAAGGAGAATTTTTTCCCAATAAACCCTTGCTTTTGAATTACAGCAGCAACAAACATGTTTGAGTATAATTGCAAATAAGGCCTATTATAATCTTTGCAAAATATCTTAAGTATCTAGACTTAAACGCCACATTACCATGCCCCGTTTAACCAAGCAATAAAAGTATCTTGCACTACATTAGCAGAGTAGCTCTATGGCAAAGTTGTGATGGGATTCACAAAGTTAGCTAGTTACCATGTGTTTATGTGGAAAAATCTGAGGAAGCTCGTTGCCCAACTCGGCAGAAGGCAGGCGGACGGTAAAAAGCGGTGACTCGGCAAAAATCTGTTCTATGACTCGCGAAGTTTAGCGAGCGAAATGGTTTTGTTACATCATTATTTGTACAATAAAAGTTACTGATTCTGCTTGAATAGTTACAGAAAAAAGATAAACTAATTTATGAGCAAACAAGCATGTATTATCCTTACAAAGTTGTAGCAATTTCCATGCGATTATTTAGTTTGTTTGCCGTAATGGTGAAATCTAGCAACACGCAAGAAAGCAACAACAATAACTATAAATCTGAGACATTAGCCAGCCAGTACGTGGGGCGAGCAGAATTACCTGTAATATAAAACCCCAGACACGCGGCTACAGCTCAGCGCCCCTGTCAAGAATCCATTACGCTTCTGATTACCCTCTCTAGGCACAATGCTATCTATTATTCCGCGATGCCTTACAAGTTCTTCGTAATTGGAGACTTATGGGGCCCATCATCGTTGATGTCTGAAGGTACTCCCTTGAAGGAGTGATATGGGTAAGACACATGTAGTACCTATCCAGTATTGGCTACTAGAAGGTTTCTATCATAGGAGAATTATATTAGGTACCTACATTTACATTGATGCGTAATAAAATGTAAACTCCTGTAAAGCAAATGTAAAAATACTCATTTTTACCTTTAGCATTTAGCAGAGCTTTTATACTTACAAGGAAAATAAAAAGTTATAATACTTAAAAGAAAACGTTATATAAAAAAGAAGGAAAGTGTCTACCTAATTAGCTTTGAATATTCCATTCAGCTACGTACCGTCTAAAATATATGCGAAGCACACTAAATAGTGTTGATCGAGAGAGTCAAAGGCGCTGCCTCATCGCCCATGTACCGAAGCCACGTAAAGGAAATTAACTTTTCGCAAATCGACCATTCGACATGACACCGGCTCCTTGTGACCGTCTAACTTTCCGCATACGAAACAGGGGACCGACCAACTTAGAGCATGTGCAGACTTATGTAGTACCGGCAACTAAAACCGTATTACTGTTAGCATAAAGTTAAGTTTTGACTGTCGAGTAGGAAAGTTATGTTTGCGAAGTTACAGAGGTATGCTGAATTCTGACTCGTCGACACTCGTGTCAGCCGGTCTGTTGACTCAAGCCGAGTGTAGGCAAAGTTTGGACATCTCACCTGCGAGCCGAAACGTCTTGAACCCTTGTTTGATATTGGAATTTCCCAGCCATTCCCCGCGAACAGCGAAACGGATCTTATTTGTCTTTACCCGGCTCATTGTTAACATTTACTGGGAAACATTCTCACGAGATTTGGCTGTCCGCAAAATTATCTGGCATTATTGCTGTAGCTGTGGATATTAACGTCGGTACCACTGTAATTATTTTAGTCTTATCGCTATGTTAGATACAATACAAATTATCAATAAGGGAATGCCTTTATTCGGGCAAACTAACGACTGTCCGTGTCCGATAATAACAATGAAACTGTAACAAAATATCTTTCTATTCAGTAATTCGATAGGAACACGCGTAGATGGGTATTCATGATGGATAATTCGAATTTTCGCACGGAAATCAGTTGGATTGGGAAGAGAGATGAAGGTAAAACGTAATTTTCCCTTCGACTTGGAAGGTGTTTTCAATCAGCTGTGGATAAGCAGGGTAAATTGCCAATGATTTAAAAGCTTAAGGCGCCTTATTTACATCCTTAACATCTATTCGTATTATATTCATTAGTTATTATACAGGAGTATAAATTTAAGCATTTTAATTCATTTATTAACTGAAATAAATTTTGATATTCTTATCATCGATTTTATTCAACGGGAAAACTTGTAAACCGAAGTTTTCTTGCAACCTAAGCTGCTTTGTTTTCAAATTTACTTTTCTAACTTCCTCAAAATACCACATCTCCTGCACCACTCTACATGCAGTACGTGTTGCAGGCACATCCTGAGCGACGGTCGGCTGGTGCTGGGCGCGCGCAAGTCTCTGCTGGACGCGGGCGGCGCGATGCTGCGGTGCCGCGCGTCCAACCGCGCCGGCGTCGCGCTGTCCCGCCCCGTGCTGCTGCAGCCAGGTATGTACGGTCAGGTGCAGAGAAACCTGACCCCCCTCTCATACTAACAATGCTTCTGAGGTGGGTCAGGTTTATCTGCACCTTACTGTACGAGTTATATGGCCCGTGCTGCTGTAGCCGGGTATGTTCGGGTTATAAAACCCATGCTGCTCTAGCCAGGTACCTATGGGTGAAGGAAGTAAAGGTAAAATAAGATCGTTTGAGGTCTGCACAGCTAGTAATGCACCACGTAACGAATCAAGAGAAAACAGAAGTGCGGACAGATGACGGTGGCAGTGTATTCAGAGCAGGCAGGGAATAAATTTCATATTTATCGATCTACCAGCTAGGCCGCATCAAATATTGCAAATCTCCTTATGGACCCTGCTATAAATGAAGAGCCATCTAATGATTTTAGTACTACTCTATTTTAAACTCAATATAAGGCACTAATTGTCCTTATGTGGCCCCAATACGACCTTATAGTCTTGCCAACAGCTGTGTCCTCGTGGCATCTTGGCAAGCATATTCGTAGGTAGTTAAAATACCAACTCAGTACTTAAACAAGCGTAGGCATAAATCTACGCTAGATGCTAAATTGTTGTATCGAAAAAACAAGCACTTTATCTTTATAAAATACTTCAATAACGAAAGCTCCCTATCTTTTAAATGATGTATTCGCATGCAGATTACAAATGGTTCATGATAATACCCCTTTATTCCAAAATATATGTCTACGAGTATAGCATAGAGCCCAGTAGATAGCGAGATTACAGTACAAATTCCTGATTAGCTCGCTCAATCTCCGCACCATCGTTTCCATAATGTAAATTAGGCGGCGAAGAGAGCAGCATTACACGCGATACCACGGCTTATGTAAGCGGCGAATATTCATGCAGGCTTTGCCTTGTCTCCTGCGTCTATGTCGAACAGCCTTTGTCGGAATATCTAATAATAATCCACATACGCAGTGTCTTCAGATAGGTACAGTTCTGCACTTTAATGGGCTGTTTCCCTGAAAAATATCGAGTTTCACTGTTTGTCAGAGGAACGATTTTATTTTATTTTATATAACTATACAGCACTTTCAAATGAAGTTAGTCCGAGTTACCCCGAATTATGTATATCTGTCGCAGGCAACTGGTTTAATCTCCTGTTTGATTGAACCACTAGCCCGTTCATTGGATGGCGCTGTTCAGTTGTATGACTAGGCCGAACGTTGATTGTACAAGCGTCACAAAACGTCCAACTAGTTAGCTGACTTAAAATCAGTCAGGTGGTGAATAAAACAAATATGGCGTCTAACAGCTAACAGCTGACACAAAAAGCACCTATATTGTTAGTTTTTTGCAAATAAATTAGCTTTGAAGTGTGTTGTTTGTGTTAAAATAGTGTGACAACATGGATTTACCTATTATTACGCCGCGGGCGGATAGTTTCAAAGAAAAAAAGTGGCGAAACTGGATAATTATGAACAACAATATGAAGGTACGGTTATTGTTATTGTTTAGTTAATTTGTGAGATAAGAGCTTTGTAACATAGTCTTTTTGTTGAATCTTGTCTGGTGATGTTCACCCTAACCGGACATTACAAAGTTGCTATACTATATCCCATTCAACGACTTCGCTGAATGACGTTCAGTCAAGACGTCGAACGTTACAATCAACGACTTGACGAGTTGTTCTTTAGTCATACAACTGAATAGCGCCATCCAATGAACGGGCTAGCGGTTCAATCAAACAGGAGATTAAACCAGTTGCCTGCGACATATCTACCATATAAAGATGTGTTAGCAGTTACTGAGTATAAACAAAGAGTCACAGTAAACAACGTCGTATGAATTAGGTATGTTATTTATTTTTGACTAAGCTTCTCAACAACAGCATTATAAGCGGCTTGTCTAATTATTTAAGTTGTATTGTATAAAGGACTTATTGTTTCGAGAGCTCCATTCAGCTGTTACCTGTCTAATTATAATGAAGCAAACACTGAACAACCCCCAAACAATATTAATCTACTGCCATTCCATTATATGTTCATAAAATTAAGGAGAATTCAACAAACTGTAGGCAACAGACTTTCGCTATGAACCGACAGACGGGAAGAGAAAAACAAATTACAACTTGGAGTCGAGTTCGACCAATTAAATTTCCGTTACAGTGCTACGGGAAATATGAAATAAAATGAAAAATAAGTCGAGGCCCGCTTTTTTTACACAGAAACTTTTAATTAAGGGATCAAATGACATTACAGTGAGCTCGCGACTAGGTAACTTTTCCTTTGTCTCGGAAAACCGCAGAGTTTTTTTTATGATTAGAGTGTTGTAGCGTGTCGTAATAAGTCTTCGTTGTAGTCAGTGTTGATGCCGAGGGCATGTTGATGAGCTTGAGCATCGCTCGTGATGCTTTGACTGATGATGCCGCCAACTTGTTTATGGCTTAAACTTGAGGTTATGAATGATAGAAGCTCAAGCAAGAGTGAAGTTTTTTTTTGTTTTGTAAAGTAGAAGTTTATTTTGTACTTTCATTGTTTTTAGTGTCTGTAATCGCAATCCGTTCAATATTATATTGTATGAAGTGGAAAGTCGGCCGACGAAAGCTCACTACACAGGATTCAGATGAAAAGTTTGCACTTAATGTGGAAACTGTGCTTTTATTTCCAAATTAAACTTAAAGAAAACTTTTTCAATTTGTACCTATTTTATATAATAAAGTTACTTTTCACCAACACATAATAAATATTAAAAAAGAATAATAAAAACTTTTTGTTGCAAAAGATTTCGAAAAGTTTTAATTAAAGATTGGGCATCACGCCCTGCTGCCGCCCGAACAACATTCCTTTCAAGTAAGTACTTACTATGAATTTGGAATTCAATTATATTTATGGAAATGACTAACTTTTGTCCGCGAACCTTCAAGTCATAAAGGATTCTCACGGGAAAACAAAAATAAATATATACCTACATACATACATATACATAGCGGTCAAAATTATAACCCTCCTTTTTGCTTCACGTAGTCGGGTAAAAAGTTGGCTACATGTCTATTGTCCTGGTCTTACTACTTAAATTCATCACTCTGAGCTGCAATCAGAACAAAAGAGCAAAATAAGTACTATAACATAAAAAAAGTAATTATAGTTGTACGATAATTAAAGCAATGTCATAGACATTCGTTTAGTTTTCCATTTGCTTCCCTCATTATTCGTGGAATAAAACTGCATTGTGAACTATCACAAAGACATGAATTTGCCCGGCTAATTTCCTTGCATTACAAAGGATTCGAGTTATGTCGGTAGTGATGTGCCATCGAGAAACAGCAGTGTTTGAGGTTTTAGTTTAGCACAACACTATACACTGCCGGGCAATGAAAAAGTTCCACTCACAAAATTCCGACGACAAAGGATCCGAAAAAACGAAAAAGGATTTTTTTTAAAGATTTAATTTAAAATTGGGACAAAATATTACCGATTTTAGTTGGTAATATGCTCTCTTATGCTCTGATAAACGTACTTCAATGTTGCAGAAGACGGCAGAAGGCGGGTTTTCCGTTTAGAAGTAATTTAGTGCTTTATGTGTGGAACCTTTTCATTGCCCGTGAGTGTATTATATATGATATGTACCTACTTACCTGTTTTCTAAGTACTTCTTCTAAATTTATAAAACATCCCCACGTTTAATCAAACAAAGAAAAGCTACCTACATAGATTTATTTCAATTTTAACTAGCTATTGCCCTCGAGCTTTGTATTTAATAATTTTTTAGCCCCCCGACAACCTTTTTTATTTATATTTTGTTTAATTTCGATACCATTTTAGCTATATTATGGCCAAAAGACATACATAGTTTAGATTTAGGCATACAAAACTCACATTAACAATCTTATAACATGAAAAAAAATACTGTACTAACAACGGTAATGGTGGATCGGAAATGTTTATTCGTCAGTACTGATTATTTCCGTTAATTCCGATGTACGGGACATCTCTAGAGTCTAGTCTAATTACGTTCATTAGGCTTGGGCTTGGATAAAAGTGAGCGAAACACGGGTTCCCGCTAGCCGCATTACTATAGTAACTACTAAATAGGCCCAAATCGGCTTTCAAACAGTCGCTGTGCTCCAATAAATAAATGCTACAGCCGGGGTACTACTAATTACATACATTACATCAATGTGGGTCGTTAGTTCTACGTTATGTGAAGCTGAATAAAGGTTCTTGTTTTATAGTTTGGTTATTTGGTTACAAGGCTTTTATGTAGGTACGAACGTACTCAACTGTCAACTGCCTGGAAAAAGGGTTATTTTATCTTAATTAAAAGTGTACTCTTTCGATATTTTTGTATTTTTACAGATTATCTTATCTTTTGTTATAAATTTTAATATAAGTTTAAGTACATATAATTTCCTTGAGCATAGCACAGCAAACAATAGGTACTTATAAAACTAAATCTTCAACAAGTTTGAAGCATCTAACACTGGGTCTGTAAGGAGCACTACTAACTCTCCGTACAAAACTCAAAGGATCCTACCCATTCGCAAGTTGTACCAAGTTTCCGATCTTACTTACCATATTTTAATATTTTCCGCACAATGGGTGGAGTACAAAGGGAAAATTGAAAGGCAACAAATGGGGGCAGTGAGAGCTTATTCTCATTCAAATGAGTTTTGAAGAAAGTGTTCGAGGCTTTGATGTCGTGATGTAGTTTACGAACTACATTCAACGGTAACTAAAAGGTCACATAAGGTTGCAAAGTTATCCGTGATAAAATGATGGCAAAGTTTATAATAATTTGGTTAATATTAGATTATTTAAATATATTACGAGGACTTAACTTTGCTAAACGATTGTAGACCAATAAAGGGGTCTATATTAAATGTATTTAATTTGAGAAGGTATCTAACAGAGTCTTCAAAAAGTAAACGAACGCTACATTTGTCCATACTTTTTTGAGGAACCTACCTAGCACTACCTTGCTAACTTGTTGAATAGGTAACTAGCTATGTTTTTTTGTATATCTCACAAATATTTATATTCTACAAACAAACCCTGTCGGACTCAATTATGTTCTTGTGTATAAATTCTATCTTACATTTATTTTTAACATTCATAGAAAAGAAAATTACAAAGCTCTGCTAAAATTAAGGTGTTAGAACGTAAACAATGCATGTTTGAAATTGGAATAACAAAAGAGAAATAATAATCAAATTATACTCGAGCTCCAGACAAAAGAATTTCACAAAATAAATTCTATTATGATTATCAAATAGACTCGCTTCTTTTGAAATATAGATAACTAGCTATTGCCCTAGAGCTCCACTTTACGGTTATGGAAAGTAAAATATTCTTCATGAATTCAATTTCCGGGTTGTTTAAGGTTGCTTTTATTATGTTAATCGCTGTCAACTTCCGACGTATATGTACCAAATTTCATCAAAATATATCCAGCCGTTTTACCTACAGTGAAAGGGTAACAAACAAGGGTGTGCATACTCATAAACTTTCGCTTTTAGCTCTATAATAATATTAGATAGTAGGAAACTTTTTATAATTTTATTAAAAGGTAAGTCTTGTATTTTAAACAAGACTAACAACTCTAGAGCATTATCGTAAGCCTTCATACCTCCAAAAGTCGACAATTCTTTCACTCATTTATGCAACATATACATATATTTGTGCAATAATTAAATTTACAAATAGCTTTCCCTCACCTACTTTAGGCATTAATCAACAGTCTTCCCTCAGCTACTATACTCCCAATATCCAATTTTAACATAATCACATAACTAATACATATACATAATAATACACATTATTAATCATAACATAATAATTTAATATAATGATAACGTTTTCTCTCTCGTCTGTTCCCCTCCAGTGGAAGACACCATCCTGAGCCACACCATCCGTCAGCTGACCCCGGCGAAGGTCGGCGGGCAGGTGGTGCTGCGCTGCGAGGTGTCGCTACAAGCTGGCCTGGTGGAGGTCACGTGGCTGCAAGACGGACTGCCCTTGCCTTCAGGATACCTGGGCGCTGGTGAGAGCTGTTGTAGTGGGGTGGAAGTCAGTGAGAGGATACGGTCAAATGCAACTCAACATACGACCGTACCGTACTCATGCCAAGTCAGCGTTATCAAAACGACAGTGAATTTGTAGTACATCCATGAAGAAACTAGTTTACTAGCAAAAATGTATTGCGAATTCAATATCGTTTTGGTAACGCTTAGATGACATGAATACGACGACAGCTGATTGTATTTACCGAGGATATTTTCCTGTTGAGTTTTCTTTCATCTCTGGTTGCCTATTTCTGTCTATAGCAAGTCTGGAAATGCACTAAAAACCTATAAGTACAACCGTATCAAAAAGTATACAACACACTTTGAATGATGAAGGTATCAGTCATCGGACAGCAAATTCCTCACTACCTATAAAATTCTACCTCAAACACGTTAAACATACAAAGACGTGTGATGGATCATCAATCCCTAAATTAAGACATCACAAGTAACCAGCAGTTACCCTGCAGATGCGCGGTGGATCTCCAGCGCCGGCGGGCTGCTGCTCGGCACAGACCTCACGCAAGCGGACGTGCAGGCCGAGTACTCGTGCTTGGCGCTCCACACGTCCAGCCAGCCGCTGAGACTTGCTACTGATGGTAAGTAAATAAAATGGAGAAATAAAAAAAAGAGAATATTTCTACTTTCAAAAAGCTATCACCAAGCACACGGTGCGTTGCGTCGCCGCACAGCAAAGATTTTCCTAATGATTAGTGCAATGCAAAATGTTTTTCACAGGCAAAATCTTTTTGGTGTAGCGCTGCCACGCATTCAATCCTGTGGAATATTTTTGTAGCCATATAAGCACAATTTTATTGTCATCCATTCATTCTTAAATTACTTATTCTTCTATATGATAAGCTCATTAATTATAACGTTAGGTATACATTCCTATATCCTACAAAAATCTTTTTACATTAAACAACTTATGAATTTAGCGTGGCTAATGAAATCTACCTACGCGTGTTTAATTAAATTATTTGTGGAATTAGCATAAAGTTCTCGAAATGGTTATTTAAGCACTCAAATTACCAACTCAACTTGTTAAGCTTAGCTTAGCTAAAGAGGAGCTTTTAGCTTGAGTATGTAACTTATTACTGTAACTTTTAAATATAAAAAGTTTTGGGTAAGTACAAAAGACTCGTAGATTCATAAAATACAATTTTTGTTTTTAAATAAATTAACTCTTAGGAGTGGTCTAAAAATCGGTGGCGGAAATTAAAGTTTTTGATAAAGTATAATTTACTGTAATCCTACCTTGTTGTTATTAAAATAGGATTTGTTATGTTTTTTTTATGTTGGGTATTTATGAAATACTTATACCCATAATTATAATAGATTTGGATTGCATTTTAAAGTTACAAGCTCGTGCAAGTACCTAATTAATATCCAATAATATTGATTGTTTATAATCGTCGTAAGTAGTTACCTTATGTGATGGTAGTCTGAAATAAACTCTGATAAACTAATCAATATATTTTGTCACCAGACAGCAGTTGGCTAGAAAACATAGAAGTGAACTCCATAGAATCTCAAGCTGGAGACACCGTGGTGCTTCCCTGTATCATCCGCCACATGACTGGACACACTGTTACGTAAGTTGTGTAATATCTAATATTTATATAAAGTTATATCTCTGCAGGTGAAGGGTCGTGGTATTTTATCACTATCGGTAAAAACGTCTCGAATCATATAATAACATGCATGCATACATTATTATATACTTATACATATACGTACTATAACAAAAAAGGTGAATGAATGTAAGTATTATATTCCAGAGCGGATAAAGATATATGGGCTCTATATTATTTATGTACGGTGGCCTGCGCCTAAAAGTATACAGGCGGAGTTTTTAAAATCGGTCCCTGATGATGAAGGGACCAGCTACATCTGTTATAAATCTGGGGACGTGTTGTGTGTGATGTGTGTAGCAGTGGTGTTTGAGTGGATGTGCTTGAGCAGCATGTGAGCTTGAGATCGCTATTTTAAAAACTCCGCCTGTATACTTTTAGGCGCAGGCCACCGTACATTAATTAACTCCAAACATATCTTAAGACAGTCTGCCTCACTTCGCCATCAACACCAACAAATCTCAACTCCACTCACTACCCTCTAGATGGCAGAAGCAAGAGCCGACTGGCACCTGGGCACCCTCAGCCGGCGAGGGGCTCACGCGCGGCGGGGCGCTAGTCCTGCCGAATGTCAGACCTCACCACGCGTCCCGCTACGCGTGTTCCACCGGCGCCGACGCCAGCCCTAGAGTCATCATCAGGCTGGTGGTCTATGAGCCGCTGACGGTGGTCGTGACGCCTAATCCTTTGGTAAGATGTTTCATCTGCATTTTATAAGCATTGCCCCTATCGTGCTAAACTCGCTAAACTTAAGTGTTTTGATGACATTGGAAATGTCCATAGTGCAATGTGTTTAATTCTTGACTTCTTCACTTTCGTCAACTATTCACTCTACCTCAAGTAAAAGAATGATATGTATTTTATATAGGTAGGATATATTTAGTCCATCCCATAACAAGCAAAGGATAATTTCATGTTAATTTTCTTTGATCTTTGAATATGATACGGCTGAGCTTCTATTACAGGTTATCCTACATAAATTGCCATAATTATTTGTAAAGTAACAGACCGCTATCCATTGATAAAGAGTTTTTACGGTATTTAGGATAAGATATAATTAAGAAATTTTCTAAACATTCAAATATCGTGACCAGCGCATGTGTCCAGCAGAATAAAATGCATTATAAAAAACAATTCAATTAATCCGAGCGGCTCAATATTAAGCCTCTACAATGCAGCCCCCACTTCCAGATGATAAGCACGGGTGGTACCGGCTTCTTCAACTGCACAGTCCGCGGCGGCCGCGGTGGTGGCGCCACACTGACCTGGCAGCACGAGGGCAGGCCGCTGCACGCGCCGCACCCTCACTCCAAACTGATGCTCGGACCGGTCCGGTCGCACCATGCCGGCTTGTACCAGTGCACTGCTCACGATCACTCTGATACTACTGTGTCGGGCGCCGAGTTGGTTATTGCAGGTGAGATAGAGTCTCTTGTATACGTATCTTCTTTCTGTCGAGACAGTACCCTTTCTAATGAGGTTCGTTCTTCGTGAATTAGAGACTGTCTCCATTAATGCAGGACTATAAGTACGCAAGGCATAATTAACACATTGATGGACACTAGAATAACGGTGAAATTCATAAAAACGCACAACATTTTTGTATGGGAGTTGAGTGTTGATTTGCTGGTGCACATGCCGGCACACTGCCTAGGCGCAGTAAAGAAAACACGACGTCAATGACCGTTGTGTGCGTGTGAGTTCACACTTTTTTCTGTATGAAAACTTATTGCTGTGTGAAAATAAAAACCGGCCAAGTGCGAGTCGGGCTCGCGCACAAAGGGTTCCGTAGCAGCAAATATAATTTACAGTTAAATCAACCTATCTCAAAAACTATAAGAGATACTTTGATCAAACCAAAAATCGTTGAAAGAGTTAATTAGCATGCATCACCTCTATTTTTTTTAGAATTTTATACCCCGTAGTTATAAAAATAGAGGGGGGGGGACATACTTTTTACGACTTTGAGAGCTGATATCTCAAAAACCGTTCACTTTAAGAAAAATGTTTTTTAGAAAACTTTATATCATTTTAAAAGACCTTTCCATTGATACCCCACACGGGTATGTACATCGAAAAAAAAAATTTCATCCCTCAGTTACATGTATGGGGGGCCCCACCCCCAATTCTTTTTTTTACTATTTAGTGTCATATTTTTGTAGCGGTTCATACAACACATATTCCCATCAAATTTCATCACTGTAGTACTTATAGTTTCCGAGTAAATCGGCTGTGACAGACGGACAGACGGACAGACGGACAGACGGACATGACGAAACTATAAGGGTTCCGTTTTTGCCATTTTGGCTACGGAACCCTAAAAAGGTACTCTGGGTGCACATATAACTTTGAAATCCTTCCAAATAAAGCACAAAAAGATGGTCTTCATACAAACTCTAGGTAAAACAGGACTGCATTGACCGTTGTTGAAATAATTAGAAAAAGAGCGGGGACTGCATTCGACGTTATGATTTTTTTCTAAAAGTGTGGTGGACGTCAAATGCAGTCAGTGTCCGTCAGTGGGTTAATAATTACTATTAAAACGCACCCATGTCGGAATTTTGTCTTGCGGAACCAAACCGCGCGATTCCCCGTTGCCGCATCACGCAATATCTCTGGTCTCTAATTTCTAGTCTTTGAAATAAGTCCCTCCTTACAGACAGGCCACCCCGCCTAGTGTCGACGTTCAGTGAAGCAATAACCAGGATAGGTCAGAACGTGGCCCTGCGCTGCGCCGCGGCCGGGCTGCCGTCGCCCCGGATACTGTGGACCCTGGACGAGCGGCCCCTGCCTGCCGCTCCTGAGAAGTAAGTGGAAATATTACAGAAGGGAGCACATTGCTTTTTCAGTAATGATTTCGTTTTACGTATAGAGTAACTGAAACAAAAACAGGCCAATATGCAACAGCTACTAAATTACGTCGATTATTGTTTCTTACATATTTTTATCACCCTGAACCTGAATATATTTGAAAAGTTCTTCTTCCGTACTCTTACAGCTGGATTTCTACAGAGACTTAACTTTTAGGGTTTCAATTAGTTATCCCTTGGAATTGAAACTAGTTTTCCTTCACATACGTAGGTGGTCTGAAAAGTTTCCGACCTCAACGTGAAGATGGTAGCACACATCAATTAAAGTCAGGGAATATAATTGTGCATCTTTTGACAGCAACACTTCAAAGTTTCAGCCATTTTTGACGCGCGGTTTTAATTTTACAGTCGTTTGAGTGAGTCGATTTGAGCATTTCTGTGAAAATGGAAAAAATCGAGTATCGAGCTGTCTTATAATATTTGTTTTTGAAAGGGAATGCCCCTACGCAAATCAAAGATGAGTTAGATTCTGTGTACGGGGACTCTTCACCGTCATTTACCACAGTAAAATTTTGGGCAGCTGAATTTAAACGTGGCCGTAAGAGCTTCGGAGATGATGGACGTTCGGGACGTCCAAAAACTGCAACTACTGACGATAACATCGCTAAAGTTCACCAAATGGTGTTAGACGACCGCTGAATTAATGTGAGAGAGATAGTAGAGGCAATGAAAATGTCCAGAAAACGTGTTTGTCACATACTAAATAAAGATTTAGGCATGAGAAGGCTGTCCGCGCGTTGGCTGCCGCGTTTGCTAACGCCAGACCAACGACGTGTTCGAATGAACATTTCCAATGCTCTGTTGGCGCAGTTTAGGCGCAATAAATCCGAGTTTTGGCGCCGCCTAATAACTATATGAGAGACTATGTAGAAGAATAAAAATAAATTTTAAGAAAAAAAATCTTGTATCTATGTTAGGTCGGAAACTTTTCAGACCACCCACGTAATAATACTATGGTCCTTCAACTCCTCAATTTCAACACACATTCTCTGTCACAAGATCCTTTCTTCAGGTACAGTGTGAGTACGCGGGCGGAGAGCCTGCCCGGCGGCGAGGAGGGGGCGATCGTGTCCACGCTGAGCGTCACCATCAGAAGTGCGGACGAAGGGGGCAGATACGGCTGCAACGCAACCAACTCTAAAGGGTCTCATGCTCACTACGCTAGGATTAATGTTTTTGGTAAGCGCAAATAGTTGATGCGTAGCTAGGTAACTGTTATGGGTGATAACCTGATAATTTTAAGATTGTATGGTTGATGATTATGGTTAATGAAATGTGATTTTATGCAGGCCCCCCAAACATAAGATATCTACCCGCAATACACGTGAAAGCGGATACAGACGTTGTGCTTCATTGTCCATATTCGGGATACCCGATCAAGTAAGTTGCTCATTTGTTTCTTGTTGATTATATGAAGTTTCAGGTCTGAATTAGTTGCCTAAATAATCGATATTGCAAGGATAACAATTTTTCAAGGATGCATTTATAAGCACTCACTTCTTATTAAATGTTGTGGCGTCACTTTCTGTAAATTTTCCTACGATTCCATTGAATTTTAGATATCTGAATAACAATAACATAATACGGCTCGGGAATATTAATTTTCAGCAAAGAGCACTTGCAATCGTGTAACCTAACTTATTTGCTCTACAACTCAATGCACATTTTAGAGAAGTAACCTGGAAGAAGGAAGACGGCTCTCCAGTGGACATGACGCTGGAGCCGGGCGACGACCGCGGGGTGCTGCGTCTGTCGTCAGTGCGGAGCGCCGTGGCCGGGGCCTACACGTGTGAAGTGAGGGCCGAGAGCGGCGAGCTGGCTAGGCGACAAGTGCGGATTGAAGTGCATAGTAAGACGTCTAGCCATTGATTTAAGAATGCCCTTATTATTAATAGTTAGTCTAAAAAGTATGAATCTAAAAAGTTTTAACTGCCCATAGTTTATCTACTTACCTCGAGGTATACTGTACGTGTAACAGGAAATTTAGATATGTGAATGGTTTTACAGAAAGGTGATCAATAGTTTTTAGAAATGTGGTAATTATAACCAGCTATAAATTTTCAGAGCCTCCAAAAATTGCACCTTTCCTCTTTCCCGAAGAAATTGAAGTGGGAGGGAGTACGCAAGCTACTTGCACATTGGTTGCTGGAGACAAACCGATACAGTTTACATGGCTGAAAGATAATCTACCTATCTCTCCATTACTAAAGGTATGGATTTATGCCCTTACTTATAATTTTTTAAACATTGTTCTTTTTATATTTTTTATTCTATAGCGCAAGTTAACTTCTGCCATTTCTTTTTAGTAAAAGTTTTCAGATTTAATTTCCTTTTCAGACTGAGCAAAAAAACATGGATTTCTTTTCATTATTGATCATACAAGAGCTGACCTCTGGTCACAGCGGTGACTACACTTGTCGTGCCACCAACGACTTTGGCAGTGTCAGCCACACTGCCGTTCTATCTGTGAAAGGTAACTGCACTTCAAATTCATAATGTAGGTATAATCATAAAGTGCAAGGTACTTTTGTATTTATAACAATGTTAGAAAATCGTGGAAAAAACTGCTTTTCTATGGAAATATTTTTGCTGTGGCACTTTTTTACTATAGGAAGCATATATTTTTTCAGGAATTTCTAAAAGTCGTAGTTGCTCAGTAAGAGGAACTGAGTAACCGCCTTTCGGTATATTTTTGTTACTTACACACAGCAATTAGCTACGAAATTACCTAAACATTTAGTCATTCTTATTAGTTGAAATATTGATCACCACGCACGAATGTTACCGTATTTTTTTCTCCTTTCTTATTAGAAAGTTATTACTTTCTAACAGAATATCGTATGATGTAAAGCAGCGTCTGCCCTCAGAGCCGCCGGCGTGGGTGTCGCGTGCTCAGAACACTTCCGTGTCGGCCGGCGCCGCGCTGCTGCTGCCCTGCGCCGCCAGGGGACAGCCCAGCCCGAGGATCTCTTGGGAATACTCACAGGGTAAGTTCCATTGTAACAGAGAAATGCTGCGTTGCTTGCGAGGGAGAACCTACTCCGGGAATCTCCTGGAAATACTCTTCGAGTAAGTTTGATTGTTACAGAGAAATGATACTTTACAATAACAAGCATACTTACTGATAACGATGCAAAATTGGCTTCTTTATAGATGAAAGTACTAGTAATCACTTTTAGCTAACTTTCTTAAGATCTCCGAGGAATTAGTTGGGAGGATGCTAGTACATAGATAGATGATTGATTGATGAGTTCTATAGTTGTCGATTGGCCTTTGTTCATATAATCACGCGGAAAAGAAAAATTACAATAAAACCGTTTCTACTTAGATAGATTTGGCACTGCTTCGGCCGTGTACTATCTGGGTGTGATACAATAATTAGTAATACTGTGAATATTATTCGAACACTATTAATATGAATCGAAAACTGTGAATATGAAAACCTGTGAGCTCACCCGTCTCATCTATGTTTATTTTGTATCTACCCTAAAGTACCTATACACAGTTAAAAAGAAACGGTAATCGTAACATAACCAAAAAAAAACATGTGTCTAGACTCTAGACCCAACCTGTCATCAAAGTTTACATTGACTGCAATAACACAGATGGCGAGAACTGGCGCCACGTCCTCTGGAGCCAATCCGAGAGTGCGGACGCGAGCGGGGGCTCCATACTGGTGGACGGAACCATCTGGCTGCGGACCACGGCGCCGGAGCACGAGGGCTGGTACCGGTGCACGGCGCGAGCCCAGCACGCCTTCCTGCATCATGTGTTCTTCTTGGATGTGAGGGGTGAGTAGAGATGAAAAGACCGTGGTCCAACACCAAAAAAACACAGATACTGTAAAAAAAACAAAAGAGCTTATAATTAACACCTAAACTTAAAGAAAATTAACAAAGTAAAGTGGTGTTTGAATTTCAATTAATAGAAACTGTTCGCGACAATCGATAGATAGAGTAGATAACTCGCGAAGGTTCTGGAACATTCTATCACTTTCCAGTAGTTTCGATAAAGTTCTAGAAGAATTAGTATGGATTCAATAGATCTACAATAGTCTAGAAGCTTCTAGAACAATAGTTAGGGAATGTTCCACAACGTCCGCGAACTTTCTAGATGCTTAGTTAGGTACTTATAGTTAGTAGATAAGTATGGATTGTTTATACCTACTTAGTAATAATAATAATAAATAGTGTGACCTCGGGTATCTCTGGAACTTTCGGGAAGATCGCTCGCCGGCCTATATAAAGCGAGGTGTCCGGCGCACATTAAGTTCAGTTTAATAGTAACAGTCGAACAGTTCAGTTCTAATAGAAAGCTCGAACAGTGAACTTCTCCAGAGATCCTCGAAGTGAATAGTGATAGTAATACTGGTGTTTTCTTTTAAGATAGTACCATCCGGCGTTCGTAATAGTTGTGAGTCGTGTCGAAGGGGCTCACATTTATGGTCCTTCTGAGCCGGATAGTTATAGTTGAGCCGGCATTCGTATTAGTTCGTGAAATGACCTTACATTTATGGTCCTTTGTGCATCCGGATTGGAAGAAAAGAAGATGCCTGTAACGAAGTCTCAGAAGTCGTACGCAGTGAAGAGGACTACGGACGAGAAATCTGCCGTCTCCACGACGAGGTCTGCAGATGTAACGGAGTACGCATCGGCATTGGGTACAACCACAGGAGGTACACCAGGTCCACAACCGCCGTCAGAGCCGACGACGGAGACGCTGCACCCTCCATTGTTGCCACCCTCCCCTATAGTCGTTGCCGGTGTCACAACTGCCGTTACCCCCACCGCCGCAGTCAGCGCTGCTATAGATAGTGTCGAGTCAACATCGACAAATCAAGGAAGATCACGTATTTCGTGTTCATTGCACTCCACTGCTTCTCGTGCACGGCGAAGAGAATTGGCCCAGGCTCGATTGGAACTTCTCGAGCGACGAAAAGTAGCGGCCATTGCTAAAGCTGAGGCAGCTATGTTTGATGTCGAATTGGCTGCAGCCAAGGTTGCCGTGCTAGAAGATGACTCGGAAGAGGAGCAGATAGAAGAAAAGGATGAAACCATCAAAGTGGCGCGCACATCCGAGTGGGTGCGGAGAAGTACACCCGCACTCTCACCGCAAGACATCGTCGCGTGCCAAGTCCTGCCTGAACCTGCGGGACCAGGATTCCATGCTGCACAAGCAGCCATGATTGAAGAACCAAGAAGCGTATATCATGCGCCCGATATGCCCACTTGCGTGAAGGCTAATGAACCTATTATGAAGAAGCACGATTATGAGGAGCTCGCTGCTGCCATAGGCTCTGCTGTTGCACGTTCCATGCAGCATACAAGTTCGAGAATAGTGGAACTGCCATACTTTAATGGTGCGTCAACAGATTGGTTGCCATTTAAAAGAGCCTTTGAGGAATCTGAGCACCAACTCAGTGAACAGGAGAACCTGGCAAGATTGCGAAGGAGTTTGCGAGGCCTTGCTAAAGAGGCAGTGCATTGTCTCTTTGTTGGAGCAACAACTGCGCGTGAAGTCATGGAGCTTTTAGAACTTAGATTCGGTCGTCCAGAAGCAATCGCCATGGCTGAATTGAATAAGTTGCGCAGCTTACCGAAGTTATCCGCAAACCCAAGTGATATCTGCGTGTTCGCCTCGAAAATTATGAATGTGACGGCAACTATACGAGCACTTGAGAAGCCCCATCATTTGTATAACGCGGAAGTCGTGCGGACAGTCGTCGAAAAGATGCCGTCTGCTTTACAGTTTCGATACTACAGGTTCAACAAAGAACAACCAAAAGACCAGCCGAACCTCATCACGTTATCCAACTTCTTCAAAGTTGTATCCAGTGAAGTTGGTGAATTTGCTTCAGCTGAAATTATTACTGCTGAAGACCGGCGGGAGCCCAGGTCGAGAAAAAAGCACGAAAGTGATTATGTCAATGAAATATCGGTGTCTTCCATAGTCCCCACTTCGTGTCCGGTCTGCAACCATGAGCACAGTACCACCGATTGCCACAAGATGAAGAAAGCCAGCGTACAGGAAAGATGGGAGCTGGCCAAAGCTCATAAGCTTTGCTTCCGCTGTCTTAAAGTTCGACGGTTCGGCCACGTATGCAAGTTTAAGCCATGTGATAAAAATGGGTGCCGATCATCACATCACCCAATGTTACACACGGATACTGTGAAGACTACACACAATGTAACATCGCAGGTGAACACAGTGAGAGTAAAGGTGACGAGAGAAAAGGTGAACTATGTGTCAGGAGACTTATCATTTGACCCCTCATCGAAAGAAGTCGTCGTCAGCCAACCTGTGGTGGAAATCTTGCCCTGCCTTCTCCCGCCTGAACCTGCGGAAGTAGTCGTCGCCGGTGAAAACCGGCGGGAGCCACAGCGGAACAAACCGCTGCAGGGAAATAGAGTGGCTCCTGTAAATAGTGTAACATCGACAAGTGAGCCAGTCAGTGCTGTAAGTGAGGGGCCTACACTGCCGCCCCTAGCTGAAGTCGTCGGAGCACTCACGCCATCCATAGACACGACCCAAGATCGTAGTCTAAAGAATCGTGAGATGAGTGTGAGTGCCATAAAAATGGTTCGTCTCTCCGAAAAAATAGATAGTCCGACAGATAGTGTGTTAGATCGGCATGCGCTGCCGTTACTGGAGGATAAAATTAAGGTATTACCGGCGGGAGAGACCGGACTGCTGCGGAAAAATTGTGAATGCAGCATGTGTGACTCGGCAGTTAGAAGACTGGATCTCATAGACAAGAGATTAACTGACAAGTATTGGGCACGATGGATGAAGAAGTATGTACCAGACTCTCAACAGCAACGAGACAGAGTCATGAATCCTGCGGGCGCCTACCATGGAGATGACCGAGGAGCTGCCCATCGACGAAGATGATGTCGCGACCGCGGATAGTTCAGCTACAAGAGCTGCGGCGGGAGTAATGTTCGCGACAATCGATAGATAGAGTAGATAACTCGCGAAGGTTCTGGAACATTCTATCACTTTCCAGTAGTTTCGATAAAGTTCTAGAAGAATTAGTATGGATTCAATAGATCTACAATAGTCTAGAAGCTTCTAGAACAATAGTTAGGGAATGTTCCACAACGTCCGCGAACTTTCTAGATGCTAAGTTAGGTACTTATTGTTAGTAGATAAGTATGGATTGTTTATACCTACTTAGTAATAATAATAATAAATAGTGTGACCTCGGGTATCTCTGGAACTTTCGGGAAGATCGCTCGCCGGCCTATATAAAGCGAGGTGTCCGGCGCACATTATTGAGTTCAGTTTAATAGTAACAGTCGAACAGTTCAGTTCTAATAGAAAGCTCGAACAGTGAACGTCTCCAGAGATCCTCGAAGTGAATAGTGATAGTAATGGTTCTACCTTTTTTGGCATAAGATTTATTTGCCGAATCTCGTATTGCATAGTAACGTTTGGTCAAAGTCTCGTTACGCCGAAAATCGTATGGCATAAATCTCGTTTAGTAAAAAGTTATTTCGCATAACATTGTTTAGCCTAATAATGGTATGGCCAAATCTTGAATAGCCTAATAATGCTATGGCATAGGTTTATACAAAGTAATAATATTCGTTTGGCTTTAACTTTGACGGAGCGTCTCCCTACATAGCGCAAACTGGTACCTTGTATTGTTTCCGCTGTTTGGAAAACGCTCCGCTCCGCTTCGCTGCGCTCCGCTTTGGTTTTGATGAACATGTGCACCTAACACGCTCCTCCTCGCTTTGCTCGTCGTCGCACCTATTTTTAGGTTTCGATCTCATGGGGTTTGTAATAATTATATTGGTCGTTAACTTTCGATTTTTTGATCATACAATATCGTGATTTTCGGGATGTAGGAGAAAAATACCACAATTTGTACATTTACTACATACTTAATACATTATTTATTAAAATAACATTAGGAGAAACAAAATTATACACAGGTATAGACGAACATAAATTTGAGCAAACGAAACTTAGGTGTTTAAAGATTGTGCCTAAAGAGTTTTAGACGAAACGAGCCTTATGCCACATAAGCCTTGGCAAAGTGATGGTTCGGCCAAAAAAGTTTAGACCATACGAGTTATGCGAAATGAGTTTTGGTCAATAAAGATTATGCGAGATGAGCGGAACCCGATAGTAATACTGGTGTTTTCTTTTAAGATAGTACCATCCGGCGTTCGTAATAGTTGTGAGTCGTGTCGAAGGGGCTCACAGAAACCACAAAACATAGAGATATACTAGTATGTCAATTTTCCAGCAGCGTCTCCATTATATATTTACTTCTATTGGGTCAGCTAATTTAATTGAGATCGCCCTACTTCCATGGAAACACCTAAATTAAAATATGAAACATCAAAACATCGTTCAGCATTCACACTTAAAATTTTCAGATTTTGGTATATTTAGTTTTAGTGTAAGTTTATGTTTAGTTTAATTTTAAGGGTCAAAAGTAAAGGGTTCTGTTAAAATTGCGTCTATCATTCTGCTCAGGATGTTATCCTATCAAAACATTCGTTGAATATATTTAAAACTTTCACTTACATATGTAGCCGCACCTCATATAACTTTATCTATATCAGTTTGTCCATCGGATATCTTGACGTGCATCTGATCACCTTCTTACTCCTTTAACTACCTCTTTACTCTGCCTTCTTTCCTCTAAAGACGCATAAAGACCTATTCAGATCTCAGCAAAAGCTGATAGCTGTCACAAATCGCATACCGTCTCGTCATTGATCGTCTTGCTCTGCTAACATTAGGTCTGAATAGAGCTTTATAATTGTCAAGCTATAATCTGTTGCTCACACAGAGCCTCCGAAGCTATCCCGACACGGCGGCGGCGGCGAGACAAGATGGGTCGTTAGAGGAACCACCGCGAGATTGGCCTGCAACGCCAGGGGAGAGCCAGAAATCAATTTGCATTGGACTCACGACTCCCGGCCGCTCGCCTTGCAGTAAGTTAACTATGGGTTATTTCACTCTGGAACACTTTGACTTGATTCAGCATATACTAAATATACACCCACACCGTTTCACGTACGGATATTTTTCTCCTTTTCAACCCTAGATCAACTAGTGAACAAGGGAAAATATTCGTTGGATTGTGATTTTGGTCTTCGAGTACCTTATAATGTAGGAGACACAGATGCAACAGAATGATTTATTTATCAGAGCTATAAACATCTGTCGGATATACTTCTCTACATAATTTGTCGTACCTAAACACATGTCATGTAGAATTAATGAGTAATGAGCTATTTACACAAATGCGATCATTCACGGTTGCTAACGGCTCGGAAGACAGAGAATAGGGAGCCAAATTCCTATTTGAATTATTAGAGTACCTCACGCAGTCATGCCAATAACGCGGATTACCGGCCGGATTTGCGGTTCAATTAACAATGATATACGGATGATTTGAATGGCACATGGAGTCAGCTTAGCCATGTTATTGAGGTTAATGATTTATGTGGGAAAGGAAAGGAAACAACGAAGAAAATTAAATGTTTTTGACGAACCCTCTAAATAGAACAATAATCAATACATTAAAAGTTGTTAAAAATATTAATACACCAATCTAAAATCACAGTTACAAAAAAATAGTTCATTATTTAGTTTCGTGGTTATCCGAGATCGTAAATGATCGAAGAAGCATTGTTCTAGCTCTTTTTGACCCTACTCAATGATTTATAAAAATATCTATAAGTTTATAAAATAGCATCCTAGCGCAAGGAAGGTATCAGATTCCCTACCTCATATTTTCCTGTCCACCAGCTTTTTAATTACAAAACAGAAGCAAATTATATTTTTCAACATTCAATAGAATTGAAATTTCATTCACAAAGAACCACTAAGCTAAAGCCAACAATAAATCTTCTATTATTTTTCTGCAAACGAATAGGTAGCTGTAGAACAATTAAGTGGGTCCCGGCTCGTTTATAATGGAACTGGCGATAACTCACGTAAACTCACATCCGATAAATAATAAGAACAATAGCCATAAATGTTGCACTTTGCAATTGAGGTACTCCTACATTGTAGGTACTTTTAGTATGTACTTTAAGTATGTATTTCTGATTTTAACGTTAGCGTTATTTACATAGAAATTTCAATTGTTTTAGTTCAAAGTAAAGGTAGATATAGGGTGTTATAGTATTAACGAAGTCTCTACACCTGCTCATATTTATTCACGTCTACAGTTTCCGTCACAATATTCTACATCATTGGGCAGTGCATTGTACAATAGGGCATACTGAAAGCAACGTGAGGTTCTAAGAATTGAATTGCAAAATGACTTGCCGCTTTGCTCGTAGACCTACATAGAAACACGAAATACTTTGTGTTTGTGAATAAGGAGAGTGCTCCATTTTGCCAGCAGGCGTGAGTGCTCGAGATGTAGGCTACGAAGCATTGAGACTTTAGCTGACCATTTTTGTAATTCAGTTGTTACAAAAGGTGTTTAGATAGTACTTATATGTATATAGTGTTAACAAATGCCTCTCTGTGGCAACGCACATAATACTTGAAGCTTGATTCCCACGCTACGATGCTACGGATCCTCACGCACAGCTGACGACCGTGGGTAATTGCTTTTCAGACGGGTTTTATACTACCCATACTGTTGATTATGATATCCGACCTGCTTTAGTCACGTGACTCTTACAGCTGGGTTAGGAACCTTTTGATTGTTCAGTGCCTACATATGAACCTATAGTAATATAAATTGTTTACATGGTGTTAGAAAAAGGGTATATATAGTAAGCTGAAAGGGGGTGTTTTGGTGATAATTCTGATCAACTTTTGTTTTACAGTCTGTTTTTTAATCTCAGATACTAAATTGACAGATTAAGGACGGTTCATCAACAGTCGAGTGTCCCGCCAATACTACGATACGTCATTTAATCACGGGAAAATCGACTGTTGATAAATCGTTCAGAATCTGTCATTAAAAACAGACCTTACGACTTTTGGAAGTTCGTAAAAATGTGTTCCCCTGGGTCACTCCCTTTCGGCTGACTATACCAGTCAAAGCACCTTTTGCAACACCCTGGATAAGCATTAAGCATTCCCTCCTTCAGTGGGTCAGGCGGCGTGGAGACGCGTGATGCGGGCGCGGGCTCCCTACTGACGGAGCTCACCATCGCGCACGTCGGGCCTGAACACGCCGGCGAGTATGCCTGCCACGCGAGGAACCTCTACGGCAGTGATCAGCTCACCTTCCGGCTGTTTGTGAAGGGTAGGTCTTACATAATAAAGCTTAGATAGTACGCCGGCCAGCTTACCCTTCGTCTCTTTTTGTGAAAGGTATAATACGTATGTCTTGGCGCATCCTACCCATATAGGCCCCGAGTTTCGGCTGTTTATTAAAGATCAACCGGTGATATGATTAATCCCTTGTCCAAAGCAATCTCCTTCTAGTAGCGTTTACGTGCCACTCACCCTTGTAAATCATAAAATGTAAGTATTTATCAGGCAACCTTTATCAACTCAACCCAACAGAACGTCCAAGCACGCCGGAAGAGATGCGCGTATCAGAAGTGTGGTCGCGGCGCGCGCGCGTGACGTGGCGCGTGGCGCGCGGCGCGCTCGTGTCGCACTACTCCGTGCAATACCGGGCACTGTCGCGCGACCCGTCGCCCGCGCCGCTCGAAGCCCCGCTCCCCGCTCTGTTAGACTCGTGGACTGGGCCTGATGTGCTCAATCTGACGCTGGCTAGTTTGGATTTGCTGCATGTTGCGTGAGTGTTATGGTTGTTGTTTACGTTTGGAGGTTCCTTGGTGTAGGAGCACATAGTTGTTACGATTTTAAGAGCCAGACTGTTAAGATTGAATTTGAAGGTCTATCTATCTTACAATCTTACGATTACGAACTCTACAGACGAGACGCATATTTAAAATGTTCATATTGTTAAGATACGAAATAACTACTTCATGAACATGGTTGTATATCAGACTACAGTCTTGCTACCTGGATGATTTAACTTGCACCTGGCTGATAAGAACTAGGGGTCAAGCCTGTCTCTGTCACCTATTACCTGTAATCTGATTCTCATCAGCCAGGAACCTAGGTAGTATGTAACCTCGCGTTACCTCACAGGTCGGAAGGCCCAAGTCGCGCGGGCGCGCTACTAGCAGGCCTGGCACCCGACACGCGCTACGCGCTGCGCCTCGCCGCCTACAACGACGTGGGCGCGTCGCCTTACACCGCGCCGCTGCACTTCACTACTCGCGAGGAAGGTATGTTGATCTACCTATATGGAGGGTTAGTCTAGAAAAAAATTAAATTGGTAAGTACTTTCAATCAATTAGGCAGGGGGTTCACTCTATGTGACGAAAAACTAAGTTTCGGAGCGCTGCATCGTGAGCCACTCAGTATAGAGTATATAGAGTAACCCTTCAGAGTCGCGGTTAGTGCAGCAGAGCTCCGGAAATTAGTTTTTCGTAAGCTCAAGTGACCCTCCTGTAATGTATGTTTATGTAAGGTAACCTAGTTACCTATGTTTATGTGATGAAAGTTCCCCGCCCGAATAACTTGCTTTAATAAAATTTCTTCACTTCATGCTAATTTTATACAGCTCCCGGCGGGTCACCTCGCGACATCACAGTTCGGGCGCTCAAAGCAAGAGAACTACACATCACTTGGCAGGTAATTTTTTTTAAATTAATCACTGATAAAATTTACTTTGTACCTTAAATATACACTATATTATAGACTACACAAAAACCTCCATTACACACTCACTTTCTTCTCCAGCCACCGCTAAGAGAAACATGGCACGGCACTCTCCTAGGCTACACAATCAAATGGTGGGAGGTGTCAGAGGAAGGCAAGTCGATGTCCAGCGAAGGGCCGGGCACGGAGAGTGGAGCTAGCGCCGAGGCCACAGGGACCACCCTGAGGGGCTTGAAGCCAGCCACGCGGTACGGGGTCACGGTTAGGGCGTATAATGCAGCCGGTAGTGGACCCCCGTCGCCCCCGCATTATAGACATACCTTGGAGTCACGTGAGTTCAATTTGACATCTATGGTAATAAAGTCTATTTCTATAACTTACAGCAAGCTAAAGTATTTATACTCCCTATAAAAACTGTCCCACAAATAGTTATAATAATAAGTTCACTTTAAGTGCACTTTGCAATTCCAATATCCGAGCTGCGAGTTCCGCAGAGCGCGATGACGTCACCGCGTAAATAAATCCACGCTGCGCCGCCTCTCTATCGACGCAAAGCGGCCATCGTAAATTTTCCCATCAAAATGCAAAATGGCTTAATTGGACCGTAGCCTCTCAGATGTAGGTCAAACGATTCAGGATGAATTGATGGCCACTTGAAAAGTTTACTTGTTCATATTTTTACAGCAAAGAATGCTTAAGTTTTAAAGTTAAGTTGTTTTGTAGCGCCGACGGCTGGGCCGGAAAGATTGTCGTGTGTATCGGGGGGTTCAACATCGCTGCGTGTTTCGTGGAGGTTGCCGGCTGTAGAGCACAGAGGGGGGGTCATCACACACTACACCTTGCAGTACACGAGACGAGATGCTGACCCGCTGCTGCCGCCGCAAGACGCTCATTTGCGTGTTCAGGTTTGATTGATTTTAGATTATGTAGTATGATCATATTTTAGTAAAATTTAAGTATAGTGAAAACAACTAACTACTACTAAGTGAAACAACAACAAGTGAGAATATCGAATTCCCAGATTTCTGCTATATTCTCGGAATCTTTTCATAGTTTGTTAAATTATTTACCCATATCCAAAGCTAGGACTGAATACCAAACATTCCAGCTTTGACTGAAGCGTACAATTAAGAGTCCACGGCACAATACAGGGTCTAATGAAGTGTTAATTGTAGGGGGAAGAAGCGACAGTGTCTCGGCTGACGGCGTACGCGGAATACGAGATAAGGGTGCGCGCACACAACGCGGCGGGCGACGGGCCGCTGAGCGCGCCGCAAGTGTGCCGGACCGATGAGGATGGTGCGTTATAATCACTTACATTTCTTTCTCGTATTGAAATTGTTGAATCATCATAAAAAATGTACATCACAAAACTGATTGAGGACTTTTAGAGCTTGTGTGACAATGACAACCCGCTTGCCAAGCATGAAGATTATGGCAATAATCTTGAAGCAGTTTCATGTCCTGCTAAGGATTATTACAGGCTGTGCATTTGCGTGCGTTTTACAGAAGTAAATAATTAATTACCTCTACACAGTCACTTGTTGAGTCAACTTCTAAATTTTTTTCGTGTCATTATAAACCCCACTTGATGCTAAAATGGCCAGATAGACGTGAGAGTAAGGACCACGTACTTATGGCCGACGACGGTCTTTCGTTTGTCACCTTCGATTCGCGTACTTCACAAACAAAAAAACATGTCGAGCTTTAAGTTACGCGTACGTCTATCTGGCCCTTTTGTCTAATTCCCTTCAAACAGCTAGTTATAAACAAATGTTTGGTTCGTAGTGCCGAGTGCCCCTGGAGGCATGAAGCTGGTGGCGCTGACAGAGCGGTCTCTGCGCGCCTCGTGGCTGCCCCCGCCCGAGCCCAACGGCAGGCTTACGCACTACACGCTCTATGTCAAGGATCTGTCGGGGTAACGTTTATTGAGTTTTATTTTATTATGTTTTCAGCCCTTATAGAATAGAAAAAAAATGTACTTACATACGTAATTACTTATTTTTCTTGTATTAGTTCAAATAAGCTAAGCCGCTATTATTCGTAAATTAAAATTCTTGTTTTGTTTTTATTAGTGAAGTGTCTTGATCACAATTGTTCTCAACCGTATTTAATGAAAAATGGTTCAGCTGCTCAAAATTTAAGCACTTATCACTCAGGCTTGTGGTCCTCACATTTCAATTAAAATTAAAAATGCTTCTCACTATATATCCCTAAACTTACCACCACAACTACACCTCCCCAAATCTTCACCACTCACAACAACCACAGATCACAAGAGCCCAACGTGTCTCGAGTGAGCTCGTGCGTCGACCCTGAAACCTCGGGCGGTGCCACAGAGTGCCTCAAGGCGCTGCGGGGGCTGCGGCCGGGACGGACCTACGAGGCGTGGGTCCGGGCCGCTACTGCTGCTGGTGAGGGGCCGCCGTCGTCAGCTGTGGCGTGTCAGACTAATGCTTTGGGTGAGTTTAGGGATGTGAAATAGGTGACCAACAACTTGAACAATAGAATATAGATTAAAAACATACGTACATACATACATTACAGCGAAAAAAACATATTTATGGGGAGTTGTCTAAGGAAGTAAAACATTCCACCCAAATATCCATATCCTCAAAAAAAACGCTTTAAGCCACAAGACCGCGATTTAGTATACATATAAGTTATGTAACTTATTCTGTTCTGTTTTGTGTACAAATAATTGATCACTCGATCACTAATAAAAGGTACCTATTGGTCAAAAGATCCCAATGAGAGTCATATTTTATGCATTTCTTAATGAGGTCCTCTACAGCTTCGACACGAACACAAGAAGGATTCCGCGAAGCTGTCCTCATTATTCAATGCTTTCTAAGAAGTAAACCGACTTTGTGCCGTACCACGACGCAAATCTGAAAAGCGGGTAATATTCGTCGCTGTTTCATGTTTGCAGATTTGTAAACTGGCACATTTTTCAATTAGAAGATTCTTAGAAGTACTAACTACTAAAGTACCTACAGGCTAGTTTAGAATGGAGCTGTATTAATTCTTGTTGCAAACAATAAGAATCATCTTTTTGGCCATATAACTATTTATTATTTTTAAAATCATTATTCTTATAGCACCAGCAAGAATATCGTCTTTCGGAGGCATAGCCATGGGTGCAGCCGGGGGCTCCATATCTTTAAGATGCGTGGTCGGTGGGACGCCCCCTCCGGCTAAACGGTGGCTGAGAGGTGGGAGCCCTCTGCATTTGCGACCTCCGTTCCACATTGATGGCGACGCCTTGCTTATTCGCAGTGAGTCATTGTTTTAGTTTTTTACTGACGTAACTATTTTATTATATATTTTACCTCTTCATATGTAATTTTGGACTGAATTCCATATTTGTTACGTATCAATTTAAGCATCAAATTTATTTTAACCATTGATAGCTTTCATATTTCTTTAAATTACGTTAAATAACGATTTCCAGTGGCAGCAGCGTAAAGCCAATTTAAAACTTTACATTTCTCCGTCCCCCCAATTCACACAACCCCTCTGTCCCCATAACAACTCACACTCAACCCCTCCTAGGTCTAGAACTCTCACACGCCGACAACTACACCTGCGTGGCCGAGAACCCGCACGGCTCAGACTCCGTCACGTGGAAGGTCATTGTCCTGCGGCCGCCAGTCCCACCGACCCTGGCGCTGGTGGAGGCCCGGGCTAGGGAACTGGAGTTAGAGCTACGGCCGGCGGCTAGAGCGCCCGGACATGCGCTGGCTAAAGCGTATACGCTGCATTGGAGATTGGCTGCGCCTGAGGTACGCTATCTTTCTATCGTGAAGCTGGATTTTCTACTTAGTAAGGTGGGTCATGATTTTTCGTATGTGGCCTCCGAGATTTGGAGCTTATGAGTGAAAGGAAGTACGCTTTGACTGAGAATATGAAATATTGGTTTTATTGTAAAAGTATGTTAAAGTCTTGATACGAAATTTGGATTGCATTATCTGGAAATTCAATATGAAACATAATTGAGGGACAGATTACCCTGATTACTGTCGTAAATTATTTTTTCTTTGGTTCTAATAAAATCACTGGCTAGAATCCTCAAAAAAACTTTCATACATTTTACGATTTATTTATTATCATCATCATCATCACGACCCATTATGTCCCCACTGCTGGGGCACGGGTCTCCTTCCAATGAAGGAAGGGTTTATTATACTCTACCTAATTTTCTGGCAGGGAGAATGGCGCGTCCAAGCCGCGAACCCCGGTCCCATAGGGCTGACGGGGCTGCGCTGCGGCTCGGCCTACCGCGCCTACGCGGCCGCCGGGGGCCCGCCCGGGCCCGAGCTGAGTGTGCGGACCACCGGGGGGCCGCCCGTCGCGCCCGCTGATGCCAGGTATGTTGGAATACTGAATGAAAAAACTTTAATGATGATAAACTTTTATTTATGTACTTTTATTTGTAATATTTGTACAATAAAGAATTAAATAAATAAACAGACTTTCCCTAAAAGGATTTTTTTATATTGTATATGTATGTAGCATTGTGTTACAACACTTACAACATTATTCGACGTTAGCCATATGGGTTTAATGAATGGTGTATGAGTGTGATGTTAGATGGACAGCTATTAGACAGACATTGGCCTGAATCTTACCAATTTTAATAGAACTCTCAGACTTCATATTATAATTTAATTACGTCTAGAGAACACACAGGGTAATATGAATCCAATATATAATGTATATAAATTGTACTTGATTTCATGGTACAGTAAGGGGCAGATAAACCTGACCCCCCTCAGAAGCATTGTTAGTATGAGAGGGGGGTCAGGTTTCTTTGCACCTGACCGTACTTAAATACAACAAAATTACCCAGATGGATCCACGCGAACGCGACGCACGCGCGGTTCGACACGGGCGTGTGGGCCGACGGGGGATGCGGGCCGGTGGCGCTGCGCCTCGAGTGGGCCGGCTCGGGCGCAGCCGGCGCCAGAGACGTGCCTATTGGGGGAGAAGTCATACTAGGAGGTTAGTAAAAGTGGAGATTGTTGATGGTGTAATAATAGCTGACAGCATTGAATAACATCACGTCTTGACTATCGTCACATCTCAGCGTAAGAGATAATCCCCCTTAGGTAGAACTAAAGATGTATTGAGAACGTCGGTGTGTGGGCCGACGGCGGCTGCGGGCCGGTCGCGCTGCGCCTCAAGTGGGCCGGCTCGAGCGCGGCCGGCGCACGGGACGTGCCTATTGGGGGAGAAGTTATATCAGGAGGTGAGTTTGGGAAACGGAGATTGTAGGTTTATTTTGTGGTATATCTTGGTTGCTAACGAAATGTTGAGGATGAGTACCTACAATACATGCACATGAATATAGATTAGTTCCTAGTTCAGTCCTATTAGAATCACCGTACTACAGTACTGCTACTGTATAGGTACTATTATGGTACTGCTTAAACCTCAATATTCACTATTTAAACTTATTTACTTACTTGGTTTTTATTTTACCAATCATCACGCCACAAGAAGGATACGCATACCTATACTTCACGCGTTCATTCCACCATCTGATCTCCCAAGGTCTAACCCCGGGTTGCCGCTACCGCGTGGCTGCCCGCGCGTCCAATGAAGCCAGTTGGACTCGCGAAGTCTACGAGTTCACCACGACAGCGTCGGAAGGAGGGTTCGCGGAGGAGGTCGACGCCCCCTTCCCTGCCACGGCGGGGGAGTTAGCGCTGCTGCTCGCGCTCTGTGCCATGCTGTCCCTCGCCGCTCTCACGATATTGGCCATATTGCTGAGGAGGAAAAGGTGAGGTTTCCATACAGGGGTTTCTAAAAGGGTGTAGTTAGCCAAAATAAGGTGAATCAGGGGGTCATTATGAAAAAATGTTCATAATGAATTTTGCTTTTCAAAAATCATATTTGTTACGTAAGTTTTAAATATGATTTTCGCGAATTTACAAAAGTCGTATAACAGTGGTTGTGTTAGAGGCGTCACTTTCGACATCCTATATTTATCACTTTTGCATAGGGTCATAAAGCTACTGTAGTAGCTGCAATGCAACACCTACGTATTTATGGTACAGAAATCATGGAACTGAGCAATGCGAGCATGCAATCAAAGCAAGATTCACCCCAGTATTGGCGCCGTAATTGGTGAACTGTGCGGGGGCGTCCCTGCCTGTTTCAGTACATTGCATTGTTGAGGAGGAAGATGTACGAATACTTATTTAATTTTCAGTACTGATAGTACAATTTTGTATTCGAATATTACTGTCTGAAAGTAATACATATTACTGATTTTGATCATATATGAATAATATACTTAATATATAATAGAGGTTATCTGTTAATAAAAATACTTATGTACCAAAAAGACGTGACTTTTCTAGTAATAATCCAAATCGATTTTACAAATGTGCTTTTCAAAATTAAATATAACGACAATCAGCAAATTCAATGGACCGAGCGATTCGGTCTAATGAAGTGCGATACCTCCGGGTCCAAATCCGCTTTGTCTGTGAAAAAATGCGTGATATCATTGAAACAGAATTTGTGCCGAATCTGCCGGTGACAGAGCTCCGACGCGGGTGCTCCATCGACAATTAAATATGTCGTTTGAAGTCGTTTGCCTCCGTCAACCCTTTGCGGAGCGTTTTGTCGACAAAACCCGAATTCAGCCGACACGAAGAGTCGTCGCTAAAAATTAAACCTTCCACGAATCTCTATTTTTCATGGATTTCGAACATTGAGAATATCTAAAAACCGTAGTTACTGAACAATGTGAGCATTTATACACCTCAATGCTGTAAGAGGATAGTTTTCCATTAAATTAAAACCTACACCGCCAAGTTTCGAAGTTATGAACTTATAAAGTATAGCTCACTGAAAGAGTAGACACTTCATACTCGTAGGAACTATCAGAAATTCTGTTACAAAGTCTTAGTTGCTTCGTACGCCGAAATTAGTTTAGTGACGGAACGACGCCTCCGTATTCAAATGAAGGCGTATTATCTACGGAAATAAGTCAGAAAGTGACGTGAAAGAGGAATAAAATGGCGGTTTAAAAGCACATTGTAATAAAGTTTATTCACGCAATGGAAGAGTGCTGTAGCTATTTGGTATAATTTATCGCGTCTCGCTGCTACATAGTCGCGCAAATGGCCACTGTTCCATCACGGGGCGCGATTTCTTGGCACTCTTTTAAGCACTGTAGCGGCGACGAGTTATTACGTTATACGTTTTTATTTAAAAGGTTTACCTTTTCCAGCTCTTAAATTAATTTAATACAATTTATTGTTGGAGCGTTATGGTCCTTTTTATTATCTTTGTGACGCATTACATTTTATGACTTAAAATGTGACTTTGCATTAAAATTTAGGGTAACGTAATTAATTTACCAGAATCATCAAATTACTTAACGTAATGTCCCAAAAAGGCCACAAACCTTGTTGTACTTAACTTTTAGCTAACTACAAATGAACAAGTGTAATAAATATAAATACGGAGTTATCCAATCACAAATATCATATTTTTCATCGGTAGAGCATAGAACTATTGACCGCGGTCACAGTAGTTAGTTCGCATAAATCATCGTCCTCGACGGATTCGTCAATATCATCGCCGCAGCGAGCGGTATATCAACGTAGGAACATAACCTACAGAGCGACCACTGTCAGCGCGTCATCGTCACTCGCCTGACCTATTTGCTCAATGAGGAATCTCTGCAAATCTGGTGCAAAATAATCAAATTTATCTGAACTATATTATTTACTTATCTCTGTGATTTCAGTACATAAATGTTCTTATTAATTTAATGGAAATGAATATTGATTTCAGAGATTTTTAGAGCGGGTTAATGGATTGTGTATAGCAAGATATTTTAGCGTAAAGGACATTGAAACAATACAATAATATACCGTACAATATCGATAGGTTGACGCTAACGTTTAAGGCTGTTTTTAACAGCATGCGGATTTGATCACGCACTCAGGATTGCCCCGCACGAGTTTATATTTAAGTATTCATTGTAACACGTGGAACATGCACGCGAGACGTGGGAAAATGGCGTACCATCCCACGTGCGTGATGAAATCCGCATGGTGTTAAACTGTTTTTAAGTAAAGTTAAGTTAAGTACTGTTTACACTAGGAGTGACGGCGGCGTGGCTCGCGTCACGACGAACGCCGAGAAGGCGGGCTGCGGCACGTACCGCGCGCCGCCGCACCAGACGCCCAAGCTGCCTCCCGACCCGCCAGGTATGTAGCCTTTAGTTTTAACAACTTTTATTCATTCTATTTTTCAATGTTTTTAACGAATTAATGATGTGCGTTTGTTTGTTATAAAAATAATAAGCTAGAATCTAGATGATTGTGGTAGTCAATTGAAAAAAGTAGTACCTTTTCAGCCTGCCAATGAAAAACTTTTTAAACTAAATATTTTATCATTAATATATTATTTTACCAATACAATTATATTGTACAGGTGAACTACTATATTTTCATTGTGAGAACAAACAAACTTTACAAAAGATATAGAAAGTTTGTGGTGAGTTACCAAAAACAAATCACCTGGGACATAAATTATAAATGTAGATTCAGTTTGGTTCCAATTTAAATTAGATCACGCACCTCATAATGATTGGTAGTAAATATTTTCAACCGCATAACATAATACAATAATTATACAGAAACTGAACTGAACTTTTACACGCACGTCCCACACACCGCGAACGGAAACCTAACTTTTGTTCACAACTGTTATTTGTTTTCAGGCTTTTGTTCTCCCAAACAAATTAATAAACGGGTAATATTGTGTTCTGTTAGGACCGACAAAATGTTACATTAGATTTATGTACTAGTTATATTGTAATTCAGTTATGGTACTGTTTGAGGCTTGGGAACTGATTTCCACTAGCGAGTTTATTACGTTTCCGGGAAAAACGTGTTCGACGTTAAATTTACATGCAACCAGCAGTGGGCGCTGCGGTTTATTGTGGTGTAAATCGGTGTGATGATGCGATTGAAAATATATTATTTATTCACAAAATATAGCATGTACCTACATTGTGTATTCGAAACTATGAAGCCACTGAATCTATAATGTTATCAATCAATCTCTAGCGGAAAACTTATACTGGGTCTTCCTTACTGAGTTTCTTAACCTGATTTTTTAATTAATAGATGACAATGTTATTATCTAAAAACCTGTATAAATTAACCTAAAGTTTGAAATCAACGGACAGTGGCGGTGGTTTGTGGCTCTGACAACTATGTCGAAGGTCCCGGGTTCGATCTCCGCCCTAGGCAGATATTTGTTCTCTTTGCCTTGTTTAATATTGCCAACGTGCCCGCCAAGCATGAATATTATAACAATAACCCTCCAGTATATAAGGAGGCCTATGTCCTCCAGTAAATCATCAGTCTGTGCGTTTCATCACCAATCTCTCACGCCCCTACAGACGTATACGAGATAAGTCCGTACGCGACATTCGCGGGCCCGCCGGCGCCGAGCGGCGGGTCGCGCGCGTACACGCTGCAGCTGCGCGCGCTGGCGCGGCACGACGACGACAGCGCGCCGCCCGCGCTGCTGCCCGACTGCTGTGACGGTATGTGGACAGTGTATTTATAGCACATAATAACATTGTATAAATAGCACAAAACAAAGGAAGTCGATAAGGAATATTGGTTTGGTGGGGATAGAATACTCCTTCAGGGGCGGCGGTCATAGAATATGGCAATAGCGCGCCGCCGGCGTTACCACTACCGCCCGCCGGCTGTGAGGATATTGTATGTTACAAAACAGAAATGTATGTCACCCCCGGCTAAACAGTTTAACTCTGCTTCTCATGGTTGGAAATAGATGAATTAAACAATATTATTTTATCGATACATACTAACAATCTCTAGGCTAAGTATTTTCCATTCACATAAAATCATGTGTTTGCGCTGGCATTGCATACGTTATCTTTTGTTTGGTGTAGATTGTATAACGAGGAATATCGGTGGTGCTAGCTAGACTGCTCCTTGAGGAACGCTGGCCATGCACGCAGGAATCGCACGATGGCAGCGCCACCCTTACATTTACTTACATCTAACCCTACACGGTGCTACGACGTTCGTAGCGATTTGCTACGAACTTCGTAGCAGTTTGCTACGCCATTCGTAGCCATTGCTACGACATTAGCACCGTAGCGTAGGCTCACACTAGCCGCGTTATAAAATAGTTCAGTATTTTAAATGTGAATTTAGAATAGACTTTTCAATGACATAATGTATTCTTCAACAGAAGAAACGTGCCTCGACGCGTGTGATGCGCAGAGGCGGCGGCGGCGGCGGCGGCACTACTGCCCCGACCACGGGAATAAATATGGTAATTAAAGTATATACAGTACTATACTACTACTATGTACTATACAGTACACACTTACTTGCACATAGTGAATTTATCGATATTTTAATGATTTGCCTAGGATATAATTATGTTTTGATGGAGATTTTCTTACCTAGAGAGAGCATTCATAATTGATTTTTATTTTCTCTTTCAGGTTGTTCACAAGACTCTGGAAGTTGAGAAACGAAACTGCCAAATTATGTAGATTAAATATTATCTAGTCGGTGTAATTAGGAAATTCAGTTATACATATGTATATGTATACAAAAATTTATACAATAATATTGTCTATTTATACATGATGGCTTTCATTTCTAGCCCCCACTCCTATACTTCCTCCCACTTTATTAAGTACCTGTAGGCATTTATGTAGGATTTAAGTAGAAGTTGTATTTATTGTAAATTCAGATAAGTACCTGGATAAAAGGATATGTATCTAAACAATAAGATCTTATTCATCACGAGTATCACGACACATTACATTACCTAATTGACAATTTATATACAGAATTAATCTCAATTTTACAAGAAGGGGCAATTTTAAGTTTTAAATCCCAACACGATGCACAGAAAAAACGTAGGTATGTTCCGGGGTGGAACTATCATGTACAGAGTAGCCACCAGGTAGCGAGGATGCACTATAGGCATTGGTTAGAATGTGGTAGACCTAGGTCTGGTCCATCTTATGACCTAATGTGTACATCTCGGCGAAATTTTAAGAATAAATTAAAGTGGTGTCAGTCAAATGAGGACAAAATTAAGATGGACATTTTAGCCGTTACCAGGAAAAGTAAAAACTTCTCACAGTTTTGGACAGCCACAAAGAAAATGAGTCACAGATCATCTGTCCCGGTAAGTGTAGACAAGTGTGATAGTCCCAGTGAAATAGCTGAACTGTTCGCAGACCACTTCAAGGTAAAGCCGTTACCAACGGCGAGCGTGGAGAGTGTGCCCGACACTGAGAGCCGAAGCGATCAACCGAACATCAGTTTTACCAGTAAGGAGATAGCACTAGTGGTAAGGAACATGGTCCGTGGGAAATCACCCGGGATCGACGGGCTCAGTGTTGAGCACATCCTCTACGCAGGTGATCACATCTACACTGTACTGAGTGCGCTGTTCAACAGATGCATTGCCAACGGCTATCTCCCGGAGCAGTTGATGAAAACTGTCGTAGTGCCGGTGCCTAAAAATAAAACTGGAGACCTTTCAAGTATCAGTAACTACAGGCCGATATCACTGGGTACTATCCTCGGCAAGGTGCTGGAGCGGCTGCTGCAGCCTGAGCTGGTGGGCCAGTTAAGAATAGATGATTCTCAGTTTGGTTTCCGTCCCGGTCTCTCAACGGATTCTGCCATCCTGGCATTAAAACATACAGCAAAATACTATACGGAACGTGAAACAACCGTCTACGCATGTTTTCTGGACCTAAGCCGGGCTTTCGACTTAGTAAATTACAATTTACTATGGAGAAAACTTTACGAGGCAAATGTCAACAGTCAGGTGGTGGATCTGTTGAGATACTGGTACGGAAACCAAACGAATCACATTAGATGGGGCGACACCATGTCTAGCGAGTATAGGCTAGAATGTGGTGTGCGTCAGGGTGGACTTACTTCTCCCGATCTGTTCAACCTTTATGTGAATGACTTGATTGTGGAGCTGAGGAGCACCAGAATTGGCTGCCACATAGGTGATGTTTACATAAACAACCTAAGTTATGCTGATGATATGGTGCTCCTCAGCCCCTCAATCGAGGGTCTTCGTAGGCTTTTGGACACATGTGCTCGTTATGCTGAAGCGCATGGTCTAAAGTATAACGAGAAGAAAACGGAGATGATGGTATTCAGGTCGGGGAAGGGTCCTGAGAGAGTACTTCCACTCTTTTTAAGGGGGGCGCCAGTTCGGGTTGTGGAGTCATTCAGATACCTGGGACACGTGCTCACGTCAGATCTACGTGATGATGCAGACCTGGAGAGGGAGCGCAGGGCCCTGGCCGTCCGCTGCAACATGCTCGCGAGGCGGTTTGCTCGTTGTACTGAGCAAGTAAAAGTAACTCTGTTTAGAGCGTACTGCCAGAGCTTTTATACTTGTCAGCTCTGGCTAAACTACACGAAACGCGCATACTCGACTCTTAGGGTTCAGTACAACGATGCATTCCGTATACTTCTAAAGCATCCTCGTTTCTGCAGTGCGTCAGGCATGTTTGCGGAGGCTGGGGTCCCTGACTTTTTTGCAATAATCAGGTCACGTGTTGCGGGCTTCTGGGACAGAGTGCGCTCCTCCAGCAATACCATACTGCAAGTGGTGAGTGACGACTTGAATGGTCCATTCTTTAGGCACTGGCTAGCTGTGCATCGTGGTGGGAACGTTAAATGACATGAACTTTATCCAAAGTGAAATCTTATTATACGAGTATACATAATTATATATATATATATATTAATATTGTCTTTAAACTTTAATGATATTTACTTTTGTATCTTTTAATTTTAATTTTATAAATGTAAATGTAATTAGGATAGGATATGATATGGGCTTTTTACACCTGAAATAAAGATATATTATTATTATTATTATTATTATTATTATTATTACATCCCCACTGCTGGGGCACGGGTCTCCTTCCAATGAAGCAAGGGTTTAGGCCTAGTCCACCACGATCTTATTACTAATAATTATTAGGTATACTCGTAAGACAGCTTCTTATAATGGTAGAATTTTATGTGCCGGAGCCGCTAGTAAGTATTCCCAAGTACTCCGGGAGAGCGTTACTTGCAGTTGTCACATTATACGCAGGCCTAAGCGGCTATTCTACTGACTACAATTGAGAGAAGGAGAGGGCCTGACCACAAGATGTAATAGGCCTATTATCTTAATCAGTAGAAATTCGTTTACCAGAAAAGACACTGAAAATAATTATGGTAACTCCTACGACGATCTCTCCCCGCAATAAGGGATTCTCTAAAAGTTTGGCCCATGTAAAAACGGCCAAGTCAGAATAAACACTATAAAAAGGATAAGTATTCAAATATTATCGGATAGTAAGCACAATGCTCTTCACCGTGTTAAATCTTTAATACATTAAAAATGAATATTATGAACGGTGTACACCATTAATCATAGAAAAACAAAACCGGAAAATATAGGTAAGTAAATTATCGAATTTATTCGCATCCGCATAGCACAGCCTGCGAGTTGCACTAACTCGTACGAGCAACTCTAACTCGTGCGAGTAACTCGCTCAAGTCGGAGCCGCATGTAACTTCTGTTGAGTGCATTTGAATATTTTGCCGCGCACATGCTCGCTCGCAAGTCTCTAGAGTCTGGAGAAAACGGAAATGAGCATAAAATATACTTATGAAACGCAATAGCAAAAATATGTTGTTTATAAATAGTCAGATGCACTGGGCATAAAAGCAATTTAGGTCGTACATTTTACAAACTGTAATGTAACGATATATTAATGATCAAAAAACCATCATGAAATTAATAATATTGAAGCTTTTTGCTAGCCTTGAAGCATTAAAGCACCAATCCAATTTAAGTGTATTATAGCACACAACACGTTTGTATGTAAATTTTATTCCACCAACCCCGCTGGAAATGTTCAGCCGTCCCCAAAATGTTATCGGACGGAACCAGCAAAAGTTTTGGGTCCACTTGATAATATTTCCCTAAATTCATAAAAGGCTATTGTGAATGAGTCCAATATTTATAAACCACGCACTCGTCGAGAGTGGAATGCTGAAGTTTTTACAAAAATAAAACCGTTATAGGTATTGTCGAAATAATTAAATTTATTACCGACATAGCTGTCAAAATATGCAAGCTGAAATGGCAGTGGGCTGGTCATATCTGCCGAAGAACCGATAATCGTTGGGGTAGACGAGTTCTCGAGTGGAGACCACGAACAGGCAAACGCAGCGTGGAACGCTCCCTCCTGCCCGCTGGACTGACGACCTTAGGCGGGTGGCGGGTAGTGTTTGGATGAGGAAGGCCGAAGATCTAGTGTTGTGGCGCTCCTTGGGAGAGGCCTATGTCCTGCAGTGGATGATTATTGGCTGATGATGATGAGGTAAGTATAGTGCATTTTCGGAAACGTAAATGTTGTGCTGACTGTAAGTACCTACCTGTGTACTTAAATTCAATTATTATAGTACATTTTACGGTCAAATATATCATGTATGTATTAACTATGAATACTAATAAGCAGATTGGACACAAAGTGCAGTCAGCGAATAACGTAAAGTTGAGTGGACTGTATGAACGCAACGCCTGCGGCGTCATTTTATATGAAATTCGAATGTATTCATCTGAAATCTTTTATATTAAAAGTGATCTGTGACGAAAACCAAAAAAATATATAGCTTAACAGATATTGTAAGCCAAAATGGATCTAATATCTCCTAACAACTTTAATTCTACTTTTTCTACTTGATACTTATGAAAATTAATAATTAAAAATAACACTTTAAACTAACCGAAGTAAAGTGTCACGTGACAAAATTTCAAACCTAAAGCATATTTTTTTCTCGAATTTTCATAAGTTATCGAACAAAAGTAGTTCAAAATTTCCCCTGAGCAACCACTTTTGGCTTACTATACCACTTTTGCAACACCCTGTACATAAAGGCAGCAAGCCAGACCGAAAAGCTCAATTAACTATTATTTATTGTCTACGAAATAAGAGCCAGCTTTCAGCAAGAGCTAAAGTAACGATAGCCGAGGGTATCAATTATCGTCGTCTGAGGATTAAACCGTCTCAAATGACCGATTAATCACCTGGCGACGAATCAGTTACTAAGTATAGGTATACATAGTATTGTACATTAGTAGTTCCTGTTACTATATATATACTAATTGTTTATTTGTAATCCCACCTACCGGATAACAATACACTCACGAGCAATGAAAACAGTTCCAGTGACATAGCACCAAATTGCTACTAAACGGAAGAAACTATCCGTCTGCAATTTTGAAGTTGGTACATTTAACAGCGCATCTGAAATATTTTGTTCTTTGAAATTTTGTGAGTGGAAATTTAACGGATAATCCTACGAAATAGTACATTGTTACCCCAGGGTAGAGCGTAGCGAGGGCGCTCAATATTCCCTCACCTTCATTACAAGGTAAAAATCATCGGGTGCTTGGTTTAAGAAGGCTTGACTTGAAATGTATCATCATTCAACGCAATTTAGATGCAATAAAATAAAAATAATAAAATTGGTAAACGTTGCATTCACTAATCTTGGCTAGGTTGCTAATTTTTTTATATATTTTATAATATTGAATGAACCTACAAATTATTTCCAACGTTATCTTGATGGTAATTTGCTCAAATCCGCATGCATTACGTAAGCCAGCTGCAATCCCAAACCTCACTGGTGAATATAAAACATAAGTAATGGTGTAACTTAATTCAATATTCACGGTTGCAGCTAACTCCACGTTCCCTGGCGTAAATCTATTTATCTAGATAAAGAGGACGGATTTGAAAGTAAAACAGGGAAAGTAAGAAGTAGGTTATTAAAAAATTCAAAGATTCAAATAATGTAATGAATGTATTTGAGATTTAAATGTTTTCATTTAAGTATTCTCATGCCAGCCTCCTCGGAACCATCCCGGGCGATGGTAGCGAACTAAAAGAAATATTCTACCTTTGATAAACTCCCGTTTATTAAGGGTAGAATATTTCCAGGCCCTAAAAGTATTTTTTATATTATTAGGTATTTTATTTTTATTTGTAAAATATATAAATAGTTTAGTATAAGCAGATAAGGTATATTTAAACTTCTCATTGCATATAAACCTGAATAAGTACATTTTACGAGCATCAGGATATTATGAACTAAAAACAGTATTCTCATTAGATTCCTAATCACCAGCTTTCGATCATGTAACACTGTTACATAAAATGTAAGTTTAACGAAAACGTGCATACTTAGCCGTAATAATACTGTTGTTGTTTAAACACTTACTTACCTATATCAAATATTAATAAAATCTTACCTATATTCATATTAGTTATACCATAATTATTTTGTAAAAGAGCGCCTGGTAAATACTTCCCTCGTTTTACTGTTATGGTAGTTTAGGAACTACTGGAACTTGCCACTAATATTTCTGGACAGTTTAGCATTGAGAACACCGGAACACTAAGTAATGGTGACTGAGGGTTTTACAACTATTTAGATCTATGAAGACTTATTTCTAGTGTGCAAGTGCAAGTTTCTTGCACAGTCTAAATGGCGCTTTATAGTCATATTCTAATGTCAAAATGATTAGACTCAAGAGTGGCACAATTTCTACTAAATACTTTCTTTAAAATTTTACTGTGTAAGGTCACGCAACTATCAAGCGTCGTTTAGTGGGAGGAGGGGCTTATTGTCCAACTCATTTTCCACTGGTAAAATTTATAGTATGACATCACCAAAATGAAATTTTGTGCCTAAATCGACATTATTATGTTAGTATTAATAATTGTCTTTTCTTAAACAAAATAAAAATGTACCATGTAGTACTTGACACATATATTTTTATTGTACAAAAATGATTATTTTTGAAGTGTCCGAATATTTTATTAGTGCAGTCACTATCCCAATATTGCGAAGGACCAAGAAACAGTGACCGAGGCATATTCCAATCCAACCCTTAGTATTCACGGCACGGGCGGCGGCTATCAATAACTTCAGCTTCAGCACTTCCGGCTAACGCTTACATAAATAATCTTAAATGAGAACCGGTTGTCTACTTTTAATACAGTTTAGTTTTTGAATAAAAATATTCTTGTTAACAGTAATTCAAGGACTCAAAAAACATGGAATTATTATATAATTAATTCAATTTAATTTATTAAGGTACATTGAACAGGTAAGTAGTTAACTAATTAGTATCAACCACATGGCTCATTAAGATTTTGTACAACATAATTTATATTATGCTAATTCAAAGCAAACTTCAAAGATTTACTACGGCTCAAGTCCTTTGAGTCTCGACTACGAAAATATCACTCAGCAAGTCAACACACATGAGTATATAAATCCGAATTTAACGCTCGTTTGCGTTTTGCGATAGCGGCAAGTGGCGCTATAACGCCATGAGTGCTGGAACAGTTTATACCCGACCCGAATATAAGCCTTTCACTTTTCATAACAACCTCAGCACTCAACCTCAGACCCTGACTTTGCATATATTTTCTTCCACTTCAATTTCCGCCAAATAAACGAGAGCTTACATTACATTGGGACTAACATAACACTCTGGCGAAAAGTGGGTGCAGCAATGCACCTCTGCCTACCCCGCAAGGGAGTACATTAGTACAAGGCGTGAGTGCGTGTTTTTTTTTTTTTTTAAACGAGAGCTTTTTCCAAGTATTGTGTTAGATTAATAAGCTTAACCGTTGGCTGGATTGGGCGCTGTGTGCTGAATCCTGATGTGGATGTGTGAAACGCGTTCTTGAATAAATTGCCTGAATTGGAGAGGGTCGGTATAACTGCTTCATATCCAGTACAGCTTTCCCGTGTTTGGTCACACTAACATTAGATACTCATATATATACGCAGAAATATGAAGCTGACGAACATCTACGGGTGTGTGCAGCACAACATCCATAAAATCCTGGATCTCATAACTTTTCAACGGTTGAGACAATTTTTAAGCCTCTGTAGTCGAGCTATAGCTTCAGTGATTGTTGCTGATCATTGAAGTTATGGTTAGTGATGATCATCATTATCATCATCATTATCAGCCCGTATCTGCCCACTGCTGGGTGATGCTGACGATTATGAATATTTCTGATAATAATGATGACATTTTCAGTTATGATATAAGTTCAATCTAGTTCACTATTTCCAATCAATTTAATCCCAACTATATGCCGCTTCTGAAAGCCCTATTATTTGTATAAAAGCTTTTAAGTAATTGCTAGCTGAAAGCTATTATTATAAAATTCACAAATAATAAGAATTGAGTGCGATTTTCATTGCTACATAGTAAAAATATTTTCATATTTGAACTATACTAAAAGTGAACTTATTTATTATTCGCCATAAACAAGATTTAAATTATTAATTATTGTGAGGGTGGGAATTCACTGCTACTAGATTACAAATAATTATGATTATCTCGTAATACAAAAGCATTATAATAAAATGCCGATAATAATGAAAAAGACAATAACAATCTTGGCCAACTTGCCAGTTTAAAAAAAATACTTTGCATACACCTATTTCAAAATAAGATCCGTTACTTTCCTTGCTCACTAAATGTTAAGCGATGCATTTATACAACAAGCATTTCTGAGGCAGGTTCCTTTCCTTATTCATGGAAAAGAATATTAATCAAGTCGGACTTTCTAATTAACAGTAACATTTACAACGCGAATGCCGTTCCTTATTTTACTCAAGTGTAGTATTTGTGTGTTCGTTGTTTGAGGTATTTCAACAATTGGAAAGTATCGACAATTTTAGGGAGCCATAAATAATAACACTGCGATTTGAACTTCGGCAAATCGATAAAAAAACGTGATATTTTCAGGATAACGTATACGGGATTTCTACACACATAATGTCTCAGCTTTGTGATGTGCCAGAGGCATAAATAAAATCGTATTTACATACAGGGTGTCCCAAAAGTCAACGTCATCCCTTAAAGGGCTGATAGGTCAGCTCATGAGAGGCCAGAATATCAGAATATGACCTCAGTAAAAACTCGATAATTTTCGAGATATTGACACTTTTATAAATTTGCTGAAAATCGACACCTTGGATCAGTTTTTTGCGTGCCGCCGGTACAAAAATCCATATTGTTAGAATTTGTTTGGTGTTGCATCACCCTGTATAGCCCTGCTATTGCTCGCAGTCAAAAAAAATATCGAGTAATGCTGTATGTTTAAAAAAAACACGGTTTTCAAAGTCATAAAAGGTATTCGTATTTTTTTATAAACAACTTTGATTCTACATTCTGTAAAAAAAATATACCACGCAAACCTGGCACCTTATTTGAAAAGATTGCTCATTTAATGCAGTTTCCAAAATGGTATGAAACGTTGCTATTGTTTCAATTAACAAAAAAGTTATTGCTATTTTAGTACAAAACGACCTCGATGTAAAATTGTTTGAAGGAAATTTATCTGACTGAATTTATTAAGGGTAAGTCATGTTGGAATGAGTAAAAGTAAAATAGGTGGTGTGGCCGGGAGTGGGAAAAGAAACAACGTTGTCACAGAATAAAAAAAACGCATTTTGAGTATCTTTCTCGAAAAAAGTGGACTATAGCAACTCCACATTCCCCATAAATGTAGCGCATGGTAACGTACATTCCTGAGTAGTGCTAATGTGCGATTTTGTACAGATAAACGCTTACACATGTAGGTACATTGTACACCCACAGTATCCAAAAAAGGGACAGATCAGTTTGTCATTAACATTACCTCTAATTACTTGTTATTTATTTTAAAGTTATTGTTAAACAAAACCAAACTCTCAAAATTATGATTATGACCATTAATGAGTATTATTTTTTGCTGATTATGTACTAAATATAATAATGCGGTGTTATGATTTTGAGAAATAAAAATAAAAGTCAATAAATGTTTGTTTTTTTTTAAAAAAGGTGTAAAAAACGCAAAATATGTTTTATAAGAGTTTGGTAAGTTTTTTCTTAGCTATTTTTGCGTCATCTATATTGCCACGGCTGACCCCACCACCTATTTTACTTTTACTCATTCCAACATGACTTACCATTAATAAATTCAGTCAGATAAATTTCCTTCAAACAATTTTACATCGAGGTCGTTTTGTACTAAAATAGCAATAACTTTTTTTTTAATTGAAACAATAGCAACGTTTCATACCATTTTGGAAACTGCATTAAATGAGCAATCTTTTCAAATAAGGTGCCAGGATTGCGTGGTATATTTTTTTTACAGTATGTAGAGTCAAAGTTGTTTATAAAAAAATACGATTACCTTTTATGACTTTGAAAACCGTGTTTTTTTTAAACATACAGCATTACTCGATATTTTTTTTGACTGCGATCAATAGCAGGGCTATACAGGGTGATGCAACACCAAACAAATTCTAACAATATGGATTTTTGTACCGGCGGCACGCAAAAAACTGATCCAATGTGTCGATTTTCAGCAAATTTATAAAAGTGTCAATATCTCGAAAATTATCGAGTTTTTACTGAGGTCATATTCTGATATTCTGGCCTCTCATGAGCTGACCTATAAGTCCTTTAAGGGATGACGTTGACTTTTGGGACACCCTGTATGTATACTTTGCGTACTTATAATAACATTAAACTTTTAAAAGGATCGTAACACAACACACTGTTTTTAACCTCGATGTCAAATCCTATCCGCAAGTACATATTTCTATAAAGCGAGCGATGGGTGAAATTATAATAACCAACACTAAAAATGCTCATTATTTTTCACCATTACTGAGGGGAAATTGATAGCAGAATCGACAGTCTTAATTAGTTTCGTAATTAACAGACCCTTCCTCCGTCGCCTTTCGCACGAACTAAAATAAATTGCCTTTTAATACAATCACTCTGGCGGACTTTGATTAAATTGCTGGCCTTAGAAAGAGAGCAAAAATACCAAGGTAGTGTCAAAAAACATACGTACTTACATAAGTAATTGATGATATTAGGTATTTATTTTTGTAATTAAATATTAGGTAAGTAGTGTCAAAAAATATAAGTACCCGTAAAATCTTATATTATATGAATATGATTATAAAATTACACATTTTTATGGTTAATACATGTAAACATTGAATAAAAATTCGAATTACTTAAAATTTCATTTAGTTAAGTACTTTTTTGGCAACATCTTAGTACCTATTATCATGACATACTTGCTCAAATCTACCTCTATATCTAAATTTCAAGAATAAAGCCATAAGTATTATTTTTTAATTTCATATTTTATTTTCATAACCGCCACCGCCGCCGCCGGCTTGTCTTAAAAAAAGACGCGGTTACATTGTTCTCGACTTAATTCGTCAGAATCGGAATTGTGACAATTCCCTCGGGAAAGCTTTGAGAAAAATTGTCGCTAACGAGCTCCCCCCCTTTAATCCGGACTGAGGGGGGGGGGGGCACTCCCACCGCACCACTTTAAAAACCCTTTTGCGATTTTCCGCGAGAAAGAATTAGCAAGTAGTAGTGAAAGGGACACTCAATCATTGTCTATACTTTATCATTATTCGCTATTAATTTTCACCTTAAAGTTTCCACCTTCAATCAGAAAGTTCACTTGTACCTAAATGGAACTTCTGGAATTGGAAGTAGAAAGTTTAAATTTTCTACAACTTTAGTAAATCTGTTTATAAAATTAAATTGTATAATTTTGCTTATTGGAGTGTTGAAGACGTTCAATATAATATACAAATACATGTAGGTAGCTAGCTATAAGCGTTTAACAAGCATGAAAAACCAACCTCAATTTTAGGTGTAAATACATAAATATAAGCGTATAGAAGAACATATCAAAGACAGGTAAAATCCCTAGAGGCGACGAAGTGTTCTCTTTCGGAGAAGCCTCATTAACGATTTTACATTTCAATGACTTCGGAAAGAGGACCGTCCCTATGGAAACTTCTTAAATTGCGTGCGTTCATATATTACATGAACAGCCTGTATAAGTAGGTTCATGCCTATTATATATTATGTGATGTGGAAATGAGCCGTTTTCCTTGACAGCTGTCAGTTGAGCTTTTGGGTAAGCCGATAGATGGCGTGAAAACGCAGTGTACCAACTGTCAAAAATTACATAGAGAGCAAAGAGTACTAAACTCAGAATAAGAACTCACTAGTTGTGATTAAATGTCGGGTGGTAGCGCGAGCCATCCTTCCGAGGCTCAGACTGCATGTGGCTTGCGATAGTGCTAAGTATTCTGTGAATAGTTCTACCCGCGCCGTCACGTAGTGTTCTTTTCTCTATGCACTATCTCACAAGAGTCACTATCTCAAAAGAGTCACTATCTCAAGTGCACTAACTCTACAGTATCAAGGGAGGAGGAGCAGATAGCTCAACTACAACTCAATTAATACAGGAGAAACACAAGGAAACTGAGAAAACTTGAAAAGAACGGCTGTACGCACAATCGCACTGAACGCTGAAGCAACAGTGACATCGACATCATAGAGAAAATAATACTACAATTCTACCTACCTACGTCACTTTCACATTTCGTTAGCCTCACAGAATAACATATTGTGATCTGAGTGTGTTCTGAGGGTTTGAAAGTTGGTACAACCCCAGACAACGCCATCTATTTCTCCAAAAAGGAACTTTTTTTTTTTAACAAACGCCTCATTGGGGTCGATGATTTTCTGTCAGATAGAAATATACTAGAGTTTGAAGCACAGATTAAAACTTCGTATGTACATTGATTTTTAATCAAGATGGTTAAAAAATGGGGTGTCCTTATTGTTTTCTCAGTAAGAAAAAAAATCTATTTCACAACATTGTTTGCTGAAATTATGATAATGATTGATATTATCACATCAAAGTAAACCACTCTTTTTAGCCTAGGGCAAAAAGCTCATATCAATATTTTAGCTCAGATGCATAATTTATGCAATCGAGTGAAAATATTATTCATATGAAACTATGTCATTGGATGCGTCGGCACGTACCATCGCGAATCTTTTTGATGGGAAAATACGAATATTTTTCATTGATTATTTTCCATTGATTTTTGTGCAATAATTATTACGATTTCGATAGCATATAAATATTGCTTTACTTATAGATTAAAAATCAGTAAATAAATATGTTACCTAAGTTATGTTTCACCAGAATTGGGGTGGGAAAGGACACATTAAATGAAAAAAAAAAAGCTTTTAATAGTTTTCAAACATTACAAAAATAAAAAATACAACGGTATTACTTATTAGTACCCTTTAGTTTTATAACTAAAGGGCACTAATAAGTAGTACCACAATAAAATTAAGAAAAGACTGAGGCTTCAATACCCTGCCCTCATTTAAAATACCTTCAGTGCCTCTCATTAAATTTAGAGGCTAAAAATTTGCTTCTAGTGATACTTACACGGACAACAAGGCGATTCTCGCAAATTCTCGTCATTGGATCGCTAACGACAGGCCGCCAGCTGTCTCCGGGCACATTACTGAGTCTGGTTCGATATCCATTGCGGCGCCGCCGGCTCAAAGCGATAAAGCTCTTTCAATTACCCGACAATGGATTGCGCAGATTTTCACGAATTCGCTTCGTAGTTAAATTGGCGTTTGAATTTCACTGACGTATTTTGCGTTTATAAAATTTGTAGAATATTTGAGATTCTTTTAATATTTGTTGTGATATTATGATAGTATTAAATCTCCTTTTCTTAAGGCTATAATGACTGATAGAGAATGATACCTAATATATTCATTGAATGTTACCGCTGTGATTTTATTATTTCACCTACAATGTGCTGCAAACTTGACCTGTATAAAGTAATTAACATTATTTTGAATACCAAAGGACTTTTCAAAACGTCTATTCAACAATGTCATCGTGTCGCCAAAATCTTGAACAGAAATATTCCATTTGCGCTGCAAGTACTTAATTCAAATGCTTGGTTGAGCTTGCATCGCAGACTGTGTTCCAGCCAGTCCCAGCCCTAACTTTGACCTGGAGGTACACTTCAACTGCACATTCCAGCCGTCATGTGACTGCAGCAGTGAAGTGCAGTGTACTCTTTTATCTCAGGGGATTAAAAACAAACTGAGATACAATAAAAAAAATATATGGTTTAAAGATCAAAAACATCGGATATATTTTTGATCATTAAACCATATATTTTTTTACAATGGGTACCAATTAACTACATTTATTTGCATTTTTTCGTATTAAATGTAATCTCACAGCCGCCAACTCTCCTAAATTTAGCGGACTACAATGGCACTACTTTTATTCAGTGCAGTGTGGGGGAGTGACGTTACAAATTGCCGCCATATAGTTTTATTCGACGCGCTAGTAAATAAAAAAGTTTGTTTGTTTGCTGTATTTCATATTATTAATAAATTTTTACTGAATGCTAGTTTCTATGTGTATGTATGTAGTATAGATTTCCCATATTTATCAAAACTATTATTAAACGATAGTCAGTCTTTTTCAGTAATCTCCAGTCTAAATTAAAATAAACAGGTATTTCAGTACTTTTCATTATTATATTAAGTAAAACATAAAACTAAAAGCTCAAGCTCTGCCATCACAGTCTTGGGAATGTTAAGCACATGTGTACACTACACACAACGTCGTCGGCTCGTGACGCAGCGTGCGGGTAACGACGACGTCGCTTAGTGGCCGCGTCACGCGCGACGCACTCCGTGACGCACCCGCCTGTGACACGACCGCTGCGCGCTTTGTGCGCCGCCCAGTGTGCGCCCGCCCTAATTGATGGACGGTTAAACGGGTTTGAAGATTTTAGGACATGTATATTTTGGTTTGCGTGGTGTAGGTGTAGGTTTTGATGTGGTATGCTTAAAATATGGTTTTCTTACTGATAGATAGAAAAGAGTGGTGAAATTGACAAGAGGGTACACCCGAGTCCGCGTTGATCTATGGAGTGATGATATAATAGTACCTTACCTATATTACCATACCTTACCTACTTAATAGGTAAGTTTAAACGTAGTTACTTGGATACTTAACAATTATTAATGTAGGTATCGTAGCTACTTGTGAAACAAAAGTTCGTCGTGCCTAACAACTGTCGCACTGGAAGTGCTCTTCAATATCAACTTGAGAAGCTTCGATGCCGTCCAATTATATTGAATACAAAATGCCAATAAATCTGTGCCTTCACAAAGAGACTTCCAATGTTCGATATTATGGTAAATCATGCTAAGCTAATCTGGCGTCTTTGATATAGGTATTCAAATACTCAGGATATTATTATAATGAGGTGCCTTATGTCAGGCTTGCTGAAGAAAAACTGAAAGTAGGCGAAGGGGGCGGGACTGGCGATCAAATGAAAATGAGCGGGCGGGCGAGGGGGCGGCGCAGGGCGCGCGGGGGGGGGGTCTCGTTAGTGACGCTCGCACTCAGCGCTCCGCCGATTGTCACCGGCTCAATATTTACAATTCACCTTAGAACAACGTAGACTCTAACTCAACATCTTTAAGTCCATATTTGAATACGAAAATTAAACGCTCTGGCATTTAAAAATGCTGACGGCACAAAGAACGCATAAAATTCTGCAGTACAAAGGATTTCCAGAATTGTAACAGACGTAATATCTAATTAGGCGGCTTTCTTCTTTTTCTTAAAACGTATTAAGTGCTTTTTTGTGTCGACTGATTTCATTTCACCAGATGTAGGTACCTCAAATTTCTCGTCTTTCAAAATGACGTGAATCAATCTTTTAGCAAATTGACAGCCGTATTTTTATAATCCTGAAGCGTTCCATTACATTTTGCTCATCCGTAAACCAGATTTTCGCTAACGACGCGCGCCACATATGATTTAATCACATACTACACTGATATAAAATAAATGCTATTGGTAAAATGGAGATATAATGAGTATCTCCATTTAAAAATATCATTATTTGTGAAATATAATGAGAACATCATTATTTTGGTTGCTATCTATCCATAAACAAAAGTAGGTATACATTTGAAATTACTTAAACAATATCCACAGCGGGACAAAACGTACTATATCCCAATAAAATATTAAGCCGTATTCACGAAACTAACTCCCTAGCGACATAAACAGTCACAAGTTTCAAACTGGGTTAGCAACTTGTACAAAATCAGCCCCGCATCACAGTAACAAAGTTAAAATGCGCTCAGTAGTAAGGACGACCAGAGATAAGGTAAATAAGAACACGAACGTTTAATCTTCCGCATCTATGGTCTGCGCTGGTGAATAGAGTGAGTCAACAAGTGCTCGCGATATGTCTAGCCAGGTCTAGTCAGGTGTCGTATCTCTGCCATTTGACACACGAGCACTTATAAAAGACATGTAGAGCTATGAAATCGTTGGACTTGGCTTTGTAGAAAAATGTCTTGATAAGATACAGAATACTTTCGCTACAGGTGATATATATTTTCTAGGATCACGGATTGTAGGTGTATGATCTTTGAGAAGATGAATATAAGAAACAAGAAGAACCACAATTTCAGTCACATTAAAAGTAAGGGAAAAAGCAGTCCTTGCATTAGAACAAATGAATAAAATCAAAGGCTAGCTGAAACCTTATTTATATATTACTTATAAGTATTATAAAAAAGAGTTTTACTATTCTAGTCCCTCAACTCTGTTCCGTGCATACTCTCACACACACATACGCGCGCGGCATACACGGATAGGGAAAGAGGCTCGGCGGAGGCAAACGTCGGGCTTTTTAATGGCAAGTGCTGCCGCGCTGTCGGAATAAAAAATAAGAACGTTTTGTAAAGAAACGCAAGCGGAATCCATGGAAATGCGCCCTCTATTAACTTTTCGGAGAGTAAAATAAAATAGCTCTGGAGAGGTCGTCTAAAAAAGTTTATCTTCATAATTTCAAAAAACGTGTATTTTAAAAAAATATGTAAGTATTCAATTATTTTCAAATATTTTTTCCGTGGATCTTTGACCTGAAGTCAGGATGTATTCGTACCCGCACAAAAAAGAGGACAGTCACAAAGCAATTAATTAACATTAGGTAACTAAAGAAAATATAAAACTAACAATAATCTTACTGACGGGCTTAACACATTACATGTGCGAACAGACGATTCCTCAGTGGACCAGCGTAGTCAGAAATGGTCCATAGATAATACAATAGATCCGGACTGAGCTGTAGAATATAGTTAATCCAGCAACATGTTTAAAGTTCCGTCTTTCCGTTAACCCGGCTCAAATTAGATTAACTGGAAACGGGCCGTGTGAACCAGTTATGCAAATCCGGTTATCTGTTTTCCAATGTCCAGTTAATTCAGTTCTTTCCCGTTCCGTAAAAGCCGCGCGCGAAAATTGCGGTATTTTGCATTTTGATGAACAATTCCGCCAGAGTTTCGAGCAAAATAACGTGTTCTCCAAATTTTAATTGGGCTGATATTGTTTATACCTAAATACATGTATAATGGAAGGTGAACAAAGTACAAAGTTCAACAACAATGCTTTCGGGCGGCCGGGTCGCACCATTACCATTATGTCTATTAGATACATAACTGATTTTCTTCCTGAAACGCTTATAATTTTATCAGACAAAAAGCCATCTTAAATTTTATAATGTAACCGCCCCGTTAGCTAGAAAGTCGGAATCTTTTCGATCACGGCCAGCAGTTATTCAAGTTTATCTCGACAAGCCATTACACGACTCAATTAACTAAACAATTGTGGGCATAAAAGGCTTGCTGGAACGGTGTCACGTATTTTTCGGAAAGCGCAGCGTCGCGTCGCTACCCGTAAAACAGTCATAAACCGGCTGGCGGGGCCATTACACCAGCCCAGATGTTATCACAACATAAAGCCCCGAAATTAAAACCTATAAAATAACGAGCCGAACATGATTTATGTCAAACGCGTTAAAATAACCGGGACAAATTGCACCCGCGTTAATGTCGCGCGCCCGACGACGGATTATTTTATCACATTTGCGTCCTCGGCCCGAGCACACGTGACGGTTATACCTTATTCCAGGAAATTGAAAAGGCTTTAAATTACAGGGCTGAATTGAAAAAAAAATACATTATAATACTGTTATAATGCCTACGATCCCGTTTAAGAAATCCTACTACGGGAATTGTAAATGCCAATACCTGAAATAGGCTTTTCAAAGTTTTCACGTAGTACTTACACAGTTGGCGAAAGGAGGAGTACTGAAACCCCGATATCGAAACTGCTAATTTCACTAAGTGAAACCTCAGGCGAGTGGTGAAGTAGCGTTTGCAATGAGATCTATATTTTTTCCAAATGAAACAATACATTTTGATTAGAATATTAATTATCTTCATAGCATGTTGGTGATATCTCCACTATTTATAATCCTATATACGTATACGTAATACGTACATCATCATAATGTTTCCACTTATAAATTCATCCTAAAATTTGCACAATAAAGGTGCAATATTGGTAAAGTTGTTACATGTTATGTACGTAAATCGAGAGAAGTTTAAATATCCATTGCTAACTGTATTCAAATTCGATAGCTTGTTGAAAATTCCAAGTTTTAAAAGGAGCTGAAAGACCAAAGTAACGATCCCGGTTAGCGAACGTGCATTTCCACGTAACATATCAAAGTGAGACCTATAGGAAGGTACGTACTTATCTATTTCTAGGCCGTTAGTACCTAAGACTTTCTACCCTACCATGTTCATCTCAAAATTAAGCACAAACATAGGCATAGAAAATAGTTAATAATACTGTTTAAACTTTACACTTTCTAATTCAAACCTTCGAAACATTCACTTTAACTTTTTGATATAGGCAGTACAAAATATATCATTCATTATTAATTACAAAATATACCTATATTTCTAGGACCACATTTAGTGACTCAGGTTAGCATGTATTAAAATTTCATAAGCTATAAGCATCAGCTACTAGGCGTTCAGACGGCGAGAGAGGTGCGAATAATTTATCATATCACCGCGCCATTGACTCTCAATGCTGTATAATTTTTCACGTGTGTACTATCCATAATATAACAAATTTCTCGGAATCACGTGAATATATTTTTATGATACGTCTAGGTATTCCATAGTACCTACATTATTTATAGACTAGATAATGTCCTTGATAAGAATTATTTGGTTAAGTACTTGTTTTGGACAGTCAAGCCATAAGTGTCTTTGCCACATTACTGCATAAAAACTTTTGGAAACAACAAGTTCGCGTGAAGTGGCTCTTTCAAAAGTGCAATGACAAACTCTAGCCACTCCGCTGGGGCACTGCGGCTCGCGGCGGAGTGTCCTGCATATTGCATCACCACAGAGGACTACTCGTCGTCGCGCCATTTCATAAATGCCAAAACGCTCTTTTGTCCAACCCATTTCATAAACTTGCAATTTTAAAACGCACATTCTAGTGAATGTTAAACGGTCGTAGAGAGTAAACACCTCATTTAAGTTTTGTGATAATAATCAACCTAAATAGGTATACACTGTGATGCACAAATTAAATTCAACGGTCTTATTCATAAAAAGTTACGGGAGACCTATAGGCCTGCTATAAGCAAATGTCAAAAAAACTTTATTCATAAACGATCAATAGCGCTAAAGAACTCTCCAACTGATTCGTAAAACCTTGATATGCTAAAGTTGGCTGGACCCTACTATACACCTTCCGTAAACGTCCTATTGTACAAAAACATGGCGGCCGGTCAACAGCTGTTCTGCTTTATTGACGATTTGACATTTGTTGTGAGTTAATATTTGCTGAAAATAAGTTGCCTAGGTAACGTTTTTTTTTTTTTTTTTGTGGGTTTTGGCTTGGCCACTGCGCCTTTAAGCCAACGTAAACTTTTTTAAGTGCCGCGCCGTGGCTAACATAGATAATAGAGATTGATAAATGAATGAAAGTTTTCGCTATTTTTGTTTATGGTTTCGTCAGACCGGCAACTTAATAGGGTAAATTTCAAAATGTTTGGTCTGTGAAATCTATTAGCATCACTATAGTTATTGAAGGTTTACGGAACGATTATGAATAGAGATTTTTATGAAACCTCAAATAGGCTTAAAGTGTTCCGTAGCTATTGAGCTCAGTAAACCTACTTTAAGGTTTTTTTATGAATAAGACCGAAGTGCCTAAGTCATTTTCTCCTTTCCACCCTTGACATTATTTTGATTTGCCTTTTCACCATAGAAACTATAATACCTACATACTCCGGTTCAATAAAGCCTAAAGTCTTTGCTATTGGGATACCCAAGCTTGCTGCTCCAATTTACACAGGATAGGTTGTAAGAAATAAATAAAAAGGGGGCATGTAGGTAGAAATTTTCCACTCAAGATATCCATGAATACGATTTTCATTCCCACTCTAGAACAGAAAAGAATCAGAAATGCTCCCACTAACTGTGATGAAAGTAAGAAGTCTTTGCAAGCTGAACAGACAACCTGTCTCATGTCATAGATAGCTCACTAATGGTGGTAGAGATACGTGCTAACAGTCCAGTTGGACTAATTCCAGCCTCGTATCGCATCGATGTCTGATATATGCGCTATTTTTGTATTGCTACAAGTTATATCTATGTAGATGTAGGTAGTATCTCGTAGTTATGGTTTAGTGCCAGCCATGTTCATTCTGTGGGATCCTTAATTAATCTAAGGTAAGAAACATAAAATTATACATAATGGCATTATTACGTCTACCGAATTACCCAAAATGGTGTCCAGAAATCGTCACTATGGTTAGCGGTATACTACGTCATATACTACACGTCGTGCTAGAAACCCCATTATGATGATCAGTTTTATTATTTATATTTATGTAACTAGATTGTACATAGTAAGTTCTCAATTAGTACATAATTTAAAAAAGACTACTTTAATACATGAGAGTACATTGCTCAAACCATTATTTTCCCATTCAATTGTTTTTAGTCTACCTAATCAATAATCATACTGCAGACAAGAGATGTGCAAGTGCATGCATATAGACCAGTAATGCTGTAATAGGCACTTAGTGGATGATCCGTGGCGTGAGTAGGTACATGTTGAGTACATTCCGCTGCAAAGTCAGCACAAGCCAGCCGGCCGCCGATTGGCTCGTCTCAACATTTGCGCACCGATTTGAATCAACGCCAAACCAATATTCAGTGAAGCGACAAATCAGTACTTCGATATTGCCTCCATTTGGATACCCACATATTACGGAAATCGGATTTTTAGAGGCGGCAATGTTGCACACCTCCCATGGAGCCATTTAGGAAACTTTTCCCTTTCCACGCCATAAAATCTGAGCTAAATTGACCGATTCTAACTTCTTAATAGTCTTTTTAATGTACTCGGCCTATTTTAGTGCTGGATATTGTAGGTAAGTATAGGTATATTATTTTTCCTGAACAATATTATGGGAATTATTACATAAGTATCTACTAGATTTTCACCATTGTATTTAAGTACGTAAATAGACTCGAATACATACGTAAGTATAGGAATACTAACTGTATTTTGCTGACAAATGTTAGTCTCAATATAAGTACATACAATACATACCTATGTAAGTATGTGTTTTAAGCCATAAAACATCTATTCAAAAGAGGTATAATGTTTTTATTTACAATAACTAATATGTGCAGGTAATAATTATGTAAAACATTTGTTGCAAAACGAACACAAATCTTAAAATAAGAGTCTTCCCAAAATCTTATTCCAAATCTTGCTAGTCTACTACGTAGTACCTACTCATTTTTATTTATAGTTACTTTTTACGTATAAATGGTATTTTTTCCTAGGTATAAAACGCTTTATGCAATCTACTAACGAGTTTAAAACTACAGACAAAAGTCATAGAATTTGATCAGTAAACAGCAGTTCAGCGCGGTCCATGATCTTCCTCTGCGCGGTGGGGAAGAACGGCAGCAGCGGCCGCCACGCGTCCAGGCTCAGCGACAGGACTGACACCTGCAGGAAACATAATACAGGGTGTTTCAAAAAGGGTGTACCGAAACCTACGTGGGTTATATCTTAATATCACTGGCCGGTAATGAAATCATAATGTCAAAATTCGCTAAAAAAACATTTTCCATTGAAACTTTGGTCACGTGACTTTTTCCTAACTTTCCATGCGAAAATCAAAACATACTTACCATTTTTGTTATAATTTAACCATGAAATAAAGGATTATTGTGAATTGCCTTTGCAGACTATTCAGGGCAACGTAGTATTTCAAAAGCAACATTCAATTCTAGTAAATAAGCTGTAAGTCTGAAATGGTTTCTATTACGATTCCACGAGTGCTTTCTTTGATCATGTTTCGCTTGGCTGAGCGGCACCGACGGCCGTGTATAAAACTGTGATACTAGGGGCACATACAACGCTAACACTACGCGTTGATATTTGAGATAAAACTTCGTCTTCAGCCGTCGAATTTAATGTCAATGGCCACAAAAACTAACTCGTAAAATATGGTGCAGGATGCGAGCGCCTCCGAAAGCAAGCGAGGATAATGAATCTATTTTCTCACTTATTTACAAAACTACATATGAATGTACCCACCGGTGAATAACTGCAAGTATATCTTTAGACCCAAAAAAGTTAGCCCATGCATTATCAGACTCGAAGCGAAAAGACGCGAGTTTATGCAACTTATCCACTTGTCACTTTTCTCGTAGACTGTCGCATCATTTCGCTTCGTCTCTGCACCAGCTCGGCCCCTTAGTTCACCTTAGTCTCAGCCTTGTACGAGAAGCAGTGCGGCACGCCTCGGTTGAGCCCCTGGATGACTCCGAAGGTGTCTCCAGGTCGCAGCAGCTCCTGTTTTGTTTCCGTCACACCCGTCGCGGACACTACGCTCACTACGCCGGCGTGCAGCCAGAACATGCGCGCGTCCGAGTCACCCGCCACCACTATGTAGTTACCTGTTATGATAGAACAAGCCTGAAAGCATCTGAAAGTCACACAAGGAGTCGAAGAACTGGTCAAACAAATTACCTATGCGGCATTTACATGCAAGGGTGGAAAATTCGCAAAACAGCTCTTCAAACTACTAACTACTGCCTTCGTGTAAATTTTCCATCGGGATACATAAAAAAAAACATTTTTCAGAACGTATCTTCGTTTTTTTTTGGTCTTGTACTTGTATGAGTCTACAACAACGTGTCACTGCTTCGGTTCAGTCCCCCGAAGAGTGAGACCCCATTGGAGCGTTGTGCTGCATTACGTCGCATCGTCCCAAAAATATATATTATGGCACCCACGACCATGCTACGACACAACGCACCAACAGGACACCGCCCTAACTCCTACCGATAAGATCATCATCACACCCGTATGTACCTGGGAAGAATATAGTATAGTCCAGCAACACAGTGAGTTGCCGGAGGAAGGGCTCCCCGGTGTCTGCGAAGATGTAGCAGTTGCGCAGGTGCTGCCCGAACATGGCCGCCATCAGGTCGCAGCGACGGACGTACGGCGTCTGCCTTATTAGAGCTGGCAACTGATAAGGAGAAAAACCTATCTGTACTACCAAAAAAAAAAACACTGTTCAAGTGTTTAAATCAAAATTTTACAGATTATGAAGGCGTTTGACAGCGCTAAACATCTGTTAAATATTGTCTAAGTTTTTGTGGTAAGGCCCTATGAATTTTAGCATTATGAGTTTGACGATATTCTTCAAGGTTCACTATATCAATAGCCATATTCATTAAAATCAGAAAAGGACAAAGTAATAGGAGAGTCTGGGGGTAAAGAAACCTAACGTATAACCGGCATTTTCACTCTGAGAGGTGTAATGTTTGTTTGCCCTAGACTGCTTTGGCGTTCTACGAAACCAAGCTTCGCTGAGGCGTGTGACTGGGGGCTCGGCAGCCTAAGTATATTATATTAATCTCAAAATGAGTGAAAATTTCAGGGACAGAGCAACAAGTTATACCTGCCGACCACGCTCTGTCTGCCACAGTTGCCGAATGTACACCAACAACTTGCTCAATTGGAAGTCTGCAGAACAAACATCATTTATACAATCAAAACAAACGCTTCATTGAGTATGGAAAGGTTTTTCATGGTCCGTTACATTACATAGACAAATGATCTACCTAGAACTTACGTTATTGTACACATAAGAGTGGTAGTTTTAATACGAAAATACTATTATGTAATGGAACATTATGAAACTTACTCGACAACCCCTGATTCTTCAACATGTCAACAAGCTCTTTGCTGCGTTTCTCATAGATGTTCAAGGCAAATTGGGTGGAATATGTAAGTTGCATGGAGGTGGCAACCGTGATGGCGGCTAGGACCTTCCCAGAGCTCAGCAAGATGCCCAGAATGAGGAATGGAACGAGGCCGCTGAGGGAGAACTCCTCCCCGCCCGCGGACGTAAACTCAGATATCAGCACGTAGAATGACGTTGTGTAGTCCCAACGTCTTTGGAGAAGGTCGCTGGAAAGTACTTATACGTTGAAATAATTAATGTATCGAATAATGCGATAGGCAAGCCAAAATAAATGATATATTACTTAGTTTAGATAATATTAAAATACATGTTTCGCGTAGTATTAAGAACTTCAAAAAAAGTTAGTCACATAGTTTTTTTTTATTTTCTAAACTTTCAGCACCATCACACGGCCCACTGTCGGAGACGCCGCGGCCGGAACCACCGCAGCGCCGGCGGCGTGATGATGAAGGCTCAACACAGAGCGTTATCGCTCTCTTAACCAACAGCCATACTCAGCTCTGTATGCCGTGATAAAAAATTTCCGTCGCACTCGCTCTAGCAGCCGCGCGATGTAAATAAGCAAAACTTTTGTCACGTCTTGGCGTGCGTTTCTGCACCCCGTGCTAGGCCTTCTGGTCGGCTACGGTCGTTGGCCGCTAACTATCATATATCTTACTCGAGCTGCCGCAGCCGGTAGGTCCGCACGACGCAGGCGGGCGCGGTGGCCAGCATGTACGCCAGCCACACGCACACCGCCGAGTGCAGCAGCGCGGTCGCCACGCAGACTGTCACCACTATCTACAAGGAAAATTACAAAGAATGTTCGCTAAACATAGCGGACATTGCCCATTTTATATTTGTCTCTGTCGCACGCGCACAGTAATAGTGCCCTCACGCTCGCACAATAACCTAAAACGTTACAAATAGCTAATTATCAATTTTATTATGCTAACATAATCCTCATTTTAAAATACTTATATATAAACACTCACACCTTGTACTAATGTACTCCCTTGCGGGGTAGGCAGAGGTGCATTGCACTTAAAACACTTTTTTTTACTAAAATTTATAGCCATGGACTAGTTAGCTAACTGTAGACATACATAGATAGCGAAAACTTACGTACATTTAGAGTGGTGAGGTTGTTGGTCAACTCTTTAGATGTTTTCTTGTAAAACTCCAATAAGTATTTAATCCTCAGCAGTTTGTTGGCTCTCGTGTAGTGCAGCACCGACGACGGAGGGCTGGAAGTGGGTTTAAATCTTAACTTTTTATGCCAGAATAGAGTAATCGAAAAACAAAAGCTGCATTAAGTATGTGCCAATTACACATGTCTCCGTCCTACTCGCTGAGCGTGTTGCGAGCTCGCATCGCGCCGATTTACATTGTGTACGGGCCCTAATATACTCGCGAACAATGAAAAAGTTCCATTTCAAAGCACCAAATGACTCGCAGACGGAAAAGACTAGCTTAATGACGCGGTCAGTAATATTGCAGTAGGTACATTCAAAAGCGCATCAGAACTTAACCAACTAAAAATGCAAATATTAGGTCCTTACATATGAAATTGGCGTTTTCTATAGGAGGAACATAAAGACGCTTTTTTTTAAATGAAATATATTAAATTAATCAAAGTATGTACCATTGCTATGTATGCACTTTTGCCATCTCATAGGTAGTTCATTGATCCCCTTACTAAAAAAACCATTCGGGCGGGAATCAATAAAATCTTTGAAGGCGGTTTGGACTGCCCCATCGGAGTTGAATTTTTTTCCTTGCTAGTAGTTATCCAAATTGCGAAAAAAATTGTAATCTGTTGGAGCAAGGTCCGGAGAGTACGGTGGATTTCTAAGACATTCTAATTGAAGCTCCCCTAATTTGGTAGCCGTCTGTTGTGCAGTGTGTGGTCTAGCGTTGTCCTGAAGCAGCAGTGGCCTAGAGCGATTGACCAGCCTCGGTTGTTTAGCAGCTAGCTTTTCCATCATGGTTTGCAGTTGCTGACAATAGATATCTGCCGTAATCGTCTGGCCAGATTTAAGAAAGCTGTAGTGAACGACACCGGCACTAGTCCACCAAACACTTACAAGCAACTTTTTTTTAATCAATTTTCGCTTAAGGCAGGATTTGGCTGGCTCGCCAGGGTTCAGCCATTGCGATGAGCGCTTCCGATTATCGTAGAGGATCCACTTTTCATCACAGGTAATGATTCGATTTAAAATTCCTTTATTATTGTGCCGGTTGAGTAACGTAACGCAGCAGTCGACGCGCGTTTGTCGGTTTGCTTCACTCAATTCATGAGGTACCCACCTTTCAAGCTTTTTCACCTTCCCAATTTGCTTCAAGTGGATTAGAATAGTTTTATCACTAACACCAGAGCCTGCAGCTAACTCGGACGTGGTTTGCGATGGATCCGCTTCCACAATAGCCTTCAATTCTTCATTTTCAACTTTGGTCTCCGGCCGTCCACGAGGCTTGTTCTGCAGGTCGAAATTTCCAGAACGAAAACGTTGGAACCAAAAACGCACTGTGTTTTCTTTTGCGACACCGTCACCATACACATCATTAATCCTTCGAGCCGTTTCTGCAGCACTGGTGCCACGGTGGAACTCATACTCGTAAATAACGCGATATTTCAAGTTTTCCATTTTGTAAACAGAGTGACACAAAGAAAAAAACAAAAGAAGAAAAAACAAATGAATTAGGGCAGCTATACTCAAACTGCGGCCCGCGGGCCGCATGTGTCCCGCCGGGCCTTTCTCAGTGGCCCGCGTGCCATGAGAGATAATAGAGAATATACATTCTGTGTAAAAAGTATCGGGATTATCCATCCATAAAACAAAAAAAATTGTATTCATCCAAATTTATTTTATCACTTTCAAAATTTGCTCCTTCAGAAACGATACACACGCCATATAAACGATATAATATAACAAATTATCCAATCATCACAACTTTTTTTTAAACGCTGTTTCCAGAGTTGTGTTTATTACTCGTGGCGAACTTTCTTTTTTCGTCTATCGATTGTTAGTCAGAGTCATGTTGACTGTTTTCTATGACTATCGTGGTGTTGTGCACTCGGAATCCATAAAACAAAAAAAATTGTATTCATCCAAATTTATTTTATCACTTTCAAAATTTGCTCCTTCAGAAACGATACACACGCCATATAAACGATATAATATAACAAATTATCCAATCATCACAACTTTTTTTGAAACGCTGTTTCCAGTGTTGTGTTTATTACTCGTGGCGAACTTTCTTTTTTCGTCTATCGATTGTTAGTCAGAGTCATGTTGACTGTTTTCTATGACTATCGTGGTGTTGTGCACTCGGAATTCTTGCCATAAAGTCAAACGGTAGGAAAATAATATTATTTGCGGGTTATGTAGAATTTAGTACAGCAAATTCGACGAAGAAGGCCAGATTTGTGTGAAAAAAAATCGAGAAAGATTTTGCACTACGATATCGCGCCTTTCGCACAAGGATCATCATTGTCAATGAATTTTTGAGCAAACACTCAAAAAATACCATCGACCATCTACCATATTAACCAGATATGGCTGCAGCTCACGGCTCTAGCTCTAAAAAAGAAGCTAGAGCCGTGAATTACTACTTCGAGGCACTGTTTTCAATCGATAGAAGACAATAAGAAAAAATCGCCGCGACTATTAAAAACAACTCTGAAAACAGCGTTTAAAAAAATGTTGTAGTAATTGGATAATTCGTTGGCGTATGTGTATCGTTTCTGAAGGAGCAAGTCTTGAAGGTGATAAAATAGATTTGGATATTCATCCAAATTTATTTTATTATCTTCAAAATTTTGGATATTCATCCAAATTTATTTTATTATCTTCAAAATTTGCCGCACTCCCACATTTTTTGTTTTTGTTTTATTGATCTAATCCCGATACTTTTTACACATAGTAGTATATGCATGTGTTTTTTATTATTATTCGATAGTTTACATCGCTTTATAATAGTTAAAAAAAATTGCTTGCGGCCCGCGACACCATGACTTGAACGTGTTTGTGGCCCTTATATAAAAAAGGTTGAGTACCAATGAATTAGGGGGTTTGAAACACAAATGCATGAGTAAATAGCTGTATAAATTTGAATTTGGAATTCCTAACCATAAAGGTAATATTTGAGATCAAAGTGGCCAGTACGACAAAACGCCAATTTCATATGTAAGGACCTAATATTTTGATCAAATTCTAAATCAAACTTTCATCATTTTTAAAAAATTGGGGTGATTTGGTTTTGAAATTTTTAAGTGGAACATTTTCATTGCTCGCTCGTGTATCTTACGTGAACGCGAAGCATATAGGCTCGAGCGGCAGGTTGGCCACCAGGTCGGACCAGGCCTGCCATCGCTGGCTGAAGTAGGCGCGGCGACAGCGCTGCGGCTCCAGCATCAGCTCACCACGCTTGTTGACTCGCGCCTGCAAACATTTTGAAACGGGTTGAAGGTATGCTTATACTAGGTAGTTAGGTTGGTAGGTGTCTGCGTGGATCATAGAAAAACGCGAACTCATTCATACTCAATGGCGTGGATTCATGACAGAGGCCCAAGTCCGCGTTGATCTATGTGACAGATGCGTAGTTTCAAGAGTTAAAAGTACTTATGAAAAGGTTTTAAGTACTATAACATATATATGCTGTACTTATACATATAAAATGGACGGGGTTTCCAACCCCGGCGGACTGGTTTGGACGTTGTTCATGGATCAACATGACGTCCAATAGGAGCGTTAAAGCCTGTTTCACAATGTCTGGATTATGGCCAGATAATAGCTATATACCTATGGGGTCTAAGAGTATATATTTATGGGGCAAAAGACATGCTGTCACTTAATAAAACATTATTATCCAAACATTTTGAAAGAGGCTCTTAGTTTTCTTACATACCGCGTGCATAGAAACGTAGACTTGCAGATAAGACAGCACGTCTATGGGATAGTGCAGCCAATACAGCGCGAGGCACTGGTGGCGGGAGACCAGGTCGTACAGCACCAGCACGTAGTTCAGGGTGGACACGAAGCACATCAGGTACCCGAAATACTGCATCAATCAACGGTCATAAGTTTAGGTACAAATAACTGTATTATGAAGGATGGAATTTAATTTTTCAGAGAATGTACGTTAATTCAGGTGTATGTCGGAATTTCCAGCCTCATTTTGAGGGTTTCGGCTGTAATTATAAATACTTAAGTGTTACCCGGGCTATATTTTTTCCTGTATTTGGTAGAAGTTGCAGCAAAACAATAATTATCCATGCCCTTACATTGACTACTATAAAAAAGTAAAATACTAAAGCAGCTACGAAACGTACGGCCCTGACTTATTAACTTAAATTTCAGCTCAGTAACACAATGTAAAAAATACCTGGAACATTAATGAGCCGGGAATGAGTAAATTGAACGGGCTGAAATTCTGCAGCGTGGAAACACTCGCGCCGGACCTCGACTGGCTCAGGTTGGACTGCGAACTACGCATGGATATAGCTGGAAACAATGGAAATAGCCTGAAGTTTCAACTTTACCGGTAACATTTTACTTTCATGACTACTTATTCTAAGTAATAATGATAACAATACATTCGTATTCACGATTCTTCGTATAAAGGGATCAAGAGCAAAGAAAAAGTTCCACCTGCCGGCCATTGACTTTCCATAATATTATGTCACTTAACTTTTTCATTGCACGACGACGTGAGAGTCGTGAGATTTTGTTCGTATCTTTTCCCATACGGCTTCTTATTTAAATAGTAATGTCCGATCATTGTCCGAATCATTGACTCATAACTATATGAATCATTTTTTATTTATTTGAACATAATTTTTATGACACAATTAAACTTACAGACGACATTGATGCGTTCTCTAGACATGTCCGAGACAGATCCGCTCCTAGAGTCGTGCGTAGACTGCGCGTCCCCCGCCACGTCGTCGGCCGTGCCTTCTGCACACAGTCAATGCCTTCATATGTATACAAATCTAAACACTTCATTTAAATTAGGCCATGATTTAGGAACATGAATTAAAACGTTATACAAGTTACCTACAATTTCCAAAAGCCGTTGAACTGATGCTATTCACCTTCTTCCTTTTCAACAAATTATACATAATATTAAATATGCACTTATTAGTATTTTATAAATGCATAAGTAGGCATTATTGGCATAAATATAATTATACAAAGTAATATGTAAGTAACCGTTACTGTGTGGTCTTCATTTCAGTAGACTCTATCTCCATTGATTCGATTACCTAAGCCTGAATTCTGCACAAATTAATGGCCACTACCGAAACTTCCGTTTATGGAACAAGCTAGCTTCCAAATGGGTAGCAGGGGGATGTTACTACGAAGAAAATTCCTGTCATATGACGGATCCTTACGATAGTACAATCAAATTTTTTACAACCTATTTGATTCCCCGGTCAGCCGCACGATTTCAAATTACTTATTTGATTATCTAACTTGGCTTTAAAATAGGAATACCTAATCCTTGCAGTAAAATGTGTGTTTCCCTTACATTTGGCAATGCCATGGGATATCCTGTAAAATAGGTACAATGTACATATTGTACATGTATCAAATTTTAAAAGTATCGGAATGCTTCTTACCACTATCCGAAGAAGCGTCGTCATCAACATCCATAGAGATAGGCATAATGTAGTCCTTAGACCTTTCGAAAGCTTTCTTCAGCGGTGCTTGGATCTTGGGGTAGTACTTGATCAGATTGAAGAAAGTCTGGCTAGGAATCACCAGCAAGTCTAGACTTCTGCTGGCGTATATCGACACTTCTGAGCATGCTAATGATTGCTGTTAACATTAAAGTTCTCGTATGTGTAAATTTGTATTAGGTTTAATAAAATTATAGTAGTTCGTGTTATGGTTAAGATAATATTAATATATATTATTACAAGTGCGGCGAGGAATACAGGGTAACCAATGACGATGAATACAAAACGAAAATTATTACGTGACAATAAATATTTATTAAAATTAACTCACTCCAGTGAAGTTGCCGAACATTCCACCTGGCCCCATGCAAGTTATCATTTCATTGTAGGAAGACAAAACATCCACCTACAAAAATACAGTTAACACAACGTATATATCAAATGAAAAACTCTTTACAACAAAGTTTATACACCAAATAAAATGGTTAAATGCATACACCCAAAGGTTGCCTGGAAGAAATCTCTTTTAGCTATAAGGCCATCTGTTGTGCTTACTCTTACTTGTAACGTAATTTATGTTGTGTGTTTTTCAATTAAGTTGTATTGTATTGTATTGTATGGTTTTGACAACCCTAAATAGCCCCAAAGCTCACCTTCCCCCGATAAATAATATACACGTATCCCTGCACATCCTTGCACTGCAGGACCGTCTCGCCCTTGAGGAAGTACATCTCCTGCAGGTGCTGCGTCACCACGCGGATGAACGAGCGGTCGGCGGCGGCGAACAGCGGGACTTCACGGAGGGTTCGCTCGTAGATGGACACGAGGGTGTCTTCCATGAGAGCAGAGTTTAACTGGCGGCAGATTTGCTATGGAGAAAATTTGGGTCTTTAAAAGATTGTATATCTGTCAGTTACGGAAACAGCATGGTATCCATAGGTCGAAACGATCCACGAGTATACATATCCATACAAATGTTGTTTTCCAGGTAACCGATAATGAAGTGTCGCAGCTAAATAATTAAAATTTAATATGGTCGTTCGGGAAAATTGGTTATTGTTCGTTATTTACTGTAAATAATATACCGAATAAATTCCAATAGGTATACATAACTACGTATACCGTATTTAAAGTTATCTCAAATCAAAAGATAGGTTACAAGGTGTGAAATGTTACAAGGTGTGAAATGTTACAATTACAATCTACGCTTTGTTGTATCAGATGAGTAGACTGTTTGACTTTCACAAATTATGCGAAACAAATTAGATTCAGTGGGACGGATGAAGATATGAAACATTACACCTTCGCATTAGACCCTACACGTGTAAATAAGGTACTCGTGTGTATGGTGAACGGATGTTGCTAATGTTGATATACAGGATGTTGCAAAAGAAAGAATTAAAGTAAGCTGAGCCGTATACTTAGTAAGAGATTGATTCAGCTCTTCATTCTTATCAACTTTTGTCTACTTTATGACAAATATGTGTGAAAATAAAATTTAATCCCCAAACCAAAAACTCACACACTTTTTTATAAAGGTGAAAAAAGACACGAGTTTTCATAAGTCTTAGAACAAAAGTTTTTCAGATGGGTATCCTTTTTTTTCAACACCATTTAGACTATGAAGCCATCATTATGTACAAAGGTTTACTGAACAGACGAACGTTATTAATCCATCCTTTGAGTGAGTGCTAAAGCTAATAAATAATTACTCACTTGGGGATTACTGCCTTTGGTCCTCTTCCATACATATTCAAAGTATTTTAATGTTTTCTCGGTTAGCATCGGTTCCACGTTGTTTTGATACAGAAAATCATATAAATCTCTTGTTTTTTCCTGAAAAAAATGCGGAACATTACTATATTCCTAGGCTAGGTCATATAAATGTGAACTTATAGACAACTACCGCATTTATTATAAGACATAATTTATAAATTGGAGCACTATATTTGAACCTCACCATATTAATGTTGAAATTTCGCGCTGTGGTGTGGTGAGATTTAATTCGATACCTCGATCATTATTGCACAAATATCACTTTCACGCCGCTTGTACTACATAGGTACATAATATATTCCACGTAAGCTCTAACTATGTAGGAGTATTATAGTTATACCTCCACAGAGCGGCCAGGCGTGATGGGTTGAGGTACAGTAGCGTCTAAACCTCAGAGAAAAGGTGACCAATTGTAAATTCACAAAGCTCCGTATAACCAAAAATTCAATGATATGTAAGGAAAAATCTTCGTTTAACCCAACACAGTAATCTGTCCTCGACCTTTCTTTTCTAGCCACTACTGGGTACATATATAACGCAGCCCCGTAAGTCCAATCGTGTCTCCAGTCAGATTTGTGACGATTATTACGTTTATTTATTATTTACGGTTTTACGTTACCTTACGATGACGTTTTATTTTATACATGAATCCCATCGCATAATCCCGCCACTTTAGCGGATTGATTTCAAACAAAATCTAACATAACAGTAACTTCCCAGTATTTGGGCTACCGATATACTGCACCGCCGCTAGCGGTCACGAGCTCTCCTGCGCGCACTCGATACTGCCACTGAGGCTTTTCAACGATCAGATGGATCGGTGGGGCCGTAGATAGAGACTCTGACGGCTGTGCCAAATGGTCAAAGCTTTGGATTCAAACCGTACGTTTGTTAAAAGTAGGTAGGTACATTGTATTACTTACGATAAATACTTGCATGTTTATTATATTAAAAAGGTTTTTAAGTACTACCAGGGGCGTATTTAAAGATTGCGCGCCCTGGGCTCCTGTAGTTTTCCGCCCCATCAAGGAATGAAAGAAAAAATAAAAAACCGACTTCAAAAAACCACCAAAAAGTAAGAAATAATTTAAGGTTTAGACCAATCCTAGGTGATAGTACAAATATACCTAAGCAGGTACTGTCACCTAGGATTGGTCTTAACCTTAAATTATTTCTTATTTTTTGGTGGTTTTTTGAAGTCGGTTTTTTATTTTTTTTTATTTATTATTTTATTTTATTATTTTTATTAGTTTATTTGCAATAATTATCAATCAGTAAGATGCAAATGATACCAATAAGTCCTACTTCTCAATACGAATCATTCAAGCCTAAACACGATGTAGTTGCTATATACCGTTGAGGAGTTCCCTTGAATGCCGTCCGTTTCCATCATCAGATCAGCTCAAGGTCACCATCATATTTTTTTTGTTATAAGAACTATATTTACGTTCTAAATTTCATTAGAATCGGTTGATAAGTGCCCAAAATGGAATTTTATACCCCTGTTTTACCCCTTTACCTTGCTTTTTTGTTTTACCCTTGGGGGTGGAATAAAATTCTGAAAAAAAATGGGACCACCCCTGAGCTCAACCCAATACATCAAAAAAATAATTTTCAAAATCGGTCCATAAATGGCTGAGTAATCGGTGAACATACATAAAAAACATACATACAGACGAATTGAGAACCTCCTCCTTTTTTCGAAGTCGGTTAGAAACAAAAAGAGCAGTCTAGTATGTGTATAGTACCTAGTACCTACCGACCTACATAATATGTATAAGAACATTGTGGTGAAACATTTGCATAGATAATGATATCTTCCGAAAAACAAAAGATTTTTCTGGATAGACGAGAACATTTTAGAACGTTTAGAAATAAACTTTGGCAACTGAGTGAGGCAATTTTTTCTTCTTTAGATTTCCGTAAAAAAATACAGAGGCGGAAAAAAATATGATTATTCCACCGGCACCCGTTCAGAAAAGAAGAGGCCGGCTTTCATACTTAAAAAATCCAGCACTGCTCGTCACCAAAATACCTCAAAGTGACCCTGGATAGATCTCTCACGTACAAAACCCACTGCCAAAACACCAAGAAGAAAAGCTCCCGAAACAACCTTCTGCGACGGCTTACGTCTACCAGCTGGGGCGCCTCTCCGCAAGTTCTACGAATAAGTAGCTTAGCACTCTGCTTCTCAGCCGAATTTGCCTGCCCTATATGGGTAAGATTTCCATTCCTCAGAGCCAGAAGACAAAAGTCTTCAACCAGTGCGTCCTGCCAGTGATGGCGTATGGTGCAGAGACGTGGAAACTGACGGTAGGAATGGTCTACTGATTTAAAGTCGCTCAGCTTGCTATGGAGAGAGCTATGCTTGGGGTTTCTCTGCTGGATCATATCAGAAATGAGGTTATCTGTCAGAGGACTAAGGTTACTAACATAGCTATCAAAATAAGCAAGCTGAAGTGGCAGTGGGCTGGTCATATCTGCCGAAGAACCGATAACCATTGGGGTAGACGAGTTCTCGAGTGGAGACCATGAACGAGGCAAACGCAGCGTGGGACGCCCTCCTGCCCGCTGGACTGACGACCTTAGGAGGGTAGAGCCGGTATTGGTTGGATGAGGAAGGCCAAGGACCGAGTGTTGTTGCGCTCCTTGGATGATTATTGGCTGATGATGATATGGGCAAGGTCCGCGCATGCTAGAGAAGTAGATTTTGCTCTTAACGACACAGTTCGTATAGTAACGGGATGCCTCAAACCGACACCACTCTACAAAGTCTACTCTCTGGCTGGGATAGCACCCCCTAGCATACGGCGAAAAGTGGCATGTTCTGTTGAGAAGGGCAAACAAGAATGCGACTCCAGACATACACTTTACTCACATACTGCCGCACCTTCCCGCCTTAAGAGCCCCAAAGCGTTCCTAAATAGTGTGGTATCCTTAACGGATGAAAACCTCAAAAAGAAGCCTCAGGATCCTTTCTTACCTCTTGAGGAAAAACTTGCACCCGGTATCGGTCTCCCCTGGCACATTTCGAATACACTAAATCGGTTGCGAGCAGAGGTAGGCTGCTGCAAGGACAATCTTTGCAAGTGGGACTATACCGTTGGTACCAACCTATGCGACTGTGGTAGGTACCGCCCCCCTGACTATGGATCATTTACTCTAAAAAAATAGACTATTCACCGACCGGTTCAGTAAAGAACGAAGGCGGCTTTCATAATTTAAATCATACTTCTTAAGACATGAAATCAACATTTGGAAAGATGGCTCAGGGCCGTTCTAGGCTTACGTCCTAAAATATTGTTCTGTACTTTTTTACTCCTCTCTTTCCTCCTTCTCTTTTTATTCCTCCCGGCCGCCCCTGGGCCGCCCTTCGGCGCCTTCCGCCCCGGGCTGTAGCCCTTTTAGCCCTAGGGTAAATACGCCCCTGAGTACTACAGGGATCTAGATCATGAAAATACGCAGCGTCGATCTCAGCCGTCCCACAAGGAGTACATGACCGCCAATGCGTAAAGCAAGATACAGAAAGTCAGTTGCATACTTTTGCTAAACCAGCACTCATTCATAGAAAATGTGATCGGCCCTGGTAATCTGCTTTAATTCTGTACAGGGCCTTTGGTGGTAATTGGGGGTTAAATAGGATGAAGTGCATGGCTGCATTCAATAAACTGCTAATTCCAACTTTTATATCTAACACTACGGCAGTAGTAAGTATTAATGTCCCTCACAACATGCGTGAGCAGCGCGGCGGTGGCGGCGGCGCGCGCGGCCGCCGCGTGTCCGTACATGAGGCCGAAGTACAGGCATCCCACTAGGACCAGGCCCGACACCACCACCATGTCGCCTCGGGACGATATGTCCGTTATTGTGCAGCCGCAGCCTGAGAACAAATAATTAAGCACACTCATCACGAGCAGTGAGAAAGTTCCAGTGACATATTGAATGTCCATAATAGGTGGTACTTTTCATTGCGCGTGAGTATTAGGTATGTTCCACAGCTAAGAGAATAGAACAACGCGGACTCGGGTGTACTAGGAACGTTAGACTGCGTTCCCAGTACGCAAACTGTTCACGTTTTCGGCTGAATTTGTCCTCCTGGGAATGCAGCCTCATACTGGGCTATACCTATATTATAATATGAAATTTTATTTTGCTGCTAAATTAGACGTGCATACAAATCTTACCAAAAAACATTGAGTAAATCCAATTGAAAGTGTTGATGTACTCGGAAACCGCAACTGAAATCATGATAATTTGTGTTTAATACTTAGTGCAGATCAATAGCAATAAGAAGTATCGACAGTCATACGAAAGGAACGAAAATATCTTACTTATCACAATTTTCATAATTATTACCTTATCTTCAGGTGTTATACTTACAATACTCAACATTTTCCTTTCCAGTGACCAGCTGCCGGCAGCAGGTGACCATGATGTAGGTGTTATTCGGCGTCATGAACGGCGTACAATGGTCCATGAACACGAGCGCAGTGGCCAGGTTCACTATTGTCACAGCAATGGGCAGGAACCTGAACAAAACTATCGCTTGGTTCAATCGCATGATGTCGCTCTCTAGGTAGTAGAATGCCCCGGTTATTCTGAATATCTGAAAAACGCGTTTTTATAGAGTTAACCATGATTTAGTTTCTTTTATTTATGTTTTTCTAACGTGTTAAATCTCATGGTATTAATGCTATATTAAATCGCGTAGTTTTAAAAATGAATGTACTCACCTGTAGTAGCCTATTTATTCGATAAATGTCGATACTGCTTTCGTAATTTACTAATCTGAACTGAAATGAAAAATATTACCTTATCTTATTATTATAAAAAACACACAGCATAATAGTGTATACCTACCAGCTAATTAATCATCAAATAATATGCATAATGTTTGTGATATGGTTTCACCTTTTACCCATGATAAATGTTTGTTTTCTAAAACCAAACATCTCGATTTTACAATATTGTGAAGGCACCGTTGGCACTCAAAGGGTTAATACAAAACACTCACAACTTCCTCAACGGGGAACACGGTGACTAGATCCAGCCAGAAGGCGTGCTTCAAGTAGTGAGTGATCGTGAGCAGCGGGTGTGTGATGAGCAGAGAGCGCGCGTCGTAGTAGCCCACGTACGACATTAGAACCATGTCGCAGTACAGCACGATGTCCACCCAGTCGGTCGACGGGTTTTGAGGGAACTGGTGCTTTTGTGTCTGGAAGGAAGTTTTGGATGATGTTTTGTGGTTTTAGGTAAACTGGTGGTTAAGGGTAAGCGTCCACTTATCGGTATCGTATGTATCGGACGAAACGGATTTTCATAATGGAGAAACGGCGTCGGCAATACCGATAAAGTGGACGCACTTGTGTGTTTTTCTATACAATGAATACTGAATGAATGTTCCTTACAGCTATATTGTAAGGTCCAGTAACAATGTAATACACAGCTACAAAGAATCGCAACCCACACCATAACTTCAAGAAAATTCCATGCGGCGTTATACAACCCGGTATTACCAAATACCTGAGAAATCTGCAAAACAATTTAATTAATGTTATTGTTAGAATAATTTCATTTGCTAAAAACTTTTATATTCAAAAGCGACGAGATACTTTACGCATTTTGTTCTAATACCTCATAATTCCCAAAGTGTTGAACGCTGCTACATACTCTGAGCGGTCGTCGGCGTTGTTTAATATCACGAAACTCTCCTTTATTTCTTGCTAGAACAAAATTGTCTATAGATGAACTACAGTGCCACAAACTTATCTGTTCCGGTGACAGCTCACGTAAATGTGTAATATTTCTTCATTCTATATGATTTTAAGTTTGCCAGTAGTGGTAATTCGCTCTTCTGGTTTCAATAAACCCATCTAATCTATATCAATATATAATTCATTAGTAAATAATGAGATATGGATCAATTTAGTTCGCTCTCACCGGAACAGATAAGTTTGTCGCACTATACATGCAAATATAATCATATCTCTCCAAAAAAACTTGAAGATTTTTCATTCATCTATAAGGCATAGATACATTGTTAGAACCGCAAATAAAATGTGACAATGCCAGTGAAACTAGTAGCCATCGCCTTCAGCATCCAAGTCACATAACTGGTTTAAACTGTTCCGTACAAGTGAATTACTGGCACAAGCCACTTACAGCGATCCGGTTAACTTTAGCATCCAGGCGGCCTGACAGCGGCTTGGCCTCCACAAACTTCGAAGCCATTCTCTCCAGATCTACGTCTTCTATAACCTAGGAACATAGGATGAAAAACTTGTAACACACAAAGAAAAGGAATGTGTAGGACGGAATAACTACAGTAATAAATATTTTACAGGCATTGTCTACATAAAAGATATTATTGTGTAACATATTTATTACATAAGATTCAGCTGAACTTTATAACATCACTCTCACATCCGTTTTTCTGTTACGGCTAACCATTTTATCTAAAAGAGGACATATTGTATGACCTTACTACTTAAACATAACTTTTCTAGTCCTCCTGTGGTATAAATATAACGTTAAGTATAGTATACCTTTCTAAGCAATGTTAAAAAATCTTCATGCTTCCTTTCCACCGCCCACATATCACACATATATAGTATATATATACAACTGACGAACTTACAGCAGCAATAGGCTCCATCACATCAGGGAAGATGCTGAGACACTGCACCAGCGCGCTGTACTCGAGGTGTAGCAGCGAGCAGGCGGTGGTCGTCACCACGGTGTACACCTGTACATGAGGAGTTCATCATCATCATCCACTGCTGGACATAGGCCTCTCCCAAGGAGCGCCACAACACTCGGTCCTCGGCCTTCTTCGGCCAGCCACTACCGGCTACCCGCCTAAAGTACTTGGTCCAGCCGCATGAAGAGTTAGGGATATAATATATTAATACCTTTATTTATGTTTGATTGGTTTGTTACAAATAAACTTACTAACTACCTACTGTGCCTATTTCCAATCTACTTTCACCATGACTATTAAAAATGCACATTCTGTCTGAGTATTTCTTGATAAAGATTACGGGAGACTCTGAACGTTGCGATGTGCAGCAGGATGCACTTTTTAGTGGTCACGACGGTGTACACCTCACCTGACGAAGGTAGGTACAGGTACATATATGCAGGTAGCTAGTGTAGGTATACAGATATACATGTGGAGTCGGGGACACAGTAATACCCGGCGGAGGACTATTCTGGATAGAACCCTTTGCACATGTATGCAATACATTTTATTTGTTAATTATATCTACATTTATTTAAGTACTACCTACATTAAAAACAAGAATACCGCAGATATCACAGAGATTTGTGTCCGATGTTTATTCTTCAGTAGCGCAAAGCTTTTTATAGGCTTAAAACTTATGTTGATATTAAATTGCTGCTGCTATACTACTACTTTCAGCCTTTATAAATAGCAATAGGTTAAATGTCGCCATTAAAATTCCATTAAAAGCATTCCTGTAGCAGCCTACGTTAGCAGATTCAATTTACTCTTTTATTTATATACTCGTATCGTCAAAGGAAGAACACAGATGAGATATAAAGCTAAATAAATATAATTATGTTAGCTCAATCCTAGGTAGGTATGCAGAGTTTTGAATTTGACGTAGGCCTATTATATTTTGAGGTGCATTCAAAGTCGCAATCCACACTCTGCAAACCTGAATAAAAAATGTCAAAGAGAATTTTCATGTTGGAAAATTCCAATGTTTGTCCAAGCTAAACAAATCTGACAACTAAACATGGCAAAATGGTGCACCATATATGTATACACTCTTTTCCCGATAAGCTTGACTTCCCTTTAAAAGAATTTCCCGTGCATATTCCGAGTAAAAAGTAGCTGATACATACCTTACATGCTTACCTTATTTGATGTAGTGTTGTAGACTTGTAGCATCTAAAATCTTGTAATCATCTGTCTGTATTTTGGTATGTAACAGTAAGAAACTATTACTATGTATAAAAATATACAATAAGGACCAGTTAATAACCAGCGCTGTAGCCTTATTGTCTCCAGTACCTACATGCTGATCTGGTGCTTTTTTGACGCTCCGGACAACAACATTTTACGATACTCTTGGTATTCTATTGTACTAGTGAAGGTATATCTGTTGCTGTCAGAATGTAAAATAAATGACTCTTTATCTTTATACATACAACTAGAGGTCGCGTTGTGGCGCGGGCTGCAAGCAGCCGCGCGGTGCTTTGATGCTATTGGTTTAGGTGGGAGACAGTTTTCAGTATGAATTTCAGTTTCAGCAGGGTATTGACTTGAATATACCGTAGCAAATCTTTCTTGCGTTTTGTTATAATAATAATAATAATATATCTTTATTTCAGGTGTAAAAAGCCCATATCATATCCTATCCTAATTACATTTACATTTATAAAATTAAAATTAAAAGATACAAAAGTAAATATCATTAAAGTTTAAAGACAATATTAATATATATATATAATTATGTATATTCGTATAAACTGTTTTCACTATGATTATCATTATAACAGGCATACTGATGATTTTGTTTTAGGTGGGATACGGTTTTCAGTATGAATTTTGGTGAGATACGGTTTTTCACTTGACTGTAATGTATCGAATATTTTATGGGGTTTAGTTTTCCCTTGAAATCTAATTTCAGTATGAAATTTGGTAACAGATGGGTATTGAATTTGCCATAATACACTGACGGGCAATGAAAAGGTTCCACTGAGAAAAGCGAAACGGAAAAATCTAGCTTAATGCCGTCTTCTGCAACATGACGTACATTTAACAGAGCGTCAGGATATTACCAACTAAAAACGGTAATATTTTGTTCCAATTTTAAATTAAATCATTGTAAAAATTGGGGTCGTATGGTGTCGGCATTTTGTGAGTGGAACTTATTCATTGCCCGGGAGTGTACAACAGATATTTCTTGAATTTGGCTTTACATAAAAAAAAAAACTACACAGGAATGTTAATATTTGCCTTGAAAACTTTTATCATTATGAATTGCGGATTGTCTTACACAAATACGGTAGAGAAACTGATCTGTATGGTAATTTTTTGGTTTCGTAAACTTTACCTAGTATCGAGATGACATCGTTTTGTGTACAAATATTGGGTTCTTTAACACCTCATAAATCTGAGTCACCTCCGATTATATTCTATTCTATTGTGTGTGGGGTGTAAGTACCTGCACCTGGCTCTCTCGAGTGGAACCTTTGTGCATATCCCCAAGGTCTAAACTGCCATCCAAAGCTTGGACCATTTCCCACCACGCTGGTCCACTGCGGGTTGGTGGGTTCACATATCTAGATGTGCTAAATCTAGATATGCAGGTTTCCTCACGATGTTTTCCTTTACCGTCAGAGCGATGGTATACATTGTACTTATGTTAAAACAACTCATTGGTACATGTCAGCGCCGGGATTCGAACCCGCATCTCTTGCGTAAGAAGCGGGCGCTTACCCAACTGAGCTACCACCGCTCACGTCCATTCGCGCGTTTTTCTAGCCTCTCGATTATTAGTTTCATAGCAACGAAATACACAGGCTTTTTTATTCATTAATTTCTTACGTTGGTTTGCTGTTTGAGACTATTTTTTACAGAACTATGGTTTACTTCAATTTAATCCATAATTGGAACTATAAACGCGCCCAAACCTTTGTCTTTCTTTTTTATTCATTCAAGGTATATTTTGCCACAATTGGCTCTCAGGTTATAGGTATAGTTGTGTTGACAAGGGTATGAGTAGTGCTGTCTCGCTTCGCTCGGCGCTCCAGGGTTTGCGGTATGGTGGTTTACATTGTTTTGCCTCGCTTCGCTCGGCTACTCTTTTACGGTAAGGTAATACTTAAGTTGTATTGCCTCGCTGCGCTCGGCTCTTCAGTTGTTGTGGTATAATGTTTTGAAATGTTTTGCCTCGCTACGCTCGGCTCTCCAAGGTTTGTGGTATGGTGGTTTGGATTGTTTTGCCTCGCTGTGCTCGGTTCCTCTCCAGGTCTCGGAATGGTAGTCTCGGTTGTTTTACCTCGCTTCGCTCGGCTCTTCGGGTTTTCGGATGTTGGTTTCAGTAGTTTTGCCTCGCTCCGCTCGGCTCTCTAGGTTTTGGATTGATGGTTTAGGTTGTTTTGCCTCGCTTCGCTCGGCTTTCCACTTCTTAAACGGGACTTTTCCCGTAGTTTTTCTTTATTGATATTGATAATTATGATACGTAATGCCTCGCTTTGCTCGGATTTCTTTCCTTTATGGCAGGGTTACTTGTCGGATGCCTCGCTGCGCTCGGCTGGTTTTATTTTGGTATAGCTTGTAGAAGGACTATGGCCTCGCTGCGCTCGGCACTTGAACTGTGGTAAAGTTGATTTACATTTTGTATGTCTTTAGGGAAAATATTTTTCCCTTAAAAGTTGGGAGTTTTTATTTAAAAAAATAATTCTTTGTATTTATCTACACAAATGCGCCATATACCACAAATCTGTCTGACCACTTCAAAGGGGTGAAATTGCTAATGTTGGTAATTTTTTCTACGTTTTTAGGGAAATTTAGATTTTTTCCCTACAAGTGGGGAGTTTTTATTTTAAATAATTATTGTTTGTATTTATCTATACAAATGCGCCATATACCGCAAATCTGTCTGACCACTTCAAAGGGGTGAAATTGCTAATGTTGGTAATTTTTTCTACGTTTTTAGGGAAATTTTGATTTTTTCCCTACAAGTGGGGAGTTTTTATTTTAAATAATAATTATTTGTATTTATCTATACAAATGCGCCATATACCGCAAATCTGTCTGACCACTTCAAAGGGGTGAAATTGCTAATGTTGGTAATTTTTTCTACGTTTTTAGGGAAATTTTGTTTTATTCCCTACAAGTGGGGAGTTTTTATTTTAAGTTATTATTGTTTGTATTTATCTACACAAATGCGCCATATACCATAAATCTGTCAGACCACTTCAACGGGGTGAAATTGCTAATGTTGGTAATTTTTTATACGTTTTTAGGGAAATTTTGATTTTTTTCCCCATAAGTGCGGAGTTTTTATTTTAAATTAAAATTGTGTGCATTTAAATACACAAACACGCTATACATTTGAAACCGCTCAGACCATCTCAAAGTGATAAAATTGCATATTTATGTAAAATTTCCCATGTTTTTAGGGAAATTTTGTTTTTTTCCCTTAAAATGGAGGGTTTTTATTTCATGGGCAAACTAAGTGCATCCACCTGCACAAACGCGCTCTACAAGTCAAAACTGTCAGACCACTCAATACAGGTGAAATAGCCTTAAAATATGTAAAATTTCTCTTTTACAAAATGGCTGCCACTTCATCCGCCATTTTGATTTTTGCAGTTTTCGGAATTTTCCCATGAATTTCACCATATATCCAACCATGTACAAAGAAAAACATCACCCCACCTCCCCCCCTTCTGGGAGATCAATTCACCTCAAGTTGAATCGACGTCGAACTTTTTCAAAAATATAATCTCCCGTATTTCTCAGGGTTGCCAGCCGAAAGTGATAAAAATAGTCAAATGTCATTAGTATGAGCCTTTCTGACTAAACTGCATCATTTTTTTAAATCCAAAACGGTTATTTCTATTTTTCAGGTTTTTGGGGAAAATCTCAAAATTTTCCCTAAAAATGGGGAATTTTTATTTACCTGGTATAGTCTCCCTAACAAAATACACAAATGCGCCATACAAGACAAATCTCCCTAACCACTCTAAACATGTGAAAAAACCAATCAAAAATCGTGAAAAAAAGTCACTTTTACAAAATGGCCGCCAAAGCAGTCCGCCATTTTGTTTTTTCAACTTTTCGGAATTTTCCCATAAACTGCACCATGCAACTGATCATTAACAAAAAAAATCATCACGCCACCTGCCTCCCTTCTGGGAGATCAATTCACCTCAAGTTGGGTCGACGTAAAAAAATCCGAAAAAATATAATCTCGCCTATCGCCCAGGGTTGCCAGTCGAAAGTAATAAAAATGGTCAAATGTCGTTAGTACGGGTCTTTCCGACAAAACTGCATCAAATTTTAAAATCAAAAGTGGCGATTTCTACTTTTCATGTTTTTGGGGAAAATCTCGAAATTTACCCAAAAAATGGGGAATTTTTTTTTCACATGGCAACTCTACTCGTCAAACTACACAACCGCTCCATACAAGTCAAACCTGTCAAATGCCTCGAACACAATAAAAAAATGCTTTGAAAATCCCCGAAAAAACACGTTTTTATAAAAAAAATTCCTTTCCCCCCGCAATTAAAAAAAAATCATTTTTTGGAATTTTTTCATAAATTTCATCATGTGCCCTACCGTTTAAAAAAATTACCATCCCCCCACCTCCCCCCCTTCCGGGAGATCAATTCACCTCAAGTCGGGTCTGACACGCCCTAAACTTTACTTCACTGCAACTCGGCCGCCATTTTGTTTTTTTATTTTTTTATATTTTTTTTATAATCTGTCAGACACTCTAAATACACCCTCGAAATATAAAAAAATGTATGGTCACCAAAATGGAGAAACAAAAAAAATTTTTTTTTTTTACAACTTTTTTTAAAAAGTCGGATTTTTTCTCTACTCACCCGAGCGCCCTGTACATTTCCCTAAAACATTTTCATATCAAAAAATGGCTCCTTCTGGGAGAACTACTATGTCAATCAGTCAGTGAGTGGTAATCCAGCTTTATATATTATAATAATACATCTCCCAGAATAGGGCCACAGTCTGGTCCCGTTGAGTAGACAATACTGCACAGTTCACGTGAATGAACAGAACTAAGTGGGTATTTAGTAGAACTAATGCCAGCTGAGTGCTGAAACCTGCCGCTGAAGTACATCAAGTACATAAACAACAAACTTAGTAACAAAGGAAACGGAACTTACTTTGGGGAGGCCGTAAAGCATTTCCATGACGCCGAAATTAGTGCCCGGTCCGGCAGAACTCACTATCTTTCCCGTGTGGTTTAAAATATTGCAATGGCCCTAAAATAAGTAAATAATTGTTAAGTAGTTCTATTTTAAATAAAAATTCCTATGTATAATTTCTTAAATGCGATTTTAAAATAAAAATCTTTGCCTTTAAATAAAATTCGGGGCTTAAAAGTCTGCGGGTACGAAACTTGCGACGGGCGGAGCGCTTAGAATCGCTACCATTATTGTGTTCCTAACAGAAAATCATAATTCAAAATTCTACTCTGTAAGAATATATAAGTCATTGCTGTAAGTATACCTTTTGCAGCACGTAGATGTCTCGCCCGATGTCAGCAGCGTGCTGCAGCAGCTCCCCGGCCGGCAGCAGCACGCAGCGCGCGCGCGCCGCCGCCGTCTGCAGCCAGTCGCGGCTGCACCCCTGCAGTACACAACCGAGCTGTATGTATACATATACAGGGTGTTCAAAATGTCTCATATATAGACTGTCCGATAAATGCAGCAGCGAAGGGAACGCGCGCGCCGCCACCGTCTGCAGCCAGTCGCGGCTGCACCCCTGCAGTACCAGCATTTATATACATACAGGGTGTTCAAAATGTCTCATATATAGACTGTCCGATAAATGCAGCAGCGAAGGGAACGCGCGCGCCGCCACCGTCTGCAGCCAGTCGCGGCTGCACCCCTGCAGTACCAGCATTTATATACATACAGGGTGTTCAAAATGTCTCATATATAGACTGTCCGATAAATGCAGCAGCGAAGGGAACGCGCGCGCCGCCACCGTCTGCAGCCAGTCGCGGCTGCACCCCTGCAGTACCAGCATTTATATACATACAGGGTGTTCAAAATGTCTCATATATAGACTGTCCGATAAATGCAGCAGCGAAGGGAACGCGCGCGCCGCCACCGTCTGCAGCCAGTCGCGGCTGCACCCCTGCAGTACCAGCATTTATATACATACAGGGTGTTCAAAATGTCTCATATATAGACTGTCCGATAAATGCAGCAGCGAAGGGAACGCGCGCGCCGCCGCCGTCTGCAAGAGGTCGCGGCTGCAGCCCTGAAGTGTAGCCGTGGTGTTATAGTCACTAGCTTCGCTTCGGCTAAAAGGTTTTCCCGTGGGAATACATGGATAAAAAGCCTAATTATTAATACAGAATGTCATTAAAATACAAAAATCCATCCGAACAAAAAAATATTATTTATTTATTTATTTATTTGATTCACCAACAAAGATTACATCAATTACATGCTAAAATAAATTAAATTAAGTCTAATGATAAATGCATCTTCAATTATAGGTGAATACAGCATGCATTATATAAGGAATAAATTCATTCAATAATTTTACTATTAAATAAATATACAATTTAAATTATTTATAAATCACAATGTACCTAACATTATTTTTAAATTAGGTTAAAATTTTGATGAATATTAAATGTACATAAATTTTAAATTAGGTTTACACGAATTTATACAATACAAATTAATTACAATAATTATAATTTAAAAAAATAAATTACAACATTGGCAAAATAATAATTAAATTAATTAATGTAAGTGGGATTGAAAGAATAATTTTATTGATTTTAAAAATAAAAGTAACAATAAAACATTTGAAGATTAAACATTTTAAGGCAACGACCGCATGAGTTCCTTTTTAAAAAGTGGAAGCCCCTGGAATATGCATAGATTCGTTTTCTTTGAAATTATATTATACGATCTACAAATCCTATTCAGTGGAGAATATTGACCCAAATTTGAGTTGCTTTTATTAATGTGAAATAGCGTATATACATTTTTTCTTGGCAACCGTGTGGGGATAGCTATATGCAATTTAGATAGCAATGTCGGTGCATCTATCTTTCCGTTCACCAACTTATGCAAAAAAAGTATGTCAGCAAGCATTCTACGTGAGGATAATGAATGCATATTAAAATGTTTCAATCTGTCCTCGTAGCTGTGCAGTTTTTTAGCAAGACCGAATCTGTAACTTAAGTGCCATAGAAATCTTTTTTGAACACTCTCGATTCGTTTTATATATACAGCGAAGTGAGGATTCCACACCGGACTGCAATACTCCACACAGCTTCGAACGAGCGAGTTAAATAAAATTATCCGGGACGTAACGTTTTTGAAGTCTTTAGTGTTTCGAATTATAAAGCCCAACATTTTAAAACTACGAGTCACCATAGATTCTATCTGCTTATGAAATTGCAGTTTACTGTCTAGTCTCACGCCGAGATCCCTAATCTCAACCACATTCTTTAAAGGAGAGTCGTTAATGAAGAAGGTTTCAGGTGGAATATTGTGCCTACACCTCGAAAACATCATGTGGTAACATTTCGAAGCGTTTAAAGACATGCCATTTAGATCGCACCAATCAACGAGACGGCTTAAATCATTTTGAAGCTCTTCTTTGCTCTGCAATGACATCATAGGCTTAACGATTTTTAGGTCATCGGCAAATAAATAGAAATTCGAGTGTTGGAAACAGAAAGGAAGGTCATTGATAAAAATGTTGAACAACAGTGGACCCAGGTGCGATCCCTGCGGGACCCCAGATACAGCTTCAAAAGAATTCAAAATTATACAATGTATATTAGTTTTATTGACTATTCCAGCAGTCTATGTACTATACTATACAGTATACATTCACTACTGGAAATAGGGAAGAAATACCTATATTCTCAGTTTTTCGATGTACTATACTATACAATACAGTATACATCCACTACTGGAAATAGGGAAGAAATATATTCTCAGTTTTTCTTATCTTATTACCGCATCTATGATTTCCCTTCTGTAGTCTTATTATACCTAAACATTAGTTTAACACAAAAACATGTCACCTATACCTATCATTTATCATTATGATTACCTGAAATAGTGGGCAAGTAAGCAGAGTCTCCACCATTTCAATATACAGCACCTCTTGTTGGATGTCAGCCGACATGTCGCCGAATATCTCTTCATTGGATACTGCACTGTTGTAGTACCTTCAATTATTTATGGCCATTTTAGATCTTTTATTTACTCTCTTTCTCTCTCTCTCTCGTCTCTACTATATTAATGTATACTTATAGAAAAATACCCTCTAAAAGTGTTTCTTCACATCAATCGAGCCCACGTTGTTGTATCAGAATGATAGATCGTGGTATAATGCCTCTTTTCACCTCTCCAGCCTCCCAACTACGAACAACTCATTTAATTTCATTTTAATGCACCTTAGTATCTACTTCAGTAAATAAAGTTTTATTGTAACTCTCGTACAACGAGTATGCAAAGCAATTTCCATCTCCGCGAAATATTAAAGTTCAGTCGAAACAAACACTCATTGAGTAAACATAAAGTAAAAAGTTTATTAGGTGCAGCTCTCATATTCAGAAGCAATCTAGTGGAGTCGCTAGGTAATGAGGGCGCTGGGAAACGCTCTATTATTGAAGTGATGAAATATTATGCACAGCTCGTTTATAATGTTTGTTTCAGGTTACTGCGGAATGATTTATATGGCTGTTATAGAGTTGAGGACAACATTTTATTGATACGCAATGTTGAGTTAAATATGTACTTGTTCCTATTGTCATGTATGCACTTACAGTACCTAATAGGTACGTAGAAAGTAATGAGAGCTATTGTGTACAAATCTGTAGGGTGGTAAAAAAGGGTATAGGTAGTTAGTTAGTCGAAAGAGGGTGACTGAGGAGGTTATTATGAACCACTTTCATTCTACGACTATTGAACACCAGATTCTTGTCACATTTTTACACACATTTGGACACAGTTTTAGCGTAGGACTTGGGGAGTATTTTTACGACTTTCCAAAATTCATAGAACAAAATATTATGTTCTGTATCTTCCCTTTTTGGCTTCAGTACTATAGGTACTATTGCTATAAGTACAACCTGTCCTGTATAAATAAATGAACGTCTCACCACTGAGCACGGAAGAACTTTTCGACTCGCGACTTGATTTTGGAGCTGACATGATTGGACGACAGGAAGTAGAACAGTTCCCGCATGGACTCCTGAGAACATAATAGTACATTATAATTGTACTTAGATTCCTCATTTCTAAGGAATTAATTGGAACACGGCAGGATTTGAACCCACGAACTTAAGAATGAAAGTCTAGACCTAATCCGTTATATTATACTACTTAATAAGCGTCATTATAAACCCACTAGTTCCTTCTCAAGTAAAATTCTCAATAAAAGTGATAATAATGTAGGTAATAAAGTTTAAGCATAATTAAAATCTCTTACAAATAATTTACTTATTATCGTGCCTATTCTAAAGTTTTGTTTATTTACTCTATCATATCGATAATTTTTATTTAAAATTGCTTTTTCATACTTGCCTTAAACATGAGTTTCCTCTGGTTTAACAGAATGTAAATGCTGCAAAGCTTAGCCGTGTAAAATGAGCTTAAATACAGTCCCACAAGTATCATTATTATTATCTGTAACAATCGTTTTGGTTCATAATTAAAACTCTGCTGAAGAGACAAAAAAACCGTAGCTTAGAAATAATTTTACCTAAATATCGTTAGGTATCGAATACCTAATATACTCTAGGGGTACTGAAGTGCTCCGGGCATGATGAATAAACGAAGCGCAAGGGGTACCTTTAATCCAAGCGGTTCGTCGAATCCTTGAACCCTCTGGTATTCACAACTGTGATAAATTATATTCTTTACTATTTATCTGTCTGCCCAATGGGACTTTAGCCTTTTTTATTAATTGTAATGTTTATATACGGAATATAGAATCCGATTCAGCTGGCAGAACACGAGTATCATATATGGTGAAGTATTATATAGTTCAATTTATATCGTAGCCGTGCCTCCGTTACACGGGTTCGTTATCGACGTCAATAAACTCATACTCACGCAATGCCGTATTTATGCCACTTCAAGTTAATAGTGACGTTTATCTACATCATAAAGAACCCATGTAGAGGCAGCTATTGTCCACTAACCCAAGGCAGGTCTGATCTGCCGGGGGTGACGTCTGCCTGCCCGGCGCCGGTTAGCACAGAGGTCCCGAGGAACATGGAGGCGGCCAGCGCGTGCTCGTGCTTGGCCTGAGATATCACCAGCACCTTCGTCTCCAGGTACATGAGTTGCGACATCCAACTCGTCTGAGAAATGTGAAATAATACGCTACCGAGTAATGAAAAAGTGCCAGTGGCAACAAGGCAGCAAATTACTCCAAAATAGTTTTTTATAAAGTGGGATTTAGTCTTTGCTCGCGAGTGTAATAAATATTATAATGTAAGTGGATTCTGATAGGCAATAAACAAAACTGTGTAGCGTTCGTGCGTTTGCTTTTCAGTCCGCTGGACCGTTGACCTTAGATAAGTAGCCCATAGTAGCAGTGGAAAAGGAAGGCCGAAGTGACGATGATGATGATTTGACCTAAAGTTGAATTTATTCATAGTTATAATACGTATTAATACGTACTTACCGATACGCATATGTCCCTTGGACACGCAAAGAGAAAGAGGAAACAGCTGGACCAATACGCGAAAATCACGTAAGTAATCGCGTACTTCACTACACACATCAGCTGAAAAAAAAATCGTTGGAGACTTTACAATTTAGATACAAAAAAAGATTCAAAGAAAAATTCAATGATAAATGGTACTACTCTACAATATAACCCTGGCAATCAGACAGAGTTAAAATATATTGTATACGAATGGATCCGGTTTATATATATACACTTCTGTGAGACGACCACAATAGCGCATTTACAATTTTAGCATGGTTTACCTTGAGATTGCTATAGAAGTTTCGGTCCCACTTGTTCATATAGTCCCAGACGTGCCAGAACTGCAGCATGGGGCAGATCTGAGCCAGCTGCACGAGGACTGTTTGTCGGTCCTCGTCGAAGAACTCACAGAATATGCTCAGAGGAAACACGGACAGAATGTCCAGGTAGAAACCTGCGGTTGCCATTTTCGCTTCTGCTATCTCTTTCACTGTGACCAGTTTGGTGTTCTGTAAATAATGTATTGCAGACAACTAGTTAACTATAGCTTAGGACGAGGCCCCATTGCTATAGCGCGTCGTCACCGCGCAGCGTTGTCTTGGACATATTTTATGGGTCATGTCATTAAAAAAAATGGAAAACAACGCAGATCGCGGCCTTAGACAAGTTGCACGACAAAAAAACACGTAGACTCAACACAGTAGAGCTTAAATACTCCCGAATCTATAGCATGGTTATTTGAACATACCTTTGTAATAATAGCTGTAGTGAGCTGAATGTAAATCTGCAATACTAGTCCAATTTTAGCAATAGTCGTAACCATCGGTTCCCATATGAAGAAGCCGGGCCGGAATATGACCGCGTAGGGCAGTACTGTACAGACATACAGTATCATTACGACGTGGACCACGTCAAACATTATTGTCTGAAACCGAAATTAGTATTATTATTGTTAGGGTGACTTGCACCAAACATTTAAACGAAATTAAATCTATTGCTGTCTTGCTTTGGTAAGTATAATGTGGTTTGGTAGGTATAATGGCTGAGCAGATACATTTAATTTTGTTGAAATGTTTGGTGCAAGTTATAGTTGTAGGTATTTATTAAAAGACTTTAATGTTTTTGATAGCTATTGAATAATTACATCAATAATAATTACATATTGAATAATATGAAGGAGTAGATAATTTCCTTACAAATGAAGTATCAGGCTCCAAGATCCAGGGAAACGAAGATTTGAGACATATCCTGGGAACGTCCACCGTCGTCACATTGTGGGAAATATTGTACAGATCCAGGTATTCAGATGTGAATTTAGGTTTTCTTTCATTATGAACATCTGTATTTACAAAAAAAGATTTTTGTCATATATGGGACTATTTTGAAAATATATCGTACATTAATTAAACTAAGGATTGTCTTGGATCCAGATGAGAAATTATCAGAACTAAATATTGGTTTTACGAGTGCCTATAATCTGTTTAGAAAGACCATAAGACCCTAACCTCTGTAATACATGTGTGAGTCATCAGAGAAAGCTACGTATTCCTCCTCCACTCCAGTGAGGAAGTCCTTGAGAACCTTCATGGGTCGGTAGCGGGTTCGAATCAGCCTCGAGTCACCTTCCTCGTAGTTTTCTATCTGTTCCTGCAGGATAAAATATATACTAAGAGTTTTTTTTAAACCAACTCGATACAAGTATAATAATAATTAAGTTAGTTTTCCAGATAAGCAAAGCGATATTACAACAAAATAACTTTGGAATTTGAACGTGTAGGTACCTGTCGCGTTTTACTATTTTCTAGTCGTTGATTAATTTTCTTCCGAATTTCTTGCAACAACGCCGGTTGCTCCGACATGGCACGCATAAAGTCTGTTCTTTTTAATAGCTGCAATAAAATTATGTAGTAAATGATGAAGGCGTATTTACATGAAATAAATAAAATTGTTCCTTTATGTTTGTATTAGATAGAAATATACTGTTAAACTGATATTTACCTGTATTTCCACATAAGTTGCCGCTTTAATAGTAACTTTAGCTGGTATTGAGTAAAACAAACTCAGCTCGCCCAAGACCTAAGACATAACAACAGGTTGATAAAAACAGTAAACCGAAAGGAGGTGGCTCAAGGGGTTATTCTAAACAGTTTTGAACAACGATTTTAGAAAAGATGTATTAAAATATTAGAAACATTGTTAGCATTGAGACTTTAAAAGGCAAATCCTACACGCTTTTATCCCATTTTTATTTTTTTCAGTATGACGAGCTGGTTTACACTCTTATGGCTTCCTATACCACTTATGCATCAACATGTAAACATCTAACGCAATTTTGCAACACCATGCTGTAGTGTAGTATACGCGTGGTATCACAGAATCAACAACAGGCTAGCCGCTAACCGTGCCTTCCCCAAACGCGATCATAGGGCTCTCATCATCCTCTTCAGACAGCAGTTCGACGACCCCTCGCCGCACGCACACCAGCCCGCCCTTCACCACGCCCTGCGCCCACACCACCTGGCCTTCTAGGTACACCTGGTGCTGGAACAGCAGGGAGAGCTGGCGGAGGAACGCTTCGTCTGGAAATAATGTGTGGATTGTATCGAATGTGCGACGCACCATATTATCTTGATTTATAGCATTACAATATTTACAATCATATCGTGAATGCTGTTTGGCACATTCATGAGAAATATTGCGTACCTTCCCTTACTATTTACTCGTATCATTTAATGTACCTAACCATAACATAATATATTGAATTACTGAAGTATGTCGTTTAACTAAAAGATAAATAGGATGTTGATGATATTTTAATCATATTCAGCCTCGCAGTGGTACGAGCATGTTGGATATTGTTTTGCTATAAGTATTATTTAGTAATTAGGTACCTTAAAAATCCTTTCAACGTATATCCCTTCGCATTATAAGATACTGAAACATAATTCTACGTCTGCTAATAAAAACAACCGAGTATTTAATTCTAACCAGTATCACGAAACAGCAGCGACCGTTGAAAATGCTTGATATTGATGTCAAAGATCAACTCCCTCTGCAGCGGAAGCGGCAGGGTGCTGACGTGAGCTGACTCCACGACGCCCTGCTTCATGGTCCAGAGTTCCCGCTTGTACCGGAGCGCCTGCCCCGCCAGCCAGCGCGGCGCGCCGTACTGCTTCAGGCAGCGAGCCATGTGGTGGTACTGGGAATATTAGTTTTTGTTGAGAGCTTGTTTTAAAAAAAACGTGAGTGATTTGATGGTATGTTTTAGGGGAAGGGTGTAATCAAGAATTTAAGAAATTAGATTTGTATTGGAGTATGATTCCGTCGTTTAAATAACTTTGGAAGGAGATAGTTCCACTGTATAAAAATGATCTAAGTGAGTTGAAGAAGCGAGTAGAAGGCTTAAAGATTGACAAGGTCATCCCATGATCCCATGATTGGTATTATGATCCTCCATGACCAGTAACCATTATTAGACGATCATGATAATAATGATGACTCATGAAAGTGAAGGACCTGATCAATAAACCTGACCCTCCGGGACTCTTCGTTGACTAAATGCGAGGAGAGGAGGCCGATGAACGTGTAGCGACTCAGCACGAACCCCACCAGCATCACCGCCGTCGTCACCCACTTATCTCTATTTGTCTGAAAAAGCACATAAACACTTAATTTATTAATTCGCAATGTACAATAGGGAAATTATATGGCATTTTAAAGATCTTATTACTTATCAAATAGCATAGAATTATTAAGGAAATAAAGTAGTAATTACAAGTGGGTAAGTATCACCGAAAATCACATTGCAAAGTCGAGACGCAGCGTAGTACCAGCAGGACAGATATCTGTAAACAATTAATAAATTGACGGAAATTAGAGGATGTAGTGTAGATGCCTAGCAATTACTACTTCCATACACGAAGATTTGTGAATTGAACTATTTATTCGATTCAGTGGACAAACATGTACAGTTACAGTGTCCAATAACTCCAGATCACAATGATGCGTGTTCTGATCATGTCGGGGTCACCAATGTTAGCACATTTGGGAAGTACATTAACGAGCCTACTCAGTATTAAACGTACGTGTCATAGGCCACATTATCAATCCGCCCCTGCATGGGGTACTGGAGCGTGCCCCAGCCGGCCTCCCCGAGGGTGCGGTGCGACTGGAACCAGAGACACGCGGCGCCGTGCAGCACCAGCGCCGTTATTGAGACGTGCTCGAACATGTAGAGCAACTTGCGGTGAGACTGCATCTGGGGAGTCACCGAGAGATATGTAGAGTATAGCCAGCTGACAAATTATAGACAGGTATTCAGATATCTTAGATCTAGCTCGGTATAACTCTATCAACCACAGAAACCTTCATCTAAACGAGTCCTATTTCTAATGGTTATGCAGAATTTCCAGCAGTACTCAACAATTTTCTGAAGCAGTGAAGTCTATACTTCACTGCAGCTCTATAGCTTAGATTGAGTGGCTTTATAATTTTTTTATTTTTTTTTTATTTATCTGTATTTACACTATTTACCTAGTACCTACTCGTGTTTAAATACTTACTCCGGCATTCAAAATCCAGAAATGAACCACGTATCTGTAAATTCGTAGCACCTCTAGCCATCTGCTTACAATTGCATAGTATTTCAAATAACTGGGTTGTAGAGTATAAACTGTAAATTAAAAAAATAAAAATACTGTAGAGTTAAATAAAAACACGCACAACGGCACTACGCCTTTATGCAATGTCAATATTATCTAAAAGCAATCATTGAGGGAATAAAAAATGCTTACTATCAATCCAAAACGAAGGCATCATCAAGGTAACTGCATCAAACACAAGCGTGAGCAAGTTTCGTCTTTTCGTGCGGATATTGATGCGAACTAGCAGCCATTTTCTGTGTAAGATGTGCAGGACGAGGTCACAGAAGTACAGGAGGGAACAGAGCAGAAGGGACAGGTTCAGCCACCAGGGGGCGCTGTCCAGGTAGTTCAGGATAAGCAGTTGCATCGTGTAAGTGTACACCACTGACACTAGGATTATTGTCTGAAACAATACAATGCATTATTAGGCAGTTATGACAGTACATACCAATGACCTACCTACCTAGTCTACCTACACAGACAAATGCACGCTGTTGGTGTCAAACAGGTACCCACTCAGCATACTGCGCACAGCTGCGACGTCTTCGCCTAGGTACAACTAAAGGACACTGATATTTCAGTATTATTAGTCTGACACCAAGCATTTTAAACATAATAAACATTTACCTCCACCTCGTACATTCTGGGGCAAAGAAACCTGACTCCTCTCAAGACTTCACTAGTCAACAACCTCACCTGCCAGGCCGCATGCCCAGGCGCCAGTACAGCGCGCAAGGTGAGCGGTCTCCAGCGGCCCTCCCACAGCCACTGCCCGCGCAGCCTGGCCCCCACCGGCCCCCGGCGGCCCGCGGCAAGCGGGGCGGACGTCAGCTGACTGCCTCGGCTCAGGGACGGGTTACTGAAATTATAAAGTAGAAGTTTTTGGAAGTAGAAGACTTAATGCTTAGGAAAAACCATACATACACGATGCTAAATGGCATAAGAGAAACTGAATATTTAAAGAAGCAAGGGTATGGAAAATGTAGCATACGAGTATATCATATGCAGCTATGGTGGTTATAATCGGACAAAGTCAGTGTTGAAATACGCTCATTTTAGTATACCAAGCATACTAGTAGTATTGTAGTCATAAAAATAATTATTTACTTACAAACTGAGCGTATCGTCAGGACCAATCATAGTTACTAACGAAAATCTCAGATAAATTCCGCGTTATAATTATTATCCGAAAATCGGAGTCTCGTGGCCACCTAGTTTAACGAAGAAAGGAGGTCAGGCAATAATTAATTTTACAAGGTGAACGAAAATAACAGTACCTATATATTTTTAAGTCACAACAGTTAAAAGTTAAGTTAATAGTTTAAAAATAAAAAGGTTTTTCAAAGCCTACGAAGTCTCGTAGCGCGTAGCAGTCTCGTAGCGCGTAGCCGTCTCGTAGCGCGTAGCCGTCCCGTAGCAACATGACGCTACAAAAGCGTGAAATTACGAGTATGCTTTAGATAGTGACATCATGACTTTATAATACGAGTAGGAAACTTTTACCTAGATACTGTGAAAAATGCTATTCTTTATGTTAATACCTACTTAGTATAAAGAAACAGTGAGTTACATAACAAGTTTACCCCTTTTTTGAAACATCCTGAAGTACACGAGCTTTACATCAACACATTCAGTTTACGCCCTACTTAGACGAGATCACTACACAAAAACTATCTACAGCTGTAACCTAAATCTCCTAAGCGCGTAACCTACAGCAAAAGCGTTCGCGAAAAAGAGCTGCAGAAAACACGGCAGTGGAATTGTAACTGGGAAATGTTCTGCGAAGTGCAGTTCAGAAAGGTGACTTGGTTCCGCCTCAGCGCCGCTACTAATTAGCTATGTTGAAGGACCTTTGTGCTTCTGCGCGGGCTCGAATGCTTTCGGAACGTTCCTTTGATGAAAAAAGTGAACCTCTAGCGAGCCTCGCCTTTTGCTACGTTGCTTTGCGTCTGTGCGTGTTTTAGTGACTCTCGTAATTATATTAAGTAGGTAGATTCTGGACGGGTTCCGAGAAATGTAAAATGTAAAAAAAGTAAACTTAGATTTACTTTGTCCATTAATACTTATTACATTTTATGAATAATCAATGGCTCTTTTGTCTTTTTTAAATGAAAATGCTAGCCGTATATTGGCCATTGCAACATAAAAAAGAAAATTTAAAAAGTAATTAAATACCAAACAAAAGGTTTTTCAAACAAACTCTTATCAAACGAAATTGGCTCACCGAAAATAGCCGCTGTAACCGGATTGCAGCCATCACTCTGATGGACTTTACACAGCGCTCTCAGCGCTATCACAATATCCACGCTGCATAATCCATTATACAATGCATTTTTACACGAAAATCGATACTTTTCAGCCAGTAATAAATTAAGCCTTTTGCAAAATCTGCATAATCTCTGTGTGTACGAACAATATTCATTAAAACCCGAGCTTCATCGATTCCACTCACTTTGTTGTAACGATTGTAATCCATTGTGTGATGCCTCATTATTGGATTAAATGACAGGCAATTAAGTATTTATTAATTATGATGATGCCCTTATCCGTATTTTGTTTGGGTTAAATAATAAAGTGTAATGCATTAGATTAATATAATGCAAAAATAACATTATAATTGTGTTTAAAAAACCGCATAACATCTACGAATATTGGCCATGCCGTGCAAGTATTCATTATTTTTTATGATAACATGAGTTACAAAATTAAATGTTAACGCTTGCATACTGGCTAAAAAGAAGACACGGCACCGTTTCTGAAAAAAATAAAAAGGCATCAACAATGACAACTCCTTGGTGGCAATTCCTAATAAAGAACAAAGAGGTCGAACAAGCAGAAAGTAGACTCGAACTAAGTTAGCGCTACAGCGCTGAACCGGAAAAAGCGGCGAGATTGAGTTAGCGCCGTGGAAATGGACATCCGATGTCGTCTGTAACGTAATACAGCTCCCCACACCGCCCATTTGCAGAGCATTGAGTTACAAGCGGCAGCATGTGCCCGGCCCACTGCATCTAGCGCTTAATGGGCGCTACAAGTGCACCACCGGTCTATTGTACACCTACTTATGTGTGAGATACCTAGTAATGAATATTTTGTTTACTTTTTAAGTGTGGTAAATTACTTTAGCACTTTTGTATTGGCAACGTTATGTTAAGAACAGTACTGACGACTTTATTAAAAGTGGAGGTAAATATATAAATAGGTATACGTTTTTTAATAAACACAATTCATACATTTTAATTTATAAAGCTATAGGCATGTACCTAGGTACTATAAGTACTACCTATACCTATGTTCGTAAATAAGTCGTATTGTAGTATAGTACGTCAAACTTTCTTTTGAACCCCAACTCTGTAAGTATAAGAACTAGGCAAGTACGTAGGTACCTACTTGAACGCTCGCTGTGCCGGCCGATAATGCAGAATATTGTTGAACCCCGTTAATCTCAATTTCTCTTCCACTCTAGCGGACTTGACACAATAATATAGTTCACGTCACTATACTCTCAGAGGAAATAAGGCTAAAGGCGATAATGAAACTAGGTGGGAATTTCCCTCAACTCGATATATTTTGCATCAACTTTTAGTTTATGTGCGGTGTTATTACATACAGATCCTGTGGGATTCAAATCATACAAGAGGAGTAGTGAAGTACCTACCTATATAGGTGATTAGGACTTTGCCAAAAATTATTACAGCCATTTTCTGAATTTACATAAATATATTTAGGTACCAGATTAATACATAATGATAACTCAAGGGTACAATTTAAATCAACACCAACATCAATAACAATAATACGGAAGATCAAGCCAAACTAGGTACAGTACAACTCCACCCACAGCTACAAAGTTTCGTTCTTTACTACAATATAAAAAGAGTGGGCATATTTACCTCTGTACCTACTTATCCAGCTTATTCCACAAGAGTGTGGTGAAATCCGGTGCGGGCGCCCGGCAACACGTTGCCTTTCAGTCAATAAATGCGATACTCCGGCTTACAAACCAGAAAATAGTCCACACCAAATAAACCAAAAGAAAGCGATCTCAAGTAAATTTATATTTTTTATTTACAAGCAGATAGATTGTAAGAGAGTACATTGGTTAGTCAAACGAATTTAGTTACTTATGTATTGTATTATATACCTACTTACTTCAAACTTACTATACTAAACTTACTTTAAGTACCTACCTACTTCATTTTATCTCTTGCCTTAAGATCGCTCGTAAGTTCACTGTTTCTGTTCTGTAAGTATGTAAACATACCTAATTATTTATTATTTTGTGACTTATTAAACACTTTAAGTTATATTATGTACAGATAATAATAATGATAGTGTCAGTAAAGTGGTTTAGAAATGGCTTCAACTGAATTCGAGTACAATATTGAAATCATAGTGGTTGGTAGGAAGCTATTCATTCTGTAAAGAGATTCAATTAAGCGACATCGCCAATAGGCGGTGACGACGACTCCTGCCCTAAAGCGGAGGGTCGCACTGCCAATTATGGATTCTTGTACAACTTTCCCTGACTTACACATAGGTCTATCTATCTATCTATCATGGCGAGCTGATTTTCCGCATTTAGCCTCCAAGGTGGGCCATTATGCGTGAAATACATATGGGGTGACTAGCTATTAAGCCACCCAAGCTCACGCCAGAAAGCCAGTAGACGACCTAGGTTGCTCATGACTTCCCGGAGGGACCCCGGAGATCCGAGGATTTTTGATCGTAGTGTCTCCACGCCTTTGCAATGTAACAAGACATGGGAAGCTGTTTCATCTTCCTCCATGCAACTTCTGCAAAGAGGAGTGGTGGAGATTTTCATGCGATATAGGTGTTTATTTAACCGGCAGTGGCCTGTTATGGTACTTATCACGACACGTAAGTTTGCTCTGTCCAAGCATAATAATTTGCGTGTTAGTTTAGTATTAATTAGTGGTACAAAAGCTTTTGTTTGTTTGCACTCGGCACTGTTACTCCAGAGATTGCTGTGGCATTCTGTCGTTCGGGAACGCAACCAAGAGCGAATTTGGTTGAAAGGGATCGGTACTATCGGCTCTGGGCCTATTGGTGCAGTGTCAGATCCCTTTCGTGCAAGTTCGTCAGCAGCGTCGTTCCCCAGCGACCCGCTGTGCCCTTTTATCCACTGGAGGGTTATGGTATTGTTTTGTGAGGCAAGCGATTCTAGAGCTGAGTGACACTCTAGTACTAGCCCCGAAGTTATAGTTTTGCTAGACAAAGCTAGCAGAACTGCAGCACTATCAGATAGGATACGAATACGTTGATTCGTAACCTTTCTAGATTTGACTGCGTTAGCGGCCCGTGTAATAGCAACACATTCAGCCTGAAAGATTGTGTTGTATTTGCCTAGTGCCAGTGAAAAATGAATGTTTAGGTCATCCGAGTGAACACCAGCACCCGTACCTGACGTTTTTTTGGATCCATCAGTGTATATTCTCAGTTCATATATACTGGACTGATCTCTTGGTTCTTCATGCAATTGAATGTTGTAGTGCCTATTAAATATATGGATAAGCGGTATTCGATCACCAATGGCTGCCATCATTGGTTGATGTTTTATGGCTTCCAACATAATGGATGTGTGTGACGCTGTTGAGTTATTTGCCCACAGGCCAGCTGCTCTTAGTCTAAAAGCGGCGGCAGCTGCTTCCTGTTTCACCACGAGATGTAATGGTGGAAGGTCGAGAAGTACCTCGAGTGCGGCCGTGGGTGTTGATTTCATGCATCCTGTGATGGCTACACATGCAAGCCTTTGTAGCTTTTGCAGCTTGTTTTTTACTGAGCTAAGTTCTGTTCTGGGCCACCAGACTACAGAACCGTAAGTTATGGTAGGTTACACATAGGTATTATTACTTATAAAATTATATAGGTACATGCCACACTTATAAATATTATTTTGAGTAAATATACTTGTATGTTATACTTATTTGTTCCTAAAACTCAACAAAATTCATTATTCTATGTTTTATGTTAAGTACTGAGCATGAAGAACTGGCTGACTTCTACAGTTACTTCTATAAAAAAAGAAAAAGAAAATGTTTCTTTTAAAAAAAGAACGCTTCGAGGCAATGGGAGATTTTCCAGTAGTTCCAAAATCGACCAATAGATGGCATTCGGCCTGTCGTTTTTAGTAGAGAGCTACATTATTCTGAGGAAACGGAGATGACAAATGTCACAGACCTACTACAAAACAAATGTTATGTCATTCGGTTTCTCTTGTAGCTACGCGAATGTCTCCGGTGCTGTGTTTTGTGATAATTTCGACGACTCTGGCTATTCTTTTGGACTTTTGTGACTTCTATACCCGACCGACCTTTCTTCTTCGTCTTCTTTAGTCATTTTGATTGAATAATCCCAAAAAAATACACTTGGAACAGCTTTTTTTTAGCATTTTCCTTGATTTACCTATAAAATAAAATGCCTCAGGTTTAGTTAAAGATAATAATTATTAAAAAGTTTGTTTTAATTACCTACCTACAGAATGAGCAAGAATAAGTAAGTAGTATTACCTAAGAGGTAGTCTGATGGTTTGAAGTGGCCGGGGCATATTCTTGAATGCTTTTTTATGTTTAATCCAGGCTTTAATTCTTTTAATGCTTCCATCCATTTTGCCCGTCTTGTTTCGTTTTGTGGAATTTTGTGCACCCCCATTTCTCTACAGTAAGCTACAATACAACACGACGACATATCTACTATAAATGCTATTCAGAGAGTCGGAAAACTTTAGTTTTGTGGTTTGGGTAGAGAAAACTAAGTACCCACCTACTAATGTCTGCTCTACCATAGAGAAATCATTACTTCCAACGTGCCTCAGAATAATTATGATACTTACACACGGCGTTCGCGCCTCGGACATGGACAGAGGATGCAGATGATCTCAACTAGTTCACACTTAATATTATGTATAACTACATATAACAGCAATTTATTATTATTAGTTTGCACGTTCTCAACAAATACCAGTTATGCTACGAAATCATTTGTATTTGGCAATATTTGCCTAATAGGCAACTTGTAGGCAAACTATTTAATCAAAGTATTATTCTGTGGAAAAAACATGGATTTTTGTATTGGCTGAAAGGACTCGAATCCATGCCGGCTATAAAAAAATATGCAGTCCTGTTCAGTATGAAGCATGGAAGTAATAATACAACAGGAATGCGCACTCACCAAAATGATGCAAACAAAAATAGACCTAACGTATTCACCTTAAGACTTATATTTGAAGTGAAAGAGGCCGCGAGCCGATAGAGAGGGTTACCACAGAGCCCTTCCTCTCTTTCTAACAATTGCCAGGATTTAGTTGTGTAAACTTTAGTAGATTTTGTACGAAGAGAGCTATGCAAAAAAAAATTAAATTAACTCATAGACTACTGTATATCATATCATTTTCAAAAACAAATTTATAATAAATCATTATAAACATGTAATTTTAATGAAATATTTGGTATTTGTGTGAATAATAATTTCATAAAAAATATTGGTAGTTTTTCTAAATACTTTACGACAAGACCGAAGTTGTCAAGATGACGGATGACGTTTATACTGTTGTGAGAGACGTTATGGTTAGGGTGACCATTCATTCGTACTTTTGAATCACTTTCCATTAATTAGGACCTGTTTCATTCAACTTTTTGTTTTATTTTATACCTAAGTATCATTAGGTATTATTGTGACTGTTATCTTATAAGGCTGGTAAAGAGTTATGAGCTGTTGATTTTTTTGGTGATAGATATGAGTATTATGAGATAATTTATCAAGCTTTATACCGGCGGAAGCACTTAGGTTGAGATATTTTTTTTGAAATCTTATGATTTTCATCAACTACACTTTACTAGACTATGTAAACGGAACACCCACAGAGTAAACAAGTTTTAGGTACATAGTTGCGTTTAATGTTAACCTGTTTTGACAATCTATACAAATTTTACCTTCACCCCATTTGTTTACTCAATTGTCATATCACCAAAATACATTCGTACCTGCATTGCAATCGAATTATTCGAATAATAGGTGACTTTGAGACCATCGACACCTATTCGCGACATGATAGATTAGAAGTGATGTCTCATGAATTAACTAAAATTATGGTCACCAAAAATAGAAAGAGATGGAGGGCTCCGTGCTGACTATCTCTGTCGGCTCGTTTTTTTGGTGCAGTGCGCATTCCTGTTGTATTATTAATTCCATGGTATGAAGATTTACTAGCGCCATCTATTGTCGGGTTTTGTCTATGGACGTTGTCTATGGTTGAAAACCTCCCATTGCGGTAAATGAGCGAGCTGATTGGCTGGGATCGATGCGATGAGATTTTTTCTCCGATCTCCAGTCGAATGTCAATCTATTAATAAGCATTTTTAATAAGCATTTTTATCTAAATTGCGCAGTAACAATGTGGAATACGCATCTACTCGACCAATATTCGACCTATATAGCCCGTTTATTCGACATTTCTATAAAAGCTATTTTATTTTTATTAACGCACACATTAGTGCTGAAAAAGAGCTATAGGAGTTATTAATTCGCTTATTGATTGTTCAGGTTGCTATTATAGAACTATTACTCATCATTGTATTATTTGGATCTAATTAGCTGAATAAAAGATTTTATTTCACTATACTGCATCATTGTAACTCTTATAGCTTCATTAATCGACATTTCGAATAAAAGCTCTCAAATAACTGTAATAGCTCAATATGCTATTGTGGCACATTAATTCGATAAATAATTCAGTAATAGCATTTTGGTTACGTTTATAGAAGAAATGAAAACTAAAGGTCAAACAAAGTATTTGTCTCAAAATTCGTCAAGTGCGATGGCCGAAACGTCAAGTGGTTCCGACTTCCGTTGCTCCACAGAAAACAACTGAAGAAATCGAATGTCTGCACAATTTTATTCTGCTTTATTTAATTAGTATGCATACTTGCTTTGCAATCAATAAATCACTCTTAATTGTTAAATCAATTCACCATTTTAATGACCTATGTTTGCTATAATATTCTATTCTGAAAATCAATATAATATTTTTTTATCGTGTAAAGAAAATAAAGTTTTTTATCGTAATATATTTTTATTTTTAAAGGCTAATAAGAAAGACGACTGATTTAGGAAGGTGTAATAAGCCAGCACGATAACATTGTGCGGCATGGCTTTTAGGTTGATTCGAGTTTCGAAACTACAGTGTCATTTAGGTAGTTGCGCTCGCGTTCGATGAAGATGATCTACCCCGAGATTTTTATCTGGGACATATCACATAGGATACTTTTTTTCCGATATTACCACGGGAACGGAACTTTGCGATATATAACCGACTTATGGGAACATTAGTAGTTCATTTCATTATCATTAAGTATTATATGAAGCAAATATGAACCAAACGGTAATTAAATTACATTTAATAATAGACATCGAATGAGATTAATCCCAACTCGGGTTAGTCAAGTTAAGGGTTTTACATTGAGGAACCCTAAATTTATTTAATTATGGCTGCTTGCTATGCTATAAGTGCAACATTGTAACTATTATTCTATCAAAAATCTATTAACAGTGCTGTAATAGCAATATACGAACAAAGATGGCTATGATTTTATTTTTATAAATTATTTAATAAATTTTGATCAAATTTACTATTATGTAGTCTGAGCCTATCTGAAACCTAGTTAAACATTGTGAGATATGGCGTTTCGACTTTCTCCGTGTTCGGCATCATAAGGGTCACAGTGACAGTTAAATAAAGTCCATTTTTCTCTCCACCTTTAATTTGCAAGGTGCGGGTGCCTATATAAATAGAGTGAGTCGCCCGCGCGCCTCAGTTGGTTTTTGATTTTTGAAGTGAACACTTCGGCAAAATGGCTCAATGTAGCCACGGTTCTCGTCGGCTTCGCTCCGACGGGGAAAAATATAATATTGAATTTGCGGAGTCCTCGCTGCCGGGAGCTGTAGCGTGATGCGGGCCAGGCGGCGCGGGGCCTGCCGGCTGCTGCGCACGCAGCCATTGCTGAGGATTTCGCAACGAAGGTTTGAGTTGATAAGCCGTGAGTAAAATGCTATTATTTACTGCTTTTAAAAGATCAGCCACTGGTCATAATGCTCCGGCGCTTGGGGTTTTTATCCCACGCAGTAGGGTCCGATTCAATAGTCGTGGTGATGATTGATCACATATTCCGGTCCTACTAGTGGCGCTTGAGCTAGATACTTACATTAATGACCGCTTTAAGTAAAGCATATGTTAATTTTATACAGGAAAAAATAATAAAAATATATTTTTCTACCCTCAATTTCTAATATTTTTAGAAAACAGTTGATAAAAACTTTGCTATTAAAATAATGCACTTGATTATAGCTTATGTAAGGCTTTACAAACAGGAGCTTTCCAGGATCGTCATAGGATTTTTTACAGGAAGCACGTGGCTCCGATTTTCAGTATGTTGGGACATTGTGGCATGTGCGGCGAGTAATGTGATCCGCCGGTACCTACCCGCTGAGGGTAGGCAGGCCGATTCGGTGAAATTGAAGTTTCGTGTAATCTGCACCCGGCCCTGTGCTCCTGCGCTGGCCGCCGTCTTGTGGCACCTGCATCGCAGTGTACACCCGGCCCTGCGCTCCTGCCCTGGCCACCGGTTCGTGCCACCTGCATCGCAGCATACACCCGGCCCTGTGCTCCTGCGCTGGCCGCCGTCTCGTGCCACCTGCATCGCAGCGTACACCCGGTCCTGGCCCTGGCCACCGGTTTGTGGTACCTGCATCGCTGCATAGACCCAGCCATGCACTCCTGCCCTGGCGGCTGTACACCCGGTCCTGGCCCTGGCCACCGTTTTGTGCCACCTGCATCGCAGCGTACACCTGGTCCTGGCTCTGGCCACCGGTTTGTGCTACCTGCATCGCTGCATAGACCCAGCCATGCACTCCTGCCCTGGCGGCTGTGTTGTCCCACCTGCATCGCTGCGCACACCTGGCACTCCTGTTCTGGTTGCCAGATCCAAACGCCCCCTGTCTGGGAAGAGATTTTATGCTCAGCGGAACCGCCTGCACTATTGCTAGCACGGTCATCATCATCATCAGCCATCATTATGAGTGACTTATTTAGAAGGTATCGAGTAACGTGCGCTATTCATCAGTGATTTTGGCATATGCAGACGAACGTTTACTGCCAAGGTTGGTCATGTTAGCCATACAAGGGCACACCAACGAAGCCTGAGTAACCACCTGCAGTCGCCGTAGCCGCATCGGCATGGATGACGACAAATCGGGTAACGTGCACCGCTTTTAAAAGTGTTATAGCACTTCAATTTGATGCCTCCGCTGAGGTAGGGTATTCTATTAAAGCAGCTTTCTTCTGAACTGCCCAAAGTGACCTGTAGACTGCTCCTGGGGATAGTTGTGCAATCATTTTTTTATTTCGATGTCTCTGCTGAAGAAACTGTAATGCAGCTTTTGTTCTAAACTGCCTTAAGATCGTTGGACTGCTCATGGGAATGGTGACGCACGGTAAGTACAGGATCGTTACTCTATACTGATGAGAAACGAACGAACGAGAGTTGTCGTGCAATCGGCACGTTTAATACATACAAACAGATAGAGCGGCTCGCGCCGCAGTGCACTGAAAGTTCGTTTTTCGTCATATAAAGTGACCCCCCAGACACTATCTTAAGTGTCATGACACATCGGCAGATTCCAGCTTTGAGTCTTTTCTTTTCTCGGCTGTGAGCAAAGTGAATCCCACCGGCGAGTGTTCAACCTAAAAGCACTGAGCTAATTCCTGATTTCGTGAAAGTCGCTGTTGCTATACCATACCGCTTCACAAGTTACCGAATTTATTATGATCCTACTGTCGGGTGATCATGATCGGAGTGTCATCGCGGTTTCTGAGTGGCACCATATTAGCTGTCTTCCTTATGTCCCAGTGGATTGTGAGTGTGTATCCGAGCTCTTTGTTGAAAAATGCGTGAACCTCCTACGCAGCAGCTGTCTACTAGTTGTGTATCGAATAAATCGAGTAACGGTGCTCTTGCACGAGACGACTACCTTTTGGTAAAATTATAACTTCCACTATTCTGGGAACATGCATATACCTACTGTGTACTGTGTATCACATCACGTGTAGCCGCAGCCCTACTCAACGTACGGGGCTAGATAATAAACAATGGCAGTCGTCATTAAATTTCTATGAATTTCGAAGGTCATCATTTGGAGCACAATCCAAAGGGTGAAAGTACCTATTCATGCCTAAACGGCTTCTCTAATGAAAATGTATTTTTAATTCGATTCTGGCGCAAACGTTTCATAACTATTTTTCAACACTGTATCTGCTGAAACTACTTAGACTGACTGGTTAAGATGCAGACGTGCCGTTTTCACAATTCCATTTTGAGTAATCCTCAACTGTTTTATGGATCTTTCAGTTAGTTACGTAACTAGTTACCAAGTAAAAAAAAAAAAAAAAAGTTACTTGTGTCATGCTCGTACTCGCATCTCATTTAGGAGCTCTCTGGCCTCTAGCTGAAGGCTAAAACTGGTATATATATCTACTAAGCTAGTACAGAGTTATAACCGGGCAGCGGTGACATGGTAGCTGCTTGATTTATTAGAGTTTGCTGAAAACTTTCTAAATAAGTAATAATTATTAGTCATAATATTAACTCTTCGCAGTTCTTTCAGAATGCAATACCAGGTCGCTGAAGTAGGTAACCTTCCTTAGCTGGACAACAACAAGCCTTTTTGTTTTAAAGAGTGTCACAGTTATTCGCCGTTCCACTGTCATATCGATGTCCAAGGACTTTTTCTTGGGTATAGCTAACTACCTAAGTTTACCTATAGATAGCCGCAAGCTATCTGCTGTTGGCGAACTGTCAGTTTTGATTGATAAGTCAGGCTCGAGGTGGCTCGTCCAACTGTCCATGTTCCCGCCACCATGATTGTTGCTTCCACAGATTAGAGAGTCTATGTTGGCTGTCGTTGCATCAGGTCTGATCAGGTACAACTAACATCTTTACGTACCATCTTTATTTAATCGAGCTATTTTATTTTGTTTTATCTAGGTTGACTTAATGGTTTCAAAATCGAACCTACAACAATGTAAGTAGGTACCTACCTACGTACCTTTGAAGTTGCAACAAGGCGAAGCCTTAAGGTTTTGGCCGAGACCTGCCCTTAGTGTTGACGAACATACCTAAAGGTGACCTTGTTAATGTTTTTCATATGAAGTACTGAACATTTTACTTATCCTGGTGGCATGACTGATCATTTACTTACCCAGCTAAGACATGTTAGCCGGGTTTCATTTATCAACTATTACAATTGTTATTGTTGTGTTAATCAATCTTTATTAATTGATGTCATCTACCAAGGAATGCTGCCAGAGCTCATAATATTCACACATGATGATACAGAATGATAGTAGCCCACAAAATCGGTGCAAAGGCTTATAAAATAACTTTCCTTCCTAGTAGGACTGCACAGGAACTCGTTAACCGCCGAGTTAGTTAGAATACAAAATTAGACTATGTGTTACTTGTCAATCTAGAATATGAATATAGTGACCTGTTTGAAAAACTGAATACTTAGTTATCCGCCAGTGTCACAGCCTTCATCTAATCTTTTCCAGTAGCTGATGAGGCTGAGATATTTAGTAAAATTATCTTCCCTTCAAGCACCACTCCTCGTTCCAAGGACTAGATGCCGCGCCAGGTGTTGCAGGCCGTGTCGTCGTACAGGGCTGACTGAGCAGGTCCTCGAGGCTCCAGGGTCGGCTGCTGCATTTCTGAGGTCAGTCCAGAATTACATACCCTAGTCAGCATGTGCTGACCTGAGCCCCAGCGGCCTGGATCGATATTCTACATTTTACAGCTTTTAAATATTGTTGCAAAGTATTTCACTGGTTCCATCCATTCGGCTAGTGTATGTTAAAAATATTGCCTTGACAATAACAAGATTTTGATCAATAATTACTTATAAGTATTGCTTTCGAAGAGGCACTGTGTGTATCCATATGTATAAATACCTACCTATATGTATAGGTACATACCTTCCATAACTTTCTGACAAGTCAGGAATAATAAGGAAGTACTTAAGTCTTATGTATACTTATACCTTTCTTTTTAGTATATCTATTACCTAGAAATCTATGCATTATAAATTTATAGATTCAAATATTTATCTACTGATATACTCATCAGTAACTTATGGGTCACAGTTGGTTTTCTCTCCACCATGCGATAATAAACACATCTCACAATGTTTAACTAGGTTTCAGATAGGCTCAGACTACATAATAGACGCATTTTTCCTGAAATAAAAATGACATATTATGTATCTAGCCTATCTGAAACCTAGTCATTTCTGCATGGTGATATTACAACTGAGGCGCGCGGGCGACTCACTCTATTTATATAGGCACCCGCACCTTGCAAATTAAAGGTGGAGAGAAAAATGGACTTTATTTAACTGTCACTGTGACCCTTATGATGCCGAACACGGAGAAAGTCGAAACGCCATATCTCACAATGTTTAACTAGGTTTCAGATAGGCTAGATACATAATATGTCATTTTTATTTCAGGAAAAATGCGTCTATTTTTTCAGAAAGATTTAACATAGCCCTTAAACATATGTTAAGGAATTCATATTACTTTATCGATAAAGTTAAATGCGTTTAAGATTTTTCGTATACGAATGTGTAAAATGCAACCAAAGAAATTGCACTCGAAATAACTCATTTAGTAAATAATAAAGATAATATGCTTTTGGAATCGGTTATATCTATCTCTTTCAAATGATAGAGAAGACACAATCCACAGTTTTAGTTCCTTATATTTTTCTGCAACAGCGTGGCTAAAATATAGCTAAATAGTAGGGAGAAAGTAATTTTGTTGCATTTATCGCACAAAAATGAAGAGTTGTAGCAACTCGGCAGCTATAATTCTATTTATTTGTCGATTAATGAGCACCACATCGCTGTAACTGCACCCTTAGTGTAGAAGCTGCAACAAAATTGCTATGACAGCCCTAAATTGGGTGCAGTTTACTTTTACTCGACTTTTAACCTACTATTTAAGCTTCTTGGTCACAATTACTCGACTGTCTTAGCACTGAATTGCTGTATAATTTGTGCCCTTTTCGCGTCGAGACAGCGCTGCCGCGACCATAATTCGATTAATTACGGGACCTTTACAGCACATGATAGCAAAACAGGAACGTGACCGTTACCTTTATTGCACATATTTTTGCTACTTGGTTAAGTAACGCGATAAACCGGAAATAGATTTACTTATTGGTAAATTATCATTTTGATGTTCTCAAGACGACCGAATGGCGTAGTGGTTAGTGACCCTGACTACTGAGCCGATGGTCCCGGGTTCGATTCCCGGCTGGGGCAGATATTTGTTTAAACACAGATATTTGTTCTCGGGTCTTGGATGTGCTCGTAAAATGGCAATAGGCCCGCCCCCTATTACATTGGGACTAACATAACACTCTGGCGAAAAGTGGGTGCAGCAATGCACCTCTGCCTACCCCGCAAGGGAGTACATTAGTACAAGGCGTGAGTTCGTGTGTGTGTGTTCTCACATTGTACAATACAACCCCGGAGAGGAGAATATACTGTTACTTCCACTATAAGGACAAAGCTTTTGTTCAGCGTGATAGCATTATTATTGGGAACGACCATTGTTGCATAATAAATTATATTACCTACCCTTCTTTTGTAAAAACGTAACTATACTTAATTAATCTTTTATTTCACATTTATTCTATGATTTTATTAATTCTTGTTCACAAAAGAAGAAGCTCACATTTTATCAGTAACAAGGATATTATTAAAGAGGAGAATTAGTTGTGTTTACAAAGCAAAGGACACAAAGTAAAGCAGCACATCACGACACTAATTAGGCCCGTGTGTCCTGTGTTATGCTTTACCTGAAGCCTTATTCTGAAAAATATATACGTGTAGAAGTAGGAGTGTGTAGAATTCATAATACTTATATGACACGTTTGTAATGAAGTTATTATAAAGAATGAAGTGCTATTTATAAGGCTCTTACAATTTTATTGAGTACCAGAAAACAAATGAATTTAGATCTTTAAATTCATTTGTTTTCTGCTGGCTGAAAAGGTTACGTTACTTGTACTGTAGGTATAATTTATAAATAGGTAAGTTCAATGAGTACCAAAGTTATATAAAAGTAAATTAATAGACATTTACGAGTATGTTATATGAAGTCGTTTTTGATTCCAGAATATGCGACCTCCAGTTATCCTAGCGGACATTGTTCACTTGTTTGTCGTCCTGTAATAGGCTTTTTTTACTGCACACGGCGGCACAATCATACGTTTTTATTATCTCACTAGCTTCTCCGCATTCGCTACGCTTTGTCTTTAATTAAAATAATAAAGGTAAGCAAACCTAAATCTTTATGTCATGACAGATGTGTCAAAAGTTAACCACTACTCTGCTCTAACCAAGAATGGAGAAATTGGCATTAAGCATACGTTTTTTTAATTTTATTTTCTAGGTTAATTTGGTCTAGAGGTGTGTTAGAGCTTTCGTAGATTATAATTGTACATGAACATTGTTAATTTCGTTATAAATACTCCCACGCCCTTACAACTAGACAACTAACTAATAATTACTTAGATTAGATTTCAAGGGTGTCTCATCGTCAGCCGTTCCCTTTTGTCTGCTTTAATTTAACTGCCTACTCAATATAATGCCAGATATTAATTAATTCCTGTTGAGTCTACTCCCGGAGACATTATATTTAACGAGATTGACAGTCAGCTGGTGAGGGCTTATTAAAGTTATTAATACTTAAAATAACGATCCCTGTGACAATCGCTATCGTATCAATTTGATAACGGTTGGGCACGTTACCTGAAGGAACTAGATGGTACAATTTGGTGGAATAATTCGAACTAATAAAAACTTAAACACAGGCTAGGTTAAAGGTGCGTTTTCACTAATACGAGGAGGTGCACGGAAGGAACCTACCCGAGTGCCGTTTCAAGTAACTTTATGTTGTGTAGTAGGTCTATGCGGTCTATGCTTTATGGGCAGTCAGCGAGTGACTCTTGACTGGCTGATCCTTTCACCACGGTGGCTAACCAACCTATGTATACGCGCTATGCACCGACACGCTGAAGACCAATATACCTTACTTTATGCTTGCTTTGCTTTCAAATAAAAAAGTTATTGTTATGACCCTGATAAACTAACCCATTGACTTATATATTACTAGCGTAAGGACAGGCCCAACCGCTCTAGAAAATGACACCCTCGCGTTGGCCCTAAAACCTCATAAACCTTTTGAAATCATTGAACTAACCTAAAAAATAACGATCATGACAGACCCAACCTCCTTGACGATCTAATTATCTACGGTCCGTTATATTCTTTTAAAATAGGAACCAGCAAAAATGACATCTGGGACATGATAAAATGACGTATGTCATCGATTGACCAAAAAAATCCAAAAATTACGCTGATTTATTTTGATAACAAGCAATATGTATAATATTTTGAAATAAGGTGAGATACAAATATTGATAGTGTAATGTTTACTTTAAACATGTAGGTAATATAATATTATTGTTTTGACTTTCCAGATTTACATGGTATAACAACTAAAAATGATAGAAGCAGCGAGTGCAAGCGTGGAAAATGCCACAACCACTACCACTATACCAGTATGTTATGTGAAACTATACTTTCAACCTTACAATAGTAGTCCTCAATTACACTTATACGTCGGCATTCACCAACAGATTACGGACAAGGCCTACTGGCTGGTGCTTACCTCAGGCTGTAAACGTAATATAACTAGTAAATAGGTGCAACTCCAATAAGTAGATAATTCTTAGCGAAGTACAGATAAAACCGGGCGGTCTTTCATACTAAAAGAACTCAATTTTACAGAACATAATAAACGATGACAACGACATCGCCCGGCCGGAAGCCACGTTCCGATTCACAGTGGAAAATGTGAGCCAACTGAAAGAGCAGGTTCTGTCACCGCCCACCTACGTGCGGTGTCTGCCGTGGAAGATCCTGGTGCTGACGCGCAACACCACCACCGCTGACCGGCAGCAGCAGAAGGCTCTGGGCATCTTCCTGCAGTGCAACGGAGACTGCGACTCTTCAGGGTGGTCGTGCTACGGCATGGGCGAGCTCAAACTCGTGTCGCACAAGCCAGACATACCAGACTACTCCAGGAAACTACACCACATGTTCCACTAGTACGCATTCTACACTAGCTACTTCTAGATTCATGTGGTCTCAAAACTTCCATGGACTTTTACGTAATTTTAATTCCAGCAAAGAAGACGACTGGGGCTACACTCACTTCATACTGTGGAAAGACCTGATGAACCCAGACAATGGCTTCATCAAGGACGACTCCATCACGATCGAGGCTCACGTCACCGCTGAGGCGCCGCACGGGGTCTGCTGGGACTCCAAGAAGCATACAGGATATGTAGGTATGTCAGTGCGTCTACAGTGTTATTGGCTCAATCCACACCAGACGATCAACTTGGTCCGATCGCGCGCGCCATAGAGCTTTTGGGTCTCAGCACATATAAGCGTAACGATAAGGGATGGAGCTCTCGTTCTACTGATTAACAGAATAAAAAGAGGCGATCCCTTTAAGGTGAGAACGGACCAACGTTACGAGGTGTAACATGTTACATTACACCTCGTAACGTTGGTCAGTATCTACCCACCTTTACATTACGCTTATAAAATGTGAACTTTTGTATTTCCGTTCCTTGCCGCGCGCGATTGGATTGCGTTAGGGTTGTCAAAATTTGCGAAATTTAATAAGACTGTTTCCCAGGGTTGAAGAACCAGGGCGCGACGTGCTACATGAACTCACTGCTGCAGACGCTATTCTTCACCAACATCCTTCGCAAAGCGGTGTATAAGATGCCGACAGTAGGCGATGACAGCTCGCGTTCTGTCGCCTTCGCCTTGCAGAGAGTTTTTTACGACCTGCAGTTCTCAGAAAAGCCGGTGGCGACGAAAAAGCTGACCAAGAGTTTTGGATGGGAGACCCTCGACTCTTTCATGCAACATGATGTTCAAGAGTTTTTACGGGTAAGTGTAAATTTTAGAAAGAGGTACCTGAAATGAAGTTAATATTTATTTTTAGTGTAATGTTTACACAAAAAAATTACAGTGATGTGGTTTTTAATTATGATGGTCACCCGATATGAAGTCACTAGCAATGAAAACGCGGAATGTAGTATTGTGCAATGTTAAAATTACCAAGCATCATATTTTTTATTATTCGCAGGTGTTACTTGATAAGTTAGAAAGTAAAATGAAAGGAACTATAGTGGAAGGAACGGTACCAAAGCTGTTCGGTGGGAAAATGACGTCATTCATCAAATGCAAGAATGTAAATTGTTCAAGTACTAGAGTGGAAACCTTCTACGATATCCAACTGACAGTCAAAGGAATGAAAAACAGTTAGTACCAAGCTTAGGAAAGAAATTGTATCAGTCATCTCGCGCACTCTGAGTAGTTAGCGACAGAACACTGACCAGACACTAAGAACATCACCTTTTCCACCCGGCTGTTCAAGAGACACAACAACAAACATCTAACCATTCTTGTCTTGCAGTCTACGAGTCGTTCAACGACTACATCAGCACGGAGCTGCTAGAGGGAGACAACAAGTACGACGCGGGCGAGCACGGGCTGCAGGACGCGGAGAAGGGGGTTCGCTTCGACGTGTTCCCTCCCGTGCTGCATCTGCACCTCATGAGGTTCCAGTACGACCCGCAGACCGACAACTCGGTCAAGTTCAATGATAAGTAAGTGGCAATAAGATTTTGTTCCGAAAACTTCTACCTGATATGATATAGGCAGCTACCTACAGTCCTACACCCATAGCGAAGATGGGGAGATCCTACCTGATATTGTTATGATAGAACTGGGAGTACTCAGCGGAGTTCAGGACAGTAGATATATTATGGCAGTTGTATCCATTATAAATGAGTACCCTCGGTCAAACAGCTCTTTGATTTGCCTACTATCTTAGAGACTATTCTATTCTATTCTCTGTGGGGGTTACTATGTAAGTACCTTCACCTGGCTCTCTCGAGTGGAACCTTTGTGCATATCCCCAAGGTCTAAACTGCCTTCCTAAGCTTGGACCATTTCCCACCACGCTGGTCCACTGCGGGTTGGAGGGTTCACATATCTAGATGTGCTAAATCTAGATATGCAGGTTTCCTCACGATGTTTTCCTTCACCGTAAGAGCGATAGTATACATTGTACTTAAGTTAAAAGAACTCATTGGTACATGTCAGCGCCGGGATTCGAAACCCGCATCTCTTGCGTGAGAAGCGGGCGCTTACCCGACTGAGCTACCACCGCTCCTATCTTAGAGACTTTGAAACATTGTTCTTCAGAGTCATTCAGACATGTATACATAGCCGGTATGCCTGCCAACTTAAAGACCAATATCATGTTTTCCATTAAAGACGATAGTAAGACAACTCTTCCAACCAATTAAAACCCTCGATGCTCCATTTACCATTCCTCATAGTGACTTTAATCTCCAGATTCGAGTTCTTCGAGGAGATAAACCTGGACCCGTACCTCCAAGAAGCGGCGGTGCCAGCACAGTCCCCCGCACAGTATACCCTCCACGCCGTGCTAGTGCACTCGGGCGACAACCACGGTGGACACTACGTCGTGTTCATCAACCCCAGGGGAGATGGCAAGGTAACTCGTGCTACCATCAGCCTGTAATCGACCAGCCTATCCTAAGAAGCGTCAAATAATCACAATCTTCCTCATCCAATCACTGCAGGCTATCGCACCATAACGTCACGTCTTTCCTAAAGACCGCAGCGCAGTACACTGCTTAATTTTTAAAAACTAAGTAGTTATGTCACTTATTTAACATCAGCAGTAAATCAAAACTTGTGATGGAAGTTTAAATAAGCAGAAAATACGGATCAACACATCGAACAAAATCTTTGAATAATGTATCAAATCAATCCTAGGTTCCAGCTTTAGAATTGTTATGTGCCTATCAATCCATCGAACAGACTGTCGAGTGGCACGAGAATTTCGCGATGGTAAATAAAATAAATTGGGCAAGAAGGTGAGGCTGCCAAATTTGATAAAATTGAAGTCTTATTACATTTGTCTATCGCCCGGAGGCGTTATCGATAAAAATGAGATTAACCTCATATTTCACTAAGCATATTCGCTCCCAGCCCGACCCTGTGCACCAAATTACTTAGCAGGAAAATCGCCACTCTATTTACCTTTCGATAAATTAAAGTGTATTTAGGTATTTTCCGGCGAAATATATTTAACACAAATTCCTTTAAATATAATCCTATCGCCTCAAAGGAATTTAAGGTGCTCCTTGAATTTTTCAAGCGTAAATAGCAAACAGATTTATCCGTGTTTAATTTTAATTTATAACAAATACAGCTGTGATTTCATGAGAAATTTAACTCCGACAATAATTTCGCTTATTTTAGCAATTTGTCTGAACAGAAATTTATCATGTTTTATATAAATATTAATTACATTATATTTTCTACGTTATTTATTTAAAAAAAAAACATTAAACATACCATTGCAAGCCGTAGTGGTATAGCTCCAAGTTTACTCGCCACGACTGTTCTTAGTATGTCACTGTCAAAAATTTGAGCTATATAAAGTGTTATATAGCTCAAATTTTTGACAGTGAACAGTCGTGGCGAGTAAACTTGGAGCTTATAGTGATAGTCACCGTGATGAAAGAAATGGCCCACTTACCCGACAACTCTCACAGCACAAGCTTATTGCTTGTGTTAGGGTCCACCACACCAATCCGCACTAGGCCAGCATGTTGGACTAGGCCTAGAACCCTTCCTTGGAAGGAGACCCGTGCGCCAGCAGTGGGGACGTGATGGGTCGTGATGATGATGTTAAACGCCCACCAACATGTCTTTGACTTGACTTCTCGCCTACCAACCTGACCACCAACACCGCACACTTCAACCCACCCCCCATGTTCGTCCACAGTGGTGCAAGTTCCACAACTTCCGAACAATTTTTACCCGCCCGTTCCTCCACAGTGGTGCAAGCTCGACAACTTCTGAACCCTCTTTACCCACCAGTTCCTCCACAGTGGTGCAAGTTACAACTTCCAAACCCTCTATACCCGCCCGTTCCTCCACAGTAGTGCAACTTCGACAACATCCAAACCCTCTTTACCCGTGTTCCTCCACAGTGGTGCAAGTTCGACGACGACGTGGTGTCCCGCTGCTCTGCGCGCGAGGCCGTGGAGTACAACTACGGCGGGCAGGAGGACGCGCCGCACCTGCCCCGCCGCGCCACCAGCGCCTACATGCTTATTTATATACAGTAAGTATTGTAGCGTTTTGTTCTGGGATTAAATGTGCATACATGAACCTTCCTCTTAGCTGAAATTAGTCTAACTATTAAAAAAAAAACGCATCAAAATCCGTTGTGTAAGCATACATACTGCAGACAGACGCGAAAATTGACTTTACTTTATACTATGTAGAGGGGTATGTGAGGTTGATTCGCCTAATCATTGTATTTTATTTTATTTTATTTTATTTTTATTGTAGTAAATATCACTGAATAATGCTCATTCCGCTGAAAGGTACGTTCGATAGAACTTTAGTAGAAAGTTAACTATGTATATAGAACTTAGAACCGAATGAGCATTATTCAGTGATAATGACCACAATGATGATGAGGCGAATTTTTATTGCGTCAGGAGTTTTACAAACTTGTGTCCCACCGTACATTGCCATCACCTTTCATTAAAACTCTACTACAGTTGAGTCCCTCCCCCCTCCGCAGAACCTCCCAGCTCAAGCACGTGCTGCAGGAGGTGTCAGCAGCTGACATCCCCGCGGACCTCAGCGACCGCATCACACAGGAAATGCGATACGAGATGGTAAGGACAAGTAAATATCACTCTACCACCCCCCGCACACACTTTATTTTACCATTTTTTTATAACCCATATAAGAAACCCCTGTTCCGTATTTCAGGCGGCAGAAAAATAAGATGCAGGAAAGTAAAATCTGACACCTCAGTGAGCTCGTCCAAGTATGTGAAGATATTCAGCGCACTAAAACAGTTGTTCACTTTGCAGGCCGTAGCCGGCTCTAAGTTTAAGGGAAGATAGACCAAGTAGAAGATAAATTGACAAGTGTATTTAGAATTACGTTTCGAAACTATTTTTATTATCGTTGTATATTTTTGTAAATGTTATATTTATGTGCCCGCTGTTAATAAAACATGTTGCAATATTTCGGTGTTTGAAATTTTTAAGACAATCCCATCATTATTAAAATTTTACCTCTGAGATAATTTCAGCGAGTTAGGATTATACGATATAGAAATCATTACTAGGCCAGGTAATCAATATCATCATTTCCTAGCCGATTTTCGCCCAAATTATAAAGTTGGGAGCTTAAAGCCAATAGACAGCTAAAGTATAAAGCTCCGCGAGGCCAACCTGTAATCAACGGAGCCAGTAGCGAGGCGTAATTTAAAATGCATGGGCTGGGAGCTACAATTAAACAGCTCTCTGGGAGCGCAGGCTTTACTGCCGCTCGCCCATTCCGCTGTCTAATGATGCAAAGCGAATTTTAGATTTTATTCAGCTTGAAGACGATCCTACAGACACTGATTTTGATAACCTAATTTTTTGTGAATTAAATCCGTGATAGTATTTAACCTGTCACGCATCAATCTTTGATACCTACTTCTCCACAATTATTTCCTCAACTAATTTTCATTTGCTAGCGTTGATCGCTTCTTATATTTAATTGTAGCCGTCATTAGTTGTCCCAGTGGGCGTGAGAGGACGGCTGAGTCACTCATCAACATCAAGACCTAATCAAGGATCCCGAAGGAGCTACCATTCCGTCACAAATAATTAGGCCCCACCATTCCTTAGTGAATTGAAGTGTTTTCAGAATGTTTCATTAATTTCATACCTACTGCCAATTTTTGTTTGTTTTAGAAAAAAGTTCTTTTCCACTACATTTTAGGATCCGAGATTAATGTTTTACACTGCAGCTGAAAAACTTTTTTTTAGAATGCTTCTGAAAATTCTTTTTACACGGTGTTTTTAATGCCAGCGTTTGCATGTTGTTGGCTGAAATAAGCTAGTCTAGGCCGACGTAAAGCAAGCGTGCAGTATCTACTTCAAACTGCTGCGCCGTTGATTGTATATTTAAGAATTACAAAGGGATACATTAACTCATGTTGCGAAAAGCTGTGTGTATGTAAATACCAAATTTATCATTTTAATAGCCTGTTTTACAAAGTCTATTGCATCGGTCAGATAGGTAAATAAACGCAGGAGATTTAATTTTGAGGGAAGTTTATGCCTTTTACATTATTGGTTATTCTATCCATCGAATTGTCACTCTATCCACACATTGTGAAATAGGCAGATTTCATGATGATAATAATAATTATGTAGTCTCATTTGAATCCAGTACATTACGAGAATTTTTTGATAGGTACTTTTCAAATCTAGTAATTAGTTTACTAAACTTGTAGGTCAGATCGGTCACTTAATACTCGCATTTAAGTTTGAAAGCCATAGTACGTACTCTATCATAGTTTGCGCTGACAGAAACACTGTAAGTCCATTATACCACCACCACAAACGGATTAAAACTACTATCGGCTTATATTGAACTAGTTATTGTCGGTGACTGTAACGTGGCATTAGTTTTAGAACCTGTCTCATTTATTATTAAGGCACTTACTAAATGCATAGCCTAAATTAACGTAACGGACACTTGTTCCCGGAATCCAGTAAGGAATATGACGGGCCGCCAGGACTACAGACACAGCTTCTGCGTTAGGTTAACGACAGTTTCTACTTATTTTAGTTATGGGCAGATTCCTGTTGTGCCTATAATAAATGATTACCTATTTAAAAACATCTAAAATTCCACATCGGTATTGACAAAAATAGAGTGTGAACAGCCCTTTAATAAATTGATCTTTGACTGTAATCCGTAATCCCTCTAGAGTAGGTACTATCAATCAAACGTCCAAACTCCAAGGCGCTAATGGATCGTGCGCGAGTGAGGCCATGAGGGCCGTGACACCGCCCGGTCAAGATAACCCTTAGTTAAGACAACATCTCGAAACTTTTACCCTTTCAGTAGTGCAGTAGCGGGTCCCAGGAGACCCACCCACTCGCGGACTTCGATATTCCACAAGAAATATAACGAACTTAGCTTTTATATTCAAAGCAAACAGTTCATCAGCCACCGTTTGTAGATACAATTTGTGCCGACAAAGTTGGACGACATAAGTGCGATATTAAACGGGCAGCCGGCCGCGGGGCGGCGGCGGCGGCGGCGGCGGCTCTGTGCAAACGCAAGTCTCGCATTTTTCACTTCGACGTAGCACAATGTTGCCGAGCTCTCACTGCAGACCTTTTTAAAATATTACTGGAGCTCTCTCCGAGCCGACAACTGTATTAACTCGCAGGCAAATACTTTACAAGCGGAATAAGAACTAGCTACAGCCAGGGGCGTATTTACCCTAGGGCTAAAAGGGCTACAGCCCGGGGCGGCAGGCGGCGAAGGGCGGCCCAGGGGCGGCCGCCAGGCCGCCCTTGGGCTTTAGGTTAGAGTATTAAAAAATTACAGAACAATATTTTAGGTCGTAAGCCTAGAAAGGCCCTGAGCCATCTTTCCACATGTTGATTTCATGTCTTAAGAAATATGATTTAAAGTATGAAAGCCGCCCTTTGTTCTTTTCAGAACCGGTGGAATAGTCAAAATTTTTTCCGCCTCGGTATTTTTTTAAAGGAAATCTTTTTTTTTTTTTTTCTTTTCTTGTTGCATCTGCCATCAGTCGCCAGACTTTTATCAGATTTGTGGAAAGATCATTGACGTTCAGAGAGATCTGACCATTGTCAGAGTACCCCTTTATTAATGTGCCTGTGAGTCAGGTTAGATGGGTCTAGCAAATTAGAAGCTAGTGAGTTGGGATGATTTGCCAGTCGGAGCTTGTATTTCATTTTATATGAAGCAATTTCTTCCTGTACTGTCGGTACCCCCAGGTAATCGTGAACTTCACTTGTTTTTATAAACCAAGGTGGGTTACATATGGCTTTTAGGACATTGTTTTGAGCCCTTTGTAAGCACATTATGTTAGATTTGGCAGCTGACCCCCATAGAGGAATACCATAAGTCCATATTGGTTTCAGGATGCTGTTGTATATGAGAAGTTTGTTGTCAACTGAAAGAACAGACCGTCGACCCAGCAGCCAGTATAAGTTCTTGAATTTTAAGTTCAGTTCATCCCTCTTTTTTTTTATGTGATTGCTCCAGGTTAATCGTCTGTCCAAGTGGAATCCAAGGTATTTCACAGAGTTGGAGTGGGGCAAAGTGGCATCGCCCAATCTGACACCAGGGCAGTCCCTTCTGTTGAGTGTGAACGTGATGTGGTTTGATTTTTGAGCACTTGCCTTTATGCGCCATTTCTTAAGCCAAATGTTTGTTTGGTCCAGCTGGAGTTGCAGATTTAGTGATGCAATTTCGGGTTCACGATCACAGGATAGGAATGCCGCGTCATCAGCATATGTGGCTATAGTTACTCTCGGAGTCTGGGGCATGTCCGAGGTGAAGATGTTGTAGAGAACTGGGCCCAAGACTGATCCCTGTGGGACACCTGCCTTACATTCATAGAGGCTTGATCTTGCTTCTTTATGTTTGACTTGAAATAGTCTGTTACTAAGGTATGATGATAAGATAGGATAGAATGAGTGAGGTAAGAGTGTCTTGATTTTGTACAAGAGACCTTTGTGCCAAACTCTGTCAAATGCTTGTTGAATGTCAATGAATGCAGCAGAGCAGTATTCCTTCTTCTCGAAGCATTGCCGAACCGCGTTGTATACTCTGTGGACTTGTTCAATTGTGGCGTGCATTTTTCGGAATCCAAATTAGTGTTCTGGGATAATGTTTTCCTTAGCCAAGGTAGATGAAAGGCGATGAAGGAGAATTGTTTCCCACAACTTTGATAGTATCGGCGTCAGGCTGATAGGGCGATAAGAGTCGACTCTGTCGGTGGGCTTCCCATTTTTGTGAACTAGTATGATTTGAGATACCTTCCAAATACTCGGTACATGGTGAGTTCTAAAGATAGCATTGAATAGACATGCGAGGAATACAACACATCTTCTAGGCAGTTCTTTGAGGATTCTAGGTGTGATTAGGTCGAACCCGGGTGCTTTATGGGTTTCCAGCTCTTTAATTCTACGATGGATTTCTCTCGGGGATGTAGGTTTCAATGGTAGGTCCAGTTGAAAGTCTTGATTTAGCACTTCATCTATCAGTGTATCTTCTTCCCCTTCGTTTGGCTGGAAGACTGATGCGAGATGTTTAGCAAATACTTCTGCTTTTTCACTATCGCTCCGGGCCCATGAGGTTGTTCCTGATCTTATTGGTGGAATTGCTATTTGGGGTTGATTCAGCCCTTTAGTGGCTTTCCACAGTGAATGTTCACCTTTACCATTGGACGATAGACAGGTAACATAGTGTTTGACGGTGGCATTTTTAGCTTCCTGTAGAATCTTCTTTAACTCACGAGATGCTTTATTTAGAGCTGCTTTATCGCTTGGGTGCCTTGAGGCGTGCCAAACTCTACGCAATCTGCGTTTATCTTGTATTTTGTTTTTAATATGAAGAGGGATATTCTGCTTAGGTATATTAGGCTTCTCCTCAGGTGGGCTTTTCCATGCTGCCACTTGGATAAGGTTAGTGATGTATGAGCATGCGGTTTCAACGTCTTCACTGGTTTTAAGGGGCATGTGCATGTCAATATTATCATTTATGTAATCTTGGAAGCTGTCCCAATCTGTATCCTTGTTACATAAAGTCTCGTTAAAGGAAATCTAAAGACAAAAAAAAATTGCCTCACTCAGTCGCCCTGCACAAGTTTATTTCTAAAAGTTCTAAAATAATCCAGAAAAATCTTATTTTTTTGTTCGGAACATATTTATTTATTCTTTTATTGCATCTTACTTTTTTGTTCGGAAGATATTTATTTATTCTTTTATCTATGCAAATCTATCACCACAATGTTCTTATACATTTATGTAGGTCGGTAGGTAATCTACACTTCTTCTTCTTTCGTGTCAGTGAACATGAAATTTTTTGAATTTTTCCAGACCAAAAAGAAGCAACTTTGATAGCATTCTGGTTGAAATGGAGTAAGTCTTCCCGAGTGCAGGTGAAAGGGCACAGGGTACAGGATCGCAAATGCTCCATAGTCCAGGGGGCGGTACCACAGTCGCATAGGTTGGTACCAACGGTATAGCCCCACTTGCAAAGATTGAACTTGCAGCAGCCTACCCCTGCTCGCAACCGATTTCGAGTCTTCCAAATGTGCCAGGGGAGCAGTGGCGGATTTACCTATAGGCCAAAAAGGCCAGTGCCTAGGGCGGCAGATTTAGAGGGGCGGCAAATTTAGCATTTTTTATTTTACAGATTTTTTAAATATAAATTTACGTGTACACAATCTACATATAAATAAACGCACTGTCATATAATCAGTATGTACCTATATTCTTTGAATTTAGTGGCAACTGTGGCTGCTGAATCATGCTCAGAAGGGCTAGTACGGGGCGCATTTAAGTCGTGACCAAAGTTCTACGTCGTCGCGCTCGCTCTTGAACTAGCCAAGGTTGACGCTTTTTCATGCACAACGCTGGAATAGAGTGAATTTGAGACGATGGTCAGCCAGAAAAGAAACATGTAAGTAATAGTTAAAGAGATTCTTGGCATGCATATTCTTTGAAATCAATCAAATATGATATTACTAAAAAGCCTGTAGAAGCGGCGGAAATACTTTCGAATTTGGAGAAACTGGAAACGGCTGTAATGGTAGTCATATGTGGATAATGTGGAATTTTGTCATATGTACTAAGTACATCAGTGATATTTTTGGACCAAACAGTCACTTGAGTCTACCAAGAATTCGCAATTTGAAGCTTAATATTTCGCAAACCAGTCACTGAATAAAAAAATGGTTTGAGAAGACCTTTGATATTTTTGAAAGACCTGTACAATACCTTACACCAACGAAAAAAATCACCCCCATTTTACATGTATGGAAGGTAACAATTTTTTTTTCATTAATTTATTTTACCAGTTTGTCGATGCCGTACATTTGTACAAGGTGGATCAAAAGAAGTCATCCTATCTTGATTGGCTCTAATTTTTTTCTAAATGAAAAACTTCGATTCTTTTTTTTTATTAGCTATGTTTATTTAAACATTTAATTTTTTTTTGGTAAAGTCTAGAAGATGATATTGGCCAAATGGGCGCCGTCACAATTGATTGCCCTACGGGTTCCTTTTATGGCATTTCTCATCAATTCAGCGAGTCCTTCGGGCGAGAGATTCTCGCACTCGTGTCGAATGTTGTCCTCAAGGGCTTCCAGAGACACGGGCTTATTCACATTAACACGGGTCTTGAAAACTGTATATACAAAAATATTTGGCGTTCTTGGGAAGTGTGGCTTCCATGGCTTGTCAACTTGTATTCTGCATTTGTCTAGTCCACCAATATCAAAACAAATTTGAAATTGGCCGCCATTTGTACAAATGAGAGCAATTTCCAATAGGGTGATTACTTTTGGCCCTCCTTGTATATCTTTGCGAAATGTCAGCTTTGATATTTTTACCCGTTTCTGAGAAAAAGACAGCCGGACAACAAAGTGATACCTATAAGGGTTTCTTTTTTCCTTTTGAGGTACGGAACCTTAAATAAGATTTGATGAAACATTTGAAGTTGGTGACAGATAGACATAGAAATATCCACATCATTAAGTTCACAATCATACTAATAACGGGATTAAACTAACAAATTGAATTTCAGAAGTCAGTAGGGGCGGCAAAAATTTAATGGCCTACGGGCGGCAAATTTGTAAATCCGCCACTGCAGGGGAGACTGTTACCGGGAGCAAGAGGTAGGAAAGGATCCTGGGGCTGCTTTTCCTCCCAGAGCCTTAGCCTTGCGTTTTGTGGGTTTTCATCCGTTAAGGACACCTCACTATTTAGAAACGCTTTGCGGCTCTAAAGGCGGGAGGGGCCCAGTATGTGATTACTCACAGTGGATGTCTGGAGTCGCATTCTTGTTTGGCTTTCTCAACAGAACATGCCACTTTTCGCCGTATGCTAGGGGGTGCTATCCCAGCCAGAGAGTAGACTTTGTAGAGCGGTGTCGGTTTGAGGCATCCCCTTACTATACGAACTGTGTCGTTAAGAGCAAAATCTACTTCTCTAGCATGTGTGGACCTTGCCCATATCATCATCATCAACATCATCAGCCAATAATCATCCACTGCTGGACATGGGCCTCTCCCAAGGAGCGCCACAACACTCGGTCCTCCGCCTTCCTCATCCAACCACTACCCGCCACCCGCCTAAGGTCGTCGGTCCAGCGACTCCAGCGAGCAGTGTGTTCGTGGTCTCCACTCAAGAACTCGTCTACCCCAACGGTTATCGGTTCTTCGGCAGATATGACCAGCCCACTGCCACTTCAGCTTACATAATATTTTGACAGCTATGTCGGTAACCTTAGTCCTCTGACGGATAACCTCATTTCTGATACGATCCATCAGAGAAACCCCAAGCATAGCTCTCTCCATAGCACGCTGAGCGACTTTAAATCGGTGGACCAGTCCTACCGTTAGTGTTGAGAAGCAGAGTGCTAGGCTACTTGTTCGTAGAACTTGCGGAAAGGCGCCCCAGCTGATAGACGTAAGCCGTCGCAGCAGAAGGTTGTTTCAGGAGCTGACTTTCTTCTTGGTGTTTTGGCAGTGGAATTGTACGTGAGTGATCTATCCAGGGTCACTCCGAGGTATTTTGGTGACGAGCAGCGCTGGATTTTTTAAACATGAAAGCCGGCCATTGTTCTTTTCTGAACCGGTGGAATAGTATATTTTTTTCCACCTCTGTATTTTTTGAAGGATATCTAAAGGAAAAAAAATTGCCTCACTCAGTTGCCCTGTACAAGTTTATTTCTAAACGTTCTAAAATGTACTCTTTTTTGTTCGGAAGATATCATTATCTATGCAAATCTATCACCACAATGTTCTTGTACATATGTAGGTCGGTAGGTACTCTACACTGACTGCTCTTTTTGTTTTCTTTCATTCCTTGATGGGGCGGAAAACTACAGCAGCCCAGGGCGCGCAATCTTTAAATACGCCCCTGGCTACAGCTGAATATTTCAGAAATATCTTCAGGCAGATCCCGAAACGAAACATTGGTTCAGAGAAAAGGCTTGAGCTGTGAATGAATTCGGCTCTGAATCCTACCGTCCATTAAAGCGAACATTGAATATTGCAGGCGCAGCGATGAAAAATGTTTTCATAAAAATTCGCGCGAGCTCTTCGGCGCTGATCTTTTAATCTCTTAATTACATGAGAGCGAATGCGCGGGGATTTCACCAAAATAAGCATGCAAAATAGATGCCCCCACTACCGCCGGCGCCGCCCACACTCCTCGTATGAATTATTCTTTCCCCTCTGCGGCTGTTCGGACGCATATTTACATTTTATATGACCGCCTTCACCTACTCTTCCACAAATGTGTTTTAGCATAACATTTTTAAACACATCTCAATCTACGTGGATGGTTCACACGTCACAATATTTTCCATTAGGAGCTTACCTACTTCTCTACATTGGAAAATGATACCTTCATACACATTAGATACTAAGTACTACAGCCATTATACTATGATGCAGATTCATGCACTGCTAGCGGAGGCGGCGGCATCGGGGCGGGCGGCGTAGCACGCCACTTGCTACGCCGCCCTAGCCCGACCGCAGCATAACACTTGCAACCACCTTGCAACGCTATACAATAGTAACGTATGTAAAAATGTTTTCATAAAAATTCGCGCGAGCTCTTCGGCGCTGATCTTTTAATCTCTTAATTACATGAGAGCGAATGCGCGGGGATTTCACCAAAATAAGCATGCAAAATAGATGCCCCCACTACCGCCGGCGCCGCCCACACTCCTCGTATGAATTATTCTTTCCCCTCTGCGGCTGTTCGGACGCATATTTACATTTTATATGACCGCCTTCACCTACTCTTCCACAAATGTGTTTTAGCATAACATTTTTAAACACATCTCAATCTACTTGGATGGTTCACACGTCAAAATATTTTTCCATTAGGAACATACCTACTTCTCTACATCGGAAAATGAATTTCCTTCATACACATTAGATACTAAGTACTACAGCCATTATACTATGATGCAGATTCATGCACTGCTAGCGGAGGCGGCGGCATCGGGGCGGGCGGCGTAGCACGCCACTTGCTACGCCGCCCTAGCCCGACCGCAGCATAACACTTGCAACCACCTTGCAACGCTATACAATACTAACGTATGTATGTATAGTGGATAGTTTAACCGTATAAATAAGTTATTTATGTTTAACTCCTCACAACAAAATAAAATAAAATATGCAGAGGTATTTTACAGTCTGTCTGGCATACCGGATAATAAAAAAACGAAGCATACATCTTACTTTACGAGCAAATCTGAACCTTCCAACTTTCACTTCATTTGCAGTATATCACTGGCCGGTGTCCCCGCCCCGCGCCCCGCTCCTCACGCCCGCAAGTTTACGGCCAGCCTTTTACGCAACTCGTAAAATTTCAATATCCGCTCCAATATCACATATATTTCACTTTTACCACTCGAACAGCTGAAGCGGTGCTTGTATATTTAATTTCTTTTGGTATAAGTATTTCAGATTCTTTCTTATCATCAGCGGAAGTCACGGATATGAGATTATATTATAAGTCGTAAAAAAACTAAAATTGTGCAAGTTATCTGTAATAACTTACTTGGGCATACCCAAGTATAGGTTCTACATTGTATCCGCACAGATGTACTAAGCTTAAAATAAAACAAATAATAAATAATGAAACATTAATTTCTCTCACGCAAGAAAAGCATCTATCTACCTGAATCATCCATCGTGGTTGCTGATCGATGGATCATCTGCTGAAAGAAACCCATTAAAATGTTCAACGAGTAAGCACGCGGCAGTTCCGACGCTAACAATTCTACAAAATTGATTATAAATTTAAATGATATTGGTATACATACATACTTGATACCTTTTAAACATTGATAGATATTTGATATTTGCTCCAAAATATATAAAAAAAACTAGGAATTAGGTAGGTAGGCATAAATTTATTAAAAGATTGGAGTACGCTAGATTACTTACTTTGTTCAGACTGCCTGTGTGCATTGATTGCTGCTCTAAATCCTCTTATATTACCTATATACTCTCTTTTTTGTGGTGCATGCAAAGTAAAAAGTCCACAGCCTGTATATTTTATAGGTGTAGATTTATGGAATCTCCACTAAGATATAGAGTTATATAAGTACCTATATTTTTTACCGATAACAGCACATTATGCGGTATTTTAACAAAATTTTACGTTTTAGGTCAAATCTACAAAAAAACTATAAGTTTGTGTTACATTAAGCAGGACCTTCTCTCTACACCAGCTTGGGTCATAACATAAATCAATCGGTCATACTTTTGAACGAAAGACTTACGGCATAACTACCTAACAACAGTAAAACTCCACCCATAAAATCAGGCAAGGTAAGATATTCGAAGAAGAACGAATATTTTCAATAATCGCGACGTCTTCTTATGTTATGCCTGACTCCATTGATGGTCTATTAAAAAGTTAGAATTGGCCGTTTACTCCAGGGTCCGTAAGTTTTATGGCGCGAATGGCTGAAGTTTTTAGCGTCGGCGTCGGTGAAAATAACGTTTTCGACCATAGACCATTACAATCGTGCGCCGCTCAACTGAGACGTTACTTTAACTTGTCTAAAATCTAGGTAACTAATACATAGTAGGTATATGTATAATGATACCTTTTGTAAATATTAAAAAACTCATTCTTATACAATATACATATACATACATGTAAATATCACCGTAGATAAGTACCTACTGATAAAGTTCTACGCTGTATCTCGAAAATTTTGACTTTCGGCTCACTATACCACTTTTCCAACACCCTGTATAGTTTTAGCTACTGAAACTACAACCACGCTGTCCGCAAGTTTAAAACATAGTTTCAGCACGATAGCGGGATGGAATAAATGCAAAGGTATTTTTTAGCATCCTCTGACACTGACGACATTGAGATATGGTGACGATTAATCTGGGGGTAACGGGAGAGGTCCCGTTGTTTACTGGGTATTATTACCTCTATGAAACAAAATTAATGCTGAAAACTTACTGCTATAGATGGGAAAATACCCTATTAGTGAAAATGCCACCTTTCGATTTTGAACTTCTAACAAGATGTCGGTATTGCACTGTTGGTATTAGAAGAGATTTCAATGTATCTACCAACGAAAATACTACATCTAAAGAGGAAGAACACTTCCAAGGAAATCGACCCTTTGTACACTTATTTTTATATTTGTGCAATAAAGGATTAAATAAATAAAACCCTTCCAAAACGTTACCAAATTCGCTTAGGTATGAAATTGAAAAAAGTCGTGAACATAATGATTTAGGTATTACCAATTGCCACAACTGTATGATAAACACGGTTCAGCGGATCCATTACCGGACGATTCCCAATCATATCCATCCATATCTCTCCACTGCCTGACAGACGCTCAGCATGAATATGCATTCAATCTGATATTTGTGGTTTCTCTTATAGCTTTCCAATAATTGGATAGCTTTAACATTGTGATGTGATGACGCATTAATGTTGTCTCAATTTTGTTTGTGATTGCTCTGGTTTAATTCTGGCGCGAAAAGTTGACGAGTGTGATGAGTTGTGTGTTCCATTAGTTACTTACTAATTTCATACATAACTAAGCTTCTCAGATAGGTTACATTATGTATTGTACTTTAAGCATTTTAGTCACCGCTTTCGAAACTAGAGTTTTATAACTGAAACAAGAGCTTATTGTTTACATTCACCGGCCCTCCCTTGTCATGATATTAAAAATAGTACATTCTAGTCTGGATCTTCGAATGGATCAGGTGCAGATACATTATGTATTATAAGGCTAAGCCTCAAAGTCGGAAGGCACTACAGCCATATGTCACTCCTAGCTCGGCTTAACATGTCAAGGAGCAAACTGCATCTAAGGATTAGATCATTGACATACTACATACGTATGACTATAGTATTTACTAAGTTAGGTATTATTTTTAACGGGCATAAGCCGCATAAGACGATAAGCTTCAGAATAGAAAGAAACTCCTGAATTCGCATAATGCCGAGAAAAACAGAAGAACGATCTTCAAAAGCAAGCACTCTCGAAACAGAAATAAATTAGCCAAATCATTAGGTACATAGTCGTTGAGACGAAAATAACAAGGAGTTTTTTTGTGCAGAATTCCGTTTGTTCCCATAATGAGCCGTCTCTCGTGGCATCAATCAGAAGCTTAATCAACGGACCCGGGGACGGGGCGGGCGAAAGGAAAATAATTTAACGGATTCTTGTCTTCTCTGAGATTCTATGTCACGTCGCCGCCATTGTAGTACAGCGATTAGCACCTTCTGGAGCAAATAAGTAATTAATTATTACTAATGAAAAATACAGTCTTTTCAGGGCGTATTTACCCTAGGGCTAAAAGGGCTACAGCCCGGGGCGGCAGGCGGTGAAGGGCGGCCCAGGGGCGGCCCAGGGGCGGCCGATAGGCCGCCCTTGGACTTTAGGTTGGAGGATTTAAAAAGTACAGAACAATATTTTAGGATGTATGACTAGAACGGCCCTGAGCCATCTTTCCAAAAATGTTGATTTCATGTCTTCAGAAATATGATTTAAAGTATGAAAGCTGCCTTCGTTCTTTTCTGAACCGGTGGAATAGTCAAATTTTTTTCCGCCTTGGTACATTCTTGAAAAAAATGTAAAGTTTTTTTTTTGCCTAATTCAGTCGCCCGCCCTGCACAAGTTTATTTCTAAACGTTCTAAAATGTACTAGTCTATCCAGAAAAATCTTTTTTTTTCTTCGGAAGATATCATTATGTATGCAAATCTATCACCACAATGTTCCTATTCCTATACATATGTAGCTCGGTAGGTACTCTACACTTCTTCTTCTTTCGTGTCAGTGAACATGCGAATTTGTCCAAACCAAAACGAAGCAACTTTGATAGCATTCTGGTTGGCCTGGAGTAAGTCTTCCCGAGTGCAGGTGGAAGGACACAGGGGGCAGGAGAGTACATGCTCCATAGTCAGGGGGCGGTACCACAGTCGCATAGGTAGGTCGGTACCAACGGTATAGCCCCACTTGCAAAGATTGTCCTTGCAGCAGCCTACCTCTACTCGCAACCGATTTAGAGTCTTCCAAATGTGCCAGGGAAGACTGTTACCGGGAGCAAGTTTTTTCTCAAGAGGTAGGAAAGGATCCTGGGGCTGCTTTTCCTACCAGAGCCTTAGCCTTGCGTTTTGTGGGTTTTCATCCGTTAAGGACTCCTCACTATGCGGGACAGGTGCGGCAGTATGTGAGTAAAGTGAATGTCTGGAGTAGCATTCTTGTTTGCATTTCTCAACAGAACATGCCACTTTTCGCCGTATGCTAGGGGGTGCTATCCCAGCCAGAGCGTAGGTAGACCTTGTAGAGCGGTGTCGGCTTGAGGCATCCCGTAATTATACGAACTGTGTCGTTAAGAGCAAAATCTACTTCTCTAGCATTCGCGGACCTTACCCATATCATCATCAGCCAATAATCATCCACTGCTGGACATAGGCCTCTCTCAAGAAGCGCCACAACACTCGGTCCTCAGCCTTCCTCATCCAACCACTACCGGCTCTACCCGCCTAAGGTCGTCAGTCCAGCGGGCAGGAGGGCGTCCCACGCTGCGTTTGCCTGTTCGTGGTCTCCACTCGAGAACTCATCTACCCCAACGGTTATCGGTTCTTCGGCAGATATGACCAGCCCACTACCACTTCAGCTTGCATATTTTGACAGCTATGTCGGTAACCTTAGTCCTCTGACGGATAACCTCATTTCTGATACGATCCATCAGAGACACCCCAAGCATAGCTCTCTCCATAGCGCACTTTAAATCGGTGGACCAGTCCTACCGTCAGTGTCCACGTCTCTGCACCATACGTCATCACTGGTAGGACGCACTGGTTGAAGACTTTTGTCTTCTGGCTCTGAGGAATGGGAATCTAACCCATATGGGGCAGGCAAATTCGGCTGAGAAGCTGAGTGCTAAGCTACTTGTTCGCAGAACTTGCGGAGAGGCGCCCCAGCTGGTAGAAGAAAGCCGTCGCAGAAGTTTATTTCGGGAGCTCACTTTCTTCTTGGTGTTTTGGCAGTGAGTTTTGTACGTGAGGGATCTATCCAGGGTCACTCCGAGCTATTTTGGTGACGAGCAGTGCTGGATTTTTTGAGTATGAAAGCCGGCCTTTTTTCATTTTTGAACCGGTGCAATAGTCTATTTTTTTCCGCCCCTGTATTTTTAAGGAAATCTAAAGAAAAAAAATTGCCTCACTCAGTGATAATTAATTGAAGTTAATTTCTAAACGTTCTAAAATGTACTCGTCTATCCAGAAAAATCTTTTTTTTTATTTTATTCGGAAGATATCATTATCTATGCAAATCTATCACCACAATGTTCTTATACATATGTAGGTCGATATGTACTATACACTGACTGCTCTTTTTGTTTTGTTTCATTCCTTGATGGGGCGGAAAACTACAGGAGCCCAGGGCGCGCAATCTTTAAATACGCCCCTGCAGTCGTTCCGTGTATAATACATACTAACACTGTTAGGGTATGGTATACATACAATGCACTACAAATATATGCATGTTTCTAAACTCAAAAAATAAATAAACCGCAATTGAACAAGACACTGAGATATTTATCACAGATATAACTTTTTCCCACATATCGAGTAACAGCACTGTTAAATCTTTTATCTAGTACGACGGAAAGATAATTAAAAATATATATATATATAGGTAGTATTAAGGTAAGTACTTGTATTTCAATAAAAACATTGCAGCATAGGTAGGTAACACGAATTAATTTCAAATCGCTAGCCAGCTACTACCTAGGTATAAGTTTATAATTTTAAAAAGTCGCTGGAACGACAGGATCGGTGGCTAATTAATCCGGAAATAGTCGCTTCTACTATTAATTAGAGGAGTTTTTCTCCGTCGCAGCAAGGATTAAGGACAGGCAGGGATGTACTCGGGGACTAAATTTAAATTAGGTACCTTTAATATTTTCTTCAATGGAAGATAATAATATCTAAGTACAGTCAGCTGCATAAGTACCTATACACTTTTGTACCTTGTCAATCTGAAACCGCCGATCCATTCATTGAAATATTGACGGTTGTCAGTTTGACAAGGTACAGAAGTGTATAACAACTTATGCAGCTGACCGTACATCGTTATTGTTAACAATCACAGAAAGAGGCAAGTACTTAATGTCACGGTAGCAGACGAAACTGCATGAAAAGTAAACCGACGTAGTTATGTTAGCATCATAGGAACGTGGTAAATAGTAGTAAGTATGTGATAGATTAGACTCAATAGGTTGGCATTTATTCTCTATTTTTAAAGGTAAAGCTGACTCAGTACTTGTAACTTGCATGAGCTGTACGTCTAGTACAGGTTTGATAGTTGGTCAAAAACTATAAAAGATTACGTTTTCTCGCATACAAAGTGGCGCCTCTAGCTGAAACTATCATGAAAATTTTGACAGAAGATAATGTATGGAAATGACATAAGAAAACCAAAACTTTATTAGTTTTCATAAATTGAAAAACCCGTACTAGGGGCCCTGACTACACTGACATCCTGACTACGGCCGTGTACAAACTGTCGAGACGTCGTAATTGCTACCCATCAACCGAGGTTTTTTTTAAGCTCCACTTATTTGTTGTTGCAACATTGTATTTCCAGGACTGCTGCAATTTCACCTGAAGCGGAAATTCTCAAAGTAGATACTTGAGTAACTAGCTCACTAGATAGGTATACTCTAGGTATACTGCTCATATTTTTATGAGGTTCATAAATGGGAAACAAACTATGGCCAAATACTTAATTAAGTTCATTAGAACCTAAAACTGGAGGATTTTATGTAAATATGTTAGTAGTTACTTATAAAAGTCGTAGATATAGCCCACCAACTGCTTGCATCTGTGAACAAATAGCCACATTTGCATACCCCGCGAGGGATTATAATAAAACCATCAGCCAAATTGTCGGTTGCTTCGCAAAAGATGACCAAAACTGGTGACTAAATTGAAACATTGACAATACCAGATCATGAGAGAAGTATACAGAATTGAACCGACCACACCAATCGCGCAGATGCTAGCTGGAAAAAAACCGATAAGTATACAACTTAGCTTAGGTGTAAAAAATTGGTCATATTACGTGAATCGAACTGTACCTTTTGGTATGAACAGAGCTGGCGATAATCATTTCTGGGTTATTGGTGCACAATGCAACTCTGATCGGGAAGCAGCTGTTTGCTGATCTAATGGCATTTTCAATTTGCATTCGCATTCCTCGCTCGCATAGCCGCGCCATGTGCGTCGGACTGGCTCGACCATCTATACGAAAATTTGTTTTCGTCTTTAAATTTTATAATTTTTAAGTACATATGTACTTAAGCACTATGGGAATATTGAGGATCAAACTTATAATCCTAATGTAACTAGTAATTTACCGACACATAAATAATATTTTTTCACCTACAAAACATCAAAATAATCATCATAATCATCATCAGCCTTTGTCAAACCACTGTAGGGTATTTGCCTCCTCCATGTTATACCTAACCTCATGGTCCTGTGCTACACTCATCCAATTTGGTCCAGTTACTTTTCTAATGTCATCGGACCAACGGGTCACACTCCGACACTGCCTTGGTCCATCCACGTCTTCTTGCCTTGAAAGATCCCCTTGCCCATCTCCACTTCAGCTTCGTGACCCGTCTCCCAACGTCTTCAACATACGGTCAACTAGCTAGATGCCTAGTTAGCATGAACGAAAAAGTTCAAATGATAGATAGGCCTCGCCACCTTGCCGCACACAGGTACGGGAGAGGCGGGGAGGGGCAGGGCCGGACTGAATGCCGAATGCCCGAATCGGATTAACGTTAACGACGCACATTCACCGAGGTCCGCCGCCGCATTCCGACACTGATAAACTGCACTCTTGCTGTAGCTACCCACTGCTTTGTTAAGAGCTGGGATTTACCTACATATTTGGGTCAACAATGATTTTGGTAAGCAAAGCTTTTCAGATTGTGGTACTTATTCTCTACGTGTAAGCACATACCGTGTAGGTAGAGTAGTTACGTAAGAGCGATTTTCTTTTACAAGATTTCAGTAGATAGATACTTACAGATAATATATATAAAATTTTACCTACATCATAATTATACTGAGAACTATAGGCAGGTAATTAAGTTCTTAATTAATATTTAAACTTAGTTTCAACGGCTCCTATAAATAATAGTAAATTTCAAACAGCGAACGAACAAACTGCACACAACATTTATAAATCCCCGCGACTCGCTCTATCAGGTTGCCCGCAAGTTTCAGCGTATTTTTCAGTGTGAGGAGCGGTATACAGTTACCGCTGGCTGCGACAAATTGGCATAGTTTTTCATGAGACGCTACAGACACGGATTAAGAGACGAACGATTAATTACTTGTGCAAATTGCTTCGGACTTAGCGCTGAAGGCTGGCTGCCGGCTTAACTGAATGAAAGCGGGACGGGTGTTCAACTGAGGGATTTTTAAATAAAACAGTAGGGTCAGAGAGTAATTAAGTAGGTAGAGGTAGGTATAAGACGAATTTCGAGAATGGCTACACTATAAACTAATTTTCTATTCTCTGTAGGGGTGGACCTTAGTATATCCTAGTGGCTCTCTCGAGTGGAACTTTACTTTTGTGCATATCCCCAAGGTCTAAACTCCCTTCCTACTCTGGTCCACTGCGGGTTGGTGGGTTCACATTCTCATATCCAGGATTTCCTAAATCTAGTTAATATGCAGGTGTCCTCACAATGTTTTCCTCTGTCTAAGGTTTTCCTTCACCGTAAGAGTGATGCGACGACCCTACGGTAGGTAGATATTGGATTTACTCCTTCCCAGGAGAGGCATGTTTCCAGATCCAGGTACATTGCTTGTGATAATTAATTAAGAACTCGATTGTGTCATACCGGTAAACCATAATAAAAATAATTACTTACCACCAGATTTCATCATCACGTTCCGTGCGGCACAAATCACATAAAACCGGCGTAATCCCCGTGTTCCATTCATAATAACGCCGACTGTGTTTTTCAAAGGAAAACAAATGGAAAATATAAAGCCTCTGCCAGAGTGTTATTTACATAAACATCAGCGAGTGCTCTGAATTAAAACACGGTATGGGCTGTATAAAAATTCAATCATTGCGTAAACCCGGCTCAGATTTGTACGTCCAAGGGATTTATATCATATTACAGCTTTGTTGCCACGCAGTTTTGAGAAATATAATTCGATACGTAGCTATGCCGCGAACATGTTTTTTACTACATCGTTACCAGGTACATTAACTACCTACGAGTCGATTAATGATGACATCCACCCGTCCACCCTGTATTTAACCCGCAGTAAAGTAAATTTAAACACACCATCCGATCGGAGGCAAATATAAATTAAAGGTGGCCATTCCATTTCCGGTCATTAGACCAAGGGTGGCGAAGGCCTAGCCTTCTACTACGAGCGGAGCGGGCTCGTAGACCCCGTTTAGTCGCTCTCGGTGTAGCCACGTAAATTATGATTGACATTGCGAAATATAGAATAGAATACACTTTATTTGTACACCAACAAAAAAAAAGTGTAGTGCATACGGAAATGCATAGCTTCTTGCACGAACATTGCATCTTTAGCCGTTTCATTATTAATTTAACAGTAACAGCTTTGCTTCTTTAGTTCGCTATTGCGAAATATAGTGCATACGTCCTGCGCCTCTCGCACAAACGTCACAACTTTAGCAGTTTAATATTTTTAAATTTAGGTGAGTGTCTAGCTTTCCTTATTTAGTTCTCGAAGTGTGTCACAAGAGCCACATCACTAGGCTAACCTATTGTATTTGATTGTTCGTAGTTTCTGTACCTCTGCACCCCTCAAGGGTGGGTAAGCTAAACAAATTCGATATAAAACCGGGTCTACAATAAAATTTTATAATTTTTCCATATTTTTGCCGCGACGCGTATGTATCATGATAACTAGTCTACGATACGAAGTTCTGATACGTGCAAAGGAGATCTACAAAATGAATATTTCTAATTATTACTTATTATTTGTTCAGGGTAATACACCTTTGTATAAAACAAACCAAAGTAAACAAATATAGGATTATATTCAGTGAAACATTCAAATCCAACACAACATGGGTCACCAACATAGTCCTCGTTCGACAAACTGTGTATATTCCCTCGACACTGGGTAAAGATTTAAGTTAATAAGGTATTTCTTCATAAGATGAATGAACTAATTAGATTATAATCCCATTCGCCACAATTATTTCTTTTTTTCTTGAAAAATTACTCTAAGCAACTATTTCACTATGCTTTCTCTGAAAATACCTCATAATTGATATTGGTGTTAACAGCGCAACCATCACACAATGTTATGATATCAGCGTGACATAACGAATACAAGTTAGAACAGTCGACTCGCAGAGAGCCGCACAACGCAACTTAAAAAAAACTAAAGGACATTTAAATATAACCGGTTCAGATAACTAGAAATCTAAGGCATCTTTACGAAAACTTATTGTATTTTTCTTAAATTTATTACATCATATATATACATAATTTCGACATAATAATTTTATTAATAACGTAACATTTTCTCTGGCAGGTCAAGTAAAAAATTAAATAGTAACGTATGTATGTTTGTATGTATAATGTAGGGGAGGGTGTTGCGAGAGCTCTTAGCCGGAGATAACAAATAGGGTGCTTGTTAGTGTTACATTATGTGCAGTTATACTAGTGCGCGCTCGCAGCCGGCGCGGCCGCTCAAACGTACACTACCTTTTTGGCAATTCGACAACAATTAAAACACTATACACGATATACTAAATTCAAAAAATTCGCATACAACACTCAGAAATTTACATAAAATGATAGTGACCGGTGTATTGCTAGTTCAAGCCGACCCGCGCTCTACTCGCAGCCTTCGCCGCTATGTACAAGGCTCCATATATTAGTTTATCACAATACTATCAAATTCAGCGATTACGTTGTACAACTAACCAACAAATGAAGCAAACTAACAACTATACATTTATTTGCCAAATTAAAATATACCGCAATGCGCTTGCTCTTACCACACCAAAATGCAAGTTAATGATAAAAAAATATACTTCTATTGTCATTCATTAGGGTCGTGCGTGTTATACGTAAAAACATTAATTTACAGATGGTTACTCATTGAAAACATTACATTATTATATTTTTCAAAGCCACTTCATTTGTACACTATTGCCGTGGCTCCCGGGCCATTATAAAATAGTGTCAGTCGCAATTTCAGTCGATATAAAATACATATTGAACAATAACGTAAGCCTTGTAACACAAAGCTCACCTGAGCACTACACAAACACACATTCACTAACAAACAACACGCGTGTAGGAGCAATGAGGCACCACTAACAGGCAAATTTGATTACATATAAAATAGCGTTAAAACTTTCGTATATTTCTTCATATTACAATTAGAAAATAGAGTGTAAACAATATACCGTATCCTTTGATTTATGCTTAACCTTGCCGAATCACCAAAAAAATGTCTAATTGATTAAAACAAGTCCTTTACGAAGACCGCGACAACACAACGCCTGCGTCGTCCGCATTTCAGTCAGATTTCAATCAACTAGACGTGACAATAAGTTAAATTAAAGACAGCAATTTAAAAATTGGATTTCCTAAATATTAAGAGGCCACAGTACGACTTTCGACACTGAAATACTATAGGACTATAAAAACGCAGTAACGTAACCAACATTGAAAGACTTATCTAGTAGACAAAACAAGAGTAGATACATGGTGTTGCGAGTGCCAGCCGGGCCCAGGAACTCGGGCACGGCTGGACTTGTATTACATTAAATAGCGTAGGTTACTTGAAGGCGTGTCCACACGGTAGTAACATGACATGTCAGTGGTAAACTTCAACATCATTATAACATGGTCTCTCTACCACTTGTATCACTGGATGTCGGATCACCTGAGATATTGCTTATGATTTTAGAATATTAAATTCATGTAAGGCGAGTTTAGCCGGGGCTTGGTCGTGTCCGCAAGCCCTGTACTGGCGATGATATGTCAGTTTACTGCCGTAGCGTAGGGTGGCGTGGCGGGCGCTGAGCTCAGTTGTATATCTTGATGGCCTTCTCTAGGTAGTTGACGCGCGAGCGCTTGGGCGTCTTGTTGAGGTGTTCCAGGCCGAGCCACGGCCGCCCCGTCGCGTCTGAAACGGGCAAATCTGTTCACTTTCCAATGCAATTCTACAGGCGAGTTGTTGGGCTACTCACGTGCCGGATGGCTGTGAGCGGTTATTATTTAGAGCTCGATTATGTGAAGTACGGGAGATTTTTTATTTTTATTTCTTGATATAATTGTAATTACAAACGTTACAAGGCAAAATATGAAGCTTAAAATAAATAAAATTGATACTGTACAGAGTATCAAATTCATGCAATATTATAATACATTAGACCGAGCAAATAATAATGAATGATATGAATAAATATTAATCAACACATATAAAATTCGACACTTACTTGCGTTACTACTTGGCCTAAATTCGTAAATATTTACTGTCGCTCCTTCACTAATATAGTTAGGTCTGCCATTTGTCACTATAGCGAAATTGTACTGAAAATAAAGAAAAAATCTAATTAGTTACACCATAATTCAAATCTGTATTAATTATTGTAAAGAGACCTTGTGAGAGGCATGTATACAGCAGTGGATTGTTGTTGGTTACTTCGAATAAAACTTTTATTAACAACGCGACAGTAACGCGGCAACATAGCGCGTTGTTTTGCAACGTTACACGCGACATTGAGCGTCACGCGTTGCGCGTCACAATTTTTGGCCACCGAGCGGCTGACGTACAAAGTGGCCGTCCATTAATCACGTGAGGATCAAAGGGGGGGAGGGGTACGGAAAACCTCACGAAATATCACGAGGGGGGAGGGGGGGGTCTTGTTAGACATCACGTGTATGAATTTTTTGTCAAAAAGCGCTAGGTATTTCTGAACCGAAATTTTGAACGGCGCAAAAATTTGAACTATTTGTAGTATAACCTTGATTAGACTTGCCCGCCGTTCCTAAGCATTGAGTATGAATGGTCTGGAGACGAAATAGGCAGACGTTCCCCTCTGGCGGGGTGGTAGGCCAGAAAGGCCCACCGATTTATAAAAACTAGTTGCAGTCTCAATTTTCACTAGACTCAATCTAGTTGGCAAAGCGTTCGTTTCATAGAAAATGATTTGTTTATATACTAAAATGACAGCTTCAATTCATAGAATATCCGGATTCCGGATTTGGTACAGCATGAGTTACCGATTTCAAATGGTTCTTTTCTGGATACTTCCGTGCTTCCGACGGGACGTTAAGCCGTGGGTCCCGGTTGCTGCTTCGGCAGCAGTCGTTAAGCCTAGTCAGAGGCCGCCCGAAGGGGCGGCTTGAAAGCATCTGACCGTCGCGTTGCCCACTTACTCGACAACTTCAGTTGTACTCATTCAAAAATGGCGATACGGCTCGCGATCTATCACGTGAGTATAAATGATATACAGCGAAAAGCGGGTGACTTCGTTTATTAATCATTCGTAATTAAATTTAACTATACCTAATTAATTTGAAATTAGTATTTCTAACCCATGTTCTCGAATTCATCGATAACACTTATCGATAATTGTTACATCCATTGGCAAGAAAAATGAAGACACTGTGTTCATTATTTGGGGGGGGGGGGGTGAAAAAATGAGAAAAACGACCTCACGTGATTGATGGACGGCCCCAAACTACTTCACCAATCACCACCAATCCACAATTACCTTTTCCCACTCCTTGTCGGGTATGTCGAGCTTCTTCTGCAGGCGGTCCTTGACTGCCTGGAAGGGCTCGTGCTGCTTCACGCGCGCGTAGAACGGGATGCCGAACGTCGCGTACACCTGCTTGTGGAAGTGCGCGCACGGGACCAGCATCTCGTCCTCCTGGGGGGGAAGATAAAGGGGGTAGTATAGTGACAATTGTGTAGGGCGTCAATGCAGATACGTGGGGTTATTCAGTTGAATTTTCCATCCCTGATTTCAATTTCTAAAGAATTGTGAGGATTTTACAAAATTAAAAAAATACAACATAGGCTCATTAGCGAGCGTACTGTTTCCGTCGTTGGTAGTATAGGGGTTGGTAGCATAAAATAAACGTCAATGTCGTAAGATTTATTTAAAACATTTGACAGAGAGGAAGCAACTATCATTTAGTACATGCGCCCGTCCGTTAGATGCGTTGAGTGGACGGAGCACTGCGGTCGCTGACAAACTCTCAGGATGAACAAATCACTCGACACGGTGTTAGAAAAAGAATGTCAAAGGGCGTCGTTCTACGGCTTTCTACTACTACAGTAACGTGCTTGTCGGTACCTGCAGATGCAGCTCGTCCCTGGGTATCTCCTCGATGCGGTAGAGGCGCGGCGGCGACATGATCACCTGGTCCAGCGTCAGCTCCAGCTCCGGCCCCGGCAGCACCTTGTGACACGACACCTCCACTATTCTTAACCTGTGAATGTACATGGATACGGGTCATTATTAGGAAATGATTGTGGTGCTGTTAGGTTAGGCGCCTAATAAGTTGTTGGTGTGCGAATTGTGAGTGTGAATGTGGCTCTAATGAGCTATGACCTTTATGCTGCAGGCGGAGATGCAACGGTAGTTTTCAGACTCTTCAGCTGAATAAGGTTATCGTTAAGAAGTAATTGGTATAGAGTAGTAGGCCCTATATCAATTTTACAGCCGTTAGGCTGTCTGTTTTGGCCTTTACTAGATTACATGCAATAAAATTAAGTTTGTTTTCTAAATTCTACCTGCCAGATCCTTCTGGGGACATTTCAACAACCTTTGCCGCTTCTTCTAATATATCTGCTACTTTGCCACCTTTATTTGGATATAAAATTAATTCTTTATCTTCCTTATAATTTGGTCCAACCTGAAAAGATATACGAGTCATTAGATTAAGACTAGAAACTTTAGATAACTCCGGTTTTTTTTTTAAAATGTGATAAAGTATGCTAATAACTTACCCATAAGCACTTGAACTGTTTTTTGTTGTCCAATTCATTAATTTTAATAGATAAAATCTGGTAGAACAATTTCTTAGAGCATTTTGGTTTACAGTACACTAATAAGTCCTTAAGTATTCCATCATAAGAGTATCTTAAAGGCAGGCCGGGACTGTCCTTGTAACTGAAAAGAAGAAAAAGGACAATTATTAATGATAATTTTACACATAACTGTATATTTTGTTTTTTTTATGAAAATCACACGATGGGTTTAACACAATCAGAGTATTTTTGGTCCTAGACCGCTCGTATCAAAATAGAGCGCTGATTGACTGCCGTTGTCCAAGAGTGATCCAATCACGTGTTTACACATTACTCTTTTCGTGTAAACCTTCCTTTAGGGCCCGTACACATAACTGCGAATCGGAGCGATGAAATGAAATGAAATCGTCTCGCTCTCTCTTATTGAACACCTGCGAGTTGGAGGGAGGCGTTTTTGCGATGCGACGCCAATCAGCAGTTATGTGTGCGAGCCTCTAGAAGGGATCCCTAAACACTAAACAGTTCCTGGAACTTACTTTTGACACTTGAAGAACTGTATTAAGTACGGGTCGACGTTGAGCCGCTGCCCCACCGCGCGCGCCATCTGGTCGTACCGCATCTGCATCGACAGTTCCATTGTGAATCTGAAATGCAACCACAACATAATTAGGATAGTTTTTTACCATAATAAATGACAAACTGGCAAAAGCAAGTAAAGTGACTCAGGGGTCAATCGCATCGATTTTTGTTCAAACACCCCCTTCTGGCATACTATACCACTTTAGCAACACCCTGTATAGCGTTCTACATGTTGTAAAATACAGCATGAGCCCTATGACGTTTGAATTACATATACACATGCCATATGCCTGGTAAATAAAATAGTTTTTTCTTTAGCCGCGTACACACCGGGCCAACGAACGCCAACGAACGTTTTTCGTTGGCCTTCGTTTCTGCAATCTGCCCTGTATTATGTATGTTAATATCCATCGTTGGGATAACCGATGGCGTTCGTTGGCCCGGTGTGTACGCAGCTTTTTAAAACCAGTACATGTCAAATAAAAACGCCTGGATTTGTCAGCTGTCACAGGACTCGTGTTATATTTTAAGTTTTCCAAGTACAAGTTTGCACTCACCCGGGATCATTAGGCACGCTCTTGTCCACAAAGTGCACCTCCACCTTATAGAAGATGTACTTGAAGTAGTCCTGGCACGTGGGCAGCTCGAGCTCGTCGTGGCGCTGGTCCGCTCGCTCGAACACGATGATGTCGCCGTCCATCAGCTCGTCCAGTACCTGGCAGCGTGCACACGACTCAACCGGGGCGGGGAGGGCGGACGGAGATGAAGCCACCACGCAATGCCTACTGTCTCGTGTATGTGCCGTAAGTAAATGACATTTTGACGAGTGTAACCGTTCATCAACATTCGATTCACCAAGTGCTTGTTAACGTTGTGATCGCGGGCGAGGTCTCGAAATATCACACGGTAAAGGTTTGCGCACATTATGTCGTTGCGTAGCGTGCCGCTTCGCAATCGTGGCCCGGCATAGTGTACGATAGTTCATATAAAATGTACTGGAGCGATTTTTGCGATGCGGCCCGACATAATGTGCGCGGACCTTAAATGTAAGTTGCTGCGCCGCGGCCGTGCGGCAGCTACCGCGCCCGCGAGGGTTAGCGTGAAAAAGCACACAAATTTTCGTCTAACGAAAGTTTGTACGTAGTTGGTGGACGAAACGTTAGTTGGGTGAAACATTCTGACGACTAGCATGAACCGACAATCGACTGTGGATGAACCGTTTCAGACTTGTTTTGTCAAAACATAAGGCGTCAATGCTTTGCGTGGCGTATTTTATGCATGTAGTTTGACAGTAGGTATTGCGAATAAAGCCAGGCGTTGGTCGTTTTGAAGTTACATGATAATAGATATAGAAGCACAATGGGCAAATTATACGTATAATGAGCAAAATATAATATCTGTGCATTAAAATAAAGTTTAATCTGCGAGAAATTGTGCGTGTTAATGTAGTGGGTGTTATTATAATACATTTATAGAATACAAAATAAAGCATCTGTTATATTTAAATCATAAAGTGCTGTTTGAAATGATGAGTTATTTCAAATATTTCTTGACACAACATAGTAATGTAAGACAACACCAATAGCCTAAACAAACGAATAACAGTACACTTATAAAATCAGATAAGATCGAAAAAAAGCCTAGAGAACTGATAAGCGGTAGGTACTAAAATCGCATGCTTTGTTGAATAATAAAAGAAATAAAGTTTAATGAACTACGCATATTTTTATCAGTGAAAACATGTATATTTTGAATGTATGAGTTCACGATCATTTATTACGCGCCCAATGACTGGCGTAAACTCCTTATCACAACATTTATCATACCTGATCTCTCCGAGACAACTAGAAATGTTATTAGGTCCTCGAAAATATAATTCATTCGAACAATATACCAACAGTTTATGGATAATTATTTCAATTAATTGTTGTAGTGTTCTTTCTCTACTTTTTGATTAAATACTGATTTGATTTATTTCATTTAATTTACTGAGTGTTGTTTTTGTTTATGCTAGGTAAGGGGCTCTGGAGTAAAACTGATAAATAATACCTTTTCTAGAGGATCGTTGTAGTTGCTAATCTTCTCCACAAAGTCCGGTTTGATCTCTTCGTATAGCACAAGCGGGGTATCAGGTGGGAATCCTGGAATAAACAAAAACTTTAATATAAGATCAATTTTGATTTATTAGTCCAATGATTATCACATGCTTATAGATTCAAACCTAGATGCCAGACTGCCTTTGTGGTCTATGGCGGAAGCCTTGCTTTACCACCTATAATTCTCAGCTAAGATTCTCCGGTAATCAAATTATTTTGGCGCTAATCTACACCACTCTTTTTATTTTTCAGTTTCTTGTTTATTTGTTTTTGCAATAAACAACTACTTTACAGATAAAAACGGCAACACTTACCAACACGCTTATTCAGTATCGGAATCAGATCGGCCAGCTTGCTCGCGATCGGCAGATAATGATGGCCGCAGTAGTGGATCCGCTTATTCTTCGGATCGTAGTACTTGAAGAACAGCACCACATCGTTCTCCTTGTCGAAGGTGGGTAGAGCGGCTAGACCAGAGTCCGGGGGCAGCATCTCCAGGAATATGTTCCACGGGTTGGTGCTCTCGGAGACGTCCGCGACGGTTTTGAGCTGGTCGTTCAGGATGTCGAGGCATGTGGGCCGGCATGTCTGCGGATTGAGTTGGTTGATTAGGCGGGTGTGTTAGGTCCATACAAACCCCAACAAAACCAGGCAAAAACCCGCTCACCTGATTAGAGCGCGCACTGAAAGGCCACGGCCGCAGGTGCTTGAGGGGGTATCTGAAGTTTTCAGCCTATAACAAAGCGTAACCCCAAACAAAAGAAGGTCAAGGCTCGCTCACCTGATTCGAGCGCGCGCTAAACGGCCAAGGCCGCAGGTGCTTGAGCGGGTATCTGAAGTTCTCAGACAGCATATCCATGAACTCGGCGACCGTCGCTTGTTTATGCACGCTTCTGGTCAACGCCCTTTATATCAAACCGTAAGACCATCAAGGCTCGCTTACCTGATTAGAGCGCGCGCTGAAAGGCCAAGGCCGGAGGTGCTTGAGCGGGTATCTGAAGTTCTCGGCCAGCATGTCCATGAGCTCGGCGACCGTCGCTTGTTTCCTCACTCGGAACACGCGGTAGTGCGCGCGCTCGGGGTCGTAGAGGTCATTGCCCTGGTGCCCGTCGAACGCCTCTTCTAGTACCACGTTCACCGTCATGTAGAGGTGAGCTTCGTTGCGCTCTTTGCGCCGGATCTGTGGGTTGGAGGGGAATGGTGAGAATAGTATTGGGGGGCGTCTGGCTGTTTTGATCATGGTGAAAAGATCGGATATGTACAACTTAACTTTTTAAAAATACTGAACTTATGCAAGTACCAGAAATGTCTTAAGCTGCGTAACGTAACGAACGGGTTTCGTTGGCCTTCGTTGCTGCAATCTGCCCTGTATTATGTATGATAAATATCCATCGATAGGCGGTCGTTGGCCCGGTCTGTACGCAGCTTTAGAGATATGCAAGTAACCACTAAGATTTTCCAATTAATTGATTGAAGATCTTAATTGTCACCAAACAAAACGTGATGCTGAACCAAAAATTGCACATAGCAGCTCGCGGGATTTTGGAACTACGATGCAGGAATCTTTTATCATTTTGTGAAACAACTCACGGTCTCGATCCTCTTCTCCTCGGCGAGGCGCTCGCTGAGCTCCGTGGGGATGTCCAGCTGCGTCACCTCCTGCAGCACCGTCTTCATTTCCGCGTCTCTGTGTAGAAATATACAGAGTTATTATAACAAACATTATGATGAAAAAATACATTGTGACAATTTAAATAGTAAAATAATGAATACTCTGGAGTAATCTCCCTGTGTATAGTGTATACTATCTCCTGGAGAGGTTTTTGGGTAAACGACCTCTGAAGTGGAGACCACGAATGGCTCTCTGGACCAACAACTTTAGCCATGAAGAAGATAGTGCCTGATGATGCCAGGCCAAGGTCATAATGCTGTGCATTCCTCTGGAGATGCCTAGCTACAGCAGTGGACGATTAAAGCCTGATGACGACTACAATGCATCTCTCCCTGAGACGATAAGACTTCATAAGACACACTTATCCAAAGGTGCCCAAGACTATTTACCCGACTGCCGAAGGAGGAGTGTAAGTTGGTCCCCGCCTGCGATACTTTCCATTAACATTGAGGCTTGTTTTCATTTTTTTAGCGTGCAGTCGGGTTTTTTGTTTGTTTATACTTATACATTTTTTCTATAACTATTCTGACACTACCCCCACTCCACACTCACCTGATATACACCAGCATGTACGCGTTGAACATAGGCCTCTCCCAAGGAGCGTCACACATTTGGTCCTCGGCCGTCCTCATCCAGCCACTACCGGCTACCCGCCTAAGGTCATCGGTACAGCGGGCAGGAGGGTGGTCTCCACTCCAGAACTCGTCTACTACAACGGTTATCGGTTCTTCCAGAGGCAGAGAGGCATATGTCCAGCAGTAAACGATCAAAGCCCCTGTCTGCGATGACTACGACGAACTACCCACACTCACCTGATATACACCAGCATGTACGCGTTGGTGCAGTGGCGCACTGTGAGCGCCATGTCCTCGTCGTGGCCGCCGTAGTTGTACTCGATGGCCTCCTGCTTCGTGCAGCGCGACACCACGTCGTCGTCGAACTTGCACCACTGTGGAGAGAGGAATATTAGTGAGAAATTCATTTAAAATAAATAATGTCCTGGAAGCAGAAAACGTCGAGAGATGACGAGCGAGTTTGTTGTCTTGAGCAACAGCTGTTATTTAAGACTAGCTTTGCACGCGAGCTTCGCTTCGCCTTTAAAAGTGTTTCCCATGGGAATTCCGCGATAAAATCCCAGCGTGTCAGGTAACCCCATATCAAATTTCATTAAAATCGGTTCAGCCGTTTTGACGTGAAGAAGTAACAAACATACACACATACTCACAAACTTTCGCATTTATAATATTAGTAGGATACCGTTTAGTCCCTGTCTAGTGCCCACACATGAGCTACTCATTACCTTCCCGTCGCCCCGGGGGTTGATGAACACGACATAGTGTCCGCCGTGGTTGTCCCCCGAGTGAACTAGGACCGCGTGGAGCGTGTAGTCCGCGGGCACTTCCGGCTTCTCCTGAAGGTACGCGTCCAGGTTTATGTGCTCGTAGAATTCGAACCTGAAGCATAGCATGGGTTAAAAAGAGGTAATACGATTCTGGGACAAAATAAGGCACTCATTTTGTTCGCCTTGCGGTCGTTTTACATACGACTTTGAATATGGTGGGAAACTGGGAACGAAATTACATAAGTGGCCTTGTGGATGTTTGTATGCGCAGGAAGTTAGTCGTAAGAAATCCTATACAGACCTAATACCAGTGAGTTGACTTCTTGCTTCGTTATACCGTTCGTCCGCCAATTAAACGGACAGAATATTTGCGTCCAACCAAACTGACGATCATGATACGCTAGGAGGCTGCTATAACAATGCCCCATACCCAATAGTCAACATAATACATACTACAAACCCACCTATCATTAAACTTGACGCTGCTGTCGTTGATGGGGTCGTACTGGAACCTCATGAGGTGCAGGTGCAGCACGGGCGGGAAGGTCGCGAAGATCACGCCCTTCTCCGCCTCCTGCAGCCCGTGCTCGCCCGCGTCGTACTTGTTCTCCCCGTCGAGGGTTTCAGTGTTGATGTAGTCTTTGAAGGACTCGTCGACTGGAATTGAAGGGTTTGGTTAGTATCTTGAGATGCGTGAAATACAGTTAGTCATGGCAGTCAGTGACTGCCAATTTACTTATCTGAATGGCTAGACCTTTCCCTGGTCTAATACTAGAGGATTTGATTATAAAAATATTAAATGAAAAAATATGATTTGTAACAGAATTCCAAGTAGAAGCTCTACAGTGGCTTGATTGGTAGCAGCTCTCCATAGCCATTATTAATTTGTCATCTGCCAACGCTCATCTACTCAACTGTATAACTAAATCAGTAGAACTCCACTCCTGGCCACAGGCCTCATATGGTCACTCCCTTGCATTTCGGACATTTAAATTCATCACCAATGTCGGTGAACCCCAATCATTCTCACCACCCTCTAACCCCTAACACCTCCACACAAAGCCAATCCCATAATAATACGACAATGATAATATTTGTACGCCCCCAAAGGGCAGGATGTAGCTAGCTGTACTTATAATTTTGTAATAATTTGCAATTTACCTACGTATTTATTATATAAAAATATATTCTATACTCTATTCTACTCACTGTTCTTCTTCCCCTTGATGTTAAGCTGTATGTCGTAGAAGGTCTCGACGCGCGTGCTGGACACGTTCACGTTCTTGCACTTGATGTAGGACGTCATCTTGCCCTCGAACAGCCGCGGCACGGTGCCCTCCACGCACGTGCCCTTCATCTTGCTCTCCAGCTTGTCTAGTAGCACCTGGGGGTGGAAATTATATTTATTGAGTTTGACCAATATTCTAAAGGAGAAAAATGATTTTTTATTACTTGGCCGAACCGTTTTATTTGTGGTGTCTAAGATTAGGGACTAAGATGGAATCAGCAAACAAAGCCAAACATTTGAATAACATAGAGAGATCGCGCGCATTCAAGTCCATAAAAAAACGTAATCGGATTCATCCCTCCGTTTTGGAGCTACTAGACATTATAACCTACAAATTCATTCTTTTTCTACAAGACAATTACACACGCATAAACCTACATATCACAGCTTTTTCTACCGGAAGATAACAAAACATACTACTCGTACGAATTAACTGTGCACCTGGCCACGTCAAGAACAACAAGAAGCACGATAGTCACGCCGGCTACCCCAAAGTTAGTTAATGTGATATCTGGGTTTTATCCGTCAGGTGCACAGTTAATACGTATTACGTATGTGTAGTACATAGCATTAAATCCAAGACATAAATATAAATTTGTATAACTTATTGATGCAATATTTAATTGAGTATAAACAACAGCTCACCCTCAAGAACTCCTGTACGTCGTGTTGCATGAAGGAGTCGAGCGTCTCCCAGCCGAAGCTCTTGGTCAGCTTCTTGGTGCCCACCGGCTTGTCCGAGAACTGCAGCTCGTAGAACACCCGCTGCAGCGCCAGCGCCACCGACCTGGGGGGTGGGAGGCTGGTGTAGTAGGGTGTAGGGTACAAAGTTGTGAAACGATCGGGCGGTGGAATAGTGACGAATATGAAGGTTAAGTGGATAGTTTTATGCAGATAGGTTTATATATTATCTATTAGTAAATTGTATGAGTATAAATTGTTGCAGGATATTATATTTATTTGTTGTATTAAGTTTTGTTTTTCTTTTTCACTCCCATGCAGGTTGACTGGTAGAAAATGCTTTTAGCATTAAGTCCACCTGATTGTACATAATTACTTTTGTATATTGTGCAATAAAAGAATAAATAAATAAATATGAGTAGAGAGCAAAATGGTCAAACTGATTGGCAGTGGACCAGCGGGGAGCTAGTAGGTCTACCAAGGTTAAGAAAGCAGGGATTTAGACCATATCTAGGGTAAATGATCATAATATAAGAAAATTCAGTTCTTTTATCCCCTTTTGTGCCTCGGTAATCAATCAAAATAATGTAAGTATTTATAATACATATTACATAATATTCATTGCAAAAGTCCGAGATTACTCTGCATCAGCATGCAATGATTTTGCTTACCTTGTGCTATCATCAGATTCTGTGGGCATCTTGTAGACGGCCTTCCTCAATTGATTTGTGAAATAAAGAGTTTGCAACAACGAATTCATATAACAGGTCGCTCCTTGATTTTTCAGACCTGAAACAAATCATTTAGTTATACAAATTGTATAATTGAAGTAATTCCTCTAATAAATTATGCTTGTCTTCTGGCAGTTTACTGAAGTATTTTATGTGTGAATGAGACAAGGCTAACAAAGAAAAGTTTGAATTCATCAATTACCTACAAATAGTGATTTTTTTGTAAATGTTAAAATTAAGTAGGTACTCTTTATTAAAAAAATGGTCCTTTGTCTTTAGAGAATTTAGGGCGGACAATCTTGGTGACCTGACAAAGGTTGTTTGTGGAGGCCCCTGGCTGCCTATAGTCTAGCTACAGGATATCTGGCCACTGATATGCAGACATAATATGGAGGCTAAACACAGTTTTCAGTAATAATTTACGCGGCGCCTCGGCCGTCACGTGCACCTCCAGTGTCACCCAGTGCTGCAGTGCTCATGCTTCACATATACAATCTGTACTGACCGACATATCCGGTGTGCTTCTTGGAGTCCCACGAGACGCCGTGCGGCGCCTCGGCCGTGACGTGCACCTCCAGCGTGATGGCGTCGTCCTTCGTGTAGCCCTTGTCCGGGTCCAGCACGTCGTTCCACGCCATGAAGTGGGAGAAGCCCCAGTCGTTCTCCTTGCTGGGAAGGTAGATAAGTGTAAACATTCATGTCTTTTGCTAGGGTGCTATAAACACCGAGGCTCTTTGGTAAGTGTATTCTATTGTGGGGTAGAGATGCATTTTTGCCTCTACTTTTTGACTGTGCAGGGTTATGTACATGTAGAAAGTGGGCTATCAGTGGCAGCGCTGTTGAGACAGCTCTTAATCTGGATCTTAATGGGAAGTTTTTAATAATATGAGAATATAAGGAGAATCTGCATTCATATTAATCATATGCTTTGCTTTTGCGTAAAACTACCCTAAATGTGAACCAATACTCCAGCGATGTTAAAATTTTATACAGTAGCATTTTTTTTTAATAGTTTTGCTATTTTAGTTTGAATAAACCTTCAACTGGAATAAAATCAACTTGAAATGCGCGATTATAAAGATAAAGTATTACGTTAATTAAATTATACTTTATCTTGTTTGCCAATCATGAATGATTCATACCATCAGGGCAAAAAAATATTGGCTATGATGCATAATATTTAAACAGCTCTTGCAAGTTTGTAGCAAGTATAAATAATTGTTTACCGAAATGATTGACTTGCAAAATACCATAAAATGCTGCACAAGCGTACAAAAACACCATTCGGAAACCATATATCATGAAATTATAGTCAGTACGATGTCAGTCCTGTAGGTACTATGCATGTAAATTTTATGTAGGTATGGTTGCTAGTTTGTGGAACAGAAACCTACGTAGTGCTTTAGAAACCCTCCAATTCTACTATTAGTATGATCCACGAAGTTTGGACGTTCACATGTGTCTAACATGTGAACGTCCAAACTAGTTACACGGCTAGTTGCGCAACTATGAAATTAGTATATCTACAGAACAATCGTGCATACAGGATACTTATCTTCCCAATATTCCCATGGGAAGCTTTCTTTACACAGATCCAAATAGCGATAGACGTACAGAACTGTAACTCGAAAATCCTATGAATACAACCAAAATCTAAAAAAAACATCAAAACCAACAAACCTGTAGAACAAATGCTGAATCTTCCTATAAAAGGTCTCGGTGTCGGGCTTGTGCGACAGCAGCCTTAGCTCGGCCATGGCGTAGCACGACCAGCTCGACGACTCAGACTCGCCGTTGCACTGCAGGAAGAAGCCGAGACTCTTCTGCTGCTGCTGCCGGTCGGGCGAGGGCGCCTGGCGCGGCATCACCATGATCTTCCACGGCAAGTTGCGCACGTAGCAGGGCGGAGACAGCACGGAGTCTTTGAGATTCCTGAAGTTGTGCACCGTGAAGCGGAACGTGGCTTCGGAGCGCGCCTCGTCGTCCTCCATCTCCGCGTCCTGCGGGGATAACGTCAGTGTGAGTGAGATGTTTGTGGGCTTCCTCTATGGTGACTGCAGTGCTTGATGCAAGGAAATTATATGTCTTTGACTTTACATACATAATGCTTACGATTGTAATCCCCGAAGGGGTAGTCAGAAAGTCAGAAGACACTCGCAAGCGAGCCACCCGCTTATCGCTATATTTTTTTATTCACGTGATAGGTTGCAAACCGTATTGCTGTTTTAATTTAGTGCAATGGACTTAGGGTTTACATTTTGAATCTAGATGTGCAGGTTTCCTCACGATTTTTATCCTTAACCGTAGGAGCACGTGGCCATAGTCTTGGACTTGGTAGTCAGTTATTAATCTGTATAATTTAATAGTTTTTGTTGTTCCTATGGAATATTATTGACTGATGATGGCTATGATGACATGATTCATCCCACTGCCTACGGTAAAACCGTATAAGGTCATCTCAAATATATACTAATCAGTTGTCTTTGTTAATATTACTTAAATATGATGTTACAACCTGACATGTTTATTTACCCAGTTTACAGTCAGTTAAATGCACTTTTATGTTTTTTACGTAAAGCACGTGCATATTTAAGTTATAAATTCAAGTAACTATTTCGTATATTTGAATAGGTAGGCTAGAAGGCAACTAATATTAACTATGGCAAAATCTCAATCTATGTACTTTTATTCTTACTACAACATCCCCAGAACAATACAATTTATCATAATTGGTACAGAAGCCACCATAAGCCAGTATTGCATGACTAAAGCAAATTAATCACATTTAATCAAAATTAATATTAATTGATAGATGTAAAAGCTAATTGAGTAATTTTATAATGTTAATGAACATCTCCAATGAAGGAGAATAAATGCATAATTTTACATTTAATAAAGTAACAACATCAAAGTTTCATCTGCCTGCACACCTCACAGTTTGCCTGAAGAAAAGGCTCTAATTAAACAAATATATTATTTACTACAAATAATGTTTTACATCTCTAAATTTGAATAGGTAAGTTTATAATAATTTAAATTGATGTATTCCATTGTCTATGTTACATAAAATTATTGTTAAATACATAACATTTTAAAGTTTCTTTTTCACTGAAATCTGATATAACTGGATCACATTTTTTTATATTTGTATTATATATTGTTATTTTGCTTTTACTTTTCCAATGCTATTCAACTAATACAAGTTGTACTTTTCCGTAAATAAATAAAAAATACTCACAGGCATGGCGGTGGCAGTTGTTTCCAGACTCTTGACGGGTTCGGCCATCACAACCTCCCCATTGGAGCCCTTCATGAGCAGGTCCTCGTCCCAGGTCTTCTCTGTAGCTGTGTCTATGGTCTCCACTGCAAGTTCACAATACAACCTTTACTCATTTATTTTAAGACATTACCTGTTCCCTCAAACAACAAAGGAAGAGTAACTTGAGAAGGGAAAGACAGGTTTTGCTTGGCAGTACAAGTGGTGGTGGCCTATTCATGAAACTCATTAAAGCAATAAATAGACTTATGGGGAGCAGGAGCAATGTAATTAAAAAACCTACAATGTTATTCAGAAACTATGCTCAAACAGTGCTAGGTTATGTGATAATGTATTGACAGTGTTTAGATTACATTGTACATGTAGGCAAATAGACCCAAGAGTGAATCAGTATGAATGAAGTAAAACTCACTCTACTGATAACAGACAAGGCTGAGAAATATCTTCTAATAATCATGTGATATAAGCACTTGTGTACACTGATTGTAAAAGCAAAATGTTTTATTTTTGTTTATTATTTACATACTTGAGAAACATTTTTAAAATTGAAAAAAAAAACTAGAAACCTTTTCCTATCATTTTGTTGATTGCAAGTGTGTATTTACTGACATAATATCTTGTAGGTACTCTTAATATCTGTATAAGGCAAGATATTTTGTATTTAACCAATTAAATTAAGGGTTATGAGATATTATATAAACTATTTGCTGAATATAAGGTCCTATTTTTTCCTAATTTTGTTTTAAAGTTCCATTCAATAGTGGACCAAACTTAGGTTGTATGAAGTAGTAATTATTCATGACTCATCAATGGCCAATGGCTGGATAAGACTCTCTTGTACACCACACCATTGTCTTAAGATATTTATATGAATGGTAGTCAAAAAACACAACTTAACTTCATAAATCATTCACTATAAGCTTATTAATTACTAATCCACTGTATTTTACCTAATATTAAAATTAATTTACATCTTATGACATAAGGCCATCAGACAAATGTCAAAATAAAGTATACTCTATGAAAAAAATTGGCTTGTTTCATGTAGTCTAGGCTAAAAAGTTTTGTAATATGATCAAAGCCATGTTCACTCACTGACCATTATTTTACTTTCTTTCTTATTGTTATGCATGTCTTATGTTTATAATACAAGCTGTTTCCTAGCTATCAACTGGTCATGAGATCCATATCTGAACCACCTAAAATTTCTAGTACAATACAGGGAACAACACACTGTGATATCAATCACTGAAAAAATTTACTTCCCATGTACAACTTGAGTGCCACAATTAATCAAAACACACAGTAGGTTATGTGGATCATTCACCATGCATACGGAACACAACATCTTTCAAGGAACAACATTTTCATTATTGCATTCTAAAATTAGACTTTTTGTGTGTATTGGTCAACGACTTGCACTTTCAGAACAAAGGAAAGTCATCACTATTTACACCTGAGATATAAAATCTGAAGTTCAGTTAGTATCATCTTCTTTACACATTAGTGTTTGGGTATTATTTATGGGGATTTAATTGACATTCCAATGAGTGGGCTGATGATTGGTTGGTGGGACAGCCGATTGTTGTGGTGTGGTGAGCAGTGGGAGCGGTGGAGCGGGAGGCGCGGCACTGACCGTCCTGTGTCTCCATCTCCTCGACCTGGGTCACATTGGCGTCGTGTGGCGGCCTCTCCGCGGCGGGCGTGTGGTTCATGTTCGCCGGACGCGCCACCGAGGACTCTCGCCCGCTACTCTTCGATATTTCCTGCACAAACACTCACTTTAACAAAAATCCAACACCATTACACAATTTTCTGACGTCTGATTATCACGGTGAACCTACCTTTAACGCCAGGGGATCGCTCCCTTTGGACTTGGTAAAAAATCGTTGAAAGATCTTCAGCGAATTCTTTTCATCGACATGGATACTTTGTGTGCTCGCTACTTTGATTTTCTTTGAAGATGAGGTGTTAATTTTCAAAGAGTGTTTACTAGCGGCGCGGCCGATGTCTGCAAATTTTATCACAAGGGCCAAATAGTAGATGGGTACGCTAATAGCACATTCCTGATCTTTTATTCACGGCTAGAAAATCTTGATCACGTTTCCGTATAGCGACGAACTACAAAAAATCACTAATGTACTCGGGCACAGATCTATTTTCGCAAAAATAAACAAAATGGTGGCTGATAATTTAATTTTTCGATGTGTGGCCCGGTTTGATCGACGAATGCACCATTTTATCATTCTTTCACATTCACTCTAGTGTTGTAAACCGGTGTTTAGCGTGTATTCCATATAAATCGTCTTAGAATCGATTACTTTTTTTCATGTTGTCAGTGTCAACACTATCATCACTTTGTATCCACTAAACTTCACTAAAGTTGCGTAAAGACCGGCCAAACAAACGGGTTTCGTTGACCTTTGTTGCTGCAATCTGCCCTGTATTATGTATGATAAATATCCATCGTTGGGCGTTCGTTGGGCCAGTCTGTACGCAGCTTAAGGCGGAGAGAAAAATCTTTTGTAAAAGGGATGCTATTGTAAAGTCTGAGTGAACCTAAAATAACATCATCAAAATCGTCAGCTTTCACACAGATACACCTACCTACAAAGCAATAAAATTTTAAGTGCTTAAGTAGGTAACTACTTATTACATTATTTATAAAAAAAAATATTCAAAGCTACCTAGTTAGGTACAAACTTACACTAAAATATGTCAGCTGTAAGCCATATTCGAAATTTATTTTATTTTATTGTTCACTTGCAAAGCTAGTAAAGAATCGTATCGATAGCGTGACTTTTCATCTTTGTGGGAGCAACAAAGCATCATCATTCATCATCGATCAAATCCTTTTATTTGTAATTATTTATCAAAAGTGTATATGATCTGTCAAAAAATCGTATCATTCGCTCTTATACCCCATTTACACTCTCGCACGAGTGGCGAGGCGAGCGACAAGGCGAGGGGCGAGGCGCGAGTGTGAACAGACGCTCGTGGCTCGCCTCCTCGCTCGCCTCGCCACTCGCGGCGCTCGCGTCCGGAGCGGTTTTTGGGGCACGAGTCAAAGGAACTCGCGTCGAGCTCGCGTCGCACGCGAGCGGGTGTTTACACTCTCGCGTCCGCTTCATTCTGGCTTCTACATCGTGCCGCGCAGGTTGTGTTCGTCATCGTATAATTATAACGTAGGGTTCTTTCCTCAGTTGTATAATGGATTGGTCGCAAGACGAAACATTTAATTTCATATAAGTAAATATTTCAATAAAATAATAATAATAAAAAAACACTAAAACGTAAGAAATAAAAGCAGTACTTACCTGCTTAGATATATTAGTACTGTCACATAGAATAGGTCTAAACCATGTCTAAACCTAATTATTTCTTACGTTTTAGTGGTTTTTTGAAGTCGTTTTTTTATCATTATTTTATTTTATTACTTATTTATACTTAGTTTATTTGCAATAATTGACAATCAAAATTAAGAAGCAAATGATACCTATAAGTCCTACTAGTCAGTAGTAAACACGAAGTAGTTGCTATATACCTACCGTTGAGGAGTTCCCTTGACTACCTTCCGTTTCCATCATCAGATCAGCTCAAGGTCACCATCATACTTTTTTTAATGTTAAAAATATAGGTAAGTACCTATGTACTTTCTAAATTTCATTAACTACAATCGGTTAATAGGTATTTTTAACCCTTTACCCACCCTTGGAGGTGGAATCAAAATTTGAAAAAAATGGGACCACATGGGATCTCAACCCAATACATAAAAAAAAGAATTTTCAAAATCGGTCCATAAACGGCGAAGTAATCGGTGATCATACATAAATTCTTTATTGTTGCGGCTAAAACTTCGACGTCCTCCATCGTTGCTAGCTCAAAGACAACTGAACTCTGCACGAGAGTGTAAACACCCACTCGCGTCACACGCGAGTGGGTGTTTACATTCGCGCCTCCGCACGAGTGACGAGGCGAGCGAGGAGGCGAGGGCCGAGGCGAGAGTGTAAATGGGGTATTAGAAAATTAATCGATTGCACATACTGACTATATTACCGGTTTTACACTAGTAGTTTGTTGTCTTTAGTTTTAAAAAAAAATGGACAGATAAAACAAAGTTGCCACATTAAAATATTATGTCTTCCGTCGGTTATCATTAGAATAATAATAAAAATCATATTTTTTCTACTTGAACAGCTAGACCGTTACTTCGACCGTGTAAGGTAGACTATCACAGATAAACCTGACCAGATTTCACCTGTCACATTGATGTTATGTTATGTGTCATTGTCATTTTGTTATTGTTGTTTCCCGGAACTCGGCGTTTTGGTGTTTGAAAATCTCTTGTTCTCTTGAGCCTTTCATATTTTACTGAATCAATATAATAAAGGAGTGGGCTTTTTAATCAAGTTTACATAATACTAGTATTTTCATCACGAATGATTAAGATTAAAGGATATTTGTTTCAATGAGAGGTTAACCGGAGTTACTCGCCTTACCTCGAAAATCATGTCGAATTCATTATTTCCAACTAATCACAAGACAATTTTTGTGTTGGATCACACGCCGTACTTCGGCATATCCTCAGAGAATCCTATTGACTTCGATGTTTCTAAGAATAGAGGCCCAGGCTATGTGCCTCTTCCTCCCGTGTGTAAATCTCTATGGACCTGCAGTGTCGAAGCCGCGGTGGAATACTGCAGGATTGTGTGGGATTTATTCCCTGAGGGTAAACTGGTATGTGATCAATGTATTAGGTGGTTTATTTACAAGTCTATACTTTAACCATTTATAATGTTATAGAAGTATTGAGCGGTTTGCCATAAGTACTTATCCAAAAAGATATTCCAACTACATGAATGTACTTCAGGTACTACCCAAAAAAAAATATATTATTTATTACACCAAAAACTCACTAGTAATTAAGACATTCTAATTTTGTGAATTTAATTAGTCCTACTAGTTTTACAATATTCTGTCTCCCACCTCTCCTGCTATAATATTGATTGTATGTGGATACTTGTGTATTTCTCTGTCATTTTGAGTATACTACAATTGTTGTTTCTTTACAGGTCAGATTTGTGATAAGTGATTCAGCAGCACACATTCTCAACACATGGGTAACAGTGCAACAGAACTTGACTCATGTAAGTACATTAACTTAACATGAACCTATGAATTAACCTACTTTACCTACCCATGCTGAAGATAACTTCAATGCCCCAATAGTGGCAGTAATGAAATAATGGCATGCAGACCATACAATATGGGTGTCAAGACAGCTGATATACCGTCACAAATACATAGATATCTAGCATACATCAACAACACTTTGACACAAACACCTACATTAAGAGCTCTTAACAACTACCTATATCACTTATTTTATGTCTCAAATCTTAATTATAGGGTGTTGTTATTTATAAGTATGTTGTCACCCATTTTACAAACCAAATAATTTACCATTTTAGTTACTAAATGGTCTTTGCCTGGTGGGTCCCGTGCGGAGAGGGGCGGGGGGCAATGTGGTGGGCTTGTGTCCAGCTATAGAAGCCCTTGGCGAACCATCCCCTGCCCAGTCAACACCACCTGTTTCAGAGAGGCACTTTCAGAACAGGTATTTCAAAACTACACTTATGATATATCTATCATAGCAGGTCTAGTTTCCAAGTTTAGCTTCTGAAGTATAAGTCAAAAAAATGTAATGAAAAATACATAATCAAAGAAAACAGAAGTTGCTAAGAGTCTTGAAGACTATTCAAAATGGTGCCGATTATTTATTTTAGGCACTACTTTGTTTTTATTAAATAATATTTTTAAACAAACAAAAATACCTTTTTAATCTATTTAAGAACTTGAACATTGAACTCCCTTTGATAACTTACCTAATATTTACAGAGGTCGGATTATCTGCATAACAAGTGCCCGGGACGACAACTCCATCCGGAGTCTGACGGAGATTGCCATGAACCAGCTCATCCAGCAGAACAAGAAGGCTTCCATGGCTCAGTCCACCACTTCCGAGTCATCTACGACACCACAGTAAAATATTTTGATATGCTGCTATTATTATTATATATTACATAAAAATTTAAATGGATGGATGAGTGTTGCATACTCTTTCATGGGAAAATGGCTGGCCAAATTTTCATGACATTTAGCTTGTAGTAGGCTATCTCCCTTTAGATACATACATAGGATACTTTTATCCCTGAATCCCCATAGAAAAAAACTTTAAAGGCAAAGTGAAGCTAGTGTATTCTCTTCTTATTACTAGGTGGATAGGATAGGAAGGGCTGCAGTTTCACTTTGTTTAATATTAAAATATATTTTCCAGGCCATTGATGGTGCACTACTGCCATCTTGTCATCATTAATGTGACTCCTGAAAAACAAGAGACTCAAGTTACGAACCAACCGCTTACAGAGGTAAACCATATTATTTATGTTAGCTTAATATTTGAATATACTCAATTAAATTACATTTACCAATACCTCATTCACATATGTTGTGTCATTCACCAATGCTTACGTGCAGACTGCTGCTTTTGAGGTAATATATAACAACACATACTCACATTACGCTTTTATGCCTAATAAAATCAAATCTCAATTGGCCATCTTATTCTTATTAAAAAGCTTTGCTCTTGTTGGTGTAGTTTCCGCCACCGCGGTCTGTCACAAGCCAGTTCTTTCATTTCTTGGCACGACACGAAATGAAAGCCTTGCTCTTAAGTTGGTCTACATAGCTTCTACAGCTACATGGGCCGTCTACAAACTGTTTATTCGTGTGTACAGATGGGCGGAGGGCTGATGGGCGTGGAGGTGATAGTGTCGCGCGCGAGCCAGCTGGCGACACTGCTGGGTCGACTCGTGTTGCCGCACTACAAGCTCGCCATCACCACAGTTACTGGCATCCCTATGAAGGTAAAAATATTGGTTGGCATGTTTGGTTTACGTTTCGTTGGTATTGTTCTCTGGAAGGAAGGGTTTAACCGCAGAACAACGCGATCTGGAGTGTACCCACTACTGAATGGGTGTAACTGGCCCACTGTCACTTCAATTATCTGATAGGTACTCCATAAGAGAAAGCGTGACGTGAGGGTAAGAGATTCTAAGTTTTGTTACCCTACGCAACGTGTAATACCGAGAATGATTTATCAATTTTATTTTCCAGGAGGAACAAAACGCGAGCTCCAGTGCCAACTACGACGTGGAGATAATCCACTCAGTGGAAGCGCACGCCGGCCTCCGCGCTTCCCAGACCGCCGCCGAGGCGCTCGAGTCTGTGAGTAATGTAGAAACACAAGACAACGCCATCTGTGGGTAGCCGAGGGAACTACAATGCGCAACAACGCCATCTGTGGGTAGACGAGTGAACTATGATAGAGAGTATCCAACAACGCCGTCTGGTGTTAAATACAAGTAAACTACGAAGTGGAAAACACACACACAACATCACCATCTATGGGCGGTGAATGCATGAAAGTCCCCCTATTTGCATAGATTTATACATTAGCTTTTCATACAATGACAATGATGTCTATTCTGAAGGCACAAATTCTAATTTTAGTGCAGCCAATACCTTCATTTATTTGTTTAAAATTCGACTCTATGAATGTTCCCGTAAACCAAATTTTTTACTAGCAAAATGTATAGTTTGGCTGCGTTAAAATTAGAATATCCTACAGAATCGATATCATTGCTTAACTTAACTTCCCTTCCCCCAGGTGGTGCTCCGCTGGTGGACGCCGCGCGGCGCGGAGGGCGGAGCCAGCGGCTGCAACGGGCCGCTCTGGCGTGTGACCCCGGCTGATGTCGCCTCGCGCCCCTCGGCCTGCCTCGTCAACTTCTTGTTGAACGGAAGATCGGTTACGTTGGAGGTGCCTAGGTTAGTACTCAGTATCAACATCATCATCATCATTATAATTATAAGAAGGGTGTAAGAAAGCAGGTTCACCATATGGCCTATCCTATTCTTCAAGGCCACAGTGGCTGAACGGGCCGCTCAACCGTCAACTTCTTGTTGAACGGATGCTCGGTTACGTTGGAGGTGCCCAGGTTAGTAATAACAGCAGCATCATTAGGCAGGTGCACGGAGCCCTTTGACGAATCCTGTTCAGGTGCACCCTGGCCAGGTCTGACAGGCCTAGTTTCATCATACTCTGTTAGATCATTAACACCCCTGTTACATTGTACCTAATTATACGTCATCTCCTTATTAAATTCTTGACAGATGTGTCAAAAGCCAACAACTAATCCCTTGTATCCATTCACCACGGTGAAAAGCTCTAAGCTATGTCTGCATATACTAAATCTCTCCGAGTGGCGTATCAACTGTACTTTATATACGTCCGGCGCACTCTGGGCAGTCATCCAATAATGCTATTCTCACTAGTTAACCCTCTCACTACGGTGACCAAACCCCTAAGAAGGTACAACAATACATATTTGCTTTCCTATGTTTCAGGAAGGGCGGCGGCCGCTCCGCTTCTCACGTGCTGGCGGCGCAGGGCGGAGAGCTGTGGATCGGGGCTCTGGGCGGCCGAGCGCCCCACGACGACCCGCCCGCCCTGTCCGAGGGCGCGGGCGGACGCGTCACCGACTATAGGTAACTTATACAATACAATACTATACTCTTTATTTGCACCAAACCAGAACAACGTACAAAATATAACTTAAAAATAAAAACAGTACAAAAAGGCGGCCAGGATTAGAAGCAGCAACTATTGCCAAGATACTCCTTCGTGGATTTAACATCACGTGCTGGCGGCGCAGGGCGGGGAGCTGTGGGTCGGGGCGCTGGGCGGCCGCGCGCCCCACGACGACGAAGTTTTGCATCGCGCGGAGTCTAGAGCGAACGCGACGGAGAACTTTTGTCATGTCTTAATTGCGCCCCGTGCTAACTATTCTGCTCTAATGTATTTGTATTTGTTGTGACATGAGATCGTACAGAATGCATCTTATTGGTTGTTGGGAACCGTTCGAAATTGGACTGTGTGGGTTTTTCGCATAATAAGTTCTTATAAATGAGGATCATCGCACTAGTGAATGCTGCCCGGGAGGCGAGCTAATGGGGACTACCGTTTTTTTGCTCACCAGTTGGCGCCACTGTCGACTGAGGTCAAGAGGTACCATAGCTGTCAAACTTATCAAAGGCGACTTTATCAAATTGGCGCGAAATAAAGTTTTAAAATCTTGAATCTTATAAGCTTATTAATTATAAAATAACTATTATCATATCGAGTTACTATGCCGCAATGTTGTGCAGATCCGTTATGTTCGGAAAGAAAAGGAGGACATATGTTACCAAGTGACAAAACTGTTCTAAAACAGTGGCTTGTGAAATAATTATTATCCGACAATCTCGTGTTTGTGAAAATCATTATAACCAATTTCAGTAAGAACATAATGTAAATAAGGATTAGGCATTTAATAAATACAATAAAAATAAAATAATTACACACTGATTTAACTTTTATTTATCCTTTCCGTTTAAACACACTGCTATACAAAAAATATGACACTTTAGTAATCCACACAATGAATGCTGGTTGAGTTGTTAGTTGAAACTAAATAATGGTAGTATAGTATACTAAGTATTCTAATATTTGTGGGGGTGTCACTAACTGCACCTGGCTCACTCGAATGGAGCCTTTGTGCATATCGCCTTAAGGTCTAAACTCCACTCCTAAGCTTGGACCATTTCCTACCTCGCTGGTCCTCTGCAGGTTGGTGGGTTCGAAAATCTAGATGTGCAGGTTTTATCACGATGTTTTCATTCACCGTAAGAGCGATGGTATGTACACTGTACATAAATTCCAAAGTACTCATTGGTGACAATATCTAGATTTGGAGTTTCATTTTTAGTGTTCACACTGCTATACAAAGTTTCTGAAGGCCACTCAATTTTGTTGTATGATGCCGTCCTCTACGTTTCCAACCAAGTTACTGTTACGGTCATAGTCTTGGTGTCTGTAAAAAGAAAAAAACATAGCTGTTACCTAAGCAAACAAGCATACATTTCGTAAAAAAATAGTTTGTAAACAGTAATAAACTAACCTCTGAATAAGCTGCTCTTTGAGACCGCTTATTTTTGCGCCTCTTTTTCTTAATTCAGCTTTCAAAGCGTGCACATTCATCGACAAATAATCCATATTTGCGATAATTTCGCGAAAAGAGATCACTTTTCAACAGGGAAATGAACGAAAATATAATTTATCACGAAGCCCGCCAAACAAATTATATGAAAAGTAAAATGTCACTTGACCTCAGTCAACACCAGCGCCCCTAGCGGCAAATTCACACGCGTTAGCTCCCATTATAGCTCCAAAAAGAAGTACGTCGCATCTAAAGAAACCAACCTCTGATGAAATTTAAATAATTTCGAAATCTTCATTAAACTACTCAGTACGCATCTCCTTAAGTAACTTTCATTCTAGCTACCACACTTACTTATCTACTATGTATGTCAATTTCACTCATCAACAAACCTCTCCCACCTCCAGGATAAAAGAGTTCGGAGCGCTAATGCAACAAAACAAGCTGTGCCCGCTACAAGGCGCCGGCGCCAACGGCAAGGCGCGGGCACGGTTGCAGCGACACACTACGTACTGGCCGCTGACTATATCCTCTACGCTTATATTTAATCTTGGCTCGGTGAGTTGCGCTGTATTTTTTGGTAATAGAAATTTTAGAAATGTGGAGAGAGACGTTATAATGTAAGAAATCAGAGAGTAATGTGAATCCAACATCCAATCGAACAATATTTGAATAGAACTAAATTATTTCATTTTAGGCGTAAAACATGACTTAAAAAGTATACTTAGATTAATTTTTTTACAGAACATACATACATACATATGCACTCCCGACTGTAATCCCCGAAGGGGTAGTCAGAGGTGGCTCACAAGCGAGCCACCCACTTTTCGGAGCACATTTGTACTCACGTGATAGGTTGCGAACTATATCGCCGTTTTGGGATAAGTACAATGCACTTAGGATACACATCTAGAATCGAGATGTGCAGGTTTTCACAGAAAGACATTCTTATAAATTTACAATATTTTCAGGTAATGGAACCGCTAACAAGACTAGTCGTTCAGGAGAACCTCACAGATGAAGAAGTAGATACTTGCCGGGCCGTGCTACTGAACCTGCTGGCCATGGAGTCCAGACACGAGTTCCCCAATGCACAGAACACCTCTAATGCCAGGTGAGAAGTTTATAATGCTATGCTATGTGTATAAGGCCTAGTTTCACCATACTCTGTTAGATCATTAATACCCTGTTACATTGTAATGTCATCAATTATACGTCATCTCCATATCTAATCCCTTGTTATGATCTAACAGAGTATGGTAAAACTGGGGCTAAGTCAAACACTAAATCACTAAACAAAAAATGTTGTCAATGTCAGCTCGTGAGTCGAAAATAGTTAATGTTACCATGCACGCTACGTTGCTCTTGTTTATTCATCTAAGTATCTACTTGTGAAGGTGAAATTAAAAAGGAAAGGGTTGTACCAATAAATCAATACCTATATTGAATCATAAATTGTATGTGTTGTGGATGCATCGAAATACACAATAGAAATATCACCTGATAAGACGATTCAGAGCATCCGTGTTGCCGATTCCGCAGTCGGACAACATCTGAGCCGCTGAGAGTTCGAGCGATCACTTTTATACCAACTTGTTGGGCGGAGTGGGGAGTATGTAGTAGTTTGCACCTGCAGCTTGTTTGCGTTAACAAGTTTTTCTAGGCGCACGTGCTGCTTACTAGTACGAAATGTTAAGTACTCCCACATCATCATCAGCCAATAATCATCCACTGCTGGACATAGGCCTCTCCCAAGAAGCGCCACAACACTCGGTCCTCGGTCTTCCTCATCCAGCCACTACTGCCTAAGGTCGTCAGTCCAGCGGGCAGGCGGACGTCCCACGCTGTGCGTTGGCCTGTTCGTGGCCTCCACTCAAGAAATCCCACATACTGTTGCTAAAGTAAATAAGCTGATTACAGCTTATACCATTTTTCAGAGCCTATGATATGTGGGACGTTTTGAGTTTGACAGTTCTAGAGATGTCCGAGAGTGAAATCCTATCGACTTGAACCTATCGATGTGTATATACTCCATAGATTAATATAAATATGAATTTATTCGTATTTTCGGAAAACACATTATAAATGCCGCTTTCAGTATATGCTACTACTGCTATTGCTCTCAGAATCTGATGTATCCTAAAAATGGTTCTCCATATAAAAATTGTTGGTCACTTGACTTAGAATTTCTTAAAGTCATATAGCAGAAGTTGTTCCGAACCTGTATAGTTAGTGTAGTGTCATTAAAATAAAGATATCTCGAATAGGGATATGTAAGGAAAAGTTATGTTTTTTAGAAATAAAATACCTCTTTCGATAGTTAATTATTTCATTTAAGGGATAACGTTGACTTTTTGAACTACCTGTATAATACAATGTTGTAAAAATTCAAATATTGTATAAATTTTAATCGATTTCAGAATGTCGACTTTGATGTGTCGCATCTCTAGTACGTTCCATTTTACCAAAGTGCGTACTCTAGAAATATATATTATCTGTGGTCATTGTCAATAAAATGACAGATTTTGCAATAGTATTCATGCGTTAAATGGAAAATTTTAAAGTGTCACCCATGTCTTTGAACCTGGAAAATGGTATAGGGTCAAGTTAAACATATCGACCTCTATCGTGTGATCATTACCGCTGTGCACTCCCTGAGGCATGCACGCTGAGGTGAGGTACGGAGCGGTGAGGTGACAGAGCGCAGTAGCCGATTTCTCCCCCCGTCTCGCTGCGCGCATACCTCAAGGAGTGCACAGCACTAATGGCCACATTACATATAGTACGAAATTTTGAGTACTCCCACATACTGTTGATAAAATTAACAAGCCGATTACAGCTTAGAGTCAAGTCACTCGGTCTCTAACTAAACTTTCATACATAACCTCCAGAAGCAAATCCTCATCCCGTCGCGAGGAGCAGTGGCGGCAGGTGTGGGGCGAGCTGCAGGCGCTGGTGCGCGCGCACTCCGCGTCCGCCGGCCACCGCGCGCTCCTGCGCACCGCGCTCGAGTGCCGCGCGCACAGCCAGCCTACAGACAGTGAGTACACTACACAGCCAGCCTAGCGACAGTGAGTAGAGTACACAACCACCAGCCTGGCGACAGTGAGTGTACTGCACAACCAGGCTAGCGACAGTGAGTACACTACAGAACCAGCCTAGCGACAGTGAGTATACTATCCTTTGTCTACTCTAAAATATAGCATGAGCCCTATGACAAGTCAAGCTCGTTTTCAAGGTTAAACTTTTTTTACCAGACATGATATGAGTGTCAATGAAAAGTCGTACGACTCATGCCATATTTTACAACGTATATAGAGAGCTGGAGGCGAGAGGATCAATGACGGCAGATGCGAGCTGGACGTGCATCAAGTGACAGTTGGGACACCTATGCGCGGGAGATACTGTTTATAAATGTCATCTTGGATTTGCGGGCAGGATAAGGCTAAAACGCACGATACCATTGGTACACGACATTCCTTTCAGCGGCAGCGGTTATTCGGATACTTAAACTTAACATAATTTATCAAGTTCAGTAAACATAAAAGTATTTTTTAATATGTTTTCTTACCCACCATTCTGATATATTATACCGACAGAAGCAAGGTAAGCAATAATACCGAACGGAGGTAGAAATGACCCTACACAGGCAGGCAGCTCATTTAACAATGCCATTGTATAAGACTGTCGGCTGCAGATAAGTATTGAGATTTGAGACGCTTTGTTTTACCAACGCTCCCATGCCTGCATTGTTTCATGAACTTACAAGAAATACTGTGAGAACAGATTTTACTTACACCACGCAATGACGGTGTATACCTTCTACTTACCTGACTCTCTGTAATGCACAAAAAAATATTAAGTTAAAAATGGGTTGTTCCAAACGAAACGATGGCTGCCTGGAATGAACAAAAGGGTGTGATACATTACATCGATAGTTTATGATTTATCTGTAATACTATAGAATTTTTGATTATTTCGATTCTTAGAAAAATAGTCTCCTACGCCAATTTACCAATATTTTATGAAGCGTTTAAGTCATAACTTTATTCATGCCTAAAAAACCCTTATCTATCAAACCCTTCTATTCCCTCTCCAGGTGAATCCCGTGCATCAGTGATCCGAGCCACCACGGACTCGCCGCTATCCCCCACGGGGGCGGGCAACGGCTCTACTACCACTAGCGACGTGTGGGCGCCGCGGAACATTCTAGACACGCTGCTGGGGGCGCCCAGGCCGTCTAGACGACCTGACTTCGCGGGCCGCATGGCTGCTGGAGGCAGGGTGGCGACGTTATATCCTAACTTGCAGAAGGATGTTGAGGGTTCTCATTAGATGATTGTTTAGATTACTTTAGATAGGTTAAGCGGAATTAGGAATAAATTGATATATTTTTATGAAATGCCGCCTGTTTTTTTAAATCTAATTCGCAAAGTTAAAGTTTTAATGCCAATTTTTATGTCTGATTTACAATCAAGATTTCAGAAATATAATTATGAAAAGAAACAATAATGATTGCTAAATATATCTACCAGACTAAAATATGTATACATTAATATACAAGTGCTAAAAGGACAACAAATGAAAATGCAACATTATAAAATTAATATCTTATATTTGTTCAATAAAAACTACATTGTGGGCCCGTGTCCCGGGGCCCGGGTAACACGACCTTTGTATTATCTTGTTGCATATAAACTCTGCGGCAGACTGTTTCATAAGGCAATGGTGTGAGTGAGGCATCGACAGATCCGGATCTCCACTTGTTACAATTACTGGAATGTCACGCGGGATGCGAACTTCAAACATCAAAACTTATTACAAACAAAACTAATGGCTGGAGCGCGCGCGGCGCCTCGGCGGCGGGTCGGCGGCGCCGCAGCGATAGGATAGTTCCACTTGAAGCCAAGGCCCCATCGGCGAACATCGGCTAACCCGAATATGTCAAATGAAGTACAACTTTATGTCACAAGTGTTAAACGTCTAAAACTAAAGGTGGCCGATGGAACCCCGGTTCTCGTGCCGCTGTAGTCCAGGCGCCACAGACCCCCCGCCGAGGCGTCGCTCGCGAGAGCTTAAGGCTCCATAGCCGGTATACACTCACATCGATATATTGTACAATCTCATTCTTCCGCATCCAAAATATTCATTATTATTAATATTTAATAATTAATACCCTATAAAACTTACAAAACCGTTCGGTATTTAAACTTAAGGCTAAGTTAAAATTAATCGGAATTGGAAATAAATTAGCTAGGTACAATATGTTTGAGTCTAGAAGCTATGTGGCGGTGGGCGGGCGGTCAGTGGGTGGCCTCCCGCAGCTTCTTGGCCACGGGCGCGGCCGGCGGCGCCGTGTCCAGCGAGTTCTCGTCCGCTGAGCTCGCCTCTTCTAGTGCTCTGCAATGGAGAATTAGACAGTCAGTATATAATTTGTGTGTACATGTAATGGGCCGCCCTATGCCCGGACGGCAAGAGAGATCGTAGTTGGCGAGAACTATGAGTTCTTTCTATGCTGCAATGGACCAAGAGCGGGCGGCAATAAATATATGTAAATATAATTATGTGGGGACTTAAGTATTCTTTTCTTGAGTCCGACAACGCTAACTTTGCAACGGGTAATATAATTACATAGATGGGGATTGTTCTAAATGAGTGAAAACGTAACGACAGTGTTAGAAAGTTTGGTTTTGGCGCTTTTCTTTTGCAAAGTTAGCTTTGTCGGACTCAAGAAGGATACTCAAGTCATCTCACTCACTTCATTTATGAGCAGTAGGCTTTTATTAGGTCCCACAAGAGGTGACAGAGAGGGACGAGGCGCGTCAATACAAAACATGTACACTTGTCCAAAATTAATAATGCACATGCAAATCTTCACACCCAAATCATTAAATCGTAAGAGCCTTAAAAAACACTAGCATTTTGCACCTTGTTCGAAAGAAATAGGAGTCAATATCATGTGTCACATAATCGAAAAGAACCGATCTGTCAAAGATTTCTATGCGCATTATCAATTTTGGAGCACTGTACGCACGTAATTGATTAATTAAACAATACACATACACACGCTCCCTGTAGCTCTCTTATGATTGGTCCACATGACACTTACCGTTTGGTCCGTGGCGTGCTAAGCGCGGAGTCACTGTTGTCGGAGGGCGAGGGCGGCGTGGCGGGCGACGCCGCCTTGTCCAGCGAGTCCTCTGTGCACGACGTCGGCGTGTCTTCGAGCACTGACTCCGCTATCTTGCCTGTGAGGGTAAAAAAAGAGGTTATGAGGAGAAGAAGAAAGATCCGTGACGTAATAAAGTAACTGGATCAATGATCAAACTGGATGACTGTTGAACAGGTCGTGGAACATGGAGGATTGTCATCTTCAGCCTATATCAACCCAGTGCTATACAATGTACTGGGTTGATATAGGCTGAAGATGATAGATGATGAGAAGAATAGATAAGAGAAAAACCATTTAACTGAATACCATGGTGAGAATGAACATGAAGAAATAACATTTAAAGATGTTATACATAACAAAGATATACATAAGGATGGACTAAGACCGAGTGTTTAGCGCTCTATGGAGAGTATTGGAGGGGCCTAGGTATATCTAATACAGAAAGATTATGTGCTGATGATGATGATGCGATTGAAAACAAAAAATAACAAACGTAAAGCTTCACATGGACAAACAAGACTGAAAGAAGATAAAGCCACCACTCACCATTCCCATTAGCCGTGGGTGGTTCGAGATTGCTTTCATCACTCGGCAGCGGTGACCCCCCGTTGGTGGGCACAATCGGCGACTGGCTCAGCAGCGGGGACTGTCCCAGCAGCTCGGGCTGAAGGTCCGACAGGATGTTGTGTGTCCACAGAGCTAGCTCCACATTGTGGGGGGACCATTTGTTGTCGCCGCACCCGTTTTGTTCCTGTTGATTGAGGTTCTCGGTTATTTTACTGCTTATAAGTAAATTAATTTAATAAAAGGAAAAGGAAACCTATAGTTCGCATCCAGTGACGTGATTTGGTAAAGATTGTGTTTTGTTTTTAATCAGTTATATTTTATCTGAATATAAATAATCTGACTAGCCTTTGGGTTTGAAAGTGCGTGTCTCTAGGGCAGGTATTAATTTGATTGGATTAACGTAGGTATATTTATTTGTAAGTTCATTTTGTGGCTTCAGCTGTTGAAGGTTTTTCAATAAGCTTTCTATTTTACCAAATGTCATTTATAGTCGCCTGTTTGTGTACCTTCACCGAAAATAAATAACATTAACGAATAATGGTAGGTAACAATAGTCAAATGATTGAACTGTATGTTACTTTATATTTTATGCTATGATGAATAGTGTTGTGTGACTAGACTTTGTAATATTATTGCTTCTCTCATATTGGCTAGTCAAGGGTAAATGTTGGCACAGCTGACGCAAGTCCAATAATAGAAATATCATTATTAATAACTGCAGTGTGGGTGTCGCCTTAAGTTATGTGGGGTTTCCCTAAGTTTGCACATTTACCTTAAGTATAGCTTATAGTAAAGTGTAATTGGTAGTAACTTGAACATAGTTTTTTCAAATATAATTGACTTTTATCACTATCCTTTGAAAATAAATACGTACAGAAGCATAAAATGCAAAACTCACCTTATTTAACCTATCACAGACACTCTTAATGTGGTTTACAAAATTGAGGTATTCCTTGGCAGTGTAGTCGCTTCCCTCCATCTCTGGTATTGCTTGTACACACTCGTCCGCCATGAAGGGGGCTATCTCGGGGCTGGCGGCGGCTAGCAGGGCGGACGCCGTGGCCGTGCCCACCCCCTTGAGGTTACTTAGGGCTGTCATGGCTGACTCGATGTTGGGCAACTTCTTGAACGCTTTCTTGGTCTCCGCCATGACTGCTCGGGGTGTGTTCACTTTTATTAAGTACGACAGTTGTGGGTAGAACTTCCCTCTCTGTAATGAAGAAATGTATATTACATTATTATCTAACTGTGGCAGGCAGGTGTATGGGAAGGTGGACTTAGTTATTGACTGGCGGAAGACGCAGGTGTTGCTGGGAGGTGGGAGCCCTCTATTCTTTAACTTTTAGGTAGTTAGAAACCGTTCATATTTAGAATAAAACAACTGTAAAATGATTTTATTGAAGTTAAACACCTTGATTATAAATTTTCATTTTATGGTAGCACTTTAATCATGTAGGCGTGAGAAAATATAAATAGAACTTATGTTAAAAAAACAATAAACATACACAGTAAAATGCATAATGCTTTGACATCAAACATAATACCTAGGAAAAAGTATGCTCTGCATTCTTATTCTAAAGTATTCTAAACAATGGCGCGACTACCTACTATCAGATTTATCTCTCACTTTAGTCTAGTAGATGCGTTATTAATGTGATTATATCAAATTCATGGGTAATAATGGCGTCATATCAAACTAAATTATTTTAGATGAGGTTAGGGCTTAGGTACAGAACTTTGATACAATCATAAAATAAATGATAACCGTGCATGGTTATGCCCTTTTCGGCCAGTCTATAATAAGTCTACCACCTACCTACCCATTGGTTCACAACTTGATACCTACATTTCAAAATACATAGTTATGATACTATGATGCATTATTGATAGGACGTAATAATATCATAATCATTGGCTAGCTTGCGATGCGAGTCACCTGTGCAAAGATGACCCGCGGTGGCAGAACATTGCACATCTCTAATTTTCTTCCCGAAGGTTGCCCAAAAAATATAGTTGTGTCTATTAATGTACTTAGGTACCTAATTTTTTTATTTCGTGGTGACATTAATATTCATTTGTAGTTTATGGGTAGGTTAGGTAGGTACCTAATTACTGTGCTGTTTTATTTAATTAATTTTATTAAGTACTTACTATTGTTACCTATTTGTTTTAAATTTTATTTAATCTTAATGGTGCTTCTCTTCAGTTCAGATCCATGAATGAGGAGATGAATATCTGAAGCAGGTAGTTTTTTTTATTTATTTTCTTACAAAAAGGTAACGAACAGTCTTTTGCTTAGGTATATTACCTAGATACCATTAATTTATTTGTTTCTTTGCCTAAACCTACCTTTGCATTTCGTTAGTGATTTATTAATGTCGATTCTGAAATTTCTGAAGGCAAAATCACATTTTAGAGCTGTCAAACTAAATAAGTACCTACATTTTACTAACTAATGAATTTAAGGTATTTGACAGCATTAAAATTAAGTTATTACAATTTGTTCCTTAATCGACATAGGTACTTAATTGATAACTTACCGCTTGTTTCCACTTCATGAGTTGCACCAATTCTTCGTGCACCATATGCGCGTCTTTTCCCCTCGACTTGATCTTCTTGGGCAGCTCATTCTGGTACCTGGAAATTATTTTATAAATGCTTAGTAAAGTCATAGATTAATAATACCAATTTAGTCTATGGTAAAGTAAAGGGTAAAGTTAACAAGTTAAGAGCCAGGTGCAGTAAGTAACACCGTCATAGTTAGGTAAGTAATTAGTTACTTAATAGAAAAGAAGTTAAGACCCTGCCTAAGCCATATTACCAACCTATAAGTAGGTACTTATTTAAGTAAGTACTAGTAAGTAGGTAGTAGGTATATATTTCTATATTTAAATCAACAAAAAATACAATGTACTTATATACCTTTAATTATGTAGGTGGAGGTAAGTCTATGTATAATTATATTTACCTACTTTCAACCTAATTCAGTAATTAGGCTGAAAGTAAATATAATTCTTACAAGGTAAGTACTTATTTATGTATTTATAGCCTTATAGGAAAGGGTAAAATATGGCAGTAAAAAATATAAGATTTAATATTATTTAATATTTGTGCAACAAACAATGCTTTAAATAAATAAGTATGTAACTAACTAAACTATATAGTTAACCAGGACCTAGGTAATTATTTAAGTAAGTATAACCTAATTACTCAAGTTAAAGTTAGAATTTGTAATACCTACTCCTACCCATGCATTAACGTAATCCTAGTTAATTAACCTAACCTTAAAACAAAATGACCTTGAAGTTAATATCTATCACCCAAACTAATGACTGCATTTTGTGTAAACGCAACAACAGTTTCCCGCGTGCTCTAAACGTAAACAAACATGTAAACTATCGCGAACTCGGTCACTTTCAGCCTCACTTAGAAAAGTAGGTAGAAGAGGTACTCTCCAACCTAGGTATGTACGTGATGGAAATGACTCATTACTAACTGCAATATAAAATAAGAATATTAATATGATCTAGGGATAGACACTTTTTATTAATTAAACCATAGCTCATTCGTAAATTTAACTAAAAGTGACTCTACAAAACTCCAACAACCAAGTTATATGTAAAGAGCAAGTCACCATTTTGAGCGGATGTGAGACACTCAACAAAGCATTGTATTTAGTACTAAACCTAGCTACAACGTTAACTTTGTGAACGTTAAATTAGTTAAACCCCTTCATTAAATCCACAAAGTCCCATTTTTAAAAGTAGGAAAGACTAGGAGAGCCAGTAAATGCATAAAACAAGTCATGCAATAGAGGACAGCCACCATTTTATAACGCCCTAGCACGGCGATATTTTCCTCCGCACTAGCTTTAGGAAAACGAAAGACTCAATTTGACATCGATCCCACGTGACGTAGTGATTTTAATGAGCGGTTCGCGGACTAGAGATGCAGTCCGCGAGGGAGGTAGCTATCAAATCAGTTTGCACGGGCACACATACAATACAAGTTCATTGACACGCCACGGCCGCATTTTCTCCTCTAAAAGACGTTCCCACTTACCAGTTGTCCAATTTTATCAGTTCCTCGGGTTTTTTTGTTTTCTGCTCTGCCTTTATCTTAATTGCTTGTGGATATAACTTTAAAACACTATCAAACTGTTTAGAATCACCCTCAAGGAAGAAAGTAGACGTGTCTTTCGCGGTAGCCATTGTGAACGTTCTAAATGTACAACTCCGCGTATTTAGTTAGCTATAGCTCCGAACTCGACGCGGCGGCAGCACCTGGCCAACTGGGCGCCCTCACCCCACTCGACGCCATCTTGTAGAATGAACCTCGTATTGACGTTCAATATTATTATTCACTTTTTGCCCAACCTATTTCTTGTACTTTTATATGCATTTACATTTATTTTGACGAAATAATAACTTTGTTATCAAATAAATTACTTTCTGGGCTTCTATTGCCCCTGAACGTACATTTTAATACCATGTTAACAAAGGCTAAAATACTTACGCGTCACATCAAGGTTATATCGGGCAAAGTTAATGCCGTGGCATCGTGGATTTGTCTGGCCCGAGGGAATGACAGGAAGAGAAAAAATAAAATCCATTTTGCTGGGAAACCACAAAACTGCACAAAGCACTGTTTCCAATGAAAATGCCACACAAATTAACACACTAAATTGGTAGACATTCACTTCGACCTTAGTTAACTAATCAGTTTCCTTGGCGTGACGCAACGGCACCGTTGTACCGAAACGACTTTGGTCAACCAACACGCATATTTTCTGTTGCAATGCAGTACACACTGAGCTCTCACAGTCATGAAGTAGTAACTAGCGGTGTACATAAGGCATTTAGGTAGTAGGACGTAGTATATGACGGGGTGGCACCGCGTCACCGCACCAATCGGCTTTGTTGTTTTGATAGATAGCCACGTGTTTTGCAATTTAGGTGGGCTAGTAAGATCAGTCAACTATAGAAAGTATAGCTGCTTTGATAATTTAAAACTTGGAAGAATATTACTTAATATAAGTAGAACATACAAAATAGTACCTAGGTACTTAACGACGTATGGTAAAAAAATGGATTTAGCACCTTATCATTGCCTTTTGTTAAGTATCCCGGTATATCTCCGGTCGTTAAAAAAGTTAATTGCTCCGCTACATCGAATATAAACACACTTACATTTTCGCGGGAATTTTAAGGGCCCAAAGTTTAATCGATGCATATTGCATTATACCTTTTCTCTAGAATTTAATTCATTAAACATGCTCCGCAGTTAATGCGTTATCACGTAACATACATAGCAAGAAGAGGTAAGGAATATGCTATCTGCTATGTATGTTACGTTTAAGTATAGGTACTAAAAGAAGGACCAACAAGAAACTTTGGAAACTAACTTATAGTTACCTACCGAATTCTATTAATAACTTATTAACACACAATGCTTAAAATACTTAAGGTACCTACACAATAATTTTTAAATAAGTTCCTAAATAAAGTTAGGTTATGTAGTACCTACATCCTTTAACTTCGAAATCTCGACCAATTTGGTTTGCAAACATAGCGCCAAGAAGTCAAGACATGGTCTTATACCCAAATATTCAGTTTTATCAAATATTATTTTTTAGCTTAGCGTAGATGACATAGTCAGACAAATCTTTTTACATTAAGTACTTACTGCATACAAAATATTTAGAATTATAAGTTTAAAATAATACTTACCTATATTTTTTCACTTGCATTTTCAATTATTATTTTCCAGTAAGATGTCAGATATAGATAGGCACATTGACCTTCCTTGCATTCAGAATGATTATAGTAAAATTCCACCCGGCACGTATATCAGTAAGGACAGTAAGTCAGTAAATCAATCCTTCTTCAATCCCTATCCTTATTTAAAAAATAAAGTGCTGGCGATGACACGAACTCTGTCTATTCATCATCATCAGCGAATGTACGGCCTCAGAGACAAGAAATAAAAGTGGAGACGTTATAGGATCAGTTTGTTGCCCATTTGTCTGTAAAAACCGTTTATACATATTTGTTTGGTAGGTTTGAGATGAGTAAGGTGTAAATCTTATTTTTGTACCTACCATATTTTTAAATAATAAAAAAAACTGCAAAGCCAACTTTTTTTAACACTAAAAATTTGTTAAAAGTAAATTTTTTTACCGCTGAAAATTTAGTAAAAAATTGAGTAAACTGTCTACAATATATGTATTTCTTAAAGAAATTGATATTAAATTAGTAGACATTAAATTTGTGACCATAGCAAACTATCGAAACATCAACTAAAAACTGGCATAGTGATTTTAGTGACCCTATGTTTTAAAATTCCGCTGATACCTAGGACGCCTAGGAGGATACGTAATCTACTTCTACTAGTCTAGTTGGGATTTTATCACCCTTTATAAACCTAGTAAGTAGTTGATAAAAAATTGTGATAATAACGTTACGAAAAAGTACGAAAGATAACGCTTTGTATTTCACACTAAAAGATTATTCCCAGTAACATTTCTCATAAAATATTTCAAAAGGGTATCCAACATAGGCCCAGGTTACTATTCAAACCGGGTACAGCCCCTATCGGCATAAGCGGAATAAAAATTTCCAAGGGATCAAGTCACAAAAAGAACACGTTTAAGTAAACAGGGCAACTAAAATGAACTTTATTCACCCTGACATAGCTGCTAAAATACCACGAGCATCATGATTATGAAGGGACCCCGTCCCATGTCCATGCTACAACAGCCGCGCGAGACACGAGGGTTCGGTTTATTTTTTTAATGCCAAGCCAGGCATGGATACGCATGGAAGCCCGTCGGACAGCCTGCTGCGATCAATGTGGGCAAAAATGCTGGCTGACAACAAAATAAATTAGTTTATCCGCCTTCTAAATTTAAATGAAGTTTTTAAAATGGTTTTATTTTTTATTTGCAAGTTTGCTAATAGAACTAATAGAAGGTGGCTCTGTAAACCCGACTTGAATTGAAGGCATATAATTTCAACAGGGTTTTTTTTTCTAGGAACTAAGCACCAAATTGTTTGCATTAGTATTCTCAAGCAAGCTTCACCGCTGTCGGAATTAAAATGGTTTCTTGTTTTTGCGCCAAGGTTAAAACGTTGAGTGTGATTATGATTATCACGACGTCGAACGAACGATGTCGGGGCACCGCTAGCGATACCGAGAACCGTGGTATTTTTACAACACTAGAACCAGCCATTATGTTCAAAGAACCTAAGTAGTCGGATATTAATTTGATACCTTAACTGTGAACATATAAAGCTCAAATTTGTGCATAACAGTTGATGCTATCATGTAAAATGACCGGAGCGGATGATGATGACGCAAACTTTGATAAATAATATTATAAAAACGGTTCATAGCGACATCTGTATATTGTTGGTGGAACTTTAATGTAATACGAGTTTATACGTAGTTCTTCAACGAACGCTCGAGACGATACGAAATCTCGCAGGCGACAACTTTCGGTGGCAGCGTGACTATTTTCTCACTCTCACACTCTGGTTTACTATGGCAATTGATCACTTTCAACAAATCTTCTGAAGTTAAGGAAGGCAATCCAAACTCTTTATTTAACTCTAACAAAAAAAAGAAAAAAAAACTAAATAGGTAAGTACCTACCTACGTAATTTTAAAGAAAATCATTTGATAATTTCAGTGAAGTTTCCCTTTCTTCAAAATCTATGCCTTTAAATATTATATTGGGAAATCATTAGATGATGGATATCCGCCATTAATGTAATGTAGAAACCCTTTTGGTCTAGGTTTGGGAGTACTTAGTGAGTTTTACCTTTACACCCACGATAATGTGCTTGAAAATCTCCATAGAGATCTCGTCACAAATCGGAGGGGTTTCATGTTGAAGAGGAAAACAAACTTCTAAGCTATATCTCATGTGTTCAGATTCAGATGTGGAAGCGAGATTCGATCATCTTATCAGATCTGTCAGATTATCATCATCAGCCAAGTTAACACTTGGAGCACATAGACGAAGTTTCAGCATTTCAGCAGTGGGCTATCAAAGCTCCAAAAGGCTTTTGATAAAGAAATTTCCTGTCATCGGGTGGACAGGAATCGGTTGTTTTACTTTGATACGTTCCTTTCTTATATAGTTAGCACTTTATCATTTCCAGTAGGTCAGTGCAACCTCGCCTAATTACTACTTACCCATAACGTAGTATTAATAGTAGATGATTGGGTTCTTTCTTTTGGCGTTGGATACATGCTGTTGAAATTGAAATTAGTCACAAGTCGGTAGCGATGTGAGGCGGACGCCCGATCGTTCGCTTTGAAAGCTTCGCGCTCTTTCGCGCAAGGGGCGTTCCGTCCCACGAATTTAGGGCAACCTACACTTCCTTCCCGTTCTCTCTTAGCAGTGTGTGTGCATAGTCGTCTCTTTCGCACAATTTCTCTTTGCCCCTGATAGTGTCATTGATGTAATCTGTTCAATGTTTACGTTGTGGTTGCTATCAGGTGATGAAAGTACTTATCAGCAGAAGTGATTATCGAGTGCCTCTGGCTGGCTGGAGTTACTGCGGACATTTACGTGGGTATTTATTTTATTTGACTTCAAAACTTGTTTTATAAAACATAAATCTTCACGGAAATCAGTAGTGAAACCTGCCGTGTATTACCTAATTGCCTGGGTAGGACTGTTACAACTAGGTAGTTGTTATTAATGTTCATATTTGTCGACTGACTATTCAGAAGGTGAAAGAAACTTTAAGTAGATATCATGTAAATCATATTATTATAATTATCTGGGAACATCTCACACATGGCCATCCGACCACAAACTAGGCAGACCCTATAATCAAAGCCTGTAATATGGATATCGGACTGCTGTTATATCTAAACAAATACCTACATAGATAGGAAACATACCAAGTTCGAATAACTGTCTTTAAACGAAACGAATATCTACCCCAACCAGGAATCGAACCCGGGACTTTCGGTATAGCAGTGTTAGCTGTATGTGTCAGGGTCACTAACCGCTACACCATTCGGTTGTCATCTTCATTTTGTAGGAGTTTTTCACCTCCATGTGGCTTTAAGTAATAGAATAAAAGTTAAACAACAATATCATATTCAAATGGCTACTGATGGAGCCACAGATGCACATACACATACAAAATAGCAGTAGCTTTACCACCACCGCACCGATTAGCAATCGACAATCAATAAGCTGCATATCAAAACATTTTAACAAGCGTAGCTTGCGGGCAACCCCTATTCTAACTCCCAGGTTTTTTACATTAATTAGGTACTACCTACCTACTTACGTAATCTGTTTTTAAATGAAGTATTATTTTACTTACAAATATAATCTCTAACCGCAAATATTTACAAACTTTTTACTAAACTTATAAACACGATACACTTGCAGTCAGATAACAATATAATACGACAAAAAAAGGGAAGATGTTTAGTATTAAAAACATATTACTATGGTCAAATCTTAAATACATCTTTTTGACGTCACTGACATGTTGTACACAAGGTGCACATCATTAACTTCGTGCTATTAAATATATAAAAACAAGTAGTTCAATAGTAAAAAGTTTAATAAACAGTAAAATAAGTGATAATAACATACATTAATTGTTATCTCTGTGCAAAGTGGTGTATTAACGTGAGAAATCGACCTGAAAGTGCTCAGTGAATCTACCATTAGATACAATTTGCGGGTATTACATTTGCTAATTATAGTGAGTTTACCCTACCAGTGCAAAATTATACATACATTCTCACATAAAAACCCTTTGCAGTGCCATCTGGTGACGCTCTGTATAAGTATTCTGCGGTGCCATCTTGCGTGATACGCTCGTACTAGCTAACTAACTGTCTGCCGTGCGCGCATCTAGTTATTCTGTAGGTACGTACAATGACGAAATGCGGAGGCTGCAAAAAAATTGTCCCGCGGGGCGATATAGCAAAGTGCGCTAAATGTGCCAAATGTGCAATTATATATCACCCGTACTGTTTGAAGGGTGATATGGAAGCTAGGCCTGCTACTTGGCTTTGCCCTGCATGCGCCCAGGTAGTCGAGGAGACCATTGCCGTCGCCCCCGTCTCAGAAACAGGAGTGAGTAGCCCCGGGCTGCCCGAGCTGGTCGTGGCTGAGGACCGGCTCAACTCCACGGCAAACGACACCACCGAAGAATTTAAGGTGGAGCTTGGACTGGAGATAAGGCTATTTCGTCAGGAACTAACTGCCGCTCGAGAGGAGATTCAGATGTTCCGCACTGAAGTGAAAGAGCTTAAGAACTCTTTCACTGAGACAAATAATCGTCTGAACGCTCTGGACTCTCGTGTGGACCTGCTGGAGCAGCGGCTCACTGACGGAACGGGGTCGCGTCTCGAATCTATCATAGCGGACTTACGAGTAGAACTGAATGAGAAAGATCAGGAGCTACTGGAAAATGATGTTGAGATCACTAATCTCAATGAAGAGAACGGGGAAAACACTACGCACCTGATCCTGTCTGTGGCTGCCAAACTGGGGCTCAATTTGAATGAGTCAGACGTGGTGAGTGCGGAGAGGGTCGGTGCAAGGAAGGGATGGAGCCGGGCGCCGGGCGAGGACGGGAAGGGCGCGGGCGCGGGGGCGGGCCGGCCGCGGCCGCTCGTGGTGCGGCTATCGCGCCGCGCGCTCAAGGACGACCTGATTACCGCCGCGCGCGTCCGCCGCGGAGCCACTTCGGCCGACCTCGGCCAGTCCTCTGCGCCGCGCCCCTTCTTTGTTAATGAACGACTGACCAAAATCAACCGCCAGTTATTCTATCAGGTTCGAGAAATCGGGCGCAGGCAGTCGTGGAGATTTCTATGGACCAAAAAAGGTCGTATTTACGCGCGACAGGCCCAGGACACTCCACGACAGTGGATACGCACCTCTAATGACATTACTCGTGTGTTTGGTATTGCACCAAGTGCCGCGACGACAACCTCACCAATGTAAACCTGACGATAATACTATAAGCCTTGCTACCTATACCTATGCATACAAAATGTCATATTGTTGCATTATCTGTACATTATATGCTATTCTAATGTGTCTACTGTCGAGCACTATATTGCTAAATTTTTCGTGTTATAATTTACACAATATTGAAGCCTCATGTCCTAACTATAAGAGTCATGTTGTCTTGTTCAAGTTAATATTACTTTGCTCTTATTTCTGTTGTGAATCGGCTTTCAGTTGCGGTCGCCACCTGTTATCTTATAATGATAGTTATAAGTACATGTTTAATGCACGTTGTTGTCTGGAACCGACCCGCTCGGTTGCCGGCTGTGGTTTGATAGCGGCATCTCTTCTGATACCCACTTGTATACGCTCAGTTTTATTTATCTACACTACTATATACACATACCCTACTACACACACCTACTTATACCTATACACTAAGATTAATACACTCAAGTACTACACTATAATTGTACTAAGCATTCATACATCATTAAAAATTCTTTTAAATAAATATGTAGAAAAATGAAGAAACAAAAATTATTTACCGTTGGAATTTTTAACGCGGGATCCTTATCTACTGGACATGACGAATTTATAACAACTATGCAACGTTACGGAGCGGACATAGTCGGAATTAATGAGACGTGGCTTAAACAGAATATGGACGAGCGTGCCCCGGTGGTGCCAGGGTACAAGCTGCGCCACGTGCCGCGCCCGCCCGCCCTGCGGGGCCGCGGCGGCGGCATAGGCTTCTACATAAAAAATGGTATTAGCACGCGTATCCGGAAGCACCCCGTATCGCCTACCGTGGAGCAGATGTGGCTCAGCTGCACTGTCAACTCCATCAAATTACTTATCGGTACAGCATACAGGCCAGAATGGTTGGACATTAACACGTTCTTTGATGCGTTGACGGACTCGGTCACGTCATTCTCAGGATATGACCAGCTGTTACTCATGGGGGACTTTAATATAGACTTATTGACCAACAATAACAAAACGGCTTTATTTAAGGACTTCTTACATAGCGTTGGGTTAACTCAAACAGTTCAGCAACCTACTCACTTTGCCAACGACCACTGTGAGACGCTGATAGATGTCGTTTGCACAGATAGTACAATTGGCCACACTAACGTAGATTATATACCGGCACTAGGTAGACATGCATTTATCACAGCAACGTTAAACATAAAGAAACCAAAGTTCACTCCTAAATTTATGACCATTCGACCGCTAAGCGATATACTTTGGAACTACTTCAACAATGACCTAAATAACTTAGATTGGGAAAGTATAATGCAATGTGATGACATAAATAGTATGGTGGACGCTTTCAATAACTTGATTCTACAATTATTTGATCTTCATGCGCCAGAAAAAAATATATGTATCAGGGATCCCGGATACCCGTGGATCACCGAGAATATAAAATATATGATGTATTTGCGAAACGAAGCCTTCAAAAAATATAAATTAACTAGGTCTGAAGTTAATAAAAATTACTACCTTGACTTAAAAAAATTGGTTATTTCTACATTAGACAAGGAAAAACGCGCCTACTATGAGTTTTACATTAATAATAATAGTAAAAACTCGACGACACTGTGGAAAAATTTAAAAAAAACAGTACTGCGAAGTCATAAGTCGACTGACCTACCACCACAATTTAATGATCCGGACGCCATAAATACACACTTTTTAAATTTGCCTTCGAAGGAGGAACTAAATTTTGCTGACTTAGCATATTTTGAAAGTAACAGATTTGGTGATTCCAAATTCCAAATTAAACCTGTAGATAGCAAAACAGTACAAAAATTCATTAATATATTAAAATCTAACGCACAAGGCATCGATCGTATATCTCTTAAAATGCTTTGCCTCACTCTTCCGCGAACGCTGGACGTCATAACGTATATTATAAATTACTCACTAATGAACTATACATTCCCGCAACTATGGAAAACTGCCATCATAAAACCTATACCTAAGACATCGTGTCCCTCTACTGTTAATGAATTAAGGCCGATAAGTATACTAGCTTGCCTGTCTAAAATATTAGAAAAAGTTGTATGCGACCAGATGAGCCAATATATTGAATGCAATAACATTCTCCCTACTGTCCAGTCCGGGTTTAGGAAGTTTCGCAGTACAACAACGGCTCTCCTCGATGTAGTCGATGATATACTCTGTTCGCAAGATAAAGGTCAGGGCACTATTTTAACGCTATTAGACTTCTCGCGTGCCTTCGATACTATTAGCGTCCCTCGCCTACTGGCCAAACTGACCTACTATGGATTTGAAGCCGATACAGTAAGGTGGTTCTATAGCTATCTCAGCCAACGATCACAAATTGTAAAACTTACCAATATTAATGGCGAAACGAAAATTTCCTCAGCTAGTCAAGTGACCAGAGGAGTCCCACAAGGGTCTATACTTGGACCTATTCTATTTATTCTGTACGCCTGTGATATAGTAGACTGCATAAAAAACTGTAAATATCATATCTATGCAGACGACCTACAGATATACCTATCATGTGTCCCAGATGGCACTGCAGATACAGTAACATTAATAAATGAGGATTTAAACCAAATAGTAGCATGGTCTAAAAGTAATTCGCTCTTACTGAATCCCACCAAATCACAGTTTCTTATAATAGGATCAAAACAACAAGTTTCAAAAATAAAAGCCAATAACCCCGATATAAAGGTAGCTGGCGAGTCAATCCAAATGGTAAGTGAAGCTAAAAACCTCGGCATTTACTTTGACTCTAACCTGCGCTTCGAGAAACATGTTTTAAATTTAGTGTCAAACTGCTTTTATAGATTAAAAATTCTTTATCGTATAAGACCCTACATAAAAACTGAGATTCGTGAGCAGTTATGTGAAAGTTTAGTTTTATCTAAATTAAATTATGCTGACACAGTATACGGTCCTTGCATCTATGGTAAAACACAGCGTCTTTTACAGCGAGTGCAAAACGCTTGTGCCCGATACTGCTACACCATCCCTGCTCGTAGTCACGTTACTCCGTACCTCATAAGATCAAAGTTATTGAAATTGGCAAGCCGTCGGCACCTTCACTTTGCCTGCCTTCTATTTGGGATTATACAGAAACGGCTGCCCGAATATCTGTTTAATAAACTACGGTGGTCACGTGACCTCAACTCTCACCGAACCAGGGCATCCTCCTACCTGCTTCTAACCCCTCAGCATAAATCAGCATCGTTTGCGGGAAGCTTCTCCTTTAACTCCACACACTGTTGGAATAAATTGGATCCTGGATTGCGCGACCTGAAAACCGTAAAATCGTTTAAGTCTAAGTTAAAAACAATTCTGCTAACAAAACAACAGTCGACCCATCTACGGGTATAGTAGTCGTAGTTATGGAGAAGTTTGCAGGTTTTCTATGACATTGCTCTAGTGATTATTATAACTACTTTAACACACATTTTAACTCAACCCAATATTATTATAGGACGTGAGTTCAAGTGACTATTTGAATTGGGCAGTAAAAAAAATAAAAAAAATAAATAAATAAATAAATAATAGGTAGGTACTTACACTAGTTTTCTTCGCAACACACAAATGGACTCCCGCGGCATAATATAATCTTCCATTATTGTACATGTTTTCTTATCTCCAAAATCATCCCATTTTTTGCAACACAGCTAATGTTCACAGCTACCTTCAATATGAATACCTTCTGAAAGAAACGTAAAATCAAGGTAACAAAGTAAAACCACAATGCCATGTATGTAAGTAACGAATTTATTTAGTAATTACATACCTTTAGTCTATGACTTCATTCCCAATATCCATCGTAAAATTGAATTATTCATTACACAAAAATATACCACTCGCCTACAGATTCACTACATGATATTTCTAATTACGTTTTAAATCACAATCATATATTTATTTACAGTTTATGGCACAGTGTGGGCGCAGCACGGCGGCAGCGTAGGCACTGAAAGCCTTTTACAGCCGCGTGAGGCACTCGGGGCCGCTGAAAACACGAACCGCTTATGCGTGTGAAGTACCCCGGGTGACCTTGGTTCACAGCTGCCGGCCGTGCACTTGCCATAGTTTTAGTTTTTAGTTTTTATTTATAGTCAGTGGCATCATAAAGGGAAGCGGCTGAAAATCAGCGCGGTAGTAGGTAATATATTATCTTCTACCGCCTTAGCTGAGCCGCCGTCCGTTTCGGTGCCAGACAACGCACACATATACTCTCATCTATTTCTTTTGTTTAGTCATAAGGTCTATGTGTTCATTTATTACTGTTTTTCATTATGTTTTCTTTTTTTTTCTGTGTGTGTGCGATGGCACGGAATAAACGTTTTTATTATTATTATTATTATTATAAATAGCCTAATAATGCTATGGCATATGTTGTACAAAGACTACAAAGTAATAATATTCGTTTTGCTTTAACTATCACGGAGTGTTTTCCTACATAGCGCAAACTGGTGCCTTGCACTGTTTATACTATGTGGAAAATGCTCCGCTCCGCTTCGCTGCGCTCCGCTTTGCTTTTGACGAACATGTGCACCTAACACGCTCCTCCTCGCTTTGCTCGTCGTCGCACCTATCTTTAGGTTTCGATCCCATGGCGTTTGTAATAAGTAATTATAATGGTCATTCAATTCACTTTCGTCTTTTGATCATTCAATATCGTGATTTTCGGGATGCAAAAGAAAAATTTCGCAATTTGTACAATTACTACATACTTAATATATTATTTATTATGATAATAATAGGAAAAACAATATTATATCTTTACAAAAATAAATTTGAGCAAACGAAACTTAGGTGTTTAAAGATTGTGCCTAAAGAGTTTTAGACGAAACGAGCCTTATGCCACATAAGTCTTGGCAAAGTGATGGTAGGCCAAAAAAGTTTAGACCATACGAGTTATGCGAAATGAGTTTTGGTCAATAAAGATTATGCGAGATGAGGGGAACCCTGTTCTCTGACACTCTGACGCTACAATAAATGAAACTGAACTGAATCAGTAGTAGTCAGTACCTACCTACATAGTAGTAATTGGAGAAATGTTCTACAAACGGACTTTGCGCGAGTCAATTACTTTAAATAAGTAATAAATGAGGTAACTAGCGTACTTACGTGTTTATGTGTGTGCTGTAGTTGCTAGGTTTATTTATGCGAGACAAGTTGGTCAACTGATCAGTGAATCTGTTGTGTAGTCACAGTAACGTTGCGTGGTCAGCTGCCTCCGTTGCAGTTTTACACCGATCGCTGGAAAAGGGTAATCATTTGTGAATATTTACTGACAATCGTATACTTAACTACTTATATCTAACATAATAGTTTCTTCATCATTAGGGTTTTGTTCCTTGTGATTTCCTATCGTAACTATTCGTAACTATACATATTGGAGGTTGCTTTTCTGCGCCCCCAACTTAATATGGTAGTAGTAGTCATAGTTGGGGGGGCACGAGTTTTCAGACAAACAGATTACGCAAACTTATCGATTTGTCTAACGACAGGTAGCCGGTTGTCACACTATATTATAATATAGCTCAATCACACGAACAAATTCTATCGAACTAGTATCGAAAAATGTCAATAAGTTACTATAAAAAAATACTCGTGTTAATATCGTTGGGTAGGTACCTAAATAACTTTTGTAGATCTACGGCAGGCTTTCAAAGTCATGTGCAAGAAGGGTCCTACAAAGTTCAGCTTCTCTTTAGTTAGATAATAGCTTATCTCTACCGAGTAGCATTCCAATTCCGCTGAACTATCTGGCTGTTTTCCAAAAGTTACTCGTGTCAGAGACACAGAAGTAGGCAGTCCATTCTGGCTTCGATAGTACGGACAGTTCTTTGCCAAAAACATTGTCTTCCAATAGATTTCCTTTAGCAATGATATAAGTACGTAATAAAATACATAGCATACATACGTCGAGGTTTTGTCATTCTTCGTTAAAATTGTGGCCGAACTGGAATCCCAAGTCCTCATCAAGTAGTTGCATAATGAATACTAGGTACTTACCTATGAATTTTTTGCTCTTCTATACTATAGGACAATTTTATTGAACAGAAGTGCCCTGTTGCCCTATGCAATACCTACGTAGATTCCCATCACGCTGCGCGCTGGTGCACTGCTGGTTGGTGGGTTCATACATTTTTGTACTTACACATCAGGGGCAGGACTTGAACCCGCATCTTTGGCGTGAGAAGCTTAATATATGATATATGATATGCATATGATGCTATTGCGTTTCTTTCCTTATCACAAAAACTGTATGAAAATTAAAGATAAAGAATTTGCACGCTACACGTACGTAGTACCTATGTAGATAACACCTACTAGGTAAGTTAGTATTTATTAGAAACTGATTCATATTATCACGATAAAAAAACATTTACCTACCTACATTACCTAATACTACCATACCAACTAACATACGCTTCGCGGCAGTGCTAATATCCTCGCTACAAGGTAATGTGGTGTGTACGTAAAAAGTGTAAATTTAGCGTGAAAAAAATATTAGTGATAAAGTTAAATATTTCCTAAGTTGACATAGGTACTTAACTATATACATATACATTGTTTAAGCATCCAGGGCAGGTAACGTATGTCTTCCACCCATCAGCTGTAGACAGCTGAGTAGTAGTTGATAGTACAACTGACCTAGTCCTTCGGCAATAACTCCCAATTCTCCGTTTCCAGTAATGGGCAGACCGGCAGCGGCCAGGTGACTGCTGTACCATGCCGGTGCTGCGCAACGCCGACCACCCCGCCGCCAGGGTCACCGACTCGCTCTACACCAGATATGTGGTGGCTGTGCTGGGCGCCTGGGCCGCTGAGGCAGGTTAGTGAGCTGAAGGTGTCAGGGTTAGGGACCAGTTACCGTACCACTGTGTCGCAAATTGGTAATGAATAATACTTATGCAGCATTGCTTATCTGTCGCTGATCCGACAGATAAGAATGCGCAATGCTGCAGAAATCTGCTATGGATTGAGAATTTGCTAGATTGTAGAGGTGGTACAGTAATTTAGTTATAATATAAGTAATCTCAGTAATCAGTAAGTACTACGTATACGTATATATTTGTAAATATGGAATATACAAAGTCTTGCCCTTATTGTTGTTGTTGTTGCCCAACGCATAGTAAAAACACTAGCCCAACCTAAAGACATTGCTGAGTTCAGTATGTATATGTGGTATATAGACATCAGTATTATATGTAAGTAATGCAATGATCGAGTTTGCTATCAGGGAACTTTCTTTTTTGTAGCAGGTTGTAGATATTATTATTTATACCATAGTTACTTATTCATTATACAAAGACAACATTCACGGTAGAACGAAGAAATGCTAATGTCTGAATAAGTAGGTTGATATTTCATTTCTTGATTAACATTATCCGGTTCAAAGTATAAATAAATGATACGTTGGTTGGTACAAGTCAAGTTGACCCATCGATATTATCTAAGTATATAGGTAGCTGTAGTGTAGACAATGATTTAACTAAATTATTCTCGGTTGCTTTGTAAATCAATGTGGGCTGGTAACCTAAGTAGGTAGTCCCTTTTGTTCTTAGAAATAGGTAGATATTAAGTAAAGGCTTCTATTATTGCTGACTCTTGTTAACTTATTACCCGTACCCTGTTAGAACCTTTTCTTTTGTCTTTCTTAGCCCTTCAAAACCTTGTTTCTTTGTTGCAGCGACATACCCGTTTGACTTGACAAAGACCAGACTACAGATCCAATCCGAGGTAGCGGCCACCAAAGTAGGATATAAGGTAAGGCCTTAACTAAAGACCTCTTTCCTTACCTATACAGAGGACCGTTAACTGCATACCTTCCTAGTCAAGAGCCGTGAGGTTCTGACACTGTCGTAGGTTACATTAACATAAATTGATATGGACTGTGGTCATCGTTCCTTTGATGTCGATAGTGACGTAAAATATAGTGTTCCTTGATGTTAGTAATGAATCAGTTGAAGTGAAGTAGAGTAGAAGTAATACCGCTACATGGGTTTAAAATAAAAAAAAGAAAGTCGGCTGACACATTCACGGTGTAAATGCACTACTTCCGTTTCAGATAGAAAACCATGGGATGATCAAGACAGTAATGGCCATAGCCAAGCAGGAGGGCATCACCAAGCTGTGGTCGGGGCTGATGCCGATGTACCAGCGGCACGCCATCTACTCCGGGAGCCGGCTGCTCTTCTACGAGGAGTTCAGGAGCCGGGTCAGCACCGACGGGACCGGACAGATCTCGCTCGGCTACGCGTCTTTGGGTTAGTCGAAGAGTTTTTGTTTGTTCTAGACTGATGGTGGACGTTTGCCTGATGAAAAAGCAATTTTAACCATTCTGATGTAGCTTTAATTTTGAAATTGTTGAGGGTTGACATTCGATAATCATAATAATATTATTGCATCCTCTTCATAACGAATCCCTGAGGTCTTTACTGATACTATTAATGACTCTTAATGAGAAATCGACTGCCCAAGGCATTTAAATTTTACGGTTTACGTCAATGTTAGGTATAAATAATTGATATCTAATCAATTGGTTTCAACGTCATTTTGCCTGCGATAATATTAAAGCATCAACGAACGAACTGCGCTAGATTTTACCATGAAGCTAAGAGACATTACACTGCAATCCACCCACCTAATCTTCCATGTATACCGTCCACGCTACCGGTCCCGTAACACGCTTGTTCTCAAGTCCCACAGGCGGTCTGTTAGCTGGCTCGCTGGCGCAGCTGATCGCGTCGCCCACGGACCTGGTGAAGGTGCAGATGCAGGCGGAGGGGCGCCGCCGGCTGCAGGGCAAGGCGCCGCGCTTCGCCAACTGCCGGCAGGCCTACGCCATGTTGTATGCTGAGAGCGGGATTTGGGGCTTTTGGAGAGGTTCGTTTATTGTTTTTAAACTAAATTGGGTCATCGCATCACAACCCATCACGTCCCCACTGCTGGGGCTCGGGCTTTCTTCCAATGAAGGCAGGGTTTTAGGCCTAGTCCATCATGCTCATCACCTAGTTGGTGGACTAAAGGTGGGTGATGGGTAAAGAAGCATAAATGATTTCTAAATTATAAAATTGTGTAGGCGAGAAGAGCTCATAACCGCTATATCTGTGGCCCAGTTCTAGCTAGGCATGTATTATTAAGCGACTTTGTTAATTTGGTTGACGCGATAAGAAGAAGAATTTATATGGACTAGGAATTTGAACGTTTTCTTCATAAACAGTCTCGTTTTATTCTTGTGATAATGGATCCTAGTTTGCGATAATTTTACTTTAGCATTGCGCAGAGTAGGTTATTAATTGCACTTTGGCCTATAAATAGATACTGACTGGCCTTCTGCACTAGCCCTGCATGTGGAATAATTGATTAGTTCATCCTAGTATAGGTGCACGTTCTTGCTGTACTTATACTAATTATTGTAACTAAGTAGGTACTTACTGTAAATGTAGGAAAGCTAAACGTATCCGTATCCATGAAATACATCATAACTACATCGACTGAACTATCTATAGTCTATAGATGCAACATAGATATATAAATAAGACAACTGTTGTATTTCTCATAGCATTTTACAACTCGCACATTCCATGCCACAGAGAATGTACTGCTGTTTACTAAAACAACTTCTCTAGCATATAACGTAAAACTAATTAACCATACAAGACGTCTAACAGACTCTTCCCACAACGCTATATCCCTATTCGCGGTCCCTGCTCCAGAACTTTTCGCTATCCCAACGGACGGCTCCAGAATTTATTAGGACATCTGCTCAGGTGCTCAGCTGTTTCTACTCCCACACTCTCCTTCCCTCGGTCTCTTCTTTTCGCTACCTACCTCTACCTTAAACCTATAAATTTCCAGGAGCGGTACCGAACGTGCAGCGCGCCGCCCTGGTCAACATGGGTGACCTGGCCGCCTACGACTTCACCAAGCACTACCTGATTCGAGAGTACCATCTGGAGGACAACGCGATTGTGCACTTCGCGGCCGCCTTCAACGCGGGCTTCGTGGCCGCCGTGGTGGGCACCCCCGCTGACGTCATGAAGACCAGGCTCATGAACCAGCCCGTCGGGCCGGATGGAAGGTGAGTTTTAAGTTTTCGAGGACGTTTTAGAGGGTAAATTGAAGTGTTGAGCAGAAATCCAGACGTAATTTACGTGGGTTGGTTTTAGTTTATATTGATACTCGACCGGAAAAGAGGGTATATCTATATAGCTTAGGGATTGTGTCTGTGACAAATAAGCGAGATCACAAAATAGATTACTTAGCTCCAAAACGATTAGGTACTCCAAAACTCTTGCTTCTATCTTTTTGTAAGGTTACATATCCGACGGAGACGATGAACAGATAAAAGAAGCGTGCGTAGGACTGCAACCCGACACTAGTCCTACGAGATTAGACAGCAGCAGCCGGCGGAATTCCCGACAGTGGCTAAATCCGGAAAGCCAAACAGAGAGTGTTGTGGCCACCCTTGTGACAGGGCTATGTCCAGTAAAAGACTACGGGATGATGAAGGAAATTAGATTCCATGTCCACCTCACCTAGGTATACAATACATAGACCTGCTAAATCAGTATAGGATAATAATGCCTAGCGAATGTTATTTAGTTATTTGGCTTCAGTGAAGGGAAAGGATTCCCCGATGACGTCATCGGCTTTCAGTAAAAGCGGAACAATATATGATTCACTCTCGTTCCGTGTCGTTGAACTCGATATCGACCTATGTGTTTCCGTCTCGTAAATAAATAACTGAGGATCCAAGGGCTCTTACGTAAGTCTTATTTGCAGTTGCACGTAGGTAGGTACAAAAATGTTTGATGTTATGCAATCACGATCATTATTATAACAAAACTACACAGCAAGATTTTAAAGAAGTGGCATTTGTTTCTTTCTTCATAGTTATAAAAATTTTATTATCGTGATTCGTGTTCTACACATAAAAAATAGAATTGCTTCAATATATAAGAACTTAAATTGTCATAACATACCTACAGCTATCACATTTTATCGGATAGCACCGACTTTTTCGTCTGTATTGTTTATAAAATATACAACTGCCGTTACATCAAAACAATTTAGGTCAATAGTCATTATCAAGTTTTTTTACAAACTCATAACAAACATTCTTATTGGACCATCACGTGTATGGTGTTATGCAACTCTCGCAGTCTTTACACTATTTAATCTATTTATACGCAAACTCAAATGTGAAACTTGCACTAGGTACATATACACCGCTAAAATACAATGAACAAAACTTATGAAGCTAAAAGACGAAGGAAGCTCTTGACAAAAACACTCATTACACAAACAGACACAGATCAAAGTTTATTACTTTGTAATAGAAGCCCTATTTTTAGGTCAGGGGTAAAACATGTGTTTTGGGGTGCCATGCCGTTTGTTTAGGGTAACATTTCGTAAAACACCGGCAACAAAGGGGACAGTTGGGCCACTGTAGGGGCTAGGCAAGGCGGCCGAGGTCGCACGAAACGGGGTCAAAGTCGTAACTAGGGTATGGTGAGTGGGAACTAGGTACAGAGTTACAATTTAGAGGTCGCGACGGCCGCTGTTTAGTTCACAGCTGCTGCGTTGAAAGCTTGCTAACGGCATCTTTCGAATTCGTTCGTCTTTATGTGTTTTGAATGGCTACTGTATTGTATGCAGCCCTCTTCTAACATTTCCCTTTGATGTTATCAGTGAAAGGTTTAAAAAGTAGATAACGTATTTCGTCTACAGTGTTATGGTGCAATAGACGCAACCCTAAACATGAAATTAAGTGCCTTTATTCCAATTTGTATTAAAATAGGGTTGTATGTTTCCTGTCGCGTTTGATTTATAACTTCACCTTGAGGCCGTGGTAATTTATATGAAACCATCCGTGTGTCCGGCCAAGGTTACGATACTTTCGATCGATATTCAATTTCCTATTTATCGTACGTCATGTACCTTACTTATACTACTCTACTTACCTTACTTAGTCTACTCCAACTTCAGAACACAATCCATCCAGTACCAAGCCCACTGCTGTGGCATCTTAATCTAACCTAACCATTTTAATTTATTTCCCAGGGGCACACTATACCGAGGGATGATCGATTGCCTGCAGCAGACCGTGAAGAATGAGGGCATCCTGTCTCTGTACAAGGGGTTCCTACCGCTGTGGATGCGGCTGGGGCCCTGGGCGCTCATCAACTGGATCGCATTCGAGAACATCATGCTCGCTATAGGAGGGAAAACCTTCTAGAACTAGTTATTACTAAGGGCCAGTGTTTTGTACCCTAGTTAACTTAACCATTGGTCAAAGTCTATTTCAAGCATGACAGCTGCATATAAATTTTATTGGTGTAGTAATGGTTGTGACTTTGTACCAATGGTTTACTACGGATCAAGAAACTGGTCCTTACTGTGCAGGATATTGAGGCAGTTTAAATCTCTCTCTATACTAGGTTGACGTCCAAAGGGGGGGTGTGTGTTGTCGTAGCAATAAGCAGTTATAATCACAATCGACACCAATTTAACTTAATATATTATGTTTTTACTGATTTATATCAGCAACACTGCAATATATTAATTATAGGGTATTATAGATAATACCTGTTTTAGTTTTAGTACAAAATAATGTAGTTAAGTAGATTGCTTATTGTTATACTGGTTGAAAGATTGAAGGATGGGTGATGTTAAGCCTTTTATAATGTGGTTGAGTCAGTTGAAATGATTATCCCAAAGATTCTATAAATAATAGAAATAAGTATATTTTACTTCATTTTACAGAGTGTTAGGTTTTTAATTTTGTTTGAATACATAGTTAGTATTTGGCAAAGTTACTTCATGTTTATACAATGGGGATTGTAGATAAAAGTAGGTACTTAAAATTTAAAAATTTAATATTTATACATAATATAGCACATTAAAAAAGTGTTATTTTTTTTTAATTAAAGTGAAGTTTCGTCCGTAGTAAGTGAAGCGTCCGTAGTCGAGCGGGCCTCAGTGATCGTAACTGATCGCTGAGGTTAAGCAACAACTGACACGGTCAGCCATTGGATGGGTGACCAATTTCAAGTGGTGCTTTTCTGGACGCTTCCGTGCTTCGGACGGCACGTTAAGCCGTGGGTCCCGGTTGCTGCTTCGGCAGCAGTCGTTAAGCCAAGTCAGAGGCCTTCGGGCGGCTTGAAAACATCTGACAGTCGGGTTGCCCACTTACCCGACAACTCTCTCAGCACAAGCTTGCTTGTGTTGGGGTCCACCAACCCGCACTTGGCCAGCGTGGTGGACTAGGCCTAAACCCTTCCTTCACTGGAAGGAGACCCGTGCCCCAGCAGTGGAGACGTAATGGGTCGTGATGAAAGTGAAGTTTAAATAATTTTTAACAAGGTTTATTTCTAATTATCTTATTTTTTTTTCTACTATTGTAACTGTAGTAATTATGTAGAAACAGTATGCAGTACATTTTTATAAATAGTATGTATTATATGTATTTATAGTATATGTATAGTTTGAGCAAGATACTGACAGCTTTATACTTTACTGTAGTGCAAAGAGTGCAGTACCAGGGATTTAGGCACATTTTTATCTTACATTTCCGAAATCTAACCCACCCTTACAATACTTAATCTTTTATGCAGCAACTATGACAATAACTTTTAAAATTATGATTTAAAATTCATTTAAACCTAAAAATATATATATGAAATGCTGTATTTATGAATATGGTCAACTTTTAATTTAAAAGTAACATAATTTAAATGTAACTTATGAAAAAGATTTTCAATATGAATTATTAGTTTGTGTACCTACATTAGGCTTACCAGTTTTAGACGCCATTCAAATATCTAGGTAAATGTAGGTACCTAATAGAAAAATAGAAAATTGTGATAATGTGTAAGTGTTAAATATAAGAATGTTTATTAAAATTGTTGAACCAAATTAAATGTTGTTTCACTCATTAAGCTTTAGGTGCAATAAACTTTATTTTATGATCTGAAAACTAAACATTGTGTTGTGATGCTGAGATTAATGCTGAAATGAGGAGACAAGAAATGCTAGATATATCATTTAGCATTATAAGTAATTTTCTATTTTATTAAAACCTTGAAAATGTATGTTTAAATACAATTTATTTTCTTACTCATCTATAAAAATAACAATCAATAACTTAAAAAAAACTAGTTGTTATTGTTCATAGTTAAATATATAAATGCATGATGCCACTGCTTCCATTACAAGATTTTCCATTCTAAATCTTAATATAACATAACCATCACTTAGACTATCCTACTTCAAGAATCTATCAACAATATTGTTCATTAAAATGCTTCACATTACAGACTTAGAATTTAAAGTACAGCAAATTGTACTATTACATCATAGAATTTAAAGTCGTTTTACCTTTTCCACCGAATTGTTGGATCTAAGTAGCTCTGGTGTGCCTGTCGAAAGGATACAGCTGTCCACATCTCGCTACTCCAAGTCCAATAAAAGCTGAAAAATGAAATACTGCTCAAAATTCATCCACTTATAAATATATTAAATAAGGCAATGAACTTATAGATATGGTTAAGAGAAAAAAAGAGGTATAGATCAGTTAGAAAGTTTGCTTGTTACAGTTCACCGCAGTAGTTTTGTAAAGGTGGGTAAGGTATGGTGGGCAACTAGGGTTAATTTTCCATGGTGACATTCTGCAGAAGATTGCAGCTACCAATATCAGTGACTGTTTTACACAGATATTGGAAACATGAATCATTGAGTGTCCAATGTAAAGCTGCGTACAGACAGACCGGCCAAACGGTCGCCAACAAACGGGTTTTGTTTGACCTTTGTTGCTGCAATCTGCCCTGTATTATGTATGATAATATCCATTGTTGGGGCGTTCGTTAGGCCGGTCTGTACGCAGCTTAAGGCAAATAAATTGACAACCATCCAATGGAAGATAGACTGAACTTCACATGCTCCATAGATGTGGGGATGGTATTGATTGGTACATTAAACGCAGTGGTTTTAAGGTACGAATGCTGAATCTGCAGTTACACACAGAAGCTTAATATTAACCAAAACAAGTTCAAATATAGGTATGTTAGCCTTGTTTTAAATAACTACGGTACAGATGTAAAATAACAAAGGAGACCACACCACTCATATAAAAAATGATACTAACCCAACGCGAAAGATGAAATAGTCAATCTACCAGCTTTTGTAGGGTTTTTTCGTGCATGATATGCGAGATAACCCCCAATTCCGAGCAAACCGGTGCCGCTCACCATGCGACAAGAGAAACAATCCCGATCGCGATTTGCTACCACTGAGGACATGGTAAAAGCTATAAATTCACAGTTGTCTATAATTTTAATTGATTCAAAACATTTATTACACAACTAAATCAAATCAAAACAAACAAAATTTAAACTTGAAAAAACGTGAAATCGTAGGTATAAACACAGATAAAAAAATAGAGGTCATCATTATAGTCTGTGAAAATTCATACACATGCGAAGTAAATATGATGACAGTGATTTGGCTGGGGTAGTTTTCTGTACAGTTTGTAAATAAATAAATATAGAAAATAAAAAAGGCTATAGTAAGATCTCTACCGCCGAGCCGTCTCAACATTAGATGGAAACGGATGCGTCGGTGTCCGAACACTCCGAACGCATGCCCACGGATCCTTCGGTTGCGTTAAGCTGCGTACAGAGCGGGCCACCGAACGCCAACGGTTATCCCAACGATGGATATTTTTATCATACACTAGCTGTTCCCGCGCGCTTCGCTTCGCCTTAAAAAGTTTTCACGTGGAAATTCCGGGATAAAAAGTAGCCTATGTTCTTTCCCAGGGTCTAGACCATATGTATATCAAATTTCATTCAAATCCGTTCAGTAGTTTTGGCGTGAAAGAGTAACAGACAGACAGACAGACACAGTTACTTTCGCATTTATAATATAAGCTGTTCCCGCGCGCTTCGCTTCGCCTTAAAAAGTTTTCCCGTGGGAATACCGGGATAAAAAGTAGCCTATGTTCTTTCCCAGGGTCTAGACCGTATGTATACCAAATTTCATTCAAATCAGTTCAGTAGTTTTGGCGTGAAAGAGTAACAGACAGACAGACAGACAGACAGACAGACAGACACAGTTACTTTCGCATTTATAATATTAGTTAGGATAATACAGGGCACATTGCAGCAACGAAGGTCAACGAAACCCGTTCGTTGGGCCGGTCTGTACGTGGCTTTAGGACCATATACTCTAAGGTTAGGACAGACACAGGTATCCCTGATGAAAAGTGGATGCAGCAAGAAATAACAACGTTCATGCTCCTAACTTGTCTACAGCTGCGTACAGACCGGGGCAACGAACGGGTTTCGTTGACCTTCGTTGCTGCAATCTGCCCTGTATTATGTAGTCTGAGCCTATCTGAAACCTAGTTAAACATTGTGAGATATGGCGTTTCGACTTTCTCCGTGTTCGGCATCATAAGGGTCACAGTGACAGTCCATTTTTCTCTCCACCTTTAATTTGCAAGGTGCGGGTGCCTATATAAATAGAGTGAGTCGCCCGCGCGCCTCAGTTGGTTTTTGATTTTTGAAGTGAACACTTCGGCAAAATGGCTCAATGTAGCCACGGTTCTCGTCGGCTTCGCTCCGACGGGGAAAAATATAATATTGAATTTGCGGAGTCCTCGCTGCCGGGAGCTGTAGCGTGATGCGGACCAGGCGGCGCGGGGCCTGCCGGCTGCTGCGCACGCAGCCATTGCTGAGGATTTCGCAACGAAGGTTTGAGTTGATAAGCCGTGAGTAAAATGCTATTATTTACTGCTTTTAAAAGCTCAGCCACTGGTCATAATGCTCCGGCGCTTGGGGTTTTTATCCCACGCAGTAGGGTCCGATTCAATAGTCGTGGTGATGATTGATCACATATTCCGGTCCTACTAGTGGCGCTTGAGCTAGATACTTACATTAATGACCGCTTTAAGTAAAGCATATGTTAATTTTATAAAGGAAAAAAAATAATAAAAAAATATTTTTCTACCCTCAATTTCTAATATTTTTAGAAAACAGTTGATAAAAACTTTGCTATTACAATAATGCACTTGATTATAGCTTATGTAAGGCTTTACAAACAGGAGCTTTCCAGGACCGTCATAGGATTTTTTACAGGAAGCACGTGGCTCCGAGTTTCAGTATGTTGGGACATTGTGGCATGTGCGGCGAGTAATGTGATCCGCCGGTACCTACCCGCTGAGGGTAGGCAGGCCGATTCGGTGAAATTGAAGTTTCGTGTAACCTGCACCCGGCCCTGAGCTCCTGCGCTGGCCGCCGTCTTGTGGCACCTGCATCGCAGCGTACACCCGGCCCTGCGCTCCTGCCCTGGCTACCGGTTCGTGCCACCTGCATCGCAGCATACACCCGGCCCTGTGCTCCTGCGCTGGCCGCCGTCTCGTGCCACCTGCATCGCAGCGTACACCCGGTCCTGGCCCTGGCCACCGGTTTGTGGTACCTGCATCGCTGCATAGACCCAGCCATGCACTCCTGCCCTGGCGGCTATACACCCGGTCCTGGCCCTGGCCACCGTTTTGTGCCACCGGCATCGCAGCGTACACCCGGTCCTGGCCCTGGCCACCGGTTTGTGCTACCTGCATCGCTGCATAGACCCAGCCATGCACTCCTGCCCTGGCGGCTGTGTTGTCCCACCTGCATCGCTGCGCACACCTGGCACTCCTGTTCTGGTTGCCAGATCCAAACGCCCCCTGTCTGGGAAGAGATTTTATGCTCAGCGGAACCGCCTGCACTATTGCTAGTACGGTCATCATCATCATCAGCCATCATTATGAGTGACTTATTTAGAAGGTATCGAGTAACGTGCGCTATTCATCAGTGATTTTGGCATATGCAGACGAACGTTTACTGCCAAGGTTGGTCATGTTAGCCATACAAGGGCACACCAAGGAAGCCTGCAGTCGCCGTAGCCGCATCGGCATGGCTGCCGACAAATCGGGTAACGTGCACCGCTTCTAAAAGTGTTATAGCACTTCAATTTGATGCCTCCGCTGAGGTAGGGTATTCTATTAAAGCAGCTTTCTTCTGAACTGCCCAAAGTGACCTGTAGACTGCTCCTGAGGATAGTTGTGCAATAATTTTTTTATTTCAATGTCTCTGCTGAAGAAACTGTCTAATGCAGCTTTTGTTCTAAACTGCCTTAAGATCATTGGACTGCTCATGGGAATGGTGACGCACGGTAAGTACAGGAGCGTTACTCTATACTGATGAGAAACGAACGAACGAGAGCTGTCGTGCAATCGGCACGTTTAATACATACAAACAGATAGAGCGGCTCGCGCCGCAGTGCACTGAAAGTTCGTTTTTCGTCATATAAAGTGACCCCCCAGACACTATCTTAAGTGTCATGACACATCGGCAGATTCCAGCTTTGAGTCTTTTCTTTTCCCGGCTGTGAGCAAAGTGAATCCCACCGGCGAGTGTTCAACCTAAAAGCACTGAGCTAATTCCTGATTTCGTGAAAGTCGCTGTTGCTATACCATACCGCTTCACAAGTTACCGAATTCATTATGATCCTACTGTCGGGTGATCATGATCGGAGTGTCATCGCGGTTTCTGAGTGGCACCATATTAGCTGTCTTCTTTATGTCCCAGTGGATTGTGAGTGTGTATCCGAGCTCTTTGTTGAAAAATGCGTGAACCTCCTAACGTAACGGCACCAGTAATGGACACCTTAAGGATTTTTTACGAATGATTTGGCTGTTACTCGCTCAATTTTTGAGTTAGAATATTGAAAGTTGGTATGAATCGTAGGAATATCATGCCGTTTAAGATGAATGTACACTAGCTCGATTTAATCTATTGGTTTTTCAGTAAATTGTATATTTGTAAAAAATACCTAAAACCACAGTGATGGACACCCAAACTCCAGTTATGGACACCCAATGTTGGACAGTGTTTTTTTATTGAATTAAAGTATAAAATAGTATTTTATACTTATATTATTATAATTATATCGATTATGAGTAATCATAAACCGTAATTATGAGTAATCATAACCGTTTACACAAACAGGATTGGTTGCAATGTTAATGTTGCATCAAAGATGGCTAATACAACTTTCTGAAAAAAAAGTTTTACATAAACACTAAAATTTCTAATTCATAACATTATAAATCCTGTCCTCCTGCATTTTATTCTTCTTCTTAGTATAATTATGTTCCCACAGTGGGGCAGAAGGTAAACACAACAGTTTTCTATCCAAGACTGTGGACAGTAGCCTTTGCATCGGACCACGTCATTCAAACTTCCCGCATCTCCGTCCGATCGAGCGCCGCCAGGTCTATTTAGGGCGGCTTTTCTTATGCTTGCCCTGCGGATACAATTCGAGAGCCTGTCTCAGGGTTTGGAATTTGTCTTTGTACGCAGGCTATGGCTATTCCAACTTCGTTTTATCTGTGAACCAACAGGATCTTCATGGCAGCTTTTCCTCAGATCTTTGTTGGAAGGTTCCGCGAAGGACAGCGGTTAATGAAGACCTGCAGCTTCTGTGTACCTATTTGTCTTTGTGGTCTACCAGGTCTCGCAAGCGTATAACAGTACCGACTTTAGTAACGTTGGTGTTAAATATCTTTCACTTTAATAGAGAGGTGTTTTGACCGCCACATGGATCGCAGACACGCAAATGCACCTTTGACCGTATCAATACAGGCGCCCACATCTAGGTCAATGCCACCATCGCCTGCAACAACTAGGTAGCGTTAGTAGATGAGCCAGGATACGGGTCCCAACTTGTTCCGTTCCTACGACCCTCTCGTCATATCAGACAGACAGATATCATCTGGGTTATCCAGGTTTTGCATTTACACTAGCCAGAAAATGCCTTTAGTTTAAGTCTTAAGTTTTCTTTAGACAACCTTTTCTCTCACTTCCCTTTTATCTAGTAAAATTTTGCTCTTAATCTATTCTCCTCCTAAAGCCTCTTCTTTTCAAATCCTCTCTATTCATGGTATTCTCAACTTTTCTGGTCTATTTGTCACACTATCACTGTTTATTTCTCTATTTCTTTTCTCTGTGGGGCTGTAAGTACCTGCACCTGGCTCTCTCGAATGGAACCTTTGTGAATATCCCCTAGGTCTAAACTGCCTTCCTAAGTTTGGACCATTTCCCACCATGTTGGTCCACGGCGGGTTGATGGGTTCACATATCTAGACATGCTAAACTAAATTTCAATTAAATTCCGCTCCTGTGAAGGCTTGGATTTTCATGTGCAACTTTGATCAATACTTGTGCTGGAATACTTTAAATAGATGTAGGGGGAATATGTTTGTGTCTCCGTAACACATGGCTGCAGTGGCCATCTTGTGCTTCCATAATAGCATATCCCATTTGCTTGGGCGTATAAGTCTTTCTTGAAGAAAATAAAAAATCCAGTTATGGACACCCAATTATGGACATGTGTCCATAACTGGATTTACTGAAAATTTACAAACCAGTAATGAACACCCCCTCTGAAATCATTTCCATAAAAGTAAGCTCTCCTATTATTTTGAAAATATGTGCGTAATTCAGTATAGTTTCCATAAAATCACAGCATTTTAATATAACATAAAATAAAACGAAATAATCAACAAAAATCTACACCTAACCTCTTCGAAGATTTCCTTATTTCCTTATCAAATTTGGGTTGAATTGGTGAACCTCCGCCAAATGAACTTTTTTGCCTCACAATTTTTAATCTAAATGGATGACATAAAGTCACTTGTCTATATAACAAAGGAGGGATGTATAGGCTTTGAAACTAAGGTGTTGTAATTTTCGTAAAACTATGCATACTCTTATTTTAGACACTATAAGTTTGTAGTGTCCATTACTGGTTCCATGTCCATTACTGGTGCCGTTACGTTACGCAGCAGCTGTCTACTAGTTGTGTATCTAATAAATCGAGTAACGGTGCTCCTGCACGAGACGACTACCTTTTGGTAAAATTATAACTTCCACTATTCTGGGAACATGCATATACCTACTGTGTACTGTGTATCACATCACGTGTAGCCGCAGCCCTACTCAATGTACGGGGCTAGATAATAAACAATGGCAGTCGTCATTAAATTTCTATGAATTTCGAAGGTCATCATTTGGAGCACAATCCAAAGGGTGAAAGTACCTATTCATGCCTAAACGGCTTCTCTAATGAAAATGTATTTTTAATTTGATTCTGGCGCAAACGTTTCATAACTATTTTTCAACACTGTATCTGCTGAAACTACTTAGACTGACTGGTTAAGATGCAGACGTGCCGTTTTCACAATTCCATTTTGAGTAATCCTCAACTGTTTTATGGATTTTTCATTTAGTTACGTAACTAGTTACCAAGTAAAAAATTACTTGTGTCATGCTCGTACTCGCATCTCATTTAGGAGCTCTCTGGCCTCTAGCTGAAGGCTAAAACTGGTATATATATCTACTAAGCTAGTACAGAGTTATAACCGGGCAGCGGTGACATGGTAGCTGCTTGATTTATTAGTTTGCTGAAAACTTTCTAAATAAGTAATAATTATTAGTCATAATAAACTCTTCGCAGTTCTTTCAGAATGCAATACCAGGTCGCTGAAGTAGGTAACCTTCCTTAGCTGGACAACAACAAGCCTTTTTTGTTTTAAAGAGTGTCACAGTTATTCGCCGTTCCACTGTCATATCGATGTTCAAGGACTTTTTCTTGGGTATAGCTAACTACCTACGTTTACCTATAGATAGCCGCAAGCTATCTGCTGTTGGCGAACTGTCAGTTCTGATTGATAAGTCAGGCTCGTCCAACTGTCCATGTTCCCGCCACCATGATTGTTGCTTCCACAGATTAGAGAGTCTATGTTGGCTGTCGTTGCATCAGGTCTGATCAGGTACAACTAACATCTTTACGTACCATCTTTATTTAATCGAGCTATTTTATTTTGTTTTATCTAGGTTGACTTAATGGTTTCAAAATCGAACCTACAACAATGTAAGTAGGTACCTACCTACGTACCTTTGAAGTTGCAACAAGGCGAAGCCTTAAGGTTTTGGCCGAGACCTGCCCTTAGTGTTGACGAACATACCTAAAGGTGACCTTGTTAATGTTTTTCATATGAAGTACTGAACATTTTACTTATCCTGGTGGCATGACTGATCATTTACTTACCCAGCTATAGTGCCACAATCTTATCTGTTCCGGTGGTCAAAATGTGCAACAACGAGACGTCATTGTCAAACGTCATTTCATACTCTGTGCGTTATTTGAGTTGTCAATTTCTGCGAAGAAGCTGACGCTACGTTATTTAATTTGTTTTTTGATTTTTAGGGTGAAATACTGCCAAAAACGCTGTAATGTGATGCAAGAAAAGTAGTACTATATACATATATTGGCTTTTATGCAGGAAGAATAACGTATTCAGGCGCCTTTAATTCCGTTTGAAAAATTGGAAGAACGAGTTGCAGCGGCTACAGGTTAGTGTTGCCAAATATGACGAATAATTTTACCCATATATTCTCCATGTAATTTTATGAAATATTTTCCCGAGAGGCCCGTGCCCCAGCAGTGGCGACGGGATGGGTCGTGGTACTCGTGATGAAAAGTATATAATCTTTATTTTTCTTTGGTTACAGGTGTGAGGACGTGACATGATACTTTAAATCTTAGGCAATATACCAAGAAGAATTTCGTGCACCTGCAGCGATTTTAGACGAAATAATGATGATTTATGACATGTCATTGTTTTCCCAACTTATCAAGAGTTGGCTGAAAGAAATTGCTTTTTAGCAATTAGCCTTTGTCAAAGTCAAAGTCAAAGTATTTATTTGTAAACATACAATGGTCTTAAATATAAATTGTTAGTTTCTCTATGTTTTGCCATACTTATGGCGTACAAATTTGGAAGGAGACCCGTGCCCCAGCAGTGGAAACGTGATGGGTCGAGATGATGATGATGATGATGAATTAGCCTTTGCACACTGTCTGAATTTCTTTTAATTGTATGCTTTTGTTTCTTGTTACTTTAGAAAATGTAAAATAAAGTGTTCAAAAATAATACTTAATTAATAGTTTTTTTAAGTCTATCTATCTCGTTATTCTCACGACCCACATATATTGTATCCATTGTAATCTAGATTTAATCTTCTGTATCAGAAGCAGAACATAATCAGAACTAATTTTATTTCTGTTCGCCGTGGACAAATTTTCCATACAACAAATGTCGTTTGATATATTATATCCACTTTCATTTACTATCGACCCTATATTTTGATTTATCTATACTTATGAATGTATTAAATTTTGCCTATTTCTGGTTTAAAATTATAACAATAGGTAATAGCAGAAATGCATTGTCGTTTAAACCAGAAATAGGCAAAATTTCATCGATGGCATCACTGGATTCCATGACAGCGACGCCGCCACCGGAAACACGGCTAGTATGGCCATAATAAGACAACATGTGAAGTGACTGATTAAATTGAGTCACTTTTTGATATCAGTCTTAAATGTTAGCATAGGGTGTACATGGGACTCGTTTTATTTGTGTGATTCGATATAAGCCACAGTGACACTGAAACTTTTCTGCTCTGTGGAAATATGTATTTCATTCGTTCTTTTTTTAGAAAATCCCTCATTTGTGGCTCTTGTTTGTATTGTCTATGACAATTTAAATGTCACCAAACGTCAAATTTGAAGAAAATTTTCGCTGTTTGGTGCGTTTGAGTGAAATATTTTGGTAATATTACCATTGCATTTTTGCATTGCGCTACCCCATGGGCTCATATTGGCTCATTAACTACTTTCTTGAGTTTCTTGGACATCGTCACATGAAATAATATACGACCGAGCTTGCTCCCGACCAAGCACGATCAGATTCCTTGGGAGTTCTTCGGCAGACGATTTCTATGCACCGGCTCCATGAGACGAAGAACAAAACAGCATGCCACCTGACTGATGACCCACCCACCGTTTACCCGGCCCCAGGAGCTAGAAGGCCTTGAGACAAAAGCTCGGGCAGGATCCTGACGGGCGCAAACGAATATCATCTACTATGCTTGTCCCACGGCCTGACTGGATAATATTTATATAATCAATGGAAGGAAAAAACAGTAGGTAAGTGCCAGTACCAGTCACATGTTATTATAATTGGGCACATGCACACAAAACAACTCAAAAAACTTTTTTCACTTGGCAGTACTTGGTCAACTAGGCCATTCATTGGAAGGAAACCCGTACCCCAGCAGTGAGGACGTGATGGGCTATGATGATGAAGATGACAATAGGAGTCATAATCTTAGTTCATAAGTATAACTAAAATCTAATGAAACATTTTTGTTTGTTACAGAACATTGAAATTGGCTCGTAAGCAAGACGGAAGATGGTCAAAACCGGTCAGAAAATGATGGCCTAGACACGGTTGGAGAGCTCTTGTTGGCAGAAACCACCTGAAGATGGTCAGATGACATCAGCAACCTTATGGTGATACAATGAACCAGAGCGGCACCGAACTGAAAAAGTTGAAAAACTTGGCATACATACTATGAGACCTATTTGATGACTGATATAAGCCAAGTTCAGACTGATTATTGTGATAGTTGGTAACTAAGAATACCTAATATGCTTTTATGGTGTGTGAAATAGTATACTTTTTATAATTTATTAATTAAAAGTTTAATAAATGTTTTACTTACCTAAAGAAAATATTATATTTTTATAACCATTTAATTTAGTTATACATGCTAGCATATCCACTTATTTTTTTATAGTTAGTGTGTTGTTGATAAATAATAAAGCCTGACTAGGGTTTGTCGCTGTGGAGAAAGGATTAGCATCAGTCGCTGACTGCCCGGTGTGCCAGACTTATTAAATGTACAGTTTATATTATGATTTACATTTCTTGAACTCCACATTTAACATTCAAACTATTCAATTAGCCACTTCATTTTAGTTAGTGTGTTGTTGATAAATAATAAAGCCTGAATAGGGTTTGTCGCTGTGGTGAAAGGACAACCAGTTAACATAGCATCAGTCGCTGACTGCCCGGTGTGCCGGACCTATTCAATGTATATGATTTACATTTCGTGAACTCCACATTTAGCATTCAAACTATTCAATTAGCCACTTCATTACCTACATACTTTGACGTGAATAGGCAAACTTAAAGTATATGGGAGACAACTGAAAATCAGTGGTTTGTTCCTAAGGGCAAACATATGCACTGAGTTGCTTCCAAACAAACTAATGTCTATCTATCTAACTTCTTAGCACATGTGAGCGACAGGATTTGAATCCACATTTCTTCCGTGAGGGGCGGGCGCTTACCCGTCTGAGCTAACACCGCTACATATAAATAATATACTTAATGTATAATTTTAGTCAAATAAAAAAGAGGATGTGTGTTTTGACAAATGTTGTTTTTAAAGCATTTTCAACGGGTTATTTGAGTCCCGGATCATCCTCCCTATAAGTATTATAGTAATTTTCCTTTCCTGCATCTCTTCTTGTAGAGCAAGGATGAAATTAACAAAGACTAAACAAATAATTATTTGTGTCACATGTTATCACCACCTTCGAACTTGAGTGATATAATGCTACCTAAACAAATGTCAAACTGAGACATGTGTGGATAAATTGGTACACCCATGTTAGGAAATAAGACAAATCTTCCAATCTCGCTGTCAAAATTGTAACTCACATCTTGTAGTGATTATTTCGTGTTGGCCATGTTAGCGTTTGTGAGGACAACTGGTATCACACAATTTGTTGCAACTAGCTGTCATTTATATCTTGTCACCGCCATACTGTGCTACGCGTGCTGATAAGATTGTGGCACTATAAGACATGTTAGCCGGGTTTCATTTGTCAACTATTACAATTGTTATTGTTGTGTTAATCAATCTTTATTAATTGATGTCATCTACCAAGGAATGCTGCCAGAGCTCATAATATTCACACATGATGATACAGAATGATAGTAGCCCACAAAATCGGTGCAAAGGCTTATAAAATAACTTTCCTTCCTAGTAGGACTGCACAGGAACTCGTTAACCGCCGAGTTAGTTAGAATACAAAATTAGACTGTGTGTTACTTGTCAATCTAGAATATGAATATAGTGACCTGCATCATGTTTTGAAAAACTGAATACTTAGTTATCCGCCAGTGTCACAGCCTTCATCTAATCTTTTCCAGTAGCTGATGAGGCTGAGATATTTAGTAAAATTATCTTCCCTTCAAGCACCACTCCTCGTTCCAAGGACTAGATGCCGCGCCAGGTGTTGCAGGCTGTGTCGTCGTACAGGGCTGACTGAGCAGGTCCTCGAGGCTCCAGGGTCGGCTGCTGCATTTCTGAGGTCAGTCCAGAATTACATACCCTAGTCAGCATGTGCTGACCTGAGCCCCAGCGGCCTGGATCGATATTCTACATTTTACAGCTTTTAAATATTGTTGCAAAGTATTTCACTGGTTCCATCCATTCGGCTAGTGTATGTTAAAAATATTGCCTTGACAATAACAAGATTTTGATCAATAATTACTTATAAGTATTGCTTTCGAAGAGGCACTGTGTGTATCCATATGTATAAATACCTACCTATATGTTTAGGTACATACCTTCCATAACTTTCTGACAAGTCAGGAATAATAAGGAAGTACTTAAGTCTTATGTATACTTATACCTTTCTTTTTAGTAGGGTAAACGTACCGGTTTGCCGGCCACTACCCCTTTCCGGCCACTTCGCACATTATTTTGAATAATAGGATAGTATTGAGACATCTCCTTTCTATTTTCGCGCCCTTCGACCCGAACGAACATCAAGGTTCATAATCCAACGGCATGGCCTCGAAATTTGCGAAATGAGCCCTCAGTCACCATTTCAAAATTTTGTGTGTGGATGCGTGGCAAATTTAGCAGAAAAAATAGCAGGTGGATTGATTCTCAGAGGTAAGTTTTTAAGTATTCCTACTGTTTTATTAGTGATTGAATTGGTTTGTGTGTATTAAAGTATGTTTAATTTCAATATTCAAGTGCCTAAACCACCCTAAACATTAATAAACAGTAATATTTTTGGTGGTCGGACAATAGGTTATCGATTTATTTCAAAATCTAGTTTCCGGCCGGGTGGTCGGAAACCGGTATAAGTGTAGTCATTCAATTTTGCCTATATTGCGGAAACCTTAAATGCACTAACATAGATTCCATTATATTAGTGAACAGCTAGAATTTTGTGAATTGACAACTAGATTCCGGCCGCCAGAATACCTCATAGTTTCAAAGATATGACCTTAAAAAAATATCGAATGTTTAGCGGCCGATAACCAGTTAAAACAAAACCTGTTTCCGGCCGTCGAAATAAGCGGCCGAAAATAGGTAAAAATTACACCTTATTCCGGCCGTCTGAAATAGTAGGTGGCCGAAAATAGGTAAAATTAAACCTGATTCCGGCCATTAGATAATAAAACGGCCGATAATTTTTATGGATGCCAATGCCAAGAGTAGCTAATTTAATTTGACTTTTGATTTTAATTTGTTATTTCAAAAACCCTATGAACTACTGAATAAGACTCGTTTTTGTACTGTGAATTACGTGGCCGATAACCAGTGCACTGGTGGACGATAACTGGGTAAAATGGCCGATAACCGGTATATTTGCTATTTTTACAAAAAATATATTTTTTTAAATCACGTATAACTGCTACGTCTATAAACTGAAGGTTTTATGAAACTAGACTATTGAAAGATCAAATGATATTTTTTTGGAAAATCTTGACACACTACATTATGATAGAAATTAACTCTGAAGTCAACAAGTCGCTTAAGTGGCCGATAACCGGTACTGTTACCCTATATCTATTACTTAGAAATCTATGCATTATAAATTTATAGATTCAAATATTTATCTACTGATATACTCATCAGTAGCTTATGGGTCACAGTTGGTTTTCTCTCCACCATGCGATAATAAACACATCTCACAATGTTTAACTAGGTTTCAGATAGGCTCAGACTACATAATAGACGCATTTTTCCTGAAATAAAAATGACATATTATGTATCTAGCCTATCTGAAACCTAGTCATTTCTGCATGGTGATATTACAACTGAGGCGCGCGGGCGACTCACTCTATTTATATAGGCACCCGCACCTTGCAAATTAAAGGTGGAGAGAAAAATGGACTGTCACTGTGACCCTTATGATGCCGAACACGGAGAAAGTCGAAACGCCATATCTCACAATGTTTAACTAGGTTTCAGATAGGCTAGATACATAATATGTCATTTTTATTTCAGGAAAAATGCGTCTATTATGTATGATAAATAAGCATCGTTGGGATAACTGTTGGCGTTCGTTGGCCCGGTCTGTACGCAGCTTAACCTGCATTTTCGACCATTTATATGTTGCAGTTTTTATGCGGGCAATCTGCGACATGGTAACTCAGGCGACTTGCTCAAACAAAAGAGAATGGCCAAATCTGACTCGCTTATTTAATACTTTGTTTGATAGGTCTATTATGTTAAACTCCCTACTCTATCCACATTTCCCAAAAACACTGGCTCCAGCAGATCTTTGACCTCAGGTCGAGTTTAGGTCATAAAACTACTCTTTGTAAACCCTGAATGACATCTATGCGGTCAAAGTGGGTATGTCCTACTCCCAACTCCGCATTAAAAAATATTTTTAAATAATGTTGTACCAGTGAGGTGACCGGAAATAAAAGTCGATATTTACAATATTAAATTTATTAGTAAAAAATATTATACATCTTCCACAATATTGGAGAATCATAACTTAATTATTTAAATATTTTGATTATTATAGATTATAGCACTTCCATTTTATAAACTTTCCTTCATGCACTAGTCACTACAGCGAGAAGCAAATAGTTTGTCATAATTGGTGAAAATATATTTGAAATTACAAGTAACTTATAAGTATACAGTCTACAAGACCAAAAGACTGTCAAGAAATAAAAGAAAATGCGAATTCGTTACAATATGAATTATCAGAGTCCTTACTGGTTAAGTTAATTCACAAACATGATTACGTTTTAATTCCTATCAAATATGTTGCCATAAATATAGTAATTTTGGGTACATTACAATAACAAAAATAAATATCTACATTGGATCAACGAGCACTCAAAGTTTTATTAATTTCAAAGTCTTGACTAAATGTTAAACGCTAACTAAGTACAATGACACGTCGAGTGCCACAATATACACCATGTATTATTGAGAAATAATTGACCGACATATTCCACTCTGTTTTATAACAAAACATTTATGTAATTTAATGTGCTCTTGATGCGTCGCTCAAATGCTTTGTAACTAACAAAGTAGAATAGCCCGCCTTAAAATTAGTGATTTCGCAGAATTTACTTACTACGTCATCTTACATTAATTCTTTATTAATGGTAGTTATACGAATTTAAAGACAGCTTCGTCCACCTTATAGTTAAAGTTAAACTAAGGCTGTAATTAGAGACATCAAAAGCGAGAAAACCTTACATCGTATGCATAGTTTAGAGTTTATTTTAAAATTACAATGCTTCGCTGTATGTACATCTACACTCAACTGTTGTCATTAATTAATTGTATACATATCGGCAATCAAACTTGTGCGGAAACAAACGTATTTAACAGACGCTAAGCTAGGGAGAGCTACACATTGTATTATATTCTCCTACATGACTAAGATACCAGATTACACTTTTTGTATAGCTATGAAAATAAGACCGAATGCGTAGAACGAACTTAACACTATCACTTAACTTGTAAATGGTAAATATTTAAAAAATGAGCATTAGATACTAATAAAAGGATAAATAATGTTCAAACTTTAAAAATCACATTATCAAAACCATACTGCCGGGAGCATCAGCAATAACTGTAGACCCCGTTACCTTTCTGTTACTTAAAAATATATACGACAACGAACTACAAATAACATTCTGGCACATAATTATCGAGGACAAATTTGTCACGAACGATATGAGATGTTGATATATTCGTCACTTTGATAGCGTACATAATATAAGCGAAGACACCATGAAGTTTTGTACTTCCTAATCTTACCGCATAGAGCAACATCAATAAATTGGTGCCAATGCACGATGCCCATGTTATAAAGAGGGTCAGGCATTTCTAAAATAACGCGTTATTATTATTATTACACCCCAAAAAGCAAATGAAGACTGTAGGACACGAAGCACCAAATACTCGCCAAAAACTCATATACACTCGTTCTCGGCTACGCCTTGCGCGACGAAACTTTGAACTTTTATCATAATTTGCTTCAACAAAGCTTTTCTCCTGAACGTCACAGAGCAAAAAAGCGAGTTTTGTCTATGGGGTCATAGCCAGCCATAGACAACGCCATATCTTTTAGTGTCAAGTCAAGTTATAATCTATGATGACCACAGACAATTTTAAGTGGATGGATGATTTACATCTCATCTGGGTTGCTTTCCTCTGCCGCAGCGGGTGTGGTCGGGAGCGGCGGCTGGCTGGGCCCCGCTTGCGGCTCTGATGTGAGGGAAAGCGACGGGTTTCGCCACTATGAATGATAAGACGTCACGTATGACGCCGGGAACAGGCCGCGTCGGTGAGCGATCTCACCCTGGAAATTAGAAAAATATATATTAGAATCAACGGAGGATAATGTAGAGGTTCTATGTTTGAAGGGTGTAATCAGTCGGCTTTGCGCCTCAGCCCTTCTCCTATGCAGATAGTTGACCTCAATGTCCACCTGTCAACATTTTGATGCGATGAACTTGTTCTACTTTCCACATCCGACTATATTATTTGGCCTCCGACACTATCAAAAAGCTAAAATTCGTATATCACATCACAACGTAATTTGTAAACCTTTTTTAAAGTGACAAAAAGCTCTATGAATTCGGGGGTTATGTACGAATGTACGGTTAGCTGCATATGTAGCTATACAATTTTGTACCTTGTCAATCTAACAAACCGCCTATCCATTCTGATACATTGACGGTTTGTCAGTTTCATAAAGTACAGATGTGTATAGCTACTTATGCAGCTGACCGTACAACCTATGTACTCGTATAACACGTGAAGTATTCGGTACATACCTGCCACCAGTGCTGGTCGGAGCGGTCGGTGACGGTGATGACGTCGCCGCGGCGGAACTCCAGCTCGCCCGCCTCCTGCGGTGTGAAGTCGTACAGCGCTTGCACCAGCATCTGCGGATAGAAGGTTTATACATTGTTATAATTTATTACTATTACTAGAGAAATTTTATTTGAAGAAGCTAACACCTCGGTGCTGTGGTTGCTAATACCCTTGTTACACTCTGAGTCGAGTGGCGACTGTGGCGAGACAGTATCCTCGGCTGAGCACTCGGTCAATTAATTGCTAGCCAGTCATTGGTCCAGGATCGGCCGAGGATACTGTCTCGCTATTACTACTCGGTAGGAGTAATCAGGGTATAAGGAGCTATGTATGTAAGGATGTAGGTACATACAGATATTATACCGTACACGACAAATAAGCAACTTCAACCAGAGAATGGCTTTCCAGTTCTAGTGTCAGTAACAGAGCTTAAAGATTTATACGTTAGTAGCCGACACGCCGTTGCCTACTGTTGCTGCAGTCATGATACATAGAAACCAGCTATGTTGAACAAGTCGTTTGCGGCAAATGCCATCTGTCCACTGTGCTAGTATCTATGGATACATCGTCGCAACACCCAAATTAGTTTTATTCTCGCGTTAGACACGATGTCTTGTCGGTCTAATAAATCTTGTCCAGTGCTTCGTATGAAATGTTTAGCAAAGAATGGTCTAACTGTCAGGTTTATTTCTGTTCCACTATCAGGGTCGTGTGCGCTAGTATTTACTCGGACGTCACGGCTGTATTGACTTATTTCGTGTAGGAGTTTGATTCCAGAGAACACTGCTCCTTGTGTCAACACGCTGGTTCGACTTATTTATTTACCCTGTGACCGAAACTGGGACATTGGACCCTGATGCTTGCATACTTGCAAGTTTTCGTTGTCATCAACAAATAGGCTCTATGACTGGACATAGACAATGGTATCGTTTCTGAAAGCTAATTATTAAGTTTTAGCAATTACAAAAAATACATTTAGCTACTGGAAAACGAGATTTAAAATTATAAGAATAGAGTCGATTAAAAAAAAAATTCATTGAATTTAATGTATATTCCATGTTTGAAATTATAGTTAGAGTATCCTAACTAATATTATAAATGCGAAAGTAACTGTGTCTGTCTGTCTGTTACTCTTTAACGACAAAACTACTGAACGGATTTGAATGAAATTTGGTAAACATATGGTATAGACCCTGAGAAAGAACATAGGCTACTTTTTATCCCGGAATCCCCACGGGAAATCTTTTTAAGGCGAAGCGAAGCTCGCGGGAAGAGCTAGTTATCTATAATTCTATACCATGGACCTTTCATTAATTATGGCTCTGTCAGCCAGTCTAAGTGAAAATGCCGATTACTCTACAGGACAGAATAGAATATAGAGGTCATGGTTCATGTTTTTTTTTTGCTATAATGGAGAACAATTAACGTCCTCCACCAGTAAACACATTGAGGTAACAGCGGCCCATTAGCAAATTAAAGTCAGCCAGTACATAACAAATACATTATAAAATAGGTATACAGAATGTTCTACTAAACTAGTATACTGATATAATTTTATCAAACATCGGGCTTTTCTATCTAATTCTAGGTAGGAACAAAAATATTTTCTAAGAACGATGTCAAAATCAATATTGTCTGGAATTCGCTTTGGGAAAACCCGTCTATGACTCAACTACGCCTATAATAGGAGCGAGTTATTTCAGCTATTTTAACGATACCAACAGAAACCCGCTCAAATATACTAAAATATTAATTTACTACATATATGAGTGCAATAGGTATGTGCTTAGCATAAAATATGGGTATTCAATAGCATTAGATTCGTCTAATTCGCGATCAAACTGAGCTAAATTAACCGTGAAAAGTTGTAAGCCTCGCGCGTAAAACGTAAAAGTAAATGAAAACAGAACAAGAACCCAATATAAATATACTTGCCCGTTTGTACCAAAGTATATTTTTATATTTTTTATGCAAAAAAGTATACAATGCTCTTTTTTAAAATGACGCTTTTATACACTTATTAGCATAATACTAAACGAAGAACATTTAACCTAATTCGAAAGTGGCTATAATCTCGAGCCCAGTGCAAAGGCAGATGTCCACAACAGCTGCGCTACTATTTAACCTAGCCCTTACGGGGTATCATCATCATTAGACGAGCAATCTTTATTTTTGTACTTATCTAAGTATGTGCTTTGCCCTTAGTACAGTCAAGTTATTAGGACACGGTTTAGAGATTCTTTATGTACGTTTAATGACGTATTGAATGTACGTATTTAAAATCTCTCACCTATGACTATACTATTAGTTATCGAATATAACTTATTAGTCATTTGCTTTTTTAATTAAACTTGTTTCAGATCAGATTCCGAAGAAGCCGGTAAAAAGACCGCTTTGCCTACAGGGGAATTTTCAGTATATAAAAGGAAACATAATGAAATACAAATAATGAGTCCTTCGTCAAGTCGCGCGCCTTAGAGTCGCGCGCCGCGCGAGTTGGCATCTACTGTTTTTTTATATCATCAACTCGCGTGCCCATGTAAAGTACATGTAAAGTACGGTCAGATGCAAACGAATTGAAACTAACAAATAAAGTTAAATATTGTCCCCTGGCTGATTAGCATAAGAAGTTTCGTTTCGTTTTTGCACATTTTTTGACCATTTTACAAGAAGAAGATCATTATTATAAAACTTTGTACTTAAAAGGGTCTAATATAACTACCAAATTAAAGGAAACCTGCAATATGGACGAACATATTATTATTACCTTCACAATTAACCAACTTATCAGTGGAAATATAAGTGTTGCTGGAAAATAAACGAAGTAATAATAATAATAATAATGTATCGAACTTTTAATCTTGTGATTTTTTTAATATTTATGATAGTTTTACTTAGTAACGTTTGTTATAAAAATCATTTATAACAATTAAAACTGTGATTTGTAGTTCCTACATGTAAGACTGATTTTATTAGTACCTAAGTAATTATTAGCCAAATGCTTTTTTTAGTTGCCTATTGATAATTTTAGCCTTAATTTCATATATTTTGTTTTAAATAATTTAGTTTGATAGTAAGTGCATTGTTTCTCTCACATATTGTGATATTATTGTTTATTTTTATTTGCTTTGTTATATAAGATTATAAAAATATTAGTTTATGTTGATAAGTAATAAGCCAATTTTTGGTTGTTGATTATTATTAGAATATTATATCTTAAATTATACATCTCCGAAAGGATATTGTGTTTTATTTTAAGGTTAAGTCCTATAAAATACCCTATACATTTTAAGTAGTTACCTTAAGCATAAATAGCATAATAAATTATAACTTTTGTGGCTGACTCTACATATTTTCACAGTCGAGCGAGTTGACGACAAAAAAAGTAGGTAAATACGGGAGGGGCAACTCGCACGCGGCGCGCGAGACTAAGGCGCGCGACTTGACTAAGGACTCCAAATAATGACATGTTTTGCAAGGAAACAGGGTTGATTTGATACTGTGACTGTGTGTGCTTTGAATATCAGGGTCTAACGAGAAGTAAACCACACCGTATGACATGAGAGAATCTCAAGACTGAGAATAGTTTATTTTTCATTTTAGTTGCGTAGCTTGAGCATAGTCTATCTTAAGACCATACAGTCTACAATATGGATTCTAAATCAATAAAAAAAACAGTATTCACGAGTAACTGTGTTCTGCCAAAAGTTTATAGTATACGCTTGGATAGTCCTTCACTCAGATCTGTTCCGATTAGTAGGCAAAGCAAAAGAAAAGTTCATAAGTTCAAACACACGGAGAAAAACTAGACAAGGTCAAAAGTGTGATGCCTAGCAGTTAGCAAATAACTAAGCTACACACATCATAAATCAAATTTCCAACGTGCGCGTCATGTTTTATGATGAGTAAAGATATTTCGGAACATGAGCCTGCGACCTCACCTCGCGGTGGGTTCACTAATAATGGGACCGGCGGCGGCGACTGAGCAAAGACGAGTCAGGCGGGTCACTCTATACTGACGAAAAACGAACGAAAGAGAGCTGTCGTGCAAACGTTTAATACAACGATATAATAGTTGTGGCTCGCACAGCAGCCCTCCGAAACTTAGTTTTTCATCATAGAGTGACCCCCAGAGCGATCCGGGTCAGCGATATTTTATTAACGACACTGATGTATGGACGGGCTGAATGCTGAAACACTGAAACTAGGTGCGGTGAACCTTCAGAGATGTGGATTATCCAGGCTTTAAAGTATCGCTGAAGGTTTGAAAAATTTCTTTGCGACGCTATTCTATTATATTCTCTGTGGCGGTGTACAAGTAAGTACGTGCACCTGGCCCTCTCGAATGGAGCCTTTGTGGCCTTTGTGCATATATCCCCTAGGTATAAATTTTCAGTTTGCGACGCTATGTATGACATATTTTTGTAAAGTACGTAATTATGTATAATTTACAATCAGTTTTAGATACATAAATAAAGAACTAAGAACGGGGTTGCAGTAAATACTGTCTAAGCTCAAGGAATAAATAGCTTATTAGCTATAATAGCTATTCACTTATAATATAGTTTCTAGATGACCATTTGGGGAGAACGGTGCCTAATTGATAATGTAGTGGTAGCACACCTGTGGCCTACTCACCCAAGTGGTTCGGTATTACTGTTCCACATAATATTTAATGCCCCACTTGAACATGTTCGCATGTATATTAGCTGTAAATTATATCAGACAATGATGCAAAATATTTGGATTTACGCATATAAGGTCCTATTGCTCGCTTTACGTGCTAGAATCTTAGAGTTATATTTTACGATTAGATGGATAATTATTATACCCGCTTTACTTTAGAGGCCAAAAAAAATTGAATGAAATCTACCTATACAAACATATTAATTTACATAAAACTATTGCTATATGCCTTATTAAATTATAATAAAATTAATATAGCAAGATGCTCGTAGCCGACGCCGCGAATTTTATGATAATTAACGAAACTTGGCCGCCCCTAGGCGATATTATATATTTCATACTTTTCGCAATAATTAAGAGCAACATGCGGGCTCAGTTAATTTTCTGGCTCGCCGCTGCGCTGTGACTTGTATTTACACTTAATTGTTCATTATTATGCCGACGATATTTAGATATAGATAATAATATAATAGGCGTGTCGACAGTATTACATTATCAAAGATTTAATGACTTAAGAGGAAAATACACATTCAAAGGATTTAAAAAACTGATTTAGTTTTATTTAAAAAATTGAGATTAATAAGATTTTCAATAAAATAAAAGAGTAAAATACTGCAATCGGCCATTTTGACTGAAACGCCAATCACAGCGCATGACGTCATACTTATGTACCCTTCACTGTGTTTTGATTACCTTACATACTGATTGCGCGTTACGATCACGTTACGATTGATATATATTTGTTTTTTGTGATTTATCGACATTATAACACGAATCTATCTTTAACAATGGAACCAGGTTTTGTTAAGGCAAACAGTGCAAATTTGCCCAGGATCGATTTATTGATGTTAGGCGAGTTCCTTGCAACAAATAAAGAATTTTGCTCTTCCGAATTTAGAAACGTGAAAACCTCTTTGTAAGTTTATTTTATTAGTATTTATCTTTAACTCTCTCTCTCTCTCTCAGCCTTCTGTAGTCCACTGTTGGACATAGGCCTCTCCTAACGATCGCCACCCCAAACGGTCACCCGCCATCTGCATCCAGCGGCTTCCCGCTACCTTCCGCAGATCATCAGACCAACGGGTTAGGGGGCGACCGACACGCCGTTTGCCGACACGGGGTCTCCACTCCAGAACCTTTGTACTCCAGCGGTCGTCGGCTCTGCGGGCTACGTGACTAGCTACGTTATCTTTAACACTAGATATAAATATGACTAAGTAGCAATCAAACTCGTTTTAAACTCGTAGAAGTTTATTTCGCCGAAGAAGTTTGTTTCGTAGAAGTTTGTTTCGCCGTGCAAGCTTTAACCATTTATCTCTTATTATTTTCTTGTATGGGACATGTACAAACACCTTGTTGGGTGTCTTTATTGATGTATTTTTGCACTGAGGCACTGCACACCGCTTATACACAAAAAATACGCAGTGTTTGTTTACTTTGCTGTTGTAAACAAATTTGACGTACGTAAGTGTGACGTCACACACGACGCCATGACACGGCGAGCTGTTTTCGCGCAGTATTTAAAAATGATTATAAAAATGGCTTTAAATTTCCAAAATCTTAAGTTTATTACCGAAATAAAGGTTTTGTTGTAAACAATAGATGGTTATCTGCATTACGGAAGAGGATTTCAAAATCTTTCGCCTTGCCTATTATGACGCTCTTTATTTATGGATTGGACTAATGTTGATGAAGTTTATACACTGAAACGTATTTAGCTAGTTAAGTGTTATATCATTGAGAAGATCAGAAGACGCACAATAGTTGTCGACCAATCTACTTATTATACTTGATACATAACCATATGGGTATTAGTAGCCTTTCATGCAACAATTAAAAAAATGCATTGAGTATAGTATTATCCGAGTATAGCCATCAATAAGCAGTGTTAAGGTATTTCCACTGTCCAACTACACTCCATTATTATTTCCGCACTATTTATGATTGGAGAAAGAAACATTTCTTTGACACACTGACCACAACAAGAGTAGGCTGTAAACTAGCCTCAACATGCATTGAATAGCAAGTTCCCGACCATCATCATCATCAGTCCTCTCCAACAGGCATTCAACAGCACTACTCCAAAAAAGGCAGTTTCACCACAGCATCAATAACCAAACCCAACCAACTTTAAATACCCCCTAAAAACACTAAAAGTCGCATAACTTTTGAAGTGCTGAATCAATTTTATGCATGAAAAAAAAAACGAAAATCAGTTCACCCTTTTGGGAGCTAAGGTAGGGACAAACAGACACATTGACACACGTTAAACTACAACACCCCTTTCCGTAGCGCGGGGGATAAAAAACAAATGAATGAATGAGAAAGGGGTCAGTCACCTCGCTCACCTCTTCCGGCACGACGTCGCGCAGCTTGACGTCCTGCTGGCGGCTCACGGACGCGGTGCGGTGGTAGTCCACCAGCTCGTTCAGCGAGTTGAACTTCACCACCCACAGGAAGAACTTGCTGGACGCGTCGCGGAGCACCTTGAAGTGCTGCACGCCGTCGGGGCATCTGAGTGAATGAGGGATTTGAATGAGTGAATGAGTTTATTAACTTCGATAGTAGGATACTTCTTCTAAGGATACATGACTAGGGCTGTGGGTAATAGAATCAAAGAAAATCTGTGGTCAATAAAAGTGCTGACAGTCATAGCAATGAGATAATGAGTAAAGAATAAAGGGGAAATATGATGGGTGACTGATGGGTCAGTAAATGGTACAATAGGTGTCAACACCTACCAAGACTACATATACCTTAAAAGGTATAGTCTGCTAAGTTGGAACCTGACAACATTTAAAAAAAAGTCTGAATACAAACAAAAAGAAAACACACTCTTGATCAAGGTACTTACAAGTCAACTTTGTTGGGGTAGGTACAATACAAGTCAACTTTTCGATTCTTCAGTGAATAAAAAAAGATTTTTCATTAAAAGTTAAAACTAAACGCGACAGGGCGCGAGAAAGTTGAATTAGTTCAAACATAAAGTTGGAATATTGATTATGAGCGGGCACGTAGTTGACCGTAGTGTTCACGGGTCAGAAGGGCAAACAATTAAGTAATTAAGACGCGTCAATGAAGATAATGGAAATTATGTTGTTTTGGGACTAAAGAGCTTTTGATGAACGCTGGAAAACTTTGCGAGCGACTTCATTCTGGAGAGTTCTTTCGTAATTAGAAATTAGTCACAATTATTAGAATATGTGTAGAGAACAAGTCCACCACAAATGTATGGTGGTATATTTTAAAAAAATATTCTAATATGTGTAAATTTTCAGTCACCAAGGGTTTGCTATTCCTATTTATTTGTCTACTTAGTAGGCGATGTGTCAGTTCAGTATGTATGCCCTTGCATTATACATACTTCAAGGGAGTGTTCACAATTTGCTAGTATGCTTCTGTTTATGGTAACAAAAAACTACGTTACATTAGAAAGATATTGATATATTAGGTGGTATAATATCCGAGTGGGTAAGTGAAAATTCCCCAATCCAAAGTTTGTCGTAAGAAATAAATCAGCCTTCACTTCAAATAATGCTATATTTAATTTCCATAAGCGTATGTAATGTAAGGGCCATCCATACTCACTACTTGATAAATCTCAAACTATGAAGACCAAAGTTCGCTACTCAAGAGATACCAAATGCAATTCTAAATTTAGCCCCGCTTCTGCAAGTTCAATTAAAATAGATAACTGTCCAGTCGGTTATTGTATTACTGATTAATTACAGCTGTTGATTGTTATTGCCACCTATTGTTTATAGATATTTGTATATTATTATTTATTTCAATGAAGTCGTTTCATCATTTTCTCTTTACAATAAACTATAACACACTAATATTAAAAAGATGAATCATTTGGCTTTATTAATATAAGTGAAGGTAAAGGATGGGCTGGGAAGGTATGTGAAGGAAAAGGATAGGTGATGGGAAGGCGAATGGCATGGAATGATAGGCGGGGTTGGAACTGGACTGATTATGCTAATTTTGGTTGTGATTGTTGTGATTATTTTTGGAATACCAAGAAAGTTTAAAAGATGGCCGAGACATAGGACTCTTTCACGGGGATGGAATAATTAATGGAAGACCATAGGTTTAAATTAAAAGAGGAGTAAATAAAGACGGATGAGATTGCGAATTTGAAAAAAGTTCGCGATTGCTTCACGGGAAACCCTTTAAGCTAGTAGACAATAAAGAATAAAGTGAAAGAAAGCAAAACATTTGGTTCCCTCTCTGTAGGTACTTATTAAAATGCTTGTTTTATCAATAAAGTCGAAGGTTAATGTCAGTCAAATATGCTGAGTGGAGTGTGAGTCATACTCTTACCACAAGTGGCCTTGTTGGGCGACACTACACTCGATACCCTAAATTATTGTCGTCAACTCATCGCGTTGCTATCATATAAGTAAAATTATCAAGTTGGTAGAATATTGAACTTAAAAGCAAGGTAAGACTTATTATGTAGGTATTACAAAACATAAAGAACTGGGGAATCTCTTGCATGTCCAAACAGCTTTTAACGTAAATGAGGCCTAAATAAACATAAAACCGGTTATAATCACGAATTATATGAATGGAATGAGTGAGTCATGCTCATGCGGCATTAGTAGTTATCCCATTAATAGTATTGAAAGTTTAACTGAATTTATGACGTCAAACAGTGAAGCTATAATAGCTAGTTATATCCAAAGGAATCACTGATTTATCAGTCATCATCATCATCACGACCCATTACGTCCCCACTGCTGGGGCACGGGTCTCCTTCCAATGAAGGAAGGGTTTAGGCCTAGTCCACCACGCTGGCCAAGTGCGTGTTGGTGGACCCCAACACAAGCAAGCTTGTGCTGAGAGAGTTGTCGGGTAAGTGGGCAACCCGACTGTCAGATGTTTTCAAGCCGCCCGAAGGCCTCTGACTAGGCTTAACGACTGCTGCCGAAGCAGCAACCGGGACCCACGGCTTAACGTGCCGTCCGAAGCACGGAAGCGTCCAGAAAAGCACCACTTGAAATTGGTCACCCATCCAATGGCTGACCGTGTCAGTTGTTGCTTAACCTCAGCGATCAGTTACGATCACTGAGGCCCGCTCGACTACGGACGCTTCAATCACTGAGACCCGCTCGACTACGGACGCTTCGCGCTTGATTTATCAGTAGTAATTAGTAATAAATGTAAGTTACAGTATTATAGGCAGTATGAATAGGTATTAACTCTGCAAGGCACACCAGAAAAAAAAAACATCATGTGTAATCAAAGTCATAGTTTGGAAAGACTTATTCTTTTTAGTACTAGGTATCTATCTTCATAATTATGACGATTACATAATACATAAATAAATAATATGAATCATGATTCATTCATGACCAATACACTGTGAAGCAAATCATGACAAAATAAAGGGGAAAAAAACATATAAAAATACCAGACAGGCTCGGGACAGTGTGACTCAGAGATGCCAAGACATGTACTTTTTTTCCTGACCAATTTAACTCAAAGCTAGCACTACGCGCGTGCATGTGTTTATCATTTGTGGTTACAGATAAACCACTGTTCAGTATACTGTTACCAATAAATAAATCACTGCTCTCAGTACCTACTCAATGATCGATTCTAATTTGATTTTAGATTTATTAAAATTTTACATGGGGAGGCCTTTGCCCAGCAGTAAGACACAAAAACTGGCTTATTAAAAAAATGTACAGTTTTGATATTGTAATAGGTTTTATACTCTATTTTATAGTCGTTTTTTTTGGCAACTAAAGTTGGAATAATTAGTTATGGAAATAAAGAGTCAGGCATTCACACATTTTATATGTGAATGGGTGTTACTGTAGATAAATTTAGTATTTTAATAATAAATACAAACAACACACATTAAGTATTATATTTCATTATCTCACAGAAATCTGCATAAATATTATGACAGACCCTGATTTGTGTATTGCTACAATATACTAAAGCACACATTATTTGAAACACCAGCAGCAACAAATAATCATGAAATAATGTAAACAAAAAATGCAGCACACTCAATCCATATCACTTCCAAGAATTCATCTATTCAGTTGGATAATTAATGTTTAAGTATGCATACATTAAATGTTTGTTGTATCTACATTCCCTGTATAAGTTAATTTCAACACAATTTACTTATTGTATTTGGTATTCCCCGTGCAGCCGACACTTAGTGAATCCTGCGAATCGCTGTCGCTGGAGGACGTGGTGCTGGGCGAGGCGGCGGCGGACGGGCCGGCTGCGGTCGCTGGTGACACGCAGCGTGAACTGCTTCAGGAAACTATATCATACGACCGATTCAGTGCACTGTTGGATGCGAAACTAGACAGTAAGTTTGCTACAATAAGAAAATGCTTGCTAGTCGAAATAAAAAACATGATTGCAACAGAAATAAAAAATGCAACTGTACACATAAAAACGGAAACAGAGAAATTGTCAACACAACAAAAAAATACTGAAGAAAACATAAAAGCATTGAATGAAAAAATTGAACATATAGAACATGAAAGAGAAAGACTGCAAAGACAAGTCCAAGAACTCTACAACACGAAGAATGAAGAACTGACTAGTGTAAAGAATGATATTATCAAATGTAAAGAGAAAGAATATTCCAAGAAAATAGTAGTACACGGAATAAGGGACTCCTACAATGAAAATAAACATATGCTAGAAGAAACTGTATCTAGAGCCATGTACGATATTATGAATATTAACATTCATGGACATATCGAAGACATAAGGCGAATTGGAAAGAGAGGACAATGTAGGCCGATTGAGATAGAACTAATAAGTAAAAGGATGATAACATATATATTAGAACATGCGGAACAATTCAAAAATGTAGGACTATCAGTCACTCCTTTTCTAGATGAAGAAACACTGAAAGAAAGGAAACGACTAAGCGAACTGCTCCGAACTGCGCGGAAAAACAACCATCATGCAGTAATTCGCCACAACACACTGTTTATAGACGGACAAGAATACAACGGCCAACAAGAGCCAGCCAAAGACCTAAATGAACAAAGTAGACCGTACGATATTCAAGAACAAGCCACATCTACTACCTCAAGTGCACAAATAACCCAGACAAGACCAAATAGTGCACCTACTGTAAGACACGAACAAAGTAGGTCCTTTCGAAATTCTATGCCAAAACGTACAAAGCATTAAAAACAAACTAGAGACCGTAGAAAGCTTCCTGGAAAACCAACCATATGATGCAATAGTACTTACCGAAACCTGGATCCCCGAGCACCTGTCAGATATTATCCAATTGAATGGCTACGAGTTCTGCGCCAGCTTCAACCGGGTGTCGCGCGAGGGCGGCGGCGCGGCCGTGCTGCTGCCGCGCGGCACCCCGCACCGCGCGCGCCCCGACATCGCCGAGCTCTCCACCGAGTACGTGGTTGAATGTTGTGCAGTAGAGGTACCCATGTACAATATTCTAATTGTTGCATTATATAGAGGTGACCGTCAAATAGAAACTTTTTATGAATGTATTAGCAAACTTATTGATAAAATTAAATTCAAGGAACAACAATGTCAAATAATTATTACAGGAGATTTTAACATAGATGCATTAATTATGTCACAAAATACAGTAAAATTAAATCAAATTATGTCATCATGTAACTTAAAACAGTTTATAACTGAACCGACTCGAGTGACAGCCACTTCTTCTACGTGTATCGATTTAGTATTTGCAAACCAAAAGTACGAGATACAAACACAAGTAAAAGAATTTGGAATATCAGACCATAGAGGTATAACAATTAAATTAAAACTTAATAATACATTCAATAAAAACCAAAAACTATATACAAACCAACGGATATTTAATGAAAAAAATATACAAAAATTCAAAGCTGACTTAGAGAACATAAATTGGGACAGCATTATAGTCGACACAAAATCTACAAACAAAAATTACGACGATTTCCTCGAACAGCTACAAAATTTATTAAATAAAAATATTCCAGTTACTTTAATAAATATTAATTTAAAACCTAAGAAGACTTGGCTCACGAAGGGACTTAGGGAATCCTGTAAAAATAAAAGACTATTAAGGAGCCATATCAACAGCTGTAATAATAATACAATTTTAAAAGACTTTTATAAACAATACAATAAAACATTAAAAAGATGCATCATATCCTCAAAAAAAATGTATCATGCAAAAGAATTCGACGAATCAAAAAATAAAACAAAAACTATGTGGAAAATAATCAAACGAGTCACTTCATCAAAATCTCAAACCGGATTTACTGTAAACAATATGAAACTTAAAGTAAACGATAAAGTAACTGAATCTCCAGAATTAGTGTCCAACTGTTTTAACAAATACTTTATGTCTGTGGGAGAGGCCCCGAGTCCGGCGGCGGCGGCGGCGGCCGCGGCGGGCTGGCCTGCACCCCCGCGCGCCCCCGCGCCGCCGCCCCCGCGCGCTGCTTCATCTTCACTCCACTCCATGTTCTTGCACCCAGTTACCGAAACAGAGATTCTCAAAATAATAAACAGCCTAGGTAATAAAAACACATCTGGTGATGACGAAATTCCGTCCACACTTCTTAAAAGCTGCGCTGATATTCTGAAATACCCCCTTACACGGTTAATAAACCAATCATTTAAAGAAGGAATTTTCCCTGAAAAATTAAAAATTGCTAAGATCATACCAATACCTAAAAACAAAAGGAGAAAAGATACAGACCCGGATAAATTCAGGCCCATTGCACTTCTCTCAGTCATATCAAAAATTTATGAAAAAGCCATGACTAATAAACTAAATACCTTCCTGGAAAAAAATAATCTTCTTCATAAAAATCAACACGGGTTTAGAAAACGACATTCAACTACACTAGCTGTGTATAAATACATGCAAGAAATATACAACTACTTGAATGAAAAGAAATATGCCATAGGACTTTTGCTAGATCTATCTAAAGCATATGATAAAGTGTCACACAAAATACTACTTAGTAAATTATACGATTCAGGAGTGCGTGGAATAGCCCACGACTGGTTCCGTTCCTATCTCAAAAACCGACAACAATACGTTCAGATACAACATACCGACCTCCACGCCCAACGAATAAAAACAATAAAATCTACTACCGGCATAACCAACTGTTCAATACCACAAGGAAGTGTCCTAGGATGCATCCTCTTTCTTGTTTACATAAATGACCTACCTAACCATATTAAAACCCATAATATACTTTTTGCTGACGATATATCAATACTACTCCAAAGTTCCACAGAAGATGACTGCAACAAACAATTAAAAGACATTTTTCACCATACTAAAAATTGGCTAGACTGTCACAACCTGGAAATTAACATCCTAAAAACAAAAATGATCCAATTTAGGCCATACCAAAAAGCTCCTATAGATCTGCAACTAACTAATATAGAGAAAGTCAACACATTCAAGTTATTAGGCATACATTTAGATACTCATTTAAACTGGAAATGTCACGTACAAATAATTAAAAGCAAATTGTCCCAATTCATCTATTCCCTAGGCATACTAAAAGTTAACACCAACATAAACACTGCTCTCACAGCATACTATGCATATGCAAATGCATGGTTAAGTTATGGCGTCATTCTATGGGGTGATAGTGTAGACGTACATGACCTATTTGTTCTACAAAAAAGATGTCTCCGGATCATAGCAAATCTTCAAAACACAACAAGCTGTAAACCATTTTTCATCAAACATAAAATACTTTCACTACCCTCATTATATATCTTCGAAATAGCCAAGTTTGTAAGGAACAATATGCAGTTATTCAAACAGGTAAACGAAGTCCATAAAATTAACACTAGGAACAAAAATCAACTATCAGTGCCACAATCTAATATGCAAATTTTTAACAATAGCCCATATTTTAAATGCATAAAAATCTATAATAAACTTCCAACCTTCATTAAATCTGAATTAAACTATAGTAAATTCACTTCCAAATTAAAAACTCTACTAACACAGAAATGCTATTACTCAGTAAATGAATACCTACTTGAAAATTTAAATAACTAACTATAAATACCTATATCTTTATTATGAAAAAATTGTTTATTGATTCTATTATTACTTACTTCATGTTAAAGATTATAATATTACGAATGTTAAAATTTTATATAGATTTTATATCTTTATTATGTAAGCAAATACCTAAAAATTTGTTACGTTGTACTTAGAATATTATTACCTAGATATAAGAATTCAACTTGCTATGCCCTACAGGGCACTATGTTAAGGACCATGTGTACATAATATTAAGACCAATGTAAAACTTACATAGTTGCAATAAATATATTACTATTACTATTACTATTTAATGCTTTAGTCTATATGCTATTCTCAACCGTTGTACAAAAAAAAAACTAAACACACCACTGAGGTACCTTAGGATACCAACAACAACATGATAGCACTGTTGCAAATTAGAATAATGATAGTATAATACCATAAATTGCGATTTATTTGATTAATTTGTATGAAAGTGGACAACTGCAGCGTTTAGTAACACTGACTCTTACTCCATTGTGTCAAAGAACCTGGGTATGAATCCCGGCCAGCTTGGTTTAATGGCAAAACCTCTCATGTCTTGCATGTAGCCTAAGCCCTGCAGTGGACTATTAAAGGCTGTGTGTTGTTTGCAGGTTTGAACAGTATTCCAGAGTATGCATGTTTCCAAACTTCAGTATCAAATCAAAATTTCTAGAAGAGGGAGACTAGTATCAATAGCCCAATCACAATATTGAATGTCTTGTTCACAGTCATGGATTTTTTTCAATATCAAGATTACCAATGACAGTGTGGGAGGGGCCAGCATGTGTGCTAAATAAAACCTGATGTTGGTAAATGCTAATATATCTTCTTATGCTTATAATACCACCACTGCAAATTAGCAATCAACAATCCTACAGGATTGCTTATCTTTCAAAAGTGACATAATTTGTATGGATCTGATAGAGTTTTAACAGATGAGTGATGTTGCTTAAGAACTGTTGATTGCTAATGTGTTGCACGTGGTACAGTAGCAGTATCCATCATCTCAATGAGAAATAAGGCCAGAGCATAGTTGCATTCCAATAGTGGCAAACCCTATGTTTTTTTATGGGCATGGCATTGGTAGTTTCAAAGATAAAAGAGTATTGTAGAACTTATTGAAAGATATCTATTTATAAATGTTATACTTTGAGGATGATGAGAATAACATATTACTTGTTAATACAGAGTGCACCTAATTGTATTGTAGTGCCCATAAAATAATGATAATATGCAACAAACTTACTTTACTGATAATGAGAAGTCACCGGGGCTAGATTCACTGATCCTTATAAGAAAACCACCCTCTGGTTTATTTGCTAGAAGTTTCTCTGCATCTGCCCTTGTGATTCTTCCATAGTACCAACTGTAAACAAAGTTGATCATGAATCATTTGGAGTCAATGATGGAAGACTGGTGCAGGTTTGCATACTGAATGAAATTCCATCAGCTAGTCAAAACATTTATTTGTTTTTAGATAGAACCTCACCTGTGGTTCTTCATTTGAATGTAGTTGCTAGGTATGAGTCCTTCTCTGCCGTCTAATTCAGCTCTGTACCAGTTCATATCGTCCTCCATGTTTAGTATCTGTAAGGTGATCAAAATCTAGAATAAAACTGTCACTTCAAGGTAGTCTAAACTTTACAATACACTAAAACTAGCACTGAAACTTACTTTTAGAACTTGATTCTTCTTAAAACTGAGTTCATCGTCTGCAGTTGCAGAGAAATCGTGTTTTGCTACAGCCTCCATGATCAAATTAGGCACTCCACAGAAATGTCACCGATTACGAAAATAACTCACAAAGTATATAGTAATTTGGCAAAACTAGATGTCAAGGTAATAACGTAATCATAATGCACTTTATTTAATGAAATAACACCAATTTAAACTCAATTCCACTGTTAAAATTAAAGAATTTTTCAATTTCTAGCACAGAAACTCCTCAAGCAAGCAAGACACATCAGAAACTATTGTTGCCAGAGTGAAAAAAAATAGGCTGGATTTGGTAATACCCTACTTGTTATAATTTTTTCCTTAAAAATTTGGTGGTGGTGTGCGCCAACTTTACAAAACAAGACGGTCTTTTTATTTTTGGTTCCGTCGGAATCATTCCAGCCATTGGTCGAGCCAGCCATTCTAATATTTGAATGGAGGAGATGCAACTGCATATGATTATAGCATGAACAAAATAATGCGATTCCGTTGCAAGTCTCAACGATACGTTGCGACGGCGAGTCGTAACGATACGCTCGCGGAATCATCGCTCGTCCTCTTCGCGATTCTCTCGCCTGTGAATGTGGAAATAGCTCCGGATAGCCACTAAGATTTTTAAAATTCTTTCCTCGAACGAGACCGAGATTTTGAAGCCCTTGTTCGTTTTTCACAAACTTTCATTTACTTATCACAAAAACTCACACTTTGCACACAGTGGTAACTTATTTTGAGGTACAATGCTATTCTGTGATACACACGAATGAAGGTAGCTGCAGTTGAGTTGAAACGTCAGAAAAATGACAATGTCAAACTGACAAGTAAATTCATTCTTTCATTTTCTAATTCGCTCCCAGTGGCATTATACGCGTAAGTTTTAAAATTTAATCTAAAAATATTGGTGTAATCACTGTAATATGGTATCTAAGATGATAATATTACGATGTGAAAGGTTCCTATGCTATTATAAATTACAGTCTTTTTACGGATTGTACAATTTCATCGCTATTTTATCTTGTCTTGGTCTCGTGTACAAACGTTGTTTACTTTTCTTTCAGGTTTTGTCGTAACTCACAAAAACGCAACGATGTCGGGAGGACTAGATATCCTAGCCCTCAATGAGGAAGATGTCACCAAGATGTTGGCAGCCACCACACATCTTGGTTCAGAGAATGTGCACTTCCAGGTTAGTACTTGCGGTAACCTAAAAAATTTCAATAAGACAACAAAACTACCATGATGATATCAGAATCCGTTCCATATTTAATCTGAATTATATTGACGATCAATTCTCCCAACTGAAGTCTTCTTAAAATACCACACTGTGTTCTTTGCTCCTATCATGTTGTTAAAGACTTGTATATTGGTTTGTAGATGGAAACATACGTGTACAAGCGTCGTTCCGACGGCACCCACGTGATCAACCTCCGCCGCACCTGGGAGAAGCTGATGCTGGCCGCCCGAGCGGTGGTCGCCATCGAGAACCCCGCTGACGTGTTCGTCATCTCGTCCCGTCCCTTCGGACAGCGTGCCGTGCTCAAGTTCGCCGCACACACTGGCGCCACGCCCATTGCTGGACGTTTCACCCCTGGTGCCTTCACCAACCAGGTATGGCTACTACTGATATGTAAATGTATACTGTTCAATTCCTTACTTAATGATGACAAAACAAACTAAGGAACCACTGACTGCATTCATGCAGATTGATTAAAGTTTATCTGAAACTATTCCCATCTTATCCATTATTTGTTGTAAATTTTTCACCCTAGAAATAACATAAGTGTTTGTAACATTACAGATCCAGGCTGCTTTCCGTGAGCCTCGTCTGCTGATCGTCCTGGACCCCGCTCAGGACCACCAGCCCATCACTGAGGCGTCCTACGTCAACATTCCCGTCATTGCTTTCTGCAACACTGACTCGCCTCTGCGATTTGTTGACATTGCCATCCCATGCAACACCAAGGTAATTTTTAATGATCATTTATGACCTAGTCAATTTTAAAAATGAATTCAGTTCACAGTCTTGTAGTTAATGCTATTTCAAAAATTAAAGTATGTTAGTTGCTAATTTGGTGCCAGTGACAATTTTTTCTGCAATCTCATGTTATCCTTTACAAATTGCATTGGAATCTTAAAATGTTACACTTGCAGGGTCGCACTCATTTCTATTGCAACTTTTGCCCTCATGTACAAATAAATTACCAGCCTTCTAACACTTATCATTATTACTTCCAGTCATCCCATTCCATCGGTCTGATGTGGTGGATGCTGGCGCGTGAGGTGCTGCGCCTGCGCGGCGTGCTCGCCCGCGACACCAGGTGGGACGTGGTCGTCGACCTGTTCTTCTACCGTGACCCTGATGAGAGCGAGAAGGAGGAGCAGCAGGCTAAGGAACAGGTATGATGGCTTTCTGATAATATTAACATAACAAGACATGCTAAATGTGCTGATTGAAGTATTCTATCTACATAATTAGTCGAATTCTGTTGCACCATGCCCATAATTGCCATTCGCGTGTGTTAAAGTTGTCTCAGACACTTGCAGTTACTTACATATCTCATTGTAGACAGTATACTTATCCGATCTTATCCTTATTCGCAGGCTGTCGTAGCTGCCAAGCCTGAGGTAGCGGCGCCTGTGCATGAGGAGTGGGCCGAGCCCCCAGAAGCCGTGACCTCGTGGGCCGAGGACGGCGCCCCGGCCGCCGCCGCCGCGCCCGCCTTCGGTGCCGCCGCTGCTGCGCCTGCCGCCGCCGGCGCGCAGGAGGACTGGGCCGCTCAGGTTTGTAGTTCATTACTATTATTCATTATTTGTTAAAGTTTATACAAAATCTGCTGTTTTACAATGTGTCACACAAACTGTTACAGTTTGTCAGTGGGATTGGAATCTCTTTTTTAGAGTAGTTGTTGCCACTTTCATTTCCTGCCTGTATCTTATGACTAGTTTTTATAAACTTTACACGCCTCTGCAATCTGCAGTAGGTGTTCGATATAGCCTATCAATCCTATCGTTTATTGCAAACGGCAATGATGCCTTTCAGTTTGATATTTTTGAGGACCTACTGTACCCTGTAACATGGATTTCAGTTTACTTAACATATTTTTGCCAACTTGCACTGTTTAGTTAGCAACCCGTACCAGCCATGCGAATTCAACCATGGAAAAGTTTTATTTTTTAATTTAAACCTTGTCATAAAAATGGTAATTAAGTCTAACAAAATAATAATTATGATGTTAGGACACCTTCATTACTAATGTGATAAACTTTACAGGTCCAAGACGAGTGGGGCTCCACCGCGCCGCCCGCGGCCGCCGCCACCGCCACTCCCTCGTGGGGAGGCAACACCCAGGACTGGAGCGCGTCGTAAACGTTGACTTTTCATCGTGACAATATACAGTCGTAAACACTAGTACGGTATTTTATTTCCTATTTTCCTTTGTGAACAAGTCACTAAGTTAGGCTAGCAGTACAAATATTTGGTCATCTGAGGTAGTAGTAATAATGTTAACTAATTACACCCAGATTCCATGTTTGGGGTGCACGAAAGGGCTCCTTGAGTGATGTATCAACCTGTACGAATGTTCACTGGTAGTCAGCGATGGACGATAACTTGACTGGACAATACTTTTTTTACCATGGCCAGGCACTAATATTAGTATTATAAATAGTAAGCGAGTGTACAATGTTACTTTTTTATTTATAAACTATATAACTTAGAAACTTACAGTATTATTGCTTTAACATATGAATATGTTTGAAAATAGGCTGCTTTTGAGGCTCATAGGCTACATTTTATTCAGTAATTATTTGTTGCATTTCTGAAGACTCGAATAAATAAATAAGAAATAAAAATTAAATATCGAAAAGCGGGGTATAAGGGATTCTGTACCTCAAAAAAAGTACTGTTTGAGAAATAAAATCACAATAGGTACATTTAAAAACATAACTTGCTATTTATTATAAATATGTACTCGATAAACACAAGTATATTTAGTATTTCCATGGTTGGACATAACTCTAAATGCCACTTGCTTTACTGGTGGGAATTCAGGTCTCAATGTAAAGAACTGCTTAGCTGGCCCTTCATAAGTGTATTGTCCATACATGCCGCTTACCCAGGTTCCGTTTTCAAGAATACCCTGTGAATTATAAATATCATAAATAAATTCGTTGCATATGGTTACATATTATACGTAGGTACCTAAAATATACTCATTCATACAATACACAAGTCATGTGGCAGATGCGACCTTGGTACCAAATTCGCTTAAAATATTAAAGGACGCTCCCTGAAAAACTTATTTTTTCAACTTGCGCAATAAATCAATGACTATAATAAACAACTTGACATAAAGAGTCCTGCTCGGTACGTTTCCATACAGAGGGTTCTCTAGGGGTTACGGGAAGAATGGAGTCAATCGATAACTTACTCTAACCACGCTTACATACAGCTCAAAGTTCGCAACACATGCGCGTACCAAGGACCTCATTTATTTAAGACTTACCACAAGAGGGAGTGGTAGGGTATTATAGGTTTTAATCGCACGTACATAGAGGGCAAAGTGGTGTGGCGCAGAGCGGGCGGCGTCGGGCCGCACGTGTTGCACGCTGACTCGCCTGACGCGCCGAGTCTCCCTCCACTGGAAGGTCACCTCGCCCTGAGAACCGCTGAAGATGAACAGATAACGGTTAAGGATATGTTGGAAATGGAAACTGTAAGTCATAAGGAAGTCGGTTTATTACTTGAATTTTAATTTCGGGCCATAATACATGAATTTAATAAACGTATACTACACCTACTGTCATCATCACAAGCTCAGGTTCGAAACGGATGAACGGATTTGAATGCCTTGATCTATAATAGAGATGATTTATCTCTTGATCGAGAATATTTTTACTTATCATTTTATTATACTTATCCAAAAAGCAAAGTGGCCTCGACATAACTCTTTTATTAAATGTTGAATTCTAACCTCCGTTGGGCAACAAAAATAAAGTAAAAACGCGCCTAAACGGCCAGCAGTCGCCCGGGGCAGGCGCGGAGGTGTCCAGCAGCACCTGGGGCGGCGGCGACGACCGCCACAGAGGCACTATGCCCCACAGCGCCGCTCGTCCGCCCCACTCCTCGCCCCCCGATTTAGTTGCTTCCACGTCGGCTATTAGGTCAGGCTCGAAGGATGTGCTTGGGGTCTCTGTAAAGGTAGGGCAGCTAATAAGCTAACGAATAAAACTAGTTAGTAACAGTATTGTCGGTTGCACGGGTACCTACGCCTACGACTGTGTCGGTGTCGTGGACTTATAGGTATTGAGAAACAATACCCATGTATTTTGTAATATGCCCTAGGTAAAATTTAATGTGTATTTCATGTAAAATTAGTATCTATACCACATCTATACCGACCGACTTACACTACCAACCGAAATAAAATTCCGATTTACATAGATCGAATATCTGACATTTTTTAGGACCTTGGTTCTACGAGCAGATAGCAGCAATTTGCAACGTGCTAGCAAGAAGACGACGTCTCACAAACGGGTTTAAGATAAGGCCAGATGGATGGATTTGCAACTGCACTAATGCAGAATTTACTGACATCGCAACGCGACTGTCGCGGGGTACTCGTATTTGCGGGCGACCGAAAATCGTTGGAACGTTCTATCGACTCACCGCTTCTATAAAATGCAACGTCTGCCCGTTTACATGAACACCCAAGTGATTTGGCTGTCGTTTTCACTTTGTGCACAAAAGTTATATGTAGAATGGAATAAGGTTACGAATGTTACGATATTCTCTTTGTTTAGTAAAATTTATGATAATAGTTTTTTAGATATAGGTATATTTACGCAGGTATACCTAATATTATTATGTTTTTAGTGTGCATACTATGTATAGCTAAAATATGTTAACATACCAATTTTTCCAGAATGTGAAGTTAGCATCAGCGTATGATGTCGTCTGGCTCTTCTGAAATTTGAAAATAACCATGGTACATTGTTAATTTGTTATACTTATGACTAATATATGGGCTATACTCATGTTCTTTTCTCTATTTACCTCAAGGTTTGTTCAGCTAATAGCAAGGCAGCAGCCAGCTGTTTCATCTTGTGACAACATTCCTCATCTATAGCTACCGATGTCTGGTCTAGCCCGACTGAAAACATAGAGCGTCTTAGTGTCTGCAGAAAGAATGGACTACATCGAAAAAAAATAATCACAGGCACTACCATTGCTCTAGGCTGTGGGAAACCTATGTAGGTAGTTATTAAATAGATAATTATTAAGTTGCGGTCTTGCGGTGTACTATAGGGACTGCTATTGTTTCATTTCGTTATGTATTGCTACAGATCGCCTTATGGCTTTAGTATAATCAATCAGCTAAAAATCAATTAAATTATTCAGTTGTTAGTTATAACTTAGGATAGGTTTTGTTAGATATCGCCGCCGCCGTTACTTACATAATGATATAATTTCCTTCCTCGTATTCAAATTTATGTTTTGATATCTCCAAAACCATACTGAAATGAACGTGCAAATGTTTTAATATATTCTGAGAATTTGATATAAAATATTGAATTGCCGAAGTGGCTAAACGTAATGAATGCTTGATTAAGTAATTGACGATTCAGGGATATTGTTAACGAGTAACGAGACCTGAGTTAAGGTGTATTGGCATGTTTTATTTATGTCTCTGCGTATGTCTGTGTTTCCGATGTAATTACTATACTTACTGCATAAATAGCGTGCATATTTGATATAATTACCGTACTCTATATGAATAACATTTTGTCAGTAGATAAATCTCGATACCCCCCTATACTATCTCTTATATTTGTTATAGGTTCTTAAAACTCTTGAAAGCTAAAGAAGCTCTACCGCGAATAAATTCCCAGCTTGTTTCAATGCTGAAAGAAATCTCACTCAAACATCGGCTTACATCAGCTGCACATTCTCAGGCTACGAACCTATTACCCCGCCGGCCAGCGCGCACAATAAGAACAGAAGCACTCTACATTTGCCGATGTTATCGCGCTGTTTTACTCGACAGGTTTTGATTTTCCTTTTCTTGGAGCAGCTAGAGTTCTGTACGCTTTTATCTTGGGACGGAATTTTCCAGAAGTTCGAACGTAAGACGAAAGGGGATCGAATGTCGCATATTGGCGTCGGTATTTTGCGAGGCCTCCTCTCGCATGCTCTCCCTGAAATCGTTATCACATGTTTATCGCTTTGTGTAATGCATATAAAGAGGTTTAACTAAATTGTGGTACAGGTACTTAGTAAAACGGCTATTTTAAATAGATTGGTTATGTGACTAAAGCTAGGTAGATTAGGTGCATATTTGGATTAGCTAAAATTAGTTTCCTATAATTATCTAAGTAGTGTAGGTATTATTGGATTTTTTAAGGCATCCGATACAAACAAAAAAAAGTACTCAATAAGGTCCATAGGTGCCTTAGGTATAATAGGTTTAGGTAGGTAGGATGTGGATCATGTGTAGCCTACCTACCTATTTATACCTGCATAGTAGGAATCTTATGTTTTTAAATTCAAGTAACGTAACTATCTACGTATTATTATTTATACATATTTTTAACTTGCGATGCTTAAAACTCTTAAAAGTACCTAATGCATTAAAAACTTATCATTCGTAATACATAAATAGACATAAATTGTATATTGAACGCCAGCAGGTGGCAAGTGGCATCTCGCTCCAATTGCATTATATGCAAGCTCGAAACCATCGAATCAGTTTTTGGGTCAAACTAAATTAGGGACAGTTTGTACAACGAAAGCGCAAAATACTGGGCCATCGTTAATGCTGACTCAGTTCAATGACGATGATAAATTGATTGTATTGTTTGCGTTCCATGCGAAATTTTATGAAAGTTTATTTAATAATATCAATCTGTGGTAGGTTACCTACTCAAAAATCATATTGGCATTGTACTGTTACAAACGCCCGCCCGCGGGATGAATTTTCAGGAAACGAATGTTTTAGTGAATAACTAATTCACGCTCCATCACTAATTTAAGATTTTTAATTGTAGATCTAGTTAGCTAGGCCCGTGTCTCCTACGATGTATTTCAAGAGATTCAGTGGAGGGGATGTCAGTTGCGGCAGCTGGCTCTCTTGATCCTTTTGTGCATCCCCATAAGGTCTAAAGTCCCACCACGCCATCATACACTGTACCGTCGGGATTTGAACCCGCATTTCTGTCCTGAGAGGAAGGCGAGGCGCCACCCGACTGAGCTAGGTATCACCGCTCATAACCATAAAAATAAAAAAAGTTCCCCACTGTACTAACGTGTTTGTTTACTATCCTATCTAATAATCTACTGTTTATTAGCTATGCTGCATAGGTAGGTATACTGACCTGAAGAGCACCAAGGCGGTACATTGCAAGACATATCGCTGCTGTTTCTAGAATCATCAAATATTTCGCATGCGTTCCGACGAGCACTTCTTGTTACCATTACCATTTCTGTGATGGAAAAATATTGCAAAAGATTCTTTCTACAGTATAAAATTCAAAGCATAGCCCACTTGTTTTTTTATAAAAGGTATTTGTTTACCTTTAACTAACTAAACAAAGTTAAAAAAACAAAACAAAATTTGATTAAATTCAAGTATAAAAACCCGCCAAGCGCCAACATAAAAATAAAAAACTAAAAAGTTAATAACCATAACCAAAAATCCTGCAATTTTTTTTATCTTGCTGCTGCCAATAATGTTCCAAGTGCAAGGAAGTGATTATTCTGAGCCATGACTGCCGCATTTTGTTTTCGTGGTTTAGGATATCTCGATTAATAAAATCACCCGAGTCCGCGTATTCTATGCATATATAATCAACGGGTTTCCGCTCATAAATTGTAGGTTAAATATAAAATATTACTTTTATCACTTATACATATTATAATGATTATGCTCTGAAACAAGAAAAAGTATAAATGAATTTTCCTAAAAACAGCCAGGATTTTTTAAACAAAATAGGATGCGGATACTTCGTAATAATTATGCATAGACAACATTTTAAAAGTACCATTAAAGTTCACTCGTAGTAAAGTTAGGGAAAAAGGTTAGGGAATCATACCACTCATAGAGAAAAAATTAAGATTCCACTATAGTAAGCGGTATGCGGATATCCTATAAAATTGATGTTTTTTTATATTTTGAAAATCACATTGTTTACCGTACAATTTATTTAATAACTAAAAATATATTTTTATTTATTTATTTTATTCTTTATTGCCCTATATTCTTATAATTTTTTCTACAAGTCAAGAAGTAGGTACGCTCCTTTTCAATTTAATGAAAGTAATACGTTTAAAAAGTAACGCACTTTCTTTTTTATACTGAGAATAAAATTATTCGACGAATTAAATTGGCCCAATCCGTTTCCGGAGCATGCTGTTACGAGCTAATAATAAAATTATATCGTAGACTGATAGTTCAATTCCAGAGTATTATAGCTTGTAATTATAATTACATGGACGAGGTTTTATAGCAAATAGAAGGTCTGAAGCGGAACAGTTGGTCCGCCATGGTCGGAACGGTTGGACTGCTCATATTTATCGCGGCTGAAGCTTGGGCTCAAGACGCAGGCAACTCTCTCAGCACCGTGCAACCGTCGCAGCAGATCCCGTCGCCTTTTATGGACCTACTGGCAGGAGCATCCAGTTACATGTATCCCGATGCCTTGCGGAAGTCGTATTCTGAACCAGCGTACCACGTGTCCTGCCCGAAGACGGATTCGCTAGGATCCTTTGCCAGCATTTTAGGCAGTGCCGCGAAAATAATGTTAGCTGCAGCAGCTTTAGTATTCATGAAGCTCATGGGCGCCAAAATGTTACTCGTCCCTTTAACCACCATGATCCTCGCTAAGGTTGGTTTGAAGGCAGTTTTGTTGTGGCCTATGATATCCAAAATGATAAAGTATTTTAGGAAGAAGAAAAAGAAATGGGAAAAAGGAAGAGTGATCAAGGATTGCTCGCAAAGAATAGCTTGTATAATTCAGAGATCAGCGCGTGACGGATGGGGCGGGAACTTAGGGGCTGCGCTAACGTTCACCTTGATTGAGGATGTCGAGGACGAGTCCTCGTTCGTCAGCACACTGTTGGATATTTTTGCAGGAGAAAAAGTGTCAAAGTGCATGGCCATAGAATGTAGCTCGGGTGTCGACATCAGTTAGCTACAAGTGTAAACAAATATTTTAGTGTCAAATACCTATCGGAACATTCGCAACAAAGGCAAATTGCGATTTTATCAAAAATGCTGAGTTAAAATTTCAATTATGAGGTGAACGTTGAATTAATAAATAATGCACATTGCAAATATTCGATGCATTTACACAATCAACCGCCATGGCTTTAGTGTGTTTGGCGGTTCTAATTTTCTGCTCGTGTTTTTGCTGTCATAACTTTGCAAATGCGGGGGATCCCGTTGCGTATTTTCCACCGTTCGAGTTAAGAGCTGTATCTGGAGACAATGTGCCTTTTATGGTGCCCCTGGCGGAGCCACAGTTTCAACCCGCACGACAAGGACCCATGCAAGGCGGAAGGCAGCAGCGGTTGATCCATACTACCCAGCACATACCCCCGCCGATGCAGCCGCTAGAAAATCACGACCACATGGACAACGTGCTACCGGTGACGACGGAGAAGCCACAACGTGAAAATAACTCCACGGTCGACGTGCACGAGCTCCTGCACGCTCTCGGCATCGATGAGAATGGTCACGAAGATAAGGATCACTCTCGAGCAGCTGCGAGGGACTACGACTACCCGCCGAGCCCGGGGTACGCGGGCTACTCGCCCTACTCGCACCCTCCGAGCTACGGGTACCAGCAGCGGCCCGGCTACGCGCCAAACTACCCGCCGAGCTCGCCCTATCCTTCGTATGGTCCGCCACCGCCGTACCACGAGCAACCATCCTACCATCAGCCGCCGCCCTCCGCCTACACTCCGCCGCTGGAAGCACACCACAGCGCGCCCTCATCCAAACTAAAACTAGTGGAGATCCCGGATCTTGTCAAGCCACTGGCGTCAAAAGTTGCCGGCAAAGTGAGTGGATTAATCGGCCTAGTGCTCACCCTTCTCACCGGCTCAACGGGCGACGTAGAACTCAAAGGGTTCAAGGACATCGTAATAAACGGAATAGTTAAGCCCTTGTTAATTGCCAAGGGGGGATTAAAGAGTCTGATAAGTAAGTTGGCTATACCAGTGATATCGTTGTTGTTGATTAACTTGGAAGTGTTGATTACAGTTTGGTGGTTGTGGGAGGAGTGTCCTGAGCCCGTACATGCTCATGCAGCATACCCAGCATATCCAAGGCCTGGATATGGCTACTGAGAAACTCATTTTCAAACTAAACGCTTAAATAATATAAGCCCAGTTATTTCCAGTGATACAATTGTTGTATATACCTACGTTTAATAATTTGTTACTACTATTTTGTTTGACTAAAGAATTATACTCGTAAGTAAAGATTTTTTTTACTTAAATAAACTTATTTTTAAAATTTATTAATCTGGTTCTTTTATTTCACTAGCCTCTGTTATTGATACTTAGTAGAAATATTTTAGATTAGGTACGTGTTACTTATTATAGGAGGATCAAGGATTATTTTAAATACAGGATATGACTGATTGTGGCGTGGTGAGTAATACCATCGTTACCACACATTGAAAAAAAAAACCCAAATTCGGATGCATGTTAAGCTTATAAGCTGAGCTGAGTACAACTAGGTAACGTAACGCTATGAAAGTATTCCCTTGCATAGTGCCAATGATGAGCGTGCACAACTGAACACTAATTCTTTAATTGTGGTTTATATTGCATGTTACGTTGCAGCTGTCTATAGGTATTCACTATGACGGTTTTCTGACAAATTTCCACTTTTCTAGCTAAAACCGTTAGATTATCGATTGACGTTTTAATTAGGTTACCTAGTACCTACAAGGTCATCTCAAGTATGTAGGTACTAGGTACCTTATCCCTGAAAATGTAAACAGGGGTTGATTCGCAAGCGAGCCATCACATATTTTCACTACCTTTGTAATCAAAGTGTACCTATGTGTCGCAGGCATCTGGTTTAATCTCCTTTTTGGATTGAACCACTAGCCCGTTCATTGCATGGCGCTACTCAATTGTATGACTAGGGCGAACGTTGATTGTACAAGCGTCACAAAACGTGGTGGTCAGGTGTCAGTCAGAAGGGCTAGTACGGGGCGCACTTAAGACGTGACAAGAGTTTTGCATCGCGCTCACTCACATCGTGCAGCCTCAAGAGCGAGCGCGACGGAGAACTCTTGTCACGCCTTAATAGCGCCCTGTGCTACAAGGGCAGGTTGTGAATAAAACAAATATGGCGTCTAACAGCTAACAGCTGTCACAAAAAGCACCTATACTTATTGTTAATTTTTTGCAAAAAAAATAGTACTTCAAAGTGCGTTATTTGTGTTAAAATAGTGTGACAACATGGATTTACCTATTATTACGCCGTCGGCGATTGCGATTGTGGCGAAACTGGATAATTATGAACAACAATATGAAGGTACGTTTATTGTTATTGTTTAGTTAATTTGTAAGATAAGAGCTTTGTAACATAGTATATTTTTGTGGACTCTTGTCTGGTCATGTTCACCCTAACCAGACATTACAAAGTTGCTATACTATATCCCATTCAACGACTTCGCTGAATGACGTTCAGTCAAGACGTCGAACGTTACAATCAACGACTTGACGAGTTGTCCTTTAGTCATACAACTGAATACCGCCATCCAATGAACGGGCTAGTGGTTCAATCAAAAAGGAGATTAAACCAGATGCCTGCGACATATGCATGTTGTCATCATATTCTTTAGGGTACTTAAGTCACTAGATCTTTTGTTAAATAACATATTATATTTACTTAGAAATGTATTGTGTCTTACCTGTTATATTTATGATGCTTTAAAATAAATAAATAGTAGACAGTGCTTATTAGATAGATTTATGCACTTACTTAGGTACCTACAAGGTACAAGCAAAGCCACTAAATATGTTGAGGAGCAGGTTGACCAACAATTCCCGTGACATAAAGAGGGTGGTAACGAAATTAGGTGACAGGTGTCCCTCCCCCCCCTAGGAGTGGGCCGTCGCTCCTATTACAGCTAATTGGGTGAGGGACCTTGCGCTGGCCTCACCTCTTTGGGACAGGCCGGTTGGACCTGGAGAGAAAAAAATATATAAGTACCGGAAATGAATAAATGATAGATAGCTATTGGTAGACTCAGTAAAGTTATGTATGAATCTATATGATATACCATCCTCACCTGATATAACAAGATAAATAGATATTCATTTTAATTAACTCATGCATAGGTGGTATAATTTAAGTAAGTACTTATTATTTATTTGCATTTAATTAGGTACAATACGACGCTGTAACATCTCATTTTGAATTCGACAATCAGCAATCATCATCATATTAGCCAGCAGTCGTCTGCTGGATATATAGCATAGAATAACGAGTAGTACTTGTTATTCTATGATATATAGATAGGCATCTGCCAATGAATATACTTGTAGGTACTACCTACTAGGTAGTGCGATATATTAGAATAGAATAGAATAGAATTCATTTATTCACAAGAAACAAAGTTATACATGAGATCTTAAACATCAAATTACAGTTTCTATCATGCTTCACCGAGGAATCGGTATGTGAAATACTTAACAAATAAAATGTTACTTCATGCACAAATTGAGATTACTTAAATAGGTATTAAATGCACCACAATAATTACATAAATTAAAATACTATGCCAATTCAATACAATTAATTAAATAGGTACTAGTTATATGTCAATTGAAATTAAAATAAGAATAACAAAATATTGATACATATTAAAATTCATTTGCAATCTCATAATTTAATTTATAATTCATTCTTTTATAATTAAAAAAGTCATTGATTGAATAAAATACATTTTCTGTCAACCAATATTTTAGTTTATGCTTAAATTGTTTTAGAGGCAATTGTTTTATTTCATGCGGTATACAGTTATAGACCTTTATAGTCATGATGTGACAATTTTTGTTATACAAGGCACTATTATGCTTTGGTAGAACTAGGCGTTCTTTGTTCCTTATGTCAAAATTTACAATGTTGCCAGCTTTTTTATAAAGATTAGGGTTACTTTTAACATGTATAGCTGCCTCTAGAATGTACATAGAAACAAGTGTCATAATTTTAGACTTTTTAAACAAAGGCTTGCACGAATCTGTTTGTTTCTTACCGTATATTGCTCTTAAACATTTTTTTTGAACAATAAAGGCTTTATTAAAGTCTGTGGAGTTTCCCCAAATCAATAAGCCATATCTTAGGACAGACAATACATATCCGTGATATGCTGCAAGAGCAGCCTTTTGGCCTGTTATCCTGCTCAATCTATACAGTACATACACGAACCTATTTAGCTTGTTACATACGTTTTCAATATGAGATTTCCAATTACAGTTCCTATCAATTGTAACTCCGAGAAATTTGACTGTATCTGACTCTTTGATTGTTTTATTATTATGTTTTACTGTGAGACCCATTTTGGAATTGGACATATGTAGTTTTATCAAGATTAACTTGCAGATTATTTGATTCAAGCCATTCAACAACAGATTTAATGGTTAGATTGATTTCGTTCTCTAATCCCTCTTTGTTGCTTGAAATCAAAATAGATATATCATCTGCGAATAAAATTGACCTATATTGGGATATTTCAGGTAAGTCGTTTATATACAAAAGGAACAATATTGGGCCAAGGACACTTCCTTGAGGCACTCCGAATGTATTTACTCTCGTTGAAGAATCAAAAGACATCATTTCATCATTGACCAAGCTATCAATACGAACAAACTGCTGTCTATTCTCTAGATAGCTTTTTATCCAATCCAGAGCAGGACCCCTGATGCCATAACAGTTACATTTCTCTAAAAGAGTTTTATGGTCAACATGGTCAAATGCCTTTGTCATGTCAAAGAACATTACTACAGCTGGTTTCCGAATATCAATTAGTTGAGAAATATCTTTTACGAGATTATAGATAGCTAGTATAGTTGATTTATTTGTTTGAAAACCAAATTGCTCGTCTCTAATGATACTGAATTTATCCAGGAATGAAATCAACCTTTTTTTAAATATTTTTTCAAATATTTTTGATATTACTGGAAGAAGTGCCATGGGTCTATACTTATTCATTAATGTTTTGTCACCCTGTTTATGTAGCGGTTTTATCATATAAAATTTTAGTTTATTGGGAAATATTCCGTGCTCAAATGATAGGTTGATGAGATGAGACATAACTAAAGCTATTATATTAGCGCTAATTTTTAGTATTTTTGTTGAAAGTTCATCAGGACCAACAGAATTCGTATTTTTTAGCATGAATATGGTTTTAAAAACTTCATCAGGGCATGTAGAACGGAGAAACATGCTGCTGTGTATGGGTTGTAATTGTGTTTTTGTCCTTGCACTATTTTTATCTATTATATCAGAAGAAACACTATCTATAAAGAAGTCATTAAAACATTCTGATATCTTACTGGGATCACTAATCAATTCATTTTTATTTGATTTTATTGATACTATCCCTTTTTCTACCGATAACTGACCGTTTGTGTAGTTATTTATTATGTCCCATGATTTTTTGCATGTATTTTTTGCTTCTGATATAAGTGCAGTTTTTGTTCTTTTTTGAGATAAATCTATTATTTTTTTTAACATTTTTGAATAACTTTGAAATTTGGATTTATTATTTAGAGTTTTATTTTTGTAATACGTAGACCTTAGTCGACTTTTTGTAATGCATGAAATCTTTAAACCTTTGCTGATCCATTTTTTACCTTGTTTGACATCTCTTACTCTTACTCTGCACAATGGAAAGCAAAGATTGTACATTAATGAGTAGATGGAATGAAAATGATCAAAAGCTTCATTGACATCAATTGTATTGTAGCATTCACTCCATGACAAACTATTAATGCATTCACGAAACTTTCTTATGTTGTCGTTGTTAAAATCTCGTTTATATGTGTAAATACAGCTTTTTGACTTGGTGGTACTTTGAGGAATGTTTAATATCTGTCCCGTGTTGTGGTCTGATAATCCAAGCTCAATAACCTTACCAGTAGCATCCACAATATTACTACAGATAAGATCGAGGCATGCTTCTTGTCTTGTTGGTTTTGTTGGTTATTGCATAACTCACTTTGATATTGATGATTAAGTACAAATTATTTTTCTTTCTCTCTCGTGCATCGTGTGTGTCATGTATTCGGAAAGACGACAAAATTGGCTACTGTGTCGTATGTATGTTTCCCAGTGTACTTAGTTTCATTTTATAATGTAAGTACCATCGGATGTTTATAGGAAACCCCTAATATTTATATATTTATAAATAAATTTATCTTTAATAGGGATGAATGCCGCAGTACTGTTACGTCGGAACCCTTGTGAAATAGTATTCCGCGAGTGAGAAGATGTAGCCTTATTGAATAACACCGTCCGTAACAAGGATTTTATTGAGTCTTTCTTAGAAGTAGCTAATTAGGCGCGAATGGGTTCTATATCTACCTCACCCTGTATAGAAATATATAATCCTACACCTCACTGTACAACCTGTATTTTATTTTAAGAACAGCCGTATTAATTGGCTAACTTCGAAGAGACTTTAAGGTTTTAATTTAAATTCTTGTGTCTTTCCCAAAGCATTTGGGTTACGAAGTTTTGATCAATTTGCTGGGTTAATTAAAATAAACATGATTGTTATGTAACTTAACATTTTCATTGATCTTTTGTCCTTGGGGTTTATGAGTTACTTACCGTATAAGTAGGTATACAGAGAGGCGTACTGTCATGATTAGGTACCCTAGGTTTAAATCTAGTTAGATTGAGAAGGGTTGGCAGTGTCCTAATGAATGCACGGGATTATAGAGTTACAAGAAACGGAAACATTCGTTAGTGAACCATTATTACATCACATTCTTCGTTGTTTTACCTGAAATTCGGGAGTCACTCCAACCGGTCCGGACCTTTCGCTGGTGGAAGTTTAATGAGTAAGTATCAAATTTAATTGTTCTAACCTAGCCCAAAAAATATTAAAGTAAGTAAGTACCTACCTATAGAATAGAATAGAATAGATAGAAGTAAGTACCTATATTTACATAATAATATGAAGGGAACATTTTAAACACTGTAAAAGTTATTTATAATCAATCTTATTGTTTCAGAATATTAATAAAGGGAGTGTAGCTATCTCACTAAAGGGTAACTTTTATAGTAGGTAATCCGGAAGGTGGTGAGGTGACTGTAAGGGTCATCAAATTTGAACATCTCTTGTAGGCACTATGTCTCACATAAGTAAATTGCACCAATTTACTTATGTGAGACAAAACTATATCTTTAACAAAACTATACTTTCTGAAAATCTTTGAAATTATTACTTTACATTTACTTTAAACAGTACCTATACTTATCATTTTTTCCAAATAAAGGCCTATTCACACTGGTCGTCAGTGTAAAGGTGTGAGTTCGCAGCAGTTATTAAGTGAACGGCAAATGCATTTAGCTCGGTTCGTTAGGCCACGTCGCTTCATTAGGGGCCGACAGTGCAAACGCGGTTTTAGGCGAAGCACCCTACATTCGAAAGGGCTATTTCTAAATAACATTTTGGAAAAAATACTCTCGAAGACATGCTTTCCCTGACTTTACTTACCTTCCCTGAACATTTAGAGCTTTCCTGACATTCCAGAATGTGGACACTCTGGGCACCCTGAAAATGAACATTCGACATGAGAAGAGGGAGCGATACGGCGGCATACAGCCAATGCTAATATCTTCGAGTTTACCTGCTACCAGTTATTGTCTGATGATGAATTGATTCTGATATGTAGTAATGCTTTTATTTCTTACATACCTTATAGGTACATTGAAACATTTCGACAAATTGGTACAAATAATACAATACAACAAAACAAAAATAATACTTACTTATATCAAATAGGTATAGGTATAGAGCCTTTCTTTATTGAATGGTTCACGTGCCACACACACGTCATCACGTGAAAGTTCATGATTTGTTGACTAAAATTGGTCATCGATGTTAATAATGAAACGATCGACTAGACAATGGGAAAATAAAAAGCATTGCACCGAATCTTTATGAATATTAACTTCAGCATTGTTCTGAAATGAGAAGTTTCCGGGCTTCCGTGATTTATTCTACGAACTACGAACAATATAATAATGAAATTATTTTTTCCTTACCTAGGTCGAATGAAAAACTGTTTTAACCTTGCTCATGGTCGTTGGGTCACTTTTGTGACCAAGGGTGCAATTATATACAAGAGAAGAGGTTACGTATAGGTAAGAGGACTAATCATCTGATTATAGTAAAACAAAACTCGAGAGCTAATTTCTGCCAGGTATGATATTTCAGTTACGCCTTCGCCGACCTACGCATTCTAATTTCAGCATTCTTGAAATACTTCTTCAAATCCTACGCAAAACAAAAGAATTTAGAAACCAAATTGTTAACATGTAAAATCTTTGAGTACCGCACAGCGGTAGGCGGTGGCAAGTGTACCCACACAGCCCCTCGATGGCACGATATAGGGTTGATAAACATAACCGTTGACTTTAAAGTGCCCTTTCATATTAGAACAGGGCTCGTTTCAATCGAGCGGTCGGATGTGCGTCTTGAATAAAACATAGCGAGTTAGCATGTCGCGCCTCGCACGCACGCCGCCGCCGCCGCCGCCGCCGCCGCGTCACCCTACACGACACGCTGCTCTACATTATTACATAACTTTTATCTCCTCAAATGTATTAAGATACTTTTCTTCATTTTGTCCCATTAGAAAAGCTACTGCCCAAATTTGGAAATAGCCGTAAAGATAACCTTTTCGTAAGCCTAATTAGGCCATCTCACTTTTAGTAGAAATCGTGCCCATCAATCCCTCCATGGATTAGGGATTCATAATGCAAACAGCTTTATAGCCGTGTGATGAAACACCGCACCCCTTCGAGTAGTTATTAGAAACGACACCGACCTCTAAAACACAATTCAATATTTTCAATAATAATGTTTGCAGAGGACCTGAAATAAGTGTGCTAATGCTATATTTGGAGGTCGAGCCAATGTTTAGATCTGTCCAGAGTGAAGTGAGAGGCAATTTGAGGCTGAAACGCATGCGCGGTGCGCGGCGCGTCGATAGCGCAGCGGAGTGACGTCCGCGCGAGCCTCGCGCCCTCCGCCTCCCGCCAGCACTCGCCCTCGCGCCAGCCCCCCGCGCGCCACCGCGCCGCCGCCACGAGCGAGCTGTGCCGAGCTGTGTGCTGCCCGCACCCCGCACCAACCACGCCGCAAACAACAGTGTTACACAGTTACAGTTCAGTGAAACGGCTCATCCACCTTGCTAACGTGATCCTTTTAGAATCTCATCCGTGAAAACAAACATCGCAGAGTGATATTCGCGCAAGCGCGACTCACACGGTCATGTCGAGGGCGGCCATTTTGCCAGAAGACTCGAGTTTGCCTCGCCCAAACTGGGCAGCCTGAGGCTGCTGGCCCTCGGTGAGTTCGCGGACGAATCAGGGCATGCGGCGCGGAGCAGCGCGGGCCGCGGGCGCGCCCTGAGCCTCGCCGCGCGCGCTATTGATCCGGAGCGCCATGGCGCTCGCGGAGTGAATGCGGACATCGGGACTGCAGGCCTCGCTCGCGCGACGCGCGTTACTCAGTGACAGTGCTACAGTGGACGCGCGGCATGTGAGCCGGCGAGCTGGCGGGGCAGGCAGGGCGCGCGGGCGGCGGCGGGCCCGCCATGGCCGAGGAGTACGCGCGCTCACCCTGCGAGCGCTTCCCGGCGGCGGGCGCGTTCAGCGTGGCGCCGCCGCCGGAGCGGCTGAGCCCGCCGCCGCCCGCGCCGCTGCCGGACCGGTTCTCGGCGTCGCCGCGGCGGGTGCGCCGCTGTGCCGAGGCGGAGCGCGCGCGCCGGCCGCGCTACGTGCCGCCGGCGGCGCACGTGCCGGTGGAGCGCTACGTCCCGCGGCCGCCGGCGCCGGTGCGGCCGCCCCCGCCCGTGTACTGCGGGCTGGCGTGCCGGCCGCCGCCGCCGCGCAAGTGCTGCAGCTCGGCGTGCCGCGAGGAGCGCGCGGGCTCGCCGCCGCCGCCGCGCTACGCGGAGTACGTGGGGGCAGCGGCGCGGCGCCTGGCCTGCACGCCGCCGCCGCCGCCGCCGCCCGCGCTGCAGCTGCCCTGCGACCCTCAGGAGCCACCCTGCTGCTTGCAGGCTCGCAGGCGACCGCAGAATGCGCATGATTGGTAAGTCTTCTGTCTACCTCCAGTGCATATCAGTGGCTAAGAAGGTCAAATAAGAATATTTAATTTTAGTTTGGTTTATCAAGGTTAACAAATCTACATGATACACAACAGATAAACAAATGACTACCTACGCTAAAGTTGAATGATACCTCGTGATGAACTGTCATTATAAGTGCATATTATAGAAAATGTATGAGTCATAGGTAAATGTAGCGCTACGAACTTACGCCATACGCGCTAATGCGTAGCGTAGCGGAGCTTTTCTAGGAACCATTCCATCTTTCCAAATATGGGTTTAAATTCGTCGAATTCTATCCCAGCTTTTATTATTTATATTCATGGGAATCGTAGTAAAATCCTGGGGCTTTCAAAGTTCCACACGCACCATACAACCTTGGACTGGACACGTCGAACGATTTATTACTTGGATCGTTATTATAAAATTTCTGTGAGATTAAAACGTTTCCAATGATTCAGGCTGGGCGACGGGAGGGTTGTAATTGGTTAATATTTTGTGGGCGGATTTGATAACGCTTGATTGATGATGGTCGCTCGCTGGCTACCGGTTGACAGCAAATATCCTGTGATTACCGTTTCTATGGATTCTATATAGGCATTTATAAGGTACCAACGTTCCTGTGTGAAAGCTCGTTATGTCGTTTATTATTATATTTATGATTATCACACACACACGTATGTACACAATATGTATGTATATACGTGCTTGAGTGAGCAGAGTTGATGTTGTCTAGACTTATTAGTTTTGCTTCTTCAGTAAAATATAGATAATCGCAGAATCTCTGTTGCCATACACAGGGGGGTCAGGAAAATCACTGTCTACACATTCCACACACATTCCCATCATTTCCAGTATCTTATTAAAATTATTTTCTATTAAGTAAATTATAAATTATGAGGATACATTTGAAATCGAGTATGTAGCGGTAGGTAGGTACTTCATCCGATGGCGATTTATGTGTTGAACAGACTCTTGTTCTGTAACACCGAATCAGATTTAGACTAGCTAGGTACCTATATCACACACTAGTTATCATGCAAGCGTCTGAAAAGCTTTAAATACGATACGACGCGTCGTATCGTATTTAAAGCTTTTCAGGATAGAATACGCATGAAAATAAATAAATGATAATGTGAAGGATTTTTTGAAAGGATATCTGTAGTTTTTGTATTTAATCGTTACACACATGCATACATGTAACATGTAAGTATCTTACCTTTTTTATATTATTATAATATAAATAAAAATGGCGTAGGGTAGTTATTTTCTATAGATTGATTACCTAGGTTCGACCGATGATTGCTAGTTCCTACGTCTGGACAAGGATTTGCCTTTTTTTATTTGTCCTCGCATCCCTATATTGTTCTAAGACTTGGATGCTTACCAGTTGGCAATGTCTTCGAGAGCTTAAGTTTTACTTTGCTAGCCTGAAAATATTGCATTTTCTGTAACGTTCATCTTTGCCGCAACCGCTCCTCTTGGCCTCAAAATTTATTGCTATACGATTTAACGAAAACAATATGGTATATAATGGATATAAAAATTGAAACTGTATGTATTTTTTATGAAAATTTTCGTTTAATGTTCCATTTACGTAATAAATACTTATCGAATCGGTATAATGTTATCTGACATTACAGTTTACATTGAAAAATAAATACATTTTCCATCATCTTTAAACCTCAAACACTGAATATCAGTGCCGCTTCAGGTGCGTCGACACCTCACCTGACCATTCGATACTGTTTTCAATACTACACAAACATACTATGGAAAAAGAACAGCGCCAACGTAGCCACTTTTGTAACTTTTTTTAAATTAAGTAAGCACCTGATTTGATTAATTAATATGTCGGTACATTGAACTAGTAACGGGAAGTAAATAATCATTGATTTTTAGTCACAAGAAAAACTACATTCATGGATTGCACAGATTACGTAACATAACAAATGTACAATGACTCTACTCACACGTTTTCTTATCAAGTCATCGTAATTCTACACAAATATTTTCAAGATAACAGTCGGTAACCATGACATCACGATACCACTGAAATTCAGTGTAGACGCTCACTGGCGTGAAATATATCACGGATTTTTCACAAAACGTATTAAATGAACTGTAATAGTGTTTATTCATCAATTAAAATGAATAGTGGAGTGTGTTAAAAAGTGTAATGTCCGAATTTGGACAAGTTGTGTTCATAAATAGAATCCGTGGTCGTCTGTTATTGCTATCATAAAAATAATGAACAATGACTACGGTATGAATAAGAAGCCAAAGTAAGTTTCCTTTACATTAAGTTAGCAACGGAAATTGCTTTGATTTTCTAAAAATACATTATAAGGTTGTGTTCAGGTAGGAAATTATATTAATTTGGGTACGTTTTCTAGCTTCAAAGGTAAATATTGATTCATAGAGCAACGACCTTCACTTTCTCATTTGTTTCCTCACTATTTTAAACAGATACTGAAAAATAACAAGAGTTAACGAGTTGGTACATGGCTTCATTCCTGCTACGATACAAAAACATGGTTCCTGACTTCCTGAGTTCAATAACCTATTATCAGCATAATAACAGCAGCCATGAAATGTAACATGAACATTAAATTTATTTATAAAAGTAAGTATATACTGAATATACAAAATACTGTTCATTACAAAGATATACTGTAATAGTCTGAATACGAAATAAGATCTAGATTCTAGATACGTATGTGCAATTTCATGTATGAGTATTTTGGATTTGGAATACATTAAAAATATGCGGCGCAATCTTAAGATCCTCTATTAAGATTATCGTTAATTTGGTATTATAGTTACTTGAGTATTAGGTATCGAGGCCGTAAAATTTTGATGTATAATACCCAACCCAATCATGCTTAACTACAAACAATAGTCGAAGTTGAAGAATATCGAGATTAAGTTAATGAAATAATGTGAACCCGCAGTAGACAAACGTGTTAAAAAATACGCGGATATTTCCTGTTCTTGGCGTACAAATTAATAATTTACTCATACCTAACTGTAACACATATCTATCTAAAACACTGTACAGGATGGTAGGGGCTACAGTAATCAGTAAGATAAGGCACGGATAATATTCCGAAGGGATCTCGTGTAATTTTCACGGCTCATCGGATTCGGGCGTTACTGGCAACTGTTATTGCTTGGATAGATTGATGAAGTTAAGAATTTCCTATGCTATAGGTACATGATATTATACATATGTTTCATAGTCGTTGTCTGCTTTACGGGCATAACTTTTGTTCTGTCTACGACTTTTTGGCTGAAAAATCGACGGCCTTTAGTAGCAAGATGCTGTAGTTTATTATCATTTTGAAAATAAGTGAATGCTTGCTTATAACCCTATAAATAATGCCAAAGTCGTTTTTATTTTTATTAAAGTTTTTTAAGTAATACATACCTTTAATCCCGATTTTCCCACGGGACCATGGTGAGGCGAAGGGACTTAGTGTTACGTCATTATCTTCAGAACCAACTCTTTGGCTTGAGCCCAAATTATCATATGCCCTTGGCAGCCGGTATTTTCTTAAACCTGACGGAAAATGAATCTTATTTTGCTGTAATAAGGAAATATTTGTTTTGCAGATTTTTCCACACTGATGAAGGTTAGATTTTCTTTTGAACAATGGAAGTTACGTTCTGCTTTACTTTTGTATAAAAAGTTATTTAATAATCAAAATATATTCGTATCTGCCGTGGAAATGGATATTATGTTTAGTCTTAGACCTTTGTTTTCAAACAGTAAATATAATTTTATATTAGGTACCTATTGTTTTTTTGTGAAAGCTATCGCAGGTAACATTTGTTTTAGTTAACTTATCCCCTGGCTCATTGTAATGAACATCCTGGGCTGTTTTAAACGAAAAATTACAATCAGACACAAAATGCAAATCTAAGCTTGTAAGTAAATACTAAAATAAGCATGTCATGGCGTACTTATACTTTTTAAGTATCTCTCTTAATCGGTAAGGGAAATAGAGTTATACTTATTAAACATATATACAAAATATAATCTCATATACAAGCTTTTTGCAGAATATGTAGTCTGTATAAATAAGCTGATTTAAATACATGTACGGTGGGTAGCGATACTCCTCCGGAAGAAAATCATTTCACGTAACTTTCGTACTCTAGCTACTGACTTGAGTTCTGAACTTATAGGTACATGGTCGATTCAGCGAATCAGCACATCCCTTCATAACCATAAACAGTTCTCTCCAGCATCCATCCTAACGCAATAAGTGTTGAGATTGAAACAAATGGCCAAAGTTCACGGGAAACTTAGAAAATTTGAATAATAAAGAGCTCGTGCAAACAGGAAATGCTGCAATCGCATTAAGTAACAGGAAGAAAGTTTGTATGCAATAATATGGAACGACTGCACTAAGTTCCTACTTTGTTTAATATAACATGCTCTGCTAGAATGGGTTTGGACTTTGAACGCGCGTTAAAGTGAGAACTTCACAATGTATGCAAATGATGTGTGTTGGCAGTTTTGTTTATGGTGTTATGCTGTTCAGCTCCTCGGTTTTATATGTGATACGAGTTACGAGCGAGACAAAGCTACTATGGTCGGATTTGGTCTCTTCTGACTGCGTTGGATAGTCAGATACCGTTTGCAGGATATACAAATAAGTAGCATACTTATGTAAAAAAATATACAAGACTATAACTATCATTTTTACACAGCGCAATGATGAGCTGTTTTGTAGGTGTGAAGGAAGTAATGTTACTTGCTAAGAAAACATTAATAGCATGTGCAATTAATTACAATAAAACAATGTTTTCCAAGCAAGCTAGCTTACCTTATAAAATATGACGGTAATAGCAATAGCTAATTAGCAAAACGAACAGAGCTTCTAAAAAAAAATACCTAGGTACTCTAGAAACCGTAACATCAACAGAAGTGGTGCGAGCATTACTGACAAGACCACAATGTCTTGGCGCTTTCGCAGAAATGAAGTCACAAAATTTTACAGGAGGACATTTTGAAAGCGCAGTGTAGTCAGTGCAGGCAGACACATCCGCTAAGCATTTATTTCCACGTTTTGGGTCGAGTGCCGGCCCAGTTGTTGCTGACGACCGACGTCAATACACCGACGTGTTAGGCCTTGGTCTCCTATTTACGCCGTAGGTCGCGACCAGCGTCACGCCGTAGGCCGCGTCACTATGCTCACTATAGAAATGTACTGATGCGGTCTCCCTCACACGCCGACGTTGGCGCGTAGATGTATGAGCATCGTGACGCGGCCTACGGCGGTGACACTTGACGCGACCTACGGCGTAAATAGGAGACCCGGGCCTTACAGTTACTGACATTCCATTACCAACAGAACACTGACAGCAAAACGAAATTTATGTGAGTTTTAGCTGATGGGGACTGTTTTGTTAACTTGGTATCTAGTTTGTTTGACCTGCACATACCTACGAGAAACACATTTTTTTGTTATACTTATAATAACTAAACTGACTCAAGACGCCACCGACCACTCGTTTCAGACTCGCCTATCCTATAAGTATCTACTTACATTCTAGACGCATTGAACAACTATACCTTCTCTACACTATCACCTGCTCAACATCACGTGTCTGTACAATGTATGAACCTATGTACTTCATTGCATTTTAGTTATTTATTTATTTGAAGCTATTTAGCGTGTTATGTTGTTGAAACATGCATATGCGGTCGCCCCGCTGACCCCAATACTGCGCTTGTTTTCATTATAATTATAGTGACATGAATTTTTGCCTACTACTGGCATAGTTAATTGCAATTATGTGTCGCAGTTCTCTGATAGCAATATACCATCCATTTTAGGGTTCCGTAGCTCCTACTAAAAACAATGTTTTTAAAATAAGGTGTAAGTATAAAGTACTAATAGTAATCACAGTATCCTGTAAATCTACTACTACATTACAATTAAAAGTACTTACAACATTTATTACGTAGAGGTATAAAGTCAACAAAATATGGTTAAGATCCTCCGGCAGTGTAGGTACATGTACAGTCTTCGACCATTTATAATCAAAGTGTACAGTTTACCTAATACTAACCTAACTCATATACATATGTAGGTATATCAGGTGGAAGATGGATCGAAGAGGGTTATTACGTAGGTAATATTTTAATTTTATTAAAATGTTTGCGCCGCCGCCTCCTCGGTGTACGTAATATATTTCGCTGACTGTCCCTACAGAGTCCCCCATCGCGATATAAAACGGTGATATCGCAGTTTTCGGCTGCGACTTGGCCAACACCCAGACTTTATATTGAAATTAACTGCCAAAACTTAGAAAACATCTACAAGTTAACGAATTAACCCGCGCCATGCGAATAAATTCACTAAATTAACTTTATTGTACAACTAGCTGTTCTCGCGAGCTTCGCTTCGCCTTAAAAAGTTTTCTCGTGGGAATTCCGGGATAAAAAGCAGCCTTTGTTCTTTCACAGGGTCTAGACCATATGTATACCAAATTTCATTTAAATCCATTCAGTAGTTTTGGCGTGAAAGAGTAACAGACAGGCACACTGACACAGTTACATTCGCATTTATGATATTAGTTAGGATTTTAAACTAGCCTTCGCCCTCCAGCTCAGCTTTTTAACCTTTAAATGCTTAGAGATGATTATAAATATCAATATCTTAATACTAAATCGTTTCAGTAGATGAGTCTGAGTTTCAAACCTGCGTTGATATCTTCGATTATGTATAACATACTTTTATTGCCTGTAACATAATTACAGACAGTGACAGCATGTTTTTTATCCAACCGGGTGGTCATTATACAGACATTGTGAAACAGGTCCTTAGTTACATTTTTGCAGTCAACAGTCATACGCAGCACCAATGCAGAATATCCCCCAAATTCATAGAGCTTTTTGACACTCTACAATAGGATTAAAATTGACGTTGTGGTATCCGAATTTCAACTTTTTGACTGACATAAAAAGTCGAAACTCGTGTGTTTCAAAGTAAATTTTAACCTTGTTGTTAATTTACAATACGGTCTATGAATTTGAGGGTTAGTCTACTGGCCATCTCGGATTCATTTCTCGGCCCGCTCGACACCCGCTCATGGAAAATAAAGCAAGTTGAATTTGAAACCGCTCAACTGCAGGAAATCTCTATCAGATAGCGATATCTCTTCTTGGACGACGCCCAGGATCGGGGAATGGTACTGAAACCTTAGATATAAACGTTCATTTTTGGACTAGATATGGCGAAAAACTACAACACATTATACGGAACATACATGGTTTAAAGAAATGTTATTTTAATACTTGTTTTATATGGTATTTGTAATGCCATAGTTCCTACTTACCACGTTTGTCAATCAATAGTTATTGAAATTTTTACTATTGCTTCAAGCTGCATAGCCTACTACAGTTTTAGACCTTAGCTAGGATAACAGAGACAAAGTACTGACTTTTGTTCGGCCCTCTGATAACGTTAAGACCAAACGTAAGCTATAAGAACATTCAATCTTCAAATCAAGTTCTGCCAATGTATGATCCAACAATGACAAGATAAACATATTTAAAGTGATCAAACTTAGTTGCTCTTTCTATTAATTTCATGTATTTTTATCTTCCTGTGCACTATTAATCTGAAATTCAAAACACTCGAGAACTTCAAAAAAACTTGGTAGGTAAAAGTCAAGATAGTTCCCTTCCAAGATCGCTGTTGGCGGCGGCCCAGTGTGCCGATGGTACTTACAGATAGTCTGGCGGGATGTGATACTAAATGTATGAACTTGTGCTGTTACTATTAAATGAAGAGAAAAACTCCGTAGGGTTTTGGCATGAGAACGTTATGACGCCGTTTCATTGCTTCATGAAACACGTTTGATTGTTTCATAGATATGTCTAAAAGCTCCGTATACCTACTTTTGTTTTTTGGCTTCCGTAGGCTAATAAGGGCTGAGAACAGAACTATTATTATGTTTGTAGTTTCCAAATTAGTAAATTCTATAACTTTTAGCTCCAATTTCTCCATAGTTGGTTAGATCTCCATAATTACATATGTTAAATTCTTGACAGATGTGTCAAAAGTCAAGCAATAATCCCTGGTTATGCTCTAACCCACTATGGCGAAATTGGGACTTAAACGAGTTCAAAATATCACCGCTAAGAGTGCCGGAGCCGCGGTCGATCACTGCTAAATTGGTAATTAATGAGCACAAGGAAAGTTCTCCTTAGGCCTGGCTTCCCAGACAATTACAGAACAAATTGGCTTTTGATTTAACTATTTATTCTTTCGTGTGTACGCCTGTATTACAGTTTACTTTGCACGCCACTTTAGATTTGAGGACGATCGAGGTTTGCCCATGAAAAGCTCACTGAAAGCAAACTGAAAGCTTGTGAAAAGTTTCAGTAGCATAGCAATTTACCTAGTGGGTGGAACTTTTTCATTGCTCGCGAGTGTATTATTGGCTTATCGGATATTTAGTTTAAGTAAGTACACTGTTTTTGATGTAGGTGCATAAATCGTAGTAAGTGGATATGTAGCATAAAGCATCATACTGAATACTTGTACGATTGTGTAAACAGCACTTGTCAACCTACATGGTTGGTTACATTACACCCCTTACGATTTGTGAATAGTTTGACCGACATCTCTAACCGAAATCATAAAAAAACCCTGTAAATGCGACAACAATGTTACCAACAAAACTAAAAGAACTTTGTATTTTGCCTAAGCATATTCTATTCCATAATTTACATAGTGACTTTATACTGTCCAAATAAGGCATATGGAGTAGAGGACAAAGGAAGATTTCGGCCGTAGTTTTGTCGGCTAATCCATCAGTGACGTAATAATCCTTCCTTATGTATGTCAGAGAGAATTTAAGTAGACCTATGTATGTCCCAGTCAGTGAATCAGGACAGTATAATGAAACTGTAGAGATGCTTAGATTCAACTTTGGCTTTGGCTTTGATACGAATTATACATTACTAGCTGTTCCCGCGCGCTTCGCTTCGCCTTATAAAGTTTTCCCGTGGGAATTCCGGGATAAAAAGTAGCATATGTTCTTTCCCAGGGTCTAGACCGTATGTATTCCAAATTTCATTCAAATCCGTTCAGTAGTTTTGGCGTGAAAGAGTAACAGACAGACAGACAGACAGATAGACAGACACAGTTACTTTCGCATTTATAATATTAGTTAGGATTAGGATTAGGATAGGCACAATGCACAATATACCTAGGTAGTAGGTAGTGGTCCCATACCATGATGCAGCGATGGCGTGCCTGGAGGCTGTGGCTAATCGGCTTCCAGTCCAATTCCGCGTCACACGAGCGGAATGCCTCCCGCATTCCCTCTCGCGATCATATTCGGATGTGGCGTCTATAACAGAACCGGTAGAAACATTGCCGTGCCTGTAATTAAGTCATCCGTCAGACCAATATAACATGGCGTTCGAGAAAACTTCTATACTTACCGACTTTTCTAAGGTGTACATTCAAGCGTATATACTTACTATATACACTGTCGCTCCTGGTTTGGTGTGAATACAGCAATAGCGGGTAGTGAGAGAGTAGGCGGCCGGGTGAGGGACCGCAGTAAGTAGGTCGGGCGCCCCCCCGCCCCGCACCCCCGCAGCCCGCGCCTTGTCGCTTTCACTGCGTCTACCGCTCCGGATAAAGGCTAATTTTATTGCGTTACATTCGATCGTGTCTCCCCAGCGGTTACTCGTTTTATTGAGATAAAATGAATCGCTCAATTTCAATGTCGACGCGAACAAGTACTTATCAGGGCCGGAGACAGTCGAAGCTCAGGTAGCGGAGAGGAACCCACCGCCTTCATTTATTAGCTTAGTTTACGAGCCCTCGTGTTAGATTGCCAGTTGTGTGATTTTGTTACGAATAGGAAGTTCAGTTTATCTGTGAATGCGAACATTCGTTGCATTTGTTATTGTTTATCTCCGTAGTGGAGGTATCTTTATAGCCTGGAATGGGGCCTGAGCAGTAGAAAGGCTGGGTTTATTCGTAGCGATCGCGATGTGGAAATAGCCTAGCCTCTCTTAGCTTATTTATCGCTGCCATAAGAGCATGCATTAACCTATTTACAGGGTTTGCCTCGCGAAGAATGCGCCCACATATTGTGTTAACAACATGAGAGAGATTTTTTTGCATTGCCGCAGCGCACTGCAATAATAAATCACAGCTGTTGACAAGGTCGTTTTGTTTAACCGATCAGTTAAACTATTTCTACCTAGGTATATAAGAATTTAGGATTACACCGCAAGGGGTGAGCGGAAACTGTGTGTAGCTAGTGAGCTTTCCAAATAAATCGCTCGGGATTTAGGTGACCTATTGGGTGGGGTTTGAGGTCTGACGTTACATAAAAGTTCGTTTAGATTTTAGATGTTGAAAGTTGGTGAAAAGCAAATAAGGTTAGGATCACTTGGAATTCTTAAGGTGTAGAGTAGATATTTCGTAAGATGACTGTGCAAGTTCGTAGTAAACTAGTAGGTAAGTAAAAGCCAAGTGGAAGGATGGTGGACATTAATCCGGGACGCGCCGGTATTCGCCAGTTCATTCGCTAGTATAAATAGGTGTCGTTCAACTCATTTGACGTGTAATTATTTTCGTTCCGCGACCAGCCGACGTGACCGCCTTAATTGCACGCCCCGCTCTCATTTTTCGTCAGCTGCGAACCTAATTTATGAGGTTTGGTGTCCCTAATTAATTCGCTCTTTTTCCCCCTTATCTGCATATAAAACGGAACAGTATTATGTCGATTTAACGAAGTAAGTAGGTACGTATATACATTGACAGGGTCACTGTACGGGAATGATAGTTTAGATAGCTAGTTAACAACGGATATTTTGAGAGAGATTGCAAAACGTTCTTTCGAATAACGACAGTGCCGGTGGTCAGACGCGAATGGAGATCCTCTGAGATATTTTTCGCCCAAACCGACAGTTTGGTCATCAAATTAGGGAGGGGAAACCCTTTGTGTAAGTCTTGCAGACACCTTTATGGGCGGGAGGCCCGTCGACCGCCATAACTCGGCCCAAGCTGCGCCCACACGCGTCATTTGAGCTTCACAAAGAAGTTTCAGTCCATGTCCAGTACTTTATATCTCGTTAGCGTAATATTTCCCCCCAGATTCAATGAACAATGCACACGAATAATAAGGGAGACGTGGATGGGGTCACGAGGCGTGGGTCACGTGACCCACAGGGGTGAGGGGGGGGCGCCTGTTTTTGTGCACTTACCAACTAACAAAACACTCTCAGCATAACAGCATAATGTTGGATGTTTTTGTTCCCAACTATCTCAAAGTTGGTGTGATAAAAGCGATGATAAATAACGAAATGGAAATAAACTCGGGCTTGTTAGAGGTGCGCGCTGAAATAACTAAAAGTAGAACGCTTTTGTTTACCTGCTTTTCGTCTAAATAGAGAAAGGTAAGTTGTCATGGGTCGAGCGTTAAAATTAATTTCCGTTCAGTTATTCATAATAATAAGAAATAATTTTATTTAAGTAACCTGTGTAATCTGTTTGATATTGATAAGTAGTTCAAAAATATTATGACTATGATATTTTTTTATAAATTAACTTCTATTATTGAAAAGGGCTTATGACTTGCACAAGTTGCACACTTGACCAGCGTCGAACTTTTTTCACTCTTTGAAACAAAATACTGCCAAGATGTTTACTTATAGTTCAACAACCTAGTAGCGACGACAATAGCAGAACATTTACTTATTCCACTCTCCTTGAATACCAAACTATATCACACTTTGGACTTCGAATGTAGGAGAAGTACCGACGGTCTCACTTATTTTTGTGCTTGTGGAATTTTATTCTTTTTCTAAGTTTCTTGGCATCTTGGTGACATAAGATCTCTAATATGGGTTTATAGCAACATAAACGATCGTATAAATAACTAATTTATTTGAACACAGTGATAATTTGTAGTCTCTATGATCCGTAATCGAGGTTTAAATTTAAAATAACTATAGACGCTTTCCCGATATTGGTAAAGCACACTAAATTTTTTGATCTTTCTTGCTTTGTGTATCTTTAGTAAGCTAATATAGTTGAGTATAATAAAAAATATGGTAAGTATAATAAAATAAAGGTATATAGAGACTGACGGACAACAAAATTATCCGACAAGGGTTCTGTTTTTTCCCTTTGAGGTAAAGAACCGTATTGAACGAAATATTAACTATTACAACGAAAGTTTAGGACTCCCTTGCATGGTATTGTATCCAAAATAAATAAATTATAATTTTTACTCTCTTCTCTGTAACTCGTTGTCTTAAAGCACAGCTTATAGCGGGGGTGCAATCGCGCGACGGTAATCCACGCGACGTTGTTATACAATGCAGATTGGGCCGTCACTCACCGGCACTGCTTACAGCATACTGTAGCTGTGACTGGAACAGATTCCCTCCACCACTGTACCTTCACTAGGTACCTACGTGCCGGGTACGACTGTGAGTGCAATCCAGAACTGATTAGATTATTCCACGGAGAGTGGTCTGGAGAAAGCATTTCAGCGTTTTATTTTGCATAGAGAATTCGCTTTTTGTGTGCAGATCGTAGAGTCTTACTTACATGCTTTAAACTATTTTTTTGGAATAAAGATTTGTGTTTTTTAGTCTGGACAAATATAAACATGCTTTCACACTGACACGAAAGAAGAAGTGAGAGCGTCAAAATAAATGGTAAGTATCCATACCGATTCTATGCAAGGGTATTTTTTCAGATCATAAATACTTTTTTTACTGGTACTGTGTTTGGCAAAAGTTAATTAACGCAGCGAGCAGATAGAAACTCACATCAGCTTATCCGTTACACTACTCCGATTACAAGATGGAGAAGCATAATAATCTCACCTTCCGATATTTTAATTCGGTTTATGACGAAGCTCCGTAGCAGTGGAGAATAAGGCCTCAAGTTTTACACTTGATAATCGTCTACATATATGTATCCTGCCACACATATATAGGTACCCAAGTACTTATAGCTATTACTATATCTAGTGCAAGATCAGCTGAAACCAATATCTTATTTACAGGCTTATTGAAACTATCACATTTTATAGGTAGTGTTAACCCGATTAAATTGAAAAGTAAGAAATATCATACTTATAAATATAATGTAGTAAATAGTGGCAGCAATACAATAAAGTAGAAATAAAAGAAGAAAGTACCTACTTAGGTTAATGAAAATATAAAAGGCACTATAATTATGTCAGTGCAAAGCACTGCAAACCTAAGTAGGATTATGCAATAGGTACCTACACACCTACCTACTGAACAAAGAAATATACAACGAAGCAGCTAAGAAAATAATTACCAAAGTGGAAAATCAGAGTCAGTTTGTAACTAGATAGATAGATAGATAATTCTTTATTGCACACAAACACAGAAATTACAATAGAATATGCACAACATAGACGGTACAAATGGCGGCCTTATTACTAAGAGTAATTTCTTCCAGACTACCTCGGAGGAGAGAAATTATACAAAAGAAAAGGGGAAAGTGCAAAAAATTACAAACATAACTTATAAAAGGAAAAATTAACAATTATATAAAATGATACCTAATCTATACCTAGTAATAGGTAATATAAACTACATACAACATACTTATATACTTAAATATATACATACTTTTAAATATATAATATATTATAAATAAATATTATTCTGGCAAAGATAATAATTTATTGTAGTGCTTATTCAGCAGGGATTTAAATGATGCTAGTGAAGGCGCAAGTCTGATATGTGTGGGTAAATCATTCCACAACAATGTGGCCTGGACAGTAAAAGATTCGCTGTAGAATTTAGTTTTATGATCAGGGATGTTCAGCCTGAGATTCTGCGATGAACGAAGGGTACAGCTGTGGGTCGAGCAACGCATCCCAAAACGCTCCTTCAGGTATGCTGGGGTACATGGATTGAACAGTACAGAGTAAAGAAGTGAAAGAATGTGGGTATTCCGGCGAAAGCGAATTGGGAGCCACTTGAGTTTAGTACGGTATTCGGAGATGTGGTCATATTTTCTTACGCCAAATATGAACCGTATACAAAAGTTTTGAAGACGCTCAAGTTTGTTTAGTTGCTCCTCGGTGAGATCAGGATAGCTGGCATCGGCGTAGTCAAGAACAGGGAGGAGAAGTGATTGTGCTAACGCGATCTTGGTGGAAGTAGGTAGAAAATTACGCAACCTTTTAAGTGAACCTGCTGACGCAAAAATCTTCCGGCTAACGGCCTCCATCTGAGGGCCCCATGTAAAAAACTTGTCCAATAAAATTCCAAGGTTTTTAACAGTATCACTGAACGGAATTTGAACTCCATCGAATAATATAGGTGGAATATTCTGCAAGTTGTTGTTGGAGATCAATCGTGAACTGCCTATAAGAATCACTTGGGTTTTGTTGGGGTTCACTTTGAGCCCATGATTTTTACTCCAGTTTGAAATTGCATTTAGGTCTATATTAATGGATGCAACAGCCTCTGGAAGCTCTGAAGGAGAAGCATGCTTATAAATTTGGAGATCGTCTGCGTAAAGGTGGTAAGAAGCTGAAATATTTTCAGAAATGGAGTTGATAAAAATTGCGAAGAGTAGTGGAGATAACACGCCGCCTTGTGGAACACCGGCCGAGATATCACACCACTGAGAATGTGACTCCTCAATGCGTATACGCTGCCGGCGCCCATGCAGATAGCTGCGAAACCAGTCGATTACCGTTGGAGATATGTTAAGAGATCGAAGTATTCCAAGCAGGATGTCGAAGTCAACAGTATTAAAGGCATTACTGAAGTCTAACAATGAAAGGATAGTGATTTGACCTTTATCCATACTCTGGCGGATGTCATCAGTGATTTTTATAAGCGCTGTGACAGTGCTATGGCCAGGACGGAAGCCAGACTGGAAAGGATTCATCAGGTTATTATGGGTAAGGAAATTGGAAAGTTGGTAATGGACAAGGCGTTCAAGGACTTTGGATAGGAACGGTAGAATGGATATGGGACGGTATTCAGAAAATGAGGAGGGATTGGATTTTTTCGGGAGGGGAACCACTTCAGCCTCTTTCCAGGACGATGGGAATATACCAGTAGATAAGGAGGAATTTAGGATGTGGGTGATGATGGGAAGGATGATATCTAAAATAGGTACTATCATGTTTCGACTTATACTGTCAGTGCCAATTGCATTGGAAGCGATAGACATAATGACCTTTTTAACATCACAATCGGTAAATTGACTTAGAAAAAACGAAGGAAAGTCAGGAGTAGGCAGAGCCGTGAGGCGACTAAGTGTACTAGTTTTTACAGCACTGTCAATGGCTGCTGATGAAGAGAAGTGAGAGTTCAAAGAATCAATGTCTAAATCTTTAGGTATGGAATCAGTACGTGACTTGCCCACTCCCAATGACCGTAGAAACTTCCAAACTTTAGCTGGATCTCCATTTTCAACTGATTGATAGATATGGCGGCGTTGAGCATCCCTACAAGCCTTGTTGCAGCGATTTCGTAAAGCAATGTATTTCTCCTTATTCAGTTCAGTTGAACGGCGTTTATATTTGGATTTGGCAGCATTCTTGACACGGATCAAAGTTTTTATCTCCTCAGTGAGCCAAGGCGCCGGAAGATGTTTCACTTTAATCAGTCGCAAAGGCGCATGCACGTCATACAGCTTGGTGAGCAAGGAATTGAATAAGGTGACCTGTTCATCAACACCAGATGCACTGAGAACAGGAGCCCAATCCGTATTTACTGCATCGCGCCGCAAATCCTCTACGTTCATTCCACCAAAACTGCGCAGCAGAAGCGTTCTTGGCTTAGCCTTAGGGGGGCGAATTTTATATGATAAATATACGAGATCGTGATAGGAGAAACCTGTCGCCGCACACTGCCCGTGTTTAGCAACATGTTGGCCCGAAGAAACAAGAATTAGGTCCAGAAGGGACGGTACGCAGTCAGGGAAATGATGTGTTGCATTAAGGGGAAGGATTTCCATATTACAGGACTTAACTAATGACTTTAAGGAAGACGACCTGCTGTCATTTTTAAGGAGACAGGTGTTAAAATCACCCATAACAATAACGTGACTGTAATTAGGAATGAAGTTGACAAGAAGGTTTTCAAAAGAACTAAAGAAATTCACACGCAACGAGGGACTGTAGTACACACCAAGTAAAATCTTAGTGTGCAATAGCGTAACTTCAATCAGAAGATGTTCGCCAGCATCGCCTGGTGGAGGTTGGGAAGACATACTAAGTACTGAGTAGGGAATGTGCGATCGGAGATAAATAGCTACGCCACCGCCACCACTACCGGTGCGGTCATTGCGAATCAGACTATAACCAGGCAATGCGTACGAAGTAGACGGGAGACATGGCTTGAGCCAAGACTCCGATACTAATATTGCGTGTAAATTTTTATTTTCAAATGATGCCAACATATCAGTAAAATGTGCCGGAATACTTTGGGCATTTATATGGACAACATTAAAATTTGTCTTAACGTCAGAAAAAACAGAATTAAGAACATCCGGAATATCCGGTATACTGTAAAAACTACTACCTGTACTGTTCAATTCATCGGAAGTTACGATGGAACCAAATTCATCATCACTGCATGCACCAGGATCTTGCATCTATCAAACATAAATATACCAAATAATATAATTAGTTATAATAAGAAGTATAATAAATATTATTAAATAAATATAAAATATTGCAATAATCAATATATATAAATATAATAACAGTACCTTATAGTTACAATTAAATTAAAATTATGTAGTTACAGTTACTACTAGCAACTTTCAATGTAAAGAAGAATAATATTAACATCAAACAATATTGCAATAACAAAACGCACTATTAAAAACAAAGATCGGTTACGTTCAGAAATTACAATGACAGCGAATAACAAAATAAAAAGTAATAAGACTGGGTCATGACTGAATGAACGCTGATGAACGCACGAAAAAGTCAGCTGTCACTGTCAGTACTGTCACATTGGCAATTGGCATTGACACTCCATTGACAAGACAAGTAAACACGACACATGTCACAATTGTCACAAGAGAACATTTGCTTGCAAAATAATGAATGAAAACTAAACTAGAAACAGAGGGTACCAACTACCAAACAGTGCGAATTATTAGGTACCAAGGGCCGGATTACATGCGCAAGATCAGGAATATGGCGATTACTTCCTGGTTACCCTTTTAACCCTCGCCTTGGACGATGAAGCCGCATCAGTGACCGCGGCCTTCGCTTTAGGCGCAGGAGCAGGGGCCGGCGTATCCGCCGCGGCCGGGCAGATCGCATCGAGCTCCGCCATCGACACGATGGTGTGCTGCTTCCCGTCGCGGCCCAGTACGACGATGCAGCCGCCCCTGGTCCAGCACTGTGAAACGCCGAGCCGCTGCCTCGCTGCCATGAATGTGTCGTGGCGTGGCTTCGTCAGGAACTCAGCCAGTGTCCTCCCGCTGCCCTTGAACTTAGACTTGCCAAACCAGATCCTGTTCCTCACTGCCAGATCTTTAAATTTGATGAGAATTGGGCGAGGCTTGTCCCCAAGGCGCCCCATCCTGTGACAGCGTGCGATGTCACCCGCACAGAATGACTCAGGCTCCTGCAGGTGCTCTGTGATGGCCTTCACTGTAGCTGTAGCCGTGTCCTCGCTCTTGCTATCGGGTACGCCATGAAGGAGCAGCATCTTCCGCCGGCTGTAGGTCTCCATCCGGTCCATGTGTTGGACCACCATCTCAACCTGCTTCTGAAGGGTCCCCAGTGCCATCATTATGAAGGATCTGAAGACAGTGAACTCGGAGGCAAGTCCATCTGTGGTCGTGGAGGCGGGGGCCTTAGTTATTTGGCTCTGGAAGTCTGCCATTTTCACTGTGAAGTGCTCCTTCAGCTCAGTTATGGACTCAAATAAGTTCTCCATTTTGTGCAGGTCTTGTAGATGTTACAGCAGAGATAATAGTTGCTAGCAGGTATTACTGTTTAAACTTTCATAAAATATTAAAATATTTTAAATAAAGTTACTTAGTTATTTATATAAATTAAATTAATTGTTCAGTTAATTGTGTTTGTTTTCACAACTACCCCCGAAAAAAGTAACTAATATAGATGCAGCAGCCACCGATCACAAAGTTTAGTTCCAAATTAGTTACATAACTAACACACTGGCATACTAGTTACTAACTCACGTTGTAGCCCGAAGTTAGCGTCCCTCGACCAGCTTTGATTACATATTGTTAATACAGGGGCTAACAGCTTTGAAGCTAATTATTGTTACGGGTTCAATACTTACATAGATGCACCGATGCTGCTTGTTAGCGCGGTTTAACTATAACTAATGAATGACCGATTTTGTATAGAGGGTATTGAAAAAGTGATATAGTACCTAACCAGGGGTGACTCACGGGCTCAGGGTCATTCTGAAGGGCTAGCACGGGACGCAATTAAGACGTGACAAAAGTTTTGCACCGCGCTCACTACCTTGTACTTATGTGAGAATAAAGCGTGTGACGTCATGTCTGCACTGCATTATCGAAAAGGACCAATTTCGTTACCATACCAACTGTATCAACCGAGAAAGGTCAACGCTCGCCCCTCTATATTGGTAAAAGCTTTTATCCCCTTTCTCATTACTGAGACGGTACCCGAGTTTTTTTTTTTGAAAACTGTACGAGCGAAAGGATGTCGGTGCAATAAAAGCGTGGTTACTGTTTATTTTATTCAGGTAAGAAACTGTAGATGTGGAATGAGAATCCTTCTATAGTGGTGCTACACTTTGTTGTGGTATTTTGAACAAAGTGAATACGAGGTATAAAGAGATTCCTTTACTTCTACCGACGTATGTTTAATTTACTGAATATTTATAGCTAGTAGAATCTAGCCGCTTCATTGTTATAAAATATACATAAGTAACAACTATGTACTTTTACATTCATTGATCTAAAATAGATAGCCTAAAAAATAAGGTGTTACAATGAACACAACATTTGGTCACAGTCCCGGGGTCTGAGCCGATGGTCCCGGGTTCGATTCCCGGCTGGGGCAGATATTTGTTTAAACACAGATATTTGTTCTCAGGTCTTGGATGTGCCCGTAAAATGGCAATAGGCCCGCCCCCTATTACATTGGGACTAACATAACACTCTGGCGAAAAGTGGGTGCAGCAATGCACCTCTGCCTACTCCACAAGGGAGTACAGTAGTACAAGGCGTGAGTGAGTGTTTTTTTTCCCGTGGTCTGGATGAGGTATAGGTACGCGAGGCTTAAAAAAAACAAACACGTTTTATAAAAGAGGGCACGGAACACTTACCTATGGGCAGCTGATAAACGTGTTATGATGTAACATTTCTAGAGCCGTACAAATTAGATTTTTTTTTCTGATTTTGTAGTAGTAGGTCCTCTACATATAAGTATTAATTATTAATATAAATTTCTTATGAATTGTCAATAGATAAGAACACTCTTCAAACAATTATAATATAGAATCATAATATAAGGATACATAATGACAATGTATTTTTTTAATTATACTTAAAAGAAATTAAACATTAACTTATAAAATAAAGTTAAAAAAAAAACAAAAGAGAGTCATAGTTTCTACATCAGTGGTGTTGAGGGACTGTTTCCCTCGTTAATATGCGCGTGAGTACACAGGATTCGTTTGTAGGCACGTGGGCCTGGTTTGACTGCTTCCGCATGAGTCTGCCACTCGGGGCTGAGTCGTCATGGGTGCGTGATCGTGGCTCGAAAGCCGGCTCTAGGGACGTGGTCCCGCTAGGTCTGAGGGCTTGATACCTCTGGCTTGTATCCACAAATGGCCATCGCGGCTGCATTTGCTTCAAACGTAGTGGGGTAAGAATTAGAGCAGCTCTAACCCCATCACTGCTTTACTGCGTAGAAAACGGACTCCCCTTATGATGTTTGAATTCTCGACATATATACTGACTCATCTGAAAAACTTAACCACCGCGATGTAGGAATCAAATGTTAGAGGCGTCTTAAGCTGATATAACAAGTTGAATTTACTTATTTCATTTAATGTTAATATTACATCTTGTTATGATAATGTAATTAACTAATAATAATGCTGATTAAGTGCGTTTTAATTAAACCTTTTAATAAAGGTCTTTAATGTAGTACGGGACGGATTTATGCAATGCACCCGAAACAGATAAGGATAGCGAGCGTAGACATAGAATACTTACGCGGCACTAGCGCCATCTATTATTTTATTTATAAAATTAAAATTGTATGATACTTTTCATGTGTTATTTGGTATATATTATTATTAAAATGTAAGGTAGGTATGTAACAGTAAAACTACATCATTAACGAATATGATTAAATATCTTTAAAATTGTATTTAAATATTAGTAAATCATTATATATCCAAGAGACATGCGTAGAGTTTTATAATGATAATTTTCTTGTATCTTTCATAATTTTTTAATTGCCGATGGATTTTATTTAAATATTGTAACGTACACTAACGGGCAATGAAAAGGTTCCACTGAGAAAAACACCAAATTACTTTTAAACGGAAAAGGCTAGCTTAATGACGCCTTCTGCAACATTGAAGTACTTTTAACAGAGCATCAGGATATTACCAATTAAAATCGGTAATATTTTGTTCAAATTATAAATTAAATGTTTGAAAAAATTGAGATTGTTTGGTGTTGCCTTTTTGTGAGTGGAACTTTTTCATTGCCCGTGAGTGTATTTAGGTACTTCTGAATATATTACTATATAAGTAGGTATAATAATTATAATAATACCTTATAAAAACTATGTAAGTATATGCCAAAACAAAATTCAACTTGTTTGCAAGAATAGAACAACGCGGACTCAGTCGTAATGTTTGCAAGTGTGAATTGACTAAAACAAAGTACCTATTAACCTAATTTTTTTTTGTTACAGGTAAGTGTTGGTAGTGAAAACAGTATCAAATGTCTTCGGATAAGGTATCGTTTAATAATAATATAGTTCTAAGACTAATTTTATTATGAGATTACATTACCTAGGTACGAAATTAGGTATTTTATGCATGAAAAGTCCATGAGCTTCTATCCGACCCCTAGCTAGGCAGAGCCTGTGTTATGGGTATCGGACAGCTGAGATATCTACACAAAAATACATATAGTAGTATAAAAATACATGTAGCATAAAAATATCAACACCTAAGACCCGAGTACAAATATTTGTCTTTAAACAAATATCTGCCCCAGCCGGGAATCGAACCCGGGACCTTCGGCTCAGCAGTCAGGTGATCTATAATATTACAATTTAAATACTTACCTATAAAAAACCTACCCTACTTGCGTTATTAGGTCTCTGAAAAGGATCCTGCAATCCAAGAGACTGAAAAACAGATGGTTGCATTTTTTAGCAACGTGAAGTGAATGTTTCATGTATCACTTCGCAGTCCGAGCGAATTCACCTGGAGTGCAAAGATTTATATCGGACGAAGTCTGGGCTCGCTTCACGTTCGCGTAGCTCTGCCTCTGCCGTCAGAAAATGGAACTTAAATGTACGTAAATGCGACACTTTACCTGAAGTTCTTCGGGTTTCTATGGTATTGATCGTACCAGGTAAAACTCGAATATTGAAGGGCAATAAGATCTAAATTTGTTTTAATGGGTTATAATATATTATCTTACCCGTTTTTAAAGATTTTACTTCTATCTGGATACTACCGTACACCTACTGATGGTGCCAACTGCAGTAGAACTTTCTCACTTTTCGTTTGGCGCAGAGTTCTCTAAATTCTCGACTGTTTTGTTTATGAATAAAATTTAACCAATAATTTTGCATCAGAACATTTCGAATTTATAAAGGAATAAGTACCTAAATATATTGTGTACGAGTGTGAATATGAGTTATATTAACGATAAGTACCAAGAAACCACTCAACACCAGACGGAAACAGGCTGTAAGAACATTCCATTGTCACTTAGTAACTTCAAATAACAATAACCATAATGAACATTAACATCGAACTAAGAACCTTAATAAGAGCTTCTCGTCTTCCTGGTCAAATAACCGTCCAACCCAATAGCATCAAAATCCTGAAGCAATTCCGTAACAATCCAGCCATACCTACAGACAATGCCAGTCTCCTCGCTACCGTCCACTTTAACTGAATATCAAACGAATACCGCGTCTAATATCAAGCAATAAGAGCTGAGAGCCGAATGTTAGATGCCGAAATTCGAGCCACGGCATTGTGAATGGGTTGTAGCTTCCGTAGGCAGTTAGTCTATAGTCTATGACTTGGTAAATAGGTCGGCAAGTCCAGATTGTCTCGTCGACGCAAGTAATGGAATGCCTGATTTTACTGCCAACTTGTTTCCTACAAGTACTGCTCGGAGTCTTGAGACAGGCTTATGGTATGTTCATTTGATTAGATTGATCATATTTATTCATAATTATTATTAGTAGATAGAAAACGAACACTTCATTTTGTTAAGTACCCAAAAATATTTAGCATAGATTACTTGGAGGAAGGTCCAAACGAAACGAAACGCCTTCGTTCAAATCACGAATCAAAGTCGTACGAGTATATAGAAATTTGTTCAGAGTCACACCCTTTCGGCTTCCTTTACCCTTTTCGTAACAATGCAACATCGGCAATAATTGTACAGACCTACACTATTTTTGAAGGTATGAACTCATATGATAAAATAAAAAATAATAATAATAAATGTGGGGACATCTCACACACACGGCCAGCCGACCCCAAGCTAGGCAGAACCTGTGTTATGGGTCTCGGACAGCTGATATATCTACACAAATATAATAAATAAATACATAGTAAATATAAATATCAACACCCAAGACCCGAGTACAAATATCTGTCTTTAAACAAATATCTGCCCCAGCCGGGAATCGAACCCGGGACCTTCGGCATAGCAGTCAGAGTCACTAACCACTACACCATTCAGCCGTCAAAAGAAATAAATATATACAGTTGATCATTCGGACATTAGCTGGAAACGACTTTGCATCCGATTGCGATACATAGAAAATTAAACCATAAGACTTGCAGAATTGCAATGCAATAGCGTTCAGCTGTAATCCAACTATCTCAGTGCAGCTTGTACGGGAATAGCCCTCATTAAGGCTCGGATAGTCAAGCTCCTTTATAGCCAGCTTCGACTTTATTAGGCTGTAGCATTTCATTACGAGACACGTTCCTTCGCCTTAAATAAGTTAGTATTCCCCCATTCGAGTGTCGGTTGAATACCTACTACGGTTTATTGTCATTCGCATAATTATTAACGTTACTGACACGATTAAATTTAGTTTTAGTATGAATTTAGTTAAGTCTATTGCGACAAAGTATGAGTATTTAAGATATGTTTTTGATCAGACAAAATATTGCATGTTTGGCTATGATTTGTAACCTAAATTGATAGCAAGCATTTGTTCCTGAACTAAAAAGGTAAAAAAAGAATGGCGTGCTTTGGGATTCTGTACTGCCTGGATAGGCTGAAGATGATGAGTTGATGACAAATAGGTACGCAATAAAATTATTGCGAAAGCTGTGTTTTTCCTACTAAATGTTTAGACAGAACTTAAAGAATGATGAGTACATATATATTGTATGGTATAGTATTTGTATATGTACTGTACAAAGGGAACCTATGTCTATATTGTACGACGGAATACTAAGGAATTCTAAAACCAAATAAATAAGGCAATTCTTCGAGCCAAAATACTACTTATAAGTAGCTGTTAAGTGTACATTTAATGTTTGTTCAGTTCAGATGACCAAAAGCATTTGACCACGTTAATAAAGGAGCAAGCCTCGAGTTCTCAGATGATCTCTTAAGCCTAAAAAGACTTGCAGTTTCGAATAATTCAATCCAGGTGACCTAATTCTGAAGAGCTCTGCAGCCTGTCAATGTATCACGGTCTCACAGGCTGCCGGGAAGGAAATTTTAAATTGAAAATTAAAAATGAATACCGCCTCTGTTAGATAAAGGAGGTGGAACGAAAAAAGATTTTAATAGAATCAGGTTGGAATGAAAAAGAGAGACATGCTTTAATTTAATTGTATTAAGTACATAGTAGGTAGGTGTATACATATACATCACTATTGTGTTTTTTGAAAGTAGTGTTTTTTAGCTACGAATGATAGAGATCTTAAGGTTTGCAACCTTAAAACGAAACATATTTCTTTTGTACTTGGTGGGTACTGGGTATATGCTACCTATACTAAGAAAATGTTACTTTCCAAAAACCCATTTTTTACTTGTTTTCTTAGAATTAGGCTAAGCCATGGAAATACAATGTCCGTGAATAGCCTTGCCAAAGGTTTGTAGAATTCCGAAACCGTTTTTTTCTGACACTACTTACCTATTTTATTTTAATTTGTTTTGTGTAACGTACTATCAAAGCCTATTTCGCACTAGAGTCTTCTAGATAGGAATTATCAAGACAGTGAGCTTTGCTTATTGGTGAACTGAAGCTGAAGAACTTCTGACGTCACAGTTCAAGACGTCAGACCGTCAAGTACGGGTTTTGCAATTTTAGAAAACGAAAACAGTTTATGTTTCCTTTTGTCATCTGCATACATTATCTGTCAAAAGTTTATTGATAGTTTCCGCTAGAGGCGCCACTTTGTATGCGAGAAAACGTGAACTTTTATAGTTTTCTTTTTCTCACCAGTGTTATTTATCGTTCTCGTTATAGAAGTAGTTAATTTCTCATTAACTACGCGAGATACATAATGTACTTACCGTACGTAAAACAACAAACACAATTAATCCTGATATAAAACGAATCAAAACGGTGGTTTAATCTTATTGCTCGTAACTTTCAAATGAGTTTCCAATTAGACAAGTTAGGCAAATCACGTAGAAACAGCTATAATACTGTATAATACAATCAGTTGAACCGGTTAATACCGGTAAAGCCCGGGTGAATACGAATAATTCAATTCAGGTGACCTATTTTAACGAAACTCCTGTGCTAGCAAGTAGCAAGTGTATACTACCTGTAGTCTTTATTCAATTGAGAGACGACACAAAATTATGATTAGAGTGCACTTGAAACTATAAAATTATAAAATACAACCCTTAAATTCATAGACCTAGAGATAGTAAATTTTAACCATATTGTAAATTTACGTAAATTGTAATGGTAGGTACAACAAATACACGAGTTTCAACTTTTACGTCAGTCTAAAAGTTGAAATTCGTGATACGACAATTTTAAACCTATTGTAAAGTGTCAAAAGAACTTGTTTTTTTATAACTTACATAAGTCATTATTAAATATGATCTGTTACCTACTTTTGTGGAAATATAATTTATTTAACTATTCATAGGTACATAAGAATCTTTTGTTACAGTTAAGTACAGTACAAAAATATCGAAATATTCTTGTTAATTTAATACATATAACAAAGATAACTTAGCATCACAACGTCTCATCTGTTTCCTGGAATATTATATTGTTGCTGAGAAAGGAACACTCATTTAATTCAATTCAGTTGACCTATTTCTTTAACTCAGTCTCAGTCAGGTACGGTGCTTCTTGCTGAAAGTAAGTATCTTAAATACAGGATGGGCCTTAATTTACAAGCTTAATTTTACATATCAGAAATAGTTAGCTTAAGTAGCCATCACATGTGAGTTAGACTCAGTTCATGAAGGGTTCTGTAGCAACTAGGTAGGTACCTAATTTTTTTTTGCAGCATATAATAACTTGGGTTTTCAGTGTTTGTACGAATAACAAAACTATATTTGCTCTCTGAGCGTACCTAGTTTTGGAGTTTCGCCACGAAACTTATACTTAGAAATAAATACAATACTTTAAGTTACTATACGTTCGCATTTCTGCAAACGTGAAGATCACGAAAAGGTATAAATTGTAATATAAGCGAGTTCCTAGTGCTCTTTCACGTAAGGTTCTAGAAGGTTCGACAGGCAGCCCCATATGAGTACATGTCGATTGAAATTTTAACGATTTGAAATTTACATTATTGTACATTCGAGATGCAGACGATAAACTTCATACATAAACAGTTTTATAGGTTCTTCAAGCCTTTATAAAATTCTGCTAGGAAAAAGGAAAAAGCTGTAAAAGGTTATGATAAAAAGCATTCGGTAAAGATTATGTAAATTGGTGGTTGTACCTACTAACTTATACATTATGTCTTAGTTAGTTTTAATCATATTGGATAAATTAACTTTTCAGTAATTATCGTGTGGATATTATGTAGCCCGAATAAATATTTATATTAAATACATAATGTATTATATTAAATACACCTTAGGTTTGCATTAGCACAAAAGTACCATAATAATGTATATTACTGTCTAGCTGCTAAAGTTAGACTTCGCGGCTCACTCGACTCAGCGATGTTCTATGACGCAGCCACAAGAGGGCATTAACATACGAGTATACTGTATACATGACTGTATACATATAATTGTACACATTAAACATGAGTCATACGATAATGGAAGCATATAATAAGTCACCCTCATCTTCTCAAATCAATATGAAGCGAGCTCATTCACGAGCTTTTATGTTTAATAAATTACCTGTCTGCCTACTGTATTGAATGAAACCCTGAAAGGTTACCATCAATATTCATAACAACGCCACTAGCCATTATAAATATGAATTATACGGTGTTCCCCTGCAGTGTTATGGTAGAATCTCCGCTCTATAGTGGGGCTTCACAGACACAAACATAAGGGTGCTTTTTCACCAGAGATGTCCTATGATACGTTGTTAAGGATGGATGCTTTTGATATTCACCAATCATATTCATAGCATAGCCCTGGTGAGAACGGATTTCTTACAGATCATCGTAGGATAGTTGCGATAGTTGCATAAAAAATATCTGGTGAAAGGCACCCTAAATATTACACAGTATAGATATTAGAAAGCGTATGCATATGATGATCATGCTGGGTGAATATTTGCCAAAGTAATCAATTAAATTAGGTAGGTGTAGGTACTCTTATCAGATGCTAGTTCTTCCGATTACAATAATAAAACACTTTAATATTATTAGTGCGGACTGTACACACTATTTTTAAGAGTATATTTGTATTTTAATTTGAGTTCTATGTCGTTTTTATAGTATGCTCTTAACTAGAGATTAGACTAAAACATACTTTTTTTTTTTCTTTATTTTACATGAATCGGTTTGATCCGCCCATTGAAAGTACATCTTAAATTTTAGAAATATCAACCAAAGCTTTGTTCTTGCGTGGTTATCTCGGACCAGTCAAATTCAATTCAATTAGACAAGAAAGCCGGGCTTAGACGTTGTCTTTTGGCATGCTAATGGCGGCATGTAGTCTTTCAGTTTCATAAACAGAACTTGGTAATGAGGCGTCAACTTTGTAATATCACGTAAGAGCGTTGCTACGTCGCTACACTTATACCACCGCACATACACGGAGCGAAAACTCTGGCATTATGTTCAAAATATACGTCACTCTTAACAGTCTCGTGGAGTTCTGCGGCGCTGGCAACGTATCGATTTTCCGCGGCCTGCGGGGGGCGCGGGGCGGGGGCGGCGGGGGCATCTCAGCTGGTCCCCCCCCTCCCTGTAAACATAAACACAGGCTCCGGCAGCCAGGATCGACATCCGTCGAGGTGAAATAACGACACTGAATATTTATGAAGCCCTCCTATCAGGGATTAAGATTCAACTTTTCTGGGTCGTCAATTCGAAAGGCATTTGTTGTGCCTGTTCGTTTAATGAAGTGTACGTTATTACTTGTCGCTCCCGTACGCCACATTAGCGCCGCGTTTATTAAACCGGCAGAGGCTTTGTTTTAGATTAAACGCAAAGCTTTGCAGTGCCGTTAATTAAAACGACCTCGCTATTATTTTTTCTGATAAAAACGTTGGAGTTTTAATTTCGACTAACTGTATAGACTCCAACCTCAACATTGACCTAGTTATAGTCATGGGTACAGCTAATTGTGGCCGCTATTACACGGTTTAACGTTTTAAAATAAAGTAATCGTGTACGGTACGGGTTTCGTTTACTTCAGTAATTGACTGAGTCGATCAACTTTTAACAACGTATCCATTACATATTTTGGATAATCATCACGTTTCCCAGTTTTCCCTAACCAAGTTTGGAAAATTAAAAGAGTCTTCAAAATACACCTAAAAAGAAACAAGATATTAATTTTAGCTAAGTTAGAAGTTTGCTAAAAGCGGTACCTAGCTATCTTTAGTTAGTTTCTACCCGAGTAGTCGTCGCCCGTTGGTGGAAAGTTAAGCGATGTCACTGGAGTTGGACACAAAGCGACAACGTGTATCTACCCACATAGTAGGTACCTACATACATATGTAGCTGTGTATGTACGTGTATGAGATACCTACATCTACTTCTCTTGCCAGAGCATTCGAGCTTTGTGAATGCAATTAGTATGCGTTTCCCAAATTAATTACGTTTCATGCGAACATCGTTGGCTTCAATTGATATTAAATTATTAGCTGCGAAATGTACAAAAAATTGTTAGGTAAGTATTTATACTATGTATTGTGGTAAGTAATATTTTCATGTCAGCATCTGAAATATCGGCCATCACAACTTGTTTGCTTATTACGTCAATAGTGTAGTGGTTAGTTCAGCCACTAAAGCCCCGAAGGTCTCGGGTTTGATTTCTGGCTGGGGCATGCAGGTATTTTTTTGAAGATGTTCGGACTTGAATGTGATCAGAACATGTTCAATGTAATTAATTATCACCAAAAAGAGGGTGTTACAGCCTCCCTTTGTCCTATGGATACTATGGATATTAAACATATGAGTTTTATTACTTCTGTGGTATACATAAGTACTTACATTATCCTGTATACTGATGTGTGAGTACTTACTCTGAGTGAGAGTGTGTACTTACATATTTATGCATAGTAAAAGATCAAAATACTTTTGTAAGTAAAATAAATTATTCATAAACTACGAGCTTGATTTAAATTACCCTATATATAAAATCTATAATAAAACATAATTATACGTATAAAACATAATCATATGTTAGTCCTCAAAGTATTTAGTGCAGAGGTATGTGTACGTTGCGTACACTCATGAGTTATTCATAATTAACTCACGTGTGTGTAGCGGTGGCTAGTACAGTCCAAGCGAACATTTAAAATTCAGTGGGTTCCATAGTTTTGTATAAAATATGACGCAGACGGCTCTCACAGGAGAATCATTATTCTGAAACGACTGTGCCAGTTTCGTATTATATTTTTCTCCTCATAAAGGAATACCTGAAGCGACATTTTGTGCCGACTTTTTTGCTCCTGTAATTGTTCGTCACGTAAAGAAAATGATCATAATGTCTTTCGTGCAGACGGTATTAAAAGGTGAAAATGGATTAAAAGGATAATAAAAGGTGGTTAGATCATAATTTATTATTTGAAAAAAAAAATCTGACCTTTTGAAAGATGTGGTTTACTAGCAATGAAAAGGTTCCACTGAGAAAAACACCAAATGACTTCTAAACGGCTAGCTTAATGACGCCTTCTGCAACATTGAAGTACATTTCACAGAGCAACAGGATATAACCTACTAAAAACAATTATATTTTGTTCAAATCATTAATTATATGTTTGAAAAAAATTGGGTTAATTTGGTGGCATTTTGTGAGTGGAACTTTTTCATTGCCCGTGAGTGTAAGTACCCTCATCATTATTTACTTCATTAGAATATCTGAAAGCTGAAACTACATGAAAATAAATACAAATTGCCCCTTAATAATATACTTTCTAGATTCACTTTCGTATCTTGTCCTGTAGGGCGATACTTAGAACTTGTTTGTTTTTTATTCGTCTCAAGTTTAGCCAATTTGAAAGTTGATCCAATCAATGTATTTGTATTGTTTCGTCGAAGTTTGAATTGGTTCAGTCTAGACCGATTTGCTATGATTATCTGTATGATTTTACTATAAGTTCACATCCATTGATGTGACCTCTTATCGTGTAGGTACTTCTATAAAATTAGAAATCTGTACGTATTTCATGTTGAGAAATATACAGTAATGTTTTTAACTGTTGTAGCAGCTTGAACTCAGTATGTAGGACAACAAAATACGTATCATACGTATGTAAGTTGCTCTTTTATTCGTCGTAGATACAGCTCTGTATAAAACATTACAAAAGAAAGTAGGGAACAATAAAACTTGCAACTGCAAGGTGCAGTAAAAGTCCTAGCACAGCACCACATAGAACAGTAACGATCATTTATACATTTTATACTGTGGCGCAGGCGTTAGTGAACCTGCTTGCGAAGCACGGGGTCGCTGGTTACAATCCTGCATAGGGTACTATTGTTGCTGGTTTTTGTTTAAGTATAACCTATAAGGGTCAGATGACCTAGCTCCTACCTTTAATGAAAATATAATGAACGTGACTCTATTTACACTTTCGAAGAACACAACGAAAGCGTCGTTTCTCTATGTATCAATGCAAATGAACCAAAATTGCATTTCAAACTTGACTTACTTCACAAGTCGAGAAACGGTCGAGTCTTTGCTAATTGACTAGTTACCTTCAAAGTTTCACTACTACGTCATAGCTGCCTTGGTTCGTATCTTCTGTACCGCGTACGTGGGACGTACAATAAAAAGAGAAAAAGTTTATAGTCAGTAAGATTTTATAACCGCACGCGCGGTACGTAAGTACATACATTCGCAAGCAATAGAAAGTTCCAGAAACATAATTTAAAAAAATCAAAATCAAAATTAAAAGTTTTCAGTTCTTGTTGGTATCAGCATACAGTAGGTGAGATAATTCGTTACAAACGTACGAACCTTTTTTTTAAATAACATTGTCAGTATGGATACTGTAAACTGATACGCTTTATACAATGTGTGTGTTTATATAATGTGTAATATGGGTCTAGCCTGAAATAAATGACTATTTATTTTATTTATTTTTATTATTTTATACGGATATACAGGGTGTTGCAAAAAGGGTATATCAAGCCGAAACCAGCATGTGCAGCATGTTATATCTAAGCCCGGGAAAGAAGTCAGAATCTCAAAATACGGTACCGTTTTTGAGTAATTAACGTCCAAAGTTTTACTCGAAAACTGGGTACCAACAACCCTGACGTGACACAGTGACCTACATATCGACGAGTGTCAACGACCTTATAAAATCACGTACCTATGGAAACCGATCCGTTCATTTTTAAATATTTTATTCTTTAAGTCCACCCTACACTCGCGCCGCGAACGTCCGCGAAACGCGATTTTACGCCGGTATTTATTTTTACTTGTCTCTATTTTACGTAATATTACGTAAATAATAGACAGTGAAAAAAAAGACTTGGTAAAACTATTTTTTCTGTTTATTAAATTGGGTTCTGAAATCCGACGAAATAAAAATGTCGGAAACGGGAACGGGTCTTCGACGGTCGTTTATTTTCTCTATTGGCAACAATTCAACAATATGGCAACAGGTGAAAAAATTGCTTTCTGCTTTTTTATGTTTACTTCTAAATAATATTACTAGTAACTAATTTGAAAGTTCATAGGAATAATTATAATCGTGATTCAGTGCCGATTTAAACTTTAGCGTAATTAAACAGAAACACTTGGAACTTACACAAGTCTGACCGATTTAACCTTTTTCTCGTGGTTCAAGTGATTTGTTGTTTTTCGTGTTAAGTATTACTTCAAAACAGTTAGTATTGTGAAAATGGAATGTGATTATTTGAGGCTGCGGTGGTTCATCAGATGTCTGTGAAGAGTTGAAGATGTAGTGTTGTGTTTGTTGCGGAAAAGGATTGTTGTGAAATTGGATTGAACTAGGTATGTTTTTCTTTGATTGTATCCCAAGAATGTTCTTGTTGCAATGTTTCAAAACTAGGGAGGTATAACGTACAAATTCCAAACATACTCTTGTGTTTCTAATCAGTAATATTTCTAATTTGCGGCCTCCGATTTATCATATGTTTTTGAGGTTATGTTTTTGTTTACAATAAACACGTCAGCCTTTGACGTAATGCTATCAGAACGTAGGGTTGCCAAAAACGATACAGAATAAAATATGGATTAAATTTTGTATGGGACGATAAAAATGTCGTGCGCCCGATTCCAACATCGAAAACGTTATCTCCGGGATAAGTTGTGTGGACCTTTTTCGGCTTAATATACCAATTTTGCAACACCCTGTACTGTATGCTGATACTGTACACACGGCAACGTTAAATGGTCGGCAGGGCACACTAACGTAGGTAGTGTATGTGTGTGTCGGCGACGTCGACGTAATTATTTAGTTCTGGGCAACCCACACATGGATATTGTAAGCATGTAGTTGTGCCAGTGACAATGATTCATTGTTTTTATGATATGAAGCAAAATTTTGCACGGCATTGTAATAGATTGAATGGCTCAGTTGGTATGATACAAGACTTACAATTTTCGGTATGGTGGTTCAAATCCCACTGAACTTACAATATTCCTTTTTTGTTTTTTTTATAGATTTAATTAATTTTTTAAGATGGTTAATAATAGTATTGTAGTATATACGAATAAAAGCAACACAGAAAGTAAATGAAACAAGTTATTAAGTGTTAAAATAACCAAATTTATTCTTGCCGTAACATAAACATTAAGGATGTTACGTTTTTGTTGTTTTTCGTTTTAAAACATAGTTGTAGTTTATATTAATAAGGAAAATTTTCAATTAGCAGTTTTAAATAATAATAAACATCAGAAAAGGATGGACTGGCTGTTTTACTAAAGTAAATAGGCAAGTCATTAGTTATATGAAACAACATGTTAATTAGCTAGAAATAAGATAACTTATTCCAACCTCAGTAACAATAACATCATTAACACATTGGCTTACCCATAATTGTAAATAATAATAAGTATTTAACCAAATAACTAAAGTCTTATACAAATGGAAAAATAAAAATTACTGAGCTAACCCCAATAACTATAATTTTCACCACTTTTTCGCCATAATATCTTACGTCCATCCTTGTCTGATTTAAAGGACTTTTCATCACTAAATATCACCACATTGTTGCACCAATCAAAGTTCAAAATAGTCAGTCGCAAAACGCACTCTGTTTCGACGATGCTGATCGGTTAGAGCAATTTTCTTCGTCGGCCTCCGACACCGCAACCCAGCAGCACGCAAGTGAACCCGTACGGTTCGTAGGGATAGATTATGTGTTGTGGCCGTAGAACAGGTGCTGCAGAACGGATCAGCGCTATGTGCAGCTACGATTTCTCGATGGCGTGGTGATGCATCCGTATAGACGACTACTGTCTACATGTCCCAAATCTGCGTATCGGTGAACCCATAATTGAACAGTTCTCCTCTGCAAACAAAAAATACAAATACTTAGCATATACAAATATTCTAACGGTCAAATAAAATTATATTTGCAGTTCTATGTTACTTACCGATATCATTAAACGTCTTGCGATTTCACTAATTGTAATATTTTGTTCATATAATACAATTATCTCCGCCTTTTTGAACATGGTTAAATGACTTTCCATAGTGACTGCGAAGATAAATCAAAATTATAAATTGACAAATCACAAAGTGAATCACTATGCAGACGCAGAGGTGAATTGTCACTAAAACTAAAAACTAATTTCGTTTATTCATATTGTATGAGGGTAGAATGGTTTTACTTCTCAAATGAAGAACGAATCATATATTTTTTGCGTAGAGAAATAGTCGACAGCTATGCAGCTTGTAGTAATTTGTATTTCAAATAAATTTATTCTATACTCAACAGCGTTTAAATTAACGCTAAATTTAAATAAAGTAAAATAAATATACCCCATCAGTGGACTCGAACTCACGACCTATGTTTCATAAGTCTAACATACTACCAATGAGCTACGAAGAGTATAGCTACAAGCTGTGAAATTTTGCTTCAAGTCAATTTTATAACTATTTGACTTACTCGACCGGTTGATATGTTTATGTCACAGCTGGTGTAAGGGCGTTTGCCTACGCGCAAACTCGTTTGTGCTGTTGTGTGTGTGTGTGTGTGGTTTGTTACTGGTGTATTTACCGATTTCTGCTTTATTGCACACATAGACCACGTTAGTGTGCACACATACACTACGTTTGTGTGCCCTGCTAACCATTTGGAGTTGCCGTGTGTACACGGATACTGATACGGATACTGTATATTGATACGTTGTACTGGTATGTACATTGATACTCTATACTGGTATTGATACAGTACACAGATACTGATACAGATAATGTATGCAGCTACTGTATACCGACACTGTATATTGATACGGTACCTATACTGTAAACTGACTGATATTTTATGCCTACTGTAGGTATACGGATACCAACTTTACTGTAAACTTATTGAAACGATTTTTTATTCTCTTTATGGTTTAGATTTTTTAAATATCTTCCCCCTTCTATAACTTATCATCTTCATCATCATCATCATCATCATCATCATCATCAGCCAATTACCATCTACTGCTGGACATAAGTTGTTAAGTAAATAAATAACTTATCTATCTATCTATCATAAGCCTCTCCCATGGAGCGCCACAAAAATCAGCCCTCGGTCTTCCTCATCCAGCCTCCACCGGTAACCCGCCTAAGGATTATTTATTTCTTAATTTAATACTTTATTGCACAAATATAAAATAAGTGTACAAAAGGTGGACTTAATGCTATACTGATTACTTATCATTAAATATAAAATTAAGGGTAATAATGAAAAAAAATGACGGTCCATGTCTCAAACGAACATTCTGTATGTGATTTAATATACCTAATCACGGTAATTAACGACATGGAATCTATGACAAACAAAATACCTACTGAATTATCTCAGACACACGTCAGGTCCGATCTATCAGCCAATCTCAAAGCTAGACTGACCTAAGAATTTAGTGTCTCCAGTAACCTCCCCTATAGCCATATAGCCAACTCTTTCCTGACTATCATCTCAGCCATAAGACGTCCACTGCTGAACATAGGAACTACTGCTGCTGAACTCACCTCCCCCAATCTTTTCCACCATCGGAGGCGGCCCGACTAGCTCCCTGGGACTGATCGCATAGGTCTTTTGTTCCTGGACTACTCTTGGGCTAATCATGTGAGGCTCTTCACGGCGCACTGACTATCTAATCCTTCTCGCAACACCTAACCTCCATAATAACTTATCTAACCTCCTCATATATTATAAACGCAATTTAGAGGTACACATCAAGAAAATGAAATGCATAATTTTAACATACACCGATAGTAAAATACAGAAAAACAGTAAATTGATATACGGTTACAAAGGCACTTACCTTCGCACTGGCTGTAACTGTTGCCTGAGCCAAGCCATCACGTCGGCCTTTGCTCCCTGATCTCCTCAGCTCCACACCACTAGAACCCTCGCACTCAGAACACTGCTGACTATCTCAGTCTGCCCACCGCGGCTGCACACACAAAAGTTACTTGCGACCACGCGGTGCTTTCTTACGTGGATATTTAGTTCTACCCGCAACTTTCCAATATTAATATAATGTGTCCGTCTACACTCTATTTTTTCCGATTCGGCTGACATCAGACGGACTGAAATCGTAGCGAGTTAGTAACTGCGCGGGCGCACTACACTTCACGACACTAGGTACTCAACTATAGTAGCCAACCGCCTGAAAGTAATTCCGCATACATATGAGACATAATGACATCGATTCAGAACGCGGCACTTCTTAATTTTAAAATGAGCTAAAATCTAAAATATCTAATTTTAAGTTACAGCGCTAATTTTAAAATGCGTCCTTCAGAATCGCACTCATTGACTTCACTCGACTGTGGTCGGCTGCAGCTGTGTGCAGTTGTAATTATGACTGCATGAAGTCGAAGCTACAACATGCGGTTCAATTTATCGACCGTTCGCTGATGATGATGAAGATGATAAGTTATAGAAGAAGGAAGATATTTAAAAAAACCTAAACCATAAAGAGAATGAAAATGCATAATGTAATGCAAAAAAACCGTTTAGATAGTTTACAGTAAAGTTGGTATTAGTATCACAGAATAATAACTAGTACCAGTACAGAAGTCCATCTTCGCAATGGCTATCAAAGAAATATGACTCCATCCATGACTAGATCGCGTTCCAGCCGCACACGTTTTTATTTACTTACCTACCAATTTATTTTTGAGGGAATATGCGCCTTATTTCACTGGTCTACGGTGCATAATAAATTATACGCACTGAAAAAGAAGCCACCTTAGGGTTGCCTCAGCACCACAGACTACAACGTTTACTAAGCAACGGACTGAGTTTGTAAAAAGAATGTCATGATTTTAAAACAAAATAAATTTGAATTTAGAATACAAAGCTATTCCAAATTTATTTTCTATTGGAAATGACTAGTAAAAGCTACGACAATTTCATAGTTAAAGACTTATTATTTGAAGTAAAAGAAAGAGGTAGATAGGAACCTATATCTACCTAAAACATTTACTTCAGTCAAAAAATGATTTTTTTCTTCATAATGTGTGATAATAATGAGATGAATTAATTGATCATTATGTTCTGTTTTAGTTTAGTTGAGCACGAATCCCACTCAGCTCACATTTTACAATCGATTCATTAATACATGTTGAGGGAAGTCTTGTGTCTGTAAATTTAATATATATTTTTTTATAAAGTTAAACGTAGTCGAACAAAATTAAATAGCGCGCGCACGTGTGTCGTCTTTTGCTTGCGGCAGCCGACTAGATTGGCCACGCAGACGTGGCCTGCGCCGCCCGCGCGCGGAGTGACACAGGCCTGTCAGTATACAGTAGGCATTAAATATCAGTCCGTCTGTTTTTAGCCTAATTTGTGAGCCGGCGACAAGACAGCTCATAAAAAAGAACTTAAGTAAATCATAGATGGCGCTCAGCATATCGTTTTTTATAGCAGTTGTTTGAAATGTATGTGTATGAATGCATTGGGCGTTGGGCGCCATCTATGATTTCGTTCTTTTTTAACCGACTTCAAAAAAAGGAGGAGATTCTCAATTCGTCGGGATATTTTTTTTTTTATATATTTTTTATGTATGTTCACCGATAACTCCGCCCTTTAAGAACCGATTTTGAAAATTCTTTTTTTGTTGTATTGGGTTGAGCTTCCAGGTGGCCCTATTTTTTTTTCAGAATTTTATCTCACCCCTAAGGGTGGGTAAAGGGGTAAAAACAGGGTATGAATTTCCATTTTGGACACATATTAACCGATTCTAATGAAATTAAGAACGTAAATATAGTTCTTATAACAATAAAATATGATGGTGACCTTGAGCTGATCTGATGATGGAAACGGAAGGCAGTCAAGGGAACTCCTCAACGGTATATAGCAACTACCTCGTGTTTAGGCTTGAATGATTTGTATTGATTAGTAGGACTTTTTGGTATCATTTGCATCTTACTTTTGATTAAAAATTATTGCAAATAAACTAAAAACTATAAAATAAAATAATAATTTAAAAAAATAAAAAACCGACTTCAAAAAACCACTAAAATGTAAGTAATAATTTAAGGTTTACACAAATTATATGTGACAGTACAAATATACCTAAGCAGGAACTGTTCTTTTTTGATGTTGGTGCAGTGACAAAGTAATCTGAAGAAATATGGCACCAACTTCAAAAAAGAACAGTTCCTGCTTAGGTATATTTGTACTGTCACATATAATTTGTGTAAACCTTAAATTATTACTTACATTTTAGTGGTTTTTTGAAGTCGGTTTTTTATTTTTTTAAATTATTATTTATAATGAGCTGTCAGAAAGTCCGCCACATAAAGTTATCCTGTCTTATTTGTGTCTTATATACGGAGTTGCACATGCTAACCTAACCTAACCATGCCACAAATTTTAATATTTTTATTTTATTTCTATAAAATTTTCCTCAGTTTGCAAACTGTTCACCGCCGACTGAGAAGTTTCGGTCACGAGCTTAGAGTTTAGTTTTTCTGAACCGAGAAGTGAAAATCAACACAAGTTTGTGTGGTATGGGACAGAGCTAGTGCAGCGCGTGTGCCGCTAGGTGGCGACTCTGCCGCGCCATAAATTACAAAAACTCACATTGTAAGAGCCAAATAAATTAGTTTAGTATAAATTAATAATGTAATAAATATACACTGTAAACATGTTTTTTTTAAAACATCGTGTCTGCATGAAGTTAACAATCTGAAGCCAGACAAATAAAATTATGAATGGATCTACCTACTTCTGAACAAATATGATTTAGACAAAAAGGGTTCAGTAGACACATAAAATGGCAATCGATGCTAAGAAAGACGAATGAAAACATGTCAACGTAAAGTATGTACACACGGCAACGTTAAATGGTTGGCAGGGCACACTAACGTAGGTAGTGTATGTGTGTGTCAGCGACGTCGACGTAATTATTTAGTTCTGGGCAACCCACACACGGATATTGTAAGCATGTAGTTGTGCCAGTGACAATGATTCATTGTTTTTATGATATGAAGCAAAATTTTGCAATGAATTGTAATAGATTGAATGGCTCAGTTGGTATGATACAAGACTTACAATAATCGGTATGGTGGTTCAAATCCCTGTGAACTTGCAAAATTCCTTTTTTGTTTTTTTTATAGATTTAGTTTATTTTTTAATATGGCTAATAATAGTATTGTAGTATATACGAATAAGAGCAACACAGAAAGTAAATGAAACAAGTTATTAAGTGTTAAAATTACAAAATTTATTCTTGCCGTAACATAAACATTAAGGATGTTACGTTTTTGTTGTTTTTCGTTTTAAAACATAGTTGTAGTTTATATTAATAAGGAAAATTTTCAATTAGCAGTTTTAAATCATAATAAACATCAGAAAAGGATGGACTGGCTGTTTTACTAAAGTAAATAGGCAAGTCATTAGTTATATGAATCAACATGTTAATTAGCTAGAAATAAGATAACTTATTCCAACCTCAGTAACAATAACATCATTAACACATTGGCTTACCCATAATTGTAAATAATAATAAGTATTTAACAAAATAACTAAAAGCTTATACAAATGGAAAAATAAAAATTACTGAGCTAACCCCAATAACTATAATTTTCACCACTTTTTCGCCATAATATCTTACCATCCATCCTTGTCTGACTTAAAGGACTTTTCATCACTAAATATCACCACATTGTTGCACCAATCAAAGTTTAAAATAGTCAGTCGCAAAACGCACTCTGTTTCGACGATGCTGATCGGTTCGAGCAATTTTCTTCGTCGGCCTCCGACACCGCAACCCTGCAGCACGCAAGTGAACCCGTACGGTTTGTAGGGATAGATTATGTGTTGTGGCCGTAGAACGGGTGCTGCAGAACGGATCAGCGCTATGTGCAGCTACGATTTCTCGATGGCGTGGTGATGCATCCGTATAGACGACTACTGTCCCGAATCTGCGTATCGGTGAACCCATAATTGAACAGTTCTCCTCTGCAAACAAAAAAAACAAATACTTAGCTTATACAAATACAAATATTCTAACAGTCAAATAAAATATTTACAATTCTATGTTACTTACCGTTAAACGTCTTGCGATTTCACTAATTGTAATATTTTGTTCATATAATACAATTATCTCCGCCTTTTTGAACATGGTCAAATGACTTTCCATAGTGACTGCGAAGATAAATTAATTATAAATTGACAAATCACAAAGTGAATCACTATGCAGACGCAGAGGTGAATTGTCACTAAAACTAAAAACTAATTTCGTTTATTCATATTGTATGAGGGTAGAATGGTTTTACTTCTCAAATGAAGAACGAATCATATATTTTTAGCGAAGAGAAATAGTCGACAGCTATGCAGCTTGTAGTCATTTGTCAATTTCAAATAAATTTATTTTATACTCAACAGCGTTTAAATTAACGCTAAATTTAAATAAAGTAAAATAAAAATACCCATCAGTGGACTCGAACTCACGACCTATGTTTCATAAGTCTAACATACTACCAATGAGCTACGAAGAGTATAGCTACAAGTTGTGAAATTTTGCTTCAAGTCAATTTTATAACTATTTGACTTACTCGACCGGTTGATATTTTTATGTCACAGCTGGTAAGTAAGGGCGTTTGCCTACGCGCAAACTCGTTTGTGCTGTTGTGTGTGTGTGTGTGGTTTGTTACTGGTGTATTTACCGATTTCTGCTTTATTGCACACATAGACCACGTTAGTGTGCACACATACACTACGTTTGTGTGCCCTGCCAACCATTTGGAGGTGCCGTGTGTACATAGTAAAAAAATCAATCCAAACTTTTTTACGACGTCTTATTGTTTGCTACACGCAAAGGCAATCCATATTAAATATACGTACTTGCTTATTTTGATATTGATTTATGGCTCTCCCATTGTTTGTTTGAATAAATTGTTTATAGGTGCTTTGTTTTAATTAAGTCTGTCCTTACAAAGCTTCCAAGAGTAAAGTTTGGGTTAGGCTGGGACGATTTTAAATCATAATCTGTCATTTATTTATTGGACTAACTTGAACTTGCCCACAAGCTCCGCTTCACCTTATTCGGATAGATAAAAAGTATCCTTGGTATACATATTATGTTAGCTGGTGCTGGCGCAAGGTGTCGCTTTTAAATAGCAAATTTAATCAAAACAAGCTACATCGCTAACACGCTACATCCGCTTTCCTGTGAAAGAGTAACAAAAATTAACCCATCCTTATATAAACTTTTACGATAACAATAGGCTTTTATATTGTGTGTCAGCATAATTTTTTGACACAATCAGCTGTTTAATATCTAATAGTCATAATATTTAAATAAAACGAGATATTCATATATTTTTCATGATTTTTTATTTATTTTTACCAACGAATCCTAAATCCAGTTAGGTATGAAAAAAATACTTGTTAGACTAGACATAAAAAGGTGTGAAAGTGCGCCTTTGAAGCATCTATCAACAGGGTGTTTTATTTTATTGTGTTAAAGCCGCGTCACACAGTGTTAAGCCGGCTCAGAAAGTCCGGGCGCAAATTGTCTTAAGTCCCAAAGTTATACATCAATTTGTATCAGAAGTCTACACGGCCATTGGTTCCATCGGAAAACGGTTTCGCTTCTTCATTTGCTCTGGTTCTCATCAAGATAAGCGTCTTTCCGAGAAGCGGTTCTAAAATATAGGTCCTTTTATTTTCAAGAAGACAATCAGTCTTTATTTGATAGACACTGAAAAGAATACCGGAACCGTACTAATCAAACATCATATTTTTTACGGATTCGTGGAAAAAAACTTTTTTTGGCTTTGCTTTATATTGTGTTTCTCTTTTTATACAATCTTTATTTATGAGAGGTTTGGGGTTTGGATAACAATACCTACCTCTTGAAAATTGTACGATATGGTACACACCAAAGATGCTTTTTGCATGGTATTAGGTTATAGGTCCAATTCAGCTTGCTTTCACATCTTAAAATTACCAGAAAATATGTCATAGGTTCATTTGCACCATAAACATAAAGTATGAATGCTGAGGATTGCTTATCTACATCATTTCGTTCGTACATTGAAAAAACTCGAGATAAAACACCTCTGCTGTCTACCGCTCTAAAGAGTACATACACGGAGTTTGAATTTAGGTACCTACATTATATGCATTATGTTCTAAGTCAGTGTATTCATAACTGTATACAACGCTATACCTAATAGTAAAATCATGAGCACATATTATTACTATAGTAACCCAGTACAAGATATTCTCCCCAGAGACAGTTAATTTGTCAAAGTTGTGAACTTCCATGGCCTTTAATCTTGCGTGAGTCTGATTTATCCAGAAAGTCCAAATTAATGTCCATCTCTGGGGAATACGTACGAAATCATGTAACATTTTAACTGTGTTGACCCCCTCGATGTTTCTATGAAATATTTCATTCGAATTTATCTACTATTATACGGTATTATCTACACCAATTTTAACTTTTAATTACGTGTTTCATGTAAAAAGTTGCGTCACTCACCAATCAATTCTTGTACTGTGTGAAACATTTTTTTTTTACGAATTTCCTAATAGTAGATCAAAAGTTATTCAGAATAACCATCCAGACCAGAGTCACCCCATTTCGGCGCACTATACCTTTAACTTTTAGAACACCCTGTTACCTTTATAGATGCCTAGGTGTATATCTGTTGTTCGTAAATCGTGTTTAAGAATTTTTATTTTGTGAAAGAGTGAAAGTAAAACACATGCAGGTACTTTTATAATTTATAATCGCTATGAAAGTACTAAGTAGCGGCATGAAACATAAAACTTAGCTTCAGTGATCGTAAATGTTCATATTAGAACGGGTGTAGCGTTTCAAAAGCAGCATTCAGTGACAATGTACGAAATTGCTCTTTAAGGATCCTGCTCATAAATAATGGAACATAGCTCTGGCATGATAGAGATGATTTTTTTAATGTCGATGTAATTCACCTCAAGTTTCTAAGTTTTCCCGAGTTTTTCAGATAGGTAGGTACTTACTTTTTTATTTATATTTCCTAACGAATTATTTATTTCGATGAAAGAATGAACGATGGTACATGCAGGCTATTGAAACAAAATAGGTTGAATAAAAAAATGCGAAGCAAAGTATATAAAAATCCTATTAAACACTTTACAAAAAAGTCATTTTTATCAGTTTAAAGTCAGTTTTATATTATTCGTACCTATAATAATTAACTAAATAATATGAAGATGAATCCGTCTCAATTAAATTTCCATAATATTATAATTATATTCGATAGTATACGGACTACTTAGTTAATCCTAATTACAGGTGATAAAGAGCTTCCACTAATATGCTGAAATGCGCGATTGGCGGAGTTCTACTGAAGATTGAATGCAAATGAAATTAGTGAACTAATCGAGTAGAGTGCGGTTAGGCTGTACACAGACTACGGGCGCAGACCGATGTAGTTGAAGCTTTATGTTGGTTGGCAAACCGATACGATCAATGTAAAGTATGTGACTTAGAGTAGGCTAAGTTCATGCATTATAAAAATACGCTGTCGTTACAGCTTACTGCAGAAGTCGCTGCAACCTGTTTGTCACGCCATCGCCAGGGAAGCAAAGCCGAAAATATGCTTACAAGAAAGCCGGCGGTCAAAACTTCGACAGCCAAGACGATAATAGAGGCGCGCATTTGGCAGCGAACTTCAAACGAGAATGTCCTATTAAATAAATAAGAGAAACAATCCCGCCTGAACCCGGACAAAGCCGCACGGAAGAGCTTATGGCGGCCATATAAATGGAAATTGTCGCTTCAAGTTTCGCCAGCTATCTGCGAGCGCCGTATTGCACACTGGTTTCGGAAATGACTGTGTCGCTGTCGTTGCCGAGCACAGAAGATTATGAATTAGATTCATTCTGCACTCTATAACTGTCTATGTGTGTCGCATGTGTGTGTATATATTCAGAGTGAGTCATTCAAAGAGGGGAGTTTGGGTTCTAATGCGACGTCTTTTGTTTTATTCGTAATTTGGGAATCTGAATATTGCTAATATATCCTTATTTCCAGTAGGTTTCCCTTCGTGGTCGTGGACGTCTCAAATCTTGATATCATAAAATATTTTCTAATGTATCTACCTAACAGTGTATAAGTCCAAACATTTATTGAATATTCAGTAAATATCTTAGAGAATACATAAAATATTACACAGCACTCACTATGTAAACCAAGAAAAGTTCAAAGCCCTCCAGCTGTCCTCCAAGTAAAAGTAAGATCAAAATGAGATTTCTTCAACATTCATTTATCAACTACACTACAATACCTTCGTCGAATTTGAATTTCTGTACCTCCGAATTTTCTGCTTCACGTATTTCATTAGAAATACATTTATATTTTAATAAACCTACTTGTAAAGGTCTTGGTTCAAGTCAATATTGGGACTTTTCAATACTGGAACACTACAAATAAATTCATAATGAGAAACGTACAGATTTTTATGCAAATACTCGTACATCTCTATATAAAAAGCGCGTTTAATAATGACCAATCTAACTTACTATTTACATAATGAAAGATAGTTTAGTTTTGCTAGTAACAGTAAATTTGCTTTTTCCACGGCGTTCTCAATATGATTTTTTGCTTACAAAGACTTGTTTGCTCTTTGTTATGTTTCTGATAAATTGTGTTATTTGTAAAGCGACATAAATAATGTAAATGGACGTTTTAATGTAATGGGGCGGAAAAAAACAAGTTGAATGATGATTTCAGAGAGCATTGAAAACGATATTTCAGTTACTTAACTTTGAAACTGTGAGAGGTTCCGTACCTTCGTACATCATTACCATTAATTTATTTTATTTCACTTAATAAATTGATGTATACTGAAATGGGACTTAGATAACATTTCAACTTATTTTGTTATTTCGCTCGTCGGCTAGTTTTCTGAATTGGACCAAGGCTTTCTTGGTCTAGGTAAGGTAGGTGTATCAAACATAACCTATACGGTTTGCAGTTTTTATATTAGGAACGCGAATACTTGTACTTTTAAATAACTTATCTTAGAGTCCGTCGCCTCATTTACATCTGGAAGCGCTTGAGCTGCTCGGCCGTAGCGCACTGCTCCCTAGGGTTCAAATTTGCATGTTTTACAAATAACTTTTTGCAACTCCACTAATTTTCTCTAATTTATCTTTGTTACTGTGACTGCTATTTGCTGCATTGCAATTTGACTTATATCCCCATTAGCGCTAGTCTGTAAATCGTCTGACGACGTTTGTGGAAATATCGTACCGTAACGGTCGTGTGCGTCTCAAATTCGCTGAGATTATGTAAATCCGGCATTATGGAGCTTTCAGCGCTCTTTGATATCGACTTCCTTATTTGTTTTATCATAACTTAACAAATTTAATATTATGAATTACGTATAAAATAGGAATCTATGTACCTAAATACTTTCAAATTTGCTTCTTTTCTCAAATTTAAAAATTCGCATGTTCTCTGACACGAAAGAAGAAGAATACATTATACGATTTGTGAAATCTATCACCAGCATAAATTTCAATTGGAAGTTGGAATTAGGAGTAAAATAGGAATACAATTGGAATTTGGAGTAAAATGATAATAATGTAGAATTTGTGGTAGGACGATTTGATAAGTCAAATTGTTGCGACTGTTTTCTTGGAAAATCAATGTTTTCTCACTACCGTAACACAAACACCTGAGTTCTACCAACTACGACTTCTAGTCAGAAGGCAAGAAACATTTGTTGACATTTTCAAGGATTGGCTTACGTCATAGATGCTACAGCGATGGGAGAAAACCTTATCGATTTATAGCCGGCCTCGCCTGAACGGTTACGTTCGTATAGAACTGACGAAAAACGGACGAACGAGAGCTGTCGTGCAATCGGCACGTTTATTACAACGACATAGAGTCGCAACAAAGCTCCGAAATGTAGTTTTTCGTTGTATAGAGTGATCCCCTGGTTCGTATAAGGAATACTCGTATATATGTCGCAGGCATTTTGTAAGATCTCGCCGTTTACAAACGGCGTCGTCATTTTACAAACGCTCGCTGTTTTGTAATTTGCCGAAGGCATATTGATAACTCGTTCAATCTTTCTGTTTTCGAGGTTAATTGCAGTTTTAGGGTGACCATGATAAAACACAGTTTACTTTGAACAAATGGAAAAATCGGACTTTATTTCAACATTTCAAGTAAGACTTTTTACTTTTGTTTTCTAAAGTAACCTAAGCAGGTACTAGATAAGTTTAAATATTTAATAAAAAGATACATTTAAATAAAACGTAGTTATTTATACACAACAATAAACCTAGGCATTTCCAGATAAAAACAAACACTGGTGCCCGAATGCACTAAACTTAGGAAAACGCTAAACCCTTTACAAACAATTTATGAAGCTCTAAATTAATATCCTGCATGTGTCCTCCGTACACCGGGATCTATGGATAACGTAGTAGTTTTTAGGTGTGGGATAACCTCAAAAACTTTGTCGTTTGTCCACGGCCTTTTTACTGCTCTATAATAAATGACTTTAAAGTCACAATTATTTGGTGAAAATGCTTCTATACTCGTAATATTTGCACTGTTTTGAGTATTTATTGAGTCACAGAACCACTACTTGACTCCATTTTTGTTGTTGTGATCAACAACGCCGCGCGTGGTAAGAACCAGAACTAAATTCTTCAATTTGCCGCGGCATTATGTAAACGGCGTATGGATTGTGAATGAAATGTTGTGGCATACTATAAAATGACACGGCAATATACATTTTGCCTTCGGCATATTACAAAACAGCGAGCGTTTGTAAAATGACGACGCCGTTTGTAAACGGCGCGAGATCTTACAAAATGCCTGCGACATATATACTGCGTAGGTGAATTTGGTGGACTATCGATACATTAGTAATAATGTTCACGAAATGGTAATACTAGATGAAACGTGGTTATTTCTTTATGTTATTTCTGTTTTCATTTTACAAAACAATATTGAATAAATGTATACAAAATATATGTAATAGGTACACAAAGCAAAACTGTAAAATTCGCGGCCTTTATCAAACGAATTTTGCACAGTTTAAATTTCAAAGTGAACGTGTAGCAAGTTATATTTATCAAGTTTCTAGTTTGTCCACCGTTTAAATTTAAGTCTATTCATCACATCATCACAGCCCATTAAGTCCTACGTACGTAAGTTAACTACTGAAATACCTTTAAAAAGAACACGTTTAAATGGTCATTATAACATATAAATTTAATATACATAATTTTATAACGCGTTTGACTGTCTCTGGACAACGTTTAGCATGTGTTAAGTAAATCGAGATATTTAGTTACTAGCCACGAATAGTTAGTAGTAATGTGGACTTGGTAATCAGCGTCAAGCGAACTTCTTATTGAAAAAGTTAGGAAGACCCCGTGTATCTGGGTCAGCGGCGATGCGATGCGATGCCGCAAGTTTTTAAAATGACAAACTTGTCTTTTGTGTAATTTAGATCGATGTTGCGTTCTCGATTCTATGTACATTTGCTGTTTTTAAGAAACGTAGAACTTAATTTGTACATATTCATAGTTTTTTTTAAACTACAATTGGGATTATTATAGATGGTTGACCTCAAAAGAGCTTTCCGATGAATAATGATAAGGTCATAGCAGCTTAAAGTTACATCAGATGCGAAGGCAGACTTTTAATTAAAGGATTTTTTTTTCAAAGATAAATACGATGTCTTCGGCATGGATCAAGTCTGTCTCATCTTTTTTAAGACTTTCATTTGGCTTGGTCGAGTTTGAGTGCGGATAACATTGAGAGACAGTTTAATTGCTTTCTATCTATCTCTGGCTTTAGTTGTGTCATTGTTTTCTGTTGGTTCTCTCAAGTCTGTTTTCCGCCATCTTGATTGTAGTGATGGCTTTTAAAGGTCGGGTGACCGGCTCTTTGTAATCGATTTGGCTGCTTCGCTTTCTTTATTATCTACAATAAAAATACTATTAGGTAAGTACTTAAATTATTTTAAACTTAAATACCTACATGCATTTTATGGAGGTATTTATAAGTATCCTTTCTAACATTGTGATACTAAGTATCATCAACATAATACTCACTATAATATCGTTAAATTTAAATGTTGTTAATAAAATATTTTTACTGGCACAAAACGTTATTATATTCACTTGTTTCTTAGCACGGAGCAGTATCACAAAAGTCACAAATCGGGAACTGCCACTCGTTAAAACTTTGCACGCGATTCTGAACTTTGTTTTAAAGAATGTAATAAAACAATCGTAAAATTTTGACAGACGGTATTTCAAAACTGTATTACTTTGAAAACGTTACAATGGGCAAGCACATTACGAATCAGAACCGCAACGGCGTAGATTTAGAGTTACAACTCCCGTGGCGTAATATTTTTATGATAAACAAGTTTTATGTTTGGCATAAAGAAAACAAGGTGTGAATAAAACAGATAGAGAGCTTCGTAAAGAGGAAATTTTGGTTTCTGAACTTCAGAGCCGTGGTACTCGTGGTCCCATGGGGCGTTCAGAAACACGGCTAATTTGTTTCTCGAATTGCTTTATATTTACACGAGTCACGCACAATTTTCCATAACCACTTATTACATTTCGGAACGCAATCATACATGTGTTTGAGTAATTGCTCCGCGAAATCCAGGGAGAACTTAGTAGTAGGGAGGGAGGGCTTAGTAACCTACACTAACATAACATACATTAACACACTGAAAAATTGCTTGAAAATTCCCGAAAACTCTATAACAAAAGTAAAAAAGATATGAACAACTGAACTAAATTTGAGTCGCCTTAAATAAAGGCGTACTTCTGCGCATTATTTATTTTTAATCCTCCTACTTGGTATATTTATTAATATACTAGCTGTCCCCGCGCGCTTCGCTTCGCCTTAAAAAGTTTTCCCGTGGGAATTCCGGGATAAAAAGTAGCCTATGTTCTTTCCCAGGGTCTAGACCATATGTATACCAAATTTCATTCAAATCCGTTCAGTAGTTTTGGCGTGAAAGAGTAACAGACAGACAGACAGACAGACAGACAGACAGACACAGTTACTTTCGCATTTATAATATTAGTTAGGATTAGTTAGGATTGTTTAAAAGCTTCAATATGGGTCAGTTGGGAATGAACTTTCTCAATGTGTATCTAGATGTATACCTAAATGTATTCGTACAACCAAAAGGCATAATAGACAGGAAATTAGCTCGACCCACACACCTTTGTTATAGCATTCTCGTTTATAAAGCTAATATTTATGTCAAAACGAGCTACGGCCTGCGGGCGTCGTGGCAAGTGTGGGAATAAAAAACAGGCTTGGCATAATCACTATAATGTAGGCATAGTACACTCACGGGCAATGAAAAGGTTCCACTCACAAAATGCCGACACCAAACGAACTCAATTTTTTCATACATTTAAATAAAAAATTGATCAAAATATTACCGTTTTTAGTTGGTAATATTCGATGCTCTGTTAGATGTACTTCAATGTTACAGATATCGTCATTAAGGTAGCTTTTTCCGTTTAGGAGTAATTTGGTGATTTTCTCACTTTTCATTGCCCGTGAGTGTATTTTGTAAAAGATATTAAGAGCCAAAATGTGTTTTGGTCTTTACACCCAACTCTGCTTGTGTGTACGAGATAATATAAAATATATTATGGTTTGTGATGACATCGTTCAGTATTGTGGTACAGTACAGTAATTAACGTATTTAGTATATACCTACGTAGCCGCTGAGTTGTAGCATTTTAGACACACATGTTTGCACAAAAAATATGTTTTCTTAATAACATATCAGGAAAACTGGTAATAACAGGAACTGTTCTTTCTTAGTATCACTCGTCGTTGTGTTCTGTGATTCATTAGCCCGGAACTAATTTGAGCAACTCAATTAAGAGTAACAAGATTTGTCTGATCTCACTAACTTCGCCGAAATAGAAACTAGCGGGATATGAGACTGGGAACTTCCTAGCTGTAGTAGCAATACGGTTAGTTTTTCAATAAGATTTAAAACTTTATTTCGGAAATTATTGTGGTGGTTTTGAAAACATAATATTTTTTTGATTTTTATCCGCGATTACTATTATTGATTGTCTTTTACATTCTTTTCTTGAAGCTAGCCTATTGTTCCATGCATACCCCTTAAAAAGGTACAATAAGCCAAAAAATAGATAACATATGGGGGGATAACATTCTGAAAAGAAATACTTCTATGGCTTTTGAATGCAGTGTAATTTGTTAAATCATTACGTAGGTATAGAAAAACATCTCCACGAAAACAATCATAACTTCAGAATTGCGAGTAGCTCAGTAGTGGCTGTAAGTGTTCATTAAGTAAATGATTAACATCAGACAGCGGGCAGCAGGTTGCCCTCCGTAATGAATATCATTCGAGAACTCCCGATAGTGCTCGTGACCTTATTGCATAAATTTCCTGAAACCGTATTTAGGTTCATCTCTACCAGCCAGGAGGGTTACTCTAGAATTATTTTCTGTTTTTTTTTCATATATATTTTTTGTATATTTCTTTTTGTTTCTGTTTTTTATTGTTCAGTGTGTCAAATAAATGTTTCTTTCTTTCTTTCTTTTCTTTCTTTCTCTATACTGACGAAAAATGAACGAATTTGAGCTGTCGTGCAATTGGCACATGTATTGTAAACGACAGCACTAAACCACACCACTGTGGTGTCGTCCACAATTTTCTTTTGGTAACGACACTGCTACCTCTTAATGTGTTATATGAAAAAAACAATTCGATATATGTAAATTTTTAATGTTTTGTATTAGAACGACATTATGGTGATGTAGTTACCAAAAAAAAATGTGAACGACACCACAGTGGTGTGGTTTAGTGGTGTCGTTCACAATAAATGAATTGGCACGTTTAATAAAACGTGATAGAGTCGTGGTTCGCGCAGCAGCGCTCTGGAACTTCGTTTTGCGTCGTATAGAGTGACCCCAGTTACGGTTCCAACATGACCCTTCGTCGCGTCGTCATCGCTGTATAGAGCTATAGGTATACAGGGTGTCCCACGGTGATGTGACATGGAGGGGAAGTATACCTTAAATAGATAAAATAGGTCATTTTACCTTCTTCTATTGTTTTGGTTTTCTGTTGTGTTGGTGGCCTTGCTGGTAGGAATCGTTATATAGTTAAGTGTTATTTAAATATAAAAATGCACATCTTTCTTATGTTTAAGTTCAAATTAGGATTAAATAAATTAGGACAAATTTAAAGTAACAGTCAAATTTTTTCTCAAATTTCAAAAAAGTGATATAGCCTGGGAAATGATTAACTAAGTATATTGTGTTTGTGTTCTTTGTCTGTGGATTGTTGTTGTTGTACTATAACTGTTATAATTTATCTAAATAAAGACCTTAAAGAGATCATTTTACTGAAAGTAGATCGCTGGGAAATCGCCAGTGTGATAATGAGCCCTTATTTTATAGGTTTCCTGTAACAATGACAAATCCGAGATAATGTTTTAGCTCTAAAGAATAATGTACCATTATAATGATGAATGATTTATTGGAATCGGTTACAACAATCATTCGAGACATAATCTACCTGCAGTGTTTTGTTAGCAACTAACTCGTCAGCACAACACTAACTCAAAGCTTTATTGTTCCGAGGATCTGTCGGGTCCAAAGTATAATTCCGTTTTTCCCGGAAGTTATTCCTGAAAATATTAGATTTAAAAAGGCAACCTTGCATTTTTTGTCGCAGATCGTATGGCCGAGAGAAGGCCTATTCTCATAACATTAGCATCCGCTGCCCGTCCCTCGCGTAACGGCACGAAACAGGAGGATTATTCTATATTGACGAAAAACGAACGAACGGGAGCTGTCGTGGAATCGACACGTTTAATACAACAGCCCGTCTAGTACTCTAGTACAGATTTGATAGTTTATCGAAAACTATAAAAGATTACGTTTTCTCGCATATAAAGTGGCACCTCTAGCGGAAACTATGATTAAACTTTTGACAGATAGCAGCATACAGCAGATGAAAAAAGGAAACCTAAACTTTTTTCGTTTTCAAAAATTGCAAAACCTGTATTAGACGGTCAGATAGAGCCGTGACTCGCGCAGTAGCTCTCTCAACCTTCGTTTTTCGTCGTAGAGTGACCCCCTGAAACATGTTTTATGTTGAAACGGGCCAGATGCGACTATAAAAGGTGACGCTTCACGGGCTACTGAAATGGAGCTGCGTCACTGTGTGAAATATGATTGCGATAAAAAGTCGGAAATACATGAGATTTTACGATTTGGAACTTTGACTTTCAAAACTTGTTTGAGCAATAAAGACGAAAATTGTGATTGAAAAAGTCCGGCAACGGTAACGGTCCAATCGTTTCGCAAAAGTTTGTTTTAAAATTTAAATCTCAATAAAGAAAGCCACAAAAATGTCCGTACACACAACACACAACCCTTTCATGAAATGGTTTTGTTGTGTCCGACGCAGAGTTGCCTGAAACCCCGCACCCCGCACCCCGCCCCCCGCTCACCCCTCACTGCCCTCTCCCGACGAAAGCTTTTTGGTGTTAAAATAATTAGATGACATTAAGGTCCCAGATAATTTTCGTCAACCACATGTAAAACAGACCCCTAACCATATAATTTATAAAACACCCATTATAATAGCCGTGGTTTTTTTTGTCTCTCTTTTTTATTTTTATTTATTTTCGGTTCTTAGACAATAATACCCTCGTGATGAATTCTAACAAAGATACCAGTTCTTTGTTAGAATTCATCACGAGGAAAAGTATTTACTCATTGCCAGTCAGCAGATTCAGTCAGTCCAAATGAATAGATGTTTTATCATGAACTAATATGTATATTATTGATGAAATAATCAAATTAAAAATGCTTCAATCAGAAAATGTGTATGTTGTATGACAGTAAAAAAACCTTAATATTCCCTATTCCAATTAATTTTGTCGCTACTAAATACGAATGTTTGACGAAACTTGCTGCGCGGACTATTCTGTGCATGTTATGCAGCCGACTGAAACTATTCACGAAATGAGTCATAATTATTAAATGTCTGGCCGGCTTTTTGGCAAAGAGCCTGATTCGCAGACGCGAAATCTTAAAGTAATTGTTGGCCTCCCGAAAGCCTTTTGCAGTTAATTAATTTATAATTTGCGCGCCAACTTTCCACTTCCGGCGTCAGTGTTTTGTGCTCTTTGTCGTTGGGAATTCTAAAACTGTTGAATATGAATAAAATTGCGGGACCGTAACACATGGTACTATAAAAAATCTTATTTAAGTGTTTAAATCAAAATTTGCTCATTTATAAGGCTGTCGCCAACTGACAGCGTTAATCATGCGTTTTGATGGTAAGGTAAGGGATGGTAATGATTGTTTATTTAAAAACATATTATTCTATTCTATTCTATTCTGAGGGGGTGGTGGCGGGAGCCAGCCTAGCTCCCGTGTAAAGCTGGATGCAAAAGCTGAGATAGTCGCGCTGTAGATATTTTTGTTTTACTCCCTTTTGTTTGAACTCGAAAGTTTTTAATAAAAAGACTAGAATTCGTGGAAACAAAAATCGTTATTAATCCTGCAGTTGAATAAATTCATAGTCTAGTGCCTAAATAAATCTGAATGCGGATAGCTTTCAATTTATATTTCGAATTCGGTTTTGGTTTATGCGAATTCTCTCAATTTAATTTTAACGAAGTGATTGGTTAGGTATAGACGTAAACAAACACCGCATTCATTTATGGATTTTTATCTCGGTGAATGCACAATTCAGGAAACAAAATACAGTAATGATAAATGGTTTTTTTATACGCTACCGCGGCAACCTGTTCTCCGTATTAACTGCACACGACGACGTGGTTACCACATCGCAATGACAGCGACAACGCAACCACATCGACATTTTGTCGCTGCCACAACGCAACTGCAAAAAGCCGCTGTCACACTATTCACACGTAACCACAGCTTGACCACATTTTGCCGCCACGCGGCGGCGGCACCGCGGCAACCTGTTCTCCGTATTAACTGCACACGACGACGTGGTTACCACATCGCAATGACAGCGACAACGCAACCACATCGACATTTTGTCGCTGCCACAACGCAACTGCAAAAAGCCGCTGTCACACTATTCACACGTAACCACAGCTTGACCACATTTTGTCGCTGCGACGTGGTGTAGTTGTGGTACGTGTGAATTGAAGCTAAGTAAAATTGGTTTTCCTTTGCTGTCATCAAATATGTATATGGGATTTCGAATGTCAAAAAACCAATAATACAATGGACAGAGTATAGTTGAAAAGAATAAAACTTACATATTCCAATATTTGCACCATAAGACAGTATAAACGCTTTGCATATGCGCGTTGTAATTAGAAAATAGTGTAGAAAATGGAACAAATAGCTACGTAGCAATATGAAACCACACGCAAAGGCCACTCGACTATAAATTTATGCTTTTGCAACGCAACCCTAGCGTTATTCGCGATCTCGCCTGAATACATGTTAGGTACATATACATTTTGTGAGTCACGAAGCAGTTATAGTACACTACTGCCGTTCTCAGATTATTCGATTGTTTTTGTAGTACTTGGTTTAATGAGCTACTGGTTTATTCCCTGACGATTGTATTTACCGATGATTCCCACCGAATTATTTCAATTTGTTATTGTCTTCATGAAGTTGAGCTAGCACATACTTTATAGCAGACTAGTTGAGTTTCGGTTCAACAGCGTGTCGCGCCATTGTGCACAGCACTAAGTATATTTGCTTGGTATTTGCATTCAAACAGCACTGCGGAAGATTTAGCGAATCGAACGTACGCGGAAATTTATTTATCGTCCAGCATAGAGGTTTGAAACAAATTTTATTTTAAAAATTCTTTGTTTCTATGCAATCAGGTGTTAATTTTTTTGTTTAAACGTTCTAAAACTATCAAAAATCATTAGTTGCCGAAGCGATTTTGCGATTATTGGAAACATGGACTTATAATTAATTCTTCATAACTTAATACAACAAAGTAGGCTTGGAACTTTCAAGTTTATGTTAAGCTTTAATTTGTTGAAATAGAAAATAACTGTATTAATTTTTGGATTGACAGTTAGTACAAAATAATTGCTTCTTACGAGTATTATGAATTTAGTTTGTAGCTAAATTTCTCTATAGATTGGCCGCCGTGATCGATTATACCTTTTAATAGTAGTCTAAATATAGCCACCATATTTTGAACTTTATGATATTAAATTATGGTACAAAACTAATGAAATAACAATTTTGTACCAGCTATAGGTAAGCGTCCACTTTTCGGTAACCACGTATAATATAAATAAATCCACACAAGTGCGTCTTCTTCATCGGCATTGCCGATGCCGTTTCTCCATGCATTTCTGACAATGCGCTTGGTCCGATGAGTACGATACCGATAGAAGGTAGCTTTTTGAAAGGGTTACCGAACACGATGGCTATTTTATTAAAACTAAAAAAGTTTACGTTTTCTCCTGTCATCTGCATACATTATCTGTAACTTTTGACAGATAAAGTATGCAGATGACAGGAGAAGTTGCGTGATAGTTTACGCAAGAGGCGCCACTTAGTATGCGAGAAAACGTAAACTTTTATAGTTTTGGCCAAACTATCAAACCTGTACCAGCTACCGATAATGACCTACTTAGCAGAACCTGCAACTGTATCTGTTAGCTCTAATTAAACCTTTATCACATATTATCGAGGCACACATGTTCGCTTCCTCTCATTTGCATGCGCTAACTAACTCGTAATACGCTTGTTGATATCCTGCATGGCTTAGCAACAAGATCCGATATGTTCACAAGCAAATAGTAGTAGGACTTCCTCATATATGGATCTATTAACTAAATGCAAATAAAGAATATTCTTCGGGCAGCTTGAAAACATCTGACAGTCGGACCCGACAACTTCAGTGCACTGTACTCTTCAAAAACGGCGATACGGCTCGCAACCTATCTCATGAGTGCAAATGTACAGCGAAAAGCGGGCGCTTGCGAGTCACCTCTGACTAACCCTTCGGGGTAGATTGCTCACAGTCGTGAGCATATGCAATGTAAATAAAAATATAGGATATTTTTATTTACATTACATATGCTCACTAATATTAAACTTAAATCTGTAAGTTTGTGAGTGTGTGTGTATGTTTGTTGCTTCTTCACGTAGAACCGGCTGCACCGATTTTAATGAAATTTAGTATGAAGTTCGGTGACACCCTAGATTAACACATAGGCTACTTTTTAACATTTTTTTCAGTCCCACAGGAACACATTTTAAGGCGAAGCGAAGCTCGCGGGAACGGTTAGTTTGAAAATGAAGAAGACTAGTGTCTACTTTACCTGAAGAGAAACTTCAGGGGACATTACTTATAGAATTCCATTATACGAGTAATTACAATATTCAGCTATGTTACGTCAATCTTAACGTGATCCTTTCGAAATAGTAATGGAGTTAATAAAACTACCCCTCTTACTCTATAATCCATAGCCAAACTAAACCATGCGGCGCTCTCTAATTTCTACATCCGGTTCCGTTGGTCCGGAACTGTCATTAGTTTTGGTCATGTCAGTGCCATGAAGACTAATCTCCACTGACGGATGGTAAAGGATAGAATACTACTACTTTATTGATTTAACAGGACACATATAATAGTAAGATTATACAGTGGCTATTAGTCAATAGTCGGCCTTATCGCTAAAAGTGATTTCTTCCAGGCAACCTAAATGTCGAAAACTGATTTTAATCTGGAAATGCTGTACCTCATTGTTGGGTTCCTTATGGAGGTTTTGCTTTTTACCCGACAGCGACCGACCAGGTTTAAAATAAGTAGTAGAAATTGTAGTAGTATGTAGTAATTTTATTGTGCCAACATACAAACACTGAAATATATAACTTCTATAACTAATACACAGTACAAGTCTAAGAAATAAGGTTTTTATTAATTATTAAAAACCTTCGTGAGCATACTACGTATGTAATAAAAACCGTAAGGTTTTTAATTTGAAATCAAACATTAAGTACTACACCTTATTAAGTTTCTAGTTTATTATACTTAACTCTGTTTTAAATACGAGTTATACACATTTAAAACGTTCAAAATAAACATCACTACAGCGGAGTGTTTTCCATGCGGCTATGTTGATGAGCACTTAATTCACAAATAGGTTCACAAATAGGTTTATCCACCAACTCTTTCGTGAATCAGTTTCCACAGTAATTGACCAATCAGAGTTGAGAGCGACGGCGGTGGAGTGTCCCCATTAGGTATCTATAGACTTGTCTATGCTTGTGTATTTGTAGCTCTTATAATACACTAACGAGCAATGAAATTGTTCCAATAACATAGCACAAAAGTACTTTTTGAAGACTAAAAAAAACTACTTTATTTACTCATATTACATGGAACATTTTTATTGCTCGCGAGCGCATATTACATACATAACAAACGACGGCAAGCGGAATACATTTTGAGGCAGATGTCAACATTAATTGCAAAGTGTTCACTATTATTATGAGGCGGTGAGTTTATGATTGAGGAAGGTTCTATAGATATAATAAATACTGAGGTAGCTCGATCGTTACGAAAGGCAGAGGTGCACCGTGCACAGCGCATATAGTATATATACCTCTATTATATAATGCCTTTGATCACTTAAGGCGGCTTAACCGATACAGCTTCCCTCTGATTACATTCATGCCATTCTGTGCTGTATTGCCGTATTCGTAGTCTTGCCGCAATACACATATTTATGATCGTATTCTATAAAAAAAAACTAATAGTCATTCTGAAATTCATAGTGATACTGAATATTGTAAAGATGAAATATGTTTTTGTACAAAAATATGTATTTTGTAACGAAAATATTAAAACTTCAGAAACTATTTTTAAAATATATTTTATGTTTATTTAATTGTTAATACACACATTTTATTGCTGTAAAATATGCTCACTCCTGTTTTAGAAATGTGTATTGTTTGCATTATACATAAAGGTATGTTTTCCGGTACAGGTACGCTACGCTCTACCATACAGTACTAAAGTTACGCTGTACGCTATAAGCGTACCCAATGAGTCCATGTCATACCGCTAGATTAGATACGTGGCCGTTGGCTGCATCGTGCGTATCCATAATTTACTGAAGTCATTTTCCATGAATAGGTACCGTGTTGGTAATTTGCTAAAGCACCGACTGCAATAGCAACACAAGCGTTAAAGTACGCTTTATCATGGATGCAGGGTTGGAACGTTCTATTTAAATGCGTATTATTGACGCTGTATTGTATTTATTAATACACTCACGGGCAATGAAAAGGTTCCACTGAGAAAAACACCAAATTACTTCTAAACGGAAAAGGTAGCTTAATGACATCTTCATAATGACATCTGCAACATTGAAGTACATTTAACAGAGCATCAGGATATTTCCAACTAAAAACGGTAAGTAATATTTTGAACAATTTTAAATTAAATCTTTGAAAAAATTGGGGTCGTTTAGTGTCGGTATTTTGTGAGTGGCACTTTTTCATTGCCCGGGAGTGTAGTTGATTAGTTTCAAGTTATCGTAATTCTTTAGTTATCCTCTCATCTACTGCTGGGCATATGCCTCTCCCAAGCAGCGCCTTGTTGCTCAGTCTTTTTCATTCAGTCACTACCGGCTACTTTTGTGTGTATAGGAATAGTCGAGAACTCTTTACCGAATGAAACGGTTTTTTTTTGTTAACATGAGCTGCCCACTGACATACTTATTATGAGCTATAGTGATCTCAGTTCAATAAACATATTAAACATATATCATATAAATAACTAGTAGATATGTGACTGAAAATAAATTGAAAAATATGAGAGTAAATATTTCATATCCGGGCATAAACTTCACCTATCATAAACATACATTAGGATCCAATACAAATATTTCAGTCTTCAATGTTTAGATAGATGCTGAGGCGGAAGGGAAAACACTTCCAACCGTCACTTACATTACGAGATGAAGAAAATGTGCCACTATATACGGATGGATTCCGCGGCTAGGGCTACCACACGTCTTATAAAGCTAGGACTTGTCAACAAAAACACACCCATCTCTGCCAGAGATTGTATTGTCGACACAAACTTGTAACATACATTCACCTTTATTAACAGTTGGGAAACGGTGACCCAGTTTTTTTCTCCCTAGTCCCGCCTTTTACGAACTAAATGGTCACCCCGTTGGTGTAGTCGTCGCTTCGCTGCTGAATTATTAATGTACTTTCCGAGTAAGAATAATATTATAGGACATCGGCACGTTCTGCGCGAGGGACATAGTTGTGCTTTTAGAAAGATATAAGCTTTTAGAAATATTGACTTCACCTTTGTGTTGGCTTTAAAATCCATGCTAGTTTAACTTACAGGATAAGAATTGGTAAAGGCTTGTGTATAGCAATTGCTAGTGTATTTTTATATTATATAAGTGATGTATGACCAGTTCATTATTTGTTTTCAATTTTTTTAACTTCAACTAATTTTGTCATAACTTATTTGCAAATGGATAATAAACAAAGTACATTACTTTGTTTATTATCCATTTGTAAAATTACCGTCGATTAAAGTAAACTGTCGTTTCGATGAATAATAAAAGTGTAATTTCTTTGAATAGTTACATTCCCATGCATTTTTTCTACTATACATATTTATAACAACAAAATATATAAATGTAGACCTACAATAGTACATGTATTGTAGTCTGGTTTTATAATACAGCCGTTGGACTTAGGCTTGGCACTTCAATATAATCTTGCTTCTGTATGCTCCACCCTCACAAAGCATTCATATATTTTATTCAAAATGTATTGAATGTATTCACATTCGTAGTGTAGGAATTATTGATGAGAATTTTATCATAGTATATTAATATGAAGCATTCGATATTTGAATTCTGAAGGCAGTTTCTCGTAATTATGAAATACTTGACATTGCCTACTATATTGTCTCATAGGCTCAATATTATTATCTACATTACTTAACAATTTTACATGCTTCCTTTCAACATTCCAATAAATTTTCTTGTATAATTTCTCTCCTCCGAGGTAGTTTGAAGAAATTACTCTTAGGCCCTGTACCACAATGTCTGGTTAGTGGCTACTTGTCAGATAACTGTCACTGTCAAAAAAATAATAACAGAGGGTGACAGCATGTGTTTTATCTGACAAGTAGCCACTAACCAGACATTGTGGAACAGGGCCTTAGTAATAATTGTACCGTCTATGTTGTGCATTTACTTTAATAATTTCTGTTTGTGAGCTATAAATAATTATCTATCTATCTATTCGAATTTTACACGCTAGATCAACAATTTATTTAGGCACACTTTATTTATATTGAATTTCAACGTCCAGAAAAGAACCACTTGAAATCGGTCACCCATCCAATGGCTGAACGTGCCAGTTGTTGCTTAACCTCAGTGATCAGTTACGATCACTGAGACCTGCTCGACTACGGACGCTTCTTAAACACATCCGAACGCATTAAATTTCAGGAGTGGACTGAAAAGGTTGCCAAGTAGTCCTTAGATATCAATACTCTTGCGACTCTTTTGTTCTAGTTTTTTACCTGCCCTATTGTGTTAAGTAAGTCATATTTTTGTCATTCCTGGGCCAATTTAGGTTTGTTATACCTCATTCGAAAGCTCATGAAATACTGAAGTTTTCAAGCTAATTTGCAACAAAAAAAAATATGTGATTTTTTACTTTAATTAAGGTTTTTTTCTGTAAAGTGACTGTTTTATCTTATTTTAATTTTGATGTTTTGAAGCCTATGGCTTAAGATAACGTTAGTTATGTAAATTTAATAGCTATTATTATTTTTCAATTATTTAATAATGTAAAACCATTAAAAAAAGTGATTAAAAATGGTCTACTTTTTTAAAAATAAATGTTTAAACTTTTTATGGACGATTTCTTTATAAAATTCTAAATTTATTAATATTTCAGAAATGGTTAACTTTCGGATAGTACATACCTTATTGAAATCGACTAGAAATGGCCTCTTCTATCTCCCCTTAACGGGTCCGCCACTAATTACCAATCACCCTGTATAAGCATCTTCCAGGCAACTTTTAGACATACCTAAGTACTTGTCAATTTAGTATCTGAGATAAAAATAATAGAAATTAGACGAAATTGTGATGGCATGGAAGCTCGAAATGCAGACACAGTACTAAGTAACTGTACCTTTGGCATACAATTTGGAGGTCCTCTCATTATATTGCACCGCCGCACGCGAGCGCAGAACTCGTGTTTAAGTGGAAATAAAGGAAATATAAAGATTCCAAATTTGAAGTTATCATTCATTTGTTTATTTGGATAAGGCACGCGAGAGGGTTCAACGGTTGCACTGCAATTTATTTGCTTTCAGGATAGTAAAGAAGTAGATTTATTTTATTTAGTAATTTCATTATTACATAGGTACTTTAAAATCAGCTTTAATGCCAAGAAATAAAAGTGAGTGCTTCTGCTGTATTTGCTTTCGATTCAACTCGTTATTTGTTTATAAATATATTTTGGGTGTTTTTTTAAGTATAACTATTTATAATATGTCAACTATCTTTTATTTAAAGAGTAGCTTTTATTCGCATACTGCGGCTTCTCTGAGTATAGATTATCGTGTAAAATAAACTAGATAGAGTAAAATATTTTTTAAATAATGATAATTTACTTTTGCTTATCGATAAACTATGATAATGAATAAAACCGCTAATTTATATGACAAAAAAATTTAAAAAAATCGAGAATACATACAGTTAGTTCCGCCCATGTAAAAAATACCAGTGAGAAATAAAAACGAATGATATGTCATTTTGCAGAAGTCACAAGTCATACATATTATAACTAGGATATAGCTTACGAGATAACGTAAATAATTCAGTAGGAAATACGGCCTCGCGCTCTGAAAAATATATCAGCATTTACTAAAAGAAAACTAGGACAGCTCCCAAAAACTTGTTTTAGATTAAATCTAAGTGTAAAAATGTTGGTGGTCCCGCCAAAGTAAATACTTATGTACATGTTTATTATTATTTTTTACATTAAAAATATGTAGAATTTTTCGCACGAATTGAAATCTCTGGAGAGGAGAGATATACCTACTTAAGCTATATTAGGAGAGTCACAGGGGACTTGTAATTTAGTAAATGTTAGTTTAAACTTTAGTTGTTACGTAAAGTTTTACAGTTTTTTGATTCACTAATTTCCAAAATCCGAACATTAGTTGCTTAGAATGACCACCCAAATCAAAATCTTTGGCTTACTATACAACTTTTGCAACGAACTGTACATTCTAGAACTAAGGACTTCCGCTGAGTTTAGTGTAGCACCCCACGGCAGCAGACAAATAATAAAAGCGTCCACCGATCGATCAATAAGAACATTTATAAAAATCAGTTATCCGCGGCCGAGGACCCTGAACGTAGCGGACGCCCTAAAAAGTGATTTGACATAAAAACGGAATGAATACGAGTACTACTGAAGGGTCAGATTTATTTCGTCAAAGCCTTATTTTTCTTTCTGATCTATTCCTTTTATCTTCAAACGGAGATTCTTATGGTTCATCTTTTTTCTTATTCTCATAACTATAATACTTAGTGGTTTTAATGAACAGTGACTCATCTTAAATACAAAGTCTGATTTTACAAAATCTCTTTAAGTATATTATCTTGTTATTGTTAACCTAAGATTCACTAATCACCTGATCTGGAGGAGTATTTGGACTTATGCTGTATTTATACACATATACGGTTGCTGAAATCTTTTGCTCTAAAACAAAATATCCATATTTTATGATCGGTGGCAAAATAGTATGTACAATGTACATAGCTTGTAGTACATAAAGTTTTCATTCAAGTGATCCAGGTGCAGGAACCTATATACACACCCACATAAATCACGTTTAAGTAATTTCTCCGTAATAAACATGATTTCATTTCTGAACTTTATCTAAATCAATAGTCTCAAATGGGTTCAAACTAGAACTATCTTAAGTCTTCGTTTTTAACAAGAGAGCATAGGTTTATACCCAAGCTTACAATTAATTATGTACGTATAACTAACCGTCTGTTAACACATGAAGTCGACGCTGCACTACTCATCTTATTTGCGGTGTTAATTACTTAACGTTCTTTTAATATTTCCCCCCGGAAAAGCGCCTTTTCCTCGGAGTCAGTGGCAGAAGGCTGTGAGTTATTGGTCGCGTGCTGCGAATAGCCGAGTGGTAGAGGTGAACCATGTGGATAGTGGCCGAAAATAGCCGAAACTGAATTTATTATTATTATTGAATTTGGAAATCTCCATGGCGTTTATATCTGGATGGGTATACAAATACCTACTGTGTTCGTTATAAATTTTTAATTATTTAAAAAACTATTCTAAATAGTAAAGTAATAAATCCTAAGCAATATGCTCCACTTTACATACTATGGTAGATATCTTAATAAATAATTCATAACTATTATAAGATACATCACAATATTTCTAGCTACTTTATAGCAGATGGACTCATTACTAACGGTAACAGCTATATTTCCAAGATTAAAGACGAAGCTATCATTATTACCTAACACAAACTCTACGAGACGCTACGACCTACGGGCTACGGGCTACGCGCTACGGCGTAGCGCTACGAAGTCGGGGCTCGTAGCATAGTTGGCAATGCAAACAGAACGGCAATGACTGTGTGTTTGCTCAGAAATGGGAGCTCTGTTTGTGTTTTAATTTATGTCTTCCTGGTAGACGGCTCGCCGTGGCTTGCAAATAAACAGACCACAATATTGGGCTATGTTTATGTGCAAGTAATGGATTTGCCGAATATTTTTCTAACGATAAGTAGCTACTAAAAACTCACGAATAATACCCGTGTTATGTTACGTGATAAGTCTATTTGAATTTTTTTATCTCGCATATTATAATTGTAGTGTCTTTACTGTAATTATTGTAATGTGTGAATATACATATCAAATGAAGAAATTAGCCTAATTGAATTTCCTAACAATACTATCACTATCACGTATGAGTAATTTGACTCTCCGTTTTGAGATCGATTCGATTTCATTATACTTATAAGAACACTTGGAACTAACAAACAAACTACTGTACTAACAAATGACTAGTTAACATGGTGCACTATAAATCTAATTGAACTAGGTTACAATGTGTAGTTAAAACGGCCATTTATTTACATCAAACAAACTAATTCGTCATGATGGAGTGGACAACATTACTCACTGGCTTACTGCAAACCGACAGCTAAATAACCAGCAGTTTAGCACCTTGGGCCTATTGGCTTAGAGATCAAATTTCAATAAACACTACTGCGAATCATTACCAGTGAATTCGCTGCAAGAAAGTTTTTCGAAAAATTATACTGTTAGTAATAAATTACTAACTTGTGTTATAAATTTGTGTAGTGAGTGACTTAGTTTTTTGTTCTACAAATAGAGTATCAAAGTAGAAAGTATTGGCGTGATTATTGGAGCCTAAAATGGTTTTAAAGAATAACACTGCATTTAAGGTGGAATAGACGATGCATTCGCATGGTCCAAGACACAACTCTGCTGTATTTACATATTAAGTTAAAAAGGGCCCAATGCCGTATCCTAGTGGAGTCTCTCGCCCATCGCACAGGTGCCTCGTAGCACCTGGGCTCAGGATAATTTGCACGCAGCTCCGCCTCCTGTAAATCAAGATATAAAGTGCTTACTCCTTTGATAAATTCTCCTTATTATTGTGTAGCAAAGCAGGTGGTGCTTAACGTAAAAAAAAAAACGCTTTCTTTATACACTTCCGCGTTTGCGACGCGAATAAGTAATGCGTTGGGGGCGTTCTTTGCGAATTGTTATTGTTATTTGCGACGATTCGTAAATAAAATATGAATTGTGTATGGTTTATTTGACAATATGAACAAAATATCTGTACTGCTACTCTTGATACGCAAGACGGTTATTCATATTGCGTTAATATTGTGCTCGAGTCAGAACCAATTTCAATTTAGATTTGGTACTCTTGACGTCTATTTGGTTACAATTCGGTTTCACTTAAAATTTGGTTATGATTGTTTGAAACTGTTTTACCTATCGACTTTGTGAAAGAATGAATGAAAAGGAAAAAATAACAAAAACTGTCGTGAATAGTGTCAAGTTGACACTATCGAAGCGTCTGTAGTCGAGCGGGCTTCAGTGATCGTAACTGATCACTGAGGTTAAGCAACAACTGGCACGGTCAGCCATTGGATGGGTGACCAATTTCAAGTGGTTCTTTTCTGGACGCTTCCGTGCTTCGGACGGCACGTTAAGCTGTGGGGCCCGGTTGCTGCTTCGGCAGCAGTCCTTAATCCTAGTCAGAGGCCTGTACTGTATTTTATTTATGTAGCCTTGATGTATGTAACAAGTGTATCATTTGTTGGTCTTCAAATAAATAAATAAACTCTTTCAGCACAAGCTTGCTTGTGTTGGGGTCCAACAACCCGCACTAGGCCAGCGTGGTGGACTAGGCCTAAACCCTTCCTTCATGAAGGGCTCTATGTCTCCACATAGTTCATCAAAAAGTTCTTTTGTGAGGCGGTAATTATCGACGAACTCCGCCTGTCCCATTTCCACTGCTTCGTCCAAATATCTCACCATTCGCCGCAGATTTTTGCGCCTCCGGATATCTCTTCGCTGCGCATTGCGCTAAATCGCTATTCGTAGTGCTAAATAAGCCATAACACAGCATCTTTAGTCTCAAATACCAGTACCACACAAAACCACACAAAATCGCCACTCACAAGTACAAATACAAGTAATAAAGTTACTTTTTTCTTCTTGCCTTAGCGATTGCGTATATCCAGTTTGTTCAATATTGACAACTGTCAAAATGGCGGTCAAGAGTACCAACTTGCGTTCGTAACCGAATTTAGACTAGTTCACCCGAAAACCACCAAATACGGTAGGCAAGGTGGCGCTACCATCGTGTTCCAGAGTGCCAAATGACTCGAAGGCAAGCGTGACACAATGGATTGCGCGTCGAGAGTACCACTACTGAGTACATAACGGAGCGGCGGCGAAATGTTAGATTGCAAGAGGTCATAATTGTAGTCTCTGCATTTGTTCAGTTATGACTAACATTTTTTTTTCTTATGCAAGCTTTGTCGTTTGGTAGCAGTATTTTGAAGGAAAACCCGTTTATTTTCCTATTTTATTTTAATTTTCTAAACTCCTCTATAAAAAAAACATTAGTAGGTATCTCTTTTGCATCGCTATCAAGAGCACTGGAGGGTAACGGGTATTTCCCGACTGATTGATATTCTTGACACGCAAGCAATATCTTGAGTCTGCAATAGGAAACCCGCTGTTAAACTTATTGATCCCGATAGGAGCGGCCCATTGGACTATTTACGTTCCTCTCTAAATCATAATGTAGGTTATTTAAATAATATCGGAGGTTTGGTTTGGTCGAGATAAATCTTATTTTTATGTTTTGAGTATTATATGTATAGTGAATGTACAATTGCTCTTTTTAGGTAATACGAGTATTTTAAATACTTATTAAAAAAAAATGTATGAGACTGTCACAGAAAACCAATAGAGGCTGGTGATTCTAAGTAAATAATACATAATGATACATATGATGTACGTAATATATGCAAGATAAATAGATCGAACGGCCACCGGGGAAATTACCTCTTCAAACTCGACGTTCGAATAGAAAAGTTTAATTTAAGTCTGCGATTAAAAGCCTGAACGTGCAAGTCTATTTTATTAAAACTGAATTCTGAATGTCCATAGAGTAGCTAGGTAACTTAAACAAAAAAACTATGCATTGTCATTACTAATACGACGAATTCTATCAATAAGCTGTTGCAGATATAACAAATTTATATGTACTTACTTTCTTTTTGAAATAATAAATTTTCATCTCTCCTCATTAAAATGTGTTAATTATCATCAGCTTTTGCATATTAAGAACCAATGTTAGTAAGAAAGCATTTTTCGTAGGGACGAAAATAGCCATTTAAATTCCGTTTTCAGGCAATCCATTCAATTAACCGGTGAATAATAATATATGTAATACCTACAGTTATTATCTAAATTCCCTAAGTCCTTTTTCGTTGAATCAGTCTAGTTAACCTAAAACTAAGCCACCCGTTTTTTCCCCCACAGGCGGTCAAGTGCAGGGCTGCTGGCGCCGCAGCTGTCCTGCCAGACCGCGTCCCCCGCGGCGCCCCCCGCCTCACCCCCGCGCGCCGTATCAGCCCCCTCCGCGCCGCTCGCGCCCCCGCCCCCGGAGCCCACGCCGCAACCTGCCCACGAAGGTAAGGAATGTGTACTGCTTTTATTTAAAACGAGCTGTTCCCGAGAGCGAGAGCGAGAGCTTCCCTTAAAAAGTTTTCCCGTAGGAATACCGGGATAAAAACTTGAGCTGACACCCTAGATTAACACATAGGCTATGTCTTAATCTAGGGTGTCAGCTAACTCCATACCAAATTTCATTAAAATCAACTTACTTAAAATCAACGTTTTTTTTTAAATAAAGCATACATATACGATAAGTATTTCGTATATGCTTTATTTTAAAACGTTGTTTAGATAGCAAATATAAATTTCGTAATGAAAACATTCATTTTTGCTGTAGTTAATTAAAATTTGTTTAATAGTATTTTCATTAAAAAGACGCACAAAGATTGTTTACCTTTTGTGCCAAGTAAGAATGATGATGCAGTAAGTATATGTATAAGTAAAGATGAAACGAATAGTATATTTTGAAGTCATAAAGCCTGGCCACTGGCACGATTCCATTGTCAATATCGATAAACCCGACCAAAAAATCAAAGCGTCGAATTTATCGCGAATCGCATAATCGTGACGCATATCTACGACGATAACAGACCCGTGCAGCGGGGACAGTTCATGCAAAGTCAATCATGTCAAGATTGAATTGTTTTGACTTTTTTTTTCGTGGACGAATAATTGGTAGTCGCTAACGGGATAGATGGATACTATTGTCATCATAGAACAACGCGGACTCGTGTGTTCGTCACAGTCACGGTTGAAGGTGAGACGTGAACGTGGGCTTTGGCGTTAATGAGATGTTCTCTTCGGGTAATGTAAATAATTTTAGCCACAAACTGGGGATTAAGTTACGTCTCTCGCACGTCTGATGTTGTTTTCTGAGAAGGTTGTAAAGCTGGTAAAATTATTTAACGTACTTTAACACAATATTTTCTTCTAATGAGTATGTTTTCACCACTAAAGTAGACTTATCGTTGTGACATGCGCTACGACTTCGGTAAGCATGCTGAAAAAATAAGAAAATATACTTGCTTAAATTTGATAACTATAACATCACGTATACCGTGACCTTTTACTTTGCTGTAACCTTTAACTTTAACAAGACGTGTGGGTATTTGCTTCTAGAGCAAAGTTAGCTTTGTCAGACTTATGAAACTGACATTATTTACTAACAGTCAAACCAAAAATGTTGGTTTTATGTCACTGCAATGTTTAATAAAGAAAAAAAAACTTGACACATTATTCCACAATTCCAAGATGGCGTCAGATTGCGGCGCGCGCACACGCTGGCCGTGCGGGACTACCTCAAGCGGGAGACGCAGACGTTCTTTAGAAATTATACTAAGAATATTTTAATTGATGCTTTTAATATTAACAATAAGTGTTTTTTGTTTCTGGTGTAACGTTAGCTTGGCCAGACTTACTTACAATGTATTATTTCACGCATATCTAACACATTATTTCTCACGATGCACGCATAACAACAAAAGTAACAACATTTTCCAATTCCAAGATCGCGTCAGATTGCGGCGCGCGCACACTCTGGCCGTGCGGGACTACCTCATACGCAGACGTTCTTTAAAAATAACCTTTAATTGTTCCTTTTAACTTCAACAATTAGTGTTTCTTGTATAAAGTTAGTTCCCACGATGCCCGCATGAAAGTGCAATATTAACGTCATTTTTCCAATTCCAAGATGGCGTCAGATTGCGGCGCGCGCACACTTTGGCTGTACGGGACTACCTCAAGCGCGAGACGCAGACGTTCTTCGGCGTGCAGCGCGACAACGAGCGCGAGCAGCGGCGGCTGTGGCACGAGCGGCGGCGGCGGCACGCGGCCAGGGCGCTGGGCGACCTGCGGCTGGACTTGCCGCCCGACCACCATCCTGATGTGGATGATATTAGGTAAGCTATGGGATATACAGGGTGTTGGTTGGTAAATATGGTGTACTAAGCCGAAAAGAGGTAACCCAGGCGGTCATTCTATTTTGAAAATTCAGGAAAATTAAGAATCTTTTTCGGTTAAGGATATACAACCTTTTTGCAACACCCTATATAGGGAATAGGGATAAGGGAGGGCGATAGGGGATATGAGTAGGGGATAGGGATAGCAACATTTGCGCGGGTGCCATGGGATAGTAAGGTAGTTGTTTCTATAACACTGTGCGTATAAAGGCTGTGGCACGAGCGGCGGCGGCGCCACGCTGCCAGGGCCCTGGGCGACCTGCGGCTGGACTTGCCGCCCGACCACCATCCTGATGTGGATGATATTAGGTAAGCTAATAAGGGATGGCGATTGGGGATAGGGGGTATGGGTAGGGGATAGAGATAGGGGTAGGGGTATAACTGTGCGCAAGCGACCACTATCTTGATGTGGGTATTATTAGGTAACGTAATAGAATAGGGGTAAGGGATGGCGATAGGGGATAGGGGATATGAATACGGGATAAAGATAGCTACGCGCGGGCGGGCATTAATTTTGCGCGGGTGCCAACAAATATAGTTATAAACTTAGTGGAATTGCCTGTTCACACCGAAAAGATCACACCCCATGATTTGAGTTATATCGACGATGTAAGTATATTTAAGTTTACTCCTGTAGTTCAGTTACCAGTTACATAATTCCGTTCAGAAATCTTATTTTGGTAGCTGTGAGATTTTCCAAATAACTGAGTTTAACAATAAGCCGATTCTGGGAGTGTAAGCATTGTTAGCGCTAACTGATGCGGGCGTGTGCGGCGTGGCTCACACGGCTTTGTTCTACTAAATCGGAACATGGCCCACATTCGTGCCAAGTTGTGCGAAAATGATCCTAATGGCATGATTGACGCTTCCTACCTTCAGAACACTGTTTCTTCGTTAAGCCGACGTGAGAGTTCAGAGCACCGCAGTAGTTTGGCAAGTCCATAGAGTTAAATTTCCTTTGACGTATGCTCTCGTAAGACGATGGATGAGTTTAGTGTCCGAAGGCTTTCCTGTCTGTTAATAAAATTAAACGATCTTGTCTTTACTTTATGTTAGCTTTGTTTTAGGCTGTTAGTGACTAAAAGCTGGTTTTGATTAGGTCGTTAAAAAAATTATATACCTATCCTTTAGTCAAATGAGCTGACTAGAAGATTTATGGCAGTTTCCTGCTTCCCACTGCGACCCGACTTATTTTCCACCCTGTTTATGTGTAGATACACCTCAGACAGGTATTTCTCCAGCACCTTTTTTTTAATTGCCCCATACTAACTATACTAAAAATACTAACCAGCCTGTTCCCAGAACATCATTTGTGATTTTTGTCCTCAGAAAATATGATATATCATGTCATGATTCTCCAGTTTACTATATGCCTTGATTCTTCAGTTTACTAAACTGTAATCCCATAACTGTTATATATCCCCAGTACTATAATACAGTGTCCAGTACACTAACGTGTATTCCATCCACAGTAAGTACGGCTCGTCATAATGTTTACCCAATACACTGACCTATGATGTCCCCAGTATAGTGTTCGGCGTGATGTGCATCCTCAGTATACCAACCAGAATTCCAGTATCTATGTTAACCTTGATTCCATCCTCAGCATGTACGGCATGTCATGTATCCCCATTTTACTTCCCAATGCAGTTTAATAAATTTTTATCCCCACTACGTACTAACCCATTATGGGCCCAATATATATAATACCTTTGCTCCATCCCCAGTATATATATATATATATATATATACGGCACGTCATGTTTTACTTTCCCAATGCAATATAATACATTTTATTCCATCCCCAGTACGTACTAACCCATCATCTGCCCAGTACACTAACCTGTGCTCCATCCCCAGTATGTACGGCGCGTCGGGAGCGGCTCCTAGAGAGGCGCGGGGGCGGGGGCGGCCCGACGTGCTCCCCGCGCACCCCGCCGCCCCCCTCGAGGGCCCGCCGCCGCGGCCCGGCAAGGACAGCGTGGCGCGCCTCACGCTCGCCGGCCTGTCTTATGTTGTTACTGTAAGTAATGTGGATATTTAAAGCTTAGTATTTAATATTTATATTGCTATATTATACAGTGTGTTGCAAAAAGGGTATACTAAGCCGAAACCTACCTTTTTGCAACACCCAGTATTATACAGTTGGTAAATAACAGAAGACCATGAAAGAAGAATAAACTAGATGATTTTATGATAAGAGAAGAGAGGCCGAGCGGCTTGTCAATGCATATACAGGGTGTCCCAAAAGTCAACGTCATCCCTTAAAGGGCTGATAGGTCAGCTCATGAGTGGCCAGAATATCACAATATGACCCTAGTAAAAACTCGATAATTTTCGAGATATTGACACTTTTATAAATTTGCTGAAAATCGACACCTTGGATCAGTTTTTTGCGTGCCGCCGGTACAAAAATCCATATTGTTAGAATTTGTTTGGTGTTGCATCACCCTGTATAGCCCTGCTATTGATCGCAGTCAAAAAAAATATCGAGTAATGCTGTATGTTAAAAAAAAACACGGTTTTCAAAGTCATAAAAGGTAATCGTATTTTTTATAAACAACTTTGCGGCTGTCCAATTTCAAAACACAGTAACAGCCAAGAGACAAAATGTTCAGGAGAGCCAAAAAACGTTTTTGTCCCTTCATTTCAATGCCCTGGTAAAACTATGATACATATCTAAACGAATGTAAGCTTAAAAGAACCGGCAGAACCTAGGCTTTACATACAATACTATTTCATTTAAATATGACTAATATTGTTGCTGTAATGCACAAAAGAAAACACTAACTAGGTTTTAAATGGTTTTCTCACCCTAAAACCGCCCTCACTGACCATTTTATAACCTAGTAAGAGCCATTATTGTGTAATTTAAGACAAGTAAAGTATATTGAATTTGCAATAATAACGTAATAATTTATATGTTTTTTATTTTTTTATATGTTTTGGATCCTTCACATAATATAAATCAAATTTTGCAGCACTTTTACACGACCGCACTAAGTAATAGCTGAAATACCGGCATATTTTTAAGTTTTATCTAAATGAATCAAATCGCCATATTAAGAAGGCATGTCTGACACGAACATTATTTATGGCTGCCTTAAATTAGACAATGTTTCCTTAATTTTGAGCTAAAATTAGTTTACAATGTTTGAGATTTTTTTGGTTTGTGCAAAATAGGGCTAGTAGAAAGGTTCTGACGAGAAAGGTCTCTATGGCTTTTATAAAGAAGACAAAATTTCCTTATGTTCTACTTTTAATTCACCTCTCTAGGTCTCATTGGTTCAAAGATACAGGTTCTGAAATATCTGATATTTTTTCGAAAAAAGTGTTTGTAATAATGTATGCCATTTGTGACTTACTAAAATTAACGGACAAAAATTGACCTTTGCTGACCATTTCAAAACCTAGTAAGCGCCATTGACAATTTTAAAACCTAGTAAGTCATTTTCACTTACTGTGTTTTAAAATGGTTGGTGGCTCTTACTGTGTTTTAAAATGGTTTTCGTGGCATTTCGTGGCATTTTTGATTTTAGGTTTTTAGAAATTTTATTTTCGTTTCTAAGCCGTTGTTTGATATTCTGACAATGCAGGAATGTGCGGAATCGCCTAAAATAATGTATAAATCAAAGACCCGTTTTTTTTTAAAGTTGGCGCTTACTGTGTTTTGAAATTGGACAGCCGTTTGACTCTACATACTGTAAAAAAAATATACCACGCAAACCTGGCACCTTATTTGAAAAGATTGCTCATTTAATGCAGTTTCCAAAATCGTATGAAACGTTGCTATTGTTTCAATTAACAAAAAAGTTATTGCTATTTTAGTACAAAACGACCTCGATGTAAAATTGTTTGAATGAAATTTATCTGACTGAATTTATTAAGGGTAAGTCATGTTGGAATGAGTAAAAGTAAAATAGGTGGTGGGGTCAGCCGTGGTAACATAGATGACGCAAAAATATAACTAAGAAAAAACTTACCAAACTCTTATAAAACATATTTTGCGTCTTTTACACCTTATTTAAAAAAAAACAAACATTTATTGACTTTTATTTTTATTTCTCAAAATTATAACACCACATTATTATATTAAGAACATAATCAGCATAAAATAATACTCATTAATGGTCATAATCATAATTTTGAGAGTTTGGTTTTGTTTAACAATAAATTTAAAGTAAATAACAAGTAATTAGAGGTAATGTTAATGATAAACTGATCTGTCCCCTTTTTGGATACTGTGGGTGTACTTTTACTCATTCCAACATGTGTATGCCTGTAATGTCTTCTACACATTGGAAAAGTCAAATGATACTTGATATTATATTATGTATATGGAAGTTTGTAGTATAATTATCCCTATTCTGATCATAAAAATCATCACAATGGAAAAACAAATAGGTCCATTTTGTTGGCAACAGCAGCTTCGGCCACTGCAAACGGTGAATTTTGATGGGCTAGAAATAAAAGATCAGTTATGATGAAAATAAGAAGAAAAATAATAATTTAGTAGGTCTATATTGGTAGGTAAACAGTTGTTCTGAATGACCCCCAGAGTCACCCCCTTTCAGATTAATACACCACTTTTGCAACAGCCACTTTTGTATATCGAATTCAAATTCGATCGTGTTTCGTACAATAGAAAAAACAAAACCTGTCTAGAAACCTGTACAACTAACTAGATACTTAGGTATATAACTTGAAGCCGGTCGTGCTAACTAACTACATGAAAGTAAATAACAATTTATATAAGCCACGCAAACTGGTCACAGGTGTTTTAGCCGCTAACCTAGTTTTCAAAGAGTTTAAGCGTTTAAAACTTCAGTAACTATGTATCTACTCAAGTATGTCAAACACTGTAGTTTCCTTTATTATATTGAGACAGAGTAATTAAACGTTTAAACATGCGTTTAGTCCATATATGCACTAAGCTAGAAAAAATACGGATTAAGTAAGTACATACAAAAAACATACACACAGACGAATAAACAACCATATTTATTTCTAATTCGGTAAAAAATAATGTTTGTTGTAAAAAAAGTAAGACTCATATACATTTCGTTATTTTTAGATTGTATTGACAATGCCTACTTGGTACCTAAACAAACATTTCTTAGAAATCAACTCAGAAATACTTCGGGAAATGGGGGCACACTTTCACGGAAAATAACATAAATATAATAATGGGTATTAAAAGGAACAAAAAATACGGTGAAATAAAATTTTGTGCGACGGTTATTCAAATTGTAATGTCTGTGTATTCCAATTATATAAATATGCTAATGTCTCAATCATTATCAGTGAGCACACTATTGCTATGGACAATGGACATAGGCCTCTTCGACGAAGCGCTACAATCCAGTCACTATCGGCTAACAGTCTCAGATGTTCACTCCAGACAGTAAGAGTAAGGTATTATTTTCTTTTGGTTGCAGACTTAAACTAAAAAGTAATTAATTGGTAAAAAAATAAACCACCGACGTATTCATGTACAGATATATTTAAAAGACGTTCAGCCATCATTAATTTTAATAACGGTTATATCTAACAATCGTCTTATTCATGAAATCTTTACAATGAAACATCAAAGTACTGTGGGGCGATTTTCAGTGACTCGACATATCGCATGTCGTATTCTTTGAGAAATATTGTAAGTAACTATAGTGATATGTCGTATATTGGAATGATGTCGAGCGACTGAGAATCGCGGCCTGATATGAGACCGAACTGTGACCGAAATAGAATTAAGTACCTATATGTGAAGTACCAACCTAAGTTTTATTATAATACACGTACACATAATATCGTTGGGACCGGGTTCTATTTTATATGTAGAGTTGAAACCATGCGAGCTTCCCAGCTTTATGAATGTAGTTAATTTATGCTGAAGGCATAACATCAAGTTTTAAACTACAGCATCCTAGCGCTAAGCTAATTATGTTAAGAGCTATGTAAGGAGTAGTTACTTCGGGATGATATATTCTGTAGAGATTTTATGATATTCAGCTGTGCACTGGTTTGTGTTAGAGTATATTAATTCGGGATGATATCGTGTAGATAATTTGCTCATAACGATAGTGAATATAGAGCTATGGTTTCGGAAAAGGCGTCGCACGACTGTTTTGTTCGTATACTGTTGGAAATTTGACCAAATTATTATAAGATTGGGTCTACCATTATTGCAACACTATACAGGATCAAACATCCAGATTTTGTGTAGAAAGAAGAGGTTACTTACATTTATGTATAAATTCAAAAATACCTTTGTGGCTGGTATGACCCATTGAACGTAGATTTTCCATTTCAAAAGTGGCAGTACCATATCTTTAATCATGTTTAATCGAAGTCTAAGGCTGCCTATGTGCCTATATGTATGAGTTGAAAACATTAAAAGTTCGTTTGTCCATTTATAAGTCTACGTTATTTCTTGTTCAGCGCAGTCATTATTAAGTTTTCGAGTGAACTAGCTGGAATCGGATCCTCATCTCATATGCAAATTGATCTCTTTGTCACAGGACATTATTTGAGCGTTGAGTTAAGTGCATTACCATTTTACCCGTATCTCTGGTTGCGGAGTAAAAGGGACGGAGTTTAGTGTTGGAGTGAGATACATCATGTACCGATGGTTTGATAGCTCGAAAGATAGAGTTTGAAATTAGAACCCATTTGGAATTTATATTTTCATAGGAATATTTAGGCGTGTGGGTTCGTTAGGTCTCAATTTAGATAATTAGTGTTGTTAGCATTGATGTGCCATTGTATGATCGTATTAGGTACCTAGTGAATAAGCAGATAAGCAATACATAAATATACAAACATACATGTAGCGTATCTACATACTTATTATTAAATAAGAAATATATATTATGTCAACGATGAAGAAATCATAATTGCGGTCACTCGGGACTATCAAAAAGCTAAAATAACCGTCTGAGATGGTCTGGTGATGGTAAATTAAATTTGGGGAGCATAATAGATGTAAAATTATATCTAATGATTATTATTTAAGTATTATGAAAGTAGAAGTGTAGTACAACAACTCTATTAACAACAACTCAACTTTATTAAAGCGTTGTTTAGATATTTGCTACCTAGTCTACCTACTTAGGTTATTGCAAAGTAGTAAGTTTTATGAAAGACGGGAGGGTAATAAAATGGAATTGTAGGTGAGTAGGTATGACGCAGATCGTAAAAGTATTAAAGTACTTCGACCATAAAAGTATAATGATTTAACTTAGCCCCATTACTTTCATCTTAACACCATTTATTTCAATGGAAAAGTGGAAATCATTTCATTATTTTTGCAATTTGTTTACAATCTTTTAAACTTAGGATTAGCGGGCGCAGGAATCCGCGGGATGAATTATGACGCTCATAATGATCTTACAAAAGATTTTTATTAAGCACTAAAGTTATCCCGAAACCCTCATAATTTTTAAGATCACAAAAAATATGGCGGATGAATTAAGCAGGCATAGTTCCGGGATATAAAATATGGGGCGTCCCCCGGGATCGACTTTGCGTTACGGGGTCATAAATTACGGGCAAAGACGAGTGGCTTCACTAGCCAGCGCCGGAACCGGATGTAACACGGCGGAGTAAACAATGGCTTCCGAATTAGTTTTTCTTCTACATTGTGCTTTGCAGGGTTTTTAAATAGCGTTTCTTATCAGCTTGATGATTTTTGTAATGGGTTTGCAGTGTCATGATGATTTACAACCCAAGATTCATTCAGTTGGAATTTAAAAAAATGTTAAGATGGATGTCTGAAAGGATTATAAGTAAGTACTTTGTATAATATATACATACTTGTGCCTACATCTATGTCTCTGAGGAACTCCACATGAACAAACAATCATGTGTCGGCAATAAATAAAAAGGCGCAAAGCTTCCTAACACTGAGTGTCATTTTGTATTGGATTGGACGTGATATTTTTATCCTTTGGGAAATATTTTCGCGAGTTGCGACTAGAAAGATGCGTCGTCGTTCGCCGCAGTAAGAGACGATTTTATTTATTCTTGTATTCTCCTACCAACACAACATAATATTATAGACCTGACTGCTGTGCCGAAGGTCTTGGGTTCAATCTCTGCTGGCCAGCATCGCGTAAAGACAGATAATATTTTGTTCTCCGGTCCTGGGTGTTTAATGTTTGTGTTGTGTCGTTGTGTGACATCTCCAACCCACCCAACCGCACACATTAGCAATTAACAATGCATCAGGGCGCCTTCAAATTAGTCGCTAATTGTCGCGCGGAAGCAGCGCTGCTGCAGCGCTGCAGCCGCGCTGCTGTCTAAATTCCATATAAATTATTAACGCGCGACTGCAGCGCTGCTGCGGCGCTGCGACCGTGAATCTTTTAAATTACCAAATTTATATGGATTTTGACAGCAGCGCGGCTGCAGCGCTGCAGCAGCGCTGCTTCCGCGCGACAATTAGCGACTAATTTGAAGGCGCCCTAAGCGTCGCTCACCTGTCAAACATCTGTCAGATCCATACAAGTTATTCAGATTAAGCGCTTTAAGGATTGTCAATTCCTAATGTTCAGTGGTGGTAGCCCCATGCAGTGAGCAGGATGTGCGTTTTCAATTTGTTTAAAGTACTAATACATACTAATAATAATAATAATAATGCGGCAGGGCAGCTTGTGGCGAGCTGTTGGGCATTAGCGACCCCACCCACCCGATGCCGGGGAGAACCCCTGTTCCTCATCTCTGGCTTGCCTTTATTGGTTGTCCAGAGTGAACACTGACGAGGAACAGGATCTCCCACCTCTTGCTTGCCTTCATTGGCTGGCTTGAGTGGTGTACCGCTAGAGCAGAAATGCTCGGAGGAAGGATGTATATCCAGTAAGTGCTTGTAGGGGTCTTGACCGGCATCCGCGATTGCTCTGAGAGCCTTGGTATACCTCTCCACCCTCAGCACCTCATGCCATGTTGCCCCCTTGTTGCTACGTCACTGTAATGTGCTAGCGACTGTTTTGGGGGGCCCATTTAATGTGTGTGCGAGTCACCCCCTGCCTTTTTATCCTTGTGTGAAACATATAGGTCAGGCAGGGGCCATAGTCCTTCCATAGTCCCAGTTACCCAGTCCATTTAGCACCCCCTTCCATAACCCTGTATTAGTTTTCTCCATATCCTACAATAGTCCTGCACTAACCGGGGATTTTCCTTGGGTTTACTTCTATAGTCTGCACAGGGAAAATCGTCGGTTGGTGTCACATTTCATATAGATTAATGTTGTCAAACGGGCCTCTACATGTTGGCTTCGGCCCCATGCACGCCTACCAAATGTCCGGGACCCCATGGTCCCGAGACGGTAACGACACAACATAATAATAATAATAATAATAATCTTTATTTGCACACCATGAAACATAACTTAAATTTAACTTAATTAACATACATGCACAAATGGCGGTCTTATCGCTAAGAGCGATCTCTTCCAGACAACCGTTATAGATAAAAAGTTAAACATTGGAAAAGGGCACTTAGGTGTACTTAATAATTACGAAATTAACAACTAAAAACAAACAAAATTATTGAACATATAAAATACATATATAATTATAAATACATACATAAATAAATATATAACAATAATAAAATAAAATAATATATATTATAAATATATATTAGCTCTGACAATTTAAATAACTAAAATAAAAATAATTTAACTAAGACTCAACTTGTTCTTCAAGATAATGACTTTTGATCATACGTTTAAAAGACGCAGGAGATGGCGCTTGCCTTATATTTAAAGGGAGAGCGTTCCATAGTTGGATGGCTTGGACTGTAAAAGAGTTGGAGTAAAAAGAAGTTGTATGGGGCGGAATATTTATACGAAGATTTTCAGTGGAACGTAGATTTTTATTGTGTGTCGTGAAGCGAAACTCGAAACGTTGCTTAAGGTATGAAGGTGAAGACGGATTAAACAGTATCGAATAAAGCAGAGAGAGAATATGTGTATTCCGGCGAAGGCGAATAGGGAGCCACTTGAGCCATACTCGTAGTATTCCTTTACTATTATGTTATTATGTGATTTCGATATTGTGTATGTCGGTGAAGTCATGATTACAGTCATGATACTGACACCGCTGACTCGCCCGGATACGAAGCGCAGCAGCGCCGCCTGGCGGCGCTCTACAGCGTCTATGGTGGGGCGCGTGGCAGCAGGTGGGAGCAGAGCTGCGCTCCCTCACTTGCCTTCCAACCGCCGAGCGCTATCGACCTGTACCCTACGTTTCGTATCATAGTCTGTCTTGTATTCTGTGAAGTGCACCTACCTAATAAATCAAGTGATTGCCTACAAAGAGTGTTTCCATCAAGCCCGGATCCCATTGCACGCCCACTATGTCTGATGGAGATGGAGAGCTACTGCCGAACCCCTCACCTTCGCCGACATGTAGATGTATACCTGGATCCGGCTCGAAGGACCATGTAAAAGCTTAGTAGCCTTATGATCGGATCGCTGGTAGTAGAAGTATTAAGCCTCATCTGGGCACACCAACGAAGCCTAAATCTCCACTAGCAGTCGCCGTAGCCGTATCGGCTTGGAAGACATCATCAATCATCATTATGTGATATGGTTCTAACTCCTAACATCTTCCCCCAGGCGGTGACGCGCAAGTCGCGGCAGTCGGCGTCGGCGCAGTGGTCGCGCTCGTTCCGCGGCAGCGCGCCCGCGGCCCCCGACGACGAGGTGGACGACGTGTTCTTCTCCCCCCCCACTTCCCCTCCGCACCTGCACCGCGACGGAGAGGATACGACTGATGGGGTTAAGAGGTAAGTCAGTAATGTGACTATGGATGATATTCGCTAAGGCTACGTCCGCACAGACAGGGTTTGCTTAGCGCCTAGCGAGTCACCAAGCGAGAAGCTTAGTAAAACGAACGTTCTAGAATCTTCGTGAACGGCCGCATTGATACACGCTAAGCGACTAGCTAGGCGCCAAGCGCGCATTGGGGCCGTTCATGAAGATTCTAGAACGTTGCGGTGACGCGCAAGTCGCGGCAGTCTGATGAATTTCGCCCCCCCCTCTTCCCCTCCGCACCTGCACCGCGACGGAGAGGATACGACTGATGGGGTTAAGAGGTCAGTAATGTGACTATGGATGATATTCGCTAAGGCTACGTCCGCACAGACAGGGTTTGCTTAGCGCCTAGCGAGTCACCAAGCGAGAAGCTTAGTAAAACGAACGTTCTAGAATCTTCGTGAACGGCCGCATTGATACACGCTAAGCGACTAGCTAGGCGCCAAGCGCGTGTGGCGTGTCGATGTACCTACGCCACATATGCGGACACCCCATAATCAACGAGGCGCTGCATCCTACACCAATGGACGAGCAACCGGCCCGCCGCGGCATCGTCACCGATGGCGTGATATTCAACCAATGGCAAGACGGCTAGATCACGACATCGCGCGCCGAACCAATAGCAACGCGGCACCACTACTACTCCAACTTGAAGATGCGCTTACATAAAAGGACAAGCAGAGGACAGCCCTTCCCTTTTTCTCGGCTTGCGCTTCTAGCTTTCGCATCTCTTTAATTCTTTTTGTAGGGTAAAAATTAGGCTAGGTAACTACAGCTAAACGCGCATTGGGGCCGTTCATGAAGATTCTAGAACGTTGCGGTGACGCGCAAGTCGCGGCAGTCTGATGAATTTCGCCCCCCCCACTTCCCCTCCGCACCTGCACCGCGACGGAGAGGATACGACTGATGGGGTTAAGAGGTGAGTCACTGCGGATGATAGTCCCTAAGGCCAGGGGGTCACTCTATATCATGACGAAAAATGTAGTTTCCAGAGCTATGATTCTATGGCGTTTGCACGATGGCTTGCGTTCTTTAGTTTTTCGTCAGTACCCTCCAGAAACTGGGTTACGCGGGCATCCGTGGCAAGCATGTAGGCAAGCTGATTGGTTCCTTAGTTTCGCCTGGAAGCGTGCTCAGTAGCGCCCGTTTCAGCCAACACAGTTTCAGCCCTATACTACAATTATCTTACTTATTGTCTTCTTTAAAATCTATCCTATGTACCTATTTGCCAATATAAGATTGAATAAAGATAATTTAAATCTTTAAAATATAATTTAGAAGGTAAAATCTTAATATCAAATTGTTGGTATAATACATAATTTATAAGTATTATTATCAAAATTACTCTACAAAACTCGGCAGCGTTTCCCATTAGATCTTTAGAAGCTAATTTGTAGGTAGTTTTATAATGAAAACAGCACCTAATTTCAGCTGAAATCCCAAGTAAAGGACTGTTTATTATTCTGTAGTGCGGCCCCGAGTCGAATAACTTTGAGTGACTTGCTTCAAACTTCAGGTGTTCCGTCCTCTATCTAGATCGTGCCCGGAATACCGTGTGTCTGGACTTCATGGGAAATGGCCGACTTGTAATTGCGTAAATAACTACGCAATACTAATCTATATGTTATATATGTGGGACGATTCTTTTGTTTATACAATTTCATGTTTGAACAACATACCTAAATAATATATTCAAAACAAATAAATACCAATAAAAAAAGGCGAATTTATTATCAAAAATACAAAGAGCCGCTCGCTTAGTTTTATTTTATAAATCAAATTTTCAAATAAAAATATTTCCATCCATTCACTGCTCTGAATCATCATCGTTATCAGCAACGCGTATGGGGGGAAGAGCGTAAGGCAGCACCTCAATAGGCTGTTCATTATGTTCAAACATCTCTGACTCAATCACAGGGTCAGCTACTCGAACGAAGCTATCCGACAGTACGAAGCTATCCGCATTTGCGAAGCTATCCGACGGTGTGGTAGTTACTTCGCACTCATCGCTGGGCTCGGTGGAGCAGGTGCCGTTGTTGCAGTGGGGGCCGGGCAGCCAGCAGGGCACAATTATCCCCCCCAGCCTAGTGCAGATGAGCAGCCGGGAGCAGTCCACGCATGAAGCACCCTTTATATGAGATGGAGGGGGATTTGTTATAGTCACGAAATTGCAAGTGTTTTTTTAACTTGAAATGGTAATTAAAGTATTGTTCACTAGGTACCATGGACATGATATATTGGGCCAACTAAACTGAAACAAACTGAATAATATTCAGGCTGTTCCTCATCAGCGATGCCAACTGAAGGGGAACTGAGGAAGTGCCTTAAATTCTGAACATAGGGAATTTGAACGTTATTAACAGTAGGAGACTTTTAATACCCTTTATTTAAGTTTTATTTATATTAATTCCTCTCCATGTAGCATTGCCGTAGAACACCCTGTAGGTATATTATAATTGTTACTAACCGGCGTCTCGGTGTGGTTGCACGGCACTAGTCCCGGCAGAGTAAATTCTCGGGGGATTCCCTCAGCAGCCACTACAGACAAGCATACCTGAAATAGAAAAGAAAATATTTTTTGGGTGATATGCAGAATTGATGTAAATTGTAAAGGAACTATGAAATAGTTACGAAACTTCGTTCTCATTTTCGTAGCAAAAGAAATGAAAGTAACTATTTCTCAGTTTCGTTGCAATTTCAGGTTTCGTTACGGTAAATGAGTATTCTACATTTCAGGCTTTTCAAAAATCGTTAAAAGAATTTTCCAGTAATTTGGAGTCCTCTGTCCTACTAATATTATAAATTAGACACGTTCACGAGAAAATGTTGGACGATTTTTATGGAATGTACCCTACGTTATAAGCTGATACCCTGAATAACATAAAGGACTTTTATGACGAATTTATTACGGGAAAACTGTCGGAACTGGCCGGAAAAGTTATTGAATAATAGGCAATATCTCCAAATTTAATGAAATTATTAATTCATTCTTATAATTATATTTTATGAACTTACCAATAAAATGGCAAAACCCGACACAATTTTAAACGACATTTTCGCTAACACCGATATTTTGAACTATTGTCGCGCTATTAGTGCAGTAGATATTTATATCAAATGTTTCATTTTTATCTCGGTATCAGGAAAATCACCGGTATATGAATGTTGTTATAGCACTTGAATAAAGAAATACTTGATGATTCAATCCACTTAATGATTCATAGGCTTCGGTCATATTTATACCCAAGATACCGCACTCCATACACATTCAACGAGAAATAGAGGACCGCGAGAGAAAAATAAAAACAACAAAGAAATAAATGCCAATGTAATATAATCTCATGTAGTGTTTTAAGTACTCTACTTTATTTGCATTGTAATAAGGGTCGGTTTGTATTGGGCATATTTGGCAGGCATTATTCATTCGTGACTACAAAACGTCCAAGCCGTCCTGTCATTATATTAAATAAATATAAAAGAACTTTATGTAAATATATATTTTTCTTCAATTATTGACCTTACCGCATTCACTTAAGACTTATTTCACCTAGACAGTGAAACAGCGCTTATCATAAATATAAGCGCTGTTTTACCGGGCCGTTTTTCGTGCGTTGTTGGTGTATCCAGGATACAGTACAGATATATGTGATCGAAGCTCATAGGTATTATATTTTTTCATGCCATTTCTCAGAAGTAATGTTTACTAAATGAAACCATATAAAACTTTGGATAAAGTTTTGTTTTAAAAATAGTAGTTACATTATTACCCGAGGGTGGCATTCACCCTTAGAGCTATTTCGGTGCCTCTTTAAGGCAAAACACTGTTTCTTTTAGATATGAAAATAAATGAATACTTACTTTGTAAAATTTTCGAACATGAAGATTTTTATTACTTTAAGCAGTTAAGATTTCCACCCTGTACATATAAAAACAATTCTTATTTCGCACCTCGAAGACTTTCACTAAGCTATAACGGAGATAGGTATAATCGAGTCTACATAAAGTAAAATTGGAGCCAGTATCCTGAACTAACCAAAATGTGTAATGATAGCTTCATAATGAAGCAGCGAGACGACTAGAACGGCTTCTAGAAGCTTCCCGAATTAGTCTAAAGTTGGAGAGGGTACTCGAGTGCCCGTAGCTCCAACTTCGACCGTTTGAGTGGAGCTCTGATGTAGTCATGCTCAGGCAGCCTATACACCACTTATTATTATAGTCACGTAACTAGACAAGATGAGAATATGACAGCGTAATTAGCTTCCGAATTTCAAACTCAATCAGTTTAACAGAGTGTGATAATTTAATTTATAAATACGAGTATATTATGATGTATGTAGAGGTTATCACTGTTTTTCAGCATCAGCTCAGTCAAATTCAAGAGAGATCTTAGTTAATATTACTGGACTGTGAAATAAGTGCCAAGCCTAATCAATAGAGTCATAGTCACTATCAAATTGAGTTAAATAATTTGTGTGTGGTGCCCACAAAGCAGTATGTATCTGCTTAGTGGTGGTACCTACCTACTAGTTTACAGGCATACATTATAACATTAGAATCAATAAGATTGAATTAATTCTTATGATACACAGCAGAGGATGCGGATGCTTATTGCCTCATGGTTATGATGATAGAATAGAATAGAATACTCTTTATTTTGCACCATTAAAGACACATTACAATTCACAACTTATATACATAAAATAGTACAAAAAAGGCGGCCTTATTGCTTAAAGCAATCTCTACCATACTCTGATGATGAATGTTTAGAAAAAAATGTATGTTGTATTGAATAATATTCGCCACTATAAATATGAATAATGAATACATATAAAATACCTTAACATTTTATAACACCACACAGAGATTCATTTTATATTTAAAATATTTCTCATTTGTATGTAAGTAAGTTGGTATTTATACAGTTTCTTGGAAAGTAGGTATAACATGAAATGTAAGGTTCATAAAACGTAATTGTGGCCTTTTAAATAATGATATGGCGAGTGCAGCCGTGCATGCTACTAGCCATTGTTTAAAAGTTCACCTCCACTCGTTTAATGTTACCTGGAAAACCTTCCGCTAAATACTCAACTGACTTGAATAATGAAATAAATTAAAACTTGCATTAGATAAACAAATATGTAACACAAGTAATAAGTTTCGGCTGCGTGCAATGCGTTTTGGTTTGGAAATATAACATAATAGCTGTTCCCGCGAGCTTCGCTTCGCCTTAAAAAGTTTTCCCGTGGGAATTCCGGGATAAAAAGTAGCCTATGTTCTTTCTCACGGTCTAGACCATATGTAAACCAAATTTCACTCAAATCCATTCAGCAGTTTTGTCGTGAAAGAGTAACAGACAGATAGACAGGCAGACAGACAGACACAGTTACTTTCGTATTTATAATAATAGTAAAGATGATTTTAAACATATATCGGTGCACATATTGCGATAAAAAAATAGCTGAAAATTATGAATAGTGGGCCCCAAAAATCGTGTCGCAACAAGTTGTGTTACAAAAAATCTATATTGCTATCATTTATTGCTATTGAAACTCATTTTTATGTAGGTTTGTATAGAATGCTTAAATACAATTAGTGCACTAGTTCCAGTCATACCGACGCAAAAAAGTAATTTTGAACCGTATAGTGTATTTTTGAAGTTTTCCCGCATCGATTTCAGAATGAAAACACACTACAACTATACCTACTATCCAAGAATATTGGAACTAGGGCTAAGGAAATAAAGTTATGCAACAGAGATATCACTTTACCCTAATCCGCTTGACATGGGTCTGCTGAGTCGCAGATTAGATCTGTCCCCCTCGAGTTCATACTTACGATTACGCAACTAACTTATATTACTTACACAAACTGCCTTTATGCATTTGGAAATCATCGAGCTGTACAGCGATCACAGGATTCTATACTATTTTCGAATATACACAAACATAAGGAAAAAAAAGACACAAACTCACAAATGAGAATGGCCAAATCTGACCCGTTTTGCAGCCACTAACCAAACCTATTTTTATTCCATGATAAAGGTATCTTAATGAGGGAAAAATATTTAAAAAATCTAAACCACGTTTATAAAAATTCTTAGTATGAGGCTAGTCAGTACAAAGACTTGATCTTTCAGCATCTATATCTACGTTCTCCCATGCCTCATAATAATAAATTTACACAAGGATATACTGTAGTCATGGGCTACACATCAGTATATGTTTCATCAATGGCTGCTCTGGCGGTTCATGGCCCCTTAGAGAAATGGCCATTCTCCTTTGCCTCACACTTTAGTTTGTGTAGATTCGAAAATAGTATAGAATCCTGTGAACGCTGGTCAGCAAGTCTAATGTTAGTGATCTAAATTGGCTCCTGCCCTGTGCCACCAGTTAATAATTATACATTGAGAACTGTGGAAGTATGAAACTTGTGTTCTTCTTAACCGTCACCTCATGCGTCGTGTTTTGTTCGCAGTGCGCGGTCACCTCTCAGCTCCAGCGAGATGGACAATGTCCATTGCACATGCTGTACCGTCATTTCATTTGTATCGTCTTTTGTTCGCAGTGCGCGGTCACCTCTCAGCTCAAGCACGGTAGAGTACCGTCGGCCGGAGCGCAGCGTGTCGTGGGGCGCGGGCGGCGCACGCATCCACACTCCCATGCTGGAGCCCCTGGCCGACAACTCCAACCGGAGGCAGTACGGCATGGGCGTCGTCGGCAGGTTCTTCAGGTGAGCACGCTGTAGATTTGAATGTTTCTCCTTCTCCTAAGGATGTCAGATACCAAATTGACAAGTGCAAATGTAAAAGATTGAAATATTATTAAAGAAAGAAAGAAAAAAAATTATTGCCAAAACAGTTGCAACGATACGAAAAAAAACCACTAATACTAATAATTATTACCAGATTCTACTTAACTTGATTTTAGTATCTGAGATTAAAGAATAGACTAAGTATAGACGAACAGGTTTCGAATAGGGACAATGAAGAACGTAACCGCATCCATATCGAATTAAAGGATCATGTGTATAATCATACTAGGTGTTGCAAAAGTGGTATAGTAAGCCAAAAGGACGCAATGAGCTTGTCATCACTTTCGTTCTACGATTATTATAAATTCATAAAAATAACTACTCATCATAGCAAAAATGTCGACGAAGTTTCTATGAAAAAAAGTAAGTATTTAAAATGTTTATTTTCAATAGTCAGATTTAGGGCAGTAAAATACTTGGTCCAGAAACCCCCGGGCGCTTGGAATTAAAATTACGTTATAGAAAGTTCTAAAAGTTACAAATCCGCTTTGAATCTGTTACGTGACTGGCAAACAGAAATCGGACCGTTTCCTTGTAGTGGAGCTGTAAGATGATAAAAACTTGGTTGAAAGTTTCGAAACATCACGTAACAGTTACAGTCACACACTTACGAAAACGTAGTAAAGTACCTATCTAAAAATATATTATGGTCTCCTTGTTTTTCATGAAGCCTCTTTCACAGCGGGAGCTTTGAAAGAAGCTTTAGTTTTTTTGTTCCGATTCATGAAAATATAAACGGCATGTATATATATATATATATATATATGTTTTCTTTGTATTTTATGAATGAATGAACTTTAAATTACTTTTCATTTGGAAAGTTTTCCATAGTATACCTACCATCCAGCAGCTTGAGTAGTATTAAGTATTTTAATTGAGATCAGCGTGTTTAAGGTATCCTGACCCAAAAAATATCTACCTTAGCTTGGTTGTACTATGAACCGTTCGTTAAATAACTTGTAATAAACTTGTCAAATGAAATAAATAGAGATGTGAGCAATAAAATATATTAAATAGCGAGAGCATTACTCCCGAACGTTTCAAACGTCAAACTGGGACTTTCAAGGATTCCATGGAATTAAATAAACAGAAGCCGAGCAAGCTCTCGAAAGATGGCGCTAGCTGACGTAACAAGCGACCGCTTGTTGTCGTATTTGCAAAATGCTGAAGCATTCATTGTCAGGTCGTCGACTCGCCCGGCCACTGTCTGTGGGCTATTCCTAACTTCTGAAACGACTGGACCCTGTTAGCATTCCATTTACTAATTGTCTCCGCGTCTTTGTACCTAGTGGCCGGCAAATTAAACTGGAATGGAGTCATTGTTTAATTATTTCACCGGCGTTAGTGACTGCAGTTAGATTTCAAGTTGGAATATGCAACGAATATATGATTAGATGCAGCCGGTTTCACAATGTCCAGATGTTGGTTACCTATGGAAAATATAATGCTGACACCGTCTAAAATAATATTAGAGAGATATACCACGACTTATCCCACGGATAAACGTTATCTAAACGTTGGCAAACAAGACGGGAACTTAGTGTTTTTGTGTGACAGCGATGTGATTCTGCGAAATCCTCTGCAAAGTAATAAAATCCTTGGATTAGTTTGGCCTTCATAGAGCACGGATAAGCACAAAGGTTTATATCCTAGAGTCGCGGCGGGAAAGCCCCGCTATCGATCCGGTGCATAATTATTAAAGAGCCGCCACAAAGAGCGGGGTGGGGGAAGTTCCACGGCTAAGCCCGCTGTTTTTATTTTATAGCCACGGTAGGTACGCCGCGGACCCAACGGTATTGATTTTTCCGTTAAATTAAAACGAGACTTTAAGTTTCTATTACGTATCGCTGCCGTTAAGCCCGAAGACGATGCAGTAATATAAACCGAGACACGAAGCGTCCTTAAACTTTTCTAGTGTAAAATTCCCGAAAACGTTGCGAAGGTAACTCGAAAAGCCATTAGGAGAAAAATTAGGGCGCAGAGTAATGGCGTTTTGGAAGACGCGCATGCATCACGTGGGTGTTAGAGTGACAGCTCGTTAAAGAGAATGGCTTAGCAAACGACACACTCTCGGAATACTGAAGCACAATCGGGCTGCCAGCGAATAAGGGATTTAGCGAGAATGCTTGATGAATTGGAATTTAGGGGCTTTATCAAAAGACAGGTAACGCAGATGAAGGTGAAGAGGATAATGAAGGTAATTTCGCAAATATAGGTAGCTACCACAACAGAGATTAAGTGATTTCAATAAGCTATTATATCGTAATCAGTCATGCAAAAGTCTCTCGCAAGAAGCTTCATAATACATGCCCTTATCCTACCTCTTCGAACAGCCACCGTGAGTTACAAGTCTCAATACTTTTATAAATGTTATTATTGTTAAATCCTTTTACATTTATGCGCAAATAAGGTTCGTCGAAGGATAGGAAAGAAAGGAACGCAACGTAATATTTCACATGGCACCCACAGCAGCGTTGCGAGGCCTCGCGAATAAATCACCTGCTGGCTTCTTCCTAAAATTGATGGATGTTCACGTATATATTCAGCTCAAGCATCGTTTGCACGTTAAATTCAGTTTTAACATTCAATTTAACCTCATAGTCAAGCGTTATATCGCTATCTCTCTCTGGCAAGCGAGTGACTGGATCAGTGTGAAGGGAGCACGGCAGAGTCGCTAATGGCTTTGCGATTCAAAAAGTGGACTCGGGATGTTCTTGGGAAAAGTTTTTGAATGTAATTTAGAGAAGAGACTTCCCCCAACTTTCACCAGATTGGAATGTCGGTCATTTAGAAGATGTGACTTACAGTATAATCGGAAACTGGTGAGGTCGGATCGGGATAATCTACTTTAAATAAACATAATCACACTTAAACGAGAGATGTTGTACAACTTATAAATTTACGTGTTGAATTTGACTTCGACAAACAATTTGACTTCGAGAAACAATTTTAAGTACTTTAATATAATTCAAGTTGGTTATGGCAAAACAATAAAATACTTTAAAGTTTTGTTTAAAGTTTTTTTTTTCTTGCTTTACTTAATGTTTATTACTTAATAGTACCTCTACTTACGTAAGACGTAACTATGTTTTGATATACACAGGAACACAGGTGCAAATAAAGAAAATTCTTCGTTTAAACGACAAAAAACTTAAATATCTAACTCCAACTGAACGCTTCCCATAAAATGCTTCAAACTACGCCCTCGGTATATAAATTAATAACTGGCTTCAGTTGAGAACCAGCCCACCTGCAGGCCTGGCCAGCAGGCTTCCGTAATAATCCTTTAAATAATAAAAACTAGATATTAGACTCTATATTTGTTGTATTATCGTGAACTTTTATGTCTAGCAAAGACGGTATACAGATACAGGCGGTTGCAAACGGTATAGTTAGCGGAAAAGGGGTGACCAAGCTCGCAATTTTGACAAAATACGATATTTGAAAATTCAAGAAAAAAAGTCCAACTTCCAATAGTCACAATGGAGAATGGAAATTATGGTTATTATACATACCCCACCCTTCAGTCCCTTTACCCTTTTAAAAAACATTTTATTATCGTCGTGAGTGATTGATCATATTGCTAAGTAATTTATTATTATTACGCTACATAGGTACAAAATGACTTCTGTGGATCATCCGTGATCAATACTTACTCATCAATACAGTGTTGGCCATAATTTAAGTGATAACAAATGTCTCTTCAAGTAATATTTTGAACGATCTACTGGTTAATAAAAAATAAACTTTTGTTTTATACCGCAAATTGTAAATTCATGGCTGTAACTTCAGCACAACCGCAGGCTTAAACTTCTACGAGTCAGCCATTATTTTTTATGGGAAAAACTTAAAGATAAATGCTTTTCATATTATTTTATGCACAATATTTTGTGTTTTTGCTTGTGGTAAGATAAAACATATAAGTATAATTGAAGTTTCAAAGGATAGAAGTGGATTTTATACTTTGAAAGAAGAAGAAGTAGAATTCACATTGAGGCTTTATTCTTGGCTAAAGACACAGTAAGGCATCACACATAAAACACAATTTTCACAGAATTTACAACCTACTTTATTCTTTATAAGCGTAGTTACTAAGCTGATTTTATGATGGTGGCACCTTAGACGAGATTTAACGAGGTATTCCGATATCGCCGTTCTCTCCTCCCTCCCACACTGAACTTTGGCTATATTTTTACAGCGCTCGTAATCTGCCAAGCGCCAAAACCAATCATACCGATGACGTCATAACATATGTAATGACGTCATAACCATAACGCCACAAGTCAGCGTTGTACTGAAATAGCTACATAGTTTACAGTGTCGATTCACATACAAGTTTACACAGTCTAGATTCCTTATGTTTTATGAGTTCGTTCGTCAATGTATTACAGCAAATATGAGCGACAAAAATATATACAATTTGTTCTTTGTTTATTACGTGTGTATGTATAAGATCAATCATTCTCTATCCTTAATAAAAAGGATGGTTATTATGTATAAATAAATGTCCGTTTTAATTAAAGTCTGATGAATTTATATATTTTCGTACCATATAATATAAATAGTAAAAACCAAATATTATTTGGTTATCCACCTGAACCTAGTTATAAATCATCATCATCATCATGATGTTATAAATATGAATAAATGGGTTATTTATGAATATACATAATATAATGTACAATTGTACATAGCCAATATACAATACTACAAAAGTTTTACGCATCTTTAAAATGTAAAGAGTAAAATATTTCAGTTTCAATGTATGAAAAATTCAAGGTTGCAGTATAGGCCAGTATATTGAGATTTCCGAGTGGAATTATTCATGGTTTAATATTATAAGCGTAGATGTGTAACATTGTATTGTCCAGACCAAGACAGTTCTTTTTAACGAAATATAATAATATTGATACCATAGGGGAGCATGAAGAAGCCTCCTCGAGCGACGTAGCAACTGTACATAAACTTTACTGAATGTCTAATCGTTTCACCACAGTAACACGGTCTAGTTCAGCTCTAGTGTTCGTTATCGACAAGCTAAGATGAAAATAAATGTTTATCCTCCATATAAACCTTGTTGGTCACGTGACGTCTTACTATAAAAAATCTCTTTTTCTAATTTTACACCCATGTTTACAAATAAATATATTTGATTTGATTTGATTTGATAATTTCCAAGAGCCCTCAAACAAAAGCCGTTTAGAATGACCCCCTAAATCCACCCTTTCTCTTTACCCTTTTTTCAACCCCCCCGTTATAACCACTTCCCGTCTCACTTCCAGACGCTCCCTCCGCAAGTCGGTGACCCACCAAGAGGACGTGGCGCGGCAGCTGGACGCGCTGACCGACTACCGGCCCTACTTCACGTGGTGGGTCAGCACGGCCCAGACCCTCGTGCTGCTGCTGTCATTGCTATGCTACGGGTTCGGGCCGGTCGGTTTCGGGAGGCATACGCACTCTGGGCAAGTGCTGGTGAAGAGCTTGAGTTTGCAACAGGTGAGGATATCAAGTACTTGTAAAGTAATTTGTTAAAACTGCTGCCGCTACACGGGTTTGTTATCGACTTAGAAGATAAACGTCACGATATAGTGATGAGCTATAAATACGGCGTTGTGATTGGAATGCGCGTTAAACGGGTTTATCGACGTCGATATCGAACCCGTCTAGTAGCTGCTGCTTCGTACACATAAGCAAATAATATCATTTTCATAGATAAGAAGCATTGCTAGTCTGTAAAAATACTTGTATGGTATGGATCTGTCATATAAAGTCCTTGGATCTGGATTTTTGATTGCTTATGTGTACCACCAGGTGGTGGTAGGGAAGCTGGAAGGTGAGGTGTACAAGTATGAAAGAGACACATGACCGACTTCAGAATGGACTGTGATGGAAAGGGCTAGCTTCACAAAAATTTAAATAATATCTCGGACTGTTTTGCTATGATGTTTTCTTAAAAGTTTCACAAAAAAATGCACGTTTATAATAAAGTGTTAAGCAATTACTGATCATTTATAAACTATTTAAACTGAAATTTAATTTAATTACCTACTCAATTCTTAATAAACTCTCTCTTTATAGTGATTGAATGATATTCAACCTTAGCAGATTATTTAATGAACTCTAAATACTCAGACAGAACTCTATTGAAAATTAATCGCTACCAAATTGGAGGACTTCAAACATCAAAGAAGTGTAATTAATCTAAATTATACATATTTTTCAAAATACTTATACGATATTGTGCTGGTTAGTAAACTAAGCTCTACACTTACTTTGTACCTTGTATTGAATGAATGAATAGGCAGTTAGTGAGTTTGTAAAAGTATTTTATTATTCACAAGCAAATGTCAAATTGAAATAAATCTGGAGCCCTATTGTGAAGTCAAAACGAATAACATTTTCGAAGTAATTCGTGTCAAATTCAAAATATTACGAATCCGAACATGGTGGTTAAAACAAGTGCGCGATAGTGTTATAAATTATAATTATTTTCCAAATTGACAGTGGCCCTTGCCAAGTTAGCATCAGAAAAAAAACGGCCTTTAGCTACTTATGAACAGCAATGCTACAACGCTTTATCTATTTTGTATATCTACAGGGTTTGGCACATGGCCCGATATTTTTTTTCGGTGATTGAGGATGTCATGGGAAGTATTATTTTTTTTAGACCATGTACCGAACACCCTGTATATTCAAAGTGTCTACTTATGTCTGATATCCTACTAAGTGAAAGATAGGCGCCATAAAAAGCAACCTTAGAAGCTATTAACAATTAGCAAATCTCGCGCCGCAAAGAGCGCGCTGGGAGTTCAAAGTGAGAGAGGCTCGACGATCTAGGTCACGACAGACTTTAGAATAGCCCTTTTATCTGCTTTTTTGCTTTTTAATACAGTTTTGTGACGTCCCTGGATAGAAGGCGACTGGTAGGTACGAGTCTTGTATGAGAACATGTTCGGTGGAAAGGAATACAAACATTAGCTTCGGCATTAGTTTTTCATCAATATGTTACCTAGGTTATATACTTACTTATACATAAATATCGTTTAAATTGGCTACGTTGAAGTAAGGTTAACGAAATATTTTTCCAACGAACGTTTGTACGCAGTTCATAGTCGAAACGTTCGTTGGACCAAGCATCCTTCAGCCTAGCGTAGTTAATCGACTCTTGATGGACCGTTTCCGCCTCATTTTTGACATCAATCCCTTACTTTGATTACTTGATTATTACTTGAATTTGAAACTGTCACCTTTTATCCACAGTCTAACGAAAAATATTAGTTTTACTTACCTAATTTACATCACTTCAATTAAATAATAACATTTAATCTCCTTACAATTTCCAGGTGGAATGGGAAGAGCCAGCGTCCTTCTGGCTGGGGCCTCGCGCGGCGGACCTCATCCACTTGGGGGCGAAGTTCGCGCCCTGCATGCGTCGCGACGCGAGGATAGCCCGCGCCATCGCCGCCTCGGCGCGGCGCGAGCGAGACACGGCTTGTTGCATCAGGAATGATGATAGTGGCTGCGTGCAGTCTTCGAAGGCTGATTGTTCGGTGAGGATTTAGTGGGTTGAATTGGGTGATTTTGGGTGGCAGTAGGAAGTAAAGATGAAAAGTTTTGTGATTCTAATCCAATCTAGGTAATCCACAGCAAAGACAAAAGCTAGTCCGGTTTAGTTTATTATTTTTTTGCACGGGACACGGCTTGCTGCATCAGGAATGATGATAGTGGCTACGTGCAGTCGTCTAACTAAGGCTGATTGTTCGGTGAGAATCTTGTAGCTGGTTCGGGATTGGGTAGTTTTGGGTGGTGTAGTAAAAGGAAAAGTATAGATGAACAGTTTTGTTATTCTAAGGGCCGGATTTTGTTAATTCGGGTTCATCTTTAACCATTATTCAAGTCACGGGTCAAGCATGACAGAACTACAGATAACAAACTGGCCCTAATCCTTTCACAGCTATTTCAAATGCTAGACGGCTTATAGTTTTGTTGAGCAATTGGTATTTTGCATATTAATACGTAGCATATTAATTTTGTAATGATACATACCTATTCGTATTCAAGGAACGATAACGTTCAATAATGATGAATCGTAGCTGAGAACAAATTTAATATCCAACCATAATAAATTTGCGTTCATTTTGCAATTGGTTTCTAAATTGATTACATGTATGATAATCTCATAATAATAATGAGTTTCTGCAGGTAAATTTATTTTCTGCTATTCTGGCGGTAAGTAGTGATACACTTTCCTGGTGTAATTTCAATAGGCATATAATTTTACCTTCGATTGAACTGACTCCTGATAATATAGCTAGTTTTACTAAGTTTTAATATCAATTAGAGCCAAGAGGACGAAAGTTAAATGGCAGAATAACGTCTCTATCTCGTTACATTAAACGTACCGATTGTATGACAGCTCTTCTAAATTTCGTAATTCATTAAGCAAGAATAACCCCGCATGTACAAAACTTCCAGAAATATGAACAAATCATCCATGTCTAACTAATTTAAACTAGCATATAAATTTATAGTAGGTGTATGCAATTTAACAACATTTTTTGTTCTTGCTAACCAAAGATACGAGGATTAATACCAAAAGTGGGAAAGGTAAGTTGAAATTAGAAGGAGGTTTATTTTTTATAACCTTCACTAACGTCCTGTTTCACCAAGTCTGAAAGAGCCAGGTCAGGAACCTAAAAGATAGTACTGCAAATAAAGAATAATAAGCTGCATAAATTAAGAGATTTTACAGAAGTATATCTTCAAGATGAAGATGACGACCGAATGGCGTAGTGGTTAGTGACCCTGACTACTGAGCCGAAGGTCCCGGGTTCGATTCCCGGCTGGGGCAGATATTTGTTTAAACACAGATATTTGGTCTCGGGTCCTGAATGTGCCCGTAAAATGGCAATAGGCTCACCCCCTATTACATTGGGTGGGACCAACATAACACTCTGGCGAAAAGTGGGTGCAGCAATGCACCTCTGCCTACCCCGCAAGGGAGTACATTAGTACAAGGCGTGAGTGTGTGTGTATATCTTCAGGATATTGAATCTAACGCTCTGCCTGCACTTTCACCAGACGTTGTGAAATAAGCATTTTCCTCTTTTATTTACCAATTCAATTTACTTGTGTACCCCTGTTTCGGTTCTAAAGAAAATGTATTTAATTTCAGAACACAATATCAACGTGGAAGAAGTGGTCTTCAGGGGAGTCGGGCCCGGGCGGCCGGATATCAGGGTCCGTGTGTGGATTAGATCCAAAGTGAGTATAATTAAGTAAACAAGGTATTAGTCCATAGAAACTACACCTAACCACCTGTCAGGGCATCAGGGAGGAGTCCCACCACACCAAGAGGACTCTCCTAGAGTATTGCGGCATTAGCTTCAGCGGCTAGATCCACTGTTCCATGGATCCTTGATGTCACACTTCTGTCTGGCCGATGGTATGATGCCTGTAGTTATGACCCAGTTCTAGAGAACTGCAGGTAATACAAATAAATATATGACGTAGTTTTAAGACCCGGTGTTGTACGTAACAAAATCAGGGATCATTTCTACTTTTCGATTACCTTGGACTCATAGCTTAGGTTCTGTTGAGCAAATAAATTGATCGTAGTTTTATGTCGGGCGGGCTGCATGAAAGGAATGACTGTCTGCGGAAAATATTTAATTTCCTCATGCTATGCATACTTGCAGCCTTGTAATTTATAACGCTGGCGTACATATTGGGCACACAGCGACTGAACACTAATCGAATTGGATAATCCTTTCACCAGGGTGTCAAAACCAAGGTCACTATAGTACCTACTATTCACAGATATGTATCGGATGTTAGAAGAAGAAGATGTGTGTCAATTACACATACTTGTTGTTAAAACTGGACTCATGGGATCTATCTATCATATACTTGTTTCTACAAATCTCGCAATCTCGTTCCAGATTCTGCGAAGCGCCGCGCTCGATAGCGCCGCACGAGTGGCCCGACGACATTACAAAATGGCCGATCTGCAGGAAGTCAGTACTGGACGGGTCGCAGGCGGCCGGCCGGGCGGGGCACGCGGCGGAACACATGGCCTGTGAGGTCATAGGACACCCCTGCTGCATAGGGGTGCATGGGCAGTGCGTCATCACAACGAAAGAACACTGCGACTTTGTGAAGGGATACTTTCACGAGGAAGCGTCACTGTGCTCACAGGTATGTCGGATTATTTGAAATAATAAGTAGGTATCATCAGGGAATCTAATTATACCTTATAACCGCGTAAAAGGGGCTCGTGTGGTCGCTATAAACACACACGCTAGTACGGGACATTGCTATAAAATCGGGTAGTCTAAGGGTTAAGTATGGGTTTCCCTGACGTAGTATTATAACACTCTATTTTTCATTTGGTTAGTGTTAAGTGAATCGATTTGAACTGTACCTGGGTTAAAGTTAATAAGTAATGAATGGTTTCCATTTAATTCCAGGTGTCCTGCCTAGACGACGTCTGCGGAATGCTGCCGTTCATGCGACGAAGAAGACCGGACCAGTTGTACAGGGCGTGGACGTCACTATTCGTCCATGCCGGCTTACTTCACTTAGCATTTACTTTAGCTTTACAATGGCTCTTCATGAGAGATCTAGAGAAGATGGCCGGCCCAGTCCGAATAGCTACGATATACTTGGGCAGTGGCGTGGCAGGGAATATGGCGTCAGCGATATTCGAGCCGTATCGAGCAGAGGTAAGAGCGTTTGTTCCATATCTTCATAGTTATACCTTTCTTAGTGGATTATAAGAGCAATATGTCTGTTTTCATAAAGAAAGTGTTCACAAGTTTCATAGAGATATTGTTGAGATTTCTTGGTATGAGATTCTCCCTAGTATACCCTCTATTATGTTGATTATGGTACTGATGGTGGCATTGGTTGCAGGTGGGCCCGGCAGGGTCGCACTTCGGGCTGCTGGCGTGCCTGCTGGTGGAGGTGCTGGGCGCGTGGCCGCTGCTCCGGCACCCGCGGCGCGCGCTGCTCAAGCTGCTCAGCCTCGCCGCGCTGCTGTTCCTCCTCGGCCTCCTCCCGTGGATCGACAATTTCGCGAACGTTTTCGGTTTCGTGTTCGGTTTCTTTCTATCCTTCGCGCTGCTCCCCTTCATAACGCTGGGCATTTACGAGCGGCGGAGAAAGATAGTGCTAGTGTGGGTGTGCCTGTTCTCGGCCGGCGGCATGCTGTGCGCGCTGGTGGCGCTGTTCTACGCGGCGCCGGCGTACGAGTGCGCGGCGTGCGCGTACTTCACGTGCCTGCCGTTCGCGCCGGACATGTGCTCGTCGCAGGACGTGCGCGTGCGCCAGCTGGACGGGGTATGACGGCGCGCGGCCCGGGCGCCCCCGCCGCCGCCGCCCCTCGCCCCGCGCCGCCCGCCCGCCGCCCAAGCACCGCCTGGCGGCCCCGAGCGATATCATTCAACACACTGCTACGAAATCTACACAGCCTTCCCATCTGATACTCCTAGTTGTGGGTCGAACACCACAGATGCAGAAGTGACGGAGGAAACTGTAATAGTGAACAGGTGTAACTTTAGCTGTAATAGTACCAGCTACAGTCTATCTCGTTACCTATTCATATAGGTATATCGGTATATGTAACTTAAGAAAACGTGACATATAATCCATATCGTGATAAGTTTAACCAAAACATTAAACGTTGCTGATCGTTAGCTATCGCAGTTACACCTCGTGTTACATTATTCAACTTACCATAAGTACGAGTACATAGGTATTATGCACTTCCATCAAAAGTATACATGTATATTCAATGCAATCTTGCTGAATCTTGTAGCAATGTACTTTTTCGTATCAGTGTGGTGGATGAATGTCGCATGTTTTATGTTTGTTAGAAGAAGCTCGGTTCATTTGTTAATGAAGTAAAATAGTCGGCGACAGATGCTCTAGTTTTGTACTACCGGTGGATTGTGTAATATTTTATGACGTCGGATCGAATGTATAAAAATAATTTAAACAATATTTGGAATAAATATTTGTTAAGAAAATATAACTTGGACCTTCGATTGTATCATCGGCGTCGAATGTATATCCTTACATTATTGTGATAATATTCGTGGGTACCTTCTTATCATCTGGACAAGATCATTTAATGTACATAATCTGTAATATATAGAAGTAAGTTATTTGAATAATATAAATTTCCATATGAGTACCTATGTTCTGCCCATAATTTACGATGTAAACGTCGATTGGAAAACTATAACGACAACCTGTATAATATATCTATATGCATTTTCTATATTTATTTTCACTTTGAAATATAAATAATAACCTTTCCAATATATAGAAACAGATCGTTTATGAAATGTATTCTAATTATATTCTACACTTATGAAGTTATGAAAGTGAGAGGACCATAAAACTGCTGTGTAGGTGTTGTAAACCTTGAAATAATAAGAACCTTCTTAAATTCTAGACCATGTTTTCTAGATTAAGGTTCTCGTTTGTTTGTTCAAAGTGTCTTGTATTTAAAAAAGAAACCAATGTTTTTTTTCAAAAGTAATTAAATTTACCTACTGATTACTTACCAGCGATTTTTTCCCGGTAACCTCATGGTTATTACTTTAGTACCTATGTTAATTTATGGTTTATTTCAAAAAAAGTTAAGACTGTGTTTTTAGGAACTATGTTTTTTTAAATAGTTGACTAAATATTGTTTGGTTGAAATTATCTTTGTTCCAATCCCCATTTCACGAATTATTGAGAGTGCCAATTAATTAATTGAACATTGGATTTTATTCAATGGTTGTCGTCAAAATTGGCGTTTACAAGTAATCGTGTCAAATATTATTTAGTAAATTACTAAAGAAGTAATGTAAATATCATAATTAAACGAATATTTAATATTTTGATCATTTATGTTTCACCGTATTAATCGAAGTCTTATCTACGTATAAGTATCACGTATTTTATTTTATTTTGTCAATTTGTATTTATAGGTATGTTTAATGTGAAGTCTGCGTAGGTTTACAAAATCATGTTAATTTACATCATAATATTGCTAGATACTTAATTATTATATTTAATACCAATACAGCTTCAGATATATTCATTTATTCAAGTTGGTAACCTGTGTCTTTGAAGACTAATTACTTATAGTTTTTATTACATTTCTTCATTAAAAGTGCCCATCTTTATTAATGTCAAGTAAAAATAGGAGCAAAGTAATAAATATCAGCGAGAACCAGAGTAGAAATTTTCAGCAAATGAATTGGTGTCTCATTTTGACTTTAACTAAAATATACCTATGGGCACTTATAATGTTTTGTTTTTATAAATATATTAAGGAATCATTTGTTTTTTTATATTTAGTTAAACTGATGTAAAATCAAGCATCAAATATTTTTCTACCTCAATTCGATTTGTTTTGAAACAAATCAATTCGTCAGAATAAGTATTTTTAATATGTGCTGACCTAAATATGTTACCCAAATACTTTATTGAATTTTGCATTCATATTCACATACTATAGTTTAACTTATAGCTTAAAACATCACTGCCTATATCCTACTATTATTTATTTATTAGTAAAGTCGTTGGCGATTGTTATACGCCGTTTTGATCCAAGTGATTTCGATTTAATTATGTGCGTCTACATAGATTTAAAGATTTATTAAACTATGATCCTGATAGAAATCTTTTTCATATAAAGAAAATAGAGGCATTCTCACCATATTTACGTTATCGTAAGTATATGTAATAAATGTGCCGCATATTCTCTTTGGCTGGTGTAAGCTTCTATTAGTGATATAGTTTAATAATTATTTTAAACATATTGTCAACTGGTCGCTTCATTTGGGAGATGCTTTACTAATCTACTGATGTAGGTACTTGTTTAAAATTAGATACACCACGGCGCGCTTACAACTAAGCTCATAGAGGAGCCATGATGTTAGTATAAATTTGTAGAGTCCAAAAACTGTGGTTACCGTCATTTGGTTCATCATTGACTACTATCAAAACATGTAAAGCTATGATTAGAGATACTAGCACATACAAATAGAGCACAAAAGATTGTTATCCCCCCAACTCTACTTCTGATAAAATCAGTAGTTATCAGTTTTTCTAATATATTCGTCGGTGGATTTGATGCTTGAAGACGTAAACACCCTCAAATGTATCTACGTACGTCAACTCCGCAGTGATATTAGTATGTTCACCTCTGATATTTTACAGACTTTTGATGCAGAAGCATCGTCATCTGATCATAATATATTATCACAACGATGACACTGAACAATTTTATTATTTCTACCTGCGTAGGAAGATATCTACTAGATAGATCAGCACGTGTCCCAAATGACGCGAAACGAGACGATAGCAAGCCTTGGTAGTTTTTCCCACCATTCTGGTAGTGAATTAGTAGACCATACTGGGGGTCACTCTCTATATTGACGAACGAACGAACGAGAATTGTCACGAAATCGACGCTCTCATTACAACGAGATAGAGTCGTGTTTAGCGCTGCAGTTCTGTTTATCCGAAGCTTCAGAGCGTTCGCGAACCGCGTGCTGATTACGTGGGAATTCTAGTTCGTTCTTTCGTTGATTTAGAGAGAGACCCCCCCTGGTACCGCCGCTGGTAGGCACCGACTCTGCAGTGCCATACATTCTATTCTATTATATTCTATGTATAGAATAGAATACAAAGTGTCATACATATTTGCGTTTACTTTTACTGCTCGAATGGTCAGAAAAAATCTCACTAGGCCTTAGGCCGCACAATATCTCGAAATCACTTGGATGTGTTATATCTCGAAGTGGCCTTGGCGATCGACGGCGGCCCCGCGATCCGCGGAGACAGAATTTCTAATCATAGGAAACTCACATAATGTACATTGTGAACATACAAGTAATTATATTAATTATAATGTGGTAAAGTAATCTTATTGTAAACTAGTATTAACTAAACAAGAAACCTTATTATCATATTACTGTTGTTTTATTTACTCTTTGTTATTTTTATCTGAAGTGCCGAGTCACTAGGATTCCAGTGCGAGTGAAAGCTGATAGTGGTCGACCTGTTGATTTTTTTTTCGGGGACAGGGCTTGTAATTTTCTCCTCTAACTATAGCACAGAGGGAATAATGCACTAACAACGGAAAATTACCGCCCGCCCAGTTCTGTGCAATGCGCCTTATAAGTAAATAAATAAATATGTGAGGACATCTCACACAGGGCTATCCAACCCCAGGCTAGGCAGAGCCTGTGTTACTTATGGGTATCAGACAGCTGATGTATCTACACAACTCATATATTAATATTTTTAACAGCCTAGTTGGTGTCCCACTGCTGGGCGAAGGCCTCCTTATGTTTTGTCCAACGATCGCAATAAAGAGTAATAGAGATAGATACATATCCTTACTAATATTATAAATGCGAAAGTAACTGTGTCTGTCTGTCTGTCTGTCTGTCTGTCTGTTACTCTTTCACGACAAAACTACTGAACGGATTTGAATGAAATTTGGTATACATATGGTATAGACCCTGGGAAAGAACATAGGCTACTTTTTATCTTTATTTATAAAATTGCTCTTCGCTTCGCTTCCCTTTCAGTATAGATAGACCCTCAGTTATGATATTACTCACTCACTCACTCAATCATTTATTCCATCCATTACTCGGCCTTGTTGACAAAAGTACGTCCTAACATGGTAGTGGGCTCGCCCGCTCCCAACACTGCATCCTTACACTTACAATGTAAAGTATAGTAAGATAGTCCGACGAAAAGTAGGTGCAGCATTGACGGAAAAGGTGTGGAAGGTGTGAGTATTTACATTATTTGGTATACTTCGGCTAGAAGTACCGAACAGCCGAACACGAATGGTGTACTATCAGCATAGCGTTTTTGAGAGCCTTCGAAGCTCACAACGCAATTTTAAAATGGTTGAAATAATATTGTCGTTGTGTGGATTTCACTCATCAACATCATCATGACCAATCATGTCCCCACTGCTGGGGCACGGGTCTCCTTCCAATGAAGGAAGGTTTTTAGGCCTAGTCCACCACGCTGGCCTAGTGCGGGTTGGTGGACCCCAACACAAGCTAGCTTGTGCTGAGAGAGTTGTCGGGTAAGTGGGCAACCCGACTTTCAGATGTTTCAAGCTGCACGAAGGCCTCCGACTAGGCTTAACGACTGCTGCCGAAGCAGCAACCGGGACCCACGGCTTAACGTGCCGTCCGAAGCACGGAAGCGTCCAGAAAAGAACCACTTGAAATCGGTCACCCATCCAATGGCTGACCGTGCCAGTTGTTGCTTAACCACGGTGATCAGTTATGATCACTGAGGCCCGCTCGACTACGGATGCTACGTGAATTGGACTAAAACACATAATTTATCGAGCACTCTATATTTTATAGGTATATTATATATTCTATAGGTACTACTACTTGTATAAAATGAAAAAATATATAAAATTAAATAAATGCTGCCAATGGAATGAAGAAAGCCTCGATATTAAATTATCTCTTTTAGGTATATCGTGTTTGTCCACTTACGATCACAATAATAACACAGGCTTTCACAGCGATAATTCCCGGGGCATTAAATTTTATCTTGTCATTTAGAAATTGATAACTCTTTATATTGGTGGTGCATTCTAAATTATTGACTCAACTCAATGATTTAGACCGATTAAAAAAATATATTTCACTTATTGAAAACTTCCTTTATCCCGAAGTAATTTATAACTCTTCCCGATACTTTTTATCTAGAAATTCCCTTGGAAAAACTTTTAAAGATGATGCTAAAGCTCGAGGTTAAGAGCTAGTATAGTATGAAGAGATCTTTTCTGTTACTAGCAGTTTAGGTAAATAGGTAATAAGCGAAAGTACCTAAGTAAGAAGAGAAAATGCAAACAAACAGTAGATATCTTCCGAGTGATAAGTTATTATCATGGTTTAAACCATTGTGTGACACATGTTGTGTGATAGTAGGTACATACTTTACTATGCCGTAGGTACCGCTAGGAATAGTGTCACCAACATATCTGACATGATGGCAGCTGACGCAAACTCAAGGATCTTCGTCATCAATAGCTATACCTATCTATATTGAGCTAGGTGAAGTCCGAGAACGATAAATTTGCATTATCATCATTAGCCCGTGAACGTATTCGCTTCATCAATACTTTCAGGAACACACTGTGTTTTATAGATAGACTAATTATGATTAGATGATACGAGTCATGTTTTTTGTAACATCTGTGAAAATGAGTGCAAATGTGATCTTTCACTGTTTATGTCATGATAGTATCTCTATATCATGGTTCTACATCATAATGTTGCATGTACATCACAATACGAGTATATCGAGATCGTCTGCAGCAGATTCTCAACAACGGTCGAAGATAAAACAATCATATGATCTGACATCTTTCCGTCGAAATTCACAACATGTAATTACTCTTGAGGACGCGAAATCTTTTATTACTTATGTAACCTGCTCCTACGAAGTTGATAACGTCTATCAAATGCAGATACCATCAACACTTTAGATGACAAAAACAATAAGATTACGGCTAACCCACCCAGTGGAAGATGTGTTGCGATCCGCAATACAATTATTTAATTTAACCAGTAGTTAAACAATCTGTGGACATAAAAGTTAGGTGCTGTAGTTCAAAAATTGGCTATTGTGTAAGTGGTATTAAAATATATTTTTTAATAATTTGACTAATAAAAAAATAGGAACGATTAGGCCAAATGTCAAAATAATCTTCCTGAATAATTTTCAAAACCCTTTGTGGCAGATTGATTAGTAAAAAAATTTTTATAACTTTAACTTAGGGTGCCTTGCACAACAAAGTTAATCAAAATTAAATCTATGTCATTTTGTCAAACTATTTAATTTTGATTAACTTTGTTATGCAAGTCACCCTTAGTCCTGCTTGCTACAAACTTAATTATATTTGCATCAATAACAACCGCATGCAGACTAGGTATATATAACTATCATTAAGTTTCAAATTCTGTTAAGAGTTAGAATATTATCGGTATCGTTTAGATGTATATATTTTACCAGTTACTCGTAAGTGATGTGATGAATTTATAAAGTATTACCACTATGAATTTCCTAGAGAATCAAATCTTGATTTTATTTGCATACCGTACTTAAAAGGTCGCAACCTTTTCTTATGATTTCTCGTAGTACTATAGTTATCTCTAATATTGCTCGTAGTAGGTACTTACTTTTATATAATTTTGCAATATTTTGCGATATATGAATACGAAAAAATTACACTAAACGTTTTTATTACGATTGATTTCATTATTAGTACTATTGCAGGTACATTAATTATAGTATGAAGCACATGCAAAAATAAATTGTGTGCTTTATTATTTAATGGGATAGCTACTTGGGTTATAAGTAGAAACAAACATCTTTGCATGTCATTGACCGCTTTTCTATACCGCTAATAAACACTAAACATTAGCCACGCCATTGTGGTACCATCGTAAAACATAAAAGGGTATTTTTATACTTAGATACTTACGGAATACTTTTCACAAATAAAAACGTTTATTTATTTATAAGTATTTAAATTTTATAATATTTTTTTATAAACAATCACACCTTGTACTAATGTACCCTTGCGGGATAGGCAGAGGTGCATTGCTGCACCCACTTTTCGCCAGTGTTATGTTAGTCCCAATGTAATAGGGGGCGGGCCTATTGCCATTTTATGGGCACATCCAAGACCCGAGAACAAATATCTGTGTTTAAACAAATATCTGCCCCAGCCGGGAATCGAACCCGGGACCTTCGACTCAGTAGTCAAGGTTACTAACCACTACGCCATTCGGTCGTCTTTAAATGTATGATCATAAATAATCTGGAATATGGAGGCAACAAGTTGGGGTGATAACTTTATGGGATAGTCATGTTTTCGTGACAAATCATTAAAAATAGTTTCTATGAAAAATTAAATGTGAATGTCCTTGTACCTAAATTAAATTACATAAATAATATTTCACAGTTAAAAGAATTTAAAGAACACTAGCACCATATTTTGTGTTAAACATGGTTTAATCTGTCGATGTCAAACTACATTTCCGATTGTAACGAGTTAGGGTATACAATATTTGTAGTATTGAATAAAAAAAAATACAATTATTTAACTTCGAAATAGACGGTTTCTGAATAAAAAAATATATATGGTACAAATATTTTTCAGGGTCTAGATTTATTGATAATCTATCGTAGCCACGACGTACTAAATTATCCTAGTTTGGAAGCAGATATTAAGTCAAACTAGCGACTAGCGCCGGCTTCATAGGTCATACATCGTGCGAGTATCACATTCCAAAAGGAAAAAGAACCATAAAAGTACCTACATATATACCTATCACTTTGTCAGTCCCGTCCATGACGTCCATCTGACCTCAAGGCTTTTCATCTTGAGAACATGTAAAAGATAACAAAAATCTGATTTTTAATCGGGATCAATAAAAAATCTAGTTTATAACGCCACTGGTGAAATTTGCACGGTTTATCGCTAAACTGGAGTTTAGTGTGTAAATATTTGAGTGTATTGTCTTCAATGTCTTCATTAACGTATAAACACTCATTTGTACAAGTGCGTTTTTAAGATATGGCATTCAAAAATATTTTTACCATTTGTTAAATATAGTCAAATTAAATCTTATTAATAAGAGTTTTTGAGCAATAATTAGCCAATAGTTATAAGAAATACTTTTACGTAAAAACATAGTGTTAATGTTTTAATGATGACTTTACGTAAATTTTAATGACTTCAAAGATATCACATACTTATTTTTTCAAAACTTCTAAAGTGTCGCAGACTTTAAACATATTCAACGTAAACATACAAAAAGGTAACTGGAGCATGGATTGTGCCAATGTCGTTAGTATTATGTTGTAGTTGTGTAGGAGTAAAAGTGTTAAAATGGAAGCCTACTTTCTTTTTCCTTAGGTAAATTATACTTACTTCAAGTGTTATTTACCTACCTACTCTAAAACGATATTTTTAAAACATTAAAAAATAAAGCGTAATTTAGAGTTAGCATTTAATAAGCTATACAAACTACGGTTTACCTACAAAAAAAATCTTGACAAGGCGAGGAAGCAATATGTATTATTTTTTCCGCAAAGAAAATATGATAACATCTTTGGGTTTTCGTCAACACTTTCCGGGATGTGAGACATGTACCGAGCAGTTACAGCTAAACGGACGTAGCTGCGGAAAAATAAAATAAAAAAATTGCGTTTTAAAGTGGTACCCATTTATGTGTTGTCTTTTGTTTATAGGTGAACAAACTTCAAGATGCTGTCGGGATGGCGACTTGCTTTGTCGAAATGTGAGTACTTAAACTTTTAATTGCATTATTTTAGAATGAAATATGGTAAATAAGGGAAGTAGTTATAAGATGCCAATTGTAAATCAGAGGTGATTATAGTGTATTTTTTTTAAAAGGAAAGTATAAGGATCGCTTTGATACCCTCATGATATTTTATCACAATAATAAAACCTAATTATAATAATATAATGAAAAGTTTAACAAAGCTCAATAAAAAGTACCTACACTCACGGGCAATAAAAAGTTCTACTCACAAAATGCCAACACCAAACGACCCCAATTTTTTCAAACATTTAATTTAAATTTTCACCAACATATTTTCGTTTTTCGTTGGTATATCCTGATGCTCTGTTACATGTAGGTACTTCAATGTTGCAGAAGGCATCACTAAGCTAGCACTAGTGTTGCCCAAATTCAGTCTTGGTCTTGCAGTCTTGGTCTTGTTCTTGCGTTTTTGCAAGACCAAGACCAAGAACAAGACCGCGTATTTTTAGCAAGACCAAGACCAAGACCTGACCGTGCAAGACTTGAGCAAGAACAAGACATAGCCTGCAAGACTCTTGCGTCTTGCAGCTAGGACTTAGCGCTATTTTACTGAGTAGTTAGGTGTAACAGTTCAGTGTATAGGTAGGTACGCTTAGGAATTCTATGAGACGCAAAAAACTGTATCAAAGAATATGAAAAACTGGACCTATGCGCATTAAGACTAATACCATAAACATAGCGAATAAAAATATCTATTAAAATCAAAAAGTAAACTTTAATAAATAGTAATAGACTAATAGGTAATTGCAAGACTTGCAAGACTCTTGCTGCAAGACCAAGACCAAGACCAAGACTGAGAGCGCAAGACCAAGACCAAGACCAAGACCAGGTGTATTGGCGCAAGACCAAGACCAAGACCAAGACCAGGTGTATTGGCGCAAGACCAAGACCAAGACTGGCTAAGTCTCGTCTTGTTCTTGCATTTGGGCAACACTAGCTAGCACATCTTGGTCTAACCATAGGAAGGAAGTATAGACCTTGGAGATATGCACGTAGGTTCCTTTCAAGATAGCCAAGTGCAGTAACTAGGAGGCCCACAAATTATTGAATGGAATGACTATTTACAAACCGTTCCAATTTATTTTAGTAGTTCCTATGTCCGGCAAGGGACGAACAGATAGATACTATTTATATGTACACAAAGTTTTTTTTTAAATTTTGAGTTAATTATTGGAATATTGGCAGATGACAATGTAGAACTACCTATACATATACCATCATTTTTACCTCTATTATAATATTTAACCCTAAAGGCAAAAAGTGTATCTGTCTGTGGTAACGTGGCACCCAATCGGTTGCATCGATTTTCGTTTAGTTTTTTCAAATAAATAAAAACCATTTTCTTTCTTTCTTTCTTTCTTTCAAATCATGGATAATGTTACCCCATATTTGATAATTATATTTTTATCAAAATCGGCTAAGCCATTCTAAAGTTATGCGACTTTAGTGTTAAATTTCGGGTGTTTGTTTCAAACGTTGGTTACGTTATATTAGAAGCTTCTCTATTAATTTCTGTTGAAATATGGCTGGAGGCCTATGTCCAATGTCAATGACTGTTGTGGTGGGTTCAGTAATGTTTTTTTCATTAATCTTATAAATGATGTATAGGTACTTTAGGTACAATAGCTCGCCACGCTACTCAAATTGTAATGTGTCTGTAACAGCAACAAATAGCTTTATTGTCAGTTTAAAGTAAAGAATAACACATACGAAACGATCTATAATAACATTGTATTCCATGACAATTGGACATAAAATTTCATACATATTCAAATTGCTTTGGCAGCACGTACCGTGTCGTTTAAATACGTTACAGTTTACATACGTGATAACAAATGAATTGTACTTAACACGTGAATATAATGCTAATACTTATCTTATGTATTTCTTCTTTTTTGAAGCAGGAAGTTTAGGCTATTCTAAAGAAAACGATTGAATTTAGAGCAGTCAGATTTAAAATTAATTCTTTTTAAAATATAAATATAGGTAATACTTATTTACAACACTGAATTTAAATAGCACAATTACTCTGGGTGTCTCTTGTGCCATAAACACAGTTACAGTGCCACAAACTTATCTGTTCCGGTGAGAGCGAACTAAATTGATCCATATCTCATTACTTACTAATGAATTATATGGTTATACAATTGTATATTGTAAAAGATGAAATGGGTTTATTGACACCGCAAGAGCGAATTAACAATACAAGCAAACTTAAAATATTATAGAATGAAGAAATATTAGACATTTATGTGAGCTGTCACCGGAACAGATAAGTTTGTGGCACTGTAAATGCACATCGAGTAACCTTCATCAAATGACATTTAAGGTCGAGAATGAGCCATCTGTATTAGGGAATAAAACTTTGAAAATAATTTCAAATTGACACCTAAAGATAAGTAATATTAGGTATATTTTATTCTTAACTGCCAGTTTCAATACTTGATAGCTGACAGTTACTATCATACGACTTTGACACATAGAAAGTTGCATTCTGTCAAAATCGTATGAAAGTAACTGTCAGCTATTGATAGATCGAGTTATTGAAACTGGCAGTTAGTAGAAACTCGCAGCTAGTCATTAGTGCTTCCTCAAAATCCTAGGAAACTGAATGAATACTAATTAAACTTTATTATTATTATTTATAATTTTAACTATCCTTTGTAATCCTATTCTACCACTGCCAGCCCTAAAAATGCACCCCTAACCAAAACCCCCATTTCCAGTATTCATAATACCGCAGCGATATGTGTTCGCCATCATGGCCGGACTGGCCATAGCCAACGCGTACACGATGCGGGTCTGCCTGAACCTGGCCATCACGCAGATGGTGAAGAGAGAAGTGTTAGTGGAAGGGGACGCGCACTTTGACCCGGACGCGTGCCCCGACCCGGCGGCGCCTGTCAATGTCACCAGCTTCATCCGGGAACTCGCTAGGGTCGACACTGTGAGTTTGTTGTTGTTTTGGATTTGGATTTTTAGGTGTTTGTAGATTAGCCAGTCACTTCCGGTTTACCCAATTCATTATTGATTAATAGACGGTGATTTCCTTTGATCGGCTTAAGAGTGGAGCGGTTGATGAATGATTCCTTATGAATACAAATTTGTTTTAAAAAAAAAACTTCAATATAAAGTTTCGAAACAAAAAGTTCATTTTAGTTGTTCAGTTTGACTGATATCATGAATTTATCGGTATACAATAATATAAACAATAAACTATAAGCTCAGATTTAATTACGGAGAATATGATGCGGGTTGTTTGTATACGGGTTTAATACAAGATAAGATAAGTAATAAAATAAAAGAGGTATTGAATTGGATCAAGTGGCTTTCAAACAATCTAGGATTAAACTATCGATAAAATCTAAAATAGCACAAATCTGTCAAACCGCTATCTATGTATCGTAAAATCAGTTACTTTAGTAAGGTAATTTCCGTACCTTATTTACATTGTGAGATTATGATGATTGACGCATCTGAAAATGTACGTACTAAAATACTCGGAATCACGGCCCTGAAAAACATTGTGAAATCGCAGATTTTTTTTTCACTTTCAACGTATTTATTAATCATAAAAAACACAATACAATTATTTAACCACAAAACCAGTTTACTGGTTTGTCTGTGGATAAGCAATGGCAATCGTGAGATTTGTAATGAAAAACTTAGAAAACCATGGACATTTAGAACTTATAGTTTTTAAACCGGAACACCTGAAAAATTACCTAAAAATAATAAAAATATTATAATAAACTAAGTTATTCATATTATGCATGCATATTCTATCGAACTAAATGTATCGAAGAAGTAATAATGTTGTATAGTCCATCTTATTAATGCATTTTGACGCTGGCTTACGTCTGGTTATAGTAAGTAAAGTTGGCTTTCATTTGCAGTCATCAAATATCTATGGAATTTTAAATTTCGAATGTCAAAAAAGCATTAATAAGAGGAAAATATGGACATAGGTAGTAGGTATACAGGGTGTCCCAAAAGTCAACGTCATCCCTTAAAGGGCTGATAGGTCAGCTCATGAGAGGCCAGAATATCACAATATAACCTTAGTAAAAACTCGATAATTTTTGAGATATTGACACTTTTATAAATTTGCTGAAAATCGACACCTTGGATCAGTTTTTTGCGTGCCGCCGGTACAAAAATCCATATTGTTAGAATTGGTTTGGTGTCGCATCACCCTGTATAGCCCTGCTATTGATCGCAGTAAAAAAAAATATCAAGTAATGCTGTATGTTTAAAAAAAACACGGTTTTCAAAGTCATAAAAGGTAATCGATTTTTTTATAAACAACTTTGACTCTACATACTGTAAAAAAAATATACCACGCAAACCTGGCACCTTATTTGAAAAGATTGCTTATTTAATGCAGTTTCCAAAATGGTATGAAACGTTGCTATTGTTTCAATTAACAAAAAAGTTATTGCTATTTTAGTACAAAACGACCTCGATGTAAAATTGTTTGAAGGAAATTTATCTGACTGAATTTATTAAGGGTAAGTCATGTTGGAATGAGTAAAAGTAAAATAAGTGGTGTGGCCGGGAGTGGGAAAAGAGACAACGTTGTCACAGAATAAAAAAAACGCATTTTGAGTCTCTTTCTCGAAACAAGTGGACTATAGCAACTCCACATTCCCCATAAATGTAGCGCATGGTAACGTACATTCCTGAGTAGTGCTAATGTGTGATATTGTACAAGTAAAACGCTTACACAGTCATGTACATTGTACACCCACATTATCCAAAAAAAGGACCGATCAGTTTGTCATTAACATTACCTCTAATTACTTGTTATTTATTTTAAAGTTATTGTTAAACAAAACCAAACTCTCAAAATTATGATTATGACCATTAATGAGTATTATTTTTTGCTGGTTATGTACTAAATATAATAATGTGGTGTTATAATTTTGAGAAATAAAAATAAAAGTCAATAAATGTTTGTTTTTCCAAATAAGGTGTAAAAAACGCAAAATATGTTTTAAATAAGAGTTTGGTAAGTTTTTTCTTAGCTATTTTTGCGTCATCTATGTTGCCACGGCTGACCCCACCACCTATTTTACTTTTACTCATTCCAACATGACTTACCCTTAATAAATTCAGTCACATAAATTTCCTTCAAACAATTTTACATCGAGGTCGTTTTGTACTAAAATAGCAATAACTTTTTTGTTAATTGAAACAATAGCAACGTTTTATACCATTTTGGAAACTGCATTAAATGAGCAATCTTTTCAAGTAAGGTGCCAGGTTTGCGTGGTATATATTTTTTACAGTATGTAGAGTCAAAGTTGTTTATAAAAAAATACTATTACCTTTTATGACTTTGAAAACCGTGTTTTTTTAAACATACAGCATTACTCGATAATTTTTTTGACTGTGATCAATAGCAGGGCTATACAGGGTGATGCAACACCAAACGAATTCTAACAATATGGATTTTTGTACCGGCGGCACGCAAAAAACTGATCCAAGGTGTCGATTTTCAGCAAATTTATAAAAGTGTCAATATCTCGAAAATTATCGAGTTTTTACTAAGGTCATATTGTGATATTCTGGCCTCTCATGAGCTGACCTATCAGCCCTTTAAGGGATGACGTTGACTTTTGGGACACCCTGTATACGTAAAACAAAGATAAAATATGTAAGTAGGTATCCATCGGATTTATAGTGCTCGGTATTCGATGCAGATAATCTGATCACCAGCAAATAAAAAATACCCCTCAGCTAGCACTATCTAAATCTTTTGAATAAACCTCTCCAGTTAAATAAACCTCGCTTAAGATAATGTCATTGTCACACAACGTCATACTTTATTTTGATATCTTATGTTTGCGGATGTTTTAGGGTTTGGTATGTACGTACCTACCATTCATTAAATCTATAGGTAATAATTATAAAACATATTGTTAGCTATAATAGCTTACTTGGATTACTTCTTTATTTTTGTGTCATTAAAAATAATTATGTCCGACACATCTATTGATACTCCGTTATGAGTTGGAACTGACAGTGAAGCACCTACTAAAGATGTTTTTATCTTTTAATTACACAAATACTATTACTATAGATCCAATTCCTTACTGGCAACAGCCTAGACTAGTAAAAATTTAAAATCTATACATATTTCCAGACCCAGTTTGAATGGAGCGAAGCCACCCAGGGTCTCATCCTGTCCGGGTTCTACTACGGCTACGTGCTAACCCACATCCCTGGGGGCATGCTGGCGGAGAAGTATGGGGGCAAGTGGGTGCTCGGGCTGGGTCTCTTCATCACCGCTGTATGCACGCTGGTGACCCCCATAGTCGTGGAGTGGGGCGGGGCGATGGCGCTCTTCGCTTTACGAGTGTTTGAAGGTCTTGGGGAGGTAAGTTTAAAAGATTTCGTAAAAATGTTGGGTTAGACCGTGAGCAGATGAGGAAGTTTTAAGTGATGAGGTAGAAAATAATGCAGTGGCGTAAATACGTTTACCAAGTAATTTATCCTATTACTACCTCCTACAGTTTATGTGACTTGTCTTATGCACGTTAAACGTCAATAGTTAAGCACCTAAATGTACATAATTAAAGTTTAGATTTTTTACTTACTTTTTATTACAGTGATATAAATGTTCATATGTGTTTTTCTTTTCTTCCAAGGGTCCATCGATGCCTGGCCTGATGTGTATGATATCGCGATGGGGCCCGAAAACAGAGCGAGCAAGGATCGGTTCCATAGTCTTTGGTGGAGCACAAATAGGAAACATTGCCGGTTCATACTTATCTGGCATTATTATGCATGATGGAAAATGGCAAGACGTCTTCTACTTCTTTGGCGCTTTGGGTGTGATCTGGTTCGTCCTCTGGGTAAGTTATATCTAAAGATAGAATCTATCTATATAAGAGATTATTAAATATGTTGGAAACCAGCACCAGCCATAAGGACCCTTTGCCTATAAGACCTCTCAGATTGACATCTTAACAAAAATAAGTGTAACAAATATTTTTTTGCTATTTTTGGAGCTGTAAAACCGTAGTACTCAGGTCTTATTGGCCATAGGTTTAAGAAATTATAATTACTAAACCTAAAAATATTAAGATGTTATAAAACTACCTAACTACCTACCTTAAAAGATAAAAAATATTTTCTAGGTCACCGCCGTCGTTTGGCAAGGTTCCCAAGAGGCTGGCCGCATTGCCCCGCTGAATGGCGAGGCTTATCCTATTATTACTAAACGCAAACTGATTTTCTTTCAGATCTTCCTGTGCTACAGTACTCCAAACACCCATCCTTTCATTTCCGATGAAGAGAAGAAGTACCTGAACGCGAATGTGGACTCCCTGATCCACACCAACAAGCAGAAGCTGGACCCCGTGCCGTGGAAGGCACTGCTGCGGTCGGTGCCCCTGTGGGCCCTCATCATTGCTGGTGTAAGTACCTTCAATGAACAACTAACAACTCGCTCTTAAATGAATACTCATCACCACCACCGATACATTAGCAATTCACAATATTTAAGCAGCGTCGCTTCTCTGTCAAACATTTTTTTAAATGCATACAGTTACGTTAGATTTGACAAGCGAGCGGCGCTGCTTATGGATTGCTTATTGAAATGTTCGGTGGTGGTAACCCCACAGATTCTCTTTTTAGTCCTAGTAACTTAAATCCTATATAATGACAACTCAGATTGATGAATCGCAGCACCGCCACATTTCATACTCAAGTTCCGATTGACTTGACTTTCTCAGGTTGTGAAACTGGCGGTATTAAATAGTGAGAGTGACCCAACTGTGCTTTAAATACGATCGGCGGCGTTCACCCTTAGCAGTCAGCAACTGACCATTTTCTGACTGCCTAATCCTGTCACCTTTCCTAACCAGCTCTAGTGTTTGTTTCCGATAAGCTAAGAAGCCTACATGTATAAATGAAAAAACACTATATAAGTATAACACCTAATATCAACCTCTACCTCTACATTTCAGATTGGCCACGACTGGGGCTACTTCACCATGGTGACCGACTTACCGAAATACATGACAGATGTGCTTAAATTCAACATCAAGACCGCTGGCATCCTCAACGCTCTCCCCTACATCGCCATGTGGATATCCTGCTTCTTCTTCGGAACTATTTGTGACTTCTGCGTCAAACGCGGCTGGCACAGCATTCCTACTGCAAGGAAAATTTACACTACTATTGGTGAGTAACTGCTGACCTGAGATGGATATACTAAGATATTCTAGTGGAAATAAATAGAAGGGTTTAACAGCTAGAATATATACCCAACTAATAGCCCCCTATTGAGATGGCCGGTAATGCGCTTCTCAATCAATTACTGTACGAAGTGCAAAATACGTAAGCACTTACAGCAGTATGCTTGCTAGATCCAATAAAATCTCTTCGATGAAAGTTATACCAGAGTGCATTAATTTATATGCTTATATTCAGATTATAAAACTAGCAATTTAAAAAACCTGAGTAAACGTGGTTACAAATAGGTAGCTTTAGAAATTCATACATGCATAACCTACCAAAGGTACACTAGTTGCTGGTTTTTGTGATGCCAATGAAGTAAATCAACCACATCGCAAACCATTTTAACCACCCTTTCCTTTACCTTCAGCGGCAACCGGCCCTGGCATATGCATCATCATGGCGTCCTACTCCGGCTGCGACACCACGCTCGCCACCGTCTGGTTCATCGCGGCCATGACCCTCATGGGGGCCTACTACAGCGGCATGAAGATCAACGCTCTTGACATCACCCCCAACTACGCCGGCACCACCACCGCCATGGTCAACGGAATCGCCGCCATATCTGGCATTATTACGCCGTATCTGGTCGGGATTTTAACGCCTGAAGTAAGTTTGTTGCAATGTGGTGTGGTTTGGTTTTGGTGTTTGAGTAATTCAAGGGCGTTCTCAGGAGTCTAATTTGCTTAAATTGGAATTCATAACTGGATCAATTATTTTGCATATGTATGTAAATAAATATTTTTTCAATCTTTGCCAGTCTACAACCGAATCACAAAATCAGTAACTAATGCTCACTTCCTCTTACAGTCAACGTTGAAACAATGGCGTGTAGCCTTCTGGGTGTGCCTAGCAGTTTTAGTAGTGACCAACGTCATCTACATCATCTGGGCGCAGGGCGAGCAGCTCTGGTGGGACGACGTCAAGACGCACGGCTACCCCGCCGGCTGGAAGCATGGACCTCTCACAATGAGGGAAGTCGACGCAGAAGACACGAAGAAAGAGGTGGAGGAACAGAAAGACAAACATTGACACGGATTAGGTTAGATTTGTAAATACGTATAAGGTTAATTTTATTAATTTATGTTGTAAATATTTGTGATTAAATGTTGTTTTAATGTTGCTTGTTGATTTTTATATTTTATTTAGTAATGTGCTCCTGACCTAATTTTACAGTTACAAAGGGTACTTACTCCTATTCAATACATTGCCGTTTTCCGTAAAGTGTACCTACAACCTACATTATATTCATTAGTAAGTAATATGATTTGTCTGTAGACTTACCTTTGAAAAATTTAATAAATGGAGTAAATTGAAGTCAGTTCTTGATCAAGTACCCAAATGCCTAAATAGGAATCTAAAACGCCAAGTTATTACATAATTAATTTAAGTAACGATACGCCACATATCAGTGTAATAAGTAATAAGTAAGTAACTATTTCATTTGTGTTATTACTAATAACACACATGAAATAGGAAATGGGTAAGAATTGAACTATGTACCTAGAATATATTATTTTATTTATCAAATAGTTGGAACTACGAACAGTTAGAGGTAGTTTTACTACAGAGTAGTTAATTTGCAAAAAACAGTGGATAGTATAATATTATTCTAAGTGGTATCTACAGTATTTTAGTGTGTAATATGGTTAATCGATCAAAAACGGATAAACCGATTTGAATGAGGTGAATTGATGGAGATTTCAAACGTTTTACGACAGCAAATATAGACCCCTAAAAGGCAGACCCCTAGGCAAAAATTATGTGTACGCCTTCCTCATTTAATCCATAAGTACTTCATTCGCCCAAAGGTTGCCTGGAAGAGATCCCTATAACCTATAAGGCCGCCTATAATATGCTTACCATTTTTGTAACGTATTTAAGTTCCGTGTTTTTCAATAAAGTTATTTGTATATTGTACTGGATCTATTGTGGTATTACAAAACTTGCGAAAGGTTTTCTCTAGGTACCTATAACCTTAACATTTTAATTAGAGACCATGTTTTGTTTACTTAACATAATTTTCATGACCTTTATGAAGCTAAATTACTTCCTTTACATGTAAAATTAATTAGACCTTTTTTGGCAAATTCTATTTATTTAATGATTAAAGCAAGATTAAAGTAGCCAACATCATAAACCAATTTAACGTGTAAACAATGCAGAGGTAACAAAAAAAGTGCCTACAAATTGTTTAGCAAGATATTTCAGTCTGAAGTATCACAAGTTGTTTGTTTTTCATCTCGGAATATCTTTATACGAGGAATGATAGTATTAAACTTATCAACTGGCAAAATGTTATCTAAAGCAGTTTCAAGAGGCATCCTAATACATCTTTGACGTACCTTTTACAGTCGCTTCAATTGATATGGGTACATAAAGTGTATATCTAACTACTGTTTTGGACGAAATTCATGTTTACTAGTACTATTTGGCATGAAATAGCAGTAAAGTTTAAGTTTTGTTTGTCTCGAATATGGTATTGAGAGGATGGCGTTTGGTGTTAAATCGAGGTAACCTTTATTTATATTTTTAATTTATTGTAAATATAAGTTTCAACGTGCTGTGTTAGATATTTATATGTTGAAACATTCTTACACGAAGTTTCCTTTCAACCAAGATGTTAACAAAATAGGTACATGTTATTAAGTTTTTAATTCCTAAATTTTATATTTTTCAGTGATATTTATACCCCAGCGCTATGTGCTGGGTATTATGGGTCTATTTGCTTTGGCAAACTCATTTACTATGAGAGTGTGTCTCAGCATGACCATCACTCAGATGGTGACCAAAACAGCTCCATCTGAACACATAATTGGCGAAGTGTGTCCCGACTATGACCAGGAGACGAATGTAACAGAAGATACAACGCCTTATAACAGCAGTTCAGTTTTTGTGGTAAGTTAACAAATCATTAATTAAGGAATTTACTATAAATTTACTTTAGTTTGGCACTGTCTGTTATAAGTTAGCTAGGTTATTAGAAAGCAGGTATACACGTGAATGTAACTTATTTTATTTTATGAATTTGATTAATAAATATTGAATATAAAGAAAAGCCCAGTTCCTCATTAAATTAAATCCACTTATTAAGTATTACTCAACGAAAATACAGCCAATCACAGCTCACCATTCCATACTCAAGTTTCAGGAATAATGTTTCAGGTACGAGAACGCTACGACTGGGACGAGGCGACGCAGGGCTTGCTGCTCAGTGCCTTCTACTACGGCTACGTCATCACGCACCTGCCCGGGGGTATACTGGCTGAGAAGTTCGGGGGCAAGTGGACTTTAGGGCTAGGGCTTCTCGTGACGTCCGTAGCCACAGCTCTGACGCCGCTGGCGGTGTACCTCGGTGGTGCTGTCGGGCTCTTCATCATTAGAGTTATTGAAGGGCTTGGGGAGGTAAAGACAAGTAAAATTATAAACATCATCATCATTATTAATACACATAATCAAGTTAAGTCCTGAAGATATAAGGCAGTTGTTTTAGGGTAGTGTGCATGAGAGCCCTCTAACCTGAGTGCTTGACAGATATTATTGATGCAGAGGCTGGATATGGAAGACCGGGGATAAAGTGATGTGGCGCTGCTAAGGAAAGGTCTGTGCACAGCAGTGGAAGAATATCAGCATTAGCCGTTACTTAGATGATGTCTTCATCTTTTGTTAAGAACTTTGCTCTTCTTGATGTAGTTCCTCCATCTCGGCTTGTCACAAGCCAGTTCTTCCATCTCTTGGTACAACACGACCTTTTTACCTTACTCTTAGTTAGTTGGTCTAAATAAAATTTTCACAATCATCATTCCTCACTTTTCCTCTATTTTGCTCATAATTATGTATGTTTATAATTTCCAGGGAACAGTAACACCGGCCTTCGTACTGTTGCTAGCGCGATGGGTTCCCGCTTCCGAAAGATCTCGCTTTGGAGCCATGATATTCGGAGGCGCCCAAGTGGGTAATATCTTCGGACCCTACCTGTCTGGCCTCATCATGGCTGATGGAGGGGATTGGCACAATGTCTTCTACTTTTTTGGTGGCTTAGGCGTCATCTGGTTCTTGTTTTGGGTAAGTGGATATAAAGTACTTATAGTTTAATTATATAAATGAATGTCTAACGTTTATCAATGACATTGGAGCTACGCCAGAATATTATTAAATATACAAACCACATCTAAAATAAATGGTTTAATTAAGAAATTAATCATTTTTGCTACTGAGTTTTTCATTGGTTTTTATGTTTTGTTTTAAAACCTAGTTTTTCAATACATTTTAATAAAAACACACACAAATATTGTTTACCTTTTGTGCCAAGTAAGAATGAGTACAGTATAATAATACGGCTTGTTCAATATAATTAACAGTAACGCTGCCAGCCTCCTCGGAACCATCCCGGGCGACGGCAGCGAACTAAAAGAAATATTCTACCTTTGATAAACTCCTGTTTATTAAGGGTAGAATATTTCCAGGCCAGGATGTTATAAGTATTTTATATTATTATCATTTTTATTTGTGAAATATATAGATAGTTTAGTAAAAAAATAAGTACTTAATATTTTATTTTAATAATAACTTAATAATGTTTAATTTAAATAAAATTAACAGTAACAACATTTTATTATGAAAATGTTTATAACACCTTCTTTCTTTTCAGACAGTGTTATGCTACAGTACGCCTAATATCCACCCGTTCATATCTGATGAGGAGAAGAAGTTTCTGAACGACTCCATATCCGCTTCCGGTCTGCACAAGAAACTGAACCCAGTGCCGTTCAAGGCATTGTTGAGATCAAAAGCTCTTTGGGCTCTTATGCTAGCAGCAGTAAGTGGTTTTTGTTGCTTTGTAGTGATGAGATTACAATGAAAATCTAGATGGATTCCACTTCTGCGTGAAACTTTAGTTTACTGAAACAAAAACAAGATTTCTTCAGTTACAAACCCTTATTATTTTCCACACGGGCATTGTTAATAGCACTAATTTAACTTTTTGTCTGTTCTTTTCTTAGGTAGGACACGACTGGGGATACTTCACAATGATAACCGATTTGCCGAAATACTTCTCAGATGTTCTAAAATTTAACATCAAGGAAACAGGATTGATGTCAGCATTGCCATACGTCGCCATGTACATTTGCAGTTTTACATTCGCATCAATTTGCGACTATTGTATCCACAAGAAATGGCACACCATCGGCACAGGAAGGAAGATATACACTACTATTTGTAAGTCGTCTTGCTAATTACTTCGCCTTGAGCGTGGGTTGTGAGTCGAGAGGATAAACCGACCAGGAAACGTGTTCCGGGTCATTCCTACCGAATTCATAATACACTGCGTGCGTCACCACAGTTTGTTTTCCTTTTAATGAGAGTGTACTTCTTTCGGTGCGGCCGTCGTAACTCATAACCCACGAGCGCTGCAACAATCATCTATATAGATGCTGTGGCCAATGATGATGATGATGACTTCTTTCTTGTAAGGGCAATGATCCATTACTTTCGGAGTGAATTTTTCGTAAATAAATAGTTTATGTTAGTCCAGTCAAGGAATGAGGTGTAGAGTGCGTGAGCGGGTAACTAAGCGATTCCTTCAGAAAATTGTTCAGGGGGCTTAGGTTGTTAACATACCAAAAGTCCTGACTCCTAGGTGATGAGCGGGGGGAAGGAGGGGGGGATAAAGGTACGAATTTTTGGTTTTTAGCTTATATCTCGAAAACGGTGCATCGGAGAGAAATATTTTTAACTAATGAAATGGAGCTCTTAAAATTATCTAAAACTTTTATATCATATGTTTTTTTCTAATTCCTAACCGTTTTCGAGCTATTACCCTCGGAAATAGTTGAAATTTACAAGAAAAAATCATTCATGTCAAAACATTCATAAACATTGCATCATATTGTCTAAACCTATTCATAAATTAATAAAATGAAGAGGAAAGAAGTTGTAGATTTTTTAATTCCCTTTTAGAATATATATAGATATGTTGGTTAATGTCCAACCTACCTAAAGTTACAGCTATTTTACTTACACTTAAGCTTACTAACTCGGTGAGTTATGTCAGTGAATTTAGCAAAATGCAAGTTTAAAATAGCTGTAACTTTAGGTGGGTTGGACATTGACCAGCATATGCATATATATTCTAAAAGGGAATTAAAAAATCTACAACTTCTTTCCTCTTCATTTTATTCGTTTATGAATAGGTTTAGACAATATGATGCAATGTTTATAATTTTTTTGACATGAATGAATTTTTCTTGTAAATTTCAACTATTTCCGAGGGTAATAGCTCGAAAACGGTTAGGAATTAGAAAAAAACATATGATATAAAAGTTTTAGATAATTTTAAGAGCTCCATTTCATTAGTTGAAAATATTTCTCTCCGATGCACCGTTTTCGAGATATAAGCTAAAAACCAAAAATTCGTACCTTTATCCCCCCCTCCTTCCCCCCGCTCATCACCTAGGAGTCAGGACTTTTGGTATGTTAACAACCTAAGCCCCCTGAACAAGTTTCTGAAGGAATCGCTTAGTTACCTGCTCACGCACTCTACACCTCATTTTGAGTCATTTATTCACTGGACTATGTATGATAAATTTATTTGGATTATCATCAGCCAAAGAATTATCCGACCGAATGGTGTAGTGGCTATAGTGACCCTGACTGCTATGTCAAAGGTCCGGGTTCGACCCCCGGCCGGGGCAGATATTAATTTGTTTAAAGACGATTTGGTTTAAGAAGATATTTGAAATTGTAATTGATCTATGTATTTGAGTAGATATATGAACATAATTTAACTTGTAATATATCCCTTTCTTTCTAATCTAAATTAAACCGCAAGTAAATCCACATACTTTTCTTACAGCTGCAACCATACCAGCTTTATTCATGATGCTGGCGTCCTATTCTGGTTGCGACCGCATCGCGGCGGTGGCCTACTTCATAGTGTCGATGGCATTCATGGGTGGATTCTACAGGTGAGTATAGACTGCAACATTTACTTGTAACAGAACAACTAGCCGATCTCTGATATGTTCTAGTGTATCATCCTTTTATGAACTTTTATCATGCTTTTGCCTGTATTGTACCATTCGTAAGATTGTTGCATTACACAGAAATGTTCGACAAAATTATGTAATCTATACTCACCTTACAGTAGTGTGAAGATAAACCCGATGGATATAGCGCCGAACTATGCTGGGACGTGCTCCGCGTTCTCGAACGGCCTCGCCGCGGTGTCCGGAATCATCACCCCGTATTTGGTCGGCCTTTTGACGCCCGATGTAAGTTGACAATGTATATTAACACTGTAATATAGAGAATAGGTACTGCATAGGTTATGATTCATACCTCTTAAAATTTTATTTTTGTATTACAAAGATGGTTCTATTCTATCTTGAATTGGTAAAATGTACAATGTAGTGCTAAAAATCTCATTAGAAAATATTTGTGAGTTTCATAAAGTAGATACTCTGAGGTGATCAACTGAGCAGCAATCCAATATCTTTAAGTTACGGGGGGGGGGGGGGTATTAGTCAGATGTTAAATAGTACATGTCATACATATCATCAAGTTTAATTATTCAATTTCAGCAAAGCATACATCAATGGCGGATCGCGTTCTGGCTGATATTCGGTGTTCTCATTGGGACCAACCTCATCTACGTGATCTGGGGCTCCGGTGAGCCCGAGTGGTGGGACGACGTGGACAAATACGGCTACCCACCGGACTGGAAGCACGGACCCTTGAAGAAACGGAGGGAAGACTTCGAAAAAAAAGTCGTCTATCCAAAGCATGACCATTCGCCTATTACTGCTGACTGATTCACATATAAAGTATAAACTAAAAAAATTGTTTTATTGTTATGTATTCCAACTTACTGACTCTACTTTGCTTTGTCGTAGGTTAGGACCGACGTAGCATGACTGAGTGAAAGGTACAGGGCATAATATCTATGCATGGCCCATTGTCATGCTATAATCAGTTATTAGTTGCTTACAGTGATGATTTCATTGTTAAAATTATAGGTACACTGGTACTGAACTGTATGTTTTTTTATAAGAAAAAACATATTTTATTAATTTTATTAATATTATATTGTGAATCCAAATTATAAGATGTTTTGCAATCAATGGAGCTTGTAATATGATTTTACTTTTTAAACATGACTTGAATACAGGCGTTACGCTACGCGGGATGACCATGACTGTTCTGCGCGGATGGTCAGTGATGGACTAAACATAAGAACTAATAAGAAGGCTATTTAAAGAAAAGGTCATAATCATCATTATCATCATCACTCCACTGCTGAACATAGGTTTCTCGCCACAAAAAAAAATGAAACAAAAATCCCCGCGCATAAGCAAATAAAGTAAGTCAGTAAGCTTAGGTCTGCAATTTAATATTGATATTGGTCAAGAAGTATGTCAATGCCACTAGCAACAAAATTAAACATCTTGATTATAAAACTCCATTCATAATAATTAAATTCCGATAGAGTATAAACAGTTTAATTATGAAGTGACAGTCGATAGTTAAGGTCGCAGATACAGAGTTTGCGATTCCAAGGTTCTGCTGGACTGTTGCACTTTTTCTGTCAATAGTTTATTCGCAGTTAGGAATGATGTTAGCATTTTATACAATGTTAAAGATCATACTTTGTAAATGTTAAAAAATTTAAGTAAGTATTGGAGTGTGAATAATGGTACTTAATCCTAACTAATATTATAAATGCGAAAGTAACTGTATGTGTCTGTCTGTCTGTCTGTTACTTACGGATTTGAATGAAAATTGGTATACATATGGTCTAGACCCTGAGAGAGAACATATGCTACTTTTTATCCCGGAATTCCCACGGGAAAACTTTTTAAGGCGCAGCGAAGCTCGCGGGAACAGCTAGTAATAAATAATGAAGGGGACAAGCCCTAAAAACATTGCTTTCAACGATTAATTTACAAGATCTAGCAAAAAAAACATGCGAAGAACAAAAACAAACTTTTTAAGGTAATGCAATTTTATTCAATTTGTCGACTCGTGTTGATGAGGATGAGGTATTGTAACCAATTATTGGTTATTAGTTATTGGTAAGGCCAATAATATAAATAACAGTGATGTTGCTTAATTTATTCACAGACTAATTAGAAATTATGTAAAGTAATTTTTATTATATCATAAATATTAACTTCTTGGCATCCATAACCGGTTCTAAGCTATAGTAAAATTTAAGTTGCTACAAAGCTTATTAATATTACTTTTTAACATGCATAATTCTCATATCTTTTTTATGTATTTTAACATAACAAATAACTAGGTTGATCTACTCACGTAGAGTGGTTTGTTAAACACTTCACTCAGAAAATGATGACTCATTTAAATACCTTAAAAGACTTATTTTTTCCGACCTCAAAAGTATTTATATTTATTCTTCAAAAGTAGATACACTCACGAGCAATGAAAAGGTTCCACATACAAAATGTCGTTACAATAGACCACATTTTTTTATATTTAATTTTTAAATAGATTCATAAGTTAGTATTTTCCGTTGCTCAAGAGTTATTTTAGGAATTTAATTGATAGATAGATAGATAAAGCGTTTATTTGATCCACTTTCTTACATACACAACAATCACAATGACAGATATACACATTTGTACTTATAACTAAATAGTAGCTATGATAAAGACAGGTTTGTACTTAGCAGGTTGTGTGTTGAAGCGGACCAAAAGGGTGAAGTAACTCAGCGTGGATGTTTACTCCAGGAGCAAACCGCTGATAATTGGGTATTGATCCATTGAAAACAGCACTCAATGCATTAAGATAAGGATTGCTACACACATACTGTATCCCGAACCCTCGAGATACTCATTAATTAACAATGTATTGCTCTTAAGAGAAAACAAGTGTAAACTAGATACATAATAACAATACCATTTAACCTAATTCTTAGATTCATTAGAGTTTTTCTTAAGGATGAAGACGATTGCGACCTTTTTGCGGCAATGAAAGATCTAGTTAGTAAAATACCAGGTGCTAAAAACGGGCTATTAAAAAATATGTAGAGTAGGTAGGTATGTAGAATGGTTTAAGCGCTATCATTGGGTAAAGTTAAACGATTAGTCGTCTCGAACGTCATATTGATCTAGACGAGGCTGCTCGCAGGCTGCGCGGGCGCCGCTTAGCCAGTTCGTGTCCGACGCTCGAAGCAAACCTCTATTTACTTTTTTGCACCTTTAGCTGTGGCACGTGCTGTAAGTACAGAAAAAAAAAGAGTGTGTGTTTTTTAATTTGGAATTTTTTCCGTGGGAAAGTGTGAAAACTATCGAGGATTAATTAAGTAAGTACTTATTACACTCGTATTTATAAGCTTAGTTCAAATTTATTTTGAGTCTGCAACCTTAGTTATTTTAATAAATTTGCGCTTAGTTAGTTACAACAAAAACATAGAAATACAACTGTAAAGTACCTACTTACTGAAAGTATTTTCTTAATTAATATAGTGTACAATAAAAGTTATCTCGGCACAAAACTATTTTTTCCGCATACAAATCTTATGTTTGATTTGTTAATTTGTTTACTTCGTAGAATTGCTTTATGACTGTTTAGATAAAGATGATACCTGGATAGATGTAACTTTGAATTAGATAAACTATTGTGGACAACTGTTATGTCATGTTAAAAATAAATATTAAAGTTAGAAATATAATAACTGACATACCTTAATGATGAATAAAATGGATTGGATCTTTCGATGAAAAATATAATTTTAGGAGTACATAGCAAACTTAATTATATGCAAGATATTGCAAAAAACTTGTTTACTAATTAAATATTGATTAATTTAGTCATGTGATCAGTATACTAGCTAGACGTTATACTCTATTATACAATTATTTTTTTCGTAGCTGGATGGCATAATGAGTTTTTGTTCGTTCGTTCGTCGATTTAAAGAGTAAACCCCCAGGAAATGAGCCTCCCCACGGGTTGGAGATATGGCAATACACGCGACACCCGAGTATAAATCTCTTTCTTTAAACAAATTATATCTGCCTTAGCAGGGGACCGAACCCGGGACCTTCAGCATAGCAGTCAGGGTCACTAACCACTTTACAGTCTAGTCGTCTGCCATTAATGATTGATACCTAATGAATGGTTTTGTCTTAAGATAACGCTCGACTTGAGGGTGCTCGAATAGATACGAATCGGGGTGGCATACATACAGGGTGTTGCAAAAAGGGTATACTAAGTATCAGAATATAAAAATTCGCGAAAAAAAATTCATTTTCCATAGAAACTTTGATGGCCACGTGACTTTTACTATGGAAAAAAAAAATTTTTTTTCGCGAATTTCCAAATTCTGATTTCAGTTTCGGGCTTAGATATAACATGCTGCACATGTAGGTTTCGGCTTAGTATACCAATTTTGCAACACCCTGTATATTTTTTGTGTAGTAGTTTGTACATAGTGTGAAATGATTAACTTAGTTCATGTCCGTAACATCAAGTAATCATGCACTGATTTAAGTATATAACCATACCTAGTAAATACATAAAACTGCTATAACTCTAGTGATGGAGTTGTAAAAGTAAATAAGGATTTTAATGGCAGACTCGTCACGGATAACTAGTCATGCCTTTCCTATATAAACCGGTTATACCCTTTTTGATAACAGCCAGGATACTGCCGCATACAATTTTATTTATAGCTCGTCCGACATCCACCAGCTAGATATAATTGAAATTCATACATACCATAATTGACTTAGGTAGAGTTATATTTGCATACCATGCTTTAAAATAGAATAGATTGATGGTCATAAACGACTAATCTAATAAAATGATACCAAACACACACACACGACCATCCGACCCCAAGCTAGGCAATAAGGGGATCGACAGCTGATCTATCTACACAGATACATAGATAGATACAAATTAACACCCAAGACCCGAGTACACGTTTAATCATTAAACAAATATCTGCCACGGTATGGAATCGAACCAGGGACCTTCAGCATATACATTCGGTCGTCCAATTGATTCAGTAATCAAACTAAGTACTTACTACTAACAGCAATATATAATATGGAAATGCAAATGAAAATACCATAAACATGGATTGAGGAAAACATGGTTTCTTTCAACGAAAATGTATTTACATACATAAATACAAATATGTATATTGAAGGTACATTCTACCGTATTATTATTGGGTCGCTCACGAATTCTTTTCATGCTAACCAAAGCATAATCTAGGTTCTACTCAACGCTTGCAGAACTTTTTACATAAAATATCCATAATAATAATTTAACAAGACGTCATAAGAACCACCGAAGACGATATGCTAAGGACGGGATGCGTTGATTATCGTTCGTTAAACTAAAATATGATAAGTACGTAACTACAACAAAAAGTTAGTGTATCTTTTGGTCCAGAAAAAATTGGTACTTAACGTTCATCACCGATACAAGGAAAAAGAAGGAGAATTACTTAATTACCTAATTATGCTGTAACTGTAACAATCAGAAAATATAAAAATTAAATTTTATCATTTCAGATGAAACCAGTACTTATACATCTTAGCTGGTGACGTTCGGACCTATAAACAATGTTGACAGGATGGCGACTCACAGTATCAAAATGTAAGTAAAAATATTTTTATATTTTTTTGCCGTGAAAAAAAATTATAATGTTTTTAACATTATAACAACTAAGTAACGCGTCATAAGAATTTACATTAGTTGTTCATGTTAATTGCTTATTTCAATAAGTAGGTACTTCTTACCGTATATAATTGTACATACAAACACCTACCTACTTCGTATTAATTTTATGTATAGAAGATAATTACCAAGACAAGACTTGTTTCAGTTGTAAAAAACTGAAGTAATTTTCTTATGTTTCAAAATTACTCTAAAAAAACGATAGTACACGTTCCGTAACAATTTTCTTTTCGACGACATAGGTACGCTTAGATCACACATTTATTTTATTTATGGATTCATATATTTTGTTTGCAAGCATCGTACCCATTTTGCATCTACTGTACATGTTACACTGAATTTCCGAAACTCGCAGAACAAACCTTTTTTTTACTTCACTTCCTAGTAGAGTACGCAACTCGCAACAACGACAAGTCGATCTAGAGTATTCTAGAGTTAGCTATAAATAAACTTTTGTACCTTTCAAAACTCACTAACAACTACTGAAGCTGACCGTACATACCAAGTCATACTAATAGTTAAACAATCCTAATCCTAACTAATATTATAAATGCGAAAGTAACTGTGTCTGTCTGTCTGTCTGTCTGTTACTCTTTCACGCCAAAACCACTGAACGGATTTGAATGAAACTTGGTATACATATGGTCTAAACCCTGGGAAAGAACATAGGCTACTTTTTATCCCGGAATTCCCACGGAAAAACTTTTTAAGGCGAAGCGAAGCGCGCGGGGACAGCTAGTAATTCTTATAACTCCCTGTTCCAGTGTTCCTGATCCCGCAGCGCTATGTCCTCGGCATCATGGGCCTCCTGGCGGTGTGCAACGCGTACACCATGCGGGTGTGTCTCAACCTGGCCGTCACTCAGATGGTGAACAACTCCAAGACCGACGGAGACCACTTTGAGGACCCCCTGGCGTGTCCCGACGACGAGTACATAGGCAATGGAACTGTCAGCTTGAGGCCGGTGAGTTGGATTTGAGTGGACGATTATGACCCGCGTGACCTGAATGCGGTGTGTATGAGTTTTTAGTCATTAGCCAAAATGAGTTGTTGGTGTAGGAGTACCCAACCCATAGTATGTACCTACCCAACATAGAGGTAACCTTGTAAGATGAAACGTAATTAATTTTAACAGAGAATGGTATTCATTATTTTTAGTTGCATTGATTCATATTATCTATGTCTTCCTAGTTAGTACCTCATAATTAAAACTGTAGACTATAATGAAGGTTTCTATCATAAGTCGCAGAGCCTCCTTGTATCACCTGTTTCTGTTCTTTATATAAATTACTAGCTGTTCCCGCGCGCTTCGCTTCGCCTTAAAAAGTTTTGCCGTGGGAATTCCGGGATAAAAAGTAGCCTATGTTCTTTCCCAGGGTCTAGACCGTATGTATACCAAATTTCATTCAAATCCGTTCAGTAGTTTTGGCGTGAAAGAATAAAAGACAGACAGACAGACAGACACAGTTACTTTCGCATTTATAATATTAGTAAGGATGTTATTGGCAATATACGTCCGGCGGAGCAGTCAGCGACTGACGTTAATATAACTTTTGGATGCTTTCCCCACGGCGCCGGCAAACCCTGCCCAGCTCTAGTGTTACAGTAGGTATTTTAGCTAAAAAAAAAACACACACTCACGCCTTGTACTAATGTACTCCCTTGCGGGGTAGGCAGAGGTGCATTGCTGCACCCACTTTTCGCCAGTGTTATTTTTTAGTCCCAATGTAATAGGGGGCGAGCCTATTGCCGTTTTACGGGCACATCCAAGACCCGAGAACAAATATCTGTGTTTAAACAAATATCTGCCCCAGCCGGGAATCGAACCCGGGACCTTCGGCTCAGTAGTCAGGGTCACTAACCACTACGCCATTGGGTCGTCTATTAGCTAACTACTTAAAATATCAATTACCCTACATAAGCCAACACCATGAAATGACTTCTCGGTAAGATCTAGAAGTCATTCAAAACCAATAAGGGTTGTCGTAGGTTAGGTCTAAATTGTTTACTAGGTACTGTAGCGGCACTGGAAAATACTAAGGTTATTTTCCGTAATTGATTAATCATTTACGTATTAGTAAATGAAAACCTTATCAAAATGTTACGTATGTTATTTACGCATGCCTTAAACATGCACCATTACATTATTTTGCAAGTACCTACTTAGTACTTTTGGTTCTGGAATAATATTTAAGAGAAGGTATCTAAGTAAAGTAAGTACAAAATGTTCAGAAACCATAACAGTTTTAAATAAATAAATATATGGGGACATCTCACACACGGCCATCCGACCCCAAGCTAGGCAGAACCTGTGTTATGGGTGTCGGACAGCTGATATATCTACACAAATACATACATAGATAGATACTAAATATAAATATCAACACCCAAGACCCGAGTACAAATATCTGTCTTTAAACAAATATCTGCCCCAGCCGGGAATCGAACCCGGGACCTTCGGCTCAGTAGTCAGGGTCACTAACCACTACGCCATTCGGTCGTCTATCGTTTTGCCATCACACATTTAGTAAATAAAGTATATCTTTATTCAGGCATTGTGAAACAGACACTTAAAATGTTAAACATGTATTGCATATAAACGGACTCTATAAAAAAACATAAGATCAGCGGTAAGCATAGTTAAAACACCTTCCATTTACCATCATTATTATTAGGTATGTGTTTTATTATGTATCAGCTACTTTTCATTAGGGGGGTTAATCTTTAATTCCCACTACGCACGCTCCAGAATTGACGACTCTATCTTGTTGTATTAACTCGTGGTCATTGCGTGGCCATTCTCGTTTTTCGAGTTAGTTACTGTTAGTTACTTAGTTAGTTAGAGTGACCCCCTGGGGTGTTATCAGACGCGGCAATAACACGAGTATAGTGACAATAAACACTTGAAACGCATTTAATCTATCGTTTAGTACTTTTGAGTGCTTTCACTGTTTGTATCAGTGTGTTCATTACACTGATACAGCAGATCTAGAGAGATGTACATACAGATAATATAGCAATTTTCTGAGTACACAGAGATTACTTACATTATATCAGTCTTATAATGGGTTTTTTTAATTTCAGGATCGTAGGTACTTACCTCAAATTATCTCTTAGTTACTTAGACGACCGAATGGCGTAGTGGTTAGTGACCCTGACTACTGAGCCGATGGTCCCGGGTTCGATTCCCGGCTGGGGCAGATATTTGTTTAAACACAGATATTTGTTCTCGGGTCTTGGATGTGCCCGTAAAATGGCAATAGGCCCGCCCCCTATTACATTGGGACTAACATACACTCTGGCGAAAAGTGGGTGCAGCAATGTACCTCTGCCTACCCCGCAAGGGAGTACATTAGTACAAGGCGTGAGTGCGTGTTTTTTTTTTTTTTTTTGTCTCTTAGTTAAAAACTGCTACTGTGCTACCACAAAAAACTTTAAATACTGTTTAACTAGTGTTTAAAACGAAATTTGACAGATTTTGTAGGCGTTTGACAGCGGTAAACATCCGTTAGATACTGTCTAAGTTTTTGTGGTAAAGCCCCTGTGTTTATTATACTTAAATTAGGTTAACTTAGCTTTTACTAAAGTTATAACCATCACACTCAGCTCTAACCTTCTGGTCGCCAGAAATCTAAACCTGTTCTTTGCATCCCACATCTCTAAACACTTTCGGTCTTATTAAACCCAAATGAACTCATTAACTTTTTCCTAATAATTATATAATTGTATATTTCCTAATAATTATATATTGATATAATTCAGACACAAACTTTATCCCAAATTTCAGCACGCAATCTTCGACTGGAGCGAGTCGACTCAAGGCCTGATATTAAGTGGCTTCTACTACGGGTACGCCATCACCCACATCCCTGGGGGCTACTTGGCCGAGCGGTACGGCGGCAAGTGGACCCTCGGGATTGGTCTGCTGAGCACAGCCGTCTTCACACTCCTGACTCCAGTCGTGGTTAAGGCTGGAGGGGCCACCTGGCTGTTCATACTGAGGGTCTTGCAGGGAATGGGGGAGGTACGATTATTGCTCATTTTTTATTGTTTTAAGGCTAGTTTTTTAGTTGTCGGATAGATGTTTTATTTGAGGAATAAAATTGTTGCTGTAAGGTACAGTCTTATTCAAATATTCAGACGCAACAATGAATTATTCCACTGATAACTACATACATACATAATTCTCACGACTGTAATCCCCGAAGGGGTAGTCAGAGGTGAATTGTAAGCGAGAAAACCGCTTTTCGCTGTAATAATGTATAAATAAACCGCAGATAACTATTTATAAATAATATTTCAATATTTACACTCCATACAAGGCTTTATAATTAACATAATTATGTTATATAAAAATAGGTGTTCGTTTAGTTTATTATTAGCATAAAGTTAATGATTTAAGCGAAGCTTCGGCCATTGAACTTGAAATCGTTTAGAGGTTTTAAAGGCGTATAAATTTAGCAATTTGGCCTCACACCACGTGATCTCAGAAACTATTAAAAGTATTAAAACAAGCAGGTCAAAATTCTGCGCTTTTATTCAATTTTTATAGGTTGTAAAAGGATATAGCTGGAATTTTGTAAAATTAGACCCCTACGAGACCTCAGCGGCCCAAGCTGAAATAAAAAACGCTAATGAAAGTTATTTCACTAAGGGCGGATTCGGCCAACGTCGAGTAACTGTTTACTCACGAGTAAAGTACCAGTTACTCGCGAGTAAGCAGATTTTGCATTCTACCAAACCTGAAACCAAGATAACTAGCTTATCCCAAGAATAAAATGTTATACCGCCAAAATTGACCGTGTAACGAGCTTATCCGAGAGTAATTTTGTAATGGCGGCAGCACATCAGCTGATTAGAAAACCGTCATAATGACATATAAACACATCTGTCAAAACATAAACAAAAGTACGTTAAAAGGCAAAGTCTCAGAATAACAACAGCGAATAAAATATTAAAACATACAGTGAAACTATAAAGTCCTGAAATTAAATGAGGGCGCAGCTATCTTTCATGTAGCAACCCTATATAGCGAAACAAAACTGACTTTGATACTTGAAATTTTGCCTGTGACTACCTACCCTATTTCTGTATTTAAAAACAACTTACCATCCACAAAAAAAAACTCATTATTCAAGCTGGAAGGTGTTAATATGAAGGATAATAGTGAAACCAATAAATATTTATTTAGATAACGTTATTAGAACTGTATAAAATATCCGGATTTGTTGACGAAGGGCACACATAGTAAAATCATCAATCTCTTTTTAGACGGCCTGTTCTGTTTCTTCCCGGAGTTAGAAATATTCCATTATAGAGCCCTCTTTTGCAATATGCCAGACGGTACTGTCCGATACTCCTATAAAATAAAATAAAAAATGCTTATTTGAAACTACCCTAAGTTAAGAAAAACAGAGTTACAGAATGAGAATTTAGTAAGTAAACATAAAATATAACTTCAAGTATCAAAATGTTATGGTTTGACTCAACTTAAACCAGCTCAAACCTACAACCAGCGGTATGTAAACAATGTTCGACTTGGGCTCTAAACCTAGGTTTATCGATAAATGAAGCGTTGGTACTGATAAAAAATGAATTATTACAATTTGTACAATGTTACATACCCGTCATAGACGCTGTAAGAGCGTAAACATCCTCCAAATTCGACAAAATGTGTCCAGCTTCATGTTCCGCTAAACATTGTATATAAACTCGATAAATAACTTCCCTAGCTTGACTACGAATATTTTTCTTCATCTTCCTAATTGCAAACAAGCGTAAATAGTTGTTTTTATCTAGATTATCCTAATAATTAATAAGAAAATGGAAAAAACAGCCAACCGCCAACTGCCATAAACAATTGTTATGACTTTTATGTTTCTTTTCTAATGGTGCCAGGCTCCTGAAAATTTTAGTTCCTCAAACATTAATTTCAGGACTTTATAGTTTCACTGTAAACAATTTCATACTTTTATAATCCGTTCAAACTAAGTTGGCATGTCATTTCTATTGCATGCTTTGAAACGCAGCTATTTTTATTTTAGTTGCATTACAGTTTCGTTCCTCGTTCATTCAATTAATCATGGTATAACTTGGTAGAATGCAAATGTACTTATACCAGATATTTACTCGCGTATAAATTTTATTCCAGTATAGTTATTCTCGTGTAAGGTGATGTTTGGACGAATTCGCCCTAAGAGCGGATTCGGCCAACGTCGAGTAACTTTTTACTCACGAGTAAAGTACCAGTTACTCGCGAGTAAGCAGATTTTGCATTCTACCAAACCTGAAACCAAGATAACTAGCTTATCCCAAGAATAAAATGTTATACCGCCAAAATTGACCGTGTAACGAGCTTATCCGAGAGTAATTTTGTAATGGCGGCAGCACATCAGCTGATTAGAAAACCGTCATAATGACATATAAACACATCTGTCAAAACATAAACAAAAGTACGTTAAAAGGCAAAGTCTCAGAATAACAACAGCGAATAAAATATTAAAACATAAACAATTTCATACTTTTATAATCCATTCAAACTAAGTTGGCATGTCATTTCTATTGCATGCTTTGAAACGCAGCTATTTTTATTTTAGTTGCATTACAGTTTCGTTCCTCGTTCATTCAATTTAATCATGGTATAACTTGGTAGAATGCAAATGTACTTATCCTAGATATTTACTCGCGTATAATTTTAATACCGGTATAGTTATTCTCGTGTAACGTAATGTTTGGACGAATTCACCCTAAGGGTGGATTCGATCAACGTCGAGTAACTTTTTACTCACGAGTAAACTAGCAGTTACTCGCGAGTAAGCCGATTTTGCATTCTACCAAACCCGAAACCAAGATAAGTAGCTTATCCCAAGAATAAAATGTTATACCGCCAAAATTGACCGTGTAACGAGCTTATCCGAGAGTAATTTTGTAATGGCGGCGGCACATCAGCTGATTAGAAAACCGTCATAATGACATATAAGCACATCTGTCAAAACATAAACAAAAGTAAGTTAATAGGCAAATTCTCAAAATAACAACAGCGAATAAAATATTAAAACATAAACAATTTCATACTATTATAATCCATTCAAACTAAGTTGGCATGTCATTTCTATTGCATGCTTTGAAACGCAACTATTTTTATTTTAGTTGCATTACAGTTTCGTTCCTCGTTCATTCAATTAATCATGGTATAACTTGGTAGAATGCAAATGTACTTATCCTAGATATTTACTCGCGTATAAATTTTATTCCGGTATAGTTATTCTCGTGTAAGATGATGTTTGGACGAATTCGCCCTAAATACCTATTACACAAATTTATTTGAGTAAGTATAAAAATTGTGTCCATTTATGAATGCTATCACGATTACTAAAACAGCCAGATTCAGACAACAGACTTCGAAGAATTAAATGCTACTTTACTAACTTTATCCGGCTAAACGCCTGAAAATATATTATAGTTTTTGAATGTTCTAAAACTCGTAGCGTTTATAAATAAATTAGGCGCTACTGGGCAGCGGATTATAGCAACACCTAAGTTGGCCATTTCTGTAAATTTTTTTTTCAAAACTATTATTATTATTATTTTTTATTATATATACAAAGTCTATAATTATAAATACAAAGGGCTGACTGGAAGAGATCGCGTTTTGGTAATAAGTCCGCCCTTGTATACTAGTTTAGTTTAAATTTCTCCATCTTTTTATTTTGTATACAATAAAGTGTTTCAATATATAAATAAAGAAGAAACGTACAACGTGGACTCGGGTATAGTATCTATGTAATTTATATTCACTCTATTTCCAGGGCCCCACAATGCCAGCCTTGATGATAGTGTTGGCTCGCTGGGTGCCTCCTCATGAGCGGTCCCGCCAAGGTGCCTTGGTCTTCGGAGGCGCTCAGATCGGGAACATATTCGGGTCCTTCATGTCTGGTTTCCTCATGGCCGGCGATGGTGACTGGGCCAATGTGTTCTATTTCTTCGGCTGCTTCGGTATCCTGTGGTTCCTTGCCTGGGTAAGCAGTATATTTTATTTAAAAATATACAAAAAGTAATAGAGATGTTATATTGCTTCCATTTTTGTCTTTAAAATAATATCGACTCCCGCTAAACTGTTCTGTTAAATCGGGGAACTTTCATCTTATTTCTATATGTAACTATAGACTTTTCGTCAGCGTAATTATTACATTGTCAACAAAATCAGGAAAATTGTTTAAAAAAAGTAGGCCAACTTAATTTACCACCACTTATTTTCTACTCTCACCCCCAAACCATTAACCGCTATCAACAAACCCAACCTCTTTGCAGAGCATCCTCTGCTTCAGTACGCCAAACACTCATCCGTACATTTCCGCGGAAGAGCTCAAGTATTTGAACGAGACAGTCACGAGCGCCGAGAACAGAAGCGTGCGGGACCCCGTGCCCTGGAGGGCCATCGTGCGGTCCTTCCCCGTTTGGGGACTGCTTTTTGCCGCCGTAAGTGTTTTAGCTATTATTCTGTCTGTATTAGGGTTAGTGTCCACCTTTCGGCACGCAACGTACGCATCGCGTTCGGTATTCTTTGTATAGAAATACACAGAAATTCGTCCACTTTATCGGCATTGCTGAAGCCGTTTCTCCATACATTACATTTATGAAAATCCGTTTGGTCCAATAAGTAGATACGTCGTTGGATAGATACCGTAAGTTGGACGCTTAAATTTACCTTACCACAACCAGCCACAACCATAAAAAATATAGGTTTAATGCGTGTTGTTTGATTCACATAAGTACATTTACCACATGAACAAATATCTGGTGTCCTCAACGTAATTCAGAGAAATTGTATATTATTCAAAGGTTAACCACATCTATCATGATGTCATCAAACAAAACGTTAGGTACCTAGGTATATAGTTTAATCAATGGTTTTCTATTCTAATCGATACTTACTTTAAAGGAAAAACTCAAGGAAAAGGTACGGACCTAACAACATCGCAAAATACCAATGGTTGGTCATTTCACAGTGCCTTCCTAAATTACTTAACAACATAACTTACTCCGCTTCCCAGGTCGGCCACGATTGGGGCTACTACACAATGGTGACAGACCTCCCCAAGTACATGACTGACGTGTTGAAGTTCAACATCGCGGCCACGGGCACGTTCACGGCCATCCCTTACCTGGCCATGTGGGTTAGCTCCTTTATCTTCGGCTGGGTCTGTGACGTCTGCATCAAGAGGAACTGGCATACTATTAAGACTGGAAGGATCATTCATACTACTATTGGTAAAAAGATTCAAAAATTAAATATTCTTCACAAATTTTACACAGTGTATAAACACGTTCTGAAACTCTTCTTGTAAGTTATACAAAACGTGTAGTAGCAGAACATTACAAATTACATCCATTACATTCACATACACAAAGGTTGCTTGGTAGAGATCTCTTTTATAGCCAAAAGGCATGTGTTAGATTATTACTATTATTATTTTTTTAGCGGTATACCTATGTAATGTTACTTGTAAAACTGTAATATTCGTTGTGTGTTCCATCACTATACAAATTCAACACTGACAATGTATTTTAACTTCGATCAGCCTCTATTCCGTTAGGCCCGGGTCTCCTATTTACGCCGTAGATCGCGTCCAGCGTCACGTCGTAGGCCGCGTCACGATGCTCACTATACGAGTAGAAATGTACTGATGCGGTCTCCCTCACACGCCGACGTTGGCGCGTAGACGTAGTGAGCATCGTGACGCGGCCTACGGCGTGACACTGGACGCGACCTACGGCGCGTAATAGGAGAGGCCTAACTCCGAGTGACATTGGTTGTTTTAAAATGACTGTCAACTTAGATACTGACTAATCTAATTTAAAAAACGTTTGTGTTGATTGTAAGGAGGGTAAACTACCCTATTGTTGACACCCCTCCATTTATTGACACAGCGCGGAATAATTAAAGAAAACAAGACAACGCTTCGTTCTATTTAGTGATATTTATCTTTGAATGCAGCAGTAATAGTTATTCTGTAATGGTAACACTCGTCAGTCTTTTTACAGCAATGGCTGACCAATAAAACATAGACAATTCGTGCCTCTCCGTTGCTTCTTCAAATTCCGCCATCTTGGATCGCTTTTTGCAAAGGACAGTGGCCACTTTAAGAAGAAATTTACTAGTATTTCTTAAAAAAAATTATAAATTTGTTATTTGGACTGAAAAGTGAACAAAATTCCTTTTCCATTTCTTACCTCAAAAACCACTTATTTTCGGTTATAACTTCGAATTTAGGTGGTGTCAATTATAGGTACCACTTTCGGTATATTTTCCTACTATTGACATATTGGGTCAATAATTGGAAGGAATGTTTTTTGTTTTCATATTCATATTTTTGCTTTTTCCGGTAGTATATCCTATAATGATCATGTTAACACTATTTAATCATTTATCCCACACGAATTTCCAATTCATGACACAGTGTCAATACAGTGAAATCCAATTATCGACATAGTGTCAGTAATCTATTTCCCTATTATTGACATGTCTATATATAGGCAAAGTGTCAATAATTAGTCTCATAAACGATAAATATTTTTATGGGAGCTTACTATACTATGACACTCAAAAAATAACTTTTCCTGCTTCACTTCTCACTGCCTTCCTGCAACCTATACGAAGTCGTCTGACTATCAGTGGCAGGTGGCCTGCCAACTGCTCTACGTCCACCTGTCATCATTTTGCCTGTCCAAAAGTGTCCTGCACACTTCCCACCCAGCTGAATCCACCTCGTAATCTATTAAAACTGAGATTCTGACCCGGCGCGGCGGGTAAATCAAGATCAAGATAGGTGTTAAGATTCACAAAATTGAATGATATCCAGCGGTATCGTTCGTTTCGATTGGGACACTGGACATTACCTTAGTCTTGAACATGTTTATCTACAGGCCAACCCTCAAGGATGCTACGTGTAGTTCTGCGAGCATAAACTGGAGATATCAGAGGCATATTCATGATTCATGATGTCTTCATCAATACAGATGTGACAAAGCTACACCACACTTTTTCTTTGGCCTTTCTCTTCCAGCAGCTACTTACCAGGTACATGTCTAAGATCAGCCTTGGTCCTGATGGCCAAAAGGCGTGCTATGTCACGCTTGCTTGTTCGTTACCTCCACTCGAGAACTCGATTACTCCAACTGTCTTTCTTCTTGGGTGGCTGGCCTATTGGCGATCAATCCTGATTACCCCATTTCAGTCCGCATTACGAATTTATATCAGTGGACCTGTTAGCCCAGCCGTGACCACGTTTCTGAACCATATGGCTTCAGCAGCAGGACGCACTGGCTGGAACCTTTGAGAAATGCCCAGGAGATCATGAGACGAAGCAGCCTAACTCAGTGGGACTAGTCTGCTAGCATCAGCATTAGATGCAGTACATATGGTATGTCAGATAGCTAGCTGACGACTTATGGTATGTGACACTTATGGTGTTTCAATATATCACCGTGATATACCAAATAGAGAACCGGACCCATGGTACCCTCCCAAAGGTTTAATTCCTGTTAAAAACGGTTTTTATTACCTAATATCAAGCATGTCAATAATTGGTACAGGAGGTGTCATAAATTGGAAAACGCGTGTCAATAATTGGGAAATAGGGGTTCTTTCAAATTTACAGCTGATAATAAAAAACTAAGACTATAGGGTCATTGTTTTGTCAAAAATATTATAAATGAATATACACCTGAAACCGCTACAGAAAAAAATACCACAATACTAATATTTTATGCGTATTTATGGCCAGTTTTGCAGACAACTCGTCTTAAAGTGTCAATAATTGGGTAGTTTACCCGATATATTATATACTTATTAACTTTCTGACAGTATTTTTTATTAACATTTGTTGCGTTTTCGGTTCATAAGTCCCTAAGTTTGTTCAAATTATCACCAGTTTCTAAAGATCCATAACTTACAAAATACAGGGGCAGTAAGATTATCGCACTGTTCTCTTGTTTCAGCGGCGGCCGGGCCGGCCATCTGTATAATCCTCGCGTCGTACTCCGGATGCGACCGTTTTGCAGCCGTCGCCTACTTCATAGCCTCCATGGCTTTGATGGGCGGCTTTTACAGCGGGATGAAGGTAAAGTTCCACAGAGAAGGAAGAAAGAAATAAATATAAAACAACATTAATCGATTAATTACACCTGCTATTTAATGAATGTGTTTTCGTCTGTACAAGTCGACACCTTACTATCGACATTAGCTTAAAGTTGAAACCCTATTCGAAAATCGAGACTAAGTTTTTTGCTGCTTTGCGAAGTCGTATCCCGAAATAGAAGGCCTCGACTAATCAGTATTCACTGATACGTTTTTTTGACTTAATTAGCCATAAATCATTGCCACTCATTCAAACTTGACCTTGGACTAAAGTCAAATTGTCTGATGAGCTGATGCCTACGAATGTACATCATGAATGAATGGAGCGAATGAATAACAATGCCTAACTATATTTACATAAAATTTTAAATTCTGTCAATACTTTATCATCATGTCATCAACTCATCATTGTTGTGGGTTATCTACCTATGCATACCTACACTCTATTATAAGTGTTTTTATTTTGAATAGGCACTAAAACTACTGTACAGTGCCACAAACTTATCTGTTCCGGTAAGAGCTCGACTAAATGTAAAATATTTCTTCACTCTATAGGATTTTAAATTTGCCTGTAGTGGTAATTCGCCCTTGCGGTTTTAATTAACCCATCTAATCTATATCAATATAGAATTCATTACTCTGTAATGAGATATGGATCAATTTCGTTCGCTCTCACCGGAACAGATAAGTTTGTCGCACTGCTGTACCTACGTCTAGCGGAAACTATCATGAATGTTTTGAATGTACGAGGAAAACAGAAGAAAACTAAACTTTTCTCGTTTTCCTTAAAAACCCTTACTAGAGGCTCTGAACTGATTCCTATAATGCTGAATTATACCTGAGTAGGTACTTTTCATCCCCAATTAATATCCAATTAACAAATTCTATAATTTTTGTAGGTGAACGCACTGGACCTGGCTCCTAACTACGCAGGGTCACTGACGGCCATGATCAACGGCACATCCACCATATCTGGCATCATCACGCCGTACCTCATCGGTTTACTCACCCCTGACGTGAGTATTAATTTATTTCTGATTTCACCGCCTTTTTGACAAAATTGGCTATCTGACATCAACTAGGTATAGCTGGCTTAAGAGAACAGCTACTTTATTCAAAATACGGATAAGTACGCTGTTATTCCGTTGAGAGTCGTCCTTGGAGACTATGTAGGTACCCAATGATAGGACAGCGGACTCGTCGCGATTCTTTCGCTTGTGGACACGGCCCCTTAGACAGTGAAAGCATACGTTTCAGGTAACAGGTAAAAAAACCTTTACTGGCACTGAATTCTCTCAATATTTATGAAGGCAACATTCCAGGTTATGAAGAATTCCACCCTGAAATGAGCTACAGAAATATTGTTAAAAAAAACTGCTAAATATACCTTTTTAAGCCGATTACGTAACGGGAAGCAGCAATTTTAAATATCCGTTCCTTTTTTTCAGTCAACATTAGCGCAATGGCGAGTGGCATTTTGGGTGTGTTTCGCCGTGCTCGTGGGCACAAACATCATGTACATAATCTGGGCCGACGGCAAGCAGCAGTGGTGGGACGACGTGGCCCAACATGGCTACCCTGACGACTGGAAACATGGCCCTCTGAGAAAAAACGACAAGGACTATGAAAACCATCAAAATAGGAAGCAGATTGAAATGGATGTAGCAAGTAACTAATTTTCGTTGAATAGCGTTTTGGCTTCAGTTAGAAAAAGGTTGAAGATGACATTTTATCGGTTATCAATATGTGTAACTGCATAGAGCGTGTATAAAATACAAGTGCCATTTATTTACGAGATTATGATGTGATGATAAATGGGTTGACGGTGCAAATGTTGATGAAAGCAGCAAAGTAGTAAATTTTAATGCTATTGTAGTGATTTATAATTTATTGTTACCAATAATAGAGTAACGAATTTATTTATGACCGAGTTATTGTGATATTAAATATCGATACAGTTAAGTTTGTTACAAATAAATACATTTAAAGTAATTCTTCTATGTTATTTTACTTAATAAAATGTGGTCCTATTGCAACCTTGAACACTGAGTCTGATTTTATGACAGGCAAAAGGTTAAACTACTTCTTATACTTAAATAGATTAATTTATGAAACTTCCAATACGCAGGTAATAAATCAATAATGCCATTAGCATATTTACAGTAGAGTAATTATTTAACCTCAGTACAACAATAATATGCAAGAAGCACACAACATAAATGTTCTACCACAGAAGAGTTTACTAAGTCAAAAAGTACCTGAATAAACTTTTGTACTGGTACGTACATGTATATTATATCTACGTATTAAAATAAGAGGTTTGCAAAACACTCGGATAAAAAGATAAAGATATTAGATATAAAAAATGTAGGTACATGTACAACTGAAAAGCCGCAAGCAATTTATCTAATGCATTTAAAATTTTGTAACAACTGAGAAAGATAACCTGATAGGAGTTGAAGAAACCTGATAGAGTAAGTATATTCCATATTGACCAACAATGAAAAAAATCTTTTAAGTGCCAATTTCTCCATTGTCGGTTATCTAATCGACAGGGATTGATTTATAAATTAAACGTCATCCCCATATAAAATTAATGACAGATGTGTCAAAAGTTAATCACTACTCCATGGTTATGCTCTAACCGAAAATGGAGAAATTGGCACTAGTCTGAAACAATGCTGCCGATTGATAAGTGACCAATGAACTGTTGTTAGCCCTGAATGTTTCTCCCAATGAAAGTTGCGTCTAAAAACTACGTACATTGTGGACGCGACGTTCGTTGGGTGAAAAATTTACAATGAATTAAACAAATGTTAATGAACCGTTGGGATATAAGTAATAACTTATAACTTCTTGTTTAACAAAAATAAAATATTATAACAAAGTTAAATCGTAGCATCCAATGCTACACTACTATAATAATACGCTCTATGCCTACTGAAACTCAAATACTTCAGGTCTTATTAATGTAACATTTTTGAAGATTTTGATTTGTAATTTCGTACCACACATACATAATTATACTGGGAACATAATACATAGTGCCGATCAAAGATATTTCGGTATCAACCTACTTACACTCTGCCAGCCTATCTTATCAATATTTGTTTTCATGTTGTGTGTGGTCTTGAGCAGTTTGATTAAAACGTCTAGAAGGTAATGCATATCAAAGCAATGTCATGCTATCCTACAGTCCACTGCAAAAGTTGTTATTCAGATACAACTTTTTACGTGATTCTTTAATTTGTTATTTGCTTGAATTTGTAAATAGAGTTCAATTTTTATTTATTTGTTACAAAATATAGGTATACTTTACATAACATAATCATGGTTTTGTTAGTAAGTATTTATAATATATTTGGATCTGTAACTAAGTACTTATATTGACTTATGCTGCGAACTGTACTATGTAAACTACCACCCTATTTTTGTTCTATTCAGCGTTTCTAAAGCGATACTGAATTTACGTTAGTATACCAAATAAAAACCTCGATGAAAATAGGATACAAAGTGTTTTAGGCAGTGGTCCCACCAACGGCGAGTAAACGCTTAACTATCGTCTATTTTCTCGTTTAAGAAACGTACAATAGATATAACATTCCGTGTAAATAAAAGAGATGCATGTACAAATAGTTAGTTGATCGCTGACTCTTCACACTGCCGGCGAAGACTCGCTTTGCTAGTTTTATCGCTAAGCGACGAGCTTTCAAAACTAATCTCGCTCAGCAATACTCTCCCGCTTTATCATTTCTATATGTATACAGTGCGGCATTGAAAGTAGATGTGCGATGCCAATAACGCACTTGCATTGCGTTGATAGTTTATAGTTTCTAGTTCTACTCGTTTCTCGTTCATCGCCGCCGGTCGGACCACTGCCTTAGTGCCAATTTACGTTCATCAATTATACGTCATCTCCATATAAATTTATTGACAGATGTGTCAAAAGTGCACCACTATTACCTTAATTAAGGTTAAGCTCTAACCGCCTTTGGAGAAATTGGCACTTATACTCGCAAGTCAACTCCAGAGCTAGTCGTCACACGATATCACTTTCGCAGTAGAAACGTTGCAGTTGAGTGAATACGGCTTTTGCTATCGATCAGAATCGGCAATAAAGTATGGCATGCATAATGCATTATCAAGTACACCTTAGGTACTTTGTTTTCCTGACTAGTGTTCTGTTATGTTCTTTGAACTAGATCTAAAAATAGACATTCAAATGCGATTAATCTAACTTCTATACTTACTGGTGAGCAAAAGGATCTCATAGACATATTAGGATAAAATTATAACAGGTAATTACACCAGCGATTTAGGTATTTATCCAGTACTTAGACTAGACTAAAACGTTAAGAAACCTATAAGTATTTAAATTGACTTGGTATTTACTTATCGATGAAACGCTGCATGTCCCTAATATGACTAAGTACCTACATAGCTGTAATCATAAAGCTCATGTTGGTATTTGAAACTAAAACAAGTTGATCTTAATTAAGATTAATCATTGGTGTATGAAGATAGCGACTCTTGCACGCAGTATCCACGCATACCTACAACAGACTTATCTGCCTATTTATTATCAATTAAAATACACAATAATGTCACGTGAAATTTTCAGTTATAAATTGGTAAGCTACGAGCATAATCATTAATTTGCCCGTAGGAACTCGTCCACTGCTGCGCATATAGGCTCTGTGTAGGTACGAGTGCCACAACACAACCGAGCATACATTTTTAGGTACCGGGAAAGTAATTTTTATTCAATCACTGACCTACTATACCTATAATAAAGTTTTACTTATAATTTGTGCAATAAATTACAATATTCGTTCATAAATGACTGTGTAGGTATTTTTCTACGGCTACTTACAGCAATTACCATAATTTCGACCACATGGCATAGTAAAATATGGTTTGTTATTATTAATTATTCGGGCCATTATTTTATTTTGGGTACAATTTGGCATACTTTTACAGATATTTTTTTCAAAAATAAACTTATTATTGATTAACCTTTCAATATTTATTTATGTTAATTAACATTTATATTATTCATTAAATACATTTGCAGCGATATTTTCTTGCTATTTCTTAAAGTTATTGACGTTTAATCGAGGAACGATGAGAAAAAAATACTACTGCGTTACTTTCATACAAAATTATGTTTTATTGTTAGGAACATATATTTTGGTTCGTAAACATATACCAGATAAAAAGTAAGAAAAAAAACATTAATCTAACAGTTTAAATTACAAAATATTCTCAGTTTTGTTATTCATTCTATAATAAAGTTTCCCACTGCGTTACCAATCAATAAGTTTTAATGCAATACTTTTCGAAAAAACCGGCCAAGTGCGAGTCGGGCTCGCGCACAAAGGGTTCCGTAGCAGCAAATATAATATTACAGTTAAATCAACCTATCTCAAAAACTATAAGAGATACTTTGATCAAACCAAAAATCGTTGAAAGAGTTAATTAGCATGCATCACCTCTATTTTTTTTAGAATTTTATACCCCGTAGTTATAAAAATAGAGGGGGGGGACATACTTTTTACGACTTTGAGAGCTGATATCTCAAAAACCGTTCACTTTAAGAAAAATGTTTTTTAGAAAACTTTATATCATTTTAAAAGACCTTTCCATTGATACCCCACACGGGTATGTACATCGAAAAAAAAAAAATCATCCCTCAGTTACATGTATGGGGGGCCCCACCCCCAATTCTTTTTTTTACTATTTAGTGTCATATTTTTGTAGCGGTTCATACAACACATATTCCCATCAAATTTCATCACTGTAGTACTTATAGTTTCCGAGTAATTCGGCTGTGACAGACGGACAGACGGACAGACGGACAGACGGACATGACGAAACTATAAGGGTTCCGTTTTTGCCATTTTGGCTACGGAACCCTAAAAAGGACAAAATAATCATAATTTTTTGCTCAAAGTTTTAGAAATAGCTCTAAATAAGGTGAATTATAATTATTATATTTAGTTTAACATTCTTTCTAATATAGAGTAGCTAAAATGTTTGTGAATACTCTCAGGAAACGAGGGACAAATAGATAACGCTGTGGTTAATTGGTAACACAGTGGTATCTCAATCACAATCTTTATACTTTCTTCAATTAAAACTAATCATAATGTGAAAAAAACTATCAAACTAAAATTATCAGAACTATTTGTTTAATAACAAACATTAAAATCGCTGAAAATATAACAACTTAATACTAAGAAATATTTCTCATTTTTTTTGCCTATAAAGCCGTTGTTTTTCAGTCGCTGTTTACGCCATTAAGTCTGAAATGTTATACCGTAACAATAGACGCATTTTTCCTGAAATAAAAATGACATATTATGTATCTAGCCTATCTGAAACCTAGTTAAACATTGTGAGATATGGCGTTTCGACTTTCTCCGTGTTCGGCATCATAAGGGTCACAGTGACAGTTAAATAAAGTCCATTTTTCTCTCCACCTTTAATTTGCAAGGTGCGGGTGCCTATATAAATAGAGTGAGTCGCCCGCGCGCCTCAGTTGTAATATCACCATGCAGAAATGACTAGGTTTCAGATAGGCTAGATACATAATATGTCATTTTTATTTCAGGAAAAATGCGTCTATTATGTAGTCTGAGCCTATCTGAAACCTAGTTAAACATTGTGAGATGTGTTTATTATCGCATGGTGGAGAGAAAACCAACTGTGACCCATAAGCTACTGATGAGTATATCAGTAGATAAATATTTGAATCTATAAATTTATAATGCATAGATTTCTAGGTAATAGATATACTAAAAAGAAAGGTATAAGTATACATAAGACTTAAGTACTTCCTTATTATTCCTGACTTGTCAGAAAGTTATGGAAGGTATGTACCTATACATATGTATAGGTAGGTATTTATACATATGGATACACACAGTGCCTCTTCGAAAGCAATACTATAAGTAATTATTGATCAAAATCTTGTTATTGTCAAGGCAATATTTTTAACATACACTAGCCGAATGGATGGAACCAGTGAAATACTTTGCAACAATATTTAAAAGCTGTAAAATGTAGAATATCGATCCAGGCCGCTGGGGCTCAGGTCAGCACATGCTGACTAGGGTATGTAATTCTGGACTGACCTCAGAAATGCAGCAGCCGACCCTGGAGCCTCGAGGACCTGCTCAGTCAGCCCCGTACGACGACACGGCCTGCAACACCTGGCGCGGCATCTAGTCCTTGGAACGAGGAGTGGTGCTTGAAGGGAAGATAATTTTACTAAATATCTCAGCCTCATCAGCTACTGGAAAAGATTAGATGAAGGCTGTGACACTGGCGGATAACTAAGTATTCAGTTTTTCAAAACATGATGCAGGTCACTATATTCATATTCTAGATTGACAAGTAACACACAGTCTAATTTTGTATTCTAACTAACTCGGCGGTTAACGAGTTCCTGTGCAGTCCTACTAGGAAGGAAAGTTATTTTATAAGCCTTTGCACCGATTTTGTGGGCTACTATCATTCTGTATCATCATGTGTGAATATTATGAGCTCTGGCAGCATTCCTTGGTAGATGACATCAATTAATAAAGATTGATTAACACAACAATAACAATTGTAATAGTTGATAAATGAAACCCGGCTAACATGTCTTAGCTGGGTAAGTAAATGATCAGTCATGCCACCAGGATAAGTAAAATGTTCAGTACTTCATATGGAAAACATTAACAAGGTCACCTTTAGGTATGTTCGTCAACACTAAGGGCAGGTCTCGGCCAAAACCTTAAGGCTTCGCCTTGTTGCAACTTCAAAGGTACGTAGGTAGGTACCTACTTACATTGTTGTAGGTTCGATTTTGAAACCATTAAGTCAACCTAGATAAAACAAAATAAAATAGCTCGATTAAATAAAGATGGTACGTAAAGATGATGCAACGACAGCCAACATAGACACTCTAATCTGTGGAAGCAACAATCATGGTGGCGGGAACATGGACAGTTGGACGAGCCACCTCGAGCCTGACTTATCAATCAGAACTGACAGTTCGCCAACAGCAGATAGCTTGCGGCTATCTATAGGTAAACTTAGGTAGTTAGCTATACCCAAGAAAAAGTTCTTGGACATCGATATGACAGTGGAACGGCGAATAACTGTGACACTCTTTAAAACAAAAAGGCTTGTTGTTGTCCAGCTAAGGAAGGTTACCTACTTCAGCGACCTGGTATTGCATTCTGAAAGAACTGCGAAGAGTTAATATTATGACTAATAATTATTACTTATTTAGAAAGTTTTCAGCAAACTCTAATAAATCAAGCAGCTACCATGTCACCGCTGCCCGGTTATAACTCTGTACTAGCTTAGTAGATATATATACCAGTTTTAGCCTTCAGCTAGAGGCCAGAGAGCTCCAAAATGAGATGCGAGTACGAGCATGACACAAGTAATTTTTTACTTGGTAACTAGTTACGTAACTAACTGAAAGATCCATAAAACAGTTGAGGATTACTCAAAATGGAATTGTGAAAACGGCACGTCTGCATCTTAACCAGTCAGTCTAAGTAGTTTCAGCAGATACAGTGTTGAAAAATAGTTATGAAACGTTTGCGCCAGAATCGAATTAAAAATACATTTTCATTAGAGAAGCCGTTTAGGCATGAATAGGTACTTTCACCCTTTGGATTGTGCTCCAAATGATGACCTTCGAAATTCATAGAAATTTAATGACGACTGCCATTGTTTATTATCTAGCCCCGTACGTTGATTAGGGCTGCGGCTACACGTGATGTGATACACAGTACACAGTAGGTATATGCATGTTCCCAGAATAGTGGAAGTTATAATTTTACCAAAAGGTAGTCGTCTCGTGCAAGAGCACCGTTACTCGATTTATTCGCTACACAACTAACAACAAAACTAAAACTACAACTGTAGACAGCTGCTGCGTAGGAGGTTCACGCATTTTTCAACAAAGAGCTCGGATACACACTCACAATCCACTGGGACATAAGGAAGACAGCTAATATGGTGCCACTCAGAAACCGCGATGACACTCCGATCATGATCACCCGACAGTAGGATCATAATAAATTCGGTAACTTGTGAAGCGGTATGGTATAGCAACAGCGACTTTCACGAAATCAGGAATTAGCTCAGTGCTTTTAGGTTGAACACTCGCCGGTGGGATTCACTTTGCTCATAGCCGAGAAAAGAAAAGACTCAAAGCTGGAATCTGCCGATGTGTCATGACACTTAAGATAGTGTCTGGGGGGTCACTTTATATGACGAAAAACGAACTTTCAGTGCACGCTCTATCTGTTTGTATGTATTAAACGTGCCGATTGCACGACAACTCTCGTTCGTTCGTTTCTCATCAGTATAGAGTAACGCTCCTGTACTTACCGTGCGTCACCATTCCCATGAGCAGTCCAATGATCTTAAGGCAGTTTAGAACAAAAGCTGCATTAGACAGTTTCTTCAGCAGAGACATCGAAATAAAAAAATGATTGCACAACTATCCCCAGGAGCAGTCTACAGGTCACTTTGGGCAGTTCAGAAGAAAGCTGCTTTAATAGAATACCCTACCTCAGCGGAGGCATCAAATTGAAGTGCTATAACACTTTTAGAAGCGGTGCACGTTACCCGATTTGTCGTCATCCATGCCGATGCGGCTACGGCGACTGCAGGTGGTTACTCAGGCTTCCTTGGTGTGCCCTTGTATGGCTAACATGACCAACCTTGGCAGTAAACGTTCGTCTGCATATGCCAAAATCACTGATGAATAGCGCACGTTACTCGATACCTTCTAAATAAGTCACTCATAATGATGGCTGATGATGATGATGACCGTGCTAGCAATAGTGCAGGCGGTTTCGCTGAGCATAAAATCTCTTCCCAGACAGGGGGCGTTTGGATCTGGCAACCAGAACAGGAGTGCCAGGTGTGCGCAGCGATGCAGGTGGGACAACACAGCCGCCAGGGCAGGAGTGCATGGCTGGGTCTATGCAGCGATGCAGGTAGCACAAACCGGTGGCCAGGGCCAGGACCGGGTGTACGCTGCGATGCAGGTGGCACAAAACGGTGGCCAGGGCCAGGACCGGGTGTACAGCCGCCAGGGCAGGAGTGCATGGCTGCGTCTATGCAGCGATGCAGGTACCACAAACCGGTGGCCAGGGCCAGGACCGGGTGTACGCTGCGATGCAGGTGGCACGAGACGGCGGCCAGCGCAGGAGCACAGGGCCGGGTGTATGCTGCGATGCAGGTGGCACGAACCGGTGGCCAGGGCAGGAGCGCAGGGCCGGGTGTACACTGCGATGCAGGTGCCACAAGACGGCGGCCAGCGCGGGAGCACAGGGCCGGGTGCAGGTTACACGAAACTTCAATTTCACCGAATCGGCCTGCCTACCCTCAGCGGGTAGGTACCGGCGGATCACATTACTCGCCGCACATGCCACAATGTCCCAACATACTGAAACTCGGAGCCACGTGCTTCCTGTAAAAAATCCTATGACGGTCCTGGAAAGCTCCTGTTTGTAAAGCCTTACATAAGCTATAATCAAGTGCATTATTGTAATAGCAAAGTTTTTATCAACTGTTTTCTAAAAATATTAGACATTGAGGGTAGAAAAATATATTTTTATTATTTTTTCCTGTATAAAATTAACATATGCTTTACTTAAAGCGGTCATTAATGTAAGTATCTAGCTCAAGCGGCACTAGTAGGACCGGAATATGTGATCAATCATCACCACGACTATTGAATCGGACCCTACTGCGTGGGATAAAAACCCCAAGCGCCGGAGCATTATGACCAGTGGCCGAGCTTTTAAAAGCAGTAAATAATAGCATTTTACTCACGGCTTATCAACTCAAACCTTCGTTGCGAAATCCTCAGCAATGGCTGCGTGCGCAGCAGCCGGCAGGCCCCGCGCCGCCTGGTCCGCATCACGCTACAGCTCCCGGCAGCGAGGACTCCGCAAATTCAATATTATATTTTTCCCCGTCGGAGCGAAGCCGACGAGAACCGTGGCTACCTTGAGCCATTTTGCCGAAGTGTTCACTTCAAAAATCAAAAACCAACTGAGGCGCGCGGGCGACTCACTCTATTTATATAGGCACCCGCACCTTGCAAATTAAAGGTGGAGAGAAAAATGGACTTTATTTAACTGTCACTGTGACCCTTATGATGCCGAACACGGAGAAAGTCGAAACGCCATATCTCACAATGTTTAACTAGGTTTCAGATAGGCTCAGACTACATAATATAATATGCTCAAATGTTATATTTGTACCATAAATTGAGTAACAGATACCTGAAAACTATAAGAAAAACCCCTGAGTTACTATAGCTACAACTGCGTTACTGAAAAAGTAACGAAGTGTAGCGGTAACGCAGTTGTAAAACAATAACCTATTTGAAGTTAGTACTTAAATGAATACACATACATGGGATATCAAAATGCCCTCATAATTGTTACTAATTATTACATATATTGCATGAAATAAAATAATAAATATCTATAAAACTCACCGTATGTCGCCGGTAACTCAGTGGCGTCACAATAAATACACGCGCTTCTCTCCAGGACTCTCATCCGAAAGACTTGGTCATTTTATCCATCCCGCTCTCCTTCCTGCACTCCGATACAAATACACAGCCATTCAAATGATCTTAGGTGTAAGAAAGTGAAAAAAAGTTTATTTATGATTGAATTTCCTAGGGTAACCTAGTCTAGGTGTATTTTTGCTTAGGCCTGGGGACTCGGCCAGGAATATTAATTGTCCCATAATATGTTCATATAATATCATGATTATTACCGTGAAGTAAAGTTTAAATAATGACATATTCGTTATAATATTCAAAAAAATTGTTTCCATAATAATTTTTTACACACGTTGTGCTTGTTTCATATGACTCGCTCCGAGGGACAGACAATTTTTGTATGAAAAACAATTGCGTTACCAAAAACAACAACAGAGTTACCGTAATTTGTAAATAAATAAAGTATTTTACATAAATCCATTATATTTTCTGTGACCGGTGTCTTATTTAATTGCTACAGACGGTAGCTATATTCCTGAATTTCATTATTTAATTTTAAAAAAATGTTTCTTTGTAGGGGACCGATAATGGTCCCTAAAATAAAATAATGGCCCATTCATCAATTGAAAAAAAAAATGTAAATACCTAATAACAAAAGTAGGTAGAAATCACAAGTAAGAACAATAACTTATATTAGTTAATTATTGTTTTGTAGTTTTTGTACCGAGTAAGTACGTATGAATCACTAAATCTAGACAGACTAAATCTAGTCATACTAAATCTAGACAGACTTTATATTTAAGGAAATGTAGAGCTTAAATCATATTCGCCATACACCCGTAAGAGTTAAGACCAATTACAATATTTTCGTCAAACTCTCTCACCACTCACCCGTTAAACACAACTAATATTTACACTAATAAAATATGCATCTTAATGAGTTTAATAACTCAGTTACGTAATCCATTGAACTTGAACTATGTCTTAATAAAAATACGATAAGACAAGTGTTACAAACGTTAAAATTCTTTGGCAAAATCACAACCGTTTTAATTAAGTACTATAAAATTCCCCTTAAAATTGGGTCAGCTTATTTTGTCTAGAGGTTAAGAAAAACAATGTTATAAATACAGTAAGTAAAAATATCATAAACAGCTGAATGGAGAAAACAATTACACAATTAATAGACAACATACTTACAAGATCCTTGCATTGCATTTTGCATTGCACTTAATCCGATATAAAGATGGACACTAAAAAGTATTTTCAGCAATGACACTGTAGTGACCTCTAAAAAGTTTATACTTAACAAAGTATTTACACAATGACGCATATATATAAAAAATAACCTACTGTAGGTACTAAAACAACAAAAGTTAATTCTCTCTTCCTCCGTTTTTGTTGTTCGGAACAAAAATAAGTCACAATATTACGCGTTCTGTTCAAGGTAATCTACCTCGTGGTCGGTTTTTCGTATTCCGAGACCCAGTGTGCGGCTGATCCGCTCAGAGAGCCTAGTCTGGCGAATAGCATTATAAAATAATAGAGTGACGCCGACCCGCGCCGCGACCGTCGCTTCCCCGCCATCTTTTAAATAAAAAACTCGATAATAACAATAAAAATAATGATAAAACAGTCCCAGTCTATAGTCGGCTAAAACCGCGAGTAGATAAAGTGACATTTACGGAGTTTTCGCGAGTTAGTGCCAAGTTTTGGTGGCTCTTAGCAGTTGTTTTAAACAAACACCGCGCGTCCAAAAGGTATTTTAATTGAGTTTTTTTCTGAAATTATGCATGGAACCATTTTATTTAAATTACGTGATTTAATTAACATTGCTGTTCATGCTAATGAAACAAACGTAGGTACAAATACAAACAAAGACTGTGTAAGTAAAACCAAGTTAAAATATCAATACAGAACTGAAGCAGATACCGCGCGGATCGCGTTACCCAAGTGGCACTGCAAAACATATCAATCGACATGTGTTTACAGGATTACGTGGCTGAAGGACAGTGCTATTGTAGCAAGGAATACAAGCCGACATGGACGAGACAGGCGAGGCCCAGGCGCAGGCGCATACCTTGCTGGGACAGAAGCCACAGACCCCGCAGCGACAAGATACCAAGCTAACTAGGACATTGAGATCATGTGAGTAACTAAACTATGTATGTATAGGTAACTATAAAACTCGGTTATGGAGCTATTTCAAAGAAATAAATTTTGAGCATCAAAAGTTTTTTTTAAATTGAAAATAATTGTGTGGTACTTTCTAGAAACAAAGATTGTTTAAATTTGGCGCGATGAAACAGCATGTGAATTGTATCGATCGAATACACATCCGAACAAAAAAAAAACAGTTTTTTCTTGTTAATCTCATATTTTTCTACTGTATTTACATATATTTATGTACCTATACGAACTTCTCTTTCATAAAAACATGGAAAATTATTGGTTAAGGTCGAGGTATGATAAATTGGTAGAGTCGTGAAGATAACAAGTGACAGTATGTGTAAGTTTCGGTAGGTTTATCTAAAACTATTTATGATGGCACCTTTTTGGGGAATTAAGCGCATTTTTATTTTATTTAATACGCTGAAATTATTATTTACTCGCATGACTCGCAGTAACTATATCAATATAATCAACTCTGAATCTGCAAACAAATTAGGCTGAAATAAACTATTTTCATTCATAACTGAAACCAATAATTCCATAAGATTCACCAAAGCCTTCAAATTATATCAGACTAGGTGGGCCTCATCAGATAGCTATATAATAACCATCAATAAATCTTCGGTTGCTTAGAATTACTTCTGCTTTTGAGTCTGCCATAAGGCATTAAGTCGACGAGTATCTAATGAGGTATAAGGTTTTCCTTAACATCGTTTTATATGAATTTGTGTTTGTATGTGTAAATTGAATTCGCTGTATTTAACTCATGACCTTGTTACCTTATCATATTACTATGGAATAATCGATAAAAGTTTTATTTTAATTAAACAGAAAATCTATCCCTTAGAATTCCATACACAGTTTGTACCTATTCAACACTTTATGTGCAAATAAACGTAGGTAGGTATACTAGGTATACTAGGTATGTCTTCTTTAGATTAAAAGCAAAACACGTGCACAAATAAAACTTAAATGTCAATTTGTAATACAAACGTGTAATACTTATATTCTAAATACTAACTCCAACTAAGTTTCCAACGTGATTTGTACGAATGATCTCTATCTCGTAGAGTTGGCAGACGCTTACATTGAATAATCTTTTGGGTTTTGTTATTTTATGAATTTTATTTAATTATTACTTTGGAATGAGCTGAATGAAATTTTCTTAAGTATTAATAGTATGTCTTAGGTGTCTTAGGTGTCTAAGGTGGTTTTCATACTGCCCAGCATCTCGCTAGATTCGTTATTTTCAGTGGGTTGGACTGTACTTGTTTTCTATACAAAAAGGGACAGTAATTCTCGCAACATGCATCGTTATGACTACAATTACATGCCGAGTTGCAGAAAGGGACTTTAAGCTAATGTCGACATTAAATCTATGTCTGTCTCTTTCTGTCCGTATACTGTCAAAGCAAGGCAACAATACATTTAATGCCGACTTTAACTTAAAGATCCTTTCTGCAACTCAGTGATAGAATGATAACCGAGTAAAGATAAGCGTCCACCTTTCGGCTTCGTTCGCAACGGACGCATCGCATTCAGCATTATTTGTATAGAAACTCACACAAGTTCGTCAACTTCATCGGCATTGCCGACGCCGTTTCACCATACATTTATGAAAATTCGTTTGGTCTGAGACGTACGATACCGATCGATATCGATAGGTCGACGTTAACCTTAATAACACAGCTATTTCCAATGTTGAAAATCAAGTCCTTCTAGTATCAAGGGTGAGTGGGTAGAAGCTGGTTACTAAAGTACCTAATCAGCTTGGATTAGCGCAACGTAGCTCGAACCGCATAGCGATATCAGACGCCGATGTACGTTCAATACACTTTACTAAGGGTCACCTTCTGAGATGTTTTGGCGGGAATCCTGTTGAACGCGACATATTGTAATGTACTCGATTATTGGTAACACACGAGTCAAATCCATATAAGTTTTAATCATTAATAGTTACTTTATACTTAATCGAATCCAATTAAATTGAATTTATGTTGGCACTTCTACTTCTACTTCATTGCTTCTAATCTAACAAAATTATTATTATTATGTACTTACTTAAGTATAACATTTATAACAATTTGGCGTATTTACATAGTCTTCCACCAACCGCTTCAAAGTACTTAAGCATATACATACCAACATAAATATATTAATTTATTGCTGCTAGTTATACAGTCGCTTGTGTATTGTAAAGGTGATATGATATTGCCTAGTTCAAGCTAAAGCGTGGGCTCATTTCCTTTACTCAAGTAAGTTAGCAACTAGAACATAGAAATACAATGATTTGGAATGTGTTTCGGTGGCAATCATTAACTTGACTGCTATGCCGAAAGTCCCGGGTTCGATTCCCGGCTGGGGCAGATATTTGTTTAAAGACAGAATTCTGGTATTTGTACTCGGGTCTTGGGTGATGATATTATTTATATTCAATATGTATCTATCTATGTATTTGTGTAGATATATTATCAGCTGTCCGATACCCATAACACAGGATCTGCCTAACTTGGGGTCGGATGGCCGTGTGTGAGATGTCCCCACATATTATTATTATTTATTATTATTAAAGCTAGCCGTTTGTCACCGTAGTAAAATTAGTCCGTTAGATTAAAATCCGTCTGACTGTCCATAAACACTCACTGCCTTGAAACATAATGGAAAACTAATAGGTACTTATTACGTTCCTATAAGAGGAAGAGAGTGTAGAGTTAGTAATAGGGATTACTTATATTGCTTTTTTTAGATACTTAAACTTTTGGGACATCCTGTATGTAGAGATATCATTGTCAATAAACATCCCGAAGGCAAGACACGACATAGTTTAATTGTGGCAACTTCAGAAATCGAACGGGCTGTAATGTTGACATGCTCTGTCCATTATATTATTGGTTTTTTGACATTCGAAATCCCATACATATTTGATCACTGCAAAGGTAAACCAACTTTACTCACCAGAAATAAGGAAACTTCAAAAATACAATAACATAGTGGAAGCTTATAGAGCTTGAAGGCGAAGATTATGGCAACATTTTTTTATCTCATAAATAAACGCTAGTTCCTTTCACTGATACAAGTCCACCCTATACACTTCTTCTTTATTTAATGTTCGTATACTGTGATAAAAGTGTGCGGCAACAAAAGCTGCTACTGCACTTCCCACACATACTTTCTCATCATTGTGTCACACCACACTACTCTCAATTTTCCTAAGTTTCTATAAAATTACATAGACGATAGGTATATCTTCTGCTGTTGAGGTATCCCATAAATAAATTAATTAACTTATGTATGAGAAATGTATGAACTAAAATGTCAAGAAAAAATAAAATACATATAATATATAGATAAATATAGATATCTTCTGCCAGTTCCCCTGTTGAGGTATCCCATAAGTTAATTAGCAGTACTTATATCCTAGAAATGTATAAACTAACCCCCAAATTCATAGAGCTTTTTGACACTTTACAATAGGTTTAAAATTGACCTTGTGACATACAAATTTCAACTTTTTCACCGGCGTAAAGAGTCGAAACTCGAAGTCAATTTTAACCTTGTTGTAAATTTACAATACGGTCTATGAATTTGAGGGTAAGATTTCAAGAAAATTACATAGTTCCTTGACATAGAAGTGGGTTGATAAACTACTTGATTATGTAGTGCATAAATAACAAGCTATGACTCATCCTAACATGTGTAGTTAAATCAATAAGTTTAATGGCTTAGACAAGCTATGACCTAATGAGAAGTAAGATATTACTATTCTCGGCTAGTTTGACCTTTATCACATGCTTAATATTTTATTTATGTAGGCATAATCTCATTTCTTTTAAGAGCATCCCACTTGTTTAACTCACTGGCAATTGAATGCAGTGATATTGATTTATTTAATAGTGATGTCAAGAGCATTTATTATTTCTTAACTGATAAGTTTAGTTCTAAGTTTGTCTAGCTTTTTTTTTGTGTTGCAATTATCTTACCTTTAAGAATGTAGGTTTTAGTTTTATTAAAATTTTATTCGCAATTGGTTGTACTAACAGCGGCTTCCCTGGCTTTTTTAATTTGTAAGCTATTAGTGAAAACTTTTAATTGGCTTTTTGTTTTTTACTTTTTACTATATATAATAAATGTGTTAGCTGTAAGTTTTCTTAAATAAATAAATAAACAAGTAAGATTTTCTAGACTCTTCATTGCCAATTTGTGAGATTCAAAGATATAGAGAAACTAACAAAAAGTTTCCAATTTGCATTTTGTTTGTACCTGTATTCTTTTGACCAGAAAAAAAAATGTATTTAAGACAATTTTAAGGGCAAGCACACATCACTGGCCACATAAAACATAAGTAAATTACATTTGAAAAGTACATTTAAAAAGACTTTTTTTTATTAAATTTATATTACGTCAGGGGATCAAAACATCATATTGGTTAATTATGCAATAACCATCGCGAATCATTATTTTATTATTTATTGCAACCACAGATTGTGGGAAATACTACCTACTAACTAATACTTAATATTTATTTATGCCTACATAGGTATAGGTAGGCAACAATATAATATACATAATATATTATATATATATATTACCCTGGTATTTTATAAGTTCCTATAATATGAATATATAGTATATAAGTCCTATCCTATCCTCATAAATCTTCCTATATCGATATTTTCTGGTTTAAAAAAGTAATTTTGTTGTTAATAGTGACATTGAACTAAATTCATTGATTCTAAATATTGTCTTTGTCTACAACAGTAAACAAACGAAATCTCACCTTGACAAAATACACATACAATATTATTATAATGTAGTATCATTATAATAACAATGTAATGCGTATAGTTTATACTCGTAATATATTATGAATATCAATACAAGTTTCGTAATGTATGTAAGTTAAATTATATGTAGTAAGCGGCTGGGCCGATTTGGAAAAAATACATCCCTAATTAAAATATCCAAATATGGAACTTTAAAATCTTTAATAAGTATTACCTATGTACAGGCATGGCATAATTAAGTTCGTGACTTCGTGAACTACCTTATACACATACCTACAGGGAGGCTTGAGTATGTTACTGTTTTTATCAATCTGAGGACCACAAGTTATTTATAAACTTGATTCATTTTCATTCATTCATTGTGTGGGAACTATAATTATGGATGAAGGTCTCACTTGATGTTATAGTCATAGAACCGTATTATCTGTGTCATGTTATGGTACTTTACGAGGACGGGTGCCGTATTACTGCCAACTCACCGTTTCCAAAGCGATAGTGGTTATGTGCCATTGTTGTTATAATGATGAAAAAAGAAGTAAGGAGGGTCTGCTCAACGCGAACTTTCGCACGAATGAAGTGCTAACACCATAGGACGTTTATAATGGGAACAATTAGGTATAGTTTTATTATTCTTTAGTAATTTATGTCTTATTATTAATTTAGGGCCAGTTTTCGGACTCTACTTGACCCATGCAATACGAATTTAGTATAGCTTTGTAAACACTGAGTTGGCAGGAATAGGGCTCATGTACGGAAACCAAATGCATGGTAACCTTGACACACAGACACACAGATTGTTCACACAGTCCGCTTCCGAAGTCGGAATATATTATTACATTGTCGTCGCTTAGCAAATTTTTGTTTCGTTTTTGACCCACTAGCAATTTTTTTTCAACTAGAGCATAAAAAATAAGACGTGGCACTTACACCTCGTTTGATGCATATCATTTTGTGTGGGGATGGAAAGAAAACATTCATTACCGAGTATGTTTGTTGGGGAAATTATTCAGGAGCGTGAGTGCCATTCTGGATGTAAACACAGTAAAACACACAGATAAAATAATAATGTGAGTAAAAAAGTAAGTCTCTAGCAGTATAATTGGTAACGAGAAATAACTAATGTGTCGTTACCGGATGGACGGAGTCCTCACCAATGCTCTCTATTGTTTTGATGTCCCTGGGTTTGTACCCCAGGCGGAAAAATTGACAAAATGGCCAGTGTTATAAAGAAAGGAGGGAGATCTACAAACGTTTCCACGAGTTTTGTCTCCGCCTAATAACTGTTTGAGACATAATAAAACCACTGTATAAAACGTATAAGGCTTTTTTAGGCTCAACTCTCACCCCTTTGGAGATATAAGAAACATTCGTAAGCAAAACATGATGTACTAATCCTAAAATAACAGTATTTATGCGTTTCCTAAAGATCAAAATTCAAACAGCTAATTTTCCTATTCCAGGCTGCTTCATTCCGCAACGCTACATCCTGGGAGTGATGGGTCTGCTGGGGGTCTGCAACGCGTACACCATGAGGGTCTGCCTCAACCTGGCCATCACCCAGATGGTGAACCACACCAAGGCTGTCGGCCACCACGACGACCCGGACGCCTGCCCGACCGACGCCATCGATATTGTCAACACCTCTATAGTTTATCCAGCTGGACACATATCAAAGCCTGTGAGTATTTTGTTACACCTATCTAAACTAGTATTTAAATAATGTGATATGGTATAGGTATCTAGAATTCATAAATCAATGGAACTGGTGATTATATTCTGACTGCTTTATGATAGGTACTTACTGATAAGAAATACATGTTTATTTTATTGAACACTACAAACGCTAAAAAGTGATACTTATTGTTTAGTTGACACCAATAATGTAATTTAAACAGTGCACAACTCTAAGGGCGCCTTCAAATTAGTCGCTAATTGTCGCGCGGAAGCAGCGCTGCTGCAGCGCTGCAGCCGCGCTGCTGTCAAAATCCATATAAATTTTGCAATTTAAAAGATGCGCGACTGCAGCGCCGCAGCAGCACTGCAGTCGCGCGTTAATAATTTATATGGAATTTAGACAGCAGCGCGGCTGCAGCGCTGCAGCAGCGCTGCTTCCGCGCGACAATTGGCCATGCTACCAATTTATGATATGTATTTTTTATAATTTATTTTGAAAATATAGACCATTTTAAGAAACTAATTTCGTTATTTTTGATTTTTATTCATTACAACTATTTTTAATATAATTTTAAAATTTGGCCGGCTGAATGGATGTATGACGTCACAGAACGTACTAAAATATTGGTGCCTTTGCCTGCGCCACAAAAAAAGCAAGTGTCACTTAACGTCAGTGAGCTAGAATGTCATTGTCATCTGTCATCTAACTCTTAACCTACAAATAATACTCTGTGAAGCAATAATACTCACTGAAGAAATACTATCTCTGTTCTTGTTGTCATTGTAGTATCCACTGGTTATTATTTATTCGTAGTAGAGATTCAAAACAAGGTAGAAAATAAATAAATTAAATCAATAAAAAGAAATAAACACACGGGCACCTACTCTGTGCACACGGGTGACACGGGCTGTGAGATTCACAGAGTACATGAGGTTTGCGTTTATTGACGTTTGACGTTTACTTTTGTTTTGTAGGCAAATGCATTCTGTGCATATATCCTAATCAGTATGTATATTATACTCTATGATCCTAATGTGACGTCATAGAAAGGACAAATTAAGGTTATTAGTTTTTATTGAATAATTTAAAAAATAGAGACCTATTTTAAAATCTGATGACCAGAAATTGTACTGGAAGCATATTCCTCGAAACGGTTTTAAGCATTTCATTCAAGTTCAAAAAGTTGGCATGGCCAATTAGCGACTAATTTGAAGGCGCCCTAATAGTGTTCTACGTATTTTGGGAAGTTACATCCGCAGAACTATAATAACTGTCATAGTTAAATTGATGTTAGGTATTTTCACTAATTAAACTGTTTTATTTTAGCTATTATTTGCCCCAAGGTCATCCCCATCAGTCATAAAATTAGGTTGATTTATTAGGATGTGTTAAAAAGCAATTAAAATGTTCCATGTATGGGTCAAGTCTTTAATGCCTTTTCGAGGACATCCAGATGTTAGTTTAAAGCTTGGGACTCAGTTTTATTGTTATTGATGTTGGCTCTTGTAGCTAGATTAATGGAAAATGCCATGTGATTACTACTGAATTACTGTATAAGCGAATTAATTATGAAAACTCATTAAGCTTACATACAGCTTATGTCCAGTTTCTCACTTACTATTATTATGTACCGTATATAGAATCATAATCCCCTGGTTGTGTGTTGTGGCAAGCCTCTAGTAAGTACGGGTTTTAAAATTTATGAAACCGAAAAAGGGTTACGTTTTCTCCTGTCATAACTTTATCTAAAAATATCATTTTTTCAAACTCGTATATTGCAGAACCCGTATTAGAGGCTCTGGAGACATTTTATTTTATTTTATTTTATTTTGTTCGGAAAACTAGAGACTTATAACAATGTATGTAGCTATATCTTAAAGTAACAGGAAGTCAATTAAAGTTTCCACTGATAGTAACATTGTAGACACTTGAAAACAACGTCGTAAGCATTATTCAATAATGTAGAACTATTTAAATTAAATATCCTACTAATCTTATGCTAAGCTTGTACCTTAGGATTTTATTATTTGCAGTACATACATTATTTTATACTATTTATCTATTGTACCTACTTAATAACTAATAACAGTAATACTTGATAATAACATTTTGTTTTATGTTGTTGAAGTGACAGTGTAAATAATTTTAACATTATAGATAAATATAGGCTACGGTTCAAAAAACATATTACTAAGCTTACGCCTCGCTGATGAGATACTTGAGTGAAAGATGTCGATGTCAATGTGTTCTACTAATTTATTAAAATTGTTGCACGCTCGCCATAAATAAGTGTTCTGTCTGTAATTAGTGGATACATTCGGAACGTAAAATGTTGGTGGAGATCTTCGAGGTCTGTTCGGTACGTAATAATTTAATCTAGACAGAAGCTCGGGACAGTCGACATCACCCCTTGCTATTTTCATGAGAAGGAGGGAGTCAGCAATTTCGCGTCTTCTGTTTAATGGTAACAGGTGCATACGGCGACATGATGCAATATATTCACGTACTTTGGATTTGATACGGTAGTTAAGAAAACGAATGAACTTTTTTTGGATAGCCTCAATTCTGTTAATATAAATGTTGTACCGTGGGTTCCATACCTGCGATGCATACTCCAGACAACTTCTAACATACGTACAATATAGAATCTTGAGAGTTTTTGCATTTTTAAAATCCTTTGATGAACGCATTATAAACCCAAGATTTTTTGAGGCTTTTTTAACAATATTATTGAGGTGAGTGTCAAAAAGTAGTTTTGAATCGTGCGTCACACCTAGATCACGGATTGTATCAATCATTTGCAAATTATGCCCCTTCAAAGAATAATTAAAAGTGATTCCTACCTTTTTTCTAGAGAAAGTTACAGAGAAACATTTAGCGGGATTTAAATCCAATTTATTTTGTGAACAATAATTGTCGAGCCGCATAAAATCAGCCTGTAACTCTTCGGCATCTGCGATGGTTCTTATGGGCTTATAGATTTTCATATCGTCCGCAAAACTTAATACCTTAGAATGATAGAAACATGAGTCAATGTCATTAATAAAAATCACGAAAAGGAGCGGACCCAAAAGAGACCCCTGAGGTACTCCACTAGGCACAATGTTCCAACTAGAAATGAAATTACTGACTACAACAGCTTGAGATCGGTTGTTAATATAGGAGGAGAACCATCTTAGAAGATCACCTCGAATTCCTGCTCTCTGTAGCTTTAACATAAGTAGTTTATGATCAACTCGATCGAACGCCTTGCTGTAGTCAGTATAGATCACGTCTGTTTGTAAGTGATTTTCCATGTTTTCCGTTAATTGATCATTCAATATCAGTAGGTTTGTCACCGTGGATCTACCTCTCAAGAAACCGTGCTGAGATGAACTAAAAGATTCACGAAGGGCTGAGTAAAGCTGCTTGTAGACAATTCTTTCAAAAATTTTAGAGATTATACAAAGTTTAGAGATAGGTCTATAATTAGGAATTAGATTTTTGGGACCCTTTTTGTGAACTGGCGTTATAAACGCCGCTTTCCATATGGTTGGGACAGTTCCTTCAGAAAGGGATTTTGTGAATAACAAAGAGAGTGGAAATGCCAGCTGCTCTGAACACCGCACTAAAAAAATAGGAGGTAATTCGTCCGGTCCGCCTGACTTATTAATGTCAAGCCCCTTGAGCTCCTTCAGCACATCATCAACAGCGACCTCAACTGAAGCGATGTCGCAGACGATGCTATCCTCCCGATAGTTATTCAGGTAATTTGTGTTATTATCCGGAGTTAGGAACATAGATTGAAAATATTCCGCAAATAAATTACAAATTTCCTCGCCAGAGTGGCTCGTTACATCATTAAAAGTCATGTTACTAGGCATAGATTTAGTAATGGATAATTTTTTCATGTGCGACCAAAAATATTTTGGATTATCAGAAATGGAACTTTCTACTTGCGCAATGTAAGTGCGATAACATTCTGCCTCTAGTGTTTTGGCTCTTTTACTAAGTAACTTTACGGTGGAATCATCGCACTTCATTTTATATTTCTGATATTTTTTTAGGTATTTGCGCTTCTCCTTAAGTACTTTTTTAAGAGCAGGTGAGAACCAAGCGGGAAATTTATCAGAGCTCGTTAGTTTTGTTTTAGGCACGTATTTGTCGCGTAAGTGGTATAAAATTTCATAGAACTTTTTGACACAGCAATCGATAGAAATGGATAAAAATTTACTTTCCCAATCAATATTCATTAATTCTTCTATAATAGAGTCGTACTTCGCTTTACAGTAACTGTATCTAGTACGTTGTGCACTTTTAAGGGGCTTATAACTAGATAAATTAAGACTGATCTGCAATGCCTTATGATAAGGGTCTAAGGACACAAGTGGGTAACTGCAATCGCTTACCACTACTTCATCGGTACACAGCACAAGGTCAAGAATTTTACCATAGTTATTAAGAATATGATTGTATTGAGAAAGATTACATGTATTCAACTCGTCTAATAATTTAAACTCGTCGTGGCTTTTAGCGTTAGTTGGTAAGAGATAGTTGAAATTGTTAGCCATGTTCCATTGTATACGGCTCATATTAAAGTCGCCTAGAACCAAATATTTATCCTGTGGGTATAACAGCATTATTTCGTTTAATTTGTCAAAAAAGTTTATTAATTGTTGAGAGAAGGAAAGGCCTTTATTTTGTTTACATAAGTAAAGAGTCCCCACGTGGAGATAGCAACTATCACGATTGTGAGTAGGTAACTTAATTGATACCCAAATGTCCTCAGCTGTCGAGTTCCATTCGGGCCTCGGTGTTACATTCAGGTCGCGATGTGAAGCTAACAGGACCCCCCCGCCCAGCGTCTGCTCAGTTAGCTCGTAGTCTCGGTCACGACGCCAAATCATATACCTACTGTCAAATAGTTCCGAATCCTGGATACTATCCACTAACCATGATTCGGTGATAGCGATAACCTGGTAGTCATTCAATAATAGGTTTCGTTTGAACTCACTAGTCTTGCCTCGTAACTCGTACATATATGTAACACATGTCCGCAATAAAAACAATAAGCTTTTTTAATCTTTTTAGTACGGCGTCTTCGACTGGGATGAAAAAACTCAAGGTCTCATTTTAAGTGGGTTCTACTACGGCTACGCGATCACTCAAGTGCCTGGAGGCTACCTGGCTGAGAAGTTTGGAGGAAAATGGACTCTCGGGCTTGGCCTGCTGAGTACCGCACTCTTCACATTCCTGACTCCATTTGTGACCAGAGCTGGAGGTGCAACATGGCTGTTTATCCTTCGAGTCCTTCAGGGTATGGGCGAGGTAAGGTGGCTTGTCTGGTATCTAGTAATCATAACACAGTAGGTACTTATAAAAAATCTCTTCAACAGTTCTGGCTGTAATAATATTATAAAGTATATCTGTTTAGTGAATAAACAATAAAACACTAACGCAATCCAGATGGGTTAGTTCTGGTTTTTCGTTCGCAGCGCCTGGTATTTTAAAGACATCTTTGTAACATCGAGTTGTTTTGCTACACGTGGAATGGTAGTAAAGAAACGTTTGTTATTTTGTGAACTATTATGTTGTAGACTCAATAATAATCAAATGCCCACTAACATTTGTCACAATCCAGTTTTCCTTTCCTTCCAGGGTCCGACAATGCCTGCTCTCATGATAATGCTGGCTCGCTGGGTGCCTCCTCATGAGCGATCGTTCCAAGGAGCGCTGGTCTTCGGAGGAGCACAGATCGGGAACATCTTCGGTTCCTTCATGTCAGGTGTCCTGTTATCTGATGACAACGACTGGTCCTATGTGTTCTTCTTCTTTGGAGGGTTCGGACTTCTATGGTTTGCTTTGTGGGTAAGTAGTTGAAGTTGGATTTTCAAAGTAGGTACATAAGCTATTTTACTTCTATGTATTGATTAATCATAATCTCTATTATTAGGATTTTGTAAATGGTAGGTAAATCTACCTAATAAAAACCACGGTTACGTAAATAATTTTAGTTTACCGTCCAAGAACCGCTTAGCATCGCCTTCAAAAGTCATGACAGCGATCGTATTAAAGCCGATCTACTTGACTAATTTATCAATTAACATATTGAGCGATTCATTGATACATAAATATCTCCTTTATCATTCCAGAGTCTCTTCTGCTACAGCACCCCGAACACGCATCCGTTCATATCTAAGAAGGAACTTCACTACCTGAACACGAACGTGACAACAGCTGACAACAAGGGAGCCAAGGACCCAGTACCTTGGAAGGCGATCCTACGATCAGCACCCGTCTGGGCTTTAGTTTGTGCTGCTGTAAGTATACTTGTCCATATCGGTATCAAACTTAAGAACTAGACTAGGGTATTGGAATACCGGTGAAAGAAGTTGGGCAAGATAAGGTGAGTCACTGACTGCCCAGGGTCTTGAGGAATCACCTTTCTTGCAATACTTCTTGGTTAACTTGGAAAACCATACCTACTATTAAACCTGGACTATAGTAGGTACGTCAAGTTGGAACCTTTATGTTTATATTTTAGAGCTTAGTCCGAGGTTTCTCAAAGAGATAAAATAATAACGCTACTGTTAAAAATTGTTGTAACGAAACTTTACTCATACATAATTCTAATTTCTCATTTCACGCTGCGAAATTAACAGTCAGTAGTAGGGGTATGTATTTAATACGTTTGAACTAACTAGTAAGTATTGAGCCAATATGAAATTGACTCATTACACCTTTTTTAACTTATGAATACAAGACCGTGTTTGCAAATTTCAGGTTGGTCACGATTGGGGCTACTACACAATGGTCACAGATTTACCGAAATACTCCACTGATGTGCTCAAGTTTAACATCAAAACCACTGGGACGTTGACAGCCCTACCCTACCTCGCTATGTGGCTTTCTTCCTTCGCTTTCGGCTTCATTTGTGACGTTTGCATCAAGAAGGGTTGGCACACGATCAAAACCGGGAGGATTATACATACCACCGTTGGTAAGTTAATTCAATTAAATTTATTTAAGTATTTCAGGTTTATATGACCCATAGTTTTATTGAAATTTAATAAAAAATATTTTTTATCTCCGTGGTCTAGTGAAATAATTATGTGTTTCTTATTGCTTACATAGAGGCTTTAAATTCCGTGAATATATATTTTTTTTAAATATTCCAACTTGTTGGATGAATGCGACTAACTACACCCTCTGAAATAATCTTAAATTTAGAGTAGGTTAGGTAGGTAAGTATAGGTAGGTATTGAGTATTGAGTACCCAGTTATACCTAAAAGTACAGTCACCAATATAATTCAAATACTTCGCTTTCAACTTCAGCGCTTAAAAACCCTTGTGATACTTCAAAGTACTCACAGTATCCATACATGAGTACTGTTTATAAAGCAAAATTAACTGGAATAACTGTATACTATTTCAGCTGCCACCGGTCCTGCAATCTGCATCATCCTGGCGTCGTACGCCGGCTGCGACCGAGTCGCCGCTATGGTGTACTTCGTACTGTCCATGGCTCTCATGGGTGGATTCTACAGTGGGATGAAGGTACGTATGGACTGTTAGTAGTCAGTAGAAAACCCTTCGATCAAGCTTAGATACATTTCCATCTTTTTACCTTTAGCGCCCCGTTGTCGCGATATCGCGCCGAAAAACAGTAGATTTGTATTGTGTCTTATTTCACGGTATTCAGCCGGTTAAGGCGCTAAAGACAAATTTAAGGGATCTGCATATTTTTTGCTAAACATTTGCCATTCAAATTGAAATAATTTCTAAACATTTAACACTTAAATACCCAATCGACTAACCTTGTCCATCAGTACCGTGCTATTTCTGCTCCCGCCGCTTGAGTAGTAAGCATAAACAGTTTACATTGTTCTTCTATTTGTAGGTAAACGCCCTCGACTTAGCTCCGAACTACGCCGGGTCGCTCACATCTCTCGTCAACAGCACGTCTACCATCGCCGGCATCGTCACTCCATACCTCATTGGACTCTTGACTCCCAATGTAAGTATTCTCTTACATTAAATGAGCATGTAGAGGTAAGTACCTTTATAATAATATGATTTAAATTGATGATTGAACAAGAGTATAAAGTCCTTATGAGCAATTTTGTGTGAACCACGCGGGTTCGATTCCGCTTTCCGCGTCCTGGCATTACCTATAATGCAATGAAAAATACCATTTTACATCATAAATTCATAAATATTATAAAAATCGTACTTTGTAAGTACCTGTACCTCTAAAGACCAAAGATGTAGGTACTAAGATAAATGCACAGAAAAAAAACTACTATAGAACATGAGATTTCACAATAGGATCGTTTTATAGACGATTGATATCAGTTTCCTAATCACAACTTTCATTAATTATTCCAGTCAACACTAGTGGAGTGGCGCACGGCATTCTGGGTATGCTTCGTAGTGCTGGTGGGAACCAACGTGGTGTACTGCATCTGGGCGGACGGCAAGCAGCAGTGGTGGGACGACGTGCGCCAGTTCGGCTACCCACCCGAGTGGAAGCACGGCCAGCTCGTGCCCACCGAGAGCCCAGAGACGGTGCAGGAACTGCGCAGACAGTCCAGCGTGAACAAACAGTGAAACAATGATCTCAAATACTCTGATCTTCTCCGTACTACTGCATTTCACTCAGACCCCTGAGTCACGACCATGACTTTATGACCTGTAGGTTAGGGTCTCGTTGCGTGTGTACTTTTGAAATGTTAATCAGCCATTTTGTAAACACCAGTGAGCTAGTCATAAGAATGTCTTGTTGCATGACAATGTATTTGATGAATACAAAAAATCGATTAATTAAATTGTACAAATATATTGTAAGTTGAAACTGAATGTCTTGTGCGTTAAACGCAGCATTGTAATTTAAATGTATTGTATTGTGTAATCATATTTTAACCGCCGAATGTTATCTGTTGTAATGAATAAATTGTAGTTTTACTGTAAATGTACATTATTTCATTCAAAATCACCATAGGCAGAATTTGTTGTAATTTATTTCTCAATAACATAAATGGAAGTAGTGAGCAAGAAACTTGGCTCGGTATTGTATTGTGTAATCATATTTTAACCGCCGAATGTTATCTGTTGTAATGAATAAATTGTAGTTTTACTGTAAATGTACATTATTTCATTCAAAATCACCATAGGCAGAATTTGTTGAAACCTATTTCTCAATAACACAAATGGAAGTCGTGAGCAAGAAACTTGGCTCGGTAAGAGAACAACGGATGGTGGACAATGATCTAAAAGCGGACGGAGAGCTGTTGGCAGACCACCTGCTAGATGGTCATGTGGCTTGGACAAGAGCGGCACAGGACCAAACAACATGGCGTACACAAAAGGTGGCCCCCAGCAGTAGGCGATAGAGGGCTGATAATAATAATTTCTATACACCCACTTGTTATATCAAACAAAAATATACACAAGCCGAGATTACTATTTCATAATAATAAGTAGACACGTACAATGATTTTGTTTGCTCTCACAAATACAAACAGCCTTGACAAAGTCTACTGAAACAAAAAGATAATTAAACATTAACTGTGTAAATATCTACCTAGTAACTGAATCTATGGTGTTTCTTGGTTCAGTATAGTCCAATATTCTTGTTTTGGTACTTCGCTGGGAATTATTTTGTGAGATAAGTTACCTTAAAATGACCAATCACTTTTTCAACATCACCAAAGGTTAACTGGTAGAAAATGCTGATAGCATTAAGTTCGCCTTTGTACCAATTTACTTTGTGCAATAAAGAATTTAATAATAATAATAATAAAATGAGTATTAAAGAGATAATTTAATCATGATTAACCAAAGGCTGAGGTAGCCTTTGGTTAATCATGATGAAATAATTATCTCTGTGAGGAACCCGTGTAACTATTAGCTCTAAATATAGTTAAAGCTGGAAACCTGGATGTAGTCGATAGTTGATAAATTCAACAGGTGAATGGATTAAACGAGAAGCTTATTAAATGCTCGACGGTCCTCTATGTTTATTTGCAAGCCCTAAGAAAGTACAGGCTCTACGTATCTTTTGATCATGAAATTAAGAATAGGTGGGTACTGTATATTTGATCAAAGATTAAAAAATGATAGCATCCCACTCTGTATATGAAGAGAACACAAACTCAGAAGCAGATAATAATAAAGATAATTAAAGACGTGTTCAAACATACGCGTCACTCGTCATAGTTCTCTGTCGTGTCGGTAGCTGTATTCTTGTTAGGGTTTCCTATGCGGTAATTTTATACAATCGATCGAAAACCAAGCGGTATTTATCGCTACCGGTACCGGTCACCAATATCGCGAAAGTGTGGAATGGCCTTAAAACTCTAATTCATTAATTATCTTTCACGTTTTTTTTGCGCATACTATTATCATCGAAAAGAAAACACCATACGATCAGTCCTTATTAACATTAGCATAACAGCATATTTTGTTTAATTTTTTACGATCACATAATGAACCCATCATGAAAAAACACCGTGAAAGTCTCAAAAGTCAATAGAAAAAAACATGGTGCAATTCTCAAAAGTCAATACATACAATAATAAAATACAGTGCAAATCTATAGACGATCAAACGGTCCGCAAAAATCAGACGTCAACGGACTATACGCAAGTTGTGGTGGCTGTTAAAAAAAATATAAGCAGGTAAGTGATTATTCTATTTAATTTAATTTGTTAACCATGCGCCTGTAATCCAGCTAGCTTCAGTGATCGGAACCGGTCATTGAAGTTAAGCCATACACGACACGGTCACTCAATGAATGGGTGACCAATTCCATGTAGTTGTTTTCTGGGCCCTTCCGTGCTTTGGACTGCACGTTAAGCCGTGAGTACCGGTTGCTGATCCGGCAGCATTCGTAAAGACTAGTCAAAAGGCTTCGAGTAGCTTGAAAACATCTGACAGTCGGGTTGACCACTTAGGTACCTGACAACTCTCTCAGCACGAGCTTGCTTGTGTTGGGGTCCACCAACCGGTGTTCGACTAGAGTCTCAGTGGGGATGTTATGAGTTGTGATGGATGATGTTTCGGTGGCAGGAAGCTGGCCTGCCCGAATGGAACATTCATGTAGCTATAAATCCCTTAGTTCTCAACTGGTTACATGTTAGCCATGATCTATTCCCACCGCGCTGGTCTTATTATTTTTGTTCCAAGTACCTTAATAATATGCAATTTTTATAGGTAAATCTACCTAGTGATTAAAGGACACTGTTCATAAAGTTAGAAACACAATTCGATATGGATGAGACAAGCGAGGCCCAGGCGGTGGCGCATACCTTGCTGGAGCATCAACCGCAGACACCGCAGATACAAGATACGAAACTAATAAGGACATTGAGATCATGTAAGTACCCAGTAACAGTAAAGTTAATAAGTAATTTATGAGTCCAGTAAAATTCTATTTCTTAGCCGTGGCATAGACTAATACACAGTCTATGGCCGTGGCATGGCACTGATAGTTTACCGAAAGCAAACTGTATCGAAATAGGTACTTCGACAGTTTCAGACGCAATAGCATTTTTTTATGTTCAGACAAGGCCATTGATCATTCACCATATATTATAATAATAACACCAGAACACCATTATGAAGGTTTTCTCTACCTATTGCAGGCTGCATTATCCCGCAACGGTACATCGTTGGAGTGATGGGATTGTTGGGAGTATGCAATGCGTTCACAATGAGGGTCTGCCTCAACCTGGCCATCACCCAGATGGTGAACCACACTAAATCAGACGGTTATCATGAAAGCCCTGACGCTTGCCCTAGCGACGCCATCGATATTGTTAATACTTCTGCAGTTCATCCTGATGGATATGTCTCGAAACCGGTAAGTAATTAACTGCTTCTTACCCCGAAGGCGAGCAACTATTGGGTTATGTTTGTACAATACTCACGTAGTAAGTAACTCTTGTGTTTGTAAGCATTAAATTCTGTTAGTAAATGCTAGGAATTCATCAAAAAATTCCCTCCGGCGACCGAACAATATACTTCTACCAGTGCGCCCTGCTATTTGTACGGACAATCGATTTAAAATTATACAATTTTGTTTCAGTATGGCGTATTTGACTGGGATGAAAAAACTCAAGGTCTCATACTGAGTGGGTTTTACTACGGCTACGCACTCACTCAAGTGCTTGGAGGCTACCTGGCTGAAAGATTCGGAGGAAAATGGACTCTCGGTGTTGGCCTACTGAGTACCGCTCTTTTCACATTCCTGACTCCTTTGGTTACAAGAGCTGGAGGTGCTACATGGCTATTTATCCTTCGAATTCTTCAGGGTATGGGTGAGGTAAGAAACCAGACTAAGTAGCTATACGTATGCTGGTTCAAAATTACCGGTTTCAACTAATCTTATTGGGTAATTAAATGATCATCTTCTTTTCTTTTCTTTCCAGGGTCCGACAATGCCGGCCCTCATGATAATGCTGGCCCGCTGGGTGCCTCCTCATGAGCGGTCGTTCCAAGGGGCGCTGGTCTTCGGAGGAGCACAGATTGGGAACATTTTCGGTTCTTTCATATCAGGTGTTCTATTATCAGGAGACAACGACTGGTCATATGTGTTCTACTTCTTTGGCGGATTCGGGTTATTATGGTTTTGTTTGTGGGTAAGGAGACAGAGATAAATTTGTTTTTTATTGTGTATTATAAAATATAGGGTAACGTAACGTACCTAGGGACATTTTCGACTACCCCAACTTTGAATGAAGCTATCGCAGCGTATAACTAAGATATTAATGTGAAATTTTCTTTATTCGGTAGGATATATAGTCTATTATCACTAGTATTTGTGCTAAAGCTTTAGTGTGGCCAGATTTTATTAAATTAAGATAAAAGTAAAAATGCTTGTTTTGACCCAAGGTACGTTACACGTTTGTACCTTGGGACACTGTTTCCTATAGCTTTGTACTATGGAAAATGCAAACTTCTAAATAACGCCTTATATCTCTGTTCGTATTGATTTACTGCATCTCTCTTCTGTCTAGTTTCACTCTGGCACTAATAAGAACAGAGATATAAGGCGTTATTTAGATGTTTGCATTTAACATAGTACAAAGCCATAGGAAACAGTGTCCCAAGGTACAAATTTAATCGTGTCCCAAGGTACAAAAAAGCAATATTTAACCAAAATTTAAATATCTTTATTTTTAATTTAGGAATCTTTTAGATAATTGCCATGTCATAAAATTAAATAACTGAAAAGTTATACGTGACATCCATGTCTTTATTTTGAGCATGCCTCAATGAGATAAAGCAACACAAAAAACTATACAAAAGCTACTTTTGACTCCAAAAACTTCATATTGTCTTCACCACACACTCGATGCTGGTATGATCACGAGACTCACTAGTTTTGCCAAGCGAGTAAAATACTATGCCTAGGGTAGAATTTTAATGTGTTTATTTAGCCGGTTTTTAAAATACAATCAATGTCCCGAGGTACAAGCGTCCCAAGGTACGTTACGTTACCCTAATATAGAACAATATGAGCAAGAGTAAATTACATATAACAAAACCTCACCATTTCAGAGTCTATTCTGCTACAGCACCCCGAATTCACACCCATTCATATCGAAGAAGGAACTTCACTATCTGAACACGAACGTGACAACAGCTGATAATAAGGGAGCCAAGGACCCCGTACCCTGGAAGGCGATACTACGATCTCCTCCCGCATGGGCGTTAGTTTGTGCTGCTGTAAGTATGGACGAGATATGCTTTAGCAGGTACATCATACATAGTTAACATGGATGGATAACTACTCTTGGTCCTCAGCCGTCGCCCTTAAAGGTAATGCGGACCTCATGTGGAAAACTTATTCAAATTCATAAAACATAATCCATGCTGCTTGGTATGGTAATTAGTGACCATGAGGGCTATACCGAATGTCTAAAGTTCGGTTACTGGCCGTTATATATATTATGTCAGTTGTCCGATACCCATATTACGAAATATTACAGGCTTTTACTAGGTTAAAGTTGGATGGCTGTGTGTCAGATGAAGATTCACCACATATTTAATGTTATTATTATTGCTTTATTGTTCAAAACCTTTTCCAGGTTGGTCACGATTGGGGCTACTACACAATGATCACAGATTTACCGAAATACTCAACTGATGTCCTCAAGTTTAACATCAAGACCACTGGAACGTTGACAGCCCTACCGTATATCGCTATGTGGCTGAGTTCCTTCTTGTTTGGATTTGTTTGTGATATCTGCGTCAAGAAGGGCTGGCATACAATAAAAACTGGCAGGATTATACATACCACTATTGGTTAGTAATAGCCATTGAATTTTTCTTCCTTTCCCACATTCTGCTTATTATTCCAAATTTGATTCACTACAATCAATTCAGGCACCACTGCAAGTTTATCTACCTATCTGTGGTATGCAATCATAAAAGAGTCCCAGCATTTTCTCTCCGATTTGTCACGTGAATTTAAGAACTATTTATCCAACTTTTTACAGCTGCCACCGGTCCTGCAATCTGCATCATCTTGGCGTCATACGCCGGGTGCAACCGAGTCGCTGCGATGGTGTACTTCATCCTATCCATGGCTCTGATGGGTGGATTCTACAGTGGGATGAAGGTAGGTATTGCTATTGACTTTGACACTCACTTATTATCGTATTCATATTTTATAAGAGTTATCAATTTGGTATCTTAAACTACCAATGAGAGTCGGACCTCCTATTATTATTCATCAGTGCCGAGTGCAATTTTTGCTCCCTGAGCTTACAGATTATAGCTGCTATTAGTTTATTTTTTTCTTATTTTAAAAGGTAAACGCTCTCGACTTAGCACCAAATTACGCCGGGTCGCTCACCTCTCTCGTCAACACCACGTCTACCTTTGCAGGCATCGTAACCCCATACCTTATTGGACTCTTGACACCCAATGTAAGTAAATTTTTTCAGTAACAGCGTTTCTAATATAAAAATCTAATCGTCACATCTTCAAAATTTATTTTAAGTTCATCATCGTTTCTTAATATTCATCTAATCAAAATTTATAAATTTTGTTACAGTCCAGCCTTATGGAGTGGCGCGTGGTGTTTTGGATATGCTTCATAGCTTTAGTCAGTACTAACGTGGTGTACTGTATCTGGGCGGACGGCAAGCAGCAGTGGTGGGACGACGTGCGCCAGTTCGGCTACCCACCCGAGTGGAAGCACGGCCAGCTGGTGCCCACCGAGAGCCCAGACACGGTGCTAGAACTGAGCCAACAGAACGGTACTACTAAGCAGTGATCTCAAAACAAACTAGATTTTTTATTATTTGGTAAGACCTTGTCGTTTGTATTGTTATTATTAATATACTTGGGTGATGTGTATGTGTACCTATGTGTAAATACAAATACAATGTTCAAGCAGTAACCTTATTTTAAGAATGTCTCTTGTATTTAGCTAAGTCGTGCATTGTGCCTAAATGCAGATTTAAATCACATTGTTAAATAATATGTAAGCATGACTTAAACTTTTATGAATTTTGAATTAGCAGAATTGTATTTAAGTATTGTAAAAATAAAGTAAGTACTAAGTATAACTCTAAACAATACTTTTATTTCAAACATATGTAGAACAAATCAAACAAAAGCTAACATTTAATAAAATAAAGAACCTACCTAAATATTGTCCGGCGTTCCCATAGCATTATTAAGTTGTAGAAATTGTGTGACCTATTTATGTATTTCTTACAATTTGAAGAATTCTTCAGTGTCTTCCGAAGGGGTGCGATTTTTCTGTAAGCGGTAAGATTCTTCGAGCATATGCCTACGAATGTTGCGTACTTTTTCAATTATCCGTGAAATTGAATCTTCTAAATACATTTTCTTTTCTCGCAAAATGGAAACCTATGAATAAAGTGAGATAAAATTGTAAATACCTATGGTTGTCTCACAAGGTGTTTTTAAAGATTGTCTTTTAAAAAAAAATACCATGGAAACGGCCGACATCATTAAGTTTTTTTTTTCAACAAACATTAAAGAGCAAATAATAAGAATTTCAGCAGTTGGCTCTTTTACCTCATCAATAGAGTTTTGGTAGTCACGTAGTAAGTCCTTACGAGTCAGAAGACCTGCCTTGCTCGCCTCATTCTCAAGCGACCAGCGCAGATTGTCTCGAAGACTCTGAAAAAACGACGAAAGTAAATAATAATAACATTTCATGCACATGCGATAGGTACTATCGTTAAATTGTTCAATGAAAACACACAATAAAACTACAATATTATAATATTCAACCTTAATAGTCCCAAGTTCTTCTCGAGCCTGCAAAAGTACCATCTCCGTATCTCCGAGATCTCCCTCACTAAAGTCAATGACCTCGTCAGTGTGATGCATCTTCTCTCGAATATGAGCCAAGATTTGGTTGTGTTCGGAGCATCTGGTACGGTTTTTTATCAACTCGTCGTCTCGTTCTGAGGTTGAAAGTTATTGGTTAAGATAACGTCACTCGATTTGTATTCATAAATCGTGATCATCTGGCAACTGGATATCAACTGCTAGACACAGATATCTCTAATGCCAGTAATTAACAGTTGCCCGAGCACAGGATTCGAAACTTCCGTTTACGTTGCGTATTGGTTGCGTATCGTCAAATGTCACTGTCAAAATGTAAGGCAAAGGAGAATGGCCATTTCTCTATGGCGCCGATTCCGTTTCGAGCGTAACTAGGGTACCCACGTGGTCCTAATTATCAGCGCGATTTCGAGCCTTTTCTGTGCCAATTTACAGTGTTAATACTTGTTTGTTGTTGTAAGTGTGGTGGTGGTTAGTGGTAAGTGTTGTGTTCGTCCGTAAACTCGTATTTTAGCTCCATTTCAATATAATGGAGCACCACTCGGATCGCCCCCCAGATCCTGATCCCCCAGATGATCAACAGATGTCTTCCTCACCTGATATACTTACGGACTGTTCCCAGGAGACGCGAAAGCGCCCTAGGGATGATGAACAAAGTTCAACACCAAAAGGTAAGCGTGTTATTGTCGACCCCGACTTAGCATCCGCAAGCATCCAAACCATATTCACGCACCCTAGTCTCGACGCCACCAAGGTGTACGACGACTCTGACCCCGGCCCATTCATCGTACATGTCACCCAGGAAAGCTCGTCGGGAAGTACAGCTCCAGCTGCTTCATCCCCGCTTAGGGCTATCAAGTTCGGTCAATTTTTGTACAAAAATAAAATTTCCGACATCACAAGGGATGGTGTCAAAATGACAGGCCGCAACAGGGTCACTGTAGAATTTAGGTCTGCGAAGGCAGCCAATGAATTTATCAAGCATCCTGCCCTGACTACAAACAAATTTAAGGCTGTAATTCCAACCTACCACATCACCCGGATGGGTGTTGCTAGGCGAGTACCAGTTGATCTCTCCATGGATGAGTTTGTAGGTTCCTTGGACCTCCCGGCTGGCTGTGGTATTGTCCTAAAAGCCCGGAGAATTAGCCGAAAAGTAGTTAACAATGGAAATACTTCCTACGTCCCCACTCAGACCATTGTCATCACCTTTAGAGGTCAACTTCTCCCAGAGAAAATTTTCTCCTACCGCGCAGCGGTAGAAATTGAAAGGTATACTTACCCGACAATTCAGTGCCATGCTTGCTGCAGGTTTGGCCATATGAAGGCTAGTTGCCGGTCCAAGCCTCGCTGCTACAAGTGTGCCCAGCCACACTTGGGTGAGACTTGCGATGCCGACCCTCCCACTTCCATCTACTGTTCCGGAAGTCATGCCTCCACTAGTAAAAATTGTCCTGAGCAAGCCAGACAGAAATCCATTAAAGTCATTATGTCGCAGGACAGCATCTCTTTCGCTGAAGCCGATGCTCGACTTCCTAAGAGCAGAAAATCATTCGCTGAAGTTACTGCTTCACAACCTATTGGCCCACCTGCAAACAAATCATACAAAAAGACTGTATACACACAGCGTAGGCCTAGGTCTCCCCTCAGTCCTGGTTACGACAGACTTGCCCATCAGGCACTTATCTCTTCCCCATCTTCCTCACTTCCTAATGGAAGTGCCCTCAACTCTATCACTTCTATCACCCCTAATGACAACTTATTAGACAATCTTCTTTCCTTAGTTGTTAGTCTGCTGGCTAAATTCAGGGACACAATACCGCCCCACGTTGCCCTAAAACTCAAGGAACTTACATCCTTCACCCAGAATGGCTCTGAACCCGATCCGGGTCCTCCAGTGGAATGCTCAGAGCCTTAAAAATAAATCACATGAATTACTCACTCTCATTGACGATATCAAGCCCGTTGTCGTTGCCATCTCGGAGTCATGGCTAGCGCCAGGTTCTCGTTTCCGAGTTCCGGGCTACTCGTGTCTGCGGGATGACAGGGATGACGGGTTTGCTGGGTGCGCTTTACTTGTGAAGCGTTCCCTTATCTTCTCCTCTATCCCTACCCCCCCTCACGGACAGGAATTTAATGTTGTGGCTCTTAGGGCTTTAGACATTACTTTCGTGTCCGTGTATTTCCCTAATCCTCATCCCTCTCTGCTTCCATCTTTTTATAACATCATTTCTTCCCTCCCCCAACCTCTCCTGATCATGGGGGACTTTAACGCCCATCATACCTCATGGGGTTCTTATCACACTGACGCTTTTGCAATCGCCCTCTTAGACATGCTTGATACCTTAGATGTTTGTATTTTAAATGACGGCTCTCCTACCCGTCGAGTCCTTCCACGTCAGAACCCAAAAAGTGCTGTTGATCTCACTTTTTCTTCTCCTCTTCTTTCAACATCAATATTCTGGAGGGTCCTTCCAAATACTTTTGGGAGTGATCATTTTCCAATTTCTATTACTATACCTAACAGAACTAGCGTTCCTGCTGATTCATGTGCCTTCCCAAGATACATGATAGGTAGGAATGACTGGTCCACATTCATCACCTCTGTTGAAGATAAACTTAATCTGATCCAACCCTGTTCCAGTGACAACTTTCTTGGTAACTATGAACTATTCGAAAAAGCTCTCACATCCTCTGCTAAAAATAAAAAATCTCGTAAGGGCCTAAGAGTCTCACCACCTTGGTGGGATTCTGACTGCACTTCGGCTATTGAAGATCGAAAAAACGCAGAGGATGTTTATCTAGCTAATATGAGCATGGAAAATTTCATAAGTTACAAAAGAATAGCCGCACGAACCAAACGGCTTCTTAAAAAGAAAAAGAAACAGGGTTGGATCAGATTTTGTGAAAATCTTTCTCCTAGGTCTCCCTCCTCTCTGGTGTGGAGATACATTCGGCGATATCGCGGTTCCCTTAATGTCGAAGATATCTTATGCAACGATCCCTCTCTATGGCTAGAAGGGTTCAGCGATAAACTGGCTCCACCTTATGTCCCACACTCTAGTGCTCTCCGTCCTCCACCAGCTCCCTTACCATCTTCAGACAGGTTGGATTCTCCATTCTCTTTGGATGAACTTCAATCTGCTTTATCTGGCTTAACCGATTCTTCTCCAGGTATTGATGGCATTCCATACTCTTTCCTTTCAAAATCAAGCCTCAAGGTCAAGTGCTTCTACTTGGAGCTGATAAACTACTTTCTTGAGTATGGAGTTACTCCATGCTCTTGGAGTAAGCAAATAGTCGTTCCCATATTGAAGGCCGGAAAAGACCCCCGTGACCCTAACTCCCGACGTCCAATCGCCCTCTCCTCTGCTTTGTCGAAAATCTTGGAACACATGATTAAATGCAGGCTGGAATGGTTAGTTGAAAACAGGGGAATCCTCGCCAAAACCCAGTTTGGTTTTAGGAAAGGTATGAGCACCCTAGACAGTCTTGCAATTCTTACTACAGATATTCACATCGCATTTATGAGGAAAGAATACCTTGTGGGTGTCTTTCTTGACATAGCGTCTGCCTACGATAACGTCCTTCTTCCTGTGCTCAGGCAGAAAATGCGCCAGCTGAGCATTCCAGTGAAGCTTACCCGTTTGGTTTGCAGCCTATTCATGGAGAGATCTATCTACATAAAATCCCCTTCGACCTTGGACTCCCCAAAATTTGTATGGAAAGGCCTTCCCCAGGGATCGGTCTTAAGCCCCCTTCTTTACAGTCTTTATACTTATGATCTTGATAAATCCGTTGACTGCTTTTGCGACATTCTACAGTACGCCGACGACCTGGCTCTCTACTATGAATCTCCTTCGTTAGAAGAGACAAATGTACAGCTGAACCTGGCGCTTAGGTACCTCACGGATTGGCTGGATGGTCATGGGTTATCTCTCTCCCCCCCAAAATGCACAGCAGTTGTATTCACCAGAAAACGCCACATCCCTGATGTCGATCTCGTTGTTGGAGAAGATACAATTGCTGTAGCCAACAAAGTGAAATTTTTAGGCGTTATTTTAGATTCACGATTATCGGGAACCCATCACATGAATTATGTGGCTCAGAAGTGCGAGAGGGGCGTCAACGTCCTTAGATCTCTGTCGGGCGTATGGTGGGGGTCTCATCCCTACTCACAGAAACTCTTGTACAATGCTATTGTTCGAAGCCATTTCGATTATGCTTCCTTTGTACTGGACCCCTGTAACAAGGCTGCATTGGAAAAACTCGACAAAATACAGTACAAGTGTCTTCGTATTATATCGGGTGCGATGAGATCTTCTCCCACCAATGCCCTGCAGGTGGAGTGCGTTGATCCCCCTCTTTCACTCCGGAGGCAGTATTTGTGTGATCGTTTCTTCTTCAAAATTTGGCAATCCGACTCTCACCCCTTATTGGCCAAGCTTGATACCCTTAGGCGGTTATGTAACTCCCAAGAAAACCATGGTCTTTCTTTCCTCCTTAAAACATTCATTTTTTGCACTAACCTCCCTCATCCCACTGTGAAATTTAAAACTAACCCCCTTTTCGAAGTCCCCTATGACACCCTAGTTTTTCAACCCAACATAGCCCTGGATTTGGGCATCAGAAAGGACTCCCCTGGGGCTGATAGAGCCCTAAATGAGAAACTCAATACTGAGTGGCCGGACTGGCTCCCCATCTACACCGATGCCTCTAAATTATCTGAAGATGGCAACGTGGGTTTGGCTGTATGGCTGCCCAGATACAGGGTTGTGTTGAGTTTCAAGTGTCCTCCTGAAACCTCGGTCTTCACGGGCGAGGCAACAGCTATCTTAGAAGCTCTTCTCTACACTGAGTCCCACAAATTAAATAAAACTATCATTTTATCAGATTCGGCCAGCTGTTTACAAGCTATCATCGCTTATCCATTTAAATCTAAATCAAAATTTCCAATAATTCTCAAAATTAGAGAAACTCTTCATCGCTGTGTGACTCAGGGTATTGAGGTAGCTATTGCCTGGATTCCCGGACACAGTGGCATCATTGGTAATGAGTGTGCAGATTCCTTCGCTAAGGAAGCCGTTAGCTTGGGCCTGGATACTCATTACCAAAACTTCGCTCATGACCTTGCCTCGCTCGCAGGTCCGAGGCTAGATAGATCCTGGAAAGTGTCCTGGGACACTTCCAGGAATCTCAAAGGTAAGTTTTACTCCGACATTCAACCCCATATCCCCAAAAGGCCATGGTTTTTTAAAGCAAGATTTCTTGATAAACCTGCTACCTCCACTATTTGCAGGCTCCGTCTGGGTCATGCGTGCACCCCTGTGCACCTGGCTAGGATTCGGGTGCGTGATAGTTCTGTATGTGACTGCGGTACCAGCGAAGGATCTGTTGATCATCTTTTCTTTGAGTGTCCCAATCTTCAAACCTCCCTCCACGATTTCCTCCCCCCGTCCATTCCTAAACCTGTAAATATTAATTATCTACTAACACTTGTACATACTCCAGTTGCTAACATTCTGTACAGATTTCTCAAGACTAATAATATTAAACTGTAAATTTGTATATTGTCATTATATATACTAAAACTATACTAACCCCTATTTGTGATGTCCTGTATATATATTGTGTTTGTCTGTTTGTTCCAGGTATTAACCCTGTAAATATATCTAAATTACCGTAAAGACAGTTATAATATACATGTGTGTTCCTTATTACAATTGAATTTGGCGGAATTTGCTGTGTCAGTCACACACGGCATAGTGCCACAACCAAAGATTGATTGATTGACTCTATGGCGCCATGACCCAGAGCGGCCATTGATGAAACATACACTGATGTGTAGTCCGTGACTACAGCATATACTGGTATTAATTTTATTATTATGAGACATGGGAGAACGAAGATATAGGTGCTGAAAGATCAAGTCTTTCTACTTTACTAGATGTTACCCTCGAGCTAAAAATTGATTTTAAAAGTGTTTCCGTGGGAATTCCTGGCTTAAAAGTATTATATGTTACTTCGGGATAACGGGAACTTAAATAGAATGAAATAATTTTTGAAATTGGTCTCTTTATAAAAATAGGTTTCTGAGTGTGAAATGTGCAAAAATAATTATGATATTATTTGCATAAATAAAATCATGTAATACATTTTGTGATGCGCTATGAATTGGGAATCCCATGATTTAGATTATAACACTTATTTGTGCGTGTACCATTCAGCAAAATCTTATTTAACGAAAAAAATATATTTAATTAATTTACTTTTGAACCCTAATATCTCATGGACCCCCATGGTTTAGATTTTTTAAAATATTTTTCCCTGATAATAGACATTTTTATCAATAACTTAAAATAGGTTTGGTGAGTGGCTGCTAACTTATGCAAAGCGGGTCAGGTTTCGCCATTCTTCTTTGTTAATTCCAAAAGTGGCATTTGTTTTTTCCATGTTAGGTGGAATTTCACCAAACGCTAAACGTATTTAGTAGCCTGTCATACATCTGTCAGTTAGTACAAAATGTATTTAAAATTTGATTTAAATTTGATTTAAATACGTTTAGCGTTTGGTAAAAGCGACCCTTCGTGTAGATTCGAAAATAGTATCGAATCCTATGCTCGCGCCTCTGGGATACCTTATGCCGCCACTAAGAAAGGTGACACTGCCGTTGGCAGTCTCGACTCGACTCTAGAAGTTCTAATCAATATTTAAGTTGGACAGAAGCATAATCTTATAGGTACAGTCGACTCTGTAAATATGTTTACAGTGTAAACTTTTGTATCTAGACAAAACAAAACTTCACAAACCCTCAATAAAACAATAACAAGTTAACTGTAACGTATAATAAATTGGTTCTACATTTCCCTCACATTTCCAAAGAGCTTCAATCGAAGAGAACTGTCATACATATTCATCCAACTTAAACGAATGGACGTCTAGACTTAACACATTAGCCGGTGGCTCTTCTAAAAGTATCGGATCCATTAAGCCGATGTTCCGTATACAATTACGTCCTCAATACCCATTTGGCCTAGCGCCACTTTTGTTTGTTCCCAATATACGTGCCTATTGCACGCCGGGATGACGCCACAGTGATTGCACTGGACCTTCTACATAGTTAATTACGTCTATATTGTGGATTAGAGTAATTTTGTGAAAATATTGTTCCATACAATAACACATCATTATTATGGAAAGTTATGATTTTTGTTACATGTTGAGGCTTTGGCCACCCATCAGATAAAGGCTTCAGCGACGAAGGATTTCGTGTTTAGTTTTGTGTGGATTTATGTATAAAGTAGTTGCATAAGTCCTTGCTATAAACGGACTACACAGAGGAGCATTATTTATAAACATAAGTAAAGTAATTTGTTCTAAGACTATTGGAAATATGTAAAAAAAAAGGTATTCCCCGTAATAAATGCCTTCTTCTATGGAGAGTGAACATAAATTTTAAATTTAAGTTATTTTGAGTTACGCACCCTCTTTTCTGCATGCTATACGATTTTTGTAGTATTCTGTAAAAGTATAAGTAACTGCGGCAATGCTTACCTTCAATCTTGCTAACTAAATTCTGATGATCTATGCACAGCTGCTCATACTGAGCTACATACAGTCCGGAACCGATTTTCTCTAAATCAGTCACAGCAGTTTGTAACTCAGATACAGCATTTCTAGCTCTCACATAGCGAAGACGGAGAGCAGAGCACTGCTCTGCCTTCTTCTGCTGAAGGCTCAAGAAGCGTTCTACTGTCTGCAAAAATAAATACATAGTTATAAAGTTAAGATTACAGTTTTTCGGATTAAAATATTAATAAAAAGTATTTAAGTAAATGTTAATAAAAAGGCTATCGCTACCTTTTCAGATATAGGTTTTCCTTTGTTGGAATAAATAAGTCCTGTCCCGGTGGTTCGCTCATGGTGGATCAGCTCTTCGAATGCTGTTTGTGCGTCGTTCAAACGTTCATCACAATCTTTTTCCACTGCGTCCAGTTTGCTAGCGATCTATTTTAAATAAATGTATACTTATTTAATAATTATCTCTATATCTAAAATAGGGTCGGTAACCGTGGTGAAAGTTTTAGCCAATAGAATAAGCTACTGGCACGTAGAAATAAAAACAAAATAGTTCTTACATCTAAGTTATCCTTCTCTTGTTTATTCTTTAATTCCTCATAACCAAAAAGTTTTTGGTGGTATTTTTCTTCCAAGTCCAGGGATACCTCCATTGGCTTCAACACATGATCCAGTTTCCTTTTCCTACGTAAAGTTTATATTTTTATAAATTATATAGAAAATAGTAGGTTTACGTCAAAAAAAAACATGATGTGTGTTGGTGGAACAATAAATAAATAAAAACAATAATCCTAAGCACCTGCAACGCCTTCAGCATGAAGTGAAGGCTAAAGAAGGAATATAATGGGGCCTAGTGGGAGTTTTTCTCCCCACCCGCGCAATGGAATGTAAAAGCGACTTTGTGTGGCGTGGACGTTATGCCACGCCTGTACCACTATGTGGTGTGGTAACGCTCAAATGCGCCATAAAAATTACCAAAAACAAACAAACAAATAAACACTCATGCTTTGTACTAATGTACGCCCTTGCGGGGTAGGCAGAGGAGCATTGCTGCACCCACTTTTCGCCAGTGTTTATGTTAGTCCTAATGTAATAGGCCGCCCCCTATTACATTAAGACTAACCTATTGCCATTTTACGGGCACATCCAAGACCCGAGAACAAATATATGTGTTTAAACAAATATCTGCCCCAGCCGGGAATCGAACCCGGGACCTTCGGCTCAGTAGTCAGGGTCACTAACCACTACGCCATTCGGTCGTCGCCATAAAAAAAAAACTCAAAATATAAGTAGTATAAAAACAAAAAAAAGTTAAACAAAAAAAATATTACAGGATGGAGCCGTACCTATAATATTCAGCTAGTTTTCTGTGTAATATATTGTTTTTGATTTGCTGCACATGTTTTTCCATCGACAACTCTCTGTACTGCTGCATGTAGTCTTCTCTATCGATCAATAAACTAGGAAGTGCAGGTATGGTAGGTACTGGCTGTAAGGGTTCCGTAAGAGATTTCTGTTTTTGAGATGACTCAATCTCTTGACTTGGTTCCATAGCGATACTTTCTAAAAATATAAACAAATATGCTTAGTTATAAATCAGATCAGTTTAGTTATATCATAGACTAATTAGTTTATGCTTATATCATCCACGTCATCAGTCCACTACTGTTGGGAACGAGCCTTCATTTATGTACGTAAACATATCTAATTTCGTACCACACACACAGTCACACATGTTCGTATTAGCCTAAATCTACATAAATAGAATCTTTGTCACTCTGTTCTTGTACTGTCAAAGAAAATATTATATTTAAGGCCGACATTAGTTTAAAGTTTCTTCTAGCAACTCAGCGAGGTACCTAGGTACTTACATAATAGTATATTAAACTTACTAAGAGCAAATTTATAACAAAAAAAATAACGTTACTTGAAGATTCTGAAGAAGAATCATCTTTATCCGAAAGTTCAGTCAAGCTTATGGTTTCACCTTTGGTTTCGCTCTTTCTATTTATATCTTTGTTGCTACTAATTATGGGAGCGTCTTTGTTTGTAAGTAATGAAGTAGTTTTTTTACTTTCATCCAACTTTTCTTTAATATTTCCAATGGATACTATTTTTACTGAACTCACTGTATTTTTTTCATCAGTAATCTTTTTTTCTGATGCGTTTGCATCATTTTTATCAGATTTGATAATTTTTTCCGATGCGTTTGCATCATTTTTATCAGATTTGTCAATTTTCTCATTAATATCCTTACTTATGCTTGATTTTTCCGAAATCGTTTCTAAATCATGTCTTGGTGTATTTATATTACTTTGTTCTGCTGTGTTTGCTATGTTAGTTTTACTTTCAGGTAAGGAAATATTTGAGCTAACAATGACATTTTCGGTCTTTAGTTCTTCGCTTTTACTTTGGATGGTTATTTTGCTGGACTTGCTATTATTTTTACTAGTTTTTATATTGGTTTTACTTTCAACCTTCAAGGATTGCAAGCTTGAAACTGTATTTTTTTCATGATTTGAAACTTCTCTATCCTTTTCAATCATTTCATCTTTGCTGTTTTGTGTTACTATCTAAAAATAAAATAAGTTTTAAAATTGAAAACAACTAACAAAACCTAGTTTTAATAACATTAGTAAGTAGGTACCTAAGTAATAAATGTATACTCAAGTTGTACTCAAGTTGCAACCATAAAAAGTGTGCTCTATTTTACCCACGAATGATAAGTATATAGACTTATCATAATAGTAATGGCTGTGATGAGCATAACTAGACGTGAAGGTTTGATTTCTTAAGAAACGTAGTTGTAAGTTTTAATGTAGCAACAGTAACATCAAATGTAGTTCCGCAGTTGGGTAGTAGGTACCTAATTAATACTTACGTACTAGATACAAAAACAATTAGAACCAAATGCAAGTGTTGTGTCGTGCGTGCCCAATGATACTGTAATGTCGTGCCTACTCTGAAGAAAGCTTCACCGAAACACATTAATTATATTATGGAAACAACATCTAAAACGTACCTTAAGCTCAGACATCGCGTGCTCACTTAAAATTACCCTTTATTGATCTGTTTTAGGTTAAGTTCAGATATTATTTTGTGTTTTCATAATCCTCGCAGTATGACAGCGGAACAAGCAGATTGGTTGCTATGGCAACGTGTAAACAAGCATTGTATTTGATCTATTCTATTACAGCGGTTGCCCGGTTACCATTTTTTTTGTGCTAGGTAGGCAGTGGTTTGAACAAGGAACATTGAGATGCAGTACTTCTTGGGCACCTAAGGTACCTGTTCTCTCGTTAATGTTGGCCTTAGGCCCGGGTCTCCTATTTACTCCGTAGGTAGCGTCAAGTGTCACCGCCGTAGGCCGCGTCACAATGCTCATTATGTCTACGCGCCAACGTCGGCGTGTGAGGGAGACCGCATCAGTACATTTCTATAGTGAGCATCGTGACGCGGCCTACGGCGTGACGCTGGACGCGACACACGGCGTAAATAGGAGACCAATGCCTTATTGAACTGATGTAAGGTCTATTATTTATAGAATACCCTAATTACTAATTATTTAAAGAGTTTGGTTCTTAATTTTAAATCGGTAAAAATGCCTTTTCAAGCGTCTTATTTTAGATTATAGGTAAAAGATGTAGATTCTATTCTATTCTATTCTCTGTGGGGTTGTAAGTATCTGCACCTGGCTCTCTCGAGTGGAACCTTTGTGCATATCCCCAAGGTCTAAACTGCAGTGGGTTCACATAAATCTAGATGTGCTAAATCTAGATATGCAGGTTTCCTCACGATGTTTTCCTTGACCGTAAGAGCGATGGTATACATTGTACTTAAGTTAAAAGAACTCGTTGGTACATGTCAGCGCCGGAATTCGAACCCGCATCTCTTGGGTGAGAAGCGGGCGCTTACCCGACTGAGCTACCACCGCTCCGTAGATTCTAAACAGTGGATTTAGCACAACGAACAGATTTTACCTAGCAGTTTTGAAAAAAAAGCTTGAAAATAGAAGTTGTCTTTCAATTGTGATCATAAAACAAATTTAAGGTAGTCTCACGGTCTTTCCTTCAATAGTATGATTTTCTAACGTGCCTATTGTTGATGTTGGCGTTGGGTCGTGTCGCCCGCCGCGACCGGCCGCTGTGTGGGCAATCTGCCAGACTTTCTACATTGTATCCCAAAATAGCTGCTTGCGGAAAGTGACTGATCCCAATACGACATTTTTCCAACCCAAAATTCCACACAACATAAAAGCTATTGTATGTTAATCATATTTTAACACGACAGTTTTAACACCCACCGCTTTGATAATAATTATCGCTTGTTAAACAATGAAAAGAAATACAAAGAGAATTTAAGGAGTTTAATAGATGATAAAAAGTCAAGAACTAATTTAACACGTATCATTTATACCTATAGAGAAATATCAAATCACACAAACTTGCATTTGATTGGAATTACAATAACAACTCTTTCACAACTTAACATATTTTTTATAATTATGACTAGAACAAAACTAAACGCTTTGCCGTGCACAAACGGCATAATAATTACAGACAAATACAATATCGATCAGATTAGGTATTATAATAATATACAATATTTTAATTGCTTTATACACCTTACATAATTTCACAATCACGTTAAAATAGGTAAACTTGCAAATCGGTTTATAAAGACAACATAAAGTTGAGAATAGAGATTGTGACGCATATAGGTAGTGTAACGTATAAATATTTTATGCTTAGCATTTAAGTACATATAATAATATAATATTAAGGATAATGTAGCACACATTCATTAAGTATAGGTACTTATTTAAGATATATCCCAAGCTCTTATATAATTTATTAAGGAATAAATAGAAAACCATGTTGCTGAGAGTTGATAAAATACTAACACTGAGTGGTAGCGCATGTAAGCCAGAGGGGAGTCGCTTTCTTATACTCATAATACATATAAAGAAAAAAAATGTATTAAGTATATAAAAACAGATGTGTATTTTTTGTATGGCATTCAATATAGGTAGTTCCAATATTTATAAATAGTCCACGTATGATAAATAAGTAAAAAATAACCACGTAAAATATAAAGTTTGAAAGTTTTATCCTTAAAATATTTTGAACGGAAGTTGTGTAGTGTATATTATGGACGACAATCTTATATTTCAGTTCCTTTGAGATGACCTTAAGCATATATCAGTCTCTGAGCAAGAGATTCAGCGAACACTACCGTGGAAGACCTTGAACATTGCTAGCAACTATTGGTCATTGAGCACTGTTCAGTAGAATAAGCAGATTCACAACCGTTTGGCTGGTTGTTCGGGTATTGGGCAGAAAGAGCGTCATCGCCCGATGATGGTTGGTTCATCGGCCATGCCCAGTTCCTCCGTGGCAGCCTTGTCTCCTTTCCTCTTCTTGGAGTACCACAGGAAGGCGGCGGCGGCGAAGCAGTTGACGAGCACAACGAACCAGGCCAGGAAGAAGCTGATGTTGAAACTGTTGATGAAAAAATAATGTTTTGAAGTGGTAACTGAAAAGCAATAATAAATATTAAAAATAAAAAGATGGCTACAAAGAACACAAAATTAAGGCTGATTGCCCATTTAATGTAGGTAAATCGTTGGCTTTATGACTGAAATGATTATGAATGTGGATGACAGTAGAAACTGTGCTCAAATTTTAGAACTGAAAAAAGTAATACTCAATCATAATCGTTCATTTCGGATGTATTGGTGTATAAAGTCTATAAAACATAATTATAATTTAATGAATCTGAAATTGCCCATAATTTTTATTACACTTACTAATGATAAGCACGATCGGGGTAGACAAATTTGACGTTCTTCCGCAAATAATCCACCGTGGACATCATCACTTGGACCACCACAAAAGTGCATGCGGCTGAAAATTCAATAAACTGTTAACCATAAATTTGAAAAATATACCTAAGCTGAAAAAAATGGCATTAGCAAAAGGGATAAATTTAGTTTGGCCAGAAATTAAAGTTTCACACTGTTCAAAATAAGGTAATTCATTATAAAGTCTCTTAACTTTTAGATGTTTTGACTAAGTAAGTGCATAAAAAATATTCATCTCTCTATTTTGTGTCTTTCGATCTTTTACTAAACCGAAGAGCTAGTGAATAAAACTTACTACTAATAAAATGAATGCCGGCAGCCAGTCTTTTGAACATGTATCTTGGATTCCTGAAGGTGTAGGTGGAGAACCCGCAGCCCATCGTCATCACGAACAGGCTGATGATGCCGAAGGAGACCATGGTACGGACGTAATCTGTCAGGAAGAAGGAACATTGCTAGATTATGTTTTATGGTAAGTTACTTAATTATCCATTTTAAGGTTAGGTGTAGGTAGATTATAATATTTTTTCTTTTACATTAAAAGTGCCCTTTTGACTCTGCAAGTATTTGCTCCATATTGTTTAAATTTGTGAAGCAAAATAAATTATGATTATATTTTTATACTCTATAGGTCTATAGTATCGGTACAAAGTCCGTTAAAAAATAATTGAATTGAGAAACAAGAGCCAACACCAAAAAACGTTTATTAGGGCTATTTCTGATACTGTCGTTGTATTTCTTGATTCATTTACATAGCCAAAATATCTCCCATATTACGCGTTAAGTTAGCATTGTCGGAGTCTACTTTATTAGATAGGCGAGAATTAGATAGAATGACTCACTGGCAACATTCTCGTCGTACGCTGGGTCGTTCGGCTTGTCGTTCACCATCGTTGGTGCCAAGTAGTTGGTGCATTCTGAAACAAACATTACAATAGTTGTCACCCTTATTTATTAAGCTTCTTTATCGTCACGGTCCAATTAAACCCTGATAGATGCGCTGTAGCAGATGTTTCAAAACTTCTTACTAATGTAATTTGTAATTTTCTTGATAAGCTTGCAGAAACCATTTATAATAAAAACTGTCCATTGTTTCTGTCTGCATATTTATTTAATTCCTATTCAGTTAATGCAATCAGTAACATTATAGGTAATAATAGTGAATTCGGAGTGCATTAAAGCTTAAGAATTTCAAAATTATGTTGTAGTGTATGTATTGTACTTTGTTATGTTAGCAAATTTATTTATAATATACGATGTAACTTTATATCATTTAGAAAATGTGGTGTTGCACTGAATAGGGTTCCAGAACAGTGAATTCATCAAAATAATCGTTAACGAGTCATTTTCAGAAAAACTTTCTTGTCATTTACAGCTGGTCTTAGCATTAATCAAAAAGACCAGACATTTTAATGATGTCTCTTTGCCTTTGCCGTTATTTTTTACTATTATCCAGTGGAAAGGTAAACGACTTTTGCACAAAGAGATCTGATGTTTGTGGTTCTTTACGAGTTTAAATAAAAGTTTTGCTCGTTCATTGAGTATGTGAAGACCATTCGATTTTATAGATTTTCCGTGTGTGCAATTAGAACTATTCTGTCTAATAGAATTAGGTTGATATTCCTAAAGCAATATAAAATGCTGAAAGAATTTTCTTGGTGTATATTTTGGAATGTATCCGGCTTCGAACGCGCCTTATCGAGCGTGGTTCCGATAACACTCGGGTTCACAGTGTGACGTAACCTCAATATAAGCTTTACTGAAGAAAAGAAAACTTTAATAAAGTCGAACGTCTACAAATATTGATAATGTTAATACATAGAGGAAATTGTATTTAATTTTCTTAGGGGCTTTTTATACCTAAAATAAAGATATAAATGATTATATTAGGCTTTATTTTTTAAAGTAACAAATCTTATTTAGGTAGATTTATAGTACTTATGTAAGGTATAGAATATTAATCATTCGACCTAGTCATAACACAACATTCTTCATTTATAATATTTAAGTTAGCGCGAAATCTATGTTGGTATGGAGTTCAATACTTCCATTTGGAAAAAAATCATGAGTCGCTTTGATTTAGCATAAATATGAACGTCCAACTCTTTCGGTCTTCTTCTTCTTCTTCTTCTTAGTCTACTCTTAATAGGTAGTATACCTAGTTATATTAGTTATGCAAATATATGCAGGTATTATATGAAAGAAAAAAGAACGTAAGGTTACTAATTTATGATGTATGATATATTTAAGGCCAATAATACATTGTATACTTTCCCTACAGTATTTTATTCCTCTATTATTTTCCTCAAAAATTTTATGCATAGTTCTCTTCCTTTGAGTAACTATAAAAATACTTCAGTGACTGGAGTGAATTTATGAGTTTGGATGTTTCGTTAAGGTTACTAATTATAGTTTTGATTCGAATGCGTTTATATTTTAAAGCTGTCACAGACTTTACTCTATATGAAATCAAACATCCTCAAGAGAGGGCCGATAGATAGCGTACGTCCCTGCAGCTATAATCCTCACCAACATATGTAGCTATAACTCCAAAAGTATGATACGACAATTTTTTTGACAATTATTGTGACTATTTCATGATTATTTTTTGCAATTTTTATAAATCGATTTTATTAGGTTTTATTTTTTGAGGATTATAGCTGGAGGGACGTGATAGCGTCGTGAGTATAGTGCCACAATCTTATCTGTTCCGGTGACAGCTCACGTAAATGTGTAATATTTCTTCATTCTATAAGATTTTAAGTTTGCCAGTAGTTGTAATTCGCTCTTGTGGTTTCAATAAACCCATCTAATCTATATCAATATATAATTCATTAGTAAATAATGAGATATGGATCAATTTAGTTCGCTCTCACCGGAACAGATAAGTTTGTCGCACTGTAGATCAGTCACCTTTTCTTTTAAATTGATCACGTATTGCTGGGCGATGATTTAATTTTATCTTCCGCGGTTCACGGCTACGCCACGGTTGTATAATGTATAATAAAATTCAATTCGACAAAACATAAACTGAAGCTGAAATGTTTTTGTTTCCAAGAATGTGTCATTTAGTCATTTATAATCCCACAGCTTCCATTCGAAACACGAAACGTGGGCCAAGATCGTATTTTTTGGTCAGTTGTCAAGTCGTAAAACCATCATTATTAATAGGGAGGTGAAAAAATATTTGAAACTGATAAATTACGTCTGGTGTTAGTGCATAGCATACGTACCTAATGCGTTTTCGTTACGTTTTGGATATTATTGATAGTCTATATGACCTACCAATTCTACCTCTATAAGAGCTATGAAACGAATAGTTCTGAGATATTGTTTTGCCACGTTACAATATTAAATTTATTTTTCATTTAATGTAATAAAACAGTTCCACGAAAGTAGCTCCAGTAAGGTTTTAAATAGGCAACTGGCTAGGCTTTAATAAATAATCTTCATTACCACCTGTTGCTAACATAAGCTGAGAAGAGAAAAATGGACGATGTAACTAACTACCGCATGAATAGAAAGGTAAGCAAGTGGATGAGAGGCAAACGCCAGACGCCTCATAAGTTAACACAAATCACCCACCTACAGATTAAGACTTGTTTTTGATCAAAACATATTATTTATTCCACAAATACGAGTACTAGAAGATGTTTCGCCGAACTCACTGTGTTTTTTGTACCTGAATAAATTTATGGTATATTATCTTTCAGCAGTTTCAGCTCAGGTTGCATCGTCAATAAAGAACCCGTGTAGTGGCAGCAGGTCACTTACTCGTAAAATAGTATCCACTGATTTGGTCTCTGGGGCGCGGCGTGGTAGTGGAGGTGGCGTTGGCGAGCACGATGGTGGCGTTGACCGGCTGGAACACGTAGCGGCAGATCTGCCACACGCCGGACTCGCTCGACATGAGGTAGCGGCCCGTCGACGGTAAGTGTATACCTGCGAACAAAGGTACTAAGGTTAGTACTAGGGAATACAAGCCCGGGATCCCGATCCCCGGGATCCCGGGATCCCGGTCATTTTCCAGTCCCGAAATTTTTGGGATTAGAATTTGCCAATCCCGGGATTTTCGGGATTGACAAAAAAGGGTAAATTAGTATGTAAGGGTATTCTCGTAGCTTTTTTGTCATTAGTTAAATATCAAATGATTGTTTTCTACTCGTATGACGTCACAGATGTGATAATTTATAAACAAATATGGCTGACATCGTTTTCCCCTGTTTATGAAAAGTTGAACTTTTAAGTTACAGTTTTGCAATTTGCAAGGTCCAAAAAAATATAGAGTATGTTGTTTGGTCTAATAGAGCAATAATTATTAATCATATTAGACCTACTTTAAAAAAGAGTCAAGTAGCCTATTGTTTATCTTTTTTTAAGAAGTATATTTTTTGTTCAACTTACTACCTCTAATCCTATTTTTAATTTATATAACTCTCTTCCATCCAAAGGTTGTCTGGTAGAGATTGCTATAAGCAATAAGGCCGCCTTTTTGTACTGTTGTTATTTTTAAGTTTTATTTTGTATTGATTCTGTTTTTTTTTTTGTGCAAATAAAGAGGATTGTATTGTATTGTATATGTATGGTCTGACAAAGTTAAATTATATATAAATATAAATACTGTGTCTTCAATAAACCTATAGCTTTGATTCGTTAGACGTGTTTTTGTTTGTGACCCAAATCCCGGGACTATCCCGGGATCCCGGGATTGTCTTCATCCAGTCCCGAAATCCCGGGATCTCAAATAAAGGCCGGGATTGTATTCCCTAGTTAGTACTCACATTGCGGGTCTGTAAACGCCTTTACACGGCACAACAATAAAAGATGGAAGTTGCAGAAAGGAATTAAGCTAATGTCTTGCTATCATGCTTTGAGTACACGGAGAGAAAGAGGCATATATTTAATGATGATATTAGCTTAAAGTTCCTTTGTGTAACTCGGCATTAATGGTCCTAAATTGTTGGGGTGCATGAAAGAAGATCATCAAGCGACGTCGATATCAACTATACTTTATATGCGTCTATAGCGCGGTTACAGGGCAGTTACAAGCGGTCAACTGATCGGACTGACAGAATCTGACTTCAGATGTAAGAAGTATTTGTCAACGACATGCTAAGAAGAAGTATAAACAGACAACAAAGCCAGAATTTAACGATGCGATGATGCAAACATATTGTGTCCCTTGAGAACGTACTGTCATTTCGTACTCAAGAGTCACAAAGCGGTTGTTATAGTTACTTTTTCAGTGCAAAAATAGATTTATCTCAGTGCCTTCAATACAGCATACGGGAATACGAAATGGGTGTTCGGCAGTTTGAAGAGATAATGACTTAGTTATTACATCGTTAGACGCCAAATCTGGCCTTAAGCCAAATTGTGGCTAGTACTAATGCTCTACAGGACGGCACGGATTGTCGGTCTTAGACGACGGTCGGTTACTAAATGACACATTAGCTTTATAATTCTGCACAGTTTAGTATAATTATGAACGTATAGATTCATGCGGAAAACTGACTAATAATATACCAAATAGGATAGGATGTAAGGGTTATTTTTATTTGAATGTGAGAGGGTTTTTTTAGATCCATTTAGAAATGAAATCTTTTTTTAGGCCACTCTAAAAACCAGCTGGAGAACGGTTAGTGAATGGATTGTGACATCACGCATAGTGCTGTTAAATAACTAAGCTTTTCCTTTGAATCTTTTATGATCGCTCGCGCCAATGTTTGTTTTCCGACGCTGAAAAATAAATGCGGCCATTTAGTTAGTTTCGGAATGTGTCTGTAGTTTATTGGTTCGGTAGACGGGATCGGTTTCGTGTGTGTTGTCGGATGCGCGCTGCATGTTTTATTTTTATTTCGTTACGCGAATGAATATGAACAAAAGTATTACAACGCATGAACTGGCCTATTTTTGGTTTGCCTGGAAATAGTTTCTTCGTGTTCAAGTTAAATTACATCAATCACCTGGTGGAGGGCTATTTGTTTATTTTTATCGAAATACGTAAGAAATGCCTTTAACTAAGTCTCATCATGCTCTAAAAATTCACGTGTGTGTAATAAGTTGGTGACTGTCCCCATATAAATAAAGCTATATTTATTAAGTATATTTGTGCACGGCCATCTCTTAAAAGCTATGGTTTATGTATATCTACATACACATTGCGTGCGAGGCATACGTGCTAACAAACGATCGTAATCCCCAAAGGCAAAGTCATGTGGGTGGGTGACACGCAAGCGAGCTTGAACCAGAGCTTTTCTTTGTTACCATTCTGCATTTTTACCCGTTATTTATCAGAATTATCCTATTGAGGCTCGAAGTCGCCATATGCGGCTGACGACCATAGATTTCTATTGTGTCTGATTTCAAGGGTTTTAAGTGGATATGAAGAAGCTATTCATTTACACACACATATTATTATGTTGACTGATTAAATATTAGTTACTACGAGTTACTACCTACGTAAAATTTGTTGAGACTGCGTTGCGACGGTCACTGACCCAATTTGTAAGCACGTAAAGAATTATAAATAAATCTCCCGGTGCATACCTTACTCTTAACTAATTATATCTCAAATATCTCGATAGACCACTCATTTTGTTTACGATGCAAGCTGTTTCTCTTTCAAATGAGACTCAATAAACACTCTTTATGGGTTTCGGAATGCCTCTCTTCTCTTCAGTTGTGATCGTTTTACTTGGCTATAAACTGTGTCCTATTTAAAACTGTGGTGCTAAACCTAATTGTGTTGTAGAAAAACTGCTAAAAAGCATTAAAATAATGGAACAAATGAAATGGAGATTTTTTTTGTAGGTATTATCTTTATAGATTTATAAAAACTCCCCGGACCCTAACTGTAGAATATTATGTAAAAGTCTCAATATCACTAAAGTTCGTAGAACTCGCACTTGGCAAACTTTCCGCTGACTGAGTTAGCGGCGCGGCGCATCGGTGTAGCATGTCAACTGTTCAAAAGTCTGCTACGTTAGGTACTCGATTTCGCCTATTTCAGGGAACTTAACCTTAATTAATAGAACTTAAAAAAAAAAAGTTTTATTTCCATCTCTATCTTACCATTCCCGCCCTCAATGTGCACCCATTTATCAGTGCACACGGCGGTGATCCAGATGAAGGTGCTGAGCCCCACGAGGATGGTGCAGCCGAAGAGGATGCGTCTCTCCAGCACCAGGGCCGCCATGAGGGGCCGGCGCTCTGTCGTTGAGGATACCGTTGACAGCTTGTCAGGGTCCATTGTCACTGGAGCAAAGAAAATTACTTTAGCTTATAGTCTGTTTTTTAATCTCGGATACTCAATTGACAGATTCTGAGCGGTTCATCAACAGTCGATTATCCCGCCAATAGAACGATACGTCACTTGATCGCGGGACAATTGACGGTTGATGAACCTTTTAGAATCTGTAAATCTAGTATCTGAGAATAAAACAAAAACTTTAGTTAGCACATCTAGATTATGTGAACCCAATCACTCGCAGTGGACCAGATTGGTGGGAAATGGTATGATGCTATTAATGTGTCCACGGTGGCGGTTGGTGTGCGGAATGGCGATATCACACAGCACAAAATCTGTCTTTGAGCAAATATCTGCCCGAACCGAAGATTTAACCTTCTGCATAGCAGAGTCACCAGTTACTACATACAGTAGTTATCGAGTTTATCTTTTACAATCATGCATAATCTCTCCTCTGTGTAATAGATAAGCATTCTAAATCCAGAATGTCATGGTGACTCACCCCTTGAGCTTACATTCGCTTGTGCAACACCCTGTATAGCGTTATACAGCCGTATAGCAACAAAGATGGCGTCACCAGGACTTTATGAGTTTATGCTAATAGAGCTACGACGACGCATTGACGCCGGATATGGCGTTAAATTATTAAATATATTGCTATGGGATTATATTTACGGTCTCGAGAGACGAGTCTAGGACATGGTGTTATTAAATTCTCTTTGAACTAGTCTACGCTAAGGCATGTCCTATGGGAGACATACTCGGCTGTTGTTAGCTTTTATGATAGTTTTCAGTAAATTGCGGTGCTACGTAGCTAAAGTTATGTTTTACCTGCATTTACGAATATTTTTTTTCTCATTATTGACCTTTTCGATAGGTAAGCAAGTTTGATTTTTGGATGAGTCGAGCGAATAGGTATGTATTATATATATTTCTTTGAAAGTATAATTTTTAAACATAAAATATTTTTTCTTTCCGTAAAACGCCCTATTTTCACATTATTTGAATCTCCTCCCTTCAAGATAGAATATTATGCAAAATATATATTTCATTACTTATTACAACAAATGCTTATCAAAAATGTTTTAAGTACTTAAGTATATTAATTAGACGACGCACATACCTGCATGTTTTTTGGCCTCATGTTAATAAATAACTGAGTAATATTATTTAAAATATCCTATCGAAATTTTAGGGAGTAAACGCAATTCTATAAATATCTTGCACCAGCCGGTATAAAGCTACGGTTGCAGAAATAAATTAGCCTTTAAATTGTCGTCACACTAATGACTGCTGTACTAAACATTCCAAACTGCGCGCACAATTTCTTGTGATGAAAGTGTGTACTATACACAAATAAGTCGAGCGTTCGCAGTATTTCTAAATATAATAGTGCCTGTTTTTGCCGGCAAAGTTCCCGGTACAGTGTTTATGTCTGTACCGTTTTATATCACTGAATAAATAAAATGTATGGGCACAAACTCTAATGAAAAACAATGTAGAGATATTCCAAATTAATCTCGATTTAAAACTCAACCTTTTATCTTACGATACTAAAGATAAAGTCCCCCGAGGTAAAACATGAAGTTATTTATTCAATATCGACGACCGAATGGCGTAGTGGTTAGTGACCCTGACTGCTATGCCGAAGGTCCCGGGGTTCGATTCCCGGCTGGGGCAGATATTTGTTTAAACACAGATATTTGTACTCGGGTCTTGGGTGTTGATATTTATATTTAGTATGTATCTATCTATGTATTTATGTAGATATATCAGCTGTCCGACACCCATAACACAGGTTCTGCCTAGCTTGGGGTCGGATGGCCGTGTGTGAGATGTCCCCACATATTATTATTATTAATACTAAACTTTATAACTGGCCGTGTTAATTCCATTCTCTACTGTTTCATCACGAATTAATTTAAGACAGTAAATGCTAGAAGATGAATAAATTTCGTTCGGTAGAAACGGTACACGGTACAACCGAATAAGCTTTGTTGTAGGGCAGAAAGTATTGGACGAAATACCGCTGACAAGCACTTTACCTCGTAAAATTTTATCTGTAGATAGAATGGAGAAACTTACTGGAAGCACTAGGTGCAGCCAAATTATAGCGCGACAGTGCGCGGAAATCGGCAGCTTTATTTCTTTCTTCTTTCAAAATTTGACCAGGAAAATACCTACAGCAACATAAAATAGAGCCATCAATATAGAGCGTAAGTTTAATAATCTACGTAATTTCACACACACACACACACACACACACACACTCACGCCTTGTACTAATGTACTCACTTGCGGGGTAGGCAGAGGTGCATTGTTGCACCCACTTTTCGCCAGAGTGTTATGTTAGTCCCAATGTAATAGGGGGTGGGCCTATTGCCATTTTACGGGCACATCCAAGACCCGAGAACAAATATCTGTGTTTAAACAAATATCTGTGTTTAAACAAATATCTATACTTAAAAAATATCTGCCCCAGCCGGGAATCGAACCCGGGACCTTCGGCTCAGTAGTCAGAGTCACTAACCACTACGCCATTCGGTCGTCATTTCATAATTTTTGTATTTACCGAGAATTGCCTTTATTAAATCTCTCAATAGAAATAAAGCCGCCAATATTGCACATTGTTCGTACATATCTACATTTTATAATTTATAAACTACCTATATTTTTTGTCATACCTAGAGCCACTGATTACTTAAAAGTCTACTGTCTAGATATAGAAAGCAGTTGCTGCAATGTGGCTGCATTCCGTTACATTCAGTAGAAACTTCCACGGGCTATGTACCTACATACAAAATATTATTTATTTTACTCCTTTAGGGATGGAGTTTCTGAACATCCTTTCTTAGTGCTCACTTACACTACCTAAGAAACCTATGTACGTTCCAAGTTTCATGATTGTAGCATGAGCCGTTTGGGCTGTGCGACTGTGCGTTGATGCCCAATCAATCAGTCCCTTTCTTCTTTTATAAATAACTTAAAGATAAAAATTTCATTTTATAAAACTCTATCGTTATCTTTGGTCATGTTATGTTATGATGTTACTTGATACCCTTGTTACTTACAGCCAGGAAATTTTCTCATGGATTTTCATGCACATTGCACAGTTATACGTATGTTTTGTGTAAAATGCTAGTTAGTGATGTAATGTCATTTATGTTTATACATCATGTCATGTGCTGTAACTATTTTTGTAACTATAATTTCCTGAACGAAATTATTATGAAGACGAAAACGAGTCAGTGATGAAATTGTTATGACTGAATTATAAACATTTTGTGAGCTTTCGTTCGTATAATTATTTGTTTTATTGAACATGACGTGACAAGACTGGCAAGCTAGGTTAGTGTGAAAATGATATTTTGTTAATCGTGTTTATGCTATTGACTCTAAAAGCCTATATCAGTTTGCAATGGAGAAAACTAACTGAACGTGTCCGGTAAATAAGGAAAGTTAACACATGCATGTTATGATTTTATAAGTACCCTTAATTTTGTGACAGTTTATAGATAAATTATATTATAAGCACCTACCTACCTATTTTAATAGGTAATACTTTCTATCAGTGGTAGTGTGAGAGTCAGTGGTATCCTAAACAGTTTATTAAACATGTAGGTAGAAAGGTTTAAGTATAAAAAATATTTATAAATATAATATTAATGTTTACGTACTATCACATGTTTAATCAATGTTTCCAAAAATAGGTACTTTGGTTGAAGCCAGCTTCTGATAACGCACACTACTGTGACCAGATGTACTTACATTGTTTTTGATAACATACCGTTATCTCGATCTAAATTAAACGTAGGTTTTGGAAAATAAAAAACATCACTCTCGTCTTGTCTAGGTTCATAAGATATAGAGCGTAAGTTTAATAATCTACGTAATTTCACACACACACACACACACACACACACTCACGCCTTGTACTAATGTACTCCCTTGCGGGGTAGGCAGAGGTGCATTGCTGCACCCACTTTTCACCAGAGTGTTATGTTAGTCCCAATACTCCCAATGTAGTAGGGGGCGGGCCTATTGCCATTTTACGGGCAGATCCAAGACCCGAGAACAAAATATATGTGTGATTAAACAAATATCTGAGTTTAAACAAATATCTGTGTTTAAACAAATATCTGTGTTTAAACGAATATCTGTACTTAAACAAATATCTGCCCCAGCCGGGAATCGAACCCGGGACCTTCGGCTCAGTAGTCAGGGTCACTAACCACTACGCCATCAAATCGTGACAAAAAAGCAGTTGCTGCAATGTGGCTTTAATCCGTTACATTCAGTAGAAGCTTCCACGGGCTATGTACTCAACTTCTTATTTTTTGTACTTTATAGATAAACTAGCTGTTCCGCGAGCTTCTTTTCGACTTGAAAAAATCCCGTGGAAATTCCGCGTTAAACTGAAGGACTTCCATACAAACTTTCATCCCCTATTTTATCCCTTTAGGGATGGAGTTTCTGAACATCCTTTCTTAGTGCTCACTTACACTACCTAAGAAACCCTATGTACGTTCCAAGTTTCATGATTGTAGCATGAGCCGTTTGGGCTGTGCGACTGTGCGTTGATGCCCAATCAATCAGTCCCTTTCTTCTTTTATAAATAACTTAAAGATAACTTAAAGACAAGACTGGCAAGCTAGGTTAGTGTGAAAATGATATTTTGTTAATCGTGTTTATGCTATTGACTCTAAAAGCCTATATCAGTTTGCAATGGAGAAAACTAACTGAACGTGTCCGGTAAATAAGGAAAGTTAACACATGCATGTTATGATTTTATAAGTACCCTTAATTTTGTGACAGTTTATAGATAAATTATATTATAATAAGCACCTACCTACCTATTTTAATAGGTAGGGTAACGTAACGTACCTAGGGACATTTTCGACTACCCCAACTTTGAATGAAGCTATCGCAGCGTACAACTAAGATATTAATGTGAAATTTCTTTATTCGGTAGGATATATAATCTATTATCACTAGTATTTGTGCTAAAGCTTTAGTGTGGCCAGATTTTATTAAATTAAGATAAAAGTAAAAATGCTTGTTTTGACCCAAGGTACGTTACACGTTTGTACCTTGGGACACTGTTTCCTATAGCATTGTACTATGGAAAATGCAAACTTCTAAATAACGCCTTATATCTCTGTTCTTATTGATTTACTGCATCTGTCTTCTGTCTAGTTTCACTCTGGCACTAATAATAACAGAGATATAAGGCGTTATCTAGATGTTTGCATTTTCCATAGTACAAAGCCATAGGAAACAGTGTCCCAAGGTACAAATTGAATCGTGTCCCAAGGTACAAAAAAGCAATATTTAACCAAAATTTAAATATCTTTATTTTTAATTTAGGAATCTTTCAGATAATTGCCATGTCATAAAATTAAATAACTGAAAAGTTATACGTGACATCCATGTCTTTATTTTGAGCATGCCTCAATGAGATAAAGCAACACAAAAAACTATACAAAAGCTACTTTTGACTCCAAAAAACTTCATATTGTCTTCACCACACACTCGATGCTGGTATGATCACGAGACTCACTAGTTTTGCCAAGCGAGTAAAATACTATGCCTAGGGTAGAATTTTAATGTGTTTATTTAGCCGGTTTTTGAAATACAATCAATGTCCCGAGGTACAAGCGTCCCAAGGTACGTTACGTTACCCTAATACTTTCTATCAGTGGTAGTGTGAGAGTCAGTGGTATCCTAAACAGTTTATTAAACATGTAGGTAGAAAGGTTTAAGTATAAAAAATATTTATAAATATAATATTAATGTTTACGTACTATCACATGTTTAATCAATGTTTCCAAAAATAGGTACTTTGGTTGAAGCCAGCTTCTGATAACGCACACTACTGTGACCAGATGTACTTACATTGTTTTTGATAACATACCGTTATCTCGATCTAAATTAAACGTAGGTTTTGGAAAATAAAAAACATCACTCTCGTCTTGTCTAGGTTCATAAGAAAATACTACGCGCTGCTGCTTATTATTTAATTTAATATTGTTAAGTAGCCTCAATGCTACTAAGCAATACTAAGCATGCCATTGAGTTCCTGTAGAGATTACGTAAGGCCTGGAAGAGTCATTGATCGTAGGAAGGTAATTATTCTATATCATTTCCAGTCCAACGTTTTAATACATTTTCCAACGCAGTTTGAACAGTTTTAAGTATAAAATATCATCCTGTATCACTTCTTTGCAATTGCTTGTACTGTGACAAAAAGTCTCAGTAGCTCCACTTTTTTATGAATGATGAGCATGTGTGAACATTACGAGAAAAACCTTACCCTCCTTCTTAGGGAGTCGGGTAAAAATTAATACTCAGTAAAGCACTAAAAGCACACTACTCTAGCACATAGTTCAACCAAGTACTTACTAACATTAAACAATGATTTCGGTGGATCTATGTCACTATTTGATTGACACTAAAGAATGAATATACTTATGTTATTTGATGATTATGATCATCTTGTATGTATAAGATATTAGAGTGTGTTGGTACATTTTAATAAAGCATGTTTAAAAAAAAAAACTCCACACGTGTCATTTTGTCTTGCTATAAACAACGCAGTTATGGTTACAAAGTATCTATTAATTAATCAATTAGTTGATATGATACATTGCAATATTGTCATCTTCAATTAGCTACTTATACCTTTGTACATTGTCAAACTAAACTGTCATGTTTGATGATGAAAGTGTATTTGAGTTTGACAAGGTGTGAATTGTATAACTACTTATGAAGCTGCCTGTAGGTACAGTGCCACAAATTTATCTGTTCCAGTGAGAGCGAACTAAATTGATCCATATCTCATTACTTACTAATGAATTGTATATTGTAAAAGATTAGATGGGTTTATTAACACCGCAAGGGCGAATTAGCAATACGAGCAAACTTAAAATCTTATAGAATTAAGAAATATTAGACACTTATGTGAGCTGTCACCGGAACAGATAAGTTTGTGGCACTGTACCTACCTACCTCTCTACTATACTATTACATACACTCGCTAGCAACGAAAAAGTTTCAGTGACTACTGACTATACTCTATAGCACCAACAGCGCATTTAACAACGCATCAGAATATTACCAACTAAAAACGTAATGCTGTTTTCAAATAGGTATTATATTTTTTGGTCTTTTGGTGCTCGCACGTTGTAAGTGGAACTTTTTAATTGCTTGTTAGTGTATATCCTAATCCTAACTAATACTATAAATGCGAAAGTAACTGTGTCTGTCTGTCTGTCTGTCAGTTACTCTTTCACGCCAAAACTACTGAACGGATTTGAATGAAATTTGGTACACATATGGTATAGACCCTGAGAAAGAACATAGGCTACTTTTTATCCCGGAATTCCCACGGGAAAACTTTTTAAGGCGAAGTGAAGCTCGCGGGAACAGCTAGTTATCTATTATTATAAATTCTGGCGCTGCCACAATCCTATACAATAAACACTGTTGTAGTTATTTGTGCATAGACAATAGACATATCCACAGTTAATTACCCGAAACCAACTGTTGATGCCAAAACATGTAGCCAATGCCGATAATTTTACTTTCACATTTAATTCTCCTGAGACTGAGACCCACTTGTGAGTCCTCATGAATTTCTAAATAGTTTTCTTTCCACAAACTCACCTTGTTTCCAGGATCTTCCTTATCAAGCAACACGTTACAATGAATATTTAACCGAAAGTTCAATATCACTTGTTTAATCAAATGAACACAACCTCAAAGTTCTTCTTATACAAAACATGATGCTAATGTTTTCTTAAATACACTTTTCTTGAAGAAGAATGTTTTATTTCACTTGTACATTATCGTGATGTGGTGTTAGAACGGGACAGCGTGAGCTGTGGTGCGCCTCGCGTCCTCGCACGAGCTCGACTGGCGAATAACTCCTGAAAAAGCTTCGGCTGCGTGGTCGAGCTTTGTTTTCAGTTGTCGGTCGAGGCAAAAGCGTTAGCGGTGGCGTTCGCGAATTTAGTTTTAATTTAATATTACGGTAGATTTTTGTCTCTAAAACTGGAACCCTATGGTAGTGTGCGTCTCTCTTAGAATCAGTAAGTATAACATATAGAATATAATATACTTGCTAATCGTGGGAATTCCATACAGTTTTGTAGGAAGCTTACGTTCCATAATGTGATATTTCTGCTTTAGTAAACGTAGTTAGTAGTTAACTACATTCAAATTCACTTCAAAATTCGTTTTTTTTTTACTTTTAATGACAACGCTATTGCACCATACGCCTTTCGAGTTTACTGATTAAATTTTTTATTGCAAAACGATATAATTATATTTAAATAGTGTTATGGCCAGCTTTAGGTTGCACTCACTCTACGCAATTTAACTTATTAGACAATGGCAGCCTTACGCGCGCCTTGTAACGAGCAGTTTGCGTACCTACTGAAAATGCAGCCTAAAAGCAAGTGGTGGAAATTCGCTCCTCTCTTATGGCTCAAACCATCGACTACTCGGGGCTCGATACATCACCCTGTCTTGTTTATCTTTACTTTAACAATTTGATGGGTGGAGCGCTCCTCGGATATCGTAATTAACTTGACACTGTCGTAATTACGAGCACTCGCTTGGGTAGTGAAGTGATTAGTGAACTCAGTGAGTCATTGGATGTATTGAAGACTGAACCAGCAGGAAAGGAGATTAAACTCAGGGGAAAATAGTACATATTTTATTATGTTACCCGAGGGATTCAACCGAAGTAAACACTGTGTTTTTCATTACAAATAGGACGAAAGTAGAAAAAAATATATAAGTAACAAAGAGTTACGTTACGTACTTACTTCATTACAAGGTAAATATCATCACGTGCTTAGAGGGCTGTTACTTAATTTTTCCTGGCCATAAAAAGAGCTATTTTAATGCGTCTTATTAGGCAGGTCTACCTATTTCAAAGCATGAGTGATGAAAGTTCTATTACTTGCTTTTACACTGGTCATTATTGTAAATCTGTATTGACATTACATTAAGTAATAAGAAATGAACCTTTTTTTTAACAGTACCTTTATAGATACAGATTTTGTGTATCTATTTGTTATGTATGGGTTGATTAGCATGCTTGAACAAGACATACGGGTATCTGTTCAGTCTGGTATTCAGGCACATAAAAATTCTATCTGCTCATCTGTTAAATAAGTTGCCTGACATATAGATCTTTAACTCAATTTTATTTTTGGCCGGGATCGAATATTAGTTTCAGTTGTTGCCAAATGCAATACCTAGAGAAAGTTGACTCTGACTGCTGCACCGAAAGCCCAGAGTTCGATCTCCGGCTGGGACAGATTAGTTTAAATACAGAGACGTTCGTTACCTTCTTAATTTTATTGTGTTATATATTTATACTAGCTGTTCCCGCGCGCTTCGCTTCGCCTTAAAAAGTTTTCCCGTGGCAATTCCGGGATAAAAAGTAGCCTATGTTCTTTCCCAGGGTCTAGACCGTATGTATACCAAATTTCATTCAAATCCGTTCAGTTGTTTTGGCGTGAAAGAGTAACAGACAGACAGACAGACAGACACGGTTACTTTCGCATTTATAATATTAGTTAGGATTAGTTAGGATTGTGTGATATCTCCAACGCGCCTGCCAAGCGTGGAGATTGTGATACAAGCACACTAAACTCGTGTGGCACGGCTCTTATAGATCTCCATAATAAACCTTCAGGACAAGTATTTTTTTAACCGGGTTTTACTTTATTTACAGTACCTACGTATACTGATGCTCCAGAATTATCATCTTTCTCACATTTTTCCTGTACATGATACTGATGGAAAATATAATAATAATTATGTTTGATATTATTTCTTTTCCTGTGATTTCTAAGGTTTGTGTTTATGTCTATCTGAGCTGTCATTATTACGTCCACTTGTATTTTTACCTCCATATTACTTCCATTCCGCAAGATTAAACATGCATTGGAATCACATGAAACGACGCTGAAGAAAACGACGCAGTCTTATCAGATACGGTAGTACGGGTTTTACAATTTACGAAAACGAAAAAAGTGCACATTATCTATCAAAGGATTCATGATAGTTTCCGCTAGCGGCGCCACTTTGTATGCGAGAAAACGTAAACTTTTATAGTCTTCGACAAACTGCTAAGCCCGTACTAGACGTACAGAGTCGTGTAAACTAGTGTACCTGTGTATGGGGTACTTCCAGTACCAGTAGACAAGTATTTGCTGCCTACTTAGCAAAGTAGTATGATCACTATGATCACTACACTACTCTAAGGCCGTGGCCACAGCTTTCAGCGGTGCGGGATGAGGTGCGGCGTGAGGGGCGGCGGGCGGTGCGGATTGCGGTGGTATGCCACAGCTCGACCAGTTGCAATTATTTGTTTTGGTCGCGCGTTGGCTTGTCCGTCCACCATGCCGCCGCGCGCGCCGCTTTGAGCTGTGGCCGCCTCGATACTCTCTAGTACATTTGTTTCGCTCGCACACCGCGCCGCCCGCCGCCGCCGCGCACCGCGCCAGTCAACCCGCGCCGCTAGCCAACGCGCCTCATCCCGCACCGCTGAAAGCTGTGGCCACGGCCTCAGCGGTGCGGGATGAGGAGCGGCGTGTGGGGCGGCGGGCGGTGCGGATTGCGGTGGTATGCCACAGCTCGACCAGTTGCGACCGCGGCGGCGCTGGCTAGTCCGTCCACTTGATGCCGCCGCGCGCGCCGCTTAGAGCTGTGGCCGCCTCGATACTCTCTAGTACATTTGTTTCGCTCGCACACCGCGCCGCCCGCGCCTTCGCTTTGTCGCACTCGACAGTCTCTCAGTTATCACAAAAGTTTATTTTGCACTAGTTACTATGAACTCTGTACAATACAAGGTAGCGATGCTAGACAGGGAGCTAAAACAAGCGCGTTTTATAGTCAGCAAACCAGGCATTCCACTCAGCAGCTGGAATGTCGATGGCGTTTTGTTACTTGAATCGCATAATACATTACTTTGTAACTTATATTTTTTTAAGATAAAAATGACTATTGGAATTGGATCAACTATAACGAGTGGGCTACCATTTACTTTTGAATCCATAAAGCATGAACCGAAATAAAATATGTACCCAGATGGGCGTCTTAGAAATCTAATACCTAGACCTAGATCAGATAATAGAAGTAACCATGAAAATAACAGGATAGTGTTAGCGATTCTAGAAGTAGAGACCACTCTTCTGAAGACACCTTCCGTCTTATTTTATAGCCTGAGATTGTACAGCGAAAATTTAATAAAAAAATCATAAATAGCATCTAAAAACAACTTTTATTTTTTGAACATTACATTCGTAAGTTTACAAAGAAAAACTACAACTTCCACTTAAATAATTCATTAACCATAATATAGCAGCAAGAAAACATATTCACAAATGAATAAAACTAAATTGTATTCTTATGAAATTAAGTAAGTAAGTGCCTACATAGTAATCAACAAATCTTTTTATTTGAATACTAATTTTTAATATAATCTATCTGGCTGGAGCTGGAGGTGGCGGAATTTGTGTGATATTGACTGCGGGTCCGTAAAACGGAGCTTCGCTGGGCCACACCACGGGCGCGTAGAAACACAGAGCTATCCACAGAACTATTATTGATATCACCACTGACCCAATGGCGAGGCGCCTCTGTCGACAAATAGTTTAAGTTTAATCCTTGTTTTTCTTTAACTGGTTAGCTTACACATAAATCCGCTTCAGACTGTCTATTTATGATTTCACACAAGTACCTTTAGTGCCAATTTCTCCATTGTCGATTATCTAACCGACAGGGATTGATTTATAATTAAACGTCATCCCATATAAAATTCATGACAGATGTGTCAAAAGTTAACCACTACTCCCTGGTTATGCTCTAACCGAGAATGGAGAAATTGGCACTTAGGTTATTAATTCAGAAACTCTCATACTAGCCCCCTTATTCATAAAAAAGTTACTGAACGGATTAACTATTGAACTGTTTTGTCACTCTCTGTTAAAGAACAAATTGTTCTCTGTCAGAGAGGGACAGAACAGTTCAATAGTTAATCCGTTCAGTAACTTTTTTATGAATAAGGGGGTATATGTATAATCGTTTGCAATAGAAGTTTTATTTTATAGTCTATGGCTTATATATTTAATCGAATTAGAACACTATGACATCACTATGGGCATAAACAATACGCTGTCAATGTCAGCCCGCCATATTTGTTTACATGATTGTTGGATTCTATTGCAAACGATTATACATATATACTATTATTATACCCAGCATCCTATCTCTTTCTTTCATAGCTTTATCCTTACCCTGCAACCTATACATATACTTCAAAATAATACTGATTAATAGATATATGTACCTAGTGTATCATTTGTTGGTCTTCTAATAAATAAATAAAAATAAAATAAAATAAAATTAAATGTAGGTACCATTTCCCTAATCGGCGTTTTCCCATTATTGTGGCAGTAGAAAGCTGGTGTGTGCCTGAAGGGGTGCATAAATCCAAAAGACGACGCTATGCCGACTCCGAGAGCACCTAAATGTATTTTATTCGACCATGTCGATGTGGTTCCCTGAAAAACAATCGCAAGACGTTACTAAGATACTCATTATTAGAGCATTTTTTAGTTTAGTATGTTGTATGTTCAGTATACAATACACAGTAGGGTTGGTCACTTTAGTGAAAGGATTAGCCAGTCAGTCGCCGTCGCCGCCGCCGCTGCCCACGGTGTATTTATAAAAAACAGGTTCTAATTCTAGTAAAGGTCTTCGCACATTATAACAACTCCACGCCAGCGCGGCAGCAACTCTACTCACACTCCTTTAATTTTTCTAGACCTTTAGTGTACGATGCGTAGGCCACTCGTTGTACACTACTTTATAATCATTTTTTGAAATTAAACCTTGAACATAAAATATGACACAGGGCTTAAATATCAATGTCTAGCATAGAGTCGAGTCGCCGGTGAGTTGTTATAATGTGCGAAGACCTTAATTCTACGTCACCCGTAGGCATTATAGTCACGAGATAATACCATTATTTCATACTTTTTAAAAATTGGCCTAAGCACGGGTCAGGTGTTACAATGTGTTTTTACAACTGTTATCCCCGAAGGGGTAGTCAGAGGTGACTTGCACGCGAGTCACTCGTTTTTCGCTGTACATCTGCACTCACGTGATAGGTCACCTGCCGTATCGCCGTTTTTAATGAGTAAAATGTACCTAGGGCGTACATCTAGAATCTAGAGCGGTGGTAGCTCAGTCGGGTAAGTGCCCGCTTCTCACGCCAGAGATGCGGGTTCGAATCCCGGCGCTGACATGTACCAATGAGTTTTTTTTAACTTAAGTACAATGTATACCTATCTACCATCGCTCTTACGGTGAATGAAAACATCGTGAGGAAACCTGCATATATAGATCTAGCACATCTAGATATGACATGTGAAACCACCAACCCGCAGTGGACCAGCGTGGTGGGAAATGGTCAAAGCTTAGGAAGGCAGTTTAGACCTTGGGGAAATGCACAAAGGTTCCACTCGAGAGATCCAGGTGCAGGTACTTACACCCCCACAGAGAATAGAATAGAATAGAATAACTTATGTATGCAATAAGCAATTTAATTTCATGATAAACAGTACTTACAAAACTCAGTATCATTGGCAGGAACAGAATGCAGGCTCCAATGCTAGATATCATATTCGGTAGCAAACCCGCCAGCAGGACAACTTGCAGCGACGCCACGTACCAGTCCGTGTCGAAAAGAGGCTCTATATTTTGCTGTATGCGTGTATTCAGTGCCCTTTTACTAATTGCACGATAAAGCACTACTCCGGAACCTGAAATTGATAGTTTGTTGTGTGGCGATTAGATTTTAGTCCGATCACCTCATGCACTTGGAAAGTTCACCTTTCTGCGGAGATAATCTTAAGTAAGTATTATAATATATTCCTTTAAAGGTTCACTTAAAACTTCTAGTTTAAGCTCAATATCAAAGAGAATTATTTGTTTCGAAATCGGCAGAAAATAATCTTTGTGAATCTACTCAAATAAACTATTATCTTGTAGATATTTTGGCACTGATATAAGTCTCCGTATCTACAGAACAGAGCTTTTGGAGCGTATTTATGTAGGGAACAAATTTATGCTGTAACTATGATACTTAAACTCTGTTAATTATTATAAAAACAAACAGTTCTGTAAAAAATGTAAGTACCTACTTGTTAACTATATATGTATAGCATCAGTAAACAAAAAAATCATTGTTAAGTCTATTCAATGTACACTTGTCCAAAATTAATAATGCACATGCAGATCTTCACACCCGAATCATTAAATCGTTAGAGCCTTAAAAAACACTTCCATTTTGCACCTTGTTCGAAAGAAATAGGAGTCAATATCATGTGTCACATAATCGAAAACAACCGATCTGTCAAAGATTTCTATGCGCATTATCAATTTTGGAGCACTGTACTTAAAATGTTAAGAAATAGAAGAGGTTCCCTGATTTATCTTACCTATTAAAAACATGTATCCGTAATTGGTGTTCTGATCAACAAACTTCCAAAATAGCAAGGATGATGTTGGCCTTCTGGGAGGTAGATCAGATTTGTCTGAAATCAATTCTTCATTATGTAGGTATATTCAGAAAACGTGTATAAATATGTTTTAAAATAGTAAAATACTTATTGAATAACCTAACCACTTGATAATCACTAACCAAAAGAAAGTAAAGCCAAACGAACCTTTCGCGGTTACATATTTGAAGAAAAACAACTCTTTTGGAAGCATGCTAAGAATGAAGACAAAAATAGCCGCTATTGTGACATCGTTTACTCTGAAAGAAAAATAAACAACAACAATACGCTTAGAAATAAAAACATATCCAAGACAATATCCTATCGCCAGTTTATAAAATATGATTTGGCATAAACTGGTAATAGGACCCATTCCACGCATATAAAATGAAATAACAATTCATTAATTGAATATGTAGTTGAGCTTACTTAAAAATGCATATTAAAACACAACTGTGACGTACCCTGATGGTGTGTACAAATATCCAAGCCATTCAGAATAAAGAAGGAAAAACAACAGGATTGCTGCGAATGTGAAGATACCGGAGCACTGCAACGAAACGAATTGAGAACAAAAATATAGGTATATTTAAGTATTTTGTAAGACCTGCCGATACTAAACACATTAATTGCAGTATACAAGTATGCAATGTGTTATAAATTATAATCAACTAGCTGTTCCCGCCAGCTTTGCTTCGCCTGAAAAAGTTTTCCCGTGAGAAAAGTTATCCGTTTTGACGACAAGGAAGAAGTAACAAACGTACAAACACACACATATTATACTCACAAACTTTCGAATTTATAATATTAAAATAATATCAATATTTGGATGATATACATATTATTACAATAATTTATAAAGAGGGTCATACTTAATAATACCAACTATTATGTGAGAATATGGTTGACTCAAAGTTGTTGACGCTCCTAAGATATAGTATGGGAAACTGTAAGGGAGGTTCTCACTCAACAGTAATAAAAAAGATACGGTATGCACTACAAATGAAACAGTTTGATCCTAAAGCTGACTTTACCAGAGATATGCGACGAAGGCATAAATTATCCAGTATTTTGAGTTTATTCGTTAAAAAATCACAAATCTTTCATCTTTATAATATTGTAAAGTGTAGCTGCAGAGATACCATCGTTCATATTTATGATAATAATATAAATATAGTAATATAATAATAGGCGACCGAAGGCGAATAGGCGATCGCTTGGGTGAACGGGGTACCTGGATGTGGGAAGACAACCTGGGTGGTAAATAACTTCGATGTGAGCAAAGACACCATTATCACCACGACAACTGAGGCGGCCGTCGATATACGAAACAGGCTAGCGCATAGGATCGGGGACATGGTTAGAACTAGGGTACGTACGATGGCATCAGTCCTAGTAAACGGCTTTAGAGAACATGTCGGATGCCAACGCCTGATAATTGACGAGGCCCTGATGAACCATTTCGGGGCAATCGTAATTGCCGCCCGCCTGTCCCGTGCCAGTGATATTGCTCTAATCGGAGACATCAACCAGCTACCGTACATAGACAGAGAGAACCTATTCGAACTAAGGTACAGTCGCCCAACACTGGTAGCAAACATCACCCAGGAGCTGTTGTGCTCATACAGAAACCCCATGGATGTTGCATACGCCCTAAGAGAAGTATACTCAGGCATATACGCAGCCACAACGCGTATCCAATCCCTGCAGCTGAAAAGGTTTACAGACGCAGCAATTCCAAAATCCCAAACCAACACTCTATTCCTGACGCATACACAGGAAGAAAAAGAGACCCTGACCAGCCAAGGGTTTGGAGAAGGAACGGGATCACGCGTCTTAACCATACACGAAGCACAGGGATTGACGTACGAATCCGTCATTATCATAAAAACAAAAGATAAAATAAAGTTGCACGATAGCATACCTCACGCAGTAGTGGCGCTGTCGAGGCACACCTCCGCCTGCACCTACTATGCGGATGACACCGAGGACGCTATCGGCAACCTCGCTAAAACGGCAATAACAGCACCGAAGAAACGGATCCTCGAGTACAACCTAAAGATGGCAATAAAAAATCGGGACAAAGAGGTCGTTGCCCAGCAATCAAGGCTTTTGGCAACGCAAAATGGAGCGGAATAGGAGAATTTTGATTTTAATTTTATATTGACGGCCAAACCGTATTGCATGTATTTTATAGTTTTGTTATGTATAGTATATAGCATGTATTGTATAGTTTTGATATGTAGGTATTGTATAGTATATCATGAATTAATATTATCTGTATAAGAACTAACCAATAAAATTAAGATAGTTTTAAGAACACTGTCACACATTAACACCAGGCAAAACAACAGCGATGACAAAAGGAGTGTGTGGCCACTGACAGGCGTCTGTTAAGTTCTCTGAAGACAGCTGACACTGGCCCTACCCTCCAAATGTTTGTTGCCATTATAATTGTAAGTGTGACTGTGTGAAACAAAGAAAAAAAAAAAAAAAAAAAAAAAAAAACAAGAAATGCACAACTGGGGGTTTTTAGTCGGTTAAAGGCCGACACTACCTGGGTCCCCTTCCCAGGTGTCTGTGTAGATTTTCCTCCAGGAGTGCAAAAAAAAAAAAAAAAAATTATTAATAATATATAGGTATATATATATAAAAGATAAAATATATATATTATAAGCTTCCACATTGAGTAGTGAGTAGTTAAAAGATGAAGACAAAAAACAACCAAACTCTCACAATATATTGATCTCTCAAAAAGGCACGGACATAAAGTCTGTGGAGTTATAATAAAATCTTTAAAAAAAAAAAAAAAAAAAAAAAAAAATAGGCGACCGAATGGCGTAGTGGCTAGTGACCCTGACTACTGAGCTTAAGGTCCCGGGTTGGATTTCCGGCTGGGGCAGATATTTGTTTAAACACAGATATTTATTCTCTTGGATGTGCCCGTGAAATGGCAATAGGCCCGCCTCCTTTTACATTGGGACTAACATAAACACTGGCAAAAAGTGGGTGCAGTAATGCACCTCTGCCTATTCCGCAAGGGAGTACATTAGTACAAGGTGAGTGTTTATATTTATTATTTTAATATAATTAAGTACTAACTTTTTCATGTCCCGACATTGCCGGAAGATCGCGTCTTTGATAGTCTATACCCTCTTGCATGGCGTTCATTCCGGGCTCGGAGTTTCTAGAACAAAATATCAACCAACTCTATTTCAAATAATGTAATTTTCGGTTTTTTATTCTATTCTCTGTGGGGGTGTAAGTACCTGCACCTGGCTCTCTCGAGTGGAACCTTTGTGCATATCCCCAAGGTCTAAATTGCCTTCCTAAGCTTGGACCATTTTCCACCACGCTGGTCCACTGCGGGTTGGTGGGTTCACATATCTAGATGTGCTAAATCTGGATATGCAGGTTTCTTCACGATATTTTCCTTCACCGTAAAAGCGATGGTATACATTGTACTTAAGTTAAAATAACTCATTGGTACATATCAGCGCCGGGATTCGAACCCGCATCTCTTGCGTGAGCTACCACCGCTCTATTTCAAATAACGTAATTTTCGGTAAGACACAGTGTCTGATTTAATATGGTTATTAGTAGTTATTACCTGTTTAAAAGTAGACTGTAGTAAATAGTATTCAACACAAGTAGAACAATAGCTACTGGCAGCGTAAATGCTACGAGTTGTAAATAGTTGAATATATCATCACGAGGACCCAGTCTGAAACGAATAATATCTTATTAATTAGCCTATTACAAATTACTTTTGTTATATCTGTCTAGTGTCTACCAAAGTCCACGAAACAGGCTCAGCCTTTTCATGTGAAATGTCACCCTTTAGTATAAACGACTTGTAACATCTTATATTTCCCACTGTCTATAAGGCAATAAATGTATTAGACAGTGTCTAATAAACCGTTTTAGATTTTCAAATAATTTCTGATATTTTTATCAAAACAAACACTCCACTGCCGCTGAATTCCTGTGCTTTCTCGACTAAAGTTCTAAACTTGTCGTACAATGTACCTACTATAATAATTATGGTTCAATAGATGGGTACATTTATTTTAACTTACTCTGAATACATAGCTTTGAATGCCATAGTTGTAAACGATGTATGGACCATCACAATGCTACCTGATAGCAATAAAATATATTAGGCACTTATAACGACGAAAGCATGGAAGTAGAAAAAAATACGGAAGGAATGTCGCAAACTAATAAATGAAACACAGCAATGGCGGCGACATGAGAGTGTGTGGGTGCGTAGGTGCGACGTGATTGGCGCGCAGCGGCGCTCTGACTTACTTTGAGTGTGAATGTGTGTGTTGGGCTCGTCGCAACAATGAAATCGACTTACTTTGGGTGCCTCACTTTTTAGTTAGCGAGATTTTTGTCCGTCTTTTTTTCTACTTTCATGGACGGAAGATAATATAGGAAGTTCAAATTCAGTATTTTAACGCGTCTAATTCCGAGCAGTTTTATATTTTTGTAGTAGGTACAACCTTTTTTATAAGTCTGTACAGTTCCCCAAAATTGATAATGCACATAGAAATCTTCGTCATTGATCGGCAACGGTCGTATTCCCGAGCGTTAGAAAACTATTATGTATTTAAAGTGGTTAAATGCATTTTCTTCATGAAATTTTAGTAGAATTATGCAATTGGTGCTAAAAGAGATAATTGATTTATCAGTAACGAAATTTGATTCGATAATTCATAATATTCCATAATATTAAAATTTACTTCGAAAATGTTACAGTAGGTACTTTTCAAGTGTCCTACTGAAGCTGATGTAAAGATGGAGGAAAGAAGGTTTGAATAACACAAGGTTTATATTATAAGGAGAAATGGATTTCAAACACAGGTTTATATTAAAAAATTTAAATCTCAGTTCAAAAGTATTTACAGCATTGATTATTTCACATTAATAAAAATGTTTGCATTAACATCTTAGTTCAAAAGTATTTACAGCGCTGATCATTCACAATAATATTACAATTACAAACTTGGTCTTTTGGGTGTGGCTTTATTGGCAAAGTGAAGTCTATCAATGTGACGTATATTTTATTCTTAAATGTGCCTCATAATATGGCATCTTTAAAAATAATTAAAGTTGAAATTAAATTCACATTTGAAAAAAATAACAAGAACGATGTGTAATTGCAGCTCTTTATAATTCCACAAAAGTAATATTGATCTTGACCTTGAGACCCTTGACTGATCGGTGACAGCCACTGACCGCCCAAATTGTTTTCGATTATGTGTCACATGATATTGACTACTATTTCTTTCGAACAAGGATCACAATGCAAGTGCTCTTACGATTCAATGATTCGGGTGTTTCGGGGAATACGACAGTTTGCGAAGATTTGCATGCGCATTATTAATATGGGAGAACTGTACATAATGTCATAAAGTAAATAATACTTACCAAATATTGAACTAGTTTGTATTGCGTTGTTAATGACATTGCGCGTTTTCAAATAATCTGAATCTGTACCTGTTATGGGAACCTGAAAAAATGTGTCAATCCATTTTCCATCAATAATATAATAAGTCAGTAGGAGCATATTAGCCAGCTACTCAAAAGTTCTATCTACCCAAAACAGGCACGAGGCTGCGATCCCAGTAGGCAAACTGGTCAACCGTTATTAGGTGTGCGTGCGTGATACGAATTGCGTAGAGCGAGCGCTACTGTGATCACTTATCATACTAAACCGATACGAATGTTAGAGCTCCCACAAAAACGTCATGAAAATGTCTCTTTCCAAGGTAGCAGGTGTTCAATGGGAGAGCGACATATCGTGTTTCTATGCGAGATAGTTTGGCTACTGAGATTGCAGCCACATTTTATTTCAGCTTACCGGAACATTTTCAAATAAAGAATAAATAGTAACACAAGCCAAAAGTCTGTGACAAACTATTGATAAAAGGAAAGCTGCCAAGCTAGTTTTGTAAAGCAACCTGAAATTAAAAATGTGCATTTTAGGTATCAATACTATTATACCTCATAGGATAGGAGGATAGATTTACAAAGAGACAAAGCTTATACTTATGAACAAACGGAAAATGCAAAAATTGTCACTTACATTTTGCCAGTCAGCTTCTTACGTGTTAAAATAAACAATGCTATACGTTTATCCAAGCCAGAATTGTTAATAAGCATACTTAACATTCCTCCTATGATCATAAGAGCAATGTTTTGCTGCAAAAAAATAGCTATTAGGTAGATATCATTTTCAATTATTAATTATAAACAAAGTTAAAGTCTTTTATCCCACAGGTATCCATTATCAAGATATTTTGAAACAGGCCCTTACATTAAAATAGCAGTTAGTGACGTCATCAGTGGTGAGCACGCCCGTCAGAGGGAACATGAACACAGGCAGGAACCCGACTACGGGAACATGCACCGGATGCAGCAGCAGGAACCAGAACATCATGATCCATACCGCCTGCACGGTTGTATGGAACTGGAAAACAAATGTGTTTTAAAGGTGTCCCAAAGTTCAACGTCATACCTTGAAGGGCTTATATAGGCCAGGTGAGGAGTGACCAGAATATTGTAGTGACCTTCTGTTAGTTTTCGAGATATTGTCACTTTTATAAATTAGCTGAAAGTCTACATCTCGGATTAGCTTTTTTCCGTGCCAACGGGTGGTGCACTTTTGGGACAGCCTGTATGTTATAATGTAGCCTGTATTTTTACGTATTAGTCAATCAGTGTATCTAGCCGGTGATCAAGAATTGTGGAAGAAGCGTGGACACTGGACACTGAAGGTTGGACTGGTCCAGGGTCCACCGATATATTGACGAGAAACTTAAATGGCATGCACACATAGAAGCTCTTACAAACAGGGTCAGAAAACTGATAGCCATATTTAAAAATCTCCGTCGCTCAGCTGACTTCTCTACATTAAAAATGGTATATTTTGCCCTAGTATGCATGCATGGGGAGGAGCCGGAAAAACACTGTTACTGAAGCTTGAGCATGCTCAACGCGCGCTTCTAAAAGTGTTGATGTTTGCCTCGAATTCACTAGGGCACAAGTTCTGAGACTGTTACAGAACATCTACGGTGCGTGTTCTCAGAACATTTTGGTAACATGTCGTGATACATTTTACTTGTCCACACCAGCAGTCTCCGCCGACATGTCACCCGAGGTTGTTGTGGCAGTTAGTGCTGCGTGCTAGAAGTCGCGCACGCGTCCACACTCTGCAACAGCGGTCGCTAGACCTAGTAAAAACAAAAACTCTATGCGCTAGACTGATGTCGCAGGAAGTTCTGTCTCGCGAGCCAAAACACGGAACCTGTTCTGCGACACGTAGATGTCGCTGTATAGTCGCGTGCGACGTCGCAGAACAGAGCGCGACGTCGCGGCGACACGTAGACGACATGTGCCCAGACAGGTTCTGCGAGAATTTGTCGCCTAGTGAATACGAGGCTTTAAACCATTCCGATATCCAACTGCTGCACTGTACTCAGAATGTGGCGTGTTGTCAGTTAGGAAATTATATATTCAAAAAACAGTATTACGAAAACACAAATCAATTATAGCTGAACACAAAAGAGTAGAGATTAATGTTTTTGGAAATAAACAGATTTAAACCTGGCAATTAAAAAAAACTTGTGATTTGTGGTCTGTACTCTGTTTCTATGGTTTGAATGTCAAACTTGCCCTGTTCCTGTATAAACAAATCGAATTTTGCTTAATTTTGGAGTTTTGTGGATTGTTGAGTTTGTTCACGAGGTGAAAATGAATAAAACCATTCGCAGCGAAGCTAGACAGATGATTTACAGCGTTTACCTACGATGTTTGGCGGAGAATGAGACTGGAGAAGTATTAGTCAATATATACGATGTTTATGAAAGAGCAGCGTTTTATACTGGTGAGTAGGTTTTAGGTTTTTATACTTAATTTCTAACCATTAACATACATTGCTTATATTTCTTGTAAAAAAGTACTATTTTGATGTAATAGAATGCCTTTCAATGTGTATTTGTTATTCTTATAGAGGTTAGAAAATACTAGTGTCAAAACGTTACATGACATCAGGGTCTGGATGCTAATGTTGTTAAAACATCAGGTCTAGATACTTTTTTACTAACCCCCGACTCAAAAAGGGTATCGATAAGTTTTTCAGCTGTAGGTGTCTATGTGTGTCGGTCTCTCCGTGTTAGAGTACCTATTGTAAAAATATGTATGTGTAAGAATATGTAAGAGTCGGTATAAATTCCCCAGACATAATAATTTGCAAGTCACTGCTTTTCTGACCAATTAAATAATTTGTTGCAGGAAAATCGGTAAACACAGTTTTAGAAGAATTGCCGGGGCACATTTGAACTTTTTCCTGAGCAAGAAAAAACTGTAATAAAATATCGATGTGTGATACTATCACTTTTCTCCTATAGTAATTACATAATGGGATAACCAACACGCGTTTCAGTGCAAAAAACATTATGAAATACACAATGAAATAAAAGTTACAGTTGGTTTGATTTAATGAAATTCATTCAAGACTGCCCCCCTCTCCCCTACTAATTTCTTCTCTTAACATAAACCTCCCCAAAAAGTGTCATTTTATAATTAGTAAATATTTGAAACATTTCTCGTTTTGATTTTTTCTGCTAAAGTATCGTGATACTTTTGTCCGTTTTTTATACTATAATAGTGTGGCCACTTTCTTAGATTGCCACGCCCTCAATTATTCTCTACTCTTTTATGTTCAGCTATACAGCTGAACATCTCGCTGTCATAAGTAATTCGCGTATAGGCAAAAATGTTTTCCCGACTGTTAAGCACAGGTTAAAGTTTTCTAGTCAAAATTACGATATTCAAGGCTCTCGACTCTATAATAAGATAAATAAAATGATCAATATTTATCACACAAATAACTTAGTGTAAAAGAAAGGTCACAACACTTTTGCTAACCTTAAGCTATGAAGAGATTGAGGATTTGCTCAAAACTTTATTGTAAATATTGTTATAGTTTTAGATACGTAGTATTTTATATGTAAAATTTAGTTATAGCTTGGCTTATATAGTATCATTGTTTATTTATTTCAGTAACATAAGTAAACTTTAAATTATGTTTATCCTAAAAATTCAATCCAATTAATGTTCTACGTAAATTCATGTTTTTATTTTTTATTTATTGAATTATAGGTATGAATTAATACATAAAAAACAAGCTTAAAGATACTACAATAATCCTCGCAGGATTGTGCGCAGCACCTTCAATTAAGGATATTTAAGTAACCCCTAAGTTACAGGCTCTGCCTATTTTAGGGGTTACTACCCCATATATTTCTAGTGTAGATTCTCTGCCATTGTACCTATAAACCTACTGTTTGTACATTAATTGTAACTGTGTTCTTTTTGGCAAATAAACTTATTATTATATTATAATTATAAAGCAGGGGCATTGGAAGGAGCTATACTCGGAGTTTCTCTAGGACCATAAGAAAAATGAGGTTATTCGAGTAAGAGAATTACTGAAACATCTGCGGCAGTGGACTTATGCAGTGAGATTAATAATGAATGTCCTCCTAGCCGAATTTCGACCACGGCGGCCAATCTCAATTGAGATCAGCCATCTACGCAGGAGTATATTATAGTGCCAAGTGTGTGCGCAGTACACAGGAGCACTCTCTGTTCCATCACTCTCATAGCCCAATAAGACGGATTGACCGACACGACTGGAGAGAGCTAGTAGGCGCAGGACCGACTGCGTTACATGCCCATCCGACAGCATGGATCGTTTCACTGTTTCGGACATCAGGTGATCAGCCTTCTATGTCCTAACCAAACTTAGAACCACAATTTAGAAACACAAATTGATGGTCCCACCCGGGAATCGAACCCGGGACCTCTGGGTCATGAAGCGATGCTTCTACCACTAGACCACAGAGGCAGTCAGTGAGATTATTACCTATATGGTTCCTCTTCTGAAAACTACCATACAATCAGTGCACAGAAAATGTATGCAGATAACTACAAATATAGGCTATGTTAGGTATCTTCGTTTGAGTGCATTTTAATAACTAAAATATACTTACTGACTAGGCTAATCCTAGACTAGGCTGGAAAATGGTTTGCTTTCTTCGTAAAATACTATAAATAATTATCTATGAAGTTTTGTTCAGAATGGGCTATTGCAGCGAAGTATGGACCACATTAAATTTATACATACCTTATCTTTCTCACCCCAAAGCGCAAGACAAATGATAAGCGGAATTAAAATCCCAAATATGCCTCTAAAATGATATAGCAATATATTTTTGAGTCGTGGCCATGGTCCCTTGATAGGCTGCGGAGGAGGTTTCGATAGCTCTCTACTGAACAATGAAAATATTGATGACCTGAAAACAATGTTATGAAACTTCATATGCTAAGCCAATTTTATAAATGAAAATTTTAATATCTCTTCTCTTCTATCTAAAAGCTACTTACAAAATCTTTCTTTAACATAAACATCTACAAAACTTTAATTAAGTACCTACACAAAAGTACAGCTTTATAATACCAAGTGATTCACATAATAAGTAAGCTGTACGGTATGGATGTAAGCTCCTTCTCTTACATTTAAATATAGTATTAATACATACATCGCATTTGAAAATGCATCGTGAAGTACTTACAAGTAACTGAAAATAAAAAGAAAAGTGTTTTAAAACGATACTGATTTTGTATGGTTTTAATTGGTATAATATGAAACGATACGGCTACGACTATCTACCAGTTTCGGCACTGGGGTCACTTTAAGGACGAAAAACGAAGATTCTGAGAGCTACTGCGCTTACAATTTCTCTATCTCTCTCTCTATTAAACGCACCCTGAGTTTTCATGCAACATGCACATGAAAACACTCGTGTGTGCCTCTTTTTTAAGCTAAAGTTTTCTGATGCTGAACTGATGCATGCACCGTATGCATGGCCATCTTATTGAAAAATATTATAGTACCTATATATTATGTTCGAGGCGGCTATAAATAATGGAAGCCAGGCGCTTTGATTACTTACCCACCCATGATGATTTTGAACGCTTATTTTCAAAATAAACGATATTTTTTGTAAATCATTTCTTTGACAATATTACTTATCTTTTAGTGGCAGATAGGTATTCTGTGGAATCATTTTAAACAAATGACAGATATTATAAGAAATCATAATGTTAGTTCCTTAAAATAAGGTTTTCGAAAAGTCTAAACGTACAAGTAGTAGTTTTCTTACGCCGGCTCCATACGTTGGCCCCAACGCAGGTCCCAACGCTACTCGTCCAACGTATGGATCTAGAAAATGAGGCGTTTGTTAAAAAAAATAAAAAGTTCCTTTTTGGAGAAATAGATGGCGTTGTCTGGGGTTGTACCAACTTTCAAACCCTCAGAACACACTCAGATCACAATATGTTATTCTGTGAGGCTAACGAAATGTGAAAGTGACGTAGGTAGGTAGAATTGTAGTATTATTTTCTCTATGATGTCGATGTCACTGTTGCTTCAGCGTTCAGTGCGATTGTGCGTACAGCCGTTCTTTTCAAGTTTTCTCAGTTTCCTTGTGTTTCTCCTGTATTAATTGAGTTGTAGTTGAGCTATCTGCTCCTCCCTTGATACTGTAGAGTTAGTGCACTTGAGATAGTGACTCTTGTGAGATAGTGCATAGAGAAAAGAACACTACGTGACGGCGCGGGTAGAACTATTCACAGAATACTTAGCACTATCCCAAGCCACATGCAGTCTGAGCCTCGGAAGGATGGCTCGCGCTACCACCCGACATTTAATCACAACTAGTGAGTTCTTATTCTGAGTTTAGTACTCGAGCAAAGAGTACTAAACTCAGAATAAGAACTCACTAGTTGTGATGTATCTATGTAATTTTTGACAGTTGGTACACTGCGTTTTCACGCCATCTATCGGCTTACCCAAAAGCTCAACTGACAGCTGTCAAGGAAAACGGCTCATTGCATTGGCCCCAACGTTGGGGCGAGCGTTGGTAGTTGGCCGTCTCGTGTCGGTTTTATCAAAGGAATCTGCGCCAACGCTGGCGATCACGCCCACACGTTGGCGCTTTGCTCAGTGCTGTTGCAACACGCAACGAGTGCGGACGTCGAGCGAGAATGGATTTCTCATCCACAAAATCGTCACCTTTATGGAAAAATTAAAAAGTTAGCGTTTTTATTGAACTTAACAACAAGCACATCCAATAATATAGGACGCAACTCGAAAGGAACATAAAAATCAAAATATATTAGCTGATGCATGGTGCAGAATTCAACAGAATATGGGCATGATCTTCTCAATTGAAGATTTTTAAAAAAGCGGAATCATTAATGAGCACATATTTATCGCCTCAGAGCAGTTAAGGACATCTTCACGTTGGCCCTGCCGGGGCAGAACTAGTTCATTAGCCAACGTATGTACGCCTCACCCAATTTACAGTCCAACGTTGGTACGAGCGTTGGGACCAACGTATGGAGCCGGCCTTAATGTACAAGTTTTTACCTTGTGAACATTTCGTACTGTACAGTCTATGATTTTGTTATCGCAATGTAAAGTATGAACTGATGCAGTTACAAGGAACACGTATTAAACTTGTACTTACCTTCTTACCGAGCTCACATGGTCTAATCCGAGCTCACAACTCCGCCATCTCCTAGGTCCTCGTAATTTATAATTATATAAGAAAAACCAACATGTATATGTACACAAATGGCAGTGTTTTTATTTAAAAGGTAGTTTAACAATCAAAAAATCTTTAACACTGTTACATACGATCATATTTAAATTCGAAATTCATCGTCCTTAGAATAATAATGTTGCATCGCATCGAGGCGCGCACACAACAACGTATAGAACATTATCGTCACTTTTATCACCTTGATATGCTTTACGGGATCGGTAGGATGAGGTATTGTGATCAGACGGGCGTGGTCCGGCGGTGCGGGTCGGTGCCGACGGCTCGGTCGTGGCGGGGCGGGTTCTTCTTGTCCGCTACAGTGGCAGTGGCTAATCGAGTCCCGAGACCCATTCCGCCGAAGGTCACCAGCTCGTCTTCCCTCGAAGACTCCCCACACGCTGTGTCCAGGAAGCGAGCACTGGCCATGCTCGCCTGTGATTGGAATATCGAGGCACTCCTCAGCCCACTCAGCGTGTTCGCACTTTGCGGGACTTCTTTGAACTCCTCGAAGTAATTATCGCAGGCCGTCGGCCGCGGCGCCGCCGGGAACCCGTACAGCGTGGAAGAAGACAAGTCTTTTAACGAAGCTGAACTTAAATTTAACCTCCTACTTTTGTGTATGGAGCAGTGCGCCTCTTCCACGTCTCCGTCAAACACAAACCGTCTCCGCTCGTGAGGCGTCGCCGTGGAGGAGCCTGTGGGTGGATACGTGTCTCGTTTCGTCATGCGCCGCTCTAACAGTGTAGAGTCTCTTTCTCTGAAGTCTGAGAATGCGTACTCTCGATCCCATGCTCGACAGTCTGCTTTCGCCTTTTCGGTTAGCTCTGTGATCCAGTCTTTTTGATACCATTGCAGGAAGAGGAATATGGCTGAGGTGCCGGCGAGTTCCGCGGCCACGAAGCCGCTGAGATAGAGCCCGAAGGAGTAGCCGTAGCTGTAGGACATGAGCGGCATGTCGAAGACCGTCATGTAGCGCAGCTTGTGGCCCACCTGCGACTTGAACACCGATATGTACATCACGATCCCCGTCAGCATGATGAGACCTGGAAACAAAGATACGGTTTTGGTTAAGCTTACTTTAATTTAAAATACCTACTTACCTACGTATTCATACATTTGTTTTTTTACAATAATAGATAAAATAAAACAATAATTAAAAAAATTAAAAAACCGACTTCAAAAAACCACTAAAATGTAAGAAATAATTTAAGGTTTACACAAATTCTACTCGTATGTGACAGTACAAATATACCTAAGCAGGAACTGTTCTTTTTTGAAGTTGGTGCCATATTTCTTTAGATTACTTTGTCACCGCACCAACATCAAAAAAGAACAGTTCCTGCTTAGGTATATTTGTACTGTCACATACGAGTAGAATTTGTGTAAACCTTAAATTATTTCTTACATTTTAGTGGTTTTTTGAAGTCGGTTTTTTAATTTTTTTAATTAGGTATTGTTTTATTTTATAGTTTTTAGTTTATTTAAAATAATTTTCAATGAAAAGTAAGGTGCATATGATACCAAAAAGTCCTACTAATCAATACGAATCATTCAAGCCTAAACACGAAGTAGTTGCTTTATACCGTTGAGGAGTTCCCCTGACTGCCTTCCGTTTCCATCATCAGATCAGCTCAAGGTCACCATCATATTTTTTTGTTATAAGAACTATATTTTCGTTCTTAATTTCATTAGAATCGGTTATTATGTGCCCAAAATGGAAATTCATACCCTGTTTTTACCCCTTTACCCACCCTTGGGGGTGAGATAAAATTCTGAAAAAAAAATGGGACCACCTGGGAACTCAATGCAATACAACAAAAAAAGAATTTTCAAAATCGGTCCATAAACGGCGGAGTAATCGGTGAACATACATAAAAAAAAATATTAAAAAAAAGATCCCGACGAATTGAGAACCTCCTCCTTTTTTTGAAGTCGGTTAAAAATAGCATATCAAATAAAAATGTTCTTAACCATACCGAAACATCTTCTCATTGAGATCAAACTCTGAGTTTGACCAATATGAGCTGGTTTCAACTCATTATAAAGTTTACAGCAAAGCAAGGCGGCACTCGTGTAAATGACCAACCATAACTCTTTGATCTATTCTACCGCCTTTAATATTTTATCCACAAGCGTAATTTTGTGAGTTGTGAGTCGCGAATTCTGATGCGCAGGGATGAGGGGAGCGAGTCATTTCCCGCTCCCTCTGGCCTCACTCTAACTCAATTCGCTCTTACCAGAAACAATGAACAGCACTCCAGCGATGAAGGTGCATATTCGGCGCCCCTTCACGCAGTGTCCGAGCGCGCTGCACAGCGAGCCCAGCGCCTGCGTCACCACCGCCAGCAGGACTAGCACGGGGCGCATTTAAAACGTGACAAAAGTTTTGCACCGCCCTCACTCACATCGCGCAGCTTCAAGAGTCGTCTATACTACGTTGTTCAAACTATCAGACGTAAGACGCGTACGTAACCTTGAACTGACCTTAAGCTTTCAGACGTCCGGGAGCGATCTGGCACGAACTGTCCCAAAAGACCGTGCACACTTATCAGTCGCGGCCCGCGGCTGACAGCCGCGTCCGCTAGCGTGTCGGCACCTTTATTAGCGCCGTGTGCTACAGGGCCAGCAGAAAACTCACCAGAAACAATGAAAAGCACTCCAGCGATGAAGGTGCATATCCGGCGTCCCTTCACACAGTGTCCGAGCGCGCAGCACAGCGAGCCCAGCGCCTGCGTCACCACCGCCAGCAGGAGAGGCACCGCCGAGCGGGTCACCACGTCTGAAAGGGGACGGGTGTAGGGTTTAGAATGATGGTATAGTGTTTAGAGCGACAATAAAATGTTCCTGTGACATAATAATATAGATGGTGGAACTTTTTCATTGCTCGCAAGGGTATGTGATATGTTAGCAAGGGTAGCAACCAGCAACTACACCCGTGTGGTGTACTAAGGCCAATGACAAAATGCACTTCGTAAAGTGTGAGACTCACTTGCGATTTACCTTTGAATTCTACTTCTACTCCCAACCTTGTTATGGTACTTTTTGCCGGAATTGCCACGGAAAAACATATTAGAGAGAATCAAATATCTACTTAAATAGGCATACTAACGGTAAACAGATTTACGTGAAAAAAAACTTTAAATTATAGATGAGTAATCGTATTAATATTAATTATTAACGTAAGAAATATACTTACAAGGGATCGCATTAGTAGAATCACTAAGATCGGGCGAATACCGTGTTAGTGGGAAGTATGGAATGTCCACACATCTGTAGAGCATGCTGCCAGCTGAAATAAAAATAAGATACAAGTTAGTAAATGGTTCCAGTTGTACATTTTTTTAAAAATCTTAGTTGTCGGCGAGAAAAACTAGAAGTGTTCTTAGCATTTCTCACCGTGGTGAAAGGACTAACTAGCTAGATTACTATTGTACGTTGTACACCGCGGACAGCCCAGACTACTGTATTGTGATTAATTATTACTTAATCATCTATAGTTTAGTCTACTAACTAAATCATTAATAATTTCAAGAGGTGGAAACTTGTGCAACATAAGCTACCCTGTCATTGTTATCTACTAAATAAATTAGTTAAGTTTTCCTAATATAGTAAAATAAATAATAAATATAATTTAATGTGTAGACTGTACTATATTCCCAGTGGTCAAGAGTCCACATGAAATGGCTCTTGATCATCCTCTACTCCGTATAGCTAACATATTCTTTATTGTATAACGTATATACACGATTTTACCGTCAACTCGTGGAGTATGCAATAATATGCATTTCATGAAAGATAATGCATATTTTAAGTCGATAGAATTTCAAATCATATCTAAAAGTACAAAGATACTTTAATCGTGAAAGAAATAATAGTAAATAGCTCTAATGTAATATATAGCAACCGATAAAATAATTATTGGTTGAAACAAAAATAGTAAGCACAGTCTTATCTTTATTGGTTTATGTATGTTACTGCCTTTGTTCCCAGCCAGTCACACCTCAACCAGTCACACTGTTACTCGTTGGGAATTTTATGTTCAAAATTCCCATCAGTCCACACTCTGTTACTCGTTGAAACACCTTTTTCCTTCATTCCCAACGTGTCACATACAACTGTAACACTGTAACTAGTTGGGATTATAAAAATTAAAATTCCCAACAAGTCACAGTAACTTCTTGTTGGGATTTTCCACCATAGACAAAACCGATTATAGAATAGAATAGAATAGAATAGACTTTATTTGTACACCCAAAAAGATTGATAAAATACACAAGTTGTAACTTAATTTGGATGCGGAAAGCTAAATATCGCATCTAGTGGCGTGCTTTGGGACAGGCCTACGTCCAGCAGTGGACTGCTATAGGCTAATGATGATGAACTTAATTAGGGTACTAAAGGCGGTCTTATCACTAAAAGCGATCTAGTATCAAACTGCCATAATGTCACCTCCACGCGAAATTTGGGAAATGAAAGTTTTCATTTTCTCAATTATTTTATGGCTACTGCTGTACTACCCACCCAGTATCAATCATTCATAGAAATGTGAAAAAGAAAAGAAAGTTCTGATTTTATAATTCGGTTTTGATTTTATAATTTTATTGTTAACTAGTTTAATAAAACTTATTTGATTGTTCGGAATAATTATTTCTATTTTCATACTTTTTCAAGAAACGAAATAAAAAAAATACGTAACAATAAATACTAATATAAGTCACAGTACCTATCACGTTAGGCATCATCAAAATTCATCATCACTGAACAAATCTTAACGAGTAACGGGAGAACAGTTGGGAATTTTCTAGTTAATTTTCCCATCCAGTTACAGAGGCTGGTTTGGAATTCAGAAATAAAGCATTCCCAACGAGTAACACTCCCATCGAGTAACACTGTGACTAGATGGCACACTTTTCATGAAGAATTCCCAACTGTATACAGTGTGACAGGTTTGATGTGTGACTCGATGGGAACAAAGGTGTTACTGTTTAGTAAGTAATATTTCCCTGTATCAGCCATTTCAATCACTGCTTTTCAGAACGAAATAAAGCAGTCAGACAACAAAGCCTACTCAATGAAACAGCGCGCAGCACGCATTGAAATAAAAACCTGTGACAAAGCTACCCTATTTACCTAATGAAGGAAATGGACCAGCTTGTCATAAATGAGTGGACAGCGCATCAGCCCATAATGGGACGAAAGTGGAACGCCCGACGGCGCACAATACATTTCCGCACAACTATGGAGCCGCTGCGGATGTACCGTTGCGTCCGCGCGAGCTATTCTACATCCCGCCAGCCCCAGTTTACTCGACTGGACCAAGTTTTAACTTTATAAAGGCATGTGTTTCAGAATGCCAAGTTGTTGCTGAACTCCCTAGCTGGGTGCCCGCTCGATTAAACTTCTTAAAATGCACCATCGAGATACGAATTAAAGTGTGCGGTAAAAAGAAATGTAAAGGCGGAATAATTTAACATAATGGTCTTGGAGCGTTTGTGGCGTGCCAAATTTACATACGTTTATGTGGGTAAACTATGCTTCCTTGTACGATCGTATACGTATAACCAGTTATATACTAAAACAGTAGTTTGAATGGAATCGACTATTAATGTTTCCGAACACTGATTGCTCGAATGGTAAACGACCAAGACCAAGACGGACTAAGATTTAGATGGGAGGACGACGTAGACATATTATTATACATCCATAATATTTGCTTAAAGAGGCACTGCCACAGTACCAGAATCGACTAATCAACATTACTTAAGCAACGGTGTCATCTGGCATAACTTGAAAGGATCTAACATAAATGTCCAGGCTCCGTTTCGCTAACTTGTCACATAACGGTTTTCAGATTCAAATTGTATTGCATTTGGACTAATTACTTCGTAAATATTAAGTACTTCGTTTTACAGTTATGGTAGCAGCTCAATATTCAGAAGGCATTATATCGTAACGTCCTCTTTGTAAGTCAGAGAACGCAACATAAAACGTACGACCGAGTCCGCGTTGTTCTATGCACAAACAAATACTCACGGTCCGTATGACAGATCCTCCACAATCCAGACACAGTCCGCTTCACCACCAGATGGCTGGAGCCAGTGCCGTTGTACATAGGGTTCAGCACGTTCTCCTCAGTGTGGAGCCAGTGGTTGGTGGTGACTGCCACGAGCACCGCCACCACGGCCGTGCCAGCTGATAGTGGGGTCAGCAACCAGAGACACGCTACGGACGAGTCGATGTTCGCTATGAGGGTTGGGGACGGTGCCGTCGGCCTGGAATGTAATGGTTGGGTGGGTTAGTCGGGACAAGACATAAAAAATTGTTGTTCGTTCATAATCTATGGGCCTGTTTCACAATGTCTGGATAATGTCTACCTATGGTGTGGGTATTACACGACTGAAGTAAATTGATAAGTAAAGGTTGGATTAAATTGCTGAAGGCATGATAAGCTATGACTTTTTTAGTTTCAGAATTTATACTTGACGAAGCAATGGATGACTGAACATAAAAAAGGAGTTAGCTTAAAGCTTTGAATTGAAAATTGAAGAAAAATATTTAAAACAGACGATGCGACGACGCGGGACGCGTGGTCAAATCAGTTGTTAGGTACCATTTTCTTCTACGGTTGCGACCAAAAATTACTTCCAGTCATTTCGAAGAACAACGCCTTCCCATTTGCTGTTTATTTGCACGCAAAGTTTTTTCGTTTTACGTAATTTCCGTGACATCTGATGAACACAATAGAAGCTTAGCTAGTTCAGCGTGTTTCTGTGTGAATGAATAGACGGGGGAAAGAAAATATACTTTGAAAGAAAGTTGGTCTTTGCCGTTGCTGTGAAAAAAGGTAAAAGTTACCACGGAAAAGTTTGTAGAAAACATTTGCGGCTCAGTGTTTCCTCTAATAAAACCATAATATTAAAAAGAAAAAAATTTTTACAGCAGGTAAATTATAGTATATCTGAAAGTGCATTCAAATATTTATAGCGTTTGCTTTAAATACGTCATTAGTCCATTACGTAGAAATTTGTAACACACAAGTAAGTTGCTGTGTTTAGGCGGAAAAGTAATTATCGTTGAGCTGATAATAATTAATGCGTGAATGAAATTCGTTAGTACCGACCTACTGTGTTTAGAAGAGTAGGTAAAATACTTTTACGAATTCAGTTTCAGCCGATTTTTGTCAAAAACGTAATTCGCTTTACGGCTGGCGTGCAAGATCGCTAAGAAATAATAAGATTAAGAGAGAAAAGTTTTACGTCGCGCGGCCACGAGGCGAGAGTAAGCGTGAACGTAAAACTTTTGTCTTGTCATGTCGTGAGCGCTATACACGCCACTGTTCAACGTGGATAGATGAATGTTTTTCATGCCACATCACCGGTCGATGACATTCATGCAAAGTTGAAGATGGCTTTATTATTATGTCAGTCAGTCTAACGATACGCAGAACTTGTCTAAGTAGATCAAAAGAGCGAGGGAAAGAGAGTGAAATGAACAGCGATGGCGGCTCAACGAGCTCTGCTTTGTGTGAATTTCTTTTATCTCCTCTCACTCATATATAAATAAAAGCATACTGCTCACTTGCCAGCTGACCATAGCGGTGAAAACATAGACTAAGATAAGAAGATATTCTTAGAGGAACAAAAGCAATGAATATAGTGTGTATTGTTACTGTGGAGCTTTAGCACAGTACAACCTTTGAAAATTTGTGAAAAAAAATTCATGTATTGTAATTCCCATGCTTTAATATCAGACGTGGAAGTAATAAGTGCTTCGTTAAGTACTTATTCTTAAGAAATAGCTTTTTAGCAAAAAGCCCGCCTTCGTGTACTTAATTTGAATTTAATTCGTGTATGTTTTTGTATAGATTCAAGTGTGTATAAATAAATTATTGTAATTAGTAAGTAAGCTGGGTAAACTAATACTGAAGTGGGACTAGACGGGGCATGTCTGCCGTATGCAGCCGGAGAGGTGGGCAAAAAATGCCACCAAATGGATACCCAACAACGGCCGCCGGCGCAGAGGCAGACCAAGAAGGTGATGGCGGGACGACTTGGACAATTTAACACGGAATGGTGTGTGCAGGCCCAAGAAAGGGATAAATGGAATGTTCAGGGAGAGACCTTTGCCCAGCAGTGGGAAACTAGAGGTTAAGAAAAAATAAATAAAAAGTAAGTCAGCATGTAGTTACCTGGGCGGGCGGCGACTGGCGATGGCGCCGCTGAGCGTGGGGGCGGGGGCGGGGTCGGCGCGCGCGGTGCGCGGCAGCGACGCGTGCACGCACTGCGACCCGCCGGCCCACATGCCGCGCGCAAGCTTTACTGAAACGCAAGAGTTATACCGTTTTACAATCAAGAGCAATGAAAATGTCCAGAGAGATTCTAGAGATCGAGAGACTGCAGTCTTGCATTGCTTGGCAAAGAATAGAGAAGCAGAGCTGACCGCCAACTTCCAGTAGTGGAAAGGCACTAGAAAAATAAAAAGAAGACATACCTACCTTTTTCTAAATAAAACTTACAAATACAGTAGTAGATTACGAAGTATTACAATCAGTTTTGTTTTAAATAACAAGCATGTTTAGGTAAGTTAGACATTCCAGTGTTCAAATTATACAAAGATATAATTTCCGTAATGCTTTAAGTTTGGTAATTATTAAAATTTATGGTAGCTAAGCAAATGTTTTGGACAATTTATATTTTAATGTTGTTATTTGAATACTTTCAGTAGGTATTTGCATCTACTCGAGGTAGGATAAAAGTATAGTTTACGTTATTTATTAAAAGTAGTTTTCAGTTATTTTGAAACATTTACACATGTAGGTTAGGTACGTACACTTATTTAAGTACCTATAACATCAAGGATTCAGGATCATCAATAAAATCTATTCTATCAAATGCTTATAGAATACAATGGAGACTGGGTTCCGTAGTAAATTGATACATTTCAACCCTATTATAGAGATATAATTGGAGGAAGCAGTTAAAGCTGAAATACAAGGAATTTCGTAGATATTATTAAACAATATGGAAACGTCGAATATTATTCATCAGAATTTGATCAACGGATAAAATAACCAATAATAATCATCTTAGTTATTAACGGATTACCATTAACCATTGACTTATACAGGGTGTTACAAAAAGAGTATACTAAGCCGAAACCTACATGTGCAGCATCGTATATCTAAGCCCGAAACTGAAATCATAATTTCAAAATTCTCGAAAAAAATATATTTTTACCATAGAAACTTTGTTGGTCATTTGACTTTTTGCTATGGAGAATGTTTTTTTTTTCGCCAATTTTGAAATTCTGATTTCAGTTTTGGGCGTAGATATACGATGCTGCACATGTAGGTTTCGGCTTAGTATACTCTTTTTGTAACACCCTGTATAATTAACTAATAAAATAATAAAAGTGTGTGAGAGGGACGATTTTTGTAATTTATAGCCCCTGCAATTGCAAATTTTGGCACAATGAATATAATCGATGGCCGGTGGCATAAACGAGTTCTCGAGTGGAGACAACTAACAGGCAAGCGTAGATTGGGACTCCCTTTGGCACGCTTGACCAGTGGTTCTTTAAATAGGGGAAGGCCGAGGACAAAGGAAAACTTTTATCCTGCAATTTACAATAATTACGGGTCGAAAATTGGTAAAAAAATATATGAATGTATCATTTTAGTTAAACACATTTGTTTTAACCCTTTCGAACCTGAGATTTTTTTTCTATCATATGTTTAAAAAATTAGCATAATATTGCCTTTTATGCCTAAAAGGGCTAGGGAAAAATTATTAAAAAAATCATGCATTTTCCGTTTTCCCGGAATAGCCATAGCACGTTCGTGCTATCTGGGTTTCAATACCACTAAAACATAATTGTGCATTACCATATTTTACTTAAGATACCTATTTAATTGACTGAAATAAAAAACAGAAAATATGTATTAAACACTTTTTTAAATCAAACATTGCAACAATATTCTAAAAACAAAAAATGTAGATAGGTCTATATTCACTAGTTAACATTCACTGAATGCACCCATTTATCATAGTAGCCTAACTAGTCAACATTGGGACGTATCTCATTACTGTATTGATGTTTGCTCTTACCACCACGTACCGGTATAAGCATTACTATTTGAGCTAAGTGTAGGTACATTAAGCAGATAATATTGTAGGCACACAAAGTTAATCCGGATGTCTCAATACGAAGATACTTGCAGTGAAAGATACAGATAACAAGGTACGTACGTAATTAAGTTTAAAGCGCAGTATAGTTTAAAAAAATAAATCATTATAAAAATTTAAGCAATCTCATCAAAATGAAGTTGTATTTTATACGGGGATCATTGAAATAAAATGGAATGCGAAATATTGAATTAATTATGAAATAACTGCCAGCGTAGCTTTCGAGCCTGAGCCGAGAAATACCTGCCTACTTCGAAACGATGCTGGATCTCTGTTTATGAAATAAAATAATAATAATGAATTTTGATCAAGATCTCGGCGAATTGTCTCCGAATAATGAAAGTTAATTACTTTCACCAATCAAATTAAGTCCGACTTAAAGTAAATGAATGAGCTGATATTTTCGTGACAACAAAATTATAACTCTGCCTCTGTAGGCAGATAATTTTGGAATGGGCGTTTATGTGTTGATGCCATGATTCATATAAAAAAGTATGAATTCAAACTTAAATTATCTAATGAGATAAAAAATTACGTTTGAGATTATAAAAAACAGAATTAATAAAAAAAGTAGGTACTTATATCAGTCTATTTAACTAGTGAAATGTTTACAAACACAATATGCCTACTCACATTATAATCTCCTACCTATATACTTTCAATTCATAATGATTTGTCCCTTCAGTACGCATTACCAAGCATCTAAAATAGGCCATCTCTCATAGTTGTAAGGGACTTGTTATTGTAAACTCAAAGGACATGTAAAGTGAATGACGTGTAAGCCACAGTATGCCTAACTTCTATTAATGGATTCGTGAATAGCCACCGATGTGAGCAAGTCAAACAGTACAATGGAGACCCTTTGGGACCAACATGGTCGATGTAACTACAAAATTTATAGCTTCAGTCCTTCGTGATTTGAACCAGCCAGATGGATAGTGGTCGGTTTATATACGTTAGTTGTGCATTGATGTGTATGTAGCTATAGTAACAGCTAGAAACAGAGAAAAAAAACCTTATATCGTATGTAGGTATACGATCACTGAATAATAAAATATAAGTATTTAGTAATTATACGTATTTTTCCTGAGTTTTAAAACAATTGAAAATAATAAGACAATGTAGGTAATTTGTCAGGCAACCAAACTTAGCATGGTATCCAGAAGCTACTCTTCAGGAGACAATTTAAAGTGTATCAGTTCTAAAAATAAGTTAGAGTTTTTCGTTTTCTAATATATATACAACTGAAGGTGTATATTTCTAGGTACCTACACATATTGTATGAGTTCTGCTGTCACTAAATCCGTAAACAGAATTTCAGCGTTTTCAGGTATAGGTCATTGATATTCAGCCCCCGTCTCGCAGGCTTTATAAAGAAATTTCAGGCCCACCGCCGCACCGTAAGCTTCATTTCTACTCGAGCTGCCATTTTTCACCCAAATCCTTCATGATGTAATATTTAACCGGTACAAAGAGTAGGCTCCAGATTTAAGATGTATTGGGCCGGTTCGGATCTTGGGATAAAAGAGTGAAATTTTATTGATATTTTATAGGTATTGGGTCCGGGAGCTTTGGAACCAACTAACTCTCATAGAAGAGTTCGTTTTATGGAACATAAAGTTCCATAAAATTAGAGTCTCTCGAAACGATCGCATCGAAGTAAGATTACGACGACTGCCTGGCCTGCTACAATTACTTTACAGAAAATTTCGGAAATTTAATTATATTTTAAAGTTTTCACTCGACCTCTGCCGATGAAAAAGTGATTATATACGATTAAAACGTTCTGTAAGAATGCATTATTACTAATAAGCTAAGTTCTTGTTAATTGGCAATACATACATAATATATAATATATTATCTTACTTCTCATACTTACAGTATAGGGTAACGTAACGTACCTTGGGACGCTTGTACCGACGGGACATTGATTGTATTTTAAAAACCGGCTAAATAAACACATTAAAATTCTACCCTGGGCATAGTATTTTACTCGCTTGGCAAAACTAGTGAGTCTCGTGATCAGACCAGCATCGAGTGTGTGGTGAAGACAATATGAAGTTTTTTGGAGTCAAAAGCAGCTTTTGTATAGTTTTTTGTGTTGCTTTATCTCATTGAGGCATGCTCAAAATAAAGACATGGATGTCACGTATAACTTTTCAGTTATTTAATTTTCTGACATGGCAATTATCTGAAAGATTCCTAAATTAAAAATAAAGATATTTAAATTTTGGTTAAATATTGCTTTTTTGTACCTTGGGACACGGTTAAATTTGTACCTTGGGACACTGTTTCCTATGGCTTTGTACTATGGAAAATGCAAACATCTACATAACGCCTTATATCTCTGATCTTATAAGTGCCAGAGTGAAACTAGACAGAAGAGAGATGCAGTAAATCAATAAGAACAGAGCTATAAGGCGTTATTTAGAAGTTTGCATTTTCCATAGTACAAAGCTATAGGAAACAGTGTCCCAAGGTACAAACGTGTAACGTACCTTGGGTCAAAACAAGCATTTTTACTTTTATCTTAATTTAATGAAATCTGGCCACACTAAAGCTTTAGCACAAATACTAGTGATAATAGATTATATATCCTACCGAATAAAGAAAATTTCACATTAATATCTTAGTTGTACGCTGCGATAGCTTCATTCAAAGCTGGGGTAGTCGAAAATGTCCCTAGGTACGTTACGTTACCCTACCTACTTATTTATGACATATCTTTTCATGTGAACAAATCAACAAGCAAACCTATACGAGAGTTGGCAGACACAGTCATTGCTCGTCACTAAATTTATTAATAAAATGATTCCGTTTAATTTAGCTACATTTCGTATCAATGTAGATAACTAATTAACAAAAACCAACAAGTCTTATTATTAAACCTTATTAAACCCGTACCTTCACTGGTATTCTCAACAAAGAATACTAACGAATCTAATTTTAGCGAACCTCAAGCAGGCAAAGAACTGTTCAGTGCCTTTTAAATAAATTTATTTTGCTTATAAAGTTCGTTTAATAAGGCAGAAATAGGATGGCGTTGCGCCGTCGCCAATTAATGAGTAGAATTACTGCAAATTGCGGGTCACAACCTATGTAACGGGAGATAAAACGGTTATTTATGATTCAACTTAACTAATGTAAAAGTGTTTTATACCTACGTATTTCTTAAATTCAATCCTTTATTATAATAATTTATGGGTATTTGCAGTGAAAGACTACAAAAATAAAGGCGTATTTAAGTATAGTTTGTGTATGAGGTGTAATTAAGTATGTTTGGTATTTGATAATTAAGATGGCTTTTATCTTCATCATCATCATCTTCAGCTTAAAATAGCGTAAAAACTGAGTTTAAAAAAAACGAGTATACAAATAAACATGATTTAACTGTGTGTAGGTATGACACGTCACAGGACACAGTAACTTTTCAAAGAATGACTAGACAAAAGGTCGAATGAAATCGCATAAATGTGACGTAATCCCAAAGTTCTGTGGTAAAGGAACGGAATTAACAAAAGTAAATTTCAATGTAAAATGAAACTCGTTATTCCATTTTCGTTTTGAGAGGAGAGAAGATTACTCCATTAGATATAATTACAAATGTGTACCGAAACCAGAAGTGGATATTTCTTTTAGGACTGAAACCCATGTTTACAGAATATATTTGAAAATTATCTAGATTTAGATAGACTGACACGGTCAGCCATTGGATGGGTGACCGATTTCAAGTGGTTCTTTTCTGGACGCTTCCGTGCTTCGGATGGCACGTTAAGCCGTGACATAGACACGCATATGTATTTAAATAATGTAATTTACGACCACCTGCCAACCACGACCACTATCATTTACTGGAGTAGTCTCACAATGCTGATTTTAAAAACATCATGGTTAACATAAGGTTTGACTTTGTAAATTATGATAGCACATAATCCAAAATAATGATTGGTATTTTAATGGACCCGTAGCCTGCAATCTGCAAAATGCATATATAATATAATAATATATTATGAGTTTGTAGCGCACATATTTAACTTAACGCTCGCCTTATCTGGGTCACAAAGCGGTGATATTATGAAAGGATTGGACAAATTAGTGTTGGGAATACAAAAGAAATCTGCTGCGAAAATCTCGGGACAACAAGCGCGAGCGGTGACGGCAGATGTCGGGCGGCGCGAACTCCGGCAATTTATATAATGCCTAGCCGCCCACATTTAATGATATTTTTTCACCCCCGCGACGATAACGCGCCTCGTCTTATTGAGCCGTTTGCCTTACTTCCCGGGGGAGAAGTTTTATTAAGTGATGGTGCTTCGCAGCTCTAGTAAGGCATTTTTTATGACGCGAAATTTATTCAGTTGCCCGTGCGGCCCATTTGTTTATACTTATTTTCAACAGCGACAGATTACTCAACGTTTTTAAATGGAATTATTTCGGCCGTTGACGGCTTAACGCACACATGATACCGGCAAGCGGATTTATCCTTCGCATCCAATATCGTACCTATTCATTTTATTATAGAGAAAGAGAATCGGGAATCGAATATGTAATACTTTAATAGCTAATCTGCGGGATTTACGGAATTATCTCGTTAACGTTTCCCGCCTTCCTTACAATATTTACATTTATCAGAGAACAATGTTATATAGGTAATGCAACACGGCCAAAGTAAACTTATAAAATCATCTTACTTTTATAACATGATTGGTAAAAGTAAAGTAAGTTTTACGTGGCGGCAATTTACTTTATATAAATATTGAATACTATAAACAAAGAAACACGCAGCTCGTAAATAGGCCATTCCAAAACATGCTCGACCTCTAAGACTGGATGGCTTTAGCCTTAATCCACACGTAAATTAGGAACTCACCTAAATCGTATAGGTATTAAGTTCATTTAAAAATATAGGTATAGGTGTAGCACCTACTTAATTACTCTCGCCTTTTACAAATACAATGGAATTTTCAGCTTAACTTCCCGATCGGCGATGTGACTCCCCAAAGAGGTCCTGTTAATATACGTAAGTTTCGCATACTGAGCGTGTTTTGATTTATGGCTGTTATTTCGCTTGCCCCAAGCCAGCCGATTATGAGACCGAGTATTTGCTCCAAGTTTCTCATAAGCTGTGTCTCCGCCAAACACATTGTATGAATGTTGGCGATATTTCGTCAAATATTTACCCTTTTGAGCTAATATGAGTGGCCGGCTGGCTCTGTTGTTTTGTGACCGGTAATTTCGTGAACGGTTTGCTTTGAGTGGCTGGAGGAGGCTATACAAGTTGTGTTTCGGTTTGGTTTTGGATGTACCTAGTATTGGATGTATGGGTAAGTAGATGGCTTATTAATATAGTTATTGATCATTATGATAGCTTAGAACTTGAACAAACCAATTTAGTATTACTAAGAAAGACATTAGTTTCAAATTGTTATTTAGGTACATATATTACCAAAATGATTCTAGAATCTAGATAGTCTATGTACATCTTAACAGAATTATATTCTTCAAATTTATAAGGAACTGGTTATTGTGATTATATTATGCGACATCACGTATCATCTCAATATGTTTAGTTACGAATAAGAGCAAGTGAGCAAGCTAAGAAGAAACATGTTGTAACTAATAATAATATAAAATATAATAAATTTACCAAATATTATTATTATTATGTAAAGAGTGAAGTATGTATTGTATGTGTATATTATAGCAGTGCCGTTTACGTGTCAAACAACAATAGATTATTGCACGTTCATGCTTATCGAATTATCGTGAAATCTACGGGCGGCACTGTACCGTGCGTCGTAACAGTAACTTTAGTAGCGAAAATATACCTTGATCGTGTTTGGGAAGTATCCGATTGTGCCATGAATATTGATGTTGTGATTATGATAAAGATTATGAAGGAATGATAAAAGGAAGAAAACTCTAAAATATGTAGTTATGAAACCATATAAATTATTTTTTTAAGCTGCTGGCATTAATGGAATTTTAAATACCTGCAATGAAATTACGAATCTTAGATATATTATAGATTTTTCTTTACAATAACACTTCGTAAAACATCATCTTCATATTCCATCAAATGCGGAAAGCGTTGGATTGAGCCTCAAATACCTGGTGACCATCACCTCATGCCTTAAGTATTTTATAATGTGCCAGAAAGAGACAAACCTAACGCTTGGTGTAGGTTTGTGTATTGTTGCAGATCCGTAGTAAGTATATACACAATAGTATATTATACAGTCCACCATAGAATCATTTTATGTAAGCTTTCATAACTCTTTGATATGCTTACGCACCAAAAAGGTTTACAAAAGGGTGTTGTTACGTCGTAAGATAAACGTTGCTTCTAGGATGAAATACTAAGTAGAGTTTTGTGCCAAATCTCACGTTAAGGCTATAAATGGTGCGTATGGTTTGCTTAAATTGCTGGTAATAATTTTCACGGTTATGGTTATGTGTCAAGGCAGTATTTATTGAAATTGGCAACGTATGGCAATAAACAATGAATTAGGGTGAGGTAATAAAACTTGTGTAATTAGCCGTGAAGTTGATACAATGTCAGATATGGTAATTAATTTTGGGGAAAAGAGTGAAGTAAAAGTTTAATATCCTCATAATATACTGATGAAACAAGTCAAACACACATTTCAGTCAGAATTCTAAATTGAAAATAATACCTACTTAATTAAAATATACCTATACGACAACGCAATTTAGCCGAAAGTTATGTTATACCTAACCATGACTGCCCACATAATCAGGAATTCAGGATGTGAGTAACGACTGAATTTATTCGTACATCTGTATATCTAAGGTGTACTAATGTGTTACAGGAAGGACTTTGATCGATGGCTTACTCGCGGCCTCTCGTATACAAAAATCCTTATCTATACGCAGATCGGGAAAATCATATAAAAAGAGTGGAAGTTTGCGCTAAAGTTTACAATATTATTTTGGTTATTGTGATTGATTGATTGCGCTAACATGTCAGAATTATGGAGCGTATGAAATCCTTGATTAAATAAAATAAAAAGTATATCGTATTATAAAATCACTTCCACTCATTTTGTATACTTTCATCCCGATCGTAGATACTTTTTATATTGTTTGCATTAGTATGTCATCCATTACTACGTTAACCTAGGTAATAGATAAAATATCACGTCCAAAACATTAAAACGTGAAAACCACACTTTCAACTTACAAACATATACTGTAAGAAGGCAGCCATATAGAGTCATCAAGGATAAATAGCTGGAGATAAAAAAAATGGCAGCTAGTATATGGGCGATCAATCAAGAAGAAAAACATTCCATTGTCACAGACACAAGCTGAAGTATAATAAAGTTGATTGTGACAAAAACCGGTGATATAACGAAACACCAAGTATATTTTACACGCTTACGCGAATAGGGAGTGGTTTGTAACTATGACAGAATTGAGGAAAACTTTCTGATACAGATTTATACTTGTAACAAAGTTATGTTTAAGTACTTATTTGTGCCACAACAAAAGAAGTCGAACAACTTACTGCTTGAACAGTTATGACTTATTTTATTTGGTATGTGAGTTCATCGTTAAAAGTGAGTACTAAGCTAGACCTAAGTGTTAATGTTATGTTAGAAAAAGAGTAATTTCTAATACTAGTACCAACACTACACATTTCACACCCTTGCGGGCTAGCCAGAGGAGGTGCACTTACATTTTTCAGTTTTGTATTTGTGTTATTTGTGTGTATTTGTATTAATGAATAATGAATATAAGTATCGAACACAACCAAGACTGGATAAAAATATAATTATGTGTGTATGATATGCCAACCACAAGACGGTAAAATTTGTTTATTATGTTCTCCGTCGAATAAATGTTTTCTAATTACATTACAACACGCAACGTACGAAGAACACCAATCTCGAGTTGAAAACTCAAAGTAGAAAATTGTTTAACTCATAAATCAGAAACTTATCATAACTTGTGTAGGTACTCGTTGCAAAGACTAATATCTTATGAAGAACACTTGAAGTAAATTTTTAAACCTGTAATTATTTCTTAGAAGGATAATTTCAACCGAAAATTATACTACTTTTCTACTTCATTCTATTTTCAACTAAGTAACTAATGTTAAGCGCAGAAGTTTTTCGAGTCCTCGGTAATTAATAGATGTGTCGTATTGGAAAAGTTGTAAAGAAATTACCAAGTTTCTGTAGTCCCTTGTTTTAATTTCTTTGAGAAGTTAGAAATTTTGTTTTTTGAGCGACCTTATACTTATAAGGTTAAGTTAGTGTCTTGTTAATCTATGAAGAAAGGGTTTATTTAGGATAGAAAGCAATTAATAATCAAGAGCATTAATGTTAATGTGCAAAATCGATGATATTGCGATAAAAATGTTTTTAGTCTTTGAAATATATTACTAATAATAGGTTTTAGTAAAAAAAACTTAAGGTTAAGATTAATACCGAAGTCGTGTAACAATTTTTATTTTAATAATGTTGGGTTACTGCATAAAGTTTAGAAACCAACATGATAATAATTTAAAAAATATACGATTTCATATCTTTAGTACATGCATGAGCTCTGTACTGAACATAACAACAGTTAAATTAAATTATGAATTACTGTTTTAGCAACAAATTCTAATGTGCTCGATCCAAGTGTTGTTAATTAAACGAGTTCCTAAACTATGTTAAGCTTAAACAATTTTAGGTAATATTAGACGGGAAGGCTTAATCTAATAAGTAGCTATAAGTCCGCCCTTCGGCGTTTCTACGTGTTTCGTACGCAAAGCTCGTTAAGACTCTTCGAATTTCAGCAGCAACAGAAGATTACGTGTGCGATCTCAGAAATGTCTAATTATTTATTGAAGAGGTGTAAAACAAGCACCGGCTCAAAGGATTCTCTTGTAAAATGTGTAAGGTTTAAGGTGTGATTTACCAGGAAAAAGAACCAAAGCAAAATGAAACCGGGAAAGAGCTGTAACGTTTTTGAGTGACGCCTGCCAAATGAGGACATGGATCCAATAAGGGCCGTATTCCTGTGACACCGTGTACTTGGAAGGCAAGGGGAATAGACCATATTTCATTTCCATGCTCGCAGTGAATACACAATGAGTTAAGCACCATGAATACTAAATAGTCAACAGTTTATTTCGCTAAATAGCGCAAACACTAACTCTGAAGCTATTGCCTTATCTTTCTTGTCTGTTTTTGTTCGTGATAGTTTTCCCATTAAACAACTAAATGGCAATTAGAATTAGTTTTGTGGAAAGATTGACTGCGTGCAAAGTGAGCAACTTGTGGAATAAGGATGTTAAATTGCGGAGCCCGTTATCGCCTCTGCGACTGATTCAACTCACTTTGCTTTTTAGTAACTAACGTTATCGTAAGTATGTTGGATTTAGTTCAGTGTGATGAAGAAATTATATTAAATGCATTATTTATAATATACCTAGATAGATAGAATATTCTCTTTATTTGTCACCACACATGAAATTAACTTCACATTTGTACAAAAATGGCGGTCTTATCGCTTAAAGCGATTTTTTCAAGACAACCATAGGGTGGAAGGATATTTATGATCAAAGGGGGGTAAAGTCTACCAAAGAATTCTAAAAGAATACTATTCTATTATTATACTAGGTATACCTACAAAATAAATCTATAAACTTACATTTAATTAATTATACTCATATACCTAAAATTATGATACCTATATATTTTATAATAGACTACATAGACATTAGAAATGTAAGAGAATATGTGAGGACATCTCACTCACGGCCATCTGACTCCAAGCTAGACAGAGCATGTAATATGGGTATCGGTCAGCTGATATACATAAATAGATAGATAGATAATTATAATAATAATATACTAACATTATTTGTAGCTATTATTACTAAACCGGTCTTTTAGATAAAACCCATTGTGAGGTGAATTTATCATGTGTTAATAATACACTTCCGCTCAATGAAAAAGTTCCAGTAAGAAAAGCACCGAGTTTTTATTGAGCCATTTCTAGTCGGAATTTTGTAAGTGGAACTATTTCATTGCCCGTGAGTGTATTAGGTAATATAAAGCAAATTTTCTAAGTTAAATGAGATAAGGATGAATATTCGAAACGTAATTTGAACGACAAACATCACAAAATTTACCAAGTGCTTACCCATTAAAACGTTTATTATGTAATGTTAAACGGAGTGTACTTACGTAATTAAGTATGTTTAATTGAGAGAAATTATTAACAGCTCTTTTCATTTTCTAATTCAGGAAAAAGATTTTAATTACGTATGCTATACAAAATGTACATTTACCTACGTATGCAGTAACATTTTAATGATTTCTTGAAAATAATATGATTCAAACTATCATCTAGGTATTAAAACTATGAAAATACCTATGTTCTCCCTGTACCGAAAAACAAACTTTATACATAATAAAATTACCCTCAATAAAAATACACTTATATCAAATAAATACCGATCTTGTTCAATAAAAATAAAGTCATAGGTATTCATTTTATTGGAACTAATAAGTAGTAGGTACCTACTGTAATTATTGGAAAGCAATACCTAGTAGGTGCCACAGTTAATCGTTTTTCCCCAGTCAATTTCAACTCTTTCAGCGATACACAACGTAAAGAAATTCATAATGAAAACGTTGACACTACTCATCAAAGCGTAGCCTGCAAGAGCTGCAAGCCTCTTAAACAAACATTCGCTGAAAGCCCCGCTTTTTAAAGCAGCTTAAATAAGGTGGAGTAGCACCAATACTTGCTTTCAACCTAGTAAAGAAGAACTAAGCCAATTAAAATGTGATCAGCAAAATGCGATCTTATACTTCTTATCGTGTTGGTGACAAATACTAGAGATAGACTACGGTTTGTAACTGTGGTGAAAGTATTGAGCAGTCAGGTTAGCCTCAACGGCAATATTATTCAACATGGCAAGTAAAATCCTTTCTTAATGTATGCCGATGCCGATATACAAAGAAAACAGTCTCCAAGTTCCGTTCTCTATCAGTGGTAGAGACTGTGCGTGGATCCGGCAGTCATTCAGGAGCAAATGTTTTATTTATGTAGAGCATGAATACATCACTAACAAACCACAGGCCAATACACGTGTATGTACAGATAAACCTGAGGATAAACCGCACACTGTGAATGGGGAGGGCCATATTCTGCTAAGAAATGAAGACACTGTGGTACAAATTCTAAAGGTATAAATTTTTACAATTTCAAAATATATTCGTTTGTATTATTGTCTATTATGTATTAAAAAAAATAAGTACAATTGGCAATAGTACAAACTCTGTGCCTTCAGAATCGCTACCAATATAGTATAGGTACCTATAATATAGTATAGGTACCTAGTATCCATTTTTTTCAGTTTTACATGTTTGATACCACTAAAATACCACTCTCAACCTACAGGCAACCGGCGCTTACAGTATGTTTACAGCTAGCGAGCACGCTAACGAAATAAGTATATCTGAAGTGCGTCTGAAGACTAACCCCCTTATTCATAAAAAAAGTTACTGCACTGTTTATCCCTCTCTGTCTAAGCACAAATTGGTCTCTGTCAGAGAGTGACAAAACAGTTCAATAGCTAAAACATCTTATAACTTTTCTATGAATAAGGGGGTAATACTAAAAGCCCTTAAAATTTAATTTTGTTTTTTTTTGCCGCGTGGGACAAAACCATACTTATTTATTATGTATGAAATATTGACTCTACTATAGATATGGTAGGTAAGTATCTTGTACTAATCAAAGTAATAGGTTAAAGCAGTGGGACCCTGGGCCGGTAATATTTGTGGTGAATGTCTTAGCGAGACCATAGAGGGTTCATTAGACTAAACTTTGAAGTACCTACCTCTACATGACCAAATTTCATCCCTTGGGCACGCATCGGCGTAGAGTAAATTCGATGAATATCATAAAATCAAATTACTATAGGTAGTATAAGTCTCGTGAAATATTAAGCACACTTCGGACTTTGGACAGTACCTAAGCATGGGCTAGCCACTTTAATTACCGAACCCTTTCTTCTGCCATTTAGGTAGGTAGGCCTACGAATTTCTAGCACATAATTTTAAAAACATTTGTCACAAAATAAAGTAGATGACAGTTCAACGAACAAGGAACAGCTTTAAAGTGCGACAAACTTATCTGTTCCGGTGAGAGCGAACTAAATTGATCCATTTCTCATTATTTACTAATGAATTGTATATTGATATAGATTAAATGGGTTTATTGAAACCACAAGAGCGAATTGCCACTACTGGCAAACGTAAAATCTAATAGAATGAAGAAATATTACACATTTACGTGAGCTGTCACCGGAACAGATAAGTTTGTCGCACTTTAAAGCTGTTCCTTGTTCGTTGAACTGTCATCTACTTTATTTTGTGACAAATGTTTTTAAAATTATGTGCTAGAAATTCGCAAAGGTAGATTTATTAAATTTATTTAATTAACAATCTCGCTTAAAGCTACATAGCAAACCTACAAAATACATTTTTTTAAACATAATAAACCTAAACATTGAAACATCTGACTTTAAAAAAGAAAATCAGTACTTATTATATTGGATTGTAGAGCTTTCATCACTTAGGCGAGTTTTTTATCGCTTTAGGGACACGGAATGAAAGTTTTATAAACAAATGAAAAGCTTGCGGAGTGGTGAAAGCTCCAAGCGTCACCGCACACACAGTTGTGTATAAATAAAGCTCGCTTCTCTAAGCTTTGGTTTAAGCTTTTTATTGTGACTCTGTGAATGAAACTACTTTTATTTATTTAAACTTGATAATAGATTTTATGACTTTCATACTACTTTAATACTTTTTTAATGTAGGTAAGTAACACCGGATAGTCACCAATATACAATCAATTATTTAGAAAAAAAAGAGTAAAAGCTTTGTATGTGTACAATAAAGTGTATAAATAAAATAAATAAATAAACCCAGTCTCTTAAAACATTTTACATTTATGATAAAACAACAGTTCAATCATTAAAATGTGTAAGTACCAATTGTAAATCATTGTTTTTATTAGAATCGTTAACTTTAATGTTAAACAATGTCAAGGCTGTTCATATATTTTCTTGTTGCGAGCACTTACACCTCGTATTAGAGAGCTTTGTTAATTTTTATTTTGCCAACCAGTTATAAACACAATAAGTGATAAAGTAGGTAACTAAATCCATAACTATATTTAATAAACGAGTGTAAACTTTATATATTATTATAGTATTATGATACCGATACAACATATTAAGCCAAAGCCAACATATTGAGACCGAGAATGTACTTATATATTTTTTTCGTTTGTTAAAATACTCACTGAAAATCCATCCACTGAAGTCGGAAAAGTTTGATTGAAATTTATCAAAATGGTAAGTAGCTTCTACGTAGCAAGCCAAACATATTTTTATTTATTATTTGAAATTATTTTGGTTTTGTAGGTATTTTGTACTCGTATAATGGAAATGAAAACTATGCAGGCAGGCTTTCCATGAAATCGTAAATTTCAGTAAGGCCTCTCCAAATATGGACTACTGATATTTATAGGAACATGGAAGGTGTCTATTGAAGAGTTATTGATATTACTAGTTCAGGATCATCTTTGCCCATTTTGGGAAAGTCATAAATTCACCCGCGATAGCATCAGTTTACTGCCCATAACGAATTTTCACATCCTTTGTGTGAAATCTAAAGAGAGGTTATGTGAAAATTTTTGGCCGTTCAAATTTCATATGGGCTGCCCGTAATACCTAAAGTAAATTTTATGGTACAACGGCCTGTAAAATTTATTTCATGCGATGGTGATCATTTGATATTTTTATTATTTAATGATTTAGGGTAAAAATCCGAATCCATTTCACGAAAGTTTAACCTTACTAAATGATAGTTTGATGTTTTTTATTTAAAGTAGGTATTGAAATAATAATAATACCGCAAAACAATGACGCTATATAGGTCTAGCGAAAGCTTAAAAAGGATTCCTTTTAAAAACTCAACACTGTGAAGATCTATTTATCTTCAAAAGACGAAACGGCTTTCAAACCGCCACCATCCATGCTAATGTAAAATACTTCAAATGGATTGTACCTACCATTGTTTTGTGAAGTGGCAAGAAATAGGAATCTTCCACGTGAATATAAAACAAACTGTGAGAAACGGAGAACCCTACAGACTATATTTGAGAGCTCAAAATAGTCCAGCACCATTATCATACATTACCGTATAAAGTTTTCCCCGAATAGTCGAGAATATGGGTGTACTTTTACTTGTACCATCCATGTTTTGTAATAAGGAGTATTTAATTTTTGTGGATTTCATTATTTATTACTTTTGTATCAGGGCTTTGTGTTTATGTACCAAGACTGTTACACAAAATGTGTGAATAAAATTTCCTATAACTTTATTCATTTAACCAAAATAAATTAATTGCAAATTTTTAATTTTGTAGGAACTTAAATGGTAGATATTTATAATATAGAATAATAATTAATGAGGCGTTTGTTAAAAAAAAAAAAGTTCCTTTTTGGAGAAATAGATGGCGTTGTCTGGGGTTGTACCAACTTTCAAACCCTCAGAACACACTCAGATCACAATATGTTATTCTGTGAGGCTAACGAAATGTGAAAGTGACGTAGGTAGGTAGAATTGTAGTATTATTTTCTCTATGATGTCGATGTCACTGTTGCTTCAGCGTTCAGTGCGATTGTGCGTACAGCCGTTCTTTTCAAGTTTTCTCAGTTTCCTTGTGTTTCTCCTGTATTAATTGAGTTGTAGTTGAGTTCTGCTCCTCCTCCCTTGATACTGTAGAGTTAGTGCACTTGAGATAGTGACTCTTTTGAGATAGTGACTCTTGTGAGATAGTGACTCTTGTGATAGTGACTGCTATACTGTAATAATGCCTAAGGACTATGGATCATGGTCCCTTGCCAATCTGAAGATAGAGTTACGAAAACGGAATTCCAAACTATTGTTTCATCATTTGGAAATTTATGATGTCCTTTATTTTTACAAGTTGCGACGGCACACATTCTCATCTTGTCTTGTAAGTAGGTATTTCTTTGGGATCTTAATTAGGATCATACAATAAATAAAAAAAAAAAACAGTTCTCGCACGCAGCACCCGTCCAAACGGCGCGCATAGAGAAAAGAACACTACGTGACGGCGCGGGTAGAACTATTCACAGAATACTTAGCACTATCCCAAGCCACATGCAGTCTGAGCCTCGGAAGGATGGCTCGCGCTACCACCCGACATTTAATCACAACTAGTGAGTTCTTATTCTGAGTTTAGTACTCTTTGCTCTCTATGTAATTTTTGACAGTTGGTACACTGCGTTTTCACGCCATCTATCGGCTTACCCAAAAGCTCAACTGACAGCTGTCAAGGAAAACGGCTCATTGCAATGAAATAACCGACTTGGCACTTTATTACTGAAAACCATAGAGTTTGATCATAGAAAATATATAGATATTAGATATTGGTGTTACCAAAGAGTACAGAGGGCACGATGCAACGTGCCAGTGCAATGTCTATGCCTATACAGAGTGCACGACATACACTCTCTCTCTCTCTCAGCCTTGTGTAGTCCACTGTTGGACATAGGCCTCTCCTAACGATCGCCACCCCAAACGGTCACCCGCCATCTGCATCCAGCGGCTTCCCGCTACCTTCCGCAGATCATCAGACCAACGGGTTGGGGGGCGACCGACACGACATACACATCTAAAGCCAATCCAAAAATGTAATTTGAAAGTGGAAGAAATAAAAAAAAATATTCCTCTGATATCATTTTATCTGGCATTTGAAAAATTAGCCCTAAATCTACCTACAACATCTGTACCTCATACAAGAAGCAGCGATGATCGATGAAGAGTGTTGTGTGTAACAGTGTGAGTATGATGGATGTGATCGTAGTTCGACAGGGTTTCATCGCCCTCCTAATGTACGTTCAATTAATTTGTCAATGGCCCAAGATTTTCAGCGTTGTCAAGTTTTATTTTCCGCCCTCGAACCGAGTCGAGGAAAAATGGGTTCCTTGTATTTTATTCTGTTGTTGGAATTGTACAGGCATCCGAAAATCGTACGGGTATGAAATCAATAAGGAAGGAAGTTCATATATAGTTGCCCTTTATTATGTTTTCTGGTGGCCGGATTGAGGTTGATTTTTTCGTCTTTGAGATTTGTTGAGCGTGAAATAAATTGACAAAACCGATATATCGAGATAGCGTTTTTATATCCTGTAATAAATCACGATTTTATAAAGGTCAGCCGTCACGTTCACAGAACGAAAGCCTCGTCATTTAAGATTAGGTATGTTTCTTAGGTATTCTAGTTACTTTGGTCCCTTTTATTTGGAAATATAGTTTCTGTCGTGTTACATAATTAGTAAAGTAAATTGTGTAAATGTAAAGTAAAGTGATCAGTAAGGTTGAACTTGTAATAATTATTGAATACTCAACAAAATTGCTAATTATATTATAATTTTTATTCGAGTAATTCTAAACTGTTACAAACTTTAACGACGACTGTACCCATTTACTTTACCATAATTTAGATGTATATGTAAATTCTTAAACTAATACATAGGTAACAGAGGTACAGAAATACTATGTATGAAGACTGTAAGTGGCACCATAATCATCGATCTTAGTGTCAAGAAAAACTATTTCCGAGTTCCACTTGACCTGTAAAAATACACTCGTGAGCAATTAAAAAGTACCGGTGACATTATCACCAAATTACTCCTCAAAGGAAAAGACTAGCTTAATGACGCGCCGAGCGGTGGTAGCTCAGTCGGGTAAGCGCCCGTTTCTCACGCAAGAGATGCGGGTTCGAATCCCGGCGCTGACATGTACCAATGAGTTATTTTAACTTAAGTACAATGTATACCATCGCTCTTATGGTGAAGGAAAACATGGTGAGGAAACCTGCATATCTAGATTTAGCACATCTAGACATATGTGAACCCACCAACCCGCAGTGGACCAGCGTGGTGGGAAAATGGTCCAAGCTTAGGAAGGCAGTTTAGACCTTGGGGATATGCACAAAGGTTCCATTCGAGAGAGCCAGGTGCAGGTACTTACACCCCCACAGAGAATAGAATAGAATAGAATAGAATAGACGCCGTCTTTAATATTCAAGTCCATGTAACAGCGCATCCGAATATTACCAATACTCTACTGCTAAAAACGAAAATATTGCGTACCAATTAAAATTGCTTACATGTTTTTAAAAAAATGTGCCGTTTGGTGTCGGAATTTTGTGATTGGTACGTTTTATTGCTGAGTGTAGTACACATCCTAACTAATATTATAAATGCGAAAGTAACTGTGTCTGTCTGTCTGTCTGTCTGTCTGTCTGTTACTCTTTCACGCCAAAACTACTGAACGGATTTGAATGAAATTTGGTATACATATGGTCTAGACCCTGAGAAAGAACATAGGCTACTTTTTATCCCGAAATTCCCACGGGAAAACTTTTTAAGGCGAAGCGAAGCTCGCGGGAACAGAGTAATATATATATCATAATATAGTAATATGTCACGGCCCATGAACACGTGAAAAAATTCGATTTTCATTATGCAGCAAGTCATATCACCTTGGTGAGCTTCGACCAATCAATGCATAGCTTTAACCTGTGCTTTAATTAGTCGATCGCTCGTAGATTTTTACGGACGTGTTAGGTAGGTCGACGAATAGGCAATTACTGGGTTTAAAAAATCGTAGAACGTTTAAAAAATTAACTCAAGCTGAACATAACTTGAAAATCTTAATTAATTTACGACGAAGAAATGGTGTGTTGGCGAATATATATATATTTATATTCGCCAACACACCATTACTTTGTTTTTGATAGTATATATTTATATAACAAAGTTATGTTTGAAAAGGTATGTTTGAAAGTTATATTTAAACCTTCTATAGCATAGCCCAAATCGTATTTTCTCAGTGTTTTTCTTATATGATCGTATAATTTACTCATTTCAGTGTACCACTACAGGGAAAATACCTTTTTCATGCTTAACATCAGTTGATGCCACCCCGGCAAAACTCTGACTAGGTCGTATGGTTATATCAATATGACACATGTTATAGGTAAACATTGTGTTTTTTTTAAATATGCATGTAAGTAGTTCTTAATTAGCTCCTGTTAAAGACAAAAAAGCAAATGAAACTGAAAACTAAATGGGAAAATCCCATTTAAGTACGAGTAACTTCACCGCACATAGCCACCGCTCGAAATCAACTTTCAAAGAGCCAATACAAACATAAGTTCTTTGAAATAAAAGTTTTTTCCCAGGTATCTGTGTGCTTCCCACCTTTTTTCTGCGGCGCGTTGCCAACTCCGTATAAAATATCTATTCGTATTCAATGTTAAGTAGCTGCCTATGAGTTTTGATACTTTTGCGGCTTCCTTTGAAAAATACACGCGGTAATATTCTACTACCTTTGGGTGAACATAAAATACGAGTAGGCACCAAACGAAAATGTTACTTTTTATGCTATACGAAAGACGGTTTTTAAATTTTCTTTTTACGTTACAGCATTAGCCTCATTTTTGTTTTTCCTTGTTTTTAGTGAAGGTAGAATGAGTGTTACAAGGAGGAATAAAATTTAAGCGCATTATTGTTTACTTTTATTTTCTAAGCGTGGTTTGCATATTTTCCTTTTTGCTCGGACACAATGAGCGCTGCTGCTTTTTTGCTTTTTAATTCATAGGTTCTATTTAATTAATAATTTTTTTAAATTAAATCTGAATAAATTTAAAATTAACCTAGGATAATAATTAATTAAAAGAAGAAAATATAAAAATAGAGTAAAAAATAATATTAGGCGCGTTGAGAACGTTCGGGAACTTGCACTCCCGGGTGCTAGTCAGAGGTACATACTATATTTACAAACACTGAAGATAATAATTATGATGGCTAATTATCATGATGATACACATATTTATCATTTCCATTAACGATAAGTCATAACTTTGCCGACTGCCCGTGGTGTGCTGGATATACAGGTCAGGTGGCTTCTTTTATGCACCAGCTTTGATATTTTTCACGACTTAACACATCTATTCCTTACAAAAGTACTGAAAAATTGGTAAAATATGTTACATGAGTACATAACCTGCATTCATTCGTCCAGATTAGTTTTTGTTCGACTGAACATCCGCTGAACATTCATTGAAAAATAGTTTTGCAGGTATGAAGGTACTGAATGGTTATTGTTATTTTCCAATTCTTGCATAAATATTGATGATTCCATTTATTCGTTTACAGTTAAAACGGAGTGTGTTTTTATTATGTACGAGTACATACTGATACTGACCGAGTTGGCTGATGATGATTATCTATTAAAGTTTTTTTTTTTTTATAAACTTCATGCTGTCTCTGCCTAATTCACAAATTAGTCGTATTATGTGTTAAAAAATTAGACCGGTTTTATACATAATATAACTGTCATCAAATGACTACATGACTGAAAAGTCACGTGTCGGGGCCTACTCAGACCGCATAGTTATCCGGTACCGCCGTGGGTTGCGGTTCTCGTAGCTATGGATATAGTAGGACCGAAGTATGTCCTGTATACTGTATTTACTACGTTGGTTTCGGCTTAGTATACCCTTTTGCAACATCCTGTATACGCTACCCACGGCATAATAGGACCGAAGAATACGCTACCGCTACCCACGATAGTTGCGGATACCGCTGCCGCTGTGGATTGAATAGGCCCTAACAAAGAAATAAATGTCCTCATTCGAACTAGGTTGGTTTCAAACGACACTAATATATATTTAAATTATATCAATATCGAGTTAGATATAGATAATAAAAAATTACATGTATCTGTTTTAAGTAGGTATATTTGAGAGCCTCCCCGAGGGTCGTATCAACTGTACCTTATCCCACTCTGGGCTGAGCGGCTGACAAGTAATATTACTGGCTAATCTAATCACCTCGGTGATAAACTCTAATATAACTGTCTTGTCAGTAACGGACATGCAAAGAAAGCAAATTAGGTACCTATACTATGGGAATAAATACCACCGTACATATTTGAAGAACTTGATAAATAAAGTTTAAATTAAAAGCTTTCATTAATAGGAATAGGATAAGGTACACCATATAATATATAAATCAAATAACGATATTAATGGATATCATAAATATTTAAGTACCTGAGGTTTTTTTTACAAAATTATATTTATTAGTTCTCATAAAAATATTATTATGGAAAGAAATACTCAATACAATTCATGTACAACACAAAATTCTTTATATCTGAAGTTATTAGCGGAAGCTACAGACGTCTTCACTAAAACTTTTAACTAAAATTAGTTTCATTTGTTTTAACGAAGACAACGCAAATTCAAAGAATCTACAGTGAAATAACACAAAGCCCACCAGAATATACAAAAACAAAAGCACTTACCATAAAACGCTCACAAAAATCACGAAACCGGTCCAACTAACAGATCACAACCATGGCACTAAACTCACACAGTCATTGTATTTGGAAAAGTTTATGTCAGAAATCACTTTCCAATCGCCCGTTTCCAAACGGAAAATCTCGTAGGCCTGTTCGGCTACGCGGCGTAGGCAAGCGTGCGTTCGCCGTAGCACCGTAGCAACACTGCTACGAAACTGCACGGACCAATCGGCCGAAGTTACCCGAATGATCCCGAGTATCCCCGAAGCTCTCTAAGCCGTGATTGATATCAAATGAAATGTGAAGAATGAGTAGTTGGAAAGAGCTCTTTGTTTCAAGGATTTCATTTTTTTGCCGCACACTGGGACATCCGCTCGTATATCCCTTGACAGTGAGCCTTTCTCACTCGCCCTTGTAATTGGATGGAAGCCATATATGTATTTATGTATCTCTTATCTATTATGTGGCTGTCGTGACGACGAGACCGCTTTCAAATATTATCTTGAAAAAAGAGTTAGGAAAGTTTTTTTAACGTAATTGGAGTGTTCAGTTGGGCTGTTTGGTTTTATTTAAAGTTTTTGAATACTTTGAGTGAAACGCGCTTTTTACTGTTCTTAATTCGCAAGATGCCAATTAAGATCAAAGGCAAAATATATAAAAGCGTCATAAGGCCGGTGATGTTGTATGGGGCTGAGTGCTGGGCAACCAAAGTATGCGATGAGAAAAGGATGCATGTGACAGAGATGCGAATGTTGAGATGGATGTGTGGTGTTACAAGAAAAGATAGAATACGAAATGAGTATATAAGGGGAAGTATGAAAGTGGCTCCTATAGTGGAGAAGATGAAAAGCCATCGTCTTTCTTGGTTTGGGCATGTCATGAGAAGAGAAGATGATTATGTGACAAAGAAAGTGTTGGAAATGAGACCCGAAGGAAGGCGCAAGAGAGGAAGACCAAGAAAGACGTGGCTTGATTGCGTGAAAGAAAATATGAGAGAGTGTGGAGTGAATGAGGATATGACAGAGGATAGGGTAAAATGGCGTGACATGACCAACAAAGCCGACCCTAAATAAGGATAAGGCAAGGAAGAAGAAGAAGAAGAATTTGAATTGCAAATGTTTTCAGCAATCATAACTTCAAGATTTCTTTGCGTGATGTATTTAATTTACATAGATTAAAAAAAATGCTTGTAATAAATATATTCGTAAGCGGAGTATCTACGATAATGACAAGAGCATCCTCGGTCCTAGCCTCGTATGAAAATAGAGGATCAGTATCGTTTAAACGTAAACAGGGTAATAATTTATCAGTGAACTTCCGGTTAAAAAAACAGCTGTTCCAATAAAATAAAACACCTTCTCAGCCAGAATATACACAACAGCATCTTTACGGTGATTTTAGGGCTGATCCCATAATTAATGGAAGTTCAACAGTTCCAAAGAACTCATTGGAACAGGGGGATCACTCTATATTACGAAAAACGATGTTTCGGAGCGCCGTTTCGTGAGCCACGATTTCGTTGTATTAAACGTACCAGAAGGGCTAGCACGGGGCGCATTTAAGACGTGACAAGAGTTTTGCATCGCGCTCACTCACATCGCGCAGCCTCAAGAGCGAGCGAGACGGAAAACTCTTGTCACGTCTTAATGGCGCCCTGTGCTACACGGCCAGTTGCGAGACAGCTCTTGTTCCTTAATTTTTCGTTAGTATAGAGTAACCCTCCAGTTACGAGTATGTTACTGAATTCGAACCCGCGTCTCTCTGATCGTGCGCTAGTTCTTGTTGACTATTCTATTCTATCCTATTCTATTCTCTATGGGGGTGTAAGTACCAGCACCTGGCTCTCTCGAGTGGAACCTTTGTGCATATCCCCAGGGTCAAAACTGCCTTCCTAAGCTTGGACCATTTCCCACCACGCTGGTCCACTGCGGGTTGGTGGGTTCACATATCTAGATGTGCTAAATCTAGATATGCAGGTTTCCTCACCATGTTTCCCTTCACCGTAAGAACGATGGTATACATTGTACTTAAGTTAAAAGAACTCATTGGTACATGTCAGCGCCAGGATTCGAACCCGCATCTCTGGCGTGAGAAGCGGGCGCTTACCCGACTGAGCTACCACCGCTCTCCTTGTTGACTACTCAGTGCACCTTTGTCATAGTGTTAGGGGTTAATAGTAGATGCTTTAGTACTACTGAAATGTAACGTGAGAAATAGCAACGATAAGTAAATGGAAACCGGGGCACGTAGAACTATTTGTTCGGGGAATTTCGTTAGCTTCCCTGAAGGTTTCGATATAAGTTGATAGTTAATTAATTAACGATATCGTGTTCATGTTGTTTAATGAAGGTAGTGATTAAACAATTTTATTATTAACTAGGGTTGGCTCGTGGTTTACGTAGAAATTCTTCGATGAAAAATACCTATAATATTTATTTGTAGGTAGATTTAGATTTATATTAACACACGACTTTATTCTAACGTGATAGGATCGTTGTTTCGAAATGAGTATAATGCACTAATAATAATAAATACTTTAAAACATTTAGAGAAAATAGAATTTTTCATTATGATATTTAACTAACCAATGTTTCTTACATTGGTTAGTTAAATATAAATTTCTTTATTGAAAGTTAAAAAATATGCTAAGATTTGAAGCCATACTGCTGCAATGCTGTTGGACTACATAAAGAATAAATAAATAAACAATACAGAAGCATTAACAACTCTAAAATATATCAATTTTACGCCAAAAGGTTTCAAATCATTGTTACTAGACAATCGGAGCACGCCGCGTGCGTGAATTGATGCAAAAACAAAATTAAATTGTAATTTTATTTTCCGCTGAATGTAAATAGCTGGAAATTCAGGACCAAATCCAGGTCATTTGTGTTCATTAGTTCGTTACCGATAATGGAAATGGGCAAAGTCGGGCGGAATTGCCCGAAAACGGTTATGCACGGTATTCAGGCAGTGGCCTTTACCCCTGGTGTGGTGTACTGGTATTACACTAGTAGCTAAGTGAGCAAATAAAACTCTGCAGAGCGCACGAGATGCGGGCCCGGTCCAATTTGTGTTTACTAGCTTTGCCGCTCTGTATTCGATTGCAGTGTGTCATGGCGGTCCGTATACGGTAATTATGCTGAGATACGAGTATGCTGACTCTGTGGGCGCGCAAAACGGACCCAGTTTGCTGCGGTTAAATATTGATTTAAGTTACAATTAATTTAGAACCTTTACATCGCTTTTTAAGAATCCTTCATGAGGATTGGTATCAGAAAAAGTTATACAATAAGGCCATGTAGGATCAATGCAAATTTGAATTGCAATTGCAATTTTGAATCTTTTAAGTACATCATTTTCACGACACAACATATCCTCCTAGATCCTGCAGGGCGATTCACGGGCAAAAAAACAGTCTCGTCCAATCATTGTATCATAGCGTACTTACCCTAGTATCTCACACCTAAATGTTGCCGTCGACATCGATTTTCTTCTTGAAATTTCAATTTATGGTCCGTGGAAAGTCTTCGTTCACCGAACACGAAATGATTCTCAAAAGATTTCATTAAGATTTATAGCTAGTCATTTTAGAATGTGAGTTCTAGACATCTATGATTATTATGCAGATAAAAGTGCAGCCGACCTATGGCAGGGCAGTAAAATGTTATTACTGAACAGATCTCGCTATGCAGATGTGTACGGGAGGTTATACTCCAGTTGAATTTTACGGACGAACATTGCGGTCATGTTCGGTTACGACGATGGTAATAATGGCGTCTAGGTTTTTACTGCTATGTGTTATGAAACCTGGCTTAAAATAAATCGTCCACAGGAAATATTTATAGTAAGAGCGATTATGAGAATGACTTGATGGACCAAATTTTCAGAACAGCTATAAACTGTAAAAACTTACTCAAAGGTTTACGATAGACTGTCTGCTACTGACATATCACTGCACTAGCATTAACTTAGACTACTTAGAGGATCAGGCGCCAGTTTAGAAGTGAGCGGAACGGTGGTCAGTCCCAAATGCAATTTCCTCTGCAGACACTACCCGCTTCACTTTGTGTGATTGTCGTGTGCCCCTGACCGAATGTTTAACGTTTCAACACCCAAGCCTAGAGAAACAGCTCTGATTATACATTTAAGGTAAGCGTCCACTTATCGGTATTGTGCATATTGGACCAAACGGATTTTCAAAAATGCCGATTACGTGGACGCTTTCCTTGAGTAAACCTAGAGTAGTAGAGTCAACATAAAAGCAAGAACCTTCGTAATTCATGCTATTTTGGAGGCGATAAACTGCAAGTGTAGCTAAGGCAGATGCTCTTTGTAACTAATGATGCCAAAACAGTAAAGTCTGCGATTTCATTTTTTCTAACTGTATTCACTTAATCCTCTACAGCTACACTGTTTACTCATTTCATAACACTGGAAAGAAAAATAGTACTACAGTTCCCCAAAATTGATAATGCACATAGAAATCTTCGTCATTGTTCGGCAACGGTCGTATTCCCGAGCGTTAGAAAACTATTATGTATTTAGAGTGGTTAAGTGCATTTTCTTCATGAAATTTTAGTAGAATTATGTAATTGGTGCTAAAATAGATAATTGATTTATCAGTAACGAAATTTGATTCGATAATTCATAATATTCCATCATATTAAAATTTACTTCGAAAATGTTACAGTAGGTACTTTTCAAGTGTCTTACTGAAGCTGATGTAAAGATGGATGAAGGAAGGTTTGAATAACACAAGGTTTATATTATAAGGAGAAATGGATTTCAAACACAGGTTTATATAAAAAAATTGAAATCTCAATTCAAAAGTATTTAGAGCACTGATTATTTCACATTAATAAAAATGTTTACATTAAAATCTCAGTTCAAAAGTATTTACAGCGCTGATCATTCACAATAATATTACAATTACAAACTTGGTCTTTTGGGTGTGGCTTTATTGGCAAAGTGAAGTCTATCAATGTGACGCATATTTTATTCTTAAATGTGCCTCATAATATGGCATCGTCAAAAATAATTAAAGTTAAAATTATATTCACATTTGAAAAAAATAACAAGAACGATGTGTAATTGCAGCTCTTTATAATTCCACAAAAGTAATATTGATCTTGACCTTGAGACCCTTGACTGATCGGTGACAGCCACCGACCGCCCAAATTGTTTTCGATTATGTGTCACATGATATTGACTACTATTTCTTTCGAACAAGGATCAAAATGCAAGTGCTTTGTTTAAGGCACTGATTCGGGTGTTTCCGGGAATACGACAGTTTGCGAAGATTTGCATGCGCATTATTAATATGGGAGAACTGTACTTTTTTATGAAAAGGTAAGAGGCCTGACAGACTCTCTCGGCTAGAACGTTTATATCACATTTCCCACCATTACCAAAAAATCTGCACTCTTTTACTTATTGTACTTAGTTAGTCTTAGTTGTACTACATAGATGAACAGAAAAGTACCGAGCCGGTAGACATTGTAATCTATACGATCTATCTAAAATTCGAAGCCATGGAAATTGGCAGCAAATCTACCAGTTATAGCTCTAGAATACGATATGCCGGCCAGGTATTACCCATTTTATTACTCAATTCTATTTTACATTCACTGCGTATTGACCCCGTATGGGATGTGCATTAAATTTTTTATTACTTTTCGGATTAGGTTCTGATATCTTATTCGTCGTTGGTATGAGATATCGTAATATTGTACAATATTCCTGATGGACCTTTAAATATAGAACATGAATATATTTATCTAAGCTGAGAATTCAACGGATTAAAATTATTTGTTACGCCATTATACCTAAATTGCAAATCTAATATGAAAATGTTGACAATTGCAGCGATTCTAAAGGCAGTTCTAAATTGACCATTGTAGAAAAATTATCTATTTTTACACTAAAATTGGCTCTCCGACAGAATGTGTGTATACATTGATAATTATATTTATACCTCAAACTTAAATTACCTACCTCTTTAACGGTGAAGGCTAAAAATTTAAAACTGAATACATCAAGCTAAAATGTATAAATATGGTAGCCTAAAAATACATAAGCGCATTCATTTTCAACATATTAAGTTGGTTAAGTCCGCACACGTCACAAGAGCAATGAAAGAGAAGTTAATGAAGTAGAAACAAGATCCCTGGCTTTCACGGAGTCACATAAGCTGACCGCAATGAAAGATGGTGTATATTTTTAGAGTAAAAGAGACAGTTGAACGAGCGGCTTACACAAATAATTAGGAAGACTTAGGGAAATTTAAAACGATTTAATTACATTTCATGTTTTTTTTGCTTTCAGAACATTACTGCTCTGCAATAGATCAGGTATAATAAATAAAAAATAAATTGACTGTAAGTATATTTAAACATATATATGTAATTTTGGACGTACCCTATCTAGTTATGACCAAAGGTTAAATAAATTTAACATTATGCGTTTGGATGTCCGCAGAAAACAATCTGACTTAATTCATTTACACAAAATCATACACAACATGATAGACTGTCCCGACTTGTTATCCCTAATCAATTTTAATACACGCAATAGATGTCGCAAATACCTACCTTTTACCCTGAGGGTGTACATTAACAACACTTCCTATTACAATCCAATAGTAAGAATGTGTAGAGTTTATAATGAAACCATACAATCATTTCCAGACATAGATGTTTTTGACTGCCGTAGGTATAAATTCAAAGGATGCTTAACCTGTTGATGGCAACACAGGTATATTTTTAATTTATTGTTTATGGTTACTTCCGTATCCTATTACTGTTACAATATAACTGCTGTACGGTGCTCTTGTGTCGTGATAAAATAAAATACTGTCTCACTGTGAAACTTTGGTTTTAATGAAGAAGACCAGCCAGCCAAACCTACAGTCCACGCAATATACATTGGTCCATAACGATCCGACGGAGTTTCCTGTGCAAAAGGACAGCGAGATAAAATTGCACACGGGAGCCGCAATGCGTGCATGCAGCAAGAACTAAAAAGGCGGGAGGATCAGTATACTTGCGAAATCAAGCTATCAAGTATCTGCGAAATCATCCGAACGTCATACAGTGATATATTTTTCGACAACTTCAAGATAGAAGTTGTTGCAATAAATAAGAAATAACATCAAAATCTAGAACATTTAACCAAGAACAATTCCCGCCATTCCAATTCATATCGCGGCAAGAGAGAAAGGGAAAGAAGATAGCAGGGAAGAGGGAAGTGCTTAGCTACATATCTAAATTCTATGATCCCTTAGGTTTTGCGGGTCCAATAGTTATAAAGGCTAAAAGTATAATATCAAGGATTTGGTCTAATAATACTGCTTGGGATGAACTTATTCCAGCTGAGCTAGCTGATGAGTGGCTTCAATTTGTTAGGAGTCTAGCGGCTATGCAGCCTATCAATATAAATAGGTACATTCCAACGAACACAGCAGTAACTGAGCAACTAATAGGTTTTGCTGATGCGTCTAGTACGACGGGATACGGGTGCTGCATTTATCATCGTGTGGTCGACAAAACAGGTAAGGCTAAATTATACCTACTCTGTTCAAAGTCGCGAGTTAACCCACGCGCGAACCCCCTAACCATACCTAGGTTAGAGCTAAATGCTGCCTTGCTTTTGTCCACTTTAATGGAGCGAGTGTATAACACTTTGCATGAAAATGTAAAAATTGATGATGTGTACTTATTCACTGATTCTAAAATAACTTTGGCTTGGATTCAAACTGAAACAACTAAACTACAAGCTTATGTATCGAACAGAGTAGGGGTAATACAGCAGAAAACTAATAAGTGGCCCTGGCTGTATGTGCCATCCACAGCTAACCCTGCTGATCTCATAAGTCGAGGTATAAGTCCTCAGGAGCTTCCGAACAGCGCCCTCTGGTGGGAGGGGCCAGAGTTCCTGCAATCAGAGTACAAATTTGAAAGTAAAGACTTAGATCTGCCTGTCAGTTTGCCAGAGATGAAGAAATCCAAGATCACACCACTGCCTGCCAAAGTGGTACTTACTACAGGTATCGAACAGGACATATTATCTGAAATTTTAAATAAATATTCAGATATAGATAAAATGACTAGGGTGATAGCTTATATCCTTAGGTTTTGTAATAACTTAAAGAGCGGTACAAAAATTCATGATAAAACACTAACTCCTGATGAGTTACAACATGCGTTGCATTTAATAATAAAGCATGAGCAATCTATTTATTTCTGTGATGAAATAAAATCATTACGAAAAGGCAACTGCGTGCGAGGACCCTTGAAATCTCTACATCCTTTCTTAGATAAAGACGGCTTGATCAGAGTAGGGGGGCGACTTGATAACTCGGACATACCGCTATCACAAAAACATCCTATCATCTTAGCTCAAAAATCCCGAATAACTGAACTTATTATACAAAGTGAGCATAAAAGGTTATTACATGCCGGGCCTAAATCGCTTCTTGCTAACTTAAATCAAAAATATTGGTTAATAAATGGAATGCGACAAGTAAAAAAGGTAACTCATAAATGTTTGGTTTGTTTTAGGCTCAAAGCTTGTGCAGCGAAGCAGCTAATGGGATCCTTGCCTCCTCAGCGAGTCACACCATGCAGACCATTCCAGAAAATAGGCATTGACTTCGCTGGGCCTGTCAAAGTAAAAAATTCGCGTGTTAGAAAAGCTATTATTAGCAAAGGTTATGTATGTATATTCGTGTGTTTTGTCACGAAGGCAATTCATTTGGAATTGACCTCTGATCTCACTACTGAGGCGTTCCTTGCAGCCTTTAAACGATTTTCAAGTAGACGAGGCCTGCCCAGCGAAGTATTCTGTGATAATGGTGGTTGTTTTCGAGGAGCAAGGAACCAGCTGGTGGAACTGTATAAACTTAATAGTTCTGCTGATCATCAGGGACTTGTGCAAGCATATACTGCCAAAGAAGGCATAAAGTTTCATTTCACACCTAGCTATGCACCGGTGTTCGCTGGGCTTGCAGAAGCCGCTGTGAAAAGCATGAAATATCATTTAAAGCGCATTGTGTTAGATGCTGCATTAACTTATGAACAGTTAAATACTGTATTATGTCAGATAGAGGCTGTGCTAAATTCACGCCCTATTTTGCCCCTCTCTGAGGATATAAATGATTACTGCTACCTGACTCCGGGGCATTTCCTTATAGGCACGTCTCTAACTATGTATCCCGAGGTAGATAATTCTGAAACTAGGAACAATAGGCTAAGCTTCTGGCAACAATGTACACAGTTGCAACAAAGGTTTTGGAAGGCTTGGTATAAGTACTATTTAAATACTTTGCAAAATAGAAGTAAGTGGTGTCAATCTATGCCTAATGTAACTGAAGGTTCACTAGTTCTTATGAGAGAGCCCAATTCTCCACCTTTGGTGTGGCCCATGGCACGGGTCGTGAAAGTATTCCCTGGAAATGATGGCAAGGTCAGAGCCTTTCAGTTAAAAACAGCTGATGGTAAATTGTATACTAGGTCATTGCAGAGCATAAGCGTTTTACCTATTGAAAAATGATTATAAATAGGTATTTTTTATAGATTTAAGATTGTTTCATTGTATGTCATTGATACTACTAAGACTATGTCTATTGTTGTTATGAATAGGTACTTATAGTTAAAAATTAGTTAAGTTGTTTGTATAATGTAAAGAAATTACAACCTTAATTGCTAGATACACGTTACTATAGTTAAATGTGTGCTTACCTTATATAAAGTTTTACTACTGATTAAGATTTAGTAAAATGCTGTTATATACTTACATACATGATTGAGAAGATGCTGTTAAATAATATTTTGTTAAATTAAAGTATATGCCTTACATGGGTGTTTACTGTTGAAATTAGTAACATTTAGGTGCATAATCGTTATAGTTAGATTTACTATTATATACTTAAGTACTCTTCTATATGGTTATAGTAGGTATTCATAAAATATGTTTGTTAGGTAAATACATAAATTAAAAACGGTCAGCTTTGTTTATATAAATTTATTTTCATAACTTGTTGTTCGATAGGTATCTTTCAAGTCAGAGTTGACATAATATGTAATGTACAAAAATGCCTAAGTAAATACTATGTAAACTATGTTAGGTATAAGTGTTTAAGCATGATTGCACTTTATTTGGTCATACAAATGTTATCTCTTGAGTTAATTTATAGTTTGCTCTTTCTTGGGCGGCAATATGTTGATGGCAACACAGGTATATTTTTAATTTATTGTTTATGGTTACTTCCGTATCCTATTACTGTTACAATATAACTGCTGTACGGTGCTCTTGTGTCGTGATAAAATAAAATACTGTCTCACTGTGAAACTTTGGTTTTAATGAAGAAGACCAGCCAGCCAAACCTACAGTCCACGCAATATACATAACCAAAATCTTTAAAAATAGCACGCCATTATAAATTTAATTTTGTCAATTTGATTATTTATTTTTCAAAATTACTTTTAATTTAATAGAATAGAATAGAATATTGTCAGTATTATTACGTTTTTAAATTTTATATCGATTTAAATTTTTAATTAAATTTAAATTACAAAAATTGTATCGTAAGTTATAATTATTGAAATATGTTTTGTATATTATGTAAAATTGTTTGTACCTATTGAATGAAATTATGAACACTTGATAGATATTATTTCAATTTCAATTTCAATCATTTATTCATAAATTTAACAATTTATACGTCATATAGTAATAATAAAAATAGGGTAAGTAATTACAGTATAAAAGTTAAGGCTTACAAGTATGTACATAAAATCACACATTATAGTTATAAAAACAGTTAACTATACCGTAGTTACCTCATTGGCTAATGATACATTAGTGAAAAATTCACTAGTGGAGTAACAGGCCATATTATGATAAATTAATTAGGTATGTAGCATGTTCCTTATATTAATATGATTATGTGTATGCATGCTTTGGAATGAAATCTAGATCTACTTCAATGCTTATATTCTTAATTTGTAATGATTTTATTCTGTTTTGTGTACCAAATAAATAAATAAAAAATGTCTTCTGGTCGCATTTTTATAGGTAGGCTACTTGTACGATTCTCTCAAACAAAACTCTGAAAGCATAAACCCTAAGAATTTCTTCCTTTGTGGCAGCTAAACACATAATCAACATTTATCATACAAATGCCAGCAAAGAGATAATATAAACGAATGCTGGTTAGTGTTTGGCTACATCAGCGGAAGCAAAAATGTTCCGATTTCGAATGAGGCTGTAACGAGTTTCAAACAACGTTCAGAAGTAGGGCCTTCATGCTGGTGAACTAAACAAACATAAACAAACGAACTGCATCCTACTTGTTTTGCTTCTGCTCCCAATTTTTAAATTTCGAATCGAATACTTTCGGTTTACTTCACAGCGTGGCGCATCGTAAAGGTTTTGTTTTGATGTGCAGCTTTAAAATATGGCTGTTTGTTGCGAGAATGCGAACGATTTTTGCATTTAAACTTCCTCTCAGATGCCAATACAGTACATATTTTAGCTTGCAAAGTAAATTTATATTTTACCTATGGCACATTTCATGAAACTAAACTCTGTTGCTGCTTGGAATACCTACAAGCAAAGATAGACTAAAACCTACACAAATTACAGCAAAGTCAAATACAACATAGTCATAGTATATAGTGGAATAATTTATATTTTACCCCATTCGTTATATTTGAACTGCCATCATATCTCTGCCTACTTCTGTAAAGTTATGATTTCACCACCCCAACGAACCAATGAGTTCTCATTGCGATAAAATTGGGCTACTTTGTTTAAGTTGCCTATTGTCTTAAGCCAGTAAGCTTATAACCTCAACGGAAGGATTTCGGCTGCTTCCTCGTATAATTTATTTCATTAATTAAGAGATGGATTTAATAATTCCACAAATAATTCATCAGCTCTTATCTGTGGTTTGAGGGTTGCGTTAATAAAGGGTGATGGAAGTGTAATAGTGTAAGCCTGGTTGGTTATCAAAGAAGCAATGACATCGCAAATTTCCAAAAGTAACACTTGGAAACGAAACTACAGTTTGATATGAATTGAATACACGTAAATTCTTATAGCATAACAGCAAGCTCATGAGACAAACCGTGAAGAGATAGACGAGTTCATTTCAAAACAGTGATACGATTCCTGAAATAATATCTAAGTTTAATTATATAAAATAATGAATTTTATTTATTTATTTATTTATGCTTTTATTGCACAATTTACAAAAGTAGATGTACAATCAGGAACAACAATGAATAAAGTAAGCTACGTCGCACTGATGTGCAGGAGGCAGCAACCCTCGGCATGAGCTGGCACGAAGTCGAAGACGTGACACAGGACCGGTCAGAGTGGAAGGCTACACTTCGAGCCCTATGTCCCTGATTAGGGATCTCCGGACCTGATGATGACGATTATGCTAGTTAAAAAATCAAGGGCTCATTTTAATACCTATGTAGACATCATATTATTATTGTGTACGTAACACTGTCCTGTTTATTCCATGTGTGTAGCGCTATGTGTTGTGATAGCCAGGTTAATACACCTCGAACAACCGCTTAAGTTGAGAAAGTTCCAGAATTTATGGCCGCAATGAACGAGCTCTCAAGATATTACACCTACCTTAGTTTAGCCACTCACGAGAATTTTGTTCTAAAAATATGAGGTGATACGTACCCTACCTAGGTACATTATAATAATTCAAGCAAATATAAGTAATAAAAAAATAACAAAGTGATATGAAATAAATTTTAACATAAGGTATTTTTATTTGATTTTACTGTTATCTAAAACATATCGCGGTCCTTTCGTTCACTCTTGGGATATTCATTGCGGAAAAAAGTCTAATTTCGATCAACAAGTTCACCCGAATGTTTTATTATTTTTCACCGTATGCATAATACATAGAACTTGCTAAGTTAAATGAAATAGCTGAATATGTAAATTCGTGTATCACATTGACGCTTTGCAAGCCAATACAAGGATACTCAGAAGCGGACATCTCGACAATTCTTCGTGAATGTATGATAAATCAACGGAATTGCATGGCATCGCTATATTTCAAAGCAACAGAGCAATAGAGCATTCCTCTAGTACTTTTCATCCATGTTTTGGCTACCATGCCGAGTTTCAATTTTGCCGCAGGAATATACACTAAATGTTACGAAATCCTTTACAAGTACGGTGTACGTATATTATCTGTGCGGCTTTAAACTTAGCTATGTATTGTCTGTTTACTTGCGGTGTATAATTAACATTGTGTTTGAAATCATATCTGAAATTGTACAATTATAGATTATTCAAAAGAATTTATCTTTTTAAAAACAAATATTAGATGAGTTAAATAGGTACAAAGCTCTAAATTGCATAGTATGTATGTATATAGTCACATTTACGTACGTAAAAATACGTACCCATCTTATAACTGTATTCAGGTACAAGTATAACTTTCATTAAGTTTAAAAAATACATTATAAATTAATGCATGCAATAAAATAAACTTCAGAATATTGCTAAATCATTATACGAAATAAAGTGATCATAACAAGAACGTTGAGCTGCACAGCAGTATTTTCATTAAATCTCTCGGCTGCGGCAAAATCTTTGCACCTTAAAAGACTTATTTAATTTCATGCCTTTCACGGCTACTTTAATTATTCGCTCGGTTGATAATTTTCTGGCGCCGCCACCCATGGGGAGACCGGGCTTAGAGTTCAGTTGCACTTTGCACAGTAAGATAAAGAAGAAATACTGATAGTATCAATCTCATCAATATGTGTGACAAGAAAAAAGTTTCATCCGGTTTTACACGGTTTTCGACGCATAATATTTAAAACTTAGTACCTACTTATAAAAAAAAGTGTATTTTTAACAGTTTAAAATGGGTTTAAATTTGACTTGGTGATAGGTAAACGAATTTCAATTTCTTTTTTACGGACGTAAAGGTTAAATTTTAACGTATTTAGTTTTATATTTACAATACGGTGTATGAATTTCGCGTTAATCTTTTCTTTGGGTGTTACATTACATACATTTAAGCCATACATTACTACCGAGTGTATGTACTTAGTATGGATGGATGCTGTATAAAAGTATTTCAGAGCTTTTTATTCTTTGTGCAAAGACTTCTTCTGTATTTTTGTTCGATGCTTTTGCACAAAGCTAGCTGAGAAAAGTGTTATAGTATATTGCAAGGTAAGTGGATTTGCTGACATTGTTTCTGAAAAAGCCACCCAATTACATAATATAAGTAGGTATATGGATAACTGGTTAAACTATACTGTAAAAACCTACGCTTATGCATTGAACTGCTGTGTTCCTATGCAGGGTATACGCAAAGTTGTTTAAGCCCATAGTCATCCTTTGGAAAAATTCAAGATCATGAAGAAAAAATATCGGTAAAATGGAATAGGAACATCGACACAGCAGTCGGAGTTACTAAACACAATGTCTTATATAGTGTACTTATAGACGCAAGTTTGTAGAGTAGACGCTATGTCTAGCAGTGAATGATGTCTTAAAATGAGGTCATCACAAAGCGTTCCCTCATACATTCAATAGGCATTCCCAACAGTGAAATAATAAATGTCATCAATAATATCCCGTCTCGCATAAAAGATTCACAAAAAGACCCACGTATTACATATCAGAGTCAGGAACGAATTGGTATTCAACAAATGGTTTCCATGCAATTTGCACATATAAAATGCAGTGCACTAAATCGAACCAATAAGGCTTCACGTAACGTTGATTGCGATTGGTGTAATAACCATAAAAACACGTGTAAAACTCATCGGAATCGCGCCGTATTACCCATCGCCTCGCAAGGGTTGGACACAATGTAAAATATAACGTTCAATTATTTTTACGATGGAGGTGTTCCGTGGACTGGCTGCTCAGCTCTTCGTGCTATTCTATGGAGCTTAAGTGCCTCGTTTGCCAAGTCATGCTGCCACTGACTAAAACATAATTTCAGGATTGAAATCATGCTGCCACTGACTAAAACGTGATTTTAGGATATGAACCATGCTGCCACTGACTAAAACATGATTTCAGAGAATGCGGGCATGAATTTGAGGGTTTTTTCACAAATATCTTATCTTGTCAATAATAGTCCTAACAATTATGTGAAACTTTCAACTAAAAGATAGCATAGAACCACGTGGACTCGGATGTACCCTCTGAAGATAGTAACAGTCTTTCCACGGTGTATCCAATTTCCAGCTAACTTGATATAGTGTCTTAAGGTTCACAATTGTCTGATCTAATTCCAATTTAACAGTAACTGCAAAATAAATACATTGATCAAAAGCTTTTAGGTAATATCAAAGCATGTTTCGTTTACCCAGCAAACACAACATTGCTCTCTTCTAAATAAACAGTAATATGGTGATGTTTCTATCTAGCTAGAGTTCTGTGCGGTATGACTGAAATGTTTGCGTTGCGAGTTTTTATATTTTATGAGAATGTTATATAAACTAAATTCCAGCTATTAGAAAATACTTAAATGAAGATAACCATACATAATACTACAGAATAATACTGCGTAGTGACTCATCATTACTTAATTTTTAAGTTGCTTAATAATCTCGTTTCCATTGCATTTTAATGAAAATTAGGGTAACAACCAATATTTTTAACTCTAGCAATAGTTCCTTATAAACAGACTTCCTCTCCTATACTTCTACATAACTCTTTGCCTTAACTGAACCATCTCAGTGAACCGCCAGTGCAGACCATAGATAACGTCTGGGTCGGCCGTGGTCTCTTGTTGCAGCCCTAAATGGCGCTCCATGTTGCATGTAGGTTGACCACAGCCCGTATCACAGACAAGCTATGTAGTACGTCAATGCCTTAGCTTTAGGTGCAGGTAAGACTAAGACCGGTTGACTGGGCCCTGGGGGGTCACTCTCGAAATCGACGAACGAACGAACAAAAATGTATACGCAATCGGTACGCTTATTAATACACTCACGGGCAATGAAAAAGTTCCACTCAAAAATGCAGACACCAAACAACTCCCATTTTTTTCAAACATTAAATTTAAAGTATGAACAAAATATTACCGTTTTCAGTTGGTAATATCCTGTCCTGGTGCTATTTTAAATGTACTTCAATGTACAAGAAGGCGTCATTAAGCTAGAATTTTCCATTTAGGAGTAATTTGTTGCTTTTCTCAGTGGAACCTTTTCATTGCACGTGAGTGTACAATGAGATAATAGCCGTAATTGGAGCTTCGGAAAAGCAAAACTGCTGCGCTACGAGTAACCACGACTCTATCTCGTTGTATTAAGCGTGCCACTCGCGTGACAATTCGCGTTCGTTCGTTCGTCGTGTTACCCCGTGGGGAGATTGCGAATTGTAGTACCTAACTATTTTTTGCTTTTATGCTTTAGCATTTATTTGTTTCAAAGCGCAAAACGTGAAGATCATAATATTAGCAACGTTGCACAAATAAAATACACTCGTAATTTGACTTGATCTTGATGTTGTAAATTTTCAGTCTATGCTGTGTGTTTTCAACAAATTCACCTCAAATTTTAAAGTCGTTTAAAAATGAATTTGCTTCCACAATACACACCATTTAAGAGTCGTGAAAAATTGCATCCTATTTCACCTTTACCCTCATTTTAGGTAAAATACGACTACTTGTATACGCCTCCGCGCCCGAAGGGGTAAACATTAACATTACTCGTTCATATACCTACGAGTCGGTATAAATACAGTAAATAAAATTGCTTGCAGTAAAGTCTGATTTATCACGGTTTGTAAAAAATCTTACTTTCAACTAGTTACACTAAAAATCTAACAATACGGTGTACCTACATAGTATTATCAAACAGTGAATTTAGTAATAAGAATCGTCGCAGTAAAATATTGTCGCAAATAAAGCATACGAATTTGTATGCTTCCCAAGAGGTGCGTCGAATAAAAAATGAACAAAGAGTGTAAAATAAATATTATGTATTTAGATACACAAAATGAAAAGAAAAGCTGATGTCCATTGCTGCCTATGAAACATTATGGTAGTTTATTCATTTTAGAACTTACATTAGTGCATGTCTGTACGATTTTATTTGAAAGAAAAATATAAATTAGCAAAACTTACGTTGACTTTTAAATTCATCGTCACCACTGGCGCCGGCACCAACATTTAACATTTTAAAACTGCACTAAAAAATCCCAAAATTAGATTAATGGTGGCGCGAAAAATTGCAATAACGTAACAGAGCATATAAAAATTTAGCCATACGACAGAACAGTCACAATATTTGCATGTGCCCACAAATTGCAGCAATCTGACTGGCGTACAACAAATCTGCCGAACACGGCTAAATTGGGCGGCGAGCTCAGGCTAAGCCCAGATGCGTTATTTTTGTAACCGCTTTCATTACCGTAGTAAAACCTGTGTTTACATTACAAATTTTACAAAGATTACAACTAAAAATATATTTATAAAGTGTAAATTAAACTCGTACTGTAGAATTCATAGACGTTGTGGTAGCAGATACCTACAGATAGTATACATAGCTGAACTCAAAAAACACTATTTATAACATAAAACAAACTATTATTCCCGTATTAGTTACCTACTTAATAAATGAAACAAATATTACGCTTTACGTATGAAAACTTCACTATGAGCACATGATTTAAATGATGTACCTACTTATGTACTAGTACGCCTGTATAAACTCCATTAATGCCAAACAATACCTATGCAAACACTTTGAAGAACCCTAACTAGCTTAAACTTGGCGGAAACTTCTTTAATATCTTACTTTATGAACCTTAGTCAAATAATGATCAAATGAGAAGTTTACTAACTCGATGAAACAGTGATAAGTTAAACTATAACATAATAACCTTTGTGAAAGTTGCGTGCTACATGAACGGAGCTTGGCGTTCGTCTGAATTTAATTTGATTGTTCTACCCTTTTAGACGGACTTATTTCAATATACATAATCCCCAACTTTATATTGATATTGAATAGCTCGAAGCTTACTTAGCCGTGTTTTTTTTTATTTAAATTCGGGTATCCTATCTACAATACATATGCGTAGAGGTGCAATAAGGTACTTACTTAGCTAATTTACAGAATTAATTTTGGTAACAGTACCTAGGTATATGTAATTAGGTCTTACAAAAATATTGTTATAGTATTTATATTCTTCATACATCCTTCCACTTCATTTTTATGTCTTTGAATTTCATGATGACATGAGTAGGTAAATATTGTATTTTAATAAATAAAACGAAAATGTACATTTAGAAAGGCGAAAAATTGCCTGAACGAAAATGCGACAACAGTTATGTGAACATCATTACATATTCCAGAAATAAACATTCACCCGTCATAAGAAACAAGAAAAATCATTATTTTTTATAGCGCGTCAATTCTACATGGAGTGCGGGGATATAAAATAGATTGGAAGATATTTGTATGTTCAACAGCTATGGAAGTTTCAGTTCGATTATTGACACCAATACTTGTTTATTTGAAGGTCTGGATTTCTACTATCGAGTCATATTTGCTTAACAAAAAAGATCGCAAAAGTCCTACCTACGTACGGTGGCCTGCGCCTAAAAGTATACAGGCGGAGTTTTTAAAATAGCGATTTCAAGCTCACATGCTGCTCAAGCACATCCACATAAACACCACTGCTACACACATCACACACAACACGTCCCCGGATTTATAACAGATGTAGCCCTTCATCATCAGGGATCGCTATTTTTAAAACTCCGCCTGTATACTTTTAGGCGCAGGCCACCGTACAAACGCTGTATACAATTTTACTATTACAGTTATCGCAAAATATCATCCAATATAAATCTATACTAATCAGGTATTTTGTTTCACACATGACAAAAAACCGACCACGAAACCTTTCGTAAAGTTTTAAAGAAATCAATACTAAATTGGGTTTAAATTTTCTTATAGAATCATTTTATTTCCGTAGTCACATGGCTTAAACGGACCCTTAATTTTTCGTATTTTTCTCTTTGTCTGTTTTTCTGTGTATCAGATCATCATACATTAATGTTAATAAGACATAATTATACCTAATTGTTTTCTAAATTATTTTAGTGATAGTGATAAATTAATATTGACATACGTTTGGTGCAGTGATAAAATTCAAATCTGTAAGTTCTATGTTATTCAAATTCTAGACATTGTCAGTTGCACCCTATATTCTGTTTATGTTATACTACTTATGCTGAAGTTATATACAGTATAAGGTAACGGGTCCATATATCGCGGTATTCAAAATGGCGTCCTTATTTCGAGTTATATTTATTTTCATGATTATTACTCATTTTAATAGGTTTGGATACTCTAAAATTACATTTAATCGTTCATTATCTTTAACTAAAACTACTTGATGTAGTAAATATGTTTAAAATTGCCTAAAATTACTAAAAACTCATGTAATGTGCCGTGAGGGCGACGCCGCCATGTTTTTCATACAAACGCGACCCGGCTTACGTAAGGCCAGCCATATTTAATAATTGTGTTTTTTAATATTTATACGACGTTCAACTTTGTAAATAGTTTATATTTAGTTTATTATATTCTTATACTTACATTAAATTTAAATTTTAACTCTTTTTAAACTAATTTAACCCCTTTAAACTCAAAAACAAAATACCTCGGTATAAGGGCCTGATTTTTATACGTTGTTCCTAACTCCGAGTTACCCTCGGTATAAGGAAAAATACTATGTCATGATTTTTAGCTTATAACTTTACAAATAATAACATTTGAAGTATATGCTTGATTACATAATAATAATGATGAACGTGACAAGCTTATAACCTAATTCGGCGGTACAAAATATCCTCTAGGAATCTTAATATGACACGATAATTGTTGACCCAAAAATCATGGTTACATAGAAAACCTTAACTTAGTATGTATATTTGAAATGATAAAAAACAGTGTTATTTCATCGCTATTAACGTAAGTGATACATAATTTTACCAATATTTTATGTATGATTTGAGTAACAAATCTATGTTGTTTCTAAATCGATAATTTGATAACTCGGAATATGGATTATTAAAATACTTGCTGAACCCCTAACATGGAGTATGACATTTTACATAGGTAGGTACCTCGGAAATCGGAATATGACTACATCACACCTTCGCAGTGTCATCCGATGCCGTCATCAAACCATAAAATCAAGATGAATTAGCGACTTTCTTCCTAAATATAAAAGGGGTGTGGATAGATATGCCTGACTTTACGAAACTACTACTAGATACTACCTACTTATTACTCTTTATAAAAGAAGAAAGAAAGAAATTTGTAGACGTAAAACTTTATTTGGGTGAATAAAATAACACACACGACCGTGGAGTTTTTATAACACTTATATACACAATTGCCTAATTTCATTTCTGTATTTTATTTCCATTATCCTTCTACTTCGAGGTCTGATGGCCGTTGTAATATTGTTATCCCAGAATTCCCAGATAAATGAATGTCCTGTATAGTATACTGCATTTCATGTTTGGTTTAGGGGTCTGGTTGATTTTTTCATTTTCTTGTTGTTGTCACTGAAAAATAAAGTAAGTAGGTAAATTGTATGGATAGTTGACAGAATTAAGCTTATCCTTATAAGTTGGTACCCATTTTCACAAAACTTAGTGAGTTTAGAAACGAAAACGCTAGAACAAAAACCTAGGTTAGTAACTAAACTGATGCCAAATTACTGACAAAAACATAAAAATATTTCCATTTTACGTAATTTCCTAAAATAATTCGCACACAAGCTTACCTTATCGATTTTCCAATTGCATATTGCAAATACAAACATAATAATTTAATAAAAGATGTTTGTTTTCTAATGTAAAGACTTAACAAAAATACTTTCAAAGAATAGCGGCAAACTTTTCGGCGGAAAATTGAACATGGCGCCGGCGCGCCTCCAGTCCAGCGCGCATGCGCCATAGAGATGTACCTAGTGCAATGTTCCTTGCTTCCGACCTATGCTTGAATGAAAAAATAATCGATGCTGGATCGATTCCTGGGTAGATACTTTTATTATAATCATATTCGTTTATGGTAAATACATTAGGTACTCATCGGAAATTAGTACTGATAAGGTATTTGGCTTTTGTAAGTATTCGATACTTTTCCTCATCCCTTACACATCTACTTTTATTACGTATCATCAACTTTTAAACATTTAAGTAAGAACATAAAATATCGTGGAAAAATTTTAGACCTTACTTAGATAAAAACTATAGTAAAAAATGTTTAAATCATTCGAGTTCAATAATCGATTATATTCGATTACTGTCACTATTTCATCAATTTACCCCATCTCTACTCTATTTTTTTTTTAATCGCTTGGAAAAGTCCATAGAACATCATAGAAGCATTATGAATATTTTTTCTAGCCAATGTTACCAGTTGCTATAATGAATTATGAAAATGTTACATAAATAATAGAAATTATCACGAAAACCAATATAAATGGAGAGTATTTAATTCTTTTCATTATTTTCAACTACTATTTAGAATAATTAATTTTATTTGGAGTACTTTAGGGTTAAAAAAGTATATCGATATTTTAGATTGTAATTTCCTTATGTTCATGGCCACACTCATGGAGCCACTGACAGGACTAACTCGGAATATGGAACAGGCTACCTCGGTATATGGAAGAAACCATAATCCTACCTCGGTATAAGGGCAAATCGACATGTGTAATAAATTATATTTTTTTAAGTATAATTAATGTGTTATCAATGAATCTGTGTTAAGAAATATAAAATTTAACGTATATTCTTACAGAAGACAATATTTCACATCAATATTGATGGTTACAAATGCTTATTTTTCTTACTTACTTTCAAATGTTGTTATTTACCTCGGAATATGGACCCGTTACCTTATATATAGTTGTTCCCGCGAGCTTCGCTTCGCCATAAAAAGTTTTCCCGTGGGAATTCCGGGAAAAAAGTAGCCTATGTTCTTTCTCAGGGTCTAGACCATATGTATACTTACCAAATTTCATAAAAATCAGTTTAGTAGTTTTGGTGTGAAAGAGTAACAGACAGACAGACACAGTTACTTTCGCATTTATAATATTAGTTAGGATGCTGTTATACCGAATACATAAATACTCGTATATGTAGATACCTACAACGGTATACAATCTGCTAACACGTCAGGCTTATCGGCGAGAGAACGTTAGGCGCGTAGTTAATATCAGTTAGCCTAATTACGACACAGTACGGTGTAACAACCTTATACCCTGATACGGGCTTAATCCTCATCGGTAATGGCTACATTGAAAATTTACTTACCTTGTGAGCCATCAAAGGTAAGGTTACGTAAGTGTAATGTTCAAGAGAGAGTATGTTCTACTTATAAGTCTTTATTATGTGGGCAATTAATTTATTAACGTTTGAAAGTGTTAATTCGACAACGGATCAAAATTATATTTTTTTAAGAGAAAAAAACTTGTTGTTTTGTATGATGTTATAAATGATGTTTGTTAAAAAAAATCTGTGGAAAATCATTGATTGCTGCGAAGCTTGAACGTATAACGGCGTACATATTATTTACCTTGCAGAAGCCACATGAATATTGAATATCCGTTATTAGGTACCTTTCATATTAAATAGATAGATAGATATTCTTTATTTGTACACAAATACTGAATATTTAAACGGTGGATTAAACTATTTAATTAAACTACACCACAGTACCTAATTAGCATTGTGTATATTAATATTTATTTTTCAAAATAAACTGGCCCTAAGGGCCCAGAGCCTGTTTACATCTTTCAATTACCCACCACATTTATTTACAGAATAAATCAAACCTTTGGTAAACAATAACGAAAGCTTTCAATACGGATTGATTCTATACGTATCGAACAACGTTTTCAGTGTTGATCCTCTTACTGTAGCTGTGTACAATCACTTACCTTCGTGCATTTTTAATCTTGGACATGATAGTGGATGAAATCCCAAAGGTTTTCTGCGAGTTTGTTTTTCGCTTAGTGGTAACGATAATGCTCTTACATTTTACGTTACTTACTAGTCTGATCCTGTCTATCTGATTAAGCAAAATGTATTGAAACATACTTTTATTTATGTTATTTTTGATTGTTTTTTTGTATGAAGAAGACCGCTAAGAAACGATTTTCCAAACATTGAATTGTAGGTATATGTCTTTACATAATCTCTAATTTTACTGTGATGAGTAAATGTATGCTTTTCATAAAGGTCATATAATTTACGTCGGCTCTTATAAATTCCCCATGTTGCCCAGTCATTAAGACTTAGTTTACAATTAATTACCTATATGCATTTAAATTCCACGTCTTATCTGTTTGGATAACAAATTTTTCACCCCATTCGTACTACCCAGAGCAAGGATTGTCAAAATGGAGGAATTCAGAAATCTAGCTGCAAAACCGGTAACAGCTTCCACACCAAACGCTAAACGTGACGTTCAGCTAGACATTTACAACAAAGTTGATTATTTGTTCTTGCCTGCGACATATGAAGCTGGGTAACAAATTTGCTGATAGTTTACGAGCTACAGTAAACTTCAAGTTTACACTGCAGCGGTTACCCGGCGACACTAATGAACTTCGTGCTCGTCCATAGTAAACATTATATGGACGGCATCATCACATGTATCGGTTCGGTTCAACGATACAAGCGTAATATTAAATTATGTTCGCCCGTTTATAAAGCTGCGCTAGTAGTGGATAATTCAAAGTAGATGCCGTAATATTTACTGTTAATTAATCTTCAAACTAATTAAGTACTTAGGTAATACATATTTTGTTAAATCTTAGATACGTATACGTGAGTCCAACTCATGCTATGCTCTGGCAATGCTACAAAATTAGTTAGGTATGAGTAGGGTAAGTAAGAATATTATGTAGTCATTTATGTTACAACAATGTGATCCGTAGCTTTCAATGATTTTCAAAGCAAGCTTTGTGTATTAGTTTGCAGAATATCAATACAAACTTTGAATGTAAAAGTCAAGCACTAAAAGGAAAAACTCGAAAAAGCGTCCCCGCTCTCCCTCTCTACAACATAGAGCTAAGTAGAGGATTTGTAATTCTGATATCCGCCGGCCTTTTCTTTCGTTCCGATTGTTTGCTCTGCATAACTAGCCGATGAAACTTTTTTCTTTTCTTTTTATCCCTACAATGCACCGGCTTCGTTGCATCCGATTCATACAGCTTTAAACTTATTTTTCCGAATCTGAAATTGGCTCTCGAAACATTAAAAATGAATAATACAGCTAGCTGCATTTAGATGAAATTGCAGGTTATATGAAATTGTCGGTAATCAGCTTGCCTGGTTTTCATGGGTGAGTGCATTTCATTCAAACAAAATAATTACAAATTGTGATCGATGGCTCTGTTTGCACATTGCACTGCCTCCGTGAATTAATAAATTATTGTGTGAGCGGAACATGTAACTCTGCTATAGAATTCTACATAATTATCTTTGTGGCAAATTCCAGCTCGATGCGTCCAACCGTTTTTGGGGCTGTGCTCTTCACCTTTTTAAGTTATGGAGCTAAATTTTCATAGATAGAATTGTAGCATTCTGATTCCTCTTTTCTCTTCATCCCATTACGAAGGCACCGACTACTGCATGCCCCATATGGCCGGTTACGCGCTACGCTAACACCTACAAAGGCCAACTATTTTTATCTGTATAAAGTACCGCGCACACTCGGCCGATCGTGATTTTTCATCTCATTAACTACAACAGGTGTACCCTCGTCCTGGATAGGCATTAAGCTTCATTAGCCTTAAGCTTAGTTATCCTTTGTGGTTAGCCACCTGTGATGCGAGTAGGGATCGTTACTGACCGAACGGATATGTTTGCAAGTTTTAATGTCCCCTGGTTATGACGTAGCCAGGACAAAAATATTTTAGTTAGGTTACATACAGTTTTCTTTGTGATATTACGACAGTGAGAGTCTTCCGTGCGAGTAAAAAACATAATTTTATGCTTAAATTAAGAAATTATTAGTGGGCCTTTCTTACTAAAATACTCATGTTTATGTTTTACCGCAGTTTTCAAAATTATTCTAGAATCAATCTTGATATTTACAGTATTAAACTCAGACACTAGAAACAATAGTTACTTAACAAGTTAACTTACTTTGTTCGATACAAAACCTACATTGAAAGTAATAGAACAGACTGTCCAAGTTTTCTTGGAAAAAATACTAAGGAGTGCCTGTACTTTTTATTTTAACCTTTAACCCGCCAGTGCTCGCGTCAAATTTCGTGACACAAACAGTCGCATGTGGGTCTTTTAGACCCGAAAGTAAATTGATCTATTTTCTCGAAAAAAAAAGAAAATTTAGATATTATTGTACATCAAACGTAAGGTTAGTAATAAATCTATATTCAAATCAAAATTATTTATGAATTTATGGATAAAAAAATATGTTTTGACAGTTTCAAAAGTACTATGCTTCATGTTCTTATTTATCTACATAGGAACATAAATTACAGCTTATTTTTATTAATTTTATATTTATCAATATAAAACACTTAGTTTTATCTAAACTAATAACCATTCTTCTCAGTAACAAAAAAATTATTAACTTTTTATATAAAAAAATAATCAACAATCAGCCTTCAAAGTTAACATAAATTTACATACAAAATTACTTCTTCCTTGTATTGATTAAGTATATAATTAGGTATTTTCTTCGGTATTTTCACATATTCGGATTACAATTAATGCATAAAAATGCAGTGTGATCTCTACAAAGATCGTCTAAAAGGTTACGTGACATTTCTGAAAAGAAAAAATAATAAAATAAAAAAAATATCAAAAAAATTATACTGACACAAAGCGTCGCTCATGGGTCGAAAAGACCCATACTCACTTTGAATGTCCGTCCTGTCCAAGTGCCGCGGGCAATCTGGTCGAGGTGGGGAGTGCGGCTAGCCTATATGGTAACTTAAAGGTACTAGGCACGCAAATTAGTAATATCAAATATTTTAAAAGTTATCGAGGTATAAATAGAGTGCTGGGTCTTTTCGACCCACGCGCGACTATCCGCGGGTTAATATTGCTACGAAAACCGTATATCTGTAGAGAAACCAGAGGGAAACAAATGAAATAAATCAATTTGTGGGTGACCGACGCAACACCAAAAGAACCGCGTTGTTTGTGGACTGTGGCTTCACAGCGTGAAGTCGGCCGCTTTTGCCAATATTGACGTATCATGGTATTTATACGAATTCAAAGTAAAACATCCCAAAAAAGCTGGTTTACCTTTAGATCACGTTTTGCAATGTGTTAATAACGTACTACACTCACGAGCAATGTAATAGTTCCACTTACAAAATGCCGACACCAAAAGACCCAAATTTTTTGAAATATTTAATTAAAACGACGACCGAATGGCGTAGTGGTTAGTGACCCTGACTACTGAGCCGATGGTCCCGGGTTCGATTCCCGGCTGGGGCAGATATTTGTTTAAACACACATATTTGTTCTCGGGTCTTGGATGTGCCCGTAAAATGGCAATAGGCCCGCCCCCTATTACATGGGACTAACATAACACTCTGGCGAAAAGTGGGTGCAGCAATGCACCTCTGCCTACCCCGCAAGGGAGTACATTAGTACAAGGCGTGAGTGCGTGTGTGTGTGTGTGTGTGTATTTAATAAAAAATTTGATCAATATTATTGTTTTAGTTGGTTATATCCTGATGCTCTGTAAAATGTACCTACTTACTTCAAAGTTGCAGAAGGCGTCATTAAGCTAGCCTTTTCAGTTTAGGAGTAATTTGGTGATTTTTTCAGTGGATCCTTTTCATTGCCCGTGAGTGTATTGTGTTTCAGGGAACCGCTCATATCTCTTTAGGAGCTGCGAGTCTACAGAAACTTATAACAGTCTCTCTTACATTTTAAGTTTAAGTCATGTTCCATGAGAGGGATAGATGGATGACGCGGGGAGAGAGCTGTGTCTAGCAGATGGACATAAGTAGTTCATTTTAAAAATAAATGTAAGTGTACAGGAAACTTTCTGCTTTCCTTATCCTGGCTCCTTAACTTTTGTCGTTCCTTTAAAAAAATCTTCTGACATACATTTTAATTTGCTACCTGGTTATTTGTTTACAATGTGCATTACAACACGTCTACACTAAGTCAAACAAATGGTGACACACATGTGAGAGCAATAACTCACGTCCAACAACGATAGCCTATGCACAGCGCGACACTCGTAATTTAATTATTCGTTCGTCGTGAATTTTTTAGTTTACACATTGCGGTGGCGTGACGCGCCGTGCTTACAGTAGGAGCATCGACATTGGTTATTTGGAAACAATTATTTTATATTATACTATATAATCAGCCTGCATATGGAGTGATGGAATAATAATAAAATATACTTAACGTGGATTGCGCTCATTACGGTGGTGTTCATCTAGGTTGCTATGAATGAGTTTGATATCAACCATTCATATTCATTGGCACATGCTTTGTTGTAAACGGATATACACATCATCGTATCATAGCTACATAGTTGAGCACATCTCCTGTGGAAAGGCACCCAATGACGGGCCGCAGCGAGCGCAACACAGGGTAATCTCTTCACACACTTCCTATCGCACACTGTGCCGGGGCGCAGTGAGCCGCATTGTTAACCCCCGATGGAAAAAGAGGGTTGTTATAAATTTAAAGTATCTGTATGTGTTATTTAATTTTCTTAAGTTTTTTAGGCTAATGTTACCCGAGTGTTCTTAGCCATATTTATAAAAATTTGACCATGTGTACATATAGTACATACATACATACTTATTCGTAATTATATCACCAACAAAACAATGATAGCATTTGAACTTTGTAGAGTAGAAGTCGATATTAAGTCTGTTCATTAAAATGCAGTTTGGCTCGTTACAATGGCGGCCTATATTACTGGAGTTGCAAATAACTCCTTTGTGGTTCAATGAAAATCTTGCTCTGTTCTATTATTCTCCACTATTTTTTCATAATATTCACCCGGTATTGAAAAAAATTGTGGCAAGCCCTAGGAGGGGTAAGTAGGTACTTAAGTTGAATTCCTAGAAGTCCTAGATCACCTGAGTGGTTGTTTTTAGCTTACACTTTAACCTAGGTATTAATTGCCACCCAAAGGTCATACATAAAATTTGGTAAGGTATATAATATGTTATTTGACCGGATGATAAAATTTTACTTGAATGACTTTCATTCTATCCAATGTCTTGCAGAAAACATTATTAGCTGACACGAAGAAAGCTGAGAGCAAGTATTCTACGGGGATGAACTAGACTTCTACACTCGAACCCCCTGCGGAGATGAGTCAGATCATTTAAAATAATACATTATGTTCTTATAAAAGCGATGTCAAATTATTATGATACGAAGAAGAAGAGGAAATTTTAATTTTGTGTCGCCAATTTCGTTACACAAAAATGCTCTTATGTCATTTTACTATTTATTTATTTATTTAAATAAGGAACAGCAGCAGTTAACACAACAGACATAAAAGTAAATTTTACATAATTTAAATTTCGTTGTGAAAACCATTAAAGGCGTATACGACATTATCAAATAATATTATCTTAGCGTAAATTAATAAAATTCTTTTTGTGGGACCAGCTCTACAATACAGTGACATAAACTAACTTAGACCAACAGCAGCGTAAACTCGGGGTGTACCAGGGTATACTTAATTCTGATACACAGAGTGACAACAAAGTTGACCAAACTTAAAAGCAAAAATAAAAACTAAAAGTCAATAATAAGAATAAAGATTTAAAATTGGAAAGGCAGCGGCCGCCAGCTATTTATTGGCCGGGCGATATTTCAGCGGCGTGGTTATTGATTTTGATTGGTTTCCGTAAAATAAATATTTGCTTTGTGCACATCGCCGCAACCCAGCGCGATCAACAGAATGTGCAATTGCACACCCGCATGAGCGGCTTTGTTACTACATTTTATTACTTACAGAGTTACTGCTGAGAGATATAAAGGGTGTTTTAAAAAGGGGGTAAACAACTTAAAATCTGTGACTTATAAAATTCCCAAAAAAATATTAGCTACTAGAGGTATTCCGTTTTTTTTTTTTTTATTATGTCCCTACTGGCACCTTAACGTCATGCTGTGATTGTTGTTACGTATGTATCAACTCTATAAAAGAAAAAAATAGAATAAATATAAACAATATTATAACTACGACTGACTAGACGACCGAATGGCGTAGTGGTTAGTGACCTGACTACTGAGCCGATGGTCCCGGGTTCGATTCCCGGCTGGGGCAGATATTTGTTTAAACACAGATATTTGTTCTCGGGTCTTGGATGTGCCCGTAAAATGGCAATAGGCCCGCCCCCTATTACATTGGGACTAACATAACACTCTGGCGAAAAGTGGGTGCAGCAATGTACCTCTGCCTACCCCGCAAGGGAGTACATTAGTACAAGGCGTGAGTGCGTGTTTTTTTTTTTTTTTTTTTTAATATTATAACTAATTCGTTAAATATGGAATCAGTGGAAATGAAGTATGGAAACAAAATAATTGTAAGAACCACGTGCTTTTTCTAAGTTGGTAAAAACTCAGAATCATCACATTGTTGAGATCTCATTCGTACAGTCAACAGAAAACTTAAAAAATTACTAGGTTATGATGCTCAAAACTGTACCTAGATATCAATTGAATGCAAAGTTGCATCTGAATGGATTGAAAAGGCTCTTTATCCTACAACTCACGCTGAGGGCATCAAAAGAGATACATATCTCTTTTCCACTATGTAAGAGGTAGGGTTGTTAGAGTTTATTATTTTACGCCCAAAGGTTGTCTGGGATAAATTACTTTTAGTTATGACCTTTTGTACCTTTGCATTAGAATAAGACCTGTAATTGTATTCTGTTTTAGTTAACAAATAATTTATTTTGTTAATGCTTTCTGTCAATTACCACCATCGCCTATTTATTTATGATAATTATAGAATAGGTACTAACTATCTTACCAGCAAACAGTCGAAACATAGAATTATAAAAAAAAAACTGCTTTATTACTACCTACTAACTTGGTTTACTGCAACCCTAAATACTGGAGGGGCAATGAGTGAGATGAGTAATTTTCTCCATAAAAAAACAACTGAACACAGTATTATTTGCAATGATAGCCGCATATACATGGTCGCTTCGGGCGAAGTATTAACGATCTAGCTGAGGTTTCATAAAGAAGTATTACTTACTTTTATAAATTAAATCTTATTACATCATTCTTATGTCGGACTAATGACGCTATTAGCGTAATAATTCACATAAGAAAGGAAAATGGCAGTATTGTTTTTTTTCTCATTCACATTACTGTCACGCTTTGATTGGGTTACAAACTTATAATTCTTACCTAACTATATCAATCAAAATCAAATAAAAGTAAATCTACCAAAATGCAGTAAAAGTAAGCTTTTGTAAATAATTTACGTCTGACTCCTAATACAATTTTACTTATATCTTATGAAAAATCTTTCATAAATGTCATAACAATACACTAGTCACAAATTACCTCTTAAAAACCTTCATGTAAAACACACTAAGCACTTCATAAAGTCTTCGTTGAAGTACTTAGCAGTTAATAATGTGGTAATGCTACACACTACCTAGAGTGCCTAGGTCTAGCTTGACTTCAACAATTTCAAGAGGAAGTTATGATCTCAAGCAGGTGCTTATAAGCCGACATTCTCTAGAGCTTAAGTACCAAATAACTTACCTGTTCGGCGCATAGCTGACTATTTAAAGGTATTATCATGAGCTTTGCTTGAGCAATGTGAATACATTTTAAATAAAAGGTGACGTATGGCTAAATTGTTAGTTAGAGCTAGTTTGTTAAATATTTGGTGTAGTTCGTTCATATGTTTTCTTTCAGTCCTATTACTTCAGTCATATATTATGTTATATATATATATACGCCATAAAAAACAGCCAATCCCACCACTGCATGCCATACTAAATTTCTGCGTAACTTGAAATCTGGACATGATATAAATTGAGTGCCGAAAACAATTAGTTATAAAAAGAAACATAAAACAAAAGAGACATGTCAGCATTCAAAAATGGAACGCTCTTTTTTCTTTCCACGGTGTGTATCGCGGCCAGTGCACGGCCTGCGCGTGATCTGCATGCAGGTCGCCTCCACACAGTTACGCCATTGCGGATTCCGCCGGCTCTTAGCACGCAATTGTGCGCTTTTACTCGCGTTTTTTTTTAATTTATGCGTTACTTTTTAGCTGCAGTTGTTACCAGTATTAATGCTGCAAGGGTTTGATAGGGGTCCGCGTCGTTAAAACTTTCGTTGGTGATAAGGTAACTCCGTGCGGTAAAGGAGTACTTCACATAAACATATTAGGTATCACTGATTCGTACACAACTCGTGAAACAAATAACCTTCTTAAAAAACCATCAACTCGTTCACGTTTAAAATACGATGAAAATACGTCACAGCTCACAAGCCTGACTATTTATTTATTCATAATCTAAGTAAAAATGCATAGAGCAAAAGCACCATCAACACAGAGTGCAATATTACAAATTGTATTATAAATTCAGCGCTAGCTAGAATACGGGGCGGCTCGTAATACGAGTACGTCCGCTTCATTTGCAGCGCCTTACCGCTTGTAGGAGCTGGATCCAAATAGCTCGAAAAATAAACCAACATTGCATTCGAGTAGTCTTTCAACACCCTGAAGAAATAACTTCGAGTTGCTCTACTATGATGCTATAGAGTTGTCACTACCTATGTATTGTCCGAGAGTTTCGCTTTTCCTTAAAATGGAATCCCGATTCCCGGATAAAAAATAGTCATTTTAGTAAAAATTATATTGCTCCGTTGTTGTGTAGATTTTTATACAGATCATTATAATGTACTGACACAATAATGTAGATGGGTCATCAAAAGCAGAGGGTACATTATTATGAGCCCTTATGGTGCAAATAAAGATAATTGTATTGTATTGTATATTTTTTTTAGAATCAACAAAAATAGTTCTTTTAACTAACATTACCTACGTCTCATGGTAGTTTTGAAGCAGGATTTTCAAGTCATTATTCTAATTTGCGCCGTTGTTTCATCACCACTGTCTTTTGAAGAGACCGAAATCAGATGACAATACCCTCGTTTAGCTGAAGAAAAGAAGTCTTGTATTTTAATTAGCGCTGAAATTTCGATGAAACTATGGTTCCTTGATGGACCTAAACTACTTTAAACTAATTCAATTTTGATGTACCTGGATATGTAACTCTATACTCGTTTCCAACAATACAATGCCTCATCATGATAAAATATAATCTTGTATTATATTCATCAAGAGTAACCGAGCTCATAAAACATACTGTAACACCTGGTTTACCGTCCTTTTAGCAGAAATTCACAAATTAAAACTCAAAGAACGTATTACCTCAAAGCGCGGAGATTTGTGATGAAACAGGCGGTGAGCTGCCGAGGTGAAAACGTTCTGACAATGAAGCTTCATACATAGGTAAATAAGAAAACCGACTAACACTCACGCAAAACTCACGAGCCTCACGACATTGTTCTTTCTCTTTCTAACAGTCAGTAATAAATAGTGATGGCGCGTGTTTTTTTTTTTCATGCGACACTAAAAAGGAAATACCCGACGTGCACTCTCGCGAGTGTATGTTTTATTGCAAAGAGCCGAGTTATTCGTTCCAGGGCAGTCTCTGAGCAGGATCCAAATTTGAAAATTTATTAACCACGGCGCCGCACTGAATGGAACTGAACCCATTTGTTATTCCGCTAAAGCTAAATAATAATTTCCATACGTGTAACGTGGAAGTTTTGAATATTCGTAATTATCGACCATAAATTCCGCATTCACAAACAGCCTCTAACAAATATTGGGAATGCACGCTTCGAATAAGGGGAATTTTACAAATAGCTTCATGGCAAAACACGTGCCAAGGATCGGGTTTCAGCAGATTAACTAAAGTAGATTTGCTAGCGCGGCTACTCGACCGATCAAGATGACAAACCTCACAGAGAATCCCGAATCCTCTCACTTCGGTCAACTTTCTTTTTTCCTTTTTTCTGGCTTTAGTAACACGAGCGAAAGGGTGGTCAAAGGAGGATGCAGAGTCTGAGAGGGGGTGAGGCAGCGGCGGGGGCGGGGCGAGGGTAACGCCCGTCGTGTAATCTCAACTTAGTGAGCAATTTGGTGTTTGCTTTCAAGAGCAGCCTTGGCTGTTGAATTGTCTTTGGAAAATAAAACACCTTTTTCTGGGTCCTATTGGGTCTTCATTTGCGACGATTGAATCTTATAATATTAAAAGAGGGTAAAAACTTTAAGACTTTATTAGCTAGGACTTTACTATTACATTTTTTTGTAGACTTCATTGAACTATACTTAACAATTTAGTCGACACTAAAAATCATTAATAAGATTATCGAGTAATCAAATTGTGAGAGCATAATTGTGTTCTAGCTACCAACCAAAGTTTGTTTACGTTCCGGTAGCAAAAGCTCTTGCATCAAAGGTAAGAGTCAGTCTCTTGAATATTTGCACCCAATACGAGTGTGGAGCAAACAAAAGGGACGACATACACCTACCTATTTACATACATACTAAGTAGGCACAGACACTTCGCCACCCCGTGGAGGGGTATTGTCAACCGCATGTCTTCATACTCAACATAATATACAATATCACGAGCAAATATTTTCCATGTAAGTACATCATATTTCAACACTTTACGCACAGCCAGTTTAAGGCTTGGGTATGCACATTGTAGTCAACTTGGAGTGAATATTTTAAGCCAATGTTCCAGTGTGACAGTCGTAATTTTGGGTTTAGTCCAAAAGTTGCATATCCGTGAAATACTCAGTAATATTCATGTCACAAAAGTATTTAAACTTTCCAAACTGGAATAAACTGGTCCATTTCCATATATCCTCCCTACGAAGCGCATATAAAAGTTATGGATATAAAACTATGAATTCTACATAGTCAACATGCAGGCGGTCTAGAAAATCTCAGTAAACTTCTCTTATGGCATTGTAAAGGCTTTAATGTTTGAAGTTATATTCATTTAACGATGATACACCTACCAACTATTAAATTACAAAAAAGAGAGCGGGAGCATCTTTCTAAGTAACTAAATTTTCACATAACCGACAGCAACTGACTTGTTGTAACTTTGTTTAAATTAATATTTTTTGCTCACCTTATAATTAAATTTTCTTGCACCTGAACCTATGCAACTTCTGCAACCTGTGGGTTGATAGGTAGAAAATTATTGTAAGTAGCATAAAGTCCACTCATTGATATCGATTCTGAAGGCGGAAATTTTAAATTTAGAGACGTCAAAACCTTAATTTCTTTGTTTAAAATTCGACTCTATGATTGTTTCCGTAAATGTCATTTTATGCTAGCAATTTTTTTAGTTTGACAGCGTTAAAATTAGAATTTCTGCCTTCAGAATCAACATCATTGTCCACTTATTTTTTAATGGTGCAATAAAGGATTAAATAAATATACAACATCCAATGAGACGCCTAACATACTTTTATGTCATCGAAGCCCAAGAGGACCCAGCCCCTGGGTAGGATTCGAACTCAAGGTGTCACTTTTGTCGATTCAAAAAACGTCATTAGTTTAGTCTTCTATTAGTTTATTTGTCTCCATAGGGCAGCTGAAATTTTTCACATAGGTCCTCCAACTTCTAATCGGCAAGAGCCAAAAAGTTCACACAGCTTTTTCTAACTATTACCTACATATTTCAATCGAAATTTTCAACAACAACACTTTTTCTAACCACTGTACCATCCCGCCGGCACCTCTCGTATGTACATGGCCAGAAGATTGTTCACATTATCTTTTAAAGTACAGTTGAGCAGTGAAGTGTGAGCGCTTGTTGTAAAGATAATCGAGCGTGAAACAGGGGCGCTTTTTATTTGCGATGAAAGAGATCGTTAAGGACACCATCCTTTGTCAGTTTAACTGCAGTTACCTATCTATAAGTATCCTAATAATATTATTTGGTGAAAATGGAAAGTGTTGACAATTCTGAGTAACTAAAGTGCTAGCCTACTTATAGAAAAAACCATAAAAAGGATAATAGATAGAGGTACAAAATAACAAGTAACAAGTATTAAATTAGTATCTAATAATGTACCTAAATAAACTTTTTTATTATAAATTAAATTATATTCACTCAGAAACAGTAAGGCCCCGTTCACACAGACCGGTCCATCGACGGTCTGTGTAAACGGACCCTAATGCATATGTGAGTCTATACATAATATACGTACAGTTTCGTCAAAGTGGCTTCATTTTACACATTATTATGTCTACAGCCTATGGGAAACGTGATAGGATATAAAATATAATATCCTCCGGTTCTTTCAAATGAAATTGTGTTATGTTCATAAAATAATGGTACTTACTTGCCGTATAAAAATATAATACCCTATTGGTATTAAACCAGGCTGCATGGCTGTTTGTTTTTAGTATGTTTTTATCCATATGATTGGTTTATTGTATGTTTACGGAATTAACAATCGAGTTCAGGGTAAATGCTAGCTGTACTGCCACAAAATCTTTAAACACTGTTTAACAAGTGTTTAAAAAGAAATCTGTCAGTTTTGGTAGGCGTTTGACAGCGCTAAACACCCGTTAAATACTGTCTAAGTTTTTGTGGTAAGGCCCAATAATACTAAGTTATTTTTTTTTTGTAAAATATCTTCATTTTTTTTAATTGTATTTTTCAAAGGTTGAATGATAATTTATTTCATGGTGGTGCAAAGATCACTATTTTAATTCGCTATTATATTTACCCGCTATTTTAGAATTTAAATCAAATTTTAAACAAACAAGATATGTTTATTCTACTGAATGAATCTGCAAAGAGCAGCTAGTGAGAGAGTCTTTTTGTTTGGCTATGTACCTACATCTGCATCTAGGCGAACTTTAAATTTGTTCTTTTTAAGACGATTCAATCAGTTTGTTACTAACATACAAACACAAATGTTTTTTAATAGTTTTGCTAGTTTGACAAGGTACAAAAGTATATCGCTACTTATATGTGAAGCTGACAAGTTCTCGAGTGGAGACCACGAACAGGCAAACGCAGCGTGGGACGCCCTCCTGCCCGCTGGACTGACGACCTTAGGCGGGTGGCGGGTAGTGGTTGGAAGAGGAAGGCCGAGGACCGAGTGTTGTGGCGCTCCTTGGGAGAGGCCTATGTCCAGCAGTGGATGATTATTGGCTGATGATGATGATGTGAAGCTGAACGTACAGTCAGAAAAGAGCTACATAGGCCACCCCAGCGCACATACTTTAATTTTCTAATCCACTGACGGGCCACGTGACATTAAACCTCATAGAGATAGTTTGAATGTATTCATAACATATGATTTGATTCATCTATCTTCCACCCATGAGTCTTAGGATCAAACTGTTAGCGCTGCGATGGCACTCATATATGTATACACTCACGGGCAATGAAAAGGTTTCATTGCCCAAGGCTAGCTTAATAATGTCTTCTACAACATTAAAGTACATCCCATCAAAAACAATACTTGTAAAAAAAACCAAGTCTCGTAACTCAGTTTATCTACGGTAAAAAGTTGTGAGATCCATGTAATACCAAGTCTTATCCACGCACGCATCTCAATCTTAAAAATATTTAATGTTTTATATAAATATATTGACTCGGCCATCGCATGGAAACACGTGTTAATTAAATTATTAAGTGCGATGACCAAGTCAATATTTATATAAAACATTAAATATTTTTAAGATTGAGATGCGTGCGTGGATAAGACTTGGTATTACATGGATCTCACAACTTTTTACCGTAGGAAAACTGAGTTACGAGACTTGGTTTTTTTGACAAGTATTGTTTTTGATGGGATCTCATTTCTTTTTGTATTTTGTAGACAGTTCTACTTTTTTTTCTTTTCGGTTCCTTCTAGGTACGTAGGTGCGTTAACTTAGTTTGGTAGGTACCTACATACATAAATCGCAAACTTGAGGTAAGAATAAATAATCTTTATTTTTGGCTACGTAATGTACGTAATGAATAAACGTAACTTCGATACTTCGTACTGCATCAAATTTCCCTTATTAAATTTCAACCTTAGTTCTCTAGGGTCTGCTAGAAGTGCCTTAGAATGTGTATGATCGGTAAGTCAGTCAGTGAGTGACAAAATTAAGAAACTTTGACCCGTTATAATTCTTAAACTACTGTTTCAAATTTAATCAAATTTGAAATAATATACCGTGTCTTTACAATGCCTGCATGGTTATTGAAAATTCAGTCTTCTAGTTTTATCCACAACGAAGTTACAGGGGGTCGAAAATGGCCTGAATTGCTTCGAGAAAAGGATGGTACAGCCGTGCCACTTTTTTGCTCGACTTGTTGGGGGCACTGCCGTGCCCCCAGATTTAACGGAGAGTCAGGATATTACAAACTAAAAACGACAATAGTTTGTTAAATTTAAAAATTAAATCTTTGAAAAAAAATGGATCTTTTGCTGTCAGAATTTTATGAGTGGAAATTTTTCATTGCCCATGAGTGTATTTTGCTGACTGTACATGTGTACACCCCTGATATAAAGATATTATGAATAAAGCCTCCAGTTCTCGACCAGACTAAAGTTCAACAGTGAATTGTAACGAGTAGTTGATGACTTCACACATTAACACTTTACATAAAACGGTTTTATGCGAGTTTTGATAGCGTCCTATTCAACAAAACGGCCCATTTCTACTGGGCTCGTTAATTGAAATCTACACTAAGTGCCAATTTCTCCATTGTGTGTTAGAGCATAACCAGGTATTAGTGGTTGACTTTTGACACATCTGTCAAGAATTTTATATGGAGATGACGTATAATTGATAACCAATCCCTGGTCGGTTAGATAACCGACTATGATGAAATTATAAAATACACCAATTTTACAACAAAACCTGCCGCTTAACCACTACCACCACCTAATGACTCTAGATTTACAAAAATTATTGTACTGTTAGATTATTGTGCTGAGTTTTATTTTATTATTAAGTGCCTGATCTTATATTATTCATTTTGTAAACTATATATTGTATAACAAACGGTACTTGGACACGACGAGCTATAGCGAGTACAGTTTTTTTTTACGTGATTACTATAAGTTTGCCATTTTTGCAACACTCTGTATACAATACAAAGACATCTCGAGCTACCCAAAAACCATTGGACACGAATAGTAAAATGTACAAATCAGGTATTAAACAAGGGTGCGTTTTGCAGCCTCGCTAGGCGCCAACATAATATTGATAGGTTATAGTCAGCTCCATTACTAATTAGCTCAAATGCAATTCAGACCGGTCGTGAATGCACAATTTGAATGCGCTGATAGTAAAATTTTCTCATGTGCTTATTAATCAATCACTAGCGGCCGCGGCCGGGATTGTGGGGGATTTCGCTTAGTTTGCATTCCGGTTTAGTTGGCTTAAGCTGAGCCAGTTGAGCCGATTGAGCCGGACTCGTGATGCCCAGTGACAGGTAATAGAAGTGTTCTCGGGCTAATGAGATGAATAAGGCAGTTTTTTTAAAGCCTATTTGCAGAATTTCTAGATTTAAAATATAAGTACTCAAGTATTACTTTTCTTATGGAAAAATTACTGTAATAACCTATTTATTGTATTTAAGTATAGATAGATATTATGATAGTGTAGATAGTATAGAGAGAATAGAAAGAGATATCGATATTTGATAATATTCTATTCTTCTAGCTTGTGTTTTAATAAGTACTTATTGTTTATTTTTGTTGTTGTAATTTTGATCTCAACACTGGCAAAATTTTACTCAAAAACCAACTCATAATAGGTTTATTCACAAAAACAGTGACAAATTGATTGACCAAAATATGCAATTTTAAGGCCGCAAAATATTGATTAACTTAAGTAAATAATTGAGTGCTCTGCGAAATTAATTGGAACTATTAGCTGATTGAATATCATACACTGACATGCGGTACTTACCATTTATTCAGAAACCGTTGTATATTATTAAGGATTTATTTTGTAAAGCTGAAAGCCAAAATCAAAAACTGCAAACGGCGCTACAGGTTCGCTTTTTTGTCAAAATGGTCGCGACATTTGAAAGGATCGGACATTCTCTATTAATAGTATTTCCATAATTATTAGTAGGTACAATATACAGGGTGTTGCAAAAAGCGTATACAAAGCCGAAACCTACATGTACAGCATGTTATATCTAAGCCCGAAAATGAAATCAGAATTTCAAAATTCGCCAAAAAATATATTCAATTCTCATAGAAACTATGTTGGTCACGTGATTTTTTAATATGGAGAATGTTTTTATTCGCGAATTTCGAAATTCTGATTTCATTTTCGGGCTTAGACATGCTGCACATGTAGGTTTCGGCTTAGTATAACCTTTTTACAACATCCTGTATAGGAAAAACACAAATTAATTAGTAAATTACCAATTAGATACTGCAATCTTACCTGTTCAATAAAAAACAATAATATAAAAGTAGCATCGCCACAATAACGGTTGAGATTAAACCGTGAATTATTTATTAACATTTTATGACCAACGCGTAATTTATCGCTCCAATAGTCCAATTAAATTTGCAATCGAATAAAAATGCAACTGTAATTACGCAGCGATGGTAAATGTAAATAAAAACATTATATTTTAGCATTAATATTGCAAACCTTTAGACATGTATTAGCAAACCACAACATCATTTTAACTAAAATTATTACATAGAAAAACCAAAAAACAGTTTATAGGTACATGTTTTTTGTTGTTTAGTTCTGTCAAAAACCTAATACATACAACTACTGTCAAATACCATATCAAACTCGATGTCGACTTCGGACACATTTTCGATTTATCAAAATAAAAACTTTACCTTTAATTTCTCAAAAGTTGGTTAGGTAAAGGTTGATCAATTATACGTCATCTCTATATTAAATTCTTGACAGATGTGTCAAAAGTCAAGCAATAATCCCTGGTTATGCTCTAACCGACTACGTAGAAATTGGCCTTAATCTCCTAAAAATTTACTGGGTAAGCCGTGGTTAAATTTCAATTATTTTAAGCTAGCGACACTATCTCGCGTATTGGCGAAATAAAATGGAGAAAATGTCCTTTGTATTTCACGACCTTCCTATTCCTGTTACTCCCATATTACGCCGGCCAATATCGCAATTCTTACAAAATAGAATTCCTGTGACGGTTGATAATCCTAGTAAGGGTTATAGCGGCTATATAGCTTTTACAGTACCCATGCAAGACCTGGTCATCAATCATACCTAAGTTTGAAGTAGCTGAAGACTACTTATTTGTCGGTAAAAAAAGTGTTTATAAGTTGTATGTGTTTAAATGTGTATGATATAATAGCATTGATAGTATCTACTTCTACAGCAACGTAGCTCAAAAATACATTCTAAGTAGGTACCACCGTTTTGTGACCAGTGGTCTGAATCTTAATTAACAATAACTTCATAATTAATCAAACATGCCAGACATGATAACATCCCTCTTTTTGGTAAAAGAGTAAGACTTTTTAGCAGCGACCAGTAGGCCTACTCTTGGCACGCAAGACGTAAATTCATATTGTGTTAAGATCGAACACAAGTTTATGGCAATTTCAAGTTAGATTTGGCACTCCCGACATGAATTGGCTCACGATCGTGTTCTAATTCGAATTGGTTCTAACTTGTGTTGGATTGTGAGTCAATTTTGACAGTTACTCTGTGAAAGAATGAATGAAAACGAAAAAAAAAACAAATTGTCATTAAAATTCTTGTTGTCATGGCCGGTCGGTGGATTTTCATAATAAGTAACAACTTAAAAAGTTTAAAATCCAATATTATGGTAAGTTGTTCAGTTACCAAACGTGTTAGAATCATCTGTATATCCACTATGATCATTATAATGAACCTAGTTTTTCCCCACAGAGTTCCGCAACTCGGCCGTCGTACCGCCAGACGAAATTACTTGTAGAATATCTAGAAAGTTACCCAGGAATGGCCAGGGATCTTCTTAAGACCGACCTAGGGAAGTTAAAATTATGAGAAAATAACATCAATGGCCTCGACCTTAAATGCGGTCGAAGGGTCTTGAAAAGATGGACTTAACGTAAAGTAAGTTAAAATCTTAAGTTTACTTTTCATTTTGTTATGACTACGAAATTAAAATCCCCGTAAGCTAAAATCCCCCAAGATGACCCACTAATCATACTTCATTACTTTTTTTAAATATTAAGTATTGGAAAGAAAAACATTTTATTTTAAATGTTAGTTAATGTTTAATGTGTAATTATTTTTTTCAGACTGAGGACTGCCGTGGTAAATGGCAGGATCATAACATACTTAAAGTCGAGGTGCAGCATCCTAAGCTTATCCTAAACTATCAAGCCGCTCAGCTCATCCTCACAGCACCTCACAGCATAGATGCAGCCGCCGCTACAAAGTTGATGTAGAAGTAGACAGAGTGATGGCCATAGAGGAAAAGCAGGGATAGGCCGAACTGCTGACAGCATGGGCTAATGCCCTAAAGCCTAAAGGGGACCTTGCAGCAGCTGCCCGTGATGGAGTCAATATCCTCATAGAAATTGCGCAACAGCTATCAAGAAATACAAAGTTAAGGGCATCTAGACCCATAACCATTGTCAGTACTTATGGGTCCAGATGCTGTTGTGCAGTAGTGGATGATGTGATGATTTAAGTAGAAATTTATATTACCGGTGACTAAAATATGATTTTATATTAGGTAATACCTATGTTGATTTAAATATACTCGTATGAACATTTTTGTTTTAAGAAATGTTAAATAATATTATAAAAAGTGTTCCTATGTTAATATGTTTCCTATATTATTAAGTTTTCAAGTATTTCAACAGTATGTCTGTATGATTATTATAAAGATAAAGAATTCTGAAACTTACATAATGTTTTTATTTTTAAATCTTTTTCATGAAGTACTGAAATATTTACAAGATACTATAGTATTTAGGCATGTAGATGTGCTGGAAGTGGTGGTTCATCTCCATAGTAAATGGTGGATCCTCCCACCAATCCGGGTGTTGTGGCTTAACGGGCTGCTCTATTATATTCTCTGCGGGGGTGTAAGTACCTGCACCTGGCTATCTCGAATGGATGTATTTGTTCTTGCCTAGATGGAACCATTGTACATTTCCCTAACGTCTAAACTGCTTTCCTATGCATGGACCATTTCCCACCATGCTGGTCCACTGCGGGTTGGTGGGTTCACATTATAATCTAGATATGAAAACTCTAGATATGCAGGTTGCCACAATGTTTTCCTTCATCGTAAACGAGATGGTATACATTTAACTTAGAAACCATGTAAATTGTAGCGCCAAACGAGCTATTCCCACCATACTGGTCCACTGCGGGATGATGGATTCACATATTATCTAGATATGCGAAATCTAGATATGTAGGTTGCCTCACAATGTTATCCTTCATCGCAAGTGCAATGGTATACATTGTTACTTAAACTTCATGTACACTGTAGCGCCAAACAAGACATAATTCAGCTACTTTATTCACAAATCTCCACTCACAAATTGTTAGTTAATGTATTTGTTCTTGCCTAGATATCTTGTCTCACGAAGTTTTTCTTTATCGTAAGAGGGATAATATAGGTACATTTCACTTAAATCCTATGTAAATTGTTGTACCAAACGAGCCATTACATATGGGTTTCACATATTATCTAGATGTGCGAAATCTAGACATGCAGGTTGCCTTCACGATGTTTTCCTTCATTGTAAGAGCGATGGTACACATTGTACTTAAATTTCCTGTACATTGTAGCGCCAAACGAGCTATAATTTAACTACTTTATTCACAAATCTCCACTCAAAAGTTGTTTATTTGTTCTTGCCTAAATGACTTGCCTAAACACAAGAATGAACACAATAACATCTGTCAAAAAGGTTGTCAAGAGTGCCAATTCACAATTTGGACTCGATTTTGATGGTTTTCGACGGAAAACCGCTCAATAGTTAAGACAAGATGGCGCCACCGTCGATTTCGGGAGTGCCAAATGGCGAGAAGGCAAGATGAAACCAATACATTGCGTGCCAAGAGTAGGGCTACAGTTAACAGAATCAAATTAAATAAAACACCTAGCGAAGGGAATTCACAAAGCGTGAGGAAATACAAAGTTTGACGTTGATGGGGGCTGTGCCAACTCCACTTGAAACTCGGAATGTTCAGCAAAATAGTTCACCGAGTAACTAGACGATGTTTTACGCCATTACTCACTATTAATAAGATATCCTTAAATACAAGAAAAAATATATAGAGTAAAGATAAGTATTTAAAACTGTTTGGTACTAGAAAACAAACCCCTAAATCTTTTCAAATAATATGCTTGTACGGGAACGCCCTCCAGTTCAGACCCCACTTTATTCAAATTCAAAGCGCCACTTTTTGCGATGACCGTCTAACCTCTTTTATTCCCATTCACAAAAACGGAAAATTTTCCTCAAATGATTCGATAAATTTTATTCTTTGTATAGGTATCTAACCTTCGTTAATTCTCTGTGAGTTAAGTAATCTTTGCCAAATGAGCTTTAAATTTAGTTTATTGGCTAAAGTTGTTGTCAGGTACCATTGCATTGTTCTAGATAGAACCTATTTCAGTGGACTTAAATTTATTATTTTCGTTTGTGTATTCTTCCCTGTACCTGGACGTTCAAATTGAACCTTAGTGCAAATCTATTTAAAAACTGAAATCCTTAAGTTTCTAAGACCATTGTCCATCACGCTGGTTCACCTGTGATTGGTGGGTTTATAGAATAGTAATATATAAATCCCCTTAATAACATAATTTATTTGTTTTTGACGTCGGAGTCAGTTTTTGTGACTGTTCAAAAGAAAATGACCGTCGTAGCAATACTTTTCTAGACAGTTCCGTGAAGAAACTCATATAATGAGCTGAAAAAACGTTAAATGTGTTGGATTATTTCCAATTTCGATGTAGCCCCAGAGGCAACCTCATTTGGTCTTGCACTTTATTTATTACTAGCCGTTGCTTGCTGCGAATTGAATCCAAATTACTGGAAAAATTCTTTGCAAAATGCGCCACGTTCTTCCTTTATTGGAGACTGGACGGAGCGAAATTCACCTTAATTTACTGCAACAAAAAATGTTTAAAGTTTTGTTGACCGTTCCAGTGTTTTGTTTTTTAGATTGTATTATATTGTTGTGGTGTGGAACAAGTATTACAAAAACCACACACATTGCTTTATGTGTCAATAGTATAATCAAACATAACTGATTAGCGAATAAAATAAAAATCCCTTACCAATTACCACAGAAATAAATAAAATAAATTAATAATGATCTCCTACAAGAAGAATCAGCATCAATTATCATTACAAACCGCTTTCGTCTGATACCATGAATATATTGCCCCTTTTCGTGTGGAGAAAAAAATCCTTTTCATAACACCTTATCACCAGGAAGATGAACCCTTTTCGACCCGCGTCAAATCGAGATTGTACGTACATAGTGAATTTTGACGGTGAGATTATTAACACGTACCGGGCCGGGTTATAAAACGCGTCAGTGATAGGTCGCCAACTCAACAGATTCTCACGGATCGCGCGCCTGACACGTGCCGTGAGTCCCACATGCAGGCTCGCCCGTCGTATACCATACAGCAGCAACACAAGCTAAATTGGCCCGTTAATCTTGAGCAGAGAACACATAACCACGACGCAGCGCTCGCATTCGACTTTTCGCCTGCAAATGGTAGAAATGGAAGAAATTATCGGTATCCAGATCGTACCCGTTGATGCGACCGACCATTTGGCCGGTAGCCAGCGTCGTCGCCGCACCACCCTGATCTTGTAATTTACTCATGCGAACCGAGATTAATATGGCATCTGCAGCGTATTTACAACGATAATTCCGTTTATGTCCGAGTATGTATAGATTTTGCCCGCGAGCTTCGTCTTGCCTTAAATGATGTGGGAAATCTAAAATTTTCAAGTAGGTATAGTAAGAAGTGCATGAATGGGTGCAAAACACAGAGAATGCATGTTTCATCAAGGCAAGTGCTTTTGTAAGCGTCTAAGTTTTATCAAGTTATAATATATTTTCTTGGAATGTTAGAAATAGTTATACCTATAGATAAGTATGATTTCCTCAAGACATATTTATATTGTATCCTATTACAATCAGTAGGTAATGTAGCATCAAATAAATTCAATGGAATTGAATGAATGTTTGGCTGCGTGACAAAACACAAAATCTTTATTGATATACTAGCAGCAATCTTGTGATGTATTTGTGGTAAAGTTTTACGACTCAGTTTATGCTCATGTTTTATTCTGTGTTTTATGACGATAAATGGACCGAAATTTCGTATTTTCATGATTATAACAGCAGCATAGAATACATTATAATATGAATTCGGCTGTACTTACTGCTTACGGGAATTTCAAAAGTGCAAGTTTATTAAGTTAGGAAATAGACATATCACAAAAATAAATTAAAAGTAATATTATTGTGACTAAAAATCACCGCTGAATGTGAATGCCTGCCATTGCCCGGGATGGCAGGCATTGCAGCGCCTGCCATTAAATTTACTTTGTAATGCCTTACTATTTCTACGCGAGTTACATTTATTTTCCGTTTTGCTTCCTTTTCTTGCTTGTATTGACAACATTAAACAAGATAAAAATATTAGGTAAGAACTTGCCTATTTCAATAAAAAAAAATTGGATGTGTTAGATACTGCACATGGCTCGAATAATACCATTGGCTTTCAGGTAAAAAAATCTCCAAAACCATGTACTAACAGGTAAACTAACAAGCAACAACTAAGTAACAAGGTAAACTTAATTAGTACTTAATACCAGTATTATGAATTACATATTTGTATACCTACGTAGGAAAATTATTGTTAATAGCATTTTTTTAATCATATAGTTATTTATTAAATTTATACATTTACGTATAAATAAATACACAAACTAATAATGTAAAAAAATCAAAATCTTAATTTACAAACCTTTAGTTTCGAAATAAGGTAACATACACAGTAACACACACTCCCAACTATCACATAAGCACAAACTTAAACCGTAAACAAAGGCGAGCTTCGTGCCCGTAAGTGGTGGTTCACAGCGTTATCATTTACAGACCATTGCTCCTCCAAACTTGAGTCACACCATGAACGGGAAATCATATAGCCTGCAGAAAATAACTGGATTGTCGAGTCCCCTGATCTATGGCGTAGCAGATAGAGTTAATAGCTTAGCTGGACCGAAGTAGCCTAGGTTTATTTGCAGACTAAAGATTCCAGAGGAAAAGGCTAGTTTTCTTTTGTTTTTACAGATTTGTTCAGCGGCAAGTTGGATTTAGAATGGGTTTTATTTCTAATCTTTGCTGATTTAGATTTTTGTGCCGAGCGCGAGATAATGCAACAGATACAGAAGCTTTGTTTTAAGTATATTGTTTGTGAGTATTATTATTTAAGTCTAGTAATTACTTCAGGATTAATTAAGCTTTGTAATTTTTTTCGTGGGATTAAAAGGTTTTCTGGAGTATCTTTAGTCAGGAAAAACTGAAAACAACTATCTATATGAAATATTATTTAGCCAAATTGGCCCAACACCTAAAAACATCGTATTCCAAAAGTAAAACGTATCTATTTCTTCCAAAATATGTCGAAATAATTTAATGAAGCTAGCTGGCGCTGAATCTGGCTAGAATTTATTCACGCCGAAAAATCGAGTCTGAAACTGCGAGAAAAAAGTATTTAATTGCACCCAAGGAGCAGAGAGAATGGTGAAAATTCGGGTAGCGAATTTATAGGAGCTATTTGGATGCAAATGATGAGCTGGGTGCGGCCCTCGCGGCGTAGTCTCAGGGCCCCAGTTCTGCTAAACAATGGACTCAAAAAAGGTGTGTCGTCTACATGACATTTGTGTTTGAGGTATGGGTTTTTAGTGCGGTAGTGGCCGTTAGCGCAGTCGTGATGTTGCTAAACTCAGTTTTAAAAGTTGGCGCAATTTATTTAACTTTTTATTTTGCGAAAATAATAGTAAATATATCAAGTGACAAAGAGGTGAACTTGATATCTAAACCTAACTCGTATTTTGTTCGGTTCACTCATGGTCGCAGTAGTAGTTTATGTTCAGTTTACTATACCTACTAGGGTTTCTGATTTCTCGACCTGTTTTCGTTCTCGAGCTTCGAGAATTCTCGAGCCCGAATTCTCGAGTCTTCTCGAGTCTCGAGCCTTTCTAAGAAGACCTTTAGAAAAAAGCCTTAATTGAAATAAAAAAACACAAAATCTCTTTTTTTTTACTTTGTCAACTTTATCACAAAGAAAATACTCATAATTAGCTGTCTAGCTAGCTACTTATTACTAGTACAAGATATTGGTGGACTAGACATATGCAGAATACAAGTTCATAAGCCGTGGAGTGATATACTCTCCAAGAGCGTGGAATAATTGTGTTTGTTCAGTTTTCGGGTCGCTTTTTTTTCTTTTTATATGTAATTTTCCCCTGCAATATCGCCCGATTTAACCGTTTCAGACAGTTTTTTTTAAGTCCCGTGTTTATGTGAATAAGTTCGTGTCTCTTGAAGCCCTTAAAGACAACATTCGATACGAGTGCGAGAATCTCTCGCCCGAAGTTTTCGCTGAAGTGATGAGAAATGACATAAAACGAGCCCGTATGGCAATCAATTGTGACGGCGCCCATTTGGCCGATATCATCTTCTCGACTTAACAAATAACATTGTAAAGGTTCAAATAAACATAATCAAAAAATAGAATCGAAAGTTTTCATTTAGAAAAAAAATTAGAGCCACACAACGTCGGATGACTTCTTTTGGTCCACTTGAACTAGGAAACATTACGTAACTATTACTACGTTATCTTTTAATCATTCATTGGAATTATCTGTACAGCACTAGTTTAAATGGAGATGAAACATAATAAATCATAATACACGCGCATGGTATGCGTGTGTGTTGTAAAGCGGCTCAGGAAAATTCGAATTAAATATTTTTCAATTTTATCTCAAGGCTCGAGAAATTCTCGAGTCTTCAGATTTTTTTCTCGTCTCGGACCAAGCCGAATTTCTCGAATCTTCTCGAGCTCGAGAATTCTCGAGCAGAAACCCTAATACCTACACACATAAATTTAAACAAGAAATACCACTTCTGTCGACAAAAATTAAATGATATTAAGAAAAAAAAAACATAAAGAAAACATGACATTGCGCCGCCATTTCTCAACAGACTTGGCACCCTGAAATAAGTGAGAAACGCCTAGCGGGAAAAGGTTCGGCTGTTCTCTCAAGTATTTATACGCAAATCCTCAGCTGACTAAAGCGAACTGAGCAATAAAATAAATACTGTGGGAAGGTAGCAAGCAATTGATTTCCTTGCTTACCTTTCTTTACCTTTATAAATACTTCTGAGCTCGATAGCGGAGCCCTTAGTAAGCTTCTAAATTTATCATATTTTTATATGGTAAAATATATACAATATACAAGCCCGAACACCAATAATTCCTGACAAGTTAGTAGGCGGAGGTGTAATTTTTGCTGGACCCACTTTTCGCTGGTGTTTTATGTTGTTAGTTCCCGCATATGACTCCCATAAAGGGAACATTATAAGGACTACAGTATGTTACTAATTTGGAACCTATCCTACCGCACCGAGGGTTTCAAGATGTCCAAGGCTTTGTCACTTTCCTCGTGAAGTTTTCATTCACTGTGAGAGTAACGGTTAAAATCATACTAAAGGATTCTCCATGCATGCTCGATAACTGGATTCTAATTTGTCTGTTTTGAGAATAATTATTATTTACTACTTCTTGCACTCAAAATCCACAACTTTTCATTTTATTTTCATTAGTTACTATCCATTTGATAAACAGTACCATAATCGCTACACTGTTAGCGATTCAATAGAAGAAAATAATAATAATTATTATGTTGTTTGTTTTTTCAATTATTATTGAATTCTTTATTGCACAAAGTAAATTGGTACAAAGGCGAACTTAATGCTAGAAGCATTTTCTACAAGTTAACTTTTGGTGATGTAAAAGCTATCTTCTTTTTCGACGTAAGTACCTACGAATTAATAATTGTTTTTCGTAGATCGCTGTACCTATGTTCGTTTATTCACGACAACTGAAACTATCGTAAATACACATAAAACTTAGTCACCAAATAAATATAACATTATATTATATATTATTATAATAATAATATACACAAGAATGGTAGAGTTTACGATAACAATAGTACACGCAACAATGGCGGCTTCGCGGATGCGCCCACAAGCGCCGTGTTCCGATCTCACAATATGGCCGCAATAATAATAATATTGTAATGTGCTGGATGTTGCTTCCGACTTTTTATTCTCTTTTGATCTACTTTCAATGAGATATTTGCAAAGTTCCTCGGGAAGTCTACCTATGGCGTTGTTTTGGGTTTTTATATTATTCGGATGGAATTTAAGAAAGAAGTTATTATTATTTGCTCTCACACATAAACATAGTTATAAATCAACCATAAAGCTACTCGTATACAGGGAGATTTTATTCATAAACTTCCATAACTATGTACTAAGACAAAATTCTATACCTACGTACTTAGTGACCATAATAATATAAAAAAACAGACACAGTACCTACATTACAACACATCATCATACACAGTGCATCTGGGAAACCTCAATATTTAAACAGCATCCTGCTATACACAGATTCTTTTATCTACCTCTATAACATAAAAATTCAATGTTTACTATACAAAATATTATTCAGAAGCAAAGCTTATTTAAGATCGTTTCTATGCTGAGGTGGGAATGAACTTATATTCTGATGTACCTATATTATTCCTGAAACAGTTGCTACATACCCTGGAAGATTCAGAACTCAGACCATAATTTTATTCTTGAACCTACAAATTTTGATAAACCATTCCCGTGATACCAAAATGTGACCATCTAAGTTACCTACTTTTCTCATATTGAAATACACTGCATTATGATAAATAATTACGGTGAATAACTTACATACTTCTAACAGACGGACAGCGTTGAATGTTAACGAAATGATGCAGAACTTTCAATAAAACCGACACATCTGCTGTAAACTTGAAAAGGCCCTTTTTAGCTGGTATTCCGTTTCACGTTGGGAAATAATATATATGTCGGCGAAGGTGAGGGGTTCGGCAGTAGCTCTCCATCTCCATCAGACATAGTGGGCGTGCAGTGGGATCCGGGCTTGATGGAAACACTCTTGGTAGCAATAACTTGGTATTTATTAAGTAGGTACACTTTACAGATCACAACACAGAACTAAGACACGAAACGTAGGGTACAGGTCGATAGTGCTCGGCGGTTGGAAGGCAAGTGAGGGAGCGCAGCTCTGCTCCCACCTGCTGCCACGCGCCCCACCATAGACGCTGTAGAGCGCCGCCAGGCGGCGCTGCTGCGCTTCGTATCCGGGCGAGTCAGCGGTGTCAGTATCATGACTGTAATCATGACTTCACCGACACGGCCATCCTGTGATGCACACGTCCTCGTGTGTGTTATTCTGTAACAAGACACAGCGAACAGTATCTTCACAAACTACTTACTTAGCTTACTACTATTTACAATGCTCTACATTAACACTATGCTTATAGTAGGTATCTTAAAATAAAACTAATCAACTTCTTTATTAACAGGAATAAATTAACTTCTTGCCACACAGACACATTGTATCATTGACTAATCAATCTCTAAGTTCAAAAACTAACATCTTCAGTACTCTTTCATTAAGCTTTCATAAACCATAACCAAATCGAATCAACCTCTCAACGGCTCATCGGCCAAAGCAATCACAGTTGCATTCTCATTACGCGCCTCCCTCCAAGGGGATCGCCGAGTCAACCTTTGACTCTCCACATACGGTTCATCATGAACCCGACCTCCGCCAGAACTATACGCCTGCCGCCTGCCCACAGACTATGCGAACATAGATGCTGATTTCTACTAGACTACGACTACGTATCAGTCTCTGGTACGGTCTCATTATCACTCATTATCACTTATGCAAGCTTAATTATTATTTACAGGCTCCTCAACAGCCTCTTCATTCAACTCCGATTCATCGTCCTGAAACTCTTCAATGATACAAGGTTCTGAGGGCATCTTTCTAAGCCTATCGTGTGCGTACTTGTAAGTACGTTTCGAATTCAACGCCTTTAAGGTGTATCTGTCACAATCTAGTACCTCTATCACTTGGAATGGGCCTTTATATTTAGGGTCTAACTTAGTCTGGTTTCTCTCTTCATTAGCCAGTAATACAAAATCTCCTACTGAAAATTTGCTAAGTTTGGCCTTTGTGGAATCAAATCGACACTTCTCATAAACAGCTGAATTCTTAATAAGTTGAGCAGCTTCAACTCTAAGTGCAGGTAAGTCAACCTCTATTTCGTCATTACATGTCATAAGAGTCAATGGTCGCGCAACTTTACCAATCATGAGTTCTAATGGACTCGCTTGAGTTGTACGGTTTACGGTGCAATTAATGGCGAGTTGTACTTCACTTAACGCGTCTTGCCAGGATCGAGTATCGCTAGTTTCTACCGCCGTTAGCATAGACTTTAGTACGCTCATAGTTCTCTCTACCTGCCCGTTAGCACGCGATGATCCGGTTGCGATTAAGTGTAACGAAATATTACTAGCATCACAGAACTCTTTAAACTCCTTACTGGCAAAGCATCGTCCTTGATCCGCTATGATCCTTGTTGGCGCTCCAAACAACGCTACGCTATCTTTAACAGCCTGTATGCTACTAACTGTGTCAATTCGTGTTGTGTGAAAGAGCAGAGTGTATTTTGTGAAGCCGTCAACTAATACGAACGCGTATTCTTTTTGGTCGTTCTTCCCGCTAAGTTTACCGGTTGCATCAATGTGGATAGTGTGCCATGGCGTTGTTATCTTAGGGATTGGATGGAGCTCCGCTTGAACTCGGCCTGAATGTGATTTAGCTACCTTACATGTAACGCAACTATCGATGTACTTCTTTACGTATCGCGCCATGCCTTCGAACCAATAATGTTGGTACAACTTTTCCAATGTTTTGTCGGAGCCTAAATGTACTAGAGACTCATGGATATTGTTTACGACAGACCACCGTAGAGCTTTGGGGAGAATAGGCAAACATCTCGTGCGTCTATTACGCTGAACCTTCCTATGAAGAATCCCTGCTCGCACCTCGTAAGTATTGGCAATATCCGCACTCAGTGTACCATCATTTAGATCAGTTATTAACTTGCTAATTTCGGGGTCACGTTTTTGTTCAGCAATTATCCAATTATTTGTAACTTCTGTAAAGTTAATTTGTTTCTGCTCTACATTTGAAGCTACTTGCGGTTGTAACTTTACGCTCGACTCTACCTGTGACTCTATGCTCGGGACTTCGCTAGCGCTTAAACTTGACTGAACGCAGCTGTCCTGGTTTGCGTTTCCGAGGTTTCGTGAAAAGAAATCTACGTGTTTCATGTACTGTCCGGCTTTATAAACAACGTCGAAATCAAAAGATTGGAGATAAGCCCACCATCTTTGGACCCGCGGTGTCAAGTCGGCTTTCTTACTAGAGGACCTTATAGAGTTGCAATCTGTTACAACTGTAAATTTACGCCCGTGTAAATATTGTCGGAAATGCTTTATAGCATTAACTATAGCTAGCGTCTCAAGCTCGTAACTATGATACCGCGACTCCGCCGGGGTGGTACGCTTGCTGAAGTACTCTATTACGTGTCGCTTGCCGTCCACAATTTGAAATAAAATAGCGCCATAGCCGTTAGCACTCGCGTCAGTATGCAACTCGACGGGGTATTCTGGATTGTAAATCATTAACACAGGTTCTTTTGTCAAAATCGAAATAATCTCCTGTCTAATTTCTTCATGACGCGGCTGCCAGATAAACGAGACATTTTCTCTAGTAAGATTGTAAAGAGGTCCCATAATGCGCGAAAATTGCGGTATAAACTGACGGAAGTACGTAGCTAAGCCTATAAACTGTCTTAACTGAGTTACCGTTTCTGGTGGTGGCAATTCGGTAAGGGATCGAACCTTACGCTTATTAGGTTTTATTTGGCCTGCACTAATCTCATATCCTAAAAATTCTAGTTCAGTTTTTAGGAATGAGCATTTCTTTAAATTTAAAGAAAATCCCGCCTTCGTAAGTGTGTTTAAAACGACTTCAAGCCTTTCCAACCCTTCAGAGATCGTTGCAGATGGAATTAACACGTCATCAACGTACACAATGACGTAATCATAAGCCAGAGGGCCTAGCGCTTTAATTATCGCTCTTTGAAAGACAGAAATGGCATTACGAAGACCAAAGGGCATGGACAAGTACTCAAACTGCCCGTCAGGTGTAATAAACGCGGTTCTTTCGATAGATTCTTCCGATTTGATAGGAATTAAATGAAATCCACTTGCGCAATCTAGTTTAGTGTAGTAATTAGCTCCCTGTAGACGTCCAATGAGGTCAGAGATTAGCGGTAATGGGAATCGATCAGGCACCGTGTTGCTGTTTAGTTCGCGGTAGTCGATGCACATCCTATCACTACCATCGCGCTTCTTAACCAAGAGAGCCGGGCTCGCGAATGGGGAACTACTCGGACGGATAATATCCGCTTGCAATAATTCGTCTACGCGGTCACGCATTATTTTTCGCTCCTCCGGGCTGAGGCGATAGGGACGCCGTTGTACGGTACGAGTGGGGTCAACAAGCCGAATTTCAAGTTCTCCTGTAGTTACGCGAGTCTTAGGCATACCCGTGACAAAATAATCAGAATTACGCTCTAAAATATCTACCAACTGCGGCTTATTACTGTCGGGAATATCCGTGTCGACATTTTGGAAATCATTTTTGACCGATGATTCGATTTCACAACTAGCTATCACTTTGTGTTTTTCTAACTTAAACTCAGATGACGTCATATGAACTGCAAAGCCTTGATTTAAAATTTCGCGACCAATCATTATCTCATTTTCTAATATAGCGTCAGGCACAACATGTAGCAAAATTTCTAACACATTATCACCTATCTCAATGACACACAGTATTTGCTGGATGCTGACTGTTCTTGATTCACCAATACCCTTAAGGTAAACAACGTTATTATAACGTTTCCCAGAAAATTTACGTGAAACACTCTCTTTAATCAAAGAACACTCAGCACCAGAGTCATATTGGAAAACGAAAGACTGACCTTTATGATTTAAATTTCCTGTTGGTGCTTCTACGACGCACACGTTGACACGACGCTCAGCATTGGGCCCGCCACCGCTGCCACCTCTGCTGGCGCCCTGGGCCGCTGGACACCGGCTCGCAATGTGCCCTGGCTCGTTGCACTTGAAGCAGACGATCTTGCCCGATGTAGTTGGCTGCTGCTGTGGTCCACTTCGTGTAGTTGGCACGGCAGGATTGGTCCATTTCTTGCTTTGAACCTCCTTGCCGCTTGCAGTAAGTATAATAAAAACGTTCAAAGATAGACTATAAGTAAGACAAGGTTCTTACATTCCACAATAGATGGCAGTAAGCGCTTCATCTCCGGAATTGCTGAAGCGCCGGAAGCGCGCTGCGCGGCCGCCGCGGCCGCTGCGTCACTTCCGGTTTAGACCTCAACCTCCTTTTGCGTACAAAAGTAGCCCACAAAGAACGGCACATCGAACATGTTCCATGTAAAGTTTTCTAGACAAAATAAAATGGAGTTGCCACCGCGGTTCTGTTTGCAACTCGGTTTGAGTGCGTCTAAAATGCCTTTTGTGTTTTCGGTTTTGTTTAGTTGAGTTCTGTTTATAAATTTAAATTATTTTCCCTTCTACTTTGGGTTCCATAAGATACTTATATTAATTCAGGAACTCCTCACATTTAAATGTCCTCACATAGATGTCCCCGCATATTTATTTATATTTTTATTTCATTACTCATTTAAACCATACTAAAGTACGCCCTCCGGTGTGATGGGGATGATAATCTTCAATTAACAGAAATTCATTTAGTTCATCTGAAGGATGACTGAACTTGGATTGAAGAGTTTTCAAGAGGAGACCAGATTGAGCAAACGTTGCCTGTAACGTCTTCCAGTCCACTGGTCCAAGGTATTAGTGTAATAGTAGGTCGAGGACAGGGTACTGCGGAACACCTTTGGGATTAAGAATGTGCTAGTCCCTTATATTGTCCAGTAGGTTATAAACGCTTATTCCCTGATCAAGTTTAAGTGAACATAGTAATTGTGTATGACACTACATTATACCAGCACATTTTTAATTGCCAAATAAAGCTGTTCTCATAACAATGTTCGCTGCCAATTTCACAGCTCAAACCACAATCGTCCGGCACTTTACTTAATGACCGCACCATTACTTCTCTAGCGTCGTAAAAACTACAAGCTACTACGTTGTATCTCGAACATTCGATCGAAGATAAAACGGTTTGTAGACACGCTGCCATTAACTGAGGGCCCAGCGTCTTCCGGCACTCTCCGTCGGAGAAAGACTATTTATTGTTGTACGTCGAACTTAGTCTAGAATAGAGGAATTTTGCATGTTGTAAGCTTAAATTAAAGAGTTCGGAGAAGGGGTCGACTCATAAACTAAGCCATGAAATTAAAACATAGAAGTTACAGGAGGACAATTCGAATATCTCAGCTGTACTCTTAAATAATACTTTTTTCATGCGTCAACAAATAAACTAATTAGAAAAAGAGAAGTAAAAAAATATGATGTGGTTGCTTTCACTTTAATAAAAGTGAAAGGAAAACATTTCGGTATATTTTTTTTTTCAAATGAATAAATTTTTTTATTCATATGTCACTTATCTGCACCTCCCCATGTTTCTCAGTGTCAGACCTAAGTAGGTACCCTCTAGGTTTTGATTTCAAGAATTTTAAAGAAGTTCTTATACATTTACCAAAAACATGTGTTAGGTTTAGGTATTTGTTTGACACATTAATCTATCACTAAGTACTTATTTGATACAATGCATTTTAGAATTAACTATAAGTACCTTAACTATTTAAGTTTTAACATATCTCACATAATGGTTTAGATAACTAGACTTTCATCATTATGACAAAATTTTGTTGTACCTGTCTACAGTTTCACAAATTGAAATACTGTATCCGTAAACCATTCATAGTAAAATGTTGGCAGTTTTGCCAGAAAACAATCATAAACTTAGTTTTATTTCCCCTGGTAGCCGCTCAAAATGTACAATAAAATGCTTTCATGCATCATAAATTGTTTCCCAAATTAAATTAGGAAAACTTCCGTCTCTAAGTTTAATGTCAAGGTGAAGAGTTTTCGTACTTCTGATTTTAAAAGCAAAATATGTTATATTACGTTATTATTATAGATTATTCAATTTGTGCAATCCTAACTTCCTAACTAATATTATAAATGCGAAAGTAACTGTGTCTGTCTGTCTGTCTGTCTGTTACTCTTTCACGCCAAAACTACAGGACGGATTTGAATAAAATTTGGTATACATACGGTCTAGACCCTGGGAAAGAACAAAGGGTACTTTTTATCCCGGAATTCCCACGGGAAAACTTTTTAAGGCAAAGCGAAGCGCGTGGGGACAGCTAGTATAGAATAAATATTGAATAAAGTTTTGAAAGGTACCTAATAATACCCAAATAAAGTTATAAATTTGTTTTAATAATTCAATAAATTCATAATTATTTAAATAGATACACAATACCAATCTGAAGATCTTATTTCAATGAACAAAACATAATAGGGAATATGCGTAATTTTTTTAAATACTTTTATTGGATAGTTTTACATCACTTTATTATAGTAAAAAAAAATTCAACGCCAAAATAAGTAATTTAAGGTATTTTAAAGAAAGTTAAAAAATTACAACCATCACGACCACTTTGAAATTCCCGTCAGGATGGCGGGCTGTCGTGACGTCATAATCGTTTAATTTCACGGCTCAGAATAATGAGTCCCGTCAGTCGTCATAGATTTTTTACCTAATCAAGTAATCACAGAGTACTTTTGTATTTTCAACAAACCAATGTTGTCATGGTAACAAACGAAAAAGGAAGTGTATAAAGTGTGATCAGTGGCTGTTTTGTAATGGTAATAAAGTGTGACCAGTGGCTGTTTTGTAATGGCTGCTCGTAAATAGCTGCTAGTAGCTCTTTTGAAATGGGAGCGCGCAAACCAGAGGACCTTTGTACACAATATTACGCTATTATGGCAATATGAATATAAAGTAATATTTGTATTGTATGTAAGTACTTACTGTAACTTTGGTTCTCAGTAAGAGAGACTAGGGTTAGTGGGTCATTCTATTCTATTATCTGTGGGGGTGTAAGAACCTGCACCTGGCTCTCTTGAATGGAACCATTGTGCATATCTCAAAGGTCTAAACCCCCTTATCTAAACTATCGAATAAGAGTACAAAAATATATGCATATTCCCTAATATTTGGGCACACGGCTCTCGACTTTTCAATAGTCTTTGCTGTCCTTTTCCGCAGCTGGCCACAGTTTACTCGTTCATACTGCGTAATAAATTTAATGTGCCCAGTTCTTCTGATTAGGGGCCGTCCATTAATCACGTGAGGTAGTTTTTCTCATTTTTTGACCCCCCCCTCCCCCCTGGTGATATTTGGTGAGGTTTGGGACCAACCCCCCCTCCCCCCCCTTGGATCACGTGTATTTTTTGGGAGTCTATGTAAAGGCTATTTTTGACTAGAAAAAATATAACGAAAATTGCGTTTTGAATTAAAACGCAACGGCGGGCGAGTCAATCAAGATAATACTACAAATCGTTCAAATTTTTGCGCCGTTCAAAATTTCGGTTTAGAAATACCTAGCGCTTTTTGGCAAAAAATTAATACACGTGATATCTAACGAGACCCCCCCTCCCCCCACGTGCTGTTTCGTGAGGTTTTCCGTACCCCCTCCCCCCCCCCTTTTGAGCCTCACGTGATTAATGGACGGCCCCTTACGAGAATTCTTCCATAACGTAATTTAGAAAAAAATTACAACTTTTGAAATATACTAACGACTGCCATTATAACCTAAAAGTAGAAAGAGCAACTTGTGTCATGTTCATGTCATAATAATAACAATACAAATTTAATTTTATTGTGTTTCAATATGGAGCATATTTGAGTGGCTCGTTGACTAGCGAATGGCTGTTTACGCCTCATTACAATAGAACAACTAGTGGCAGCCCATAGCAGTGGCACTACCAACAAAAAATATAAAAAGTCCTAAACTTTGCAAACAAACAAGCATATCAAACAAGAAGTGGAGAGGTTATAGGAGGCTAGGATCTAGTCGTATTGGAAGAATTTTTATGTGATCCATCGTATCTGATCACAACGAGCATCACAAATACTCGGTGACATTAACATTTCTTTGTTTACACTTGACATTTATTTAACTATACGCAAACGCAAAGAAGTTATTATTCTGAGATTGATATATAAAGAATTATGACGTCACATCCGCCCTAAGAAAATGGGTGACGTTTCTCGGAAGTTATAATTTACCGAAGTTTTTTTGTACTTTTCAACTTCATTTACTTGCTCAAAAATAAATTATAATCAAAAATAATGATGGAGTCGTAGTTATGAAACAACAAAGTTTATTATAAATAATATTTGACCTTTATTTGAACTACTTGCATATTCCCTATTGCACTAATACCTTAACAAGACGCTGATTGGCTATATACATACTAAGTCTGAAAATCTGACTAATGGGAATAGTATAATGATGTAACACAACACATAATACGTGTTAGATACTAGAATAATTTTGGTCACCCTACGACTCAGCACATACAACAACAACATAGTTACAAATCCATTTCAGACCCACAGTAGCATCAACGCGAATCCAATTCACATCTGATAAAATTCATTCACACAAAAATATCCACTTACATTTTGAAATAAACGATACGATCCAAGAGAACGCCTTGTGGTGTTTCAAAGTACTCCGGAAATAGGTCATTCATCGTGGCATCGACAACTTTCTGATAGCTTTTACTAAATCTCCGCGAATAAAGTGTAAAACCAAGAAGTGAGGAATTGAAGACGTGAAATGGCTTCTTTCAAATAGCTGTGTCGGAAAAATCTACACTTTTTGAGAGTTACCTACATTTTATTTGTACTACGGGTTGGGAGAGGTGTGTTGGTTACAACTTGGTTATATTTTTTACGTTTAAACATTAAATAGCAGTGTTGTAAAGAAACATAAAATCATTATATTCATTATAAGTGTCTTTCTAGGTCAAAAATTTGGGATGATTTAAATAATTTTTCTAACTAAGTAGGTATTTTTTCCTGATAGTTGATAAGTAGGTAGGTACTGTGTTGCATGATAGAAACCTTACTTACGACATTCCTCTTATTTGGTCACGCGCTAAAAATATTCGATGACGGTTTTCATTTATCAAAATGAAATGATTTATGTTCAGAAACTCTTTCGGTAAATACAAATGAGAGTGAGGTAAGGACGTTGGGTCACTGCCAAAGTGAGAGCTGATTAATGATTTTAGACGCGAGCTGCGAAATGAAACGGGGGAAATAAATTCTAACTTTGAAACGACAAAGAAAAACAGCAGTAGACTTTCAAATATTTTTTAAACCCTTAATCACATCGGTACCCATCATTAAATTTTGCTTGAACGTTTTCTTGCATAATTTATTATTTTTATATCTTTAGGATTTCACCATGAAATAATTAGCTTCTGAATATAAACTTTAGTACAACACATAAGCAAAATATACCAATATTTGCCAAACAACACAAAAATCAAGTTTCTTGTTAGACCGTACAACTTACAAGAATCATTTAAGTTTTGTAGCACAAAAGTTAGGCGTTCCTCACGTTCCTGCGCAAACTTATATTGTTTGAGAATTTCACTTGTTAGCTTAAAATAAAGGTTGGTTTTGCTTGATCAAGCAGCAACTATAATATTGTTTCAGTTCAATTTTGCCTAGTTTGAAGCATCCCTACCCTAATTATATCAAAGTATTCAATTTATCTTAATACTCAGTGAATTTGTTTCATTTTATATTAAAGTAGCTATAAGGGGTTATAAGATAATTAAATATAGGTATTATTATTGTGAGAAAATGTTTTTAGCCGAAGCCTGATTTACTTTGATTCAATAATGTATTCGTAGAAATAGGAAGTAGAAAAGTATCTGTTCTCAAATTGAATTTACAGTCTATAATAATTTTATTATTTATGTAGGATTGTTTGCATTGTCATTTTGAGAACTGAAGTACATGCTTAGGTACGTTCAAATGATAAAAGCATTAATTCACTAAGCACCTACTTATCATTTCATCTTTGAAATATACATGCGTAATCTATAGGTATACCTACCAGCTAACTATATACTAACAAGCGTTCGAAGTTGGAAGTCATTTCTGATTGGAGGGCAACGAATCGAGAGTTTCCGGTTGATTGACTGATTGCGCTCGTTGGAATCCGCATCCACCTGTAGGTAACATGTACCTGTTATTACTGAAACTCCTGTAGGGTGGCTTTCATAATTAGGATCAATTTAACTTCACTTTGAATCTATGATGAATTGAACAGAATTTGAATTTTTTTAAATATTATAACAACTTAAATTATGATGATATTTATATATTTTAGAGTAGATTATGTTAGTCCTAAATGAGAGTTGGTAACCACACTGTTTTTATTCTGCCTATGAAAATTTACATACCTACAATACCTACCTGTAAAGTTTTACTGACCGGACTTTACTTACTTTTCAATTACCTACCTGAAATTTATAAATGGCGAGTAAAAAAAACTGAAAGTTTGATAATTAATGGTTACTAACTTCCTTTCATATAGGTATGCTAACTAGACTAGGACTAGGCCTAAACCCTTCCTTCATTGGAAGGAGACCCGTACCCCAGCAGTGGGGACGTAATGGGTCGTGTTGATGATGATAGGTATGCTTGTATAAATTGCTTGTATAAAATATCCACTGTATAAATTGTCATGTGTTCTGTTTAGTCAATAAAGTAGTATTCTATTCTATTCTGCTCTGCTTCATTGTCCCAAAATGGCAAAAAAACTGAATTAACGCGTGTAGGTTTAATTTTAACTTAAAATAGCAATATGATGTAACATATTTTATTCAGGAAAACCTTTTAAGTCGAAGTGCAGCTCGTTTGGAATAAATTCACTCAATTATACGTACTATGTAGATATCACTTCATATAGCTCACTGTAATTAATATGGGACCTCATCAGGCTGTGCAAATTAGGATCATGTAAGCATCGCCACATTTTACCTCTAGTACGCAGCAATGACCTACTTGTTGATACTAAATGATGAAGGTATGAATATTTGGATAATAAATTGTCTCATAATAATTACAATTAATTGTGTTAAGAGTTTTGTAAAAGTGCCGAAAGACGGTGGCTCTTCTAGTTCTTTCTACAAATAAAGAGGAAATTGGTGAATTACTATACTACATCCCCTTGTAGCATTATACGTAAAAGTCATATGAAGGTCCATGAAGTACATGACATTATGCATTTTTTTTATAAATAAACATGTGAAGTTAGATAGATAGATAGATAGAATACGCTTTATTTGCACACCAACAAAGAATCATATGAATAACAAATTACAACTTAATTAGGGTACAAAAGGCGGTCTTATTACTAAAAATGATCTCTGTGAAGTTCTGTGCTTTAACTGGTTGAATACCATGAAATGGAACAAAATTATATTTTAGCACGATAAAATACACTTACATACACTTAAGATCATCCTAATTAGCATTATTCGTCTTTTGCGACACAACGAACTTCTCCATTCACCATGCCATTAAATAACTAAACAACATAGTAGGGAAGGTGCGCTATCTCAAACCACATTGTGTAAAAGCTTCTATAAATTTTGTCTCGTTAATCGCCAGATGTATCACACTGTGCGATCAGAGAGGTCAGTCTAGCTGACGAAAAACTATGTTTCGGAGCTCGACTGCGCTAACCACGACTCTGTTATTTTGTATTAAAAGTATCTTTGCATGAAAAGTCTCGTTCGTTTGTTTTTTGTTGAGTTAGAGTAGCCTTCTTGGTCGTTGGTTTACAGGCCGCGGGCCGGTATCCCACCGCTTTTCCTAACTTTAAATTGCGTGACATGCTTATACTGACAACTTCTGCGATCCCCCATAATCCTTTTTACACGATGATCAAAAAGTTTGTAATTTGTCATGAAATATGATATGTTTTGTGGACAGTTTTAACGAGACACTTGCTTGTTTTAAGTTATTAAATATTGCGTCCCTTCGCTTTTTTTATGATGTTTTTCGATTTTTATAAACATTACAGCATACGGAATTCTCAGTTTTTATTATATTTGATGATGAATATGACCTACTTACGTACCTATTCTGATGAATTCGAAATCATATTGTGGATGAATTTTTTCAGAGGTATTCCACTCCGTCAATATTTATTTTAAGTCTACGGCATAAAAGCATAAAATATTTGTGTGCATATAATACTGCAGATACGAAGAGTCGAAGATATTCGTTTATTTTCATGAGCAAGAATTCTGTGTATTATTAACTTTATTTTATTTGCCTAATGTTCAGTCACTGTGTGACCATTTTGTATTTTTTATTACATAAATTACACTTTCGTCTCAGGATCTGGGTATTTACCTATCCTTAAAGGTGCAATTTATCTCAATTGTTTTATTTGGCTGTGTATTCATAAGTTACCATAACGCCGTTTCGTTAAAATACCTATATTTATTAAATTATTTATTTTCGGACATATTATTTCACCTCCATTTTTTCTCGTGACATACAAAACAAGATGGATTTTTACGATGTTCACATTGCAGCTACATTGTTACCTGTACGAAGGCCTAAGACTAAGAGTATATTGTATCATAAATGATATAAAGGCGAGCAATTGTCGCGCTTATAAAAATGGCTAGCTAAGTGGAGAGGAGAAATGAGAAAGCCAGGGTTCAGCTTGACACAAATTTATTTAATGGTCAACGTGGGTTAGGCCTACACTACACGATCAGTCAGTTTTCAGTTGGTACGGATAGGGACTCCCCTGAGTCGAGGAGTATCGGCGTGGAATCCCGATAATGCGACCGGTGTGGAAGTCCTCTTCTCCAGTGGCCAGGTAGGTAGGTCGACAGGACACGTGGCCGTTGCGTGCGTGTGGCGTGTAGCTCGGCTGCGCGGCGTGGTCAGCAACACGAAGGTAGATGGTTGCCGAACCAGCACGTAAAGGGCGAGCCGTAGAAGTAGGTAGAAGTTCCGTGCACCTCGTAGGGGGAACCGTGGAGTCGGTAAGCCGTACCGTGGACGTAAGCGTGAACCTTGGAGTAGTAGCGTGGACCTTGGACCCCGATATTGGGGAAGACACGCACAAGGTACCACTGGTAAGGTCTAGGTCATTCGGCACTTTAGAGCGGGCTAGGCACCTAGAGGACCGCCGTGAGGGTAGGCTCACGCGCAGTCGATGCCGTAGCCCGTGGCCGAACTACCTACTTATTTTCTACCGCATTTCCTAGGTACATTGTCGTGGTGATCCAATAAAATTATAAATTTGCCGTGTAACTTATACGTGCATGGATTTGCAGGGAACTACGTTCGGGCTAAATCCCTAACCGTCGGTCGGCTGACTAGGAAGAATACCTACCTGCTAATCGCCCCCCGTGCAGAAGGTCATCCCAGCACAAATCCCACGTACACACGGCTGGAGATACCCGACGTTATTTCGAGGGAAGTGCGGTCAGGTGTTAGATCTAACGGAATCAAACTTTTTTGGCCCGGTACTTTATTAATTAATAAACATATTTTTTTTAACTGGACTCTGCCTCGCCTACTTATTTCGCCTGCACTAAAATCCATAGGTCTAGGCAGGTAGCACTGTCACACAATAAAATCTCTTATTTGATCCTTACCCTCAGGCAGTTATCTACCTAAATAAAAATTGGTTTAGCATACTTCAAAACGAGACAATAGTTTCGAGCGGTTTAATTTGTTTCAACAATAGTTTTTTTTATTAAAAACTGCAAATGTTGTTATGATGATAATACCTACATAGGCAAGAACATTTTCAAAAAGACACGACAAACAAATGATTGCTCTACAAGTCTGCCACTTCCAGCTGAAGCAAAACAAAATCACAGTTCTAAAAGCAGCCGAAGGGCTCTCACCCCACCACCATAGCTGGTATACCTATTATACGTAAAAGTTTCGACTTTAGAACAATGAATCAAAGAGAAATGGAAAACACAAAATGCTCACATCGTCAATTGTTTTCAGTGTGAGATTACAAACGTGAGCGCAACAAGAAGCTTCAGAGCATCATCCATGTACGCGTAATCAATAGATGTTCATATACAGTAGCTCCACATCTCTGTTTATTCATGTTTGAGGTCCCAACTTTTGCGGGTGCCTCTCAGAACTCGGCAAAACCCGCGAGTTACGATGCTGTAACAACTTTGTGGAGTGGTCTTTGCCTTTGATAAAATATAAAGCTTTTAACTCTCATCACCAAGTTGTGCCGTGTTATTGTAAAATGCAACTTGGGTTTAGAGTCACAAGATTGAAATTACTACTGAAAAATTACACTTGGTTTGTTTTAAGTAGTCTCTTATTTTGCGGTTACACTGCTGCAGTTTTACTGTTTTTTGTAAAGATACCTAGTAAAAAAATAAAATAATATGTTAAAATAAAAACCCTATTAAAGTTCAGTTATTCAGTATTTTTAAATATATTATCAGAATCTTTACAAAATCAAAGGCATTCATAAATATCTAGGACTTATTAAATACGTATGATCAACGCCGATATAGAACAGTTAGGCCAAATATTTACCCCAAAATAAATAGTCCCTTCGGAAATTCCGTTTCGTACCTCTATGTTCATGTAGGCCCATTATGATCGTTTGAAATATGCGTAGTTCCAGCCACCAGTGCCCTTAATTTATGTTCTGTGCGGTATTGTTACAGTCTTAGCGGTGTGTGTTACAGCTGAGCAATTATTTTGAGTGTTAACATGTGTGAAGTGGTTATTTTTGCGTAAAAAATACGCTGTGTAACATAATGGAACAGATTAGGCTCGGGCAGAGTTTTTGTAGATTCATTTTAGCAGGATTTAATGGTTTTTTTTTTCATGGTTATTCACATCAATATACCATATAGGTTCTCATATTTATAGTCAATGTAGTCAATGAATTATCAAAACAGTAAGTAAATCAACTTGCCACTCAACGTTTCCAAAAATACGATGCGCAGTGGTTTACAACTCTGACTGTGGTTCCAAGGGTCACAGGTTGGGATACATGCATATTAATTGAACGACAGATATTAATATAGGTATATATTTGTTCTCTGATATTGGGTGTTAAATTATTCTAATATGTTGTGATACATTTAACCCTGCCAAGTGCAGAGATTATGGCAATAACTTCCAATCTTGGAGGAAACCCATGCGCTAGGACATGTCCTACAGTAGATTATGTACGGGCTGTGTGTTTTTTAATGTTTTTTACCAGAATTCTCCTGTCTTTTGCAAGTTGCCGCCCATCTATCTCATATCCTACATGTTAACAAAACCGCTAAAAGTTTTGGCTCCCGAAAAGCTTTTAACTAAATCCAATTTATATTTCCCCTTATATATTTTTAACTATACTTTATGATGTAATTTATGTGTAATTCGAAAATCTATTTATACAGCTGTTCATTCATTTGATTTTTTCATTAAATGTCTGAACAATTACAGGAATTCGTACGTCTAATTTGAAAACCTTGGCAACCCAAAGCTGTTGATAGTATGTGCTGATTATAGCTTACAAAAAAAACCTGTAACAGAATTTGTATTAAAAAATCTTTAAAGACGCGGTACTTGCGAGCAAAAGCGGGTTTTATTGAAGAAACTTATAAACTAGGCTAACAATATTGACGACCGAATGGTGGAGTGGTTAGTTATTTATTTTATTAATTTATTGAATTATAGTTATGAATTAATACATAAAAATCAAGCTTAATGATACTACAATAATCCTCGCAGGATTGTGCGCAGCACCTTCATTCTGCGTTATAATTTATAAACAATTGACAACTTGTATCTATTAGTAGGTAGGTATCTATTTGAAAGTGACTATAACATATGATTTTAATTACTTAACATTCATAGCAAGCAACAATTATGTAGATACCGTAAGTAGGTATGTATAAATGAAAAATATAATTTATACTATTATTTTGAGGCAGCAATATAGGCACTTAAGTAATAAGTTATCACTAGAGTGTCGATAAAAAGTATTTTTTTAGTGTAATTCTAATATTTGAGTAGGTCAGTGATTGTGACAGTGTCGGTGGGTAGGTTGTTGATGAGTCGCGGAACAAGATAAGAGCTGGTGCGCTCGCCGTAGGAGTTATTTGCTCGCGTTGTAACCAGTTTCTTTTGTGTGACGCGTCGAGTTTGTACAGGTGATTAATTTCTTGTTGAATGTTTGTATTGAAAAACTGTTCTTTAAGAAGCATGAAGTTAACGTTAGTGTATACCGGAAGGGTTTGACAATACTTGAAAAGTTTGGTTTCATCATTTTTGGAAGAGTTTTTAATTTTAGTTGGTACTATTAATTTTAGAAGTCGTACTTGTAGTTTAAAAATGGAGTCAAGATACGTTTTAAATGTGCGACCATAGCTAGTTAAACCATAGTTTATGGTAGATTCACAGAATGATTTGTAGTGACCCTGACTGCTATGCCATAGGTCCCGGGTTCGATTCCCGGCTGGGGCAGATATTTGTTTAAAGTTAGATATTTGTACTCGGGTCTTGGAAGTTGATATTTATATTTAGTATGTAAGTATCTATCTATGTATTTGTGTAGATATATCAGTTATCCGACACCCATAAATCAGGTTCTGCCTAGCTAGAGGTCGGATAGCCGTGTGTGAGGTGTCCCCACACATTTATTTATAATATGTATTTGTAAAAAAAAAAAAAAACGGCCTCGTGGGAGCGGAAGGGTATAGACGTTGGTGGCAGAATGCTAACAAATCTACGCTTCGCCGACGATATAGTCTTGTTCGCTCCGTCCGCATCAGAATTGACACAAATGCTACAAGACCTTAGCACGGCGAGCCTTGAGGTGGGGCTGAAGATGAATAGGTCTAAGATACAAGTCATGACCAATAGCGCCAAAAGTAGGGTCGAGGTAGACGGGCAGGAAATAGGATATTTCGATGAGTATATCTACTTGGGCCAGATAGCATCCTTCGAAAACAGGCAGGACAAGGAAGTCGAAAGACGCATTACCAACGCCTGGAAGAGCTTCTGGTCCATGAAAAATCTTATGAAGGGCACTCTCCCTCTAACACTCAAACGCCAACTCATCGACATGTGTATACTGCCTGTCCTAACCTACGGTGCACAGACTTGGTCTCTGACCGAACATCAGAAGTCCAAACTCAAGGTTTGCCAAAGAGCGATGGAGCGTACTATACTTGGTGTACGAAGGATTGACCGAAACCGGAACACCACGCTACGCTCCTCGACTCGTATAACTGATGTGGGCGCACAGACAGCGAAGCTGAAGTGGGCCTGGGCAGGCCACGTCTGTCGCATGCACCCGGACCGGTGGGCAAGAATTGTCACCGAGTGGGTGCCCAATGATGGACGTCGGCGTCGTGGAAGACCCAGACGGAGATGGCGGGACGACCTCGACAAGTTTTTACCTCAATGGCCGAAGGAGGCACAGGATCGGGACCGGTCGTCAATTTATAAGGAGGCCTTTGCCCAGCAGTGGGACACTAACCAGGCTACATAAAAAAAAAAAAATGTATTTGTAAACTATATACGAGTACTTTTCAACGTTCGTGTTCGTAGTAAGAATTTACCAGACCGCCTACCCAAGCTTATTTAATTTACCAATATATTATGGCATCCGAATAAATTACACCCCGTAAATTTTCGACTTGGGGTTATAACCCTATCAATTTACAGTTTATTTACTCCACACAAAATCTAACTTGACATCTTGAGCTTAATGAACTGGTATTTAATTTTATAGTTCGTTATATCATATTACGTCACAACAATATAGTTCATTGCTACATAAGAATAAGTCATTTATTGGTTGGAAAAAAAGAATGGGCCATTGAGGGAAAATCCTTGTTATCTTTATAGTTCACTTTTCTGAAAGGAAACATTCCTTTATTTTTATTAAGATCCAAATGCAAGTTTATATTTAAAAATACCTCTCCCACTCCCACACTAATCTTTCGCCATCATAAAAAACGCACTCGAACAATACCGGTATAAGTCTCAACATAGTATAAATAACGGTAAAGAACAACAAAGTTTTCTCGTACGCGAATGATTTATCGGGCCGGGTCAACCCTCGGTGATGTGTGTTCCCATGTGCGGTGCGGAGACACTAAGTTGTGCGTCTATTAGCACTTGCCACGGCTGGGCTATTGTAAAATACAGAGTAAATTTTAATACATAAAAGTATTATAGTTTTTATTAGTGTTTTAGAAAGTTATTTACAATAATACTCTTAAAGGTAAGCAGTAGACAAGAACATGTATTTAAATCACTGGTGTCGTAAAATATTTTAAAACCTGCCTGTGGCGTGTTTGTGGAGGTGTGTGCATGACTGTGATTGTGCATGTACTAATACTTATTTTAAAGTCATAGTAGGTTATTAGAAATTTATAGAATTGCTCATAAATATGGGTGATATTCAAAGTAGCTCATAATACTATCCGGTAGTAATATGTGCGTAGTAATTAAAGTGGCTTTTATTTAAAAACTTGCAAATAGTAATTTAACACTCACTTGCAGAATATGGCATCAAGCCTCACCCAAGTTTCTTTCACAACTTTTCGTATACAAATTAAAAGTTCTCGAAACGTTTCAGCCAGATGCAAAGACTCGTGTACACAATGCTACATTAGTAATGCGAGATACACAACTCTGGAATACTTAAAACAATGTCTTTGAATGTTAATTTCTTGTCTTACGGTTTTAACGACATTTTAAAACCTAACCACGTAGGCTCTTGTCAATAAAGCATATGCTTGGCAGTTTCCATCTGGAAAACGAACTTTGTGTATTCAAGGTACCTATTTAATTATAAAATAAACAGTACAACTGAAATGAATTATTTTCGCCTCAATCTATGTGCTTCCACACCACGCAGTGGGAAATTCCTAGAACTCATTGCAATCCATAGCAATAAGCTACGTCGAGCATGTCGTAGAACATGGCTACGCCGTAGCTGCTACGCCGTAGCGACTACGCCGTAGCATATCGTAGCAAAGTGCTACGTGGCTATCGGACACGTTTGACCTAGCCTAGGGCTTACTATTAGCTTGGTTAACGATGTTCGTATTAGGTATATTTATATAACTTTCATGTATATTGTATTTCATATAAAATGTATTTAGGGTGTTGCAAAAAGGGTGACGAAGCGGATCATTCTAAGCGACTTCAGTTCTACAACTTTATAAAATTCAGTATAGTTTCACTATTGCAGCACCCTGTATAATTGTTATGATGACATGATAATGATGATTTGAATTTCTCTGTTATATGTACCGAATAAAACTTCAATAAAATCCTTTATATGTATAATGAACCGAACTTACGCTCATAGTCAAAAAACGATATGTTTCAATTGATTCGCGTACACAAATAAGCAAGTAGGTAGTTCTCGAGTGAATAAACAGAAATCCTATCTCGATAAAACGTATTTGTTTCAAATAAATTAGATAGTACAAAGTTAGTGGGCGAGCAAAGTTCGTTTATCGATTACCCGGCTCAGCGGCGTCTGTTGAGCAATCTCTTCAGTCCTAGAGGGTTACTTTAACTTAACAAAAATGAACAAAGGAGATCCGTCATCAAACCGTTATGTTTTAAGCAATATTCAAGATGCAAGATGGAGTCATGGTAACAAAAGAAGTGATCCAAAACTGTGTTTGTCATAAGGTAGAGTGAGCCTCCAGTAGACGCTAAAGGTCGTCGGATTCATTGGCTCCAACAGGCTGATAATCATCTCCAATAAGTACTTAAAGCCTATCAGCGGAAAAACAAACTTTTAAAATTTGCACTTACAAATGGCTTACTGTCTGACCTATATTATTTTATTAATGAAAATTTACTGGGGTTGAAAATAAATTCGGTACACCAAAAAGATTTCAGTTTCAAGGAACTTATTCGCTTACTAAGGATCTAAACGTTTTCGGCTATACCTACCACGTCAAATCCTAGTATTGTCGCCAAAAATAGTTTTGGTCATATAATTAAGTCTGGCAGGTACGATACAATGCTAGCTCGCTATCCTCACACTCTTTGCGGGTTTCCGTAACTACTAAGTACCACAAATCAATACCTACCGGTATTTATCAAATATATATTTTAACATATGCAGATTTCAGCACGGTGTGTGTGATGATAATAACATTATTTGGCTACGTTTTATCAAAATCAGTTAATCCAAAATAGAATTCTTTGTTATATTATATAATATGAATTAAATTAAATAGAATAACAATGTATTTATAAATATGTACCATCTACTAAAGCTAGGTAAGTTATATAAATCTTGTTATTTCAGGCCAAGATTCTCTTGACATTTTTGTTTGCTTTGTTCGCACATCGAAAGGAATTGGAAAATTCCTGAAGTGGATAAGTATGTGTACAATCCGGTTTATTGAAAAGGAAGATACTTAAATAAAGTAAATCCATACACCACCAAGTTAATATAGAATTATTTACGATTGCTGTTTTTTTGGTTCAGAAGTAGGTATATATATACTATTCGAAATGGGACAACATACAAAATATAACATTGTAATATTATCATAGATTTTCAGAAAAATGTAAGATGTTTTTTTACCAAGGATGGAAAGTACCTACATAATATGTAATTGTTCTTCGTTGTTCACGAGTGATAAAGTATATTTGGAATGAAATTATGAAGAAGCCCACTTAAAATATTATTATATATTGACCGAATGATGTAGTAGTAAGTGGCCCCGACTAATGGTCGATGTATTTTTTTATTGATTTATGTACACTAGGTTTAATTATAATGACTCCCAAGTTCATCGGGTACTCAGACTCAAACAACAAAGTATTATCATGGACATATAAAAATAAGGGTTCCATAAAATACAAGAAAGTAACAAAGACAAAGACGACGTAAATGTTAAACAATTTCCATTCGGCATTGCTTTGTTGTAGGCCAAGGCTCCAGGAATGCAGCTTTAAGACTCCGCGCCTAGAGGGTTACTCTATACTGACGAAAAACGAACGAACGAGACCTGTCGTGCAATCGGCACGTTTAATACAACGAGATAGACTCGTGGCTCGCGCAGCAGCGCTCCGAGACCTCGGTTTTCTTCATATAGAGTGACCCCCCTGTACGCTATTTGGCGAGCGGATAGGCAAGACACAGGCTCGCTTCTGATTTTGAACCGAAACTGAGCAATGGGTTTTGTAAGTTTTACATGTCATTGTGAATTTACATAAATATACATACATACAATTTACTGTCTCTCGACTGGAGCTCGACTGTAATCCGAAGAGGTAGTCAGAGGTGACTTTTGTATTGGTTGAGTGATTGAAGGATGATTCAAAACCTTGTAAGGGTGGGTTGCACCATTTAACTTTAAATATTACAAACGTCAAATCCCTTGACGAGAGAGATCAATCTTCAAGAGATTTGACGTTTGTAATAGTTAAAGTTAAATGGTGCAACCCACACTAAGCCCCTGTTCCACAATGTCTGGTTAGTCGCTACCTGTCGGATAAAATACATGCTGTCACTGTCTAAAAAATAATAACAGAAAGTGACAGCATGTATTTTATCCGTCAGGTAGCCACTAACCAGACATTGTGGAACAGACCCTAAGTATCATGGGTTTTTTACATATATTTTTGTTTAAATAAACGGCATCTTAGAAAGAAAGAAAGAAAGAAAGAAGAAAGAAACATTTATTTGACACACTGAACAATAAACACAGAAACAAAAAAGAAAAGAATACTACAAAAAATATATATGAAAAAAACAGAAAATAATACAATACATACAAACAAGGTTGCTGTCCAGATCGTCAACCACGCCCGGATACCGAGCACCCCACGAACAGCTAGCAACAACCAACATTAAACACCAGTGGATACTAGTGATACATATATATGTATAGTGTTCGTTTCATTTTGTAAGGAAGGCAGCGTTGACTAAAAAAGAGAGGTAAGAAAATATATATTGTTATTTATTACTGTGTTGCAAAGTCAATACACAGAAATTGGAAGTAGGTAGATAAGCTTAGCCTAATTTCTGTAATATTATTTTAAACGTAAACCTCGAAAAGACAGACATAAAATTCGAAAATAAGTACCAGTGTATGTAATCTACGGATGTTTCGTATTATTTTTATATAACACAAAAGATTTCGATTGCTAGAAATGATTGCTTCACCCCGTTGGGAGGCGACGTCGACGGCCAGACGTGACAAGACGGGGGTTGTCAAATTGTTATTCTAAACATGTTGAAATGCCCTACAGGAATTACGAAATTGTTTTGCTTGAAGAATCTATGCGATATGTTCCGGAAATTGAAGTTGAAATCATTTGAAACATTCGTAGAATGTAACGCGAAGATTTATAAAATTACAGGGCGGCCTCTTGTAGATAATAATAAAATACACTATAATCTCAACAGCATCATAACAAAGACTGTTTTAAAGTAATTCGGAGAGCTTTATAAGATGGAACATCCAACTAGAGCCAACTTGCTTGAGATTTCACGGCGGACTAAATTACTTTCTGAGAGTGACGAAAGATTATGAAATACTATCTTGGAAAACTTGAGGTGAATCTTGAATCTTCATAAGCTACTTACGTTTCCTACTGTAAATTTTAAGTCATAATAATAAATGCTAAAGAGTTTTATGGGGCGTCACTCTCTGCATAATATCTTCAACAAATGAATATCATAGACATAATATATATTATTAAAAAGTAACTAACTTTCAGGTCCAATTTTCCATCTGGGGCTTGCCATATATATATATTTTTATTTTGATTTAATTTATTTATTTACTATCATCATCTTAGTTACCATTTTAAAGTGGTAAGTGAGTTCGAAGTCACTTGTAAAGTATATATTCAGTATCTCGCAGTCATCTCAATCTCATTTGTGGTTAAACTGATGGAAAAAAGTTAGAAAATAATATTTTTATCCATGCATAATCAAATTTCCGCTGCTCAAATAAAAGTCGCCTTCAAAAGCAAAACCCCGACGTCTACTCTTTGTGGTGAGAACTTACACAAAATCGCTTTATGAAATTTTAATTAGAACTGAAATACTTGTTTACTTTTTAAATGATACTGGTAGCATTTACAGTAAATGTTTTTTAAATAAATCGTAACATAGATGAGTTGACATTTTTATAAATTAATTACTTAAAACGATTTTTGAAATAAAACTAAACCACTTTTTACCGACTTTGTTTTTCAATACATTTATGGCTTTATTCACTGGTTACACATAAGGAATTAATGCAAAGTCCGGATAAAACATTACTTAATCTTCTTCTTATCGTGTCTGTCATATACCTACTACATTTTATTTAAGACCACGTATTTCCCGTTTCTGTAAACCATCTATAAGCAAAGATATGGCTCGGGTGTGTGTATAAGATGCAATGTCTTCTAAAATGTATAGGTTCTCATTATCGACCCCTATGGCGGCGGTCTCGCTCCAGCATCTGTTACCCTTCGACTTACGAGAATGGTGCCATAAATTATGCCCATAAATCACCTAAAAATTTATCCGGGGTCGTTAATGAAAGCCCGTGATTGTTAGGAAATCTGGTCATGTTATTTGTTTTTTTTCCTTTTTAATATTATTCAGAGGCTAGGGCAGGATATGAGAAATATTTTAGGAAGGCATAGGCCGTGATATTTAGCTGAAATTAAAATAATGAGTTTTGAATAAATACCTCTCAGATAAATCAACACTTCAAAATTTGTTATAATCCTTTCCAACAAAGTGAGGAGCGCCTGAGTTTTCATTTCCACCGCAGAAGGACTTAAAACTACCTACGTACGTAACAAAAAAAACTTTTCACTATAACAAAACACATTTTAAAACTGTTCCCATCACGATTTCTTTCTGACTGCCAGCCGGATGTAAAAGTTTGCGAGGTTAACTCAAAAGGAATTCAAGACCATGCAAGAGCTGCAGAGTTAGTTTATGAAGTGTCTTTCCTGTGTTTCCAAGTTTCCAAGCTACAACCGCGCGCTGGCAGCGTTCAATGGGAGCCGCTATGGTGCATTCCGTGTGAATGTTGAATACGAGTTGAAGTTGGCTTGGGGAATTCAAAATTCGAATGATTTTGTTTTTTTACCGCGATACTGCATGGCACTGTTTTGTGCCAGTATCTACTTATGTATTTTTAACGCAGACTGAATGCCACTGTTTTGGGCCAGTATTAATTGTTTTCTTTTAAATATTGATGCCTTGCCGAGCAGTGGGACACGACACAGGCTGCATAAAAAAAATAAAAAAATATTGATGCCGTCATTATAGCTACTGCTAAAGTCGCTAATTTAATTATATTTTTATTGTTAACCATGACGTGCTCATGTTCCTTAATAGTAGCCTCAGGCTCAGCCTTAGTAGAAGTTACCCAGGAATAGAGAAAAAATATCAAAGGAAGGAAGGCAGGCAGATCTTATGGACATTGAGATAGAATTTCAACTTTCTACCTTATCTATTGCAAAAAAATATTATCAAAATAATCGTGAATACTATAAATAGTATATATAGTAATATTAAACGTTAAAATTAGGTATTGAATAGGTACATGTGAGCATATAAATATATACCTACATATTAATATAAGTACTTACTATATGAACTAAATATTTCGTCAGAATTTCCGATAGAACGCTTGTTCTACTATCGACATACTTTGTGTAAACTGGTATGCTTCGCTGAGTAAAAGGGCACTTTCACCCCTCCCTTTTCCTAACCGACTGGAAAGAAAACACAAGCTTTTGACCGCTACCTCCGGTAAACTAAAACTAATACGCAACTAAGGGGAACATACTTGCTACTAACTATAGATACTAAAAGATTGTTTCATAAAGTAATATCACTAATTAAAATGGCAATAGGCCCGCCCCCTATTACATTGGGACTAACATAACACTGGTGAAAAGTGGGTGCAGCAATGCACCTCTGCCTACCCCGCAAGGGAGTACAGAAGTACAAGGAGTGAGTGTTTATAAAAAAAAATATATATCACTGAAAAATTACATTATACCTCTCCTTCCCAATGGCCCGATAGAGACCTCCACTTTTATAAAAAAACAAAATGCATTAAAGTCTGCCTAATAGCTCTCCTTTTAAGTAAAAAAATATAATCCAATTAATGGTCTTAAGACGATGCTTAATGGGTGTTTATGAATTGCACTTTGAAAGGTCTTCTGTTTCTAGAAATAACGTCTATATAATCGCTACTCGTGCTACCTTTACTCTGAAATAGATAAACTTTAAAAATAAACTCAATATTAACTATAGCTACTTTGTTGTGAAAAAGCTAACGAATGAGGGCGGTCAAATGCAACGAGATGGAACGCTTCGAAATTTACTTAGATTGAGAATGACCTAAACAATTTGATAACATATTTTTTATTTATAGTGTTAGTAAATGGGTAATTATTAAAACTTTATATATTTTTTGTTGTAGAGAAATTCGTTTGATTCTATGATTTGAATGGGACGAATTTAACTATTTTATTTACTGCTATTCTAATAAGCCAACTATTGAAATAGATAACTTTGTAATAATAACTTTAAAAGCCTTGTGAAAGAAAATCGTAAGCTACTATTACTTACTACTAGGATACTTAGGTAGCGAAAGAGTGAAGTGCACCTACTCACAGGTTTTCACCTATAGTTGAGCAATAAACTTGTGTACTTCATAATGCGTACTTACACAACAGATGTCGACAATGTGCCAAGTTTCAGTATAAATCAAACCCCTTTAATGTTCCTGGGCTATTGGTTACCGTAGGGTCAAGAATTTGTTCCATTCAGGACTTCTAAAGTCACTCTTCTCTAAAAAACCTATTGTAACCGAGTAGCAAGTTTATTTTCTGTAATAATAAATGCAGATTTAAATATTGTTTTGATTATTTCGAACAATTATTGGTTATTGTGTTTTTTTATGTACCTATATAATCAATTTCCTTTGTCAATTTGCATGTGACAATATAAAATTGTATCCTATCTTTTGTATTTTATTCGTAATTATATAGAAATTCATATGATGTTGACCCACTCTTTAAGGGTGGACGGGTCAAAGTAATTCCTTAACGTTGGGTCAAGTAGGTAAAAGTGATTTACCGAACCCATAAAGAGGAGTTGAACAAGCTATATTACACTTGTAACTGGGGTTTATGACTGCAAGCCTGCAGATGTATTTATTCACCTACCTATATATGTATTATAGGATAAACCTACGATGAGAGCGTGCAAGCAAAGCCTGCCTATCGTTAGATATATTGGTACTATATGATCAACACTATCCTTTCACCAGCATCATCACAATCATCACCCCTGAAGTTTTGATTCAAAATGTTTTGTGATTTAACAATACGGTATTCGTGCTTTCATTTTATTTATTTTTTATTCCTGCTCTGTTTTCGGGAGTTACAGTATCAGTATTCGGTAGGCTACGAACTGGTTTATTATATAGTTATTTTTATGCACACCACAATACAATAAAGGATGTGACATTCTCCCAAAAACTAGAACCACGTAATCTACCGTACAGTAGTAATACTCTAAACCCTTAAAATAATTTTCTCCGAAGAATGAAAAAACATTTTTTACTACAATTACGTAGGTGTGAGGTGAATTATCTAGTGCCAGTATAATATTGATGTACCATTATTACCTCGCATTGGGCGTCGTGGGCCTAAGCAAACCTCTCTAATACTGAACAAACGAACTTCACGACCCCAGCCGAATTACCTCCGCCCTCAAAGAAAACTTCAGGCGTCCATATCGCCCCTTCCTCGTCAAAAAGTCGAAAGAAAACAAAGAAAGGACATCAGCTGATAAAACTTTATTAGTTTAGAATATTGTGCTAGGGTGCGAATATCTCCTTTGTGCTTTTCAACTATACAATAGGCCGTAAAGGGGTTGCGAGATATCAGACTAACGATGCCATTTTTATCACCGTCCCTTATTTGTGTAAATTCTTGTAAATTAAGCCCGCATTCTTATCTACCTAGAGTCGAGCGAATAAATACGTTTTTGTATCTTTGTAACCCTTGTCCAAAAAGTGTTTATATTTGAATGTAGGTATGTGGCTGCGTATATAAAAAATCTGAGTCTAATTTATTTTTTCTTTTTATTTAGTCTGCGAAACATAATGATTAAGTAAGTAATTTAGATTCTGAAATTTACCATCTTTTCAATCTTTCCAGTGTCTAGTGTACACGGGAAATAAAGATTTGAATTGGATTCGAATGATTCAGAGAAAGTTTAGAGTCAATCAAAATGCGTTCAGCCTTTCAAGTAAATTGGTGAACCTAGTAAAGGCAATACTAATACAGTGATGTACGCCGTCCAGTACAAACATTTCAAACTCTATCAAGTAAGGCGACCACTTCAAAACAAGGAAGGGGCATTAAACTAATGAAACCTGCACAAGTTGTTTATTCGTCGACCCCCACCGTTATAAGCTGCAATATGTCAATTGAGAGACTGAGGGGTCACACCTTATAACAAAAAACTAAGTTTCCGAGCTCTGCTGCGCAAGCCACGACTCTATCTCGTTGTATTAATCGTGCCGATTGCACGACAGCTCTCGTTCATCCATTTTCGTCAGTATAGAGTAACCCTTCAGGTTTCAAGTCAAATAGTTGGGGTAATGAAGTCGACAAGTGTAAGTAGGAGGTAGTGAGGTGAGACTAGAGACTTGGCGTTGGAATAACTAATGCAGATGAAATGAAACACAAAGGTAAGAAAATTGTGGACTTTGAAGTCTGTGATAACTGTAATTTTATTTAGTCTCTATTTAGTTTATTTATTCACACTTCTTCAAAATATAATAGAATTCTAAGACATTTATCGGAATTTTGTTTACATAATTTGAGATGTGTTTTTCGCTTCCTGCCAATCGAGATGCATGTAAAAATGCATGGCCAAATAAAAATAATTTATAATTTCATTGGGACAAGCCACTTACATCTCAATTTAAATGCGTGAGGTTGAGAATACCCTGCCTGGCACATCTCCATTCGCTTGTTCTGCGCTCGCGACTCTCTGGGAGGTCACTCTAGCTTACAGAAAACAGGGTGCTGCTGCTGTCTATCCACTACTATATCTCATTGCGTTAAGGGTACCGTTGCATGACAACTCTTGAAGGGCTAGTACGAGGCGCATTTAAGACATGGCAAGAGTTTTGCATCGAGCTCACTCACATCGCTCTGCCTCAAGAGCGATCGCGACGGAGAACTCTTGTCACGTCTTAATAGCGCCCCGTGCTACAGGGCTTTTTCGTTATATTTTTTGTCAAGCTGGAGTAACCCACCGGCTTCTAGACAAACTTTAGAGGCGATCCCGGATCAGGAACGGAACTTTGATTTTACATTGAAATAGTTACGGCAGGAATTTGCAACAGAACAAGGAGGCTACGAACTGCGGAGCCGCCACCTGTACGACTGAATTACACCTACACAAGTATACATGGTAGAGTTTCTTCAGTCAGAAGGGCTAGCACGGGAAGCAGCAAGGCGCGCTTCAAGAAGTGCCAAAAAAATTGTAACGCGCGGCCACGAGAGCGAGATAAATTTTGTCACGTTTTCACGTGCGCCCCGTGCTAGGATAGCAGGTCAAGTTCCCGACATACTTAGTAATTTTCTTACTACTTTCACTACCACATATTTTATTACGTGGGTACTTATTGAAACACAATAAAATATTGGGTAGATTTAATGCTACCTATCTGATCGCGCTATAGTTTAGTTTTTACATAGGTGCTGACAAAGGTGGATCCAGCTTAGTGTTTTAATTATACCTGTTATTGTCTCGTCCTCGATAATGAACTATTTCACTAAGGTAGTATATTTCCCGGTTACATGATGGCGTCACACGCCCGTAACAGCAGACTGACAAAACTTAAATGGAGAAACAAAAAAAGCAACTTTCCATTCGTAAATATTAGCATTTTTCTTAGTCCGTATTTTTTTAATTTACTGAATTTTATTCGTGTAAGTACCTACTTATGTATAAATGTAATCATGATTCGTTTTTTGGGAAGTCACGCAAATTAAATTAGCGGTGAGCGGTGCGGCCTCATTTTATTAGTTTCTCAATTTCGTCATAGACTTCAGTATTTAATTTCCTTGGAGCTTCCATTATTGGGCAATACCAAGATTGCGGAAGTTTCGGAGAGCCGTGAGGCGAAACTTGAACTCGACGCTGTGTGAGGTCAATTTCATATATTATTCTGACGTAGGTATTAAATGAAATGGTTAAATTTATAGCAAATTACTACAATTATGTGGTTTGTAGGGGCTATTCATATAGGTGAAGTAATTTTGTTGGGTAGTTTTAAAAGGGTAGATGATCGAATGATTTTGTAGTTAGTGACCCTGACTGCAATGCCGAACAACCCATCTGACTGATGAGATCGAAGTGTTTTGGTGTGGTTGTGTAAAAACATTAGTATGCATTTGACAATGATCGAGGGACTTTTCCTTTTAAAATGTTTTAATTATTCTACGGACGACAAAAAATATTGTTAGAAGGTAGCTTTGAAATATCTCCCTTTTTAACTGAAATAATAACTTAATTGTACACAAAACAACAAAGACGACAAAATCACGAAACAATTACCTTCAACAAAGTTATTTACAAAGAAAACTTTTACTAACGATAACGGCCTTTGTAGAAATAATTCTTATTTTAAGTTTCGGACTCCAAATTTTCGAGTTGAAAATTCTGACACTTCTATTCAAATGATGTAATTTGAATTGCTAATTAATTATTGACACCCCAAGTAAATATTTATGAAGCTCTCAATTACAATTTGCAACCGTTTGACGGATATCTGTGACCGAGTTCAGTTACAGACACTTCCTAAACTAAGTGATCTTATTATTAACTTCATTAAATATTTATGTTGATGTTTCTTAACCCTTCACTTTAAATGCGATATTCAAAACTTTGACACAGTTAAAAGCAAAGTGAGAAAAAATTGTACTTGATATTACTCTAAAAAAGATCCCGACGAATTGAGAACCTCCTCCTTTTTTTGAAGTCGGTTAAAAATGCAATTCAATTCAAATTTTTTTTTCGAAACGTTGAAATTCAACAAACTTTGTCAAACAACAAAAGTTGCTCAGACTACCTACTCTGAGTCACCCATCACCCATCATCGGCTTACTATTATTACACCCTATTTTAAGCAATCTGTCTGTATACTGACAAATGAAAGAACTGGTTTTAAATTACGTTTCTTATTTAATGTAGGCATTTTTACCTCCACTGAATTTAAGTGTTTTAATTGCTTTAAGAATAAAAAATATAGCATACAATATATTAAGAACAGCATGTTAAACCTCCAAAAGTTTCATAAATCAAATACATTTTACGGGCATATCTCCGTATCATTTAGCAACAAAGCTTCGAGGTTTTGTAGAATTATGAAGAGGAAAAAGCAATTTAGGCGAATCTTAACATTCCCCATGTGAGTTTTCAAGGAGCTTAAATTATGTGGAACCGTTGAATATAAAGACGAGTGTACGAGCGAGGAATTCAATGATATCGTTATAAAATGGGTGAGGGCTGTTAACAGGAGATAATAACCTATTAGGGAAATTTTCCTGAAATACCCCCTCCCCCCTCCTTACCTGAGGCGATAGAGCTAATTAAGTATGTGCGGGTCGGGTTTTTTGAGTAGGAGTCTCAGGAGTGAGAGGTAGGTTGTTTAGTAATTTGGTGAGGATAAATAGATATAACGAGGAACTAAGACTAGTATGGTAATGAATTTAATTATCAACCTATAACGTATTTTAATATTAAAAGGAATATTAACAACAACAAGACGGGACAAAAACTCCTTACATTAGTACAAGGCGTGATTGTTAATATATGTAAAATCTGTAGATTTTATAGGATGCCAGCGTGTGAAATGAAGTAGCTTCCGAACTCCTACACACGAGTATTAACATGACTTCGTGAGCGTGAACTTTGATGAGAGCAAATTTAAATTTCAAATCATTACGAATAAATTTGGAAGGCTAGCGCCCACGCTTTAATACTTCTTTTGGCACGTTTTTAAGTCTACTTAGAGTTAGTTACCACAGGTGTCTAGGATTGCATTTTTAATATAGCTTACTATTTAAAAACTTATTATCATTTTAGTGGCCCATGTTATTAATGCCAGTCCAAAACAATTTAGGACACATTCTAAGAAAATTATAATAATCTTATGTATAGCGACTCCTATTTTTTTTGACACACCCTAGCATTTTTTACATAATTAAATTAGCTTTCTAGAACGTAACTTACTAAAATTGTGACATGTCTGCGAATTTGAGAAAATCAGTATAATCGTTAATAATTGTTGCTCATTACTTCATTATTTATCGGATGTTTAACTGCTGTGAGGTTATAGCAAAAGTGATTTATCTTACTATTGATTAAGAAACACTCGAGCACTCTAAGAAAAGCATAATCGATACTTTTTTTTTTAAAGAAACTGAGCTTAATCGAGTGGCATTTCGCAGACTGTACTCGCGTTATTGGAAAACAATTAGGATTTTATTTCTGTGAATTCGAAAATTTTACTACCCAAAGGCTTACTGGAGTTTATGGTTCGGCTAAATATTAAGAAATGTTCTCCTGCGTCAGTAAAATAAGCAAAAGTTGTAATAAGAACATAATTCCTACGGTAAATATTATTAAAAAAAAACTGTTTAGCATGGGAAACTCTCATTTTCAAGGTTTTATGTAATGAATACGTATATTTTTATGGAAGAAAGGTGTGTATTTTATTTGAAACACCTGAAAATCTAATCCCTATATTACCATATTTAAAGTATTACCAAGTCATTAAAACACGTTTCATTATCACACAAGAACAAAATTTACATATTTACATAATGTACAATATTGTACATACATAAATTAGTTGAGCGGTGCATACTTTTGATTTTGCGCACGTCTGACATTAACTTAGTATTTGCTGGAGGCATTTCAGACACTTGATTATATTAATTTGATTGAAGTTAGGTGGGTAATTGGTAAACCTAGAAAACCACACAGCATGTAGGTACTTTCACTATTTTTTAAGCTAAGCGTTCATGCACCTTTAAGTATCGTAATCGTACGTATCGCATCAAACGGATTATCATAAATGTATGAAAAAACGGATGACATGGACGCACAACTTGTGTAAATTTCTATACAAAGAATACCGAATTCCATGCGTCCGTTGCGCTCGATGCCATAAGATGCTTGTGCTTACCTTTAAAAGGCTATTTCATAATAAGTGGGCATTTAAATTATGTGAGCTACCTGGTTGTGTGTAGCCAGCCAGCCATTACTACAATAGGTAGCATTTGTATATTAAAAAACTACTTCCTGTGCACTTCCCTACATAAGTAATAGTAACACTAATGCCAAAAAGTATACACAGACACACACACACGCACGTACACGCACGCACATACTACACGACTTCAAACAGAATGGAACAGCTATGGCCGTCTTTTTCACACATTTAAGTAAATTAAGGCACAGCACAACACGTCCTTTGTGTAACAAATTGAATCAGAAGACGAAGAGGTAGGTCTAATAAATTAAATGTTAAGTGCTCGGAACGGCATGTTCCAGAGTTCTGGAGAGAAGAGCAGCTACTGGTAGTGGATATCGTATTCTACATGGTGTTGAAATAGGTATAGCAAGCCGAAGGAGGGTGCGAAAAGGGAACTTATAGATACTAAGCCGAAAGCTAGAGAGTCAGGATGTCATTATGAACAATATACGACTTTTGACCCTTGACGAAAACTGTGCTCCTCAGGAAAAAAAGTCAAGTGACCAACAAAGTGGTAGACCAAAAGTTAACAGAACGAGCTAATTCACCCGTTTCAGGCTAAGTATAAGCACAGAATAATAACTAGGTATAAGTATAAGTACCCTTTTTGCAACACGATACACAATATACCTGATAGTCTATTTTTTTTTTGGTGAAATAAGCAGTAGAGGTAGTTATGTATAGTGAAAACGTATCTCTCATTTTCAGTGCTCTACGATTCTAAGTGCCGCCGCGCTGTAAAAGCCCGTCCCTTACTTACGTTACTCTTTGTGTAGATAATTTCATATAGCTAATTACAAGGGTTCTGTTAAATCTGATTGGATTGATGACTCACTCGAGTGCGGCCCGCTCGTGTGCGATCGATCGCGACTGTCGAACTCCGGAACTTTCGAGTTACAACCTGAATATTATTATGTTGGTAGCAAAATTGGCTTATACTGATACAGAGCGTTGCAAAGGTTAGAAATTTACTTTACTAAATCTAAATATTCAAATTCTGTTTCCGCATTGGACATAGGTCATTGTAACATAGGTAATTGTAACATAGGTCAGGAAAATCGTAAGTTTAGTAGGCCTTAACAAAATAATGAATTGTTAATACTGATAACCCCGTGTTCATAGAATTTACAAACCCTCTAAGTTCTACGAATACGGGGATAAAACACAAATTTTACACGTGTCATAAAATATGCGTAAATAAAACTTTATTTATCGGGAAATTGGCGAATAAATTATTCGGTCTCATAAACTTTGGGAAAGTTGAGGTAGCGAAGAGTATGCCCGAACAAAAGTTCTGTTACTTCATGATCATGTTCGCGGGATAGATAAAAAATAAATATCTACCTTACAAGGAGTTCATAATTACTGAAAGGTCCAGACAGTTTACTGGACGGAAAATATGATGTTATAATTTTTCATCATAACTAAGGTATACCTATGTACTACCTACTACTATATTACTACATTAAACATGTCAATAAAATACCTACCTGATCGCAATAACCTTGAATAGTGCCTACAATGGAAATACGTGGGTGCAAATTAGCGAATAGCAAATCGTTACACGATTTCATTAATAGGTGTAACAAAATTGCACCCTATATGGGTAATAACAAAATACCAGTGCTAGTGCTGTAATCACCAAGACGAATAAAGATGAACACTTACCTAAGTAGGCAACATAATTATAGCTATGTAAGATATTGAAAATGAAAATCTTTACACATCTCTTCGGTCTTTGAAAAATTCCATATCCTTCCCTCACCTATTATATTTAGATGTTTCTTAACATTATTTACTCTTCAAATATTTAAATTGTTTATAAAGTAGGATTGTACTCCTGGAGAGTTTAAGGTGTAACTCGAAGTTAGGCCGAGATAGCGCCATAATTCTATTTATTTAAGACTCAACTTTTGCAACTATGAAAATTGTCCTCGGAATTGAGTTTCCGCGCGTCGCCTGTAAAAACGGTAGCAGCCTTATTACGATGGTAGAACTCTAGTCTTCGAGTTTTAGCTGAAAGAAATCTTTAAACTTTGTTTTACTACTTATCCGGTGTACAGCGTAGAACTCGAGAAGCGTCACCGTTTTACGATTAGCATTACGCCCGACACGGTAAAGCGTTAAATTTATAAAATGTCGCCGATTATACCACAAAAGACCTCCGCGTGAGCAAACTTTTCCCTTTATCCTAGGGATGTGCTGAGGGGGAATCACCTTATTTATTCAAGGCAAGCTATCGACTCTCGGGTAACGGTGCGAAGACAACGTCTCTTCCTTATTACGAATAGCTATTTTGTATTTATACGATCCGGCGACATGACCCCCGCGGGAACAGTCGGCAAACAGCAGCCGAGCTGGAGGGTTACTCTATACTGACAAAAAACGAACAACCGAACTGTGTTGAAATCGTCACGTTTAATGCAAAGTAGAGTCGTGGCTCGCGCAGCAGCGCTCCCAAACTTCGTTTTTTGGCCACGTAGAGTGACCCCCCTGGAGCCACCCGCGTAATGTGCCGCCGCACGTGCCTCGAAGTTTTCATTTAGAGCTTAGGTTTAGTTGCATGTAGTTAGTGTTAAACAATGTTTCGAGAACCCAGTCCTCTGGAAACTCTGTAAATGAGAACTTTCATACCTCCAGCGCACAGTCTTATATGCTTATCTAAACACGTAGAATTAGAGTCTTTATAACGCAATTCCAAGTTAAATTGCGACGCTAACTAATGCTGGACCAACTATTAACTCTGCAGGGTATAGTAGTAGCTCTTTCCTGCTTTAGGATAACTTTATTTTGATGGATAACGTAAAATAACATAAACTAGAAAAATATAAGACCTTCCAAACAATGTCTGTATGTAAGGGTGCTGGCATCACTCACATATTGCAAAGATAAAGTAACAAAGAGCTAGTTTTTCCGTTAGTTCACTCGTTAATCCCGTTCTTTGAGAATCGGAAGCGATGCGTTGCGAGCGTCCTCTAGTGGCATCGTTCAGATCTGACGGGGTGGGTGTGTGAGTTAACTCTGCCTCCGTTAGAATATTACTTTCGAAGAACCTTTGAATATTTGAACTACTTTCTGTTGAAGAAGCGAGTCGTGTTACGTTAATACTAATAATAACATTTAATTACACAGCCCATACTGCCTATCCTTATGCGGAAACAAATCACTACTAACGAGTTATAATAATATTGCAAAATAATAGCTTTGTATACTAGGCTTACCCATAAGCCAAAACACTTACACACATGTGTATATGTGAACACAAAAAATATAGGTATGTTTTATTAAAAATGTTCAATGATTTTTATTTATTTTATTTATTTTTATTTAATACTTTATTGCACAAATATGAGAAATAAGTGTACAAAAGGTGGACTTAATGCTAAAAGATTTTCTGACCAATAATTCTTATACTCGTATTTGTTTGTGTTTTTGCCATTTCCGCGGATATACGTCGGACATCCGTTTCCGCCTCCTATGCCGGTTCCGGTGAAATACTCCAGTTACAAATCCCATCTTTTTTGAAACTCCAGCGGCTATTCCTCTTCAAACATGCACAGAGAAGCAAAGAGTTTATTCTCGTTAATCCAATAACAAAACTTTACATCTGTGAAAGTTACACACGTCCTTTGAAAACACAACTCTTTAGTTTAGTCCACTTATGTATTCAAAACTACGAACTAAGTAATGCCCGTTTTAGTTTTTCTTTCCCTTTGAAAAAAAGAGTTTATTTGGGCTAACAAACTAAGCGTAGCATAGGCCTCTTTACCTTTCGTAGGAATAGTAAGGATAAAAACTGAACTTACACTAATAAGTTTATACATGTATGTATGAAAAGCATATATAGTATAGTAGATAGACTACCTAATTAAAAATAAAAGGTGTAAATATTTTTGGTGTCGTATTTTTAATCGTTTACCTCCATTTATATTCTAGGCACCGGGTGGTTGTTCCTAGTATGGTTTTACAAGACCATAAACCTCGACGAATTTAATACCAAGCTCAGCACGTAACTACTAAACTTGTAACCTAGAATAACACTGGTGCACAAAATATCCCACCATATAAATTCTACTTCTAACACACTGTCTTTCAAAATTAACACTTTTAGGTATTTAAAATATTAAATTTATATTTTCTATGTTATTATAAGTGGTCAAAAACGTTCAACTACTGCTGCTTTTCCGGTCATACTGGGTTCTTTTCCGGGCCCCTATACTTAACCTTATACCTAAGGTAGGTACCTACGTATTACATATTGCTATGTACTTATCAAAAAATCTAGGCCATTATTTCTTCCATACACTAGCTGTAGCGTTGACACTACACGCACACTCATGCACAAGATAGCATTCACCCTGTCAAGCATAACAATCTGTGATGTACCTACGTAATAAGGGGTCCGATCCTTCGGCCAGTACGGCCTTTGTTCATGGGATGATATACGAGAAATACGTCTAACATCATAGGCGTTTTCCGTTCAATTCCTCGTAAATAATTCAATGGCGTCACGGTGAAATGGTAGCTTGATATCGTCGCTGCAGGTTCATATTTTACGGGTAGTGCACCACTGCCACGGCACAGGCCGGGAAGTGCAGTAGTGCTGGCGCAGTTTATCTATTTGAATCTGTGGACATCCTGAAATTCGAAACATTATTATAGTTACAAAGTATTACGTATTTCGATAATAACGCGATCATTTTAGTGCACATACTCTAAATTTTTTACTATTAAAATTGTATTTTTGTAAGTTTACCGTATCTACAGGGTGTTGCAAAAAGGGTATACTAAGCCGAAACCTACATGTGCAGCATGGTATATCTAAGCCTGAAACTGAAATCAGAATTTGCAAATTCGCGAAAAAAATAATTAATTTTCCATAGTAAAAAGTCACGTGACCAACAAAGTTTCTATGGAAAATGAATTTTTTTTTTCGCGAATTTTAAATTCTGATTTCAGTTTCGGTTTACCGTTATACAAATATTATTATATTAAGTATTTACAAACTACCTACTATATATTTTAATAAATTAAATAAGTAGGCCATAGGGCACTACCTACCTTAATAGGTAAAAAATATTTTCTAGGTCACCGCCGTCGTTTGGCAAGGTTCCCAAGAGGCTGGCCGCATTGCCCCGCTGAATGGCGAGGCTTATCCTTTGTCCAAGGTATGTGCCAGCCCTTTGGTCGCCGGAGGCGTCGATGAGCCGTGTCGCAATTTCCTTGTATATAAGTTTTGGTTTTGTATACCAATTTTGCAACACCCTGTATTTAAGTCTGTAGACACTTTGAACTCCGAAACATTATTATACTTCAGTATTTCGATGTAATACAGTTTTTGATCAAGTTATTGATTATAAACTCTATAAAATTGTGGTCATTCGCCAAATTCTTTGTAAGTACATTTATATTCTTAGAAAACCATTAAGTATCTACTAGAAACATTGAGTGAGATTAGAGATATTAAGAATAGACGGTATAAATTTGCACACCAGTTTTATAACGAATCGTACATATTTAATTTAACATGCACATACTGTACCTCCTTAACACTTCACCAGTGACGTTATTAATGTGGGCGAGAACAACGGGACACCGGCCTTGACTGTCGCCGCGCCTGTGTTGCCAGCGTATGGAAATCGCACTCGGGTTGCCATTCACACGCTTTTATCAACAGCCGGCAATACCGATCGATACATTGTGTACGTATTACTGTTACTGTACCTACATTAGAGTAAGAGTAAGGCTGCGTGTCGAGTGTTGGAGTAAGCGATAGCTATCGCTTGTTTTTACCCCTAGTTGTAGTGCTTATTTACAACGGTTGGATTGATTTGAATGTTTCATAAAAAATGTATCATGACTATGTTTACGCCTCCTCGAGTGACGCATTTTGACAACAAAACCAAAAACTTAGAGACTGAAATTAGAAAAAGAGCTTTCACCATTCCGATGTATAGTGCCACAATCTTATCTGTTCCGGTGACGGCCTCGCTGTGATCGAATCCAGTGATGCCATCGATTAAATTTTGCCGTGGTTTAAACGACAATGCATTTCTGCTAGGTATTACCTATTTTTATAATTAGGTACATTCATAAATATAGATAAATCAAAATATAGGGTCGATAGTAAATGAAAGAGGATATAATATATCAAACGACATTTGTTGTAAGTATAAAAAATTTGTCCACGGCGAACAGATACAAAATTAGTTCTGATTATGTTCTGATATAAGACATTAAATCTAGATTTTACAATGATATAGGTAATATTATTATCTGTGTGTCGCGGGAATAACGAGATAGAATAAAGTCAAAGTCAAAAGTCAAAATTTTTTATTCATCGTACAAATATAAAATTTTCTGATGAACGTCAATTTTTACAAATTACTCTCCGTTCGGATAAGGGGGGGCTCTTTCTGTCTAAGGAGAAGAACGGAGGCAAGAAACTCCTGAGCCATCTTTTCAAAAAAAGACTTAAAATTCGTTGGTATACAATACATATAAGCTTAATTATTATTATTATAATAATATGAGCAGAGCTAACTACTTATCACAGCCATGCATTAACGTCCTCTAAGTAATCATCAATTCTATAATAAGCTTTTTTACTGAGTTTCTCTTTAATGTAACACTTAAACTTATTCTCTGGCATTTGAGCAACTTCTGCTGGAAGCTTATTATAAAATCTAATACAGTACCCTAAAAACGATTTATTAACTTTCGCCAGACGCATCGCTGGAAAAGCCAGCTTATGCTTGAATAGAATAGAATACTACTTAAAAAAAAAACTATTTAGTAAGTACTTAATTATTATTTATTTATTTATGAACACTTTATTTTATATTTTCTAAAGTAACAAGAAACAAGAGCATACAATTAAAATAAATTCAGACAATGTACAAAGGCTAATCGCCAAAAATCCAATTCTTCCAGCCAACCCTTGATACTCGTAGGGGAAGAAGAAGATGTCATTAATCATTATTATTTCGTCTAAAATCGCTGCAGGTGCGAGAAATTCTTCTTGGTATACTGCCTAAGGTATAGGTACGCAGTTTCACTCACACCTGTAATCAAAGAAAAATTAAGATTATATACTTTCATCACTACCCATCCCGTCCCTACTACTGGGGTACGGGTCTCTCGGGAAAATATTAATAAAATTACATGTGAGTATATGGGTAAAATTATTCGTCATATTTGGCAACACTACTCGTAACCTGTAGCCGCTGCAACTCGTTCTTCCAATTTTTCAAACGGAATTAAAGGCGCCTGAATACGTTATTCTTCCTGCATAAAAGCCAATATATCTAGTATTACTTTTCTTGCATCACTTTTCAGCGCTTTTAGCATTATTTCACCCAGAAAAATCACAAAACAAATTAAATAACGTAGCGTCAGCCTCTCCGCAGAAATTGACAACTCAAATAACGCACAGAGTATGAAATGACGTTTGACAATGACGTCTCGTTAGTACACATTTTGACCACCGGAACAGATAAGATTGTGGCACTATACCTACATAATTTCTAGATTTGACACTTGCAAAACCAGATATTCGTTTGATTTTTTTTTAAGTAAAAACGTGTAACCGTAAAAGTGTGGTTTACATACATGTTTCTTATGACGAAGCGTTCCTTCCCGAAGCACAAAAGTAGCTCTGGTATTGGAAAAATTGGGATTCACACAAGTGGGTATCATGAAGAAACTGTTCGCGCTACAGAATACTAAAATATGGAAACGAATCTTGCAGCCCCAGTTCTTTCAACAGCCTGACTTAGTGTGTGTATGCGTCGTAAACATGTGTTGTTCGTTGTGCAATACACGGATAACCGATAGAGTGTTGTATTCAGATTTTGCCTTCCGGATGTTCAGTCTCGATGTGTTTATATGCTTTGTTTTGTGGTAGCTTTGTGGGTAAATGTAGTCTCTTTGGCTGGTATATTCGTTTTCATTACGTACATCATTATCTAATAGGTATTTGTATTACGTGGATCTTACAACGTCCACATTTGAGTTGCGAGACTTGGCTTTTTACAACTTCTGATTTGGATGAAATTCAATGAACACAGCCACGATCAGAGGGAGTTACATACGTAATATACGCGTACAAAGTAACGTTTTTTCTCCTACATTTTGTAGAACAGACATACGACCGAGACACCCATAGAATTCTTCCCAACTGCATGGCTGTCCCTCATTAAAATTCCCCGTGCACGGTCGCCGGAGCTCCGACTATTACCGTCAGTAACAAGGTGTAGTCATATCCAGTTACTTGGCTACTATTAATCTTACGGCCGAGTCTTGTGTCGGTGGATAATGGGAGTAGATGTAGACGTCCGGTTCACTGGCTTTGTTCTCTCTTTATTAGGTATGTTATATTATCACTGATGTTCATTAAAAACACGGTTTTAACGGACAATATTTGGTCCTCTCGTTCATGAAGCCTTTGCTATGAAGAACTAGGTACATATTTTCAAATACCAAACAGTACACTATTTACATCTATACTACCTGCTCGTATGCATAACATCGGTGGGAAGTTGCATGTCTAGATTCTAGGACGTGTGTACTGTGTAAGTTGTACTACTACTCATTCCAAAACTTGTACTTATTCCACGTTACGTGAGTACAGCATGATCAATATGATATAAATAACTGTATATATTTCGTAAGTAAGATTTATAATAGAGCCAAAGTATTGCATGATACGTTTATTAGCTGATTGCAGCGCATCCCAGCTGTGCTGAGCTCGGGGCGGTAATTTACAACTGCACAGTCTATAATACGTATCTGCCCTTTATGGACTGGCAGTGTTGCAAATGAAAAATATTCTCGACATATGATTGGATGATCGTGTTATATTTTATTTACTACGCGTCACGGGATTGCAGCAGAATACGTCGATGCGGAAATATGTTTATTGCTTTGTTTACGTATGACGAAATATTGCTTCCGGGTGTGAATTTAGGACCATACGTGTTTATTTGTTCGAAAGCCATTTGTTTGAAATTGCTTCGGAATTTAATAAAAATGCGTTTTTAACTCTTCCACATCCAAGCAGATTATCATTCGATTAACAACCTCGGGTGGTATTTTTTCCCTGAACGGAGTGTTTTGTTTAAAAACAACGCAGTAGATAGACATTGTGGTTTGATACACAAGTAAATCAAAGACTTGTGTAAAATTGCTAAAATTCCTTGAGTTTTCAATCCAGCGACTCGTAAAGTGTTCGTAACTACAACGCGTCGCTCCGCGAAGAAACAGCACGCGGTGACGTCGCATATTACATTACCTCGCCGCCGCCGCCGCCGCCGCCGCCGCATGCATCTCGAAGAGCGAACAAACTACTGAATGGCAACTGCGACCCCACTGCGGTTCAACGCTGAGAACTTTGAATTTGTTGATCTCAATTCACCACTTCAATTCCGCGAGAGGCGCACAATTTTTAAAACATTTCCAACTTCCGCGGGGATCGTTGTGATGAAATTCTATTTAAATTGCCAGTTGAAGTAAGGAGGTGGAGATAGGTGATGTTGTTAAATATATACGGGGTTCGAGACGCGCTTGAGTCGAGCAGTCAGTATTTGTTGGTTGGCGCATATTACATTACCGCCGTCGCATGCACCCGAGTCGCGGAGCGCGCTCGCCGTCTGCGCTCAATCACTTCTGTTTTGTTTACGAGCCTTTCCACGTACCACTTTGTGGGATAGACAGACGCGATGGAAATAAACGAACGTAGATTTCGGAATGAATTCTACGCGATTCGTCGCCGGGTTGAGTGCGTCGGCTGCGATAATGAGTTTGGCTGAGATAAGTCGCCTTCTTGAGTCGTAATGTAACTCACGGTGTAATGGATGGTTGTGCTTGCACAAAGCGAGTGTTAACCGTAGCTGTGAGCTGTAAGCTTATTTATTGCACTGTAATTCGGGGTCCGTTGCTTTTAATGATAATAGAATAATCTAAATGTTTATTTAGGCCACAAATTTTAAATAAATAACAAAGTCTGTGACTGTTGTTTTTTTTTTTTTAATCTTTATTTATTAAAGAGACTTAGGTCACTTACAATAAACTGTGACCATGTCAGTCTCATCGATACATACACTATTTAAATAAATCTTCAACTAGGATTGTGACTGTTGTTATGTTTCGAATATAATGACGTTGTAAAATATTTTGTATTATGTATCACTGTTTACATATATTATTATTATACGATTTAACATTAAGAACCGTCAGTACTTATGGAAAAGTCTGAAACTATAAGATATAGGGAAAATTTCTTAGTTTTCAAAAAGTTTTCTTACGTGTAGCGTATAAAATAAAGTCGCTTCAGTCTCGTAGTCCTAATTAATACCTCACCTACGCAAAATTAACCTTATTTCTATTTAAGAGGCTCATAATATTCTTCATATTTTATTATGAAGTAGGTGGTTCAAAAATTTTACGACGCAAATAGTCAGGAACCATAAAGTCCTTTGAGCTTTATGCTGATGCTTTAGACGAATATAAACTTGACGATGTGTCTTAAAAGCTTTTTATATGCAGACAACGAAACCAGCGTGATTGTGTATAGTAAAAAAGTATTCAACTGTGGTCGGGAAAAGTTGTGAACATAATATTCGCAAATCATAAAAACAAAAGAGAAACGGAGTGGAATTCCCCGCGCATATTTCTCAACAAGCACAAAACAATTGATAGTTGTCTTACTTGGTGGCGTTTCGTAAGTGAAAAGAAATGGGAGTGTGACGGTAAAATATATCTTCACGAGTTTACATTGCCAAGGCGTGGTGTCCCCACATGCAGGGAACTGGAGCAGCGTGATAGATTATTGCAGCTGAGACATAAAACGAGACTCATTACGTGTATTGAAGCGTTTTAGCTTAATCGAAGTGTTGCAAGATGATGTAATCAATTTCTTGTCATTATGATGTAGGTATGGCGCTGGAGCGATGAGTATAGACAGGACAGCCAGTGAATAGTAAGTATTATCTCTTACCTAACCTATTTGTTGCCTACTATCGTTGATCGTTAAGTATAATTACAAAAAATAACATAAAAGGTAAACTTTAAATTTCCCTGCTATCAACGTGGACGCAACTAAACTCGAAGCTACTGACGCACTCGACCACCGGAAGCACAGGGAAGGGGAAATGGTGTTATGCCGACCCCGCTCAGCGTATGAGTGAATTTATACCAATGATTCCATATTATGATATCCAATCTATGTTCTTGTGATTAATATTTAGAGACTTTAATATAATATATAATAGAGTTTTTCTTTACAATTTCAAATTTATATTTAGCTACCTAAACAAAATGGCGCAGCTCATTACCTTATCTTGTGTTGGTAGATAAAATATTTAATTACCTTTACTATGAATACTTTACTTTATCCGGGCTACTTTCATAACTTAGATGGAAATAATTTATCCCGGACGTAATTTTACTAATGGTTTTGGAAATTACCGAGCCGAGGTACTAAGACTATTAGCAACTTTCACTATTTCAGAAAGTTAGTACTGTCATTCCCAAACTTCACGCTACCAGTAATTACTTCTGAGTGTCTGTTAATTTTATAGCAATTAAAATAAGATTATTGTTTGATGAAGGTAATTTAAAGTACCTACACATAAAACAGAGATTTTTGTCACCTATTTGTGTTTTATAGAGGATGGAATTAATAAAAATAATAATAAAACAATAGAAAGTTGAAAGAGTATGGAACAGGAATTTTTTTGTTCACGATTTCAGAGTTTGTTCTGTAATGGTGAATAAATGTAATGGTGATCTGAATGTATACATATTGATCAGCACATACCTATAACATTACGTATCTATATGCGCAGCCATTTTACCTACAACCTCCACAACTGTACCTTGTATACGCCCAGCGCACCCTGGGCATTCAGCGATGGACAACTTATCTGGCTAGCTAATCCATTCACCACGCTAGAGCTAATCTATTCGTCACTGATACGCTAAGAAAAAGAGCTATAATGAACATAATCCTTTATTTTCTATCATGATTCCAAATACGTAAATCGTCTCTGCCTAGGTTGAAGTTAAACAAAGATACAGAGCGTAGGTGTAAGCGTTTACCGTGTGTACACTATACATGGTCTCCCGCTGGGTCGTGGGACGACGCGCGCTCCCGCCGCCCCGAGGCAATTCTCTCACGCTGCAAGCATGAATAAATTACACCATTTCAACTTCTTGTAATTCTCATGCAAAGTGAAATAAAGAGCGGTTGACAATGAACGCGCAAAACGAATGGCGGAATGGAAAAATACGCGAATTTATCACACAAACTGAGTTACCCAATACGACACTCAATCCAATACTCGTGTAATATCAGAGTAACACGACCGAACATTGTGAACAAAATACTGAAAAATAACTTCTCACAAACAAAAGCCGACACTAAAACCGCAAACAGTACTTACAGAACGCAACAAAAGCAACAATCATTCCTTTCACATACAATCTAGCTGCAAACAACAAAGGTAGAGTTCAAGTGGAAAAAGAGTTTTACAAAATTGAATTCATCGGAGACGATTATCCAGAAATTGCAGGTGCGCCCGCCTCCCGCTTCCCCTGCAGCTCGACCTCATTACAGAAACCAAAGACAATTTCTTCCCGCTGCAACTTGCCAGGAACGTGATTACTACGGTCGCCGCTCTAAGATAAAACTTCTGTAATTGTGTTTTCAAGAACTTTTTGGTTATGTAAATCTTAATTTACAATATCATTCTGAGCTCAAAACTTTCCGTTTCGGCTAATCTTGTTGCTACTGGAGGTAAGTATAAATAGGATTTAGTTTTGATAAAGACGGAAGCGACTTCAAGAGTAGTTAGAGGCAACAGATTGCCACTTTTCCGCAATCGCAGAACTTCCGCCACTTCACCAGCAATCAATCTGCGCGCCGACTACACTCCGACTCGGGCAACTTTTCTCTCGAGATTGATTCAGCTTCGATTCACTTTCGCGATTGTTATTTTCTCTTCCATAACCGTGGGATACATCGCAAATTTAATCAATAAAAGTAATCAATTGTAAATAGCTTTCGTTTTTAGGAGTTGTATCGGTGGAACACTTTTTCGCCGGGCCCCCACTACAAATGCTATTAGGGACCCTTCGGAAGCGTTGGTCGGAGCCGACGTTTCAATCCGATTGAACGTGCCCCGCGTGATATAGCCCGCTTACTTCTGCCGGCGGTAGACTACTCTGACTTGTAGACTTGCTCTGAAAAAAAAACTAAATGTAAAAGTCTTAAATTTACATAGCAAATCAATATTATTCTAAATAAAAACGAAATTCATCTTAAGTGCCAATTTCGCCATAGTCGGTTATCTAACCGACCAGTTACCATTCATCAATTATACGTCATCTCCATATAAAATTCATGACAGATGTGTCAAAACTTTTGACACAACCACTTTGGTTGACTCAACCACTACTCTCTGGTTATGCTCTAACCGACTATGGAGAAATTGGCACTAACACTCTAAAAGCGTGGCGGATATTATTCTAAGTTAACACTAGTCATTCTTCTATAAGTAATATTAGTATGTCTATCAAATTGAGATCAAACACACAAGAAATTTTTAGTTCATAAGGGCTCCGAGTAAAAACCCCTAAGGAGATAAGTCGTCATGTGTGGAGAATCTTAAAAGAAACATTTCTAAGCTATCTTCTTGTAAAATCAAGAACACATCCAGAGAACGAATCATGGCAACGACCTTACCCTGTAAGTGATAAGAGTGAAATTATACTGTAACGGTAATATGGATCTGGGTCCCAACTTGAACATGTAGCATCTCAAAGAGTTCTGTCAACACTCGAACTAAAATAAATATATGTTTCCATCGGCGAGGTGCTGGGGCACTACTGAATATTTCCCTCTATGAATGAAAAGAAATGGAAATGTACCGAGTCATGTATTTGTATTCTTAATAAATATCTCCTGAAGAGATTCGAAGCGGGTAAAACAAATTTGCTTTGAAGTTTTCTGGAAAAATTATTTCCACTAAGATGTTTTATAATTTAATTGCGTACCTACGCGTGTATTGAATTCGAAATGTAGCTAAATATTTCTTTTGCAAATTCAAGCTTCAGGCTATTACCTATAATAAATAAATAAAATAAGGTATCTTTACTACTCGTGTTTCAATAATTTGAATATAAGTAGGTAATTATGATTATCCTTCCTATTTCCTTAAAGACTTTCAAGAAAACCAATATAAACTTACCTACGTATTTTCTTACAAAAACCCTTAAATTGATGAACATTAAAAAACCCTCAATAACGGTAATGAGTCAATAGACTCAATAGGAACTGCGCATCAGGAGGGTTACTCTATATTGACGAAAAAACAAAAAACGAGAGCTATCGTGCAATCAGCACGTTTAAAACAACGAGATAGAGTCATGACTCGCGCAGCAGCGCTATGAAACTTCGTTTTTCGTCATATAGAGTGACCCCCAGAGCCGGGTAGCGACAGTTTTTCCCCGATTTTAGAAAATCCCAAGCTCTATGTGATGCTAACACAGACCCATTTTGTAGGCCTCTTGGGGGCCTTTTTATTTTTAGCAACGCTGTTAACTATTGCAATGGTTTCGTGAACACGGGCATATTTTTAAATTGCTTATATTTGTAGCTCAATACGCTTAAATATAAAACAGGCAAAGTCAGAACATCAGCTTCCAGACTCTTTAAAATCAGAGTAATTACTTAAATAAAATACGTGATTAAATTAGTAAAATATCCACTAATAATGTCGCTAGTTTCTAGCAGACTAAACGGACAACTAGTGCTAAAAAAAACCTAAAGGTCCGGCCCCAATCAGTCGAATGTTCTGGTTCCACCACACGTGCCTCCCTCGCTGGAAATATGTCAATTAGTGGACTACAAGAGTCCTCATGGCACATGTACAACTGTTATTACGAGTAAGATTGGTACCCTTACATGGAACTCCGTAAAGTGTAGTGTGGTAGATGAGTACAAATGTGACATACAACAAAAAACCTTTCAATCTCGATCTACTAAGAGAAGTAGTGATAATTATTGGTATCTCGATATTTTCATGTGTCTCATGTAGATTAATATTATATTCAGTAAGTACCTGAAGATTTGCTATTTCTACTTATTATTCAATGTTTATACTGGAGTTATCTGAGCATTTCTAATGCTCCAATAATAAAATTTACACTACAGAATATACTATAAGTACATGTGCTCATGTATTTGGGTACGCAACTAACAAAGAGTAGTTGTTTCATAAATAAAGCACCCTCACACAAGACGTCGTGAAGAAATGAAGTTATTCAATTAGCCGCAGCCAGCCTTTGTGTGGGTTCGTGAAATCACTCTTCGTAATAAAACTTGGGGTTTCTCGGACAATTCGGCTTAATTAAATGAGCTGGAATGCTTTTAAAAATTATTCTTTATGTCGAGGTTTACTGACCATGGGTTGCTTTTGGGTTACGTCTAGATTTTAGGGTGTTTTATTTTTGACTCTGTATTATGTAAATGTGTTTTCTTTTGTTTTTATTGCTGGTGAAAATATTGCGGTCCCTGCCTAATTTTAATCTCATATGTGTTATTTAAATTAATTAAATAGGCACTCATATAATGAATAACAAATGATGGCTTCAGACAACGAACAAAGTTCACGTAACTTTTACACCTAAAGTTACAAAGTTATGTACGTTATCTATACAAGAAATAATAATTGTATTATGATGACGCGGCGGCAGTGAAAGCCTGCCTGAAATTAATAATGCAATTACAAAAGTTAAGTAAAAGTCGAGTCTTCAACAAAACATTTTCGACTCTTTATAAATTATTCTTATATTCTTGGGTATAACTGTTGTTTGTAGGCATAGTACTTTGATTAAGGTGCAACAGAAATGAAGCTTTATGTACTTAGGTATATAATATGAATCTATGAAATGAAATAATGTTACAAAAATAACAATTACGGTGCTAACTATATTTTCAATCAATCTCTTACACCAATAAGGTTCTATAAGGTTCTTCATTCCTCTCTTGACTGTACCAATGAGACAATACAACATTAATTGTTGAAGCAATTGCATACCAATATGTATGACGGGCCAATAACTAGCATAGCAGTTCACCACAGAACTTGCAGCTATGTCGGTAATTGGCAACGTAGTGGTTTCGACTTTACCCACCACTCCTACATCCTGCTTACATTCACATGGTACAGTCAGCTGCACAAGTAGCTGTACACTTTTGAACCTTGTCAAACTTAATAATTGCCTAATAATTCATTCAAACAATGACGTTTCGTTTAGTTGGTAGTTTGACAAGGTACAAAAGTGAACAGCTACTTATGCAGCTGACTGTACCGTAAAGGTTATGATTATGATGAAGTAGATGTCATGTAATATAATAAGTAGAGTCCTACGCTAACTTTGCAATGGATAAAAATGGATGTTGTTTTTAAACAGGGTTTTATTTTATAAGTTTCATTCCCGCTGTTTGTTCACTATATTACTTATTCAATATACTAAGTAACAATACAGTACACTTTATTTGAACCAAGAACCAAAATAAAAACCATAAAACAGTACGAAGGGTCGGCCCTATTGCTCATAGCAACGTCTACCATACAACCTTTCAGTATGGTGCCATATCTGAAGTCAAGCCAAATGTATGGAGCAACAGATATTTTGTTATTCAGAATTGGTCCTAATTAAAGTTGTTTAGTGTGTAGTATACAGGGTGTTGCAAAATTGGTATACTAAGCCGAAACCTACATGTGCAGCATGGTATATATAAGCCCGAATCTGAAATCAGAATTTGGAAATTCGCGAAAAAAAAAAAAAATTCCCATAGTAAAAAGTCACGTGACCAACAAAGTTTCTATGGAAAATCAAATTTTTTTTTCGCGAATTTTCAAATTCTGATTTCAGTTTCAGGCTTAGATATACCATGCTGCACATGTAGGTTTCGGCTTAGTATACCCTTTTTGCAACACCTGTATATGGGTATATGGAAACGTCATTGATGAAAATCCACCCTGAATACATACTCTAAATTTTTTAAGTTATATTGTGTACCTACTAACTTAGTCAGGCTGTATACACATAAGTTAGATGCTGATACTAGATCTAAGCTGTAACCCTGTCATTATTGTATTGTTTTGTATATAGCACTGTTTTGTGAATCTATAGAATAAATAAAATAAATATATAACTTTGTATCTAGGTAAGACTATCGTCTAAGTATTGTACCTACATATTGGCAAACATGTTGAGAAACAGAATAACCCAAACAGTAGGTACTTAGGCTTACTATTTTCCTGTATATTATTATTCCTAAAGTCTCCATATCCAATTTCTGGAACGGCATTACATCTCTTTCCTTTCATGCACACCATTTGCTCCTACAGGATGATGTTTTTCTATGTGCTTACATTATTTCAAATTTATGGCGCTATAAAAGCTCTATACAGGCTGTTCGCACCTATATATAGTGTTAATGGTGTCTGGGATGAATTTACTTGGCGGATGTTAGCGATAATAATAACATAATCGTGTTAGGCAGCTAAATAGGCTTTTAAAAGGAAAATAATTCACTTTTGCCTCCTAAGGTTGTAAATTTGACGTACCGTTTATGGTAATGTCGATGTTGGGGAGGTTTTGTGTAGATAATTTAGAGAAAAAATCCGACATCCGGTCACTTTATAATAATACACAAGCGAGCAATGAAAAATTTCCACTTGTCATTGCTGATCAATATGTCACTGAAACTTTTACATTGCTCGTGTGTATACGATGTGTATACGATTAAAGGTGAGATTTACCCATATCGTAATGTTAATTATTGAACAAATCACTATAGGTTTTACCTAGACCTATTGGCTCCATTTGTAACGTAGGTTGCAATTGTATTGACAGTAAAAGTATGAGTTATTATTAGGTGCTAGTTTCACAATTGACAACGTAATAAGTATGACATGCGGCACAGTCACATAAGTTCATGCTTATGTACATAGGTATAATAAATATACATATACGTATGCACTCACGACTGTTATCCCCGAAGGGGTAGTCAGAGGTGGCTCACAAGTGAACCACCCAATTTGTTTGCAGCACATTTGTACTCACCTGATAGGTTGCGAATTGCGAACCACTTAGGATACACATCTAGAATCTAGATGTGCAGGTTTCCTCACGATGTTTTCCATCACCGTAAGAACACGTGGTATTATTGTACTCCTTAATTGAAAACACAATTGAAAGAATTAATTGGTACAGGCCAGGATTTGAACCCACGGCCTCTCGATTGAAATATTCAATAACATTCTAATAAGATATACCTAGTCAAAAAAGTACAATGTGTGAAGCTTAATTAGGATAAACAAAATTTAGGAGCGTTAATAATAATAATAATAATATAATATGTGGGGACATCTCACACACGGCCATCCGACCCCAAGCTAGGCAGAGCCTGTGTTATGGGTATCGGACAGCTGATATATCTACACAAATACATAGATAGATAAATATTAAATATAAATATCAACACCCAAGACCCGAGTACAAATATCTGTCATTGAACAAATATCTGCCCCAGCCGGGAATCGAACCCGGGACCTTCGGCATAGCAGTCAGGGTCACTAACCACTACGCCATTCGACCGTCAGCTAGGCTAACCACGACTCTATCTTGCATTAAAAGTACCGACGGCGTGACAACTCTCGTTCGTTTGTTTTTCGTAATCTAATGTTTCCCCCAGGGGTAGAGTCCTAAGAGCGTTCATTGCACCAATATTCGGTCATCGGCTGTTCAGCACACTCCAAAATGCTACGTCAACTTGGCTTTCCTTGCGGCGCTGAATAAAATGGCTCACAATTAACAATGATAATCTAGCATTGCAATTTCTCTAATAAAGTAAAAAAACACCTGGAAGCTCAACAGTAACGATCCGATGCTATGCGATGACGTGTACTCCGGTCCGGTGTGTTAGTTCCTATTAAAGAATACTATTTTAATAATACATTTTAAAGCCAAAATTCAAATTGCATAGGTATGTTGAATATACATGATCTGTTGTGAGTACTGAATTCAAAGGTCAGTTGTATATAACAACAAAAGTTCAAACCAAACACGCAAAGTATACGCTTTACAGAGAATTGCGCAGAAACGAACTAGGAAATAATTAAATACTCTCTTTGGCGCAAATGTAATACGTTTACACAATAGAATTTAATGAAATAATAATCTGTCTGACTGCATGCAAACGAGCCAGCAGTAATTTATTGCTATTTACGCTCACAGCACTGTATTTTGTTTCCAGCAAATTTATTACCGGCTTACTTATCTCTGGAACTGTTGAAAGTATAGCGAATAAATGCCAAAACTAGCATTTAAATTTTGATGAGCGCTGCAAAATGCAGGCAAATGTTATGATTGTATTCGTTCACGCGTTGTTACAAACAATGTGGCACGCTGGCGGCGTATTGTATAATAATTCGTTGTTAAATAGAATTAGGCGTATTATAAATAAATGTCCTACAGTATACAGCTAGGTACAAACATTACTAATTAATATGGGAACCGGTGCTTGACAAAAGTACATAATTTTGTAGACAAAAAATACCTATAATCTGTATATATAAAAGAAGAAAGTGACTGATTGGGCATCAACGCACAGCCCAAACGACAACTCAAGCTGCAATCATGAAACTTGGAACCTAGGTTCCTGTAAGTGCACTAGTATTATAGATAATTATTATTATATTATTAGAGGAATTCCCGAAATTCCCACGGGAACGGGAATCAGCAGGAAAATCCTTTAATATGAAAAATCTAAACGGGAAAATCTTTCATGGCGAAGCGAAGCTCGTGGGAAATGCTAGTCTAGTACAAAAAAAATGCTTAAAACTATAAAATACGTTAGTAACATCAATACTAGTGTCTGGAAGTAGATTATGGTTAATTGAAGCCATATAGTTATTGGTTATAACTCTATTCAAGTCTCCTGAATCATCCTGTATAGTGTATACGTACGTATCTATCAGCTGCACTTCTGTGGATGTTTTATTTTCTCATCGGAGAAAGGGTCGTCTTCACTTTTATTAGTTTCGTATTTGTTACTTTTTGCCTTTTACATCCGACACAAAGTATAAAAGGTTTTAATACAGACAAAGTGTATTTAAAAACATTCTATTAAAGTCTACCAAGCTACTTAATATTTAATTAAATTTATAATGCTTCGGATAAAGGCATTAAATTTCGTTCCATTTCCCTGTCTTGGTACCAGGCTCTCAGGGGCTATAGAAGCTATCACGTGGTGTTAGTGCGTTGATCGTTTTCAACGCTATCAAGGAACAAGGGTATAAGCGAGTAAGCCTATTCACAGACGGGATTTCACCGGCCTTTCAGGCGGCGTTGTCGAGCTTTGTGGATGATATTTACAGGTATTTAGCAGACAACCAAAAAATATTTTTTAAAGTCTGCGTGCGACCTCATTTAGCAGAACCTTCACGGAGCTCCCGGTGCGGAAATGACTGATGTTCTCATATTATATGAAGCTATTTATTATTCCGCTGAACGTTTTTGGTTCGACACACTTTAAGTGACATTGGAATGAGGTTGAGAAAAATATTATGATGAGAGAATATGCTACGGGCGCCTACGAGCTTCTAAGTGCTACGCCGTAGCTAATATCGTAGCCATGCTATGGGTACTGGTTTATGCAACAAAATACCTTTAAGTAGATTTTTTAACTTTAATTTGAAAACTTTATGGTAATTTATCAATCAGTCAGTTTTAAATCTCGGTGGCATTAGGTACTTTCTTATTGAACAAAATGAATTTATTCTGTGGTCTTTATAAAATGGAAATTAAGGTTTGTTATTGAATGAAAATACAATGAATAGGTACGTATATTTTATGGACTATAAAGATTCAACTTTGTATTGGGACGTTAAGGTATAAAATATTGTTAGGTAGGTCATTTTGTAGCATCTCTGGACTCGGTGGTCATAAAATTAAATTGTATCATATTAGCATAATGTGCGGATACAACTCTAAACCATGACATAATAAGATGACTACATAGATACAAGATATTGGACTATCAAAAAACCAAAATGTACGTTTCCGTAGTAAAGCTCAAGAATAATTTTCCCCAAAAATACTGTAAAATGCTCGCGCTAGAGCCATAAACGTCAAAAAGTAATTTCAGTAAAAGTTGTTTTACGATAATTAGGAGTTTAGGTGACAAATTTTCAAATCTGTAATCCGAATAAGGGAAATTCACGGTAGGGCAACTTTTTATGGCAGTTTCCAAATAATTCCTTAGTTTCTTTTTTACTATTTACTTAAGTTTATTAAAAAATCTTTATCTTTAACCTTAGTTTGTATCACCGACTGCAGTTAAATCACAAATTAAGTTTTCACAGACTGTCGGAATTTGGTCATGATAATCGTCACCACACCGTCATTCCTACGAAGGGTTCATCAAATCATAATAATCAGAATGTCAAAGAAAATGCTGACAAAAAGCCCTCGTTACTCACCTTCATAAATGTACTTGCGGCCGCAAGTGAAAACATACATTTCCATTTCAATTCTATCTGTATCTGCACGAACATACGCACATAGAGTCACCTCTTTTTCTGTAGCCTACTGTACGTAGCCGCAAACGCAAAACGCAACTTTATACAAAAAATGTTGACGTCATGTTTTTCACTGACTTTATTAAGCGATCTTGCAAAACCTTCAAACTTCTGACAGTTACATTCGTATTTTTCGACGGAGATTGATGCCGGCTTGCAACATTTGGTATGAAACATTTACTTAGGTACTTACAAAATTCAGTAGGTACCTACTTCCATTATCCTATAGGAACCTTAATTTATTAGAAAAAAATATATATTTTCCCCCTCATTGAAAAGTTAAAGAACGTTTTAGCTATCGAACTGTTCTGTTGAATTACATATTAGTTTTATTTTTTTTAATTTGTTGTTACCGTGATCATCACACGACATCATCGATCAGGAGCTAAGCCGCTTACTCCATGAACAGCTACTTCAGTCGGCAATCGTCAATCCAACATATTTTCACAACCTCACTTCTTCGAATAATTTTCCTCCATCCGTTATTCCTTTCCCCGCAGAGATCGGGCCGGCTAAATATTTTTCTAACCCTCTCTGGCCATGGCCCGGGCGAGATCCAGCCATGACTTTCTTTTGTTTCTCAGATAAACAAAGGAGAGAAAGATGATAAAAGCCGGGTTACAGATTTTTTTAAAGATTTTTGTTTTTTCATTCCATATTTGAATTAAAAACCGCTGCCGAATAAACAGCGTGTGTTTTTGTTCCACTTAACGCCCCTGTGCTCTCTTGTCCACTGTTTATTTATCGTTTTGAGGGCACTCGTAATTAAATATTGCTCTTTCAATAAAAACAGAATGTCAGAGCCATCGTTGGGTGCAGCGTGCTGGCGAATTTGTATAAAAGAGACATCAAATGAAAATATTTATTTTGTAATCCTACTTATTGCGTCAACATTTCGAGTTCGCGTAGGGACATCGTTTTGTTTTTTTTTTTTGGTGAGTACCTACTTAACAATTTGAGTTCAGTATACTTAAAAATATATAAATAACTTATTTTAATTGCTACTTCTTATGATGTGAAAATAAACCTATTAATTATTACTTTTACCGCCTCATTTTTATGTACCTATATCACTTTTCAAAGCAGAAAATCTGGAATCGATCTTTTAACCTGACACCACAAGGATGAGGTTTTCAATTTTAATTTTAAATTATCCTTTGGCGCTGAATAATATACCTACTTACTTCATACTATAAAGCTACCGGTTCTTGCAAAAAAATATAGGCATTTAAATTTTTTTTTCATTTAGTTACGGGTGGTTCCAAACAAAGACCCCGTGGGGTTCTTATAATTGTGCCCCATACTGTTCTGGTGTTACTCGTAGTCTGTAAACCCGTGATCTGAGTTTTCTCGGACAATCAAAGAATCAGCAATTGCATAATTATCTTTTTTCATACGAGTAGATAGCAATTAAGCTAACTCTTATCGTGTAAACGCCACTTCATGAATAATTCGTAAGCCGTAGTATAGTATTCACAGCACCAATTCGAATTAGTTATTGTGGTAGTTCTGCCATATCTCTTAGCTCTATGGGCCCGATTGCCCGCACGGATATATGACGCCGTGTTTATCATGACGTCACATGGTGAAGGGCCGTGATCCAAATGCCCGATACAAATATCCTATAATTAATAACAGTCGATGGACCGCATACGCGTCCTGTACATAAAAGGGTCCCAAAATCGTTTTAGTGTAACCATCTTAACTGATGGGACATGATTGTACTCGTCGTATTAGAAAGTTTTACAACACAAAGTGTAGATTCATTTCAAGACCTTGTCATTCATTACAAACAAATAATTATTCATACATCGAATAAACCATTTGAACTTGAATCTAAAGTTGATAGATAATAATTCATGATTGAAACCACTATTGTAATCTTCAAATATACCTACGTATTCAAATTATGTACATATTGAAAAGAAAAAAAACTGGTAAAAGAATTCCATAATAAGAAACCTTTGTCACGAAATTGGACGCTCGATTGAACGCAAAGCTCCAAATATTTCACTAAAAGCCAAAGAATAATCTCGCACCTTTTTCACTCTACAAAAAGTTTTATTGACGCACAAGAACCCCTATCGAAAAAAGTATCTCGAACATCCCCGCGATTTGCATCAGCTAATAGGGCCGCCTTATAAAACAAGCCGCGCCCCCGAAAAGTATTAGCGAAAAAGGTTCTACTGGAGAATTCAATAAATTCAGCAGAGCCGAAACGTTTCTCGATGACACTTAAATACATTACACACCGAAATCCGTAGTCGGGGACTAAGTCTATAAACGCGAAATAAATCGTATCGTTACGGCGTAATGGCTGTAAAGGGCACAACGAAAAACTTCTCGAGCGCTATTAACTTTATTTAAGACTGTTATAAAGCGTTTTCAACGTTATCAGCATCCCCGAAGCCTAGTTTGGGCCTTAGCCCCAGATTATTGACGAAGAGGCGGCAGTCCTTGGCTGCCTGCGGGCTTGGTGATTATTTTTCTTTTCAATTGTTTCACAGAAGTGGCCTTCCAATATTGTTATAACCGCTATTACAATTAATGACAATTTTATTGATGTAGGTAATAGATATAATGCTTGATGTGAAAACTACCAATAAATAATACCTAAATAGTAATTGTAGTTGCTGAGTATTTATAATATTCTATAAAATAACGCAATGCCAATGCGATGAAGTCATAGCTCATAGGTTCTTTATTATGATTTAACATATCACTATACTATGCAATAGAGAATTACATAAATAAATAATATTCAGTAGTTTTGTGTGAAACATGTTAAAAACAAGCAAGGCTGAAACACTTCAAAAAAACATTTTACAAGTTTTCATGGTTGCGCAATTCAATAAGAAAGTTAACGCGCCCCTTTATTACACACCATTTCAATTAGGCGGAACTTGGTCCGCTGGAGTGGCACAAAGGTCGGTAAAGAGAGGACAATCTTAATTTACTTTCGCCCCGAATGGGGTATGTCAGGGCCGGACATCATACCCGGAAACGGTCCGACGATGGGACGATGAAGAAAATTTAATGCCAATGTCCCTCTTCGGCTATTCTCGCACAATTTATTAAATTACCATTTCGGTATTAAATGTAGCGTAAGGATTCTACCGCTCCAATGTGGGCCTCTTGGTAATGACATAGATCGTTAAGCTACCGCTGAAAATAGTAGCCGGAATACAATTTTAGATTGGTTTTTGTTCGTTTAAATTACTAAGGTGGGCTTATGAACGTCTTATTACGAATATTTATCTATCGCAGCCGAAATCGAACCTGGGACCACTATGGCAACAGTCTACGAGTGATTCAGTCGTATAAGCGAAAGTTATATGTTTTAAAATTAACTAAAAGTATTTAAAGAACCTTGAAATAGCGCGCTAAGAGAGCGGAAGATTAAGTATACACAAAGGTTCTATACGGGTACAGTGTGAGAATGGCTGATGCCCAGTAGGGTGACAACAAATGCAAGGAAATGAGAGACTTCCGACTATTGGCACCTCGACTCGATTTACTTCGGCGGGGGTTTTTATAGCTGTTTACGAGTGTGAAGAAAAAAACAAAAATCTATGGCCATTTTCACACACTGTGTTCCAGTTTTTATTGGTGATTTTCTTGAGCGAATTTAGTATATCGGCCGTAACTCCCAAACGACCTTCATAAATATGAGGCATTTCTTCAGGGGGAGTAACCCTTTGTTATAGGGTAAATTGTAGTTTTCCTGAAAAAGTTCCAGAAACGTATGGGAATCTAACAAATCAGAATAAATATTATTCGTACATTGGCACACCAATTAGAAATATAATTTATCCTCAAATTTTTACGAACAAAACTTTTAAGTTTGTGTGCAAATTAGCTAATTGTCTAAGTAGGCGTAGTGTGGTATAGAATTGTGGAATTTTATTAGTATTGTTCCCATGACAAAAAGTTGCTCACAATCACAACTTGTACTCACAATGACCTACCTATTTCAATGATAAAGTTCAGTACATTGTTAGTCTGATCCATCAAATTCAAGTATATATCTAACATATTATTTATTGTAAGAAAATAGAAAGAAAAAATATTGGAAATTTAGACCTTAAACATCGAAAATATCATCAAATATTTAAAACTGCTCACGAAAAGTTACAGTTAATCCTGGAACAGATTGACATTAATTAACCCTTTTCATGGAGATCGCCAGGTAATAAAATAAAAACATCGTCCAAATAAGCTCAGCCTTGTCAGTCTATCCAATGGATTCGACAATTAATATAAAAATAATTGAGGCGCGCCCCTTGACAAGGGTTGACATTGAATTTGATGGTAAGAAAATGAAGTCAGAAGTTCACTGCGGGTTAATCATGATATTATTATCTTCATGAGAAAATTTTGAGTGCTAGTTTCTTTTGTTTTTCAATTTCATTACAGAATAATCAAAATACCTAGGTGTGTACCACAAAATCGAATTAGTTATTTTATGGAAGTGTTTTATTAACTCAAAGTTACTCTGAAAGTTCAAGTTTATACGAAAAGAAAATTAAAAAGTTAAGAAAAAAGCGCAGTATAAACTCAAATCTTTTTCAAGAGAGCAATTACGCACCTTTATTATGAATCGTTACAACATAAACAAGACTCCACATTAAGTATTTGTTCGTTACTTACCATTATCAACCTTAAGAGATCGTCATAAGGGCGAAGTTGTGTGTTCAGTCGTTGAGTAAGTATATTTCTGTGACGTGAAAATGCTGACAGGTGTTGAGATCCCCGCGGCTGGTGCTGATCTCTCGAGCAAAATCTCCATTCGCATAGGACGTTGTGATACAGCGCTTTTAATGAGAACTTAAGGGGAAGTTTATGCGTATGTCAACCATAGTTTTGAGGTCTCGTTAGTTAACCTAACGTAACCTAACCTCGCAGTGTCTATTTGTTGTCATATCGTAGAACGATCTCTCAACTCTATGGTTGAATATTTTCCGGCGCTCTCAAGCATAGGGATACTATGTACAATTGTACATACATCTCTCGTAGTATGTCTATGCCCTCAAGGGTTTCTATGGCCATTCATATACCTATCACAAATATAATATATAATAATATAATTATTTATTTATTTTTTACAAAAAGATACATTTATTAAAACTTACCTTATTAGCTAATATTTTATGAACAACATGTGTACAACAATGGCAAGTAAGTAGCATCTGCTGCTAAACTAGGTGTTAACCTGTATTTCAGCTCACAGCGCCATAAAAATAATACATGTAAATTTGACAAACTCCCACTTCTTAGACAAGTGACTGAAAAGCATAGCAGTTTAGGAACAGTACCAACAATATCAGTATAATCAGTTATAGTACAAACTGCGCATAAAGAAATCTGTAAAACAAAAATCCAAATCGACTTCAAAAAACCACTAAAATGTAAGAAATAATTTACATCAATTTTATGTGTCATTACAAATATACCTAAGCAGAAACTGTTCTTTTTTATGTTGGTGCGGTGAAAAAGTAATCTGAGAAAATATGGCACCAACTTCAAAAAATATCAGTTCCTGCTTAGGTATATTTGTAATGTCACATAAAATTGATGTAAATTATTTCTTACATTTTAGTGGTTTTTTGAAGACGGTTTTTAAATTTTTTAAATTATTATTTTATTTTATTGTTTTTAGTTAATTTTCAATAATATTCAATCAAAAGTAAGGTGCAAATGATACCAATAAGTCCTACTAGTCAATACGAATTCAAGCCTAAACACGAGGTAGTTGCTATATACCGTTGAGGAGTTCCTTTGACTGCCTTCCGTTTCCATCATCAGATCAGCTCAAGGTCACCATCATATTTTTTTGTTATAAGAACTATATTTACGTTCTAATTTTCATTAGAATCGGTTAATAGGTGCCCAAAATGGAAATTAATACCCTGTTTTTACCCCTTTACCCACCCTTGGGGGTAAGATAAAATTCTGAAAAACACAACACAATACAACAAAAAAAGAATTTTCAAAATCTGTCCATAAACGGCGGAGTAATCGGTGAACATACATAAAAAATATATAAAAAAAGATCCCGACGAATTGAGAACCTCCTCCTTTTTTTGAAGTCGGTTAAAAATTATGTAATTTTTTTAAAATAAACAGCTAAAGCCTCACCCAACAAGCAAAACGACAACACCGAAGCACCAAACTCGAATTCAAATGTCAATAAAATTCGCGTCCAAAAAAGCGACCTCTTAAAGTTTTCAACTTAGCAGGCACTTCGCCTTAATGAAAGTTGTACGTTGAAATATGAGTGTTGCGGTGAAATACGGGCCCGTCTCGTGGGGAGCCGGCGCTTATCAATTATTGTGAGTTGTGGGTGAACGGCGGCGATTATGTCGCGCCCTTGTTCTTTGTTGCTTCACGGAGTGATCACTAATCGCAGCCAGAGGTTGCGAGGTCATAATTACAGAGATAATATTGTAAATTTTATAACGTAAATTTCAGTGATAGACCTTTCGCTATCAACACCATTCCTATCGGTTCATTTTGGATTTGATAGTATTATTCACCTCACGATACACCTAAGTTTTCACTGACTTGATACTCATTGCTAGTTAAAATAAAAAGTAACAAAAAAAAATGTGTGAGTAATTGGCACACACCCGAGTCTAGGTGTGTGTGTCTCTTCTATAGCTCTGCAATGTGGTTTTTTACAAACCTTTTAATTCATGCCATATTCTTTGCATTTTCTATAAGTACACATAACTAACTTTACAAAGTAGTGTTTTCTATGCCTACCACTACCTATATCCTTATTTATATAAAGTAGTTTTTAACCGACTTCAAAAAAAGGAGGAGGTTCTCAATTCGTCGGGATCTTTTTGTTATGTATGTTCACCGATTACTCCGCCGTTTATGAACCGATTTTGAAAATTCTTTTTTAATTGTTTTGGGTTGAGCTCCCAGGTGGTCCCATTTTTTCAGAAGGTATTTTATCTCACCCCCAAGAGTGGGTAAAGGGGTAAAAACAGGGTATGAATTTCCATTTTGGGCACATATTAACCAATTCTAATGAAATTAAGAACGTAAATATAGTTCTTATAACAAAAAAATATGATGGTGACCTTGAGCTGATCTGATGATGGAAACTGAAGGCAGTCAGGGGAACTTCTCAACGGTATATAGCAACTACTTCGTGTTTAGGCTTGAATGATTCGTATTGATTAGTAGGACTTTTTGGTATCATTTGCACCTTACTTTTGATTGAAAGTTATTGCTAATAAACTAAAAACTATAAAATAAAATAATAATTAAAAAAAAATATTTATATATATAAAAGAATTAACTTCAAAAAAGAACAGTTCCTGCTTAGGTATATTTGTACTGTCACATACGAGTACAGTGTCACAAACTTATCTGTTCCGGTGAGAGCGAACTAAATTCATCCATATCTCATTATTTACTAATGAATTATATATTGATATAGATTAGATGGGTTTATTGAAACCACAAGAGCGAATTACCACTAGTGGCAAACTTTAAATCTTATAGAGTGAAGAAATATTACACATTTACGTGAGCTGTCACCGGAACAGATAAGTTTGTGGCACTGTAGAATTTGTGTAAACCTTAAATTATTTGTAATATTTTAGTGGTTTTTTAATTTTATTTAATTATTTTTTTATTATACTGAATATATTACAAATACCCGTAACATACGCACGATGAAATTACAGTCGTATGTTGCTTAGGTTGTTGTTATTGATAAACAATACCTCTAGAAACGTTATATAAGGTTATAAGAGAGAAGTCCACGGAATACGTTTGTGAATGGTCGTTGAGTGATGCACGCACCATGTCTCTTAATTATTTTCCTTATAAGTACTTACCTACATACCGACTTGACGTAGACGAGCCTTATGCCTCACATGCGTTCCATTATTATCGGTTCCGCATTTATTTACCACTAGCTGTTCCCGCGCGCTTCGCTACACCTTAAAAAGTTTTCCCGTGGGAATTCCGGGATAAAAAGTAGCCTATGTTCTTTCCCAGGGTCTAGACCGTATGTATACTAAATTTAATTCAAATCCGTTCAGTAGTTTTGGCGTGAAAGAGTAACAGACAGACAGACAGACAGACACAGTTACTTTCGCATTTATAATATTAGTTAGGATGATATTTTATGAGGAAGTGTTAGTTGCTGTTACTCTGACTTACTCAAATGAAAGCTTTGAGCATAATCCCCTAAAGTCTAAACTCCATACTTAAATTGCTAATCAGTGCACAAAGAAGGACTTTTAAATCTACCAACCAAAACCCTATTAAGCTCCAACAAAAGAGAACCTACAAAGATCGGACCTTAGGCCCTAATAAATCGATCGAGCGATATTCAAAAACATGAAATATCGCTTTGAAACTTTGTGACGCCAATACAGCTTTGAATTAAGTGTATAAGTCCCGCCCAAATAACTTTTCAACTTAATCCAAACATAGGTTCAGGGTTCCGGGAACTTATTCCAAAATGAAGTATATTCATTCATTATTCTAATCCTTGGAAATCCTGGCACGATCTTACTTCCTAGGGGTAGCGTGTCAGCATACGCCCATTCTCTTTTATAAGTTGTCCCTTACATCCGGATTGTAAACAGAGACTTGTATCTCTTATGATGTCACAATAGAGCCTATTTTCGAGATACTCGGTGTTTGTCTAAGGGTCGAGTTAGGTGAATGGATTGTGTACCATTAGTCAAAAACGAATCTGAAACGGGTCGCCGACGGCTGCGCCCTTTCTTCAAAGGTCGGCACTTCATCGCCTTTTCATCTCAACTTACACGTCAACACTTCGGCTATACACGTCGTATAATAAGCATGCTTATTTACCAAAACGACGTGTAAAAAGCAAAAAAACATTTAATGCTTTGAAGTGCTTTGTCAAAAAGCTTTAAACCTTCTTTTGCACAGAGATAATATTTTACTCTATTTGATAGTATTCCCTACCAACACTGCTTATTAATATTGTATATTTTATTATTTAAGTTGCCTAACTAAATCTATATTGAGACAAACCTATAAAAAATATACTACTTATATCTGTATAGCCACAAGATATTCACACATTTGCAACAGACGAGACTTGGATGTAACCCACAAAGCATGCTTTTTAAATCCGCCGTGTAACATCGCCATCACTTATCCATTTTGATCCAAAGTGGTATTTGGGATCCTTATAAGAGGCTGTAATTTTGGCGGCGCGCGCGTGCGTTTTAGACTGTTATTGTGCTAGAACTCAGATGAGCAAGCAAGTACGTGTAAATAGCGTAATGAATTTTTGGAGAGCAGCGCTGCCTTTGTAAAAGACTGAATGTGTACTTATTGAGTACTTTCATTAATATTTTGTAGCAATTCATACGTTTAAGTATTTTTACCCGACTGCCGAAGGAGGAGGGTAATATTTTTTGTATATTTGGTGTCACCCTCTCATATAATATGGCTTGGGAGGCAAGTCGCCCACAAAATATTTAGTCCGCGGGCGAGTTTACACTTTTTAATTGAAGTTGTAGGTAACTGGCCTGAAGGTTTCACAAAAGAGGACCAGTATACACGAAGACAAATTATTAGTGGTAAATTGGTCCGAACTGAAAAAGTTTTAATTTTTTTTTACCCGACTGCCGAAGGAGGAGGGTAATGTTTTTCGATTGTATGTTTGTATGTATATTTGTCTGTTTCTTTGTTCCCTCCTGTAGCCTAAACGGCTTGATAGATTTTGATGTAGCTATGAGGTATCGTTAGAAGCATATTGATTGCGCGATGGTTATAGGCTATGTGACGTTACATTAAAATGTACATAGCGCCCTCTAGAGGACATAAAGTGATGATCGAAAAAATAATATTTTTCCAACAATGCCGTGTGGGGTATCAATTGAAAGGTCTTGATTAGCACATTACAAAAATATGCATATTGTAGGTAAGTATTTAAATCACAACACCAAAATTATTGAAATAAAAAAATGTTCATAAACTAAAACTACTGACATAAAATTTCATAAAATAAAAACAACTAAAAAGTTATAAATAAAAAAATATACCTAATAATAAACAAACAAAAAACCCGACTGCACGCTAAAAAGATGAAAACAAGCCCCAATGTTAATGGAAAGTATCGCAGGCGGGGACCAACTTGACCGCCACACAATGTATGTACCTATCTAAGTAACATTCAGCTAAATGGTGAACCCTCTGCTGGTCCCCGCCTGCGATATTGGGGCTTGTTTTCAACTTTTTAGCGTGCAGTCGGGTTTTTAGTTTGTTTATTATTATATTTTTTTATTTATAACTTTTTAGTTGTTTTTATTTTATGAAATTTTATGTCAGTAGTTTTAGTTTATGAACATTTTTTTATTTCAATAATTTTGGTGTTGTGATTTAAATACTTACCTACAATATGCATATTTTTGTAATGTGCTAATCAAGACCTTTCATTTGATACCCACACAGCATAGTTGGAAAAATATTATTTTTTCGATCATCACTTTATGTCCTCTAGAGGGCGCTATGTACATTTTAATGTAACGTCACATAGCCTATAACCATCGCGCAATCAATACGCTTCTAACGATACCTCATAGGTACATCAAAATCTATCAAGCCGTTTAGGCTACAGGAGGGAACAAAGAAACAGACAAACATACATACATACAAACATACAATCGAAAAACATTACCCTCCTCCTTCGGCAGTCGGGTAATAAAAAAATTAAAACTTTTTCAGTTCGGACCAATTTACCACTAATAATTTGTCTTCGTGTATACTGGTCCTCTTTTGTGAAACCTTCAGGCCAGTTACCTACAACTTCAATTAAAAAGTGTAAACTCGCCCGCGGACTAAATATTTTGTGGGCGACTTGCCTCCCAAGCCTCACACAGTCACATTCAGCCTGAATCCTGATAAAGCAAGTAAATAGTCTACAGCTGGATATCGCCACCACAAGAATGGAGCCATAATCTCGGGTTGGAGTTATCACACCATACACACATTTAATTTCCAACTACAAAACTACACCTACCTTTACAAAAATCTTCCCTGACCAAGGATTGACCGCTGGACCCTTCGCACAGCATTCACAGTCACTAACTACTCCATTCGGTCATCTGATGCGTGTGACAATGATAAGTTGGAAATGATGAAAATAGCCATTGTTTTTGAACAGTATCTAGATTTTATATCCTCGAATGAAATTCCCGGGATCACAATGCTGAAAATCAACAGTTTATTTATTTATATAGAGTAAATGGAGACGGATAGCTAGTGTGTGGTAGATTACATTTTAATTTGGTGAAGTAACACTCGCTATACTGTCAGATGAATTACCACTGCACCAGTTTTAAAGTTATCATTTTATCAACTAACAAAACATTAATTGTTTGTTTTACAATTCCTCTTTATCATTATCTTATTTCACTTGAGTATTATCAGCTACATTGTGCAACTAAGTATAGCTTAGTTAAGATTTCACTTAAAAAACATCTTTTCACTTACCCTAATTGGCCATGCTACCAATTTATGATATGTATTTTTTATAATTTATTTTGAAAATATAGACCATTTTAAGGAACTAATTTCGTTATTTTTGTATTTTATTCATTACAACTATTTTTAATATTTATTTAAAATTTGGCCGGCTGAATGTATGTATGACGTCACATAACATTACATATGCAGAATATAAATTATCCATGCCTGCGCCACAAAAAACAAGCAAGTGTCTCTTAACGTCAGTGACGCAACAGTGAGGTAGAATGTCATTGTCATCTAACTCTAAAATCATAACATTGTTAACCCCTCTCCTGTCGGCGGCCATTTTTCATATTTCATCATTCAATATCGTTATTTTCGGGATGTAGGAGAAAAATACCACAATTTGTATATATACTACATACCTACTTAATATATTATTTATTTAGATAATATCACGAGAAACAAGATTAAGTTAGGTTAAGTTCAACGATTTCAAAAGGAAAGATACGCCCGTCAGAACGTTTTGTCAAAAGAAAATGACACCCGCGCGCTAGCCCTAATTCATACAAATTATGACCGATTTATGAGATTTTAGGGCCAACGCGAGGGTGCCATTTTGTAGAGCGGTTGGGCCTGTCCTTACGATAGTAATTGTATAAGTCAATGGTTAAAAAAGTGATGATTAGGCCAAAAAAGTTTAGACCATATGAGTTATGCGAAACGAGTTTTGGTCAATAAAGATTAGGGAAGATGGGGGAACCCAGTTAGAATAATATAATATGTACCTAATTCAAAATTTATTTAATTCTTTATTGCACAAAAATAAGAAATAAATGTACAAAAGGAGGGACAGGAGGTACAGCAAAACTAGGACAAAATATTATTTATATTACACTAATAAATTAAAATAATACGCTTCGTTGATCATTTTTACTATTCAATAATTTTTGAATTACGTGCCTCATTGAGGCGAATCGAGCACCAGGTTTTATAAGGATATAAAGGTCGTTTGGCAGCCGATAGGTTATATGCCATCCTTGTCGTTTTTTTTTACACTTAGTTGAGGTTAAAGCAATATAAATATAGTTCACATAGGCAATATCGCTCACTTAAATACGGCAGACCAGTAACACCTTTAGAGAAGGCGGGACATAATATTTGAGCTATTTATTGTCCACCTTATAAAGGTTGGTCGACAGCCGAGGGGTTAAGCTTCGGGCAAATTTCGAGAGTCAGCTTTTTTGAAATGAACCGATCTTGTTGCCATCAGTAGTATCCGCTGGTTTATTATTTATTCGTAGTAGAGTTTCAAAACAAGGTAGAAAATAAATCTTCTTCTTGTAGTGCCTCTCCACCATTGGAAGTTAGCTCTTTGCAGCGCTCTGTATTCTTGGCTAGTTTAAATATTTCTTCCACGGTTTTTACACCGGTCCACTCTTTGATATTGCACAGCCACGTCAATTTCCTCCTTCCAGACCTTCTCTTTCCTTCTACTTTGCTCATTTATAAATTAAATCAATTTTTCTACTTCTAACCTCTGAGTAACAAATGGCAAAGATAAATAAACACACGCTTTGACGTTTGAGTTTGACATTAACTGTTTTTTGTAGGCAAATGCCACAGAGTACTTTGTTAATTGGCAAATGCATTTTGTGCATAAATCCTAATTTACAAAAAATTTAAAGGGCAAATGAAGGTTATTAGTTTTTATGGTTTTTATTAAATAATTCAAAAAATAGAGACTTAATTTAAAATCTGATAACTAGAAATTGTACAGAAAGCATATTCCTCGAAACGGTTTTAAGCATTCCATTCTTGTTCAGAAAGTTAGCATGGCCAATTCAAATGAAATAACAACGGTTTATACTTCGATATCAAATAAATATAATAAACAAACATTTTAATCAACCATCATTTTATTTAAATCTTACAAAGCAGAAATATCAATCCATTAGACCAGCAAATTTGCTTCGATCACATTTAATACAACCTAATCTGATTTCCAATTAAGCAAACAGTTTATTTTTCCTGTTACGTACCGATTGCGAATCTGAATGAAATAATGGATTCATTTTTAAATATCTTTAAAGAGGTTATTAGTTTACTGTATTATTTTACCGATTTATTATCTTTTCACCAACTTAAATATTATAATAAGTAACATTTTGGCTCTATCAGAGCTTGTTATTTTTATTAATACTGGTTGATGTTTTATTGTCTGAGGCAATTTAAATCTTATGTTCTATGAAGATTAGGCGAGTTAGATTACACTTCCCTCACTCTTTAAGGTTGTACATCACGATTCGGAAATCCTTTTCTTTGTAGGTGGCAAGGGGCACCGTTGGGACCAATATAAAGTTCGAACGATGTCTTTGTGATCGTTAGAGATTCCGACTTTGCATACCCCTCCGTCTGGAGGGAAGGTATCGCCGTGAAAAGAATTCCTTAATACCAAAGGGCTTCTTGACACTTTGTGTTGAAATCCGAGGGCTTGAGATTGTCTGTATTTGAACGCGTTTGTATTTTACACTTTGCGTCTTAACACACGCTTCACTTCTCCAAACATCAAGAATAGTTCAACGCCGTTCTCTATGTAAAGTTGTAAGTGCCCCCCCTCTAGATTACATGAATGTAAGCTTCGTTGCATATCCCTGGAAGGTCTCAAACTGCATTCTGCATTCCCTACCATGCTGGCTATCGATAAGAAAAAAGTGGCTCTCTGTTCCTCTTACCATTAATTCTTTACATATCTTCAATACATGAAAAAACGCTAAACGATACTAGGTACTAGTCACTTATTAAAAGTTACCCTTGTAACACGCAGTGCGATAATTTTATTTGGGAGAGGTATTAAAATTCTATAAAATACATTAGTACTTTTAGTTTGAAGATAAAAAAGTAGCTTTTACTATCCAAGTTTTTATAGTGCAAACCTTTGCCTAGATTCTTAAAATACCTTTTTAGCACTTAAACAGTTTTACGACTTAATTACCTATACCTAAGTTGTGCTCAGTCTTTACATTGCTATCTGCAGAAACAGATTCAAAGCTGAATAAATCCTGTCGGCAGACACGGTAGCAGTTTTTGTCCTAAAATCTGTCCGGTCCTCTAACTTTTTTCGTCTCAAAAAATCTCAATTGGTCCGCGTCAAAACCTAGAGTTGTGCGCCAAAAAAGGCTAACGACTGCGCCATTTTGTTCCGTTTTCCGGCGGGCAGGTTGTGTGCTCGCTATCGGTACATTTCTAGAAGGTTCCGGAGAATTACGGCGGCGGCGGTCTCAAGAGGACGATTACTTGTGGTTGCGCTGCATTAAATCCTTTCAGCGTGACCGCTGCAAAATCCACGAGCTCAATAAAATATTTTATATACAATTCTTTTAGCTCTGTTATGAAGCTTGTTGCAGTAGAGGCTTGTTGACTGTGATTGGATAGCTGGCTTGATTGTAGGTTCATACATAATGTGACAGCAGTGTATGCGGAGCTGCACCTATACAAAATAGATAAAAGTTGCGTAGCCTTGCCTACCCCGCAGGGTATTACGTAATGAATAGGTAGCACCCAAAGATAATTTATATTACACTGGGTACCGTAACAGTTCAAATCGAATTACGAAGTTGGACTAGTCAATGTGTTATTTAGATAATTTCCCAACTTGCTAACTTTGATATCTGTTCGAAGTTATGACGCGTGACATCGCTATCTAGAATATTCCCCACATATGTTACAAATTAATGCCAATTGCCAACTGTTTACAACTTTTAACAAGGTACAAAATATTTATAATACTTACACTTATTACCTACCTTAGTTATTTTAATATCTAATGATCTGGATTGTTTTATTTATTATTTTAAATAATAAAAAATAAAAAAAATTATAGTCGAAAATTTTAATGTTTTTTCTTACAATTTATTGAAAATGTTTACATTACCTCAATTTCACGTTCGCGATAAGGCCGATTACTGTATTATTGCAAATAAAATATATATATATTTATATTTGGTTTCATCTATAAAGTAATACTATAATGTATCCGTGTTGTTTGTTACTCGGTGTGTGGAACACTCGTTGATACAACATGCACTCAACTCGCTCGGTGTTACTATTTGCAATCGGGAGTGGTTCCCAGTTCCTAATACGAGTTTAATGAAACTCCTGCTTCTTGGAGCCGAATTGCGGATTCCGATTTCACTAACGGTGGTTTACTTAATTGTGCTGTGATTATGCGCGACTTCCAACTATTATAACCCCTATGCGGTGTGGCAAAAGTGCTAAGTATATAAAGAGGGGGTGATTGTTTTGTTGTAAGACTTGTGGAAAAGTAAAGCAGGCTGATGTTCGAATTTATAATGAACAGAAAATTATCTCGCATTACATTAAACTACATACTTTCAAAACACAGCGTACATTGCTATATATTAATGTAATGCAATTAAAATAAATTAATTTTACAAAAAAAACTGTGCACAGATCCGTTAAGCACTTATAAAACTTTTCAGATTAACAAAGTTAAAACAAAGGAAACCGATTAGGAGCAGCCGAAACGTACCGCACTACGCACCGAGACAGCTGTTTATGTGCTGAGCCCCAAAAGACTTCGCCAAGTATTCTCCTAAACGGCACATAGACATGCCAAATCCAAGGTTCTACCTTTCTAGATTATAACGCTTCACTAAATAACGGGAAATTGGCATCCTTTTCTTTCAAGTGCAGAATGAAAGAGCTATCCGATGTTGTACACTACTGATAGATATAAATTCAAGTACTGTAAATGGGAGGAAACCCTTTGGTTTTACTCTGTATTAACCTCTGATAGATAAAGGTGGATTAATTATTGAAGTGTCGGTACCTTTTACTTGCTAGCTTGCCCCTTAGCACGTAAATTTGCTTCGACTTTTAAGCATTTTCCTTTGAAATTTTAATCTAATGATCTTATTTTTTTATTGATTGTGTGAGTATTATTATTTAATGCTTTATATCACAAATATAATACTTAAGTGTACAAAAGGTGGATGCTCAGAGCATTTTATACCAGCCAACCCATATTGAAAGGGAAAAAGTAACCTACAAAACTACAGGAAAAAAACTGTCTTCACGATAATGTCAAATATCCTTCTTCAGTTATATTTATCCTGTAAATCGGTAAGCTTACTCACTCAATAGTCACGTGTCCAATTTCATAGAGTCGTCGGTCACCGGTCAGCGGTATTATGCGGCGGCCATAATTCCGTCCCGTAGCTAGCGTCGGACGCCCCCCGCCCACACGCCCGCCACCGTCTAAATCAAATTAGGCAGACCAGGTGCTCAGCGTGCTGTGAGTTTGATTTACGAGCCAGCTCCTACAATAGTGTCAGTTACCTGTGATTGCGACTCTGATATATTCAGTTTATTGACTGGAAAACAAGCCATTTTAGCAGCTAACGTAAAGGCGTACGATGCACGGAACAGCTTGGCTCGTAATTATCGAGTCAGCGAACGGAATCACGAACAAAAAAGTTGATCAATGTGATAATAAAGTAGAGTCGTTTGAAGTAATTTACAGCGGTGCAAATGTAGCAATAAATAGCGAAACTTGGCAACAGTCATTACCGTATCAATTGTAAGCTCATGTTGTATAACAAAGCCAGCTGGAGACTCAACAACAAAGTCAAACTATAATTAAGGAGAGTACGAACTGGACTATGCTTAGATAAATTAGTGACCCTTTTCTAAAATGTCAGCGGAGTGCCATTACGCGTGTATAAGTGAGAAGGGTGCTTGGCCGAGGTGTCACCATCCTCTGAATTAAACACTCATTTTCTCGACCTCTCTCTTAACATTTTATAACATTTTTAAAGGCGGCACACCGCCTGTCGACGTGTGAAAAAAGTTTCGCAATCTTGCTGGAAATTACGCTCGGAATTCCAAAGTTCACTACTTATCATTTAGAACACTTTATTAGTGTACTTGAGGATTTTTTTCCAGTCTTTCTCGACTGAGAATTCCATTGTTAAGTAAGTTATTTGACTTACTATGTTTTGTGTATTATGCAGCAATAGGCTTTTTAATATGTATATATTTAGCTACATACAACATATGCCCAAACAAAAACATACAAATTAAGATAAAACAAAGTGAATTCATAATCCGCACAAGCAATATTCGCAAAACGTCCACAACGCCGAGGATTTATAGCTAAGAAACTACGGTCGAGTATTGGGCAGACTAATCTTAACTTGCTAACACCTCGACCTAATCCAGAAGACTGTAATCTTCCCACATGACACAGCTATGACACCCGCTGCTTCATAAATGGACGAAGTTGAGCTTTCATGTCTGCCGACGCGACAATATTTGGGATGAAAGAAAGAAAAAAACAATGGTTGTTCTGAATGTTTTTATATTAAAACATCGGTTTTTCATTTTTATCTTGAAATCTTATCGCTATCCCCTATATAATAATAATCTTAACTATGACAATATTTTATTGTTTTATGCTTTTATGGGAAATTTTATGTGATTTATCACAGCTTTAAAATTACTTAATCATCATTAAATGTACCTAGGTACCTATTAAATATATTAAAGATATCTATTAAACTCAAAAACAAATAGCACTAGACTAACAAATGCAAAACACCAGGCTAACGCTAGTTTATGAGACAGGTCATCGCATACAAAACTGGTTTACAGTTCCCCAAAATTGATAATGCACATAGAAATCTTCGTCATTGTTCGGCAACGGTCGTATTCCCGAACGGTAGAAAACTATTATGTATTTAGAGTGGTTAAGTGCATTTTCTTCATGAAATTTTAGTACAATTATGTAATTGGTGCTAAAAGAGATAATTGATTTATCAGTAACGAAATTTGATTCGATAATTCATAATCCTAACTAATATTATAAATGCGAAAGTAACTGTGTCTGTCTGTCTGTCTGTCTGTTACTCTTTCACGCCAAAACTACTGAACGGATTTGAATGAAATTTGATATACATACGGTCTAGGCCCTGGGAAAGAACATAGGCTACTTTTTATCCCGGAAATCCCACGGGAAAACTTTTTAAGGCGAAGCGAAGCGCGCGGGAACAGCTAGTATTCCATAATATTAAAATTTACTTCGAAAATGTTACAGTAGGTACTTTTCAAGTGTCTTACTGAAGCTGATGTAAAGATGGATGAAAGAAGGTTTGAATAACACAAGGTTTATATTATAAGGAGAAATGGATTTCAAACACAGGTTTACATTAAAATTTTTAAATCTCAGTTCAAAAGTATTTACAGCACTGATTATTTCACATTAATAAAAATGTTTACATTAAAATCTCAGTTCAAAAGTATTTACAGCGCTGATCATTCACAATAATATTACAATTACAAACTTGGTCTTTTGGGTGTGGCTTTATTGGCAAAGTGAAGTCTATCAATGTGACGTATATTTTATTCTTATTAAATGTGCCTCATAATATGCCGTCGTCAAAAATAATTAAAGTTGAAATTAAATTCACATTTGAAAAAAATTACAAGAACGTTATAAATTACGAAAATTATAAATAGCTGCAATGGACAACATTTCAAAAAACTAAAGCTGCTATAAATCGAAAACCATTTCGAGATTTAGCTCTAAAGGGCACAAAAAAAATGTTTTTGTATTTTTTGGATGTATCATTTTCGAGAAAATCATAAAATAGTAAAAAAGTGCTGATGACGTCATGCATCAGGTGCGATGCATTTTGATGATCAAAGCCCATAGATTTAAAAACAAAGTAACTGTCACTTTCATTTTTTGATTGACGTTGACGTTTTATCGTGACGTTGTTGTTTATTTGGGTCATTTTCATTAATTCTGTTCTGACACTTTCTGACTATTTTTTTTATTTATTATTAAGAGATGACCTCTATATAATATGTCCCAGAGCATGCCACCGCCTACACAGTTGAAAAAATGCTTCTGCTTATTTTTTTACATGATAAGTACCTACTTTCCATCATCAGAAATATCAATGTCATTTGAAAATGACCCATTTGTTGGTTGGCATGTAAACAAAGTTTAAATGTCACTTGTCAGTGTCATTTATGTTTTTTTCGAGACTCAGGCAATAGACAAAAATAAAAATTGAGTCTAATATGTAACGTCACTTCCGGTTTTAAAATAATTAACTTTAAAGTTAAAAATAACATGCAAAAATTAATGTATATACAAAATAAAAAAATACGGGTCCACTAATTTTCTATAAACTTTCCGAATAGCTAATAAAAATATAGGGTAAAGAAAATGAAATGTTGTCCATTACACATTTGCAGCTATTTATAATTCCACAAAAGTAATATTGATCTTGACCTTGAGACCTTTGACTGATCGGTGACAGCCACCGACCGCCCAAATTGTTTTCGATTATGTGTCACATGATATTGACTACTATTTCTTTTGAACAAGAATCAAAATGCAAGTGCTTTGTTTAATGCTCGACGATTCAATGATTCGGGTGTTTCCGGGAATACGACAGTTTGCGAAGATTTGCATGCGCATTATTAATATGGGAGAATTATACAGTTACTTGTCACTCAAGGCAATTTCGAGTCTTATTTATATCTGATGTTCTTGTTCCATCTTTTAAAAAATAAAATTTATATTATTAGGTATTTTATTTTTATTTGTAAAATATATAAATAGTTTAGTATAAGCAGATAAGTTATATTTAAACTTCTCATAGAAGATAATATATGATATGTTATACTGTCACTTATAAATTTAGGTATATTCAAATCACAGAATACCGTAGATCCTCGCAGACTCGAGTTCATCTCCTCCCATGAGTCCTCCATTCACCATTAAAGATAAATTAATTTTGTATCTCTATGATGATATATAAATTTGTTACTATTACGATGTACAGATTCATGGTTCATCACTTAAATAAATTATAGTGAAAATGATAATAAAATCAATAATGATATACCTATATTATATACCTCTAAAACACGGGAGATAGGCTGGCTAAGCTGAAATTAGGGGATATGTACATGTACAAAGATTCCACTCGAGATAGCCACGGACAGGAGCTCCCCCTCCCCTCAGAATATAATAGAATACAATAGAACAATAAAATAATCAACGTAATGTCACGTACATCAAAAACCATATATAACAGAAGTCATGACAAAAACAATTCCGATCATACTCGTATTACAAATAGAAAAGTATGCGTATTTTTATCGAATAAACGATTCCATGTAAGAAAAACCACTTTCCACTCGAGTGTGATATATGTAACGCGCAATAAGTTCGCTCCCCGGCATTATTCCGTCGGCGTGTCATGCCCAGGGAGCCTGAAAATAATAAGGTGGAAAGTTATTTATGTCTGCCTCTTTATAATTTTCGTAGAAAATGTGTTTATACAACTTTAATGGCCACAAAAAGGTATTCCAGTCTAAGACACTGTAAGGACGGTGGTAGTAAAGATAGAAAGTTCTTTTTAGAGACCATTAAAACACTTACGGAAGTAAAACCGCTCGGGAGAACCATTTGAATAATATTCTTTCAAACAAGTCGATACAGGAGGTATAAACCGTGAATGCAAACTGTTCGCAAAGTTGCCTCCAATTCTTTCCTTCTCTTCTTTACAGAATACATAAGTACGGCCGTTGGAGAGATAAAGACCGCAAAATTGAATGAATAAACTGCAATGATATCTGGACCCTCTCATATGAAGTATTACTTTACGCACGATTATTTTCGCCTCCCTTCTGAAATCTTGCCCGCTTGCAGGCCCGAATAGTTTATATGGTCGGAAAGTAAAGCTCCTACCCTATTTATCTTTTCTTTTCACTTGTCCTTCCGCAAAAATGGAAATTTATGGTCTTTGTGAGCGGGTCGTCTCGGCTGACCGCTAATGAAATGTTATATAGCTTTGCCTCGACGTGAGAGTGTGGCCGCAATATTTTTATTACTTTTTTGAAACCAAAATATGGCCTCCACTTTACTCGGATGCGAGCGTAATGGAGTTTTGATATACACAAAGACCGCGACAAGGTAAACATTTACGCATCTAAATGCGTTATTATTATATTACATATATTTATCCTCCTGACACCTGGCGTGCTATGAGTAGGACATTGAAATATGATATATAGTTTAAAAATACCTATATTAAAAGTTTTATGGAGTATCCCTGTTATTCCTTTAAAGTTTTATAAGTAAAGTACCTATCCCTTAAACAATTTGTTCTTTGACAAAGTGACAAAACAGTTCAGTAGTATTTTTTTTAATTTTTTAAAAATGTATTAACAATGTATACATTTATACCTCTCGGGGTCAGGAGGATAAGGAGCGGTGGTAGCTCAGTCGGGTAAGCGCCCGCTTCTCACGCAAGAGATGCGGGTTCGAATCCCGGCGCTGACATGTACCAATGAGTTATTTTAACTTAATTACAATGTATACCATCGCTCTTACGGTGAAGGAAAACATCGTGAGGAAACCTGCATATCTAGATTTAGCACATCTAGATATGTGAACTCACCAACCAGCAGTGGACCAGCGTGATGGGAAATGGTCCAAGCTTAGCAAGGCAGTTTAGACCTTGGGGATATGCACAAAGGTTCCACTCGAGAGAGCCAGGTGCAGGTACTTACACCCCCACAGAGAATAGAATAGAATAGAATATATAATATAATAACAACAAAAATTGATATTGAGTATGTATTATTCTAAGGAAGTAGGTAAGTAATTGTACGAATGTTGTAGATTAAGATAAAATAAAGCCTCATTTTACAAGCAAAAACGTAGTATTTCTATCCTACCCGTCTAAAAGTAATCGCACCATCAAGACGCGATGAGTTCAAATAAAATCTGTGGTATAGTCAGTTTGCACGCTCAATATTTATGACTCGCGGCCGCCGCGGGAATAAAGCCGCTCAGCCCCCGACATGAACGAGGTGGGACCTCGTTCATGTCGGGGGGAACTGAGCCAAAAGGCTCATTACACGCGCAAACTTTTTCAAATCATTAGAATTTATGCACTCACCTTAACTTTCACAGTTTCTCAAGTGGCCGTGTTTTCTCCCTGTGTTGAGAATATGATAAAAAAACCGGCCAAGTGCGAGTCGGGCTCGCGCACAAAGGGTTCCGTAGCTTAAATCAACCTATCTCAAAAACTATAAGAGATACTTTGATCAAACCAAAAATCGTTGAAAGAGTTAATTAGCATGCATCACCTCTATTTTTTTTAGAATTTTATACCCCGTAGTTATAAAAATAGAGGGGGGGGGACATACTTTTTACGACTTTGAGAGCTGATATCTCAAAAACCGTTCACTTTAAGAAAAATGTTTTTTAGAAAACTTTATATCATTTTAAAAGACCTTTCCATTGATACCCCACACGGGTATGTACATCGAAAAAAAAAATTTCATCCCTCAGTTACATGTATGGGGGGCCCCACCCCCAATTCTTTTTTTTACTATTTAGTGTCATATTTTTGTAGCGGTTCATACAACACATATTGCCATCAAATTTCATCACTGTAGTACTTATAGTTTCCGAGTAAATCGGCTGTGACAGACGGACAGACGGACAGACGGACAGACGGACATGACGAAACTATAAGGGTTCCGTTTTTGCCATTTTGGCTACGGAACCCTAAAAATACGAACGCCGAGTCTCTAAGAAGAGAGAAGGCTTTGTGTCTTAATTTTGCAGTGAATTTATATTTGCTGGAGTATAAATAAAATTTTGTGTTGCTCATTTAATTATTTTCAAAGGTAAGCAAAAAATGACTATACCGTAGGCTTTTTATACAAAAGTAATATTATTATGAGCTCATTTGAATTTTCAACAATTAAGTATGTAGCGGGGGTTGGACGAGTCTTGTAGGTTGTATGGTGAAGTCAGAGGGCGAGGATCCGAGGATGGTGCGGTGTTCATGATTAGTCTACTGTCCATTTCCAGCACTTCAGAGGATCTGATTGACCAAATCATTCACCACGGTGACAAACTCTGGTCTGTTACAGGAGTTTGTCTCTGACACGATATGAAGAAGACTGCAGAGGAAAACTGTTGATAATAATGATACATCCTGATTGTGCTTTATATAGGTAATAGTCTACTTTATAAACAATAAAACCTCAACTAATTAACTGACCATTTCCGATAAACAGATTATGGTTAAAAGCATTTAGTTATTTAGAGATTTCATCGTAACAAACTATTTCCAATTAGACTATTTACTATTATGCGTTTTGCAATATAAAACACATAGGTATATTTCATAATCCTCAATCTTCATAGAATATATGCAATGTCATCTTAATATATCAGTATAGTTAGTTAAATTACTTTAATGTGTAGCTTCTTACACGGTTATAACGCCTAGGTAATAGAAGATAAATAGTTTTTGAAAAGTCAAAATAATTGAACATTCCCTTCATATCAGTCCAGTGAGTGCCAAGTATTCATAATCTTATATAAAACTTACTACTTTATGTATGTAAAACCTAAAACTGTGAGACTTATCTAAAGCTGGGAAACTAATAACATAATACGCTTTGCTTCGAAATACCGCGTCAATATGGAACGCGAGACCGCGCTAGAAAAACCCGTGTACCGACACTAGACTGAATTTCATCCGGCACATCCGTTTATAAACCAACCAACTTACACGTGCCTGTTCCTTCACTCTTGAAACAGAGGCATGAGGGTTCAAAGTGGCTGGCTGTCCGTCCCACGGTATATTTTGCCAGTGTTTAGTAGCGTGGCAACGCGAGCCGTGTGGAACATTGTTGTCGTCTACAAGTCTACGTGAGGAGACTCCACGCTGAGAGCTTAGAGCCAAGATAGAACGGTATCGCTCCAAATTCACACTTTAAAATTGACGGTTAGTTACTTAAGGCACTCTGGCTGTTTACTTTGACAGAATACAAAATAACTTGCAGTAAATGAGGCGTTTGTTAAAAAAAAAAAAAAGTTCCTTTTTGGAGAAATAGATGGCATTGTCTAGGGTTGTACCAACTGTCAAACCCTCAGAACACACTCAGATCACATGTTATTCTGTGAGGCTAACGAAATGTGAAAGTGACGTAGGTAGGTAGTATTGTAGTATTATTTTCTCTATGATGTCGATGTCACTGTTGCTTCAGCGTTCAGTGCGATTGTGCGTACAGCCGATTGATATGAAATGATCCGAACACAACCATGAATCTTTTCGCAGTTTCCAATAAATTTTTCGCACATTTATCCGAGTCGCCTTAATCCATTGTTGCGCCTGGCTTTCATCATTTGGAAATTTATGATGTCCTTTATTTTTACAAGTTGCGACGGCACACATTCTCATCTTGTCTTGTAAGTATTTCTTTGGGATCTTATTTAGGATCATACAATAAATAAAAATAGAAAATCAGTTCTCGCACGCAGCACCCGTTCAAACGGCGCGGGTAGAACTATTCACAGAATACTTAGCACTATCCCAAGCCACATGCAGTCTGAGCCTCGGAAGGATGGCTCGCGCTACCACCCGACATTTAATCACAACTAGTGAGTTCTTATTCTGAGTTTAGTACTCTTTGCTCTCTATGTAATTTTTGACAGTTGGTACACTGCGTTTTCACGCCATCTATCGGCTTACCCAAAAGCTCAACTGACAGCTGTCAAGGAAAACGGCTCATTCTGCCATATTTGATATGAACTTGACCTGATAAAGATAGACATGATAATATTGGTATTTTAAAGGAGAGTGTTGTCAGTGTAATCCGTATTAAATAGTTAATCTATATTACCTCTAAATAGTAGAGTTCTAATTATGTCCATCAGTGGCTTATTCAACGTTAATTCACACAAATCCCAGTTTGAATCTATTAACGAACACTGTATCTTGACTATAGTACAAAAGTCAGGCGGCAGATTTTCACTCGAGTCAAAGCGGGTTAGAGAAGTAATGCCCCCTGGATAATCTGCTAATCTTCAAACTGTATCCGCTAACCCAGCTCGCAGGGTGGTTTTAAACCCTTGGAATAATGAAAACAGGTGAAGTGTTAGTTTAATATTTATGAAGTCTAGTAACGTAAACAAGACTACTTACCTTTATGGAAATATATTATCAAAACGTATATTTGGGACATTTGTTGGGCTCGTTATAACAATATTATACATATATAACAAGCCCAGCAATGTCCCAAATATACCTCTTTTATATTATAAAAATAATCATGTAGATGTATGTTTATATTTTATGCTTCTTCTACTTTATTCGTTGTTTAAAACTAAGACTGTAGAAGCGAGAGCTAAGCACTGCCATGTGATAATCCTCGTTATATTCTCTCTTCAATTGTGCGTATTCATGACTAAACTACGGCGCGTCAAATGGATTACTATATTAAATCAACGATGCTCTTTTGTATGAAAGGTAATCCGGTAGCAAAGCATTTCCCAAGGTAACAGGTAGTAGATATTATAAGTTGATAGTGAAAGATGCCACATGCAAGTTGTAAATAATATACAATGTATTTTACACTTTATTTTCACCAAGAACAAAATTTACAAAACATAAAGACATTAAAAAAGGCGGCCTTATTGCTTTTAACAATCTATATTTAGTAAGTATACTTCACCTCCAAGATAGCGTCGACGTTTGGCTGTGAATTCGGTTAACTTTGAAATTTAAGCCTTAGAACCTTATCAAAGCAAACTATTTGCTGTTGGATATTTCATTACTGAATGCCCGAAATGCAAAATATATAGTCTTGACAGGTCTGAAGGGTTCCAAGCAGAATTCTATTTCCAATAATTTGAGTAGTGTACACAGGGTATTCCCAGTATGGTATTGTAAGCCCAAAGGTGGTCGTACAACTTCATATCCTGATCAACCTTTGTTCTACTAGTTTTTCCAAAAAGACACGTTACCAACTTAATGGTATTGTAAATGAAATTTCATTTGTTTCTAAAACCTGTAAGTATGTCTATAAATGAGTAAATAGTAATAATACCTACTAGCCCAAAAATATCAATTTAATTTAGAATGAGAATTTGGAGTATCACAAATATTATGAATTCAATAGGTAGGTACCTACTGACTGCTGACACAAAACACAGCTGGAGCGGGGCTGCGACAGGACATGGCAGCGCGTCATATGTTTTGTATTCGAAAACAAAATGTCAACGCATCGATGTCGAAACATGGCTTTGAGCTACTTTCCTTTCATTTTATTTTCACATACTCGTACGTACGGAAAAGTTACTGAAAGGCCTTTTATATGGGACTAACTGGGCTTCCGACTTTTTGTTGGTTTAGTAAAAAAAATCGTCTACTACGCGTCTATTGAAGTTTGAAAATTACTTTTCAAATATTTTCACAGATTTTCTTCTTCTACTGCATAGCGGTATGACAACAAGGCACTGTATTATATGATTTATTTATCAAAATGGTTTGGGAACTGTAAAGTGAAATATAACACAGATATCCAGTACAGTCTACAGGGAATCTCCGTTTTGTTTTATAACGTCAAAGAACACCACCAGTCTTGGACAAAATAATTTTCATTTTCAATATGAAATCTCTCGGGCTTTATTAGTATGCTAGCCACGAAAATAGTGTTCGATATTGCGTCAACATCGCTTCAAAATATTAGTTTTACTCTATCGGTTTTCTTAGAGCACACATACAGAAATAACACCCCTAGAGGCATAAGTCAGAGGGTATATGACGTATATTACCCCGGGGACAATATATCTAGAGTTTTTTCATGTGATAATGTAGCTCTCCAAGATACAATGATAGGCTAGGGGAGGGATGACGCATCAAGCTTTCATGTAAGAGACCGATAATGTGACGGATTTGATATGGTAGAAATTGCTTAAGGCGTAGTCAAAAGATACGGTGTGGTTCTTTAGAAATGGAGATATATAGGGTTACCACCACCCAACATTAGTAATAAACAATCCTCGCTTCGCTTGCTTGCCAAATCTGACTTGTAATGTATGGATCTGCCAGATGTTTGACAGGTGGGCGACGCTGCTTTTGGATTTTTAATTGCTTATGTCGGTGGTAGAACGATTACTTTACTGACAACGTTATACAAAACCTGGTCAAGAGTAATTTTTAATTTTTTTTAAATACGTATAATTCTTGAGACTTATTGCTTTTTTATCAAAACAGGGGATTTAATACGTATCTACCAACGGTAGTGCAACAGTATCTTACCCTAATTAATTGATTAGCAGATAGCAATCCTGAAATCTCTTGGCATATCTCATCCTGTTTGCGGTCCGTTGAGTGGCTTACTCCACATACACTAATCTTTCCGTATACAATACAGTTCAGTTGTATAGAATGTAGAGAGAAAAATATACAAGTGAATATTCGTAGATGAGACACGGTATTCTTGTGATAATTTATGAGATTTTATAAAAAAATGGTATTATAAACTGCTGAAGTAAATAATTATATTGTTAGGACTTGCACTGAAGTTATTACTCCCACTAAGTTCCCATGAGACACCATATTTCTATCGCAAGTGAAATTAGTTACATGATGTTTCTAATTTGATAAAAGTAAAATGTAGGTACTTAATAACATTTATAACAACTTTTGTAACTAACAAGAAATAATTTGTTTACTTTAATAGATTCTTGATCTTTCCCAAAATTGAAATCAGAATTTGGAAATTCGCGAAAAAAAAATATTCATTTTCCATAGTAAAAAGTCACGTGACCTACAAAGTTTCTATGAAAAATAAATAATTTTTTTCGCGAATTTTGAAATTCTGATTTCAGTTTCGGGCTTAGATATACCATGCTGCACATGCTGGTGTCGGCTTAGTATACCCTTTTTGCAACACCCTGTATAGCTATAGCTATGTACATGTATTCGTATCACTTCTATATCGCCGATCTATGGCCCAAGGCTGTGTTATTACTTCCTCTAACACTAGCAAGTCATTTAATCACTGTAACTGCTTCTAATGCGTCACATTATTTTGGTAGAAGAAAGCCAAGCGAAATATTGTATTTACGTGATAAGAGAATATATACGAGTGTCTTGCACAATCTGTACGGACTTGGGATTGTGCTGATTTCGTTTGGATATGCCATAGACAAAAACGAGATGACTGAACAACTTATCCCAAGAATCTTACGATCGAAAATTAAAAATGTTATTGTTACTGCTACCTAGTTTTATTGACAATAAAAAACAGCAAAAATTTATATTTACTTGAATTACTTTGAAAATAGGCCCCCTTTGATAGTATTTCAGTTCAGAACACATGTTCTGAACTTGCAATAATTCTTGACTGCCTCGACGTAGAGATACGGTTTTGGTATCATTGTTTAGCTTAACTCAAATACTAAAAAAAGTACATAAAAATACCATGAAAGGTTATGTTCTTTTAACTTATTTTATGTAACTTTTTGGCAGTTGTGGTTATTTTTATTGGAAAGAGATGACTTTTGGTGGATAAAATCATTTAATTTTATGTCCGTATGGTGTTTAAATCTTGAGATATGATTTTTTATGAAAACTAAGTATCTAAAACTTTAAAATGGCCGCCATTTCTAGAATATTGAGATTTGACCCCACATATGGGTTTTTTTCTCGATGAAATAACTCGTAGAATCTACCCTTAAAGTTTGTCGGGTCCGAAAAACAACACATTGTATAACTATACCGTATCGTAACTATTTCAATGCTCGTGAGTGTATAAAGATGCTCGAGGAATTTAGTAACAGAGCCTTTGTGAAAGATATTTAGGTACTGATATTTGGACATTTGGACAATCGACAAAAATAAAAATAAAAAGTCAAATGAAGAATAATTCAATTTTATTTTCAATGACTGTACAAAGTTTACTTACTGTAGTTTTGTGTATCATTTAAAACTGTAAAATATAATGTATGGCCATCTGAACCAATTTAATCAAACTTGAATTTTGTTCAGTTTGATCAGCGGATCGTATGGTTTTTATTTTTCGGGGTGATTTACAACACCATGTATGCCCCAGAATATGTAATTGGAGAACACTCGTCATACATAATTGAAGATAGAGTCGACCGGTGTTTAGCATATTATCTAACAGAGGCATATATTTGCATATCTGTAGGTCCCGATACATTTATCATTTACCATCCTTAATTTCAAGTACAGATTACAGGAAATAGGTTATGTATTTTTTTACCTGAAATTTCAGTATTGAATCAACCCCTTAGGTTGATTCTTTTTAGTTCTCTCTTCTTGTATTCTTTTATAAAGTTTAACTTTTTGGGTCAGGAGAATATTTTTCATTCAACACACTGACACGGATGAAGAAGAATATCTTACCGGAAATTGAACCCGGGACCTTGCCTCATAATTCAGTGTAATATAGATAGTTGAATTATTTCAAATAGAATTAGTCAAAAGGTCAAGCTGAATTACCTATGTGATGAGACTCTTGTTCTCGTATCCTATCCCTATCCATATTTAAAATAAGTATTTTGTTTATATTAATACTATTTGGAATAAGTATAGCCGAAACAATTTTTGGGCGCCTACTGTATATTTCCACAGTGGTCACGTGAAATAACATCGGTACATGATGTGGGAGTAATTAAGTTATGAGGGTGTTGTTTGTAAAGGTATTAGATTAGAATAGATTATGTATGGTGACAGTTATGACACTTATGTAGGGCAACTGTGCCTATTTTTACAGACTTTAAAAGAAGAGGAGGGTTTATGTGGCTTACTGCTATGCAAAATAATACATTTTGGTTCCATATACAATTATAAAATTCCATTTGCATTCTAAAAAACACAAACCAATAATTATTATATGATTACAACGCATTGGTACATCATTTCAACAGGAGAAAATAGGAAGCTCTAGATTTCGTGGTATTCACAATAAAATTATATACAATATAGTATGTAATCTACCTATAATGTTCTTTTTATAAGAGTACAATAACATTTTGAACTACAATATCGTATAACCAATTAGGACGTTTACTCTTCCCTCCAGAATCATTTACATGAAAATGTTTACCAAGCAAATTAACTTTGATGTGCGTGTATTTGTTAATAGATTAACGAGGCGCAAACCGCACATCGTCGCAGTTCCAATCCCACGCATCCTCTTACTTCTACACACCTGTTTCTTATGATTACATAATGTTCCACAATGTTTGTACAAAAACTTCGGAAAAACTATGCATCACATAAAATTTCCTAGAGAAATACGTATGTCAAACGTCAAGAACGTTAATAGTATAGTTTAATTTTTAATGGTCGCTGCCTGATCGATGGTTCTGTTTATCTTACCTTAAAGATCTTCATGACATTAATTGATATTTGTGAAACAGGCCATAAGGATGTGGAACCATTTAGTGCTAGTACAGCAAAGCCTTGGTGAAACAACCAGCTAACCGATGTAGTAAATGTTTTATTTTATGAATCTAAATCAACGATGTGTCACATCTACAATTCCGATTATGAATAGACCTACAGATTCGCTCAATAATGTGAGAGTTTCTTCCATGTCTACACTCGCGAGCAACCAAATCGACTCAAGCCTTCACGGCGCACATATACATTGATTTTCCTAAAACGATAAATGGTAAATATAAAAGTGATATGTCATTCGAAAGCTGAAGAATTAGGCTTTCAATTAAGATCAATACCATAAAAAAAAACTAAGCGCAGATTTAATGACGCATTTTAATTGCCCGTCAGTGTTAATTACCTCATTAGGAATCCACGCCTTGCGCTACCTGATCCCGCTATAAAACCTTTCCACATCCGGTGTACCTTATCAGTCGCTTGTTGCAAGTTGACCGGTACACATCTCGTTGCATTGTATTCCTTGTTTTCGCAAACCCATGGATACCACACCAGAAGAAGCTGCTCAAGTTGTTGCCTTGCTGCAACAAGGGTTAAGTCAGCGAGCAGTCGCTGCCCAGCTCCACTTGAGCCAGTCTGCTGTATCCCGAGTATACAGACGGTTCCAAGAGACTGGTGCCTTCAATCGAAGACCAAGAACGGGCCGCCACCGCTGCACTTCAGAGAGAGACGACCGCTTCATTGTCTCAACCTCGCTGCGCAATCGACACCTTACGGGCGTTGATGTGCAGCAAGAACTGAGACGTGTACGACAAGTGGCTGTCAGCGAGTGGACAGTGAGAAGACGCTTGAAGGAAGCCAACTTGACACCAAAAAGACCTGCATCAGGCCCCAAATTGACTGCAGGCCACCGACAAGCGCGTCTTCAGTTTGCTCGAGAGCATCTCGATTGGAGCATTGCGCAATGGCGGTCGGTCCTGTTTACTGATGAGTGCAGAGTGTGTCTGCATGGCAGTGACAGGAGAGGCCGGGTCTACCGGCGTCCGGGGGAACGATTTGCCCAATGTTGTTTCGCTGAAACAGTAGCATATGGCGGCGGTTCCTGCATGATGTGGGCTGGTATTTCTCTAGAGGGAAAAACCGCACTTGTTTTCGTGCCTGGAGGCGGCCGAGGAGGCGGGTTAACAGCTGATCGGTACATCACCGACATTCTACTCGGTCATGTTGTGCCCTATGCAGAATTTGTCGGTGAAGACTTCGTGCTAATGCACGACAATGCCCGCTGCCACACGGCACGAGTCAGTCGGCAGTTTCTGAGAGAGAAGGAATTGCGCACGATGGACTGGCCTGCGCTCAGTCCTGACCTGAATCCCATCGAACACTTATGGGACGAGCTCAAAAGAAGAGTTCGGGCCAGGAATCCAGTCCCTGCAAGCGTGGACGAGCTGAAGACAGCTTTATTAGAGGAGTGGGACGGCATTCCTCAGGAAACTGTCAAAAAGTTGATAAGGTCTATGAGAAACAGGCTGCAGGCTGTAATTAGGGCAAGAGGGGGCAATACAAAGTATTGATTTAAATAAATAAATTTTTATCTTAACATTTTTTGTTTAATTTGTATAATACGATACCCATACCCTTTTTTCCTAAATTCCCGTTTTTCCTACAATTGCGTTCAGACATCATTTATTTCAAAAATGATGAATGGATTTCAATAATAATGATATCAAATTAAAGCTGACATCTTAAGCTTTTAAATGACATATCATTTTTATTATTTCTATTCATAATTTTACTTGTATTAATGTATGTTTGCGCCGTCAAGGCTTGAGTCGATTTGGTTGCTCGCGAGTGTAGTTGGACAGAGTAGTTAGTTGAAGTTATGAAACTGTCAGTACAAATTGGTCAGAAAGTCTTATAAAGCTGTTGAATAATACATAGTATTTATTTATGTTGACTTTATGCCGTCTTCTGTGAGATATCTGTGAGTGGAACTTTTAGTAGTACAAATTGTTATATGTTACACAAATACTTATATGATTAAATAGCTGTTTTCTGTAATATTCTCGTATTGGTTTCAACATGGCCAGGCCCTCAATTGTTCCGGAAAACCATAATGTTTTTGCCATACAATAAGGGATATAGGGTTTCGGTATTGTCCCAAGCCATCTCATATTACAATACCCCTTCGATCGATCAACATTCAGGACACAATACCTACTTGTATATCCCTTTAGTTTATTTGCCTCTGTCCTAACATAACTTGTAGGGTAAGTTGTTTAATAGTGTATCTTCGTCATAGACGGGTTGGCCAAGATTACGCATGATAATAGAAACTCACATCTCCATCAGTTTGGTAGTCATGGAGTAGTGATGCATGAAAGCAGCGTTATTCAGACTCTCTTGAGTCACCTCTTTCGGCTTACTATAGCAATTTTGCAACATTGTGTATACACTCGGCAAACATTATGACTAGTCAGCAACTGACAACTTACTGAGTGAGTATTAGCATACTTTCTTTACCAGGACAACCACTTGTACTATTTTATCATCGAGACACTAAGAATATGTATAGCAGCTCCTTCATGCTACATGGATCTAATGTGATCATATCATTGGCTAATGATGTAAACAGGTTATGCAAATTGTTATGACAAGATTAACCAGTTGCTAAACAATATTAATTTGCTGACGCAAAGCCTGAGACTGTATTATTTTTGTTTAATTTTATAGTAGGTAGATTATATTATACGTACACATAAATATTCTCGTTTTGAGGATGACTGGTAATAAAATGATCGTACCTACTAACAAACCTGATTTTTTTAATTACTTGATTCTACAGGGTGTTGCAAAATTGGTATACTAAGCCGAAACCTACATGTGCAGCATGTTATATCTAAGCCCGAAACTGAAATCAGAATTTGAAAATTCGCGAAAAAAAAAATTCATTTTCCATAGAAACTTTGTTAATCACGTGACTTTTACTATGGAAAAAAAAAATTTTTTTTCGCGAATTTCCAAATTCTGATTTCAGTTTCGGGCTTAGATATAACATGCTGCACATGTAGGTTTCGGCTTAGTATACCCTTTTTGCAACACCCTGTATAATTATGCATTATAAAAGGAAATAGCAATGTCGGTTTATACAAAAAAAAATCATCTCCTTGTTCCTACGTGAACATGTTGTTCATAGCGTTGGTGACAAATGAGCTACGAGGCCTACGTCGTTCGTAGCACGTTGCTACGCTTTTCGTAGCACGTTGCTACGCTTTTCGTAGCACGTTGCTACGCTTTTCGTAGCACGTTGCTACGCTTTTCGTAGCACAATGCTACGCTTTTCGTACCACGTTGCTACGCTTTTCGTACCACGTTGCTACGCTTTTCGTACCACGTTGCTACGCTTTTCGTAGCACGTTGCTGCGGGGTATCCTATTACGCGTAGCTTTTTGTATATACTGTAATTACTGTGTGTGTGGTCCCGTGAAAACCTAACCGTATATACAAATTTCCCATAATAAAGGCCAATCAATAAACGACAACGTGACCAGGACGACCAGCCCATACCTGGAAGCTATCCATTTACAGCGAGGCTCCAGAGAACGGGAAGTCGTGGGCAGACTAAAGTACACCTATACCTACCTAAATATAATCCATATTGTTACTTACGAACAACCTGCTTCAGGTAGAAACAAGTTAATTATACACAAAAATCTGAACAGACAAGCAAAAATAATTAGTTAACAGTGGAATACGGCAAAAAATAATACTTATGAAATTCAAGCGGAATTTGAATTTATTTAGCTCGTTTTTAGTTTCAGCTTTAGCATTTGTGTTTTCGTTGAGTTAATTGTATTTTTTTTATCTTTACGCTTTAAACTTAATTATGAATGAGAAAATTTCGACGTTGTTTAATTCTTTAGCTTTTCAAACTTTTCATTTCAAAATTAAAAGGGTGAAACTAGTTGAGCGAGGCTTTAGAAAGTCTACTCAATACAAATGTGGGTTTCCGTTAATTAAGTCAGAGTGTAATAAAAAAACTATTTAATCAAACGGGCTGTTGATTTGTGGGCGGTGGGCATATGCGCGATACTTTTTGTATGATCAATACACATATTGGAATAATTTTGTACTTAATGTATTATTTAATGTATTAATTATGTGTAGTATTAATTATTTTTAGAATTAATACTAAAGTTTTTGCTTTAAATATGAGAAACTACTACTGCAACCACTACTACTACTATGAAATAGTTTATAATAAATTTTATGGCAAAAATTCATATTCATAGCAAAAACTTTGTCGCCGATTAGGTTCAGTAATGCAGGCGTGAGTTCGTCCACTGCTGGACATAGACTCCCAAGAAGCGAGACAACACTCTGGCCCTGTAGCACGGGGCGCTATTAAGACTGCGCGATGTGATTGGGCGCGATGCAAAACTCTTGTCACGTCTTAAATACGCCCCGTACTAGCCCTTCTAGTTGCTAATTTTTAGTCAAATGGTATGTAAATAGACTACGTCTAAGAGGCTTCTCGTACTTAGGACTTTACCAATAAAAAGCATTGCACCTAATTAATTTTATACGCAAAATTTTCAATTATAAATCACACCAAACTTAGTAAATATAAATCACATTTAATGGGAATACTTTCATAACGGTACATCTTATATTTTTATACAAGAAAATTTTGTAAAAAATACACATTAAACTGTTAATGTATATAGGATGCCTTAAAAGTATATCACTCTCAACTCAACTCAAATTATTAAAAAAATTGTCAAAAATTAACTATTAAAAATACATAGCATTTGTTCTGAGAATTTTCTAAATAATATTTCCACACCAATAGGCATTAAAAATTGATACGTTAGCAACACAGACCCATATACTATAGACAAGCAAATATTGCTCACGGATTTCCAAAACAGACAAAAGACATGCGTCACGCAACTCGTCATTCAGTAGTCAGTACACTTTTGTTCTACGACTTCTGAATATTCGGAAATTTTAATAAAAGTTTCTGTTCAGTAAAATATCACATGACCGACAAGGTTTCTATGGAAAAGATTTTTTTTCAATCATGAATTTTCATTATTCGTAGAACAAAAGTTTTTAGAATGACTCTCAGACACCGGTTTTGGCTTACATCCTTTTTTAACACTCTGTATATTTAAATACGTGAAGTCGTTGATATGGCAATCACCCTCTCACTATTGTATGTAAATTTTAATGCAGCCTGCGGCGGCTGAGCGGCCGATAAGGGCTAATAGAACCTCCCTCCATTAGGTGAAACTAGCCCATCGGACCGCACACACCGCACCTATTAACATACACATAGAGGTCATATTCAAATGAAGTTGTCTTGCGAGCACCGGTATGAAGTGATTTTGAATTTCTCACTGTAGGGTGTTGACTTGAGACTTTTATCATTTTAATGATATGACCTACCTTCTGTATGTATATGCGTACAGTGGGCTACAAAACAACCTGACCCTACCTCAGTAGCAATGTCACTTTTCTTAACAAGGAGCATATCTCTGAATTACAATCACCGTAAGTAATAGTGTCCGGCATAGCTAACTTTGCAAAGGACACAAGCGTCAACTCCAAATAAAATTATTCTTTGTAATTTCTGAATCTGATGTTTAAGGATCCCACACACACGATCTAGTCTACCGTCAACTTTGACCAGGTTTGAGACCGCTTTAACTAGGGATGATACTTTCAAGTTCGCACATAACCTATTTCAGCCTGTGGCGCGTTATGCTACACATCCAGCGAACATTAAATCACGAGTGGAATGAAATTGCCTTGAAGAGTGTGTAAGAAAGAAAAGAAAGTACTGATAGATATTAATGGCATTTCGTAAGTTCCCAGAAAAGACGAAGCGACTTGTACTTGTTGCCACTAAAAGCTAAATAAATTCAATTTACCATCGCGTCAAGTTTTAAGAGCTATTCTTTGAAGTCCAAATGGTCAAGGGTCAAACATGTCTCACAGAGAAAGCATCCAATTTTCACAGTTGTACTTTTTTTACTGGACAATACTCAAAGAAATGGCTGACAAAACCATTGTATTGTATAAACGAGTATACTTTCGATATGGTACCAACTCTGAAATCGAGAAAACGAACAGCTACTTCGTAATTAGGCTAAAACTGTAAAAAATATGTCTGATCTAATTTAACTCTAAACCTGTTTTAAATAATTTGGTACATTACAATTAGAAAATTAAATGAATTACAATTAGAACCATGTACGAGTCCCAAATCCTGTTTATCCCCTAATTTTCAATTATTACTAAAATTGCGTCGAATCTGTAAATCGAAGCATCACTTTCTGGCTGTCCCGAAATAGATCTACTTCGCTTTGTATTTAATAAAGTGCCGCTGTTGAATTATTGGAAAGGGCAAATCATCGTTTTCAGTAAGTAATGAGATTTAAATTTCAGAACATTCGGCCACCGGAAACCGGAGACCCTCGACATTTTAAATGTCATCGTATATTTTAAATCTATTCAATTTCGATTTTTGTGATCTACGCTGCCGTAGTCATATTCAGAACTGTATGGGGTCGTTATCTTTTACGACGGCGTACTAAAGCCAAAAGATATCCAAGCTAGATAAGTTAGATAGGAGTACCGACATAGAGACAACCACGACCGCAAATGTGGGTTTGTCCCCGTCAACAAGTGATGAGCGGGCACAGAAATACATTTCACTTTTGTCTTATTATACCCAGTGGACTTTTAAGGAATTATTAAGACTGAAACTTATTGAGTAGGTACCTATTGATATAGTCTGAGAGGTAGCTAGCCGAGCATTTTTTTTTAATGTAAGCAACAACCCACTAATACGCAAAGAAGCGTGGTGGGGGTACTCCTCTCACTAATGGGGGGATATGTTTTAAAATCTCCGAAAGGGTGCAGAAAGGTCCCCACGATTACAAAAGTAAGATAGATTGACTGTATATATATCATCAACACCAGCCCGTAATTGTCAACTGCTAGACATAGGTTTCTCCTAAGGAGCGTTACATCACTCGGTCTTCAGCATTCTTAATTCAGCCACTGCTGGCTACTAGTCTAACGGCTACTAGTCTAAAGTCCGTATACATAAAGAAAGCTGGAAACTAATAAGCGCTTTCTTTCCCATACTTTGCCGAACCAGCTCTAATAAGCATTGGTAAAATATCTATAGTAAAGAAAGCTACCAGCTTTATTTCTGTATTCAGCCTTAGGTCGTCGGTCCAGCTGGACGGCGAGTGTTCCACGCTACCGTCGCCTGGAAACTGCACGTGGTACGCATCCGAGTGATTTACACCACTAGTCATAGTTTCTTCGGTATGAATGATAAAAGTATATTTTTTTATAGCCTGGTTTGTGTCTCACTGCTGGGCAAAGGCCTCCTTATATTTGGTCCAACGATCGCGATCCTCCACCACTTCGGACCACTCAGGTAGGAACTTGTCCAAGTCGTCCCGCCATCTCCGCCTAGGTCTTCCTGCGCGCCGACGTCCGTCATTGGGCACCCACTTCTCGGTGACAACATAAATATTGATAAATAATTGAAAATTAATTTAAGCCGTGAATAAAACTATCGGTATAAAAGCGCAAGTCCAACGGGTCCGAACTCACTGCACAGCAGAGATTGTGCGCACATGTATGCATGTGGCACCAAATTAGCATCTTATTTTCCAAATATTGAACACATTTGTTTAATCTAGCTAGAATCTACGCTCTAAAACTTACAGAATCTGCAAATAATCTGCCAATAGAGGCTATTTAGAAAATCGACTTTGGATGTTTCAAATTCAATTGGGAAAGAAAATGTAAGGATAGTGGATTTACTTAATAGGTACAATTTTACATGTCATTTAGCTTTCTAAACCTCTATTCACACGGTCGTTTTAGCGGTAAAAGATGTGCTTCTAAGAGAAAACCCAAAAGTACCTATTTAATCAAATCTTAATTATACTTTATATTTGAAAGCAATCTTACTTAGGGTGGATTCGTCCAAACATCTCGTTACACGAGAATAACTATACCGGAATAAAATTTATACGCGAGTAAATATCTGGGATAAGTACATTTGCATTCTACCAAGTTATACCATGATTAATTGAATGAACGAGGAACGAAACTATACTGCAACTAAAATAAAAATAGCTGCGTTTTCAAAGCATGCAATAGAAATGACATGCCAACTTAGTTTGAATGGATTATAATAGTAGGAAATTGTTTATGTTTTAATATTTTATTCGCTGTTGTTATTCTGAGAATTTGCCTTTTAACGTACTTTTCTTTATGATTTGACAGATGTGTTTATATGTCATTATGACGGTTTTCTTATCAGCTGATGTGCTGCCGCCATTACAAAATTACTCTCAGATAAGCTCGTTACACGGTCAATTTTGGCGGTATAACATTTTATTCTTGGGATAAGCTACTTATCTTGGTTTCAGGTTTGGTAGAATGCAAAATCTGCTTACTCGCGAGTAACTGGTAGTTTACTCTCGAGTAAAAAGTTACTCGACGTTGGTCGAATCCGCCCTTAGCGTAAAAAAACCGTTTTACCGGTGCTTAAAAGACAAAAATATATTATTTTTGGCCACTTCTCTGTTTCCACAATTGAAATGCGTAATGGGTACAATAATAAGTTGAGCAGATAATTTGCAGATAAAATAAAATCGGTTTTCTTGTTTTAATATTCAGTGGCTGTCGACCGTTCAATTTGACTCCAGAGCCGGGGGTAGGGCTCCAAACTTTGCTACTGCGTAGCGAACGATTTAATTTCGGAATCTACAAAATGAATTTAGAGTCAGTCAGTGCGGAAATTTCAATAGTTTTGACCTGAATCCTCAATCTCAATGGAGAAAAGTTTTTTTTTTCTGTCAAAAGTAGGTGGTTACGATCTTTTGTAAAATTTTATGAAGACTTTAACTTATTTTGACAGGTTTCAGGCCCGAGGTGCAATTAAATAAGCTATGTAGTGGTAAAATAGTGTGTTCATATGTTTCATATCGGCCAATTATATATTTTTTAAACTAGTTCTACTTATACTATTTTATAACTGTAAGTTAATAAACGACGTAACTTCGAAAAATATTCTACGCAAGACCAAGCAAACAGAATAAGCAAAGTCCACTAGACGCCCGTTATCATTAATATCTAGACTATCGCAGTCTTCTTTTTCCCATAATTTATAAAAGCGCTGAAAACAGAGCCAATTTGTAAAAGCAGAGACTATTCCAGCTTCTTTTTTTCGCAAAACAACATGGTTCCTTTTCAATGCTTTCTCGAGTATCCGAGCCAGCTGAGACCTGTGGGAGTGTTCGCTCACAAAGGAAGCGGGTCAACTGCGTGATTATCGATACATGGCGAGGACAATGCCACGGATAATTATTCAATTAGTAGCCCGAACCGTGCCCGGCCAATAAAATAGCTGCCCATTTAACTTTCGTGCCCCTTTCGAGCCGACCCACCCTCGATGGCAGCTATCGTTCACTCTTTGATTATTCCACAATGTGGAAACCCTGGAAACAGATTCCGCCGACACGCCCTGTTATTTTAGGTCATCTTTTGCACAACTCTCATAATACGAAAACGAAATTTCTTTTTCTTTTTTCCGTTCGTTCGCTTATGTAGCCAGCCAGGACCTTTGAAATATATTTCTTACAAAAATAAGGCTTGAACAAAGGCGGTTTTGTTTCACACCAAACAAATGCTATCATTCCATTAGGCATATAAAGACAAGTCTACCTATAGGTAAGTAGTGGAGGGAGAGCCGGACTCATGATAAATCTGTGAACAAATTGTAGGAGCCAAGGAAAAAGTGTAGCCACCCATGATTAATGTACCTCGGTAAGGAAGGCGGTGGCCGTTTGCATTTCATTACCGACATCTTTGATATTTGTATTTTTATACAGGATGTTGCAAAAAGGGTATACTAAGCCGAAACCTACATGTGCAGCATGGTATATCTAAGCCCGAAACTGAAATCAGAATTTCACAATTCACGAAAAAAAAAGTCTTTCTTCATACTAAAAAGTCACGTGACCAACAAAGTTTCTATGGAAAATGAAAAAAAAAATCGCGAATTTTTAAATTCTGATTTCAGTTTCGGGCTTAGATATACCATGCTGCACATGTAGGTTTCGGTTTAGCAACTTTTTGCAACACCCTGTATAAAAAGAACACTCATTTTTATTGCCACCATTGATTTAGTGAAACAATGAACCATCATTTCGGAAGTCAACACAAAAATTGCTGATGTATGTTAGCGGTTAATTTTATTCAACAATAAAAGCAGACGAATCCTAACCAAATAATGTTTACCTACAATTACCGAGTGACTTGTTCGTTAATAAAAAATGTGTTTGTACAGAATCCAACTGCCAGCCAGCCGGGGACGCCCCTCGGATCAACCCCGGCTTTATAGAAAATAAATTTTAGCTTCTATAATTAAATTGAGCTCATTAGCGAGAGGTTCTTTCTCCTTTACTTCTTTCATTTCCATTGATATTGAATGCCCAATAAATTAGAGCTGGTTATAGAATTGCTATTTAGGTCAACATGTTTTAAACTAGGTATTTGTGAAATAATTAATTGGTAAATACTTATTGTTTGTTTAACTTTCTATTATGCATTTTAATTTAGATGAGTTTATCATTATGTTATTAAGTATAATTATTATTTGAATGATTTGAAGAAATATGTTAATTGGCCTCCAGACACTAATTTAGAGATCCAAGAAACGTAATGCTACAATCTTTAAATAATACAAATCATTCAAAATACCTTATAAATAATTTATTAAATAGTTTCTACATTAAAATATATATAGAAGTTACCATCCATAAACTTATGAGAGGAAACTATTTCCGATTCCCTCTAGACCGATGATATTATGGATGGTATTTACCATAGAACAACGCGGACTCGGGTGTACCCTCGGGAAGCGTCATAGCGATCTTTCTTGATACAAAAAAGTCTGCCAATTTTTGCGGGGGGAAATTTTACCGTTTACCATGATTATGTCTCATGGGACATATCATTATGAGTTTTAATTCCCAGCAATAAGGGTTACGTGAAGTGACATTTAATAATGAACACAGTGTCTTCATTTTTCTTGCCAATGGATGTAACAATTATCGATAAGTGTTATCGATGAATTCGAGAACATGGGTTAGAAATACTAATTTCAAATTAATTAGGTATAGTTAAATTTAATTAGGAATGATTAATAAACGAAGTCACCCGCTTTTCGCTGTACATTATTTTATACTCACGTGATAGGTCGCGAGCCGTATCGCCGTTTTTGAATGAGTACAATGTACTGAAGTTGTCGAGTAAGTGGGCAACCCGACGGTCAGATGCTTTCAAGCTGCCCCTTCGGGCGGCCTCTGACTAGGCTTAACGACTGCTGCCGAAGCAGCAACCGGGACCCAACGGCTTAACGTCCCGTCCGAAGCACGGAAGCGTCCAGAAAAGAACCATTTGAAATCGGTAACTCATGCTGTACCTACCAATGGCTGACCGTGTCAGTTGTTGCTTAACCTCAGTGATCAGTTACGATTACTGAAGCCAATTCGACTACGGACGCTTCCCAACTATGACCTTTTTTGTCGATTAATACATATCTACATACGGTACATCACTATTGCATTTTTTTCACATTGGTTGCTAGACAACGGCTAATAACAATAAACCGTGACCAAATCTGTGATCAAATCCGGAATCCGGATATTCTATGAATTGAAGCTGTCATTTTAGTATGTAAACAAATCATTTTCTATGAAACGAACGCTTTGCCAACTAGATTGAGTCTAGTGAAAATTGAGACTGCAACTAGTTTTTATAAATCGGTGGGCCTTTCTGGCCTACCACCCCGCCAGAGGGGAACGTCTGCCTATTTCGTCTCCAGACCATTCATACTCAATGGTATTTACAGTTGTCAAATTGTCAAATCTTCAACAAACATTTGACGTGGCCTCAGTCCAATAAAGGGTAGCCGCCATCGCCGTTCCACTGGGCCATTCTTCTTTGATACCTTTTATGTTCAGCATATATTTATGATATTTTGTCATCTACAGCTAAATATGTAGGTATAATTGTATGTTTGTAACAAATAACAATATAAGCGATTTAAAAAATGTTTTCACTTTTAAACTTACGGCCTACGTAGAGTGAAAACTGAGTACCAAACACGACTTGGGTCTATAAATATGAAAGAAAAAAAGAAACATTTATTTGACACACTGAACAATAAAATAAAAAAAATTAATAATACTAAAAATATATTTAAAAAACAGAAAATAATACAATACAAACAAACAAGGTTGCTGTCCAGAGCGTCAAAAAGGCACCAGCTCAGCATGTGCTCAGCATATGTTTCTGTTTTATTGATATTATAATGTTTCTAGCACTATGCCAACTCAACATTATCTCTACAAAACAAAGCAACACAAGTGATGGAAAAAGCTAGTATTTTTCGTGGTACTTATGTAAATGTGGTAGGTAAGTAGTATTGGACAAGAGAGGCAGCGGTTCTGGGAAAAAAGCTAATATTGTTTGTGGTATTTAGCAGTGGAAGCGACAGGCAGCGCCCGCGGGCCAGTTTACACGGTCGTGCATGTCGATGGCGGGCACATGTGGCAGCTACTTTTATGTCCACCCTTGTCCGGTCACTTAGATGAATTTTATCGAACCCCGTCCGCCGCTCGTAAAGCGTTTTTATTATTTGAAGTGTTTCGAATACGGCCACTATGCTAGTCAGGTTTTCTATCAACCTTAATATTCTGCGTCTCTTATCGTTGTGATGAAGTGAGCTACGTGACTCCACGTCTGCTGGTTTGGGCCACGCCGGCTCCCAGTGCTGAGTTCAGCTTTTGCTAGATTCGGTCTTCCCCGGTTGTATTATTTGCTACTTCTAGAGTTTGTCATACTGATAAAAAAATGATAAGCAAGATCAATAAAAAACCGAATGTCCTCTGTAAATACAAGACACTATTGGGCATTATTATGTTTCACATGAGAAATTAATAAAACGACAAATAAAGATACTTTAAAAATCAGATACGCAGATAAAGCGTTTTCCGGTAACCAAGATTTAAAGGCCATTAATACAGACGTCAAAATTTCATATTCGGAATGCTTTAATAGTGCCTGCAGCTGATGCCGGTTAAAACAAAGATATTCCGTCACCGGCCCACTGGTTCGAAAATTGAAAGCGTGATCTGAGAGCGGATGCGGCTGGCATGACTGGCATCTTAACGGTTTTTTTCTTCGATTATATCTGTTTGAGAATTTATATTAAGTTTTTTATTGACGACGACGTTAGCGCAATCTTGCAGTTCGGAGAAAAGAACATGACGTTGTGATTGCCATAGCGAGATTTAACTGATAGGTACATAATATTTACTATGGAGCTCTTTCTCATACTAAGTTCTAATCATTAGAACAGTACAAAAAGGGATTTTATCCTTTACCAGACAACCTTTTGCACCACAATCTTACGTACCTTTTTTAGAAATTAGTCAGCTGGAGGCGTTTAGATCCAAAATAGAGTACACTTATAGGCTCAACTGCGTCTAGTGCTAAATCTAAACCTAGTCTAGGAAGACGCACTTGTCCTGTTAATAGGATTTGTCAGTTCATTTACTGCGACATGCTCCAGACGGCTACAGAACCTAGAGCGACAACAGTTGCAGAACGGAAGGATGAACAAACAATAGCAGCCTTTGTGCCATTGGCATTAAAGTATTTTATGGTGTTTCAGGGCTATGTTACGGTGAAAGTTCTGTAACAGAATAATCCATATTTTATTCGTTTCGTCAGAACCAGAAGTACTTCTGAAATGTGTACTTAACCTTCACCCAATATTATTATATATTAATTATACGTAGTCCTTAATTACAACTACAATAAGGGTACGCAATGTTCGCAATGTTCTACATACATTTAGGAGCATAATCATTTTCTTCTTACTTGGACCATGATTACGGTGGTCATGAGTCGTTGACACTCAGAAAATTATTATTATATTGGAAAAAATATATTATTATATTGATTAATATCAGTTTAAAATCGGTTTATCACCACACGGATACAATGTGGAGAAGTCCTTAATTATATTTACTAAATACCCACTGCAATGGTAATCATCGGGATAATACTAATTTCGTCCGTGCAATAGCGGAAGGGACACAAATCTTACGACGAGTCATTAAACTCAAGACAACTTCGTGAGGAAATTATGCCATTGTACTGGAGTAGGTATACGTATATTGCGGCATAAATATGAAGAGAGGCTAGGAAATACTTAGGGCAGTTTACGCAATTTAATTTAATTTGCATTCCAAACTCATAGCACTAAATGAACAGTGGTTTAAGGAGGTTTCGTAACTGACAGGAATGCACGGGAGGCTCATTTGTGAATTAATGGTCGGGTTTACTCTCACTTGGAATCAGATTAATATAGGAGTTTAAATTATATTTTCCACACATTTTATTGTTTAACACTTCAGGTGGACTGTGCCCAAAATAGCACATTTCAAAAGAACTTGTCACTTTAGTAACATGGTATACTTTACTAAAGTGATGCTAATCTGAATAAGCCTTTTAATTATTATATTTCCCATAACTATACGTGATATTCGATAAGTGTAAAGCTATAGATAGTACATATTTCAACATGTAAATTATTCGACCAAGAACTTAATAGTCAGTGAGAAGTTACGTCAAAATGTCATTATCTAAGTGGAAGTAGGGCAGCAAGGAGAGTGTTTTAACTTAATGGTCGCCTAGCACGTCCCGCCTTGTCACTTAGGTCAGACGGCAAATTAAGGTTATGTTCTAGAAGGTACTAGAAGTGACAACTGGTTTCTAAGGAATCTAATATAGTGCAAATGTGTCCATCTAGGAATTACAGCGTGGAGAGGTGCGAATTGTCGGCTGACGACATGTAGTTGCTGCTGATGAAATGTCGCTACTTCACTACTGGTTTCTATGTTGTTCTATGGAATTTATTAAGCACCTAGCGCTATGTCGTAAGACAACACCTTCATAGAAATACACGGAAGCATACGTAGTGACGTCGTTAGCGACACGTTTGCTGCTACTTCATGCCGTGCCCCGCCAAACAGTACCTTTAGGCTTATGCGATGGCGATTAATCGTTGATCTCCGTTTATTACCTAATAGTGAAATTGTTGGCGTTGCAGCGTACATTGCTGTGATAGTCAATTTGCGTGATGTTGGCAATCAATTGTGCTCTAATCAAGTATTTATGAGAATACGCGGGAGACCGGCATGACTGACCGACGTCATAGAATACGAAATTTGATTTCGCCTGTGGTGATAAATAAATCACGCTGTATGTGACATCCTAAATCACTTTTGTGTGGCCCTACTCTGATTCAACGGCAAAGGCACGGCGATAAAATAACCAGAGTACCTAAGTCTGTAAGCGTTTCTTATCCTGAAACCTCCTGAAAGGTTCATCATTAGATCATAGTCAAATACAAAGTCACAAACCATTACATATTTTGTGTGTGTACTTACTTATACAAGAGTGCATCGGTGAAATATGATTTCGATGCAGTTTTTTTAAGAGGTGCAAGATCAAGAGTATTGTGTATGATAAAAATAAGTATACTTCTCTATGGATAATACACGGTGGAATTGTATCAGTGATGTTCCCTTTGCCATGAAAACGCACTTTGACCCAACATAGACCACCCAGTATTTGTTGAGCATTCGCGGGTAAACACGTCGCGGGCGTCCTCGCAGAATTCAACACGAGAATTGAAGTCAGGAATTGAAAATTCTAGAATATAGCCGCGTCTACACAAACTGGGAACTGCAAACACTTGTGCAGGTACCTACAACTTATTGGCATACCTACCTAGTTTTTACATGTGAGAAGTTTTTACACTGATTGCCTATAAGTTCACAGCATATTTTTTTACAGACGAGTACTAAAACTTTTTACTGCGTTGCTATTGGTCCTAACAATAACCCATCTCACTCTGTCAATATTGGAAAAACATACTCAGTACCTGTTTGTTAAAATAATTGACTATAGTTTTATTTAGTGAAGTTCTGTGCTGTGTGTGTCAGTAGTTAGTTGTCTCGAATTTAGGTTTTATAATATGTATCATAATTTCCTTAAACACAAACGGCTTGTAAAAGGAACGTGAATTGACAAGATCGATGGGTAGAGAGTGGCTAGAAATATTAGTTCAATGGAGAGAGGCGAATTTCTTTGTTTCTGTAAAGGTCATCATTCGTGTTAGCCTCTTCTAAACCGAGATGGACTAACAGTCTATGAATACGGGGAAGTACATTGTATACTGTAATTTTAAAAACGAATTATGTAAGGAATTATATGTTTTATCAAATACACTACATCGACCTGCAGTGATGCATCCTTATTACGCCTTAATAGATCCTCTACCTCCTTGCACTGAAAAGACAACTCCGACAAATGAAAAGCTGCACAAGTACGAACGTTTTCATTAGTGTCTTCATTTGTGCAATTACTTGGGACAATTGCACCGCTGTTGATGGGAGCGGTGATTAGGGGAACAAGACCCTTTGCTGTGTTGTTAGAGACAAGTTTGTATAATTCGCTTCGAGATTAAATTGCAGTGTTCTTTTGTTTATGTAGGACTAATGCGCCTGACATTGGTTTGGTGACGTTACTGGATTGTGGACAATTTGTTTGTAAGAACTACGAATAATAATTCTAGGTACCAAAACTAATGGAGAAAACTGAGTAAATGTACAAAATATGTTGTGCAGATTGTTTTGTACCAAAATTTCCTCCCTTCCACCTTCTTCTTCTCCATTCCCGCTACTCCTCCGAGTAGTCTGGGGCTGACCTCAGGCGCTTCCATCCTTCTCTGTTGAGCTCTGGCCACGACTTCCCCTTTTCTTAGGACTCACACTTCCACCTTGATAAAATAAGATAATTTTGTCAAAAAAAAATAAGCCTAATATTATTCTAGAAAAAAAATATTTCAATTTAAAAAGGAATAGGTACCTGTGAGCTTTAATTTTATAAAACTTGGTACCATAAAGTCTCATTTGTCCGCAGTTGATTGCAATTCTGAATGAAGATTGACGAAAGCTGCTCATTTCCTTTCACAGTCTGTTGTATAGAGCGAAGACGAGCCCGTAAACACTTCCTGCGCTGTCTCTATGTACGGTCATGTGCAGAGAAACCTGACCCCTCTCTCATAGTAGCAATGTAAGTCAGCCAAATATACAATGTGTTGTTTTTCGAACCCGACAAACTTTAAGGGTGTATTCTACGAGTGATTTAATCGAGAAAACATATGTGGGGTCAAATCTCAATATTCTACCCTAAAAGTTTGTCGGGTTCGAAAAACAACACATTGTATATATATGCCACCCCAGCACAAACAGTTTGACCTTACGACTCATGGGTAAAAGATATGAATCAAATACAACATATTTTTGATACATACAAACAATCTCAATAGATTAAGTATTTTTACGTCATGTATCATCACCCGTCAATGTATCATTGCTGGGGTGGCATACACATGTCTCTTTTGCTGACTGTACAACCAGCAGCAGCGGCTTACGTTGGCTATTAACGTCTACGTTCAAAGCCGTTCTTTGAGTTTGCCAAGCTTAGGTAATACTTACGGCGTTAATATTTGTAAAACAAGAGATGCAAGTTGGTTTTCGATGTCTTGTGTGAACCGTTTATCTGTAACAACGAGATCAATGCTCAGTCAAAAAGTAGTACATCCATTACAACATGGTGTTGCAATATGGATATAGTAATCGGAAAGGATGACATAAGGAACCACTTTTGTTCAACGTCATTGAAACATTTCATTTAAACACTCCACTCTCGGAACACCCTGTATTATATAGTGTAGTGCCGTCTCAATCGGGCAAGCAGAATGTTTATGCGTAGAGTTCTGACGAAATTACATTAAGTAAATGGGCGCTCTGGTCGAAACGCACCCCTCAGCGGTACTTAGCCTTATTAGACCCAGGGGGTTACTCTATACTGACGAAAAATTCAAGTACGAGAGCTGTCGTGCAATCGACTTGTTAACTACAACAAGAGAGAGGCATGGCTCGCGCAGCAGTGCTCTGAAACTTTGTTTTTCGTTATACATATAGAGTGACCCCCCAGCGCCGACTACTCGACCAGGGCCACCGGACTATGATCTTTATTGAGATCCGCTGTCTGTTATTATGTCATTAGAGAAGAATACAGCCTTTTTAAAAATATCAGAACCTGAAGACAGTACTTGAACGGTTTAGTACATACGCTGTCTAAAATGACGAAAGTTTCAGATAAATTCCCAACTGTGATCGATATTATTTCTCAATTTTACCACCTATTGCATTTAGGGCGACTTGCACCAAACATATAATGTCAGATAAAAAGATCAATAGATTTTGATTCATTTTTCGGTGCAAGCCAACCTCAGTCTTTATCATACGACATACACTGGTGAAAACTGGGCGCAGCAGTGCGAATCCCGCAATTTTTGGCATAAAAGATAGTCGTTTAAACTAACTCAAAAAGTGACGATCCCATTCTTACTAGCAATAGCATGACTATACTCATATAAATAACACTATGATTCCATAAGAAGATATAACATCAGAAACATGATAGCATTTACTACATAATACTAACATAAAAATGAGTAAACTCACTACAAAAACTTTTAAACGTTTTCTAGTCATCCACTTTGCAAGCACACGTTCCACTGAGTACTCTACCTTGACAAAAACTAAAAAGCAAGCGATGTCATGCAACCTACATGTTTACTAGAAGGAGACAAAGTCGTAGTTAGCGTAGCAGCGCTCCGAACCTTGGTTTTCATAAGCTAGTGTGCTGCACTCAAGCCACTCGCTTTCAAATAATATTCAGAAGCAATTATTTTGCCCAATTTTCCCAGAGACTCTTCGCTTTTGCCTGGCTCGCTGCTGAGCACTTAGGTACTGCACAGTAACAAGTAATTAAAACCTTAGCTTTATCTTAACAATAGGAGCTTCAATGCTGCAGATAAACTCACAAATACAGATACAGTCATTTTTACAGTCATTTTACATAATGACTGTATCTGTATTTGTGAAAACTAAAACATCTATTTACCCCAAAATGGTAAAAAGTTATGCTTACCTTGCATATTTGCTAATCAAAGTATCATTCACTTACTGCCAGTTTCAATAACTGTATGTATCGATAAGTGACAGTTACTTTCATACGATTTTAAGTCATCAAAAGTAGCTTTCTGTAAAGTAAAGTAACTGTTAGTTATCGATAGAATTATTGAAACTGGCAGTTAGGGCTGATTTTTTTTATATCAGATAAATGTTATTTGGCGAATAAAATAGTTGATGTCACTTTCATATTTATTTACATATATGTCATTTTATACAAAAAAGTTGAATTCCTTGAGCAAAACTTAAGTAAGTTTTCTTCAGCCAGCAGAAGAAAACTTACAACTCCGGTTAGTAATATGCTAAATCAGCGAAACGAACGAAAGTAGACGAGCCGCAAAATTATGAAGCAGAAACAGAACTTGCAAAGCCATGTTTACACTAAAAGCGAGCTCGACTTGTTTGAAAACAACAACAAAGCTGGATTGTTTAGAGTGAGTAGGACTGAAACGATCTGGGAACGCGATTACTGAAACATCGTTTGTTCTGCTCGGGACCAGTGTGGGCTGACCCTTAAAAAGTTTTGACTGTAGCAGGAATTAGTAGTGGAAAGTTACTCGTCAAACGAAGTATGAAAAGTTTATCTAATGGGTTAAAAACTATGACGTCACTTTCTGAAATTATATTTTAGACAGTCAAGTAGCATGGTTATTACTTTCACACTAATAAAATTTATCGTAACTGCTTTAATAATGTAATAATTCTTTATGTTAGGTATATTTGCCTACATAGGTAGGTATATCGTCAAAATCAGAATCAGGGGAGTCACACAAGGTTACGAAGTTGGGAAGCGCTTCTGCACTACCAACGACTTTATTTAGATGCATTTAACGTACTGACTGCATGACAGCCCTCGTTACTTAGTTTATTGTTAAGCTAGAGTAATCCTCATCAAATATTTAATATGGATGGATGGATGCACAATTACATATGCGAAATTCACTTGCTAGAATGATTCTAAGATGTATGTTCCAAAGTAAAAATTAGTGCTCTTGTTCTAACTCTATGTCCGTTGGATTCAAATCGACCTTTATTAACCGACTTTAGATCCTGAAAACCGAACGGGCTCTGCAGCAGGAAGCTAGTCGGTTTCCAAGTAAAAACCGCAAAGGCCTACCAAGCAACTCTATGGAAGAACAATCCAATCGCGGCACTTCATGAATATTCATTCAGCAGATGTTCGATCGCTATTGGGCAATTGTCCGCCGACACCGAACTACAGCGATCACGGGGCAACCTGCCACCGCCGGCAGTTAACACATTCGCCGCGTAAACACGCGATCATTCGGTTAATGTAGCCGGCGAAATGTCGATTATAGCTTACAGTTTACAGTCAGTCCGACACCAATGGGAACACTGCAAAAAAATATAACAGTTACTTATACCTTAAATTTTGAGATGAATTGAATGAATTGAATTTTGAAGCCATTTTTATGCACATAAGTAATAAATACTTTTTTACGTGGAATGAACTCATTGAGTATGAATGGTCACCCGAGTCCGCGTTGTTCTATGGAATGAACTAGAAATTATAAAGTTACAATTAGTTTTAAGCTAACATACCTTATGTAATATTCATGATTTTTACAATACCTACCACCGGCCCCGTGTCTCCTATTGCTACCTACTGTTTATTATAGGACTAGCTAATTATTTGTAGATAGGTACGTAGTAATAAATTCGTAATTTTCAAAACTTATCGGCATTACTGAAGCGCACATCTTCATCTAGGCATTATTATAGGCGGCCAAAATTAACCCGAAATGTTCTAAAATTTCCCTTTACATACACCGAATTATTTAGCAGACTTCTGGTCCAGAGGATGACCGCTGTAGCCTGGCACAGTGACCTGGATGTCTGAAACAGAGTGCGCGTGATGCGACATAATGTGGTCTCACCTGCCTTGATTTAGGTGTTGCTTTTCAAGCTTGCATACGTTTTAATAAAATTAATGCTTTACGACCCTTTTCGGTGGCGGCCGCGGCAGCAAATTAATGAAACAGTTCGTTTTGAATTTTAATAAGTAAATACCTCATCGTAAAATTTACACTATCTGTAATTTAAAGGTGGTCAGATTGCTGTAATCGATAACATCGCCTTTTGATAAGAGGTTGTAATGTGCAAACTTTACTACATATTTTGTTGATGTACAAAATAAAGAGTAGTACCACTCACATATTATTATCATCACATATTTCTTAAATTGACGATTAGTATAATAATTATATTATCTACTACTTACACCCATTTAACTACCCCTTCAGGGATTACAGTCGTGAGCATAATTATGTATAAATAATTGTGACTCATTCAATTTCAGGATCTAAAGTGTAATTTAATAAAATAAGGCTTTCCTCGAGCAAAAAGTCGACAATGAGAGAACTTTTCAACCGTTAGTGAGATCGTCTGATCTTTTTACATTAATCTCGGTCAGAAACATTACAGACTGATAAATTGCAAAATTTCCTTCAGTTAAAAGTACCAAATCACGCTCTATATTAATTTACTTTTAAGGGTGCTGCACAAAATCTCTGCACTAGACAATACATATAATATGACTCTGATTTTTTGTCGTAGAAGATTTTATAAAATGAAAATACTTACACGATTACATATTTACACACGTTAATACACCTTTATAAACGACAGCTAATTTCTTTTATCATTATACCTATGTGACTTGATTTAACATTTTCAAAACGCCTAAATGTGCCAATATGTAATTCAAAATATATCAAGAGAAACGGACCCAATGGAGCCTGGAGCACAAACAGCAGCCACTCATTTTTCGTGAATTTTACTGGCTGTGTGTGTTTTCGTTGTTTCAGTAATAAAAATGAGCAAAAAATATCAATTTCCCAGCAACAGTAATAGAGTAAATTCTACACTAACTCGAGTTAGACGTCTAGGAAGCTTGATCCAGGCATTTCTGGCTTGTTTCCAACATGAAATAAAAATACAAATAACTGACAATTTTATTCTCATTGTAAATGTGCAAGTCTGTTTATACTTTTTCAAGAAACAAGAGTTGACTTACACAGTTTACGTTTACAATTACATATATTAAGTTTATTTGTCAGTAAGGGGAATCTTTTATAGAAAAGATAATCATACTCTTAGTAGGTGAAGAAGACTGCGAAATGAGTAAAATACGTAATTTTTTCCGTTTTTTTCCTGTAATTTGATACGCAATACAATGTATAGGTATTCCTATATGGCTATTGTATTATTTTAGGAAGTCCTCTGTATCAACAACTATTTAGCATACCTCCACATTAATACACGTGGTGACACGAACGAGTCTGACCATACCCGACATAAACTAAATGTGGTTAGTCCCTGGGACAAATGAATTTTCCTTTAAACTATTTGGGACATAATGGCTTCTAACAGCTGCTTCTGGGTATGTAATGGTAAAGTTTTCACAATTCCCGTTAATAATAATACCCGAGGAAAGTTCAGTTGAGTGCTAATCGTAATAGAGATATATATTGCTTACGTGTATATTTTTAGTCATTGTAAAATATTCTGATGGTACGGAATTGTTCATAAGCGAATTTCTCTCACACTTAATAAATATTTTTTTTAAATATAGGACTAGGTATTTACTTTTTATAGTAGAATAGAATTAACTATAAAACAACTAGAGCACCGTTTAAATTACAAATGGAAATATGCATAAAATTGGACGAGAAAGTTTTCAGTTTGTTGAGTAGATGCGCTGAGTTTATGGGATAGCGGACTTTTCACATCCTGTTCATTTATTCCAAAAACAAAGCGAGTATACCTACCTACTTACCTAAATATATTTTTAGGTAGACAGATAGATAGAATATTCTTTATTTGTACACAAACAGAAAAAAATATACAAAACTAATATACAAACAATAGGCACAAAAATGGCGGTCTAATCGCTTAAAGTGACTTTTTCAAGACAACCCGTGAGTGGAAGGATATTGTATGATCAATAAGGGGTCAAGTGTACTAACTAAAAATTGTATAAGCCTCTACTTCTAGGCTATAAAAATTACGAACTGATCCCCGAAATTAATAAAAAGAATGGCTACAAACTAACGGATGGCCGTTATAGTCTAATTGGTAGTCACCACAGAAAAATTACTTTCATCAAGCGACTAAGAGTTTCATAATTACAGCAATTAGGACCTTTGCGACCGTTTCTACGTATTAATGGTGTACGTGAGTTGTTTACAAAGTTGTCATTTTTGTACATATTTTCCGGGTGTTTTCAGAGTTGTGTTATGATGTGTTTGGTAACGTGAGCGCGACGCAAGATGAAACATAGTTTATTAATTGTTGACTTTAGTCTTTACCCGCGATATTGGGTTCGCCTTTATATGCTTTTCCCCGGGAAATTCGGGATAAACAGAAGCATACATAACTTAACAAATAACGTGGTATCATTATTAGAAATAAGTTTAATAATCTACATAACTCTAAATTATAGTACCACTATACATAACAATATCTATAATATCCCAAATGGTCATAATCTATTATAATATTAATAATTAACGTACCTACCTAAATGAGTGGGATCGCTGTTCTTAAATTGACGACACATTCCTTCTTGCCAACGGGTCGGCCTATTTAAATACGCCTCCAAGAGATTATTACTGGCTATAAATTTCACTCTTGAATTAATCATACTTTATTCTATTCACAACGATAAGTAAAACAAAGAATTCGCGGGTTCGAATCTACGCCATTTCATTATATACCTACACTTGTAGCAATGAAAAATCTCTAGTCAGCAGTAGACATAGCACCAAATAATGACGTTGAATTTATCAGCGCATCAGAATGTTACTAATTAAAAAGTAAATAATAATATTGTGTTCAAATTTTAATAAAAAAAAACATCATCATCATCATCATCAGCCAATAATAAAAAAAAACATAGTCGGTATATTTTAAGAAAAAACTTACAAATTATTTACACATTTTTTGTTTCATAACAAAACCAGCGACTCTTCATCATTGCGAGGGTTCCGTACTAAGCATCGTAAGTTATTACCAGGCAAGCCGAAGATCACCGTATATAAGATATTTATTATTCATAGCTACCATTTTTCATCACGTAAGTACTTGTTACATAACGTACATAAATACGTCGGTGCGCGAACTAGGAGCGGTATCTAATCCCTATACAAAAGAGTTCTTGTGGTCCTACTGACATTTTGACGATGGGTTTTCAAAATTTTGTTAAAATTGTTGAGTATAATATAACTAAGTAGGTACCAAACTTTGAAATGAACAGAGTTACACGTCAGAATCAAATCATAAAAGCTTAACAAACAAAAAAACAATAATATATGTAAAATGTGACTCATGATTGCTTAGTGGCAAATACTAATAATATACCCTTTCTGCAGCAAGGCAAAATCTCTTCAGCTCTTTTATCTACATTGGTAATCCTTTGCTCTTTCAATTCTCTTTAAATAAATTATTCTTATTTCTAAGAACATCCTTTCACTGAATACCACTTATTCTTCACAAGTACACTATAGACAAAACAGCCAGATTCAGCCCACAGGTAGACGGTAGAAGTAGGATCTTCAAACACAGTGACGGTAGCTCCCGTGCGGATCCCGTGCCGTAGGTACAAAACGCTGTGAGGCGCTAAGGGATGCAACGTTCTAACTTTTCATTACTCGCTACTACGCCAGCAAACTTGGGATTTATACTGAAAATTTGCTGAACACTCCGTCTTCATATTTTCGTTTAATATTACAACGGACGGCAACAACGTTATTATTATTTATTAATCTTTTTATCTAGCAATTCTCTAACGTTTATGCTGAAGAAACACTCTCATTTCTGCTGCTTTATAATAATAATAATAATATGTGGGGACATCTCACACACGGCCATCCGACCCCAAGCTAGGCCGAACCTGTGTTATGGGTGTCGGACAGCTGATATATTTACACAAATATATAGATAGATAGATACTAATTATAAATATCAACAGCCAAGACCCGAGAACAAATATCTGTGTTTAAACAAATATCTGCCCCAGCCGGGAATCGAACCCGGGACCTTCGGCTCAGCAGTCAGGGTCACTAACCACTACGCCATTCGGCCGTCTTTAGGTTGGCTAAGCTTTAACTCTGCCTTTAGTTATTCTTATCTCTTTTACGCATATTCTCGTTAGATACAAGAAGATACAAAATGTTCATAATGCTTAGGTAATATCGTAGCAGTCTAATGTCGATGAGCTAATTCCTCTTCCGACAGTGCCTTTGTTCATTCATTCACAGTTTTCGACCCAATACAGAAACTGCTAGACTAGAAATGAGATCGCACCAGTTGTCTGACGCAACCAAAGGATACTTTAGTAGTTACATCACAGATAAGCCGGCACTACGGCCGTTCTATGTCCAGTATAAGCCCTTTACTACTGTAAGTGGTGCATAGCGCGTACGTGATAGTACTCGCTCATGTTATGCTCAGCCTTTGACCTGCGTGTGATTTTGCTACTTTACTTTACTATGTTATGGTTAGGTAGAGAGGTGAGTCGTCTGGGTCTTAGGATTTTAGAATGTTCCTGTAATGAATCAAGAAATAACCTGGCTGTCGGTGCTTATAAAAAAAACGAAATGACATACCTACATATTTGCAGCATTTTAAAGGGCAAACCTCAAACACCGCAAAAAGAAGAAAAAAATAATCAAGTAGGTAGGTATTATATATATTATTGAATGTTCTCAAATATTATTAAAAATACAGCATTCAATAATGGTATCAATCTTCGGAACTTTGCTCATGAGCACATTTACTCACGATCTTGAGCGAAGAAAAAGCTCCATAATTATATGTCACTGGAACTTTTTCATTCGTCGAGAGCGTATTAATTGTATCATCGCTGTTTTAGCTAGAGCCGTGGTGCGTTTCAGTTTACGTCGCTAGAGGCGGACATCGCTTCAGGAAAACAACACAAAACAACAGCAGTGGTTACTCTAGCTTTGCCAAAACCGAACTGCCATGCCATCGGTATGCATCATACGTTTATGTTTGAGGACCGAATGGTGTAGTGGTTAGTGACCCTGACTGCTATGCCGAAGGTCCTGGGTTCGATTCCCGGCTGGGGCAGATATTTGTTTAAAGATAGATATTTGTACTCGGGTCTTGGGTTTTGATATTTATATTTAGTATGTATCTATCTATGTATTTTTGTAGATATATCAGCTATCCGACACCCATAACACAGGTTCTGCCTAGCTTGGGGTCGGATAGCCGTGTGTGAGATGCCCCCAAATATTTATTTATATTTATATGTACCTATATCATACAACGTTATAGAGTCGTAGTTAGCACAGCAGCCATTAGAAACTTCGTTTGTCGTGAGCTAGGGTGACCCCAGCACTCGCCTCGTGTCAGGGCGCACTTTGCTTCACGATATCATAATTTGCCACAACACCGTTTATATTTTTATTTCACTTTCACGTTAAATACTGTTTTGTACTGGCTGTGTACTTCCATTGGTAGATACAGTCTATCTACAGTCATTGAGGTACAAGTTCATTATAAGTACTTACCTACAAGTGGAATTTAATCAGTGTCATTCCCGATAGCAAATTCTGTTCCGATCATAATAAAAAAAACTTTCAACATCCACGGCAATTGTAAAAAATAACAGTGTATATTTAATATATTTTTTTAAAACTCGTTCCTCACTTATCCCTATAACGTAAGTTGCTCAAAATGAAGGGTATATTCACCGGCCAATAGGAACGTGTCTGATAAAACTGCCACCCATTATAGAGAGTACGTGGTGCACTTCTGGTAAAAAGGCAAATGGATTAGTGGTTACTTGTAAAGTTACGCGGCGTCCGACTGCTACTTTGTATATGGTAATGGGATTTCAATCTGTTCTGCTTTTTCCAGCAACGGCTTTTTCGCTGCATTTTCACATTGCGTCATTCGATGCGAAATGGAATAGGATGCTCTGTGGATTATAACAGACATTGCAAGAGGCTGGATTGCCGGCTCCGACTCAAATTTAATATTCCAGGTCAAGTAATGTACTCGTAATACTTACTTGTAGAATCCAAGTTAATAAAACCTACCTAAATATAAAATTTAATATCTTTGAATACTGTGGATTTTATTTTATGATACTTACAGGCTTAAAATATAGGTTCTACATGACGAACACTCGAATTTAAAAAAACTGGATGAGTAGTGCCTATATATAATATGCATTAAGATCCTTACAAATTACGAAGTTTTATCTTTATCCTATTCATACCTATTGTTGCATTGAACGTGTGCGAACCTTTGAAGTAAGGAGTAAGTTACATCTTAAGCTATATAAGTACATAGGTTTAACATAAACGGACCTAATGCACATGACAGAAGCAAATATGTGACAGATATTATGAACGTGTCAGACACAGCTTTGATATGGCGCTTGTACATGTATGTACAAATGTACATATTGTACATGTACATACACTCTGTATACGCATATGAGCATAATCTAATGGAATGTAATATAAGGACCACAAGGGATGGAAGATGTATGCGAAGCTAAGGATTTAGTTTTATATGATAAAATAGTAACAAACCAGTAACCAGTCAACCAGCTTTGAAACAAACGAGCTAATAATCAGTGCTGTACATTGTTTTATAGGTGATTTAATACTGTGTTAATTCATACTAGTTCTAACAAATATAACGATAGTTGTTGGCTGGTGACAACCGCCGTAACTGCACCAAGCGAAAACTCTGTATGCATATAATATTATTATACGTCTGGTGTACATTTGCTATCTAACATCTTATTTTGTCATGTTCAATTCGTCACACGTTAGTGCATTTGATCCATGCATGGTTTTGGCCTCATCAGCTGCTAGGACGATGTCACTTTCCGTAGGTCCATGGAGCTGTTCTTTTTCATCACGGGTCTTTCCGTTCCTATATCACATTTTAAGGAAACTTTTACAAAGAATATAAAAATGACGATGTTTTAATCATGCAGCATCCTCTTCAAAGCGGTCTTTGTCTTTCATGTAGCGCTGAAAATCCTCCACCAAGTACATTTTCAATGCATTTTTAATTTAAAAAAATAGTCTTATGTTTTATGCAATATGCCGAAACCGTCAACATTTTTCAAATAGCAGCCTCGGTATTCAATAAAACAGTTTCCGTGCGTGCGAACGTAAATAATAGGAATTTTTAATTGAGAATATTTTTATAAAACATTCAACACGAGATTCGATAGTGATTGCAGCGAAATATAAAACCTGTGAATTTACGTGCGGAGGGAAACACCACGAGAAGTTGTCAAAATTATGGCTAGCAACACTGACAATTATACAGTAGTGTTGCCCGTTGCGTTTGGTAAAAAAGTACAAAAGTTGTTGCGAGCGTGGAACCATAACTGCGATACTAATAAAGAAGAATGTACGCTGAGTGCACGCCGCCGTGCTCCAAACAACGGCAAAAATGCGCGCAGGCCGCCGAGGTAGGCAAAATTCCTTTTTCCGAAGCTGAAATGGTATTTATACTGAACTTTCCCATCTATAATACTCGATTTTATAACGTTGCTTTAATGCTGTACTCCTTGTTTTGTATTCTAATCGTTATATGGTTGCAGTAGCAGAGCAGTTAGATCTTTTTACTGTTTATAAAAAAACATAGGTGAGTTAGGTAAATGTACTAAATTCACACTATGCCAATACTGTTAATGCGTATACTTAAATAACTCGTGTAATATTTGTTACTAATAAGATAAATATGAGATATTATATCAGTTTGTAATTTTGGCTAAGTAACTAACTATCCCGTCAGTAATTAATGTATAAGGAGTAAAAGTTGCGTTGCATATACTTACTATGCACGTATAAACATTAAAAAAAACGCAAAAGTTAAGTTACATGCCAAAAACATTCACTTATCTACATCTCCGGGCGCTTTGAGTATTCCATTACACATATCTCTACGTATTTTCTTTACATGGAATAACGCAAACTCTGGATGCAGCAACAATTTGTTCGAAGTCCTGCGGCTTGCAGCATCTAGCCTTAAACAAAGTGATAAATCACCACTGCCTGCACCTTAAGCTCTTTATTTTAAAGTAGATAATGGCTTGGCTGATAGGTAAAATATGTTTGCAGGAGTAAAAGCCACTTTCCGTCTACTCCTCCCGTCTCACGACATCAAGCGAACAAGGTATATGAAGACTCTGAAGGTATTATTGTTAGACATAAAAAAAAACTTTTAGCTTGTTTACTCCTTGCATAAATCATGAGAGGCAGTAATGGTTTTTGTTCCTAAAGAAATGTAGTAGCTACTTAAGCATTGATTTAAGGTCACTCTGTTTGTAATAGAGTAAATAATTCCCCGTTAAAAATACTATTGATGAATGAGTATGTCTGTGTATTGGTTTGCGGTCCCAATTGATTTAAAAAGTAACAAAAATACTAACACAACAATTAAAAGATGATGTTGCTGCGCAAAAAACCTATTAAACAAAATATTTCATTAAAATCACTTTTCCTTTTATTGTCCAAGCTTCCCTTGATTCGTCCATTGTGTAGACGTAGTGAGCCGTTCTGAAATGCTGAACTCCAAAAGAGTGAATCTAAGAAGACGCTAGCGCTATAATAGGGAGGGGAGGGGCGACTGGATTAAAGGACGTTTTCCCCATTTTATACCTCGCCTCTAAGAGAACGCCAAGTGGTGAATTATTGGCCTTACTTTATTTTATAAAACGACTTCACATCCGCGAGATTTCTGTTTACCTACCGCAAAACGGTTTGCAGGACCCGCCTTATATTCTATTGATAGGAGCTGATATAAAATCGATTTTTATCTTTTATTTTCCCGCCAGTGTTCGCTAGCTTTACGAGTTCAATATAGGAAGTGCACGTTGCGATGCTGTAAGGTATTTTAAGTGCCAGTTTCAAGTGTTTTGCTAGAACATTAGCTCTAGAGTTTGGCTGACGTATTATGCACGAATAGTCACACAAACAATCAACATGTTAGCGTCGCATGTTGTAAATTCAACTGTATTGATATTTCAATAGAACTTTCGTTAGTTCATTTCCAATTTATTGATGCGCTATCACCGCCAAACAGCATGTTGATGAACTTCGAATATGTGTTTGATTTGTCAACGCTACGAGTCGCTACGACTGTTTAGTATCGTAGCGCGTAGCGCGGCGTAGCTCGTAGCCTTTGTACTCGTAGCGCGCTGGATTACGCTGAATAGCTAAAAGGACACTCGTTGCACAACCAATAGCCCCGATTCGGACAGATTTTTATACATTTCGCATGTCATGCAGAGAGAAACGCCATTTTAAATCGCTTCTCCGGCATTAACGAACCTACGATTCAAACGTGCATAAAAGTAATTAAAAACATCGCTTAGCAACCGACTCATAAAGTTATTAATTAAAATTTCCACACAAACGGACAGCCACTAGCATGATTTATATAAATTGCCTCTTTAATTGCGCAAACTTGGAGTGAGGTTTTTTTCCTTTGCGAGTTAAATTTACCGGGGTAAGTTGGGTGTGTTTTTGTGTATGTAATTTGGCGGGGTATTTCCTTTTCATTAAGTTTCCACGCACAATATTGCCGGGTCGTAAACTAGTGGCGGCGATAGTTAGCCGCGGCCGAGAGCTCACCTTGCCTAATGAAACTTGAAGGAAAAACCCGGCCACGTAAAAAAGAAACCCCGACGTGAGGTTCTGTCGCATATTGCCGGAGGAAAAGTTATTGGACTTCGTCTTTACCGACTCGCATCCCCATTCTTTACCTAATTAGGAAAATATGTTATGTTGTATAATATTAAATATATAAAGTCTTAAGTATTTGCTATTTTAGAGTCTACTTAATGATTCATCAATCTGTAGTACAGGCAGTGAGAAAATAAAATCCTCAGTAAGATATGAAGCTCGCGTGAAAAATAATAAGACTAAGGTTAACACAGTTGTACTAGCTACACTTGTTGCACAATGGGTATCGCACTGGACATACAGGTAAACTTTAAAAAAAACTCTACCGTACCCTAAAATAGCTTTGTAAATATGCTTAATGAGTACGAAGCTGGAAGCACTTCTCTAAGACTTGGAATTAAGTTGGTTTATTAAGCAAGAGCTAGATTTTAAATAATCCAGGTGTCTTACTTTTCGCTGGACAGTTAATTAAATTCTTTCGTGGAATGGTTCGAGGAGTTCCAGGAGTAATGGTAGCTTGTTGTGGTCTATTTTTTTCTGTTAAAACGAAATACAGCCCTGATTTTGACACCATCAGCTTCTGCGCTACTGACAGTACAGTTTTTCACTGCACATTTATACTCGTGTACATACGTAACGTGAGGGAACCTAAACAGTATTAATACGGTTTTGTTACACCTCAAGATTTTTCCCTGCAGCGTAAGCCGACTGTAGTGTAAAGTTTCCACATTCCCTTATAACGCATAAATAATTCTATGAATGTGTGTGTTCGCGCAACAAAATAATATTCATGAATCACTAAGAAAAACGGGCAGGCTACATTGCACTGCGTTCATGAACTTATTTGACAGCGTAACGCGATAGAAAATAGTTCCCACGGCATGATGCGGTGTGCTCCCGCCTTACAACTGGATCCGACTCACGGCCCACACCTCGTATCTCAGTTTTATTTACCCGTTAAACATTGTTTTAACACATTTTTATACCAAATATAACGGGGAATAAACCGCTCTGGCGGGTGGCGGGTGAATTAAAACTAATGGTCGAGTTAATTTCTCATGAGGATACCAGCAGTAAGGCACAACTTCCTCGCTGAATCTGTGTTGCGCGCGTTGCCAGTTCTCTCACGTTTAAATTGTTTGCTTTTTCCTTTTTTGAAAAACTTTAGCAGCTATTTGTCCCTTTCCAGGATGTTCTGTTAAATTGCTGTGAGCGTTTCCTTAATGGCGGACGGATTTGTCGATATGTTGATGTTTTAATTCGGCCACCACCATTTGTTTTTTCGCGTCGATGGGATAAGGTGAGCATAAATATTTAACCACACTTACCTACTATGCATATAAAACAGAAACAATTCACTATAGTGTTAATTTAAAAGACAGTACTATTTACATGCCTCGCAGCCGTTTATATAAGAGGACCTCGGTATCGATATTGAAACAACACAACCTTTAGGTAACCACTTGTCATCTAATTAAACACAGTCCGTACAGTTTACTTTTGTAAATGAACCTGCTACTTCTCATAGAAAATCCTATCGGGAGTTCTAACTCGCTTCTGTGCAGAATGGATATTAGTATGTAGCTGCAACTGTGTACATATCGGTCGGTAGTCAACCTAAAGTATACCTACGCTTCTACCCATCCATAGGCGAAACAAATTAAAAACTTTTGTAACTTTTGTAGATACGTCAACTACCTTTGATTTCCACAGCTACATAGTTAGTTAAAAAACGGGAACTCGGCGGGCTGAGTTGCAATTGCAATAATTACTTTCCTACTTCCTTTGCAATATTTTCCATAATACCTGTCCATGTATATGTTTTGTGGAAGCGCCCAAATAGTTCATTTTCTACATAAAGTACTAAGTACGATCACAAAGAGATTTTAAGAAAACAAGTCATGAATAATAGCAGACCTTTGTATTGTAGAATTGTAATGTTGAATCCGAGCTAACAATTATTAAACTTTAGGCGAGCGCATGCAATAGAACAAAGCCCCGCCTCGCTGTAGTCCGTTATCTTATTTGTTAATTAGATTCTTCCAGACGATTCCAGTGCACGATGAACTATTTAATAAAACGCTTTTAGCAATAAGCATCCAGTAATTGTCAAAGGTATAAGCGCATTCGCCTTTTAAACAGTTTTTAAGTAGAAAGAAAACCAATAACATTGTATTACTTACCTTCAATGATTTCAAAAGGAAGGATACGCCCTTCAGAACATTTTACTCAAACCTTCTTCATACAAGTAAAATAACTGCCATCTGTCATAATTTGTTGGAACTATGTCAGAGCCGAGCTACTTATCCTGACGACGCAACCTTGTACGTGCGTTCATATTTTACCGTCACCGGACAGTAGGTACATAATAATATGAGTGAGTTGTATGCGGACGTCCGTACAAGGTTACATCGTGCGGCCATTGTAGACTTTGGTAGTAAAATAATTATCGCTTTAAAATGTGTTTATTTATTAATTAAGGATGATACGATATTCCATATTCCTTTTTGACCTTCGTATCATAGTTTTGTAGCCTTTCACAACAAAATAGGCATATTTATCACAAGAAACAAAGACTCTTCTCTCCGTCACAGACAACTGTCGACTGAGGTCCGTTGGCCCTAAAATGACTATTTTAGGGCCAACGCGCGGGTGCCATTTTCTTGAGTGGGTTGGCCTGTCCTTACGCAGTAATATATATGTCAATGCTTACCTTATTTCGTTTAGAAAATAACATTGTTTTACCTTATTACGTTTAGAAAATTAAATACTTAGGTAAAAATTCCCTCAACATTTTTCTGGGAGGTATTTTTGGGGCAATGTCTGTACGGACTCGGACAAGCTACCGCCCGCCCAACCACAATAATATCTTGTAAAAGTTGGGCGATAGCCGCGGGCTGCCTACCTAGCGAATACAGTCGCGGCTGTTAATAACTTGTCGCTAGGATCATCATAAAGGAAAAATTACATGAAAAACCACAATATTGGTATATAGGTACACTTAACTTTGCTATTTTTTATGTAAGTAAACCTTATTCTATAGAAATATTCTTTTTTCTGTTAACTTACCTAAGTACCTAAAAATACCTAATTAGGATAAACTAGATCCTATTATAGGTCTGGTAACTGGTAGCTTTCCCGAACCTATCTAGTAGCTAGGTGATTACGATACATCTAAGGAAATCTTGTATTCAATCTAATAGGTAATATTAATGTAATAATCACTACCATTGTGATCAAATTAATGTCGATGTGATACTAATAATAATAATTGCTAACCAGAATTCAATAGGCAATTGTGTACAAATGACGACATCGGTAAGTACACTAAGTACCCATGAGCTCATCATCACCAAGAATAATACAGGGACTCAGCTTCCTTCATACCAACTTTCATTGAAATAAATGTAGGTAACTATTTATGTCACCCATTCATTCAATATTACTTTCAAATGCCTCATACCAGTTTCAGTATTTTATTCAGTAGGTACTTTACCTATTCTATTCTATTCTGTGTGGGGGCGTAAGTACCTGCACGTGGCTCTCTCGAGTGGAACCTTTGTGCATATCCCCAAGGTCTAAACTGCTTTCCTAAGCTTGGACCATTTCCCACCACGCTGGTCCACTGCGGGTTGATGGGTTCACATATCTAGATGTGCTAAATCTAGATATGCAGGTTACCTCACGATGTTTTCCTTAACCGTAAAAGCGATGGTATACATTGTACTTACTTAGTTAAGTTAAAAGAACTCATTGATACAATTTCAGCGCCGGGATTCGAACCCGCATCTCTTGCGTGAGAAGCGGGCGCTTACCCGACTGAGCTACCACTGCTCCCAATAAAGTAGGTACTTAGGTAACATATAAAGTGTTTTTTTTATGAGTACCTACCTACATAGTTCCTATTAGGTACTTACCTACTAAAAATAAGGAATACTTACTATCTGTGGTGGTATGAAAACTTATGAGAATTAGTGGTGTAAGTACTTAAAAATAGGTTTTTTAAACCTGAAGATTACTCGTAATTAATAATGCTAATTATTAACTAGTTACCTATCACAGAATGATTTAACTAATAAGTTCATTATTAGAATTTGAATTAGAATCAGGCGCGTTGGTTCGTTACCCGACTGTACTACCGCTTCCACCTACAACTACCATTGGCTACCATGCACCGTTCTCAGACTCAGCCAGACTGACAATCTGAAAATCTTTTATTCCAAGAATAAATTTTCAATAGAACTGGAAAAATGAACGGGCCTTTTGATATCAGCTGAGCATTTGACAGCTGTCACTGCCACAGTGTCATCATTGAAATTGTCAATGTCAGTGAAACATCAAACTATTGTGATTTTGTGGCCGACCTTCCTCCTTCCTGCTTTGCGTGACTACATTTTTGTGTTTCGACGTGTTTATTTAGAATATTCTGCTTTCATTTAACGTTTATCATCAAGTGCTTCGAATGAACATTTCCTGATCAAATTCACATACTGGTAAGTTCTAGAAATAATTACAAAATTTGTTTGTAAATAACAATGTTTTTAGGCTTTACTTTTATAAGTTCTCAAGACCTTGACTCATCTATTCTGCTAATTATATTATATCCTGTTTATAGCTATAAATATGTAGCTACCCATAATCAGATTCATAGTTTGTGTTACTCAAAGTTTATCCAAGAGTTCCTTAGGTTATCATTGTAATATTCCACTCCAAGTTTTTATAAATAAACATAGGCTACGTACTAGTATAACAAATTTATTCATTGGTTGTGAATTAATTCACATCTTATGTTATGACTGTAAGTAACTATAATTGTAACAAAGTGTCACAATAATATAATGTGTTCCTTAGTTTTTAATGAACAACAAAGAGACTTTCTCTTTTCTGTGCTACCAACATGCTACTGCTGGTCATTGTTAAATTATTATAACTTGTTGTTCATTGTAAATTGTTATAACAGATTCAGTTCAGTACCTATCTGTATAGCTGTAGGCATATTAATCATAAAATATTATGTTCAATTATCATTGAAATATCTCTAGAACTATAACTGTTGCATACTAAATCCCTAGAAAGTTTCTTTCTTACTTAATTAATACAGTTCCTGGGAACAAAACCCATATCCCACCTGGATGTGTAGTTTGTGTAGTAATGTGTAGGCAGCAATCGTAACTTTAACATTGCTGTCAATCTACATAATACTATCTTAATTCCAAAATTATCTGCTAAATAAATATACCTACATATTTACTTTACACTCTGATAGTATGTATACCCACACCTGTAATAATTTACTCCCTTGCCGGGAAGGCAGATATTTGTTGCAGCACACAATTTTAGACAATGTTGTTTTTTATATGTCGCAGGCATCTGGTTTAATCTCCTTTTTGATTGAACCACTAGCCCGTTGGATGGCGCAACTCAGTTGTATGACTAGGCCGAACGTTGATTGTACAAGCATCACAAAACGTCCAACTAGTTAGCTGACTTAAAATCAGTCAGGTGGTGAATAAAACAAATATAGCGTCTAACAGCTAACAGATGACACAAAAAGCACCTATATTGTTATTTTTTTCGAAATAAATTAGCTTTAAAGTGCGTTATTTGTGTTAAAATAGTGACAACATGGATTAACTATTATTACGCCGTGTGCGGATAGTTTCAAAGAAAAAAATGTGGCGAACTGGATAATTATGAACAACAATATGAAGGTACGTTTATTTTTATTGTTTAGTTAATTTGTGAGATAAGAGCTTCGTAACATAGTCTTTTTGTTGACTCTTGTCTGGTCATGTTCACCCTGACCAGACATTACAAAGTTGCTGTACCATATCCCATTCAACGACTTCGCTGAATGATGTTCAGTCAAGACGTCGAATGTTACAATCAACAACTTGACGAGTTGTCCTATAGTCATACAACTGAATAGCGCCATCCAATGAACGGGCTAGTGGTTCAATCAAAAAGAAGATTAAACCAGATGCCTGCGACATATATACTGGCACATACACAACCTGAGAACTTTTACAAATACCTATCTTGGTCAAAATACTAACCCTGTACCAAAGATAAGATGCCTATAAATCATGAAGGCATCAATGTAACTGGTCCTTATGGCCTTTATGTAAGACATGGATGCATCTTGAATGTCGGTGAAGTGATCCATCCTGTTATTAGTTGTTGATGTACTGAACTACTGACCACAATCACAGGATCCATAACTCATCCTTCACTGAGAAGATTACAAATAGCTAAAGACTACTTATTTCTAAATGGATGAGCAACTAAGAAATGGGTAGTCCTTAGCAATTTGGTTAAATATTATAATTACTATTCATTAATGAATGTTCCACATAGAAAGGGTTCATTAGTTTGTAGGTGAAGCTGGTGTGAAAAAAATATACTTAAGTACTTACAAAATATTTTGAGCTGCATATAAATATCAAAACAATCCAAAAGGTATCCCATAGGAATCGTGTTGTATGGAGCTTTCGCCACTGTAACTTACGCAACTTACTGAATCTACGTATGTACGTATACATAGGTAGATAGATAGATAGATAGATATTTCACATAGGTAGATATTTTGGAATTTTTAAGCGCCCATTTCCAAAAATAGTCGTATATGAAAGTTTGCAGTGCGTCGATCTGTTAATAGGTAACATAAATTGTGTAAGCGATTTCCTTGCATGTAAAAAAAAATATGCAAAACGAAACTCATAATTTTATTCTCATTTTTAAAGTGGCTTGTCGTACAACCAACTTACCATTTAGGTAGGTACCTACCCTGGAAATTTCATGAATGATAGGGTGTGGCAGACTGCCAAATGTAAACCTAACTAATATTAGTTCAGCCAAAAATATATAAGTCACGTTTTGCTAAAGCTCTTCTATTCCGTATTAGAAATACTACAGTCTTGGTTTAATTTATTATGACTGCTGTACATTCTTTATGGTGAAGTATTGCCTTTGAGCTATCACTATTCGCCGAACGTAGCCATTTACGAACTCCTCGGCTTGTAACAACAACTGTACTACTCAAAGCGGGGTTTACAGGATCTGTAGAGTCGTAGTGGCGTATCGGATAAGATCCTGGCTGTCGATCGAGAGGCCGTGAGTTCAAATCCTGGCCTGTACCTACCAACGAATTCTGTATAAATAAGGAATTTAAGTACAATATTATTATTATCTTACGGTGTAGGTTTGTATGTGTTTTTGACAGATTTGAATGTCTCAAAATTGTTTGTGCATTACATAAATTATGTTATTATGTTTAGTGGCATCGCTAAGCTCCAGCGATCCGAGGTTAACTAATCAATCCTGAAGACTAACTGCTAGTTTCTATCTATCCATAACTAGTAGTTACTTTCATACGATTTTGACATAATCAAAAGTAACAATCTGTCAAAATCGTATGAAAGTAACTACCAGTTATAGATAGATAGAGTTATAGAAACTGCCCTTAGTTGAAGAAAACGTGTAGGTAGGTAGAACTTGTACAAATTTTCATAAAGCTTAAACGATATTATAGAAAACTAACTTTCATTTCATCTTGAAGCGCTGAAATTTAGAATAACACAGTGAAAACTGTATGGTGGAAAATTCCCTCACCGCAAGCCAATGGAAAACCAATATATGGCGGCTTTCACATTCCGGCTGTACAAAATCAGATTCCGACGACGACGGCTGTAAAAGGCTATGTTTTGCATGCATCCCTGTTTCTTTTTAATTCTCACCCATGCATGCTCGGTCAACGTTATAAAATTTACTTCAAAAGAGCTTCAAAAGCTTAAACACTGGATAACAGCATGTTTTTTTATCCTCTGTGGTAAACAAGGGTAGTGAAAAAGTTGTTATAGCACCTACTTTTTTATACCAATAACCCTGTTGCGATATGGAATAAAAGCCACAAACAAATAGTACGAAAGCAGCTACCTAAAAATTATCCTCCGTTCTACCTAAAATTTGTGCGCGAAAAAAAGAAAAAAAAAATCTTGATACCTGTACCCGTTTCTGAGGAAAAGGGTGGTGGCAGACAGACAGACAGACAGACGGACGGACAACAAAGTAATGCTATAAGGGTTCCTTTTTTTCCTTTTGAGGTACGGATCCCTAAAAACATGATCACCGCTGCTGACGCTATAAATCATTTGCTACTCTGTGCTCCTTGAACCTGTAAATGGACCTCGCAAATTTCCGGCTCTTTCAATCAAAGACCATTGAGGGACCGAATTTAGTTTATCCGGCACAGCCAATAGTCGCAATTCATACACAGACTATACAGTATCTAAACAGGGCAGGGTCAAATCGGTTCGAAACATAATTCGAAAAGGTAAATATAATATCTGACCGTACAAGGGACGGGGGATACGGAAAAGCTGACTAAACACCTTTCTTTTAGCTGCTTTTGTCACTTTTTTGGAGGATAAGGAGTACCTACCTATGGATTCCTTTTTAAATAATATCTTGGCATCTATAGGTAGATACTACACTGACGTGCAAAGAAACAGTTCCACTCATAAAATTCGGACACCAAACGACCCCAATTATTTAAAAGATTTAATTTAAATTTTAACAAATTATTATTGTTTTTATTTGGTAATATTCTGATGCTCTCATAAATGTACTTTAATGTTGCAGAAGGCGTTATAAAGCTAGCCTTTTTCAGTTAGGAGTAAATTGGTGTTTTTCTCAGTGGAACCTTTTCATTGCCCGTGAGTGTATTAAACATGCTTGCTTATTGATAAACATGGAAAACTATTGTACAGCAACCTGACTATTGACAAGGTATAGGTAGAGCAGTGTATTCCAATGTTTCCTCAGAATTGCAAAATAACCAATGTTTTCATTTTTTTATCGATTCCTTGAGTAAACAAAAAAATATATTACTTATGTACCTACGTTATTTGCTATCCTATTTCAATGCAAACAATTAATGCAAAAAGTAGTTTTTATAAGAGCACAAGCGTGCTTTGTCTATGACTCGGCTATAATTGGCCATTCTCAAGGATGTTTGCATCATCGCGGACAAACAACTCTGATACAGGTAAAATCCTTATCAATGAAACGGCAATCTCATAAAAAGAACGTCATGAATTTTATGGACAAATATACCTAGGCCTAGATGTGTAATGTTGTGGTATGTTTACCTACCTTAATTTTAATATTTAACTTAAAATAATATTGATAGCTATTTTTATAAAATATATACGATCCACGGACCTCTGCTACCATTTTTATAAATATTATAACTTGCAAATAATCCACGTTTATTAATTTATAAACTCTAACAAATATGATTGATAGATATTGATGACCTACCTAGGTACCTTGTTGTTGTTGATTATGTAATCATAAGACCCATTATGGGTGTAAACTGTCGCCAATGAGTTCACAATATAATCGATAATTTACATTAATTAAACCACTCTTTTATATGCATTGTTTTAGGCCATAACACCTGCATAATCCTTAAATTATGTATGTATATAATTACAAAAGTCGTAGGTCATAAAAGTTGTTCAGAGGACTCCCAAAGTCACCCCCTTTCTGCTTTGCATTACACTTTTGCACCACCCTGTATAAGTAAAAACATACTTAGTACCCATATAGAACAACGCGGACTCGGGTCGGGTTTAGTACCTATACAAACAGGAAAAGTGGTCTGGACTTCTACTGTCCTCCCTGACCATATATACATATTGTACCTACTTATGTACTAAAACTAAGTTAGCACTCGGGTTTGTACGTAGTTAATTTAGATTAAATATTTAGCCAATGATGAATAAGCTTATGAGCACACTCATTATTGATTACGCAATTACTCTTATCATCGAGTGATGTGCATAGTTAGTGTAGTGCGCATAACAAAAACAGTTTATTAACTCCAGTGTTTTGAAATTTCTTATCATCTTTGTTGACAAGTACATATAAGTTATAGTTAATTATAACACACACTAACCTAATACTTCATCTTATTTATTAACACTAACATCAAGAACCTTATTCCAAGACAGCATAATATATTTTGGCCGCAAACGAAGCCAAGAAATAGAATCCATTCATGTATAAATTGTGTAAGTACAGCGCGCTACAGGCATGACAATTGCAACTGGTGTGGTCTAACGAATTTATGGAAGTTCGTGACCAAAGGCACCAACTGAGGCGTTGTTAACTTGCAGCCACCGAGCTGAAACTAGCCCCACATTACAAACTTATAAGAAGCTCACATAATCCCGCTCCAACAAAGTAAATTACAAGATAAAATCCAGCCTGAACTATTACTCGCGATCCCGGCGGATCAGCGTACAATCTCACGGCGATATTCCCGGTAGAGCGCACACGGCAGGGCTCTTTACCATTTTTATCTAGCGTCGTCCTCCGGGCATGAAGTGTGAACTAGAGATTTCCGCCGATATAAATCCCCCCAACTCACACACGCCCAGCGCAGAGTCTTGCAATCCGAGAATTTGTGGCGCTTTCAGCGGATGCACCGCTCTCTGAATGCGAACGCGCCAAATCTGCTGCGACCACGGCGGCGGCGGCGGCGGCGCGGCGGCGGCGGGCAGGGCCGATCTTTTCACAGCTCCGCACGTACGTTACACGCCTCGCCGACACTATGTTGTCACGTTTAACGTATATCCAGTTACGGGCGACGACTTTGTAGCACCCATTTCCAGGTTACATTTAAATTGAGGCAATAATTTTCGCTGAACGTGTATTTGAACTAATTACAGCGCCCTTATCGCCTTGATGTAGTGCCTCGTGGATTTAGAGTTCCTAGCCTCGGCTTGAATGGGCTTACGGTCTAATCCGACGGGCTGCCTCGTCAGGTAATGTGGGTGTTCAATGCCTGTGTAGGATTGATTTAAGTCGCTCTCTAGGGTTGGGGATGTGGAATTTATGGGGGGCACAAATATTATCACGGGTAGAGTTGGAGATAAGAGTGTTGGAGGATAATGCTTGACCGGTAGTGGTGTGATGGAGGCGCGAGGCGGCGAGGTGACGGGCCGGCCGTTAGCGCGCTCGTTATATAGCTTCAAGTGATATATGAGCTTTGAATTGGCTCGGGTGGCGCTGTCACTTCGCGTTACGGCGCAACGCCGACGCGCCCACAAAAAGATAAAAAGGATCCCGAAATACGATTCAGAAGTGGGCTGCCGGAAATGGGTAGAAAGTTACCGAGCACGGCTTTATGTCGGGCAATATATCTCCCATATCGCTTCCTATCCAATTTTGCTATATGGCATGTAATATCCCCCAAGAGAATCCTTTTAATTTTTACTCGCACGCGATTTTTAATCAGCACGTCCCTCGCCTTCCGCGTAATACCGTGTTGAGCTAGTAGTAATCACACAGTCAACGAGAAGCTTAGGCGTTATTAAATTGCGAAAATGTTGTGAGGCCAACATTCATTAGGTGTGTTGTGATTAAATTAAAATCGTTTGAAACTATGTGTAAAACGGTTAACTTAAATTATGGGATATGTCGGAAGCTGAAATATACAGGCTGTTGCAAAAAGGGTCCACCAGGTCAAGGATAAATAATAGGTCGGCCACAAATTCATGACAAAAATTTACATTTAAATTGATGATAGCTATCCCTGGGTATTTAATTTAAAGATCACGTACGGGATTTTTCACAGTATATTTGATTTAACACACATAAGTACTTGAATTTGGTTATCTCTTCTCCAAATTTTTCAGGTGTATGTATCTTTATGGAGCAGTCTCACCTAACTTTACTTTAAGTTGTTAACTTAAATACTTATTGTAGTTGATTTTTCCCCACGCGGTGGTGTTTACCAATTTGAAGGAAGGTAGGTACATATTGAAAGTTAAATTTAAAGTCATTCCCTCCAAGCCTAGGCAAGGCTTCTCCGGTGAATACTTCATGAGGTGGTCGCGTGACGCCACGCCCCGACCTCAGTGACCTTCGATAGTTAACCCGTGACATTAGGTCACACCCTCCACCCCTAACGGGCACAGTAAACCCATCAGTTGTTTAGAAGGAACTTGAATTTTTATTTCTTTGAGGATTAATTGAATTGATTACTTACTTAAATTAGTTATGTTTTATAGAAATTCATAACAATTATTGGTTGGTTTTTTGTTATACACTAGGGTTTTTATCGTAATGACAAAATTGGCTAATCAGACTAGCGTCACTTACTGACTTCCATTAGTAACACGTTAGTATGACTATGACTTAAAAACAGAGCTCCTTCAGCACACATCTTTGATTAAGAACAATAAACATGGTCTGAATACCAGTAATTCCGATGGCAAAATTCGCAATATGCCGACAGCACCTGCGGTTGTTAGTTTAATTTAACCCGTAGCAGGAGCAGGTCTGGCTGGATCCGGCGAGGTGTCATAAAGTTTCCTTGCAACTGACGGACTCATTTCACCCCCGTACTATGCACGTGTCGTGGTATTACACCCACCTTTGTTAACTCGGCAGCCCGGATTCCGGGAAGCGCGTCGTTCTAGAAGTTTCGCTGCTGTTTGTTGTGAACTAGTGTGTGTTGTCTGTAGGCTGAAAATATCAGGACGCTGCTGAATAATTGCCGTTTTATGATACCTAGGTATACACTTATTTTACAGTGATGAAGGATTTACAGTTTGGGTAACAATTATGTGTACCGAAAGGCTTTTTAAATGAGTTTATTGTACATAAACAAGCATTTGCTATATTTTGGTACATTTTTATTTTGGCTTTGTCTATCAGGATGACTGCTACCCTCTTGCTAGGAGGCGGCACTTGAAGATGATAGCAAATCCTAACTGTAATGCTAGTAATGTACTTAGTTGTTTGCCTCAAAACTTTGTCAGCCCCAGAAAAAGTTTGCCCTATCGGTTGCTGCTAAAGTGCAACTCTACCGATGATTTGCATAAGTTTTGCATTTCATTCGCATTAAGTATTCCAGAATCGGGCTCCACAAGTGTAGGTGTTCGCTTGTGTAGTTTCACTACAGGGTGCTCAGACCGAATACGGTGGTTGACTAAATTAAATGTATGTCGTGGCTTCTTATTCTGTTACATTGGATTGTAATGTGCGATGTGCGGCATGAAAGCGCGAAGTAGTTATTCATAGTGACACACGAGCCTCGGGAATGTTTCATTAGCATAGACTCTGAAACAACTGTTCTGTCTCGTTCAACAGAAATTATAATTTATATTTTGTTGCAAAGTCGACCGTTTCTTACTTTAGTCTATATTTTAAAGGGAACCGATCGATTTTTATTCAGTTTTCATTACGCGATGTTCCCTAAGCTGTTTTGAGCGTATTATGAAATGGACATAGAACTACGCGGTGCGGAGCGGAGAACTTAGTCCTAAAATTACTTATCTCCATAATCTTTATTTTCAGATAAAACATGGATTGGAAGTCGGGATTCATAGTGTGCTGTTTGGTGCTATACGCTGATGGATTTTCAAGTAAGTTTTACATGTTTACATTCTTTGTCATCGCCTCACAATGCTCTGTACGGATGTTAATGTTATAGTAACATCATTCGTTTTCATTCGTGGAACAATAAAGTTAAGTACAGATTTATGCTCTTATTTGGTACTAATGGCGGATATGTGTTAAAGGGTTCAATGTTAGGTACATACTTTTGGATAACGCTATTGATTTTCAAAGTAGTAGAGATGGAGTACCTATAGGTATGCCTGATGTGTAGATAGTTCTTTCATAGAAATCGACGCAACAAAAACACTCGATCTATGGAATCGGATCCGGTCTGTTAAGTATATATTATATAGATAGTAAGACACTATAATAGCACGGGAAAGGGCTCCCCCCGCGCCGGGTATAGCCTGCTTCCATTACCTAATGCACGCATAAAACCAACATCATTCGCATTGCAGCCCTGCCATAACAAAACAATGAATTACGATCTCGTCTTATAAAGCTGTAAAAGTGAAAAGTATACATCTTTTATTACCTCTAAAGTCGCACTTGCCCCAAAATTCGGAAGGTTGTATCCTGCAAGAATTCTTCACATTTCTCGTTTTTAGCCTAAAACGATTTCGTCGTAGGAAATTCCGACCTCTTTTATCATGTTTAAGATTTTATTACTGTTACAATTCAAGAGGCAATTTTGTGGTTTTTATTTCAAATTAAATTCGTATTCTTGAAATAATACAGAATGCCTATGTGGATGGTGACCTCCGTTTTGATCAAGTTGTGCTAAGGTAACTAAACTTGGCCTTTTATGAGTTTATTGACAAGGTCACCTATGTCGGCGCTAAATCTATTTCAAAGTCAACCAGTCCTAAACGTTCCGCTTCATATGAAATTTGCAAATTATAAAAATACTGGTAAATGAATATTACGGTTCTACCTTTTTTGGCCTAAGATTTATTTGCCTAATCTCATATTGCATAGTAACGTTTGGTCAAAGTCTCGTTTGGCCGAAAATCGTACGGCATAGATCTCTTTTAGTAAAAAGTTATTTCGCATAATCTTGTTTAGCCTAATAATGGTGTGGCCAAATCTTGAATAGCCTAATCCAATCAAAAACATAAATGTGAAATGAAAGCCAAGTTCAATATTATTATACTTACCTAAATGCCGAATGTTGACTTCAACAACAAAAGAAGTGAGATCTAAATGGGTGCCAAAGTTCAATGGTCAGTCCTGAAATGTATTTATAAGTAACAGTATTACATAATCATATCTTCTTATAACATAAAATATTGTATTGTAGCCTAAGGTCTGATTTGGCTACTTTCAAGTTTGTGCCAAAAGAGTTTTAGACGAAATGAGTCTTATGCCACATAAGTCTTGGCGAAGTGATGATTCTACCAAAAAAGTTTAGACCTTACGAGTTATGCGAAACGAGTCTAGGGCAATAAAGATTTGGCGAGATGAGGGGAACCCGAATATTACAAATGACCAGATTTTGAACCATATCCCAGTTCAGGCCTCTTCCTGAACTCTTCACTTATTGTACTTCGTGAGGTCTAAACTGCCGAGTTCTAATATGCAGGTTTCCTCACGATGTTTTCCATCACCGTAAGAGCGATAGTAAAGAACTCATTGGTACATGTCAGCGCCGGAATTCGAACCCGCATCTCTGGCGTGAGAAGCGCCCGGGCGCCTGACTTAGCTACCACCGCTCTAGGTATTTACTAATAATGTATGTTATTTACAGAATATGGTCGCTCGTGTCGAGACATCGGGTGTCTGAACAGTGAGGTGTGCGTGCTGGCCGAAGACACGTGCTCGTACGGACAGACGTCCAACTGTGGCACCTACCCCACGTGCAAGAAGAAGTCACAGGTTGAGGGTAAAGCCTTCATTCTACTTATTATACTCATAAATTGACATAAAGCTTTTTTAAACGTATTTAATTGTGACGGACGGTTTGTAACTATTCTTTTAAATCCATGCCATGTGGCTGATGTGGCCTTAGGTACGATATTAGGTACACTGGTAAAGTAGGTATATAGGTATGTTCCGGCATTTGCTGAGAAAATCATAGGATACTTAGATGACGTTGCGAAGGTAACAACAATGCACTCGAGTCTGCATTGTTCTTACCTATATGCGAAGCCCACGTCATTTACAATGGAAAAAGGATTCTACGTTTGGCAAGGTCTGAAACTTACTTCACAGTAAATTATTTACATAAATATCCATACTAATACTATAACTGTCAATGTTCCAGGCTCACACTCCGAGCCAGCGCAGCCGTCTGTGCCGAAACCGAAGCCGTACGTCCCGCCGCGAGACGACGCGCCTCCCAACTACCCGCCCCCTGTGCCGCCCGGCAACAACTCTCCTTACGGCAACAACGGGGGATCCCCCTACGGAGGAAGCAACCCTTACGGAGGAAGCAGCAATCCTTATGGAGGAAGCAACAACCCCTACGGAGGAAGCAACCCCTACGGCGGCACCCATGGCGGTAGCAATCCCTATGGCAGCAACAGCGGCGGCGGCAGTCCCTATGGCAGCAACAGCGGCGGCGGCAGTCCCTACGGCAGCAACCACGGCGGCAGCAACCCGTACGGAGGATCCAGCTACGGAGGCGGCGGTGGTTCGTCTGGAGGCTTCGGCTCCGGCGGCAAGGGAGACCCGCTGCAGTCCATCCTCAACACCATCAACAAGTACGCGAGCGGCGGCGGCGGTGGCGGCGGCGCGGGCGGCAGCGGTGGCCTAGGAAACGTCTTCGGCAGCATTCTCGGTAACCTATCCAAGAACGGCGGCCTCACCTCGTTCCTGGGCACCAACACTAGGCCCATTATGGAGAACCCCGGCTACTCGCGCCATTCTAATTCGCAATATTCTCAACCAGGAAATCAACCGCCGGCTCAGAACAGGAACTATAATCAGCAGCATGCTAAGTACAATAGTGGGACCACCTACAGGCCCGCTACGTACGGGTGGAGAGCTAGGTAAATACCACAATGATAAATTACAGTACGGCAGAATTGAAGAGTTCCTATTGGCTACCTGCACCGCTATATATCACCGCCTATTGGTAAATTACGGAATCTCAGCTTATAGTTCGGTCACCCAATGAGAACTCTGAAATGTGTCATACTATACCAGCTTTATCAGATGTGCTTGGCACAAAAGGGTCAATAATAATATTAATGGTCCTGTCTAGTTAAATACGTATACAAGATAGAGTTTACCAAGCGCATCTGAAAGAGTATGTTTCTAGTGGTTGGTGTGGCTTTTCCTATAACTAAATGTATTAATTTTATTTTAGCTTTGCATGAAACAGCACTAACTTTTTAATATGAAATTGGTTGCAACTATGTGATGTAAAAGTGAAAATGAATCAGATTATACAAATTAAAAAAAAGTTATAAAACAAGTGTAAGAACTCTCAGTTTCCACTGTTATTAATTATAACATTTAATATTCGTTTAAGTTTTAACTCATATCTACACTCCTAGCCTACGCAATATTCTTAACTTATTATTAATAAACCAAAGTGGTTATAATATTATTTTGATTTTAATAATTATTTTATATCTATAATAACAATTTTGGTGTTAGACTACTCACCAAATGCACTAATGCTATAATTTAAGTCACAAACTAAAATGTATTAATTGGCACACTGGCTTGGGTTAATTTCATTAAAACTGTACAGAAACAGTAAAATTTCATTGATTGGTGTAAATACACTGTAAGTATTGTGAATCTCCACTATTTATGAGGCTATCTAAAACTGGAAATGTCTCTTATATCGACACAGTAAATTTATCGTAAAAATATGTAATAATAAGCTAAAATAATTATAAATTCTAGATTCAGCACATTTATATTTTTTGCCTGATATTTTGTTTTTTTTATTTTATATTCTTAGATGTTGCGCTGTGTACAAAAGCCATGCTATACTCGTATTCAAAGCTTAATATTTCTGTTTAGTGAGTCGACCTGTAGTTATGTTTTACTATTTATTTATGAACTTGCCAGTTGGCTTTTATTTTACTATCAGTTTTAAGAACAGATTAGATTATGTGCCATATTTTATCATGTGTAAACTTTCTCCTTTTCAGCTTTACAGTGTGTCTCATATACCTGACTCAACTGTACGTCAACTGTATGACCCAGACCTAGATTTAATATTAATACTATAATATACCTAACATAGATTTAACCAAGTTAAAAACCGTTTATCATGATTTAATCGTGATTTTCAACATCCACATGCCTTATTTATACTTAAAGAAATGTATTTCCAAATAAAATTGTTTTACATAATAATGCATGAGAAAGCAAGAGGTAGGATTGACTTATTTTATCCTTTCAATAAAAGTGTATGATGTAGTTCTGGGCATTTAAATAATATAAAACACTGTAATTATATTAGATCTTCTTTAATAAAACAAATATACAACATTTTGATTTTCTTTACTATATCAACTTGTACAAAATAGGATAAAGACTAGAAAATTATAAATATAAAAAATCTCCATGATAATATATTATATAAAATGACATGAAATGCCGTTTGGAATGTTTCGGAAAAACATAATTTCTCTTAAAACTAAAACCCATAAATCACTTAAGTATCTATAATATTCAATGGAACCAACCAATATTAAAAATAATCTCAAACAATGTAATTTCACATATTATGACCCCAGCTGAAACCCGCTGCTTATATTTATGTCATGTTCATTTTGAATAACTTTACAAACAAGTAGGTATATGTAGTAAGTATCCTTAGCTAATTTCTAAATCACCTCCATTTTATTGCTAAATGTAATAAAACAACCGATCCCCAACTACTATTTATAACCTACGTTTTTTTATTTGTACCTAAATACTAATCAGATCCATATAAAAATATGTTTTTCTCCTGGTAGCTGAATTCTCTACCGCACGCCATTCGAGTCTAGTGCTAGAATTTCTTGCAAATTGGTAACTACTTTTATTGCGTTTGCGGTTGGTCGAGAATTACCCCGATGCCAGATGGTACGATACTTCAACAAAGCTTACACATTTACTTACTAGGTTCAACAACTTCAGACTTCTCCCTAACGACCTTAGGTCTGCACATCAGGTGCACCTGGTTGAGCACTAGACCTAGTACTAGGAACACCAGCCACACTCCGTACCAGTAGTGGTATACCGAGGAGTAGTAGATCCAGATGCGGTCGAAGGTCAGAAGAAGGAAGGCGGCGGCTTGGTACGACTCTGAATGCGATCGCAGGAACCACATGATGAAGCCGATTACTTTCTTTGTCTGGAAATGGTTAAATTATAATCTGAGTTTGTTTGAATGTTTTACTATGATTACGAATTCATTGTTCTAGGTAACTGACGGAGTGACTAATTATCTCAACTATGTAAGTGTTTTGCCATGAGGTCATATATTAGGTGGCGGTTGATAGGTTAATGAGTTCTTAATAAGGCATTAAGCTGGGAGGGCTCTAGATAAGACATTACTATACAGTACATGTGTACAAACAGTTATGGTATAAATTCTCACGATTATTATTCAATATTTTTATGGCACGCTAACCTAGTACGCCTATTATTATGGTCTCTCAGAATCTATTAAGTACCTACTCATAAAGAGTATCTAGTAAACGTAAAGAAATACTTACGGTTCCAGTAGCATTCTTGTAATAGAGTTTGTAGTAGATATCTTCCGCCATGAGGTAGAAGGGACACGCGTAGATGCAGAAGAAGTAGCCGGCATGGAAGCCGTGCCAGATCACTGATACGAACAACGCGGCGTGGATCCTGGAAAGTGCGTTTTGTACTCATTAATAAGGTAAGAATTTGTTTTACATGTACTAATAATTTATCTATTTACTTTAGATCTTCCTAGAACGCCTGCTGCCAAGCTGTTTTCTATTATGTTTTTATAATCCAATGCAAGCCGCCGCACTTATAAGATACAATTGAAACGTCACTCAGAAAAGCTCCTTTCAACCCTAAGAAAATCATACTATGAAAAATTAACATTCAACATCGTCACTCACTTCAAAGGTTTAACCGGGAACCGTTTGTAGACGACCATGGCCACCCAGTACTGGACGGCCTTGTTCCAGACCTTCATGGAGTCCCGCAGCGTCACCACGGTCTCGCAGCCCCACACGTCCATCGACTCTATGGTCGCGAAGTCGTACTGGGATTTCTTAGCTTCCTCCTCTGACCTGCAAGGGTACCGGAATTTTTTTTTAACCATTTTACCAATTTACTGAAGTGATGATAAGATACTTTATCATTTAATTTCTCCAGGTATTTATTATTAGTTATGTCTGGATTTTTATGCAATAAACTCCAGACATAATCCACAAGCAGGCAAGTGTATTGTTTGACACCCTCTGGCCATTGTACTAATGACGGCGGAAGATAGTGTAAAGTGTTGTTGTACTCCTTGGGAGAGAAATATGTCCACTGTTTATTGAAAGAACGAAAGAAAGAAAAAGAAAATACATTTATTTCACACACACACGGAAACAACACAAAAATAAATAATAAAAAAAGGTAAAGGAAAATGAGCAAGGGTGTTGCTTCCCGGTGCAGAAACGGATTCTAGCTCAGCTTGGTGCTATGATAAACCATAGCGCTGGTTTTCAGCTAGACTAGCTTCAGATTGACTGATGATGATGACTCTAGATATACATGTAGAGGGGCAATTAGGTAACACTTTTTACACATGGGTTTATGGTAATGAATGCAACTTAAATTGAAACTTTTCTTATTCAGCTATAAAGCAACAACTTAACTTACATTTGTTTCAACTTCAAGTAGCCAACAGTCGGCCCATGGCCGGTCTTGTTCCTTCCCTGCACTGGGTAGGCACCGAAGCCAGAAGAAGTGCACACACTCTCGGCAAGGGTCATACCAGCATAGATCCTTTGACGGAATGCTGCAAATAGCACCCATGGGTACATCATCCTGTACAGGAAGTGGCGATTGTTGTGCTCTTCTGTTAATACATACTGAAATAACACAAAAGAATGGCTTTTAATTGAATCTCATCTAAATCCTAACTAATATTATAAATGCGAAAGTAAATGTGTCTGTCTGTCTGTCTGTTACTCTTTCACGCCAAAACTACTGAACGGATTTGAATGAAATTTGGTATGCATATGGTATAGACCCTGGGAAAGAACATAGGCTACTTTTTATCCCAGAATTACCACAGGAAAACTTTTTAAGGCGAAGCGAAGCTCGCGGGAACAGCTTTTTTTTTTTTTTTTTTTTCATATTTTGTTTGCCAACATGCAATCGGTTTAATATAACCATAAGCAGTTCATTTCATGTTTATGATTGGCTTTGCAGGCATACCCTTCCATTGTCAGGCTGCCTTCTTAATGTATTATTGGTCTATGTTATCCCAGATATTTTTTCTTTTTAGTCTTCTGGTGGGTACATTACTGGTAAGGTCAGTGGCCAGTTTGTTTGGGTGGTTTACAATCCTGTCTCGGTAGGTTCTTGTAAGTTTTGCAACCTCCTCTCTCACGGTAGGCATTTTCAAATATTCATGCACCTCATCCATTCTGGTGAACCAGGGTGCATTTACTATGGCTTTGAGTACTCCGTTTTGAAATCTTTGTAGGATTTCAATATTTGTTTGGCTTGCTGTTCCCCACAGTTGAATACCGTAAGTCCACACGGGTTTCAGGACTGTTTTGTAACACAACAATTTATTTTCGAGCGATAGTCTAGATTTTCTACCCATAAGCCACTCCAATGATCGGTATCTCTGATTTAGCTCGTCTCTTTTTTTCTGGATATGGCATTTCCAAGTTTGTTTCCTGTCTAAGTGGAAGCCCAGGTACTTTACAGTAGATTGATGGGGGAGCACTTCATTTCCAAGTTTCACTGGAGGGCAGTCTTTTTTCCTTAAGGTAAATGTGACATGATTCGACTTAGTTGCGCTAGCCTTTATTCGCCAATCTTTCATCCATTTATTAACTTTATCTAAATGGCTCTGTAACATTTCAGATGCCAGATTGTTATTTTCATCGGAAGCAAGAACCGCGGTATCGTCTGCAAAGGTAGCGGTCATCACATTGTCTGATTCAGGCACATCAGCAGTATAGAGTAGGTACAGCGACGGTCCCAGCACTGAGCCCTGAGGGACTCCTGCATTGATCTCGTAGAACTCTGAGACTGAGTCATTAATCTTGACATAAAATATGCGATGTTCTAAATATGACTTTAGTAGTAGGTACAAGTTGTGGGGCAGTGACTTTTTCAACTTGTAGAGCAGGCCATTATGCCAAACCTTGTCAAAGGCTTGTTGCACGTCCAAAAATACTCCTGAGCAGTACTTCTTACATTCCAGAGCTTCCCTAATGTGTTCGCAGACCCTGTGTACTTGTTCAACAGTGGCATGGTTTTTTCTAAACCCAAACTGGTGGTCAGGGATAGTACTGGCGTCTTTTAGGCTTTGATTTAATCGAGCGCTGATTATTTTTTCTAGTACTTTCGATAGCACTGGTAGCAAGCTGATTGGCCGGTACGAGGAAGTCAGGTGCGGAGGCTTTCCAGGTTTAGGTACCATTTTTATCTGTGAGACTTTCCATACACGAGGAAAGTATGACATTCTCAATATAGCATTGAACAGTGTGGTTATAAATACTATTGCCTTTTTAGGAAGTTCTTTTAGTATCTCCGCTGTTATTAGGTCAAATCCTGGTGCCTTTTTTAGTTCCAGTAGTTTTATTGTATTCCGGACCTCTGTCGGTGTGCAGTGTTGTAAGGGCAGACTGAGTTGTAGGTCAGATTCAAGAAACTTTCTAACTTCTTCATCTAATGTGTCTGTTCCCATGCTGCTGTTCGGTTGGAACACATCACTTAGGAATAAGCCATAGGCTTCAGCTCTTTCAGGGTCCGTTTTAGCCCACGTGCCACGATCCGTTTTTAGGGGATGTTGAGCCAGTTGTGGTTTGTTTCGTGATTTGACAGTTTTCCACAGGGAGTTTTCAACTTTTGCTGGTGTTTTGGCTGTCAAGTTTTCTAAGCGCTGTTGCAATGTTTCATTTTCAATTTCCACAAGAAACCTTTTGAGGCTTGCAGCTGACTTGTTGTATTCCCGTTTATCTGCTGGATGCCGGCTATTCTGCCAAATGCGTCGAAGTCTACGTTTTTCTAAAACTTTCTGCTTAACAATAAACGGAAGATTGGAGTGTGCTTCATTATTAGATGATTTCTTCTGGGATGGAGTACTTGCCCATGCTGCTCTTTGTATGGATGTTATGATATGTTCGGTGGCAGTATCTATATCATCTTCACTTTTCAGACAAAGGTTGAGATTTAAGTTTTCATTAAGATGTCTCCTGAAGTTTTCCCAATCTGTGTGATTGTTGCACAGGTACGGATTGGCGGGACGTTCAATAATGGTATAGCTCAGAGTCGCTATGACTGGTGTATGATCCGAGGATGAGTCATGGCAGCTTTCTACTGACAGAAAGTGAGTCTGCACGCCTTTGTAGATAAAGAAGTCCAACAGATCTGGGAGTTTTTGTGGGTCAGTAGGCCAGTATGTTGGTTCACAAGTTGTCAGGGCATTAAGCTTGTGGTAGTCCATGCTCTTTTTTAAGTTGCGTCCTCGTGTTGTGGTGAGGCGTGATCCCCACTGTAGATTCTTTGCATTCCAGTCCCCTCCGACAATAAATCTATGACCAAGTGACTCGAAGAAACTATTGAAGTCCTCTTCTGTAGTCTCTGGGTTTCTCTTTTGTTTTGGCGAGCAGTAGATGGATGTTATTGTGATTGGACTTTGTTTATCATGTATCATTATTGAAGTTGCCTGTATTTTGGTTGATCTATACTCTGGAAGTAATTGGTGCTGGATGGTATTTTTTATAATAATTGCAGTGCCTGCATGAGAGGTGTTATCAGGGTGGTATGTAGCATAGGTACTATACCCCTCCAAATTAAAAGGTGTCTTTTCTGTTAGATGAGCTTCAGATATAAGAAGTATATCAAGTTTTTGAATATTCAGTAATATTTTAACTTCTTGTTTTTTACCAATCAGTCCGTTCACATTCCAAGTTGCAACTCGTAGGGCCATATTATTTGACTAACTTGTTCACGATGGTTGTCAAGAGACCCATTAAGGTACTCATGTGATCAATAAGGCGATCTAATTTCTTCGTTTGTTCTGAAAGTATTGTTTCAAGGCTACCTGTTACTCCTGCTGTGGCTTGGGCATATGTTTTGTTTCCCAGATTTGGTGTGTATTCGTACCTGCCTGAATTTGGTTCCTCGGGGTTCTTATTTTCTTGTTGGTTTGGCTTGGCTGATTTGTTGTTTATTCTGGAGCCAAATTTCCTCTTCTCAATTTCTTTGAAAACTCTGCATCCTCTGTAGTTGGCAGCATGACCTTCTAGGCACAGGGCACACTTGGCTGGTTCTTGTCTGTCCTTTTTAGGACAGTCTGCTGTGTTGTGGCTTTCAGCACACTTAACACACCTGTATGGTCGCATACAATAGTTCTTGGTGTGACCATATTGTTGGCATCTCTTGCATTGGGGGATTGTGTTTTTCCGTATTGGATCTTCTATTTTGACACTCGTGTGATAGATGTATTTAATATTTTTTACTTCACTATTATTGGGCCCAGGTTCTAGGTTAACAAACCAGGTTGACAGTGGTGTCTTAGTGGATCCATGACGTGCATTTATGATTTCCCCTTTAACTGTGTTTCCGGTTTCCTCTATGACGTCTTTTATGGCTTGGATAGGTGTTGAATGGTGAAGGTTTTTTATGACAATCCTACACGGTCTCTCACTTTTTGGTACAAAGGTGTGACCAATCAGTTGTTTTTCACGAACCACTGCCATTATCTTTTTGTATGCATCCATATTTTCAGTAGAAACTCTCATTTGATTTTTGGTGACAATCTTGAATGAGTATTGCGTTTTATCTAATACCACTTCAATGGTTTCTTTCAGTTTTGTTACATTTTTAATGCCATATAGCATAATTGGTGGTGGCTTCAACGTTTTCGACGTAACTTCAACTTGAGGAGCATCATCAACATTGAGTGCAGAGTATCTATTGTTAGATCGAAGATCCTGTTTTTCTGGTGACGGTGTACTTAGTCTCTTCCGTTTGTACCTATTTTGATGTTGACGGAGTATTGGGATTGTTTGCCAGTCATTTTCATCCTCACTATTTTGATTCTGGGGATCGAGATTAATTTTCGCTGATCCCGAGCTTTTCAGCAGTTTGCCTGCGGCATCTTTTGGGTTTTCACCAGTAGCTTTGACTTTCTCAGAGGCCTGGACAGCCACCTCCGAGAAAGAATCTACCATATGGGAGGTAATTTTATGCAATGGCAACACTAACACATTGACATGTCATTTTGACAGCTGATTTTTGAACGCACTCTCCTGACAATGGTAAATAAATGAGAGTAGAAAAATAAATTAGGCCTTTCAAGTGACTATCGCGAATTTTGTTTGCACTATTTTAGGTTGAAATACGGCAAATCACACGCGGATAACACTTCCACAAATGTCCAAAGTATTTGTCTACACTTTTTTGTTGGTTTAAGATCACAATATCACTGTTTACACACAAAAATGAATTTAACTTCAAGAGCAGGTTTTTGTTTGCTTGACAGTTGACAGTTCTCTCTGCGGGAACAGCTAGCACTTTATAAATCTAATGGTTTATGTGAGTCCTTAAATGTAGAAATTGTATGATTAATAGTTTTTCTATACCTCCAGAGGCCAAATTGTTGAGAAGGCCAAGTACAGAGACACATAGACAGGAACAATTCTCAGTGTGTTTATAGTTTCTCCAAGGCAATCCGCATACTTGTGGTATTGCAATGTGAAATAATCTTCAAAGGTCCTGTATCTATAGTAGGGGCCTGCAAATAACAAGTTGATTATAATATTGGCAGGCAAGTGTAAAGGGAAAATTAAATTTTGTTTAAAAAAATCTTTGTAAAGCTAAATTTACACTTTTTTACAGGTAAATGGACTGAGTGACTGTTCTGATGCTACTCATTATGTGAGGGCTCTCAAACATGGCCAGCAAATAAACAGAATCAGATCATCTCTTATCATGTAACTCCTGCTTAACTTGCAGTACAGAAAACTATACCTGTAAGCAACCCCACATAATTGAAAGTGTAATGAAACAAGTCATCCAAATTTGGGTTTATGAGTTCAAGAAAATCCTCATCTCTCTCCACACCATCTCTTGACGGTTTAACTTCTTTCTCTCCTCCTTTCTTTGCCTTAGCAACAGCGAGCCAAGAACCATTTATTTCAAAAGCCACTCCAACCACTCTCAGCACTATGATCATCTCAATAAGATTGGTCTGTCCAGACGCCAGCGGCAACCCAAACTTGTCGGCAAGGCGGAAGAAGAACAAGTAGCCAAACATAAAGAAAAAGGTAACTATGTGGCAGTATCTGCAAATGGTTAAGTTATTAATTAGCTTATTAGATAATTATACACGATAAACATTACCTTGAAATTATACTAAACGGATAATAAAAAGTTTTTTACTTACTTAACAGTGGAAGCTTTTATTGCTAATAAGCCGATGGTAGCCGATAAGATCGGGTGGAGAGCATTATAACCGGACACAATAAAGATCAGCAGCAGACCAAGAATAGAACCAACCCATTTCTTAATACTAACGGGACTCAGGTATCGATAATGAGGACCTATTCCCACACTAAACAGGAGAAGACTTAAATATATAATATCATTCTTGTTTTTCTCAACAAATGACCACATTTTGAGTTTTTCTAAGAAAATTCCGGCGAATTCTCCTCTCCACAACACAACAAATTATAAAAAAAGATAAGAATTTGATTGTCAGTCAGATCAATGTCAGATTGAACACAGAACACTCTTATTTATAGCTTATATATGTCGCAGCCGGATCGTATAATCCGCCGCATTACATTACGGCTGGCCGCATTACATGACAGGGCCACTTTGTAATGCGCCGGTTCAACGTTTAGCCGGATTGTCATTTCCATACGTTCTTCAATACGGCGGCCCACGTTTAGCCACATCGTACGTCTGTCGCAGGCAAATTGTAAGATCTCGCCGTTTACATACGGCGTCGTCAGTTTACAAACGCTCGCTGTTTTGTAATTTGCCGAAGGCATATTGATAACTCGTTCAATCGTTCTGAATTCGATGTTAATTGCAGTTTTAGGGTGACCATGATAAAACACAGTTTGAACTTTGAACAAATGGAAAAATCTGACTTTATTTCAGGATTTCAAAAGTAAGACTTTTTACTTTTGTTTTCTAAAGTAGGTACTACATAAGTTTAAATATTTAATAAAAAGATACATTTTAATGAAAAACGTAGTTATTTACACAGAACAATAAAACTAGGCATTTCCAGATAAAAACAAACACTGGTGCTCGAATGCATTAAACTTAAGAAAACGCTAAACCCTTTACTAAACAATTTATGAAGTTCTCAATTAATATCCTGCATATGTCCTCCGTACACCGGGATCTATGGATAACCTAGTAGTTTTTAGGTGCGGGATAACCTCAAAAACTTTGTCGTTTGTCTACGGCATTTTTACTGCTCCTGAACTGTAATAAATTACTTTAAAGTCACAATTATTTGGTGAAAATGCTTCTACACTCGTAATATTTGCACTGTTTTGAGTATTTATTGAGTCACAGAACCACTAATTGACGCCATTTTTGTTGTCGTGATCAACAGCGCCGCGCGTGGTAAGAACCAGAACTAAATTCTTCAATTTGCCGCGGCATTATGTAAACGGCTTATGGATTGTCAATGAAATGTTTGGGCATATTATAAAATGACACGGCAATATACATTTTTCCTTCGGCATATTACAAAACAGCGAGCGTTTGTAAACTGCCGACGCCGTATGTAAACGGCGAGATCTTACAAAATGCCTGCGACACGTCTACTGAAATTGTAGGGTGACCATGACCATACTTATAAAATAAAGCAACGTTAGAATTAAAAATATTCTTTATTAATCACTCATAGGTTTCTTCAGACGAAATTTTTTACTAGTCTAGAATTATTATCATAGACACTAATATAGTGAATAAAATAATTAGCTTTAGAATTAAGTAACGTATTTATAAAATAATATGCTATTTGGCTAAAATACTTTATTACAATACTTTGAAATTATCATTTATACGTAGAAATCTAAGACAGTTGGCCGACCACATTCATGATATTATATTTTTAGCCCCAGTAATATTGTGTGGAATTCCGCCGACCACCAGAATCCATGTGCACTTTACCCGTTTTGATGTGCATTATAACTTCCGAAACTCGGTCCTTTATCCATGGTTTCTTCACTGTCCCACATTGAACGGAATAGAAAATATTTAACGGCACGTTAAAATTGTTCTTAAAGTCACTGTCCACTAACGTATTTATCACGATTTCTTCATTTAAAACACTCATATCTTCGCAATTTTGTATCGCATGAACTGTATCCGACGCCATTGTTGTTGTTATGTCAGGCAGCGCCACGAGTGTTAAAAATGGAAAGTAAAAACTTTCAAAGCGGCGGCTAATTCCTCGCCGTATTACATTACGGCCAGCCATATTGAAGGACGCGCGACGTCGAATACAATCCGCCGAAATTTCATCCAGCCGTATTCAATCCGGCTAAACGTTGATCCGGCGCATTACAAAGCGGCCCTGTCATGTAATGCGGCCAGCCGTATTGTAATGCGGCGGATTATACGATCCGGCTGCGACATATAGCTGAGCTTCGTTTCACTCAGCTACTGCGTGGTCTGACACGTTAGTTTATTACATAATTATGTTATGCGTTTGATTGTGACCATCATCCACCATCCTCTAACTAAACCCAATAAACGATCATACACCAGTACACATCTCTGCTAGTGACCAGGAGGTGAGTGCTGAACAGTCTTACCGAGGCAAACACACTGCACCAAACTATACCCAGAGCCTTGAGCACTGACCAAAGCACTGATTTCACAATACTACCTCTTTACTTTATCTTTCATCCACCAGCCATTGATATCCAACGCGGGAACGCGGGATTTCACCAGCTAAAGAAGCACCTTTAGTGGCCTTGGTGGAATATTCTGAGCTTAGTGAATTCCTATATACTGGAGTTACACAGAATAGATATAAGACATCTGACTGATTTGACGTGTCGTAATTTTTCATTAATATTCTGCGGTGTTTGTATCGCGATTTTCTATTCAAAAATATTTAATTTTCATGTTTTGTGAAAATAACCACTAAAATGAATGACGAAGAGAAAAGTGCTATTCAAGAAGACCTTAATATAAGAATAGGAAACGATATATTAAATCCCACCGCCGTTTATGATATAGAAAATGAACTTATCCTCAAAAGAGATCATTTACAACGTTGTGTACGTATTTTCTGGTTTTTTTACTAGTAAACTTGATATTTCTGCTATAACTTCAATTTCCTATCTAGCCCTGCTTTCACGTATTTTCTCATAAATAATCCTGTAAGTATAGCTTTTACGACTTTAATATGAATAAATAGAACTACCAGCTGTTTAAAGCACCTGAGGACTTTTCACCATTACAACATATTATTACAAATTACAGCTCCACATTGCTAACGATGAAGTGCCAAGTAAGCTATCCTCAGCAATAGAGAAAGCTCAGAAGAATTGTAAGCAAATTGAGAGGCTTAAGGATAAACAAGAGAAACTACAAGCTAAAGTGGATCAATTCCTGAACCATACAGGCCCCTTGAGGAATGAGCTCAATGACCGGCTCACAGCCATCAGCAAGCTTGAGGGAGTGCTGGAGTATTTGAATTCATTTGATAAGATTGAAGAGCTAAGGTAAAGTGTAACAATACTTAAGGAATAGTTTTTTAAATCATTTTGTTGTACATTAATTTATACAGTATAAGTAATGGATCTAGTTTCTCTAGGATCTGAAGAAATTGATAATAAAACAGTAGAATTGGTTGCTTCATCTTGTATGGTGAGTCTGTTTTAGATTATAATTTAGGAGAAAAAAAATATACTTAGGTACTTTATTGCCACAAAATCTTCTATCTGTAAATTAGACTTTCAAACTTTTTACAGTTCACAACTGAAACAATGCAGTGATGATGAGCAGGCGGTGCTGCTGTACGCAGATCTGAAGGAGATGTGCATAAAGTTCATGAAGGGCCACCGCTCAGCCTATGTCAAGGAATACACACATTACTGGCACAATGTACTGAAAGACAAACTATCTAAGTAAGTTGTGTATACTTGTAAGATTCATTAAATCAAGCTAAAGCCTAGCATGGGCGCAAGACAAGAGGTCAAAATGTGACAAAAGTTTTCCATCATAATCTGTCCTGTAGTATCACATTTTGGTGTGCTTGTCTTGCGCCCCATGCAAGGCCTTCAGCTATGTTAGCAACCCAGCACCCATCACAGTTATACTGATTATTCTGTTGTGAAACAGAAAAGAATATTAATAATAGTCTTCACAATAAAAACATGACTGTTTTCATTACAGACAGTATGAAGAAGTCCTGAAGCTGCTGAAATGGCCATTCACAACTGTGCAGGAACCCTCCCCTCCACCCAAGGAGGTGATGGCCAAGTTTGCCAACATCACTCGCCAACTGTTCCTCATTGAAGAACCGAAGGATAACCTCACTACTTCTGTCACTTGTGACTTTAGCCAAGGTATTGTGTAATGGTGTTTGTAAATTTGTGATCAGAACTTAAACTAGTTAGACAGTATAATCCCCCATAAGAGATCCTGCACATAAAGATGACACAATAAATTATGATCTGTGGTCTTCACACTCGCAGGTAATGCTGTATTGTGTTTATGTCTGATGTGAGAGCGCTTAACTTTTGTAGTCCATCATATTATTATTACTTAACTATTTTTACCGTTATGTCTGTTGTGTTAACTGCTGGTGTCGAATGAAATCCATATTCATCTACTTTGCATTTCTTAGTCACATAAGAAACAGCACACTGTTACTAACAATACATTGGATTTCAGACGTAGATCCATGTTTACCTGTCAAGATGCTGCTACGTCCATTGAAGAAGAGGTTTGCGTTCCACTTCACGGGCAACAGGCAGACGGCTCGCATAGACCGACCCGAGTGGTTCCTTACTCAAACCCTCACGTGGATCAAAGATCACCAGGCCTTCATCAGCAAAAATGTGCAGCCAGTTGCGGATAAAATGAATTTGCGACATATTAATACCAAGGTATTTTAATTTATTGTGAGTTACATGAGATAGGTATATAGCTGATAATTCGTCAATAATTCTCCTAGGATGTCGGAATTATCCATTGACAACCTCACATAAAGAACTATTCGACTTTATATTTACTTTCATTCGATTATACTAAGTTTCACGATATATTTTTTAGGAGCTTGGAAAAATAGCTATTTGTTTTTTTAAATACCAATGATTAACATTGCCACAATCTACAGGATGAATTCAACGCCGGCCTAGTAGCATTAGCAGCGGAGCGCCTACACACAGTATTAGGGCTGTACTACACTCACAGCGGGAAAGGAGACATGATAGATGTGGACGCGGCCTTTGCTCACGCTGTGGACGAGACCTTGGGCTTCCACAAGGAGTTGGTAGCCCTGACTGAGAAGGACATCAATAGTGTGCTCTCAGTGTTGACTAAAGCTGAGACCTTTGAACGCTGGCTCGCTGTTGAAAAGAAATGTAAGTGTTAGAACTAATTTAAAACATGAAAGTCTTTTAAAACATAGTGCCTTTAGTCCATTAACAATATTATGTTTTTATCTTTCGATATGATTCATTCAGAACCGTGTTTCGTGTTAATGTCAAAATTGCCGTAAAGGATTTACCATGATTGACCGTGCACCTACAATTTTGTCCATAAATGCTTGAAAGCCTCCCCAAGTAACCATGAGCAGTCAGATACCACTAATCCGACTATCTCTCCTTTCACCACAATGCAAACGCTAGTCAAGTCCTTTTGTTTGTCACCAACACTCTTAAAACAACAATAAATCTTACACTCCAATAACCGTCTACAGATGCACTAGCCAAGATGGACGAGACGCTGGGCAGCTCAGAATGGCGCAGCGTGGTGTGCGCGGGCGGCGGCGCGGCGGGCTGGGTGCCGCGCGCCGCCGACTGGTTCATTGCGCTCCTCACCACCATAGAGGAGCGGTATGCCGTGCTGCCGAGGCCTGGGCACAGGTATAATTATTTTGTTGGTGTTATATGGTATTATTTCCAAATATGCGAAAAGTTAAAGAAGCTAGTGTAACGGCCGCAAATAACAACCCAACAAAATGGAAATGGCAGGTGGAATCATGCTCTCTGCTTTTGTTCTACCTATGTATGTAAATACTCCATCTTACTACCACTCTGGTAACGGTCACCATTATTATATTGTTTCTTTGTCAGCGCGTGTATTAATAAACCTGAAAAACATTCCCACTATATCCATTACAGCACATTTCACACTACATCATTGAACTGTTTCACTTTTGGTCTCTTTGAACTCACAGCAAGATACCCACTCTACAGGTGTTGCAAAAAGGGTATACTAAGCCGAAAGGGGGTGAATCAAGGGGTTCAATCTGAACAAACGCCACTCTATCTTTCACTGCGTTCCATCGTTCTGTCTGTACTTTTCACTTATCTCACTAACCCTATTTACCCCACAGACTGCAATTCCTGGAGCTACAACTAGAGCTGATAGACGAGTGGCGCGTCCGCCTCACTCAGCTACTGCGAGCGGCCACGGAGGTGTTGGACGAGACCTTCCTCACGTCGCCAGACTCTATGGACCCGATGATAGCGGTTATAAATGCCGCCCATCATACTAGGACTGTGCTGTTGCAGCGGGCGCATTCTTTGGTGAGAGTCTTTTATAGTGTTGCCCAAATTCAGTCTTGGTCTTGCAGTCTTGGTCTTGTTCTTGCGTTTTTTCAAGACCAAGACCAAGAACAAGACCGCGTATTTTTAGCAAGACCAAGACCAAGACTGACCGTGCAAGACTTGAGCAAGAACAAGACATAGCCTGCAAGACTCTTGCGTCTTGCAGCTAGGACTTAGCGCTATTTCACTGAGTAGTTAGGTGTAACAGTTCGGTGTATAGGTAGGTACGCTTAGGAATTCTATGAGACGCAAAAAACTGTATCAAAGAATATGAAAAACTGGACCTATGCGCATTACGACTAATACCATAAACATAGCGAATAAAAAAATATCTATTAAAATCAAACTGAGTGCATGCATAGTTATGTTTTAACCATCGGCACTTTGATAATGCGGCATCAAAGGTTTTGTACTTACTTCTCAAAGAAATTTGCCGCTTTTCGGAAGTACATGGTTATGTATGATACACGCGCCGGCGGCTTCTTTTGAAATCTAAAACAATCGTTGCCGCCACGCCGAAATAATAACATTTGACACTATTTGATTGCCGCCATAGGGCGTAGGTATACTCATGCAAAATAATTTCGAATTTTAAGAGTACCTACAGGTGTTCCAAAGAATAAATATGTAAGTTTCAGAGTGTTTAGAATGAAAATGAATACATTATACTGATCACGCAAGTAGTATTATGATTAGGATAAAATGGTAAGGATAGGTAGTAGATGTCATATTAATTCATTCTAGTATACATATTATAATATTGATTACTTATATGGTTTTAAACTAATTACTTAGGTACTATTATTGTACATTTAGTCATTATATACGTTTTTCTAAGATTTAAAGTAAACTTTCATAAATAGTACCTAATAGACTAATAGAAATTGCAAGACTTGCAAGACTCTTGCTGCAAGACCAAGACCAAGACCAAGACTGGGAGCGCAAGACCAAGACCAAGACCAAGAGCAGGTGTATTGGCGCAAGACCAAGACCAAGACTGGCTAAGTCTCGTCTTGTTCTTGCATTTGGGCAACACTAGTCTTTTATTAGCTGTATGAGCAATGAAATAAACCTTTATCTTATGTATAAAAATCTGGAATCTTTTGAAAGAAAAAGAAAGAAAGATTAAACTTTATTTGACAATGACAGCAATCATACTTAATTATTTTGTTACATGAGTTGAGCTATGATATTTGTCGTGGACTCACAAACACGTTTCATAGCCACCATTAATGTATACCTTTATACAACAAACTGTATAAGTAGTTGATTCGTAACTTGGCTTGCGGTGCCGCTCCCTCACCTCCTGCTTAATTCCTAACCTTCACCTCTTTATTCCAGTACTACCTATTTTCGGGCAGATTTTTCAACAGTGGGATTACCTAGCAGATTTACAGTGTTATATTATTGATTTTGAGTAACTTGGACTACAGTGCCCCTCCCTCCCCTCATCCTTCATTCCTAACCACACCCCTATATTCCAGCACTACCTCCAGCTGCAATACTACCGGCGCCAGTTCCAGCAGCTGTTGGCTCTATCTATTTATCTATTTAAGGGCAGATTTTTCAACAGTGACATACCTGAGCAGATATATTCAGTATTATACATTTCATTTGGGTTCCGCTCATCTGGCATAATCTTTATTGACCAAAACTCATTCCGCATAACTCGTATGGTCTAAACTTTTCTGGCCGAACCATCACTTTGCCAAGACTTATGTGGCATAAGGCTCGTTTCGTCTAAAAGTCTTTAGGCACAATCTTTAAACACCTAAGTTTCGTTTGCTCAAATTTATGTTCGTCTATACCTTTGTATAATCTTGTTTCTCCTAAGGTTATCTTAATAAATAATATATTAAGTATGTAGTAAATGTACAAATTGTGGTATTTTTCTCCTACATCCCGAAAATCACGATATTGTATGATCAAAAAATCGAAAGTTAACGACCAATATAATTATTACAAACCCCATGAGATCGAAACCTAAAAATAGGTGCGACGACGAGCAAAGCGAGGAGGAGCGTGTTAGGTGCACATGTTCATCAAAACCAAAGCGGAGCGCAGCGAAGCGGAGCGGAGCGTTTTCCAAACAGCGGAAACAATACAAGGCACCAGTTTGCGCTATGTAGGGAGACGCTCCGTCAAAGTTAAAGCCAAACGAATATTATTACTTTGTATAAACCTATGCCATAGCATTATTAGGCTTTTCAAGATTTGGCCATACCATTATTAGGCTAAACAATGTTATGCGAAATAACTTTTTACTAAACGAGATTTATGCCATACGATTTTCGGCGTAACGAGACTTTGACCAAACGTTACTATGCAATACGAGATTAGGCAAAAAAATCTTATGCCAAAAAAGGTAGAACCATTTCATTTCAGTGTTATATTACTGATTCTGAGTAACTTAGGCTACAGTCCCCCCCCCTCTTCTCATCCTTCATTCCTAACCACACCTCTATATTCCAACACTACCTACAACTCCAGTACAACCGGCGTCATTGTTGGTCGGTCTATCCATTTTAGGGCAGATTTTTTATTGATTCTGAGTAAATTAAGCTGCCGTTCTCTCCCTCTCCTTGTCGTTCATTCCTAACATCCCCATTCTATTCCAGCACTACCTCCAACTCCATTACTACCGGCGTCAGTTCCAGCAGCTGACGCGGCGGCAGCACTGCGACGAGCACGACCTCAGCTACGGAGACGATGATGAAGATCTGCCGCTTCTGGATGATGACCAGCCGTTTGAGGAGGTGCTGGGTATGGGTTATTATTGAATTAATTTATTGATTTTTTCTGTCTAAAATGTTTTTGAATGTGCCTAGATTGACTAGGTATGGGATAGTATTGAAAATCTATAATTGTTTTTTATGGGACCGAAAAGCTTTTAAACGTGCCTTATTATTGACTCTATTGATATTTTCTAGCAGTATAAATTGGTTTGTTACTCTAGTTTCAGTGTTACTATGACGTATTGTCTTTTCTATGACAAAATACCTCTAAATGGACCTGATTTTTGGGGAAGTTGTACATATGAATTCATATGAAGTAATAATAACTGCAAGAGTTAAATGACCTACAGTGATAATTCTCTAGCACCATAATAATATACCATTCCAGTGGAGTCTCAAGTTAACTCTAGCGGGTTATAGCTACCTACCTCTTTCGCACACTATACTACTGTCATCAGTTTCAAAATGAAATTCAAAACAAACTTACATGGACCACATGGACGAAAGGCATCCTTTACAAGAAGTTTGTATTGTTCCAGCAATACCGCCCTCCCTGCAGATGCATTACTACCACTGTCAGACTCAGCAGGAGACATGGAACGACGAAGTTGTTGGTAAATATCTGTAAAATTTGCAGCTACATTATAACCTGATAGTGGGCGCAATTGCTCTATTTTATAGGGTGTTTCAAGGAACGGGTGTAGTGATATTTGTTAAGTGTTAGCTACGGTGTGTCGGGACGAGGTGACGTAGTGGGGAGCGGACAAGTGAAACAACCATTAGAGTTGAATGCCTCTATTCGACTGCCCAGCGGTGCTTACCCTACAATAATATAACATCCCTCCACCCTTAGCCTAAAAATACTTTTTATAGTTAACGCGTTCACGTGGTCTTTTCGAGCGTCCTTCAAGCAGAGTGGTTGGGCGGTCGTCGGTGCGGCGCGTCGCTGCCGGCCCGCCGGGCGAGGTCGCCGCCTCGCAGTCTGCCCACGGCTCGGGGTCGTGCTCCGTGTGGGCCACATCTGAGCTAGGCCCTGCGCCAGCTGCGCCTTCATCCTCTGCCTGTTCTCCAGTAGCTGACGTCATCATCAGGCTCACATCTTGTGTGGTACGCTCGGGAAGCAGCACTTGCGGCATCAGCTGCTCGTCAGTGTGTCTGCTGGTGGATACGTTCTCTGACGCATTGGAACACTTTACGTCACCGTCATACTCCTCCCCCCGAATTTTCAAAAGTTGATTAGAATGTCTCTTAATCACATTATTATCGTCTAAACTACGCACTAAATACACTAATTTGCCTAACTTGGCAACAATACGTCCTTTAATCCATGATGTTCTTTGATTGTGGTATGACTTAATTAATACAAGTTCATTAATACTAAAGTCCACTACACGCTTGCCACGATAGAATTTACACTGCAAGGACTGATTATCTCTTACAACTTTATCGAGTGTTGTGTCTGACGGTGCCGAGATTGATTGGTGTGGGGTTATTAAATCTAACCGGCACCTCAGTTTGTGCCCAAATAACACCTCAGCGGGCGAGCGATCAGTTGTACTGTGGTGGGAGTTACGATATTGCAATAAAAACTCATTTAATTTTGAACTTAAATCCCGTTGGTTGCTGCCGGATAAAACAATAGATTTTATTGCCCTCTTTATTATTTTTACGTAACTCTCAGCCTGTCCATTACTACTAGGATTGTAAGGTGGAGACGTCACGAGTAATATACCATTCTGACTACAAAACTGTTTAAACAATTCTGACACAAAAGAAGATCCATTATCGGAACATATTGTATGAAACAATCCGAACCTTGACATCACTTCACATAGCTTGTCTATAACTACACGGGAACTGTATCCCGAAGACACATCAAACAGCTCAACCCATTTAGAGTAGGCATCAACTATGATTAGGTAAGTTTTACCGTTAATGGGACCCAGAAAATCTAAATGCACACGATGCCATGCGCGTGGCGGGAACGGCCAGGGAGCGAGGGGCGCGCGGGGCGGGGAGGGCCGCAGCGCTGCGCATACGTCACAGCGCGCGACGAACAAATCGATATCAGCTGACATGCCCGGCCAATAAAACCGGTTTCACGCATCTGATTTCATTTTATATGAACCTAGATGACCTACATGTAGTTCAGACAGTACCTTATTACGACAGACGGACGGGACAACTAACTTGTGACCTCTTAACAAGCAGCCGTTTTCCACCGAAAGTTCATACCTACATGAAAAATAAGGAATGAAAGCCTTGTCGGTAACGGCTTTTGGCCAACCATTCAAAATAAACTTACAAATAGCCGATAACACGGAGTCTTTGTCAGTCTCACAGCTAATATCCTGCAAATTTAAGAAGGTACATCCATCATACACAAAATTTATATAGGTCGCGTTATCAACGTTGCTATCCAGCTGAGCATCTAACTGTATCGATGATGAATCATCCTGTGACGAAGTAGCCCGACTAAGGTAGTCCGCAGCATTATGCGCGCTAGGCACATATTCTAATTTGAAGTTATATGATGATAGATAAATAGCATAACGCTGCAAACGGTTAGCGGTGACTTCCGGGATGCCTTTGTCGGGGTTAAAAATCGAAAGTAACGGCTTGTGATCTGTTTTGAGAATGAACGGCTCAGAACGGCCGTACAAATATTGGTGATACTTACGTACACCGAATATTATAGCCGTGGCCTCTTTCTGAATTTGGCTGTAGGCTTTCTCAGGCGAAGTAAGGGAACGCGACGCATATGCGATGGGGCGCTCCACGCCGGGAGCAGCCGCTCCGGCCGCCGCCGGCTCCACCTGGCTCAGGATAGCGGCTAGCCCTGTCGGCGACGCGTCCACTGTCAGAATGAGAGTGGCGTTTGGGTTAAAGTGGGCCAACGTTTCGTCTGACGAAAGTACACGTTTAACCGCTGCAACCGCGTCTTCTTGAGGTTTTCCCCAATGCCATGGGACGTTTTTTTGAAGCAACTCATGAAGAGGGCTCATTATGGAAGCTGCATTTCTCACAAAACTTCTGTAATAATTTACAAGCCCTAGGAAGGACTTAAGTTCAGACACGTTTGTGGGAATTTTAGCTTGTAAGATGGACTTAACCTTGCTAGGGCACTTATGAAGTCCATTCTTATCAATGATGAATCCAAGATAAGCTACAGAATTTTGAAAAAGCGAACATTTTTCCTTTTGTAACACAAACCCTGCACTTTCTAACCTTTTAAAAACTTCTTCTAAGTTAGCTAAATGCTCCGTGTCATCCGTACCTGTGATTAAAATGTCATCTTGGAACAATAGAACTTTATCTAGGCCCGATAGCAGTTTTTCTATGGTACGCTGAAAAATAGCGGCTGCACTTGACAAACCAAACACAAGACGCGTAAACTTATACAACCCTTTGTGGGTATTGATGCAGGTTAACATTTGGGATGCTGGGCTCAGGACCAGCTGATTATAAGCCCGGGAGAGATCAAGTTTGCTGAACTTCTCCCCCCCATGGAGCTTAGTGAACAACTCATCCACAAGTGGCAGGGGATATTTGTCTACAATCAACTGCTTATTCAAAGACACTGAGTAATCAGCACAAAGTCTAACTCGACCGTCTTGCCTCAGGACAGGTACTATAGGACTAGCATAGTCTGATGATGTAACTGGAACCAGTATCCCTAACTCAACTAATTTATTTAATTCATTTTCAACTTTCTCCTTTAAGGCAAAGGGAAGACGCCGTGATTTATAATAAATTGGTTTGGATCCTGGCTTTAGGTTTAGATCAACAATTAAATCCTTACAACATCCTAACGAATCGGAGAACAGAGTCGGGTATTTATCAATTAATTTGTCTGTCAAACTATTGAAAGAGTTTACGGAGGATATCTGTAAGTTGAACTTAGCTATGAAGTCTCTGCCTAATAATGATGGACCACCATCGCGAACCACATAAACAATTATATCAGCTGTTCGTGACTTGTAAGAAAAGGACAGGTTGAGAGTTCCGACAGTTACAATGTTGCTACCATTGTAGCTCTGCAGAAATACACTGCTGTGTTGTAACGGAGTGCCAGAAAAATATTTTAAATAAACTAACTCCGAGATGATAGTCACAGCTGAGCCTGTGTCAATTTCAAAGTTTAAACTCACACCATTCACAAGTACACAATAATATAACATTAAGGTTAAGCTATTGCCGCTTTATCCAAGACAAATGCGTTTATAGACATAAAAAAGAGTGAAGTTTTAGAGCGGAGCTGTATGTAGTGATTTTTGTAATCACAGCAGTATATTATCCTTCTGTTTTAGACTAAATATATTATTTTTTCACAGAAAAACAAGAGCACCAAGGCCACGAGCACTTGATGCCAGACGTCGGTGGTTTACATCTGCACGACAACGCAGAGGGAAGGCGGCCAAGACCAACGAGTTTGAGCCTCAATACTAATGACCTGGTAGGTACATAGTACTGAGTGGTTTATGATCATTTCATGTGTATGTATCCAAAGGCGTACCCAGGATTTTAGCTAGGGGGGGGCAGCTCATACCTGTTGAACCTGTTCCGAGATGATGGTCGGTCGGGTTATATTGAAACATTATAGATAAAATATCTGACTAAAAAGAAAAGATACTTGTTTCCAACACTTCATATTGCGCACAGTAAGTAACACGTTTTTAATTTCCACTTAGCAGGAAAATTTACGTTTATTTTATCTTCTAGGGTGGGGGCAGCTGCAAAAAAAAACATACTTCACAAAGTTTTTTAAAATTTTCAGCTGAAAATGCTTTTAAGACCACAACGTCTGCTAGTTTTTATGATCGGCACTGATGATTGCTGAAAACCATTTTCATGATTATCAGCTCACATGAGTACCTCTTCAGTTATAGGTAAATAGGTATTTAGCGGCCTAAGTCGAAATATTACTTTTATACCCTCAGATACCCTAGAAGCAGGTGGAAAGCCACGACCAGACCTAGTCTCAATCGAAGGTTGGTTATAAACAAACATCTGAAAGAAGTTTCATCAACATTGAAAGAGGATTACAGGTGTCAGTAAGTGGAAGAATGCTGAATTCTGGGGAAAAAAAACATACTTCACAAAGTTTTTTAAAATTTTCAGCTGAAAATGCTTTTAAGACCACGTGTAAATAAATAAATAGTTGAAGTTAAGGGCGTGGCCAAATCTAATTAGGTACATTCTTAAATTATATTTTGGAAACCTGAACAACGTTACCAAAATTCTGTATGCACAAATGCACATGTATTTATGTACAAAATAATCCCAGCAGGCCCTAGAACCACGCACACACCGCAACCGCCGCCGGGTCTCCGTCGACAGTCTGCCGATCCAGTCGGACGGCGCCGAGGCGGGCGTGTTCGGGGAGGCCCCCGCCCTGCTGGCCCGGCTGAGGGACGCCGGCGCCGCCACCGCCGCCCGCCACATGTTGGCCGAGTTCCGCCACCTGCTCGGGGATTACAGGAAGCAGAGGTTTGTTGTTGTTGTCCTATGGTATCCTAGTAGTTCTAGTGCGCCACACCTTCTTATCCTCTGCAACCGCTATAGCATCCAACCTTGTCAGTACGAGACAACGTGACGGCGTCCACGGTGGGCTCCTAGCGGTTCCTACTCGGAAGCTGTGCTTCCTTTTGTTCTCAGCTCCCTTTTCATCGACTAAGCTACGTCACGTTATTGGACGGCTAATTCCGGCCCATATTCTGCCGATCCAGTCGGACAGCGCCGAGGCGGGCGTGTTCGGGGAGGCCCCCGCCCTGCTGGCCAGGCTGAGAGACGCCGGCGCCACCACCGCCGCTAGGCACATGCTCGCCGAGTTCCGACATCTGGGGGATTATAGGAAGCAGAGGTTTGTGTTGTTCCAAGATAGGGAGATAAATAATATAAAAAAGCGAATCGTTGCTGAGTTACAATGCGATAGCGAGAGATTATTATATCTGTCCTTGTCATTCGTACGCGCAGTTATGGCGTCAGTTGGTCGACAGAGCTGTAGTTGTGTGTTTCGTGGTACAGGAAAGCAGTTAGTACTGGAGTTGTCAACATTTTTTGAACAAGTTCATTTATCTGGTTATCTTGCATGGGGTATAGTGCTATTGTAGCGAGACGGCGCCGCCCGCCCCATGCTCGCCGAGTTCCGACACCTGCTCGGGGACTACAGGAAGCAGAGGTATGTGTTGTTGTTGTTGTCCTATGGTATCCTAGTATTTCTAGTGCGCCACACTTTTCTATCCTCGGCAACCGCTATAGCATCCGTCCTTGTCAGCAAGGGACGACGGCGTCTACGGCGGCCTTCTAGTGGTTTCCACTCGGAAGCTACTTTTTGTTCTCAGCTCCCTTGCTCATCGAGTAAGCTACGTCACGTTATTGGACTGTCAATCGCGGCACCTACAACTTTGTCTCAGTTACTGTCATCAATACAGTTACAGATACGAGCCAAGATACTTAAAAAAATTAATTCGCCTGTATTCCCCGGCAGATGGCACGCGATGTCGCTAGTGGAGGAGATGGCGATGTCGATATCGCCGTCGCTGTGCCGGCCGCTGGGCGCGCTCTGTGCGCGGCTGCACTCGGCCTGCTCCAAGCTCGCGCCCTTCCTCTGTGCTAGACTACGCGCTTATGTCACTAGCACTGTGGACACGCTTATATTACACAGTTATCTTGATGTTGTCCTAAATGTCGCTATTTGGCGTTATATAGCAGTATCGTTTCCTAAAGTTTCATAATTGGTTGTTCCACCTATAGAAGTGTCTTAAATTCCACTTTTCGGCTTTATATAGCAGTATCTCTAAATTTTATTAATGTCAGTTTCTATAATGACCAAAGATACGAGCCACTATATGAAAGTCGCCTGCATTCCCCGGCAGATGGCACGCGATGTCGCTAGTGGAGGAGATGGCGATGTCGATATCGCCGTCGCTGTGCCGGCCGCTGGGCGCGCTCTGTGCGCGGCTGCACTCGGCCTGCTCCAAGCTCGCGCCCTTCCTCTGTGCTAGACTACGCGCTTATGTCACTAGCACTGTGGACACGCTTATATTACACAGTTATCTTGATGTTGTCCTAAATGTCGCTATTTGGCGTTATATAGCAGTATCGTTTCCTAAAGTTTCATAATTGGTTGTTCCACCTATAGAAGTGTCTTAAATTCCACTTTTCGGCTTTATATAGCAGTATCTCTAAATTTTATTAATGTCAGTTTCTATAATGACCAAAGATACGAGCCACTATATGAAAGTCGCCTGCATTCCCCGGCAGATGGCACGCGATGTCGCTAGTGGAGGAGATGGCGATGTCGATATCGCCGTCGCTGTGCCGGCCGCTGGGCGCGCTCTGTGCGCGGCTGCACTCGGCCTGCTCCAAGCTCGCGCCCTTCCTCTGTGCTAGACTACGCGCTTATGTCACTAGCACTGTGGACACGCTTATATTACACAGTTATCTTGATGTTGTCCTAAATGTCGCTATTTGGCGTTATATAGCAGTATCGTTTCCTAAAGTTTCATAATTGGTTGTTCCACCTATAGAAGTGTCTTAAATTCCACTTTTCGGCTTTATATAGCAGTATCTCGAAATTTTATTAATGTCAGTTTCTATAATGACCAAAGATACGAGCCACTATATTAAAGTCGCCTGCATTCCCCGGCAGATGGCACGCGATGTCGCTAGTGGAGGAGATGGCGATGTCGATATCGCCGTCGCTGTGCCGGCCGCTGGGCGCGCTCTGTGCGCGGCTGCACTCGGCCTGCTCCAAGCTCGCGCCCTTCCTCTGTGCTAGACTACGCGCTTATGTCACTAGCACCGTGGATACGCTTATATTTGAGGTGAGATATTTTTTTGTTCCTACAGTTGATATGTATAATAAGCCAAATTTTATTAAAAAGACGCGACTAATACATTTGAAAGAGAGACAGCACATGTCATTTTGATGCGGCTGCCGTGGGTGATGTTTTTGTGTTATTACGGACGCATTCAATAGTGGTGCATGATGTGGTCAGTTCTAACATTATGTGGTCGTGTGCATCAAAATTATCAGACTTGAGGCGTCACAACATCACATTATCGGCCTTCCATCCACACATCATAGTTATTGGTTCAATAGCATAGCAGAAACCGCTCAAATAAAAACTAAGAATTCGCTGTAAATGATAGATTGCTTTAAGCAATAAGGTCGCTTTTTTGTACTGTTTTATTTATAAGTATTTTTTAAACATTCAAAATACCTGGTATTCCATTCTAAATATCTCATTTTTCGTGCAGGAGGTGGTGCTAGAGAGCTGGTGGAACACGGGCGGCACCATGCAGCTCACGCACGACGTGAAGCGCAACCTCGTGCCCGCCTTCGCGCGCCCCGACCACGCCGACAAGGAGAGCCTGTTCCCCAAGTAAATCTATAAGGCTACAGGGCGCATTTAAGCCGTGACAAAAGTTCGCGTTCACTCAAATCGCGCATCCAAAAGAGCAAGCGCTACCGAGAACTTTTGTCACGTCTAAAATGCGCCCCGTACTAGCCCTTCTGCTGTAGTGAATGATAGGTTGCAGCAGATACTGAGGTATAGCTCGACATGCTGCCTGCTAAGGATAACGTGTTCCCCAAGTGAGTCGTACTGGCAGTCACTATTGTACTATTAACGAGTGGAAATCAACATAGCGGCTGTCTGCACACTCATGAACGAGTTTTATGAGAGCTGTTGCAACCTTGTGTACTTATTGTTATGAACCATTTACGAGTGTTAAACAAAATGGCGGCTGTCTGCACACTCATGAATGCGTTATAATAGAGCTGTCGGAGCACATCTATGCCGCAATGTATGCTTATATCGATCGAGGCGACGAGTTGCAATTGTGTTGTGACTTCCACCTGCAACCACCAAGGGTATAAGGGTATCTCCTCTACGTGATTTAATCTTTACAAGAGAAACCTATTAGTACAAAGAATGTTAATTATAGTCTGCTTGAAAGAACGTTCATTGTAGCCTGCCTATACCCTGCCTACAGTTTCATGTGTAACTTATTCTCATTTTCCTAATGCTTGAACTCTCCTCCCGCAGGCTAGTGGAATCCTGCACTCTGCTAAACCTGGACTACGACGACGCGCGCCGCCTGCGCGCCGCCATCGCCTCGCCCACTCCCAACACCCACGACTCCATCGTCAACGGGCTCAAGATCACCCACATCCAGCCCCTACTCTGCCTCCGAATCCTCAGCCAGAGGACCGACCTCAGCGACAACTCTCCACCGTCGGTTCTAGAGCTGTTCTGAGGCTACGAAGGCAAGGGCATATAATGAGGTTGTGTGTCCTAATGCCTGGTGTTTGTTTGCGGGTTTTTAGACTTTCGGTGCGGGTTCAACGAAGTTGGCGGTGTTATGTGAGTTATTCAGCTATTTGTATTTGGCTGGGTCTCCAGTTTGCTAACTGTTTATGCGTATCGGTTTATTATGCCGAGTATTCAAGGTTTGCTTGTTTTAAGCTCGCTCTAAGCAATTTGGACAAATAGTTTGCCTACTGGGAACGCAGCCTTACGATTATTATTGATATTAACCATGGATAAGATTTGTAGTGGCAAGTAGGCCAATGAAATATCGAAGAATATTAGTTATAAACTATGCTATGATATCTATGTTTTGTGTAATTCAATGAATGGTGATAAAGTTTGGCCGGGCCTATTTAGATTTCTCAAAGAAATTAAGGTGTACAGAACACGATAGAAGAAATATCTGGAATGACGCTATATTAAAATTGCCGGTTTTGTAGAAAATAATATTATACTAAAGTAATTTTCACTTCATATATATTACAATAGTCATGTTAAACTTATTTCGATAAAAAACATTGACAAGTTACACTACCTTCATGCATTGAATAGTATTTAAGTACATACTTAGTTAAGATATTAGTCAATGAATTTCATGCATTTATATCGTGTATAAGATTCTTTATTTATTTATTTAATGAAAATTCTATTTATGTTACCGAATTTACCTGCAATTTTGTTATTGATTATTGAATACGTCATGTTAGAAAATATTAACTACTATCAAGTTTTTATGTTGTACCTATACTTAAGTAAGCATAAAATATACAGTCTAATTTAAACATTACATCCGTTTCATTCTAAGACCGTACATAGTAAGGTTCAACCTGTATGCGCGCAAATCCAGCATATGATAGGTGGGTATAGTAAAAAAATAAGCTTTTTTAAAAATATTTTATTATAAAAAAAACAGGACACGTCTCAACATAGAACCTGCTTAGTAAAAATATAATGTTATTATAACTATTAAACTAATCTTACTACAAAATCGCATTAGTTCATTTTACGTGTAGTTACTTGAGTAATAGTAAATTATAAAAATCGGAGCCATCCAAATAATGATCTGGTTGTAACAATGTAATAAATAGTCACATATAGCCTAGCAAATAAGTTAAGAAACCAAGTACTCTTTATCATAGTTCGATATTAAATAAAGTGAAAAGTAAGGTACTGGTTAATAATTTCTATTAAGGTAATAAATGAATTGTTGAGTTTTGGTTTCCGTCTTCTTAGCTCATTTGGCAGGCTTATTCATTTCTGAGGATCACACATGGCACCGTATTTTTAACAATAACGTAATTAGAACAATAATATATGAATGCTTTATAAATTACCAAGATATCAACATAAATAATAATAAAAGAAATATCATAATATTTGACAGATGTTTGGGAATACGGATATAAAAACAAGTAGTATATTGTATTCCTACATCCTTTGGAGAGGACTATGTCCAGCAGCGGACTGTTATGAGCGGATGATGACGATGACGTAATTATCTAATCTAAGTACATTATAAATATTCGGTGTGATTGCTTGCCATTAGCATAAAGTTCATTTCTGGCACGGTTTAACACAGGCATCATTATTTATGTAATGATATAAGTATAACGTTTCCCAAATTATTTTTATTCAAAACATATAAAAAGTCACACTTGCATCGATAAATTGAGTAAGATATTGAGATTATCGCGTTCAGTATACTGATGCCTCTAATAATACTTATTAATTATTCTAACATAACAAGAGTCTTTCATAGAGCAGCTAAATGCTCAAAGCTAATTTTAAATCTCATTAGTCTGTTATTTTCTAGATCTAAATAGTTGTATTACGACAATAATATCACATAACACTGGCTGAGGCAGCCAGTCCCCAGATTTCACAACATTTTGTACTTAATCGTATTTACAAAACATTCTAACAGCGGAACGGGAAGTCTGCCTTAAATGCTAAACGTTACTATATACAATGTAAACTTTCTAAGCTTGGAACCTTTCAAGCCAGTCTACCTTTCATAGTTTCGTCTCGCTTTCACTTGTGTATTTCACATAAGTTGTGTCCCTCTCATCATCACACCTTTACATCGGCACTGACAGTCTTGTTGGCTTCTGCCTCCTGTTGCTTCCGTGGGTCCTCTGTGGTTCGGTTCCACCACTCCTCCTCTCCCGACGCCCAACCGACGAAAACTAAATTGGTTACGATGAAAACCACCAGTGTGATCCAGAATACTGCTCGCCACTGCACCAGAGTGCTCTGAAAATACAAGTTTCCATTAGCTCAATTTGAAAGTTAGAATTTTTAAATAACTGATACCTAAATTCCAGACTTATTAAGAATCGTAAATTATAAAGCATGTTTTAGGGTACTCATAATCATTCTTCAAAGGAACTATTCAAAGTTATAAATAATGCAAAATTACCAAGCTTATTAGTTACAGTAATAAACAAGCTAAATATAAAATTATTCAATGGGATTTCTTAACAACGCGTCCTAATTTAGTATGTCTTTACAATACGCCCCATTATGTTGTCGGGTCTTGTCGTAATTTTTAGTAACTACCTTATTATTCATCCTTGAAAAATATATTATGACTAAGAATAATTTCCCAGTCTTCCGGCATCAGTATTCAAGATGGCCTAGCACAATGCAATAACCTGTCACCTATAACTCTTTATGTAGACACTGGAGGGTCATTCGGAATACGATGTCAGAAGTGCAGCTATGCCATCAACTCTATCGCAACGTGTAAGAGTGTTATTCACCGCAGGGTCAGACCTCTATTTGTAAACCGGGACAGTAGGTTCAGGAAACTTACGTCAGGTGTAAGAAGGCCGACCAAGTAGGGTGCGATGATGCCGGTGATCGCTCCGATGCCGTTGACTATGGCCATGAGGGTTCCCGCGTAGTTGCTGCTCAGGTCGAGGGCGTTGACCTTCATCCCGGGGTAGAAGGCGCCCATGAGGCCCATGGCTGCCGTGAAGAGGATGACCACGGTCTGGGCGTCGCAGCCGGAGTATGACGCCAGGATCATGCAAATGCCCGGGCCGACCGACGCTGGAAAAATTAAGGTGAGTTTGTTTTATTGTTGTATCTAGGTTTATGGCCAGAGGTATAAAATTATTTATGGCACCTTTTAATTGCAAAAGCTTAGTAGTTAATATTAAAGATCAACGGAGGCTACATCGTTAATTAAAAAATTACTTTATGAGAAATCTACTTTAATTGATCGTAGTAGGATTATTTTGTTTAGCTTCTATGGTTTATATGTTATTTATAATTTTCTCTTTCAGTTATACTTAGCGATTATAAGGTTAGGTTGGATTGTCTCGTCTAGGTATGGAAACGGAACTAGAGGCAGGTTTGTTAATTAGACGTCATGGTCCGTTTATTATGATGCTGCCCTTGCTATAGCGAGGAATGCTTATACACTTATGATTAGATAGTTTATTCTTCCCTTTATAAATTATTATCAGACGGACAATGGTAATCAGTTACTACCGGTTCAAGTAAGTAGGTACCATATAGCCTAGTGTTATGAGATACGCTTACGAAATTATTTAAAATCTTCATCCAAGTGTTATCAAAAGCTTTAGAACTATTCCGTAATTTTAGCGTCGTTTCGTTATTTTTATCTCACTTGTTCCTTATCAGGTCATGCCGTGTCTGTTTAGGATTGCAAGTGGCGCCAAGAAGGATACCTACGTTGCTCTTAGAAATACTTTGATATTTATCTAATTCATCTTTAGTCATTACTAGAGATACATAATTAGCTAACCTACCTGAATCGGATATCGTGACTGCAAACGTACATCTATATTTAATCGAATCATTATCACCTTTTATTAAGCAAGTTAAACAAGAATAGTTTTGTTTAATCGCTGCAGAGATTCTTGCAAAGTAGTAACGCAATCACTTCCTATTTTAAAGATAATGTTAGTAACTGCACGGTCAGGTAATAACTACAATCGGAAGATAAGATGATGACATTGTATTGAGTAATTCATTATCTTCATTGACCACTTCATAGTTATCCGCAAATAGTACCTAGGTAATGGTTTACAATCATTTTACGGATGGGTTGATTTCGCTTTACCTACCATTTTCCAGAACCAATGATATGGGTGACACTTTAAAATTTTCCATTTAACGCATGAATACTATTGCAAAATCTGTAATTTTATTGACAACGACCATAGATAATATATATTTCTTGAGTACACACTTTGGTAAAATGGAACGTACTAGAGACGGGACACATCAAAGTCGACGTTCTTAAATCGATAAAATATTAGAATTTTTTACATTGTATTATAGTAAGTAGGTATATAGTATTTCTTACTTACTTTCTCATCAACAGCCTTAAAACAAACTATGATGTTTTTAATCAGAGTGCATATCTCTCTCATGCTGCCTTTCAGAATAATAACAATTTTAATATATTTTATTAATAATCTACCTTCATGTAGTTCATCGATATCCTTCGTATAATTTGATTAAAGTTTAATTTATGGTTTTATTATCCTATTGTTGTTGGAAAATTTCGGTCTGTTTGTTGTCATTTTGTTTGTTATTTTTGTCAAAATGCCGAGAAAGGCTATTTTAAACTCGGAATGTCGTGAGTTTGTAATTCAATTGAGTTTGGTTGATAGAACAAAAAGAATTATATTACAGGACTGTGACTATTTGGCTCGGATAGATTGTTTGCAAGATGAACTGATCATCAATGTCGGTGTTTAATCTGACACATGCAAATTGACCCGTACAAATATCGATAGGTACAAGTCGATAGAATTTTACTCTCGGACATCTCTAAAACTGCCAAACTCAAAACGTCATGAAAACGTCCCCCATATCATTAGTTCTGGAAAATGGTATAGGCATGTTAGTAATTTTTCATCGCATCGCTGCAATCACTTTAACCACTTTAGTTGAAGTTCACTTACCTATCGTCGTGAAAGTTTTTCTCGCGTTCGTAACCGTGAGCCAATTTCTCTTGACAATCTTGTCGCACATCCAGCCGAAGACAATGGAACTGATCCACATGACCACGTAGGGCAGAGCCGCGAGGGTTCCCGTACGGTGGATGTCGAATTTGAGCACTCCAGTCATGTATTTCGGAAGGTCAGTCACCATTGTGAAGTATCCGTAGTCGTGACCGATCTGTAAACGTAAAGTGAAACTTTTATTAATTAACAAAAGAGGCTATTTTGCTTGTTGTTGCACTGAGAGAAATTTTATTGTAGAAATAAAAAATTAGACGACCGAATGGCGTAGTGGTTAGTGACCCTGACTACTGAGCCGATGGTCCCGGGTTCGATTCCCGGCTGGGGCAGATATTTGTTTAAACACAAAAATTTGTTCTCGGGTCTTGGATGTGCCCGTAAAATGGCAATAGGCCCGCCCCCTATTACATTGGGACTAACATAACACTCTGGCGAAAAGTGGGTGCAGCAATGCACCTCTGCCTACCCCGCAAGGGAGTACATTCGTATAGTGCCACAATCTTATCTGTTCCGGTGGCGACATCGCTGTGATCGAATCCAGTGTTGCTTTCGATTAAATTTTGCCTATTTCTGGTTTAAACGACAATGCATTTCTGCTATTACCTATTGTAATAATTAGATACATTCATAAGTATAGTAATATAGATAAATCAAAATATAGGGTCGATAGTAAATGAAAGTGAATATAATATATCAAACGACATTTGTTTCAGTGTAGTTCTGATTATGTTCTGCTTCTGATATAGGAGATTAAATCTAGATTACAATGCTATAGGTAATATATGTGGGTCGTGGGAATAACGAGATAGATAGACTTAAACAATTAATTAAGTATTATTATAATTTTTGAACACTTTATTTTAAATTTTCTAAAGTAACAAGAAACAATAGCGTACAATTATAATAAATTCAGACAGTGTGCAAAGGCTAATACATCATCATCATCATCATCTTGACACATCACGTCCCCACTGCTGGGGCACGGGTCTCCTTCCAAAGGCTAATTGCCAAAAAGCAATTTCTTTCAGCCAACTCTTGATTGGTTGGGAAAACAATGACATGTCATAAATCATCATTATTTCGTCTAAAATTGCTGCAGGTGCGCGAAATTCTTCTTGGTATACTGCCTAAGATTTAAAGTATCATGTCATGTCATCACACCTGTAATCAAAGAAAAATAAAGATTATATAATTTTCATCACGAGTATCATCACGACTCATCCCGTCCCCACTGCTGGGGCACGGGCCTCTCTGGAAAATATTACATAAAATTACATGGAGTATATGGGTAAAATTATTCGTCATATTTGGCAACACTAACCTGTAGCCGCTGCAACTCGTTCTTCCAATTTTTCAAACGGAATTAAAGGCGCCTGAATACGTTATTCTTCCTGCATAAAAGCCAATATATATAGTACTACTTTTCTTGCATTACATTACAGCGCTATTGGTAGTATTTCACCCAGAAAATCACAAAATAAATTAAATAACAACAATTGAAATTGACAACTCAAATAACGCACAGAGTATGAAATGACGTTTGACAATGACGTTTCGTTAGTTGCACATTTTGACCACCGGAACAGATAAGATTGTGGCACTATACAAGGCGTGAGTGCGTGTTTTTTTTTTTTTTTTTTTTTTTTTTTTAATAAAAAAATCGATTTGCAATGCCCGTTAATACTATTTTAAAATAAATCCAACAGAACTTTACTTTAAAATAATAGTGAATCATAATTATTAAAAACTTTTGTTATTTCCATAGTGTGATAATATCTATAACATGACTTTTGTTTTTGAGGGTATTATTAAAAAATCATATGATTTACAATGCCTATTGATTTCAATACAGTATTAATTATTTTCACAAAGGCTTGTTTAATTACTATAAAACATCCAAATGTAATAACAACAAAAAACATTTTAAAATTATGGTATTACTACATTAAATAAAATTTACAGTTCCCTCATAATACCAAGTGTATCGATTTGTGAAGTTGAGTGTCGTTGCTTTATAATTTCTTCTCTGTGTATTTTCTAACGTACAATGATAATTCCGAGTGTTTCTTAATACTAAAAATTAATGTAGCCCTGATGAAAAACATACATTTGTGAAATCAAACAAAGTTTGTAATCCCAAATGAATATTTTGTTTTTACAAGTAACCACAATGAATATTCCGAGTATTTCATAATACTAAATATTAATGTAGCCTTTGTTAGTGTTTAGTTCATATGCCCGCTAACAGATGTCACTATGCAATAGTCTACATCGCGGTATTAAGTTTTCTTGTGTTATAATGACTTTCTGGTACGTACTTCTACCACTACACAGTGCTCAGATTTGGACTTTTACAAGTATCATATCGTACTTTGGTTCATAGTTCATAGTGAGATCCTAAATGGATCCTAAGTACGTATAGATAGAGCATAGACTAATATTGTTTGTGGTATAGAGGTAGATACGAGAGCGAAGCTGATCGAACTCAGTTTCCTTACGCTTCATTCCCGGTGTGGCCTGCGCTATGGCTATTGAGATCACTAAAACGAGTACTTGAAATTACAAAACACCCACAATATATTTAACTTCACCAATGTATTTCCTAGTCAAGACAATACTATAGGATTATTAGAAATTACAAATTTTATGTATAATTATCACAACACAAATGTAAAATATATATAATAGTTAGCTGAAATTACTAAACACACAACTGAATCTCAGTATGCTAATGTATTCCCTAGTCTACACATTACAAAACGAAAAATATGTTCAGTAATAATAAAAACACAAACACTAGTATCACAAAACAACGTCTGTAAGTAACACAAAGTTTAGTAATATTTACAGAGGTACTACTAAAAGACACTATTTTGTTAAACTTAAAATGACAAAGTTTTATAAAATTCGCTATATCTACTGTGTAATGTCTACACATATTATTTACTTATTTATACAAAACTGAATTTACAAAAGTCCGATTGTAACAGTAACAGTAAATTTGTTGTCCTGGGAATAACACCCATTTTAGTAACTTCAACACTATTTTTGTACTTTTTTCTCTCAGTGTGGAGGGGTGCCGCAAGGGAGTGTTCTTGGGTCATATTTGTTCACATCATGTATGGATACGTAGGTAAAGGTATTACAGTATTTGTCACATTACAGTGCTGAATGCAGCACCATAAATAAATCATAAAATTCGAATTCATTATACCGTACCTGTGCACAGACCAGTGCCCATAGCGGTATCGACATGAAAATGGCTTTCCACGGAATGGCGCTGGGTTGGCTGCTCTTGTGAGATCCTAATGCCTCTTCCAGATATTTCTTCTCCTTGTCCGAGATATAGGGGTGAGATTCGGGGTCATTGTAACAAAGAAGTGCCTGGAAAATAAATGGAAATATAAATACTTAGCAGTTTTTACACTTCCGTGAATAAAAGCATTTTTAGGAGTTTTCAACCAACTTACCCATAAAATGAACCACAGGATTCCAAGTCCTCCAAACAGGTAGAATACCGATTGCCATTCGCCAGTTTCGTTGATGACCAACCCTGAGAGGTAAGTGCCAGCGATGTTGCCTATCTGCGCCCCTCCGAACACTAGCGACCCCATGCGGCCTCGCTCTCCTAGCGGTGCCCAGCGTGCCAGCAGCGCGTTGAGTGCTGGGAATGTTGTACCCTGGATGAGGAAAGGAATCATGCATTATAAATAGAAATTAATGGACATTTTATTTAAAAATGGAAAGTAGGTGTATATTCTTACTTTTCTTACACAACATATCTGAGAAAAGTTTATACTCACTTCTCCAAGCCCCTCAAATACTCTCAAGACTATGAGCCCAGTGGCGCCCCCAGCGCCGACGGCCCACGGAGTCAGGAGCGTGAACACGGCGGTACTCAGCACCCCGATGCCCAGGGAGTATTTGCCCCCGAACCGCTCAGCCAGGATGCCTCCCGGCAAGTGGGTCACGATGTACCCGTAGTAAAACGCACTCAGGATCAGACCCTGGGTTTGCTCATCCCAGTCAAAGCCTGTAGGTTCCTGGAAATACCACTTTATGTGAACATGCTTTGGGTATTACAGTTCTGAATTTCCGATTGGTAACGCATAGCTCGTATCTTCAATTAAGATAATGAGGACGACGTAATTAACCCTTATGCAACTGAACATAAGTGCATAGTGGTATTACAAAAAACGAATTCTTGCATAATTGCCCGCTTTGTCGTCATTAAAAAGTTTGTCGATACTAAATATTTGCAATGTTTATGATGCCTATCTGCACCACAATCCGGTTTAGGTGAAATATAAATTGCGCTATATTGTGTTATGGAAACAGTTTTAAGTACCTATGCTATGATCTGATCCAGCTCAAACTTATTCATGCCGGAATTTTATCAGGGTCGTCCCTATAATGCATCCCTATATTTAATTCTAGGCCTAAACAAATGAAGAAGAAATTAAAACAACAAATCTATAGCATATAGACGACAGCACTTACAGCATCATCCACAATCAACGTATAGTCAGTGACAACGTCCTGCGCGGGACAGGAGCCGTCGTCCACAGACCCTGACGAGGGTTTCTTCCGCACCATCTGTGTGATGGCGATGTTGAGGCAGACGCGCATCGTGTACGCGTTGGCCACCGCCAGGAAGCCCATGATGGCCATCACCCATCGCTGCGGTATGATGAAAACTGTAGACAATAAAACAGTTTAACCGGTTGAATTCCGTGAAATTAGATACAATAGAAAATCTATTGTGTTTCGCGTAATGTAGGTAGCGACTACGGAAGGCAAAAAGTTAAGGCTAGTTTTGGCATTAAGTATAGGTAGTTGTGGTAGGTCTAGGTACCATGCTACAGTGTTATAATAGGCATAGGTATTGTAACGCGTTTTGGGTGGGAAGATTAACTATTCGTATTTATGTTTTTTTTTTTTATAGATTATATCTCAAAGTTGATGCAGTTCTTCTAAGTGATCAATTCCAGCTTATACAAATTGCTGACGTCAAGCGAACTGCATGATACATGTTTCCTCTCTTTTATAATCGTACTTCAGCAGTATTTATTATTGTAATTGTAAACTTTACAAAGGCTTTGGCCGATTTGACAAGCATATTGTGAGATTGCATACATAATGAGATTAATGAGGTAGTGAAGTAGGTGGGTATTATTAAATTAACAATGATTACCAACTACTTATAAATAGCCTATCTCTAAACATAAATAAACATAAGTTTGTCGGTAAATCTACACTTCCGATGGCTATGTGTTGCCTCATTGTGAATTAGGCCTTATGCAAAGCATGAACATGGGCAGACTGATAAATTCATTGGAGTGATTGAAACATATGAAAAGTCCACTACAACACCAGTTATGATAATTCCCAGGATATTTCCTACGAATTAATCGGCATCGGTATTATCACGTTGTTCTACGTTGAATAAATATCCTACGTCAGTTTGTGTCACAACAATTACGTTGTCGAGCACGTGGTCTACACGAGTTATAAAAGAACAATCGTTCTTTATAGGAGTATCTCTTGATTCTATGCAATTTATTGTTCAGCTATCGTACTATCGGACACCGATATGCCGTGTCCGACATGGCGGCAACACGTGCGTTCACCGCAATTACCGTCTGGTAATGTTAGCTTCAATTCTACTTCGATAACTCTATTAACGTCTCTACGTATTTGCTTTTCTTACACCATTATGCATATTCTTTTACCAATGTTTATCTACGTTATGGATATAAATCAGGTATGATATAAATAGGTACATGAATGCGTATTTAACTCATACCATAAATAAACGAAACACTACACTGTAGGCATGGTAAAGGTATACAATTACAAATACGATTTAATTATTTCTAAAACGTTGAATGCCTGAAAATTTGCGATTGTTTCAGAAACTTTTATTCGGAAAGACAAAAGAACCTTAATTATATTGTGTTTACCACGTAATGACGTATTTTTCAATAAACATGGGATTACAGGTGACTTCTTTTCATTTGCGGCGAAGCGTGACTGTCGTGAGTGCGGTGACAATATGACTAAGTACCTACGTAGATTTCCAGGTAAAAGTAGAGTAGGTTGCCTGGTAGAGATCGCTTTAGCAACAGCGATAAGGCCTTTATTGTACTGTTTACATACAATACAGCTAAGTACCTACCTAAATTGTATTGAAGGGTAGATTGAAAATTACATTTGTATTATTTAAATTTTACAGTTTTATTGGAATCTTGTCTCGACTTTATGTAAGTAGGTTTAACTTATGTAACTAATTCACACTTTAGAGTTTATTATTAATTATAACTATTGAGTGCGTATCATAATCGGTATTTTAGCTCAAAATAAAATTCGTAAGATGATACTGAATCAATTTGATATTATATGCCGATGTTTTCGTTCGTATTTGTTTTAATTAATATTAAATCTCTTGTCTGACTTGGTTGTCTGGAAGAAATCGCTTTAAGCGATAACACCGCCATTTGTACATATGTGTTAGATTAAGTTTTGTATTGTTGTCCATATTTTTGTGTGCAAATAAAGAATATCTTATCTTATATCTTATCTTAAATCGAATTTAGCACCATGTAATTAATCTGGCTTCTAGCAATTAAATTAAATATTCTGCCAAGGTTAGCTACCATGGTTGGCTACTGTACAAGTCTATTTCAAGTAATTTCGTGTGTAATTAATAATTTATCCTCATTTCTAAATAGTAAGTAGGTAAAAACTAGATACGTCAGTGTCATTTACGTATTTATTTTGATACAACTAAAGCTGCGTACAGACCGGCCCAACATACGCCCAACGAACGCCCAACGATGGATATTTATCATACATAATACAGGGCAGATTGCAGCAACGAAGGTCAACGAAACCCGTTCGTTGGCGTTCGTTCGTTTGGCCGGTCTGTACGCAGCTTAACCAAAATACCATAAAATTCCCATGTGAACCTGCACGACGTTCAAAGGGATAAATATGTACTTACTTACCTAACGATCTGATCTGTACGAACTTTAAGCTATTTTTAATCACCTTCGAAACGGAAACGTTTGCTTTACGTAGCTCACAATTTAACTGATAATTACATAAACATATTATTTAATTCAAATTAAATAGCAATTATTTGGATTTGGAAATGCTATTGAGAAGAGGCGACTAAATGTTGATGATTTCGAATTAAGAACCTAATCTTCAGCTGTCTTTTAATTTCTCGCCATAAATTAATAAAGAAGAGTGTGAGTCCGTAAGACAATATGATGCCTCAGTGTCTGAAAGTTGCCCGCATACACTTCTTTATTTTGGCACTTTTGTTTCAGTTGCAATGTTAGTCAGACTCGATGGCAATTTCATGAAAATGCATACAACATATTAACACCTGTAGGATTTGAATAAGCATTAAGCAGTTTAGTGCGGCACGTGCGACAGCCGGCGGAATGCTTACTGGGCAATTAACATAGTGTTTCTATTGACATACTAATTGCTGATTCTTGTCTAAGCGATGCCGTGTGTGTTGTGGCTGCGTAAATGTGCTGTTTTCACTCTCTCTCAAAGGGTTAAATATCTGTACCTTGACACTCTACATAACATATTGAAAGCCACCTCGAAAATACAGGTAGGTACCTTTTTGTCGACGTCATAGTCTAAACTCTAAACTATAGACCGTTTCACCGGATAATTGATCGAATTTCTGGATCTCGAATTGGTAGATTTTCTTTATTTAAGTCATGTTATTTGATGAAACGCTCTATAACTGATACAGGGAATGGACTAAGGTATTTTTTACCCAGGTAGGTACAGTTGATTTCTACTCGGGCTGAGTTGTGAGATATGACCGCCAAACAAATAACGGACTCCTAAAAATGGTATCACTACTTCCTTTCATCGTCTACAGAATACAAATAAGTCTTACCCCCTTATTCATAGAGAAGTTACAAGACGTTTTAACTAATAAACTGCTTTGTCCCTCTCTGTCGAAGAACAAATTGTTCCCTGTCGGAGAGGGACAAAACAGTTTATTAGTTAAAACGTTTTGTAACTTTTCTATGAATAAGGGGGTTAAACTGGAACAATTTGTCACAATTACTGTTTATATTTTGAACAAAAGTTTTCCTGTCTGCTTAAGGGTCTGCAATAGGGAATCGAGGGTTGGCATTGTCATAGAATTATGTAGTAAATGATGCTCTACAGCCTTGAAAAAAATCACACAGGTAGTTGAAGAGTCTAGCTAGGTGCTGAATCATTCGAATTTAAGTAAATGATTATGGATAACTGTAAATTAATTTCAGAATATCAAGAAAAACCAGTCAATCACACTCCCGTATTGTAACAACTGTGTCGTAATGATTAAGAATTTTCATATGATTTTTATCATATTATAAAGTTAAAGGCTTGGACTAGGCGCTAAATACCTTGTTTTTTAATAAACACACACTTATTTTGTGTAAATTAATCCCAAACTTGAGCAATTTTTTTCCCTCAAATCTTCATACAAATATCTATGGCGGCTTTCTGTGTTATAAAATCATAAACACAAGTGACGTTTGACTCAGTTGGCCGCTGGCCTCCAAAGAAGGGTCACGTCGGTTTAGGCAGCACTGACAGCTCGCGATCTTATCGTGTACAGATACAAAATCACTGCACATTGGTTGTCAATGCACTTTTTCAACTTTTATGACACCAACATAATTTGATTTGAAATTGAGGAAGCATAATTCTTCCAGTATATTCAATACATTAAATTAAATTAGATAGTGTGCAATATTCTCGTGATATTACAGTCTCGTAAAGGTCTGATGAGGAGCAGGAATATAGCGAATGGATCTAAGTGATGACAATACGCACGAACATTAGGTTAGGGATCAAAAATACAGTCTCTTGGTGCTGGTTGAGGTATGGTCTCGTGAGGATCTGATGAGGGCAGTAACACGGTGGTGGCTCAATTTTATTTCAAAGATGTTAATAGCTAAAAGCATCGAGTTTGGGCTATTAAGTATGTTTTTCAGAGAGAGAGAAAGAGATTTTGTTTTTCCTCTGGATGTGTTAGGTTTACTGGGTTTACTAAGTTCATTCTGTTAATGGCATCAAGTTGTTATGTGTTCATAAGTAATAATTATTTATTAACAAAATGCTGTTGATTCTCCACGAAAATGTAAAAATAAAAATAAAATAAATAAAAATAAATTCGTAACGTAAAATTGTCAATGACGGAATTTCTTCTATAGACAGTAGCCACAAAAAAAACAAACGATAGATGGCGTGATTTGAAGATAAAGATACATTTTTTCGACACATAGACAGCAACAACAAAAAAAATACAGATTTAAAGAAAAGAAACACATACTTATACAAAACAACAAAGAAAAAAAAAGGATACACATCTAAATAACTGGAAAAAATATAAGCCCCAATTTACTTGTGTGGGACAGGGAGTACCATAATATTTTTTGTGGGGTACTCCCCATCTATGCGAAATATAAGCTTGATATCTTTACCCGTTTCTGAGAAAAAGGGCGGTGACAGACAGTCAGTCAGACAGACGGACAACAAAGAGATCCTATAAGGGTGCTTTTTTTCTTTTGACGTTCGAAACCCTATTCTATTCTATTCTATTCTCATAGGGGGTGAAGTTCCTGTACGTGGCTCTCTCGAGTGGAACCTTTGTACATATCCCCTTGATTTCAGCTCAGCCAGCCTAGCTCCCGAGTAAACTGGAGTAGCAGGCCTGGGTGTTGTAATAGCTGAGGTAGGCGCTCTGTTGGTCCAAGAATAGATAATCTTGTTTCTGTAGTAGGTGGACAAGCTAACAAAATATGTTCAACCGTCTCATCTACTTCTTTACATGTCCTACATAAGGGACTAGTTGAGTTACCTATGGTATATAAGTGTTTATTCACGCAACAATGTCCTGTTATTAATCCTACCATTAATGATATATTACTACGGGACAGGTTGAGTAAGTAGCGTGTAAGTTTATGGTTGTATGATACAATAAACGCTTTACTTTGTCTGCAATCTACACGATTTATCCACTCCTGATTGTGTTCAGATAGTGTTTTATCGGTGAGACATTGCCTTATTGCCTTTGATGACAAACTAATAAATGGTTCTGGCCCTATTTGTAGGGTATTTGATCCCATTCTTGCTAGTCGGTCAGCCTCGCAATTTCCTATGTTGTCGTTATGACTTTTAATCCATTGTACTGTTACATTATTTGAAATGCTTAGGTTTTCAAGTGTTCTGTGACATTCTAAAATTAATTTAGATTTTGTTACAGTTCTGCCTAAGGCACCTAAAATTGCCATACTGTCTGTGTAGAAGCAGATATTGCAATTTTTTGTGTCTTTTATTTGTGTAGCTCCGTCAAGTAGGCTGGCAGCTTCTGCCTGAAAAACAGTAGCTTTGTTCCCGAAGCTGACAGAGTATTGTAAATTAAGTTCCGGGCAGAAGACACCTCCACCGCTGCCCTTCTTGTTCTTGGCTCCGTCAATGTAGATATTGATGTCGTAATTGTTTTCGTCTGATGTGCCACACTGATCTCGCTGGATAGTGTAGCTTCGGTTGAAGATAAACGTCTTTATAGTAGTGTCGCTGCATTCAGTGGACCCGGGAGCCGACAACTTGGCAATGTCAAGTATGCGACTGTGTCCCTGTGCAGTAGTATTCGTTGACCATAGTCCCATGTTACTTAGCCTTATCGCCGCCGCTTTAGCTTCCTGCTTGATGATAATATCGAGTGGTGGAAGTCCTAGAATTATTTCTAGGGCGGCTGTTGGGGTTGACTTCATACATCCGGTGATTGAAACGCATGCAAGCCTTTGAAACTGTCGTAGTTTGTTTTTCACAGTAATGAGGTTCGATCTTTGCCACCAAACCACTGCTCCATATGTTATTATAGGTCTGACCACCGCTGTGTACAACCATTTACACAGCTTTGGCTTGAGTCCCCATTTGGATGCAACAAGTTTCCTAGTTTGGTATAGGGATATTGTTGCTTTACTTAGGGTTTTCTCCACATGTTTAGACCAGCTTAGGCGGTGGTCTAGCCATATGCCGAGATACTTTACCTCATTTGTTAACTTTAAGGTTGTATTAAAAAGTTTAGGTAGCTTTAAATTACCTATCTTAGTCTTTTTGGTAAATAGAACCATTTCCGTTTTGGTTGGGTTCACTGACAATTCATGTTTGTGACACCATTCCTCTATGATGTTCAGTGCAAGTTGCATCCTTTCACATAAGGTATTTACAAACAGACCGCCAATGAGAATCGTAACGTCATCGGCGTAGGCTATTGTTGTAAAACCTTTATTATTTAGATCGCAAAGTAGATCTACTTTTAAAGTAGATTCACAACTAAAACCCACAGCAATGGAGATAACACTCCACCCTGCGGACATCCCTTTGCTACTTTGCATCTTATTGTATTTGTTGAAGTAAAAGATACTGTTCTTGATTTAAGCATATTTGTTATCCAGGCACTGATGACCGGGTCTACATCATGATTTTTAAGGTTATTACTTATGCTATTGAACATAGTTTTATCAAAAGCTCCTTCAATATCGATAAAAACTGCAAGGCAGGATTGTTGTAACAATATTGAATTTTCAATTTTGCTTACCACTGCGTGTAAGGCCGACTCTGTTGACTTACCCGGTTGGTATGCATGTTGGTTAGGATGGACAGGTTTCACGGAAAGTGCACCGTCACGTATATATCTGTCACACAGTCGTTCCCTAAAATTAAGTAAAAATATTATGCTGCCAAAAATGTACTTACAGGTATTGAAAAAGCGGTATATAAACAAATTATACCAGCAGAGGGTTCACCATTTAGCTGAATGTTACTTAGAAAACGGCCTTGAGTGGCGGTCAAGTTGGTCCCCGCCTGCGATACTTTCCATTAACATTGGGACTCGTTTTCATGTTTTTAGCGTACAGTCAGGTTTTTAGTTTTTTATAATTGTATTTTTTTATTTGTAACTTTTTAGTTGTTTTTATTTTATGAAATTTTACGTCGGTAGGTAGTTCATGATCATTTTTTATTTCAATAATTTTGGTGTTGTTATTTAAATACCTTCAATATGCATATTTTTGTAATGTGAAAATCAAGTCCTTTCATTTGATACCTTACACGGCAAAGTTGAATTATTATTTTTTCGATCATCACGTTATGTCCTCAAGAGGGCGCTATGTACATTTTAATGGAACGTCACATAGCCTATAGCCATCGCGCTATCAATACGCTTCTAACAATACCTCATACATCAAAATCTATCAAGCCGTTTAGGCTACAGGAGGGAACAAAGAAACAGACAAACATACATATATACATACATACAATCAAAAAACATTACCCTCCTCCTTCGGCAGTCGGGTAAAAAGGAGTAAGACAGGGGGTCATTCTGAACTTTTCAAATTCAAATTCAAATTCAAATTCAAATCATTTATTTGTGACACATAGGTTATAGACAGGCTTTTACAAGGTCAAAACTAGTATCATCTATGGTCTACCATAAAGGTGTACAAATTTAAAATATTATAAAAGTGACTTCAAAATCATGCAATAATTATAAATAAAATTAATTAAACAATTAGCACAAATTACAATTCATATGTACCTATTCACATTCAACAGAAAACAATAAACAAACAATGTCAGCAATTATAATTAATTATATGGAAGTAAATGCATTAAATTAAATAACATGTGTGAAAATAGAAAAATATAATTAAGTGATTCGTTCGGATGTGCTTTTAATATTTCTGGCTCTGGTCAGTAAAGAACTCATGTAGAGTATAATATGCCTTTCCGACTAGGATCTTCTTCAATTCCGATCTAAACTGGGTAACGCTTTCTAAGTCTCGTATATAGCGAGGTAAACTATTAAATATTTTCGGAGCCATTCCTAATACGCTTTTATTATACAAAGCCGACTTTCGAGATTTTGCCGCTACCTTGTTTTGGCATCTAAGACTTCTGAAGCTATCAAAAAGATGTCTGTTGGATTTTAAAAACGATGCTATCTCATAGATATATAAACATGGTACAGTGAGGATCTTTAAATTTATAAAATGTTGTTTGCAGCTGTCTGTTGATTTTAAATTTTTCATCGCACGGATGCACTTTTTTTGGGATTTAAATACATGGCTTATATCTGTAGAATTGCCACAAAATATTTTGCTCTACGAGTTTTGGAAATTAACAAAAAAAAACCTTTTTCATAGAAACTTTGTTGGACATGTGACTTTTTACCATGGAAAACGAATATTTTTTTTCGCGAATTTGCAAATCTCGTAGAACAAAAGTTGTTCAGAATGACCCCTTGAGTCATCCCCTTTTGGCTTAGTATAGCCCTTTTGCGACACTATGTATTTACTTTGCTTTGTCGTCGGGGTTCAGTTGGCTGGAGGATGCCCGAAACTTATTATCTACACTTTAATACTTTTAGTTACCTTTCTACAAGTAAATACCACATTTGTTTGAGAAAGCTAATCGGGTTCCGAGTATAGAGTAAAGTGGCACCCCTATTAATTTCTACTCTTTCCTGGTGCCTACCAGTGTAAGTAAGAATTATACTTACTTACCCTAAAATCACCCAAAATGTACTTGAACATAATTGTCAATAAAGTTGGCGAGTAAAAGTTTATCGACCCACTGTGCAAACTTACATGTGTGCGTGTCACTGCGTGTGCTGTGTGAAGAGCATTGAAAACCCAAAATTGGCGCGGCACGTCACCCTGTACGGGCCCTTAAAAGATTGTAAATTTCATTTGTTAAGAACAGGATAAAATTAACCGGCACAGAATCGTGATTAAAATTAAATTCCGGTAACCAAACTTGTGCAACTTGGTACACTGTTAGTCGATGGAAGTTTAGTCCATTTGACTGTCTAGTCTAGAATAGTTGATATGCACATTGCCTACCAGGAAAAAAACGGAGATGAGACATATATTTATTTATCATTTAAGTATAGGCTTTATATCCATAATTAATGAATAGAATAAATATGCTTTAATTATGAAATTTAGCTTAGACCTTTTAGCAATGATTCCAATGATTCTTTAGGAAGGTTGCCTTTTTATGCAACTGCAAATTATAATTAATGTCTAAAGCCATATCCGTAAACCAGTTGGCAAGCCCCTATTCATCTCGGCAAAATGAAGCGTGTCAAGAAAAACCAGTACCAACGTGACGACCAAAATCGGTTGCGGAATGGTGAAACTTATTAGTGGGAACTTTTTGCCGGATTTCTATCGAAGACGAGGTCTGGTCTGCATTCCCGCCTCGTACCGTAGATAATTACGTTCCGATTGGCTCTTGGCTTGCTGCTGGACTAGCAGACTATCTGGCGGGTCTCATACTGTCTCATTATAATTATAATACCTACGACACATGATGCGTGTCGCAATTTAAAAGTTTAACGACCTGTGATTGGAATTGCTTCTGTGAATTTGTGTGCAGTGGTTGTATCGATGAAGAAATGAATCTTCTCATTTGCCACCATCATAATTATTTGTGATAGGTATAGAGACGTTTGCGTTTTGAAGTAGAACCTACCTACTACGTCTTCTTATTTAATAAATCTATAAAACTAATAAGTTTTCTTTCAAGTCTGGTGATGCAAAAACTTTATCGAGAAACCTGTGGAGACCACAGACCACACGTCTTCGAGTAATCAGGTAGTTACTTATAAGCACGTGTTGCATCTGACCGCTAGTGTAGGGTGACCATGATATTGAAACTAATTAGGCAAGTCGTAGAAACCGAAGCCTTATTAGTTCATACAATGTGTTGTTTTTCGTTTTTGTAGTAACTATTTAAATGTTCTGCAATTTGTATGTTATTTCAAATAGTGTATGAAATCAGTTACTACGTACAAACAAACACATATGCTGACGACTGCATTCCCCGGGCTTGTCAAAGGTGCACTCCCATGATAGTTCGCGAGCCGTATCGCCGTTATGGAATGAATTATTTGCAATTAGTTAAGAACTTAATTCAAATAAGTAAGTAAATTGTTAAAACATTAAGATTTCGTTATATTATCTTTTGCCTTTTAAAACCTCAGAAAACCGCGGGTTGACTGGCAGAAAATGCTTTTAGCATTAAGTCCACCCTAAGTACTTTTATTTGTAACATTTGTACAATAAAGAGTTAAATAAATAAATAAATAAGATATGTTGTAATCAAACTGATGAATTCGTCCTTCTGTGAACGCTTCTCTCTTTTGTCCACCACTTCTCATATGAACATGGACACTCTACACTGCAAATAACTCCTGGCCACCCACCCATCAGCTTCAGAGTACCTAGTGGACCCAGTACGACAGGGGGCTCACCTGTAGCCCTTTCACTGACCACACAGCTAGATCTAGGCTCTACCTAGGTTAGCTAAGTGAGTAGTAATTAAGTAACTAATCCATTATGCGTAATTTATGAAAATTGTAAGTGTAGTAGCACTTTTAATTTTATCACAGGTAACTTCATGTGACATTTAGGAAAACTGATCTGAACGTTAATAATCCCTTTAGTTTAAATTACCGTAGTTTATTTTCTATATAGTTTACCTAAATACTAGAAACATAAGGAAATTTTCACGGCTTTTCCATATCGCAACTCTAAACCATATCGCATTCCTGGTAATAAGGTGACAGTTACGTAACCAGGTAAACAACGTATAATATTGTAAAAATTAACGTATAATATTTAATTATACCTACATGCATTACATAATTTTATTGTTTAACTCAATGATGGGAGAAAACAAGTTTTAAATATTATAAGTGCATTGTAAAAAGTATTGTCGCTTGCGGCCAAGACCTCGTTTCTGAATTGGAGGTGTCCAGTTTGGTAATTGGACAAAAACTCCGCAATAAACCGATAAAAAAACAGTAGACCGGTGTGTTGTGATTATTACGATAACTTTCCGTAGTAATAAAAGTTTAATATTAAAGTCTGATGCATTGATAGTGTTGTCATGATAATGTCAGTATTGAAAATAATAATATGACGTTGAGGATTCCCAAACCAGTCGGATATCTAGTAAGTAGTGGTAGAGTCAGCTGATAACACTAACGCAGAAACAAATGCCAACACTAAACTAAGTTTACTAGTTCAACCATATATTTTATTATATTTCTGACAGTGGTGTGGTGTCTTCTCTTATTCATTCATTTAGGGCTACTAATTATAGAAAAAAAACAAAGACCAACCCCCTTATTCATAAAAAAAACTTACTGGACGCTTTAGCTATTGCACTGTTTTGTCACTCTCTGTCAAAGAACAAATAGTTCTCTGTCAGAGAGTGACAGAACAGTTCAATAGCTAAAGCGTCCAGTAACTTTTTTATGAATAAAGGGGCAAATCTGAAACTATGGAGTAGTCTTAATCAAAGGTTAAAAAAAATACACGTAGTTAGCTACCCAACCTAGGTATGTTAAAATTTGAGTGTTATTAAAGTCCCCTATGTTATGCCTAGGAAGTTGACTAACAAGGATATGCTTACCTGTTACATAATACGTAGTGTAGCAAAGTGTATAAAAAATACCAATTGAATAATGTGCGATTAAAGTAACAGGGCATTAAACTAATAGAAACTGGATTTTTGGGAAATGTTTAATATAAAATAGATAGAGATCATTAAGAGTTCACGCAGCATTCACATGTTTGTTTATTGATTGACCATTCAGCTTAAGTAGCTATTATAATAAATTAGTAATTCGTACATTTCTTTAAGTATATTGAACTGCGGTTAACTACATTATGAGATTAAGTGCCAATTTCTCCATAGTCGGTTAGAGCATAACCAGGGAGTAGTGGTTGACTTTTGACACATCCGTCATGAATTTTATATGGAGATGACGTATAATTAATAAATCAATCCCAGTCGGTTAGATAACCGACTATGGAGAAATTGGCACCAAACTTACGATAGTCGGTAGCATACTATTTATAAGGATTGTGATTGTGGAGACTTTGTGTTGAATTTGGGTGAACTATGGAATAGTCTAACTCGATTGTTGGTCGGGCCATCGATTCATAAGTAGGAAACGAATCGAAATGTTTGATTAAACCAGATGTGACTAGGTCGTCCCAGTGACCGTGGGAACATGATTACGACATTGCACTTGACACTGCAATCATTGCACAAATTCGTTGTTTTTAGTGATACTTAAGAATACTAAATATACCTATACCTACTTAAGTGCTTATGATTATTATATTTAACCCCTATATCATAAATTACTTAAGTACCTATCTATTTCCGCACCATAATCTGTAACAGAAGTATACAAACAAATAACTACAAGGTATAACTTGAATACTAATACTATATATCTATGAGAAAATATCTATATAATATAAACAAAATCTCTTGAGGAAGGAATAACTTTACCTTAAGTATATTTATATATTTTGGCAACTGTGTTTTTATTATTATCAAGGGTACTGCATCCGTAAATATGTTAAATTAAATATTATATTATAAATAAACCTCTTTAGTGCAGTCATCGCTAATCGGTACCGGTTTCCTAATTCGACCTTCTTTCGGTTGTCTAGGCTAGGCTATTATGATCACCGGCTATTTTCAAAATTCCTAGGTATAGCAGGGATATAGTTTAGCCATTGACTAATGTACCTACTATTTAGCTGACCAAACTATGTAATAATCATGATACATCGAATGTACTTATTCCTTTGTCAATATATATTTTTATAAGTATAAGTATCTATACCTACATTGACTTTATAATTTAGCACGGTAATTTATACTGAAAGATTTGTAAGTACTTTTTTCAGCTTATTGTGTTAAGATATTTTAGTTATATAGTTTAACTTCTATTAAGAAAATAATCAGTTTTTAAGAAACTTTGTTGTTTGTTTGAAGTTTGTTCTTACTGAAATTGTGCCGGTAAGTAGTGAACAGTGCACACATAGCTTATAGATGTTTTTGAAAAGATCCTGACGAATGGGAGGTTTTCAACCTCCTGGTTGAAAACCTCCCATTGAGAACCTCCTCCTTTTTTTGAAGTCGGTTAAAACTATCTTAAATACTACTAAATATTATGTTTGATTTATGAATTTACTTCAGTTCAAGTTAAATATTTAAGTAGGCGCTAAATATTCAGGCCTTGATATTGTTGTTATTGAACTTATATTTATTTGCAAAAAGAAACCTTCCTCGCAAGTAGGTAAGTACCTACTTACATATTTATTTTATTTAGTTTAAAACATTTAAAATTAATCTACCATCGCACTGCGGCCAGAACTCGTGTTTATTTAATTAATTTCGCGCCAATTTACTTTTAAATATTACTTATATTACTGATATAGAGTTTAAAAAAATATTATTCCTAACCTGTTGAATTCTTAGTATGAAAGCACCCACCTTGTGTACATAAGTGTTATTGTTTTATTTATTATTTTACTATGAATATACTCGTAGTACCTATACATCAATGAGACAAAATAGTAAAGTCTACATTTAAAAAAACTTACACCGCGAAAGTAAAAGCCTCCAGCCGGTCAACATCTTCAACCAAAACACTTCGCGTACTTTATAACAACAATTTAAAAAAAAAACTAATAATTTTTCACTGAACCGTCATCGACGTTCGTCCGTCGCTCGTGAGTGGATCGCGTTCAGCGCTGTGCGCAGGCGCCGGTGCACTAGTGCCCGGGCGCGAGGCGCGGCACACGCTATATACCGCACCGCCAGACAAGTGGGCACCGCGCAGACATTGACTTGCAACGAGCTTGCAGTGGGCAGCAGGATACTGATTGAGCATTTTGACTATTCCATCAGCTTATCGCCGCGACTAGGCAAAAGGTGTCTGGTTATGATTGGATGCGGAAAGCTAAAGATCGCATCCAGTGGCGTGCTTTGGGAGAGGCCTACGTCCAGCAGTGGAGTGCTATAGGCTGATGATGATGATGATCAGCTTATCAGGTGTGTCTTAGGATTTAAATGGTTGGTGTTGAGTAGTAACCATCGCACAGGTGGGCACCGCACATCCATTAACTTGCAGCGAGCTTGCACTACGAGGCACGATACTGATTGCACAATTCCACTATTCCAGCAGCCCATCAGTTGTGCCTCTTAGGATTTAAATGGTTGGTGTTGAGTAGTAACCATCACACAGGTGGGCACCGCACAGCCATTGACTTGCAGCAAGCTTGCACTACTAGGCAGTTCACTGATTCACCATTTTCATTATTCTCTTAGCTCATCAGGTGTGCCTCTTAGGATTTAGATGCTTGATGTTGGGATGGTTACTAACCATCGCAATATTCGACAGCTCAAGCTTTCAAAGTAAGTAACCCTGGTGGCAAGATCCGGCAGGACTAGATAGAGTTTTCTGGTAGTCCTTTTTAGAGACACATAACCAAGTAATGCATGCATGCGATGTGGATTATGAACAAGCAAAGGAACTTCTTAACGGACTGTAAAATTGCAAAAGTAAAAAAGGCTGCGTCTCCAGCATACAAACTGTTTACCGTCGATTAAGTTAGTGGCATGGCGGGGTATTTATTGGTTTAGTATGCCGAGTGTTAACAGTTTGTTAAGTGTTAAGCTCACTTTTATATACAATTTGCTTTGTTACTAACGAATGAGTACCTACTGGGAACGCAGCCCATAGTTTTCACACATTAAAATAATACGTTATACCTCCGTATTATATAAGACAAACATATACTTATCTAAAATATATTAACAACAAAAAAACTAATTAGCCTCTAGTACCTATAAAGTAATAGGATACCACTAGAATCCACCAATAGCCATAGCCCATAGCCACTGAGGCAAATTCATAGAAGTAACGAGTAAACGTAGGAAAATTTTTAGTCCCAAGTTCCACGCGGGACCCGTAGAAAGCGCCAGTAGCGACCAGTTTTCTTTTAAGTACATAATTGAGTACCCAAGAAAGATGACCGCACGGCAAAAAGCAGATAAGCAACCAAAGTGATTGCATATTGAATTAATCGTGGTTTCTCAGAAGTACCTACCTATGGACCGAAGAAGATTAATAAATTCTTGAATACTTATTGCTTGGTGTGCTACAGCAATTTAGCCCATATAAGCGCAAGTTTTTTCCAAAAAAGTGTGAATCATTTTCATTTAGTTAGAGACACCATAGAATAACGAGTACTATATACTTGTTATTCTATGGAGACGACTATTAAAAACTTGTAGGTATGTATACCTATTAAATTGTATTTAATACAAATAGGATACATTTCCGGAAAACTTAATTGAGAGTCAGCACGCTCCATCACCATATCCTATCTTTTGTTTTAATTAATCTGTTTTATTTGTTCTTTTATCCTGCAAACATATTTTATCTAAAGTTGACCTTTCCAACATTTGCAAATGTTAAGGCTGCTTCCGGGAAACACTTTTTTTTGTCTATTCTTATTTTAGTTTTTTTTTTGTTACTGGGGAGGTGGTTGATGATTTCAGTTCGTTTTGTCCGCGGTGCAGCCTGTACCTTTTGTTCAATAATAAACTCAGCAGTAACTAACTTCCTGCTCATATGCCGGGCAATAGGTCTTTCATTTATTTTAAATACCCGTAAATATCTCTAGGTAGTCCCTGTAAAATAGACTATGTATATGTTTATACAATACAATACAATACTCTTTATTTGCACCAAAATAGAACATACAAAAAAAAAACTTAAAAATAAAAACAGTACAAAAAGGCGGCCTTATTGCTTATAGCAATATGTTATCTATCGTCTATTGACAAAAAAAAATATCTTGTTGCATGGGTCGGTAACAGCTACATGCAGATTTTCTCGAGGGCATAGGCTCGGCTCGAATCGAGTTCTAAGATTTCTTGCTTTCCGTTCATTGTTACAATTCAGTACAATACCTATAAATTAATGATTTCGAAATATGACTGTGTACTTGAACTTTTTGTTCTTAGTCTAATAATATTGTTGTGCTACTTTCTATTATAATATAATTGTAGTTATTTTACGCATTGACATAATTTGATATTTTTATTAAACACGTCGTTGTTGCCTTATTCATGTTTAATTTATAGCTGCTTAAATTTAATTACAAATGGTATGTTGCGTACATCCTGATTGAATACCTACATAATATCCGATGCGTAGAATTTACGCATTATCGCCTATATATCTGCCTAATTAAGGTAGCTCAAATAATTTTTCATCCGTTTGGACACACATATAATGAAAAAATAAAATGCATTTTCATAATGGATTCAATTTCTCCGTACGCTGCCGTAGTAGGTATGCAGCAAATACTTACTAATATGCGGATAAAACAGATTTATGACGGATTTTCAGGAGGTAGGTACCTATTGCTCCTGGAGTAAACATCCACGCTGAGTTACTTCACCCTTTTGGTCCGCTTCAACACACAACCTGCTAAGTACAAACCTGTCTTTATCATAGCTACTATTTACCTAGTTATAAGTACAAATGTGTATATCTGTAATTGTGATTTGTTGTGTATGTAAGAAAGTGGATCAAATAAACGCTTTATCTATCTATCTATCTATCTATTAAAAATTCCCGTAAACAAATTAAGAAAGAGCAAAATGCAGCATCATGCCATCAACATTCTTATAGTAGTACTTATTTTGAATTTATATTACCTAAATCGTAAAAGAACATGAAAATTGTAAAACTAGCTAATGACATATTTATGTAGTCACACGAGGTAGGTTCAAATATAATAAACCAGCCAATTTTTGAGCTTAGGGTCAGGCATTTATACACAGTATCAACATACAATTTCATTGTCCATTCAAAATAAAGGTCATTTAGTATATATTTTCTTTTGTTGTGATAATAATATATCTTAAGTTTAACACATAAAACAGACACTTGTAGTAACTACTAATAACTTCAAGAAGGACAGTAACACTTTTATTAAGTTGGTATGTACGTAATGGAACAACTTAGGTATTCTGGCCTTAATTCGTTACGCAGTAAGGTTGTCACTTAAACCTTACTTTAACGTAACAGAGTTATTAGAACGACAAACGACATAATTACAAATCTAGAACCTCAGAAGTCAGAAACGCTGTTTTATTCTGGAAAATTTCTATTTACTAGAAGTTTTAGAACTAGAACAGTCAGTCAAGAGGACAAGGATGGCTTGGTCAGTGCTCAGTCCATACTGAGGCCACAGCTCAGAGTGGAAACTTTTACGTAACCTCCTTTGATACTACCTATGCACTTTTATTACCTGTATATTGCTCTGGCCTTTTCACGTTAAAAAGATTTTGCTGAGAGAAGTAACCTTATAATAGTTATTTATAAGATGAAATAAATACTTACTGCTTTTTGAAAAGTTCGTATAATTATTGACCCATATTTTCAAAGGATGGGCATAGTTATAATGTATTTATGAAGGTTTATTTCTAAAATAGCGTCGTGATGGCGCATAAGATGTTGTCTTCAGCATGCACAACATCGGCGTGTACCGATTAATTCTTAAAAAAATAAGGACTTTAGGTGCAAAATTATACCACGTGCTCTTGCGATGAAAGAAAACATCGTGAGGAAACCTGCACATAGATACCAAAACCCGCAGTGGTTCAGTGTGGTGAGAAAGGGTCCAAACTTAGAAAGGCAGTTGAGTTGGAACCAAAAGAGAGAAAGATAGGTGCATGTACTAAGTAATACCCCAGCAAATAATAGAATAGAAAAGGGAAGTTTTAGTTCGTTAAGTTTATACATTACACCACTGAGTGATCATCTGATTATGTATTGGATGGCAATATTTAGGGTACATTCGATTCCCTGTTGTTTTATAGCTTCATTATATGATACTAGCTGTTCCCGTTAGCTTCGCTTCGCATTGAAAAGTTTTCCCGTGGGAATTCCGGGATAAAAGGAAGCCTATGTTCTTTATCAGGGTCTAGACCATATGTAAGTATACCAAATTTCATTCAAATCCGTTCAGTTAGTTTTGGCGTGAAAGAGTAACAGACAGACAGACAGACACAGTTACTTTCGCATTTATAATATTAGTTAAGAAGTTAGGATTACATTTCATTTTACCTCTTTGCAGCCATGTTTCAGCATCAGTCGTGTCTCTCCTGATCAATGGCGTTAACTCCGTTTCAATTAAACAGTCGTTATTGCACGTCACTGAATTCACTGAACTTGTCACTACTTTTGTAAACACATGCATACTGTTTTGTTTTTAATCATATTACACGTTTATGTACTTGTTATATTTGTTATATGTATTCGTGCTTAGGAATACGTGTCCCACCATACAGTTTTTTTTTCTATAAGTTAGGGTGTTGGGTGTTGGCTTCGTTTTGGGACTACAAGTAATTCAATCCGATTACAACGAAATTTAATACTCCATTCACAGCGGTACCATCCTTCGTCAAAGGTAGAGAAAGACTAAATGAGTATTTACTATCGAAGCGACCGACATTGGGTGATTATTTAATAGGGAAGATAAAGAAATGAGAGCGATTGATATTGATATTGTATGCTCACTGCAAAGTAATTAATTATACCTATTATTTATATGTCCTTATAAACAAGTAGGAAAAACACCAAGCGCCCTACAATGAGAAATGTAAACAAATGATTGGAGCTATGGAAACATTTTACTACAAGCAAGTACCTACATCTACGCATGGGTCTAGATAAGATTAACTTACTAAGTGAACGTGTAAACAAACTATTAAAAAATGACTTGTTTACTGATTATTGATTAGGCATCGTTAAATGGTTATTTCATTTATGAAGTAAATATCATACAATGTGAAACCTATATGTGCAGCATGTTATATCTAATCCCGAAAATGAAATAAAAAATTTCAAAATTCGCGAAAAAAATATCATTTTCTGGCTTAGATATAACATGCAGCATGCTGCACATGCACACGTAGGTTGCGGCTTAGTATATCTTTTTTGCAATGCCTTGTATAATAAGTAGGTATACCAGTTAATTTTATAATTTTCTCCACTCGGGAATTATTCTACCTCAAGGGTCATGAGTTCTTCATCTGATAAGCAAATCAATCTAGGTACTTGGTAATAATTATAAGAATACATATGTAGAATTTACTTACTGGAATATTAAAAGCAAAATAAAGACTAGTATAGTACCTATTTACACAGGAGTCAGCGTTGCTCTATGCCAGTGCATATTTAATAGGATCAAACTGAAATGCTAAGCCAGCCCCGATAACCATTAGAATCATTCCTGAATGCATAATTCATGAACAAACTGTGTGAAATTGCCGAACACTTATCGAAAATTCCGTCGATTTGCTCAGCAAACAGATTTACCACCTGTTGTTGACTCTTGTAATGCCTCCGACACTGAAATAAACGTATACTCGAGTTATCAAAAGCAATTTTACTTAATAATTAATAAAATCAAAGGTCAAATCATGATTATTATCTAGAAATCTGCTTATGTATGTAAATTCATCCACCAACTTAGATGTCTACCGTCTTTCATTTATTTTCTTGTAACCACTTTACCATTCGTATCGTAGTATACTTCAGTAGAGACCGTTTCACGTATTTATAAAACATCCGTGAAACCCTTACAACATTGTTTGTTTCAGATGTTTTATTTGATGAAACGCTGTCTATATAGGCGCCTAACCTTTTTTAAATCACTTTACTAAATTCAATTTCGTTCACGACAAAGCCTATCCTATTAGAAGTACAACAATGCGTCGGTACTGGGTGGTGTATTTTTTGTGTCTGTTGGTCGGTTGCCGCGCGGAACCCGTGGAGGAAGCGGCGATGGTGACCGACGTCATCCACGCGATGGAGCGGCCGTCGTCGGTCATAGCCACGCTTTGCTGGTCTCTCAGTCAGTATTAGATGGAATAAGGGGGGGATTTGTCAGTGATGTTCTGGGGGCCAGGTCAATGTAGGTATTTGACAAACTAAGATGTGCTCAGTATGGGATACATTGACTTGGCAATGTAATGTAAAGGACACTGAAAATATTAAACCCTTTCCGTACACATACAGTATAAAAGTAGGTGCTTACTATATTTATTTACTATGTTACCTACTGTATAATTTTTGCCTCTATATTTGTGGCTTTTGCGATGCCTCATATTTTTTTTTTCAAAGTAATTTTTGTATGTAATACCGTCTTATAGAGTTTTAATGTTGACGTAATAATTTATATGGTGCCTAATCGAAATCCATGAGATGTGGCCAGCCATAACACCCTACTATGTAGAGATTAACAGTATTCCATATCACCAATCTGCAAATCCTTCCCCAGAGAAGAAAGTCCGCCTCTACTCGTCACTCGCCGGTGAGAACGTGACTCACATCAACATGATGCAGTTCCTGCGCCCAGACCTCACTCCGGAGCGGCACGACCGCGACCAGCAGGTGGTCTTCCTCGTCGACATGACCTGCCCTAACATCACGCAGTACTTGGAAATGGTTCGTGATCAATTTTTATAGGGTGCATGTAAAGATTACGATAAGAGGAAGATGTTAGCCCGTAATCATCTGCTGCTGGACATGGGCCATAAGCGCCAGAACAATGTCCGTGGGCTTCCACATCACCCACTATCGGCTACCAATCTACGGTCTCTCACACAACAGGATACGACGTCGTGTTGTGCCGCTCTCTCCCATTGAACACCTGCGGGAAGGTAGATGTATCCACGATGGGACGTCGTATCGTATCCCGGCCCTAAGTATATCGATCCAGCGGACCGAAGGGCGTACAAAATGTACCTACATAACTAGGTACCATATATGTATTGTGTAATCATCAGATATGTCCATAATATTTAGCATGGGAAACCCCGAGTAACGCAATCACAGAATACTAAATGATTCGATTTCGTTTCGTTTTCCTCATCCAACTACTATCGTAAACCTGTACCTATACACTGACTGACTTGCGAAATTCAGTTAGATCTCGACATTACTATATAGTGTAACAGTTTGTACCTATCACACATTTATCTACTAACCTTGTCCGCCAAAAGGTATCTGACATCACCACATCATTGGAGCATCGCATTCCATAGTAAACAATACGACAATCGGTTTCTGTATTGTCCGGTTGTACAATAAACTGTCCGAATGGCACGTTAACCCTAGCCGTAGTCATTTTCTGAGTTGAGTCTCTTTAAAACTCCACCACAATCAAAGTACTTAATAACCTGATAATCACCCGCACTCTACCTTGTCCTCAAATTCCCTTGTTCCAGTTAAAACTATGGCCATATTATCAGCCTGAAATTGTAGTGATTGCAGGCTGTATTCTGACGTTCACGCTACGTTTGCCTGTTCGTGGTCTCCTATTGTAGTTTTTGGTCTCCACTTCAGGCATATCTTACATACCTAAGTACCTAACGTTCTTTGAAAAATATAAATACTTTTATATGTAAATCTCTCTCTAGATATCTAGCAAGAATACCTGAACTTACCCAAAATAAAAACTTAGTAATTCAATATGTAGATTATTGTAGATGTTGGTTTACATGATCAGCCTTTCGGAAACCGGTGTCCATGGTTACAGAGTGCCAAGGAGCAACACTTCAGATCCCCGTTCCGCTGGCTACTGCTCACCAAGTCCGAGGCAGCTGATGGTTCAGACGACGAGAGCATCATCCCCGCGGCTATACGAAATATTGATGTCCTGTTAGACTCGGAAGTCGTGTTGGCTATAGATCTGGGGAACCACACTTATGTTGCGCATTTGAGTAAGTATATAAGGGCCTGTTTCACAATGTCTGGATAATGGCTACCTGTGACATAAAAGACATGTTGTCACACTCTGTAATTATATTTAGTTACAGTTACAGTGATCTTACAGGTAGCCATTATCCAGACAATGTGAAACAGGCCCTACGTATTTTTTTTATTATTTTACATATTGTAGGCTGGGACATTAAGGTCAGCACGACCTAATGTCGTGCTATCTAGGTTTTAAAAAAATATATTTAACTTAAATACGAGTAATAAATATCAACAAACATTTCACGCTTGATTTCCGAAACAGCCTTATGAACGAGCCGCTTGAAAGGTTTTCATTCTATTATGTACCCATTTATGTCCTTATTGTCTTCTACAGCTAAGAACCTGCTTTGGTTGCTAATGATTCCGTATAGGTAGATATATTAATATACGTTCTGCTTAAAACTTGAGTAAATACTTGTACTTAAGAAATCCCCAACTGCAGTATTTTTGTTAATATCTCCTTCATCCTTAACAAAATATTATACAGATTTATTATCCGTCTTTACTATCATTATGGTACAGAGGGGTCACTCTCTAAATCGACGAACGAATGCACAAGAATCTTCACGCATTCGGCACGCTTAATACAACGAGATAGAGTCGTGGTTATCGCTGCATATTTGTTGATCCGTTCGTTGATTAAGAGAGTGACCCCCCAGTTTACAGAATAAGCGCTGGCTCGGAGTGGCGCACCGAACACTACGGTTCCTGGGACCCGAAAAACAAGTTTCAGAAGGGACACCTGATAGATTCAGCAGCCAGAAGGAGAGCCAATTTGGAAGGTTACGTCATATCCGTATGCTACGTACTCACCGATGCTGATAGTGTGAATCATTTGATGGACGGAATGTAAGTTGCCTACGCATAAATTGATTAAGCCTATTTTTGAACTCCTTGAAAGCCAGCTGATCTCACACAGGTGGTCTGTTTTAACTAAGACGTGTTCATTACAAGCTTGATTGTCGCTGATCTTGAATAACTTGAGAGGGTAATAGGGTGGACGATGGACCTATTGTGATTATGAAGTACCAAAATGTACCCTTTTTGAGTGAAGACCAGAAACTTTTCACTCTTTGCTTAACACGGCACGAGGTTTTTGCCGAAAATGCTTTTTAGATTAGAACCAAAGTGCTACTTTTCAATAGGATATAGCTACCTAACAAATTTATTTGAGAAAATAATTTATCCACAAGCCTAGTAATTAGGTTATTTGTAGAAATACTGAGGTTAACATAACGCAAACTTGAACAAGAATCCTTTTTCGTGCATGCATCGAGTTAGGTTATCAACTCCTGATGAGGTCGCTACATGGCTTTGTTATCCCTGTCGATAAACTCGTTTAATGCGCGTTCCACCAATCACAGCGCCGTATTTATGATGAATCGCGATACAGTAACGTTTACCTACGTCGATAGCAAACCCGTGTAGCGGCAGCTGGGTGCGTTGTTTCATCATTCTCAATTCCACATCCTGGTTCCAGAGACGACCACATCGACACAATAACCAAGGTGAACTTCCCGACTACTAACCATCTACTGGACTTCCTTCACGCGGGGCGCCGCCTCGTGTTCACTGACACCTGGGGGTACCGGGTCAACGGCAGCTGGAACGGAATGACCGGGTATCTGGTGCGCAGGGAGGTGGAGATTGGAGGTAAGGTCAGGTTAAGCTTACATGGTAGAGAACCGAATATATGTTTGTGCGTTAATGTTTTATTAATCATTATATGGTCTATCTCATTTAATTTAGCTCCCGTTCTGGAATATGCCATGATATTTGCTGATGTCTTCAGCGTAGTAGTTGGTGATTCTGTGGTCTAGAGTGGTAAACGCTTTTCTTCAACACCCAGAGGTATATGTACTAATTTTGATCACCACTATCGTGTTTCCAAATTGTAGTTCCAAGCTGGTTAGGATATAGACGGGTGTCGCTGGTCCAAACCCCAATGTGAGTACGGCCACCTTAATTAATACCAATTCGGCTAGGCGAACATTAATATCTGTTTAGGTTTTCCTAACCTTGGTTTCTTCTGCAGGATCGCCTATGTTCTTCACATCAGAGCGCGCATCCCTCGTGGACTACGTGTCTAGCCCGACGCCCACGCGCTCCAAGTTCGTGTTCCAGCAGCCCAAACTGTCGTATGAGAACAACCTGTTCCTGCTCTCCTTCAGGTGAGCTACTAATATTGTCTGAAGTCTCCTTATTATTGGTTACCACTTCACACTCTAGGTGTAAGGGGGCGACATGAGGTTGCAGAAGACGTAGTGTAGCACCGGCACAAGGGTTTCTATGTTATTTGTGGCGAAAGCCACCCTTGGTAGATTTTGTATACATTTGTATGTATTTTTATCATGGCACAATTTGTGTTGCCATTACCACCCTAGGCACAGCAGAATACCCATAGCGGATATGTTAGCAGGTTCATTTTCTCGTCAATAAAGTCCACTAAAGTAAATAAATCCATCACCTGACCACCAATGTGGAAACCTGTCACCAATGGTGACTCCGAAAATGAAACCAGTAATGATGCTGCGACACTGTAATGTTCCATCAATGCCGAAACATTAACTATTTCGCAAATAATGAATTTAAACTACGACTGGATGTTCCGAGGGATTTGTTGCACTTTGGAAGGGTTTTCCCGTGGGATTTTTGGAAAAGTTGTCTATTAAATCATTCAGGGTGTCGGCTAACTTCGTGCCAAGCTTCGTTGTACCGATTTCGGATCACAGAATAATCAAGATAATTATTCTGAGTGTAGGTGAGCCTTAATTTTTAATATCGGCGAGTTGAGGGTAGACGATGATATCCACGTAATTGAGCAGCGCGTGAGCGCTCGGCACTTTTGTGTGAGCAGCCGTGGTGAGCAGACGGTCAGATGGAGGGAGTGATCGGTGCCGTGGGTGCTTGAGGACCAGGCGCGTGGAGCCGAGGCGGAACATCGTGTGCGAAGCTAAGTCACCTTTCTATTTACTTTTTGTCTCTCGTATATGATTGAGAAGTTATACCTACACTTTATTTCTTGAAGGACGCTAACCCACAGCTGCAATTTCCATCACACTGGTATAGGAATTAGATAGGTACTTACACTAAAGGTCCCCTACCTCGCTCATTTGGTATTTAGCTAGCTAGAGAAAAACCTACACATTACACATTCCCTAGCTTTGGTTCAACTTATTTTAGTTTAGAATAGGGACTTCTGGATAGATACAAATAGGCAGAAGCGGGCTGATGATGATGATGATGATGATGATTATCAAATAACTAAAACCTGAGAATAGATCTCACTTCAAAAATAATAAATTCTTATCAAATAAAAAATATACACCTACCTTCAAATTTGTTCTATGGTTCTTTGTTCAAATTATTGATTTTTCATTAGGTAAATAAATACTTCTATAGAATCTATGCTATAGTAATTATTCAAAGAATAAAGTAGATACATACTTAAATAAACTTTTCAAAGATGATTTATTGTAGTATCTATATGGCAGAGAAGATTATTTGACTTTGAGTTTAAAAACAAGTAACAGCGCAGGGAAAGAATTGATTGACGGAGAAATTTATTCTAAAAGTGTCAAGATATCACAAACAAGGGATCTAGATACTTAAACTAAATCATTTCTGGTCCTATATTGCTCAATAAATACAAATAGCTTGAAGGTAGATCAGATTCCTGTCCAATTTCCATATTTTCAGAAAGTTATGTAAATTATAACCAACAGAAGTATTTGTTTCCTTGTTAAAGCAATAAATTCTTATGTAAAAAAAGGATAGCAAGGATATAGTAGGAATAAAGTTAGCTAGGATATATTTATTACAACTATTTATAATATATTTGAATAAGATTATATAATATTCACTATTTCATAACAATTATCCTATATTCCAATAAGATCAAAGAATATTCACTATTTCATATTATATATTTAATATTTTAAAATAATACCTAAATCACTTCCCACTTGGCTACAAAATTAGAGTCATATTATTATATTTTCAAATACTTATCTATAATGAAATTCATGATTTAATAAAGTTACTATACTATAAATTATTGAACTATTCTAGTTTCAGTTAATTTATGATTATAAATAAAATTGTCCCCTTTAGCTTGGACAACATGTATTCATGTTGATTTATTTACATGAACATAAAGACAAACCATGTAAATATATAAGTTAGGAGCAAGGGAAGTGATTGATCGTTGGCGGAGAGATGTCCAAGTCTATGGTTGTGTCTCACGAGGGCTCCGATTGAATATTTGCTATTATTTATGTATTTTAGAGTTTTATATATTGATTCAATCGGGTGTAGTGATCAAGGCCTACAAAGCGTATGGAGGGGCTTCCCTTATTAACCAACACCAAAAAACATTATTATCTATATTATTATCTTTATGTACTTACCTGTAAATATGTATTTATCGTACAAATAAAAGTTATACATTAAAGTTGTAGTATATAGGTTAAAAATTATAGGCAGGTAGGATGTATGTAATCAATTCTAGGTCATAGTTTTATTTAATTCACTATTCTTTCGTTTATGGGGTTACAACACAACGTAGGGTTTCCCTGGATGTTTCATGGCCATTTCAAAGCAGTATTTGTTTCACTCTTATTTCACTCAGGTTAGTTTTGTTTTGTAGTTTCAAATATCTTCTTAGTAAATCCATTAGGAAGATAGGAGTTAAGTAGGCAGGCGGTAGGGCGAAACGTTACAACACGTCCCCTGCTGCAACATCATGTCGACTCAAAATGTCCACCTCTCCTTCAGAACGACGGTGTGGTACAGCTCCATAGCGCTGATCTTCCTGCTGTACCTGGCGCTGCTCGCCGTCGCCTTCTGGGAGTGGAAGAAGAACGCACACCAATACAAACAGGTGCAATAGAAGTAAACCCTTACATGTGAATAGTATATGTACCACAGCTACCTCTAATCTATTTTTTTCTTTCTTCCATCTAAAAGTTGTCTGGTACAGATTGCTATAAGTAATCTTTTTATTTTTATGTTTTATTTTTGTACTTACCTACTTATTTTTACGTGATGTGATGTGCAAATAAAGAGGATTGTAATAATTGTAATCCTGAAATGTTGGATGCATGAAAGGAGCCTACTATGAGTGATATATACTACCTGTTTCTTGTACAAACTCGTTCAGGCCACCCTGAGTAGCAGCCGACAGTTTATCATACTGGTTAATCCTTTCACCATGGTGACAAAACCTGGAACAGCTCTAGAGCTACATTATAAGAAAACATAATAGGTATTTAGGAAAAGCATAAAAACAAAATTCTGTTTTCAGAGAGAGGAAAACGCGAGCATCTTGAGAGCTAAAGTTAGTGACGTCGTGTTGCTAGTGTTCGGAGCCACTTGCCAACAAGGAAGCTATGTAGAGCTGAAGGGTAAGATTAATAAAATATAACTTTATTGAAGAACTAAACCAAAACAGAAAAAGAATATAAAACCTTGGTAGATAGAGACTTTTTAAAAAACTTTTAATTATATTTCGTTGCGCGTTTTGAAGCCGGGGGCTGAGAGATTGACAAACAATCATTTCTCCCACATTTTATTATAAATACGACCTTAACAGGCATTTCAAATGTATCATGGTTTCTTCCCTCAGGATCGCTAGGCCGGGTGGTGATGCTGGTTCTCTTCCTAGCCCTAATGTTCCTCTACACTTCCTACTCTGCGAACATAGTGGCTCTGCTGCAGTCAAGTTCCTCCCAAATACGCACCCTGGAGGACTTACTGCACTCGCGAATTAAGTTTGGCGTTCATGACACTGTTTATAGTCGGTACTATTTCTCGGTAAGCATTTATCGCTGTTGTGGGGATGAATGAAATATATAGGACCTGCGATTCATTATACAGTGAGTTGTCTCAATAAGGGTACCTTTTGCCTTTGATTGAGAAAGAATAAATATTTTTCGCTGTTTAAAAGTTAACGGTTAAACAATTAAAATTACAGACCTGAAATCTTTTTCAGCCACGGTACCTTCGTACAAAATTAGAGCGCCTTTTGGCATTTCATTATATGTATCAGCAGATTTTACCACAAATAATACCCATAATCTTATTTCAGACCGCAACAGAGCCAGTAAGGAAAGCCATTTATCTGAAGAAAGTAGCTCCCCCAGGACAACCGCCACGGTATATGTCTTTAGAAGAAGGCGTTAAGAATATGCAAAAGGTAAATTTTAATGGTACTTAACGAAAATAATAAATACTTACGTGTTACCTACTTATAAGTAAGTACTTACATGTTTTTTTTATAAGAGCCGACTACTAGACTAAACCTAAGTAGATACTTATAGTGTTATAAACTGAAACTAAGCAACTGCTATAAACTGAAACGTATAATGGAAATGTAAATAAAACGTTAAGTGGCGCGACCACGAATAATAAGGCGCTCATTTTTTTTCAGGGGTTATTCGCATTCCACATGGAAACCGGCGTCGGATACAAGTTCGTCGGCAAATATTTTCAGGAAGGTGAAAAATGCGGACTGAAAGAGATACAGTACCTGCAAGTCATCGACCCCTGGCTGGCCGTCCGCAGAAACACTCCTTTCAAAGAAATGTTTAAAATTGGGTAAGTCAATGACCATGCATTTTTACAGGCTTTTTCTCAGGATATGTAATATTCTATATGACTGTATATTTTTTAAGTAGGCACTCGGACATGTCCGTTAGTCAATTGTTATGTCTGTTGTAAATTATAATCTGTATTGAATATCTAAAATGGAAGTTTACAATCTTTTCTTATATGATTAGCTACACTTATTTATAATCATCAATATTCATTACCAAAATTGATATTCACGCTTCTTATGTGGATATTTAGCCTGAAACTATGCCAAATAATGTCATTTACATAAAATCTTCTTTATTTGGTCATGTTTTTGTCTAACATCTGTGTGGGAGCGTTTCGTTTGTTTGAACAATTTCAGTAGTTTACTATGACAAAGTCAATATCAGGTTTCGGCTACTATATCTAGTTATATTTTTAACACCATGTAAGTATAGGAACCTAATGATAGCTGGAATCACTCCAACTGTTCCAAAGCTATGAAACTATAGATAGCGGACCAGACAACCCTCTTTTCAAATATTTAAATTATTTTGTCTTCAGGCTGAAGCGCATCCAAGAACACGGATTGCAGAATCGGGAAAACCTCTTGTTCTACGAAAAGAAGCCTAAATGCTCGGGAAGAGGGGCCATTTTCATTTCAGTCAGCATGGTGGACTGTTATCCTGCATTGCTGATATTTGCCTACGGTTGTATCGTTTCTGTGGCTATGCTTCTTCTAGAGTTGATGTATAAGAAACGACAAGACATGAAGATTAGTACTCAAGAGTATTATGTGAATTAAGTAGTTAATTCCTGCATATAATGCATGCTTAGATAATTCATAGCCCCAGATGTAAGTAGGTTAGTTTACACTTACGGGCACAGTTGCTTAAAAAACATTTATTTTCTTATTTATTCTAACGGCGCCTTATTGTTAGACATACGTAGAAATAAACTGTTTCGACAAACAATTGCCTATCGTTTCATTCAGGTCTTTCTGCCGTCGCTTACCTAGAGGTACCTACATCAGTCTATTTCATAACCCTTATCATTTACTTATCATCTAAATATTTAATATTAATATCAATTCGTGATCGCTGAAAGTGTAGACAGCAGGAGCAGATGTGATGAGTAGCTACATCGCGTGTATCTGTATGGTATTCGTACGTCGTTGTTTCATATTGATATGTAGGTACGTACCAAAATATCTACCTTATGCTTCCTCGCTTCCTATGAAATATACTCCCATAGGAAAATGAACCGTTTAAGCCGTTTTAGTTAAGTTTATCTATTAAAAATGTAAGATAAGGTATGAAACAGAAAATTACTATCACGTCATTGAATCACCACAAATTATCACCCTACACCCTACACGACGCAAAACTGCGTAGTAGAACTTTCATCGTTATAAATTCCTCAACACGGGGGTCACTCTATCTTGCGAAAAACGAAGTTTCAGATCGCTGCTGCGCTAACCACGATTCTATCTCGTTGTATTAAACTTACCGATTGAATGATAAAATATCGTTCGTTAGTTTTTTGTCAAGATGCAGCAACCCTCCAGAACCTACAGTACCTAGTTCCAGTAATCGGCCCACCCAACAAGGTAATCATTAACTTAATCGTCATTTCTCTACTCCTGTACCTAGAACTTGGTAGGTACACTTGACTTCACAAGTGGAATTGTGAAATAGTTTAGATAACGGAAAATTTTCTGTTTTTCACAGCCTCCTCGAAAACGACTCAACTTTATTACTACATACAGCCAGCTTTAACTGGGGTTTGTTTAACATGGTATGTGACCAGTTTAGTAGGTACGGTCAGGTGCAAAAAAACCTAACCCCCCTCTCATACTAACAATGCTTCTGAGGGGGGTCAGGTTTATCTGCCCCTTACTGTACCTACGTCACTAGGAAGGTAGGAAGTTCATAAAAACGCGATGGGATGGATTTGTTTTTCACTAGAACGATTAACCACTGCTGAAAATCGTCTTTCTAACAACTGTTTGTGAGCCTGCCAGTACCGATACTGTAAGGCTAACCCTACTAGTACTAGTCCAAGCACAAGTAAGTACCTACCTAATGATTCAAGTATAATTGCAGGTTGCCAGCAGGAGCGGGGTGCAAGTGGTTATATGTTAATGGCAGCTCCATCTATTGGCACAGACTGCGCGGCGTGGCTGATGCTATATAATTACACCACAGCGGCAGTGACAGCGTCCACTGCTATGAGAAAGCGGAAATATTTTGTAACACTTTATCTTTATTGGACAAGATCGATTCCGTAAATAAGGTCCATGAGAGAATTCAGTTATATTTTTCATTGAATTTCATAATTAGGTAGGTATCTAATTATACAACACTGAAAACATTAAAATTACTTACAAAGTTAAGCGCTAAACCATAAACTGTGGACAATGTGGACAACGAACATAGACCTTTTCCGAATGTACCTACTCGGCGAGTCTATCCCGCAGTTTATGTGCACTTGTTACTTATTTGATATACTTATGATTGTGTATCAATATAATTATATAGAAGCGTCCGTAGTCGAGCGGGCTTCAGTGATCGTAACTGATCACTGAGGTTAGCAACAACTGGCACGGTCAGTCATTGGATGGGTGACCGATTTCAAGTGGTTCTTTTCCGGACGCTTCCGTGCTTCGGACGGCACGTTAAGCCGTGGGTCCCGGTTGCTGCTTCGGCAGCGGTCGTAAAGCCTAGTCAGAGGCCTTCGGGCGGCTTGAAAACATCTGACAGTCGGGTTGACAACTTACCTGACAACTCTCTCAGCACAAGCTTGCTTGTGTTGGGGTCCACCAACCCGCACTTGGCCAGCGTGGTGGACTAGGCCTAAACCCTTCCTTCATTGGAAGGAGACCCCTGCCCCAGCAGTAGGGACGTAATGGGTCGTGATGATAGAGTATAGGATGTAAATAAGATGTCTAGCATACAAATTACAAAACAAATTAATATGGAGTCAGATTTATTAAATAATGAAGACTACAGAATTAATTCTACTCCTAAAAGTCTACTAAGTAAAGCATTGATAGGAACTACACTAGACTAGTTAAAAGAACTAAACAAGCAATGCAATAAAATACGTTTTCTTGTAGTTAGTGAGCATAAGCAGTGTTACTGAGAAAACTTAAAATCTGAATCAGAGTGACCTCGAAACCCAAGCCTTTTTATCATTTCAGTCCTTCTATGGTACAAAATCTCAATGGCCAGAAGCAAAATAGCAGAAAACACCCCGTAACACAGTATGAGTAGAACCGGGTAACAATCTACCATGCTCACAGATACAAAATTGCCATTCTGGCTTGTGCATTTAGGTTGTTTTTCGTAAAGCAAGAGGTTTTCTCTTGACTGCAAGCCATGTTCGCGGATTCGTAATAATCTGGAAAGAGATACTTAATTAAGAATAAAACTTACTTAATGTTTCTGGAGTGAATAAGTAGTTTAGATTAATAGTATCCCGCAAGTAATAGTAGCCTGTGATTAAATTGTCACAAAAGCTAAATTTTAACCAAAGTGACAAAGGGAACAGTGACTACAATAAAATGTACCTATACATACAAATACTAAATAAAAGTACCTATCATAATCACGGGACTTACGCCAATTTGAAGATCTCCCTATAAGGCGAGTGTTTCCTAGAGGCTGACCAGGGGTCGAATGCCTGCAGGTACTGGATCTCCTTCAGGCCACACTTCTCACTCTCGAGGAAAAACTTCGCCACGAACTTGTAGCCCACACCGGTTTCCATGTGAAATGCGTACAGACCCTGTAATTAATTATTATCACGATAGTAACGTAATACTTCCTAAGTATCTATGAATATTTAAAACGCGTAAGTTAGGAAGCACGGATAGAAAAAAGGAAGATTGTTACTCTTTCACGGGAAAACAGAGCCATTTTTTTTATTTGATGTGAAGGATACATATTATACCGAGAATCGCATTATTCGATTAAGCTTTCAGACCTTTACTATATTTTCTCTGTGGCCTTAACCCTTACCTTTTGCATATTCTTGACTCCTTCCTCCATGGACAGAAACTGGGGCTTGGAGCCAGCTGGAGCTACCTTCTTCTGGTAAATCGCCTTTCTGACCGGCTCTGTTGCAGTCTGACAAATATTTCAGCATTATTTTTTTATTAAGTAAGTTATACCTATGTAGGAACCATTTAACTATCTTTTTAGGGGCCTTTTATAATGATAACTATGAGTAATGATGTATGAAAGAATAAATGCTCACCGAAAAATAATGCCGATTGTAGACCGTGTCGTGACAGCCACACTTCATGCGTGAGTTGAGCAAGTCCTCCAGCGTCTGGATCTGTGAGGAGCTGGACTGCAGCAGCGCCACGATGTTGGCCGAGTACGAGGTGTACAGGAACATGAGTGCCAGGAATAAAACGAAGATCACGAAGCGGCCGGAAAAACCTTCAAAACATTTCGGATCTCACGTAAAAAGTCTCAATTTATGTATATCTGAATGACTAAAGGAACAATAGGTAAACTTTACATCGCATCTCCATTTAGTTGTAGCTAAACGACTATATCGAGGAATGACTTTATCGCCGGTTTGTCAATATTTATAAGAAGCATGTTCGTTTCCTCCGCATCAATATTTTAATAATTAAGTACCTACCTAGCTTTATTTTAAACTATGGATTACCTCTTAGCTCAACAGAGCTACCTTGCTGACACGCTGCTCCTAGCACTAGAATCACAACATCTGCCATCTTCGCACGCAGTATGCTAGCGTCCTTTTGTCTCTGTAAAACATTACTAATGTCACTAATCGTACTACGAAGTACCTACCTCTTAAATATAAAACCCAGACCAATTTTTTCATACAAAAGACATCAACGGGGTGCTTTTGAAGTTGAGGCAACCCGTTGAACTCTTTAATATGAGATTTTATATTTCGAAACAAACTTTTAAGAATGGTGGCTATATTTACTTAACTTTTAATATTTAAAACATCGCGTGACGTTGCAAATATTTCTTATGTAATTAACTTATTTAACAATATATTATTATGTAAAGGAATGTAGCATGTACCTCCAAATAATCAGCACCCTTTTCGTTCCACTCGCAAAACGCGACCACAAAAAGCACCAAGAAGAAGACGCAAACCAACAGCAGGGAACTGTACCACACCGCCGTTTGGAACGAGAGCAGGAACAGGTTGTTGCCATACGAGAGATTCGGCTGCTTGAACACAAACTTGGAGAGTGTCAGCGTAGGGCAGGCGAGGTAGTCTATCACTGAGATACGCTCGGCTGTCAGAAATAGGGGGGTGCCTGTAAAGGGTAAAAATCAAATAATGTAAATAATGGGACTGGGATATCTATGATGGAATTATTAGGGACTCCTAAGCCTAAGCCGAATGAAGTATCAACTGTACCTTATATGAGTCCGGTGCACCCTGACAATGACACAATCATTTTAATAAGACTATAAACTTCTCACTATAGTGAAAAACTTAGGTTATTGGCACCACCATCCTAAGTAGAAAAAATATTTTACAACCCTTATTAAGTAAGATCAGCTGATTAAGGGCGATACCTACACAGCATACAGCAGCATAGGGTAATTTAGCGTCTTACCTCCAAACTCAATCTCCTTCCTAACCATAAATCCAGTAAGGCCAGTCCAAGTGCCATTGACCTCATATCCCCAAGTGTTGGTTATCTTGAACCGTCTTCTGGCATTCATGAAGTACAGAATGTTATTTGTCGTGTGGTAATTTACTTTTGATAACGTGTCTATTTCACCGTCACTGAAAGTATTGAAGTATGAAATGAATTATTTGTACGAAGGAGAATAGGAAGGAAGAATTACAGCGAAACTATACTTATGCCAATTTTATAGCTAGTAATTAGCTACCTCTTCTTCTATTTCTTCTTTTCCGCTACTCCCGAAGTTTGGGGTTGACACCAGGCGCTTCATATCTATCTACCTATACTTCACTGACATGAAAAACTCACCCTCTATCGACAAAATGATTGATAGAATCAGGATTGGTGATGACGTAAGCGATCGGCATGACGTATCGCTCCAGGTCTCGTCGCCTCATGGCCGTGGAGGTCCCCAGGGTGGTGGCTTTGTGGAAACCAGTGTACATGCTCCACTCCCCGTAGTACTCTGTACGCCACACGCTTTTGGAACTGATTTTGTACACTGAAAATTTTGTGAACGGCTTTGTTTTATTTATCCTAACTAATATTATAAATGCGAAAGTAACTGTGTCTGTCTGTCTGTCTGTCTGTCTGTCTGTTACTCTTTCACGCCAAAACTACTGAATGGATTTGAATGAAATTTGGTATACAGACGGTCTAGACCCTGGGAAAGAACATAGGCTACTTTTTATCCCGGAATTCCCACGGGAAAACTTTTTAAGGCGAAGCGAAGCGCGTGGGAACAGCTAGTATTTTTATATTTTTAATCATTCTCTGCTAGATATAGGCCTGCTGTATACAGGATGTTGCAAGAAGGGTACACTAAGCCGAATGGGGGTGACTCAGGTGGTCATTCTGAAAAACTTTTATTCTACTTTACTTTCAACATTCACGAAAAAATAATTGTTTTTTTATAGGAACTTTGTTTGTCAAGTGTATTTTTACTATGGAACCAATTTTCAATTTGTAAAAGTCGTATAACAAAAGTTGTTTAGAATGACTTACTGAGTAACCCGTTTCAGCTTATTATACCACTTTTTCAACAACCTGTATATGCAAAACAAAATATCTAGGTTTTTAAATTACTTGAAAGTCTTACCGAGGTACAAAACATAAGAGTTGTTTCGAATGCGGTTTACAATAGCCACTTCAGCATCGGGCAACAAATCAAGGGTTTCAATTTCTGTTGGTATGGTTTCGCCTCCGTCTTTATTTAGGATGAACCAATGAAAAGGGCGACGAAATTTCGTATTATTATTGGCCTGAAATAGAATGTCTTCAATCACTTTGAGAAACCTAAGGTACAAAGTTATAGTAGCTGTAGAGGCTAGGGCTGAATCTTCGATTATCTTGAAAGTCATTTAAAACCTACTTGAATATTCACTGGTTGATGATGATGAAGAGTCTACAATGGACCTTACCAGGGTTTTTTAATTAACTCATTGTCCAGACCTTTTCCAAAATGTACTTTGTAGAGTTGCACGAAGCATCTACCAAGAACACGACATGATGCTCTGGCAATAGACGAGTGAACAGTGTTTCCTCATCGTAGAATTTTATAAGAATCGATTTTTCCAAGTTTCCGAGGCTTTTCGTCAAGTTCATTTTCAACTCTGAAAAAAAAATGAGTGTTAATTTTAATCTTCCTAGGAATCTAAAACATAGTTAAGTACCTACTAGATATTTAAATAATTGTAGTTTTTAATGACGTGTATAAATTCTTATTTTAATATTATTTTATGTAACCAGTAAAGCCATACGATAAATAAACTAGATGTACATATATTATAGACGTGTAGATATCGGTACATTTATTATTAGTATTCACATAGACTAATTAGTGTATTAGTCTATGGTACTGGCATAGATGGTACTGGCTTATACTAGTAGGTACACTAGTATAAGTAACTAAGTACTTATGTATTTTTAGGTACCTTTTAACGAATCTTTTCTAGCACTTACTTGAATCCCAACAAACAGATGCAATAACGACAGACGGTCTGTAGTAATACTTCAAAACATCTCTTATAAAATTCAGTTTAATTTCTTCGTCTGTTAATCCGAAACTAATTTGAAGTGAAGAAAATAGCAACAAAAACACCAAGTTACTGCATTTAAACCACATCATATTTTACTCGTTATTCGGTCAAATTAGGAACGATATCGCGATAGACGGATCATGGATGGCCGATTGTAATATTATCTAGGTACTTGACTTACACAACTGAATAACGACCAGAAGTATGGTGATCTACAATCACATCCAGCAAATGTATGTACCTATATTAGGTACGTACCTGGAAGTGGCTCACCAGCCTTCATCATTAGTTCTAAACAATTTACAGCATAATTGTATCTTAGGTCTGTAGAGGTGGCAATTAGTAGCTAAGTGCCAGTTGGGTGCCTGGAATTAAGGATTCCTAGTTTGTGCAGGTATGATAATACTAGGTTCATTGAATAATCGTTGTAATTGTAAAGGTACCTAATATATCTATTCATATAGGGTGTATGATATATTATACAATATGAATTATATTGTTTCCTCCATCAATATTCGAGAGCAACAATAATACATACATTACCAATATTTAAACAATACATCATTCTCGTAATAAGTAATACATACATAATTATCATAAGTAAGTATATAACTAATTGACCGTGATTCAAAAAAGAGTGATACGAAGACTCATACATCGATAACGTATCTAGAATTGACGATAATCTGCCCAATGATAAAAGGCAAATTAGCAAAACATTCATTGTCTGCAGCGGTATTCTGTTTATTTAAGTGCTAAAAAAATAAAAACGGAAATGAACTTGAAAATAATTATTTTACTCATCTTTAGCGTAGTAGCCCAGACTTTGGGTAAGTAAAAAACCTAAGTATTTAGTTACTTATGAATCAATCACAATCACTGTCCTCAAAGAAATGGTTCCCAGTTCCCAGAGCAGAAAGTAAATTAACCCAACATCAAATATCATCCCTAATTAACTCATATTAGGGACAAAAACTTACTGTCAAGTTCCGGAACTTTTATGTACTTTGGCAAAGTATTTCTTTTATATACCGATGTCATCTTCTTCTGGCATGAAATTTTTTGTTGGAAGTAAACATTTAAGGCCGCCCTAGCTTTAAAGTGCGTATAGACTACAACGTCTACAACATTTATCTGTAACAGAACAACGAGCTGCTCTCCGTAGTTCTAGTGTATCATCCTTTTACGAAATATTTATCATGTTTTCGCCTGTATTGTACCATTCGTAAGAACGTTAGGTACGTTACAAAGAAATGCTTGACAAAATTTTGTAGTATATACTCACCTTTACGTTATGTAGCAAAATTCAGGTCAGGATTCCCATATTCATGATGATTATACAGTGTTTGGTTTTTCGGACCCAAAAAACTTTAAGGGTGGAATCTACGAGTAATTTCATCGAGAAAAAACCAGTAACTTGTTTTCCATCCTCAGGTCAACAGAAGAGATGCTACGCGTGCAGTTTCTCCAACACGGACACCGACACGTCCTGTCTGTACATCACGGAGAAGACTAACAGAGTCGAGTGCAACTCCAAGTACTGCACGATATACCGGCAAGAGTTTGTGGCAAGTATTTTAAGTAGTAAAAGAAATAACATTTAAGTTTAAGTTAAACCAAGTAAAAACTACACGGTAGAGCAAATCACACATGAAACAAAAACAAATCCAATAAAGGCTACTATTTACAACTAACCACAGCCAACCCCTATCCTCATGTTTTAGACCCAGACCTATGTGTCTATAGACACACATATTAAACTTATAAAACCCCTGTTTAACTATTCTTGATCAAAAAACGTTTTCATTCAAGAAAACTTTACCTGTCGTACAGTAATGTTTATCTACGTAGTTACTTGACTATTTCGATATTTTATTTATTTCAGGATCCGTCCGGACGAGTGTCAAGTTTCCTCAGAGGGTGCGAGGAGACTCCTGACTTCCTGAACCATGACATAGTGGACCCCACGTACCGGACTTACTACAGGGCTTGTACGAATGACCTGTGCAACATTGGTAAGTTATCGTTGATAGCGTAGGTAACTAAACTAATCTTATGTCCCTTTGTAGCTTCACTCAGTTCCTCAGATTGTATTACCCGTGTACCTAAAGTACCTAGGTACATAATTATTATATCCCATGCATGCTCCTGCATGTGCCTAGGTAGGTATGCACAAAATGGACAGGTAAGTACCTAATTTGCTATGACCGATTACTATTATTATTTTTTCAGGCGACGGCATCCAGTCAATTACCGGAGGTCAATTATCACCAGTTCCGGAATATAACGGAGTCAATTTGTTGGTGCCCGGAACTGGCAAAGCTTCTGCTGCTACACACATACAAATATCCTCATTTCTTGTTTTTATTGCGATTATTTTTAAGTTTATAATGGCCTAGATTCAACCTATGTAAAAGTAAATTGTATTTACCTACCTCTAACTATAATAAAGTATAGCAATTTAATATAATAAAGTTTAGCAAATTTTTAACTAATTCTTGTGTATTTCTGTATTTAAAAGTTTACTTATCCCTTACTTGAACCCCTATATCACTTCCGGTTCCGTATTAATATTAGTATTTTTTACTGATTTCCGGATCCTATTTTACAGGAAGTACCAACCCTTGACTCTTTACCATGATTTTAAAAACACTTGACTTAAACATGCTTACTTCCGGTTCTCTTTCAATATTAGTATTTTTTTACTGATTTTCGGATCCTATTTGACCGGAAATACCAACCCTTAGACAAATAAATTTTGGATAGATAAACTTACGTTTACGAAGCTAGTTATAATTAAGTAGGTATACTCACCAATTAAAATCGTTACCATAGCAACTTATTACCATTACATTACATTACAATCGGCATTCATTTTACTAAAATAGTATTTTAAATATTTTTATTCCTTTTTACGTGAAAATTCTTTCATTCAGTCGATTTCCTTGCCACTGAAACTGAACGCAACAGCTGAAAGTGACATGACAGTTCGATAATTTGTGCAAAATGTCATCCAAAGACGTAGGTTATGTTGTCTTTATTTATTAAAAAATGAAATTATTAACTTAAGTAGTCCATTATAGTGGTTAATATCCAATCATGACAACTTCTCCAACAAAATCCAAACCGAAGCTGTCACTGAGGAAGCGCTTGTTTGTGAAAAAGTCCCCGAAAGTTGGCTGCTATGTCGATACGGATTCTAATGACGAATTGAACCAATCAGGGTCCCGGCCGATCTCCCCAGCTGATCCGTTCATAGCGCACAGCGCGTACCAGACGGACGGCCACCTGGACCACTCTGATCATCAGAAGAATGATTCGAGAGAATCTCCGCGCTGCAGTCCGGGAGACGGGCAGAATGACCACAAACACGGAGATAATCACAACCACAGATGCTGCCGAACCTTCTTCCGAAGGTCTCGACCTAAAAGCCTGGTAGAGTACCATTCCTCAAAGGAGGGCTCAAAGCCTGGAAGCCCCGTGGACCACTCCATCCTCAGTGACAGCTCCAACACACACACCAGATCCGAAGAAATACCCAAAGTTACTGTGAAATTCCCTCAAAGTGAGGAAACAAAGAGGTACTTTGAGCATTTGAGTAATTCATTTGAAACATCCAAGGCCAAAGGAAAATTGTTTGTTAAGAGGTTGTCAGCTGATCACATCATTGCATCTGAGAGTAAACCTCTCTATCGGTCAACATCTCCTGAGAGTGATAGAAGCAGCTCGCTGGACAGGAAACGAAGGTTAGCATCTGTTTAATTATTCACTAGAATATCTTGGCAGATACATTTACACTTTCTACCACAAACTTTCTACTCATTTCTATATACATTTTAACCATGAACTTCGTACTTCTTCTTGACATTTTACTACTGTATACTGGCATGCACTGAGTGAGTTTGTTACAACAGGGCTCGGTCCACCATCACCCACCCAGCGTCCCGCGCTGGCAGCACCGACAGCCTGGTCCGGAACTCATTACTTGCCGCACAGGTCTTGCGACTCATACCCACTAAAGAGGCTCGGGAAAGGTTGGCTTTTATTCATCCTTTCTTATCATCATTCATTTCTTTTTATCATTGTTCATCTGTGGCAGTATTGTACTATGCTGTCTTGTTAATCCTATTCCAAGTATCATTCTTGATAAAATTGCTTTGAGGAATTATTCTTGAGCTTGAGCTTGTAAGCTATTTATAAGTTAAGCAGGTAATTAAGTTAAGTGTGTACATAGAATGTGTAAATATGGCTTAAACAGAAGACATCATTATAACCATATATGTAAATGCTCACATACAACATTGAATTTTTCATGTTACATAAAGATCTATTGATAATAATTTTGTTTTTCAATGTTGTGACAGTGTTACCAAAAACCCCACCCCCAACCAAAACATAAATAAACTAAATAACTGTGTTCTTATTTTGATAACCATTCCTGGAATGATAAATCCTTTGAGTCCCATTTTTATATATATATGTGCGTAGCGCTAAATCACCGCAAACCTTTAAAACACTGGTAAAAAATCATTATCTATCATTGTAAGTAGTCCGTGTCTGTATTATATGTCTTTTACAATTTGTATAGTATAATAATGTTATTTAATTAACTAAGTATATATGTATGTTTGTATAATATGTATGTATATAATTATGTATAGTATGTATTGTTTATGGTATGTATTATAGTAGTATTATAGGTTTATATTAGGCTATTATAAGTAGGTACATAGTTAGTTATATTATTATTTTGTTAATGTTGGTACACCGCCCTCTAAATTGTCACTTTGTTTCCGCTATATATAAGGTTGCCTGTAAGAGATCGCCCTCAGCGATAAGGCCGCCTATTGTACATTAGTTCTAGTCTATAAGTATGTTTTTTTGTATGTCTGATTTATGTGGTGTTCAATAAAGCAATATTCTATTCTATTCTATTCTATTCTATTTTTATGTACTTAAATAAAAAAATATACCAACCCAGTTAATATCATTGTATATATTTTCAGGAACTTCTTGCATGGAAGATTGGCATCTCACTCTCTTTTGGGGGCAGCTGAATTAGAACATGTGTTTCCAGACAGAGAGGTCACTATATTTGTCGGCACATGGAATATGAATGGACAAGCACCACCACAGTGAGTTAGACTTAATTATTATCATCAGTCAATTACTATATTATACCATTTTGTACATATGCCTCTTGGCCTCTCGGCATGGACTTAGTTGGTGCTTAATTGCTTATGGATTAAGAACATAGTTTTAACCTCTTAGTAGTTATAAAATTAACAATGAATATCTGAAAAAAATTTGATCACTTGAAAATGGCTTGGTATCAAAACCTTTCTTTGATATGCTTCACCCACAGACAGATAAATGTAATAAAATTAAGTTGTAGAAATTGACTGCAGACCCAAGATATAAAACCTAGTAGTAGTGGAATGAGGCAGTATGCCCAGCAGTGGATAATTATTATGAGCTGATAATGATGATGATTCTTTAAGCGTCCTTTGACAAAGATCATTCAGGATGGAAAATACAGAAACTATATACTTACCAAAAAAACTATCCAGAAGCCATTCTATCACTATTCCATTCCCTATTTGTCTCATTTTTCTTATGTGTATGTTATTCTTTTTTCCAGGGACCTAGCCGACTTCATTTTCCCCAAGGAAGTGGAGCACGTGCCGGACATCTTCGCGATCGGCACCCAGGAGTCGTTCTCTGAACGCACCGAGTGGGAGATCACCATACAGGAGGTGCTGGGGCCCACGCACCTGTTGATACACTCTCACTATCTAGGTATGTGTCTAAAAATGTTTGAATCAGCAGGTATGAGATAAACACCGATCAAAGTACTTAAATTATATCGAAGATCATGGAGTGCATATTTGTGGTGTGATTGATAAGTCAAATTCGCCTGCCAAGCGTGGACAATGGACATGTGTCTAACAATGGATCTTGTCAATCTGAAATAAAATCATATATTTAAACTATTCAATGAAAACTTCTATGTTTCAGGAACCCTTCACCTAACCATTTTCATTCGGCGAGACCTCATTTGGTACTGTTCTTTGCCTGAAGACGCCAATCTGTCAGTCCGGCCAGGAACGGCTTTTAGGACGAAAGGAGCTGTTGCCATCTCTTTCGCACTATTCGGTTCAACATTTTTATTCGTCACTGCGCATTTGACAGCGCACCAGGAGAAAGTTAAAGAAAGAGTTTCAGATATAAAGAGGATTATCAGATCTATAGATTTGCCGAAGAATCTGCCGTGTAGGCATAAAAGCAAAGGTTAGTAAATAAAAACACAGATCTATTTATACAAAAACGTGTGTTTGAAATGCCGGATATTCTATCTCGCATCACATTTTAGATTAGTATCACTGAGAAAATGAAGACATGAGTTTCAAAGGATGACTAATTTACCCAATATTTTATAGATTTCATGTTTTCCAGATGTGACAAATAATTTCGACTATGTATTCTGGTGCGGTGACTTGAACTTTCGCCTTGGGGAGCCCCGGGCGGCGCTCTTGAGATGGATCGAGGAAACTGAGGTAAATAAAACCATCACTCATCTGCTGCTTCTTTCATCTAATTTTACAATATATAACAATTAAAAGAGAACCCCTAAGTCTGCGGGTACGAAACTTGCGACGGGCGGAGCGACGACGGCTGCCCCGTCGTCACTCGTTTCGTACACAACGCTATTTTTTAATGAATTTGATTACATTCGCCGTCGCGCCGCCCCGCCGTCGCTTCGCCCGTCGCCAAGTTTCTTACCCACAGCCTATAGAGTGTTTTAGGTTAGCGCCAGTTATTAAATTAATACATTTTTTTACAGTTTCCGTTGCCACATCACCTACCCCACGGTCTGCTGCACGCGGACCAGCTCACAGCCGTGCTGGAGGACGGCGCCGCCTTCCGGGACTTCCGCGAGGCGCCCATCACCTTCCCGCCCACTTACAAGGTAACACATAGCAACATGCTGAGTGTGCCACCTCTTGCCCCACGGTCTGCTGCACGCGGACCAGCTCACAGCCGTGCTGGAGGACGGCGCCGCCTTCCGGGACTTCCGCGAGGCGCCCATCACCTTCCCGCCCACTTACAAGGTAACACATAGCAACATGCTGAGTGTGCCACCTCTTTCCCCACGGTCTGCTGCACGCGGACCAGCTCACAGCCGTGCTGGAGGACGGCGCCGCCTTCCGGGACTTCCGCGAGGCGCCCATCACCTTCCCGCCCACTTACAAGGTAACACATAGCAACATGCTGAGTGTGCCACCTCTTGCCCCACGGTCTGCTGCACGCGGACCAGCTCACAGCCGTGCTGGAGGACGGCGCCGCCTTCCGGGACTTCCGCGAGGCGCCCATCACCTTCCCGCCCACTTACAAGGTAACACATAGCAACATGCTGAGTGTGTCACCTCTTGCCCCACGGTCTGCTGCACGCGGACCAGCTCACAGCCGTGCTGGAGGACGGCGCCGCCTTCCGGGACTTCCGCGAGGCGCCCATCACCTTCCCGCCCACTTACAAGGTAACACATAGCAACATGCTGAGTGTGCCACCTCTTGCCCCACGGTCTGCTGCACGCGGACCAGCTCACAGCCGTGCTGGAGGACGGCGCCGCCTTCCGGGACTTCCGCGAGGCGCCCATCACCTTCCCGCCCACTTACAAGGTAACACATAGCAACATGCTGAGTGTGCCACCTCTTGCCCCACGGTCTGCTGCACGCGGACCAGCTCACAGCCGTGCTGGAGGACGGCGCCGCCTTCCGGGACTTCCGCGAGGCGCCCATCACCTTCCCGCCCACTTACAAGGTAACACATAGCAACATGCTGAGTGTGCCACCTCTTGCCCCACGGTCTGCTGCACGCGGACCAGCTCACAGCCGTGCTGGAGGACGGCGCCGCCTTCCGGGACTTCCGCGAGGCGCCCATCACCTTCCCGCCCACTTACAAGGTAACACATAGCAACATGCTGAGTGTGCCACCTCTTGCCCCACGGTCTGCTGCACGCGGACCAGCTCACAGCCGTGCTGGAGGACGGCGCCGCCTTCCGGGACTTCCGCGAGGCGCCCATCACCTTCCCGCCCACTTACAAGGTAACACATAGCAACATGCTGAGTGTGCCACCTCTTTCCCCACGGTCTGCTGCACGCGGACCAGCTCACAGCCGTGCTGGAGGACGGCGCCGCCTTCCGGGACTTCCGCGAGGCGCCCATCACCTTCCCGCCCACTTACAAGGTAACACATAGCAACATGCTGAGTGTGGACCTTTTTGTCTCTATTGCTATTTTTCAAAGTAACTTTATTATTTTTTTCATATCTTTAGGTGCCATTTTTATAATGAAGACCATAGGATTTCTAAATATTAAAGAGTTTGCGTAAGTAAACGTTTCCGATACTGTACTACCGCGGCGGATGAACAAAGGATTCCGTAATCTTATGCCAATTCCTCCAAATTTCTCAACGAGAACAATAACCATGGTTGTCACCTTATCATAACCAATATTATGTTCATTCCAGTACGACCCGGGCACGCAAGTGTTCGACACGTCGAGCAAGCAGCGCGCGCCCGCCTACACCGACCGCATCCTGTACAAGGCCAGGACCATGACCAGAGACTCCACCTCCGCCTTCTCAGGTAGGCACTGCCACTATTTAGTAAAGTGATTTTAAGTTCCCAATATAAAATGTTACTATGCTATACAAGAACCAATGATTTTAAAAGGAAGGATACGCCCGTCAGAACGTTGTGTCAAAAGAAAATGACACCTGCGCGCTGGCCCTAATTCATACATATTATGACAGATTTATGAGATTTTAGGGCCAACGCGAGGGTGTCATTTTCTAGAGCAGTTGGACATGTCCTTACGCTAGTAATATATAAGTCAATGACAAGAACGCATTTCAATCAGTCCTCTCTTTGGCTGTTTTCATCACGCATGCGGGATTGCTCCGCACGCGGCCATACGTATGACAGAATAAGAATTACGAATATGCTCGCGAGATGCTGAAAAATGGTGGCCATACCGCATGCGAAATATATCCCGCACGCTGTTAAAAACAGCCTTTAGGTAACCACAGACCGCAAATTTCGCAAAACGTATTTTTCGTAAAACACCCACCTTTTTTAAAAATAATATAAGCAAAGTTAACAACAAATTAGGCTTCGCTACTTTAAAAATAAAATAAGAACTTACTCAGCAATTACATGACTTTAGTTTTGTAATTTCGGAAATGAGAAGTTATAATTAAATCCTCGTACTGACATAGGTACTGCTCATGAAAAATTTAACATACAACATCTTCGCAGGTTTCCGTCGCGTGAGTTCGCAGCCAGCGTCGTGCGGGCTCAAGAACCTGGCGTACAACTCGGTGCAGTCCATCGTGACGAGCGACCACAAGCCCGTGTGGAGCCTGTTCTCCGCCTCGCTGCGTCCCGGCACCGACATGTGAGCTTATTTAATATTACTTACTTGATATAAGCTAGCTTACTTATGCGCGATCAAACATGTTGATGTCGACATGTGAGATCAATGGTTCAATCAAGAAATAAACAGGGTGTCCCATTAGTCAACGTCATGCCGGTAGGACGAGATACAAATCGTCATTCTATTTTTTGTTCCTGGGAAATTTGCGGTGTATTTTTTTTCTACGCACCTTGTGGTTTGTATGTTGTGGCCGAGGCAGTTTAGACTCTAAACTTAGCATAAACTAATTGGCAGTACCTGGATGTGGAAAGCCGACAACATATGTGATGGAAATTTGCAATGTAAATAGAGAAAGCCAGTAACAATATTTCTGATGGCCCTAATGCCTTTAGCATTTTTCATCTAATATCAAAAAAGCCAAATACCATTTCGAGATTAATTATAACGGGAAGGAAAAAAAACACTAATCTAAATATCCTCTCCCACAGAGTACCGTTAGCGGCCGGCCTCTTCAACAGGGAGGTGTATCTCGAAGGCATCAAGCGACGCCGCGCGCTGCTGGACCACGCGCCAGGTACCTCCGCCATATGCACCGTACAATAACTAATGTCCGATTTTATCAACGTCCCTAAACTGACCCGCACCTCCCCGGAGAAAACCCCTACAGCGAGTTGGTACTGTTGATAAAATCGACCCCTAAACCCCGCGGGAATAAAACCACTATTGATTATTTTTTACGGTAAAGTTGGTACTGAAAGTAGTGATTTTAGACTCGCGGTTTTTCATATGACTTTTTAATAACTGAATTTAAAGGTTTGATGGTAATTTTAATGGACTACAAAGGTATACGCATGTGCAATTTGCGGTGCAGTGTTAGGACCAACGTTTTAACTTTCACCATGATTCGATTTGACCAAAAATTTTTTGTTGGACGGCACAAGTATGCACACATACTATTTTTTTCTCTAGTTTACCAAATTTTTATTTTACTTTATGGATATACATATTTATTTCTATATGTTAGCTTTAATTTTTTTTAATCCAAAGAATATTGACAGTATTTTATTTACCTATGTTGTTAGATTATATTATGTTCTCTTCTTTTGTTAGTTGTAAATTGTGTTGTTATTTCATGATTATTATTTCACGGTTATTAGTAAGTGACCTTTCTTTCGTATCTAATTAAAATATCTATGTTGATGATTATAACAAAGAAAGGATAAATATGATTGTTCACTTTAGAAAAGTGAAAAAGACATTATATTATAAATAGTATATAATGTTTACAAGATAAAAGTATAACTTTCAACTACAAAATAAAGTTTATGTAGATACATAAAGTACTTTCTTAAAAGACAAATCTAGTCAGTAAATACAATGAAGTATTTGATGTGAACGCTACGCATAGTCCTAGTTTGAAACTATCGCTTGTTATGCAAATAATTTAGGATTATTATTGTGTAAGTTAGCTAAAAACTTGCAGTATTTTGATTTATAGGGTGTATGATTTTTTTTAAATTCTGTTCTTATTTAAAAGACAAGTGTAAGTAAGGTTTATATTATGTGGTTTAACCTCTAGAATGCCGTGTGCCAGATCTGTCCCAACCCCCCTTGTCTGCCTAGTGACAGATCTGTCCCAAGAGCACTTCATCGCGATTTTTGTGATTTTAGTTATTAATTACCATGAAATAGAGTATGAAATCACCTGTAATTTATTCTATATGAATGAAACAACCATCGACAACATTCATTGAGTCAAAAACTTCACTTGTTTACTAGTAGCGCGAAATTCAAATTTTGGTACTTTGAATAGTCCTTGTACTCGCGACTGTTGGTAATAAAATTGTGATTTCGTATGGAAAACACGTCAAAAGGTAAGTAAATACTATGTTTTCTTGTTATTTATTCAATTTTGAAGGTATAGTGATAAATCAATAGTATAAAAAAAATACAAAAAATCGAGTTTTTATCGATCTAAAACTGTACCGGATTATTGCCTGAAGGCTGCGTAACTTTGTAAGCTGTTTTCTAGACTGTTCTGTAAAAATATCAATAAATAATTTATTTCATTTATAAAGATAATTTTATTGATAATACATATTTATATGGGTTTATTCAATAAATAGCCAAAATATTAGAGAAAATCAATAATTATCAAGGTGCATCCAAAATTCACACACACACATACGCAACAAAATGGCTGCCGCTCGTGTATGTACACGAAGTGCGTTGGGTTGTTATACAGCGTGTTTTATTTTTTAGGATCATCGCTCTAGTGAATGTGAAGTTTTAGGCTCTTTAGAATGATATCGATGTGTAGATGAGTGTGAGAGGGTGATCACCTGTCCTATTTATATAAATAAATATATGTATTTATATATGTATATATTTATAGTATCATATTTGTTGAAAGTAGGTTAACAAATAAGTAAATATGATTCAGTAAGTAACTTACGTTTAAGTTTTTATAATTTAGAATGCTAAAATACGAAACATTATAAAAATATTATCATTCATGTTTTATTTCATCAAAAGTGAACACCCTTGATTTGGGACAGATCTGTCTCACGGCGCACTGGAGCAAGCTCTTGTCATACAGAAAATGGAGTCTTTTGAAATAAATCAAATTATAGTCAGTTTTCAAAATATAAATTATGAATCTATTTCCTCTAGAGTTTATACTTTATTGATATCTGTTGATAGCTATATAATCTCTTCAAGTAATAATTATCAAAAAAACCTGGATTGAAACTAAAATTATAATGAAATAGAGGTATTTTTCTGTGATGGGTGCAGTTTCAAGTAAAAATCTGTAATCAATGACCTATAGAAATCAAATAAAACTATTGTAACCAATAAAATTCATTGTAACACGTTCATTAGCTATCTGACAATAAATTACAATCGATACATTATTGAGTACCAAACAATAATACCCAAATATTAATATAAATGTGATTCCCGCGCGGGCGCTCTCTACTGTCAAAAAGCGCCGGCAGACGGCAGTTACATGTGTGCGCGGCTGTTCGGCATAGGAAAGGTTAAAAGTACCTATTTAATTGATTGAATATGTCAAAGTAAGCGACTATATTTCTGCGTGGTATATAATACGTGATTTATATATATTATGCTTTATGCTACCAAATTTTGTTCGAATATCTTCTATAATAAATTATAACGCTATATGTATAACGTCAGCGATGACATTTATAGATCTCTGATCTATAAATCTCAAACTAGTATGAATTTAATTAAAATTTCTATCTATGAAATCAATTAAAATCGCTCTAAGAGCTGTTTTTCTAACAATACCAGGTCGATTAGTGGTAATACAACTTTTTTCATTAAATGAAATTAATTGGATAATTATTAAATTATTTTTCATAATACCAATCTACGAGTATGAATGCACTATCGCATTAATGATATGAGCTTTTTCATGATGTTACAAACCGTCTTGAACTAAAACGTGTTACCTACGTTTTTCTGTTAAGTTATTTTTACAAATAGTATTTGTTTGGTATGAAAAATTGGTTCGTTTTTTCCATGGCATAGTTTTGTAACCATGTAAGCAATTTAAAGTTATTATCAATTATACTTAACTTAAATAGGATTTCACTAGATAAGAAGTAAACTTTTCACCAAAGTGAAATTTTAATAAGAAATTGTTACCTAAGTCCTATTAGTATTGATTCATACCTACTCAAAATTTTAATAAGTAAGTAATTCTTTATTAGTAACTGTTCTATCGTGTGTGAATTCCTGTAAACAAGGGTTAAATTCCTGTGAAATGCAATAACTACTTAATTAAATCAAGATCATAATAATTGTATAAATTAACAAAACTGTCTTCCAAACCTGTGTATTGTGAAAGATTTTTCATACCTGAACACCAGCTTAAATAATTAGTTATATATATTATATTTTTTGTAACATCTAGCAAGTACAAAAATCATGATAATACCAATGTAGGATTCTCGGAGGTGGGAAGAGTATAGATCGATGCTATAAGCATGCTATTTATGACCCCAAAAAGAACAACCAACTTTAGTTCAAAGATTTCGTTCAATAATAAAATGAAGGGGGGCCTGATCACTTTATTTTTTTCAGCATGATAACGGAAGTTGCTTGTGAAAGAATACGATGTCCACAAGGCAACTTGAATATGTCTATATAGCTAGTATAGCTCTTAAATACCTGCATAGTTTTTCAATATGCTCTTCCCACCTCTTCCGCAAATCGTTAGATAGGCACTATCGGGGAATCGGCCGGTTTAATGGTGTCCGTCTACCAGAGGAAAGCGGGCCAGCGGAGCGGCAGGCGAGGTAAAAAATTAACAATGAAATTGCTTAAAAACTCCAATCATAAAAGCATCACACACCGCTCCGCTGGGAAACGCTCGGCTCTGTTGGACATTGATCCTAGAAGTTTACTTGGGTAGGTGTTTGCGATAGTACCTATGAGAAGATGGTCCAGAGATCGGGAAGGACAATTTCACATTGGTGTGTTATTATAAGAATTTTAGCTAATGTATTAATAAATACTAATATATTTTATAGTACCTATGTTATTATCAGTATTAGTTACTGTGCTATTACATATCAGCTCTCCTAGACATTAACCCAAGCGGTTGATACGTGTAGCCTTACATACGCTTATTAAATTAACATTATTAATGCAATGCAGCAATACATAATTTATGTTTGTCTAGGGGGGCAGATGTCATGTGAATAATTATGTTAGAATACCTGCTTAGTATTTTAATTATTGATAAGTTTGATAACTGACCTTGCACAATGTGGAGTCTAGTCGCACAAAGTATTACTTATACATATATTTTGTGTTTATTTTGTTGTTGTAAATTATTTAAATGTTTTAGGTTAAGAGCTTAACTGTTTTAAGAAGGCGACTGTGTTCCACCACTCTTATAATCAAATCAAATCAATGGTAGCAATTTTGAAGCACTGTTAACGAAGTTAAGGCAATTTTCCAGTCGGTCAATAATTACTTCGACTGTTGGTGCCTAAACTACACCTCACTGGGGTATTCGTGTTGTGGTATAACTCCCGCAAACAAAGAAACAGTAGAAAAATGGCGGCCGTCTCATAGGTGGGAGTAGGAAGGATATTGACAGACCTACGAATACAGCGAGGTAGCCTACATTTTTGTATTTTTTCTTTGTTCACGGACGTTATATTATGAAGGGAAAGTAAAAAATATTTGTGTTCTAAGCATAGCGCATGTAGTTTAAAAAACGTGAACTTATAAGCGTCATCACAATGAGAGCGAAATGTTGTAGACAGTCAGAAAGATAGTCAGACATATTATGACTTATTTATGAATATGACATAAAACATCCGATACAAGACAGAATATGACTCTAATTTATAATAATATTATGACAAGAGAGGTCGGACATAGTAAAAGGTTGTATGAACTATATTCCGGCCTATATTACCGGTCGGTAATATTTGTCTTTTATATGTGGTAATTTATTAGCTTCTTATAATGTTTATTCGCTTCTTTATAATAATTATACTGATAAAATAGAATCGCAACGGCGCAAGCGTGTTAATGTGAGGGTAGGAACAATATTAACAGTATTTTTTAAACTACTTAAGTACAATCAAGTCGACAAATATGACGCCAATAATTGCTAGTCCATTTTCAAGATTGTTTATTTACATGGAATACTTGTCACTAATTAATAATAAGATATACTTTTGTATTTGTACAGATAATAAGAAATGTTATTAAATGCTAAATAAAGTTAAATTTTCGTGCATTAATTTTGTATTTTTCCTTATAAAATCGCTTCACATACACTCGTCCAAACAAAACTAGACTTCATTAACACGTCGTATTTTCCATACTTATTCTATTTTCCAGCATTCACATTATTGTAGTACCATTCTGATGAGCCCCAACCGTTCATATCGTTAACTTTGTAAGAGCACCATCTCTCATAGAACTTCGCTTCTCGGTTCTTCCCCATGAAGAAAGTTGTTTCATCCTTCACCGACACTTGCACATGACAGGTTTGACCGCCTAAAAACAAAAGACATAAAATTTAGAATTTCAACATAAAAATACTTTGGTAAAAAATAATTAAGTAGGTCTTTTATAATTCACCAGACATAATAATTTATCAATCAAACTTCATAGGACACTTGCTATATTTTATTCAAGAACAAGTTTATAATCTTGTTATTCTTTTTGTTTTCATTTCAATTACTTTACAGTCCTTACCAATATTAAAAGAGAAGCCATAATCCCGTGGCAATGTCTGGTTTTCCCCGTGTTCGTAGAGCTTGAAGCTGCTGGATCGTATCGGCTTCACCGTCTGCTCAGACTTGCGGCCGTAATAGCCGATTGTCAAGCTGTAATGAGTAAATAGAGCCATTAGAATAAATTTATAACGGTAGCCAAGAAGTTAAGTAACTATATATATTTATTATTTGGGTGACCATTTCAGTACAATTCACTTATGATACACATCTAGAATCTAGATGTCCAGGTTTCCTCACGATGATTTCCTTCACCGTAAGAGCGCTGGTATACATTATACATAAATTCCAAAGAACTCATTGGTACAGAGGGCACTCTCAAAAGCCTTGTTACTATGAGAGGGGGGTCAGGTTTCTCTGCCCCTGACCGTACATGTCAGCGCCGAGATTACGAACCCGCATCTCTGGCGTGAGAAGCTACCACCACTCTCAATTTCATATCTTGGCAGATGGCACTTCTGTTTTAATTCAAAATGGCCGCTATGTTGAATAGTGAAGCCACTTACTGCGAGACGGTGAGCGGCTGCGAGGCGGCGCCGACCGCGACGCAGTCCCCGTTCTCGAGGTGGATGAAGTGGTACACGTAGCGGTGGATGTTGTTCCAGTCTCTGTGCTCGCCTGGATAAGACATAACACATTTAATTATTGTAGGTGTATGGCGATACATACTTGCAATTTTGTCCAAAAATGGCGGCAAGATAGTGTCAATAGCAGCTCATAAGACGAAAATTTTGAATATTTTGGCGACGCGTCGTTAAATTTAATGTCGTTTTTAGTGTCCCACGTTGAGGCCACGGGAAAAAATTCCCCTAGTTATAAAGAGTTAAAATAAGTTGGCTGGGTAAGGAATGAGTAGGACCTATTCAGCTTAGATATATCCTTGCCCATTTCTTCAGCCGATTTAGTCTGTCACGTCAGATCAGCAAAGCCAGTATGAGGGAAGGGGCAGGAATAGCCAAATACTGCTGAATTTACATGTACTTACTGGAATTATGATCGCGTACGCATGGCATCTTCAGCTGGTGAGTGGTTCCATCAATGTTGACGGTGCCTACGACCTCGCCAATCTGCTCGTAGTGGGTCTGGCGGTTTCTGGAAAGAGAAAATAGAAATCTTAGGATTGCGCAACGCTTAATATAACGGTAAAGTAAAAATAACATACTTATGATTTAAATAAGTTTATAGTTACTTCCTAACGGAAAATAGACAGGCACCAGGTACCCAGTCTTTAATAAACAGTATTCGTTATTGTTCATCAAAGCAGGTAGTGGCTGGTTGAGGAAGGTCGAAGGCAGCAGGGAGTTAGTTATTGGCGCTTCTCGAGGAGGCTTATTATGCCCAGCAGTAGATGATGAAGTTACAGAATAGCATCTGGTAGGTACAAAGAAAGCTCCACTCGAATAAAATCAATAATGGATGCCTACTTCTTAAGGTTCTTAAAGAAGTCGGCCGACCAAGGTTCCCTTGCTACGTCTTTGGCCATGCTGAGGGGAGATATTTCTTCATAATTGAACGGAGCAAAGGCGGTACTCCATGTAAGACTCAATTCTACTTTCACTGTCTTTTCCGGATCTGATGTTAATCTGTAAATATAAAAACAATAATGTTAGGTAAGATTAGAATTTGAATCGATATCACTGAAATGAGCGATAACAATCAGCAGATGATATCGATAAACATGAATAATGTTTAGCGTTGTGAGCTGTGAGTTTATCACACCGCAAGTTTTCTGTAACTACTATTCACTATCATCCATCATGTAGGTATACTCACTTACTAAACACTGCCGTGAATAAAGAAACATTATGAAGATGGCGGCTGTTAGCTATGCTATCATGCTATCTAGCTCTAGTAGTAGGGCAAGATAGCAAGAGTTTACAAGTAATTTTCATATAGTTCTTTATTCAAGGAGCTATGTATGGAGTTTATGTAAAAGGTAACTCTAGTTTTAAAGGTCAACTGACCTCATATCACCGTTGTACTGTATCCTCCAAGACCGCATAGGGACAAGCTTCTCAATGCGGATTCCCTCGGCGCTGTAGCCGCCAGCTTCATCGTCTTTCTGCTCGAGGTATGAGTCCGGTAACTTCGGTGACAACATCAGCTCTTTGCCTTCCACCTGTAAGAGTCATCATTAGAATATAGGTACCTATTGCTATAATTTTTAAACTGACAAAGGTAGGTAGTCCTCATCATAACTTTATTAATGAGAGGATAGGTATACTATACTACGTAATTTAATTGTTTTACTATTGTGGATATGGGCCGCGTCTAGGGCTGGACGCCTATGAGGTTGTTGTACATTTTTTTCTAACCAATGCCTAATCCAAAATCTAACCCGGCCGGGGATCGAGACCGATGTCGCGCTTTAGTGACTCTTGACAGCTGAGCGTCAAGAGTCACTAACCAGCGTGACATCCCGTCGAGTTGTGTAATTCATACTGAACTCCCTTAATACCTCTTCAACTGCTGACTGATTGTGGATAACTCTCCGCCCCGCCCCCTCAACAACCTCGATCCTGACGCGTCCGGTCGCTCAGTAGTTCAATGGGTAATTGGGTATTACCTTCAGTAGCATGAAGGCGTCACAGCGGCCGTGCTGCCGCCGCGTCACGCCGCACGTCAGCGCCGAGCCGCCCTTCGACGCGCCGTTAAAGTACACGCCGTCCACCGCCTGGAAACAGCTTTAGTTAGAGATGGAGTGTGGGGCACGCTATGGGTAACGGGTAACCGACATAATACATATTTACCTATATATGTATGTATAAATAAGTGGGGATGTTCCATAGATGCACCTAGTGTAATTACATGGAACATATCTAGGTAAGTACAAACAAATTAAGTGTTTTATCTACAGCGTGGTAGATGGATCAAAGGTGGTCCAGAATAACCCCCTTAGTCACCCCCTTTCACTAAGTATACCGTTTCTGCAAAATGCTGTATATCTACTGAACTGACGCTGAGTTGCCGAAAGGCACTTTAAGCTAATGTCGGCATTAAATCTATGTCTGTCTCTTTCTGTCCGTATACTGTTAAAGCAAGGCAGGTATACATTTAAGGTCATCATTAGTTTAAAGTTCCTTTCTGCAACTCAGCGTGAGTTGCAGGAAGGATCTTTAAGTTAATGTCGATGTCGGCATTAAATGTATTGTTGCCTTGCTTTGACAGTATACGGACAGGAAGAGACATACATAGATTTAATGTCGACATTAGACTAAAGTCCTTTTCTGCAACTCGGCATAGTCTACTATCCAAAGTAGGAAAACACCCGACCTTATCAGAAAGTACAGTAGAATAGGTAGTAGTTATTCCTAGCGAATTCTGAGTTCGACTTTTACTGTTAAGTATGTGTAGTAATGAAGATAACAAACATGTTTACTAACCATTGTGTAGTCTCCCAGCGGCTGGACATTTTCTAATGCGACATCATCGTTGTGGACATGTATGTTGCCGTCACCCGATTTCCCAAGTTCCACAGACAAACGCCTTTTCAGGATCTTTATCCACTGAAAAATATCCATAAATACATTTAAGTACATACATAGCTAGCAAGTACAATTTGAACTTAGGCCTTCGTTAAAAAATATGTATTCATAGTCGGTATTATAATCAGTAAACTTATAAGTACAATAATAAAGATAAAATAATGGTGACTTACCTTCTTCGTAACCAAAATTAGGTACATAAAAGTAAACTTCAACCAGTAAAACTTCCCGGCTTGTTGATACATTCCTATAATAGGCGGCTTCGGTTTACTGTTCAATATCTTAAATATCAGCAGAATTGTAGCCGAGAATACTGCCGACACTATTAACACTAACATAATATTACCGGCAAATAATAAAACAACTAAAAACACGTTCTCACTCGCCTACGCTAGTGAGGAATATAATTATCTTATCGTTAAAATGCTGATACTGTTAATCTCCCGTTCATTTCTAGCGGTTATTGGTTACTAATTTAGGACAGTTGCATAATTATGCGACTAGACTGGCAAATGGTAATACAATACCAGTAGTTACTGCACGATTATTTCATAATTTATTAGCAGCTTATAATAATCTAGGGGCCAGACATGATAATTACGCAGAGGTTAGATAGTAATGCCGACTGCTTTGCCGACAATCTCGGGTTTTGATCCTGACCGGGCTGTTGGCGACAAATAATAATAATAGGATGTTTTAAAAATAACACGCTTGTTATTGGCGGTATGGCCGTACAGGTTCCTCAAGTATCGTCCCAAATATAAGCCATACCGCCTTAACAACCATCAATTGAATAGATTTTATAGGAATTTATTCGGTAATTTGAAAGCCAAATTTCAAAGCCTGTTTGAAATCTAACGCCCACAATCATAATACAAACATAATATTAATTAATTACTAAGTATTACTTTTTTCATACACACACGACGCGTAAACATGGATGAACATTGTAAAGTGAGAGAAGACCAAAGTATGCAAGTGAGATAAGACATTAGAATAGTTGAAAAGACCTGCTGTAGTCAAATTCAGATACAATGGGTGCTATAACAAATGCCAGTCGACAACCTCAATATATTTGATAGTGAAAGAACAAATGACAGCGGACATACAATACGTATACGCTTTTGTCATTCTTCATTTGTTATGAGGGTTCACATAAGTTGACATAGTTACCACATTACCCATCCCATCCAAATCTAACTACAACAGTGATAGCTTCACAATAGACTACTTTCCAATGCCCAACCAATCTATGCATGTACTTCGACCTCTAAGTCTATATCATTCGGCGGTCGCCATCAGGTGTTTGTGAACGCACTCCTCCTTGTTGATCAGATGTGTTGTCTTGTTGACCAGTTGCATCAGTGTGTTCAGATTGTTGGACCACTCGTTCAGCCGGTCCGATGCGTCCATGTTCAGGCTGGAAAAATTGTGAAAATATTAACGGTTGAACTAAATTATTGGGTGACAAACATTTTAAACAGATGACTTAAAAATATGGATGTTAGTGACACCTATTTATCTGATCCGGTGGATCTCACGAAAACGTAAGTCATTATTCTCAGGATTCTTATGAACGATTTCTCTATGGCCGAACATACAGACTGAACGAAACGAAAATACCTACTTCTCCAGTTTGTTTCAGTAATGGTAAGCCAGGAATTAACAAAATTTTGTTTCTCTATACATAAGTATTTGATATGTATGTGTGTTATTAAAAAGAAAGGGCAACATACCTAAAGTGCACGATGCCGGCTGGCCGGTCGATCTTGGCCTTGACCACGGCGCTCACCACCAGCTGGCTGAGAGCCTCCTCTGTCTCCGTCTCGCTCAGACCCAGCAGCTCGCTCATGCGCTTGACAGAGATGCGAGTGTAGTACATGGACATGATGCGAATGTTCTGGAGAGAATAAGGTTGGTTAATAAATAGTTCGGTAGACAGTGCAATATAAGTTTGTAAGCTCAATATAAGCTTGGGTGAAATAAGGGTCTAGACAGACGGACCGCATTTCAACTGCAATCCAACTGCAAATTGCAGTCCGTTTATCGTCCGTCGGTCTAGACTACTCTAGACCCTAAATCGCAATAAGACTATCTAGTATAGTAAGGCGACTGTAACTTTTGCATACAATGATAATCCGCCCTCCGGTGTTGGTGCGCGGTCAAGTGTGTGAATGCCTAAGAAGCGACTTTGTGTTGTGTAAAATGAGGGGTATATTTTCGTAATTTCCAGCTATTTATTCTATCAGCGGTTTAAGCAATCATGCAACCAATGCAGATTACCGCCGATTATTATACTTACATGTTCAACAACCCTGTTCTTCAGGTCGTTCCACCGCTCGAGCCCCTTCTCGTCGCACACGTCGAAGTACGGGGTGCTCTTGAGGGTCTTCTCGTACGTCGCGCACAGGGTGTTCCATCTGATGATCTCCGGGTTCAGGAACAGGCCCAGCAGTTGTCTGCAGAATAGTGTGATTTAGTAATCAAAACTAACCAAGAATACTAAAATCTATTTTGTTAAAGCACTCTTGTATTGTCAATCAAAGTTAAAAATGTAAGCTCTGTATGCAGCGTCAAGGTAATATGGTATGTTCAAGACACAGTCAATATGTTATACTGTACAGAAAAATAAAACAAGACTGTTTTAGCCAGCATTACTGACAGAGCTAAAAATCAAGTCTACCACCTTCTAATTCTTAGCATGACCATGCCAAAAAACAGAGCTGGATTGGGTTTGTCACCATATCAGTACCTACTTTAACAAATATCTTACTAGTTTTTTCATGATACTCACTTATAATCAGGCAGCTTCTCCAGATCCTTGTCCTCATTCAACCTATGAGACAGATCAGCCTGCTCGTTGTCGTACGGGGCCAGTATGAGGAACACCACGCTGCCCACCAGCGCGTCCGCCCCGCCCTGGCTGCCCAGCGCGCGGAAGTGACGGCAGACGGATAAGTAGGCGCCGTTGTGCTGGTCCACTGCTATCATGATGCGGTAGAACTTCTCTTTGAGCTCCTGGAAATGGGTGGGGGTTAGGTTTTGTGTGTTAAATAAATCCAAGAATGAAAGTTGTTTGGAATAAACTGTACAATGGTAAAAAAAAATATGTAATTATCAGTGAATTGGCTAATTAAAGTGTAATTAATTTTATGTACAATGATCACAAATGAGGTGGCAACTAACCTGAGTATTCTCTTCCTCAAAGAACTTTGTGTTAATCTTCTTAGAAATAATTTGGGTTCGAATGTAATCTTTAATCGCGAGACACAGTCTCATTTGCTCCAGAATCAGCTCAACCTTTTCCCTCTTATCCATGGACCCGTAAGTCTCCACCTGAAGTTCCTGAATGACTTTAGCAGCTTCTGCAACATTGCCTTCGTCTTCACGGATTTTAGCTAAAATATGTGTTAAACGGGCCCGTTCCACTTCAACATAGATTTTTCCTTCCGTGATGGAGCGGAGGGTTTCAATCAGTTTGATCTTAGTCTCTTTGTCGGGAGTCTTGTCCACGTAGGTGCAGCATTCTTGCACCATTTTCACTACTGCTTGTTTGAGTTGTGACCTGATAAATAAGAAAATAGTAAGTTAAATGTTAAAGGCCACCGCTTGCAGAAATACGACATGTTCATAATAGTACTTTTATTTTACCGTCTCTTAGCCAGAAGAGCAATGTGGTCATTTAATGAAGACCAGTCCTTTGCTTCAAAGCAAATTTGGACGACAGCTACTAAGATTCTTGAGGTAGATGCCATGTCAGCGCCCTGGAGAGAGAAGCCAAATTAGTACAAATGAAAATGTAAGTATATACATTGGTATATGTATAAGGAGAACAGACTATACATACAGTAAAACTATAAAGTCCTGAAAACGGAAGAGGATCCTAACTAATTGTTACAGATCATAATATTTAATCAATTTATTTTATTTATTAAAGGACAAATATGTTAAAAAGCCATTGCAAAACTGTATTTTATTTTTTAAATGTAAGTAAATACAAAAACTAATAATGATAAAAATTCTTTGCAAAATCACACTCTTTAATGTCAGGACTTTATAGTATGTCTAATATGCACTTCTATGGTCTAATATAGTGTGTCCTCTTTGACATAATAGGACTTGAGGAAATTACAAAGAAATCAAAGCATAGTTCCTATATAAATTAGGTACCACTGTTTGGGGTGGACTTCCTTCATCATGTATTGTTGGTTGTTGTATTTTAAATAGGTACATGGCATGTACAGTGGCAGGCATGGTTGAATTATAAGTTTTTTTTTTATTTCGAAGGTAGATAATTCAAATACATACCGTCCTGGTTTGTTTCTCCAGGGCCAGGAGTTGGTCAATGGCCTCCTGGATACGGCCCTGGGCCGCCCAGGACTTCCACATTGGGATCTTCTCATCACAAGTGGTGCTATAGTCCACCTGAAATAGATTTTTTATTAGTATGTCTTCAAAATCGCTTGGTTTGAGCCAGGTTATGAATGGTACAAAGATGATTTGGCACTCGTGAGTGTATGAGTTTGCTAAAACACAATGAAGTGAGAATTTTAATGACTTGATGTCTACTTACTTCCATTTTCACTATCTTCCCACTGGCATCGAGCCCGCTAAGATCATCGTTTGTAGTCATCTTGAAATTGGGAAACTGAAAATACGAATACAATAACATTTCAGAATGAACGAACGGCAGTTTAGAAAATATTTGATTTATATACCAGTAAATTACTTACGCAAATCTTAACACTATCAGCACAAAATATCTGTTAGAATTTCAATACAAGATAAATGATTAAAACATTAAAAATCAAGATGCGGTAAATGCAAGCTCATTTGCTTTGACATTTGAAAGTGACACAATGACATGACAGCTCACAACTCAACTTTTTTAATTAGTGTTGTGTTTGTATCCGTTTTTACTTAAATTATATATCGTTACTCATTTTTAAAATGCATATTCTGAGTTGTTTTGTCATTCAACAACATTGTTGCACGCGCCAAAGATCTCTTTCGGACTCTCGGATGTTTCATGTTTTTATTGCTGTTTGATATGCCGAAAATATTAACATACGGCATACCATACACGGACTAAGCACTCAGCACATATACATTTTACTTGATTGCAAGGATGGTGTCCGACAACAAGAATCTGATGAATGTTTTATTAAAAGTGTTGAAGTATTTTGTTAGGAAACGAACAAACAAATAACAGTTTATTTATTTCTAAATGAAAAAAAGGCAATTTGTTTTTTTTAACGAAGATCTGGTTAAAGAAAAAAATATAACGATCTTTAAGTTGTAATAAAGGTATCAAAGTAACAAATGAATAGATAACTTATTTTCTACTCTTTTTTGCCAGGCTGTATTGTAAAGATGATTGTGAGTCCGGCTTTGCACAGGTGTTTTTTGTTGATAGTTTCTGGATTCATTCATTCAATTTAACGATTTCGTTCAATACATTGACCGAATGATTTGTTTTTGTGGAAATGGCGTAGCAGATTGTGGATTATTTCTAAATTAGTACATTTTGTATAAATGTTTACTTTTAAGACGCAAATCTTATCGGATTTAAGCATTTAGTGTGTGTGTGTTGTTTTAAGTATAGTGTAACGTATCGTCAACATCTTACGATACCTTTTTTGACTTCAACTGATCAGACCATTTTGCTCTTTGTTATTTTGAGCATATGCTGGGGGATAACTTTCATTTTTTCTGATTCTCCGTTATTTTTTGCTGCCTAACATGAGTTTAGTTAAGGGTTTCGATATGATGGAACTGAGAAGCAAGGGAGCAAGAAGTCATTCTGCTCAAGGTCTAACGACATTTTCCAGTCCTGCGATAAAAATACCATTGCCTCCTCGTCTTTGGATTACAGGTATGATATTTCCGACAATCCCCACGTGCATGAGTTAAATAATTTTAGGCCGGATCTGTCTGCAGTCTAGCAACAGATGTCCACTGTTTCATAATAATGTCTGTGACAATATTATTGAGGCCACCCATTACTTCCTATTGCGTGTCATTTTCTTGCCTTGTTTTGCATAAAGATCCGTGTCACTCTTGCCTGACTCCTACTTACACAGCCACTCGATAAATTAGTACTTCTAAAAACACACTAATGGTCAAGTCAAGACCTATTTTACCTACTTGCCTTAAAGGAGAAAAGAAAACGAAGTGGCAAAACTCATAAAAACATAATCTTCTAAAGTCATCATTTTAAGTTGATGTTGCTTTTGCAGATGTTTCCGATGATGAGTCTTCTGATGAGATGGAGATGGGTGGTGTTGTGCGAGATGACAGTATTGTTAGCACCGAGAGGACCAGGGCCACTCGACCCCGGTTCAGACACAAGCAGAGGTCTACCAATGTACCCATAGGAATATTTTGGGACATTGAAAACTGCCAGGTGAGAATATTATGCTGTTTACAAGGAAAAACTTGCTTTGTAATAATTAATTTATTATCTAGTTCCATAGATATTATCAAGTGTGTCTAAATATAGTATCAGAAGGTAAATGTTTTGATCATTACAATAACTGCTAGAGATTGCTGATAGAAGAAATAAAATAACATATTTTTATGAGCTTTAAAGTGATACTACTACATTGAAGGCAAATAAATGTTTCCTAAAAGATAGAATTTTTCTTGAGTTGTAAACAGAAAACAGATAGACCAAGGATGGCGGGAGATGGAGAGCTATGCATTGCAAATTTACTACCTACTTGAAATCACTGAGTTCACATGAATTGCAAATTGACTTGTGTTATGGGTTTAACAATGATATTTCCTTTGTTGAATAGAATTTCATTATTCTATTTCTGTTTTAGGTGCCAAGGGGTTGCTCAGCTATAGATGTAGTATCAGCCATCCGTTCCAAGTTCCTGCAGGGTAGACGGGAGGCTGATTTTGTAGTGGTCTGCGATGTGAGGAAAGAATCTCCTCTACGTCTTCAGGAACTTAATGACGCCCAGGTAAAAACAACCATACACCAACAATGAAACCAATCAACCAACAAAATCTCATCTCTGTGCAATTAATTATAAACATAGGAAATTGCAAGTTCATGTTATTAGTTTCAATTTCAACACATGTTATTGCTAACACACGCTACAACATTACATTTCCTATCTCCATAATCTTATACACTCATTGTGTGTTATCAGGTGGCTAACCTCGATGTTGTTGCAGGTTAACCTGATTCATGTGTGTGGAACTCAGAAGAATGCCGCTGACGAGAAGCTGAGGCAATGCATGAGGAGGTTTGGGGAGCTCCACTCCGCTCCAGCAGCCTTGCTTCTTATTTCTGGTGACATCAACTTTGCTGCTGACCTCAGTGACTTTAGATATAGGTTTGTATTTGATTCATAGGTTATTGGGACAAAATACTCCGAGCTAATAAACATTGCGAACAGCACAACAGTGCATCCTTATGGCAGGAGCACTGGTATATCTCTTAATTGCCAAAATATGTATTGTATTTCTTTTAGCCTTGGCCTAAATATACTAATTACACAGTAATCAAGATAAATTATCTGTTCTAAGCTGTAATTAACGTTGCAGGAAGAACATGGATGTGATACTAGTGCATAAGCAGAACACTTCATCAGCTCTGATCACCGTAGCCTCATCTCATTACTGCTACAATGAGCTGACTGCCCACCTGCCAAGGAACTCCAAGGTTCCGGTAAGCAATTGATATTACTCATGTGTGAGATGTCCCCGCATATTAATCTGAAAGCTTTATATTTTCTTGTGTATAAACTACTCAATGCCACTACACACTAAAACACGAATCTGGCACTTCATGTGAACATGAAAGTAGGACGCGCAAAAACGTTTTAGTTGTATTTTTTCTGAAAACCTGAGCCTATATTTCATTTGATTGAAAGAAGCTATTCAGAATGAAATGAAATTATGGCGGAAAAAATATTCAATTATGGGTTTTTGATATTCTCTAAAAGTAGCCATATCACTGGCGAACTAGTTTATCAATGAACCACTGCCTGCCCCGCAATTTGCCCTGAAATGCGTGATTGTTTATGTATAAAACACTCATTTCAGCACCATAATTAAATTTACAGTCACTGTGGTGGGTGGTACAAGGGTAAATAGTACCTATTTACGTATATGGGTAGACGTAATAGTGTTATTTTTATGCCAGTTAGCATTTACACAAGGTCATTGACATTAAAGAAAGTATGTTTTATTTTTGGATCCTTATAACAGACTCCCACAGAGGGATTAATTATTAATACTAACTTATCATTTTATCATATTATACCTTCGATAATGATGCCTAATAAGTAAACAGTCCATTGAGCTTTTTTAAGGTTGTTTACTTATATTTGTTAGTGAGTGACGATGGTAGGTATGTACGCATCAAATAACAGCACCCATTCAAACATTATCATAACAATGATCAGATGTTTTCGTAAGTGGAGACATGATATCAGGTTTCCAACAATAACGTTGGTTTTCAATTACGCCTGTGTTGTGTGTGAACATAAAACGCGTAACCTGAACATAAATAAAAGTTAGGTGTTGGTGTGTAGTTTTTTAGGTATTTGTATAAGTACCTAGGTAAATTTTGAACTTTAAATATGTATCATCAACCGAATCTTTCCGATTTTGTGTGAGGGTTGTTGCATAAAATCGCTATCTCGATCACCTGATTTAATTATTTTATTACCCTCTTATTTTTGTAATTCAATGTTATGATTCGTGCCATGTTAAGGTCGTCTACACACAGTGCGGTTGGAACGCCCGTTTTATAAAAGCTCACGAAAATGTAAATTGAATACATTGCATGCATGCCTACATACATTAATAAAATACATTACAGCATTTCCTAATCCTATTTCCAAAATAATTGTTACCCGATGTACTCATAGCAACTCGTCTCCCTAGTTCACCCATCAAGAGTACGACGACGAAGCCACCAGCAAGATAGAAGTGGTAAACCTGCCGCTGGACCAGGCGCCCGAGCGCGTGTCGCGGCGGCTGCGGCGCCTCGCTGACAACTGTGGGGGCAAGGTGCTGAAGGTCACGGCTGACACCGCCACCATGAAGTTTGCGACGCCCGACCAGGCTTCCAGGTGAGATTTGGGTGTTGTGTTGGGAATGTTGGGATGATGATGTGCTTTGATATGGCTGGAGAATGGAATATAATTTTGAGAGTTTTGAGAAGATTTTATTATGTTAGATAGTTATAGGTTACTTGGCAAATGTTTACATTCAATGGTATTTTAGGTGCAGTATACATAGTAAAATAATTATGTATATGTATGTAATTTATGAATAAGTGGCATTATTATACTTTGTAATAGCTAGCTCATCGTTAGAAATACTCATAAAATAGATGAATACTACTTCTACTGAAAACCGTAAAAAGACGACATAAATGAACGGGTAAAAAAACGTTGCGTCTGTGGGAACCTTTATGTTTTTCTCGTATATCTTTTTAGTTTAGGGTAGGTTATTCACACTGGTAGATCCGTTACAATTTCTACCTTCAAATATTAATTAGGCTAGCAGTATTCCTAGTCATCCGGCTGTTACATTTTCAAAATCATTGCACCGCCGGACCCAAGCCAGAACACTAGTGATATTCAATATATTTAAGCTTCAATTTTATACTCAAATAGCTTTAATTATTCAATTTAGTTGTTAATGATAAAGTCTGTGATATTTTATACAAAATGCTGCTCTCTGCTGGGTGAGTTTTTCTTTTGTTTCTAGTTTAATGTTGCGTCAAATTAACGGATTTCAGTTTTTTGGGTTAGTGGAAATGGAAACCGTTTAAATTGCGTCTTGGTTCAATTGTGTGGAGACTTTTTGTGAAATTGAACTTGAGAATTTAAGTAGGAACACTCAATTTAATTACTTACTTTTGCAATAGTTTTAAATCGTTTAGCATACGAATCGAATCAGCTGTTTTTGTGATGATGAAAACTTTTGATTTTTCCGTTACGATATTTCTATAGATAAGAAAATTCCGAGGGTACTGGGTTTTGTTTCTTATGTTAATTTCAATTAATAGTTATCAGAGTTGATTTTCGGATGAACAGCCGGTAAAATAGTTAGTACTACGCCTGAACTTTGCAATCGCGTCGCTCATGCAAATCATCATCAGATGACGTCCGAAGGTTATACAAATGACGATACAGATAGTGGTCTTGCGAACTACTATGCCTACATTTAGGCTTTGTCATGCCATCTTCTCCTGTACGCAGTCAGCTGATGCCAATCAGTCGAGCTCGAAGCTCCAAGCATAGTTTTTTCATGATTCGACCTTCCGCCCTCAATTCTACGGATCTACAATCGCGGTTAAATTTTAAACAAAATACAAATACACAGTCTTTATTAAAAGCCTTCTACGTCTTAATAGTTAAAGTCGACGTAGTCAGCGACATACCCCTCATGGACACGCCCATAAAAACCATTGAACCTATTAGTGACGTAGCAAGTTTTGCGTGACGTCGTCTGCCTCTAACCTCTTAGTCCGCTTCCAATATGCACCTTTATTGCCGCAATCTCCACGCTTGGCAGGCGGGAAGAAATATAGATTCGTTGTGTATAAAAGAAACAATCATACGCGGGGCTGGACGCTCTTGAACATAAGTAAGGATAGGATGAGGTGAGCTTCCCATCACAACCATAGGTGTGCCTTTGTATATACCGATGGGTAGAATTCCTGTCTACTTATGTAGAAGTAGGAAAATATAGATGATATTTTGACTGTTGAAGGGTTAATTGCTTAGGTTTAGTATTAATTAGCTTAGGTACCAAGATAATATAGTGTAGGCAGGATAGTTATGCTTTTGCCTGGAATTATGTTTCTTCAAGCTAAATTTTCATTCGGTTTATAAGAACAATATAATAAAATTTACACATGCGTGACGTAACACACTTTCGCGTTGATGACGTATTTAGCTTAACAATGGTCGAGCAAATACGTATGTTAACGAATGCAAACTTACGTAAGTGGATTCAAAACATACGTTTATTATGCGGCGCCAATTTTGTTATTTACAAATTGTACGTGCTTCGATAACACTTTGTCTCGCTTGGCTGTTTTAAAACTGTTGATATTACCTAGCTACGTAGGTACCTACGATCGCCATACGGGGTCGAATTTAATCAGTGGCGTCCCCGTTGCCAGGAAATTTACCTAACATATTGAAAAATAAATATACTTACTCATAAATACAGCTGTTTCATACTAAACTTGTAAATACCTACTCAAACCAAATGTATTGTTTTGTATACCTACTTTTAGTTTCTTACATAAACGGTTGAGCAGGTAAACACTATTTTCGTTCTGATAATAAGTTAGTGAAATAAGTGCCTAATATTTACCAACATCATTGCTGATATTTCAATAACATGGTTAAGGCGGTGGTTTTGAGGTCAGACAACAAATACTGCTATCTGTAATTAAATATTTTTACGGATGTGCTGTTTACGATATTGTATCGAATGAGAGTAGGTATTGTTTTGGTCAGTTCACCACGGGTTTAATAAGTACCTATTTAGTAACGGTATTCCCGCATTGTGTTGGATCCAACGAAATGATGATCGTTTGTAGTGTAAACGATCATCATCTTTAGGTATCCTACCCTATGCTGCAATTCAAACAAAAATTTCACTTGGAACTTCTTCAAATGTCTGTTACCAATGCATTACAATACAATACACTTTATTTGCACCAAGAACTAAAATTACAAATAATAAAACAGTACAAAGAGGCGGCCTTATTGCTTATAGCAAACTCTACCAGACAACCTTTGGATGGAAGAGCTACATTACTGACCACGGCCTAATCAGATGGCAGCTACATCTACGCAGTATTTAACGCAGATCGCGATATACCTATTAGTGACAGTCTGACAGTGTGGTCAGCGACTGGTGATAGTCTCTAGTCCACGGAAGCTATTTTCGTACACCCCTAAATGAATCTATCATCCAACTGCGTATTAACAAGTCAACACCACCCACAGGGCTCTAAAACGCATGGACGGCGAAGACGTCTTCGGCTGTAAGATCGGCACTCGCCTGATCCGGTCCGGCGCGCCGCTGGCCTACTCCAGTGACGAGGGCTACGGCACCGCCACCGCCGCGCTGCCGCCGCGCCCGCAGCCCACGCCCGACCAGGTACATACAGGGTGTTCGCTTTTTTTTTGTCTGTAGGTGAGGAGATTTCTTTTCTTCTATGGGGCCTACAGAGTGAACAGGGTGTCCACTATCTGGAAAGTCAGGGAAAGTCAGGGAAAAGTCAGGGAAGCTCAAGGTGGTCAGGGAAAGTCAGTGAAATTGATGGACCACCTGGAAAGTCAGGGAAAAACTACTATCAAAGCATATTTTTTGCCAAAGTTGTAGTATTTTACGTTATTATTTTAGACGTGAAATACAGAAGTCATAAAATAAAATCTCGTTTAGTTTTTATAAATATTTTTGTCTCATCCATACTATTACAATAAATATGTATAAAGTATAGTAAATAGTAGTGATTATAATAAAAATATGACTTTAGAAAAATATGTGTTAAGAATTATCAAAAGTTTAGCTACAAGTAGATCTTGATATAGTTCAGAGGTTTTGAATGGTAAAATGATGTCTCATTATACAGGTTGTTGCAAAAGGGGGTGACTCAGCTCAAGCTTTTTTTTAATACGACGACAGCGCAACCGGGTTTCTCCAGAAACGCTGCCTTTTCGCGGCACCTTCTTAGGGGGAAATTTGAAAGCGCCCGCACCTATAAAATAACTTTTTATATTTTTTTCGGTATTGGAGGACTAAGAAAGGTCATGAAATGAACATACAAGTAAAAAAATTATACAAAAATTTAAAAAAATATGCTATCTGCCAGCTTTCTTACTTACACATTTAAAAAAAATAGTTATTTTCGAGGATGCGTACTTTAAAAACCTGTACTCTGCACTAGACCTAGCATAAAGTGAGCTTCAAACAATTCAACTAACTAACCTCTTTTGCAATTAAAACCAGTAGATTTCCATTTTTTTTATTTAATATTGGACACTGACGGCAGGACTGGTCCACCGATTTAAAGTCGCTCAGCGTGCTATGGAGAGAGCTATGCTTGGGGTTTCTCTGATGGATCGTATCAGAGATGAGGTTATCCATCAGAGGACTAAGGTTACCGACATAGCTGTCAAAATAGTATGCAGGCTGAAGCGGCAGTTGGCTGGTCATATCTGCCGAGGAACCGATAACCGTTGGGATAGACGAGTTCTCGAGTAGAGACCTCGAACATATAATCATAGCGTGAGACGCCCTCCTGCTCTCTAGACCGATGACCTTAGGTGGGTAGTCTGTAGTGGCTGGATGAGGAAGGCCGAGGAGCGAGTGTAGTGGCTCTCCTTGAGAGATGCCTATCCAGCAGTGGATTATTAATGGCTAATGATGATGATGATATACAAAATCAAAAAAAGTGATTAAAAAGGTAGTTAATTTAAAAAAATTACGGGCTTTAGAAAATATATATTTGGTTCTTCATAGTAAAAAGTCACGCGATCAACAAATTTTATGTGGAAAACCTAAGTTTTTTGTGAATGTTTTAGTAAAACAAAAATAGTTTAGAATGACCTTCTGATTCACGTTTTTCCGCCCTAGTTGTAGTATGCCCTTTTTGCAGCCCCCTGTATAAATATTTTACGTAATCGAAGTTTCAATAACTTTCAAACAAATAAACGCAAAACTTGAAGCTTTCGTCATCTAATTACTTAAATTGGGATTTTATTTTGATCTGTGGTCAGGGAAATTTTCTGAAATGGTCAGGGAAAGTCAGGGAAAAGTCAGGGAATTTTTTGGAGCATTCTGAGTGGATACCCTGGTGAACACTGGATGAGAGCATTGGGTGGATTCTTATCAGTGACTTAAAATAATTGAAATAATTTTTTAGGGATTACCCGGTTCATGTACCCTTCAGATTGACCTACTTTTACTATATGAGTCTATAAATTATTAGATACGTAGCATAAAAAGAAAGATATATCAGACACTAGGCAAATACAAGTACTCAGCACACAAATATAGCGGAATCGTATCAGCGGCTCTAACGCTCCAAAAGCAGGTTTAAGTACTACCGTCTGTGCTATCGTATAGTCCTTCTATGCTGTTGCATATTTGCATTACATTACCATTTCTCCTGTCAGTGTCGCGCCTCATCCGTGGAGCCGGTGGCGCCCCTCAACGAGTGGGCTCTAGCCCTGCAGCAGCTGCCGCCGCCGCCGCGCTACACCGCGCCGCCGCCCAGCAAGCCCAGGAAGATACGCGGCACGCACGGTAGGCAAACTAGTTTAAATCCGTGATTAATAAAAAAACACTGTAGAGAAGCCTACCTGCCTACGAAAACTTTAGTTTTTAATTTTTTATGCCTTAAATCTAAATCTGGGGCGCCCAGGGTAGTCACCGACTGGCAGATAATCTGACTGGCTAATCCTTTTACGCCGATGACTAACTCTAGGTCAGCTCAAGTGTTGTCACCAAAGAAGCTAAGAAGAATAAGTAACTTCATCCTCTTGTATTCTACAATGAAATATAATTGATTAGGTAATTTTTTACCTCATTATAATAATTATGTGATCATTACCCAGTACCCAGTGCATTTAACAATAGTTCGCTTTATGCCGCATGATTTAATTATTTGAAACATCCTAACCGCCATTTCCTGCCACCAGGTTCGTCAGTGAACCTGGACCAGTCGGGCTGCTCGTCGGGCAACAGCGTGGACGACTCGCGCTTCAGCCGCGCCATCTCGCCCTGGAACTCTTCCAACAGCTTCAGCGAGCAGAGCAGCGAGGGCGAACCCGGTGACGGCACCGCTGAACTCACCGTCTCTAACTTACCACCATACGAACCGAAGACCCTTCAAGAAATGCTTACGCAACTCTTCTCCCAATACGTGCAAGTGGTTAGAGTCTCAGTGTGGGTGGCAGGGGAAGGGCCGATAGCGACGGTGGTGTTTAGATCGGAGTGGGATGCGCGGCTGGCCATAGCGCGCGTGCACAAGCGTCGGCTGGACAACCAATGGACGGGACGCAGGCTCGAACTGTCCCTTGGCAGGCCGTCCCCGGCGCCCAATCTAGACGTGCTCCGCGCCAGGCTTAGGGCCATTCTCCTAGACCAAAAGAATTACACTCTACCGCTGTTGAGATTGAGAGATGCATACGCCAGCCGTCACTGCTGCGCGCTGACCACGTCGGACATAGCTAAAGTGAAGGACACGGTGTTGATACACGAGGGCTTCGGTCGTATGGTGCAACTAGTAGACCTCACTCCGGTGTCCAGTGCGGAGATGGAGGAGGCCCCGTGGAAGTGCCACATCCACGCCGTGTTGAGCACGGGACACGAGGATGGCAGTCGGATCCTGTCCCCGGTGTACATGGAGGTGTCGGTGCTGGCCACACATGTTAGAAGGCTGCTGGAGAACCACGGAGGGATATTGCCGCTGTTGAGGTTGGTGGATGTTTATTAAGATACTTAGATAAATGATGCTATTTATTGTACAAATACAGATATATATATACAAAATGGAGATGGATGCATTTGACAGCCTTATTACTTAGATTAATTTCTTCCAGACTAACTCGAAGGAGAGTATAACCTAGAAAAGGGTTTAGATTTTCATTTAACATATTCACCTTCCTTTGCATTCCCTTATAATATATCACTGCTTTATTTGCTGAAATATATAAATAAACACTTCTGTAATCCTTTACTAGTTAGTTGCTACTGCCACTATTTCTATATTTACCACCAATATGTAGCCCAACAATATAACCTAACCAACCCTACCCCTTCCACAGCTTCGTAGAATGCTATGAAGCCACCTTCGCTCCTCTAACCTGCGAGCCGACGCGCGGGGTCGCCCTAGAGCTGTTGCTGCGCAGCGTGCCGGGCGTGGCGGTGCGCGACGCGCCCTCGCGCCACGTCGCGTGGGCCGCCGAGCGCACGGACACGCCCTCGCCGCTCAGCGTGTTTAGTGAGTACTTACTAGAATATCTAGCGAGATCATTGGTTTATTGTCAGCTATACACTTTTGTATAAGTAGCTATACACTTTTGTACCTTGTCCATCTAACAAACCGCCTATCCATTCAATGAAACATTGACGGTTCGTCAGTTTGACAAGGTACAGAAGTGTATCTCTACTTATGCAGCTGACGGTACTAGTATTTGGATCAGGAGAAATGGTTAATAGACATAGATAAGGAAAGATGAGTGTATTGGCTCATTTGGGCGTCTCATTTGGCCTGGAGCTGCTGCTGCGCAGTGTGCCGGGCGTGGCGGTGCGCGACGCGCCCTCGCCCCACGTCGCGTCGGCCGCCGAGCGCACGGACACGCCCTCGCCGCTCAGTGTGTTTAGTGAGTACTAGAATATGTAGCTATATCATTGGTTTATTTTTACTCTGGAGGATAGGGTAAAGTCACCATGGCACATAGGCTTCTCCGCCATTACACTCCTCTTTGACATCCAAATAATGAGATCTATCCGATTATATCCTAGGAAAACCGATATTCATATAAAAGTACATCTTTCAATCTAATCCTCTCTAGCTATTGACACTCAAAGCAAGACACACCGCACACTTTCCCAATTACAATATTAGAACACTACCTAATTAAAACGTTCCCCACGAGGTTTGCCGATTGTACCGAGTTCTGGTAAAACAAATGTATTATTGTCAATTTACAACATTCAAGCTTTGCAGTGAATACATACTATTAATATACTATTTATTACAATATATACTAACTATAACCCTCCCTACCCAGGCGACAGCGAGCGCAGTTCCCGCGAGCGCGAGCGGCCGCGCACCGCGCCCGCGCTGGAGCCCATGCTGACGCTGTTCGAGAGAGAGCTCATAGACCTACTGCGCACCGCGCCCCGCTGCTCCATACCGTTCAGCAAGTGAGTGTGTCATGTGCACAGTTGTTGTGTCACGTGGGTACAGAGCCATGTGACAGCGAGCGTGGTTCCGGCGAGCGCGAGCGGCCGCGCACAGACTGTTGTACGTAGATTAATGAAATAGGGTAAATAGGCTGTGGCTACCCATAGAAAATAGCGTCCTAGTTTTTGGGCCTGCAATCCCAGTTTATATTATGTATTATAAAGTAATAAACTGCTCATAAAAATCTTCCTCCAACGGTAAACCCGTACAGCAGCCAATGATTTTCATGAATCCAAATAGGTAGTGGTTTCGGTTCTGAATTATGAGTACCTATAAGTAATCGCAATGTTTTCGAGTCAAAATATTTAATCAAGCACATTTCAACATAGTATTTACTTGATTTTGTTTTACTCCAGACTCATCCCCGCCTTCCACCACCACTTCGGTCGTCAGTGCCGCGTCGCCGACTACGGCTTCACGAAGCTGCCCGACCTGCTCGCCGCTCTCAGCAACACCATCGTTGTAAGTATAACTTACATCCTTAACTAAATGCCGGCTGGCACAGATAAAATCGAACGTTGACCTTTGCATCTACAACCGCTGACTATCTCAGCTGCTGCCGGTCATCAAGGTTCTTTTAGAATGGCTCTTTATCATGATGAAATGTTTGTTCGCAGGTCCTAGGCTCAGGCTCTTCCCGCGTAATCACGATATCTTCCGCGGCTCAGAGCCGGCGCTGGACGACCGACCTCGTGAAGCTTCTAAGAGCTCAGCCCGGCCGCGCCATCTTCCCGCACGACATCCCGCAACTCTACCAACTCGCGTACGGCAGAGCCTTCTCGCCGGTGGACTACGGAGTGTGCACTCTACACGAGCTAATGTTGAGAGTGGCCCCGCAAGCCGTAGTCTTCGGCCAGGACGGATCCATCTCACTGCCAAGAAGAACCCCTACTCCAGAGGAGAAAGCCCGCACCGTACAATTCGCCGTCCAAGCCATCGAACTTCTCTGCTACACGCCTAACCTAAGGATGGAGTTCTCCCGCTTCGTGCCCGCCTACCACGCGCACTTCGGCCGTCAACTCCGAGTGGCTCACTACGGATGTGTTAAACTAGTGGAGCTGTTCGAGTTGATACCGGACGCGGTGTCGGTGAAGGCGGCGGCGGCTGGCGAGCGCGAGGTGCGGCTGGCGGTACGTCCGGCCCGCGCGGTGGTCGGGCAGCGACTGCGGGCCCTCTGCCCCCTCCCGCTGCCCTCATTGGCCAGCGCGTACGCCAATCAGTTCGGCTCTTCGCCCGCACCGGATATACTAGAGGCGAACTCTCTAGAAGCGCTAGTGTTGTTGGCTGGAGGCGCGATTGAAGAAGGGCTAGTGAGGGCGCCGGGTGACGCTCCCAGATCGGTATCGGCTGCTCTAGCCGCCGCCGCCGCTTTGTCTTCCGATCGCAGCGTGCGCGGTTCCACCGAGGAGTATTTCACGGCTTCCTTCAGAGAGATTACGGGGCAAGAGCCTAACATAGAGCATTTAGAGACAGCCGGGGTGGTGATGCGTGTGAATCGCCGTGTGGAGTTGAACTCTGCGTGGCGTACCGTGTGGCGAGTGGCGCAGATACTGGCGGCGCAGGGGCAGCCCATGACCCCCGCGGAGATATACGTCGAGTACACGAAGCGATACGAGCTCGTGTTCCCGTGCACGGAGCTTGGTGAGTTCAACTGTATTTCAATAAACCAATGCTGTTTGTATTCGAATGATACTTAGTAGATGCCAAATATAGTCTAGTGACCAGTCAAAACAAATCTTTTAAATCTTTAATTCATTATGAACACATTTGTCTTGGTATGTATATTCATTACGAATAGATCACAAGTCAGCTGTAGTCCAAACAAAGAATAATTATTGAACCCTTTTAAATATTTCCTTCATCATGCACACATTTGTGTATTTTATATTCATTACGTCACGTCTCAAAACCCCGTAAAGGGCAACGGATTTTTCGAAATCATTCCACCCTAACCCCCCTCTTTCCTGCAGGTTTCGAGAACGTCCTCGAGCTGGTCCGCCACTACCGCGAGGTGTTCTCCGAGGACGGCGCGGCGCGGTTCAGCGTGTGCGCCGGCGTGGCCGTGCCGCGCGGGCAGCGGGCGCCTCTACAAGACTACTCACTACACGACACGCCGCCCGGACAGAAGGTACAGCCCCCTAGCACCTACATACAGTATAGTGAGGCGTGGGCAGAAGGTATAGTACCCCTAGCACCCATTATAACAAGGGGTGTATTGCTTGACACACCGAGTATGATAAGAACTTTCATGTTTACACATAAATTAAAATCGACATATCCCGTGCAAATGCGGCCAACCCTAATTTTAAAAGTATTTTAACGATATAACTGTCGAATACTTGTGACGTAAAAATAACACTTAATTCTTATCCAGGGTTCCCGTGTGTTTGAATCTCCAAAGAGCAATATCTGGTGTTCGCCGCCGGCCAGCGCCCTGCCCACCCCGTCGGCTCTACTCGGCCAGGACGCTAAACGTAAGATATACTCAGATTCACATTACTTATACAAGGTTTTGCAAAAAGTTTCCATAGAAACTTGTTGGTCACGCGACTTTTTACTAAAGACCTTTTTTTTCACACATTCACTTACGTAGCAGGTCCTTATTATACCTATTCCTATATGTTAACGTGAATTCTCGCTTCCAGGTCGCACCCGTCTTGCCGCACAATTCAACGCTGCCTAGACACAACCCACCGATACAAGAAGCATTCCTTCCAGTTGTAACGTATACTTACTACGCACCGGTCCAGTCTCTCACAGCCAGACTTACTCAGGGTCGCATCGAATTTTATCAACTAGACTACTAATGAAAGTGTCCTATCAAATTGTGATGTCTAATAACAATAATGTTTTAGATTGTTGTATAATATATTTTTGTGTGTTTATTTAGGTTAAGAATCTTTGGTCGCATTCGATAAATGTTAAGCGTTGTAAGGTTATATGAGTTTCGCTGCCAGCGGGAAAATGAAATGAAACATCGTCATCAATGTGTTCAATCAGCGCGATGTATAAGCTCATGTATTTTTTATGAAATGGAAAATGTTAATATGCTTAGTCTCATGTATATTTTCTTTTCCTTTTGTGCTTTTCATTGGTTTGACATCATTTAAAATATGTTTTATTTTATTTTTATTTAATCCGAATCGTTGTTTATCCTTCAATGATATTTATTGTTTCTTTTTCTAAGTTGTCTGAAACTGGCTGTCTAAATTTTATATCCAACGTTCGTATAAGATTTAATCAGTCTTATGTTTTACTTATTTTTATCTTTTGACAATCGTTTTTCGTGTAAGTTTATTATTATATAGGCTATTGAATATTTATGATTTTAGGGACTGATAATATATGAAACTTAACTACTAGTTTACTTATGGATTCTCGAGTGGATTTTGTTTCACATGGAAGCACAATTAAATGCTCTGGTCATTTCATGATCAGGACAGTTATTAATCAATTCTCATTATATTATTATGTATTAATATTAAATCACGCACAATATCTGAAGGTGAATCGTTCTAACTTTCTAAACTTAACTGTAAGTTACTACTTTAAGACAACGCTGAAATTCGTTTCTTTTTAATTTATTACTTTAAGTTAATAAAATTTAACTTGCTTCTGTTCATGAAATGATATTCCTAGTATTCAATCGAAATGATTGAAATGATGCAGTATTGAACTCAGTTTAAAGTAAACTAGTGTACAATTCCTTCATTTCAAGAATGATAAATGTACTTGTGTAGGTGTTAATTTATTATTTGTTTGTTGGTATATAATGTATCAAAATATAAGCGAGAACTTGTTTTTTTGTTAGATGTTTAATCGCTGGTGTTTGAAATCATTCTTGGAATCAGCTACAACTCGTGTCGACAGGCAGGTTATTATTATTATTTGAGGCTCAAAGAAGTTGTATTTTGAATTGAAACTATTAGTTTAGGAATAAATTGTATTTTAATGGATAGTGCGCATTAACATTTCTCGAATGCTCGCCTCATTTAATTAGTACAATTATCATATTACTGATTTTTGTTGTAAGTTTTACCCCTTGATGTGATCTCAATTGATTCCTCATAGCGACTGCTGGATGTTTTAGAGTGGCTTTTCGATGTTAGTTGTTCTCGAATAGTATTATGCTAACGTTACAAAATGTACTTCCAAAACTAAGTGAATTTTTGGAAAACTTTACAATCTTACGGATTTAAAGTATATGCAAGATTGATAAATGCCAAACTATTTTGTATGAGTTTGTGTAAAGCGCGACGACTCATCGACAGTCTCCATGTTACAAACAGAATAAGCAGAGTCAATTAGAGATGTTCAAATTTTTTAAACAAATTTTGTACATAGAACATGTAATTAAATTATCAATACGTTAAATATGCTTCTCTGCCTTTAGTGCAATAACGATTTTATTTTTCGACTTATTTGCTTACGGTCCACGCCGTTCCACATGAGTAGGTCACCAGTATGATTGAATTATATTGAAATGTATTATTCAATAAGATAGTTCAACATTGCTTTATCTATTTTTATTACATGTTAAGGACAATACGTATTGTTGTTTTGAATCGCAGCAACTTGTTGTATTTGTCTGAACGGCTGCATGTGTGATTGAAATGTCTGTTGTGGTGTACTTTAATCATAATTAATTTATATTATTGTAGCCAACAAAGCACCACGAAATGCCAGTATTGTGGTTACCCCACCAAAAGCTTTAAATATAAAAGACTACATAAATCGTACATAAACCCAATACCTATTTTATAGGGAATCTAATAATCTAGAATCTTATTTCTATAAATGTTTTCATATTTTTATTATTATTAGATTTTATATTTTATGAACGTAAGAAACCTTTAGAGGATTATAAACAAAGAATTTAAAATTGTACCTTAATCTACTTTATTATCATTAGTTCTGTGATACTAACGTACCAATGTGAAGAGATGATACTCGCTGCAGATAAATTAACAAAATTATAGCTAACCAATGAAAGTTTAATATTTGTTGAGATATTGCAATAGAGTATCAGAATATGATCGACATCTATGTATATATTGTACATAATTAAATATTACATAAAGATTGGTACAACATGTGTTTTCTACACGCCTGATTACCTAACTCATGTAAGTTTTGTAAAGTGTATGGTCATTGATGTGGAACAGCGTGGACTTAATGTAACGATTCACAACAAACTTTGTTAGATATTGTTTCTTATATATATATATATGTTACATATGTAAGCGGGCCCTTGCATATATTATGTAAAGTGTAGCTTTCTAGTGTACAAATCTACTTTATCGAACTCACTGCCAGTCCGCATTTTGAACAAAATAATATAGTTCAAAATTGATTGTCAATTTCTAATTATTTAAAGTACTTACTTATATTTTAGACTGTAGCCAGAACTTTAAGTACACACTTACATGTGTCGTTTTTCTGTGCGCCATCCATTAGCAGTTTAACCACGAAAACTTAAATCTTATTCTACTAAAATTAATAATGATTATATTTGATGTCTTTAGAATAGTTTCACCAGAGTTACGAAACTAAATCTATTGCCTATTTAAATTATATGTACATGTTTATATGCAAAAATATGTGCACGTTTATTGAGTTGAACTGCTAGTAAATGGAGGCTTTATCTTACTTGACCAATATTGAAGTTTTAAATTATAACTCTAAGCTAGTATAAGCATTTTGAGTAGCGTAAGTCGAAGGAGAATGTAAGATGTGGTTTATTTTTTGTCAACATCTTCATAATTCTGTGATCATATTTTTTTTCTTGTTGTAGTAGTTGCAGTAGTGGAAATCAATATTTTAAAGTATGTCAGTTTCTGTATTGCATGAAAAACGAATGTAGTGTTGAATAATAAATGGTATTTTTGAAGGAAAACTTGTTTATTTTTTAAATAAATCTTACACAAACCTTGATACAAATATTCAAGAAATTTATAGGTTATAGATAGCAAAGTACTTACATAAATAATTGAAACCAAGCATATATTGCATTAACTTTATTAGCATCTACTTATTTATACATGTTATTTGACCACCATGTTTCTTCTTCAACACTCTGCCTTGGTCTGGTTGGACAGCGGGCCGTGGCGCCTCTCCCAGATCATGCGGTGTTTCTGCTTCATGTATGCTTTCCTCGCATCACCGTAAGCACCAAGATCACCATCTGAAATAGTAAACAAAACAATATTTCATAACTTCTTATCTAATAAAAGGCTACAACAGTGGATGATTCGGTGAATATGGCAAGGGTTGAAACAGTAGTATAGTGCATCTGTTCATAAATAGATGATTGAAGAATGCAAATATTCCACAATCCCTAATATAGGTTCTATTATAATAGTTATTTGATATTAGCTTGGTCATGATTTAAAAGGCTCATGAAATTCCTGGACAAAACAAAGCTTACCTAATGCTTCAGCATCTAAGTTTCACACAAACCACTCACTGTGGATGAAAATGCCTCCTATAGCACTGGGCAGAGTTACATTTATTCTTACTTGTCACAAAAGGTAATCAATTTTTATGTGTCTTTTTATTTGAATAAAATAAAACTTAACAAGCAATGAAATACTTACCAGCAAAAATGATTAATTTGGTAATCAAATCATTTATTTTAGCTGTAGTTTACTTGTTTAATAATATTTTGATTAAAAAGAGACACAAAGATTGTTTACCTTTTGTGCCAAGTAAGGAAAATTGGATTATAGGTACTGGCAAACCAATCTGAATGGATGATTCTAGACCTTTCACTATGCATGACAAACACAGACCTGGCTGAATAAAAACATGATAAAAACCAAAATATCATGTGATAAATCCCCACAATATTCATGGAAATCCACAAATCATATTTGCTGGTCCCTACCTCTTAGTAGAGAGTATTATGTTGCTTGGTCCCACAAAACTTATGCATGCATATTTTTTATTCAAATATAACCTACATTTGATGAACCATGCTTCCTCTGCATCCTTGTATTTCTCTAGAAGAGGTTTGCAAACTGTCAAGTGGTCGGGCCTCTCGTACATCATGCAGTCCTCGTAACGGTGTCTGATGATACCCAAGATCTCAGAGTCAACCATTCTGAAAAAATGTACATCAACAAATATTTATTTAGACTCTGTTGTACTTGGAGCTTAAGATGAAAGAAAATATGTCATTTAGATCTAAAAGAATACAAAATATAATGGGGTGCTTCAATAAAACCAACAGTTAAAATACCAAAAAGCTAACCTATCACGTTTGAACTGTAGATTTGCTTCGAAGTCACAGACAACATCGTCGGAGTGGCATTGGTCGATGGTCGGTACGCGGCGGAACTGCTGGTGATACCACGGATACTTCTTCTGGTTTGGTTCCACAACAGTCTCTGAAATACCCAAATATTATTGTGACTGGTACAGATGAGAACCTATCAGCTTACGTAACAAAAACACCGCAATCAACTTACCTCTGAACCATGTCACTGGAGCATCCACAGTTCTGAACACTGCATCCATAAAACCCCTGAAAACATTGTTATCACCTTCCTCCGCCACCATTTTCAGGGAAATATTGTGAAAATTGTAATTCAAGATTGAAAAATCAAGAACAAAATGTTGTGTTTGACATTTGTATGTCACGATGACACATAAGCATATGACATTTGACAGAAAATACAGAGTACGCAGCTATGTCACAGATTACTAAATAGTAGAAGCGCGCGTGTTTTGATAGCGCCATCTGTGATTAAAGACGTCGACACACTAGCGGACGCCGCTTAAAATGCGTACAGACTGGCCAAACGAACGCCAACAAACGGGTTTCGTTGACCTTCGTTGCTGCAATCTGCCCTGTATTATGTATGATAAATATCCATCGGTGGGCGTCCGTTGGGCGTTCGTTGGGCCGGTCTGTACGTAGCTTTACGGACGCGGCTGTCAGCCGCAACTGATAGTGTGCAAGGTCTTTTTGGGACAGTTGTGTGTGTCGTGCCAGATCACTTTCGGACGTCTTTGTCGTTCAGCTTTCAGACGTCCTCGTCCTTTCCGTCGGCACTTTTAGTATTTTTTTTATTTACCTAACTAGAACATTGATGTGATTATTGTATGCAGTGTACGTTACGAAATATGTTCCAATACTGGCAACATTTTTCTAATTGTACCATAGACAATCGTGTATTTTTTATTATTTTAGTTGCATTTCCGTTTCCCATTATTTCCCGATTTTCCCGCGCCACACCAACCATTTTTCAGTAATTTTTCACCATGAAAATTTTAATTTATATCAATAAATGTAATGGTCTATTATTATTGATTGAACAAGACAAAATAAGTTTTTGGAGAATCAATCATAGGGGTCGACTGTCTTATACCTTATACCTACATTGAACAAGGCGGAATCAGGTAAGTAGGTATTTGATGATGAGTTTGATGTGATACAGCTTAATTGCGTATTATTATTATGGTGGTACTTATCTCTTCCCGAAGGCAGGTTTACCTCATCGTCATCCATTAACATCATCCATAATCACCCACATCACAGCTACACGGCCTGCACGCTCTCCTAAGATGTGCTACAGCTGCCGCAACAGTACCTAAGTTGATATTCCTCATCATAGCACCACCTACAGTTACTTTACTATACCTACTTAACTACCTATCTCTGGTATGGAGACAGTCACCTAGGAATAGTCGTCGAACTTACCATTAACGTTCTAACTAAAATGCTCTTAGCATTAAGCCCACCTTTTGTACATGTATTTTTATATTTGTGCAATAAAGAATTAAATAATAATAATAAATAAAGTATATACTTATCAGTTTACTACAAGTAAGTTGTACCTAGGTTTCTACCTACTTAACCAATGTAACATCGATACTGGCAGTTCCTCTGGGGAGTGATATCAACAAGTGAGTCTAGCGAGCTCAGTTGAAGAGGGATTCTCGTGTAAGCATGCACTTGAGACTCTTGTCAAGAGAGATTTCGTTATTGGGTAAGTATTATCTTGCAGAATTGATTTTACAGACATTAGTAACATTGGAACTTCCATGCATTGGAATAATAAAGTTGACTGTGATGCCTGTAACTAATGCTGCAACTATTGTTTTTTTTCTCTGTGCTAAAACAAATTTGCCATCAGCTGTTGAAGTTGTTCATCACAGAGTACATTAATTATTCTGAGAATAGAGCTATCAGTCACACGATGATATCAGCGCCAGCTGTAGATGTGCCCAGGAACTAAATTTCATATATGCATATATAGCACTAATGGTAATACATAGGTATTTTGATTTATTTCTAGCTATTTGTATCTATTAAATACCTACCTACGTGAATAAAATAACGGGGATAAATTAATACATCAGGATAAGGATTTCGACATTTATTTCTTTTTTTATAATACTCCACACATAACATTCCACCAATAGCATTGGTCCATTTTCTGAATCTTCCAGCATCCTTATTGGAGGATTGGGGAACCTGGTGCTTGGTACTGGTGGTTTCACCTGCAATAAAAACATTTATATTTAACCAGCATGACGGAGAGCCGTAGTGTCGTAATGGATAAGGCCTCGTCCTCTCAATCGAGAGGCTGTGGGTTCAAATCCTGGCCTGTACCAATGATATGGAGTTCATAGTTTAATGCCGCGCGGGATACTGGTTTCTACTCTTGGTTTCGCTTGAGCGTCGATGAACTACGAACGCGATCCATTACGGTATCGCCGAGTTGCTATGAATACGGTATCAGGTCCATTCTTTTGGCAACCGAGTTGTAAATAGCTTGATAAGCCGCCACTAAGCACCAATCCTTCAGCTAGATTACATCAAACTTAAATTTACGACGGTAGACACAACACTCGTCCAAAGTCGGAACATTAATTAGTGAATATAGGTACTTACGTTTTTCATTCACGGTCACAACCAGGAATAAAACACTTATGTTTCGACGCCATAGTACAAAATCCAAATCAAAAGGCAAATCAAGGTCAATTATAGTACTCGCAAAGGTCAGAAGGTGAGGAGGCAAATCAGAGTCCACGAAAAAGCTAGAGTTGTCGATAAAATCACAAAAATCCGAAAAAGTTATTTGTATTATGGCGGCCGTAATAACAAATAACGTTCCGTATTATGCACACATTGCGTGGATGACATATACACACTGAAATATTTTGTAGTATGCAAATTCTATATTTTTTAAACATAGAATTTTTTAAATATATATTTAATCTTTTATTTTATTAAATTTTCGTGAATGACTAGATAGAAAAAATTTAAAAACTATTATAGCAGTTGAATTTGACGTAATATTTTGACTGTAAAGAAACGTACCATTGCCGGAGTTTTAATAATTACCAGTATTAAAAATAAATAATAGTAAAATAATGTTGCCAGATATTATTTGGACTCAATTATCATTATTATAATTCTCATTACAGCGCCATCTATAGATGTGCCCACAAACAAAAAATTAGAGCTTGAAAAATAAGAGTGACATTTTGTATTAGCTGAAAAGCCCATGTTGTTCATTTTTTGGCACCAAAATTTACAGTGTTGTTTAGTTACCGGTTTAATTAAAATAAAATTAATTATATAAAAACAGATATTTAAATTACCAGTGGATAATGGGGATTGTTACATCATCTATGTACAGTTGTATAGTATTGTCTTGTGACGGCTTTCGAGGGTATGTTAGAATTAATTGAACTCATTGGTTCACGGGAAGTGCACACTGTACAAACCTCAGAGTTGCGAATTAACGTGGTACCTAACAGGCAGACAAGAACTAGGGGTAAAGCCGGGCACCTCCCAGCTAGTTAATATAATATCTACTTACTTACAATACCTATTTGATTCTTGTCAACCACAAGCAGCTGGTTAACAACATTAAATTCTCTACTCTATAGGTGGGTACTGACTAACGTTACGGACTGTGATGTAACATTCCCAGCGAGCATGATGCGCAACGCTGTGTTCTAATCGGCTCGTTGCGCGCTGGTTTCCCCGTAACACTACGTAGGTACTGACTGCACGAATGCTCGCTGTGTTCAGTTACATTACCCCTCGTAACGTTGGTCAATACCCACCTTATGTTGTTGTCAGTGTGGGCGGTTGTTGCGCGGCCAGCTGCGCGTGCAGCGTGGTGGTGGGCACGCTGCTCATGCTGGCCTTCGCCGCCGTCTCCGTTGGCTACAACTACTGCTATGTCGCCACGCGCTCCAACGCTATTGGTGAGTTTAGAGCCTACCAATTTATTATATAAATCCATTTTTTTCGGCACTAGTGTACCTATAGCTGGTACATATTGTTAGACTTTTGCTTATTTTCACTCTGCGTAGCATCCTATATTCATACGAACATTAGCTTTCTAGGCGGTTTTAATTAAAAGAGCTCAGCTATTCATTCACTCGTAATAAATGGTTGACAGACTGCCTACCTACTACTAGCAGGCTACTAGGTAGGTATAACTTTGACCTAAGTACAAATTCTTCATCATCAGTACGTATAAGTATAACTAATCTTCCACTTATGAATATAGACCTTAAGGGGTGCCATCCCTCTGGTTTTACCGTAAAATATCATGCATTTTATGACGCTTTAAACACACATACATGTGAGACTGAAACTTGAAAATAGTACTGTATCTACAGATAATGCAACAAAACCGGACACAGCGTACCACAAGCTAGCCTACGACTGGATCCTGGGCAACCACGCAGCGGCGGCGGCGGCGAGGCGCGCGGCCGACGATGCAGCCCCGCAGTTCAGCTCCGACGCCAACGACACCCGCCTCGTCGAGCTGATGATGAAGAGGCTGGCCGCTCGCGGGAAGACGGCTAATATTACTGTTAGGCTGCTGGCGAAGCTGTGAAGAGGTAAACTTGCCAATGATTCATCGGTGTTGCCAATTCATCGGTGCTTTTAAAGGAACTTTAAAACGAATTCAGCTCTGATGCCAACGACACCCGCCTAGTTGAGCTGATGATGAAGAGGCTTGCAGCTCGTGGGAAGACGGCTAACATTACTGTTAGGTTGCTGGCGAGGGTGTGAATAGGTAAACTAGGTGATTCATCGGTGCCAACTTCAAAAGTATTTTTACTTGCCTTTAGGTTACTAGTTACTACTATAGTATGGTGTTATATTGCATGCTTGTGCAGTTACTGTCAACTTCAACTGGAAAATATATAAGTATTTAGGTGTACCTTAATCCGCTTAATCGTAAGTTCCGTTAGTAGCCTACGTTACTCTCAGAGACCTACCGATATTCTTGCATGGTCATTGTCTTTACATAGGTACAAAAAATACCTATCGTACCTTTTCACATTACAAATCAGAAGAGGTACTACAGCTGCGTACATAACAAGTTACGGTGAGTTATGTCCGGAATTTACTTAGGACACAAAGAAAGAAACTGGAGGTAGGTTTAGCTGAAAATGAAATATTTCCGCTGTTGTGCTTTGAATATAAAACAAGTTTTGAATATCCTGAATTTCCATTTGGTATTAAAAATGTTGATAAGTGGTATGGTTGAAATATTTTTTAATTATTTAACAGTAAAGTACCTATACCGAGGCGTGATATAGATTTTGTTTGCTCTACCAATTATTACCTACTGCAATAGTAGATATGTACCTACTTCAACAAATAGAACTGCAAATTGATGTCGACTTCAGTTTATTCAATACCATAACATAGAAGCAAATAATAATAAATTGGTGGTTGAATAAACTAGAGAGACTTTCCTCATTTTACATTTCAGCCAATTACTCTAAAAGGCCGGAGGCATGACAAACTAACACAAAAGTGTGAAAAACTGTCTAAATATAGCACATAGCACCTGAATAGAACAAAACAGCTGGTTCAGTAGGTCTCGATGTTTGGGTCACGAAGAGTCTCCGAGCGACGCGAAGTGAGCGGCTGTAGGCCCGTCATTGAGCGCGGGGCGGCGGCGGCGGTGGCGGGGGCGGCACGCATGCGCCTCCGCCCTACACCAGCCCGATTACCTTCCGACACACACACAGCCCGTGCAGTAAATAATCAGATACCAAACTTTAATTGCTTTTCGTTAATCAAAGCGGCCAGTATGAGCGCTGCCGTAATAATCGCCGCGTTCGGAACATGAGGCCGTGTGGAGCGCTCAGCAAATAGAGTTTGTAACGGTAGTGCGGTGATGTCGGTCGGGTGTGGTGTGCGGCAGTGAGAGAGCGCCGCCGCCATGCGCTGGCCGCCGCGCTCCGGAGTGCTGCGCGCCAAGCAGCGGGCCAACCTCAGCTTCTTCATCTTCATCATATTCTTTGTGGTGTTCGGCATGATCATGTTTACTGAGCTGCTTCGCGTCGACTTGCGGGGGCTGCCCATGAAGTCGCACTATGACTCGCAGGTGAACCGCCTGTAACATCTGTTGCAACAATTGTTTGGATTTTGTAGCTAGAGAATTGTTTTCCACCACTGTGTTTGTGTGTTTGAATAGAGATAGACCTAGTCAATTTGCATAAGATTATGAGGTGTTTGAGTGTGATTTTATTTATAGGAGTGCGTTCGAGATGAAATAGCCTTGGTAGCAATTATTACATATTATTATTTATTATATTAAGTATATTTATTATCGTTGGACCAAATATAAGGAGGCCTTTGCCCAGCAGTGGGACACAAATCAGGCTATTTAAAAAAAAATATTTACAAAGCGAGGAATATAAAACAAATATTATTTAAAGAAGCTCTATTTTATATTCCTCCCGTATCCCGTATCAGAGGGCATTGAAATGCATATCTATTTATGTTAATACTTTTTAGATATTTACAACTACAGTAACGGATTTTGATGCGGGGTTTTTTTAATAGAGTGATTTAAGAGGATGGGTGAATTAATAGTTAATATGTAGGCAATTTTCATCCTGAAATTCTTACGGGAAAACCTCAGTCTGTTGTCTTAGTAATGAACGATGCCACTGTAATGATCGTGGGATTATTTCATAAAGTACTTTTTTAAATGAAAGGGAAGAATTGCCGTTGAATAAAGTGAACTGCATGCAAGCATGTTATTATCACAGTGATCAGACCAACTACTCTAAGTAATAGAATTACTTTGCATGTTTGTATTCCATTACTTTATGTAGATAAATACTAGTAATTACTTTTAGGTAGGTAGATAACAACACAAATAATAAAAGTTTATGTTTAAAATATATTACTGGTAGATTGCTGGCCCCCTATCACGAACTTGTTTTGACAACGATTTTTGTATTGAACGTTTTAAACTTCGTGATAGGCCTCCTGCTACAAACCACCCAAACCACTCATAAAAAAACACTACGATCTACGATCCAAAAAGGATCCAATCAAAGACTTGAAAGTTATTATTTTGAATCTGAGTAAATCCATACACAGATAAGGATGTACGAAATACAAAGACTACAATATTACAATATTTGACTCCTCTCCTAAATAAATGAATCCTTTCATTTCATGAAGCATAAGATTAAGATTAAATGATAAGTAAATTAAGGATAATGAATAGATGGTGCCTACATTTCTTCTACTTTCAAGGTTTTAAATCCTTAATTATCATTCAACTGGCCCTAATTGAAATATATCTCATCAGAAATTTTACTCCACACGTAAAAGAGACTGGGCACAAATATATGGAAGCTGAGACCAGCACCAATAGAAATGAGTGTTACGTCGTTGAAAAGGTATTTTTTAGAAGAATATGAATAACGGAAGCGCTAGTCTTGATTTACTGTCCAATTAGAATAATCGTACCTTGAAAGTTTTTATATTTTATTTCTGTAATTTTAATGTTTTTGTTAGTTTTTCACATTCATTTTTAATTTTTATAACAAAATGATCATATTTCATATAATATTATATTTGTTTATTATCTCGGTAAATAAAACCAGTTGAAAGTATTTTTTCCAATTTCAATAATACGTGTTTACGTGTATTACGCCCTAACTGTCATCAGAAGAGAGAGTGCAATGCCATAGAAAAATACTTCCTTCCGACGAATATATTTCAAAATGGACAACTTATACGGATTTGTCGTCATAATACTTTTTTGCTCACTTGAAAAGAGCTATCCAACGATGTATGTCTCGTCTTTATTGGACATAGGTCCCAAAACGCCCATTGTCATTTGTATGTGAGTACCTAAATACCGTTTGGTAATAATATCAAAAAGTGTATTGGATAGTCATCATCATCAGCATCAACGTCCACTACTGGACTTAGACCTCTCCCAAGAAGCGCCGCACCCTGTTCTTGGCCTTCCTCATAACCGTGGGACTGATCTGCTGATTTAAAGTCGTACGCGGCCAGTCGAAAGAGCTATGCTCCCAGAAAACCCAGATAGACGGCAGTGGCTGGATGAGGAAGGACGAGTACAGAGTATTGTTGCGGCTCTCATTGGGTGAGGCCTATGTCCGGCAGTGGATGATTACAGGCTGATGACGATGACTGACTAGCGAATAGTTCTTTGTGTCCATTCATTACTTGGAGAGGCTCCTGCAATGCTCCTTTTTTCTTTCCTTTCTTTCTTTCTTTCTCCCCTTACTTGACGATGTGCTGATGACGTGTGATGTTTCAGAGCTGGGACACGCGGACGGAGAGTGGCGTGGAGGCCGAGCCGCCGCCGCCCGCGCACGCGCCGCAGGACGCCGTCTGGCAGCCCGTCGCCGGCACGAGGTAACCTGAGCGAAACGGTGACCCGTGCTGCTACTTGGGTCTATTAACGATAGTGCAGATAAACATCACTATAAATATAGCGCTGCGATTCCTGGAATACGTGTTAAACGAGTTTATCCACGTCGATACGGACCCGAGCAGCAGGGACTGGACGATGGTTTGTAGCCGTGTTGACTAGATTAGCCAGACGGATTAATAGTCAGACACTAGAGAAGGCTTATTTGATGCAAGTTTGCACAAGGTAATAACAGTAGTTGAAATGGTTTAGAATCTAGATAAACCCATATAAGATTCATACTTGCGTTGCGGCCTGAATATATATCAAAAACTAAAGGTAACTGTTCCTGTTCTTGCAAAATTTAAGGAATTGGTGTGATTGTGGTGTAGCTTTAGAGATCAGTAATGCAAAGAAATCAATGTTTCTTTCTTATGCCAACACCTACACAATCACGAATCTCCTTTCATTTTCAACAATAACAACTTCGTTTCTCTTCCACACGTTACGAATAAGCTTCAGAAATAACTCATAAGTATCGCAATAACAGAAGCTAGAACCAATAGCAATGAAACTACTGCAACAATATAATATTTACAAACTTTCCTTCATCATCGAAGTAGCCCGCCATGTTTTCTTGCTCTACAAAATTCATTAAACTCCATAATAGTTTGCGTTGTTGGAATATGTTCAAATTGAAAACAATACATTAGTTCAGCTTATTCTCCAAGGTTTTCGCGAGCACTTTATGGAGTACATATTTTCTGAAAGAGCAATAGCGACTCTTTAATAGTCATTTGGGGAATACACAGTTAATTTGCATAATAGACAAATATACCCAGTTGTGGATGTGTGTGTTAAAATGTAAAAAATAGGGTAGAGTTACCTATAACCCATAAGTATAATTTAATTCAGTAGGCCTCTCCTTGAACGTGATTGATCGCCATATTACAGTCACCATGGTCAAGTCACTATTATATGGTACCTAGGTAGAGATACTCATGGTTTGTCGCATCCACAACTTCATTAGTGGACAACAGAACCTAATTTTCGTTTTAATAATCTCAATCATTTTGAATGCTTATGTTTATAATAAAGATCGTTGTTAGTACTTAGTTGAAATGTACGGAAATGTACTTACCTGTATTTTTAAGCATACATGGAGTAACAATACTATTCAAATATTTAATTAAAAAAGGCATATATTGGGGACAGAAAAATCATAGGTATTTTCATTTTCATCAAACGATTCTTTCCGAAGGTCATACTAGGGTGTCGGACTAGAGTGGTTGCCTGAGATGTATTAAGCTAGATTTACATTAAGATAACGATAAGGTGACCTGTCGTATTTATTCCGGTAGCTACCTACTGTTGGTGATAAATATGTGCGAGGGTAAAATAGTTTCATTCGTTGACAAAAAATTGAAAGGCATATAATATAAAACCTTCCATATTCCATATAGCAGTTCAATTTCACGGGTATTGAGCAATGCCTCGCGCGGCGCAAGTGTGGGACAATTTCCTACCATCCTGTACGTGTAATGCGGAAATGGAAGCCATTACCCACGTATAGAAACATCTGCGAGGATCGGGTAGGTAAATATATTGTATCCTAGCTAGATAGGAAGGTACTGTCAGCTTCGTACCTAAAGCTTGTCATTTTTGTACCAAGTTCCATAACAATATTTTAATATAAATAAATCGACGGTTTGTGAATTCGATAAGGTAAGTAGGTACGAAAGTGTGCTACTCATAAACCTGATAGTAAAATGTAAGAGTAAAATGTACTTGTACATGTTATGCCGTTTTATGAGCATAAACATTTTTGATGGATCAGGGAGCAACAGCATAGGACAGACTATTATAGCTTGTAGCCAATCACTGCTTGGGAGAGAAGCAGTTGTGTTGTTGCTCAGCAGTGGGCGATGCGGGCTCCGTATCACTCCATTGGCTAACGTCTCCATCAATAAACCCTAGAGGAAGGATAGACGTGTAGCCATAAGTGGACATGGTAATGATAATGACGATGAAACGTTAAAGCTATAGCCGTGTAAACCTTTCAGGTTCAAGTTCCTGGTGTACTCTGCATTCGCGGAGAAGCGCACGGTGGCCGCGATCCGTATCATCGCCACGACCAAGACGCGCGTCGCTGACCGTGTCGTCTGCCGCCTGTGGATGCCCAACAACACCACTTACACGCTCAAGGCTAAAGTTAAGGTTGGTGAAAATACCTACATGTTTTTTTTAGGTGGTTTATATTTCAAATGGAAATTTCAATATAAAAATAAAAAAACCTATTTCAAAAAACCACTAAAATGTAAGAAATAATTTAAGGTTTACACAAATTCTACGTATGTGACAGTACAAATATACCTAAGCAGGAACTGTTCTTTTTTGAAGTTGGTGCCATATTTCTTCAGATTACTTTGCTTGGTATTATTTGTACTGTCACATACGAGTAAAATTTGTGTAAACCTTAAATTATTTCTTACATTTTAGTGGTTTCTTTGAAGTCGGTTTTTATTTTTTTTGTATTATTATTTTATTTTATAGTTTTTAGTTTATTTGCAATAATTTTCAATCAAAAGTAAGGTGCAAATGATACCAAAAAGTCCTACTAATCAATACGAATCATTCAAGCCTAAACACGAAGTAGTTACTATATACCGTTGAGGAGTTCCCCTGACTGCCTTCCGTTTCCATCATCAGATCAGCTCAAGGTCACCATCATATTTTTTTGTTATAAGAACTATATTTACCTTCTTAATTTCATTAGAATCGGTTAATATGTGCCCAAAATGGAAATTCATACCCTGTTTTTACCCCTTTACCCACACTTGGGGGTGAGATAAAATTATGAAAAAAATGGGACCACCTGGGAGCTCAACCCAATACTACAAAAAAAGAATTTTCAAAATCGGTTCATAAACGGCGGAGTAATCGGTGAACATACATAAAAAAAAGATCCCGACGAATTGAGAACCTCCTCCTTTTTTTGAAGTCGGTTAAAAATAATGACTTACTTAAATAATAAATATTCATCACCATTGTTTAACAAGACATAATATGGCGTAAAAACTTATTTTGTGATATGCTTATGAATAAACATGCAAAATATTTAGTAAGCACTAGTTGCTATCCGTGATCATAGTATTGACATGATGTGCTGACCATGACCATATGTACCTATTTTATACCTCCCTATATGTACAAGTACTACTTAGGTATAATTAAATAGATGAAGAGGGTATTGGATCGAGGTTAATCTGAATCAAGGAGCAAATTCAGTTAATTTCATATCACGACACTTTTAACTTCGTAACATCGTCGAGGGTCCGTGTAACTTATATATGTTTTTTAACCATGGCGTAATAAAACTCATCACACCTACCAGGCGATCAGAGAAAACTGGAGCATGAAGTACAGCGCCACATTCGTCCTCTGCCTGCTGCGGGACTCGGGGCTACGGCCTGACGACACAGTGGGCGCGTCGGTGGCCGTGGTGACTGCCGCTATGCCGAACCAGCCGCCGACGAATCTGTTGGTTGTGAGGAGCACTGATCCTAAGCCAGGGATTGAGGTGAGTTAGATGGTTTAGGGGGTGAAATGTATTTAACTAAGTTGATGGGGCATTTCTGGCATGGCCTTCTTAGCCTCTAGAGAACCCGATACCTCATACGATTACATTATAGGGAGACCAACGACAGTTCTTTCAGACAAAGCAGCAGTTCGCAGCGGCAGCGGCCGAAAACTGAAAGTTGTAAATTTTTGGTCTCGGGGTCTCAGCTCTCTTTAGCATATTTATTAGGCCTAATTGATAACTGTAATGATAATGAGTAAAACATATTAGGGTTTTGTGCTTCGCCAGAAGCTCAATAAGCAAACTCTTAGAAAGTGCGAGACTTCTAGGAGACACTCAGACCCATTTGGTTATTCCATTAGATCCGGATCCTTGTACATACATAATTTTAAATTACTTAATCATTTCCCTCTAAATTCCAGGGCACACTGCACGTGTGCGTAAAACCGCTCCACTATTCCTACTCCTCGCACGACTGGTTCATCGAGTGGTTCGAGCTGAACCGCCTGCTCGGCGTGAGTCACTTCTACCTGTACAACGACTCGCTGTCGGCGTCGGTGAGCTGCCTGCTGCGCGACTACCGGCGGGACGGGCTGGTCACGCTGCTGCCCTGGACTACACGGCCGTTTAATAATCAAGTGGATATTAGGTCAGTGAAGTACTGTAAACTTGCTCCTTTGCGGTAAGTTCTTACTTGGACTTGTAATTTTAGTCAGAGTGCCTTGGACGGTCTAGCTGGAGTATAGATTTTATAAGGATCGACATAAATCTAATCATTCATGGAATGACTTATTGATAAAGTGCTGGATTCACCAGTTTTATGACGAAACAAATTCCGTATAGGAACAGTCGGGTACACCAACAAGGAACATCTATCTTGTGAAACTTCCGCTACTGAAACTGAAAATGCATAAAATCTTCAGTCAATATCTATCACTACGCATGAACGCTATGCATGAAAGAAGCCAACTGTACTTACATATACCAGCAACCTAGGCCTTCAGCAACGGCAACTAATCTGATTCTGACTAGCTAATCCTATCAACACAGTCACAAACGCTGTACCCTCATCTACTGTTGTCCCCGACACACTAACAACACGACCAAACCACCTCCCCAGAACCGAAAACCAGTTCGCCGCGTTCAACGACTGCCTATACCGCTCCATGCCGGCGGCGGGCTGGCTGCTGCTCATCGACATCGACGAGCTGGCGCTGCCGCGGCGCGAGCGCACGCTGGGCGCGCTGCTGGCCGCCGTGCGCGCCTCCTACCGCGCGCCCGCCAAGCCGCCCAGCGCGCTGCTCTTTAGGAACGCCTTCTTTTACCGCATGTGGGAGGTAATTATGCTGTATTATTAGTTTTGCTTCGTTATATTAGCCACCTGAAAAGCCGCTGAGCGCGCTCTTTTCAAAAACGCTTTCTTTTATCGCGTGTGGGAGGTAGGTAATGTAAATTAGAGGAAATGCGACATCCAGCGCGCTGCTAGTTTAGAAACGCGTTCTTTTATCGAATGTGGTAGGTAATGTATGTCAACTGTCTTATTTTTCTAATAGGGTATTACTTGTAAGGTTACACTATAAGAGTAAAATACGGGACTATATGAGCATCGACGAGCTGGCGCTGCCGCGGCGCGAGCGCACGCTGGGCGCGCTGCTGGCCGCCGTGCGCGCCTCCTACCGCGCGCCCGCCAAGCCGCCCAGCGCGCTGCTCTTTAGGAACACCTTCTTCTACCGGTTGTGGGAGGTAATTATGCTGTATTATTAGTTTTGCTTTGTTACCGCCTGAAAAGCCACCGAGCGCGCTGCCCTTTAGAAATACGTTCTTTTATCGCATGTGGGAAGTAGTTAAGTACCTAATGAGTGTAGGCTATCTTTATTTGTAATATAGTACCTACATGGATTTCTTCTCTTATTATGTTTTGTATTATTAGAGAAAAAAAATAAAAAAATAGTTTATTTCAAAAACTGTTAACTTATAACGAATATAAGGTAAAGACCTCCTATTAAGTATAAAATACCTGTGCCAGGAGATCTCGCTCTCCATATCAAAATTAACATTAAAAAATTTCAGTTTCAGAATAAAAATAAATAAACTTAATTAGGTGTGTGTGTGTGTGTGTGTGTGTGTGTGTGTGTGTGTGTGTGTGTGTGTGTGTGTGTGTTTGTGTGTGTGTGTGTATGTGTGTGTCTGTGTGTGTGTGTGTGTGTATGCTGGGGTGTGTTTGTGAAAGTACCTATGGGTAAAATCTGCGTGTAGAATGTAATATTACTTAGTATAGTCCAATAACTTTTTTGTTTCTTCATACTTTATTGTTTTGATCCAAGTGGTAATTATTTTTTTTGTTTCATAGAAGGTCTTTGAATATATGCATAGCTGTTTGTTGAGTTGATTATATAGATGAGCTGATTGATTACCGTACTGTTGCTTGGCAAAAGTTGTAAAGTTAAGACGGACAGGTGCAACCTTATGCTGTCTTCTTTTTTCTAAAATAGCAGTATCATATCTTAGCTTTTTGTGCAATCGCAAAATGGTAAACAAAATATACAATTTTCTAACCGTTAGTAGGTTACTCATTTTATATAATTTATCAGTCGGGAATCTGTATGGTTTAAAAAACATTACTTTGATTAAGTGTCTCTGGGATCTTTCTATAGAAACTACGACATCCAGCGCGCTGCTAGTTTAGTTACCGTTAGTAGGTTACTCATTTTATATAATTTATCAGTCGGGAATCTGTATGGTTTAAAAAACATTACTTTGATTAAGTGTCTCTGGGATCTTTCTATAGAAACTACGACATCCAGCGCGCTGCTAGTTTAGAAACGCGTTCTTTTATCGCCTGTGGATGTAAGGATACCTACATTAAGAGAACAATACGGTACTATATGAACGACTGGCTGTACCGGTCGATGGGGGCGGCGGGCTGGCTGCTGCTCATCGACATCGACGAGCTGGCGCTGCCGCGGCGCGAGCGCACGCTGGGCGCGCTGCTGGCCGCCGTGCGCGCCTCCTACCGCGCGCCCGCCAAGCCGCCCAGCGCGCTGCTCTTTAGGAACGCCTTCTTTTACCGCATGTGGGAGGTAATGATGCTGTATTATTAGCTTTCTTTTGTTTTATTAGCCACCTGAAAAGCCGCTGAGCGCGCTCTCTTCAAAAACGCTTTTATCGCGTGTGGGAGGTAGGTAATCATTGAGGGCTATCTAAATTAGAGGAAATGCGACGTCCAGCGTGCTGCTAGTTTAGAAACGCGTTCTTTTATCGAATGTGGTAGGTACCTAATGTATGTCAACTGTCTTATTTTGCTAATAGGGTATTACTTGTAAGGCTACACTATAAGAGTAAAATACGGGACTATATGAGCATCGACGAGCTGGCGCTGCCGCGGCGCGAGCGCACGCTGGGCGCGCTGCTGGCCGCCGTGCGCGCCTCCTACCGCGCGCCCGCCAAGCCGCCCAGCGCGCTGCTCTTTAGGAACGCCTTCTTTTACCGCATGTGGGAGGTAATTATGCTGTAGTATTAGTTTTGTTTTGTTATGTTAGATACCTGAAAAGCCGTTAAGTGCCCTGCTAGTTCAGAAACGTGTTCTTTTATAGCATTTCAGAGGGAATCATTATACGCTACCTTATTTTGCTAATATAGTAGTTACATGGGTTTTTTTCATGGGTCCATCGCCCTGCTAGTTCAGAAACGAGTTCTTCTGTTATATACTGTAGGAGGTAATGGTTGTCAACTGTCTTAGTTAGATAATAGGGCATTACTTTGTAAGGATAAGTACATTATGAGAGAAAAATATGGGACTAATCTCTATGGGACTCATCGACATCGACGAGCTGGCGCTGCCGCGGCGCGAGCGCACGCTGGGCGCGCTGCTGGCCGCCGTGCGCGCCTCCTAACGCGCGCCCGCCAAGCCGCCCAGCGCGCTGCTCTTTAGGAACGCCTTCTTCTACCGCATGTGGGAGGTAATGATGCTGAATTAGCTTTGCTTTGTTATATTAGCCGCCTGAAAAGCCGTCCAGTGGGCTGCTCGTTCAGAAACGTGTTCTTTTATGGCATTTCAGAGGGAATGATTATACGCTACCTTATTTTGATAATATAGTAGTTACATGGGTTTCTTTTCATGGGTCCATCGCGCTGCTAGTTCAGAAACGCGTTCTTCTGTCATATACTGTAGGACTGGAGGTAATGGTTGTTAACTGTCTTAATTAGATAATATGGCATTACGAGAGAAAAATATGGGACTAATCTCTATGGGACTCATCGACATCGACGAGCTGGCGCTGCCGCGGCGCGAGCGTACGCTGGGCGCGCTGCTGGCCGCCGTGCGCCTCCTACCGCGCGCCCGCCAAGCCGCCCAGCGCGCTGCTCTTTAGGAACGCCTTCTTCTACCGCATGTGGGAGGTAATGATGCTGTATTATTAGATTTGTTTTGTTATATATTAGCCACGTGAAAAACCGCTGAGCGCGTTCTCTTCAAAAACGCTTTCTTTTATCGCGTGTGGGAGGTAGGTAATCATTGAGGGCTATCTAAATTAGCGGAAATGCGACGTCCAGCGCGCTGCTAGTTTAGAAACGCTTTCATTTATCTCATGTAGGAGGTAATGTTGGTCAACTGACTTAATTAGCTAATAAGGCATTACTTCAATTATTGGCTGTACCGCTCCATGCCGGCGGCGGGCTGGCTGCTGCTCATCGACATCGACGAGCTGGCGCTGCCGCGGCGCGAGCGCACGCTGGGCGCGCTGCTGGCCGCCGTGCGCGCCTCCTACCGCGCGCCCGCCAAGCCGCCCAGCGCGCTGCTCTTTAGGAACGCCTTCTTTTACCGCATGTGGGAGGTAATTATGCTGTATTATTAGTTTTGCTTCGTTATATTAGCCACCTGAAAAGCCGCTGAGCGCGCTCTCTTCAAAAACGCTTTCTTTTATCGCGTGTGGGAGGTAGGTAATCATTGAGGGCTATCTAAATTAGAGGAAATGCTACGTCCAGCGCGCTGCTAGTTTAGGAACGCGTTTTTTTATCGAATGTGGTAGGTAACGTATGTCAACTGTCTAATTTTGCTAATAGGGTATTACTTGTAAGGTTACACTATGAGAGTAAAATACGGGACTATATGAGCATCGACGAGCTGGCGCTGCCGCGGCGCGAGCGCACGCTGGGCGCGCTGCTGGCCGCCGTGCGCGCCTCCTACCGCGCGCCCGCCAAGCCGCCCAGCGCGCTGCTCTTTAGGAACGCCTTCTTTTACCGCATGTGGGAGGTAATTATTCTGTATTATTAGTTTTGCTTTTTTTTATTAGTTTTGCTTTTTTATATTAGCGCTGCTGCCCAAAAACGCGTTCTTCTGTCGTATGTGGAGATAGTGGTTTAATTATTAGCTTTGCTTTGTTAAATTAGCCGCCTGAAAAGCCATCGATCTTGCTACTGTTTAGAAAAGCGTTCTTCTGTCGAATGTGACAGGTAATGGAGGTCAACTTACTTAATTTGATAATAGGGCATTATTTAAGTAATTGTAAGGATAAGAGAGACAAATGTGGGTCGATGGGAGCAGCGGGCTGGCTGCTGCTCATCGACATCGACGAGCTGGCGCAGCCGCGGCGCGAGCGCCCAGCGCGCTGCTCTTTAGGAACGCCTTCTTCTACCGCATGTGGGAGGTAATTATTGTGGGGTGTCTTAATTTGATAATACACAAACGAGACACCGCCTGGAAAGCCGTCTTCAGTTTTATTCAAACACGACAGCATCAGAATTATGGCTATTAAATGCTATTGAAAAATCAGTTGTTAATTTGCTAATAAGTATACAAAGCTTTCTTTTCTTGTTAGGAGAAAAATACGACAAGGCCTGAAAAGCTGTGCAGTGCTGCTCGTACAGAAAGCCGTATACAGTATACAATTGAATACCCAAATGTACATGGCGTGCCATACCCTGGATAATCAATAGCAATTTTACTCTTTCACAACAATAAAACGGGAAATATTTAAGAATGAGTTTGCATTGTTGAAACTGAACAGTTTCGGTTTACATCCATTCGTTTTATTTCAGTTACCTGATGCACAAAGTGATTGTAACAATAAAATAGTGTATAAAACATAATGCATAGACTATAAAACAATGTTAGTTAATTGAAAACTACAATTTCATCATGTAGGTTTTATTATTCAATAATGTCATTCAAACGATCAGCAACAATGCGATAGTATAGTGTACCGTACATAATTTTAGATAAGCGGCTAGAATTTACTCCAATTGAACTACAATGCAAATATAATGCATTTTTTGCTTTCAGTGGTTAGCTAGGTATAAATTATAAGTATTGTTTATTTCGGTATGCTTAAATTAATATTTAGGCACTGGTTACATATTCACTTTTTAATTTTTTTATAAATGCCAGAAACTTTTCTTTATTACCTAATGGTTATTTACATTTCTCCTTCTGACAAACTTTGGAACGGCTATTTTATCTAAGTACCTGATAAGAAGTATGTAATAACAAACCTATCTCAATCAACTTAACCTTCCCAATCCACCACACCAACCGCTCCAACCATTGCCATGGGCCATTGATGATTGCAATAAATGGATATTATTATTATTTACTTATTATTATTATTACCCACAACCTTTCCCTTCCAGGACGACAAAGACGCCCCCTACCCTCTCCACACCTCCCTCAAGACACGGCGGCGCGCGCAGCCGCAGGGGCTCAAGAACCGCAGCAAGTATGCAGTCCGGCCGCAGGACGCCGTGGAGCTGGGCAACCACTTCATCTGGGAGATGATGCCGGGGGCCATCGCGACCGGGATACCTACTGAGCGAGCGCTGCTGCACCATTATAGGGTAAGCTTTGGGATATTTTTCTCACTGCCGTGATTGTTTGTGTTTCCATGTCGCCCGCTACGCCCTGGCATAATGTGCGCCCTAGGTTTGAGTACAGTAAGTCGGGTCCTATCACATTCGTGTTGAAAATGTAGCCTGCTGTGGCAAAGTGTACGATGGTGCTTATGAAATGCAGCGTGACATAATGTGCACGAACCTTTATAAAAGTAGCATTAGTAACTCTAGTCCAAGACAAAAATCAGAAAATGCTGGAAGTTTAATGTTAGGAATAGAATAGGATGGAAAAGCCGACATTCGTGTTGAACAATTGCTTTCTTTCTATTTCCAGAAAGCGTGTGAGTTCGGCGGCTCGTCCTGCCTGACCAACCCGTCTACAGTGGACCGCACGGCGCACCGCTGGGCCGACGAGCTGCACACGCGAGTCACCGCAATGACCAAGCGACACGCCTTCAAGTGCTCACACACCGACCGGACATACAACCAGAGCAGCTACAAGACGAGGCTAGACCAGAACCGGCCATAGCGGGAGGCGCTCTGATCGAGAGGAATCTGACTCGCAGGCCCGAGCTCGTGACTTTTCTGATTCGAGTAGCGGCAGACAAAATTATGGGTTTGTTTTGGAGACTCAAGCTATTTTTATGCAGACCGCAGATGACAAATTATACGTGATACACTAATAGACAGAATGCAATGGAATTATTGCTCAAATTCACTCACAGGCTACGAATAACAATACCCTCCCAGGAAACTTTTTGTAACAAAGTGTTGAAGTTAAATTCAGCTAAGCAAGTACGTGTAGGTACTTTATCATGAATAAGGAAGGCCGAGGAAAGTGCCAAGATGATGAATCCCAGATGATTTTGGTGAGACCAAGAGATCTAGCCTTGGCCCGGTGGTTATGTTGGGTCGGTGCCATTAAGATATTTTTGATTGTGATATGATAATCCTTACATGTCAAAGAGTAGGCCTCTAGATAACCACTATTATAAAACTCTAGGGGCCTTTAGCTTTAATTACTTACCCACAAATTAAGATTGGTGTAAATAGCCGATGCTTAAATTCAGGATTTGCTTACACGGCAGATCACTGATCACTTTTGTTGGTAAAAATAGTCACTGTTCCCGCTAATAATTTGAAATCAATTATGACTATTTATGACCCAGATACTCATTTAGATTCCGTTATTATTTTGTTTTAATCATCACCAACTTTTCTTGATACAATAGAAAACACTAAGTTTAATTTAGGTTAGGCATTTCACATTCCTTACCAATAATTAACCTTATTTTAACCTGGCTGATGATAATAAGATAAAAGGGCTAATATAATATTTTATGTACCTCTACCTACCTACACCAATATACCTACATATAATTATAATATGAGATATGCTCAGCTAACGAGATATTCGTAAGCGAATGTTATTTACAAAGTCTTTTTAATTATTGTTGTACATAGATATTATGTTTTTATGTGTACAGTATTACTTGTAAATATAAGATATTAAAAATACTTTCATAAATGGCTCAAGTTGTTTATTTAAAAAACACAAGACCTTAAAATCGTATAGTAACCTGGCCTTTTGGTCATACAGAAGAGACGAATTCGGGGTGCGGACGCGGACACGACTTCGTTCAATTTTGCATAGCAACGGCGACGCTTCGGCGACGACGCTCGCGTCCTCGTCTGACTTCTCTTCTGTCTGTCCTGCGCCTAAAGTAACGTTAGTCCCATCATCATAATCAAACCTAACATTAAATTATTCCAACATTTAAATAGTTAAAAATATACACGCCGCTATAGCGAGCCACTTAAACTGCTTATTGTGACCGATCTTGCCCTCGGAGTCACTTCGGAACCAGATGCTGTACTGAGACCTGCCCGACAGCGCCGGCCGCCACTGCCAGGTCTACACGGAGGTATTCCACAGAGAATTATACTTCGAATAGGAATACCTACTTACATATTTTTTCCAAATCTGGCGAGCTACGCTGGAGGTAAAACGTACTCTCGAGTATCTCAACTATCGACCAGCAGGAAATCCGCATTATCATACTTAATACCGTCTGAGGTTGTTTGCACCTGGCCCACTTGCATGCAAACTTTAAGGAAGCCTCGCATATCTAGATGAGCTAAATTTTGATTATAATGGTTTTGTTACCATATTTTTCTTCAACGTCGCGTCGTTCTAGTGTAGTTCATATAAATTTCGTAACTATATTACACTTGGCATGTTGATATAGAGGTATACGATAAATTGGTCGGTTTGTGGTTTCCTCACGAGAATTAAAACCGGATATACGACCGACTTACTTCCGATTCCACGTTATAAATGGAATTGTAAGCCGAAAGGGGGAGACTTTGGTAACTATTCTCATTATTCTGGACAAAATATTGTATTTTTAAAAGCCAAACATGGTGACCTATTTCCCTACTTCAATTGGTAAATTAGGTAGAGTACAGTCTAGGCAAACACATCTGGCCCCTCTCAGATTGAAAATGAAAGATACTTGTAAATTAATACACTCACGGGCAATGAAAAGATTCCACTGAGAAAAACACCTAATTACTTACTTCTAAACGGAATAGCCTAGCTTAATGACGCCTTCTGCAACATTAAAGTACATTTATTAGAGCATCATGAAATTACCAACCAAAAATGGTAATATTTTGTTCAACTTTACATTAAATGTTTGATACCCCATTTACACTCTCGCCTCGGCCCTCGCCTCCTCGCTCGCCTCGTCACTCGTGCGGAGGCGCGAATGTAATACCCCATTTACACTCTCGCCTCGGCCCTCGCCTCCTCGCTCGCCTCGTCACTCGTGCGGAGGCGCGAATGTAAACACCCACTCGCGTGTGACGCGAGTGGGTGTTTACACTCTCGTGCAGAGTTCAGTTGTCTTTGAGCTAGCAACGATGGAGGACGTCGAAGTTTTAGCCGCAACAATAAAGAATTTATGTATGATCACCGATTACTTCGCCGTTTATGGACCGATTTTGAAAATTCTTTTTTTTATGTATTGGGTTGAGATCCCATGTGGTCCCATTTTTTTCAAATTTTGATTCCACCTCCAAGGGTGGGTAAAGGGTTAAAAACAGGCTATGAATTTCCATTTTGGGTACCTATTAACCGATTGTAGTTAATGAAATTTAGAAAGTACATAGGTACTTACATACCTATATTTTTAACATTAAAAAAAATATGATGGTGACCTTGAGCTGATCTGATGATGGAAACGGAAGGTAGTCAAGGGAACTCCTCAACGGTAGGTATATAGCAACTACGTTTACTACTGACTAGAAGGACTTATAGGTATCATTTGCTTCTTAATTTTGATTGTCAATTATTGCAAATAAACTAAGTATAAATAAGTAATAAAATAAAATAATAATAAAAAAACGACTTCAAAAAACCACTAAAACGTAAAAAATAATAGACGCATTTTTCCTGAAATAAAAATGACATATTATGTATCTAGCCTATCTGAAACCTAGTTAAACATTGTGAGATATGGCTTTTCGACTTTCTCCGTGTTCGGCATCATAAGGGTCACAGTGTCAGTTAAATAAAGTCCATTTTTCTCTCCACCTTTAGTTTGCAAGGTGCGGGTGCCTATATAAATAGAGTGAGTCGCCCGCGCGCCTCAGTTGTAATATCACCATGCAGAAATGACTAGGTTTCAGATAGGCTAGATACATAATATGTCATTTTTATTTCAGGAAAAATGCGTCTATTATGTAGTCTGAGCCTATCTGAAACCTAGTTAAACATTGTGAGATGTGTTTATTATCGCATGGTGGAGAGAAAACCAACTGTGACCCATAAGCTACTGATGAGTGTATCAGTAGATAAATATTTGAATCTATAAATTTATAGTGCATAGATTTCTAGGTAATAGATATACTACAAAGAAAGGTATAAGTATACATAAGACTTAAGTACTTCCTTATTATTCCTGACTTGTCAGAAAGTTATGAAAGGTATATACCTATTAATATAGGTAGGTATTTATACATATGGATACACACAGTGCCTCTTCGAAAGCAATACTTATAAGTAATTATTGATCAAAATCTTGTTATTGTCAAGGCAATATTTTTAACATACACTAGCCGAATGGATGGAACCAGTGAAATACTTTGCAACAATATTTAAAAGCTGTAAAATGTAGAATATCGATCCAGGCCGCTGGGGCTCAGGTCAGCACATGCTGACTAGGGTATGTAATTCTGGACTGACCTCAGAAATGCAGCAGCCGACCCTGGAGCCTCGAGGACCTGCTCAGTCAGCCCTGTACGACGACACGGCCTGCAACACCTGGCGCGGCATCTAGTCCTTGGAACGAGGAGTGGTGCTTGAAGGGAAGATAATTTTACTAAATATCTCAGCCTCATCAGCTACTGGAAAAGATTAGATAAAGGCTGTGACACTGGCGGATAACTAAGTATTCAGTTTTTCAAAACATGATGCAGGTCACTACATTCACAGTCTAATTTTGTATTCTAACTAACTCGGCGGTTAACGAGTTCCTGTGCAGTCCTACTAGGAAGGAAAGTTATTTTATAAGCCTTTGCACCGATTTTGTGGGCTACTATCATTCTGTATCATCATGTGTGAATATTACGAGCTCTGGCAGCATTCCTTGGTAGATGACATCAATTAATAAAGATTGATTAACACAACAATAACAATTATAATAGTTGATAAATGAAACCCGGCTAACATGTCTTAACTGGGTAAGTAAATGATCAGTCATGCCACTAGGTTAAGTAAAATGTTCAGTACTTCATATGAAAAACATTAACAAGGTCACCTTTAGGTATGTTCGTCAACACTAAGGGCAGGTCTCGGCCAAAACCTTAAGGCTTCGCCTTGTTGCAACTTCAAAGGTACGTAGGTAGGTACCTACTTACATTGTTGTAGGTTCGATTTTAAAACCATTAAGTCAACCTAGATAAAACAAAATAGCTCGATTAAATAAAGATGGTACGTAAAGATGTTAGTTGTACCTGATCAGACCTGATGCAACGACAGCCAACATAGACTCTCTAATCTGTGGAAGCAACAATCACGGTGGCGGGAACATGGACAGTTGGACGAGCCACCTCGAGCCTGAGAACTGACAGTTCGCCAACAGCAGATAGCTTGCGGCTATCTATAGGTAAACTTAGGTAGTTAGCTATACCCAAGAAAAATTCCTTGGACATCGATATGAGAGTGGAACAGCGAATAACTGTGACATTCATTAAAACAAAAAGGCTGTTGTTGTTGTTGTCCAGCTAAGGAAGGTTACCTACTCCAGCGACCTGGTATTGCATTCTGAAAGAACTGCGAAGAGTTAATATTATGACTAATAATTATTACTTATTTAGAAAGTTTTCAGCAAACTCTAATAAATCAAGCAGCTACCACGTCACCGCTGCCCGGTTATAGCTCTGTACTAGCTTAGTAGATATATATACCAGTTCTAGCCTTCAGCTAGAGGCCAGAGAGCTCCTAAATGAGATGCGAGTACGAGCATGACACAAGTAATTTTTTACTTGGTAACTAGTTACGTAACTAACTGAAAAATCCATAAAACAGTTGAGGATTACTCTAAATGGAATTGTGAAAACGGCACGTCTGCATCTTAACCAGTCAGTCTAAGTAGTTTCAGCAGATACAGCGTTGAAAAATAGTTATGAAACGTTTGCGCCAGAATCGAATTAAAAATACATTTTCATTAGAGAAGCCGTTTAGGCATGAATAGGTACTTTCACCCTTTGGATTGTGCTCCAAATGATGACCTTCGAAATTCATAGAAATTTAATGACGACTGCCATTGTTTATTATCTAGCCCCGTACATTGAGTAGGGCTGCGGCTACACGTGATGTGATACACAGTACACAGTAGGTATATGCATGTTCCCAGAATAGTGGAAGTTATAATTTTACCAAAAGGTAGTCGTCTCGTGCAAGAGCACCGTTACTCGATTTATTCGATACACAACTACTCGTAGTAGACAGCTGCTGCGTAGGAGGTTCACGCATTTTTCAACAAAGAGCTCGGATACTCGGATACACTCACAATCCACTGGGACATAAGGAAGACAGCTAATATGGTGCCACTCAGAAACCGCGATGACACTCCGATCATGATCACCCGACAGTAGGATCATAATAAATTCGGTAACTTGTGAAGCGGTATGGTATAGCAACAGCGACTTTCACGAAATCAGGAATTAGCTCAGTGCTTTTAGGTTGAACACTCGCCGGTGGGATTCACTTTGCTCACAGCCGAGAAAAGAAAAGACTCAAAGCTGGAATCTGCCGATGTGTCATGACACTTAAGATAGTGTCTGGGGGGTCACTTTATATGACGAAAAACGAACTTTCAGTGCACTGCGGCGCGAGCCGCTCTATCTGTTTGTATGTATTAAACGTGCCGATTGCACGACAGCTCTCGTTCGTTCGTTTCTCATCAGTATAGAGTAACGCTCCTGTACTTACCGTGCGTCACCATTCCCATGAGCAGTCCAATGATCTTTAGGCAGTTTTAGAACAAAAGCTGCATTATACAGTTTCTTCAGCAGAGACATCGAAATAAAAAATTGATTGCACAACTATCCCCAGGAGCAGTCTACAGGTCACTTTGGGTAGTTCAGAAGAAAGCTGCTTTAATAGAATACCCTACCTCAGCGGAGGCATCAAATTGAAGTGCTATAACACTTTTAGAAGCGGTGCACGTTACCCGATTTGTCGTCATCCATGCCGATGCGGCTACGGCGACTGCAGGTGGTTACTCAGGCTTCGTTGGTGTGCCCTTGTATGGCTAACATGACCAACCTTGGCAGTAAACGTTCGTCCGCATATGCCAAAATCACTGATGAATAGCGCACGTTACTCGATACCTTCTAAATAAGTCACTCATAATGATGGCTGATGATGATGATGACCGTGCTAGCAATAGTGCAGGCGGTTCCGCTGAGCATAAAATCTCTTCCCAGACAGGGGGCGTTTGGATCTGGCAACCAGAACAGGAGTGCCAGGTGTGCGCAGCGATGCAGGTGGGACAACACAGCCGCTAGGGCAGGAGTACATGGCTGGGTCTATGCAGCGATGCAGGTAGCACAAACCGGTGGCCAGGGCCAGGACCGGGTGTACGCTGCGATGCAGGTTGCACAAAACGGTGGCCAGGGCCAGGACCGGGTGTACAGCCGCCAGGGCAGGAGTGCATGGCTGGGTCTATGCAGCGATGCAGGTACCACAAACCGGTGGCCAGGGCCAGGACCGGGTGTACGCTGCGATGCAGGTGGCACGAGACGGCGGCCAGCGCAGGAGCACAGGGCCGGGTGTATGCTGCGATGCAGGTGGCACGAACCGGTGGCCAGGGCAGGAGAGCAGGGCCGGGTGTACGCTGCGATGCAGGTGGCACGAGACGGCGGCCAGCGCGGGAGCACAGGGCCGGGTGCAGGTTACACGAAACTTCAATTTCACCGAATCGGCCTGCCTACCCTTCAGCGGGTAGGTACCGGCGGATCACATTACTTGCCGCACATGCCACAATGTCCCAACATACTGAAACTCGGAGCCACGTGCTTCCTGTAAAAAATCCTATGACGGTCCTGGAAACCTCCTGTTTGTAAAGCCTTACATAAGCTATAATCAAGTGCATTATTGTAATAGCAAAGTTTTTATCAACTGTTTTCTAAAAATATTAGAAATTGAGGGTAGAAAAATATATTTTTATTATTTTTTCCTGTATAAAATTAACATATGCTTTACTTAAAGCGGTCATTAATGTAAGTATCTAGCTCAAGCGCCACTAGTAGGACCGGAATATGTGATCAATCATCACCACGACTATTGAATCGGACCCTACTGCGTGGGATAAAAACCCCAAGCGCCGGAGCATTATGACCAGTGGCTGAGCTTTTAAAAGCAGTAAATAATAGCATTTTACTCACGGCTTATCAACTCAAACCTTCGTTGCGAAATCCTCAGCAATGGCTGCGTGCGCAGCAGCCGGCAGGTCCCGCTCCCCGACGCCACGTGTCGCGGTGGCCGCGCCCCGCGCCGCCTGGTCCGCATCACGCTGCTCCCGGCAGCGAGGACTCCGCAAATTCAATATTATATTTTTCCCCGTTCGGAGCGAAGCCGACGAGAACCGTGGCTACATTGAGCCATTTTGCCGAAGTGTTCACTTCAAAAATCAAAAACCAACTGAGGCGCGCGGGCGACTCACTCTATTTATATAGGCACCCGCACCTTGCAAACTAAAGGTGGAGAGAAAAATGGACTTTATTTAACTGACACTGTGACCCTTATGATGCCGAACACGGAGAAAGTCGAAAAGCCATATCTCACAATGTTTAACTAGGTTTCAGATAGGCTCAGACTACATAATTTAAGGTTTAGACATGGTTTAGACCTATTCTATGTGACAGTACTAATATATCTAAGCAGGTAAGTACTGCTTTTATTTCTTACGTTTTAGTGTTTTTTAATTATTATTATTTTATTGAAATATTTACTTATATGAAATTAAATGTTTCGTCTTGCGACCAATCCATTTTACAACTGAGGAAAAAACACTACGTTATAATTATACGACGACGAACACAACCTGCGCGGCACGATGTAGAAGCCAGAATGAAGCGGACGCGAGAGTGTAATACCCCATTTACACTCTCGCCTCGCCCCTCGCCTCCTCGCTCGCCTCGTCACTCGTGCGGAGGCGCGAATGTAAACACCCACTCGCGTGTGACGCGAGTGGGTGTTTACACTCTCGTGCAGAGTTCAGTTGTCTTTGAGCTAGCAACGATGGAGGACGTCGAAGTTTAAGCCGCAACAATAAAGAATTTATGTATGATCACCGATTACTTCGCCGTTTATGGACCGATTTTGAAAATTCTTTTTTTTATGTATTGGGTTGAGATCCCATTTTTTTCAAATTTTGAGTCCACCTCCAAGGGTGGGTAAAGGGTTAAAAACAGGCTATGAATTTCCATTTTGGGTACCTATTAACCGATTGCAGTTAATGAAATTTAGAAAGTACATAGTTACTTACCTATATTTTTAACATTAAAAAAATATGATGGTGACCTTGAGCTGATCTGATGATGGAAACGGAAGGTAGTCAAGGGAACTCCTCAACGGTAGGTATATAGCAACTACTTCGTGTTTACTACTGACTAGTAGGACTTATAGGTATCATTTGCTTCTTAATTTTGATTGTCAATTATTGCAAATAAACTAAGTATAAATAAGTAATAAAATAAAATAATGATAAAAAAACGACTTCAAAAAACCACTAAAACGTAAGAAATAATTTAAGGTTTAGACATGGTTTAGACCTATTCTATGTGACAGTACTAATATATCTAAGCAGGTAAGTACTGCTTTTATTTCTTACGTTTTAGTGTTTTTTTATTATTATTATTTTATTGAAATATTTACTTATTTGAAATTAAATGTTTCGTCTTGCGACCAATCCATTATACAACTGAGGAAAAAACACTACGTTATAATTATACGACGACGAACACAACCTGCGCGGCACGATGTAGAAGCCAGAATGAAGCGGACGCGAGAGTGTAAACACCCGCTCGCGTGCGACGCGAGCTCGACGCGAGCTCCTTTGACTCGTGCCCCAAAAACCGCTCCGGACGCGAGCGCCGCGAGTGGCGAGGCGAGCGAGGAGGCGAGCCACGAGCGTCTGTTCACACTCGCGCCTCGCCCCTCGCCTTGTCGCTCGCCTCGCCACTCGTGCGAGAGTGTAAATGGGGTATAAACACCCGCTCGCGTGCCCGGGCGTGTCGCGTGCGTCGGACGCGAGCGCCGCGAGTGGCGAGGCGAGCGAGGAGGCGAGCCACGAGCGTCTGTTCACACTCGCGCCTCGCCCCTCGCCTTGTCGCTCGCCTCGCCACTCGTGCGAGAGTGTAATACCCCATTTACACTCTCGCCTCGGCCCTCGCCTCCTCGCTCGCCTCGTCACTCGTGCGGAGGCGCGAATGTAAACACCCACTCGCGTGTGACGCGAGTGGGTGTTTACACTCTCGTGCCGAGTTCAGTTGTCTTTGAGCTAGCAACGATGGAGGACGTCGGAGTTTTAGCCGCAACAATAAAGAATTTATGTATGATCACCGATTACTTCGCCGTTTATGGACCGATTTTGAAAATTCTTTTTTTTATGTATTGGGTTGAGACCCCATGTGGTCCCATTTTTTTTCAAATTTTGATTCCACCTCCAAGGGTGGGTAAAGGGTTAAAAACAGGCTATGAATTTCCATTTTGGGTACCTATTAACCGATTGTAGTTAATGAAATTTAGAAAGTACATAGGTACTTACCTATATTTTTAACATTAAAAAAAATATGATGGTGACCTTGAGCTGATCTGATGATGGAAACGGAAGGTAGTCAAGGGAACTCCTCAACGGTAGGTATATAGCAACTACTTCGTGATTACTACTGACTAGTAGGACTTATAGGTATCATTTGCTTCTTAATTTTGATTGTCAATTATTGCAAATAAACTAAGTATAAATAAGTAATAAAATAAAATAATGATAAAAAAAACGACTTCAAAAAACCACTAAAACGTAAGAAATAATTTAAGGTTTAGACATGGTTTAGACCTATTCTATGTGACAGTACTAATATATCTAAGCAGGTAAGTACTGCTTTTATTTCTTACGTTTTAGTGTTTTTTTATTATTATTATTTTATTGAAATATTTACTTATATGAAATTAAATGTTTCGTCTTGCGACCAATCCATTATACAACTGAGGAAAAAACACTACGTTATAATTATACGACGACGAACACAACCTGCGCGGCACGATGTAGAAGCCAGAATGAAGCGGACGCGAGAGTGTAAACACCCGCTCGCGTGCGACGCGAGCTCGACGCGAGCTCCTTTGACTCGTGCCCCAAAAACAGCTCCGGTCGCGAGCGCCGCGAGTGGCGAGGCGAGCGAGGAGGCGAGCCACGAGCGTCTGTTCACACTCGCGCCTCGCCCCTCGCCTTGTCGCTCGCCTCGCCACTCGTGCGAGAGTGTAAATGGGGTATAAATGGGGTATCAAAATATTGGGCTCGTTTGAAGTCGGTATTTTGTGAGTGGAACTTTTTCATTGCTCGTAAGTGTATTTTCACGAATCATAAATAGATTTGTGACATATTTTCTTTACAATAGGTTTAATTCAGTACTGACTGAAATGGGCCAACTGGAATACACGTAATAATTTCTTTACGTTCTTTGCTAACTTTAATTGATGTGTTTGTACTTAATTGGGTTAATAATTAAATAAACCTACCGTACGAAAGCTCCTGTTTTTCTTTTATTAACGTTAACCACAGTCCTTGGCAAGTTTTAATAGGTGAGCTAAGTCAAACTATTAACAAACATGACTGTGGTAGTACCTAGGCGCCCCAGAACTCGGTTGAAGAGAATTAGCATAGTGTGACAAAGCGAAAAGTTTATTTTCGAGCTGAATGCATACGTCACCGACTCCGTACTTCTGTATCCGGTTTCCTTTTAGCCAGATTTCACTTTTGTTAGTTTACTCCACCGCTCTCGTGTAGGTACCTACCTGCTAGGCAAACTTCAAAGCGGTTCGTTTGCAGATGCCACACTAAATTAACGCGCGCAAGTTTTGTTTAGAAACTTTTAACTAGGCCCCTGAGGTTTCCGTGTGAAGAATGGTTTTCGTGGAGTCTGCCACCGCGAGTGGTGAGAGCGTAGTGTAGGCGGGTTCGGCTAGATGGAGCTACGAGGAGCGAAATTAAAATAGCGCAGTCAGTAAAATGTTAACTATTAGGAACCGAACAGAATGAGTACCTATGAAGATGATATTAACTGTGTATACAGGGTGTTGCAAAAAGGGTATACTAAGCCGAAACCTACATGTGCAGCATGTTATATCTAAGCCCGAAACTGAAATCAGAATTTTAAATTTCCCGAAAAAAAAATCATTTTCCATAGAAACTTTGTTGGTCATGTGAATTTTTTTTCGCGAATTTCCAAATTCTGATTTCAGTTTCGGGCTTAGATATAACATGCTGCACATGTAGGTTTCGGCTTAGTATACCAATTTTGTAACACCCTGTATTTAGAGCTAAAGCATTGAAACGTGACTTATAGAAAGTACTTAGCTATTCTTACCTATGTTAATAAATATAAGTACTAGGTACTTATTCATTTTTTTTCCGCTCTTGACGAAAGCGAAGATGAGGCGTACCTAATCGTTTGCAATAGAATCCAACAATCATGTAAACAAATATGGCGGGCTGACATTGACAGCGTATTGTTTATGCCCATAGTGATGTCATAGTGTTCTAATTGGTTCTTCCTTTTTTGGCCTAAGATTTATTTGCCTAATCTCGTATTGCATAGTAACGTTTGGTCAAAGCCTCGTTTCGCCGAAAATCATATGGCATAAATCTCGATTAGTAAAAAGTTATTTCGCATTATCTTGTTTAGCCTAATAATGGTATGGCCAAATCTTGAATAGCCTAATAATAGGAAATAATATTTGATTGGCTTTAACTTTGACGGAGCGTCTCTCTATAGCGCAAACTGGTGCCTTGTATTGTTTATAAAAAGAAATAATATTTGATTGGCTTTAACTTTGACGGAGCGTCTCTCTATAGCGCAAACTGGTGCCTTGTATTGTTTCCGCTGTTTGGAAAACGCTCCGCTCCGCTTCGTTGCGCTCCGCTTTGGTTTTGATGAACATGTGCACCTAACACGCTCCTCCTCGCTATGCTCGTCGTCGCACCTATCTTTAGGTTTCGATCTCATGGGGTTTGTAATAATTATATTGCTCGTTAACTTCCGATTTTTTTATCATTCAATATCGTGATTTTCGGGATGTAGGAGAAAAATACCACAATTTGTACATTTACTACATACCTACTTAATATATTGTTTATTAAGATAACATTAGGAGAAACAAGATTATACATAGGTATAGACGAACATAAATTTGAGCAAACGAAACTTAGGTGTTTAAAGATTGTGCCTAAAGAGTTTTAGACGAAACGAGCCTTATGCCACATAAGTCTCGGCAAAGTGATGGTTCGGCCAAAAAAGTTTAGACCATACGAGTTATGCGAAATGAGTTTTGGTTAATAAAGATTATGCGAGATGAGGGGAACCGGTTCTAATTAGATTAAATATATAAGCCATATACTATAAAATAAAACTGATTATATATAAAAAGTGTTTATTAAAACAAATTTAAATCTTCGTCTTCGTCATCATCACTATCAGAAGTGTCGCCGGTGACCGTAATTATAAATGGAACCACTGTGTCATCGCTTGCCGTGTCTAAAATGCCGTCGAGCTTTTTCATTTCTTCCTCTTCCTTTTTTCGTTTTGGTTAATTATATTAAGCTCTTGAAAAAAATTTTTTATTGTATTCAAATAATATTAAATTAAAATAATTTATTAAATTAAAAATAAAAGATAACTTCAGATTACGAACAACACTAACTTTTCAATGACTTATAGAGTTCTATGAGTAAAAAACTAAGATGACAGCTTGTCAAATACTTCGAAATTTTTACGTTGCAAATGTTTCAACAAATTTAACTTATAAATACAAGTTAAACCGTGTTGAAGATAATGTAAAAACAATGGTGCGTTCGTTGAAATCAGACTATGTTCATAATTGCTCGTCAAATGTATGTGATTACGGAGTAATCGTGACAATTTGGTTTGTTTACATGATTGTTGGATTCTATTGCAAACGATTACAGAAAGGTAGTTCCTTCGTTCGTGTTGCAGAATTTTTTTTTCTTCTTAGATCATACTGCGTTCAACTGTTGAAAAATACGAGCTCCTTTCGCAAATTGTCGGGTTAATGTAATAGGAAATTGTTAATTACGAATCACTTACAATTAATCACGCTTACCGCCGTTATATTACACAGAAATACATGTATAAGTAAACCTTACAGGACATATTATTATGTTGAAAGATGAGTGTTAATATGTCTGTTACCGCCCGATTACTCGGCTCCCATCTTGTGACGGTAACATCTGGAGAGATTCGTGTTTAGCTCAGAGATGGAAATTGTCATGATTAATTCAACACAATAAAGAATTGTACTCATAACGACGCATCTGTCAACAAATTACTCACATTCAGTGAGTTACTCAACTCACATAATTTATGGAATGGCAAAGGTAAGAATTTTAATAATACCTACTGTAGATGCCTATTTGTTTTCAACCTATAAATATTATTTATAAACGCGAAAGTTTGTAAGGATGTTTGTGGTTACTCTTTTACAGGAAAACAGCTGGACCATTTAATACACAGGAAAACAATGTCCAAATTTTACACAAATTAACTGTGTGTTAGTAGGTACTGTTCGAAATCTCTACCGTCTCGTTTAGTGTTGTATTATTTAAAAATATAAATAAACAAAAAACCCGACTGCACGCTAAAAAGAAGAAAAGAAGCCCCAATGTTAATGGAAAGTATCGCAGGCGGGGACCAGCAGAGGGTTCACCATTTAGCTGAATGTTACTTAGATAGGTTTTACTTAAATACCTTGCGTGGCGGTCATGTTGGTCCCCGCCTGCGATACTTTCCAAACTTTTTATTAACATTGGGGCTTGTTTTCATCTTTTTAGCGTGCAGTCGGGTTTTTTTTATTTTTATATTTATAATTATATTTTTTATTATATATTTTGTTTATTTATAATTATATTTTTTATTTGTAACTTATTAGTTGGTTTTATTTTATGAAATTTTATGTCAGTAGTCGGGTTTTAGTTTATGAACATTTTTTATTTCAATAATTTTGGTGTTGTTATTTAAATACCTACAATATGCATATTTTTGTAATGTGCTAATCAAATCCTTTCATTTGATACCACACACAGCATAGTTGGAAAAATATTATTTTTTCAATCATCACTTTATGTCCTCTAGAGGGCGCAATATACATTTTAATGTAACGTCACATAGCCTATAACCATCGCGCAATTAATACGCTTCTAACGATACCTCATACATCAAAATCTATCAAGCTGTTTAGGCTACAGGAGGAAACAAAGAAACAGAAACAGACAAACATACATACATACATACATACAATCGAAAAACATTACCCTCCTCCTTCGGCAGTCGGGTAATAAGAATCCTTTTGAAAATCACACGTAGTAATTACCTATTTAACAGCAGCTGAACGTAATACCTACGACAATATGTTTAATAGTTATTCCTTGGAACAACAGTTTAATATTAAACTGTTGTAGGTAATGTAGACGTTATATTTTTTTGAGTTGTCAAATATTTCAGACTAAAAGACAAAGTAACTAAATAACTGGAACTTCCAATGGTATACCTAGGTATATGTAAGTACAGGTAGGCCAAACTTAGCAACTACATAAGTTCGTAACTTAGCCCATTAAGTTGGTTTGTTAATGAGCTTTACCTCTCTACTTGATGATTAAGTTGGTCGCTTTGTCATTGATATTGAACCTGCTAACTTACATATTGAACCCGAGCAAACTTACCTTTTGACTGTGGTTAGAGTGACTTTGAAAGTGTCTAATATTGTGTCACAGATATAGGCAACAAGTAGGTATCTAGTTCAACAATCAATAGGTACGCAACATAATAGCTTCCCTTTTTGATCCTGCAGGTTGACTGGGGGAAATCGCTTAGTTTATTTACATAAGCCCATCTTATTCTATATTATATTATATGCTGTTTTCAGTAGTCTTAGTAGTCCAGACGTAGTTGGTCGTCTTGATACCTACGTGCATAATCTGGTGCAGTACCTACATAATATACAAACTTTACTTATGCTAAGAACATTCAGATAGATTCAAAAGTAGGTACTAATTAGTATACCTAAGTACAGGTCAGTAATTATGTAAATAAAACAACAATTTGCAAAAAATAATTTACTCTTTATGTATGTACATTTTCTTTTATTATGCGTTGATAGTTGGTTCAATTTAAACTTAAATTGCTGAAAATATCTAAGTCTGTCTATATATATTAATTACAATGCATTTAAAGTAATTATTATTTTTATTGCATACAGAGTTTATAAAGATGAGTATCAATAATTAATTTATGATTTTGGTTTAGAATGCAGAAATAATTCAATAAGGAATATTATAAATAAACTAATCACAATAATGTTTAAAAGTATAAAAACATAAATAAATTTTAATTCAACTAACTGTGATTTTATTATGTTTCTTGAATTAGGTAGGTGTATGCAGTAACAAAATATTAATTATCCAGCTGAGCGACTACAATGAAATCGTAATAAATACAAAACATTACTCTTATCATTAATCACCTACGTAAGTTCTTTTAGTAAGTACTAAGTTTACAAACCTTGCAATTGACTAGGAAAATACAGTTACGATTTTTCGTGAATCTACCACAAGATTTTGCCACCGAATAGTCCATTAACTTTTTATATTTACATTCAACTATACTTACATTACATTACAACATAATCTACAGTAGGTTTCTATTCATATTTACACATAGCGCGGATCACCTGATTAGTGACGTCACGAGGGCACACGAGACCACGATCGCTAGACTACGATAGTGTGAGTGTGCGTCACTGGACAATGCGCTTGCATGGCACTCTGCCTCATCAGCTCTGAGCTGCAGCAGGGGGGTGCGCCGGCCCTGGGGGTCCTTGCAGGTGGCCGCGCGCACCTCGCGGCGCAGCTCCGCCGAGGCGTCGTTCTCCTGCAGCCAGCGCCGCAGCCACGCGCCCAGCCACGCCAGCTCGCACTCGCAGCGGAGAGGGTTGCCGGTTAGGATTAACCCTCCTAAGCAGAGAAAAAGTGAGTTGAGTATTGTAAATATTGGCCCGCCGCCGCTGTAGGGTTGCGAGTGAATTACGGGATAAAAAGTATGGTGTAATTTTAGGTCGGGAAATCAATTTAAAAATCATCGGGGTGTAACGGGGTAAAATTGATAACCCAAAGTGTGAATACGAATTCAAATTATGTAAGTATAAGCAATAAACCCCAACAAACACAACTTTGACCACCAATTGATATGACTGTATATTTTATTCGTGGAAAACTCACTTGATCGTAAAATCATTTCCAAGGAAAAATCTTATAAGTCGAGGCAAAGCTCACGGAAAAGTCGGTATAACATAAGTAAGTACAGATAATGCACAAAGAGTTTCATTGTGTACCTAAGATGAAACACGTGTATCTTGCTAGTGGCTTTGAGTGACTCGGGCATGTCTATGAAGGTATACACATAATACAAACAAACCTGAAAGCAATTTAGTTGCCACGTGACTCCAACTCGTAAAGTTCGGATAGAAGATTGCAGGATCAAGCGTCGTAAGTTGATTATAACTTATGTCGAGCCCCAATTGAGGAACTTGTCCTAAATGCTTCATGAATTCCGTTGGCAGTTTCGTAAGCGATGTTTCGCTAATCTTGACGAACAGCTCGTGGTTGTCGGCGAACGCCTCGAACGCCTCGTCGGATATGCTGGCGAGCTTGCCGCCGCGGATCTCGAGGTAGCGCAGCTGGCGCGCGGCCACGTGGTGCAGCTGCGAGGTGAGCGCGGCGTCGGTCCACTGCAGCAGCAGCCGCCGCAGCGCCGGCAGCGATGACGTCACGCTGGCCAGCCGGAACCCGCCGTGGTTCACGCCGGACCAGCACGGCACGCTCAGCGACCGCAGGGACGAGAGGGGACGGAAGGAATCTTCATCAACTATGTCTACGTACTTAAGGCCGTTCAAATTTAAATGAGATAAGTTGCTCAACCACTGAAAACTATTCGGCGTGATTCTTACGACCGGATTATACGAAATATCAAGAACGTTCAAATTCCTCAGTCGGCTCCACATTTTTGGCACTAAGGAGGTGAGACGATTATGACTTAGATCTAAGAAGCGAAGGTTCCCGAGCGACCGGACGTCGCTTTCTTGGAAACTGTTTATGTAATTCGACGATAAATTAAGATGCGTTAAGTTAGTCAAAGGTAAATAAGGCACTGACTTTAAACTTAAGTTTGCGAGGCTGAGGTGTCTCAGATTGGGGAGGTTGTGGAACAATTCCTTGAAGTTAGCTTTGATCGCGTTGTGGGCGAGGTCGAGCCGGCGCAGCGCCGCCAGTGCCGAGAACGTGTTGTCCGACAACACCGTCAGGAGATTGTGACCCAAATTTAGAGTTAACAAAAACTGCGTATTACGAAATATATTACTGTCTAAGTACTCTATCCGGTTATGGGACAGATCGAAGTACCGCAGAGTGAAGCCGACCTGCGACAGCGCCGTCACCGGGAACAGGCTGATGTCGTTGTGACTCAAGTCTAAGTGCTCTATTATAGTGTTTTTGAAAACGTCTCTCGGCAAAACTCGCAAGCTATTGTGAGATAACTTTAAATATCTTAACTTCTTCAAGTTATAAAATTGCTCAACAGACAGTTGCGCAATCAAATTATAAGATAAGTCTAGTATTTGGAGCGAAGAGAGCTCGGAAAAGGCTTTCCTTTTTATGGAATTTATATTGTTCTTATGAATGTCGAGGATTTCCAGATTATACGCCTCCCCGAAACAGTCACCCGATAGATATTCAATTTTGTTGTACGATAAAATTATTTGACGCACAGACGATTCGATATAAACGAAAAAATTGTTTGGCACTTCGAGTAAATCGTTGTGAGAGCAATCGAAAATATTTACAGAGATGTGTCGGCCGCCCTCGAGCCGCGCGAGCCGGTTGGCGCTCACGTTCACAGTGAACGTTACGTCTAACGACGACACATTATTAAACGAGTTTAAAGAAAAATATGACATATTATTTCCCTGAAGCTCCAATAACTCAAGCCTCGGTAAATTGGCAAAAGTCTCGAATTCCATCGAATCGATTATGTTGCTCGCGAGAGATAAATATCTCAAGTTCGGCAACTTCGTGAAACTGTGCCTCGTAAGGTTATTTATTCGATTATACGATAAATCTAAGTTTCTCAACTCAGCCATGTTCGTAAAAGTCTGAATGCGAATCGAACTGATAAAGTTGTACGCTATTCTTATGTTGTTAACGCCGAGTGAGATATTTTGGAAGTCGATATCTGACACTATATCTATAATTCTATTATAATCTAGATTTAAATACTTTAGGAATGGAAATGCAACGAGGTCTGATATTTTAAGTATGTGGAAGTCGTTGCTGTCAAAAGACAGCCATTCCAAGCTGTCTAATCCGCCGTCTATCTCGAACGGGTACACCCCGCTGAACAGAGTCGACGACGACTCCAGCACATGCAAAGAGCTTGTTACATTCGAGAAAGCCAACGGATGAATGTAATACAAATCGTTAAAGCTCAAATTAATCTCCTTTACTGGCAAGCTTGCGGGAAAAACGTTTTTATAAATCTGTGCGATCCGGTTACCCCTCAGATTGATAGTGGCGAGGGAGCTCGACCAATCTCGGAATTCGTTGGGAGATAGATTAGAGATGCGATTGTATCCGAGGTCGAGGTAGCGCAGCGAGCCGGGCTCGAGCGCGCCCAGCGTGTGCGGGACGGCGGAGAGGAAGTTGCCGGCCAGGGACAGCGTCTGCAGGCGCGGCGGCAGTGGAGGCGCCGCCCGCAGCCGGTTGTAGGCCAGCGACAGGTGGCGCAGCCGCGGGGCGCGCGCCGCGCTGTCGGGCAGCGCCGCCAGCCGGTTGTGCTCCAGCTCCAGCTGCTCCAGCGACCCGCGCGCCGAGAGGAACAGCTCCCGACTCACTGACACCAGACGGTTGTACGAGATGGAAAGCCGCTCCACGCGGTTGTTGGCGAACAGCGCGCGCGGGACCGCCGTCAGCTCGTTCAGATCGAGGATGATCTGCCGGATCTGAACCTCCTGCAGGAAGGACAGCTTGGAGGTGTCGTTTATTTTATTATTACTGAGGTCTACTTTTTCTATTTTTTGGGTTTTGTTGGTCGCGCACGCGGTCTCGTTACTGAGGGTTACGAGGTTGCTTCGTATGTGAACGGCATTAAGTCGTGGAAGATTGTGGAGGAGGTCGCAGGGGAAGGTGTGGAGGAAGTTGTCGGATATCTTGAGCAGGGTGAGGGAGGGCGGCAGCGCGGCGGCGGGCAGCGCGCGCAGCTGGTTGCCGGCCAGGTCCAGCTGCAGCAGCCGGCGCAGCGCCCGCAGCGCGCCCGGCGCCAGCACCGACACCTGGTTGTGGCTCAGGCTCAGGCTCGTCAGCGTCTCCTCCAGGTGGTGCCACTTGATCTCGGGCCCGAGGTAAGCGATGTTGTTGCTGAAACAAAACATTCGCAAATCTTTAAGAATTCAGTTCGAAAGTCCCGAGAATAATCCCCGCCATTTCGAACTTGTACTCACTTCTGGAGATTTAACCAATTCAAAACTTTTAAGTCGTTCAAGGCGTCTTGAGGTATTTCAGTGAATTCGTTGTATCCGAGATCTAATGACGCGAGCGTAACGGCCATAAAGCTGAAACAAAACAAATTGTTAAATTTCAGAAAGTTTTATTAAAATTTTATTTCGAGTTACCTTCAGCACGAATACATTTTAGAATAATTTCAGAGTATATTTAGCGAGCATTTCGTTTGTGTCGGAAATATGTTCAGTTTCAGAGTAGTTTACTGGTAAATATTGAATTATTCATAACTATTTAGATTTCAGAAGCTGAAGGCAACTTGTTCTTTTTCTTCGTCTCGGTTCGCTTAGCTTACACTAATACCTCAATATCGGTATGTAGGCGTATTTTACAATATAAAATGTTTTATATTCTAAGGTTTCTGGGTACATTAAGGAACTTTTTCATTTTCACTGTATGCATAGGCGATCACGTGATATCATCTGCAGACGATCGGATACGGAATGGGGACTGTCAAGCCTGGCACACTATATAAGGTGCTCCCTGCAGCCGGGAAATGCTGCTGCAGGTGCTGCAACACCCTGTATAACTAACCTGGACGCCACGCTTACATACAACAGAATGGGACAGCTCCACTGTGCTCAGTGTGACAGGGTGTTCAAGACGAAGTTCGGACTTGCCAGCCACATAAGAGCACATAACACTGTGTAGCAAGAGTCGCTGTTGTCGGATACGACGAAGAGGACATCATCATCACCTGAAGGCGCGGGGCTCGATGAGGTGCAGCTGCTGCAACACCCTGTATAACTACACTGGACGCCACACCCTGTATAACTACACTGGACGCCACACCCTGTATAACTACACTGGACGCCACACCCTGTATAACTACACTGGACGCCACACCCTGTATAACTACACTGGACGCCACACCCTGTATAACTACAGTGGACGCCACACCCTGTATAACTACACTGGACGCCACACCCTGTATAACTACACTGGACGCCACACCCTGTATAACTACACTGGACGCCACACCCTGTATAACTACACTGGACGCCACACCCTGTATAACTACACTGGACGCCACACCCTGTATAACTACACTGGACGCCACACCCTGTATAACTACACTGGACGCCACACCCTGTATAACTACACTGGACGCCACACCCTGTATAACTACACTGGACGCCACGCTACCTGAAGGCGCGGGGCTCGATGAGGTGCAGCTGGTTGGCGACGAGCACCAGCGTCTGCAGGCGCAGGCCGTCCAGCGCGCTCTCCGGCAGCACCTGCAGCCGCGACATGCTGATGTCCAGGTGCTCCAGCTCCATGGAGGGCCATTCTGTAGGATAAAAGTGTAAAGAAAAACGGGTTTCGTAAGTAGATATATAGAAAGATTACATTCTAAATCCTTTATTCATAAAAAAGTTAGTGGACGCTTTAGCTATTGAACTGTTTTGTCCCTCTCTGTCAAAGTATTAATATATTATTACATTCTTAAATTATTTTTAAACAGAAATTACAAATGGAAATGCACAACATAGACGGTACATTGGCCGGTACAATTTAACGGTACTATTATTACTAAGAGTAATTTCTTCCTGGCTACCTCGGAGGAGAGAAATTATACAAGAAAAGCTAAGGTAAGTAGTTTCCTATTAAACTCGCGAACAATGAAAAACAGTGGCATATGGAATTATGGAAATGGTGGAACTTTTTCATTGCTCGCGAGTTTGTGAGTAGGTATGGATGATTGTTACTATTTAACGGAAAAAACAGGTAAAGTAATTTTAATAAAATATGCTTATATTGTACCCTATAGTGACACAATACTTCTCTTATATCAGAATTCACACGATAAAACTTTATATTTTTATTGTTATAAGCACGTCTACTAGCTACTACTATTCACTATACGTCTATTTCAGAGCAAATAGGAACAGTAAAGAATCACCCTATCTTTACGAGAATGAGTTTAAGTATACCGATACTGGCGGGGCAGTGCGGCAATGTATCGTATTCGAAACTAGAGTGACCTAACAGGGTAGTCAGGGTTGCTGCACACGAAAGCAGATCGACATTACCAGTAATCTTCATCTCGTATATTCAGAATGAAGGGTTTTTTCTAATCCACGTCGACTTCTATTAACGAAAAAACGTAACTGTTTGACAAAAAAAAGCCGAACCAACAGCAACAGTGTCAGTCCTAATGTAAATAGCAGCCCTCAGAGCGGAGGCACGGAGGGGTCGCTACGTTTCCAACTAATGTTCCAACATTTTAATGTCACAATTATCGGCAAATCACGGATATTCTGAATTACGAATTGGCGATTGCCGACCCTCTTTCAGGCATCAATAGGTACCCGTTTCGAAACATCCTGTAATAAACAGGTAAAAGGTCGGCAATGGAAATCAAGAGTCCTCGATAAAAATTGTAACGGCTGTCATTAAACCTCCCTATAATCAAAAAGTTTCATGATTAATCAAATTAATTACTAAGTAGGTACCTACATGTTCAACATACCGAATAGCCCGTCGATATCGCCCCGAGCACTCGAAATCTTTGTCGTAAGATTTGTGGGGCCAAATAATAGCTCCAGGAAGTAATTTAGCGTCTATTTCCTCATTATTGCTTTCATAAAACACTGCCTGCTTTTTGTGCTCATATTACCCAATCCTACGTGATATTAAATAGCTAATCTAACCCGTGTTCTAATCGTTTAGAAGATGAGCTTTATGAAAGTTCGTTTATTATGATTTGACCCTCTAATTTCACGTTCCAGTTAATCAAAACAGAGGCCGAATTGTTATCTTTATTCCCAACAGTTTGGTTTGTGGAACTTGAAGGCTACTTCGGATTTGAAAGTTGAGGAGTGGATGCCTCGGGAGTCGGGAAACAAAATGTCTGCACTAATAATGCTGGGCCCGCGATAACAATCCCCGCTGATTTATTGGCGCTTTCGGTAAATACTTGCTGGAATCTTGCTGCTTCACATGCTACCCAGCAAAGCTAGTAAAGTAAATAGAATGTATGTATCTATCATATATATATGATACTTTCAGTATTGTACGTATGAGCAGAGCAGCTTTTCTTGTTAATATCTGAGGAAAATTTAAGGGATATTTTTAACTTAAAGCGACCTACACTATAATTATATTCTAAACAACACAATTATTATTATACAATCCTTTATAGGTGAATAAATAGGGAGACCTACATATGTAAACTGGAATTTTAATACCCTATTATAATTATTCCAACTAAATTTATCCCGGGCGTATGTGGAAATAGAAATTTTCATTTATGTTTGCTCCGGCATGTATCAAATATTCATGTCATGTGTTGCCGCGGTGCGCTGCAGACAAACTAATTAAAACTGATTATGTGAGTGCTGAACAACAGTTTGATGACTAAACGAGAAAGCTTAGTTATTTTGAACGTTATCGCATGGAATTTAGCCACTGAAATTAAATAGCTGGTTGGAAAAGTAGTCAATAACCCATCATGTGTAATATACCTAATAATTAAATTAATCTTAAGAATCGAATGAATCTAGTGTTCTTTATGTATGGAGATAACCTGCCTCCGGCTGGTTCACTGGTAAAAGTCTCTACAGCGGTTTGGTAAGAATACACCGCAATTTAAATAGATTAAAATCAAAGCTAAGCTGTAGGTTCTACAGTAAAGTATTTTTGTTGTTGCTTTTTGTGGGATGCAATGCCAATCCTATCGGATTTAGGAAAACTTTAAAGTCTTTAAAACAAAATACAGCATAGTGTATTTCAAAAATGAAACAAATAGTTAAAACAAAAAAACAATCTACCAGCTAACAATGTAGCAGTGTGGGAAATAATCCAAGCTTAGGAAGAAACGGTGTTTAGAGGTTTAGTGCGGGCTCGTACACAAAGACTACCAAGTGGGCCGAGAGGGGTTGGATCACAAAATATATCCAAATAGACCTTTATCTATAAGCTGAAAGAGTTTGGATTAGTGCGACTGTCCTTGACGCTCCAGTGGCCGTCTCGTTTGAAGTAAACATATCAGTCGCTGGTTGAGACACGCGAGCCCGAGCCGCACTTGACCCGCTAGTGTATCGATCTAATCACGCGACGGGACGTCGGCGTCGAATCATTTAGCGAAACTTCATGATTAAACTGCCGATGGCAACGCTACTCTTTCGGAAAACTTTTTTTTATAGCATTATTCAAAAGTTTAACAATGTGGCTTTAAGTGTAAATTCCGCTTTGTTTGTGGTTGGTTTGAAAATAAATGAAGATGGTACGGCCTGGTCGCATTCCTATTCAGTAAATCGCAAACAGTGTGTAATAATCCACTGTAGCCACGCTCACTCGGCAGACTGGTTGGAGATATCACACAACACAAACATTTTGAACATGTTATGGAGGAGCGAAGGTGTTGCCACTCCTCCATTGAAAAGGGAGGATCCTCCGACCAAGCTGGGCGGTTTAGCTTGGTGGGCAACTGCCCGACGGTTACATGTCGGGATTCTGTATATATACTGAGTAGCTGTAATTCTTAGATACCGCGATGTAGGATTTGGTATTTTGCTTTCACTCTTCCATGCCATCTGTTGGTCGTCCTTGATATCTCTTTGCTGGATCTATATCTTGACTTCTATGCTTGCGCGTATTCATTATAGATGTCGCCACAATGTATTCAAAAATTCATGATTTGACTACATTAAACCAATAGCCATGGTTGTTAGTTCAGAAATTCTCTAAATTAAATTATTTGAATATTCGTTTCGCAGACCCATAATATAGGTATATGCCGAAACTTTTCCATAGAATTGCGACCAGCACCTTCTTAAGTAAAATCCCAAGCCGTAAAATACAAAATGTTGCCTGGATGAAAATGCACTTTGCTATAAATCATGTCTCAGACCGTAACGACCTTTAAAAAGTTCAAGCTCAGTAACTCAGCAACTCAGTAGCTCAATGATAACAAGGTTGTGTCAGCTTCATAGGGCCCGTGAGTGTACACGCTATTAGTCAGTGCTGTTGATACAGCCGCCCGCCCCGGGCCGCTAGATGCTAACTAGACAATGATGAATAGACTACAAGTTACTCGCTTTAATCTCACTTAGATTATAAATGTGAAACTTTGAAGTTCGATTACGCATGCTACGCTGAATGGCTTACGGTATTTACTTGAAATGATAGGCATTAAGATACTTTATAGGTGGAGATAAAATAGTTTTAAACTTAAAAGCGATGCCAAGATTCCTTGCACTGTACGGTTGGTGCAAAAAGGGCGTAACAATTTGGAAGGAGGTCACAAACTCGTCTTCCTGACTACTGAATAAACAATCACTTCTAAAAGCATGTATTTCAGACGAAATTTCGTATTTCAAAATTCTGTTTTTGGCTGCTTTCGTGTGATTTACATAATGCATGTATGTGTGTTAGATAATTAATACTGATGCCTACGCCTGTTATTCATTAAAGAGTTTGCACACATTCACTACATAAACATTTTTAGCTGGTTAGTCTTAATGTAAAACGTAATTCTTAAGGCTTAGATTATCGGCCAATAATAAATACAAAATATTACTAATTTATTTATCTAATAGAAGAGATGGCAACAATAATAACACAAATTATGGGTTATGTTTTAGCACACTAGCGGGCAATGAAATTTTTCAAGTGACAATAGCACCAAATTACTCCTAAACGGAAAAGGCTACCTTACTCCCAGTTTCTATATCTCTATCTATCTATAACTGGTAGTTACTTTCATACGATTTTGACAGATTGTTACTTTTGATTATGTCAAAATCGTATGAAAGTAACTACCAGTTATGGATAGATAGAGATATAGAAACTGGCAGTTAGTGACGTCGTTTTCAATATTGAATAACATCAGTGCGTCAGAAAATTAGGTACCAATTAAACATTAATGGTGTTACCACAAAAAACGTTAAACATTGTTTAACAAGTGCTAAGGGCCTTACCACAAAAACTTAGACAGTATTTAACAGATGTTTAGCGCTGTCAAACGCCTATAAAATCTGTCAAATTTCGTTTTAAACACTTGTTAAACAATGTTTAACGTTTTTTGTGGTAACACCATAAAAAATTAATAATATGATTTTTTAAAATTAAAAATGTGGGACATTTGGTGTTGGCATTTTGTAAGTGGAGCTTTTCGTTGCTCGTTAGTGAAATTATTACACTTATAAAACATGTCGCACATACCCGGGAACCGGTGCAGCGGCACGGCCGTGCACGACATGTGCGCGCGCGTGCACGAGCACAGCGAGCTGGCGGCGCACGGCTGCACGCGCTGCTCCCCGCGCTGCTCGCCGCGCCGCAGCCCCGCCAGCAGCAGCGCCAAGCCCAGCGCCCAGCGCGCTGCTGACACCATCACTGAGGGGAAACAGATATTGCACTTAGATGTGACGGCCGTATACATAGAACAGCTACCTTAAGTGCCAATTTCTCCATAGTAGGTTAGAGCATAACCAGGTATTGGTGGCTGACTTTTGACACATCTGTCAAGAATTTAATATGGAGATGACGTATAATTGATGAACCCACGATGAACAAATTCCTAGTCAGTTAGATAACCGACTATGGAGAAATTGGGGCTCAGGCCAGATTTGTCAAAAGTCAACCAATAATCCCTGGTTATGATACAACCGAGTATGGTGAAATTGGGGCTAAGTAGCGTAGCTCGCTTGTCAAATCTGACGTAACTTGTACGGATCTGACTGATGATTAGCAAGCAAACGACGCTACTTATGGATTGGTAATTGCTTATGTTTGGTGGTGGTCACCCCACAGGCTTCCCGGTAGGCAAAGTGTTAGCCACCGACAGCGTTACGTGCTGCTAACTGAGTCTGCCTACCCACTGGAGAGATAGCTTGGAAGGCATCAATAAATAATCATTATAAATCGGGATTATAATCTGTTGTCCTTATCTTACAAAGCTCATAAGCAAGGGACACATTACGCAATATACTTGTAAAGCCTATCTTAGCTTAAAGTTGCTTTTTATCCCAGAATCAAAATAAGGCAAACATTTTAAAGCCATTGAAGCTCGCTGTGAACAGCTACAGTTAATATAAAAGGTTTTGTAACAGCCAACCCGTAACGCTACGTTAGCCAGCCTGTCCGATAGAGGAGAACCAGGACCATCTAGCTTTACAAAAAACGTACGAAAACGAGATGTCATACGATCGGTACATTTACTTCAACGAGATAGAGTTGAGGTTAGCGTAACAAAGCTTGAAACTTCATGTTTTGTATGCTAGAGTGGCCCCTCAGACTTGAGCATCTAGGTCCGAGGTTAATGTTCATACAATCTCTGTGCAATCTACACTGTTTTTGGAGTCAGGCTTTTAATTTTATTATAGTGCCCAAGTAGGTAGGTATATGACGAAGCCTAAGAGAGTTTAGATTACTGTTCCGACTTGATGAATCATCAGTCAGTACTTTTGTATTAGCATTTCCCGGATTCTATCCCCGTCAGGGACAGGTTTTAGAAAGATATTTGTATTTGGGTGTTGGATAAACTTAAATAACTTGGGTACAGTATACTTAATTATATTCATAATATTATACCAAACTGGTACTTCCAATCAATATATCATTTCCTAAACTACGGTATAATGTTCGCAATATTAGATTAAAGTACCTAAGTGGCCATTACAAATTCAACAAATGCTTTCTAACAGCGAACAAACTCCAACTCTGTGTTTAAATACCGCCTGATTCAAATTCAACTAGTTAGAAAACTTCCATCCATGTAACCTTTTGTAAAGTAAACTAATAGTTAACTGTGTGGGATTTAGCTCAATCTTTGGTCATGTATCAAGCTGCCTTAATATATCTGAAGTGTAGTTAATCTAGACGGTTATCACAGCAGCATGAATAATTCTGCCACTTAAATTTTGACTTACAAAGGTCTCTATGAGTGTGTATGTTACGTTTTATCAAAGGCTGAGCGTTTTAATGGGCGAATCACAAGCCGGGATCAAAAGGACGCCGCACCCTCTCTAATATAAACAGCCCAAAGTAGTTCAACACACATACACAACTTAAACAGACAAACATTTCGGCGAATACAAAATACCGACACGAATTGTGTGAATTAATTGCCTATTATATTTTCATATTTTGGTCCAATGACTTTGAAAGGAGAGTATGTACTAGAACTTTTAATTCCACAAGTAAAATATGGGGTGTTCTAACTTGAAAACGTACCTAAAAATCGGATGAACTATGGTTGGTGGGATCTAATTGTGGGCAAAGGGTGCGCTGATCGTATTTTGAGGATCTAAGGAAAGTGATGATTGATTTTGTGTATTCCAATAAACTTTCGTGTATCGGTAGTAAAGGAATTTAATCAATACCTTCTTAAATGAAATACACCATAGTTGGTCGAACCATCATCGGCATCGTCAAACCTTTGAATCGTGTCGCAGGTAATAACACGAACAGACAAATTCCAGCGATATGCTTTGAAGTTTATGTTGCCTGTAATAATTATGTTTGATTGAGAACAAAACAAACGAGTTCGTAGGAGCGAGTATGCGGGTCATAAAACAACATTCTTAGACAAAATGTTATTAATGTTTGGTATTAAATATTATGTTTGCCGTATATTTATATATCGATTAATAGTTTACATTAATCTTTAAAGCAGGAGAATACTTGAGATCTTTTGCCTCATATATCATTTAGGTTATTTTTTGCTCTATTCTACTTTATGCTTACTGATTTAAAAATACATACGCATGCTCATGACTGTAATTCCTGAAGGGGTGTCAGGGGTGACTCGCATTCGAGCCACCCGCTTTTCGTTGTAGGTACATTTGTACTCACGTGTAGATGTGTACCCTAAGTGCACTGTACTTACTCTAAAACGGTGATAAAACCTATAAAAATACCACTTTTCTATTTTTGAAAATAAATAATACCAACATTTCTAAGAGCTTACAAACAATAAATGATATTCTGTAGCTCATACAAGGAGGCCCGCGAAGCCCGCACGGGAGCAATTTCGTATTTACGCAAAAAGTTTTCAGGTATTTCTCACAGCAAGATAAGGGCTTCTTGAAGGTAAATCCGACCTTAGAGGGGGATGTTTTCTCATAAAAAACATTACACAAACCGTAACCTTTTCACCTACCGTGTTGTAATGAAAACTTGAAAGCAACGGCAGTATAAAATAGGTTCGCAGATAATATTAGATACAGAAACAGGATGGGAGAACAATTGAGAACATCGACATGAAGTCAGAGAGGCGATATTCTATCCGGATCTATTGCTGAGAGAGGCAATCATTCGTTTACAGAGAGATATTAAATTTGGTCTGGTTAACAATAGTATACATCAAATACGGACAATTACTACTGGTGGCATTCTTGCCTACCCCATTAGGGACATGATAGTGATACTCTATAAAATTTAAATAAGTTACATCATGAAATTTTTGCGGTGTCAAGTACAGTCAAACTATAAAGTCCTGACATCAAAGAGTGCGATTTTTTATGATCATCACTTATTTACGAATTACTTTTACATACATTTTTAAAAATAAAATACCGGTTGACTATGGATTTTTAACGGATTTGTCCTTTAATAAATATAACAGATCGATTAAATATTTGTTAGGATCCACTTCCGTTTTCACGACTTTATAGTTGGACTGTTAAAATATACTATATACGATATAATATTTGCTACGGCTGCTACGGCTACGACTTGCTACGCTGTATTCAATTTCGTGCTACGAAATTGCTACGCCGCGCCGTAGTCAGTGCATGCTATAGCTATTGTGCTCTTTGTAAAATCAAACAAGGTGGTCCTGAAATTGCAATGAGTATTGAATTGACCAACACGTACGACTTTCGTATTCAATAAATTTAATCAAAATAAAAGCTTTCCATTTCATTTATTTTATTACGTCGATATTTTTAATATAATTACAATGATTGTGTTGGTTACATAATACATTTAATCTTTAAATAATGATCTTTATTAATTTTAATATAAGAAATAAAAAATACACTTGTATCGTAAAATACAGAGCTGCTTGTCACGCCATTCAGGCTATTGTGTCAAAATAAGGACATCGTGTCGTCTGTTTGATATCAATTGTGCGCTTTGAATAAAAATCTGCGCACAGATTCAAACCAAAGACTTGCTCTGTACGTTGGGATGTATTCATCGTGACTGTGTGGTATTATCTACAGAAAAGGGGGCATGCATGTAGCCAGGGTGTTCAGTTTCAGTTTTGCGAATATTCCATAAAAATACAGCGTGATACATAGGTACATTCGGTCAATGTAACAACATAATATAGTTTTACTAACGTGTTGTAATTTGAAACTAACATTTATTTATTTGAAATTAATATTTATTTATTTATTATTGTGCGGGTGCAGATCAGTCAGAATAGCGTCCGTTTCCAATGAAGTTGTTAACTTATGAGTTTTCAGGAATGTATGTATAATGTTAACATTTAAAAAACGGCGATATACGGCTCGCGACCTATCACGTGAGTAAAAATGTACAGCGAAAAGTGGGTGACTGATCTGGTGTTAAATACACTTACGGGCAATGAAAAGGTTCCACTGTGAAAAGCACTAAATTCCTCCTGAACGGAAAAGGCTTGCTTAATGACGCCTTCTGGAAAATTGAAGTACATTTAACAGAGCAACATGATATTACCAACTAAAAACAGTAATATTTTGTTGAAGTTTTAAATTAAATGTTTGAAAAAATTTGGGTCGTTTGGTTTTGTGAGTGGAACTTTTTCATTGCCCGTCAGTGTAAAAGACATATACCAGTGTGATGGTAAACGGTCCAAGCTAGGAATCAGGTTTAGAAGTGAAGAGAATACGCAGTAAGGTTCCATTCGAGTGACCTAGGCTCTTCAGCCCGCAATTGATAGCTTAGAACAGAATAGTATCTTCTATGCATCTCGCATGGAAGTAAAAGGTACTTCGTAAGTACTTATTATTTCCATGGCATCTCGTCAGTCAGTGACCCTCTTCAGTCAGTAACTGTCAACTAACCTAACTGGATAATTCTTTCACAGCGCTAAGAAGAAAACCTTGGTTTCATAATAATAATACTGATAATAAACATATAATTAACATTGCTCACTGATACGCATATGAGTAACTTGTTTTACTTACTCATTACTCAGTCCTTGATACCCCCATCCCCTTCCCTTTACCCATCGGAGGTAAGAATTCTCATTAAATAAGTGAAGAGGAGGTAAACCCCGTCTATTATTAATTCATTTGGGATTAAATGAGAATTGGAAAAGTAAGTTTAAAAGTAATAAATTAATTCTATTACGCGGAGGCATGCAGTTGACTTTTAATTTTAATTAATTGCAAAAGTTATGGCCGATTTCAATTAAGTGCCATCAATTGTGGATTTATAAAGATTACTGGGCGGGAAACCCTTTGAATTTCAACAACAGGTACTTACTGATGTAATACAGCGATAGCTATGTATATGTATATGTTTTATGCCAGTTTTTTCGAAGGATTCGATATAATAATGAGGAGTCCATGTAGTATTTCTACAATAACAGTATCTACAATATTTTCAATACTTGTGCCGGTTTTTTCCACCTTTGAATACTTAGCTAAAGGAAAACAAAAAAAAACCTACTTGCCGCGGTCCGGATTCAAACCGACCTAATTTTACAGAAGTCATATAAAGTTACTGACTCAATTAACGGTGGTTTGTATGAAAGTATCTCTTTGTCTTTTTTATTATTAGTATTAGCTACTTTTTACCGTATTTTTATCAATATGTAGGTATTTATGTTATATCTACAAATCATAAAATTTCACTAATATACCATGTGTAAGAACAAATTGATTACAACATAACAAGTTACACAAAATCATATTTTCTTGTTGAAATAAATATATATACGAGTAGTCAACACCACATCTAATCAGCCTGCAATCCAACAGTGTTAAAATCTTCTGCCAACTGTGAGGAAATTGGTAACAATCCCCCGAATGAGGCGTTTGTTAAAAAAAAAAAAAAGTTCCTTTTTGGAGAAATAGATGGCGTTGTCTGGGGTTGTACCAACTTTCAAACCCTCAGAACACACTCAGATCACAATATGTTATTCTGTGAGGCTAACGAAATGTGAAAGTGACGTATAGTGCCACAATCTTATCTGTTCCGGTGGTCAAAATGTGCAACTAACGTGACGTCATTGTCAAACGCCATTTCATACTCTGTGCGTTATTTGAGTTGTCAATTTCTGCGAAGAGGCTGACGCTACGTTATTTAATTTGTTTTGTGATTTTCTGGGTGAAATAATGACAAAAGCGCTGTAATGTGATGAAAGAAAAGTAGTACTATATATATTGGCTTTTATGCAGGAAGAATAACATATTCAGGCGCCTTTAATTCCGTTTGAAAAATTGGAAGAACAAGCCTGCAGCAGCTACAGGTTAGTGTTGCCAAATATGACGAATAATTTTACCCATATACTCCATGTAATTTTATTAAATATTTTCCCGAGAGCGGAGAGGCCCGTGCTCCAGCAGTGGGGACGGGATGGGTCGTGAATAGTCGTGATACTCGTGATGAAAAGTATATAATCATTATTTTTCTTTGATTACAGGTGTGAGGACATGACATGATACTTTAAATCTTATGCCATACGAGTATACCAAGAAGAATTTCTCGCACCTGCAGCGATTTTAGACGAAATAATGATGATTAATGACATGTGATTGTTTTCCCAACCTATCAAGAGTTGGCTGAAAGAAATTGCTTTTTGGCAATTAGCCTTTGGAAGGAGACCCGTGCCCCAGCAGTGGGGACGTGATGGGTCGTGATGATGATGATGATGAATTAACCTTTGCACACTGTCTGAATTTCTTTTAATTGTATGCTCTTGTTTCTATTTACTTTAAAAATGTTAAATAAAGTGTTCAAAAATAACAATTAATAGTTTTTTTTTAAGTCGTATCTCGTTATTCCCACGACCCACATATATATTACCTATACCATTGTAATCTAGATTTAATCTCCTATATCAGAAAATAATCAGAACTAATTTTATTTCTGTTCGCCGTGGACAAATTTTCCATACAACAAATGTCGTTTGATATATATTATTATATCCTCTTTCATTTACTATCGACCCTATATTTTGATTTATCTATACTTATGAATGTACCTAATTATAACAATAGGTGATAGCAGAAATGCATTGTCGTTTAAACCAGAAATAGGCAAAATTTAATCGATGGCATCACTGGATTCGATCACAGCGAAGTCGCCACCGGAACAGATAAGATTGTGGCACTATAGGTAGGTAGAATTGTAGTATTATTTTCTCTATGATGTCGATGTCACTGTTGCTTCAGCGTTCAGTGCGATTGTGCGTACAGCCGTTCTTTTCAAGTTTTCTCAGTTTCCTTGTGTTTCTCCTGTATTAATTGAGTTGTAGTTGAGCTATCTGCTCCTCCTCCCTTGATACTGTTCCTCCCTTGATACTGTAGAGTTAGTGCACTTGAGATAGTGACTCTTTTGAGATAGTGACTCTTGTGAGATAGTGACTCTTGTGATAGTGACTGTCCCTTGATACTGTAGAGTTAGTGCACTTGAGATAGTGACTCTTTTGAGATAGTGACTCTTGTGAGATAGTGACTCTTGTGATAGTGACTGCTATACTGTAATAATGCCTAAGGACTATGGATCATGGTCCCTTGCCAATCTGAAGATAGAGTTACGAAAACGGAATGCCAAACTAACTGGACGGAAAGCCGTCTTGGTTCAGAGGTAAGTTTGATCAAAGCATTTACAATAATAAGAACTATTCACTAAGAACGGGTAGAACTATTCACAGAATACTTAGCACTATCCCAAGCCACATGCAGTCTGAGCCTCGGAAGGATGGTTCGCGCTACCACCCGACATTTAATCACAACTAGTGAGTTCTTATTCTGAGTTTAGTACTCTTTGCTCTCTATGTAATTTTTGACAGTTGGTACACTGCGTTTTCACGCCATCTATCGGCTTACCCAAAAGCTCAACTGACAGCTGTCAAGGAAAACGGCTCATTCATAGAGCTTTTTGTCACTTTAAAAAGGCTTTACAAATTACTTTGTGGTATACGAATTTTGACTTTTTAAGAACGACAAAGAGACGATACTCGTGTATTTCAAAGTATTTTTAACCTCCTCTAAACCTAAAACACGGTTTATGAATTTCGGGATGAGAATATGGAGTAAACCTATACGTAAAATTATACTGACTGTGTTCATCAACACATAATTATATATGTAATTATTTAAATTAATAATCAAATTAGACCAATTACAACACAAAGTTTTCTGCAAGAAGATACCTACTATTAATAGTACGACTAGACGTATCTAAAGTGTATTTTCATAATTTGCTTATTCGTGATCCAATTTGAAACGATTTATAGGTCAGACACACATAGGTACATGGAGAACTAGATCCAATGATAGCCAGAAACCCAAAATAGTTCGGTTCTGCCATATACGGTTACATTTTTAATGGAGTTGGGCTGGCTCGCACTATATCTCCACTCAATTTTCTGGTTTGACTTCTACAGTATTTTCAATCTGTATTTTGATCGATATTTTGTTGTTTTATATATACCTACTACCTATGATTATCTTAATACCCTTTTTTGATTCTTTCAATATTTCTATTGGAGTTTGACTGTTTCAATAATCAACCTTTTGGTTTTGTATAACCAGTTACTACCAGTTATGAATAGTTAGTGAGAGATACTGGTAACATTGCATTACTTCCAAAATACTAACGAATCTTGGGGAACATTACCGCACCTATCGAAAATATTGGTGAGCTTTGGAAAGCCATGCCGGACCTTGGAAATATACCTATTCGTAGCCTGGGAAACATTTTGGGAAAGGCCTAAACACATCAGTAAACTGTGATAGGCTACAGGCAGGGAGAAGAGTCACGGATTGATCCATGGCTATATATTTTTTTTTTTTTTTAAATCATTTATTTATCCCAATTACATGTTTTTACTTAATTCTATCTAGCCACTATCGGAAACCACTAGGTTTATCTGTAGCAGCGAGTGTTACTGGCAGAAAGTTACTAATTACTTAACTAATTTAAACGAAACAGAGTTACATTACCTACTTAAGTATCTAACAATTAACTTATATATTACAGTTCCTAGATGTCTTATTTTTAACAAGAAAATCTTTTATCTTACTTTTATACTTATGAATATTGCTATTTATATATAGATTCTGAAGGTCGTTAGGAAGTTCGTTGACAATATCCGGCAAAAAAAATATACAGGATGGAATGGTGTAATGCCACCAGAAGGGGATACTCTTAATAATCATCATCATTATCATCACAACCCATAACGTCCCCACTGCTGGGGCACGGGTCTCCTTCCAATTCTCTTAATAATGTATATTGAAATATTACTCAAACAAAAACATTTCTTTATTTCTCAAAAGAAATAAAACGAATATTGGACATCAACCAGCATTATTAAAGTAGTAAGATGGTGTAAATTTTTATTTAAAATACTCTTCCGTAATATTCGCAGAATGGGTTTAAAGTAAATAAATATATTCCTTTAGGAAAGCTTAACGGCAAAGCTGTCGACCGGGCAGGTATTAAATATTGCAACAATGGGTAACTTTAATTTTACATTTACTTCATTTTATATGAGAGCTCAGAAGCAAAATTTTCTCTTTCGGCCTCGGTCCGCATTAAAGCCTCTCGCCTCTTTTAAAAGTATTACACCTTCCTAATTGAATTCAGAAACTGGTAGGCGAAAGTTACAATAACACCCTTTGAAAATAACTCTGCAAATGTAAATGAGGGCGACCTATAACAAAGTTACGAGACAAAAGATCAAATTAAGTCAACGTAGATTTGTAAGAAGCTTAACTGCGATACTCATTTAAAATTTTCTAATCCCATTACTCGACTGAGACGAGAACTTCCATGCCATCAAATCATTAACTAATGTGATGAGCAAACACAAAAAAAAAACACTTACGTTGTATGTTATTTACATCGCTGGTAAAGTCCAAAAAAATCCAGAAAAGAGAGGTACTGCGGTTGAAAACTTTATCCTTTATGTTTTTTGTTGAGCACTTTGAATAGTTTCGTTGGCGCGGTCATGTCGGAGCGCGGGCGGGCGGCGGACGCGGTGGCGCGGCGGCGGCGGCGGCTCCACTGCCGGCCGGCGGCGGCGGCGGCGCGAGCGGGGCGCCTCCACCTGCTGCCCTCATCCTCTCAATTTAGAAGCACGAAAATTAAAAATCCATAAAAGTTTAACTTTTAACTGATTGAGGATCATTGTGGTAAGTAATTGTTCGTTTGATGGCCGGGGGCTGGTTTTCGGTTTTATCAACTTTGTGTTTTTGTACTTTGATCGCTTTGAGAGATTGCCAGTCTTGCGTGTTTTGCGCATTCTAGTTTTTTGCTTTCATAAAATTCGACACACCGAGAGGAAAGAAAAGATTCTCCGTTTTGTTAGGTGAACTGAGCATATCTGTAATTGGTACATGTTACAGAAAAGTACCCATCTAACCTATTTTGTAAGTGTATTTTAACATGTTACTGTTGATGTGCCATATTAAATAAATGAATAAACTTTTAGGGTCCCCAGATTTGTAATAAAAAGAAAAATATACCATGGAAAATTTGAAAATGCGTTTCTTCCTTTCAAGTGAGTAAGTATGTGTCGGTACCGCAATGCCCGAGCCCATTATTACATTAAAACTGAAGAGTAGTGAGTGGGCACAGCAACGAGGTGTGAGTTATTAGAACACGGCTCTTCTTGGCTCTTTCAGGATATTTTATCTGAAGGAAATTCTTCAGTACAGAAAGAAGCTTTTTATTCGTCCACTAGTCGGAGTATGTCATTGTTATTTTTGTTGGAATATGTACGGTGAATAGTTTGCCATAATATTAGATAGCGCCACAGAAGATGCAAATAAACTGACACTAAAGCTATAACCGTAGCCGTGTAACATAACAGTATTGTGTTAACTCCCATACAGATTTAATATTAATATGGGCGGTTGATCCTGGACCTCGGGGCCAGTGGGCAGGCGACTCGCCAATCCCATGCATATTTAATACATTAACTTACTTATTTTACTTTTCAGCCGAAATAAAAACAGAGGCCTTACAAATTGATAAAGTCAGCAACTTACTTGCGGTTCTAACAATAAAAGACCACTTTACACAGGTCCAAATTTGGATAAAAAAATAATAAGAGAACTGGGAATGTTTTCATTGAATATGAAGCCTACACAAGATGTGAATGATGTTTTAAGTGAATGCTTCCTACTTTTATTCAACAAAGTTTTGGAATTTGGATGATTTTTCGATGACATACATTACAAGTTCGTCTTAGTAGTGAATTTCTCAGTAAACATTCTTAGGTACCTATGTAGGTGAGAACTAAACCTATTCATGTGTACCTACCTATCCTAATACGTGTACCTTTAAATCGCTTTACCAGGACGAAGGTGTTTTACGAGGAATATATTACGAGTACGAGTACCTAACTATCATTTTCAGAGCAAAATACATTTTATACCTAGAATTCCCGGTAGGTCGCGTAACTGTACAGAGTCCCAATTTATCGAGAAATCTATTTTATTTGACTTTGTTTGTCCGGTGCGTTTCATTGTTTTCCCGGAGAGACATTTGTAAGTACTTACTAGAACACAAGTACCTAATAAAAAGAAGAAAGATAGAATTTTTTCATAACTATATTTTAAAATAAGAGCCAAGCATGGAGATCAGGGCTTAACTCTCAGTCTTGTATGCCAAGCACGTCCTGAACTGGATTATTTACGGAGTGTGTACTTATTAATTCTTCAAGATTGGGACTAGTTATATATACAGTCATTTGTCTTGATTGCTTATAAAAACAATTAATAATTTATCTTTTATAATTGCACTATTAAACAGGTCACTTGTTGAACTAAGTACTTCTTCTTCTTCTTCTTCTGGTGCCTCTCCACTACTGGAGGTTGGCGGTCAGCTCTGCATACTCCTCTCTATTCTTCGCCAAGCGCATCAGCTGTTCCACGCTGGCCACTCCCGTCCATTCTCTTATATTGCGGAGCCACGATTTTCTCCTTCTGCCCACACGTCTTTTCCCCTCTACCTTGCCCATCATAATGACCTGAAGAAGTCGGTATCGATCGTGTCTGAGCACATGTCCTAGATAGCTTGTCTTCTTCTGTTTTATGGTCAAGGTGAGTTCTCGGGATCTTCCGACGCGTCGCAGAACTTCTTCGTTCGTCACTTTATGGACCCAACTTATCCTCAGCATTCTTCGGAAACACCACATTTCAAAGGCGTCCAGTTTTTTGCAGGCTGTCTCCTTTAGGGTCCAGGCTTCGCAACCGTACATAACTACTGGCCAGATGTAGCATTGAAGCAGTCTAATTCGGAGATGAATATTTACGTCCTTGTTACAGAGCACCTTTTTCATTTTGGTAAAGGACGCACGAGCGATTTCAATTCGGGTCTTTATCTCAGGTTCAGATTCCCATGCTTCAGTCACCCATGTGCCTAGGTACTTGTACTTAGTCACTCTCTCCAAATTAGTTCCTGCTATCGAGATTGTTGGGTTGAAGTGTTCTCTTCTAGAAACCACCATAACCTTCGTTTTAGTCAGGTTCATTGATAGCCCCGCTTTTTGACTGCACTCATAAACACTATCAACTATCCTCTGAAGATCTTCTGGTGAGGATGCTATAAGAGCGGTGTCATCGGCGTATCTCAAGTTGTTTATTACTTGCCCATTGATTTTGACACCCGACTCTTTCTCTTCCAGTGCTTCGCAGATGACAGCTTCTGAGTACAGATTAAACAGGAGCGGGGACAGAATGCATCCCTGTCTCACTCCACGACATATCGCTATAAGATCGGTTTCGTCACCGTCCACTCTCACAGTGCTGGTTTGGTTCCAGTATAGGTTCTGTATTATCCTCATGTCCCTGCTATCAATTCCGATTTCCTGCAAACGACGCATCAGTACCTCGTGTTTAACACGGTCAAAGGCTTTTTCGTAGTCAACAAAACATATGATGACGTCGTTCTGCAGGTCTCTACATTTCTGGACAAGTACATTCAACGAGAACAGAGCTTCTCTGGTTCCTAGTCCAGATCTGAATCCAAACTGACTCTCAGATATTTCTGCATCGCACTTGACTCTAATCCGCTCATGAATAATTGAGAGGAAGAGTTTCAGTACCTGACTCATTAGACTGATTGTGCGGTATTCTGTGCATTTCTTAGCTGTTGGTTTCTTCGGGAGAGTAACAAACGTTGACACTAACCAATCCTTTGGCATGGCCCCAGTTTCATAAATACAGTTGAAGAAGTTGGTAACTGCATCGACAAGGTGCTCCTCTATTAATTGTAGAATCTCCACATGGATTTGATCTGGCCCCGGAGATTTACCGGTCTTCGCCCTTTTCAGGGCTTTTAATACCTCTGCTCTCAATATTGGGGGTCCAGTATCTTCGCATTGTGTCGTTGCGTTTCCTCTAGTAACATCGGCAAACATGTTTTCAACGTAGAGTTTCCATGTGGATTTCTTGCTCTCTTTGTCTATCAGAAGATTGCCACTACTATCCACCAACGTATTTGGATTAGTCCTTTTCCGCAAACCAGCCATCTCTTTAATCTCTTTGTGAAGGTTAAAGCTATCGTGTTTGATGCTGAGTTCTTCCAACCTTTCACATTTGTTCTCATAGAATTTAGACCGAGCTGTACGAATTTTCCTCCTTATTAATTTGTTCAGAGTCTTGTACCTACTTAAATCTGATTGTTTATACAGCCGGCGTTTTTTCATGAGGTCTAAGATTTCATCTTCCATCCATTGTTGCCGTTTATTGTTCTGTGTCGGACCCAAAATAGTTTTATTAATATCGGCGATAGTTTGTATCAGACCAACATTCACTTCCTCCACAGATGCTGTAGTATTTATATTATTACTGGCCCAGCGGTTTATAGCATTGGAGACTTTCACTCTTTTATCCGGATCTCTTATGCTACGGATGTCCGGGCGACAGATAACTTTCGTCTTTTTAAGTTGTTTTAAATTACACGACATTTTGACAACAACCGGATTATGGTCAGAGTTGATATCAGCACCAGGATAGGTTTGAGCACTTTTAATCGAGTTTTTATATCGACTATTTATCGCTATATAGTCTATCTGGTTACGAACTATGTGATCTGGTGTGTGCATCGGTGATGTCCATGTATAGAGTCTCCTTGGGTGATGTTTGAACAGGGTATTCGTTACTACGAGGTCGTGCTCTTGGCAGAACTCAATGAGCTGTTCCCCGCGCTCATTTCTTACCCCAAGTCCATACGCTCCGATCACTCCAGGTACCTCCCCTGAACCCACCTTTGCGTTAAGATCCCCCATTATTATGTTAATGTCATGTTTTTTCGTGTATTGTAAAAGTGTCCTTACTTCCGCATAGAATTCATCCAGCTCATCCTGTGGCCGCTCAGCTGTCGGGGCATACACTTGAATTATGTTTATGTTCTGTGGTTTGGCTTCGAGACACACAAGCATACTTCTATTGGAATGCGGTATAAAACTGCGAACAGACTTAGCAGTTTCTTTTGAAAGCAGGACTGCCACCCCGTAAGGTTCAGTAGATGCGTTATCCTTACCAGAGTAGTACAGCACTTCGCCCTCTGTGGTTGTGTACCGGTCTTTCCCTGGCCATTTAGTATCACTTATACCCAAAACTCCGATGTCCAAGCGTCTCATTTCCTTGATGACATTATGTAGTTTCCCATGCTGTTTAAGGCTTCTCACGTTCCATGTTCCTAGCCTGGTCGTATGATTTTGTTTATCGTACCCTCCGGAGATTCTTCGCACCCTTGTCCCATTTAAGGGACGCCGGAGACTCAGGGCCGTGGCAGTGTTCGTACTTTCCATGATTTGTGATCAGAGCTGATCAACTAGGGAAAAATTATGACGGTGGTATCCCGTTGCCTTCCGTCATCGCAGCTTACCGCCGTACCGCTGTCCTAGCTCCGCCGATAAGTTTCAATGCTGAGCCCGTCGCCGGCCTTAACATCGTACTGGTCCTACTGCTGCCTAGCACCAGGCTGATATATAACGCTCCACAGCTGAGCTTGCCTCCTCCGCCGATGTCGCCGAACCAATCTACTAGATCTACGCCTTCACCGCCGTTAAGGTCTTCACCTGTAACCCTAGGTAGGGGACCACGTTATTCCCCGCAGCACTGGGTCCTTCTCCGAACTCGGCCATTGAACTGTCCCGAATCTACTAGAACACTCAATGCCCACCCCCGCGGCGTGGACGCGCCGGAGAAGATTTACTCAAGTGTGCATCAGAGAATGTGACTCTGATGCCCCTTGAGCCGGGTTAACGATTTTGTATGAGACCAAAACCGAGAGCTCAGAGCTGATCAACTAGGGAAAAATTATGACGGTGGTATCCCGTTGCCTTCCGTCATCGCAGCTTACCGCTAGTACACTGAATTATAAAGGTATGTATTAAACATGTTGTATAATTAAGTCAAACTTACAAGTTTGTATTACAGAATTTTGTTTCAAAGTGGATTTCAGCATTCAATTATAATTTATAATAGCAGGTAATAAGTTTTTGTTTCCAAAGTTAAAAATACTTGCTTGGAACACAAAGTTTAACACAAAACGCGATGTTTAGTATATACAATAATAAATCATAAACATATTGAATGGCACTAACATTTATTTTAATAATTTAATAATAAAATAAGGTATTGTATTATATTGGCTTATCATTGGACACTAACGATTTCCAATTTCAATCAAATTCACCATCTGTGGTTTGGAAGGCGCAGGTGTATAGGTACCTAGACTGAACTTGCAATTAAAATGATAATAATCATTCGAACAACTTTATCTGACTGCAATTATGCAAGGCTATGAAACTGAAATGATGTAATTATTAATTTACAATTAATTGAAAGGAAATACATATTATAAAGGACCAATTCGAAGAGCAAATAAAGTTAAATCGGGAAGCAAATAATATGTTGACAATTGTTTTTTATTTCATACAGTCTTTCGTAGGTGCATATCTGGAAGTATGTTACAGAGCTCTACATTCTGAACAACTTTTGTTATTACCGGTGTTGATAAAAGGGAGTGTTTTATTAAATTAAAAAAGGGTATCATCAATCATCACTAATATAGCACAGACACAGGAAATCTTTAAAGGACACCTAAAGTGCTTAATATTATGTCAATGTAATGTATCCGACATTCGGATGAAATAAGCTGATTAATTAGACACACCGCTGACCAAAAAACAGGGTATAACGTGAAAAATGTTTTTGGCCATCCTAAGTACCTACCTGCACCTGGCTCTCTCGAGTGGAACCTTTGTGCATATCCCCAAGGTCTAAACTGCCTTCCTAAGCTTGGACCATTTCCCACCACGCTGGTCCACTGCGGGTTGGTGGGTTCACATATCTAGATGTGCTAAATCTAGATATGCAGGTTTCCTCACGATGTTTTCCTTCACCGTAAGAGCGATGGTATACATTGGACTTAAGTTAAAAGAACTCATTGGTACATGTCAGCGCCGGGATCGAACCCGCATCTCTTGCGTGAGAAGCGGGCGCTTACCCGACTGAGCTACCACCACCGCTCTCGGTTTTTGGCCATCATAAAAACAATAAAAAACTCTTGGTTATGGTTAAAAATAACAACCAGTATATTATATACTGTTAATAATAATATAATAATAAAATAATATGTGGGGACATCTCACACACGGCCATCCGACCCCAAGCTAGGCAGAACCTGTGTTATGGGTGTCGGACAGCTGATATATCTACACAAATACATAGATAGATAGATACTAAATATAAATATCAACACCCAAGACCCGAGTACAAATATCTGTCTTTAAACAAATATCTGCCCCAGCCGGGAATCGAACCCGGGACCATCGGCTCAGTAGTCAGGTCACTAACCACTACGCCATTCGGCCGTCTAAATGAAGGTATATTTGTGAAGGTTTTATCAGGTTGCTGGTTCAGCTGAGCCGTGTCTGTCTCCAACGTGACAAGAACTCGCCGCCGCGACTTAGCAGATTATCCTCTTATTTTATTTACACTTTTTTATACACATCATTTATAATTTTTATGACGTAGTTGTGATTTTTATTACATTTTATAACTGTTTTTCTTTCATAACATATTTTTTACTTCCAAACATAGTCAGTATTACATGCACTAAAAAATAAATTACTACTTATATTATTTTTAGGTCATCAGAACTCACTGAGAAGTGCCTATAGCTTGAAGTATGATTGTAAATAAACTTTATTATGAATTTATAACTTATACTATTAACCACTAAGTAACTCATTGACATTTTGATTGAAAACTATAGCAACAGTTAACAACTAGCAGTTTGTAAACTAAAACCAAATATTAAAATCGATCAGGCATGGCGCATGTAACCTGCGGTGCCTAAATGTTACTGTAGCTAATGAACTGGCCAGTGCTCTCCGCATAAGTGCTTCTCTGCGCCTAAAGCCAGCTTTAGATGCACTTTGAAACAATACCTATATTTTATTCCAATTATAAAATACATAAAAATAGGTATATATCCGTAGCGCAGGACTTTTCAAAATTTGTGAAATAAAATCTAATATCCAGTAAATAGACCTATGCGTTAGCGAAGACAAGACAGAGTGTGGTGGCAACTTCGTACATGGTAGGTAAGTCTATGCGTTTTTTTTGTTTAAAACTTATTAGTTTGAATTTCTGTGGATTATTTAAATTTCGCGACAATCAAATCAAATATACATTAAATAATGCGGCTAATTGTCCCGTGTGAAAGCGCCCTTACCACTGTGTATACGTTTGGTATGGGCCTGTTTTGGCGTACGCTCAGCGATGCGCCACTGTGCACGCATTACCGAATATTGATATTATTATTAGCTGTTAGCTTTGTGTCGTAGCAGCTACTTAACACATCTGCTCGACTGTACAGCGCCTAACTAATATGACCGACTGTATTAAATAGGTATCTATCAGTGGCAAAGTGTTAATGTCTTTGCATGGGAAGGCAGTAGCGATGTGAAAAATTCACCTATCATGAAATATCGTGAGGTGCATAATAATATAAAATCAGTCAATCCAAGCTGAAGTGGCAGTGGGCTGGTCATATCTGCCGAAGAACCGATAACCGTTGGGGTAGACGAGTTCTCGAGTGGAGACCACGAACAGGCAAACGCAGCGTGGGACGCCCTCCTGCCCGCTGGACTGACGACCTTAGGCGGGTGGCGGGTAGTGGTTGGATGAGGAAGGCCGAGGACCGAGTGTTGTGACGCTCCTTGGGAGAGGCCTATGTCCAGCAGTGGATGATTATTGGCTGATGATGATGAGTCAATCCAAAGAGGTTCGTGTTGTATGAACCCTTCGCTAGTCATGATTATTACAAAAAAAACTTTGAATTTATTTATGTACTTACTTTTATAACACTTTATAGTATTGAATTAATATAAGTATTTTACTTGTGATAAGACCGATCAATGCTGCCATAAATGAATAATACTCATATTATATGGAGAAACTACTGCGAAGAGTTAAGTTAATTGAGATTAAAATAATTATATTCAAATTAATGAATATAACGAGGTTGATGCATTAGTCAAATGCCTAAGTAGTAGAAGTATAATCAAGGGAGGTATTACATTTACATTCTAATTATGGAAGTTGGTTGGTTAATTATAATGATGCCACCATATAACAATAACGTGACTTCTGATGTGCCTATTGGGCTTTATATCTAAAAAGTAACTGATAATAACCCCCCGGAATTAACAAAAGAGATATGATAAAATGAAATGGTATGTAATATATTTGCCTGAATACCTGAATGATATATTATGTTTCATGCCCAGTTGTTGAAAGGAACTTCTTATTTTTTGTCTATGTTGGCATTAAATCTCTATATATGTACCTCTTCCTATCCGTACCGGCAAGCAAGGCATCCATATCCATACATTTAAGGTCGACATAAGATTAAAGTTCCTTTGTCTGAACTCAGCTAGTCTAATAAATGATACGTACAATTTAATTATCATCATGCCAAATCAACATAGGAGGTAAGTATCCACCCCAAAGTAAACATGACTAGAAGATTATTTAGAGGATACGTTTTTTCGTTAATTTTATATTTTACATTGGAAACCCTGGCTGTACCTATAGTTATATATGTATAATGTATTTCACGCTTACTATGTAGGTATACGCACAGTGGATAGTAAAAGCGTTGGTGTATTTGTGTACACATAATATACATACCTATATGTATAAGTATGCGTTATGCAAAGTGGTACACGTATATGCATTGTAAGCATTTCTTATTCTCACATTGGTGGGAACATCAAAGAGAGACATAAAGGGCACGACAAAAGAATGGAACTAAGTTCTTTATCCTCCTTCCTTCAGGGCAAAAGTTAGCTGTTAGCGGCAAATCAAACGACCAAACGTACCTTGTATAGGACGTGCACTTGTGCCCACTCACCTGCCCTGCTGTACGACCCATTTGAATGCTCATGCACTTTAGCAGAAATCACACTAAAAGAAGCACTGGACAACAAAAACAAACAATGTCCGGTAATTGTCTATTTTAGTTCCGACACGGCAGAGTGCATTGAGGATTTTCAAACGCGAATTCGCCCCGTCCACTTGAAAAAACAATGAACTGTTGTTGGCTGCGCGCAAATTTGGCCAGTTTTTTTCGCAAATACTTTTATCGACAGCGCCTTTCCTTTGGACGTTTTTCTGTTGATCAGACTGTAGCACTCGTTGCGCGGAGTGCGAAACAGACGTTGTAGCTTACTGCCGTATAATGTAAATAGAGAAAGCGTATAAAGAGACGCGATATACGACGGATGTACGAGTACGTTGTACTAGAACATTTTGTTCCCGCTCATTCGTGAATTTTCAGTGAGAGTTCACGTCGACGGACCGAATGCTGAATTTCTTAGCTTGTCGCTCGTCTGACGCTGCGCTCTGTTTCAGGAACAGAGCACAAATTGGTGCATGTTGTTTTAAGTAAATATGAATTTACTCGCAGGAATTTCATAGTAACAATGGATGTGATGACTGAATTATCGTTAGATAACTCAACGAAGAAGTATTGTGGTAATGGATGGAAGTAAAGTTTTGTAAAGCTCCAAATTAATTACCTTCTCTAGACATTGAAACCCGCACCTCAAATATTTGTCAGAGCCTTTTGCGTAACCGACAATATTTCACGTTATATTTGTTTGGCCCCCATTTATTTAAACTGTGACAGCTCATTAGAGTAAGGTGTTGTCCCTTACCGAGGGTCGCATGCCACTTTCTAAACCACATGTAAATTTGGCAGCTTCTCTTGGCTCGGACAAATATAGAAGGATTTCTAAGAATTCGAGGTGTTAAATGTAAACCTTACTAACTTTCCGTCGTTAAACAGTGAAATGAGAGGCCCAGCAAGTTTATTTATGTATTTTCTTTATTGCTTACTTCGCGATTTTATATTTGTTTTTTAAGGCCGTATTTCTGCTTACCTGGAGTATTCATTTGCTTTTTTATAATATTGGCCATACCAAAAATTGCCAAGTGTTTTTATCACCAAAGTTATTTTTTAACCGACTTCGAAAAAAGGAGGAGGTTCTCAATTCGTCTGTATGTATGTTTTTTTTAATGTATGTTCACCGATTACTCAGCCATTTATGGTCCCATTTTTTTTTCAGAATTTTATTCCACTCCCAAGGGTAAAGGGGTTAAAACAGAGGTATCAATTTCCATTTTGGGCACTTATCAACCGATTCTAATGAAATTTAGAACGTAAATATAGATCTTATAACAAAAAAATATGATGGTGACCTTGAGCTGATCTGATGATGGAAACGGAAGGCAGTCAAGGGAACTCCTCAACGGTATATAGCAACTACCGCGTGTTTGGGCTTGAATGATTCGTATTGACAAGTAGGACTTATTGGTATCATTGGATCTTAATTTTGATTGATAATTATTGCAAATAAACTAAAAAATATAAAATAAAATAATAATAACAAAAAAAAAAAACCTACTTCAAAAAACCACTAAAAAGTAAGAAATAATTTAAGGTTTTGACCAATCCTAGGTGACAGTACAAATATACCTAAGCAGGTACTGATCTTTTTTGAAGTTGGTGTCATATTTCTTCAGATTACTTTGTCACCGCACCAACATCAAAAAAGATCAGTACCTGCTTAGGTATATAATATTTGTACTGTCACCTAGGATTGGTTAAAACCTTAAATTATTTCTTACTTTTTAGTGGTTTTTTGAAGTCGGTTTTTTTTTTTTTTTAATTATGTAGTTAGCTGTCTAATTTCAAATTCAATCACTATTTCTCCTTTCCCGAAACTCGGAATAGGTACGTTTCAGAATATACTTTTAAATAGTGTCCCATCCAAAATAAATCCTGTTTTACAATCAATATAACAGCGATGATAATAAATGCAAGGTGATTTGACAGAACTACCTACACCTGAATATCAAAAAAAATATCCTCATGTAAAGTAGTAGTCTCGAAAATAAACATATTTCCGGAGTTTGTTATATAACAATTGAATAGCACCGTCACCTTCCCTGTGTAATTATGTATATTACTTTATAGGCTGTATTGAATATGCATTGAAGGTGGATTAGCGCTAGCTTAACTGGTAATACGTCGTCAATACGTGAGCGTAGCAACTTAATAGAATTGGTTTGAATGCGAACTAAATTATCTGTTGGTACATACCTACACACATATTTATACTCACGACTGTAATCGCCGAAAAGGAGTTCAGATGTGACTCCGAAGCGAGCAACCCATTTTTCGCTGTACTTATTGGTACTCACTTGATAGGTCGCGAGCCGTATCGCCGTTTTTCAATGAAAGATATAAATGTGTAGATTTCTTCAAGACGTTTTCCTTCATCGTAAGAGGACGTGATATACTACTATAGTTAAACACATTATTAAAAAAAAAACATTGGTAGGTACATGCCAGGATTTGAACCCATGAGCCCTCGAATGAGAGCCGACATCCTAACCGTCACGCTACCGGGACCAGGTTATTATCCGTACGTAGGCAGGCACCGAAATTACTGAATCAGTGTAAGCAGAACGGATTCCGGATTAGACAGAAGGATTTACCGTGGGCGGATGTGGGCTCTAATTGTAGCCACTTGAGTCGGCGGTAATCTTCAAGACAGATCGCTCATTAAGCCTGATTTCAATCTAATTATAATGTTTTGTTCGTGTATTATGTTATGTATTATTAATTTCGTTGCTGAGTACTCATAACACAGTTTGCCAATTTAGCGTAACGAGTGTATCGACTAAGTACCTAAGTTTTTATCTATGTCCGACTGTCCGTCTGTAGGTTTAATCATCGTATTGCCTCTAATTTTAGTATATAAATCTGACTAAAATCCATTCATCATTAATAAACCAACACAGTCATCAAGTAAGTACTAATTTGTAAGTTCTGGCGTGACGGTGTTTAAAACTCCTAATTTGTAAAGAAATAAACCACTTAATCCCACATCACGTGTCCACCTCGAAGACGGACCGTGACAATGTTCTTCAGAAGGTAATAAATCGTGTAGCTGCTACGCCTGGGGGGTCACTCTATACTGACCGAAACTGAACGAACTAGAGCTGTCATGCAATCGCCTCGTTTAATCCAACGAGATAGAGTCGTGGCTAGCACATCAACGCTTCGAAACTTCGTTTTTCGTCATATAGAGTGGCCCTCCCGGCGTGGGGAGCCGTCACAGCGAGACACGGCAATATGTAGCCGCCTAATGAAGAGCTTGTCACCCCGCAGCAAGCGATACCCGCCGTGACGCGAGTGGTAAAGTAACACTGAGTGTAGTGGTAATGTTACTTAGTAGCCTTACCATGAACTTTATATATCGTCATAATAATAAGTAGGTATGTTCCTTGGATACCTGATATTTTTTCATGATAATGATACAGACCTAATACGATAAAAATACTCTTGTTTTATATGATATGTATTATAATTTCTTTATATACTGTATTACATATACATAGCGACACTAGAAACCTAAATGGAATATGTTCACATTGTACGGAATATTGTCAACTCAGTTAAAGACTATTTATTCAAAATTAATTAAAGATGAAGCTTCTGAAGTTTGAAATTTATTCAAACAAAACATTATCACGTGATGAAACTGAAATATTATAAATAGACAAATACTGAAAGCAAATCTGAAAAGGAAAAAGTTTTTATTATTTCGATTCGTTGAGAAGATTTTTTACCGCCCTACCTTTTTGCTTGAAAGCTATAAAAAATACTAATTAAATTAATATTCTCAGGCCGTTGATTAAAGAGTTCCGAAATGCTTTTAGCGTGAATGTTACTTAAGTAAACACTCCGTGAAGTACAAGGTACAAGGAAATTTAATTTTGGTTTTGGAATATTCAACATTGGGAATATTTTGTACTGTTAATTAAAACTCCTCGATTCAAAAATACCAAACGGTTAAGCGGGTTACCTTTATAAATAAATATTTAATATTTATTAACTGAACATTATTATCTTTTTTTTTATTGGTTGAAGTTCCTCGTAGGTATGTAGAGCAAATTACATCATTATGTACCTATAGCAATAATGATAACTTGAGCTTTTCTGCAGCTATATACGATCGCTCTGTCACTGGGAATCCTGCGACAAGACAAGATATTGAGTGTGCATGTGTGTGTGTCAATTTAAACACGTCTACTGGTTGGTGCGTTAGTACCTAAAGGATATTTAGGTATACCCGCTATTTGATTGTAGATTATTTTAAATACATATAATAAGTTGTTCTCGCGTCTTGGATATGGCTGAAAGATGTCACCTATGCCTGCCCCATGAGAGATTTTTCGTATTTAAACCTACGATGAGGCAAAATATTATGACTGGTTTTACCCGGCTATGTTGAAGTTAAAGCAAGAGTTATCTGAATGAAAAATTGTAGGTACAATTAGTGTTTTATCACATACTCGGTTGGAGGGACTCGGAAAGCTTTCTCTTGCAGCTGTTTATAGTCGATACAGCGCTAGTCAGTGCAGCGGGGTTACCAGGGTAATCAAATCTGACGTAACTTGTATTAATCTGACAGATGTTTCACAGATAAGCAATGTTGATTATAAAGAAGTAAGTAAAAAAAAATACTGCCTTCTTCTTTATTTCTTCACAAATTCTAGTACAACTCTGTAAATTAAATACAGACTTCTTACTGACACCTTAAGAAAAACAGCTACATAGATATACCAAAACGAATTACTAAGGCGTGTACTACAACCACTACAGCACACATGCACTGTGTTCATCTACCTGCAGTCTGAGGAACCGCGGCCGAAGGCCCTCACGACCCTCACAACAGAATCTAGTTACACGGCTAAGAGCAACACCCTCCAGTTTAGACGCAGACACAAAGCCCAGGCTATAATTAACACTAGGAATTGAGACGGCGTGTGTCTCGGGCCGGTTTGATGACGCGCACGGTTGTAAGGCTGCTTTGACAAATTGCCAAAAAATATCTTGTACAGGCTGTTGTAAAAGTGGTAATAGGTGGGATCATAGACTTACCCCCTTATTCATAGAGAAGTTACAATACGTTTTAACTAATAAACTGTTTTGTCCCTCTCCGACAAAGATCAATTTGTTCTTTGACAGAGAGGGACAAAACAGTTTATTAGTTAAAACGTATTGTAACTTTTCTATGAATAAGGGGGTTAGTATATACTAGCGTATAGACGAACTGACAGCTCGATAAAACGTGACCAATTTTGATTTTTCAGTGTGTGCATTAGCTAGTGATGTACCTTTCTTTACTTTGGAGGACCATCGATAAGTTATTGAAGTTCGATGTTCGACCCTTGGAGAGTTGTTCCATACTTTCCATAGACTGTTGTTGTCCAGATTATAATTTTGACATAGTGTAAAAAAATGCATAAATAAAAATAAAAACACTTTTTTCATCGCTCCTTATTTTATTGACTTTTAAACAGAACAATCTTAGATATATCAGCTGTCTGACCCATATTACAGGCTCTGCCTCGGATGGCCGTGTCTGAGATGTTCCCACATATTTATTTATTTAACTGGTTCATTACAGTTTCGTTTCCTAAATTATGAAGTTTACATTCATTCTTAAGTCGAATTGCTGCAAATGGTAGAGTTCTTCTTTGGATTCCAACCAACGCGTCCAACTTATTTCAACCACTTTCGGCTTATTATAATATCTATAGAGGGAATCTGTTGGACAAATTATAGAAAATAATTAGTTTATGTATTTGTTAAAAGATGTGCCTTGCCCTGACATATTTTTATAGCTAACATTCAAGATAAAATATCGATAATGATATCGATTAATTTGAGTCAATCCCTAGCGTACATGTAAAATAAATTGATGAAAAATATATCCACTAAAATCTTGTAAATTATTAACAAATGGACTTCCACATACACAAAATATGAAAGTAAACAACAGCATTGGCATTATTTTATATTAAATACAGGATAAAAGACAAGTTTTAACCAAAAATATACACGTCATAGCAGTGATGACGATTTTGGTATTTACCTGTGAAATGTGCAATTTTCAGGATTATTTCTATGATTAACGCCACAATCACTCGCAGAAGATGTTACCATTGTGGAATACAATTAGATTTACTGAAAATAAACCACGATGTACGCAAAAAATCCAAAATACTAAGGTGTTGATTTTCCGCGTGCTGAATTGTGACGCTCTGTCATTCAAAAGCAGTCACAGTTTCATTGGATTCGCTATCCTTTTCTATCTTGCCAAATTTCCGTAAGGGATTTTCTTCTCCCTCGCTCGCTTTGTTCGTCTATACGCTAGTATATACTAAGTCTATGGGTGGGATAGTAAGTAAATCACTTTTGAAAAATCACGTTGCCAATAAAGTTAATTATTATGGAGAAGCTAAAAATTTATATGAAGCTAGAAATAACCCGTTTTAAACAACAGAAAGATAATTTGACAGAAAAATATAAGTATGTAGTTTATCATCATCAGATATTATAGTTGATAACGGTCCATTATATAATAACTTTACAATATTATTACTAAGATTTTACACGTAACTTTGACACATACCTCTATATATATACAATTTTCTGTACATCTGTATTATTAATCCGCTACAAAGGATACCGATTCAACTGTAAGCTCCTCAATTTTCTCAAAGGCAGCTATTTCAATCCATGATGCTTCCAGAAACTCCTGCCTTCTAATTTAAAGATTAAATGAATAGAAGATTTATAATTAAGTCAAAGCAATTATCACTTTTCCACAAAAGTGTATTTTATGAACGCAGACAGAATACACCTATTTATTAAGCTTATGTAAGAAAGTTACGACTTTCTGGAATATGCTCATGAAACGTTTTTTTATGTAAGTACTAGGAATACAAGGGTTAAAACGGGTTTCATTGTAAAACCTACGTAATTGCAGTGTTAAAATGATAAGTAAAGTCGGGCTGAGTTTCCGCAATGAATACTCGGCTCCATTGCCAAGTATCGCGGTTATTGCACATTACGGGCCGCCGGTCGCTGGTCGCCGCGGCGGATCTTCTGCTCTTAACCGAATAATTACCGTAAATTGCACTCAAATTGGCCACTTGCTGGAGAATGGAGTTTAATGTCTAATTTTCGAGAATAAAGGGAAATTAGACGGAAATTTATTTGTCAATCAGACTTGTTTCGTACCTGCCATTGACGTCCGCTGGCTCGGCGAGAGATCGATCACTCATTCACTCGCTACCGGAATGTTGCTCGAGCAGTATCGAGTATCTGGCAGTCTTGCGATCCGATCACCCTTTTCCAATTTCTTTCGCTAAGTAATGATTTCGTACCGCGGTCTCTTTATATCGAGTTGTTCAGCAAGTAATTATAGAGGAGTTACGTTGTTGAGAAACAGGATTAGCTCTCTAATTAGGTATCACAGAGGGAGGGAATGTTTTCTTACTTTCACCGGAAAGCCTCCGTTCACGGCGGCTTAGAAATTGTAACTAAGAATAGCAAATACTTACCGGGGTTTTTTGTTTACTAAGTTATTTAAGTATACGTAAGCCCTTTTTTTTAAATTTTCTTTAAGTTAATTCTTTAAACACAGCTATTACAAAAATAAACAGGAAAGAGTTGCGTGTATTTATAAAGTACTGAACCGATTTAAAAAGTCTTTCAACATTAGAATGTTGCCTCATCCTAGAATACTTAGTATAGGTTACCTTAAGGCTAACCTGAAGATTCAGTAGCAGAAAGGATTGTGCACAAATATAATTATATACCTAAACATAGTCACCTAATATACCGACTAAGAGACAGTAAAAAAAATTTACTCTTAGTTCTGGACTGTTTGTAGTATTAATTCTAGTATTTGCCACAATCGCTACAGGCTGGAGAGATGTTCTTATGTTTCTCGCTTCATGCACCACACCACATCATGCAGATAGTGCTAAGTCAAACGACGCCCATCCTAAAATGCGAATGTCCTTATAAATATCTTTTCCCTTAAAAATCATATAACAAACGGGAAATGTAATTTATAGGAGAGAGAGGTAGGAGCCCACGGTCTAGTAGAAATGCGGTGAGGCGCGCGGCAGGTGCACAGTAATAACAATTACTCACAGTTCCCAAATCAAACTCTTTGTCTGAAAATTGCGAGTTCCCGCAAACGCGCTCTGTAAATGTTCCCGCCGACCGTTTAGAAATGCTTTTTTTATTGGGCATTTATTTATCGTCGTCGGCAAATTTGGTCATTTTTATTTTGGTTTGTTCCCTGAATTGCTACCACTGTGTTTTTTCACCAAACAGTTATGAACAGTATACCATATTTTTTCTTTTTAAAATCCCTAATCTGCTGAAGTTATCTGATCATTCTATAGATTACACGGTTGACAACTTGTAGAACATTGAGTAATCTCTAATCCTATATTGTTTGGCCCAACGCTTCTTAGGAGGAGTACATAATAGGATTACAGGTATTTGAGATAAGCGCTTTACAATAAAAGATCAAGCGAAAAATATTTTCGGGTAAAGGAGGAGATACTTATTATCGATCATATAGATATTTTGTTTCAAATTAAATGATAACTGAAACGTAAATTTTGACATTCTGATTGAATTTTTGAGCTTAGACATACATGTTGCACACGAAGGTTTCGGCTTAGTATACCATTTTTGTAACAACCTGTATAAAACTTTGGGGTTATATTCAAGTCAACTAAATAGGTATAACGTATTCATTATAAGTCTTTAAATTCATATAGCTCCTGACAATGTTTAATAGTAACTATCCGTCATTTGTTTAGTTACCGTGTGCCGGTGACTATACGCGTTTGCAGGCAGATCGCCATTCGTCTCCTGCAGATAATACCCCCAGCGTGACACGGACGAGGGTAAACGTCTTGACGCCATTAACTGTAATCCGGTGTGACGAATGTTCCATGTCGTTTAAGACCACAGCCACTGGGCCGCGAATTATTGTATCCGCTCGCTGTTTATCGTTTACAAAATTGTATTATCACATATTATACTCGTATCTATGAGTAAACGGTATTTTTCTTCGGAATGAAAATCTCTCATCACTATTGCTGCGACAAAAAACAGTTGAGTCATCTTAAACCTATCATCACACATTTCGGGACTCCTCCATTAAAACTTACACATATCCGAAACGTCCCATAAATATGAAATTTCGATATTTCGATATTCAACGTGGTTTAGTTATTTGATCGTAATACAGTTTTAATATTGTTAGTTATTTAATTTATTTATTGCTAGTCATGCGTTGTTATTAGGTTTATTTTTATTAAGGTTTATATCACCTCCCCTTTTTGACATTAATAGGTATATTTACCAAAAAATATATAACTTGGTACAGCCTATTTGGGATAAAACGGGCAGTAAACGATTTAATTGTTGGGCTTAACTTTTTACCGAACAACAGCGACGCTAAAGCTCCTTTGATAGGTTCAGAGCTTAAACGGTCCGATCGATTTTGATAGATTAACGATCCTGGTTAAGCTCCAGGTACAAAGACTCACACACACCAACACACATTTTACACCGTGTATGTGTTGTTATACACACACATGTATGTGCAAAGCTTCGCAACAATAGGCCAATGGTTGACAGTATCAATTAGTTTCACGCCATGGACACACATTGAGTTTTTTAGAAATTTACGATGAGTTTTTAGAAATTTTGCCAGCCTTTGTACCGAATAACCATTGAAAGAGCTACAATAGCCCTTCAATATGTCGCACTTGCCCCGACGATGATTTATGATCGTTGTAATTAAACAATACCTACATGGATAGTTCCAAGGTTATTTGTATAAAATGACACCCTACTTACATATTTTGTATCAATAATTTCCAATTTGTATTTTCTTAATAGCTTTTAATGAATACTTATTAATTTAATGTATTGAGTGCCTTCATTGACGGTGAAGTAGCAGAATAACACAGCAAGTACTTGGTCTCCTCCAGCCCACAAGCAGGCCGCGGTAATTACAGTTCGTAGCCTTTACTCAAATATTATTTTAACAACTTAATTAATATTTAACGGTCGCGCTACAATTTAACTAACAATTTAAACAATCTATGCACAGAAAATTTAATAATTTCACTTTTTAGCTACAAAACTACGGGAGTTTTACGTACAAACAAAATTAGCATTTAAACTTGTTAACTGCTACAACGTTTCTGCTTAAACAAGTTATGAAATATGATTGTAGACTTTGTACGTGAAATTTTCTCCGTACACAGATTGTTAATAATTATTCCGAAGCTGCTAGTACTCGGAGGAGTTACGCCGGGTATTCTCTAAAAGGCTTCCTTCGTCACATTGTCTTTACGTCAACTACCCACTCAAAATTCAGACGGGCTTTGTTATCGTAGAGCGTCTTCTATTCAGCATTCACGAGACAGTAGATCTAGAGATGTCAGTTTGGAATATTAAGGAGGCCGTCGTCCGGCCGGCTCGGCGAATGCTTTATACATGGTGTAGCCTGCGTGGTGTAGCATGCAGGGTGATTCGGGCGATGCGGGCTGCCCCGGCCGCCGCCGCAGCGCCGCGAATATTGGAAATTTTGCACGTCAGAGACCGCCGACTTGCCTGTATAAAAGACAAACACGACGTGTGGTGCCGGGGTTGAGCCGACATCCGAGCTATGCGCTGCAAAATAAAAGTACGTTACTAATATTGCGGGTAAATAAAACAAGATTGCTTTTTCAAACTCCCGGTCTGCAGTGTTCGCGCTGTAATAACTAAGCTATTTTCAAAGATGGCTGCTCAGTCTTTCCTAGGTTTATTACTGAGAGCTGCAAACCAACCTACTCTAAAAGTAATTACTTATAGTAAAATTTACTAAAGTAAGTAATAAAGTAGTTACTTAAAGTTTATATATATATTACGAAAAATAATATTCATTGGAGTATTTCAGTCTGCACTCATGCATGCAGGTTGTAGGCACAACAAACATCGAAAACTTTATTAAAACCAAAAGCTTAGTAATATTCTCGGAACTAGGTTATTCTGTTAAGTGAAAAGTAAAAAAAAAACTCGCAGTCGCGAAGTGTACAGCACTCGCTGTTTCAGGATGAAAATACACCGGCCAAATAACCTACTTTCAATGATTAAATTACATACTTAATTGTAGATACTTATGCAATTTTGCCATTACCACCATTAGATATACTTCAAGCGTAAGCTATCACAATAACAACAAAGTAACGCATTAAGTAGGAACGCACAACAGCAAAATATTATCGTTTACCCGACTTATGAAACGAACTTTGAGTGAAATTTTACTAAACACGTTTACGACATAATTCGGCGTAGTATCTAGATGGCGCACGGCTTGCATACGGCGGAACTGTAAATATGGGGCCCCGCGCTGGAACGACGCTGAAACATATTGCCCTCACTGCTCCACCGGACTTCTTGCTATTCGGACACTGCATTCTAAAAAAGCATTTCTGCATGACCTTTTAAATCGTTTTTTATTTCAGTATATTTAAATCTTAATACATATGGAGCAGATAACTTTACTGCAACAAGTATGATATCAAACTTGAATATAGGTACTACATATGAAAACTGGCGGCTAAAATATAAACCCCAATATAGCCGGCCGTATCACTCAACTCCGCAGAACCTGATAAAGTTGCTATCATACGAGCCTTCATATTTATTATATTATGTTGTAGTACGAAGAAAAGCTTACCAGCATTGCATGAAATGCTACGGGGGAGAGGAAAACAGCGTAAAGTGAGGCGGCTCGTACCCGCGGGCTGCCCGCCATCTTATTTTCCCTCATAACTGTCTCTCAACAATATTCGACCGGTACTTTCTATTTATTGTACATGGTAAATCAGCAGATTATCCCTAACAGGGACACAAATCTATTTTGTGATACGCTATAGAAATGCTGCTTTGTCCAGTAGATTTAAATCGTACTTTTATTTTACTATTATTTTGTATCACAATATTTTTTTCGTTTTCTCCCAATTTTTATGAATGATATCGATAAAATTATACTTAGTAATTACATTTATTTAAATACTAGGTACGTATTGTGAACATTGAAAATAGCTACATACCGCAAAAAATATCAAAGAACAGGACTACCGTATATAGAAGCAGTCTTTATCAATAGGCTACTTGATATGACGTTAAACCTTTAATGCGCTGCGAGGCTCGGGGAAATGGCTTCATAATCAGGTTTATAACTTATCCGGAGCTCTTGATTTTAATCTTAAACATTATTATAGCAATAAGGTCGCCCTTTCAGAGCCTACTCACTTTTTTGTAGCACACGTTATTTATATTTCATTGCAATTACACTCGTAAAATTTTAATAATTTGCCTTTGTTTAGGCATTTTTATTATGAATTAATTTACAACACAACACAACAGCAGCAACAAATAAAAAATGCATCAGCCCATTGCCAAACAACAGCAATCTCTGAGTTTGCCATCATTATGGGGGCACTTAAAATCAATGTCAGTCTACGTTTTCATTGGCGTTTATTACTCAAATCGATACAACACACGACTCCGAAACATATCCGTATCGTACCGTACGTCGTCGTGCACATCTAGGAATATTAAATTACGTGTAGCTATAATTATATATATGAATTTCATGAAAAACAATCAGTTTCACTTATTGTACTCACTTCAGCGACTATGCAGCCCCAGCCACTGGGGCCAGAGAGCTAGTAAATGATTTAATGACCCTTGAACAATTCAAAAATGTTCTAGTTCTGGGGAGGCGATTACAGAAGTGGCTCGGCGCTTTGTAGCGGTGGAGTGGAGATTAATCCACTGTGAACGCAACTACCGCCGCACTGGAGGGCCACTCTAGACAACGAAACACGAAGTTTCAGAACGCCACTGTGCTAACCATGACTCTATATCGCAGTGTTAAACGTACCGATAGCATGGCAGCTCCCGTTCGAACCATTTGGTCGGAGTGAAGTGGCCTCCGGGCCGGACGGGGAGGCCAGCGGAACGGAATACGTTGATATTAGAAAATATGGAAGTAATCATGTTATGATATGGGATGGGAGTTTTTTAGATTTAAGATGGATATATTCTGTGCTGTAGTATTTTAAATGAAAAATCACTTTTTACATTGAACCGTCAGAGTGTGAAATATAAACTATTAGTGCTTGTGTATCTAATAAAGTATGGCTGCTATAGAGTCAGTCATCTCGTTCAATTAGATGCGATTTTAGTGATAGCTTAATTTATACTTGCAAACACAAAAACACATAATTAAAAAAATCCAATAAGTATTAAAACAGAATAATGGCATTGAATGTATATAGAAAGTATATATTTAGCTTAAGTTAAATGTAAAGGGAACTGTAGTGCTAGCTTGGCAACACAGTGCCGCCGGAACACTTGGGTGCAAACAGCAGGGTGCAAAGTACAAAAGCCAGAGTGCTGGTACGGTTGGCTCAAAGTGAATAGTTAAAACATCCTGTAGATAACATTTCAAACTACTAAGTTGTAATTAAACTAATTGCTATGGAGATGCTTCAGATATTGCAAAAGCTACCAGACGGAATCGGAGGGGGAAAGAGGATAGTTATGATATTTAAATAAATATAGTACTTACTTAACTTATATTTGGTGAATTGTGTGCGTTATTTAATGATTTATTCAGTTGTCGACTTTGACTCTACCATCTCGTACAATAAGAAATGACGATAACCGAATCACATAAATTGAAGGCTGCGATTCCCGACGGAATATCGAAATAAACCGACAGCATATCACGAATAAGTCTTCGAACGAGCTTTAAACGAATCAAACTCTTTGAAAAGAAATCTCCCGGAGCTCATATGTTCCGTGTTCCCGTATGCTTAACTCTCCGGTATAACAAAGTAGGTAATATATTTCAGTAATACGACGGGACCATAAATCACCGGGCGCCGAACTCCATTCTCAAGTTCGCGACGAACTGTACGAACTTAAAATCCATTCTTCAGAGTTTCATCACGTTCGGCAAATGTTTGCCAATCAAACACACACACCGACCTCTTCCTAATAGAAAGACAAACGCATTTAAACTTTCTTCGCCTACTTCTGAAATAATTTTCATCAGCTATATTTTGAATAAACAAATTGGGTTCATGTTTACCAGACCGAGGCTGCGACGTAACAAAGTATGTCCAACAAATTGGCTCTAAATTGCGTAGTTTATTCGCAATTACCCGTTGGAAATCTCTCCGGTATAGTATAAGTAGTTATAGTCTGATGTACCTTAATTCCGTGGAGATAACTTAAGTTACTTATTATGGTATCTCAAAGTTGTCGGTCACGGGCAGGTCTTGCCGCGGGTAACTTTACATAATAACCGCAGTGGGTACTTACCAAACTTACTTGTTAGGACTTACCCGAGTATTTAAACAGCTTTTGTTTATACATAATTTTCAAAGTAATATTTTTATAGTGGTCAGCAACATTTCATATAGTATGGGATACCATATTTTGGAATTAGGTACATATACCGTACGTAGGAAACTGCATGTTGTAAGAAAATATTTGATTTTAAATGAAAATAAAAACTCGAGATTTCACTCTACACGTTTGCGGCGTCGGCTAGCTAGCAGGTGTAGTGGTTGAATGAGAAATGCATGAAGTGAATATATCATACACTATATTTTACCCGCGAGCATCGGTTCGCATTAAAAGGCTTACCTGTAGGAGTTGAATTCAAGGAAAACAAGTAATAGTAATAGTAATATATTTATTGCAACTATGTAAGTTTTACATTGGTCTTAATATTATGTACACATGGTCCTTAACATAGTGTACTTGTCTAAGCATAGTGCCCTGTAGGGCATAGCAAGTTTAATAGTCTATGACGTAACCTACTCACAAGCAATATGGTTATCTGTAAAAAGCAAATTAATCATGTTCAAAAGCGCCTCGAATGTGAATGTGCATTATACAGCCCCATTTACTTTTTTTTATTGAATTATTCAACTTTTTAGTGTGCATAAATGGCATGAATTTGAATGAATAATGGCCCGACCTATAGTTACCTATACTCAAGTGGTCAAAACAGCAAGTTCTTTTTTTAAAAATCAAATACCCACTCGATCGAAGACGCAAATAGAGTTAAATCTCCAAGGAGTTTCTAGTTGTGTGTCAATAGTGCGCGACGCCTGCGAGCAGCAACGTTGGGGCGTGAACGGAGCCGACGCCAATCGCTTTAGGCTGCTAAAAGCATCGTTTCGCCAACGTTGCGCAACGATTGTGTCGAGCGTACAGCGGAGTCTGGAGGCTACACTTTTGCGTGCAACTTTTTAACTGTTGGTCTTGTTTTGTTGTGAGAAATACTCGGCTCGGACACTTACTGCATCATGGCCTTTTTGTGATTCACATCTAACATGCACCCACCTCATACATCATCACACTGGAGCACACTAGCAAGTCTCTTTCTACTATCGCAATTTCAATACCTTCAATCAACTGGAAAAGCCAATGCAAACCTACATTACTATTTATATCCATTCCCAGCACTGCAAAAAACACAACAAAAAGTAATAAACATCCATTCCTTTGCCGTTCGAATTTGACTATAACTAGGGTTTCGTTCCCGTGTTACCGGGAATTCCCGGGAAATTTGTCCTTCCCGAAACCGGGAAAAAAATAGCATTCCCGGGAATTCCCGGGTTTGATTTTTAATCGATTCTATGCTATATTTTCATCTTTATTTATCTGTTTCTCCTACCTTAAACCATAAAATTGATCGGCAGGCTTGTCGTCTACGATCAGAAACTCGGTTTTGTTGTAAATTATTGGAAAATCATACGTATTATTGTTTTCGCGCAGCTGCATTGCAAAGATAAATGACTCATCTACATCACCTTGTTTCACCTCTTCCTGATTTAATATTTTCATCTTTGTTTATCTGTTGATCCTACCGCCTACCTAAAACCAAAAAAATTATCGGCTTTTACATATGTGACCAAAGAGTATGTAAAAGCTAACGCTAGTGTGACGCCTGTCATATTTTTTTATGTCCCCGTTTTGTGTCCGCATTTATTTTTTATAAAATTACTAACGCATAGAAAAAACCAAAATAAGAAGTAGAAGTAGGTTGAGCGATAAATCGTCGAATGAATTAATTTTTCTAAAACATTGCATCGTGTAAATAATTTTCTATTTTAATTTCATTATAATGTGTCATAATATTATTATTTTCAAACTGTTAATTTAATTATAACACGTCTGTTATTGTTTAATTTACAATTAAGAAAAACAAATGATTTGGCATGTAAAACAAATCATTATAATTTTGGTTGGTAATTTATTTGACTGTTGCTTTTTTCTACCTATACGAGTGATAAAAGTACATTTGATTTAATTGTAAGTGTTTTAATAGACTTTTAATACCCGAAAATAGCAAAACCAAGCATTTAAAATAAATTCCCGTTTCCCGGGAATTCCCGGGAAATCTAGGAAAAATTTCCCGTTTCCCGGGAACAGAAAAAGGTCGGGAAAAACGAAACCCTAACTATAACCGTCCATCAAGTAAAGGGCAGTAAATTACCAAGTAGCGGGCACCGAAGTTTGCTAACGTGTCGCATTGTGCGGCGGCGGCGAGCTCGCCTGAAAGGACTCCGGGGGTTCCCAGGGGTGCCCCACTCCGGACATCTGCTAGCCGCAACTTGATAACTGCGCACGGCGTACATGACAGAGGTTGCCCGTTCGACATGTCTTTTGAGGGTTGAAGTAGGTGTGCTACATACCAACATGTTTAGTCTCCTAAGCACATTGTTACAGGAGAGCTGGCAAATTTATACGTCAAGTTACGGCGCAAATACTTAACTAATATAGAATAAAATTAAATATATTTACCAAAAAACTTAAATAATATAAAGTGAGTGCGTGATTTTTGTACGGCTCTTCAATCGATTAGAATGAACCATGGCGAGGAACTTTCTGGAACCAAGTTGAACCAAAAAACACGCTTCCGAATCGATAATTACGTACCTATACTTTCTACAAAGAAATAAACTATCTAGACTTACTATAATTATAATAGTGTAACTACTACAACAACTTCTGATTGTAAATAGGTGAATCGTAAAATCAAATTATGTATTGAGAACATTTAACTTACCTACCTTAGTAAAGTTTTTACTGTACCAGCCTCTACCATCCTCGTTTCGCGAGTGGGTTGGTCCTTCCTGATTTTAACATAATTGGAATTCGGCAAATTATTTATCTCTCTATTAAACCAATACGTCCGAAATAAAAATACTCCAATTCCAATGAAAAATCCATGTGTGAAATTTTAAAAAAACTCCAGCTTCCCGATAATATATTTTCTCTGACTACATTTCTCCTGAACGTTATGTTCGTTGATAGCTCCGTAGGTACACCTATTTTGGTCCACATGTAGTTTGAGCTTGTTACTAGCCATGTACAGTTGGAGGTATGTTCAAGTGACTTCAATCCTCTTGGAAACTCGACGACAGTAGATCTCGCAAATATCCGACGCTATTCCGAGACGAGCCAGATCGTTCATTTCATGAGAAAGATATGCACTATGTATACCTTTTTCTATACACGTTATACTAATTAGGAGTTACATAATATAATTTCAGTTCAGTACTATATCTCCATCGTGTTATAGGTACTCTGTTAAGTTTTATAAAAGTACTAGGTACTGTAATTAGAAAGCATTGCCAATATTATTTTTTATATAATAATTAGTTGAATGAAGCACCCTGTGAATAGTTTATTCACAGGGTGCTTCATGTATACTATAAGTTTTTTGTACATGTAGTTTAGTAAAAGTGCTGCAGTAAGCCAGAAGGATGGAATCTTTATTTTCATCGTCGATGTAAAAATGTTCTACTCGTATTCTAAATAAATCTCTATCGGCACAACGGTAGTCAAGCAATAATAGTATATTTGAATGTCACATTTTACTGCCAAATCGCATCTGCAGAACCATAAAAACAACTGCGTAACAACACCAGCATCTCCAAAATGGACGTAGAATGTAAAATCTGTGGAAGATTTCAATGCAAATGTTATTTCGTCAGTGCAGCCTGTTTGTTGTTGTACACTATTAAGAAAGTTTCCTACAGGTAGGTATGTTGTCGGACGGTGTACCTTAATAAACTGCAGGATAGAGGTGTCAGAGGAACTTCCTTTTTGGAATAAAACTAGCGGCTCGGCTCCCCTAGCACACGTAGCTAAAGAGATGGTAATACGATACGAACCTACAATATGTTTTTTTAGAACGTAACATAATGTAACGGCCCTGGCCAATTTGACATTATTATTTATTATCTATTAGTTATAAGTGTTAAACGTGCCATTCTAATTAACATACCATAAACAAAACAGCTGAATGTGCGCCAATGACTTGTAATTTGAATATTTTCAGAATTTTAGTTTATGTATATTTAGCATAAATTTAAATAATAATGTACTCCTAGCCGAATTTCGACCACGGCGGCCAATCTCATTTTTGAGATCAGCCAACTACGCAGGAGTAGATTATAGTGCCCAAGTGTGTGCGCAGTACACAGGAGCTCCTGTGTACTGCGCACACACATAAATTTAAATAATGATGGTATGAATGGCACATGGCCTTTAATTCCGTGTCCTGGACGCTCGGTCGCCTCGCGTGGACTATTTGAATCATTTATAACTGCGGGACTACTGCATTGATTTCAACTTTTTTCCGACCCAATTAGTATTCGAACTCCGTACCAGCTATGTTGGTTTATATTTTTCATAATCCTGAACTCTCTACTGACGTTCCAAATAGTTTTTTCAGTAATTAAGGCTATTAGTGAAATTGGACAGAAAATTATACAGGGTGTTAAATTACAAAAAATTGTATAGTAACCAGAAAGGTGTGCTGAAAGGGTCATACTCAACCACTTTTGCTCTACGACTTAAGGAGGAAATTCTTGGAAAGCTGTAAATGTATGATATATCTAATTATGTACAATATATCAGCTGTCCGACATCCATTTTGTTTACAGGCTTTGTCTTATGGGTTATTTCCCCACACATAATATATATTAAATATTATATAACTCTTATTTAACTCTATTATGCCCTGCATTCTGAAGCAATACCATTTTTATTGAAGTCCTCAATACCATGTGACTGCGATGCAACGATTTCAGAATTGTCGCGCCGCGTCCCAACTACACAATTCCAGACTGAATTTCACCCGGCTGTATTCATTCCATCTCGATTCAGTAAATACGATAATACTTAAGTCGCCTCTCTGAATTCACTTAATTTAAACGGAAAGGCAATTTTGCTGCATTTAAAATCTAAATCCTGTTGAAATAAAATATTATCTTTTATACATATATTATAATTTTCTTACATATTTTTCCACCTTAAAAGCTGTTCAATGTGCATCATTTATTCAGACTCCCGGTTTTTCGATTCTGATTGCAATATGATAGTATTGTAGTTCCTTCAGCCCGAGTGGGTGGTTAAGAATTGTACACGAAGAATAATCGCCCTTATCCTATTAAAATGAGACAGGTTATAATATCGAAACAAAGTGAGAGCGTCAATGCACCTCTTCCTATCAGGCGGCATAACATTTACTTTTCATACCTATAAAATATTTGGCTTAGTTTTTAAAACAGTTTCAGTCGCCTGACTCGATAGCCGAAGATACAGTTTGTAGACAAAGTTGAAAGGATACGTTCAATGGGGCGAACCCGGACAGCGAACGGAAACGTATATTGGGCTATAAAAGTTAAACTTGGCTATCAAGTTTAATGCATGTACGATTGAAATATGGTTATAGAAGCCGTTTTTGTAATTTGAAGTTTATGGCAATACTGTTTCTGTGTAGATACCGCATATTAGAATACATAATAATGAATTAACCTACCAGACAACATATGAAAAATATATTAGATACCTAAACTAAACCTTTATAGGTACGCGGAAACAGCTTACACAAAAACCGGAAATCGATTCCGGAAATAGCTTCGCATATTCGCACAGATGTATTTCTAAAAGTAGATCAGTCAACGAATATAGTTTCCAATATACAGAACATTCTGTGAAATTCCCTCCACGTAACATTTCGGCTTAGTGTTACCACAGCTAGAGGATTTGCGCCACTGACCTCTGGTCTCACAGGGCCAGCTATGCGGCGATTGACATCTGAACCCGCCCACTATACGGATTATATCTCTAGTCGAAATTGAGAATTTCATGAGCAGACTATTCATGTATCTAGGCACACAGTGAGCGTTCGCCTGTGCAGACTCAAAATTAGATACAGCTCAATGACTATCATTAATTATCGTTTAGCTATGGACATCTGTTTGACTCAGCTGGGAATGCCTAATGCATATATTACATTAAGCATCTTGCTAATTCAAATCTAAAGTGACGGCTGGAAGGACATTTATTATAAATTTTGCTAAGTAGGCTTTTAAGTTTAACACACATTAACTTTTAAGTTTAAACGACATTAGAACTTTAAGTTTTGAAATAAAAATCTGGGAAACCAGCGAAATGGTTAAAAGCTTTCGAAGCTAGAAACATTAATCTATTTAGTTGCAAGTGACGAAAAATACACGAATGCTTACAGCAGCGGTGGCGGCGTTCATCAAATCTTTTAAAGTGGGAACGTCAGTTTTATAACTGGAAATGGCCGAAAGTTTATCAGCAAGGAGTGGGATCTGTTTATCCTAACTTGAGTGCCGGCGAGCGTCGATTGCTATTTTGAGTGGGCGCTTTGCTTGGAGCCGCCGCCGCCGCCGCCGCCGCCGCCTGCTGCCGCCCGTATTAGCATACCCCCAGCACTCCCGCCGTCTATTTCCAGCACAACTAGAACACTGACTGGCTCGCGTGACCATTTTCCTTCTAGTTAATGGTGTCTTTGCGACAAATTGACTCGGCGAAATTCCATTGGGCTTTCAAATTGTAAAAGCTGTATTTGATTAGTTTGGCTCGACGGCACGAATATTTTGCTCACGAAAGAACGAGCATGGCTTACATTTATATTTGTTTCCGACATGTTTTGTATTTGGCGGGTAAAATTTTGTTACTTTGTTAAACCAACACCGATTGGTGCCGAAATCGGAATTGAATCGGACCTTTTCCTCGTGGGTTGATGGTCCGTTTGTTTTCGCTCCTTGAGGGAAATCCTAAGTGGACCGGTATTTGATTTGTTGCTTGATTTGCTCAATTTTATTTGTTGAAATACATAGGTAAGTACCTATTCAGTTATACGTATAAATGTACAGTTATTTAACTATATCGTTACACTTATATCCAAAATTAAACCTTAATATTAAAATTATATTTACGTAATTACCTTATATTCTGCATCGGTTATTGCAGGAAGGCAGCTCCGTGTTGGCTCTCTCCGGATGAGCTCACGTACATAAGACATATGCACAGAGTTTATGTGTTTACAGCTAATAACTCAAACAATAGCGCCTCGTGATAAATAGGCTGATATAACTTGAGGCAATAGCCCGCACTGCCAGCCGGCTATGGGTACCGTAACAAAACAATAACGAATGTACAAATACAGTTATGTGAGTTATTTTTAAATTAATTAATAATTTACCTACAATTTTAAGAGAGAAATAAATGCTATAAGTTTATTTTAGTATATTATTATACTTGGGTTAAGTCGAGTTACAATTTAATTAACACTTAATTTATACGATGAGGGTGAATATAAAGTTTACAAATTAAGTTATGAAATTTTCAATAATTGAACAGTACAACTTACCGATACATTAAAAGTTTTCTTTAAAATGGAAAATTTTCGAATTAGAAACTTGTTACAAGAGGGTATTAATTGAAGCAAACATTAATTACATTGTGTAAGTAACACGAAGGTTCCATTACTATCAGTTCACTTAAGCACCGCGAACCTACCATTTAAATTTAGTTCTTAACGCAATGTGATAGAAGCCATATTAATTTGCAATATATAATAACTCATTGGACAAAGCGTACTATGAACAGTTTTGATTGCGGCCCATTGATATTGGAATGGTATTTCTAGCTGAATGTACATAAGTACAGTACAATCGGGAAAATAAATCTAACACAAACAAACATTAAACACTCTCTTTCAAGGTAACTTGTAAGCTTGTAACTTGGCTGGTGATTAGAGGTGGTGAGTAGAGATTGGTGCTAGTCCCAAACATAGATAATAAGAGAGATGGATCTGATCGGATAACCTTTCCAAAATGGTTTGTATTCAAAAGTGTAATTTGAAAAACGAATATTTTTGACGTCGACTGATACTTTATTTGATTAAAATTGCATTTAAATAAAACATCACCGTTAAACTGAAGAATATTTGCATAAAGTATCATATTTGCTCTTCACTATTGGACGCATGAAAACCCAAAGCGATTTCATTTCATTACATTTTCACGTGGACATCATAATTTCCAGATCTCGATATCCTGTAATCAAACATGCCAGAGTCAATATGTGCTATACAAATATCAATAGAACGTGTGTGCATGAAAATATTCGGGGGAAATTTAGAGCTAAACCCTGTCGAACGATAATAATTAGGCTGCCCGCTGACCGGCGGCGCAAAGTTTGCGGAATGTGTGCGGCCGCGATTAAAGCATTAAGTATCATTTGGAATGCACGGCCGGCCCCTGAAATTAAACTGAAAAACGTTATTAGCTCACTGAGCCAGCCAGGACATGGTAACATGGGTTTTACTTGACAATTTGTGGTCGTTAAAAAGTACCGCGTGGGGACCAACTCTGAAATAGAAATCTTGGTCCTATAATGAAAGTTGTGCGGTGGTGGCGTAATGGATAAGGCCTCGTCCTCTCAATCGAGAGGCCGTGGGTTCAAATCCTGGCCTGTACCAATGAATTCATTCAATTGTGTTTTCAATTAAGGAGTTTAAGTACAGTAATAACACGTGCTCTTACGGTGATGGAAAACATCGTGAGTAAACCTGCTCATCTAGATTCTAGATGTGTATCCTAAGTGCATTGTACTTATTCCAAAATGGCGATATGGTTCGTAACCTATCACGTGAGTACAAATGTGCTGCGAAAAGTGGGTGGCTCACCTGTGAGCCACCTCTGACTATCCCTTCTGGGATTACAGTCGTGAATGCATATGTAATGAAAGTTGCTCAGTATTCACCGTCAAGTTATTTTACACCGTATTTTATTTTATTGTAAGTTTTACCGAGTACCTAATTGAAATTACATTCAATGGTGATGGTGATGAATCTTGTAGAGTGATTTCAATTTTTTATAAATTCGTATTTGTTGTTGCCATCGTGGTGAAAGGATTCGTCAGTTAGTTGGGTCTTGGTCTAACTGTCCAGGGTGCGCCGGGCGTATTTACAAGTGCATTAGATACGTCACTCGGGGAGGCTCCTTTCATGCACCCCTTTTTATAAATTCATCGATCCATGGTACTAAGTCCCATCCCTCAGAACGCATACCCAATAGTAATGTCACAAATTACAACCAATGATAAAAAGGAAAAACACACCGGAAACCGATTAAAATGAGCCAACAGTGTTAAATCACGTACACACTGCAGTTGAGGTCGTTATCAAGCAATAACAGTTGTTGGACGAACTGCTAAGTACGCTTAAGAACTGTTAATGTAATGGCGCATACCGAGACGCCGACGCCATTTCACAGCTTTATTCGTAGCGTTTACAGAATCAAACGAAAACCCGTCCCTTTTACGTGTACGCAAAAAGAGGGGGACGAAAAATTAACTCAATTACTTTAATGAAGGAGGTTCCCGTATAAGTTGTACAAGCGACGCTCTAAGCCTAGCCATTCTCTCTCTCTCTCGTCGAGCACGTGCGAGACTGGGACAGCTGCATTAATCTCGAGCTGGATGAAGGTAGGAGCAGTTTGAATGAAGGTTTTGGACTTAACTGCAGAACTTCCTCCATGAATAATTAACAGTCACACGTCCCCGCCGCCACCGCCGCCGCTAGATGTTGTTAATCTTCTTTACGGGGATATAACAAGGTTTTTAATTAATAAAATATGTTGCGTGTAGTTCTAGTCTCACGCTTGTAATTAACTGGGAAACTACGATAGTACATGTCATGTTGGCGGTGACTTGTTTGGAAGTATTTTTTTTTGTTACCATAACAAATGATCTACTATATTATTATAATAAGATGAGGTTAATGAGGTTAATGAGGTGGTAAGGTGCAAAAAAAGTGGATTGCTTTGTTCATAGTGGATGCCCGATATGATAAAGCAGTTACAATCGCATATCGTCGCAGCTGTCTCAAATGGCCGCGAGCGTAAAATGCAAAACCATATTTTGCGGTTAATTAAATATTAATTTTCTGCGAGGACAAACCGATACAATGAGGTTTAAAATTCAAATTTTAATATAATTCCAAGAACCAGTCGCGCAAAATGTTAAATTTCCATTATGAAGTTGTAATAAAACCGTTTATGGCCGTAAAGTCGGTAGTTTTTCGTGCAAATGACTGCCACGTAGTTCTTGAGAGGAATTTAATTGAAAAAACAGTATGTGGCGTCACAGAATAATATATTTAAAAATAGTAGATTATTTTTACTTTATTAAATATAATTAAATCTTTATTTGAAAGATAGTATAAACCTAATCTAGTGTGCTTGCTTGCTGCATACTCAACGCGCAATGACGAATCGTATCCATCACAGACAAAGTAAAATCTGCCTAAAATCCGAAGTGGGATACCGATTTAAAAATAATGTAATCATTTCATCAAACATTGTTTTTACAGTGCCACAAACTTATCTGTTCCGGTGAGAGCGAACTAAGTTGATCCATATCTCATAACTTACTAATGAATTATACATTGATATAGATTAGAAGGGTTTATTAACACCGCAAAAGCGAATTATAGAATTAAGAAATATTGAACATTTATGTGAGCTGTCACCGGAACAGATAAGTTTGTGGCACTATACGATGTTGAACAAATGCTACGAAGTTCTACGCCGTAGCTGTGCTACGAAACGGCTACGACATTACGTAGCACGTCGTAGCACTAGTCATATTTTGCTACGAAGCGACGTAGACATTGATACATATGTATTATTATTATGTAAAAGCGGTCAAGTGCAACCAAGTCAAGCCACATACATAGCCATATCCATGAATAGTTTCTTCTACTTAGCGTGTTGGTAACAACAACAAGAGTTGAGTGGGATTTTTCACCATTAAGAGAAATAATAAAAAAAATAGTAATTATTGTGAGTCGCTGCCTGCCCAGGATGCGCCAGACATGTACAAGCTACAGAATGATTTGTCACTTAGATCCACTTGCACAAGCATATTAAATCTAGATTTAGTATCAAATCCCGATTTAAGAAACGTCAATTCATATAAATAAATGGTTTAAATCGAGATTTAAAACTAAATCTAGATTTAATATCCTTGTGCAAGTGGTCCTTAGTGATAATCCTTTAGTGCAGCTCCATAAATATGTAAGTATTTTTTGTCCAAAATAATCGGAAAGAGGCTTGCAGAATTCAGAATAATACCTCTATGCATTGACACCCGAGCCGCGTTGTTTTATGCCTCTATGTAACACGATTCAAAGTCTCGTAAAAGGAGACACACGGAGGTCATAATGAGAAAAACAAAATCATTATTTTATAAATTATTGAGGTACTTACATAAACCAATAATCTTGTCATGAATCACATCCAAATAAATTTGCAGTACAACTAAATATTTCCCTACCCTTAAACGCTCCATGAAAACCATACAATAGTCGTCTTATGATACAATTTTGTCGGAGTCAGTTTCAGTAACCGGCTTACCTGATTGCGAATGCGAGCCGACCGGTCTTCGCTCCGCTAATTTAGGGTCGCAACGCCGTGATATAGATATATAAGCTAGAAAGCTACTTCGAAATAAAATAAACTAATACATAAGAGATAAATAAACACCGTGGTAGAAGTGGGCGTAAGTGACGCTCCATCTTGTTCCTATAAAAATACCGTTGCCCGTCTGTTCAGTTAACAAAGCATATTTTTTAATGTTTTGTTACTACATTCGTCTAAACTTTATACATTAATCTTGTACCTTACTCCTAGGTACATCATCATCATCATCATCTCAGCCATAGGACGTCCACTGCTGAACATAGGCCTCCCCCAATGATTTCCAACTTGTCCGATCGGAGGCGGCCCGCGTCCAGTGCTTCCTCGCGGACTTCACTATACGCATCCAGTGCTTCCCCGCGGACTTCACTCCTAGGTACATACTAAGTTCAAATAAGTTTTTATTAATTCACCATTAATATTCACTATTAATGTATGTATTTATTATTACGTAGCTTCAATAAGCATCGCGGCTCCGCCAGTGTGCGGGACCCTAAGCCGGGTTTCCGGGTCGCCGGTTGATACATTTATTGGTTTACTTTATTGCACCTGGCTTGTTTATTTCTCAGAAAGGTATTCTATTCTCTGACCGACGGTAGGCAGTGGCGCGGACTATCGATTGGGGCTTTGCTCCCACGTAGGGCTTCGTAACGGAGCTGAGATTGAATACCTCACTACCGGGTGTATTTACAGTCGGTAGCAAGGTCGGTTGCCGATTAAAGGTAAGCGGCCACCTATCGGTATCGTATGAATCGGATCAAACAAATTTTCATAAATGTATGGAGAAACGGAGTCGGCAATGCCGATGAAGTTGACGCACTTGTGTGTATTTCTCGATATACAAAGAATACTGAATCCCATGCGCCCGTTACGAGGTTTACCATTCATCGACAGATACTCAAATAAAATTTAATCATTTAACATTTAGTTTTCACTTTTCTTGGTAAAACGGCATTGTGAATTAACTGAGCGTTTTATTATCAACACGAACAATCACGGTCATTTCCAAGAAGAATCCATATTAATCAAACTTTATTGTTCCCACAATTTATAGTGTAAACAACGAAAAAATAGGTATTTAACATTTTCCTTCTCCTCCTCACAAACACGGCATTCTGTAATTGCACTATTTTATTAAAATCAAATTTTATTTCGATATAAAACATAGGAGTCATATACCACCTATGTAATTACGCTTTTAAATTAAAAACCTTAATCTACACATAATTTGGCTAAATAAAGAAACTAAACGTAACGTAAGTATTTTTATAACTAACTAGCTGTTCCCGCGCGCTTCGCTTCGCCTTAAAAAGTTTTCCCGTGGGAATTCAGAAATAAAAAGTAGCTTATGTTCTTTCTCAGGGTCTAGACCATATGTATACCAAATTTCATTCAAATCCGTTCAGTAGTTTTGGCGTGAAAGAGTAACAGACAGACAGGCAGACAGACAGACAGACACAGTTACTCTCGCATTTATAATATTAGTTACGATTTAAAATGCGTCTCCATCATGATCCAATTACTCATAATCATTAGACAGAGAACATAAAATCATATTGTTAACGATCCACTTTAAAATCTAACCACTTACCGCGTAAGCCCAAGTTTTTCCTGATTTATGATCGAACGATAAGTCTTAAGTTTTTAATTGAGTTGCTATTGGAAAGTATCGAGCAACTTCGATGGCTTCCACTGACTTAGCGACGGCTCTGAAAATATTTACTGTAAACTTTTTCTGTGTTTGTTTCCGCGATATAAAACCACCGTTCCTGTTCATAGCCATGCCAGAATAGACTTGAAAATAACTTCAAAATATATAAAAAATAGGTTTTATCGGCGGCTGCCTGATCAATATACCTAAACTCTATCGGGTCAATTAATATTTAAATTATAAACAATATACCTATTATGTCTTATAGGTGCACAAAAGAAGCCTCCTCGAGTGACTAATTATCTGTTTCTTACATGTGTCCGGGCACCCTGAGCAATTGAGCAGTCAGCAAATGACCCTAATCTGATTGGCCCCTACTATCACTACAGTGAAAACCCCTAATCTGGTCAGTTAGTTCGTTGGTACTCTACCTACGATTTAAACTCGATATTACTGTTAAACGGACCACTTCTTATTTATTTATTATTAGTGTTTATTGTGGATAAGCACACCACTTGATCTGTGTAGAATTAGTAGAACTGAGACAGTTTGCGTCCGACGAGATAAGCAGCCCCGCGCCATCACGGCAATTGTTTCATTTGATTTAAAGTTCCCGGCGAGCTAAAGTTACTTGCATTGCTGTCCGTGATGGAAGTTCTGTAGATTAGTTTACTCGATTATTTTTACGAAACATTCAGAATAATATAAAGAATAGATGGAACGGATTTCTGCCTTTTATTTCAAACACGATTATATCGTAGCTTACTGAAAACCGTTAACATTAATTTGCAAAAATTTAAATCGAGAATCGCAAACAAAGCAATCGTTTAGCCGTTTTAAAAAAAAGTGTATGCAGAATTTTAATAGTGCAAAAACTCAACAAATAAATAGCTTCCATTCCCCAAACGGGCTGTTAACAGGGTTGCAGTAAGCGCGATCAATTCATCTTGTATTTTTGCATAAAGCAGGCGGCAATGCTCCGCAGTATTGGTAGCAATTATTTCTGTTGGATTTTCCTAATTTTCATACTCTTACATATCCAGATGGTAGGGATTTGGTCACTGTTGTGCAATAATGAGTCTAACTTATATCAATAATAAAAAGGCGTAATAAACAAGAACGTTCTCTATGACTAGTCAAAAAATATATATACCTACTTGAATCGGGCTTTTCGTTCCCAGTGAAGTCACAGACAGGCATAAACATACATACCGAAGACTTATAAACCCTTTCTTTTTTCCGCAATCCGAACAGAAACACACGTAATATAAGCAGAAAACCTGCCGCAGCACGGACTGCGGACAAACACGTAGAATTCACTTTACAAATCCCGCTGGCGGACACGATGCAAGTTTTAATGCGAACAGAGAGGCGGCAAGATCGGCGCTCAATATTCATGAGCTAACTTAAACTGCACGCCCGTTTAAAACGACCATTACAATAATGGCCAGCGTATTTGCCTACTGTTGGCGCAATCATAATAATTAGAACAAGACGGCCCGCGACTACAGAACTACTAAGCGGATAGCTTAGGTCTCGCCAACTGCGTCTAGGACTTGTTTAATGTGCCTAGTTTTGTTTCGGCAAGTCGTTGTACATTAGTTTTATGCCCACGGCAATGGTTACTCGGTGATGGTTTATGTACAGTGTGTTTATCAAAGTTTATAGTGGTCATGAGTATGCTGGGTACTTAACACTTTTTTAAACCAATATGGAACTTGACTTAAAAATATACAACATGAAAATAAAAAATTACACGCAAAAATACATTTGAAAGTAAAAAATTACACGCAATATTAGTATCCGAGTCATGGCTCAAGCCATGTCTCCCGTCTACTTCGTACGCATTGCCTGGTTATAGTCTGATACGCAATGACCGCACCGGCAGTGGTGGCGGTGGCGTAGCTATTTATCTCAGATCTCACATTCCCTACTCAGTTCTTAGTATGTCCTCCCAACCTCCACCAGGTGATGCGGGCGAACATCTTCTGATTGAAGTTACGCTATTACACACTAAGATTCTACTTGGTGTGTATTACAGTCCCTCGCTGCGTGTGAATTTCTTTAGTTCCTTTGAAAACCTTCTTGTCAACTTCATTCCTAATTACAATCACGTTATTGTTATGGGTGATTTTAACACATGTCTCCTTAAAAATGACAGCAGGTCGTCTTCCTTTAAGTCATTAGTTAGGTCCTGTAATATGGAAATCCTTCCCCTTAATGCAACACATCACTTCCCTGACTGTGTTCCGTCCCTTCTGGACCTAATTCTTGTTTCTTCGGGCCAACATGTTGCTAAACACGGGCAGTGTGCGGCGACAGGTTTCTCCTATCATGATCTCATATATTTATCTTACAAAATTCGCCCCCCTAAGGCTAAGCCAAGAACTCTTCTGCTGCGTAGTTTTGGTGGAATGAACGTAGAAGATTTGCGGCGTGATGCAGGAAATACGGATTGGGCTCCTGTTCTTAATGCAACTTGTGTTGATGAACAGGTCACCTTGTTCAATTCCCTTCTCACCAAGCTGTATGACGTGCATGCGCCGTTGCGACTGATTAAAGTGAAACATCTTCCGGCGCCTTGGCTCACTGAGGAGATAAAAACTTTGATCCGTGTCAAGAATGCTGCCAAATCCAAGTACAAAGGTCGTTCTACTGAAGCTAATAAGGAGAAATACATTACTTTACGAAATCGCTGCAACAAGGTGTGTAGGGATGCTCAACGCCGCCATATTCATCAATCAGTTGAAAATGGAGATCCAGCTAAAGTTTGGAAGTTCCTACGGTCATTGGGAGTCGGCAAGTCACGTGATGATTCCATACCTAAAGATTTAGACATTGATTCATTGAACTCTCACTTCTCTTCGTCATCAGCCATTGACAGTGCTGTAAAAACTAGTACACTTAATCGCCTCTCGGCTCTGCCTACTCCTGACTTTCCTCCCTTTTTTCTAAGCCAATTTACCGATTGTGATGTTAAAAAGATCATTCTTTCTATCGCTTCCAATGCAATCGGCACCGACAGTATAAGTCGAAACATGATAATACCTATTCTAGATATAATCCTTCCTATTATCACTCATATATTAAATTCCTCCGTATCTACTGGCATATTCCCATCGTCCTGGAAAGAGGCTGAAGTGGTTCCCCTCCCTAAAAAATCCAATCCCTCCTCATTTTCTGAATACCGTCCCATATCCATTCTACCGTTCCTATCCAAAGTCCTTGAACGCCTTGTCCATTACCAACTTTCCAATTTCCTTACCCATAACAACCTGATGAATCCTTTCCAGTCTGGTTTCCGTCCTGGCCATAGCACTGTAACAGCGCTTATAAAAATCACCGACGATATCCGCCAGAGTATGGATAAAGGCCAAATTACTATGCTTTCTTTATTAGATTTCAGTAATGCCTTTAATACTGTTGATTTCGACATCCTACTTGGAATACTTCGATCGCTTAACATATCTCCAACGGTAATTGGCTGGTTTCGCAGTTATCTGCATGGACGCCGGCAGCGTATACGCATTGAGGAGTCACATTCTCAGTGGTGTGATATCTCGGCCGGTGTTCCACAAGGCGGCGTGTTATCTCCTCTACTCTTCGCAGTTTTTATAAACTCCATTTCTGAAAATATTTCTGCTTCCTATCACCTTTACGCAGACGATCTCCAAATCTATAAGCATGCTTCTCCTTCAGAGCTTCCTGAGGCTGTTGCATCAATCAACATAGATCTGAATGCAATATCAACCTGGAGTAAAAACCATGGGCTCAAAGTGAACCCTAACAAAACCCAAGTTATTCTCATAGGCAGTTCACGATTGATCTCCAACAATAATTTACAGCATATTCCCCCTGTATTATTCGATGGTGTCCATATTCCATTCAGTGATACAGTTAAAAACCTTGGCATATTAATGGATAAGTTTTTTACTTGGGGCCCTCAGATGGAGGCCGTTAGCCGGAAGATTTTTGCGTCAGCAGGTTCACTCAAAAGGTTGCGTAATTTTCTACCTACTTCCACCAAGATCGCGTTAGCACAATCACTTCTCCTCCCCGTTCTTGACTACGCCGATGCCAGCTATCCTGATCTCACCGAGGAGCAACTAAACAAACTTGAGCGTCTTCAAAACTTTTGTATACGGTTCATATTTGGCGTACGAAAATATGACCACATCTCCGCATACCGTACTAAACTCAAGTGGCTCCCAATTCGCCTTCGCCGGAATAGCCACATTCTTTCACTTCTTTACTCTGTACTGTTCAATCCATGTACCCCAGCATACCTGAAGGAGCGTTTTGGGATGCGTTGTTCTACCCACAGCTGTACCCTTCGTTCATCGCAGAATCTCAGGCTAAATATTCCTGAAAACGAAATTCTACAGCAAATCTTTTACTGTCCAGGCCGTATTGTTGTGGAATGATTTACCCACAGATATTAGACTTGCGCCATCGCTTGCATCTTTTAAAACTTTGCTGAACAAGCACTATCTCAATAAATTATCCTTACCAGCGTAATATATTTATATATATATAATAGTATGTATTTATTTAAGTATATAAGTATGATGTATGTAGTTTATTTATATTACCTATTACTAGGTAGAGATTAGGTATATACTTTTGTAATTTTCTCCTTGTTATATGTTCTGTTTGTAATTTTTTTGCACTTTCCCCTTTTCTTGTATAGTTTCTCTCCTCCGAGGTAGTCTGGAAGAAATTACTCTTAGTAATAAGGCCGCCATTTGTACCGTCTATATTGTACATTTCCTTGTGTAATTTATGTTTGTGTGTGCAATAAAGAATTATCTATCTATCTATCTAACATGTGGATGAACGGAGATAAAAGCAATGGAATATGGATTTTAGCTGTTAGCGAAGTTACTATTTTGGTTTTAAAATTTGTAAACTTTTTTATATGCAAGATTTTTCACACAGCATCCCGTTTTATTTTAATTCCTTTCAAACTTTTAACTCAATTTACAGCACTTTCAAACTTTTATTCCTTTGCATCGACGTGGCACTCGAGACGGCTGCTGGTGTATAAGCAGTTCTTTTTGAACAAAATTCAAAGATGTATTCAGTCGTACTACCTTAATATAAGGTGCACTTTAAATTGCACATGCACACTTACTGTAACCTACAGCACCCACTTTGTTTGATAGGAATTTAAATAGGCAGCATTCTTTAACATCAAAGAGTGCAATTTCCTTGAGGTAAGATTATCTTTTGGAAAGGTTAAACATCAAAGAAAACATTGAATAAACGTTTCAAAATCACGTGTAGTGCCTATAAACCCGTTTATTTAATCACAAGAAGATATTAAGTTGAAATGAGATGCTTACTCCCACTCTAATATGACCTTCCTCCGTAATCGCGTAAACATATACGTACAAACTGAATACAAACAGTCCCTTTAAAAGAGTATGTAGTCATAACTTTTAATACTTGTAACATTATAGCAGTTTGCCTCCTACAAGATGTCATTTCGTGTATATTATGTAGATAACGGTGGTATTCCATTAGCCAGGAGTACGCAAGTCTTCATCAGAAATTTTACTTAGAAAATAAACCTCATTTTGTAATCTTACCATCTAAGCCGCGGGCCCTGCAAGACTTGAAGCCAACGTGATAAAAGTACGAACGAGAGACAGATATTTTAAGAACCTCTTTAATATTGTAGCATACTTGCTAGGATTTAGAACTCTCTTTATGTAATTATTGCAATATTCCTTCTATGAATTAATGGTACAGTGTAGTAACTGGATTATAAGATCCTTGGTTATAATATTATGTTCTTGTAAAAAAACAACGATTTAACAACATCGATGATTTACAGGGATTGTACTTATCTAACTAAGACTTCATAACTGTAATGGCAAAAGATAATGAAACAACGAAACACTTTTTTCAGTCGCAGAAGACAAAAATAACACCAGCGAAGTAAATCCTATTCCTTTTTAAAACTTGAAGTGACGACGTTGTTTGCAAACGCAAAGATTGGAAAGCAGTGCAGTGTAACGTAGCACAAATGGGAATTGCAACGGGGACAAAGTTCTGCGAACATAGTTCTTGCCTTTCCGCTTTCTTTTATTCCATTAGAGGAATCGAATATAAGTTACGGTGGTTCTGTAGCCCGGGGGATGGACTCGGAGGGGGTCTTGCGAGAGGCGTATCTCACGAATTTATGACGCCATATTTGTCATAGCACACACTAGTATTATACATTGTACACGGTACGTATACGTATACCTGCATGCAAGTATATTTATACAGGGTGTTGCAAAAAGGAAGCCGAATCCTGCGTGTGCAGCATGTTATATCTAAGCCCGAAAATGAAATAAAAATGTAAAGATCCGCGATTGATTTAAATCTTCCAAAATTTTCCATAGAAACTTTGTTGGTCAAGTGACTTTTTACTATGGAGAATGATTTAATTTTTTCGCGAATTTTGACATTCTGATTTCATTTTTGGTTTAGATATAACATGCTGCACACGTAGGTTTTGGCTTAGTTTACCCTTTTTGCAACATCCTGTATGGTCTTCATAAGGATAGTTGATCAATTTGAAATGAAAAGAAAAATGAACTAAACTCGCGTTTTCTCAAGGAGCGCCAACATTATTATGTTCTCGGCTTCCTTATCCAGCAACTACCGGCCAGCGGGCCGTAGGGCGTCCCACACTACTCTTGCTTGTTTATCATCGTCATCACTGCTGGACAAAGGCCAAGTAAAAAAAAACCCACACAACACTCTGTCCTCGGCCAACCTCATCCAGCCGCTACCGGCCACCTGCCTATCAAAATGGCGAGTTCTTGTATGCCAAGTAGGTGAGGAGTAAGTTAAGACTGATGCATCTCGTTTCAGTTACTTATGTTGCATCAGACTCGCTGAAAATGAGATGGGTTTTGAAAGAGTATTATAGAAACGTTTTACAAAAACTTTAAGTATTGAATTCGAGTCTTTTTTATTTGGAGAGCGTATCTTTATAACGTTATTGCAAGTTTTAAGTGTGATACTTATTTTTGAAGTAAACTTTTTCTAATAAATATTTTAAGTAAATAGTATAAGTATATTGTATATTTTCAAACACGTGCTCAAACTTGACCTAGACTAAAAGCATTTCTAGTTCAATTACTTCCAATTATGAATTTAATTTCACTGAGTAAATATTTTGCTTCGGGTTTACTCGTGTTGAAAATATTAACAACGTTGTTTTGTAAGGTGAAGAGTATAATTAATTAATAACTTTATTTATACCATTAGTTACCTACTAATAATAGGTAGGTACGTAACTAAATTAAATCAAATATGTATATCAATTTTATTAAGTATGTATGTATTGAATATCATATATAGTTTTCAACAGATAACTTGCAAGGATATACTAAATTAACCTACCCCGCAAGGGAGTACATTAGTACAAGGCGTGAGTGTGTATATAGGTATCAAAAGGGAATAATAATTTAGATTTACAATACTTAATTCTTACTCATTCAATTTTGCGCTGTAATATTTGTATAGATAAAATACTTAGGTAGAACAGCAACCATTTCATCTACATATGTTTCAATAGTAAGTACTCATGGTAATATTGAAAAAAGCTCCACTTTATTTTTGGCCTCGCCGAACAAGAAATTAACCGTAAAAATATTTAATGGAGGGAAAAACTTTCTCATTTCCGTGCTAGCACCCACTCGGTTGGTTGCTTTTATTATAGATGCGGCTTTTCAGAATGCCGCGTGTGATATACCGTTCAGGTGCAGGGGCTCTCGACTTTCACGCGTCATTTTATACAACATAAGGTGCACAGTGAGTGGGGCATGCCATAGTCAGGTATAGCCGCCATTACTGGTTAAAATAAGTATGGCGGGTTGGCCTCAATCTGTGCACAATTCATTTGTTTCATTTTATTTTAACACTGATTGTGAAACTGTTTTGGATTCAATATGCGACAAAGGCTGAATATAATAGTGAGCAAAAAAATATTCTGTTGATTAACCTCAGTTAGGTGTGTTGTTTAATTTTTCTGATTTTATTTGAAACTCAATTAAGTACCTAGTTCAGAATACTTCTTTCTGCGAGTTATTTTGGATTAAAACACCTAATAAAGGTACCTATAATATGTAGAACCGCAGTAGTTCTGACGCCATCACATAACCTTATTACAAAGGAGTAAGGACAGGTGGGTAGTTACTTATTCCCGGTGGATTCTGAAAGGGCTTAATGGATTCTGATGAAGATCTCGTGCCCATCGATTAGTTAACAACTAAACCGACAGAACCCCGTGTAACCATAATGGAATTTCCAGATTTAGAACTGACGATGTCGGAAACTTCCGAATCCTTATATCGTATTTTCAATAACTGCCTAGCTGGAATTTCGTATAAAAATAGATTAGGAAAGGTTTTCTCCGAGGATACAATTTTCCAACTAAGTAATTCTTTTAAATTGAATGAAATCGGTCCATTTGAAGTATATCGGTGAATGTAACCCCAATCATTTTATATTTGTGTGTATGTCAACAGTGCTTTCTTGCTACATTGTTGTGTATTTTATGAGTTGTATGATCCCACTTATTTATCAATATTTAACTTACAAGGTACATCAATCATATATTCTATAGTATGTACCTAAAAATACTTCATTTCTGTGACATTTACAGTAAGATTCTCGCCACCCGTTGGTTTATGTACAAATTAGTCTCATATCGGCACTAATAAGATACCTACACGGGAATGTATTTAACCTCCACTGTCCCAGCAGTTTGTCCAAATTAATCGGCTTTGCCACTATTCATCAGATTCGGCAGGTCCGCACCAGCTACGTATAAGGGAGTTACAGTCACATTTACGCACTGTATCCTCTATCAGTTTATCAATATTCTTAAGCCATCTGACTGGGTAATCCTTCCACCGCGGTGTGACAAACGGTAGACCAGCCCTAGCGTTTGCACCAACACGCTGAAGAATACTACAGATTTTTTTTCCCTGAAATAGAGGGCCACAACACTTTCCCCTTTCCAGCCACTTCCATGTCCTACAATAATATGCCTGATCGTCATTTCTACTCCAGAATAACTCCAGAAGGGCTAGTATGGGGCGCATTTAAGACGTGACAAGAGTTTTGCATCGCGCTCACTCACATCGCGCAGCCTCAAGAGCGAGCGCGACAGAGAACTTTTGTCATGTCTTAATAGCGCCCCGTGCTACATGGCCAGATGGTCTAATCCAACGGTTATTGGTTCGTGCACACATCATCTCTCCACTCCACTCCACTGCCATTTCAGCTAATATACTTTTCGTGTATAATCAAGTGGATATTGACATATTTCCGTATTTTTTTCCAAAACTGAAGACTGTCCTCACCTCACTGAAACACAGGAATAGCTATAAACGTAAATGATTACACGCACTTGCCTTCAAGATAAATCCTCCGAGGCAGGTGAGAGGGAGTTGCTCCAGCGAGTGGGACCCTGCAATGATTTATTAGCCTTAAATGCCTTTATTGAATTTTGTTAAGATGTTTCCGCGTGACGTTCGCCAAAATTTACAGCATTTTTATACATGTCTTTTAACGAAAGTATATTTCGCTTTATGTTGTACGCCTGCTTTAAATAAATCAAATATATTAATTAATTAAAAAAAATATTCAGTATACCAGCAGGGTACATTTGCTACTCCTCTTAGTTTGTGGAACAGTCCATTTTAGCCTCATAGTGTCAAAATAAAATAGAAGACGAGAAAGTAAAAAAAAACTATGAAGCCATTTTTGTGCAATGTACGTGTACAAATAAATAATATTCTATCTTGCTATCTATGATCCGGTGAACGGCAGTGGCGCTGCTGTACGCCCGGCGCGCCGGTGTTCTATCCCCCACCGGCAACATCAGGGAACCCTCGTAACAACTTACACGACTATCGTGTTAGCGGGCCCTGTTAGCTGTTAATTAATTAAACCCTTTTTGTTTGCTCAAACTGTCGATGAGGTGATTCGACTGTTCCCAGCGACCAATCAGCGACACGGACAAAGACTACAAGCTACTTCTTTTCGGTAAATCACCAATTATTCACCATTGATCACAGATTGAACGACAACGCTGCCTAAGCTGGTCGTAACTTTATTCCATTTAGCTTCATTCCATCATCATTATGAATTATTCAAAAGATACAATCACTCCTGTAACAGGAACAGATGGTATGCAAATAGTCAGCGGTAAAAATAACGACCGCAAAATACGTAAACCCGATTTAAAAAACGAGTTGCTTCTATGAATTTCGATTTCATAGCTTATTTTTAATATTTTTCACTAAAGTACGACAGCGCAGACTCGCGTTGTAGAATAACAATTCCCAGTATATCTAGATCTAAATAGATTCTGGGTATTCTGGGTAACTCATGTTTATGTACAAAGCTGACCAAAGCCTTAGTCCTAATACTCCTAATATTCCGTCGCATGTATGGAGTAGAATTTCATATGAGGCGTACCATTTGTTAATTACGTCAATTCCGGCACACCGTATGAGGCTTGCCCCGGTCCCTTGATCTATAAGTGGCACAATAAATTGTGAGTATTGGGCGACGGCTGCGGGTAATGTGCGGGCGCGAGGGACGGTCACCGACTATACCCTGTTGACGTGTTGGCATGGCCGCCCTTTCTGCACCTACCTACTGTGATCGCAGGAAACAAACACCGTGGTGATGTAAAAAAAAGTTGTTAGCTTAACGATGTTCTTTACCCCGAGTCGTCCTCAGCTGGCAGACCTCTATCTATACATTCATGGCTATAATATTTTAATAAATGTATTCGTATCTTGATAGTAGACTTTAAATAGATATCTGTTTCTTTTATACTGTCAAAGCAAACCAGCATGGCGCTTTCTGCAACTCAACGATATTATTACGTGAGGCATGCGAAAGGAAAATATTCATTTGTTTCGAGATTTAAACAAAAAAGGCGTATATTTTTATATTGAGAGTAGGGATTATTTCATTTAAGAGCTTCTCTTCCCGTTCCCGAGGTAGCCGCTGTCGATGTCGATAGGTACCCATTTCCAGGAGTAATATCGTCAGCGCGTAAAAACAGTTGTCTCAAAGATAAAGAACCCTAACAATATGAAGGGACGTCACGACGGTTTCACGAGGTAATACATTCCATTCCAATGATAGCTAAGTGGCCATAGGTTAACCTGATAAAAGTCAAGCCGACTAATGTATGTAGGTCGTAATTAAATTCTTGAATAGGCCTGCACGATAACGGCTTCCAATTTATTTTATTTCCAACCTTGCAATGTGGAATACAAAACTATCGGATAAATTTTATTGTCAGAACCCTTATAAATTACTAACTTGCCGCAATAAAACATTATTTGCATGTTCATAAAGTAACCGCTGTTTGCCGATAAATAAAATTGTAGGAATATGTAAATGAAGGGGGAAAAAGTAAAAAACTTGCTCATACATTTGTAATCGCCACGTAGCCAGTTTCAATGAATAGGCAATAAAAGTGGGTAGAAAACAATCGCTATTATTCTTCGTTATTACAGTTCAGGTGTGGTCGAGTGAAATATTGGCAAATCGCGCGGCGATGCGGCGGCGGCGGCGGCGGCGCGGGCGGCCAGTCGGTTGGACAGCGGGCCGGACAGCGGGAAGGACAGTGAGTCGCACAATAAATCGGACAGTGCGTGGAGAGCTGGTTGAATAGCAACAGCAGGTTATTGTCTCCATGCATACCTAACCGTTTGAAAAAATAAAACACCTGAATCGAGTAAATCATCTGTAATTGAGACCGTCTCGTTTTATGCCTATTTCCAATGGTATTTGAAACGAACTGCACGTTGCCAACGCCATTGGAAACCAATAAAAAAGCTATAATATTAGCATATTACATACAAATAAATATACTTAGATGTTCTTACACCCATATTTTACAGTAGTTTGCTAATCAATGCAGTCAAACTAGGGGTAGAGTGAAGGATATAGTGTAATTCATGTATAAGTTATGTATAGCATAGCCCAACCCCAGAGACCTGAGGTAACTACGGGCACGGGCAACACAAGAAACTAGTTATAAACTAATTTATTAACGTGCCCTAATCAGGCTTTCACAAACTAAACATGAATGACTCTAGATTAATGTTGTAGAGAAAACCCAATTTACTGGCATTTAAATACCTGACATATTAATAAGCTTGACCACCTGTTTTAAATATCTGATTCGATGTTACGGAAATTGTAAATATTTTCATTCTATAAGACCAAGTATACGATCGGATCATTTACAAAATTTCTAAACGACGCGACGGAGCCGCTAGCTAATAGACTATTGCATCATAAATCAGTAGCAAGAAACAATGGAACTTGTTTATAGCAAAAAGTGCGAGTTTCATTAATAATCCTAAAACAAGAAAGGATTCCAATCTTCTTTATTTTTCATTTTCCTCCCCTATTTCAGTTCTCAGATGGTTTATCTTTCATCAGGGCGCATCAAAAGATTTTTAAGAGAATAAGTGTTTGTTCTATTTACAAGAACAGCACACCGTGGAAAATTTTCTTTGCGTGTTTAACGACCTAAACACGAAGAAAATTCGAAGAGGAAATTTTTATGTAAGCACTCGTATTTAAAAACTTTGTTACTCGTTCCAGTAAGGTTTCAAGAAAAACTCCGTATAGCGTTATGTAAAATTTAACACTGTATTTGCATTTTTAAGCCGAACTTCTTTTTAATTATAAACATGTAAATTTTGGCGAGGATTCCGCCTGCACGGCCTTTGATAACAGCCGGCGTTTACTGAATGTCGCCGGAAAAAAAACTGGCCAAATCTTACATTGTTTTGTACAATTCATCCACAAAATAAATCCTAGAGGATTTAGTCGGCGTGTCGGCCTCGGTCCGAATGCTATCACGGCTGGATGGGACGCTGCTCGAATTTCAATTTTCTGCTAAAACCTCCTCAGAAAATAAGGTTTGCTATTTTAGTTAAAGGGCAGAAAAATGGAGTCTCCCTATAATCATATAAGGGACGGGCGATATAGATCGAGGTAGGTATTTACCTCCAGTGTCCGCTCAGCGTTTCTACACCTTCAATATTACGAGATGGCGTTGGCGACACGTGTGTGTGGCGTTGAGTGGTCGCCGGATGAATCTAATGAGAAAATAAAACTCGTGAAGTTACTGTTATTTTCTCATTTGCATTGTATTTTTTGGGTGGTAACAGGATGTTGGGGTGTAATTATGAAAAAACCCTTTCTACGATCCCTAAAGACATTATCTTTAGGGATCTACAATATAATATCAGAATCACTTGAATGACTATATACTTACTCCATACGGAATGTTTACACTACTTTTATAAGAAGTGTTTTATTTTTTATTATTACCGTTGCTTAACTTTGTCTCACTAACACTTCACCAGACCCAATTTGTAAATGTACAGGTACAATTCTTAGAAGACTCGTGAACAACCTAGAAAATATGACGCACCTAACAGAAGTCGTAAACTATTTTACAGCGGTGGAAATAAAACTTTCATTTGTGGATGTCCATATCATCATTTACGAAACAAGCTTATCATGTAGGTATGTTAATTCATAGTTAATTGTGCTGCTGACCCTTTTTTGCTGAATACCCGTGAGTACACGTGTCACAAATGCGTTATTATTACATTACGGGCTGTAATAATACTTGTTCTCTTGTTTCAGAGGGAGGACGCGTCTCGGAGCCGGCCTTTTTGTCGCTAAATTAGCGCGACTTATCAGATTATCCCCTCATTGATCACACTCACACATCCGTGCGAGGAAATGGAAATATAACTAACACTGGCCGGTTTAACATTTATTCCCGTTGTTGCGGCCAGGAAATTGAAAGAGCGGTCGGAAAACCTGATTAACAGCCAGCGCTCCAGAAAGGGATGGTTTATTGTGAAAATTATCTTTCGGGAGCTGCGGGTCCGCTCTGAAGTTGCCTTTCTATCTGTTATCATAAATTCACGTTTGAAATATCATAGTGCCGTTTAAATATAACGCGGCCGGCCATTAGCATGCTGCCCTGATAAGTAATTCAGGACGTATCTCTCGTTCTTCTAAAAGGTCGGTGGAAGTGGTCTTTTACCCATTTAATTATGAAAAGTTAATTTGAACTCACTTTGAATGAATTGCAAGCGAAACTAGATTTTTTGTTAAATTAGGTTTTAATTTTACCTATGTATCAATGGTTGTAGTGGTTGTGAAAACAGTAAGTATACGTGTATTGTGTATACATATAGTAAACTGAATGGAGTTTATTTTAATCCACTCTTTTAGCATACTATACAATTATTAAAACAACTAGTATTTTTTACATAGTTTTAAGCAAACGAATAAATAGAAGCATTTTTTAATAAATCCTGAAATAATTCAACAAATTGATGATACTGACGAACTGGTGCCGACTCAGCGACTCACCGCTGCTGCACAATAATATCGGCGGATGTTGACCGCTGATTTTCATTTCCGAATTTTGTAATTAAACGGTCCACTGCCGTCGCCGCATCTAGGCTACATCTATAAATGAACTCCGCATCTGTCCTTCAGCCACCACCTGAATGATTAATCCACGCCAATAACTCTTCTTTCAGATAGAAAATTGCATAAATTTCTCTCGACATTTTAAATGTATCTTCTAATTTAAGTGCAAACGTGATGCCGGAAAGTATATTTTATGAAGACTTTAAGTCAGTGCTGGCTTAATTTAGTATCGCAGTTTCACCGGGTCGCACTCTATATCTGTACTCGCACTAATTGGAATTGCTACAACTTGCTTCAAGAGTAATTTGAAGTGGGAGAAACTCGTGTTACTGAAAAAATTTAGGTAAACCTGCAATTTGCTCATATTTCATGGTCGCCCGTTCGAGGAAAGTGACTGTTTCATTCTTATCAAGAGTTTATGTTAATAATGTTGTAAAATAAATTCGTATTTGTAAACAAAACGCTACCATTTGCATTTTTATGGCGTTACTTATTAAGTATATTCATGGTGTTATTTAAACCTGTAAATAGAAATAATTACACTATGTAGAATGCTGCTTGAAAACAAATGGAAGTGTTTTTTTCTGTAGCCGGCGGGTCAGCCTCCAGGATCCAATAGCAGAATGATTGAAATGCCATTGCACGTCTCCATCACACCGGACCCTCACATTTCGCTTTAATTGATTGGATCCAGGCTTCCAATCGCTTAAGCGGCAACTAAAGATACAAGTTACAGAGAAGGCCCAACTTGGAACTGTAATTCCGGCCATGAATCGGTTTTTGGCCAGCAATAAAGAACTTGCGAGCGGGCTGGCCCAATTTGTGGGAACATTTCGTAACCAACTTCGTAGCAGTTCCTCGTAGCGTCGTAGCAGTTGGCGAGATTCGTAGCCAGCTCGTGCGTAGCGCGTACACCAAGTTTTCCGTCTCTGGATTTACCAACACAAACATCGGCTCAGCGGTCGATCCTGTTCGACTAAATTGAATTGTAGCTTTTATGTTCAAAAGCTAATAAAATGCGCTGCACTCTGCATATCAAGTTATCTTTTGTTTTATTCGTTTACATACAGTTCTAACATTTACTAAGTATTAAGTTTTAGTTCGTGGTAGCTAATTATTAAAGTGTAACAGGGAATTAATATTATATTATCAATAATAAATACATATGTAAGTAATTCACTGAGGCTCTGAGCATAAATACGAAGACCCTTATCAAACTTTAGTAATTAAGTGTTAAAAAATACACGAAGTAACATTATTTCTTATGTCTAAGTACACAATATGTCCCTCTATGTCTTGTACCTCTATTTTTGTAGATAATAAAACGTAATAAGGCTCTAGTGCCGCTCTCAGAGACAAAGGAGCGGATAAATTCGGCGAAGCATAAACAGTAAAATTAATAGTGAGCGGGTCCATTATCCGGCATTAACTAGTCAGTGTGTTGGGACACGATAATGGAGAGCCGCCCTAAAGGCTTCTCCGCTGCATTTCATATTCATTATTATAGAATGGGTGGGAAATTCCAATAAAATCTCATGTGGTCATTAATTAATAACGGATCGATAGTTCGGTACTTCATTTTCGTACATTTCAACGCTAAAGCTACACTTTAAAGCGAGGTCCACTACGTAATGCAAGCATTTTACTTGCAAAATAACCCTTATGTTCTCATTTACAAGTTCGCAGTAAGTATAAACGATTTTGGCAAAGCTTGTGTAAGATAATATAACTCCGTATTGTTGTTAGTATTATTCCAACTTTGGCTCCTCTCTTGTTTTAGATAATAACTGTACAATTGTACATAAAGTTTTCATATCTACGAATTTAACCCCAAACAACTTGGTATCTCCAATCTTCTATATCGATTTCAAATAAGAAAACTCTATCCCACATAGTTTTTAAACTTATTTTGCTAGAAAACTCCATTTCAATACTGTTTCCTAATTTAGAGTTGAAGTTATTGCAATAAAATCAAAGTTTCTCGTACTTTAACCGGTTTCTCGAGAAGTTTGTATTAATTGCAACGCAAGTATTTGATCGTTACATTTCTATGACTTATTCAAACTAATTAAACTAGTATGCAAAAGAAAACTTATGTTAATTGTTATATTTTCTCAAGAAGTTTAACGATTACTTAATCCGCTGGCTCAGTGACCCAAAATAAGTCTGGAGTAAGTTAACCATTAGAGTAAGGGAGTACTAGGCAGCTATAGGATTGAAAGAGATATATCGTGTGCAATACAGAGGTACGGCGCGATGGACCAACAAATTATTGTCGTCCAGGGAGCGGGGAGCACGAAATATCGGCTCGCTCGGCGCGTCGCGCGACCTGCCACAAATATATATCTCCTACCCGCATCTGTACTCCTGGTACCTCGAGAATACCGAGCACGGAACGAAACGAAGCGATAACTGCCAGCCACGCCACAAACAGAAAACCACAATGTGATTATTATAAAAGCATGTTATGTTATTACGGGCCAGAAAATAGCAGATAAAGTTCTTGGCTCGATTCCCACCGGGATAAAAGTGTTCGGACGCTATGCAAGTCTGGATTTTTATCACAGTGTGCTTAGGCTATTCGCTACCTAGGTAGGATTATTAAGACCTTCTCTAAATCAAACTAGCACTTGCGGCTTTAACGAAATATGTACCTTCTGAAATAACTTTAAGTGTAACATAAAACGAACTGCAAGGAGAATAAAACCAAATTACGAACCAAATTAAAAACAAAATGAGAGTACACAATGATACATAATTATAAACCTATTCACACTCAAAGTATGGAAATATCTACATACATCAACGTAGATTAATAGCACGTAAGCATGTCGTATGTATGTTATTATGTTATGTATGTTCGACAAGGCCCCGCCGCCAAATTAAAACAAACTCGATTCCCGGACAACCCAACAACGCCCTTTCAAACGATTACTGCTGCCCGGGTTAGAATAATATTATTTTATCGTCTCTCAAACTTTGGCGGAGCCTTAAAAAAGGTTGATATTCATTGTGCCAGTTCAATTAGTGTCGGTCCCCGTCAAAGGGAATATTGGTGTATAAATGGGGAAGGCTGGCATTGTCACAGACACGGTATATCACCGACGTACGGAAATTCAAAGGACGGCAGGAAGTACTTGATTTATGAGAGGCGGCCCCGCGTACACGCGCGTATTAAAATTTTCATAAAAATATTCTTTATGAATTGCGTGCATTGTGCCCGCCAATTCGCGTATTAATATTGTTGGCTCCGCGCTCCCAAGACGTGTTTATTTCCTTTGGCGCAATTCAATTAAAAATAACCGCTGCATGTGTTTTCAACAGCGTAGCCAGGTTATGGAGTCCTGGTGGCGGCACATCAAAAATGCTTCATTGCAGCGCTTTGTTCACGGTTAATTCAATCAAAACTCCAGCTCTCCATGAATGTTTTATACGAGTTTCCCAATTTTTGTTTGTATTTGAACATTTCCCAGCGCACCGGGTGAGGACACGCGTAGTCGGTGTATAACTCACGCCGCCGCCGCCGGATTCCACTATTTAATGGCTCCTTGCTGCCTGCGCGCCCGAGATACTCGCATGATTCATTGGATTTACATACTTTCAGCATTACCACTCACCTCTGGCTATTTCATTCCGAACACTTGAGCTGTGAGTACAACTGGGTTAGGTAAACTGTAATCATCGGCGCATGTGTGCTACATGTTTAGAGTTTCAACAATCTTGTGCTGCATTCTGCAATTTAGTACAGAGTACAGTGTAACGACGTAGAGACTAGATTGGTTGTGGTTGTGTTGGTGTTTCTTGTTTGTACATATTCTTGATTGGTTCAATAGGTACCATATAATATGTATACTTGTATGGAAGCTACGAGTATGTTATTCGAAAATGATTTTGCAGTTAAACTCATGTTCACCATGATAACATGAATATTATTATTTTGCAGTATTGTAAAATTCACTCGTAATATGGGACCATTTTCAAACAATATTTTAAAAATGCTCTCGGCCGATTTTGAAATTAGTACAATATTATGTACGAAAACTTTTACTTTGCAATAAAAACATTCTAAATCCCATACTTACTAAACAGTCACGATAAAATCAATATTGTTGAAGATCCTATTGTTTTTTACGATATTTTCCCAAGCACTATAACAAAAGTTGTGAACAGAATCACTAAGATAAAAGTCACCTGCTTTCGGCTTACAAACTCCCAGTAACCCTAGTTCCTGCAGGTTACACTTTACGAACAGAATTCAAAAGTGGATCAAGAATGATGGAATGGCAGAACAGGTGCAGGGCAAAAGAAGAGTGCGTCTTAATGAACGCTGCTCCTGAGGTGTGAATTATGCAAAATTGTTTCCACGCAAGTCGCGCCGCCCTTGTCGCTGTCGTTCACTATGAATATTCAATTTATGGACTCTCGAACGTTCTACCGCCAGTGTGAACGCAACTTTATACGTAAATGCTGGTCCCTATACAGAGTTGCGCTATCTTTTTTAAAGTTTACTCGGAGGGTTAATACTATTTGGGATCGGATAGTGTTACATTTTGGCTATCTTATTTTTTTAAACGTTTCGTTTTGGGTCGGGAAGGGAAAATAATTATATACAATATAATACATACTCGCACTAACAACAACTCCCCCAAGAGGGATTTCATTCGCTTCGCCTGATTATGTCCACTCGGAAACTCGTCTATACCAACGGCCATCGGTTCTTCGGCAGATATGACCGGCTGCCCACTATCAGATTACCAAAACCGGTTATCTTAGATTACTAATAAATTACTTATTTTCTGATGCCATTTTTCAGGGAAACTCCGAGCATAGCTTTTTTTTCATGTAACGCTCGGTGTCTTTAAATCCACGGACCAGTCCAACCATCAGTGTCCACACCCCTGAGGGGCCACTCTATGTATATGACGAAAAGCGAAGTTTCAGAGTGCTGGGGAGTCACTCTATATGACGAAAAACGAAGTTTCGGAGCGTTGCTGCGGGAGCCCCGACTCTATCTCGTTGTAGTAAACCAGCCGATTGCACGACAGCTTTCGCTCGTTCGTTTTTCGTCAGCATAGAGTAACCCTCCTGCGCTATACGGCATCACCGACAGGTCGCAGGACGCACTGATTAGAGCCCGCTGAAGCTTTCCTAAGTAGTTATTTTATTCTCATTGAATTTTCATAGCTTTCCATAAAACAGGTATAAAATTTACACTATAACTAACGAGCAAAATTTTAAAACCTTTCTGTATTGTCTCTTTAAATGTAACTACGTCCGGTTTATACTCCCTGAGAGCCTCCATCGATGCGCCTTATGGATCATAAACGGATATATTGCCAACATTTATGACTTTACTGTGTGCGAAATGAAATTAAGCCATAATTTTGGTTTACAACTTATTGACCGGAACTTTTAATTTTGCTTCATCAAAAGAAAAAAATCAAAATGCATTTTATGTGTTATTTATTAGTGTACCTAGATTCCTAAATATTAAACTTTCATATATATATTTTTTAGTCGCAGTATATATAACAATTATTGTTTGAGTCCTTGCCTGTAGGAACCATTGTGATTCTTCCATGAAAAAGTTATACGCATTGAGATAGAAGCACATTTCAAAAGGAAAGTTTTGTGTGGCTTCAGCACAAAACGCTGGACGCGTGGAAGTTTGTATCTGTGAACTATACCGGCCAGGACTTGCCGGACCGCTGAACTAACATCACATTTGTATATCATTTGCATTTGCCTAGCTAGAAGCGAGTTTTTTACCACGAACCTAAAATAAGTGGTGCTATAGGTTCGTCGTGTGAGTTTGTCGGTAGAATCGATGAAATCCGTTTAGGGATAAAATGTTTTCGAAATTTTCTTTGTTATGTTAGTTTGTGTAAACAAATTGTTGTAAAATATTTATAATATTTGAGTACAGAACAGCATAATTATGAAAACAGACATGAAAAATCGATATAATGCCGGTTCAGAAAAAATAACTTATAGTTGTATAGCGGGGTTGACGGGGTTCGAACTTAACACCTCTAAAATGTAGAAAGAATGCCTTCTTAAACTAACTAAGTAGAAAGATTTTAGGATAATATTCTGTTTTTTATGATGCAAAGAAAATAAACAGTATTTTGCTTGCCGGCTGACTTGACTGCACATTATTACATGAACGATGTTGCTGCACTAAAAATATTGTAAATTTCTAAAGAAAATTTGCCTGCGTAGAACAGTTGAAACGCGAGCCAAGATGGTAAAATCTCAGACTTGTTTGACCATTGACCAAATTTGTATAAATTTACACAAAAATAATGTAGGTATGTAAGTAACTTGTATTTTAATCGGACCTACATTGTATTTTATCATTAACAAATCAGAACCGTTACAGATAATGTTAGTTAGAGCAAATATGAAAGTGATTATTATAAAAATCACATTATAATATAAATTAATAATTTATTCCACATAACTAAGCAGTGTAAATAATGAGAACGCCAAACACCAAAACCAATAAGCCAGTGGTGAAATATAATATAACATTCCGGCCCGCTTCGGATTTTAAAGCGAAAACTGATATTGACTTGTGGTTTATTTAAATTGCCGCTCGCTTTAATGGCCGCAGTTACATAACATGATGTAAATAATGAAAGCTTTGTTTGACACAAAAGGTAATACGGTGATAAGCCGGCGCAGAGGCAGGCGCGATGACTCCTTCATGATCTCATCACTAAACATGATACTCTCAGGCAAGATGTGTAACTTTGTGCTGTGAAAAATTCAGCGCCTCTACCTCCATGGCACAGACGTGGTAAATATTTGAGCGGCGGGAGGCGCGGTACCTCCGCCGGAGTATCGCGTGTTAATAACTTAGTTGCTTTACGAGTGAAGGCCGCGGGCCCGGCAGGAGCCTCCTGTATATAATTTTCATTTAAAACACGGCAGCCACAGGTCCTCGCTGTAAATCACCTCCAGCGGCCGGCCCTTTGAGTTTCCGCAGTGACGTCCCCCCCCCCGCGCCTGACACACACCTCGGTGCTCCGCGACAACAATGTAAAGACATTTCCATTGTACCGTAATAAGCCATTGTTTCTGACGTGAATTTTCACTGCTGAATATGCAAATTTTGTTTCGTGTCCCCTGCGAGAAAATATTGCAAAAGTTCCCCAAAATATTAAAATCAGGGATCGGGGACAAGTTTTTTTTTATAATAACGATGTTGATTGCGATGCGAACAATACCCGCGGTGAGAGTGGGCGGTCGTTACTAGAGGCAGGTATTACTGATGGAAATTGAGTTTGGGCGCCGCTTGTAATTTTATTATTTGCTATTTCAACTGATAGAGCGAAATGAAATTATAGAAATTTGTTTAATGTATCAGTTCCGGTATAAACACAATGATTGTGGCATCATGGGGCAGAATCAATTACGAGATGGAATTGAAATATGTTGGTCAGCTCCATCGCTATATTGCTCTATAAAATATTCATCGCCGCGGATGTCACTCGTCATCATTTGACCCGCTAGAGACCAGAAAATGTTTTTTTTTTCAATATAAATATTACCATACGACTACCGTGTAGTCAGTGGAATCCTATCTCGTTTACCAGATAAAGATAAAGATAACCACAAAGGACCACATGTCCCTATTTTATTTACTCTGACAATCCGTCTGATATTAGGGCCTTGCATAAAACATACCATCACCTAAACAAACATTTGCTACGGAAAATGACAAAACAAGACTTTCAGGTAGGTCGAGTAATTACAACAAAACAAGCGCGTTCAGCATTACCGTGCTAATACGGCGGCGGCGGTAGCACGAAAGTCGTTAGCGGGAAAGAAACCTCATTATACAACACGCTCGCGATCCTCTTATCCGCAAATAAAAAGGCTTTTCATTCATCTAAGTTCACGAGAGTAAATACGGCGGGCAGACTCGGCCGTTAATATTTAACGCTCCGCCGAGATGGCAGTGCTAATGTGCTATTAGCTGTACGACCACGCGCCTCGGCCGTGGCCGCGCCACAGCCATGCCACAGCCACGCCACGGCCACACCATCGCCACGCCATCGCCACGCCATCGCCACTGCAAAGCGGACACTGCGATTTACAAACGGAGGGCGCCTACGTAAATACTTTTTGCGCACGTTCCTTTTTGCGGTTCGAGATTAATATTTTTAGACAAAGTGGATGGAAAGTTGTTCGTTAAGGCATTTATATTTTTTATTGATGTTACTTAAATATTATGCCAAAACGCTTCTAGAACGGAATAGTTTATTTTCTATTAAATGTTGTGTATTTTAGAAGATGGCGTAATACGCCCAAAGCCAATATCTTGAGCGGAAAGGTTAAAAGAAGCAAATATGTGCATTGTATCTTACCCAAACAAGAGATCGTATACGCTAAGTGGTGCGCAAACATCTGCTTCGTACTGTAAATCCTTTATCCTTTCAGTGTAATTCAGAGTGATCGCTTGGGCCTCGCTGGATTGTTTAACTGCTGGTTTAATTTTAAGTCCCTCCCACTACCCACTTACTTTTATCAATGGCTAATTACTTATGGCTCAGCCAATATGAAATAGATGAAAACGGGTAGGTATGAGCGAGATATAGCGCTATATTGCATAAAATATGGCTCATGGTGAAGAGTGATCTAGGTGACAATTTATCATATTTTTTTTTCACAGACCGTTATAGGGCCACTTACAGAATTTGAGGCTTATTGCCATAATAATAATATCCACACTTTGCAGGCAGGATTTTGGATGTTAAATTAGTTTAATTGTAATGATATAAATTAAAGGGTGTATAATATTAAGTGTATTAATTCAATGTACAACCACTTAGGTACCTTCGTATTTTTGGGGAACTCTAGTCCGAACTCTGGTCCATAATAGGAATTCTCGGTGTTGCAACTTAACGTACATGTATTTTTTCCATTTATTTATCGTGTGTGAGCGAGATTTATCAAGGTCCGTTAAAAAACCTTTAAATGGATTAATGCATTCACTAGTTGCTGTTGGCAATTCAACGCTTTTAATACAAGACGCTTTTATATCCATGTGTGTTAAATTTCGTGCAATTCGCTATAAAACAGCGTGAATTTCGTGTTTTAAATATCATAATATACTCTACTAGGAATTTATAGCATTTTAAATGTCGCATAATTTTCATTTCAGCTGTGTTTATGACTTTAGAATCACTATAGATTGAACACTTTGTACTTTTATGAAGAAAAATACAAAGTGTTAAATTTTTGAAACTCGTACCTACTAACTAACGAAGAGGCAACTTTTTTATCCTATTTTCATCTGTTATAATACGTATAAAATTGTTAGTAAGTACCGATAGAGTTTATTATAATTTCCTGGGTTCATCACCGTATTTCAGCGGGCAACTTTTTCTTTACTATTTAAAAAAGCCATATAATATTCGTGATATTAATCCTCGTTACAGGATCACGGCAGAACTACATGTAACCAGCCAGCGCTTACATTAGGGCCAATTCACATCGAGGATTCTACCTGTACAGATAACCTTAGTAAGACGGTCTTTTGAAAGAAAGAAAACATTTATTATTACATTATTGACGAATGTCAACAAAACACTACTACTCCCCATTCGAAAAGAAAGTTGTAAGTTTCAGGAAACAAGTAGAATTAGGTCACAATAAATAAACAATATGAGGTAAATTTAATTACATAATGGCAATTAAATATACATATTATGTTAGGTATAAACAATCAAAACCTAAATTTAAATTATTCATTGTTGAGAGTGGACCTACCTATCTAAAATATACACAGAGACCATCACACAACTGTTTTCAGGTGTCTACTTCCTACTAGCACGCTGGTTCCTTTGACAAAAGGTGCTGATGAGCTAGAAGGTAATTCGCTAGCCGAGTCGGTCGCAGGGTGCCATTACGTAGGTGCCTTAGGGGACAGCAAAAACGCCTTTTCCCTGTATATGTGAATTGCGAATGCGGCACAGACATGTGCATATGACATTTATTAGTTTTGGCAAGACTCGCTCGGACGTAAAGTTGCATTTTCAGAAAGGTATATTTTTAAATTTCCTTCCACTGCATAGAGCCGACATATTTTTAGGGATCAGTGAGCAATTCATGCAAATGCTCCACTGAAGTGGTTTCGCGTTTTAGACTCATACATAATGGATAATTCAATTTGCATCTTTTGGAATTCATAATGATTATAAATATCAGAAAGAGAATCTACCTATTGTAGAACCACAAAGAAAATTCTGATTCATGAATCTTCCGTTTGCGTACACTCCTCTAATTTGATAATGCGGGTCTCATAAATTTATATTGTTACGATAAAACATAATTAAATGTGTAAGTATTCGTGTTTGTTACTGTTAAGTTGAACAACTTTTCCGTTGAGGTTTTATAATCTAGAAGATAAATTAATTAACATATTTTAATAAGCCATAGAGCTAGGGCGAACGAAGTAAACATCCCTTCTTGAGATAACATGTATTTATAAATTGGCATTTACCGTTAATCGTCAAAGAACAATTCCATTTATAAAACAGTAACTCGAGATAATTACCTGCCGGCTAGCGCAATGTAAAATTAATCTGGAACCCTGGTCACATACCTCGCTACAGAGAGCAATAAAGTTCACTTGGTATCTTAGATTTCGAGAAACTCTCGGACAAAAGGATTTATTGCGTTCCACGGTCCATTGAAGCGGAGTCAATCTTTAATAACAGTTTTCTGTATTGAGATCACGTTTGGCTAATATTTGACCGGCCCGACCGGTGAAATGTGACTCCGGTGGCGTCTTGTGAAAGCAAAGATATCCTAAGCGGAGCCCAAACAACACTACGTTACTGTGGGCTGAGAATTACTCAGTTTAGTCGGGCTTATTGATCTATTTGTGTTCTAGAGCCGCGTCTGCAGAGTGCCTCCGCTGCACGGTCAGTGTTTATACTCGTACGAGTAGCTAATTTATGAAAATTCATTTTACAATTCGATATCAAACACATATCTTTAAAATTTAGAGGTCGTATAAGTGAAAACATTAATAAATTATTTTATGTTGCTACGTTCCTAATTTCCAAACATTGGAGCATAAATTGTCATACTGTGAATAGAATCAAGAACTTATGAAAATTATGAAATAATAAGTGTGGAAACGAAGCCTCTGCCATTGGACTGCATAAGCATTTCCGGAATACATACAACCTGATAGAAATATTCTATATGAATATCTTACAATGAGTAGTTCAGTACCTAAGAACATTGGAAGTATATCTTCTTGGAATGTTTTCGGAATGGTTAGACTAGGGCAAAATAATTGTAATTTCAGTTAACTCCTCAAACTTCCCATGCACTATTCTATTTTTGAAAAATTTAGAATAATAAAAGTCAGAATAGAAAACAAAACACCTACCTACTTAGGTATATCAACTTTAGTTATGGTAACTTTATCGATAAGGTTTATGAAACATTCAAGAGCACACACTCCAATACCTAACTGGATGTTGTAAAAGCTCTAAGCTCTTTATTAGGAATGGGGTGAGCCAAAGTTGTGACGCTTTGACAGACGTCCAAATAACTGACGTTTTCCATTTTTAGCAAGGAAATATGAAAATCCTGTTGGAATTGGTTTCGACGGCGGCTAACACCGTTTATGAATAAACCATGATGCGCGTTCTTACTGAAAGAACCTCGTCTCCCTCCTGTTTAATTTAACAAAACCATCGGAACAGATTCAGGGGATTATTGTAGATAAAGGCGTAGGCCGTTATGAATACCGCAAGAGCTCTGTGGCTGATATTCTAAGAAATAAATCTACTAGCTGAGGTTGTTTACATTTGTCTTAATTAAGGGGCGGTCGCATTTTCGTACAAAAGTTTCAGCACAGATATGGGTAAACAAAGCCAAGGTTTTCTTAAAATAATCATACGTGGTAACTATAAGGTTGGGTCGTTAATTCAGTTTCAAACCTGGACATGATGTAATGGATAATGGGCAGTTCTACTTTTTAACCTACATAACGGTGTCTCCATCAGTTGTGAAGAAAAAAACTCATGTTTTACTCATATTTATTTATTTATTTATTTATATTTCAACGTGCATTGTACTAAAAACACAACGGCTGTGAACGTTTACAAAAATATAAATTTATATTTTTGTATTTAAAATTACGTTACAGAGTGGTAAATCCGGGTGATAGAGGTGTATTTCATACGAATCTTGGCTGTCTCCCGCCACTTCATCCTGCGTATATTCCATAATGTTACAAAAAAATATATAACGACATAAAATATAAAAAATTATTTATACTCCAGAAGATATTACCTATTTAGTAAAATAAAATATATATTTTTAAAATATTTCTGAAATATTTTAAAAAAATGTTGTTGTTGTTGTCTCTTACTACCTAATGTTTTAGTAGTTATACTCCGTCACGTAGGTTGCCATTTAAAATATTTGTTTGAGCCACTCGTCCTTATTGCCATCGATCAGAGTTTTAGGTCTCCTTTTCCCCTTGGTAAGATTTCCCCATTGAGATCCAGACACCGCGTATCAGCCACCCGCAAAGTGTGACAGGAGGCGCGTGGGTTTATTCGGCAACAGCTTCGTCACGTAGGTAATTGTTACAATAAAATACAATTAAATTATTATTTTGTTATTTACTCATTGGTAATAACGATTATTTTGCAATCAACATGTAAATAATACACTTTATGTTACTGTTTAAAAACTAATCGACTTTGCAACACATTTTACTCCTCTGTCACACGACAAATCTGTCACATTCTTACCAATCACTCCAACCTGAGGATATTCATCAAAGAAAAAATTAAGAGAAACTACATGTTTTGGTTAAAATACGAAGTGAAAGGAAAGTCCAATACACTTGCGCTGCAGTAATAAAAAGTTTCGTTAGTGAAAAAGGTGATTTCGTGCTATTGTTCTCAAGAACAGACGATGGATGTGGTAGACTGTTTAATAAGGTGGAGAATGATTTATCGGATGTTTGATGATTACATTAAAGTCCTTCCAGCTTCTAAGGTAATTAAAAAAGGAAAAAGTATTTTTTTCAAGTTCTAAGAGCCACTGCTTTATTTTCGAAATATGGCTGATTAAAACTTTAACAAATTACGTAATTCGTCATTATGATACTTAAATTTAAGGTTGTCGAAAATAGTATTTGTGCAGATAACCATTATTTTATGTAGTTGGAACAAATTTGTCCTTTAAGTTCCTGAAATACCGATATTTCACTTTCCGGAGGTTCTCCAGTGTGATTTCATTAGTTATACTAATTATAAAGATATCTCCAGTTAATTCTTTGACTAAATTAAAACCATAATGTATATGTAAGTATAACCAATATGTAAGTTACTAAATTATTCTTATTAAATAAAAAAACTGTTTTATTCCAAAACGCTGCCTAATATTTAATAGAATAACAACTCTGTCACATCGTTTACCACTCTGTAACGATTGGTATCTCCTGGTAGTCAACTTATTTTTGGTCGTTTATATGTTATGTTATAAATAGTGCAACTTCGGAAAAATTATATTAAATTTAGTCATTGATGTTAACGTCTATGCTGTAAATATTTGACTGTAATTAGGTAGTAGCGAAAAAATATTTATAACAAAAACAAGCTTCATTTTAATTTTTTATTCATTACGAGTATGTGGGTTAAAAAGAAGAACTGCCCTAACAATCATAATATTTTTTTTTGGGTACCTATATCGCTTATTGATATAAATAGGTTACCTGTAAGATACTTATAAAAAACTTGGCATAATATTAGAATATTCGGCGTTTACACATACCCAGCAGTGTTTTTCGAACGCTACAGTTACACTAAAAACGGAATATGAATTAGGTACATATTCGTAAAAACTAATTGAAAATATCGATAAAAACAAGTGAGGTCGTTATTCCGAATCACGTAGATGATTTGATTTTCCATCTGGCCACGTTTTTGCTGTAACAATTTGTATCAAATAAATTCCCCACATGAACCGTAGTGGGACGAAAATCTAATTAACTATACGCAAACGGATTACATAGACGCATAGCCGACTGGCGAGCCTAATATTGAAATCGCCTTCAATTGGCCAACTTTATTAATAAAATAAGGTAAAACCACTTAAAAATGTGTTTACGGGAATGTTGCATTCGTTACAAAATCCCTATTTTGACGCCTCATGTAAATCTAAAATTTTATGAAATTCTGCAAACAAATACAATTCAGATTGAGGGAAAAATATGAAAACTATAAATTCTAATCACTGATAGATAAGAAGATAAGAATCTTATTAGTAATAGATGCACTGAAACTAGCCACATTTTAGAATTTCCAATTTAACTACTTTGTATTTTATCATAAAAATTATGAAAATAAATTGTATGTTTCTAAGAACTATGTTTTTATGGTACGGAACAGTTCTTGCAGTCGAGAATGCTGCCTGGCGCCAAGGAGTGTTTCAACTAGGTTCAAGAGTACCGCCGCGGAACAAAGTAAACAATCACTGCTGAAACGTAGTTAACCTCTAACAATCATGCACAAAGGGTTATGTGTTTAACTACATAAATAGTTTTAGAACTCACCACAAGTGCAAGCTATTGCACCTTTTTCAGAAATAAAATAATATCAAATACTATTTTAAAAATGTATTATGTTAAGTGAATTGGAGCTATCGGGAAACTCTAGTTAACATATAAGTATAAATTTAGAACTACACCAAATAAGATAAAGGGCGGTAACAATTTGGAATCCTTCAAATATTTTTTAAAGAAAATACTGTAAGCTAACAAAAATTTATACAGACACATATAAGTATATTTCCGTTTCCTCCTTCCTCGTAACTCCGAAACGATACAAATTCTGTTCCTTACCATCAGCGTCAAATATGGAAAAGTTGAGGGTTGTGTAAGTAATTATATTTCGTTAAATGAGCACCCCTTACAAAGACAAACACCAATTTAAAGTCCGAAGTGTATTAAAATAATTTCTGCTTCTAATTAAGAAACATACTTTATAGCACTTTAAATTGCACCGAATGTACATCTCGGAGTGTCGGCAACTTGGTCGGAGGCACCCAGCCGTCGACATCAGAACAAGGAACACGGGGGATGAGAGATGTTGAAACTCCCGTGTCTATTTACTATCTATTTAAACATACAAAAACACATATGCTCACGAGTGTAATCTCCGAAGGGGTAGTCAGAGGTGACTCGCAAGCGTGTAAACCGCTTTTCGCTGTACATTTGTATGGTGAAGGTAAACATCTTGAGGACAACTGCACATCTAGATGGGTGCCCTAAGTGCATTGTATATTTGTACTCATTCAAAAACGGCGATACGGCCCGCGACCTCTCACGTGAGTACCGCTTTAAATAGGTGTACTCACGTGATCACGTGCTCTACATAAGTATATTTAAGGTATTATTCTTATGAAAGCATCGCACTTCCACCCGCGCGCTAATTCAGGGCTGTTGACTAAATTAAGTCCAAGTCCGAAATGAATTTGAAGTTTTGCGAAGAGGAAGAGCAAGTTTAAAGACGACGAACTTACGATCGACACACTCCCTCTTTTGCCGGTCTCAAACAAACAAAACTAAGAAGGATTTTTTCAACTCGACCCGTAGCTGCAGTCACTTTTTTACACTTTTTACTCGTATTTTGACGGGTTGTAGCAAGGTTGTAGAGGTTGGTAATTTTAAACGCTGTCATGCCTGAAACTTTTGAAAAACTATTTCTATACTAGACACTTCCTTAAATGTTGTTTTGTAATATAGATAGATACTTTTACATAGTTAGTGTTAATTCCCTATTAGATACACATATTAAACCGCTAAATAAGACACATTTAAATTTTAATAATGTTTAAGTAAAAAAACAATCATTTGGAACTAAACAGATATATTTTTTACAAACTGTATAAGATAAACCTATGTAAACATTCTTGCTCATTGCTCAAGCTCACCACTTTTCCCTTCTAACTCGTGACCGTAATATCACAAGGTAGTGTGGCAGTCGGCTCAAAATAGTACACACCGGGAGACCCTGTCATATTCACCGTGTAGCCAGCCAGTGTCGTCTCGCGGCCACCGCACGCTCCGCTGTCATAATCTTTGAAATTGGAACACTTTGTCGCGTCCCAAATAGAATCCCGAATGGCCGGATTCAACAATAACGCTATACATTTATAATGACTGCACTTTACCGAACTCATTCCTATAACGCCTTCTTTGGGGCAACCTTTTTGATATTCTCCATCGTTTGAGTAAAAGTCGTAGTCGGATACGTTTTCAGTTGAGCCCAATGAGTTGGTACAATGCATTGCAACTACTAAATCTGCCTGTCCTGATTGCATATGTTCTTCCAAACAGTCCTTGTAGCACGGGCCGGCTGGGTCGGTTCCGTAAATGACCTTCAATGGTATGCCTATGCTTTTTAGATACTCAGCACCGTAGCCAGCCATGTGAGCTCCCAAACTATGCCCAGCCACGTTCAGATAATCTCTACTAACCTTACTTAGCACCACTTCAAGAAACTTGCCTATTGCCAACCCTATAGACTTCGTATACTTGACAGACCTTTGATACATGGGTATAGTCGTGAGAGGGTTGCCGCTGTCGCCCGTGTACTTGATATGTTCGACGATGATTCCCAAAGTCTTCTTTCCATTGCAGGTGATGTTGGAGAAGACGCACTTGATGCCATCGACGGCCTCGTGGGTGATGGGAGTGTTGAAGCCGAGGATGAACACGTTGATGCACTGTGTGGGGTCGAAGTCAGGGCTGTCGACGACGGCCGCGCCGGCGCCCCGAATGAAGTAAGAGGTCTCCGCGCCGCCGCTCGCATAGTTAGTGATGTATAGTTTCACTTCCGAAACGTCGTAGTCATCTGTGCGGTCGCATGTGCCTGAAACGGTCATTTTGATGTTTATAGTAAAAATACGAAGCATATAGGTACATATCATATAATATCAAAGTTAAGTAAGAGTTAGTTAGCCCAATTACAAGTGCAAACTTATTTACATTCAAAAATATATAGTATAGTAACTTTTACTTACATTTTATATTATTAACTGCTATATCGTAAATGCTGGAATTAACTGTAGAGAGGAACAATAATAGAGGTAGTAAAAGTAACCTGAACATGTTTCTTACACTCTCTTTCTCAGACTGTAAGTACTAAATGTAAAGTAATATATGTTATTAGCACATGAATTCATGTATTGTAGGTTGTAGGTATGTTAAATTAGGGGCCATTGAGACATGCAAGAAACGCTAACAAGATCGATTGCTGCTGGTTAAAATTTTTATGTAAGTTTTTTATTATGACTTATTTAAAAAGTACTTTTTATCAGCCCTACAATCGATTTAAGAACGGAAGATAACGAGTTAAGTATCTTCAAAGAAACAACATTTATTTTTTAACCGGTGGCGGGTGGTTGGCTGTTCAATGTTGGTAGCAATTCTAAATAAAAACTGATTTTAGAGCTTTCAAAACTTAAAATTGGAATACGAAAATTTATATTAGCAGCAATATGCACATACATACTGGAAGCACAGCATACTGGAATACGATTTTTTTTATAAATATTATAATTTATAGATTATGTATACTTAATCATATTGACATTCATTGGTGCTATCAAAATCGCTACTACTTATGTATTTTATCATTGGATGAGATTCGGGTGCAGATTTATACTCCATAATATTAATACTTTTTGTTTTACTTCGACTGATGATGATCTTAGAGAAAAAGTGTAAATCTTTTCATAATAATAATGGTTACTTACTTAAAAAAAATCATAATAACTCTATTAACCTGAACAGATATTCGTAATCTGAAAGTTTAAATACATTTGACGACTGTTGATGTGATGATTTCTATCTGAACCTCCGGATTACAGACAGAAATATCAGATTATACATATTTATATATTTACGGCAACATTACAATTAATATAACTGTAATTCGTACCAGTCAATTAAAAAAACAGATGTTCTTTTGTTTTGTTATGTCTACATACTCTACATAATATTATTACTGTGGATTATTATTGGCATCTCGTTATGATAATTTCATTTACTTAAACAAAACCGTTCAGTATGCATAATGATAAGAAATAAGAGCTCAGAGGATGTATAGAAAAGTCAAAGTCAGATTGAAAAAAAACATATGAAAAGTAAAAGAAGTACATACACTCACAGGCAATGAAAAGATTCCACTGAGAAAAACACCAATTTACTCCTAAAGGATAAAGGCTGGCTTAATAACGCCTTCTGCAATATTAAAGTACATTTATCAGAGCATCAGAATATTACCAACTAAAAAAGATAATTATTTGTTAAAATTTTAAATGAAATCTTTGAAAAAATTTGGGTTGTTTGGTGTCGGAATTTTATGAGTGAAACTTTTTCATTGCCCGTGAGTGTATATTTTGTCATTAATATAATTAACTCCGCCCACGTTAACTCGCTCACAAATTTCTTACAGAATGACCTAACTGATCATAGAATAGCAAATTCATAAAAATATTTCAGCATTTTCATATACTAACCAACGTTTTAACCCCCTATATTAAAAAAGTGCCAATCCGATTTTGATAAAATATGGCTTGGTTTGGAGTAACATTGCCTATGAGTCATATGTTTTTTGGGTCATAGGCTATAACCCAAAAAACAAATCGAAAATCGGTTCAGCAGTTTGGACTCTACGCTGCCACAGACAGACACACACACAGGTACACAGACACTTTAAATTTATAACACCCCTCTTTTTATCGTGGGTTATAAGAGGCGCTGTTTTCTATGTCGTAGTTCATGTCAACTATTTACACACGGTGCGATAAACAATATTATGACGGAACCATAATGTCCACATGGCAATAATCAGTTGTTATCTTCATGAAACACGACTAAATTAGTGTTACCATACAAACTAATACAGCAGCAGCCACACAACATGGAAGCACGAACATAATTAAATAAATTAATTCTGAAAATATCATTAGAAATATATAAAAATATACTTGAATTTTTTATGCGTATTTACTTAGCTGTAACAGATTGGGGAAATATTTAAACAGTTTTTGGATCTATGCAAACCGCTATAAAGTAAATAACTATAATAATATGTACCCAATATACCTATCTACTCTGTACGGTCGTTACTATTATACAGATGTGTCCCGTAAGAAGTGGACCAACGGAAAGGGGGTGACTGACAGGGTCAATGTGAACAATTTCTGTTCTATGAGTTTTAGTCCATTATTTACGAGACACCCTGTATCTGTGAACACTTCAGAAGCTACCAGTTATATATTATGTTGTTAATACAAAATGTTTATTTCGATAAGGTACAAACGTGTATACAGTTTAAATGCCTACCTGTACACATACTTATCTCTATGCTGCTTATGTAAACATAAATGTATTAAACATATAAAAAAGACTTTGCTAAAACAAATAAAGAGTATCAGAACAAACGACGGCCATGTATTAGACTAAACAGCCATTGAAGTGTATAACGGGCTCGTTCACGGTATAAATACACGTACATAAACTGTTTGGTGTAACGATTACATCCGGGATCAGACACATAATCATAAATACAACCCCCCGTGCCCTGCAGCCCATGTTGAAAACACAACTGGAGCATTATAAATACTCTGGTAACTGAAATAGACCTTCACGGCCTATTTCCAAAACACTAATCGATACATTTAAGCAGCGTTTAAGCCTTTAGCTGCGGTTTTCGAAATATGGTAGGCATTTTTTCATGAAAAAGTTGAATTAGAGCTCCGCAAAACTGTCGTTATTTCACACTCACGGGCAATGAAACTTCTAAGCAGAAAGGCTAGCTTAATGACGCCTTCTGCATCATTGAAGTATATTTAACAGAGCATCAGGATATTAGCAACTAAAAACGGTAATAATTTACATATAACATAAACACTCACACCTTGTACTAATGTACTCCCTTGCGGGGTAGGCAGTGGTGCATTGCTGCACCCACTTTTCGCCAGTGTTTATTTTAGTCCCAATGTAATAATTAGTTCGAGTTTTAAATTAAATCTTTGGAAAAATTTGGATCGTTTGGTGACGGCATTTTGTGAGTGGAACTTTTTCATTGCCTGTGACTGTATTTACGTTTCCAGATATTTACAATAACGTAACAAATAAAATCTTCCGAAAGATGCGATTAAGTGGTGTAGGTACTTACAAAGTATTGATTAGCAACATGTTTGGAGGCTCATAATAAGACTTGTTGTTGTTTACAGCCAGCGAACCTCTTTAAAGGGAACGGAAACTTCTAAAACAGACGGCAACATGCCAAACAAAAAGTTATTCCATTCACTTTAAAACCTTTTTTAAATTAAATTAGGAATATCATTTATAATTTCGTTTTACAACCGATTTATTAAAATTTACAGTATTCATAATATTTATGTAAATTAATAAGTTTAGGTAGCAGCGCAATATTCCTTCGGGATTGGCAAGCAATGAAATCCAAGCAGATTCTTCATAATATCATACCTAATAATAAGTATATACCCAAGCAAGAACATCTCATCATATCATATTCGACGCCCCGGTACATACATTCCATATTTTACGCTGACTATGTCATTTATATTCAGAGTAAGGCGCCAGGGACCCAGGGTACCGGATTGGACCTGTAAAATTAAATAGTTTTCACACTTTTTCATCAATAACCGAACAGGTTGGGCTGCATGGCGCTTGGGAATGCAAAGCTGGGAAATACATTTGCCTGTGACCAAAAAAAAAAACGTGTTAAGTAATGAAAAAGTGGCTTGGAGATATTTCAACTTAAACTTTATTTTGTGGCAATCTGCCGGTTTCTAATAAATAACCTGACTTTGTTATTAAGTACCTAATATAAGTTACAAGTATAGTTGTAAAAAGAAATGCCTAAACGCTGTCCAATTATGTAATGAGAGAATCCAAGTATATGTACATACTTACGGAAACCGTTTGATCGTAAGAATCGTAGATGAAAGATAAATGGGCTGTACAATATTTTAATCGACACATATACGAGTAAATATACGGCTCTATTGATAAGGTATGTATTCAGCTCATCAGAAAAATAAGCAATAAATAATTTTTTGGATCTCATACAATACATTAACTTGCAGACCGAAAAACAAGTAAATTTTTGAGGGTATGTACATAATGTACAAACTACTAAATGATTTTTTTTAATGCGAGCTACATGCTTCACACCTTTCTCAGTTGTTTTCGATCCCACTTTGTAACTTTTCTCCCATCGGCAAAGATAGACACAAAATGTATTCTTTTCTTGAGCAAAAAAGTATAGGTGGGTAGAAAACAATTATTTCCCAATTCCTCGAAGTTTATTCCCTCGTTGATGGCCGGGGGTGGCCGCCGCCGCCGCCTCTACACATCAAAGAAATTGTAATACGCGCGAGAGAGACCTAAACAAATAATGTGGAGACCAAATATTTCCTCACTGAGAACTAATAACACAAAGTATTTTGATTGCTACCTATGAGTATTTTGACTAGTGTGGGTATTTTTCAAGGATATTTGAAATTACTTTATATTTGCACAAATGGTAAAAAAACAAAAAAAAAACACGCACTCACGCCTTGTACTAATGTACTCCCTTGCGGGGTAGGCAGAGGTGCATTGCTGCACCCACTTTTCGCCAGAGTGTATGTTAGTCCCAATGTAATAGGGGGCGGGCCTATTGCCATTTTACGGGCACATCCAAGACCCGAGAACAAATATCTGTGTTTAAACAAACAAGTGGTAATGTACATAATTGTAAGGCAAAATTTATCACCTGGCTATTCTGAAAAAATATATACATCTATTTCCTTTGGTCATGTCATAGCATCACACGTAGACATACAAAATTAGATATAAGTATTGACCAAAATTTACAATATTTTCCTATCCCTCCTCTTCTGGAGGTAGAATATCTAAAACCTATAATAACCTACCTATACTAGGCTTGATCGTAAATCGCATTTGCACAGATATTCTACCTCTAGAACCCACCTTCCCTATAAAACAAGCTACGAACATTCTTCCGACGTAATGGAAGCCACACACGCACTATACACTAAACGATGCAGTTTATCGTATCCACCTTAGACTTCACACCATTATCCTTCTTCGCTGAGTATAAACCCACTAGATAGCAAAAAAGCTTACACATTACACGGCTTATAAAAGACTAATGTGTATTTTATTATAAGGATTTATGAGCCACTACAGGATGGGAAATAACGTCACGCAACGTTGTCGTGGTTGTATTGGATACGTGAGTCAGATCCATCGACGGTTTTCCGCAACACGTCGCTCGGAGATTTTTCCACGATGCAAAACCTCTTTTCTATTCCACCTATTTGTCTCCACTCAAAAGAAGTATTCTTACGCCCGTCTTGTTCGGCCTATTTGTTGTTGCTCCGGGAAAATGTCAAGCGTCCGTTTTGACAGCAAGGAGATGGAGGACTCATTCTTTTTTATTTTTTAAATCTAGAATGATGTTTTGTTGGAAATCTACTTGGAGATGCTCGGCAATCAGAAAAAACAAAACGGATTAATTTCATTGAGGGTTCCGTTGATTCCCGCCCACTCGACTATGTAGGTAGGAATACTTTTTTGTTTCTGTTCCTTGTTTACCTCGTCAATTTCTTTCCTGATCTGACAGTCTGATTAATGCCTTTAAATAAATGTCATATTATTAGTAATATCAAGTGTACTTATATAGGAAATTTTATTATATTTTCTCGTGTTTTTTTTTTTCAGTAAATAGGTACAAAGTAGAGTAGTAAGGACACCTTGTTATTATAAAATATGAACCAGTAGATTCATATTACAAAGCCCCAAATGACCCATAATGGCTTAAAGTTTTTTTTTGCGTTTTCGAATAATTGGTTGCGGCTACAGGGCCTAAGTAGGTACATTCAAACATTATATTTGCCATGAAAAAATAACAGTCACGTAACTCATGAAATCGTTAGTGTATAATTATGTGGCCTTATGTACAGCCATGTATAATAATAAAATATAAACACTCACACCGTGTACTAATGTACTCCCTTGCGGGGTAGGCAGAGGTGCATTGCTGCACCCACTTTTCGCCAGTGTTTATGTTAGTCCCAATGTAATAGGGGGCAGCCCTATTGCCATTTTCCAGGCACATCCAAGACCCGAGAACAAATATCTGTGTTTAAACAAATATCTGCCCCAGCCGGGAATCAAACCCGGGACCTTCGGCTCAGTGGTCAGGGTCACTAACCACTGCGCCATTCGGCCGTCAAATTATGTATAAATTAAAAACAGTTTATTACAATAATTATCTATTAAGTAAGATCTAAAGATCACAAAATAGCTAAGTTAGATTGTATATTCCCTGATGAGTAAGGAAGTATTGGCGGTATCCAATCTAAACGCCGCCGGCAAAGCAAGCTATTGTCTTGGTCATTGATTAATGTACCCAATAGATGGAGCTGCTCTTTCCATACAAACAGTGATTCAGCACTATTATTTCATTGCAATACTTCTACATCTTAGGAAACTCATTGATTACATCAGGATAATGTAATTTATTGCATTGTTAGAACAGAGCGATATTTGTCAACAGTTATCGATAAACCCAAAATATGTGATGCAGGTACCTCACACCCTGACTCCAGATTCAGTCAAAGTCGATTTGTGGCATATAAGTTTTGTCAATAAATTCGTCTCTAAGTTTTTAATTCCGCGGATTTTGAATGTTATGAGTTTAAAAATATTCCATTCCGTTTTCTGATTTTCAGTAAAGTAACGATAATAATGTATTAAATTTATAAAAATCGAGTAAACGTCCATTCGGTATTATAATTTATATTTTAAATGTTGATATGTTTTGTCCAATCTTTAAAGCGCACGCTCCGAAAATGAGTTACGTAAATAAAATAAAATGTCTTAATTCAATTATAAATTTACGAAATGTAAATACAGGTGAAGAGTGACAAACGTGTTCATTAGTGCAAAAAATATATTACATCGAATGATTACAACTACGTACCTTCTCGTATATTGTAATATTACCTATTTGAGCCTCAGTTGCGAGGTTGTGTATCATGCAGAGCGATGGCTCAATACGAGGCAACGCAATATGCAATCTCATATGGGTGTAATATGAGGAATATGTATACCTCGATCTTTTAATTCGAGAATTTAAACCGGTATTATAATTCGAGCATTGAAGTTGTCAGCCGAATTAACCTTTAATAATATTTAAGGGTCGATTCATTTTCTTTCTGAATGATAAAACGTATAAATTTCATTCTAAGTTTCTCTGTGACTTTTATGTGAGCGTCACGAAATCTAAACTTTTGGAAACCTTTATGCTTTAGTTTTATCTACAAGTTGCCCGCTCCGCCCCGGGGGACGCACGACGGCTGAAGCAAATATGTTTCACGTTTTACTCCAACCTTACGGAATAATTCTTTGAAATAATATTATGCTCAAAAAGCACTCATCTTATGTATACTTCCGGCCCGGATGGCCTTAATTATACAGTAATGAAGTTACTCGAGCTTGTCTGTCTGACTTTATGAATTTAAGATGTAAAGCTGGGAGTATATTTTCCGGAAACACTGACTTTAGCTCCGGAACTACACTACGGCTGTGACTACCGCCATCTTTATCTTATCAACTCGCCTCTCACGCCGCCGCCGCCGCCGCCGGCGAATATCTGATGCTTCCAACTTCGCCTTAAAAATATTATTTGACCCGGAAAAGTCGAGTCAAATATTATCGGATTGTCCGCCGGGCGCCGTTGTGACCTTCCGACAAAGTGTAAACTTTGAAGCCTCCGTAGTACAGCTGCTTAAATCTGGAGTGAGGCTTGCATTAATAAAACGGCATGGGGTAGTAACCCTTAACGTGTGACATTGTGCTCCAGTGTGACACAGAACATCAGTGATACCACGGGAACATCTAAGAGATAACGACCCACCCTTTACAACTGTGGAACTCGACCTTGTGCTACAAGCAATGAACCCAAAAAAAGCCCCAGGACCCGATGGCTTCACTGCCGATATCTGTGGCGCAGCCATCCAGTGCGAGAGGGAGGTGTTTATGGCGATAGCCAATAAATGCTTATCATTTAGACACTTCCCATCGCAATGGAAAACGGCGCACGTGGTGATCTTGCGGAAAGCTAGCAAAGAGGACTACACGCACCCAAAATCCTACAGACCTATAGGGCTACTCTCAGTTCTCGGAAAAATAGTTGAAAAACTAATGGTCGCTCGCCTACAGTGGCATATCTTACCGACGCTCAACAAAAACCAGTACGGCTTTATGCCCCAGAGAGGTACCGAGGACGCTCTCTATGACCTTGTAGCACACCTAAGAGAGGGAATGAACACCAAAAAATTTGTTGTACTTATCTCCTTGGACATAGAGGGCGCCTTCGACAACGCATGGTGGCCCGCTTTAAAACATCAACTGGCAAAAAAAAGGTGCCCACAAAATCTGTACGAGATGGTATGCTCATATCTCAGTGACCGAAAGATCAAGGTCAACTACGCTCGAGCGGCATGTGAGAAGGGGACCACTAAGGGATGTGTCCAAGGCTCCATAGGAGGACCAACTTTCTGGAACATCATCCTCGACTCACTGTTGCACAAACTAGAGGCTGAAGGAGTGTATTGTCAAGCATTCGCAGATGACGTGGCCCTTGTCTTCACAGGTCTAGCAGTAAAAACCCTAGAGGTGTCGGCTAACAAAGTACTCGATAAAATAGTGGAATGGGGAACTCGCAACAAACTCAACTTTGCACCACATAAGACCAACGCGATGCTGTTAACGAAGAAGTTGAAATACGATTTGCCCCAACTATTCATGGCTGGTACAAAGATAAACCTCGTAGAGGAAATAAAACTGTTGGGCCTCATCATAGACCGCAGGTTAACTTTCAAAGCTCACATAACCGCTCAGTGTAAAAAGGCAGCAGACATTCACAAACAGCTAGCGCGCGCAGCGAAGGTAACCTGGGGACTAAACGGTGAAATTGTGAGGACAATCTACATCGCAGTAGTGGAGCCCATCATGACATACGCCGCAAGCGTCTGGTCACAAGCCGTCGAACTGGAAAGTAACAAAAAACAACTTTTCTCGCTACAAAGAGGTTTCGCACAAAAAATATGTAAAGCCTACCGAACAGTGTCGCTCACATCTGCACTGGCACTGTCGGGCTTGCTGCCTCTCGATCTCAGAATACAGGAGGCAGCAAATCTGTACAAATCAAAAAAACTCTTGTCAGCTGACTACCTCCCACCTGGCAAAGATCTCGAACGGAATGTAGGGTACTTGGACTTACCACATCCGTCCACACTTACCTCTACCAAGTACGAGATCCTTGAAAACACCACCCTGCTGGACACCGGCTCCCAAATCTTCACGGATGGAAGCAAGATAGAGGGAAAAGTCGGCGCCGCCCTAAGTTGGTGGGAGGATGGCAAAGAAAAACTGTCCGAGACTTTTGGTCTCCACCCATCGTGCACGGTCTTCCAATCGGAACTTTATGCACTTCACAGGGCAACAAAACTGGTGAGCTCTAGCACGGATAAAAAAGTGAACATCTTGAGCGACTCGAGATCATCACTCGATCTGCTCCAAAATCCGAAACTCAGCCACCCCCTGGCAAGAAGCATAAAGGAAAACATTGCGAGGGCTGTGAGCGATGGCGGAGAGATACAAATGTTCTGGTTGAGGGCGCACGTAGGAACTGCCGGGAACGAAAGAGCTGATGAGCTCGCCAAAACAGCAGCACTACACAGCACCTCCCACGACTATGACAAAGTCCCCCTGTCCTATGTCAGAAAAAAGATCAGAGAGGAATCGGTCCGAAAATGGCAAGATCGATACGCGACCTCGAGTACAGGAGCAGTCACGCGTAAATTTCTACCGGATGTCAACCAAGCATACCGAATTACGCGAACTTCTAAATTGACCCCCGCTCACGTACAAATGCTGACCGGACACGGGGGGATAGGAGAATATTTGTACAGATTCAAACTTAAAGGAAGCCCTGGATGTGATTGCGACCCCAACATCAGTGAATCGGTATGGCACATCATTCTGGACTGCCCGCGTTTTCTTGCTGCAAGACATGATCTGGAGACACTGATAGACAGGAACTTGGTGGAGTCGGAATTAAAAGATATTCTGGCAGACACCAATCACAGACCTCATTTCCTATCATACGCAGATCGAATCTTCCGAGTAGCAGCAAGGAGAAACAGCACAATTTCTCGCCCTGAAGCCCAATCAACATCAACAACATCAACATCAGTAGTCCAATCATCAAACCCGCCCATCTCAGCACCACAACAAGTGACTCCAAAAGCAACAGCGACAAACCAGCTGTTGTCTTGTGGCGAAAAAGGAGAAGCCGGACTAAGACGCCGAAGTGTGGCTCTGTTCATGGACAGTAGCAGCGAAAGACTCGGCATCAGCTTCTGCGTCTCGGGGGCGCGAAAGCGTGTAGCCATATCACCCGGCCTAGCCTCTCTCCTAAATGGAAGCACATCCAAAGCTACCATGAAACGTAAAGCCTATGACGCACTGCCGGTAACATTAGTGGGAGATCAGTCCTGCAGACTAGTACGATGCCGTAACAAGACCATCGCACTATTGGAATGGGCCGATGACACCCCGTTTGTCCAGGCATGCTCATGGCTCACTATGCTTGGAGAGAGAGCACAAGATAGTAACGTCCCCAAGATAATAAGCGTAGACGCCATGGTGATCGAGCATAAGAAAGGTGAAATTGTTGACCAGCTGGGCTGCCTAAAAGCCTCAAAACAACACGAAATAGTTGTGTATGAGGACAGAGGTGAAGACCTAAGCTTTCTCAGTGGACACATACCCGTGAGGAACAACAACCACCAACAAACTGAAGCGGTCACCGGATCAGAACGCCTACAGGAGAGGATGGCTTCCGAGTCCGTCGCTGCTGCTGAACAGCAGGAAATAAATATGAGGATGCAGAGCAGAATCTCGCAGGGGCGCGCACAAGGGTTCCTTCAGGCATTCAAATCAGCTGCCCAAAGCCTTATGGGGAAACCACAGAGGACACCTGAGTGGCGCCAAATCCCCAAAGGCCCCATCCGAAAAAGAACGGCCCAAAGAACCATAACAAGAGCCGACATGGGTCAGGTGGTCCCACCGAAGCTAAAAACAGCAACCTCCCCTAAAGAGCATTTGGAGAATGCCGTCATAGAATTTGTGGCAATAACAACCGCCACAAAGCAGGTAAACCTCTTGTCCTGCAAAACCATCATGCAGACCTACAGGCAAGAAAACGAAGGCCGGCTAAAAATTCTACTCGAGGAGGCCGAAGCCTGCATATACGATAACAGTAGTTGCCAAGTCCTCAGAGGCAAAATGACTGGAGCGTATATGGCGGCTTACAGCGAGGAAAGCGGATTTGTACCCTGGGAATGCAACTCCTCAAAATTTACTGTCCCACACAACAACCAAATAGTGGTCGTCGCCCAGTGCACCAGGATTATGCTAGAGGATAAAATCCTAGCAAAAGTGGAAACCATCAACGCCAACTGGAATCACTGGACGATGCCCACTATCACTTGGGTGAACGGGGTACCTGGATGTGGGAAGACAACCTGGGTGATAAATAACTTCGATGTGAGCAAAGACACCATTATCACAACAACAACTGAGGCGGCCATCGACATAAGAAACAGGCTAGCGCATCGTATTGGTGACATGGTCAGAACTAGGGTGCGTACGATGGCATCAGTCCTGGTAAACGGCTTTAGAGAACATGTCGGATGCCGACGCCTGATAATTGACGAAGCCCTGATGAACCATTTCGGGGCAATCGTAATGGCCGCCCACCTGTCTCGTGCCTGTGATATTGCTCTGATCGGAGACATCAATCAGCTACCATATATCGACAGAGAGAACCTATTCGAGCTTAGGTACAATCGCCCAACACTGGTAGCAAACATCACCCAGGAGCTGTTGTGCTCATACAGAAACCCCATGGATGTTGCATACGCCCTAAAGGAAGTATACTCAGGCATATACGCAGCCACAGCGCGCATCCAATCCCTGCAGCTGAAAAGGTTAACAGACGCAGTAATTCCCAAATCCCAAACCAACACTCTGTTCCTGGTGCATACACAGGAAGAAAAAGAGACCTTGACCAGCCAAGGGTATGGTGAAGGAATGGGCTCACGCGTCCTAACCATACACGAAGCACAGGGATTGACGTACGAATCCGTTATTATCATTAGAACAAAAGATAAAATAAAGCTGCATGATAGCGTACCTCACGCAGTAGTGGCGCTGTCGAGGCACACCACCACCTGCACCTACTATGCGGATGACACCGAGGACGCTATCGGCAACCTCGCTAAAACGGCAATAACAGCGCCAAAGAAACGCATCCTCGAGTACAATCTAAAAATGGCAGTTAAGAATCGAGACGAAGAGGTCATTGCACTTTCTGGGGAAATGTTAAGAAGGCATAACGGGGCGGAATAAAACATAAAATATAATTTTCGTTAAGAGCGCAAAATATAGGCCAAATTGATTATTATATAATTATTATAAAAACTAACAATTAAAATAAGTTATCTTTAAGAACAGAGTCACACACTAACATCAGGCAAAACATGACCTATAACGACTGAGGGGCCGAGCCATTGCCAGGTGTTTACTAAGTTCTAAAAAAAGACATTTCTTGTATAATGAGATACACGGCTGGGGGTTTTTAGTCGGTTAACGCCCGACACTACCTGGGTCCTCTTCCCAGGTGTCCATGTGGATTTTCCCCCAGCAGTGAAAAAAAAAAAAGAGAAAAAGAACAATATATATATAAAAGAAAGAATATATAAACTAAAGACAAAATAAATATATATAAAAGATAATATATATAAACTAAACTTCCTTACCGAGTAGAAAGTAGATAAAAGAATTAAAAACTATCTCATAAAAATTACCACTCTTCAAAAGGCACGGACATAAAGTCTGTGGAGTGATAATCATTTATTAAAAAAAAAAAAAAAAAAAAGAACATCAGTGATGCATGCCGACTTAATCTCGGGTAATGGCTCTAATAAAATGTAAGAGACAGGGGTTACGGCAGACGTGCGCGCGTGCCCGGATCTCCTGCCTTTTAGCCTCCTTCTGAGAACACAAATCCACCATCGGTTGCGTACTAAAGCCATAACGCTATTTAGATGTGGAACTTGATTAAATGGTTTCCTAATAGATTACGTCTTAATTAATACAATAAAGTAGATGGTTTATAGTACCGAACCAACCGTATAGTGTGACTGCTAGTAACCATACACACCACTGCTCTATGGTAGAGGCATTCAAACCTTTTTACACATACACGATTCAATATTCTGTAATTATGGCTACATCAAAATATTGTTACATAACAGTTTACTCAGAAGGTTGTACAAATTGCAACACTGCGGTCAGCAAGTCTGAGGAACTCATTTACATAGATCCCAGTCCGTTTGAAAGTAAAGCCTTGCTCAGAAACTTTTAGTTTGAAAGCTTTGATCAGTCAGATAGGTCAACTTGCTCTGGTATCAGATTACTCCTACTTATTCGATACACTTCAGAGCCTCGAGGGCCTTTGTACATGTACATTGTACAGGGCCGCACGTAAGATAAATTATAAAAAAATATTTGGATGCTTTGATAAATATTCATTGAATTATTGTTTATTAAGTACCATATCTGATTAGTTATATAGTATAGTTTCTTAGTTAATTCTCTAATTTATAAGATAGCTAGATATCACAAAATATTATTATGTTCCAAAGTTCTCGCAAGACACTGCGCTCTCTAAGTTATTTGTTATTCAGAACTGTCTGATATCGTTCGGATGTGCAGTCAATATCGCAAAAATATCCGGCAAAACTCGCTCGAATCAAAACAGAATTTTCATTTGTCGTCGTTCGTCGTCACCCTCGATACATGGGGGTCACTCTATATGATGATTAAACGAAGTTGAAGTCGGAGCGTTGTTGCGCGAGCTGCGACTCTATGTCGTTTTATTAAACGTGCCGATTGCACGATGGTTCTCGTTCGGGTTTCGTTAGTATAGAGTTACCCTCCAGACAAGGCCAGGGAGTTTTATTATGCAGCCAAGCATTGGCATTATACTTTTATAGCGTCTCTAAATGCTCGTAAATTGCTCCTGGCACAGATACGGTAATTGATTAGACAAACCACTCCGGGCAAAACGGGCCCGCCATTTTAAAGTGCAAGACTTGGTTTTATTAACCCGGCGGCAAGCCGTAATATATAACCGCTTTTATTCCTCCACTGAAACTTTTCAACTTCAAAAGCGAAGCTCGATCGATGAACTACTTAAAAATAATATGATATATTTTTATGGCGGAACAAAAGATTCCCTAACTAACTAAATTATAATGAATAATAAGATAATTTAAAGAAAAGTTTATAATATACCAGTTGGTCCATGCCTAAGTTAATGAAAATACGTAACCAGCCAACACCATATGACGAATTAGAGCGTAAACACAAAGCAATTAGTCGAAAACACCTTAATTTTTTAGGCAATTTGACAAATTAACACGTCAGTGTGGGCCCGCCGCCGCGCGCCACCGCCGGCCCATCAATATCTACTGATCGGCCATTACTCAATATCATTCAAGTGGAACTGCCCAATTTACAGGTACATTTAACTGATTTGATTGAATCCGAGTAAAGTTATCACCCCCGGCGTAAACATTACCCGAATGGCGAGAGCATTATGATTTTACAACGTCACCATACACCGGGGAAACTTCGTAACGACTTTGAGCTTAATGATTGAACATTAATTAATTACAAATGTATAATACCACCACTATTCCCAGTGACGTTAATGCGAAACTATGGCGTGCCTATGACTTTGTGAATGTAAATGTTCATAAGTGGCTTAGTCAAAATGAACGCTCGAGGTCGATTCTGAAAGCGGCAGGTTCAGCGGGACAATTTTCGTCGGCTTATAATTAAAAACTTACGCGAAGAGTCCTTTCAGTTTAATAACCTGTTTAATATGTATAAGCGTGCCGAAGTTCACTCGTGCCCTGCGCCGCCTTAAGAAAAATATAACGTCATTAAAACCTTTTCGCTTTGAATTAATTTTATCTTATGGCGTTATTGTAAGTATTTTTGTTTAGAACATAGATCTAAGCCAGACAAGGCAGTTTAGCCTGTAGGTAGATAGGCATAATAATTATGTAGGTAACGATGAGTGAATCTTTAGATTGGAAATGATAGTAGTACAGCAGGTACGTCCCTATACTTAATTAAGAATACTTATATAGTTATAATAGAACCAAAACTTTAATTCAACAACGCCATAACCATCAAAATTATATCTTCTCTAGTTTAAGACAGCAGCGCAGGTGTATGTACACTCCGGCCAAAAATATCCAAACTTAGCCGGGGCGAGTTCAACCATAAACAATAGACATTCGCAGCGCAGCATCTGTGGCTTGTACCCGCTAGTATCCGCTAAGTGACGTGTATTTGAATAATATTAGTGTGCGGTGTGTACAAGTTTGCGCGACTTTGATGTATCACAGCGGGCGCGCGGCACCTGAATATTTACGACGACGCTCGGAGCGCGACCCCACATTGTAGCTGCTGCTACAGCTAAAGGGATATCATCCCACTGCCACACATTACTCCTAGTTTACGGAGGACGGTGGCGCGATAGGTTTCAGAACGCACGCTTTCAACAGCACGGCTTTTGAATTAACATGTGTACAAGGAAACTAAAACAACCATAAGGGATCTTATAACTAAACTATTGTATAACTTATAAATTTTATCAGTTTGTTGACTATATAACATTGAACTTTTTTTTCCCCGCCCCGACACTTTTACCAAAAATATGGCACATAGCTATGTGTTAAGTAACCGCAAAGACCAAAAGGCATAAATTTTATAGCGTGCTTGTGAAGCGGCCTTTGAGATCGCCATAACACAACACACAGCGTCGTCACCTTTACATGCTAAACACTTTATGTCATAGGTATAAGCGACACCCCCTACCTGCGCAACATTATTCATGAATATATTATACGTACAATTGCCAGAACACATTCGCTCCGGCCGAGTATAATGTCATGCAGCTGGAATGTGTGACACTCCGAGCATAGAACCTCCAGCTTCTAACGCATTCCGTCTCGAGGCTCAAGTTCCCATCCTTAATATACAATACACACGCGCATATTCATTATATGTATACCTATGTAAATACAAGACGCTTCAGGGCTAAAAGAAGTCGAGGCGAAACTAAAACTCCACTTACGTTCGGGCGTCGCAAAAACTTTCTTTCACTTCGCACAGTTTCATGGGCAGTTGCGTCCGCGTTATGTCATGAAATTAGGGACATTTATAGGCCTGACAATAGGTCAGTGAAACAGGTCGTGTAAATGTGTCCGACCGCGGCCCCATAGGGGCTTTGGTACCTGTTTTATTGGTAAATAGTGGATGAGTGTGGCGCATACTGTATGCTGATTGTGGAAGGGGATACGGGCCGCTAGAAGAAACAAATGCTACTGCAATATATGAAACTGAATGTAAAACGTTGGCTGAGTTTCAGAAATTACGCCTGTTTGTGTGGCTGAACTGAAATTACAGTTCTATTTGTGTTTCAATAAAGATAAAACAGGAAATACATTTTCGATCCAGTTTTCCGCATTATGTATTTGCATTGACATGGTGACTATCCGCCGCCCGGAAATAGCTTCCGTCTACCGACTCTTGCTACTGTGGCGTATATTATATACCACAACGTCCAGAAATCACCTGCAAAATATGTGGGTAGATAGCCTTCAGCGCGCCCCGTCCAAAGAACTTGAATATAGAGCAAATATTCGGCAACGTCTGCCGCTGACACCTTCATTGGGGCAAAATTCGTGAAATCGGTTACTCTATTCTAGAATACAAATAAATTCTGATAATATAAATTTATTTTTGAAAATACCTGAGTACCTAACTATGTTTATTTATTTTTAGGTTTGTATGTATTCTTTAATATGGATAAGAAAGTTATTTTTGTTCTATACTGAATCGAAACTACATTGTTTGAACAGAATAACCTTCCTGGAACACTGTAATAATCCTGAGAAATTGAAATCCGTCCAGAATATTGTCAATCAACTTACAACGTCTTTAGCAAATTCTAGGATTATTAAAATTTTACTGTGGGCCTTTGTAGAAATTGCGAGATGAAACGTTTTAGAAATTCGCTGATCAAACCATCCTGAGGCAAAGATTCATTGTGATCGCGTGACATTTTGATAAAGACGTGATTTATATAGATTGTCCTCGGTTTTGCTTCTAAAACATTAGAGCTCAGACCATAAAATACGAAACTTATAGGTGTTTATGTTTAGCACAAAGATAAACCGATTCAAACAAGCGCGGCGGCGTGTTCTATAAATCCACAGTCGGACAATTCCCCATCAACCACGCCGCGCTCGCTCGCAGAGAATTATAAACCAATGTGCTTGTAAAACTGGCTAAAGCGAGTTGAACACGTTATAGGAAGTAAGGGTGAAATTTATAAAGTAAATCAGGTGTGTGTACGGCGTCTTCACGGTGAGATGGGCCGGTAAATAACGAATTTATATTCCCCTTAAATTTGTCCGTAGGAACGCCTGATGATGGGCGCGTATTCAGAAGAAAATTACCAGCATCGCACGAAAATCGTGTACCGCCTGCCCTTACAGCCTATTTTATTAGCTCCTACGTAGCTACTTTGTAAATACACATTTTACGGGACCCTTTTAGAGGGTGAACCTTTCAATTCAATTTAGATACGATTTTTATCAAAGTCAAGTCATTAGCAAACACAATAGGCACGCTCTGTTTACCACTTAATCTCGGTAGCTGTCGAATTCAAAATTCAATTTATCACTAACTCTACCATAATCCGGGGGCCTCCATTTAAATCTATCCGGAGCGATGTATTTCGACAATAAGCCAAGCTTTATCCAACATGGGGATATATATAAAGTAGCTGACTTAAATTTTGAAACACGAAAAAGTTTGTCCACATGATCTGCCGCCGGCTGCCGCCCCGGCGCCGCCCGCCCCGCGCCCCGCCCGCCCTGCGCCCCCCGAGGACGCGGCCGCAACAAATTACTGGCAAACAACTTTGAAATAAATTAACTCTCAACTTTCGAGCGTTTACCTTCTTTTTGTTGAAATGCGCTTGTATGGTGTCCCCCCTCGGCCGAGCAGCGCAGCAGCAGCGCGCGGCAGCAGCACGCCGCGACGAGCCCGTTCGCGCGCTATCGCGGAAAACTTGTGTTTGTACAATTTGCATTTTAACACAGACTTGTTGACTGTTCAGATTAAAAAAGAAAAGGTTAATTAGATTTTGCAATAAAACAGAGACAGCTTGTAGAATTTAAAATCTGAGTAAAAAATATACCCGTACCTACACCGCACCATAAACGTAAGGTAAACATAATTTTACAACGAAAGCATTGTTATGAATGACTCACATTTAGCATCAAAAAGGAAAAGCCAAACAGGAGCCTACTGGCCGCATTAACTTGACAATGCGGGACAAATAATTTATTGACGGCATCGCTGTCCTGAAATGCTTCGAAGACTAGTCTTTACTCGTAAATCAGGGTACACACACACATGGCGTGATTGTGGAAGAGTGATAAATAATGGGGCGGCGGCGGACCCGTAGGGCTCCGCTCAATTTGCTTTTAATTTCCCGCCTCGTCTATAATACATGATCCCCTGTTAAGGAGTTCAGAGGCGCGTTAATATTCAGGGCTCAAGCCGCACGTACGGGGCGGCACAGTTTCATTTCCGTGGCAAGCGGACGTCCTCAACCCTATGGCCGTGAATTGTGGCCTAATTAGCTTTGTTCAATCATGTTTTAGCCTTTCTTTTGATGTTGGTGTTATGCTTTCTTAGCAGTGTGTGTGATTGCTCTTGATTCGACACAAAGGTGATTTCTACATAAGTGTAACGAAATTGTTGTTATAATCGTTTGCAATAGAATCCAACAATCATGTAAACAAACCAAATTTTCACGATTACTCCGTAATCACATACATTTGACGATCAATTATGAACATAGTCTGATTTCAACGAACGCACCATTGTTTTCGCATTATCTTCAACACGATTTAACTTGTATTTATAAGTTAAATTTGTTAAAACATTTGCAACGTAAAAATTTCGAAGTATTTGACAAGCTGTCATCTTAGTTTTTTACTCATCGAACTCTATAAGTCATTGAAAAGTTAGTGTTGTTCGTAATCTGAAGTTATCTTTTATTTTTAATTTAATAAATTATTTTAATTTAATATTATTTGAATACAAATATATATTTTTTCAAGAGCTTAATATAATTAACCAAAACGAAAAAAGGAAGAGGAAGAAATGAAAAGGCAAGCGATGACACAGTGGTTCCATTTATAATTACGGTCACCGGCGACACTTCTGATAGTGATGATGACGAAGACAAAGATTTAAATTTGTTTTAATAAACACTTTTTTTATATACCTATAATCAGTTTTATTTTATAGTCTATGGCTTATATACTTAATCTAATTAGAATACTATGACATCACTATGGGCATAAACAATACGCTGTCAATGTCAGTCCGCCATATTTGTTTACATGATTGTTGGATTCTATTGCAAACGACTATAGGTAAATCCATTTAATTATGTCAAGTATGTCAATATTCATTTTCCCACTTGTTATAACTCTGTTTCAAGTTATAAAGTAATCTCCTTAAATCTCAAATTCACTTACGTAATGACTAAATATTATGAATGCGGTTCGCATTTCATGTTTATTTCAAGACGATTTTTAGTCTAATTATTATTCTGATCGCGGCCGTCATCATGAACACGGATTCTGCTAAATGTCGGAAACGTCTGCTAACATTATGCATAAACTTCCTTGACTAAAATGAATATTTTGCTTTGAAAACGTTTGTTTTACTTAAACGTACCTACTCTAGACAATATAAACGGCTGTATCGTGTAGATATTTTGTAGAGTTTTTGAAGTTTGTGTCCGGGACCGGCTGGTCGGTAAGTTATCGGTTTAAAAATCAATATTATACACTTTATTATTAGTCTTCGACTTTACGTATTCTTGGGTTTAGGGCAGTCTAGGCCAAAAAACACAAGTGTAAAGTGAAAATTGGCCTAACTTGAAACAGATTACAAGCATTATAAGTATATGCATTAATTGTATGGCATGAATGCATATTCATAATTTATAAATATAAACTAAAATACTTGTGCTATTTAATATACTTTACAGGTGTCACAAAAAATAACTCTCGATTTTCTAAACGTTGCAGAACATAAGTTCTGAAAGACTTTCTGAGTCACCCCATTCAGCTGTAACTTGTAGGTAACCTACTGTTCCATTTTGCAACACCCTGTATACTTTACAAAAGTATTTTGGAATTCATAAAAACTGTGGTGGTGGTGTGGTTCCGAGGCAAAACTGAGTTATTGTGTATATCGGTCCGATATGCATAAAATAAAATAAATAATATACTGAATATAATAGTAGTAGATATGTGATCGTAGCCTAAGGTTAATAGAATATGAATTTAATAATTTAAAACAAGAGCACCGAAAATTTATCTCACTGACGTAGTTTTGCCACGTCCCGAGCACATAAAAGCTGGATTACTGAAATAATGACGAAGCTGGTCCAACTAAAACATTAAAATATGTGACGAGCTGACGAAACGGCCGCCCCAACGGTATAGCCCATAAATACTTAATAGCAGGTACTCCAGAATGTCTTTACTTTCATATTTTCTTTTCTCGGAATAGGTGGCTGGAGTCTACTGCGGCGAGTAACTTGAAACAGGACTAATGGCCGTGAAAAGTTAAAATTACCATCCAGTTTATGCTTCGTAGGCCTGCAACAAAAGAAAAACATCTTGAGCGTTTTTTACGTTGCCTGATTATTGTGTACCCCGTTAGGCCACCGTCTGCTTTTTTGATTCGGTTTTACATTATTTTCAGTGTGTATTTGCTTATACATTTTTCAACTTACAAAATAAATGAATAATAAATATTGCCCATTTAAATCAAAATGTACGGGTTCATTAAGAGTTGAGCAACGCAAATGTTTAACCAAAGCAATGATAGGTATGTATGTCCAGTAATGAAGATGCAACATTTACAAGTGAACTTGGTCCCGGGAGCTCGATCAAATAGTTCGCATGCCATTCCTGGCACTAATTTTGTCTACAAAGTTGCCACCCTCCTTGGGACAGGGGTCCGCAAAGTTGTCCGCTATCTCTAACCCCTTCGTTTTACTAACAAATACTTTGCCCAGGGATATTAGCTGTATAACGTGTGTAGTGCTACGAGTAAAAAGGGCGGAACGTAAAATGCTCTGTGATTGATGCTCGATATTGTGGCATAACATTATAGGAAAAACACTTGTAGATTAAGAGGTGCTTTTCTCATAATACATGTAATTATGAAGGCTTTCGCGAGGTTATTATGAATTTGAAAACTTTCATTACGGAACAAAATACTTGACCATATTGTGACTTTAACATTGTCCTCTGCATACCGCTATTACTTCTCGACGATAATCTAACAAAACGTATCCAAAACCCAAATTGTAGGTATACATCTTTTTCAGTTAACAAATCCGTCTTGACGAGGGTCTGCAATTTTTATCCGACAAAAGTACAAATAAGAAAGATATAACAGCAAATCCTGTTAGATCACGTTTAGGATTTCGATGGCGTGTATCGGACGTACCATCTGCTTTACAATTTGTATGAAATTACAGTCTAAAATAGCCCTCGTTACAGTGTTATTTAGGTCTTTATAGTTATTTTCACGTTACAGCAACACGAAGGACCTATCAGAATATATGTACGTAGTCTATGTAGCGATGTAGAACAAAAGAGCCTCTAAACGAGACAATAAAACTCATCCGAGAAGTCCGCTCGCTAATTATGTAGTTAACAGACTTTAGCTGGTTGAAGGGCCGAACAATTACGGGGTCACATTTTTTCCTTTTATTTAATTTTCGCACCAACTGAAGACTGAGAATAACAAAGGAATTTCTCAAAAAATAAATGAGATAAGTGTACGAGCCTGATAAAGTTTTCTAAGTGAAATGGCGGCGCGTTTCACCATTTCACTGCCGGGAAAATGTGGAAGTTTAACCGGTATTTATATTATTACTTAAAATTAATTAATTATGCGCCAAAGATGGTTGCTGTAATGTTTATATTCTTAAATAGCTGGTTGTTTGTAATAGGGTGAAATGAGAGTGGGCGTGGGGTGACTTGTCAAAATACAAACCCAAATTAGAGCTGTTTTTCGTTATCCACAGTGACAAGGGTATCCTACAGAAAATACATGAAAAAGTTTCTACCGGTAGCCGGTAAACCTACCTATATTTAACCTAAACCTAAAGCCTCTTTGGTAACTTCGTGTGGTAGTAAGTGTGACAAGGTATAACTTAATCCTCGAATAAAAAAATAAGTACGTGAATGTAATCCGCTTAATCATAAACCTACCAGCACCACTAATGCTTTTAGTGACACATCTTTTTTTATAAAATATAAGTAGTTAAGTACATTTTGTGTCCATTTTCGTGCACTCCACGACACGCTCGTATGAACTGTCATGTTTACTATTTGGATACAACAGACGTGTCCAAACAGCGCTCTCGTCACATTAATTATACATGTGCGCCATGCCATGGCGGGGGCCGTAAAAAGTGTCTCATTTGACTGATGGCATGTTTTAGCCCAATGGGAGTGATAAGAACCTCGGGGGTGGGTCTCCAAGCGCAGTTGCGATAAACTCCAAAAATCCATCATATTTAATTACCCTTCTCCTTTACTGCGGCCACTCCAGTGGGGAATTAATGTCCACTTGTCATACCGCAGTTTCAGCGTTTCTGTGGAATCACTTCTTGAAACATAACTTTTCCAATGAAAATTTTATAATTTTTTAATGCCAAGTGAATTATGAAAAATAAATAAGTGTTCATGATTGTCATTTTCAGGCGAAATTTATCGCATATATTATTCTGGGCATAGAACTCTTTGAAGTATACAAACCACAGCGCTCTGTCCTCAGCTGTCCTCACCCGTCCACTACCGTCCTCCTGCAAAAGGTTGTTCCTCCGGGTACGAGGGTGACGTCCAAGCTATATTTGAGTGCTCAGCGTTTTCCACTTGATGTTTCTGTCTTTATCATTTTTTTCATTCATTTATTTTGAAACGATAGTGGATAGAACCATATTTCCGACTCCATGGAGTAATTTCTACTAAAATGTTTGGAAGTTAGTAACTTAATTAAGCTCTAAGTCGAATATCAAATGATTAGAGAGGCGTGTTAGGATTGTGACTTGGAATTCTTTTTAACGTAGAATATTTTTAACTTTGAGCTTTGCTGTACATCTGGCTCAGACTAAATTGTATTAGCTACTACAGTATGAGCCAAGTGCTGAAAGCTGAAACTAAATACTCTACCCGATGATCGAGATCTGAGCAGACCTATTTATGCATCCTTTTGCAACACCCTGTAGATATATTATATATTAGATATACCCATAAGTAAAGAGATATTCTTAAAGCCAGGTGCACTGATAGTAACTCACAAATCAAAAGAATAGAATAGCACCTAATACCTATTCGGTAAATAGACATGCGCGGTGTCGGTAAGTGTGTGATATCGAGAGGCGTGGCTGCAGGTACATCCGCGGTGGCTCAGCTGACGACGCAAGATGGATGACGCTCGTCGACCCAGCCGGGTGACTTGTGACGTATCGATTGTCGCCCGTACGAGGTAAAGACATGGTTTACTTGAATAGGTACTGTTAACACCACAGTTAACACTGTTTTGTTTTCTTCCGCGTTTAGTTCGTGGTAGTTTGAAATTCGTAGTTAAAGTTTTAGTTTATAAGCTAGATATGACACTGAAGATGTTGTTCAGTATACAGAGACAAATATGTAGGTTGTCATGAAAATCTACTAGGTTTATTTAATATATTTTGTACGCTATAAATGAAAGTAAGTGAATAAAACCAAGCTAAAACGTTACGTTACTGAACTGACATCACCATCTAATTTCGGTAAACAAATAATTCCTGTGCGTAAAAAAAGGGAAAATGCGGAAAGTTGGATATTTTGTATCATCTCCCTGCGGAGATGTATATTTCATTTTATTCTCTTGAGCGTCACAGTTCATTTAGCAGAAGAAAAAGGCGAATTATTGTAAAGCGACTCGTTGTTCGTCCATCCGTTACATTAAGAGACGTTATTAAGGCTTTGGGTCATTTCCGTCGGAGAAACTTAGACGATTCATCACAAGTAATTGCCAACTTTCCGTGAACGTCTGTCTGACCGTTATTTTATTGCTAATGGCGCTCTATTTGTCTGCTATTCTATTAATACATTTGTCACTGTTCATATAACTTAATCTGAATTAACGAGTGTAACTTTAGCTGTACACTCTGTTTCCATTTACCCACGTCCCCGTTGAATTTACAGCTTTTGTTCCACATATTATAAAATTTGTAATAAAATATGGAGCGTATGAGTAAAACAGAAAATCAGAATAAAGCGTCGTTGGTCCGTCAGGCAGAGACATACAAAGTTTGAGCTCCAACTGTAACCGAATTCACTAACGAGTCGTGCACGGGTGAGTGCGGCGCGGGGGCGCGGGGGCGGGGGCGGGGGCGGCGCGGGGCGGGCGGGCGGCGCGGGCGGCTGCAGAGGCCCGCGTGCGCTCGACTGTTCAACAAACCCTGGCTTTGCTCTACATGTCGCGGAATTCGCGAAATGCCATCGGAATTCCACGACCGTCACTCATTCCGGCAGCCAAAAGCGGGCCAATATTTGTGGAACTACTATTTTTGCTTACCCCGGCCTGTTCTGAATATTAAATTAAGCGCGATAATACAAATCATCATTTTTGAACGACGAGAGCACACAATAGTAGCGCAAGTTAGGGCGACACGGCCCGCATCCGCACGCAAGCTCACGCTCCGAATAACCCAGTTAAATATTTGTTGAATCCTATTGAGTGTTATCGCGAGCACGCAGCGGCCGCTGTTAGGACTTAACGAATTATCAGTCCGCTGTCACTGCGCCATAGACGCCAATTGTGAATAATGGAGCGGCGAATTATTAATCATGTAGCCTATCGAGGGCCAGCCCAGCGTCCGCCGCCGCCGCCGCGCACCGCGCCCAAACGCCACACCAATACGATAGATTTGCCACCATTGTTCAAAATTGGATTCCCAAATCTAATTTGCATTTACAATAATGTCTGCCGTGAAATAGTGGGCGCATAGGGGCTCATAGCCCGGAACGGAATGTATGCATAACATTTTTGTAAATAACTACGTGTATCTTCCGTCTCGTGATAACACGGAACTCGTTATTTAGTGGTCTCCCGTTGCCCTTACAGAAGTTATGATTGGCAATAAAGGGTTTCTCTAGCACTTTCAACTTGGTCGCGCGTGCCATTGTTGCTACAAGATAGACACAGGTAAAGTTAAATTACCAACATTGCGATGGGACACAGTCTACCTACGAGTAATTTATACTTAGGTGCAAGTTATGATAGGGGTTCCAACTAAACATACTTGGAACATTATCTCCAAGATGTTTACCCGACAACGCGTAAGCATGAATAATGTTAAGAGTCTCGTAATTTCTATTATGCAAATGAACTCACGCTAAGCGCCGAATTTCCTTTATGCGGTCTGTTGTAACTATTATTTCGTGTATTAAAGCGTACGAAGGAATGAGGAAGGCGTATAACTCATTAACCTTATTTCAAACACGGCCAAAATAAAGGGGTGATACATAATGTCCTCCTAGTCGAATTTCGACGGGGTGATACATATAATAAGGCTAAATGTCTGCCTAAATTCTTCAAAGTATGTCAACTAGGTCTGAAACAGACTGACCGAAGGAATGATAAATCAAAAAGGGTCAGTCCGTTTAACAGCCTTAACCGTATTTTTCTCTATTATCACGAGTTACAATAGTTATAATGCCTGAAGCCTGCCACATATAGATTGATTTCCTGAACGCTATACCTACCTAACTACACCTAGACTTCTATTACTAATACATATAGGTAGCTACTCTCCCAGAGCGTGTCAAATCGCCGGCCCACCTATGAAGCAGCGGCCCCTCGAGGCCGGTAACAAATGGCCCGAATCGGCCGGTCACGTGCACGCCATCTCATCTATGCTTCTTACACCTACTGAAAGGAAGCGATGCAATTATCTATGATGGATAGACAGACTTACCAGGCTAAGGGACGCAGCAATATAACTTTCTTATCTACCTCCGAAGGGTAACTTTATGACTCATATGACATCTTTACGGCAATCAGAAAATATGGAAGGGCCTTGACTTAAAAAAGATCGGCTCTCATATCGTATAGCTTCTCGGAGGGGATTAAAAGTTTTACGAACTTTTATTTATAGTCTGACTGGGCCGTTCGGGAGCGGGAACAATGTTGCTACTTTTATTTTTGCATGCGAAGTACAGAACAAGTTGGTGGAAGATGAATGGACGCTGCTGCGACAGTTCTTTTAATGGCTTTCCTTTATGTGAAATGTGCCCGTCCCGTGCGTCATCGGAGAAACAACTTCACTGACACTAACTAGCTGTACTGATAAATACGTAGGTACCTATCTGTTATTATCTAAATAATAGTATGTTACTATAAGCGATTATATTTGAATTTCATATAGGAATGCAGGGCACTCATGTATGATTAAATCCCTAAATCTATCGTAACCTTTTGTAAAAACCCCTTTGTGAATCCCTTTTCTGGCGCAAGGCTAAGGTGGGATTCAAAGAAACAAACATTTTACTCTAAAAGGGTGAGTAAACTAATCTCTTTGTAAAGGTAAGATCCAAAAACAACCTCCCGGTGTAATTTACAATGTTATATTTGACTTCTTTCACAGTCGAAGGGAAAATCTGTAATATTTTGCTTTATTATCGTGATGGATTTGCTGGTACAAAAGAAAGCAATCTCATATTACTTTTATTAATTTTTCATGAAAGAGCTAAATGTGAAAGGTATTTTTACCCGACTTTTACTCTTGCCCTCGACTTGTTTGCAGGTAAAATATTTTTGTATTATTTGTAATGAGGAACTTTATAACAACGCTGAAAAGATATTTGAAATACTTGTCTGTAAGCCGTTCTATTCTTTAAGAATTAGATTACTTATTATAATATTTATTTCAACTCTTATTGCACAATCTAACTAGTTAATTAAGAATAGAAAACCAGGTGAAGTAAATCCAAAAATGAGAGAATCATCACCTAGTATTTATATTTTATTTTTTTATGCGATTTACTCTCACACTGCCTCGCTGCATCTTGCGTTTCGACGTACCTATCCTACATACACTCACGGGCAATGAAAAAGTTCCACTCACAAAATGCCGACGCCAAACGACCCCAATTTTTTCAAACATTTCATTTAAATTATGAACAAAATAATACTATTTTCAGTTGGTAATATTCTGATTCTCTGTTTAATGTACTTCAATGTTGCAGAAGGCGTCATTAAGCTCTCCTTTTCCGTATAGGAGTAATTTGGTGATTTTCTCAGTGGAACCTTTTTATTGCCCGTGAGTGTATTTGAATATAAGCAAAGAGATTTGATACGATATACACAATAGGATGTGTCTCCATAATATTGTGAGCAACTACATATTAATATAGCTATATCTAAAGCTTAATGTTAACTGACATGACATTCGTAATCCCATGTGGTCTTGTGCAGATGTGTTTTGAGCTCTGGACACTACATGTAGCCAATTTGTACTGTAAGTTTGGTGTAAATTGAAATAAATTTTGTTGTGTAATTTTTTTATATTTTTAGGCCATGATGACTGTGAGGTCTTTATCTTATTAAATTTTACCAAAAAAATACTATCGGATCTACCCTAAAAAAAAATAAAACAATATACTTACTTAGGCAGGTAGAACATCGATAAAAAAATCATCGTAAAGAAACGTATATAATTATGTAGGTATGTACTTATATCTATATACCTACCTAGATTAAAAATACATTCTCCATCTGCCATTATGGGTCTAAGGTTCTGTTTCCATTCCACTAGGAAAACTGTTAGCCGCCGACTGAGAGCGAATTAAAGGTTTGTTTGGTTAAACTATGTAGGTACCTAGGGCTCAGTTGGCTCATTGGCTCACTCTACGCAGATCGCAGCTTGACGGCGCATCTTGTAACGTGGAACAGTTTGGCTTTGCATCACCTGCTTCTTGGGGGATTAATATCATGAAATTACGATAGAGTAACGTTATTGTAGCTAAATATTTTCTTCATTTTATAGATACTTAGCGAAGATCCGTTGCTGTAGCATTGTAGCGGCGTAGCGACGTCGTAGCATCGTAGCGCCGTCGTAGCTTCAAAGCCTTGTAGCATAGTAATTATGTAGCGTCAAAAAATCGTTGTAGCTTTGTTGTAGCATTGTAGTTGTGTAGCGTAAACGTTGTAGCATTGACAACCGAATGGTTTAGTGGTTAGTCATTAATGACCGCTATACTCAAGGTACCGGGTTCGATTCCGGGCCGGGGCAGATTTAAGACCAGATAACTTTTTCATCGTTGTAGTAATGTGGAATCATAGCATCGTGGCCACAAAGCGTTGTAGCATCGTAACAGTGACCATTATTTTGAGGTAAGTAGTTAGGTAAATATTTTAGATTTCATCATTCTAGTTTCGCTTTGCATTTGTACTCACGTGAAAAGCGGCGAGCCGTATCGCCGTTTGCAATGAGTACAACGCACTTAGGGTACCTAATACCTATACATATACACATTTAGGATATATATTTAGAAGTGCAGTTTTTTTCTCACGACAACATAATAACACCACGAGTTGCATAATTGAATTCCTTTGTAAAGAATAGATTGGTAACCCTCCCGAATAACGCTTCCACGGCGGATCACACGGATACGTATTTTTTTTACTATACTTGATTATTATTATTCAGATCCTTTAACAAGTCCGCTATGTACTTAGCCACCTTTAGCGGTAAATTAAATTAGTTTATGACAGATACCTAAGACGAGGGTTTCAATTTATACGTTCATATTTTACCAGTTCTATTTCCGGCAACGAAAGCAAGTGATTTATTAAGTACACATTTCAACATTTTTCTAAAAACGGGTCAGAGTTTAGTGAATGTTTCTAGCCTGTATTTATAGTATAGGACAAGACCAGATTGGTGGAAACTGCACTGCACAGGTAAACTTGTACTAACAATGAAATCGCTAAATTATGTAGGTGTTATAAAACTGTACAGCTTCACTACCAAATATGTAACGATTTATCGGTACATTGCGTACCCTTCAAATTTAGCTGTCTGTTCTTAACTGATTTCTCGTAGCGTGTATTTCCACATTAAGGCAGAGGATAGGAAGAGGTCAATCAAAATGTATGATGTAAAAGATCGGTGGTAGCTCAGTCGGGTATGCGCCCGCTTCTCACGCAAGAGATGCGGGTTCGAATCCCGGCGCTGGCATGTTCCAATGAGTTCTTTTAACTTAAGTACAATGTATACCATCGCTCTTACGGTGATGGAAAACATCGTGAGGAAACCTGCATATCTAGATTTAGCACATCTAGATATGTGAACCCACCAACCCGCAGTGGACCAGCGTGGTGTGAAATGGATATGCACAAAGGTTCCACTCGAGAGAGCCAGGTGCAGGTACTTACATCCCCACATAATAGAATAGAATAGTATGATGTAACCCCTACTAAAAATTCGGGAACTAAAACCTGACTGGTAAAAAAATAATGCTGATATGAAATTATGCTTATAATTAAAACCTTGTGCTGATCATGTATAAAGGATAGCTGTGGACGCTGTGGTCAAGAGGACCTGTCTCAACTAAATGATTTAGCACAACAATAGTATTCTTCTAAATATGGTTCTTATTATAAATTAATTAAATTAAATTCATTTATTTCAGATAACTTGATCCATATTCAGTACATGTCATAAAATTCAATAAAAACAATAGGTACATTAACAACGAGCACAAGAATTAACATACAATTTATCATAAATCAAATCAATACATAAATTCAGGATTAAATACAATAATAAAAATAAGAATAATAATAATGTCAGGTTATAAATTTAATTACATGCGTTATAATAATAAAATAAAATAATCAATTCTTCCTTAGCGGCATCGTTACAGCGACATGTCTGTCACAGCATGGTCACAGCAGTGCCGGAGAAATGGACAGTCCACTCTGTCGCCAATCATTTTCAGGACAATATTGGAGCTGGCCCGGACCCTGCGCACCAGGGACGCCGTGCGCGCCGCGGCAAACATCCCAGATGCGCTGCAGAATCGAGGCAGTCCCAATACTGTCCTGAAAGCATTATTGTACAGGACACGGAGGTCACTGTAGCTACGCTTCGTGTAGTCTGCCCACAGGCTGCAGCTGTAGAGGGTTGTGCAGTAAGCCCTGAAGAGCGTAACTTTAACTTGTTGAGTACATCGTGCAAACCTGCGGGCTATCATATTCGCTCTTACTGACAGTGCCCTCCGCTCGCGCTCAATATCTGCATTGTCCTTGAGATCGGTGGTCAATATATGCCCCAGGTACCTAAACTGATCGACCATCACAAGTGACTTGCCATTTAATAGTACTGGTGGTACATCTCTGGGTCGTTTTGCACCAGCCTCAAAGACCATGCATTGGCTTTTCTTTGCGTTATATATTAATCCGTGACCACTGGCGTATTCCTCACACGTCCGCACCAGCGCTCTAAGGCCACCGGTCGACGCACTCAGTAGAACCATGTCGTCTGCGTAGCTCAATTATGTAAAGGATAATGGTTCGTAACAAACGAAATGGCAAAAGGCGACTTGTATAAAGTGTAAATAGATGTATATCATCACATTACTAACAACCTTGAAGAAGTCAACTTTGTAATTTACTAATAAAATACCCATAGGTATAGATAGATAGATAGAATATTCTTTGTACACAAGAACAGATTTTATAAAGCTTATATACAAACATTACAAACACATAGGTACAAAGAAGGTGGTCTTATCACTAAAAGTGATTTATTTCAAGACAACCTTTGGGTTGTAGAATATTTATGTTCAGATAGGGTCAAGTGTACTAAAGCATTTTTTATATAATAGGTATACCTATACTAGATGGATCAATGTTTCTTAAATACTTCGTAAAAAGAAATGTATATGATTTAAAATAATTTAATTTATTTCCTACATTACATAACAAAGTGCTTACTATGTTATTTACATTATGGTAAAACTTAAATTAAGCAGAGATATATATATATATATTTCCATTAATCTTTCAGTAGCATCTTGTCAGCTGCTCCTTCAGACAAGAGTTCTTTCTCCGCTGCTTCCTTGGCGGCCTGGATCTTAGGCCGCACATACATGAAGTGTCGGTATACAAAGTCACCAAGTATCACTGTGCCATACAGTGTTAGCCCCACACAGGTCAACACCACCCCTTTGTGCAGCTTATCATAGATGAGGGTACGGGCTTGCTTGCGCATCTTTCTGAAAGGGAGCAAAAATACAATTTATTACATTTTAGAATGCAAGAAAGGGGGATGTATGTATGTAAGATTAAAAGTAGAAAAATTGCAATAAGTAGCATATTAGTGTTAAAAAAATAGGGGAATACTTAAATCTCATGAAACGTAAACTAGTGAACAAGGCTTCAGTTAACGATTACCTAAGCTTCGCGAAAGTATTATTTTTTAGGTTATATTATCTGATTCGCTGTACTGTATACAAATATGCATGGTACATACTCACCTAACTCAGTATTGAACAAAGGAAAATGTGATAGATTCCAGTATAGACTATTATAAATATTATAATAAGAGGAATATGCACGAAATAACAATGTTTATATTTTTACTTTTAAGATAGGGTTTTTTTTAAGTTTATTCTGTTGACAGCAAATCTTACCACTGGTGAATTCTGAAAGGTTTTCTAAATCAAATTTATACAACAATTGAAAAACGTTGGAAAGTTACAGTTTGACATTTTCGTTTGAAAATACGTGAAATATCAAATCTAAAATCTATCCATGTCATGAAAACTGTTTTTCATAAAACGAAGGTAAATTACTGAAAAAAATAAAAAAATACTGAAATTTTAAGTACCTACCCACGTACACAAGTGTTATACAACTCCATGCTTTCGTTTCTACGAGACGACTAAAGGCAAAGGACACTCAATGGGATAAAACTGAGAATTGAATTTCTGGACGTAGGTATAACTAATTTTTGACAGTGACAAATGAGTGACAATTTGTCTGTTAACTTTTGTTTTGTTGACATTCTTTCCATATTCTATCTTATCTTAACTTTCTTGCGCGGTTTAGGTTAGGTTTGGTTATTTTTACTATTTAATAAAATACAAACCATGCTTATTCGACATGTTATCTCTCACTACAAGATAAACTATTTCTGGAGACAAAGCATACGTTTTAATTCAAAAGTCCCTACGACTCCCATACCCACATTAGAAAAACAAGATCATTCAAAAGTTACAATTGATAATAATACAATATCGCTCTTGGAGAGACTCTCCCTTGTAAAGTGTGATACCGCAGAAGGTGTTAAAGCTTTAGAGGATTCCATTGCATTTGCCAATAAAGTCCTGCATATTAATACTGACAATGTTGAACCCCTGTACTCAGTATTAGAGAATGAGTAAGTATCTTATTAGTTGTGTAATTCGATTATTTTGTTTGTTAGTATGTTTACAATAATTACATTATATTTTTTCAGAAATTTGTCATTGCGGCCAGACATTATAACACAGGGAAACTGTCAAAAAGATATCCTAAAAAATGCTGCGGTCACGGAAGATGATTACTTTGTAGCTCCCCCGGGCAACATCCCTCTGCACGAAGTAGAACTTGAAGAAACTGAACATCACCAACAAAAAAATGAAAACTGAACTTCTTAAAATATTATCACTTAAAACCTTCTTTAGAATATTAGAAACCAATGGTAATACTATTAAGTATTCTTTCCAGAAACCAAGTTTGCTATTACTTCACAATATTCATGTGCAATGGTTACAATATATCTGGCAAAAAACTGATAAACATGTTCCGGTGTACCTAAGTCACAATGGTACTGAGCCTTTGTGTAAAAATGAAGTACCATCAGGATTCATAGATAATTTAGCAGTCCATTACAATGATACCAGTATCATACAACATAATATTCACAACTTTGAACCTCAAAATGTAACTAAACTGAGATTTAACTTGAAAGTGTCAGAGCAAGAAGTTATGCCGTACTTCTTTCAGTGGCAAAGATATAGGAAATACTGGTGGAGCTCTGTAAGTAATAATTAATTACCAGTAGACAAAGATATTGTACAAATAGACATGCAACTGCTGTGTCTCCTATTTTCCTTCTCACTCAATATGTTTATGTTATAATTTTCAGATAACTACAACACCAGGTCTGTTCAGCATCAATGAAATTCGAAACGGAGATGATTCTGCTGAGGTGGACATAGTAGCCCATCTTACATGGGGAGAGCAAGTTGTAGAAAATGTTTCTTTCAAAAAAATAAATGTGAGTATGCAAAAACCTACGGCACTGTGCATACACAATTAAAATGCCCATGGAGTTAACTTAGGTTTCTAAAAGGCTAGAACCTTCCTAATAAACATGAGTTCTCTTGGCACAAGGCTTTGTCGCTGGCTGATGATAGAGAAAAATAAATTTGGAAAAAAGAACTAACAATATTCCCAGGATGATCCAGCTACGAGCACCCTCACATGTTCCACGAGCCTGGAGGCGGCGCTGATCACACTGCTGGCAGACGGGCTCATCAACAGCTCCAAGGAAGACTACCTGCGGCTGCACAGGAAGTTGGCTCCGTACAAAGTTTCCTTTGCTTTGCAGTGTGATGGTATGCTTTTTCCATATGGTGGTGGTATTATTGAGTTTAATTGGTTTTACTGACACAAATGAGAGTTCTTACAATATTGGCATAGTTACAAAGTCAATACTAACATTATAACTAATCATTTAAAAGAATTCTTATCAGTGTGTACTTAATGAATTAGATTAGAGTTAGTCCATTCATAAAATAAACATAAACTGTTGAATGTACATTTGTTTTAATTTATTTTCAGATGATAAAACTAAGAAGACCCTGCAGGACCTAGCTATCCTTCTGAACAGCAAACTGCAAGGAAAAAATATATCGACTTGGTTTCCTGAATTTAAGTTACCTGTAGATGAGCAGGTGAGAAAGTAATTTTTTCATCAATTTAATTATCTAGACCACAACCATTGCTTTCAAACGAATATGCATTTGATACCTATCTACATCCTTCATAGATTACTCAGCTGTGTGGGGTGCCTCACGTTAAATAAGTAGTCACGTTCCTAGATGGGGTGGAAGGTTGCTAAACCGCGTAACGCCATTGGTGCGCTCGATGCCGCTCCATCGCTATTGGTTACATTATCGCAACAGCATAGGCGTCTGCAATGCCGAGGAAGTGGGCGCACTTGTGTGAATTTCTATACAAAGAAGGAATACTGAATGCGATGTGTCCGTTGCATATGATGCCGAAAGGGGGACGCTTACCTATAATCTCATTCTAACATTCATTTTTGCAATAAACATATTACTATTACTATGCAACAAGTACAGATAGCTACCACTCTTTCTTTCATATATTGAACAAAGATATTTATGAGATTTAGATCTACAACGTTAATCATTTCCAGCTTACTGTCAACCGCAAAATGGGTGTGGTCTACACAGCGATCCTGGACGACGCCGCGCTGAACAACGGAATATTCTACTTGATGAACAGCAGCACCATGTTGAAGGTTTTTATCATTTTATACATAGGTAATTGGTTTCAAAGAAGATGTTGTGACAAGAGTGGAAAAATTAATGCATCGGTGGTTTGCAAATATGGTATAGTACCTAACTAAAAAAAAGTACAAGTGAATAGAATAGTTGGAAGAGGGTTCGGTCCAGGTGGACGTATGTCGACTACCTGCAATGTACAGAAAAGGGCCTAGATTAGAAGTATCCATACCCAACATATTATGTTATCTTAGCAAGTCAAATAAATACCTACATTTTTTTAATATTAGCCCCGGCGGCTTGCACCCTGGCAATCTGGCCCTTGCAAAACTGGCAGGGTCACTAACCACTGCGGTATCCGGTTGTCCATTTCCATTACCGATTAGCACTTATCGCGATAGCGTTACTATCGCCTTGTAAATCACGACAAACACATTATAGCATGCACAATCGCCTTAAGGCGAATACGAGTTTACTGGGATTCAAAGTCACCAGTCAGTTTTAGTGTGCAATTTATAAATTATTCTCTCTGATCATATTAACAACTACCTTTTATTTCAGGAACAAATTCACGTATCGGACTTTGAAAATTATGCGGAGTTGCTGTTTAAAAACTAGCATTTTATGTAGGTATTTAACTAGTAGATATAGAGTGAGTGTTTTAAAACCATCATAGTTTCTAGTTAAAACAGATACTATCTAATAAAATTAAGTTTAACAAATAAAAAAGTAAACACTTTTAGATTTATTTTATTCACGAAATCTTATTGCAAGACCTTAGCACTACAATATAAAAGTAATGTTTGATCTATTGATGTTACAAATGCATTTTTAAATTTTAAGTCATAATATTCACACACCAGGGTCATTGGCCAATACAGAGTCCATATTCTTATGGAATAGGCTTTTTATTACCAGTAACAAAAATAAACTAAGCCTCTGAGATGTTGAATACTGGAGCGCACTACAGCGCCAAACTAAGTGGATTTGTTAATAGCACACTATCTAAGACATTCGATGTGTAACAACGTATGGAAGGCGCGGACAAGCGAACTACATCCCATACGCTGAGTGGCGCATTCGCGTCACTGACACACCCTACACAATACAAAATAAACATAATTCATTAACCCTCAATATTTTTACCATCAACAATCTAAATAGTGAAAAGGCAATGGTGGGGTTCTAGTTTAAGTAATTAAGATTAGTTAATAGTAGCAAGTCATAAGTTTTTACACTAAGAAATTTCTAATATCGCCAGTAGACTTATATCCGATAGCCTTACCTAAGATATTCAAGAGGATAAGTTATTTATAAGGTAACAAATTTTATGGAAGTTCAATATACCTTTGTCAGGCACTTATGTAATAATAAGAAAGAACAATTATTATCTGTCTTCGGTTTCAAGAGGAAAGTTAAACATGGAAAACTAGGAATGTTAGAATGAATTACTTAACGTCTATAACAAAAATATTACTATTAAATATTTATATCACCACATAGTGCATGTGGGATGAGATAAATTTATATATGTGTTAGTTAACATCTCCACATCGCAATAGAAGAAACCAAAGAGTTATTACATTAGAAAATTACACACAGCTTTATTCTGCTAAACATTAAAATTTATGGTACATAAATCTTCGTTTTAAATTATAACACTTCATTGCCTTTCTAGATCAACTAACATTTCCGTTCTTATACTGACAAAAGTTGGCGGTAAAACTAGATCTTAGGTAATATTATTGGCTTATACAAACATCTTTGCAGATATTTCTGTCATAATGTAATAAGTGCTAGTCATTGTCACCTTAGGCTGGAAGCTGCAGCTTCTTTCCTTTGAGAACTGAAACAAAAGTACATTGTTAGCCATCAGTTATAACTGTTAATCCACATCCGTCAAATTAAAACAACTATAATATAGTAAAAGTAAGATATGAAGACCTTCAGAGTAACTACCTACCAGGAAATAATCGGTTTAAAATGTGTATAATAGTGGCTTAGGTACAGTAGAAACACATTCATATCACACTAATTAAACAAGATTGAGTTTAACAAAAACTGTAAGCATGAGAAAATGTAAATTTTCCTAACTCTATTTCAATATTATCTATCTGTCGCAGGCAATTTGTAAGATCTCGCCGTTTACATACGGCGTCGTCAGTTTACAAACGCTTGCTGTTTTGTAATTTGCCGAAGGCATATTGGTAACTCGTTCAATCGTTCTGATGTCGACGTTAATTGCAGTTTTAGGGTGACCATGATAAAACACAGTTTGAACTTTGTACAAATGGAAAAATCTGACTTTATTTCAGGATTTCAAGTAAGACTTTTTACTTTTGTTTTCTAAAGTAGGTACTACATAAGTTTAAATATTTAATAAAAAGATACCTTCAAATAAAAAAACGTAGTTATTTATACACAACAATAAAACTAGGCATTTCCAGATAAAAACAATCACTGGTGCCCGAATGCACTAAACTTAGGAAAACGCTAAACCCTTTACTAAACAATTTATGAAGCTCTAAATTAATATCCTGCGTGTGTCCTCCGTACGCCGGATATCTATGGATAACGTAGTAGTTTTTAGGTGAGTGATAACCTCAAAAACTTTATGGTTTGTCTACGGCCTTTTTACTGCTCCTGCACTGTAATAAATGACTTTAAAGTCACAATTATTTGGTGAAAATGCTTCTACACTCGTAATATTTGCACTTTTTTGAGTATTTATTGAGTCACAGAATCACTACTTGACGCCATTTTTGTTTTTGTGATCAACAGCGCCGCGCGTGGTAAGAACCAGAACTAAATTCTTCAATTTGCCGCGGCATTATGTAAACGGCGTATGGATATTCAATGAAATGTGGCATATTATAAAATGACATGGCAATATACATTTTGCCTTCGGCATATTACTAAACAGCGAGCGTTTGTAAACTGACGACGCCGTATGTAAACGGCGAGATCTTACAAAATGCCTGCGACATATCTACTGACCTAAAGGTACCAAAGTTGTATTATGTACAGAACACACATGTATGTCTCATTCATTCATTTTTTACTCTAACAAACCTACGAGATTCTGTTCATACATCTTACCCGAAAATTTAACTGATTTGACAGGAGTAGTATTTTGTCATGAATTTGAATCATTTATTATGATGTTACTTCATGATAATCACAGAACTTTTTAGGAGGGAGAGAGGGTTCTTCTACAAGATGGATGGTAAGGCATTGTTTATTTCCATCACCAAGAGCCAACAATCATGAAAAACTAGCCTCTGTTTAAAAATTCTGCCTTCCTAAAGCTTTTAAATTCAGAGAGTATTGTGTGCATACCTTTCGTAATATAGAGATAGAAGAAGTCGCAGTAAAGAACAGTTTGCACAACACCAGAGACAATCGCAATCAGTTCATAGTGGTCCTCTGCCATGTAGCGGTACACCTGGAAATTTAAATACAAAAATTGTAGTCACCATGAAGCAATATTCTAACCTAAACAAAGCCTTATAAAGTTAAAAATGGCAGCACAAAATATGGTTTGTAATAGTATACATAGAACTTTTGTCTAAAGATGATACATATTGAGTAAACATAACATGTATGCTACTACAAGGTCAACCATATTGACTCATTTCCAAATATTAATAAATGTTAGCAGAAATTAAGCAACAATAACTCTTATTTGACTTGCATTTTGGGCATTTATTTACTATCAAGACTACTCTTGGAGAACCATTGGTGAGTTTTTTTTCAAGAACTAAACCAATTTAATTAATTATTGTTAAAATTATAAGAATAGTCTTACCCAGTTCAAAAGATACAGAGCTCTGTATGATCCCAGGGCGAAAAGGTAATGAGATGTGATGCTTTCAGCTTCCCCGGTTTTAGATACCAGGAACAGTTGGGGAAGTATGGCAACAGATTCCAGGTAAATTGAGAATGTCCACATTACCTGAAAAAGTTTAAAGTAATTTTAATATTTAGGTAGAATTAAAATTATTATTTCCTAGATTACTATTGTTATAGGTACATACAAGATATTACATGGGATTGCATTTGAACATAAATATTACAGCTTGAAATAGGTAACTATTTTATTTAATTGATAAATTCCGATAAGAAAATGAAGTATGGAAGAGTAGTCATACTGCATTCACATTCACACTAACCAATACTCTACCACCTTGTACTAAACCTATTATCAATTCATAATAGCAATTTAAGGTTAAATTAGTTTTCAATTTATTAGGTAATTAAGAAACAACATACAAAATAGTTAAAACCAATTTTAACTGTTACTGTTACAATATTGAATATATACAGTATTTATTTTAAAAACGCATTACAACGATTCTTCTTTTATTCTTACTGTCTACATTTTGTAGCAATACAGGTAAACATAATATTAGAAAAAAACCTAACATACTAACCTCCAGAACTGTAAACTCATGGTTGATGAGCAAGGAGAGGATGAAGCAGGGCACCAGGAGGAACTCGATCCTGAACGTGTCGTGGTTGTGGTCGTAGGTGGCCCTGAACTTCACGTACATCAAGTAAACCGTGGCATAGGAGGCTACGATGAACACAAACTTCATAACAGTGTTATATGCCGATACGTAAGTCGTCAACAAATCCAGGTACCGGGTTGTGTACACTACGGCGAACAGAATCTGGGACTTGCCCGATATACCTGCAAAAATAAGCATGTAAAGGATCCGTTTCAATAGCATCAAGACAACACAGACAGCTACCGGCGCCACAATGCACTGCTAAAACTTCCAACCTCATACCTGCACATGATCTTGTTTTCCATATTTTGAGTAATAATATAATTATAGCTAAAAGGTGCGATAAATCGCCGACTAAACGGAATATATTCATGGTAATCTAAATGAATTTATACGCCGCGTACACTCTTTTTAGTTAAAAATGACGTGGCTGAAGTCGAGTAGGATGACTGACAGATGATGGGTGTATTTTATGGTTGCGTTCCGAACTAGGTATCGTGGCTTCAAAAAAAGTTTTGTTCGTCGTCGGGATTCGAACTATAAAGGAACTATAGGGCGGTATTATAGCAGGATATAATATTATAGTTAGTTTCAAACGAGCTCTTACGAGTGTGACCAGAGTAATTAATGTTTGTAATGAATACTTTATCCTGAATGAATATTCTGATTCCTATCGTAACAATATTATTCGGAGAATCATAATACAGGATATCTACTATAAGAACCTTCTTCTTCTTCTTCCTAGCCTTTTCCTTATTTATGGTCACTATAAGAATATTGGTACTAAATAAATTATTATTATTAAAACCGAAAAAACGATTCATATACCTAAGCATAGGATAGGAAATATTATTATACCATAGGATAGGAATGGGATAGGATGATGCTAGTTTCTAGATGGAATAGATAAAAAAAGGCTTACATAAAAACCTAAAATCTATTATACTTGGAAAACAAAGTTTTTCAGTATTTTCACCATAGCTACATTTGTTTAATATTATTATGTTTAAGAACATGATTGTGGTGCAATAAAAAGCCTTATTTATAAGACAAGGTACAAGGCTATTCTAGCATAAATTAAATATTTTTTAAATTATTTGTGTAAATAACTTTGTGGGTCATAGGCCGTTGTTAGCCACCAGTCCCTGTGGGTGGTGGCTTGTTAGGGCCATGACATATAATTGAGATTTAGCTAATAAATAATAATAAAAGTACAGAATATTTAAAAAGAACAACATATATTAAAAGATATGAATTACTTTAGATACAACATATAATATTCACTTAATTAAGAATTGGCCACTTGCTTCAATGGACCTTCTAAATACTGGGCTATCGCATTAATTTTCTCCTTCAATAGACCAAATCCAACATTATCTTTAGCATAAAGGCACAGCAATAAATTCGCTACTTGGGTAACTGCAATTTTTCCATTTAAACAGTCAACTAGAATTAAATGTAGCTTGTCTTCCTTAAATACATTTCTTCCATGTTTTTCATATGCTGACCACACATTACTTGCAATAGCCGCTGTGACTCTTGCGTCTTTGTCATTGTATCCAGAGTACGCCAACAAAGCTCCTTGGTGAGTGAGCAATCTGTAACATAGAAGTACCATTAATTTCCCTGCAGCTTGGAACTTGAAAGTTATTGTACCCTAGGTCATCATTATCATACAATGTATTTTCCACTCCACCCGTGTTAGCTTGGCTAAGAACTTGCGTTAAAGCTTTTGGTTTCAGCATTATGCCACAGTATTAGTGCAGCAAGTAAACTAAAGTATTTTACTATTTTGTACTGTACAGTGTACATAAAATGGAAAACTTGTGTTTATTTTTTTATGACATCATGTCAAACTCAAATTGACAAGACAAACTGACAAGTGACTGATGATTTTTGCAATCTGTTTTAAGATCCCCCTCAAAATAAGTATAACATCATCAATATTTCACCCATAGAAGTTTTGTTCTCTTGGTCTTCGTTAGAGTGACTCATGCTCAAGGAACATAAGTACAGTGAAACTATAAAGTCCTGAAATTAAATGAGGGCACTGCTATCTTTCATGTAGCAACCCTATATAGCGAAACAGGTTCTACCTTTTTTGGCCTAAGATTTATTTGCCTAATCTCGTATTGCATAGTAACGTTTGGTCAAAGTCTCGTTTCGCCGAAAATCGTATGGCATAAATCTCGATTAGTAAAAAGTTTTTTCGCATTATCTTCTTTAGCCTAATAATGGTATGGCCAAATCTTGAATAGCCTAATAATAGGTTTATACAAAGTAATAATATTTGTTTGGCTTTAACTTTGACGGAGCGTCTCTCTATAGCGCAAACTGGTGCCTTGTATTGTTTCCGCTGTTTGGAAAACGCTCCGCTCCGCTTCGCTGCGCTCCGCTTTGGTTTTGATGAACCTGTGCACCTAACACGCTCCTCCTCGCTTTGCTCGTCGTCGCACCTATCTTTAGATTTCGATCTCATGGGGTTTGTAATAATTATATTGCTGGTTAACTTTCGATTTTTTTATCATTCAATATCGTGATTTTCGGGATGTAGGAGGAAAATACCACAATTTGTACATTTACTACATACTTAATATATTATTTATTAAGATAACATTGGGAGAAACAAGATTAAACATAGGTATAAACGAACATAAATTTGAGCAAACGAAACTTAGGTGTTTAAAGATTGTGCCTAAAGAGTTTTAGACGAAACGAGCCTTATGCCACATAAGACCAGGCCAAGTGATGGTTCGGCCAAAAAAGTTTAGACCATACGAGTTATGCGAAATGAGTTTTGGTCAATAAAGATTATGCGAGATGAGGGGAACCGAGCGAAACATAACTGACTTTGATACTTGAAATTTTGCCTGTTAACTTCCTACCAATTTATGTATTTTAAAAACAACTCACCATCCACAAAAAAGCTCTTAAACAAGCTAGAAGGTGTTAATATGAAGGCTAATAGTGAAACCAATAAATATTTATTTAGATAACGTTATTACAACTGTATAAAAAAAACTGGATCTGTTGACGAAGGGCACACATAGCAAAGACATCAATTTCTCTTTTTAGACGGCCAGTTCTGTTTCTTCCAGGAGTTAGGAATATTCCATATTTTGCGCTCTTTGGCACGCTGGTCCGATATAACTATAAAATAAAATAAAAAAATCTTTTTGAGTTACACAATGCCCCCCAAATTCACACAATGTGAATTTAGTAAGTAAACAAACATATATCTTCAAGTATCAAAATGTTAAGGTTTGACTCAACTGAAACCAGATGAAACCTACAATCAGTGGTATGTAAACAATGTTCGACTTGGGCTCTAAACCTAGGTTTATCGATAAATGAAGCGTTGGTACTAATAAAAAATGAGTTATTACAATTTGTACAATGCTACATACCCGTCATAGACGCTGTACGAGCGTAAACATCCTCCAAATTCGACAAAATGTGTCCAGCTTTATGTTCCGCTAAACATTGTATTAAAACTCGATAAATAACTTCACTAGCTTGACTACAAATATTTTTCTTCATCTTCCTAATTGCAACCAAGCGTAAATTGTTGCTTTTAACTAGATTATCCTTATAATTTATAAGAAAATTAAAAAAAAACAGCCAACCGCCTATTGACATAAACAATTGTTATGACTTTTATGTTTCTTTTCTAATGGTGCCAGGCTCCTGAAAATTTTAGTTCCTCCAACATTAATTTCAGGACTTTATAGTTTCACTGTACTTCTCTAACGAGAAACTCATGCTGATGCTGCCGAAGCGGTAGGCGAGCTGTGCAGCAAGCGAGAAGCGGTGTTTATAAATGAAAAAAAAACTTATTACAGGTACTCTGTGAACGTGTCTGTGGTATGGTTTTAATTTGACAGTTTTAGATTATGTTTATTTTATAACCTAAAACTAGGACTATTAGAAACTCAGATTAGAAATAATTAAAATTATCAATAAATTAAATACAAATATTTATTAAAGCTTCTAGCTACACCAATTAATACCACTCAAGACAATGGTAGAGCTATTATTAGATCCAAAGATACGAGTTTGGGTATTTTTACCCATAGTAATTATTACTTTTCTGGTGGGTATTGTAAGGCACTATGTATCGATAATTCTCTCGTCCCAGAAGAAGGTCGAAATTATTCAGCTTCAAGACAGGTAAGCCTCTCTTTTATTGTTACAATTTGTATATAAAACTTTATCGAATCTTACTTTTCCGTTTAGTAAAAAATGTCTTGCTTGTATAACATAATATTCTGAATTATTTGCAGCCAAGTCATGATAAGAGCTCGACTTTTGCGAGAGAATGGTAAGTACTTGCCTAAACAGTCATTTGCGATGCGGCGACACTTCTTCAACAATGAGGAAACCGGCTATTTTAAAGTTCAAAAGAGGACAGCACCCTCTCAGGTAAATTAAACTATTTAAAATCTGATCATTATTATATTCTAGTAAGCAACTTTTAAAGTAACTTAAATTAAAAATACCGGCTAAACTAAATAAAATAGTCGTCCATATAAATATGTATAATATATGTAGGTTTTAAGTATTTTTGTACATATTTACACATTGTGTATACATATAGTTTATGATTATCTCTATCTGTGAAACATCACACCTTACCCATTTTATTAACTTTATTTTCCCTATCTGTGTGTTTACCTGGAAGAGATTACTTTTATTAATAAGGCCACTAATTGTGCTATTTCTTTTCTGTTATACATTTTGTGAATCCAGTATGTATGCCAAAAATAGTATAATCTAAATTTTTTATCAGTTATGTTTACAGTAATGCTTAACAAAGTTGTCTTTTATGTTTCTAGAACCCCATGACAGATCCAGGGATGATGACAGACATGCTGAAAGGCAATGTGACTAATGTGCTACCCATGATTGTGATCGGAGGCTGGATCAACTGGATGTTCAGTGGTTTCCTCACAAGTAAGTAATGCAATGCAAAATAATTTTACTCAATGTAGACAAATAAGAATTGTACCCTGTAATACCTTCACGTCCTTCACATAGTCCTTGGAATATATTTAAATCCATAAATTATATGGAATAGTTTGATAGCTCTCTTGCAAATCAATTTTTTTTAATTTATTGAACTCTACAAGAACACTACATAGTGTGTGCAGTGCAAGTACAGCAATTTTAAATCATACCATTTAATAATAATAACTGTGAAATCTGTGTTTTAAAATACTGTAGTATTAAAATCTTTAGTTTTGTAATCTAATTTCAATCTTATTTTTTCTTTTTCAGCTAAGGTCCCATTTCCATTGACACTTCGCTTCAAGCCCATGTTGCAGAGAGGAGTGGAACTGACATATCTTGACGCTTCCTGGGTGTCCTCAGCCTCCTGGTACTTCTTGAATGTGTTTGGATTGCGCACAATCTATGCACTTGTACTTGGCGAGAATAATGGTAAGGAAATAAATTTATTATCTACTAATACAGTAGTATTATTTGTTTTTGTAGAAGTTAAGTGGCACTTGCGAACATAATACACTTAACTTTCATTATCAATGTCAAAAAAACCTAGAAGCAACTAATAAGAGGAGGTTTCTACATTAACTACATTAAATATTTACTATGCTCACTATACAGAGATTTATTATGAATTCCCAATTCACTGTAGTTTTTATACAAATGGATTCACTGTAGTTTGCAACACTTAAAAAACAACTTCAATATTTCACAGCGGCAGACCAGTCGAAGGTGATGCAGGAGCAGATGTCCGGGGCTGCCATGGCGATGCCCCCGGACCCAAAGGCAGCCTTCAAGGCTGAATGGGAAGCCCTTGAGATCACTGAACACAAGTGGGCCTTGCAGAACGTTGAAGCGGACTTGTTATCCACATTTGCTAATGATTCTAAATAAATTGCTCAGTTTGTAAGCAGTATGGAAGTAATAATTTGTACTTATTACTTCCATGGTAAGCAGTATATTAAATCTAACCTATTGTGTAGTGGTGATGTCATGTGTGGGAGTGATCAGTGTTGTGTGGATATAAGGTTGTAAACTAAGACGGGTATAGGGTCTATCTATCTGATGAGCTCCCCTGCTGGCTTTAAGATTTTATGACTTTATATTTTAATATGTAAATAATGTCAGCTCTTGTTGAGGAATTACCTATGTCCTACATAATTTATTGCACACATCAATTTAAAGTTCCACTTTTATTCATATTTATTAAAAGAGGTATCCTTAATTATTTATTGGACTTATGTTATTGTCTGTAAGTTTCTAGCTAGTATATACTAGACTTTCTATAAGTAAAAATCGTAAAATACATTAATGTCTTGTTAATTAATCTAAAAAGTAAGAAAAACGCAATAGTTCAGTAAAAAGTCTTTATTTGAATGACGACATTATACAATATACAGTCATTTACAAAACAATATTTTTTCAACAATAATATTTTGAGAGGGATTTTGCGTTTATTTCTATAGACTTAGTTGTATATTGTCCTGAGATATGCAGCCATTAATCTGCACAAAACAACACCATGACGTGTAATATTGAATTGATACCAATGAATGCGTAAAAAAAGACTTCAATCGTAACATACGTATAAATTATACATAAGAAATAATATTATAAATCAAGCTTCGTGATATAGATAGCAAGCTTGATTATATTGTTGTAACCCTTCAAACCCTAGAAGGCTATTTAACTTTGTAATAACTTAGCATCCTGGCCTTGATGTTGAACCGTATTATACAAGGTTATTGGTAAGTAGACCGGATCCTTTCAGGAGGTGATAGAGGACCGGATCGGTCTACTTCCCAATAACCCTGTATTATGATGAACAATTCAAAATATGAATTAAATTAGGCCACGCCCCTCGCCTAGGCCCTTCAATAAAGAGAGTTAAAATCAGCCAATCAGAAACGAACTTAAAAAAACATCCGGTCGAGCCATAGACAGACAGGTTTACTTTTTAATAAGCTGTACTACATCCTCGTCTGCCACCGTGTGCCCGATGCCGACTCTTTGCGGCGAGTACTTGGTGCTGGTTCCCCACACCAGCGCGTATTTAAGTTGAGCAGCTAGAGTACGATGGATGGAGTGGCACACGTGTTCGACTGTCACACCCTGGGAATAAAAATAAGAGAATTTAATATGAGCTCAATATGCAAGACACAATTAACACAATCATAAATTCCAGAGGCACTAGGCCTCCGCCTTTCCAGGCACAGTCAGTGTAGAATGAGTTGACTTGAAATGCTTGGCACAAATGGCAGCGACACCTTGTACAAGGCCAACTATGCCTTTTAAATCTTCCCTGGACTTCCACGAATATTTCAAGACCAAAATTACTAGTGTTGCCACGAATAGTGAATTGGCCGAATACCGAATACCGAATATTCGGCGACGCAGCCGGCCGAAGCGCCGAATATTCGGCCGCCGAATATTCGGCGCTACAACCTGTTTTTTTTGTTCCTGCAACTGCTTTGAAGAAGTCGCTACAGATTATATCAGAAATGCTAATTATTAGGAGGTAGATGCTGTGGCAAACGAGTTCAATTTTTATTTCATAATAGTTCGCCTAGATCGGATGGCCGATCCTTACAAATGGTGGTCAGCAAACAAAAAACAATACCTGAACCTTTTGAAATTTGCAAAAAGAGAGAGGTTATTTTCTGAGGATGGTTAGACATAGACATAGACATAGACACATCGTTTATTCACTCACAAAATACACATCACAAATACAAAACAACAATGTAGGTACAGTGGCATAAAGAATAACAATAATTGTGGTGTGTATTATGTCAGTAAAATGGCTCTGGCTCAGCATGTGCTGTACAAAAAAGTATACAGCGCTGGTACTGACACTCACTCAGGTTACAATCTAAAGGGCAATCGTGGGCTACCAAAAATGCTGAAATGCTAGTTTTTATCCAGCACAACTTACTACTGATTAACTTTAAGTACTAAAATGTTGTGATTTGGAAATAAATACACAATTTTGACTAAAATAACAAGTAATTTTTACATGATTTACTATTCGGTATTCGGCCCGAATAGTACGCACTATTCGGCCGAATACCGAATACTGAAAAAACTGGCCGAATAGGCCGAATACCGAATAGTTGCCGAATATTCGTGGCATCTCTAAAAATTACCCAAATCGGTTCACCCGTTCTCGAGTTTTAGGCAGACTAACGGACATCAATTCATTGTTACATCCTAATCCTAACTACTAACTAATATTATAAATGCGAAAGTAACAGTGTCTGTCTGTCTGTTACTCTTTCACGCCAAAACTACTGGACGGATTTGAATCAAATTGGCTATACATATAGTCTAGACCCTGAGAAAGAACATAGGCTACTTTTTATCCCGGAATTCCCACGGGAAAACTTTTTAAGGCGAAGCGAAGCTCGCGGGAACAGCTAGTATAAGATATAGATAGAAGATGGATGGTGCACTCTACGACGTACCTTCCTCAAGATGAGCCCGTCGTCGAAGTCGGGCGGCTGGCCCGGCTTCTTGGTGTACACGCGGATCAGCGACAGGTACTCCCACAGCGTCTCCAGCAGGAAGTCCAGGTTCAGCTTCATGTTGCAACTGGAAACAATTAATATTACTTATGATGCATGAATACTTGAACAAAAAAGGGGGTAGACAGAGAAAATCAATCTGTGTCGCCGCGACCAGTTTCGAAAGCAAACGTCAACCTTTGCACGTGGCGCGCGGAATTCTCGCTAGGTCCTCCTATCTAAACTGCTGAAGTGTTTCTTCATTGATAATTATGTGTCCTGTGAAGCTAGCGTGCTGCAACTGTAACTGTTGTAACCACTTATAATACCATCATACGAGGCGCGTGCTGGGAGCCACCTGCTATCCATGATTCTGCGTGGTTCACAGGTTAGTGGAGACACTTCTCTTTACTTCTGTTTGTATTGTATTCTTCAATTACTTCATACCCTTTGCCAATGTTCCTAACCACCCTATTTATACAGTCCACTCAAGTGTTGTCCCATGACTGCACAATGTACTGTACTGCTTTATAACGTTTGTGGGTTTGATTAAACCCTGCTCACTGCGGCCCGTCGCGTCGTTAACGTTACCAATCCATCAATATGTAGTAATAAAAGCTTTCATCATCAGCCAATAATCATCCACTGCTGGACATAGGCCTCTCCCAAGATCCTCGGCCTTCCTTCCTAATAAAATCTTTACCTCACAACAACGGAGTTGGGCTCGCGCGCTATCCGGTCCACCTCCTCGATGGAGATCTGGTCGATCTTGTTGTACACGTAGATGCACGGCAGGTACACGCGGTTGGCCAGGATCACGTCGATCAGCTCGTCCGCCGTGCAGTCCTCGCGGAATAGCACCTGTGGGAGGAAAGGGAAATTATTATTATTATTTATTTCATAAGGCACCTATTTCAATAGCTAGCCTGAATGGTGTAGTGGTGAGTGCTAAGCCGAAGGTCCCGGGTTCGATTCCCGGCTGGGGCAGATATTTGTATAAAAAGTATATGTTTATATTATAAGTACTTATAGGTTTATATTAAGGGCCAAGGTTGGATGGATGAGGTAGTATTATTTTATTTTATAATGGAAATATAGCCCCAGACGCGTGTTTTGAAACTAAACAAGGCCAGAACGCACCCATAGTGTACTAGCACTGCATAGTTTCAAGTGAAAAATAATAATATTTTACTTGAAAATATACACGATTTGTGCGTACTAATCGCGTATACTTTCAAGTTGGGATTTACTGAATCGTACTTGAAAATATACATTGCTATTACGCATATTGCTTGATTGGCGTACTTGTCGCATATAATTTATACCTACATGCTGATTCTAATTTACTTAACTATTTCGGTAAATGTAAATAACTACAATTGACTTGTTCTGCCTGTCATACCTATAAAATGATAATAAATGAAGATGAACAAGCTCTAATTTGATTGATAAATTGATATTTATAGCAATCATACTTGCAAGTAAGCATACCTACTAATATCTTATTATTTAAATGAATTAAGAGTAATACCTAGTACACTCCTGAACGGATAAGACTAGCTTAATGACGCCGTCGGCAATATTAAAGTGCATTTAACAGCGCATCAAAATATTATTATAACCAACTAAAATAGTAAATTTTGATCAAATTTTAAATTTAATGGTTTAAAAAAATTAGGGTCATTTGGTGTGGACTTTTTGCTACTTGGACTTATTCATTGCTCGTGAGTGTAGTAGGTATTACCCTATAGACCTATTATAGACATATTTTTCATCAAGTTTTGAATTCACCGTAATTGTCTTTTATGAATTGTTCTACACCCTCTTATGCGATATTTTTTACTATTAACAACAGTTCTACAGTTTAATATCAATTTACTTTTTAACTTACGGTGTAAACAAAAAATACGTTACGAAATTAATGCCAAGTGCGGAATGATGATGCAATGTTTAGAAAGCAATAAACTTATTACTATTTCGCATGAAAGAAAGAGAGAGCCACAATTCAAAAGGGCTACCTGGTAACTAATCACGTATAGTTTCAAGTGCTCGCATTGCCGCTTGGCACTTGAAAATATACACGATTAGTACGCAGTGGTAACTGCTGCAGTATATTTTCAAGCCATAATTTTGGCCCAACTTACTTGAAAATATACGCGATTAGTGCGTAATGCCCTTGTATACTTTCAAGTAAATCATGGCACCATTTTAATTTGAAAATATACGCGAGCAGTCCCAATCTCTGCGTTCTGGCCTTGTATAGTTTCAAAACACGCGCCCCAGACTTGAACAATTGACTGGTAGAGAATGCTCTTAGCGTTAAGTCCACCTGATTGTACATCTACTTTCTTTTGTAATATGTGCAATAAAAGTATAAATAGATAAATAAACAATTGTAGTCAGTGTAGTGTAGTCTAGTAACCTTGAGTAAAACTGCAGAAAAATTACAACTCACCTCTGCATTGAAGATCTTGTATTCATGCAGAATCATTTGCACCATTTTCTCATCAACTTTAGTGAGTTGACAAGTTGAGTTGAAAGATAAACCACCACCTTTCTTTGTCTGTAACATAATTAATTAGTTATGATTAGAAATCTTGAAGTATCATACATTGAATTAATGGTTTTAAATGGCGCCTAAGCCGAGTGTGTCTGATTCCCCAGATCTAACAATGTAATTGGTCACACCTTGAATAGCACACTTGATTGTGCTGCCAAAGTTTCACATGGTTTTCTTCCCCATTGGCAAAATCCCTGCAACTTACCTTAAAATAAATATTAGGCTTGGCCTTGTTGAGCCGGATGCCGACGCTCTCCAGCTCACGCTCCAGCAGCTGCCTGTGCACGTACGGCTTGGTGGCGTCCAGCATCATCACCACCAGGTCCGCCGTGCGCGCCACCGCTATCACCTGACAATGAGAACAGACTATGTCATTTTGTTTACAAACGATGCTCAACTGTCTTAGGGTCTCAGTGTGTAACGTAAAAGTCTACTAGGAACCCTTATAGTTTCGTCATGTCTATCTGTCAGTCTGTCCTAGCTCGTTCACCGCCATTTCTGCACCGATTGCCACGAAAATTGGTGTATACTGATAATCCAAAAATTGGTTTTTAAAATTATTGAAAAATAATTATTTTTACCCCTATCCTTTCCCATACAGCGAAAACTTAAATCGAAAATAAAAATCGACTTACCCAATCGTGTGGGGTATGTTTCTTAAAATTAGGGCATCCACAACCCTTAATTTTTTTAAATACTACCTATTACAATAATTCTGAAAAAAATATGCTGTATAAGTATACCTCCAAGTGAGTTATAGCAGACTCTATATCATACATAGTTATTTTTATACAATCCAACCAACTTATGATGTGCAGTTGCCTTAACTAAATGGTAACGTATGTTTTTTTTTTGTATCATGTGGTCGGCACATTTTATGGCTACAGGACCCTTTTATGTGCATGTCCGACACACTCTTGGTGGTTTTTTTCTTCTGTCAACCATGCATTGGACAACATTTCAAAAAACTAAAGCTGCTATAAATCGAAAACCATTTCGAGATTTAGCTCTAAAGGCCACAAAAAAAATGTTTTTGTATTTTTTGGATGTATCACTTTCGAGAAAATCATAAAATAGTAAAAAAGTGCTGATGACGTCATGCATCAGGTGCGATGCATTTTGATGATCAAAGCCTATAGATTTAAAAACAAAGTAACTGTCACTTTCATTTTTGATTGACGTTGACGTTTTATCGTGACGTTGTTGTTTATTTGGGTCATTTTCATTAATTCTGTTCTGACACTTACTGACTATTTTTTTTATTTATTATTAAGAGATGACCTCTATATAATATGTCCAAGAGCATGCCACCGCCTACACAGCTGAAAAAATGCTTCTGTTTATTTTTTTACATGATAAGTACCTACTTTCCATCATCAGAAATATCAAGGTCATTTGAAAATGACCCATTTGTTGGTTGGCATGTAAACAAAGTTTAAATGTCACTTGTCAGTGTCATTTATGTTTTTTTGCAAGACTCAAGCAATAGACAAAAATTAAAATTTAACCTAATATGTGACGTCACTTCCGGTTTTAAAATAATTAACTTTAAAGTTAAAAATAACATGCAAAAATTTATGTATATACAAAATAAAAAAATACGGGTCCCCTAATTTTCTATAAACTTTCCGAATAACTAATAAAAATATAGGGTAAAGAAAATGAAATGTTGTCCTTTGTGAGCTTGCATTCTACTGGTTGACAGACACAGAAGTGGCAATCCCTTTATATTATGTGCTGTGATGTGACCTTTAATATGGTGGTTATCACAATTACGTAACCAACCAACTTTAAAACATGAATAATATAATAATAGTGACCTGTCTTCCTCTACCCTTGCCTTGGGCAGCTCCTTCAATGATTCCCGGCAGATCAAGGAGCTGGATGTTGGCTCCGCGGTACTCGATCACTCCAGGGATGCATGTCAGAGTTGTGAACTCATAGCTGGCAGCCTCCGACTGGGTGTGAGTCAATGTTGACAGCAATGTTGACTGAAATAAGTAAATAGCAAATAAATCCCAAGTTCCAAGTGATGCTTACAAAATTTTTTTTCTTCAGTCATCTAAATAGACTTCACCTGATTATAAGATTATTTGAAGATTTACTTTATTACTTCTATGGTTAAACTAGTCATGACAATAAACTTCCTGGTTATAAATTATGTTAAACTAGACTATAGAATAACTTACTTTACCAACTGATGGGAACCCAATAAGAGCAACTCTCGCATCTCCAGATTTTAATACATCAAAACCTTCCCCTTTCTCACCACCTTTCTTTGATGGTTCCAGCAGCTGCGACCTATACTTCGCAAGTTTGGCTTTCAAGAGACCCAAGTGGTATTCAGTAGCTGAAATTACCAAAAACAACAATGTACTTAATGAGAATTAAAAGAAATTTAAACATAATTTCAAAAGATGGTATATCTTTTACGTACCTTTGTTTTTCTGAGTCCTCGCTATTTCCTTCTCGATTTCAGATATCTTTTCTAAGATACCCATGGCTTAATTTAACTCACACGTAAACAATATCGCAGAGCTTCTTTAACCTATTCCTAATTAATATTAACTGTAATAAGTTAATGCGCAATCACAAAGTTAACATTAGTAAATAGTTTGGCCTAGTAACTAATTATTTTTGTATGTTATTTTCATAGTATATTATAAAATTCTTTATTTTAAGGTTATGCGGGGCAGCGACAAATTTACTTACAACTCAACTGTCAAATATGTGTCACAATTTATTTGTCATTGACCATTATTTTTTCTCATCTGTGGAGTACTTTGGGCTACTCTCGGGCTACTGTGCTGTGCTGAGTAAATATCATAAATATATAGGTAGAAGGAATAAAAACATGCTGTATAAAGTTATTCCAAGGACTTTGTATAATACAAAGACCTTGAGTTGTTCATTTTGAACATCTATGATGAATTAATACTTTAGGACCTTTAGGTGTAGTGTCATGAGCCTATGCACTAAAGTAGTCGTTCTAGGAAAAGACATGCAGTTTTCCTTCGTGCTGTAATAGATTTTAAAGGTACAGACACACTATGTAGTAACGGATTTTTAAGACACAACATACAAAAAAAAAACAGAAAAAGAGTAGACAACGGAAATGAAAACTCAATTCAGTTGTTTGATTTACCTTTTTATTTTCACAAATCTATTTAAATTAAGATTGTCGGTACTGACCTAATATTAGAAATATAAACATAGGTACTTAACTATACTAATACCAATCTTCAATATTTTGAATATCATAACTATTCAGTAACTGTAAACGCAAAACATAAATTCTTCTGGTTCTTGATGACATTTTCAGCACTTGTTGCTTAGAAAAATATGTTAGTTTGTACTGTTCTATAATTTTCATAACTTCCGGTTTTATGGCTTTAATGGCTTCCAAATGGATTGAACTGATGTCATGAACTGGGACACCTGATGAATTAAGTGTAAAAGTATTGAGTATGAGGGTACACCCGAGTCAGTGTTGTTCTATGTGTAAATAAATCCTAATACTTATATACGTATTTTTATTTAGATTGCTACTTACGGATGAATAATAGGCTGATTTTCTTTATTTCTTCAGCACCCCAACTATACGGTGAACCTAAAGCCTCTTGATGTGTAATAATACTGTACAGGACCTGAAACATTGTTTCAATGAGCAGCGTGAAAATGTACCTAACTATGTAGTTATGTACCTACTTATGAGTGCATGGGTTTAAATGTAATACCCCATTTACACTCTCGCACGAGTGGCGAGGCGAGCGACAAGGCGAGGGGCGAGGCGCGAGTGTGAACAGACGCTCGTGGCTCGCCTCCTCGCTCGCCTCGCCACTCGCGGCGCTCGCGTCCGGAGCGGTTTTTGGGGCACGAGTCAAAGGAGCTCGCGTCGAGCTCGCGTCGCACGCGAGCGGGTGTTTACACTCTCGCGTCCGCTTCATTCTGGCTTCTACATCGTGCCGCGCAGGTTGTGTTCGTCGTCGTATAATTATAACGTAGTGTTTTTTCCTCAGTTGTATAATGGATTGGTCGCAAGACGAAACATTTAATTTCATATAAGTAAATATTTCAATAAAATAATAATAATAAAAAAACACTAAAACGTATGTACGTACTTACCTGCTTAGATATATTAGTACTGTCACATAGAATAGGTCTAAACCATGTCTAAACCTTAAATTATTTCTTACGTTTTAGTGGTTTTTTGAAGTCGTTTTTTTATCATTATTTTATTTTATTACTTATTTATATTTAGTTTATTTGCAATAATTGACAATCAAAATTAAGAAGCAAATGATACCTATAAGGCCTACTAGTCAGTAGTAAACACGAAGTAGTTGCTATATACCATATACCTACCGTTGAGGAGTTCCCTTGACTACCTTCCGTTTTCATCATCAGATCAGCTCAAGGTCACCATCATATTTTTTTTAATGTTAAAAATATAGGTAAGTACCTATGTACTTTCTAAATTTCATTAACTACAATCGGTTAATAGGTACCCAAAATGGAAATTCATAGCCTGTTTTTAACCCTTTACCCACCCTTGGAGGTGGAATCAAAATTTGAAAAAAATGGGACCACATGGGATCTCAACCCAATACATAAAAAAAAGAATTTTCAAAATCGGTCCATAAACGGCGAAGTAATCGGTGATCATACATAAATTCTTTATTGTTGCGGCTAAAACTTCGACGTCCTCCATCGTTGCTAGCTCAAAGACAACTGAACTCTGCACGAGAGTGTAAACACCCACTCGCGTCACACGCGAGTGGGTGTTTACATTCGCGCCTCCGCAAGAGTGACGAGGCGAGCGAGGAGGCGAGGGCCGAGGCGAGAGTGTAAATGGGGTATAAGGATAGAAGCTTGTTATTTTATGATAGAATGCAGAAAGTTTACAAGTAGGTACCTAGTAAGTCGCTGACTGACGCCTCATCTAAACGCTTGTCTTTTGACTGTTTCGGGCATTGACATGGCATATTAGGTACTTGTTAATTCTACAGAAGCCTGTGCCCATTCGGGCAAAATACCTACTTTTGAGTAATCAATAGTGGGAATGTGTAATATTATGATGACTTACTCTAGTTTGCTTTCTTGTACATTTTGATAATTTCATCAAGGCTTCAATGTTGATAGCCGCTAACACTTTTGGTTGAATTTTTGCCAAGTCACTTGACGGAAAACCACATAATAAATACCCCAAATTATTTAATCTCGATTTATTGAAGTACCAAGTACTGCCATAATATCTTCTGTATGCTGATGCTAGAATACCATACTATAACAAAATATTATTATAAGTTCAAACCTTTTTAAGTAGATAGCTAGTTAAATGTAAATCAACTGTATAAAGTTGGGTACCTACGTAGTGCTTACCTTTCTTTTTGACAAATGTATATCGTGGTTCGCAAAAAAATTTAGCACAGTCTGGCTGCCAAAGTTTACATGGTATAAATCTTCCTCAGGAACAAAATTGAGAAGCTCACCCAGGGCTAGAAATTCTCGAGCTTGCAAGAATGCTGCTGTCTTTCCATCTGTTAGTTATTTTTTTGTTAAGTTATAAGTACCTAGGTAGCTAGAAATTAATATATGCTTAGACATAAAACTATAACATGTAATGCATGATGTATGTTAAGTAGATAGGTAATTACTTTAATATAATTAACTATATAATAAATTTCTTGTTATACAGGGTTATTGGTAAGTAGACCGGATCCTTTCAGGAGGTGATAGAGGAAGGCATTTCCAGTCGATTGAACCCAATAATGCATTATCCTAAACTTAACCATTTTTAAGATATTTAATATTTAAGGTTTTTTTAATATTTTGCCAAAATTTTATGCTTAAAACCGAAAATAAAAAAAACTAGCCACATTTCAATATTTTTGGTATCACCAAGATATGGCCAAAACAACCAGCACAGACGGACAAAATTCAGCAGATTGTTTTCAGTCCTGTTAACTTTAGTATGGAAACCCCTGCTGAGTTTTCTCCGCTTTCTCTGGTTGTTTTGGCCATATCTTGGTGATACCTTAATCGATTTGGTATTGAATTATCTTGTTTGGAAGCTTATTAGTTGACCATGTTTTTAAGCTAAAGTGCACAAAAAAATGTCATATGAAAATCTTTTTTAATTTAATTTATTTGTTTTTGCGTTTTGAATATTTTTTCAAAATTTTTACCTATTTTGAGGTATTATGTCTAATTTAAGTCGAACAATGCACATTTGATTATTTTAATTAGTTTATTAAGGTGTTACTTATGAAAAACAACCAAAAAAAAAATTGAAATGTGGCTAGTTTTTTTTATTTTCGGTTTTAAGCATAAAATTTTGGCAAAATATTAAAAAAACCTTAAATATTAAATATCTTAAAAATGGTTAAGTTTAGGATAATACATTATTGGGTTCAATCGACTGGAAATGCCTTCCTCTACCACCTCCTGAAAGGATCCGGTCTACTTACCAATAACCCTGTATTATTACCATAAATAACAAAATACTTTTCTGAGACTCGGTCCATAATGTACGGTGGCCTACGCTTAAAAGTATACAGGCGGAGTTTTTAAAATAGCGATCTCAAGCTCACATGCTGCTCAAGCACATCCACATAAACACCACTGCTACACACATCACACACAACACGTCCCCGGATTTATAACAGATGTAGCTGGTCCCTTCATCATCAGGGATCGCTATTTTAAAGACTCCGCCTGTATACTTTTAGGCGCAGGTCACCGTACCTACCTACCTTTGTTAATTTAGTTTTGGTAACTAACTATCTTATAATTACCATCTATCTATTTAACTACGTTAAGTAGATAATTTCTTACCCGTCATTATATCCCATATCAAAAGGGTTCGTGAGACAGTTATTCTTGATTTACGTGTATACTGTAACAAGTGTAATAATGTTTCTGCATCAAGCCGTAGAAAAAAATGAGTTGGTCCAAAATATAGAACATTCATTGATTCTTCCAGCTTCAGGTTAAAATCATTGTCTTCGTACAATACATCGTATGAATCAGTGGGTTCTAGAATAGCAGACAGATTTAATTTATTCTTTTACATAGTAGCTTAATAATATTCATAGTATTAAATGAGTTTATACAACAATAGAAGGTATCAAAAGACATAAGACAAAAAATAAATAAAAAATAAACTTTTCTTAATACACAAAATATTAAAAATAAAAAATTATAAATACCTACCTACATTACTTTTTTTCTTTTTTTATTGTGTCTGATACATTAATAAATAACAAATCACTTTTAATATTTTAAATGCGTAAAATAGCGAATTAATAATAAAAACAACAAATAAACATTTATATATTTTGCTGTTTTTGACTTTGAATACCATGTAAGTCGTTGTTTAGATATATTACCTATGAGTATTATACTATTTTGAAAACTGCTTTTGTTGGGCAAGTTTTTTAAATGATAGGCACGACCAGTGTAGTAAATTATATAGCCTGTATAATTTTAGGCGCAGGCAACCGTATCTACCCACAACGGAAATACAATGAGCATAAAAGGCATAATTCTAACCGGTTTGAGGTAGCGCGATCATAGCATTTTTTTCTTCTTCATAAAATGTGGCTAGATCTTCTAATGCTTCGCTTTTATCACCTTTGATGGAAACATCACTGAAATTTATTTATTTAATAACTTAAAACCTATCATTACAGCTACTCCAATGCGATAGGCAAGCAAACAGTTTTTAGTTAAAATTAAACCCTATATCTTATTATTTATAACATAACACAGCACGTATGAACAATTGAATTAATTATTTAAATTATGAACAAAATTACACAATTACTTTTTTTCAGTTAGTTTATAAGTACTTACAACGTGTAAACTAAAAATATTCCAGATATAAAAGTTAAAAACACGAGCAGCAGAGCCATTCCACTTATTTCATTCCTAGCCAAACCAACTAGATTAAGGTTTTTATTTTAAGAGAAACCTATTTTGTAAATCTGTTGGTTTCAGCGCATGGTACTGTGTATAATATTATGTAATGATTTATATTTATTAAAAAAACAAAGTTAAAAAAAATGCTATCATAGTTGGTTTGTACCTTTATTCTCCTAGTGAACGTGACTGACGTGAATCGAATCTGTAGAATAATCCTAACTAATATTATAAATGCGAAAGTAACTGTGTCTGTCTGTCTGTCTGTCTGTCTGTCTGTTACTCTTTCACGCCAAAACTACTGAACGGATTTGAATGAAATTTGGTATACATATGGTATAGACCCTGGGAAAGAACATAGGCTACTTTTTATCCCGGAATTCCCACGGGAAAACTTTTTAAGGCGAAGCGAAGCGCGCGGGAACAGCTAGTAACCAAATAAATGTGTTCTGTGATAATAACTGCTTTCGTCTATTTATTTTACATTTAGCTATTAATCTGTGATCCGGAAACTACATAACCCTATGTCCGGATACGGAAGTCAAAGAGTGGCGCGGGAAAATAATTTACTTTATTCCTTGTTTATCCGTTTAACTATTTCTTTACATTTTAGTATTCGATAGATATTAGAAGGTAGGTAGGAATATATTTATTTTAAAAAAATATTAAAATAAATAAATAAGCATTTTTGGTGTCAGTTATTTATATAATGTTATTTGATATTATGTAGTTCCATGCAATAAATCGGGCCCCACCTAACAAAATATATTTTGAATAAATATAAAAATAATTTTTTTATTTTATTTTTCATAATACTGTTCCAATTAAAAGTATTTAAAATTAAAAGTCTCTGAAATAAAAATGCCATGGATGCCGTATGTCCTCCATCTTGTTGATTTTCTGTTTTACGCCATTTTGTTTTAGTTGAAAATCGAATCAAACGAATTTCATTTCTCTTTTTTGATTGAACTCGTTTGATTTTCGTTAGTATTTAGTAAGAAAAAGTTATTTTTTGGGAAAATGCCTCCAGTTAAACATTATTCATCTAGTGAAGTTAATCAATATGAATTATCGTCAAGATTATTGTCTCTCACAGAAAACACATCCTACACATTAACACAAATCAATGGCCAAAGGATTTATAGGAAAGCTCCACATGCCTGGAATGGGCCGGAGCCTTCTAGGAATTGCGAGGTAAGTTTCAGCCTACCTACCTGATACTGTAAGTAATCTGAACTTTATAATTGCTCCGGGCAGGTCCTGAAACTATAGGTACTCCGTGCTTCACGAGTTTCTCAGTTCGCCCCGAAGGTAGGCAATAGGCGTTTTCCATTAGTCGGTACCGGCCCGGCACAGGCAGGGAGCCGGCGCAGCGGAAGCAAAACTGTATCAGACTCATCGCCGCCGCCGGGCCAGGATACATTATCATATAGATTTACTTCAGCGGCACCGGCCAGGCACCAGCACCGGGCGCCTGGTAATGATAAATCGCGTAATTCCCAAAAACAAAGTTAACATTTCCATGCCTACTGGTGGTCCTCCTGTATGCAATTGCCTACTAACATTATACTATTGGCCTTATTTTCAGGTTTTTATTGGAAGAATTCCCCATGACTGCTTTGAAGATACTCTGGTTCCGCTATTCCAACAAGCTGGTGAGCTGTTTGAGTTCAGGCTCATGATCAACTTTTCTGGTTGGAATAGAGGGTAAGTCAATTAGACTGGACATGCTAAAGGATAAGAAATGCTCTATCCTATAACTCTAACCATGGCTCCTTAAACCATTACATTTCTTATCCTAAAGCTATAAATCACCTTGATTGATTATACAGGTTCATCTTCTTTGATAATCACAAAATACTTATTTACCATCTTCATTTCCGGTCAGTGTTCAGTGTAGGGTAGGATTTTTTTTGCACTTAACCAATAAAATTAAAGCCCATATAGTATATTTTTATTAAAATACCTTCAAACTTATTACATAATAAGTTTAGTTTGTGTCACAATTCAGTTAATTTCTAATGTTTATTGTTATTGACATTATTTTATTTATATTACAGATATGCATTTGCCATGTACACCTGTGATGCTGAAGCCAGTAATGCCATTGCAATGTTCAACAACTACATGATAAGACCATCGTGGCAGTTGGGTAAGTATCTTCTTGTATGCATTGTATTCTATTCTAATCTCCTACAGAATGTATTTCCAAGAACAATCTCAACAATCTTCATTTACAACCTAGGCGTGTTAACTGTTCAATCAACCATCTATTGAATTTAAAGATTCTATTCTATTCTCTGTGGGGGTGTCGGTATCTGCTCGAGTGGAACCTTTGTGCATATCCTCAAGGTCTAAACTGCCTTCCTAAGCTTGGACCATTTCCCACCACGCTGGTCCACTGCGGGTTGGTGGGTTCACATATCTAGATATGCAGGTTTCCTCATGATGTATTCCTTCACCGTAAGAGCGATGGTATACATTGTACTTAAGTTAAAATAACTCATTGGTACATGTCAGCGCCGGGATTCAAACTAGCATCTCTTTCGTGAGAAGTGGGCTCTTACCCGAATGAGCTACCACCGCTCATCAACCATCTAAACCACTTGCTCCAGCAAGAACCATGTTGCAGCCCACCCCTGAAGTTGGTTAAACCTGTGTCTAGTACTATTCAGTCAGGCACCAAGTTCCCTCACGCATGTAATAACTTCTCAACCACTTACAGGAGTGTGCCCATCCATCAACAACTGCCGCATCTTCATATCGCGCATCCCGCCCACCACGCCGTCGCCGGAGATCGTGCGTCTGCTGTACGCGCTCACTGACGAGGTGCAGGAAGTGCGCATCCGGCGCTCGGTGGCGTCCTGCGCGGCCATCGTGGAGTACAAGTCGCACCGCGGCGCCGCCATGGCGCGCAAGGCGCTGGTGGCCGCCGCCGCCGCCGCGTGGGGCTGCGGCGCGCGCCCCGTCGTCGACTGGTCGCTGCCGCAGTCGCCGCAGCTCATGAAGCAGTATCGTGAGGTAAGACTGTCATTCAGATGTCGTATTAGACTGTTATGATAATTCAGACCTTCAGTTCACTATCTCTTCTTATCGTGTTGGTAAAAAAAATCTAGAGCTGTTATAGTTTAGTATTGAGGGTAGGTAAGTACCTAAAAGGTTTGGCCAGTCAGTCTAAAATAGACCGCCGCCGAGGGTACGTAACAGTGTTCTTTTTTCATAACAAATATGAAAGTGCTACCTAATTACACTGCTCATTAAGCATTCCATTCCATATCCAGATCGGTCGTTGGTCGCCGGAGCGCGGCGTGGAGCTGACGCGCGCGCCGGAAGAGCCGCTGCCGGCGTCGGTGGCGGGCGCGCCGTCCTACACGCTGGAGCCGTGGTCGCAGGCGCGCCGCCTGCGCATGATCCAGGAGGCGCAGCGCAGCGCCGCGCATGCCGCCGCCGCCGCCGCTAGCGAGTGAGTGTTGCCATGTAGCGCCCCCTGCTCGCTGGAGCCCGCAGCGCCGCCCACGCCCCGCCGCCGCATCACCCAATTCTGTTGTACAGTCTACTGCCATTTTCATAATGCACAGTCAATGAAAGGAGAAATGGTGAAAGAAACTCCTCAAGCATCTTTTCAACTTATATGAAGATATCTAGGACCCTGGTACAGGTCGTTTGTAAAGAATAAATCTGTGGAAGTACCTAATAAAACTTGCAACTTATTGTCTAAATACCTGTGCCACGGACTGTGACCTAATTTTATCTAATTGTATGTTGTTGTTGCAGCTGGTCATCTCGCTTGAACAACGTGGAGAGCCTGATGTCGTCGATGGCGGCGCTGAACCTGGGCGCAGGGCTGGGGCTGGAGGCGGCGGAGCGCGCGGTGTGGGCGCCCCCCGCGGCCCCGCGCCCGCCCCCGCGCCCCGCCACCCCTGCTAGCGACTTCAACGTGTGGACCGCGCGCCACCCGCTGCAGGAGTTCATGCGCCCGCACACGCCGCAACAGTGAGCCCAAACCTCCTTGCTTTCATTTGTCTTGTCTAATGTCTATGTGTGCCACCTTCTCTGCTCTATGGTTGTGCCGTATTCCTTTTTTAACTTTTTAAAAGTTTTCCTAAATCACCAGCGTTTTTAATGTTTTTGAAAAAGAAGTTTTGTTGGTTTCAATTGATTTTCTTTACATGTTATTATGGTTTGCCTTATTTATTAAGATCCCGGTATATTTATGCATGCGCGATATTCTCGAGTTGAAATCACATTTACACCATTATATTTTTTACCATATTTATTACAAACGCTTGATTTATTTTCAATGTAATGAATTTTACTATTTTATGGATATTGTAATGCCGCACAACCATGGAGCAGATCATTACTAATATTTCTTGTTTATTCTTTGAGTTGATTAATGTACTGCATGATTTAATTGATTAATTATTAATTACTGCTACTAATATTTAAGATTTTAAAATGTTGGTTGTGGCCATTAACCATGCATGTCTTGTGTTTAAGTTTTGTGATGTGTGAGAGATACTCTTGTACATGGTGGCACGTGCTTGCTCGTGTTGTTTTGCTGTTTTTTTTTATTTTGTTGATATATCTTGTCTGATGAAGATCTAATTATTTTATCGAATTGAATTACTTTATTGTGAAGTTACGTCCTAGCCATCACTGCTTGAATGTAATTAAGCTAAGAGCAACATTAGGTATAATAATTATGAAGATGTTTTCAACAATGCTTAATTCATTTAACATTGTGGGTTATTAATATTTTCTGTTTCCTGTACGGAACTCAACACGTATCTGACATCGGTGTCTATATCCGATGAATCGTGTCTGTTTAGTAAACGCATGTCCATCAGGCGGGTATAAATAGCTGCCCCAACGTCGTATTATTGAAAACATGCTTCAATTGCTACTAATTTTCTTTAGGTTGAGGTAAAATTGGTGTAGGTATGTCCATGTTGCGTGGACAATGCAGTGAACTGTCTAGGATGGCCGTCCAAGGTTACTATAGTTAGTAATAGGATCATTTGCCATTGAAAGAAAATTAGCACAAAGTAGGTAGTAATATGTAGGCTCTATTTTAGTTTCTCTAAGTTTCTCTAGAACTCCTTCTAAGGTATAAGAGAGGTAAATTTAGATTTTAGTTTTAGACATTTTGTTTAAATGAATCTATTTAATTAATTAAGAATCCAATTGAATGGCTCAAATGTTAATGTATTTAAAATTTTAAGCTTTTTTAAGGCAACATTAAGATCTAATAAGTATGTGCCTATTATTTAAATAAATGCATAGTATGAATTGGGGGTAAAATCGCACACAGTTCGTGTGTATTTGCCCTTTATTACCCGCAGTTTGCTCTTTTAGATGTTTTTTCAAAGATATAATAATAATAATATTCATGTTTACTATTTCTGTCTACTAATTAAGTCTATATAAAATCAGGTTTTACGTAAAATCAATTTCGATCTGTTTTCTCAGCAATGATTAATGAGCAGCATTATGAAATTAACTATCTTTTAATTAATCTGAAACATTTTGTATGGGGGCCATATGAATTTATCTCTCTAAGGTTTATGAGATTTAAAAATATTGCATGGTAGTATCGTTAAAATAAATTTAAGTCTAATGATTAAGTTTCATGGTGTTTCATTTCAGTTGCCTGTAGCATGTCCTTTTTTGCACTTTTTTCATCTGTAGTATCTGTACTGCATTCTAACACGGCTGTTTACTAATACACTACACAATAACTACTATTCTGAAGGCTTGCGGCGGTGGCATGTAAGATAAGTTGCGATGTCTCCGGTTTTCCTTGAGGCGCCACGGCTACGGCTGGGCGCGCGCATGAGAAAAGCGTTTGTTTCAAACGAAACTCGGCATCCGCGTAGCTCGCCCGCCTGCGCGACCTTTGTCAAACAAATAATATGACAAGACTGACTAATGCTCAGGCCAGGCGGAAAGTACCTGTGTGCTAGTGACTTGTGAAAACAACCGGATTACGGCTATACGGCGCAGGAGTTACGCTGCAGTCGTTATCAGTGAAAGTATGGCGATATGTGACAGATGGGTCGCACTCAAGATAGTAGAGTTTGTAAGTAGTCGGTGTACCTACCTGTTTGTTTATAATGTGAAGGCTGATGTGTTAACGTGCGGCTTTTTTAAAGTACCCACAAGCAAAAGCTCATCCGATCCAATGCGTTTATCGTGATCTAACGGTTATATTTTATGTTTTAGGAACTTAAATAGAGGTGCTGAAATATAAAGATTAATTTATAAATACCCAAGCTTAATTAACTTTATAAATAACATACACTTCTTTAGGTATATTATTATTAATTATTACGTATAACCAGAGACAGGTTTTCCCACATTAATTAAACAATTAAGTTTAAATGAAATTCAAGTGTTTACGTACCGAAGATGGATAGCAATATTAAAATAATATTATTTGGTTTTAATAAGGTTACAGATCTATACACTTCGAGCCTTATGTCCCTGATTAGGGATCCCAGGACCTGATGATGATGGTTACAGATTGACTTAATTTAACTAGAATTGCTGATAGCCTGTTTTTTTCTTATTGTTCAGAATGTCAGATACAACAACCTGCTTTAAGTTCGATCACGGATTAAATTCTACCCTGTATATCGCAGGTTAGGTATCGGTAGGTTGGCCTTTACAATATGTACAGTCTCTAGTACATCTGTTTTCTGATGTGCCAGTTCTTTCGTATGTAAATCAATATTATTATGGAATACCATAATCATTACCACACCACTTAACACTTAGGTAAATAACATTATAGCTTTACTAATTATCGCTAAGGAATGAATTAGAAAAAATTTAAAAAAGTTATCGGTTAACGAACTATTTACATTGTAGGTTTCTTCCCGTCACCCCAAAGTAGTTAGATGTATCAGTTGCATTCAGATCAGGATACAGTGAGAAAGTTTGTTTAATTTCTAATATGTACCACAAACACGATACCTACGTCTAGGTTTTTAACCGCAACATCCACATTTTAATACGCATACTGCTTCACCTTATTCCCAAGTGAACAAATTATTTATATACTTAATTTAAATAGGTAGGTAATCTGTCTACTGTGTAATTACTCGTGTTTTATAACCGTGAGATCGGTATTGATGACTGGTCTAGTAATTTCCTTGATTACCGTCATTTGACTTCTACACTAGGACAGCCTGATATGCTTACTTGTAGGATATAAACGGTATTTTGTACTAGTCTGTTATAATAATAAAATAGGTACATTTACAAATCTAATTATCAAGAGAAAATGGTATTAGAAGTAAAATAAGTTAGCCCTTGGTCGTCTTAGGGCCCCCGCGCACTCGGCAGCCTGGCTGCGGCAGCCAGTAAAACATGACATTAGAACAAACGCGCACTAGAAAGCCACAAATTACCATATATTTTACAGGCTGCCGCAGTGTGGCTACGCAGCCAGGCTGCCTAGTGCGCGGAGGGCCTTACCTGCTTATTTTATTCGGAGACTCGCAAAAGTAAAAATACACTGACTGGCAATGAAAAAGTTCCATTTAGAAAATCAACAAATTACTCCTGAACGAAAAAAAAACTAACTTAATGACGCGTTCTCCAATATTTAAGTTCATGGAACGGTGAATCAGAATATTACCAACTAAAAACATACTGTGCTACCACAAAAAACTTTAAACACTGTTGAACAAGTCTTTAAAACGAAATTTGGCAGATTTTGTAGGCGTTTGACAGCGCTAAACATATGTTAAAATTCTTCCATAAAATGATTTAAAAAATTGGGGCCATTTGGTGTCTGCATTTTGTAAGTGGAACTGTTTTTTTGCACGTGAGTGTATATTTTGTCATTGTTTTAATTTTTCTTATGCTTTTGCTATATCAGTGTATGGATACGAATAAACGTACAAGTAAGTGTTGATGGTGTTTTTTGCTGTAGCTAGGTCATCAGAAGTACGGCTCCCGAGATTATGGGCTTCCTTCATAAATATGAACCACAAATCAACTGAGCAAGACTTAGTATGCATTCGCATTGTTCTATATTCGGCTGATCAACATATTACGAACTTGTCATCAAGCAAAATGCATCACCGCTTTGAATGCACATCGCACATAAACACTATTATTATTATTACGTGTCTGCAATACGCAAGCGATCACTTGTAGCGTTCAATGTCAGTCCCACGGTGTTGTGACGTCATAAGGCGACAATACCACTTCGCCTTGATGGTACAAGAAGACCAGCCTTCCTATTCAGAGAGTAAAGCGATCCTAAAACAATTAGGTCCATTTTTACAACTTCAGCATCGTAGCAAGCTTATGCTTAGTATCTTCGCGATTATTTTATTCATAGAGGAATATGGGTATGCGATGTTCATTATATCAGAATTAGCTGAAAATTCTGCACTCACTGATAAAACTATCTATGTCTTTCTGACCTTTTTATGATCGCTTTGGAATCGTTCGGTCAGCTGATTCGGGGGCTGCTTACAGTCGCAGGCTGTTCTATGCAATAACAATAACCTTAGATAGTAATTGCAATGCTACGGTTAAGTTTGGGCTGGTTTACTAACATTGAGGAGCTGTTTTCATTTGGTAAGTGGCTTGTTTTGATTTAATTTTGTGATTGATTTTTGTTTTGGTTCAATGTGCACCTTGCTTGCTTAACCCCTCTACATACTTTTTAACTTAATTTCTATTAGGTACTTTATTTACACTCGTGAACGATTAACTTAAATAAGAAATCCACTTTACAGGCATGTGTCCAGCAGTGGAATGCGATAGGCTGTAAATGATAACATCATCATAATGTCTTTCTTTTATCTTATCTAGTATAGGTACATACATACTTTTAAAATACGTATAGTAAGCCGAAAAGTGGTCACTCAGGGGGTTACTCTAAACTATAATTTTCATCTCCATAGAAACTTTGTTGTCACATGACTTAACTATGAGGCGTATTTTTATCCAAAACTTGTAGAATAAAATGCATTCATGCGTTATCCTCTTTCGGCTTACTATACCACCTCTCCAACACTCTGTACACCAACATCATTCACCCCTAGCTCCTCTGCGTGGCGTGCGTGGCGGCGCGGCGCGTGTCGTCGGACGACGAGGCGCGGCTGGCGCTGCTGCTGCAGAAGCTGTCGCGAGAGTGGTCGCTGCTCAACTCCGTCACCTGGGATTCGGTCGGCGGGTCCTTCGCTGACGCGGTTTATGGAGGTGAGGGTTGGGAGCTTTTAAATACTTATTATTATAGGCTAATTCTCTGTTTTTTATTTCAAGCTGTACCTACCTGTAAAGAAGGAACATCTACCTACTTCGATGGAATTTAGGAAACTATCTATTTGGAGCATTACCTTAGTAGCTGATAAATGATGACTATTAGCATTTTTTTGTTACGTGGACTTAACCCCGACAGGGATTTCACATCAGCTAGGTTTTCTTTTCATGTAAGAACGAAGTGCCTACTTACCTACATAAGTAGAAATAACTCGTGTTGAATGAATAAAGAAGTGACGCGTACCCTGATGACACAGATTCCTTACATGTGCCTATCTGCAGGTCTTTTGTAAAGTTACTTACTTATAGGAGAATCTGCACAATAAATATATGGATAGTTGTCTTATCAAAGTATCGGCTAAGGCCGTGGGACCAAACCTATTGATAAAAAGTTTACATTCTGATGTAGTAAACATAATTACTTATTTATTATAATTATTATAAGTAATGCCTACACGTTGTTATGATGTGTGATTTGATACCTTTGGTTTTTCCGATGAATCATTCGGTTGATGCAACTTTTAATAATAATAATTGTATTAGGTAGGTCGTTAACAATGCAAGCAGTTATTTTGAAAACTACATTTTGGAAATTATAAATTTTGACCATTTAGTTTTGTAAAGTTGTACTTCTTAGAAGTGGTCCTTATAGACCGAAAGCATGAGATTTTCCTTATAAATAGCATTCCGGGACATCTTAATCCTGAACGATATGCACAGCTTTGCTTTGCACATACAATACATAATATGCTCACGACTGTAACCCCCGAAGGGGTAGTCAGACGTGACTCGGTGAAAAAGGAGGAGGTTCTCAATTCGTCGGGATATTATTTTTTTTATGTATGTTCACCGATTACTCCGCCGTTTATGAACCGATTTTAAAATTCTTTTTTTGTTGTATTGGGTTGAGCTCCCAGATGGTCCCATTTTTTTTCAGAATTTTATCTCACCCCTAAGGGTGGGTAAAGGGGTAAAAACAGGGTATTAATTTCCATTTTGGACACATATTAACCGATTCTTATGAAATTAAGAACGTAAATATAGTTCTTATAACAAAAAAATATGATGGTGACCTTGAGCTGATCTGATGATGGAAACGGAAGGCAGTCAAGGGAACTCCTCAACGGTATATAGCAACTACCTCGTGTTTAGGCTTGAATGATTCGTATTGATTAGTAGGACTTTTCGGTATCATTTGCATCTTACTTTTGATTAAAAATTATTGCAAATAAACTAAAAACTACAAAAATAATAATTAAAAAAATTAAAAAACCGACTTCAAAAAACCACTAAAATGTAAGTTGGTGCCATATTTCTTCAGATTACTTTGTCACCGCACCAACATCAAAAAAGAACAGTTCCTGCTTAGGTATATTTGTACTGCCACATATAATTTGTGTAAACCTTAAATTATTTCTTACATTTTAGTGGTTTTTTGAAGTCGGTTTTTTATTTTTTTTTAATTATTGCTGAACATTTGTACTCACGTGATAGGTCGCGAGCCATATCGCCGTTTTTGAATGAGTACTATGCACTTAGGAAACATCGAGTAGAGTAGATCTCATGTCAATAAGTTATATGTGATATATTTCACGTATTTTCCTAATTGGCTATTGTTTGCCAGGTTACGTGATCATCACGTTCGGGCTGCTGCTCGGCCGCATATTCCAGGAGGTGCCGAAGGGGCGCCGCATCCTCGAGGGCTTCCTGCTGGGATGTGGCCTTCTGTTCTTCCTAGTCCTCGGTCAGTATGTGCATGAATTACTTAAGGGTGAGGCCAGACGAGCTTAATTTTAAGTCGCGCACATATTTCTGCCGGAATACGCGACTCACAACTCACAAAATTTCGCTCGTTTAGGCTCACTTAGGGCTTTAGGGGGTATGGGTTTACTATTCAAGATGTTTTCGATAATTAATAGAATTGCACGTAGCTTGTAACCAATTTTGTTTATTCACTTACGTTATCAAAGAACCTGTTTTTCTACTTTAAGTTTGCTCAGTCACGACAGCTGTTGTTACATAACCCCAGTAACTTACTCTCGCAATTACAAAAGAGCTATCGTGCAGCACCTTGAATAGTAAAGCCGTGAATGCATGTTATGATCTGTGTTTGTGACGTCCAGTTTTGTCCGCTAGGTGGTTTGGCGCTGGCGTCGCTCGACTCGGTTCCCCACACGCTGGTGACTAACGCCACTGTCCTGGGGACGCTGTCGCTGATAGTGGCGGCTTTATTCCTCCTTGACCTGATGAGTCCGCGAGTGTACACGGCGGCTCGGCCCACACAGACCGAAGGCACGGAGACTGTATCTCCGATTGTGGGAAAGAAGGTCTCCATAGCCAACCCGCCCAACACCAATGGCCATCTACCCAACGATCCCGCCGCCAAAACGAATGGCCACTTACCCAATGGCCACGCAAATGGACATTTACCAAATGATAAGAAAGAAGCGGACGATAAAACCAAAGAAGACAAAATGACCCAAAAAGAGGAGACAACTTTATTCGACGCACCTAAACACTACCCAAAGTTCGACGACAGCCCTACAGATGACCTAGGGAAGTCCAAGTTCGGTTCTCTGAGAGACGGCATGGAGGGCGGCAACTACATCCGTCTGTCGGACCCTCTGGCTCCCGACCGGTACGACCGCCTGCACTACGAGCACGAGCTCGCCAAGTTCAACGAAAAGTACTTCCGAGACTACCTGGATACAGTCGACGGAAGATTCAATGTTAAAGAGGACTACTTGCCTGAGCCGCAGCTGCCGTTGTTCTCTAAGGTGCGCTCGCCGCGGCTGAAGAGCCTCTATGAAGACGTGTCTCCGACGTACGAACAAAAACGAGCATCGAAATCCCCTTCCCGTGTGCGAACAGTCTCCACACCCACGCTGCAGCAGTTAGAGGACTATTTAAAAGGGTCGAACAGGAACAATAGACGGGCCGACACGCCGGCGTTGTTCCCTATGGAGCCGATAGCGGAGCGCGCGGACGGGCTGGACGGGCGCGCGTCGGGGACGCCCACAGACCCCGGCTTCGTGCAGTACTCGGCCGACAAGTGGCCCGACAAGCGCGACATACGCACGCCCCGGCATAGTCCTACACATTGATGGGGAAGTGGCTCGGTGCTATCAATAAGGGTCTGATGGACATTGAATGCGTGATCAATAAGTTAGCAAGTGATAACTTTTATAAATATATATGATACGATAAGAAAGACGCGATGATAGGAATTTAAGTTAGTATTATGATTTACTAACTTTATGTTTATTTAAAGTAAGTCAAATGTATATTTTTACGCGATATTAAAGTAACGAAGTGTCAATTTGCGGTTTATTTTCAAGTGCGTACCTATTATGCGGCCATTTTGGTCTCTGCTCAGACGTAATTCAAGTAATTATTTTGTAACGAGGCGATTTCACGGCGACTCTTTAGTTGGAGGAAGTTCTTTGCTCCTAGTTGAATGGCAAATTAGAGCTTATTCAGGAATAATGAGTTCTGCTGTGTCACACGCTATTATTTATTTGTAACCAGTAATTACCACGTAATTACCTACAGCTTAGTCAGATGGAGTTATTATTTAATCTTACTGGACTAAACTTAAATATAACGTAAGCTACATGAAAATAATATATAGTGCAAACCTTATATTTACAAAGGTTACTAATATTTATAAACAAAATTTTATTAATGCTGCTTGAAAAAGGTTAAAGTTAATTATTCGATTACTCATTCTTATTAGGTTGTTACATCTATTTATTTTTACCGGCTGTTGTAAAGACCTTTCATAAAATTTATTTCTGTGATAAATAGTTTGTATGACAGCAGTGAGCAAAGATTGTCGACCTCAGAGGTGACTGTAACTAATGACCCAAGCGTAAAAATGTGCTATTCATTACTACCGGCCATGATCACCTTGTAGGGGTTTTTATCCGGTATACCTACCTATCTCATAAAAACTGAATTCAATGCGATTATGAATACAAATACGGTTTTTTTTATTACTAAAACACAGAAAAATCTACCTTTTTAAATAAAATTATACTTTATATTGTGGTACATAAATTTGCGTAAAATTGAAAGATTTCATGGCTCTCCACGATCTTGTATGAATTGGCCCTAGATATTATTTAGGTACGGTACATGAATGGATCGATAAGATATAACTTGACCTCTTTGGCAATAAAATGATGAATGAAAAATAGTAGCACACCAATGTCATTCACTGGTTGGCGCTAATGTAACGTAATTGGTAAAACAATTGAAAGAACTTCACAGTTCTATGAGGCAACCAGTTAGTTTATCTCTGCATAAGCGAATGTCAAGGAAGCCGTAATGTGTGCGAAAACTATGGCATAAGCACTATAGGGCTAGGCTGGGCTAGGCCCAGTGAAATAAAACAAGACATATCTATCCAGGTGCCTTAGTAGACAATCATGTAAGGCTACGAAACAAACATAATGATGCGAAATACTGAGGTAGTTAATAAACGCGACATACCCTTAAATCTGACAGTTTGATTACACTTGCCAAGTGGACCTTGACTAGTTACAATAAACCTTAATATCGCTTGATAGATATGCATGTAATTAGTTGTCGGATTACGTAGTTAGTCATCGGTCAGTCGCGGCAATCATCGCGAGACAATGGCGATTGTTTGGGCTAGGCCCCTTGATGAAGGTACATACGGATCCTCAAACTCACTCATCCATCAAATACTTCTTGTATAATAGACCTTCGACTAACTGCAGTACACCTTATAATAATGGATCGATAAAAACTTAATTTCACCTTGAGTATCTACTTATTATTTATGAACTAAAATATATTATTATGATCGGTAGTAGGTAGGTACAGTATGGAATTTCGACATAACTGAGCGAAAAGTCTGAAATCATAAATAAAAATGCTGCTACATGCACTGAAAATCGTTTAGTACCTACGTATATATTTGGATAGTTCACTGATAAAATTCCAAATGAGTAGGTACCTACATTGATAATTAGGTAATGCGTTTATGATAAGATACAAAACTCTTTTCTATTATTAAGACAGTTTTACATAGGTACATATGAGAAGAAAATAAATGTTATTTCCGATGAAGCTAAGGTACTACACATTTAAAATGTTCGTGCCATAACTTTTAGGTTTATGGCGTTGGCATGTTGGAGTGATGAAACATGTGCGCTCGTTCGTAGGCAGTTTTCACACAATATTTACATATCAATTGAGGTCAAGGAAAGGTGCAGGTGGGCCCTACCAACTTACAAGTTAACAGCTTCGTTTTTCTTTCTAGTGTAGGTGCTTACCTAACTGCATGCATAACATAGGTACCGAAATGTAGATTGGTAAAGCATGACTGATAAAAACTTGACAGTTTATGATAATTAACAATAATAATACTTAATTCTGACACAGTTTTTACATATTTCTCACGCGATATTTTATTAGATTTTTTTCTCAAGTAGTCCAGCGACCTCTAAAATGTGGAACTTTACGCTGTTTAAAATAACCAGCCTTTTGTTAATACTCAACTCATTATCTTCAACGAGAAGGCTATGTCCACTGTCCGGTCAGTTAATATTGGGAACTTCCTAAGTTTTTAACACAATCGTCTATTTTGTAGATACCTACCGCATTTTTGAGTAATATTTCTGTTGATATAGAATACTGACATATTTAGAACAGGTGCGGCAGCCTTTGATTCAAATCATGCGTAAACGATAACATAGAGGTATGTTTATAAAATTGCACAACACATGGTAACATACGACACCATTTGGTTTGCGGGTCGCGGCCAGGCCTTGGCGACGGCGCTGCGTCTCACCTCATCATCGCCATTCTTCGTCAAGTCCAAAACAGACAAAGGACATTCTGCACCGTGGGAAATGGACGCAACCTTCAAGCTGCTTCCTTTGGCGTTAGGGTTGACGACTAAAATTAAAAGCTTGTTTATTATTTAAGTTTTTGCTGGTTACTTCCTTTAATTATGAATGCCATTTAAAAATGAAATAAAAATATACTTATTGTAGTGTGTGACTCACTATGGATCAAGGTAGGTATATAATAGCTACCTCCTAAAATATTTATATCTAGGTACCTAATTATTTACTTTACTTCATTTATTTACAAGGTTTAAATGAAAAATAAGGTTTAAAACATAACTTTTATTGGTAAATTTTATAGTACATTCTTGATTAATTCTTTAAATATATTACATAATAAGGTATAGCATAATATAGCTCTTTAATTAAAATTAAGTACAATAAAATGACTTAGACCTTTCGGTCTTTGGGATACATGATTTTAAGTTACACTATAGTGATAAAAGTATACAAGTCTCAACATTAATTTACGAAATAAAATATACGATTAGTTTCTTTTAAATGGAAGGAAGACCGTTTTATTCAAATGTCTTCAAATATGTAGATTCTATTATCAAAGTCGCCGATGGAAATAGCAATATTATATACAACATAATACGAATTCCATTCAGCAAAATAGTTACTCGAGTTATCTACATTTTGAAGAACACATTGTACCAAAATATGTATTGCTATTTGCTATCAATGTTAACTATTCTGAACACCACACGACACCCTGCAGGGTTAGAGCAAAATAATGATTTATTTTAATATGATATAACTTATACGCAAGAACATTCTTACTTATTGTACTAACATAAATCTTTTTATAATTTCATTACATCTCAATCTTACTAATACTATATTTTTGAAAACGCAATAAAACTTATAAATATTTAAAAATTAAATTTATATTTTGGTGGATATCGAATACGTGGAATGTGAATTGTAATATAATTTATAAAAGTCTCCAAAGAGGGATTCTTATTATGCTTTCAATTAAATTTAACATTATTATGGGAATCTTCTAAAAGTTTGGACTGAATCGGAATGCTGTATTTAACTTTTAACGAAACTTTAAAATTTGCAGACTTAAAAACATCGAAATCACTAAGTATATCAATAAAATTATAGGTAGGTACTAAATTCTAATTGACTAAAATGAAAATAGAAATGTATAAAATATGTATTCTTAGATACCATGCACTTAAACGCCAAGAATTGATTTTGTGCCCTAAGTCCTATTCTCATTTCAATCGTATAATCTTAAACCTACATTATAATGCCTTAATCAGATCTAAGTTGGATGGAATATGTTTCGTCTTGAGGTACATTAATATACATGTGCATTGGAATTCTTACAATGAACGGATATTATCACAATAACGATTAGATTATATTGATTCGAGTCTGTGACAAGTGTAGAGATTCATCCAATAATTTTTCATTGACACTATTATTAAGTTCTTATCAGCAACTGCTTAATTCAGTCCGGAATGAATCCTGAAAAAGAAACACTGTTAAAATTTCATGTTTGCTAAGCGTTATTACATATAATTATAGGAAGAGATGATGGTGAATCGAATGATAGTTACATGCTTAAGTGCGAGTTTTTACTCCATTCGAGTAAGCATAAAAGTTTGAGTTTACTCGCCAAAACCTCCACCTGGTCCCCTGACTGGAGGTTCAACATGAGCGCTGTACACACCTGTGTCAGTGCGGCGTGCGTCCCGGCGCGTGTCCCGCTGCAGCGCCACGTACTGCCGCACGAGGCGCGCCACCTCGTGCGCCTGCTCCGCCTGCAGCCGCGTCACGCGCTGTGAGGTGCAACATGAGCGCTGTACACACCTGTGTCAGTGCGGCGTGCGTCCCGGCGCGTGTCCCGCTGCAGCGCCACGTACTGCCGCACGAGGCGCGCCACCTCGTGCGCCTGCTCCGCCTGCAGCCGCGTCACGCGCTGCTGCAGCAGCGAGCCGCACTTCACGTCCAGGAATAGAGTGCCGTCTTCTGAGCGGACCTGCGGAGGGAAAGTTTTGGTTAGTACTTGGGAAAGTATTGCTCTACATTAGGTAGTTTCTGCCTTACATTCGGTAGTTTCTGCTCTACGTTATTTAGTTACTGCTCAACATAAGGCAGTTTCTGCTCTACATTATGTTTCAGCTCTACATAAGGTAGTTTCTGCTCCTTATTATTTATATTCTGTTCTACAGTCATTATTACCTTCCTAGTAGAGATGAGGTCGGCATATGGCCAATGCGTGTCGGTCTCATGCGTAGCCGGCTCTAGCAGATGCACTCCTCTACGATTAAGAGCCAGCACGTGCTCGCGCCACTCGGACGCCGCGCCGCCCGACACGCGCCGCACCGCGAAGAATGACGAGCCGAATAGAGGCCAGCGGGATAGCACCTGCGGGGGAAAGCGGGTTAGTTTATGTTAAGAGTAGGGAAGACTTAAGTCGCTATACAGGGTTTTGCATAAAGGGTGAGCCGAAGGGGTGTGACTTAGGGGGTCATTTTAAACAACTTTTGTTATAAAATTTTCTAAATTCGTGACAATATTTTTTTAAATTTTGCAACATCCTGTAGATTAGAAATGTTTCATACGTCTGAATTTATAGAATAAGTTTCTAATAGGTTATATTCAGGAAGGGGACACGATGAGTATTATTCAAAACTACATAATTATGTAGGTATCTCTCAAAGGTTAACGTATTTTTCAGAATGTTCTATTCATTCAGGCTCAGTTTCACATTTGAGTAAATCTACCTAAGCATGAACTTAGGACCGACTCAACGATGATTCAGCCAATCACAGAGCTGCATTCCATACTCAAACTCTACTTATCTTGACGTTCTCAACTGTGAAACTGACAGTCAGTATCATAAATAAGGATGTTGGAATACCAACATCATTGTATCGATCGAAGTACATAATGCTTTTCGCACAGTAAAAATTCTAATTTAGTACTTAAGAATGCCACAATAGGAAAGAATGTCGGCAATTACTTAGACATGCTGAAGAATTTACCATTCTTAATAATTAACATGACAAGAATTCATAACTGTTAACTAACAGAACAAAACATGCGTCGTTTTATGAGAATGTGTTCCCAAGCAATAAATCTTTTGAGTCAAGTCAGTCAGTTCCCGATGCAGGCAGACCTGATCTAAAACCTTTGAACTACATTCAAAAGGTACTCTTAATATTTATTTATTTATTCAGAGGAAAACTTACAGCTAAACATTATACATAAGAAATTACAGCCTGCAGTAAAAATTCAATCGTCCACGTCCATACGATACATAATTCATTTATTCCAGTACTACTCTGGTAATCAACCAACCTGCAAAACCCTCGACTTGGCAGCGGCGGGGGTCAGCGACCTGGCCGGGGCCCACTCCTGCGCGACCCACGCCGCCCACTTGTTGGGCCTGGGCTCCCTCAGCCCGAGCAGCGGCTTGGGCAGCAGGAACTTGAGGTCGCGCGGGTGCGGCGGCTCGGCCAACCCGGCGGCGCGGTGGAGGAGCGCGGCGACGGAGGCCGCGTCCCGGAGTACACCGGCCGGGGGCGCGCCGCCGCCTGGCAGGACTAGGAGTAGGCCTTCTAGGTAGTCGGGGGCCACCTGTGGGAGAATTTTGGTTGGAATTAGGTCTTAAATATAGAAATAAAAGGTCTTAATATCCTCTATTGTGATGAATTATTTAAGTTTAAGTAAATATTATGAGGTTTATGTGAGGATGAATGTCAGATCTTGACGATAGTCATGTAGATCAGTGTTTTTCAACCTGTGGGTCGCGACCCCCTGGGGGGTCGCGAAGCTTCTGTAGGGGGGTCGCCAAGGGCGAAAAAACTGGGTACTTTAGTAAAAAACAATAAAGACAATTAAAAACTATAAATTTAATAAGAAAGACTCTTTAAAAATACTTTTACTAAAAAATTTCTTATATGCGAAGGTTGAGCTTGTTTTTTATTAATTAAATTATCCCATCGTGCAAAACAGATGTTTTATTAGTAAAATAGCAATTTTGGAAGCGTTGCAGGGATTTCAAATCGACTGGCGCTATATTGAGGTGTTGAGGAGTCTGTACGATGCCGCTGGACATGGCATATGTATAAATGGCGAGTACATGTCACACCTCCGCTTCGCGGACGACATCGTTATTATGGCAGAATCTCTGCAGGAACTCAGCTGGATGATGGAAGTGGCCTAAATGCTGCTTTCCAACGTGTAGGCTTGGGGTATAAACTTGGACAAGACGAAAGTCACGCTCATCAATGCTCACATCGAACCGGAGCCGGTGATCGTTGGTGAGGCAACAATCAAAGTTGTGCAAGAATATGTCTAACTCGGGCAGACTATTTGGCTAGGCAGAAGCAACTTCGACAAGGAGGCTGCAAGGCGCATCCAACTGGGTTGGGCTGCATTCGGGAAACTTCGTCAGCACATATTCTCCTTGGCCATCCCTCAGAGCCTGAAGACTAAATATTTCAACCAGTGCGTCCTGCCAGTAATGACGTATGGTGCAGAGACGTGGACACTGACGGTAGGACTGGTCCACCGATTTAAAGTCGCTCAGCGTGCTAGAGAGAGAGCTATGCTTGGGGTTTCTCTGATAAATCGTATCAGAAATGAGGTTTTCCGTCAGTCAGAGGATTAAGATTACTGACATAGCTGTCAAAATATGCAAGCTGAAGTGCTAGTGTGCTGGTCATATCTGCCGAAGAACCGATAACCGTTGGGGTAAACGAGTTCTTGAGTAGAGACCACGAATAGGCAAACGTAGCGAGGGAAGCCTTCCTGCCTGGTTCAAAGACGACGACAACAAGTATTATTTTTTTTGTAAAGCCAGGTATTTTGTCTTTTTTTTATTTTCATTTCACCCTTGAAAATTTTATTCAAGATATTGAAATGCTCAAAAAAGTCAGAAAGAAAAAGTTTATTTCGATTAAGAAATTCCGGGTCGCAATGGCATTAGTCGTTTGTACCTATGTACGTACATGGCCACACGTATCCGATGTGTGTAATTGTAAAATAATGTGTTTTTAAATCCGATAACCTACTACTTCGAATCCTAATCATGAAGACCATAAATACGTCGTATGGAATGAATATCGGAAAAACCGTAACATACACATAGTTACATATAGGTACATGATAAAAACGGAAAGGGTCAAGGGGGTCGCGAAATATTTTTTTATACCAGGGGGGTCGCATCATGAAAAAGGTTGAAAAACACTGATGTAGATTTATTAGTAGGCGGAAACAACTCTGTGACTCGATGCAATCTAAACAATCCAATCGGCTTGTCCGCTCAACGCAGTGAGGGCCCTGATAGGCCTACCTAAGACAAGCAATATGAGAACTGCCTTGGACACTCTACTAACCTGATTAAACAGCACTTCAGTGTACAGCGGCGGCGCGTCGGTCCTCAGCGGATGGTGCCACACGGAGCGGCAGAAGATGAGGTAGAAGGGGTGGTGCGCGCGCTGCAGCTCCGTGGTCACGTCCAGCACGTACTCGTCGCTGGCTAGCGGCATGGTCAGCGCGTCGCCGGCTACTATGCAGTAGAGGGAGAATTCGGCTCGTTCGGCCTCGCTGGTGACGCCGATCTGTGGGGTGGGAGTGGGGTTAGATAGGGAACGAATTGGGAAAGATACAGAAGCATCTTGAAAACAAGGCGTGTATGCTAAATGTGAAACGTTTCATACTGTCAGATGATCATGTAGGGTTGTCTGCGCTTGAGGGTTATGGAGATGATGGTACAGAGAGTGCTCTTTTAAAGATACTGTGCACAAAACACACTTTGTCATTACAATTAATTTCAGAATCTTAATTAGATAGGTAACCATGGTCCAAATACCTCCGACAAGACTTAAACTTCTTATAGGACAGGGTACTTGAAATTTTTTATAAGGTAAAAACAATATAAGGTCACTTGCCTATATATATTGCCCTAATGACGCGCACTACTACTGACCACTACTCCTGCTAATGGCCGCAGCGACCAAGTAAACTATAAAAATATGCATTTCGCGCCCGTAGCGCAACAGCCAACTATTAATTCGTGGTCTTTTAGCGCGCGATATTCCTTGAATGTTCAATTATTATAAAGTGTGTGTAATTACCAGCTGGCACAGCTCGCTGACGATGTCCTGCACGACGGTGGCGCAGCGCGTGTTGACGACGCGCTCGGCGCCGCCCGGCAGCCGGTACAGCTGGCGCCGCGCCGAGCGGCCCGCCGATACTGCTGTCACCTGGAATGAGGGGCATTGGTTAGTAGGGGCTGGTAGAGGTGTGAAGTGAAATAAAAAAAAAATATAAAATCTAGCTTCTTCTTGAGAAGCATGTATGTATTTTTGTAAATTTTCTTCTATGTATAAGTGAATAATCGATCCAATATGATTCACAATGAGCTGAAATGAATCTTTTTATAGCAACTTGTTGAGCTGTTTCTGTTATCCAGTTTTATAATCACATTTGTTCTGTCGATGGCATAAGTAACCTAATCTTCGACTGAATTGAACTGAAAAATCATTGAATGAGTACGCGACGTCAGCGATCCGTCCGGAGTAGTACCTAATACATTCGCGTCGAGCCTGGTGCGATGCTGTTATTCAATATATTACAACTCGGAGCGGCACGCTAGCGTCGCGTCGACGTCACCGTCCTGCCCTGCCTGCTTGCCCTTATAAACCTAGTAGATCACAGTGCAGTAGTTACCTCCTCCACACTAGGCACGTTTTTGCGTCCCCCACAGCGCAACGTCTTGCGCAGGTTGGCGAGGCACAGCGCGGCCGTGCCCTGGCAGCCGCGCCGCCGGTCCGCCGCCGCCGCTGATAGGTATTCCACCAGGAACGGACTGGAAATAGACAAAGAGGATGATGATAATAGAATAAGAATAAGAAATTTATTGGGTGACAGACTTCAGTAAGTAAAAATAATGATTAGATTTGAGTTATAATAGGGTTCATAGAATAGCTAATCGACGCGATGCGAGCTTACAACACGCGCGACGTCACGCTGGCGCTCTCTCCTATGGAACAGCAGTGGAAGGAAGACGTTTGTGAACGGAAGAATCTGTGCTCGCTCTCAGAGCTGTGCAATGGATTGAACTTCACAAAACCTTTGTCTCGTCATGAATTGCGCTTTTTGCAACCCGTGCTAGTTACTTAATCTATTTCTATGTCAACCTTTATTGACATTTAGTAGCAGTATTACTATTTATTTATTAGGTTTTTCAACAGACACACACTTTAGGCCCGGGTCTCCTATTACGCGCCGTAGATCGCGTCCAGCGACACGCCGTAGGCCGCGTCGTTAGCATCGTGACGCGGCCCACGGAGCGACGCTGGACGCGACCTACAGCGAAAATAGGAGACCCAGGCCTTACATTTATAAAAGAAAACATTACAATACATGCCACAGTGGGCATCCAATTACAGAAAAACACAGCATTTACAACACTATAAAGTAGTACTGACCGCAGCGTGTCGGAGCAGGTGAAGTACGCGGCCAGGATGGACATGAGGCGCCAGGCGCGCTGGCACGAGTCCGCCGCCGGGGAGCGGTTGGACGTCGTCTGCTTCATGAGCTGGCAGTACACCTCGTCGCGCAGCTCCGGCACCGAGTGGCAGTGCTGAGGGGAAAAGGAGTAAAAGTTAGGTATTTTTGAAATTCTTTGAAGACTGGTAGACTACTGAGCCAGTAATCATGTAAAATCGCTTTAAGCGATAAGACCGCCAATTTTGTACATATTTGTTAGTATTTAAGTTATGTAAGTTTCTTTTATGTGTGTGTGTACAAATAAAGAATATTCTATCTATCTATCTAACTAAAATTGGCAGATAGGGGAACCCGGGGTAAGATGGGGTCACGGGGTAAGACGGGTCCCCCCACTTATATGCAAAACTATACATCTTAGGAATCTGAGTAATGAGCCAATAGAAAGGCTTAAATGATTGACCTTAAGTGCGCCAGTGACAGCAGGTGTGAGCGCATGCGTTTTTTGTATAAGCTCAATTGTTTGTATTTTCGTAGTGTCCATGTTATTTTTGACCGGTGGAAACAACGTCACAACACAGTAAGTAAAACAGTGGCATTTTTGGTAATTGTGTGTTTTTATTTAATGTTTGGTACGCTTTGTTTAAATATGTGCAAAATCACTTTAACATTGAAATTATTTTTTTTATGAATTATTTTTTTAAAGAATATAACGTGGGGCAAGACGGGGTATTTTTGGAGGGGCAAGATAGGGTACGGATCTAGCTTGGTTAAGTTTTTTTTTTCTCCAACCCGATATTTGACATTGTAGAAGGGCTCTAAAAGGGCTACAGGGAAGTTAGCTAAAAGACCAAGCAGATACTGCCTACGAAGAAGAATAACAACGAAGATGACTGTGTCTACCTCTACTGTGAGGATATCTACTGTCCTACTTTAAATGTAAGGAAAACTGGGTCGGAATTCAAACTTGCAGGCGTTGAGCTCACACTACAGGTGCTGGTGTTGATGATAAAAACACAGAAGAAGTGTTGTTTGTCTGTTTTGTGCCCCATATAGTATACTTACCCCATCTTACCCCGTACATGGGGCAAGATGGTTTATTTCCCATTTTTTACATTTCTTAAAATAAGTCAATTGCAATGATTACTTTTTTGTCAAATGCTGTGCCAAAGTGTTCGTCATTAAGTTCCTAATGAGCCATAAATAATTGATAACGTTGTGGTTATAAATACCCTGTTGTTTTTTTATTTTCCCTTAGCGACCCCGTCTTACCCCGGGTTCCCCTATAGACCAACACTTGGCTGCATAAAGCTTACCTAAGTGCTCTTCTTTTGAGTGGAATGCCTCAATGGTAGCCGAGAATTACTACAAGGTTTAAGAAGGATGTAGAGAACGAAACATGAAGTATACTATTATCAGAAAAAAACACTCACCATCAGAACAGTATAAACGCATTTAACTTCAGTCAAGTCCTGGTGCGCAGCGCGCTCAGCCGGCGGCAGATCTCCACAGTACGCCCGGATGCAGGTGAAGCACTCGAGGGCGGGCGGCGCCAGGGCGGGCGGGAGACGCAGCAGCGGCGCCCGCAGCGGGGCAGACTGCCATTTCACCACGTCCGTCTGCGCCTTCCACGTCCATTCGTTGCGCTTCGCTTTGCTCTTGAGAGACGAGTCGGCTTTCAGGATCTCCAATCTGGTGGAGGAGACGGGGCACATTGTTAGTTGTTGAGGTGTGAGAGTGGACTGTGAGCGTGATTGGATTGCTGCATTGTGAAAAGAAAAACTGTCTATTATGAAAACAATACGTGAAGGTACATATATTGTTTTATGTGTACTGAATGACATACCAAACTTAGTAAACATTAAGCATGCATAAGTAAACAGCTTTGTGAGATGATAAAGTCTCATCTTACGGTATGTAAAATATTGACACCCAATTAGTTTTGAAACTACCAAAGTAATAGTCATAAGTGTAATTTCATATTTCCTTGTTGTAGCAACTACTTATTGGATAATTCAACAACATTATAATGATTGCGGTGGCGGTAGGTACATGTAGTGTTTATTGAATAACTGCTTTCGAATTCAATAACTCTGCCGATTCATCCGTCTGCTTGATCAAGCAGAAATTCAAGACATTGAGTAAATGTTTTGAGTAATCTTTATTACATTAGGTAATAACAACAATTAAAGTCTGGAAGTAGATACTTACCTACCTATAACAGTAACTTTTTGTAATAGGTATTTAGGTAGGTAACTACTAACACATTAGCTATTATCTCCGATGAAATCTAGTTACGTCTTTCATGTTGGTAAAAATAAGTGTATAAAATATCTTTATTGGTTTTAATTAGGTAATTTATAAGAGCAAAACTTGAAGCATTTATAGGCTACTAATAAATTTTAATATTTGTAGTGAGAACTAGATTGCAATATCGGTGTCACATCATACCACAGATATAGGTACCTGTGCTTCACACCATCCGAGTTGGGTATACTTAATACAATGTAGTTACATAATATTTAATTCAGTAGTAGTTGGAAACTAGAACATTTCAGTCAATTTTAGAATTCTTGCGTATCGTACTGTACAATTTTAGAATTTTATTTTTGATAAGGCAGGCTACAATGAGTCTATGATTAATCTAGATTGAAGTTAGTGAGATTATATATTATGTGTGTTGCATAATACATACTTATTCAATCAATCAATCAATTCAATCAATTCATTTTATTGCAGATATAAAATCCATAAAAAAGAGTTAGTAACAATGTTAACTTACGCTAATGTTAGTACCTTATGCTAAACACAATAATGATAAATAATAAATAAAAAACCGGCCAAGTGCGAGTCGGGCTCGCGCACAAAGGGTTCCGTAGTAAGCACAATAACTTAACCAAAATTACAGTTAAATCAACCTATCTCAAAAACTATAAGAGATACTTTGATCAAACCAAAAATCGTTGAAAGAGTTAATTAGCATGCATCACCTCTATTTTTTTTAGAATTTTATACCCCGTAGTTATAAAAATAGAGGGGGGGGGACATACTTTTTACGACTTTGAGAGCTGATATCTCAAAAACCGTTCACTTTAAGAAAAATGTTTTTTAGAAAACTTTATATCATTTTAAAAGACCTTTCCATTGATACCCCACACGGGTATGTACATCGAAAAAAAAAATTTCATCCCTCAGTTACATGTATGGGGGGCCCCACCCCCAATTCTTTTTTTTACTATTTAGTGTCATATTTTTGTAGCGGTTCATACAACACATATTCCCATCAAATTTCATCACTGTAGTACTTATAGTTTCCGAGTAAATCGGCTGTGACAGACGGACAGACGGACAGACGGACATGACGAAACTATAAGGGTTCCGTTTTTGCCATTTTGGCTACGGAACCCTAAAAAGTGTAAGTACACAGGTGTAAGCCTACTCACCGATCCTCCGTCCACCACGGCCGGACATGCAGACTGCACCAGTGGCGCAGGATCGGGGAGTCCCACCTGTCCACCAACGTACCTAGCAAGCTGTTGGAGCTGGCGCGCACTCGCCCGAGCAGAGACGCACGCCTTTTCCGTAACACGGCATGGAAGCCATCGGTGTGCGCCTCAGCAAACGTATTGGTCATATTTAACTCTTAAGTCTTTACAAACACCAATTACGTTTAGCAAGACCCCTGGTATACGTAACTAATAACTATTAAAACCTGTATTTTTGATTATGCTGCTAAAAATAAATTTCGGGGTTTACAACGTTATGTAGATTAGATACACATTCATATTTGGATCAGAATTTTATTAATGAATACTAGGCATCTAATTACGAATTATTAATACCATGTAAAGTACTAGAAAAACTTATAAAAAGTAAGTTATATTATAGTGGAAGTGATTGCTAATTACTAGTATAATTACAATTCGATTGTTAATTAAACTTTACCAAAATCACAGCGCTCCGTATAATAAACAATAATTAGAAAAGGCCCTAAAATTTTATAATTATGCAAATTAATTACGCAAGAAGGCTCGTGAATTTGTAGCCCAAACATAAATTACCGCCTATTTGAAAAATCTCTTACTTAAATGTGTGTTTCTTCAATATAGTGTGTCGCATGAATTATTCATGAAGCCATAACATAACGAAGTAATATTGCTAATTTTATACAAGATTTATTTAGTATGATATCCGTTGCCGCAGGTTGCATAAAACTTCCGGAAATAGCTAATTTGGTTCTTAGATACCAGCCGGCCCTTTATACGTGTCTTTAAAAAACTATTACTTTTTTCGATTGAATGTTGTTTTTTTTTAAGATTTTTCCAAAGCCAGCCCTATGGTCCCTTGAGTATAAGTATAGAACGTCGTATAGAAACACTAAAATAAGGCTGAAATTTTCTCTGAATGTCGTCGTTAAAAATACGTAAATAAGTTCTTGCATGTGTTGCCATAATTGGTAGAACACATTGCATACACACAATAGTGCAAAACACTGCCAAACACGTAAAGGGGGCGGAAATGTTATACCGGCGCGAAGTTTCATACAATTCCGCGGACAAAACGCATTCAATGTAAATTTAACAAGCGGAGGAGCCGACGCAATGCCTAACTAACCGTTAATACGCGTCCATTGTTACATACAGTTCCTACAAATTAAGTAAGTACTGTCACGATTGGGAGCGTATAGGCCTCCTCTACCTAGGTAGTTTTTTAAAATCTTCGGTAAATAGGGCGTTGGTGTGGGGGCTTGGGGATAATGTTGGACATATTTGAAGATTATGTTTTTAAATCCATATTTATTGACAACAATTATAAACAATCAAGTTTAACCTATGTCTGCCACCGCTCATATACAATGTAGGATACTAATGTATTAAATGTATCTTAATATGGTAGATCAAAACCAAATGCAAAGCTAAAAATGCTCACAGAAACGGATTCCCTTCATCATCAGACGTCAAAGGCACTATATCCGAAGTTTCATCGTCACTACCACTGGACAAGCTATCGCTGGATATATTCGCGGAGCGATCGATCGACCGGTCGGCCGACATCGCGCTACAGACTGACTCGCAATCAACTCTGGCGCCTCGGCGAAAGTGAAAGAGGAAGGATTAGCAAGCTCGTGCGTACTAATTGATTCTGAGTAGGTACACCTGTTTGTTTATGTTCTGAGATGTAATGTCTACGCGTTAGGTCAATAAGTCAAACTGGTCCAACGGTATTTGGGACATTAGGTCGTTATGAAGCGTGGCTATAGCGATAATATTAAATTAGATGGATTGAGTAACGCCAGATTCGTATTTATAGAGTTACTATAGAAAATAAAAATATTTTAGACTTGCCTCATCGTTTGATTTGGATTAGGCAGTACCGTTTTGATTGACGCTGCAAGAATTGCAATTGCAGACTTAATTTCTGAATTCTCATTAGCTTTTTAATTGCTACTGCACTTGTTCGCTCCGTTATGGCATGTCAGATGGAACACATGTATCTAACTGTTTTCTTTAAATGTAGACAGGTAGGTGCTCGTAACTACTATGAAAACATGTTTTATGCGTTAACGCATACAATTATATGCGCGGTAAGTGTTGGTTAATGTGCCTTCCATTTCTTCAGGAACCTGATGCATAATTCGAGTCATTCACCCTCTAATTTGTCAATCGACATCAACAGAAATGCTCACTTAGCAGTAAGGGAGCATTAAATATTAGAGTCTTACTAACTACTTCGTATCCAAAGTACAAACACACAAACCACAAAACTTCCTGCCATCGAAATATAATTTTAACGCTTTTTGGGAAATGTGAAGTACACACCTACATATACATAATAGTGGTCACATTATTAACTTAAAAAAGAAAGTAAGAGAAACAGCTTTCAAACAATTTAATAGTTAGTTCCTGTGATATCTCGACTCGACGCAGCCAAACAATTGCCGGTGACACAATTTACACCCGTGATCACACACTTTCCAATTTACCGAGAAACATACGCACTCACAGTTTTCCTCACAAAACATATTAGGGCTCGATGTTTCAAATAATACAGTTAAAACAATAATGCTCTACAGGAAACACAAAAAAGTTTTCATCACTGATTTAATTTTAACGGACAACCAATTTGCTAAATGCAATGCACTATTCGATCCAAACAATTGCACACTTGAAATAATTACGTTGGAATAGTCACGCACTGAGCACGAATCATTTATTAAAAAAATCATATGTTTAGCTGTCAAGTTAAAAGGAAAAAAAATACTTGCAGATAATATTTTATGCTGCGCAAATCGACACACGGCATGTTGGCAGGTCAGAATAATTCTGAATGGATCAGAACAAAGGTAGGCATTCCCAGCGCCGACCTCAAGACGCTCCGCCCGATGCTACACAATGTACAGTAACACTACAATTACCCGCACATGTAGGGTATTTACAGCACAGTGGCTGCGTCGGATGTCCCGTGCGCCCGCGCACCTGATTTTGTTAATAGATATCCAGCAGTTTCCTATGCGTTATTGTTAAGGGTTTTGTATGGTACGGTCATTAGAATGCACGATTTAGCCTGGGTATTATTGTGCGTTTTGTAGAGATCAGCAGTACATTACCTACATCAACTAGCGTGTTACTAAAGTCAAATGTTAGATAAGCATTATATTAGTAATTATGCCTGCCGATAGAAACATATCCATAATACTTCAAAGTATAGCAATCATTGTATGTACTTATTGCAAATGAAACAAATAAACTTTTTCGAAATCAGAATGTTTCCTTCCGGATGTAGGTGTAAGCGACGCGTTACAATATATACCTAACCTACCAACCAGTCACCCCACACACACACACGCATTGTTTAGTTGTAGTCAAATAAATTACTTAAATACCTAGTTAGCCATTAATATTAAATCCACAAACGTTTGCAAAACACTTGCACAATATCCGTTGATTTTAGATTAAATTGCTGATAAATACGTTAGATTTCATACAATGACAAAAAAGCAACAGCAGTAAGTAGTCTTCCAAGAATTATAACAATTGTTATTGTACTAAAAAGACTATTGGATGTGCCAAGCAGTATTTCATAAAAATATCCTACCTAACTTATACGGGACTACCATAACTTAGTGTTAATATACATACTATTCTTACATTCTGAGTTTGTTACTGTATGTTTAGTGTACTAACACTGTAACTGAGCTAATCTAGTGGATGTGGATAGGGTTGTCAAAACGTTGGCCAACGTTTTTATAGCTCATTGTTTCGGACTCACACCGTTGGGTAAGGAAGGCCTAGTTCTCATTGCGAAAGTGTAGCTTGAAGATGATCTTTAGATTATATAGGACGTTCCGAACCTAACATCTGTTGTGTTAGATAATGTTTACAAGACTGCTTACACAAACCTAACATAATTACCTAAGGCATTTATTGATTTAGTAAAGCTAATGAAACGTATGAAATTTGACCTATACAAAGGTTTAGGTTTACGTAAGCCTTAAAATCAATCGTATAATATTATGCCGTTCATAACACATACGTATACCTACCTAAGTACCTAATGTACACCATATTATACTTACAAAAGTATTACTAATTAAATGCGATTTCAAATTATTGGTGGGACGATCCAACATAGAATTCTAGTATAGAGGTTTAATTTGACCTTCTCTAATCTCTCTATATTTCAACTTATGTGCCTTAATTACACTGAGGTTTAAGCTTTCTACATGAAATCTACCTTTATGTGAAAACAAAGGTTCAAATAAGAAAACAGAGGTAGGTAAAACCTGTATGTTCTATGTAATCTATCTACAATAAAAGTGAGGAAAGTAGGACGGGTAATATTTTAAACGAGCATGAGCATATAGCAATCATCATAAACAGGGTGACCTCTTCTTTCAATAACAAAACAATGAGTCAGTTGCATGCAGTTTAGATGCTGTGAAATGACCTGACACTGAAATTGTTTTACTGTCAAAAACTTTATTGCTAATTACTTTGTAACCTGAATTTCATTACAACCTAGATTTTTTGTTGGCACAAAATACATAAATCACGTTTATCTTCGTGAGAAATGAGCTCGATCTCCCTATTTATAATTTTAATTAAAAAACAAAAATAACATCTTGCCTATGAAAGCTGACAACCCTAAATTGAAACAAAGTTGGACACATTGTTTAGCAGAAAAAGTTCAACTTTAGTTCCTAGAACAGTATTGTTAGGGAGCTCTATACTCTCATTCATCTGGTGCAGTGTTAAGTCTTTACTGTTTTTATCAATCTATTGTCGATGCCAGAAACAGCTACCAACTACCATATTATAATAATTGTATAGGAACATTCATTTAATCGAGACGGTTATTGATTTGTTTTCAGTCGTGATAGGTAGGAATATTTTCTTATCCTAACTAATATTATAAATGCGAAAGTAACTGTGTGTGTCTGTCTGTCTGTCTGTCTGTTACTCTTTCACGCCAAAACTACTGAACGGATTTGAATGAAATTTGGTATACATATGGTCTAGACCCTGGGAAAGAACATAGGCTACTTTTTATCCCGGAATTCCCACGGGAAAACTTTTTAAGGCGAAGCGAAGCTCGCGGGAACAGCTATAAATTCATATAAAAAAGGTTGTTCAGAATGAGCTTCCAAGTCACGCCCCTTCGTCTTACTTTGCCACTTTTGACAACACTTATAGTACCCAGTATGCATATCCTCACCACTGTAACCCACGTGATGGATAAGTACTTACACGTCGCGACTCGCGAGCTTTAGACAATACGTAGACTATCTACTAGATGCGTAATCATGACGGCATAAAGATGAATACCTACAAATTTCTCTTGACCCGCTGTTTTCCGTTAACTAAGGCTATCATTATTTATCGAAAGTGAATTTGTAAAATTACTTATGCAGAGGTTCCGACCACGTCATAATAAGATTTCGCATTATTGTTCAACCTTTGAATAGAACCGACCTTTTCAACTTTTATATAATTCGAGGAAGGCTTGCTTTTATTTTAGAACAGAAAGTTAGGATTAATATAATGATCTAACGACCTTTAAGGTTACTGGAGGAGGCGGTAAGTGACAATAAAATTAAATATAGGTAACATTATTATTAAAGGTAAGTACTTATGACCTAGGTTCACCTACCCTATTTAATAATAATGTTTCCTCCTTTACTAGCCCTGAGGTCGTTGGTCATTGAGATAGAACCTATAATGAAGAGGCCATCAATCCAATAATGCCATCTATATGTAGTTCGTAGACTAGACGGGAGGTTAAGATCGTTAACAATAGAGTGAGAGGTTTAAAGACACCGCGCAAATATAAAAGTTCTTCAGTCGAACGCTAGATGGCGTGGTTCAAGCGATAAATTAAACAGAGTATGCAGGTACCCCCACTTTGAAAAGTTAACGTTATGCTAGTATTTCCAATATATTAAACACACGCTCAACATATCATCTGTTTGTGTTGGATAACATGATAGAAGCGTTATTTTATTCTTATAATCATGCCAAAATATCTTTCAGTTGAGGCTAGTATGCCTAGTTTACTCTGTTTACTGCCGTTTATAGTAAGAAAACAATTAGCAAGTACTCACTCAGGGCTCTGCCGGAAGTGATCGACGGCGAACTGCAACAGCGGATGTCTGCCGTCGTGCTGCGGCGTGGACTGGTCCCTCCTCTCGTCTCTTATCTCCCTCTCCCGCGATCTGTCTCTGGATCGTTCTCTCTCCCTATCTCTTTCTCGCTCTCTCTCCCGTTCCCTCGGCGGCGGCGAGGCGGCCTGTGCTCGTCGCTCCATGAGCTCCGACTCGTCGCGAGACTCCCTGGAGTCTCTGATCTCGCGCATCTCTCGAGACTCCCTCGACTCCCGAGTCTCGCGAGTCTCGCGGACGTCCCGCTCCTTAGAAACGCCATTGGTCGTCGGTTTCTGTTGTACCTGGAACAATGCAAATAAATAAGATATTAAAAAATATTCGTTGAATTAAAGTTATTGTAAGGTTCACAGTGAATGGGTTAATAGTTTCGATATAGCTTATAATTAGGTAAACTAGTATGTACGCTCACGAGCAATAAAACAGTTCCACCTGCCATCGACGTTTTATATGTCACTGGAAAATTTTAATTGATTGTGAGTGTATTTAATGGCTATAGAAAACTGATCCTGTAATGTTTCACAAAGCCAGTTAAAAACTAATAATTACGATCACAATAACTGTAAGTGTTCCAGCGATCACGATCACGGAGCGCAGATGTGGAGAAAGAAAACGATGATCAAGATGTGCGCGAAAGCGTGAACTGTCCGAGCCGAGAAATAACTCACGAGGCCACACGAACACTAGCTCTGCTATAAGATGGAATTAACCGAAATTAAAACCAACTAGGTAGTATGAAAATTGGCGTATGTGAAGGGTGCTGCTAAAGTATAGGAGGTATATTTTTAGTAAGCCAAAAAAGGTGACATAAGTCGCCATATTTTGTTCTAAGTTTTGATTAATAAAAAAGTAGGTAGGTTACAGACGAATAGAGAACCTCCTCAGTCGGTTAAAAATTTGAAGCACTCAACTGGCAACGACACTCATATGTAGGTAACTCGGGACATTAATATAAATAATGCAATGATGCAAACTGGTAATCAGTAAATAAAAATAATACAGTCATGTTAGTAAATAACTAATACAACATGTCACTGTATATTAAACACAAATCAATTGCAAAAACGGATGTAGCACGTTCCTTAGTTGGGTAACTTTCGAGTTTCAAACCGCCGAGTCGGCGTTGTTCTATGTTTCAAACTAATAGATACTAAACTAACTAACGTTCATGGATTGAAATTGGAAAACTCGAATAGGGCTAACTTTAATCTCTAAATTATGTAGGTACTTATTATCCTAATTTGGGACATTTTTACAGCAACGCTTTAAAAATGTGCCAAACGTAACACGCTCTTGAGTGTGTTATCCATTTTCAGTTAGGTACCTAGGTCCCTCCCAGTACCTAGATAAGTTGTAAGTTTAGTTTGTTGTATGGTAATAGGTAATAAGAGATATTTGAATAGCCTTACATGATAAAAGGACCATTGAAGAGAACATTTAGTCATTAGTGTTTATTGCAGTTTATTGTCAAACATTTTTCAAGCCGGAAAAATATGTTGTTTTTACCTTTGGTTTTCGTTTAAGCGTTTTTCTACTGAGGGTTCTCATAGCGTCGTAAAAGGTATCCATTTTCGACAAGAAAGTCATCGAAAGTAGTCGTTTATAAACTTAACACTTTTTCGTTTCGGTATCACAGTTTTTACACTGTTTAGTTTGAAGTGTCGTTAATTCGATAAGCCGGCTTGTCAATGCTTGGTTTTTACATACACAACACTTTATGCGTTTACGTTTTTCGATACGTCTCGAGGTGATTTGGTAGCGATTATCCACACTTTCCACTTTCACTTAAGAAATAAATATGTAATACTAATGGCGCACTAAAACAATTTGTCCTTAGTACTAAATAGTGTGAGACAATACAATTTCCGCGCTGCGTTGGCGGAGTGCAGCGGCGGTATGCGCGTGCGCCGGTTGCACACTGCCCGCCATCTTTATAAATATTGATGCAATCTCTATAGCTCGCTCCGATTAATCGCTAATTTCTTTCATAATTCGAATAGCCGTTCGGCTTTTTACCTGTTCTGGCTGAAAGAAGCAGTTATGTGCAGTGGGCGTATACACGGGAGCGCACGCGCCGCACATAGTCAATTGTTATTTAGTGGCTGCGGCGGCTATCCCGTTACGCTCGTTTAAACGAAGCACTGATATGTTCACAACATGTCCACGGACAGTGGACAGACCTGCTGAAACTACTGAACCGCAGTAATTCGAGACGTAAACCACAAAAAGCCGTTTGTTTTTGTTTAGATTTTACCAATTCATCAACCGTGACTGATTTGGTTCAGCTATAATAATTAACTTGGACAGCAAGGTCGTTTTGACCAAAACAACAACTATGTAGCTTTAAAAATGCGTGTCAATATTTTTTTGTCATCATGATCGACAAAAAACATAAAAGGCAATTTTGGTGCTTTACCTGGTGCGAGAAATCAATGGAAAGTCAGTTCACTTAACATCAGAAGATAGTGAGAGTGAAAATAATTTTGTATCATAACGATTATGGAAGTTACAAAACGTCCAAAACAAGTGACTACAGAGAGTCTGCCTTGTTACCAAAGATCTAGGATATAGGTAGGATGTCGGCAGCGGAGTAGAACAGAGCGCGGTCGGTCGTCTAATTGATTTCGATGTCAAGTGGCTCGGCGAGGCGGAAGCGAGTGGTCGACATAGGCCCGGACCGGTACCGTTGTAGGAGCGGCCGCGGGGGGGCAATAGCACGGATGCGGCGGAACCTGTCTGTTCGCACCTCCGTATCGTCAGCGAGGAAAATGTGCAGGAAGAAAGTGGCTTACTTCAGTACGTTACTTGGGGTGCTATGTTCGGTGATTGAGGTGAGGTGACAAGCAAATTGAAATGTATGACTATAGAGCTTCAAACTGTCTGACTGTGCACAGCCTACGGTGCCTACAAGTAAACACTTCGCAATCAAGCATTGGCTATGCATTTATTCTATCCGCAGTTTCGACTCGCATCAAGTTACAACACGGCAATTTGTTGCACTAACGCGTCGCTTCACAGAAGATGCTATATTAATGACCAGCAGTAAACAGTGCATTAACTATGTATCTAGGTACCTGTTTGGTATTATAAAGCTGCTATCAGACGCAGCGACATTGATGTATCGCTTGAATAATAACATTTGTATGCGACAGTATACCGATGTGCACGGCGAGAGTGAAACCTGCTCCTAGAAACTAGTGCTAGCCTCCAGGAAGTCTAGGCGATGACAGACGGTTTTTGTAAACCGCTTTATAGACTTCGAGTCTGGTCAGTTTAGTACTTTTGCGAAATAACACCTCTACGAGTTACGTGAGCTGTAGCTGAGATATTTAAGCGGGTATCAGGTAATGTGGAATCCGAGAAACCCATTTGCTGTACGAATTAATTATTGGGTTTCAATTAATGCATATTTCCGTCATGTTAGGAAACCATTCGTGGACATTGCGATCTACATTCAGGAACTGTCGTAACTTAGAATGTAAAATATATATTAATTATATAGCGTCATATTAGTTATTGATTCCAACTTAGTATATTATAACATTAAAGATAATACACACACACACAGATATTTGTTCTCGGGTCTTGCATGTGCCCGTAAAATGGCAATAGGCCCGCCCCCTATTACATTGGGACTAACATAACACTCTGGCGAAAAGTGGGTGCAGCAATGCACCTCTGCCTACCCCGCAAGGGAGTACATTAGTACAGTGAGTGTGTGTGTGTGTGTGTGTAAAGATAAGTAAATTTTAGGTTTTGACCCAGCTGTTCTATATCTGTTTATTAAAACTGAGTCGTTCATTTATATGTGTTGTAGGTGTAATATGCTCACATAGTGAAATCACTAGTACACTACTTTTGGCCCACAACCACAATCGTGCCATAGTGTAGTTAACACGTTCATGACAAGTATTCTCATTAGCAAGGTGATAACTTGCTTTACTATCGCGTGCAACACTTGCAACTGTACACCTAGTGTCCACCTCATTATTATACACATGTCAAATATTGACGGGTACAATTTAAATCATCACCAAAAAAAATATTTGTACGCTAATACATTGCACCAAAAAAAATAATCAAAACCAAATTAATTAAACCAACTCCAAAATCGAAATCCCAAAAAAATACATTTACCTTCCAAAATAAATAAACACGCCTCCAAATAATTGCAAGTTTACAACAGATAATCTTTTTTGTCACCAAAACGGATAAATCATCACCAAATCATGTGTCCTATAATATTGTAGAAATGTTGGCACTATTTACACACCATAAAAATATATGAACATCATTAAAATTTATTTCAAACCAAATAAGGTTGCCGTCCCCGTCCCGTCCCCAAGGTCCCCAAGGTCCCCAAGATGCCCAAGTTCCCCTAGGTGCCCAAAGTGCCCAAAGTGCCCAAGATGCCCAAAGTCCCCAGGTCCCCAAGGTCCCCAAGGGCCCCAAGGTCCCCAAGGTCCTTAAGGTCGCCAAGGTCTTCTAGATCTCCAAGGTCTCCTAGGTAACCCTAGGTCCCCAAGGTCACCAAGGTCGCCAAGCTCCCCACGATGCCCCAAGTCCCCCAGGTCCCCAAGGGCCCCAAGGTCCCCAAGGTGAATAAGGTCACCAAGGTCGCCAAGGTACCCAAGGTGCCTAAGGTCCCCAAGGTCGCCAAGGTACCCAATATCCCCAAGGCCACCAAGGTCGCCAAGGTCCCCGTCCCCATCCCCGTCCCCGTACATATTCCCATCCTTATCTTAATTCGCATCCCTATCACCACCCTTATTTGAAGATATTATAAAGATATATTATAGTAGGTACCTACTAATTATTTATTTCTAATAATTAGTATTTTAACTAGTAACTTTGGTTTAGGGTACAATTATTATTTTTTGGCTTAGCAGGGTTACTAAATTGGTACTCATAAAATAATATATTGGTTACATCTACTTAGCGACAATATAGTTTATCTTGTTTGAAATAAATTTAAATGGTGTCGATATCATTTTATGGTATACAGTAAAAAAATAATTGGTACATTTCTGCAATATTATAGGACACATGATTTGGTGACGATTTATCCGTTTTGGCGGAGATTTCGAATTTATTGGAGGCGGAATTGAATATTTTTTGGTGGAGGTTTAAATACAAGCCAATATTGACCACCTCATTATTATAAACATTTATACCACTATCTATTAATTTTACATGTAAGTTGTATGGTTGTACCTAATTATTTTATTTGTAATCTGCATGAGTGGAAACGAATACCTTTAGCTTCCTGTTATTTAACAGCATGTTATTGTTACAATAAATATGAATTTAAAATACAATTTGTAACTAAAATAAAATTGTGGCATAGTAGAATATAAATATGTATTCATTTTTACGAGCGCTCGTCACTTTGCAGTCAATTTCATACCCATTGGTATTCTAACTGTTAACATTGTGACTACAAATATTAGCATAGTTCTCTTTGTTAGAACATGCGGTACCTAAGCAGGGGCCATTAGCTGAATGCGAGCACTAAGCTATGTAAATACAGATCACTTTCTCTGGGGAGATGAATAGATGTTGAGAATGGAAATCCTGGCTTTCAACAGTTATTAACCGTTCGACCGACAGTTTGGAATCAGTTGCCTATCCCGTTATATCGGACTTATGTTTATTACTGCTATACTGATAGGGGAGCACAGTTATAAGAGGGGAAAAGTGTTTTGAACTTAATAAGTTAAACGCAAACTAACGTTGCTCGGTGTGGAAATTGAGCTGTCTTTGTTATTATGATATATAAATTCATTGTCTTTTTTGTATGTACCTAGGGGCCGTCCATTAATCACGTGAGGTCGTTTTTCTAATTTTTTGACCCCCCCCTCCACCCTGGTGATATTTGGTGACGTTTGAGACAACCCCCCCCCCTCTCCCCTCCTGGATCACGTGTATTTTTTTGGAAATCTATGTAAAGGCTATTTCTGAAAAGAAATTTAAAAAAATTGCAACGACTCGGCGCGGTCTTTCGCGGCTATCTATAGAATCAACCTAGCGCTTTTTGACAAAAAATTAATACACGTGATGTCTAACGAGACCCCCCCTCCCCCTCGTGATGTTTCGTGTGGTTTTCGGTACCCCCCCCCTCGGAGCCTCACGTGATTAATAGACGGCCCCCTACTTACATAAAATATAGTGATCATTTATCACGTTTTCATAAGTAACTATTAGCTATTTACCCTACCCTATCAACAACCCAACTCGAATTAAAAACTCGACACGAACACCATCGAAGCTCGTGTTTCAATTAGCATAATGCATCGTGATTCGTGAATGAGCCGTCAGGTGGCGGGACAGAGGGGTGACACTAGCTTACGAAAAACTAATTTGAGCGGTCCTGTGCTAACCACGACTCTGTGTTGTTGCATTAAAATACAGACAGCTTCTGTGCGTTGGTTTATATGATATGCTAGAGTAAGCCTCCTGGCGTTGGGCATTGTACCGCACTTCCTGTTGATGCATCACGGGATGCCATGCACTTGCGGGGTTTAGTGGATTGTGGAATGTTCTCGATATACCTACCAATACAAATGGCTTATTAGGTAAGTCACAGTACAGGGACAGTTAAATGCTAATCAAAATTTTCGCGGCAAAGCGTACCTACTTACGTAAAGATATGTAGAGTACCTAGCTATTTGAAGAACACAATGATTATGGCGACCAAATTGCATAGTGGTTAGTGACTCTGACTACTGAGCCGAAGGTCCCGGGTTCGATTCCCGGCTGGGGCAGATAGGTATTTGTTTAAAAACGGATATTTGTACTCGGGTCTTGGTTGTTGATATTTATATTTAGTATGTATCTATGTATTTGTGTAGATATATCAGCTGTCCGATACCCATAACACAGGCTCTGCCTAGCTTGGGGTCGGATGGCCGTGTGTGAGATGTCCCCACATATATAAAATATATTTATTTATTTTATTTGCTTAACGAGTTATGTAATTCAATTTGATAAAATCCTAACAATGCCTAGTTAGTACGAAACAAAATCATTGCTATGAGAACTGTACACGTAACATATTGTAGGGATGATATGTACTCAGGTAGTGACGTAGGGTACAGAGTTAATATAAGTCTCAACTTATTATTAAATAAATGAGTATTTACTGGACAGTCGCGTGTTTCACTTGTCTCGCCTAAGCCATCCCTTACATGGCGACCCTGCCATGTTTGGCAGCGTTTCGGGTATCGCGTGCAAAATAAGTGTGACAAAATGCATCGCATAATATATTATATCGTCGTGTCGCGCGCGCAAGGACCTCTAAAACTGTTGGTGTTGTGTAAAAATTACTAAAATGTGTAATTCCGTGCCCCCTCCGCGCCAGGAAAATAATAACTTCATGACACAAGTTGGGCTGAAAAATTCTTTGAACCAAGAATCAAATAATATTCTCGGTCACTTGAATCACATGAACTGGTATATGTTCCTGCTGCTGTTGATGCTGGCTGTTGTGATATTGTTTTTTCTGGGCCGATATATCAATATAAGCTGTAACAAGAAGATAGAGCGGCGTGCGGCGGCGCAGAGCATGAGACTGCGGCGAACCACTTCGGGCACTGGCATGGGCGCTGGTGATGATGACGACTACAAGCGGCAGCACTTCGTAAAACAGTGATATAGTGAGAAAAAGTGATTAAAAATATGGCCTCTAAAGTGCAGTGAGTACCAAGTGCGTTAAAAATTAAAGTCTATCGGGACAATTATTATCGTCGCGTATCATATTACTCAATACTATGTATCATTGTAACTGTTAAGGGTAAGGTATTCTTATTATTTTGCATTATTATGTTATGGAAGGTATTAAACAGTTCATAGAAGAATTATTAAAAGTTAAAACATATTTAATAAAGATAGGATCAACTAGAAGGAGAGGAGAAATTTTAGAAAAAAAATTAGCTGAGGCAAATGTATTAAAATTGCAGTTTGAAGCTTTGTTACATGAAAAAAGTTGTGCCTTAAATGTCGTAAGTGATGAGGAAACATTAAGAAATATATATAGGGATACTGATAAATTTGAAAAAATATATAAAGAAATTATATTATTGTGTAAAAAAGAAAACGAAACAAGTGGAAAAATGGATTTTGATTTAAAGGTAGCTCTGAATTTATTACCTGTTATGACAGACGAACTTTCTAACACAAAACAGTTAATAGACGGGGTAGAATATTATAATTCTGTTTTGAAAAAAGAATCGACAAATAATTTAATTGCTTTTATACTAAAAAGCCGACTTTCCCAAAGTGCGAAGCTGAAATTGGAACAGAATTATGATACTGTATCCGATTTACTGAAAGATATGAAAGAAAGGCTACTTCCTAAGAAGTCCGCAAGTGCTATTCAAAAACCAATGATGACTTTGAAACAAAATGATTTAAGTATTGATGAGTTTGGCAAAAAACTATCAGAAATGTTTGTTGATCTAACAATTTCTCAATCAGAAAACAACTCAAACAGCTTTGATGTTTTAAAGCCACTGAACGAACGTCAAGCGATAAAACAATTTGCAGAAGGTTTGCGTAGTCGCAGGTTAGGTACTGTTATTTCTGCTAGAAACTACACATCTTTAAAAGATGCCATACAAGCGGCAGTTGATGAGGATGCTCCATCGTCACAGGCAACTGAACTTTTTACCATACAGAGAAATAATAATAACCGTAATTTCAGAGCCAGGACATTCCGTAACCAAAGGGGTGCTCCATTCTCGTCGTCGAGTTATCAACAAAGAGGTGCATACTCCAGTCGAGGTCGTGGCTATGCTAATACCTCATCTGGTAGAGGATGGCGAGGACAACCGTCGGGACGAGGCTACATGCGACCCCGGAGAGGCAGATACACAGGTAATTCTAATAATTACTTTAACAGGGGACGCCGCCCGGAGCAGATTCATGTCTTAGAGTCAGACAACAATTCCAAATGCATTCCAGAAAACCAGTTTTTTCGTGACTAATCACCATATATATGTGTGCAACGACAACTGTCATATAAATTTATCCACTAACCAAAACTATGTTTATACTTGGCTGTTAGATACAGGCGCCTCCATATCGGCAATAAAATATAAACATGTCAGAGAACATAATCTTCCAATCCATAAAGGTAGCATCGTCATAAATGGTGTAGGTGGCAAAGTCCAGGCTATGGGATATATTTACTTACCGCTGCTTATCGATGATCAAGTTTTGACGCATGTGTTTTATGTATTTGAGACACTGCCTTGTAAGGCTGACGGCATAATAGGACAAGACTTTCTGAATAAGTATAAGGCTGTTTTAAATTTCAAAGATAAATACATCTCATTTCAAAATAATTCAACTATATTCAACATTCCACTTATAATGAATAATGATTCTTCAACTCAAAATAACTTTAATATTCCAGCTAGGTCAGAATCTATACATTTTCTTAAAATTGATATGAAAGAAGAATGCTTGGTTTGTGCAAGTGAGATTCAGGAAGGGGTGTTTATTGCTAGTTCTCTAGTTGCCCCAATTGACGGTCAAATACCGATCCAAATTTTAAACACGACTGAAAATAACTTGACCTTAAATGAAATTAAACCGCGTATACAAAAGGCTTGTGATTACGACATTTGTATTCTTAATGAAAATAAAATTGATGCAAATCGCGTAAAACAATTATTTTCATCATTAAAATTAAATTACCTAAATAAAGAGGAACAAGCCTCCATAGAAAATTTATGTGCAAAATATTCGGACGTATTTTTTTTAAATGGCGATAAATTAACTACGACTCCAATTTATAAACATACTATTCACTTGAAACCGGGCACTGATACCGTTTATTCTAAGCCGTATAGATTACCATATTCACAAAAAGCTGAAAAACAAAAACAAATTGATGAAATGTTGAAACAAGGGATTATTGAACCCAGTCAAAGTGAGTGGTCAAGTCCGGTACTTTTGGTTCCTAAAAAAACCGACGTCAATGGTGAAAAGAAATGGAGATTGGTGATAGATTACCGAAAATTGAACAACTGCATAAAAGACGATAAATTTCCGCTTCCGAATATTGTAGAAATTCTCGATTCTTTATCCGGAAGTATATACTTTTCTCATTTAGACCTATATCAAAGTTATTATAATGTTGAGCTAGATCCAAACAGTCGTAAGTACACCGCATTCGACTCTGGGCAGTATCAAATGACTAGGATGCCCATGGGTCTTAAGACAAGTCCCAGTTCATTTTCCAGAATGATGTCTATAGCTATGTCTGGTCTTTCTTACGAAAAATGTCTAATATATTTGGACGATTTAATTTGTTTCGGGAAAAATTTAGAACACCATAATAAAAATTTACAGGCAATTTTTGAAAGACTGCGAAAAGTGAACCTTAAATTAAACCCATCAAAATGTACTTTTTTAAAAAAGGAGATACTTTATTTAGGCCATGTTGTATCAGCTGATGGAATTTTACCAGATCCTGATAAAATTACAGTTGTAAAAAACTACCCAATTCCTAAAAACACGGATGAAGTAAAGAGATTTGTGGCGTTCGTCAACTATTATCGAAAATTTATTCCTAATTTCGCGGAAATAGCATATCACTTAAATAAAATGTGTAAGAAAAATGCCGTATTCGAGTGGGATGATAACTGTCAAAAGTCTTTCGAAACGTTAAAAGAAAAAATAATTGGTCACCCTATTCTGCAATATCCCGACCTATCGCAAGACAATGAGTTCTTACTACAGACTGACGCATCAAATTACGCTCTCGGAGCGATATTATCGAATAAAGATAACAGGCCGGTAGCTTTCGCTAGTAGAGGACTAAATAAAGCGGAAAAAAATTACCCAATTATTGAAAAGGAATTATTGGCCATTGTATGGGCTGTGAAACATTTTAGGCCATATTTATACGGGCGAAAGTTTAAAATTTTTACGGATCATAAGCCACTAGTATATTTATTTGGTATGAAGGACCCTTCAAGTAGGTTGACCAAGTTTCGCCTTACTTTGGAGGAGTACGATTTCGAGGTAGTATATGTGAAAGGAACAGATAATGCGGCTGCAGACGCATTATCCAGGATATGTGTGAGTTCACAAGAGTTAAAAGAGTTGAATGAGCAAGTTATGAATGTGATGACGCGTGCGCAATGCAGGAAAGCGACTCAGGATTCTCGGGATATTACTATTCCTACCGACTGCCGGTCTGATCAACCGAAAGTTGTAGAAATGTGTAATAAACCGCAGGATTCGGTAGAGCTTCGATTTATAGATAATACTTACTTGCGAGAATTGAGATTAAGAAAAGATATAGATAAAGAGAGCAATTATTTATGTTATGATTCAAGTAAAAATATGATATATATAAAACTAGCTTCTCGATCACAACCGACGCCAAGCGCTTTTGTGAGAGAGCTAAGTAATTTTTGTGATGAGTTGAATATTAAAGAAATATATTTTTTACGAAATAATGAAAATAAAATATTTGTTGAAAAATTAATGCGCGAAATAAAAAGTATGAAAAAATGGTCCGGACCACGACTTTGTATATTAAAAGATATTATGAGAATACAAGATAAAGATGATAAAAGGGTAATTCTTAATGACTTTCACCTACTGCCTACGAGTGGCCACGCAGGCATAAGGAAAATGTTACATAATATAAGAAAATATTACTTTTGGACAGGAATGGAAAATGATATTAAAAATTTCATAAAAAGGTGTGACAAATGTCAAAAACAAAAATATTCGAATCACTATGTAAAAGAGCCTATGGAGATTACAACAACTGCAAACACAGCATTCGAAAAAGTTTATTTAGATGTAGTTGGTCCTATCGATAAAGATTGCCATGGATATTCATATATACTAACCATACAATGTGAATTAACAAAATATGTGGAAGCTTTTCCCTTGATTACTAAGAGTTCGACGGAGATTGCAAGGTGTTTTGTTACTAATTTCCTACTAAAGTACGGGGTGCCAATTTCCATCGGAACCGACAGAGGGGCCGAATTTATGTCAGCAACATTTACGGAGGTATGTAAACTTTTAAAAATAGAAAAATTAAACTCTACTGCCTACCATCATCAAAGCATTGGTGCGTTAGAAAATACACATAAAGGTTTAGGAAATTATCTACGCATACAAACTGACAACAGACCGGAAGCATGGAGCACGTGGCTTCCTTATTGGTGCTTTTCATATAATACTTCAGTACATTTTGAAACAAAATTTACTCCATTCGAGTTGGTATTTGGTAAAAAGTGCAGTTTGCCATCTAATTTAACTAATGGCACAGTTGAACCTCTGTACAATGTTGACTCATATCCTCTAGAGTTAAAGTTCAGATTACAAACAGTACAAAGCGAGGCTAGAAAAAATTTAATTAATAGTAAATTAGCAAGAAAAGAGAAATATGATTCTAACAAAAATCCAATAGAATATAAACCAAACGACTTAATTTTAGTAAAAAACGAGACAGGTAATAAATTACAGAATATCTATTTAGGTCCTTATAAAGTTATTAGAGATATATCACCGAATGTTGAGATATTAAAAAATGGTAAACCAGAAATTATTCACAAAAACAGAACGAAATTGTATTACCTTCCTAGTAATTAAGTATAGTTATTCTATATCAATTAAATAACATGTGTTTATTTTAGTAATGTGTACTCGTGTAATGTTGTAACCACGTTGTACACACGGCAACGTCAAATGGTCGGCAGGGCACACTAACGTAGTGTATGTGTGCACACTAACGTTGTCTATGTGTGCATAAACGCAGAAATCGGTTTACACACCAGTAACAAACCACACACACACACACACAACAGCACAAACGAGTTTGCGCGTAGGCAAACGCCCGTATACCAGCTGTGACATAAAAATATCAACCGGTAGTGTTAGTGAAATAGTTATAAAATTGATGTGAAGCAAAATTTCACTGCCTGTGTCTATACACTTCGTAGCTCATTGGTAGAATGTTAGACTAATGAAACATAGGTCGTAAGTTCGAGTCCACGGATGGTTACTTTTATTTAACTTAATTCAAATTTTGCGTTAATTTAAACGCTGTTGAGTATAAAATTAATATATTTGAAACTGACAAATGACTACAAGCTGCATAGCTGTCGACTATTTCTCTTCGCCAAAAATATATGATTCGTTCTTCATTTGAGAATTAAAACCATTCTACCCTCATACAATATGAATAAACGAAATTTGTTTTTAGTTTTAGTGACAATTCACCTCTGCGTCTGCAAAGTGATTCACTTTGTGATTTGTCAATGAGCCGTTTTCCTTGACAGCTGTCAGTTGAGCTTTTGGGTAAGCCGATAGATGGCGTGAAAACGCAGTGTACCAACTGTCAAAAATTACATAGAGAGCAAAGAGTACTAAACTCAGAATAAGAACTCACTAGTTGTGATTAAATGTCGGGTGGTAGCGCGAGCCATCCTTCCGAGGCTCAGACTGCATGTGGCTTGGGATAGTGCTAAGTATTCTGTGAATAGTTCTACCCGCGCCGTCACGTAGTGTTCTTTTCTCTATGCGCGCCGTTTGAACGGGTGCTGCGTGCGAGAACTGATTTTCTATTTTTATTTATTGTATGATCCTAAATAAGATCCCAAAGAAATACTTACAAGACAAGATGAGAATGTGTGCCGTCGCAACTTGTAAAAATAAAGGACATCATAAATTTCCAAATGATGAAAGCCAGGCGCAACAATGGATTGCACCTTTTACAAAGGATTTGGATGACAATGACAAAGCAAATATAACATAAGCACTACTACGTTGCTACTATATTATTATTGTAAATGCTTTGATCAAACTTACCTCTGAACCAAGACGGCTTTCCGTATGCTTTCCGTCCAGTTAGTTTGGCATTCCGTTTTCGTAACTCTATCTTCAGATTGGCAAGGGACCATGATCCATAGCCTCACAGAATAACATATTGTGATCTGAGTGTGTTCTGAGGGTTTGAAAGTTGGTACAACCCCAGACAACGCCATCTATTTCTCCAAAAAGGAACTTTTTTTTTTTTTAACAAACGCCTCATTTAATTAATTACTCTTCGCAGTCAGTATGGAAAGTCACTTAACCATGTTCAAAAAGGCGGAGATAATCATATTTATATGAACTATTACAATTAGTGAAATCGCAAGACGTTTAACGGTAAGTAACATAGAATTGTAAATATTTTATTTGACTGTTAGAATATTTGTATTTGTATAAGCTAAGTATTTGTTTTCTTTTGTTTGCAGAGGAGAACTGTTCAATTATGGGTTCACCGATACGCAGATTCGGGACATGTAGACAGTAGTCGACTATAGGGATGCATCACCACGCCATCGAGATATCGTAGCTGCACATAGCGCTGATCCGTTCTGCAGCACCCGTTCTACGGCCACAACACATAATCTATCCCTACAAACCGTACGGGTTCACTTGCGTGCTGCTGGGTTGCGGTGTCGGAAGCCGACGAAGAAAATTGCTCTAACCGATCAGATCCGACGATGTCAAAACAGAGTGCGTTTTGCGACTGACTATTTTAAACTTTGATTGGTGCAACAATGTGGTGATATTTAGTGATGAAAAGTCCTTTAAGTCAGAGAAGGATGGACGTAAGACATTATGGCGAAAAAGTGGTGAAAATTATAATTATTGGGGTTAGCTCAGTAATTTTTATTTTTTCATTTGTATAAGATTTTAGTTATTTTGTTAAAGACTTATTATTATTTACAATTATGGGTAAGCCAATGTGTTAATGATGTTATTGTTACTGAGGTTGGAATAAGTTATCTTATTTCGAGCTAATTAACATGTTGATTCATATAACTAATGACTTGCCTATTTACTTTAGTAAAACAGCCAGTCCATCCTTTTCTGATGTTTATTATGATTTAAAACTGCTATTTGAAAATTTTCCTTATTAATATAAACTACAACTATGTTTTAAAACGAAAAACAACAAAAACGTAACATCCTTAATGTTTATGTTACGGCAAGAATAAATTTGGTTTTTTAACAATTAATAACTTGTTTCATTTACTTTCTGTGTTGCTTTTATTCGTATATACTACAATACTATTATTAACCATCTTAAAAAATAAATTAAATCTATAAAAAAAAACAAAAAAGGAATATTGTAAGTTCAGTGGGATTTGAACCACCATACCTATTATTGTGTTCTTGTATCATACCAACTGAGCCATTCAATCTATTACAATGCCTTGCAAAATTTTGCTTCATATCATAAAAACAATGAATCATTGTCACTGGCACAACTACATGCTTACAATATCCGTGTGTGGGTTGCCCAGAACTAAATAATTACGTCGACGTCGCTGACACACACATATACACTACCTACGTTAGTGTGCCCTGCCAACCATTTAACGTTGCCGTGTGTACCTACATGTATACCTTTTATATGTTATTCATTTAATCTTCAGCATTATGTAACCGATTATGTAATCGCATTAATCTATATTTTATAATTTGTATTACTATACAACAAAACAACAATATGTAATCATTATGTTTTGTTTTTTCCCTCCGATGGGGATGTAGGGATGATATGTACTCAGGTAGTGACGTAGGGTACAGAGTTAATATAAGTCTCAACTTATTATTAAATAAATGAGTATTTACTGGACAGTCGCGTGTTTCACTTGTCTCGCCTAAGCCATCCCTTACAATATGTTTTTAATCGTTACATGCTCAGATAAAAGATCAAAGTTGGAGCAAACCTATTGATATCTAAACACGGAACCTTCTCACGCGACTAATTATGGATGCCGAGGGGTTACTCTAGTTTAGCAACAAACTAACGTACGGGAACTATATTATGCAATCGAATCGATACGTTGAATTCAACTAGATAGTAGATAAAATCTGTGTTAGTGCTTTCTGAAACTTGGTTTTTCGTATGGTAGAGCGACCCCCTGCGCCTGCGCTTGTATTGTTCTGTCTGAGTCTCGGAGCTCAGCACGTGCCTTCTATAAATCTATCTGCAGGTAGAAAATGCCAATAAAAACCTCTTCCTCGTGTAGTCGTGAAGGAATTATTTATTTTATTGTAGAAGCAATTATTTTTTGTCAGGATGAACATTTGATCGCTCAAATTATTTATAATCATCCTCATCAGTCAATAATCTTATCAGTACTTATCGAATAAAGTTAGGATTATAAATTCTAGTAAAATACTATAATAACAAAGTTTTTAGGTACCCAGACTTAAAAAACTATAAATATATTCCCCATACAAATCCTATACTTACCCTGTAGTAAAACTCGTGAATTCAGTCGATTCATATGTTTAGAAAGCGAGAAAATCCACTCATGCTCTCCATAAAGAGCTCTATTACACAATAATTGTCAATTTGAGCCGACTAATTACCCCACGGCTACTTTAATCCGAACAACAGCGTGAATAAACGATTCACTTTCTTCCGAGCACGACTTCATATGCGATATAAAATAACATCGTCATCATTTTTTGTTACATTAGAATTATATGTAAATAGGCAATATAATACCTTGAATAGAGAAAAAAGATATAAACAGTGAAATAGTTTTGAATGAATATGCGCGTTGATAAAATATTTCTATATATTAGACATCAACGCGCGCTTAGAACTTACATTTCAATTTCTTAAACTTCGACTATATCCTATGCAATATTTGTTATGAATATTGTTCTATTATTTATATTTAGTTAGGTATTATAGGTGTAAATGTTTTTCATGATTTAGTTTACGCAACTCATTATCTCTATATTTAGGTGTTTAGTTTTTTGTTGTAGCATTTGTGATGAAAAGGGACAAAAACAATGTCGGCGAAATTGACACGACAGAAACATACTCTATCAATTTAATATCGCGGCCAACCATGTATGCAATTTAACGATAAGAAAATTAAGTAAATCGAACCACTGTGATCTTAATCGAGGTAACGGAGAGATCATGATATGCAACGCTACCGTAACTGGCCATATCTTTGCTGTATGTGGGAATTTAGTGCGGGTTTCGAGAGCAAATCATGGTCGCAACATCGACGCCTCAACGTGAAATAGCAAGTTTTATCTGATTGTCATTACTGTTATCTTAAATTAAGATTGAAAACGCGAGGTTCCGTCCGAGCTGGAAATTTCACTGAGCTATCGACGTAGGTACCACCATTATTACGTCATTACAGATCTTGAAATGTATATTCTCACGGATCCACGATAAAATTGACAACAAAAGCTTGACCGCGTACATGTTCACAGCATTAATGTCTATAGGGTATAAATTCGCCTGGTTTGTGCACTAATGTTTCGGAAACGGAACCATGGTTCGGTTGACAAAGGCGATTGTCATCAAGGCCTCGAAATCGGCGGCATGACGAGTCCACATTAGTTTTGCATCGTAATCAATATGGGAGGGCACATTTGTTGACAGATTAAAGCGTGCAAAGATGATTGTGTGTTGTGTTACATCGGCTTACGTAAAACACCAACAATATGTACCGATAAACTGGATTTATTATTTGACAACACTATATACATATTATACCCGAAAGCTGAAATAGTATAAAACAATGTTATAAACCTCATTTTAACGCTTTATTTAAATAAATTATAATAAAACGGAATACGTCATATCTATAAAGTTACATACCGACAATTTAAGAGGCACACGAGTACAGCCGTTATATAAAACCGTGGCATACTATCATCAAACGCACCTACTCATTACTGAGTGACAAATGACATACAATCCGGCGTTGTATTGACAGCTGCACAACCATCATGCACGCACCACGCACTGGCAAACCGACTTTCCCTTATTATTAGATACTATAGGTACTTGTATTGTAACATGCTCGTAACTTCGTGTTGATTGTTTATAATTTCATTACCAAAAGTCGTGCTTCTATCATTGACTTATGTATTATTTATTAATCATTGCAGTGTTATACATTAGGTACAAAAGAATTCCCCAAAAACCAATATTTATATTTTTTATAATTATATTACTTGCGTTTCAATGGAAATTCAATGGTTTACTTTCAATATTAGGTATATATACCCTTCATTTTAATGTCAACTGTTTAGAATATCTTAAGACCAGCCAGAGTTATCTGAGACGCAAAAAATAAAGTATAGGATTATGTCCATATCTTTGGAGACATTCCTTGCCAAGCCCAAAACTCGATAGCATGGTATGTGAGCTATGTGTTTACCTGCAGTTGTTGACAGTAATCACGACAACAAAGTGCCAGTTTACCTTGGCAAGCTCGGGCTTCATCTTCATTTAAAATAAATAATACTTATCTTTGCATCGTACGCAGCTCAAAATTCAAAGGTTTAGAAATAAGTTAGCATATGTTTTGGAAAAGATTTAAGGTTGATCGTACTAGATTTACTCAACATATTATTATCATTTTTACTCAATTGTAAAATACGAAGGGAATAGTTTGATCGAAAAAAGGCGGGTCTATAGCGCTGCGATTACATTTATTTTGTGATGTACTTACGTAAAGATTATAAGATGCTTCTACGATAAAAGGAGACTAGCTATAAAGTACAAAGAAAATCTAGGGTAGTCTATTACGAGACGGTATAACAATTAAGATCAATCTTACAAGATTGATAAAGCCGAGGCTTGGTCAGCGAGCATACACTTCCGCGGTTACTTTTGAGTTTAGTATCATAATTAATGAGGGTTTATGTTTATATCACTGACCGCCCGATTCATATGATAATGTGGACGCCGAAAGTGTGTCGAATGACCGACTTAGCACATCTGCACCTTCTATTGTGCCTTCAGTGGTTACATTTAGCAAAAAACCTATATATTTTCTGATGAACTCGTTTTGAATGAGGTTTATTATTGTTTTTATCCTTTATTCCAGTTGTATCCGTATTCAATAATCAATTTCTGCATTAGATGTCATGATGTTCTTGAAACACAACCAAATTACATGGCTGTACAAAGCGCATTTTTGTAAAAAGACATGACTTATTACATTAAAATTTCGTCACTCACCATTTAATACAGATGTGAGTTTATACACTAACTGTAAAGGATAGAAACTCCCGATCGATGGAGAAACAATTTGATTTTGTAATAAGCAATAAATCCGCGCATTTTCTATTATTTCAGCAATGACCGCCATTTCGACGTTTGCTAAATTTAGCGAACGAGTATTTCAGTAAATGCAGTTAAATTGCGGAAAAACGGATAGGAATCACAGTAGCGTATGTAACTAAAATGCGAAAGTGGAATAAAATGTAAATATGTACTTATAACTCTACTGCTAGGTTAGCTAACTCGTACCGACCGAATGAAAGAAATATACTTTTTATTTAGGAACACAGAATTTCTATTATTGTAATTAGTATGGGTGTAGATTTGTTGTTTTTTATCTTCCGTGAATATCGTTAAATAAAATATTGTAGCGTGCATTTAATAGGTAAGGGTGTGTTGGCATATTGTCAGAAAGATTATTCCAATGGATTCCGACTATAGCCAGACTTCTGAATATAATTTTTATGTAAATGCATGCATATTGATAAAAAGTATCAGTACAATTTCAATGCGTAGGGAAAGAAAATGGCCACTTTCCGACTATTCTCATCGAGTATATTTTTTTCTCGGAATACAATTGAAACAATGAACCTACAGATCGAATTGGAAAGTGTGTTTGAGCATTCTCTCGAAAAACTACGAATCGATACGTAATAATTATGTTTTTATCACTTATAACATGTAAATGTTTATCTGAAATGTCGCGTGATTTACGATACACATCCAACATACATGTCATTTTCTTTTTTATCTCCACAGTTTATTGTTCGGTAATTGCAACATACACGATCACGAATTGTAAATGAGGATCATTAGAACGTATTATGCTCTTTTAGATAAAATTATTTTTTATTATTATAACGATCTACTAGTAGAAGGTAGGTTTCTCAGTAAAAAAATATTCATGGAGAAAGCTCAGAGTAGTAATGCGCTCTGAAAACCGTTGGCGAGCTTGGGAAGCTTATTCCCAATGAATATTTAATAAATGCCATACCAGTAGTAGGTTACTACAGATTGCTTTTAAGTTGTAAATTACACTTCTATACCTAAGTTTTATTACCGTTGGCACGTATTTATTTAGACTTAATCACCACTCTGAAATTCACTGTAAGCGCTTTACCTGTTGGGGCACATCAGTCTTGTCAGTAAGATTCTCGAAGCGAGCGAGAATCTCCTTGACCGACACCTTGGGCTCGGCCGTCTCCTCGTGTATCGTCTCCATGTGTCCACTAGACGACGACGAGAAGCTCTGCGGGTACTTCTTGGCGGTGATCCGGTCCGGGAGCGACTTGCGGCGCGGCGGGTCGCGCTCCAGCCGGGTGTCGGCTCCCGAATCCGAGTCCGTGGAGGCGTCGGCGCTGGACGCCGCGTCCGACGAGTTGATGAGCGAGTCCAGGCTGGGCGCGCGGCGCACGGGCGCGCAGTCGCCGCACTCGGGCTCCAGGCCGTACAGGCGCTGCAGGTGGCGCCAGTTATCGCGCATGGCGAGCGAGAGGCGCGGGCGGTGCATGGTGCGCGCGGGCACGCGGCGGGGCCACTACTGCGCGCGCCGCCGGCCCCCATCGCGCCGCCGCAGCCGACCTCATCCTATATCGATTCTAAATCGCTACTCGCATCTATCACGATTGTCACCAACTCGGTATTGTCACGTCTCCGCGCGGACCGACCGAACGCCTCTCGGTATTATGAAGTATCACTTGATGTACAAATTCACTTTCAGTTTTAAATAATGGTCGTCCGAAAAGAATTATCTAGAGACCTGTCCAGTTCGCTGCCGTATTAGTTTTGTAATGACTGAGATTTAGATTTTTTCGCTTCAAAGTAACGACCACTTAATGCAACCCACATTGAGATTGTTTTTGATGTTCACTGTAGCTGAAAGTTATTTACTGTGAAATTTATTCCTTTCAGCTGCGAAGAGTTAGCTTTTGCAATATTTATGAATGAAACAATCGACATATGGAGACTTTAACAAAAGGTGTTTTGAACTGGACATAACTGTACATAAAATATTTCACATAGACGAAACTTTTCAGAATTATATAGCTGTGTGCATGATGTGAGTGACCAAAGTTATTAAAATAACTCTACCCGTGGTCAGTAGTTACTCTAACGACATACATCAATGCGGCCACCCATCCGCGTCGTGACGTTGCTCATCTTTGATATCTACACCGTCATTTGTTCAACATCAGGCCATCAGCTTGCATATCTACATTATTTTTAATCAAACACGATAAACGGGATGGATTTGTATAAAACTTTATATAAACAGATCTGTTGCAACTCGCAGTTCACACGTTTTGATGTTATTGCTTAGGTTGTATTAAGTTCATTACTTAAATTGAGAAATAAAACATAGAAGCCCTTCAATACCATTTTATTCACATTAGTATGTAAGACTTGCGCACTATTGGACACGCTTTGTGGTGAGGCCACTTATGGTATTAACATGGCTCGTCGTGTAAGAATGGAAAAGCATGAGCAATTTCATCACAAAACGACTAGAGTGCAGCGAATTAATGCTGAATCTCGACTAGAATATTAATCTATAGATCTTAAGGAGATAATTTGTTTGAAGCGAAAGGAGATTACTTTGTAATACTTCCGTGGACCGTAATCACAGAGAAGCATATATGAAAGTGTAATAAACTTATTGGATCTAAAACTTAGTATGTAGTTAGCTGGCAGTTTCCGAGATAAACCGGTCATATATGGGCCGGAAAACGTGAAGTATGGTGACATTTGAATCGGTAAGTAAATAGAAAAAAGAAAACCTTTTTCAAATACAAATCATTAAGGTTAATATACAGGGTGGCCCAAAGAGTGACGTCCAAAGGAAAATGTTTGATTCCTTAGGTCAAGGGGTAGCCAAATCACCCCCATGTATGTTCAGCAATTTTTAGTAGTTTAGGAGTTATGATTTTTTTAACTAATGTTCTACGAAAATCGACCTCAGTGGATCAATTATGTTTTATTATTTTTTTGGATAACTTTTTAAAATTATTTTTTATTTTTGTGTCATCCTCTTAAGTTGTTCTTTTAACCATAAAAGTTTCAGCTTCTTAGCTGTAATGTAAGTTAGTTATTTTTATGTCGAAAGTTCAAATTATATCATCGAGCTAGACTGCTCTGAATTTTCTACTTGAAATTAAAAATTGAAATAGATATTCTCATGGTCCCTTATTAATTTTAAAAACTCCGCAAGGTTCCAATATAAAATAAAAATAAAAATAAACTATTGCTTAATGGGGTATTATTTGCAGAAAACAGCCTTCAAAGGTACTTGGGTGGAAATTACCTAATTAGTATTTTTTTTCAGAAAGTTGAAAGATTCCTGTTATGTCATTACTAAGGACTAATTCAGTTAGAAAAAGTATCAAATTAAAGGGAAAATAAAATTATTTACTATTTTTTTTATTTAAGTTACATTTTTGAAAGTAAATTCTTAGTAAAATGTTTAAGTCTGAGTTGTAAGATTTATGAGATAATTGTATTATTAATACTAAGTAAATAAACTCAAATAATTATTTTACACATTTACTCACAATAAATTTTCAAAATGGCGACCTCCCACAGCAATACACAACCTACATCTACGCAAGAAGGGTTCCGCTCATCTGGCATAATCTTTATTGACCAAAACTCATTTCGCATAACTCGTAAGGTCTAAACTTTTTTGGCCGAACCATCACTTTGCCAAGACTTATGTGGCATAAGGCTCGTTTCGTCTAAAACTCTTTAGGCACAATCTTTAAACACCTAAGTTTCGTTTGCTCAAATTTATGTTCGTCTATACCTATGTATAATCTTGTTTCTCCTAATGTTATCTTAATAAATAATATTATATTAAGTATGTAGTAAATGTACAAATTGTGGTATTTTTCTCCTACATCCCGAAAATCACGATATTGTATGATCAAAAAATCGAAAGTTAACGACCAATATAATTATTACAAACCCCATGAGATCGAAACCTAAAAATAGGTGCGACGACGAACAAAGCGAGGAGGAGCGTGTTAGGTGCACATGTTCATCAAAACCAAAGCGGAGCGCAGCAAAGCGGAGCGGAGCGTTTTCCAAACAGCGGAAACAATACAAGGCACCAGTTTGCGCTATGTAGGGAGACGCTCCGTCAAAGTTAAAGCCAAACGAATATTATTACTTTGTATAAACCTATGCCATAGCATTATTAGGCTATTCAAGATTTGGCCATACCATTATTAGGCTAAACAATGTTATGCGAAATAACTTTTTACTAAACGAGTTTTATGCCATACGATTTTCGGCGTAACGAGACTTTGACCAAACGTTACTATGCAATACGAGATTAGGCAAAAAAATCTTATGCCAAAAAAGGTAGAACCACGCAAGAAATTTTCTTTAAGTCGCCTTTACGCTTCTCTGTTTCATTCAGATGTCACTTTTTGACAGATGTCACATTTTTGAGAAAAGTTACTTTTTTGACATGTTTAACTTTTTGACAGATGTCATATTTTTGAAATTTGTAACTTTTTTGACTTAAAGAAAATTTCTTGCGTAGATGTAGGTAGTGTATTGCTGTGGGAGGTCGCCATTTTGAAAATTTATTGTGAGTAAATTTGTAAAAGAATTATTTGAGTTTATTTATTTATTATTAATAATACAATTATCTCATAAATCTTACAACTCAGACATAAACATTTTACTAAGAATTTACATTCAAAAATGTAACTTAAATAAAAAATAATAGTAAATAATTTTATTTTCCCTTTAATTTGAAACATTTTCTAACTGAATTAGTCCTTAGTAATGACATAACAGGAATCTTTCAACTTTCTGAAACAATTGACTAATGAGGTAATTTCCACCCAGGTACCTTTGAGGGCTATTTTCTGCAAAAAATACCCCATTAAGCAATAGTTTATTTTTATTTTTATGTTATATTGGAACCTTGCGGAGTTTTTAAAATTAATAAGGGATCATGAGAATATCTAGTTCAATTTTTAATTTCAAGTTGAAAATTCAGAGCAGTCTAGCTCGATGATATAATTTAAACTTTCGATATAAAAATAACTAACTTACATTACAGCTAGGAAGCTGAAACTTTTATGGTTAAAAGAACAACTTAAGAGGATGACACAAAAATAAAAAATAATTTTAAAAAGTTATCCAAAAAAATAATAAAACATAATTGATCCACTGAGGTCGATTTTCGTAGAACATTAGTTAAAAAAATCATAACTCCTAAACTACTAAAAATTGCTGAACATACATGGGGGTGATTTGGCTACCCCTTGACCTAAGAAATCAAACATTTTCCTTTGGACGTCACTCTTTGGGCCACCCTGTATAATGATTTGTCATAAATATGTTTTTTGATACATTAGCGAATAAGTAACGAAACAGAAATGAATTCCGAATGCTTACTAACTTTCAAAAATAGAGCATTGAGAAATGGTCAGTGTACAGATACAAGCAGACGAATTAAGAACCTCCTCCCTTTTTCAAAGTTGGTTAATTATTAGAAGGCATTTCGTGCATAGGAAGTTTATTCCGTATGGCCACAACTTTATCATTCACCATTAATGTAAAGACTAATATTCTTTGTAGAAACAAGCAACCTAGCCACAGAGGACATAGAGTAAAGCGAACACGGGAAAGCGGTCAGCGTAACGGGTCTGCCTCTATATAAAACGGTAACGTGCCGAGGATTCCTGTATGTGAGCTCGAAACTTCCGTGTCTGGCCTTAACGATTATTGGCGATGATTTCAATCTACGTATTTATTGATCAAAAATAAAATTTGTGGTAAGGGTTCATTTCAATTGAACGTACTATCATGTGAGGGTGCCCTCGGCAAAATGTTATATTTTATTCACCTATAAGTAAAAAATGACACCTGAATCAATGATACCTTAATAATAGCAGTAAGCATCAAACTCCAAAGTAAGTTTAAAACGTCCGTCCTCATTATTATGAAAGTTGTTTTAAATTCACACTAATTATCATAATATTTTCGTGTAAAATATACGGTGATGCGTATGGAACCGTGCCGTATTGGCGCTCTAGATTTCTTATTACACGAGTTGAGAGACGTCTCCAACAATGTAAAATAACATAGATAAACCTAACACTGCCTGTGACTATAATGGGTTTGTACTTACCTAGTCATACCTATAATTAATGAAATGATGTCATCAATAAATACCTGCATATTTTATATATTTACCAAAATTGTTGCACATAATGATGATAAAAATAAACTAATTAACGTGCATTCACAATCGTGACCGGAATAATCTAATAGATACAAAACTATTTAAAGATTACTAAAATTATGCAATTTTTTAGACTGGAAATCAGTATTATACCTAGGTAACTAAGTATTATACCTAGGTAAGTAATCAAGATATTTGCAACAATTTATAAAATTATATAGGTTACGGCATACGAAATGGTAAAATTTGGGAGGTCGTAAGCTCTACAAGACAAAAATTCGAACTCATTTTCCTGTTAATATTCAGCAATAATTACGATATTTAATTACTACTGATTACGAGCCCGACCCAGAAATTATCGCACAGTTAGTGACAGGTAGTCGTTAAATTATTTAACACAAAGATTGTCAACATATTACAAAATTGACGTGTTGCTAATTTATTTGGCGGTCCGCAGTTTCGACACCTGAACAAAATAGAGTTAGCGTCGACCCCAACACACTGTCATGCAAAGTGGGCCTTGAGGCAAACCCGTCTGTTGATCATAGTATCCGCACATTGAATGAGTTCGATGATTCTTCCTGATTCAGAGCCGCGATAGAGTAAGGCAAGAGTCGATTCTATACTAGTCGATGTCGATTACAGATTTATTTGATGAAGTCTGGTGTAATGAAGACTTTGCCGTCATACTCTAGAAGACTTCAGGAATAGATAAGAGTAGAAGAAAATTTTCTTTTTATGAGTAGCTAGTTACTGACTAATTATGAATACGTATATGCAAAAAGTAGAATATAATATAGAAGTATTTTATATATTGGATATACAGTTCATTATTTTAATCAGCTAAACCACGGCTACTGTTCACCTCCGCAAGAAGACTTACCCACAAAATAATGTAAGTACCTACATGACAATCCAAACATAATATTTAACAAGTCGATGGATCGAAATCGATAGAAAGTAGTCAGTCAGTTTCAACCGAATCAGGGACTGACCGATCATCAAATTACATAATACTATTTTTTATTTGATACGCTCGTATTTTATTTACGACTTGAATTGAGCAACGCTACCTACTTCGGAAGTAAAGAATTGGGCTTCCACGAGTGTTTTTTGCACTTTATTAGTAAATTTAATATTTTTAATGCCATCGGGTCAAGAGTTATGTGATGAATTGATCTCTAATGATTTGTACAAAAGGGTATTTTATGTACCTTTTTATATAGGTATCTAGGTACCAGTGGTTTTCCGATAGATTATTATATATTTCACATAATCGTATGTTTGAATTGTATGAAATTATGTATTACACAATTTAATATTGCTGCCTTATGAACTGCAAATTAGTTCCCGCATAGTGTCAGTGTGTGTGTGACGCTCTCGCATGAAAACTGTGTTCGGTCCGTATCGATTGTGGTATAGACAGATATAGTTTCAGGTACCTAGTGTAGGTATGGATAATGCAAGTAGCCATTATTATCGTTATTGTAAATCACATATATACGCTCTCACAGAGCATCTGTCTTGGTCTTGCTCGCAAGGCCAGGGCACGCGAAGTATATGCAATCGCGACATCTATAGGTACTTACTGTACTGATATGATATCTTACTGTATCAGGTACATAGAGTCAAGTACTAACCTGGTCATAAAGCAGTGCGAACTCGTTGACAATAGTAATAAAAGTGAGCAGCGTGGAGGAACCACCACGGTTCTAAATTGTATCTATCGTGATGTCCTATGCATAAATGCACGCTCTTGCAGCATCTATGCCATCAATATCTGTGGTCATATTACTGACCTGGTCATAAAGCAGTGCAAACTCGTTGACAATGGCGAGGGCGGGCGCGGCGAGCGGCGCGTGCAGAGTGAAGGAGCCCAGTTGTAGCGACTGCGGCGCGGGCGCTACCGTGGCTCTAAGTTTATCTATCGTGATATCCTATGCATAATTTATCCACGCTCTTGTGGCTTCTATGCCAATATTATATCTGTGGTCATGTTACTAACCTGGTCATAAAGCAGCGTGAACTCGTTGACAATGGCGAGAGCGGGCGCGGCGAGCGGCGCGTGTAGAGTGAAGGAGCCCAGTTGTAGCGACTGCGGCGCGGGAGTTGCCGTGGCTCTATGTTTTTCTATCGTGATATCCTAGGCATATATCCACGCTCTTGCGGCATCTATGCTATCTATATCTGTGGTCATATCCTACAGTATAACACAGTGAAGCACTAACCTGGTCATAAAGCAATGCGAACTCGTTGACAATGGCGAGGGCAGGCGCGGCGAGCGGCGCGTGAAGAGTGAAGGAGCCCAGTTGTAGCGACTGCCGCGCGGGAGCTACCGTGGTCCTAAGTTTTTCTATCGTGTTATCCTATGCACACGCTCTTGTGGCTTCTATGTCAATATATATGCGGTCATATTACTAACCTGGTCATAAAGCAGTGCGAACTCGTTGACAATAGCGAGGGCAGCCGCGGCGAGTGGTGCGTGGAGAGTGAAGGAGCCCAGTTGTAGGGACTGCGGTGCGGGAGCTACCGTGGCTCTAAGTTTTTCTATCGTGATATCCTATAGATGCACATATTCAGGCTCTTGTGGCTTCTATGTCAATATATATGCGGTCATATTACTAACCTGGTCATAAAGCAGCGCGAACTCATTGACAATGGCGAGGGCAGGCGCGGCGAGTGGTGCGTGGAGAGTGAAGGAGCCCAGTTGTAGGGACTGCGGTGCGGGAGCTACCGTGGCTCTAAGTTTTTCTATCGTGATATTCTATAGATGCACATATTCAGGCTCTTGTGGCTTCTATGTCAATATATATGCGATCATATTACTAACCTGGTCATAAAGCAGTGCAAACTCGTTGACAATGGCGAGGGCGGGCGCGGCGAGTGGTGCGTGTAGAGTGAAGGAGCCCAGTTGTAGAGATTGCGGCGCGGGGGAGGAAGCACGGAGGCCGGATAGCGAGATCTGGCGACGGATCTGGAGACCTTGCGCGCCTGAAGAAGAAGTGGAGAGATTAAGAATCAAGAATTTCGGAATATTTGTTTCTGTTATACGATTTCATCTCTGACATGGTTTCTTCCAGAGGTATTTTTGTCGGCAACAGTTGAGTAAAACATAAGAGACATTATTTTAGGTTTTTTTTTATTTCCAACTGAAAATAGTGTAGCTAATAATTGATTACAGCTATATTCCCTATATAGCCATAAACACAACATAATTAGGTTAGCATAATTAGCACAGAGTACATTATATTATTAATTAGGTTATTAGAACGCGGGATATGGTGTCTTAGAACACCCGCAACAGCATCAATACCATAATTTAACATTCAGAATTGACCGTTAGGTATATAGAACAAACCTTTAACTCCAATAGTAATCCCGCTATGCGAGATAGCCAACACAGCGTTCTCCCCAGGCGGTATCCTAGCGGTAAACAACCTCGCGAAGTAGAAGGGCCATTCCCTAGCCATCTCCACGGCTTGCATCTTGGTCTGTACTCTTGGCGTTGTGTTGGCGTGAGAGCGAAGCCAGGCCGCGCCGGCGCGACGCTCGCTGGCTGACAGACGGAGCGATGGAGCCGGGGATTGGATGTCGTATACTATCTGTTAGACAAGTTTAGGTTATGGTTATTTTACAGTCGGTAAGGTAATGTGAAATATATGGAAGGGTAACTTTACTCATAGACATGGAGTTATGCACAGGCAGATCAAGATAGAGTTACGGACAAAAAATACGAAGTGGTTTTTTATTAAAATCGCGGTGCAGTTCCACTACCACCACTCTTTATTCATGAACAAAGATACTAAACGACAGCACACGCTATCAATATTTAACATGCACAATGATGTCGATTCTGAAGGCACAAATTCTAATTTTAGAGCTGTCAAAATCTTAATTTCTTTAATAAAAAATCGACTATACAAGTGTATGTAAATGTCAGTTTTTGCTAGCAAATTTATAGTTTGACAGCGTAAAAATAAAAAAATACAATGAAATAGTATTACTTTATCGAACTTACCTGAGCATAAAGTAAATCTAGTATCTGCGGGTCATTGTAAGTCTCTATTGGTGTGAAGACTTCCTTCCTGACTCGTAATTTCCATGGCACTCGAGTGTAGGTGATGAGCGTGCGGTCTGAGGGTAGTAGTGCTGCCGGCGCCGGGACATCACCTGGTAAAAGATTAAATAGTTATATTTCTGATTGGAAATTATATATTAAATTGTTTTAATAAAAGTTATCAATAGTTACGACTTACGTTCTAAATGTTCGGTTCTATCCGTGACGTGCGTGGACACAGAGGCGCGGCGCTCGGCCTCCATCTTCCTGTCTCTCTCCTTCTGTTGCATGTGAGTCTTGAACGTGGCTCGCTTGCTGACGTCGTTGCTGTCCTGATGATAGATGTCCGAGCGAGGGCTGTCCCGCGCCCGACCGACCAGCATCTCACGGGAGTTCTTACGACCATCGAAACGTTCGAAATCATCGGAATAAGGCGATGACCGCTTACTTCTGTCGTAGCCGTCATCGATGCCGTTCTCTTCTTTCCTACGCTCGGTTCTTGTCGGGTGTATCTCGTATATCTCGGAGGCGTCTCGTCCGGAGAAGGCGTCGCGGTGGTCGAGCTGGTCGGCGCCGCTCTCGGAGTCCCAGTCGTGTCCGTTGTGGCGGTGGTCGCGCGCGTGGTCGTCGCCCCAGTCGTCGCGGTAGCGGGCGTCGCGGCGGTCCGCGGTCAGGAAGCGCGAGGCGAGGTCGTCGCCGCGCGCGTCCGGCGACTCGCGCCGCCGCGAGTTCCAGTTGGCGAGGAAGGCGTGCCGGTCGTCCGCCTCGCGGTTCTGGTGCACACCGAACGTGTCCCGGTCCCGGCGGAGCTGGGCGAACGTGGAGGACGAGTCCGGCGCGGGTGGCGGCGGCGCGGGTTTGTCCGGAGGCGTAGGCAGAGCGGCGGGGGGCGGCGGTGCGGGGCCGGGCGGCGCTGGGGGTAGAGGTGGAGGAGGCGCATCCCATCGAGTCCCTCCCCCGCCGCCGCCACCTCCCAGCTGCCGCTCCAGCATGAGCTTGCGCGTGTCCTCGAGCTTGTTGACGGTGCGCGGCGCGTCGGCGGCGGACGAGGAGCTGCGCACGGAGTGGCTCGCCGTGACGCGCTCCAGGCGCTGGCGCATCTCCGAGCTCAGCTTGAGCTTGCCGACGCTGCCGGGCGAGGGCCGCTGCGCGCCGATCTCGAAGCTGCGGCGCGCGGCGCGGGCGGCGGGCGGGGAGCGCGGGGCGGGGCGGTCCACCTCGTACTCCTCCCACTCGATGCCGGGCGAGGCCTCCGACCGGGACCGCCCGCGCGCCTCGTGCTCCACGCCGTTGCTCTGCGCCTGCGGCGTGTGGCGGCGCTGGATCTGCCGCATCTTGAACTTGGTGAAGTCCTCGGTGATGTCCTGTCCGTTGGCGTCCTTGGGCGGCGGCCAGCGCCACTTGCCGATGCGCACGGTCTTGGCGCGGCCGTACGGGTCCATGAAGCCGTGCACCTCGTCGGTGGCGTGCAGCGGCGGCGGCATGGGCGGCGGCGGCGGCGGCGGCGCGCCCCCCGAGCCCTCGCTGGAGGGGCGGCGCGCGCGGGGCGGGCCGCGCGGAGGGGAGTGCACCTGCGCGTGCACCTGCGCGTGCACGACGGCGGCGCGCGCGGGCGCGGCGGGCGCGGGCTCGTCCACCTGGCCGGCCAGCAGCGTCTGCAGCGCCTGGTTCTGCGCGAGCAGCTGCTGCTGGATCTGTATGTTCTGCGCCATGGCGCTCTGCAGGAAGGCCCGCTGCAGGTTCTGGTGGTAGGTGGCGAGGTCGACGGTGCCGGGCGGCGGCAGCGTGAGGCCCAGCGCGGCCGCCAGCCCCTCGGGCGTGCCGGGCATGCCGGCCGGCAGCGCGCCCGCTAGCCCGCCTGCTAGGCCGCCCGGGGACCCGAAGCTCAGCGACGTGTTGGCCGACGCGGTCCGCGGCGTCGCGCCTCCGCCCTTGATGGCACCCGACAGCCTCTCGCTGTCCGTCAGACGCTTCAAACTATCATTCACGAAGATCGGATCAAACAAATTCGTTATGTAATCATCTACGGAATCCACATTCGAATCTTTCCTCACGGCCATTTTATCCTTCTTTACCTTCAAGTCTTCCTTCCCGCCGCCTTTGATCAAGGTTTCAATATCTGTACTATTTAGGGTATCCATCTGTTCCTTATAGTCACAGGTGAGTAGATCATCGATGAACTGGCTGTAGGTGTTTCCTCCCTTGATGCTGGCGACGAGCGAGCGTGCGTCAGACAACTCGTCTATATTCGGGTCTAGAACAGGGGAGAACAGGTCGTCGAGGAACTGGTCCACGTCGGAGGCCTGGCTGGGGACACGCACGCGCCGCACGTGCGACGCCAGGCTCGGCGCTTCTGATGTGTCTGACATGGCTGACGATCTGTGGGGGAATGAAGCCAGTTTATTTTGGTGATCGAGTTTAAAAAAGGTAATGTGTACAAAATGTACAGCTTGTATATTGTATGCATGTAAAAGGTCATCTTAGGGCTTAGGGGAATGTAAAAAACTTACCTAACACCACTAAACTCGTTGCTCTTCTCTATGTAAGCGCGACTAGACTGCGAACCAGCGGGTGCCCGCTTGCCCGCGTACTGAGATTTTATATAACGCGATGGCACAGCCCTAGAACCAGTCCCGTAGTCCATCTCCATGGCCTTAGAACTGGTCACACTGGGCGCTCCACCGTGCAATCTCTCCACAGAATGGTATCTGTCGTTCAAACGAGATTGTGACAACCCCAAGTTAACCAAATTGGACGGTTGAGGCGTAGGGTTGTCGCCTAGTAAGTTGTCGAGCGATCGGCTCCTGACTTTGTCTGAGTTTTGTTCGAAGTATCGCTCGTTTAGGGCCGACTCTCGAGACAGTATGTCGTGTGATGTTTTCCTGGAGCTGTATTCGCTGGAATGTTTCGTGTCGTCTCGTTCGATCTTCCAGTTATATTCTGAGAGTCCTTCGTCGATGGAGTCTTGTAACAGACGCTGAATACTCGGTGATCGAGACTTTGGTGGTTCTGGCGGTGGGACCTGTAACAAACATGAGGTTTTGATATCAATAATTTATTTAATTCTAGTCAAAGAAAATAAGCTATGAATGACTAACGGTAGTCACGTGATAGCCCTCGATTTGGTTCTAGCCGAAGTAGAGAAAGTATTCAAGACAGTAGAACCTTGTAACTCTAGACATAAAGACAACATTTACCTTAGGCTTGTGATCAGGATCGCTGGAGGCGCGCGGCGGCGGCGCGGGCGGCGTGTTAGCGGCTCGTAAAGGCCCCGACTGAGACATTATGCACTGTGACGTCACACTCTCCATCTCACCCACTGTGTCCAGCGCGTACTCGCAGCCGGCCCATTCTGCGGAGAATTTATTTATTAATTAATGAAGCATGGAAAACCAACAGCATGGAATTATAAAACTAGGTATAGTAAAGTTAATTGTAACAAACATGCCAGTTAAAGGTTTTCACATATAGAAACCTTATACTTTACTTAAAATTTACGATTAGCATCACAGTGAGCTAACAAATTTATTAATAATGTGGTCCTTAATTGTGTTATAACTACTATAAAATAGATCAACACCGGTATTGCTACATAGACGGTTGTATGTTTCGGCAGCTCTAATTACAAAAGTGTTTTGTCTATAATTGCTATTGAACGAGGGATGGAAAGGAGGGGCCGAGAGCGGGTCCTCCTGGTTGGAATCCGTAAGCCGAGTTTGTTAAGTAAGTCTAGAAATAAAATGTAAGGCTGGCAGTAAGGGCTTATCATGATGATGGTGTAGTGAGTGAGTTACCAGTGAGCTGTCCATTGTGCTCCATGGTGAGCGTCCAGCCGGCGGCGGCGCGCGCCACGCCCGCGGCCGCCAGCGCCATGCTCGCCGCGCGCTCGCACGTCGTCCACGATTCTACTCCGACGTGGTGTAGGGAATCTGAGGAACACAAATACAGGTTTGTAAGACTGGTGGAATGGGGAAGAAAACCAAGTCAAACTTTGGCGCACAATAGAGTGTGCCTTTCAGCTTCTGACCAATTAAATTGTTGGGGAGAAATAATTGCGACTGAACCAACCAATTAGAACTGGGGAATTAGGCACGGTCGCTTAAGGAGCCATCTGTAAATATTATAGTCAATTTTATGTAGTTATTTTTTTACAGTAAGCCTAGCCAAAGTTGGTTGTTCAAATATACCTAGTTGGGAAAAAGGTATACCATCATAGAGCGTGAGAGGCAAGTGCTTGTCGGCGCCGGCGCGGCTGTGGCACTCGAGCAGCGTGGGCGGGCAGCGCCGCGCCACGCCGCTGGCCCGCGCCGTGTTGGACGCGCTGGACGCGAGTAGACGCAGTAGGGCGGGGCGGTAGCGCGCCGGGGCACGCTCCGAGACGAAGCGGATCAGGTATCTGAGGAGATTTATGTGATTAGAGACTGTAAGGGTTTTAAGTTTAAGTTGACTGTATTGAGGTTGTAACTGAGTTGCTACAGCTGTACTGTGTGCAAATTCTTCACCACCTGTACCGGTGTAGCGGTGTGTGTCAAATTGTTAATAAAATCGTCAGTATAAGTTACATTCTGATACGTCACTGACGGCGACTTTGAAGTCATGTGGTTGCGAATTATCCACCTAGGTCTTAATCTTCATCACTAGCCATCACTACATACTTGTGCAAGGCGGGCGAGGGCTGGAAGGCGCACAGGCAGTGGTGCAGCAGCGGCCACACGCGCTCGGCGGCGGCGGCGCTCGCCTGGTTGCACAGCTGCACGAGGATCTCGTCGCGCAGCCCGCGCGAGCCGATGCCGCGGGACGCTATGTAGTCTGCTAGCACCTGGAGAGGAATAATTACAAGTTGATTAAACGTTGCTTCTGCGTAGAAAGTTTGTCGGTCACGTGACTATGAAGTGGACAAAATATACTTTTTCCGATACTTTTTAAAAGCCGTAGAAGGAATAGTTATTCAGAATGGTGAGTTGAAGGCTAAGTTTCCCTATTTCCGCCTACCACTACTATACCACTTTAGCAACAACCTGTATACTAGTTTTCTTTTAGCGATAACGTGAAAATTGTAGGTACCCATAGTTTGACTTTAAGTATATATGTGTATTACCTTTTGTCTAGCGTCATTTCCAGCTGCAGATTCATCGCACCATCTCAATATCAGTTTGAATGTTGCTACCGCATCGTTGAAGTCTTGGTCTCTGCAACAGGAAAAAATATAGTTTATATAAACATAATACACACAGCAATCACAAATAAATAATAACAGCTGAACGGTAAATACTCGTAAAAGAATATCGTACACGTTTATTAATAAGTATGATTTTTTTCTCTTTAAAAATGTTTCATGGTCTCTCGATAATTTAGAATAGAGTTGAATATTACCTGACAGCAGCTTTAGCCAGGAAGGGTCGTGTGATGGGGTACTTCTTGGGGCTGAGTTGTCCTCCGTCGGCGAAATACACTGAGCTGTATTTGGAGAACGCGAACTGCTGCAAGTCGCGCGGCAGCTGAATGCGCTCGTCTTCTGAGTACACTGAGCCGGATACCTAGGATTATAGACTTTATTAATATTGTTTTTAACCTTCTGTAAGAAACTTTTTAAATAGTTCCTTTTTAACCCAAAAGGTTACATAGTGGTGGGTGAAACAAATTATGTAAATCCTAAAAAATACTCTACACATTCAGCCAATAAAATCGCGTATCGGCTAAACATATGTAGATGATTTTGTCCAACTACTCATATGGGTGGATAATTTAATATAGGTACTTAAATATAAAAATATAAATAAACGACATAAGCATACCTTAGCCAAGTTCCTTTCGGTGTGCGGCGGCTGCCACTCGTCCACCTTGGACAGGATGAAGGCGAGCTCCGCCGGCACCTCCAGCACTTGCAGGCTTTCTGCTTTCGCCTTCTGTTCGGCTGCGCGACGTCTGAAAGGTGGGAGGATGTTGTTGGTTGTTTGTTTGAACAGTGGAGGTTGTGGTTTTGTAAGTAGATGCCATTGGAGAGTGACTCAAGTGACTTATCGGCTGTACCTAATATACGTCCGTCGCACCCTGGACAGTCGGCGACTGAAAACTGATCTCACTGGCTATAATCATTTCACGACAATTTCTGACGGTGACAATTTCTTTGTATGCTACTCCGGGGCACAGGATTAGGTAGTTTTATATGGAACTTCGCAAGCGTTTCTAAGTCTCAGAGATTTTAATCCACCAATACGATTAACATAGACTACACTTACTTGGCAGCAACCTTCTGCGCCTCAATCTTCCGTCTATACTGGTCCTTGAGCATGGCATACCGCCGGCGCGCCCGCTTCCCTCTCACTATGGCCTGGGCTCGTACCACGCCACGTCGGGCGACCACGAAGCGTCTGCGTGCTGCTGCGCCGCGCCACCACGACTGGATGCGAATGGCTGAGTGCTTCATTTGGTTGTAGCGCTTTCTGAAAATGAATGTATTTAGGTGAGTTTACATACTGTGTTGTGCTGTCTAAGTTATTTATAGACCGAAGTATAAATAACCAAGGAAGACCACAGGAGAACAGAAATGGTAAAAAGTGTGAGTTTGAGCACTGAAAGACTTTAGTTGGTACTTATAGTTGATCAGGAACCAGAAGAGTGAGGAGTGTTGTGGACCTATCACATGCAACTTACAAAAGGACTTATTAAAGGCAGACTATCTACCACTCAGAAGACTAATTTCAACCTACTAACTTAATTAACTGCTGAGATTGTAAATAAATTGTTCTTTTTACCTGGTCAGATGTCCCCTGACATGGGCTTGCAGTTTGGTGGCAGCCGCCCTCAGTTTGTCAGCCCTGGCTCGCTCCAGTGCGAAGTGTAGGGCTTCCCGTATGAACACTCGAGCGGCACCAAGCTGGTAGTCTGCACCCGCTGAAATAATTTATTGACACTCTTGTTATGAAAAAAACTAACTTATGTACTAAATATTAAAAGAACTCAATATTTCACATTTAAATAGCAATTTAGTAAAAACAAAAAAAATATCAAGTGAATAATGAATACCATCAGTCTTATACTGTTGAAATATGGTAATGGTAGGTAAGTCTGAGGCAGAGTGAAAAAACAATGGGATGACTAATAGATCTTCAGTGTTTATTTTTGTATCACCACACCAGTAGCCTTTATACCAGAAATGTTAGATGCTAAATAGGAAGTGTCTAAAGAAAAAACAAAACATATTTTATGAATTGAAAAATTTAACTAGGCGATAGGAAATCAACTTTACACCAGTAGTGCCTATTAATACTGAATTGATAATGAGCAGTACATAATCTGTTAATTTATGAAAGTGTGAATAAATATTCACACCCAAGTTACAAACATGCAAAATTCAAAACCCACTCAATCATTGCTTCTAACCAACAGTTGGTAAGTAACATAATCTCAAAATCATATTCAATTGCACATAATGTAGGTACCTATTGCCTCATCCATTGTTTCACCTACGCCTCAGATATCTCCATACGAATGGTTATGAAAGGTTAGAGTGTAATAGCTCAAAGGTATTTTATGATCTTAATCTTTGAGTCATCACGAAGATACAGGGTTTATAATGAGTACTATTTAATAAGTAGGTAAGTATTTAATAAACTTACCAGCTCCAGTAGCGGGCATCTCAGCTAGAATCGAGTTGCAAACCTCTCGGTACGGCGTCGCGCGCGCCGGTGTCGAAGTCAACAGGTATCTGCAACGATTACCGCATATCAGTTATTGTTATCGAGTTACACCCCCTACTACTTCGTAGTATTGTTATGAAGTGATAGATTTATTGCGATGTGTAAGCCAGAAAAAGTGGGATTGTTATTGAATTTCGGTACTTACTTAGTTACCTACCTTCATGTACAAAATAATTCTGATTGTCATTTTATTTTATGTAAATGAGTATTTTTGTTTTTTATCACCGGATCATGTAAATAGGAAGGGTAGTGTCGTAATACCTTTTACTGAATTATTTTTTTCAGCAAAAGTTTTAAATTTTCGTTTTCTTGAGCAAGTTAACTTCCCTTCCCGCCATTTTAAACAAAACAAAACACAAATATAAATAAACAAGTGCAATGTGTCAACTGTCAGTGTCAATACTTTTAAAGATGAAATTGAACAGATAAGACATAATTGTGATACTAAGTTCCTGTCCAGAGAGAATTATGTAAAAGAAGCACCTATCTCTATGAGATGGCAACCGGTAACAAGTAAAGATGTGTATAAGATAATTCGTAACATGAGTGTAAGAAAATCAGCAGGTAGCGATCTCATAAGAATGTGTGATTTAAAATGTATTATAGATAAAATAAGCCCCATAATTGCTAAACTTACCAACCTCTGTGTGATCCATTCTAAGTTCCCTGAACGTTTAAAAGAAGCTATTCTACGCCCCATATTTAAAAAAGGTGATCACAAATTAACTACTAACTATAGACCCATCGCCATTTTGTCAAGCATAGAGAAAGTCATTGAAAAATGTATTGTGAACCAATTAGGCTCATTCTTAAGCAATAACAACATCTTGGACCCTAATCAACATGGTTTCCAGAGAGGCAGAAGTACTGGAACTCTTTTAACTAACTTTACAGACAATATTAATACACATCTCAATAACAAACAATTTATTGTAGCAATATTTTTTGATTTCAAGAAAGCGTTCGACACCCTCGAGCACGAGATGCTGCTTCGCGCCATGGGGGAGTGCGGGGTGAGGGGGCCAATGAACGAGTGGTTCCGAGACTACCTCACCTCGCGCTCTTACCGCGTGCGTGTGGCGGACTCGCTCAGCGAGCCGCGGGGCGTGCGCTGCGGGGTGCCGCAGGGCTCGGCGGCCGGGCCCGTGTGCTACCTGATGCTGGTCAACAGCCTATGCCGGGTGCTGCGGCACTGCTCGGCGTACATGTTTGCGGATGACCTGTGCGCGTTCCTCGCGGGCCGTGATATGGCCGAGGTCCAGCGTCTTGTGCAAGAGGACGTAGATAACGTAATTAAATGGTCACACGATAATGGAATAATAATTAATGCAGATAAAACCAAAATGTTAGTCATTCACTCACCGTATGCTTTATTATCAAATAACACTTGTAATATAATAACACATTCGTACGAATGTTTTCATAGAATGCAAAATCACTGCACGTGTGGGTCTATAGAACGAGTCGAACAAGTCACTTACCTTGGTATGCAAATAGATGAGAACTTCGGATGGATCAAACATGTAGATTATGTTATGAACAAATTAAGAATTTTATTAAGTAAATTCTATCAACTAAGCTTTAAAGTACCTAGAAGTATATTGAAATGTCTTTATCTAGCCCTGGTTGACAGTATAATTGGTTATTCTCTGCACTGTTATGGACTTACATTCAAAACTCATATTGAAAAGATAGAAAAAATGCAAATAAAATTCTTAAAATTAATTATAGATAAAAAGACAAAAGCTAAATGTAACCACGATTATAGAATCCTTTTTGAAACATGTAACATTTTACCAGCAAGCCTTAAGCATAAATATCTCCTCCTTGTAAACAGCCATGGTAGTGAAGAACATAAAATACCTATCCAGCATACTTGCGGCACAAGAGGGGCTGTGCAAGGAAGGTACCAAATACCATATACAAATAATTATTTTGGTGGAAGAATGCTCTGTAAACAAATACCCAAATTATATAATGAATTACCGGTAAGTATTAAAAATGAGAAAAAATTATCTTTATTTAAAACATTATTAAAAAAACATTTACTTAAAACTTATTACGATACCTAAAACTTATTATGATTGAGAGTGGTGCCTTCCTTGCACTGCTCACTTGACACAGTCAATATATTGTTTATTTTGTTAATTTTTAAATAACAGCTTAATTAAAATGTCACCGTTTACCCACAGTCAAACCAAAAATATTGGTTTTGTGGGAATTCTTCTGTACCCTATGTATCACTGCAATGTTTATAAATAAATAAATAAATAATAAATAATCAATGTCAAAGTTTTTTTTTTTAACACAGATTAACAAAATAATTTTACCTTCGAATAAGTAATTTAAAGGCTCACCTGTATCTTTCCACAAAGGCTTGGAATGGTATTCTGATGGGATACCCAGTCTGGCGTATTTTGATGGTATCCAACATTCCAGTGTATCGGAGTTGGGATAGTACACATGGAAGGTCAAACTTCATTGGTGACTTTTCTGTGTTGGGCTTGATACATCGGACGAACCACGGATTGCAACGGGACATGGACTCCAGGAGTTGATATAAGCTATCGGAGAACCTGAAAAAGAATAACGTAGATTCATAAAAGGGTCCTTCTTGCGGCTTCCCCTGGGATCTGGATTATTATTAGAGAATTTATAGGTCTATCTTCCATAGGCAAGACTTACCTTGCTGCGACGGTAGGAGTCCTAGGCTTCATGGTGACAAATCTGCCGTTGGCTCCCCTTGGCAGGGTTTTGTTCGCGTCATGTTGCACCCTCAGTTGCGTGGACATCTCAGCCACGAGGGGCACCTCGCTGCTGCAGAGGAGCTCCAGGACATCCGCTCGGAGAGCATCTCGGTTCTTGTCGAGAAAACCCTCTACGTTGTACCATACTTGACCGGCATAATGTTTTATCTGCGAACAATAATAGATTATGTTTAGGGCATGTTTAAGGAACTTACTAACAAAGTTTAAGACGGTCGAATGGCGTAGTGGTTAGTGGCCCTGACTGCTATGCCTAAGGTCCCGGGCTCGATTCCCGGCTGGGGCAGATATTTGTTTAAAGACAGGTATTTGTACTCGGGTCTTGGGTGCTGATATTTATATTTAGTATCTATCTATTTTGTGTAGATATATCAGCTGTCCGACACCCATAACACAGGTTCTGCCTAGCTTAGGGTCGGATGGCCGTGTGTGAGATATCCCCACATATTTATTTTTTATTATTATTTATTAAAAACTATTAATTACCTACTAAGTTAAATCATTTTTGAAAAGATTGTTAATGAGATAACTTAAGTGTTAATAATTTCTTGCGTCAACTTTCGGGCCATTTAAAATTAATTTTACCGATCTCTCCAATATTTATTACTTCGTTCCGGTTTTACAACGTAGTCTATCTGATATTCGAATGAGACAAGAGTCGTAAAGATAAAATCTACACATTATTTTTAATCTTCAATGATCTTGTGTTTTTTCATTACCTCTAGGTTCTCATAAATGACCTACTTTTCAGAGTGACTAGACAGACAGAGCGATAGGGTTTTTAGCTTTAACTTTAACTTTTTGCTTACCGAACACGTAACTAGCTAATAGCTATGTAAGTATAAAATATGTTGGTGGTATTCGTTACTACTACTGGTGCGAATTAAAGACTGTGCATCTGTCCAGCAAGAACCAGAGATCACGCCGGGTACGCCAAAGCTAGTTAATATGACCTCTGGTTTTTGTCTGTCAGCGCTCAAGTAGTGGTTATTATTCTTTGGTTGTATCTACCTATAGGTCGATGAATATACGTAAGTATTTAAATAAATACTCACTCCAAACTCATTAGCCCCGAGCCGCGGGCGCGAATACAGCTCATTGAGCGCGTGGTTGTAGTGGCACTTCTCCAGGAAGGAGGCGTCGGACGCGCGCGGGAAGTTGCTCTCGTCGTCCAGCAGGTGCAGGATGCCCACCGGCTTCTTGCTCAGCAGCTGAATCACTGGGAAATTAGGAAATTATGTAAATACTTTGGCAACAAAAGTTGTTCAAGAGGCACTAAGGCACTGGCCAGATGAGACGCTTTACACACGAGTCCACTCGCATCTGCATCGCGTAAAACGCGGTATCTGGGCGCAACATAAATTGAAGTGGACTCGCGCGTAAAACGCTTCATCTGGACAGCCCCCGTATTTTGTAACTTTTTGAGAGTTAGCAACCGGTGATAATTGATATTAATCAACTTAGAGACTTATTAACCGAAAACACCAAAAATCTTAGTGAAAGAAATATGCAAGAAGCCTACCAATATATCCTTACATTCAACATAAACGTTTCTGAAATCAGATAAGTCAGTAAAAAGTTATTAATTAATAATGCTCTAAGTTGTCAGCCATTTTATACCAACCAACCCCACTCGGAGTTACATAATACGGGGGCAGGTCTAATGAGTGAGTTGATGTAGTTTACCTGGCGAGTTGTCATTCCATGCCAAATGAGTCCACTCCAGCCTTTCTTTCTGGTATTCTTGCTGCTCCAATTTAAATATATGTTTGTTGAAGTAATGTTGTAGCGTTTCATTCGCGTAGTTTATGCAGAGTTGCTCGAACGAGTTCTCTTCCAGATCTTCGAAACCGAAGATATCCAGAAGTGAGATCCGGTGAGCATCGTGCAGACCCCCTCTGTGCACGATGGAGTTGATTCGCAGGACCAGCCAGTTGAAGAGAGAGGAGTAAAGAGCTTTGGCGAACGCATCACGGGCGTCCAAAGCCTGGTCTATCGGCAGAGGGGACCTCATTCTCTCTGCTCTCGCCGCTGTTACTCTTGTAGTCAAAGCTTTAGCTAAATCTTCAGCTGGTACTTTCAGTAAATGTGCAGCCCAGCGCACTTCAGCGCCTCCTCCAAGCTGCACTCCTTCTTGTCCGTGTCTCAGCTGTCTTCTATGAAAGTAGACGTTGCCTAAATGTAATACTGCGGCGAGTACTCTTATAATGTCCTCTCGCTCGGAGTCTCCGATGCCGAGCACCTGCATGGCTCCGCAGAGCGCGGCCCAGTCGGCGCCGGCGCCCGCGCCGCCCGAGTCTCCTCCTTGGTTCAAGTAGAAGTAGTGCTCCGCTGTCAACAACCCCCTCGCGCGTCGTTGCTCCTCATCTAATCCAGCTAATAATTCGTAAAACACATGATAATTTCTTTCTCCAGGAGACTGTGTGACTATTCTTGACTTCTCTAATAAATAATGAGCAACTCTCGCACCGGCCAGCGAACCGTCTTTGAAGTATAATTCTAGGAGTTTACCAAAACGACTAGAGTTGTGATTTTTTGGTGTCCTGGCATTGCCAAACGCCTCTAACAAGGGTGCTGCTTCCAGGATCTGTTCGGAGACGGGCGCGCGGCCGGGCGGCGCCGGCGCGACCGCCGCTAAGAACTGGACGGCTAATTTGGTTGACTCTGTTTTCCCTGCCCCGGATTCCCCGGAGATAAGTATGGCTTGCGGGTGAGGGAGGGAGGCCCTCGCAGCGGCTGCTATGGCAAATAAATGGGGTGGAAGGTCACCTAATGCTTCTGCGGCGTGGTACCTGAAGACAATAACATTATTATTTAATGATGTCAAATGTGTCAATTATAATTGAATTAATTGGCAAGAAACGTATTCACAAACCTTCTGGCAGTCTGCAAGCCGTAAAGCGAATCCACCGGCCTGTACGGGTTGACGGCCACCAGGATGGAGCCGGCGTATGTGTAGATGAGGCCCTGCTCATACCGCAGCTTGAGGTTCCACAGCAAGGCGGCCTCGTGCAGGTCGTGCAGCCGCGTCATGTCGTCCACGCCGGCCGGCCCGAGCTCCTCGCGCGGCCACACCGGGTCGCCCTCCTCGTCGTTCCCGCCCATTTGCAGGGCGAAGGTCTGAGGCTGTGGGGAGACGTAGAGGTTATAAATACATAATAAAAATGTATGCACCTAGACTTTTGGAGCCGTAGTGGCCCAGTAGCGCGACATAATGAGAATGAGGATACAGACGCAGGTTCTTTTCAAGTTAGCCAGGTACTTTGACTAATTAAATGGCTTTCAAACGATAGGATCGAGTAGATAGATAAATAGATAATGATTAAAATTCACAAAAACATGTTGAAAATTTACTTATAACGATATCAATGACAAGTAGGTAATTATTACCGCAACAAAAGATTCGCCTTAAATAAATCGGAAGAACAAAGTTAATTATACATTCAAATGGATACAAATTAATTCGCGTAATACCTCCAGCACAGAAATATGAAGCGGGCAAATGACACAGAATTGCAGCCGGTCGGAAAATTACATAGTTCACAACCATAACTGTGACATAACGTAATGAGCGTTGCCGGCACTATTAACGCAATTACTTTCTTGTCTGACCGGCACTTCTTGGCTTTGCGAACTATATTTCCATGTCTTTTTCTTTATTTCCATGGTTTTGTTGCTTCTTAGGTGGTTAGATAAAAATACCCATCAATACAATAAGGGATCTTATATCGTAAAATAGATTTATATTACGTAAAAAATAAAATTAAAATAATACCGCAGTACCAATAAGTACCAAATTTCCTAGAAGAATCCCAGTAAGCAGTCTTACTAGCAAGTCCTACTTTACGTCTGAGCAGAAGCTTGGCGTACTGTGCTTATACATTTATAGGTAAGTAACTCACTATATGATAGGATCTATATCTATATCTATACTACGAGTTACGTGTCCTAATTTCGATACCCTTCCAACCATATTAAGGCTTATGGATAATTTACACTAATCCGGATTTTATGTTGCTGTAAACATGGATAGAAATTGCACATGTATGTACTCTGGCGTACCTAGGGCCTAGACGTGAAATGCAATCATGATTATCCAGTCACATACCTACCAGAGACTTAGGCATGGCAGTTAGAAGATAAATGGCGGAAATAGTGACTAGTCTACCCATCGTCCTTGCCCCCATTCCTCACTACAACGGAAACGAAACAGAGCTGTAACCGATTTGCTATTTACTTACAACAAGAATGCATTACCGTTACCGCAGCGCTGCGAAGAAAATCCTAGTATTTTTATAATACTTACATTAAAATGACGGCAAGGTCAATAATTTAATTTGCGAAAAAAGTTTATTTACGTATAGCATAAGTATAAGTAGTATAGCTTTACCTTTATGTAAGTTAATCTAGTAGTAATCTTCTTCAGGTTTATACGTAGGTACCAACAGCATGCTTTCGATAAATGGAACTAAGTGCCTACATCTACATAATCATCTGGTAAACTTTCCTCAAGAATTTATCTACAACTAAATGAACTTTATTAGATCATGTAATTGTTAGTACTTAACTTATTTTAGATAGGTACATAACTTGAGAAAAGGCCGGGCCTTAACATAAAATAAGCCTGCTGAGACACGGACAAGTTCAAACAAAAGGGTTAAGTACCTTCTCTGGTGCATGTGTTTTACAGCTCACTATTCATTTAACATTGACCTACCTAGCTAAGTACTAATACGCGTATAGGTATTTTAATTCAAGTAAATAACCTACATAACAGCCAACTGAATGAGTTCCCACACTTCTTTAATATCAATTAGATAAGGTCTTCATACAATAATTTCGCGTGCAACCTGATAACGATTTACTTATCATTACGTAATTTAAGTTAGTACTGTGAGAAATTAATGCAATTCACGCAGACATGGACTTTTATCGTGTCTGCTAATCCGTGACAAATGACGTCTGGCTGTTTCGCTTCAACGGAAATAAATGCATATTGCACTGCGGGACAACCATAGGACAACAGTACAAACTCCCTATGCTACAGAGGGACATAATCGCATGGCAGAGTACTACCAAACACATACCTAGCGAGTGGAACTGGAACGAATATTGATAAACAATATTAGGGCCCAGGTATGTCAGTAATAATAAGCTTTGCAACACTCAGGTGACCGTAGCATTCGTGTGTATTGTATCTAAAGGTATCATTTTGAAAGGATATAATTCATTGCCGACTGCTTGACTCCTGAGGTCAATGCCTTTTGATGACCATTCTCAGGAGAATGATTGATGACAAAATTGATCTCTCAAGTGTATGCAGGTATGCGATTAAAGTTAACAGTAAGTGTAGGAATAAATGTGATCGTACATTATGCACAAGAACGTCCAGACAGAGGTCCTTCAACGTAGCCACCACGACGGGTCTTCGTCTCTTCATCTTTTTACTTTTGATTATTTTTGAGTAAAGTTGTAGGACGGCTGGTGCGCTGTGCCTCGCTCGCTGGCGCCGGGAGCCTTCAGTGCAGCAGGATGAGTCGCAGGCGGTGGACGACGAGCACTCGTATTCAGGGGAACTGCGAGGTGTTGGGGCGAAACGCACACGCATCTACCGATCCTGCCTTATCTACTTGAGCACAACTTAATTTATTGTTCAGACCTGAACATCATTTAGGTAACTTGTAAATTGTTATACGAATCACGAACAACGAAAGTTCAATTCAAAATCTCTAAACAAAGAACAGCAACACAATCACTCTATCTCGGAATTCCTGAGCGCACCAGAAGTGCGTAGACCGTACAAGGAAAGATCTAGCTGCGACTAACAGATGGCCCGGCCATCTCGAGAATCACTGTTATGTGGAGCCTCGTAACGGGACGCACTGGCCGAGGGGTAGATAGTGAGGTACCTACGTACCACATACTATGTACGGTACGTGCCTAGCTAGTGCACTGTGCAGATGATGCCACGATTGTGCAACAGGTTTCCGATGGCTATCGCTTTAGTCTAGCAAACAACATGACTGGCTAAGTAGCACTTAAGGTAAAGCCGTAAATTATGAATCTCATAAAATCCCATACTAATTACAAGTCGCGTTTCCTGCGCCTACACCCCGATGTTATAAGTTTATTAAACCTATAAATTTCATTCGATCTCAACAGTTACACACATAAATATTCCCGTTTACATCGTATTAATTTATTTGTAAGTACTTTTAGCTAATGAATAAACTATTACTTTACTATCATACTTTAGTCAGGTACCTATATATGTTCGATGTTTATGATACCTAAGTATGTGTATGTATTTACCATTTCAAGTTTGTCAAGATTCGCAAGCGAGTTCAACTGGTCTTTGTTTGAGCTCTCTCTATCGGCTAGAAATGTTTGCTAGAGGCCCTATGCTGGGGACCTGTAATTTAAAGCTAAGTAGTTATTTGTTCAATAACTGTAAATTTTCCCTTACTGAATGCTGAAATCGTTCCTTACAGTCGGAGACTTCCCGACCATCTCATACAAAATTATGCAGGTACCATACGGAAAAGCCCTGCTGTTTCGAATATGTTTAATACAGAATAGGAAACCGGGCGATTCCCTGATAGTAGTAGCAATTCTCTTATAGGTACCTATAAACTGCTAATAAAACTATTTTCTAGAACTATTGTCAAGTATATCGACCACAAATCAGGCAATACAACTAGATATCTATGAATAATAGTAAATAGTAGGTAACTATACGTATCTAATTTTTTAACATGTACTAAGCGGGAGTGTGCTACTTCCTGCCATTGATAGCTACTCGAAGATATCGATATGTATCTACGCCCTAAGATACAAATATGAAGTCCACGGATGCAGTTCATGCAATGTACAGTCTTGCAGCTGCTGTCGCCGTGTCATTGTCCAGACAATACAACGTGTATTCGCACAATAGTCGGTCTACTGTGTTTTACTGTCGGACAGCACCATTTCACTCTATTTATAGACGAAACAGGATCAGACATTAAGACAACGCGCTCTTCTGTATATATTCGGTATTCGCACAATAGTTGGTTTGTTTACGATATAGGTAAGTACCTACTTACGTATGGATGTAAGTGAGTACTTACGTTTTACTGTCGTGTCGGACTACAATATGCATAATAATATAATGCACTCTATTAATAGATGAAACAGGATTAAAAGTCTTCTAAACAATATATTTTTACGTCTACTAGTTGTTATGGTAAGTACCTAATCATTTTACAGTTTAGGTTTTAATTTATTTCTGAATCATTAGCCAGTATAAATAATTTAAGCTCTACAACGACAGATTTGCACCTAACCTCGGCCTTGTCAGCCAATGTAAGCCCTATTGCTTTACCCAACACCGAATGTCCACCCGGTGGCATTGACCGCAGCAGATTTTAATCTTACACGTCCATACTTTTTCATACATCAATAAAATGAAAGTACCACCAGTGACCCTGACTACTGAGCCGATGGTCCCGGGTTCGATTCCCGGCTGGGGCAGATATTTGTTTAAACACAGAGATTTGTTCTCGGGTCTTGGATGTGCCCGTAAAATGGCAATAGGCCCGCCCCCTATTACATTGGGACTAACATAACACTCTGGCGAAAAGTGGGTGCAGCAATGCACCTCTGCCTACCCCGCAAGGGAGTACATTAGTACCTACAAGGCGTGAGTGCGTGTTTTTTTTTTTACCACTTATACATTTTTCTATAGGTACTAGATACTTTTAATTGCAGTTTCTGTAGTGTAGACTCTACAGGCATTGAATTGCGAACAACTGTTTAAAATTCATCGTTCTGTGAATAGCCACCGAGATTACATATTTATAAGAGATTCGTGAAGTTTGCACTTTAATCGACTACATACTCGGTAAGAGGACCTATCCAGAAGGTCTTCAGGCTCTTGCATATTCAGATACGAACCTCATTTTATAATTATAACCGTGAGTTACAGTTAAGTTTAGCAGCTGAACTTTAAAATTAACTTGACATTAATTTGAATTGCTATAAAATGCATGATAATGTCGAATTGAATTACAATTTCTTTGCACACGACTGTAATAATAATAAATAATTAGGCTAATGAAATGGGTTTAATAATGGTGAACGTGCAATAATCTAGCCTGGCTGTGCGGACCTAGACAGTGAGAAGGGCTACAGTCACGTACAATGACCGTGCGTGACCACAACTAATGACGAAAAAGTCAAGTCCGCCGAGAACTTGGCCCGCTTCGGAGTCGGGTTTTCGACATACCGTTCGATATGCCAATAAGCTTATCGGTGATCGCCTGATGAAATCGGTAATGTGACAAATGCGACTATTTATTTGTTGGCGTTGTAACTGGTTTGAACTGTGATTAATTTTAAGCTTATGAATGCTGCACTCGAAATAGAACCATAGCGTTTATAAGTATAGGTCTAAGTTGCCTTCAAGCCGGGACTATATCCCACCACGCTGGGCCACGGCGGTCACACATCTTGTTCTGCTAGATGTAGATCTGCAGTTTCCCTCACGAGTTTTCCTTTAACGTAAGAGTAAATATCGTGATTGAATTCAAAAGAACTCAGTGCTTCATTTACGGTAACACCTCCTTCGCGAGAAGCGTGCGCTCATCTGTCTGCCAGCGTAGTGGACTTCGCCTAAAACGCTTCCTTCATTGGATGGAGACCCAAGCCCCAGCAGTGGGGACGTGTTGTCATGATGATGGTACAAACCTTGTCATTGAGCACAGCGCTGACGAGCAGCACCCTGGCGGCGCGGTGCACCTCGACCAGCTCGCCGGGCAGCGCGGCGGCGGCGCCGGCCGGCTGGAACCACACCGCCGCGCCGGGCAGCCACTCCGCCCCGCCAGACCCCGCCATGCTGGAGAGAGAGAGAGAGAGAGGTGAGAGGGTTGTAGGGTACTTGATGCGGAATATAGAGAGAGATAGGTAGGTACGGGGGTTGCAGGTGCAGGGGGCAAAATAATGCAATCCCGGTATTGGGCCACAGATGCAGCACCGTCGGCGGTAGTGGAACTAGTCACAGGTGTAAGGGGACCCGACCCGGGGCATGATGTGAGGCGCACCATCGTTTCTGTGGAGCTCCACACGCAACGCACATATTGTGCATCCGAATCTCTTCTTGGTCATATACCTAATATATGTAGATAGGCTTATAAAAGGATTTACGTGGCCCACGGCTAATATAGTGTTGTGCACTGTTCAGACCCTTTGAAGGTGTTTGAATAATTAGTAAGGTTTGATTAAAACAAAAAGGTAACAAAATATAGTACATTTATTGGTAGGTATGCGTTCACAGCACTAGATCGTACCTAGACATAATTATTTACACTTGATCAGCCTGACTTAAGAACTTAAATGTTATTTAACAAATCAACATGTTCTCTAATAGATTCTATTGGGAACAGTAATATTTTATAGGTAGACTGGCAGCGAGGAGGGCTGGTAGCCGCAGCCGCAGCCGCACCCGCCAGGGTAGGCGGGCGGCGCCGCTGTTTGCACGCAGATGGAGGGCGGCGGCGGCGGCTGGTAGCACATGGGCGGGCCGGGCGGCGGCTGCATGCAGAAGGGCGGCGGCGAGGGCGGCTGCACGGTGATGGGCGCGGGTGGGGGCGGCTGCACGTACATGGGCGGCGGCGGCGGCACCTGCACGCACAGCGGCTCGGGCGGCGGCGGCTGCACGCACAGCGGCGGCTGCGGTGGCGGCTGCACGGTGATGGGCGCGGGCGGCGGCGGCTGCACCGGCATGGGCGGCAGCGCGGGCGGCTGCACGCAGATAGGGGGCAGCGGCGGCGGCTGGATCACGATCGGCGGCGGCGCGGGCAGCTCGATGACGATGGGCGGCGGCAGCGGGCAGTCCACGTACATTGGGGGCAACTGCGGCGGCGTCACGTACATGGGCGGCTGCTGCGGCGGCTGGACGGTGATGGGGGGCGGCGGGGGCACGTTCACGTACATTGGGGGCTGGCACGGGGGGGTCACAGTGATCGGGGGCAGGGGCGGCGGGGAGATGCAGAGGGGCGGGGAGGGCGGAGGCTGAACGGTGATGGGCGCGGGGGCGGGGAGCTCGATCATGATGGGCGGCGGCGGTGGAGGCGGGCAGCAATTGCAGCCGTATGGTTCAGCGTAGGGCAGATAGGGCGCGGGGGCGGGGAGGTAGGGTGCCGGGGCGGGGTAGGGCGCGGGGGCGGCGGGGTAGTACGCGGGCGCATACTGCTGGCTGTACAGCGCCGAGTAGTCATACCCACTCGCGTACGGACAACCCAGACATTGACCCTGAAATTATGAGTGAAACGTTTAGAAACTTTGAAGAACTATAAAAAAATATGCAGAGGCAAGTTTATTAAGTCGTATTAGAGAGTTACCTGAATCAGGGCCGCTAGGAACAGCGGGACCACTGCGATCATCACCATGGTGGCGAGGAGTGCCTAACTAAATTGTTATTGTACAAAAAAACTATTTATACTCACCTATTACCCCAATCATCGTTGAAATATGTTTGTTTAGAAATACCTAAGGGCTTTGATATCGTTATTTGTAAGAATTTTGTCACATAGGTATTAAGTACTTACTGCGAATAAAACCGAACTTTTTCTTATGCATGATAACATAATTATTTGTACCTAATTACAACATATTTTCTTACATAATTGAGTAGCCGGTAAGGCACCTATAAAAATATGTAAGTACCTACCTATTTGAAATCCTTCTTAGAAATACAAATCGCAATGTTCGTAGTTGCAACCATTCGATTTCACTGTCCAATTAGCACCCTTACCAACATTACAAAAGTAAACACTAGAAATTGATAAAGCACGGGAAAAAGAATTGCATCGTCCGCGCTAATTTAATACGCATATAAACTATGATTTGTAGAGAAACTTTATACCACGATCTGCCTCGGTGACATGAACAATCACTATTTTTATTTAAATGTTTATAGTTATTTACATTATATAGGTACTATATATAGTCAGTTAATCACAGATAGTTAACAATAATACCAAAACACGTACAATATCATAAAAGGGCTATTTCCAGCAATCAGTTACACGCTATATACATGTATTATTATGATGGTTATGAAATTTTAAATCATACAGTCCTATTCTAGGTCCCATAATAGTATAACTTAATTTGTCATATATTTACGTAAATGTCTCTTAATTTTCACGCAGTCTAATCTTCTCATTATGGTCGATGAATTAATCAACTTGCTTGAATTTCAACACTTCGGTCGGAGATGCATTGAACGCGTGATTTGATGAAGTTATACCGATCTTATCTAGTACGCCGTAAGACTTGCAGTCACGATGACTTCCTACCTAACACATAGGCAAATCCTAACTAATCCTAACTAATATTATAAATGCGAAAGTAACTGTGTCTGTCTGTCTGTCTGTCTGTCTGTCTGTTACTCTTTCACGCAAAAACTACTGAACGGATTTGAATGAAATTTGGTATACATACGGTCTAGACCCTGGGAAAGAACATAGGCTACTTTTTATCCCGGAATTCCCACGGGAAAACTTTTTAAGGCGAAGCGAAGCGCGCGGGAACATCTAGTAATATATAAAATTAATGTAGGTATAATGAATGGCAGTGTGCTCTCTAACTTGGCGTCATAAACACTTCATAATGATGGTTATGGCGAACGCGGGGACAGAAGGTTTCACTTTCCAAACAATTAAATGTCACCCGAGTAGGTAAGGTACCTTACCGTTACTCAATAAGACAACAAACTCTATTGCGTAAGTTAATAGCAGGAGATACATTAGCTGGTACATACTGACTAGCAGTTCCTGGTGTTTAGTTAGTGTTGGTGTTGCTTCCATATTTTTTTATACTCCTGGCTTACTTAGTAGATACTAGTTGCAGTTCTCTAATACTAATTACAGTAGGTATTTTAGGTACTTATATTATGTATTATGCATGTATGATTTTTAAGCCCTTCGTATGTAGTTCCGCAGGGTTTATGTATGTGTAAAATAGTGCCAATCTTGAAACAATTGAGTTAATTCATGGTTAATACAGTGCTCATATTATGATATTCAGGTCACTCCAGAGTGTATCAACCCTTCAATGGTAAACGTTGTCTTTTAGTATGTATATTAGAAATGAATAATTTAATTACACAGTCAATTGGGTACCGTCGAAACTCAGATCCAAAGCAATAAGCATTACTTCATTAGTTGCTCATAAAGCTGATAACTCTTTACATTTATAAGTTTTCTTGGTCGGAGAAAACTAATGAATCGAAATGACAGCATCAACATCGTTGATTTCATTTTATGTTGATTTATATAATCGCTCATTATACGATACACCTCTACCTCACACTGCGCTTGAGATTATAAATGAACTAATATACCAGTCAATCAATTCATTAACGGATTTCCATCATTAGTGGACTATTGAGGTTTAAATACTTTATTGACCACACTTGGTGAGAGATGATCTCAAGCTGGAGTCTCGTCCGTGTTAAGAACACAAGCACATTTGACCTGAAATCTTTTGTCAAATCCGGTAAAAGACAACGGTCCACACTTCCGTCTTCCTAAGATGTGGAATTGACCGCACCCTTCATGAATACGAATGACTATAACCGGGCCATATAAAATTACTGTGGCGTCTCCCGAGTCACTTTATGCAGGTGGACTCTTCCAACTGGTTGGATTATAGAGTAAATTGTGTATGCTGCCGGCAACACCTGACCCCAAGATTGGAGGTTGCTTTCTAAACGCATGTGTGACTGCATTTATTTATTTATGCGAACTCTCCTTTCGAAAGATATTTGAATGCATTATACATGACCTTGTGAAGGGACAAGAAATCTACCGTAGATATTTTAATAAGAAGATTGCTAGATATAAATTAAATGAAAGCGCATTTCAGCGTAGGTCAGCAGTCAAGCAGTGCCTATAAAATCTGTGCAGTTTTATCACATTTTGTACCTGTGTATAAAACGTATACTTGTATCTTACCTACCTAATGAATTACATTTTGATTTTTATTTGGGTAATAAGGTTTGGCAATCGTAATAAGTATTTACCTACTTAATTAAATAATTGTTCAGCAACGAATAATTACTTAACTGTATTCCACATGGGCTCAATTTGTTTGGTTTACAAAGTGGGCTGAATTTGATTTGCTAATGGGCTGAGTACTTTAAAGTTTACATTATTTAGTTCTCAGTGTTTCGATTTACGTAATAGGTACTAAGAATGGAATGTCAAATGACTCACATAAAATGTCAAAAGGTTTTAGCAGCTCCGGCGCTGCGCGCTGTCACAACGGCACTTTGTATTTCCTATAAGTACTTACTTAGGAGAGTGGAATCTTTGGATTGTACAAACTTGATTGCCAATCCATTAAAGATTATTTAAACGATTTTTAATTATTACCCTAATTGTAGAATAAAAGGCAGGTATTTAAAGCATAAAAGAAAAGAAGCAGATTTTAAAAAGAAAAAGCGAGTAGCCAAAATGATTTTCAGCTACTGCAAAGGTTCTTACATAAAATCCCATCCCTCCCACGGGGTACCTTCTTGGGCCCATCAGAGCATAGTAACCCGCAGACGCAAGCTTTCAAAGGTTTTCCTCACGAGTGTCGAGTGGCATTGTCCCAGTGACACAGTTGCGGCGGCCGCGATCCCACACGAGATGCTCCGGTCGTTACGCAACGCTTTCAATACACACACCCGCTTTAGGGTTAATTTTTTAATTGCTTAATTGTTTCGAGATGAACAAAAAATATGAAAGTTTACGGAGGTGCTTAGTAAAGCGGTTATGGAATAGTCTTTTTAGTTTCACAGGGCTCATTTGTATACCTGATAAAATATTATTTGTATTCTTAGATTTGGCTGTGTGCATTAAATAGGAGGTTTGTAATGCACATATTTAGATTCAAGAAACAAGAGCAAGTTCAACAGAAACGGAATCTTCATACAAATGGCAAGTTTGACCGCGAATATTTAATTCGGTAAATACGACCACTTTACTGATATATTATATTACATACATACATACATACATATGCTCACGCCTGTCTCCCAGAGGGGTAGGCAGAGACTATGGATCTCCACGTGCCACGATCCTGACATACTTCTTTCGCTTCCTCCACATTCATAAGTCTCTTCATACACGCACGTCGGTTTCGGAAACTCCTAATTTGGCTCTTCTTGAGTATGTCGCCTATCTGGTCGACATACTTTCGCCTAGGACGTCCTCTACCGACACAACCATACATCTCCGCACAATAAATTTCTTTCGTCAGTCTTCTTTCATCCATCCTTTCAATGTGACCAAACCATCTCAACATTCCCTTTTCAATTTTGGTCACTACGTCTTCTTTTACTCCAACTCGATCTCTTATAACACTATTCCTTATCCTATCATTCAGTTTCAGTCCACACATACTTCTTAGAGAGCGCATCTCAACAGCATTTACCCTACTTTCATTCTTCTTCTGCCAGACCCAGCTTTCACTTCCATACATTAGTGTAGGGACCAACACTCCCCCATGAACAGCCAAACGAGCCTTTTGAGACACGTTTTGACTCCTCATGAAAGAGTGCAAGGCCCCATTTACTTTATTTCCCGCTTTCACTCTTCTTTCAATATCCCCCTCACATTTCCCATCCCTCGTAAACAGACAACCCAAATAAACAAACTCATTCACTTGCTCCACTTTTTCGTTCTCGATCATGATCTTACATTCAGTTACCTCTTCCTCTCTTTCAAACACCATAACTTTCGTCTTATTAACATTCACTTTCATTCCTTTCCTTTTAAAACTTTCATGCATGAGAGTTACTTGTTGTTGCAGCCGTTCTACCGACGATGCAAGTATGACTTGATCGTCAGCATACAGCAAACACTTAAGAAGCAACTCTCCTATTCGCAAACCTCTTTCGTCATCTTTCATATCCTTGAGACAACTATCCATAAATAAATTAAACAGCCAAGGCGAAGCCACACATCCCTGTCTAACACCTCTGTGGATACCAAACCAGTCAGTGTAGGCTCCGTTTATCCTGACACACGCACTAGACTCCCTATAAAGGGACCTCAGTGCCCGCGTCAGGTGGCCGTCCACTCCATAAACGGATAGTGTCTCCCATAAATCATTCCTCCTCACTCTGTCATAAGCCTTTTCTAAATCTACGAAGGCACAGAACACCTTTTGCTGCTTTGCAAGGACCTTTTCTGTGACGCTTCGTAGGGAAAAGACTTGATCCGTACATCCCATCCCCTTTCGAAAACCACCTTGCACATCCCAGATCTTTTCTTCCGTCTCTTTCACTACCCTTTCAATTAATATTTTTGCATACAATTTACCAACTATACTTAAGAGGCTGATGCCGCGGTAACTGTTGCAGGTCTGGAGCGAGCCTTTTCCTTTATACAAAGGAACTATGACCGCTCTGCACCAGTCGCGTGGCACCGTACCGCAACGCCAGCACTCATTGAAGAGTTGGTAAAGCTCACTTGCAGCCACTCCACCTCCCGCTCTTAGCATCTCTAAAGATACCCTATCATACCCGGCCGATTTGCCAACTTTCATTCTTTTTAATGCATCCATAATTTCTTTCATACTTATCTTGTTTTCCTCATCTACAATTCTTTCACTTTCTACCTCTACATCACTTACAGTCATACAATCTGTGCTTTCAAACAAACTTTCAAAATATTCTTTCCATCTTTTAAGGATTTTATTTTCATCATTCAAAACATCTCCATTTTCATCCCTTATCACATCCAGATTTGTATTCTCTGACTTCCCTCGAGCCTTTCTTATCAACTTCCAGAACAATTTAATGTTCGCTCGAAAGTTGTCAGAGAATTTTCTATCACATTCATCTTTTAATGCCTTTTTCTTCCTTTCAATCACTTCTTTTACTTTTTTCTTTAGTAAAACATACTTTTCACGAATCTCTTTCATTTCAACTTCCATTCCCTGATTTCCTTGCATTCTGTTGTTGGCTTTTTTAGACAACAAATCCAACCATGCCATCTTTTTTTCATTCACTACCTTTTTGCATTCATCATCCCACCAAGTAAGCTCCCTCTTACCACTCTTCTTTCTTTTATTCACTCCACATACTTTCACCGCCATATTTACTAAATTGTCTTTCAAGCGCTTAAATTTTTCTTCTAAATCATTTTCATCTAAGATATTAGTGCTCTCTAAGTTTTCTTTCAAACTTCTTCTATACTCTTCACTTACTACATCATCTTGCAATTTTTCTACTTTGATACGCTCTAAATTTGTTGTTGATACTCGAGGTCGGTGTCGCCAATAATTAAACAGACCACGAATCCGGCTTTCAACCAGAAAATGGTCCGTTCCAACATTAACACCCCGATAGGCTCGAGTATCAGCAACGTTTACGCGTAATCTTTCATCCACAATCACAAAGTCTATTATACTCCGTTCATTCTGTCGTTGCCATGTATACATATGTATCTCCTTGTGCTTGAACATAGAATTAGAAACTACAAGGTTCCTTTCTAAGCAAACATCCAGAAGATACCTGCCATTCTCATTCACTCTTACGTCACCAAACTTACCCAATACACTTTCATACCCATCACGCTGTACACCTACCCAACTATTAAAATCACCGAGCATAATAACCCTTTCATTCTCATCGCAATTATCTAACACTCCATTCATACTTAGCCAAAACTCATCTTTCTCCTGTGTAGACTTTGACGTGTCCGGGGCATAAACCCCCAGAACAAACAATCTCGTCAAACCTACTTTTAACCGGATCCAGATAAGTCTCGGGCTCACGCACTCGTACTCTATTACACAATTATTCCAGCGTTCAGATAGGACAATCCCAACCCCTTGACAGCCATGCTCAGATTCAGGAACCCCTGACCAATAGGCTGTCAGAGTTCCGTGCGTGGTAATGCCCATACCTTTCCGCTTGGACTCATTCACACATAGCAAATCCATTCCTCTTGTGTTAAACACCTCGCATACTTCATCTATCTTTCCATCCAGACCCCCACAAATATTCATCGTGGCTATGCGGGTCTCCACAGCCCACTTTTCGCTCCTCCGAGAGACACGGCGTGACGGGTTGCGAACCGCGTCGCCACCACCGGGTTGAACCATATTGAACCCTGTTCTCTTGGAGTGTAGTTATCGGTTTCACGGCACCATGAATGGTGTACCGCTACTCACGGGAGGGGCCGGAGCACTGAGAGGCCGAAGCGTGAGGCTCACACGAGAAGGCTAACTACATCCCCCCCCTAACTACATTATATTACTATTCAGATTCAATCGGTGCAAAATGGATAATTGTAAACTAATTTAACAACTAACTTCATAAACGATCCATCTCTCACAATGGCGGATGTAATGACCGGAAAATTGTTGTGTTACGAAAATGGAAGGAAATTATTCATGCTTTTCCGTGTGCCACCGGATAAATGGTAATATTATAATACTATGCATGCATTGCTTAGGTATAAACGGGTAATCTTACTTATCCAAGGCTAAAACTGAAAATCACCGGGTAAGTAGAGCTACTGAAGGGTTATCGAAATATGATTTTAAGAAAAAGTTTTTATTTTATTTTGTTTAAAATATATTACATATTACCTCAAAATATATCAAATCTAAATATGTGTTTGTTTAACTATTATTAAATATTTATACGATTAAGTATATGTAATAACTATTATGTCATTATTAGTACTTATATGTATAGAACGGCTATTTATTATTATAATATGTATAGAAAGATACGAAGATTAATCCCACCTGCTGTTAAACTAAATGCAAATGCGAGAGGCACCTTTGGGTTCGTGCATGAAAATTGGAAACGCTAAAGATATTGACTGCTGGCTGAAGGAACCCGCCGCCGACCGGTTCAGACAATAATTAGATTTCATAACACGGCGCAGCACACGTAGTTAAATTAAAATGCAGCTAAACAGGTTCTGCCGATATTTATCTGTTGCTAAATTATTGTTACTTTTGTAATGACACGAGTGGCGCAGTGTAAGTAATTGTGTTGGCGCCAGATTTTGAATGTGAATTTTGGTCAGCTGCAAATTGTATATCAATCAACGCATAAGTAAAAATTTAAACCTACTTAAATACGAATAAATATAATGAATATTTCCAAAATACTGTCCTATTCAATGTGTTCACTCCAATTGTTTTGTAGTGCTTTGCTAGTCGCGGTTGTTAGTAATTATAGAAAAAAGTACTTCGCTTCACTGAGAGTAATAAGTGTGCGTACCGCGAGACAATAGAATGTTCGCATTAACTCCTCCAGTGTAAGACCCACAATAGCGTATTCATTAAAAGTCGAATCTCGTCGCTCTGAAACACCTCATCCGTGCTGCCGATCAGCCTAATAGCATCTTTAAGACGTCCTTATAAAGTTCACATCAAATACTGTGGTCGACTAATCAGTCGTCCAAATAAGTAGGATCGTGCTGGGCTATGGCAGTCCCCCTACAGGGGAGGTGTGTGAGCGGGAACGGGGGGCAGGGTAGTGCAGACACCGGCGGAATAATGAACACAACTGTACCGGCTACAATGACTAATTGTAATCGCTGATTCCTCACTTATTACGGCAGCCGACACACAAATTAAATCACTAACAAAGGGCGTGTAAACGCTGTGGCTTTGATACCTTTTTACAGATATTCTTCGGATAGCAGGGAGTAAATAAGCCTTCTTTGATAGCGCGATGACAGCTGTGGGAAATTAATTGACTAAGTTAATATACCTAGTGGATAATGTTTTTGTTAAACACACATAAAAATATTTTTTTGTCATCAGTTTACATTAGTTACTTACAACAAAAGTTACATGAACAGATAGACTGTCCGACAGATTGTTAATTAGCTAGGTAAGTATATGGTATTTTGCAAAAGTTTATACGAGTACAATATAGTAATTACTAACATACAAGCGGCTTACAGGTACCTACTTACCTGCGTAGTCTACGAACGTTCTCATTTATACCGTTATACTATAGACTTATAATTGGTTATATATACCTAAAGATGCGTAATTTGGGGCCTCTGCTAGTAATTTTGCAGCGAACATGAAATCACTTGCATAACGTGTTAGCATATCACTTTCATGCACAATGCTAAGTAAATGAAACAGGTAAATAAAGCCACAGTTATGTTACGCCAAGTGTGAGAATAAAGTTCTCTTCTCTTGAGATTTTTATTTTATCATTTGATCGGACTTGATATTTTTACATAAAATTTATGACCATTCTAGCTAGATACATATTTTGCGAAATAATAGCCTTTGTTTTGTGTTATTGCGAATTCGCCCTATTTCATGTTTTGTTTTATCTAACATCATCGTCATTTATCACGATAATAATTGAATTGCATATCGCAATTTAGAATCATAAAATTTAATTCACTTTCTTGGCTCATAATTGAAATGACGTCTCGTCATAAAATATAGAGAAAGTAAATGAATCGTTGTTACTAAGACTACTGTTATAAGACTGTTATACCTAAATTCCGACTATGAACCACTTCTTACCATATGACTAGTGAGACAGAGGCTAAAACAAGACAGAGGGCAACAGGGCAAGTCGTTATTTGTGCTTAGAGATATTAACACTAGTCGCTAGTTAGTAGTTTCAGTCGTGTACAATGTACAATACAATTACAAGTTTACTACTAAATTTTTATACTTTAGCAAGGTACAGAAATGTAACCAACGTTATCTAACTTCCCTAGCAGTTAGTTCGTAGTTAGATCTAGGTATCACATGAAAGCAAATGCAAATAAAGAATCACAGGAAGGAAACATCAATAAGGAAATGCAATGTAACGGTAAGAAGGCAGTGTCAATACACATTGTCCCACCATTAGGAAATCAGCATACTTGCACAGACTCTATGCAATATATTATGTACTTATTTATGTATAAGGATATTTTATCAAGTACAGGTACCTAAAGTATAATATTAGAAGTTTTTTGTGATAATTTCCAAGACTGACCGACTATGCCTGGTATGATATCGCTTCATTTTAATAGCTATAAATTATCCAAATGAACAATAAGAAAAGTTACTTACGAAAAAAGTAAGTAGGTTAACGATCAACCAACTTAGATTAGTAAGTAAGTAGGTACTCGTATTATGGTACATATACATAGGATCTAGTCCGTGTCCCAGTGGGTGGTCCCGGTCCTCCACGTCACAGTCGCGAGCCGCGGGACCGAAAATTACTTTCATTCATACACGATTTATTATCTCGCTTTTTCCATTCACGGCGCACCTGCCGAATGTAATCATCTCGTTGGCACAGCCGAACTGCAGTCGATAAACCACTTTGGACCTTGTGCTTTTGCAGACAAGAGCTTCAGTCGGGTGTAGTGGAACTGTGGAACATAGTTGTCTTGGCATGTCAGTTTTCTCACACTTCCGCGAACCTCGGAGAGATGCTCGACGAATGAGTGAAAGAAAGTTGCCTCGCCCTCCTCATGTCGTAACGACTCTACTCGCATGATGCACCATTAAAATGTCGATAATCGATCGACTTCACACGCATATTTATGAAGTAAGATGGAAACTGATGATAAAACTGATTTTGATAACTTCCGATTACGACGGCATCGGCAGATCGTGACTGAAACTGGCGTAGAATACATTTTACAAAGACTTAGTTTTATACTTTCTACGCGATGATAGCTATAAAATAGTTAGGTAGTTATGTTATACAAATAAATAAAAGTTTAAGCCAATAAATACCTAAATGAATGTATGGTATTCACCCGATCCAATACTAGAACCAGCTGGTAAAGTTCATCGACCTGTCGTCTGCGACGTGTCAACAAAACCACTAATATTAAGTTAGCCAAATAAAGAATGTCGTTAGACGCGGTGGCTCGAATTATCATCGAAGACTATCCGTTACCTCTAAAGCTTGGCCCCTGAACTAAATTGGACACCGCTCGCTATAGGCTTTAAATATATTAGAATAAAGCCGTTTATTGTTTAACGAATAACAGCCGCCAACGCAGAAGCATTAGTAAACGGTGTGTAGTGGTCATCGTATGAACTAACTTCAGGTAACGGTAAGCTATAGTCACAGTTGTATGTCATCAGCGGGCCAAGTGGAGCAAGTTAATAGCTCCTCATGATATGTGCTGCGAGTAGCAATGATGGCGATTATTTCGCAGCCGAAGTAAAAACTATAAAATGAGTGTAATTGGTAATAAATGATGATACAGTTAGGGGATAAGTGCTCTCAACACTGGAGGTTGGCGGCCGATTAGTCAAGCTCACAGAATTACAGATATTCTGTACATATAATAAATCTAAAATATATAATATTATGTTAAAGAAGTATCTTTAAATGTGATCTAACAATCAAAACACTGTAATCCCATCCTAAAGTAATAAATTAATGTGTTAATTCGTGTAAGTTTGTATTATGTTTATAGCACGGTTGTAGCTATAAATTGCATCTAATGTGACATCTGACATCTCTTTGCATACATTTATATAATAACCAATCCTGTATGTTTCCAAGCCTTTGGTCTTGGAAACATACAGGATCATTAACCCGGCCCCAGGGGGACTAGAGACACCTTCTCTGAGCCCCACTGGGGTAGCTCCTGTTCGGCGCGTCCACGTCGCGGGGGTGGGCACCTCTCTCTTCAGTAGGCCGGAGTGAGCTGGTGGCTGAGTTCGTCCAGGGACCCAGGCCTGCGGGGTATAACGCAGAGCCCGTGCCCAGGGTTACGGGTGAAGACCTCAACGGTGGAGAAGGCGGAGACAATGGATGTTGGTACGGCTGATCTAGCGGAAGGGGCAAGCCTCGCCACATGGGCGTAAAACATGTCGGTCATCGCGGACACCTCCCGCACACCTTACAAAGACTGTTTCGGTGTAGAAGGCACATCAGCGGCTGATGAGCAACTGATGCTGGCGGATGCAGCGAGGCAGCAAGGCATTGTGGAAGGCCAAGGGCGTCGGTAGAGGGCACAGCTGCCGGCGGCCAGACACTGCGGCCGAACTCTCCTCTGGTCGTAATGGTCCCCGTTCCACCAGACAAAGGAGAGTGAGGAGGAGAGGGTGCATCTGCGTAAGCGCGCACGTCTATGCACCAAAATATTTCCTGCGCACTTGACTGTTTCGGCGAATATGGACTCGGATCATCAAGCCCTGTGGCGACAATAGAGGCAGAGAGGTTCAGCAATGATGCAGGCTGGGCTTTGGCTAATATTGCACACAGGCGGCTCAGAGAGAGTGGTCGCTTTTGCGTTGAATAGGGATAACTGCGCAGACTCGGCAGCACTCTGAGTGACGAAGCAGCCCTATTTAGGGGAAGACTGCTTCCCACGCCCAGCCGTGGAGGGGACTAGAAAAGGTGTCCTAAAAAAACCTTTATCCCAAACCTAAGGGGAGGTAGCAACCGCGGCTGCCTAGGCATCCCAACTTCGCGGTCGAAGAAACAGAAAAACCTGCCATAAAGTTAATTCACCTATGACTTTTGCAGCATGGAATGTCCGCACGTTACTTGATCGTGACACTAACTTATGCCCGGAGCGGAAGACTGCTATAGTTGCTCGAGAACTTCGCCGATATAATGTAGACATAGCTGCTCTTAGCGAGACCCACTTGGCTGAAGAGGGACAGTTAACAGAGCACGGTGGTGGTTATACATTTTATTGGAAAGGAACCGCCGCGTCAGAGCCCCGGCGATCTGGTGTTGGTTTTGCGATTAAGAATGAGATAGCAAAAGGACTGGATGAATGCCCTGTCTACATCTCTGATCGTGTTATTTCCCTACGCCTGCACCTGGACAATGATAACTGTCTTAACATCCTAAGCGTATACGCTCCGACTTTGGATAAAGACGACGAAGATAAGGAGAAGTTTTACGAAGAGCTCTCCGACGCTATTGCGAAGATCCGTCCTGAAGAGCAACTGATGTTACTGGGTGACTTCAACGCGCGCGTTGGCCGTGATCATGAAGCGTGGCCAAAAGTTCTCGGTAGACACGGAGTTGGTGCAATGAACAGCAACGGACAACTACTGCTGAGTATATGTGCCCAATTCGAGCTGGCGATCACCAACACTTGCTTCAGACTCCCTGCCAAATACAAAACTACCTGGATGCACCCGAGGTCAAAGCACTGGCATCTCATTGACTACGCCATAGTACGTCACAGGGATCTATCTGCGGTGCAAATCACCCGAGTTATGAGGGGAGCAGAATGCTGGACGGACCACCGATTAGTCATTGTAAGGACAAAATTGCGTCTCCACCGGCCAAGGCGTAGCTCTAAGCCGGCCCGAGTACGCTTGAATGTGGAGAATGCAAAAAGCCAAGAGACAAGAACCGCCTTCGGCCGAGCTTTGAACAGCAGACTGGCAATCCATCTAGCTGAACAAGATTTAAATGAAGAGTGGAAGTCCCTATGCTCCAATCTTGTTGAAAGTGCGACTGAAACTTTGGGACTCAAGAAACGTGTCCACGAAGACTGGTTCGACGAAAACAATAAGATCTTGGTGGAAGCTATTGAGAAACACCGAAAACTCTTGCGAAGCCGAGATCGTAGGGACACCTCGACTACATTTCAGGAAAAAATCAAGTCTAGCTCTCACAACCTAAGGAAACTAACACGGGACACCAAAGATCGGTGGTGGCAAGAAAAGGCTCGTTACATACAAATGCTAGCAGATTCCAAGCAACTCGGCGTTTTTTACGGTGAGCTGAGGAGTCTGATTGGTACCAGGTATCACGGAAAAGTGCCTATTAAGTCCCTCGATGGCACGCAGAGGCTAACATCCAATCAAGATGTCCTGAAACGTTGGGCACAACATTTTCAGAACCTGCTTAACGTAGATCGATCTGCTGATCTCGAACACATCAGATCTCTTCCAAACTATGCAACCGTAGCTGAAATGGATGAACCACCTGCACTCAGTGAAGTAATTGATGCCATCACTCAGCAAAAGAATGACAAGGCCGTGGGCATCGATAACATTCCAGGAGAATTGCTCAAATATGGTACAGAAGAGCTTCACAACCATCTTTGGAAGCTGTTTGTACGGATGTGGAATGAAGAACAAGTCCCAGGTGACTTCACCGTATCGCAGATCTGTGCTCTGTATAAGAACAAAGGTGACCGTTCTGACTGCAACTCTTACCGAGGAATATCCCTGCTGTCCACGCCTGGAAAGATTTTTGCACGCATCTTACTCAATCGCCTTGTACCTGTCTCTGAAAAGATCTTACCTGAGTCACAATTTGGTTTTCGCCCACAAAGAGGCACATGCGAGGCCATCTTCTGCCTGCGGCAACTTCAGGAGAAGAGTAGGGAGCAATGTCAACCTCTGTTCCTCTGCTTCGTTGACCTTGAGAAGGCCTTTGACTGTGTGCCACGCGAAGCCCTCTGGATGCTGTTGGGTAAACTTGGATGCCCCGATAAGTTTGTCCGCATTCTCCGACTGCTGCACGATGACATGAGGTGCTGCGTCAGTACAGACGGTGAACAATCAGACTTCTTCTCCGTCACCTGTGGAGTAAAGCAAGGCTGTGTACTGGCACCTACCTTGTTCGCATTATACTTTGCAGCGGTAGTGAATGAATCACTAAGCGTTTCAACAGCCGGTGTCCAGATTCGATTCAGAACAGACGGGAATCTTTATAACCTTGCCAGATTAAAAGCGCGTACCAAGGTATCCTGTGACACAATTAGAGAGATCATGTACGCCGATGACCTGTGCTTTGTATCAGATTCAGTAGAGGGACTGCAAGAATGGATCACCAATTTCGACGAGTCATGTCGCAGGTATGGCCTAAAAATCAGTGTTGGCAAGACGGAAGTCATGGCGATGGACACTGAAGAAGGCACCGTCAATTCGACTCTCGACATAAAGCTCGGAGAAAACTCTCTGAAACAAGTGTACAAATTCAAGTACTTGGGTAGTACTGTGTCGGCGAAATACGATCTTGACCCTGAAGTCAACAGCAGAATCGGAGCTGCTGCTGCAGCTTTCGGGAAGTTGCAGGCCAAAGTGTTCCGCTCGCATGACATCAGGCTCTCAACCAAGATTGCTGTCTATATGGCAATTGTTCTCCCGAATCTCCTCTACTCTGCCGAAACCTGGTGCCCATATCGTAAGCACATCCGCGCGCTAGACAAATTCCATCTGAGATCCCTCCGCAACATTCTGAACGTCAAATGGTCTGACCGTGTCAGAAACACGGAAATACTGCGTCGCTGTAATGTTGGGGGAATTGAAGCTTACCTGATGAGACGTCAGCTGCGCTGGTGTGGCCACGTGCGACGGATGCCCGAGGAGAGAATGGCTAAACGCATTTTCTACTGCGAACTTCAGAAAGGGAAGCGCAAACAGGGCGGGCAGTACCTTAGGTTTAAGGACGTGCAGAAACGCCACATGAAGAGTTGCGAAATTGACCATTCGACATGGGAAGAGCAAGCTGAGGACCGAGCCGTGTGGCGGCATACTGTCAACACCAACATCTTCGAGTTTGAGGCTAAACGAAGAGCTGCTCTTGATGCCAAACGTGACGAACTCAGAAGTAGACCACCAGCTGCCATACAATACCACTACTCCAATGGAATCCTGACATGTAGCCAGTGCAACCGCACGTTCACAGCCAAGATCGGCTACATAAGTCATATGAGGGCACACGACCGACGCCCTCCCCAGCCGTAACAGTCGCCGTGACCGAATCCGGTCGGACAGAATCACATAATAACCAAATGCTAAGCCCATCCCATAAAATATGTATTAAGTACCTATAGGTACCTCCACAATTATGTGGAAATTAAGCACGAATGTAGTTAAGTACTAAATATTATTATGCCTCTACAAATTACTACCTTGTCCAATCACACCTGGTATAGTAAACACTTATCACTCACATTTATGAGACACGATACCGATATCAAAGGCGAAATTCAAAAGAAAACTGAACTCTAAATCTTGGCTAGTATAATCGGCTGTGGTAAAATGACCAAACACCGACTTATAATATACCCTTGACCGCAGACGGTTTCTTGTACATTCGTCACTAAGTGAATTCTTCACGATGAAAAGGTGACGAACTGACGAATTACCTTCACGGAATAGTTGGAGATGTGAGATGTCCCCACATTATATTATTTATAAAATATCATCTAGGTATTTGCATGTACATATCTTTGAGGGGATGTTGTGAAAGGAATTCCATGAGCTACATCTAGAAATATACTGCGGATTGGGTAATACAGGTACAGCATAGACTCTCGGTTTGTGACCGGTTACTCATTTTGTGCAGTGCATTGGTTTGACGGTTTTTTAACCAGGGATTTTAAGTCAGGTCTTTATTGAATTAGCAATATTGTCGCACGAATTTTATAGTGTAATGGTCATCATCAGCACATCTTATAAGTCTTATAGGGCAATACAATTTTTAAATTAAGGGTTCCTTATCACTTGACTCGTAAAAGGCCACTGTTACATGTACCCTCCGCTAACTGTAACTACCGGCAAAATAGTTTCTTGGTAAGGGCATGCAACACGTACAACAGAATTTTCACCGAATCGGAAATTGACCTATTTATTTATTTTTTATTATTTTATTTTATTTTATTTTTTTAGGAAAACTTAACTAAGTAAATATAATAATCTAAAAATAAACTAAAGATAACTTAGGTCTAACAAGTTTCCACCTTTAGGTAAAACATTAGTAACATATTTTACGTACGTAACGGTTTTTTAACATTTAGTTACTTATAGGATACTTATTTAAAAAAAAAAAAAGAAATGGTTATAATTGACAAACTTTAAACTAAAACTTAAACTAATACACGGGTTTGAGAAACAAAAAAGCCACGAGCCAACCGGTTGCATATTGAAGGTAAACTGTTGGTGAAAATGTCAATATCGTTATAATCACACAACATATCATTAACTACCTGTGGTACACGCCAGAAAAAGGAATTTTGCCTATAATTACTTGCAACAAGGGGTACATAGAACAAAGACGGATTACGCAAAAACTTAGTTGGAGCATATAGTGATATCAGACTCAGCAACGCAGGCTATTCTGCAGTAGTCTCTCTAAAGTTAAAAACTTTTTCATTGATGAGTCGGTTGAACTAAAATAGTACACTACTAATATAAGTATTTAGGTAGTTAGTTAAGTGAATAACTTTATAAAATATTTTCATTTATTTTTAATTCAATTATCTGGGGGCACACTTGCATTTGGTATTTAATATTCAAATGCCACAAATATTGTAGCTTTCTGTTTTATTATTTTCTTCTAATATTATGTTGCCAATAATAATAAGTCAGTAGGCACTTAATTCTAACTAGGCGTAGTGGCGCTTGCCGCTGTTAGTTTGTAACTAGCGTAGTTTTTTATCTGTATACTTTAAGTTTGTTTCTATATGTGGGAATCTGTTAATGGCCTGTCTAATATTATATTAAATAGCTATTTTAAGTTATTATAAATAAGAACATGCTGTTGATTCTCCATGAAAAATAATAAATAAATAAATAAATAAATAAAAGATTGTAAGTACCTACCTAGGAAATGTCCAACTTTCCGGCGACAAACAACACTTTCAACTGTTTACCTTACTTTGAAGTATGTATTTTCTGTACACAAAGCCCTATTTGCTAAGAAAGTGGCGTGAGTGTGAATGGGCGGTGTGTCAGAGCGCTGCGTGTCGGCGCCGGCGCGCGGGTGAAATGTCAGGAATGGGAACACGCATGGTATCGCAAGAAGCCGCGGGCCGAGCTATGAGGAACCACGGGAGCAACTTATTGCTTAAAATATCCTTCAAATATACAGGGTGTTTAAAAAGTTGGTATAGTAAGCCGGAAAGGGATTAGTCAAGGGCTCATTCTGAACGGTTTTCGCTTGATGACTTTTGGAATTACGAGTACTTAATATAACACTTTTGAAACACTCAGTAAGTACCTATACGTAATTATGTAGGTATATTTTAAATTGGGTATTGGAACAGTCTGGTGGCTACTTTTCGTAGGACGCCGGCGCCGTTATATGCCGTATATGCCGTTCATTCAATACTACAAAAGTATCCGTTAGGCATCCGCAACGAAATTTTTAAAAAGGTATCATTTTCCTTACGCTTCAATGAATGAACAAAGCAATTACTAAAACATATTTTGAAAATGTACAAATTGAAATTAAAGCTTAACAACTTTACACGACCTTTTGACGAGATCTAACTTGGACTTGGAACAAAAAACAATACGACATTGCATAATACATCTCGTAAAATTGTATACTTGCTGACATTTAAATGACTAGACAAGTAAAATATTGAATAAGTAGATATGCAATAGAACTGGTGACCCTGACCTAACTTTTAACAGTGAGCAATGATTTGTTAGAACGGGTTATTAGACTCGTAATTAATAATATAAGTAAGTAATATAATAATCATACTAAGTATGTTGGTACTACTAGGTAGGTAGGTACATACATAATTTAACAATCGATTGGGCTAATCCTAATCGGCGATCATGACTATAAATATTCTAATTGCTCTGTAAGAAATATAATAAGTACCTAGGTACTACAACAAATCTGAAAGGTCTGAAACTAAAGTCTAAAGTATGTCGTATTGTCTCTAATATTATTTACCTTCTAGCAAACACTTTATCTTTGTCGAAATCATTTTGTTAGTGGTGTCATAGTTAGTATAATTATAATTAAGTAATTTGCTAGAATACCAGTTTGAATTAGTGTTCGCCTACACAGTTCACCGACATTGATAAAATATATTTGGGTACATACACGTAGTACAATATGTAAGTATTAGACAATATATAAGAAATGCTCTTTATAGGTTCACTATTTATATTTTTCTAGCTGTAAGGTAAAGAAATTATGGTTTTTTTAAGATTAGTTCTGCGACAGTGTGTTACCGACACACCAAGAAGAAAATACCAGAGCTCCACAGGAACCCTTTTAAGCTCGCAGGCTATAAATAGTCTATCATATATAAGAAAGCTGAAATTACGTCTCAGATAAAACATAATAATATGCTAAAATAGTGAAAAGTAGAAGCACTTTTTCTAATCATCATTATCGCTCTTTTTGTTCGTGTCTTTTCTGCGGCTTTTAAGTTTTTTGCTGTTGTGGCTGGCACTTTTACATCATTACACAAAACTCATTTGAATTGAGTAGAAAATAAATGAGTAACAAAAGTAAGTAGGTACCTGGATCGAAAAAAATGACAAGAAAAGACTACGCCCTGCGTAGCCGTAGCAATGACATTTGCCATACAAAAGACATCAACGAGCTACCTGAACTTTTTTTCGACTATTGGTTTACAAACGACACTGTAGGCTAACTTTTTAGCAGTCTACCTGTTACCGGAGCACGGAGCCACAATTTTGAATCCAGGGAAAACATTTGAGTGACGGCAATCATGTTAATTATTGCTAAAGGTAAAGGCAATAGGCTCATTGCAAATAACTTTACCTATATCAGATGTATCAGTAAGTATGTGCAGAAACTCTATGTTTTTACAAGCATAGCTAGACTTTAGGATTAGCTTTTTAATTGCTCATATTGTCAGTCAATAACCGCAATTAAGGCGAAGCCGCAGTGGCCGCATACCGGCACCGGCCCTAATGCGCATGCGCGGAATGCTGCGTTGCAACACAGCTTAGTCAGGCTTAAGGTGAGTTTACACTGTACGAACCGAGTGTGAGCTAGGCGTGATTACGCGTATCATATCATAGACCCACTGGTATAGCACTAATAGGCTACTAGAATAGGCGTATACTCCCATACCACTGCAAAAAATGCAATTTGGTTCTAGGTACTGTAGGTATTATATTTTGGTTCCTTACTAAATATGTTACTTTGAAAAGCTACTTAGAATCTAAATAGCATGAGCTGGTCATATAGAATGACTCTAATATGGATAAACCTTTACATCTAAGGTAGGTATATCATAGAGTAAAGTAACCTTACGTCACTCCTCACTCACTCTCGCATCAAAAAGGGTGCTGTTAGTTCTGGAAGGCATACGTCTCTGAAATACATTTTTAGTTTTAATCAATGCACCACGTTGGTAACTATTTATTTATTTATTTACTTTGGAGTACCAACAAAATGCACATAAAATTATCTTATTCACTAAAATCATATACTTAACTATGAATTGATGGATGTTTGTTTCACGGTAAAACCAATGCATGCTGGACAAATTTTTTATGGAAAACCTTTTAAGGCCAAGCGAAGTTCACGGGAAAAAGGCTAAGTAGGTAGTTATTAATATTATTGTTCTATCTGAGACTGCCTGACCTAACTTCTCCTCCGTTTATATGAGCATCACGTCATCGCATATTAAATAAAAATAATGATGATGCAAGATAATAATTATAATTCTTGTGCCTAATAGCCGAGCCACACAATAAAAACACAGAAGTATCTGTACCTAAAGCGAAAATATGCAACCAAGGTCAGTAATTATTTTATGTCTATGTTTCAAAGAAAGGATTGGCCAATCAGATCCACCAGTCGCTGACTGCCCAGGGTGCATGTCAGGAAAAAGTGATACGACACTTGGGGAACCTCTTTTATCCGCACTGTGATACCATCACTTTTTATGATAAGGAACTTTATAGATACTTACATAATAATATATTATGTTCGTTTTTTATAGGTTTTGTAAATTATTTATGCAAATACACCTCACATTTACGGTCTAGAGCTATAAATGAGGCACTGGGAGATCATAAGAGTAAGCTAGTAAACTATAGGAATGCATTAGGTGTTGAACAGCTATACATTCCAAATGTTATTATCGAAGTTCAAAGGCGAAGGACTTGTAAAGGTGAGTTGAATGTAAATATTCGTAAATGGCTGAGCATTCCTTAGTCTGAGCGGATAAATTGTAACCTGTGTATTTCAGATGTGCTGAATTTAAGTAGAAAGTATTATCTTTGGATGAAAATGATTTGAATCACATATCGTCAGACTGATTTGTGTTTGTGTTGTGATGTTTAATTTTCTTTCTGACAATCACACTCGTCATCTCCGTTCCTCCCATAACCATCTATTAGCACTGCCCTCCTTCCATTCAGGTTTCATGTCAGACTCTTTCGCTGTCACCGCTGTGCGCCTATGGAATAATCTTCCCGAGAACATTAGGAAAGCTCCTTCTCGCAATGTCTTCAAGCGACTAACCCGTGCTCATTACCTCAGCAAGTTAGATAAATTATAGCATTTTCTTGTACCTCTTTGAATATTATAATTATGTGTTATTGTATATATTATATATATATATATATATATATATATATATAATATTTATGAAGTATTCGTGTGTAAATAATATAATTTATATTTATCATTTCTTGTAATATGTATGTATATTTTATGTATTTCTTTTAAGTTAATTATCAAGTGACTTTTTAGTTTTTCCTGCTTTCATATACTTATCTTTTTTTTGCACCTTTTCACCTTTTTACTTGTACCTCCTGTAGGTTGGCTGGTAGAAAATAAATGCTTTTAGCATTAAGTCCACCTTTTGTACACTTATATCTCATATTTGTGCAATAAAGTATTAAATAAATAAATAAATTACAATAAAATGGTGCGTGGAAACATTTTCTATTCGATACACGTTTGAAAATAGTTTTGGTTGGTTATTTACTTGTTTTAATTATTCAGCATTTTTATTATAGTCTTGGGTAATAAATAATTCACCTACACAATCAGTGTATTTCAACAAATAAAAACTATTTCCTCTGTTGCCTACTAGATATTTTCGTAGTCAGAAATCCTCCACACCGATATTGCAGCTTTGATTAATAGAGTTATCAACCGAGAGTTCTTCTTGATAACACAGTAAACAACAGTTTTAATAACCTAATCAATAATGTAACGTGTTTCCGCGGCGGTGCGCGCGGTCGCGTGAGTTTTACTATTCCTGTCACTAACATATTCGGATTTGCGTCGAGAAACACCGCGTATTGGTGAAAACCGTTATCCGGAGATATTGTCTTAATCGCTTTCTACCAAATTGGCCGGCACGAGACGGATTCCTCCCCAGTGAAGGTGAAGATTGAGCGACAATGTCGGCGCGTGACGTTGATGTGTGAATCTGCTATGCGGTATGCGCGCTAAATGATCTCAGAGAGATTATAACTATCACTAAGTATGTATTTGGCAGCCAGGCATGCAGCTAACAACCAGAATAGATTGCTATCACACACGGAGCAGAAAAATTAAACATACCTACATACTCACATTTATCATGGACGCGAAGATATAAACGTGTTGTTTAGGTAATCAGTAATTACAATTAAAAGTGACAGTATACTAGTGAAATTCGACAAAAATAGCAAACAGGTACCAAAATTATGACAATTTCTCAACGATCGTAAAGTCGAAAGTTGCTAGCTAGTAGTACATAGCCAATTAGGTAGTTAATGATTACTACTATAATGTATTTTTCGTTGAGCAACATGATGCGGGCGGGCGTAGGCTTGTTCCAAACAAAATTATTTTGTACATTTGGATTAACTAAGTACTTAGAAATCGTTGCATATCATAACAGTCTGGGGGCTAGTTAAGGGACCCATTGTTCCCAACTTACATCGTTATTAGTTATCGGAATCTAAAAGAAAGCTATAAAAAACACTCATAAATATTATAGGTAAGTACTTACTTACTTTTAACTAATATACACACACATGGTATTCAAGAGAAACCAGCAGTGATTTAGGTTCATTCATTATAAGACATTTGGATTCAAAGTTTAGAAAAACTTTATAACATAACCGGTCAGATTTTCCCGAGGTGGTGTTAGTTTTAACAAGTTAGTTAGGCAATTTATAAATAAGCAGTGTCCTATAAACAATAAAAAAATTCAATGACAAAAATATCTTTGCAAAATGCACTCTTTATTCTCATGATTTTATAGGTAAGTATCTCTATATTTCTAGATGGACTGTAAATACCCTAATGCAGAGTAAAAGAGTAGACATGGAAGTCTAAAATAAAGTCTTCTCTAACCAAATTTAAAAAAATATTCTTATACTTACAAGCTCTATCTAAAGATAAGTAAGTACTTAAATTAATTAAAGAACTTCTGTGCTGCCCTTCAAGGTTAATTTTCTTGGAGTTCGGAGGTCAAGGGTAAACGACCCGCTGGCTCACTGGTCATTGTATTGTTGCTCGAGCGATGCTTCGTGTATTGCATTTCAATTTGCGAGGGAAAATAAAAGCTGCACGAAGTAGGACTACCTAGGTACTCTTGTAAAGGTTTGGGAAAGGATATTTTGAAAAATAGTAAGCCTTTCAGTACTAGCTGCATCTGTTTTCCGAAATATCCTTTCCCAAACCTTTACTAGAGTACCTAGGTACTTACTCCTATTTCGTGCAGCTTTTATTTTCGCTCGCAAATTGAAATGCAATACGAGTACAATAGGTATGTGCCTTCCTTTTTCATAGAAAATAAGGGTGTCATATGGAAAGAAGTTATTCCGCTATCTGGAAGTTTTGGGACTCTGTTGTTTTAAGACCTAGCCCGCTCCGAAAGGCTTTTCGACAGTAGCAGTAGCCCTTCAGAATACCCACGTATCTATACAGTCGAGTCCATGATTATGTACCTAGGTCGGTAATGGTCGGTACCTACACTTTTGGACTTGTCAAAACGAAACTTGACAAACCATCAATAAAGTAGGATTCAATGAATTTCTGAAATTATACATTTTATGACCTAAGAAGGAGTAGATTTATATGGGGTCGACTGTAACACAGAATAATAACACTTAGGTAGGTACTTGACCTATCATGGCACCCATATTATTGGGTAATACCTACATAGGTAAACACTTATTATAGGTACTTACCTTTCTAGACATAACTACATAGGTACATTACCTAGGTAGGTATCTGCTTACCATTCCAGATGGAATTAAACATGTTTGCGGGTAACTAGCTAAATTGTTGAAAGTGAAGGGTGTTTTTTGTTTTATAGAAGGATTAAATTCGGGCTATAAACTTCCTATGGCATCAGCATCAGCAGTGGAATCTATGTTTGATGAGCTTACTGTTACTACTTACTTAAGTAGTTTTCTTTCATTATAGGTTTAGGTGTGTACAACAGGAAGGAGAATGAGGCTTTCATGTTGAAAATTACTCCTTGAACGTGCACAAAAATGCAAATAAAACAAAAATTAGCGCAGCGGAATCGGCAGAAAGCCATCAGCACTACGTCACCACACCTTAGACACGTCCAACTTACCTCTTTGAGAGCCTTTCGTCGATCTTTTACAAAATACTCCCGGCACTTTCACTAAACAACATAACAATCATATAGACACAACAGTTTTTTGATTTATTCACTAATCAGAAACTGTCGAACACTTGCAATAGCGATTTACACACATATTTTGGTTACAAAGTTGTTGTGATTGCGCTACAAACACTAGCGCTCTCGCGACCGAATGAAATGACTGGCGGAGGTTGCGCGGGCGCAGGCAACACCGCATTCCACGCGCCAACTGACGACTACCTCTCTCTTTCTCTCATATACTGATCTTCACGTGAGAGAAAAGATAGCAGTAGCCTTACAACATTGAGGTATGAGCATGAGCATAGGTAGGGTAGGTAGGACCCGTTATTTATACCTAAGCTATTTATTTTCTTTTCCTAATCTAGGCTTAATATATGCATAAAATATTTACTCAGTGGGTTGAATATTCAAAATAGGCCTATCAACCTATTATAGAAGATAAATTTACCTACAAACCTTAGTACGGACACCATAAATAATACTCAGGTTACCTATAAGTGAGCGATTCCGGAACACATACCGGACTGTGAAGACTAAGCAAAGATTTATAGGATAGTGGATAGGGTTGGGGTGAATGTGGATATTACATTCATATACACAGTTGTTTCTTGTGAAACTAATAAACCGCTTATTATTTAAACATTCCAAATTTGAGGTTTGTGAGTTTCACTAGGTACAAAATGCATAGCTACTAATGAAGCAGACCAAAGTTACTAGGTAAAGTACCCACATAGTATGAACCTCATGCTAATAATATCTAGCTAAGCGTAGATAGATATAGGAGGTTATATCCTATGATAGTTTCTATGATCTATAAGTACCTAGAGGGTAGAACTCGTCACCAAACACAAGGGGAAGATGTTTAATAAAGATACTTAGGATCCGTATATTTTATTATGTCAGTGCCATCTAGTGAACAAACTTGAAACAAATTATGTTCATTTTCCGAGTTTCACCATATTCACCACAACAGATTACCATAAATGTCAAAATTTCTGACAGCAAGTTTGGTTTGATTGATGCTATGAAGTTTGTGTTTGTTTGCATCTAACCTAAAAATAATAGTTTGTATATTACTGCTTGAAACTCACTATTTAGCTAAAAATCATGCCCAAAGTGCGTCGTAGCCGTAAACCTCCACCAGAAGGCTGGGAATTGATAGAGCCAACACTTGAAGAATTGGAGCAGAAGATGCGCGAAGGTAAATAGTTTCTAATGTAGCTTTTCTGTATTTCTTGTTCATTTTACCATTATTGTTTTGTAATAATCGCTTCATTGTAGTTCTTAAACTCTCTTTATCTGTTTACAGCTGAGACTGAGCCGCATGAAGGGAAGAGGAAACAGGAATCGTTGTGGCCGATATTCAAAATACACCATCAAAAATCCCGTTACATCTACGATTTGTTCTACCGAAGGAAAGCTATTAGTCGTGAGTTGTACCAGTTCTGCTTAGATGAGAAGATAGCTGATGGAAACCTCATAGCTAAATGGAAGAAGACTGGATATGAGAATCTGTGCTGTCTTCGGTGTATACAGACGAGAGATACTAACTTTGCTACTAATTGCATTTGCAGAGTGCCTAAAAGTAAACTGGAAGAGGGTAGGATTGTTGAATGTGTGCATTGCGGTTGTAGAGGATGCTCAGGCTAGTTCCTTAACACTTAGATAATAATTAATTTAAATAACTTCATTCATTGATATTCAGGAAGAAAGCAAAATATATTTCTATTTCCAGTAAGGTCAATTAATTGTTGAAATTTAAGCTTCACCTTTTACAAGAATCATTCATACATTGCAAATCTTCACATTGTTACATTTAAATTAAAATTATGGTGGTTTGATACTTTAAATGCCTCCCTCCCATTATTTTGATCTTGATAGGTGTAATAAACTTAAATATACCTGTATGTAGATCATAGTGATTATTATAATAAAATTACTGAGACTCCATTTTATAATATTTTATTTAAAAATCAACAGTTTTGTTTGGCAACAAACAGAAACAAATAACAAATCTTATTTTTAAGTATTACATGAAAATTAACAAAAAACTGTGCATTTAATACAAATTATAAGATAGATCTACAAATAATAATAATTATTGCAAATGCAGGAATAATAATTATTATCTGTAAATAAATAGAGAAAAACTTATCTAATCATAAATCAAAACAAACTCTGTTTCTTACTATTTAGGAACTGAAATTATTTAATCAAACAATTATCTTTTTGCTTAGATTTTTTTAAATTTTGATTCCTAGAAAATCAATGTATGACTTATGATTATACTTACTAATATTGGCCCCATCTAATTAATAACTTATTCTTAGAAAGTAGTAGGAACTGTAGTTTTGAACTACATTAATTGTTATTCTAATCAGCCTTAGTAGTTATTAATTGATAATGCAATAAACTTATAACCACCTTATAACACTTGAGATCTTAGTTAATAATTTAACAAATACAGGCTAGTTGATCAGTGAATGAGCCAATTGAAGCCATTATAGGCTTGTGCCCTCATAAAATTCTACCTGTGTTAACTTAAACAATATACTTGGTTAGGTCTATGATATTTAAACTGTAACAGTTTTATCTTCTAAAGCCTTATACAACTCTACAATTAACTCTTTGTAAATAAGGGGATTCATATTCTTTCCCAGATAATATAGTATAAACCAATCACCAAATCCAAAGCGTTTGATTATTTTAGCTACCATACTTCTCTTCACATAGCGTAGCTGACCCATCACCATCATTGTACGAAACGGAGGCATAGTTAGCACCAAAATGCGAAATACAACTGAAATCGTTGATACAAATGCCAAAGCAATAAGCCAGAACCATAAAATGGCAAATATCTTCTCATTTACAATATTCAAAGGCAAAATACACAGACGATCTTTCAGTTCTATGTCACCTGATGGACCGAAGTTACGGATCCAACATTTAGTTAACTTAGGAAAATACTTATCCATTGGGTTGACTGATTCAAAACTCTCATACTTGTTTGGGATGCGTGGTCTATGAGCAAAAGCTGCCACAGCTGCACCATAGTTCCGGAATGCTCCTCCAAGGAATGCATCTAAGAGAAATATTTGTCCGACCTGTAAATAAAATATTGAATGAAATACTCTCATTTTATGTGTAACACCTACTATCTCCCACTGCTGGGCACAAGCCACTTCATGTTTATTGTACATTTAGAGCTTTTACTCTGCTGAGCAGACACTTGGAGTTGTTACAGACTGCTGAGTGGAGGCATATTATTTTTTTTATATAAAACAAATAGAATTCCACATGTTGTACATCTGCACAAGACAGCAAGGCCCTTCAGTTATAAAATAAATACAAAATAACATACCACATTCACCAGGTTAAGAATTTCACAGAATGCATAGCGTAGGGCATAGAGGTTGTGTGCATTGTAATTGGCATTGTTGAGGTAGGACACCAGCTCGCCTCGACGGAACTCTGACCAGTCTTTGGTTACCATTGGACTTGCTGTAAATAAAAATAAGTTAATAAACAAAAGACAATAAATTTTAAAAAAGAGCAAAAGATTGAGATAGTTAATTAGATAATAGGTACATGTCTTTACATAATACCCTGAATAACTTAGGTCCTTTGAAATAAAAAGTTGAAAATCCAAGTACACTGAGGATGTAATAATAATAATGAACAAGTCTACTTCTACTTACACAAATCTGCAGCAAGTGCCTTCAGCCGGCCTCCCTCCCAGATCTTCCAGAGGTAGCGAGGGGTGTAGAACATGACGGCTTGTCCGAGCAGCACAAAGCAAACCCACTGGTAATATGTGTGCTTGATCTGCGCATCGTCCTCCATGTTGCCTGGACCCACACCATTGTATGCATTGTGCTTGCCTTCTATGCCTGAAAAAGGAATATAAGTAGGTAAGTACTTAACCATACCATAACTTTATATGTTTTTAAACTTTTGCCTCTTCATTGCTAAATAATTACATATATAGGAACTAGCACTCCTTTGGCATTACATCAGTTAGTTCCACGGCTCCATCAGCAGCTAAAACAAGCTCAGTTCTTTGATACCCAAGAAGGTCTACAGAAAATGATCTTACCTTGAAGTCGGCTGGCTAACGTGTAAGTGCCATAGATCCAGCAGTAGCTGTTAATGGCATCAACGTTCTTGTCACTATCGTAGCTCATGCAGTGGATCGGCTCCCCAAAGAACTGCTTTGAAGTCACCAACAAAGTAAAAACCAACAGCATGATCACGGTCACCTTATAATGCATACGAAATACATTATTGTCCGTGCATACGTTTTCAAACTTGAGGAAAGCCCGAAAGGGCATGAAAAGGTCTATCATTTTGTGAAATTTATGGAAACAATTAAAATTTTAGTGAATCAAGGATGAAAAGAAAGTTTTTTTTCACCATCAAAAACTACCCGCGCTTTTGAAATATTTTTTCACTTGACATTGACAGTTGACGTTGCGTTGTTGACAGAATGATGACAGAAGGTACCGATGACAGATCATAGAGATTATTTCCTCATTGCCCGTTCATTGTCAGTCTTTCGGTAGAGATAAATAATAATAATAATAATAATAATAATATATCTTTATTTCAGGTGTAAAAAGCCCATATCATATCCTATCCTAATTACATTTACATTTATAAAATTAAAAGATACAAAAGTAAATATCATTAAAGTTTAAAGACAATATTAATATATATATATAATTATGTATACTCGTATAATAAGATTTCACTTTGGATAAAGTTCATGTCATTTAACGTTCCCACCACGATGCACAGCTAGCCAGTGCCTAAAGAATGGACCATTCAAGTCGTCACTCACCACTTGCAGTATGGTATTGCTGGAGGAGCGCACTCTGTCCCAGAAGCCCGCAACACGTGACCTGATTATTGCAAAAAAGTCAGGGACCCCAGCCTCCGCAAACATGCCTGACGCACTGCAGAAACGAGGATGCTTTAGAAGTATACGGAATGCATCGTTGTACTGAACCCTAAGAGTCGAGTATGCGCGTTTCGTGTAGTTTAGCCAGAGCTGACAAGTATAAAAGCTCTGGCAGTACGCTCTAAACAGAGTTACTTTTACTTGCTCAGTACAACGAGCAAACCGCCTCGCGAGCATGTTGCAGCGGACGGCCAGGGCCCTGCGCTCCCTCTCCAGGTCTGCATCATCACGTAGATCTGACGTGAGCACGTGTCCCAGGTATCTGAATGACTCCACAACCCGAACTGGCGCCCCCCTTAAAAAGAGTGGAAGTACTCTCTCAGGACCCTTCATAAAGCTCAGAACAAGGTAAATAAGTAAACTTTGATTTGTAGAATCCCTAATTAGGTATCAAATTAAACTCAAGTGTTAGCTTTAATTACATTTTAATTAATAATTTGAAATATAATTAATACAGTAGAGAGTGCCTTAGTTTAAATGACCTTATGGTAGGTATGCCAAGCAGCACGTACTTACCTAAAATACATTGGGAATGTAAAAATAGGGTCGACCGAGAAAAGTAATATTTTCTGGTAACTTAACATCATTTTCAAATATAAATAGGTAAAAACTTAGATCTAACTAACACCTTTTCTAAATAGCTATTCGCAGGTATAAAATTTCGTTTAATACCTACTTTGGACTTAATAGTACCTACCTTCCTACCTAGTTATTATTTAAATTTAGTTGGTAACAAAGTTAATTTTATTAGCACTAATTCCCTTACAGTTACAGAGCTACATTTTGGCGCATAATTTGTTTACTTATTCAGGTACTCTGAAGCATCGCTCGCTGTAAAGCAGGACTATGCATAAATAAAAGTATCTACATGGATAAAATAACACTTTCCACCGAAGCATTTTTTGTGAAGAAAAGAATGCAAATTTTGTAGATGGCGCCACCGACAGCTGGAATTATTTCTCCGTTATTGAATGGTTCCAAAACTTCAAACTGTGGGCATTTTGCGCGGATTGGCATTTATTCAAAACTTTCGAGGACCCAAATAATATCAGGCTATTCTATCTACTCAATCACTCTTAGCATACGCAGATTGGCTTATAACTTGCTTTTGACTGGCGGGCTTGTATCTGCGTCGTGTTCGTCGAATGCCATGTTGGCTAGTGCGAAGATGTTGTCGGGGTCCAGGGTCTTCTTGGCCGCCAGTAGAAGCTCCCGGCCTAGTTCGCCGACGGTCTCTTTGTACCACTTCTTGCGGACCTTACCGACACCGTGGTGGTGCGATATTGAGCCTGGAATTGGGGATGTCAGATGTTAATTTTGGAAACTATTACATGAAGCAAATCTGAGGATGCATGACAGTTTTCAGTGGCCTTTAACGCCATGTCCATGTCACCGTCGTCAAGTGAAGTAGGTGACATACTTTCCAATACCAAAAGCTTATTGGATACGTCGCTGGCGACGTCGCATTGGCTTCCAAGCTTGGCAGTGCTCTTAGTCTGAACTGAAGGTAATTTACTAGCACATGCAGCAATATTAACTACCTATGTTTGTTATGTTTTTGTATCTTTCTACTCGTTTTCCCGTACCTCCTGTAGGTTGACCGATAGAAAATGCATTAAGCATTAAGTATACTTTTTGTATAGGTACTTATTTTATGTTATATTATTTTGTGCTGCGAATAACATACTATTATTATTCGTAGTATTTGTGCAATAAAGTATTTATATGAAATAAAAATAAATGAACGGACCCCCCGAGGCGAGGATGGCGTCGCGCGCGGCCTCCTCGATCTCCTCGAAGGCGGCCACCGGGTCGCGCATGCCCACGCTGTTGAACCCGAAGTAGAAGTAGATGCAGCACCCCGCGTCGTACCTGCAATTGTCACCGTGTTGCTGTTAGTCTTTGAAGTTGTCCTATTTGGGATGAAATTGTAAAACATATTAATTGTAAAATGTTAGAGAAACGTAGTTAGTTAGGTGCTCTTAACTGACTGAATGATGCATGCAAGTCACTGGAATTTGTATGCGTTTTAGCGTTACCGACAATGGCGTTGATAAAGATGTCATACAAATTGCTATCGAATTACGCTGTCTACTTGAGTCGACAGTAGGTACTCGTGATGCTATGCTGATATACGTAGTTACTTGATGCTTCTCGCTCAAATGTATCACCGTCCACTTCACGTAGATAAAGTCTAGTTGTCTACAGCAAACAAGATTCGCAATATACCAATAGGGACCGAGCGGCTTAACCCGCACCAATCGCGTCGCGTCGCTGAAACATTCTACCCGCCACCTCTAAGGCGATCCAAAAAGTGTCTTCTCATCAAGTTTAAAATCTACTCTACTATAGTAATACTAACGTCTGCGTAAGCCGATGCGAGGTGAGGTAGTACTTGATGCCGCGTTTCTCGCACTCCTGCCTCACCGTCCACTTCACGTTGCGACAGAGCGCCAGCGTTCGCTCCCACGGGACTGACGTCTCGAACGATTCGGCCACGATGTTCCAGTCTAGCGCCATGTCCTGGAGAGAAAGAGGGAAGTTATGGCCAAGAATAAGGATATATTTTAATAGGGAAGACGTCACCTGATACAGAATCTGAATGGAAATTTAATAAGCATATTCCAAAACTACTACCTACTGTTAGGTCTTTGCCCAATGCTGCCTATGGTGCTCATAAGAATTAGTGTGATGAAAATCGATGCAGTGGAGTCAGTGAATGATAAAACGCCTGACACAGTCTATTGAGCTATATTTAAAAACGTACACGCTACGCCAGCGATCTCTTGTCATGGCACACAATCATAAATCATAAGATTGGTGGTGAATGGGCCTGGATCTTAAACTTACTCTAATATAGGCGATGACGAAGGTGAGCGTGTATCCTCTCTCTCCATTGGTGGCGCCCGCCGGCACGCCGCCAGTCTGAGCCGCTATGCTGTAATCAAAAAAACAATACACTGCTTTAATAATGAACAGCAGAATAGGGGTGAGGAAGTGCCAAAAAGTATGACTCTACCCGCGAATTAAACATTGTTGTCATCCTCAACGATTATACAAGTCAGCATGCTCCCCTAATACAACCCTCACCTATTGAGTCTCACGCTTGATGCGCGTGATGTACGCCATCTTGAACGTTATGCCCTCACCTATTGAGTCTCTTCTCGCGCGCGTTGACCTCGTCGGTGGCGCCCTCTATGAGCAGAGTGACGACGGCGAGTGTGCGCGGGTTGAACCCCTTGATGCGCGTGATGTACGCCATCTTGAGTCCCTCGAGGAACACGCCGCCCCAAGAGGATTCGGTCTTGAGCGCCAGCCCGAACCGGAACTGTGGGAAGGATTGATAAAAGATTTAAAAATGTGGAGTACTTTTATAATGTTCAAGCAGCCTGTGGAGACTGTGGAAGTCACAACTTATTTTGTGGACTGAATTGAAGTACCTACTTACCTGCTAGGTCCTAGGTGTTTAGATTTCTAAAGGGACGCATCAGTGGGTAAACTTCTTTACAGCAGCTTTCGTGATATCTGCTAGGGAATGACGTCTTGCCATGAATCTACAAATTCTACTTCCATGCCGTTACCTATATCTTCATAAGGAGTATGATCTCTGTGGCTACAGACGTACCTGCTCATTATCCATGAGGCGGATGCTGGACGGCTGCAGGCGGTGCCGCGCCACCTCGCGCATGAAGTGGAAGCCGGAGTCCCAGTCGGGGAACACCAGCGACGCGTAGCGCACCACCGGCGGCAGGGGACGGATCTTGAGGGTCACCTGCACGGAAAAATGAAGTTTAGGTACATGGTTATAGGTATTGAATACGCATGCGATCAAATTCTTATTTCAATAAACCCTTGACTATATGGAGGCTCTAATTTGCGCCAAAACTGAGCATACGTAACATAATCTCTAATGATAGAACAAAGAAAACTACACTTGTCCAAAATTAATAATGCACATGCAGATCTTCACACCCGAATCATTAAATCGTAAGAGCCTTAAAAAAACACTTGCATTTTGCACCTTGTTCGAAAGAAATAGGAGTCAATATCATGTGTCACATAATCGAAAACAACCGATCTGTCAAAGATTTCTATTACATATACTTACATTCTACAACCTCAATTTCCAGCCACTACACGGCTTCCGAAAATACACATCCCATCGATTTATTTATTTAAGTAAATAATGAACACCAGAAGTTAAAGATAGAAAGTATTATAGGTAATATCTCACCTCAGTAACAACACCGAAGCACCCTTCCGAGCCCATGATCACGTGCTCCCACTCGGGCCCGCTCGAGATCCTCGGCACGCTGCACCCTTTCTCAATCACTCCTTTCGGGGTCACCACTTTCGTCTGCACTATGAGGTCTTCTATGTTTCCGTAAGTGTTTTTCTTCATGCCACTGGCTCGGGTGGCGACCCAGCCGCCTAGTGTGGAGAACTCGTAGGAGTCGGGCTCGTGGCCGACAGTGAAGCCTCGGGCTCGCATCTCGCGCTCCAGGTCTTGGCCAACTATTCCTGCCTGGAAATTGTGGATAGGTTGATGGTGTTAGTGCTTAGGTATGTATAGGTAATGATTATAAGCTTAGCTATAGGTTGTAGGTTGTAGGTATGTACCAGTATTATAAAGAGGAAAGATTTGTATGTGCTGTGGTCTTTGCAGGGTGTAGGTATGTTTGTTTGTAAAACAGTACCATTGAACCGATTTCGATATTTATTACACCTTTATTACTTCTACACATTTTATTTGTGTAAGTATGTGTGAGCGTGATATAAGCCGGCACCGATAGTCTGATTTTTTCCTCGAAAATCCTATAAAGCGAAGTTCACGAGAAAAAGCTAAGTAGGTAGTTATTTAAACTTATATTTGCTCAAAATACTAAAACATGAGGTGTAAATATTTTTTGCTAGTGAACCGTAAACAAATTATACAGGTAGGTACTTTACATACCTACGACGATTGAGAAAACTGAAAATGCGAGTACATAGTTCCACTATTTGCCTATGATGTCAATGTTCATAGCAATGTCAATGTAACTCGACGGTTAAATTAGTCGAGTAAATACCGCCAGCGAGGTTCGCGGTAATGATGATGCGGGGACTTTATTAGTATAGATCTAACATATCAAGAAACCAAATAAAGAGCTGGTGACAATTATAGGGTGACCTGAAGTGTGTATTGGTACAAGTCGAGTAAATAGCCTGTAGACCAGGGGTCGGCAAGTAGTTTTAGGTAGAGTCCGGATACTGGTCGCAAAATTTTAAAAGGTCCAGAAAAAAAACCAGATAATACACTCCCGGGCAATGAAAAAGTTCCACTCACAAAATGTCTACACCAAACGAACCCATTTTTTTCAAAAATTTAATTTAAAATTGACTCAAAATATTACCGTTTTTAGTTGGTCATATCCTGATGCTCTGTTGAATGTACTTCAATGTTGCAGAAGACGGTATAAAGCTAGCCTTTTCCGCTTACAAGTATTTTGGTGTTTTTCTCAGTGGAACCTTTTCATTGCCCGTGAGTGTAATTAAGTAAGTACAGCTATTTATTACTAAAATTAGTGAGAAAAATTGCGTTAGCGGTCTTGAGCCATGTTTTTATAGTTTGGTTCTCGTGAAGAACAGCTAATTCGAAGAGTGTCTTCTAAATGAGCGTCTGTTAATCTCAAACGATATTTGTTTTTTCGAAATTTTTTGAAAAAGATGTTTGCAGATTGATTATTTCCATTTCATGCGACGCCTTTGGAAATAACTTAGCAGCAAGGACTTTTGCTTGGCAGCCACATCTATCCATTCGGCGGCTGCATCAACTTCAAAGGGTGACTTAAGAAACAGAGAGATAGCTTGCCCATCTCTGCAAAGTCTTGGAACCTTGTGACGTATTCGTTGCTAAGATCGGCCAAAAATTTTGTAAACATTGCACTGTCTTGTTCAGAGTTCTCCTTATTATAATTATTATGGTTGTCGGAGAAGCTATAAGTACCTATGAACAGAGCGCGCGCGGCGACTCGACGGGGCGCGGGCGTCGCGACAGCGCGATTTTTTTATCGATATCGATGTTGTAAAACAGATTAGGTAAGTGCTAAGTTAGATTGGTTCAAAATATGACGTATTTATTTATACTTGACATGCCTACATTACAATATTTGGCGGTCCGAGGTTCAACCTTTCGCGGTCCGCAAACGGACCGCGGTCCGCCTGTTGCCGACCGTTGCTGTAGACTGTTTTTTTGTGCTGTAATAAGGAAAAATTCCCATAATATTTTAGCGCTTCTTGGAAGAGCTCTGCTATACTTATCCAGTAGTGGACGATGACGGGCTTAAGATAAACCTTTACTTGCAAATATTTGAAGAAACCAACAGAAGTATATTGATGATGGAAGCGATTCTGAAGGCACTAAATCTAATTTTAGCAAAGTCAAAAAGAAAACTCACCCTACCATAAGTTACCTATCAGACGTCAAAAAAAGTTTTTACTTAAGAAAAGATTTGGTGCCTTTAGAATCGGCTACAAGATCTCACCTGGATCCGGGCCAGCAGCTGCTCCTTGTCGATCCACAGTATGGAGTTCATGCCGCTGGTGTCGAGCGCTAGAATGGGCCGGGGCTCGCGCGCCGGGCAAGTTATGGCGCCGGAGACTGACGTGCCGCCGCCGTACGGGATGATCACCAGGTTGTGCTTGCAGGCGAGACGGACTATCGCTTCTACCTGCAATTTGGTTTGGTTTAGAGGAGATTTTGTAGCCCGAAGTGGAGCAAGTCCTCATAGGTGGCATACCTCTAATCTTTATTATTTTAAAGCGCCAGGAGTATGAAGTACATAATTATATAGCAATAGGGCCACGTTACACCACCATGCGCTGCCATTGTACCTACGTTTAGACTCGACAACACATTTAATGTCTGTTAGGAATCGAACTAGGGACCCTAGGGACACGATGCGTCATCCGATGTTCAATTATAATTCGGTAGGTTAAAAAATGTTACTGAAATAAATTTTAAATATTCATAGGATTCTAAATAGATACTTAGATTAGGAATTCATGAATTGGATTTATTTATTTCAGTTCCGTGTAACCTATTCATTTACATACTATGTGTGTGTGTCGGTAATTTGTACCTATTTGACCATTTGTAGGTCGTCCTTGAGCTATCAATAGAAGTAAACTTGTGATGTTTACCATAGAAAACCATTTCATAGTCCTATGTATTTCGCTGAACCACTAGAATAATGAATAAACACATTATGTGGGGACACCTCACAAACAGCCAATTGACCCCAAACTAGGCCGAACCTGAGATATGGGTGAAGAACAACTATAATATATTTACAGTTTTACACAAATACATAGATAGATACATATTAACGACAACCAGACACAAGGCAAACACAAATGCTCATCACACAGATGTTTGCGGCGGGATTCGAACCCGCGGCCCCAAGCTCCACCAGCATTGACATATATACCTATTCCTTTTGAAATCATTGTCCACCAGTCACCATACCACTTGGCAACACCCTGTATCTCAACACCAACCCACCTCATCATGACTCGTGGGCCACACCACGGCGTCGGGGATCCTCTTGAAGCTGTTGGCGCGGACCTGCGCGATGTCTCGCAGGGTCTGCCCGTGCGCGCGCACGAACCGGTCCAGCCCCTCCACGCTCACTGGCGCTATTTTCTCGAGCTCCTCCTGCGTAGAAACAAATGAGGGTTACAATTGTCTCTCAACCTATAGGGTTGATTGGAAGGCGTCGTGTTAAGGAGGCGGACGCCTCATATTTTATTAATTCTATAGTATCTGAGGGTAGGTATATGTACCTGCGCCTGACTCTAGAATGGAAACTTTGTACATATAATTATATACCCTTAAGGTCGGAACTGGATTCCTAAGCTTGGACCATTTCCTACTACGCTGATCCACCGTGGGTTGGTGGGTTCACACATCGAGATGTGCTAAATATATTTCGTTTTAGGAAAAGCAGAACATACCAGACTGACCTAACTTCGCTCTAGTAGGTAAATCGTAATTTAGTTAGATTAACGTCAACAGATATTTTGCAACTAAGGTAAGTAAATTTCAGAAATTACAATTTTAATTAGATAGGATGCACAGCTGATTAACATGAGCAGGCATTATTTGCTTTACTCAGACGCAAACGATGACGCTGCTGGTAACGAAAAATACTGTATAAAAGTTGTTGGGATAGGACAGAAACTATGTAGAAAATCGCTACAAAGTTTTAAGAAGCAGAGGTGAACTAACCGATTTTTTAAACCGACGACACTGACGACCTGAAAGAGCTAGCCCAACAAACATTTTACCCTCAGTTACAGCAATTTTTATAACTTTAACCTATATAACTTTAACTGTGTTATAATTATCTCAGTTCAAACATAAAGCGATAAAGATGAGTTAACAAATGAAATTAGTGTTAACAGCCGGTTTAAGTGTTATAATGGTATTAGTCAAAGCAATTATAATTAAGATGTTATAGCTTTAAACTGTTTCTAGAACGTAAAGCTATACAAGAGTGCTCACTGACACCTATTAACACTTATGGTTGTTAAGTGGTTTCCTTTAATACTCATATAAATCTTTAGGTGTCATATTGAATTTAGGCTGCAGGAATTGGTTATAAAAGAGATTTTGTCAAGAGTGCAGTAAGACAAGATTCTTACAGTGTTGGAAAACTCAACAATGCAGTTTTAATATTTAAGGTTACCTTAACTCACGCTTATTGCGTTAGGCAAGTAGACTGTAAAAGTAACGGTGTTAAGCAAGACTGTGCGGATCGACTAAGACTGCATAATACCCTTGGCTAAGGGTGATCTATTTCAAAAAGTGTAATAGATGACTTAGGTGAGTCTATATGTCTTAAATGTAAGTTCGCCATTTGCATTGGCGACCTAACCTATAAATTGCTGGGATAAACAATATTTTGCTTTAAAATACTTACTTATTTATGTGAATTTTGTCATTCCAGTCATGCCAATCGATTAATGAAACTAATGGACATACAGCAAGGATACAAAAAAATACAAAATTGAGTCGTCTATTTTATATTTACTTATGATTCATTTGAAATCCTTAATAAATTCGGAGCGCATTAAAATTGAGGTGGGAAATATGGTATACATTACAGTAAAATTACAATGGCATATTATTTTCAATCAACAAAACATGTTAAGTCAAGTTAATATATTATATTTACTGTTATTTAGTAATGATCAATACTGTCACTCTAATACTATCGCGTATGATTGCTGTTGACACTATTATTTTCAAAGACATACAACTTGTATGGTAAAAGTGTATTCGAAAAACGGTAACATACTCACTTAACCCTTTTTTACCAAACAAATAAGAGTCAGGGAGTCAAATAACCATTCTACAACTACAACTATACCGGTAAAAGTTCTAGCTGAGAGGGATTAAACGCTCTTCTATAGTAACTTTAGCACTTCAATGACACCGTTTTACAGACTTTCTAAAGCCTTTACTCTCAAAATCATGGGCCTCTTTCGTGGTTATAAGTGAGTTAGAGCACTCTCCTACACTCTTATACAGCTATGTCTTAACACTTTAATTTTCGAATGGAACCATTATACAAGTTATATGAGAGTTTTTTTAACGCTACGATGTTAGTTGGGAGGTAGCTGGTAGTGATTGGATGAGATAAGGTTGAGAACATATGTATTGTGGCACTGCACACTGCAGATGCGGATTATTTAGAGAGGCCTTGTATGTGTATCCAGCAGTGGAAAATTTACTGGTGGACGACAAAGCTGATGAATGCCTTTTTACTACAAATCGTATCTTAAATACAATAGGAAGGAAGTTACTATGTAGTAAGTATATGAATATTTATTATAGGCGGATTGCAAACACTCTAAATACGAACTCTGTGCCGTACACTATACTTATACTTAGAGTGTGCAATTTCATCAGAGAACTGTTACCACCCTACTACAATCGCGAGCAAAGTAAAAGTTTCAGTGACAGTAAGTAAGGTTCGCGAGTGTAATATCCTACCCTGTATAACGGCCGCTGGACCGACGACGTTAGGCGGGTAGGCGTTAGTGTAGTGGCGCTCCTTGGGATAGGCCTATGTCCAGCAGTAGATGATTATTGGCTGATGATCATGTATAACACCTTACCTTGATGTTGGCAGGCAGTCGGCTCGGGTGGTAACTCTTCGGCAGCTGTGGCTGCACGTTGCGCGGGCACGAGCGCTCCTTGTTCAGGTCGATGTCGAAGTACTCCAGCACGAAGGGAATGAAGTTGGGCAGGAACTTGCCGCCTATCGCGTATCTGTGGAGGTTTAGAGTTGTTAGTTGGTTGGTCTGTATAGAATTTATCAGGGGACTATGCAGATGTTTGTTATTGGTAGAAGAGTACTCGTATAGGGACTATTTTGGCTAGGGAAGACAAAATTACGTTACGAAGTCCAAAGCGTAACGTTTAGCAAGACACCAATATACCTATATCGAGGAAATTCAAAATTTTATGGTCTATGGTAAAACAACCCGCACTAGGCCAGCGTGGTGGACTAGTCCTAAGTCCCTTCCTCCATTGGAAGGATGGAAGGAGGCCTGTGCCCCAGCAGTGAGGACGTGATGGGTTGCGATGATGGTCTATGATTTAAACTCAAATCTACACCATGGGCTTTCACTACGGGTTGATGGGTTCATAAAGTATTTATCTGATTTATGTTTGCAGATTCAATGTTTGCATACTATTCATGTTTCAGTTTCATTCATCGTAAGAGAGATAATTAATGGCATTTATGTAGGTACATACATATACATAGTGCAATGTGCTATGCATAAATTCCAACTTAGGGTCACTTTTTTGCCTACGTCTGTTTGTCACAGATTCTGGTTAGACAATAGTTGCCTGATGATGCATGATGGTGACCCTGCTCTTTCATTCAAAAACTGAAAAATTTGAATAGCTAATAAGTCCTAAACTTTAACCTAAACAAAAAGATACCGAATTGTAATTAAATCGAATTAGTGAATCTGAATCCCCAATTGTATTTTTTTATGTTAAACAAGTTTTTCAGGTGACTTGAGTGTTTCCCTCTAGTCACGTGAAAGAAATACTTAATTTCCGCAGTATGAAAATAAAATTGATGCTATTCTAATATTTGTAACAGGTTTCTATGCATTTCAGCCATAAAATATGTATACACCGTATCCATACAAATTTATGAGACATCAATGGATAAGGTTATGTATCTGTAAAGAATCACAGGGTTTGACATCTCAATTACCAACAAGACATACATAGACGAGGCGGTCTGGTTTACAACTCAACTCCCAAGGCTAGTCTGAGCCGTGATGAAATCAGTCACATAAGTAATACGCCAACATCGCACTCGCTCAAGGTGCACAAATATGACGAGAGTAAATAGACCGCTGTTTACTGTACAATGGCCACTCAATAATCATCGTGGTGCGATACACGACCACCTCTGGCCCAATGACAAATAGCTAAACTACGCAAACATTATCACATCGTTATAACTTCTTGGAACTGTTTCGATATACATGAGATAGGTTTGACACTCAATTATAGTATTATCATGTTAATGATTCCTGAACCTGAAAGGCAGAGATGTGAAAGGTCATTTAGACCCAAGTTGGGCGCCAACTTTATTGCAATGTGACGCTATAGACTGGTACTAGTTATTATTCTATGGCTATAGTAAACAGTTGGAAGATATAAATAGTATTAAACGGTTGAATTATAAATAAGTACTCATCGGCTGAATATAACCGAATTAACCAGAGCCTACGGTTTTTGATCGCCCATAAAATTATAAAGTAAGCCACTGAGTACTTACGATTGTGTAGTTTTATTATGATGATGTTTGCGGCTTATAATACTTTTGTTCAGTGGTGTTAATGTTCCTAGGCATGTATGGTTTCTTCCTCACCTCGAAACGACGATCGAATCGGGTCATTTAAAGTAAAGTGCCTATTGTTAAATATTATACTTTCAGCACAGCACTGTCTGCACTATACAATTTATCTCTCATATTCTACAACGATAGATATTCAGCAAGATCTGTGATTAGTTTACTGTTTTATGTGTTATTTTTGGAAGATACTAGTTTATAAGCTACTCATTAATTAGAAAAAATAATTCAATGTCATTGTAAAATTCAGAGTAAAACAGCCTCGGTGACTAAATAAGGGGTTCACCCAAAGTAAGCATAGTGCTTATTACTGTAAAAATAAAAACATGAATGACATATTTGTACTAATGTCTTCAACTAATATTTTGAGGAAACTAAAGTATCAAAAATTAAACAAATATTAGCGCCCTCTTCACGACTGCTAACTATTGGACATGTCAACAAACGTGTATGTACAACAGTATACTTAGGTATGTATAATAAAGTCAAACTAATGTACTCGTAGGTACATTAATTATGTACTTACTTCAATTACATAGAACTTGGCACACTTATTTTATGTTGATTTTATACGGGTCAGGGAAGTCACACTAATTTTCCGAATACAGGGAACCCTTACTTACACGCTTAACCAAAAAGTGTGTAATAGTAGACTAATAATAGATTTATCCGTGGGAGCAAATTTTTCTGTTATTGATATACGGATAGTATTAGAAAAATAAATCATTACCAATATGATATTTATTAGCAAAATATATACTATAGACAACGGTACAGCACCCCTCTCGTGCGCGAGTCCGACACGGACTTGGCCAGTTTTTATCCTGGATTGTGAATGATGATAATCCTAAGCAAAGTTCAGTAATTAAAAAAAACATTGCTATGATGCAGACTTGCTACCAATTCAATTTACGCAACAAAGGAAGACCCAATTTGCCTCATTGCCCTGTTACGTGTCATTATGTAGCAGTTTCGGTCTGGAAATTCCAGACTGGATCTAGATTAGAGTGGATCCGATATCCGAAAAAATGTGACTTACATTATTTGTATAAGGGAAGACTCAATAAATACAAAGGGAAAGTGATTGAAGACAAAATAAAAGGTTGACAATGATGTAGATTCTGAAGGCATATAATTTAATTTTAGCTATGTCAGTCTAAATAAAATCACAATGGAAAATTAGATTTACGAAAACACTCACAGAGTCAAATTTTAAACAAAGAAATTCACGTTTTTTCAGCACTAAAATTATAATTTGCGCTTTCCGAATCGACATCAATAGCTGAGCAGGATGGACGATAATCGGTTTTTCAACAGATATGACTAGAGGCTGCAAACTCACCTGTTTCCTGTAAACGTAATCATTTCTTTCTTGTAGTCGACGGTGAACTTGGAGTCGTTGTAGCCCCAGCCATGCCATTTCAGCAGATCTTGTCTGAAGAAAACGATTTTATTGTTAGTTTAACCAGGGAATAATAACTAGTACCTAACTAGCTTTAACAAATCCAACAGTACACACTATTACACCCTATACAATACAGGCTTGTATAATAAATAACGCGATACAGTTTTTATACAAGATGCACCTTTACATCTGATAAATTATTGCGATTTAGGTATATGCATTAAATACTATTTAATAAATAGGTATCATAAAAATTATAAATTCAAATCGTTTAGGTCTGTCTTAAAATACGACATTGTAAATTTTCGATGACATAAAATCTAGTCGCGAGATTATTTCATTTGATTAATTTTGTCTGAGCCTTTGAAACGAAAATCTTTAAAACTAGAAACTCGAATTTGTAGTGCTGCAGTAAAAATCTGTATGAATAGCAGTCGGAGAATTGGGAATCAGGAAAGATGGGACTGAAACGGGCAAACAGTTGTCTTATGCGATATTTTTCATAAAGACATAGATGAAATAAGGTCTCAAGGACATAGATGAAATAAGGTCTCAAGGACCAAGATAATTTTATAATTTTTCTTGTTCGATTTATACTTTTACTCAATTAATAATAATATTATACCTATGTTTTTACCTGAAGTATGATATAAAAAATAACAATGTCTTCATATCATCATATCGATGCACTGCCATTAAATAAATCAGTATAAATTTAAAGGTCATAAGGAAATCTTTTGTTTCATAACAATGAATGCGATATTGTTGGGTTAGCAAAATTAATTGTAAGCAACTTTTCAGGGTGTTACTTATAAATACTTACCGACTACTTAGTAAACAATTTAATTTATTTAAAAAAACTTTAAGTTTATTGATTCAGTTACTGTTGTATAAAGTGCAAAAAAAAAACATTATCCTACTTATCCCAACCAAAATTATTAATTATGAAGCTGTAGTGTAGATAAATCTGTCGTATTTAATATGATGCATCATCAAAACAAACCGTGGTGTTATCGGTCAAATCTCGTCTTATCACTGTCTACAATAGTTATGCAACGTGTTGTAGGATGTAGGAGTACCAATATGAGTCCTTTTACTCTAATTAGGTACTCTACCACAGTACCCAAGTAGTGTAAAAAGATATATGTAAGTAGAGGAAGAATAGCTTAAGAACAATTATTATAAAAATATATAAGTAACTCTTGAAATCAGTGTTTTTTCCATGTTATTGATTAGCATTGTTTATGGTTGTATATGTTTAGAGTACTTAGGTACTATTATAAGTGTTTGTTTTTACTTGAAATATTAAAACAATCAGAAAAAACATAACATTTATTAGAATAGGCACGTCGTGACGTTTCGTCAAGGTTCGATCATCAATTCATAATTTTAACTGTAGATATATTTAAATGAGAAATATTTAAATGCATAACTAATATATATAGATTAATAATTAACATTATGCAAACTCAATTTTGTCGCAAATAAACCATGTAAATAACTTTTATTTAACAAAAAAAAAAGTTGTAACAAGCATAACTAAAATATATATTACTTATTTCTTATCAAAAAAAGCTAACGATCTTTTAAGCTGAATGTGCTCCAATACTTACGAGTATACTCAGTCAACAACACTAAAATACTAACAAACAATAACAAATATTCTCTTAAACTAATTTCATATCAATCTAACATAAGTTGCAAGTTCCAACTCAATAGCACTTTACTGGGCACGTATACTGTATTGAAAAATCGTAATAAAGTCCTAGATATAGAGCAGTGGTAGCTCAGTCGGGTAAGCTTCCCGCTTCTCACGCCAGAGATACAGGTTCGAATCGCGGCGTGTACCAATTATCTGTGGGGGTGTCAGTACCTGCACCTGGCTCTATCAATTGGAATGTTTGTGCATATTCCCAAGGTCTAAACTCCCTTTCTACGCTTGGACCATTTCCCACCACACTGGCTCACTGCGGGTTGGTGGGTTCACATATCTGCATGTGCTAGATCTAGAGATCTAGGTTTCCTCACGATATTTTCCTTTGCCATTAAAGCGATGGTAGATATACATATTATATATACATTGGTAGCTATTATAAAGGCAGAAGTCAAACTATAACTTTTTCCAAGCAATAAATTGCATTTTAATCAATCAGTTTTTCACAGCTCGAAAGATTGTCACTGAATTAGAATTTGTGCCTTCAGAATCGACATCATTTTATTACATAAATTCCAAAGAATTCATTGGTGCACATAGAACAACGCGGACTCGGTTGGTACATGTCAAGGTCGGTAATGGAACCCTCATCTCTGCAGTGAGAAGCAGGCGCTTACCCTACTGAGCTACCACCGCTCCTAACAAGTACAATTTTATTATAGTTCTTCCTTGCCTTTTTATTATAGTTATAATTATAATTTAAATTGCATCATCTCTGTTCATTGTTTTAAGTAGCGAAAAGCGGCAGGTAAGTACTTACAATTTTTTTTTGGTACTTATGCCGAAAGGGATCGTGTAATTCAAGGGGTGATTCAAAGTTACTTTATGTAGGTACTGATTCTGAACAAGTTTAATTCTACACATAAAGTTAGTGTTATTACTTCTATGGCTAGTGCAAAAAGAATCACCATAGAAAAGTTCAAGTTATTATTTTTAAAACTTTTTCTGGCTTTTTGGATTTGGAGCTTTGGATGATTTTTTTAAAAGTATTGACTACCTACAATGTAAGAGGCAGTGGTGGATGGTGGCCTACAAACCAAACATATCTGTTTGGTTTATTTTAAATCTCATGGCGGGAAAAGTTTGTTGGCGCGAATAGTTTAAAAAAACTAATTTTAAAAGGAAGATGGGATAACATTTTCAGAGCTCGAGCAGTTAATTATATCACAATAACTAGGGCAGTATGTCGTCCCGACTACTTAACAACATAATTGCTTTAGTACACCCTCCGTACGGATCGCTTTAAAAAGCATTTTCATATTTTTCATTCAATGAAAACGAATTAACAGGATATATATTTTATATATACTTTTTCATTTAATTTATTTATTGGAGTATTTATTTCATATTGTTTTAATAAATGAATTGAATAAACACTCACCTTCGTCTAGGAATCACACTTTTTACTTTTATCACTGTGCTTACACTGTTTGGATCAGTTTTCTTTTTTTTATCATTATGTAATTTATTATTTTCACCAGTTTCAGTTCGTGTATTTACATTATCATTATTGTCCATTTTATTTTCAATTTTTTCCGGTGCACTAGGTATTGCTGACATTTTTACATGGGGCGACGATTATAGATTTGTGTCCCGAAAGCATTTGGTAAGAATTTTATAAATCGCGCAGCCTGCCGCGCATAAGTGACGTTCTGCGTCGGTAAAACAGATTGTCAATATTGTCATTCACGTAGCCAGCGCCCCCTCTTCGCTATTTGTTGTACTATTTACTGTTCGTTTAGTTTCGTTGAGAAGTTACTACTTGTGCATGGTAAGAGACTTTGATTAACAATTTGAAGGTGGCAGCACAGTAGAAAAGTATGAATTTTCTAAAAATCTTGATTGGTTGTTATGAAAAAAAAATGAAAATAGAATAGAATTGAAATGAAAAAAGAATTGAAATGTAAATTATTAGTGCTTTAATTTTAACTTTTAATTTATAATGCATGCTGTATTCGCCTGGTATTGAAGATGCATTTAGGTATTATTAAACTACTGTATTTTTATTAATCATTAATTTAAGGGGAATTATAAAACGAGCGAACAAAAAAAAACTTTGCGACTGATGATGACATACTGTTTTAATAACTTGAGCGGTATGAATTTGAGTAAGCGAAAAATTAACTAAACTGACGACGAATATTGATTTATAATAAAATCCAGAATGAGCTTACAAAAAGTGGATTGTGATAAATCCATTTCAGATATTAAAAATTTATCCGAGCGACTTCATTACTAAGTGAGCGACTGGAAATACAGAGAGGGCAACTTCAATATTAAGATAGATTCGATTTTTCTAAGTGAGGTTATACTTAGCGAACTACTAAAAAGTTCACTTTGAGCAAAGTTTTGTATGCTGCTTTATTAATGATTATTGGTTACTGATATTCTATTTGGCGGCTTATGTCTTTTTATTTTGATACTCTTTTTTTAATGAAAACTACAGATTTTTAAATGCGCGCGAATTCGAATGGGTGCAGGGCGACGAATCGTTGCATTCAGGTGAGTTGGGCTGCGGACCAATAGCGTTGCGTGTTTACGTCCCGAATTTTTCAAAAGATATGTAATACAAACACGTTTTGGGGCTAGAAATTTGTCTCAAACTAACAACACCACCACTGGAAGCAAAAATGATACCCATTGGACAAAAAAAAAACGAGGCCGGCCCACTAAGTCCAAGCCCGCAATTATTTACCAGTGACGATGAGTAGTAGGGCTGATACCTATCAATGTTTCTTAGTATTAATAAGAAGTTTTTTTTTAGTTGACTGAAGCGTCTTATTTTATTTTTTGTTCATTTGATTGAAATAAATGCATGCATACTACTTTAATTTTACGGAGTACATTGTTTTATTTAATTACCCTTATATTTCAATAATAAAATTTCTCAACTAATAGAATAGTGTTTCTTCAAATAAGTAGTTATTTCATATTATTTTTATTTTTTAAATGTGAGCTTATTATACTCTGCTCATTAGTGTATTTTTCAAAGTGGTTTTTGTATTCGAAACACTTCATTTAAGATAAAATGCCGCTCAGTATAAAAAATACATTTGCCAAATATTTAAAATGCAGGACGTAACGTTGACACTCAAACAAATATTAAGTCGCTCAAATATTATGTAGCTGCTCATTTTGTATTTTAAGTAACTCAAATTAATGTTTGTAAGTTGCTGTTCTGTTGATTTCTCGTCACTCGCAGTCAGTCGCTCACTTAGTAATTCTATAACCCAAATTTATTAATTTTGACACTTAGAACTGTAATTTACAGTCACTCGTTTTATTGCTACCCTTAATTTAATCTATTCTTTGTTGGCGAATCATATAAATAAATGGTACTTACTTTTGATTACTTTCCATGTTTTTAGTGATACTATAAATACCAATTCATTTTATACACCTTGAAAACCCTTCGGACCATTGTTGAATAATTCAAAACCTATAAAATTTGCTGTAAGTATCTCAAAGAACTAATCAAGCGTAGTTACGTAAGTTCGGGGTTTCATCGGTCCATTCCATCGCCGGAGTCCGTGTTATTCTGTGTTCCATTCGAATAGTACGATACCGATGGTCTTGTTGTCGAGATGGCAAGAATAGTCGACAGAGCTTGTTTCCCACTATACACCACCCAGCACCCAGTCAATGATGCGTCGTATGATTTACGCTTCAGGGTAGCTTTTTAACCCTTTTACGAAAAAATAAGGGTGTTATTTACAACTTGTGCGAATTAACTGTGCACCTCGCCAGCAAGAACCAGGGGTCACGCCGGGTACGCCAAAGATAGTTAATATGACCTTTGGTTTTTGTCAGTCAGGCACACGTCAGGCAGTTTCCAAGTACGTCAAATTCCAAGATTATTCCATATTTCTTTAGATTACCTACTTTGTCACCGCACCAACATCAAAAAAGAACAGTCCCTGTTTAGGTATATTTGTACTGTCACATACGAGTAGAATTTGTGTAAACCTTAAGGGCCCGTACAGGGTGACGTGCCGCGCCAATTTTGGGTTTTCAATGCTCTTCACACAGCACACGCAGTGACACGCACACATGTAAGTTTGCACAGTGGGTCGATAAACTTTTACTCGCCAACTTTATTGACAATTAAGTTCAAGTACATTTTGGGTGATTTTAGGGTAAGTAAGTATAATTCTTACTTACACTGGTAGGCACCAGGAAAGAGTAGAAATTAATAGGGGTGCCACTTTACTCTATACTCGGAACCCGATTAGCTTTCTCAAACAAATGTGGTATTTACTTGTAGAAAGGTAACTACAAGTATTAAAGTGTAGATAATAAGTTTCGGGCATCCTCCAGCCAACTGAACCCCGACGACAAAGCAAAGTAAATACATAGTGTCGCAAAAGGGCTATACTAAGCCAAAAGGGGATGACTCAAGGGGTCATTCTGAACAACTTTTGTTCTACGATATATGCAAATTAGCGAAAAAAATATTCGATTTCCATGGTAAAAAGTCACATGTCCAACAAAGTTTCTATGAAAAAGGTTTTTTTTTGTTAATTTTCAAAACTCGTAGAGCAAAAGTTCAGAATGACCCCCTGTCTTACTCCTTTTTACCCGACTGCCGAAGGAGGAGGGTAATGTTTTTTGATTGTATGTATGTATGTTTGTCTGTTTCTTGAACTGTTTGACCTTTACGAGACTATTATGTCACGAGAATATTGCACACTATCTAATTTAATTTAATGTATTGAATATACTGGAAGAATTATGCTTCCTCAATTTCAAATCAAATTATGTTGGTGTCATAAAAGTTGAAAAAGTGCAATGACAACCAATGTGCAGTGATTTTGTATCTGTACACGATAAGATCGCGAGCTGTCAGTGCTGCCTAAACCGACGTGACCCTTCTTTGGAGGCCAGCGGCCAACTGAGCAGGGGGGAGTCAGTGCCTTAATGGCTGAACTTTTAGTAGAAGGTAGTGCCATCTCTTTATATTACTCTTACTACCAAAAAAGATGTAAGATGGCGTTATCAACAAGACCATAGAACAATAACAAGACACATAGATAAGTAGTATTTGAATGTTAACATTGTCATGATCTATGGCTTTTATAAAGAAATTGCGTGTCAGTGTCAGTTCAGTTGTCTTACAATGTCTCGCAAATAACATTTTTGTAATAAAAGCCTATACTCTCGGTATATCGTTATTTATAAATTTTATATACCTACAAATAAAAATAAACATGGTGTGTCAAGAAAAAGCATCTTTATCCGCAAAAAGTGTTTTTATGAAATTCTTGTGACCTGACAGATTCCATATGGATCCAGGTTCCATGTGGTTCCACGGGAACCGAGCTGAAATGGCGGCACTGGCAAAGAGCGATCGACATCTTCATATCCGCTGAAGATTAAAATACTATGTGTACCAAACTGATAAATGTCGTCAAAGATTTGCCTCGCGAGGATAAATGATGCACTATTGGACGAAATGACTTTATCACCACAAGTGACAAGATTTGCTTCTCTTGGGAAACATAAACTAGCAAAACATGAATTGGTTTTCATGGTGAAAGGAATACACACACCCACTCGCATATTATTTTACAAGTGACATGAACAAAACTGAACTGAAACATTGTTATATGCGAGGTAATAAAGAATTATATAATAATTTGTTTTTTATTTATTGTTGCATGTAGGTAGGTACATAAATAGATTGAACTTAAATTTAGCTGATAAATGTAATAACTGTTGTGTGGTGTAACTACGTCAACGCAAATATGTCTTATATCTTTATAGATTGAAGTTAATAGCCGGATCCCCACCAGACGATCCAACGCGATCCGATCGCGCGATCCAAGGAATCTTACATACTAAACTTCTTGGATCGGGCGATCGGATCGCATTGGATCGTTTGGTGGAGATTCGGCTATTAACTTCAATCTATAAAGATATAAGACATATTTGCGATAACAATATCTATATATACAGGGTGTCCCAACAGGGCACCCTGTATGTATGTACAATGAGGTTGAGCAATATAAAGAGATGGCGTTGTAGGCTCAGTATGACGTATAGAGTATGACAAAAAACTCCTCCAGATGGCACTCTTTACACAATTGTTTATTTTTTCTCTATGCAACTGAGTCAAACGTCACTTGTGTTTATGATTTTATAACACAGAAAGCCGCCATAGATATTTGTATGAAGATTTGAGGGAAAAAAATTGCTCAAGTTTGGGATTAATTTACACAAAATAAGTGTGTGTTTATTAAAAAACAAGGTATTTAGCGCCTAGTCCAAGCCTTTAACTTTATAATATGATAAAAATCATATGAAAATTCTTAATAATTACGACACAGTTGTTACAATACGGGAGTGGTTTTTCGTGATATTCTGAATTTTATTTACAGTTATCCATAAGCATTTACTTGAATTCGAATCATTCAGCACCTAGCTAGACTCTTCGGCTACCTGTGTGATTTTTTTCAAGGTTGTAGAGCATCGTTTACTACATAATTCTATGACAATGCCAACCCTCGATTACCCCTTGCCGACCCTTAAATTATTTCTTACATTTTAGTGGTTTTTGAAGTCGGTTTTTTAATTTTTTTAATTATAATGTTCAAATGCAAGGTTTTTTTATGACAACGCACTTTTGATCCTTGGGATACAGAAGCTGATGCCGAGTCTCTCGCTGTTTCTATTCATAATTATGTACCTCGAGCCACGCTTCGGAGTCTTAGACCAGCGTCTTCTTTTCCCCCAAAAACCAACAGCTGGTATTGTCATTTCTTTCTTTTTGGTAGCCTATCGTATATTGAGGCGGATGGACTGACTCAAGTTTGGTGGTACGCAAAAACACAAATAACATTACGAATTTAATAAAATATTTTATTACTACAATTAAAATGTTGTACAAAATGTTTCGTTGGCAAAACTAATAATAGGATACGGAGTAGATAGTAGCATTCACATTACCAACTTTCACATTAGTTGCAATATTTTGCAGCGAAGTATACTTAATTATTTATGTGTTTAGATTTACTAGGTAGGGTGTCTCTCTAAATGTTTACATTTGAATTTTCTACAGACTTTAATTGGTGAGACAGTGGGTCCATAGTAACAGTAAAATTTTGCACAGTTTCTAATCAGTAATTGCATTAAGCAGGAGGTATAGATAAGTAGCATGATTAAGGGAACCCCCAGATCTACATACAAACAAAATTGCAGCTATTTACTTACACCCACAATTTAATTTTGCTATTATGTTTGTAAGGGGAACTGAAGGTTGATCTAACATAGGCAACGGTAAGATACAAAAAAACAGATTTAATTTTTATCTGATATCGGAGTAGGTATAACAGTAGAATTAAATTACAAATAATTTAAATTCGTTTCGCAGTCTTACTAAAACTTACATTACAAGCACCTATTTATTTACTTATCACTATGAAATGCATTCAGCAGACTTATATATTTACACTTCTAAATAAATAGACACTGAGGGATACTTAAAAATGAACTTAAAATGACATCTTACGAAATAAGGAAAACTAAAACTGTTTTTGTCGATAGTAAAAGATGGTCTATAAGATGTTAATTAACCAGATCATACAAAAAAAGATCAAGGAAAGAAAACCTTTTTAGAACAAATTACGGGAGTAGTCTATGGAATTCCGCCTCCTTTTTGCTTTTCTCTATGATATAAAACGATTTCGGCTTTCCATTTCCGGAAAAGTACTTTCTGAACGACTGTTTCTTCTCAGGCACGTAGTACGCGAGCGCGTCGAGCGAGTTGGGGTGTCCGTGGGCGCCCTTGGGCCAGGTGGGTCGGCTCTCCACGTCTACGATGTCATCATCGAATCTCGCCTGAGGCCTGTTCTTAGCCATCTTCTGCAGAACCGGAATATTCCAGTGGTAGACTCTTGCCGGCTTGCCGTTGCTGTGCATCTGTAGCGGCAGGGTGCGCGCGGCTGCGGGGGCGGGGTCGGCATGCGTGTAGTAGTTTAGATTCGGGGGCAGCTTGATGACGAACATCCTGGAGTCGCCGGTGGCGTGGCGGCGGCCCTGCTCCGCCAGGCGCTTGCGATGGTGCGCCGCCGGCACCCTCAGCTTCTTCAAGCCGAGTGAGCTGAGCAGCTCGTGGGTGGTGGGGTCTGGCTTCAGCTTGTCAGTCTTCTGCAGGCTGTTGCCGGGCGAGGAGCACTGGCACGCCGCGATCGTCATCAGCAGCAGCGCTGTCCTGTAACAACAAATATTAAGGGTTAGAAAAAACTATAGTTTTAAAAGTACATTCATAAGTTTTACTAGGTATCGGTGGGTACAGGGAACTCATTCCATGTAGGTGTATAGTTAAATACATAATAATCCGTACTTAGGAAATTACTTATTTAATTACAAGTTCACTTGGTGACAAGGCAGACATTGTTCAAGAATACAAAGTCGTCGCCGAGTAAGGTGCGTGGTTTGTCCACATTGAAATGCAACCGTGTTCTGGCCATCATTAGCATAAGCCCAGCACATTACCCACCTATCTTTGTTTGGAGTCAGCGCCTAGACCATTACAATGTACGAGGTTAGGTTCGGAAATAAAACAAAGAACGAATAGGGTGGTCTATAAACAAATTAGGATGGAAGGAATGGATTCAGGTTGTTTAGATTTCGGATCTTAATAAGCATTTATGGCACTCTTATTTTCTACTTTTCGTAGGTACATGTAGAGTTGACAAGATTGTGTAGGTTTTAGAGTTATAATTACGAATAAGTTTAAGTATACAGGTATTTTATAAGGTAGGTACTACAGCGACAAAACATAAGTAATAACCCAACGATCATTAATACCTACTAAAACTTATACAGGTAAAACTATTTTTGAATAAAACAAAACTATAAACATTCTTGACCATATATGAATACTAAGCACTTCTTTAGGTGAGTTTAATGCGCTTTGGCTATTATATTCGCAGTCGTAAAAGTTGGTATGCATTTAGCGTTCTCTCGGCGCTGTCGCCATAAAGCGCACTTATAACACTAGTACCCATGCTATAGTTAACATGTGTGTGTATTATGTATGAATACTTGCTTTATGTCCAGTGGAAGTCCGCAAAAACAACATTTTACACGTTTGTACTTCAAAAACAGTCGTAGCCTTACCTCAAGTAATACGTACGCTTAGCGATTACACCAGCGTGGTACTAAAGAACTTATTAACTAAAAGAACTTCTTGAAAAAGGTGTAAATACTTTGGTTTTGTGAGTCCTGCGACTTTTACCTTCTATACATTTCAAAAGTCCATTTGCGTTCGTTCTATGCACACAGGTTTCTTGCAACTTGACTGGACTAATGAAGAATTCAATGAGTTACCTCTCCCCTCTAGCGCTCCCCTTAGTTAAGCTTGCAACGCACTAACTAGTCACCGAGTCAAGTAATTAACGTGTAAAAGTTTTATTTCCTGTTTAAGCATTTAACTAAACCACTTAACACCAGTCAAAGAATCCATTTAAAGCTATCTGTAACGAACGACCTAGATTTCTACGTGTTGTTAATACATGAAGGTACTAGACGGTAGGACCTGTAATACATTAGTGTACCATATTGTGTGCTCCCGGATGTAGAGCAACATTGGCAGCCTACAAATCCAGTTGAATTGATTCTGATGAATAGTGGAATGGTCCGACGCGAACAGATATGGGGCAACTTGATTTGTAGATAAATATGGCACCATGTGTACACTTGTTACTTGTGCACGACCGGTCATAAATTTATTGTGACTTCGTAGAAAACCGAGCAATCTATCCGGAGGCATCCAAAGGTAATTGCTTTTACTAAATTCTATGTCGGTAGTGAAGTCCTTCCGTGTTATGTAGGTAGGAATTTATATAAAATCCGCTCGGGTAGGTCATAAATCGTGCGATCGTGGTGCGCTTAGCACAGAGCGGCGGCGGCGGCTGGCCGGCTGACCTCCACTGGGCACAATGCGCCGGTCAACGCACTTCGACCATGCAGTTTCGTAAATGCACGCCTCTGCCCTGCAGGGTTACTCTATCTTGACATAAAGAAACGAATGGGAACTGTCGTGCAAATAGTGCGTTTAATACAACGAGGTAGAGTTGTGGTTAGCGAAGCAGCTAATCAAAAATACCGTCTTCATAAGCTAGAGTCACCCGTGTCCCAGATATGAAACTTCATTCTATTGATGCACATTTTTTGTTTCGTTTATTTTCTGAACAAAGAAAAGAGATGAAGCGGTCAACTTAGAAGCATGTAGAACTTCGTCTTGAGCTCTGAATTGAATCTGAATCCGGACAGATCATTATTGTCTCATCATTGTGTGATCTTGTTCTTATTAAGATTGCATGTACGAGAAGCTATGCGGAACAACAAATATGTAAACTTATTGCATAACTTTTCCTGTTTTATTTATGGATATGATCTGTTTTAGGAAGATACTTTGGATTTTATATGGAAACATGGTAAAATAATATCACAAAGACTTTAACTCTGAATTTTTAGTTCCAAATTAATTATTCTATACCCACGTTTTTACGACAAATTAATTCATAATAGATCATCGGCACTTGCGGCGTTATAGCAGTTTTACGCTCTACCCAAACTAACTGATCAGTAAAGTCCTGACATTTTACAAGAAAATTACTTTTTTATTATTAAATACTCTCTATACGTTTTAACCCATCTATATGAATAGGTATCTAGTAACCAGTAACATTGAAGAGGTTCACAGAAGCCCTGGAGCTACACTCACTAACAGGTCTTTAATAAGCACCCTCAACATCAGGAAACTTAGATCACAAGTTGTTTCCATAAAAAGAGTCGCAAGTACAGAAAGATCATACATTTCCCACAACGTCGGCCCATTCATGCGAGGCATCATCGCTCACTTCAATATATGATTGAGTGGCGGCCGCGTAAATACCAACTCTACAGCAAACCAGATCTTTAAAATGAGAAACATTTTGTAACGTATTATTAGAAGATTCTTCATGGAAATAGCAGGCGTTTAAAATATGAACGCCGGTAGTGAACACGTTTGTTAATAATGTTAACTAGGGCAATGAGTGTTTAGTTGAAACACTTTGGTCAAGGCGTAGGTTGAGGTACTCGTATCGTACTTCGATTTTACTATTGCAATTATATATGTACTTAGATGGAAATTAACCTCTAAACAGTTATTACGTTATTAGCCACTGCAAAAGCCTTACAGATAGAAAGCTAAGTGATCATAAAATGAAAATGATGTAGGTTTAAGTACCCAACTATTACCTACTAATTTATGTACTTAATTCATCACTAGTTTAGAAAATGTAGAATTTACTTGACTCTACCATACATTTGATCCTTCAAATGCTACTTTAGCACAGAAAAGCAGTCGGGTATCAGTAAAGGGTTTGTCTTTACACTGCCTGACTGATGGCTGGTACAATTAGCCGTCGCATGTACATGCGTATGTACTAAATCAATATTGAAATATGTAATTAGTGCTGACTTCGTGGGAGCCAATAGCTTAAACGGGAAAAACGGTTTGCGTTTTATTTTCTGGTTTGTTACGATGCGGGGAGCTGTTTTAATTACAGTTATGATGTATGGTATTTAGTAAGCAAAATGGTGTGATAATTAGGTGTTAAAATTTTTAATTGTTGGTAAAAGGATTTTTAATGTTATTCCTAGTGTTCTACCGACGTTTCATGAATTCTGTCTGGAAAACAGTAAAAGTACCTAACTCTTTTCTTGTCGATGGGGACATTTGGTTTCACTAACTTACGAGCCTGGCTCCGTGTGACTTTAATGATATTAGAAGGACGTAGAACTAATTTTAATTCTACCAGAGTCGTGAGCATAAGTTTCGATCCTCCGTTAACGTTGCGTATCGTCAACTGTCACTGTCAAAATGTAAGGCAAAGTTAGTTCCAAAACTGATATTTGTTTTTTCCATATGTTAGGTGGAATTTCACCAAACGCTAAACGTATTTAGTAGCCTGTCATACGTCTGTCAGTTAGTACAAAATGTATTTAAAATTTGATTTAAATACGTTTAGCGTTTGGTAAAAGTGACCCTTCGTGTAGATTCGAAAGTAGTATCGAATCCTATGCTCGCGCCTCAGATTTCGCAATTTGATTTACCAGCCTATAGATAGTACTACGTCATACAAAAGAATTAAACGCGCTAGCGCTACGAAATTGCTACGAATATATATTATGTACGTATGTATAGCTACGAGGTTGTAGTTAGGCTCGTAATATTATACAATAGAATATCGTTTATTTATCTGAAACATGTATACGATATATTTATAGTATTTATAAGATATGATTTATACATCTATGTCCAAGTCCAACTCTAGGTGTACAAATATTTAAATTATATAATAAGTACCTAATGGGGTGCTTAGAAAACTTTTTTAAATTATATATAAATTTGTATTAATATTCTATACTTGTATTATATTATGTCTTGCCCCATACTTAGGTAAGTATTTTACGCCCACTTAATAGTGATGTGTTTAAATCAATTATGCCACGATTAAATATTAAAATAGTAGTAATTATGAGCACCAGACTGACGACTAACGTCGGAACTGGGTCATTTTAAAAGAAAAATGGCTGGAAATATTATAAGTAATGATCATAATAACCACTTAAGTCGTAAGGCCCATAAGCTTCTCCAGAATCATTCTTATTTATGGGATTTCTAGTTCCCAGCGTACGTTGTTTGATGATGGAAGAAACAGCTAAATTATATTTTTATGATGTTCATTATACTTTATTATGTAGGTACATGCACTACAACAAAGTTAATGGAACAGGTACCTTTAGGCACAACTTCTTCAACATTTCAGTTTCCAGTTAATGTTTTAAGTATATATTTGATTTATAATACTTGAATCTTAAATATAAAATACCTATTAATTAAACTTTACGCACTACATCATACTAATATTACTAATGTTTACCCTTATGGATTTATAAGCAAAGCAAACAAAGAATAGATTATTAAAGATTTATATCCCATTCCACGGGGAAAGACATCTGATAGAACCCTTATTACATTCGAGTAAGGGTAGTTTTAGTTTGTATCAGATGTCTTTCCCCGTGGAATGGGATATAGTGGATTCCCGAACACACTAAGTGCATACCTCCCCTGCCAGTATGATACATTATTCAATAAAAAAAACTTAATAAGCATTTACTGAGAACGCAAATTATATTAATACATTTTAATTTACTTAAGTCCATTCTAAATGGCTTACTTTATAAATGCTGAACCGTGATGGCGCTAATTGCCCCTGGCGCCTGCGCCCACGCACAAAGACACTTGTCTCCTCGTCTATTTCTAGACCCTTCTTACTTTATAAGCTTGAAACCTACGATTACAGGCTTCAAATTAATTGCTTGTAGCTGTACCCTTTTTGACATTGCTGATTGATGTCGTAATGTTAAATGGAAGTTGCTCTTATCAGAACCACTATAGTTACACGCTGCTAATTTATTAGCTACACGAATCGATGGAAATATCTTCAGTATTAAACAGATGCTATTAATAGTAACCTGTTTGCATGCATTGCATTCTGCATAGTAAAATTGCCTTTAATACTTTTTACTAAGTATAATAATTAACGTCCTCTAAATCATCGTGCACATCCCAGAATTTACAAAAAACACCAAAACGTCGATATGAAACCGGCGACTGAAAGAAAGTAATTTTTTCTTCATCGTCATAAAATCTGATTCGCGTGAGCCAAATGAAGCGACACTAAACGTATAATCTTTTTAAACTCTTGTCTTGTTGGGAGAGGAAAAAATGTTGTTACATCGCTTTTGTGTGTTCAAGCGGCAGATTTAATTGGCGTTGATATTCAAAGAAATAAAACCGAAATAAAGTAGGTACATAATGGCACGACATATTGTGACTGTGACCCATTTTTTCACTATTTACTTGGCAAGTTTTATCACGATATCAATTGAAGGAAAATTATCACAGGTAATTTCCATTACAATGTACGATATATTTAAAATCTACAATAATCCTATCATTAGTGCCTTACTTTGTTCGTTTTATGCACAAATTGTGTTTTATTTTCAATTAAACAGCTTTTAAAGTATGTACATCCAACTTACAAAATAAAAGTAAGAGCGAATATGTTCCATGCCGCGGCGCAATTAGCAGTGAATCTTTCTTCTTGCCGGTCTACCTGCAGCCAACTATTAAAATACTTACTCTATAAATAGGAAACCACTATGAAAATAGCATTTAATTGCATAATTCTTCGAACTGTTTTTAGGGCAAAGTATAGTTAAAGTGTTAATAAGTGCCATTACCTAGTAGCAAATATAAATAAGAAAATATTTAACGATACTTGAATAATTTAAACCGGGGTGTAATTTAAGTAAGTATGTATCTAAAAATATCTTGGAACAGAAACGAATTATGTGGTTTTTATAGCTATAGCTCGATGCCGGAGGTCCGATTGTCAACAGACCGCAAACGAATTGCTATAATAAGCAGTCATGTTGAAACAAACCAAACCAACCCTAAGATTAGACAAAATTATTTATACAAAAAAATATCACGACTGAATTTACGTGCCTCAAGAAACTTAACAAATTGTATATGTACGATTATAATGATTTTTGTAGTGTAACTAAGCAAAACTATGATAACGTCATCCCATCTAAAACTCATTAGGTATGCTTTATGATTGTTAAGGTTAATAAATTACTTAAATACCTACCACATACATAATTATTTGATCTAAGTACGGGACAATTTGTAATAATATACTTATAATATAAATATATGTGTAATATTTGTGGTAGGATCATTGGATAATTAGGCAATGGTGATAAATGCTTCATTTTATCTAGGCACCAGTTTGCGCTAAGGGAAATGCTCAACTCCGCTTCAATGCCATCCATTCCGAAGTTTTTCGAACCATAACCAAAATACACTGTCCCAAAATATATTTTTTGGGACAGTCTTGCAGTTTTTAGAAATAATGTACTTGGTGCGATCTCGAACTATTAATGTTTAATATGTAAGTGTTAAGAAATTGTTTTGTTTTGTTTTTATAGTTTAAATAAGTTTATAGACTTATCTGTTAAGTGTCAGAAATTTTTTAAGAATGTAAGCAAAGTTTTGTTTCTATCTCTTTTTTTTAAATTTTAAACTGTATTTGATTGTGTTTATATTTATGTTTTGTTATGTGCCTATATGAAAAGTGTTGAGCATATCTGTAATTGGTACATGTTATAGATAAGTACCTCTCTAACCTTTTTTTTGTAAGTGTATTGTAACATGTACTGTTGATGTGCCTTAAATAAATAAATAAATAAATACACTGCAGCTTAAAATATTCCTACAATAACAAGTGAAGTTATTATTCAAATGTTCACACACATATAATTACTGGAAGAATCAACTGAAATCATCTTTTAATGTCGTAAATACAGATTAGACTCTAGCTCCGTGATTAATAGTCGCGTCCCTATAGAGAACTGGTCTCGATTATGGAAGCCACGTGACGAGTAGAGTAGGTACTTACTAGGGCTGGGGTAGAACACTTCCGCCTCCGGAAATGCAAAAAAACATTAGTAATAAAATGTCTCACGTAATTTAGAAAACAAATAAAGTAAGAAAAACGTTTATCCAGAGCACACACACACCAAATAGACCACCAGAAAAACTTAATAAATTATAGAATTAACCAGCTTTTGAATGTCTGACTGTGTATTGTGTGGGTGCTTTCGTATTATTATTTGGTACTCGTTTAGAATTTATGCTACTTACTTGTATAAAATACTAAAGTATTGTTAAAATCACAGTATTCATAATGAAAACATAATTCAATGAATTCATAACGTTGTCGACATCATCACTCGTCAGTCAGTCAGCGGTGAAATGAATCGGAAAACGATAATATCGGTTACTGGTGCGTTCATTATTTATTCATACGCAGAATTGTGCGTCTGCGTTCATGAATATGCTATATTTCCAACAACTCATAAATGTATTATATGTTGGTCGCATCGTATCGTAACTTACATTTTTAAATTTATGAGTTTTCAGCGGTCGTTTGTAATTATATGCAAGATAAATTATTTAAAAACCTTAAAAGGTTTATCCGTTGAAATATATGTAAAATTTCAGGTTCTATTTTGCAAAGTTAGAGGAATCTCCAGCCTTACATAACAACTACAATTGGAATGAAATGAAAACGATATGAAGTAAAAACTAGCCGAAAAAGTGACAGATCCGTAAAGAGATGTAAATGCTATGTAAAAGAAAGCAGTTGGCCGCATGCGCTGCGCGGGCGCCGATCTATGCGAGCATATTTGGTACAGAGGACACGCGAGCAAGCATTATACCAGGGGGTCACTCTATACATCGACGAACGATCTCTCTCAGCAATCGGCACGTTAATACCACGAGATAGAGCCGTGGGTAGCGCAGAGTTCTGAAGGAAAAAAAAACTGCAGACGTTTGTTCGTAGATTTTTAGAGTGAACCCCAAATGCTGAGTTTCTGCACTTATTGATTGCCTTATTGGTGCAGGGTTGCTCCCATATCGACAACTTATCATACACATCTCGCATTGAGTTTTCAATGATTTTGGGCGTGCAATTTGGCAGCGTAAGAAGTTAACCTTTTTTTTTTCTTCCCAATATTTCAGACCAAACAAAATTAAATTAAAATGCTTGGTAAGACATTAGAGTTGGATGTAATGTCAGATGCAATCTAAGAGTCGGATGTTTCTGATCCAAACATTTCGCAAAAAATCAAAAAAAAAAGAAGAAACTAAGTAAAATAACTCTTTTCATATTATTTTTGTTATATTGAGACAAGACAACGGACAAGGCCAAGACAGGTGCGAACCATGCGAAGTTGCAACTATCATGAAAGTAAGTTTAAATCTGTGATTAATGGCTAATAAAATCATGTTGAATAAATAATGAATTTTCATCGATTACTGGAAACAATAAAATTCAAATCACGTGCGATCAAAAGAAATAAAGCAATCCATTTATCAATGTAAATGATGATAGGACATCTCCATTAAAACTTATCGTCAGGGTTTTATAGTTAATTGTTTAGGTAAAACTGTTTTTTACAGGGATCAAAAATATAATTTCTACTGGCTATTTAGCATCACTATACTAATTAGTAAACAATCGTCCCCTGGTGAGCAACACTCTGTCCTAAGCCTGCCTCATCCAGCCACTGCCGGGTACTCTAAGGTCGTCGGTCCAGCGGCCTGCAGGGCGTCAAAATCATAAACTGTAATCGTCCCTCCATCAATCAACCTGATGAGTGGCACGCCCACCAGTCGCTTTTAATATGTATGAAGTTTATAGGAACCTGTATAGGTATTAAACATTGTATTAAATTGTTCTTTTCTGAAAATAGACCCTACCTAAACCTAGACCCTCTACTATCGCAGTTAGTTTTTAGCACCTGACTCGGGCATATGTCACTAGGCCTATCAGGTCACTGACCCTAGCGGGATGGTCAGGTTGTGGCCACAAGTACTAGTTAGCAAGCACGCGACAATCGCCTATTTTACAACCACTAGCCTAATACGGAAATGCTAAAATGGTTTGACGGCCACGCGTGACTTTACAGAGCTTTGAAGGAGCATTTCTGTGTCGTTAAGTTATTGTCAGACGAAACTAAGAAACTCAAATAAGTAATAAATATGAATAGCCTTATTAGTTCATGAAGCTGTAAATTATCAGCCAGATAATAAACTGGTTCATGATAGGTTATATAATATACCTATGTACATAATATACTTAATTTTATTTATGAGTAGGTAAGTACATATGTACCTAGTAGGTAATATTAGAAAACTATCTATTTTCATAAATAGCAATATTATTGAATCAATGATTCATAAGTATAGTTGCTTTCATATTTTTATGAATTGATTGGATAAGGTGAATTTCTCTCTAACCATCCGATTGAGTCACCAGGGCCAGAATGGCCAGTGAGGCATCGGGATTATTCCAGCAGCTATCTAATTATTTTCCTTGAGAAATTTTGCGGCGCATAGCATGAGTCACGACGGGGAATAAGAATTTAACATGTATAAAGTATCTAGACTGCAAGAATGCTACTAGTACTACAGATAACCTGACATTTTTACATGACTACAAGTTTTATTTTATAAGTAGGCAACTTTAAAGTTTAGGTTTTTTTGCAAGACATCGCGTCGTCGTGCGGTTGCAGTGTGCTAATTACGATTATTACAAATATTGATTTTATTTCGATAGGCGGTTCACTAGAATTTGTAGGTATGCTTTTATTAGTTTCTAACGTTACTGACAGGGTAGCCGATGCATGTCGAACAAATAAGATGTCATACAAATAATTGTTATCGAATTACCATCGAGTAGAGTCGGCAATATTCGCGATTCGCTCACTGGTCAGTAACGACTATTCTGCCTGGGCAATCGCAACTAAATCACACCAACCAAACACCTTCCTGTGTTCACAATACGGCATAACAACTAACGATGGTAACCTCAAATATCCAAGAACAGAACATGACCCTATTGGGAAGTTGTGCAAGCGAACATGAAGACTTATGACATGCCATTTCATACCACACACAATCAGAGCCACCCACGCCGTCTACAGGCAAGTGTTGGTGCAATGGACGCACTGGCTCCCAGTTAGAGCATACAATACATATGAAAAAATATGGATCCTGAATAATTTTATCATAAAAAGAGGTACTTATATAGAACCTCTAAATAACAAGTATAAGTATGTACTTAGCTGTAGTGTATAATGTATACTTGTAGATTTCCATTTGTCTCCAATCTTCATTTAGTCACCACGATTGCGCTAGTTTCAACAATTTACCTATCTGTGAACCGTGAGCTGCATAGATAACTATCAAACAGAAGGTGCAGTACTAATCCACCTAGCTTAATTATAAATGTATTCATGAGATCTAGGTGAAAACGCAGCATTCTAGACCCTGGATAATCTAGTTAATCCATATACTGCTACCAAATACGTCTTTTATCACTGTTTATCACCGTCATTGATAAGGAAAGTGTTTCTACAATGAACTGGGCCTCAAGTCTGCTAATTAATGGCGGCTCAATGCTGTGTCGTCTGAATGATTTTCCGACTTTAGGTATCTGTTTTCTCTCGGTTAGTGAGTCCCAGTAGTGCAATATGAAACACTGAACACTTATTACTGTTTATTAACGTTAGTTCTTTAAAAAAGATGCAATAAATGTTTCCTAAAACGCAGATAATGAATACCTACAGTGCGAAACCCATGCTGCCGACACACAACTGTGCCGCCATTCTTTAGCAGACTTGGGGCCCTGGTTAAAGGACTAATAAAGGCTAGATAACACTTCATACTGGGGCAAGATATAGATCGTGGACAGTACATGAATTATAGAACTACTACAGAAAGTTATAGCTCATACATAAAAAAAAGTTTAATAGTCACACCTCTCTAATTATGGGGATGTAGGTAAATAGATAGAGAAAATCGTTTTTCAAACGGACATTTTCTTTTTGGAACCCTTAAAATTTTCATTTTAGGTTGATGTATGTACCCCTAGGTCAGGTTTGTACTTATACATATGGGATGTAAATAAAGGACTCAACTATACATACAGCCTTTTCTGTAAAGTGTGTAAAACTATTGTTTAGATTTTTACAGACAAGCTTCGCATTCGAAGACACTATGTAAACTGCTTCTATTTGCCTTTCTATTATACAAATGTCTTCTTTACACACTTAGCTTGGGCTTAAAAGTCTGTTGACCATTGTGTTGGAGAGGCTCGCCTAACAAGAAATACAAAGTTGACTGACCATACGAGGGGTTCCTGGGGGGTCACTCTATATAACGAAAGACGAATTTTTGAAGCGCTGCTGCGCGAGCCACGACTCTTCGTCGTTGTATTAAAAGTGCCAATTGCACGACAGCTCTCGTTCGTTCGTGTTTCGTCAGTATAGAGTAACCCCTCTGGGCCCATGCGATTACTGCTTTACGAGTTTTCTGTATTGTATGTGGACTTTTATGATATTGCAAATACCTATTTAATTGGCTTTTTTAATTAAACGGCGGCGCTTATAGAGGAATAAAGTGTGGGTAATCGCTTTCCGGGATAGTGGAAACAATGAAGATGAGATAGTCTTTGCCGACTACGGCTATTCAAAAATTGGATTTATTATTGCGTTTTATACAGGGTGTTGCAAAAAGGCTAAGCCGAAAGGGGGTGACTCAGGGTCGTGAATTTTCAAAACTCGTAGAACAAAAGTTGTTCAGAATGACCCCCTGAGTCACCCCCTTTCGGCTTAGTATACCCTTTTTGCAACACCCTGTATAATTATGTTCAAGTGTTCCATCATAAGAAGTGATAGGAATAGAAAGCGCTACACAAGTTAAATGTTAAAAGTTTAAACCATACAGAGTTCTAGCAGAAGGATGCTGCCACATGGTGTATAAAGGGTTTGCGAATTATTGTGAACTAGCTGTTCCCGCGCGCTTCGCTTCGCCTTAAAAAGTTTTCCCGTGGGAATTCCGGGATAAAAAGTAGCCTATGTTTTTTCCCAGAGTCTAGACCGTATGTATACCAAATTTCATTCAAATCCGTTCAGTAGTTTTGGCGTGAAAGAGTAACAGACAGACAGACAGACAGATAGACACAGTTACTTTCGCATTTATAATATTAGTTAGGATTAGGATGCGACAAACTACGGAAATAATCTCTACTTACCAGTAGCCATGTCACGCGAACGGGGCCACTTCTACTATTTAAAACTAATACTAAGAATACTACGACTACAACTACTACGAACTAATAATAAGATATACTACTTACGTCATGTTAGTTGTTGATTTTGTATTGAAGTTTTTAAAGAAGTAATTCCATAAATCTTATTATTAAGTACCTTATAAAACACAAAGAATATTTCCTCCATCTCAAGCTGAATTTTATCGTCGTTATACTGTCTAGACATTATTGCCATGGATATTAAACAATATATTATATTCCTCCGTAACGAGTCCACACATCACTAAACCATGTTTAGAATAGTAGACTCAGGTCTACAAGTAGCCGCATAATATATTGTCCCCATGTAGGTTCAGACTTCAGACGGTAGGCGTGCCTGCCCCTCCCTGTCTGGAAATACTGGACTTTAGGACATTCGCTGATAACTAGCTCAGATAACACTGCTGTAGCTGTCACAGTTGCAGAAAAATAACTACGCTTTTATTATACTCTACACATTATATGTACCTATATGTGAAGCTTTTGGGTAGAAAATACTATTTAACTGTATACCTATGTAAGTAAATCAGAGTATCCATAGCATTTTGTTCTAAATTTGATCTAAACACACCTAAGTATGTATATTATAATTTCCAATTAAACCACTTGTTTTTTTTTAATTCGGTCATTAGCGTGTGCTTTTAAGCACCTATTAATATTTATTAACAGTAATTATCTGAGGTGGCTATTTTAAATACTGTCAGACGCCTACAACCGTAAAAAGAAACATTAACAATAAAAACTGGCATAAAACAATAAATTATTCTTTTTAAAGCTCACATTTCACGTAAAAAGTAACGGATAATTGGGACTGGCGGATAAATTCACTTTACAGCTAGTAAATTAAAAGTTACCATCGAGATTGGCAATAAATTATAGTTTCCGGTTATATTTCACTCCAAAATCTACCTATTCAGCCTTCACGTGAATGACCTACGATGGTGAATTTGGGGGTGGAACTTTTTTACGGCTTGCGAGTGCATATAAATGCGCTAAAGAATATACCTCCACAGTTTGTACCTTACCTACCTATTATAAATAACGATATAATTAAAGCCAAAGTAGCAAAAGTAAGATATAAAACGATTATATTTAGACTAAGAAAATTATTTTACATGGAAATCACTTCACTTTCATTACAGTCGTATTTGAAAACAAGGTCGAGATTATCACGATTTTCATATTTCATGCACCAAAAATGCTTATTTCTGTAGCGTAACGATCTCTATAGATAGCTGAATTGATTTATCAAAAGGTAGGTATTATTCAAACAATAACGTATAGGAGGTACAGACCTACACTATATTTTTAACTCATTACAAACTTTGATACCCAAAATTTAATTAAGTATTTTACAAGACTTCATATACATACAAACAATACGAACAAGATATTATGTGATATATTATTTATTTAGTATACAAAATGACATATATCAAAGCTAAATATATCCGTATTACTGTCAAATCAAGATAAACATTTTTCAACCTAACGACAACCATGAACTAAGTCAAAGAAGCTACTGACTTATACCTAAGTAGGTATATATTAATATTTACACATTTGGAACTGTAAGGGCTTAGAGGTTTAATCTAAGCGTTGATTAGGTATGGAAGTATTAGTCGCAGTACCAAGTTGTTTCCCTTTTAATAAGTATTAAATTGTATGAAAATAGAAAGTAGTTTTTCCGTAAGTGATCTTCATGGAATTAAAAGTATGGTTTTGTTAAGAAAGTTTCTAAATTATACAGTTTAAACATGATTTCTATTACCTTATAGCCAAGCATAAGTAAAGTCAGTGTTACAAGTTAAGTATAAATAAACGAAGAACTTGCATGACCAAGACTTCAAGCAAGAAAGATCTTTGAAAATTTATGAGAAAATATTTTCTACACTTTCCAATAAATAAGAAAATTATTTGTGTAAAAAGAAACAAATGGCATGTATACGTAATTGGATGAACTTAATAAATCAAAATTAATTACCCGGCAACTGATATTCATAAATAGTTTATTACTTTGAGTACCTAATAAGAACAACAAGTAGGTAACATGGTATGAATGAATAAACATTAGGCAGAAGATCTCGGAAGCTACAGCTAGTAGGATCTAGGACTGCATCTTAAAAGGAAATGGTATTTTTTGCTCTATCCACGTCTCAGTTATGATTAGGGTGACCAAGAATAGTGAAATTATTGCAGGACAACCGTGGCAATATTTATAGTGCCGTCATAACAGTTACTACCCATGTCAAAAGATCTATTTGGTTCTTACCATAGACTAATACACTCTAAGTTTTGTCTCTATCCTAACCTACTTCCTAGTAAGTATCTTAGTTCTTGATGGAAGGTTGACATGTGGCTGAACCACTTTTGATGAAAAAAATTAAATGATTTGCTATGTATGAAGCTAATACCGTGTACACATAGTAGACTTCTTTGTATTCCTATGGAAAAATCTTACAACGCGAAGGTAAGCTCGCGGGAAAAAGCTATTCTCAATTGCTAGAGTCAATTGTTTTATTCTTTCTTGTCCTGGGGGTCTAGTACAGGTTTGATAGTTTGGCGAAAACTATAAAAGTTTACGTTTTCTCGCATACAAAGTGCCTCCTGCGTAAACTATCATGAAACTTTTGACAAATAATGTATGCAGATGACGGGAGAAAACTTAAACTTTTTTTAAAAATTCCGGATTCCGGAAATTAGATTCCGGCTCCGAGGCCCTTAAGTGTGGTGCTCCTATTATTTGTCGTCGCTTGTGCCTCGCACTGCGCCAGTAATCGAAGTCTCCTTGACCACGACCGGTCTGCAATCCACTTTAATAAAATGCGCCATATTGATATTTTTATAATCTGTTCTACTCTTCTATATGAATGGCTATTAATTATGAATAAGTATGATATTAATCTGAAGTTCATGTGACATGCAGATAATTACAAACTTGTATGTATGATACTTAGATTTTTTAAAGTTATACGCGAGCTAATAATAAATAAATAAATCACGTTACAATTACAAGTCTAAAGTACTCGTAATCTAAAGAGTCAAACCGTAGAAACAATAGTGACACCATAAACCCACTTCTATGCACAAGTTAATTAGCGATTAGACTGTTATGGCTAATGAACTTGGCCCCAGCTGAATGTGCCACCGCAGTTGGTTTGAACGAACGCCACGAAATAACAAGCATCAAATTGAGTTGGCGCCCTCTCAACTCTCAGGCCTGAATACAGCGTGGAACTTTATCAGTGGACATGCTGTCGGCAGCAGACCATCCGATATATCGAGAAACTAATGTACCTATTTATACAATTATACATGTCCGTCGAGGCCAAAATTTTAAATCCCGAACAGAAAAACATCTGTTTTTACATACTGCTAAATAGCCACAATATGGAATAGTTTATATTTTATACACATTATTTTTTAAACTCAGTATTTTGGGATTTTGGTACATAAAGTTGCTCTTACCTTTGGGAAGTCTACTGATAAACTATCACCCTTTATATAGTATAATCGTGGGTTAGGTGCTGCTAGTGTGGGCTGGCCACTCCGTCACTCGGCCAGCCGTCACACCCGCGCCTCTATAGTGCCACAAACTTATCTGTTCCGGTGACAGTTCAAGTAAATGTCCAATATTTCTTCATTCTATAAGATTTTAATTTTGCCCGTAGTGGTAATTTGCCCTTAAGGTATTAATAAACCCATCTAATCTGTATCAATATACAATTAATTAGTAAGTAATGAGATATGGATCCATTTAGTTCGCTCTCACCGGAACAGATAAGTTTGTGGCACTATAGCTAGTGCAACTGTAAACGCAGTCGAATGCGTCACTCGACCTCTTGACCGGTGCTGGGCTTTAATTTACTCTTTGACTGATCTAGTTGCGTATCGTGTAGGCAGTGCTGAGTGACCGTTTTCTGAATTCAACTATAGTTACTTATATATTATTTATATATGTACTGATAAACTGCATAGATTACTGTGACAGTCGATTACATAAACTAACTACATAAAGTAAGTAGGTATCCTCATATTATCAACTTCAAGTGCGTTTAAAAGAAGTTGCGTAAAATGACATTAATTTGCGGTACAATAAAGTGTTTATACTTGGAATTATTGATTTCATACATCTCGCATCCATAACTAGCTATTATAATAACGGTCTAAGGATACTTTGGAGGGAAAACTAGTTCTTAAATAAGAATGGTTTAACCGGAAGACCTACAATTTGCCGAATGACGAGAATGGTTTACGGAAAGTACACAATTTATTCACACACATATTTACCAGTTGTTGTATGAATCACAATTCCCACATTCCTCGGGTGACCGTTACGTTCTTGTTTTATTTTTCTATACTGGGTCAAAGAGTTATCATTTATAACGCCAAAATAAAGCTAAAGTGTATTTCGTTGTTTCCATCCTTACGGATGGCTTGCGTTGCATTTGATGCATTTATAGATTATATAAATATTTGCTGTCGTGTATATAGTTATAAATATACTTAGTATACTCTGTTAGGTTTATGACAGGTCGGCAAAAGGCACACGAAGTAATAACATAATGGCTGAACTATTAATTTCAGTAATATCGATCATACAACCACATAACAGCAAAGCCCTGAGAGGCTTTCAAATTGTATTGGCGTATTGGCAAATAAACATGAGGAGAAGTTCTACTGCAAATATTAGTTTTATTAGATAGGAAACCAGGCCCGAGGCTTGCATAGCAGGAATAGCAGACTAAGTAAATAATTTAAGACTTTGTGTGCACAGTTTCGTGCTCACCCCGCCATAAACGTCAGAGTTGCTAACTACCGGCATCTAAAGTGTTTAGAGTTTGGACAGTAACTGCATTATTAACTGATAATAGCTATTCAGCCGATGCGCAAAGCGGCTTGATCTTTCAACCACCAAGTCTCGTAGGTAAATTGTAATTTTATAGAACTTATACGTACCTTGTAAATACAGATATCATAGAGCATTTAAAGCTATTAAGTAAGTAAGTACCGAGTTGTAGATATGTCTGAGCCCACAGGACATAGCTCTGTCGCCTTGCGTGATATCAAACAGATACAAGTTTTAAAATCAGCGGTATCGGGTAAGCTCAAGATTATTCACTCCTCAGCCGAGCATCGGATAATTTAATTAATATGCTCTACTTAGATCCCAGCCGATACTCGGGAGCTAAAGATAAGGGCGTAAGTAATAATTTCAAGATAACGCTTACGGAAGCTCGAGACAATGAGTAACTGCATCCAATTTGCTGAGGAATGCCGTTATGAAATAATGAAAATGAAGCTTGGTTGTGTCATAGTTTTGTTTATGTATTAACTTAAACAACTTCGTTAGTTATTAGAATATGATTATGGTCAGTTTACCAATTCATTGCCAAGTAAATAAAATTCTAATTGGTCATTGACGTTCGATCCCCGATGTACGGTCTGTACGTATTTTATTTTATGTTTTAAACGGTGATGATGATGATTCTATTCCTGAACATCCTCAGTGGTGTCAGTGGCTACCGGTGTGCCGCTAGGACCTGACCATGGCCCTACGTCGGGGCTGCCACAGTCTGTCATCGCTTTCCAACTAAACTAGAAATATGAAGTTATAATCTAAATGCTAAATGCCTAACAAGCAGACGGCTTTTCTATCTCTGTTTGATATTCATGTTTTCTGTATTAATAGGTGTATATTATATTGAACTACTAGCTGCCCCGTCTACAAGACGACACTGAAGCAGGAAAGGCCGAGAGTCTCTGTAGAGGGTCAACAATGCCGCCCCAAGAATGCCATTCACAGTTACACCCGACATTCAGGCGACTCTATGCTAATTCTGTTTGTCGTTTTACTTCTAAATGAACGATTGACTAAACATGCAGAGATGGACACTTGGAGAGTGGTCTACGTTGGGGTATCGCTGTAAAGTAGGCAACATTTGCATTTTATATCAAGGTTTACAGACGCCCTAATTACACTGGTATGTAGGTACTGAATCAATATCCCTGAATATAAGTAATTCAAATAGATAAGTACGCTGTATTGAACGAATGGTAGATTGTTGGTTTTGAGTTTGAGTAAAAACGACATTAGATAGATAGATAGATAGAATACACTTTATTTGTACACCAAAACAGAATAATACAATTAACAAAATGTAACTTAATTAGGGTACAAAAGGCGGTCTTATCACTAAAAGCGATCTCTGCCAGACAACCTTTGGATGGAGGGAAACAGAGATTAAGATTGGGTGCAGTGTACATGTTAAATAGGAATATAGATTATTTAATATACTACACACTAACTAAAATATTACAAATATACTTAAACAGAGGTAGGTACATACTATATTACATAATAATACATATATAATAATACATAACTATATATTATATAACATACATACAATATATAAATATAATAAAAATACATACACAGTGTTAAATTGGATTCAATTACAGTTTTAGACTATGGATTTAATGTAGTGTTCCTTTACCATTCTTTTAAACGAGGCTAGCGTAGGTGCTTGCCGGATAGTTTCCGGAAGATCATTCCACAAAGTGACTGAGCGAACATTCTTGGTGCGACATTCTTGGTGCTTTTATTTAAGAAAAAATCAATTATAAAGAGCACTCCATCTAGAGGTATAATCGACAACTTTGAACATAAAGAAGAACGCCAGAACACTCTGTGTCCAGTGTTAGCCATTCAACAACTACCACTTACCTGTCTTCATGATAGTTATCAACTTTATAGGGTGATTACGGCCTACAATCAAAAACGGAAGACGTATTTAATTAGTACAAAAACAAAAACAATTTCAGAAGTGCAATGCCACTTGCAAACCTCTCGTCTCGCATTCTCCAAGAAAATTAACCATTTTAATTAATTGATGCCACCAATTAAAATTATTTCACAAAAGTCCGACCACCGATTCCGAGAAACCAGATGTAATATCTGTAGAGTACCTACATTATTGCATGCTTGCATGTCTGAACATCACCACTCATCCACTCATCATCCATTCCTAATAAATTCGGAGCTGAAGCACCTTCTATCTCCATTCATCATTATTACCTATCAAAGTTTTTATTATCTCTACATAAGTCGTATAAGATAATTACATATACGCAATAGTGTCATTGTCAGTCATTGATTTGTATCCATATTAATACACGGTAAAGTCACCTATAGCTATATAAAGTACACATCACGTTTTCGACTATAATGTGCGGGGAAGGCCATGGATTGCTAGTGAAGGACTCGCAAGTCATGTTATACATATATTCAAAAATTTCTAATGCAGGTACTCGTACCCGATATATTCAGAACCTGATAATAAGAAGATAGAAATTGATAAATATCTGCCCCAGCTGAGAATCGACCCTGAGACCATCACAATATTTAGTCAAACGAACTATTTCTGTCGTGTTTGTGTCAGTAAAACTAAAAAAGTTTTATTGATTATGGAACGTGAAAACAGAATGTAAGGGGAATCTCAGTGATTGTGATGGTATCATATTCATATCATTTGACATGGCCTACCTACATCATTGCAGGAAAGTGAAATTTTTGTAACAGATTCTTGCAAAAGCTGTACAGCCAAAGGGGTGACTCAGGGGCCAGGGGGAAAGTCTGACGACGACTTTTGGAACAAGAAGGCTAATTTTAATTTTCAATTATAGTTAGGAAGGTATAATACCTATGTGCAAGTCAATGGAAGTTTCTGGAATTTGTTTGATTTGACTCACGAAAATCTTAGGCCAAGCCAGCTCGCGGAAATCCTACCGCTAGTTATTAAATTTAGTTTATACCAAAACATACTTAACATAATATATATTTCTTAAATAAGTATATGTAACGAGTATTTATTTTATTTAGATATACGTTAAAATAAATAAAACCTACATACATAGGTACTGACACAAAACTAGTTCGTTAACTGTTACATACCATACGCAGTCCTCTTACTTTAGAGTCGACTGCACTAAACATAGGTGTTTATGGCATTTCCGCGCACCGCGCCTGTATTTACAGCAAACATAGTGCAGAATAACATAATATCTGTGCTCTACCCGCACCCAGAGACTTGGCATTATTTCAACGTGAGAACTTGCAACATTTATGTTATAATTATATTTTTTAAAGTTGACATAATAGCTAGTGAGCAAAAATAAAGGCCTTTAAAGGTACACTGGCTTGGGTACTTGGGGGAGGTATTCCTATGTAACGAGCACACAAGTAGGTACCTATTTATGCACAGTTCTATAGAGGTTGTATACTTATTAGATTCGAAGAAAAGTAAATGCATAAATAACAAATGGAGCATTAAATAAATTCTCAATTATGCAGATACCCATATCGAATCCGGAACGCATCGTAGTGTGATGTGAATAGGTTTTTTCGTACACTATTTTTTCTTGATGACAGTGTAGTCCGAGATGAAGACATGTGACTGTCAATGTGTGAGCTTTTTTGTTCATTTTTTACCGGCTTCTGTAAAATATTAGTGGGTACTTTTAAAGAATAAAATATATCATTTTTTTACGTACATCTTTTATCACAATTTAGGTACTCAAAACACTTTCTTCTATTTTGGACAGCCTGTGTGATTCACAATTTCATTCGGACCTACACAATACGTGCATAGATATTAATTATGAGTTCCAAATTCTAACAATTTATATATTTTTGAAATAATAAGAGTGGATGGTATATAAGAGCTTTTCTGAAATAAACGCATGTATTAATTTTATAATAGTTATAATTATAATAGAAGGTGAAAGACCGCATATATCGTATAATATGCAAAGTAAAGCCATAAAGACCCGCTCATTTAATTGACGCTATTATTATTGAATTCTTAATTTATATTTTGAATATCAGATTATAAAATAAATGTTCATTTTATATGATTTAGGTAAATGACCAACAATTTTTTATATTTACTTACTTCAATTTAATTATGAAGCTCATGGACTGCCATTTTTATTCTCTTAAGTAGTAAAGTATTTTGTATTTTCGTAACAATAATGCCAATAATTTCAAGCTTGTGCTATGTATAAGCAAACGAAGTTGTATATTTACATCACGCACTTATTTTCTATACGCTGTCTGGGTTACTACTTTGCTAGAAAAACGACAAATGTCCGTTTACGATTCGGTTCACGGCACCTCAAGCTTATTTCCAACCAGTGTTTATAATAGGAGTGTGTTAACCCTGCAATAACCCTCAACACTTCGCAATATTTCCACTTTTAAATTATCAACAGTTGAACTTACCGTAAAAAGTTCCACATGGTTAAGACTTTACGCTGTGCACACCAAGAAAAAATTTGTTCACTTTAAAAAATTAAAGTTCCAATTTTAAAATTTTAAAACACTGTTCGGAGTCGTGTGTGCGTCGTGGTTGGCCGGCGCGGTTTCTCGACGCTACGTGTGCTCGGGGCGAAGTATCCAGCACTTCTGAACGCTCGTGCCGTCGCGTGGCCGCTCTTCAACCTGTCAGGTTGCAGTCACTGCACAATGATGCATTTTCGTCGGCGATGCCACTACCGACTTTCGTCCTCTTACTGACTGTGTGAACGCCGTTTGGTCGAATTAGTTACAGCGCCGATTCGATCAAAATTAACGCTGATGAAACCGTGGGAATCGTTGGCTGGTTAATCGATTCAGGAAACTTCAGTCTATGAATTAGTTAGGTACTGATAATTCTATTGGGCGTTCTGAGCGATGAAGGTGAATTTTAATACATAACTACTGTAATTTACGTACCTAAATAGCTCAGAAGTCTGTTTCAAAGTTCATGCAAGACGCAAGGAGTGCCGCAGGCTCATATCAGGCGAAAGCAGGCTTACAGCTTACACTCACATGTCACGTCGCCGCTGAAAGCACGGTAGCGCAATTTCAACATTTAGCCTCCTCACGGTCTCGGCTAGACTCAATTGAGCTCCATCCGCACATTCGAGCAATTTGTGGGTAATGAGCGGACATTAAACTTGCCTGATAAATACCTCTGATTTATATTGGCAATCTGCAGTACGACTCTAGTGTGTAAGTAAGCGGATTACAATTTTACGAGAAGCTTATTGATTCCACCCAGTTGTGGTCTGGAACACCGCCATTTATAGCTATGTGTTAGCATAAGTTCTGTAACTGAATCTCTTTTATATAGGAAAAAAATATATTTATTTATATTTGTAACATACTTGTAGTAAGAAGAACTAGAAAATCGAAACGCCTCCGGCAGGTGTATGTCGAATAATCAGTCGAAATTAATAATGCTAGTACCTACCGACCTACTTATAATTATAACTAGAAAGAATTTTCATGTTTATTTTTAATAAAGATTTTGCAAGAGTAGTTTTGCGGCCCAATAATAAATAATAATAAATATGTGGGGACATCTCACACACGGCCATCCGACCCCAAGCTAGGCAGAACCTGTGTTATGGGTGTCGGACAGCTGATATATGTACACAAATACATAGATAGATAGATACTGAATATAAATATCAACACCCAAGACCCGAGTACAAATATCTGTCTTTAAACAAATATCTGCCCTAGCCGGGAATCGAATCGAATAATAATTGTAGCCCAGTGTATTTAATTCAATGCAGTGAGATTATTATATAAAATACACAATAACATGACAATAACCATAACCATGCGTTGAAACCACTAGATTGGGATTGGCTTTGTCTCGGATAGATGTGTTATGTTTTTGTTTTATATACGTATAAGTATTTATTTGTGTTTAATAACTTTGTTCGAGTACTTGTACCTAAGTATTTAACTACTACTAAGCTGTTCAAAACTTCATAAGTTTAGAACTCGGTAATTTTATTAGCAACAAGGGAGTCTCGATTGTTGGCAACTTATGTCTGCAGAAGCACAGAATAATAACTGTTAACTAGTAGCATAAGTTGAGTTGAGAGGTTTCCAAACGTGGACATAATTTTATAATGTAGAAGGGCTTTTAGTATCCAAATACTTTTTGTATATCATCAGCAAAATAACTCAATTATGTAATATTATATTAATCTAAGTAAATAAAATGTATTATAGGTACTTATAGTTATAATAATATTAAGCTATTATTTCAACATTAACCAAATTCGCCACGTTTTATAGAGGATGGTTTTACGTATTTAGAAAGTTTAGAAGAAATAACATATTATTATAGTTGAGATAACATTAACAAACATAAACATACGTTTTTGGGCCTTGGTTTGAGCGGTGGTAGCTCAGTCGGGTAAGCGCCCGCTTCTCAAGCAAGAGAAGCGGGTTCGAATCCCGGCACTGACATGTACCAATGAGTTCTTTTAACTTAAGTACAATGTATACCATCGCTCTTACGGTGAAGGAAAACATCGTGAGGAAACCTGCATATCTATATAAATCTAGAACATCTAGATGTGAACCCACCAACCCGCAGTGGACCAGCGTTGTGGGAAATGGTCCAAGCTTAGGAAGGCAGTTTAGACCTTGGGGATATGCACAAAGTTTCCACTCGAGAGAGCCAGGTGCAGGTACTTACACCCCACAGAGAATTAAAAGAATAGAAATAGAATAGGGCCTTGGTTTTATCCTATTACCTATGAGCCTTGGTTTAGTCCTATTACCTATCAGCTTTTCTTATTTTTCATCCCAAAACTTTTACGTAATACCTGTGGAATAAATGCGAAGCGGAAAAGCTAATCTAGTAATATACCTAATTAGCATGTTTAGAAATTATTAAAAGAAAATTTAAGATGACTTAATTTTATTATAGAATATGCTCTTAGCTTTTTAAATTTAACATTAGAAAGCTAAGATTTTTACAACTACCTATAGCAAAATACCGTAACAAATTTTAACACAGGATAATATTTATATTTATGAACATTTTAAAACAGTTGCCATAAAAATTTAAACTCCCTTTACACATGCAGAATATAATGAGGCGCCAATCTGGTATATTGTTATTGGTTACTTAATTCTTTCTTGGGACTGTACTCCTTACGTAGTTGCGTAACAGGAAAATATTTTCAGCATGCATTAAATCGAATTCACAAGACATTGGTTATCTGGAATCAGTTACAAGACTCAATGTAGACCCTATAATCAACTACCAATAACTTAACAGGGAAGATGACGTATAGAAATTGATTTTGAAATGCATAATATTGCATAAGTCGTTACATTAATCATTCGCTGGCGTTTTCAAAATGGGCGGGAATTATAATGGATTTTCTTGGACGCGTGAGTTTAATTAAGGTGCAGAGTTGTTGATTGGATGATTTTCGTGGTGTTCCCCTTTTGAGGTCGAGTTTTGATGACGCACTCTAGACCAACACACTAATAAAAATGCTTAAAAAGATGAAAATATGAAGATAAAAAGTAGCATACATCACTCAGGTATAATATAGGATACTTATGTGTTACGGTTAAATATTTTTGAAAACAGTTCAGTGCACTATTAATGCGTAAAACACAACAGCAGTGGTAGTGCCAACTTTATAAAATTGTAGAGAAGTGTATAAAAGCGAACAGTTTTGCCGCCAAAATGTCCACTTATCGCGTCACATGAGGCGCTCCATCCATCACCCTCGCGAGTATGTTAATAGCCGTGGCTGTATCCGTCATTATCCAGGCCTGACCAGCCGTGAAAGAAGATAAGCGTCTAGCCCTTCATAAACGATGGCATTATATTTATGGTTGTAAGTTGTATAATATTGTACGTGGTTGGTCGGAGGTTCTATTGAGCATCTCAACTAACATTTCGCAATGGATGTAAAGGATTTGAAGGTTAGTTAAAGAACTAAGTATTTACTTAAAAGTATGTTACAAAAGTAATAATAATCCGACCCCTAAAATTGACAGTATACTTAACTGTTAACTAGGAAATGTAGAGTTCACTAGACACATTCAACGGTTCAACATCAACGATACGATACCAATTGAAATATTAACATCTTTTGATTACCGGAAAATCAAGCACGGAACAAGCCTCGTACACGTATCACGACTTCATTCTCCCATGGCCCCGCGTGTCCTTATCCCTTTAGGATAGAGTCCCTATTAACTCGACTCAGCTAGCTATCGATTCAGGTTATTCCAACTAGCATTTACATAGCAAGTGAAGTGAAAAACTTGCATTGCATCAATGCAAATGTCCGTTAAATTGGTATTAGATTGCGATAGACGGGCTCGCAGACCACATGTCTTGTTAAGATGGCGGCAAAAAGCACTCGGGATGATCCCGGGGCAGTCGCCGTCGCTGTAACTAGGCTGAGGCGGAGCGCCCGGGGCGGCCGGGTCGCATGTCGGCCAGATCCGGTTTAAGGGCATACATAGCTTCTGTAATTACGAGGTGTAAGATCCCCTCAATGATAATTGGTTGGGCAGCGAAAGTGATAGCCCTCATCAAAACACCATCAAGCCCTTAGGGTATGGCCGAAACGCCTGTCTAGGATGAAAGTTACTTAAGTAGGAAGGTACTTAAAAGTTGAAAATTTTCCATGAAGTATGCAATAATGTTATCATCATTATATTATTATTCTACTGCAAGTAATGAGCCTAACGTCGAAACATAAACTTTAAGAAAATAGTTTAAGTACTTATTACAATACTTAAGTACTAACTAAATTACACGTGTTTATTATATTCTGTACTAGGATCAATAGAGTGTGGAATATGAGAAGTTAAGACTGAAAGTTAAAGTAAGTGGCTATATACTTAACAATAAATCATGGAATATGCACTGAAACATTTTACGATGAAAGAAAGTAATCTTTCTCTTAATTAATTTCAGCTAAGTAATCGTGATAATTACTTAAGTAAATTTACTTTCCACTCAACGCCACACTACATTACCTGAACCAAAAGAGATAGGTATGTAACAGATATGTCTAAGATTAAGTAAACAGACATATTAACTTATGAATGCTACGGTTGGCTGATGAGTTTTCCACATTTTTGTACGAGCAATCTTACCTACCTAGACAAAGGAATTAATTTATGTAGAATGTAACACGATAATAATGGTGATTAACTAATTATAGAGTAGGTGATTTAAGGTATGTTTAAATGTTATGTGTATGTAGAGAACCACCTCACTGTCCCCATGAATAACACTTGTTTAAGATAGCTAGCCCCTACAACACAGGGAATCCTAGTGTAGGGACTAGAGATAAGATGCATTTGTGTGAACCTTTACTTAGCACCAAATAAACGATTTCTATTTGTATTGTATTTGTAGATTAGCTATATTTTTTTATTTATGTGGTCAGATTTATATTTGCCTAGTACTCAATCCTACAATCGTTATCGACACTCAGAGAATGTGGAATAAATCGGAACTGCATAGGTTCTCTATCGGTACTGTTATAACCTTAACCTTTAAGGTTTCATGTTAGGTGAAAACCTGTCAACGTCTGGTGCACATCGAATGAGTTTATATTTTAATATAAACAAGCATTGTATTTAATTTTGGCTGATAAGATCAGGATAATTTAAAGAAGAAAACAATGTAATTATATATGTAGGTACGTACATTTCATTTGCGCGAATACAACTTTTCTCGAGCTGCTTAATTATTTAATCACGAAAAAGAAAACAAATAAATATATTATGAACCCCCTACTATACGAGTATTATTTCTCTTTCTCCTACACAAAGTTTCTATGTGGTGTTACTGAGGAATGTTGTATGGGAGTTCTAAGAAATAAATATTTGCGAGTCTGTGTCATTGTACTAATTTACTTTTTAACCCCTAAAAACTACTGCAACACACCGCACAAAACACAGAATTCATATCCGCATCTTTTTCGTGATAAGAACATTAGTCAAATTTATGGCAGCTATATTTTACGGTTGGTGGTTAAAAACACGGCTACTGCACAAATTGAATGAACAAACACATCGAAGGGACCACACACCACTTTCTTCTTCCGCTGCGGTCCACTCTGTCTAGCAGTTCCTGGTTTCATCAAAGCCATCTTAATTTTATACAGGATGCTCTAACAACGTAACAAAACCAGGCCATTCCACTTCGCCTAAGAAAATTGGTAAGTACTGATAGCAAAAATATAGACAGAATTCAATAACGTCAAATAAAATACTTGAAGTATTTATTGGAAGTGCTTATGTTATAAAAGCAAATCTATTAGTAGAGATTAAGAATAACGCCGCTATTGACAACTTGCCACCAGTATTTAGCGACACTCTGTATATTGTAATGTTTAAAGCTTCTTGACAGCCTACCTCTAGTATTTAGCAACGCCCTGTATAGTATAATGTTTAAAGCTTCCGACAAGGAGAGAGCAGCACATAATAGCTGGTAATACGGGGGAGTTATGCGGCTGTTATTATTCCTTAATCTAGTTGTTTGTCGTTAGCAGTTGATTAAAATAATAAGGCAAATCGGTAGAAAATGCTCATACGCATACGTTCTCTATGAGAGTGAAATCTGTTAAATGGAAATGTGTACCTGCCGTGTAAGTACTAATAGAGGAAAAAATATTTTTGATGAGTATGATGACATTTTAAATGAGTTTTAAATCTTGATGATAGTGATGATCATAACTAACGCATGGTGGTAAGGTAAGAGTTTCACCAAAAGTCATTTTTATAAACCTATGTTATGATTACATAAAAATATAGATAAATTCGGTACTTACTTACAGTTTTCCTTCTCCATAAAGGTAATATGTATGTACATAGGGCATGAGATGTGACGCCATGCATTATTGTTTTCAAAAAAATCGTGTTTCCCCTGATGCGGCGCGGCGCAGCAGCGGCGGAGGCGGCGGCGATGGCGCCAACAGCCAAATTCCTCAGACGTTTACAGTTGTAATAAGGAACGGATATCATCTTAATTTTCATAATTACACATTAACGTTTTCGGGAAACAAAATGTGGTCTTGTTTCTCTTTATTATTGGATGATTATTGAGCCAATTGTAAGTACTACTTTCTTACTTAGTACAATCGAGAGAACTGGATTTTTTGTTAAAAAATCATGTCAACGACCATGGCTTTCACGCGCCATCCCCATAAAAAGTAATAAACAACAATATTAATCTGAACAACAGTGTTGGTTGTGATTACTGAGCACGATCGACCGAGACATCGATCGCCTGACCCATAAATAAACACAATCTCGTGATAGCCACTTTGAAAGAAAGAAAGAATGCCTACTTAAGAATAGCTCATACGAAATATTCGAGACGAGACGAGAAACAAAATTAAGTCTTACCCAACAACAATAGCAGTCAGCCACCAAGTTGCTTAACTTGACATTCTGAGGGTGTGCATTTGTGCAAGCATGTACTCGTATGACAGCAACTGTGTCAGCTATGGGAGCTGCTAAACTAACTCAGCTTAGCTCGCAGTATGTATCTCGCCTTAGGCTATACCGTAAAGCTGTGGTAAGTTCTACCCTGTAAAATGTGTACTCTTGTAATAAGTAGCGAGCCGTATCGCCCGCAATGCTAACCATTTATGTGACCTCAAATCATCGGAATCGACGAGGAGCAATGGGTACCTAATACCTATGCATGTAGGTTTAAGTAACGGTTCTTCATTTAGCACTGCTGACCTTTATTCCTGTTTACCTCTACGTAGACCCTGGGTTAGGTATAAGCTGCACTGATGAAGATACATCATTTTATTACGTAGGTATGACAGATAATGCGGTATACTCGTGCCTACATGTACCCATTTAGACCCAAGTCCTTGTTGTTCTATTTAAGTATTATGTGTACTTACCTATACAAAGTATACACTATACACCTATACAGTCATCATTATTATCCCACTTAGCGATAGTAAATTGTACATGAACATAATAAAGAGTAAATTATTTTTGAAAGCGAAAATATAGTACTTACCTTCCTACCTATAAAAGATTTCAAAAACTGCACGCGAAAGATCACTTATCTCTATTGTCTAGGATTATCTAACGCAATAGTACTTACGCATCCTAATCCTAATCCTAATATTATAAATGCGAAAGTAACTGTGTCTGTCTGTCTGTCTGTTACTCTTTCACGCCAAAACTACTGAACGGATTTGAATGAAATTTGGTATACATACGGTCTAGACCCTGGGAAAGAACATAGGCTACTTTTTATCCCGGAATTCCCGCGGGAAAACTTTTTAAGGCGAAGCGAAGCGCGCGGGAACAGCTAGTTACTTATAAACTGTTTTAGCATTTTCTTTTACACCATACACTACACATCCAAGTCTCTACGTAGAAAATTTTGTTTTAATAGATAGTTAAGTACTTGTAATCATACCAGATTTACGTTCTAAATCCAATTCGATAAATATAGGGAAAGTAAAGTTGTGCGATTTTACAATATCACGTACTGAATTAGAAAATCTCCGTTTAAACAAGTTTTATTACCTTTAATTATGGTAATATCTCTATAAATTATGACATTACATACACTCCTATTAGTGCGCAACCTACCTTTAGGTAACCTGTCTATCTACCTAGGTATGCTAGCCAGTATGGTGCATTGGTTGATAGTTCTGCTGGAGATTAGGGTTCCCAAGTTTAAAGTCAAATTGATGATGATGATGACCTAAGGATTGGTGATAAAACAAATAACACTCGATTAGAAAAGCAATTAATATATGATTTATTAATCTATTAGTAGACCGCAGGGGTTTTCATACAATACGTAGGTATTACGATGACTAAATTGGACTATATAAACATAGTTATATAATACAACCATTTAGTCTGAATTTACGGAGTGTACAAAATGCATCTCAAAGTTATCGTAAGTACTTAAGATTTTTTTTTATTATCTATAGATATGTATTTTTTCCATGCCTCGTGTAAAACTTGACCGGAATAATAAAAAAAACAAACGTAGTTACCAAATTAATTTTAATGATTACATGTACGAAAGTATTTGTCCGCAGGTTCCAATTATTGCACTCTTGTCTGTGGTCAATGGCTTGCCACCAGACGTACAAACTGGTAACCCAAACGTCGTGCCTGGAGTCTTCATATCAATGGATGCCCTCAAGAACCTACAAGCACAAGGACAAGAAAACAATGCTGACGTCACCAAGAAAAGTCAAGAAGAAGTGTCCTCTCAAAATAATGTCCCGATAGCTCCAAATCAAAATCCTGATGCGGCTCACAATCAACCACCAATCGTGAACCAGCAACAGGCACCAGTGATCCAACCGCTGCAGCAAAGTTCTCTCAGCCAACCACAAGCCAATTATAACCAACAACTTCCAACTCTTCCAACAAATCAACAGCCACCAAATATTATACAGCAGGGTGTTGGAAATCCGCAACTGCTGGTAAACAACCAGCAATTGCTACCGAATCAACAACAGTTTTTGAGTGTCAATCAACCTGGAATTGCCAACCAACCTCCAATCAGTTACAACCAGCAGCCAAGCCAGCCGTTCTTTAATAACAATCAACAACCGTTGCTGGTGAACCAACAGCAAGGTTTCAGTAACCCGCAGCCTGCGTTATTAAATCAACAGCCAAATTTCATCAATCAACAACCACCAAATCAACAACAATATTTAATTAACTCTCAACCAAGATTCGTTAATCAGCAACCACCAGTGCTAAATTATCAACAAGTGCAGCCAAATCAACAATACGTACCGAATCAACCACAGTTATTGGCCAATCCACAACCAGTGTATAATCAGCAACCAATTGGAAATCAACAGCAATATGTTTTAAGCCAACCAAATCAACAGCAATATGTTTTGGCCCAGCCGAACCAACAACCGGTATTTGGAAACCAACATCCACTATTGACGAACCAGCAACAATATGTGAGTAGCCAGCAACCCAACAACTTGGCCTTCAATAATGGCCAGCCGACTCTGTTAGCTGTGAACTCGCTGAACAATGGCCAACTCTACGCTAAGCCTATTAATATGGCTCCAGTCAGCCAGAATCAAGGGAGCACCCTGTATGCTATGGTGCCAGTCAATAATGGTCAAAATGCAATGCCATCGACTAATGTTGGAACCAATTCGTACCTTGTTCCCGTGCAGCAAACACAGCCAAATCAAATTTATGCTATCAACAGTGGATAACTTAAAATAATTAAAAATACTTATATAATTTTGCCTACAAACTTATGTGTAAATTTAATAGGTACCTATATAGATAGAATAAATTATTAAAGTAAAAGTTTTTCTTACCCTACCGTATTGGATCATTAGTGAAAAACTGAAATACCTAGATGGATCTCTCCTTGGTGATTTAAAATACACTGCACATCCAACTTGTTAAGGTGACCAGTCGATACTTAAACAAAACACTATCAGCAAGAAACCTGGAATACGGAAGCACGCATAGAGAAACCAGTAGCGGCTGTCTCTAGGCCCGACCTGGACCACAGGACGTAAAGTTTTTCTTTAAAAAAGTTAAGCATGATATATTAGCTTGCCGACATTCACTCCCATAGCTCCTGTCGTCTCAGGAACTATAGATCCAGTTGGAATGCCGATAGCTCTAAGATGCCTCGTCTATAATGTCTGCGTCGGAATCTCAGCGATGACCACTAATTGATTGCAATGTTAATGTATCTTTGTGCTACTGAATTATCCAGCCAGCAATAATAATATATGCATCCATCCCTTGTGGATATATCGAGTTTTGTGGCGACGATAATTATTCACCTGTATAGGTGGGTTTGTATGTATATGAGTAAATTAATGGACGTTTGCTGAAAATAATAATATCAAACCAAAATGGGGGGGGGGGGATTGTATACATTACTGTGTCTGTGTCTTCATAATATTCAACCTTCCTTCGAAATCAGTTATCTCGGTATATCTATTTGGGTAAGTACTTATGTATTTTTTCAGCGTCAATATTTATAGGTAGGTATAATATTCTAATATACTTACCTAGGCCCTGTTTCACAATGTCTGGTTAGTGGCTACCTGTAAGATAAAATAAAATACATGCTATCACTCTTGAATAGTGGGCTTAGTATAGGAAGTAAATAAAACATCTAATTTGCTAATTATTTTTCGTTCGCATGTGGTACCTACTTGCTTTGGATTTTCCAACAACAAACAACTTTCCTAGTCATATGAGTTAACTGAACCTTTACTAAAGTATGAAACAGTAAAAGTTAGTCAGTTTTAGTATCAATTAATTATGATAATAGAGATCGTAAAATTGTATACTTACGGTTTTGTTACACATCTTTATTCGGTAAACAACCACTTTATTAGTAATGGTAAGTAGGTAATTAACAATAGCAGGAATATTCACGTTTCATTTTAAACACATTATGAGGGTTTGTATGGCAAGGAACATTACTAATTCTCTAACTAGAAGGTTTGTGGCGTATTTACCAGCGAACATGTTTACCTACCTACTGGCACTCAAATCAGTAGAATGTAATCTTAAGTAATCTACCATGATTTGCTCAAAACAGCTAATTGTGGTAGTTAGTAGTAATAAAACCAACGAGAGCAGACGAGAATTGGTGCAGAGGGCACGGGGTAAGGTGGTTCCCATCCTCACTTGACGACTTGTCCAACTATGTACCTAGAGGTGATTAGAAAAATATACCTACCTAAAATTATGCTTAGGAAATTCTAGCTGAAACCCAATTAACCAAATAAGAATAAAATATTCTTACTTGTTATTTAATAAAATAAGCTCTACAAAGACAACGCATTTATGTGAACTCTGCATAACCCATTAATGCATAAGCTTGGCGTTATTATAATAAATCATACCCTCGTTACATCAGGATTACAGCAGTAGGTATCAGTGTTCATCCGAGATGTGAGTGTTGGTTCAAACAGGTTGACCAGCAGGCCACATTTCAATTGCAGTCACGTCTCAATCACCCATCCCGTTACACCCCGCCCGAATATGGACACCAAAAGGAGGCTGCCAACTGAAGATGATTAATTTATTTACTCCACGCGCTTATTCTATCAATGTCGAATTTGAAAAAAACGACTTTTGTAATATAAGGTTCATAAATGATAACTACGTTAACCAGAAACTTAACACGTGTTTTTATTTTTATTTTCACCGTTAGCCCAGATGCCTAGATTAGGCAGGTGCTTCATAGTGAAAAAGTATCATAATAGCCTACAAGAGATTCCTAACCTAGGCCTAGGCCTTATCCATTGTGTGACAAAATATGTGCAGTTAATGCACGCGAGCATCTGTTTATCCTACACAGGTGGAAAATTTATTAATTGCAGAATATTCAATTTAAAATAATTCTTCATCAAGTCATCTTTCTCCAGTGTCTTCTAGGATGAAAATAATAATTCGCTCAAATACAGGCCACAGAATAGGTTCCTAGTTCTTAGGTACAACATATCTGTTTTACTGACTGTACATAGTTACCTACTATATTGAGATGAGGGTGTTTTAGAACTTTGTATTTCTAATTCTGAAAACTTAAACTGTACTAAGTTGTGCTCACAGTGCAGTGTGAGACTGCTTAGCAGGTAGGTACGTTTTACTTATGCAACTTAACTTAATAAATGTGTGTACAAATTATACCTACCTGGCACCTACTACCTACAACTACTATGTGTTTTATAATTATTAGGTACACTACACCTTACACCGTAATTATGACACTTATTAAGTGTGAGGACTGTGAGGTAATAAGATGGATGATTTTGACGGGGACATTTAACATCCTGCTATTTGTACTTAAACTGCTCGTTATATGTGCTGTCATCCTGCCTTCGTCTTCTATTTTACCCCTCGCGTGTGTACATGTTGACAGCATAGGTTTGTAATGGTATAATGGTGGTTAGTAAAGTCTTTAGGCATTGGGCATTGACTATGTTGCAATATCGAAAGTACCAGCTATATAAGTAAACTTAATAATGATTTTGTGTATGATATATGATAGTGCCTATCTACCATATTATATAAGTGGTGTTTATATCTAAGCTTACGTTTAAGTGTAATGTTTAACTAGGTAGTGCCTACTTGGATGAAGGCCTACGCGGCTAATGGCTTTGTCGTGATAAACTTTACTGCATACTTGCACAGTATTTATTAGAGATGCCACGAATATTCGGCAAGTATTCGGTATTCGGCCTATTCGGCCAGTTTTTTCAGTATTCGGTATTCGGCCGAATAGTAAGTAGTATTCGGCAAAATACCGAATACTTAAAAAGTAGCAAACATCTTACAAAAGAAAATAAAAAAAAACAATTTGATCGAAACAATTAAACAATAATTAATTGCGAAAACCTGAATAAAACATCGCGCTTGTGACGATTGCGCTTTTCTTCATAAAATATACAATAGCTACTGAGACACAGGTATTTTTTAACAAAATATATAAGGTTTCGCTACTGATTCGAGTTGCTTGACCACCAGTTGTACGGATCTGCCGTAAGATTAAGAAGAATACTCTTTAAATAAAACTTCAACTTATTGAATTATACTCGATCACCTGCCGAATATTCGGTGGCCGAATATTCGGTATTCGGCTGAGAGCGCCGGCCGAATATTCGGTTTTCGGTATTCGGCCAAATCACTATTCGTGGCATCACTAGTATTTATGAATGAACGCAATGTCAAAAACCTATCTAGGTAGTAATCTGCACAGAACTCACATAAGAGCGTCGTCTAAATTATTTTAATGACAAGATAACATAATTATTATAACGATCCACCAACTAACTGACCCACCACTATAAGGTTTATTAGCAAAACCTAGATAGGACTTAGTTAATGATTGGTAGGTATTGGTAAGTACCTACTGGTAGTTCCGCATTTGAAAGGTGCATGCCGCTTCAAACAGACTTTGATCAAGTTGGTTAGTTTATCAAAGTAATTACAAAACTTTCAAGTTGTTTAGATCGAACATTAACTATGGTCATATACAACGAACATAGGGTAGTTAAGTTAAGTGCCAATTTCTCCGTAGTCGGTTTGAGCATAACCAGGGAGTAGTGGTTGATTTTTGACACATCTTTCGTGAATTTTATATGGATATGACGTATAATTAATAAATCAATCCCTCTCAGTTAGATAACCGACTATGGAGAAATTGGCACTAAAGTGTACAAACAAAGGGTACAAGTATACTCGTACTTCTCTCGAAAAGCTCATTGTATTAACAATCTTTTTTTCGAAAGGCAAGAAAGTTTTCTTAAATTGCCTATTTACCAATAAAAATAGTTAAGTTATAGAGCATTACCTTTATGTTAATCTCAATTATTATTTAAAATTAAATAAGCATATTATTTGTTGGATTTATTCTTCAGAATACGGAAGATTAAATTGCAAAAAACGCTGCATAAACTCAGTTTTAAATCATAATCGAATCGGTAAATATGAAAAATGATAGACAACACTAGTTGTTAGTTAAAAAAAATCAACAAGTATGGCGGCAGCGGCAGCGGCTTGAGCTGTCAGTCGTCGTTTCTGTGAAAACAAATATAATAAAGTGAATTTTATAGCTTTATATCAATAATGTCGTCGACGGAGCCGTCGCAAAACAAAACATGGGAACTCTCCCTCTACGAACTTCATCGGACTCCTCAGGAAGTTATTACAGATGCCACTGAAATAGCGGTATCACCCAGAAGCTTGCACAGTGAATTGATGTGTCCAATTTGTTTAGATATGCTGAAAAAGACGATGACCACAAAAGAATGCTTACACAGGTTCTGCTCCGATTGTATTATAACAGCTCTACGCTCAGGTAATAAGGAATGTCCTACGTGTCGAAAAAAACTAGTGTCAAAAAGGTCATTGAGACCAGACCCCAACTTTGACTTGCTGATATCCAAGATATACCCGAGTCGCGACGAGTACGAGGCGCATCAAGAGCGCCTGATCAACAAGCTGAACATGTCGCACTCGCAGGCGTCCCTGGTCAATTCTATCACAGAGGGAATCAAGTTGCAGTCACAGAACAGGCCACAGCGTTCGCGCAAGAACCAAGATGAAACCAGCGCCTCTAACTCTAGTGGTAATGCGGAACCCGCCCAGAATGGAAACTCATCTATTCCGAAAGACTCTCCTTCAACGGGCAACCCCACACCGTCAGGTGGCCAGTCCACCTCTAACCCTGCATCAGTGCGGAGCACACCGTCACCTGTTCCATCCAACTTGAGCTCCATATCAAAGAACACAAGCATCACTAAAAGAGCCAAGTCTATTTTAACATCAGAAAGAAGTGAGGAGAGTGAATCGAGTGATGGCAGGTATGTGTAATGCATTACCATTTTATGAGTGCTGGTTATTCCACTTAATTTGTCAACACTCTACATGATATTTAGCTGCGTAAGTGCAGTCGAAAATATCTAAATTCCCCATTAATTAATTAATTTATTCATATTCCAGGACAGAGGGTGAAAACTCAATGGACACGGAGGGTGAAGGGGAGCCCCTGAACCCCAATGAGATAGAGCTGGTGTTCAAGCCGCACCCCACGGAGATGGCCGGAGACAACCAGCTGATGCGAGCGTTGCGGGACAGCTCCGTGCGCTACTTGAAGACCACTGCTAATGCTTCAGGTAAATGTAGTGCTAAACAGTTAATTGTGTACAGACACAAGTTTGGCACACCCTGGGACCGGCTGGCTAATCCCTTCATCACTCTAAGAGCATGTTGTTTGTATGCATTTTTATCCTATTTTCATATTATCTAACAAATTGGTCATTTTTTTATCACATGAATAATTTTTCCATTTCACTGGTCTAAGATCATTCAAGATCTCAATTTAAAACCCCTTGTGATCTAAAGATACTAAATTCTAATATCGCATTATTCTCTCAATTACAGTGGACCATCTCAGCAAGTACTTGGCTATGCGTCTGACACTGGACCTGGACGCCGAGCTACCTGAAGCGTACCGCCTCCTGAACTTCTGTATCTATGTGGCGCCAGCCCCGGGCCAGTTTGTGCCCCTGGCCGGCTCGCAGACCCTCCGGCAAATTAACGACAAATTCTGGAAGGTAAGAAAGTATACATAGTAAGATACTGTAGTTACAGTAATTACAAAATTTATTTAAAATTTGAATTAAGTAAATACAATTTTAACATGTTTACTGTTTGGTGAAAGTGACCCTTCTAATCAATGAAACTTTCAGGATGCTACTTTTCATTTAGTTTTTGGTTTCAGATGGTAGTCCTTACTAATTTAATTTGTATTTTTCAGGTGAACAAACCACTGGAGATGTATTACTCATGGAAGAAAACCTAGAGATAAATTCATTTTAGTTATGTTTACCTAGAGGCATAACTAAAATGACATTTCCAACCTAATTGTCATACTTACATGCAGTGAATAAAATTAATTATTAATCAATTTAAATTAAATGAGAAATGGACTCTCTGATTGTATAGAATGTGATAGGATTTTAATGGAATTAATATCTGAAGTGAAGAAATTTTATTGTCTGTAGATAAGTTTTAAATGTAGTTTTAAGGTTTGTATTGTATTCTAGTAATTTTATTAGATATTTTATATAATATGGCTCTGATGTGGTTTTGCGGTCAGCAAATATGCAAGTTTTACTAAGAAATTACATTAACATTTTAAATAATTCACATATATTTAATGGTACTATGCTTATAACATCAATATGTACAAAATACAGACGCCATTATTGTGTGAAACCTTTGTGGGACTTATAAAAGAGTGCACATCACCCAATCATAAAAAAAATTACCCTGAGTATGAGTAGTTATTGTAATTATGATACCTAATACTGTATGAAGTAGAAAATAAATTATTATAATATGTACAATGTATGCAATTACCTATTTTATTAAATGACATAAGTATTCCTATGTATTATGTGTTGTTTACTTTATTTATAATTAAAATAGAGCAGGACTACTTGAACTAATATTATTGCGTAAATAAAACTTCGTTTGCAAACATAAAAATATATTTAATAATTAAAACATGTGCACTTTGCATATTTTAACACTGAGGCTTTTCTTTGTGTTTTTCGTGTTTTTAACACAACTTTAGCAAAATGTCTGACTGGCCACTTTAAAGTTAAGTAGTAAGTTTAAGTTTCGTGTATAATGTGACCTCCCATATCCAGTAATCGGACTGCATAGTGTCTAGTAAATCTTGCTTCGCGGTAATAAATGGGTGGGAATGTTGTGACTATCGATTAGCTTGTATTACGTTGCAATTCCAACACGAAATGTTTGCCATTTTGATAGTCAGTATCGGCGCGAATTTTCAAATACATATTTGTAATGGAAGGCACTTATTTGCAGGAATAAAATTTTCTTCACTATTTCACATTGACGTAATGTCTTCTAAATGCATTGTATTCCCTCTTCAGAGCCTTAGTTGCTTCTACTTTTAATACTTTCAAAGCCTCAATTATGTCCTCTTTACTCTCTGAATCCCGTGCGGCGGCTAGTCGTTCCATGGTTGCGAAATCCAGTTCTTCTATCCTTTCGGCCTCATCCATCAGACTATCGATTTTCCTCAGGTATCTGCGGTACGACGCGCCTTCAGTGGACTCAGTATCGGCCAGTAGCTTCTCGATTTTTTCCCAGAAAACTAGAGTGCGTCGTCCATCCTTCATTTTACTGCTGAACATGAAATCAGCAAAGAGGCGCCTTCCCTTTTCGTCGTTGAGGACATTTTCTATTTTGTCGGTGAATCGGTCCAAGTCAGCTGTGGTGACCCCCTCGCTCCCGCATGCCGCGAAACAGTTATCCATTTCACTCGCATCTATATGACACACAGTCCATTCGAGACATCCTTATCGATTTTGTTTACTTTGACTCGGTGACATCAATAACATCATTTTGTGTCCTATAAATAAACGGTTAATATTTCGTTAACTCCTTCTTTTTTAATTATTGAACGCATTGTAGGTACACGCTAGACTCAAAAACACTGTACAAGAAATCTTGATGATTCACTTTAGACGAGTAGAATAAGGTTAACTACAAAAATAGTCTTACATCACTCAACTCACGACGTTTTGGTTTGGGGCGCGTGCGTAAATACACTGAACTTATTTGTGTGCGTTCACTTCACGGTTAATCATGGTTGCGCGATTAAATTCAAATTAATTGACCCGCCAAATCAAGTTTAGTCAAATGTGTTTTGTTTTATTGAAACACAACACGGAGAGTGCGACTCTCATTGAGTTATTTCTGCACTAAGCGCTGTGGGGCCATTACATCACGATCCAGGTAAAAAAAACTGTTCCGTGACCTCGAAGGTAAAGTCGGCGGTTCATTCATGGGAAATAAGTATGCCTGTGAAGCGAAAACAATGGCCTTTACGGCGTATGTAGTCTCACCGCTCCCCTCTAGTTTATCGCTCACTGATTCAGTTCAGTAGTTGGCCTCGACGATCTTATGTTGTTAGCGGTAAGAGCTAAAATGTCTTATAAGTAGTTACTATCAGCAGAATACCTTCCTACCATAAAACAACGCGGACTCGGATGGGCCCTCAAATATTTTTATTTTAAGTAGGTACCTACATTACTTTACAAACTATCATCGTCCTAACTATCTGGACGGTCCTACGAAAATAATTAACTTTAGGTAGGTAGGTACCGGCCTACTTATAAAAAGGGCATAAGTCATATATAAGTTAAGTCTCAAAAATAGTTAACTACTACCCTACCCTACATGGCCTCCATAACTAACTACGTAGATTCTGTCTGATTTTTACGAGAGCCCATTATCTTACTTACCTAGCTGATTGTCAGCCACTGCTTTGTGGTTTTTAGCTGATGGCTGATGATTTAATGTGTAGGTATAAATATATTTTGTCTTCCTCTTATCAGTTTGTCACCGTTGGTGAAAGGATTAGCCAGTAAGGGCTCCCGCACACGGGCCACCGCCCACAACCACAAAACGCCGCCTCTAGCATATTTCCTGTAATTTTCGTACATTTTACGCCGTTGGCGTTGGTTGACGCCGGTGGCGGCCACACGCTTCAAATCGTTCCGATACAAAAGCTTTTCGTGGCGGCGTTTGTGGCTGTGGCTGGTGGCCCGTGTGCGGCGACACTTGGTGTGTCGTGTGTGGCGAGTCCATAATTATCAAATGTAAGAAAATTACAGGAAATATGCCAGTGGCGGCGTTTTGTGGTTGTGGCCGGTGGCCCGTGTACGGGGACTCTAGATCAGTGGTCATTCGCATGTTAGTTACTTAGTTAGCAAGGGCAAGTTGAGGAAGTACAACCAAAAATGTATGTAATGCAGCCAACCAGGAATGGTGAGCTGGTCAATGATAGCTATTTAAGTAGGTAACTATGTATATATTTTAGCATATTATATTTACCAACTACAATGTGTAAGCGCTTAGCTTCTAAAGCTGTGTAAACCAGTCATTATTGCACGCATAATGATTGGTTATACAACACCTCACCAACAATGCATTCCAAAATCCAACAATAGATAATAAGAAACAGAATGACGCATAATAATCCAATGTTGAGTTTTAGACAAAAAAATCATTTATTAGACTTTCTACGTAGATATATAGCGCAAACCTTTTCCTCTATCCCTTTATATCCTTCTACTATCACAAACCGGCTAATTTATACAAAAACCATGAAGCTGACGCTGTGTGAATAAGCACTATTTATAACGATAACGTTATTTTCACAGAACATAAATGTTCCGTGTGTTTTTTCGATACAAAATTATTTTTAATCTGGCAATAAAAATCATGTTGGCCAACTGAACGAAAACTGACGTTTATGTCGGCCATTTTGCAGTTTTACCGATAACTGCTCCACACGTGTTCGGTAGGTTATTTAGCAAAATTAATTATAATCACAGTGTTTTACAGTAAATTTGCAGTATAATATTGTGCCTCTTTATTTTAGGTCGCCGAAATGGCAGTTACAAAGAAGCCTGTGGCTAAAAAAGCCACTCTACACTCCAAGACTGGCAAGAAGGGAGTCAAGGGAGGCAAAATCCGTGGAAAGGGTATGAAGAGGAAAATCAACCTTAAATTCACGATTGACTGCACACACCCTGCCGAGGACAGCATCCTTGACGTTGGTAACTTCGAGAAATACCTGAAGGAACGTGTCAAAGTTGAAGGCAAAACTAACAACCTCGGCAATCACGTTGTCATCGCCCGGGATAAGACGAAGGTCTCCATCAGCGCAGGTAGATAGACCACTAGCATACGTTATATTTACATGTATCTGCATCAGTGGCACAATCATTCTAACTTACTGTACTGTGTATTTAATATTTTGAGGTTAGGATTCATTGCCACCAGTCGGCGATAAAAATATTTTGGTTCTGTAGGTATTTATATTAACCTTACAGTACAGCCTTCATTAACGAATAAATCGTTCATATCCCTATATTCAATATAACTGTTACAAGATGAGGATTTGATGTTAATTATGTGATGTTTACATGCCTAAATGTCCTCACAGGAGTCACTTGAAGACAAAGAATTTCATTATTTCATTTATCAACATATTTCTTGCATGTACACTTTTTAGATGCAGCAATTGTGTAACTGTTCAATAAAAAATATCCTCATTTCTATTTTTCAGACATTGCTTTCTCCAAGAGGTACCTGAAATACCTGACAAAGAGGTACCTGAAGAAGAACAACCTCCGTGACTGGCTCCGAGTGGTTGCTGCGGCTCACGACTCCTACGAGCTCCGCTACTTCAACATCAACGCGGACAGCGACAACGAGGACAATGAAGACTAAGCTGTTCATAAATAAAATAGTTTTACACTACATCTTCTTTCATTTGTATGAACTATTAGAGGACAGAATAGAATACTGCATGAAGCATCTATTATAGTCAAACCGCCATGTAAATTTCCTATTAATGTATGAGGTAGGTTTGTTCTAACTTGTAACTGTATTATAAGAATGTCCTATTTTATTCATTGATATATTATAAACACGGTGGAATTTTATAATGCCACCCCCCGAGGAGAAGAATTGTAGATAGGATTAGCAAAAAACAAGTAGCTTTTGGGGAAATTATGGAAAGTTTTTTATAATGCACATGCTAAGGCAGGGTAAGAACAATCTAGCTAGACATCGCTTAGGTACAGCTGCAGTGCAGTCATAAAATATGACGTCTTGAGCAAGAGGGCAACATTATTCATCAGTGTTGTGTTTTACTTTTCTGTGTATATTAAATGAATTGAAACGTTATCTTTTACTTGGCTTGTACATATGCATAAAAAAAGAGTAGCATCTATGCTTCATCTATGTAGCGCTTACGATAGTTATCTCACGGGTAGGGTAGGTAAGAATATACCTGTAAATGTTTTTTTTAGAAGTACCAACTCTTATTGCAGGTGTAAATAGGTCATACCACACCTGTGTAACACATCATCTGTAGCGGTAGGCAGTTTGGTGTACCTACACAAGATAAGTTAATATAAAAAGCTCCATTTCTTCCTTCTGTAATAATATTACCTAGATCTTGTCTAGCAGTTTACATATAAATGCACCCTGCATAAAAGGTCACTAAAGAAACAAGTATAGGTACTTATTACTTATTATTTTATTGGTGGTGAGCCAACTCTGCCAGTCAATTTTAAGGGTCAATTCAGACGTACCACAACCATACCACAGCCACAACCACGCCGTGTGGTCGGGCGTATATTTTGTATTGACAATGAATAATCCAATTCACACGTGCCACATTTTGCCGTTGTCATCGAGCACCTGTGTAATACGACCACATCGCAGCGGCACCGCGGCAACCAGTTCTCCGTATTAACTGCACACGATGACGTGGTTACCACATCGCAATGACAGCGACAACGCAACCACATCGACATTTTGTCGCTGCCACAACGCAACTGCAAAAAGCCGCTGTCACACTATTCACACGTAACCACAGCTTGACCACATTATGTCGCTGCGACGTGGTGTGGTTGTGGTACGTGTGAATTGACGCTAAGAGCCTTGTTCTTGTCGGTGTAAGTAGTTGTCGCCACTGCGGTCTGTCACAAGCAAGTTCTTGGTACAACACGGCATTTGCCCTTCTACATCATAGCCTTTTCTTGATCTCCCTCTTCAAAATAGAAGGATTTTGCCTTTAATTATATTTGTGATAAATCGGTCGTCCCTTCCTTGCCTTTTTATTTATTCTTTATACAGTTGTTAAGTGTATCTTGGAGGTGTATGTTATGTAAGTTATATGTGCTAGTAGCACAGTGTAAGTGTTAATAACGCAAAATATAATTATGTTTTTAACTAACGATTACTGTGTATGTCTCTCGCACATTTACGATATCGACATTGTAGATAAGTCATTGTAAGGACCAATAGCAACGCCGTAAATAAATAACGTGAACTAATAGCAAATTAGTCAAATAATTTCAGTAGGTACTCATTTATTTACAAAAAAATAGACTATTATATATGATTATATAAGTAGGTAAAATTGAAACAGGGAAAATATGTATGTAAACTTTATTTTTTCGGTTTCGTAAATATTAGTATTATATACATAAATAATAAATTTGTACTACAACTAAAACATTACAAACATTATTCGCTGATAGCATGATAACATTAAGTATTGTCCGACTGATTTGATGTAAAGAGAATGAGCGAAACAATCTACTTACAAATATGAAAAATACCTAAGAAGGCAAATTTTATTCCAATAACTTGCACCGCGCATGAAATTTTGAATTCTAATTATGTTTCTTACTGACAAAATTGTCTAAAAATTCAGGGAATCAGCGCAGCGCAAGTATTATCTAAGATACTAAGGCATTCATTTTCCGAGGGCGATTTCCTTCATTCTGTTGAGCGCGGAGCCGGCCTTGAACCACGCGATCTGCTGCTCGTTGAGCGAGTGGTTGAGCATGATGGTCTCCTTGTCGCCGTTGCTGTGCTTGATCTCGCACTTCACGGGCTGTAGGTAGAAATAAATAAGTTTTAAAACACAGACATACTTAGACATAGAATTTACACGAAAGTGACTTGCTTATCACTTCTTCTTCTTAAGGTGCCATCTACTATCGTAGGTCGGTTATCATTATGCTTATCACTGATGTCCGAAAAGTGTCATTGGGCATTTAAAACAATCTATCGCCTTTCTCTCTCCAGACGCATCTTTCATATTTCGCCCACAAAATGAGTCAGAAATTCATTGCGACATGGTTACAATTCATTATACTTCTTTCTAAAGGAGTAGAGATGATATCGTACCTTGCCGGGCGCGAGGTCCTTGAGTCCGAGCAGCGACACCTTGTCCGTGGGCTGGATCTTGTCGTAGTCGGCCGCGTTGGCGAACGTCAGCGGCAGCATGCCCTGCTTCTTCAGGTTCGTTTCGTGGATCCTAAGGGGAATTGAGGTATGTTGGTTTTAAGTTTATTGATGTAGCCGTTTGTTGTGGAGCCAACTAGCAACTGGACTGATTATTTGACTATAGACAAATCGTTGATGTAATTTTTTCGTAAGATAATAAGGCAGCAGAGAGCAGACGCTAGTTGTTACGAGATAGTTGAGCATTGAACATCATTGCATTGAGGGTTCTACATTGTGGCTCTACAATGTTATGAATGCCCAATGCAATGAATAACAAGTAACTATAGCGGCGCCACAATTTGTTGCTATAGTTACTTGTTATTCGTAGGTTGATTATGATGATGCAAAAAATGTAGTAAATAATTTAATCAGTAAACTTCCCGAAGGCCGTTCAATCTACCCAACACAATACACCACTACTATATCAAAGACACCAACGTTCCCTACTCGGTGCGTACCTAGCGAAGGACTTGACGATGATGGCGCGGCCGCCGAGGTGGCGCGGCTCCAGCGCGGCGTGCTCGCGGGACGAGCCCTCGCCGTAGTTCTCGTCACCTAGAATTAACAAATTAATGAATTCATTTCCTTTGAGTAACCACAGCCTAATAATCAGACTGTCACAGACTGTATCAGCACACTGCTGTAACGGCGAGACCTAACAAGGACTTAGGTGTTATGTTTGCTAGTCTTTCAAGGGAAAAGCGCTGAACCAATTAACACATAGGCTTTTTTATGTCCCGGAACACCCATGGATAAACTGTTTATATGTAAGCAAAAATAATAGTATCATATAAATAAATAATCCAACTACTTATGTACAACAATTAAGATATACATTAAAACCATTGAGTTAGAAGTAACAACAACAGTAAGCAACACATACCGATGACGACCCAGGAGACTCCAGCCGCCTTGTAGGCGCGCGCGGTGGCGGGCACGGGCCCCCACTCGCCCGTCACCTGGTTCTTCACCTTGTTCAGCTCGCCGTTCTCGGCGTTTGTGGCGCTGTGGAAGGAATCTCGTTAGAATGTAATGTAATTAAAATCGGGTAAAATATAAAAAAAAAAAACGTGCATAAACGCTCATTCAAACGTTTTTTTTTAAGAATTTTGGCTCTTCTAGACATTTGGATACTTCGCCCGGTAACGGGACCGTTTTATCGACGTCGATAAACAAATTTTATATGCGTTCCACCAATCATAGCGCCTTATTTATAAATGCTCGCGGTGACGTTTATCTACGTCGCGTCGGTAGCGTTGACTGAAGGTAATACATACATAAAAGTTTAGTGTTTCTTGCATAAAATTATGCCGGCGTCATAATAGCCATCTGCAAGTTCCATCAGTGGTAAAAAATCCAATATCCATTCATAGGTAATCCATCCCATCTTTTCTTTTACATGCATATAAATATCTACTTAAACACATATTACACAAAACCACTCACGTAAGGAACATATTATTGGAGATGTTGTCCAAATGCCCGCGGAACTTCAGCCAGGGCCCGGCGGCGGAGATGTGGTCCGTGGTGCACTTGCCCTTGACCTTGATGAGGATGGTGAGGTCGGTCAGGTCCTTGCCGTCTAGGGTTTCGTTCCCGCTTTCCCGGGAATTCCCGTTCCCGGGAATTCCCGGGAAATTTGTCATTCCCGAAACCGGGAAAAAAATAGCATTCCCGGGAATTCCCGGGTTTGATTTTTAATTGATTTTATGCTATATTTTCGTCTTTATCTATCTTTTTCTGCTACCTTAAACCAAAAAAAATATCGGCAATTTTGTCGTCTACGTTCAGAAACTCGGTTTTGTTGTAAATTATTGGAAAATCATACGTGTTATTGTTTTCTCGCAGCTGCATTGCAAAGATAAATGACTCATCTACATCACTTTGTTTCACCTCTTCCTGATTCAATATTTTCATCTTTATTTATCTGTTGGTCCTCATAAATCTAAAACCAAATAATTGATCGGTTTTTACATATGTGACCAAAGAGTATGTAAAAGCTAACACTAGTGTGACACCTGTCATTATTTTTTTTATGTCCCCGTTTTATGTCCGCGTTTATTTTTTATAAAATTACTAACGCATAGAAAAAACCAAAATAAGAAGTAGGTTGAGCCATAAATCGTTGAATTAATTAATTTTTCTAAAACATTACCTCAAGTGTAATTAATTTTCTATTTTAATTTTATATGTCATAATAATATTATTTTCGAACTGTTAATTATAATACTTTTGTTATAGTTTAATTACAATTAAGAAAAACAAATGATTTGGCATGTTAAACAAATCATTATATGTAATTTTGGTTGTTAATTTAGCTGACTGTTGCTTTTTTCTACCTATACGAGTGATAAAAGTATATTTGATTTAATTTAAGAGTTTTAATAGACTATTTTATAGACTTTTAATACCCTAAAATAGCAAAACCAAGCATTTAAAATAAATTCCCGTTTCCCGGGAATTCCCGGGAAATCTTCAAAATAATTCCCGTTTCCCGGGAACAGAAAAAGGTCGGGAAAAACGAAACCCTATTGCCGTCCCACTTCGCGAACGGGGTGAGGAGTTGGAGACGCTCGGATTTGGGGGACACGTCCACTTGCACCTCTGCGGAAAGGTTGGGATATTATTATTATTGTAGTCGATATTGAAACAATACCTTCATATTGTTTAAAGCAGCGCCCTCTAGAGTGAAGTAATCTGTAAAATATGCCTCCCCAGGGTCCTCTAAACTGAACCAATAACATTATAATAAGTTGTTTTAAAGCACTACCCTACTTATTAGACCTGTCAGGCAGTCTATCGTAAATCAGACTAGGGTTAAGAGAAGTCAAAAGTAAAACAGCGCCCTCTGCACTGATCTAATCCAATAGTGTTGTCTAGAGGCATCCTCGATTCGGGCAGACTGCGAGCGGGCTCATACGTGATAACGTAGAGATAAGCACCCGGCTAGATATAGCCGGGGTCATACAGCCCTTAGAAAAAAATAACAACAGCGCCTTCTACAATAAACTAATCTGACAGATGACAGCTGTCACGGTCTACTCACTGGAGCCATCAGCCGGCAGGTGATCGTACGATGTTCTAGTCGGTATCAAATCGAAACCCTTAGCCAGAAAGACAGATAGTTAAGGAATAGGAAGAAGGAAGATAATCAAGGGCGCTGTATTCTTTTTCGCTAGTATTAACCAATTGTCACTCATAATTCTACTCACTGGAGCCATCAGCCGGCGGGTGCTCGTAGGTGTTCTGGCCGGGGTCGAAGCCCTTGGCCGGCAGCTCGTCCGCGAACGGGTCGGACAGCTTGAACTTCTTGCCGTCCGCGCCGGTCAGAGAGTCCGTCATCGGGTTGAAGTCCAGACGACCTGCGGAGTGGGGGGAGAAGGTTAGTAAATTTGAATATTCGGTTATGAAAGCATTTATTCGACAGTTAGATTGAATTTACCCAGGATGTTTATATTGTTTTGCAATGTGTAACAAAACTTGTGCTTTAGGATTACTTGATGGTTTCATCCTAACCAGAACTTTGGATCTCAGATAGATGGCGCCTTAAGATGTTCAGTTTCTAACTTGGGTCTAGAAACGAAACGGTACGTGCACAAGAGATAACATCGGGGCTCGTGACGAAGCAGTGCGACAAACGACACTTTGAACTTCGTAGTTTACATAACAAAACACAGATGGCGCGTTTTATGTTTTTTTAAAATGTTTTATGTTTGTTATGTTTTATGGACGTGATCTGAAATAAATTTATATTCTATTATATTCTAAACCCACTATCCCCGCTTACCAGCAAGCGACAGGGCTGTCACCAGCTCGGGGCTGGTGACGAAGCAGTGCGTGGCGGGATTGGCGTCGTTGCGGCCCGTGAAGTTGCGGTTGTATGACGTCACGATGGTGTTCTTGTCGCCCTTCTTCACGTCTTTACGGTCCCACTGGCCGATGCAGGGGCCGCACGCGTTGGCTAGCACCTGTGGGGTTGAAATGGTGGGTTACAAAACCGCAAGTTAGGAATCATTGAGCTAGGGTTGGTGCATGCTAATGGCCATTGCAGTTTTCTCTATGAACCAGTCATATTTATTATGCCAATACTTAAAGGCAGAGCAGCTACTAGAGGCTTATTAAAACGGCCATAATAATTAAAAAAAAATCTGTTTGAATTTAGCAACCTTGTGGTGAAATAACTCGTCAGCATTGGGGTCTAACAACTATCGAGGGAGCTGGAGGCGTGGTATTTAAAAGATTTTTTTTTCTTTACGACCGAATAGCGTAGTGGTTAGTGACCCTGACTACTGAGCCGAAGGTCCCGGGTTCGATTCCCGGCTGGGGCAGATATTTGTTTAAACACAGATATTTGTTCTCGGGTCTTGGATGTGCCCGTAAAATGGCAATAGGCCCGCCCCCTATTACATTGGGACTAACATAAACACTGGCGAAAAGTGGGTGCAGCAATGCACCTCTGCCTACCCCGCAAGGGAGTACATTAGTACAAGGTGTGAGTGTTTATATTATTATTATTTTTTCTGGCTAATCACTACTTTTTTATGTAGCCTATTTTGTGAAACTCTACTGGGCAAATGCCTCCTTATAAATATAAATTGACCACCGTTCGCTATCATGTGCTTCCTTTGGCTACTGGAACATAACATTAATTAGTAGGTACTTAGGTAATATATCTAGTACTCACGGTGCCTCCGAAGTCCCGCAGCGTCTGCGCGATGCCGTCCCGCTCGATGGTGGCGCGCACCTGCTCGGAGCCGGGCGTCACGTTGAACGGGATCTTCGACTTCACGCCGTGCTTCAGCGCCTGCGGGGTTGGTGGTTGTGGTTAGTGGAATCGGTGGGGGATGAGGGTTGGTTGTTGTGGTTAGCGGAATTGGCCTTGTACTAAATGTTTGTGAGACTGTGGGGCTGTGGGTCTCAGCCCATAATATATTATTATAAGCGTAACGTAAAGGTATAGCCGCGTTTTACTGGTTGACAGATATCCGTTTACGATACGTTTATATGTGTGGTTGCCTTATTTCGTAAATGATAAGGATGATTGTAAAATTATGAAAAAAGAAACCTGATGTTGTGATTCACTAAGTATGAGAATAGTTATGGGCTAATTATGTGAAAAGGATCGTAAGAGTAAGCAAGATGTAATTTTTTAAAAACATCTCTTCTTCATTAAATTAACTGAAAATGAAAATGAAAAAATGAAAATGAAAAAATGTTTATTTAACCAAAAAATTTACACAGGTTATCTTAATAAATATTATGAATAACTACACTGCTATCTTGGATATGTAGAGAAGTCACGTGATAAAAGTAACAAAGCTCGTTCTTAACACGTGTTAATAACATCATTAAAATGATATTAACATCGCAGCCATATCAATCATTTTGTTTGTAAATACTATCAAGTTGAAGATAATACTCGTCTAGAATAATTCTAGGATGACTAAACTAAGACATAGGTTAGATAACCTATTAGATAGCATTGCACATTTAAACTTTGTGCAGCCGCTAGTAATTATTGATCATTCTTAGAACCACCACCCGTATAAAATACCAGGTTTATTGTTTTACGAAAATTATTTATGTGCTGAATTACCATTACTGAGTTTACATAAATCTACACTGGTATACTATAGTTTATTTTGCAAAAACGGAATCTACCTACTACTTTTAATTACGACAAAAAAAGTTGTCGATTAACCCATTTACTAAATAATAATAACAAATATGAGTAAGTAAGTACCTGAAAATTCACTTAAAGCGGATATTTATAAATCAAAATACCTTGTAATTTATCTCAAATCTAAACATCAGCTACTCCAAAAAACACAAACAACATCTAAACCATATTTGTGCAATAAAGGATTAAGTAAACGAATAAATAAACCTCACCTCCTTAACAATGCTGGCGCATCGGCCCATATCCTCGTACGAGGAGTTGGTGCAGGAGCCGATGAGCCCCACCTTGATGTCCATCGGCCAGTCGTGCTTCTTGGCCTGCTCGCCGAGCTTGGAGATCGGGTTGGCCAGGTCCGGGGTGAACGGGCCGTTCACGTGGGGCTCCAGGGTTGAGAGGTCTAGCTCGATTAGCTGTGGGTTGGGGGGGGGGATTATTGATACGTAATAAAGGTAGGGGAATATGGATACCATATTGTTTTCAATTTTATCCTCATGCCGAAAATCAATTAAAAATTTGAAGTAGCCATACTCTTTGCCCTATTATGACGGGCACGTATAAATTATTTTAGAAATAGGTTTATTTAAATTGTGTTTTCGGAAAATTCTTTTTTTTTCCCAAGATCGGTCTAAATTATTTATTTATTTTAATTTATATTTTCATAAATTACAAGTCATCCTACGACATTAACGACATACATATCATCAATAGCATGATCGCTCATAAATTAATATAGACATAGACGTATTAGAGCTTGGCAAGGGACAACGAATTCCAAATAGTCTAGAAATGTTTAGTAACTATAGCTAGTCTAGCCGCTATTGACACTTTTACTATTGTAACATACTAATGAATATTTATCGGTAACATTGTCCTACATCGGTTCTAATGCAATACTAGTTTTAGAGTCGCCCGTATATACCTGACCGTAACGTTAAGGGATCGCCTCTTTTTCATCTGTCAACCAGTATATATGCGGTGACCATTAAGGGTAAAATAAACGTTATTACCTCGTCGTAAGGTGCCTTCGCGTCGGGTGTGAGCAGGTCCTTGTACTTGTTGGCGGCGGCGGCGATGTCGTCCCGCTTCGTCGACTTGAGGTACGCCTCCATACGGGAGTTGTAGGGGAACAGCTGTGGGAAAAAATACTTTGTTAATTATTTGAATTTGATTTGCGGAATTTAATTCGCTTATTCGAAGATTAGCCAACTCTTCTCTTAATGATCTTCTCCATTAAGCAACTACGAGAATAGTAGGAAAGAAAATATATGATGATAGCGGAAAACTTGTCAAAATACAAGTTTTTGAGAGGCTGTCCCGCAATCGGTTCGCAACTAGATAGAGTGGCAAGTTCTTCATAACTTCATGTGCCGCACTACCGTCAAGACGCCGGTGCAATATACACTCGACTCGGTCTACTATCACTCACACTGGTGGTGGCTCCGATCGCAGCGCCCATTAAATATTGTAGCTCTGGCCTCATAACATCGACGCAATATACCCCCTTGGTCAGGAGTCTTAACACCGACTCTGTAAAATACACCCTATCACCCACAACACCTGGTCCACTATCACTCACACTGGTGGTGGCCCCGATCTCGGCGCCCATGTTGCAGATGGTGGCCATGCCGGTGCAGGAGATGGAGTCCACGCCGGGCCCGTGGTACTCCACGACGCCGCCAGTGCAATATACACCCTGTCACCCACAACACTCGGTCCACTATCACTCACACTGGTGGTGGCCCCGATCTCGGCGCCCATGTTGCAGATGGTGGCCATGCCGGTGCAGGAGATGGAGTCCACGCCGGGCCCGTGGTACTCCACGACGCCGCCAGTGCAATATACACCCTGTCACCCACAACACTCGGTCCACTATCACTCACACTGGTGGTGGCCCCGATCTCGGCGCCCATGTTGCAGATGGTGGCCATGCCGGTGCAGGAGATGGAGTCCACGCCGGGCCCGTGGTACTCCACGACGCCGCCAGTGCAATATACACCCTGTCACCCACAACACTCGGTCCACTATCACTCACACTGGTGGTGGCCCCGATCTCGGCGCCCATGTTGCAGATGGTGGCCATGCCGGTGCAGGAGATGGAGTCCACGCCGGGCCCGTGGTACTCCACGACGCCGCCAGTGCAATATACACCCTGTCACCCACAACACTCGGTCCACTATCACTCACACTGGTGGTGGCCCCGATCTCGGCGCCCATGTTGCAGATGGTGGCCATGCCGGTGCAGGAGATGGAGTCCACGCCGGGCCCGTGGTACTCCACGACGCCGCCAGTGCAATATACACCCTGTCACCCACAACACTCGGTCCACTATCACTCACACTGGTGGTGGCCCCGATCTCGGCGCCCATGTTGCAGATGGTGGCCATGCCGGTGCAGGAGATGGAGTCCACGCCGGGCCCGTGGTACTCCACGACGCCGCCAGTGCAATATACACCCTGTCACCCACAACACTCGGTCCACTATCACTCACACTGGTGGTGGCCCCGATCTCGGCGCCCATGTTGCAGATGGTGGCCATGCCGGTGCAGGAGATGGAGTCCACGCCGGGCCCGTGGTACTCCACGACGCCGCCAGTGCAATATACACCCTGTCACCCACAACACTCGGTCCACTATCACTCACACTGGTGGTGGCCCCGATCTCGGCGCCCATGTTGCAGATGGTGGCCATGCCGGTGCAGGAGATGGAGTCCACGCCGGGCCCGTGGTACTCCACGACGCCGCCAGTGCAATATACACCCTGTCACCCACAACACTCGGTCCACTATCACTCACACTGGTGGTGGCCCCGATCTCGGCGCCCATGTTGCAGATGGTGGCCATGCCGGTGCAGGAGATGGAGTCCACGCCGGGCCCGTGGTACTCCACGACGCCGCCAGTGCAATATACACCCTGTCACCCACAACACTCGGTCCACTATCACTCACACTGGTGGTGGCCCCGATCTCGGCGCCCATGTTGCAGATGGTGGCCATGCCGGTGCAGGAGATGGAGTCCACGCCGGGCCCGTGGTACTCCACGACGCCGCCAGTGCAATATACACCCTGTCACCCACAACACTCGGTCCACTATCACTCACACTGGTGGTGGCCCCGATCTCGGCGCCCATGTTGCAGATGGTGGCCATGCCGGTGCAGGAGATGGAGTCCACGCCGGGCCCGTGGTACTCCACGACGCCGCCAGTGCAATATACACCCTGTCACCCACAACACTCGGTCCACTATCACTCACACTGGTGGTGGCCCCGATCTCGGCGCCCATGTTGCAGATGGTGGCCATGCCGGTGCAGGAGATGGAGTCCACGCCGGGCCCGTGGTACTCCACGACGCCACCAGTGCAATATACACCCTGTCACCCACAACACTCGGTCCACTATCACTCACACTGGTGGTGGCCCCGATCTCGGCGCCCATGTTGCAGATGGTGGCCATGCCGGTGCAGGAGATGGAGTCCACGCCGGGCCCGTGGTACTCCACGACGCCGCCAGTGCAATATACACCCTGTCACCCACAACACTCGGTCCACTATCACTCACACTGGTGGTGGCCCCGATCTCGGCGCCCATGTTGCAGATGGTGGCCATGCCGGTGCAGGAGATGGAGTCCACGCCGGGCCCGTGGTACTCCACGACGCCGCCAGTGCAATATACACCCTGTCACCCACAACACTCGGTCCACTATCACTCACACTGGTGGTGGCCCCGATCTCGGCGCCCATGTTGCAGATGGTGGCCATGCCGGTGCAGGAGATGGAGTCCACGCCGGGCCCGTGGTACTCCACGACGCCGCCAGTGCAATATACACCCTGTCACCCACAACACTCGGTCCACTATCACTCACACTGGTGGTGGCCCCGATCTCGGCGCCCATGTTGCAGATGGTGGCCATGCCGGTGCAGGAGATGGAGTCCACGCCGGGCCCGTGGTACTCCACGACGCCGCCAGTGCAATATACACCCTGTCACCCACAACACTCGGTCCACTATCACTCACACTGGTGGTGGCCCCGATCTCGGCGCCCATGTTGCAGATGGTGGCCATGCCGGTGCAGGAGATGGAGTCCACGCCGGGCCCGTGGTACTCCACGACGCCGCCAGTGCAATATACACCCTGTCACCCACAACACTCGGTCCACTATCACTCACACTGGTGGTGGCCCCGATCTCGGCGCCCATGTTGCAGATGGTGGCCATGCCGGTGCAGGAGATGGAGTCCACGCCGGGCCCGTGGTACTCCACGATGGCGCCCGTGCCGCCCTTCACCGTCAGGATGCCGGCCACCTTCAGGATCACGTCCTTGGGTGTGGTCCAGCCGGAGAGTTTGCCTACGGGTAAGAGGATGGAAAATGATGAAAAATTCCCAGTCAAAGATTGGCTGGAGAAGAAAATATTTTTGTTGTATGTTCTAATTATCTAGTATATGATAGTAAGTTTTATTTGGAACTAGTGTCAAGATGTGTAGCTATAATGGTGAATAAATTTCTGAAAAACAATTACCTACCTAAATCTTTACATTAAAACTAATAAAAGTGTAAATAAAAAATATATTAAAAAAAAATACGGATTATTTTATCACTTAATATTTGTAGTAGAAGTACATTTTTAAACATATATATTGGTGGATTGTCGCTTATCATAACAAGGTCAAAACATTTAGTTCAATAACCTGATACATTAATAATCTGTAGTATATGTAGAGGTTACTATGAAGATTCCGAAACGAAGGTTATCAACATAATTATTACGACTGCTAAATTACTACGACTTAAATAATATTTAAACATTATTAGATTTTGCGTAACGTAAATTAATTAGGCAACGTGTTACAGTATAGCCTGCTTGGCCCTAACATAAAATTGTATTTTTTATAAGAATCAAATTGTATGTAATTTACATGCACTAAAGTGTGATTTTTAATCTCAGATATTAAATTCTTAACGGTTCATCAACAGCCAATTGTCCCATGATTAAGTAACTGTTCAAAATCTGTAAATTTATTATCTGAGATTAAAAAACTGACTTTACACTATGTCTACAATTTATTAAAACATGCAAAATATCGTTATCTAACTGCAGTGCTGTCACATTACCGTTGTTTTGATTCATAATGCAGATAAAATTAGGAGTGCGTGACTGTGACGCACTTTATTGTCAAAGACGATAGCTGATTGTGATAAATGACGATATGAATTATGAGCGTACCACAGTTTTTCACTGCCTAACTCCTGGCCCATTTTCTAAGAAACACGAACATAATATTAGATTCTTCTTTGGTGCCCCTGAAAATGCTATGGAAACTAAACAAACATTCTAAATTATATCCTAGACTACTTTATGTTACATCAACATTAGCGTTCATACGTTAACATAGTATTACACCATCACATCGCTTATGCTATACGAGTATAGATGTAGGTACATTATACCGTACATACTAACTAATCTAAGTAGAAAGATATATATGACATATCCTTAGGAGGAGGCGTCAAAATTAATATTTAAAGTGGCGGAGTTTCTAGCGTCGTATTCTTAGCAGTCACGTGGAATCTGTTTATATCAATAGGCGGTGTCTTATTGCATATTATGTATACAGATGTGTGGACCTTAATCTGTTTATATATCTCAATATCCATTATGTTTTGTGCCTGTACAAAGGTCTTATCCCCGTATAAATAACATGTTAATGATTGTGATGTAAACCTTCGTTTCAGCGTTTAATTAATTCTGCAGATATTACACACATTACACAGATACCTGCATATCGATAAACTAATTCATTTTCTGATAGCATATCTTCATGAGTGATTTTTATCACTGTACAAATTAGCGTGGGCACTATCAAGTGATAATTGATACTGTATGTTAGTAAAGCTTCAGAGTTATTTATCATGAGTCAGCTGGTCTTTTACCTTCTCGTGGTAGAAGATCAATTTTAATTTTCTAGCAATAAAACATTAATGCATTCGCTACATATCTTACGCAGTTTACATGAAACCGTTTAATTGAAACGTAAGTATATTAGTTACAGAATAGGCATCTAAACTATCATTACGCTACAAAAATAGCTGATGATGAAGAAGAATAAATACAAAATATCTATATTCGCTTAGTTTCATATGGGCTTGAGAAATTCCAGAAGCATAGGCACATTAGTATACATAAGCGCAGCCGAATTTCTCTCAACCGAATACGCGATGTCTTTTGGGACGAGGCCAAGAGGCGAAAAAATACTTGCAACTTATTTATAGAACATTGGGCAAAGAACGAAAGTTGTATTTGTCAATTTTACTATGTTTATATTTATGATTCTGGCGTGCTATCGGTCAAGTGCAGGTATTTAAAACATGTAAAGTGTAAACACAGTTTTTTGTACAGATAATTACGTCTGGTCATTAACATGTGAAGGTATAAATAAACCTCTTAATGATTATTATTATTCACACCATGTCTTGTTACTCTAATAGGTATATACTCTTCATTTTGGTAGTCAAACACAGAATGGGTTTCTAATATGTATAATACACACATAATAATTCTTATTAGAGCGCGCTAAGGTCTAGACTAGAGTGTCTAGAGTAGTCTAGACTAGACGATAATTCATGAATATTTATATTACGACGACCGAATGGCGTGGTTAGTGACCCTGACTACTGAGCCGATGGTCCCGGGTTCGATTCCCGGCTGGGGCAGATATTTGTTTAAACACAGATATTTGTTCTCGGGTCTTGGATGTGCCCGTAAAATGGCAATAGGCCCGCCCCCTATGACATTGGGACTAACATAACACTCTGGCGAAAAGTGGGTGCAGCAATGCACCTCTGCCTACCCCGCAAGGGAGTACATTAGTACAAGGCGTGAGTGCGTGTTTGTTTTGTTTGTTTTTTTTATTTATATAAATTTTTTAAATCTGGAATTGTTATCTTGTTACATTGTCGTTAATAAGTTCAGGTATAATATTATGCTAGAGGTGTCACTGATAGTGATAACATTGAAAACAAATTCCAGTGATAAAATAAACAAATTGCTTATGCTGACGCTGACGTCATACATACAAATGTGTCTGCTTGTTGATTAGGCAGTCTTTTACTTCACGCAGTTGACTGAATCTACATAAATAATGTAATATAATTACATGTAATTTATGGGTAGGTTGTTTTATGGTTTCTTAGTAGGCATATATATCTTTGAAGTAAAAAGTATATCTGAATTGAGCGAAACCAATGTCTCCATTATTGAAAGTTAGGAATTTAATCATTTCAATTCTACATAGAACCAAATAAATTCTTTCAGTTTTTTTTTAATAATCTATCTGTATGGAACTTACCGGTAAGCTTGACTCCGATGACCTTCGGGCACTTCAGTTCCCAGGGAATGTCGGCCATTACGTCCACGGCATCAGCACCACCGACACCTGGTCATAAAACACATAGACAATCAGACACTGGGCAGAATCATGACCCTTGTGCTTTGCCCTGGGTAAAATATCACTGGATCACAGGGGAGAACTGATCAATAACCTAATGTGTTATCAAAAACTACTCGAAATCATCTGTGTAAACATGAACCTATATTAATCTCGCACAGTGCACAATAGAGTTTGTATTGTCTACTTTTCTGATAAAGACAGTTATAAAAATGTTTTTAACCTTTGGGTATAGACTGATGATGATTGTATCCATATTATCTGTTTAATAGCTTAAAGAAACTAATAGCTTACCAATGCACAGACCACCGAGACCTCCACCATTGGGTGTGTGGGAGTCGGTACCGATCATCAACAGACCGGGGAACGCATAGTTCTCCAGGATGATCTGATGGATGATTCCGGAGCCGGGCTTCCAGAAACCAACACCGTACTTGGCCCCAGCGGTTTCCAGGAACTTGTACACTTCTTGGTTGAGGTCCTGTTGGGAATATGGTATGGTAGTGAGATAACATTTTGAATTAGTTCCATCTCACTACACATTTACATTTCAAGATGTAGCCTGTTTTTATAAACCTGCAGATGTTTTTCCACTTGACCATTACTGAATACTTTTAAAATTTATTAATCACAATGTTAAAAAGATAATAATATGAGAACTTTAAAATATGGTGCCCATGAACATCAATTAAGAAAAATATAATAAATAAAGATTTGTTTTATCATAGAAATTTAAAACTCACCTTAGCTCTGGCCAAATCCTTGTCACCTCCAATCTGGGCCTCAATCAAGTGGTCACAGTGGATGGTGGAGGGCACGGCCACTTTCGGAAGACCGGATGAGATGAACTGCAGCATGGCCATCTGGGCCGTGGCATCCTGCATGGCCACTCGGTCGGGCCTTAAGCGGAGGTAGCTGGTACCACGCTCAATTTCCTATGTTGTGACAAAGGATTATATACTATTGTTATATTTGGTCTTGCATAGTTTTATTTACTTTTACAATATTATTTATGTCCAATTTTTTACTGGAGTGTTATTGTCCAGTGCAATTGTTACTTGATTTATAGTGTGTGCTAAAAAAATTATCAGAGGATAATTTTAGTTTGGGCTTAACCATTACAAAAAAATATAAACAGAGTTTTGTTTTATAACAGGAATAGCTCAAACATAAAATTAAATAATTTTGTAGTCAGAACAAAAAAAGTCATTACTTTTCTAAAATATATAAGAAAGAGACTCACCTGGTTCTTGGGGTCATCAATGTGGGAGTAGAGCACTTTCTCAGACAAGGTCAGGTCACGGCCGAGTCTGTCCTTCACAATTTTAAGGGTCTTTGTCAGCTTTTCGTAGGGGAGGGGTTGAGGGTCGAATTTCGACATAGCCACCTAAAACAACACCAAATACTCCACATTATAAACCACATTTTCACTTTGAAACTTTGAATTAGATCAACGATCAAACTCTGAATTGATTACATAACAGGTGCATTATATCACTTTTTGGGGTAATTTTGTAGGGTTTTCAGTACCTGAGCGGCGGCGGCGGTGAGCGGGGACACGCTGAAGCATCGCTGCTGGATCTCCGACAGAACTACCTTCGTCCTGCTCCCCTGGAACAAAAATATTCAGATAACCAACTTTGGCAAATTTTTGTCAACACCTGAGGATTGATATCTAAATTCACTGCACTCATATACCTAAACAAGGCACATCCGTCTCAATATTTATACAGATGGTGATCCACTGACCCCACGCCAGAGATTATCACAGCCTGACCCATCCATTCATAGCTTTATCGTTATATCGGAAATTACGGGACCAAGTGATAACAGGGTAAACAATTAGTGCACTACGGTAAAGTATACACATTAGTAGTACAAATAAAAAGGGAACATTAACAGGTAAAGGTTAAATTGAAGAATTTTATTAGATAACTTACCTGGCCATGCAAAACTCTCATACAGTGTGCCATGGTTGCGGACTTTAAAATCCTTATATGCAATTGATAGGTTATAGATAAATTTATTTAAATATGCCCCACATGGATTTTTCTATTGGTTTGGCCAATATACGCCGAAAGTTTTTGAAACCGGACAAATGCACAAAGTGAAGTGCCCCGCTCGGAAATCGGGTCGGGAATTTGGCGAGCGAGACCGCGGCGAAGCGGATATTGTCACAGATTATTGTTGTGACAGATGTCATGTGGCACGTTCCTTAGAATACGGATTCCCTATCCCATCAATCACAGAATATTAATAAATATTGGTGATGTGATTGTGATATGCCATAAGAGCGCCCATCCGCCCATTATGAGCCCATAAGTTTATGTTGATGAGTCCCATGATCTTTTTGGTATCGAAATAGTTCTTATGTTCCTTGATCCCATCCATGAGTTGACCCATCCCATGAGCTGCCCATTTCTTCAGCAAATATACTTTACCCTTTAACGTGAGGCCAAATCCCCATTACTGAGGCTGCGGTGCCTCAGACACAAGGATTATAAAAAAATCAGCGCAGCGAGCTGGAGCAATGGCGACCGACCAAAAAATTCACAAAAAGTGCAAACATATTATTCTGAGTTTTCGAGTAACTAGCTATTCTGTGAACCGTTGTGTTTATGTGTTTATCTGTAAATTTAAAAACACAAATTAAAAACAAACCGATAAAAGTTTTTTTTTAGGAAATTGTGAATTTTGTCGAAAACAAAACAAAATTTTATAAATCTATCGCATTTTCTATGATTTTGTTAAGTTAGTTTTGTAACACAATAGGCCAGTGTAACTGAGATCCTAGAAGCTCATGTCTACATAAGATAAATAAACAGCAATCATGACAATGACCAACGCTACAATACAAGTGGGTGTATTTCATAAATTCTACCCATTCTATCCTTACTACAAAAAACTAACACCCTTCTATTGCTTATTTACGATCCTACAGCCAACACCGTAGTCCCTTACACCCTCCGAATTCTGTAAACATGTTCTTTCACGGCGTAAATTATTTCAGGAAATAGAAGGCATAGACGACTACTGGGGCCCGGCGTTTCGCTCCGTGTACGAAGGTGAAGGGCACGAGGCCTTCGTGCAGCAGCTGGACGAACGCATCAAGCAGCACGACGTCGAGATCGAGAAGCTCTGCAACTATCACTATCAGGTAAAACATGATATTTCTAACAAGAACAAGAACTATCACCATCTACTTACTTTTTACTGCATTGATATTGGTCTACACAATCCACGTAATTTATTACTGTGGTCCTAAGAGACATTCATCAGCTAAACAATATGGCACTCCTGGACATTAGCCAATAAGGACTATAACATTGTCTAGGGAAAACCTCCTGTTGCTGCATTCCTCTAAGTTTTAATACATAGTTTTCTTCTAAGGAGCATCAGAGTGGTCTGTTCTTGATCTTCATCATTTAGTCACACTTGATGCCTAGAAGGCTATATCACCAGAAAATGTAAACCTATGGAAAATTAACTGAGTAATTGTAATTATATTCACTTTTCAGGGTTTCATTGACTCCATCCGAGAACTTCTGCAAGTCAGGTCTCACGCTGAGGAGCTCCATGCAGAGATCTCCAATGTTGATGCTAATGTCAAGGAGACCACTGAAGGTTTGTTTATAAATACTTGTATAACTCTATATTCCCCAAGTACACAATACATACAACATGCCAATAATAGTGCAAAAACAATATATTTTAGTGAACACAGAATTCTATCTATTCTTGGTTTGTATGGCACTTACTGTGCGTGACTAGCACAGTAAATTCGTCGACAGACTACAGTTGTCGAGATATAACAGGCCAGTTTGGGGGATGAACAGCTGGTGTCAAACCTAAATCATAAAAAATCTAAACAATAAGTAACTTTTGGTGCTTTCAAAGTTATTTTTTCTTTCGGCCGTTAAATAATAAGCCAGATTATGTGTCTTTTTATGTACAGTGTGAACTTCATGTAACATCACACGATTTAACGACACACTCTCTAAAGCGTCGAAATCAATTGGTTTTGGTTGGTTTAGCTTGTCTCCCATACAATGATACACTCTACATACCATCACACCCACTTTCAATAACGACAAAAATTGAGTAAACAGTACCTTTTAAGTTGCTGATTTTAGTAAAAGCTGTGTACGTTTTTTTATCGCTTTATTATCCTAACCTGCAATAAAATCGACTGTGGGCATCCTGCATACGGAACTTTCTAAAAAATTCGTTCTTTTGTTTACAAATTGAGATTGCTTGCACATGTAGACTGATCTTGCTTGACCATGACTAATAAGTAGGGATCATGAATTGTCTATACGTTATCATATTCTTAGTTGCTCACAAACTTTCAAACTGTAAACATGGCTAGTAAAAGAAAATCACTGTAAGTATATTGACGAAAAAGTTTTACTGATACGCGCAGTAGAAACGGCAGAGATGATGAGTGAGATGATGTTGGCAAACAATTTGGATTTTCCTAATACTGTTTTTTCTTCTCTCCATTTAATGACAACTCTCTATAACGCCATAAAATGCACAGTCCCTTCAGTGTCGTTATATAGAGTTTACACTGTATTTCATGGAGTAAATCAAGAGTAAATAGCAAATTTGTGTAGCTGTCCAAAAGGTCCTATTATATTTCGATGACTGTAGGCAATGATACTATGCAAATGATTATTAAATTTTTATATCACATATTTTTTTTACTGTTGGTAGGTTCCACCTGTATTTGTTGTAAAGTTAGAATCATCTCTTAGATTTCTGATTATAATACATACTTTGTTTTCAATATTTCAGCAATATGTACCAGGGCAGAAGAGTTGATAAGAGCTAGGCGAGTGGAGCTGAACATTGCAGCCACTATAGAGAAGATGGAGCTGTGTCTGCCGCTCCTGACCACATACGCCAAACTGAAGTCTCAGGTCGAAGCCAAGAGGTATATGAAAATGTGTGACAGACTCATACTATCAATGATCCCACTTACCCCTTACTCCTACCCCATGTATTTAACAGTGACTACTTTCATAGTCATTCTTTAAATGCAATGTATTCTTACGTAAGGGGCCGTCCTTTAATCACGTGAGGTCGTTTTTCTCATTTTTTTACCCCCCCCCCCCTCCCCCCTGGTGATATTTGGTGAGGTTTTGGACCAACCCCCCCTCCCCCCCACTGGATCACGTGTATTTTTTAGGAAGTCTATGTAAAGGCAATTTTTGACTAGAAAAAATATAGGTCATACTACAAATCGTTAAAATTTTTGCGCCGTCCAAAATATCGGTTGAGAAATACCTAATTTTTGACAAAAAATTAATACACGTGATGTCTAACGAGAACCCCCCCTCCCCCCTCGTGATGTTTCGTGAGGTTTTCAGTACCCCCTCCCCCCCCCCCTTTGAGCCTCACGTGATTAATGGACGGCCCCTAAGATGTATTGTATAATTTTGAGAATTAATGTATTATGGACACATTTCAGGTACTACCCTGCACTAAAGACACTAGAGCTTCTAGAACATGTGGTGCTACCTCGCGTGGGCCCTTACAAGTGGTGTGCTCAGATCTCTGGAGACATCCCGCGGCTGCGACAGGCCATACGGGATGCCTCCATGGCAGACTTGAGGGACTTTCTTGAAAGCATCCGGGGGCTGAGTCCTCAGGTATGTTTTTTTTTTTTCATTTTCCATTTTTTCTGCAATCAGTCCCAGAACTATGAGCAGATTTGTTCTCAGTTTAATGGCATTGAAAAGAGTCCCCCAGTGGGAACCCTTCTTTATTTCATCGCTAGGAGTGTGCCAGCTCCATAGGTTCCCTTCTCTTCAAACGACGTTGGAAGTTTGGTGTGGTCAGCTGAGCAGCTAGTTCGTTCGGGTGGTTACAGAGACGGTTTCTGTAAGATCCAGCCTGAGTGCGAATTTCTTCAGCTACTGTAGGTATCCCCAAGTGCTCATGTAGTTCGCTGATCCTTATAAACCAGGGTGCCTTGCCAATTGCCCTCAAGATGGCATTCTGTACCCTCTGAATTATATTTACATTGGAGATGGTATGTTAAGTAAATTATTGTTGAGTAATAATACAATGAGAGTAACAATTAAAATAGTAATTAAATATATTATATCTTATTAATAAATATTTTCGTAAATCAACAAAATTTTCATTTTGTTTTAGGTTGGTGCAATGGCGCTGAAGCAGACACAAGAAATGCAAGGACGAAATCTTGCTACGATTGTGAAAAATAAGAAAGGTAAAGATCTAAAAATAATTCTTGTTAATATCAGTACAGTTCTTGATGTTTAAAGTGAGTATCAAATGCCAGCCGGTCCCCAGCCACCAGTGTAGTGTGTATAGGTTACAGGTTGTAAATAAATAGAAACTCTGTTGGTCACATGACTCACATTATCATACTATAGGTTTTGTTTTTAAGGATTTGTAATGGTCGCACAGTTGGTTAAAAGTTTTTTAGAATGGCGATCTCAGTCACCCTCGGTCGGCTTACTATACTTACCATTTTTGTAACAGACTAAAGTCTGTTTTTTAATCAACAGTCCATTATCCCGCCAATAGAACGATGCGGGATCGATTGTTGATGAAACGTCAATTTAGTATCTGAGATTAAAAAAACTGACTATATAGTATTACCACCTGTCCACAGACATGGCGATGCTGGCTACGGCGGCCAAGGAGCCCCCGGGCCCGCAGTGCCCGCACGAGCTGGTGGACTTCAGCCCGCTGCACCGCTGCCTGCACATACACAGCGTGCTCGGCGCCAAGAACGACTTCATACAGTATTACAGGTGTGTGCGAGCAGTTGTTGCAGACATTTGGGAGTCAGAGCCCTCCCTGATGTATTGGGTGATGATTTATTAGGGCGGATTCGGCCAACGTCGAGTAAATTTTACTCTCGAGTAAAGTACCAGTTACTCGCGAGTAAGCAGGATTTTGCATTCTACCAAACCTGAAACCAAGATAACTAGCTTATCCCAAGAATAAAATGTTATACCGCCAAAATTGACCGTGTAACGAGCTTATCCGAGAGTAATTTTGTAATGGCGGCAGCACATCAGCTGATTAGAAAACCGTCATAATGACATATAAACACATCTGTCAAAACATAAACAAAAGTACGTTAAAAGGCAAAGTCTCAGAATAACAACAGCGAATAAAATATTAAAACATAAACAATTTCATACTTTTATAATCCATTCAAACTAAGTTGGCATGTCATTTCTATTGCATGCTTTGAAACGCAGCTATTTTTATTTTAGTTGCATTACAGTTTCGTTCCTCGTTCATTCAATTTAATCATGGTATAACTTGGTAGAATGTAAATGTACTTATCCTAGATATTTACTCGCGTATAATTTTAATCCCGGTATAGTTATTCTCGTGTAACGTGATGTTTGGACGAATCCACCCTTAGTCGGGATCTTATTTAGTATAAAGATGTATCCAAGTGTGCTTTAGTTAACTATTGGTTGATAAACAAGACTTCAATACTCAATACTCAATACTCAATCTTTTATTGCATCCATAAGTTTTACAGGTTTCGCCAAACCCTACTAAAGTATTAAAAACTGATTGTTGGTTGGTTTTTCAATATTTTTGCGTTTTTTGGAATATTTTTCAATGAAAATAATGACTCACGAATATGTAGTGCACAAAAAGCCTATACTAGCGTCTAGCGTCGCGATGCATCGTTTCCTGCACCCCTAAAATACAAAATATTTATTTTAAGTAACTTAAGCCTATTTATAACATAACATTGTTATTAAGTAAAAAATACCTGTATTAGGAGACCCCTCTAACGTAACTTACATTTTATTCTCCCCAGAGACCAGCGCAAGCACCAAGCGCGCCTGGTCCTAATCCCAGCGGGCAACCTCCACGACTCGAGCCAAAGCGTCAAAAACTACCTCAACGCTGTCCTCGGCTTCTTCATACTAGAGGAGCATCTCCTAACCACCGGAGCGGGTTTAGTCTCCAAAGACTATCTACTGGACACTTGGAGTATGTCAGTGACTAAAGTTGTGTCGACTCTGAGGACCAACACGTCGCTCATTACGGACCCGACGCTGATGCTGAGCATTAAGCATCAGATTGTGCTGTTTATTAATACTGTTAAGTGAGTACTTTTGTTTTCTTGACTTCCTATACATGATGACTTCGCAATGTAGTACTTATTATTTGTGTCATGTTAAGTCAATAAAGTAGTATTCTATTCTATTCTAAATTAAAAAAACGAATCACCTCTGACCATGTTAATACGGTGATATCAGGCTCTGCACTGCTACCATTTGATACATGTTGAAAAAAAACGCATCCGGGCAAGTGACATTTTTACACCGGATTTTTTTACTTTCTACAATGAAAACGTGTGTGAAATATTAACTTTTATGTGAAAAATTACATAATAGTTTCACTCGTGATAGGTAGGCGCTAACACCTAAAACTCATTCTTAAACATGGCATTGGTTGACATGCCCCAGTCCACTTCGTTTTATGTAAAACCAATGCTTTACCAATTCCATAAACTATAACATCTAAACATACATTTCTGTCCAGATGCTACGGGCTTCCCACGGAGCCGCTACCTCAGCTACTTCAAGAGATGGCGGAGCACTACACGGAGGTGCTGATGCAGCGCTGGGTGGCCGTGTTCCGCGACATACTGGACAACGCGCCCTTCACGCCCATCGAGGTCACTAATATTAATTAGCATTATGTTAATTTGTTTAAGGTGCAATTACGTATATGCAAAGCCGCAGTGTGCGATCCGCTGTGTGGTACCATAGCATTTTCATGAACATCAGTCAGTGACAGCCCGCGAAGGCAACTGTACAGTAGTAAGCAACTATGCAAGGAATAGTACCTTCACTGAGAATTTACTCCAAAAGTTTCTTATAGATTAATTACTTTACTTATAAAATCATCTGAGTAAAGTTAATTTATGCCTGCCATATTAATCTATATCATGAATTCTTTAATCTTAGGTATAACTAATTCATTGCAGGTCGAGACTCAAGAGCAATACGAAGGTGTCATGGATAACTTTCCCTACGATGATGAAGAACTGGAAACCCAACCGTTTCCAAGAAAGTAAGTAGTAGTTATATTACTTGTGCTCATTCAATGGTTTTTACGATGCATAATTAAGGAATTGGATATCTTATGTATTTTATTTTCACCACGATAGCGGGCGAAACGCAGCGTACTAAATAGTACTAGTGCGTGCCGCCTCTCGCAACGCACCGCCCGCCCCGCCCGCTGGCTTCGTAAAAGCAACCTAACATGCATTAAACATTTTTATCTAACCCAACAGATTCCCATTCTCATCCATCGTACCGGCAGTCTACATGCAAGTCAAGGAGTTCATCTACGCGAGCCTCAAGTACTCGGTGGGGCTGGGCCTGGGCGGCGGGCGGCGCGCGGCGGCGGCGCGGCACTCCGCCTCGCTGCTGCTCACGCGCTCCTTCACCGGCTGTCTGTCCGCGCTGTTCCGGAGACACGTCGCCCTCATGCAGCTGGTGCAGGTGTGTATAACGCACCTTTAGTATAATAACGACTCAACTCATAATTTTGGGGTTTCGAATTTTTGAGCTAGATCGACTTAACCTCCTGACACCCAGTCGGTCTAGCTTAAAAAGTCGAAATTCGAACATTTTTAGTTGAGTCCATATTGTACTAAAGGTTTGATAGTATACTCTCGTGTTAGAGCTGAATAGAGAGGGTTCGAAATTGTCAAAAAGCGCATAGTACCAATAACGTCGCCCGTTTCTGGCCCATGAATCTACACATTATGACATTCCGTTTTCTTTCTATTAATACAACTTGTTTTGTTTTTAGATAATCGTGGATACCCAGTACTTGGAAGGTGCCACGTCGTGCCTCTATGAGTTCATCAGCAACATCACCGGGGCCGAACTAGTTTCCACTGAGGTAATTATTAATTGCATTTCCCGTGGGGTTTTTCTATGATTAACTTGAGATAATTGACCATTATTCGGGACAACAAATCTCTCTTCGACATCTTACAAATCGGGACAGTAGTTTTTGAGCATAAAAAATACATAATAAATTGCACACTGTCTTGAACTTACACGTGACTTACATAACTTACTTACGTAACTTACATTGTGACGTCATACCTCATGTCTTGCGTGCTCACTGCTACTACCAGGTTTTGATACCTATTTCATGACATAATAAGAGCTATATTCGTTGTGTCGCAGGCGCCGGGCAGCATGTTCCAGACGGCGCGCGACGACGCGGAGCTGCAGATCTGCCACGAGATCGAGAAGAAAGTCGACGAGTTTCTGGACCTCGAGAACTATGACTGGCTTTTAGGTAACATTCTATTTTATTGTCTGCAGAACGTGTTGCATGGTATCTCTATCGACATTCCAAAGAGCCAAAGGCCGGTTGACAAACACAGAGAAAAATGATTGATCTTTGCATCTACAACCAATCACAATCTCTGCCGCCGGTTATCAAGGTAACTGTGCCAGCGTGGTGGCACTATTACTGTGCGGGTTTGACAGAGACAGATAATAAAAGGTCCGTTTTTCGCTGTGGGTATTGACCGTGCTTTAGACCACGGCGTTCTAGTAGACCTTTACCTTATAGCACTTTCACAGCATATTCAATTCTGTTATTTTATTTTGCAGTGGAGCCCACGGGCCAGGCGTCATCGTTTGTGACCGACATGCTGAGCTACTTGTCTGGAGTGTTGACGTCACTGGAACTTTTGCCAGAGAGAGCCAGGTAATCATGCTCTCAACAGCACATCCGAGTTCGTTAGAAACCAATGAATTTAAACAATATAATCGTTATCACTTTGTTGGTCCTCACACATAACATTTTGCCTCTTTTGTTTGATACAGCGATCAAAAACTGAACTTCATGATAAGAAAAAATAACAGCACATGTTGACAAGTATAAAGTATAATAAAATAACCTCATATATTTTTCGTAGGAAAGCGGCGGTGCACGCGGCCACCAACCGCATCGCCACGCGCCTGCGCAAGCTGCTGCTCGACCCCGCCGTCAAACAGGTACCAATTTAATGTAATTTGTGTTGTATTATTACTTAGGCAAGCGTCTTAAGATAGCTATAAGGTCTGAGAACCTTTTAAATTTTATCGGAAAGAAAATGTGTACTCTCGCGTGCAGGCCGCTCGTGGTGTCTGAATGGTTTAATCAGAATGCTTCCGATATGCAATGAAAATATTTTTATGCAGGACGATTTAACGATTAGCTGTATTCCAAAACTCTGCTGATTTTTTATGTAATACGGCTGATCACAGTTTAAACTCTATCTCTATCCATCCCTCAACAGATATCATCGGGCGCGCTACACCAGCTAGACCTGGACGTGATCCAGTGCGAGCAGTTCGCGGCCAGCGAGCCCGTGCCCAAGCTCAAGCGGGACGAGCTGCTGCAGTACTTCGCTAGCCTCCGGTATGATACTGTGTTTACTTTAATAAGATTTGTTGTATACAGTAATCTATGTATAATGCGTACTGGTAGAGTCATCCTAACGGCTGCAGCAGCCTTAGGGCTTGTGCACAAAACTACGATGCGACGTTGCATTTCAAAAAACTGTGTCAGTAATCAAGCTATGATTTGCCCCGAAAAACTGTCAAAACTGTCGCAGTTTTTTGTGCTGCGACCCTTAGGGTCAATTCAGACGTACCACAACCACACCACAGCCACAACCACACCACAACCACGCGATGTGGTCGGGCGTATATTTTGTATTGACAATGAATAATCCAATTCACACTTGCCACATTTTGCCGTTGTTATCGACCACCTGTGTAATACGACCACATCGCAACCACATCGCAACCACAACGCAACCACATCGCAACGGCAACGCTGCCACGCGGCGGCGGCACCGCGGCAACCTGTTCTCCGTATTAACTGCACACGACGACGTGGTTACCACATCGCAATAGCAGCGACAACGCAACCACATCGACATTTTGTCGCTGCCACAACGCAACTGCAAAAAGCCGCTGTCACACTATTCACACGTAACCACAGCTTGACCACATTTTGTCGCTGCGACGTGGTGTGGTTGTGGTACGTGTGAATTGACGCTTAGAGCTATGCCACAAGAGCGTTGTTGAAGTTTGCATATACTGAATGATATGCCACACAATGCGTTAAAGGATGGCACGCACGACTCAACGCCCGTTTGGCAACGCTATTAGGGCATCATCATCAGATATCATCCGGCGCGTTGCACCAGTTAGACCTGGACGTGATCCAGTGCGAGCAGTTCGCGGCCAGCGAGCCCGTGCCCAAGCTGAAGAGGGACGAGCTGCTGCAGTACTTTGCTAGCCTCAGGTGTGACATAGTGTTTATTAATAATAATAAGTGTACCTACAGGTGAAATTAATGCTAATAACATTATCTACTAGTCAACGTGTCGGCTGCAGCAGCCTTAGAGATATGCCATAACGAATTAGGGCTGCGTTAACTGAGCGGTGACGCTCTATCATATAAAAAAAATACTTTCTGAATGATATGTCACACAATTCGTTGACGGGTGGCACGCACGACGCACGATTCAACGCCCCTGCTATAAGGGCATCCGCTGCGTACCATACTTAGCAGATACCCGGAGCAAGCGAATATGAGCTGATGATGATGGTGTTGATGAGTTACAACACTATGGATGTGGCATGCCTTGAGAAAGTCACGAAACTCGATTATAGTTGTTTGGGATAGACAGCGAACCTAGTCCAACCTTTAACATTATTATCCCATTCCAGACAACTACTGGACTTGATCACCGGCTGGGACTGGTCATCGTACCTGCACGACGTCGGCGTCGACGGAGGGAAATACGCACTCGTCACGCCGAAAGATGCCGCCACATTACTGGAGAAACTCAAGGAGGCCGAGCAGAAGTCTTCCGTCTTCTCCGTCCTCAAGAAGAATGAAAGAGACAGGAGAAAGCTTCTGGATACCGTTCTGAAACAGTTAAAGCAACTGCAGAATCAGGATGGGTCGTAGTGAGGTTAGGTGAAAAGCGGTTAAAATAATGTAACAGTTTGAGTTGAGATCATCAGAGATATTATGTATAGTTCGTTTTATTTTTATAGTGGTATGAAGATAGGAGGCTTTTGCTATAGTAATCAAAGAGACTAATGTGCAAAGCTTATCTTAGTATTGTAATTGATGGCATAGCTTAATTTAACTACTTATATTTGCCTAGAAAACGATCATAGAGACAAAAGTAGATTTACTAACTTATTACTTTGGTCGTCATTGAGATGGGGGAGACAATTTTGTGGCCTTAATTATTATAAACAATATAAAATTGTAACAAAGTTCATTGATTTTACCCGCTACTTAGCGGCTATTGTTTGTTACACAGTTATTTGTTCATTACATTGGTTTATTTTTTTCACATATGTATCATGCGGTAGCTGTGTAAAATGTGCCGGAATATAAATACTTTATACATAATTAAGTATCATAATTAAATAATTTCATAGTCTATTTTGTACTCATTTATAATTTTGTATCATTGCTTTTATAATACATTTCACCAACTATTGGAGTTTAGCCCAGTGATAGGAAGCATTTATAGTTTAAACTTAGTTATCATTGTTAAAATATTCTTATTTATTGAACTGAAATCATTAAACTATGTTATTTACATCTAATCTTTTATTTCATTTAGGCATAACCCTTCGATGGATAATAATATTATTGTAAACTTAAACGGTATTTTAAGTTTAGAGGAGGTTTATAAATGACTTTGAACCAAGAACACAAGCATCGAATCTTTGTGTCAGTCAAAAAGTCGAAATTCGTAAATCACAACGTCATTTTGTAAACCTTTTTTAAAGCTCTATGAATTCGGGGGTTAGAGTATTACAACGTAAATTTAAAAAAAAAACTAGATCTAGATTAGTGATCTGTCCCTGAATGAAATGCTCTAAATTCCACTTCAAATTAAGAAAGGTCGTTATTTGACTATTGATAGCAATGACCTACGCTAATTCGTTGTTGCCATTCATCGTCTAATGGTTAAGTAGTAGATATGTCGCAGGCATCTGGTTTAATCTCCTGTTTGATTGAACCGCTAGCCCGTTCATTGGATGACGCTACTCAGTTGAATGACTAAAGAACAACTCGTCAAGTGGTTGACTGTAACGTCCAACGTCTTGACTGAACGTTATTCAGCGAAGTCGTTAAATGGGATATAGTATAGCAACTTTGTAATGTCTGGTTAGGATGAACATGACCAGACAAGAGTCAACAAAACCTATGTTACAAAGCTCTCATCTCACAAATTAACTAAACAATAACAATAAACGTACCTTGATATTGTTGTTCATAATTATCCAGTTTCAGCACATTTTTTTCTTTGAAACTATCCACAGGCGGTGTAATAATAGGTAAATCCATGTGGTCACACTATTTTCACATAAATATCGCACTTTAAAGCTAATTTATTTGCAAAAAATAACAATACAAATGCTTTTTGTGTCAGCTGTTCGCTGTTAGACGCCATATTTGTTTTATTCACCACCTGACTGATTTTAAGTCCGCTAACTAGTTGGACGTTTTGTGACGCTTGTACAATCAACGTTCGGCCTAGTCATACAACTGAATAGCGTCATTCAATGAACGGGCTAGCGGTTCAATCAAACAGGAGATTAAACCAGGTGCCTGCGACAGATATATACAGTTCCCCAAAATTGATAATGCACATAGAAATCTTCGTCATTGTTCGGCAACGGTCGTATTCCCGAGCGTTAGAAAACTATTATGTATTTAGAGTGGTTAAGTGCATTTTCTTCATGAAATTTTAGTAGAATTATGTTATTGGTGCTAAAAGAGATAATTGATTTATCAGTAACGAAATTTGATTCGATAATTCATAATATTCCATAATATTAAAATTTACTTCGAAAATTAAATAATAGTTTACTCGTATAGATAATCACAAATTTAACGAAATTTCTGTTGATAAAGTGAAATTAATACACAAGGTGTAAATATTCAGTGAAATATCATCAAAACTTATAATTTATACTGGAGTTTCAAGCCGTTCAATAAAGTGTGTGATACAAACGCGTAAGCGCCGCTTAAAATACGGCGGTTACGACCTTCTTCTCACAACGTCGCAGCGCTGTTGTAAACAATTATTATCTACCTTCAATCAGCGTCGCCGTATCCTACAACGGTAAAATGGCTAAGTGCGACTCATGTAACAAGATGATGGATGCTAACAATAGCATAACATGCACTCAAGCATCTTGCACGAAAGGACTGCACTTTGCCTGCATGAACCCATCTATAAAGGATGATAAGGAACAACGACTGACCTGGAAGTGCCCGTCATGCAAGGTGAAGGAGCCGCGCGCCAACCGGGACAATACGCCCATCAGGTCATCTAAAGACGATGGGAAGGGCAGCAGCGCGGAGAATGTCACTGTACGTCGAGGTACACAGCAGCAGGATAAAAAACAGCAGCAGGACTTCTTAGCAAGTATGAGAGAAGAAATTCTGAACACCATACGAAGCGAATTACCTAAAGTCGTACGCACTGTTATCTCTGATGAATTGCGCCCAATGAACAGCCTCATTAAAGAACTTGAGAAATCGGTCCAAGCCATGAGTGGTATGTATGACTCCATCAAAAAAGAAATGGACTCCCAAGCTTCGCAAATGCAGAAACTTAAGGAAGAGAACCTGTCCCTGCATGAGAGTGTCAACGAGCTGCACGGACGCCTTTCAGACCTAGAGAATGACTTCTCAAAGCAGGAGCAGTGGGCTCGTATCAAAAATATTGAAGTCGTCGGTGTGCCGGAAAACAATAAGGAATCACTTCCACACATAATTGGAATGCTTGCTGAGCACACGGGAGTGAAGGTGACAAGTGACGACCTGGTGTTCGTGAACCGCGTGCAGGCGAAGCGCGCTGGCGGCGGCCGTCCCAGGGCCATTGTGGCGCAGTTCAAGGAACGAGCTACCAAGGACACCCTACTGTCTGCCTTCAAAAAGTGCCGCAGCATCACCACTAAAGACATAGGAATGGACGGTGATCACCGCAAGATTTACATTAACGAGCACCTTACTGTTAAGAACAAAGTTCTGCTATCTAAAACAAAAGACCTCGCCAAGGAGGCAGGGTACAAGTTTGTATGGTCAAAAAACTGTCGAATTTACATGAGAAAGTCAGAGAACTCTCCGTTTATTCTTATCACCAAAGAATCAGACTTGAAAAGCATTGTAAAATAAATAGTAATCTTAACTTTTGTTCTTATCATAACTACAATACATCTATAATAATTATTAACGTAAATAACATAACATACACATCACACACATCACACAATAAAACTTACATTCAAATCAAAACAACGCATACAATATATATACTTACTATTACTATTATTCAACATAACCGTTTATCTATAATACTCACGCTGCCGCTGGCATGTAGTTTGTCTCGGCTCCTGTGCCTACAGGCAACAATGTTACCCCACATTAAACTTTATTGTATAGACTATAGGATGTTTTTTCTTACTCAATAATGAATAAATTACAACTTTTTTACCAAAACGTACGTGGACTACGAACGAAAACTAATCAGTTTTATAATAATGTTTTAGCCTCCACTCATGACATAATATTAATTACTGAATCCTGGTTATGTGATGGCATTTTGGACTCTGAGCTGACTGACAATAGGTACAATGTATTCCGTCGCGACAGGGGCTCGCTTGGCGGAAGCGTGATGGTCCTATGTTCGTCGCAGCTCAGTGCGCGGGCCAGGCCGGACTGGCAGCGCGACGATCTCGATGTCGAGTGTCTGTGGGTAAGTATAAATGGCCGTGCCCTTGGCTCGGAAAAGGATCTGCACATCGGGCTGGTTTACATGCCGCCAGATCGAAAGTTGCCATCTCGCCTCACTAACCTAAGCGAATGGATCACTCCTCTTGTAACTTCATGTCCAAATGATAATTTTTTATTAATCGGGGACTTTAATTTAAGCCTTGTGCGCTGGGAAAATAGCGGTCCTACTTACTTAAAAAAAGGGACAATCGAATTACAAAATTCGACCACTGATTTAATTAACCACACAAATTTCCTAGGATTTAGTCAGTACAACAGGTTTACCAATGTATCTGGCAACACCCTGGACCTTGTTTTCTCAAACTTCCCATTGAATATATCTGCTTCCGATAGTCCCTTGGTAAAAGAAGACCCTAGCCACACTACACTAAGTATAGATGCGTCTGATTTAAAGTTTTCTCCTCTCCCTAAAGTACCTCGCCTTAAGTATCTATTTAGAAAAGCCAATTACGATCTCATAAACAAGGAACTTGAAAATATCAAATGGAACGACCTATTACATATTGGCACCGTTGATGATTCTGTAAATGTTTTTTATAACATAGTTAATGACTTAATTGATAAATTTGTTCCCAAAATATTAGGTAATGTTACAAAACGATATCCAGTATGGTACAGTAGAGCGCTTATATGTGTTATAAAGGAGAAAACTAAAGCCCGTAATAATTGGAAAAGATATAAGAATCCCTTAGACTATGACACTTTTAAAATGCTCCGTACTAGGCAAAAGTCACTACAGCAGCAATGTTACAGAGATTATATTATAAGATCACAGGAGGCGATAAAAACACATCCAAAATTAATATGGAATTATGTGAACTCGAAAAGAAAATCGAATACTGCATATCCCAGCACTATGTTCACTGACGGTAAAATCCTCGGTACCGATATCGAAATATGCGAAGCCTTCAGTAAATTCTTTGAGAATATGTTTATCCAACCCGCGCCTTTCTACGACAATGATAGATCTAAAAGATCATATAATAATACTGTGAGCACATTCAATGTAAATGAGGACCTCGTTCAAAAATTACTTTTAAATCTAGATGTGAGTAAAGGCCCGGGCAGCGATGGTATACCACCAAGCTTCATAGTAAAGTGCGCAAAGTCCCTATCAAAACCCTTGACTATTATCTTTTTCCGTTCCATTAGAGATGGTATATATCCTTCCCGATGGAAAGAAGCTCACATTGTGCCTGTCCATAAAAAAGGCTCAAAAACTACTATAGAACACTACAGGCCAATCTCTATATTGAACATTTTCGGAAAAGTTTTTGAAAAAATTGTATATGACAATATATACCCAGTAATTATGCAGGGAGTCCCTAATGAACAACATGGATTTGTCAGGGGTCGATCTACTACATCTAATCTTTCTGTTTTTGTTAGTGATGTCTTGCAGGGCATGAGTTCTCATGGTCAGGTTGACGTGGTCTACACGGACTTTGAAAAAGCTTTTGACCGTGTGGACCACGTCATCCTGTTGAAAAAACTTCAGGAGCTTGGCATTCATGGTGACTTGTTACGTTGGATACGGTCGTACGTCACGAATCGCCAGCAGGCAGTGGTCGTGGGAGGATGCAGGTCTAACTTTATTCATGTTCCCTCGGGTGTACCGCAGGGTTCCCTGCTGGGGCCTTTGTTGTATGCTGCTTTTCTATACGATATTAATGAATGTTTTGAACATTCAAAGTTTCTGCTTTATGCTGATGATAAGAAGGTCTATCTCGAAATCAAAAACATTGAAGATTGCGTTAAATTGCAAAGAGATCTGAATAATCTTAGCGTGTATTACGATAAAAATAGAATCGGTGTGAATGTGGCAAAATGTCAACAAATTAGTTTCAGTAGACGCAATAAAACTATAGAGTTTAATTACACCCTAAACAATAACAAGTTAACTAAAATAACATCTGTAAGAGATCTCGGTGTTATACTGGACGCTAAACTCACCTTCTCAGCACACATTGAATCAATAGTCAATCGAGCGTACAGAAATCTTGGCTTCGTTATTAGAACTTGTAAACCGTTTACTGATGAAATGTGTGTCAGAATGCTATACTTTGCATATGTACGTAGTACATTAGAATACTGTAGTTCCATCTGGAACCCCCAATATATAATTTACGATCACAGCATCGAAAGTATTCAACAGAAATTTGTTAAATATTTAAACTTTAAATTCACCAAAGTTAGCCAAGATTACACGGAATCATGTATGCATCATAAGTTAATGACGCTTCATAATAGACGGTTACTATGTGACATGTCTCTCCTGCATGATATTTGTTCTGGGGCTATAGACTGCCCTACACTGGTAAATAACATATTGCGATTTCTAGCTCCTTCGCTGCGTACGAGAAACACAAAGCAAAAACTTTTTTACGTCCCTACTGTGCGTACAAACTACGCCTCAAACTGTGTAAATTTTAGATTACCAAATACTTACAATAATAAATTCTCTGTAGTAGATATCTTCCACTTGTCTAAAAATGCTTTTAAAAACCAAATAATCACCATATTAAATAACAAATTATAACCATACGAACTCCTGAAATCCAATCAAATTCACCCGGTGAATGTAACCTCTCCCTTATACTCTTATCAATTTGTAATTAAGTATAAGTTAAATTTAGACTCCACCGACAATCAATCTTACTACCTACTTAAATACTTTATTAACTGTATAACTGTGAGTGTAATTATTTATCCAGTGAATCTTTATTTATCAGTCTACCTATGTATATATTATTGTGTACTACCTATTTATGTGTATGCCTTCACATCTGCTTATGTATATATAATATAGTATATATATTTGTGTACTAAGGATGTACCTACCTAATAATTCACTTTTATTAATAATGACACACACACACTCACACACACACACACTCACACACACACACACATACACATACACACACACACACGAACACACACACAAAACATGTCTGCTTTTGTAACCTGAATAATTACCTAGTTTAAGTTCTAGTTCTAATAAATTACTATATATTAAGTTAACATAGTAAAATCCATTAATGGCCTTATTTATAAACAATGTTAGCAAACTATGTTAATTAAGATGCTGTGGATTTCTGTTAATAAATAAAATAAAATAAAATAAAATAAAAATGTTACAGTAGGTACTTTTCAAGTGTCTTACTGAAGCTGATGTAAAGATGGATGAAAGAAGGTTTAAATAACACAAGGTTTATATTATAAGGAGAAATGGATTTCAAACACAGGTTTATATAAAAAAATAGAAATCTCAGTTCAAAAGTATTTACAGCACTGATTATTTCACATTAATAAAAATGTTTACATTAAAATCTCAGTTCAAAAGTATTTACAGCGCTGATCATTCACAATAATATTACAATTACAAACTTGGTCTTTTGAGTGTGGCTTTATTGGCAAAGTGAAGTCTATCAATGTGACGCATATTTTATTCTTAAATGTGCCTCATAATATGGCATCGTCAAAAATAATTAAAGTTGAAATTAAATTCACATTTGAAAAAAATAACAAGAACGATGTGTAATTGCAGCTCTTTATAATTCCACAAAAGTAATATTGATCTTGACCTTGAGACCCTTGACTGATCGGTGACAGCCACCGACCGCCCAAATTGTTTTCGATTATGTGTCACATGATATTGACTACTATTTCTTTCGAACAAGGATCAAAATGCAAGTGCTTTGTTTAAGGCACTGATTCGGGTGTTTCCGGGAATACGACAGTTTTGCGAAGAATTGCATGCGCATTATTAATATGGGAGAACTGTACATGAGTACATATATTTAGTACACCTACTTGTTTTGCCAACATGACCTTTGTAAGCTGACTGACACGACTCAGGTATAGTGCCACAATCTTATCTGTTCCGGTGGTGAAAAAGGTGTACTAACGAGACGTCATTGTCAAACGTCATTTCATACTCTGTGCGTTATTTGAGTTGTCAATTTCTGCGAAGAGGCTGACGCTACGTTATTTAATTTGTTTTGTGATTTTCTGGGTGTAAAAATGCCAAAAGCGCTGAAAAGTGATGCAAGAAAAGTAATACTAGATATATTGGCTTTTATGCAGGAAGAATAACGTATTCATGCGCCTTTAATTCCGTTAGAAAAATTGGAAGAACGAGTTGCAGCGGCTACAGGTTAGTGTTGCCAAATATGACGAATAATTTTACCCATATACTCACATGTAATTTTATTAATATTTTCCCGAGAGACCCCTACCCCAGCAGTGGGGACGGGATGGGTCGTGATGAAAGTATATAATCTTTATTTTTCTTTGATTACAGGTGTGAGTGAAGCTGCGTACCTATACCTTAGGCAGTATACCAAGAAGAATTTCTCGCACCTGCAGCGATTTCAGACGAAATAATGATGATTAATGACATCTTCTTCTTCCACTACGAGTATCAAGGGTTGGCTGGAAGAAATTGAATTTTGGCAATTAGTCTTTGTATATTGTCTGAATTTCTTTTAATTTTATGCTCTTGTTTCGTGTTACTTAAGAAAATGAAAAAAATAAAGTGTTCATAAATAAATAAATAATAATTAAGTACAATAGTTTTCTATCTCGTTATTCCCACGACCCACAGATATTACCTATATCATTGTAAAATCTAGATTTAATGTCTTATATCAGAACATAATCAGAACTAATTTTGTTTCTGTTCGCCGTGGACATTTTTTTTTATACAACAAATGTCGTTTGATATATTATATCCTCTTTCATTTACTATCGACCCTATATTTTGATTTACGAGTATCTATACTTATGAATGTACCTAATTATAAAAATAGGTAATAGCAGAAATGCATTGTCGTTTAAACCTCAAATAGGCAAATTTTAATCGATGGCATCACTGGATTCGATCACAGCGATGCCGTCACCGGAACAGATAAGATTGTGGCACTATAGGCTGTACGTATTTAGTGCAACTTCATACTCTCTGATTTTATGTATGGTCTATTGAAACTATCTTTTAATTATTTATCATCTTCATATCTAATCACGGGGACAGCAATTTTACCGAGGCAAGTACTTCCCTCCCTGCCTATTGAAGATGATGATTATGTTAGTTTAGTGTAGATAACTGAGATCAACCTACCGTCTCGAGGGTAACTCTGCCTTAACAAAAATAGCGATACATCGTTCAACGAGGCAGAGACTAGCTTAGCGCAGCTGTGCTCCGAGACTTCGTTTCGTCGTAATCTAGAATAGCCTTTCGTTCGTTGTCTGCGCATGTGGGTGGGTCACGACTGGCGACGACGGCGGCGGCGGTGTGGCGCAAGGCCGCGTTATCAGATAACGTAGAAGCCACCATTTGTCAATGGTTATCGATGCAGATCGCGGCCAGCTACAATAACATAAAGAAATACTTAGATCTTTTATCAATCAGTAAATGTAGCTTAATTATGGCATAACTGAGGGTCAGTCGCTCAGTCCGGTAAATCCTACACTTACAGCGACAGGGATTTTGGTTCAAATACCTACAATCCATGCATCGAGTTGTCTCCTTGGTTTTGAGTAGGTACTGTATAGTATATCGTCCTTTTATGTTTATTAGTTCGAGGTTCAAGGAAAATATTCCTCTCGGTTGGATAATTTTGAATTCTGGTAAGAGCGTCTCTTTCACGATTCATCCCATTTCATAATACTTAGGTACCTATTTATGAAGGAATTAGGTAAGTAGGTATAGTGCTAATAATCCTTTGCTACTCCATATCCGCCTAAGCACATTTTTTATGTCCAGCGTCCAGCTACCTATTTGTTGGTACTAACAAAAACCACCTACACTCATTGAAATTTGCATGTGACTAACCGTGGGAAAATAGGTAGTCGATGTATTTGCGTCGTCGACCAAATGATGTCCTAACTTCCTCAATCGTAGGTCGGTTTAACTATTAGATTCCTATGTTTGATACTCAATAATCCATGATCATACTCGTATGAAACATAACTCCATGAAGTTAGGACATCATTTGGTCGACGACGCAAATACATCGATTGTACCTCACTAGTCACTAGGTATAGTACCTCCCTACCACCAGGGGTATCGGTATTGCCGGTGGTGGTGGCTCTGAAATGGGGAATACTTCTTACAATACCTACTTACTTAGGTAAGTACTCTTATCTGCCACTAGGGTCTGGCCAGGAGAGTTACTGTAGCTTTACAAAATAATACGAACCAACAAAAGGCGTCATGGAATCGGATGGGTTTATTATAACTACGATAAGTCGTTGACCGTGGTTAGCGTAGCATCTTTCAGAAACTAAGTTTTCCGTATTTAAATTAAGTAATAGTAACAAATTAGTAGGACCGGAAGAATTGGCGTACAAATAAGGAGGCCTATACCCAACAGTGGGCGATAGAAGGTTGATGATTATGATGAACAAATAGGTAAATAGATAAAGTTATAATTGATGGCAAGAATATTTACCTAAGTACCTACGGAAGCCTTCGTGAGTGAGTCCAAGCCGGTCGGTTTTTTTTTTCCTTCGTTGCTCTTACAGAATTTCCATAGTTCGTTAATAAGCCTCTACTGTCTAACTAAATAGCGGTACTTTTGCATCAACGTACGTAACTATATAATACTTGTCTTTTCTATAACCTCATTAGAATTTTCCTAGACCTAGTCAGCAATATAGGGGGAAATGGGTGAAGTTATGAGAATTGCGAGTGTTAGGTAGTAATTTGGATCTAGCTTGAGTTATTTATTGCGTCTGCAGCAGTCTACTTCCATTAGTATTTAATGTGTTACATTTTAAGTAATGTTACCTGTAGGTATTTAATTTACGTGTTACATGCCAATATTACGAGACATTTGAATTGAGGCGAGCCTCAATCTAACGATATACACTCACGGGCAATGAAAAGATTCCACTGAGAAAAGCAAGAAATTACTCCTAAACGGAAAAGGCTAGCTTAATGACGCCTTCTGCAACATTGAAGTACATTTAACAGAGCATCAGGATGTTACCAACTAATAACGGTAATATTTTGTTCAAATTATAAATTAAATATTGGGAAAAAATTAAGTCGTTTGGAGTCGGTATTTTGTAAGTGGAACTTATTCATTGCCCGTGAGTGTAGTAGTAGTGGATTATTCCATGGATGACTGCCAAGAAAGTTTCAGCTCCAATAACATACCTAATAACTAAGTATTCATAGCTACCTCAGTAACTTAAAAAAACCGACCTAGAGCGTTTCGGACACACACATGAAAGGGTTCCGTAGGTAGGTACATTTAGTTAGTAATTAAGTATGTTATGATTCAGAGTCCGCTATAGTTTTCGTTGAAGTAATTTCAATTTCCTTGGAAATACAGCACACTTTTTTCAGAATTATTGTACTTATTAATAGTATTTCAAAAGTTAAGTTGCGCCAGACGCCCTAATTTTAACTTTGTATCCCGTATCTTCCTAGTGTTCCATTTTTCAAACGGTTACTTTGTTAATTTTTTTCTCGAATTTTTTAACGTATCTTTAAATTAATGCTTTTATATTGGTATTACTGGCATTACTAGCTGTTATTTGAATAAAATACATTTCACTTCGCGCGGTTGAAAACGCGGTAAAACCTAAATTTATTTTGAAGTTTTAAGTGAAAATTATGGCAAAAATAAAAACGTAAGTAATTATGATGTCTACATTAGACTAGTGATAATTTAGGTTTTATACACATTCTATAATATTGTTATATCATGTCATAATACATATTTAGAAAAAAATATGAAAAATTGTGGCTTTATGTAAGTTTTTATGTACCGTTCCATTATTGGAGCAGTAGGAACATACAAGTCGTAATCTTTATACATTAGGATTTTTACTTCATCAGTATGTCCTTGTAATTATGATATTATTTTATAGCAGATTGAATGTGAATTAGATAATCTCTCAGTTGGAATAAGATGACGACTTGTTCGCGGCTGATATTTTCATCACACCTCCTGACAAATGCCAAAATAGTGACAAAGACAGCGGTTACGAAGAGTTTGCAAGTATAAAAAATTTCTCTAGACATCAGTTACTGGCAAAAGCTGAACTCTGGGTCACCAGATCGTCTCAATCTGAGTCTAGGATAGCGGTGGGAGCGGTGGCAACTCAGTCGGGTAAGCGCCCGCTTCTAACTCCAGAGATGCGGGTCTGAATCCCGGCGCTGACATGTACCAATGAGTTCTTTGAATTGTACTATGGATACCATCGCTCTTACGGTGATGGAAAACATCGTGAGGAAACCTGCATAGTGATCTAGATTTTGCACATCTAGATATGCACTCCAGCACCAACCCACAGTGGACCGATGGATGGACGTGGTGGGAAATGGTCCAAGCTTGAGAAGGCACTTTAGACCTTGGGGATATGCACAATGGTTCCACTCGAGAGAGCCAGGTGCTACTTTGGTACTAACTGTGGTGTTTGTATATCAGGTAGTTGTAGAAACTATGAGACTATTATAAGAGGGTAGGTTTTTGTGTCGTGTTGCATTCTTGAATAAACGGCCATACAAGACAGTCGCGTTCTATTATTCACCCTTACCTAATATATTACAGTGGCTAACGAGGATAATTACCAGTGTTAATTGCGTGCATTATCAAGATTCACAATGTCTATCGGTCGAGTCGGTGAATTCGATGTGAAAAACGGTACGTGGTCGTCATACGTGGACCGGATAAATATGTACTTTAAAGTGAACAATGTGGGTGAGAACTTGAAATTACCGACTTTAATTGCCGTGATGGGGGACGAGGCATATGAGTTGCTGGTAAATTTAGCGAGCCCTAAAGTACCAGCGGATATAACATATGAAGAGGCGGTGAAACTGTTGGAAAATCACCTCCAACCTGCCCCATCGGTGCTAGCGGAACGGTACCGGTTTCGTCAGAGGAGACAGAACGCGGGGGAGAATATAGCCGGGTACGTGGCGGAGTTAAAAAGGCTGTCACGGAATTGTCGTTTTAAAGACGGACTAAACGAAAACCTAAGGGACCAGTTCGTATGCGGCCTTCGCAGTGATGTGACACGGCAAAGGCTATTTGCCGAAGATGACGCAATAGTGTTCTCGGAGGCGGTGAAGATCGCCACTTCTCTAGAAGCGGCGGAGCGAGACTCAGCCGCGGTCGAGGCAATGGGGCCACCACGGGAGGAGGCGCCGGGAGCAGCAGAGAGCGTCAACGTGCACGCGGTCAGCGTGCGGGGGAGCAACGAGGGCGGCCGAGGGCGCGGGCGTGGGCGCGCACCACGCGGCCGCGGACCACGTGGCGCGCCGGCGGGCGGCGGCGGCAGGGGCGCATACCTCCGACGCTGCGCCGGATGCGGCGCGGTGGACCACGAATATGCCAGCTGCCGGTTCCAGAGCTACGTGTGCAGTAGATGCAGGCGCACGGGTCACCTGCGGCGCATGTGCCCCGAGCGTGACGAGCGGGCGGCGGGGCCGGCGGGCCGGGCGGCTCGCTACCCGCTGCACTACGGCGAGCCGGCTGAGGACCACGAGGAGGTGGAGGTCCAGGCGGACCAGCACTTGGACCAGGAGCTGCACCAGTTGTGCTTGAACGATTATAGGGCGGTGAGTTTGCCAATTATTATAAATGGTCAGGTCATTCACATGGAAGTAGACACGGGGTCAGCCGTGTCATGCATAAGCAAACAGACCTATGATAATTATTTTAAACAGGAGCCAATTCAAGATATCGGTGTTAGTCTAAAGTTTTATGACGGCTCAAGAGTGAAACCTTTAGGAGTTATTAGGCCCGAGGTAGGTTACAACAATGTAAAGAAACAATTAGAATTGTTTGTGATTGATAAAGGTACTACTTCTTTGTTAGGTAGACAATGGTTAGCTGAAATGAACATACAGGTTCCCAACTTCAAAAGTTTAAACTGTAACCGGGGGGAAAATGTAACGCACTTGAATAGTGAAATAAGTAAAATTCTCAACAGATATAAGGAGCTGCTGAGTGGCGGACTGGGCCGCTTCACGGGCGGCGCGGCGCGGCTGCGCGTGCGCGAGGGCGCCGTGCCCGTGTTCCAGCGCGCGCGGCCGCTGCCCTACGCGCTGCGGGAGCGCGTGGACCGCGAGCTGGACGCCATGCTCCGCGACGGCGTCATCGAGCCCGTCGACTGCTCCGAGTGGGCGTCACCGCTGGTCGCCGTCAATAGAGCGGATGGTGCGTTGAGAATTTGTGCCGATTATAAAGCCACGTTAAACCCCGCCTTACTGGTAGATAGGTACCCGTTACCTAAAATAGATGATGTAATTGTCAGAATGAGTGGGTCAATGTACTTCTCTAAGATCGATTTATCACAGGCCTACAATCAGGTTGAGTTGGATGAGACTAAATTCTATACAGTTATAAATACGCACAGGGGTCTGTTTAGGTACAATAGGCTCGTATACGGATTAGCGTCTAGTGCCGGTATATTTCAAAGAATTATGTGCAATTTATTGCAGGGTATTCCTAATGTCGAGATATTTTTGGATGACGTCATCATAGGCGGGAGAACAAAAGAGGAACACTTATCCGCGTTAGAAACGGTTTTCCAAAGGTTGCATCAAAGTGGATTTAAGTTAAAAAGAAGTAAATGCGTTTTCTTGGTAGAAGAAATCAAATATTTAGGCTATGTATTGTCACGGTTCGGGGTTAGGACAGATCCAGAAAAGGTAGAAGCTATTACTAAAATACCTAGACCTAACAATGTTTCCGAGGTGCGGTCGTTCTTAGGTTTAGTTAATTTCTATGCCAAGTTTGTTCGAAACATGAGCGCGAAGTTGGTACCTTTATACGAACTGTTGAAAAAGGGGAAACAATGGGTATGGTCAGCTGAATGTGAAAATGCATTTAATGAGATAAAGATGTTGCTAAGCGGGGCGGAGGTACTAGCGCATTACGATCCTCACAAACAGCTAATCGTGACGTGCGACGCGAGCGCGCGCGGGGTGGGGGGCGTGCTGAGCCAGCCCGGGCCGGACGGCCGCGAGCGCCCGGTCGCGTACGCGTCGAGAACACTTACCGACGCCGAGAAAAATTATTCACAGATTCATCGGGAGGCTCTGGCTATTATTTTCTGTATGGGTAAATTTCATCAGTATATCTATGGTAGGCGTTTCGTTTTGCGCACCGATCATAAACCATTAGTATCAATCTTCGGTCCTAACACGGGAATACCGGCCATGGCAGCTAGCCGTATGCAAAGATGGGCAATTATTTTGTCAGCTTACTCATACGATATTGAATATGTACGCACTAATGATAATGGGGCTGACGGGTTGTCTAGACTCCCGGTTAAGTTGTCGGAAAAACGTACAAACACGGTTCCAGAACAAACATATTTTCATTTCGTACAGGATGCGCTTTTGTTAAATCATAATGAGATTAGGTGTCTTACTAGGCGGGATTCAATTTTATCAAAGGTAATCGAGTATATTAGGAACGGTTGGCCGGACACTTGCGAGTCCAGGAATTTGCAACCATATTACAATAGGCGTACGGAACTATACGAAGAATTAGGTACGGTAATGTGGGGTCACAGGGTTGTAATACCAGAGCTATGCAAAGCTAGAGTGTTAGGTATGCTGCACGAACCACACATGGGGATAGTGAAGTCGAAGGCACTGGCGCGCAGCTACGTGTGGTGGGCCGGCGTGGACGAGGACGTGGAGCGCATGTGCCGGCAGTGCGCCGTGTGCGCGGCGCAGGCGGACGCGCCGCCGCGGCACGCTCCGCGCCCGTGGCCGTGGCCCCATAGCCCGTGGTCTAGGGTACACGTCGATTTTTTGGGTCCTATATATGGGAAGTTATATCTAGTCGCGGTGGACGCTATGAGTAAATGGATCGAGGTGTTTAATGTACCTAGCACGGTAGCAAAATGTACCATTGATAGGTTATCCGAGTTATTTAGTCGCTTCGGCATAGTTAGGCAACTGGTATCAGATAATGGGCCCCCTTTCACTAGTAGCGAATTTAAACAATTTACAAATAGCAACGGTATCGAACATATTTTTACGGCTCCCTACCACCCGGCGTCTAACGGGGCGGCGGAGAATGCTGTTAAAACAATAAAATCGGTTATCAAAAAGGCGGTGCAGGAAAAACAAGACATAGATAAGGCGTTAAGGACGTTTCTGATGTACTATAGAAATACCGAACACTCAACGACTGGGGAAACTCCAGCTACTTTGTTGCTAGGCAGGCGGATACGTACGCGGTTAGATATGTTGAAACCGGACAGGTTAGGTCGTGTACAGAGGGCTCAACAAAATCAAAAAATAGCCGCCGGGGGAGTAGTTAGAGAGGTTAATCAAGATGAGCTAGTCTGGTATAGGCAATATCTAAAGGGGGAAAAGTGGTGTCCAGGTCAGGTGGTTAGTTGTGTAGGTCCTAGTAACTATACGGTTCGAGATAGGAATGGGGTACTTGTTCATAAACACATAGACCAGTTAAAGGTGCGGAACAGTAGGCGATCTCTCGCGTGTCCTACACCCAATAGTATCGGCCTAAATTCTCAACCCCAAACGACTAATGACTTGGGGCCACCGGGGTCGCCTGCCTCGGGTGCGGCGGGCTCGGCGGGGTCGCCGCGGGCCGCGGTCGCCGGCGCGCGGGCCGCCGCTGCCTCTAGCCCGCGCTCGGAACCATCATCATCATCACCATCCTCGCCGGAGTGGCACTTCGCCTCTCCGTCCGTGGCGCCGCCCAGTCCGCGCCCAATTAGAAAATGTAGAATAGATAAGAAAATAAATTATAAGATTTAGTTATTCATAGTTGAGTAAGTACTTATAAGTTAAACGATGTTGGGTGATGGGAATACTAATAATTAGGTATAAATAAAATTATAAGTGCCGAGAATGATTACACTATAAAAAGTGGATTGAAATATGTAACGAAAGTGATAAGGATGTTGTACTCGCTAATTGCATTAATGGGGGTTTAAGATGTAAGATGTAAGATTTTTTTGGAGTTGTTATTTAAGTAAGTACCTATTTGTCTCTGCAAAGTAGCGATAGCATTGAAAGGTTATATGATGTTAATTTTGTTGTCTATTAAAGTCTGTTAAGCTTAGCTTGTTTCCTAGACTTGTGATAGGTGAATTGCTGTTGAATTTTATATATCTACTTTGTCATTTAAGGAAATGTTTAGTAGTTGTTAGGGTTAATTTAGTGTGGAGGAATGTGGTGTTTGTATATCAGGTAGTTGTAGAAACTATGAGACTATTATAAGAGGGTAGGTTTTTGTGTCGTGTTGCATTCTTGAATAAACGGCCATACAAGACAGTCGCGTTCTATTATTCACCCTTACCTAATATATTACACTAACACCCCCACAGAGAATAGAATAGTATAGTCTAGGGTATCGAAGAAGCTTGTAGAAAATTAAGAACAAGTGGAACCAACATCTTCCACATCGTCAGTGACGCAGCCTCCACAGCCTTTATCATCGTCGACGGTAACACAGGCTCAGCGCCAGCCCCCTCCAAAAAGAAAAAGTAGAACTCACAAGAGAGTGAAGGTTTCTAGATATTCCAGAAAAAGCTGAGAAGGAGTACCGTGAACCAGATTTCCTGGAAAACCCAGTGCATCAAATGTAATGTTGCTTTACATTACCAAATGCTCTTTTCTTTTTCATACTCAATAACACATCCAATTATGTATTTTTACGTAATAATTATAAGATTTAAATAATATGTTTGTTTATTTCTTTTCTCTATCTATTTTTTAACTTCGTACAATTAATAAGAAAGTGAATACAATCGTTTTATTTCCCAACGAAATCCATAGCCACTAACAGTATCTTACATGTATGTATGTATATTCCTACTGTTCCATTATTGGAACGGTTACAAAACTAAAAATCTAAAAAATATATTATTTTTTTTTGGTATGCAGGTCTCATTATACACCTATAAGCCTGTTCTGATATGAGTTTCATAAAAATTGAACTTGTTTTACTATGGTTGGGATGATACGAGTATATATGTCGAGACTGGGGGGTTTGATCTACATTTTGTTGTATTTAAAGATACCTTTTTAACGATACTTTTTACTATGGGTAAGTCGTTTTTTTTTCGAATTCACTTTTCGCTGTATCGGCGGGGCGTAAAGTTTTCGATACTTATAAAAAATGGATTATCAGTATGTATACATCTCTCCACTAATTATCGTGGCAATCGCTGCAGAAACGTCGGAGAACGAGCCAGGACGGATGGACAGACAGAGAGACATGACAAAACTATAACTATAACCTTAAAACCCATATAATATATTTAATATAATATATATAAAATTTTCCTGTTACAAAATATGTGTGCATTTCAAGTTTTCTTTGATTTCTAGGCTAGATCTAGATAGGTATTATCGCGCTTAAAATCTATTTCAATTAGGTATAACCCTTATTTAAATACCCATTAACCAGAGCTTGGAAAGAAGCCAAGAATATCAGGGAAAGGTGTTTCATTGTATCTCTACTCTATCTTTAAACAGTTCAAGGTTCATACATTTCACCGGAACTATACCGGAACCAAGCAGGTTCTTTCTAGGGCCGTGGACTGTTAGATCGATTCGTTATATCCGGTTCTACATATACAGGATAGAAATATTAGTCGGGCCCTCTGGGGCACTCCATACGTTCCTCTAGGCTAACTTGAAGATTTAAGGTCAAGGTTAACCCTAGAGTCTACCTACTAGGTACTTTACTATATAACTACCTTAAATCAATGCCAAAACTTTAAGTTAGCTTTTGTGTCCTTCTTTCAAACTTCTGTCTTTATTCGGACATGGGGAAAAAAGCTCCTATGCTTTACTTTTCACTATTGACCATATCTATGAAAACAACAAAATAAGTAGGCATTTATAGGTAGATATCAGTTCTAGCCTTCTAGGTAAGTAGGTAGGTATCGATCGTTTAATGCTAAATGCCAAATAAAAGTGTACCTACACATTACAAAATTTTCTACAGTAGGGCTATAACTATAACATATTGTGGTTTAGGTACCGTAGGTAGGTACTTAAATAAACCCTGAGGGCCGTACAGCACATAAATTTAACAGACCCAGCTATATTCTGTCGCAAACAGGACACAACATACTCACATATCGGCTCGTTTTGCATAAGTTTGCTCTAGTTTGTTTTATTTATAAGTACAAAACGCAATTCGCAGATTGGCATATCTATACGTACCCATTTTAAACGGTGCGGTGTTTCGAAAATTAATTAGGTTTTACTGCTCAGTAGTTTATGTTAACAAAGTTATACTCACTTAATAGTTTAATGTATGTTTTTGTTTAATTAAAGTATTCAGTATATAAATTAGTTCATATTGTCTATTAGCTAACGAGTTTATCAATTATAAGATCCTTTGGCTTGGCAACTCTACACTTTATCTGTAGTTAAACCTGGCAATGTTGCAAACATTTAGAAATACTTTAGTGTGGTTGAAGCTTGGGTGATATTTTTTGCCACTCCCATATGCAATGACCGTCGAGTATCGATCGATGCCCGATTAAACTCATTTATTGCGAAAATTATCTGCGACTGCTTGACGGCATTGGAGGTAGGTTTAGCCTGCTTTAGAAGCCTTCAGATTTAATTAGAATTATCGGTTTATTATTTCATCAGCTACGATATGATACACTGAAGTTCTTGTTAATTGAATAATGTTTTGAACATTTTATTAACGTTGCGGAATTATAATACCTTACCTATTGGTATTATGCAAGTAGTTTGCAAAATTCCACCGTGCCGCCAGTCCTATGGCATCCTTGCAACGCTGGACCCTTCGCATTTTGGAGATCCTGCTCCAAACCGTGAATCAGCATCTTAGCCAATGATTCATGAATTCTGAAGCCAGTTGTAACAATGGAGTGACCTCATTGCGTTCTGATTAGAAGCGGAGACTCGAATTCCTCTTTGTACCGGTTTTGTACGGACCGGATGAGTAGAGAGTTCCTTCTGCGTTCTTAAAGCTGTTATTAGACCTATCTACTAGTAGTAGTAGACCTATCAAATAGTATTAGTAATTTTAATGACTTACTTTTGGAATAAAGTATGTTTTTTTTGTAAAAAATTAACTTTAGAAATGTGCTTTCTGTTTAATTTTCAATACAAAGGAATCACTTTGAGACTATAATGTTTAATACCTATACATGTATTTTTAGTTCGGACGGTGTTTGAAATGCCGCTTTGTCTGCAGGTTCCACCTTTTTACTTATCGCTTGACCCAGCGTAGGTAATAAGCAAGTTTCCTTTTACAGTTGGACATAAATGAAAGTGATTCTTGAACCTGCCACCCCACCGAGAAGGTCACGCAATTGATATGACACAATCCCAGAGGTGTTAGAGCCTAGAGCCATGTCAGTAGTGAATTATTGGGAAGTCTATCCCACTCTGCGATCGCACCAACAGCCGCGCTTCGCGCGTTGTTGGTGCTCTCTCGAGTGGGATAGCCTTCCCAATAATTCGTATTCGATATTCATATTAGATGGTATTTCTTATGATTATTATTTGTAGATAACATAAAAAGTTGAGTTTTTAATTTTTTGCCGCACTTCATCAATGACTATGTAAGTGGTAACACATTGTCATTTAATAAACATGAAATTCATTAAACAACCAAATTCACTAGAGCTCAGTAAAATTAATGTTGATTCAAACAAAGTAACTCACCGACATGGGATACTTTTACCCAATACTATCCGTTGCATTATTTGCGGACCATCTAACTGTGGAAAAACAAACTTAGTGATAGGCTTACTTTTACATCCAGATGGATTATACTTTAGTAACGTATACCTGTACTCAAAAACAATTTTCCAACCAAAATACATATTTTTAGAAAAGGTAATGAATCTAGTATCCGGTCTCTCCTATTTTAAATATCACGACAATGACGAAGTGTTAAGTCCTATTAACGCCGCTCAAAATTCTGTCATCATTTTTGATGATGTAGCATGCGAAAATCAGAATAATATTCGAGATTATTTTGCTATGGGAAGACATAAAAATATAGACTGTTTTTATTTAAACCAAACCTACACCAAAGTCCCAAAACAATTAATTCGTGACAATGCCAATCTTTTAATTTTATTTAAGCAAGATGACGTAAACCTCCGACATGTATATGATGAACATGTTAACACTGATATGACCTGGTCACAGTTTCGTGAAATGTGTTCCAGAGTTTGGAAAAATGAATTTAGCTACTTAGTCATAAATAAAGACTGTCAGAAAAACAAAGGTTGCTATAGAATGAAATTTGATACATTTATAAACGTCGATGGTTGAAACGAATATATAAACCTTCTCAACAATATACTCAGCACTTTTCCATTTGCTTTTCGACTAGAAAGTTGTACTGTTTGCGAAAATGAACGACGAAAAAAATATAAAACAGCAAATAATCAAATCTGCTGAGGCTGTTAAAAAGAAAGTTCAACAAATGAAAAACAACAAATTAGATTCTGAAATAGCGCTGCAATCTATGTTCAAACCAGTAACTGACCCATTAAAGCAGCTAGCCAGAAAAAACTCTAGTGCAAGAGAATATGATGGAGGTTATCAAGATAGTGAGGAAGAAGACAATACCATGCCAGAAATTACTCTTTCTAGGAAAAGAAAATTATCGGTACCCACTAAAATATCAGACGATACACTGCAAAATTCATTAAGTGATATAAATTTTGATCAATCTGTAAGTGATTCAGAGTTTGAACAAAACTCAAAGAATAACACGAGTGATTTATTTTTTGAAACTTCCGATGGTGTTTCGACTCCTACTCCTCAGGATATATCATCATGGTCTTTATCATCAGAAGTGTTTAAAGATATTCCATACGGAATCAGGATAGAAAATGGAAAACCGATGATCGGAACAGAGCGCGTTACTATAACCGATAATGAATTTATAGTAGCTGGACATTCATTTAATAGAACAAGAGGGCTATCTGAATTACTCTATCAAAGAAAACCTGATTTAAGAGTAGTCACTGAAGATGACAAACAAATTTACAAGTCCATGTTATTGCTCACGAATGCACATAAAAGAAAATATGATTTAAATCAACCAATTAACAGCAATAGGGGTTTTAAGTATTTAGAAATTATAAAACCATTGTTAAGTTCACCTTCAGACAAATCTAACAGCAGCACCGCGAAAGGGAAGGGATTACCATTATTTAAAGAAGTTGGTAAAAGTGTAGATTACATTTTTTGGAATGATCCAAATGACTTAGTGAAAACATTAAAATTGTTAATAGCTTCCAGAGATGCTGGTAACACTGGATTAGATGATGAAATATTATCAGTTATGAAAGAATTAAGAACATGTGTAGATATTGAGTAAATAAATACTTGTGCAAATTAAGTTAAGTTTTATTATAACTATAACCTCCACCTTAGTTACATGATGAATATCGATAAGTTTGGTCACCACGTTCATAAAAGAATGCGTGTTCTAGACTCTTTAGAATTCACACCATTAACTAAAACACTTAGTCAAAACGAAGTAGGTGATTACGATTTAAAAAAAAGAAGATTAAAAGGATTGAAATTGCCAATTGAGGGTGATGAAGCTGTTAGTAAAGAGTACCTCGAGCAAAGCTACAACCTTTATTGCAAAAAAGAAGACTTTCTTGCAGAACTCACAAGTATAAAAGCTGAATTAAGTCTTCTTCAGGAACAGTTGCATCGCAAGTGCTCTAAAGTAGACGTGAGTAATATGATCAAAGATCATATAGTAGATTTGAGAGATCATCTCACCATCCAACATGAGTAAAAAAGGTGTGGTTAATGAAATTCATAAAGCTGCAAGACGAAATTTCCCACGTCGGTCAGTTATCCTAAAAGGAATAGATGATTTATGGCAAGCAGATTTGATTGATGTAAAAAAATACTACAAAAACAACAATGGTTTTAAATTCATATTGGTTGTTATTGACGCCTTTTCTAAGTATACATGGGTAGTAGCATTGAAGAGTAAAACAAAGCGTGAGGTGGTTTTAGCTTTTGATAGAGTTTTAAAGGAAGGACGAACTCCTGCAAATTTGCAAACTGATATGGGTTTGGAGTTTTACAATGACATCTTTCGACAGCTTATGCAAAAGAGAGGAATTAATCATTATTCCACATACTCTTCAAAAAAAGCATCAATAGTGGAAAGAGTTATAAGAACTTTAAAAGGCAAGATGTTTAAACATTTCAGTTTTGTTGGAAACTATAAATGGATAGGAAGCGTAATAAATGATATAGTATATAATTATAATCATACTATTCATACCACAACAAAGTATAAACCATCTGAGATAAATAAGTTGAATGAATCAATCGTAGCTAAGAATATAAAAAATCGTCATAAGGCTATATCAGTTAAAAAAAATAAGTATCATATAGGTGACGTTGTCCGTATAAGCAAGTATAAAGGAGAGTTTCAAAAAGGCTATACACCGAACTGGTCCACCGAATTGTTTACGGTTATGAAAGTAATAAAATCTGAACCTACTACATATTACGTACGAGATCAACATGGAATTCCGATAAAAGGTTGTTTTTATGAATACGAACTTCAAAAAACTAAGTATCCTAATATTTATTTAGTTGAAAAGGTAATTAAAACGTCTGGAAATAAGGTTTGTGTTAAATGGCTTGGTCTAAGCTCAAAAGAAAACAGTTGGATTGATAAAAGCAATGTTATTAAAGATTGAAGTACATATATTATACTGTTTTGTTCAATTTATTTTCATTAGTCACCCAGTAATGAAAGGGAAAGGACTCCTTAACTCATTGATAAATAATTTGCCAGTAGAGTTACACTTACCAGGCTATCAATACTGTGGCCCAGGTACACGCTTACAAGAACGTTTAAGAAGAGGTGATAAAGGCATTAATCGTTTGGACAACGCATGCATGCAACACGATATAGCTTACGCAAACTATTCTAATTTACAAGATCGACATAAAGCAGATTTGAAGTTAAAAAATATGGCAAAACAAAGATTGAAATCAAAAGACGTTAGTACAGGTGAAAAAGTCGCATCTTGGTTGGTAAATAAAATTATGAAAGCTAAACTTAGAACTGGCGCTGGGGTTCAATCATTTAAATCATCTGTTAACAAATTAAAATCAGTGCTAAGGAAAATAAAACCAAAAAATAACAAACATGCCATAGAGTTAGCATATTTGGCTGCAAAAAAAATATTTCACAAAAATAACCGTGTGAAATTACCTAGAATTATTCCCATTCCTAAAACAGGAGGGATACTTCCTTTAATTCCAATTTTTGCGGGACTATCGGCATTGGGATCATTAGCCGGTGGTGTAGGCGGAATAGCTAAAGCTGTAAATGATTATAAGTCAGCGCAAAAAAATCTGGCGGAATCTGAACGTCACAATAAGACGATGGAATCAATCGCTTTGGGGAAAGGTTTATACATAAAACCCTACAAAAAGGGCAAAGGACTATGTGTAAAATCGCCAAAAAACTAGTTTCGCGGCTACCCAGACGTGCTCTAAGTAATATTGATATATTAAAACACACTCGCGATATACCTTATTTTCGCGGCGTTTATATGAGAGATACTCTGCCAAGTAAGCCTAAGAAAATTGAGTGTGCTATTGTAAATTTAGATCTTTCAGTGAATGATGGAACTCACTGGGTAGCCTATGTCAAAGTTAATAATTATACGAACTATTTTGATAGTTATGGTTTAAAACCGCCTAAAGAAATATTAACATATTTAACAAAAAAAAATAATGTATTCTACAATTATCAAAATTGTCAAGGAAGTAATCTTTATAATTGTGGTCACTTATGCATTAAATTTCTGAAAAAAATCTGGAAACCGTTTATAACAAGCGATTGATTATATATTTCCTCATTATCACAATGTCGTTCACACTATCAATTACTGGTTGTAAATCCGCTTTGTCTACAAATTATTCGCCAGCTTTGCAACTTGGTGGTGAATATGAATGCGGACTAGTATTTTTTTCAACATTCAATTCGATACCTAACGTAGGTAAAAATAACAATAAATTTTATTATGGTGATAATGAAATGGTAGAAATCCCTGAAGGATCTTACGAACTGCTAGATATTTACGATTTCTTGAAATCACATTTAACTGATTGCACATTTAAGTTAATGTGCAACAATAATACTTTAAGTACAAATATATTTTGTTCGAAAGACATTCATTTTGAAAAAGCTGGTTCAATTGCGAGGACATTGGGTTTTAGAAATGAAATACTTAAAGCCAATATATTACATGACTCCGTCTTTCCAGTAAGCATTCTTTCTACAACCATCGTTCGCATCGAATGTGACATTGTGAGCGGATCGTATATTAACGGAAAACCCAGTCACATTATTTACGAATTTGCTCCTAGTGTACCGCCAGGATACCGAATAATAGAAATTCCAAAAAATTTAATATATTTTCCGGTAAATCAAGACAGCGTTAGTGAAATTAACATAAGAATTTTAGACACAAAAAACAATTTGATTAATTTACGAGAAGAAGAATTACAACTCTATTTGCATTTAAGAAAAAAATGATCGATTTCATCAATAAAAGGTTTGAACCCCTATATAACATACGCAGTACATTACGCGCAGACCATCAGCCACCACCTATAAAAAGGAGAAAGCTTACACAGGAAAACAAACAATTTCTGAAATCCATCAAACTCTTAAAATGAATATTTTAAATATAACAGATCCCATTACCCATGACAACAGTATTGAAAGCTATGAAGTTCATTCGTATAAACCATACATAAACAGTTTTAACCTTAATGATGAGATTCGCATTCCTATTAATCAACAAGATCTGTACGTTTTGCCGACAGCGAGTACACTATACATAGAAGGGTCTATCACAGTGTCTCGTCCTGTTGGTGATAAAAGAGAGAAAGTTAGCAGTGTTGAACTTGTTAACAATGCTATACTGTTTCTTTTTCAAGATATTCGATATGAACTCAACGGTGTTGAGATAGACAGAATAAAAAATGCAGGAATAACAACTACTATAAAATCTTTGTTGTCAATGAATGAAAATGAATCTAAAATGTCACGGTTGTGGGGGTGGGAAATTGAGGGCTCTAAAATTACTTCAGGATCTTTTTCCGTGTCTATACCATTAAATAAAATTTTTGGCTTCGCTGAGGATTACAAAAAAATTATTATGAATTGTAAGCATGAGTTGGTACTTCTGCGTAGTAACACGAACCTTAACGCAATAAAATTAAGTACTAATGAAGTATTAGACGATATAACCATAAATAAATTAGTGTGGAGAATGCCACATATAAAAGTATCAGATCGCGAGAGGATTCACTTATTGAGATATTTAGAGAAAGACAAAGCTATTAGTATAGCATTTAGAAATTGGGATCTTTATGAATATCCTCTATTACCAAGAAGTACCAAACATACGTGGTCAATAAAAACTACATCTCAAATGGAAAAACCGCGGTTTGTTATTATAGGCTTACAAACAAATCGAAAAAGCAATGCTAAGTCGGATATGTCGCAATTCGATCATTGTCATTTACGCGATGTTAAAGTGTTCTTAAATTCTACCTATTTTCCATATGAAAATCTTGATATAAAATTTGGAGAAGACCGATATCTATTAATATACGAGCAGTACGTGAAATTTCAACAGTCATATTTTGGACATCAGTTAGGGCCGTTGTTAAGTTTAAAACAATTTAAAGAAAAGGCACCCTTGTTCGTTGTTGACTGTTGTCGTCAAAACGAAACATTAAAAACCGGACCGGTGGATGTACGTGTTGAAATAGAGAGTGATGTAGAAATACCCGATCAAACAACAGCTTATTGTCTTATTTTAAATGATTGTATAATCGAGTATAAACCACTTTCTAATATTGTAAAAAAACTAATATGAGTACTGATTTATTATTATTGGATTTGCAAGGATTTCGTGACTATAAAAATAGATTTATTATCAAAGAATTAGCATATGCTACAAAAGAATATACTCAGGTCTATTTAGTAAAGCCTCCTTATCCATTTTCAAAATTAAGTGATGATGAAAAGAAACAAGTAAAATGGTTGGAGAGAAATAGGGGAATTTACTGGCGACAAGGGTACATAGATTATAATGAATTTAGCAGGTTAATAAAACCAGTTTTAGACAAAGCAAATGTATTTGTTAAAGGTTCTGAGAAATGTAAGTGGTTAAGAGAGTTGTCACCTGATTGTAAAGTTGTAGATATCGGAGAAAGGGGGTGCCCTAACTTAAAATCATTATTTGATAGTTATCAAGGTAATGACAAAATTTGTTGTTTTAACCATCAAAAATATTGTGCTTTAAAAACAGTTATTTGTTTAAGGAAATGGTATTATAATGATTATTAATATTATGTTAAAAGAAAATAAAATCCAGATTTTTATTAAAGTCTTTTATTTATTTTAATCTACCTACATCTAAACAAAAATACAGTTTATATACTAAACCTAAACTAACTTAAGAGCTACACATAGTCTTTGTAATTTTTTTCACTAGGTTTTCCGTCATGTCTATTATCTCATCTACCGGATGCGTCACAACGTACTGTGCTTTTAGCACTACACACTCACTGTCACTAGTACTGCTGTTCAGATCCACAACCTCAATTCTCACGAGCCGATGTCCTGGTCGCGGTGATTTGCTCATCACGTAAGAGGTTGTGTTGTCATCCTCCGCCCGCCGTTTTCTGGACTGTCTGGCCGCAACACTTTTCTTTTTAGCGATGGTTCTCTCTGGGCTTGGCGGCCGCACCTCTTCAACATCGCTGTCGAACCATACTTGTCCGCACTGCAGGTGGTCGAACGAATGCGGCGTACCTAACCCGTATGGGCTAGATTCATTCAGGATCTGGAAAGAAAGAAAAAATATTAAATAATTGTCCACCATAACTCTCGAGCACTTTACATTCAAATATTCGAAAAGAAATAGATAACTTACCGATTGTGACATTTTGCAGAGTTTTGTTTGAGAATGGTCCGAGTCTTAACAGTGAGGTGCTCGTGCGCAGCGGTGGTAGTAGAGTGAAAGAAACATAATGAAAATGCAACATCGAAAATTTAAAAACATCATGCTATCTTTTTCACACTTACCCAAAAGGTTGCGCTGCACTTTACGCAGTAGCCACGTGTTGTGAAACATAATGAAAATGCAACATCGACAATTTGAAGACATCATGCTATCTTTTTCACACTTACACAAATGTTTGCGCTGCACTTTACGCAGTAGCTACGTGTTGTGAAACATAATGAAAATGCAACATCGACAATTTGAAAACATCATGCTATCTTTTTCACACTTACGCAAATGTTTGCGCTGCACTTTACGCAGTAGCCACGTGTTGTGAAACATAATGAAAATGCAACATCGGCAATTTGAAAACATCATGCTATCTTTTTCACACTTACACAAATGTTTGCGATGCACTTTATGTAGGTCGATGCAGTAACCACGTGTTGTGTAGACTTGGCTTTTCTATGAATATTTCAAGCAATAATACTTACTTTTTAGGTGTGATTTATAAATAAAACAAAAGATCCCGTTATAATGTTATTTTATTTAAGATAACATTAAAATTTAGCTTATAATCTATTTAAACAGGGTACAACTTATTGGTACAATCAAAAGTATTGCAGTGCAATCAATAAAAGTATTGAAATAATAAAAGTCAAATATAAACATATTATACAAAGTAGAATAGATAAGTAAACTTTAACTCTGTCTTCATCCCTCAGCCATTTAAAATTAAAAACATGTGTCTAACCTAACTTAACAATGCTAATTAATTCAACAGATTATGTAAATTACTTGTTATTAGTATGTAATATTATCAACTAAAATATATATTTGCTACCCCAAGCTGTCGTACTAATTTTATCACCACGTATCATTTTTTTATCATCGTTGTGTGATAGAGCCACCTTATTTATGCTTCTCGTAAACAATTGGTGACGGATTGATCTAAACAAAATGTTTCTTCTGCGGATGACGTTATTTTCGAGAAGTACAGATTTATAGTCTAAATGAGTTAAATCCCTCATTACACTTGATTTTACACCTTTCGCTTTTTTTATAACCCTATCCTGAGTTTTAATACAGTACATTTTAGATCTCAGACCCACAAATTCTGTTATTATTCGTCCACCCATTTCATCCTTGAACAGACCTGGCACCTTTTTGTTGATCAAAGGTAGACCGTATTCATTCTGAATGTTGTAATTGCTTGTATCAAAATATTTGATGAAATGAGTTTTCAAATCTTGATAAAAATCATTACTTTTTATGGCATAAATAAAACTATCAGTGTCTGTGTAGCACATTTTAACCCTATCTTGGTAATATGGCTTTACAATATTATAATGAAAGTTGTACATGTGTGTTTTAGATAGCTCAAGTACTGTAAACCCAATATATATCGGTTTATCATAAACAATTTTCTTTGGTTTCATTTGAATGGCTACTAAATTCTCACTAAAAATGGAAACGCTATGGAAACGAGGGTTCGCAATAAGTCTATTGGCTTGCAATTTTTTTTTTGTTTTGTTATTTGTATCATTCCATTGCTTCACCAAATGCACAGTGACCCTAGATTCGTTATTTTCTAATGTTTTTCCGAATACTGAGTTATTCAAAAGTTTAAAGAAATCTTGTTCAAACACCGATTTAGCTTCTTGTCGAAGTTTTGTGTTGAGCTCAATATATGATTTGAGATATGGACTTTGTTTAAATGTGATAACGCGATGAATTTTTTGAAGAAGTAAACCATGGTCTAAGCATGTTTTCAAATGTCTGTAGTGAATCACATAATTGTATTTATCGTATAAATTAGGAATTAACTTTTTAGTTTTACCTCCGGGTGGGATGCATTTTTCGGGACAAAATGGTAAATCATCATGTTCACCATGCAAGTGATGAGGATAAGCCAAATCTACTTCAAGTATGTAACCATAATCCGCATCGTCGTCCACTAACGAAACGTCAAGTTTATCTATTTCACATTGGTTGAGGAATCTGAAATTGGATTCAGGCAAACTTTGACACATGCTGTGTCCATATAAATTATTGCAATCTATATAAACGATGTGTGAATCTTGTTGTGAAGGGTCATAATCTAGCACGAATTTATGGTTTGCCTTCACATATCTATGGGAACACATAACTATTCCTCCTCTTATACCACTTTGAATCATTCGAATCATAGATAGATCATTCAAGAGTTCGAGTTTAACGCCTGTATGGATCATCATTGCATCAAATGACAATTGAGGTGCGGTGATGAAATGTGCGGGATCTAACTGATAATGCTGTTTACATGTTTTACGAAATTTTTCAAAAATATCAGACAAAATTAACACATCGGTTTTGAGATATAAATCCGTGTAGTCACCCATGGTTTGAATTCGGAACTGATTCCAAACTGATTGGGCGTGTTCATAATCTTCAGTTGAAATGTCTTCATTGGTTAAGACATTATAAAAGTTTGACTTTGAAGGTAGACTATCTTCTAAATAAGTCTCCCAACTAGTCATGTAATTGTATGGGTATACACCCTTTCGCGTCAAAAGACAAAAATCTTTTTCTGCTGGAAAATGTTTTTTAAGGCAGTGAAAATCGTCTTGCGTCAATGTTTTAGCCAACTTTCCCAAGCTAGTTCCCAAAAATTTTAGTGAATCTGCAAATCGCAGACGAATATGATCTCCATCACCAACAGGTAAAAACTTTGTGAATGAAATATAGTTTTCTTTAGTTTTTGGTATTAGTTGTATCTTTCCAGGGATTTCACCAAGTTCCTTGATAAAAAGATGACAATCATAACCAGACAAGTTATGAAAAAAAATCGGAACGAATTTACTTAATTTGTACTGTAAATTACAATGAGCATGAGCTGCCCCGCGGTACTGAGCAGAGATATGACAGTGATCCCTAACTTTGTCATTCCAAAGCAAGTGTTTACAAATGTGACAACGCGTTGCGTTTTGAAAATTTTCGCTGTCCGCCTCTGTGAAAATCATTGGTTTAGTGGTATTTAACATTTCATTAATTTTTTTACAATGATTTTGTAATGATTGAACGAATTTGGAAACACAGTCCTCACCACGGTATGAAACAAATAGGTTTTGAGTTTCATCAATAGTGCAAATTATGTTGTATGCAAAAGCAATCGGTATATGATGGTGTAAATCAGTTGTAGTAGCAGTATTTGGGTTAGGATCACAACCGTGCACTGGCTGCAACATTGTTTCAAAGTCTGCATATATGACATAGGCCACATCTTGTTTTTTTTCATAATTTTTAAATTGGACAAATGAGCCTTTTTCTGGTAAAAAATAGGTCGGCTCACCGCAAACATGATTGTTCAACTCTTCTTGTGATCGGAAAAATGTGAAGCATACATCGCAAAAGAATATATTTCCGTGGTGCTTGGTAATTTGGCTTCTCACAAGGCGAGATAGATTTTTAATCAAACAGTAATGAGATGAATTTTCGTTTTCGATTAGCAATAAATTAATGTGATTAATACCATCAGATTCAGATCGGTATAATGGTCCCTCAATTTTGTTGTCTTTTAAACCATAGACAAATATCGCAATATTAGGATTATTTTTCTCAAAAGTTGAGATGTCTGCGAAACTAATTGGAAAGTTCATGTTTTTGGTGTTCAACACATTCTGAAAGTGTGGATACGATGATACGCGCTCAGGATGAGTCTTTGTTGGATTCAAAGCCGCCATAACACACCAGAGAAAACAGTACTCATCATTGTTTCGAATATTTAAGCATGCTTTTTTGTTCTTAATTAATTTAGGCAGAGCTATGTATTTGGACCCGCTTAGTGCTTCATATTTATTAATGTTTATATCAATGTGACAGTTGTTCAAAAATGACCAACCAGAATCCCTTTGCTGAAACGATTCCATTTTCTTAATCAAAATATTTTCAATTTCGGAGAAATATTTATTAAAATCGTAATTAAAATGAAGAGGAATATTTTGGGTAGCAAAAGATTTTATATCTTGATTATCATTACTCATCATTATAAAATTTGCATAAAATTCAAAGTTTACTTTGATACAAGTATGTTTTTGAAGTGATTGATCTAAAAGCGATTTTACTTTATTTTTTATGTTCATGAAAAATAAAGACGTAGAATAAAGCTCCTCACCCTCGGGCACAACTATTCTGTAAGTGACAATTCTACTTTGAAAAGCGGAATGAATTATATGTACACCATCATTTGTATCAATAACTAACTCGTTGGTCTTATGTAAATTACTTCGCAAATGTCCAATCCACTTTCTCTTTTCAACGTTTACTTTACATACTGTGCAATATGGCATTTTGTAATCTGTTGAATTAACTAACTAAAAATATAATCTAGCTAACAGGGACGTAACGAGAGGTTTGAGGTAAGTGGGTCTAGTACGGGTTTGTTAGAAACTATAAAAGTTTACGTTTTCTCGCATACAAAGTGACGGCTCTAGAGGAAACTATCATGCAACTTTTGTCAAATAATGTATGCAGATGACAGAAGAAAAAGTAAACTTTTATAGTTTTAAAAAATTGCAAATCCTGTACTAGACGTACAGTATAAGGTTAAAAATGCAAGTACTGAATCTAAAAGCAACTTTCATAGGAACTATCTACTTAAAAAATCGAACTAAAATAAGACCATTAGACCTTACCTTACCTTACCTTACCTTGCCTTACCTTTATAGTTATACCTTATACCTTTACCTACTCCTACTCTAATTTTACTTTTACCTTTACCAATTTAATAATTCAGCTATATTAAACAAAACAATAATAATAACGGGAATAACTAGGAAAAAATATATTTTATTAGATGTAGATTATTAAAAAGGTTATGCTTCTTTAAATTTAATTGTATCCGGGTTATAAAACGACGGCGTGCTGTCGCTGAAGAGGTTGCTCGCCTCCTTCACAAATCGATGCAGCAACTTCCACTGCGGCGACCCGTCTTCCACGTAGGTGTTGAGCCGCAGCAAGGCCTTGGTCCAGCGGGTGTCCTTCGGCGCGTCCTCAGCGTCACGCCGCGCGTAAACTTTCACCTCCACGTAAAAGTCGCCCGACGTGTTTGCTACACGTCGCTGGTTCCCGTTGGCCACGCGGTTTACGACGAAGGATGGCAGCGTCTTGTTCTGCGCCAACACTTCGTCCTCGTCGTTGCACAACCCGAAAATATCAATCGTGTGCAGTTTCTTCTTCTGCGCTCTGTGAAATAAAAAATATCAAGATTAATTTGGTAATCCACTAGATAAATAAATAAGGTTGTCTTACACGAAAAACAACACTATACACAGGTCTTTGCATCTATTACACATGGTGTATACACCATACATACTTGATATCTAGATAGGTGAAGTAAACAATGCGACGCTGAACTGGCTAGGACACAAGTTTTAGATGATGCGAGCTTGCCCACCACCTACACCATTCCATCAACTTAGTTGCTCTAATTCATCAGAAATACAAAGTCAATACGTGTGAACAGTGAGCAACAACAATATAAATTTAATTAATATCCCACACACAGGCATCCGACCTCAAATTATGCAGACCCAGTAAGATGTCAGTCAGCTGCTATACTTACACAAAAATACTTAGATAGAGAAACAAAAACCAGACCCAAGACAAACACAAATGCTCATGTTCATCAAACACGAATGTTTGTCTGGACGGGATTCGAACCCTCGCCCTCGTGCTCCGTAAGCAGGTTCACTAACTGCATGGTATACAACACAACAACACTGTACTGAACTCTATTAATGTAAAGAGATTTAATTATTATAATTACCTTGGTGCGCTGCTTGAACTGGTCGATGCGGCGCTGGACTTCCTTTTGCTCGTCTGTTTCTTCTTTGCAGCAGCAACTGCAGCCTCGACGTGCGCGCCGACAACGGATTCGCACTCGGAGTCAGACCTGAAAAGCAAATGACAATTATATTAGATATGTAAAAAATATTGTCAGCGATGGAGAGCAGATGAACTGAAATGAGGTTTATTTAGAATATTACATTTTCTAATTACATTAAAATGTAGGAAACTGTTATAAAAATGGAAAGAGATAAATGAACATAGTAAAAAATACTTACTTACATTATTTTTATGAGAGAAGTCGGTATTCAATCAGACTTCAGCGGCAGAGCAGACGACGGTGGTCGACAGCAGGGCAACAGCAGGGCAGGGGGGGCGGCGGCAGGGCAGGCGGGCGGCGACAGGGCGGGCGGGGCGGCGAGCGGCGGCGATGACGGAAGGCAGCGGCGGAGCAGGGGTATCGGTACCACAAAGCTCAACTGAAGATTCTTGGAGTCACGAAAATAATGAACGATGACGGCCGCCACCCACTATTTTATACAATCAAAAACTAAAACGTATGCAAAAAGAAATGTCGCGCGAAATTGAACTTAATTCAATTGTGGTTTTTGCCGCACGGGAGGGACGGCTTTTAATAATAATTGCTAACGAGCATGTTTCCATACCTAGGTATTTTCCATTTTACACGTGTGAACTCATTTTTTATTTAGTATCTAATATTTTTAGTACTTACACCCTCTGTAAATTTTATTTAACAAAGGTATACATTGTACATAAGTTCCAAATAACTCATTGGTACATGGCCCAGGCATCAAACTCGAACTCTATCGTGAGAAGCGGGTGCGTTATAGGTTGAGCTACCAACCCTCTTATCATATGAATGCATTGGGTTTACATACATACATAATTATGGTCACGACTGTAAACCCCGAAGGGGTAGTTTATGTTTCTGCATTGAGTTTAAAACGCAGAAACTAATAAATAATAAATTAATTCTGATCATAGACTTAATTTTTATTAAACTATTTTTTCACTAAAAAACACACACACACACATCCCGTACAAGTCCACTGCTGAAAATTGGCATCCTCCAATACTGGAGGGTTTTTGTTATAATCTCCACGCTTGACAGGTGGGTACAAAAAAACAGAAACATTAAGACCCGAGTGCAAATATCTGTGTTTAAACAAATATCTGCCCCGGCGGACGATCGAATCCGGGACCTTTGGTGGTAGTCAGAGTAATTTGACTTAGACCATGTTTCACAATGTCTGGTTAGTGCCTACCTGCCACTCTCTTTTATAATTTTTTTGACACTGACACCATGTATTTTATCCCACAGATAGTCACTAACCAGACATTGTGAAACAGGCCCTTAGATAAATAAATATAAATAATAAAGACCCAGTTATTTCACGCAATATTTACCTACTTTTCTATGGTGGATGACCACTCATCATAGAAAATCTAGTTTTGTGGGAGTCAGATAGTTTTTATCCTTTCACTGACCTTATTACTAAACTTCGCCAAATAATTATTTAATTATTTTTTCTCATAGCTTCAGAAGGGCTAGCACAGGGCGCAATTTTAAGACCTGACATAAGTTTTGCATCGCGCTCACTCACATCGCGCAGCCTCAAGGGCGAGCGCGACGGAGAACTTTTGTCGCGTCTTAAATACTCCATACTAGTCCTTCTGATATGTGTTTTAGAATGGAACAAGGTACCGATTCATGAGAACTGAATACCAAAACGAAAGTCATGAAGGGGTTGAGAGAATATTGAAGATTAACCGAAACCAAAATCTCGAGTCTTTAGTGTTAAAATTAAAATTTCATACAAATCTATAGCTCAAATTAAACTGGGTGGTTATGTTAAGATTCAAATTACATTACTTTAGTTTTATAATTTTCTAAAACGATGCCAAGTCACTCAGTTACCTACTGGCGGCTTTATGTGACATCCGATACCTGCGTTGATACTAGGTACCGACTTATGGGAAAGAAATCAAATACTTACACAATGAAAAAGTTCCACTAATAAAATGCCGACACCAAACGATCTATTTTTTTTTATTTATAATATGTATCTATCTACAGGGTGTTGCAACAGGGTATACTAACCCGAAACCTACGTGTGCCGCACGGCACGGCGCGGCATGGCATACTTACCTACCCTTTTTGCAACACCCAGTATATTGGCATTTTTCGGCACATCCAAAACCTGAGAACAAATACCTACTTATCTATGATTAAACAAATACGGAGACCGAACCCACGACCCTCAACACAACAGTCAGTTCCTAACCACTGTGCCATCCGACTTAATGTAATTATTTGTATTTTTAAGACGTTGTATTTTTTATGAATGTCGTTAAGAACACTTATTCATATGCATACAGATATACCTCAAACAACATAAGTATTAAAATTCACACTTAACATCCAACACCGAGATCAAACGCATATTGGTTATAAACAAATATCTGCTCCTTCTGAGATTCTAGCCAAGAATTCTCAACACTCTGACCAACTAGATTCATGTGTAGAGTCAGTCATAGACTGTGTGTGTTGTGTACATACCTACTGAAATTCCATTGCGATTGTGAATTAAATAATATAATATATGTAGTGTGCATGTAATGCAGGTAGGTACTTATCTAAAAATAACTAATCCTCATAATCAAAACGTTGGAAAGTGTACCCCACTCTGTATTAATAGCTAAGCCGTGCTAAGTTCTTTAAATTAAAAACGCATTGCGAAGTCTGTCACATTCCACATTTGCACCGTGTCGCCGCCGCCGTCTGATAATGAATTACCGGGAAGGCATGAAATAGCGAGCGACGACGACGCGCAAACTTTTTATGTTATCTTAAAAAATCTGGAACGCGTCTTGAATACATATATAATCGTAATAATAATCATAAGAAATACCATCTAATTCTAATATGAATATCGAATACGAATTATTGGGAAGGCTATCCCACTCGAGAGAGCACCAACAACGCGCGAAGCGCGGCTGTTGGTGCGATCGCAGAGTGGGATAGACTTCCCAATAATTCACTACTCATGTCTCCTTAATTAAAGGTATACCTTAAATGAATTTATCGTCGTGTAAAACAATAATTTAATTTACTTTGTCACCGAATTTGGGTCACCTCGGGTTTTCGAAAGTAGTCCATCCAGATTCCGAAACGGAATAAAAGAACAAAGGTCAGGTGAGTGTTTAAAGGTAAAGTTCGACATGACAAGTTTAACTGCGGACGTAGGTAAGATTTTGACGAGCAACAAAAAAGCATAAGTTACTTATTATATTGACCATGGCCTACGAATAGGAAAATGTAGGATGGGAATCTTTCCAGCCATAATCCAATATTAAAAAATGAACACAAAACCTCATTCGTTTTCGTAATCTGTGAAAAGTTACTCCAAGGGTACAAATCAATGGAGCACTAACGAGTAGGGTTGCGTTAGAAATATTTGAAGAAGAATGGCTAAATAGTAAACAATTGTTTCAAAAGTAGGGCTACTTGACCTGAAATTGAGACGCACAACTTAAAATTACGCAGCTAATTACTTAGTTGTGTATAGGTTTTAGGTAATTATCCTACCTTCCTACCGACAGGTACTTATTGGAATTGTGAAACTCATTCGTCACTCTGACGAAAGTCGTACCTATGATCGCTACATAGAAAAAAATAGTACCTAATTTCGTTGGATCGACAAAGCTTCTATATATATAACTAGCTGTTCCCGCGCGCTTCGCTTCGCCTTAAAAAGTTTTCCCGTGGGATTTCCGGGATAAAAAGTAGCCTATGTTTTTTCCCAGGGTCTAGACCGTATGTATACCAAATTTCATTCAAATCCGTTCAGTAGTTTTGGCGTGAAAGAGTAACAGACAGACAGACAGACAGACAGACAGACAGACAGACAGACAGACACAGTTACTTTCGCATTTATAATATTAGTAAGGATACCTACATACTTACAATATATAAAGATAAAATATATAAAATACTCTTTATTGCACACAAATAGAAACAGTTTCATAAACATAGAAAAGAAAATAAATAGTACAATCGGCGGCCTTATTACTAAAAGTAATCTCTTCCAAACAACCACATTGAAAGGTAATCGATATATATACCTGAATATAAATCGAAAGCTGAAATATTTGTCAGCCTCGTCCAAAAGCTTAATTGACATAATATAGATTATGTTATGTAGAGGTACAAGTACTTACTACTTTACATTAATTAATTTAAGGAACATTTTCTCATGGCAATAAAGTTGTGGAAGTACAGCATTCAAATAGCTTTCGATTATGTTTTCGAAATAATCAATGAAATACCTAATGACTATTGCTTTAATTTAAAAAAAAAGCTTAAAGCACCTGTAATTATTTCCCTGTTTAAGTATATCTAAACGCGTAAGAGATATTGAAAATCAAATGAAAATGTGGTAAGTGCCTACCCCCTGCGACGATAAAAACCCCCAAATCCTACTTATAAAGGTACATTGCATACAAGCATATTGCACGCATTACGCATATCCCATGTTAGCGGACGTAATATATTCAGTAATTAAAATAAATGACCTATCAACGATTTTGCAAATCAAACCACATATTATCTTAAAATTAATAGAGGTACTTTACCTTCAGCCGACATGGCAAAAGAGTCAATTCGACTTAGGTAAACGTAAATATAGTTAAGAAGCACAATTTTTAATCCCCTTCAGTTTGAGAGCCACAGACAGTGAATTTGCATAGTATTTGGCAAAACGTATCACGTTTGACTAATGAACATTGCGCCTAGAGGGCACCAACCATATCAACTTTCTGCCAAAAACTTGCACACCTTGGCTGAACTCGTTACTTTGCCATTGTCTTCAACATACTCTACTTATAAATCCTAGGTTGGTACAGTCAGATAAAAATATCTGAACTGAATTACTACTACTTACTTGGTAGTGTTGTTTATTAGGATAGAACATCACACATGGTTATCAAAGTCGAAGAAGAAAACTTGTTCAGATTGACCCCCTGAGTCACCGCCTTTAAGATTATTATACAACACTCTGTACATGTGTACATATATAGTGTAATTATTTATTTCAGTATCACAAAAAATCTAAGATAACCCATAGGTAAGTATTAACTAGCCAATTAAACAGTTGAATTGCAACATCTCTGACACATCCTAGACTCCTATAAATGGATGTTTAACTAAATATGCAGCAAACATACTTACTAGGGATTACCTTTAATACCTAGGTCCGCAGACAAGACATGTGGTAGCCACAGAATGTGTCATTGGTCACGAATACTTCTGCTGCAAAAGGACTTACGCAGTCATTCTGACCTACATTCATCATGCTACCCATTGTCCAGTTTGAGTCTTTGTGTGTGTGTTGCTGAATGGCATAAGGGCCTTTACAGCTCTTTCATATAAAAGTAACATATAATAATATATGGACTATATGAATATTCCCCATTATTTTTATTATTGCGTGTTAATATTTTAATAAAGTTAAAGTGTTTGACGACCTTAGTGCTAAATGAATCTGTAACAGACAACTTTTGGCTGACAGAGGTAGTTTTTAGAGAGTGTTGGCGGTGGATTGTTATATACTTCTTAGGTACATTTAGGAGTCCTATAGTCAAGTTTAAATTAAACCGCTTAGTCGCAGCTGAGGTAGACCATAGATAATGACAAATGGCATAGACAATGGCAGTGGGAGGGCTTTATGGTAAATTGTTACTTAATAATGGCGTGCGCGCATGACATTATGCTAATATTTGGATCGGAGCAACAATTACTTTTATCATACACTCGCACAGTAAGTGTTGTTTATTTTATTGACGAGTCAATTCGTTTGTTTGTATGGTGGTACTCAACATAATGCATTATTTTAACCTTTCATAAGAAAACCCTCAATAATTACGTTGTATTTCAACCACAACTCCATGGTATGAAGTTTAAAATATGGTAGCAATATTTCAGCCAGGTACACTTACCCTTTGCATCGAGATATCCTTCCACCTAAAGGTTGTCTGGAAGAAATCGCTTTAAGCTGACGATACGATAAGATCGCCATTGGTACATATGTGTTAGATTATTTTTTTTGTAATTTTGTCCATGTTTTTTGTGTACAAATAAAGAACATCTTATCTTATCTTCAGCCACTGCTTGTAAAGGGAAAGGGGTAGGATAGAAGGGTAATTAAGATTGTAAGCTCACAATATTTATACTTAAAAAATAATTTTAATGATATACAATGTAAAGATGACAAAATGTCAGGCCAGCGATCAGCCGCTACCGCTAGCGCGGTGTAATCAGGGAGTCCCATACAAAAGAGTTCAACGCAGCTTCTGTTCGGTGACAGAACTTACAATATTAAGGCTTTGTCCGCACCGCGAATATTTCGCCGCGCGAATGTCAAATATGATGATCTTATTATGAGCCTGCAGGGATAGATTAGTATTTCATATCATGTTATTAGGTTCGATTAAGTATCGGTCGATGCATTCGTTATAATAATTATTATGAGTCACACTTGGCTCATAGGCTCGTGTGGTTCATTAGACCAGTTAACAAAAAAGTTCCACCCAAATGGCACATGAATTTTAGAACAGTTCATTTAAATTTTAAAGTTTTTAGTTGGTATAATTCTGAGGCGCTGTTTATGTTAAAAGTACTTCAATAATGCAGACAGCGTCATTAACTAGCCTTTTCCGTTTTGGAGTAATTTGGTGTTATGCTACTGGAATTTTTTCATTGCTCTCAAGTGAAATAATAACCACCCACCCACTTTGTATTGCCCGGTGACGCAAAATCAGGCTACCTCAGAGTACAGCAGGCTACTTGGCAGTTCCTGATGCAAAACCACAGTCATTTAGCTTTACTTGAAACACATTATTTATTTGATATTATTCAAAGTCTCCCGTAGTAACCTTTGTTACAAGGGCATTAAAATTCAAAATGGTTTGATACAGGGAACTTCTGTTAGTGCGTCAAGAGTTACTGTGATCGAACTGAGGAAACCTATTAGACAGATAGATACAGTCTACTATATGATTAGACAAGTCTGGTAGCGATGTAACTTTACCTACATAGACAGGTTATCAGTGTTATTTACAAATAAATAGTAAGTAGGAACGCGCCTGCTTCTTTGAAGAAAAATATGAGTAGAAATCATCGGTACTAATGTCTACCAAACCATAGTGGACACTGAGCGGCCGCGACACAATTTAATATCATGATAGGAAAGAAAGGACAGATGCAAACATCCGCTTAAATAATATTTATATTTATCTATTCTTGGGCCAACAGAGCGCCTATCTTAGCTATTACAACATCCAGGCTTGCTGCTCCAGTTTAGTCGGGAGCTAGGGTGGCTGAAATCAAGGGGATATAAAGGTTCCACTCGAGAGAGCCATGTACAGGAACTTCGCCCCCTCTCAGAATAGAATAGAATAGAGGTAACGCGATGGCATGGTCACCAATGAACCTATCGTTTATATAAAACTTCATTTCAGAAAAGTTTTTTGCGCTAATTCTTAATGAACTGTTGAAATTCAAATACGTTCGTGGATGAGGAGGATCTAATTAAATAAATAACCCTCCTTGAAACGCTGGGGCTATAGTTCTCACATAAATTTTAGTGGCAGCATCTTGACTTTACTGTACCTACTTTTTGTTTTTTTTCCTTAAACAGTAAGAAACTTTGCTATAACTTTACAAAGACTCATAGGTACATATTCCTATCTATAGGAAGGTAATTCAAATCTAAGCCGTGCTAGATATTTGTTCCACAGTTTAATGCCGGAACTCATCGGCTATGAAGATTCGTATCAGTAAGTGCGGCTGTTAATAAGCACTTGTATACTTTTGTTGATGATGGTATCATTGTCTTGTACTGCAGTGTACCTATTAAAAGTGTTTGTTAATTGTAATGTCAAGGATATAAAAAAAACCTTTGCGAAGGCTCAAGGAACTTAATATCGTTTAGGTACATATCACATAAAATATAGTTCAGAACATACTTAATAAAATAATTTAATACCTATATACCTACATAAGTGTTACCTTTATCGCACATTAATGACTCCAATATCACACGTAATTAAAACATTACGTCCAATAATGTCTTTCAAGTGCGTAATACAAGTGACTCATTTTCGCCACCAAAAATCAGCGCGAACCTCCATGGTCCAACCTCTTCGGTGAACGCGTGGCCTCGAGCGGCGTCCCGGCGGCGGCGGCGGCGGCGGCGGGGGCGCGTATGAGCCCGGCGCCCGCCGCCGCACAGCCACTCGCACTCGACACATGCCGCGAGAAACGCGCTACCAAACCCTATTTTCGAAAACCGAACGACCGCGCCACCCAAACTATTCTAAATTCAAAGTTTAGAAATGTATGCTTGATTAAAAAAAATGTGGGCTTGGATATCACTGGCCGCTTTGGCGGTGGTTGCAAACTCCGCGGCGGGAGCGGGCGCCGGCGCCGCCCGCCTACTCTGTTACGTTGAGAACGCGTCCACAGACCAATTTTCCGAGTGCACACATTTGGTTTACGCGGGAAACGCGCGGGGAGACAAACTTGAAGCCGTGCTGAAGGACTACAGGAAAAACAACCCCCGGATCAAGATTGTGTTGAGAGTGACTGATGGAGATAAGGTAAGAGATCCAGATTTTGTAGTTGATTCTATATTCGTTATGGTCACTAATCTTATATCGTTATTTTATTTGTTTTTTCGTTCATTAGAGTTCCGCATTTGTGACTCGTTTTTTACGTTATTATGTAGATTTGAGACTAAAAAAAACTGAAATATAAAATAGAAAACTTTTCTTTTAAATATCACTGGACCAAATAAAACAGAAGTAATATACAATGTAGATGACTGAAAGTTTAAGGTACTTAGGTAATAGGTAAAGTTAAGGACCATACGGGCAATCCTCAAATAACTTGTCATAAAATCGCACGTGGTCGTTTTGTTTAAAGAGTTCAAACTAATAGCTGACTTCCGAAATCGTGTCCATTCAAACGGACGACCAAATTGCATTTCATTGTTAATGACAAAACGATGTCATAGAACGTAACAACATTGTAAGGAAAGTGCTCCGGGCCAACACTAATGAAGGAATTGTCTGAACGTGTCGACACGCTGGAATGGAAACAAAAACACGAGATTTCATAATGGACCCGGCATTCCGAATTTGTAATAGGTGAAACTTTTCCGAATGGGTCCTCGATACATTAAAGTTTTCACAGTCTTTAGGGCACTATATTCCGCTTGCCTTTCTTAAACTTTCATTAATTAAATGACTTTGGAAAAATAATTTATAAATATACTTACTAAAATATAAAATAATAACTTGATATCTACTTACATAAAAAATACATCCTGCTGTACTTAGAAGTGTACTTTGAATCTCAATTACTTAATTGCTCTACATTTGACTTCCTCGTTCGTTATGATAGATAGGAATAAATTATTTACTACCCATGATCAGGTATTAATTTTCTCACGGGTATGATAAATAGTGATGTAATTTTATGACCAGCGGTTGACAACCGTGAGCGGGTATAATGTAACATGCCAACTATGCAAAGAATAAACTTGTATTGTTAATGATATCTTTTGAAGACAGAAAATTGTGCTTAGTTATGTTTTATCCAAAAAAAATATATTACAAGGGTATTGCGGTTCTTCTTGTCATTTTCTATTATGAATGAAGAGCCTTTTTCACTCTACTGGTGGGTAAAACATTATCGTTTAATAAATAGGTACCTAAATAGTTAAGCATATATTATGTTTAATTAAAAACGGATACAAGATCGTGAATTATGCGTGTCCATAATGAAGCGATACTCAGAAACCGACACGATAATGAAAGGGCAGGGGTTGTCAGAAATTTCACTTTGGTTGACCTCAGCGGTGACAATTATACCAACTTAAAATCCAGTTCAGTTCGATATCTGACCTGATGGTTCCGTATTTTGCAGAAATCTTAAAAGGTTATAATTACGTAATTGTTACCACAGCACAGTGCTTTTTTAAGAATGGGCTGAAAGATTATGTAATTGCAATTTAATAAAAATAATAATAATAAATATATTTTTCCACAAGTAGGTACATAATATTGTGTATTATGCCATATTGTATGCTAGCCTCTTCTAATACTTGAGCGTGCAAACTGTACCTATGAAGTTCGTAGTAGCAAAAAGTTAAAACAACTCCAACTGCCTGGTGGTTTGTCCATATTTGTCCTGGCCTTGTCTGTTAGGTGTCCGTAAAATAGGGTATAGGTTTTCTTTGGGACCAGTTTATTAAATCTATTTCAATTATTTTTTATTTATATTTCATAAAGCTATTATCTTTTGTAGATATAGATAGCCATAATACATTCCTTAAAAATTTAGTACGTCATATCTAAAGCTTTTAGGTATAGTAGATATTTTCACTAAGTAAGTAGATACCTACTTAGTTGTGAATGAATGTTTTAATCGTATCCTAAAACTTCCTGTTATGTTCTTAGAACGGAACCCTAAAAATGTTTTGCATTGCACCTGTCATAATTACGAAGACGGGGAAATGACGGTAGGTTACGTACCTTCTCAGATTCTGTCCACTTTGACTGGTCCCTGGCTTTTAGCCTACAGCCAGGGATCCAAGCTCTTTCTCCATCTTCTTTAGAAATATTTTCGTGTGTCTTTTACTAGTTTTACGGGACAAAAGTTTAAGTGTAAGTGGAAAGGTAGTAATGTAAGCGGATCATGCGCATACGCAGATGACGTCACGACATGTAGGTCGTCGAGCTTCTCACGAGGAGCCTTGGCTCGAATGTGTAACACTTAATAAGGAGGTTATATGGGTTTATTAGATCGTGTTTTTGATAAAAGCAACGAGGATACGTTATTGTGCAGATAAGGAAAATGCGGTTTGGTTTGCAGTTTAACTTCTGTTTAGGTTGCTAAGAATGTTCTTAATTTATACAGCCTTGCGATTCTGTAAAATCAGACATCTCACTTCGATTTTCATTCTCCCTTCACCTTTCACTGTGTATATGTCATCTCATACATTATTTGTCAAAATCTCGAAATTCGATGTGTCAATTTGAAAACTCACTCCGGATTCAGAATCGAGTTTTGACAATTAGCTTTATAGAATCGCAATGCTGTTATGATTATAGTTTTGATTTGATTTTACTAATGTATTTATGTAGTTGTAAAGCATTCGGTAATGTAATTTATTTATTCTTCTAATCACTTTTGTGTCAAAACTTGACCATATTAATTCAATAATTTTAAACGTAAATACTGTTCCGACAGCTGTCAGAGCTTTCAGAGAACATTATTAAAAGCTTTTAGATAATAAATGGTCAAGATATTTTCAAGGCCGAGACTTCCCACACTGATCTTTAAAACATTATCTATATTTATTATTTATCAGTAAGTAGTTGTTACAATACTTCCATCTCAAGCAAAGTATAACGCACAATTTTAAGAACTATTTATGAAAATAAATTATTGGTTACCCTTGACAGTCAGTTGTCAACCCTGCAATATAATAACACCTTGCAGGCAATAAATAAAAAAGCATAATTTGAAGTAACAATTCACCTTTATTTGCATAACAGAACACCATTTTATTTAGAGCTCCGAAGCTCTATTGAAGACAGAGTATGACTGTACTTTAGCTGAGTGATGTCGTAATGTAGAGTTAGTAAATTAGTGAGTCTGTTTTACGGCGCCTTTTCGCCCACTGTTCCGGACGTCCATAGGTCCAGGATCTAAGCATTATGGATTTTACCTACTATCTATTGTGTTACAAACATTTTTTATATTGTTCTTAACAACTTGAACAAAAATATTTTCCTAACTGCCTGACATATTTTATTAATTTCATTCTAAATTCCACAAACAAGAGAAGTATGTAAGTAACCTAAAGGTAAATTTAATGATTTAAGTCATTTGTATCAGTCATCCCACTGGAAAATACACGCCACGACCCCAGAAGTCAACCACCATAAATCATAGCTAGACAATAAACATGCTCATAGTTTCTATTCAACCATTTGCACTATTGGTGTCGAGTGCTGAATGACATGAATCTTATGAGCTTACAAACAAACAATTGATCCTATTGACCTTGAAAGTGACAGGACAGGTCAAGGTCAACAGTTTTGCCGCTGTCAATTGGACAGCAGAGACTGCTGATTTGATGTTTTTAATTTCGGAATGTTGTTTGATTGGGCGAGGGCGGGCGGCGCGACTTTGGTATTAACCTGCGACAGCATGCGTGCTGAAAACATTGCAAAATTTTGAATGCCGCCAGCTTTCGCTCTGTGTTTATCGGTTGGGTGTTGACAGGTTGTGATTTAATTACAGCGTCTTTTTTCCCAACCTTTTCGTTTTTACTTATGTACCTCTTACCTAAATTATGTAAAAACATCGCATTGCCTGTATTAATATATTTTTTAAAGATAGAATTGTGAAATTTGTGCCTTAGGAAATTTAGCTAAATTATAAAAATAACATTTTGTGTACCTTTAATACCTATAATTCATTATTAAAGCTATACCTTAGCAATAGAGGATGAGGAGGACTTTCAATGCATTTATTTATACCGTTAGTTGCAAAAGAGCGAAGCTTAAAGCTCCAATCGGCAAACTTGTTGCCAAATTCAATACAGAAGTTAAGTAGAAAATTGTATAACGCAAAAATAATAACTGCAATCTGTATCGTAATAATAAAAAAATATAACAACAAGAGTTGATAATGATACGTTTCGTTCTGAAGCCATCTGCTTGTTTACTTTATAAATTTAGGTCGGCGATGTTCAAGAATCGAGTCACTGACTTTGTTTCGTAACTTTATTTTTTATTATTTTATTACATAATACTTAAACATAAATATGTGTCGTCTAGACTATAGTTGACGTACCTACCTAGCTGAGTTACATTATAGCAATCTAAAGTTTTAAAGAATTCGCATATCTTTAACTCAGTAGTCTAGTGAGTCTAGGGTCAGTACGTATATGCTAAATGTTATCGTAAACCATCAGAATAAGGCGTTCTTCTATCGACAGGTATTTCTGTAAGGCCTATAGCCGACTGCTTGCAACATTTACCATTGCCACAGCCTCCGATGTAGGGCTCTGACCGCTGCAGGACTCACACTATGTAGGTAGTACAAAACATGACGAATGGTATGGCCACAAATAGCAAATATGTATTTGCTTTGTGGGTATGGTAGCCAAATCTAAGCGACTGAACCAATATAGGTATAACCAGTGGCGGATTTACAAATTTGCCGCCCGTAGGCCATTAAATTTTTGCCGCCCCTACTGACTTCTGAAATTCAATTTGTTAGTTTAATCCCGTTATTAGTATGATTGTGAACTTAATAATATTAATAATTTCTATGTCTATCTGTCACCAACTTCAAATGTTTCATCAAATCTTATTTAAGGTTCCGTACCTCAAAAGGAAAAAAAGGAACCCTTATAGGATCACTTTGTTGTCCGGCTGTCTTTTTCTCAGAAACGGGTAAAAATATCAAAGCTGACATTTCGCAAAGATATACAAGGTGGGCCAAAAGTAATCACCCCATTGGAAATTGCTCTCATTTGTACAAATGGCCGCCAATTTCAAATTTGTTTTGATATTGGTGGACTAGACAAATGCAGAATACAAGTTGACAAGCCATGGAAGCCACACTTTCCAAGAACGCCAAATAATTTTGTATATTCAGTTTTCGGGTCGCCTTTTTTTTCGTTTTATATGTAATTTTTCCCCGCAATATAGCCCGATTTAACCGTTTCAGACAGTTTTTGTGGGTGTTTTTTCAAGACCCGTGTTAATGTGAATAATCCCGTGTCTCTGGAAGCCCTTAAGGACAACATTCGACACGAGTGCGAGAATCTCTCGCCCGAAGGTCTCGCTGAATTGATGAGAAATGCCATAAAAGGAGCCCATAGGGCAATCAATTGTGACGGCGCCCATTTGGCCAATATCATCTTCTAGACTTTACCAATAAAATTTTAAATGTTCAAATAAACATAGTTAATAAAAAAACAGAATCGAAGTTTTTCATTTAGAAAAAAATTAGAGCCAATCAAGATAGCATGACTTCTTTTGATCCACCTTGTACAAATGTACGGCATCGACAAACTGGTAAAATAAATTAATGAAAAAAAAATGTTACCTTCCATACATGTAAAATGGGGATGATTTTTTTCGTTGGTGTAAGGTATTGTACAGGTCTTTCAAAAATATCAAAGGTCTTCTCAAACCATTTTTTTATTCAGTGACTGGTTTGCGAAATATTAAGCTTGAAACTGCGAATTCTTGGTAGACTCAAGTGACTGTTTGGTCCAAAAATATCACTGATGTACTTAATACATATGACAAAATTCCACATTATCCACATATAACTACCATTACAGCCGTTTCCAGTTTCTCCAAATTCGAAAGTATTCCCGCCGCTTCTTGTCGCGTTACAGGTTTTTTAGTAATATCATATTTGATTGATTTCAAAGAATATGCATGCCAAGAATCTCTTTAACTATTACATGCTTCTTTTCTGGCTGACCATCGTCTCAAATTCACTCTATTCCGGGTTTTGCCTTTCCCGATTTCACTCATTTATTTAAGCCAGCGTTGTGTCGAATTTACAAAAAAAAATCCTGAAGCAGCATGAAAAAGCGTCAATCTTGGCTAGTTTAAGACGTGACATAAGTTATGCATCGCGCTCACTCACATCGCGCAGCCTCAAGAGCGAGCGCGACGACGTAGAGCTTTTGTCACGACTTAAATGCGCCCCGTACTAGCCCGAGCCTGATTCAGCAGCCACAGTTGCCACTAAATTCAAAGAATTTAGGTACATACTGATTATATATGACAGTGCGTTTATTTATATGTAGATTGTGTACACGTAAATTTATATTAAAAAAATCTGTAAAATAAAAAATGCTAAATTTGCCGCCCCTCTAAATCTGCCGCCCTAGGCACTGGCCTTTTTGGCCTATAGGTAAATCCGCCACTGGGTATAACAAAAGATTTAGGTTGTCTATCGTTCAAAATAAATCTAATACTTACATAAAAAATATCTACTTTCCAGTTAAATTTTATATTTAATAACTTTCTTGGCCAAATTGGTGTAGCAGCTCTCGAGTTCTATCGAGATTAACCAAACATTAATTATTATGGTAATGTGCCTAACTAGGTAATCCTAGGTAATCCTGTAAATGACAAAAATATACATTTAAATCATACTAGAGTGTAACTTGTGTACGTATTTCATTTATATTTCATCAGTCAAAGCTTTTAAGTTAGAGTCAGTAAGTAGTCAGTATGGTCAACTATGGTCTGATCCAGTATCGATTGTGGGTTTGCGTCACTGCTCCAGCTCTGCATGAAACAACGCAGTTAGGAATGGTATGCGGTATTCCAGTTGCATTCAATTTGTAACTATCATATAGCAAATAATGTATGTTACAATATGGAAGTACCTATGTAAGTAACATTATAGGTACCTATAGTATAGTATAGTATAGTAATTTTATATGTATACAATTTTTTTTAGCGGGTCTAAATAGCGGGGCGAATAAAAATATAGATCTGACTACATCTGATCACCGAAGTAGTCTGACATTATTTTCTTCGCTTACCATTACAGCAAGTGCTTGATTTAATCGCAGTAATTTGTGTGGGTAGGTATCTTACCTTGTTAGCTCACAGGTTAGGACCTATTTAGACGGTAGCCTTATCTGAATGAATTGAATTTAATACAGATAGTTTAAGTAATTTATCTTGAAACTTAATAATAGTAATAAATTTATCTTTTGACGTTCCGAAATAGATTAGTTTCTTTCATATATGGAACTGTAGTTGGTTATTGATCGATCAAAGTTGGCTAGTATCTTAAACATAGTTATATCAACCGTCCTACGTAGTTATAAACGATCCATTAGGCATGCCTTATTTTTGGTTACCTAATCAGCACTTATCTCTGTCGCGACGTATGGCCATGTCCAGTCAATAAAGCTATGTCATGCCATCCCTTAGTGTCCACTTTATTCAACGAATTAAGAAAGCCTTTTGCTAGGAATAGCAAAATCTATTGTATCGCGATACAGTTTTTTTTTGTTCAGATGACCCCCTGTGTCACTCTGTTTCGGCTTAGTATACCCTTTTTGCAACATCCTGTATAATATATCCAATCAAAGCACTTGGATGAAGTTTTTTTTTAAATTGTATACTTACCGGATGTTAGTGTAGCATCGTGTATTGTATTTCTCGCCGGCCGGCGGCGCGGCGCTGCGGTCGCCAGGTGTTGCCGTTGTTACGCAAAGCCCTCAATATCCGCCGCGGGCATTGCGCGGTCAATGTCGGATCGGATTCTTAAGAATACACTTATGTAAGTTATTCGATAATACGATACAATATACCTATAGATGTTATAAGTAGAATGGATTGTGTAGATACGTAATACAATATATTATTATAAATAAGAATTGACTTATGAAAAATAACAATAGTAGCTACTCTAATATGGGTACATAAGTATACTTGCTATCATGAACGTACCTACTCATAATATGGAGATTGAGATATTACTATTCTATTTTCGGTATCTGTTCACTTCACTTCTACATAAACCTAGGTACAACAGGAGAAGTAACTTACTTAAATAGTTAAAATATTAAGTATACAATACTTCATCTAGCGTCCTTACTCCTCATCATAAAGCTCATATCACTTATTTGCATTTATGACAGCAGTAACTGTCAAGTATAGGGTATGAATCCACATTAGAACGTTTCAAACGGATTAAAATTATAAGTAACATAATCTGAAAATAACGTGCTAATTGCTATAATTAGTGCGATACTAATGTACCGAAGGAGGTATTAACGAAATGATTGAAAACGGTCATTTAAATGTAAGTCAGGTGGCAATGTATTTTATTACCTCGTAAGATAATTATTTCTCTACATCTACACATGGTACTTACTTATTTATGCAAATTATAGAGATTTATTTTATTTATAACTTCGTATTTTTTATGGCTTCTATCATAAAATTAGCAAAAGCTTCATTTACATAATTACATCGATATTTGTATAGAGCTGTAGATGGGCTTTTCCTTTTCGCAGTGGTGAAAGGATTAGCAAGTCAGATTAGTATCAGCCGCTGACTGACAGATGTGACTTAAACAACGTATTACGTTCTTAATTACAGTTTACCATTGAAATTTTCAGCAACCCTGTGTTGGCTGGCGGTGGCGATTTTATATGTACTTAGTCGTAAATGATGTATAGGTATTAACAACAACCTACATGTACTCATGTATCTGGGCTGTTCGCTAATTGGTGTTCAAACCGCCAGTTGCTACAGGATGTTCGATGCATGGTAGATTACTTTCCTTAGTTTCTAATACAATGTAGATAAATTAAAAACTTGAGTATTTGGCAACGTTTATTGACTAAGGTAAAAAGAAGAAAATATATGTACTTATTTAATTATTTATCTTAAAAAAAACTTCCAATTAAAACTGTTAATTATGGATGACGTTCTTGTAAACAAAATAAATACGCATTTAATTCAGGATTAGGTATACAAACGTGAATATTTAGAAAAAAAACATTACAAAATTACACCATCATCATCATCATCAACTAAAACTACCAAACCACAGATTAACATTAAATCATCAATTTATCACGTAGCAACGTCCGTATGTGCAATGTATTGCTGCAAAACTTACAAGCACTGATTCACTAAATTGATGAGAGGTATTTAGAATCTGAGAACTATAAAAAAACAAACAATCCAATGACCTTAGAAACTTAAAATTCTCGTGTTTGTATTTTTTTCTCTGGGAAATCCAGTCCAGTGATGTATTGAGGTACATATGTACTAAGTACCTATATATTATGTACCAGATTGTACCTATACAGTGTTATAGAAGGACACCATTGATTCATTTATTTGATTGTATCGAATTAATTTGCATATTTGTATTGTCTTCGGTATAAACGTGTACTTTAGTAATTATTTTCCACTGTATTTTTATGTTACGAATTTCACAAGGACTTCCGCGCTTCCTTATTCCGGGTATCAACTAATAATTGTTCACATCCTTGGTGTTTTCCAAGTTATAGAGAACATAATAATTCAGAGAGAGAATTAAATTCAGAACATAATACTTGGCTACCCGTCAAATTATCTATGAAAGAAAACTGGAACATTAGTTCAATAGAATACACTTTTTTTTTTTACATACACTAAAAATAACAATAAATTAAACAAGTAGTAACTTAATTAGAGTACCAAAGGCGGTCGTATCACTAAAAGCGATCTCTGCCAGACAATCTTTGGATGGTTGGAATAAGAGATTGACATTGGGTGCAGTGTACATGTTAAAAGGAATGTAGTTTAATTAATATACTACACAGTAACTAAATCTTTAGTCATACCTATCGAGCAATTTAAAAGCCAATAACACCTAGCTCTTACTTCACATTTTAATTCGAATCAACATGTCCTCAACTGCATTTCGCAAACAAACCAGTAGATTTTAATCTAACTGGTGCATGTACTGCGTCTTAGCTTAAAATAGCATGTGGATTAAATTTGTAGGCTGGACCAGTTTTGAGCAACATCGGACTGGCACTTTCGAGCTTACATGTTGCGTAACCATTATTGTTTATTGATACTTATTGAAATAAGAGCACAAATGTAAGGATTATTATCAAAGTATTTGGAGAGGAAAACACATGATTTTATAAGCTTAATTAAGTTAGTTTTGAAAATAAAATAACATCTAAACAAGGTACCCACATAGCTATAATATATATTGAGTATTAGATAATTAGTACTATTGATATTGAGCATATCTTAATATAACTATAGTAAATAAACTTTATCCGTGCGTGCGTGCGGCCACTCCCCTCTTAAGCAAACCTCACAATGTTATTTTTACATATATTTTGATAGGAAATCATTGGATAGAATCTATAAACAGGTCAAGTTCCCGATAGATATCTTTATTGAATATAAGTAGATCGAATATAAAGTTAAATATGTAACGTAATTGCAACCTCATAAAGTATATTCTGCATTGCAAATAGTAATAGCACGTTTAACTGGCTACTTACACGGTCAACCTAGTGTATTTCGACCATAAATCTTATGTCGGCACCTGTTAGCCATTTTAGTCATTACACACGGCTTGATATATGTTTCTAAAGCCTTTGAAAATGTTAGAAAAACTTCAAGACACCAAGGACAGCGTATGCGGTCATTTATTATGGATTGCGGCTGTACAATACGACTTGTTGGCTGTTCATTGTATGATAAACCGCAAAATTTAAGAACGTATAATATAAACATGTTTCTAAAGTTATCTCACCAACAAACCATTCAGTTCATAGATAAACAGCAGTACCATTATTTCCAGGACTTCCGAGCGCTGCTCAAGACGAAGCACGTGCAAGGTCTAGAGGTATACAATGCTCACCGCTCGCTCAACCGCACGAGGGTCCAGACCCTGGTGTCCGACGCGAGGGCTGCCCTCAGCAGTGCCGGCTCCGGACCGCTACTGCTGTCTCTACCAGCCCATGCGGAGTTATTGGCCAAGTACTACGACCTTCGCGAGCTGGTGAAGGTCGCCGATCTGATGGTGTTGGAGACAGAAGCCCTGGGCTTAGAGAAGAAGATGACCTATCACCCGAGTCGCCTGAGCGGCGTGTGGGATATGATGAATACGGTAAGTTTTGAATGAGTATTGTTTGAGGGTTCCGCTCATCTCGCATAATCTTTATTGACCAAAACCCATTTCGCATAACTCGTATGGTCTAAACTTTTTTGGCCGAACCATCACTTTGCCAAGACTTATGTGGCATAAGGCTCGTTTCGTCTAAAACTCTTTAGGCACAATCTTTAAACACCTAAGTTTCGTTTGCTCAAATTTATGTTCGTCTATACCTATGTATAATCTTGTTTCTCCTAATGTTATCTTAATAAATAATATATTAAGTATGTAGTAAATGTACAAATTGTGGTATTTTTCTCCTACATCCCGAAAATCACGATATTGTATGATCAAAAAATCGAAAGTTAACGACCAATATAATTATTACAAACCCCATGAGATCGAAACCTAAAAATAGGTGCGACGACGAGCAAAGCGAGGAGGAGCGTGTTAGGTGCACATGTTCATCAAAACCAAAGCGGACCGCAGCGAAGCGGAGCGGAGCGTTTACCAAACACCGGAAACAATACAAGGCACCAGTTTGCGCTATGTAGGGAGACGCTCCGTCAAAGTTAAAGCCAAACGAATATTATTACTTTGTATAAACCTATGCCATAGCATTATTAGGCTATTCAAGATTTGGCCATACCATTATTTGGCTAAACAATGTTATGCGAAATAACTTTTTACTATAAAACGAGATTTATGCCATACGATTTTCGGCGTAACGAGACTTTGACCAAACGTTACTATGCAATACGAGATTAGGCAAATAAATCTTATGCTAAAAAAAAACCGGCCAAGTGCGAGTCGGGCTCGCGCACAAAGGGTTCCGTAGCAGCAATTAAATCAACCTATCTCAAAAACTATAAGAGATACTTTGATCAAACCAAAAATCGTTGAAAGAGTTAATTAGCATGCATCACCTCAATGTTTTTTTAGAATTTTATACCCCGTAGTTATAAAAATAGAGGGGGGGGGACATACTTTTTACGACTTTGAGAGCTGATATCTCAAAAACCGTTCACTTTAAGAAAAATGTTTTTTAGAAAACTTTATATCATTTTAAAAGACCTTTCCATTGATACCCCACACGGGTATGTACATCGAAAAAAAAAATTTCATCCCTCAGTTACATGTATGGGGGGCCCCACCCCCAATTATTTTTTTTACTATTTAGTGTCATATTTTTGTAGCGGTTCATACAACACATATTCCCATCAAATTTCATCACTGTAGTACTTATAGTTTCCGAGTAAATCGGCTGTGACAGACGGACAGACGGACAGACGGACAGACGGATATGACGAAACTATAAGGGTTCCGTTTTTGCCATTTTGGCTACGGAACCCTAAAAAGGTAGAACCATTGTTTGAAGTTGAGTTCGCCTGAAGTAGGGTAGATAGCAAGCGATGGCTTTGTATTGTTGCTAATACTTTTAAGTACCTATATTTGATTTTCGACGACTTCTTGAATAGCCAATGGCCACCGGTAGTGGTTAGGTGAAAAAGAACAGAAGGGCTAGTACGGGTCGCATTTAAGACGTGACAAGAGTTTTGCATCGCGGTCACTCACATCGCGCAGCCTCAAGAGCGAGCGCGACGGAGAAATTTTGTCACGTCTTAATAGCGCCCCGTGCTACAGGGCCAGGAAGAGTATAGGAGGAGGGCAGGAGAAACCTAATGTCCAGGACTAATGATGCTGGCTGATGACTATTACCTATGGTGTAATAGGATAGGTGCCTAATACGTATAAAATATAAATTCAGGCTGGTTTACAATTTACAAATCCATCAAAGCGAGATGCTGTCGTAAAAACACTATAAATGCTAAATAGGTGCATATACGGTATAGATTGAAGTGTATAATTACAAGTTTTAATTTTAATGGTTCAAAGTTAAGCACTAAAGATGAGCTGCCAATACCTAACTGACCCAGATAGTGCCACTAAAATGCAATAATATTGAGCTGAGCAAGTCGTCGTTAGTTATCCGAAATTGACGTTTACTTCAGAGAAATAAGACCGAGGATAAGTAATGTTTTCAACACCGGTTTACCTTCGTCCTGCTAGTGGGACGTGGCTTACTTTTTTCAATTCTACACATACGTGACAGATATAGCAATGAAGATAGATATTGCGACCCTGTATGTTTAGTTACTAATAGGTTTTAAGATTTTTAATTTATAATAGTGATTTGCAACCTGTCGAAACTTTAATATCAGTAGGTACCTAAGTATCGATTTGTTTGACTATTCAAACAAATCGATACTTCGGTACCTACACAGTTTAAAGTAGTAGTAGTAGTATAACGTACCACTTTTAAATCAATTTCGAGTTCATAAAACTAAATAAGTTAGTTCTAGGTTAAGGGGGTGTTCCAATCATAGACTTCGTATATACTGGCGTAATACTAAGTCTATGGTTCCAATAGTATTCATCGTTATGGACACATTCATAAAATATTTAACATCACAAAAAATCAGCTGATCTTTATCTTAAATTTTATCTAGCTTTTGTCGTAAGCCCGTTAAAACTCTACAATCCCTTAACTTCACACTCTACACATTTCAGGATTCCGTAGTGGACCTGGCGGTCGGGCTCGGGGTTCCGGCGTCCAAGCTGGTGATCAGTCTGCCGGCGACGGCGCGTCAGTTCACGCTGGTCAACGAGACCCTCAGCACTCCGGGCAGCCCTACAGAGGAGGAGGAACCCAGGGTCATCGACCAGGCGGAGCTGTGCCGGCTGCTGCAGAAGGGACGGTGGACATTGGAGCGCGACCAGGATCTGTCGGGGCCTTATGCTTTCCAGTAAGTTGATTGGGTGTTTTTTAAGTCTTCCCTAAGCTCTGTGACACGAATCATAGGTACTGCTTAAGTACTTACATAAGTTTTATGTCTGTAGGTAGGTAGTACTTACTTTAGTATAAGGTAGTGGTAGGTACAGGTGTTTCAAAATGGTATATACCTAGCAGTCCGAAAGGACGTGACTTAGGTCGATATTCTGACCAATTTTTGTAACATGCTGTAGAGTCTAGAATCGTACCTAGCTCCTAGAATAATTTATCGACTTCAAACTTAAATAATTGTAAATCCTCGTATAAATAATTGATTCATATAGGATCCTACAGTAAATTCTTTTCATAAATCCAATCGTTACCTTTCACTTACAGGAACAAAACCTGGATATCATTCGAAGACTCCTCCTCAGTGGACGTGAAGGGTAAATACGCGCGAGTGCGTGGTCTAGCCGGCCTGGCGTTGAAGCAGGCGGACCGAGACGGGGAGACGCCCTGTGGAGCCACCATCAAGGCGGCACTAGCTAAAGTGCTGAACCAGCAGAGTCGGGCACCGAGGGCATTGGTGTTGAGGTAAGTGTACAATCAAACATATTGAATGAGTAATATTACAGGCGAGATCAAATGAGATGGTTGGTCATGGAGCCCTTTCGTTCAAATTTATAAACGCTAAACAAGAGAGTTGGAAAGATGGGCGGTTGGAAAAACCGGTAATAACTATAGGTACCGAAGTCGCTTGATCAACACGTTTAACGTGCTGCATTTCAGGCAGGAAAAACAGGGACTAAGATAATCATGACTACAACAGTCGTTCAATTTTTGTTTTTTTATAAGTAGTTCCCTCCTTCACACCCCAATCCTCTAGTAATGTATCAATCCTATCTCCTCAGGTCCTTAGAACAAGAGATCCTGGCGGCCCCGCACGGCGCGCTGGAGGCGCTGCAGGTGTCCCCCTACCGGATCACGCAGGTCGTGGACTCCGACGGACTCATACATTCCGTCAGAGAGGTATGTGTTACTGATATATGCTTTTAGCATTAAGTTCACCTGATTGTACACAATTACATTTGTATATTGTGCAATAAAAGAATAAAATAAAAAAAATATTATAGGATTATCAGAATTTATGTATTGACTGTACGCTATTAAAATAAACTTTGGAATTTGTCTGAATAAGGGGTAAAAGTTACAAGTGTAAGCTGTCTGCAGTATGGCAGATATGAGACATTGCTATGAACTTTATTGGTGTACTTCGCTTTGTATCGACTCAACCGCTCAAAAGTGCCAATGTCTCACTTTTTATAGTTCTTATAATTTTAGATTTTTTGACTTTGGTGAATCCTTGTACGGACCGTACGGACGAAGCATTGTTACTATAAGAGTGGGTCAGGTTTCTCTGCACCTGACCGTACATATACGTAAATATTTCTTATCTTTATCTATCTTTATTTTTACGTATTCGTGTGTCATTAATTCAGGATTACACCCGAAACACCAGATTCCAAGAGCGACACATCCATCAATCCTATTGACCCCATATTTCCACTACAAAGCACAGCAGCATCGCATCCTCTCCATTGATCCACTACTAAAAGCACACTACAGCATTCCATTCCCTAACGTCGACCACCTCTCCGCAGGACACCCGCACGGAGTTCTCGTGCACGCGCCAGGGCTACTTCGTGCACCCGCGCTCTTGCGGCCGCTTCTACCGCTGCGTCAAGTTCGACCAGCTGTCGCCGGAGTACACGGTAGGTCCAGGGGTTCTACATGAAAACGCATCGGAAAATTGGGATCGAAAGCCTTGCTATAATAATTCAAGAAATAGAAGCTTCAGAAGCTCCCAGAAATGACTATACATCTGAATGGATACTACAGCTATTTCCCATCAGCTATGTTTGGCTTCAATCGGTTTTCCTATGGAAATTTTGACGTATTTTCATGCCATTTTGCTCGGCACTCACGAAGAGTCTAAATAGACCAAAACTGACGCACATATTTTAGAATGCTGTCGCACCTATCTAAACTTCGATTTCGATTACTTATCTGTTTCTGCTGACCTTAACTTCACCTCCAACGCCCCTTTTCCCCAGGTGTTCGAGTTCGACTGCCCCTCCGGCCTCGCGTTCGACTCGCGCTACGAGGTGTGCGTGTGGCCCGGCAGCCTGCCCGACGCCAGCGCATGCGCAGGCTCCTCCGAGATCGCACCCGTGCCCAGGACCAGATTCGTGTGCCCGGACCATGAGGGTATGCAGTTATGCACTAGCACTATACCTACTTAGCTATACTGCACCTCTTTCTGTACATTTGTTGATGGACACGAGCAATGGTCGAAGTCAATGACTGTATATCACCAATTGTCCCCATGTATCGATGGATGTTACATTATAAACATCAAAATTATATGTACCTAATGGATATTGCTGATGAAAATTATAGACGTGTAACCTAACCTTCGGATGAATTTAAGAACCTATGCCCCAATTACTCCATTGTCGGTTATCTATCCGACCACGGATTGGTTCATCAATGATATCATCGTCATCTCCATATAACATTTTTGACAGATGTGACAAAAGTCAACCACTAATACCTACCTACCTTGTTATGCTCTAACCGACTTTGGAGAAATTGGCACTAATCCTGCTCTCATAACTTAGATTCTAAAGTTTAGAACATCAACAACCTAACTAAGGCCTTATGTATGTGCAGGTTACTACGCAGACCCTGAGAACTGTCGTTGGTTCTTCGCGTGTCTAGACCACGGCACGTCGCCTCTCAGCGCCTACGAGTTCCGCTGTCCTTTCGGCCTCGGCTTCGACGCGGACCGACTCAAGTGCGACTGGCCCTGGCTGGTGCCTAACTGCGGGAACGTGGGGCGCTACGAGGCTCAGGCGCATGGGTTCAACAGCGCCGTTTTGACTGGTGAGTACCTATTTGAGTCTTTGTATGTTTTTTGGGGACAAAGTATGTTACTTTGAATGTGCAAAGAAGGGAATGTATTGGTCTAAATATAAATAAGCTCAAGTAAGATGACCATAGCATAGTGATTCGTTGTTCTATACTCTTGGATGTACCCGAAGGATGAAAATAGGCCATATACAACGCTGCAATATAGTTTCTGCAGAGGAAGTAAAACAGTAAAATATGGCGTAGCTATTGATATAACGAGTACCTATGTTTATATGCGCAAAATAAAGTCAACTAAATAAACTTTTTCCTATATTCCAGGCGCATCCGGCTACCACGGACAGACGGCTGAAGCGGTAAACGTAGCAGCTCACCAGAGTCTGGCTTCAGGCGCCGCACTCAACAATCTCGTCGGAATCCAAGGAGGCTATCTCAGCCAGGCCGACGCTTTGGACGCTAACTTCATAGCATCCCAGGAGTACCACAGTGGAGGTGTCAGCGCTTTAGGTTTCGGACAAGCCTTTCAAATCGGCCATGGAAATGGTGGTGCTCAATCTGGTGCACTAGCATTTCAAACCGCACAAGCTGGTGGTGTAGGACTAGTGCAACCCACCAAGTACAGCGATGAGGGCAAATATTCCAGTGGTTCCTTATTGCTCGACGACTACAGGCTACCGACCGGACAATCTAACGCAGGTTACGTTCAACAAGCAGCCGGTTTTGGAGCTCAGTACAACAACGGGTACAATGGAGCTGTTGGTTCCAATTCCTATTCCACTTCATCTTTGTCCTCGAATAATTATGACCAAAACAAAGGTATTCAGTACCAAGCTGCTGCAGGTGAATATTCTGATGCCGATAACTCTGGTGCGTACGTTCACGATACCACCGGTGACCACGCGGAGCCCTACAGACATGAAGATGCGCCGGCAGTACCCTACATACATGATGGAGCCGCCTACAAAGATTACAATGACTACCAGGAAAGCAGGCGATACAAGGAATCTTCCCAAGGAGATTATGCAGGAAAATATGTTCACGATACTAGTGGACAGTACGACTCTGAATCTGGCAATTACAATGGTCAATTAGGAGGGTCGTACAACACTAAATACTCTGATAATAGTGGAAAGTATAACGCTGACTACTCCGGGTCATACAATGGCGATTACTCAAGCCAAATAAATACAGCTGGAAAGTATGTAGCAGGTATCTACCAAAATGCAGGGCAAAGCAATTTATACAGCGTTTCCAATATCGGAAACGTAGGAACTGCAAGTCTAAATAGCCAAGGAACAAGCGGGTCTAACATTGAACAGTACCATGGAAGTTATGCTGGCGGCAACAGCGGACAATATCTAACAGACGGAAAAGCATACACCGGCGCTTCTCATACACTAGCTGCTGGATCAGTGAACGTTGGTTTAGTAGGAAAAACTACTCTGGTTGATGCGGCTTATGAAGGAAACTCGCGTAGCAATTACCAGAACTATGAAACTCAAAATGCTTACAGCACTGCATCACAGTCTCAGTCGTACAACGGGTATGATGTAGCCCACCAGTCTTTACAAAATGGTCAGCTAGGCTACATATCACAACCAGCTGTGTCTATTAATCATGTAGGGACTGATTCACATAATCTTGATGGATACATTTACCACACAACCCCAACTGCATCATTAGCGCCGACCACCGCTAGACCCATTGCAGTGACCACGGCTTTACCAGCTGTCACTACAACTTACAAAACTACCTACGTACCAGCAGCACCCACGACTAGCATTAAACAAATATTTGGCATCTCCCAACCAGCTGTTACATACGTCCAGCCAACAGTCATCCCTGTTAAACAATACGTGACTCCGAGCATTGAGGTGACTGGATACAACCAAGCCGTTGACTATCAATCTTTCGAAAATAAACAAATCGTAAATAATTACAACGCTGAAGCTTCTGTCGCAAAATCAGAGTCCGCGGGTTACGATTATTCAAAGCCGAGTATTAAATTTGAAGAAGGAGTAAGTACATACAGCACCCCCGCACCCGCCGTCCAAGTATCCACCTACCAGCCGCAATCGTTTAACCTGCAAACTGTCCACAATGTTGAATCTGTACACTTTGGATATTCCACTCCCGCCCCAGCAATTGCTGAAGCTGTTAAACCTAGTGTGGAGGTGACAGGATACAACCAAGCGGTAGACTATCAATCTTATGAAAACAAACAAATTGTTAATAATTACAACACAAATACAAAAGAGTCGGACGGTTACGATTACCCAAAGCCGAGTGTTAAATTTGAAGGAGTTAGTACATTCAGTACTCCTGCACCAGCTGTCCAAGTGTCGACCTTCCAGCCACAATCATACAACCAACAAACAGTTCACAATGTTGAATCAGTCCACTTCGGTTACTCAACTCCTGCCCCAGCATTAGCTGTAGAAGAGCCTTTCAAAAAGGTGGTGGCCTATACTGTGGGGCCCCAACCAGTTGCTTTTGCTCAACCAACTGTAGAAACATACGCTCCTCAATCGTTCAGTTCACAAACAATTCATCAAACAAACGCAGCTAAAGATGATTTTGGTGTTGAAAATTATCACCAGAACAGGGTGGAGGTCGCGTATGAGCAGCCAAAAGCCTTCGTTCAGTATAGCACAGTACAACCAGCTATAGCAGTCCAGTCAGGAGTGTCAGAATACCAGCCCCAAGTGTACAGTCAGCAGACGGTACACAAAGTCGACACCAGCCAAGTTCAAATTAAATCTGAAGAAGCATCAGGATACGACTACCCGAAGCCAGCGGCGAAATTCGAAGAAGCACCGAAACTGATTGAAGTTTCCACCGCACGACCAGTAGTAACACTATCCACATACAAGCCGCAATCTTACAGCCAACAAACTATACACAAAGTTGAATCAGACACCTACTTCCCAGTTTCATCTACTGCTCAACCTAAAGTAGAATTACAATATCAGCAACCTTCGGTATCTGTTTATGACAATCCGATTCTGAAGTATACACAGAAGATTACTCCTGTATCGTACGTGAAACCTGTGGAGGTAACTCAAACTTATCAGCCCACAGTACAACAACATGAGGTCAAACACCATATAAGTCAACCAATCCAATATGAATCGGTACAACAACACTACAACACAGTAAATCTACAAGACTATTCGTACAGTCAGCCAGAAATACAGAGGGAGTCTTTTAAGTCTGGTATCAAATATTCATTAGCAAGTGACGTGTCTCATCAAATAATTAATCATGGAATTGTGAACAATCAATATAACGCCAAAAAAGAAGACGTTGTGTTCGTATCCAGTACGCCATCAACTCTGGCTTATGAAGAGCATTACAGTGAATATGAAGCGCCTAAGAAAATAGAAACATATCAAGCACCAGAGTACGTACCTCCGAAGAACAATTACCAAGAGTCTTACACAGTATCGACGGCATCTACGCCAGTAATTCAAAAAGTTCAGAGTTATCAGGCTGCCGAATACGTTCCTGCTAAGAATGATTATCAAGAAACTTACACTGTTTCTACAACATCTCCACCGGCCGTACAGAATTACAGATCTCAAGAATATGTGCCCCAGAGGCAAACATACAAAGCTGCAGAATACGCTGCCCCAAAAATAGTTTACGAGGAGTCTTACACTGCTTCTCCAGTAGTACACCAACAGATTTCAGCGGTCCAAGATCAGTACGATTACAAGCAGCAAGATTATTCACAGCAATATGAATACTCACAAAATGTTGCACCAGTCCAGCAGACCTCTTTTGCCACTTCTTATGTAAAACAACCTAAGACAGTGGAATCGTTCCACATTTCATCTTACCCGGCTTCGTCCGTAACCGTAAAACCCATATCGTATCAAAGTCCTGAGATTCAAGTTGGCTACAATGCCGAAGAATACTTGCCACCCGTAGTGACTACTGCCAGACCGGTGACTACAACCTATGCCCCGCGAACGTACTCAACAACCACTACACGAGAGTACTTGCCCCCTACTTCAGAAGCCAACAACGATAGAGAATATCTACCACCTAAGGTTGACAACACTTATATACCTCCATCGACAACTTCTCGACCAGTTTACAAGTCTACCCGCCCGTCAACCACTTACAAATACGTAGAGTCAACCACTTTCCAAGCTCCTGAATACTTACCGCCTCAAGAAGATGAAGACTCTAATGTAAACTTCCAGAGTTTCGGCCTGAGGAACAATCCCTATCAAGAATATACAGTAAACAAAGCGGAAGCACCTAGAATTACATCGACAATCGTCCCAGTTACAAGAAAGCCAAATTTGGTGGTCGAAACCGCAAAAGCAAACCTCCTTGGATTTGGTACTGTTGGACCTGATGCTGGTTTAGTATCTACTGATTATGTATCGAGCACTGAGTCATATCCCCCCATCACACAAAAGGTCGTAACATCTACCTATCCTCCCGCGATTAAAAAAGGATTAGTTGAAATTAACCCGAGACCAGTGCCAGCCAGAAGAACAAAGCCTAAAGTTGCTGTTGTTACAAAAATAAATGACTTCAATCCGCTTCTGGTCAGAAAACTTGGAGCCGTCTGTAGTTGCCAGTCTCCAGTTGTAGTACTTAAAGGCAGGCGACCGAGTGTTCAGGTTCAGGATTACGATGTGGACTACAGTAATGATTATGATGATGCCGGCAGGGGAGATATTGGTAGCGAAGATATTGTCAGAACATCTTACAAGGAAAGTCGACCTGCTAGAATAAAGTCTGTAACGGTATCGCCCATTCCTACATCCACTTTCAACCCTATCATTGTTCCAGATGATTCATACTACCAAGACATTTCTGGCCCTAACGACTACAATGTAGACATTACACCAAAGAACCGGGAGATATATTCTGACAGCTATGTTTCCAGTACCCCAGCTGTATACTCATCAACCACTGAGAAGGTGTACACAATTAGACCAAGAGTTAAAGCTGTCACAGTTGCGCCTACATACCGAACTGTTTTACTGAGGGAACCACAATCAACTCCAGCTATCGTTGTTAAAGACAGCCAGGAAAGTCATGCCAGTACTGTGGATTCAGCTACTTTCGACAGATACGGCCCTGGAGGCTTGAGGAGCCGTGATGAAACTCTGCAAGGATCAGTGGACTGCCAGCGAGCTGGTCTGTTCCGTCATCCGAAACAATGCAACAAGTTCTATGCTTGCAGATGGGACTGCACCAAGCAGAGGTTCACCCTGCATGTGTTCAACTGCCCCGTGCAACTTACATTTGATGCCTCCATAGGGGCGTGCAACTGGCCGAGCCAGGGGCCTGCCTGCCAGGGAGACACTCTTCTTACCAATACTCTCTAAGCTTAATATTTAAACTAATGTTGTGCCATCGAATTTGTGATAAAATGTGATCCAACTATCCACATGTTGCCGTATTAGCTGCCTTAATTATCGAGATGGACATACCTCTCTTAATCTGTTTTAGATGCTTATTATTTATTTGTTGTGTTTATTTAATTAATAGTTGATTATTTATTACTCTTGTCACAAGGCTCAAGTTGGCCTAGTTTTGGAATTATGAAATTTTAGCTGATCATTAGTTACCATGTCTAGTTCATCAACTCTTTTAATTAATGTTACGTTACGTCTTGTAAAATAGTGAAGTCATTTTTGTGTTTTTTTAATTGATAGAGATATGCTGTAAATATAATATTTTTATTCAAAACGTGTTTTATTTTATACGATAGACACAACAACAAGCAAAATAAGAAAAATACATGATTTATAACAGTAGGTATGTACTTATAGGAGTAGTACTGTTAGTATATAATTATATATAAGTTTAGTATATAATTTACTTAAATATTCAGTGAGACTGGTTTCTCAACCGCCTCCAGAACACCTTGGTATTTCTTCAATACCTCGTTCACTTCTTCATCGATAAATTCAGTAACTTGTTCTGGTGCTCTGCCTATGAAGGTTGATGGTTCAAGCAGACTGTCCAACTTCGGAATAATAGGCTTAAAGTAAGGGTCTTTCTTGACTCGCTCGATGAGGTCATTGTCTTTACCGTGCTGTTTCACCTGAGCACCGGCTTCGTGAGACAACACTCTGATCTTTTCATGACAAACTTGCCGGTCTCCACCAGCTTGCACCATAGCCATGATAATATTCTCGGTAGCCATGAACGGTAGCTCCTGGGCAATATGGCGAGCAATAACTTTAGGGTAGACCACGAGTCCTTGGCAAATGTTCAGCAGAGTCAGTAGGGTAGCATCGGCAGTGAGGAAGCCTTCAGCTAGAGTGATACGGCGATTGGCGGAGTCATCCAGAGTGCGCTCCAGCCACTGGACAGCGTGAGTGTTGGCTGCATTCGAGTGCAGGGAGATCAGGTGGCGAGCCAACGCGCAGCAACGCTCAGATCTCATGGGGTTCCTCTTGTAGGCCATAGCACTGGACCCAATTTGAGATGCTTCAAATGGCTCCTCAATTTCCTTTCTGGAGGCCAAGATTCTAATGTCTGAGCACATCTTATGAACTGTGGCTCCCAAGCCAGCTAGTGCAGAAATGACCTCTAAGTCTACTTTCCTGGAGTAGGTTTGTCCAGTGACGAGGTAACGCTTGTCGAAGCCGGCTAGTTTGGCGACTTTCTCGTCGAGAGCGCGAACCTTGGCAGTATCCCCGTTGAAGAGAGTGAGGAAGGAAGCTTGGGTACCTGTGGTGCCCTTGACTCCTCGGAAGCGCAGGTCGTCGCGGGCGCGGGACAGGGCGCGCTCGTCCATCAGCAGGTCGCTGAGCCACAGCGAGGCTCGCTTGCCCACCGTCGTGAGCTGAGCGGGCTGCAGGTGAGTGAAGCCCAGGATTGGAAGGGACCTGGAAAGGAGAGTTATTCATTTCAATAAGGATTCAAAGTTTTTTTTATTAATGACAACCATCATGAGTTCTTGATTACTATCGTATCGTTATGAGCATTTCTAAAAAAAAATACGTGGTACCATCTGACCAAAATCAATCAACCAAAACTCAAAAACTCCTAAACAACCACTCACTTGTACTCATCAGCGAACTTGGACAATCGGCTGATGATGGCAGCGAGCCGCGGCAGCAGCAGGTCCAGCCCGTGCTTGAGCGTGATGAGGTCGGTGTTGTCGCCCACGTAGCACGAGGTGGCCCCCAGGTGGATGATGGGCGCCGCCTTCGGGCAGCGCTGGGCTAGTGTGTGCACGTGCGCCATCACGTCGTGGCGGACCTGGGTACATCAGGATAGTTATAATGGCCAAAGATTTGTATCACGGACGAAAGCATATAGCTTATCTGTATGACATCCCGCTGCTGCTTGAGTAAAATAAAGATGGAAAATTTCATAGGATTCTTTTTGCTCTGGCGTGGCGAAAGTAACCAGGACCAAGGACCATAGGTTGATACTGCTGGTATGACATAATAATATAATAATGTAAAAATTGTTGAGAAAAATTTCACCAGCTCATCCTCCTCTTTATTTCCAGCTCTTGAGACGTTACTACTCTTGACCTTGTAGGTCTATGGTGGTTTAACAACATTTTTGCTAATTGTGGTGTCCTCTGAAAGAAGCCTAGTGGTTCATCAATTAATAATGAAGCGATATGCACTTATGCACCTATATTCTCTGTTTGCTAACCTTCTTCTCCTGCTCGGCGGCGGTGGCCCAGTCGATGTCGTGCACAGCGCCCTCCAGCTCCGCGATCTGCTCCTCCGAGATGTCCAGCCCGAGCTCCTGCAACCAACAACAGTACATTTACACTAACCATTAAATACGGTACTGGCTGGATGAGGGAGGCCGAGGACCGAGTGTTGTGGCGCTCCTTGGGAGAGGCCTATGTCCAACAGTGGATGATTATTTACTGATGATGATGAGCTATTTAATAAAAAAGAGCGTTTTTTATCACTGGAAAATCACATTTTATGTTATGTGAAGCCTTCTAGAATTTCTACAGGAGGTGTCTTTTACCGACTGTGCGTTACCCACATCCGTCAAAGCCTATCTTCAGCTGTTAGGCTGTAAACATAGTACATTATGATCTGTCACAAAATACCTACTGTTGTTGTTAAAAAGTTGTGTGGCGTGCAACGGAAAACCGATTAAATTTCTAACTTAGAACAAACAGAATATCAATTCTTAGGCACCTAAGTAGGTAGTTTGGTGTCATGAACTCAACAATTTCACACTTTCCACTTCATGCCCGGCCAGCCATTACGGCAGGCTTCCTTTGAGACAAAAGGCACCCACACCGTTACGAAAGGGCGTTTAACCTCTACTTATTCTTGACAATATTTTCTAAACTTTGTAGCATATTTCCGAGTGACAAAACGTTACAGTGGAGGACTATGTAGGGCATACGAAAGGGCCATACTTAACTGCCGCAGCACCTAGTTACCCTGAGTAGGAATACATATGAATGTAGTCACGTATTTATATACAGTCCAAATAATGTTTAGGTAAGTATTCGTTACTATAGAAATATTTATGGCAAATGGTAATATGGACTCGTATCTAAGTACTCGTAACTAAGTATTAACAAAACCTGAACATTGAACAAAGGTACCATTAAAGTATTTGGGACACAAGTGCGTCCCACTGTCCTGGTTAGTGGCCCTTTCCTAACCTACTGTTTTGGGCAGAGCTCTAAAAAGGGCAACAGATAATGCGTAATGCATTTACTACTTAGTACGTACCGTGACTAAAGGTTCTTTGACTTTAATCTATTGTTGAATAACAAAGTAAAGTGCTACTGGTCTATTGCTATTATTTTCTGTTCTATGTTTGTGAAATGGTTTCTGTTTGTGTGCAATAAAGAGTATTTTATCTTCTTCTTCTTCGCTCACCCTTGCACGGAGAACCAGGCATGAATTTCAAGTGTTTATGGTCGGTATACCAAAAGTGTTTTTATCGATATAACTTTTTGCTTATGATTGGTTCAGTATCGTTCAAATACAATTGCGCTGATAATTGTCGTTTATTTCAAACTTTTGTCAGGCGTATGGATTTTCAGACTTCTCTATTCTAGTCTACGAACAACAATACCCATTCTAGTAGTAAAAAGCAGATAATGTTATAATTGTAGTTTATCAACAGTAACATCTTCTACATCGTGGACGTGGACATAAAAGAGGAAGTGGGAATAAATAATACAACAGTATCATGGAAATAAGCCATGGCCACGCGTCCACATAGTTATGAATGTTATAATTTAACAACAAAAAGCAACGATTGCAATCGTCAAGGAGATTGCAAGTGAGTCACCAGATTTTTAACTCGAAAATAGAGCTCCACGTTTTATGAATTCGACTATCAGAGCTGAAAATAAAATGTTTTACGGTACCCATGTCGATATGCGTTAGGTAATGTAAAAATAAATGAAAGGTAGTAAGTATAAAAAATATATATTTATATCTAAGTACAATTAATTAAGTTTGACTTTGCAGATATAACTACTTTGATTCTTTTATAAATTGTCGAGAAATAACGAATTACAGGTGGATTTTTATAGCGTTATCCAAGAGTTAGAGTGGCTAGAGTCGGTAATCGTAGTTGGCATGGTTTTATACTCAACTGTAACATAATGACTAACCAACTTCCAGCGAAAAACGTAATTCAGGAATCTAATGAAACACCGTAGGTTACTCGTCCTACTAAATAGGTGGTAAAGATAAGATTAGACACTACCTGGCCCGATAAACAAACCGCTGATAAGCAGGTGGAATCAGCCAGTGACGATATCTCTGTTAACAAAAACGGACACGAGACAATAGAACAAAAATATAACTAGTCCAGATAATAGTGTCATTAAAATACCTCTAAAAGTCCTAAGTGATAGTGAAAATGGTGTCTGTGCAAACGATAGCCACTATCGTAGTGAAAGCATTCAAAATTGTGAGTAAAGTTCCATTTATGTTGCAAAAACAAGTGTCATTTACAATGTGAATCAATTGATTCGAAAGTGTGCAGTAAAACTGCAATAGGATAAAAAAATATAATACTTATGAGAGATTGTCTCTCTCAACGTGACGACTGGACAGTGTTTAAGCTACATAATAGAAAAAGTTAATGGTACCAGTCCACCATTAAGTAATGATAATCTATATGATATAGTTACTACCTTACACTAACACCATAGACGGCGTATGGTGTTCCATAGCGATCATAGGATAGATATAACGGAATTGCCCGTATTATTCCTTAACGTTCTACGATTGAATATGAAGAGAATCTATGTAATTATCTGAGTAACTAATGAATGACTCACAGTGGTTTATTGTTATTTTCGAATTCCATTCCGGTGCAAATAACTAAATAAGAATTCCACAAGCGTCCGTAAGCATTACCTACATAAGTATACTTTATTTATTTATTGGTCAAATCATTGTTGTATTTTCAATACAGTTTATTTAGATCTATGTATGTCTTATTATTTCGTAACTAAATAAGAGAGTTTAGTGTAAATTCATTAAATGTAAAGATTAATTATTAGCGGTTTCCTAATTATAGGGTAAGAGGGTGGTATTGTATACCTATGAGGGTATGACCTCATTTCATATCAAACGGTAAATGATAGATAATATAGCGCCACACCTAATGTTGATATAATTTATATGTATTGTATACAAAGCACATTTTAGTGTAACTTATTTACTTTTACTTAGGTACTTTACTAGTTAATTCTGATCATAATCATACTTACCATGTAAGTACTTTGTACATAGGCAGGTAGGTACTCAGTATACCTACATCGTACTCCATTATTTATTTAATATGAGTATGCTTTAACATTAGTACCAATTTAATAGTTTGTAAATCATGACTTCATTCAGAACTAGTGCGATAGTGGTCGAATTGATGCACAATTTAACTTCTTAATTAGGCTTTTCGCCCTTCAAGCTCTACCAACACACACATGTTGCAAAAGTCAAACAAACACCTACTTATCTGATACCAGGATTACTCATTCTAAAGATATGTCGTAGTACTTGTACTATAAAGAATGGTAGTTAACTTTAACTCAGTGAGTAATGTGATAAAGAGTGGCTAATTTATCTTGGTTTGTTGATTCGGTATAATTTTGACAGATCAGAGTATTTTAGAGAAACCCCTAAAATTCTATCAAGGAATTAGTCACAAAAATATTACCACCGACTATATATGAAATGTATTGCGAACGACTCAGGTCATAATTATTTGCTCTATATTAGTGTTGAGTGCAGAACTGCAGACGACAACAAAACAGGCAAAAGTAGCGTGAAACATCCTCCAGCCTCTGACGACCTATAAGATAGTGGCTGGATGATGAATACCGAGGACAACGTATTGTAGCGCTCCTTGGTACTGGCGTATGTAGGTCCAGTGGGGTTACACCACCGAACATTAGCAATTAACAATCCTTAAGCAGCGTCGCTCGTTTACGCACTACGGCTACTCTTATAGATAATTATTAAGAGTCTGGATATGAATTCATTACAGAGCATGGACTAAGTAATACGTTAAAGTAGGAAGTAATATGAGGCAGGTACAATGGTACGGAAGGGGCTCCATGGGGGAATGAAGCAGTAAGTCTCGATGGAAATCGATCCGAGACGCCATTGTTCATCTCAAGGACTCGTCAGGCCATAGGGAAAACTCTACACTTATTGTGATCTTATGATCTAGAAATACTTGGATAATGCACAGTTGTTATTGAGTATTAAGTTACATGCATAGGTAGATAATTAAGTTAATGTAGGACTGTAGGTTCATTTTACTAAGGTAATTCTCTGAGATCATAATAAATCGTAAATGTTTACTATGCTTTGTAAACCCTCGATTGCTAAAGAGGAGTGTAGTTGCTACATTGTCATTCCACAGTACTTATACGGTTTGATTTTGGATCAGTTATACACGATGTAGGAAGAGAAGGAGTCGTAGTCCAGCTAAGGATATCTGCTGATGAGTTTTCTTCGGCTTTATCTTTCGCTATGTTGATTAAGGACCCTGTTCAGAAGGGCAACATTATTGGCTGATGATGATACTAAGTGATTTTTGTATATAACTTAAGCGAAGTGGAAACAAAAAGTGCACTAGGGCACAACGCCCAACGCAAGTTATCTTGATAGTCATTAAACCTATTTAAGTACACGATAACGTGTAGATTACTAAAGTAGAGGTAGATACAGAGGCACGCACGGTTGAACGGAGAGTTTTAGTGCGTAATGTAGAGTTCTTGTGTTGTGAATTTGTGATTGATATTAAATCCTGTTATTATTATTTATTTACCGAAAATAAAGCCACGCTGACAATAATTATTATTAGACATAACTTTTAAATGCCTGAACCGATTTTCATAATGTCATAGCTAAGGACACCTTTGAACTAGTCAATATGAAAAGTAAAAAGATTCATAATTACGCCAATCTTTCTAAAACCCCGTAATTTTGGTTAGAAGTCAAATATGTAATGCTAGCAGGTACCTTGGTACCTACATGCTAAAGTATGATCAGTTTCACAGTGTGAAAGCAAGCTTTCGAGACTAATAACTCTATGAAGAAACAGAGGCCTGCCTACTTAGATAATTATTTAACTACAATGTTCCTGTCAACATAGAACTATTACTAGCATATTTTAATTTCATCTAGCTTAATTGTTACCATCCGGTAATGTCAAGAATGTATAATTGATTTGGGTTGTAAGAAGATTATTTACACGACGGAATACCGACAAAATATGAACACTATATGAAAATATATACACTACTAGCTGTTCCCGCGCGCTTCGCTTCGCCTTAAAAAGTTTTCCCGTGGGAATTCCGGGATAAAAAGTAGCCTATGTTCTTTCCCGGGGTCTAGACCGTATGTATACCAAATTTCATTCAAATCTGTTCAGTAGTTTTGGCGTGAAAGAGTAACAGACAGACAGACAGACAGACAGACACAGTTACTTTCGCATTTATAATATTATATATATATATATATATATATATATATATATATATATATATATATATATAGTTAGGAAGTTAGGATTAGTTAGGATAAACATTAGAAAAATGGAACATTTTTAAACTGTTTTATTTAGCTCGACCCGAACGGTGTTGATTTCTAAAGACAATCAATTAAATATTCACGTTTTATAAAATGGCAAAGTAGGTATTATAGCTTCATGATATAAGAAAAAGATGGTTAGTCTGACTAATTAAATTAAATCCTTGTCATATTGAGCAAGTCCTCAGTAAATCGTCACTGGAGTCCCTGTGCCTGACTCACTCTGACATAATTTAATAATGTATACTTCGTACGGACAATGATTCATTGCTGATCTTCACTAATTATCATTAATTATTACCAACAAGGGGGTTTTGTAGGATAACATTGAAACTAATACATCCTTACTGTCTTTCCTAAAGTTTATACGTTGTAAGGTATGTAGGTACTCAACTATATTTAATTGCGTTTGTCAAAATCTAAAGTTCGCGAAGTTTCCCTCGCACTAGAGCAGAGCCTATTATTGTTATGTGTGGTAGAAAATTATGCAGGCAAAATTATAGCTAGGCAGTGCTCAAGGAGATAAAATATGTTAGAAGTTATAGTTGCGAGATACACAAAAAATAGTGTGTTACTTGACAAAAAAATAAGTCATAGTTTTTTCTATTTATTTGTTTTTATAACAGCACGGAAGTATTTAAAATATTGCTATGTATCATCAAAAATAGGCCGCATAATTATGGGTGAATCACCTCGCCCACACTCCTAATCAGTTTGTACTTGATAGTTCTCATTACAAATGTACAAAAAAAACTAACGATTGGGTGCCAGTTTTTCTCAAGTTTTTTCTTCAGTGACAAATATTTTCCGGAGCATAAATTAAGCTCTATAAGAACTCTGGAGGTCAAGCTCGGTGTATCACTAGGAGCTAAAATATCCCAGTTTCTAGATTCATGAAAATTCACATAGAACAACGCGGACTTGAGTAATTTCCTAAGCCATCCCTATACAGGATGTTAGTGTTACTTAGGCGGTCATTCTGAAAAACTTTTGAAACTTTTTTGATGATTTTTATTTTCCATAGTAAAAAGTGTCGTAAGTAATCAAAAAAGTTTCTATGGAGAATCTATGTTGTTTTTCGCGAATTTCCATATGACCCCCCGAGTCACCCCCTTTCGGCTTAGTGTACCACTAAGACCCTATAACAACTTTTCCTCCTCAGGTGCTGAACATCGTGATCCTGGTACTATACCGTACCGGCTTCAATGGCGAGTTCCTCGGGGTGGGCGGCACGTGGAACCTCAACGAGGAGAAGAACCCCGACGCCGAGATCGTGGCCTCGGGCGTCATCGTGGGCTACCTCATCTACACGCTAGTGCAAGTCGTCACCTACTTGTTCGGGACTACGGAACACAAACGGTTGGTTTTTTTCGCAACCTGTGGGGTTACCACCGCCGAATTTAAACCACGTCATTGTCCCTGGAACGCCCTCGCCTCTCAAATCGCCCAAACTAGATTTGACTGATTCTCATTTTTATTCGGGGAAGTTGAGCAACGTCGCCCGCTTGTCAAACTGACGTAACATGAATTCTGACAGATGAATGATTTGACAAGCGAACGACGCTGCTTAGTGGTAGTGATATAGATGATAGGATTTTTATGAAGAACAAGGGGATTTATTGATTAGTTTCACTGGACGGATCGTTTAGCTGGCGTCACTTGTACTAGACAGTCGTTTTACATATTTGAGACGAAGTAAATGTTTTGTCTAGGCCAGACTTGATTTATGCATAGATAAAGAGATGAAACCGCTGAGTACAATAGTTGATGATAATGATAAAATGAACTACTTAAAGGGGATGATGGAAGGCCCATATATAGCTTATGATATCAACATTTCAAATATCAATTCACGTCTACCACATCACTACTGTGGTAGAGGTGCTATTGGTTTTATGACCCGTTTATCGTTAGATAACTCGATAAGGCACTTTTTTTGGATCAAGGTGTATTCGCGTGACGTTGTTTATTGAGGGTATCACAATCGCAGGGCCCTTTTGCAGGTAGAATGTTGCCAGCCGTTAGTTCCTGGATGAGGATGGCCGAAGAGAGTGTAATTCTTTCCGATACGCTTATGCCCAGCAGTAAAAGCGTATTCTCTTACAAATATTCACTCACCTATCCCGACCTTATCATTATCATGGATCATGGAAAGTCGAAAGCGGGTTGCATTTTTTTCGATTCCAGTTTTGTATGGCAGATCGAAAAACAAACGTCATTTGCAAGTGCCCTTGCAGGGCATGTTTCTTGGGGAAAGTTGTTGTGTTGTGGTTAAATTATTATCACTGAATTTAGGGACACCCTGTATATCATGTATGTCTCACGCCCTCCTGCCTTTTTCCCAGGGCGTTGTCGGAGGTGGTGATGAACTTCGTGGGCGTGTTCCTGTGGATCGCGGTGGGCGCGGTGGCGCTGCACTACTGGGGCGGCTACCAGGGCGAGCACCAGTACCAGTTCGTGTTTGCTGAGCGACAGGTGAGGACCCACTGACGATTATATGACACACCTAAGAAAATGCAATGCTTGAGAAAATCGCCCTGCAAGAGGAATATGCCGTTGAAAAGTCAAAGGCCTAAGGGGCTGCTCTTGCAAAAAATATTTATATCGTATGAGCTTTATCGCCGGAGTATTCAACTATACCTACGACTATCCAGAGTTGAATACCTCGGATTAGTGGTGCGTTATATGAAGCAATATCTTATTTAAGTAGGCTTGTTAGGCCAGCGAACTAATTGCTTCTTCGATTTGGATGGGTTCTTGACAAAATATTCAGGATGGAAGTCCTTGCTTTATTTAACGCTATAATGTTAAATAAAGCATCAGTGTGGCCTTTCACATTATTATAGCCACTGAGCGTTTATTGTGCGCGAATAACAGATAGAAAATATGTAGGTAAAAGTTGATCAGATGGATCAAGCTCATATAACATAGTACAATAGTCTGAGTAGTTTCTGATGCTGGTGTACCTAACTTAAGTATTGTTATTTTTCAGGTGGGCATCGCCGTTGGCGCTCTCTGCGTCATACAAGGAGCGGTCTACTTGTTAGATACGGCACTAGCTGTTATACACTACACTAAGGAAATGTAAAACTTTATATTACATTTATTTGGTAGTTTTAAGTTTAAGTTACTGTGTGTTAAATTTTATATTGAAGAAAATTTTTAGTGTCCAACAAAGTGCGAATCAAGCTGAATATTTTGAAAACTTTTCATGACCTACGCTACGTGAATATAAAAACCCCGCTCTCCCTTATTTTCGTAAACTTTACCCACCTTTATCTTTTATATGAGTACTTATACATTTATCTACATAAGAATTTACGGTTCTTACCAATACTGGAATGGATATAATATGCGAGTATGTTTCTAATACTTACTAGTAAAAAAAACTTTAGAAATTATGTTCTGTGTCAGAAAATTAAAATGTGAATGTGCTTTATTAGATAATTAAAGAAATAAACCTCGATTTATGTGTTTTCAATAATTTCCCGCACTTAATACTCACCTCCAACAGCCAGTTTCAATTTAAAGAATTTCTCGTGATGCCCAAATATAATAGCTATTTGAGTAAGTAAGAACTGGATCAATTAATTTTTCCAACAACATAATGGGCTCAAAAACAACAGCGACCCATCACAGGGACGTCAAACCAATCCGTAATAATTAACGCAAGACAGGAGACGAATTAAATAATAAGCCGGCGGGTCAGCGCGGGTCAACCGCCAAGTTCAGATGTCAACTGACATCTCCGGTGTGGACAGATGTCCTGAATCATTCAGCAATTGTCCGGCCTATCGCCGGGTCTAGTCGGTCGTTCGATATTCAAACTGTGATGATCAGCCAGGACCTGCCGTCCGACTGCACGGAGCCCTGCGAAGACCTGTGCACCAAGATTGATTTCGACAAGATATTCTCGTCCTGTGAATCGGAACTCTCAGCCGCCAAAATTGCGCCCCTCACTGATAACGTGAGTAACTTGTTTTGGTTTTTTAAGAATGTTATTGCTGACGCAATGTCGTTATTTGTGAATTATTTGTAAACATTATTAAGTTGATAATACTTAACATACCAAACTGACTTACAAAACTATTTACAAGATTACTGTTTACGGCAGGAAATTATATTAGTATTTTGATGACATTAGTAATGTGGTATTACCGTAATCCATGTTAAGCTACAGTTGTAGTAAAATACGTAATATTGTCACGTTCAGAGTTTTTTCACCTGGGAAATGTTACATAAATCAATATTTGACGAATCGATTAGAAAGTGCGGCTTTTAGAATGTCAGTGAAGACTGAAATATGAGGAGGCATCGCCTAACAAATAAATACGATTTCATCGTAAGTTATTGTTTAATCATGCAATTATTTGAGGTACTGAAACTTTGAGCATACATAATATATGCTTATTGCACTTAAACTTATATTATAAGTAGTGAGAGCAATGAATGCGGCAAAGCACATCTGCCTACACCAAAAGGAGTCATCGAGTTAAAAACGCTGAGTAGTCCTGCCTGAATACATGTACCGGGAAACATATATATTTTTTTTTATATAGTTTATTCATATATTTTTCTTAATTGGTATTACAATTTAGGTCTGCCAGCGCAGTTTGTTTGATGGCGGACATAGCACTCTCTTAATACAATAAAATAGGCAATTATTAATACTTTAGGTACTTACATATCTATGTTTATATAAGGTGAGGTACACATTATCATATCTGATCTGAACAACAGTAAGTCAGAGAACACAAAGATGCAGTAATAATTTTGACTTTGAAACAGTGAAGACGGTAAGTAGGTAGATAACCGGACTTGACATCGTAAGTTAATTTAATATCAGGTAAGTAATATTATCGACAAATTAATCTAGTACTTTTAGGTATATATAATAAAATTATAACAGAAACAAAAAATGTTTAAATAGGTACAGCCTGCAGTCAAAATTGACTCTTACGAAGGAGGGCTTAAGATCGATAATGAGTCCAAACAAAGTGTACAGTGCTTTGATAATGCGCATAGAAATCTTTGACAGCTCGGTTGTTTTCGATTATGTGACACCTGATATTGACTCCTATTTCTTTCGAACAAGGTGCAAAATGCAAGTGTTTTTTTTTTAAGGCTCTTACGATTTAATGATTCGGGTGTGAAGATCTGCATGTGCATTATCAATCCTCGACAAGTGTACGTTTAGCGAGACCGCCACCGTACACAATAAAGTACCTACGCATTGATAACAATGTTAGGCGCACTGTGAGAGGTAGTGTAGTTTTAATCTTACTTTCAGGTTCGTTTTTGAAGTGGCTTTTTCTACAAAACCCTCAGGAGGATATAAGTATGGATACGCTGTAGATAGGTAACAGTTACCCGAAATGGATCCTCATTTGTTTGGCGTCGTGCGTTCGGAAATGCTTGCAGCACATGTGGCGGTGCACAATGCGGCCCAGTGCAGGCGCGCCCGAGCGACACTGATCAGTGGCACGCCTCGTGTGCTCGTTTCTGAACGCATTTCAAATGTACCAACTTACCAACCAAGTAGGTTATCATTAAGTATCGGACTTTTAAAAATAAGCAAGGGATTATACTTTCGAAACTATCTACTGAAAGTTAGTAGAGTAAGTTTAGACAGATTTGTGCTCCAATTCAAAAATAATAGGACGCTGGAACAACTAATTCACTAGAAGTATAAAATTTGGCGCTGAACATGAATGGGTCAAGGCACCTATCTCCAAAAGTAGTCTAGCTTATTAAATAGGTCATGGCGTACTGAAGACAAAGTGTAGAGATCTGGAACACAACAAGTGAAGATGCCAAAGTAAACTCCATTCAACAATGACGCATATATATGTATATAGTTGCAAATAACTATTAACTTTAACCAGACCAGCTTAGTAGCTAGTTCATTAAGCATCCCAAGTAGAAAGTGTGCATTAAGAATGGGCAATGCAACCCAGTTTAGGCTGAGGGCAGGCGGATAACGGCACCACAGTGGGCATGCTAATATGTCGCGCATGCGTCGCTGTGTCATTAGCAGGGCTTGGAAAATTTACCTATGGCTAGGACGTTATGGACATAGTTTTGGTTTGAGATTTAGGGCATGCTCTAATACAATATTCCTGGTATAAGTAGGTACTTTAGAAGTGTCACCTAGTGAACGCTACTTTGCACAATGTTTCAGCTGCTCTTTATCTATATGTACTTCATAAGCTATGCGAAACGAAGTATGCGTAGCGTAGGTAGGTATATCATAGAGAGTATCCGGCACATTGACAAATCTCCTTTCAGTAAAATGCCAAAAATCTTCAGTACTTAAATACTTCTTCCTTATGTGACATCGCGTTGTGACAACCTGTAGGTATAAGTGACATTATGACGGGAAAATACTCCTTTATAAACAAAGAAAGTGACTATAGCTGTAACTCTACACGGAGAATAACAGTATATAAAACAATACGGAGGGGGTGTAAAACTATGTCATACAAATAAATGGGTCAGCTAGCTAGCAACGACCCCTTGTCGACCTTACGCTTCGAACGCACCCCATCCCCTATCAGAATGTTGGCGCCAAAACTCGCGACAAAATGGCGCCACCGAGGTTAGGTCGTCTGCATGGAGAAAACGGATAGGATACTTTGCTTTCACTCACAATAATGTTATTTGTAGCCATGGAATCATAATTTTAAATATAAGTAAGTACATTGTTTTTCTTCCAACCGTGGATTGTTAAATAAGTCATAACAGCCCATGGCTTAGGCGTGGGCACCTAAATCGTCAAGAAACAATGGCAAACTTTAAAATCCAAGTGGGTGAAGTGGGTATGTAGCTATTGTGTTTCGTATGACTGAATAATTTTCTGAACATACCTCAGTAAATACTCCAAAGTATAATGTTACAAAAGCTTAACTTCAGTCATACGACTCATACGTAAAACCCTTATAAACCCATGAATTGATTCACTAAGAACAAACTATAAATGCATGACAAATGGCATTAAGTCTATTTTAAGATCATGGGATATATTTAGCATATAAACCAGATGTATCATCCCGTGCACTACTTTTTTCAGTAAATTAGTCATTTGAATTAGAATTCCCATATAGGTATTATGATGAATGACAAGAGAGGTTTGCGAGATACAGGAAAATATGATTGCGCCTACTATGCTAGTATGCTACCTATAAATAACTAAAATTACAGTTAGGACTTTCAGTCATTATTTGAAACTGCATATATTTTATACTAGAACAGTTTCAGTTACTGAATAGAGGAGAATAAAGTTCTTACTTTGAATCTTAACATTTCGGTTAAACTCTAAATGTGGTAAAACGTTTGCTTTTGAATCATAAAACAAGTGCAAAAAAAAGTGCGACACTCAGTGATAATTGCGTCCAGTGCAGATATGTTGGCGTGCGCAAGAGCATGCAGACCGGAAAACTCTAGAAAGTCACTTTTCAATTTTCGAATAGCTACATAATAAACGATCTGCCCGATTTAACCGTTGCAATGAGATGTGTTTCTGCGTGGTGGGTAATTGTTAGTAGCCAGTAATTACTGCTTTTGTTGCTTGAGTAGGCTGATGAGAAGAGATTACGGTATGTACGGAAGACGTTATCTGTATTATGATGTTTGTATGATGTGGAATCGATGTGGATGATTTCATGCGATTAACTGACACTAAAGCTAAGAGTTTTTTTATTACATTTTTTAACTGGGAATCGTTATTGAGTCCATCGAATGCACTTGTACTGTACCACAGTACATTTCGATTAATTATTTTTATTTTGTTAGCTTTCATATTGTTTTTTATAGTATCAATTGATATAGTTGCAATCTGGTTGTTTATCAACAAGAAGGAAATGCCAAAAAAACGAACTTGAGCAGAACCTTCGATTGTTGATACTTGCGGTTAGAATCTATTCAGTAGCAAATGTCCTTTTACGCTTTGTTGATTTCTAAACAAAACTAGAAGAAAAAAAATGCTTAGCAATCAATACGTACAGAAGCTACCTAAAACTATTCCACAATTTCATATACATAAGTATATATTATGTACTTAAGGAAAGTCCAAATATACCAATGGTAGGTATTAAATAAACGGTATCGAGCAGTGAAGTGAGCGATTATTGGATGATGCTGATGAAAGCTCATCGCGAATATTAAGTTCAAAAATCTAGCTTTTAGTTTGTTCCTTTTACTATTTGAGAAACATTACTTAGTGATAGAAACGTAACGAAAAGAAGGTTTATGTACAAAATGAGCTTCCCATGGAACAAAAGCGGCGAAAGCTGATCGTGTCATAATAATTATTTTAGCCTCTCCACAGCATTGTCGTTTTCCGTACACTTTCACACAGGGCCGAGATAAAATCTGCTAGCTGTACTATTGTAATGGAACCTCTGTTTTTGGGCCATATTAAAATGTAATTATATTTTATATGTAACTATGGTGTTCAAATGGGTTGCTTTAAATAAAAACGGTTTCTAGGTTGCACATTAAATTTATAAATGTTTCTCAAGCGATGGAGCTACCAGAATTATCCATTGAACCTATATGAATCCTGAAACAAATAATGTATCCCTACGAAGATGGATTACGAACATAAATATGAATAATCGCCAAGTTCCATTATTTTAAAACGAAATCCCACTTAAAACTAGAACTCCGATCTAATTATACGTACAAAAATAAATCAATCAAAACATTTATAAAGGGCTTCGATTTCGGTGAATGAAAGCGGTTTCGCAAGATGCGTCTGTTTTGTTTACGCATAGTTCGTAGTGTAATCACAGGCTTAACATGATACACCATTATACATTGAGCTCCGTGCCCTCTCGCGCTGCTTGGTATTGACGGCGATTGAAGGGGGGTTGGGGCATTAACGAGGGCTCTTTGTGTTATTTCAAATGAAGCATAGAGGTTTGTCGCCGTCGAGCCGGGCGGTAGTCGCATCGCGCCGCACCACGAACGCACTCGCCTCAATAGCATACTTCGTAAACACACGCAACAATATTTTTTTTCGAATTTCAGTATTAAAGTGACTGTGATTTTTAAAAAAGGAACTGATTTGATATAGTTATTGTGTCGTTGTGGTTTAGTGTGCAGAAACCTTCATTTGTTTGATAGGTAAGAATTATTTTTTAAAATGTAAAACCATAAAAAGAAATTAGTTTTTTATTTATGTACCTATAACATACCTATTTTTTAAGTAACATCAAAACTGATTTCAACGATTATTATATTTTTAAGTCTGCTGAACAACTCTGACTGAGGAGCACCCACATCAGCACGTTTGGTTTCAACGTATCAACTCGGTTTCTCATTTGAGAACTTTAAGTTAAGCAGAAAGTACTGAAATAAGTATGAAATTACATTTAGCCATACGGAGACCGGACCATTATAATACGCATAATTATCATAATTCACTTTAAACCACTAAAGTTTTAATTATTTTTCTGTGATTTAGTCCTGTCTTGATTGCCTACCCTACCGTATACATTTTAAACTTAGATTGAATTTACGAAAAAAAAAACAAAAAAAACTACTTCGCGTGTCGTAGGTATGTAGGAAAAGCGTGTTAGAAACGAATTAATATGCAAGGCGCATACCATAGAACAACGCATTATACAGTTATACACCCCATGCTTAGGTATACCTACTTATGCTATAAACTCAACTTATACCTAGGTATAGCTTCTGGATAACTCGATCCGCTGCTGGTTATATTTATTGTATAGGTAATAAACCTTTTTACAATAACACAATGATTAGACCTAGCTACCTAGGTCCTAGCTCGTTTCACAATATCATCAAATTCTGCATTTTAAAATAGAAAAAAAAGTTAAGTACCTATTTTGTACTTGTAAGAACCTTATCTGGCAAAACAGCAGTCTTTGTGAAATAGGCTCTTATATTACCAAATCAATACAATGTACATAGTTCTCAAAGTTTAGATTGCCCCATGGTTTTAATTGCAGTTAAAAATAATACGTATACCTACTCAAGTAAATATATTTTTTAAAAATTAATTAGGTAACTACTTTTTATAAAACTACAATCAATTACCAAATATTATGTATTAGTAATACTTAAGTAACTGTCGTTATCTAGAAAACTACGTGACAATTAGCTAACGATACGGCGCACAGGTCTGTTGCTTTTGTTGCGTTTACTCTTATATTAGAGTTAGTAAGGGAATAAGATATTCTCACGATCATTATCAAATTGTAGCATCATTCAGAATAATCACTCCAGGAAGTGCTGGTTCAACTTTAACATGGAATGAAGGGATGCCGTTTCGATTGTTCTAACAAAAAAAAAGAGCAAGGTGTTGTTATGAAATAATACGTTGTTCTATGAGTTATACTTTGTTAATGAGTTATTCATGGTTAATGACACAGACATATGATTAGGACTAGATGCCACAAATGCACTCGTTTGTATAGGAGGATTACTATTTTTTACACTGATAATGACAGCTGGACAGTACTTAATTAACCAAACAAACGTCTGTCAGTTGGTACAAAATGTACCTATTTAAAATTCTACTTAAATAAATAAGTACAATTTTAAATACGTTTAGCGTTTCTTGAAATTCCACCTTAATGTATGAAGTAGTATGAGCCAATGGTTGAACATACGCTCAACCTTTTAACACGCGCAGTATATACATTTGGGGAATCTAGTGTTAGATATGTCTGTGGTTAATGTCATTGGATATTGGATCTCTATTATTTGTTAACCATCTAATTCAAACCATCTACGATACATCTTAAGGTAGAGTGGACAACAATTACCTACTTTAAAGAACTGAAAAACTTATTCTTCTTAATTTAAAGTAAAAATGTTCTGTTTTAGTGGTCCATTGCCAGGCCACGTCTCACCGGTTTCGGTAACCTGTATGCAGTGTTTACATACCACATAAATCTAAATCACGTCGTGTGTCGAATATTTCAATGGACTGTAGGCGCTTTGTTGACATACGCACAACCATTGTTCTGGCTTAGTAAACGCATAAACTCTAACCGCTTGACGATGGCGACTTTATTAAGCGAACTCTATAACAATATACAATGCTGACGTGACATATAATACTCTGAAATATTGACAAAACTAACGTAAATGTATTTTTGTTGTTGTTGTTGTGACTTAGATAAGCCAACGTCTTTCCAACGCATAAGGTATGCAAACTCTTTGCTCGAGAAAATAAAATCAAACTGGTTGGACAAACGAGCATCGAAAGAAAAAGAAAATTTCCCGCCAGCCGGCCAGCGCGCCGATATGATTGGAAAGTGGACAAAACTCTGCGTGCGATCGTTCCGAACCAGTGATTGGCATTTCACTGAGTCCATTAACTACTGATTTATGAATGCCTAGTAGCTTTTTGTGACCATCATCTAATTAATATTTGTTACAGTTTGCTTCTTTGTTTGAAACGGGGGTGTTGAAAGTAGCCAAATGTGGTAAAATTATATGCACAGCGAAGTAGAACCCTTAAAATAGACTGAGAACTTTTTCGATAGGGTTAGCTACGTTGTTAGGTTATATAGGTAGGTAATAGACTATTAAAACAACTACTAGAATACCCAACCCGTTAAAAGCAATATTTAAATGATGGACTGTAGGTAGACTACCTAGAGGTACCTACCTACAGTGTTAAAAGTTATAATAACGTCACAGGGATTTTTATATGAAATGCGAAGAATTTAAAGGTGGATAAGCAAATTCGAATAAAACGTCAACAACATTCCGTGACAAATATCGGAAACTGTGCGCAATAGAGCGATACAATACCGGTTTGCACAAGTACTTAGTATGAGATCAACAAATTACTCTAATTATGCCAGAGCACCACTTGAGCAGTGCATTACACAGGTGCTTTATGTCCGACAACATAGATTACTTGTTATTAATAAACAATGATACATTTGAAAACGCTTAAATGTTCAAGGGCTCAAATTCAAATCCTTATGAAACTACGCAACTTAAACGCAAACTTTCTTGTATATTTGGGATTGCTAGTTTTATAATGTAAAATTTAAAATTGTGTTAAATAAATAAATAACTTAACTATCTATCTATCAAACCCTAAAACACGTATTCATCGTCAACATTATCACACAAACTAATCACCGAAATCCTCCATGACCACAAAAAGGTTCCAATCTATCTAGGTGGGCCGATGGCTAATTTTTTTGAATGCTTTTTTGTTGCCAGGTGCCAGAGTACGGGGTAGGAGCTCGAGTGATTTGGGCGATGTCGGCAGGCGACAGGGAAGCCGAGGCGCAGGCGAAGAAGGGCGAGGAGGGGCCCGGAAATGAGCGGGACAGCAAGGCGGCCGCCGCACTCAAGGTGCACTGGTGTGTCAGTCTGAGGGTTGTTGAGCTGGTAAGTCAGCATGAATGTTGTTTAGTAGTTGGATGTGAGGATGCATAAGGTATAGCCACTGAAAAATGGTTCCCCGTGCATGTTGGTGTATTTATCTGGTAGGCGTGCCCCAAGGTTGTATATTTGGACCTGTGATATTTACTTTGCATTTTTGGTGACATCAATTTGATAATTACCTACAAATAAAAAATAAAAATTTGGAGCCCGATACCTACATAGAGGTAGAGGTGATGATGTACTCGCAAAGTACTAGTTATATTAAACATAGATTAAAACTATGTTGCATGCTCAGTTAATACATATTAAACGAGTATATTAAAACCATATAGAACTACAAGGTATAACTATGCATTCGCCAATTAAAAGTATCGGGCTGTGGGAAACGACATGTGCTTACATCTAATATTGATTGAAATGTTCCTACCAGCTACTTAGTCTAACCTTGACCAATATTTAAAAAACGACGAATTTCAATTTATCTACGAACTAAAAAGTAACAACTGATATCAACAGAAATAAATATACACTTAATAATAAGATTAAACACTACAACTAATCAGAAACCGCAGTGTAACGACGCGTGAAAGCGAATACTAATAAAACCCGGGCCCAGTGGAAAACCACTTGTGGTATTTTAAGAATATTCAAAGAGTGAAAACTGCCGTTTGTCAATGCGGTGGAAACACACTTTCACTGAAATAAACAATTCATCAAAGCCATCATCACCTGTCGAGCGAGACCTTAACAAGTTTGATGCCTCATAGAAAGTGAAACTATTGAGTCGATACATTACTTAACAATTTAATTAAATTAATTTAAAATTCATAAAACTTCCAAATTACTGCAGCGAAATAAATATTTCTGGAATGCATTCCTTTACATATAAATGAAAGATAGCAGTTATAGCAGATAGGTCTGAATTTTTAACAAATCCGGACTACGAGTATACTAAATTTGATGAATGACAAAATGAATGTGCAAAATGCACCACGGGTTTCTTGAAGGGCTCGATAGTTTGATGCTATATCAAATATTGTCGTTGATTCCCCGCAGGTGCTGTCGATAATCGCCATCGGGCTGGTGGTGGGAACCCTGAACACGCCGCAGGTGGTGCAGTCGGACCACAGACACATCGCCGTCATCTTTTCCGCCTATTCCAGTAAGTTCCATTTTTGAAATCGGCCGATTTTGAAATAAGAGACGGTTTGGATACGTAAAAATAACATTTGAAAAAATATACCTTACTATTAAAAATTAAGTTAGTTAAATCCATGAGGTTTTTGTTTGCATAATTATGTAAACTTAAAAGTTACGATTCGTTTATTTTAACAGGCTAGAAGAATAAAATTGCAAACACTACAAAAACCCATTGAACATTTGCAATTACCGTGACCTGTTTTCTTACAGGAATTTGTTGTAATCTTTCAATTTGCACTCAATTGTTTAAATCTACTACGAGTACGTTTCATGGCTGATCGAACATCGTTTAACTCTGATCAATCTTACAGTAACATCCACAGTATAGGTAATTTGATTGTTTCAACACAGCAATATGGCGTTAATGATTGTTTTGCGAAACTTAGCAGAAATAAACAAAATAAACAACGATAATTTAACGATTAGATTAGAAGGCAGTCCAGCCAATCAAATGTTTACGGAAATGCTGCATCGTAAAGCATTGATGCAATGAGAATTATTGTTAACAGGGCAGTTCTTCTTTTTAACCTACATAATGAGTAAAAAATTATCCCAAATTCGAAAAAAAAAACTATAGCTTTTTGGTGAACTCTTATCATTTTTATGATAGCTTCATGTCTATTCTATCGAAAAAGGTGGTTGGCCGCGTAGTTTACCAATTTTTTCAATATTTTAACGACATAATACGTGGATAAGGCACAAAAAATTACACCTTCGTCACATTATCTTTTATTTTTTTTTAACGAGATAGTCTTCGTCGTTTGAAATGAAACTTTTTTGATACGCTAATAAACAAAATACCATTTTAGAAAACATATGAAGGAATGGATTTTTAGTAATAACAAAATATTTATTAAGTAGTTATTACCACTCTGTCACAATTTCAGCTAAAATGAAGCTTGTTTTTGTTATAAATATTTTTTCGCTGCTAATTACAGTAAAAAATTAACAGCATAGACGTTAACATCAATGACTAAATTTAATATGATTTTTCCAAAGTTGTACTATTTATAACATAACATATAAACGACCAAAAATAAGTTGACTACCAGGAGACACCAATCGTTACAAAGTGGTAAACGATGTGACAGAGTTGTTATTCTATTAAATATTAGGCAGGGTTTTGGAATAAAACAGTTTTATTTAATAAGAATAATTTAGTAACTTACATATAAATCATTATGGTTTCAATTTAGTCAAAGAATTAACTGGAGATGTCTTTATAATTAGTATAACTAATTAAAATCACACTTGAGAACCTCTGGAGACTGAAATATCCATATTTCAGGAACTTAAAGGACAAATTTGTTCCAACTACATAAATTAATGTTTATCTGCACAAATAATATTTTCGACAAACTAAAATTTAAGTAATATAACGAAAAATTACGTAATTTCTTAAAGTTTTAATCAGCCATATTTCGAAAGTACATAAGTGGCTCTTAGAACTTGAAAAACTATTTTTTTTCCTTTTTTAATTACCTTAGAAGCTGGAAGGACTTTAATGTAATCATCAAACATCCGATAAATCAATCTCCACCATATTAAACAGTCTACCACATTCATCGTCTGTTCTTGAGAACAATAGCACGAAATCACCTTTTTCACTAACGAAACTTTTTATTACTGCAGCGCAAGTGTATTGGACGTTCCTTTCGCTTCGTACTTTAACCAAAACGTGTAGTTTCTCTTCAATTTTTCGTTGATGAATATCCTCAGGTTGGAGTGTTTGGTAAGAATGTGACAGATTTGTCGTGTGACAGAGGGGTAAAATGTATTGCAAAGTCGAATAGTATTTAAACAGTAACATAAAATGTATTATTCACATGTTGATTGCAAAGTAATCGTTATTACCAATGAGTAAATAACAAAATAATAATTTAAATATATTTTATTTTAACAATTACCTACGTGACGAAGCTGTCGCCGAATAAACACACGCACCTCCTGTCACACTTTGCGGGTGGCCGATACGCGGTGTCTGGATCTCTAAGGGGAAATCTTACCAAGGGGGAAAAGGAGATCTTAAACTCTGATCGATGGCAATAAGGACGAGTGGCTCAAACAAATATTTTAAATGGCAACCTACGTGACAGAGTGTAACTACTAAAACATTGGGTAGTGAGAGACAATTTTTCAACAATTTTTTTAAATATTTCAGAAACATTTTAAAAATATATATTTTGTTTTACTAAATAAGTAATATCTTCTGGAGTTTATATAAAATTTTATATTTTATCTCGTCATATATTTTTTTTCTAACATTATGAAATATACGCAGGATGAAGTGGCAGGAGACAGCCAAGATTCGTATGAAATACACCTCTGTCACGCGGATTTACCACTCTGTAACGTAATTTTAAATACAAAAATATAAATTTATATTTTTGTAAACGTTCACAGCCGTTGTGTTTTTAGTACAATGCACGTTGAAATATAAATAAATAAATAAATATTTGTAAAACTCATGATATTTTCCTCACAACTGGTGGAGACACAGTTATGTAGGTTAAAAAGAAGAACTGCCCAACACCGGCTATAATACGTTTCAATAACCCGACGGTGAGTGAAAGTGAAAACACCATCACAAGTACGATACTGTCAAATGGGGGGCACTTAGGTAATTGCTTATCGATTGGCTATATACCCGATAATCTTTCGCAATTAGTTAACCGCCATTGGAAATAATTTTATCCAATGTAAGGTTACACTTTATTTCACCTGCGATCGAAAGTTATCAAGTAATTTTAGTTTAAAATTTATCAGAGTATAAATTTTCAACCTAACCTTTTTAATTGTTTAGTTTTAGTTATGTTCTTATGGTTATTAAAAACATCTTCCTTAACTTAAACCCCTTCATACATAGGTTTCATCATCATCACCGGTGTGCTGATCATCGCCCGTCTGCTGGGAGAGACCCCCGGCTGGAGGACCTCCCTGGGCTTCTCCATCCTCGGAGTCATCATGTTCACCGCCGCCTGCGCCGTCATCTTCTATGGTAAGATTGTCTAAAACATTCTATTGTTTTCTATCAGTTTTGTAGTTGGAACTTATTAAGGAGGTTACAACCTCCTTTCAATTCTCTGTGTGCCTAATAGTTTTTCCGTAATAGTATTTTTTTCTTTTGTATCTCTTATCAAAAATCGAATCTTCTGTTTTTAAATGTTACTAAACATATCCGCTCACTTGTCTCTACGATTCATATTTCGAAATACAAACGTCTTATTGTTCTGACTTGATGAGCTTATTATAGTTGCGATATGCGCTTGCGCCTTCATCACGACGTAAATATTTTACACCTACATGTTCATAGACCTTCTTTGTTTGAAGCATAACAAGTCATTAGTATGCAAACTACATGCTAGCTGATGAAGGGCCTCTAGTGACATAGTTTTGTTCTATTCCACCGTTTAGTCTTTCCCCTAGAGGTGATGAGGTTTCCGGTCTCTTTTTTGATCATGGCCGAATGAAATGTCTCATTAGTCATTAGATAGAAACATGGGGAATATTGCCTAAATTACTTATCCCTTGCCAAAGCCAGAATGTGTAGGTTTAAATGTTTATTAAATGTATTTCTTTTGTGTAAATAATTTTGTGTGCTCTTTATTTCAATGGATCCATTTCAATCGACGTTTATGAACTTAGTATTGAAATATAATTGTGTACTAGCTGCTTTTCCGTAGATAGAAACCAGCTAAACAATGTTAGTATCACTTCCATGTTTAGCTTCGATAATATTTGGAGTTGCTTAATTGCTTTTAGCCATTAGTTAGGTTTGGTCACATACCTACGTAGAATTTTAAAATATTCCTCAACAAATATTTATGAACAGTTCTTACGAGAAACTGCGCAGTCAGATTAAAATTAAATGGCTGTTCAGGAAATCACAGTCATAGTGATATTAACTTTTTAACTATTGATGAACGAACCCATTTAGACATAACCGCCGACAAAAAAATACAGGGATGTTACATAAATATAAGTATAATTTAAGATTATTTGTTTATCCCATACCTGTAACATAATTTCCTCTTTATCCTATCTCCGTTTCATTCCTTGCAGATGTTTCGTTGTTGACAACTACCCGTAGTTATAATGGTTATGGTTATGGTACTGGCACTGGTACGTGAATCCAAATAAGATCTACGAAATTTTTATTTGAGTGATTGAATTATAGCTTTACTATAATATGAATTGCTTTCTATAAAATTTCCTGCCTCAAATTAAATATCGTAGATACTTATACTAGGTTTTTTGTGTTATTGTAGTTTTCATTATTTTTAATCCTTTTATTAGTTATTTTGTAGTTAGTAGTCATTGTGGTATTTTTAGGCAAGTTTTAATTACTTTTTGCTGTAGTTCGTTTCAGGCTTCTTTGCTACGGTATTTGTGATAACATTATTCACTGCAGTATTTATTTATGTTCAGCTACACATTCTCTTACATCAATACTAACATTACTTAAGTATACCCATATTATAACAAAGAAAGATTTGTATTAAATAAGCAAAAAAACTTAATGAATAAAAATAAACTTTCATGAAGTATTCGATTATAATAAGTTAGTTGTTGGTACACAGCTCCACTTTTAAATCGGTACCTAAGAGGTATCTGTTGCATTCTATAATATTTGAATCCGAAGTTAGCCTCAACCACCTCATTCATTAAAATCCATCACTTCCTCACTAGCCATTCAAGATCTAATTTTTCTTTTCTTCTTCCAGACTGGCACAGGTCGTACTACGCGAACATGCGTCCCAACAAGCAGGCGTACGACCTCCTCATCAGCTCGGGAGTCTTCGCCGTCATCAACGCGCTCGTGTTCCTCATCCACGCCTTCTTCACTTTCATCAAGGAGGCCGAATATTAAAAATAAATTCGAAAAAATGCTGCACCACTCCTCAGAATAAAGATTTAGAGGAAGGATAATATTTCAAAAGAGGTTTCATGGTTTTTGATTCAAAGTTAAAATTCGGTTGTGTTAATCTTTATACCTAACTGAATTAAGTTTTCATGTTTCAGTACCTAGTGTTGTTTAACTTCAGTATTAAAATGTTATTTTAAGGCTCTTTGTAAAATTTGCAAAAATAATTGTGTATAATGTTTTGTAGAAGGTAGGTATATTTAAGTTATGTAAGCATATTTTTGTAAAAATAATTTTGTTGTGAGAAACAAATTATGTTTTTGCCCTACGTTGCAGCTTTATAGTTGAAAAATGAAGCATTTTTTTTATTTATGTTTTTATCGTTTTAAGACCGAATAATAATACATAGGCAATCGGTGTTCACCAAGACGAACATATTTAATCAGTATCATAATAATATGTTATATTTGTATACTCTACAGGTTTTATATCAATCCGTAAATAAAACTATACAAAAACACGTCTGATTATAGTATTGTGGTGAACACCAGCCTAAATCTATTAATTATTTATGTAGGTACTAGATGTACCTACCTACTTCGACATTCCGCTGAAAACCAAATTGTAGTGTTTTAGACTAAAATATAAGTAAGTTTTTAAGTAATCTTAATGATAGACACCCTCTACTATCTATACACATAGCTTAAAAATAAAACATACCTAATAATTATGAACTTGATGAAAGCAAACCACCGTTAAAAATACTGTTCGTTATTTTTTATTTTAAAGTAAATTTTACTTATACGAATGTATAACACCTAAATGGTTACTCAACACCTATTCTTAACACATTTGTTTTTTTCATTTCTTTGTTATTTACTAACCAATACCCTTAATTATAAATAAGTTGTCTGAAAAAATCAGTATCCGTCCAGTTGTTAGTTTTTATACATCTTTTATTAATATTTTTTAGAAAACCTTATTAAGTTAGGTATTGTAAAATGATTTGTCGCATATTAAACATGTAATCAGTTTCAGTAATTTAACTGCAGTAGGTAAGTTTAATTTGTATATTCGAATTCTTTTTTTGTCAGAATGGTGTGATGCATAAATTCCCAAAGGTGCATTATATTATAAATAGATAGGTACTTACCTACTTATTTACTTGGGTAAGTACTAGGTATTTAATATTATTAGCATATGCTTGATGGTTCTGATCAAATATAATCAAATTCATTAGGTTTAGTATTGCTTAGGGTTTATCTAAGTAAAACAGACTTTCACATTACATAATACCTATTTATAATCTCGTTTATTATTTAAATTACATAATAAGTTTTAAAATGCAGGCGCTAATGTTACCTAAACGTTTAATTTCATATATTTTTTCGTAAATTATATAGGTACATTCAAATAAAAAGGTACTGGCAGTAACCCCATGTTAAATCATGTTGTAATTATATTAACATAAATAAATTTAATACATAATACACTATGATATGATTTAAATAAACTACATTTATTTATTCAGTTGTTTCCATTCATAATACAATCAATGCTATAAGTACTATGGTATGGTTACCTAATTAATAATTATATAAGTCATTGCCTAAAACTGGCGAAATTTACAATTTATTTCTGCCACCTGGCTTAATTAGCGGCTTAGGTGACCCATCAATTTGAAGAGGCATAACATTCTCCAACTATCCTACCTGTAAAAGTGACGAAACGTCGGGATTCGTTCGATTAGAAAGGCCGCAAACTAAAGCATGGGCGGCCGCCAACTGGCACATAGTGACCCTACCGAGCCGAAGGACATTGTCACAACAAGAAGGAGTAGCATGGGTAGCAGGACAAAATAACAACAACTGATCTGACTGAGTAATCCGTCACCATAACAACCGGTCTAGTGTTTGTTACGACACGATAAGAGAAAAAGTTAGGTAGGTACCTAAGTAATATTATTTTACATCTTAGGTTGTATTACGGGTTGGAGTCATATCCGTCATAGTAATTTTTTTTTATGCAATTTTTTTTTATAGATTATTAAATTTTTCCATACATAACCAGAAGGTGTTAGGTACCTACATCGAATATCACGACAACGAAAACGGTGCCTCAAAAGGTCGTCAACGCGATGGTACGGGACACGGGTACGCCATAACGAATATATCCATGTCGAACCTTTAAACTTTTCGCATCTAAAAGTTTATCCACCGAATATCACCTGCCGAAAAATATTGTTTTACTAGCGACATAATTTTTATAAGATTTCTTATTTTCTTTGGATAAAATCTGCCAACTTGTAAACTTTTCAAACACTTCGCGCTTAAATGGCTGATTTTTTAGGGCCAATCAAAAGTAAGTATTTGAATCAAATTTGAATGAACCAATCACAGGTGACTCAATGAACACTATAGATACATCAAGGACTTTGTATATACAAAGTCCTTGAGATAGTTGAGATACATAGATACGTTCAAAAATATTTTTTATTAGTTCAGAAACTTTGAGCCTAGAAATTTGTATTAATTATATTGTTTTATAAATGTTTAAAGTACCATGGTATCTTTTCCATCAGGTCGGTAGTTGTAGGTACATCCTGAGTGAAGTCAGGTTTCTCTGGCAAAGATTGTATCTATATACGAATGCAAAAAAAAACTTCTATATACAGTATAAAAATTGGCATTTGTACATTCGAAACCTTGCATCAATGAAAAAAAATAATGTCAAATCTTGAAGTTCAATCAAAACATAACCTAAAAATAAGACTTTACAACCAAAATAACATTATATTTCACGTAATGAACTGCGACTGCATTTTTTAAGCAGTAAATGTGTTCACTTACCTTTTCAGCTTTAGCCAGGTAGATCCAGAGCTTCCTCCATGTGGAAAACTTCTTCTGGTCACTGAAATTGTACTGCATTTCCTTTGACGCATATCTAGTGCTTAGTGGAGACCGGTAGTTGCAATATTCAGTATTCTGCAGCTCCAATGGTGCGTCTATAGAAAACATCTTGTAAATATCACTTTACTTTTATTTCCAAAATAAAATCACAATCCAACACACAACTCAGCTGTCCGGTGAATAAATTATTTTGACAGATGTTGTTGACAGAAGAATAGCTGAACTGTGTGTTCAAGGTCAAAGAGCAATACGCAAGGCGGGAGAATCAAACTATGATAATGATAACAAAGGGTTATCTCGCCAGGGGGCAACCGTCTCACGTAATAAAGTTGAATATTTTAAGAATTTTGGTATGTATACTTAGATAGATAGATAATTCTTTATTGCACACAAACACAGAAATTACACGAGGAAATACACAACATAGATGGTACAATTGGCGGCCTTATTACTAAGAGTAATTTCTTCCAGACTACCTCGGAGGAGAGAAATTATACATAAGAAAAAGGGGAGAGTGCAAAAAAATTACAAACATAACTTATACTTACAGGAAAATAATATTATAACACCTAATCTATACCTAGTAATAGGTAATATAAAATACATAAAACATACTTATATACTTGAATATATACATACTATTAAATATATAATAAATTTAAATACTATTAAATATATAATAAACTTATTTCAATGTTAGGTAAGTATTAGTATTTTGTATGGTAAGAGCTACATAGAAGTTACTTAGCCTCAGTGGCTAGCCGCTACATAGGGCGTTCATGTGTTCTGCATTTTTGAGTAGGGAAGTATACTTACATCAAAATACAAATATGGCCTTCACAACCAAAACAAATAGGTATACTTACAAGTAGTGATGCAATTTGTAGGAGCGATGAATGGCTTCATAGCGCTATCGTAATAAATAAATGGTAATATTTATAATCACGTCATTGTGATTTTATTTGTGCTCCATAATATGGAGATGATCAGAGAAGTAGTACATTTTTCTTTTCTTCTCAATAAACTTTATAATAGGTAAGAAGCTATCCAACAGATACTAAAATGATTCCCCGTTTCCCTGAAGGCACATTATGTACATAAGTGCGTAGGAAAATAAAAGTATTTTTTTGTAAAAATGCACTTTATTTACAACAATATCAATTTCAATATAAAATCTTGGACTTTTAATCATATAAAATATTTACCTATTTTACATAAACATCAATAGAAATCTCCACTAGGTCTAGTTTAGTGCATTTTTATTTGGCAGTTTAACGGTACTTATGTTTTATTGGTACGGTATAATGTTAGGTATATGACAGTTATACAAGGCACCATTTGATAAGTAGTAAGCACAGGTTTTACATCCATACCTATAGTTTCGTATTGTCTCAATCGCATTTTATAGTTAAATAGATTTAAATCTGTACATAGCATTTGTTAACATAGATTTAACTGTAACAAAAATACTATCACACTACACACCAATATACATACATACAAGGTACAACCAAAAGTTCAAGTTTTTACAACAAAAAACAATCAAATACTGAAGTTGCTACATCTTTGTCATTAGCCTATGTGTTTGAGCTTATAAACGTTGCAAATCATAATATCCCTAGATCTTTATGTCTTAGTAAATATTTGAAATGTTTTCAGTGATTGGAGTTACTGTATGCTGTTTAGCTTATAGTCTGTTGTTAAAATACTTTAAGCTTTGCTTTTGAGTGACTTCATCATCTTCTCGAGCTTCATTGCCTTCTGCAGGTCTCCGCTGATCTTCAGTTTGCCCATCATGAAAGCCGTGGTAGGCTTCAGCTTACCTGAAACGTAATAATACAATAATAATAATTTACAAATTAAAGAGAAAAAAAACTACCAGCTAATTATTATTAAAAGTTTAAACTCGTTAGGATAAAATAAATGCCATGTTGCATTGCATTACTTGCACCTTGTAGCTAGTTTTAGATAGGCACAGACTTATCTGGCGCAGTCTCTACATTAAGCAACAAACTCCACTCCACTCCAATCATGATATAATAATACTCCAATACTTAATTTGACCTCCGTCAAATGTTCCGTATTACATCGCCTATGTTCCCTATTGCTTTATTGCGTCTATAGTATTTGCCTGATGGGACTAGTCCTGACATACCTACATGTTCTCCTAATTTAGGACCGTCACCTTAGACGCTAACCCCATATTGATAGAAAATTTATAGGACGTTTTAGCTATTGAACTGTTGTTCTTTGATAGGGAGGGACAAAATGGTTCAATAGCTAAAACGTCCTATTCAACTTCCTATAACTCTTCTATGATTAAGGGGGTAAGTTTATTGCAGAGTAAAGTTATGTTTATGATGAGTAGTGTAGATTTACGATGGTAAAGATAAAGTTATGTTTATGATGAGTCGATGGCTTACCGGCGAACATGTCAGCGAAGTTGTTGCTGTCCATAGTGAGGGTGGCGTCCGGGGCGTGCTTGGGCTCGCCCTGGCCGCACGCGCCGTCGCCGTTCTTCAGGTCCAGGTGCCACACGCCCTCCTCCTTGCCTGATATTTTAATAGGAATTATCGTTAATCTAAGAGATAATATTTAAGTTAGGTGGAACGAAAGTATCAAGAGATATTTTTTAATGTGATGAATAAAAACAAGCGTTTTGCATTAACCTTCATTTAGGTTTCAATATCTTTAAATTAATCAGGGATTCATCGTCAGCCAGTTGCTGGATGAAGGCATCTCGAAAGATAAGTACCTATAGTGTAAGTTTTTAGAAACCACCTATAGTGTAAGTTTTCGACCGTAGCGTTTCGTAGTAGCGGTCACTATGTTGAAACATGGCAGAAGATATTTGTGGTTGCCAGATAAAAACGCAAACATTCATAAAACCTTACACGCAACACTTATTTTCATACAATATAGTCTTTGGGAGAGTCCGTCCGAGATCGTCTCCCTCTGGGGGTGTCGCTATTTACATACAGATAGATATGTCCAACCTATTGCCACTTCAGCTTACTATCTAATCGACTCTTTTTTAAAGTTAAAAAAGTATTTTCATTTCGAGTATAGGTACCTTTGACATTGAACTGGAACACCGCCTGGGTCTTCTTCACGAGGTCGGCGGACATGTTCTTGCTGATGGCCGCGAACAGCTCCGGGATCTGGCCGCCGGCCGCGGGCTGCAAGCGTGTCCACAATGCTGGGTCAGTCTCATGTAGGCACGTTAGACGGGGGGGTCACACAACTCGTCATTCTGTACAACTTTTAAAACAGTCGTGGGAAATTAGCCAAAAAAAACTGTACGTCACCTGTACTGTACGGTCTGTATCTACTCAAAATAAATGTTTAAAACATTATTAGGCAATTCGTGAATTTACCAAGGTTAAAAATGATTTGACGAGTTCTGTGAAGGACTCAACCTATACAGGTTAATTTGTTAAACACTACATGCTTATAATGTGTAGATTTATGTTTTAGGTGTGTAAAATTACATATCTGCAACATGTACCTTAGTAACGATTCGATTTTCTAGCGAAGCGATAAGATTAATTATCGCAATATGTGTCAATTCAATTAAATAAAAGAACGATTTAACGTAGTCCATTGCATCGATTTATCGCCGTATTAGATCTATATCGGGCAACGTATTTCATAGTTACATGTAGCGGGTGTAGCTACTAAAACACTAAATGAATAGTAAGTTACAATGAAGGTACCTAAGTAAAATTAAAATGTACAACATTTGTTAGTAAGTTTATTCAATCATGCAAAGCAACTATAAAGTAGAAGAAGTAAATAACAGAAATAAACATTAGTATACAAGCATTTCTACAATATAAATTTTCAAATTTAGCTACAGTAAAAAGAATAAGGGTTTGGAACCCTAGCCAAGAGCTGGTTAGTTTACAGATTTTCTACACTACATTTATAAAGCCAGTAAATACATAACGCACTAAGCAGCAGTTGCAAGGTAATACATAATTATTACTATTATACATATATACATCTAAGTCATTGAACCAGCAGTCATTGAGGGCTAAACAATGTATATTATGTTGTATGTATATTTGAATCACACCTTGGGAGCTTTGATCGAAGGGGTCTCGCCAGGCACGTCCAAAAAGAAGTCAGGCAAAAGGTTACTTAGGTTATCTGCAAACAATTACAAGTGGTGTTTTTATAATTTTCCTATTTGTATTCTTGGGGCCAATCCAATTTATCACAGATGAACTTGAATAACCTGCCAAATGACCACTGGTTTTGACTAGCGATGGAATACAAGACTTGTCGAGAAAGACTTGATAAAAGTGAAAGTTTTCACACAATTTGGCTAGAACCTCTCAGGATCCAAAACCAAACGGACGCATAACCCACATGGCTGAAGAGAGTTTAGGCGCACGACCTAATATTTTATATGAAAGATTGATAGAAATCAAGCTACAGAAAGTACGAGTACTAGCGGCATGCTTTAAAGAAGTAAAGAGAAGGAGGTAGCATTGCATGTGCATGTAAACTAATTATGTGTGGATATATACAGAATGAACACTATTTATGTACAAGATTGAAATTTAAACAACTGTTCCAGAAATTCAGTTACAGTAATACACTTTTTTGCTATAAAAATAGGCTTCAGCTTTGAAAAATACATGACTGTTTAGGTATTGTGTTGTGTTCAGAACCAGCTTTGAATTTAAAAAATTTTGCTATCACCATAAAAAAAAGATTGGGCTATAAAGCAAATAAAAAGTTGAGAGGCCTATTTACAGCATCACAAATGCATAGGATATAAAACCTTGTCATTGGCTTAAGGGTGGAAACGCACCTTATCCTCCTTATAGCTGACGGCGGAGGTATGGTACCGTCGGACGGAGGCGGTGGAGATGCTCGCGTGGTGTTTCATCGAGAGAGGATCGTCCAGGAAACCGTCTATTAGCAGGTTATTCACGTTCTCTGCGCAAATGTGCAAATACGGGGACGTCAGATAGCCAGGGAAGAGGTTTGAAAGGGATAAATAAGGGTTTATTTGTGGTTGTGGATAATTTAAATAGAGGGAAACATGGTTTTGCTTTTTTTTAACATGGTAAGTCACCATAAAAAACCTGTTTTTTTCAGTAAGGTTAACTGTTTTCAATATTATGTTGGAAGTCACTAAACAGGTTACTAAACCTTAGATCAGGTTAGGATCTCGAAGTACTTACTGGGATCGCAGGCGTAAGGAGTGAGGTCTTTGACGCCGGCTTCCTTCACTACATCTTCGTCGATGGCGAAGTTGCCAGTGTATTTCTTGGGGTCCCTGGAAGATACCATGTTCGTGTTTGTGATATCAATGCAGTAATAAGAATTTATTCTTCGTAACTTTGTCTGAGCATTACCTAACGTAAACGTCTACCGACAATTTTTATCAGCTTCTTCTATCAAATTGCATTGAAGTTTTTTTTAATGTTATTTTTGTGATCTCTCATTTTCATTATGTACCTAATTATTTTGTATTTCATATTTATTTTTGTTTTCTTGTCAGGTTGTTGATAAAAAAACACAGAGAGTCAAATTAGCGCCAGTCGGGAACTGCGCTATATGAGGTACAGTGGACATATCACTTGCGGAACCTCCTGTCACTCACCCCATGAAAGATTATTGCATGAACTAGGTACATAAATATGTACACTCACTGGCAGAGCATGAAGTAGGCGGCGTCGGACACGATCTCTGGCTTGCGGCTGGTGGACGTGTCTCCGGTCAGCATCTCGATCGCGGCAGTTGCTATTCCTGGAACATATTCAATAATTAATTACATTTTAGATACACAATAGTTACCAGTATGTGGCGGTGCGGCAAAACAAAACCGTACTTACCAAGTTTTCCCTTAACTTACTTTGTCTTTGTTTTACCTTATTTTTCGGTTGATGAATGCAATGCATTAGGATAATGGGCAAACATTTATGGGACCTGTATTCACCGACCAATAACGACCACATAATAATTATGACGTTGTTGGAAAGCTCTTTTTAATTATAATATCATTTGTTATTATGGAGACTAGTCTCAATTTGTAATAGGGAAAATTTTATAATACTTTTCCCACGGCCATATCATTTATACATTTAAATTTTTGTGTCCTTTTTGTAAATTTTGACTTTGTGTTTGTAGTAATAAATAAACGTTACGCACCAGTCCTCGGCCACAGCGCGTTGACGCCGATGTTGTACGGCTTGAACTCCTCGCTCATGCCGAGCACGCACATCGACATGCCGTACTTCGCCATCGTGTACGCAACGTGGATCGAGAACCTGCCACATGATAGATCATAGGGTGATGATGCTCTTCACATCCCAATAATCCCAATATTTCTTAACAGCTTGCGGATTTGAATACGGACGTGCCCCGCACGCGTTTGGGATTGCCCCGCACGCGTTCATAGCAGTATTATTTGTAACGCGTGGAATATGCACGCGAGATGCGGGGAAAATGGCGTGCATGAAATCCGCATGCTGATAAACAGTCTTGGAGAAAGATCATACTGGTAAGTAGGGAGTGAATAAAAGGTCAGAGAAGTTGCTCAGTATCTGAAGCAAAGTCATCGACCTGGCAACCGGAATAACACTTTGATAAAATTCCTCCCTTTACCACTTTAACCTAAAATTACAGCTAATAATTTTTTATCAATGTTATCACTTATCAAGTAATCAATAAATTTGATAATAAGTGTAAAATAGTAAGATAAGAACTGATATTGGTAATTGCAAGTTATCAATTAAAGACACATTTTATAACCATTAAATAGATCATTAGCCTATGATTGATACTAACCAGTAAGGGTTCATGTTGAGGGGTGGAGACAGGTTGAGGATGTGGGCATGGTTGCTATTCTGCAGATGAGGCAAGCACAGCTTAGACCTGGAACAGATAACATACATGTAGGTACTTTAGACAACAATAGGCATTTTGTGGATATCCTTGTTAGCCAAATCAAAACATACATTCTGTCAAATCATCACTGAAGGACAAGGATTATTGTTAGGCAAGTTAGTGATATAACATAACAGAAACATTTAACAATCAAGACCCATAATTTAACACTCAATATTATTTTATCAATATATTTTTTTGTGGCAACTGAGCTTTGAATCTTTAACACAGAGCCATAGTCATAACAGTCAGATTTACTAACCACTGCACCATCAGGTCACCAATAAATGGCAGTAAAATGAAAATAAAATACACTTACGCCAAGAAGGTTCCCCGTGTGTTGATGTTGTGCATAAGGTCGTAGCGCTTCATGTCGGTGTGTGCGGTGCCCGTCAGGGAGATTGCTGAGGCATTGTTCACAAGGATGTCAATCCCATTGAACTGAAATGTTGTGATTTTAATTTTACTCAAGTGTTTGATGGTCTCAATACTGATATACACAATATGTTTTGTATAATAAAAGCAAGATGCGGCAGAATTTCAGATCTTAGCTTTTGTTTCTTGGAAAACTCAAAGTAGGCAGTCATACTTAATAATGGTGTGTGACAAAAAGTTGTTTTATATTCATAATATGTTTTTTTTTAAATTTATTATCAGTCCATATTACCTTCTTGACAGCTTCATCAATAGCCTTCTGCACCTGTTTCTCTTCCCTCACGTCCACAATGCATGGCAGGGCCTTTCCTCCAAGAGCTTCAACTGAAAATGTTCATGTACCTACGGTTAGGTACTTCTGTACCTTGTCAAACTGATGAACCATCAATATTTCAGTGAATGGATAGGCAGTTTCAGATTAACAAGGTACAAAAGTTTATAGCTACTTATGCAGCTGACTGTAAGGTGAAGTGCGGTAATTGCAACTATCCGGTAATTGCAACTCACTTCAATAACTCCCTCTAGAGTTACTTCATTGTAAAACGACAGACTAAAATCAATTTTACATCATAAAAGTTCTACCCAAAAATGTAGATAGCGCTGATAGCTCAAGAATTGTGGGAGTTATTGAAGTGAGTTGCAATTACCGGATAGTTGCAATTACCGCACTTCACCTTACATTTAAAGTTGGTCTATATAAACATCATAATACTACCAAGATATAAGTAACTAAATAAAAAGTTTTCATAGTTATGTATAGTATCTATAATACTATAATAAATTACTAAATAGTAGTGTTTACAATTTCTACACAGCTCAAACATCTCCATTCAACTGATTGGCAACAATTATGGTCTGTTGATATCTATTTAAAGCATAACACAAAGTTCAAGTGCAAAGTCCAAACTATGACAACAATATCAAATCGCCACATAACACCACTATAGGATCTCCTGAGACATACATCAATGAAAATGAGGGTGTTTCTAAGCTATAGTAATGTCTGGGAGTGCTTACTCTCTTCAGCAGTGGTGTAAATAGTCCCGGGAAGCTTTGGATGCGGTTCCGCAGTTTTAGCCGCAACCACGACGTTGGCGCCATCCTTGGCCGCCTTCAGAGCTATTGCCTTGCCGATACCTCTCGACGCACCTGTTATGAACAGCGTCCGTCCAGCTAACTTGCTAAAAACAACAAATAAATTACAAAATGAGGCCAAATTAAAATCGGATCGGACACCGATGATTATTTGCGATGAGCACTCACCCAGTGTTTGCAACCAAACTCATTGTGAGTGATAATATTAATCACTCTGTTATTTTATATTGTGGAATCACCAGAGATGACTTCTAAATAATACGGAAGCCTCTAAAATTTAAGTTAAAAATATTCAGTAACTTTTTGACAGTTTCTATGAAACTAAATGAAAAAAAACGTTGACGTTGATGTGTCACAGAGTGCAACTGCCGTCATGCCTTTCTGACAGCGCCAAACTATTCTGTGCATAGTTATCGATGGTCAAAATAATAACAACCTCAACGCAATTAAAAACGATATCGCGTCAACAAAATATTTGTTTAGCTACCTCCACTCCAACTAATAATCGTTTGTGTTAGTCGGTGCGGTTTGTTCCATGTCGAATGGCATGCCAACTCATTAATCCGAACACATCAGTATCGTAAATTCGTAACTAACATTACGGAAACGGAAACGGAAACGCCGGAATGACGTAGCGCCTACGCGTGTTTTGAAACTATACAAGGCCAGAACGCACCCATAGTGTACTAGCACTGTATACTTTCAAGTGAAAAAAAATAATATCTTACTTGAAAATATACACGATTTGTGCGTACTAATCGCGTATACTTTCAAGTTGGGATTTACTGAATCGTTCTTGAAAATATACATTGCTATTACGCACATTGCTTGATTGGCGTACTTGTCGCATATAATTTATACCTACATGCTGATTTTGATTTACTTAACTATTTCGGTAAATGGACTTGACTACAATTTACTTGTTCTGCCTGTCATAGACCTATAGAATGTTAATAAATAAAGATGAACAAGCTCTAATTTGATTGATAAATTGATAATTATAGCAATAATACTTGCAAGTAAGAATACTAATATATTATTATTTATATGAATTAAGAGTAATACCTACTACACTCACGAGCAATGAAAAAGTTCCAGTGACGATAGCTCCTGAACGTAAAAGACTAGCTTAATGTCGCCGTCGCCGTCGGCAATATATTAAAGTAAATTTAACAGCGCATCAAAATATTATAGGTAACAAACTAAAAACGAAAATTTTGTAAAATCCTAAATTAAATGTTTTTAAAAAAATGTGGTCATTTGGTGTTGAGTATTTACTACTTGGACTTATTCATTGCTCGTAAGTGTAGAAGGAGTAGGTATTACCCTATAGACCTATTACATACATATTTTTCATCAAGTTTTGAATTGACCGTAATTGTATTTTATGAATTGTTCTACACCCTCTTCTGAGATAATTTTTACTATTAACAACAGTTCTACAGTTTAATTTAAATCAATTTACTTTTTAACTGTACGATGTAAACAAAAAACACGTTACGAAAACAATGCAAAGTGCGGAATGATGATACAATGTTTAGAAAGCAATAGACTTATTACTACTTCGCATGAAAGAAAGAGAGAGCAACAATTCAAAAGGGCTACCTGGTAACTAATCACGTATAGTTTCAAGTGCTCGCATTGCCGCTTGGCACTTGAAAATATACACGATTAGTACGCAGTGGTAACTGCTGCAGTATATTTTCAAGCCATAATTTTGGCCCAACTTACTTGAAAATATACGCGATTAGTGCGTAATGGCCTTGTATACTTTCAAGTAAATCATGGCGCTATTTTAATTTGAAAATATACGCGAGCAGTCCCAACCTCTGCGTTCTGGCCTTGTATAGTTTCAAAACACGCAGCGCCTACTCTTCAGCCTCTTCATTCTGATTTTGTAAAAAGATATCCTGTAGGCATCGAAACTTCTGTAGTAACTCATGCCTGTAGGTAACTATATCTACATGCACCCGGCGGTAGCGGCGCATCGGTACTATCGGTTATTCGGTAAGTAGTTAAGCATAATTTAGTGTGTCACCATTAGCGATTTATGAAAATAATATTATAATACTTACTTACCTATGTCATGTTACCTGTTTCACTACGGCGCTATAGCGTTTATGGCTAAGTCCGAAATTTACCGCTTTTTACTGAATTTCATAGCTGCTGCTTGCTGGCTTCAGTATAATTATAATTATGGGAAATTGAACACAACGGCCTCTCGAATGAGAGAAAGAGTCCTTATCTTAGATATCTACACGGGGAAATACATCTGACATAGGGTTTCGTTCCCGTGTTCCCGGGAATTCACGGGAAATCTTGAAAAAAATTCCCGGGCACAGATAAAGGTCGGGAAAAACGAAACCCTAATCTGACAGAATCCTTATTACATTCGAATAAGGGTAGTTAATTTTTGTTTGTATGTTTGTTGATGTCTTTCCCCGGTGGAATGGGATATAGGTGGAAATAGTAAGGTAAGTACTTATAAGTATTTATTATTTGAATTAAAAAAATGAATACGCAGTAAGAATAGATTTGAAATACATTTATTTTGTGCATCACTTCAATATTCCATTCAATAAACTCTACATTCAACACACCTTCAAAGTGGTGATTAAGTAATATTCTAGGATTAAATAAAAATATTTTTTATCATAAGACATTTAGTTAGGCATCATAATACTTTATAATAACTGTATCTCTTGCTCTATTTTATGGCTGCAATTCAATTGAAGATTTAAATTGATTAGTTACATAGGTACCTAGGTATAATAATTTTACTCTATAACATACACTCTGTCGCTATTTACAATAAATCTAAGATATCACCTACGTAGATACATAATGTACCTACACCGATCATTATATAATATTAATTATATGGGAGTAACATAAAAAATATAGTGAGTATTTAAAAACACTGAAGATTATCTGCCTACTTAGTTCACGTAAGTAGGTTATCGTATTTCTATTTATTTTATTCCATATTTTACGGTGGAGATCATTATTATAAACAGAAATTAAAATACATAATACTCTAGGGCACCTATCTACCTGCTTAAAAATAGTCATTCGTTAAAATACACATACTTATAATCAATTACAAATTATTTATTTTTATATTCATGTAGGTTCCTATTAAAATATCTCATATTATGAGCACGTAGGACGGGAAACCTTTGATAATTAAAATTATGATTTAGTTTTGAATGCAAGATAATTTCGATAAAATATAATGGTTATGGTAACCCTGTTTTCCTAGATATGATCTTCAGTTATATTTGAAATGATGGAGAGCACAAAGATTTAGGCACTTTGTTTTCAGGTGGTTGGTAGAAGTATTTAAATTTAAAACCATAATTTTAGTGTGAAAGTATTCAAATCAACGTTAAATAGAAGATTTGCCAATTAAATAGTTATCAACTAACTAGATTCAAAAAGATTTCATGATTAAAATTATAATAAAATCATCTCACTATTTTGATAAATAAACTTAGTAAGTAACAAAATATAAAATATTCAATGTAATTTTTCGTTGATTTTGTTTTGTTTTTCGGTAAAATACGTACATTACGATCTGATTAAGATATAGGTAAGTACGTACAGTATAATGAAATCTAATAAGTATTAGGTACAACAAGATTTGATAAGTAGACAGAGAAAGCTAGGTAAGTAAGTATAACTATTTATAAGTACCTAAGTATAGTTTTAAAAAACCTTCTTTAATTCAGTCTAAAACTCAAGCCTGTTGTTATAAATCCATTTATAATTCCGTAAGTAGGTACCTATAATAGGTGGTATACGGAAACTCTGGTATGAGAGTATTAGGTAAATCCACATGTTTCCAGACTATCATATATACAACTAGCATGAACCTAATAGATACGTAAACGATAAACAATATTTGAGCGGGAACTCATTACAGTGAGAAGCACCATAAAATTCTGTTAAATCTCTATTTATTACTCACAACTTTTACCTAACTATTTAAAGCATCAACAAATATAGAAAACTATTGGCACCAAATAATCGAACAGCGCTTAGCTACACTATAAATAGTAAGTTAGGTACACTGAATAAAAAAATAATTGCCTATGTAATCAGCCTCAACTACTATTCCTATTACAGTTAAATTCTGGAGTCTCTAGAAAAATAATTCAGGGGTCAATCGGTCACACACTCACAAATACGTGAACTTAAGTTAGATGTAAGCGGGTTGTTTAGCGGAATGCTGGAGAGCGGCGAGCACGTCGTGTTTCAACCGCACGTAGAGCCGGCCCTTCCGCCACGGGTTCTGTAGCTGAAGGGGCCTGAAGTCGTCCCGGAGACACCGCTCCCTAGCCCCTATCACAGCGACGAGGCAGAAGTCTTGCAGTTTCTCTGGTCCGTAGACTGGACCAGATTTCCCCTTCAGCACGGCAGCCATGTTGAGTTGCTTGACGACCAGGTCGATGACCTCGCGCGCGGAGGTTCGTGGGGTGACGTGCAGCTTCAGGGAAGTGCCTGAAGCGAGGCCGGTTTCGTATGCTGCGAACACCTGAAATTCATATTTAGTGTTATTCTCCACAACTTCACAGGTTTGAATATGATAAGTTAATTAAAATGAGTTAAGTACCTACAACTTATATTATTATGTCTTTACCTGCAATATTCCTGGTTGGTCTGCCAATCGGACAGTATCAGTTTTAGCGGTGCTACTATCTTCACTGTCGCTCTTCATCATCCTTTCATCGGTTTTAGGAACCTTATTGCTATATTCCGCGTCTTCGTGAGTTTCCGCTAGCGGCTGTCTCTTGACAGTCGAGGCTGGTTTCGCGAATAATTCTTGACCAGCATCTACAAAGTCTGCTTCTGAAGATTTAACGTTTGTCATGCTTTTGGAAGCGACAAAGGTTCGATGCGGATGCTTGGATTGTGGACGGTTTTTGACAGGAACTGTGTTGGCGTTTATTGGACAACTCTGACTTTCTGAGTCACTGGACAGACTCTGGGCGGATTCTGACGTCACGTTTCCTTTGCCACGGACGCTGATCATGCTTCCGGGATAGTAGCCCTTTACTGTGAGCAAGGGACTTGAGGTCGTTGACATGCTAGTGTTAATACTGTGAGGTCTCGCCTTCGGCTCCATATTTTCGTTTTGAAGAACCAGTGTGTCTTCGCTTCTAGACGGAGGGAGTCTGCTGCTAATGCTATTGTGAGATCCTGAAGACTTTATATCAAACTGTGAGTTGCTGCTCAAGTAGTTATTGCTGATAGCACTGGATTGAGTGTACTGAGAGTCAGCGCTATTCTTTCTGGAATGTTTAGACTCGGTGCCAAGATACTGTGAGCCACTAAGGTTTAGGGTGGAGACGGATGTCTGACGGGGAGCCAAGCTGAGGTGCTGTTCAGATTTGCTGAACTCTGGATGCAGGTTAGCGTGGTTACCGTTACCGGCTGGACCCGGCCAGGACCCTCTCCCTGGAGATGTTTTGGTGATTTTTCCATCTCTTGAAGGTATTTGAAGGAAATCAACTTTGAAGCTAACATCTTTTTCGTTGCCTGGCGTATCGACCCCATCTAGACAGGCCTGTAGTGGTGTCTTGTCGAGAATATGTTTGAGCAAGATACCAGCAGAAGAAACAGTTTTGTCTTTGTCTCGTGCGAAGCTGATCAGATCCATCAACCAGCGCTCGGCCTTCCACACTGTGTTTAAGTTATTCTGCAGATCTTCAAGCTTGGTGAGTCTTTCTTTTGCAGTTTGCAGTTCAGTGCAAGAGAATGCTTCCCTATGCGAGTGGGCCGCCAGCGCCACGTCTAGTTCCAGCACACAGCTGAGTTTGGAGTATTTGTTCAGTATATTGGTGTGGTAGGTCTGTAGGTGGATCATTTCGAATGCTTGTATCGGTAGACTGAGAAGGTCACCTCTTTGGAGTAGGATCTCCTTCTGTCCCGGGACGGAGCAGGCTAGTTCTGCCGGGGGACAGACCATGATGAAACTGACGTCGCCGCTGAGTTCTATGACCTCTAGGTCGTATATGCGGTGGGTGGCGGCGCTTTCGTTGTTTATCTCCATGTCTTTGAAGAGTCGTCGCGAGGCCCCAGCCACTTGCTCTAGGAACATCGCTTGAGATTCTGACGGCAGCCGCTCTTGGTTGGTGCAGATGGACACGAGGCTCGTGCTCGTGTTCTCCTCCTGCTGGCCGCCTCCTGGTTGGCTCTTTAGGTACTCCCATTCTTCTCTGCAAGGAAAAATGGTAATGATTTACAAGAGTGCTGCAATTTGATGCCTCCATAAATGTTAGAAAATCGAATGGAGAAGGTAATTTGGATACCCCTTCCTCTCCTGCTTGCTACACTAAGTGTTTACATAATTACAAAGCTATTAAGAATTTTTCAATAACAGGACATCTCAATTATTATAGGTACTTACGCAGACACATGTGGATTGTCCCGGACCCTCGTATGAGGCGGCACGTTGGGAGACCTGGCTGGAGCGACGATTCGAACCACCTCCACTGAAGACTGCAACTTCAAGTAGCCCAGGTACAGACCGCGGGGCAGCTGGATTCGAGACACCTGAGAAGCAAAATATTTGTATTCATAGATAAGATTTGGTAAAATTATTAGAATTTAAAAAGTAAGTATTAAGGTAGCTGTGTTTGCTATCTATAGTATAGTGGGGCGCCCTCACTGGGCCGAATATATATACCGAATATAGATAGTAGACAATAACTAGATGAGAAAGGCCGAGAACGTGGTGGCCTTTGTTGGGATAGGATAGACTGATAGACAATGTCCATCAGTGGTCGATGTTTGGGTATTAGGATGAAATAACTGATATAATGAAGATTATGTCAAAAATGTCAACAAACCTGATGATAAGCGATCTGCTCATGCACGCTAGCCATCAGCAGTTCACTGATCGTGTTGTCTTCGCTCAGCACCCTTCTTCTGAGCTTGGCCACTGGCGCCCAACGCGAGTTCAGTGCAGACACGGACTTGACCGATTTGACGGAGTTCACGCAAGAGAGGACCACCGTGCCGTGGCTGTCTCGGAGCGGCTTGTGGAAGAGTTGACCTGAGGAATGGTGGGTAATAGTTAAGTATAGGTATTTTAAGTATGCATATGATTTGGGTAAATAGCCATGGTTGGGAACAAGAGCTACGTTGTTATCAGATGTTGGATTATTGTTCGAAATAAGAAAGAGTTCGGAGCACGTCAATTCTGCAATAACCTAACGAATAGTGATACCGAATGGCAATCATCAAATTCAATGAGGAATCCACTCGGCTTTAGGGAAGCCAGGGATGAGGTGAATGCACATGGCCTCACTTCGCTCGGGGCTTTACGGTGAAGGAAATGCTGGTTAGGTTACCTAGATCCTGCACGCAGAGAGCGGACTGCATCTGCCCGGCGGCCGTGAGCAGCTTGAGGCGGAATTGGACGGAAGACGACGTGTGCTTCTCCATGTCCGAGCGGAGTGACTTCACCTCATTTCAAGATCTCTTCAGAAACTACGCGTCCTTTACTTGTATATTGGTTTGGATACTAACCAACGTTGATGGCATACAAGTCACTTTTTCTGTCTGTAGATGATTAAAGTTACCTAAATTTTGGACGCGTCCTTTGAGACAATCCTTGCATGGAGACTCACCTATATTGATGGCATACATCATACATGTCACTTTTCTACGGTTGCAGATAATTGAAGTTACCTAAATCCTGGACGCGTCCTTTGCGACACTTCTTCTGGACCTAACCAGCGTCGTGGATAGCCTAGGTCACTTTTCTACATGTTTAGATGCTGTATTTATATTGTAGTTACCTAGGTCCTGCACGCAGAGCGCGGACTGCATCTGCGCGGCGGCCGTGAGCAGCTTGAGGCGGAAGTGGATGGACGACGACGTGTGCTTCTCCATGTCCGAGCGGAGAGACTTCACCTCGTCCCACGAACACGCCACCTGGTGGAGGGAAAAAGGAATTTTTAAACAACTGAACAACTCAAAATATAATGGATTCGATGTAGGTAACTATTGTCATTGAGGTATTGCTAAATTGCTATTTATAACACCATGGTGAAATTTTATCATTGCGTATCCCGTTTGCAGGTTTAGTCTGAAGGTACAAGTTAGCACACCCAGATTACGAAGTACAATGCACTTAGAATACACATCTAGAATCTAGATGTGCAGTCTAAGTGCATTGTACTTATCCCAAAACGGCAATATGGTTCGCAACCTATCACGTGAGTACAAATGTGCTGCGAAAAGTGGGTCACTCGTGAGCCATCTCTGACTACCCCTTCGGGGATTACAGTCGTGAGTGCATATTGTATATGTATATGTATATATGTACAAGTTAGCATCAGTGTTGACTGTTCAATATAATATCGGCCGCTTTCGACGCAATTGCAATGCCACCTCATTCGTTGTAGGAGACTGATATTTCAAAAGTTTGTCGTATACAACATACTAGCCGTGAGTCAAATAACGGCAAGATGTAGCTTGAAAATGATGATAAGTGAGTAAAAGACCTTAGTTACCTTCATAAGCCAATGGAAGTCCGTATAGATGCAGGTGGGGTAGGTCTCGTCCACCTCGATGACCGGCAGGAACTCCTCGCTCGTCACCAGAACTTTGTCTTCGTGGTAGAGTATACACGCTAGGTACACTCCCCTGGGAAATAAGACATGATTGTTAGTAAATTAGGATGTGGATGTGATGAGGCTATACACCAAAGTAAATAAATTCGGATAAAAACCTTTTAGCAACCAAGCAGTTATGCACTTGCGTAAGTTCACCTGTAACTTGCTAGAGGCAGTGGATCAGGTCTGGGCAGGCGCGGGGGCTACGAAGGGCCGCATTTTGTTACAACTGCTATATTGTAAATGTGTGTACTGCTACACTATGCCAGGACCAGGAGTAATAAGTTTTTTAACAGTTACCTCCGTAAGTTCTTCTGGAACTTGCTAGCGGCAGTGAACAGCTGTCGTATCGTAGCAGTCTTCTTCCTAGGCAGGCGCGGCGGCTGCGCGGGTGATCGCTACCTTGCTAGTCTTACTACTACCACAGAACGTGTGGCAATTTTGCTAATTCTACCATAGATTTTAGGACTACTAATTCGGCAGTTATGTGCCTCCGTAAGTTCTTCTGGAACTTGCTAGCGGCAGTGAAGAGCTGTCTTTATCGTAGCGGTCTTCTTCCAAGGCAGGCGCGGGGGCTACGCTAGCGTCTGTTATCTTTCTAGTCTAGCAACTACCACAGGATGCGTGGCAATATTGTTAATTACGCTACCATATATGTTAAGAATACTATGATTACCTCCGTAAGTTCTTCTGGAACTTGCTAGCGGCAGTGAACAGCTGTCGTATCGTGGCGGTCTTCTTCCGCGGCAGGCGCGGCGGCTGCGCGGGCGGGCGCTGCCTGGCGCCGGCGGCCGCGGTGGCGAGGGACTCGAGGGCAGCCGCCGCGCCGCCGGAGTCGCCGCGGAAGGTTCGGGTGGAGACGTCTCGCCAGCCTGAGGGTTTGGTGAGGTTTGGGGTGAGATTTACAAGGCTAGAGGAGGACTGGGGCTACGCTAATGAGTCCAGACGCTTTATTTCTATAATCGATAGGGCTAAAGTATACATTCCACAAAAATGTGACTATGGTGCGAGATCCAGTGGTCCAGAGTTGTCTATAATTACGAGTTGTGTGGCTTATTTATTATTTAATTCTTTATTGTACAAATATTACAAATAAAAGTACAAAGGGTGGACTTAATGCTAAAAGTATTTTCAGCCAGTCATCTTTTAAACGTATTAGTAGGTACTTAATCTTGATTGGCTGACGACGATGTCCTTGGTACTCGTAAGGAAATCAAGAGGTTTTAACACTATTGCAGTATACCTTAGGCAGTTCAGCCTATTAGTCTATGGTCTATCTTATATTAAACTAAGTGTAAAAAATACTCACTGCTAGGCACAACACTCCGCGGCGTGCTCGCAGTGTAACCACCCCAGCCCTTGACATTCCCAGCACAAGCTCTGAAGAAGTACCGCCGTCCCCGCGTCAGGCCGGCCGCCATGAGCTTAGTGCCGGTGGTCGCCCCTGAGGAGGCTACCTCGCGAGTGCCGCAGATGTTGGAGAAGTCGCCGCGAGATGACCATTCCACTGGAATAGGTGGGGGTAGATGGTAAGGTTAATAGTTCTTAAAATATTGAAGGTTATGTTGTAGGTAGAATTGGCACTAGTATCGGACCGTTGCGTAGGATACCTTGAAGAGTACAAGACCGAAAGATCTTACAAAACGTGAAAACCAAGCGCGATATATGTCGCTTTATAGCTATCAGTCTGTTGCAAATGATGTGCTCCCAACTCACGCTTATTAGATTCTGATGGCTATATGGCTGTAGATGAATATGGAGGCGTCTAGAAGAAGACATAGATGGCTTGAGCTCAGAGGGCTATTATTGCGTAGACACACATCGGGACACGCTCGGAGGCTGCTGCTGGTGATGACGTCATACCTCGGTACTTGGTGATGATGGGCGGGTCCTTGACGACGGGCATGAAGTGGCGCAGGTCGCGCAGGCGCACGGTGACGGCGTGCGAGCCGCACACCTCCAGCTCGGGCGGCGGCGGCGCCGGCGGCACGCGCGCCTGCTGGTAGCCCAGGAGCAGGCGTCTGTGGAGGTAAAGGGTATACATGATTATAATGGAGGTGTGAAATTGCACTTGTAATCATGTCAATTAGACAATGGATGAATGTAGATTTGAAGGTCCTTTCTGAAGGGAGGAATTAGTTTTTACACACGCTCGTTCATTGAAGGGGTGTGTAGGCACGTGTTAGTACAAAATCCTCAACAATATCTAGAGTACTTATCCAGTTAGCGCTGCGATGAGTGTACTCACTTGAGAGTGCGCACGCGGCGCTCCCAGTGCAGCGCCTGCTTGTCTCGCTCGGAGCCCGCGCCGCCCGCGCAGCCCGTGGTGCCCGTCGCCGCGCCGCCGCCCGCTGACGATCTGATGAAAGCACACCGTGGATGGTTTAATACAAGGTAAAGGTATACTAGGGCTAAAACCCTTCCTTCATTGGATGACGACCCGTGCCCAAGCAGTGGGTATGTCAAGGGTCGTGATGATGAAAGGTATACTAGGCCAAAAGGAGACACCACCCCGAGTAGGTACTATATACTAGAGATAGAAAACCTTCATCTCGAATCACCAATGATTGACACGTTTTAGGTATTAGGTACATTACATACACGGTGACGCAAAATAGGTAAGTATAGTAAGCCGAAAGTGAGTGAAGTTCGTCATTCTGTATACATTTTGTACTTGGTTATATTACAAATGAAATGATTCGTGATTCTAGGTGAAGTTTTCCTCTCGCTAGCGGTGTAGGTCATCTGGCCCATTGGCTTCTATGCCCAAACTCGGACGATTTAGGCCTAATTTCACACCATTCGGTTAGGTTAAAAATACCTCGGTTTGGTTACATGTTGGACCGTTAAGGTTAGTGAGTGTCCCACCATGCTAATTCAAGGGGTTAACTCCCTTGATCGGGTGATAAACTTAATTGCTGCTGTGGGGTTCCGCTAAGACATGGTTAAGACCGGTAACCAGGCAACGGGTTGTTTACTTGTCACTCATTCTGTCAAGATTCAAGATGGAAAAATGAACGGAGCCTTTGATAAACAATATACGAACTAGATGTTGTGTGACATAAAAAATGAAGCGAAATACTGTCTGGGTTTTATATACTGTCAAACCGAGATAAAAGTTTAAATTTAATGTCCTAACCTAACTTGGAACCGCAATATAGAAACACAAATTGATGGCCTGGAAATCGAACCCGGGATCCCTGGGTGATGAAGCTGAGCTTCTACCACTAGACCACAGAGGTAGATATAAGAAGTTAAACCTAATGACTTAATGAGAACTATGGAATTAATTGAAAAATCTTCTAACAAAATATTTTAAAATAAGGCCTTACTTAGAAATTGAGGTGTTATTTGTTGAGTCCTTTCTTTTGCACTGACACTCCATCTAGTTCGTTGTATTGTTTTTCAAAGGGCATGGCGTAATGATATTATTTTCAGTGACGGATGTCAAAAAACAACCTCGATAGAAATAGTAACCATGGCAACCTCAAAACCAAAAAGTTTGGTTGTTTGAGGTTGTTTGACATTATAGGGACATAGACACCAATTTCAATGAATATGACAGAATATTGAATGAAGTGTGAGTGAATGATTCACATAATGCTTGATTTATGAATGGTCTATTAGATTTTCGTCATGGGACTCATCCAATTAACAAGGGTAATAATCCTTAAACGCGTCGTCAGCAAATCCGTTATTGAGACTGTAACTAACAGAATCATGTGAAACCAGGTCTTAATCTACGCAGATGGCTCACCTCAAAAAGATTAGCCACCGTGGTGGACAATTTCGTTAGCATTGATCTACCAACCGACATATAAGACATATAAGTACCTACTAATGCATATATGTATATGTTCGTTGGTTTGATTGAATTTCACTTTAAAAGGTTTGAGAATTCACTCACAAAATTTCATTAATTTCTCCAGCCGTGAAACAGTAACAACATCCTTACTTATCTTAATTATTTTTTTGTTTTTTACTTTATTATTTTTAACGCAACTTTATACGCATATTCTATAGAGCTTCCACTATGTTATTGTATTTTAGTCGTTTCCTTATGTCTGGTAAGTAAAGTTGGTTTTCCTTTGCAGTAGTCAAATATGTATGGGATTCTGAATGTCAAAAAACCAATAATATAATGGACAGAGTCTAGCCCCTTTATTATAAAACGTAGTCTAAACATAAACTAGTTCGTAGTCTACGACCGTTTATAGTCCAGATATCATACAAAGCAGTAGTCTAACCCCCTTATTCATAGAAAAGTTATAGAACGGCATAAAAGGGGGTAAAGCTTTAGACCAGAACTTTATCTATAATAAGGGGTCGTCGAGCAGATCTCTTACCTGGTACAATCCCGGTCGGCGGGCGGGCCGGCCACCTCGTGCAGGCGCGCCTCCGCCTCCCGAGCCAGTCGCCGCAGGTGGCACCCGATGGCCTCGGGAGTCTTAACTGGAGGAAAAATATAGGGATGAAACCATTGGTGGTTTTGAATAGAGTGAAGTAAGTATAGGTTATAGTCGGAAATCATGAGACAAACTTATACTTTATTTATACTATACTTTATTTATTTATTTATTTTATTTTATTTACTTTTTCGGAACTTTTTAATTTGTAACTGTACAGACTACCATATGTTCTTATTTATGTATAAGTATAACGTCTAATCCTAACTAATATTATAAATGCGAAAGTAACTGTGTCTGTCTGTTAGTATTTCACGCCAAAACTACTGAACCGATTTGAATAATATTTGGTATACATATTAGTGATGTAACGAATATTCGCATTCGCATTCGCATTCGCGAATATTCGCACTTTTTTGGATATTCGCATTCGCATTCGCATTCGCAAAATTTGGTGCGAATGTTTTGCGAATATCAGTAGGTACTTTTTAGAAAAAACTATTTGAAAATAATGGTTAACAAAGGTTAGCAAAGTCAAAATCCATTCGTCGATAAGTAACTTTTTTATTACAAGTCACTCTCTTAATCAAATTAACAGTCTTACTTTATCATAATTCATTACTTTGAAAAATGAAACTTTAGATATAGGTAGTTAATAGTTTCATAAGACCTAAACATAAATAGCTTCTGTAAGCAATCAAAAAGCGTATTTTCACAATAGTGTCACAGCAAGACAGCCATAGATTTAAATAAGGTACGTGCGCCAAAGATGGACCTATTCCTAAAATGGCCCACTTACAAAATTTGAATCTTCTAAACTCCCGGATAAGTTGAAATTTCGCTCTAATGTTTGGTTAGTGCCATAGAAAAAATGGCCTACGATTTACAACCTAATGTTTAAAAACTTTTTAGTAGTATTTCTTTACAATAACAAACAATTATCGTTTTTTTTTCGATACAGACTTTCGTAGGTTCAAGGGCATTCTGAAGAAGCTAAGCGTTGTTTGTATTATTTTATGTTTTTCAATTATTTCATTAGGTCTTGTCACCGTGAAAATTTCATATGAAGGCCCACCACACGCGATACCAAGATGGCCCGGGCCTTACAGGACTATACAATATCATAGTTTCTTTGGAACATGAAAGATAGAATTTCGGCTATATTTTTTATTATTATGTTATATTCAAACACTGAAACTAAACTTTAAGCGTAGTTACGGTCTCTTAAGTACCTACTTTCCAGTTTAAATACTTATAAAATAAACAAAAATTCAAAAATATTTTTTTATTAACCTAATAAAGCCCACGAAAAATTGAAGCATTGTTTTTCACTCTAAATAATTGTTGGAATAAGAGAAGAACATTTTTATTATTTTAATATCATTACAGACTTCTGTATTGAATGTAGATTTAGTTTTGCCACCGCACTATTAACGCCCAAAAAATCGATAGTAATTGATTAATTAACAAAGAAGCTCATATTTTTGTTTAAGTTTTACGTAAAAACATGGTTTTTGTTCTGATAGAATTTATAAATTATACTTGATTAATATCGGGCCATGATAAGTGCCTATGTTCCTAAGAAGGCCCACATTAGAGGTTTTCGAAAATGATTGTTTCCGTAAAGAAGCTCGATTTAATCTGATGATTTATTTGTTGATTAATATTTAAAAATAAATGGAGAATATAGTAATCAAGTTTATTTTCTTACATTGTTTCAATTTTTTTATTTATTTAATTATTGCAACCCTTTTTTGGCGCCTTACAAGGCGCACGTACCTTACGTTTAAATGTTTCGTGTAAGTCGCCCTCAGAAACCGTACACAGTCGCAATGTGTCGTAACAGTTACGGAGCTAAATAAAGTGTAACTACTTCAAAAAAAAACTGCGACTAGTATTGGCTAGTCTCATTCGGAATGCGCCTACAACGGAACGTACCTCGTTCAGGACAAGACTGCCACGAAACCATACAAATGACGTCAAATTTGAACTCAAACTGAAAATTCGCATTCGCATTCGCATTCGCGAATATCGATATCAGATATTCGCATTCGCATTCGCATTCGCGAATGTCCAAAAACACACATTCGTTACATCACTAATACATATGGTCTAGACCAGCTATACTCAAACTGCGGCCCGCGGGCCGCATGTGGCCCGCCGGGCCTTTATCAGTGGCCCGCCTGCCATGAGAGATAATAGGGAATATACTTACATTCTGTGTAAAAAGTATCGGGATATTCGGGATTATATCCATAAAACAAAAAATTATTGTTATTCATCCAAATTTATTTTATCACCTTCAAAATTTGCTCCTTCAAAAACGATCAATCCAATCATCACAACATTTTTTTAAACGCTGTTTTCAGAGTTGTGTTTAGTACTCGCGGCGATTTTTCCTTATTGTCTTCTATCGATTGAAAACAGTGCCTTGAAGTGGTGCATTGAAATTAGGAAAAAAAAGCTAGAGCTGTGAGCTGCAGCCATACCTATCTTGGACTTCTCACTAAACTTTTGTGTCGAGTGGACGTGTTTCGGTCCGGTTCTCCGTTACGTTAATTTTTGCATTCAGTAAAGTTGATGGTGATACAAGTGATAATCGGTCCCTCTCGTTTCATCTTGGGGGTCCCTCCATATCTCATCGCGGCCATATTGGATTGTGTATACCTGTCTCACTCAGCATAGAAAAATTGAAAAAGTGATTGCCGCCGAGAGTGGGATCGATCCTGTGACTGTCTGCGCTGCGGGCGAGAGTGGAACCACTGAGCCAAAGTTGCGGTGAGTGCGCATTCCGAAATCTGCAGTTATAACAACCAAGGTGACGTCACGCAGCTACGAGTTACGCTACGGGCTACGCGCTACGCACCTCGCACCGTCATAGCCTTGTCGGCGCTCTTGCTGCGTTCACTATAAGACTCAACTTTAGATAATTTATCATGAATCGTATCCAACGTTCGCCGCCGAAAACGCTGGGTGCGCCACAAACCTCATTCTCCGACTCGGATTTATCAAACCAAACCGATGCGCCTATAGGTATTACTCAGCGGGTTAAACGAACTCGGCCGTGGGATGATGACGTTATAGACGACTTGAAACAGTTTAAATCTGAAATTAAGGATCTAATGAAGTCCATGCTATTAGAGCAAAACCAGCATATAGATGACTTGCTATCGAAACAAAGTGAGCGTCTTGGCAAGATGGAAGAGCACATAAACTTTGTCAAAAATCAAAACTGCACCATTCAGAACTCTAACCAAGAAATAGAAAGGTCCATGAATTGTTTCGCCGATGACTTGAGAAGTATCGAAAAGAAAATCAATATTATGGAACAGGAACGCCAGAACTTGTCTCAAAATATTTTATCAATGCAGGATAAAATCGAGCACATTGAAAGATCGTCCATCAAAACTTGTATAGAGATCCGTAATGTGCCAAAAAAACAGTATGAGACTAAGGAGGACCTCTACTGTTATGTTAAAAATATGTGTCAGCACATAGGATTCCAGATGCAAGAAGCAGACATTCGTGATGTCCTCAGGGGACCGTCTCCTAGAGACAGCAAGAGCTGCGCCGTGTTGCTGGAACTACAAAACACAATAAATAAGAGCCGACTTCTGAACGCAATCAAAAAGTTCAACCTTGACCACCCCAATAATAAATTGAACTCCGCGAATTTGGGATTCAATAATAATGCTCAAACAATCTACGTCTCCGAGCAACTAACCCAAAAAATGAAAAGATTACTTTATCTTACGAGGGAGATGGCCAAGGGTAATAACATTGCCTTCGTGTGGTGTAGCAACGGCCGAGTTTTCATTCGCCAAAAAGAGGGTGCTCCTCACATTATGATACGTAGTGAAGAACATATTAAAGAGATCAAGGAAAATATTAAAAAGGAATCTACTAAGTGACTAGCCTTGTATAAATTTGTTTATGTCAATCCAGCTATATTATACCTTGTTTACGTTGCATGCTTATCTGTTAATAGTAATTTAATTGCGTACCTATGCAAAACTTGTCATTTAAACCAAATTATTTTGTGCCAATGCCGAAAGCTTTCGCTAACACTAAACTACTCTAGATATTTTCGGTCTTTCACAGCTTTGTACGTTTCTGTTTACCGTGAAATTCAAAACCCCATCGATTTTCACCCACTTGTTGTCTCTCCTATGCATTTTTGTTTTTAAAAATATATAAATGGATGATACAATTAACTTAATGCAAGAAATTGAGCAATATAAAATATCTGATGCATTCGAATGTGATCCGGAGGATTGCCGAAAGTACCTTAATGCTCCTCATAAACAATTAAAATTAATAACACAAAATATTAGAAGTATTAATCATAATCTACCCGGTTTCTATACTCTACTTGCAAGAATTGATACAGACGTGGATATTATTGTTTTTACAGAATGCTGGCTTAACAGTCCAACTAATTTTACACTGCCGGAAATTGGTAACTTTCGAAGATTTTCTTCTAAAAATAACATTCTCCAAAATGATGGTGTCGTTATATACGAAAAAAGCGACCTAAAGTCATCTACGTATGAATATATTATGAAGGAAGCTAACTGTGTAGTTACTACTGTAAATGAAAGTATTGCGGTGGTATCAATCTATAGGTCGCCGTCGTACAATCAGTTAGATCCATTTTTAGAATCCCTCGATCAAGTTTTAATATCTCTTCAATCATATAAAAATATCATACTAACCGGTGACATAAATATTGATATAAAGCAGACAACTAATGATAATAATTCTTTACGTTACCTAGAGCTCATAGCTTTACATGGACTTTTACCTGCTCACCAGTTTCCGACGAGATTAAATTCCTGTTTGGACCACGTCAATATACTTACCAACCTTTCCTCCACTACTCTTGTGGTAAAAAACTCACTAACTGATCATGACACTATTCTTTTTGCCTTAAATACTAAAATGCATAAAATTTTAAATAAGCAAACAAAAACTTCTATTAACTATGAAAAAATTTCGATAGACTTACAAAACTTTGATTTTCGGCCCGTACTTGAATCTAGTGATGTCAATGTAGCGACGTCACTATTAGTTAACTCTATATCAGACATAATGAACGCTAACACCACCTGCAAAACTATCTCTAGACGAAAGTCAACTATAAAACCCTGGATCACACAAGGACTTCTACGGTGTATTTCACATAGAGACAGAATGCATTTGAAATTAAAAAAAGATCCCGAAAATTCAATTTTAAAGCTGACTTACACTAGATATAGAAACTACTGTAATAACATAACCAAAAACCTCAAAAATCAATATCATAAAACTGAATTAGAAAAAGCAGGTAAAACAAATATTAAAAAAACTTGGGAAATAATAAATAATATATCAAACTATAAAAATAAAAAACAAAATTCTACGGACCTCCTTTCTTTGGCACATTCTCCGTTGGCATCAGTCAACGAAATTAATAAATACTTTTCTAGAGTTGGCGTATCATTACAACCGATAAATGATGAATTTCACAATAATGCTCTTAATTTGCCTAAAATTATTCCGTACTCATTAGTTTTGTTAGAGACGGACATTACTGAAGTTATATCCATAATTAATTCATTAAAATCTACATCTTCAACTGGTCATGATAATATTCCGGCAATAGTATTAAAACAAAACAAGGAATTACTGAGTGGTCTCTTGGTCCATATCTGTAACCTATCAATTAATTCTGGAATTTTCCCAGACATATTTAAAAGATCAATTATTATACCAATACATAAATCATCAAATAAAAAAGACATTGGAAATTATAGGCCCATATCCCTTCTCCCCACTATATCAAAAATACTAGAGCGCATAATAAATAAACAATTAGTACAATACTTGGAAAAAAATAATATATTATCCCCAAACCAATTCGGCTTCCGTAAACAAAAATCCACATCCGATGCAGTTTCCATGCTTAACAATAACATTGTCGAGGGGCTTGATGCTGGTGAAAGATGCCTTGGAGTATTTTTGGATCTCGCGAAGGCCTTTGACACCGTATCAACTCCTCTACTACTACAGAAACTGCAAAACGTAGGTGTGCGCGGGCTACAATTAAAGTTATTCGAAAATTATCTCAAGAATAGGACTCAGACAGTGAAGGTTGGTGATTTTATAAGTGAACCGCATGAAATCACAGTGGGCGTCCCTCAGGGCAGTATTCTTGGACCAACACTATTCCTCATTTTTATTAATGACCTTTGTAATCTGAAACTACAAAGTGGTTCAATTGTTTCATTTGCCGATGATACGGCCTTGATATTCAAAGGAAAAAACTGGAATGAGGTATTTGAAAAATCGCAACATGGTCTTAATATCGTAACTAATTGGCTTAATAACAACCACCTAAAACTAAACATTAACAAGACAACTTATCTAACATTTTCAATTTCAGAATCAACTCAACCATCTCATGCTGACTATAGTCTTATTGCCCACGAACCTCAGTGTAGACAATACGACGCCTGCACATGTGAAAAGCTTGATAGGTCCTCTAAGGTAAAATACCTCGGTATATTACTTGACAACAAACTCACTTACCAATATCATGTAGTTAGTTTGGCCAACAGAATTCGTAAAGTCATAGCCACCTTTAGGAAAATTCGAGACATTGCTAACAAAAACATCCTCTTGTCAATATATTATGCGCTATGCCAGTCACTGATAAGCTACTGCATTGGTACCTGGGGTGGTATAGTCAAAACACGCCTAATAGTAATGGAAAGAGCACAAAGAGCGAACCTCAAAGCGATGCTATCCCTTCCCAACCTTTATTCAACCTCTACCTTGTATAAAAAAGCTGATGTTTTAACCGTTCGCCAACTTTTCATTCTGAAAATTGTGACTGACCAACACAAAAAGATTTCCCAACCCTCCCTAAATAACCGAAGATCGTACAAAGTCTGCAATTTGAAGTGTTATAGAACAGCATTTGCGCAACATTTTTCGTGTTATCTTGAAAGTTTTCTTTATAACAAATTAAACAGGGCATTGAATATTGTTAATCTTAACAGACATAATTTTACGATTACTGTAACGAAATACCTAAAATCCCTTGATTATCAGTCAACTGAAAGTCTACTAACATCAACTAGCTAAAATTAATTATTAAATTCTCATTTTTCTGTACGCATGCCTTAATGTTAATTTTAAATTAGTAAGTACCCATAATATAGTACAAGTTTATATTACAATTTCATTATTATCAACTGTTATTGCTACTTTACTGAATGTACATTGTTTAATTAATTGTTTAAGAGTGTGAACATCTGATAGATAACTGCATCATTGATTATTTCTGAGAAAGTCACTGATGTCTATATTACAGGGTTTCCCTAGTTTAGACATCAGAGGATTACCGCATACGGACTATTACATTATGTGATTATCTAAAAACCTTATTGTTACAAGGAATATTTATATGATTAAATTAATTATTAAGTAATTTATTATACTTCTATAATATAAGTTCATTCTAGCAATTGTAACTATTATTGTGGTACTTTTTGTGTAAAATTTTTGAAATAAAGTTTATTATTATTATTATTATTATTATTATTATCTGGTGCATATGGTGGATGCTCGATGATATTTGATGAGAGCTCAAAAATTCAATCACAATGATGATCCTTGTGCGAAAGGCGCAATATCGTACCTAGTTCAATTTTTTTTTTACAAACAAATAATATTATTTTCCTACATGACTTTAACTAAAAATCTATAGAAGACAAAAAGGAAAATTCGCCGCGAGTACTAAACACAACTCTTGGATAATTCGTTGGCGTATGTTTATCGTTTCTGAAGGAGCATACTTTGAAGGTGATAAAAGGAATTTCGATTAATAACAATATTTTTTTGTTTTATTGATCTAATCCCGATACTTTTTACACATATACTAATGCATGTGTTTTTTTTTATATTATTATTCGATAGTTTACATCGCATGAAGCTGCATCCACACCGGGACAACGAACGCCCAACGAACGCCAACGGTTATCCCAACGATAGATATTGATCATACATAATACAGGGCAGATTGCAGCAGCGAAGGCCAACGAAACCCGTTCGTTGGCCTTCGTTGGGCCGGTGTATACGCAGCTTTATAATGGTTTAGAAAAAATTTGCTTGCGGCCCGCGACACCATGACTTAAACGTGTTTGTGGCCCTTATATAAAAAAGGTTGAGTACCAATGGTCTAGACCCTGAGAAAGAACATAGGCTACTTTTTATCCCGGAATTCCCACGGGAAAACTTTTAAAGGCGAAGCGAAGCTCGCGGGAACAGCTAGTTAGCTAATAAAATTGGTATACTTAACTATTTAGCAACTCCTTTGTTTCATGCAAGTATACTTTTTTTTAGAAAATACACTACCCTTATCTTAACCTGCCTTTGGGATTACCTACTGATAAAAATACACTTCTTGACCCAGTCCCAGATTTCATAGACCGTAGGCAATTAAACTAGGCCCAATTAACAATCAAGCCATCCACAAATAGTGGCACGCATGAGTCGCCACGGCGCAAATGTAATCAGAAACAGGCGTCTGGATTGACCACCGTAGAACCGAACCAAATTACATTATAATAATTCCATTATAAACCGATTGCATCAATAACAACATGCAAACCGATTCGGTGATACGTGTATTAAACATAGCCAATTATGGCTCGTAAATAAAATGGGACTTCTAACTACCTGTACCTACCATAACACTTTTATGAAACGAAATTACTGGGTCTCGTACAAGATTTTTATCTCAGTTTTCTAGTGTTACGATGATTTTTTATGCCCTTTGCACATTTTTAAATACAAAATCCGTAAATCCATTCTAGCGGAACAGTGCAACGATGAAAATGTATAAATTAATTAATCTCATAGCAAAATAAACATTCCACTGCAAACTTTTGACTTTATTATTATTTCGTAGGATAAGTCGAGATAAACTTCGTTATTTGCGAACCGACGAGTGAGTAATTCGTTAGGGATAAATTAAGTTAGAGCGGTCTAAATGAGCCGACATGCCATGCCGCTGAAGTTTGATTTTCAGGGAATTAGTTCTGGACTCCCTGTCAAAGGCAAACCCGAACCATGGACGGACATTTTTGCTCTCCGTAAGTTTCTAATTAACTTAGTTTGAGTTATTTCATTAATATAATTTATTTCGTAAGATTGAATACCCAAATCATTATTTTTTTCAGGAGAAAATCTCTAATACATCTCTAGTACATGAATGTGCTAATATTGTTTTCGTGTGAGAAAATAGCACGATCCTTCCTCCGGGCTAGAGGATTAACTTTTAGGACGATGGATCGCCCTGGACTAACTAACTTAGCCGGTAGTTAGGTGGGTAAGTACTCACTATGTATGAAGTTGAAATATATTGCTTTCTCTCTTAGTTTTTACAGAGCCCTTAACGGGGTAAGTACCTATTTGTACATTAAAGACAATCGTAGAAGAAATATTTGTACGACTAATATTTTTGCTTTGACTGTTAATTTAATATCTTGCATGCATCTTGCAGGATAGGCAGATATGCATTTGCTGTAACAACTTTTCGTCTGTCAGTCTTTGTCTGTGACTCTGTGTCTGTGGGTCTGGCTTATTTAGATATGCTATAAAAATATACTTTTAATAGAGGTAAGAAATGTAAGGCGCAAGTCTTTATTCATTGTTGATGAGGTTTCCTATTGCAATAGTTCGACAACTTGTCTTTACGGTAGAAGTTGGGCAGGCGTTTGGTGCCCTGCGACTCCTGCCGGAATGCCCAAGGGCCAAGGCGATCGGAACTTCTTACTACACTGAGTTACTTTGTGACGACATTTTATAGAAGTCAATATAAAAACAGTGGAAGATCGGTAGTATTGGTATCGGTAAAAGCTTCATTCAAATTTGTTGTATTTTTAACATGTACTAATATCAAGTAACTTCAAACAATGCAGCCCAAATTAAAATAGAAAATAATTAGAGTGGGTAGGAGTAGCTACTAGCTACCAATGTTAGGTTCTAAATTATACGCAATTTGTAACGTTATTGTACCGTCTCTTCCTAACATAAGCTTGTGATTAAAATCCAATTACCGACTTTGTACGTGGGACTAGCATCATGCACTACGGTATACTAATAAAACCCACATACGGTCGTGTTCGTTGATCTAGTAAATACTATAAGGGTGAAACTTCCTCGAATACTGCCCAGTAATTCTACGAACAGCTAGAAGCCTTTCCAATACTTTTGTCAAGGGAAATTGGTCAGCGTATCAACTTCCGTTAGTCGATAGACAACATAATGACAAAATTCGTACTGTTACAGTATGTAATTGGTTGGGTATTTACTTAATTGCTTTGTGCTGGATTCCGTAGCCACGAAATAAATGGCCATTGTTTAAGTTTACACACGCATGTTTTTGTTAGGTCTGCTTTTAAAATCGTTATGTAAAGTTTATATATGCACGTTTATAAGCACATTAGCTAAATGAAAAATGTTTTACATTTATAACTTAATGTTCTATGTAAGTATACTTATCTAGTTAGGTACATAAGTATCAAGTGGTCAAGAGTCAAATATTGTCATTATCTTTGAAATAATTGCTTTCAAAACGGGCTTTTAACAAGATAAAGTGAACTTTAACTGAACTACACTTCAGCTGCGATAAAGTTGGTGGTGCAATGAATAAGTTCGCCTGGCGCTCTGTGGTAGTTACCGGCAGATGGGGTAAGAAGTTAACAACATTGGAAGTACATGTCTTATTTATTTGATTTATTTTATATTACTTAGTACCAACCATCTAGTAAGCAGTTTGAAGTTACCTAAGTATTAACTTCGAGCGACCACTAATGGTTGGCTATAGTAGGTATACTGTTTGGCACATTAAAAAGGACATACAATCTACGTAGGTACCTATTATTAGCTATATGTATTATGAATCGATTATAACACTTAACGGTGTTTTTGTTTCGTGTCACGCTGAAGAAATTTAGTTACCCATTTCGAACTTAGAATGTTAAAGTTAAAGGTAAAGATAACGGCCATTTTCTGAATACATAGTAGGTATAAGGGTGGGGATGTATAATATGAGCTCTATCTAAAAAAATATCACCAAAAACTGGGTGTGATAATCTGAGTTAACCCTATAACGCAAATAACTCAAAAGGCACGCAATTTTAAGCGAAAACACGCGACGAAAGTAAAACACAACATCAGTCTATTCCGAGGTTGAATTTATTTGCCTTCGCGCAGAGAGAGACATAGCTTATCTCCTCCCATGCGAATATGAACTGTCACTTTGACAAGTGACTGACAAGCGTGCGACGATAGTACGATGTGTTTTTGTTTTATTCTTCTTTTTTTTACACAATCCCAGCCAGTGTGAAGCATGGAGTTAAATTATTAAAGTCATGATACGCCTAGGGAATCAAGGGTGATGGATATAAGGAAGTGTTGTACAACAACAAAAATACATTTAAGTATAAGAAACCTTATACATGGTTTTCCACTTGCCATGTTTTTAGAAACAAATTCTATAAGTATTTACTCTAAATATTTTATATACATATTATGATGGCCATGGCTTTATGGAAGACTTGGCAACATGGCCCCGCTTTCACCCATAGCATAGACTAACTTTGTAGGTACTAATTGGACTTGCACATTTTGGGAATCAAATATATATTTAAAAAATATTGTCTTAGAAAACCCGTAGGAATTCCGCGACAAAAAGTAGCCTACGTGTTAATCCAGGTGTCAGCTAACTCTATACTTACCAAAATTCATTTAAATCAGTTCAACCGTTTTGACGTGAAGAAGTAATTAAAAAACATACAAAGACATACATACTCACAAACTTTTGCCTTCATAATATTAGTAGGATCTATAGTCTTCTAGATATTGCCCTGTGGACGACTTGGTAATAATATGGCCTCGCTTCTACCTTTAAGGGATCCAATAAAAAAAACTATATGTAAACTCACATTGCGTCCCCTCCTTGGCTCCGAACTCCATGAGCATCTTGGCGAGCTGGCGGTTGTTGGCCAGCACGGCCACGTCCAGCGGCGACAGGCCATCCGAGTTGAGGCTGTAACACCACATCATTAGGTTTATTTGTGTCTCTTTTAGTCTACCCATCCAAAGCTTAGACAAGTCTGTGATCCAAAGGTTGTTTGGAAGTGATAAGACCGCATTTTGTACCCTAATTTAGTTGTTATATAAAATAGTTAGTTTATTTCTTGCTAATAAAGAGTACCTAAGTACTCTATCTAGGTATATTTTGAGGCAGCAACTCAGAGTTAAAATGTTATTATTGGTTTTCGATTTGACCTCCGGAAATTGTCAACATGAACTATGCCGTGAAAATGGACGAGCCAGATTGAAGATTTTTAGGGTTCCGTAGCCAAAATGGCAAAAACGGAACCCTTATAGTTTCGTCATGTCCGTCTGTCCGTCTGTCCGTCTGTCCGTCTGTCACAGCCGATTTACTCGGAAACTATAAGTACTACAGTGATGAAATTTGATGGGAATATGTGTTGTATGAACCGCTACAAAAATATGACACTAAATAGTAAAAAAAAGAATTGGGGGTGGGGCCCCCCATACATGTAACTGAGGGATGAAATTTTTTTTTTCGATGTACATACCCGTGTGGGGTATCAATGGAAAGGTCTTTTAAAATGATATAAAGTTTTCTAAAAAACCTTTTTCTAAAAGTGAACGGTTTTTGAGATATCAGCTCTCAAAGTCGTAAAAAGTATGTCCCCCCCCCTCTATTTTTATAACTACGGGGTATAAAATTCTAAAAAAAATAGAGGTGATGCATGCTAATTAACTCTTTCAACGATTTTTGGTTTGATCAAAGTATCTCTTATAGTTTTTGAGATAGGTTGATTTAACTGTAATTTTGGTTAAGTATATTTGCTGCTACGGAACCCTTTGTGCGCGAGCCCGACTCGCACTTGGCCGGTTTTTTTCTTAGCAGGTCGATTGGAAAGAGGTATACTTACTTTTCTACTTAGACGGTAAAATTAAGTAAACAATTTGGGAGGCAGACTGCCTTTATAGCGGGCGCGGCGTGAAGCCGATTTAGACCTTCTTAAGTGCAGAGAAGAACCTCTTTTCTTTGTGTTCTTCAGAGCTTTGTTTCATTATTATAGCCTCTTGTGGTGTATCTCTTCAGAGCAAACCACTCTAGATTGTTGTGCTGTGACAGTATCAGTAAGAGATACGAGTATTCTAAAGAATAAACTTGTTAATAAAATGTTTTGAACGGCAGAACAGGTAACAATAACAACTTCCGACAATGCCTCCTCTCAATCAACAAAAATATGCCTCATCTATCAGACAGCAGATACATAGGTATAAAGGGTTGTACCTATAATTGTTGAAAAAAGCAGAATGACGTATCAACCGTCTTATACTGCGCAGTCGGCAATTAACTAATCTGATTAATAATTGATCTGACTGAATTACTTTACCAACCTACTTTTGATTAAGTACCTACTTACTAATTATTTCCAAGTTTATTACTTAAAACTTCAAGCATACCTGTTGACGTCGACATCGGTGGATTCCAAGATGTTTCTCGCTTTGTCCAAATAGCCGTGTTCGACGGCCGCGAACAGCGCTGAAACAATACGGAAAGAATGTTATTACCTACATTTGGCTGAGATATTCGCGCCATTCGTAATGAGATTTTATCCGTAGGCACATCCGAGCAGACCCTCCGTGAGTAAATACAATAACTGGATTGTAGCCGTCTATGTAAAGATACAGTGTGCTTCATAAAAGATATTTAAGTAAGTTCTTAGTCTGAGAGAAGATAAAATTGAATATAATGTGAAAATGTTGGCACAAAGAGTGCATTACTTAGGAGAGAGTGGTTTATATTAAGTAACTATTTTGTATTTATAATATCTAACGAATTACTTAGGTATACTTATTCCGAGGATTGATTTCAATTCAATATCTAAAAACTTAAAATTTGTAACAAAATTAAACCAAAAACCGCCATTAAATTAAAAATTAAACTTAAATAAAAAAATTAAAACAAAAGAAAAAAATACCATGCAAATGAATGTTAACAGGCGGCAATGGCGCGACGTCACGTGGCTCCTTCCTGCGGCGCGGGTCGAGGTGCGGGGGCGGCGGCGCGCACGCGCTCAGCGACGGCAGCTCCGCCCCGCACCCCTCCAGCAGCGCGCCGTATTGCAGCTCTGCGCGGGAGAGAGATGGCAACATAAATAAAACAACCAAAGACAACAAAAAAGTAATGCAAACTTTTTGGAAAGAAAAAAAAAGAATTAGGTTTTTCACTTGGAAAAGAAAACTTAGAAATGTTCAGAATAATAACGGCCTCGCTTCTTCTGAGTGCAAAAGTAAATATACCAAAAGGATTAAGTACTTTTTGGTAGCTTATAATAAATCTTGTAATATTTAACTATATTTTCAGCATACCTAGGTACCATGATTGTCCATAATAAAATAATATTATAATTATTTAAGATGTTGTGATAATGATGCTACTACGCTGCCGTAGCAAGTTTCCGCCGGAAGTGGTTGTGTAGTTTGTTTTCTATGGCGTAATTTATTTATTAAGTACCTAATGGGGAGTAACGCGTGTGAATTTGCCGCTAGGGGCGCTGGTGTCGACTGAGGTTAAGTGACATTTTACTTTTCATATAATTTGTTTGGCGGGCTTCGTGATAAATTATATTTTCGTTCATTTCCCTGTTGAAAAGTGATCTCTTTTCGCGAAATTATCGCAAATATGGATTATTTATCGATGAATGTGCACGCTTTGAAAGCTGAATTAAGGAAAAGAGGCGCATAAATAAGCGGTCTCAAAGAGCAGCTAATTCAGAGGTTAGTTTGTTTACTGTTTACAAACTTATTTTTTACGAAATGTATGCTTGTTTGCTTAGGTAACAGCTATGTTTTTGCTTTTTACAGACACCAAGACTATGACCGTAACAGTAACTTGGTTGTTAACGTAGAGGACAGCATCATACAACAAAATGATTCAGTGTATACTGTTGAGTGGCCTTAAGAAACTTTGTATAGCAGTGTAAACACTAAAAATGAAACTCCAGATCTAGATATTGTCACCAATGAGTAACTACTTTGGAATTTATGTACAGTGTACGGTGGCCTGCGCCTAAAAGTATACAGGCGGAGTTTTTAAAATAGCGATCCCTGATGATGAAGGGACCAGCTACATCTGTTATAAATTCGGGGATGTGTTGTGTGTGATGTGTGTAGCAGTGGTGTTTATGTGGATGTGCTTGAGCAGCATGTGAGCTTGAGATCGCTATTTTAAAATCGCCGCCTGTATACTTTTAGGCGCAGGCCACCGTACATACCATCGCTCTTACGGTGAATGAAAACATCGTGATAAAACCTGCATATCTAGATTTTCGAACCCACCAACCTGCAGAGGACCAGTGTGGTAGGAAATGGTCCAAGCTTAGGAGTGGAGTTTAGACCTTAAGGCGGACATGGACAAAGGCTCCATTCGAGTGAGCCAGGTGCAGGTACTGACACCCCCACAAATAATAGAATACTTAGTATACTATACTACCATTATAAAGTTTCAACTAACAACTCAACCAGCATTCATTGTGTGGATTACTAATGTGTTATATTTTTTGTATAGCAGTGTGTTTAAACGGAGAGGATAAATAAAAGTTAAATCAGTGTGTAATTCTTTTATTTTTAGTGTATTTATTAAATGCCTAATCCTTATTTACATTATGTTCTTTCTGAAATTGGTTATAATGATTTTCACAAACACGAGATTATCGGATAATAATTATTTCACAAGCCACTGTTTTAGAACAGTTTTATCACTTGGTAACATATGTCCTCCTTTTCTTTCCCAATATAACGGATCTGAACAACATTGCGGCATAGTAACTCGATATGATGATAGTTATTTTATAATTAATAAGCTTATAAGATTCAAGATTTAAAAACTTTATTTGGCGCCAATTTGATAAAGTCGCCTTTGATAAATTTGACAGCTATGGTACCTCTTTACCTCAGTCGACAGTGGCGCCAACTGGTGAGCAAAAAAACGGTAGTCCCCATTAAAAGTACTTAACAAGACCTCCGTAATATTGTCTATAAATTACAAAATAGATTTAAGGATTATCCTACATGAGATACATATTTTAACTTGTTATTTTGTATGGCATTGGCATGGTGTATTTCGCTACAGAATTAAAATGCTCGTTTTTGTTTTGTTAAATAGATCATTTTATACTAAATTTCATAAATTAGGATTCTGCATAGCACAACAAGACTTTACAAGACAAATCTGCACTCTAAGTGGGTAAATTGTATTATCAATTTCCGCCATTTGTAAACCTTAATTCTACTGCCTGTCCTCGACAGAGGTCGTTGTACAAAATCCTTATTCGGTGATGTACCGTACATTATGATTAGGTACTGTTTTCGTAAACATATTAAACACAAGGTACATTGGTTCTGGCGTTATTCAAGGCAGCGACCGACATGACTTGCAGAATAATAATATGGTTTCATTCTTAATCCATGAGGTTCAAGCAAATCTTTGTTTAAACATAATATTATCACCCTGTACGCTGGTCACAGGAAAGTTCTACACTGGTAGTACCACACGTAGGTTGGCAAGTTTTGACTTCCTATTTTGAGAGTTCTAACTCAGATGAACAGCTACAAATACTATATTGAGTATAATAATGTTTAAAAGAATAGTTATAATAATATAGCAAGTAACCTATAGAAGAACCAAAGACAAAGACTATTAATTTCCGGCACGCATCGGATAATGAATCCATAACAGGTGGCAAAAAGTCAACTATCTAACTATGGCCGCCAAGCCTGCTTACATAACCACAGGAAAAGTATTTTCCCCCAACAAAAACTGTAACAGCACAACAGAGGCTTGCTCCAGCTACATAATTTGTGCTTTTTGCGCAAACAAGCGGCTAATATACGAGCTGGTTTCAAACAAAGAGGTGAAAGGTTCCCATACGTCGTGCCGCCGCGCCATGTAATGTTGTAAACAAATCGCTGTTACCGTAACACTACACTTTCGTGACTACGCGCACAAAGTGAACTTAGGTGACTTGGGTCTTGTCTTGAGTTTACGCGCTCATGATCGCTTACAATTCTTATGAAATAAGTTGAGTAATAATATTTATGTCATAGTTCGTACCTATACATCCTCTGATTAAAATTATTTTGGCACCTCTAGTCATTGAAAATCGCGGGCTCGGGTGTACCCTCAGACACCCAAGACATTGAATACGTGTAGGTAATAATCAAACCAAACAAACAAGAAGTTTGCATTGCACAAATGCACATGCATAATAAACCTTAACTTTTTGTAAGTAAACAAAACCTGACCTCCGTAGCTTGTGTTATAAATATTATCAAAACAATATGACGACATTGAACAGAATTTACAACACTTAAAAAAACAGCTGAACGAAAAATCTGTCTCATCAGAAAATACTTTATCTTTGGAAGCTAAAATTGATAGCTTGGAACAACAAGCTAGACAATGCAATATCGAGATCCTAAACGTTCCGGAGAAGCGTGGCGAGAACCTCCTTACACTCCTTGATAGCTTTGGTGCTGCCATCAACATGAATATACCGCCACGCGAGATTGTCGCTGTGCACCGTGTGCCGCATGCACTCAGTCAGAGCTCAAAGCCCAAAAACATAATCGTGAAGTTCCAGTCCCGCATACTCCGCGACAACGTACTGACCGCGGCGCGCGGGTGCAAGGAGCTTACTTCAGCCAAGTTGGGTGTATCGGGCAATGCGCAAAAGGTCTTCGTTAACGAACACCTTACACTCAAAAATAAACAATTGTTTCGAGAGGCACGCGAGGCGGCGAGAGGACATAACTATAAATTTGTATGGGTCAAAAACGCAACCGTCCTCGTCCGAGAAACAGAGACCTCGCCCATATTCGCCATCAGATGCGCAAAGGATCTGGATAAAATCAAACCGCGTCCCGTGGTTACAAATAATTAGTATATTTTTCTCTATATGTTTAGATATTATATTCTCTCTTCTATACACTTTATGTTTTGAAAACCTGAATTATTCTTCAAATGCATGTTATACAAGTAAACAGATATCAGACGTAGTTATAAACGAAACAATAAAATGTAATTGCATCTTTTACTCCATTCAATCAATAAGAAATCGCTCACATTTTATAAATATAGTACATTATGCACATACCTATAGCGTACGGATTCCAAGTAATGCTCGCCATCAATATATCATTATTTATAGTCACATTTTCAATCCAGTTACTAAATATTATCATTTATATTGTTCAACTAAATGTCACATAACGAAAAAATAACAATATTTTACCAGAACTGTAGAGGTACTCGCACTAAACTGAACACTATCTATTTCAATATTTTGTCCAATAATTACGACGTCATAATAATCACAGAATCGTGGCTAACTCCAGAAATTAATGACAGTGAATTTATCGATGATAGATACTCGGTATTTAGGTGTGATCGCGATCGCATAAAAACGAATAAAAAGGACGGTGGTGGCGTATGGATCGCTGTTCTTAAGGAACTGAAAGCTGTATTACATCACCCATATTTGTCTGTATCACCTCACATAGAGCACGTTGTAGTAGAGATACCTGGTCCCTCGTTGGGTAGAAAAAATTTAATAATAGCCTCCTATATTCCACCTAATTCTAATGACTCTCTATACATGACCCACCTCGAAGCTATGCACAAACTGGTTGATAAACCAGATGTGGATGGGTTCATAATTGTAGGTGACTACAACTTGCCAGCTATTCAATGGGCGCGTTCTAACACTGAAAATTCTGCACTATCATGTTCGCGCACCGGCCGAGTCTCACAGTATATTGCCGATTTCATGAATTTTTTCAACGCATACCAATTTAACGACTGTAAAAATTGTAACGACAACATTTTAGACGTACTTATCACTAACAAGGAATGTTCCCTGACAGGCTCACAAAATCATCTCTGCCCACCAGATAAACTACACCCTCCACTCTCCGCCACCGTAACTTTTAAGACTTCCTACACGCCTCTGAAACGAAAATTGATATCTAAACTAAATTTTCACAAAGCAAACTATGACCTTATTAATCGCGATATTACCAACACAAACTGGGATGATATTTTGTCACCACTAAAAGCAGACGCAGCCCTCACAGCTTTTTACAATAAAATTCATAGCATTATAATACAGCACTGTCCTATGTCTTCACCCAAAAACTCCAATTACCCATTTTGGTTTTCTCCAGCCTTAATCCACATTTTTAATAACAAAAAAAAGGCATGGGTAAAATGGAAAAAATACAATAATTTATTTGATTATGAAATATTCTCACTTTATAGATCACGTTTTAAATCTGAGGCCCGTAAATGTTACTCAAAATATATAGAATCGGTCGAAGATAATGTATTCAAGAACAGTAAATATTTTTGGACATATATAAATAATCGCAAAAAAAAACCGGGAATTCCCTCCTCTATGTGCTATAAAAACACTACCGCTAATGATCCCACAAATATTTGTAACCTATTTTCCGATTTCTTCCACTCCGTCTATGAACCGTCCACGCTATTGGGTGATAATTTTATTCCGGTACCTGACTACGCCCCTCACGATTTATTTATCAGTGATATACACATCAGTTCCCATAAAATATGTAGGGCACTGTCCTCAGTTGACCCCACCAAAGGCCCCGGCTCTGATGGAATTCCTCCTGTTTTTCTTAAGAACACCGCTAAGGATATATACAAACCCCTTTCATTAATTTTCAATAAATGTATGTCGGAAGGAACATTTCCTACAGCGTGGAAACACGCCAACATAATTCCCGTACACAAAAGTGGGCCTAAAAACAACGTAGAAAAATACCGTCCTATCTCGTTGCTACCAGCTTTGTCGAAGGTCTTCGAGAGATTAGTGCATGATGAAATTTACCCTTCGCTCCATAGAATAATTTTGCCTGAGCAACACGGTTTCACAAAAAATAGATCAACCACTACAAACCTCATGGTCTTCACAAATTTCGTATTTCAAAATCTCGATGACAGAACCCAAACGGATGCAGTCTACACTGACTTTCAGAAGGCCTTCGACAAAGTTGACCACGAGCTGCTCCTACATAAAATTGCGTTCAACGGCATTCGGGGTAATTTACTTAGGTGGATGGTATCCTATATTTCTAACAGAACTCAAACAGTAGTTATCTGCGGTCATCAGTCCAATACTATCCGAGTTACCTCCGGTGTCCCTCAGGGGTCTATACTGGGGCCTCTACTCTTTATTCTTTACATTAACGATATTAACACTTGTTTTAGAAACTCAAAATTTTTACTCTACGCTGACGACTTAAAAGCATTTAAAAGCATAAATTCACAAAATGATTGCCTACTATTCCAAGAAGATCTCGATCGACTTACAGAATACTGCAATAATAATAAACTACATCTTAGCCTTCCAAAATGCAACTTTATAAATTTTACAAAAAAAAGGAAAATTACGCAATTTCAATACATGTTATGTCATTCACCACTTAATAAAGTAGACGCCCTGAGGGACCTGGGAGTCATTCTCGATTCTAAATTACATTTAGATCAACATATTGATAGTATTGTGAGTAAGGCATATAAAATGTATGGGCTAGTCATGAGGTCAACCACAGACTTTTCACGTCCTGAAACACTTATCCACCTCTATAAAAGCATAATCCGCCCACAGCTTGAGTATGCGGTACCAATCTGGAATCCCATATATAAAAAATATAGTGACGCAATTGAAAGTGTTCAACGCAAGTACCTCCGTTCAGTACACTTCCGAGTTCATCGTAACTGCAACCACCTCTCTTACACCGAGTTACTGGACGAATATGGCCTCATTCCACTAGATTCAAGGCGACTTATCTTGGAAGCCGTAACGCTGTACCGACTTTGTCATAGCCACTTTGATTGCACAGACCTATCTAATAAGCTGTATTATGTTGTACCTAGAACAGTGGTGCGGCGGGAGGCGCGCGCATACCGCATGTTCGCGACGAGCCTGCGTCACACGAACGCCGGCCGGCGCGCGCCTCTCTGCCGCATCGCTGATTCCTACAATAAGCACTTTGAGCATATTGATATGTTTTCAAAATTTGCAGATTTTAAAAACAATATACACAAAGTTTTCAGAAATTAACTAGATAATTAAAATTAATTTGTTATTATGTTTGGATTACTACATATTTGCATTAACTATACCATATTTGCACAATATTAGCAACAGGTTGCTTCCTAAATCATTACAGAAATATCTTCTTTTTTTTTTCTCGTAAACATCACTTTACTTCCACTATCAAATCACCAATCATCGCACTTCTAGATTTTGAACTGTAATAACAGTACTATGTTAACATACTTGTAGACAATGTTGTGGGATGTATATTAACATAATTATATTTAATCTAAGTCTACTTAGTAAGTATTAATGTACATCTGTTTATTGTCTCAAATAAATAAAAATAAAATAAAAATAAAAATAAAATAAAGAACAAATTAGCCGGCCAGTATTGACGAGTGTAATGCAAGAAGTATTTATTTTATAGCTTCACGAGAACCGGAACCTCATGCATAGCCGTATTGAACACCGCCGAGGCCAGCGTGCGGAAAGAGACAAGAATCGTGATATGTGGCCGACCATTGACCGACTAAACTGGTCGTGCACGGTACTAATCGGAAGTCAGTTATCGATCGATACATTTGACAGTATTTTGATAGCCAATTAAATCGCTCCCAATTTGTTTATCCATAAATGCAACGCGCAATAATTGTAATTTATATACAGGTTGTATCGCGTTGCTAATTAACTCATTGTGCTTTTAAATTGCTTTACGGTAATAGCGCAAACATTTGCTTAATTAAATATGGACGTACTCACTTTAAACTTGGGATAAAATTAAGTAATACATACATGCAAATTTTGACTCATGCCCATAAAATAGTAGAACATTGAATTCATAGATCAATATTTTAGGAACGAACTTGAATGTACGTACACACATCACTATACATACATTAGGATGCCCAGAAAAATTTCACGAAAAACACAAACACAAAATTGCTGTAAGTGAAAAGATTGAAACTCGGCAAACATTCAAAGGACCGAAGTACTAATAAAAAGCACTCACTGACCACATGATAATATAAAGTCTAGCATGTCACTCCATTGCAGTATCATAATTGCAACTGAGTTCATATCTAGTGCACAGTTTGGGAGCAAGGCATTGTTAAAAATTGTTTGGCTTATATCTTCGTCATCGCATAATGTAATATTTTGATAGTGTGGGAAGCTTCATTAATTAATAGCAATTTTTATTAACCTACATAATTGTGAAAGTTTTGTGGCTATTGACAGTTGTGTGATAAATAGTTTTGGAACTTTTCCCACAATTATTCTACGCGTTTTGAGAATTTTAATAGCAAATACCATGGGTTAATCTTGGGTTAGTCCAGTGGAATGATCCTCCTTTCCTATATATTTATAATGGAGCCACCATCTATTCTATTCTATTCTATTCTCTGTGGGGGTGTAAGTACCTGCACCTGGCTCTCTCGAGTGGAACCTTTGTGCATATCCCCAAGGTCTAAACTGCCTTCCTAAGCTTGGACCATTTCCCACCACGCTGGTCCACTGTGGGTTGGTGGGTTCACATATCTAGATGTGCTAGATATGTGAACCCACCAGGGTATGCAGGATATGATATGCTGATATGCAGGTTTCCTCACGATGTTTTCCTTCACCGTAAGAGCGATGGTATACATTGTACTTAAGTTAAAAGAACTCATTGGTACATGTCAGCGCCGGGATTCGAACCAGCATCTCTTGATTGAGAAGCGGGCGCTCACCCGACTGAGCTACCACCGCTCTGGAGCCACCATATCCAGTTACCTATTCCTATTCAAAGCATTGAATGATAAACGGAAATCTCCGTTTCTTTCCACCTTCTTTCTAATTATCCATTATGCGGTGTTATTTAATATTGCATAAGATGCTTCTTTCTTATGTGAGACTTTGGGTACAATGAGCGTAATATTACGAAACATAATACCAAAACTTGAAAGCTAACGATATTGACCTTTTATTCCCACTTTAGTGCATAAAGACGATGATGTTTTCTCTTTTATGTATACCTACTTATTATTATTATTCCCGAGTCCAGTTCAATGTAGCAGACATAATTCTAATTAACTGAGCAATTTAAAATTAATCCTAATCATAAACATGAACAATTTACACTAGAGTAACTTTTAAAAATCATTTAGAGATAAAATATTTGCTTACTTGTCTACCAGCACAAATAACTTTTGTGTACGTGAATGTTTCAAGCATTACTTTATGTGTAGCTTCAGGGGTTACAGTTAACAGCTGTTTGTAAGTTTGCAATGTTTTATGCAACATGTGAATGTTTCAATATGAAGCGCCATCCTAGGCAGGTATACAAGAGCTTACTTCAGCTTAGTTTGTTAATTAAAGAGTAAAGCTGACAGGAGTTACAGGCTACAGTAAAAAATACCGGCTAACTTTTATCCGACGGAATACTTTTTTAATTTCACGCTAGCTCCTTAAAAGTGCACTTTTCAGAAGCACACAAACTCCGTGGGAGACGCAGAGTCGCTTCGTTAGATACGGATATACTTTAAACTTGCGATTTATGGAAATGCTTAGAGAAAACTAGGTGGAACGTGCCCTCAAAGTGTCCTTTTTAATCGACTTCGAAAATATTAGGAGGTTCTCAATTCGTCTGTATGTATGTTCCTATGGCTGGTAAGAAACTTCTTAGCGTGACGGTGACAAATATTACTACACTAGGGTTTGTCACCGTGGTGAAGGGATTGGGTAGTCAGATAAGCGTCAGTTGATGACTTCTTGTCAGAGTGCTTCAGACAGGTGAGGAACAGATGGTACCTCACTTGAGGCTTAAAAACTAGTGAAATAACTTTACTAAATCTACATTTAACCTTCTATGAGGCAAACAGTTCTTTATCATCAGGGACCAAGCCTACCCTTTTTAACCTGTCATAAGTTGAGATAAAGCTGAATAGAAAATTAAGTTTTTACAGACAGTAAATTTCGTCTAAATTATAATGTCACCGTCTCGTCGCTTTAATTACAATCACTGAAAAATAAACTCTAAACATTTTATCTTATAAATCACTTATTTAAATAAAATGATTTAATTTGAAGACAAGCAGTTAATTCAGAGTTTCAATAAAGCTGATTAGGCAGTAACAAAAGGGTGAAGGGACCTTTGCGTCGCGACCTGTTTCAATACTTTTATCAAATTATTATAGGTACGTACATATCTCGGCCTCCTTGACTAAGTTAAGTACTTACCTATATATACGCTCACGGGCAATAAAAAAAGTTAAATTGAGAAAAAAACAAAATTTTGTTAAACGCAAAAAAACTAACTTAATGACGCCTTCTGCAATATTTAAGTACATTTTAACGGTGCATCAGAATAATACCAAAAAAAATAAATTTTAATATACATATATTGTTCAAGTTTCCTATAAAATGTTTAAGTGGGACTGTTTCTTTGCACGTGAGTGTAGTTACTTTTAATACTCCTTCTGTATGATTAATTTTATAGGAGAGTATCTTGGAAGAGGCCATTCTATATTGCAAAGCACAAAGCATTAAACTCTATTGCATATAATTTATGGTGTACATTAGTTTACAAACAAATTCCTTAAAACGCGGACAAAAAGGTTAGCTGTGAGATTCCCACGCAGCATAGTGAAATGGCTGATTTTCCACGCCTTGGTTTCTGATGAAGATAATTCGCTTTCCTACGTTTATTAGAAACAACTAACTGTAATATTTAATAATAAATCATTTTTTTATTATACACTCTGGTTTTAGGATAAGTAAGTAGTTAAGTGGTACTGGTAAAAAACGGTCAGTGTGAAAAAATCTGTAACTAATACACACGTTACTTGGGCCAACAGAGCGCCTATCTCAGCTATTGCAACACCCAGGCTTGCTACTCCAGTTTACTCGGGAGCTAGGCTGGCTGAGCTGAAATCAAGGGGATATGTACAAAGGTTCCACTCGAGAGAGCCACGTACAGGAGAGTAACTTCAGCTCCTCTCAGAATAGAATAGAATAGAATAGAATACACACGTTATTGCAATGCTTAGTTTACCGCCTCATGCCACCCTTACCCGCCACTGATCAAATGCTTATTTATCATTACTTAATTAAATGGCAGAAGTAGTTTATTATTATGTGCCCACTGCCTACAAACAATTGCGCAACAAAAGGAGTCAGAGATAGGCTTAATTAAATGATAATAAATGGCACTCGGTTCGTAAATACAAAAGGCCGCAATATATACGGATCGATTATAAAAATATTCATATTTTTATCCTACCTTGCAAAATGTTTGCATATGAGTAGTGGGTATCAACCTTCAAATTTTTATTGTATTGGCCATATACCTAATTTAATGGACACCTGGTAGTTTTTGAACTAAATTTTAATTGTATTTAGGTGGCATATAAATTGTAATTGCTATAATATAAAATTGATACAAACTAAATAATGTTAACTACTGTTGATCAAACTAATCTCAATTACGTAACGTATGATAGCAATAGTAAATTTAATTTACAACACAAAGACTGGTAACAACTTACCTATGTCTGATTTCACACATCATCGCCTTATTAAGTAATTGGGCTATTTATGCCGAATAAAAACCAGTTAAAAATGTACATGTAAGTATGCGCTTTAACTATGTAACAATGCGAACATCACATGCAGGATTCCTAGTTCTTGGGTAAATTATTTCCTTCCGTATGGCACAAAACAGTTCAATTTAGCAAAGTGCCTTTAATGCGTATGATACGTATTTTATAGTTTTTATATAAGTAATTGGTATTCCATGAATTAGTTATATCAAGAAGTCTACAATTAAAATGGAAGCTATAATTTTATTATGTTATGTTACACCATTGATTGAATAGGGGTTTCATTTAGTTGTCAGTTGTTACTACTTGTTACGTTCTACCTACTTCTCTTTAATTTTAATAATTAACACTTACGTAGGTATACTTAAAGTTGAAGTGAAGATCAATACACTAGAACTGAGTCAATAAACTTGAGTTTCGTTGCGTAATAACCACAGGTTGAGAAGTTTTAATAAATAGCACGCGATGTTTTTATTTATTTTGTTCTTGTGCATGCAATAAATGCATCATCCGCATGAATAATGCTTCGCTTACAATGAAAATATACTTACTTCTGAATCTGTAACAAAATCTAACTAGAAAAGATTAAAGATGTGCAGTATAACCTTCAGGTATTTCCAAAATCATTTTTGACGCATGAGTAAGATTGAATCAACAAAGGTATTGATGTCGTTGAATACGTACTCAAGTATCCGGTGGGCGAGAGCGGCTTGCGGTCCTTGGGCGGCGTGGTGTAGACGAAGGCGGGGTTGACCAGCCCGCGCGGCCCCGCCGGCGGCAGCATGTCGCTCTCGGAGCCCCGTCGCGCGCGCCGCTGGATCACCAGCTCCGTCATCGACTTCGCCGACTCCGACTTGCCCATCCCTTTCAACTTCTTCTTCCCCTTATCTTTCTCCTTCTCCGGGGAGTGGATGTGCAGCAGCGCGGCCGCCTTCGGAGGCACCGCCTGCGGCAGCAGCAGCTCCTTCGCTGACACGCTCTTCTGCTTCTTATTGAACAGGTCACTGAATTTCGACTTTTCCACCTTCCCCTGCTTCACCGCCGGCTTCAGCGTCAAGTCTATGTCCCCGCTCTTCCGCCGCATCTTGGCGGGCTCGAGCTTCCTCTTGGCCATGACTGGCGTCTTGTTCGGGTTGTAGGTCCCGTCCAGTCCCTTGTAGACGACGTCGTACTCCTTCCACACCTGCGTGCTGAAGACGACGCTGTTGCGCTTGAAGTGGTCGTCGAGCTCGGGCTCGTCGTCCCTGGAGGAGCGCAGGCGGCTGCCGATCAGGCGCAGCGAGGCGCGCACGGAGCGCGAGCGGCGCAGGCCGCCCTGCTCGCGCCGGAACCGGTCCATGAGGGCGTCCATGGCCGCGCGGCGGGCGGGCGGGGCGCGGCGCCTGCAGCCGGCAGCATTGCACGTCGCACTCGGGCACGCGCGCGCGAGTCACTCCGAGCCGTGGCCGTGGGTTCACCTGCACGTTCACTGTACCGGGCGGCGCGAGCGCGAATGGGGGCCTGCAACAACGCCGTGGTAGGGCTCAGCGGTGACCCCCGAGCACAGAACTGAGAACCCAGCCGCACAGTCGCCGGCGCACACTACTGATAAACTAAGCGGGCTCATTTGCACAATCACGTTTGATTTGATAAGATAATTGGCTGATATGCATGTTTAGAGTACGCATGTCATAAAGCTGAGATTTATTTGTGTTGACGTCACGCGATAACGGCGTATTTCAGTCGGTTATTGTTGGAGGCACCTGTGTGGAAGCGCGGGTAATATTATTACTATCTGCCGCGTCGTCGCGTGGGGTAATCGAAACATTACCGACCGTATCTATCAATATTAATTAGTCTAAAGTCAACGCAGGTATATTTGTTTTGTGCTTCATTATAATAAGATTTAGCAATGCAGATAATAATAAGTTATTTCACCACTTCAGGTTTAACTTCAATATTACATTGTTTTTGGGTCTAGTAAATAATTATAAGCTAATCTAAATTAATTTTCTAATAAAAGGAAAGTTAGCCGTTTCTTTCAGCAGGCTTACAGGAATTGTAGATATTTTACTTTAATGAAAACTTTTCTTGATTCCACAATACGACTTTATGAAACAAAAGCTTACTATGAATGGAAATTAAATATTTATTTATACCGTCCATTGTAGGCAATGGGCCTCCTCCAACACTGGAGAGTGTTGGTCATAATCACCACTCATTTGGAAGGAGACTTGCACATAACTTTAACCCATAAACGAACAGGTAGATAACAAACTAAGGAAGCTAATAATGCAAAACATTTCAGTTGTTCCATCCAATATTTTACCAAGATATTTTTTTGATAATTACAGATCTAGTGGTAGAACCTACTATAAGAACCTATTTATTATCATAGAGATTTTTTCACTTAGACAGAGATACTAGGTTTCCAGACATTGACGACCGATATGATGGGTTATTGTATTAACCCGTATGAATATATTGAGACAAGATTATGATCTACTCTACACGATAAGTGTAAATAGTAGTAAATAAATACATTTAAAATACAATAATAACAAGAAATTGTATTAGATAAATAGAAACTTTCAATGACTTTGTTCCTTATAAGAACCTGCTGATGGCCGATAACTAATGTTTCGATCCTTATATATCTTCAATTTGTCGTCCACTTGGATATAATAATTATGTTGGTAACTATAGATCTATTGAACGATATCATTAGGAAGATCATTGCAATAAATACTTTTCATACTTGTTTTACTTCGTAGACGTGCGTCGTTGCCCGTTATAGCTTTCTGTTTTTGGTAACTTTTAGACGTGATCAAATTAAAGACTCATCAACATCGTAGTTTCTTTAAACTACATACAGTCAAAACATTGCTTGGAGTTTCAATAGTATACTTTTATATAACGATAGTGGAGATGTTTGCGTTTTCATCTATCATCGGCATACCTATAATACCTAACTTTCTAACATGAATGACTGTCATCTGTTTCATTGTAGTGACCACTGGATGGCTTGTATTCAGAATACACAAACGGTAACTGAGTAAAAAACTAACTTACAGTACCTGCAGAATAGGTACTTATATATTACCATAAGAAAAACTAACTTATTATAAAGTCTAGTATCACCTTCACATTGTAAAGGCAGGTCAAAGTAGCAAGGAAATCGGAAGACTGCACAGTTGGTTGTAAGTTTTTTTTCTGCTTCGAGCATTCATTGCAGATGCAGACCAGTTGGTATTGATGCCCTTGTATGGATAAAATAGGTTGTTTTCGTTGAACCGGACAATATTACGGAACTACTAATTAGTAATTAATTTAAATTTAATTTTTGAAATGCATTTATGATTCTTTTATTTGAAGGGATTTACGTAAGTATCACAATATAATTGTTTTGTCACTACCTAATCTACCTATGTTTTTTCCGCTAAGATTATAGGTAGGTACATGATCAATTACTTTTATTTTGTGTACGGTACTTCTACCTCTACTGAAGCAATATAAATAAACGATATTATAATAAATAAAGTTTCCTTATTAAATTATTATGACAATAAACAAACATTGATTTAATTACAGAGTCTGGCAGCCATTGGTAGTACAGTAAGCCTAATAAGCTTTACTTTAAGAAAACTGCCAGATAGGAATGAGAAATTTGCTACCTATCTAATCTACCTACCTATTGACTATAATGGCATACTAAAAGATAAAACAAAAAGAATAGCGCTCACGCAGAAGTGGGTGATAAATTTATAATAAATGGATAATAGTAATGAAGTTAACAGACTAGCCGCGTTTACACCGGCCGAGCATCGATCGTCTGACACTTCGATAACGAGAGTTATCAGTTAAAGGGAACTGTTGGCCAATCTAAACTTACTTAAAATTCCAAAGTTGAAACTTTCTGTAATAATAATATAATATCCATTATTTCATATACACTTATTACTTATTATATTTTATTATAATAATGACAAAGATTTAGTTAAAATAATAATATAATTAATAATAATATGTGGAGACATCTCACACACGGCTATCCGACCCCAAACTAGGCAGAGCCTGTAATATGGGTATCGGACAGCTGATATATCTACAAAAATACATAGATAGATACATATTAAATATAAATATCAACACCCAAGACAATACAAATATCTGTCTTTCGATCGAACCCGGGACCTTCGGCAGAACAGTCACGGTCACTAACCACTAAACCATCCGGTTGTCTAGCTAGCAAAAGACTACCCAACATTAATAAATTCAGTAAGTACTTATATATACTCTAAAATGTTGCTCTGTCAGTGTAAGCTGGCAGAAAACTTAATAACAATGCTGCTATTAACTTTTAGAATATGTACTTAGTTCTTTGAACCAACGATAGTACAAGTTTTACGAGTGTTTTAATTATATATATTAATAATATTACGTGAGATCTATTTATTATGTAACCTAGTGAAACGGAGCTCAGTTTATAGTTTAATTTCTATGCAATACGAAGGATATTTTAGCCACGTGCCTCGCGGCTATCATAAATATTTTCAATTTATTAGCTCAAAACTTGTTCTATTAAATAAAAGTAAAAAGTAGCTGATATAAATATTTAAGGAAATGCTTTTTATATCAATGTAAAATGTAGATGACACATCGTAGCACATTGTTCCTTTACTGATTATATCTACGATTCTACATGTATAGTTGGTATTCTCACCATGAGCAATTTTCTATGCATTACATAGGTACATGCACCGATTACTATGCAAAATTTTAATACCTACATTAATTTACAGCTCAGAGTACAATTCTAACTGAATTTTCGATGTAGTAAATGCACCGATGAGGCGGAACCGGGCCGACCCGCTAGTATTTATAAATTGCCATTAATAATCGGCCACGGTTATGCAACGCAACAGTACATCGGCTATAATTAACTAGGCAATAAATACATAGCAAGTTAATATTCATATTTAAAATAGTACAGCCTGTGAGCTAATCTACGCACGGGAAGGAGCTATCTCAAAAGACAATAAGTACAAAAATTACAAAAAAACTCATAAAACATCATCTTACGTTTTTTTATTAGGTAATAAATAATAATAAATAAATAATAAATAATCTTTATTGAAAACAAGCAGAGTAGACATAAAACATGAAAACCCTGACTCCCAAACTAGGTAACCCTGTATCTTGAGAGTCAGTGCCTTCCCATTCAATGAACATTTTTATAAATAACAGAAGTAGTGAAGATTTAACATAGGTAAATGAACATAAAGATTGATAATGATATAATTTTGTAAGTATATAGAAGAAAATATGAAATTACAATCAAAAATTTACATCGGTTGGAAAAGGTATAACTATATAAAAAAAAAAGTGAATCGGTAAGTACAACTAAATCTAACATGCATGTTGTATGTGTATGTGAGTGCGAGTGTGTGTGTGTGTGTGTGTGTGTGTGTGTGTGCGTGTTTGTGTGTTGTGAGTGTGTGTGCGTGTATGTGTGTTGTGAGTGTGTGTGTGTGTGTGTGTTGTGTATTTGTGCGTGTGAGTGTGTGTGTGTGTGTGTGTGTATCAAGGTGTGGTTATGAAAGTGGATTCAGAAATTTCTCAGTGCTATCGTAGTTTAGTTCGTTAAGCTTGCATTTCAGTATTTTTTTTAGACAATATTTACTAAGTTTCGGGACATCTTTAATGTTATTAAGTTTTTTATATAAAATCGGACCTCTAAATGTGTATTGGTGACTGGCAAAAGTTGTTTTGACCCGTGTGATTGGCACGCGTCTACGTCGTCTAGTAGGTTCAGATGGTTTTGGGGGGTTATGTTTGTGGAAACGCAAGATCGTGTTTTGAATATAAAGCTGCCTAACTGTAAGTATTTTTGTTTCTTTGTACAGTAGCTCAGTAGGGAAGCGTCTGCGCTTCCGGAACATGATCTTGATAACCATCCTTTGCGCCCTTTCTAACTCTATTAGGTGTGTAGCTGCTGCCCCGCCCCATACTGGTATACAGTAGCAAAGCAATGACTGACATAGGGCGGTGTAGACACTCAATAAAAGGTTTTTATCAGCTACATCTCGTAGATTTTTAAATATTGGGATAAGTCTCCTGGTTCTGTTGCTAAGAGCTTTAATTTGTGGCTGCCAGTTGAGTTTCTCATCAATTATAACACCCAAGTATTTAATGTTGCTAGTCTGTTCCAGTTTTTTACAACTACAGTTGTCGGAGCTGTTGATTTGTCGGTTGCAGGGGTATGTGTGTACGGTTATGTTAAAGTTAGATGTGGGCTTATTTGCATTTGTAATTTTAAAGGTGATCCTAAAGATACCTTTAAGCAACCAGGTAGTAAGTGGAATACACTGGCATTGTGGGTGTGAGAATAACCCCCCGGTTTGTTCCCAAGGTCCCCATTTCCGTTCCATTTAGTTCACTTTGGGGTTCAATTGTTTATACCCCCTTAGGATTTCTGTGAAAGATATCTTGCGACACAGGTGCATGGAATAGAAGGCTAAGGGTATTCATTTCGTTCCGTGATTACGAAATTATGATAGTTTCCAAGTTTGTTTTAATCACACACGCTTAGAATTTGTCAGATGCGGACACGGACATCCTCTGATTTAACTTTTTGTTTATTGAAAAGACCAACATCCTAACATGAGTACACCATAGCTTAATCAGAGTAATAGATAGCATATATATCTATTATCACACTTTACATCTTGGGCTTTAAATAAATATTTCCAATTCTGTTATTTCTGTTTAATTCAAGTCAATCCAATCTTGTCGAATCCGAATCGACTGGCATAAAACGATTTATCTGCCTTAATAGACATCGTGTCAGCGAATTTCCGGTGCTTCTATTAGATTTATTGGGAGAGGGAGTCTTGCTTATTATAACTTAAATTGGAGAAAAAACATGTATGTACATATTACTATATTTAATGAAATGAATGATTATGTAATATTGTTTATCAAACTTACAGAAAACACTTCATAGAAATATTCAGTCAATGAAAATAAGTATTTACATAAAAATATAAATGTAAGTACATTTATATTATAATGTAAGTATTGTCTTTAGAGAAGTATTGTGCAATACAGTTAAGGAGTTCTTAGAGACAATGCCCTTTTCCGTTTACTAATAGTAATAGCCAAAGTCATTACTGAAATTTAATCATTTGTACCCACATAATGGGTTAACGATCTTATGTTCTCATTAGTTCTTACATAAGTTATTTAATATTTTCTTTTAAACTTTGACTGTCTCAAGACTTAGGGCGTCTTGCACAACAAAGTTAATCAAAATTAAATAGTTTGCCTCTTGCTCTGACATTATACTGTCAGAGCAAGAGGTCATAGATATAAATATGTTTAATTTGTTATGCAAGTCACCCTTAGTATGTTAGGTATGTCCCCACCAGCTAAAGTTTACTTAGTACTTTAGACAAAAATGTAGATAAGTACCTAGTTCAGTCATCACAAATAAATAGTAGATCAGCTTTATTTTTGATTATTTTTAACGTTCACAAGATCGTTATCGAAATAATATTAAGTGCAGCACTGCATAGCTGGGTTCTCAATTAGTGCTCGAACGGATAAGTTTTAAATTAAGTAAACGGCATTGTTTATTAGAAATTATTAAATACAAAAACACAGTGTTCAGTAAGTCCATAACAGAATATCACCTCTTAAAACCATATTCCAAGGAGAGCTTTAAAGCGCACGAAATAATTCGTTTAACTGTCAGCACTCAACATAACCGCACTTTCATTGGATCCTATCCAAACAAAGTTCGCACAAAACACGGAATTTTGTAATTACTGCCTTCATTTCGCCTTAATAGTGCACTTTAAAGCGTTGAGGTTTTCTTTACTTAAATTCCATTTTACTTGTACACAAACTGTTCAAAACATAACTAACTTAACGACCGAGTAAACTTGTTTATGGACGCGAAGTTGTTGTCAGTGCTGCCAACCGTGCGCAGGCGCATCTGTCAGTTGTGACAACATGGCGGCCAAAATGGCCGCCAGACGGGGCATGTCAACGGCCTTTGTTGAATTGAATGAATGGAGCGAGACACGAGACGTGCTCAACCTGTTCCTGTCCTACTGATTTAATATAAAATAGCAGGAGCATGTCTACAAGCTATTGCCAAAATGCTACTCTATCTTCGTATACATGTATAATTTTTACTTTACCTAAGCAAAAAAAGTAAGAAGATTTAGTAACACTAGCTAGGTAGGAAAAAAATACAGTTTCACACTTACTTTTTAAAGAAATATGTAACCAAATAAAATATACTATACTTAAGTATAAGTAACCATCAACTAATAAAAAAACATATTGGTGCGTGATGCGGTAGTCGATAATCGGCGGAGTAGTGGCGATAGTGAAAGTGAGTAGATTGCATTGTGCAACAAACACTTGCTGTGCATATGTACCTATAACTAATAGAAACCATAATAATGTAGTTATAATAAGTAATAAGCATTTAATTTATTTTACAGATGTTACCTAGTTCCATAAATTAATAAGGTTCCAAATTATTATCCGTACCCGTACGCAATCCTTTATTGTTCGCCCTTTTTTTTACGGAACCCTAGTTTATACCTTGAATCTATTATGTGTTTCGCTACAGGTTCATGATTTCAGTATTCTAGTTTCCATGGTTCTCTTACGGAACCCTTGGGGTCCGCGTAACGCTAATCGGGAACCGTTGATGTACTTAGACATTCATTTGCTAGAAAAATAGCAATTCTTTAAAACAATGACAGGATTTTAATCTGATTCGTTACGTAGAGGTGTTTACAGATCACAATAGAAACACCATTTTATCGCATCTTAAGATCAACTTGAAGACTACTAATTATTACATTTACTTACGCACTATCTTAAGAAAGTAGCATAACAAAAGGATTGCAACCATATTAAATACGATTTACTTACACTACCTTATCATTAAGCGTGATAAACATTCCCCTGGTATATCTTATTTGTATTAAAGAAAGAGTCATAGTCAAAATTCCGTATCTTTTAAGATCTCACACTCTCATTACATGAATTATTTCAGATTAAAAAGTGTATACAAAATTTATACCACGTGTTCTTATGGTGAAGGAAACCATTGAGGTAACCTCATTCCAAAACCGTGATACGGCTCGTATGTTCGCGACCTATCACGAGAATGTAATGTAAAGCGAAAAACTTGTGTAGCTCGCTTGCGAGTCACCTCTGACTAAGTACTACGTCGTGAGCAATGGACGTTAAAAAGTTTAAACTGTTGTGACTTGAAGTAGGTATGTCAGGATTGTGGCACGTGGAGGTCCACTCTCTCTGATGCCTACCCCTCTGGGAGGCAGGAGTTAGCAATATTATGTATGTATGTGAGTTGAAGAATACATAATAAGTGCTTTATCTACTAGGTATACGTATATATGCCTAACTTTTACTTACGCAGACATCAATTTGATCAGTGGTGGGTGCAACCCATTGATTCTTGAGCATTTATAAATGGAACTTTGTTATCTTTTTTAAGAGCTACCAACTTTGCCATTTTGTAATTACTGCCTTCATTTCGCCTTAATAGTGCACTTTAAAGCGTTGAGGTTTTCTTTACTTAAATTCCATTTTACTTGTACACAAACTGTTCAAAACATAACTAACTTAACGACCGAGTAAACTTGTTTATGGACGCGAAGTTGTTGTCAGTGCTGCCAACCGTGCGCAGGCGCATCTGTCAGTTGTGACAACATGGCGGCCAAAATGGCCGCCAGACGGGGCATGTCAACGGCCTTTGTTGAATTGAATGAATGGAGCGAGACACGAGACGTGCTCAACCTGTTCCTGTCCTACTGATTTAATATAAAATAGCAGGAGCATGTCTACAAGCTATTGCCAAAATGCTACTCTATCTTCGTATACATGTATAATTTTTACTTTACCTAAGCAAAAAAAGTAAGAAGATTTAGTAACACTAGCTAGGTAGGAAAAAAATACAGTTTCACACTTACTTTTTAAAGAAATATGTAACCAAATAAAATATACTATACTTAAGTATAAGTAACCATCAACTAATAAAAAAACATATTGGTGCGTGATGCGGTAGTCGATAATCGGCGGAGTAGTGGCGATAGTGAAAGTGAGTAGATTGCATTGTGCAACAAACACTTGCTGTGCATATGTACCTATAACTAATAGAAACCATAATAATGTAGTTATAATAAGTAATAAGCATTTAATTTATTTTACAGATGTTACCTAGTTCCATAAATTAATAAGGTTCCAAATTATTATCCGTACCCGTACGCAATCCTTTATTGTTCGCCCTTTTTTTTACGGAACCCTAGTTTATACCTTGAATCTATTAGTGTTTCGCTACAGGTTCATGAGTTCAGTATTCTAGTTTCCATGGGTCTCTTACGGAACCCTTGGGGTCCGCGTAACGCTAATCGGGAACCGCTGATGTACTTAGACATTCATTTGCTAGAAAAATAGTAATTCTTTAAAACAATGACAGGATTTTAATCTGAGTCGTTACGTAGAGGTGTTTACAGATCACAATAGAAACACCATTTTATCGCATCTTAAGATCAACTTGAAGACTACTAATTATTACATTTACTTACGCACTATCTTAAGAAAGTAGTATAACAAAAGGATTGCAACCATATTAAATACGATTTACTTACACTACCTTATCTTTAAGCGTCATAAACATTCCCCTGGTATATCTTATTTGTATTAAAGAAAGAGTCATAGTCAAAATTCCGTATCTTTTAAGATCTCACACTCTCATTACATGAATTATTTCAGATTAAAAAGTGTATGCAAAATTTATACCACGTGCTCTTATGGTGAAGGAAAACATGGAGGTAACCTCATTCCAAAACGGTGATACGGCTCGTATGTTCGCGACCTATCACGAGAATGTAATGTAAAGCGAAAAACTTGTGTAGCTCGCTTGCGAGTCACCTCTGACTAAGTACTACGTCGTGAGCAATGGATGTTAAAAAGTTTAAACTCTTGTGACTTGAAGTATGTCAGGATTGTGGCACGTGGAGGTCCACTGTCTCTGATGCCTACCCCTCTGGGAGGCAGGAGTTAGCAATATTATGTATGTATGTGAGTTGAAGAATACATAATAAGTGCTTTATCTACTAGGTATACGTATATATGCCTAACTTTTACTTACGCAGACATCAATTTGATCAGTGGGTGCAACCCATTGATTCTTGAGCATTTATAAATGGAACTTTGTTATCTTTTTTAAGAGCTACCAACTTTGCCAGCATTAGGTCCATATATACACTATATCACTCTACATATTGTACCTATTACTAACTCTACGTTTTCTACGATTATTACATTTTTTTTAATATAAATCTAATTAAAAAAGGCTGTGCAATCAGAGAAAAAATGAGGCCGCAAGTTAAAAAAATCAAATAAACGGTCTTAACCCGATTAGTATTCTGTGTTCGCATCACGACCAGCCGGCCCCTATTCTCTAACTTCAACCAATTGGCCATGCTAACTCTGGCTGAAAAAAAAAAACTGCTGTAAAAGCGCCCATGGTTACTTCTACGAACAGAGGTATAGGGGTGTCTAGTCTAGTCTACCTTTGCGGTTTAAACAAAATGTTACTGCATATCGTATAATCATTTCTTCTAATTTAGTGAATACATTTTTCAAAGATCGTTAGTATTTCTAACCAACTTTGTGATGGTTGTACGGCGCTATATGGGAACAGTAAAAGTATTAGGTACTGTTCCCATATAGCCAGGATAGGTATTGCCATGAGATTAACATTATAAGAGGACAAGGACATAGATAGGGAAGGTTCGCAGTGTCTCCCTACTAATAAGAACTTCTCTAATTTGCATATATTTGCAAGGAGGAAAAAAAACTCGGGGCTGCTACGAGAAGGGTAGCGAAATCTACTCACCATAAGCAAGGCAAGAAAAGAAAGATATCCCCTTTGTAGTCAACTGAATAGAGGTCAGTGGAAGGTTCAGGATAATGTTGAAAGTTGAAACGATAATGAGATCTGTGGTGCACTAATGATGGTTCAGGCAGTGAACTGAGGACCAGACCGCTGTTTTCAAAATCACTTGATAAAATTTATAATTGATGCTTAACTAAATATTATGTAGTGTGTGCTTCAATTGAGAATGAATTTTGTATCAGGCTCTAGGGGTAGAGTTTGACCCATATATCTATTTGAAAGTAAAATACAACAAGAATGATGTACTTATGGTACAAGTTTGACTAGATTTCTGTCTGAAAAGTTACGTTGTTACAGGTAGCTTAAGGTTCAGCCTACAAATATATTATGCGGCAGATGGCGCCTCATCACGGGGGCTTATCACGTTTCACGTCATAATCTCACGAATTTACGAGTTCCCCGCCCTCATAGCCCCCAGCCGTAGGCTGAACTGGGAAATAGGTTATAGAAATGAGGTGAAAATACTTAAACCTGGATAGATGGGTTACTCTAGCTACCCAAAAAGGTGCGAACGAGCGCTGTAATAATGTAATGTCATGCAATCGGGATGTTTAATATGATATAGTTTTGGTTAGACCAGGGTACTGAATTCCGAGTTACGGAGATCATTTCCAGTACCGAGATTTGGCCGAGATGATGTTTATCTCGGGTGAATTTGAAAAAATGGTATTCTGGCGATCTCGCGTAAAACGTCAACATTTCTATGAGTTTGACTGGTAGATTTTAAACTGAGATATATCTCGGGTTCTGACATTAATCCCCGAACCTCCGGAATTGAGCTCCAGCAGCGCTTCGAAAGTTTGTTTTTCATAAGTTAGAGGTTACCGCAGGTCTCGAAGGTTGCTATGTAAGTAACGTATTCGTAGACATAGATACGCAATAAAATAAATACGATATACCCACCTAGATCGTTGTAGATAATATTACGATATATTTGTACTAAAAGGAATTATTTCCGAATGAAATTTCACGATTCCAACCAAATATTCCCAATTATGTAGGTATTTCGGCAGCTTTCAGGCGCTGAAAGTACGCAATTCGCGACAGATGCCTCCGAATTGTTGCCCAACTTGGCTGAAAGTTCGACGACAGTTCGACATCGCAATTATACTTACTCTTATGATAAATATATAAAGATACTCACACTGAGGCGCTACTAACGATCGGTAAGTATTAATCGGACAAATTGAATGTAATGCATTCAGAATATTTCCGTTATGTATGATCTTATTTATTTATTTATTCTTATAAGCCGTGTCTAACACTTTGTAGTTATTTTTTATTATACCAATCATTTGCACTTAATTTAGGTAATTATTAAAATAAGGTAACATTATGTTATAATGGTGCAATGGATTCTAATAAAGTAGTCGCTCTGACACCTAAGGTAAGATAAAATCTTGAGATTTAGGTGTCAGTGCCCTCCAGTATTTGACAAATTTGTGGATAATAGGTAGACATAACAAGCTCAAAATAATTTACAAAATTCACTAGAGCTAGGCTAGAGTTTGTATGTCTGGCCGGTTTAGTTATTACAAACTATTCATTCATTCACAACGGACACGTAAAAGGATTTATATATACACTCAATTATTTTTCAGCATATTAGAGTTCAACGCGTTGCTTGAACTTGAAAAAATGTCAACTTTTACGAATACGTATACGAATGTGAACTTTTAGTAGTGTCGTAGATGTAGTAAGAGGAATTCTAAGTTTTATTTTTAAATTATTGACAGGTAGCTGAAGGTGATGAAATAATACAACAAAAATTATAATACCTAAACTTTGCAAAAAAAAAAACATTCGTAAAGGAAGTACGCTAGAGGTTTGTTTAGAATAAAACGCAACAGATTTTGAAATTGGGTACTACACGCACTCACGCCTTGTACTAATGTACTCCCTTGCGGGGTAGGCAGAGGTGCATTGCTGCACCCACTTTTCGCCAGAGTGTTATGTTAGTCCCAATGTAATAGGGGGCGGGCCTATTGCCATTTTACGGGCACATCCAAGACCCGAGAACAAATATCTGTGTTTAAACAAATATCTGCCCCAGCCGGGAATCGAACCCGGGACCATCGGCTCAGTAGTCAGGGTCACTAACCACTACGCCATTCGGTCGTCTTGGGTACTAGTATTCTAAAAAGTTGTTGATATCTATCAAGTAGAAGTGATGATGCAGTCTTTACCACAGACCGCAATCTAACCCACCGAGGATTGCGTCCTTGCTAACTATCACTGCACACAGAGACACACACAGAATATAGGTGGAATTTTATCAGTGCCATTCAACAACTGTTGGTCTAATAATGAAATTAGATCAGTATGTTGGGTATATGGCCCTGTTGATGATGGGAAGCACCTAAAAAATAGAAATCGCACCTGATACACATTATTATCATATCACCCTATGCCCGTAAACATAATCCTACTAAGACATGAATACAGACTACGTGTTAGATAGACTACAATGTATTAGTGTTTACTAAGCTGCATCGCTGCAACTGCCAGAATTACATTTTCTATGCACACATTAAGTTACTTTGACGATTCCATTTCTAACAAGGTCCAGCTTCAGTGGTATTTTAATTAGAGTATACACTCGTGTGATTTAGCTTTATTAGTAGTTTGAAAAGCGAGGCCTTTGCCCGAAGGATTAAAAAGGAAAACGACATCGCACTAGTTTTGGCTAATTCTGGAGGGTCTCTCTCTACTCTAAATCAATAAAAACTAATGAGAATTGTCGAAATCGGCACGCATTAAGCGTACAGCGCAACAGAACTGGTAAATGAAATTAACTACCTAGCCCCCCATACAACAACGCCACGCCGTCCTTGTTAATTATTTTATGTGTCTCGAGCACGCACTAATTCTGGTCTTCGAGCACCCATACATCGAATATGTCAATCACATAACGAGAGGTTCCTGTCGATAGACATATTTAAGAACAAAAAAACTATGTTTAAAAAGGAAATATCCAAGCATGTATTGTTAAGTTAAGGATATGTTAGTTATAATATACTCATAATTATTTTTATTTTTTGGTATCACGAACTTTTTTCAATATAAATATGTGTCTTAGTGGTAAACGTTTAGGGTAATAAGCTTACTATGTATTACTTGTTTTTAATTTATGTTGTGCGCAGCGCCCCGAAGCTTCGAAAAACAAAACGTTGTATTTAGCATACCGATTACGTGACAATTCTCGTTCGTTCGTTAGTTCGTCGATTTATAGAGTAACGCCCCTGCAGTGCAGGCCGACGCCGGAAAGTCCCAGTGCGATCTCAAATTCAATTGGGATTCCATTTCGTTTGTTGAAAATCCTTTCCGTTCGGGAATTAATAGGGAAAGTGTAACAGTGGAACAGAGAGCATTTCTGTTGGTTTGTATATTTTATATTGTATTGTTCCATTAGGAATATGTTATTAAGTTTTAGAGAGAATATTTATTGAATCTAGCATTCACTTAAATGTATACAATGTACTTCTGATAAAACTGGTGAATTTTACTTAATACATATATTCAAATAACTTTTAATATTTGATATTTGTATACTAATTTTAATCTGACTAATTTGCAAATTACAAATTGCTTGCAATTATGATTTACTATAGCAGTTACCATCGTTAGGGAGCTAATACTACTCGCAGTATGTATGCTAAATTATGTTAACATGTACAATATGGAGTACTGTGAAATTATGCAAATTTTACTGAATTTACAAATGAGGTTCTCATTTATGACGTAATTGCGTTTAGAACAGGGCTCGCAGTAAAACGAAACTTCGTTTTTCATGAGCTATAGTTCCCCCCTGGGCCAAAAGAAGGAAAATCGTGCTAACTTGGGATTTGTAGCTATCTTTAATAAAAAAATAATTAAGTATTTATATTTTTTCAAAACAAACAGAGATTGCTTGTATCTAATGTATATAGAATTTAATTTATTTAGAATTGTAAAACTCATTTTCAAAAGGCACAACCTATAGAGCTAATAGCTATAAGTACCTACCTACATCATACATTTCAAATAATTTATATCAAAGCGATTCTATGAGGGAACTGTATGAAGTATGAACTTCAAATTACCGAAGTTTTAATGTTTGGCCACTTTCCGCAGAAGCCATGTTTTACAAACCCCTCGAGTAATTATTGATAGAGTTCCCATGACGGTTACGTATGGCGGTTAGCTTGATAAGGATCTACGTTTTGTGAATGTAGTAAGTATGTTTTGTTTACAATTTTTACTTCTGGCGAAATAATAGTCTTTTTATGCTTTCTTTTTTGTGATATAAACCGTGGTTTAGTGGTTTCCAAGTTTGACACTATGACATTCTCTGCTCCTGCGGATTTTAATGGACGATGGGACGAACATATTAATAATGCAAGTACCTATTCATACTCAAGCACTCTGAATTTTTATTTAATTGCTCATCACATATTATTAGAATTTCGCGAGCTCAGTACCTACGCCCTTTGCAATTTCTAGCCCGCAATATTCACTGCATTGCACTATATAGTATAACCAAATAGTTTCATCGTAGAATAGTTCAGCCCCAACTACAAGACACGCGTCACGCTCTAGGGATCCAAATATAACCGTTTACCAGCATATGGCGTGACCAGCCCGCGCCAGCCAACCTTCTGCTGTGTTTCACACGGGGTGGATTCCGACACTAGGGGGGTAATTCACTGTCACTTCTGCAATGTGAATTGTGAACATCAACACAACAAATTATGTGGGGGCTGCTAGCTAAAGATAAGATTTTATGGCGTTGGGTATAATTTATATCATGTACTGCTCTACTGATCTAATTGATCGGGCCATATAATCCATGTCAATAAAGACTTTATATTATTCTGTCTTCAATGAGGATAATGTCCAAACATGGAATGTGACAGGGTGTGTGTGTGTCTCAGGAAGTAAAGGCTCATTCAAATCAAAATAGGTATTGGTTCGAAAAAAAATGGACTTAGTTTGGTTGACAGGAAACCGTTGCAATTCATGGGTATTCATAATTAACATTTGTGCACATTTTACACATTGACTTACTTACCTTTTGACCTACCCGAAATAGTTAATTTAGATATTTAATGACGTAATGTAACAAATATACCATTAGTTTCCGCGAAACCATGTAGTTATATCGAGAACTTTCATAACAGAGTTGCGTAATCATAGCAATATGTAAATTCCCCGATTGGGAACTACCTCGTTAACACTTTACTGGGTTTCCATTCCATGTCTGCCTTGTGATGTGTTGTGCGCCAATCCGGTGCGGGTATAATTGTTTTGTGTGGTAGTTTCGAGAAGTGCGATATTACTTAGATTTATTCATATTAGTACAAATATAGATTGTATACTGTTTAAATAATAAACACTTTCTTATGAAGGGGAATCCAAATCATAAATTCTACGGGACAAACATCAACTAACTACCTACTTTGTCAAATAAAAAAAAAAAAAAACTGTTTTTTTTTATAACTACAAATTAGTATGAGTTCATGACTTCCGAACTAGAATTATCTGTAAGTATTTCAGAAGTCAGTGCTCTTCCAGTTTGTAATTATCACTAAGCACACAAATCGCAGACAGACCTGTGTAGATACCAGATATTTTTCATCATACACAGAAAATTTAAGATAGTTTAGCTTCAAAACTGTCGGCAAGTATATAAATATTCCGTGTAGTAATCTGAAATGTTTCGTGAAGCGCGAGCACACTTGCTCAACTGTATAATACGGTTGAGCTACGTTCGTTTAACGTTTAGGATTTGTTTACACACACATTTTAATAAGTACATAAGTACATTGAATTTTCAAATAGGTACCTAACAGCTAAGGTAAGTATATAAAATGTAAAAATTATCGAATTCTTATGAAAATATTCGAATTTCTAAATGATATAATGATAAGAGATAGACTAAGAAACAGAGGACCATGGCTAATACATTTTCTAAGGGCGATTTAAATCCAAATTATTAGTAAACAAAAATCTAATCCACAGTCAGTTATTTGTTGATCCAGCATCAGCAACAATAGGTTTGATTCCAAGAACCTTTTTGATTCGACGAACTCTGCCAGACAAGATATTCATTTGGAAGTGGAATATTTTTGTACTTAATATTAATTACACAAAACTCTACCTAATTCATGTGCCTCTCATTTATCTGTAGGTGGGTATTCATCAGAGAGTTTGTGAAGGTTTGTTTGAACAACGTGGGAATGTTTTTTAAGCATAAGAGCGATAAACAATTACGCGTACAAATAGTATAAGACAGGCTCAATAGTAGGTACATTGTTCATATTTATATAAATACGAGCTGAAAGAATAGTTTGCGTCATAAGACTCATACGATAGCCTATAATTTTGAATTGAAACCTGGCATATTCTGAATATCATAATCACTAACCAAGGAGTTCTAACTTACAACCTCATCCCTCTACTACGACGCGATACCGACAAGCAACTATATCGAAGGTGTGGCTAACTATGGTGATTATGATGATTTATATATCTGTTACAGGTAAGGTACTTTGAAGGTTTTGATTTCAAATATTACCTACGTCGTAGGTATATAGAAGAAAACAGGGTACAAACCCATTCTAACATTATTAGGTTTCGTTTAGCGATGTCAAGGAGGGCACTAGGGACATGGTAAAAAGGTATCTTTTATTTTTTACAGGAATCTTACGATAAAATAGTTAAAGATTAGGCACACATTCCCAGCTTTATCAGAAAACTCCAAAGAAATGATAAGAGCATCTCCTTGGCCTAAAATCACATAAATCTTTGTTGTATGTGTATTATTTTACTTACGATAAGCTGATAACTATCCCTGTTTATTTAAACAGTTAGAAATGATGAATACCTTCTGCTGACTACTAAGAATATGTAGGGTAGTGTAGTTTCTTTATAAAGGCAGCTACTTAAATGGCCATGGATATTTAAAATTGATGCATCGAATTAATTGAACCACAGTCAAATTAAATGACGGTTAAGTATGGTGAAGGAATGCCAAAAGTACTGAGTCATACCTTGGTAGGGAGTTGCAGTGTCGATTTCTAAAGTCTATGTCCATATAATCAAAGTAAGGTGTAGGTATTAACATAAACAATATTGTGAATTATTGTTTCAGAGTAGGTAATTAGGTATATATATACAAAAGTTTTTCTCAAACACCTCGTATCTTCTCTCAAGGCTAGCTATAGTTATTGTTCCAATAAGTCTGAGTTCGGAGTTTGAGATTTAAAACTTGTCTGTACTTACGTTTGAGCTTTATCTTGATGCTTGATTTGGGACTCCAAGACGAAAACAAACTATTGATCTCTACACCGCGAATATTCATTTACAGCACACACTACACTTGCATGGTTTTCACTCACACACTGTCATGTTTTGCCATTTTCCTTCCCGTGTGCTAGAATCCGGTGTAAAATTGCACTTTTGCCCCTTACTAAGTGTGGTAAGGGAATGTTTAGGGTCGGAGTTGCCGGAGACGAGGCAGGTAGCATGCGCGAGCGCAAACTGTCAAACAGTTTCCGCGCACCGCCGCCAGTTGGCGCGGCCATCTCGCGAGCGGGACAGAAATACTAGCTGTACATGAGTGAGAGTGACAGAAGAGTGGGTCAAACAGCCTCAAAAGCTCACATAAGTAACACCTACACAAGGACACAATAGTGTGTGTATTACGAGTATAAACAAAGTAGGCTTCAAGCACAAGGCTGTTGCGGTGAGATAAATGCAATCTCAACTAAGTACTTAGCTATGCTTAACTGTGCAGAGTCTACATTACATGTACATAGTTTCATTGATAAAGTAAGTACCTACCGATATTAAAAACTCTAGCATATATAATTTTGCTTCATATTATTCACAAATTAATTACAAATCGCTTCAACATTTTATCTTGACGTAGCGTAGGTAAATCTGAAATAATGAAGCAAACCCATTTTTAGAGTAGATCAAAGGGACCTAATACGCGGTGTATTAATGAGAGTTTTTGTTATTTATAAGTAGAAGTATAAACTGTGCACTTCTACCTACAGTCTACAGTGATAGGTATAAATCTGTGTAAGTACTTAATCCTTAGTCCCTGCCCGTATGTGGTCCGTGTACCTAACTGTATGTTCGCAAAGCAGGTTTATGGCCCGTCTACCCGTCAGGGACTAAGAAATCGTAGAGTCGATGTCCCCTTCATGCGTGCGTTATAATATTCATTGCATACCATCATATTTTTTAAAAACTTTATTACTGTTAATTACGAGTATCTTGGCCACCTACTTATAACTTAACATAAACAAAGTTAGTTTTGTGATTTAAATAATTAAATCATTATTAATTAAGTAGGAGGATATCGTCATAATTACTTACACAAGGTAACATTGGATACGGTGAATCGATGGCACTTAAGTTTGTCAAGCTAGATGATAACTTAATCTCAATTATACCTATCTATTACTTATAAATTCCCAAGCTAAGTAAGGGTAGAAAGTCTTAACAAAGAAACATTTTCATAACAAGAAAATAACCCGACGAATAAATATTTCCTTTACAAGTATCCTATTGCGGCGTTTTGCCGATCATTTTTCAAGCTTCTATGTGATTTCCCCGGAGGCTCCAGTGCAGCCGCTGTCGTCCATCGCCTGCACATCATCATAATGCAACACATATCTGTGTGGCCACAGTATACACTTTTTAACTGCCGACGGAAAAAGAGGGGTGTTATAAGTATTACTGCATACTTACTGTGGCCGCATTTGGGATAAGCCATTGCCCAACAATGTTGCTGATGATAATTATTTGTGCCTATACATAGATAGAGAGAGTATCGACACATTTATTTTTAGCTCTTACATACTTGGTGCAAGTTAAGAGTGACCTAGGCATTGCATCTTAATAAAATTACAGTCTAGTTTCACTAGTAACCCCGGACTTAAGTTATAAATTTTAAGACCTGAAATATAGTCGTCATAAGTCAAGTGTAACAATTTAATGAATTTCGCCAAGGCTGGCAACATTGTCAGCAGTCAGGCAGTCATTGACCGCGGCATTACGTGACATCAGCAGCATACGAGTTTTTGTCGTCACGAGTACATCAGTACACTGACTACTACCTGCCTGCGACTTCGCCTGCACGTTTGACCTCAAGGCCCCGAAATGAGGCTTCTGGCCTCCTTAATAATGTCTGTGGTTAACGTTTCCTTGATATAAAAGAGGTATGAATTAGTATGTAGGTTAGGTATCGTGGTTAAAATGAGAACACCGGACGAATTTGTAAGTTGCCGAATGGCAAAAAACTGAACTCAAAAACCGGGGTTTTATTTTGGCAATCTCGATTTTATACGCAGTTAAGGTTTACGAATTTTTCACGCGCCAAGCAACAATATTGTAAAGATGGAATTATCGCATATATGCGCTAATTAAGTACGAATTAACATGCAATTGTATGCGACTCGACGACGAGAGCGTGTTAAAAACGATAATTTTCGTTCATCATACCTAATTATTAATTAATTATAATGGAATGTATGATATAGTACGTCAGTGACTAGGAATCATCCCAATTATCACGATCACCAAATCCTTTACGTACCTTACTTCTTCATACACAGTACGAGTATTAATATTAGGTATACCTTCACGCAACGAAATTTTATTATTGTGCATTTATTTCATTAATCGGTAGGTACATAAGTATCCTGCGGGTGACCCAGCCTTAGAGTCCATAGAGGTAATATTTGGTGACCTTGCTATGCCATCTAAAAAAGTCAAAAGATGCAAAATAACGTATTAGTTTTTTGTACGAAAGATAACATAGGTAATATTCATGTAAGTACTTATATCTAATTACGTATTAGGGTATCTATACATAAAAATATCTATAAAAATGTTTTATTGCTTTTTAAAATTATCTAAAAAAATCATTCTTTATATGGCTTTATTAATTCCGAATGAGAAATCAATAAAGATTGCTGATTAAATTTCCGAGTTATGATTGAATTTCCCGGACCATATTTACTTTATGTTTCGTTTGTACTGTGCCCGCCAAATTCTAAAGGTCGCTAGTAAATTACGAAGTTACTTACAGCAATGAATTGTGTAGGTATCTAAAGGGAATAGAAATAATAAATTTTTTGGGTAGTTAGCTCATGTAGAATTTATCAAAGTTGTAGAACAAAGTTTGTTCAGGAGCTGAATTACCTCGTTGTCTTACTATACATTTTTTACAAAAACCTGTAAAATAAATATTGTAGGATAATGGAAAAAGGGTACGTATTGAAAACTGAAAGTACCTAGACACGTAACTAGATGGTCCTTCTGAACAAATTTTCTTCTACGATATTCGAAAATTACCGAAACTCAAACTACTCCCCGTTTGAAAAGCCACGTGCCTCGTCCAACACAAATATGATATCTATGGAGAGGACGACCCACTTGGCGTTCCTTTCCGACGCTGCCGCCATAACCTATCTGTGAACTAATGCCAGCTCGATGCCGAACCAACGCTTAACGCTTTGGTAACAAGAGGAATTTAAGATAAAGATAAAATACTCTTTATTGCACACAGACAGAAACAGTTTCACAAACATATAAAACAAAATAAATAGTACAATCGGCGGCCATATTAGGTACTAAAAGTTTATTTAATTAAAAAAAAAATGATTTTCATAAGGCTGCGTTCTGAGTGGGCTATCTGTTCGCCCGTTATCATTAAGTACTAGACGCGCAGAACATAGAGTAAGGCGAATATTAGCAACCTTCTTTCTTCTTAGCATGTCGGTGGCTAACACGAAACACTCGAGCACATCTAGGGTTTGTCATCGTGGATTTGCGTCAGTCGACTGTCCAAGGTGCGCCGGACGTATACAAATACAGGGTGTTATAAAAGGTCACTGTAAGGCGTTCACAGTCTACATACCACCGACAGCCCGCTAACACTTTGCTTACTGGGAATGTTGCCTAAAACTGGCGCAATGAGGTGAGCTCATAGCAATAAGTTGAAAGCTGTAACCACAAACGTTATCTGACGGGCAGGCGCTATCTCCATCTCATTCTATCACCCATTCCGCTTCTGTCGACATGAAATTGCTCAACAACACGCCACTTAGTTCAATTTTACTAAACACGAAATACCTATAAAATTTTGGTACCATTCTACACAGTAAATAAGTCCCGTAGAAATAACATAATTTCAACTGCTTGATAAAATTTGACAGCAAAACAAATGGGGTAAAAGATAATAATCCAATTTATGTAAGTAATATATCTAACTACTATTACTACTATGTATAAAAATGTAGAAAGTAAAACGTACATGCTACCTAATAAATTAAAACTACAAAAATCAGTTTTCAGTTAAGTAGGTATCTCAATCCATTATTGATGGATACATACTGTCATAAAAAGCTCTTTAGGCATATAGGTCTTAGTTAAAAGTAACACAAAAGTGCTATCTAAAATCGCCGTCTGTCGTGCAAATGTAACCCTATCCACCGCTTTACGGTAGCAGATATAGCGAAGTGAGGACCTCCAGATTAGCATAACAAAGAATAGACCTGGTTAAAAGAAGTCGAGGTTTTATTGTTTTAACAAGGCCCCGACGAATAGATCCGTAATTAAGATTTGTAAGGCAAAGTGGGTGTTAATTATTGCCCCAGTTTTTGTAAGCCAGTGAACTTTCCCTGATGAATTCCTATTGAATTGGAGTGTACAAGGAAGCCCAAATTGGAGAAGGTAAGTAACAAGACAGTTGGAAAATTGCTTTGTGGAACTACTTATCTAATTATCCCGGGTATTTTTTGTAATGAGGCCGTCTTAAAAAACACAAAGAATACGGTTTTCTCAAGATGCTATAGGTACTTCTAGGTAGGTCCTCTGCTCCACAAATGCTTGGCTGAGAAAACTCAAATATGCTTTTTCACTTCAAGAAAATGTAGAATAATATATATTTCTTATGCAAACGAAGCTCCCAGGAGAGGATGTGGAAGTCGCATGCTGCTCGTAACTTAGCGAAATGTAGGAAACCGGGAAATAACCTCATATACTTGCCTAATATTCAGCTGAATAATATAATGTAGGTATGTACTTAAGGTACCTACAGTTTCGTACACATTTCTGGTGGTTTTTCATGTCCCTAAAATATTAGTACGTACCTGGTGAAGAATATAATAAACTTTAAACCGATAAATTATTACTATCCGTATCAATTAAAATAAAACTAATAACTCGTTCTCCAACTAATTTAATGTTCTGCATACATTTTTTGCTATTTGTTGCGCTTCTAATGCCATCTAGGGTTGATCATCAGTTTCCGCGGCTGTTAGGAAGTCAACACGCTGCGCGTATGCTGAGTCGCAGGGACGCAACACAGACACCGCAAGGCAGGTGTGAAATACATGATACGGTGAGTGTGTGTGAGCAAGAAAGAAAGAAAGAAAGAAAGAAAGAAAGAAAAACTTTATTTGGCTTAGACAGCAATATTAATTTACAAAGAAAGATGGAATGAAATATAAATATAGGTACTTAATCTAATCAATCTAAATAGTATAAGAATATAAATCTAATAATGAGAAAAAAAATATATATATATATAAGTATTGGTGATAGGCAATAAATAATATGCTGTCGTCGTCAAAACGGTGTCCACTCAGCTACTGCAGCGCCTTTGGTTGGTTTAAAGGACACTGCGCTGGTTTTCAGTGGAAGCCTTATAGTGACGCACTACGCGTAGGTAGTTAATAAAAATCAAACGAAAACACGGGGGAAACAAAAACAAAGTGAAGTGCGCGAGCGACGACATGGCGGAGCGCGTTCGCCCTGAAATCTGAAATCTACTTTCAGGCAGGAGCGGCACACATAGCCGGCCACACGTGTCGCGCGCGCACCGAGACAAATAATAAGAACGTGATAATAACACTAATTAATATCAATTTAAAGTGAACAGAAACACGACACATTATAATAACATAAAGAAACAATAATGATAAATAACATTTAGAATTACGGTAAGTTTGTGCCTACTTATCAATACCATGTAGTTATGTAATATGTATAGGTTACTAAGCCATTGAACTGGTAGTGTGTTTTGTGTTATTTGTAGTGAGAAATAATAATGGTATGTGAAAGTTATCAAAAACATGTTGTGTGATAAATACGTGTATGTATACATAGATAATTAGGTATAACTCATATGTATTATACATAAATAAATAATAACTAGGTACATATATATTCATAAGTACTAAAATTTTAGAATAGTGTTGTTAACTATAATTCACTACTTTATTGTTCAGGTTCCAAGGACTAAAATGAAATGTCAAAGCGTCTAGAAGAATATTATGAACGATGAACGTGTGTGTGTAGCAGACAATAATGGGAATGGGCCTGCAACCATGCAAACGAAATCCTACCTTGCGCTTCGTGGATAAAATTCAAGTGAGTGGAATTATGGTTGTGCCTTTTGAACTGCTAGTAAATAATTTTTATAACGTTTTCTAAATGTGTAAATTGTTTTCAGACCACGTATAGGGGGTGGGAGATTATTGAAGATGTCGCTGGCAAGATACTTAAAGCTATGCCGATACATGGCTGATTTGTGCTTGGGGGTGAGCATCAGATACGTGGAGGCCCTCGTGTTGATGGTGTGGTGTTGGCGCGCCCAGTTCAGCTTATCATACAGATAATCTGGCGACTGATGCTTCACGACGCCAAAGAGGAGAGTAGCCAGGTGCAACTTCCATCTCGCCGCAATCTTCAGCAGGTTTGACCTATTTAGAAAGGGTGTAACATGAGTGCGCGGGGGAATGTTGAAGCAGAACCGAGCGCAGGCATTCTGCACCCTTTGAACCAACCTTTCTGTTTTACGTAGTAAGCACGGTCCATATACAGTGTCGGCATAGTTCAATTTAGATAGTACCAGTGATTCGCACAACTGAATACGGAGGGCTTCATCGATGTACGGTCTTATGTTATACAGAAGTTTAAGTCTGTAAAAACAATTTGTAACCATGTTCATAACATGTTTCTCGAAACGTAGGTTACTGTCAAACACAAGACCCAGGTTGCGCGCTTCTGTAACCCTTTCAATAACCGTCCCATTTAGTATAATGTTAGGGTTTTCTGCTAGGGTATCTTTGACCTGCTTTTTGGTACCAATTATCATATACATAGATTTGTTCGGGTTAAGGTGAAGGGAGTTATTATTAGACCAGGTTGTAATCCGCTCTAAGTCCTCATTAATGAGCTTACATGTTAGCTCTGTCTCGTGTGGGGGGCATGACAAGTATATTTGTAGGTCATCTGCGTAGACATGAAAACTACAGTTTTTCACCTCCAAAGCGATGTCACAGGCGTACAGTATAAATAGTAGAGGTCCTAGGATAGATCCTTGTGGCACACCCCTGGTCACTGAATAGTTCGCTGATAAAATAGTTGTACCATCAGATTTTCTCAACTTGACAATCTGGGATATTCGATCTAGGTAACTAAAGAACCATCTCACCGTGCTGGGGTCAAAACCATAATATGTCAATTTTGCCAGCAGTAGCGGGACACTGATCGTGTCAAAAGCGCGGGAAAAGTCGAGTAGTGTCAGTATGGTGGATTTACCCTTATCTTGGGATGCGAGAATGTTATCTACCACATCTAGGAGTGCTGTCGTTGTACTTCTACCCTTGCGGAAACCGGATTGCACTGATGGAAGGATCTTGTTTTGTTCGAGATAATTGGACATTTGGTGGTGTACTACTTTTTCTAGTATCTTAGATAGGGTAGATAGTAGGCTAATTGGTCGGAGATCCTTAAAGTCCGTTGGGTCTGACTTTTTAGGAATAGGGTTTACTAATGCAATTTTCCACTGATCGGGGAAAATTGATGAAGTTATGGATTGATTGATGATGAAAGTAAGGATGTTTAATGTGCGTGGAAGTGTGAGGATTAGCATATCCAGTGATATTCCATCATATCCTAGCGCATTTGATTTAAATTTTTTAATTAACCCGCTGACTACTTCTTCAGTTATGGTTTGTAGTTTGAAGTTATGTTTTTTTTTGTGTATTGCTTTCATAGTAAATAATATTAGATAAATTTAGACTGTTATTACCGGGAAGATTTAAAAAGTGTTGATTAATTTCGTCGGGGTTAGTAAAATGTTCTGGGAGTACTGTATTTTTATGGCTCCGCATAACTGTTTTTTTAAGATTATTCCATAGAGTGGATGAATTTTTAATATTATTATTAATGTTGGACTGATAGTAAGCTCGTTTTTCATTGAGAATAGCGGCTGTAACTAAACTTTTCAAGTCCTTATAGTGTTTTTTGTTTGAATCTGAGCCTGCGACACGAAACTTTTTATACGCTGCATCTCTCAAGCTCATCATATACTTAACGTTGTCAGTAATCCAGGGGTAGCTGAAAGTTTTTATCCGTACAGTTCGCTTACAGTTCGCAAGACAGACAATATTTTCAGCTCTGCGCTGCGCAGGGTCTATTCACTTCAATAAATAAGTTACTCTGACTCAGAGATATTCAGAAGAATCTCGATCGGATCGGACACTGCCTTAGGAGACAGATGGGAAATATCGCCAAAGGAGCGTTAGATTGGAATCCGCCGCAGGGCAGAAGGTGGCCTGCAATAACTTGGAGAAGATCCATCCTCAGCAACCTCAATTCCCTCGCAATCTCTTAAGATGAATCCAAAGAAAGAGTTCAGGACAGGAACGTCTTGAGTACTGTGGAGGCCCTAAGCTCCTCGTGGAGAGAGCTCCCGCAGTCTTCCAATTTCCAGTTTCCACGATCGGTGTCCAACTGGTTAGTTGGACACCGATCATTTAGTTACTGTTCTATTGTAAAATTTGAAGTCTGCGTGTAGGAACAATCATTAACTATATAGTTACTCTATGAACATGAACACTCACCAGCCTGCCCCCTCTGCGTCTTGGCGCGGCGTCCGACGGCGGGCGACACGAGCGACAGGGCGCGGTCGCTGCGCGGCGCTGGCTGCGCGGGCGCGGGGTCAGAGAACCGCGCGCAGATGGCGGCCTCCACGATGCTGTCGATGCTGGCGGAGCGGGGCAGCTGCGATGCGTCGCCTCTGCAGGGGCATAGATTCAAATATAAGTTACTAGCTGTTTCTGTGAGCTTCAATTCGCCTTTAAAAGTTTTCCCGTGGGAATTCCGTAATAATAAGTCCACCCTTATTTGTGATAATTGTACAATAAAGAGTTAAATAAATAAATTATAAGTAGCCTATGTATTAATTCAGCCTGTCAGCTAATTCGATACCAAAATTCGTTAAAATCGGCTCGGCTGTTTTGACGTGAAACTTTCGTATTTATAATAGTATAAAGGTAAAATAAAATATATAATATATATAATATAATAAAATATAAAATTTCCAACACCTACTTCTATTATAGTACCTCCATCAGTACATGGGCTACACCTGCATGAAAAAATCCGCCTATAGAAATGCTTGAAAATTTCAGATACACAATCATAATTACATTACAGAATTAAACTGTTATAATTTTGGTTTCACTTAAGATTTTTGGTGTTTTATTTGGCAGGGCTTACATTACAATTAGGAAATCGTGAATTCAGTATATCATAACTACCTATAACCGATCTACTGACAGTAGTATCTGTCCCTCGGATTAATACCACGGTGATGTATTAGTTCAGCATAGCATTACCAATGCAATTTCCCGCCAAGCAAATTGGCTACGTAAACACCAGCCAGACACCAACTTAACTGAGTGTGCACAAACTTGCTCAAGTTAATGCGATTTAACCGGATTACGGAGAGTTTCGACGATAATTTTACTGACGGCTACGTACCGATAGTACGTTATAATTTCAAAGTCATGCACTTACTTCGTGAAATTATTGATTGACGATAAAATGCGTTATTTAAACTAGCATTTGCTTGCGAGTTCGGATTAATTGCCAGAGCAAAAGTTGAAGCTGAATAACACCCCATACAATACAATTAATACAGGTCGAACACACTCATGCAAATATCCATATACCTATGTATTAAGTATTTCATATCGAGCGAATATTCAATGTCAGGCATCTTAAGGGTTTAAAATGTCGAAGAACCATAGTTAATATGCAAGCTAAACAGCTGTTCTTTGAAACCTAAACAAAATGAAAGCCTACCAAAACGTAGCTTTAATAAAATATACAGAGAGCTCGGCCAGTATTGTTCTGAGGCCGTGCCCTTTATTTGAAGAATTGAGGTCGAAATTTTCCTAAAATCTGTTTATAATTTATGTTGCCCCTTTTTTGTTGTCCCCACTTTTAATTAAAAATCGATAATACGTTAGAGGTTAACGCAAGTTAAGTAATTTTCATTTTGTTTCGTATCCTTCAGTTTTTAGCCTGAGTATGTGTTTCACCATTACTATTAGATATCTAACATTATTTAAGCTAGTTAATCAACATGAACATTCAACACCATAATAAGTCGCATAACTTTTGAAAGGCTGAACCGATTGAAGGTTGCAGTTATTCTACTGAAATAACGTAATGATTGACAATCAAATTTATTTAAGGAAAAGCGTACCTATAGAATACAACCTACTTATTATGCAAATTTTTCATAGAAAGTTGTCTGACCATGAGAAAGATAATTATCATCACTTTAGGACAGCCTGTACGTTAATTTCACTTGCTAACTTGTATTTCAATCAGATTGCACACACATTATTATTCTGAGCACGCACTCGCCATGGTCGTATCGTATGGCGGGAGTTTAGCGACGCTCTTCAGCTAATTTTCAACAGTTTCATTAGAATTTATGGAATTCGCGTCACTATAGTACGTTACGTTCAATATCAGATACCCACAAGTTTCTTCGAAAAATAAATCGAAGAAGTCAGTGCATTGTACTTATTCCAAAACGGCGATATGATTCGCAACCTATCACGTGAGTACAAATGTGCTGCGAAAAGTGGGTGGCTCGCTTGTGTTGTGAGCCACCTCTGACTACCCCTTCGGGGATTACAGTCGTGAGTGCATATACATACATATATACATATACAGCATATACAAGAAGTCAATGAATAAAAAAACATACATTTATATATATTTGTAAAAACCGACGAATCGAGAACCTCCTTCTTTTTTTGAAGTCGGTTAAAAAAGAAAGCAAAACGGCGTTGATGTTTGTTGACATTTCGTTATGTTAATGCTTTAGCGCGGTTTGATTGAAAATAATGTCTCAATCGTGTTTCAGCAATGAATAAAATATGGTAATCGCCAGGTTCATGGAATTCTATTGACATTAGGTACCTTCCAGACGGTATTCAAATTATTATATTTATTTACTTATTCAGCCCGTACCCGCCACGGTTCCGTAGATTTACACGTGTTCAGTTTGATAAAGTACATTTTTTATGTGACTCGATGTGTTAATATTTACTTATAACTGTTTATACATATAAGAGTCACCCACCCTTGGGATGTTAACAAAATTAATAAATGTAACGTGAGAAAGAGTTTAAAATCCTTTTAGTTTTGCGTTCAGTCATTCCAATATTAAATGTATGTATCTGTATCGCACCTCGGAATCTCAACAGGTAAACTTCTTCTTATCTTCCGGTGACAAAATATAAAAACAAAATTTGTCAGATTATCGTCATTTGCGTTTGAACAGATGATACAATATTTGACATCAATCTGGCTGATTATACAACGTGTTGTTTTTCGAACCCGACAAACTTTAAGGGTAGATTCTACGAGTAATTTCATCGAGAAAAAACCCTCATATATGTGGGGTCAAATCTAAATATTCTAGAAATGGCGGCCATTTTAAAGTTTTAGATAATTCGTTTTTTCTTCAAAAATATAAACGCCCTACGGACATGAAATAAAATTCTTTTATCCGCAATAAGTCATCTCTATCCAATAAAAATATCAAAATTTGCCAAAAAGTTACATAAAATAAGTTAAAAGCACCTAATCTATTTTTTTTGACAATAAAAAATAGCAAAAATTTTCATTTTACTTGAATTTCTGTGAAAATAGCCCCCTTTGATGGTATTTTTATGTATTCTTTAAAAAGTATTTGAGTTAAGCTAAACATTGATACCAAAACCGTATCTGTACGTCGAGGCAGTCAAGAATTATTGAAAGTCAAAACACACCTAACGGAGCTCATGTTAGTTGATTTCCTTTACAATCTGATCTCTTTCACTAAAAATTATGCAAGAAACACCGAAAAAAGTGGTTAGGTATGTTTTGAACTTGCAATAATTCTTGACTACCTCCACGTAGAGATACGGTTTTGGTATCATTCCCAAGTAACATTTCATTCGAGCTTAGGTTGTAAGAAATGCCATTAGGTTTTATAACGGTTGTGAAAAGGTTAATGCTTTGCTATCTGGTCATATTGAGTACTTGAGAATGATCAATAAGGCCTAAAACTAATTGTTTATTCGTACAACCTTGGAACTGCTCATAAGAGTTTAAATTAACGTTATTTTAACATGTAAATCAAGAGCATATAGTTCTGGGATCTTGTAGTTGTCGTAGACTCCTGAATAAGTTCTAGAAAAGCTAGCATTATGCTACAGTGAGAGCTTAAGGTTAAATTTTTAACCTTGATACAACCATGAAGTTATGGAATGTTGAAATCACTTATAAGTAGTTTTTAAAACCTATCTGAAACCTTTAGGCTGATGAGAGTTGTCTAGGCAAACAAATTAGGACTATGTGGTGAAAACCAAAAGCATTAAGTCACTGGCTTTGAGCTAAAGGCATGATTGAAGTCCTTAAAGAATATTTTAAAGCTTTAGAGGCATCCTCAAAAAGTGTTTAATGCTTTATAGTAATTTCCTAACGGCCGCCATATTTTTTCACTGAAATAAAAAAAATACTTAGCAAAAAGATACATTTTAATTAAGTAGGGGAAAATTCAGTAGCGTGTGCTATACTATTCCAAATATATGTTTTTTATATAGACAGTACTTTTATTTCTAATATAACTTTACACCAAACATATATTTTTTTTCTATTTTTTTAATTAAAATATCTTCAAATTTATTATTTACAAAAGGCCCGTCACGTATACAGAACTATTATTCAAAAGTACCACGATAAAGTGCTAGTCGCACAAGGTTTTCATATTTCCTGACTTCAGCCTAACTACTTACTATATTTTGTATTAATACAACACTTACAAGTTAGCCATTTTGAATCTTGGAAAGTGCCAGGTAATGGCGCCATTTATTATAATTATTATAAAATCTTACACAGAAACATTTTAAAACCCGAGAGTCCTGGAAAGGCATTACAAATATCCATCAAATATGTTTCAAGTTATAAAAGAGTTACATCCAGGACTAATTTAGAACTTAAAAGCTGTCTTCCAAGGTTATGTTAACGTTAAATTAAGGTTGTGCAGGTTGTATTTAGGTTCTGTGTAAGTAGTTCAAAAGGTTCTGGGTTTGAGCTATAGGATTTGCTGTAGCTCTCAGAAAGGTTCTAAAACGTGGGCCCTTTTTGCACTCAGGAGGTTAATATAAGGTTAATATAAGGTTATCGAGACTTCTAAGACTCACGAGTCGATTTCCATACAAAGGTTCTAGAACCTTTTCAAAACCTTTCTAAAACCAAACATGTTACTTGGGTTGTTTAGCTTAACATTCATAGGTGCTTTTAACTTATTTTATGTAACTTTTTAGCAAATTATGATATTTTTATTGGATAGAGATGATTTTTTGCGGATAAAAGCATGATTAGACGAGATATGATTTTTATGAAAAAGAAGAAAAAACTAAGTTGAGTTAAGAATTATCTAAAACTTTAAAATGGCCGCCATTTCTAGAATATTGAGATTTGACCCCACATATGAGGGTTTTTTCTCGATGAAATGACTCGTAGAATATACCTTTAAAGTTTGTCGGGTTCGAAAAACAACACATTGTATAAGCTATCAAAGATTATAAGATGAAGCGAAACCCTGAATAGAGCACAAGTGTTTAACTTATACAATGTGTTGTTTTTACTCTACGAACTTGTACCTAGTTAAGTATGATTATGTTATGTTTACGAAAATCCAAAATTACCCTCTTGTCCTTCAATACATTTTTAGTGGTAAATAGTACCTGAATAATACTTTGTCTATAAATATATTTCATGACGAAAGAAATCAATTCCATTCGAAACCCTGCTACCGTCATTCCATATCTAAAATCTCTACATAGCTACATACATATACTACATATTATTATATAGGACATCAATTTCTGTGTACAGCCCCCGTATTTTGTAACTTTTTGAGAGTTAGCAACCGGTGATAATTGGTATCAACTTAGAGACTTATTAACCGAAAACACCAAAAATCTTAGTGAAAGAAATATGCAAGAAGCCTACCAATGTATCCTTACATTCAACATAAACGTTTGTAAAATCAGATAAGTCAGTAAAAAGTTATTAATTAATAATGCTCTAAGTTGTCAGCCATTTTATACCAACCAACCCCACGCGGAGTTACATAATACGGGGGCAGGTCGTGAGAGTTTGATTTTCTGATAGCACCCTGTTTTTTGGGATGAACATACTTCAACATACCAGTGTATTCATCGCTGATTTTCATTAATGTGAATGTGAAAATATAATAAAAACGTCATCAATGAACCAAGGACACAACACAAGAACAATAAAATCGTACCTTGAAACCAAAATTTACCTATTTACCTACTTAGTATAACATTATTATTTAGTTCACCTTTTTATACTTTTAAAGTCCACATTCATGATGGGATGAGGATGAGCTGAAATTAATTGAACCGCGTTGAATGTTTACGCAGCAGGTCACGCGTGATGGATCACCTCCTGGAGATGTGAAATGAGTTTTTTTCACTGACGGAGGCAAAAGTAATGGAGTTAAAGCACCTACATTTACGGTTAGCCGTTGGCATTTTATTTTCATTACGCGTCGTGTCGGGCACGGCCGTATCTTTAAAATGGGTTCGCAGCTGCCATTTTAGGTTATTATAAAAAATATTATTGCCAGTCTCATTGACGATCGATAAATTGTGGAAGTACAGTCAGCAACGAAAATTACTGACACCTCCCAAATAAATTATGTATACTTTTATAAATGTGGATCATGAGATCCTAGACGAAGTAAATTCGACTATTTTTCAGCTAAAATATAAATGCTCAGAATAGTTCATCGTCAGCTGATACAAATGTATTGATTGATTAATAGAAATGAAACTCAAAACAGGGTTTCCTAATCCTGAGAAGGAAAACGATTAAATGGTCGAAGATATGAACTTGCGTCCATATTGTTAACGCAAGCAAGAAAACTCAAAATGTTGTTGTACTGGAATGTGCATCAAAGTACTCCGTTCCTAAAGTTTACGTAAGACGCCGTAAGTTGTAAATATGGAAGTACCTAAGTCTTAGAATTTGCATATATAAAATACTTTTAGTAAACTTAGTTTAGGTTTAAAAACCACGCTAAAATACGGCTGGAAATACCTTATGTAAATAGCATCGTGTGATAAAACGCCATCAGAATTTTCAGGCATGAAAGTGTCAAACCTCGAACGTACTAAATTTATAAGTGAACTTACAAAAAAATGTTACGTGCTCAATCCGTAGGTTATAGTCGGGAGAGTGAAAAAGGGAAAAGGTTGCGTATGCAAATATTTACAAAAAACAGTTTTTGTTTCTTATAAAAAGTAAGGTCAAAAAATAAAAGGTATATGTCGTGACTCGCCATTGATAAATACAAAAAAACTATAGACATAAGACCATAGCTGTTAACGATAAATTAGATTATAACTTATCGCTTAAAATTTATAGTCTTTTAAATAGAAATAGCTGTTAAATAGAATTATAAAAAAAAACGTATAAATTAAAAAAAAAAACATACTTACATTGATTTCGTTTGACAAAGTGTCAAGTTAACGCTAACAAACGAAACATCGTAATCGCTTTATGGGTCATGGACATGGATGGCATGGCAATAACTTCTATCATATAGTTGACTGTTACGGATTGTATGTGTGTGTCTATTTGTGTGTGTGTGTAAACATAAAACAAATTCAATAAGGACAGCAATGAAACACCCGAACATTAGAGAATCTTCATACTTCCACACAAGATTACCATCGGAACATAATGTAAGTAATAGCTGTACCGTTTAACTTGCCAAATCTTGCCTTAACTCAACTTTCACTCTTACGGGTATAGAAATAAGGAATAGAGACAGTGGATGAGATGAGAGGGTTCTATTGCCGAAATTGTGTACTTAGCTCTACACGTGACCAACATACAATGCCTTGGGTCGACCACTTTACTGTGATCTGTCTGACACATTCCACAGTCAAGGATAAAACTTTAGTTTTCTTAAAAAATAGTTATACATTATATATAGGTGGATGAGAGGTGGGAGTTAATATAACATAATTTAAATATTCTACATTTGGAATAAACATTCTAATTTTCGGCATTAGACAAGACTCCCTTTCCTTCATTCGAAGAAGACCCGTGCCCCAGCAATGGGGACGTGATGGGCCGAAATAATTCAAATTTTCAAACTTTAATTTTATATTAGTTAGTTTTAGTTAGGCATTAATAATTATAATTTAATCAAGAAGTACTATATAACACATAAATGATTTACATTTATAAATAATTTTCAAACTAAAAAAAAAACTATTTATTTTATTGAGGCTGTCGTACATTTATGTTTACTTATTTATAGGTAGAAAGGTAACAAACACACAGGTTTGTCAGGAGAAAAAATACCGCAAAATTTCTATAGTATTGGGGTTCTTTGTATACTGGCAAATGTAAGGGGAAGTTATCTCTAAATTGGCAGGATACTGATGCTCGTAGACTAAAAGAATAAAGACATATTGTAAGCTGTAAGTAAAGCGAACAAGCCCTTTCAATTTGGGATTTTGAATAAATAGAAAAAAAAAACACGCACTCACGCCTTGTACTAATGTACTCCCTTGCGGGGTAGGCAGAGGTGCAATGCTGCACTCACTTTTCGCCAGAGTGTTATGTTAGTCCCAATGTAATAGGGGGCGGGCCTATTGCCATTTTACGGGCACATCCAAGACCCGAGAACAAATATCTGCCCCAGCCGGGAATCGAACCCGGGACCATCGGCTCAGTAGTCAGGGTCACTAACCACTACGCCATTCGGTCGTCATTGAATAAATAGCTGAATTATTTTAATCAATTCAAAGAAATACAATACAATAACAATATGTGGGGGGTTGGGGACATAATATTGTTATAAATTCTGTGAGATCATTCAAATATTTATTACACACAGTAGGTCATCGGATCTTCGGCAAATATTACCTACTTACTATTTATTAATTCAAATATAAGTACCATAGTAGGCCTTCACTGTAATCCACTAATTGTTTTATAAGTAATATTGTATTCGTATCTTAGTAGGTATTTATTTGGAACATTACAACTTAGCATCATTTTCAAAGTTAAAACAGCCTTCAAAACCTAGTCTGCCTCGAGCAGCCTACAGCGGGCGATAAAATCACTTTTACGATGCAAGTAATAAAGAAGGAACCATAACTTCCTTGAAGGCAAGAAAACAGAAGAGTCGGGGTCAACGACCAGTCACGCGGTAAACAAACCACGCTAAAGAGATCAATTTTCTTTGAAAAAAGTAAAGCTACTTTCCTTCGTCGTTTAGTTACTTAAATATTTACAGGAATCGATGTCTAGACTGGTTATTTTTCTGTTTTTCGCGACTGCAATTGTTTGTGTCGTTATCGTTTAGGATGGCAGTAACGAAATCCATCGACCATGCACAGTAAGCTGTTTTATTCATTTTTGGCTGAGTATAATTTAAACTTTGTTAGGAATACTTAACTTTAGAATTTTTCACAATTTCGTAATATATTAGTTGCTATAATTAATTAAGTCTTTGAGTATGATTGAGTACGTGAGAGCAGAATTCGTAAAATAGCTACAACGCGGCGCGTAGGACTGGCTACGCGGGCCTACGCCGTAGCATCGTAGCCATATACTGTGGACTAAATGTGTAATATGTATATAGGTTCATTGAAGCATTCCCTAGCATGTAGTGATAACAGTATACTGCTGAAATGACTTATTTCTTCATAATCATGAAAACATATTCGCTCTTATAAAAAATTGCTTTTACCGCTAACTTCACGTCGGTGACATCAGAGCCGATAATAGCCTCAGAAAAAGAGCTTTACCTAGTCATTAACTAGTTCCTCCCTATAAACCACCTTCAGTGGACTGAATATGAACTCGAACCTAGATCTTTTCGAAAGGATAGAAACAGAGACTAATCAATTTTATATACCTCGGTATAAAATTGGATCATTTTATTTCGTAAAAATTGAGAGTGTTTATAATCGTTTACCTCTAAAAACATTTATTTGAAAAAAATACAATACACCACATTGTTTTCCTCAAGTAAATCCTTATTTGCCTATTCCTGAAATTCTTTCAGTATCCGTATACCCCTCGGGAAGCGTTATCCTATATCCATCAGCGTGTGAAATGGGTAACTCCATACATGTTACAGAGCTGCAGAGATAAATATATCAATTGCCTGGTGAATGGTTACGATTGCCAAAATATATTTGGCTATGTAATGTAATGGCTATATGGTGTGATATACAGCCCATTATCTTATTACATAATTTTCCTGTACGTACTGTGAGTTGACTGACAGAAAATACTTTTAGGAGTAAGTCCAACCTTTGTACTTTTATTTCATAATATTTGTGCTATAAATAAGTAAAAAATATATATTAATAAAATTACAGCAATTTGCTATCTATTTAAATCTATGTATATGCTGTGTTTTCGAGACCACCCTATAATTAATATAATTATTATAGTATTAGGGAAGCGACATACACTTTGGTCATGATGTACCGTAGCCGTACTACGAAAACCAGTATTGATCAAGGTGACGGTTCAGTCTCGTACAAATCTAGTCATTTCCGGTTCACACGGCCCACCGGATGTTCCGACGCTCCCATTACATTACTAACGGGAATATACGTAGGTGATGATTCGACAATTTTATATATATCTTACACCATTTGAGTAATTGGTGTCAGAATGGTAAATTCAAATTCACGCTTCATTCTATGATTTATTATGAATGTACTGAAGGTCAATAGAACTTATTAGAAGAAAGAAAGAAAGAAATTTCGTTTATTTCTAATACACGCAGAAACAACACCTACATTTACAGAAAAAGGTTAAAAATAAAAAATAACGAAAAAAAAATAAAAAATGAGCATGAATGTTGCTTTTTGGTGCCGAAATGGGTTCTAGCTCAGCTTGATGCTATGGCAGGTATACTACACCAAACCCATAGCGCTGGTTTTCAGCTATACGTAAATCAAATGTATAACGTATACCTACAAAATAATATAAACGACTAGCACCATTATCTTATTTCATAAAAGGAAGAGCACACCCACTATTCTATGCTTATTTACGAACAATGCCAAAGAAGTTGTGTTAGAACAAAACTTTTCTACTATACTGTATCTATCTGTAGTTTGGTGTAGTATCGGACATAGATAAATTTTGATCGTAGCTTTGCCAATTATAACTTCGTAATAGAGGCTGGCAGATTGTCGGCTACATCGACAGGCTTCAAGTTGAGAACTATGGCGAAAGTAGAAGTGTTTCATTTACGAATAATTCTGTGAATGAAATATGTTCCTAAATTTTAGATGTGATTGTGAAAATTAAGACATTTTGTTTTTTTTTTATGTCCTCGTCATCTTCTATGAAACAGTTTTTTAGTGTGTATCTTACTCTTATATTTCATTAAAGTTAATAGGTATATGAGACACATTATTAAACATTCTCGCATGGACACGCAATTCGTGTTTGTTTTTTCAAAAAAATTACATACTACTACGAAGAATTTTTTAAAGTTAATAATTTTTAAGGATATCTTCCCCTTCCGTTGTGCCGATGCTTTAACTGAGCCTTTTCAAAAATTCATGAGCACCCCGTTTCAGTTGGACAATTTCAGTGCAAATCTGTTCGGAACGGGGACTTTTTGTCTGATTGAATTTATTTCTGAGTTTGTTGGCTCCTCCGGCCGGATCCATTGTTATTTGCTTTTATTTTGTTGCGAGATCATCGTCATTGGAATTTGTTGGCGTTTCACAGACTATTCGGGGCTGTGACGAGACGAGGTTTTATTTTCTTTTTAACTTTTCAACCGAAACAAATGTGAAAAGTCTGAACATTTACAGCGAGTGCCGACATTGTAGCGGCGATCTATCAGATTCGTCTCCCTGGCGATGGAGAGCAGTAAGTGTTTTTTTAGGTTTTCTCAATATGAATTGATGGAACCAAGACCGAGTAATGTAGTTTCACAGACCATATTTCTGGGAATTGAAAGGGAATCCTTACAGAGATTCGATTTATTCGTATAATTTTCGCTTCCAGCCGGTTAACATTAACACTGTTAGTATCCATGTAACATTATAATATTGCGTAGAAGACTACAATTTATAAACGTAGCTATTGCACTTGTTACTTTTTGTACCACTGGCATTGTCTATAATAGTGACTCCGAGACATAGAACTACGCGGACTGTGGTGTAAACGTAGGCGTTAATAGTGTACTCAAATTTTCAGTACGGTTTAATTTCCTCCCAAAACTCTTATAACCAGCAAAAAGCAAAATAAAGCAAAATCGCGAGTCATGTAAAGTGTGTCGATATTGGTGGCCCACGGCGTCGCGGCGCGCCGGCGGCGGCGGCGGCGGCAGTCGGGCGTGTGATGCGATTTGACAGCGGTGTCGCACGCGCCCGCTGTCATAACCAATCACCGTCGAGCAAATATTCAACGACGGAATTCAATAATCGAACGATTTTCGAATATTTCGGGAATAAAACGATCTTAGGGCCTTGATTTTTCTATTTAGGTATGTTTTTTTGGAAATGCTAAAGGTTGTCTTGCATTCCTAACATTCATATGTTAGGAGTAACGAAATGTTATATAAAAGTACTTAGAACCGATTTTTTTATCAGTGGTTAATTCAAACATTGTCAAGCATAACAGCTGCGTACACATTTGGTTACGTTTTTTTACCAATAATTCAGTTAAATACGGATTAAAAAGCTGACCTGGCGAACACCCGTCTGTTCGGTCTGCCTGTGCACCTGTGCAGGTCAGCCTGCGCAGGTATACCGGAACGTGTGTGGGGATAGCACTGAAGGTACTGTTTTTTAGACCTGTAGAGCGATCCGGAAAAAACGCAGCACATTCTATTCGATAGTCTATTCGAAAGTGCTGTCAACCTGTCAACAACAAAATGGCGGTGTATAGATTTGCGAAAGTTTGACAGCTATCATTCCATAGGTCATTGTCAGAATAATATTATGTACTCTGTGGTCATTCTTTTCGAAACTCATTCGAAAGGTAAAAAGTGTTCGAAAGTGCTGTCAAGTTGACAATAGTCGCACTCGCATTCGAATTTTCGTGATACGGGTACTGGAGCGAAATGGAAACTCCGGCCGACCGCACTACTGTGTATAGCAAAAGGTACGTTAGTCACATTGGTATGGCTGGTGCTATGGGGTTACTACCACCGAACATTAGCAATTAACAATCCCAAACTGCGTTGCTCGCCTTTCAAATCTGACGTAACTTGTATAGTCTGACACATGTTTGACAGGCGAGTCACGCTGCTTATGGGATTATAATTGCTAATGTGTTAATTGTGTGGTGATACGGTAGCTGTTCAAACTGTTGTCGTATGGAAGTACTCTAACTATAGAAACCTATGTACATTATTATCTATAAGCATCCAGTACTTAAGTAAGTTAAATTATTAATTTCCGAAGTGATAAATATCTTAGAAGAATTTACTTCAAAAGTTGTTATCATCAATGTCGGACTAACTGCTAATGTTGCAAACTTCGCAATCGCTTATAGAACTATTAAAAAGTTAAAGAAATAGCGTTGATTACCTTCGTCAGAGGACCTAATTCAACTGAGGGAACTCTAAGCCACAAAACATAAGTTAAACTTCATTTGTCGCTTGAGAATTTGTCTTTAACATTAGTAACTTTGTACAAGTTTCGGTTGGCAACTTGTTAGGCTAACCGAATATTTAGGGTTCCACAGGCTAATTGTTTTCCACAACAAGCTCGGTTTCTTTTCAGATTCTTAGAGATTTCGAGATATTATAAAGGGATTACATACTACTATGTTAGAACTGTAATTTCATCGTCAAAGACGTAGACAAGTAATCAAATACATATTTATGTCAGTTGCACAATTATGTCGACATGCATTCATTTCCGACAATTTCAGCGTTTATAAAATAGGACTATAGATGCACAAAATATGTTGGCTGACAGAGGTTACTTTTACCAAATAGACCTGCCTGATATCAAATTAAAGCTATGTTGTATTCAGAACTTAATTCCATGAATGACCTTGGATAGCTTTAGCTGACAAAATGGTTTACAGCAACTACTTATACGTTAATTAGAGAGTAAGGTAATTTAAACTTCCAACTTGAACTATGTTCAATTAATTTCAGAGTGAAAAGTTCCGATGAGACGGATGGAACAAGCGTGATAGGCCAATTCCGACTGCATTTTCGTCGGTATTAGAAACTGCACCAAATGTTGCATGTTGTGTGCAATTAACAAAAGCCTGTTTGGCTTCAGAACGAAAAACTTTTGTAGACGTAGGGGGTCTATTTGATTTCCTTCAGAACTTTCCTATAGTCGGTTGAAAAGGTAGGGTTTTTTCACCTGTTATACTGCTGCTGGGCATAGGTCTCTTTCTGGGTCGTCCACTTATCCCTGTCAATGACATCCTCATTCCAGTTCCACTCCTACCACTAAGAATACAGATGTTCAATGCCGTCAAACACCTCATGAATCTACCAAATACCGTGTGGAACTCATATTAAACCTGGCTCAAACTTACTAGGGTAGTACTTCAGTGTTCTTTGTAAATGTTTCCTTATTTTGAATCTTTGACTGACTCAGTGTGTACGCTAACTTCCATTCATCTGCGTGTCAATAAGTAATGAATTGCCGGAAAAGTTTTAATGAAGTAAACAAAGCTACAACAGCTGTGGAAATGCGCGGTACACGCGTTTGTCGGAAATAACCGGTTACATAATTTGTGTTCAAACTTGTACAGTACCTAGTTGCATACAACCGTTTCGGGGTAGATTCAGTATTATGTAGTTATATACTTTGTTATGTCGCGGGAGTTGCAAGATGTATGCTTAATTTCCGATTCAAGTAGTTGGCTGCGATATTCCCGTTCATTACATAGTTTTCCCGTGGGAATACCTGAATAAAATCAGAAGCTCATAAAAGAAGAAGCGAATAAAATCAGTAAGCCTTAGCCGTCTGTTTCACAATTTGTTACTTAAACATTCGTAGCTCAAACTGTAATTTGTAGCATAAAATCGTATGTTGAATCATACTTTAAAATATTTTTTAGACAGTGATAGTATGATTTTTATTACGACGAAAACTTTTAACCTTTTTTAACCTATGTATATAGTTACATAAAATACCTACATTTTGTAGTAACCATATTATTTTGAGTAAGAGAAATCAAGTAAACAATGCTCTTGAACTGCATAAGTACGTACATTATTTTACTCTAACGTCTATAAAAATATGCTTTAAGTGGCTATCAGAAAGTTTTAGAATATAATTAGAATTGAAATCAATAACGCTGAATTGGACCGGAGGCTCTCGGTAACCCAGTTGGTGGAAACGTAATCAGGTCAGGATTTGAATCTGCTGTGCACCATATGTGGGGAAAACTTTCTACTGGCTTCATAATATGGAACATCAGCCAGCCTTCATTTCTTCCAATCTGCTTAGTTTTCATATTTTCAGAAAGTTTTAGTAACTTTTATAGTTAGGAATTACTTAGTTTAAATTTTTCAACCCTGATTGAAAACGTGTGTTAAGGCTTTTAAGTAAGCCTGTGTATTTATCTAACGGTGCGGTGACATCGTAGCTCCAAAACCCCACAAATAACAACAACTGAAGGTCATATTCATATCTCGTTAGCACCGTAATTATAGTAGTGTCTGACCGTCATTTATTTGTCATACCATGGCCCCATTAACCTTACGAACTTTGCAAAGGTTCCAACTGCCATAGCCGTGGCTCTGTTCTCTATCCCGTGTGCCATGTAATCCGGGCTTACTAAAAGTGGCTGTTAGTCGTAGATTGTCGGGACGAGAGTAAATAGGGGGATCCCCGTTCGTTTGTGGAGGATAATGATGAGGTCAGGCCTGCAAAAGCGTTCCCGTGTTCGTATTTTGTTTGAGGTTCCCCTCTTGACTTGTTTGCTACTTTTAATGGTAAGTAGTCAGTATAAAATGTAAATACGCTTCTGTATCTCGGTGAAAATATAAAATTATAATTATACAAACGCATACCTACGTCTTCAAAGTATTGCAGTGGTACACCTAACTAGTATAAAACAAACTTCTACTCTAATACAGCAAACTTTTTCTTTGACGTTAATAACATCACGAATAACGATAACAAAACATTACTGTTTTATCACTTCATCTATAAAAGAGTATCTTTAATTTATGTTTTATAAAGGTATAGTATTCTGAAAAGTTATCTGAGTAAAGCCATTTGTTCTGTTTAATGGCCTCGACGGGTGAGGTAAACATAGATTTTACGAGTGACTATAATATCTGAACAACACTCATTATTTTGATAGTAAATTATAAAAAAAAACTTTATTTCAGTCACTTATTCTGCTCGGCCAATCCTCATGGTTAAAGACAAGCATCTTCTACTACTACCATTCTAGTTCTTCTTAGGGTGTCGGAGAAAAACACTAACCTGCACAAGGGTCTGTAACCATGGTCAGAGAATGAGGATGAATCCACGGCCAATGTGTATGGAAATGACAGAAAATTGTAAATAAATTTATAAACCATTAGCCCGACAGATCAGTTGTCGTTGGCTGACTGCCCATGATGCGCTGCAGGTATATGAGTTATAAATAACCTTCAGTTGATACGTCAGTCGGGGAGGCTCTTTCGTGCACCTCCTTTCTGACCTGGTGATGGTTTATGCTTCAGATGGATAAATCAATGCAGCTTTGCTTGTTACCCATACACATGGTAAAGTACCAGGACACCATAATCAGTAAAGAAGTGCACTGACCGTTCCCAGCTGAGTCGCCCCCCTCCTCACCTTTATGTTATGCTACACACGAGATAAAGTACCAAGGCACCATCATAACTAAAGAAGTGAACTAACCGTTCCCAGCTGAGTCGCCTCGGTGTGTCCCCCCCGTCCTCCGCCGCGCCCCGCACCCCCTGCGTGAGCAGCCGCGCCAGCCGCGCGCCCGCCGAGCTGCCCGTGCTGGATACTGAGCCTCGCGGCGTCGGCACTCTGCGGAGAATAAATGGGAATATTAGGGAATTGTTGAAAGTTATTGCCGGGTAGCCATGATTGCAAGATATCCGTTTACAATATTATTACTGGTGGTCGTGGTGGTTACCAGACTTTATTTATCCAGGCAACCATGCCATTCTTTGGGCATAAGTACTAGAAGGAAAATTAAACATACTTTTCAAAGTAGGTACTTACATAGTATATGTTACAGTGCGCAGTGCATTACAAAATCTTTCAGACTGAAGTATTCGTAGCTCTCGAGCTACGGGCTACGGCGTAGCCATGTCGTAGCAGCCACCGTAGCATACATTTTTAGCTAATGTAAAGTCTAAATATGTATAATTATTATACAATACAATACAATACTCTTTATTTGCACCAAAATAGAACAACATACAGAAAAAACTTAAAAATAAAAACAGTACAAAAAGGCGGCCTTATTGCTTATAGCAATCTCTACCAGACAACCTTTATTATTATTATAATATGTGGGGACATCTCAGACACAAGCGTCCATATTGATACATACATATTAACATCCAATACCCGAGTTCAACTGCCTATCTTTCTTTAAACAAGTAGGTATGTGTCCCGGCCGGAGATCGAACCCCTTCGGCATACACCATTCGGTCGTCAAGTAACTAATCTGAATCCACAACCATTCCCCGATGATCGATTCGTTATTGAATTCTACTAAGACTCTGCATGAAGTGAGAAAGAAACATAGTTTTAATTTCATTATGAAATGAGTACTGTAATAATCCTAACTAATATTATAAATGCGAAAGTAACTGTGTCTGTCTGTCTGTCTGTCTGTCTGTCTGTTACTCTTTCACGCCAAAACTACTGAACGGATTTGAATGAAATTTGGTATACATACGGTCTAGACCCTGGGAAAGAACATAGGATACTTTTTATCCCGGAATTCCCACGGGAAAACTTTTTAAGGCGAAGCGAAGCGCGCGGGAACCGCTAGTTGTATCTAAATGTAATGTTATGATGTGACTGAAATTGAAGTCACGTCGCTCTTAAATGCTATCCTTATTCCAAACACAGAAGCATTTGCCTTCATTAGCTTTGCAAATATTTAAAGGGACAAGTCAAGTTGTCAAAGCTTCCATCCCATTAGTATTCTCAGGCAGCGTCCAACTCTACCCGAATTCCGTAAAATCAGTTATCAGGCTTAAATAATTAAAGTTATTAATGAAATAACCGTGCAATGATCATTACGAGTAACCCGACTAATTTAAACATTGCCCTTTCTCCGAGTTCAGCTCAGCAATCCGAGCACGAGCCGTCCATTTGCGTTGGTCGGGTAAACAACAACCATTCAGCGAGCATAGTTTATTCGTTTTCCGACTTGTGAATGAAACCCATTTATTGTCCACATTCATTGGGAGCTGTTCTGAAATAACCAGAATCGGATACAATGTCTGCATTTTAAATCGACGGATTATACAATTGTTGACGTACTTCCGACGTTAAAGATTATTTTTATTAGATATGGTGTGGTAAAAAAGCGCATACAATGTAAAGCAGAATCAGTGCATTAGAAATAAGAGTATACTTGACAGTTCATACTCGTATTGGTGATTTTTTGTATGAATTTGATCGGCTGTCAATTATGTTCCGAATAATGTTCTAATCACAGTTCTAATGAACTCAAAGTAATGCAAATATGTTGATGGTTAGATAGATATGAACGCAAATCATGGACCCTGTTAAAATAATTTATTAATCTTGTAAAATGTACGGTACAGCCCCAAGTATGCAACTGACAGTTCGTTTATAATGAAAATAAGTTATGAAGATATTGTGACCCAAACACGCTCCCTTGGGCTGCGTATTCCATACCTTTGTCTTGTAAAGATATTAGAATTCTGTCTTGCTTGAAAATGGATAATGTTAAGCAAAAGTTATAGACTAGATAAAACTATGTAGGTATTTAAATAATTACATTTTGTATGACCACAAAATTACAAATAAGTTACTGAAAATTACTAACATAGTGCAGTTTAGAAAATAACATTTTATCAAAGGTACCAATTAAACAATATATCACCAAAAATACTCTTTGTATACTTATATAAATGCAAACCGACTATTACGTGTCATAAAAAATAACACCAGACATTCTTACTAGAGTTCGTGAAAATCAGGCATAACGGCTACAAAGATAATATACGCAGAATGGAAATCCTTTGTAAAGGCTCTTCTGCCTCTAGGTGGTTCGCGTATTATACAAATAGAAAAAAGACAGTGAGAAAATAAAGGCAGTCGGTGTGTTAAACGGAATACATGTTGAAAATGTTCGAATTCAGGAATACTATTCAGGTTTGCCAAGCAATTGCTTGAATTGCTGAAATCCTAATTGTGAGATTGAAGTATACAGGCTGGATTTTTGTTTGATGTTTCTGTAGACAGGTCAATTTACTCAACGTATGGAACTTCGTTATGGAACCACTTCCAAAATCCGAAAAAAATAGTTCTAAAGTTAAATACCGACTCAAAATAAATGTATGAATGAGACAGGTATTTTTCCACTATTTCTGAGTTTATCTCATAAAAGTGGTTTAGTATGCTAGACGTACATTGACGTGGCAATGAAAACGACACTGATCAAATTCTACCAGTTACTATTCTATTTCAGTGTTACTGAGATCGACTTTATCCCAGCTATAGAAATGCTTCTTCCCCCTGAATAGTCCGGCTGCTAGTCGCAGTCTGAGACAGATCGAGGCGAACATCTGTGAGACACCCTGTATTTGTACAATGTTTTCGCTGCTAATGCTATTTACAGTGCCGAATGCCGATATGTTTACGGGTGAACATTTTCTTTAATAATTTTGTCTTTCTCAGGATGTGTACGTTTCTTCTTTATGTACTTAAGTAATATTTGGAATCGTATTTTAAAGTAGGTAAGATCCAAAGTTCGCATGCATGTAATTTTGAGAAAATAATTTGCTAGAGTCTGCATTTTTTTAACATAATTGCGCCAAAAACTATTTGCTAGAAGTATGTCATAACATAGTTAACATACATTTAAATTCTACTAGTTACAAAAAAAACTACCTAATGTTTTCAAAGGAATTCCGAAATCCCTGTTCCGTAATTTCGGTCTCCGTTCAAGTTGGGACCTGCAGCGCACAAAGCTGCATCTTGTTCTGTGAAGTTGAGTTTGAAGACTCTAGTCTCTTCATGCCTTTACTCAAGACCTTGCCTTAAAACCTAGACTTCTCGGATATCTTGAAGTTGAAATTTTTATACATTTTATACTGTCGGTGACCGAAACTTCTCGAATTTTAATTTTGAAATAACGTTTGAAGGGCTTTGAGTAAGGTTTGCTAGAATCATAGACCTACTACCTCTAGACTGGCAATCGCCGTGTGCACTATTCTCTTTCTCACTCAAACCATAGATGTTGCCGACAAAAAAATTAAACCTAAATATCGGGAAATTTAACTTATCATAATAACAAAAACAAAACTTGAGTATATCGTCGGTTGATAGGAAAAAGACACTAAAGGCTAATTTTTCAATAGCCAGATAAAAGTTTTGCTGGGAAATAATTTTGATGCTGTTGCGTCTCAATGTTTCTCAATGTTTGTATTACCCAGATAACATTTATCTGAATATTGAAAAATCAGCCTTAGTGAGTTTTTCCTGTCAACCGACGATATAAGAAAAAAAACTTTACTCATACTTATTTGATTTCAATATAATTATTTAATATACACAAACTGAGTGGATTGTATGATTCATTGTCTTCGTCCAATCGAAACAATCCTCTTCAAAATGTGCCGAACACAATTTTTGTATGTTTCTTTGGTTCCCAATTTGTTCGACCGGTAATGTCTATCCATTTTCTTGATATATTTTTTTCTGTCGGAAACCTATGAAGCAGAGATAAATGGATGAGCATGAGCATTATAATCGTGGGCCAAATATGTGATGGGGTTTTTTTTAAAGGAAACACGCATTTCGTATCAATACAATAAACTTTATATTATACAGAAGAAATCACACATAGAAGAAAAAAACGAAACGAACGTTTCCTCACAATGAGAGGCACCTCATTTGAAAGAGGAGAATGACTTCTACAAAATACAATCTTCACAAAAACCGAATTCGTGCGCCCCATTTGTAAACCCAACCCGAGTCCGTTACAATTTCTAGTATTTTCTTTGCATACTATAATATTTGTGGGTAAAATAAATTTTCAATAACTTGCAACACCATGTGATTTGTTATGATATGGTACCTCGTAATTTTTACTTAAAACTGATACTAAAAGACCTTACAGTATTAAAATTAGTATCGTTTTATATTAAAATCGAGCCAATAGATAGTACTATGATGAATGTAAGCTTGTTAAACTTGATAGTATCTACTTACATGTGAAAATATATCTCATCCATCATTCCATCGTGTTTTCGTTCAATATGCTCTATACAACCGAACAAAATCCACCCACCCATGTCACACACTCGTTAAGTTATGATAATAGTCTAATAAACTTAATAAACACCCACAAATCACTAGCAAATCAAAAATAAATAGCATTTAGAAAATTTTGTTGTAACTGTCAGCCTTTGTTTGGCAAAGATTTTTCATTTGTTTCATTGTTTGGCAAAGAGAACTGACGTAAACAGGCGCCACAGCAAAAAGGACAAAAAACATTTACAGCTTAACGTTTCTTTCTTACGCTTAATGTAGCTAAGCGTCTCTTTTTCGCAATGTCAGAACTGTCACGATTATACCCCTGTGGCTAGAATAAATATTAGGAAACTGTAGATGTACTTAATATTTTTTACTGTTACAACATAATTATATAATATGTACTTACTTTTTTTATTAAGGGAATTAACAACATGAAAGTAACTTTAAGCAACATGAATATTGGTAATGGAATAGTATGTAGCAACTGAAAGTATGATGTAAATATTTCCTACTAAACTACTATATTAATATGTAAAGTTTAGTCACCCAATCGGTGTGCCATGTTACTAACAAACTCCAGTGCTAAAGACATTCCAGGACTGAAGTTCCACCTTTTGAATTGAGCTTTCTATCCCCAGTACTGGCATCTCTAGTTATATAATCTATGTATATCATAGCTATATAACTCTTTCTCTTTCTTCGTGCTAGTATATGAGGTGAGTGAAGGAGATCAAACGGTATCATCGATTAAGAAATTAGGTCAGTGGTTTTTGAATCCGTTAGCTAAATCCTTCCTCCTTCCATCCATCCTCGAGATTAGCTGAAGATATCTCGTTAATGACATGGAATGGAATGAACCGAGAGTTAAGGGTTGCGACACGGTTTCTGAAATTTGCTGGTAAAAATAACTGAAGGCAGGTTTATTTGCGTGGCGCTCTTTCAACCATTAACGGGGTAGATACATTTCACGTTAGAGGTAGATACTGCCTTACACTAGTAACGGACGACATGAGTTTGCAGTAGGTACGTCTAGTATACAGGTTTACCTAGGTTTGTAAAAGTTTTCGCATACAAAGCGGAAAGTCTCATTAAACATTATGAAGGCAATTTTTTTCATTTTTGTAAAATTAAAAACCCGTAGTAGTGTCTCTGATTTTTATGACATGTCGTTCGACGAACGTCCATAGAAAATGTGACGATGCATGCGAAACGTCTCGTAGCAGAATAGAATAGAATTTCACTTTATTGGAAGTAAAATTTTACAATTATTTGTCCATTGTCATAATACTACTCTACCACCATTTCACAAAGGCCCTGTCATATAAGGAAGAAAGAAATGGCGAAAGAAACTCCTCAAGCATCGAGCAGTTGAGTAGAAGACGTTAACTGGCCAATGAAGATTATTATCAACTAATCTAACACATTTTTGACCCACTAGCTTTGATGATATCGTCATTCTAGCTCGTAACAGTTCCGAATGAGTCCATTAAACTTTTAACTACGTTCAGCGTTGCTTGAGTGAAAACCTCAAACTCCCGGGAAGCAATTTTCATAATTTAAACGAAAGCTAGTGCGAAGTAGATTGCCGATACTGGGATTCATTCATGATTGATGGTGGACGATTCTTGCGACATTCACGTAGCAAAGGAATACTATTAAGGGCCCGTACAGGGTGACGTGCCGCGCCAATTTTGGGTTTTCAATGCTCTTCACACAGCACACGCAGTGACACGCACACATGTAAGTTTGCACAGTGGGTCGATAAACTTTTACTCGCCAACTTTATTGACAATTATGTTCAAGTACATTTTGGGTGATTTTAGGGTAAGTAAGTATAATTCTTACTTACACTGGTAGGCACCAGGAAAGAGTAGAAATTAATAGGGGTGCCACTTTACTCTATACTCGGAACCCGATTAGCTTTCTCAAACAAATGTGGTATTTACTTGTAGAAAGGTAACTACAAGTATTAAAGTGTAGATAATAAGTTTCGGGCATCCTCCAGCCAACTGAACCCCGACGACAAAGCAAAGTAAATACATAGTGTCGCAAAAGGGCTATACTAAGCCAAAAGGGGATGACTCAAGGAGTCATTCTGGACAACTTTTGTTCTACGAGATTTGCAAATTCGCGAAAAAAAATATTCGTTTTCCATGGTAAAAAGTCACATGTCCAACAAAGTTTCTATTTTGATGTATGAGGTATTGTTAGAAGCGTATTGATGGCGCGATGGTTATAGGCTATGTGACGTTCCATTAAAATGTACATAGCGCCCTCTAGAGGACATAACGTGATGATCGAAAAAATAATAATTCAACTTTGCCGTGTAAGGTATCAAATGAAAGGGCTTGATTTTCACATTACAAAAATATGCATATTGAAGGTATTTAAATAACAACACCAAAATTATTGAAATAAAAAATGATGACCGAATGGCGTAGTGGTTAGTGACCCTGACTACTGAGCCGATGGTCCCGGGTTCGATTCCCGGCTGGGGCAGATATTTGTTTAAACACAGATATTTGTTCTCGGGTCTTGGATGTGCCCGTAAAATGGCAATAGGCCCGCCCCCTATTACATTGGGACTAACATAAACACTCTGGCGAAAAGTGGGTGCAGCAATGCACCTCTGCCTACCCCGCAAGGGAGTACATTAGTACAAGGCGTGAGTGCATGTTATGTAAAAAATGATCATGAACTACTGACGTAAAATTTCATAAAATAAAAACAACTAAAAATTTACAAATAAAAAAATACAATTATAAACAAACGAAAAACCCGACTGTACGCTAAAAACATGAAAACAAGTCCCAATGTTAATGGAAAGTATCGCAGGCGGGGAACAACTTGACCGCCACTCAAGGCCGTTTTCTAAGTAACATTCAGCTAAATGGTGAACCCTCTGCTGGTCCCCGCCTACGATACTTTCCATTAACATTGGGACTTGTCAAGAAAACTCAACAGGGGTTTCCATACTAAAGTGAACAGGACTGAAAACCATCACACTTTTTACCTTTAAATTGCGCTAATTTTGTTAGTTTTTCTGTTGAATTTTGTCCACCTTTTCTGATTGTTTTGGCCATATCTTGTTGATACCTAAATCGATTTGATATTGAAATATCTCATTTGAAAGCTTATAAGTTGACAATGTTTTTAAGCTGAAGTGCACAAAAAATTGTTGTATGAAATTCTTTTTTAATTTAACTTATTTCTTTTTAGGTTTTGAATATTTTTAAAAAATGTTTATCTATTTTGAGGTATTGTGTCTAATTTAAGTCAAATAATGCACATTTGATTATTTTAATAACTTTATTAAGATGTTACTAATTCAAAACAAACAAAAAAAGGATTGAAATATGGCTATTTTTTTTTATTTTCGGTTTTATACATGAAATTTTGGCAAAAATTCAAAAAATCTTTAAATATTAAATATCTTAGAAATGGTTAAGTTTCGGATAATGCATTATAGGGTATAATCGACTGGAAATGCCTTCCTCTATCACCTCCTGAAAGGATCAGGTCTACTTATCAATAACCCTGTATACCGCTTTTTCAATACCTTTAAGTACATTTTTTGGTAGCAGCATAATATTTTTACTTAATTTTAGGGTTTCGAACGTCAAAAGAAAAAAAACAACCGTTATAAGATCTCTTTGTTGTCCGTCTGTCTGACTGACTGTCTGTCACCGCCCTTTTTCTCAGAAACCGGTAAAGATATCAAGCTGATATTTCGCATAGATGGGGAGTACCCCAAAAAAAATATTATGGTACTCCCTGTCCCACACAAGTAAATTGGGGCTTATATTTTTTCCAGTTATTTTGATGTGTGTGTATTCTTTTTTTTCTTTGTTGTTTTGTATAAGTATGTGTTTCTTTTCTTTAAATCTGTATTTTTTTTGTTGTTGCTGTCTATGTGTCGAATAAATGTATCTTTATCTTCAAATCACGCCATCTATCGTTTGTTTTTTTTGTGACTACTGTCTATAGAAGAAATTCCGTCATTGATAATTTTACGTTACGAATTTATTTTTATTTATTTTATTTTTATTTTTACATTTTCGTGGAGAACCAACAGCATTTTGTTAATAAATAATTATTACTTATAAACATATAACAACTTGATGCCATTAACAGAATGAACTTAGTAAACCCAGTAAACCTAACACATCCAGAGGAAAAATAAAATCTCTTTCTCTCTCTCTGAAAAACATACTTAATAGCCTAAACTCGATGCCTTTAGCTATTAACATCTTTGAAAAAAATTGAGCCACCACCGTGTTACTGCCCTCATCAGATCCTCACGAGACCATACCTCAACCAGCACCAAGAGACTGTATTTTTGATCCCTAACCTAATGTTCGTGCGTATTGTCATCACTTAGATCCATTCGCTATATTCCTGCTCCTCATCAGACCTTTACGAGACTGTAATGTCACGAGAATATTGCACACTATCTAATTTAATTTAATGTATTGAATATACTGGAAGAATTATGCTTCCTCAATTTCAAATCAAATTATGTTGGTGTCATAAAAGTTGAAAAAGTGCAATGACAACCAATGTGCAGTGATTTTGTATCTGTACACGATAAGATCGCGAGCTGTCAGTGCTGCCTAAACCGACGTGACCCTTCTTTGGAGGCCAGCGGCCAACTGAGTCAAACGTCACTTGTGTTTATGATTTTATAACACAGAAAGCCGCCATAGATATTTGTATGAAGATTTGAGGGAAAAAAATTGCTCAAGTTTGGGATTAATTTACACAAAATAAGTGTGTGTTTATTAAAAAACAAGGTATTTAGCGCCTAGTCCAAGCCTTTAACTTTATAATATGATAAAAATCATATGAAAATTCTTAATAATTACGACAAAGTTGTTACAATACGGGAGTGTGATTTTCTGGTTTTTCGTCATATTCTGAATTTTATTTACAGTTATCCATAATCATTTACTTGAATTTGAATCATTCAGCACCTAGCTAGACTCTTCAGCTACCTGTGTGATTTTTTTCAAGGTTGTAGAGCATCGTTTACTACATAATTCTATGACAATGCCAACCCTCGATTCCCCCTTGCAGACCCTTAAGTAGTACTTGTCATAAGGTATTTATTTTTACAAAAATATTATTGACAGCTATTATCACTGAGTGAAAAGTAAATGGCCACGACGACAATATTACTGACTTCCTCGAGTAATAATGTCACAATTTAATTTCAAAGTAAGCTAAAAAGTTGTTTATGGTCACCCTGTAGAGACAATTTACCTCTGACGACTGAACAAAAACATAAGACGCCCGTTTACTGGCAAATTTCACTTCTATTTAATGTCAGGTGCTTAGTGAAAACGCTTCAGCACATCTATTATTCATGTGGCGGTGTCAACACATGCACTAACGTGTTATACAAGGCCTCGTCAATCGTAGCACTTTGGTTATTAATTGGTAAGAGTTAAGACTTAAATTCCTACTGCAAATATTACCCCAGACGTCTTTATCGGCGAGCTTTGTTGTAGGTAATCCTAAGTATTTCGTATAAGTCACGAGTATCGGCACGTGTTAGTTTCGACTTAGCATGAAGTTTGTGTGACATGTGAATTTCACACATCATTTATGAATTTTCATAATTCTATGAAAAGGAAAATTTATCAGAGAATTTATAGGTATAGCCAGCATATTCATAGATGTAGGTGTACGCTTCGTTATTCTTAATACTAACAGTGCAGTAAGCAGTTGCAGTGACAATGGGACGGACAAATACCGACAGTACTGATAGGTAGGATAAATGAGTTTTCGATAAAAGCTCACGAAAATGGAAGCGTAGTGAGGGATGCTCGTAGATGAAGATAGTAGCTGGATAAGAAATTAGTTTCCTAGGCCAGCATATGTCCATCAGTGTATAGTTATGGGCTGATGATAATGATAAAGGCATAAAAGTTTTTATCATATCTTAAAATACGGTTTCAATTTTGAGAGCATTTGTCAGATCGCCAGTCGGGGAGTGAATACCGCAAATTCGGGATCGAGTGAATGGGATCCTAACGACTTGCCTCCAGACTTCCAATCAGTTGTGACCCCTCTGCAGCCACACCCCCGCCCCTCGGTCGCCCTAGTGGAGACTGCGCGGGGGGCAGGGTAGGTCTTAAACTAATTTGTCATTTAGAGCTAAACCGCTCGTGGAAATTGGATGGAATGGAATTAAAGACTGATAGCGCGGAAAGCAGCGGCGGTCGAAGTTGGCTAGTTTGAATGTAAAGGCGTGAGTCGGTGAAATGACATATTATTATCGCTTTTCGTTGTTTTTAAAAAAATATCTATGAAAGTATTCAGTCATAAAAAGTGTAGCGTAAAATGAAGCCCGGATTTTTATAGCTTTAGACTGTGTAAGAAGTTAACTATATACTAGATTCATTTCTTTAATCAGTTACAAATAATATTGATAAATTAAGAAAATTCAGTTTCAACGCATTTTTATCTCAATAAATAACTACGTACCAATCAATACATAAATCATTGCATAAATTTCCCATCTTGCAGAGCTTAGATTAATTAAAGCTGACAGATTTATTTATTGGAAACGCTGAATCATTCAGTTCTTCAACTCAACAAGAGCCTTTGCAGTCAGTATTTCAGGCTTATCTAACAAGCTCACATAGCAGTTAATTTAAACATCGATTTTAACGAAGTTGTTCAACAAAAAATTACCGAATTGACGAGTTGAGTCCTGTTTCCATAAATTTTAATAATAATATAATCTGTCTTTTAACAAATATCTACCGGGATATAACCCGGGGCCTTCGGCATAGCAGTCAGGGTCACTAACCACTACACCATTCAGCCGTCAAAACTTAAAATATTCCTTTTTCATTATCGCTTCGAAAACGCAATGGATCCCTGAATAGCGTGCCTGGATTAGTGTCCTGTAGGTACATTACATTACAGGGGATTTTCAGGACCCTCCGGTCGACCGACGCGACGGTTCAACTTTAAGGCATATGAGGACAATGCCATCAACCTTAAAAGGTTGATACTTTAGGCAGGTACTTAACTTTAGTTAAGGCCACGTTTAGATAAATTGGACAGCTTGTGTACATAAATACATTAGGGAATAGGAAAATTGCGATAAGTTTTAAATATGATGGAAAATTGTATTTTTATTAGACAGGACTCTATAGTCAATACGTAGGTATTGAGTCCTTTTTTTTTTCATGTAACTAGTACCTTTGTATTATCTATAGGTATATGTAGATATAATACGAACCTTCGTCTATGTTTTCTTCAAAATGCTTGCTTCAATATATAAAATTCTAACGTACGGCGCGGCGCATCATGTTTTTACGTTGTAATGGAGGTAACCGACGACAACGACACGTGGTCCCGTATTCACGACAAATCCTTGAATAAATTATAACATGGAGAGAATCGAATGCAACGGAGGGTTCCGGGGGTCCACTCCGACTTACTAAATAAAATCTATTTCATAGGAGGTAATTTTATCAGACTTTGAAGCAAAATATATTGAAAAGTTGGTTTTCACATATAAATTAATGTTCATAAGTTATGAGAGAAAGTAGGATGTTTGACGTGTGTCTGTCGTGACGAGTGTAGTGTAGCGTAGTGTATCTATACCTCAATAATATAATACCTACGATATAAGCATATTTTCCATTATCATAATTTTAAACTGGAGTGACCCCACCGATTCTGAGGGAAGTCGAGCTGACAGCCAAATACAACAATGTTTTATGCTCTTACCCCGATTCGTAAAGCCTTTATCCTGTCGAAATATAAATAATGCAAGAGTAAAAGTACCAAACAGAATTTTGAGGTAGTATTAGAACGGGTTTATATGGAATCATTTATGAAGAAAACCGATATATTACCCTATTCTGGAATATATAATGACGTAAATTACGTTCTTACTTGAGAAGAGAGTTTCAAGGCCCCATTGCTGCGTTACGTCTTTCAGCGTCATTGCTGCCGGATATTTTTCATAACCGTTTCTCGGCGACACGGCGCAACACATAAATGGGACATGATCCTAATGTGAAAGTTTGGATGGATGTGTAGTATGGAAACACCTGTAGAACACTATCCCTGAAAGGCTGGACGGATGTTTGATACTGTTTCACGGGAAAACTACTTTTTATCCCGCAATTCTTACGGGAAATCATTGATGGGATGTGTAGTGTAGGTATAGATTAGTAAGTATCTATAGTTAAGTTAGGTATGATGATTACTCACTATAGCCTTAATAAATTAGTATCTTATTGGAGCTCATTGGTTTCACTCATCTCCCCGACTACGAACCCTACATGGCGACCAGATGCTTTGCTTTGAAGCGGAAAGCTAGTACTGCTATATTATTGCATTGCATTCCTGAATACATCCTCTGTATGAAAGTTATTATGTTACACCCTTCGTGTATAATGTAGGAATCAATTATTGTTCTTTCATTCGTTTCTACATGTGAGCTCGATTAGTAAGGGGGGAATTCAATACACATAATGTTTGTGGGTTCATACAAAGACATGAACGATGCTTGCGTATTTATAGAGAATTAATTGAACTGTCGGTACCACGAAACAAGGATCTATAATAGGTTTAGTATACTACTTAGGTACATAATTCGAATACATATAATATTAAAAGTACTATAATTAGGTACTTAATGTTGTTCTTGTGGTAAAAAAGGCAGTGCTACTACTTTTTTTTAATTAGCTGACTGCTTACCTAATTATTTACATTATAACAAATAGTTATACATATGAATTGGGTATAACCAGAAGAATTATCAGTTGTAATATTTAGTGGCAACCTAATACTTAGCCCGGTTATCTGATTAAAAAGGGCTGCAGTACGATAATTCAACCAAACCCTATATCTATATCTATCCTAGGGCAAAGACCGAAAAATAGCGCATCATTATTTATATACTGAAAAAGAAAATTGAATAATAACAGTGAAATATTTATCAAACGGCGGGCTAAGACCAAGAGTCGTCAGTTTAATTAAATCTGGACACTTATTTATAGCCAAGTAAATAAAGGAGTTTATGTCTCTTTTTATGTCACCCCCAATCTTTTCATTTTACGACAGCCCAGTCATTTCGAGTGTTTATTTCACACTAAATTAAACCACGCATTATTAATTAGAGTGCCCGAAACATAGAAGAGAGTTTCATCATGACTGTACAGTTTTCCATGGCATAAAATTATATTTTCTTTGACACTGTCGCGAACGCGCTTTGAAATCAAACAAAGTTCCTAATTAAGTATACTTAAAATGATAAATTCGAAATATACCTACTAAATTAAAAAAGCATTCGTATGAATAAGCTGGGTCTACACGCGATGATGCAACATGATTCATTTCCGCGCGCGGCAGGATGGCGTTTGCTGTGGTCCGGGCTTGCTAATATTCCTTTGCTTCCAATTTTATCAATATCGTATCTAACCAAAGATACAGCAGATATCAATGAGATACTTCAAACTTACAACACCTTAGGGCACTCACACATAAACACGATACGACGACGCTATGTCTCACATCTTGTTTATGTGTGTACATACTTTCATAAATACTTAAATCATTTTACCAATTCACTAGCTTACCTGAGCGCAATCCCATCAGCTCTATCATCACTGGCGATGCTGGCGCGCGGCGAGGTACCCAGACGACTCGAGGCGGAGCGGCGGCGCAGGTCGAGGCACTCCTCGTCCTTACCGGTGAACGACACCCGGGGAGCATGCGCGCGCAGCCCGCACACCCGGTGCGCGCTCAGCCCGCGCCCCAGCTGCTGGCTCTGGCTCAGGTCTGAAGCAAGAGGAGCGGTTAGGAAATTTGTAGGTTTTATGTACGTTTGTGGGAAGAGAATAGAACGCCAGCGCCACCGTCGTAAGACCAAAAATATTTTAGTACCTTAATTTACTTATTCGTATCCATAGAGATACTACTTATGTACATCTAAGTATGCCTATGTCTAAGAATAAGATAAAGTTAAGAAGGCATAACAGATATGGTTTGTGTATGCTGGACAAGAACGGGGGAAGTTAAAAATAAGAATATAAGAGTGTCGTTTTTTCCCTTTGGGACACGGGACCATAAAAACAAGCCCAAGTTGAATAACACTACATACTTGATGTATGGGTATTTTCACAATGTATGCCAGCCGGTCACCCTGGCTGGACACCCATCAATCAATCCCCCTCACAGATGCTAATAAAACAACGTGCAACTGTTCGTACAAAGGCATCCGACACATTCGCGCTGAAACTGTATAGCTATTGCAATTTATTGATATTTATAGTATTCGACGTTTCATGGCCACGCAACGTGTACAATCTGAATCTATTGCAAAAAACATGAATTTTGCTAACTCACGTCGCCGTGTTGTCGCCAATATTATGGTATTATTATAGCGAAAGAATTACCAACAATCCTACTAAGATTACAGATTTATAAATTTAGTGGCAAAAGGTTTTACTTAAGTGTACTTACTTATGTACAAATACCACATCAAAGAAAATTTAACCTAGCCTTTCCTTTAAGGTAGATTGACAAAATACCTGATATCTAAACCCTCGTTAATTAATACAGTTGATACTTGATTTCCTTTTCGTTAATGGTTGACCTATTTAGTTACACGAAAACATAACAAAAATATGGCTCTTCTAAGTAACAAGGTACAAGTTTAGGATCGCTCTTATTGGTCGAACAATATGACCAATAGACGTGACATAGATAACGGTGTATTTGGGTTAAGAGGGATCGGTGGGGAGACGACATGTCTCTTTGAGTTAGATGTATCAGTTTCCCTAGTGGATACGATGCCCTATTCTGTCCGTCTACTACAAATTTGATAGTTTATCGAAAACTATAAAAGTTTATGTTCTCTCGCATTAAAAGTGGCGCCTCTAGCGGAAACTATGATTAAACTTTTGACAGATAATGTATACCTACCTGTAGATGGATGACAAAAGGGAACCTAAACTATTTTCGTTTTCAAAAATTTCAAAACCCGTACTAAACGGTCTGATATGGTTAAAAATGTTTACTCAACTGAGAAATGGCACTGTAAAAGTTAGATCGTGATTACAAAATTATTTTCATGAGAACCTTGGTACCATTTAAAAAATATATATGTATTTAAGTGTCCACAAATCATTTAGTCAGGTTAGGTACTTTATTTAGGTGCGAACGCTTTCCCCTGAATAAGTGTCCTCCATTTCGCTAAATAAAACTCGCGTGAAATTTAAAATTTACGCACGCAACCTTCCGAAGTTTTATTTTATTTTATTTTTAAAATAAATGGTTTTCCTTTTTTGGTTCGCCGAGCTTTTACACATAATAGCTACAATGATATTATTATTTTTTTCTGCTTTTAGTACTTTGGTACACTTGGAAATATATTTCATTTTACATGTGATATACATATTTTACTAATGAGGTATTCGCTGAAATGTACATCTTTCTTACCTTCATTCATGTATACAGTCATATTATTATAAATATGATGTATGTTCAAAATACAGCCATATTAACTAACTTAACAACTTACCTTATAATATCTTTATTTAAGTAATGATTATTGCACTTCATGTAACTTACCTCATTATCATAGATAGACCATACAATTAGAATAAATGGTAATAAACTTACCACATTCACGATTCCAATCATGAATCGAACTGTAAGCGTCAGCGCACACCGAACTGCAAAATGCTCGCGCATGGTCGAGCAAACTTTTGATTGCATGTAGAACGCATACTCGAACATTTACTAGAAAGCTCGAGCATGGTCGAGCATCAAGTTGGGACGTGTATTCAATTTTGAAATGTATGGAAGTATCATAAGATTAATTTTTCAATGATTTCACAATATGCTCTGCTCTGCTCTGCTCTTGGTGTGCGCTGACGCTAACGCCTGTACAAGAGCACAATATAGCTTCTACTCTGCTAAACACTAGGCTCGGTGTAATACCTAGCAATTCTACATATTACGCACCGGTATTGCTAATTGGCCGAACCTTAGAGTAACAATATACGAACAAGATAGGTACTAAGGACATTTGTAAACCTTTTATTTTATTTTTAACCGACTTCAAAAAAAGGAGGAGGTTCTCAATTCGTCGGAATCTTTTTTTTTTTAGTTTTTAATTTGCTGTGCCCGACAGGGTCCATAAAGTTCCTATTTTAATGTATTTAACACCTGTAAAACTTACTTATGGATGCAATAAAAGATTGAGTATTGAAGATGGTGTGTCATAATTGTATATAAACCACATTTTGTTTACTGTCAAACCGTTTTCAGTTCAACCTATCAGACAACCATTGTACCAATGAACAAGGTTACTAATGTTCCAACCGAACTAATTTAAAATAAGGGCTCAGTGGTAAAGTGTTATTTTTCGAGACGTGTCTTTTGCACTGATACTCCATCTAGTTCGTACATTATTATTCTAAGAGTAATATCGCAGGCGACGACGATATTGCATTGCTATTAATTTTAGCCAAGATCCATGTGCGGTTTCACATTTCATACAGTGAATTCGACTACGCACCCATTAGTTAAAGGACGTCGTATAAACTGGTTATAATGGGCTCTATGGGAATCCTAACTAATATTATAAATGTAAAAGTAACGGTTTCTGTCTGTCTGTCTGTTACTCTTTCGCGCCAAAACTACTAAACGGATTTGAATGAAATTTGGTGTACAAATGGTCTTGACTCTGAGAAAGAACCTAGGCTACTTTTTATCCTGGAATTCCCACGGGAAAACTTTGTAAGGCGAAGCGAAACTTGCGGGGACAGCTAGTAACTACATAATTTTCCTACTATAATCGGAGGTTATTACAGTACCATTTTTAGTGGGTCAAAAAGATACGCCACTGGAGAAGATTTTAGGATGAATGCAGAATATCAGCAGGTATAGGGAACGGTATCGTGGGCTTACTCACTCAAACACTAGAGCTGGTTTAGGGTTCATCATCGTGGCGAAAGGAAGCCAGTCAGAATAGCGACAAACGCTGACTGCCCAGGATGCGCCGGACGTATAGGTACTTAGTACAATTTATTTTTTAAGATTTTGTTATCACTCCACGCATTTTATGTCCGTGCCTTTTTGAGAGCTCAATATATTGTGAGAGTTTGGTTGGTTTTTATTCTTCATCTTTTAACTACTCACTACTCACTTGAGTACAAAGTACAGTTGATACGTGTCACTCTGGGTCAGGAGACTCCTCGTGAACGTAGGCCTTCGATCATAGGCAGTTAGTTTTCGATCTTTGTATGTGAAGTGTTTAGCATTAACAGCTGGTGACAGTGTATTGTTTTATGAAGCTGTGTGATATCGAACATGGCCAACACCAGCTGTGTTTGGAATCCGAGCGCATCTGTGATTCCAGCCGCCGCCAACATGCGACAAAACTCGGAATTTCCGATGCAGAATAGAAATCCATTGGTATTCACTGTGTTTTTGATGTGTAAAATTCGAGCTATTTTCTAGTTGAGGACTCGACGCTTTTGTGCGATTTTAGTGGATTTTTTGTTTGTTTCAGAAACTTTACAACTTTAACAACCATATAATGGTATACGTATATTACGTATACGTATGTACGGCAGCTGCATAAGTAGCTATACACTTCTGTGCCTTGTCAAACTGACGAACCGTCAATGTTTCAATGAATGGATTGGCGGTTTCAGATTGACAAGGTTTAAAAGTGTATAGCTACTTATGCAGCTGACTGTACATACTCGTATCTTACAAATATGAGAGACAGAAGGAAAACAAAATGTAAAATTCATAATTGTTAACCAAGTAGGTACTAAATAAAAGAGAAATCAGGAATCACACTCCATCTCTCTACAACGTTATTCCGAAGCACCATTGCGAGATCACAGCCGGTCCCACGCAATCCTCGTCTTTATGGGGTCATCTTGAGCTACAATCAAGTATTCTGACCTTTTTCTAAGAAAGCAATTCTTTGCAACAATAAGAACCATCTACAATATTATGTTGATCACGAGAGGATTTCAATCATTTGTATTGTATATCAATGGGTAGGTTATAGATAGGTCAGGTAGGTTATAATAATTATGATATAATAATGTACTCTTGTAGTCTAAATTATGTAAAACGTTTTTTTTTTTGTATTTATTTTTTATCAACAAAGTAATTTACAAAATATTATATGTACTTACTGAAGTATATTTTAATGATAATATTATAATAATAATATGTTTGTTATGTCTGCTACCTACTTGATTTCAAGTGGTGCTTTTCTGGACGCTTCCGTGCTTCGGACGGCACGTTAAGCCGTGGGTCCCGGTTGCTGCTTCGGCAGCAGTCGTTAAGCCTAGTCAGAGGCCTTCGGGCGGCTTGAAAACATCTGACAGTCGGGTTGCCCACTTACCCGACAAATCTCTCAGCACAAGCTTGCTTGTGTTGGTGTTGGGGTCTACCAACCCGCACTAGGCCAGCGTGGTGGACTAGGCCTAAACCCTTCCTTCATTGGAAGGAGACCCGTACCCCAGCAGTGGGGACATAATGGGTCGTGATGATGATGATGTCTGCTACTTGAGAGTAAGTATTTGAGTACTTATACTACAGTTAATAATGTACCTAAGTAGGTTCTCCCCGTTACAAGTAGGTAGTTAGTCAGCTGCCTTACAAGGCTTAAAAGTTTCTTCCTCCAACTTCTCTGCTTGATCTAGACTAGTCTAGTCTAGGACTAGGGCATTGGACAAACTAGTTTATACTTAGATGAGATGAGACGTGGCAAGAATGTTTTCTGTGAGCCTCTAGTACGGGTTTATCAATTTATGAAAACGAAAAAAGATTTGGTTTACTTGCGTCATCTGCATACATTATTTGTCAAAATTACCTACATGATTTAATTAGTTTTACAAAAGGTTTTCTAATAGAGCAAGGAAAAAAAATGCTTTAGATATAGTTTTGATGAATTTTTAACCATTTTAGGTATAAAATCTCCAAACTTATTTTGCAACGAGATTTTGTTCTTTGGCAACTCCAAAATGACCACTAATGTACTTTTTTCTACAAAGCAATAAAAAGCATTAGTGTAAACCAGATAAGAAAAGGTAGTACTTAAAGAATAAACAAGTTAACAAAAGTAGACTTTGTCCAATATAGATTCAATAACAATAACAATCACTGCCAACTTACACTTGAGATGGGCAACTTTCTGATTCGACAGAAAATATCCAAGAAATAGGAACATCTGAAAGTGTGGGACGCGAGTGGTATAAGTTTTCAAATAAAATTAGGTACGTCCACAGTTTCTTAAGCGCGCGTACTCCGATTTTTTATTGCGCAACATTTTTTTGCAGAAATTTCACATATTGTATTTACCTATGATAATAATTTCATTAAATATGAATTACAATAATATGCGACTTAAAAATCGTATCGCAGAAAACACAATGCGCGCAGGATCTTACAGTGATATATGGACAAAAATGTACCTAAGTAGTAGTTGATTTTTTGTAAAAACATCGCAGAATATTTTGGTCATGATAGTTATATACCTATCTTTAGTAACTAACTAGGTATATCTCATCTGTATGGGGTATGGTGTACTAAATCTCACCTTTAGTAACTATAGCTAACAATGAATTATGAATCTATTATTTTAGCCGCAACAAACCAAAAGCAATAAAAAGTTTGTTCTGTAAATAATCGGCTCAGAGGAGAAAGGAATACAATTAACAATATATTCAATATATCAATAGATTCAAGTGTCAAGACAAACCTATCTGGTTTAATGGCACTTTTATATAGCTAATCAATAAATGTATTTTATTATAAATAAAATAAATAAAAAAATAAAAAAATATAAAGAAATGTAAGAACCTACAATTATTAAAGTTAAAAGTGAATTTGAAATGAACTTTTTCTCTGACCTTCCCCGTCCTTAGCTTTCGGGATAAAAGGGAAGTTCTAACTTTTAAATGTCTACGAAAGAACAAGAATAAAGTAAGTAACGGGAACAGGGTAAATAGGGGCCAGTAGGTACTATAACTAGAGATATTATCCTTATGAAATATATTTTTTCTATATCAATAGTGTCTGCTTTACTAGTAAGCCGTAGGTATAATCTGTTGTGAGAACTTTTGTCAGTGTTTCTTACGCGTGGTAGGTACTTAGGTAACTCTTAAATGAACTAACTGATTTTGGGGGTGGTATGGTAATACCAATTAAAGAGTGAGAAGTAAATTACAAAACAAAAGTTATGCCAAGAGATGGTCAAGAGTCAAGATATTTTGACAGTGATACAAAATAAATAACGGTTATTCATTTATTCATAAATAATAACAGAGCTATACGAGAATACAACTTAGGATTTTCCCCGATAAAGAAAAGAAACTCCGTTTTAAACGCAAATGATCTTCTGTAGGAAAAATATTCAGTTATCCTTACAATTTTCGTTGATTTTGTTTCACTGTCACAAAACCAGTTGTAATTGAGTTCCAAAAGTTTGTGGCTGGAAAAAATAAGTAAATATTTGGGTAGGAAAATCTGATATTGTGTCATAAATTAAATGTTAATACATTTATATATTTTTATGTGTATTTTTATGTACTTAAGTATAAATTATATGCAAAGAGCGTTAAACCATAAATAATAGACTATGGATTCATAACGTAAATGCCATAAAATGAGCATCTGAAAATATTTTTCGCCTTCGCTGTGTTATTGAAATACCAGCAGTCCCGTGGACAGTGCCGCAATATTTCAGGATATTTCAGAAATGTCGAGGTATTTCTCTTCTCATAATTATTTATTTAATTATACATATTTTTATTGTTTATCAAAGATATTTTTTGGTTATAACTGTCCACCGACCCAAGTCCCCGTTGTTCTATGTTCAAACCCTTGGATCAAGATATAGCGCGACTTTCTACGACACGATTTTTAAGTCACGTTATTCATAATAGGTTTATGATGTCGATTCTGAAGGCAGAAATTCTAAATTTAGAGCTGTCAAAACCTTAATTTCTTTGTTTGAATTTGGACTCTATGATTATTTCCGTAAATGTCATTTTATGTGAGCAAATTTTTAAGTTTCACAGCGTTAAAATTAGAATTTCTGCCTTTCTTTCTTCTTCTGTATTTATAGATTTTACATATAAACACTGAACTATCTTAGAAATATAATAATATTATAAAAATACCTAAATAAGACTACTAGACTACTACTTAACCTAAATTAAATCAAAGAGACCTCCTCTGGTTTATGTATATAATAATCTAATCTATTCTATTTTATTCACACAAACCTTATAAGTATGTTATAATTTTGCAACAAAAATATCTCGCTACGAAAAAATATAACAATGCGCGCACAGGCTTCCGCTTTCAAATCTGGCATTTTCCTAAGGGCTATGTCCTTACACTTCTGGACAAGAAAATTGCACCACTTGATCACGCAAAGGTACAATGCACTGTGGTTGTGACGTCATCGCTTCACTCAAGTGCCTTCAAGTAGACGTATTTATGACTTCAGGAAGTGCATAGAATTATACTGAAGGCTATAAAATGGTCTGAAGTGGTGTAGATATGTTAATTTTCTTTCCTTTGCATTTATTGCTTGATATGGATAGTTATAGACTATATTCAGGAAAAGTGGCGCTATGTAGGGCGGAAAATATGCAGGAATAAGTACTTATTCCAATTCTTTATGGTTAAAAATAATGAATGTTGTATTAGAAAAAAAATTGAGGTTAAGTAATTTTAAAAGAGCAGATGTTTAGGTACTTACTTTTTAATATTTTGATACAAACCACCACTATTCCTAGTTAACTTAAACTTGGGGTTGTCTGTTAGAGATCGCTTTCATCGATAATGCCGCCTATAAGTATTTTCAATAGCGCTGGTAGCTCAGTTGGGTAAGTGCCCGCTTCTCACGTCAGAGATGAGGGTTCGAATCCAGGCGCTGACATAATGTACATTTGAATTCATTGAATTTAAATACAATGTATACCATCGCTAAGTTCTTAGGGTGAAGGAAACCTACACATCTAGATTCTAAGTGCATTGTACTCTATCAAAAACGGCGATACGGCAGGCGACCTATCACGTGAGTACAAATGTACAGCAAAAACCCCTGGGATTACATTGACCATTGACAGTCGTGAGCATATGTATGTATGTATTTTCAAAAAGCATATATTCTATTCCAGTCTAGCCTACATTAGCACAAGCCGAGCTGCTTGAAGGTGAAGGTATTCATGGCATTAACCTTCGCGGCGCTAGTTTATTTACGCGACGCCATCTTTGACAAGACTTTGCACTTCACCTGCAGTCACGTCGCACGCCAGCGGATGCAAATGCACATATTCATAGCATATCTTCAGCTCTACTTAGAAAGAAAGAAAGAAAGAGACATTTATTTGACACACTGAACAATATAAAACAGAAATAAAAATGAAAAAGAATACTACAATTTAAAAAAAAAAAAACAGAAAATAATACAATACAAACAAACAAGGTTGCTGTCCAGAGCGTCAAAAAGGCACCAGCTCAGCATATTCTGTGACTTATAGACAGGTAGGTACTCTTTGTACACAAAAACAGGATACAATCATTCTTACTTATTTACTTATAGATAAATCCTATCATGTCATATCCACACTCTCTCATATTTTCTTTCACGCAATCCAGCCACGTCTTTCTTGTTCTTTCCCTCTTACACCTTCCTTCAGCTCTCATTTTTAACATTTGTAATAACTTAAGTGAATGAATCTTGTTATAAAATTATTATGTATAAAAAGCAAGTATTATAAATATCAGTTATATACTAAACTCATAACACCCTTCGTTATCTGACGAGGATCACAAATATAAAGTAAAAAACTTTACATAAAACGATCAACTTTCAGTCTAAAATTCAGAGTGAAATAATGATGAAAGTTACCCGAGCGCTAATGAACGGTAATGAAGCTCAATAGAAGGCACTTAGGGATTCAATTCAATAACAAATTGGGAAACGGAAGTGAATTTCTGAATTCAAAACCTAGGACAACCTCAAAGATTGAAAATTAAAAGTTATCGTCTTGTTAATTTTTTTTTCTATTGCATAAATTAATAAATAATCAAATTACTAGGTTCTCTTTTTCATTAATGTTGTGTCAAGCCAATGGTTGTGTCCTTTTTTGTCTTCAACAGACAGATACTCTATTTTTCTTCCAACATATAACATCCCTTTACTCCTTTGGGAAGCAACAAAACCAGTTCAGTAGTGATTATGGCGAAAGAGCGAAGTGGTGGTTCGACTCAGGTTTTCCTGCTGTTCAAAATGCAGCAATACTCGTACCAGATGCGATATTCTTTGCTGTTGGGTTCCTGCCAACACCCGTTATACGAAACCTAAACTTATATAGGGTAACATAAATTCATTTCATATGCAACTTAGGCTCAAATTCATAGAGACATACAGGGTGTCCCAAAAGGTTACGTAGGTGAGAAGGGGCTGGTAGGGGTGGTCACAAGTTTTTCTTCCGAGGTACGCTTGGTAACCTTTAGGGAGGCCCTGTATACCGCAAATAAACGAGGTTTATGTATCTGAAATTTGAGAACCTCTTCCATGTTTAAAAGATAACAACTTTTAGAATTATTTTTTTTGTGCTCATTATGAAATATTATTTCGAATAAGAAATTCAATTACAAAATATACATTGATATTTTCATCCTGATGAGCCAATATATGTACAATTTAGACACGTTAGATGACCGCGCACACGTACCTACTACCTACACTATCGTAACAAGTAAAAAGAATCTAAAGGGTTCTCCACACTTTCTTCCTCGCGACCCCACTACAACGTTGGAAAAAGCGAATAGGAAAACTCGGAACCCCCTACGGTACAACGTTTATCTCAGCAGCAACGAAAAGTTTTCTTGAACGAGTTGTCTTAAAAAATATCTTAGTAAAGCTTTTAGATTGCTTCCGGGAAAACATATCCCCTGTAAAGTGCCTTTTTCTGGTTACAAAGATAGCCAAATAGATAGTTAACCGCGCTTGGCGCAAATGTTTTGACGACTTTTTACATATCACAGTCATGCTACATTACCTCAGTCAGCGAGCATTTATAAAACTCGCACCAAACCCTCTAGGTACAATCATTTTACAATTTCAGCGCTAGCGACAAAACCAAACTAGCTAAAAGGAAATTATTCACAAAACTTTGTGGACAGCATCAAATTGATTGCAGCGGAAATTCAGCAAAAAGCGCTACAACACAGCCGCTGCACCTTCACCAAGTTGGAATGCTTCCGCAATGGGAACAAGGCGCATAATGTCAGCTTCTAGCGCTATTAGCGCTGGCGTCGCGCCAAACTCAAATGTATTTCACTTCGGCGAGGTAGCTATGAAGTGAAAACATGTGCAATTGTAGAGCTTTTAGTATACGGTCTAAACACTGAATACAACATACCTACAAAGGTTTTGTTACAGGTGCGTAAATTGGTGAGAAACACACGATTTGTGCCTCCTTCATTCAGTCGAAAAGATAAATTCGTGTTTATTATTGTCGCTTTGATAACCTTTTGCAAACCAAATACCTACATAATATACATACTTACATACGTAGGTGGTCTGAAAAGTTTCCGACCTCAACGTGAAGATGGTAGCACACATCAATTAAAGTCAGGGAATGTAATTGTGCATCTTTTGACAGCAACACTTCAAAGTTTCAGCCATTTTTGACGCGCAGTTTTTATTTTACAGTCGTTTGAGTGAGTCGATGTGAGCATTTCTGTGAAAATGGAAAAAATCGAGTATCGAGCTGTCTTATAATATTTGTTTTTGAAAGGGAATGCCCCTACGCAAATCAAAGATGAGTTAGATTCTGTGTACGGGGACTCTTCACCGTCATTTACCACAGTAAAATTTTGGGCAGTTGAATTTAAACGTGGCCGTAAGAGCTTCGGAGATGATGGACGTTCGGGAAGTCCAAAAACTGCAACTACTGACGATAACATCGCTAAAGTTCACCAAATGGTGTTAGACGACCGCCGAATTAAAGTGAGAGAGATAGCAGAGGTAATGAAAATGTCCAGAAAACATGTTTGTCACATATTAAATCAAGATTTAGGCATGAGAAGGCTGTCCGCGCGTTGGCTGCCGCGTTTGCTAACGTCAGACCAACGACGTGTTCGAATGAACATTTCCAATGCTCTGTTGGCGCAGTTTAGGCGCAATAAATCCGAGTTTTGGGGCCGCTTAATAACTATATGAGAGACTACGCAGAAGAAAAAAAAAAAATTTAAGAAAAAAAATCTTGTATCTATGTTAGGTCGGAAACTTTTCAGACCACCCACGTAAGTTCTATATTACGGGGGTTAGACTAACGACTGGAATAATTAGGATTATGAGTAAATACACCTAATGTAGCTACGCGTTTATTATAAACAGATTTTATATTTGCTTTCATTAAGTAGGTACAACGAGCAAACATAATGTTAAATTAACTTAATTACGCGTGAATAAGAAAAGGTTTGCCTTTGTGTTTCTCACGCTGTAGTTACATAATTATTAATTAATTGTTATTACAATACGCCCCAAGATAAAATAAGCTTATTCAAACAAAATTTGGTAGGCAGATAAATTATTTTGCTTGTTAAGTACTAACTATAAATTTGTGAGTCTTCTTCTTGTGGTGTCGATTAAGTAATTAAGTATATTCCGGGTTAAGGTCAAAGTTATGCCTTGGAGTGTTCATAGGCCAGTTCAGGAGTGACCAATATATCGCAATAATATGATCTTAATAAAAAGTCGATAGTTTTCTGAATATTCACGTACGGGGAGTAGATTTTTTTTTCTAAATATCCCAAAAGGACTTTATAACCAAAGTTGTTAAGAATGAACATCTCTGTGGGCTACTTTCAGAAATTAGTCAATCAATCTATCCAGATTTTCTACTGAAGCTGTATCTATGCTGAAAAGAACGTATAGCTACACAATACAATATAAATTATGACTTCTGCATATCTACGTTATGTAAGTATTTGCAACGGCTTTCGTGAAAATCTCAGTAAGTTTACTTTGAGTTATCAGCAATTCTACTTTAGGTATCAGTAATAAAAATAATAATATATTTTAAACAGTGATATTTTATTTACAAATAAGTGAACGAGTAAAACTTGGTAAGTTATTAAAAGATGTAACTTTGCAAGTATAGCGTCGTTGTCAGCTGTGGTTTATTGTTGAATTATAAGCAGTTGGTAGTTGTTTCGGTACTTAGTATCTTATTTCAGGTCTAAAACTTTCCATCTTTATGTAAATTTACGAAAAATAAATTTGAATCGCACAGATGTTTTATTTAATGGAAGGTAGCTAACGTTGTTGTTAAGGTTATTTACCTTGCTTAACTCAGTCTGTTTACCTAAGTTACTCTCCTAGCTACTGACATGTACACACATCTCTTCCTACTTCCAGTTCACAAATTCACTGCCCTATTTTCAGTACAGCATTTGAAAACGAATATTCTAATGTAATTGCATCGGATGCGGATATCGGATTTAAAGTACCGGCTCGCATATAATATTTCATCAATCAGTATATTCTGAAAGTAGGTAAGATTAGCCTGAAAGGAGGGTCGAAAATAGCTCTTATCAAACTTTCTTACTATACTTAATCAAAAGTTTCTGTCACGGTAGAGATACGACAATATATAAATATACTTTACAGGGTGTTGCAAAAAGGTTAAAGAACGCTTTTTTAGACTTTGTATTACCTTTGTATTGCCTCAGAAAATCTCAACACTAAAAGTAGCTTAACTTTTGAATTGCTAAGCTGATTTTGATAAAATATGGCTTAGAACACTCGGGGTAACATAACTTATGACTCAAAATAACAAATCTAAAATAGGTTCAACCATTTGGGAGCTACGCTACAGACGGATACACACAAAGACACACAGGTACACTTCTATTTATCGTCGGATGTTAACCTCCAGAGACCCAGCAGAGACCTCATACGATGACATAATGTGGAGACCCACGACAGGGTTCAGACAAAGTTAAGTTTGCAGCCGCCGAAAACTGAAAGTTGTGAAATAGGTCTCTGGGTCTCAGGAGGACACTCACCATTAGGCTTCTGCGGGTCGATCTGCGCGTGCAGGATGGACAGGCCGGGCACGACGATCGCGGGGAGGGTGCGCGAGCGCAGCAGCGGGGGGGGCGCCCGCCGCGCGCCGCCGCCCATCGTCTCCGCCGCCGCCGCCGCCGCTGCCACCGCCGCACTGGGGAACGAAAATAAAACAAATGAAGGACTATGAAGCCGAATGATGATGTCGCTGCCACTACCGCCCTGGTGGAAGAGAAAAAACAAATGAAGGACTAGAGACGAGTAGACCGATTGACGATGTTGATGAGTATGACATTATTATTATGTTATTATTGGTACACCCCTACACCGCCCTCGTATTTGTCACTTTCTTTCCGCAATATATAAGGTTGCCTGTAAGAGATCCCTCTTAGCGATAAGGCCGCCTTTTGCACATTAGTTCTAGTCTATAAGTATGTTTCTTGTATGTCTGATTTATGTGGTATTCAATAAAGCAATATTCTATTCTATTCTATGAGTAGACCGAATAGTGTAGTAGTGACTGCTATGCCGAAGGTCCCGGGTTCGATTCCCGGCTGAGGCAGATATTTGTGCGCGGGTCTTGGGTGTTAATATGTACTTATATAATATTCTATTCTATTCTCTGTGGGGTGTAAGTACCTGCACCTGGCTCTCTAGGGTGGAAGCTTTGTGCATATCACCAAGGTCTAAGCTTGGACCATTTCCCATCACGCTGGTCCACTGCGGGTTGGCGGGTTCACATGTCTAGATATGCTAAATCTAGGTATGCAGGTGCCTCACGATGTTTTCTTCACCGTAAGAGCGTTATACATTGTACTTACATTCAAAAACACATGCTAAGAATAATGACATTTACAGTTAGATGCATCTTTATTTCATGTTGACCACATTTAATTACCATCATTAATAAAAGTGGTAGAAATCGAAAAGATCTCTCCCTGTTTGTAGAGGCCTAAAAGTAGCGTGTTGGTGAAAATCTAATACAAGTTTTGGTAGACACAAGATACTTTATACTCGTACTTACAGAATCGGTTAAAGCCAAATAACTAATAACCAATTTTAATAGGGGAGACCGGGGACAAAAGTAACAGTTTGTAGATTCTGTCTGATTTCTCGTAATTAATAACATTTACGATAAAATAAATATAGTCACATAAAACTTTCGTATATAGTCTACAAATATCCATTATTACTTTACTTAATACATCTCGAATTTTAGCATTTCTAAAGCCTCAAAAAAAAAAGGGAAATCGTTACTTTCGACCCCATGGTCAGGACGAAAGTAACAAGGCATGGGTCGAAAGTAACGACTCATAAATTCTGCCTAATGTTATAAATACGATTCAAAAGAAAGAACAAAAAAAACAATCAAATTATTTAGTTAAGAAAACTTCTTAAAAAACTAGTGAAACTAAAAAAAACTTATGACTTATTGACAAAACTAAAAAAAAACTTCTTAACATAAACTGTAAATGAGATCCATCATTTAAATTGACTAACTGATAAGAAGTTGTTTTATTTGTGCCATAATATGCAATATTATGACTAAATATCTAATCAAAACAACAAAAAATAAAAATTTATAATGTGACATGGTAAACTTACGTAAGTAATTCGTTACTTTTGTCCTGCCGCGAGCTGTTACTTTTGTACCCATCCCCATTTTTGAAATATCAGGCGACATAACTTTAAAACAGCACGTGTTATTCGAAAACAATTTATGACATGCTACAGACAATCTTATAATGAATCAATGATCAAATAGTCATATGGTTCTTGGCATCTTAATTCTACGTAAACACTAAATGAATAAACACCAAAAAACTAACTTTGGGTGTGTAAAATCACGAAATGCCCACTAAAACAACCTTGCACCGCGGCACGGTCGCGGAAAATGATATCATGCGTGGGGGGCATCGCATGCTGACTACCAGCTGTCGCTTGGGACGTTAAGGCTATTGGGGAAGTCCACAGAGTCTTTGTTACTTTCTACCCGCTGTTACTTTTGTCCCCGGTCTCCCCTACGTTTGAAATCTTTCTAATTAGATTCGTCCCAGCGTCTCGGTGAATATACTTTAATAAAATATAACTTGGTGGACTAATCTGTTACTGATACTGATAACGTACGAGCCTTAATCCAAACATAGCATGAGTCAGCAATATTTTAGCAAGTAAAACCTTACTACCTTATCAAGATTGTAATTAAGCCATCGGACATATTAAATTATTTTTTGCAAGCTTGCAGACTTTGTAATCATTTTGTTATAGGCACATATACTACATTCCTATTATAGAAATACAGGACGGTACACTCCGTATTCATAGAGCCTACCAATACCAAGCTTTTGTAAAAGCTTTCAAAAAGCAGGGTCGAATGATCGAAGGTGTCGACTCTTTTCAAGTGGCAGTCAACACATTCATGTAATATTACGTTGAGGATTTATAAAACTATACTTATTTCAAAACGTGTTACTACAGTGAGGTCTATGAATACTTGGGTTACTTTATACATCTGAGTCCAGCCCATCTCTGTCATAAATCTGTTCTAGGCACGGGCTCAGTGTTATTATCTCCGCTGCGGTGCGACTATAAAAAGCCACAATCGTGTGATGGGGAGATTTGCTAGATTTTACGATTGCCGCTTTATTGTTGGTCAGCCAGTTTATCAGTGAAAACAGAAGGGTTTTTATGATGTTGGAGTTTTATACTGTTTGGGTTTTGGTGGTAGAGAGGTGAAGTTCTGGAATTAAATGAACGGGCAAAACCTGTTTGAAATTTATTGTGTAGTTCAAAACATACACTAATATTATCTAGATTCTTTTAAATAATTAAAGATCATTCAGGTCCATCAGTTGGTGCCACAGAACTGACTTTATCGGTTGCATTCTCTCCTCCATCAGTATTATTTTCAGTTAATTTCAGTGGATCATTATCATCACTTGACACAGTTGTAGAATTAGCACTATCCATAACGACAGTTGTGTCTGTTGTATTATTTATTGTAGCTTCAGTGTTCAGATCCTCTGTTTTTTCATGATGGAGAACTGTTTCATTCAGATTTTTGTCTTCTTTGTCTACATCGATATGTTCCATAGCCCTGCGAGCGACTTGAGTTACTCCTTGCCCTTCAGAAAGCTCGGATTTAGATTCAGTACTCGGACCTTTGCATCGCTTAGAACCTAAAATATAATCGAAACAAAATCACATCTGCACCAATACACATACATCAATAACTTTAGCCGCCTATTATAGTCCAAATTCGGCGGTGTGCGTAAGACCTATACCTATATTGCCATCGTTCGAACATACCCAACCCATGACCCAAGACAACAATAATTATGATAATAAATAAATAATGTTCGAATGTACGTCGGAATTTTTTTTATCTATCTAAAACTTATAAAATGAATAGCATTAAAATGTAATTAATAAGAAGCTCACCAGAAAACAAATCGTGTAAACCCGGTATGTATAAGTTGTTATTTGGCATTCCCATTTCTAGATACGTTTTCCCAACGTTTGATACACCCGACGATTCTAAACGCAAATTATCTTTACCTACAAAAACAAACAATAATTATTTAGTAAACCATCGTATCATCAATATACCAAATCATCACAAACAATTGAAATTGACTGTCAAATGTTTTGCAAACAAAACACATATTATTTTTTTAAGTGTAGAAAATACCTTGATATTATAAAAAATACCGTTGCTAAAATATACATTTAGATAGTTTAAAGCTTATTTTTCCTAGCTTTAGAATCGTTCACAAATGAATATTCCGTGTTATTAATAGCGTACTTCTAAAGTTCATTACCGTTTCGCCCTAATTTAAGTAAAAGGTCGATATCTCCTACGGCGTTAATTCCATTAGCCTTTATCTTCATGTCTACGTCGTCGGGCATGGGGTCGCACCTGGCCGGGTCAACGACCTTGTCCTCTAATCGCCTCTTCTTCTTGTTCTCACTTGCTTCCTTCAGCTTTTTCTCTAACTGAAAAACACGCAATTCGCAATTCATCGACTTCAAACGCAGAGTTGAGGGTTCAGCGCGACGCGTGCCTAATTTCGCTACTTATATTTGGAGAAACTCGGTAAGATGAAAGGAAAAATAATTTAATTACTCATTTTTAAATGTGAATTGAGTAAGGAAATAATGAAACGTTTTCAGTTACAAAAGTTACTAATTATTTTCTCCCGAAATAGACGTTATTTAGGCAGTCTCTGAATTAATAAAATTAATCAATATCAATCATTCTTTGAATAATTTAACCGCAGTTAATTAGACGGCGAAACCGCAACCGTGTAAACAAGCGCAAATTGAATCACTATTTGATTTGAATTAAGAAAATCAAGAATTAGAGATCGGGTGGTCAGGCGCATATATTTACTTAAAAATGACTATCAAGCACTATTGATTCATAAACATAAAAAATCCGATACCTATTTTTTTTTAAGTCGCCATTTCAGTGTCCCACTGCTGGGCAAAGGCCTCCCCATGTTTACTCCACACGTCTCTGTTGTCGACCACCTGACGCCAATCCGGCAAAAATCTGTCCAGGTCGTCCCGCCATCTCCGTCTAGGTCTACCTGGGCGCCTGCGTCCGTCGCTAGGCACCCACTCGATACTTATTTACCTACAGAATATTATTTATTATGGTATATTATACAATTTGGCATTTACCATGTCTAAGAGAGCGTCCTTCTGTTGCAGTACGGCTTCCTTTACGGCACCATCTAGGGCTCTCTTTTGTGGATCTAGCTCTGGTTTGGTCTGACCAACGTCCACCCCATCTTTAGGCTTTACATGGGGAAACCACGTCATACATACCTGAGGACAGTACATGAGTACAGGTATAACATGTGAGCTGACAGTGACTAAGTCTGGTCAGTTTAGATGGAAAGCGAAAAATGTAATTGATGAAAAGATAGATAGATAGATAGAATATTCTTATTTGTACACACACAGAAAATAGTTGCATAAAATACACTCCCAACTCTCCCGAGCAATGAAAAAGTCGCATTAAAAAGTTAAAAGTTCCGAATAGCCTGCAATGGTAATTTTCATTGCTCGCGAATGTATTCACGGTGGATACATTCGCACCGCTCCACCTATATCGAAGTGGCAGGTAGGTGTTTGTGATGATAGAGCGTGGTAGCGTACAAGGGTCTCCACCCAGAATTTCAGTGGAAGGTGAACTGTGGTGGATGATTAATAAATGGCTAATGGATGGCTAGACAGTCAACTGAAATACATATATTGCTGTTTATAACAAAACTCTATGTGTGGTGTGGTGTCTATTAAATCGAAAACATACTTTTCAAAATACTCACTCACTCGAGGAGTGTTCTTTTAAAATGCATAAGTAGAGCCTCAATAATTTACAAAACAAGACACTTTTACGACTGTAAGCCCGTAAAAGGTTCCTTTACACGGACGGAAGCAAAAAGTATGTCGAGCAGTAATTTTATATTAGCGCAAATGCAATAACACAAAAAGGATCTTAACATTACCAGTACAATAAGAATGAGATTGCTGAGGAGCGTGCACATGGTAGACGTGTTTACACTGATCGTCTCTGGGACCGATATTGTAGAGCGATTTCACTCTTCGCTTTCGGCCGTTAGGTACTTCGGCTAAATGATGTAAGTTACATAGGCTGGTGTAAGTGTTGTAACAGTAGCCGAAATGGGTTGACTAAGGGGTCATCCTATACAACTTCTGATGTACGAGTTTTGAAATGTATGTTTTAAGGATCTATAAGGATGTACAATACCTTATTCATTGAAAGTAAATGAAATTACAGATATTTTTTACATACTTTAAACCGCATAATTCTAGTATACAGCGGCATCTATACAAACTGTATTACCTATACAAGGTTTGAAATGCCTAATAATAATAATATATTATATCCAATTTAGCCGATTTTCTCCAAATGTAAACCTCTATCCACATGGCGTCTTACACGAGTTTTACGATTCGGCTTGAAATTGGCGCATATAAATAAATACAATAATGTTCTTTACTGCTGTTGAAATGTAACAATACTTACGAGTATTATGTAGGTAGTATCTTTTGGAATGCGCTTTTTTTTATTTTAAGTATAAATTATACTACTTTATCGATGTACCGTATCAAATTAAACACCATATTTGTAAACAAATTTCTCCTGAACGGAAAAAAAACTTAATATAATTAATTATCTTAAAATAAAATAGTTCATAATAACATGATAAGTACCCATAATGGACAATGTATTGTCACTTAAAACGTTCCAGTTGGGTGTATAAGGGAAATGGGTAGGATCACCCATTAGAGTATCTGAATTATGGCTTCGTAATTGGTTTATTTAGGCCAGGCAAGGCTGATCATCTGATTTTGGAGAATTGAGATGATAACCCTCTTCTGTCAGACGAATGGGCCTTGCATTAGCGCATAATGTTTCTTCTATATTCTATCTCCGGGAAGAGCTTGTTAAAATAAATTTTCTACTCGATAAGAATGGGCTGCTAGACAATGCCTTGATGCATAACAACAAAGTTTTACCTTCTTTATTATATTACTTTATTTTTATTTATTTATTGTTTTATTGCACAGTATATAAAAGTATTTATGTACAATCAGGTGAACTTAATGATAAAAGCATTTTCTACTAGTTATATAACCTGCAGGAGGTACAGGGAGCAGAATGTATGTTACCTATTTATTAAATTTTAACTGGTGATGATGAATGCTTGATAAATGAAATGTAACCCAAAGGCAACGGCTCTATATGCGAGTGCACTTATAAAACTAGACTATAAATTGATGAAATAGTGTCGTATAACAAGGAAAACTGTATCTAGTACGTACATCCATATTATTATTATGTATGATTAACGACCTTTCACAATAGAGTTTATTGAAACATCAATCGCTCATGCGATGAATTGCGTATAAATTATGTTCAGAATCATCATCACGACCCATTACGTCCCCACTGCTGGGGCACGGGTCTCCTTCCAATGAAGGAAGGGTTTAGGCCTAGTCCACCACGCTGGCCAAGTGCGGGTTGGTGGATTATGTTCAGAATATTATACATGAAATAAAAAGTTAAAGGTCAAAACGACCGAACAGTGCCTAAAGATGGCAATGTACCTACCTTGGAAGTAATTTACTTACGAGTATGCATCAAACTCGATTACAACTCAGGGATATTTTTGCAAAACATTGGTTGCATCATGTTTTAAATTTGTTTATCCGTTTTATTGAGTCTAATACATACCTACGGTTGAATGAATTGAAATAGATTATAATTAAGTAGGTACCTTAATTTTCTATGCATCCAGAAAATAAAAGCTGAGATATTTATATCTACGAATTAACTTTAAATATACCTATCTTAAATTTAAAAGCTTCAAATTCAGAAATAGAGACTTATTTGTATCCGAAATTCACTAAAAGCATATTGGATCCGCGCTCCGATACCACTCAGTGATATAGTGATATGTCAGTTTGAACGGCAGGCTGAATATCTATCTTCTTCAGGCTTTATTTACCTAACCATCATAAATTAAATTTTGAAACTTAAATAATGGAAAAAATAGGCTACCAGTAATGTTAGCAACTGCTCAACAAAAATAAAGTTACAGCCAAAAGAGTTAACTAATGGAAAACAAAGGCAAATCTGTTTTTTTTTTTGCATAAATGCGCGATACTTTTTTTTACTGCACTTCATTTAGTTGGGAGACGATTATTTGATCTCAGTTCTTTCCTACCTATAGGGGTATGATATATGACATTTACACATGTATTATGTGTGTACACATACATAAACCCAAGCTATAGCCGTCTGATGCATTAGTAGCATTTGTGCTAAAAGACCACTGACTCAGCGAAAATATAACCAAGAGTGCTTTATCAAAATGCAAGTATATTTATGGCTGGAAATAAAAGGAAAGAAATATATTTTTCTAAGTAAACAAAATTTTATGTATCAGCGGCATTAAACAAATAGGTTAACAATTTTTTGCTTCTACCCATTTTCGCAAATTACATCTTTCTTAATATTGAACAGAAATAGGTAGGTATAGAAAATTTCGCAAGATTGCCAATAAATTGTAAAATGTATTTTTTATGAATATTGAAAAAATATTGTACAGTAAATCCATTTTCGTCCCAATTTCGATTACACTTTCCATGTGGCTTTTACAAACATACTACGTGAAAGTAATGTAAGTTTTTTTCAAAATGATCTACCATCTAGGGCCACTTGCAGAAACATATTAAATCTAGATTTAGTGTTAAATCATTTATTTCATAGGGAAGATAAACAGATTCATACATTGAAAATCTTACAAAAAGCTCTCAACGTCATCTAAATAATGCAAAACCTTACTAAACAACCTAATAACCTCTTTCATAAAATGTCTGTACCCTTACAGAGAATGTTAGTCCAGTCGCTGGTCCTGCTCACCCTGGGGGCGCTCGCGCGGGGCGCGGCCCCCAGGAGTCCCCGGGCGCACAAGCTGATGCCCTCCATCACCAGCTCCTTCGTGAACCTCGGCAAGATCGACGTCGTCGTGCACGTCAACAAGCAACCCGCAGGTAGGTAGCTCGTAAGTGAGGTTGTGTTGCAACAACGGATTAATTATGATAAGGCGATTCAGACTACAACTACGACGAAAATGATACTTTTAAACTAAACTATAGTTTGTTTTTGAACTTTGCTTGATCCAAGTAGTAGAAGATTTTTATAACTACCCAAATAATTATATTATATACTTACCATATATTTTAATAAATTTATTCTTATTTCAGATTCGTATCAATCATCAAGTTTATTCAAACCTCAGAGAAACATGTTAGAGGAAGAGCCATGCCCTTGTACCAGTGCTCTGAAGAGCATCCAAGGTCTGCCCAATCCCTCAAAACTACTCAACCAGATCTTCGGCAACAAGAAGGAGTTAACCTCATGCTGTGACTCCTCAGAACACATTCACGAAGAAACCATCATCTACGACATTGGACCACAACAGCAACTACCTAGCTTCATTCCCAAATCTATAATGCCTTTTACGCCCAATATTAAGCCCGACGCTAAAGAGATTCCTATAATTTTGCCTTTTGAGTTTGTTTTCCCGAACAGCCTGCAAAAGTTTAAGCCTTTGCCCGTCATGCCTGAAGAGAAGCCAACCATGACTACAAGACCGACCAGTTCGTTGCAAGGAAAGAAATCGCCGGTGAAATTTGTTGGGGGCTACAATAATAATAATGATAGCATATTGGAGCAGTTTAAGAAGCTTAAATTCCGCCAGTCTCTGCCAGTGTTCCACAAGAATACGGTGAAGAAAGATCTGAATTTGCAGAAAGTTGCTGATGAGGTGAATGCAGTCTTGAAGACGGAAGCCACCAGTGATGTCAAGTCTGAAGTCCAGACCACAGTGGCAGCCACCACCGTGGCCCCAACTGAAGTACCTGCTGTTGGATTGAACACCGCGCACCGTTAAAACTTTTATTTAACCACCATTATTTGACGGTTTGTGACGCTAATAAAAATTAGTTACCTACTATGATTTTTTTACATTATATAATTAATTCACATTGTATTATATTATAATTAATTATGTTACCTATCAATAACGGTGGGTCGATAGATATTATCTTCAGAACCATTAAGTAAATCAAATCCCATCAAAAACAATACTTGTCAAAAAAAACCAAGTCTCGTAACTCAATTGTTCTACGGTAAAAAGTTGTGAGATCCATGTAATACCAAGTCTTATCCACGCACGCATCTCAATCTTAAAAATGTTTATAAAACATTAAACATCTCACAACTTTTTACCGTAGAACAACTGAGTTACGAGACTTGTTTTTTTTGACAAGTATTGTTTTTGATGGGATCTCATTTCTTTTTGTATTTTGTAGACAGTAGAGCGATCCGGAAAAAACGCAGCACATTCTATTCGATAGTCTCTCATAGTCTATTCGAAAGTGCTGTCAACCTGTCAACAAGAAAATGGCGGTGTATTAAGGTGTACAGATTTGCGAAAGTTTGACAGCTATCATTCCATAGGTCATTGTCAGAATAATATTATGTACTCTGTGGTCACTCTTTTCGAAACTCATTCGAAAGGTAAAAAATGTTCGAAAGTGCTGTCAAGTTGACAATAGTCGCACTCGCATTCGATTCTATTCGTTAGCTCGAATTTTCATGATACGGGTACAGTTCTACTTTTTTTTCTTTTCGGTACCTTCTAGGTACTTAGGTGCGTTAACTTAGTTTGGTAGGTACCTACCTACATAAATCGCAAACTTGAGATAAGAATCAAGAATCTTTATTTTTGGCTACGTCATGTACGCAATGAATAAACGTAACTTTGATACTTCTTACTGCATCAAATTTCTAATTAAATTTCAACCTTAGTTTCCAATACACAAAGTTCATTTGTACATTTAAGAAAATTTGACTGTAAGTGGTAGCACTGGTAGCCTGATGTGCTTTGTCCGTAGGTAGGTAATCCATCCTTTGCGGATTTAATTTGCTTGACGCGAATCTTTTTGCTCGATTTGGCAGGGGCACTACCGTGCGTCTATATTTACTTGGTGGGGGCACTGCCGTGCCCCCAGATATGTGATTATGAAATTATTTAAGCAGTTATGTACCTATCTAGAAAACTGGACCAAAAATGCAAATATTTTAGTTTTCTCTTGATTCATACACCAAACACTACTTATATTCCAAATTTGAAGCTTCTAGGTCTGCTAGAAATGCCTTAGAATTTTTATGATCGGTGAGTGAGTGAGTGAGTGAGTCAGTGACAAAATTAAGAAACTTTGACCCGTTATAATTCTTAAACTACTGGTTCAAATTGAATGAAATTTAAAATATACCGTGTCTTTACAATGCCTGCATGGTTAGTGAAAATTCCAGTCTTCTAGTTTTATCCACAACGAAGTTACAGGGGGTCGAAAATGGCCTGAATTGCTTCGAGAAAAGGATGGTACGGCCGTGCCGCTTTTTTGCTCGGCTTGGTGGGGGCACTACCGTGCCCCCAGATATGAAGCAGTGCTTACTTCTACTTAAAATTGTCCTGCTTAGATCTCTTCTTCTTCGGGTTAGTGCGTCATGTCACGACATTTCATCCTATCTTCTGTATCCTCATTCACTCCACAAGTCCACACTCTCTCATATCTTCTTTCACACAATCAAGCCAAATCTTCCTTCAGGTCTCATTTCCAACACTCTCCTTGTAATTATCTTCTCCTCTCCTGACATGCCCAAACCAAGAAAAGCGATGACTTTTCATCTTCTCCACTATGGGAGCCACTCTCATACTTCCCCTTATTATATACTCATTTCGAATTCTATATTTTCTTGTAACACCACACATCCATCTCAACATTCTCACCTCTGTCACATGCAACCTTTTCTCATCGCTTTTTGGTTGCCCAGCACTCAGCCTCATACAACATCACCGTCGTCCTGCTTTGTTTTTTTAATAAAATATGTTTGGTATCAATATTCAGATTTGAAAAGTTTAATTAGGTACTTTATTTTGAATTATATTTTAGTGAGAGTGTTTATCTAAAGTGTTTTATCTTGATATCTTTGACGATGATTATGATGAATCGTCAGGCCGTATTAATACTTAATAACTTTAATAACTTTCCAGTACCTTTCCCTTATTCGAGAGAGCCAGGCGCAGGAAAGACATTGGTATCACCTCGCAAAGAAAATAATAGAATAAATATCTTACTGAGCTTTTTTGGTCATAAAAATAGAGGTACCTATGAGACTGAATAACTATACATATACAGGGTGTTGCAAAAAGGGTATACTAAGCCGAAACCTACATGTACAGCATGGTATATCTAAGCCCAAAACTGATATCAGAATTTCAAAATTCGCGAAAAAAAATATCATTCTCCATAGTAAAAAAGTCACGTGACCAACAAAGTTTCTATGGAAAATGTATTGTTTTTTTCGCGAATTTTGAAATTCTGATTTCAGTTTCGGGCTTAGATATACCATGCTGCACATGTAGGTTTCGGCTTAGTATACCCTTTTTGCAACACTCTGTATAGAAATAAAAACATGTGAAAGCCGTGGTGCTCTAATGGATAATTCATTAATTACAGTCATAAGTATTTATGCAAGCATATTTTTTTAAAGCAAAGGTTTTAACTTTTTTTATTATTAAAAAGCAACACCGGCAATAAGTGAACAGCACCTCTCTTATGCATCGCTGTGCTTTTATGATCAGTACTATATTTCATAACCAGTTGTAAAAACCATACAATGGAAAATTTTATCCATAATAATTTTTAGTAGTGTATGTAAGTACCTACAACACTATTTTATTTTCCACATCCATCGTATCATTTACCACATGTGTAACGTTTTGGACACCTAAATCTAAAGTAAGGTTTTGTTTTTATATTTTCATAGTGTTATGTTCGTTGAATCTATTGGGTTAACTAAGGTTGTTAACAAAACACTGAACCATATATTAATTCATTGCATTGATCCATTCCTAAATGAACACATCCTACAAGAGTCGCCTTAACATTGGACCTGCTCTAGTTTTTATGAAATACATAATAAGTTTTTGTTACAGATCATGTCACTACGAATGCTTCTATTTCTCCCATTGTTTGCATCATTTGTACATTCAAAAACCTTGGCCAATTTAGATAAGTTTGGGCCTATTACTAAATCATTTGTTAATTTTGGGAAAATTAAAATTAATGTGTTTTTAGACTCCAATTTTGCACGTACGTACCTTTATCGTAAATAAATAATGAACTTAATTTTATAAGTCAAATATGAAACGCCTACGAGTATTCCATGACTCGAATAAATGCTTACAGTTTATACTTATACCTACCTATTTACTTATTATCAAAAGAAGTAATACCTGTCATACATAAATATTTACGACAGTTCTTTGAATGTTTTTAGCAAAAACAGTAATAGAAAAATTACTTAAGTACAATGACGAATCTTCTGAAAAAGAAGAATCGGTGGAAGAACAGTCTCTTTGTAGACCGAGAAACAAGAAAAACAGTATTAACAGTAACCGACAAAGTCTAAAACCAAAAACCATAAAATATGAAGATTCTCAACATGTAATTAATGATTGCATAGTAAATAAAGAAATCAATAAAGACATAGAAAAATTGCACAAACGAGCTCAGTTTAAAATAATAGACAAAGCAGAATATTTGTCCAAAAAACTTAATTCCAAGCTCTCAAAGAAGAATAAAATCACACCATCCGATTTCATTGAAAAATTTCCAAGAAAATTACATTCATATACTCAAAATCTAAATACTAAAAGAAAGCTTTTCAAACCAATGCATATCCCACGAAATGTTGATAACATGAGTAATGATAATAATATCAATCGTCCTAAATATCAAGCTATGCCTGTCAATAAGGCTTTCCTGGAAAAAGCGTATTGGAAGCCACAGCGCGCTTCAGTCACGGAAGAAAGTGATATGTCTTATGAAGATGTACAACGATTCTACGATGAAAATAATTAAATTCTTCTGTAGATGCTGCTTAAGTCTTTTATATGCAAAGTAAGTACCTAATTGGCAAAAAAGCTTAAAAAGTGCTAAGCTACGAATTCACACTGGAGGGTTACTCTTGCTTAAAAAAAGGAATGAACGCGATCGGTAAGTTTAATACAACGGCACAGGAGGGCCACTACCAAAATCAAACGAACGAACGAACAAGAGCTGTCATGCAATCGGTAAGCCTAATACAACGAAATAGAGTCGTGGTCACAGACCTGTATTTGAGTAGACAACGCAAGTGCATGTACTTCGCGTGTAAAAGGGAGTGAAATTATCTTCCTTTAGCGCAGTGTCATTAGGGACGTTCCTATACTAAATCGTTCAAGTAACGTGACTGACGTGACAGTAGGTATAAAAATAATGGCACGCTTGGTTTCTATACAAGGAATGAGACAAGCGTTGTCTATTCAAATACAGGTCTGTGGTCGTGGTTATCGCTGCATATTTGCAGTTTGCGAACTACGGCTCTATCTCGTTGTATTAAGCGTGCCGATTGCGTGACAATTCTTGTTAGTTCATTCGTCGATTGAGGAAGTGACCCCCCAGTGCCGTGGTTCATGCTGCCGTGCCTCTGAAACTCTGTTTTTTAGCAAGAGTGACCCCTTGCGGCGGTGGTGGCGACGTATGCACTCGCTCGCTTTCAAATTAGAGCTCGGGAGCCACCTCGGTTAGTAAACGAGTGAAAGTTTCAGTACATTTTGGTGTGAAATTTGATAATAAAATTGGACTTGTAGCCGAGTAGAATTTCGCCTTGTCAGCATACGATGGTTTACTTGGGGCGAAGTGTTTGTCGAGTAATAAAACCACATCTTTGTAAGCCAACGTTTCAAGCTCACTCGGGTACGCGAGGTTACGCGCCAAGCGAAATGACTCCTCCGAAAGATAGGTTAGAAGAATTGCACTTTGTTCACTTTCCGTTATCTTATTAACTTTAAATAACTGCTTCAAACGTCCGTTGAAAATAGTCCAATCATCACATTTATGATCAAAAGGGCTAATGTTCACTTGAAAAGCCATGATAATTTGAAAGTAGGGTACTTTGAACTGCTCCTCGGCGCCACTGAGGTGTTTAATAAAAACAACCGTTCCGGATCAAAGCTGGTTTATTACTGCCCACACAAGTGTATGAAGGTAGGTGCGTATACAATGACGAATGCACATACATATCAACAATACCACGAATGTGTTAAAGTTTTTATTAAATTTGGTTATGAAGTTGGGTAAAAGCTGTTACGGTTTTTATTATACAGTTTGTTCTGTCAATGTTAATGGAAGTTAGTTTATGTAGGTACTATAGAACTCTATTGAACTTGGTTTGTTTACTTAAGTTGAGTTTTTCTATCTATGCACATTCGTAGGTTAGGTACAGTAGGTACTACGGTCAGCTTCAATAGTAGCTACAAAAGTGTAAGTAGGTACACTTTTGCCTTGTAGAACTCGCAATCTGTCAATATTGTGTGTGTGACTTTTATTTTGTGTCAAGGAAAGGAACAAATTGAAGCCACTTGCACCAACATATTAAATCTAGATTTAGTGTCTAATCTAATAAGGGTGTCATGCACCAAAGTGTTAAATCTAGATTTATTAGTGTCTAATCTCAATTTAAGAAACGTCTATCCATAAATATATTATGGCATAAATCGAGATTTAACACTAAATCTAGATTTAATTATTTGGTGCAACAGGCCCTAAATAAACAAAAACAAATCACATATATATACTTATACCAGAAACCAGCCTTAAACATCTGCAAAACCTTAGCATCGCCTTCGGTTTGTTTTAGCGTTTGGCTTTAGTTAAGACTAGACGTGATACGACTCAAGAGTGGCCTCATCCGAGCACGTCGGATTAAGTAAAGGGAAATTGAGTTGCCCCTGTAATGCCCCCCATAAGGGATGATGGTAAAATGGAAGTCGGAACATTCTCGCTATCACAGAATGTTGTAACTAGTCTTGGTAGGGTGAACTGCCAAAAGTATAAAGTACCGCTACTTTTATAACACTGTGTGATAGGTAAATGCATTGATTGTTGGTAATTCTAACTTTTTAGGTTTCCGTACCTCAATAAAAAATAAACTATCTTAGGTAGGTGAGTACACTTGTACGGAACCGTCAGTGCGCGAGTCCAACTCGCACTTGGCCTGTTTTTTAATAATAAAAGTGTAATATTTAGGGGTAAAACTCTCCGATCTAAAACGATCGCGTTATTTCAGGAATTTAATTACACATAGGCACGTCCTTACAGTAATTAATAAAAGGCTTTGCCCGGGCTATTCATTAATACTATAATATGCCGCTCATCATCGTCTCCTTATGTTTTAGGTAGCTGACTTTATAATTTTAGTTAAATTTCGCAATTATTACATCTACTATCCTCCAATAATATCCTATTATTGCTGCGCTTTTCCATATTACGAAGTACACAGTCATAAATATAGCCAAGTATTAAAAAATAAGTAGATAATTCATTATCCGTTTTTAGAAAGCACAAAACATATTTAAAACTTACTTCTTTTCCTTCCTCTGCTGCCGTTTCTTCTTGAATGCTCTCTTGACCCTGAGCAGGAGGAAGGCGGCCCGGTCTATAGTGAGTACGGACGGCCGCTTGGCGGCGCTGTGCTCGTCCATACCGTCCTCCTCGTCCGCCGCCTCATCGCACAACTTCAGGCCGAGCCATCGCTGCTTCGTGCCAGTCCGCGTCGTGCCGCCTGCCTGGACGGACGTGTTTATGGCGGCCGGCAACAGCTTCGAATAAGTTTGGCGACGCGGTTAGAACATTTTTACAAACGCACTTGTTTATTATTACTATGTGTTCTCTATAAAAAATAAGTTAATATTGAAATCTTCTATGTACTGCAAGAATGAATAAAAAAATTTAATTCACACACTGAAATTCACTAAGATAAACTATTAAACACTAGCACATTTGTTTTGATCCTGGTGCAACTACCTGAAACAAATAGAGTTTATATTTAGATATACAATTATCAATTGGTACATCGTCCTGTGTTTAATTAAATACCTAGGTACCAAACCAACATACTTAATAATAAAGTAAGTATGTTGGTAAAGAACATTAGTGTTTAAAATAAAATGGACGCCTCGCAATTTAACTCCGACACTTTAGATGCATAAATTAACTAGTTTCATTACAGTGCAAGAGGATTAAGCTACATCTACTTTTCATTCTTAATGAATAAATTCCACAATATTTCTGCAGCTCTAATCCTTTATGAACCTTCACTCAGACTTATATTAAATCGGCTGCTGCTTTTTGAAGCACGTACGAAACTAAACAAGGTTTACTTAAGTCATGAGCATGTGTGCATGACTGAATATTGCCACTGTATTTTGTCAAGTCAACGTCTAAATTTATACAGTCTAGACCAGACCAGCGCTTACTAGAACACTTAATGCAAATTAGACCTAAGTTAGGAAACTCGAAGCACTTGGGCGTCTCACATAGCAAAAGTACCATCCTTGACGACATACGAGTAGAATATGGCCAAGACGGTAAATGTAAAATAAAACTTAGGATGACCATCAATTAGGTATCAAAGACAAATTATATTAGGTTATTTTGGAGGTAAAATAACTCTAACAAATGAAGCAACCAGACAGCTCTCCTTGTTACTGTTACACAAGCATATCCCTGCCTCCTCAGCCATGCGAGGAAGCGTGTTCGTTAAAAGTGATACCCCTGTAGCATAATACCACGTATTGTCTACTTACTCTAATATCCTATCAAGGACTAAGTATTAATGCTACATAGAAGAAAGTTTGTTAGGAAATATTAGAATGTGCTTGTAAAAAAATATCTCAAAAAGGTGTGTATAAAGAAAAACACTACTATGATGCTACAAGTTTCAATCTCCTGAAGAGGATTTGGTAAACCTATGATTTTGGATTTAGTACCTAAGTATCTTAGTATCTCAGGTATATTGTAAAGTAATAATTCTACAGCACAGGATTTTTCGTGGCTGGTGGAATTTCATGGAAAGTGCGACTGAGTCTTTTTAGATTTGTGATTGTTGAAATAGCAAACCGTCAATAGCGTGAAATAAAAACCCGAACTGGTAAATTGAATTTCAGGCACGTAAAACTAAACTGAAAATTCGCGGCCACTTTGTTAAAATCCACACGATACGCTCTGAAAGTTTCAAGTTGCAATCAAAATAAACTAAATCGCAACGGATTCTAACGTTTCAACGTTGTTTTTGGCACAGCTATAACGATTTCGAGGATAGATATAAAATATAAATAAATCAATCGAACCCAATGTAACGAACCCCGGATGTTGTGCAACCAATTGTAAAAATAAAACATTACGAAAAAGGATTAATTTACCCAGATTATAAAACGAAAAAATCAAACTGCCGGAAAAATTATCTATGGAAAAATGTAATGTGCCGTCCCCTAAGCGAGTGGAGGCATTCCTTATTGTACCAGAATACATCAGTAAGAAAAATTACAAGGTAAGGCGGTAGGGTCTGAACTAAATGCGGGCACTTGCAAAGTAAAATGTAGGCGATACAGCATCTGGGTAAAAGGTTCCTTATAGAGGTAGCTTTTCAAGTATACACATCTTAACCTTTCTCGTGATATGAGATATACACGCGTATGCATATACCTTGTAGGTACACTTATGTACCAGTGAGCTTCACTTCACCTTAAAATGTTTTGCCGTGAAGTAGATGCAGACGCCATAATAATATAGGTATACGAATTTGGAATGTACACTTTAAGTATACACCCAAATTCCCGGATTAAATTACCATTTAATAATGTCACGGCGAAGGAAAGCGTCGTAAGAAAACTGCATCAATTTGTAGATTTGTAACCTAAGAGTATTGGTACCTACTCATTCTATAACGGCAATACGGCTCGCAGCCTATCACGTCACAGCAAATAATATAAGAACTACGAAAAGGTGACTCTCTTGAGAGTCTCTTGAGAGTCACCTCTGACTACCCCTTCGGGAATTACAGTCGTGAGCATAATTATGTTTGTATGATGTATGTCAATACAAATAATTATCACATACTTACATAATTATTACATGTTGCTACAGATATATATATATATATTTTGATACAAGTTCTTTCATATTTATAAAATGTACCTAGTTATAATAGTTAATAACATAACACTGGCGAAAAGTAGGTGCAGCAATGCACCTCTGCCTACCCCGCAAGGGAGTACATTAGTACAAGGTGTGAGTGTTTTTTGATTTTTTATAAAAGTGCATTTCTGCACGGGAACCCTAAACGGAAACGGAAGAAGTCGAGGTCAATTCATGCAGGAAGCTGCGGTTATATAGTTGATATTCTAAACGGTTCAAAGAGGCTTTTCTTTGAAAGGGTTTAATATATTTCTGCTACTTGTAAACTACTGGAATTTATTTCTGTTGACCTCTTGTTTATTATAGAAATAGACATAGGCCCTGTACGTACGTAGATTAGCAGTGCATTTAGTAAGTATACACACGAATATTATCAGCTCACCCAAAAACTCACACTAAGTGCAAGTGCAAGAATTATCATTTTAATTTATTTATATACTTTACATAAAAATATGTACTTAAGTGGTAACTACCTAGCACCTAATAATAGGTATAATCAAAAGTTTCTATTCTGTCTCTAAGTTTCCGGGCCGCTTGCCCGCTTCGACTAAAGTCGAAGTTAGGGTTTTGTATTTAGAACTTTACTTCAGAAAAACTTAGATAAAAGAAAGTCGCACCTGCCCTTCGGAATCAGGTGGAATAAAAAAAGTGCTAATTGCTTGTTGTCAGATATAAGAGATTCCACGCCACCACTACTCTAGTTTTAGGGTGCTTACATAGAGAATCGGGTCCCCTGTATCTACCTGTACCGGTAACCTGATTAGGCGAAAGCGCTCACTCACGGAGCATTACCCGGATTTTTAAATCTCGGTGAGCGCTTTCGCATAATCAGGTTACCGGTACAGGTAGATTCAGGGAACCCGATTCTCTATGTAAGCACCCTAACGGCAAAATAGGGAACTAAACTTGCCTATCATTGTCTGACGTGGCAAGTAAGCCACCAACTTTTCGCTACATGTTTACGCACGAGAAAGAACTAGAATCTAGATGTTCAGGTTTCACGATGTTTTCTTTCACCGTAAGTACACTATAGGTATAATTTTAATTGTGAAATGCTTATTTCTAAAGAATTCATTGGTACATGACAGGATTCGAACCCCCTGGCCTCACGAATATGAACCGAGAAGAGCCGTATCACATGTTTCAATGTGGATTTCAATAAATACACAATAATGTCCTGCAACTTCTTAGGCTACTCAAGTCCAGCGGTAGACGTGGAGCCAGTGACCGGAAAGTTATCTCTTATCCACTCTAAACAACGAAGTGTATTATTATGATACATCTACGTATTTCGTACTTCGTTTCTACACGATAGCGAATAAGATGCCGTCGTCTGTCGCCAGGCGGACCCGCACTCGACCTATTTCCCGTTTCTGTGGACTGCACTACAATGGCTTTCGAGATTTTCGGACTTATTATACGTTTCGTTAACCTCTGCTTCCCGATACAGACTCTTGTTGATTTATATTTTTTAGTGGGTTTATAAGTCAAATCATATTTTAGTGTGTAGGCAACCATGTTGTAATGGTATAACATAATAGAGGTACTTATACCGGGTCTCTAGCAATGAAAACACTAACTAAAACTAATCTAGAGGCAAATATACAAGTAATATTGTTAAAAGAAGTCAACAAGTTCTCGCAAATGGGTCGCGTTACGTCTACTGGGAGGATCTTCTATTGCAATTTACTCTTATTGGAAAGCGAAAAATGTTATCCTCCGTTCATTTCTCTCCTTCACGCCGCTAGCCGTCCGCGCCGCCCATCGCCCACATTTATCTAATTCAAAAGAAGTAAGAAAATACTTTACCTCGATGTCGGACGCACTGTAGAGGTATATTTCATTACCAGGATATTTATCAAGGGACCGGCCGGAGTAAATTGAAAACGTGGACTAAATCACTGTAGGTACCTACAACTATTTTATCCGAAGACTGAATTTATCACTATGACCGTGTGTGCTGACGAGTCTTAACAAAAATAACATTATCTCGCTTGCGCAACATTTTTCTTATCGATATTCAATCACAGATATAATATGCAGGTAATTCGGTATAATCATACTAAAGTGAATGATTTTTTAGCAGACTGTGGTTCAGTAGATAAATTCGCTTCTTGAAAAGCCAGGTAAATTTTACATACAAAAGTCGTTGCCGCGCGCGCGCGATTAGATGGACTTGGACCGTCTTGTGTCCACGTTAAGTTAAGCATCCATCTTTCAGCTTCGTTCTCACAACGGACGCATCGCATTCAGTATTCTTTGTATAGCCATTCACACGTGCCTCCACTGGCATTGCCGACGCCGATTCTCCATACATTTATGACAATCCGTTTGTTTCGATATAATAACGAAGATGGTTTTATCGACATAAGCAGTTCTATTTTAGCTTTAAACCTATGGTCCTTGGTTTTTATAGCCACTTAATTGTATTGAGGCTAATACAGCCGATAAGTTAAATAGAAGCACATGCATTGACATCCAATTAGCAGTATGAGGCCGAGGAATCGTGCCCTGAATCTAATCACGTGCATTTAAACATCAGCAATTTGCCGTCATAAAGCAATGAGTCCTACGTACCACCGTTAATATCTGATGCCCTATTCTTTCATACCCAGCGAAAGTGATTTCCGAATGCATTGCACATTTCTGTATAATTTACTTTTCACTGGATAGCTTTTTTTATAAGTCATATTAATAACTTAACGCTTAAGCATACAATTGAATGTACTTAAAATCCAATGTCGCTATAGAAATACTGAGCAGCGATGCGTAGTTGCGTACACTGTATGCGGAGTGCGATTTTTTACAACGTTCGAGTAAAGAAAGAAAGAAAAACTTTATTTGACATGACAGAAATCAAACTTAATTATAAATTATGTAGAGGTTATAAAAATGGTAAATTTGCAGTCCGCCAAAAAGGTGTCCACTCAGCTAATGCAGCGCCTTTGGCTATAGCTAAGGACACTATAGGAAAAAGTGTATGGCGCGTGAGTGTCACCACAAGAAATAAATAAAATTTGTGCATAGTAAGTAGCTGTGTATTAATCACGATCACGAAGTCTTAGAAACGTTATGGCAATCATATTCAAATATAAAATAGAGAAAGCCTCCCAAAGTTAAAGCTGGCTTTAAAATTACCTACGTACTTAAAAGTATATTTACTATTATATTTACTAATATATATGTCAATGCTACTAGGCTATAGACCGGTGCCTAGCTCTAGCCTAGCTTAGACTGTTATATAGGTACTAGTTTACATTCTTTCACAATATTTCAGGTAGATAAAATTAAAGTTTTTTTGAGCAAATATTAATTAAATATTAATTGTTTTGACTACATATATTATAAACGGCATGTCTTGTCCTACATCAGTTTACTAAATAAGATGCTTGTAACAGTATAATTCCGTATTCCAAGCTTGAGTCCCCACATTCCTCAACAAACAGACAACTTAAATACAACCGTACTGTATTTCACGACTTGACAATCTCTGGAGTAACAATCAGTAACTCTGTTTTAATTAAATTTCCATTTTCAAAATGCCATAAATTTTCTATTAAAAAAAGTATTTTATTTTGATGAGTCATTTTCATTTATAAGGAATGTCTTAGTATAAATAGAGTGTCTTTGTCTAGTATCAAAAGCTTTCCCGTCATTTGCCCTTATCAAGATTCCAGAATCTGAAACCTAACCCAGGTAAGCAAAGCTTTCACGTGCTTTGTGTTACTATAATAGACACTCCCACTAAGAAATAGGAAGCTTTTAAAAATGATCTCAACTCAAGAGTGCCTGCCCACGTCAGAATCCTTGAACTAAGACAATATAGATATACCTAGGTACTCATACACAATGGAGACATGACTGGACGTGACGATAGTGCACCACGTGTAAGAATAAATGAATATTCTGAGGATGAAATATTTTTATTAAACGCTTATAAAAAAATAATCGGACCCATAGGGATTTTTGTTTGGATTAATTTAATTGTCTTTTGTTATTTAAGGCCCTGTAAAATTATACTTGCACCACAGCTCTAACCCTACTTTTTATTTTTTTAAACTCTCGTCCATTTAAAGGTTGTCTGGCAGAGATTGCTATAAGCAATAAGGCCGCCTTTTTGTACTGTTTTATTTTTGTATTTTTCTGTTTTGGTGCAAATAAAGGGGACTGTCTTGTATTTTAAAATTTGGTAGTACATAAGTATTTATATACCTAGGTATGTATAATTTACCCTTACTTATCAAGAGGAATAAAATAGACGGACATAAAAACAAATTCACTAAACATGAAATTTATACAGGGTGTTGCAAAATTGGTATACTAAGCCGAAACCTACATGTGCAGCATGGTATATCTAAGCCCGAATCTGAAATCAGAATTTGGAAATTCGCGAAAAAAAAAATTATTTTCCCTAGTAAAAAGTCACGTGACCAACAAAGTTTCTATGGAAAATGAATTTTTTTTTTTCGCGAATTTTCAAATTCTGATTTCAGTTTCAGGCTTAGATATACCATGCTGCACATGTAGGTTTCGGCTTAGTATACCCTTTTTGCAACACCCTGTATATTTCCGAGGTAACACAACATTATTACATGAGCTTTGCAATTATCACGCCACAAGTGGGTCAGAAGTAGGGTTTTACATAACGCGTCGTTGCAAATACGAGAGTCGGGACGCGCTCACAGGCAATGAAAAAGTTCCACTCACAAAATTCCGACACCAAACGACCCCAATTTTTTCAAATACTTATTGAACTAAAAAAAATAACAAAATATTATTGTTTTTAGTTAGCAATATTCTTATGCTCTGTTAAATGTAGTTTAATGTTGCAGAAGGCGTTATTAAGCTAGCCTTTTCCGTTCAAGAGAATTTGGTGCTTTTCTCAGTGGAATCTTTTCATTGCCCGTGAGTGTATTATTATAAGGGTGCAGTATTAAAATTAACGAGAACAATGACATATTAGATATATTACACGAGAATTTTGTATTTATAAAACAAACTTTTAGTGCCAATTTCTTCATAGTCGGTTAGATCGCAACCAGGGAAAGGTTGATCAATTATACGTCATGTCCATATTAAATCCTTGACAGATGTGTCAAAATTCAATCATTAATCCCTGGTTATGCTTTAACCCACTATGGAGAAATTGGCACTTAAAACGTTCACGGACAATTGATGATTGGATTTTTTTTTGATATGACACCTTAAAATCCCATACATTTTATAGTTCCGGCTTGAAACGTATTGCCATATTACAACATATTATGTTTACGTAATGTGACAGTTACGGCCATAGACGGTATCGTCTACAAGCGGTTCGCCACATCATGCAAATCAAAAAATGCGTATAGTGACATCTACGGCTACAGGCGTTACCGCCAGTCATTTTCTAGGTCCGAATCTTCTTCAAAAAAGTTTGTACGTTTTCCAAACCTCGGCTACTTATTTCTGCATGCCATTTACAAAAAATAAAGTCAATGTACTAATAGAGTATACAACGGGGTACATCGACAAAAACACAATTATTCTCGTTTCTCATATCAGTTATACACCAGCTTTTCTATGTTCTATTTAAGTAATTATAGTATTTAAATCGAATTATTAGGTATCCTATATGCAAATCAGTATAATGTTTATCGATTTATCATTTATTTATCTCGTAGTTTGCCACAAAATTACCAGCCCACCGCGACGCGCGCGCCGTAACACAAAAATTCTGGAAGTTTATTTGTATTTGTAACAGTTACGGCTACAGGCGGTATGTCACTATAAAGTTCACTAATGTGTGTGCAAAAGAACCCCCCACAACTTGTTTGTTATGACACCTAGAAACAAATGAATTAGCACAATACGACACTAAACCATATATCTCCTGTTAAGACTATGGAAATGAAACCTAAAAATGGATCGTCCGTTTCAACCAATAGAAGTTGGACGGCCACAGGCGCGTAGTCATATTGCAAGGACATTTAATTACGGCTCTCGACGGATTGTCCGTGAACGTGTTAAGTTACTTGATAAAATTACGATGAAGATTTTCTATTAAGTATTTATTATATTGTTGTTAATGTGCTATTTATTCTATACTAGAACAGTTTATATTGTGTTGTATTTTAATACCACAGAAGTAAAATATTTTCTTCTTTCCAATACAACTTTTAAATAGAACTCTAAATTGTAAATACTATTTAAAATGTAGAACGTTTCTGTCTTCAATAAAACTTTGTAATGCGAAGATGCAAAGTTAGTGTTTGTTCTAACTTAACCATTTTTATAATACCTATTATGTTTTTTTAATTCATCGTTGCGACGAATGATGAAGGCGAATGAGGCTAGTAACTTTTTACGTACATGGTACATGTATGTAGAGCATTTTTTAATGCCTTATTAAGCAGGTACCTGCGTCAGTTTAGCGTTGGTTCTTATGCGTCAAACCAAAAATATTGGTTTTGTGGGAATTCTTTTGTACCCTATGTATCACTGCAATGATTAATAAATTAATAATAATAATAATAATATAGTACCTATTGAAATGTATTTCTACAAAGACGGACTAAAATTAACAGCAAATTGTGTCGCTTTTGGCCAAATTGGCCTAAGAAGATAGCGGCGTTTAAAGAAATTGTCCGGACCTAATCCTACTGAGACCGATTTATTATTGAGCAATAAATTTGTCCCTCGATGATCACTTTCTCGCCGCCATGTTTTCTTTTTCTTTTAGGCTTACGACTATGTTTTTATTTCATTTTATTAGATAGATCTATGTTATATAGGTGTAGTTTACATACATACAATTGCTGGATACGTATATATTATGTATATGCACTCAAGACTGCAATCCCCGAAGGGGTAGTCACAGGTGGCTCACAAGCGAGCCACCCACTTTTCGCAGCACATTTTGTACTCACTTGATAGGTTGCAAACCATATCGCCGTTTTGGAATAAGTACAATGCACTTAGGATACACATCTAGAATCTAGATGTGCAGGCATGCTGGATACCTTACAACATAACTACACTCACGGGCAATGAAATGGTTCATGTAAATGTCAGGCCCCCTAAAATAACTTCTGTAAGTTAATAATAACCCTTTACCTCAATACCGGTGAGCATAATTTAGGTCCACGTATGTGTCAGTGTGAAATTTTACACGGCGCCCTTTATCGTATGATTTTCCTTTTCCTTTCTAGGGTTTTTCTGTTCGTTTCGAGTGACCGACCCGTAATATTAGATGATGCAATCTGAATCGTCCCTTCTAATTGTAATTGTACCCTACAAATTTGTGAAATTGCTACTGTGGTTTCGAGTGTGGAAAGGTGTGTTAGGTGTCTGATTGAATCAGTTCTGTAAATTAAAACTTACAGCTTTTCTGTTTTCAAATAAGCACCTACGTCTAGTTTTTCACGTCAAAAATAAAAGTTGTTGTGTTTTGACAGTCTATAAATAAATGGTCTCCCTTTCATGGTACTTACAGTGCCACAAAATTATCTGTTCCGGTGAGAGCGAACTAAATTGATCCATATCTCATTATTTACTAATGAATTATGTATTGATATAGATTAGATGGGTTTATTAAAACCACAAGAGCGAATTACCACTACTGGCAAACTTAAAATCTTATAGAATGAAGAAATATTAGACATTTACGTGAGCTCTCACCGGAACAGATAAATTTGTGGCACTGTACTTAACACTTCTTAACTTAATTCAGGGTTGGTCCTGTGGATTTCTAAACTGTTGCTCAGATTCACTGATAAACTTCTACCATGTATAATACTGTAAAAATTTGGATTTTTTCGCAACCTACCACCTACATACTCCACAAGGCTATAGAACAACAATGTTTCTGCATTTAAAATAGCAATTAGCAATAAACAGTCGATGTCCGACGCGAGTTACGCGAGGCTGGTCCCGACTGCACCCGGCTACTGACAAACGAAGCCTTTATTTATTTACATTGCACCGTATTTTTTTCTGCTCAACCAGTAGAAGCAATCATTGAGAAGGCGAACATGTGAAAACGTGAAACGTGCGTGTGATATAATTTAGATGCTAGTTTCGGAATTCTTTTCGGAGTTTTTATTTTACAAAAGTGCTGTTTTTACTTCATAATAGATATGTATTTATATAGAATTAATAGAATCGAGTACCGAATAGAACGGGCCGCTTTTTTCCAGTTTCATGCACTGAATCAAAAGCATAGTTAGGTATTTTTTTTACTTCAATGAAATAATAATTTTCAATCCAAAGCACCCTATTTACAAACATGTAACGTGCTTCTTTTATAAAAACTGCTGACGCTTTTCTAGAGGTTGCTCTCACATTCGTTAGTGCGAGAGCGGCGGCGGCGACACATTTTTCATTCATCGCTTCTGAGAGTTAAGGCTCGTTGACACAGTGCGAGCTGCTGCCTGGCCAGTAGACAGCTACTCGGTTTGTGTACTCGTACGGCAGTAGCTCGGCTCGCCTTTGCTGTCTACACGACACCCAGTCCCAGTCCGAGTCGAGTCGTGGCGTAGCACACAAAAAACACGGGTTCCACTCACAACTGTCCAGCTGGCACTGGCGAGCTACTGCCGAACGCGTCCAAATGATGCGAGCGACGGCCGAGCCGCTGTCATGGCGAGTTGCTGCCGGGCGAGCAGGCGAGTGAAAACAAAAAATGTTGAAGTAACTCGGATGTGAGCTACTGACCAACTCGCACGTACAAGTTACTCATAATAATATGTTACGTCCAAACAGCGCGAGTTACTGCAGTGCAGCTACTCGGAAGGCTGACTGACGTACGCTAGCTCGCACTGTGTAAACTAGCCATTACGCCGGCAATTTATAAATGTAAAATGTCGCACAAGACATTTCTGGGTTGAATTCTCGCCTTTTCCAAATAATAAGTCATTTAGGACGGAAAAAATGTCTCATTTAACTCTTTCATTAAGCGCCTATCTACTTAATTAACTACGTACCTAAATTATAGCTTAGTATACATTTCCTTCTTAGTGGTTTCTCTTAACAGCTAGCAAAAGGCAAAAGCGTTTTAACAACAAAGAGAAAATACAGGTAGGTAAACGAAGCCAATTAAAGCGGTAACCCTTAGGCCGAGGCTCTCAATAGAAACGCACTATACAACTATTTCCACGGCTAAACCACAAATAGCTTCTAAGAACCTAACCCTTTACTGGCGTAGAGGGCCTCAGACCCGCCACGGAGGATATTGCAAACGATTCGAAACTCCAATTGGTTAGAAAAGAAATTCCGATAAACCGAAGAGGTCGTTTCCGATTTGACTACTCCGCGGGAAATCCCCGAATTCATTGTCGCCGTCAATATGTATCGCTCTCGGGACATTGGTGGACAAAATTGGGGTTGAAAATGCCCAATTAGGTTGGCTTTCGATTTAAAAAGATGAACGTGACTTGAACTTAAGTTAACCTGAGAGTAACCTTGCATCAACGTTTAAAATTACGTGAGGATCAAGTTTGTGTAAAGAAGACATTTATTTATTCAGGCTTTTTCAAATGTTGCAAAGGAAAAGTTCTTCACAGTTATTATCTAAGTCCTTTCGCCCTTTTGGCGTACATCATTATTACCAACAAATTTTCCAATAGCACGTGTGTAGGTGCGACTAACAAAACAATAAACAACTTTACCCATTTATAAAACTAATAAATAACAGAGGTACGTAGGTAAATTGTTAATTGTTACATGACTAACAATTAAAACAAACAAATTCTCTAAAATGTGACTCAGATTGCGGTTGAAATCTAAATTGGATCTAACCAAAATGAATACGTAGCCTACAGCTCTGCAGCTCTATCTAGTCCGTGGTTTACGGTTGATCGGCAGACAAAGGTCACTTCTTTCAGGCTTTAATTAAAACATTCTTTCCCGGCGCCCTAATTTGATATTTCACACTTGACACGGGTGTGGGTGGAGAGACCGCAAATGATTCTGCAGCGCCGCGCCTCCCCCTAGCGATTGAAGGGTTTTTCTAACTAACCTTTGGTATTTTAGAAAGATGCGGTGTGATACTTTTGTGCACTGAAATGAATTAACAGACACGTTTTTTTTTTTTTAAATACACTCACGGGCTTTGAAATGGTTCCACTGAGAAAAGCACCAAATACTCCTAACCGGAAAAGGTAAGCTTAATAACGCCTTCTGCAACATTAAAGTACATTTAACAGAGCATCAGGATATGACCAACTAAAAACAATAATATTTTGTTAAAATTTTAAATGACATCTTTGAAAAAGGTGGGGTCGTTTGGTGTCTGAATTTTGCGAATGGAAGTTGATCGATTTCATATTAAACAAAACCTACATACTGAACAACTGTAAATAATGTACCAACTGAGGGCAACATGAAATTTCGCTGATATAGAAGTTGACAAGCTAATGGTCATGGCACTAAATAATTTAATTAACACGTGTTTCCATGCGATGGCCGAGTCAATATATTTATATAAAACATTAAATATTTTTAAGATTGAGATGCGTGCGTGGATAAGACTTGGTATTACACAGATCTCACAACTTTTTACCGTAGAACAACTGAGTTACGAGACTTGTTTTTTTTGACAAGTATTGTTTTTGATGGGATATCTTTATCTCGGTGCGATACTATGCTTTCTAAGTACTTATCTAATACTCGTAATAAATAGGTAGTCATGAGAATAACTCCATATCTGATCTGATGCAAATAAATACCATGAAAATACCTTTATCCTTCGTATTTTGCAGCATCTCATGTTTGTAAAGTAGTTTTATGTAAATCAATGACTGCGAGCGATCGGTCGCTAAAAGCTCTTATACTGAATGTAAGAGCACTTTTATAAATGTAACTTTCATCATATTTAACTACACTGTTAGCCAGTATTTTTATACAATTAACTTTTAACTTATGCATGTACCTATATACACAGTTTTTACAACTAGTTATGCGAACTTCTAGAAATATTGTAATATAGATACATAGTTCAAAGTGATTTTGAAGCTTAAGCTATACATTTACACGTACACTTTAAGTTACTTACAGCTACCTGTAATATGTAATTGGCTAAGTATACTTTGGTAAGTAAAGTCATAAATTACTTGCAGTTGTTGTAAAGTTTTGTTTGGAAAGAAAACTTGACCCAGCCATTCCTTACTGCGTTCCACCTCGCCTGTCACGGAATCAGCAGGCTGCAACTTAAATGGGCCAAATAAATGCTGTTGGTTCTCGAAACTAAAACAAATGAATTCACTACGTAAAATTCTCCTGTGCAACTACAAGCATTCGTACATCTATGCAAGTGCCGTATTCCTATCACCTCATAGATTCCAAAGACATCGCACCCCAGCAGTAGGTACCCTAATTCAGCTTCAGTATTTGTCACCGAATAACCTTGCTAATAAGAAGAATAGATAGATAGATAGATAGAATATTCTTTATTTGTACACACACACATAAAAGAAACTTACAAAACTTAAATACTAACAAATATGTACAAAAATCGCTTAAAGCGATTTTTTCAAGACAACCTTAGGGTGAAAGAATTCTAAAGGAAAAATTAAAATAATGATTAGTTATTATATTATAAGTCCCTACAAACTAAATCTATAAACTTACATGTAATTATACTTATATACCTAAAATAATGATAATATATTTTATAATAGACTACATAGACTACAAAGACCTACATAAATATAATAATCAGATTTAATAGGATATCTATACGTAAGTCTGAAATAATATAATAAGAGCTCCAAAAACAAGACAACATAATTATGCAGTTAAATACTGAGATAGTGTTCCTTCAACATTCTTTTAAGGGCCCGTACAGGGTGACGTGCCGCGCCAATTTTGGGTTTTCAATGCTCTTCACACAGCACACGCAGTGACACGCACACATGTAAGTTTGCACAGTGGGTCGATAAACTTTTACTCGCCAACTTTATTGACAATTATGTTCAAGTACATTTTGGGTGATTTTAGGGTAAGTAAGTATAATTCTTACTTACACTGGTAGGCACCAGGAAAGAGTAGAAATTAATAGGGGTGCCACTTTACTCTATACTCGGAACCCGATTAGCTTTCTCAAACAAATGTGGTATTTACTTGTAGAAAGGTAACTACAAGTACCTATTAAAGTGTAGATAATAAGTTTCGGGCATCCTCCAGCCAACTGAACCCCGACGACAAAGCAAAGTAAATACATAGGTAGTGTCGCAAAAGGGCTATACTAAGCCAAAAGGGGATGACTCAAGGGGTCATTCTGAACAACTTTTGTTCTACGCGATTTGCAAATTCGCGAAAAAAAAAATTCGTTTTCCATGGTAAAAAGTCCCATGTCCAACAAAGTTTCTATGAAAAAGGTTTTTGTAGAGCAAAAGTTCAGAATGACCCCCTGTCTTACTCCTTTTTACCCGACTGCCGAAGGAGGAGGGTAATGTTTTTTGATTGTATGTATGTATGTTTGTCTGTTTCTTTGTTCCCTCCTGTAGCCTCAACGGCTTGATAAATTTTGATGTATGAGGTATTGTTAAAAGCGTATTGATGGCGCGATGGTTATAGGCTATGTGACGTTCCATTAAAATGTACATAGCGCCCTCTAGAGGACATAACGTGATGATCGAAAAAATAATAATTCAACTTTGCCGTGTAAGGTATCAAATGAAAGGGCTTGATTTTCACATTACAAAAATATGCATATTGAAGGTATTTAAATAACAACACCAAAATTATTGAAATAAAAAATGATCATGAACTACTGACGTAAAATTTCATAAAATAAAAACAACTAAAAAGTTACAAATAAAAAAATACAATTATAAACAAACGAAAAACCCGACTGTACGCTAAAAACATGAAAACAAGTCCCAATGTTAATGGAAAGTATCGCAGGCGGGGACCAACTTGACCGCCACTCAAGGCCGTTTTTAAGTAACATTCAGCTAAATGGTGAACCCTCTGCTGGTCCCCGCCTACGATACTTTCAATTAACATTGGGACTTGTTTTCATCTTTTTAGCGTGCAGTCGGGTTTTTTGTTTGTTTATAATTTGTTTAGTACTATATACCGCTTTTTCAATACCTGTAAGTACATTTTTTGGTAGCAGCATAATATATTTACTTAATTTTAGGGTTTCGAACGTCAAAAGAAAAAAAGCAACCGTTATAGGATCTCTTTGTTGTCCGTCTGTCTGACTGACTGTCTGTCACCGCCCTTTTTCTCAGAAACGGGTACAGATATCAAGCTGATATTTCGCATAGATGGGGAGTACCCCAAAAAATATATTATGGTACTCCCTGTCCCACACAAGTAAATTGGGGCTTATATTTTTTCCAGTTATTTTGATGTGTATCCTTTTTTTTCTTTGTTGTTTTGTATAAGTATGTGTTTCTTTTCTTTAAATCTGTATTTTTTTTGTTGTTGCTGTCTATGTGTCGAATAAATGTATGTTTATCTTCAAATCACGCCATCTATCGTTTGTTTTTTTTGTGGCTACTGTCTATAGAAGAAATTCCGTCATTGACAATTTTACGTTACGAATTTATTTTTATTTATTTTATTTTATTTTTTCATTTTCGTGGAGAACCAACAGCATTTTGTTAATAAATAATTATTACTTATGAACACATAACAACTTGATGCCATTAACAGAATGAACTTAGTAAACCCAGTAAACCTGTTCTGGTTGAGGGAAGTACGGCGGGCAGGGATCAGGAATGAAAGACTTCTTCTATGTTCACCAGTCAGGAAGTGAGAGAGCTAGAGCTGTTGCTTGCTTGTTTTTCTTCTTGTTTTCCTTTTCGCTTTTGCCTTTTAACTGATTGACTGTGAGGCGCGAGCGTCGCCTTTTATACCATTCTCTACGGAAGATAGAGTATTCCAGAAAGCTCTAGAAAAGACTTAATGTTCTACTTCTTAGTGGAACATTCTAGTTCCGTGCTGCCATCTGTTGTCCACTAGATGAACTACATAGTTACGCTACTTCCTACTAGATGGCGCTAGTTTCCTCACTTCCAGAGACATATTTATTTACTATTAAGTGACAGACACAGACGTAACTATTTCCTATCTATTCTTGTCCCGAACACTAACACATCCAGAGGAAAAATAAAATCTCTTTCTCTCTCTCTGAAAAACATACTTAATAGCCTAAACTCGATGTATTCCAGAAAGCTCTAGAAAAGACTTAATGTTCTACTTCTTAGTGGAACATTCTAGTTCCGTGCTGCCATCTGTTGTCCACTAGATGAACTACATAGTTACGCTACTTCCTACTAGATGGCGCTAGTTTCCTCACTTCCAGAGACATATTTATTTACTATTAAGTGACAGACACAGACGTAACTATTTCCTATCTATTCTTGTCCCGAACACTAACACATCCAGAGGAAAAATAAAATCTCTTTCTCTCTCTCTGAAAAACATACTTAATAGCCTAAACTCGATGTATTCCAGAAAGCTCTAGAAAAGACTTAATGTTCTACTTCTTAGTGGAACATTCTAGTTCCGTGCTGCCATCTGTTGTCCACTAGATGAACTACATAGTTACGCTACTTCCTACTAGATGGCGCTAGTTTCCTCACTTCCAGAGACATATTTATTTACTATTAAGTGACAGACACAGACGTAACTATTTCCTATCTATTCTTGTCCCGAACACTAACACATCCAGAGGAAAAATAAAATCTCTTTCTCTCTCTCTGAAAAACATACTTAATAGCCTAAACTCGATGCTTTTAGCTATTAACATCTTTGAAATAAAATTGAGCCACCACCGTGTTACTGCCCTCATCAGATCCTCACGAGACCATACCTCAACCAGCACCAAGAGACTGTATTTTTGATCCCTAACCTAATGTTCGTGCGTATTGTCATCACTTAGATCCATTCGCTATATTCCTGCTCCTCATCAGACCTTTACGAGACTGTAATGTCACGAGAATATTGCACACTATCTAATTTAATTTAATGTATTGAATATACTGGAAGAATTATGCTTCCTCAATTTCAAATCAAATTATGTTGGTGTCATAAAAGTTGAAAAAGTGCAATGAAAACCAATGTGCAGTGATTTTGTATCTGTACACGATAAGATCGCGAGCTGTCAGTGCTGCCTAAACCGACGTGACCCTTCTTTGGAGGCCAGCGGCCAACTGAGTCAAACGTCACTTGTGTTTATGATTTTATAACACAGAAAGCCGCCATAGATATTTGTATGAAGATTTGAGGGAAAAAAATTGCTCAAGTTTGGGATTAATTTACACAAAATAAGTTTGTGTTTATTAAAAAACAAGGTATTTAACGCCTAGTCCAAGCCTTTAACTTTATAATATGATAAAAATCATATGAAAATTCTTAATAATTACGACACAGTTGTTACAATACGGGAGTGTGATTTTCTGGTTTTTCGTCATATTCTGAATTTTATTTACAGTTATCCATAATCATTTACTTGAATTCGAATCATTCAGCACCTAGCTAGACTCTTCGGCTACCTGTGTGATTTTTTTCAAGGCTGTAGAGCATCATTTACTACATAATTCTATGACAATGCCAACCCTCGATTCCCTATTGCCGACCCTTAAATGAAGCCAATGATGGTGCTTTACGGATGTCTAATGGGAGATCATTCCATAAAGTGATCGCCTGTATAGTAAACGAATTACTATAAAATTTTGTGGAATGGGGAGGAATATTTAGGCGTAAGTGGAAGAATAGTGGTTGTTCTGTCTAATTTTACGTTAAAAATGACCATTGGCGGATAGAAATGAGTGTGTGGTCCTATAAAAGTTATAAATAACCCTTAAGTATATCTTTTTCCCCAGAATCCTGCAATATGAGGTTTAAAAATGAACGCAATCAAAAGCGGAGCCAGAGCGAAGTTGTGAAAATGTCCAATAATCTTCAATTACTGTCGCGCAACTCTAAATCTTTCTTAATTACTTTTCCCCGGCAACTAATGACCGGAAGCTGTTTGCAATGGACGACGTTATTCTTTTTTAACTCCCAACCGAAAAATATGGGTGTTATATGTTTGTATATCTATGGGACCGTAGCTCTAAAAAGATGGACGTTGGAATTTAGCAGTCTTTGTTGACTTCGTTATTAAATTTGTATGACTGATGTTGTGTCGTGATTTTTTCATCAAAATCTGATGTGCTATTCCGCTCTACCAAAAAATCAGACCTTATTTCTTACAATATTTTGGGTTTTTCTAATTTCCGTTATGATTCTTATCTAAAATCAGGCAAGAGAGCGTAGGAGTTGCATCCGAAGGGTTCCGTAATATCGTACAATGTGAATAGGTATCATCATTGGCCACGACATCTTGATCAGATGATTGTTGCAGCGTGAGTTTATTCAGTGGAAAGAGGTTTGTGCTCATCTTTTTCTATGGCTGTAGAGTCCTATATAGTGTAGTTTTTCAATTTAAACGTAATTTTTATTATGTTTATAACATAAATAAGTATACAAATGCTTTCGAAATTAATTTAAGTTTGTTGTTGATTATTTAGGGCTTACAAAACTTCGCGCTGGCTACTTCAACTCCCTCTTACTAATCGGAACTAACTGCTCTTCTTCAGGGAATCCCGACAGGAAGCGAGTGTGATCGTGACGTCACGTCCGGCGGGTAGAAAACTTCAAATTACACCAAGTTGAGCCACTACGTGCCTGCCTGATTAACAGCTAGCTTTGCGAAGAGATGACGTCAATGGAAAAGGGGTTAATTAGAAGCAATTTTATCGTAATGTATTAGTATAGTAAGAAAGGTACAATCTGGGATGAGGATATCTGAACCTTCTCATGTAGCTTAGGCACTCTGATAGGCGTCACGTGTATTTGGCCAAAAAACGACCTGTCACTTTGCCCGTGCGTTACCTGATACAAGAAAGTCCTTGTATTTTAATTTCAATTTTTTCCTCATTTTTTCAGCTATGCCTTCAGATGATTTTCATATTGCCTTAGTAGATACATATTACATACATTTAAGGTAGTAAAACGTTTATAATACTTCAAAAACATTACGAATTCACAAGTTACGGCGAGCGTTTTAACTCAGAAATAAATCGGATTAGTTACGAAATTCATGTTGATGTTTGTAGTTTGCAATAAAACGACTGCACTCAGACAATAGCATTATAGCGTCAACAATGTCTGACAAACGTTTCCACCTTTACGACTGCACATTCAGTAGCTTGTTTGCTGACAGCGGGCGGTTCACCACGCAAATAAACCGTCAAGCACTTTCTGTGCTACCACAAAAAACTTTAAATACTGTTTAACAAGTGTTTAAAACGAAATTTGACAGATTTTGTAGGCGATTGACAGCGCTAAACATCTGTTAAATACTGTTTAAGTTTTTGTGGTACACACCCTTTGTGTTTAATTTTACAAAGATTATGATGCAGTTTCTCACTTGTGTAAATCTACATAAGCATAAATTTAAGCACTGCTCAGTGACATTAGTCGATCACAGTGGCGGCGGCGATCTATTCCATATCATGTTCTGCAGTTGTTCTTGACAATCTCAGTTGTGAAACTGTCAAAATGCCTGTCGGTAGGACTTAGGACTTCACTGTGATTGGCTAAGATTTGAGTTCAAACTTAGGTAGATTTACTAAAATGAGAAACTGAGGACATCTGTTTGTTGAAATAAAAGTAACAAAGGCATGCATTATCATTTAAGTAACAAATAATAATTACCTATGACATATTTTGTAAGCACCTATCCCTGCTTTGCCATATTGCCATTATACCTCTGAATCTCTGATGTATGAAAATATGCAGTCTACAGAAACGTACAGGTGCGTAAAAGGAAATTTAAATAAATATTGCACCTTAGATTATTATGCATTAAAGTAGTTGGCAGCTGTCGCGGCTCGGCTTAACCTGCGCTTAGCAGACGGAGACATTCAAAATAGAGGAATAGAAATGCGCAGTAGAGGTGCTTATTTTATTAATATAGTAAGTAGGTATAATAATATTGTACAGTTAACTACCCTACTTCTGCCTTTTTTAGGTAAGCATCCACCTTACGCGCTACGTTCTACCACAACGTCAAGCTGAGCTAGAACCCATTTCGACACCGGAAAGCAACACCGATGTTCATTTCCAATTTCTTATTAAGCTATAGTTATATAATTTGTCAATGCTTTTTAAACTTTTTGTGCTTGTGTTCGAAATTTCTATTTCCTTTCTTTTTTCGGTATCGTACGCTACGAACGGCAGTGCTGACGCCGTTTCTGAAGTGGTACCTAAGTCTAACTATATCAAAAAAGAAAAACATTTTCCTACCTGATATTGAGAAAGTAGAAAGGTTGATCTTAAATATGCATACTGAAAATGGCTGAAGGTCTCAAAAATAATATTTAAAGTGAATTTTCCCGAACGTTTTCGCTGCACAGTTTAGGTACTCGTAGTTGTTGTGACGCTGGTACTGACATTCACTCGACAGTTAAGATGAAGCAGAATCGATAAGATAAGAATCTTGTAGCGTTTCATTTACATTTTATAGTTATTAAAACTGTAACTGTAGCTGCCTACGCAGTAACCTGATTATGTACTTAGTTGGTATAGGTATACAATACATGTACGGGATAGAAATTTAACTCGCAGTTACGAACTAATGGACGATTTTCATTTTAACTTTTACTTGAATTTGAAATAACCACGGAGAATAGAGCTCTTTTGTACACAGATATATATATATATATATATATATATATATATATCTGTGTATATATATATATATATATATATATATATATATAGATATATATATATATATATATATATATATATATCTGTGTATAATGTGCTAACATGTTATATATATATATATATGTTAGCACGCACTCAGCACCTCGTGTACCTACCATAATATATGTAAAATTGTATAAGTATAATAGAAAAACTTCCTTTATCCGTAAAAGCTCCAAATCCATTTGACATTGATCACGTCCTCAAGTTCAATCACTGATTACTAATTAAGTGTTATCACTATCACTATCACTTATCAATGCTTCACAGGATTGATATCAGTGTAGTAAACACATTAGATGCGTTTTCATGCGTAAAGTCACACATGCCGATGCCGCTCCACAAGGATTTCGAATTTCAACGCCATTTTTGCATTGAAATTGAAAGCTGTTTAGGGTGAAGCTACACGAGCGTAATTTTGTGAGTTGTGAGTCGCGGATTTTCGGTCGCGTAATATCTGCCGCATTCGGTTTCATAGAATAGTCCTATTTGATTCTCATTTGGTGGAAATCATTGGGGGAGGCCTATGTTCAGCAGTGGACGTCCTATGGCTGAGATGATGATGATGAAGTACCAACGTAAACTGAAATCTTAGAAAAAAACCGGCCAAGTGCGAGTCGGGCTCGCGCACAAAGGGTTCCGTAGCAGCAAATATAATATTACAGTTAAATCAACCTATCTCAAAAACTATAAGAGATACTTTGATCAAACCAAAAATCGTTGAAAGAGTTAATTAGCATGCATCACCTCTATTTTTTTTAGAATTTTATACCCCGTAGTTAGAAAAATAGAGGGGGGGGGACATACTTTTTACGACTTTGAGAGCTGATATCTCAAAAACCGTTCACTTTAAGAAAAATGTTTTTTAGAAAACTTTATATCATTTTAAAAGACCTTTCCATTGATACCCCACACGGGTATGTACATCGAAAAAAAAAATTTCATCCCTCAGTTACATGTATGGGGGGCCCCACCCCCAATTCTTTTTTTTACTATTTAGTGTCATATTTTTGTAGCGGTTCATACAACACATATTCCCATCAAATTTCATCACTGTAGTACTTATAGTTTCCGAGTAAATCGGCTGTGACAGACGGACAGACGGACAGACGGACAGACGGACATGACGAAACTATAAGGGTTCCGTTTTTGCCATTTTGGCTACGGAACCCTAAAAAATGAGCTTGACCTATGTAGCTACGAAACAGCGATAGCCGACACATTTACACGTTGTCAGAGTATAAGACCATTTTGCTTGCGATTTTTCAGGATTACAGTTTAAAACTCATTTTTAACTAACCCGGCTATGTTATATCGAAAGATAAAGCCATGTAGGTTTCATTCATTACTACTCATTTCTAATGTTAATCAAAATTAGTTTTGTCCATTTAAATATGCAAATTGGATTGTACTTAGCTACACGTTAAAACTTTCACCAATAGAGTGCGGCAACGCTAAATTTGCAACGTGTAAAAGACGGTACACTTTTTGTAGATAAGAAAAAGACGTACCACGTCAGTTTCGGAAATTTCAAATACAACTAATAATTATTGTCGTACTAAATATTTTCTGCTGTTGGCACTTGTTTCTGTGACCAAGCTAGCGTTGTCGTACACTATGGTGTTTTCAACGTGTAGCTAAATAGAATCCAATTTGATTCAGCAAAGAACTTGAGCATGCTAAAAGCGGACATTTCGATGGAAATTGTCTCTTGAATACAAACTCAAAGCTTTCCTTTTCCCGTGCAAATTACTTTCAGTGTCGAATGATTCGATTCTGGAACATCGAATGAACAGGAAACTGGCTAATGCTCGGTGAAAAACAAGCGGAATGTTATTATCTGACGCGAGACTACGAACGAAAATGGTTCTCTTTGGGGGGAAAGCACTGTGTCTTGAGTATATTATGCGTTAAGTACGTCATTTGCTATAGAAAATTAGGTTTATCAGTCAATTTATTGAATATTATGACCTGCCGTGTCGCTTGAAAACAAAAATTTTGGATGCTACGTTTATTGTTTAAGCTCCAAAAAAAATTATACACTTATCTAACCTTGACAGTCTTAGCATCAACGAAGTAGATATTTCTTCATTCATGCAAGTAAGTATTTCTTAAACTTATTTATTATTTAAAAACGGCATTTTATGTTATAGTGCGACTTTTACACCGTTCGAACAGTGATGAGTAAATGCGAATTTGTATGGCGCCGGAGAGTCGCCAGGCCAGGCTCACGTTCTCGCCATATAAATTTACAGCGATTTTCAGTTTTCCACTGCTCGTTTGGTTTTAAAAAACCTACGTTGACTGTGCTGTAGTCTCATTTCTCGTAAACCAATAATGAATTCGATTCCGTTTTACATAAAACCGGAAATTGTTTGGTTTGTCGTCCGAGTTTACGGCGCCGTTATTGGATGGCAGGCTTTTCGCACAGGTGCTGATTTCCGGTTAAAATATAATTATTTATAAAAATTGTACGTACCTATTTGATGGTATGTCAGTTGAAAGGAAGCATGTTGTTTTCTACATTTACAGAGGGGATTCATTTGATCATAGAATAAATTGACGTTAGTATTCCTTCGTAAGAACACTCGCTGGAATGCTCACTTTTATTCTGTAACCATCATAAATCATAATACTTATACCTACCTACGTATATTATTAAAATCTGTATGTGACTTTCCAATTACTCCAACTCTTTTCCGACACGTGAATAATAATATACGTGATAATATTAGGTCCTTACATATGAAATTGGCGTTTTGTCGTACTGGCCACTTTGATCTCAAATATTACCTTTATGGTTAGGAATTCCAAATTCAAATTCATACAGCTATTTACTCATGCATTTGTGTTTCAAACCCCCTAATTCATTTGTTTTTTCTTCTTTTGTTTTTTTCTTTGTGTCACTCTGTTTACAAAATGGAAAACTTGAAATATCGCGTTATTTACGAGTATGAGTTCCACCGTGGCACCAGTGCTGCAGAAACGGCTCGAAGGATTAATGATGTGTATGGTGACGGTGTCGCAAAAGAAAACACAGTGCGTTTTTGGTTCCAACGTTTTCGTTCTGGAAATTTCGACCTGCAGAACAAGCCTCGTGGACGGCCGGAGACCAAAGTTGATAATGAAGAATTGAAGGCTATTGTGGAAGCGGATCCATCGCAAACCACGTCCGAGTTAGCTGCAGGCTCCGGTGTTAGTGATAAAACTATTCTAATCCACTTGAAGCAAATTGGGAAGGTGAAAAAGCTTGAAAGGTGGGTACCTCATGAATTGAGTGAAGCAAACCGACAAACGCGCGTCGACTGCTGCGTTACGTTACTCAACCGGCACAATAATGAAGGAATTTTAAATCAAATCATTACCTGTGATGAAAAGTGGATCCTCTACGATAATCGGAAGCGCTCATCGCAATGGCTGAACCCTGGCGAACCAGCCAAATCCTGCCCTAAGCGAAAATTGACTAAAAAAAGTTGCTTGTAAGTGTTTGGTGGACTAGTGCCGGTGTCGTTCACTACAGCTTTCTTAAATCTGGCCAGACGATTACGGCAGATATCTATTGTCAGCAACTGCAAACCATGATGGAAAAGCTAGCTGCTAAACAACCGAGGCTGGTCAATCGCTCTAGGCCACTGCTGCTTCAGGACAACGCTAGACCACACACTGCACAACAGACGGCTACCAAATTAGAGGAGCTTCAATTAGAATGTCTTAGACATCCACCGTACTCTCCGGACCTTGCTCCAACAGATTACCATTTTTTTCGCAATTTGGATAACTACTTGCAAGGAAAAAAATTCAACTCCGATGGGGCAGTCCAAACCGCCTTCAAAGATTTTATTGATTCCCGCCCGAATGGTTTTTTTAGTAAGGGGATCAATGAACTACCTATGAGATGGCAAAAGTGCATACATAGCAATAGTACATACTTTGAATAATTTAATATATTTCATTTAAAAAAAAAACTACTTTATGTTCCTCCTATAGAAAACGCCAATTTCATATGTAAGGACCTAATAAATAATAAGTATGTAAAAATACCTGAGGACAGATTTAGATATCTTAACCAACTTTCATGGGACAGTAGTGGGCCAGAAGACTAACAAAATAACCACCTAGAAAGTATTAGAACAGCACGGATACACCCGTATGTAAAAAAATTAAGATCTGACGGATATTTAAAATAGCCAATACACAAAGAAGAGCTAAAATAAAATGATGATAATGGTGCCACGTGTATCCGGGGGTTTACGAGCTCAGCGTCTCGTTTACTACCGTATCACTACTGGTACTAGTTATTATTCTGTGCTACCGTCCATACTGGCTGGCCGCATAGCGCCACAACCCTACTGCATAACGTAATAATAATAAAATAACGTAAACGTAACGTAAATAATTCTTTCTCTTGTAAAAGTTGTATGTTAGCAGTACTACTTAGGTAAATCCAAAAAGTATCCATGTAAAGCACGCTATTATGCTCCTATTTACTATTCAATGGCTCCAATATATTCCATTTTATTTGGATTATTCACGCATAATGCGTCGTATGAAATGGCTGGATCTTGTAAGATAAAACTCTTCATCGCCGAATCTTATTATTTATGGATCACAACACTACCGATATTGCCAATATCGTAAAACATAATTTCTAGGTATATGCCTAGGTACCTGTATAGATCTAGTATTATTAAAGTTTACTATAACTTTACTTTCTTCGGCCGAGGTTTGCACATTTAAAGGGTTTCTCGTGGGAGTGACGGTATGAAAATTTAGCTGTTTTAATCAATAAAATATTGCTTGGTATACTGAGGAAATCATCATCATCATCATCATCTCAGCCATGGGACGTCCACTGCTGAACATAGACCTCCCCCAATGATTTCCACCTTGTCCGATCGGAGGCGGCCCACATCCAGTGCTTCCCCGCGGACTTGACTATATCGTCCGTCCATCTCGCGGGGGGGCGCCCAACGCTGCCGCTGCGCTTGCCGGTACGTGGTCTCCACTCTAGGACTCTTCTGCTCCACCGACCATCAGACCTTCGAGCAATGTGTCCGGCCCACTGCCAAATACTGAGGAAATATAGCTATACATATATTTAGGTATTCAAAGTCAAAGTTTTTTATTTTTATTTATCGTATAAATATAAAATTTTCTGATGAACGTCAATTTTTACAAACTACTCTCCGATCGGATAAGTTCCAAGTAGATACCCTTGATTAACAAAACACAAAAATACATTTGAAATTATCTGTACCTAAGTTATATTTGCAACTACCTACCACCCCTCAAATATAAAAGACAAAGTTTTTTTTATGTTATGCAGCTTAAGAGAAAGAAAAGTAATAAATCCCTCATCAGCGTGTGTCAATACAGAGCGGGATTCATCCCCACTGTCCTTTGAAGGCATCTTGCCCTGCGAGTCGCGAATAGAGTGGAGCGACGCATAATGAAACCGTCAGGAGGGTTACTTTAGCTTCACGGAAACGATAGTGCGCTGTTTGCACTAACCACGATTTTTATTTCATTGCAGTTTATGGAGCTAACAAATATCCGTTATAAAGCTTTACTGTATTCATTCTTGACTGCTCAAAATCTGTGCCAAGTAAGAAAAAATACATTATAGTGAGTATTCCCTCCATCGATTCCATGACAGCTCTCATGGAACTACTTATTTCGTCAAGAAAGAGTATGCCCCTGACCCCAGGCTACGAGGGTCAACGCGGAAACCAGGCGCCCGATTGTAGCCAAAATTTCATGTTTTAGGGTTCCGCATCTCAAAATGTACACCTACTGAATCCGGGATTCTCTAGCAGAGCAAAGACAAAGATCAGGTGGGGTCACTCTCTAGACGGACGAACGAACAAGCAATCGGCACGCTCAATGCAATGAGATAGAGCCGAAAGCGCAGAGCTTCAAAGCTTCGGAAAAAAAAACTGCAGCGATACAAATGGGTCGGAAAGGTGTTCCTCATCATCATTCAATCATGAACTCATCACGTATAGTTAGGTAGGTATATTTTATATTATTATTAATAAAAATATAATCTTACAAATATTATAAATGTGAAAGTTTATGAGTATGTGTGTATGTATACGTGTGTATTTTTGTTACTTCTTCCTTCACGTTAAAACGGCTGAACTGATTTTAAGGAAATTTGGTATGGAGTTAGCTGATACCCGGGATTAATCCATAGGCTACTTTTTATTCCGGTATTCCCACGGGAAAACTTTTAAACTCGAAGGGAAGCTCGCGGGAATAGCTAGTAGTTCAATAATACCAATGAAGACCGACCGAATATATAGAGGCGGCGTGGCGCGAGCTTTCACACCTTTTGGGTGGTCGAAAGGACATCATCATTATCATCATCATCAGCCTATAGCCTATAGCAGTCCACTGCTTGACGTAGGCCTCTCCCAAAGCACGCCACTGGATGCGATCTTTAGCTTTCTTTCGAAAGGACGACAACCCTAAATAACGAGCCTAAAAATGATGTATGTTTCCATAAAACGCATAAATTCTAACCCACAGCGGCGAGTCGCATAAAAAGCTGTCTGTAACACAACATTTTTATCCTATTTTACACACGCGAAGCTAAAAACGGAAATAGAGTCACATTCAGTTCAATAAACTCTCATGCAAATGAATAACCTACTGACAGATATAAATGTGCATATTTGTAGGGTTCCACATACTTTTACACGGATAGATTTTTATTCTATATGATAGAATTAGAATAGTTGTGAATATAAATTATATTGATTCATCTAATAAATGTTATTGATGTTACATGGATAGCGAGATAATATTCTCAGTTATAGAGGTAACATAACCATTAAATTGAAAGAACTAATCCCAGATATAGAGGATTGACAGAGAAAGGTTTCACACTCAGAGGCAATTGAGGTAATTGCTCAGTATGAGTCCCAGATGTCGAGGTTTCCCACTTGTTCAGATCCCAGTTGTCTAGGTTTCACTGTACGGTTTAGTTAGTAGTGTAGTATATATTTGGTATTACCTACATTCTGCCTACTGGTTACTCCCGGCACAGGTTTAGCCTAGTGTGAGAACCCCATGCAGCATAGTTTTTAATCTACTCCAAATAATTCAAAACTGTTTTATATTTACAACATTTATCATACCTTGTGTGTAAATTTTGATTAAATAAAAAAAAACTTAGTTTGGTAAAATCGATATATTTCCCTGAGTTAACATATAGGTATGTATTTATCACTTATGTATCAGTCTTATCAGCTCATACACAATATTTTGGCAATCAGCTTCAAACTACAAACATGCGTAGTTATATAGTAATCCTGACAAATTATCTGCAGTGTGCCGTGAATGTGAACATGTACTGGATCCACTACATCAATTTGATTCAACATCCATTAATTTGGAGTCGACATGCATGTTGCGGTCCATCCATTGAAACTGCCATGTCTTATGTATCGGTTTTTGTTTGTAAGTTAATACACTCACGAGCAATGAAAAAGTTCCGGTGACAATAGCACCAAATTACTCCTGAGCGAAAAGGGCTAGCTTAATCAATCAATCAATCAATTTATTTTCAGATTATCAAATCCATACAATGTGTTAGTAACAATGTGTCCTTAGCCTATGTTAGTAAAACAATATAGTCACAACCAAAATTCAGTAAAATAATAACCAAAATTAAATAAGATGCATACTAAACATTGAAATAAAATGACAGGAAAAAATAATAATAATGACGCCGTCTGCAATATTACATTTACAGCACTTTTTCTTGAGATGGTTAGTTTCCTTTTTAATTTCAGATTTTTTATAGTTTTCGGTTGATAACTGATAAAACTGCACCCAATGCCACCCTTTGAAATTCTCAAGAGATGGGAAATTAAATTTGCAACCGGATCTTGTTGAGTGTCGCTGAAAGCTATTAATAGTAATGGTTTTAGCTTCATTTCATTTGCATGAAAATTACCGGATGTCAGTATTACAACATAATGTTGTCTGCATTTTCTGCAAAGAACGGTTTCTATCGGTATAATACCATGCTTCATAATCTATTTTTAAAGCTTGAACCAAAAAGGGTGTTATAAGTTTTGTTTGTGTATCTATCTGTCTGTGGTAGCGTATAGCTCCCAACGGCTTAACTGATTTTCGTTTAGTTTTTTCGGGTCATACATAGGTAATATTATTAATTACACGTTTGTTCATGACATGACATATTTCATCAAAAATGTTTAGACGTTCAAAAGTTACGCGATTTTAGTGTTGAATGTCGTGGGGTTTAACGTTGGTGAGGTTATTGTAGCAAATAGAAACGGGGTAACCTGTAGGCAAACTGATATAGTCATAATTAGGAGGATTCTGAAGTGATAAAAAGTGTACATGCCTCCATAATTTTAATCAATCATTTCAAATCAAGGTTGCTTGCATTATACTGAAACGAATCCCATATTTCCCCAGGGTTTCGCTTGGCCGCTCTTTTTCCTCAGTAAACTAAACTAAATAAATGGGATAAAATAAAAGCTAAACCGGGAGGCTTGCATCCAACGCGGGCAACAGTTTTAACGATGCTACCTGGCTTTGTTTTCAACTTCAACCCGGTAGAAAATGTATTACAATCCACCCTCCCACGGAACATGAGTTGGTAAAATTAAAAGGCGATCTCAATAAGTTATAATTAAAACGGATTAAATTGCTATTTCGGTTAAGCTGGAAAATGTTATTAACGTGTTGGCCACATAACATACATATACAGGGTGTTGCAAAAAGGGTATATTAAGCCGAAACCTACATGTGCAGCATGGTATATCTAAGCCTGAAACTGATTTCAGAATTTGGAAATTCGCAAAAAAAAAATATATTTTTTCTTTAGTACACTTGACCCCTCTTTAATCAAAATATCCTTCCACCCTAAGGTTGTCTTGAAAAAATCGCTTTAAGCGATAAGACCGCCATTTTTGTACATAGTTTATAGTATTTAAGTTATATAAGTTTCTTTTATGTGTGTGTGTACAAATAAAGAATATTCTTTCTATCTATTCTATCTATTTTCCATAAAAACTATGTTGGTCACGTGACTTTTTACTATGGAGAATGAATATTTTTTTTCGCGAATTTCCAAATTCTGATTTCAGTTTTGGGCTTAGATATACCATGCTGCACATGTAGGTTTCGGCTTAGTATACCAATTTTGCAACACCCTGTAGTATAGCTACCTATATCTTCTGTTCTTAATCATTTATGAGGCGTTCGTTTTTGCACCTGGCTCTCTCTCTGATTACGTACATTCCAGTGATTGTCATATTCAGTTTCAAACAAAAAATCATGGTCCGGACAAAATAATAAAAAAAAAGACATGGGACTTTTACTGTTTACAGAAGATATAGGTGGTAGACCAACTATTATCATTTTAATTTCGCCATTTTATACGTTATCTGTTTATTTAAGTATATTAATGTAAGTTCTACTGGGACGTAAAAAGCTGGAGTGAACCAAAAGAAAGCCGTTTTATAGAGTGTACGTCAACAAAATATAAAGTGTATTTGATCGAAGTATAAAAGCATTAAAATGCGAATAAAACATCTCCCAAGAACGATTTGTTGGAAACCCGCTCAATCAGGGTTTATAGCCAATACTTTGTATTACAAATGGAGGCTATTTATTTGTTATTTCAATCGATTTAACCCATAATCGTATAAATGGCTTGGTGTGTAGTTTAATATTATATGAGTAGGTTATACTTTTAGCCAATTTATAAGTGGAAATAATACATTGTATGCTACTATGTACCTACACCTTTTTAATACGAACACACACTCTTGTTAATTGTAGTGTAGACGAACCATGAACAATCAAATTAAACTAGGTCCCTATGCCGTTTTTTTAAATTACCAACAAACTATGAAGTCATCAACCTACTGTCTATTCAAAACATTATTGTAATATCGTTTTTGTTTTATATTGTATCAAACAAATAAATGACACAGTCTGTGTCATTTTCATTAATTTGTAAATTATGCCGATACTACTTATCTCATTTTTGACAACACTAGGATAGTACTGCTCATTGCCGAGTTTCAGAAAGGAACTTAGGTTCTTTAAGATAATGTCGACATTAAATCTATGTCTGTTTCTTTCTGTCTGTATACTGTCAAAGCAAGGCAGCAATATATTTAAGATCGACATTAGCTAAGTTAGCTAAGCTAAAGATACCTACTTTCTGCAACTCAGCGAGCGTTCTTCATTAAAAAATTAACTGATCCTCTTTATTTGTATTGACGTAGTTTTTTTTTTAAGTTTAATAAATGACTTTGAGTACGGCAGTACTATTCATCCTCCATTGTTGCTACTTTAAAGAAGAGCACCTTAATGCAATAAAATGCTGCAAAGCTTAAAAGAATGACTAAAAGCGTCTACGGCGACTCCAAAGTAATTTTTACTGGAGTGCCGCTGTAAAAGTGGGAAGGACACCTCTTTAGAAAATTTTAGAGCTGTTACAGTTTTTTTTCTGGTTAACGACATTTTCAACGACGATGCGACACGACGGGAAAAGTGTCGGAGCTGAAACTAAAGTCCGACAGCGCTATCTTTGCAACGGGTAAAATATTTGATGTTATTTTATCCATTACCTCGTATCTCGTAGCCCAAAAAGTCCCTCGTAGGTCAATAGATTCTGTGGTTAAATCGATTGGTCAATCGAAGCGATATCTTCCCTTTACGGATCGGTCACCACACCGACACTGCGGATTTCCAGCCTGCAAGCACCCTGTATAGTATCTACATACCTAATGTTAGGACGCAGTCACCTCGCTTGATAGGACAGGCTTAATAGGTAGGTAGCTAAGTAGACTAGGTAGGTTGGTATAGATACCTACCTCAGATCAACTACAAATAGATTCGCAATCGCCGTGTGCACTATTCTCTTTCTCACTCAAACCATAGATGTTGCCGACAAAAAAATAAAACCTAAATATGGGGAAATTTAACTTATCATAATAACAAAAACAAAACCTGAGTATATCGTCGGTTGATAGGAAAAAGACACTAAAGGCTAATTTTTCAATAGCCAGACAAAAGTTTTGCTGGGAAATAATTTTGATGCTGTTGCGTCTCAATGTTTCTCAATGTTTGTATTACCCAGATAACATTTATCTGAATATTGAAAAATCAGCCTTAGTGAGTTTTTCCTGTCAACCGACGATATAAGAAAAAAAAACTTTACTCATACTTATTTGATTTCAATATAATTATTTAATATACACAAACTGAGTGGATTGTATAATTCATTGTCTTCGTCCAATCGAAACAATCCTCTTCAAAATGTGCCGAACACAATTTTTGTATGTTTCCTTGGTCCCCAATTTGTGCGACCGGTAATGTCTATCCATTTTCTTGATATTTTTTTTTCTGTCGGAAACCTATGAAAGAGATAAATGGATGAGCATGAGCATTATAATCGTGGGCCAAATATGTGATGGGGTTTTTTTTAAAGGAAACACGTATTTCGTATCAATACAATAAACTTTATATTATACAGAAGAAATCACACATGGAAGAAAAAAAAAGAAACGAACGTTTCCTCACAATGAGAGGCACCTCATTTGAAAGAGGAGAATGACTTCTACAAAATACAATCTTCACAAAAACCGAATTCGTGCGCCCCATTTGTAAACCCAACCCGAGTCCGTTACAATTTCTAGTATTTTCTTTGCATAGGGTAACAGTACCGGTTATCGGCCACTTAAGCGACTTGTTGACTTCAGAGTTAATTTCTAACATAATGTTGTGTGTCAAGATTTTCCAAAAAAATATCATTTGATCTTTCAATAGTCTAGTTCCATAAAACCTTCAGTTTATAGACGTAGCAGTTATACATGATTTAAAAAAAAATATTTTTTGTAAAAATAGCAAATATACCAGTTATCGGCCATTTTACCCAGTTATCGTCCACCAGTGCACTGGTTATCGGCCACGTAATTCACAGTACAAAAACGAGTCTTATTCAGTAGTTCATAGGGTTTTTGAAATAACAAATTAAAATCAAAAGTCAAATTAGCTACTCTTGGCATTGGCATCGATAAAAATGATCGGCCGTTTTATTATCTAATGGCCGGAATCAGGTTTAATTTTATCTATTTTCGGCCGCCTACTATTTCAGACGGCCGGAATATGGTGTAATTTTTACCTATTTTCGGCCGCTTATTTCGACGGCCGGAAACAGGTTTTGTTTTAACTGGTTATCGGCCGCTAAACATTCGATATTTTTTTAAGGTCATATCTTTGAAACTATGAGGTATTCTGGCGGCCGGAATCTAGTGGTCAATTCACAAAATTCTAGCTGTTCACTAATATAATGGAATCTATGTTAGTACATTTAAGGTTTCCGCAATATAGGCAAAATTGAATGACTACACTTATACCGGTTTCCGACCACCCGGCCGGAAACTAGATTTTGAAATAAATCGATAACCTATTGTCCGACCACCGAAAATATTACAAATTATGAAAAGGTTTGTTAGTTTAGGGTGGTTTAGGCACTTGAATATTGAAATTAAACATACTTTAATACACACAAACCAATTCAATCACTAATAAAACAGTAGGAATACTTAAAAACTTAACTCTGAAAATCAATCCACCTGCTATTTTTTCTGCTAAATTTGCCACGCATCCACACACAAAATTTTGAAATGGTGACTGAGGGCTCAGTTCGCAAATTTCGAGGTCATGCCGTTGGATTATGAACCGTGATGTTCGTTCGGGTCGAATGGCGCGAAAATAGCAAGGAGATGTCTCAATACTATCCTATTATTCAAAATATTGTGCTAAGTGGCCGGAAAGGGGTAGTGGCCGGCAAACCGGTACGTTTACCCTACTATAATATTTGTGGGTAAAATAAATTTTCAATAACTTGCAACACCATGTGATTTGTTATGATATGGTACCTCGTAATTTTTACTTAAAACTGATACTAAAAGACCTTACAGTATTAAAATTAGTATCGTTTTATATTAAAATCGAGCCAATAGATAGTACTATGATGAATGTAAGCTTGTTAAACTTGATAGTATCTACTTACATGTGAAAATATATCTCATCCATCATTCCATCGTGTTTTCGTTCAATATGCTCTATACAACCGAACAAAACTCCACCCACCCATGTCACACACTCGTTAAGTGATGATAATAGTCTAATAAACTTAATAAACACCCACAAATCACTAGCAAATCAAAAATAAATAGCATTTAGAAAATTTTGTTGTAACTGTCAGCCTTTGTTTGGCACAGATTTTTCATTTGTTTCATTGTTTGGCACAGAGAACTGACGTAAACAGGCGCCACAGCAAAAAGGACAAAAAACATTTACAGCTTAACGTTTCTTTCTTACGCTTAATGTAGCTAAGCGTCTCTTTTTCGCAATGTCAGAACTGTCACGATTATACCCCTGTGATACCTACCATTAATTTCCTGAAAGCTACTCCCAAACACGCATTGGTTGAATAATTTTTACCTGATCTACACCGAAATACCTACTAGGTATGTGAGACTTATTACTTGAATAAATTAATTTAAATATTGTTATTATTACGGTAAGTACCTGCTTGTAGTATGATGTGTTGAACCTATATAGTATTAGATATACCTAGTAGGTAATTGACCAAACGCCATTATCCCACATTATGAATATTTCATTTCTTGTAAAGTACCTATCTCGCCCTAAATTATTTATAAGCCATCCATTTGGGAGAAATGTAGGTATATTACTATGAATAATGACCGTAGCTACCACCACTTCATGAAAGGATTTATTTAAGTAATTACAAAATAACGGATTCATGTTGAACTTGAAGAGAGAAATTAAATACATAAATAATTTCACATGCCATCTTTCCACACTTTCTAATAAAAATACAAATTGAAAATATACGACTTTCTGAGTGCCTGTTTGATATTCATATCATTAATTCTTGATTCAGGTATTAAGATTTAGATTTCAGTGAACTTTGTAGGTCGTCACTCTGAAACCATGCGTGTTGATACCTTTTGATGTCCTCATAATTTGACTACGGGCTTTTTTTCCGACTAGCGTGACGGGGAAGCGAAACTTTTTATTTTATTTTGATCGGTATTTAAAAAAAGGAAAATTAGTGAGCCTGCACAACATATATAAGATAATAATAATATGAAATGCAAGCAAGCACTGAATAAAGTGTGAAAACCATTACAAATACGTGATTATTTAATAATCACTATTTATAAGGTACATATTATGTGAAATCATAGTTTATAGCTGATCGCTTATCCCATTATTTTGGCTCAGAGCCAAGTGATATAGTCACGTCATCGGAAAACCACATACTTTACCTAACTATTATGTGCGATGAATTTTATCAATATTGGAATAATTTTGCTTTGCAGGAAGTTGAAACGCTGGATTAACATTATGAGCATATTTTTATAGATAGGTGAGTAGCGTATTTTTTCTATGAAGTGTAGTTTTTTTGTCACGAATTTCCATAAGTTGTATTTTTCAATGGGCAAGTTTTTATTTCTCAAAACGATTCTTACATGTTACCCATTTGTAAATCGTGTCTGCCATTTATAGTAAGTACTTATCAAATATCAAAACCAAAAGGTTGCACATTTCAGCCACCAACCGAGATCCATTTGGAAAACATGCGAATATTTTGATTACAGTAATTATTATCAATGTCGAATTCAATTAACAAAACGTAGGGCGCCTGGGAAATAACGATATACGAAACCCTTTTATCAAAATTACAAATACATACGTACGTTAAAAAAAAACTAAACATGAATATGTTTTTAATAGATGAAAGTGTCTACAAATAAATCTCTTTTCAGAATTTCCGCAGCTGAGTTTAAAAAAAGAGTGAGAAGTTTTTTTTAATTAATACTGAGTTGCATCTGTCAGTGACAGAGATTGCATGTGGGCTGCCACTTGGCCATTCGGTGAATAGGAGCGCAAATTAAAATACTCACTCTCACATCTCATAAAATAACATCCAGTAGAATATAGTAACTAGTATGTAGGTATATTATATTAACTGTAGTAGGTATAATAATAATGGCCCTAGATTACTTTGCTCTTAAAATCAAAAGTTTAAGTATACCTGTGTTGTACCTATCGTGAACTTGTTTTGACAATCATTTATTTTTATGCACAAAATTTTCAGGAAATGACACTAACGGGTTTCTTCTCCTACTCATTTTCGAAAGCTGATTCGGTATTAGAAGGAAAGTAAACTAGATACTTACTAAAATCCCTCATATTATCTTAAAATAAGTCAACCTCTACCTAACTATATTTATACCAGATCCTGCACAGAAAAAAACCACTCGGAACTTCGTGGAGTGCCCGAATATCCGCCAGCAGTAGGTAGTAGTAGCAAAATGAAGATGTATCGCACTCCCGGCGGCATGGGCTCGACGGCTGACAGAGGGTAATGAGAAAAAATCACACACATCAGGGGCTAGAGACGAGAGAGACAAAGAAAACGCGAAATTAACACCCTATTTTGTTTACTGACACTTTTTGTGCCTGCTAGACAGGTGTCAGTGAAGTTTTTATGGGAAAAAATAAGGAAAAAATGTTAGCCGGGTCCACATTATTGTGTCATTTCCCCGTGTCGCAGCTTAGGTGCTTATCGTGATTGCTATGGTTTATTTGCGCCAAAACTAGCGAAGTCTACGTAACGGAGATGTGATACGGGGAAGTTATACAAAGGTGGACTCGGCTTTATACATATTGTAGTTACCTATTCTAAATTTAAACAAACATTCAAGTTTTATAACTTCTACTCAAATGATTATCGAATTAAATGAATCGTGCTCGCCTAACTAATCGCCTCGGCTCTAGCAGTGGGCGGAGCGCCTATGAGAACTGACAGTGATGGTAGTGAGCAGGCTATATTGTATAAGCCGAAGATCGATGACCGGTGGGTTAACGCGAGTTCTAGAGTGGTGACCACAACCAGCTGTAAGCCTTTGGGCAAGCGTGCATTGGGGCCCTCCTTTTAGCATAGATAGTAGGGTTACGCTACCACCACCGGATCGCTCGCTTGTCAAATCTGAAGTAATTTATATGGATCTGACAGATTTTAATTGCTATTGTATCAGTGGCATCACTATTGTGGCAGCTCGTATTGGCTGGATGGAAGGCCAAGTACAGAACTATGTGCCGCATCTTGGGACAGGTCTACATATTATAGTCGTCTACTGCTAGACAGTAAATGATTACAGGCTAGATAAAGATGTAGGTAAGTATAAACGTATATTAGGTTCATACCTACTCTGTGTTAATGAATCCACTTAGTAACTCGGAAGGCAAAGGGGGGATGCCCGCTTTGCCTCAGGCTAAGCATAAGATTGACATGAAATGTGATAGTACATAATCTAGTCAGCTAATGGTCGGACAGGGTGTCGGTATGTAATTTCACAGCCACCGTATGACCTAGATAGCTTCTTACTAACACCTACATAATAGTTATTCTGTTAAGCAAGATCTAAGATATACTTTTGCGCGTAAGTAACATATTCCTACTTAAGGCATATAAGTGCTTACTCACACTTCAACCTAGAATTCGTGTCACAGTGAGCGGTTAGTTCTCGAATATTGTTATAAAATAAGTTCATACCTACATTATATTTCTTTACGTAGGCAAATAAAAAATAAGCAATAAGAAAAGTTCAACCAAAATGTCCACGAAAAGGTCGCCGAGGGTGCGATAATGGAAATTAATTCTTTCACTCTCCGAACGAAGAGACGTCGTCGGGTCGAGACTTAGGGCCTAACTGATAAATGGCTTTATTTATTTAACCCAACTAACTACCCTTTCACCGATATAAGACAATATATATTTAATTAAAACTTACCGGCAATTAACGTAACTTTTACTGCACTGCAACTTGAATTAATTGTAAACTTCAGATTAAGTTACGAAATTTCACTTTCATAATCCTTTTAAATTCACTTTTACTGGCAGCACAAAAACAAATTTAAAACCGTTTAGAAAAAGAAAACAATTTTAATAAGTTCGTAATTTGAATTCGTGCGCGCGGGAACGCGGCGTCGAGCGTGCGTTCTGAAAAGTATTCGTGAGAAACTGAAACTGAAGGGGCGGTGTGGCCAGGGGCAAGACGCGTGCGCGACAAAAATGCTTGAATGAAAGCTTTTTCACACTTTCCCCAAGATATAAAATATATTTACCTCTTTTAGTGTAGCGTCGTCTAGGGGTTTTGTTCTGGGCAAAGTGCTGAAGTAGGTAGCAATCTTGTTAGCGAAAAGCGAAAAATTTCATAGTTAGGTAAAAGAAACGCTTGTAACTTTTAACGGTATTATTTTTCTTATTTACGTGCTAAAAAGCTCACAGCTTACTTATGTAGTTACTTAATATTGTTACTAACTTTTGTCGGAGGTTTACGTACTACCTGTACCTATCTGTACGTGTTAACTACCTCTATACAGATGTAGCGAAAAGATTATACCTAGTACTTAGGCCGAAAGGGGGTGATTCTGAACCACTTTAGTTCTAAGTATACGACTTTGGAAATTCAAGAAAAATATTAAATTTGTTCTCCTTTAAGTACCTACATTGTCCATAGGTACAAAGTTACGCTACCTACAAAGTTGGAATGGAAAAGAGTTATTTTTTCACGCATTTTCAAAAGTCATAGAACAAAAGTTGTTCAGATTAGATTTCAGAATGAACTCCTGACTCTCCTTAATCAACCCCCTGCAGCTTACTATACCTGCCACTTTTGCAGAACCCTGTATTGCAGCATTCTTAGTCGTGTTACGTGAACCGTAGTATATCCTCCTGACGCCCAGCCGTTATTTTATTTTTTAGGACTATCTGCCCACGGTCCTCACACAAGACTATTCCGTTTACCTAGCTTACTGCCCAGAAACTTAAACGTGAATAAATGTTGCAAAAATTATTATATAGTGTTCCTAGTGGTATGTACGGTTAATGCATTAAAAAAGGAACCAGTTTCAATAGGTTTAAATTCGAAAATCATTAGTCCTCATGTGAGGACCGTGGGCAGTTAAAAAAAGTTTAATTTATTGGTAGGAAATATATTTATATGGTAATTTGTTAGAAATAACAAAACTTATGAAATAAGAACCACTTAGGAACACATTTAACACTTTAAATCAGTCTCACATAAGTTTAGAACTTATATTTATTCTAGATAAACTCTTACACTTATCAACTATTATAATTATTGGAATCAATATAGGAACAAATTAAGATAAAATGAAAGGCTCAGCTAGCAGCTCCTGGATATCATCATCACAAAATTCAAATTCTACGGGTTCATGGAGAGTCATTTATGTCGTCATGTCATCGTCCTCCGAGAGATCTATGTCCGACATAGCTAAATCTGCTTCAATTTCTTGGATTTCGCATTATATTCTGTAAAAAATACATAAATAAGTATATCTAAAATTATAGTATAGCGGTCCAGAGTCCTCAAGTGAGGACTAAACGTTTATGTCATTGAGGACCACGGTACTCAGTCGAGTACTAATGTAAATGGATGATCATAGAATATTATTTAGAACCTTAATTGATAAAATATTACTATTCGTCTCTTGCTAATATACTTAACAATAAAGTTTTATTAAAGTTATTGTATTAAATGATTAGATCACATAAGTAAAATGAGATTACAACTTACTTAGTCGACGGTGGCCCCGCCATGGTTCCGTTTTTTGACGTTTTTACAATGAACGATTGATTATCCTCAGATGACACTTAAGACAGCTGTCAGTGATGGAATGTTAAATCCATTGATGCAATCCCAAAAAATAATGGCGGTAAATTCAAATATGGTTCAAACATAAAGTATTCGTCCTCGGAGAAGGACCGTGGGCATTTAGTCCAGAAAAAATATGTTATAGCTTGGGCAGTAACAACTATACTCGTTAAGTACTCACAGAAGGACCGTGGGCATCAGGAGGTTATATTACTATAATATTAATAATACGTTTCGTAGCCTCGGTGCGTGTATGATAATCGGTGACGATGTACTTATTACAATACTTACTTCCAAACTTCACCTTATGTCATAGGCTTCTATTTACAAGTTTTAATGATAAGGCCTGCACAGACGAGCTACTGTCCACCGGAGAACTTTTGTCCGTCGTACCATATAGGTATAGGTAGGTAGTTCATAGTTCAAACAACGCACACGAAGGACATTTTAAGATATCTTTATCATTTATCTCGGCGGACAAACTACCGGAGACTAAGGACCCCCCGTCTGCGCAGGTTTGACAGGTAGCCGGTGTTGCTTTGATGATGAAGGGCTATGAGTGTTGTGGCACTCACTGGGAGTGACCTATGTCCATTAGTAGTTAGACTGTTATTGACTGGTGGGGAGGGAGATCCACAGCAAGCATGTCTTAGATGAAGTCAACACTTCAGTCAGTCCATCTAAAACTTTCAATAGAAGTTTATATTCTCTGTTTAAGTTTTAACTAATGACATACTTGCTTTGCGCATATCTATCTACACACGTTTATTAGGTAATTTTAAATATAAACAATAGCTTTTAGAACCTAAGTTTTAAAACTTTTAGGACCTAAGTTGGAAAGCTTTTAGAATCTACTAAGCATAAAATAATGAAATGTGCCTGAAATAAATTATTATATAAGATTATGTATTATTAAAGACTGATAAAGCCAAGGTGAGTTGATATTATCATTTAAATTCCCCAGTTATTGTTTCAATCAATCCTTTATTATTTCATACCATCATCTAGTAACAATCCTGTAAATATTTCATAATGAGTAAGTAAATAAATAAAATAAATCTCAAAACAGGTATTAAAAAGCCATTGTCCATTTGAAACGTTTCAATTTAATATGATTTCTATAAACATTACCTATTGTATAATTTAAACTGTAATTGAACATTGCAAATTATGAAGTGATTTGTTGACAGAACAAAGTTTGGCTACGGGATGTGGTACAAAAGATTTGAAGGCTGATTGAGTGGTCTGGTGTTATAAAAGTAGTTGAATCGATGCGCTTGCGCAGCGGGGAGGCCGGGCGGGGCTCGGCCTCGGACGTGGCGGCAATATGGCGACTACTCGATGACGGTCTGTTCCTCTTTCACTAAGAATTCAACTGCTTCTTCCACTGTGTTTGACTCTGTGTCGATACCGTCGGTATCCACATCTGCAACAAATATATTGCTTAGTATTGTCTTGTCTTTTCGATTTACCGCAGTCATTCGGATTCACCAGTAAATTGCTGCTCCTGGCTAATTTATAAAGATCATGCAAAAAAAAAGTTTATGGCGAAGCATGCAGGATAGGATTCGTTTGCCGAATAGATAACAAATGCGTTAGGAAAGATAAGATTCGAACAAATGCTGATAAAATTGGTAAGATCACGAGTAGCCGCTTCCAGCGAGAGCGTATCGTGGCATTTGCTCAGTAAAAAAGTACCCTACAGGAGCAAAAGCTCTTCCCCCACAAAAAGGGCAAAGCTACACCGAAGAAGGAACAGAGAGAGAAAACGTGAATGGCACTGTGAGCAAATAGAAAAAGACGTCTCTATCTATACCCTATACTTCACGTAATAGAAAGACCCGTGTCCGTTCAGTTGTGGCGTCTACAAGGTCCTGCTCGAGTCTACGTAAATGTATGTATTACTCTTAATTATTATTATAATACGTACAGTTCCTGAGCTCGAGGCGGCGCGGCTTCTGCTCGGCCCACTCCTGCGCCTTCGCCTCGCGGTACTCGATGTGCTTCTTCATCTGCTCCGTGCGCTTCGCCACCAGTTCCTGCAGACAAGGGAGATTTAAGTAAAGTTCATGCTTGAACATTAATATTTAAGTGTATATGAATTACATAAATGATTAGTGGATTTTTCAGAAGAGCTCCTTTTTAGCAACTCAGCGTTTCTTCAGGACATCGCAAAAATAGTTTTGTAAGCTGACATAAAGGTAATTTTTAAAACCTTTTGTACAACATGTTTTTTCGTATATAATCAAAAGTAGGTAGTATGAACCTAAGTCATATAACAAAAGTTGTTCAGAATAACTCAGACTCTCAAGTTTACTATAATTTTTAACACCCTGTAGAAGTGGAAAACCCTGGGTTTTCCAACCCTTGGAAAACCCAGCCAATATATTATTAGATCACCATCACATACCTTGCTGGCCTTGCTGCTGCGCATGCGGTCCTTGGACTCGAACTGCGAGTAGTACTTCTTGAGGTTCTTCTTGATGTCCTTCTGCTGCTTGTCCGTGAGCAGCGTGGGCGGGCGCGGCCGCCAGTGGAACTGCGCGAACCCTTCCTTCATTACCCTGGGGATGAAGCACTAGTTAGTAAGTAGGAGGGTCAAAGGTTTTAGTTTACCTATAATATAAGGCAGCTCTATGTATCTATGGATTTGAAGGTTTTCTGAGGGAAACCGTGAGATTGGTGTATAGGCACTCTGTAGCAGATGTTTACGTCCAGCAGAGGATGATAGGTGACTAATAAAATGTAATGATGTAAATAACACAAATTCATCAGCTTACCTCCTAAGGATCTTGCCCTGGAAGGACCAGATGTAGTAGCCGCAGTCCATCTTGCACTTGAGCGAGGAGACGCCCGTCACCACGTAGCGGCCCGTCGGGTCCCACTCGATGCCGGACATCTGGGGAAATACACGGGTTTATTTACTTACTGTTACATGATAAAATAATGCTTCAGCAGGTGATATTGATTAACAAAATTATTCCTTCTATTTAGGTACGTTTTGATTCAGTGTGAATAAATTGGACATTACAGATTGCGAGTTTTATCGTTGTTAGGTACTGAAAAGTTAATAACATTTTCTACGTCGCTGATCAGAGCACAGGCCTCGGACACCATTTAATTTTCACTGCCTGAACCGTGATATAAAGATGATTAGAAGTATAAGTAGGTACACACTGGAATAGACTTCTTTACTTTTAGGCTAATAAAAAAGTCTCATAATTACCTGGTAATGATCGGAAACATTCATGATAGTGAAGTCGTTGGTATCCAAGAACTCCAGAGCACCACCGGTCAATCCCAGGTTAGCGAGCACGATGAACTGTCCCGACGGAGACCAGAACAGATGGTTGAACGGTTTCTTCTCAAACTTCTTGAGCAGGGTCGGTGCCTGGCCGGTGTTCACTTGGTAGAAGCTTATAGAGATGTTGGCCGGGTCTCCGTGGATGATAGAGAACTTGGATCCGACTGGCTCCCACGCGAATGCTTGAATTGGCTCCTTGATTTCGACGGAGTCCACCGGGATTTCCTTCTCCCTCATATGGAAGATTTCAAAGTTGTAATACATTCCGGAGTACTTGATGTCATTCTTATCCTTTTTGACTTTGGAGTAGCGGTCTACTTTCACGCAGAGGTAGTCGCCGCTCTTCTGCCAGTGGATCTTGCAGTCCGCGACGGAGAACAAGTTCTTGGAGCGAACTTCAGTGCGGTTGGGGATCTCGAGCAGCGTGACTCGCGCTGGGACGTCCTTGTCCTCCGCCACCCAGTAGGCCAGAGTGTTGTCGGTTGGCGACCAGCTGAAGTCTCTGTTGGTAAAAGATGTTTTATGATTAATAATTGAACTTGTAAAAGTGTTGGAGACACTGAAGTTACAAAAAGTGAAAATTAGTTAGAAAAACATTCCTATCATTTCCTAGAAAAACAGAAAATATCAAATTACTGTAATAGAATTTATCGTGCTGCGTATCTATAGGATTGGGCTATATCCATGATTATGGGCTGATAGATATTGCTGTAATTTCCTAACAAAATAAACTAAAACTAACAAGGACAGCATTGTATTAACTTCTGACTACAGATACCACAGAAATAAATAAAATAATTCATCCCTTTCTGACGCTGACATACACTACAAAATAATATAAAACAAAACTATAACATACCTGATACCAGGGATCTTGATGCTCTTCTTATCGAGCAGTCCGAAGCCAGGCGTCTCGTACACGGAGAGCATGTCGGCGCCGAGCCGCGCGAAGTACTTGTCGTCCTTGCTCCAGCGGAAGATCGGCCACGTCACGTACTCGTCGGGTGGCGGGAAACTGCGCTTCTCTTGACCGGTCCTGGGTTACAACAGAATACATGCATAAGATTGGTGTTTGTGTATGCTTGCTTATGCATAGTAGGCCATTAGCCACAATAAGCCCATGTAAAGTATCTTCTCTCTTAGAGAAATTTCCTCAAGCTGTATTATGATCACTTAGAAGGTAAGGGCTAATCATAACTAAATACCATGATCGGATATTTGATAAAATATTTGTCTTTCAATGACATAATATTGTGAATTAGGCCGAAGGTAACGAATTAGCAAAAATCTACTTTGATAAAGGAAGTGATCTAATCACTACCTATGCAAGCCATTTTTTCTGTCGTTACACCATCTCACCTAATATCCCAAATAATGAGTTTCTTGTCATCACCGCGCTCCCCACTTGGTGAGAACGTAACAATGTAGTTCTCGCATGGTGAGAAGGAGATGAAGCGGGCCTCCGGGTGGAAGAACTTTTGGAACTGCTGGAACTTGGGTCCGGCCCACAGCGCCACCCCTCGCCAGTGGAACGTGGCCAGGTACGTGCCGAGTGGTGACCATACTGCGTAGGTCTCCGTCCAGTTCTGGTAAGGAAGAAGTAAATAATGGTATTACTTTTTGCAGAAATACATAATTATTCTTTTAATGCTATGTGTATGTATACAATAGTGACCTTTGTAAGGTAAGGAAATCGCTTAGCTAAGGAGTGGCAAATCAACACAAATTAAGTTAAAATTATTATTACACAAACAAAATTATTATCATTTGGTCAGAGAGAAAACAAAATGCTTAAATTGCATCTAAACTGATATAAACCCAATGCGAACAATCCAGTTTGATGACATACTTTCACTTAGCAACTGCATAGCAAAGGAGTGTTTCCTGCATGTCATTAAAATTCAACTCACTGGTTCTATAATCACCTCATTTCTAATCTCCTAGTGTTTAGATAAATAGTTCTTTGAAGTCTTTAATTTTATATGCATTAATATTACATTTGCAATGGTAGCTATCCCCTTCACCTCTTGTTCAATGCTTTGTTAAATACCAGGGGATCCCACTTTATGTTGTACTCATCATATCACAACACTCCACCATTTTGTAGCAGCCCAAAACATTTTATACCTCATAATGATATCAAACAATACTTACAGGTCTCTCCTGCAAACACACGGGCTCGGGCAGGGCATTCTGCCACACCTGCAGAGCAACTCCGGTGCCGATGCCGACCAGGAACTGGTCATACGCATCTGGGTCCATGAGGTACCACTGCAGGTCCGATTGCACCTTGAAGGGCTGCGGTGCTGGCGGCTCCCACTCCTTGGGGATGTCCGCATATCTGAGAAAGGTTAAATTGTAATAAATGTGAAAAGTTATTGGGTTGGGCATTATCCTGAATGGTATTATCCTAATAGGATCTGGGTTTTTGGCACCATATTTTGCCAAATATACATAATAAACATTCATAGGTATAAAAGCTAAGTGGCACAAATAGCTGTACTGTTTACATTGACACTTGCTCAGAGGGAGTTCCTGTTAACTAATTAAAACATCACAAATGTGAGACATTATGTCTGGAGTTTTAGGATTATCAAATATAGCATTTGAAATCTATTAAATATACCTAATTATTTTGTTAAATCTTCTACTATATGGGCAAACAATATGCCTGCAGAAATGATAGATAAACAACACATTGGTACTTACTTGTGGAAATCAGTGAACAAATTCACTAAAAATGTGTGCTGCTTATCTAATTTACAATTATTTGTGGCCTTCACGGCTTCGGCGGCGTTCTGGGCGTTACTGTATTCCAAGAATATGTAACCCGTTGTGACTCCATTCTCATCAGTTGGATAATACTCATGTACAATCTTGCCAAACTTGCTGAAGATCTTGGTAATGACGCTTTGGAGCTTCTCAAGCCTTTCGGGCCCGACCTGCGGGCACCCGTCCACCACGACTACATTCTCGTAGCCGTCAGATTCCTTAGGCTTTTGCTCTAAAAGGTCGGCCAACAATTCTGCAACGTCAAAGATAGGTTATGATTTGTGACACATCATATTATGCTGATACACTGCATTATAGTTAGGTAGAAGACATAAAACAAATAACTACAGTGAAAGTTTAGCCGAAAACATAGTAAACGCTAATAATAAACGATAATAAAGCGGCAAAAAGCGTAGGTGACGCATATGGCCGGCCAAACTTTTACAACCACTTTTACCCACCTTCATCGGGAATGTCGTCAACAAAACCTTCCGGATCGTCAAAGTCAGGCTCCTCATCAAAGTTTTGCTCCTCATTATCACTTTGAGGGGTTTGATTCACTTTCTCATCGCCTTTTTTCTTAGCCATTTTGACGTTATAACGTGTGGTACCGGAAGACACGCCATTAGTGAAAGAGTGAATCATAGAGAAGATAGAAGTATGACAGCAATAAACAATATAGAATAGGGTGTGTTCGAAAATTTACTCTGAAGCCTCCTAACACATACAGAGGTATGGCAACATTATTAAAAAAATGCATTGTATATTATAATTGTCTATGGCTCTTTTTTTCAAAATAATAATAAAGCGGGAGCGGGGGACCGGGAAACCGGGAAAGTAACTTTACATTTTACACAAAACTCAAAAATGTTTAAACTAAACAAATCATAGGAAAATGATGTGATTGTGATATGAATAAAATTTGGTAATAAAACACCGTAATACCTATATAAACATTATTATTAAGTATGATATGTGTTTGTAAGTAAAAATTTCACCTTTGACGAGGGGTCACGAAAAACGTAATGTAACGGCTGAATGGTGTAGTGATTGATAATGACGATGACTGCGATGCCCGGGTTCGATTCCCGGCTGGGGCAGATATTTGTTTAAAGACAGATATTTGTACTCGGGTCTTGGGTGTTGATATTTTATATTTAGTATGTATCTAATCTGTATTAAAATTATCTTAGTATGTATTAAAAGCTGTCTGATACCCAACCCATAAAACAAGTTCTGCCTAGCTTGGGGTCGGATGGCCATGTGTGAGATGTCCCCACATATTTATTATTAATTTATTTACTTATCTAAATCCACGTATTTTTCCAGCTGCAGTTAACTACCTGTTTATGTATTAAAAGTTTACCCCGGCCGGATTCAAGCCAGTATGGTGACGTTGGCCACTGCCACGTTCCAGTCACCACGCAGGTACCTTCTAACTAACTAAGTATCCTATGTATTCTATAAAATTTATAGTAAGTATAAAGTACCTATATTTATGGGTATACCTACCTATCTAATTAATTCTCTGCAAAATCAAGATACACGAAACGCAAGGCTACTAAATGAGCTTGTCCTTGACTCTACGCAAGATCCTACTCACAAGGTGTATCTACCTAGGTGACGAAGCCGCGAAGGTCGAAAGATGTGATCATCACATCGGTGTTGTTAAGGTACTTACAGGTACAACTCTACATAACATTACGTTATCAATAAGGCCATAGGTAGGTACCTAATAGACATGAAAATGTTTATGTTACATTCACACTTACTTAAGTTGAGTTACGCAAGTAGGTACCTATGGATGGTATTCTTTTAAAATAATAATTATTCATGTAAGTGTATGTGCAGTTGCCTTAAAAGAAAGAAGCTGATTGCCGATCCCGGCGCGGCAGTAGGGCTTACACATAAAAAGTTATATTATCAAAAACGTATGCTAGGAATTAACCGCTAGTCATCGATATAAGATAACTTACTTCTAGATACCCAAACGCTCCCCAAACCCAGTGGAGTGAGAATTACTAATCCTACCACACAATACATGCCATATAGAAAAAGCCAAAGTATTCTAATTTTCTTTCCCAGCTATGACTGGGTCGAACAAGGGCGTACCCAGGTAGGAGCAGGGGGGGGCAGCTGCCCCCCCCTAGAAGATAAAATAAACGTAAATTTTCCTGCCAAGTGGGAATTAAAAACGTGTTACTTACTTACTGTGCGCAATATGAAGTGTTGGAAACAAAGTATCTTTTCTTTTTAGTCAGATATTTTGATTTCATATTCTTTTATCTATAATGTTTCAAATGTTTCAATATAACCCAACCGACCATCATCTCGGAACAGGTATGAGCTGCCCCCCCCTAGCTGAAATCCTGGGTACGCCCTTGGGGTCGAAGTAAGTAGTTTCTCAGTTCAACCACATCGTATACCCAACATAGCTCGCTAGGGCGTCACCTCACCTCTCGTCTCGTTCACCGTCGATCGACGACCACTCACGTAAAACCTGTCCCCAGTCTGCCCGCCATTGTGGCCGAGAACGCTGGTTTGTGTTACCGCGCTTTTCATCCAGTAGAAACTCTACAATAAACTTATCCCGAGTTTTCCCGCGAAAGGTAATTTCCGGTTCCTTCGGGCTGTGTTCCGTTTTTAAATTTATGGTTATCCGTGCTTGTGATTGTGTTTTGTTTTAGTTGTGGAATATTTTAAAGCCGGTGTGTAGAGTTTACCGTAAGCCTATTTTGTTTGCTGTGGGAAGCATTTCTGCCGCTTTTCAATGGTAGTATGTTTCTTTGAGGCTATTGGTGGATTGGTGCACGTGTACTTAATACATCTATATAGACGAGTTATGCCGTTAGTTCGTAACTTTAACTTGTTTATCAACTGACGCTATCGTCTTGTAGACTTCTGTACAATCACGTAGAGGCCGTACCTATAAACAGGGAATAACATCACGTTCTTTTAATGTGGATGACGAATTAACGAAGTTATTAACTTCGCTGGTGACTTAATCGATTGTTAAACAACTCTAAATTAATTTAAGCGTCAGTATATTTTCTGTAAACTAGGTATACTTATCTGTGACTAAATAGGTAAGTACTTAAAGTTAGTATAACTTCATAATTAAGTATAAGTTAGTACTTACTTACTTTATTAGTTAAGCATTTACATATTAGTTAGTCATTTACTATATTGAAACAAGTGCACAAGTACTTACCTAACCTAATATATTAAGTATGTGCGTATTAGGTACTACATACCTAACGTGACCATTTATTTTTTTTATCAAAGCGGGACACCTGCGGAATTTCATTTTTTATATTTATCTAATCATTTTGTAAAGTTGGTATGTTTAGGATACCTAAGTACTTACTATGCTTTTATAAATATACCAGACACTACATAAATCCGAATCACTTTTTTACGAATATGAAAATAACGTTTTTTTAATTATGAATTTCATAGTTTTAGTAAATTTTAAGTTTCCGAATAACAAAAATTACGTAAAGTTGATAAACGAAATTTCAAACAACAGATTTATTAAAATGACCAAAGTAAATTTTACGAATCTTATAATTTCGATGTTTTAACGATTTTTTACTATATCGAATTGTTTAAATAACAAATCCCGAAGATTTAATATTCCGAAAACACAAATCCCCGAATAACTTAGTTAACAATTTAATATTTTTTTTGGTTTGCTCGGCTTTGTTTTTCGACATCTTTGTGCACCTAAACGCTCCTCCTCGCTTTGCTCGTCGTCGCACCTATCTTTAGGTTTAGGTTCTAAGGTTTTTTAGGTTAAACACCGTAAAAAGCCGAGCCATTGTTTTGCTCTATTGTGTAACTTAACAACAAATACTACAAATAGTTTTCTATTTAACAATATTTTTACTCCGCTCCGCTTTGTTTTTCGATATCTATGTGCACCTAACACGCTCCTCCTCGCTTTGATCGTCGTCGCACCTATCTTTAGGTTTTGGTTCTAAAGTTTTTGAAACGTTCATTTTATTTACAATTATCATATTTTCGGTCCGGATTTGATATTTTGGTGATTATAATAAATCTGTATTTTATTTTTCGTATACTAAAGTAATCGTATTTTTTTACGTTTGTGTATTTAACAATCGTAATAACAAACCTTCGTGATTATTATATTTATCTAAGTATTCGATTTTTATAAATCTATATTTAAAAAATTGTTATTGCAATATTTTGATAATTAGGTACATATTCGGTGTTTCAAATTCGGAAAATAGTTTTTCGGAATTTTTGGGTGTTCTCATACCAGACGCTTCAAAATTCTTTAACATCATATTTGATTTTTAAAATAATTTGAGTAGTTTAATTTAAAGTTCTTATCAATAGTGCATGTTATCTTATTTTCACATTCATAAAAGTTAATACAGATTACTTTTTTGGAAAACATGTACTCCCACGCATTTCTTATTTGTTAGAAGAGCGAAATAAATTTATATACACGATAGAGCAAGAGGGAGTCAATGATCGTCACTGAACGAAGTTACTCGCGGAGTCTCGGTGGAACTCGGACTCATATTACTCTCCCTATAGTCTATGTGAGTAAGTGATAAGAAGATAATTCATTGTCTCAAGTGATTAAAAGAAAGAAAGGAAATATGGGATGAAGTTACAAAATGTAGGTAATTTAAATTATCGTTTGGTCTGTTTAAGAAAGCGGGACATTTTTGCCCTCGCGGGGGACAGCGGGACGGACAGCTTGAAAGCGGGACTGTCCCGCCCAAAGCGGGACGTATGGTCACGTTATACATACCTAGTTAAGTTATTACATAGGCAATCCTATGGTATGTTTTCGTTTCAGGTTCTTTATGTAGTTAATTAGGTTATCATGGAAAAGTTTCAATCGTAGTAAAATATGTTAAGTACCTACCTACTTACCTTAATTTGTTCTATTTTAATGTAATAAGTACTTACAAATAAATAAAAAATCTATAGTTAGTTACATAGGGAATGTGCACTACTATACCTTACGAAGAACTACGAACAAATACTTAGTTACACCTACGTTCAAAGGGCAATCACTTTAATTGGCTCAAATTGTTACCACCTATTTGATCACGATTATAGATAGACGCATAATTTGTATGAACGAATAATTGATACAAGGCGTGCCACAGGTCACAATGTCATCTAATAAGTACCCCACAAATTCGCTTCCCTTTGAATATTGGTAATACCATAGACTAATATGGTAATACCTACGTAGAAATGGTAAATGTATTGCAGTTGCAAAACCTACCCGAACCCAATCAAGCTAATCGCCTATTTGATCATCCTTATTCCAGCATACTATGGGTTGGATAGCCCTGTCGGTGTTAGTCCTAGTCTCCGAGGCACAGGCTCAGGAGGTCTGTCTGTCGGCTGAGGAGGACCCGTACCTTCTGTTCGGGACCAAGACCGCCTACAACTTCGCTCACACCGCCGGGATCTCGACCACCCGCATACAGGATGTTATTGGTGAGTATAAGTACCTATAATAATCTAACCTAACCAACGTTACAACGTTTACAATCTTTATATAAGTATATGGTATGTATGTATATATATAAGTATCTATTATATTTGTATGTATGTATCTAAGTATTTATTATTAAAACATAAAAAATATCACTAGTATTTAAATGCAATACGTGTACACCTTCCTCTTCTACTCAATAAGTCTCTCATTCACTCTAAGGTTGCCTGGAAGAGATCGCTTTTAGCGATAAGGCCGCCTATTGTGCTTACTCCGTTTGTAATTTAATGTATGTTGTGTGTTTTGTTCAATAAAGTTATATTGTATTGTATTGTAATGTAACGTCTGACAGTCGCATAACTTTCGGACTATCAGATTTTGATTAAAAAATACAATTCGAAAGTCTTTCGAGATTATAAACACATAACGTCATAGACACAATAAACTTATAACATCCCTTTTTTCGGCTGTTAAAAAGGCATGTGGCATAAGCTTTGTTGACAACTCATTTACTTACAGCCACACACCCTAAAAGCATAAAAGAAACGCATAAAAGTTTAAGGTCGAGCTTGTCGTTTGGCTTTAACGAAGCTTTCAAATACTAACTATAATATTATAAATGCGAAAGTAACTGTGTCTGTCTGTCTGTTACTCTTTCACGCCAAAACTACTGAACGGATTTGAATGAAATTTGGCATACATAGGGTCTAGACCCTGGGAAAGAACATAGCTACTTTTATCCCGGAATTCCCACGGGAAAACTTTTTAAGGCGAAGCGAAGCGCGCGGGCACAGCAGTACACTTATAAATGCACTTGTGCCTATATTTATTTCTTCTCTTGGTCATAAATTTATAGAATAATGTAGGTAGGTACTTTACCTAGGTAGCATAATAGTATTCGTGACACGGCTGTGAAACATTAACTTAATGTGCACAGAATATGGTCATTAGGTAAGTGTAGGCCCCAACTTCCTGCAATTTAGTGATTTCTTCAAATGAAACCAAAAAAGTTTACAGTTAAGTTCAAATACGAGTCTATTCTTAATTTCATACGATTAACTATTTTAGTATATTACGAGCATACCTACGTATATCTGATAGTATTTAAGATATATTGACTATTGGTACCAAATCTGCCGTTCTGGCCAACTTTTCGTCCACTAACACTAGTCTAATGAACGTTTTCATAATTTTTAATAGGTAAGTACAGTACCTACGTAACCTACCGGCAAAGATTGAGTGACTTAGTTAATCCTTAATGACTTTTGGGAACTTTGCCAACAACTCTTTACCTACTAAGAAAGTCTTGACCGTAACATATACTACCGTAAGTATAGTAACTATATGTAAATAGTAAGTAAGTAAAAATAGTAAAAAAATGATTATTTGCACATAAAACACATAATAAGTAAAATTTAAATCTTATTTTACAAAACAAAAAGTATTTTTGCGCACATCTTATATTTAAAATCACAAAATGAACAGGGGCCCCCGAACTAAGCTTTGCCCGTATCTCGGGGTACCATTAAAAATCAAAATCTTATTGAAAGTAACATCAGTAATATAAAATAAAATGTAATATTCTAAAAAAAAATATTTAGTTATAATAAAAATATATGAGCTAAGTTTATCTCACTCACTCACTTAGCTACATATATAAATCATATCAAACTTTGAAGGTACTAAACACTTAAGTACAACAAACTTAATGTATAATACACTTTAGAAATAAAATTGCCTCAATAAACAATTCAATATAAGTACCTTATGTACGTACTTATATTATTTTATTAATGTTAGTAGGTAAGTAAACAAAAGTTTCTGTAAGTACTTAAATGTTTTTCCAATCTCACCGCATCGAATGCATATATTATGGCATACATGCCTATTAATATTTAATTCAGATCCATCCATCGTGTAAAGAAGCGAAGGGGTCACAGTAACATTCAATTCGACGGTTTCAATCTAGATACAGTAATACCTAGACAGGCACTGTGCCTAATTGGCAGTCCAGCCTTTCGTCGAGCGAATCCGGTATGAGATCGATGTAGAATAGACAGAGTTATATCACGAGTGGACTATTCAGAACACCGGAGCAATCCGGAACTTCCAAAGCAATCAGACAGTTCCTATAGGTAGGTAGGCAGCAGGCAGTACTTAACTATCCATCTCTTTTTTAAAGGTGCACATTGGGCTCAGTTTTTCACTTCAGTAAATATTAGTAAAGCATTCAGCCAATCACAGTGCTGAATTCCATAATCAAGTTCAGCTTCTACTTTCTCAAGTGTAAAACTCCCTGTGGATCACACCTCTCTATGCATATTTCTTTAACTATTATTTACCAATCACTACTATGTGCTTATGTATATTTTCTGGTAAATAAGCAAACTGAAAATTAGGAATAAATAGAGGCTATATACTTTACGCTTCAGGAATTTCCAGGCACCTCTGAATAGCGCAAGCCCGCATTCGATGCAGTAGGGAGGTATTACGAGGCACAACACAGATAGTTAGGTAGCCACTGTACTGTGCTAATACCGGGATAGGTTGACCTAGATTGAGTTTTTCTCTCGCATGGAGTAACTCCCTCTGGGGACATTGTTGATGGAAATAGCCTCCCCCCACGCTCGAGTGGCTCATTGGATAGGTCGACCATTTTGTGATTAATGCGACGTGAATGTGTGTCATCAAGGAATATAACATAGTTGTTGCAAAAGTGGTATGATGAGCGGAAAAGGAGATTCAGGGCCAGTCTTTCGGACCAACTTTTGCTATTGCAAAGAACATTCATAGTAAAAAAATACACGTGACCAATAAAGTTTTTTGAACGTATTTATACGTTTACGGATACGTTAATAAACGCAATAAATGATGTGTTAAACCTGCAAAGTGGGTCTATTGACATAATTCCAACACAAATCCAACGACCAGCTACATAAAATTTATCGCCAGTTAATCCCTTCCCTTCCTATACCTAGGTAGGTATGTAGGTATAGGTAAATTACAGGTAGCGATCAAATTGTAAGTAGGTAAATAGATTTCCAGGATGATTGATCATGGATCTAAGTACTAACAGTAGGTATGATGAATCACCATGCATGGTTAGTATTGTATATCTCTACCTACTTACTTGTGCTTACACAAACACAATGAAGCTATCAACTGGCAATACCCTACCTACCTGCAGTAAACGATTGGCCATGTGCTACCATGGAATACAAATAATGCTCACATAACGCCTAACAATGTTAACCGTTATTATCAGAGCGCGGTATATTTATACGGTCGCTGATATAAAGAAACCATAGACTAATACACTAATAAGAAACCAAATGGAAATAGGAGACTGGGAGAAATAGCTCACTCTAATCGAAGGCTTTTTAATGCTCTTTGCTAATCTAAATAATGTGCAAACGCTGACTTTGTCCCTGAATATATTAAATTCCTAACGTTCTCGCAAGAGTGCATTCGTATAGCTAAACGACTTTGTTTTTACGAGTGTATTTACTAAGATCATTGTAATTTAAATGGGAGTATTACCAGCCGACAAACAGCTCAGTTGTTTGGCTGATATTGTAAAATATATTCGTTTTAAGGGTTATTGTAATCGAACACTTTAATTACATAGTACTTAATATAATTTTTCCAGGATGCAGTCCAATAGCGTTTTGGTCACTGAACCGGCACGGCTCCCACAATCCCGAGCTCAACGAAATAAACGAACTGCAGAGACTCCAAGACTTGCGGGACAACATCATCGCCAACTACAAGAATGGAAACTTTAGGAATACTAACGTAAGTACATGAAGTTACCATCATCAGCTAATAGTCGGCAATTGGTGTCCGTAGGCATCTCTCAAAGAGCTACATAAGGACATTTCACTCCGTCATCGGCATTCCTTGTCCATTTAGTCCAGTCAATAAATGACCCAAAAAGAATGCATCATATTTTCTAAACCGATTCATAAACGAAAAAGATGAATAGGTTAGAAGTTGTAGATTTTTAAATTCCCTTTTAGAATATATATAGATATGCTGGTTAATGTCCAACCCGCCTAAAGTTACGGCTATTTTAAACTTGAAAAAGTTACTGACATAACTCACCGAGTTAGTGAGCTTAAGTGTAAGTAAAATAGCTGTAACTTTAGACGGGTTGGACATTAACCAGCATATCTATATATATTCTTAAAGGAAATTTAAAAATCTACAACTTCTTTCCTATTATTTTTTTTCGTTTATGAATCGGTTTAGAAAATATGATGCATTGTTTATGAATGTTTTGACTTGAATAGATTTTTTTTGTGAATTTTAACTTTTTCAGTGGGTAATAACTCGAAAACGGTTAGGAATTAGAAAAAGATGTATGATATAAAAGTTGTAGGTAATTTAAAGAACTCCATTTTATGCTTTGAAAATATTTCTCTGCGATGCATCATTTTCGAGATATAAGCGAAAAACCAAAAATTCGTACCTTTACCCCCCTCTCCTCCCCCCCGCTCATCACCTAGGAGTCAGGACTTTTGATATGTTAACAACCTAAGCCCCCTGAACAAGTTTCTGAAGGAATCGCTTAGTTACCTGCTCACGCACTCTACACCTCATTCCTTGACTGGACTAATTCCCGCAACAACACCAGATATTTATGTCAAACAATATCATCGGTTTAGCGTTTTCGAGGGCTTACCACTTTACGTCTGCCTCTTATACCCTGACTACACCTATCGAGTAGAGTGACCACTTTCATTGGTCGAGGATCGGACAAGGATGACTCGCCATTCTACTCGGTAGGTGTAACAAGGATAATAGAGTCTTTACATTAGCCTTCATAAGGACTATTTTATCTGATTTCGAAGTGCCTTCCCATTACGCTCCCCTAATCAAGCCACTAACAAACGCTATCAATCCCCAGCAACGCATGTGCACATCCGACGTGAACCTGCTAGAACGATGGCAGTGGAGCGCGCGGCACACGGCAGCTAGCGCGGGCGAGCTCACCAGCGAAGGCTACGTCACCGCGCAGAACCTGGCGCAGGCCTGGAGGCAGCGCTACCCGGGGCTCTTGACTGACAATAGACATGATTACTTGGTGAGTGGAGAGTAAGCTAGTTAACCCAGACCCAGATTCTTTGGGAAGAGCGCAAGTGAGACATGATGCAGATAAGTAAATAGTTACCTTACTATAGGAAGCAGCCCTATCACAGTCTATTGACATCGGTCCGGACCTCTTGGATAAAGAGTGACTCTTATTTATCTTCCATCTGGATAGCCCACAACGTAAGTAAAAAGCTGGCTACAGGAAACAGTGATAAAGAACCTGGGCAGATTCTGATCGTTCAAAACTTCTAGACTCTCATATACGCTTATTGCGCTGACTAACAATCTAGACCATCTAGTCACTCGTGCCGGTAGCAAATGCTCAGTCGTGAGTCTCCTGTAGCGGTGGCAGTGGAGCGCGCGGCACACGGCGGCGAGCGCGGGCGAGCTCACCGGCGAGGGCTACGTCACCGCGCAGCACCTGGCGCAGGCCTGGAGGCGGCGCTACCCGGGGCTCTTGACTGATAATAGACATGACTACTTGGTAAGAGACCAGATAAAGAACGGGTCTTTTACCTATCTTCATTTTGGATAGCAGCTTCTGGATTCTGGTCTTTCGTAACACCCGTAGCTGCTTGACGCATAGTATTATGGAATTCAAGGTGCTGATTACTATAATAATATGGTGAGTGCCGACAGTCTTTGTTTACAACACTCTCGAGTCTAGACATCGGCTGACGGTTTATTATTTTATAGCTGGAAAGTGAAGAGCTGACAAGTGAAGGCTACAGAACCATCTTTAAATACATAAACATCAAACTGTGAACGGTAGAAATTCCGCTCTCTCCTATTATAACTCCTTATAAACTAAAGCAAAATCATAACACTGAATCCCTACTTATGTGTTTCCAGTTCAAGTACCTGAACGACCGTAGATCGACGAGCTCATTCCGCGCCTACACTGAGGGTCTCTTCCGTGCGCAGGCGCAGGACCAAGACATACCGAATGCTAGCGACGAGAAATTACTCACGGTGAGATGAGCTTTCATATTTATTGTAACTTTGTAGCAAAGGTGTAACAATGGCCTTACCGCTGAACATAACATAAAGTACTTATCCTTATCAGAGTTCCCTGTAGTAAAACAAAGCAATTTTATTTCAGCCCTACAAGTTCTGTCCAGCATGGACGAAAGATGTGGAACAGAATAACGAAACCACATCCTACCAGCTCATCTTTGAATCTAAGCAGGAGTACAGAGACGTAAGTACATAATTACATATTATGAAACAACACACTGTACATTGCAACAAAAATAAAACCAACTCAGCATTACCGTTCCATAAGTCACAGTGTTCAGCCAAGGAATTAAACATACTTTTTGCCCAACAAAACATAAACCTATGATTAATTAAAAGAAGTTGATGAGGACAACATAAATAACTTAATATTCCTTGTCTCCACAGATGATCAACAACATCTCCCTCCGGCTCGGGTTCAACTATGAGATAGACAAGGAGAGCATCAAGCGCATGTACCAGATGTGCAGATACAACAAGGCGTGGGACATCGCGCAGATATCGCCGTGGTGCGCTGTGAGTAACTATTTCATATCTTATTATGTCTTTGAGCTCTAGGTATAACCCTGATCAGGGTCTCTGGAGCTGATGATGATGATACCTAGAAACAATGTAATAAATCAAATCTGCATGATATTCAGTTGGGTTACAAAATAATACCTACCAAAGTGGCAGCTGTAAATAAAATGAGACGCTCGACTACCGTGAACAATTTTATGGGAACAATGGGTGTAGCCTGATCACCTACAACCGTGATCTTGACCTCGTTACCTTTTAAATAAAAACCCGTGGGATTTCCGGGACACATGTATTCCGTTATAAATTAGGAATAAAAAACTCAATCGAATTTACTCTCCCATTTCCAGGCCTTCACAAAGAGTGACCTGCAACGTCTAGAATACGCAGAGGACCTGGAGACCTACTATAAATACGGTTACGGCTCTCCGATCAACCAGAAACTCGGATGCGGCTTAGTTAAAGACATGTTCGACTTCTTCCAACATCAAATTGAAAGTGGAGGTGAGTGTCATGAGTTCATGACTTTCAGCTGAGACTATTATAATGGATTTCACTCTAATAATCGAACATCCGTATTAAAAGAACTCATAAGAATCTGCCAGATAAATATCTGACCCCACGTTCCCCGATACGTAAGGTTTATTCGAATTGAGTCGATTCGAAATACAAGGAAGCATTTATTTCTGATTGACATTGAAATTTGTGTGTTTCGCGGCTATATACAAACTATACACATACTACAAACCCTTTTAGTCCAACTCTACGAATGCTGCGGTTAACATCAACCCCTAAATTTTCCCACAGATATCCCCCAACAGCCCCGAGCTAAAATCTACTTCACGGACGCTCCCACCCTCCTACTCACTCTGACGTCACTCGGCGCTCACCGGCAAGTCACTCCGCTGACGGGCGACAACTACCGGACTCAGGTGCAGCAGAGAAAATGGGTGACGTCGACTGTCGCGCCTTATAACGCGAACCTCGCCGCCGTGTTGTACAAGTGAGTTGTAGTATGAGATAAGTAAAATCTAAGAAAGAGCGAGTAAGGGAACCGGATGCGATTTTTATACATTTCTCAACATCGTCGACGCGTTTAAATATGTTCGATGATGGCCGTCGGTGCCTTACAAGTCACAACGACTTTAAATATTTGTAAAAAAATAGACATTCCCTCAGCAGCCATCTTGAAATCAAAATGGGGGAAGAATATCCGTTAAATTCTATATTCTATTACAGTTAAATTAGGAAACAATAACTTACCTTCTTATAAATATCTTCTCAATTTCCAGATGCGATCCAAACAGCAACTACCAAATCCAGGAGAAATACCAAGTGCTGTTTCTTGAAAACGAGCAACAAATGGTTTTAGACAACTGTCGCGTCGGCCTCTGCGATTGGTCGCTCGTGAAACAGAAATATGGCAACACCTCAAGCTGTGATATGCAGTTTTGCAACGCCGCAAATTCACTCAACAGCTTATTCGGTATTAGCTTGGCGTTGTTAAGTTTGGTTGTCCGGTACATTTCTGTTTAAGTTTATCTGTAAAATGTTAGAAAACAATTTAATAGAGTATAGCTTGTACCTGTTGTATATTGTTATATGTAGATTCCAAAGTTTAATAACCCACCCAAGCCATTCATACTATGTAGATACCAACAAACTAAAATGTATGATATGCGTAACTTTAATCATAGAATCGTAAGATAAATTTGAATGAAATACTTGTTGACTATGTTTGTTACAATTTCTATTAGTTTTAAGAAACCCACATTTTTTATATTAATTATGTACTTACCTTATTTTTTACTGTTGTTAGTGTCCGTAAGCCAATATACATTTATACCACCGTTAAACAAGAATTGATTCATGAAGTATACAACATTTTATTCGTATTCCTGTTTTCATAGTATGTTGATGTTAAAGATGTTTTTATCTGACTGTTAATACCTACTTATATCTTTACGGTCTTATTCATAAAAAAACCTTAAAGTAGGTTTACTGAGCTCAATAGTTACGGAACTCATTAAGCCTATTTGAGGTTTCGTAAAAATCTCTATTCATAATAGTTCCGTAAACCTTCAGTAACTATAGTGATGCTAATAGATTTCACAGACCAAACATTTTGACATTTACCCTATTAAGTTGCCGGTCCGACGAAACCATAAACAAAAATAGCGAAAACTTTCATTCATTTATCAATCTCTATTATCTATGTTAGCCACGGTGCGGCACTTAAAAAAGTTTACGTTGGCTTAAAGGCGCAGTTGGCCAAGCCAAAACCCACAAAAAAAATAATTAAATTTTTACGTTACCATGGCAACTTATTTTCAGCAAATATTAACTCACAACAAATGTCAAATCGTCAATAAAGCAGAACAGCTGTTGACCGGCCGCCATGTTTTTGTACAAGAGGAGGCTTACGGAAGGTGTATAGTAGGGTCCAGCCAACTTTAGCATATCAAGGTTTTACGAATCAGTTGGAGAGTTCTTTAGCGCTATTGATCGTTTATGAATAAAGTTTTTTTGACATTTGCTTATAGCAGGCCTATAGGTCTCCCGTAACTTTTTATGAATAAGACCGTTATTGTATTATATTTGTTTGTTAATAGTGTCTTGCAAATTTAAATACCATCATAGAACTAGGACCGTCATATAAAAATAAATGTTTTAAAACTTAACCACTTATAATTTTCTGCTATGCACGTACCATAAAGTAAAAACATTATAAGTTGCAAATTTTATATATTTTACATAAAAAACAACAAATGGATCCACCAAGTATACACAAGAACCACAAAAATATGGTTAGTTACAGAAATTACGAGTACCTACTTCATTGCCACACTTTAGAGTATGTTTTCAAAATATTTACACTTCTGTGTTTACTGGTTATTCTGCTAATGATACCTAACAATGCAAATTGTTTACAAACTGTATTGTGAATAATCTATCAAGTATCAAGACTGTTATGCTGAGGAACATTTGATTATTAACTTATAAATAAGTTTTCTGTTTGGCAGAATATTGGAAGATAATACAAAGATTCAAATTGTTAATTCATATGCTAAATACATGACACAAAATGTTGTGTTTCCCTGTTTACCACAGTAGTATTATAATTATCACCCCTTGACTTACAGTCATGTCATCATAATGATGGTTAAATGCTTTAGGGATTGGCATGAAAATTGCTTATTTTTCCTGAAACTTTGGAGTAAAAAAAACTAATAAATTAATTATAATTACAAACAGTTTTGCGCAGTAAAACTTAGTTAATTTGCGTACCTACCTAAATTAATATACACCTATCCTAAGTGCAATAGCAGTCCTATTATACTCACTCATTCCTACAATTCCATCCTTTGGATACTAAAATCTTGATAACTCTTGTTGTACAAGGCAACCTAATTTTTCGTTTTAAAATATGCATGCCACCAGTGCTTCACAGCCCAAACTTCTTTCCATTTATTAGATACAGAATAATATATTTCCAACTAAAGTTTTATAGAGCTTTTCCAATATGAGAATAGATGTTATTATAAATTTAATCATAACATAATACCTAATATGTGTTTGTCCGCGTAACATGACTGTGTCTTATTTATATTAAAAGATGGTACTTGAAACATGCCGTCTACTTATAATTAATCCCGGCACATAATATCACTAGATATAAAAGTTCTTTCTAATTATATAGCGTCCTTTTTATATAGTGATCAAGGATATTAGGGCTACGAACGACATCAAGTTATGCTTTATAGTGATTATTACTAATATTGATTATAGACACATTAATTTAATACATTAATGTAGTTTGAAGCCATGTTTTGAGGCAATCATAAATTAATTATATATGATTAATTCCGGTTTTTGTTATTGGGCAACTCAAAAGACAAGCCGCACGCGTTTACTTAATATACAAGTATATGCCTAACTCTCAGAATAAAAAAGCGATCAGGCCATGATTCGATTAACATTTTATGTACGTGGCTTTGGCATGCAACTGACCGCATTACATCAACCAAGAGTACACGCTAACTACACCGATAAGCTAACAATTTGATAACCTAGTGAGCAAATTTATCACGCGCCATCTTGCGCACTGCTCGAGCTAACATTCCTAGTCCTTTTACCTGAGCCACTGGCCGACTTGTTCTTTGGCCGTTTCCTGCCGTCACTGTCGTCTTCACTGACGCTGTTGCAGCGAGGTTTGGGGCTCATCATAGTGTCTGAGCTGACAGAGTCACGTTGGCTTTTCTTGCGTTGCCGTTTCGGCACAGTTTCTCCGAGCATCATTTCGTTGAAGAGCCGCTGGCGTCCCTCGAAGTACATGTTGTAGCGTTGGACCACGTCGGGGTATTTGGCCTCGAAGGCGGTGTCTGGGGGCAGGAGGAGCTCCCAGCCTGCTTTCTGCGGGTTGTACTTGGCGCAGCTTCGGATCACTTCTAGCACTTCCTCTGCGGGCAGGCGCACCGCCGCCGCCACTTTACGCCGGTCTATGTAGCTGTGTTGGGTGAATAGGTACAGCTGGAAATAAAAACCATTCATTTAATATTTCATGGTGGTAATCATTACATTAGACGTAGTGGTTGTTGGTTTGATACAAAAATAATGGCATCGAATCTGGAAATTTATAACTAAACTTAGAGCATTCAGGAACTAGAAGTGTGACAAAAGTTTGCATATATCATGCGACCTCTAAGAACCCAGCATCACATTTTATCACAGCTTCTCTAGAGCGTCCTACTGAAACTATCGCCAGCTGAATGCGCTAAATGTAAACATAAATTTCAAAATACGCGCCAGCATAAATTCTATAGGGCAAACGTTAGATGCGCTAAATGTAAGCACAAATCCACTCACCACATGGTCCCTAGCGGCCTGCATATTCGCCGCCGGCGCCACACTGACCCGTGTAAACAGATCACTGGACTTGCAGGTCCAAAGCCCGCGCACGCAGCACCCGGTGGCAGTGAGGGTGGACAGGAGGGCGGCGTCGGGGAGAGGGCCGTCTTCTGTGCGGATGAGGGAGCGCAGCTCGGCGAATGTCATGATTTTTGCTGTGGGCGAGGTGTAGTGTTAGTTTGGAAGGTTTGTTTTGGAAGTTTGGAACATAGTGAGAAATGGACATAAAAATGTTGTCGACCAAAAATATGTTCAACGGTTCAACAAACGCCAAATAAAGGTTACGGGTTCGTAACGTTCGTTCGTTTACGGTCTGCCTCCGGTCAACTACAGAATGATCAGCGTTCTCTAGGATTTCTATACAGTATATGCTGAGTCAGCCACCTTTTGCTAGAACAATTACCCACCACAATATTTATGTCTGTATTACATGTAACTAACTAAGTATAACTTTTGTGTCTATGATACTCAGGCCAAGGTACAAGTTAACAGGTTAACATTAGATAAATTATGCTCTCACCACTAAGCAGCAGCCGCCTGGCCTGGTCGGGCGGCGGCTCGGGCGCGGCGGGCGCGGCGTCCGCCTCGTCCGGCGGCGGCGGCGGCACCAGCGCACGCACGTACTCGCGACCACGGAGAGAGAGAGAGCTGCCTTCGGAGAGATTCGCGCTGAAGAGCTTTAGGCGCTCCAACTGGGGGAGGTATAGGGGATTTGTGTTTAATGGCAGGTAAACTTATCTTGTATGTAATTCGTGTTTAAAATACGGAAAATACATCCACCTCAATAAATAATAATCAATACACCCCCAATCCACCACGCATTTTAAGAATGTGAAATGGCGAAAGAGATGCTATTCAGCTGTGCTTTTATATGGTACAATCGCTTGTGAGCTACCTGTCCGTGGAGTTATCGCCGAAATTTTACATTTTAAACTTATTAAATACAAATAAAAAGCGAAATAAAATGAATTAAAATGCTTTTATATTACAGCTCCCAAAACGTCAAGGTATATTTATATTTTTTTTTAAGTTTTCAGCACAAGTCTACAACTCACATCAGCATGGTCGGTGTCCTCGTGATGCCACATGCCGGCGTGCCACGGCTCCTCAGCCGCGCGCTTCGAGATGTAGTCGAAGGTGCTCTCGCGCGCCTTCTTGGCCAGGTCCGTCTCTGCGCGAGAGAACTTCACTGTCACCTGGTAAGGAGAGTGAAAGCTTATGTATTGAAATAGAGATTAATTTGTATCTGTGTAGTGTTCTCATTTAGTTAATGATGATTGATGATCTTTGATTCATAAGTTATATACAGGGTAACCCAACATACATAAAGTACAGTTGATACGTCACTTGGGGAGGCTCCTTTTGTGCATCTATTACAATAACTATATACCGATTTGTTGAAAAAAAAACATTGCATTGAATATGCCTTTCATTCAGCACAAAAGACAAATTGCAGTTCTTTAAAATTCAGCAAGATATTCATGGATCTTTCCCTAAAACTCCTGTAATTAATATCTTAATGTTACCTGCTGTGCCTCCACCTCTTCTTCTTCCTCGTCCGAGTTTTCCGCCTTGTCACTGTCTTTCTTCCGTTTGTCTTGTTTGTCGAAATAAGAATAAGATGGCCGCAGTTGAATTATACCTACAAAGTAAACTCAAATGATCAATTTTGGACATACAAAGGAATATGGAGTACTCTATTTCATATAATGCATCAAACAGTTGGAAGTATAAAACCTTTTGTGCACCCCATAACCAACATAGAATCTACCAATGACAGTGTGGCAGGGGCCCACTGGTATGGTACCTAATTAATGTCTAACTCTTCCAAAGCAACATCTATAGAGTGTGGTCTATGTCAACAGTAAGGCACAGCAAGGACTTAGCATAGCATAACTTTTATAAAAAATGAATGTATCAGCTGTCCAAAACTCATATTACATGCTCTGCCTAGTTTAGGGTAGGATGGCCCAGTGTGACATGTGACACATTATTATTATTATATTATAGTGCCTACCTTGAATAGGAGTACAGTGGAGTTCCTTGTCCTGCAGAATGGCCACAGCATATCTGTCCGAGTCTGTGCAAGGGTTGCTGCTCTCATACACTATCTTATCCATGATCCCATTCTTGAAGTATGTTGACTTTTCTTTATCTCTGTCTTTTATGTACCTTGAAGATTCCTGAAAAGTTATTAAATTGTATTTTATTTTCTATGTAGTGTAGAATATGATGTATATACCTATATTAACATGGGTACATTGTAAAGGATATGGTCAGGCATAAAATCATCAGCTACACCAATAGAAACTAAATCTATGAAACCAAACTAAAAAAGTGTTTCAACTGGCAAAGCATTTAAGAAAGTACATAAACGAGGCTAGACCATTCACATTGGCAAGAAGCCCTATCCAAATGGAAATTTATTGATATTCATTAAAAAGTCCATTGAAAACTGGATGAGTGTGGCTCAGGACCATGCGCCGTGGAACTTGGAGAGACATAAAGCAGGCTATACCAGGGTATACCTGCAGTGGGTTGAAATAAGCTGAAGATTATGATAATGGAATAAAAATGTTTTACTGAAAAAATCAAATTGAAAGGAAGATCTCACCTGAACTCCATCTGTATTAAGGGCTATTTGCTCGCCTTTAGAGTCACAAAACTTATCACTGTAAGTGTCCAGACCCACTTCTAACCGGACAAGCTTGTTTTTCGGTTTTACTGACGCATTTATTATATTTGATTCCTTCCAGTTTCTATTGGCTGGTTTGACTGGATACTGATATATGTACAAGTTTTTAGCCAATGCTTGAGATAGAAATATTGGTATCTGTAAAAGAAATCAGCGTAAAATAATATACTTAAGTACAAATATGGAATGAAAACATAACCTTAACCTGTTCGACACGTTGAAATAATAGAAAGTGTTTTACCTCTTGAACTACAGGATCATCGTCCTCCATATTGGTGTATGTAGAAAAAATGCGCCTATTTTATAATTTAAATTACCAAAATCCTGAAAAATTTAAAATTTTTACAATACAACAAAATTTCGATTTCCACTCCATACGATATTTGACACAGAACACAGATGACGACATGACATGATATGATATGATGACACTGACAGTTTACAGAGAGCTCAGAATAATAATCATTAATATTTTCGACTTAAGCTGCGTACAGTACAACGAACGCCAATGGTTATGCCAAAGATGGATTCGATAAATATCATACAAAATACAGGGCAGATTGCAGAAACGAAGGCCAACGAAACCCGTTCGTTGGCCTTCGTTGGGCCGGTCTGTACGCAGCTTGAGCCAAACTTTTGAATCTGCCATACATACTCAGCAATGTACGTAGGTACGTCTATTTAACATAAAAGGAAAATATTTGTGGCCTCATGTACTTTATTTGAAGTTATTATTCTGAGGAAATATACAGAATATTTTGAATGACGTTTGACACATGTGTTGTGTCAGTGTCAGTGCTCACATTACAAATCTAGTAACTTCCAGTAGCGATCAATGCGCAGACGCTAGTCGTCTCGCGCCCCTCACTTAGACAACATACTTGTAAAATGTAATTGATAAAATCAGTAAATAGTTTGGCCTCAAGAAATCCTGCATTCGTCATTTACCACAACCCCATAGTCACCCGACATGTAATTCTACATACTCTTGGTTCGGTGTATCACAAAAGTTTTGTTTTGAAGTGGTTTTGAAAGTTTTGTTAATTTTTATATGTTATAATTCAGTAGAGTGATATAATTCAGGACTATAAATTATATTTATGTACAACAAAATAAATTTTATAATATGCTAAAGCAATTTTTATGAATAGTATGCGTTATGAATACTTTTAAAGTGTGATTCCAAAAGTCGAGTAGGAATTATTAAGATTTCAGCAAGGAAAAACAACAAATATCATTTAGAATAGATTTAAGAGGGGTTTTTCGTTGCCTATGTAGTTGTAGACAGAATCCTTCTAGCAGATAATCATAAATAGGTAACAATAAAATATGTATAGCTACTGATAACTCTTCCTTCCTGTCTACTTATTGTATTTTAATCTACTATGAAACACAAAATGAAACGAGTCATGGGCTGGGCAACTAGATTGAAGTGCTTTGATTGTATTATCATAGTTATTTGTATGGTAGCTTTATTTATTTACTCATCAAAATTTTACAATGCAGAAAATGTTTCATCAAAGATTCCTACTCTACTTTGGTGGACCCCTGAGTTTCCTTCTCATGAAATAGAATTAAGCTGTCCAAATTATACTTATTGCAATGTTCTAAGTGACAAAAACAAAGCAAGACATTCAGAAATTGATGCTTATTTGTTTTATGGAAGTGGCATGAATTTGAAGAATTTACCAATGCCCAGAAATGTTGATAAACACATTTGGGGTTTGTTCCATGAAGAGTCACCAAGAAATGTTCCCGAGCTCATGCATCCACCATTCCTGCAGCTCTTTAATTACTCTGCAACATTCAGCCGGCACAGTGATGTTCCACTAACTCTGCAGTACTTGAAGACAATTGAAGATATCACAAGTAATGAATATTTTATTAGTACAAAGGAAAAGAACTCCCTCCTGTCAAGCATAGCCCCAATACTGTTTTTGCAATCAGATTGTGATACAGCCACAGAAAGAGAGCTATATGTAGAGGAACTGATGAAACATATTGCTGTAGATTCTTATGGGACTTGCTTGAACAACAGAGAGCTACCTCATCAATTCCAAGAAGATTACTTAAATAAACTAGATGATAGTGATTTCTTGAAATTCATTGCACGCTACAAATTTGTGATAGCCATAGAGAATGGAGTTTGTGAAGACTATATCACAGAGAAATTGTGGAGGGCATTAAAAGTTGGGACAGTTCCTATCTACTTTGGGTCTCCATCAGTTACTGACTGGTTACCTAATAATAAATCTGTAATACTCCTCACTGAATATCCAACACCCACATTGATGGCAAGCCATGTACGGAATTTGTTGGCCAGTGATAGAAAATATGAGGAATATTTAGAACACAAGTTGAAAAAAATAATCACAAACAAAAGATTGATACTGGAATCTGAGACTTATCCCTACCAGAGTGATACTTTAATGGCTGTAAATGAGTTTGAATGTTTAATTTGCCAGATAGTACATGAAAGAAGAAAGGGTGTACAAAAGCAGTCCATTGTATCTAAAAAGCATTATGATTGCCCCAAACCCATGTCTGCTCTAACACTATCTGCTAATGACAGAAACAGTTGGATTTATACTTGGGAAGTAGCATTGAATACTGCAGAATCGATTTATCAAAAAGTTATGAATACAAGGTATTAGAATAAGAAGTAACATATTTTGTAATATTACAGAGATTTTGTAATTACTTTTATATGTAAAAAAATATAAGTACATTCCATTTTTATATTGTCTTTTATTGCATACCGCTAACCATAGGTACCTACTAAAAATACCACATGCTAATTCCGATAGATGGCGATTCATCATTGGCCTGTTCCAGCCTGTATACCTGGCAGGTGGCTGGCTATCTTGGGACTCTCCCACGGATCTGTTGTTATACCTATGTAGGTATAATAAATATTATAGGGTAGTGCTGGCTCCGCACTTTTCGGCTCTTGCAGTATAAAAGTTTTTTCTTAAAAATAAATCAGAATAATTACGGACGGCTTTCCTCTGTCAGATTCAAGCTTCTCTTTATGGTCTAAGCAGAAGGTTGGGAGAATGCATCAAGGCACAGAGTACACTGCGAGAAGTTTGGTTGTACAACACTGTCACGTAATTCACCATCTAGTCTATGATCACCACTGAGGAAAAAAACACTAGTAATCACGTCAAAATAATCCAAGGAAAATTGGAAAATCAGAGGAAAATCACTATAATATTAATATAGTAGTCTATGAAATTACTAATCATCTGTCTCCTATAGGCACAAAATACTTTGTAGGTTCTTAAATTATGTGTACCTACCATTTACCTACCTTCTTATGTGATGTAAGCCTGCTATCTACCTACACAATTAATTAGCAACGTTATGGTCATGGCCGAAAAACCAGCAACTACTTCCAAATCAGTGTTAAGGATTACATGTGCTTGTATAGTGGTCATTTTCATAATCACTTTATCAGCCTATCAATCGGCCTCACCACCACCGCCAGTAGCACCGAGAATGCCATCCTTGCAGTGGTGGACCGATGGGTTCCCCGACCGACATAGCAACCAGATCATACACTGCTCCAAGCGTGAGGTGTGCCGTGTGACCGACAAAAGACGTGGTCCACTGAAATCTGATGCATACATGTTCTACGCATCTTCCATCGAGATACAAGACCTTCCCTTACCCCGGAATCCCGACAAAAATGTGTGGGCCTTATATCACGAGGAATCGCCGAGAAATATGCCCGAATTAATGCATGAACCGTTCTTAAAGTTGTTCAACTACTCAGCGACTGTAAGTCGACGCAGTAACGTTCCACTAACGTTTCAATATTTGAAAAGTTTGGACAATATCACCAGTGCAAAGTACTTCGTCAGTACAGAGAAAAAGAACTCATATTTGAATTATTTGGCGCCCATATTGTATTTGCAGTCGCAGTGTTGTACGACTACTGAACGAGACGTGTATGTGAAAGAGCTCATGAAATTAATCCCAGTAGATTCTTACGGCGATTGTTTGAATTATAAAAAGCTACCACTTGATATGAAAGAGGACTACTTGAACAAGCTGAACGATGACGCCTTTCTGAAGTTTATAGCAAGATATAAGTTTGTTATAGCGATAGAGAATGGCGTCTGTGATGATTATATCACCGAAAAGTTTTGGCGCGCTATCCAAGTCGGCATTGTGCCTATCTACTTCGGATCTCCAACAATCGAGGACTTTTTCCCCAATAATAAATCTGCAATATTACTAACACAATATCCTAATCCAAAATTGCTCGTAAAATACATCCACCAGTTAAATTCTAACGATAAACTATACGAGGAATATTTAATGCACAAGATCGAAGGAGTCATTTCAAACCATATATTGTTGGATGACTACGCGAAGTATCCGTTTTCAAAGGATGGCAACGTTAGAAAGTTTGAATGCTTTATTTGCAATAAAATATATAAAAGATGGCGTGGCGTCAGGGAGCGAGCTATAGTCAATGAAAGCCATTACAAATGTCCGAAGCCTATATCCGCTCTATCCCTAGCTGTCAATAACGAGAATCAATGGGTCCACGTTTGGGAACATGCGTTACAAACAGCGCAAACACTTTTTGAATATGTTTAAAAACCTTAACTCGAGTTGAGGCTCCTAGATTTCCTTCTAATTTTTATAAGCTTTTTTATACCAATAATGCAAGTATAAGACATTTGTTTGTATTTTTTAATTATTTATCTATGTTTAAAAATAAACAAATGTATACAATATTTCAATATTAATAGTATATTTTTACTTATTAGTGAGTGAATATGAAAAAATAATTATTCTATTGGGCTTAGCACCACTCTGGTATAAGTATTAGTTACGCTAACGTAAACGTTGATTATAAAACTTATCTAAGGGCCTCTACACACCAAAGCCGCTGACCCGGCGGCATAGCCCGGCGGCCTTGTGCCGGCGGGTTAACATAGTACAAAATGAGGCATGATTTTACAAAATGAGGCCGGCGGGTTGAGCCGGCGGCCTGAGCCGCCGGGTCAGCGGCTTTGGTGTGTAGAGGCCTTAACTACGATGCCATTACTGGCAAACTCCGTCTAAAGGCGAGACGGGATGGACTTGATAATGCAGACCTCTTTTGATGACATGCGGAATCGTCTTCGGCACCATTCTGAAAGAAATACAATAAAAGTTTCAACAATACATCCAGAGCCTTCCCGTTATAATGTCTTGCCCATCTGTCCACAACACCGAAGGTTGACGGGTAGAAAAAGCTATTAGAATTAAGTTGGCCATCTTAAAATGTTGTGTGATGTGCTGTATTACTAATAGTAGTCATAATAAACATAAGTACAGTGGAATAAACATAAGTAACTACTGTGGAAGTGCAAATGTATCTATCGTCCTCAATGTGAAGGCAGGTCAATGTAAAATGTGTTAAAATTAATTTCAGTGACTCACACTCATAATGTATGACGAGTGTAAAACTTATTGTGTTGCATCTAGGCACATATTTGATAGATAAATATAGTAAAACTCACGATATGCAGTCGATGATTGGACAGACGGATAGACACAGCGTGCAGCCCGTGCAGTCGTCGGTCACGTGCGGGATGTGCGTTTCCGGGTCGAAGCTGGAACGATAATAATATTATAAATAAATAAATGATAACTATATATATACGGTTTGTAAAGGATATACGATAAGCTCATGGGTATAAAAACAACAGATAAAACAACGTGGGTAACTATGGAAGTAAGGTAGGTACCTAATAAAAAGTTAAGTTTTGCTTGCTTATTTAAATTACTTACATTTTCCAGTGCGTAATATTTAAGTGTTAAAATTATTAAAATCTATTTTTGTCTTTAGAATCGCTGCCGCTGTCTTATAAATACTTAGGTACTTATATTAATAATAATTTAAAGAAGTTAATTATTTCAAAGATAGGATAGCTACTTACTCTATCGCTTGATATCCGGAGTCTGCGCAGGCCATGTAGCATTTACCGCAGTTTATACACATGTCCTGAAAATGAGAAGGTTACTTTTAGCTCGTTGAATAATATAAAAACATCATATTTAATGTGTCATAAGTAGCTTTTATTTAAGTAATCCAATCGACAACAGTGTTTTATGTGTTCCACGACATAGGATTAAATGCCACTATAGTTTCAATGTTTAATCACTTCACAAATAAGCAAAAAACTTTGTTCCTGCATGATAGGTAGGTAACTAGGTAAGTACTTACGTCATCAATCAGAGCAACCACTTGCTTGGTATTATCCAAGTGCTTGTAGGTTCCTATTCTTTCTAACGCTTGGCCCACAATGTTCTCGATTTTCGGCACTTCAATCGCCGGTTCAACCAGTTTTATGGCACTTTCAACCTTGTCATCTTCCAGGATGTCTGATTTTAGTCTGGCAGCGTGCATTATGGCTTCGCGTTTCGCCGCGTAGGGTCCGAAGTGGGCTAACACCTGTAGAATAAATAGATTTTAATTATGTTATTTATTTCAATTTGCCTATGGAACATACTGATTCAGATAGGTAATTATACGAAGAGAGAAAACAGTACCGTAGAAATCCTAACTAATATTATAAATGCGAAAGTAACTGTGTCTGTCTGTCTGTCTGTCTGTCTGTCTGTCTGTCTGTCTGTTACTCTTTCACGCCAAAACTACTGAACGGATTTGAATGAAATTTGGTATACATATGGTCTAGACCCTGAGAAAGAACATAGGCTACTTTTTATCCGGGAATCCACGGGAAATCTTATTAAGGCGAAGCGAAGCTCGCGGGGACAGCTAGTGTTGTATAATTAATTTGTTCAAGTCATATAATTTAAGTAATGTCTTCCTGGAACCTACCAGAATTACTCCCACCTCAGCCACTTGTATTGACAATATTTACTGTAATTGTGATTTTACTAATCATTCTGTAATCAATTGTTTACCATCCGACCACAGTGGGCAAATTATAACGTTTCCTTGTACTTTTGAACGTAAGTCAGCCACTTTCAAGTTCAGACCAGTAACATCATACAGAATTGATAAGTTTAAATCTCGATTGAACAGTAAACTTGGCTACTGTAGAAGCTCTGAAAGAAATCCCAATGATGCCTTTAAGGAAATATTTCAAGGTTTGTCTCAAGAATTTGAAAACGTGTTCACTAAGAAAGAAGTAGATGTTAATTGTAAACTAAGTCTTAATGACTGGGCAACATCGGGAATTTATAAGAGCAGACGTAAATTATATGATCTCTATGAACAGCGTACATTTACTCATGACGATAACTTTAGAGATTATGTAAAGAAATATACAAAGATATTCAAAGCCGTTTGCCACCAAGCTAAATCAGATTATATAAATAGAAAGATTAAAAACTCTAATAACAAGATTAAAACCGTATGGAATATCATTAATACTGAAACCGGGAAGAATAAACCACGTGATTTAAATTTTGAACTTAAAATTAACGATAAAATTGTTTCATCTAGTGAAGAAGTGGCTTCCGTCTTTGAAGATTTTTTCCGTAGTATACCGATAGCTACAACTGAGAACCTTGATTCATCTTGCGCTGAAGCTGAACGTTTGCTAAGAGGGAATGCACCGCCTTGCGATCTCGACTTTCAATTTCATGGTATAAATACACAGACCATAATTACCACTTATAAAGAATTAAATTTAAAAATGACAGAAGATTTATGGGGCATGTCCGTTAAAGTTATTAGTCATGTTATTGATATCCTAGCACCCCACTTGGCTAATCTTTTTAACAGATGCATTGAGGTCGGTGTATTCCCCGATTTGATGAAACTTAGTAAACTAATACCACTTTTTAAATCTGGTGAGAAAAATGATCCCAATAATTTTAGGCCTGTATCAGTTTTGCCAGTACTGAGTAAAATATTTGAAAAAATTATGCTGCATCAAATGCTTTCGCACTTTGGTATTCACGGCCTTCTCCATAACCAACAGTTCGGTTTCACCAAAGGTCGATCTACAACTGACGCTGGTGTCGCGTTGGTCAAACACATATTTAGTGCTTGGGAGGAACGTCTTGATGCTGTGGGTGTATTTTGCGATCTATCGAAAGCATTTGATTGTGTGGATCATGCCACTCTACTTATGAAACTTAAATATTATGGGCTAACTGGCAAAGCTCTTACATTATTGGAATCATACTTGAGCAACAGAACTCAACTAGTTGACATAAATGGAGTGCGTTCGGCTGGCTGTCCTGTCAGTATGGGTGTTCCCCAAGGCTCGATTTTAGGACCATTCTTGTTTCTTGTATATGTTAACGATTTACCGTTTTTGGTAGATAAATTATGTGAGATAGTACTGTTTGCTGATGATACTTCACTTATATTTAAGTTGAAGCGACAAGAAGTCAATTTTGACAATGCAAACAGTACTCTTTCCATAGTTGCTAATTGGTTCACTGTAAATAATTTAGCTCTTAACTCCAAGAAAACAAAATGTATTAAATTCACTTTGCCTAATGTAAGACAAGTAGAGACATATTTGACATTGAATAACGATAAGCTAGAGTTAGTAAATGAAACGGTATTCCTGGGTATTACAATTGACTCAAAGTTGCAATGGGGACCCCATATTGAGAGGATAGCCGGTAGATTGAGTTCTGCAGCTTATGCGGTTAGAACCATTAGACAGTTAACAGATGTAGATACAGCCAGGCTTGTGTATTTTAGTTATTTTCATAGTGTTATGTCTTACGGAATTTTATTGTGGGGACGAGCGGCTGACATTAATCAAATCTTTGTTCTGCAAAAACGAGCAATTCGAGCCATATATGTATTAGGGTCTAGAATTTCATTAAGAGATACGTTTAAGGAAATAGATATACTAACTGTTCCATGCCAATATATCTATGAAAATATTATGTATGTTCGTAAAAACTTAAATTCATTTAGTAAAGTAGGAGCCACTCACGGTATTGAGACCAGAAACAAAAATAAGTTGCTTTTCCCCACACTCAGACTTTCGAAAACAAACACATCATTCATGGGGAACTGTATACGTTTTTATAATAAATTTTCAAATGAAGCAATAAACCTTACTGAGCAAAAATTTAAGAATTATGTTAAAGCTACATTATGTAGTAAAGCTTACTATAGTATAAATGATTATTTAAACGACAAAAACGCGTGGTCTTGTCCACCTCAGCTAAGGCTATTGAAAAAATGAAATGGATATAGGTACTTAAGTAAAATTGTAGGTACTAGATATAAGTAAAAATTGTAATAGATTATAAGGAAAAAGTTGAAAAGATGCTCGAGGAGTTTCTTTCGCCATTTCTTTCCTTCTCAATGACGGGGCCTTTGTGAAATGGTGGTAGATGACTATCGACAAATAATTGTAAAATTTTACGTCGATTAAACCATTTGAATTTTTGAATTTTTTTTTGTAGGACTACGCTGTCACATTGGTGCTGATAGCCCTACGTGTGGATATCTATAGATAGCATTTCTAATCAACAAGGCATCTGAGAGGACTGACATTCTCACATGTTCTTTGGGTGAGTTCGCAAAGGTTATGTTTCATATGTTATGTGTTGATTAGTTTATTGTTTTTTTATTTTTAGTTGTTTGTGTCTTTTTAAGAAAGTTTTTTGTTGTGTTTGTTATTTTTCTTTATTATTGTGTTAGGTTTATCCTGTAAGATAATATAAGTAGTTAATAAATAAATAAATAAATAAATAAAATAAACTTTCTAAATACCTACCTAGTAGGAACCAACTCAAATCGTAGGCATCGCATGCATTTACCATACGAACGCCCCATATACTTAGACCTATAGGAGCTTAACTTATTTTGAAGAAACTTATCTGCATTGATTTAACACCACAGGTAATAAACGCTAAAACACCTACAAACCTTCCCATCATCCCCGTACAGCGTCTGCACGGGTTTCCCCTTCTGGTGCTTGACGGTGGGCGGCGACTGTCCGTTCCAGCCGTCGAGCCCGAGCGAGCGCAGGTATAAGAGGGCTTTCAGACCCGTGCAGTAGTCGTCTATGACGGAAAAGTCTTGGTTTTGGACTGCGCTGCATATCTGGAGTGGAAAAGGATTTCTCTTGAAAAGTGCCCTAGCTAAGTTTAGCACTAAAGTGACTTGTCGATCTTATGCCTATACCGTATACCGCTGCCTCTTTTTATAGCTCACGTTTCTATGTAGAGAAAGACACAATATATAAATGGGCGCCATTACATAAGTAGAAGTAGGCATTCATATAGCGAGATATCGTGAGCCCATTTTCATGTGTTTATAATTAACTATCTGCGTGCGTCAGTACACTACAATTTTAGTATACGAAGACATAATCATACCGAAATGACTGAGCACGCTTATTTTACCATATTTATCCCACTAAGCTATCCGCACCCCATCAACCAACCTGAACAACTGGCGCCCCGCACAGCATAAACGCGAAGGCCGAGTCCGCTGAGTCAATCCCCCCAATACCGAGCACCGGGAAGCCGGGCAGCTTGTTGCCGATAGCGGACACGGCCCGCAGCCCCATCGGGCGCGTCGCGTTGCCTGAGACTCCGCCGTAGGTTGTGCGCTTCTCTGTACCTGTGGGAATGAGGGGGGTTATAAGAATGGTGTGTTTGTCTGTGGTAAGGTGGTAACGTAGGTACCTGATAAATTGATAAACGTAAGTAACGAGTCTTTTCTTTAAAAAAATAATGACAAACATAGTATTAATTTTTCAGTGAGTATATATACATATTATATTTGTATTAATAAATGTACATACCAACAGCTGGCCACGGCGTAGCGTCGGCTTTCACACTCATCAACCCAGACACAGTATTGATGGCCGATACTCCATCCGCACCACCTATAAAACATCATTTTTTAGGTAAGTACCTATGTCAATAAGATAGCAAATCTTACGACGTAGCTTAGGGTTATGTATAGTAGGTATAAGTAGGTATTCGAGAAGATGTCTATTCAATATTGCAGCATAGCCGAGTAGGTAGATATGTAGATACTAAATGAAGTATAAAAATTTAAATCTGCTGCATTTAATAAAAAGTTCTACTGTACATAGGTAGGTATTTTGTTCAAATTACCTTCCTTCGCCGCCATAGCGATGGTGACGATGTCAGTGATGTTCGGCGTTAGTTTCACGAAGAATGGAATTTTAACCGCCTTTCGCACCCACTGGGAGATTCCCTTCACCAGCACTGGATCCTGCGGATGTTAACAAGAAAGTGAGTTTTATTTTTACGTACTAGTAACGCCATCTGCTGGATGGATTAAGTAATGCAGTAGGTGTAATGATCAACCAGACTTCGCTCCAGCAGGCCTGGCCTAAAGAATTAACACTAGATGCAGTCTGAGACTAGGTCGACCAATATTACATCGATGGTGGACTTGTGACAAGTCCTTTAGGGTTATGGAGATGCTGGAGGTGTTGGAGCATCCCCATGCAAAGGGAGGATCCTCCGACCAGGCCGGGTGGTGTGGCCTGGCGGGCAGCTGCCCAACGGTTAGCGTTGGGGATTTCTATATATTGCAGAGTAGGTGAGAAACTTCGAATGCGCGATGTAGGATTTTCATAGTAATTTGCGTAGTTCCCATACATCTTCTCTATATTGCGTTCCGAGCGCCATCTGTTGATCTTCGTCTGAACTAGTGGCTAGGAGTCCGCCACATCACTCCCCCACCGAGACCGGAGGGCGATAGTCTTCAGTGCAGCCGAGAGTCTTGATTGCCAGCCAGTGCCGCGTAGTCCGCAGTGAGTCGGGACTGTGAGTGCGGTGAGGAGTCCCCAGTGAGTCGGGGTGATGCTGCAGTGGCGATGTCCACGGTGAGTCGGGATGAGCCTGCAGTGGAGCATGGTGGCAGAGTGCTGCGTCGACCAGGAGAGGATGGCTCTGCTTGCTGACCGGCCGAAGTGCAGTGGTGCTGTGCCAAGTTGCTGGTGTGGGTCGAGGGTGTGACCAGGCCTGCGCGTTCGCTGCATGCTGGTGGTCATGATGCCCTTTAAGACCGGATGCTGGCTGGTTGGCTCCAGGGGCTGCTTGCCGAGAGTTCTGCTGCACGGCTGTTGAGGTGAGGAGAGAAAGTCGATGGAAGATGGCGTGGAGGCTGCTCTGCGGGTCTTCAGAAGGCTGCGCTGATGTTCTTCACGGGGTCACCAGTATGGAGATGCTGGAGGTGGTAGAGCATCCCCATGCAAAGGGAGGATCCTCCGACCAGGCCGGGTGGTGTGGCCTGGCGGGCAGCTGCCCAACGGTTAGCGTTGGGGATTTCTATATATTGCAGAGTAGGTGAGAAACTTCGAATGCGCGATGTAGGATTTTCATAGTAATTTGCGTAGTTCCCATACATCTTCTCTGTATTGCGTTCCGAGCGCCATCTGTTGATCTTCGTCTGAACTAGTGGCTAGGAGTCCGCCACAGGGTTAAGTATATTAATTTCACTGCTAACCAACTTTTTGAAATCGGTTATGTACCTACGTTTGTTCTACAGGGCATGCTGAGCTGGTGTCTTTTTGACATATTGTTAACTGTATCTTTTTATGTTGTCATAGTTCTGAAGAGTGTCAAATATTCCCCATCTCACCTGCCCACACGCCAGCCCCATGCCCGACTCGCCCATGCCGTGCGGACACGACAGGTTCAGCTCCAGAGCGTCTGCGCCCGCAGCCTCGGCCTTCTGAGCCAGCTCCGTCCAGTCCGCCTCGTTGTAGGAGCACATTATTGATGCTATCACCACCTGGGGGGTGAACATGGTAATGTTAATGACTTCTATATACAGTATTTAACAGATGTTTAGCTCTATCAAAGGCCTACAAAATCTGTCAAATTGAATTTTAAACACTTGTTACCTAAACAATCAATATTTAAAGTTTTTTGTTGTAGTACAGCAAATCAAAGGCAAAGGAAGGCTGAAGGATTTTATTGGTGGTTGTTCTGGAAAGACTTATCTGTTGGTGTTAGAGTCAACAGATATCCGGCTGAGGTGTGGATAAATCATCATCCAACAATCGTATACTGCTGGACATAGGCCTCCACTCTGTTCTCAGCTGATTATGATTGCTTTGGCGATTTTTATTGTTAAATTTCTCCCGGATACACTATTTTGTATGTACCTAGGTAACTTAGTAGGAAAATCCACTATTCACTTTTATTTCGATTGCCGCCCCATTTATACCCCCTTATTCATAGAGAAGTTACAGAACGTTTTAAGTAATAAACTGTTTTGTCCCTCTCCGACAAAGAACAATTTGTTCTTTGACAGAGAGGGACAAAACAGTTTATTAGTTAAAATATATTGTAACTTGTCTATGAATAAGGGGGATAGTCTCTAGCCTACACTTAAAATCCGTACCTTAGTAGGAAAGTCCCTCTTCAGCTCCGCAATACTGCGGCACCAGTACGCCTCGCACTTCTCGGAGATGAGCTCGATGTTGAGGAACGAGCCCTGCGCCGGCCCGTAGTTCTCGCCCGATGTGATGCCGTCTCACTAGGCATTCGAGCCATGACGATACAAACCTTGGTTCGTTGGATCCATCTATAAGTAGCTGATAAAGACCGAGGAGTTGCTTTCGGGTCTTGAATCGTTGATACAGCTGCGCTAGACAGTTTTCCTCCGATCTTCATTCATCCGGTCATCATTAAACCTATCACGCGACTAGAAGAAAGTTCGATCCTTGCTGCAGCCCCATCTATGTTTCCCGTAAGTAAGTTACCTTAGTGGGAAAGTCCCTCTTCAGCTCCGCAATACTGCGGCACCAGTACGCCTCGCACTTCTCGGAGATGAGCTCGATGTTGAGGAACGAGCCCTGCGCCGGCCCGTAGTTCTCGCCCGATGTGGTGCCGCGGACTATGCGGGGTGACACGTTGGTCACTAGGTCCTGGGGGAAAGAGATAAAGGAGGGGTGTTAGAATAATACGAAGAACATACGAGTACCTATATTGTTAGTTTTAAGAGTTATAATAGTATTATCTGATAGTCGGGTGCCACGGGAATGTAATGAGTTTCATTCTCATCATTTCCGCGGCACCCGAAAGCAAATATTCGGCGTTCTTTATAGAATTCAAGATGGTCGAATCGAAAATTCAAAATGGCACCTTTGCTTCCTATTTGGAGGTTTTGAAATAAAAATACTAGTGACCTGTTTTATATAGTTAGTCCTAGGTTTCTAGCTATTTTGATGCGCGGCAGCATCATCAAAATGGCAGCATCAACTACAAAATGGCCGCAATTTTCGATATTGATACCTATAGGTTCCTATCCTATATAAATAGGTCGTTTTCATTTACGTTTTTTTCTAGCTGTTACCTTGTCGAGTCCGAAGGTCTTGGTGACGACGAAGCCCCAGCCCTTCTGGAAGGCGCGGCGGACCATGGCGGCGCTGGTGGTGGGCGGCGCGCTCGCCAGACCGAACGAGTTCTCGAAGCGGATGCCGCACACTGACACTGATATATATCCACCTCTTCGAATGCTGTCTAATATATGCTGACTACTATCACACGATGTACAAGATCCCAGATGGCGGAATGGAAATTTCGTATTTCAAAATGGCGATGGCGATATGTTCACCTCTTCCATGCTATCTAACACTATCACACGCTGAATAATATCCAAGATGGCGGAATTGAAATATCGTAGGTATTTCAAAATGGCGATGGCAGTTGCAAAGTCAAAATGGCGCGAGCGATTTCAAAATGGCCGCAATTTGTTACTTCTCCTTTCTGATCGACGCATTTATACTCGTAGGTAGTTTATTTAGATGGATAGATCGTCTAGTCTAGTATATTAAATTACCTTATCAAGTCCGAAGGTCTTGGTGACGACGAAGCCCCAGCCCTGCTGGAAGGCGCGGCGGACCATGGCGGCGCTGGTGGTGGGCGGCGCGCTCGCCAGACCGAACGGATTCTCGAAACGGATGCCGCAAACTGTGACCGATATGTCCACCTCGTCGATTGGCGAGTGGAACTTGGGCAGCTGGACTGGGGAGGTCGGTATGTCCTGTAAAGATTAAATGGGTTAGTAGAAACGTGGATAGTTGAAGTAGCTACGTATGTCTTGTCAAGCAGGTGGGGGGGTAAGAAAGAGTGTCCACGCCATACATATACAGTTGTCTCACACTTTGAACATTATTATTTCTTACATAGCAGAAACAACACTTAGTGACATCTGTTTGATCTATAGCTTTCGCATCTACAATAATATCTAACGCCATGCGTTTGTACTGAATTAGGCACACAACCAACATATGACACTAGAAACGCAAGACAGAACTCGTATGGAAACCAACAAATCTATGAAATCCTCCCTTTACGCTACCACCTTCGCATCTCCATAGTGGTAACCCCGACGTGATAAACCCTTTTTGATTCCACAATAAACCAGCACTAACCTGCAAACAGCAGTGCATGAACCAGGCGGCCGTCTTGCCGTCGTTGGCGGACTCGACCGTGGTCTCCGCGCCGCCCGCCAGAAGTAGCTACAAAACCAACTATGACACTAGAAGCGCAAGGCACATAAATCGTATGGAAACCAAGAAATCTATATAGCTAAAGCTACATTCGTATCTCGATAGTGGTGACCCCGACGTGATTAACCGTTGATTACACACTAAACCAGCACTAACCTGCAAATAGCAGTCCATGAACCAGGCGGCGGTCTTGCCGTCGTTGGCGGACTCGACCGTGGTCTCCGCGCCGCCCGCCAGGTCCCCGCCCACGAACACGCTAGGGACGGAGCCGCGCATGCTGGTGTTGTCTACTTCGGGCAGGCCCCAGCGGTTCAGTTTGAGGGGAGAGGACTTTGTACGAAATTCTTATAATTCCGGAATTTCGTCCAGAAACCTGTGGCGGGCTCTTTTAGCTACACAACCAACAGAAGGGCTATCACGAGACGCAATTAAGACGTGACAAAAGTTTCGCATCACGCTCACTCACATAGCGCAGCCTAAAGAGCGAGCGCGATGGAGAACTTTTGTCAAGTCTTAATTGCGCCCCGTGCTAGCGAATCAGATGACACTTAAAAGCGCAAGACACAGAATTCGTATAGAAACCAAGAAATCAATATAGCTATAGCTACATTCGCATCTTCATAGTGGTGAACCCGACCTGATAATCCCTTTCCGATACCAGACATAAACCAGCACTCACCTGCAAATAGCAGTGCATGAACCAGGCGGCCGTCTTGCCGTCGTTGGCGGACTCGACCGTGGTCTCCGCGCCGCCCGCCAGGTCCCCGCCCACGAACACGCTAGGGACGGAGCCGCGCATGTTGGTGTTGTCTACTTCGGGCAGGCCCCAGCGGGTCAGTTTCAGAGGGGATAGGACTTTGGACGCAATTTCTGACCATAGAATGACGATCAAAAATTCAGGAATCCGGAAACCTGTGGCGGGTTTTTATAGCCACAAAATCAACAGATGGTACTACAAGCGCAAGATAAGAACTCGTATGGAAACCAACAAATTTATATGATATCTTCGCATCTCCATAGTGATCCCGACGTAATTTATCCGAATAGGGAATTCCGTCCAGAATACTGTGGCAGGCTCCTCCACACAACCGACTATGACACTTGAAGCGCAAGACACAGAAATCGTATCGAAACCAAGAAATCTATATAGCTATAGCTACATTCGCATCTCCATAGTGGTGACCCCGACGTGATAAACCCTTTTTGATTCCAAAATAAACCAGCACTAACCTGCAAATAGCAGTGCATGAACCAGGCGGCCGTCTTGCCGTCGTTGGCGGACTCGACCGTGGTCTCCGCGCCGCCCGCCAGGTCCCCGCCCACGAACACGCTAGGGACGGAGCCGCGCATGCTGGTGTTGTCTACTTCGGGCAGGCCCCAGCGGGTCAGTTTTATAGGACTGGACGAAATTTATGAAAGATTCTCATCATTCCGGAATTCCGCCCAGAAACCTGTGGTGGACTCCTAGCCACACAACCAATATATGTAGAGACTAGTACCGCAAGACACAGAGCGGGCTCTTATAGACAGATGGTACTAGAAGCGCAAGACACAGAATTCGTATGGAAACCAAGAAATCTTAATGAAATCCTAGTTTGCAATGGGGATGCGCTACCACCTTCGCATCTCCATAGTGGTAACCCCGACGTGATAAACCCTTTTTGATTCTAGACTTACTTGTAAATAGCAGTGCATGAACCAGGCGGCCGTCTTGCCGTCGTTGGCGGACTCGACCGTGGTCTCCGCGCCGCCCGCCAGGTCCCCGCCCACGAACACGCTAGGGACGGAGCCGCGCATGGTGGTGTTGTCTACTTCGGGCAGGCCCCAGCGGGTCAGTTTTAGGGGGGAGAGGAGTTTGGACGAAATTTCAGGACACAGAATGACGACATTTATAAAAAAAAATACATTCCGGAATTCCGTTTAGAAACCTATGGCGGTCTCTTATAGTCACACAACTAGCAGAAGGGCTAGCACGGGGCGCATTAAGAGGTGACAAAAGTTTTACATCGCGCAGCCTCAAGAGCGAGCGCGACGGAAAACTTTTGTCACGCCTAAATTGCTCCCTGTGCTAGCGATTCAGATGACACTAAAAGCGCTATACACAGAACTCGTATGGAAACCAAGAAAACTATATGAAATTCTCCCTTTGCTGTGGATATGCGCTACCTACGAATCTCCATAGTGGTGACCCCGACACGATAAACCCTTCTTAATCCACACTAAAACCAGCACTAACCTGCAAATAGCAGTGCATGAACCAGGCGGCCGTCTTGCCGTCGTTGGCGGACTCGACCGTGGTCTCCGCGCCGCCCGCCAGGTCCCCGCCCACGAACACGCTAGGGACGGAGCCGCGCATGGTGGTGTTGTCTACTTCGGGCAGGCCCCAGCGGTTGAATTTCAGGGGGGCGAGGGCTGATATTACTGGAAGATAAATGTTGGATTTAAATAGCTGCCTGTATGAGTCAGCGTTGAGAATAACACAGGGTTTTGTAGATAATCCTTATTCATTCATTCAGTTAGGTATATTGTATTACATAAATTACATTGGCATCTTGTCTGATATACTAGGTCTCCGCGAGCGAAAATAGTAAAAGTAACGACATCTAGTGAAATATTTTTGGGGCAGTTCAACTGACTGAAGACCATTTTCAAAGGATTCGAAAGCCTGGTAGGTGAAATAATATCTTCGAGCTTAGTTAAGTGACAGCAGCAAGACTATAGACTGATTAGCCAGTGACGTAGTTTCAGAAATGTGTTAAACATAAACTTACCATCAGCATCATACAAGCCGGAGCCGAACGCGGAGATGATGTAGTTGGCCTTCAGCTGCGTGACCTGCTCCTCGTCTTCTATCCACTCGCCGTCGTCTAGTTGTTCTGTTCGGCACAGGCGGAGGCCTGCTATCTGGAACAGTATTGGTGGATTAATATTTTGATTTAAATCGGCTAGATGGTGCAGCAGTTATTAACAAGTGAACAATACGCTAAAGATCCTGAATCCTATCTAAAGTAGATTTCATAAATACAGTGCTACTGCCTAAAAGTGGGTTCATCTATGCGAAACCCGTTAGGAAATACGTAAATTTTTGTCTGTTTGAGTTACGCATATTTATTACTTACTTTTCCATCTTTCACGATGACTTCTTTGGGCGACATGAATGGTATAAACTCGCATTTTTCCTCCTTCGCCAGATCGACCTGCAAAAGACCAGTCTTGTGAGTATTTATGCTATCTTGTAAAAGTAATAAGATTAGATAAGATACAGTCATGTAGATTTCTTCTCATAATACCTTATAGGAGTCAATCAAGAATGGAAGGAGATGGAACAAGGATTGCATCTACTGAACCGCTCCTCAATACCTGAATTCCCAAGACTCCTTCTAAATTCACCTGTTTATTAATTATAATTACCTCTTCCGGCACAGCCCGTATGTTAGAAAATCCCTTGCGGAACACGACATACACCCGCTTCGCCCCGCAACACAGGGCTGAGGTCGCGCAGTCGAAGGCCGTGTCGCCCGCTCCTATAGTACTATTACTGAGCCGTGGAGAGAGGGGAGAGCTAGCTTACATTCCTGCGAGAGTGAAAGAGATAGACAATATCTCTTACCTCTTCCGGCACAGCTCGTATGTTAGAGAATCCCTTGCGGAACACGACATACACCCGCTTCGCCCCGCAACGCAGGGCTGAGGTCGCGCAGTCAAAGGCCGTGTCGCCGGCGCCCAGTACTATAACTGAGCCGTGGAGAGAGGGCAGAGCGGGCTTGCATGCGCACATTCCTGTGAGAGAGAGGGAGACAGAGAGTTGGGTGATGAGGGTTTATTTACATCTTGAGAGTTCATAATGAGCATAAAGCGTTGAACAGGTTGAACTTCAGCACAGTTTATAGATATTTTTGTGTATGGACGAGAGACCCATTATTGAACGGAGGGATGTCACAAATTGACTGCACTAAATACTTCAGCCAATAGCGATATAATCAGTGCGTGTTGTGTTTTAAGGACGAGGTATCCAGGACATCAAGGTAAGGGGATATGGGGGCATGTGGTGTGGCTGGGTTTTAATGGGAAGGGAAGCCGCTTGTTATTATACGGCAGTCTTCGTTCTTTTCACCGTCTGTAAATATCCGATAAAACGGCTACGAACATCATATCATACATCGCGTATGCACTTGGTCACCATAACTTAACATTCGCCAGGCCTTCACATCAGAATTCATAGTGACTACATTCACCTTTCTTGCTGCCCTTAGACACGAGCGGCAGGAAGTCCTTGCTGGTGTAGAAGCCCATGTCCTGGGTGAGGCCCTTGAATATCGGCACGCTCTTCGGCTCAGGCAGACCCACGCCCACGAACACCGCTGAGTGACCGGATTTCAGAAGACCCTGTTAGGTGAAGAAATGAGATATTAATTGAATATACAGGGAGGCGGCACTAATATGTGGTGGAACTAACGAAACAGGGTAGTAGAGTTAGAGGATATCATTTCCTAAAATTGTCAGGCACCTAGGTTATAAAGGCCGCCTTTATATGTTACCCACCTTTTGTACTTATTTAAATGCTATTTATTTTAGTGCTATAAATGCAGGAGCCTGAGCGACCAATGCGACAATCATGGGTACAAAATCTACGCCAGAGGTTCCAGCTGAGCACTCATTATTCCGTGCAGCGGACTCCAAGACGGAAATCACTCAGGATGATTTCTAAACCTACTCTAGGAGATGACACATGAAGAAGGAAATGCATAAAATAACCATTCCTTCTACTCCAAGAGTTCCAGTACCGACAGCAATAAAAATAAGGTAAGTAAATTATTTACATCAACAGTGATGTCGCTAGTGGAGAGTTTCCTGCCGGTGACGATTTTCACTCCGAGGTTTTTGACCAGCTCGATCTCGTACTGGACCACGTTGTAGGGCAGCCGGTACTGAGGGATCTCCGCTGAACTGGAAAAAAGAGTTTTATTTACGTAATTACCATGTATTATTAAGGGGGAGGAGTGGGGGGACACTTGGGCATTATAAGTATTCTACGTTTATGCTAACCTCAATGACAAAGTTTACAGAAATTTTCACCTAGCGAACGTTGGTGGATGTGATGTTCATTGGGCGAAAGATTATGAGGTTTAACAGCTATAGTTCATGGTTGAATCGACTGTGGATGAGACTCGGATAATAAGAAAGCTACATTCAAAAGTATTGACATAAACGATATTATATGACCTACTATGAGAACACGTTTGTAGAAAGAGATAGGAACTATAATCGACACACTCACCTCAATCCACCCACATACTGCTCCTTCTCATAGATCGTTATATCCTTATACCCGAGTCGGGCCAGGAAACAAGCGCAGCTGATGCTGGCGGGCCCGCCGCCTAGTAGCGCGATCTTCATGGCCCCGCCCTTAGGCAGGGGAGGGGTGGCGGGGTCCAGCGTTTGTGGGATGCCCATCTTCATGAATGTCTGGGAGGAAATGTGATGTTAGGGTGTTTTCTTGATATTGTTATATATATACATAATTTCAGCTTGTTAGAGGAATAAGCGACTTTCCAGATCTACTCTCTAAAATTAATATTTATGCACCTGCGCGATCATTTAGGATGAATAAACACAAGAAACTCCTATATACTAAGGGCGTGTAGTACATTTAACAGGTTGTGCAGCGAAATCGATCTTGACATTTTCAGAAGTAGCATCGAATCCTTTAAAACTCATTTTATTCGGACTTTTGTAGCATCAACTCAACAACTGTGCTAAATAAATTAATTAATCATATCTACTCAAGTGGTTCTTGTTGTTTTTTTTGTATCTAGATGTGTTCGACCAAAATATTTAAAAGTAGGTACTTTAGTACATTTATCTGTGAAAGCTTGTCATTAGCTTTAAGATACCTGTTTTCATGTATTTATTATTTGTGTGACAAGCTTTCCTAATAAAATAAAATAAAATAAATAATTTATAAGGTATATTATCTAGTAGGAAACCTTACTTTAATAGTGTCCTCGTTAATCTCAAGAATAAAGAAACAGGGTTAGCAAAGATTATGCCCTTCTTATGGTATAACAGACACCGATAAAGAAATAAAATGAAAATGGCGGCCATTCCATGACAGATAGACAATGCGTTATTTCATATTGTTAGTTTACCAGTTAACTAAAGGTGAACGAATTAATTGGAATCGTCCCCATCGTCGTCACATACCTCCACAGCGAAATGCTGCAGTCCTCCAATATTGATGGCACCTTCCTCACTAGCGTGCAGGTTGCACCCGCCCACGCAGAGGTCGCTAGTGGGACACACCATGCCGCACGTCAGGCCCAGAGGGTTGTCTGAGAGGATCGCCTTGGCTGCGCCGTAGTAGTTCTGTGAAAATATGTGGTGGTCAAACATAGTGGAGGATAGATTGGAATTCTATGGACGTCTATGGCTGACAATGGTTTTGGAAGTGATCGCATAGATCATAAAAATAAAGATGGGTCAGCAATAGCGGGGAATATGTTTTGTACATTCATCATTATCTTCAGCCCATAGACATAGGCTTCTCCCAAGGAGAACCATAATGCTCTGTAGTCGGCCTTCTTCATCCAGCCACTACCGGCTACTTGTCTAAGGTCGTCGGTCCAGCGGGACTCACGTTGATACTCACCGTAAGATAACTTGAATATTCATGATTAAGTAGTACCTACTCGTTTTAAGATCCATAGAACTCATTTGTATTCATAGCGACGTTTGAAGACGCATGTTTACCAACAGGCCACCCGGCTTGTTAGTACAATATGACAACATCCAGTTTTTGCTTTGGTATGATCAGCTGAGAGAAGGCTGGTGTTAACCAAGCAGGTTAATAAACTGTACCACATGGAAAACAATATCATAAACTAAGCGTCGAGGAGGTATACAGATAGGAAAAACGATATGATAGGTTAGTAACTAGATACCTACAGTAGGAGTCTGTAGATATATATCTACTAGATACCTATTTATTTGCGCAGCTGCGAGTTATTTAGCCATAGCCATAGCCGATCGAGTTGAATAATTTGCATGCTTTTGAATATTATAAATATTTATCTATTCGCCTTCGTATCTTTTGTCTATGGATAGGGCCTGGCCTACGTGAGGTATCTAAACATCAGATAAATATTTACTTAAGTAGTTATTTGCCACCAGTCATTAAGTACCTATCTATCTACTTACAACCAGGGGTGTATTTAAAATATCCACCAAAGGGTCATGATATATCGTCATTTGATTTCTTCCAGAATAGCCTTCCTTAGAGACAAACCTATAAAGCTACCGCAGCCACCTTAATAGCAATGCTATGTGGAGTGTACAGAGTCAAACCTAAGCACCTGTAAAAAACTTGCCTTGGACCATATTTGGCGTATTTACCATATCCACCATGAACCTTATCTCTAACATATCTTCCAGCCTACCTTATTAGCGATGCTGGTAATGAAGCTCTTGACGTCTATCTGCGTGGGGCAGGACTTCTGGCACGGCGCGTCCGCGCACTTGAGGCACCGCGCCGCCTCCTTCAGCGCGCCTCTCTCGGACAGCGTCGTGTGCTTGATGTTATTACTACTAGCGACGGATTCACATTGTTTCAGACTACCTACCTAAATACATTATATATATTTCCGATCAGATGATCAAAATCGTGGCCTCATCATGAATTCTTCGTTAAGCCTCGTATCCACTTGAGCATGCTCAGCCATCTCCACTTGAGCCGCTCATTCGCGCGAGCGTGCTCATGCAAGTGGTTCAGAGACAAACCTATAAAAAAACTTACCATAGCCACTTTAATAGCGATGCTATGTGGCGTGTACTTAGAGTCAAACCTAAAAAATACTTCCACCAACCTTATTAGCGATGCTGGTAATGAAGCTCTTGACATCTATCTGCGTGGGGCAGGACTTCTGGCACGGCGCGTCCGCGCACTTGAGGCACCGAGCAGCTTCCTTCAGCGCGCCTCGCTCGGACAGCGTCGTGTGCTTCATGTCATTACTACTAGCGACGGATTTACATTGTTTCAGACTACCAACCTAATACATTATTCCGATATTTCCGATCAGATAATCAAAATCGTGGCCGCATCATTTGAATTCTTCGTTACGCCTCGTATACACTTGAGCATGCTGAGCCGTCTCCACTTGAGCCGCTCGCATGAGCCGCTCATTCGCGCGAGCGTGCTCATGCAAGTGGGGATACAAGGCTTTAGAGACAAACCTATAAAGCTACCATAGCCACTTTAATAGCGATGCTATGTGGCGTGTACTTAGAGTCAAACCTAAAAAAACTTGCACAAACCTTATTAGCGATGCTGGTAATGAAGCTCTTGACATCTATCTGCGTGGGGCAGGACTTCTGGCACGGCGCGTCCGCGCACTTGAGGCACCGCGTCGCCTCCTTCAGCCCCCGCGCTCGGACAGCGTCGTGTGCTTGATGTCAGTACTACACTACTAGCGACGGATGCACTGATTTTGATGAATTATGACCAAGAATAGAACTCTATCAAGTCACCTCTCAACGCTACCGTAGTAGCAATGCCTCACAAACATAAAAAAAACGCGTTGTCATTGTTTCCGACGACCTTATACCTACATTATTCCAATATTTTCGATCAGATGATGAAAATCGTGGCCTCATCATTTGCTTTCGTCCAGATACAAGTACAAACCTATAAAGCTACCGTAGCCACTTTAATAGCAATACTATGTGGCGTGTACTTACAGTCAAACCTATAGGCACAAACCTTGTTAGCGATGCTGGTAATGAAGCTCTTGACGTCTATCTGCGTGGGGCAGGACTTCTGGCACGGCGCGTCCGCGCACTTGAGGCACCGCGCCGCCTCCTTCAGCGCTCCTCGCTCGGACAGCGTCGTGTGCTTGATGGCATTACTACAAGCGACGGATTCACTGATTTTGATGAATTATGGCCAAGAATAGAACTCTATCAAGTCACCTCTCAAACATCAAAAACCGCGTTGTCATGTCTCGGTCGACCTAATGCCTAGATTATTCCGATATTTCCGATCAGATGATCAAAATCGTAGCCTCATCATTTGAATCTTCCAGATTAGCCTTAGAAACAAACCCTATGAAGCTACCGTGGCGTGTCATCACGACCCATCACGTCCCCACTGCTGGGGCACGGGTCCTTCCAACTAAAGAAGGGACTTACTTAGAGTCAAACCTATGCATACACCTATAAACAACTTGCACAAACCTTATTAGCGATGCTGGTAATGAAGCTCTTGACATCTATCTGCGTGGGGCAGGACTTCTGGCACGGAGCGTCCGCGCACTTGAGGCACCGCGCCGCCTCCTTCAGCCCCCGCGCTCGGACAGCGTCGTGTGCTTGATGGCATTGCTACTAGCGACGGATTCACTGATTTTGATGAATTAGGACAGAGAACAAGACTCTATCAAGTCACCTCTCAAACATCAAAAAACGCATTATCATTGTTTCGGACGACCTAATACATTATTCCGATATTTCCGATCAGATGATCAAAGTCGTAGCCTCATCATTTGTTTTCGTCCTGATACAAACCTATAAAGCTACCATAGCCACTTTAATAGCGATGCTATGTGGCGTGTACTTACAGTCAAACCTATAGGCACAAACCTTATTAGCGATGCTGGTAATGAAGCTCTTGACGTCTATCTGCGTGGGGCAGGACTTCTGGCACGGCGCGTCGGCACACTTGAGGCACCGCGCGGCCTCCTTCAGCGCGCCTCGCTCGGACAGCGTCGTGTGCTTCATGTCTTACTACTAGCGACGGATTCACATTGTTTCAGACTACCTACCTAATACATTATTCCGATATTTCCGATCAGATAATCAAAATCGTGGCCTCATCATTTGAATTCTTCATTAAGCCTCGTATCCACTTGAGCATGCTCAATTGCTCAGCCGTCTCCACTTGAGCCGCTCGGATGAGCCGCTCATTCGCGCGAGCGTGCTCATGCAAGTGGGGATACTTACAAGGCTTTAGAGACAAACCTATAAAGCTACCATAGCCACTTTAATACCAATGCTATGTTATGTTTACTATGAGTCAAACCTACAAACACACAAACCTTATTAGCGATGCTCGTGATAAAGCTCTTGACGTCTATCTGCGTGGGGCAGGACTTCTGGCACGGCGCGTCCGCGCACTTGAGGCACCGCGCGGCCTCCTTCAGCGCGCCTCGCTCGGACAGCGTCGTGTGCTTGATGTCGTCGAAGTTCTTGGTTAGGGTCGGACATGTCTGGAACATTCGATGGGGATTAATCAGGTTACAGAAGGCCTGGTTACAGAAGGCCTAGCACGGGGCGCAAGACGCTGACGTCAAAGTCTCAAAGCCGCGCGATGTGAGTGTGTTTTGTCACATCTTGGCGTGCGCGTCTCGGGCCCCGTGCTAGGGCGTGGGGTGTATACTCAGGGTGTGTACTTAACTATATTGAGTTAGTAAGAGGTGCGGAATGTTGGTGATATGTATAAGAAAAGAGATCAATGTTAAAAAAAGACATTGAAATATAAGGGTATCCAAATGTGAAGGGAGGACAACCTGTAGGAAGATGAATTTTGATGATAACGTAAAAGCAAAAGGCTTTAAAGGAAGAAAACTTGCCGCTAGCTTACCCTAAGAACATAACATCTATAGAGGTATAGGGTAACGTAACGTACCTTGGGACGCTTGTACCTCGGGACAATGATTTTATTTTTAAAACTGGCAAAAGAGGATGGGCAAAAATATATGGGAGCTGGGACCACCCTCCAATAGCAATAAGACTAACGTCGTTGGATAGGTCTTGTCAATAGGAATAACTTTTGCTTTGACAGCTTTGTTGTCACAGTTGTCCGTTCAGAGATATATGACTTATAAGTTCCGATACTCGTCAGTTCATCTTACTGCTATTGGAGGCTGGATCACCCTCCAATAGCAGTAAGACTAACGTATTTGGATAGGTCTTGTCAATAGGAATAACTTTTACTTTGACAGATTTGTTGCCACAGTTGTCCGTTCAGAGATATATGACTTATAAGTTCCGATACTCGTCAGTTCATCTTACTGCTATTGGAGGCTGGACCACCCTCCAATAGCAGTAAGACTAACGTCGTTGGATAGGTCTTGTCAATAGGAATAACTTTTGATTTGACAGTTTTGTTGACACAGTGGTCCGTTCAGAGATATGTGACTTATAAGTTCCGTTTGTTGGCGGTAAATAGCAGTAAGATGAACTGACGAGTATCGGAACTTATAAGTCATATATCTCTGAACGGACAACTGTGACAACAAAGCTGTCAAAGCAAAAGTTATTCCTATTGACAAGACCTATCCAATTACGTTAGTCTTACTGCTATTGGAGGGTGGTCCAGCCTCCAATAGCAGTAAGATGAACTGACGAGTATCGGAACTTATAAGTCATATATCTCTGAACGGACAACTGTGACAGCAAAGCTGTCAAAGCAAAAGTTATTCCTATTGACAAGACCTATCCAACGACGTTAGTCTTACTGCTATTGGAGGGTGGTCCAGCCTCCAATAGCAGTAAGATGAACTGACGAGTATCGGAACTTATAAGTCATATATCTCTGAATGGACAACTGTGACAACAAAGCTGTCATAGCAAAAGTTATTCCTATTGACAAGACCTATCCAACGATGTTAGTCTTAATGCTATTGGAGGGTGGTCCCAATCTGCCCATTGTCTTTTAACAAAGTATCATTCTACCCTATGCGTAGTGTTTTACTCGCTTGGCCAAACTAGTGAGTCTCGTGATCATACCGGGATCGAGTGTGAGGTGAAGACAACATTAAGTTTTTTGGAGACAAAATTTACTTTTGTATAGTTTTTTGAGTTGCTTTATCTCATTGAGGCATGCTCAAAATTGAGACATGGATATCACGTATATATTTTCAGTTATTTCATTTTTATGATACGGCAATTATCCGAAAGATTCCTAACATAAAAATAAAGATACTGATTTTTTTTTGTTAAAAATTGCTTTTTTGTACCTTGGGACACGATGAAATTTGTACCTTGGGACACTATTTCCTATGGTTTTGTACTATGGAGACTGCTAACTTCTAAATTACGTCTTATATCTCTGTTCTTATAAGTGGCAGAGTGAAACTGGAATGAAGAGTGTTGCATTCAGTCTGGAACGTTTGAAACAAGCAGTAGATAAAGTAAAAACAGGAGAAAATATTCCTTATTTATTTTATATAAAGTGAATGTTCATTTTTGTAACGTAAAATTCATACAAAATCGCAAAATATAATTTCGTTATAAACTAATGATAATATGATGTCAATGTAGTTATAAAATTTCCATGATTACAGGACTTTTTGCTAAAAATATTATAAATCAATTTGTCCCAAAGTACACTTAAGAGTTTCCCAAGGTACAAACGTGTAACGTACCTTGGGTCAAAACGGTTGGTTATATATCCTACCGAATAAAGTAAATTTCACATTAATATCTTAGTTGTACGCTGCAATATCTTCATTCAAAGTTAATGCAGTTATATTAATGCAGTTATATTATGTGCACTCTGTTTAACATTGTATTTTTATATACACTTAAGGATACCTATTACTGGCCTTACCTTAAACACACTACTTATTGTATAATCTACTTCATAACGCTGTTGGTTATCTATAAATAAATAAATAAATAAATAAGTAGTCGAAAGTGTCCCTAGGTACGTTACGTTACCCTAGTACTTACCTATCTAAGAATAACACGACTTCTAATCAGTAAGTACCTTATCAATACATATTAGTTAATCATTTGCATTATCATTTATAATCTGAATGAAAAACTACACCATTAATTTATGGTTAAAGTTAAATGAACCACGACTACGCTTCAAATAGGTACTTACCCATAGTTTAATCTTACATAACGAGTGGCATTAGACTGAAGGAAGCCTACACCTTAACTAAGAAGATAAAAGAGAGAAAGATATGCCCAGCTTACCGTGCACTTCCTGTCGGAGTTCCTCTTCCAATGCTGCTTGTTCAGCTTGGTCTGCGCCGACGGCACCAGGTTGGTGAACGGCTTCACCGTCGGGTTCAACCTTAGGAGGTTCTGTCGACATTCGACAAACTCGTATTAACAAAGGTTTAAGTAGGCACTTTATTACAGCAATCATCATCATAAGAGTACCTAGATAACTACTACTTACATTAATATTAACTTTTTACCACATTTGCACAAGTCTGCGCGCACATTTTAACAGAAAACCCATAACTTCCAAAAAACTGTGCAGGAAATGTCTGTGACTGGTGCTGCAATAGATCATCATCATCATCATCACCAACCCGTAATCTTCCACTGGTATGGGAACATAACATAGATCTGTGGGTGTTGAATAGATCAAGGGTAGAGATAATTACTAGCTACTATTTAGGCTGCTTGGAGGTAGCTGATGGAACATCATAACAAATGACGACGCTCTAATTTTTCATCTGATACAGAAACACAAACAACTTCAAAAAACCTTGTTTGTTTACAAACCAAACAATACCTATTCTCTAAAACCAGTTGGTTATTGACAAACGTTAAATGTTATTACGTAGGTCATCTTTTGTTATCGGCATTTAAAAAAAATGTTATCTCTAAATATGTTTACATCTTGGGAATAATAAAATGTAAAACGTATGCTGGCGGCAATAACATCTGAAATTAGGTAATTTAGGTACATGTTGAAAATCATCAAAATATTTGGTATAAGATTCAATAATCATCAGTCAACAATCAGTAAAAAATATACCAAATTAGGCACCTAGGTATGCCTACTAAGTACTATAGGTATAGTTAAAATAGGATCTTTGTCAAGATAAATATTATGGTAAGTACCTAACAACAACATCCCTACATAAAATTTTGTAATCGCTATCTAAAGTCGGGTTAACTGCACCAGTGCACCATAACAATGATCTATACCTACAGCTGAATGATAAAAAACTATAATTACATCATTACTGACCTCAATATCGGGCAACTCCTTACTCAGCATCACTTTCGACATGGTGGCAAATTGGACTTAACTCCCACAAGATAAAGTTCAGAGTTAAACTGCGAAGATAACACTGTAAATATTAATTTTCAATTGAAATTAATCACTATTCACGAACGATGTAGAGGACTGCTCACTGGCAGCGCCAATCTACAACTGTCTTTAAACTAGTTTAGTGACTCGAGTTCGTAAATTACATTTCACATTATCGCTCGAAACTTGTCATGTTACTAGCCATAAATGAGAGACGCAAGGACGTAGGGTGTGTCCAGGCGATAGTTATTTATCTAATACGCGATAAATATTTACTTAACAATATTATTATTCTACCAGTTTTAGTACTGATTTATACCAGCAGGATCTATTTTAACTAGAGGACTTAAAGGACCTCATTAGAAATGAAGTCGAATAGATCTAGCCTTAGCTGAAGTGACAGTAGGCCTACTATATCTGCCGATGAACCGATCACCGTCGGCGTTGGGATAAACGTGTTCCATGTAGAGAAGAGACCGCGAATAGTAGTGGCTGATGCTGTTGGAGGAGACCGAAGACAGAGTTGCTGCTAGGAGTCCTAAGGATTTGCCATGATTAGTGATCTATGACATGAGCATAATATTATCTTTTAACAGTTGTAACTATACTAATATCGTTATCTTTATGTTCTAAGATAGTGGAAATTCAATATTTATTTATGTAAGTAAGTAGGTATTAATTATTTTGTTTAACTTATCTTTTGTGTTGCCAAGTAAAACAAAAAGTTCTTACTCTGTTCACATCCAAGATAAGTAATAAGAATAAGCTAATTAGTTTAAATTTATCGATCAGCTGTATAATAAGAATCCCAACTGATAATACATTAAGTACAGGTAGGTATTTAAAGGGATAACAGAGTACCTATATGTAATTGAAACTTTCTTTTAGCAAGAAAAATGGGTGTAATTAATTATAGAAAATAAAATAAAAACAAACATCTGAACAGTTAATATAAATATATTTTGAATTATTCAGAGGCTTTACAATATTTGGAAGAATTACTCGACAGCGCATAAATCTTAATTTTATTCAATTATGTTTTTTTTTCTATACGACACACACCGGCTCTTATCCGTTTTTTCTAATTCAATTCTTCTGTATAAAAATAACATGCATGCTAATGTTCATACTTTACAAGACTATTTATACTGAAGTCGGTATGAAATAGTAGACAGAGACAGATAACTAAAATCTATCGATATAAAAAAGGCCGTATTCCCAACTCAGTCTAAATTATCTTGTAAAGTAAATTTTGAAACGGATTAGGACATAAGCTAAAGACATTGAGAAAACACCAAGTTATACATTGAATTGTTACACAAGAAACATTTAATTAGTTATACATATTTAGATATCGCAACACATTAATGAATTTTGGCATTTTTATTACACCATGAAACGCAGCGGCTGCCTATTTACACAGTATTCGATATTCGTCAACTGAATATACCAAATATTACCGTATATTGATGTCTTCCGTAAGATGCAATAAAGCTATGCAAGATGTATTAGACGAATGGCATCAGACAATTTGCAATTAAAGTCTATTCTTTACTTGACTTTAATTAGTTATGCGTTCGCATTACAATTTCAAACAATGCTAGGGGTACGAAGGCGGTAAAACGTAAATACCTACATTGTTATCAAAAGTATTAGCTAGGTACAACTAATTCTCATATCGGTGGATAATTATTTACTGTTTTGTACATTATTATATGTAATAATTATAAGGCGAACCAATATTTTCGAGTTAATACATTTCTCTAAAGGCTACATAAATTCTAAAACACTAAATTATTCTAAAAAGCCCAATGTTTTAAAATATACATTTTAAACCTCCATCTATGAATTTATATAAAAAAATGCACCGCTTCAGCGGCGTAGTAATTTAGTTTTAGTATATTTTTATTATTTACATGCTGATTCTTCTAAATATTTGCATCTGAACAATACATACATTAAAATCTTATTACTAAAATTGAATGCAATTGTCAGTACAAATTTCAGTTTGTTTTAAGAATGATACAGTAGTTATTTATTTATAGGTAGTATGGTACGAAAGAAGAGTGTTTTATTTTCAATTCACTTAAAATATTTACGTCAATCAATAAATGATTGAATTGAATTTGTAGGTCTTGCGAGTGAACATGATACCCTTGTCAACTATAGGGCAAAGCTACATTCTTGTAGAATTTAGGTTATTTAACTGTAAATTTTACTAACAATTGCATTAATAACTTATACAATCTTATGTGTACTATTCTTAATCTTACTTGTTTTACGCTTATATCTCGGGAGTGGGTATAGACATTAATTAACTTAGTGCCATTGGTGTCGGAGTAAAGTTTTTAGTCACAAATTTTCTATAAAACATTGTCATCTAACACAAATTTGTTGTGAAAATCTCTCAGTCCTTATTGATTTAAAATAGCTAGTGCAAAATACTAGCTATTTTAAATCAATAAGGACTGTGAGATTTTAACATCAAATGTAACCGTATGCTTACAGCTTAGGGAAACATAACTGAACACATAAAAACAATTGAATAGTTATTTATAACAAAACAAAAACACGCTATCAAATAAATGTCAATTAATGCCTAAACCCATATCATCTTTTAAGTGAAAACTATCTCCCGACACTAAAATGTTTCCTTTACAAGTCTTTTGTTGAAAGTTGTTGAGCGACAACGCCAACGGAAGTAAATTCAAAAGGCTTGTAAAAAAGCTATCCGGATATACGGCCGCGGTGAGAAGTCACACCTCCTCAACTCGGCAGGCTTACCAAATTAATCCTAGAAGTTGTGCGGTATTTCACAGTACATTATTAGTAATAGACTGAAACATTCCTAGCCAACCTTCTGCTGTATAAGATGGCAATTCGACACTAGTTTAGCGAAAAACAATAACTAGTCACTTAGATACTACATAAAAAAGAACTGATTAGTCTTAATGTATATTTTAATTAAAAACAAGCGGACATTGGATTAAAAACTAGTACAATAGTGGTGTGACAAACTAGGCACCAGAAAGAGAGTGGAGGGCTACTGGCATGTCTTTAAGGATCCCGAAACAATATCATCTGATTCCAAATATTTTAGGATTAGGATTCGGGTTACTGAATCTATACCTTTATAAGACGTGACTGTAGCCCACCTCACATAGCTCTAATTCTCCTAGATTTGAGACAAGTGGCCATTATGGTAATTATTTATCGCTAAACGGAAGTCAAAGATTATCCTCGTATTAAATCTACCAGCTTAACAATTTACTCCAGCAGATATGTATATCAACGTATACCTACCAATCATTCAAGGGGTGCTTAAATTACAATGACAATGAATGACGCAAGTATAAAGCGATTGAAGTATGAAGAATCAGTCCATATTCAGGACTCTTCTTTGCCTCTTACTTACTCTGTACATATTTGTAAAGTGTCAAGTGAAAGGTAAAACAATGCATAAGATACACGTCTCATATTTTATTGCATCGCCGAAGTTTTGTAGAAAATATAATGGTAGTGGCACACCTATCGGCACTTTTACATGGCATAAAACAGTTTACTGTGTTTTTTTATTAATCAACTGGAAGGTGAGCCACAACCTTCAACCTGCAAGTTGGAGTAACATAAAGCGTCTATAAGTAATAAGCAGGTTTACATGTGTTTATAACCACAATAACAAATTGACACTACATTCAAGCTAGAATTAACATCGGAGGTTTATTTATATGTGTTATATAATTACGATTAATTGCATTTTAAACAAATTGCGTAACCTACTTATTGAGGACTACATTGAAATACAACAATCAGAAATAAACATTACGATTAGGATAATAAAAATCGAAAAATATAATCTCTGCCTAACATAAATTTCAACAATTCCATTTTCGAACGAATATCGGATAAAATAATCGATAAAAACAAGTAAGAAGTAATCGAATGATTTTGACAACTATTTCGCAACAATAGGAATGTAACTTTTTAAACAAGCAAAGATTGATGAAGCACCCAGATATACGTTTAAAGAAGCGTAGAATACATACACGAATGTAGAACAGAGTTCACTCACACAAATGCACATAGATTAATGCTTATTAACAGTAAGATTAACATCTATGTATGCGCTTTTTATATTGCAGTCCATATTTTACAGCACACATTTTCGTGTAATCCTCTCGATGGAAGGTGGTCGGTGCGCGGGGGGGAAGCTATGCTTTTTACACTGGCTGGAGGGACCGAGCCTTATCTGTAAGAAAATAAACACTATTTTAAAATATCATGTTCTGTACAGGATAAAAAGTTTACTACGGGCATGCAATTTTAAATCGGTAAACTGTATTTCAACATGACTCTAACACTACTGTATATGATTTAATATTTAAGACTATCTACAAAAAAGTAAAAAATGAATACTAACTAAAAAGTAAAAAATTAATACTAACGCATGAGATGTTTCGTATAAAATGAAGATTATTACTAAAAATATTATTTTATTTCAGGGACATTAAAAATCGTTCTATCTGAGTATCTGTTAGCCATGAAACCATACACAAAATTGCCAATCAAGTAAAATTACCGACATGGCAATTACAATACTATAATAAATAATTGATTAATAATTACTATAACAAATATTATCTATGTATGATACAAATCAAAATAGTATATAATGTACATCAATGTCTTTAACCGCATTTTAATATTCTGTAATGCTATCATCTATCAAAAAATTGTATGGGCCTAAAACGTTCAACTTTGATCTGTGCAACTATGTAATTTTAAGGTCATTATTAGATACATCTGCGTATCGTTTCGTTATTCGTATCGTTGGACCCAGTAAATCCGCGTATCGATTGAACCGGCCATTTCAAGCTGCATCCTATATACAGGGTGTCCCAAAAGTCAACGTCATCCCCTAAAGGGCTGATAGGTCAGCTCATGAGAGGCCAGAATATCACAATATGACCTTTGTTAAAACTCGATAATTTTCGAGATATTGACACTTTTATAAATTTGCTGAAAATCGACACCTTGGATCAGTTTTTTGCGTGCCGCCGGTACAAAAAATCCATATTGTTAGAATTTATTTGGTGTTTTATCACCCTATATAGCCCTGCTATTGATCGCAGCCAAAAAAAATATCGAAAAATGCTGTATGTTTAAATAAACACGGTTTTCAAAGTCATAAAAGGTAATCGTATTTTTTTATAAACAACTTTGACTCTACATAGTGTAAAAAAAATATACGACGCAAACCTGGCACCTTATTTGAAAAGATTGCTCATTTAATGTAGTTTCCAAAATGGTATGAAACGTTGCTATTGTTTCAATTAACAAAAAAGTTATTGCTATTTTAGTAAAAAACGACCTCGATGTAAAATTGTTTGAAGGAAATTTATCTGACTGAATTTATTAAGGGTAAGAAATGTTGGAATGAGTAAAAGTAAAATAGGTGGTGGGGTCAGCCGTGATAACATAGATGACGCAAAAATAGCTAAGAAAAAAATTACCAAACTCTTATAAAACATATTTTGCGTTTTTTACACCTTATTTAAAAAAAACTAACATTTATTGACTTTTATTTTTATTTCTCAAAATTATAACACCTCATTATTATATTAAGTACATAATCAGCAAAAAATAATACTCATTAATGGTCATAATCATAATTTGGAGAGTTTGGTTTTGTTTAACAATAACTTTAAAATAAATAACAAGTACTTAGAGATAATGTTAATGACAAACTGATCTGTCCATTTTTTAGATACTGTGGGTGTACAATGTACATGTGTAAGCGTTTTACTTGTACAATATCACACATTAGCACTACTCAGGAATATACGTTACCATGCGCTACATTTATGGGGAATGTGGAGTTGCTATAGTCCACTTTTTTCGAGAAAGATACTCAAAATGCGTTTTTTTATTAACTGTGACAACGTTATCTCTTTTCCCACTCCCGGCCACGCCACCTATTTTACTTTTACTCATTCCAACATGACTTACCCTTAATAAATTCAGTCAGATAAATTTCCTTCAAACAATTTTACATCGAGATCGTTTTGTACTAAAATAGCAATAACTTTTTTGTTAATTGAAACAATAGCAACGTTTCATACCATTTTGGAAACTGCATTAAATGAACAATCTTTTCAAATAAGGTGCCAGGTTTGCGTGGTATATTTTTTTTACAGTATGTAGAGTCAAAGTTGTTTATAAAAAAATACGATTACCTTTTATGACTTTGAAAACCGTGTTTTTTTTAAACATACAGCATTACTCGATATTTTTTTTGGATGCGATCAATAGCAGGGCTATACAGGGTGATGCAACACCAAACAAATTCTAACTATATGAATTTTTGTACCGGCGGCACGCAAAAAACTGATCCAAGGTGTCGATTTTCAGCAAATTTATAAAAGTGTCAATATCTCGAAAATTATCGAGTTTTTACTAAGGTCATATTGTGATATTCTGGCCTCTCATGAGCTGATCTATCAGCCCTTTAAGGGATGACGTTGACTTTTGGGACACCCTGTATACCTGTGTGCTTATCGCCACTTTTACAGCAGCGTACACTTCCACCTGGGATTGATATGCTGCACTGTGTGCAAATGGTTTAAACTTGACCTAGCCAACAAGCCATTCAAAACTGCCCCATATACCTGTCTGCCTGACGTCATTATTTACATCCAGATATCATAAACGCTTTAAAGACCCGGCCATTTAAAACTGCACCCTATAGTACGTCTGTGTCTTATCGCCACTTTTACAGCCGCGTGCATTTCCACCTCAGTTTGATAGGCTGCACGGTGTGCCAATAAATGGTTTAAACTATAAAGACTCGGTCATTCAAAACTGCACCATATACCTCTCTGTCTAACGACATTATTTACATCCTGCTATCATAAACGCTTTAAAGACCCGGCCATTTAAAACTGCACCCTATAGTACCTGTGTCTTATCGCTACAGCAGCGTGCACTTCCACCTCGGCTTTATAGGCTGCACGGTGTGCTAGTAAATAGTTTAAACTTTAAAGACCCGGTCATTCAAAACTTTACCCCATACCTGTGTGCTTAACGCCATTTTACCCCCGCGTATCATTTACACCTAGCCATTCAACATTGCACTGTGCACGTGCAGTGTGAATAGTTTTGGACGCGTTCATTCAAAACTGCACCTATAAAGTGTATTCATTCTAACTTGGCATAAATGGTAAACCATCTCAATGAGTCTTTTTATTTGAATTTATTTAAAAAACGAGGTTTTAAAATAAAACATGAAAACCAATGAAATACTTAGCGAAATGATTAATTTCGTAATTAAACCATTTATTTTACCTGTAGTTTATTTGTTTAACAATGTTTTGATTAAAGAGAATGCAGTATACATGTGTGCTTATCGCCAGCATATTTAACAGCAGCGTGCACTTCCACTTCGGCTTGATGAGCTGCACGGTTGGTGTAAAGATGGTTTAAACGTGACCTAGCCAACTAGCCATTCAAAACTGCCCCATATACCTGTCTGCCTAACGTCATTGTTTACATCCGCGTATCTTAAACGCTTAAAAGATCCGGCCATTTAAAACTGCACCCTATATTATACCTGTGTGCTTATCGCCATCTCAGTTTGATAGCCTATGCACGGTGTGCTAATAAATGCTTTAAACTTCAAAGACTCTGTCATTCAAAACTGCACCATATACCTGTCTGTCTATGTCTAACGACATTATTTACATCCTGCTATCATAAACGCTTTAAAGACCCAACTATTCAAAACTGCACCCTATATAATTATATACCTGTGTGCTTATCGCCACTTTTACAGCAGCGTGCACTTCCGCCTCGGCTTGATGGGCTGCACGGGGCACAGCACGGCGCGGATGGCCTCGTCGAACACGTTCTTGAGCCCCTTCTGCGTGAGCGCCGAGCACTCGAGGTAGCGCACCGCGTTGATCTCCTTCGACATGCCGAGGCCCTGCGGGTGGGGAGGAGGGGGTTAGAATGCATGTAGGTCAGATAATGGAGTGAAGGGATCTGATACATATAACACTGGGGAATAGTTTGACGATTCTATGGCTGTATTTTCGAATAGTTTGACGATTCTGTGGGCAATGGTCCAACCAGGCGCAACAGTGTTTTACGGGGCTTATACAACAACAATTCTTACGCAGAGTTATTAATTCCGCCCGCTGTACACGAAAGTAAAAGCGAACGATATTTTTGCAATAACAGCGCTACGGCAGATGATGGAACTACCCACTGAATTCATTCAACAGACAGGTTATCTGCAGGGTAGCGGGGAAATAGTGGATCAGAGCGGCACAGAAACGAAAAGATTGGCGTATAAAAAATTAGGCCTATACCAGTGGGCGATAGAAGGCCAATAATTATGACGATGATATTGCATAGCTGCATCCTCACCTGTGGGTAGGTGATGGGCACCAGCTTCTTGTCCTTGAGCTTCTCGATGGTGTCCTTGTCCTCGCGCAGGTCCAGCTTGGTGCCCACCAGGATGATGGGCGTCGACGGGCAGTGGTGCCGCACCTCCGGGTACCACTGGAATTTAACGGGAAACATAGGTTATTTAGGTACAGTCTTAATAATATTATTGTGGGGTAAGATTGAACGAAAGTCTGAAATAACAATAATGGGGGGCGAAGGACAATGAGGATAGTTTATTATATACATTATACAGCAATGAGAATAGTTAATCTTAGCTTATCAACCAGTCAGAATAGCATCAGTCGCTAGCCGTTCGTACAGTCTAATAATGGTGATGTTGCACCTAAAATCGTGCCCCGCAGATTGTCTTATGGTGTTGTGGGTGATGAATTTACGATATAATAAAGATCTATATTGTATTGATTCATTACGTTTCCTGTTGTTGAATACCACAAATTATTTAAGTATATTTTTACAAGGAAAACCACACTTTGTTCAATAGTTTTCCATACCTACAATACAATTAAGTAATACGTCAACAAGATAAAAGGATTTGCGAAACGCGTTCAAGATTTGAATTTTATGGCATAGGAACTTGATACCCAGATAATAATTATATCATTGCAAGTCTCACTCTTACTGGGCAATCGTTTCCACAAACAGAATTTGATCACCTTACCATAAGTTTAACGACTATAGAGTAGTCCTTTTTCCTTTGAGTAAATTTGCATGTTTCAGCCCAACACAGCGCTGCATGTCATACTTACGTTCTGCTTCCAGGTGTCCACACTCCGACAGTGAAAGTCCGCTGCCTTGAGCGGTATATACCAAACATCACAGTATATTTACCTTAGCTCGAACATTCTCGAAGGAGGCGGGGTTGACGAGCGAGAAGCATATGAGGAAGACGTCGGTCTGCGGGTAGGACAGCGGGCGCAGCCGGTCGTAGTCCTCCTGCCCCGCCGTGTCCCACAGCCCCAGGTTCATTAGCTTGCCATTACGATCACCAGTTTATATACAGGGTGTTGCAAAAAGGGTATACTAAGCCGAAACCTACATGTGCAGCATGGTATATCTAAGCCCGAAACTGAAATCAGAATTTGGAAATTCGCGAAAAAAAAACCATAGTAAAAAGTCACGTGACCAATAAAGTTTCTATGGAAAATGAATTTTGTTTTTCGCGAATTTTCAAATTCTGATTTCAGTTTCAGGCTTAGATATACCATGCTGCACATGTAGGTTTCGGCTTAGTATACCCTTTTTGCAACACCCTGTATATAACTGAGAATCACAGTATATTTACCTTAGCCCGCACATTCTCGAAGGAGGCGGGGTTGACGAGCGAGAAGCATATGAGGAAGACGTCGGTCTGCGGGTAGGACAGCGGGCGCAGCCGGTCGTAGTCCTCCTGCCCCGCAGTGTCCCACAGCCCCAGCTTGATCGGCTTGCCATTACGATCACCAGTTTATATCCTTATCCTAACTAATCCTAATCCTAACTAATATTATAAATGTGAAAGTAACTGTGTCTGTCTGTCTGTCTGTATGTCTGTCTGTCTGTTACTCTTTCACGTCAAAACTACTGAACGGATTTGAATGAAATTTGGTATACATATGGTATAGATCCTGGGAAAGAACATAGGCTACTTTTTATCCCGGAATTCCCACGGGAAAACTTTTTAAGGCGAAGCGGAGCGCGCGTGAACAGCTAGTAGTTGTATATAATCGCAGTATATTCACCTTAGCTCGAACATTCTCGAAGGAGGCGGGGTTGACGAGCGAGAAGCATATGAGGAAGACGTCGGTCTGCGGGTAGGACAGCGGGCGCAGCCGGTCGTAGTCCTCCTGCCCCGCCGTGTCCCACAGCCCCAGGTTGATCGGCTTGCCGTCCACCATCACGTTCGCCGAGTAGTTGTCGAATCTGGAAATTGGTGTTGGTGTGGTTAGACATGGTTTTGTAGGAAAAGATTTATATGTACTTCTTAGTTTAAAATCAGGTATCACTGGATAGTGTAAAGCAAAAGTCACTTCCAGCGACTGTATCTACGTATTTATCCTTGTTTAAAAGTACACACCCGATTTTGATGCAGTTGTTTTTTAGATTTATTTAGAGTGATTTAAGAGGAAGGTTCAGATTAGTGTTGCCACGAATAGTGAATTGGCCGAATACCGAATACCGAATATTCGGCGACGCTGCCGGCCGAAGCGCCGAATATTCGGCCGCCGAATATTCGGCGCTACAACCTGTTTTTTTTGTTCCTGGAACTCCTTTGAAGAAGTAGCTACAGATTATATTATTATGAGAAATGCTAATTATAAGGAGGCAGAATGCTGTGGCAAACGAGTTGAATTTTTATTTGATAATAGTTCGCCTAAATCGGATGGACGATCCTTACAAGTGGTGGTCAGCATACAAAAAACAATACCCGAACCTTTTGAAATTTGCAAAAACTTATCTTTCTTCACCTGGAAGTAGCGTTTATAGTGAGAGGTTATTTTCTGAGGATGGTTACAATGAAAAGCGCAATCGTGGGCTACCAAAAAATGCTGAAATGCTCGTTTTTATCCAGCACAAGTTACTACTGATTAATTTTAAGTACTAAAATGTTGTGATTTGGAAATAAATACACAATTTTGATTAAAATAACAAGTCATTTTTTACATGATTTACTATTCGGTATTCGGCCCGAATACTAAGCACTATTCGGCCGAATACCGAATACTGAAAAACTGGCCGAATAGGCCGAATACCGAATAGTTGCCGAATATTCGTGGCATCTCTAGTTCAGATGTATCCGGAATTCCCACGGGAAAACCTTTTTGGGGAAAAGCGAGCCCGCGGGAAGAAGTAGTAAATAATAATATAATAAATTATATGTGGGGACATCTCACACACGGCCATCCGACCCCAAGCTAGGTAGAGCCTGTGTTGTCGGTATCGGACAGCTGATATATCTACACAAATACATAGATAGATACATATTAAATACATTAATATCAACACCCAAGATCCGAGTACAAATATCTGTTTTTATACGAATATCTGTCCCAGCCGGGAATCGAACCCGGGACCTTCGGCATAGCAGTCAGGGCCACTAACCACTACGCCATTCGACCGTCAATAATGAAATAGAAACTTACACTGTAGGGATGTATTCTCCGGGGAAGGCGTTTGTCGTATAACTGATGAGAAGACATGTTTTACCGACGGCTCTGGAAACAAAGAAAAAAACATTTTAAACACATTATCATAAAATCACATTTATCCAGTCTGTATACCATAAAATACACATAGTTTACGAGAGGGCTTAACGAAAAATCACCAGAGAAAAATTCTATCACGTCTCATCTAACTAAAGAATGCCCTCATACTTACAAGATCTAACTTATAAAACCACTTTCTCTTTTACGAGTCTAAAATATTTCACATCCTTGCTTTCTTTCCTTTGAGTGAGGTTGAAAGTTATTGCTAACACCCAAGTTTATTTACTAGACACTTTTATTTACAAGGGCCGTATTATTGTTTACTTGCGGGGCCTGACCAAACCTGACCTAAACTAACTAAAGTCCTCTTGGACACGTTTTTGCGATGTAACAAAAACTCAAGTATACTTGCTCGTGTAAATTATTTTTGAGCTTCACGAATATTATGATGTTACAATATAATACAATAGATATTTCAAGTAACAGAATTAAGGGGACTTCTTCTCAGTCACAAAAAGCATAAAAACGCTGTGAATTTAGGTTTAGGTTTCATTCTCTGGTATATTCCAATGCCCACACCTATAAGGGTGCTTTTCCACCAGAGATGTGCTATGCAGCTATGCTGCGAAGATGTGATATCTGCGCTACGAAAATATGTGACCGTTTCCACCAATACTACGCTAGGTAGCTGTGCGAGGAAGATGCGCTACGAAGATGCGCCGCCGCAAAGTAGCTGTGCGAGAAAGATGCGCATCTCGAGCTATGCTATGTATCGATAGTAGGGAAACGACGGGGGCGGCGGCGCCATAGCTACACCACTCGCGATGGTCCATAGCACATATCCATAGCACGCATCCATAGCACACATCCATAGCACGCATCATTCCATACAAAAAACATATCTTAGTTGAATCCGTTTCCACCAGTGCTAAGCTATGTGCACCAATAATTATGATTGGTGAATATCAAACGCATCCATAGCATCGTAGCATAGCACATCTCTGGTGGAAAAGCACCCTAAATCCTAATGTTTACTTCATAATCACTTGAAATGATATGAACAAACAGTATCTGACGTATCTGCTATAAATATTAGCACTTATTAGTGTTGGATCCAGGGTTCTCGCTAATAAATCCAGTTTATGGCTGATGCTCAGTTGCTGACTAAACCTCTGAAGGTAAATCAGAATCGTGACTATAAATAAAGTGTACAATCAGATTGAATATAAACCTTCACCGCACTATGAGTCTTCTGCAGACATTGACCTAGTCTGGTACTTATAGTAATTCTATCCTACTTTAATAATAAGCACTAGAGTTTGCAAGTAAAAGAAGTTTGTTAATTCAAATGGTTTAATCGACGTAAAATTTTACAATTATTTGTCGATAGTCATCTACCACCATTTCACAAAGGCCCCGTCATTGAGAAGGAAAGAAATGGCGAAAGAAACTCCTCGAGCATCTTTTCAACGTTTTCCTTATATATCTATTACAATTTTTACTTATATCTAGTACCTACAATTTTACTTAAGTACCTATATCCATTTCATTTTTTCAATAGCCTTAGCTGATGTGGACAAGACCACGCACCAAGTTAGAAAACAGTTGAAGCAATTTCGATGAAATTCGGCAAGTATGTAGGAAGCTAACATCCTGGATTAACATATAGGCTACTTTTTATCTCGCCATTCACAAAACTTTTAAAGGCGAAGCGGAGCTCGCACAAAAGCACCATTCATTCTAACCATAGCTTTATGAAACAACAAAACCGCAGCAACATGGCGTCTAGATGAATGAAAGATCCCCGCGGTACAAGCGGCGCCACTCAGCAGCCATAATTTATTCCCGTCAGGGATGGCGTGGCCGGTGAATTTATAAGTTCACAATCCAATAACCCGCACAATGGACCGAGTTCAAAGGCACTGCTCAGTAATCTGGTTACGATTGGATACCACGCCCGGTGTAATCCTGCATTACACAGGGATAAGCTTTGTGTAGTGATGCCATTAATACGGGACGTGAGTTGGTGTAACCGAAGAGAGTAAGGTGTTATAGTAACACTTTTACATATAAACAGAAGCACTGATCTATTTATAATTATTTATGAAGGTAGGGCAGACAAAATAAGAATATCATTGTTGTTGAATAAAAAACAATGCTGTACAATATTTCATGATGAATCTGAAAATCAACGATTAAAATATGTGCTTAACCCAGTCCAACATTTCTCTGCTAGATTTCTCTGTACATACATTACGCTTAACTGCAGCCTATCTCTACCTAAGTAGTGCTTACATAAATCTCTAATCTCCCATAGCTATTCGAGCTATGGGAGATTAGAGTAATGTTCTGCTGTAACAGTAGCTAAACAGCTGACCGCAGAACTGAAGGCTGACTGCATATACCCAACTCTAGTCCAGGAGAGAACATTTAATATTATATACGAAGCCTGCGTAACTAGTATGAGTGACTTCATATAACTACAGTATACGCCAGTTTCACACCTGAGAATGGAATAATCATATAATTTACGTAAACAAAAAAGGTTTCAATCCGTTTTCTTTTGTCATCCAAAACATTCTGTAAAAACTTCAATACTTTATAGTTTCCACTATTTCCACTAGAGCTGCCGCTTTGTATGCATACAAACATAAACTTTCATAGTTCCATGCTAATTATTAAACTCGTACAACGTAAATATCTGGGGGATCACTCTATCTAAACTAAGTTTCAGAGCGCTGCTGCGCGAGCCACGACTGTATCTCGTTGTATAAAACGTGCTGGTTGTACGGAGCTCGCGTTCGTTCGCTTTTCGTCAGTATAGATTAACCCTCCCGGTGTTCGGCGTAGGTCAGAGTGCAGGACAAATCCGTAGTGTTGTGGAGTGATCGAGTGTCATTCGCAATCATGCCCAGCCCTCGTATCGTCGAGAGCGTATCCTGTCTGGGCAACTCCTTCTAGGGATGTGCCTGAATCATTCTCTTACTAATACCATAGACTATTAGTCTATGCTAATAGGTAGGTACGTACTTTATCTAATTAGTAATAAATGGTACAGAATTAAATGACCAATTAAGAAAATATTCTTTGGAGACTTACAATTAAATGTATGTAGTGTGTACCATACACCTATCGTATTATTCTGTAAGTAATAAATTCGAGATACGACATTAATTGCATTCATCAATGATCCTACGATGATGTTCATGATTCATCCTACATAATCGACTAGCTTAATATATGCTTTATAAGTAAGTCCCCGGACTGTATTTGACGAGATTCTTGTCGACTTTACAGTAATGAAGTATGATTCGAAATTACATAATCTCCCTAAACACATTTTGTCAACCCTAACAAATCTGCTGAGCGCCGACTCAACTGATACTCATAATAGCATTCATATTATAATCGGAAAAATCCACATTTGACCTGCCGTTATCCAAGCGAATTACAATATTGACACGGGAAACGGTATAATTCTATCAAAACACTACCAAACTAAAAGGCCAACGAACAGCGGTTCTAATCTTGCTGTTTTTATCCAAAAAATATTTTCAAGTATCTTCATAAGTTTTTACAAATTTCTATAAAAAATAAATTAAAAAAATGTTTTACTAGACGTAAATATTATTTTGTTAAACATCACTAACTTTTTGTTAAAATACTTTGTATTAAATTTTGCTAAAGAAAATCATTATTATCATCACCCCGTAGCTCCTCACAAACACTTGGAACTTGATATCTTCATTAAAACGTGTCGGTAACAAATAAACATTTAATTATACTACCACTGTAAACTTTGTTTATAAATAAATATTCAAGTTAGTCATGACTTCATGATGTCTCAGCAAAGTACTCCGATGAATCACCGATGTGGTCAAACCTATCAACAAAATACATAGAATAGGAAGGTATCAACCAAGATTGCGCCTCGTTACGATTTACCAAATCGATGTTGACTCACTCTACAAACATAATTTAGCTTCAGAGTTTTTTAGATCTTTTTAAATTGGACTCTTGAAGTTTCAATTCAAACCGAATTCAATTATAGTACTACCGTAAATCGGTAGTTAGGGAATAAAACGTTTAAACAGGCGAACATTAAAATCAGAAAATATTTAACAAAAGAAAACCTAAATATAACTTTCACACTTAATTATTATGTAAGTAAGTACAATTCCAAGAAAACACGTCATCGCATCACTGTATACTCAGCTCTATTATTAATATGAGGAGAGTGACCGCGTTGTTCTCATTTTAGCTGCACTTCTCATATAAATTAGCGTTCATTCTCAGAGGATGCAGAGCACAAGCCAGTCCATTAATCAAGCACCGCATATGCTTATCTTTTTAAAATGCAGTTGAAAAAAAACTAATAGGAACTTAGGAAGCTTATGAATGGTATGCCGTGGACAGCGTAGTGAATAGTGACATTCTTTCTCATCAGAGGGACTTCTCACTAGTTATTTTATATTACATTTTATATTTTATATGTACCTGCCTATGTGATATAAAAATTAAACTTTTAGGTTGTCTAAAATTACACAATAATAACTTGGACTACCTAGTTATTATTCTGTGATTTTAGCAAGGGTTGGCAACACTTTCATAATCATTTGCCACCGATACCTGATAGAGCTGAGCGGCATCGGCATACGAGAGCCGTAGCAGTTATTATGGTTTTCAAGTTTATAGGAATTTTAGGCCATTCTTTACATTGCAAGGCAACACTATTTCAGTGAATGCCTTTGTCACGTCTAAGGCAACGTAATAAGGTCGAGGTTTGCCTAGCCTTAATCTGCAGCCAGAAAGTGAGCTACCAATAAAGGCGTCTTGTCTGACCCGCCCGCCGCAGAATCAAAACATTGCGGGAGAGAGGCTAAAAATAGACTTTCCCATACAAAAGTTATGTTAGCAATGCAAATATGTATTGATTTATAAATAAATTGAGAATAGGTACAACTGTTTACATAACATAATTCTATTATGGTTTCTGAAGGTCAAGTGAAGGAATATCGTCGCAAGTTATTTTTTTTATTTGATTAAGAACTACCAAATTGAATTCATTATACAAGTTTCAATCCATTAAGTGAGTATTGCAAAAAGGCTAGTCCCGATAGATGATGTTTACAAAATAATCGCAAATATTTTACTGAATGGAGCCAAGAACATTTCACATTATTTATGACAATGGTTGAAGTTCCCGTATTCCACAAACAGTTTCATCCAGCCAAACAAACTCATACCTCTACGCTACGAGTCCACCAACTTACGAACCCGGCGAAAACAAACGAAGATTGTTATCTTTATTGGCAGTCGGTGGCGTCTCTACATTTAACTCAAAACAGGCCCTCTCCAAGTTGAAGGTACAATCTGTAGTAACAATGAGACTTTCTGTTTGTCTGTCGATGGGTACGTGCGGAAACTGACAACGCGAAACGTGAGTCGGGACTCGAACCCAGATGTTATCGAACTCGCGGCCCTGAGAAGGTCTACTGTTTAGGTTATGCCTGTTTTACTTTTGTTTGACACTGGTCTCATCAAACTGTTTAACGATAAATTACTGTTTATGTGTGGTTTGGACAGTTTATTTAGTGAGATAACTGCTCAATGGTATCGATCTTTAAGATGGTAATCCTTGTTTACGTTAAAAACACTAAAAGGATACTCAGTATCGTGACCTATGTATAAAATGATTGATTTGAGGTCCAGCAAAAAAAAAAAAAAATATGAATCCCACTGTCCATTATGAATGAATCAAGATTTAGTCGAGTGGCGAAGAAATGACTCATTAGCTTACATACGTAAGAGGCTTCGTCATAAAGTCATAAAATATGTTCCGATACTTAAAGCAAATGGCTCTAAACAAAAGCCTCTATAAAAAATGTAAACCTACAATCAAACATTCCATTAAGTACTCACATACTCGTATGATAATCACATTACTAAAATAAAAAAAATCAATATTTAAATTCAGTTTCTGTGAATTCAAATATTTTCTGTATTGAATGTTAACTTATTAATTTATATTCAAATTTCTAAATTTGCCAGAACAATCGTTCATAGTTTTTTGTTTATTTCAAATAATTCGTATTTTGTCATTGGGCAATCAAAACGGCCGAAGTAGAATATAGTTTAAATATTACAGTAGTTCTGCTTGTATTTCGTCTCTTGCATTGATTGAGAGAAATGTACAATAACAAGTTTTCTCTCAATGCAACAAGTCCCAACATAAATAAAAAAGAGGAATATGTGCGTCAGCTGATTCTTTATCTTGGTTTAAAAATAACTCGAGCGTCACATGTTGGTTTCCGGATAAGAATTTTAAGATTCCGATTGTGTAATACACCATAAATTATGGAAGGAAGCATCTTTCGTTTGTTACAGTAAAAGTTGTAATATGAAATTCACAGGACAACCAATGTAGTCGTAAATTTTTATGTAGTTTTTTCCCCTCGGTTAAAATTCCAACCATAAACCAAAAATACTTATCTTATAATGTACAAAGGTACATATAGTAGGTACTTTTTCATACATCATTTTAACATCTTATGTCACAGTTAATCGAAATTTTTACTAGACAAATTCTGCAATAAATGAGTTATACCTGTAGAACGTCTATCCTGAAAACGTTTATCATAAGATAACGAAATATCCCGGTGCAGCAAGTTGTAACTAAAGATGCTTGATTAATTCCATTACAGAGTGCACTTCAACCAGCCCGGCGCGGAGGAAGCCTAATAGATCGGGAGAGCATCAAATTGATTCGATTGCCTGCGGAATGGGCGCCCTCAAGCCACCTAAATTGGAAATATGATAGGAGAAATGAAAGCCACTTGAGCGTACTCACAAATTCTGTGGGTTATTCAAAATTATGAGCACTGGCGACGTTTCTGTTTTAGGATCTGGCTGGGTAGAATGGAGCGTTTCACACAGTTAAATCATGGAGTTTTCGGCATAGATGAAATATTAGTTGAAGTTACTACTTCGGGTATTTAATCGCTAAATATTTGCGCACATTTTAAACTTTGACCGACAAGTTTTTAATAATATATCTTGGTCTTTAAACGTGGTAATACGAAATAACGTAACAATACATTACTTTTACACCTTTGTTCCTTATCGATTGTCGAAACAAAGAACAATAGAGTGACTAAACATTCTGTTCAATATACTTTCGTAAGTTTACCGTGTTTGCGAAAAAAATAATCTTTTATTTGTAGGTCGGGTCCGCCATTTTGGTTTATTTGTACAAAAGGCGGGAAAACGTAGCGCGGGCAGCTGCCAAGTCGGGAAATGACATAACCTGATCAAAACACTGCACGCGCGGCGCCGCAATACTGCAAATACTTGCACAATACCTCACCAAAATATAAACACACTGCAGGTATTTATGCATGTTTAAGAGTCACAAGTAGTGACTACTGCCACAACATTTCATTTTAAACCTAACATCTTTCGTTGCATAGAAAGAGCGGTCAACGCTATTTGGTATTGGTCACAAATGACCAAGTAGGTAATTATGACTACGGGAAAATGCCTATGTAAATAAATAGCAGGATACCCTCACAGCCCGGAAACAGAAATGCACCCCAGAGGCCACTAACTTTGTCATCGCGCGAAAAACTTTATGAAATGGTCCGCAATAGATGATATTCCCCTAATATTATGACGTAATGTATGCTTTGTATGGTTCCAAAATACAGAACAGTTCCGGTAATACAAGGTGTCTCAGATTAAATGCATAACTTGGTGATGGGCTGGATCAATATTTTCATTTATAAGTAGAAGTAATATAATTTCATTCCAATTATGCTTATTTTTGTATACGTACACAGTACAATAATAAGTATAATTTCATAACAGCCTTTCCTTTTCGTTAACGTATCTACCATTACCATACCATTAGGACATCACAAAATTTTACGAGAGCACTCGTCTCAACAACGCTACAAGGGTTAAACCTTTCTCTAATTAAGATAATGAACCAATATTCTGATACTATAGTTATAATAATATTACATAAGCATTTTTTATTCATGAACGTTTTGATAAGTATTGTGACATTAACATTTAAAAGGCATTGTTATTTTAAAATGTTCCTGAAAGTGTGAAGTCCAATACATATTTTTGTGAGCGGATCGGCAATATCATGTTACTATCCGCATCATATAAATCAGGGATATAATTGGCATTCGTTGTGGTCAGAATATTCTATGTTGTAAATTCAAACAAAATTCAAATTCATAACTTGATATATGTATAGCCACTATAAGGGTGTAGCTAAAAGCTGTAACAAGCCTACAGGGAAAATGAGAAAATGGATTGGCTCCTAAGGTCTTACTAGATATTATTATATGCCTAATATCTATTGAGTCTTAGCGCTAACAAACAAAACCTAAAAGACTGCCCGTCTGCCTAAATAAAAAATATCTGTGTGAACTGTCTAAAACATTATTACAGGGGCGCGATTCACATCTCAACCGAAATATTTGTAAAGCGATACGAACGAGTTACGAGATGAAATCCGCAATGTTTAAAAACGCGATTCATAGCACACATACTTTGATCTCGTTTTCATATCGCTAGTTCGTATTTGGATGGCTTGAGTGAAATGAATGAAACTATATTTTTTTTAATTGCCATGCAAAAATTATAAATACTACCACTAATTGTTTTAAATAATTTTGTTCCTACAATATATTTTGTTGGAATTAGTGTCGATAGCAAGTATCAAGAAACAGCTTTTTAATTCAACGTTGAAGAAATTCATAACCTGTGGCACTTTTGACAGCCGCCATGTTTTCTCCATAAAAACATTGATTTTCTTTGCTCATTTTCGTGTCAACGTAGTTTTTTTGGAAAATAAGAAGAAAGGAAGTTTAACTTACTTAGAGAAATACGACTGAGACATGTAAGTATCAATGTATTAACCTATTTTTTTTGAAATAGAAATGTTACCGGTTGTAGTCAAGAAGGTATTGTAATTTACGATGTATCCAATTTCTGTTTTGAATTGTTTTAGAAACACAAGCAGCAGCCGATGTGCTTGAGTAGCAGAAGGAGCAACTGCGTTGTGAGAGGGCCACGGCTTCAGCCCTCACAATGATAGCTGATTAGCTGAAGTAATGAACAGACAGGCTGCAGTCAATGAGAGGCTTCTTGAGGAGGGGTTCCTCATATGGAAAAAGGTAGGTTATTCCTAAATGTTTGGCTAAATAATAGAATAGAATTTAACTTCATTGTTACCCCAATAATGTCTTAGGAAAACTGGTGTTGAATATTTATGTTACAGCGTAGTTTTGTTTAGTATCTGTCTGTAATTTTTTAGAACAATATCATACTGAACTTTTCATTTTGTCTTTTCTAGGCTAATGAAAGGAACAATCAAGACCAGACTTAAAGTAAAATAATACGTATACATAATTTATATCGGAATAAGTACAAAATATTTTTGTAGGTATATGTTTTAACTATAAATTGAAAATCCACAGATTTTAGCGGCGACGCAGTTGCGCGACCAGTGAAGCTCTGGCTCCGCGACCGGCGTGAAGCGCGCGGTCAGCGCGGCGCTTCTGCGGCTGCTGCGCGGGAGGATCCCGTCCCTGCGCATGCGCCTGGCCTTCAATGACCTCACGCCTCTCTTCTTCCTCTTCTTCATGCGTCAATTCAAACAGAGGAGCACCTGTGATTACTGATTACCTAAGTTCCTATATACAATAATAGTTTAATAATTGTTAACAAAATATTGTATATATAAGTATTAATAATTACTTATACAAAAGGCTAAAAGCATTTTGTACCAGCCAACCTATAGGAGAGAATATGAGAAAAATAATAAGACTTTAATCTTTGATTGCCATTATCTGTAGCTTTATTAAGTGGTAAAGGGACCTAATTACTACCTATATTTTTTTAGTATTTGTGATAATTCATAGAATTTATTAGTTCTATCAATAAATAAAATATACATGCATTATACAATGTGTTTAATTCATTAACTTACAATTTGCACACTGAGGGAATGTGTATGCTTTCGGTTAAAATATTCTTCCTCATTCTGCGAGGGCCTCAGGCCAAAAACCACACCAATCAAATAAATATCACTAATACAAGCTTACTATAAAGGAAAATTACGAATTCGGTAAAGATGGAAACGTATCTCGTAGGGACGGCTGTCCGGCTGAAAAATGGCTTGAAGATCTTGGAGAAATGCGTACAAGGTCAATTTCACTTTTAGCAGTATTTTCTGAAAACGATCTAACAATTTCACCCTTTTCTTCGAAAGTTTAAAATCGCTAAAACGTCAAAATATGACAGATAAGCGATATCAAAAAGTTCAACAAAAATGACATGAATCGCGTCATTCTCCATTCCGTTCATTCATTTTGCGATCTCGAAACGATCTTACTATGTAGCTTGTTTTTAGTGCCATGTGAATCGCAATTTCATAGCTCGTTCGTAAAAATCTGAAAACGAGATGAAAACGAAGTTGTTTTTTGTGACATGAATCACCCTCCAGATACAGACACAAGATTTTTACTAACCCAGAGATAATCTTTGAATCCAGACATTGTGAAACAGGCACCAATTCTGCCACAAGCCGGGATCCGGAATGCTTGTGGACTGCCAGGGCGCGGGCGACCAAGCGTTTTATTAGTTCGCACATTGCGCAGTGGGCGAAGGCTTTGTTTACCTGTTAACGCTTCTAAAGTACCGGAAAAGTTACGCTTTTTGTGTTTAGTGAGCACTAATTTTGTTGCCCAAGTGAAACCTTTGTAACAATTTTAAATAGGGCGATGTTGAATTTTTTTCGCTGGGCTGTAAGCAGCTACATTGATAGAAATTCGTAACGGGCTGAGATATTTAAAAAAAATATATTTATAAATTGATCCAAAAAATTAAAATCTCCACAAGTACAAATTTTGCAATTAAAATTAATTTTAATAAAATCCGGATTAAAAACTAAGTAGTACTACAAAAAAATAAGAATGCAATCTCGGATGAAAACTACAGTTTTAGCTCGAGTTAAACCCAATAATTTGTTAATTTAAAAAACCAGTACTATAGAGTTACTTATATTATAGACATAGATAGATCCTTTGATCACGAGAGGTGTATCTAAAATATTCCAATACTAATTTCCGCTTTACAGACAGGATTAAAAACATCTTACCGAGAGTATCTGACTGAGAAGTTAAGGAGACGTTTCATTGAAGTACGCGTAATAAAAACGGAATATTAATTGAGTTTTCTAACCAACCCACTTCATTTCCTCAGAATATTCCATTTTGCTGTTATTGTATAACGTGCCTTGTATTTTAATTTTAAACTAGCGTGCGCCAGTCGCGGTAGCTTTTCATTTCTGTGTGCTAGGCATAGTTCCGTCCATAAATAACACGCAAATTGCCCTACAATATCAGAATACCATTAAATAATAATTTCTCAAAGTCAACGAGGTTGTTGCCAGCTGAATCCAATTGTTATTAATGAATTCCAGCTGAGCAAATCATTTCTTTTCCTCTGACTGTTTGCAGGTGCGAGATCGATTCGGCGTCTGGCTTGCATAATCTATTGACGCCGTCGTTCTGATCTACGGATAAGTCCTTGATATTGCATTCAGCCGGAGCCCGGAGACACTGCGCGGTGGGTTTAATTCCACCAATCTTCTTGTGTGTCTATTAGTGATGTAACGAATGTGTGTTTTTGGACATTCGCGAATGCGAATGCGAATGCGAATATCTAAAATCGACATTCGCGAATGCGAATGCGAATATTCAGTTTGTGTTCAAATTTGGAGTTATTTGTATGATTTGGTGGTAGTCTCGTACTGAACGAGGTACGTTCCGGTCTAGGCGCATTCCGAATCAGACTAAACAATACTAGACGCAATTTTTTTTTAAACGTTATTTAGCTCCGTAATATTGCGACTGTGTGCAATTTCTGAGGACGATTTACACGAAACATTTAAACGTATTTAAATGTATGGCTGTCTTGCTCTGACACTATACTGTCAAAATACGCTTTTTGTTTGTTTATTTACACTCACGGGCAATGAAAATTATCCATTAAGAAAAAGACCAAATTACTCCTAAGCGCAAAAAAAATACTTAATGACGACTTCTGCAATTTTTAAGTTAATTTAACGACGAATCAGAATATTACCAACTAAAAAGGTTAATATTTTATTAAAATTTTCTATTAAATGTTTAAAAAAATAGGGTCTATTTGGTGTCTATTTTTTTTTAAGTAGAACTAGAAGGTGGACCAATAGAAGTCATCCGATGATGTTTGGCTCTCATTTTTTTATAAAAAAATTGGATTCTGTTTTTTGATTATGTTTATTTGAACCTTTACAATTTTATAGATAAAGTCTAGAAGATGATATCGGCAAAATGGGCGCCGTCACAATTGATTGCCATACGGGCTCCTTTTATGGCATTTCTCATCACTCCAGCGAGAACTTCGGGCAAGAGATTCTCGCACTCGCCTTAAGGGCTTCCAGAGACACGGGATTATTCACATAAACACGGGTCTTAAAAAAAACCCCTCAAAACCGTCAAAAACGGCAAAATCGAGCGATATAGCAGGGAAAAAGGACAGATAAAACGAAAAAAAGGCGTCCCGAAAACTGAAGTAAGTATACACAATTATTCCGCGATCTTGGGGAGTATATCAGTCCATGGCCTCTGAACTTGTATTCTGCATTTGTCTAGTCCACCAATATCAAAACAAATTTGAAATTGGCGTCCATTTGTACAAATGAGAGCAACTTCCAATAGGGTGATTACTTTTGGCCCACCTTGTATTAACTATTTATAAAGTTTCATTGCCCAAAAAAATAATTAAATAAATACCAAATGGTAAAGGTAATGAGATTAAGAGGGTAACTTGTAGTAAAAGTTTATAGACGAATGGATTTTGATTTTGTTAACCTACCATAATTTTAAAATACTTTTTTCTAATAAGTACTGATATTCGCAAAACATTCGCACAAAATTTTGCGAATGCGAATGCGAATGCGAATATCCAAAAATGTGCGAATATTCGCGAATGCGAATGCGAATATTCGTTACATCACTAGTGTCTATCTAGGCTATTTTAGGGAAATAATGAAATAAGTCAAGGTTTGTTGAATTAATTTCGTCGTTGGCTTTGTTTCGGACTTAAAACTGTACCTGGAACTTCATACAATATGTATCAATGTTTGATACGAAAATATTTTAAAAGTAATTTGAATATGATTTAAACAGTATTTCCAGTGTAAACTGCCTTTTACGGCATCCTAGCGAAAAGAGCAAAAACTCCCCCTAGGCGGCCTAGAAACACGACGGAACAGAAACAATCCCGCAAAGATTGCTCGGTAAAGCGTTCACTACGCTGTTTCCTGTGGGGTCACTCTAGCCTTACAAAAAAACGAACGAAACTTTTTATGCAACCCGGTACGATTAATGCAACAAGATAGAGTCGTGGTTCGAGCAGCAGCGGTCTTAAACCTATTTTTCGTAGGAATGTAAAATTTTATCCAGTCAAACAACCGACAAACGTTTCGCCACCGAATTTTTCTTCCAACAAAATTTTCGCAACAGAAAATGTGTGCTAACAGTTCATGGGTCAATCGACTGTGAATGACCCGACGGTTTCAGGCTAGTTTATCGTAAGCTAGAGCGACCCCGGTGCTCTTTCAAGTGCGCTCGTGCGGGAGCAGCGCGCTGCCGTGTAAGTAATTACTATTCTGACCCAATTCGTCCACACCGGCCGCCTGGACCACCGTCGCACCGTTAGTGACACTCTACTGCAGTCCACCAACGCCGGTTCCAACTATATTTTCATACGCAAAAGAAACTTCTCCACAAAATAACACCCACCTACTACCACTAAGCTCTTATTTTGAAATAGTTCGGTAGAAGGTTTCGTGACTTATTCATGTCAATGTACCATGACAGTAAACTAATGTTTTTTGCCTTGTTTTTGAATGTGAAACTCGTTCGTATTAAAATATCCACTCCATTAATTATTACATTCCATTAATTAGACCTACATTTTAATGGGCCATCGAAATCCATCGCCTTTTTATAACTGATACAGATGTTTCAGGCAATCGGGTCATATAATATTATATTCACATTTGATCGTAACAGCATTGGCGTGTTACGGGCACACAATAATGTTATACAATAACAATCGCTGTCAAAAATGGAGTTGGGTCCACATTGGTATTGCGTCGGCGATCCCACGCTCCATAACTTTCACTAATCGCGAGGACTAAGTTGTGCCGACTGAAGTCCGGTCTTACGCATATATATGAGACTTTATCTGGATTTAAAACTATATAGTATAGTTACAGCCTCACTAATCATACATATGTAACTTTAACTCTTGACAAGTTAGAGATCAAAATGAACTGCAAGTATTTAAAAGAAGTAGTCTTGTACCAGGGCTATTACTAAACATGTCTACACACACACATGCCTACATACATTTTCCTAATGAGAAATCACAGTTAACTAAAACGATCCGTAAGCAAATCTGTTTCATACTTGGGAGTAGGTGAAAATTGAGGAGTCTGTGCTAAAATTGTGAGACAAAAGTAGGTTTGTGAAATTAGGTCGGGCGCTCCACGTCGAAATTATGCACTACGAATGGAATCTCATTTGTACGAAGCACATCCACGACGCTTTTATTAAAATTTAAGGCTGTTTCTCATTGCTTTATAAATAGATTTTAATCATGTTTGACTGTGTTAGTCTATAAACTGACCGGAATGTGAATTGATTAATTGTCATTGTGGAGGCATGTGGTGGTTGAAATAAACGGCAATATTCGGAGCAAAATCACGGCTGCAGGACGGGCTCCGCAGGAAGTGGGGTGAGCAAGGTCATGACTGTCCCAGCTGTCCCTGTGTCCTGGGACTCCTGCTACCGCCGACCCACTCGCCGAATTTAAAATACAGTTTGAAAATGCATCTTTTAAAAACCTTAGCCCTATAATCTTGTATATTTTGGCAACTACCTACATATCACTACTTCGCCCGACTACTTATTAATAGGAAACGGGCATATTGTCATCTATCGGGCTCTAAGCTGTTAATCTATAGACGTTCCATCCCGACCAAGAATCAAACCCGGGGCCAACAGCTAAACAGTAACAGTTACTATTTAACCACTTTACCATCCGGTGGGCTGAGGCTGACCAATCAGGGAAAAAAATGCTCTAGAAATACAACAAAATATCGGGACTTATACTTTTTTCTGTTATCCACAGAGGTCAACAGTTTAACCTAACCAGCCATTGTGATGGATTAACATTAAGTACCTGGTTTATTTCATAATAGACTGTGATATTCCCACGTCTGTCTCGTACGACTAGATCATAAATCAGAAAAGCAGTCACAGCTCACAGATTACTGACAAGGGTCACCAATATCCGGTATTCGGAAATTATTAGCAATCCTTCTTTTAGCTTTTATAAAGGCAGAAAATATCCGTATTGCTAATGGAAGTTGTTGGGTGGGTAAAATAGACTTCGCCAAGTTTTAATTAAGTACTTTTAACTTCTTTTACTTAATTTATACTTCGTAGGTACTAAACTAGATTAGAAGTTAGGACTTTACAAAGCTACTCAATAGCTACTTACGTAAATTTTATTCGCCATCAACTGTTGTACTGAAATTATACCTATCTATACATTTATAATTTATGTTCATAGTAAGAAATTGAGATGTTTGCTTATTCCGCGTGTCTGTGCACACATATCTTGTGTATAATTAAATATATTATTTCAACATGCCATGCGCTGCTGAGCACCATCAAAGAGCTTACACTTGTCTTGCATTTCGTTGCTTTAATTTCACAAGCCCTTTCCCGGTTGTTCAACTCTGGAGTTTTATTTGGAAATGTGATGTGACTAATAACCGCAGAGCACGTTTTTACTGTAGGAAATTATGTAGTTATGTTACATGTAATTTTAAAGCAGTTTTAATTTACCTAAGTAAATATAAATATATGGATTTTAAGTACTTATAGTCGTTTATGTGCACAGTAAAAGCACACAATTCAACTGATAAAGTTAAATATTTTTTATTAGGTTATTAATGGATGATAAACCAATTTATACAATTTATGCACAATATACAATTTCATATGCATTGCAGAATTCAAAGTTTATTGTTTTTTATTTCAAATAACTTTTAACTTTATCTTAAGGAAACTCAATGTCTTATTTACATAAAATACATAAGATACCAGAACTGTAATAAAGCTAAAGGAAGTGAAACATTCCCTCTTATAAAATCAACACACAACCGTCTCAGATAACAGTGTACATTGACCCTCCTTGCAAGGTAATTTAATCAGATGGAACCACTCCGACATGCCTCAGTAGCTGGCTAGATTCCATCATCTCATTGCACACACCTCAACCGTGAATATTGAGACCTATGGATCCTGTTATGGGATACATAGTGAGAATTACTATTGAGGTTGGAGGTTGGTCCAATTTCAAGATAATATCCTGTTTCTAAATACTTGTTGTGCAAGTGTGTGTGCTTTATACTAAACATATGTGGGCAAGGGCAGGCTGCAAGCATTCTAAGCTTTAATGTAGGCTAGCTGCTGATTCCCAATAGCACCTGTACATTATTACCAGCGATATAACATATTGCAAACCAATATTGGGTGACATACCAATAGTCTGACACTGGCTGTATTATTAAGTATTTTTGTACAATACTTAATAATACAGTGTCAGAGTATTGTACAAAAATACTTAATAATACAGCCAGTGTATGTTGGTATATATAGGGTGGAAGAAAGCTTCCTTCAAAGCGCATAATCACCTGGCAGCCACTTGGAAGACGTAAAAGAGACCACCAAAAACAACCTGGCGACGTTCTGTGTAGAGTGAAGCAAAGGTTGTGGATGTGGGATGGAGTGGGAGAATCTAGCAGCCACTGCCCAAGAACGAGTCAGATGGAGAAATCTCTTGCTGAGGGGCATCAGGATGGATATTGAATTGAGTAAATCAAAAACTCAGCAGACCGCGAGAGACGTAGCAGATATATGCCAAGAAGGAAAAGGGCCGAGCGGGGATGTCTTGGGCGGATGTCTCTGAGCTGGCTCAAGATTGTAAGTGGCTTCAGCCTTGGCTCCCCAGCGGAGATTAGGAATAAGTAAGTTTGCCGGGTAACTATCAGACACAATTCAAATATTATTAAGTGTTGGAAAAATCTGTACTTAGACCGCTAGCAGGTTAATAATGAAAACAGAAATATAACAAACAGAAATCACAACTCACAACAGCCCAAGAATGATATCCCACAAAGGAGCAACAACATAAGGCAAGTTAAAGGCGGAATGCCTTTAACAGGCAGCATTTTTCTATGAACCAGTCACACACTAAATGTTAATGCAACATTCCTAAGCCATCCCAACATGGTATTCAGAGGATGCTATTATAACTGCATGGACACTCTGTTATGAAGATGCAATTTGTAAGTAGTATAAATCAGAGCTAACGTATCATTCAACATCTTCATTGATGTGCAGGTAGCATTGTCATTCTGGGGGTCAGGTTTTGTTGGCCCAGACTGTACCAGTTTGCAAGATTTTTGTTAAGACTAAGAACTTACTTAACAAATACAATTGTTATCTTATCTTGATAACATAAGTTACCTTTACTGATAAAACCACACTTACAAAGTATTTATAGTAAACAATTGTGGAAAATTTCAGTAGAAAAAATGTCAAGCTCGAGCATCAATGTATGGAAGGAGTCCTACCAAAAGGGATTGCAGGATTCACATGTAGATTAGGTAGTTTGTTTCTTTTATGCTATATTATATTTACTGTAAAATGGTCCGGCACAAACGGGCGGAATAGCTCTAATATAGTTAAATACAATGTGATCACAATGTGTGGTATTTTACCTGAGGATGCCAGGGTTATTATAAATTTGTTTGATGCGTACAGGAGACTCTCCGTTTGTATTTTTATATGAAATAGTTCATCCATTACAATGCGATAAATTGCTAGATAGAAGACGTATCAATTTATAAATGACGTCAGTCAGTATGTTACGATGCGTACTAACCACCGAATCTGTTGTTTATTCTATAAATGAGGAAAATTAAACAGATCTTACCCGTCCCCAACAACAACACATTTAATCGCCTGCATTGTTACGATTTGTTTCCTTGTTACTGATCCTTTTACTATCACTAATATCACACTTTGTGGTTTGATTAGGAGTAACAATCTTGGTCCTTTTCACTTCACTCATAAAACATCCAGGTCCAGGTGTAACAGATGCAAGGTTTATCCAAACTAATCACAAACACAAATAAATTGAACACTTTTTAGACAAAGATATGAATTTCATAGCTTATTTTTTCACTAAAAACTGTTCACAAAATCTCCATTCACATTCACAAGTCGCTGGACGTTTCGGCAGATTTTTTTGGCCGTTCGCTCCGGTGTCGCTGTCGTCGGGTCGACGTTTTGTAATCAGCAGTTGGTAGCCCTGCACTATACTAGTGTTGCCAGTTGAAAATAATATAGTAATGCACCACACAGATTATAATACATTTTATGTTTGTGTTTGTGACCGTATCGACCAATGACAGATGATAAATAAAACCGCAAGTTTTATTTATTAGAATTCATTCTTGCCCGTATGATGTACTTAAAATAATAAAGTCCTCGTGCTTCCTGTGCAAGAAATATAAGTACATGTAAGTTAGCAGCGCCCTCATTTATTTTTATTACTTAGTTACTAGTTCAGCTGTAGGTACTTCTTTAACGAGAAGTTCCTAAGCGGCAAAGTGCAAGTATGAACAATATGTGTAATAAATATATTATGTAACTGTGTAGATATATCAGCTTTGCGATACCTAGGTATATTACACGCACTGCCTAGCTTGGGGCCGGATGGCCGGGGCCCTGTGTGAGATGTCCCCGATGACGACGACGTTACTGTCCGCTACATCTGAATGTAGCATAAAAATACAAAAAAACAAATTTATTGTCTGTGGCAAACATAAAATCATTGTCAGTTTGTCATTGTCTATGGTGTACCAAGTGGTGTTGCGCGGTATTGCGTGATTTATTGTTGATTTTACAGTAAATATGGCTAAAGGCGATAAAGATCTCGAAAAACCTATAGTGAATAATGAATTACCGAATCCTGAGTGCCGGAGCACAGATCAAGATGATGGGGAGTCTCAACAGGAGCAACCATTGGACATTGGGGAGCATTATTTGGTCCGGCGTTCGGATGAGTCATGGCACCCGGCGGAGATCATTCAGACTCGGTACAATAATGCAGACTCCTGTTACGAATACTACGTGCACTATGTGGGCTACGATCGCCGGCTTGACGAATGGGTTTCCCGCCATCGAGTTATGTCCGATAGGTTTGACATGTGCGAACAATCTAACAACAGCATAAACTCGGACCATCTCCTCACAGATAAATCCGGTCGCAAAATAACGCGGAACCAGAAACGTAAACATGACGAGATCAACCACGTCCAGAAATCCTATGCGGAGATGGACCCCACCACTGCAGCATTGGAAAAAGAACACGAAGCTATCACCAAAGTAAAATACATAGACAGAATACAAATTGGCAAATATGAAATAGATACATGGTATTTTAGCCCCTATCCTGATGAATACGGAAAACAGTCAAAACTATGGCTTTGTGAATATTGTTTAAAATACATGAGAATGGAAAAAACATACAGACAACATGTAAATGAATGCACCTCCAGACAGCCTCAAGGAAGCGAAATCTATAGAAAAGGTACAATAGCTATATTCGAAGCTGACGGTAAGGAACATAAGATCTATTGCCAAAATTTGTGTTTACTAGCAAAACTGTTCTTGGACCACAAGACCCTTTACTTTGACATAGAGCAGTTTTTGTTTTACATTCTCTGTGAAGTGGACAAACAAGGAGCCCACCTGGTGGGGTACTTCTCCAAAGAGAAGGATTCTCCGGAAGGCAACAATGTGGCGTGCATACTGACACTACCTCCGTACCAGAGACAAGGCTATGGGAAGCTGCTCATCGCATTTAGCTATGAACTCTCAAGATTAGAGCAAGTGGTAGGAAGCCCAGAAAAACCCTTGTCAGACCTTGGGAAACTAAGCTATAGGTCCTACTGGTCATATATCCTCCTGGAAGTGTTGAGTGCCAGCCGAGGGACATTAAGTATTAAAGATTTAAGCTCTATGACAGGCATATCTCAAACAGATATAATTTCAACTCTCCAATCCATGAACATGGTGAAATACTGGAAGGGACAGCATGTCATCTGTGTTACTCCAAAGATAGTGGCCGAGCAATTGGCCAGTTCCCACTTCAAAAAACCCAGGCTGTGTGTAGACCCCTCAGCATTACGCTGGACTCCACCTAACAAACAAGGAAACTCAACTAAGGCTAAAAAGTAGTACAGGCTTGCAGGCAGGGCATAGAGAAAAACTACAAAATTGTATTTCTCTTGGTATAATGCCTGTAAGCTTGCAGAACTATTTAAACTTAGTCTTAATTTTATTATTGATGGTCTGGATCAAGTTGTATTGAGATGTAGAATTTTATTAAGCTAAATTTGATATTGTTATCTTTGAATGGCTACCACATGCATTTTTAAACAAACCAGTATAGAAAGGATGACCTAAGGATGTTTTCATATAGCTTCCAGATATGTATAAATAAACATTTTATATACAGTAAAAAGTTTAATGTAAGTACATAATGTACTTAAATTTTATTCAATAAAAGGTGTAAATTATACCTAATTATTAAGCAGATTGAACCATTTTGTGAATTATGTTAGTATTTGTAACTACAGCAGTTGTCTCTATTCTGACTTGCCTTTTAACATTTGTGGGGCAAATCAATGTAAACAGGTATCAATAATTGAGAGTGACACTCAATAATTAACTATTAAATAACATGATTTTGTCAAACATCATGGTGGCATGGTCAATTCAAACACCTAGTTATAAATTGCATATTTCTCAATTTCTCATTAAAGTATTATAATCATTACTATGTTTTATGAGTTCAATCAAGATCTGCATAAATATTGATACCTAGTATAAAAAGTTTGAGTACCTACAGACTGTTTCTGACTGCCATGGTTGGTTTCAGGACTTTCAGTGATGTCAATGTATCTATGAACAGTAGATACCTATACCTTGTTTCACGGGGAAAGACATCTGATACAAACATAAACCACCCTTATTCGAATGTAATAAGGGTCATATGTCTTTCCTCGTGAAAAAAGGTATACCAATCAGTATTTTTCTTTTTATATTCTTAAATCGTGATCATGCATTACTAATTCTGTAGGCAAAATCATTCACAGTGTTTTGTGAAACTTCAGAATCATTTCCCTATCATGTTTTTTGGAAGAAATAAGTGGCCAAATACGCCATACAGTCAAGTTTCATGTTAGTTTTATATCTTACTTACCTACCTAATGTACAAAATTGTTGCAATAAAAGTTAAACCAGTCATTCTAATTTTAGAGATAGACATTAGGCCTTAGAGGGTCTTTAGCTAAGATAAGAAATTGCTAGTGCTTAATTATTAATGATACAATTAGCTTCAAAAGTAGCTATGCACGCTATGAACTTTTAATACCTTGTCAAAATAACAAAGTGTCAGTGTTTGAATGCATGAATAGGTATTTAGTAACCTGAAAAGGTACAAAAGTGTATTGCTAGGTACTTATGAAGCTGACTGTACTTACCTTACGGTATCTAAATCCCAGTGTCCTAGATTATGTTTGTAAAGAAAGGAATCATAACATTATGTAACTTCATTGGTATTCCACTGCTTAACAATTAATGCGGTGGTGGTTGGTACGATGCCGTTATAGTTTTTTTAAAATAAACAATTATGTAACTAAATATTCAATATTAACACTATTATGACAGTAAAACCCTTGGCATGAAAAATCCTGCTTCATTGTATATTTTTTCAGCTATCGCCACAGCTTTCCCAGAGACTGTGATTGGCCAAGCCACATTGTTTAACATGTCCTGTGAATGCCATGGCGAAAGATTTTTCATTTGATAAATAGGTGATACCTAGACGTTTTTTGTTGTTTACGAATAAGAAAAATATTCCTACTTTTAATTGTTTAAGCGTGAAATTGTGGTCTAAGTAAGCGTGTATTTAATTCAGTGAATGTAAAGATAAGATAGCCTTGCCGCCACTTAGTTTTAAGATCTTCCCATCATTGTAGATATACTTAGTATTGGTTAGATTCTGTGAATCATCATCGGTTTTCACTGTTTATTTGTGATAAAAATGTAGTTTTAAGTACAAGTGTCGAGTTGAAAAATAAGACTATGAATCTGATATCTGTTTTGTTTTATTTTATAGTAAGTTAATTACCGAGGACTCCGAGGAGACAGGCATTTCCAAAACTAGTGGGCGTATTTTGAGATAGACTGAGTGCGACAACCCTAACTTTGCAACAAAAACAAGTGCCAACACTTACTGAGGGTAAGTGCAGGGTAAGGGTTATGGTTCTGTCACACTAGTTTGACACAGGAGAATATTTTCTTCTTTTCTGCCCACACTACTACTTTACACCGTTCGAGAAGCGGCTTGAAAAAGTGAATTTGTATGGCGCGGAAGAGACGCCATCTAGCGGTAAGTAGCTGTACCTACTAGCTCCGCGCCATACAATTTAGTGTTATTTTAACAATTCTCAATCGGTATTGAATAACTCACACTAACCCCCCTGTATGGGGAGTGCGAGTTTTTACATCGTTTGAGCAGCGGCGAATAAACGTGAATTTGTATAGCGCGGAAGAGATGCCATCTAGCGGTTAGTAGCTGCACTAGCTCCGTGCTACAGGTTTCACTGCTCGATCGGTAATGAAAACTCAACAATTGTATTTTAGACGTTTCTCTGGTAAGTTAAGTTGGTTTTCCTTTGCAGTCATGAAATATGTATGGGATTTCGACTGTCAAAAAACCAATAATATAATGGCCAGTGATAGTTCAAGTATATTACTGTTTGTCACACTAGATGGCAGTGTTCGGCACAAGTTTCGGCTAACTAAATGATGGTTGGCAGCCTTGGTCTTGATTGTAAGAAGGTGGATTGCTGATGAAGGTTATGTATTTCCAAAATCATTCTGTACTACTCCGCTACTACTAGGTAGGTACTACAACAGGGACCAGTGTGAGTTTTATACCGTTTGAGAAGTGGGGAGCAAACGTGAATTTATATGGCGCGGCGAGTCACCACCTAGCGGTAAGTAGCTGCACTAGCTTCTCGCCATGGTTTCACTGCTCGATCGGTAATGAAAACCTACCCTTCACTAACGGTTAAAAATTATTGAAACGCCATTTCACAATATCTATCCATTTTATTTATGTAATTTACATCACCTATATTTTATTTCATTTGCACATTATTGAACACTTATACTACACTTAATATATTTAGAAACGTTTAAACAACATAAGAGGTAGGCAAGTTTAATGAACATAATTTACTTTTGTGAAATCTCGCTGTTCTAGCAAAAGTAGCATATAAATTTTATCCGAGATCATCAAGTAGTCATCAATACTTCATTCCAGTAGGTACTGGGCCTCGAGTGCAAGTTTTTTCACCGTTCGAGAAGCGGTGAGTAAACGTGAATTTGTATGACGGGGGAGACACGCCACCAAGCGGTAAGTAGCTGTACTAGCCATACAAATTTGCGTTTTCGATTTCACTTCTCGATTGGTATTAAATCTCCCACTTGAGCTACAAGTTTGGATTGGAATAATATAATATGCTAAATGTGAAGTAAATTATATTCAAGTAGCCTACCTAAACAAAGGCATAAAAACGTTGTAGGTAGCATTTATGTAGGTATTATATATCTAAATGAAAACATGAGTAGGTACCTGTCCACCTAGTACTTAAATTTAAGTAAGTACAAGGTACCTATCTGTGGTAACTGAAGTACATCACAAGTAAATTTTATGATAGTTAGGTACAGTCAAGTAAATAAATGTATCCTGGGTAACATAGGTAGGTATACTTATCTATTAACTATTATGACACCCTGATGGCACAGTGGTTAATAATATAAAACTTAACCTCAGATTTGACCCTAGTGTCCGGGTTTGATGCCCGTACGGCACTTAAGCTTAGAAGATGTACATTGATTACTCGACTGTAACCTACACGATTTGTTACTTTTTTAAACAAACAAAAATATCACAATTTATGTGTAGGTAAGGTACATAGGTATAATACATAATAATATTATATTTATTAACTTTCTGCTACACAATACACTCTTGCCTTTATGTTGCCAGATTTATACCGAACACTGATTATACATATACATTATTAGCGATAATATTCAACACTTATGTATTACAATACAATACCGTTTACAATACTTTTTTTGACATTTTATATTGTTTTGTTATTGTAAGATCAAACCAATCTAATCAACGCATTCAAAGTATTTCAAAGGTAAAATTATGTTATTTTATATTTTTATGGATATACGAGTAAAACGCCTTTAACAAATTATAGAAAGTTCAGTGGAGATCTGCACCCAGCCCCTTTTAGGTAAAGAACAGGGCCGCGAGTGCGAGTTTTTTCGGCGTTCGAGAATCGGTGAGAAAACGTGAATTTGTTTGGCGCGGGAGCCACGCCATCTAGCGGTAAGTAGCTGTACTAGCTTCGCGCGATACAAAGCGTTAGGTTTCACTACTCGATCGGTATTGTCAAACTCACACTTACGCGGGAGACACGCCACCTAGCGGTAAGTAGCTGTACTAGCTGCGCGCCATACAAATCTGCGTTTTCGATTTCACTTCTCGATAGGTGAAAAAACTCGCACTCGAGGCCCAGGGCCCAGAGCTAATGTGTTAGTGTAGTCTCACACTAGGCGACACACGGCAGCGACGCAACGACAGACGAGCGACATGTAGCGTGTCGCCTAGTGTGCGCCTACACTTAAGTAGACGTTATAACATGACAAACCATTATTCGTAACATTTTGTATAGAGTACGTAGGTAGGTACTTTTAGAACCTTACAAATAATTAATAAAATTGGAAATGTCATACATAAGATTTTCAAACTGCAACTGTTTCAAACGTCCACACTTCCTAGGACTACATTATTGCCTAGGTAAAGAGGTATGTATTAAAAAATATATGGTTAGAAGACAGTGCAATAACGATAAGTGCTATACAACTAAAACAGAGAAAGGTCCTTTATATTTGATCAAAGCCTCCCTCTTTTAGGGCATAAAATACACATAGTTTTTGGTATATTGTACATATATTATATCAGGTAATATATTCTTACCTTAAAGATTCCCATATATCACAACTGATATGAAATACGTAAGTGTATGATACATAATATATACGATATTTTAATCTACTCATATAATATATTTATTTAGTTACCAGTATTGATTAAATATTTGTTTATAAAGTAGGCACCCTAAATTATACTTCATAACTAATATTATTTTATAACAGAAAAGCTAAGGGAATAACTTCTTTGGATCAGTGTGGAAACCAATTTCATTGTCGAATGATTGACTTTCTTTATTTATTTTATTGCACAGTTATGAAATCTAGGTTTTACATTTTATAATCAATGTTCAAACGAAATTCAATATGGCGGCGAAGGAGACTAGGCAATCTTACGAATAAGATTTATGAAATACTACAGAATTAGTTAAATTACTATTACCCCTAGGCAATGGAATCAAATTTATTGCTAATTTTACTTTACGTAGAACAGTGCAAGCTACGGAAGTGAATAGAACTAGGGCAGAGCTAGATATTGGCGAATTTCACACTCGTAAAGATTCGTGACTTCGTGAGATAAATATAATATCATTATACAGTAGGTAGGTACATTTACAAGTTCTTCAGGTTAGCTCTGCCGACTAAATATAACATGACTATGTATTAACTAGACACAAAGGATCTCATTTTATACATATAATACAAAAAATAATAATTTAAGAGCTTTGCATAATAAATGTGATATTCATATTTGAATAGTAAATGATAATAGTTAAACCTACTTTTATTAAATGTATAAAATGAGTGTCGTTTGGACGCTACTTTCACAAGAGTAAGTAAGGTACACTATTGAAATATCAAGTTTAAAAAAATACTATAAATTTGAATAAAGCGCTTATTATTTAATAATCTTATGTAAAATATAATACTGTTTGCGGAAATTTCATAGGTGTCAGTGTTAAAATTACCTACAACGACAAATATTATATGTATTTTTAGGGTGATAAATTGAAATTCCTAAATTGCCCTGACATAAATATTTTATATAAATATATGGGTACATTGTGTCATACCGATATGCCATTAAACGCTTAACAACTTCTAATATGATTTCGCTACACAGATATCAAGCTTCAATATTTACTTATGATAATACTAAATCTAATGACTTTTGAGAATCTTTCTTTGGACTTACATGTTATTTGGTTTCAGATCATAAATGAGACGCTATAAGAGGAGCAATACAATTACTATAAAAATAATTAAATAGATCCATGATGGCACCAACCTGTCTTATGGTCAATTTAGACAACAATAAAAAAATAAAAATCTTAATAAAATAACAATAATATCACAAAGCTGGAAAATATTTTGGGGTCATTTTGTTATAGTGTTTCTCTATATTATTTACAATAGGTACATAATTATATCTTTGGATTTCAAATTTAAATAATACATTTATATGGTGATAGTCATTTTAAAAATGAACATTAAATATAGTCATAAATAGAATAACCACATAATACCTTTCCACAGGTACTCAGAAGCAGTGTGATAATGATAAGGATTAATGATTAAATCAACCGGGTTATTTTCCCATTTCTTAACCCAATAGAGATAAATGACATATACATATTTAAATCAGCTGCACACACACAAATGGAGAAAAACCCGTAACTTAAAGCAGATTCCTTAAGGATGTAAGTGCTATTAAACTTTAGGTATAATCGAGTTATACCTATTTTGTAGGTAAGTACTATTATCGTGGCTCATTGTGATGCACGGAGTTCATTTTTTTGATATTAAATTTATGACGAAGTAACAGTCATGTTTGTTGTGGCTTAGCATTTTGCTTGCAGCATCGGTGTCTTTCAGTTAATGTACTTAAGTATGAACATAATGTACTCAAGGCTGCGTATAACACTACCCGATTGATCCGGTGAAAACACTTCAACAGTATAAAGGTCAATGGGGAGAACAAGTAAAAGAAACCACCAGAAAACGAAACAACTGCATCCGATTCTCTTACTATGAGTGGTTGGTCCAGCCGCCATTTTGGCTGCCAATATTCGATTCAAATCGATAGAATATACAATCACTCCGCTACTGGTTATCCCCAGTATAACATAGTTAACTATTCGTCTGTCATTCGATAATATAAATCATAAAGATTACATAAGTAACTCAAGAATAACGTACGTTAGAATAAATTATGGACGAAACAAATACCTATGGCGGAACACAAACCTTTTAAAGGATGAAAGGTATAATAACGTAAAATAAATTCTTCCCTCCTGATTTAGTATGTAGGGGCAGTGTAGTCGATGTTCTGACCTGAAAAAGAAAGAATCTTCTGTAATTTGTTTTATCATGAAAGTTACGTCGGTTAGAGCATAGCCAGGTATTAGTGGTTGACTTTTGACACATCTGTCAAGAATTTTATATGGAGATAACGTATAATTGATGAAACAATCCCTGGTCGGTTAGATAACCAAATATGGAGAAATTGGGGCTTAAAGTACTAAAGCACCTAATCACACGGCATATTGAATGCGGGCCCATACCTCTTTTCTTCTCATTGCGAGGGTGGCAAACCCTAGTCACCTTGGGATAACGATTGGCCAGTCAGATAAGCTGTCAGTCACTGACTGCCGAGTGTGCCCCCAATATGAACACGGGTTAATATAAATATGGGTTAATATGAATATGCATGAATGTGAATATGAATATAGTCCTCAGACCTCATAATCGTATATAGACTCACTCTCTTCCATCCAAAGGTTGTATGGTCGAGATTGTTATAAGCAATAAGGCCGCCTCTTATTGTGCTGTTTAATTTTTAAGTTTAGCTTTTTTGCTTTTTTGTTCTTGGTGTTAATAAAATGTATTGTATTGTATAGTTCAATGTGAATATGAGTCAACATGAATATGTGGCAACATGAATATTGGCCAACATGAATATGGGTCAACATGAATATTGCCCAAAATGAATATAGTCCACTGACCTTGCGGCATGGCCCGCTGCTGGAAGGGCGGGTCGGCGAAGCCGGGCTCGTCGCCGCCGGCGCCGGCGTACGCGGGGAACGAGCCCACCTCGCCGCCGCCCTCCACCTCGTACGAGGGGGCGAACGCCGCGTCCGCGCCCACGCGGAAACGCTGGAACGCGAAGAAGGCACAGGCGACCTGGAAATGATTGGTTTAGTTGGTGGTGAGCGTTCAGTTGTGGCCGGTTTATGTCATCAGTAAATGGGGTGGGTGCATTTATCAGAAAACTTAGGTTATGTCAAAGTCATAAATTATGTTTGCAGAACCAATAAATTCCGCACGATGGAAGACGCTGGAATTGAGGACCATTATTTTGGAGAGGTCTGTGCCCACAAGTGGAAGATTGTAGATAATGCTTTCTAAAACTGGTAGAGCTGTTTGTCTCGGTTTATAAATATACTCGTACATATAGTTATGTTGTGAAATGTTAAGATAATTTCATCAAGTCTTCTGTTCTTAAGTAACTGGATACACTGGCCCAATAAACTGAACCGGTTCGCATAAGGAATACTGTATTAAGTCAACTGGGTCTTCGTTTTGCAGTTAATAAATGTCGGTAGATACTCACCCAGGCGAAGATGGAGAAGAAGCAGAAGGCGATGGCGCCCTGCATGTTGTTGGCGGTGCCCAGCGGCGGCGTCTCCGTCTTGCCCCACGCGTTAGACAGGTAGCAGAAGCCGACGAAGTACAGGAACGCCCAGAACGCTGAAATAGGTGCAGGGTTTTGGGTCAGGACATAGATAGATAACGGAAGACCTGTCAGGGTTTCTCTAGAGCCGAACGACAAACTCTCGTATACCTTATGGCATAAGTTAAACATGCGAAAATGCTATCTATATCTGTAGGTCAGCAAGTGAATTTCTGATGTAGGATCAATAATATTCTTGTAGGTGGTTTATAGGAAAATCTCGTGAGGAAATGTGATGGATATCTATCGGAGTATTATATAATTATGATAAACTTAGGGTATAGACCCTAAGTTTATCATAATTATATAATACTCCGTCCGAAACGGCTACACAGACATAATAGACATAGTACATAATATATTTATTTATTTATTTATACCAAGAGGGGAATATGTACTGCGAAAAGCAATGCTTGCGTGTCACCTCTGATTAGGTGACCCTTACAGGTTACGTAGGTGCATAACATGGTTCTCTAAAGTAGAATGTTTTGTAGGCATGTGCACCAGTTTTAGCCCATCCAAAAGGGTTTAAGGTACACCGAGAAGGTTACCCATTTCACAGGAAAATTTAGTTTATTTCGCTCTCACCTTTTTAAGACATTTATCATTTATAGATCTCCAGACTCTACTATTGTGGTAACACAGAAAGAACACAATGCATAAGTTAATACCTACCTTGACCCTGCTTCTGGAGGGTCACTCTATATAACGAAAAACTAAGTTTCGGAGTGCTGCTCCACTCCATGTCGTCGTGTTAAACGCGCCAACTGTACGACTGCTATCGTTTTTTTTTTCAACAGTAAAGAGTAACCCCCATGAACATAGAAACCTAGGTAGAGCTACATAGTAGTATAATGTATAGTACTTATACAATGATTCATATGATTGTGTAAGTATACCCAGGCGCGGATCCAGACCTCAAAATAGGTGATGGGCAAGTCAAAAACCCGACCAATAATTTTCTTTTAATTTCATCATTTACGTTGTACGGTGGCCTGCGCCTAAAAGTATACAGGCGGAGTTTTTAAAATAGCGATCTCAAGCTCACATGCTGCTCAAGCACATCCACATAAACACCACTGCTACACACATCACACAACACGTCCCCGGATTTATAAAAGATGTAGCTGGTCCCTTCATCATCAGGGATCGCATCTACTACTACTGCTACATCCGTGATTTTTTTCATATTTTTTGCATTAACCATTTAGCCAACAGGGGGGGTTCCATATTCCATTTAGGTCTAACAAAAATTGGCACTTCAAAGCTTAATATTTCGTAAACCCATCACTGAATCAAAAAATTGTTTGAGCTTACTTTGACGGGGCCGTAAATTTGTATAGGTATTTATGCGGAATATCAGCTTGATATATTTATCCATGTCTGAGAAAAACGATGGTAGTGACAGACAGACAGACGGACAACAAAGTGATCCTATAAGGTTTCCTTTTTTCCTTTTGAGGTACGGAATCCTAAAAAATGTGGTTTTGCGTCGCCTTGAGGTATTGATAGAATTGATAGGTAGTAGATTTTTGTGTATGTTGGTATTGATCATAACGCAATTTTTCCTTTTCAAAAGCCCTCTGGATCAATAAATAGTTATTTATTTAGCACCAGCAGTTAACACAACAGACATAACAGTAAAGGACAAAGGCAGGGTTCTAAGGACGTTTTGTACCACTATGGAAATGACGGGTTCCGTAATGAAAGTACCATGATTAGAGAGACACTGTACAGGTACACAAGTCAATTAATTACTAGATTTTTAGAAGCTGGGAGAAAAGAGAAAAACGGAAAAAAAGAATCTTTAAAATGTAGTCGCAATGGAACGTAAACATTCATACAGGAAGAATGGAACGTCAAGTGAAGTAATGTTTATGCCAAGTACTCTGTGATTTACGTCATAAATGTCTAGGTTGGATCTCAGTATAATGATAAAAATTGACAAACCAGAGCAGAAAAATTGAAATGATAAAAAAATGTGTCATGTCAACAACTAAACGTCAACACCATGTCAACACTTGAACAACACAAGACGAACAACGTGAATAATAATTTGATAATAATATGTTAGGTATATCAAGTTATATGTTTATGTTTAAATAAATACGGGGCGTGCAACGTACATAATAAATATAATGATTTTATTAATATTATCGACTAGATCAGGCTACTACTTTCATCATGGAATAATGTTATACTTATCCAACTTCTGAAGTTTTAAATTGCCATTCCGCAACAGGGATCTGCTATGCCATTTCGAAATGCTATATGTAAAGGTTCTACTATATGGGTATGCATTTGGCGAGTAATGTAATGAAATAAAATATACTGTTTAAAAGATCATTGTTTTATTTACATAACATAATTTGCCTGGAATCAACTTTAGGAATTTTATGTTCCTATTACATACTCTATTCTATTCTCTGTTGGGGTGTAAGTACCTGCACCTGGCTCTCTAGATATGCTAAATCTAGATAGGTATGCAGGTTTCCTTCACTGTAAGTGTGATGGTATACATTTTAATTAAATTCAAAGAACACATTGGTACATGTCAGCGCCGGGATTCGAACTGCAGAACGCAGTTGCTCTTCTCATATTTGACTTAGGTATTTATCATCCTATGGTTCATAGAAAATATTGTCAGGATTTTGCGTATTCTTGTTCTGCTGCTTCAGCAGGTTCCTGATGAAGAAGTGGGACGGGAGCCTGCCGGGGAGGTGGAACAGGAACCGGGTCTGGTTCTCCCCTTTGTCACATTTGTTCTATATCTTCAGCAGTTTCAGCGGTATTCAAAATATTAAATAATTAGGTTAGGTAATGGAAAATGAAATAACAACTACTATGACAAGATTGACAAGCAAGATTCAGTGTTATTAGATTTAAATATTAAAAAATATCGATTATAGTGAATCGAATAAAGAGAAAAAGAAAATGGTTTACTATGGATAAAAGTCTTCAAGACTTAAATATAATGATATTTTATAAACCAAATGTACTAGTTTTGGCACAAATAGTACCAGAAAATGTAATTTATTGATAAATAAAATATCTTTTGTATTTAAGAATGTATCGATATTTCTATTCGATTACTTTTTTGCTCGGATTTGCTGGTAATATTCCGAGGTCTGGCATCACTGTTGTTACGTTCCGTTCTCTATATGTTTGTTTTTACGTTCCATTGTCCTTAGATTTAAATATTCTTCATTTATCATTTTTTCTTTTCCCCCGACTTCTAAAAATATTGTAATTACTGAAAATACCTTATCTACACTGTATTAATTAATGGTGAAAACATGGTTCTGAAACGCTCCAAAAAAAAGGCGGTACGCCCACTGCCGTTCTCCTTTTACATTTCAATTCTGAAAAAACATGTTATGAAATTTTTACCTAAAAAAAGTTTGTGCTAACGGCAAAACTTACTAAGTACACAGGTATACAACTAGACTAAATTCTCATTTAATAGGACGGAATATGCATGTGTTTGTCTTTTTATTCGATAATTTTACATCACTTTATTATAGTTCAAAAAATTCAACGCCAAAAATTGTAATTTAAGGTATTTTAAATAAAGTTAAAAAGAGGATGGGCACTTTTGGGACATATAATGTCCAGTCATACATCGTTGGATAGCTCTTTTCAAGTGCGCAAAAAATATTATGACGTAAAATCCGTATAATTTATTAATTTTGAAATATATTCGTCAGAAGCAAGTCTTTTTCAGCGACATTGCACTCTCTCGGTGACAGTTAGGGCGTAATACACGTAAACACGTAATATTAAAATGAGAAATTACTTTCAACTGGTTTTATTTACTGAGTTAATAAACAAATATAATATTATTATGAATGATGATCATTTGTTATAAAAAAATCTATGAATAAAGTCAGTTCTATGAGCATAGATTATTCTGAGAATGACATACTTATGAAAACCTTTTACGTCACATCCGCCCTAAGAAAATTCGTGTCGTTTCTAAAGTTTGAATTTATTGCAGTTTTTTTCTACTTTTCAACAATTATTTACGTGCTCAAAAAGAAATTATAATCAAAAATATTGATGGAGGCATAATTTTGTAATAAAAAAGTTTATTAAAAATAATATTTGAACTTTATTTGAATCACATGCATATTCCCTATGTGGCTAATTTTATCTTTATAGGCCGAATAGTTTTATGTTACCTACAGCTATTTCATTAAAGGTCTACTTTATGAGCAATAAAAAAGTTACACTTACAAAATGTCGACACCAATTTTTAATAAAACATTTCGAATTTGATCAAAATCTCAAAGTTTTTTATAATAATACAGTTTATTATAAAAACTATATGGCTTATGTGGTCAAACTAGTCACGTTGTACTTATACGTAAGTAGTGACATTTGCTGTTAGCCGAAACTCACTCTTGGCATGACCGAAAATTTTATTGTTTTTGAATTCTTCACAACTATCCAGAGGGCTTCCGAGGTGGAAAAAATATATTTAGCATAACCAGAAATCATCACCATCAGCATCATTATAAAAAACAATCATACGAAAATGACAAAATAACGAAATTGTTATATTGAAATCCCGTGGTATGATATGTTAAGGAATTTAGGTGATGGGCATGCCCATCTTGCCCATATGGGTGGATCCGCGCCTGAGTATACCTACCTACAAAGTAGTCTGGAGGCCATAGCTATTACAATGGTGTCTATGTCGAAAGAGTTTCTACCTAATTTGTTTTGTCTCTATTTGGTTCCCATAACATGGTTTATTGTTTTAGCATAATATGATATGCTAATAATGTAAAGGTCTGTGATACTCTGTAGGTACTAATAAACTCTGTACAATATCTAGTTTTGTCAAACTGCTCATTGCCCTTCGAAATGGCACCTAACTATCTACAATTTGACAGGTAAGTAGTGGAGTACGGCAGCGTTCCCACTACGCCGGACCGGCAGATCTGCCGAAAACCGGACACCGGACAGAGTGTTCACATTACATCGGATCCCGGAAGAAATTCAGACAGTCGTCAGTTGAATTTGGACCTGCGCGCACAATGGACGACGAAATTGTTGTTGTGTTGGGGTGGTATCTTAATAGAAGGCAAAATAAAAGAAAACATTGGGTACACCCTATTTTACGGGAAAGATTTTCCATGCTTTTCATTTTACATTCAGGGGCGAGGGGAGCACGAGCGGGGCGAGCGGGGGACAGATACCGGCACAAACTCGTTCACATTACTCCGGGCCCGGTCGTTCTACCGGCAATTCGTAGTGACAAAACGTTCGGTAGAAATGCCGGGCTCGGCAAAAATGCCGGACCCGGGATAATGTGAATAGCTTCATATAAATTGTACAGCCACTAGCTCTTCCGGCAGATTTACCGGCGCGGCAGATCTGCCGGTCCGGCGTAGTGGGAACGCTGCCTACCTCCTATCGAAATATCGTGCAAGTGTCAATAAAAAAAGAATCAATTGATTTGACCTCACATCACAGTCAATTATAGATATAAGTACTTACTAAGTAGTACTACATCTCACACTATGTTATTACATAATATGTATCTGTGGCATGGAAGTAGTCTACTTCCATGATTTGTGGTAAGTACCAATTAAATTATCTTCATTTTTATTTAGTTATATGAGATTGAATGTGCTAGAGTTTGGCATATATGATAGAGTTAAGATTAAGGCATAAAATAGGTAAATACTGATTGAATCAACAAGCTTAAATGAAGAGTGTGACAAACAAGTGTGTTGCACTTAGCAAGACATCAACCTTTAGTCACAGAAGCAGTGGAACAGTCTATTACTTAGGTACATACTATTTCTCATAAATGCTTAAAACTTAAACACATATGTGATACACATATGCTACAGATTGCACTGCACCTATGACTGCAATGCTCTACTTTAAGCATCCTTTAAAGATTCAGGAAGACATAAGAGTACTGAAGTTACTGTTCCAGATCCCTGTATAAAACCTGGAAGTCTATACCTACATAGAATCAGTAAAACATTCCATGCAAGTTCACCTGCACTTTATAGCTGTTCCATTTCATTAATAATTTAAGAGGAAACACCTCAACCTCATATGCTTGCACAGGTCTTATACAAGTTTAGTTTTAGTTTTCAACCATTTAGTACATAGTACCTGATAGCAGTAGTATATATATATATATATATATATATATATATAGATGAAATAATAATAGAGCTCAGTGTAGATTTTCAGAAACCTAAATATAGAGGGCTATCTTTGCATTGCCTATTACTATCACTAAAATCAATACAACTTAAGTTCAACTGCTATGCAGAGTGATATAACTGGCAATTATTTCCTTTATGAGTTGTAAACCAATATTGGTACAACAGAAACCGCACAAGTCAATTAGTAATGAGAAAAGTTATCTTACCAGAGAATCCCATATCAGCCAACACATAGTGCTTCCTGGTCTTCACCGAGGACATCTGCTCGAACAAGTACTCTCCCACAATGAACGCGACGGAAGCCACAAACGCTATCACGGAGATCCCCACCCCGTAGTTGCAGGCATTGGTGTCATCGTTGTAGGCACAGTACTCCCGTGGGTCGTCCTTTTCTTTCTGGTACCACCCTTTAGCTGATATACAGCCCATAACAATGACACTGAACAACTGTAGGCAAAACAAAATGATTTCATTTAAAACCTGCAAAGTGTTGTATTTTACACCTCTAAGTATTCATGTAAAGATACATAATATTATGTCTGGCGTATGTATTATGTAGACTGATACATTATTTATGCACATATTTAACATCACATAATATCTTCAGTAAACCACAGAGAGAAAAATAAATAATAGAGAAGTTTGTTCTGCTGATTCAAATGATAAGTGTGAGCTAATAATGGAGACAATACTGATCCAGATAGTGTAGGCCACAGCCTGAGGAAATACTTGCATATTGAATAAATCTTACTTAAGATTATAGATAGATATGTAGGTATTAGGTATGGGTATATTATGGAAGGATCTTACCCAACAGACGGCTCTCACTATAACAGGAGGCCGTTGGATGAAGGCTTGAGGATCGAAGGCACCTCCAGCTTTTCCTCCTCCGTATGCTCCTTGTGCATCCATTTTCTCACTTTTCACTTAATTTTCGAATCAAACAGACCTAAACCCTCCTGCTCATCAATAACTCAATAAGGTATGACCTCAGAAAACTTGATTCAATGTATTTGTTTTATCGATCGCGCAGGCGACATACAGAAACGGTTGACAGCAAGAAAATACGAGCAGTTTCAGCGGTTTTCCGTGTCGGTTTTGACATCGATCTAAAATTCTGGCCCCTGATTGGTTGGTTGGCTTGCTGCAACCATCATGAAGCCAACCACAGAGCATGAAGGAAAGCGCCGGAAAATTACGGAAAAGTTGACAGCTTGTGTTTTTTTTAATACTGCGTTCCAATTTTTTTTTAAATTATGGGTTAATTATATTAATTTTATTTTAAATCATGCTGTTAATTTTATACTTGATTATATCACATAAGGTGATTTATGCAAATAATAACTATCTTTAAGCATTTAAATTACTTTAGCACTATTTACGCCAAAGTTCACCAATTGTGTTTTAAGCGCCATCTAGTGACAAATAGCTGTCTTGTTTATGTAGATTTAGTTTTAGATGCACCAGTGTGGTAGATCTTGCAACCGTAATAAAGGACTCATCTATGCTACCATAGAATAAAGAGACTTATTCTATGATTCTACAAATAAACCGCATACCTATTCTATAACTATATTTTCCCTACTTGCCCACAACCCTTGCCTTGTAGTACAAGTAGGTACTTACCTACCATGATAGACAGATGGAGTACTCTTGTACTCTTTACTTTATACACCAATATTTAACAAAAGTTTAACAAACCTTTTTAAGTCCAAAAAATCTTGCATAGACATACATGTAGTTACCGTATTTCCTGCTTTACAGTGGGCAGCAAAGAAAACTGACCACTCTGGATGTCACATGGATCACAAATGTCACAATCATCATCATAGGTTTGCTAATATAACAAGTAGGTACTTATAGGTACATAATTAAATATATCTGCCTCTAGGAGATAATGAGGAAATGAGGGCATACCGTAAATAAAACCGCTCAAGCTATGTATTACAAATATATTTACTCAAATAAAACTGAACCCATAAAAATATTGTTAATAAGTAGAATTCAGTACTATTTTATTACATACAACAATCAAAACAAACTCATTTACTTAGGTAATAAAAAATTGCCGTCACTTTCAATAATTTTGACTAGTTCAAAGAACGCTCTTTAAAATATTTAGATACTTTAGATTTCTTTAAAGTAACTACGTTGAAAAACTGTTATTAAAACATAAGTTTATGTTGGTGCTTTGCTTACTACATCATATTCTAAAATATATCAATTCGAAGCGACGGCTAAACAAAGTAAAAATTTACCTTTCATCTTAGTAAGGTAGGTATGTAAAATATAAAAAAATGTTACACCATTAGAGCTGCATACTGTTTATGTTGTAAAGAAGACTGATATAAAATGTAGAAACACTGATCTATCGTAGGTATTTACAGAGTAAAGCTTAGGTATAATATTTTGTTGCGCTACATTAATATGATGTTATTTTGTTATTAAATGTTTTAATTAGTATCACGAGGATTACATGTTTTTAAACTAAATATCTATGTGGTACATACAAAAACTTAAGAACTGTAACTTTGTTTCATTGAAAAAACAACTACGTATGCTGTATAGGTACCTAGTACATAGGTACCTAAGAAAATATAAAGTCTACCCACATACAAGTTGTTTGTAGGTACATACGCTGGTGGGCGTTTACATGTATAGGCAATATCGACTATGGAACTTAACTATTTTCAAAACCAATTATAATTATATATAATGATTTTCGCAACGAAATTTGTAATGATGAATAAGTTATCAGTGTGTGTTGTGTAAACTGCTGGTGTTCCATATTTGATAAATAAATAAATAAATTAATTTGATAGAAGAAAAACAATACGACTGGGTCGGCCCCGCCTCGACCAGGATATAAATGGGGTAGGTAGATTTTATATTATATGTACCACAACTTGATATGTTAGGTAAAACTCAGTTAGTACTTAAATATTTGAACAAAACATAAATGTTGCTTTAAATTAATTATTCGTATGGCCTCTAGATATCACTTTCTCTATTTGGACATTACATTTCTAAGTGAAAAAGTATCTACTTAACTATAGTCTCCATTATAGTGTTGTAGTTAGTCCTATGTCAAAATACAAAATTATTGACCTCAGCCTATTCTGTATTTAGTAGTATAGTATACAAATTCATGTTGTACTATTGTCCACATTAATTAAATATTGATTAAGTAATTCATAATACAAATAACAAAATATATTATTGGAAGTAATGGAATTCATTTTATAAATCGTAGCGTGCACAAGCATTTTTCTGTTATATTTAAAAGCTTGGTAAATGATGTAATTTACTGTCAGATTTTATTTAATATTTATTACGCGTACTATGACTGGGGTAGGGAAGTATTATTCAAACATGACATCAATACTCAAACGATGTTCACTAGCTCTACCTATTTCTAGTTTATATGATGTCTATTATACACTTAACGTACAGCTAACGTCACACTATGTCTAATTCTATTATTTTGTATAAATTCTAACTAAAACTATAAACTACATAATATAGGTACCCAAATATTCTACAATTTATTGTACACGAAGAACTAACTAACTAGTGAATATATTTCTGTTATCTAAGCTATAATTTATGTTGTTAGATATTATTTACAATAGTAGCCACGTCTTGCTTTTGGACAACCATTAATTAAATCTAATGATGATCAAATTAGCCAAGAAAATATACTTTAGTGACAATGAGGAACTAGGTAAAGTATTAAAAAAAACTCCAAACTTAAGATTCTAAAGTATACTTAAACCGTAAGTATTATATTTGAATGCCATGAATTCTACATAACACCACGGTTGTAACCTGACAAACGTCCTACCTATGATACTGTAAAATGTCGTAACTAGCAGTTGGTATTTCCAGTCTTATCTTTTGGAATCATTGAACAAAAATGCGTTTCTATGTATTAGACAAAACATAAAACTTGATAATAATAAGTAAGTAACTACTAGGTATGATTAAGTAGGTTACATAAAAGTATTGCATTGGCAAGACTGCTTTTGCTAATTTTAACATCCGGTACAGTACGACAAAGCTCAGAAGTTCCATCGGCCGCGTTCATGTATTGGTAATAAAACGATGTTTCCTTTTTAATTGACACTTAAGAATAACGATGGAACTTCTAACTCACGTCGCATGTAATCAGCTATTCAGAATTTTACACATTAGCAAGTAAAAAATCCTGTATTTTATTTATTGTGTTTGCGTCACTTGAAGATAAGGCTGACATCACACTGAGCGACACATTCTCCCGTTATAACGCACGCCATCTGGCGCGTCAATCGTACAACTGTGTGAATCCGAAATCAAACTCTACACCTTTAAGAGTTGAGTCCCTGGCGTTTCTCTTCTTCCAACATGGCGTCGAGTTCGTCTGTCAAGTTGGCGAGCATGTTTCCTATATCATTGAGGACGTCGACAGGTTCTGTGGAGACTTTCCCATCGTCCTTGTGTTCGGGGAGGGGGTGCGGGGTGGGGGGTTTTATTTCGGCGGCGGGGGCGCGCGGGGGCACGGAGGACATGGCGAGGGAGCGGCTGTAGTCAACGGTGTGCGGGCGGCCCCCCATCTGACTCCGGTTCTGCTTGATGGTGCCCGCGTTCTCGTTCGCGAACGGGATACTGTCGGACTCGGTGCTCGAACTTGACTGTGGGGAGAAGTGAGCAGTTAGTTTACATGGATTTGAGTGTTAGGGATAGTAGTTATTGGACATGAACTAATGTTTTATACAGCTACGTACGGTAGCAATTATCTCAGAGTACTGAGATGGTGTCAGGTTTCTCTGCCCCACACTGTACATATTTACAGCGCGATTTTTTATACTAGCGTAGTTTAGTGTTATAATCATCTAACTTTTACATATTATAATTAGCTATATTTCTCTCTAAGTTGCTTCATTACAAAATCTGTCCCACCCATAAACCAAACCAATGACCACCGCGACTTCAATTACGCCCGCGACTTCAATATTAACAAGCACTAAGTCGTTTAAGTTGTCAGTAGACTGAAAGACCCAAATGGCCCTTACCTTAAAGCTAGCATCCGACCCAGTCCTCAGCTTGTCCTCCTCATACCGTCGCGGCGGCGAGGAGGGCGCGGGCGGCGGCGGCAGCAGCCCCGTGCTGTCCAGCGACACGCTCAGCGAGTCCGAGCTCGGGTACGCCGGCAGACTGAGCGGCAGACTCTTCTCGGGGTGGATCTCGACCGTCGTCTGGCCGAAGCGCGAGAATGGCGCGTATTGGGAGCTTTGCCTGTGGGTGATTGGTTTTGTTGTTAGTGTGGTTTTCCTGGTATGATTAGGTAAAGCAAATGCGGTTGTTGGAGTTTCCTGCATGCTAAATTATTTAGCTAATTAGCTGTAAAGTACTGCTGATAGAAAAAAATATTCAATGTTATTTTATTTATGTGTTAAAGGTATAGTTATTTATGAGGACCTATCAGTCCTGTGACCTAATTTTCGGTGCATTGATGCACTGCCACCACAGGCTGAATTACTTGATTGTGATTTGGTACACACGGTTTATTAAATTAAATAAATAATACACGCAGATACGTACAATAGGTCTATGTACCTATCTGCGGGTAATTGATGGTACAGAGTCAGTGGTAAAGAAACCTGACCCTCTAACAGTGACAATCATGATAATGCTATCTGTGCGGGGTCAGCTTTCTTTGCCCCTGACTATACTTCATCTTCATATATACAGTCCAATGGCCTAAGCAGACCGGGACGGCATGGCAAGGGATTTTAATTTTTACTAATGGACATTCAACCGTAACGTAATGTTACAAAAATGATGCCGTGGCATTGAAAGGGATTTTTCAGGTCCCGGTGTGCGTGGGCTATAATCGGTCTATCCTCACCTCTTGGGCGGCTCGGGCGGCGGTTTCCTTGCGACGTGCGGGCTGGCGCCGTACGCGACGCGCTGCAGCCGCGCCGAGTACGCGATCTCGTCGTACGTGTAGTCGGGCGACTTGTCGCGGTACGCCGGCGTCGCCGTGATCTTGGCGACCGGCCGCGGGCGCACTAGGCCGCGCGGCCGCGGTAATGTTCCGCCTCCTGGGAATGCAGGGAGTACTGTGTTAAGAATAGGTGGCCTTATCGCTAAGAGCACGTATTAAAGTGTTCAGTTGTGTCGTCTAAACAGGCACGCACTCCAGACCGCTGGAATGATGTCCTAGAGGGGTAGCCGGCAGTGGCTGGCCGAATACAGAGTGGTGCTCTTTGGGAGATGAATTTGGCTGATGATGATGTGTCTAATTAAACATAGCAGGTGCACAGTTTACCAGTGGCGTCTTTCTATTTTATTTTATGCATAAGTAACTAATGCATTAAAGCTGTACGTAATCCAGCTCCTTTTACCTTACAGCAGATAGTTACATGTTCAGCATGCACCTACCTTCATAAGCATTATCATTAGTGGGCGTGATGTCCCCGTCGTCGTACGACCGGCGCCACTGCTGCCCGTAGTAGAAGCCTTCGGGAGAGAACGTGGTGTGCGACCCTCGCTCCGACGGGTCCTCGAGACTCTCCAGCGACTTGCCGCGGGGGTGGCGGATCTGGAAACGTGGGGTTTAGGGTTAGTTCACGGGGTTTTTTAAGGAGGTTGTCAGTGCCCCTTCAGCTGCTACACGGGTTTGTTATAGACGTTGATAAAATATTTTAATGCGCAGTCCACCAATCAAAATGCCGTATAGGTATATGGCGAATCGGGATACAGTGACGTTTGACGTCGATAACGAACCCGTATAGCCTTCTGGTGTGAAATGTGTTAGTTACAATTTGATGTAGATTGATGGTTTGCAGTAGATGGGTTTTAGTAGTAAGTACTTATATATATGTATACCTAGCTGGTTTTTTGTTTTTAAATTATAGTTAGTCAATAGGTGTTAGCAAAACTACATGCCAATCGTTAGATAATAATTAATTAAGTACTGTAGAGCCTACTACTTAAAGATTAATTAAAACTCATGCCAATCAATAATATTTTAGTAAAAATACTTAATTACATGTATAGATACTTTTAGATTTTTTGAAATGTACTTATTACATTGATGCTTTAGCTTAATTAATGCAAGCAGATAAATACGTAAATAATTTGCTTTAGAATTACTTACTTATTTTAACTACCTATATTTAATAAGTACTTATTCAATAGTCCAATGGACTAGTCCTACCCTACCTAACATGCAGGCAAGTTTTTCTCCTATTGTATAAGATACCTGGTATAAATTTCGAGTTATTATCAATTTATCACCTACCTTCTTACCTATAAAGAGTTTAAATAAATAAAACAAAACAACATCTACAACATTCAGCACACAACACACAACACGCAAAAATTATAAACAACAAAAAAAACACGCAATGCTGTGTTCACTAAAAACAGGTGCACGATAAAAGCCGGTGAATGGGTGCGTTTCAAAATCAACAAAGAAGGGTGCGTTAGGACGTTGGCTTCATACCTGTATGGGGACGAGGTCAGTGGCACATATGGACGTTGGTAAGGCATCAAAGTTTAGATCGGGGGGTTTACGGTAACTTCGTTGCTGCCACGTGGTCGGTTGGTAACTATGCAGTTCCCTCGGATATAAATCCTTTTTGGTAAAGTCCGAAGTGCGTTGGTGTTTGGAAAAGAAAAGAAAAAGAAAACATTCACATGCTGCTCGGCTAGTGACGGTATGAGGTGGAGGCTGCCATATTGGCTGTGAGGCATGGACGACAGATAGATTTCATGGAGCTTGGAGTAGAGGGGAATTAGCTGAATGTTTCAATATCACTGAGCTAGTTCTTCAGATAGATATTCAATAAATGACGGTGCATTAAATTCATACGTTTGGAAAGTCGCACCTTTATCTAGCGTCCAGGCTATAATAATTGTCGGATAAACATGGAAGGTGACCTACAGACCTCTAAGTCTAAGCGCATAAGGTTGGCATTGGAACGCAACGGGAAAACAACTGAATTTATAATTAGTTTTTATCGAATTTATCAATGCGTCATACTGAAACAATTGATATACTTATGCAATTTTCCCATAATGTGTCCAGCAAAAGAAACAATTCAGCCGCATTATTTGCTAGAATATAGCTTTTGCAGCTGATAAATAAAGCTAAATTCGTATCAGCGCTGTTAACGGCTCAGCAAAAATATTAAAAAGATGTTAAAATTGTAAATAAGTAGTACTAGGTATGCTGTTTTAGTTATAGAAGCAAAGTTAGTACATTTCCAGATAATTTAGTACCTATAATTTATAGTAAAAGGTTAATTTAATTCCTATCAAAAATAAATTGTCAGTCTATGCGCTATTTAATTAAAACATGAAAATGAATAAAAATGAAATGTGGTCATGGTAAAATGTGAAACTAGGGAAATAAACAAAATCATTATAATGTGGGCTTATGTGGGTAGTAAGTTACTTCAATGGTCTTGAAGATTTATTTCTGTAGTTTGGATTAAGATTACCTAATGGTAAATAATTGAACAGTAACAGGACGATGCTCATTTTGGAACTTAGGAATAGGCTATGTCTGAAAAAATTAAACAACGCTCATAATTTTTCTGATGATAGGAATAACCCTCCGTATCATCCTAAAAAAATCTCAGATTTTTCCTATGCGTCAGTAATTTTATAAAAATAAAAACATTTTAAGTTTCACAAAACGGGGATATGATGGCACTTCAGGACTTTTTCCATCGTCTCTATAGGCATAAAAAAAAATATGACAGGCTTTGATGTGACGTTGTAGGTCTATGGATAGACGTGTGACCAAAGAGTATGTAAAAGCTGACGCCTGTCAATTTTTTCTTTTTTATTGCCCATATATTTTTATAGAGACGATGGAAAAAGTCCTGAAGTGCCATCATATCCCCGTTTTGTGAAACTTGAAATGTTTTTATTTTTATAAAATTACTGACGCATAGGAAAAATCTGAGATTTTTTTAGGATGATACGGAGGGTTATTCCTATCATTAGAAAAATTATGAGCGTTGTTCAATTTTTTCAGACATAGCCTATTAGGTTTCTTTACATTTATTATTATTATTATGAAGCAGAATGTATAAAAAAAAAACCTTGAACGTGATTGGCCTAAGATTTTATCTCTACAGCCAATAACTAGGTAGGGTCGGCTGTTTCTTGCGTGTGATTGGCCGAAAAGGATCTTATAAAATATAACTAAATCAAAATGAGCATCATCCATCTCTAACACACTCTAACGTTGGTACTAAGGGCAGTGCTACCAACATTACAGCACTAACAACCATAGACAACTGACCTGTCCGGGCTGCAACCTCGTGAAGTCCAAGGAACCCTGGTTGCTGATGCTTCTCTTGCCCGCCCTGATGTCTTTTACTCTTTTAATGGCCAGAAGGATCTTCTTCTGGTGGCCTAGCCGGACAATACCCATATCTTCTAGATCCTGGAATTTTAAGAAGGGCATATTATGGTATGGTGAAAAAGAATCTTCGAGATTATCAGGAGTCACGATTCAATTTAAGTGAAAACAAAATAAGTAACTACCATGAAGGTTTTGCTTTTTCTGTTTCTGCTGATTCTTTGGGCCAGAAGTAGTTGAAAATGGGACGTGTACCTAAATACTTGCTTTTATAGGATGGCTAAGCTCACAGTAAACGATAATTACGATTAAAAAGAAGATAATTCTTACCTCCCAGGCTAATTGTGTAACGTCATGAACGGTGCGGTATCCCTGAGCCACGAGCGCAGGCCCGTATTCCTCGAGGCGAAGCAGTCGCAGCCATTCTTCTAAGGAACCCTGGAAATACATCGTTTATTTATTTAGCTATGTTATACGTTGTATGAACGGGTGGTCAGACGTATAAAGACTCAATTTCATCAATCTTCTTTGGGAACACTACAGATGGCCTATGGTTTGATGGTGAGAGGACTGGCCAGTCAGATTAGTTCTCAGTTATTGGCTGCCCACGGCGTATACAAAGTTTAGTTCATAAGTTATTCGGGATGCCTCCTTCCCTATTCGATAAATAAATTATCGCAACTTACAGGAATATAATCAGGCAGATTTTCCGGCACATTCAGATTGGCCAGTTCAGCTTTGAGCCTCTTCCTGTGGTTGGGTTTCTTGATGCCGACCGCCGTGAGGTCCTCGGGGGTCATCCGGGTGACCGTCGGCAGGTCGTACCCGGCTTCTATGAACAGTCTCGCGTATTCCTCCATTTGTAGGTCTGCTAGCCACGTGTGGATTATGTCGGCGTCCTGGAAATTTAAAGTGTTTTGGTGAGTAAAGAGGTGACGAGAGAATTTACGTTAGTAAAGAACCTAGTAGTTGCTCAGTTGTTTTATATACCTAACTACCTACTCATACAGCTGTTATAATATCCTTCCAGTTTCTTAGAGCAACACTCACTCTGTACCCCAGAAATCCATCGATTTAGTCGACTTATGTAGATGTTAGCTCTTGAAAAGATGGCTCTGGAGTTTCTTTCCTACATTATTTTTCTTCTACATTGCCGAACGAAGAGTACCTACCTTTTAAATAATAGTCGTCCCTCCATCACGACTTTTACTATCAATAATGAATCAAAATGTGGGTGTGAATGAGGATAGGGTAAAATGGTATGCTATGACGCTAAAAGTCGACCCTAAATAAGGAAGAAGATGAAGAAGGAGAATAAAACCACACTCACAGGCAGTCCCTGCGCGATCATGGCCCGCACTCTATCAGCGGTGTCTCCGCAGTGGCAGGCGGCGTGGTGGTGGTGCGGCAGGCGGCCCGACGCGCGCCCGCTGTCCAGCGACGCCGACGAGTACCTACTCCTACAGCTGTTGTAATACCCTTCCAGTTTCGTAGAGCAAACCTCGCTCTATACTCAACAAATCCCTCGATTTAGTCGACTTATGTAGATATTAGCTCTTGAAAAGATGGCTCTGGAGTTTCCTTCCTCCACGAAGAGTACCTACCCTTTAAATTACAGCGGTCCCTCCCTACATCACCATAATAAATGAGCCACACTCACAGGCAGTCCCTGCGCGATCATGGCCCGCACTCTATCAGCAGTATCCCCGCAGTGGCAGGCGGCGTGGTGGTGGTGCGGCAGGCGGCCTGACGCGCGCCCGCTGTCCAGCGAGGCTGACGAGTGTCTCGAGCCTGACCCGGCCGAGCCCGATGAGGAGCCGGGGCTGTCGCGCCCGGGGCTCTGGAATGAGGGAGAGGTATTGGGTGAGTAGGTGGTTTAATTAGATGATTACGTCACGGTGATCCATTTATACACCAGTCAAAAGACACAATGATCCCGAGAAGGAGTTGGCTGTGGATCCGTGGATTCATAGCATTCAGTTGGTTTTTGAGGCCAATGATAATGATGGTGACGAGGTTCAGTAGCATATCTGCCCTGTTGTAGTGGGATTCATAAAATATTCTTAGTGTCAAACAAGAGCTATACTAGAATTTGTCACCATGGTGAAAGGTCAGTCAGATTAACATCTGTCGCAGTCATGTTGCGGTGGACGTAAGATAATACGTCACTCGTCACTTCGATCAGTGGCCGTAGTTCTGTTGCCCGAGCACAGGATTCGAAACCTCCGTTTACGTTGCGTATCGTCAAATGTCACTGTCAAAATGTAAGGCAAATTTGTTAGTTCCAAAAGTGGCATTTGTTTTTTCCATGTTAGGTGGAATTTCACCAAACGCTAAACGTATTTAGTAGCCTGTCATACGTCTGTCAGTTGGTACAAAGTGTATTTAAAATTTGATTTAAATACGTTTAGCGTTTGGTAAAAGCGACCCTTCGTGTAGATTCGAAAATAGTATCGAATCTTATGCTCGCGCCTCTATTGTAGTCTGAATTTCCTTCCATAGAGGACACCTACCTGTGTCATATCAATGCCCTGGTCATCGCTCAGCGCTAGCTGGTGGTGGTAGTACACGGCGGCCTTGTGCGTGAGCGGCTGCGCGGGCGCCGGGAATGTGAAGGTGCCCGCGCCGGCCGGGCTCTTGCCCAGGCTGCCGCTAGCGCCGGACACCCCCGAGACGCCGGATACCGTGCTGCCGTAGTCTGAGTGGTCATCTGGAATGAGATAAGGGTGGTTAAGGTATTGGTAAGAGAGATTTTCATGGTGGAGGTAAAGGTTATCATAAAAGTTTTGACTTAGAAACAGTGTCTATCATCATTTATGTAGCTACGCCTCAGTGGATGTGAATTATGTAATGTGACCAAATAATAAGATACTCTACCTACATGGAAAAATGGACAGTTGTACTGCACTTGATTACCAAGTCAGAAAGAAGTCAGGTAGCCAATAAGTAAAACATAAAACGTAAGAGATCATCTGTGTGTGTTCGCTCACACGCAATTCTCACACAAAGCTATCTGAAGAAATCGCTTTTGCATGTCCCGGGCACCTCCGGGAAGCATTAGGTGCTAATGACTGGCTGATAATGTTTATAAATGAGTAGTTTGCGCAGTCCGGACGTTAGGTCGCTAGTTAGACATGACGAGCCGTGCCGATGACCGTGTGGGCTCATTCTCCCGTGGCCTACACTGCGGCAATCATCGTTAGTGCTACGCATACATGTAATTTAAGACGCTATAAAATATAGCTGCATTGTTTATTTTGAGAAGATCGGCGACATAATATATTGCTATTACTTATGTGTTTTTTAGTTCAGTAGGTTATAGACACGGAGGTAAGTAGTTCGTTGGAGTCAGCTGATTAATAGCAATTCGTTCGGGGAAAGTAAAGTTACAAAGCTTACAAAGTTACGGTCCGAAACAATTGATAGTTCCTCGGAACTTCGCTTCTAACTCCCGTGAAAGAACTTTTACTGCACTTATTTCAACGCCGGACGTTTTATAGTTCCTTTGAAAATATTTAGTTGTCAACTTAACTCGAAGTATTGACGAGTTATGGCTTGGTTTATGGCTGGAAACACTTTAATACTTATTCTATTGTAGCGTTTAAAGTATTAGCTCATTGTGTTTGGTAACAAGTTTTCTGCAGGGTACAAAACTCATACACAGCACAAGAAATAAGAATATCTACAAATTTGAGCATTTAGAAAATGCAGTGTAAGTAGGCATTCGATGCTATAAAAATACTGAATTGATCTCACGGAAGCTAGTCTGAAGGGTCGATATTATACCTAGGTCGATAGTACCTACCTACTTATCATGCAATCACTACCCCTTTTCCGCAGATCCTCGCCCCATGTACTTACCTATACTTACCAATTATATTGTATCCTCTACGGCTACCCCCGAGACATACAATCAAAAACAAAAGAAAGCCATTTCATCCTCACCTCGCGTATGGCTCGGGGTATCCGGCGGCTGCGGGTACCCCTGGTCGTCGCACGAGGCGTACCCCTGCGAGCCGAAGCTGGAGCCAGCTGAGTTATACAAGCAAAAACAAAAGAAAGCCACCTCATCCTTACATCGCGTATGGCTAATCAAAAACAAAAGAAAGCACCCTCATCCTTACCTCGTGTATGGCTCGGGGTATCCGGCGGCTGCGGGTACCCCTGGTCGTCGCACGAGGCGTACCCCTGCGAGCCGAAGCTGGAGCCGGAGTGGCGGTGCTGCGGCGTGCCGAACGCGTCGCCCGGCACGGCCGGCGGCGGCACGCGCTTGGCCGTCGCGGCCTTGCCGGCGCCCGGCCCGCCGCGCGACATTCCGCCCACTGGAAGGAAAAAAAACGATTTGTTAGAAGGGTTAATAATAGGTGTAATAAGTAATATGTGGGGACATCTCACACACGGCATCCGACGCCAAACTGGGCTGAGCCTGTAATATGGGTACTTATCGGCAGCTGATAATATATCAACACAGATATATAGATAGATATAAAGACACATTTAGATGACAGGTGCTTATAAGGCGGGTCTGAGGTCTTCTGGTGGTGGAGGTTATGAAAAAGTTCAATGGTAAAAGAGAAAATGTAAGTAGGTAGCGGAGGCAAGTCGCTAATAAGAAATTTTATCAGACTGTTCCAATATAAAGAAGAAAAACGCAAACGAAGGCAAAGTCTTTCATCTAACACCCAGCTAGGTGATGAGGGATAATAATAATACAAATAAATGGGCGCGTTCCTCGATAAGGTGAGACCTTCATCAATCATGCTCAGCCGAGGATCGGCCGCCGATCGCATCGGATCGATTCCCTACTAATTGCTTGTACCGAATCGATAGCGTTAACTAATGGCCGGCAAAAATCGACAAAGAAATTAATTGCGATGCGGGCGTCCGATAAAGAACGATCCTTATTCTACTCGCTGAAATTCACTGGAAGTTCTTGCTTACGTTAAAATGTTAAGTGAATTGATATTTACAGTTATACTCGAGCTAAGTAAGTACTAGCTCCGTGTTTTCGAATGGCGGTGCTGTAAAGTAAAAAGCAAAGGTTTACGACTTCAATTACTTGCACGCCGCAATCATAAGAACATTTTGAGAGACCATTACGAAATAATATAAATAAAGAATGAAAGGAATACACGCTAAATAAAAATTTATATATGCACAGCAATTATCTGCGCAGTAAAAATATTCGAGTTTAAATGAATTCAGTCATCGAGGAGACTCGATAAAAGGTCCATGTCAAAACGCTTAATTGAAAGTTTATGGCTTCTTTTGATGATTTTTCACAAGAAATATGTTTGGGCTTGCCGTTCTGCTATGTTACGTAAGTTCAGTATTTGATATCATGAATCGTGACTAAAACCGTATCTTAATATATTAGGTTCAAACAAAGTTTTTTTTATAATAGGCGGATAAGTTACCGAAATATACTGCCACCAGTCTGGTACCAGTCACCCAATTTAGTGACAACTTCCTTCCCAACATTCACTGCTGTCGACAATTTACGGTTACCGTGACGGCCGACACTTTCAAAAGTTTACACCGTCTGACACCGTCACATAATGATCGAATTAAAATGAAAGGCTTGTCACTTTGCAGACCCAGTAATGTTGCGTGCATTCGATTACGAAGACATCGAGATAGGATCCTTGGACGATTGCCCCCGAACAAAAGACATCACACACGAGTGAGCGAACACCACTCGCCTGTACAGATAGACAAACATATACAACTGACAATTAATGCTGTAGAGTGCAATTGAAGAGAATGCGCCCGGATGGACTTGGCCACAGTGGGTCGACTTCATTGGACTTGGATGGATGTATAATGTCGATTAATTTCTTAAAATTAGTGCAGTTCTTTTATTGTATCGCGCTACGGTAGCTTAGTCACGTTAGTGACACCATTTTCTTTTTTATAGATTTCCTAATGAAGTATTATACGATAATAGGTGTTATAACGATGATAGATTACGTAGATAATACTTGTAACGACGAACTCGTTACTTATTGATATACATATATAGTTAAGTACTTAAAATGAATCAGTCAGATTCAACTTCAAATTTAAATTATGTGTGAATAAGGTCCAATGGGTCCATACCGTCTTGTTTAAGACCCTCCGGGCGATTTCTAATACGACTGTTATTAGACATTTATGTAACACTCCCGGGGACGCATTGTTTTTAACAACAATGGGTAATCATTGTAAGTATCATTGACTGTAAATGAATCTTACCTAAGTAATTATTTATTATTGTCGACTCATGGCCTGGGCAGTTGGGCACCGTATCTTACTAAACTATCTGTGGATTTGCTTGGTTACCATTAAAGCTTTTTTGTAACATAGGTACTGCACATAGGTAAATAGTCGAAGATATGCATTATCATCATCATCCTGAGCTCGTGACCGTCCACTGCTGGACAGAGCCCTCTCGCATTCGAAGATATGCAATAATATGCATATCTACAATGACATATATATAAGTACTGTAATATAATGCCTTCTTGCGGTATAAATAGATGCTGTCTATTACTGTCAATGTTCCACTATTATTAGATTTATTTTTTACCTACTGCCGCCATCAATCTCTAAGGGGAAATATTAGCGCAAAGTAATGGATAGCTGTTTGTTGTAGCTAGTCACTTAACTAATTGATCGTGATTAAATATCAAAATTAACGAACCCTTGTAGAAACAAACAGACTTCCCAAAAAAGGACGGAGAAAAAACAGATTGCGGCATACTTTTACGAAAGACGACGTTGTTTTTCTGATGAGTTATTTATAAAATTATAAATAAGTAAACTGGATTAAACTAAACGTACGTAACTTCATGTTTATACAGTCAAGAATACTATGATCTTATTATGTTATGTATACACAATCATAAATCTTATAGTGAACCGAATGTTGCTACATCAACTAATAGACACAATGAAGCCATGGTTTGCTTAGTCAAATACTAAAGTTATATTGTTTATGTTTCAAGCTAATTAACCAATCATGTCCACCTATCAAAAGCTATATTAATTGTTACAAGATTTGCTTTATAGGCTATTGTATATTGATAATAGTATAATATTCAATGGAGCAAAATATACTTACTGTTATATAGGTACATAGTTCGTAGATCTATATACTAGGTGTATCTGTATATATTCGCTTTTATCAAGTAAGTACCAAGTATAAAATGTTATTATGTTAAAGAATTAAGTACGCTTATTAATCTTTACACACAAAGTATACCTAAGCAAAACTAATAAACAAGCACAAAGAAAAGATTTTGTAAGAGTATACCTACTTTTAGAAAAATCTATTGTTCAAATTGTATTTTAATGTTACATACGTACCTACTCGTATTATCGTAGAAATAATTACAACAATATTAACTTGGGTGGCGCCAGTTCAGCATCTGATTCATAACGCCCATTAAAGGCTGGTAAAGACTTTATTATATGAATAAAACTGTCAAGCTTTAAGAGCTTGTTGTGCAAGAATTATTGTTAGTTTTGTTTGAAACCTACGTGAGCATAAGATGTGTTCTGAAGGACAGTTTTAATGAGCTTGTAATAGTGCGGCTAAACATGATTATAAGCTCTTTATATAGAGGTAGGTACTTAGATATTTTCAATAATGACGCCTCTGTTTACGGTGGCGTATAAATATAACTAAAATTACTATTATAATACTGATCTACAATCTTAATCTGACAGTCTCACTCACACTATGCATGCTTCTATACCAGGAGGATCACTCTATATGTGTAACGGAAAATTTAGTTCGGAGAGCTGCTTCTCGAGCCAAGACTCTATCAGCTCTCGTTCATTCGTTTTTCATCAGTATGGAGTAACCTCCTGGTTCGGTTACATGATACGTGCACTTCCCATTCCCAGCGTTTACTAACCGATAGTCGCATGAAGGTTGGCGCCAGATAATAGTCTCGACGTTATGGTACATAGGTACGTCAGGAATCTCATTAGACGACCCCGGGCCAGATCGCACGCCGATAGACTTAATTGATTCGGCGTGTGCACCGCTAGATGGCGGTAGCTTGCCATAATAGCCAACTAATCGCCGATAATTAGCAGATACGCACTTATTTATGAGCGTCGCGATATGCTACCGTCTGCGCCGCGTCGGTAGCAGCCCGGTATTGCTGTTATTACATTAAATGGCCAGCTGGTGTCAAGATCACGATCGACTCACGCCCTCTTCGAACCTTATACAGCTCTAAAACCATCGCTGCTATAATAAGGCTGATCCTTTAGTTGTGTTAGTATGTAATTGTAATTGCGGATTCAAAATCAAGATTCCAGAGCCTTAATTAATTCGTATGGCGGCGTATAACTGAATAAATAAGTTTTAATCAGCTATAATTTATTGTTGATAGTATCAGAGAATCTTTAGAGTACCTACTTACATCAGCAGTTTGATAGCATTTTTAAGATGTGTGTTTTTTTTCCTTAAGCACCGTAGCGTCATAAACCTCTACTGGAATCCATCAAATGTGAGAAAGCTGGTCATAATCCCCTCTGAGGTAATGAACTTCTTAAGAGAAGGCGATAAAAGAAAGTGTGCGCTCGGATTAAGAGCTTCCGAGGTGCGAAACTTTACGTTCTACGTCGAAAGTTACGTTCTACGTCGACAGTTACGTCCTACGGACAGTTCCCGCGCACCTGCCCGTCATTATGTTCACGGTTACAGTTCTGGTTTAAAGCCACTTTACTACATGCTACGGAATCTGTATCAAGATTGTTAAAAGCTCTCTTAGAGTCTCGATCTACATGTTAAGAATCATAGATAATGGTAGCTTTTCTGTGCGGGCGTCATAAATTTACGGCTCTCATTCTTCCATTACCTAGGCATACAGTGCCACAAACTTATCTGTTCCGGTGAAAGCTCACGTAAATGTCTAATATTTCTTCATTCTATAAGATTTAAAGTTTGCCCGTAGTGGTAATTTGCCCTTGAGGTTTTAATAAACCTATATAATCTATATCAATATACAATTAATTAGTAAGTAATGAGATATGTATCAATTTAGTTCGCTCTCCCCGGAACAGATAAGTTTGTGGCACTATACTTAGATTGGCAATGAGGGTAGAATATTGGAAGTCTCCTTATATCTGGTATGTTTCTTTTTATACATTATTTTGATAAAATGCAAAACTCCAAAAACTATCCATTTATACCTACATATAGTTAAGTCAATTTATGTAGGTAAACCATGCTCCAGCCGAAGTAGAGTGCACTCTCTACACTACACCATACGCGTATGGTTGAATATGTTGATTGAAGTCTGGCTCGACCCTTACCCCGTAGTGGCATATGAAGTGGTTATGAAGTGGCTCTAAAGTTATACACAAAAACAGTTAAGTCTGCGTTCGTAAACCCCTATGGATGATATTTTTAGTGCGCTTTATTTTATGAAATTATGTAAGTAACATTTTTAATAGTAAAATAAATACTTTTTATTATTTTTTATCTTCTTCTGAACCTATGTTTTATTATTTTGGTGAAACTTGTTTTAAATTAATTATTAAAAAAAAATAGTGGAGGATAAGATTTAAAAGAAAATGTTCGGGCTACAACAGAAGTGAACGCCACGTTGGACGATGCCCACTTGTTGCTACCACCCATCTTTCTATCCCATCACGAACAGCAACGCAACACAAGTTCCGTCACAATCTCGCAATGGGAAAACCTTACAAAAGTCATCGACAATACCGAGGATTGAACTCGAGTCTATTGATCGGAATCAAGACCACAAGACCGCTACACCACTGTGCGTTAGGAAGGTTAGCCAAATTAAGCGAACATATTGCTTCACCGATTCTAGCGCCACCTATGAGTCTCGTAAGGAACTTAAATCATATGTACTATCGAACAAAAAAGTGAGTTGCCACTTTTAAAACAAATCCTTTGCAATCCCAAATTTGCCTTTGCCTGTCTTTTTAACCAACCCCATTATTTTAAATTTCTCCCTTTGTATTATTTATTGCTTTCGGACTTTCGCACCTTTAAGACAATGCAATGTTGTTTTGTGTTTACACATCTGGTGGCAATAGAGACAGTAACTTTTGGTCAACGTGTACCCCATTGGTCAAGAGCGAGTCATTGATGGCTGATGCCTGCAAAGGAAAATGATCCTTAAGGGGGTCCACACTTTTTTGTTCGATAGTACCTACATAATTATATACGACGGTATCATTCTTATTTGTATAGTTATTTAATTTATTTTAAAACAAAAACAATTTGGTATGGTGGATGATTTTCTGTAAGCTGTAACTTTAATAGTTTCAATTTCCGCTTCGACATGACGTCGACGCTTGCGTTAGATATAGACGTTATAAAATATAAAAGCAGTTGGACATCAACGTGAAATTTAAGAAATTTTCAATATCCCGTTCTGCCGGTACTCTTCAGCGGAAAATGACACATAGTACATACATGTTCTATGTATGATTTGTAGGTATTTATATTAAATATAAGGCTATTTACATACGGACATGCACAGTTATACCTTAACCTTAACCTTAACCTTCGTCCTCAAATTAGGTTTGTGCTATGGTGACCAACCAAGTAATTACCTAGTCAAATTAAGGGGACAGTTGAGAGTGATCGGAAATTAAGATGTAATCTGGAGATTAGTGTGGGAGCCTTGGTGGAACCGACCGACGACGGAAGTCAAACAAATTCGATGCTCAGCCGCGACCCGGACTCTCGCGTCCGTCCAATTTACCACTTTCCCTGGCCAAGACGGAAAACAGCGATTTCCTTGATTTCTATCAATGCTGAGCTTGAATCCACAGAGTAGGATATAATACGACAGCCATCGCAGACAGGGTTCACATTTGTGTCAGATCTCCGTATCGTAGTCTTGGTGCATATCTTCCGATGTATTCCGTTAAATATGTAAAATAATACTTACGTGAAACTAGCGATCATGTGTAACTGTGTAAAACTGTTAATAATGAAATATTCCACTCCATTCTAATAATACAAAAGTGTGAACCCTACCTTAGGTACAGAATAGGGCATAAACTATAGATAAATTCAAAATTTGCGTAAGTAAATCATGCTTCCACTGTGATCTGAAACATTGAGAACTTTCTGCTTCACCGTTACACAAGCCCTTTACCGTCACAAGTCTAGATCGCCGGAACTAGCCTTGTCAACATGTCCCGGCGATATTGTCTAACGACGCGATGGTCGATACGTCTCTTACATCAAATTACGCTTGTCCCGTCCAGCTGTCGCACGGGTTGACTAGAGCGACCGGTGTGGTATGGCCTTTATGCTCAGCATACTGGGTGATTGGCTGTAAAGTTACGGTAGCGTTTAGTTCTATTTAGTATTAGTATAGCTGGTTGTGAAAATATATTGGACGTTAGGTATTTATATTTTATTTATTTATTAACAAAACAAACACATTTTCAAAGGTCTTTTTATTTTAAATCAAGTGTTGCGGTTTTGTAGTAGGATGTAACGTCTAGACTACTAAAGTAAAAACCTGCCACTTCATGAAAAGTTAATAATAATGTAGTTTAAAGTTTTAAATTAAACTAGACCAAAATTTCAGGAATTTATTACGTGAAGCTACGACTTTGACTTCGAACCACGATCCTTTGAACTTACACTTCCTCTGTATCTAAATGACGCGTCTCTAATAAATTAACGAGGCAACCCTCTCTTTCATTTGTGGATGTGGATACCTTAATAAGGATTCCCTACAAGAATAGCAGTTATTAGGAGCTGAAATATATCACTCAGCCCTTCGTAAACGTAAGTGATATGATAGTTTCCAAGAACGAAACCGACGGAAATCTTTAATTGTTCTGAGAAATTATACAGTACATTTTTAGTTATACACATTGGTATCTACCTAATTTAAGTGAATGCTTGATAAAACAATAGATGGATTCTCTACTTCAAAACAATGTTGTGAGTTGAAAATAACGCTTTTTCATGAGATTTTGCAGGAAAAAAAACCAAGAACTCTAAGTAATATAAAAAAAAAACCATTTCATCTTATAGCCGTGACCCAAGCTTCAACTTTTCATAAATGAATGAGTGTGGCCATTAACGAAATTGCTAATTACCTGACCAGTTAATGAGGTAGAGCGGCAGCCGTGCGAATACGGCGCGGTGGATGTTTTAATTATTCTTTTAATTTTGCCGGGTAATACGTATTTTTTACCCGAATTATCTAAATTATAATAATTATTATGTTACTACGTGAACAAAATTTAAAGTAAATATATGTGGGTAAGTTGAGTTAATTTTAGAATCAAACAAGATGGAATATGATCGTTAAATGCAGAATATGGTGTAATTAATACATAAATAGGGACAATAAGTAAATACTTGTATAATTAAGTTTATTGCCGTCTGACCGCTTCGCGCGGTTTATGTTAAGGCTGTCACTAAAGCTGGAAGAAAATCAGAATCTGTCAAATCTAGTGAGGGGGGGTTGAGGTATGCGGGGCGTTCTACGGACAATGACATGAAATTTTAACATAGTACTCGAAAACATAAAAGTGAAGACATGCCACTTTGTTAAAAATATACTAAGTAAGTAATATTGTTTTGTGATACGAAAATATTTATTTTTATTTGAAAGTATTTTTAATATTTAATAATTAATTATATATAAAGTCGTACCCGTGCCGATATTTATACAGGTTGTTGCAAAAAGGGTTTAATACTATGCCGAAACCTACGTGTGCAGCATGTTATTGATGTTATTTCTAAGCCAGGAAATGAAATCAGAATGTAAAAAAATCGCGAAAATATTATCAGAGTTTAATAGTTCAGGGTGTTGTATTAAACTCTGCCCCCGTGTAATAAAAAAAGTATAGTTAGCCGAAAGGGCGTTACTCAGGCGTCACTCTGAAAAACTTTTATCCTACGTAATTTTTTATATTCATGAAAAAAACGCTTCTTCATATAATTTTTTTTTGGTCACGTGACCTTTTAGTTAGACGACCTGTTTTTTTTTGGTGTTTCAAAAGCAGAACAGTAGTTTGCAGAACTCTGCATATACAGGGTGTCACAAAAGGTTACGTAGCTGGCAAAGGGATATGGGGAGGTCACCAGAAAAATAATAACATGTAAGTAAGGGGGTACATTAGTACAAGGCGAGAGTGTGTATTTTTTTTTTAAGTAGGTACTTATGTGTATTTGGGATATGATAGAAATAATATTTTTGTTTCTTAAAAACCAAAAAATTTACACCTTGCTGCGCTCTTTTGCTCACTGTAAGTACACCTACAAATATTGCTGTATTAAAAAAAACGGTTTTGTTATAACGATTATAAAAAAAAAGTTATTTTCATGTCAAGGAGTCATTTACCTAATTACGATTTCACTCAACAGCAGGTGAACTGAAAAAATAAGTTCTAGTTCTATCATCACTTTAGATCGCAAACATTGTAACTCCACTTTTCTCGGCGAAAAGTACTCTTTGGTGTCAATAGAAACGTTTTTTGAATTCACATGTTTTCCTCTTTATTCGAAAAAAAAAACTGTATTCCGCATTTTACCATTTGTTTTCCTCTAAACCCCAAACCGTGATTTTTAAACAAGAAAACTTAGTAATTATACCCTTTATTCTCATATACAACGTGCGATGTAGGCGAACGTGAACGAAAACTATGCAATAAGCCTTTGTTTTTATTACTACTTTAGTAAATTACAATAACATACTCAACAATGTTAATTTTTCTTTTGCAATGTTATGTTGTTAAATTAAGATCTAATATTTTATTAACATGAAGTTACTTTCAACTTTTTTTTGCATCTATGCGTCGAATCACAGCATGACGGCTGCTGCAGCTTCCTGCTGTCCTGTCCTCCAACCAATCCCACCAGTACTGCAGGTTGCGTCGAATACGAGCCATTCTCTTCGACTTGACAAGACAGGTGCTCCCGGAAGGATCATAGATCGCACGGAACCCGTACCGTATAGAGGCAACGGACTCCTTTGCAACAGCCCCCCAGATTCGGAAGTAGCCCATGCACTGCATGGCGAGCACAGCTGCAGCAATTTTTTCGTAATGAATCATTGGGATGTCATCCCCGAAGGAGGCTCTCAGCCTACCTCACGACCTGTGTGACATTAGAAAAATGCACTGTGCTAACGCCGTTTGCGAGCTTGATTTGCAGGACCGCGTTGTATGCCAAGTTCCACAGCAGAGGGGTCCAAGACCTACCGCTGTGGAACTCCGCAACTGAACTTCTTCAGTGAAAACAAACCCTCTCTTTTCGCATCCTTAATGTACTTGTTAGACACGTATGACCTCTGTCAATTTTCTGCAGATAAGAAGACAAGTGATGGTATACAAGAGCCGCTCTAAAGGTTCGCCCTCTAGGGGATAGAGTTGAACGCGGTTACTATTTTTAAGCAAACAGCCAGCGCAACAACTCGCCCGTGGTTTTTATCCTGCTCCGACAGTGAACGAACGCAAAGTATTGAACCCACTATTCGAATCCGCATTTCGGATGCCAAACTGACTGTCCGAAAGGTCGAAACCGTACCACCACAGAGGTATGACTCGTTCGAAGAGCTTATCAGGCTCTTACAGCAATCAGATGTGTCGGTACACTGAAAGATAATCTACAGGCCTGCTTTATTTATTTAGGAGCACTAATGGCCTCCTTTCAGTCATTGAGTCACTGGCACTCAGGCTGCGGTTGAACAGGAAGATAGACTGTCTAAACAAATCATTTTTAGGGTAGTTAAAAAAAACTTTAGGTGGGTAGTATGCCAACTAGAACTACAAATAAAACAGTATTTTTGTCTCCTCTAAAATTTGGTCACGAGGAGTTACGATGATTACGATCTAAGGTGACGCTGACGATATTTTATACAAGGTATTGAAAAAAGGGTATAAAGCTTAGCCAAAAGTGGATTTAGGTGCCATTCTGATCCACTTTTCTTCTACAATTTTGAAAATTCACGTAACAAAATCTTTTACATAGAAACTTATTCGATCACGTGACTTTTTACTATAGAGACCGAATTTATTTTTCGAGAATTTCCAAAACTTGGAGAACAAAATTTGTTCAGAATAACCCCTGAGTCAAACCCTTTCGGCACAGTATACCCTTTTTGCAACATCCTGTATAGGTAATATCAGGTTTATAAAAGACCTGGGCCTGTAGAGTGAGACTCGGCATGGGGAGTCATAATTTATAGATCTTTTAGGTTGCAGTGGCGAATGGGCACTGGTAGCCCTGCCCTTTTCTATAACTATAACTATAGGTAATTTTATGGCAATTTAAAAATGGTATAACATTTATCTATTTGAAAAAATCATTAAAAATATACATTACCTATCACCCTAATTTAAAAAAAAAATTCAGCCCTTACTTTAAACTTATAACACCCCTCTATTTCCTTCAGGGGTTAAAAAACCTGTGTATTTAATATTTTCTTATGAGTTTTTTTTTTAAAACTAGGCTCTTACATAGTTGTACATAATATTATGCGGTATTTTATTCCACTTGTAACGCATAAAATTCATAGCTACAGTAAACATTTCATTTTTTTCATGGCGAGATACAGTCGCACTTAACCGCTTTTTTGCAAAGCTTGTTAAATAGATTTAAAAAATTATGTAAATTTTAGATCTTCAATTTTTAAAAATACTTACTTATTTTTAACAACCTGTAGTGTACAGACTACCACATCTTAAAATATATATTTTTTTAATTAACTACGGTTTTTGGTTTCAAATAAAACAAATTATGAACTTACTTTTCAACACCCTGTATATTGTGTAGCTTACCTACCATACACAACCGTTAAAATAAAATAAATTACCCCTCAGAATATAAACAGGCTCGCGCTTTGGCATACTGCATTGACCGTATAGTTCTTATTCGGAGAATCTAATAAGTGTCATTATGTGCAATGTTTACCTTTATCTATGCATCTGTAACTCTATAGTAAAAAATGTAAACAAATCGAAAAGGCGAAATGTTTTCTAAGAATTTTCGGCTTTTCTGCATCTAAAATGATTAGAAAATTAACTTTCCATAGCAAATGCATATGTATTATAATACTTGTAGTCATAATTTGTTGATTTAATCAGTTTTTGTGAAATATTTGATAAAAAATAAAATGGCGTGGGTATCGCTCCTAACAGGCCGCCACCAGGGCGACGACTGAAGAAATCTGAAATCTGTCACGGTGTCATCATTTTTAAACCGGAATTTATTAGTTTTTTGCAAAAAAAGTTGACTTCTGGTCCATTAAATCCAACTCTTTAAGGTAACTTTGTTAAGAATTTAATTACCTACACATACATATAAGATTCCATGAAAATGGGCCCTCTGATTTCGAGGGTTTTTTCATAATAAGTCAAAAAATGGCAAAAGACATGGTGTGTTTGCAATTTTTTTTAACATACTTATTATAATCCTGCACCAATTTATAAGCAACTAACATGTTCAGTATACCCTCTGCTACAAAATATATTTTTATCAATGTGATAGAAGCCACCGTTTTTCCAATCTAATCAAGTATATCAAGCCGACTTTAGCATTTTAGCTTTAGGGATCCCCTTAAGTCGAAATTGTGCAAAACTACGGAAGCTTACGATGCAAACCATGCTTAATCGCTGATTTTATGCCAATTTACTAACGTAATAACGATTACTTTACCATTGCACAAGTGCTACATTGCTATAACTTCTGCAATCATATAAAATTATTTTAGTAACTTCAAATATGTACTTATTGTAAGTACCTACATGTTATAAATAACTCAGTCAAGAAACTAACAATATTTTTACAACCTGCTTGTTTAACTTTTACTTCAGTAAAATGGCTAGAGAGAGACAAAAAGTTCTTTAGTTAGACTCCATTTCGACTCACAACGTTGGAATTTTGGCGCCAAATAGTAATGGGTCCAGCCAGACTCGTCCCATTCCACACTCGACCCGGCCAAACTCGACCCGAATTTCTAAAATACGGTAAGGTCTAGGTACTTTTGTTGAAATGTATGAAATGTACTGTCAGCCACAAGAGTTTTTTTACTGAAATTATAGTTAGGTGTTTTATGTGCTGATTAATTCAAACAAAAGTAATAATTTGTACTTTTAATCATTTATTTATCATTTTCTATAAACATTATTAGTAGGTAACACATGTTTTGAATTATAAACGTAATAAGTAATAATAAATATTAACAAAATAAGTAACTATTAATAATTATGTGTGCTAAAATCACAGTTACACAAAATATCTTTACAATGAAATATGTATAAAATCCTTTTTATAAAATCCGTTTGCTGTTTATAAAATTATAATTACTTCGCAGTAGCCCTTGCTTATCAAATGTATAAATTACAATACAAGTAAGTGCGCGAAAGAGATGGATGCAAGCCATCCAAATCTTGACCATTGTTATCGATAACCCGTTTATTTCAGGCTAAAACAATGAGAAGGGTAAACTACCTCTCTCTGTTACTGAGGTCAAACTTAGGCTAGTTTAGTCAACATATTTCTTAAATTTAAGTGATAATCACTTTATATGCAATCAATTAAGAAATCCATAAACATTTTCTGTCGACTGTACTTTGCGATAAGAAAAAAAATACAAACAAAAATGAACCTTATCGAAATTATAAAATTCGGGTCGAGTTTGGCCGGGTCGAGTGTGGAATGGGACGAGTCTGGCTGGACCCATAGTAATTTGGAGAAAGTGAACCGTCTGATGACCCGAGGCTTGAGGCGATACATTAGTGTCAGTGACTGACTCAGTATGTCCAAACAAAAAAAAACTAGTACCTACTCGAATCTTGACAACACGGATAAATTTTAAGCATTTTATTTTGTTTAGGTATGGTATGGTACGTACTCAGATTGTCTAAGTACGTACTACAACACTTTGTTCGTGTTTCGTACTTTTAAATACGTTGACCAAAATCCTAAACACGTTTCATAGCAAATTCGCCAAACATAAAACACGATTTATTTCACAAAATCAAGGAAATATTACAGAAATTCGTGATTTTAATTTGTTTTGTGGAGTATCGCCGACAAATTGTATTTATTGTGGTCAGGATTTTGTGTTCAGTCGATGCTGGCTCGTTTACAACTTGACTTGCATCACGATGAAATATTTATGAATGACACCTCGTAATACCTGGGGGGTCACTACAGAAATCCGACGAACAAATGAACGAGAGCTGTCATTCAATCAGTATGTTTGCTACGAAACAACCTACGAGATAAAGTCGTGATTTTCACAGCGGCACGGCAGCGCTCCGAAACTTAGGAAAAACCGAACCGCTGCGCTAATCAGCATTATAGGTATTATCTTATTGCTTGAAGCGTATCGATTGTATGACAGCTCTCATTCGTTAGTTCGTTCAACTTCTGTAGTGACCCCCCTGGACCTAGATCGTTGATACTTATACCTAAGTGCTGACTATTTGTCACAATCGGACCATTGAGATTTATACAGTTCGAAGCTTTGTCAAGATAAACCGCCATTATTGTAATTGTCATCGGATAAGAGATATAAATGTATTGGTAGGTTCAAATATTAAATTATTACGCATTCAGAAATTCCTGTTGAATACTTACTTGCTATAAAGTTTATAAATGTCCATATTGTTAAATTTAAGGAAATCAAATAACTTTTTAGAATCAGTTTAGCAATAAGTAAGTACTTATTGAAGTATCCTTCTTTCATTATATTCTATTATATACACTTTCTACCTGAAAATATAAAATAGGTACCTAGGTACCTATTTTAGGTCCAATTTTTATAATACTATCAAAATCTATCAATCGCCTCTCTAGCTTATCAAAATCATAATAGGTATATCTAAGATTACCTACATTCTTGGCAATATTATCAGTCATTCCCGGAGACTTCAAGTGAATCTAAAATGAGTGTTACTATCGAAGTTATGTAGGTTAGCAAATAATGTTGCGAATAGGTATACACTTATTCCCTTTAAGGCAAGTTCACGTCCACAATATCTATATATGGCAACGAAATACCAGACCGGTAAACACTTGGCCTTTGTATCTTGAGCGTTTAGCCGATATTTCAATATGCGGTGTGGTTGACTTCAGCAAGATTTAGTTTTCAAATAAAAATAATGTTAAGCTAGTTACGACCACCTCTTTAAGGCAAATTTGTGGTCAATTACGATATAAGCACTAAATATGACAAGACAGTCGATAAAAGGACAATTGAGTGCTGAACGGTACCGGCTATCTTAAAATGACTAAGATTCTACACGTTACTTCTATTGTGGCATCAACTTAACTACGTATTATGTATATCTACTACTTTTGAAATAACAATTTCTAGCAATAGTAACGTAATCAGGTGAACAAGGCAAAGATAGTTTTCAATCAGTAGCCGGCAAGTATTACAGTAGGTGGTAGACAACAAAACGAGGGGTCAGCGTGTTATCGTACAATCGTACGACGGCATCGGTACAAAGCCGCCTATTCCTGTCGACTGGAGCCATTTCAAAGAGATACAAATACAAATAAGTAGTTTATTTGGTGCTAAAGTTACACACAAATGTATCTTATCTCTAGTCCCTACACTAGGAATCCCTGTGTTGTAGGGGCTAGCTTTCTGAATTATATACTGAATTAGACTTAGACATGACATGACAGCTGTCAAATCCATACATTTTTTTTAAATCTTTATTAATTTTAGGGATTTTGGTACACATATGCGACCATGTCAATCCCATCATAACTTAACCTTAGTAAACATTCAAAAACTTAACTTACATTTTATTTGTCATTTGGTCTTATCCAAGGGACTGACAATTTATCTAGTTCGTATTAAAATATCGTTGAATTTTACAATTGCTATAACAATAAACCAGCTAACCGCGCAGAACGGTACTACACATTTAACCAATTCACAATGTTTGTAGCTTAATTCCGTGTGGTCCCGAATAGGGCGGCAGCAGTGTCGATGGGCCCACAGCTGTGGCGCATTGCGAAAGTCTTGCTAGCGGATTGTTTTGTTTGTTCGCCGCGACCCGCGATGCAATTCTGTAACTTCTCCGGGTTTCGGTTTAAAGAGTTATGGCTGGTTTCTACATAATTGTGACTACTGTACTATCTAGGTACCTAGGTATAGAGTTGCTAAAGCGATTTTGATATTATTCTGGAAAAATATGATAAAATGCTTAGATCTTGTTAAGTTTTTCCGACTTGCTCTGTATTACGTAATGGTAAATTTCAGCAAGTCTAGTACTAGATTTAGTGCCAAGAAGGTGACAAAAGACGACTGTAATTTAAATGGAAACAACATTTCTTGAATAGGTATAAATATCTTAAATTTGTATGGTTTCTGTATAGGTAGTATAGGTACAAAGTAGGTGCTGCACTATGATCTATTCACTGAATGATGTTTGTAAATGAATGTTATCGAATCAAGTATCGAGTTGAGAAGCGGAATAATCGAATGATAAACGATATTAGAGTATAGTGCCACAAACTTATCTGTTCCGGTGAGAGCTCACGTAAATGTCTAATATTTCTTGATTCTATAAGATTTTAAGTTAGCCTGTAGTGGTAATTCACCCTTTCGGTTTTAATAAATCCATCTAATCTATATCAATATATAATTCATAGGTAAGTTATGAGATATGGATCAATTTAGTTCGCTCTCACCGGAACAGATAAGTTTGTGGCACTGTACTCGAGTGCAGGGGGCCGACGCGACGCCGTCGTCTTTGGGCCGATCAATATCTATGTCACAGGAAGCATTTGGGTTCATAAATTGTGTTAGTAAAGGATATCTATTATTACTGGCAGCGTAGGTACCCATAGTAGGTTGCGAAAAGGGGACATTATTGATTCTTATAAGCTTTAGTAAGATATGACTCATTTACATCCAATGAAATAAATAACTTTGAAAGTTATTAATAGACTCATATCCAATACAAAAATATTATTTATTTGTACACAAAAACAGGACAAATACACAAATAGTTGTTGTAACTTGAAAACTTACACATTCACAGTTATTATGGAACCTGCTTTTGGAACCTTCTAAATTGTTTGTTGCAAGTTTACAGTGGATTTGGAAAGCTTAATTAAAAACTGTCACAGTTGGTTATCAACCCGGTACCTCGAAGCAAAAAGAAAGATTCAATTATTAAATCTTGTCAAGTGGTTTTATCTGTGAAGAGCTTTTACGTACCGCTGCTTTTGTTTTGGCCGAAATTCAATTAGTAATTTAAAAAAATAACTTGTTTATGACGACAGCTTGTCCGGTGTTTATTTTTTTTATGCATCTTTAGCAAGTTTAAAGCAGATTTACCTCCGGAACGAATGGACAGACTGACTAAAAATCTGTTTTAAAACTAATGTTTAGTCAATTTTGACTGTATCACTCAACAGCAGGAGCTTCACTTCAATTGAATTAAGGATATAGGAAAAAATATATATACTTAGCACTAGAACATCTAAACCGGTTGTTAGAAGTACATACATACCTAATACATATCCCTGAGTGAGATAAACCAGGAAGGTGATACCGTAATGGCGTGAAACTACATTTTGGTCGACTCCACCGCGAGTGTGGAAAGTGAGGTAGCCTGCGGTCCGCCGGTCGGATGAGCCCTTCGCAGTTTGCGGTTAGTTAAAAACAACTTCGCCTCAGATTGGATTGTACCGTTTCACTATTTACCTGAAGTTTTCCCTTTGATGTCGCCATGTTATGCTACGTGGCATCATAACGTGACCTAGCAGTGCCGCTATGGGACCATAAACTATACTCTATATTTAACCTCATTGAATAAATATCATTAAGTTGGTATTAAATTAGAACTTGACATGATATCTCCTATGTAAGTAAAGGTACTATGCCTAAGTAAGTTGTCGACAGATTTGACGGAATTCACTTGAAAGCCTACGGTTCTAATAAGCAATTACTGTCAATATGATTGTGAAATGATATCGTAAGACCATTATTGGTGTGAATTTTGTTTTATCTGGGCTGGTTGAGTAGATTTAACTGGTTCTGTGCATAAACAAGTGTCGCTTGATAGGCTCGGGTCTGTCGCCTAAGTAAACATACGTTGGACCTGAAATTGCTTTGATAAATTGTTTTATTGGCGCCAGATTGTAATATTATCAATGTAAATTTGTACACTTCCGCTAAAAATTGACTTTTTGACGCAACCAACAACTTAGACTGACTTAGAGGGTGGCTAAATAATGGCCACTAAGTTAAGATAGCAAACATGTTAAACAGTGTTAAATTATCGAAAAACTTATATTTGCATAAGATTTCTGGTTTCCTAAATACAAAATTTCACACTACCGAACATTCTGTAAAATTTCTGCTTATCTGAATACATTGAATTTTTACTTCGTGTCTTTTCATGCCAAAGGTGGGGGAAGTATAAAAGCCACAGGCAATAGTGATTTATCGCTAGTCATAGCACGATCGGCGTAGGCGACATATTATCTCAGAAGGTAAAGCGCTGCAAAACAATCTCTCAAAGTTTTGCTCATACATTAGATTCGTAGTTAGGCATATCTAAGTACTTATATTAAAATATGATCTTTTGTTTGTTTCCATCATCCAATCCTTAACCTATCGCCTGGAAGGCGCTTTTAGCGCGATAAGGCCGCCCTTATTGTATTATAGATTTTAAGTATTAAATGTTATTTTAAGTGTTTTATGTACAATAAAGTTTTACTACTACTACTAGTACTACCTATCTATTTAGCGTGTATTCAGAACTATAAATATAAATATATTATTTATAAGTAAATAGTATTTGCTAAATACCAACCAACAACCAATTATAAAACTAATCTATATCCTGTCAACACTTCTAATTTGAATAAAACCTATTAGGCGTGAATATAACACCTAAAGCTCTAAATAAACTGCAATTGGAAATTAATTGATTGGAAGATTATTGATCAAAGTAAGTTTTTCTAGTCTGCGTATCCGCTTCGGTAGGCTAATTAGCATGGAATATATCGATCTCATAATTTATCTGCAAATTATTGGTTTAAGCGGCACCAAGCAGCAATATGCCCTAATTATGATACGAAGATTGCCAATCCGTCTAGAACTCTGTAACTAATACTTAATTGATTAATATCTAATGAAGTGTTTAATTGATATCAGTTTAAGAAAATCATTATGTGTAAGTAAATACTATAGTCACCAACTTTTTTATATATTTTTTTAAATATATTGCTCTTTTCATGATAGCGCAAGGGAAGGGAACCAATTTTCCCAAACTTTTCATGGTTCATTGAAGTTTTGGTACTTACCTACGCACCGACCTTACTATATCACATAACATGAATCATAATTAGCAATAGCTGGTCACTTACCTGGAAACAAAGAAAACATGATTAAGTTGAGATTGAATAACATACATATTTTGCAGTTAGGTACAACTTAGCAAACTGTATAGCTACATTCAGTGTACAGTTTGCTTTAAGTTTCAATGTAGTACATTGTCCAACATTCGATGTTTTGGACTGTTGCGTGATAGATGCACAGGATAACTCAACATTCTCATCAATACGGTGACATGATAAACTCGTCATCGGGGATAGGAAACCTTTTAATGACTTCGTGGGACCGTATCAACACATGAGGCATTATTTTAACATCATGGATGAATCTATAGATAGATATTGGTTTCCTCTGAAGGCTCAAATTTTTAATTAGGTAAGTTATGTCAAAACGTATAATTCTTTGTTCGAAATTTGAAATTGGCAGCTTTTATCTCATATTACAAATAACAAAATTAAATTTTAACAGTAATTGTAGGATAAGTTTCAATAGGAGACGAGATGAGGTCGAAGTTATACCTAGTAGCGTTATTTAAGGTACTTATAAATGTTGGCCGATTATACCAATAACAAATAATAGAACGTGTTTTTGCATCCATTCCATCCATGGCATTATTTATAATTACCTAGCTCTAGGTTCTATCATTTCGCTATTAAAGTGACAGCTGTCGATTTTACTGTCACTTGTACCTATGGTTGGCGACCGCTGGTCCGAATGGCATGCGAGCTAACGTTAACCTCATAAATGTTGATATAAACATTGGTCAGCAAACAAGAAGAACGCCTCGTAAACATTAATTGTTATTACAATAACGAAGGGTCTGTGAGTACAGGAGCCGTATTCAGGACCACTAAGCGTTTCTGAGAGGTCACTCTCTAATTCAACGAACGAACAAACGAGAATTGTCACTTCATTGGCACGCTTACTACAAAGAGGTAGAGTCTTGGTTAGATTTGCTTTTCCGAAGTTTTGGATCGCTGCGCATTGTGCAAGGGTGCATTGGAATTCGGGTACGCTAAAGGGCTAGTACGCGCATTTAAGACGTGACAAGAGTTTTGCATCGCGCTCACTCACATCGCGCTGCCTCAAGAGTGAGCGCGACAGAGAACTTTTGTCACTTCTTAATAGCGCACCGTGCTACAGGGCTTGATCGCGGCTACGAGTTAATTATTCTGTTGGAAACGCAGAATGGTCCTGAATACTCATGCTCGTATCAGTCAGTTAGCGAAGCCATTCTGTCGGCCGGTTCAAACGAATTGTATGGTGGGGTACAGTTAGTTATCTTCTTCAAAAGCGTCCACTCAATTGAAACCCTCTATTTCGTTTTAATATTGTCGAGACTCGAGAGTCTTGATCAAATTACAATGGAAAGGTATCATACATGCAGGCAGTTTATTTGACCGGATACTAGATACAAGATCATACATGCATTCCTTTTGAGGTAGTAATGGACGTAGAAAATACATACTTAGTTTAATTGTAAAATGGCTTTGCCAACCAAACACCGCAATATAACTCGTAATTCTAAAAACTTTGTCACTTCATTTCATAAAGAGCGATGATAATTGCTGTGTACAATATTATAGGTCGGTTAGTTAATCATAAGGTAGTCGTTACGAGTACACTGTTGCCCCCACCGTTTGAGATAGAACGGCGGTGATTAATCGGACACGACATAAACAATAAATTACTGCATGACGGAGCGATTAGCGCGGCGCGGGTGGCACCGGCGCGGGCGCAGCCTGGGTTATGCACTAGATCTACTGGAAAAGTAGCCTAGTATTGATCTAATAGACGAAGCGGAAGCCGTACAACGGGGGTCAGCTATAGGTGTTACAAATTTGTACAGTCACTGCAACTTCTAAACAGTCCGCAGAAGTGCCAGTGTCGTGTCGCTTGCACAAACGAGCGCCTTACACTTAATTGATAAGTCCCCGTGTGTACCGAGCCAGAGTTTCCAGCCCGTTTGCTTTACATTCGCCACTAAATAGTGCACCATAAATAACTCCGGTTAATTGTAGGGACGGGCAGGGCTGGGTCGGCTGACCCATGTGTCGCAGGAGTTTCGGTAATTTGAGGGTTGAAGTAATGGAGACGTTTAAAATGGACAAACGGGGCAATTGAATAATAGACATAGCTACCAATCCATCAAGCCGCCATGTGGTTGCAGTAAGTGTCGCCAACGCCAAGTTGAGAAAGACCAGTCATAAGAAAATGCAGTTGCATAATCCCGAAACGCAATAAACCTTAACTAATTTAGATTCCATCAAAAGTTAATAAAGCTAAAAAGAGTAACCGTGTAACGAAATGGGGCGAATTATGCGGGTTCGTAAATTCCACCTTTCGTAAACTGTAACAAATCATGCCGCCTGCATCATCGGCTTGTCAGCTGCGGCCGCTGGTTTCATACAGAACAATGTTATTAAACCTCATATATTTTGATACCCATCACAGGTGATTTTTTTGCACAGATTTTGCGATGACTGCAAAAAAGTTTAATTCCTTTACGCCTTCCAGCGCTGTTTACTGTTGTAGCGGGTACGTTGTATTAAGTTACGTGCTTATGCAATAAAATAGCATCAAAATGCATATATAAAAGCATCACGTAGGTACAAAGCTACGCGGCTCGCATTGTTGCGTCGTGTAACGTAATACTGTTGCATCAAAATTCCCGATCTGTGCAGGCGCATCTGCACTCGGAATACGCAATAGACTCGTTGCTAACTGCCATAGATTTATGGGATTTTCGGTCAGGCAGTAATTTTTTTCAATGCATCCAATGCAATGCGAATTAACAAGATAGGTAAGTACTTATTTTTGATATTGAGGTCTAAAGACATAGTTAAAACTATCGTTGAAATTTTCATAACTAAACGGTGGTCCGCAATAGTGGCCACCGCCAACTTAGCTCGACATCGAGCTCGAGTTCCTTTTCACTCGCCAAGACGCCACGCCTGTTTCAACAGGCGTAAGTAATCCTGTATAAGACTCACGAAAACCCTGCGACAAGCTAACTTGATGAGGTATAACCGGCACCGTGGGTGGCTAAGAGTGTTTTAGAGTTACTGGCACAAAATTATTACTCGCCCGCTTCCTTCATCATTTTATTAGCATACTGCTAACATACTGTGGCATCTTCAAGCTATAAAATGCAGTAACTTTTGAGAAAGCTCGTTTTTTTGCTGATTTTCTAAAATACCAATCATTCTACGGCCAAAATGATAATGATACATTTTTAGCATCAGTTTTATGTTAATTGAGAAAAATATGCTCACTAACTGCTTTGTTTCAAAATTGTGCGCATTAAAATCAATTAGGTTCCAAAGGTAATGGTCTCACGTAAAGCCGGCCAGTAGGGTTACTCTAGCTTTACCAAAAATTAACGCACGGGAGAGGACATGGGTAAGCGCCAAAAGCAAAAACCAATGAGTTGAATTTAAGCACAATGTATACCATCGCTCTTACGGTGAAGGAAAACATTGTGATGAAACCTGCATATCTTGATTTAGCACGTATCTAGATTATGTGAACCTACCAACGCGCAGTGGACCAGCGTGGTGGGAAATGGTCCAAGCTTAGGAAGGTAGTTTAGACCTTGGGGATAATATGCACTAAGGTTCCACTCGAGAGAGCCAGGTTCAGGTACTTACACAGAGAATAGAATAGAATAGAGGTCATGCAATCGGTATTAATGGAATAATATAGAGTTGCAGACTTGTTGTCACAGCAACCTCGTTTTTCGTAAGCTAAAGTGACCCGCCAACCATAAAGAAGGGCCAAAATCATGGCGATGTTTGTGGGCGTCGCCGAGTTATGATGCGTGCCGAAACTCTGACGGGCGACGCACATTCTACACTTTAAAAGTACCCCGTGACTAAAATGTTGGCTTTAGGGGCCCTTTAGAGGAAAGCTTGAAAAAAACCTAATAATAATAATTGAAGAACACACTTATTTTTTAAACCATTGACAGTTTTAAAAAGTTTCTAGGTGGATATGTATTATTTCGAGTCAACTCTGTTTTGAGTGAATCTGTATGAGAATAATTACACTTTTAATGGTCTCATCGATAGGTAGAAAATATAACTCAATAGCCAAGAACTGATAGATGTGATACAGTAGCTATAATAGCTATATACTCATTGAAATATGGCTCGTCTCGAGATAACATTTAAATAAGTATGTCAATGATATTTCATACCCAAATACAGCTGTCGTATTTCGTGACCGAAAAATCTAAATCCTATGATAAACCGCAGGCGGCGCGGCCACAGTCATGTTTGATTTGCGACGACTACCATTTAAGGATTTATTATAAGATCATTTACAATATGACCAGGTAATTAACCCCTAGAAGATGAAGATAATACACAAAATGTCAACACCAAAGGGCCCCAATTTTGTAAAACATTTAATTTAATATTTGAACACAATATTTAAGTTTTTAGTTGGTCATATTCTGGTACGCTGAATGTTACCTAAATGTACTTGAATAATGCAGGCGGCATCATTAACCTATCTTCTTCAGTTTAGGATTTTTTTTAGTGTTATGTCACTGTAACTTTTTCATTGCCCGCGAGTGTAGTGATGTACTTTATTAAGAACTATGATTCATTGATGAAGGTGCATAACTTAATTACCATACAAAGGGTTTCGGGCTACTCCCAAAGTCAATAAGTTCATTCTGAAATATTAATACGAGACACGAGCGCCGATGCGTGTAAGAATATTAATAACTTCTTGTTCATAATTTATTAATAATATAATATAAAAGTTTATTGTAACCCATCAAAGAAGTCGCCGTTCATATTCTGTCTAAGTATGTAATTCAAAGTGTTATATCAAAAGGAAATCTACGCCTTAACGCCTATCCATGGATCGTGCACCTTCAAATATATTAACAAAATCATGATAAATAAATGTAGATAAGATGACGCCTGATACGTGTGGTCGATGATGGGGCAGGATCTGAATACTAAGAGGGTGTATTGGTATTACCAACTCACATATTATACCTACCTACCGATGTATCATTGTTGTAACCAGTTTACTTAACTATATGTTATCGAACATTGTGATAAGTAAATATTATAATGTAAGTACATACACGTATAAATATTGTAGGAACCTATATAGACAATGGCGCGACAGCTAAAATGGTAATGTTACTGCCATCCTGAATAACCAAGCCAGTAATAATTCATACTTTCATACAACTTGATAAAAGCAAGGAAAAACTGTAAAAATGCAACGCTGAAATTATGCGTTCCATTTGCATTGTATTTGTGAGGTTTCCTTCAACAATATCTTCATTGTATAATACCCGTTGTAAGGAACCGAGGGCTACGTGCAGCACGAAAACTACAATTTTGGAATATTAAGAAGGAAGAACAATGTGGCGAGGAAAATACTGCTTCCTCATGGCCGCCAGCCCACGCGGGACAAAGAGGAACCACCGACAAATACACAAAATACCTGTTAACCCTGCATGCCCCCTCGTAAATCACGTTCAACACTGGCAACGACTACATAAAATAAACTATACAAGTACCTAAGTACTTTTAGGTTTTTCGTTATTTGAAAAACATCTCGATATCATCTTGATTACTCGGCTGCGTAGGAGAACGAGACCCATTGCTCAATTTCCACTGAGCTTAGTAATTGAGCTCTGTGTCGTAAAATTCGCACACAATAAAATGTGTTCATCTCGTAATAAAAATAATGCTTAAAAAGTCAACGGGGCTGTCGTAGCGGTTAAAATATAACTTCCTAACGTCGTAAAATTGTTAGACAAATTTTAGAATAGCCCACCGTGACTGTCACGGTGCTCGTTAGCTATTAATTAACGAGTAATAGTTTGTTTGTACTTTAAAGTAGTTATGGTTTGATTAGTTTTTTCTATCGTTGACGTTAAAAACTTTTAGTGACGTTTCGGCTTAGAAAGTTCAGTGGCATGCCATTTAATCTCTGCACACCGTCTTGAGCTGGAGATAAGAGCGAGCGTAGTGAAGTGCACCGCGTAGATAACAATGTACAGACGTTTAGTGTATTTAACAGGTAATTTCTCGCTAGATTAACTTTTCCTAAGCACTGAGTGAATAGCCACTGTACTGGGCACTCTGTAAGCCCATTATCGTTTCAACAGTATCGGCTAACATGTCGTTAGCGTGTGAAAATGCAAAGAAGCTTCTTGCGCGACTGTAATCATTGGAACATCCTCTTTTTTCCGCATTATGATTATGTCAATCTCAACGTATAATCACGGTGAGTGGGCATAAATATGCGTTATTACCTTAAACAGTGTTAAGTTGGCAATATTGGCAAGTTTTCTTCAAGTTGTTATATTATGGGGTACACAATAACCTGTCTTTTATATTTCTCGTCGTGCACATCGCATGAGAGACAATGGGGTATAAAACTGTAAAATAACGGCGGGCGGGTCCCGGGGACGGCCATTTGAGAGGAGGCGACAGAGGTCGCTCGGTTTATGGAATTTTATGCACGAAAACCGGGGCTCATCGCTGTATAAGCTATTTACGACATGGCCGATTGAAATTCTTTATCGTGATGCCTCAGATTTTTGTTGGGTCTTCTGTTGCTTTTTCTAATAACGTAAGTATCTTGAATATTTTCTTAGAAATTATAACATTCAAAACTGCAAGATTTCATGTATCTTTGCAGCCAACATAAATAGCTGCCATACAAGTTGCCAGGCTGTGTGTTTTAGAAATATTAAAAATAAAAATGCGCTAAATTTATACAGAATAACGACGGTGAGCATAATTTATAGTCACCAACTTCCATAAGTGGCTGCGTCTTATGTCTGTGTTTAGATTAGAATTTTAATGGCCACCGATAAATTCTCACCAGTCAAATTGATTTTGGTGCTCTAATTAGGGAAAAATTGTGGAAACCACATTAGCTTTGAGACTGGTATTGACTTAGATAAAATAAATAGTTTAAGCTGCTTATACCTCTTATAAAGCAATTATGCTTAAACTTGTAACTGATTGATATAACCGGTTAGAAGATGAGATTGTAAACTGGAGCGGTCTGCTAGCCGCGCTCGCCGGTGCGGGTTGGACAAACATGCTTGATTAACGAGACCTCATTTGTTTTGTGTCATTAACACGAAATTATTGTTTTACAACCGTAGCTTGCTTTGGGTGAGTACCGCTAGTCGGTAGTAGAAATTCGCTGGGGGATATTGTTGTGAGTCTATACCCACGACTCTATAGTCTGAGTTTCATACCTGCTTACCCACTGCTTATTTCGTATCAATACCTTAAAATATCATTTCTACGAACTAATATACATAAATTGTGAGCATGAGCATGAAGTCTATTAACTATCACATCATAATTCAACATTTTAATTTGGTAGGACAGAGGAAAGCTATTAATATTTAATCAAATTAATTAAGCCTAGAGAGTCGATTGGGAATGAACGAGGATACGAAATGAGAGTGTCAGTAGGCCAAAAGCTCCGCACGGACTCATGTACTTAGGTACCCATAATGACTGGCAGAAGGTATACAGTAAATGTTTTAAACCATCTGTAAAATTCAGAGAGTGTAAGAAAAAAACATGGTCGTGAATAATAAATATCTAAGAAGCTTAGAAGATACACGCAAAATAGCAGGAACAACAAGATATCATACGTCTTCCCCGTATTGCTTTACACTAGCCCGCTAAATCTAGTTTAAAACAAATAAACTACATTGAATATAATTCTACAAAACCGCATCAAATTTATCTAATTATTGGGTGCAAATGAAATCGTTTACAAATGCGCCGACACTGCGCGTAATTAATTTCACAAACGAGAGCAGAGCACTGAAATTATATGACATGATAGCGTTAAATTATTGTTGTACGATAATATTGTGCATGTACCCACAAACCGACATATTAAGCTACATGTGATTATTTTCTAACAGTTAACTAACTTATTAATGTGATCAATTCGAAATTGTTAGTATTTGGACTAATTTGAGCAGATGATAGATTTGAACATGATTTATACGTAATAGTAAGATGGATGTAGAGACCAACTGAAAACAAACTGGTAAAAAATGCTGTTTTATCGAATCGAAACGAAAGTGTAGTTAGTTTAGGTAAGTACTTATATCAAATGAAACTGCAATGGGCGTTTAATTAATACAGAAGCTGATACGTTTTGACAAAAAATCGGAGGTTCAAGCTTAAAACGGTTTTTCTTTGGATGAGAGCCAATGTTTTGAGCGATTGCATAACAAATTAGTAAATATATACATATACTGAGAAGCTTGACCGACAAATGGCTGGCTGATTTCCAGAAGAATCATCATTAGTCGACAGATTGTTACAAAATAAATTAAAAGGATGAGACAGATTTAATAGCGTATCATCAAAATATTTACTTTATTTATGTTAGGTAATGTATTGTTAAAATATATCCATTTCGTGTTATAGTGAATTTGTCATTTTGTGTAAACGATGGCGAACGCCACTTATAATATTAACTTGAACATTTGATAAAAGCTCAATCGGAACAAAATGTGCATGAAAAAGTGTTAGGAAAGTCTAAGGAATTCACTTTCATCAACTCACATAATACCTCTACGTATGTTAGGGTATAGGTAGGTACTATGGTTATTTTCTGGATGTGAAGGAGATAGTAATACCTCGGCATTTCAAAAAATTATTTAGGGTTACAATGGAAGGAGTAGAGAGAATAAAGCATTTCCAATTGAAAAGTAGTAAGTATATGTACTATAAGTGTATACGTAGTCCATGATGTTTAATGATGGTTTAAAATAAATACATAGTTTTAAAATGTTATGGAGCGGTGCTGCGCTTACTACGACTCCGGCTTGCATGAAACGTACAGACTTCATGTCAAGCTAGAACCTGAAACGATCGTACGATGGCTGCACTGTTAAAATCACAGACTGCTCGAACGCGATGGCGTGATTATTTCCGATTGATTGTCAATGGCTGATAGCAGCTAGCAGGTCCCAGATTCCGTGATTTTGAACGCACTTGACCGTATTTTTCTTAATAAACAGCGGGATCCGCGCCTGTGTGCGCCATTTCATTTGCGCCAGCGAGTAATTTGTGATGAAATTCGGGCGACTGACTCGGTGACAATAGGATTTCACGCGCGCCCGAATGTTGTAATAAGAATAAACCCACCCCCGGACCACCCTCGGTAATATCTCGTCCCCAGAATTAAATTAACTTAAATTGTACACAAATATTTGTATAATCAATTCGAAAATAATAGCCGTTTTTCGGTAGGCAGACTCGTCCTAGGGAAATTCCGGCTGGTATTGTACAAATTGTTGCACTGTTGACTTAATTATATTTCTGTTAAATTAAATCTAAAACTTTGCTGTGCCTCATTAGCCAGAAAATCGTGTGAATGAATCCAAGTTACTTACCGGTGGCTCATCCTGTTACAAGATTCACCAAGTCTACAAGCAACGGTTCCTACTCACCATCACACAAGTTCCTAACAACCTCAACAACCGCTAGCACTGAACTAACAAGTAAATCTTTGATCATCACGTTTGATATACAGAACATAAAGAAGAATGGCGAAACCTGACCCGCTTTGCATAAGTTAGCAGCCACTAACCAAACCTATTTTAAGTTATTGATAAAAATGTCTATTATCAGGGAAAAATATTTAAAAAAATCTAAACCATGGGGTTCTTGAGATATTAGGGTTAAAAAGTAAATTAATTAAATATATTTTTTTCGTTAAATAAGATATTGATGAATGGTACACGCACAAATATGTTTTATAATCTAAATCATGGGATTCCCAATACATAGCGCATCACAAAATGTATTACATGATTTTATTTATGCAAATAATATCATAATTATTTTTGCACATTTCACACTCAGAAACCAATTTTTATAAAGAGACCAATTTCAAAAATTATTTCATTCTTTTCAAGTTCCCGTTATCCCGAAGTATTATAAAATACTTTTTATCCAGGAATTCCCACGGGAACACTTTTAAAATCAATTTTTAGCTCGAGGGTAACATCTAGTACAGTAGAAAGACTTGATCTTTCATCACCTATATCTTCGTTCTCCCATGCCTCATAATAATAAAATTAATACCAGTATATGCTGTAGTCACGGACTACACATCAGTGTATGTTTCATCAATGGCCGCTCTGGGTCATGGCGCCATAGAGAAATGGCCATTCTCCTTTGTTATTGATATAACACGAATTTATTGTTACTATGTATTCGCCATAACGCTTTAGTGATAGCTTTTTATTGCTTTCATAAAATATGGCTGAGTACTAGATCGTATTTCATCGGGACACGAGACAAACGTATTTGTCAGAATGCGCTCGTTATGTATTCAATAACCAATGTTGGTTTAGCATTTTAGATTTTACTGATGCGAAATACAGTAGACAGGTATAAATACATGTACGTAGAAGTCGGTAACTATTTATATCAATATAATTTTACGAAATATCACTAATTTGATATTTAACTTTACTGTATTTTTTCGAATTAGATACTATATAGTACACACGTGTATTATTAAATTATTATAGAGTACGCAGTTATCAAAACATATCGGTTCCGTAGCTAAAACAACACACGCGTGTGCATCGATTAATGAGTGTAAGGTACCTAAGATGTGGTGGCCACTATGCCCAAGGCATGTGATTAAACTGCAGAACGTCTTTCCCGCGTTCGCTCCGAGAGTTTGACAGCTGTCAAGTAGCCCATGGCAGCAAAACAAAGAGTATCGAATGCAGCCGCTCATTACCGACCCATCATTTATCACTGCACCCGCCACGTTAAGACATTGTCGTATGTTGTACACATGGCGTGCTATTCAGAAGGAAGGTATGATATAAACAAGGGAGCATCATCAATTATGAATATTATTAAAGAATATGCAAGCACAGGAACAGCAAGCAAGGAAGCTCGGTTGTTGTTCTTGCTGCCATGTCATACAACTACGATGACAGCAATGATGTCGCGAAAAAATCCACGGCCCCTATCGCGATATTACTAATTAGACAACGATTTCGATTTCTGATACTACTTCGTAAATATTATTTCGTATTGTTTCAGCATGTGCCACGTGTGTGCGACAGTACCCGCGTGAGACGTGACGCGCTAACGAGCCGCGGCGTCTCATATTTCACGAGCTTCGATACATTCTGCAGTTCTTGTTCTGAGCTTCCTGCAGCAGGGTCGGTAGTCTTGGTAGATAGAATGAATGGTTATCCAGATGATCCAGGACAGACGTAGGTCAGGTTAGGTATAATAATTTAGTTTATTCCTACTCAGTAACTTTAAGTTCATAAAAAGTGAAATTATTTATTCTGAATAATTTAAAATGTATCTCCGGGGCATCATTTAAACAATGTGTTTTCTTTGAGTTACTATTTTTAAGCATAAGGTAACAAAATTAACTTTTTCACACGAGTTCGTGAAATAAGGTAAGGTAAATAACATCATACCAAGTAAGAATATAAAATACAGTCTGTTGCTTAAACAAGATAAAACCAAGTATTTTTGTTTCATTAAATTCACTAATCCCGTTTATGCTAACTCACAACCGTCACGAAACAACATTTCTCAGAAAAGGTGAGGCTAAAATGAAATATATTATGTGCTTCCAAAAAGATGAAATAGTAGACGAGTTGTTTTACAAAGGGTGACTCTGATCTGATCCAGAGTGAAAAACATGGAGTCAGGAAACTTTGAAAGTTGCGGTACAACACTACACTATGTATGGATGGACATGTTTTTGTTATCTAAATATCTAAATTAATTTCTGATCTTGTACCAATTTTTTATTCGTTTTAGGGCTTAAAATAATTCCAACTAATTTCTGTCATTTTTTAGTTCAGCTTGAGGTTTGCTTGTGGTTTACAACACGTTTTCAGTCCCCTATGTCTTTTAAAGAAACAAATGCAATGTGAAGGAACGACCCAGAAGGGAAGAAGCCCTTGAATTTCCGAGTTCATGGACGAAGGCTTATTAAGGTACACCTACACACATTCGCCACGGATCGGGGTGATACGCGGATTACAAGCCAGGAGGGTCACTCTATACTGACGAAAAACAAACGTACGAGAGCTGTTGTGCAATCGGCACGTTTAATATTGCAAGATATTGTCGTGGCTCGTATTTGTCAGTATAGAATAACCCCCCAGGCTTATTAGGGACCACCACCCACCTGCTCCGAAACTAATTCCAGTTTTCTATAAACGCGTTTTTCTATACTTACTTATTTTTCTTTTCATCCGTGTCTTATTTTGATGTACTTACAAATCATCAATCTCATGATTATCAAACTATGTACCTAGGTGCTATCGAGAAATCGACCCGTGGTATAGGTGTTGTATAAAACTCAGGGAAGCATTTATTTTCCTGAATGATACCTTCGACAGTGTTAATCAAATTTGCTTTCCGATCACTGAGGCAGGTAGTTATAGTGTTCATGGATTTAAGACCCACGTAGCTGAGTCACTGCAGCATAATGTAACATCACGACATCGGTGGGTGTGAGACCTTCCAAGAATCATCTAAGATCTTTTTGCTCCGTTATTTTCGGTTAAAAGTATTGAATTTATCATGGACAAATTGACCAGGACAATCGAATATCAATACATACCCATCGTAAATGTTCTATCTTCGGTAGATTATACGAACTTATTCGTATTTTTAACAAGCGCGCGGTAGAGCGCTTGCTTGCTACAATCTGATTTCACAGTTGTTACTTACCTGAAACAAGAAAACAATAAAATAAGTACATATGCAGTAGGTACGTATGTAAGTTATTACCTTAGTTGCAGATATATTTCCCAAGTTACAAAGTAACAACTTAGTTCCCAAGGATATCGGTTACACGAGTTAAATTTACAATATCTTCGACTACTTAGTCGCAAACAAGAGCCATTAAAGTCAGAAGTCAAACATTCTAGCTGTAATCGTCTTTATACGCCGGTTGCTGATAAACTGTTTCAAACAACCATTTGTATTTAGCCCGTCGCTAGTCAAAAGGCAGGTGACCATTAGCCCGATACTTTAATATAACGCATTGCACCATTTATTTTGACGGTATTAACAAACATAAATTATTGTAAGACGTATAATTATCAGCCTACGCTGGAAAAAGCTCGAGCCGCATTTCACAATTCGTCCAGCGGCCTACGCTGGGCATTTTAGTATTTGCTCGAAAAGTTTAAGATTAAAACGTTGGTGGATTTGCATTGAGGCGATAAGGGTATAATGAGGTTCGGGCGGAGCGCCGGCGCCGGTAGATCACGCTAGATGGCGCCACGGGGCTTGCGCAACGCGGGATCTGCGCACGCGCCGCCCAGACATCTGATACTAAATACTCCAACGGAGAAAAGTAAAAGCGTCGATCGTAGATTCGCACTATGTTTTTCTTTTTTGCTTGCTACGTTAATTTTGTTTAGTTTCCATTTAGTTTAGATAGTAAATCGACCTTCCCCGCCGTAAACAAGCGTTTTGAACATAACTTTCCACTTGTTAACTTCAGAAGTCATTACAGTAAGTACCTACATTACTATTTAAAACATAATCGAGGGGACTTTACATTACAACTCAATCGTCGAGAAGTTGTTAGACTCGCAAGTAGCGACATTGACTTTACTGTAAATTTCTGGAGAGAGCTACAAGTGGTTGTTTGTCAATCAGAAAGTCACTGGTCTATGGTTCCTGGCATGCGCAAACGCATTCAGTAAAGACAGACAACCCACTTGTGTTAGCTACGTAGAGATCGATAAATCTTTTAGCAGCGGAGTTCAATAAAACAAAATTATTTGTTATTATATTTTGCTCTCTAGCAATCATACGATAAGAGCTCTATAAAACTTTATGATTAACAGTTATTCGAACGTCTATTTCAAAAGAAGTAAGGTATGTAAAGCTGGCACTGGTAATTGAATATTTAACTAGATATCAGGTACGTACATTAATAGTTCATTTAAATTATTAGAGTAATCAAAAAAATCATTTATGGTAAGTATTATGATATGTCATAACATTTCAGACATTCAATTATTTACCTTGATTATTTTATGAGTTAGTAGGCATATCTATGTTAATATGTTCTAGATAGGTTTGGTTATGCAAACGTTATTTAAGTATTATTCAGTAAAAAACATTAAAAAAAACTGTTTATATATTCAGCAAACCAGCGCTATATCATGCCATTATAATACCTAGCTGCGTATTTAGCCATTACGAAGTGACAAACAGATAATATGAATAAGAACAACTATAATTACCATACCTTAGTGGCCTACAACAAGCACTTTAAACAACAATAAACATATCACTAGAATCACATTAAACGATAAAATTATTACGCTTACCGCATAAGGGACGACTTATTATAAGTACCTATTAAAGGCATTTAGAAACTACTAGATAGGTAGACTCCGAGAAAGTTAAAGTTACAAAATCTTTTTGTTCACTTTCCCTGTGGTTCAAAATAGTTTTCTTATTAGGTCAACCTCAAATTGATTAATAGTTTACAAATGATCTTTTTAAAAATTACATTTTATGCAACTTTTGAAACTTTAAATTATAAATACTAATAAATCACTAAGTACTAAATTTCATCTATTATCTCTGATTTACTTAATTATAATGAAATACCTAAAATAGTTTAGTTGATAAGTTTTAGTATAATTTAATTCAGCAGTTTCTATATTGGGATATTGATATCATGAGCTCAAGTAGTGATTCGGTCAGTGGTGGGCGGGCGGCTGTGGGCGGAACCATGACCTATAGGCACTATACCGGCAACAGGTTCAATTCTAGACACACTAAATAAATTAATCATTTTAGTACACAACTCGAGATTACAAATACGTAAAGACCAATCGTGACTATGAAATTAAGAATACAAATAAGAAACATAAATATCTAATAATAATAAAAGTTCGAGTTATGTATTTATTGATGTCATAAAAATACTAGAGATAAAAAAATGTGATGGTTTTTTATTTACATTATTAGATAAATAAAACCGGTAGAATAGATCGTATCTACATGATTGACAGCAGATCACTAACTATACGTTTTTTTTATCAATTTTATCACGAGCATGACGTACGACAAGCGTGTGAAATGTAACTAAAGAAAATTATTTCAATATTTAGTTGAAAAAACATTTAGTGATTCAGGTATAACTGGTAAGTATCTACTGTCTAAGTTAGGAAAGCAAAAATAAGTCACTACGATTTATGCTAAGATTTGTGTTTACATACCTAATTCAAATTTTAAGTCTTGCCTTCTATGGAGAACCATAGACTGTTCATTTAATTGTTAACTATCCTATAAATTATAATTCCTAACGTCCTATCCGAGCTAAGCCCTACAATTAGCCAATCTAGGCATTTCGGCAGCTAATTGTGCAGTATGTAGACTACGCCCACTCAGGCGCCGACGGTTTAAGTCTAGAATCTAGATTTATTTATAGAAAAACCTGATGGAGTAACTGTTTCAACCTGATCGTTTTGAGTGAAGGAATTTTTACCTGTTGCTGAGGTATTCGTATTCTGTGTTTTCTGTTTGTTTTATTTTCTTTGGTTGTGGTATAATTATTACTGAAATCCGTTCTTTTCTTTGTTTTCCAAGTAACTTACGAGTACTTAAACGTGTACTTTCAAATATGTAGTAGGTAGTATCATAATATACTAGTTTTATTCTCCATTCAGCCTATCGTACACGCTTCGTCTGCTTGAAGCCCAATTAGATTAATTATGTAGTACCCATGGTTTTTTATAATATTCATTATGTAAATGATAATTTACTTGTAAAAACGTTTACGCTAAAAAAGTTCTTGTACCTACTTCATGTAAACCAGTTTTTAGTTCTTCTGTTGCTAGTACATACCTAATTACCAACATATACCGAACCGTGAGGTATTATTAATTAAGAAACAAAACTGCTGTTAGCCGAACGAAAATGTTCCAATTACTTAATTTTAACTTATTGAAGTCTGGCGATGCATGGCGCCTAGTCTTGCCTATGCAAATAAATTTTAAAACTATTCAAAATATACCTTAGTACGTTAGCTTTAAAAGGTGATATTAACTGCAAGGAAACAAGGCTGGCTAAAGTCCAGTCTGGTCTCACGGCGTCCTCCTACGCTTTTTAGCTCTATTATATCTGAAGGACCCATAAATTCCTATTGCATCTTAGGAAAAACTACCTTAGTTACCTGCATTAAGTATGATTCTTGCTTTACATCCATTATCTGTCGATATATACATATTAGATCTGTAACGTATGGCGCTAGGCAAATGTGTGATAATCTGGAAACATTTGTTTGAGATGGAACTTGTGGGGCTATAAGTGAAGTAGGACTGGCCAGCGCTAACAACACCTTGTAAGGAAGTCACGATAATTGTCGAACTTTATGTTAAGGAACTCCAACAAACATAATTTATGGGAAAATTATGGAGGGTCTAGTGTCAGGTAAATGAAAAGAACAAAAACTTAGACAGGTTTTATGTTTGAGACATTACTGTATCAAACATACACTGAATGTCTACTAGAATTTATCGTTATCTTTGAAATACGGCTGATCAAATAAGTGTCCCTACACACATGATGAGCACGGCAGGACTCCGAGTGACAAAAAAGCACTCTGTTTTTTTAAGTGACTCCACGAGCGCCCGAAGGTCACTTTATGACCATGAACTTGATCGACTTACGAACGACACTGAAACTTTACCACCGTAGGACCAAAAGCTGTAAAATACATTTTACAATAAACTTTAGGGCTTTTTACCGATTTGTGACAAAGATAGCTGTATTAAAGTATACAACATCATAAATACTTGTTATTTTGGAGATTTTATGTATTTATGTATATTGTGGTGTAATATATTCTGGTGTAGTAGTAATTACACGGGCAGTAGTCGTCGGTTGAATTATCCATGCGCAGGCGCCGCCTCGGGGTTCAGGCGACTGCGCGAGCTTTGACAGACTTTAATTTTATAGTAAGAGTTGTTACTTCAGCTATACTCGTACTTGTTGGCAGAAGCACGTTTTTATGTACAGTTAGGTTAGTGCAAAAAAAATTTGTCAAACATGGAGTAAAATCATGTTGCTTGCACCAAAAAAGTAAAAGCGCTGTCCCTAGCACACATTAAAACTACATAGTTAATAGCTAAAAGATAACTCATAGTTTCCCATAGCAATGAAACTGTTACAAAACGAGATCCAGACTAATCCAGTGGTATAATAATTGTCTCAATTTACAACGTTTCGCAACTTGTGAGCAGTTAATCTCGAGCATGTGGCCCTTCTCACGACGACTACTCACGAGGCCCCTTGTTTCATTTATTCCAGCGGCAGCGTCCACAAACTATTACAACAAAGGCTGAAACAAAGATACCTATATATTAAATATTACGAGATATATTAAAAAACGAGATGAAAATTATTGTGTTTCTATATTTTCTCATCCGAAGGTCCCATCATTACATAAATTAATTTAGTTTTATTTATAGAGGCTTTTCCCATTATTCTCTTATTTCCTGTTACCGGGTTTTCCGTCAAATTGTCTCCGACCAAACGGCCTAAATTAAATAAGTATATTTTCATTTCTTAACTAAACTCAACCAACTTGATTTTGTATCTAATTAGGTGTAAACAATACCCTCTCGTAAATGAACTTGCTTATCATTCCGAACGTTTTTGTTAAATATTTTCGTCTATTTAGTACCATTTTCCCAGCGCCACAGCTGGTTATTTGGTAGTTCTAACACATTATAAAAATATGCACTATGGTACTGTTATTAAGGTAAAAGCACTAAACTGTCTGAAATATTGGTGCGGCGGAGAACTATAGAACTCGGGGCATGTGCGGCCAAACCAAACACTCATACTCAATAGCACGTCCATAGCAGCGTGTACACATAATTCTGTGTCCGTTCCCATTGTCGTAAAGACGAAGATATATTGACCGTACAATATGAGGGGAATGGCCTAAAATCCGTTGATGTGCGATTCTTATCTGCGAGCGTTAGTTCTTACGCTTACGTCGTGCTTAATCTACCTGACCGACCTTGAGAAGGTCAAAGGAAGGCAGGAACTCCTAAACAATGAACCATTTAAGAGGCCTTGGGAAATAACTTTGAAAAATTCAGACAACATGAATAAAAAAATATCGTTTTACGCGGTCAAGAAATCGCTGTTGCTTGTGCCACACGCTCCAAAGCTTCACATAGGCCGTGGGACATGAAGATGCTATGTCACTTGAATAGGCCGAAAACGTGTCTCTGTCAGGTGGATCCTCGGCCGGCCGGTACCAGGCTAGCAGACCATATGAGGATGCATAATGCATCTATTGCCTCTCCGCATTTGTTTGAGGCACTTGTTCTATAGAGGATGACCTTTTGCAGCATGCATATGGGACGGCAATGTTCGGTTTACTTTGTAGGTTTAAACGGATAAAGGTATGCGTACGCTTGTAAAATGTTTGATATTGCGGGGGTTTACTCCGGTTTTACGGTTACGTAGTGTCGGATTAAGACTAAAACGACTGTGCCGCGTTGCCTTAAGGGTTGTTGTGGCAATATGTACTAGCCTAGTTGTAAAGCCGAAGTAAGGCCATACCCACAGCGGGAGTCGCGTTACGAAACGGGGGCCGATATTTTACTCAACAATGTGCCAATAGTTTCAAAGGTGAATACAGCCAGATTGTTATAAGCTTCCTACGCCTGGGCTGTTCCACCAGCCGACTGCGTTGCCCGCTTTAAAGATTAAAATGGAAATGGTCTATGAGACACGTTACTCGATATGATTGAACATTGCACATTATATAATATGTAAACTTAGTATTAGGATTCTTCACGTTCAATAAGGTTAGCTATGAGACAGTGGATACTGAAGCGCAAGCCAATATCATCACCATCAGCCAACGGAAGTGCAGATTTAGAGAGTAGTTTACGAGGCCCAGGAGAGGATTGTGATATGCTACGCCAAAACTTTTCTGGTTTACATCATTTATATTTTAAAAATTAGATATGACAGGATTTGACTTTATAACGGCTGAATAAATTACAATACTACCTAAAACCATAAAAGCTTTATAAGAGTTATATTGTTAATGCTCAGCAGGCCACGAAGTAGTCTTCCTTAGTCGCTTTACGACACAGAACCCCACTCTGGCTTCTCAACTACGGTTTTCTCAGCCACCACTTTTAATGCTATGAAATAGTGTCGTGGTTTGGACAATTCATAGGAAACTTCTTTAGCGCGGGTGCTATACGCTGTATTAGCATAATCGTTCATACTACAGTAGGCGACCTGCACTGCACCTCGGAATTATCCTATAAAGAGAGCTGTGACGTAACCACAAGGTGCTCTATTCAGGATATGGAAGCTAGAACGATGAACGATGATACAATTAAGACAAAATGTTTTCATGACCATAAAGGTAAGATTTCCCAGTCAGCCCAATGAAGTGAATCGTGCACCGGAATGAAACTTTCCACTTTGCAACAAAACTTTTGGATAAACCGATTTTATGGATATATGGAAGTAAGTTCAAACTAGGTCAAGCTGCTCATGAAAATAAAATAAATATAATTTTATTGTTCAGTCTGGGAGCTACGATGCAATACCACTGACGGATAGGTGTTTTATGTTAACTTGTCAAAGATACAGTATAAAAACACTTATGTAATGTACTGAGTATAGAACTTTTAAAGTTTTACATAATTTACGAAATAATATAAAATAAACATGATTGGTAAATAATTGATGTACCAAGATAATCACCGTATAAAACGGAATAATTCTAATGATCGCTACAAAATGATGTTAATGATAAAGTTGATTATTCTAGCAAGATATCTATGTCATCACTGGTAGCTTGCAATTCTCATCAAATACACGAAATTCTATCGCAATAGTTGTAATTACTATACTATAAAAACAAACTTAGACGTTACTTGTGTTATAAGAATACCGAAATAGGAACTAACTGGGCATAATAATGGAGTAACTAGTAATATATTTGCAATCATCATCACTTTTAAAATATATACCAGCGCTGGACCGAGTTCTTTAGATGTGGTTGGATGAGAATGGCCGAGGACAAAGCGTTATGTGTCTTACAACGAGAACGTTTAAAATATTTTTTTAAGAATAGTTTTCATAGCAACATTTGCCGGAGTCTTCCTGTGCTATAATCGACATAAACAAGTAACATTATGTGACTGGGATGGCAAATGACACAGTTAGTCCAATTTTATCTTATGTTTCTGAGCTGGGATACTTGTGCTTTGTGAAAATTTCACTGCAGTATTTAATGAATATGAAATAGTTTCATACAGATACTTCTCCGATGACCGAGGATGAAAGAAATGGATATTAAATGTTTAAATTAAGCCTTTTAATATTATTAACGAGAATGTTTTTGATCATGTGAACCTCTTTAACCCAAAAAGTTAGATCGAGATTTAGTATTGATAGGCAGATACTATTCCATAATTCCCACGGGGAAATATTTCCTAAGGTAACTCGAATATAAGCTCGAAGGGTGAAGCTTCTTTACTAAGATAAATTTAATATCATTATGATAGAATAGCTGAGTAGCTCAGAATAGGTCACCTGATCTGAGGTTTGATAGCATTAGTTTAGTATTTTTATGGGGTAAAGTTCTTTGTCATAGCAATTTTATTTCCGTTTTAATGACTGTAATAAGATTGCGGGGCGGTTCTTCTCTAACAAAGACCATTAAATAAAATAGTCATTATATTTTAATAAATTATAAAAAAGTGAATTTATGACCTTGCAAACGAGACCAATCTTAACATACGTTTGATTAACAATACAAACAATATAATGATACTACCATTGTACCAATGACTAAAGTCGCAAATCTTCTAACCGAATTAATTCAGAAAAATAACCCATTCCATCTAGTCCGTAGTAATGTTTATGAAAATAACATACAAAAAATAATTAATTGTGAACTGACACTAGGCCTAGAAACTGTCGCTAGAAAGCGACTATAAAACCACATTTGCATGTGTCTGTGTGTCTGTTCGTGCCTGCGTAGTGTATTAGTTCAAGAAGTCAATATAAAACTAAAATCCAGTAGTGCAGCTTTCTAGGCACTAAGAACTTACTGGGTTTCCTGACTATAAAAAGTTTCCGATTGGATAATTTTGTTGTGCACCTACCTACATTTGCAGTGGCACTTTCTTTTAATTTCATAATAATAAATAGCAAGTATACATATAGAACAAATCACAGGCTAAAGCTACCCTATGTTCTCGTTTAATCCTCAGACAGAATTATATTAATCCTATGACACAAAAGTGAATATTTCCAAACAATCAATACATTTCCCATTTAGGATCGTTTATTCGGCAAATTCTATGACCCATACAATACAAAATCAAGGGAACCGCAAAATTTATACGTCGATAATCGATAAATCCTTGCATTATTTTGGTTGTCGGCGCCATTGTTTCGCCGCAAGAGGTCGCCCCACGCCCGCACATCCATGCACGGGGCGCGGGGGGCGTCCGCTCCACAACTCTCATCGCGACGGGGCGTCATTAGTACGATATGAATTATGGCTAAAAGGATTGCCGAATCCGTGCCAACGAGATATACAAGGGCATATAGATGGAAGTTATCTTCCACTTAGGTACCTATACCTTTCGCCCAAAATTTTGAGCTTATTTTGAAGAGCACATGACGAGGAGAACACACGTCATTATCATAATAAAGAGGTATAAAAAAATATAATTAATCTACCACCATGTCCAAGATACTTAATCTATTCCAAGTTTAAAGCACTAACCTCATTCGCGTCCCTACTGGCCGCGTGGGCGTAGATCCAGGATGGTCACTCTAGCTTATGAAAAACTAAGTTTTCATGCGCTGATGCGCTAACCACGGCACGACTCTATCGCGTTAAAGATTGCATGACAGCTCTCGTTTTTTCCGAGCTAGAGTAGCCCATCAGGACTTTTTCTTTTTCTTTAGCGTCCGTATCGCCGGCCAGTTGCACTTCCCACGTTTAGAGTTCAATACTCTACGGAGGTCTGCACTCTGTAGTCAGTAGATATTAGCAGCTATTTATGCGGGAACCGGATTAGGGATGCAGTGGGAATGAGAAGTTTGAAGAATCGATTGTTTTAGTAACATGTCATGTTTATTGGACCATGAATGCATAGTTACAACAGAGTTTATTGTGGTTTGAACATGACTATGACGAAAAGTAGTTATAGCAATGGACCTCTGCCTACCCCGCAAGGGAGTACAGTGCTGTATGTAAAAGGCGAGTTTTTATTACGTAATGTTTTTAGACACTGTACAGTATTTCAATATAAAGGCTTTTATCAAACTTTCTTTGGAGAAGTATTTATTTATTTACAATTAATTTTCTTTTGTTATTTTCATACAAAGACATTTAATGAGGCTGAGTATCTACTCAGCTATGTAATAATACTCACATCACATGGTGGTAAACATGAAACGTCTTCAACTTTTGACTTAAATTACAACACAAGTTTGTACACATGACTCTTATGCTCAATAATCAGCATTTAATACCGCTTCCATATAAAGATTCTTTATCCATACATGTAGGGCATCATGCCGTATTATGTAACTCAAATTACTAAGAACTTAAGAAGTCATTATCAATAATTGATCAACATCATCAGAGTAAATGTATGTTTACTTTTATAGAGCTTTTTATAAAGTTCAAACTCTACATTTATTTTTCGGCCGAACAAAATCGATATACAATAATAATCATCGACTCTATAATAGAGCAGTAAAACCTATAAAGCAGAGTGTTTTATTCAAATTAAATAGAGTTATCAAATTATCACATTCACACGATTCACAGCGTGACAATCGGTTTTCTCGATTTTCTTTCGAAACCTTACGGAATGTCTTCGACTGGTCGCGACATAAAATGTCATCAACAGTTAATAAAGAGTATAAACACAAAATGGTACGCACCTAACATGCCCCCCCGTGGGTCTGTCACCACTCCTCGCTGTATATGAAATGCTGCTTGCATATGCATATACGTGTTTACCATACTTAAGTATGCATGCACTTAGGACTGGACTGAACGCAAGTTTTTAAATTCTGAATGGGTAATTACTAAAACTGTTTTTTAACAAATAAGTTTTGTTTACGGATGTATCCATGCTATTTAATTAATTTTAGGTATTCCTTATGTGATAGTGTAGATAACTTACTTACTCCGCTGGCTCAGCGACCCGAAGAGGATCTTGGCCTCAGACACAAGAAGTCGCCACTGGTCCCTATCCTGCGCAGTCGCTCTCCAGTCGCCTGCCTGTAGTTGGCGCAGGTCCTTGCCGACTTCATCGCTCCAGCGATATTTGGGACGGCCAACTGGTCTACGACCGCTTGGTACTCCACGGTAGGCCCTCTTGGCAGCGCGATCCTCCCCCATCCTTTGCAAATGACCAAGCCAACGGAGTCGCTGGGATTTAATTTGACCAATGATGTTTGGCTCGGAAATCAGGTCTTCGATTTCCTGGTTCTTCCGTACTCTCCAGCCACCATCTTCCCTCCTAGTTGGTCCGAGCATTTTCCTCATCACCTTTCTTTCCGCAACCAGAATTTATTCTCTTCTTAATAGTATAGATAAGGTATGTATTCGGATAGTCGATGTAGGCAACAGTTAGTGCTTATCAATGTAATTGGTAGCAAATTGCACTACTTTTCCCTTCTCAAATGCATGGTTAAGTAACCTGCGTGGTCACACTTTGTATAACCGGACAGGAATATTAAATTAAGCATGCATGTTATACATACTCCATGTGTTCATTAATGAGGAAATATCTTTTTGCGTACGTTTTGACACTTAACAAGTGGTCGAAGTATGTACGGTCGTGTCGGGACAACTTTTTCTTTGATATCTCACTCTTTGGTACAAGAATTTGCAGTTGCCCACGAAGGCACGCTGGTTTGCGTTTCGGATGCTTAAATTTTAATAATATCAATTAATTCTGTAGTGTATCTTTATGCCTAGTGATCGAAGTACATATGGTTAATTGTAATTTAACCCCGACTACATAGAACGAGGCTTGCAAGTGCCAATGTGATACCAAAATTTAAGTTCGACTGAAACATGTATTAAAAAGCCAAAATCCGGGTTTTGTAAACTGAATTCTTTATATGAATTCGGAGGTAAATATTTATGTACTTAACACATCAGGTTAACGAAGATATTTGTAATTAAAATAAAAAAATAGTCATCATGTCATAAAAATTTATAAAACAATGAATGGTCCTACGTGGTACCTAATACATGAAAAATAAAAGTGATTAATTTTGGTCTTTGCGCAATAGTTGTCAAACAAGATGCGGTTCCCAACATCTCCTATGTCAAGTTGGGTCGCCCTTTATGAAAATATAAACATTCCCTTGAAGATAAACTCCGACATAAAGTTTATCTACAGATAAAGTGCTGATAAAGTGGGTAGTGTTAATTTCTCAGGTGACGTTAATGACGCGGTTTCTTTGATGTGTAAAACAACATGGCGGCCGGTTTGAGCGTTTCACAGTTTAATTATTTTTGTCTATGAACTTAATTACAATGTAAATATCCTTCAAACTTTTACTCTCATAAAGAACTTTTACCGCATCCTAGAGAGAGTTCTGTAAGTAATCTTAAATATTTAAACAAAGGCTTTGCATTAAATATTAATCGATTTACCATAATCGTGGCTAAAACCTATTCAAATTTACCGATCGGTGTAGAGGCGGCACATTTCAAAAGGTGCCGACAGCAATATTTCTTGTCACCAGGGCACAGTGGAAGATTGCAATGTCAATGTTGAATATGTAATATGCCCGCGTATTGTTCCGAAGATTTACGGTGGCTCCACTGACCCTCCCTACGTAATTGTTGGTCAGACTATAATTTGTTAAGAGCAGCACCAGTGGCTACATAACCTACATGCTACTGAAAATACATAAAATACAAACTTACACCGATGATAAACTTTATAAGCCATACAATATAAATAATGCTAATTAAATCTTGACTGTTTAATTTAAATAGAGCCGATATACCGATAATGATCGAGTAAACACGAGAAACCGATTAAAGGGACGACAAATCGGGACATAAAAAAGAAATATTGCGCATACAATTTGCATCTGAATTATAGGAGGAATGATTAAAGCGTATACTGTCTTGGTCAGAACAACATGACTTGTATTGTAGATAACTTATACATGTGGAAGATTTTACTTATTTATCAATGAAATGCACTGTTTCAGGTGCTTTTGCTTGTAGAATCATAGAGCAATGCTCTTTGCCTGGATCAGCCACTTAGCTAGCTATACTTGTTCTAGCTAAACTTCAGAAAAAGCTTCATAAATAATTCCTCCACGACTGTTAAGAGCTATTTCCGAAAGGTATAAAAAGGGTTTCATATATTCCCCGAAGCGGTTCAGATAGCATTCTAGCCATCGGCCGCAAGAAATATGTGGCCGGTACTAGGTACTTCAATCCTGTTTATGGAATACTTAGATACCTCCTGATAATTCCAGCCATCCTGGTACATATTGTATATCCTTTCCTTCTTTTATTTATTTCTTGGCGATAAAATTGACTTTTCAGCTGCCATGAGAGTCAGGTACGATCAGACTGATATACCCTACGTAGCTACGGTAAAAAATCTTGGCGTGATCATGGATTGCACTCTTTCTTGGATTCCCCAAATAGATGCTGTCAGCAAGAAAATGTTCGCGTCCTTCCATTCTCTTAAGCGCTTGCAGTACTTTCTACCACTGAACACTAAAGTTACGTTGGCACAGTCCTTACTGCTTCCTATTCTTGATTACGCCGATGTAAGCTATCTTGACCTCACTGAAGAGCTACTCAGCAAACTCGAACGTCTCCAGAACTTGTGCATCCGATTCATTTTCGGATTGCGCAAATATGATCACATTTCTGAGTATCGAGCTCAATTACAGTGGCTTCCAATTCGCCTTCGCCGGAATACTCATATTCTTAACTTATTGTACAGTGTTTTAAATAACCCCTCATCTCCCCAATACCTGAAGTGCAAGTTCTCATTTTTGTGTTCTCATTCTCAGGGTAGAGCATTGAGGTCGGTAGAAAACAAATTGTTGAGCATTCCTGTTCATAATTCCGCCTCATATAGCGATTCATTCGCTATGAAGGCAGCGTGTCTGTGGAACTCCTTGCCAGAGAGCGTGCGACAGTCACCATCGCTAGCAACTTTAAAAAAAAATGTAAAGAATCACTATTTTGAATCGTTAGGTTGGCAGATAAAATAATATATGTATATATATATTTTATAATATATATTATATATAATTTAAAGTATATATGTATGCAGTTCTATTTTATAATTTATTATGATATTATTTATATTTATATTTGTAGTTTTGTTTCATGTTTACTTTAATAATAGTTAGGTTTTATGATTTTTGTTAATTGTACCTACTTCAAATTTAATTAGTTAAAAGATTTAATTTTCTATTTCTCTTTCACCCAGTCGTAGGTTGGCTGGAAGAAATTGCTTTTTGGCAATAAGCCCGCCTTTGTATACGTCCTATATGTTTTAAATTTGTAATCTGTTTTGTATATTGTTTGTTTGTGTACAATAAAGCGTTTATAAATAAATAAATAAATTGAAGATTTAGTTTAAAATTACACACACACACTCACGCCTTGTATTAATGTACGTACTCCCTTGCGGGGTAGGCAGAGATGCATTGCTGCACCCACTTTTCGCCAGTGTTATGTTAGTCCCAATGTAATAGGGGGCGGGCCTATATATGAAATTATTTTAAACATAAATTCATATTTTGCCTAAAATCCAATAAGTATAGGTAAGGATACACTATGTATATTGGATTGGACACTAGGTACTTATTGGATAAATATTTTTAAGTAAAAAAACGACGAACCGTGAGTTTTCTAAGTACATACATACCTATCATTCTCACTACCTACTCGCATCGTTCTAAACAGTGCTAACTATCCGATGTTACGACATGATACCGCGATGACGAGCATCAGAACTAGTTTGCTCCCATTCAATACATAAAACATGCGTTTTTTACAGCAACGTCGGCAAGAATACAAGGCCAAAGCCGGGCTTATGCGGGCCTGGGGGGCTAGTGTAGCTTCAGAAAAAACGAACGAAAGAGCGCTGCCGCTGTCATGCAATCGGCAAGTTTAATGCAAGGAGAGAGAATCGTGGTTCGCCCCGAAACTACTCTTTCCGTAATCTAGAATAACCCTCTTGGGCATAGTGGGCATCGACCTTCGGTGATGCAATGGAATTGTTCTTGTTGTTACATCTAACAGTTTGGTGTGTCTCGCCAAGATTCATAATGGAAGATTAATAGCCCAAGACCGTGTCCAAGGCAGGCGGGATGCAGATGGTCTCTGCGCTTGTGACGTAACTGTTATTGCCAATAGTTGTGGCGTTAGTAGAGCGCTGTTACTTTAAAACATGATGACAATAACATTAGTGCTTATGGATTTTATGAGTATTTATATGCATTAAACATATGTTTTTTGGTCTGGATGTCATTATAATCATAGTATATTTAATTGCATTAAAGCAAAGACATAACAACTTAGGGGCCGTCCATTAATCACGTGAGGTCGTTTTTCTCATTTTTTGACCCCCCCCCTCCCCCCTGGTGATATTTGGTGAGGTTTGGGACCAACCCCCCCTCCCCCCTCCTGTATCACGTGTATTTTTTTGGAAGTCTATGTAAAAGCTATTTTTGACCATTACTTATTTAAAAACCATTTATGTGTATTTGCTATAAAATGTATACTACAAATGGTTAAAATTTTTGCGCCGTTCAAAATTTCGGTTCAGAAATACCTAGCGCTTTTTGACAAAAAATTAATACACGTGATGTCTAACTAGACCCCCCCCTCCCCCCTCGTGATGTTTCGTGACGTTTTCCGTACCCCCTCCCTCCCCCTTTGAGCCTCACGTGATTAATGGACGGCCCCTTAGACAACTTTTATTAAGCGGTTATAAGAGTACATTTTTACATACAAGTGTGGAAAATAATTTGCCACAAGAGTTAATAGCAATAAATAACATTCACTCCTTATCCGTATCGAACAATAAGCCACGTAGTGCCGAAAGCATGCGGATACATGATATGAGACAGCAAGATGAAATGGACAACAAAACTGCAGACTGCGTTTACTCCGTACAAGGCACACGCCGTTATATGAAGACAAATCCGGCGACTCTTGTTGCTTATTTATACTAACAAATTGAGCTCCCTATTATACCCCCCGTTTGGGCCCAACAGCTTACCGGATTATTGCTACGGTAGCTATTGCATTAAATTTATGCAAAGCCTCTTCTTTCCTTAGCCTTATTATAGAAATGGCACTTTAAAAAAGATTGGAAGAGAAATAATAATGATCTGAGTCGGCAGATGGAAGTTAAACTGTTGATCGATTCGTTGGTCGAGTTGGTCCAAGTTCAAATCTGTGGCGAGACTCAACCGGTCGGGCGACATGTCGCTGGACGTGTATGGTGTCGCTAAATGCGCGACAATTTGAATTGAGAATGAGCTTTTCAATATTAATTGTGGCCGTGTTCCATGGAGGTTGTCACTTGCGATATGAAATGAAAGCAATATTGAGGATGAGGAGTAAGAATGTCAAAACATTCTACTGGTTCAGTATGATTGTAAATCTAGCACTCACAACATAAACTACAATGGAATCTCACTTGTAGACAAGACCAGGATGAATTAATCTGCCATACCTACGTTACTTCACATATTCACAATCAATGAAATACGAATGTATTGGTGTAGTTTAAACTTTAGATAAGTCACTCGGTTCTCAACTTCAACCTGTCGATCGCGTAAGTACTAAACGCTTGTTTTTCCACCATTCAATAGACTGTTAATGCCATATACGTCGCAGCCGTATATTACTCGGCTCCAGCACAAATCTCTCTCATGTCCAGTTGGTCTTGGCACATCAATGCCAAGTTGCCAACTCTAAGTAAAAGTATCCATGGACCAATGAAGACTTTATAAGTCTCTGGAGCTACAGCTAGGTGTGATAAAACTAAAATTGTACGATAAAACTTTCCATGTTTGCTGAATTTGTCATAAGAAATTTATCTAAAATCTTGGCAAACTTTGTTACAGAAGAACCCTATCTGCAGTATCAATGGGCATGTTTATCTCCCATAAGGTTTCATCCCCAGTTAGCCACCCTAGTCGTCTAGACACGCCGCGGCGCCGCACGTACTCCTCGCCACTCCTGGTCGCCTGGTACTATCTGGAGACATGCTATTGGCACGGCCGGTATGCAGACATGGGCAGGAAACATTTCCCATTTAGCCAAGCTTCATTTTTCCAAGCGCCTTTTTTGACTACATGTCACTATGGGGCCGTCTCCACAGGCGAGGAAATCGCGACGATACTATCGTCGTGCCAAGTATTTCTATATTTACCTACTCTCATAGAAGTCAAAACCAAATAAATACTATGCATAAATAAGTCGGTATGTTCCAGTGACCTTATGTGGTCGACGTTGTGTTGCATTCTATTCCACAAATTCATTTATCATTGCTTCGCTTGAACAGCGTTGACGTTATATTTAATTGGAACTTTGACGAGTTCTGCGATCCGTTGTTAGATAACGACAACACGTTAAATATTATGAGCTAATCTCAAAAAAAATTTTTTTTATACATTTTGAATTAAATATTATTATATATTTTTTATATAAAAGCAAGTTTAGAAGACTATACTAATAGGTAAACACAGTGTAAAACTATCGCCGCATTGTGTAGGCCTGTAGACAGTAGAATTTGTTCCGAAAACAAAAGACATTAATTAAGAGACGTTATGATTTTATGAATGAATGGCATTTATGCTGTCATCGCCACACAAGACATGGCCGGGTCAATACGGCACACATTTTGCCTGAACATAATTAGCTATGACGTGATCAGATCATCAGATGAGATTTCTAACTGTTATTTGATTTGAACGAGTCGTGGATTTTATTCATTTATTACTTGTAAGTATTATTTATGAAAAAGCGCATATTAAACTAGGTAAATAAGAAGATTCTGTCTCGTAAAGGTTAAGGTTAATTCATTAGTTTCAAAGAAATGTGTAATAGATTTATTCTACATAACCTGTCGACAAGCGGGAGATGATAATGACAAAAAAATTACTATTCCAGACATAGCACCACTAGCCATGAATAATTTATTGTATACAAGTATAAATAAAGATTACGTAATGTTTGCTTCGCTGTAGTAATAACAGCGATTTTATTCGCGATGATCGTTTGTTTTAATAAAAGGAACTAGTTTATTAAATTACAAACCAGTTTCGATTTCATTGTGATGTCATCTCATTTTATGATCAAACTGCACCAAAATGGGATGTGCCTACTCACATGGGTCAAAGATTAATCTAATAAAAAGCATAAAATTTTGGATATTTTTATTAGAAATCGCCCATATTTTAATATTGTCGCCGTTTTATGTGGCAAAGAGATCAAATTTTATCATATTATTCAAATTCAAATTGATATCCAATCCACCTATCAACTAATTTATATATGGTTCCAGTATCGATATCAGCAGATCATAATGGTCAGCAAAGTTTTAAAACAATACGAATTTAGATAATAATTAGCTACTTACACCATTCTCGCCTTGATTCAAATAACTGCTATAACTTTTATGAATTTTACGTTTCGAAACTTACCTGAAAAAGAGAAGAAATAATGATTTAATATTTTACATAGAACAATAAAATATCTAGTACTTTTTTTTACTGTAGTTTGTAAGTATATATTAGCAATGAAATGATTAAATATGTACCTATAGCACACTGTAAAAAATATAGGTAAGCTAACTTCATATCAGCTAATCTTAGATACAGGAATTAGTTAGCTATTAGTAACGGTACTTGTAGGGTAAGTCGAAAAGGATAATAATTATTATAACACTTATGACATAACTTTCCTCTTTAGGTATTCATCATCTTTAATTGATTATTGGTAAAGCTTATTATAATATTAATAGGGGTAAAGTAGTGGAATCAATGAAACTACAACAATATACGACCTACGAGGTATGCAATATAAACGATAGAGTGGGTTCCGCTCATCTGGCATAATCTTTATTGACCAAAACTCATTTCGCATAACTCGTATGGTCTAAACTTTTTTGGCCGAACCATCACTTTGCCAAGACTTATGTGGCATAAGGCTCGTTTCGTCTAAAACTCTTTAGGCACAATCTTTAAACACCTAAGTTTCGTTTGCTCAAATTTATGTTCGTCTATACCTATGTATAATCTTGTTTCTCCTAATGTTATCTTAATAAATAATATATTAAGTATGTAGTAAATGTACAAATTGTGGTATTTTTCTCCTACATCCCGAAAATCACGATATTGTATGATCAAAAAATCGAAACTTAACGACCAATATAATTATTACAAACCCCATGAGATCGGAACTTAAAAATAGGTGCGACGACGAGCAAAGCGAGGAGGAGCGTGTTAGGTGCACATGTTCATCAAAACCAAAGCGGAGCGCAGCGAAGCGGAGCGGAGCGTTTTCCAAACATCGGAAACAATACAAGGCACCAGTTTGCGCTATGTAGGGAGACGCTCCGTCAAAGTTAAAGCCAAACGAATATTATTACTTTGTATAAACCTATGCCATAGCATTATTAGGCTATTCAAGATTTGGCCATACCATTATTAGGCTAAACAATGTTATGCGAAATAACTTTTTACTAAACGAGATTTATGCCATACGATTTTCGGCGTAACGAGATTTTGACCAAACGTTACTATGCAATACGAGATTAGGCAAAAAAATCTTATGCCAAAAAAGGTAGAACCCGATAGAGTACATAAGTAGTAGTGACTTCATTCTGCGCATACGAAGACGATTATTGATTAATGATGGTTGATAGATAAATGAATACAATACCAATTGCACAAGGTTACCAATCAAGACCACGATTTGTACCGCAATTGAACATACCTACAACATTATTGGAATGAAATATCAAACTTGGGGAGGCTACTAGAATACAACATACCTACTGATACATGGGTTTAATAGCCTCCATATTTTTTTATACCTAATTGATTTCCTAGTTTAAATCTGTATTTAAAGTAGGAAATAAATTAGGCTTTTTACTTGTCCTAGTGCTTCAGGAGAACACCAGTAAAGTGCTCATTAATTATTTAATTTTAGCCTTGGCGTTTATTCTGGTCTTTTCCATAGAGGCAATGCAAAATCCCGTATACTTAGGTAGAGATAGCTATCGTGTTCAAGATCGCATCATTGTGTTCAGAAACAAAGCCCTTTTAACCCGCCACCTTTTTATAAGTAAACTTTTATCCGCCGAAGAGGGGGTCGGTAAAAAAAACCTTCTTTTGTTTATTCGCGAGACGACGAATTTGGGTCTTGTGTGTTTACATGGTTGCTTGGTTGGTGGCATCGGCTGTAGTATTGTGGGGCACGCACTTACTTTGAATTGTGCGAAGTTTTTAATTCCGTACATTAGATGTAAGGTAAGTAATACCTATTCCTGCTGCATTTTTTTTTACCTAAATATGACATTTTAATTTTTTAACGTGGTGTCAAATATTTTGTTGCATGTTGGTAACATATTTTTAACTAATGATTTTAACTGCGAGAGAGAATTTTTGCCTCTATGCTCTGGGGCTACATAAGTATACATAATAAAAATATCCTATGATAAAACCAGGTGTACTTACTCGAATACAAAAATACTTCCACTTCCTGCATTTAAATATGGGGATAAGATGGGATTAGGATTTAGCATCCTGTGCCAAAACATACCTTTAGAGGAGTTTCAAGATAAAAAGTACCTCCTGTTATCTTAATGCGGAGCAAGTTTCGTCTGTCGTGTGAAAGTTAAAAACATTATTTTATGAGGATTATAGTTATTGGTATCCACCAATAACTATCACACACGTCATATTCGTAGAGATTGCTTTAAGCAATAAGGCCGCCTCTTTCTACTATTTTATTTTTAAGTTTTTGTAATTTTTGTTCTTGGTGCAAATAAACGTATTGTTGTACCTATATTGTATAACTCAGGTGTGTTATTGGATTTTCGTTACACCAACAAATAAAGGACAAATAGGAATGAGAAGTGAATGCGTGCACAAAACGACCCAATAAATTAAATTTCGACACCAGATATTCAAAATATGTACTGATCACAGATGGTCGGTGCCCACACATTGTTTATGGTCGAATTGTATCGGAATGCACTCCTACGTATTACAGTTTACTACTTCCTATGATAGCATGGAAAATAGTCTTAGCTACATTATGTTAAGGGTCACCAAGTTGGCTTCAAGTGATTTCCGAAGGACATGTTCAATAGCCTCTACTTGTGAAGGTAGCTTTACATGAGGAAGAAATAAAATAAAACAAAGTATTGCCATTGTGTAGGGAATGCAAAGTTTATTTTATTGCTATTAAAGTCCGTATTATGTTAAGAATGCTTAGTGCAGTGATAGACATTCTACTTTATTATCATTAACTGGCTGCAAGACACGAATACTTAAGCTAATGGGGATTAGAATTATTGAATTTGATGAGCAATTGAATAAGAATAACTGTGGAAATACCCTTAATCAGGTACCATGTTCAGTATATTTTATTTAGGTACATACTAACGCCTTTAATATACTCTTCTTATATGAGTTTTTTGCGTGTGTATCATGTGGTAGCTCTCTCGTCTCCTCCTATTGATAATTAAAACTAATATAATTAAAACTTTATAAAAAAAATGATGTAAGGCAAAACGTATATTTAAGACCACATACGTTTCGGACCAGTCAATAGATTATATTTTGAAATGGGAAATGTTCTATCAAAAGTATCGAACTTGTGGGTATCCAACTTCGAAAATTGGTTTAGAATGGAAACGTCCGTAGGTAGGTACGTTCCCTGTCCAGGTGTCGTAAAACAGCAGACCGTTTTATTATTGTAAGGTATCCCAAAATGTTTTATTGTCAGCAGTAAAATGAAAGCGCTGTAAAGATCAAACTAGTCTACATCGATATTTAGGACACGTCGTATTCACGTACCTAAGTATTTATAGAAAAAAGTCAAAAGTTTGGTTTTTATAACCTATCAACTTTTAAAACATTATTTACCATTTTTTTTGTTGTCACAATGTCATAAGAAGTTAAAAAAATATTGACATTTTCAATCCGCAACAAGCTTTACCAATTAAAGTTTCAATTTTGAAATATAAAATCAAGTACACTACAAAAAGCACAGAAAAATTGCAGGCACTTTCTCTATGAGCATAAAGTTTAGTTCTGCTTGTTAGTTACATGTGAATAGGGTTTGAGACCTGACAGAGACTTAGGGCCGGACTCAAAGAGATGGCGATCAATACAGGTTTTATAGCCTCAAAATGAGTATAGCCATAGCAAGCCATATAGCAAGAAACAATAAAAACTCTTTTTACGTCCGAAGGTTTAACAGGAATAAAATAGCCCGCGTCGTTTCGATCTTTTATGGTAATTTATTGTCTGCCATCCATCTTCCAATAGCAACACAACCAGTTACATCTGTCACTGCGCTTTCAAAAGACCTGCGTTTTACTAAATTATTTTCAAATCATCCATAGATATACTTACCTACCTATTCCATATTCAGTTTATGTAAGAAAACAGTGGAACGCTTAAACGCAATTAGTGTTCAGAGGTGAGCTTATCTCGCGATAGCTCACGATCCCGCCATAACTTGTAATTATTGTTCGATACTATCGGTGTCTTGTCTGCCCTCAAAATGGCTTTTAGTGTAACAATTTTATGAAGATAATTGATTACTGTGACGACCTCGGGCTGCGCTGTTATATCAATTAGTCTTTATGTTATTAAACAAGAAGGTAGCTATTAGAGGGCCGGTGGTAGTACGGCCGCGGAGGCGCCGGCGCATGTTATTGACAAGTCTGATTGATGTGGCGGCGGCGACATGGCGGCGCAGGTTATAGGAGTATAGCGATCGATAGTTTTACATTTCTAAAGCGGCTAAAGCAGAAGCAGTAGACACAAACCATTTATATGAATACGTGATATACATAGATGAAAATTGTGCCGCAAAATGTCAAGGTACGAAAAATCCCAGTGCGCGTGGGCCCAAACGGATATGATTTGTTGAGGTTACCACATACTTATGATGATTCCTATAGCTTATACCACATGTTTTCTATAAGTTCGCCGAAGCCGCGTGTCTGTGGCTCCTAGTTAGTGTAGTGTCTGAAGCGAAATCTTATTAACGTTGTAGCGAGACGCCACCAAGTTGTCTTTAGAAATAAGCTGCGAAGTCGCCCGGGGCGCGGCCATCGCTTTTCACTACAAATACAAAAGAGTTGCTCAGTTATAAGTTCCTTTAGAGCTGAACTTCCAATAGAAAAGCCGGATCTGCTGTTTCTTTACAACGAACGGCGAATTAAGCTCTAATTCGAGTATGTTGTAGAGGCACTGTGAGGCACTTAAAATGATAATGATATCGCATTGGACTTTATGCTTACCTTACTATCAGTTTGATTTATTAATTAATAATAATTGTAGGGAAATCTCACACACGGCCATCCGATCCGACCCGAATTAGGCAGAGCCTGTACGAGTTCCTAATGGGAGAAAATAATTAATAAACAACCTTATTAGTTTATCACATCGCAGTAGGTACTTCACATCACTATTCAACGACCTATACTTTGTAATACCACAATGAGGATTGAAGATTAGATTAGAGACTCAATACCTGCGTAGACATAATTCACTGCTAGTATTTAGTTTTCCTGGCACCCTATTCAAGGCAATACAGAGCTTTCAAAATCGTTAAACAAATCTGTGCAGAAACCCAATTGAATCTGCGTTGTGCCATGTTCCAGCTTCCAAAATCCTTTATTCCTTTATGTAACGCTGTCGCTGGCTTGGCTCTACCTATCTATTACACATCCTCTTGTACATTTGAAATGAAACCTCAACACTCTAAAGCATACTTCATCAACTTCGCAAACGCTGAGTAGTACGGAATAGTGTCTCTACAATTGTGCAAGAGTTGGCGCCGGCGCGTCGACGAGTGTGGGACGTCTACCTGTACCTGTTACCTGTTCCTAACGAATTCTATGAATGTCCTTAATAAACTACCTTTCCATTTTGTAACAAGGAAATAGCTAGGTTTGATGAGAATTTCGGACTGACCGCTGGTTTTTTTTTTTGCCACTCATTATCTAAACATGTTGGATGTTTTATTGTTTTCAGTTTTTTACAAATATATTTATTAGTTTAGTTTGTTTTAACCCAGAATAAGAAAAAATATATTTAAAATTTTCATTAGTAAAGAAACAAACAACACAGATTGAGTAAACAAAAACAAGAGGTTCTTGTTCTTACTAGCCATGAAATGAAATGGACAGTAAACAAAATTGTTGATAAAAATCACTTTATCAGGTGAAGCGTGCCGGTAAATTGTCGGGTATTATCGTAAAATGTATCATAAAATTAAAGATTTCTGCGGAGAAATTCAATAAAAATAATATAAAATTTAGTTTTGGGTGGCGCGGGCGCGGCTGTGGGCGGACAACAGCCTTCAGTGCTTGTTCACGCTCCGTGGTTTGGAGGAACCATCGTAACGTGATCTCTTCATAAATATGCTTTATGAATAATATCAAATATTTTGGGACTGTACTTATGTTTTTTTTTTTAAATTACATCTTATGGTAAGAAACCTATGTAGTACGAGTACCTACTTACGTTCATCTCTACTTTTAATGTATTGTAAGACGCTGGTAGCATTAAGATATCTTTTGTAAACTTAAATAAGTATTATAGTAGTATATCTCAGAAATACAAATATTTAATTTTATTCAATTCAAATCTTAGCATGACCTATAGCGGCTATAGGTATACAATACCTAGGCTATACCTAAGGATGACTTGTTTGTTATTATGATTTTAACATATAATTTGACGGTAATGATGATGGAATAAAATGAAGTTCTCTGAAAGCTGGCCACACAGCGCCTTGATGCCGCGAGTGTCGTGGGTGTCAAATTATTTACGGTCACGAATCATGATATCGTAAAATAAGTAAGTATTACAAAGTTTTATAACAAAACCTACCGCATGCTCGAGATTTTGAAATGCATGTTGGACTGTAGGTACTTGTGGTAGGTACCTACTTGTTACGTCCTAACTAATATAATAAATGCGAAAGTAACTGTGTCTGTCTGTCTGTTACGCTTTCACGCGAAAACTACTGAACGGAGATGAATGAAATTTGGTATACAGATGGTCTAGGCCCTGGGAAAGAACATAGGCTATTTTTTATCCCGGAATTCCTACGGGAAAACTTTTAAAGGCGAAGCGAAGCTCGCGGGAACAGCTAGCTAGTAAAATATAAGTATGATATAAAAATTACCTATTGATACTTGAATTTAATAAGTATTATACTATAGTATAGTATCTACGCACGTATTGGATTCAAGTGTTGACTGCTGCTGTTAGTTGAAGTCAGGGAAGCATTCTAGAATATCGAGGTAGAATTATTACTTATCTCATTTAATGTTCAAGATTATTTATTTCAAGACAGATAATAGACACAGTGTTATTAGATTCAAGGATATATAAATATTAAATACCTATGCATTGCATGCAATATATTAATTGGTATTGTAGCTACATAAAAGTAATAAAACTTATGATTTTTATATAAAGTAGGTGTATTTTTACCCGGCTGCCGAAGGAGGAGGGTAATGTTTTTCGATTGTACGTTTGTATGTACGTATGTCTGTTTCTTTGTTCCCTCCTGTAGCCGAAACGGCTTGATAGATTTTGATTTATGAGGTATCGTTAGAAGCGTATTAATTGCGCGATGGTTATAGGCTATGTGACGTTATATTAAAATGTATTAAGCGCCCTCTAGAGGACATAAAGTGATAATCGAAAAAATAATATTTTTCCAACTATGCCGTGTGGGGTATCAAATGAAAGGGCTTGATTAGTACATTACAAAAATATGCATATTGTAGGTATTTAAATCACCAACATTATTGAAATAAAAAATGTTAATAAACTAAAACTCGACTACTAACATACAATTTCATAAAATAAATACAACAAAAAATTACAAATAAAAAAATATAATTATAAACAAACAAAAAACCCGACTGCACGCTAAAAAGATGAAAACAAACCCCAATGTTAATGGAAAGTATCGCAGGCGGGGACCAACTTGACCGCCACACAAGGTACACCTATCTAAGTCACATTCAGCTAAATGGTGAACCCTCTGCTGGTCCCCACCTGCGATACTTTCCATTAAAATTGGGGTTTGTTATCATCTTTTTAGCGTGCAGTCGGGTTTTTTGTTTGTTCATAATTATATTTTTTTGTTTTCAACCAACCTAGAATTTGCAACAGATACAGAAGAAGTGTTATAAAACGTTCTGAAATTCAAGGCACGCGGCCCGTTTACGCCGCCATGTTTATTTTAAATAAGGTTTCCGTTAAGTAAAAGTAAACCCGCAAGGATTTTCCGAACTGAATGAAAAATTAAGGGAAATACGTTGAAGGCGGTTTCCCGCCAAATTTACTTTGAATTTGTGCCTTGGGTTTGTGTAACTTTGACAAATAAACGGTAATGAAGTTTACTGTCTTAGAATGGTGTTATTTTAGATGATTCATGATCTTAGCAGCTATTTATTATTTTCGTATACCGTGTATTGCGACAAAAGTATATTGGAACGATCTTTATTAGTTACTTCTTGAATGTATATAATCGTAGGTACAATGCACATTTATGCGTGTGATTTTTGAAACTTCAACAAGTTATTCTGTGGGTAAATGTTTATAAGTAGAGGTACAATAATTATAAGAAATATGAAAAATAAGACCAAAACGATAGGGATCAGGTGCGGTTCATTAAGTATAATACAAATTGAATTGAGTAAGAAGCTCGTTTCACTCCACTTACAATATAATTTCTAAACAGAAACAATCAGTCTGGGACGCGCCCTAAATCTATTATACTCATCGTTCATTTTCCTGAAAGATACCCACAGTAATGATGACTCTCATAAAGTTGGAGAAATTAGCAAGATACTACATAGCGTTCATTTATACTTTATAAATTAAGAAACAAAAACATCTTTATCGTTTATATACTACCATTATATTATATACTACTAATATCATATGAAGTTGTTATACTATGGATAACGAGCTATCTTCTTTTGTTTGAATCGAGGAATACAATCAAGACCACCATTAAATGAATGGATGCTTATTGTGCAAATGTATGTTCTGAAATCTCATGAACATTTTCATGGATGATTGTACTTTCAGTTGATTACACCAACAATACAACCCTAAATACAAAGATACAGAATATTTTATTCTCCTTTATAACGCATTATTATAGAAAAAGAGGGGTTTATGTAGGAGCATATTTCCATATTTTTGCCGGTATGTAGGTACCTACCCAACCCTCTGCTTCCGATCACATGTAAATCCAAGGAGTTTCGCTCATCGCAGCACTTCAACCTTCTTGGTCCGCGGACTTATCTCTAAAAGCCCGGAACCATAGAGTACAATACGTTCATGTTTCCCGGTTCCCGCTCAAAACTGGAACTCGTAACACAATGGCGTCTTGTTCTTGTGGAACAGGAAATACCCGAGTACAGAGACAAAGGATTTTTTTAAGGAAGGATGTTTTGGTAAACATGTTCGTACATAAATAGATACCTCGTATAGTAAAATTTTAAAAAATCATGTATTTTACGTATTACAGTTATTCATAATAGTTACTTACTGTGTTTTTTACCAAAGCTAGCTACGGAAAACTCTATTCTTCCATCTGACTTTCTGACCCGATAAACCCTTTTACTTTTTTTAATTTGAGTTACATAAGTTGGTGCAAATTTTCGACTTTGGCAGCTTCGTGAACCTTACTAATATGTATCATGAAATTTCTTGCGCTGTATTCGACCTAAAGTTACCCTACGGCTTATTTTACAGAGCCACCCTGTATATGAAACTGGCCAACGCAATCACGGCTCCCGAGTTTCAGCCATGAATCCTGTAAGTACTGTGTTCCTGAATTCCTGACGTCATTGGTCACGCGCACTCCACACGACGCGTCAATTTCCCCGGGGCCTAAAGAATCGATATGTATTGTGCCCGACTCCCCTTCGGTGCTCGACCTTAAATTATATGCGGGGGTGCGTCTCGGTTCACCTTAGGGACTGCACCCGTCCGTACCAACGAACTTGACCCGAAATTATCTAGAAATGTACGCAAACACACGGTTGCAAAGTTTGTTTTGTAATCTAATTGCTCACGACCGGATCTGGGTCACATTCGGCCTGATAAGGTGTGTGTTGCGAATCATTTCGCTTTTGAACTGGTAAGAAAAGTTATAAAAGTTATGAGTGTGCATTATTTTAGAAATCGATTATCATCACAAAGATCATAAATGTTAAAATATCTTGAAAACTTAATATTAAATGATACAGAGTCCCTCATCCTCCGGCCAATGAAAAGTGTAAATGAGTTGGGTCTTAACTCAAAGTGTAATCGGGAGGATCTAAGCCTTATGTATTATATGCGTTCAAAGTTCAGTTCACCATCTGCCAAGTCGATTGGGTTTGCCTTTTATCAATATTTGTGAGATTTTCGACTAACGCCGCGCCAGAGAGGGAGCCTGCTGAGCAGTGAGTACAATGCATTGCAAATTGTTTATTGTATACTTGTGTTGTCGAGTGCAGGGGAGCGAGAACTGTTGAGATGGTTGTTTCTGTTCTGTTAATGATGCAGCAATGTTTGATAGGTACTTGAAGCATTTATCTATAATCTTGGTATGATAATTGTGATATACAGGGTGTTGGAAAAAGGGTATAAGAAGTACTTAGTATACCCTTTTAGCAACACTCTGTATAAGTATACCTCTACATAAAGTGTGGGTGCAAAATCTGTGTCTGAAGTTGCGGTCCATATCACTTGCCTGCTCATTGGACCGGCTAATATAATAAAACCTACGCTTAGTGAGTTTTCACTCTACACCCGCGAGTGAACTTTCTATAATATAATGTACTTATTAATTGTTATATGGTTATCAGTTTAAAAGCAGGGTCAGTGGGTCAACTATTGGCACTCACCACCGGCGGAGAATAACTGTACTTTATCAATACCATTAACCACTACCGTATAAGATGGCGATGGAAATGTTAAAAGTTTTGCATATTACTTCTGTACAATTCGAAAAATTAATTTTACGTAATCAGTCATAAGGGGTTTCAGCTTTCCCTTGATGTCCATAAATGCTTCAGATGTCAGAAACTCAAGACGAAAAACGTAAACAACTTTCGTCTTTATGTCGAAGAGCTTAAAGTCAGAATCTCTACGCTTTTTATTTCGATCAGATAAGTAAAAGAGTGTGTAAGTATCTTACGGTACGGTAGGATCGAATTACGTAATTATAAACACATCGACTTTTCGAAGGCAAATATTTTTTCTGACAGGTGAAGTTTAAAATGTGGCTATTAAAATATTTTAATTTAACACGTATTCCAAATCCGTAAAAGGATTCAAATCAAAACATACTGAATTCATATGGATGTCAACTTGTCACCAAGTGTACAAAGCACATGACCTCAAGGTTCATTATGATAGATAACCGTCTGAGACGTCTTCATCAGTCAGCAGATAAGCTAAATCTTCCTCGTTGTGTTTAGGCACCAGCTATCTGGTGTCCACATCGCCATCTCACAAACGATCGCAGATAAACCTGCAAGATGTATTTACAATAATTACGTGGATCCGATCGCATTGAACACGGGTTGCGGAGGTCGAATGCATTTGTTCAACCGGTCGTTTTATTTTTGTTGCAGTTTTTGCCAAGGCCTACGGAATGTATAATAGGTGTATTTACTTACCCTAGTACTCACTACATATTTGAAATGAATATTTACCTACGTTATATGTTATATATGTATATGTAGATATAGGTTCATTATAATTCTTACTGTTGTAGAAGCTTCGACGGTAGTCATAACAGTAACTTACCTGAAACAATAAAAATAACTTATTTAGTAATGTACAATTTAGAACAAAAAGAAATCGCACGACAAAAACAATTGTGTAAGATAAATGCGGACACAAAACGAAAACAAATGACTGTAAGTATACAGCCATAGAGAGAGACGCAAAAAAAAAAACTATTCAAAACGAACCCAATAAGAAAGGGCCGCAGCGGACAAAGGGCCAAGCGACAAAGGACTTGGGACCACGTGCGTCGAGCACATAGGACCAATCATTATCGGCGAGGGATAAATGCGGATTTCCACACGTGTTTGAGGTTTCTGGGCTTAGATTAAAAATACGAAACATCGTTAGTGTCGATTGCTGATTTTTTGAGGTATTGCGGTTATCTTAATTCTATATCAGATTCAGATGTACACATTTGATTCACCAGAGAAACCTTTTAGCAAACCACTCTACCTGGAAAATTGACTTTACATAAATGTATGGACCCGGACCTAACTGTGTTAACGTTGTCCAATGTTGTTTATTTGCCATTTACGTAGACTACATAAGTGGAGTAATGCTATCAGCTCTCAGATAATTAATACCGATACCGATAAAAAGTGCTATGACTATTACCCGCTTCACAGGTCCTCACTTTGTATGTTAATAGAGTTGGTTCTAAGCGATTGAATGTTAAGGGCCCGTACAGTGTGACGTGCCGCGCCAATTTTGGGTTTTCAATGCTCTTCACACAGCACACGCAGTTACACGCACACATGTAAGTTTGCACAGTGGGTCGATAAACTTTTACTCGCCAACTTTATTGACAATTATGTTCAAGTACATTTTGGGTGATTTTAGGGTAAGTAAGTATAATTCTTACTTACACTGGTAGCACCAGGAAAGAGTAGAAATTAATAGGGGTAGTTATAGTTATAGTTATAGAAAAGGGGAGGGCAACCAGTGCCCATTCGCCACTGCGACCTAAAAGATCTATTGTGACTCCCCTTGCCGAGTCAAATCTCACTATCCAGGCCCAGGTCTTTTATAAACCTGATGATCTTACCTGGAGGGAGAGACCTGACATCTATGGGGGCTAATTTGTAGCCGCCCAAGATTCTGTTTCTCTTGTGAATGATGGCCTCACATTCACAGAGAATATGCATGGGCGTTTCGTCCTCTTCATTGCAAAATCTACAAGTTGGAGTATCGGACAGACCCATTTTATGTAAGTGACTGTTCAACCTACAGTGACCTGATAAGGTTCTTGTCAAGACCCTTAACTGGTTGCGTGTGAGCTCTAAAGCTCGACGCGTAAATTTCTGCGAATAGCCCACGATTAGGGCTCTTGCATGATGTTGCCCTGGTACATTATTCCAAGCCTCTAAGCTTTGGTTCTGTGCCCAGTCCTTGATCTCGCGACGACTGGTGCATTTTGGTAGCCCGATGATGGGCTCGGGGCCCAACGGTAGGCTTTCTGCTCCCAGACGTGCGAGCTCATCTGCTTCCTCATTGCCATTGATGCCACAATGTCCGGGCACCCATCGCAGGGTCACTCTATTGTTAGCTCCAATTTTGTTCAGGATGAGGATGCACTCCATTATAAGTTTGGAGTTAACTTCTGCAGAAGTCAATGCTTTAAGAGCAGCTTGGCTGTCTGACAGAATAAATATATTCCTCCGAGTGAAGGCTCTATCCAGGTTTTCGTATGCACATCCAATGATGGCATATATCTCGGCTTGGAATACGGAGGCAAACCTTCCCAGGCTCGCATATTTGCGCGCTCTTGGCCTTTCTCCGTAAATGCCTGAACCTGCCAGGCCTTCCTTTTTGGATCCATCGGTGTACCACACGATGTCTCCCGATCGGAAAGTTTGAAGGGCCTTATCATCATTCCACTTCTCCCTTTCTGGTATCTCAACTGAGAAGAGCCTTGAGAAACAGTACTCCGTTTCCATAGCGTCGGAAGGCATCGCCATGGCATGGGTACTGAGAAGCTCTCGGTGGAGCGAGCTGAACACAGCCGAGTGCCATCGGTTCCTGCCTCCTTCAGCAGCCCGTAGCATAGCTGATCGAGCCTCTTTCTGCACATGTATGTGTAAAGGGCTAAGATTCAGCATGGCTTCCATCGCTGCTGTCGGAGTGGACCTTATAGCTCCAGTGGCCATCAGACACGCTAACCTTTGAAGACTACTTAATAGATCTTGACAGGTTTTTTGTTGGGTTTTCCTGTGCCATACTACGCAGCCGTATGTAACCATAGGTCTCACTACGGCTTCGTATAGCCAAAGGGTTAACTTCGGCTTAAGGCCCCATTTTTTCCCAACTAGTCTACAGCACGATCCCATAGCGCACTTAGCTTTCTGGGCTATGTACTGCAGATGTTGATTCCAAGTCAGCTTCTGATCTAGGATTACACCAAGATAGGGGTGCCACTTTACTCTATACTCGGAACCCGATTAGCTTTCTCAAACAAATGTGGTATTTACTTGTAGAAAGGTAACTAAAAGTATTAAAGTGTAGATAATAAGTTTCGGGCATCCTCCAGCCAACTGAACCCCGACGACAAAGCAAAGTAAATACATAGTGTCGCAAAAGGGCTATACTAAGCCAAAAGGGGATGACTCAAGGGGTCATTCTGAACAACTTTTGTTCTACGAGATTTGCAAATTCGCGAAAAAAAATATTCGTTTTCCATGGTAAAAAGTCACATGTCCAACAAAGTTTCTATGAAAAAGGTTTTTTTTGTTAATTTCCAAAACTCGTAGAGCAAAAGTTCAGAATGACCCCCTGTCTTACTCCTTTTTACCCGACTGCCGAAGGAGGAGGGTAATGTTTTTTGATTGTATGTATGTATATATGTATGTTTGTCTGTTTCTTTGTTCCCTCCTGTAGCCTAAACGGCTTGATAGACTTTGATGTATGAGGTATTGTTAGAAGCGTATTGATGGCGCGATGGCTATAAGGCTATGTGACGTTCCATTAAAATGTACATAGCGCCCTCTTGAGGACATAACGTGATGATCGAAAAAATAATAATTCAACTTTGCCGTGTAAGGTATCAAATGAAAGGACTTGATTTTCACATTAAAAAAATATGCATATTGAAGGTATTTAAATAACAACACCAAAATTATTGAAATAAAAAATGATCATGAACTACCTACCGACGTAAAATTTCATAAAATAAAAACAACTAAAAAATTACAAATAAAAAAATACAATTATAAAAAACTAAAAACCTGACTGTACGCTAAAAACATGAAAACGAGTCCCAATGTTAATGGAAAGTATCGCAGGCGGGGACCAACTTGACCGCCACTCAAGGCCGTTTTCTAAGTAACATTCAGCTAAATGGTGAACCCTCTGCTGGTATAATTTGTTTATATACCGCTTTTTCAATACCTGTAAGTACATTTTTTGGCAGCATAATATTTTTACTTAATTTTAGGGTTTCGAACGTCAAAAGAAAAAAAGCAACCGTTATAGGATCTCTTTGTTGTCCGTCTGTCTGACTGACTGTCTGTCACCGCCCTTTTTCTCAGAAACGGGTAAAGATATCAAGCTTATATTTCGCATAGATGGGGAGTACCCCAAAAAAAATATTATGGTACTCCCTGTCCCACACAAGTAAATTGGGGCTTATATTTTTTCCAGTTATTTTGATGTGTATCCTTTTTTTTTCTTTGTTGTTTTGTATAAGTATGTGTTTCTTTTCTTTAAATCTGTATTTTTTTGTTGTTGCTGTCTATGTGTCGAAAAAATGTATCTTTATCTTCAAATCACGCCATCTATCGTTTGTTTTTTTTGTGGCTACTGTCTATAGAAGAAATTCCGTCATTGACAATTTTACGTTACGAATTTATTTTTATTTATCTTATTTTTATTTTTTACATTTTCGTGGAGAATCAACAGCATTTTGTTAATAAATAATTATTACTTATGAACACATAACAACTTGATGCCATTAACAGAATGAACTTAGTAAACCCAGTAAACCTAACACATCCAGAGGAAAAACAAAATCTCTTTCTCTCTCTCTGAAAATCTGAAAAACATACTTAATAGCCCAAACTCGATGCTTTTAGCTATTAACATCTTTGAAATAAAATTGAGCCACCACCGTGTTACTGCCCTCATCAGATCCTCACGAGACCATACCTCAACCAGCACCAAGAGACTGTATTTTTGATCCCTAACCTAATGTTCGTGCGTATTGTCATCACTTAGATCCATTCGCTATATTCCTGCTCCTCATCAGACCTTTACGAGACTGTAATATCACGAGAATATTGCACACTATCTAATTTAATTTAATGTATTGAATATACTGGAAGAATTATGCTTCCTCAATTTCAAATCAAATTATGTTGGTGTCATAAAAGTTGAAAAAGTGCAATGACAACCAATGTGCAGTGATTTTGTATCAGTACACGATAAGATCGCGAGCTGTCAGTGCTGCCTAAACCGACGTGACCCTTCTTTGGAGGCCAGCGGCCAACTGAGTCAAACGTCACTTGTGTTTATGATTTTATAACACAGAAAGCCGCCATAGATATTTGTATGAAGATTTGAGGGAAAAAAATTGCTCAAGTTTGGGATTAATTTACACAAAATAAGTGTGTGTTTATTAAAAAACAAGGTATTTAGCGCCTAGTCCAAGCCTTTAACTTTATAATATGATAAAAATCATATGAAAATTCTTAATAATTACGACACAGTTGTTACAATACGGGAGTGTGATTGACTGGTTTTTCTTGATATTCTGAAATTAATTTACAGTTATCCATAATCATTTACTTAAATTCGAATGATTCAGCACCTAGCTAGACTCTTCAACTACCTGTGTGATTTTTTTCAAGGCTGTAGAGCATCATTTACTACATAATTCTATGACAATGCCAACCCTCGATTCCCTATTGCAGACCCTTAATGATTCGCATGAAATATCTTTCAAAGACAATTATAATTATAATATCAGTCTTCTCTCACTGACGTCTATTAAATGCAAATATTTCATTTCTTCCCCCCGAGTCCCGTTCCTATACAGGGTGCTCTAACAATGGCTCCCGGCGAAGAAAAGAAAATATTAGCTTTTTTATAAATATTTCCCCACAAAGCTCCTAGCATTGTTGTGATTTCTAAGAGATCGCATTTGTTATGTATTAAAATGTTTTTGACTTGGTCATTTAAAACTTACATTTCAATGGTTACGACATAAATAAAATGAATGATTTCTTGATTGTGCCTGTATTTATACATAAATAATCATTCTTCATTAAAACAGTATTATTTGTAACGTTGATAACCTACCCTTGAAGGTATTTTTTTGGAATTACACAATATCATTTATATTTTTTACACATCTTAATGTGAAAATAAGATAAATGTCTGTTGTAGCCATTCATATTCGTATAACGAAGCTGTAAAATATCAAACATATCGAATTTCTTCAGTGCATATCTGTATCTGGTTCCCATTGTCATAAACGGCCATAACTCATACCGAATATCATACTCCGTGTCAATTAAATTAAAATTATATAGCAGACAATGCAACGGATTTCACTTCTTAATGCAACGTGATATATGAAGCGATATAAAAGTAGGATATGTCGATAAAGATCTTACAAAACAATGCCCAGTTAAAATGGCATATGATGTTATGTTATTTTATGTGTTATAGTTGGGAAAGCAGCCGATTATTTATCATTGATTATGATTATTCATCATACATAAACTGCCATATTACACACTAAAGTTAACATAATACACAGTAATTGTATATCTTCTATAAGTACCTATATGAAAATAATATTCAGCTGTTGGCTGGAAGACACACACTGCCGATTGCAATTGCAACTAAGAAACACAGGAAAATTTGTCAAACTGCGTCTATGGCATCTACCTGCGGCCTACGGGTAAAGTTTCTGATGCAATAAATAAGTTGTATAATATACGTACTTAGCTATACTTAACAAAAGATAAGGTTTTTAAATCTGATGCAAAGAAATAATCAAGCCTCGAAGCAAGGTAACATTTGAATGCCTCTCGAACATTACTTGCATGCTGCATTTTGTTGCAATTGACTCGTTTCACCTCATCTTTTCAATGCACTCCAAAACATAAATATGGCAGTATGCGTTATACTACTGAATCTTCTGACCATTCTTAGTGCGTCCGTGCTAAGAGTTAAATTCAAACTGCAATAACCATTCTTGGTCCACAGTATTTAAGCATTGTTACCCTGAGGTTATTCTGCTATTTGTCTGTAAACGCGCCAGTAATATGACATTTTCCACGCGTTGCGTTGTAATTGATCGTTTCATTACTCAATGAGTAATTTTGAAAGTAAACATTACATTATTCTGCGCCGGTCGTGCCTCCATGCGACTGTGAATGCTTATTAACTGACGGGATTATAGTGCAATCTTTGATGCATCTCAGTTTGAAGCTTATGGTTTTGTAATTGTGGCGCCACAGAGCTTGACATTCTGGTACAGTAGAGGAGTTAATTTGACTTGTACAAATAGCCCGAAACCATGGCAAGATGTCGTCTCGATTATTATGCACTTTGACTCCCTTTATATGCATATTTTCATAAATAGGTATATGGAAGAGGGTTAGATGTGTTTCTACGTCTAAATTGTAAATTTAAAAAGTTTTTAACATCTTTAGATTTTTACCTGTATATCTATAGTAGGGTAGATACGCACTAAACAGCATAACCGTAACCGAGAATACAGTTAAAAGAAAGCAATACTAGCCTAGGTCTCATTACAGGGCTATTGGAGACCTAGAAACACCTAAATGTACCATTTTGCGCCGACCCAATAATCTCTACACATTCTGCAACCTGAACTAACATTAGTGTTGTGTGGCTTAAAACACAAGCGGATAAAATAAAATTCTATAATAAAAACACAGTGGTTAGTGAAGCAGACCGTTACGATGAAGGTCCAAGGTTCGTAAGCAGCCTGAGACAAAATATTGTTTTAGCTAGCTAGCGCTTACGGGGTACATTTAGTACTGGCAGAGTAGGTATAGTAATGGTGAAAAATATCACCTTTTTTTCATAGACTATGAAATTAGCTGTTGAGCTCTAATATTCTTTATAATGTAATTTACAAGTGAGGGTCATTATAATACCAGCCCAATACTCGCTTGAGCTTGTCTCGTGGGCCAGCAGGTCTAGCACCACCGCACCCGCCATGGCCAGTACGTGCCCAGCGACCAGCCACCGTTATCACCACGTCGAGGCCAGAATTACCGCCGCACCGGAATATTCATATCACATTGTCGTTCAGTGGCACAAATAGATTCAGCAACCATTGACAAAATTAGGTGTTTACTTCTAAACTCATCTGGATTTTGACTACTTAAACATCTATATGACTACTTACATTTATGTACACTTATGTATGTAGCTATTGTTAATACCTTTAATAATATGAACAATCTTATTATACTATGTATGGCAAAAACCTCTATTCTCCCGTTCCTACTAGCAGCAAAAAGTAATTTCGTCGGGGGACTGATAATACGCTACATCCTACATTCTCATTCAATTATGGTCTCTAAGTGAAGCTGTAATAGAGTTTGTTACTTCGTGCACAATACTTACACGCGTAATTACGAGCAAAGCTAAGGGGTTGTCATGAATGCGAGTAATCGCTGACAAACCTCGATCTGAGCCCTCGAATGAGGCTTAGGCCTTCGAGGGACACGCTTGTCGGGTCACTGTGACGGAAAATTAAAAGGCCACTTTGGTAATGAGAGTCTCGCGAATCGGGGGTTATTGCTTACAGTAGGTAGGTATATAGAGTGCACACACAGTGTGTCTATGTGTAGAAGGATCGCTACGCTGACCGGCTAATTATGTTACGGTAATAAACCCTAGTCCAGTTATAGTTGTGTTTGTTGCCTACACTAAAGGCTTGTTTGGTATGTTCATCATAAACATACATGTGTACACTTTGAAGAAGGCACTGATTTTCTTATTTTATTATCAAAGGTAAAGGTATATTATTGAGGTTATATTCCATGAACTACATCTTTGCACGACTTTAGATAATTTTACGGACGCGAGGTCTTTTCAAACTTGCTGATAGAGCACGAAACGTTTTAGCAATCTAGATATTTGACATTCAAGGGTCCCTTATTATGAGTTTGTTGTGAAGTGGAAGTGGATAAAATTGGTTCATTGGACTATATTAGTTTGCTTCAGTAAGTAAAGTATAGTTAGTATAAAAGCTTAGATTAGATAATATTAACTAAGTTAGCTTAGAGACTTTGCTGTAGATTGACAAAAGGCAACAGCCGAAACAATTGAATTAGTAATACTAAACTCATAAATTGTAACTTTCTCTACATTTCACAAGTCATATTATTATTAAAATTGACGTGAGTCGATGAATAAATATAGGTTTATCTGAGTTCACCCACTCAGTGAGTAGGAGGCCTCGGCAATAATAGACCGAAGGCGGGCACGGTCTAGACTACTCTAGACCAAACAATCTTCGAAGAAAAAGGGTCAAATTGGTAAAAGATCTAATTTAAATAGGTTGCTATTTTTATATGTAAAACAACAACGTGTGGACCGTGTCTACGTAAAAAGCAATCTACCAGATACAAAATGCTCCTTTTATAATGTACGTAACTCATGTCTCCTACGCAATTGCGTTAATTAATAAAAACGCTTCACGGTTCAATTTCGTTATAAATCTTCTTGTCTTATGTATTCAAACAATTAGTTCATTTTCATTTGCATAAAAGATAGCTTTTCATTGCAATGTGTTCTTGTTGGAATACATTCTTTTGCGATAAAGGTGGAGGTTCTCAATTCGTCTGCATTGTATTTCAGATACTTACCTCCTATTAGTAAGTGATTCGGCGTAGCACCTCAACGTTTATTAGTTCTAGAGTTACACTTTTTTCGAGCTTCGAGGCACTTGAGAGGCATTATCTACACTCTCCCATCACGATCGATGTGTTCAATGATTCTGTTGCTCGTGGCAAGTACCGGTTCTTGTTCAGCTCACTGACCGCCGAGAGTTCTGTCATTTGTACCTGTCGACCGAATAATTAAATTGGGCTAGGCCACCACTTGCTGCCGTGGTAAACGCTCTACACTTGAATACCACCGTAATGACGCGTTTATTTCTAGTTGTCTTTTAAGTGGTTAATTTATCACAATAATTAGTAGCAGCTGTAGGTAACACGGCAGCAATTAGTACGAAACTGTTTATCACCGGCCGAAATCTGTGCGGGGAGTGTTAGCGCGTTATGAAGCTGGGCCATTGGGTTGGGACTCACATAGTAGTAGGTTCTTCCAGCTCCCTCCGAGGGCTCGCAGACAGCGGTGCAGGCGGGGCGGTGGCGCGGGGCGCGGGGCGGGCGGCCGCACGTCGCCCTCCGACGAGCTGCGGCCCAGCGCGCCCCCGCGCTCCCGCGACAGCGAGCGCCGCCTCCCGAACGGGGCTCCTCTCACGGTAGCAAAGCTCTCCGCGTTCAGATTGTCCATCGGTATGCCCTCCGGTTCTCTCCGACTGCGCACTGAGAAAGTGCGTCTGAAGCCGTTGGCGAAGCCCTCGATGGTTTTCCTCCGCGGCCTCGGGAGTTCCTCGGAGCTGATGACGGTGATGTCGTCGAGGTCGGCGGGGCGGTGGCGCCGGGGGTGGTCCAGGCCGGACAGGTCCTCGACGCCGGCGGCGCGGTGGCGCAGGCGCGCGGGCCGCGGCTCCGCCGACAGCTCGTCGTAGCTGCGGTACGTGGAGGCGCGGCGCGGCGCCGGCGGGCGACCGCTGCGGTCGCTCAACATCTTTGTTCCTCACCAGAGTCACCAATTAAGTACTTAGAGATCAGATTTGTGGTGACATTCCCAAATGTTACTGCGATGACCTGATGGACAAATTCTAAATTTCAATAACTAAAGTTTAGGCGGCCGTTGAATGTCCTTCGCGCTGATACTTGGCTTGCGACGATTTCAAAGCTTGCAGTTATTGAACGATAGTAGCGTAAATACGCGTTTTGCGTGTGAGGGTGCCGTTTTCAGAGTAACATTATCGTGACTTGTTCAATTTAAATTGCAAATCGGATAATTATTTTAGCATATTCCGACTGGCTGCAATGAGGGCCAAATATAATCCATCAGCAGTTCTCAGTTATTGTTGAAATGAATTGGGTGCTGTTACAATTTATTGGTAAAGCAATATGGTTGCCATTGCCAGGCATTCGAGCAATGCGTACATCGATACCTCGTAATACAATTTGCGAATCGGTTTAAAATTAGCAACAGTTTCTCTTGTGGTTGAACTGAATGGGCCAGCTCGATTCTCTCGACAGTGGAAAGTGATTCGATTATCGTGCTCGACTTGACAAAGGAATTCCAACAATTATCGAGTTTAGTAGCATCCTGTTTGTTCCATTTGTTAGGAGTGACCTAACGACGACTTGCCTCGAGGAACTTGTGCAACATCCTCAGGAAACGTGATTCAGTAGCCGAGTAAATTAAGGACGGTGTTGTATAAGTATGGGTATACATTTATAAATTTAATATTCATTTCATAAAACATGTTATTTTAGCAATCCAGGCCGTTTATTTGAAAGATTTTCCTCGTAAATTTGCAAATACATTTGTGTCAATTTTCAATTACTCGAGTACGATTGTTCGAACGTGCTCCTGTTGGGTTTGTAAACAATTATCGCGATGTAAGCTGAACTGTTCCAGTTATGTAAGCAAACGCCTGCCGCAGCAATTTACACGAATTCCGAATATTTAGGTAAAGCTGTAGACAATGTACCTAATGGTTGAATTTAGAACGCAATACAAACACCTAGGCTCAACACTCTCACTACATTTGCGATAACATATCACGAAGTCGATGCATTACCATTAGAAAGAAAGTGTGGCACACCTCGAAATAATTACCAGCTTAAAGAGAATTCAGTCCAAATTACGCAACAGACAGCCATTAACACTCAAACAAACAAAATAACACTTATTCTCGACGGCGGCGGCGCCATCGGCCTTCGCAACCGCCATTAGACTTCTTAAGACTACACTTCTTGATGGACATGTTATTAAACAGGGCTCCTTGGTAGAGGAAGTTATCGTTTCAATACATAAAACAATTGAGTTCGTTCATCGGCGGATGCATTTGTCGGGGCTGTGTGTGGGATTTCAATTTGTGAAAATAAATGTATGAGACAAGTACGTTTTTAAAATACTTACTTCGTATGAATTTTATAATAAAAAGGTAGGTAGGTAGGAAACATGCCATCTGTAAACATTTATGTATACAAGGAATAATTCTAAAAAGCAACCAAGAAAATCTTTTACCAACATGCAGTAACAAAACATTACGAGAAATTAATGAAACGGTAACGAACATGCAATACAGCGAACACGGTGAAACAAACAAACTCATGTACAATTGTACAAGATTTGTTTTAAGACACGGAATCACGGAACAGTTCCTTTTAGTTGTATCGCCGTACATGAATATCTTAACATACCTATTCCATAAATAAGAATAACATGAGTCCTTAAGTCTTCCACTAAGGATTTGATACAGACGCACGGGTAGTAAAACTCACGACTGAGCGGGCTAGAGTTACAGAAACAATATTATGATGCATGCATTCAGCACAGATTGGGCAACCTCATGTGATCCAAATAAGGCAGGAGCGACTGGCTGCGATGCAATCGAGCGATACCCCTTGAGCAGTTCTTACGTATTTTATATGAAATCAAGATGCGAAATCAAGAATATTATTGCAAATGAAACAATTTCAACTACGTGAAGTCATATTACAACATACAGTTTAATATGTTAATGGTAGCTAAAATGATAAATAGAAAATTGTGGTGTGAGAAAATTATCTAGTAAACAAGAAAGATCGCTATAGCATTCTAAACTTTATTGTCTTACGATAAGGTATGCGGTGTCTGCGGTTTGTAAACAAAGATAATTTGATAGAGGTGCAAGGTATCGATCGTGCCAACACTATGGGAGCTGCAAACGTACATGCTAATGAAGAGTACATTGCGTTAGTTCTTAATAGGTCCCAATGTGGTGCTATTTTCGTGTGGCAAGATCGCAAAGTAGCTTTAGACGAGGAAGGAGTCAGTGAGTCAGCTAATAAAGGGAATGCTAATTAAACCAAGCGCATGCATGTTTCATGTGGGTAAGCAAACCGCCTGCTATTGACAGATTCATAATTTATGATACTCCTTATCGAACGGCACAACACTGGCTCTCTAACCAAGATTTATGTAAACGTGCTTTTAATTTACACTGTTATAAATAAACTTAAAACTAAATGAGTAATGTTTTTCATAAGCAATTCGTAAAACCAATCCAGAATAAAATTTAAATTTTATGGGAGTGGTGCTTATTGTACTGATTATTAAATGAATATATTATGCAGACTATAATACTTAATATATATGTATACACTAATGAATATTAACTATTCAGTATAAGTATTGAAATTCTTAGGCAAGCGTAGATAATAATAAAGCAAGACGTAACAGGGAGCGGTAATGATCATAAAGAACAAAGCGCAACTGGGAACAATTTATTGCAATTTACTGCATATAAATATAATTGCAGCGCTATCAGCCGTGTCACGCAAATCAATTTATTCGTAAATGATACGTAATAAGAGGACAGTAGAATGTAAACTGCAATATCCATTCTTAATTGACCAACAAGCAAAGTTCCGCAATGTTAGCCGTCGAATCACATTAAGTGCACCTACACATAAAATACGAATAGCAAATAAAAAAATAATTACTGGCCCGGCAATCGAATTTATTTGGGTTGAGATCGTTTTGTGTCATCGAGGAGATAAAATCTGGGCTTTCAACGGAGTTGTGAATGAAATGGTAATCGCGTGAGAGGAGAGTAAGTCAGCGGCGGCGGTGGCGGTGTAGCTTCGCGACGACGACGCTGCGACGTAACACGGCAATTACGACAGTTTACTGAATGTTTGTCGACACGCCAGCTTGACATGCGAGGCACCGACACACCGGCCGACCAATGGGACTGTGATAAGGCGAGACAGTAATGGTCGGCGGGCTGCGCATTAGTTAAGAGTCGTGTTTTTTATGAACTAGGTATTTACTGAAAATAAACCATACCAATTTATCTACCTTTGTAATATGATAATGATAACAAAAATACTACAAAATATGCAGTCAAATCAAAATAAATACACCTTTATAATATCCTTAGTCAGAATGAGAAAAGCTACAAAGACAAAAATGTTGCAAGTCACAGCAAAGTCTTGCTAACAAGGCAAGGTCGTGGCGGAGCCGCCATCCATCAGCCAGCGGAGAAATCTGCGCCACTGATAGCACTAAATAACCCTCAGGCTCTAGGGCTGCCAGGCGAGACCCCCTGCTCCTCACAACAATAACCTCGAAACAACTTCGCTGTCGAGAAAGTGATGCATGTAATTGATTAATAACTTATTTTGAAGCGACTAAAAGGTGGTCAGTTAATAACACATGAAAATAATTGATTTTCGACAATGTAGCAGACAGGGAATTGCCGGCCGACTCGCTTGCAAGCGAAAGTCCATTGCTTGTTTTATTAAGAAGCGTAACCGTAAATCCTTATTTGGAGCGTCCTTGCCAACATTGGAGATTGCCGTTGACACTTTAACGAGAGGCTTTTAAAATGAAATCTCATGTAAACAAGAAGTGAGAGCGATGAAAGGGGAACGATTTGTGTAGTACGCAACAATGGGTCGTGACAGAAGGTGCGAAGGGAGGAGCGAGGGTCATCCATCAGTATTGTGAAAGTGGAGGCTATTGATAGCGTTTAATCACCGAGGCAGGGTTACCCACGAGGAGGCCCCTCGTGACGAGCTCACAGCGCGACGAAAGGTGTTAGTCCGAGAAATCGCAAATCATCAGTTATTAGGTGGCCGAGACCTCGCGAGAAGGTGATGACATGACATTGACATGGATAATAATATCTGCCACCTATGTTATAGTCAAACGCAAAAGGATGCAAACAATGAGATCATTTCGAGAGCGGCCAATCGACAAAACATTTCTTCCCCGAAATACCCCCGTAAAATTTGTTTCAATTCAAAACAGTTTTGTTCGCGAACTCGCTGACAGGGACACAGACTGACGTTCAATTTAAACATTTCGCTTCACATTTGGTGGGATTTTGCCGATCTCGTATGACCTGTTTGCATGTTGAGTGGACGGACATAAAGGATCCTTTTGTTTCATTCCTACAGATGTTTAAATGAAAGTTGCCTTTTTTGCATTCCTACCAATTTTAACGAGATTTTTCCTTACAAACCGTAACAGGTTTGACAGTTATTTAAACATTCGTCTGTCGTTTTGTCAGTTGCCTCTCATGTTTGCGGGCCTCACACGTTAAGGTTGTCTTTCATACAACGAGGAAGTATTTACAGCGTGTTTATTTTTAGCGTAATTTACACAGTCACATAACACTTATAATAAGTTTAGTATTCGCACAGTAGTGTAAATTTCCGTCTTGCGGTTAGTGTGACTGACGTGACTACTGGATCAGTTAGCAGCGTCTAGTAAATCGTCAATTTTAGAGTGTTCTTAATCTATTCTAGTTAAGAGTTATTACATTACTCTCTTTAATGTCGGTAATACAATCTGCATACAGTCATAAATCTAATGTCCAACATATCCCACGACCTACATTTTTTTCATTAGAATAGAAAGTCTGGCTATGTTGTTACAATGAGTTCGAAACTGGCTCCAAAATAAAGAGACGTGCTCGCGAACGACCCGACATCCGCAGAATGTAATTACGACTCATGCAAAAAAATTACAAGTTAGTCAATATACAAAGCAATTTCAACTATATCGGCTATGTTGTAGCGATTAATATAAGTAATTTTGATATGGCATGGGCCGTGATTGTACATGTTCGTCAATGCTTCAATTTATTTAAGTACTATTGACCGGGCGTTGACATCGTATAAAAAGTATATTGATAAGAGCAGCAGGAGTTTAACTCTGTTCATTATTATTGAATAATTTGATAGATATGCCTGTCAAGCAACTAGGTGAATTCGTGTTTTCTATTGTGTCGGTATTCAATTTCAAAAACATTATTTTAATAGCTATAAACGGTTTTGAATATAAACCACATACATATTATAAGTGGATAACGATCAATATCAATTGATTTGATTAGAAATTGTGTGCCAAAAGTAAAAGTGTTTTAAAGTTTTATTTGTACTTTTTTTTATAGTTGATTTCCTTTCGCAGCAGCGGACAAAAGTAGAGGTGAGTATTTCGAAACAATTCTAACACATCCCGGAGTGATTTATTCTCGGTGCTGCAATGACAGATCATCCGATGGTATCGTGAACCAGCCCGTACTTTGCCGATAGGCTCACGGAGATAATCACCAGGTACGTTGACACTATCGTACAAATAAATGATCGTGTGTTAAAATATTGGGCACATAGAATATATTCTACTAACTTTTCTTTATTTACTTCTAATGATAGAAAATCTTCAACTGAGAGTAGGTACTTCTCACAATCCTTTTTATCTTGCCAAGTTATAAGTTATAAAGGATGCAATGTTTTAAACGTGCGTAACCAGAAATGGCTTCTTCGTGAGAAAGTCACAAGTAATTATTCTTACAGAAACGTGATTAAAATACCAAAAACCTCAGAGTGCGACCAGTAGCGATAACTCAACTTTTACCTACCCACTGCGTGGCCTGCACAGTGCGTTCCACTGCGTTATGAAAAAACATAAATTAGTCAAAGAGAATTATAACTTTACCGGTATAATATACGGTTAAGAAAGCTCCCGCTCACAAATTCAATTCAATCCTTTATTTATTTCATTTTGCAAACATTTTTCGTTTTTGAGGAACAAGAGATCTTTTGATACAGCATAATTTAATTATAATTCTATAACAAATATTGTTATCTCTTAAGCAAACCAAATAATTTGCATTAAAGTTTAACAGTCTGCAAATGTTATCGCAATAAATGTGAGTCAACAATACTTTTGTCCAACAATGCTCGCCCCACGCCGCGGCCTCCACAGGGAGTGGTCCTGAATGCTTCGCGGACAACAGCACAAAAGCGACCTGCATGTTCTTATTACCTGTTGCACAAGGGCAATAATTGATCACAGCAGTGGGCAGTTCATTCCCTCGTATATTATTCTGCTTAATTTCGCGTGTTCGAAAATTTATGGTGTTCTCATCATCATTTCGGTTTATAACTACTCTGCCAGTTAACAGTACGGCCATTGAAACATTCGACGGTTTAAAAACGCTTGTTTCATCATCATCAAATCATGGCAATGGCACTAACTTAAAGAAACATACATACCAATTGAGAACTGAGAACCTCCTTTCTTTTTCGAAGTTGGCTAAGAACTACGGTTCCATAACAAGTAAATTTCTCTACAAAAATGACGATACTGACCAAACAAATGATTGCACAAAACTCACCAATTTTCTCCTTCCAAATAAAGCGGACCATCTGTACGGTCATGATCAAGCACATAATAGACATAACACAAGCAATTACGTTCGGACTGACACAACAAACAGTTTTATCGATCAAAACGCACAACCACACCCACGGGCGAGTGGACCATACACTTCCATACAATTAAATAGTCAAAGCGTGCACAAAGAAAAAAGACTTCGACTAATTGTTGAGTCGAATATGGCGTGGAGATTACACCCGAGCCAAGTACGGGCGAGAGGACCAGAAAAGGGAGCTTTGACTAATCGCTTGACACACGAGGAATCTATAGGAACAAAGTACAGTTTCTCTAGTATATACTTTTATACATATTTATTATCTCTGATATTTTCTTTAACAGAACTCTTCTCTCAGAATTAGTTTACCTTTTCAAATAAGAAAATTTCATCATAAATTACTCAATGCGTTACATACAGTATAATGATTTTCTCGCTAACGAATCGCCATAGCACCATTTAAAACAAAATAGTCGGTTCTTTTTCTACGAAACACGATTACATCTTAATCTTTGTAGCTGTTTTCAGATTATGTCGCCCATTAACATAAACATGATCGTAGAAGGGTACCTATTGCCACTTGTAATTAAAAATCCGTTATGCTAATTAAAATTTAGTTTTATTTCTTCATCTAAGAAACGACGCATAATTATAGGCTGGCCGTAGGTATAGAAGCATGACAGTGCAGTTAGTAGCATGATTGTATCTTCAGCTTATGTCATGTGGAGAGGAAGGTTCGACTTGGAGATAAATATTAATAAATTTCTTTGTAGGAATTTATACAAAAAATATTCATTTAAAACGGCGAAAAAAAGTATCTGAGATTGAATACCAGTCTGGTCATCTCAATTAGTGCTAAGTCACATAACTCGCATGCACTTTCGAGGGACGCATCATGTCGAGGACTCGGATGTCTGGAGTGACTTGTTGCGTGTCCAGCGGGTCACTCTATAAGACGAAAAACGAAGTTTCGGGGCGCTGCTGCACGAGCCACGAATCTATCTCGTTGTATTGTTGCACGACAACTTTCTTCGTTCGTTTTTCATCAGTATAGAGTAACCCTCCAGAATCGCCCTGGCGTCCTGCCAGCTCCTCGAGAGCTCACCTGCAGGATACCGACCGTGACCAGCCGGTTCAGATTTACTAAATATATGGAAATGGGTACTGGACAGTCGATTGAGAAAATTTCAAGGTAGTTACAGTGACTCTGAGAAACACTGTTAGAGTGAGACTGATAATATAAGAATGAAGATATAATGAGAACTGTCTGTGAAGAAGATGAAGTCATTAAAGCTTTTCGTTAGGTATTCAAATTACATGTTCAAAAAAGGCAAAAATTTCAACGCACCGCATAAATAAACGTCAATTTAAAACTCAAACAAAGAATATCCAAGCTAACCCTCTTTAATGAGCCCCAAAAAAGTTAACAAATTGAGGAAATTAAAAAAGCCAACATCTGTACCGATAACTCAATCTACTCGAACTAATTTATTCTAAGCTAACAGGATGACAAAAACTAGGAGCCATTTGAGTGTGAGAAAGTTGGAAGACTTAAAAAATGTCCTGGCATCCGGGGTAGGGGGGGACGGAAGACTGCGAACATACATCACCTGACGTGCTCTTGGCTTCGTTTCCAATACAATAAAAGGCGCGACACGTCAAACTTCGATATTCAATTAATTAACCTCCCATACATTAATCAACGGCATTGTATTTGGTAAATCTTTGTGGGCATTCGGGATTCAAAAATCCAAATTTTCTCCAGAGAATGGGAGTGATTAACGAGCTGATGTCACTTTCCACGCGTCCCCCATCAAGGCCGCAACGTGTGCAAGTCATGCGATATAATAGAAATATTGTAATGCTGGCGTGGAGTAAATTACTTTAGTTGCAATTAACTTTATGGAGTTGTTGTAAAACGTAAACTTGCATCCCTTTCACGATGGATAATCATAATATTATCTTTGTCTAACTATTCCATGGTAATATTTTGATCAGGCATAAATTTTGATAAACAATATCTGGGGCAGAGGTATTACGTGGATCTCACAACTTTTTACGGTTGAGTTGCGAGACTTGGTTTTTTACATGGTCGTGAATATATGGAAACACAGGATATGGTAATAGAGGGAGCTAAATGGAAGGCGTAGACCAGCACTGAAGAGGCGTCTATTTTAGTATTAGTTCTGTGTAAGGGCGATTTATTTTCAGCTCTATTTCCTCTTAGCCGGGACGTGATGTTACTTTTACTGCAGCTAGTGAATGATGAGCAGTAATTTAAGACTCGCTTGATTACTGATGGTATCGTATGAATTCCGTATCAGCTTCTGTTTTGCTTCCTTATGTTATACGTAATTTGAAACATCAATAGCAATGGAGAGAGAATCTTTTAAAAAAAATATAGGTATCTAATAATCTTTAATCCCATCTGTGGCATAATGGTAGTATAAATAAAATATACTTAATAATCTTAAAACATTAATGGTTGTTAGAAATTTGCGGGATGAATTAGAGTCTTGGATTTATAAAGAGTAAAGTTATCAAAGTTTCATCTGAGTCATTCCTCAAAAGGAGTCTAATGATATTCTCCGTCAGATAGGACTGGCTATGAATGCCACCCTTTGAGTAATTTTATCCAAGTTCTACCTAAATGTGTTTTCGTAAATTTCACATCTGCAAGTTTATAGGGAATCCTTAAGGGTGCGATTATAAGTTCCTTCGCCGAACAGCTGCTGAGGGCAGGTGTGTGGAGCGTGCGCGCGGTCGCCGCATGTGTGTTATTTATGCTGTTATTGTGTTACGTTTTTCGGTTTTGATTGTAGATTATTGTTCGGAGCGGAAATGCAGCTTGCCTTGAACTTGGTCGATTCGACTGAGTTGCAGTTTGGAGTACCAGGTAAAAAAAGCTTTTTAGATAATGTCGTCAAATTTCAGATGGTAGGTTGGTGATAATAATATCTGTCTATCATTATTTTCTTATATCACCATTGCCCTATTTGATTTTGTAAGCATTACAACCTTTATAAATATACAGGTACATGTGCAAGTGCTTGGATGCATCTTGTCATAAGGCTTTTCCATGCTATGATACCGTGACCAATAAAATCTGGCTATGGCTACAGAATCAGTAAACACGGACACAAAATCTCAAGCTGTAATTTAATAAACATAAACCAAACGCGTTTCCAGAGTGAGACTGTACTTCCTGTCTGAGCTAAACACCCGCCAGTTATTAATATTCATCGTTCGCCGCCGACGATTATTCACTTGGAGTTTCTTGAGCACGTGCCCATGTTGTACCTCCGTACCTTTTGTACCGCGCAGCCAATGTTTGCCTAACTTTACAATGTGTTTGGCACGCTCCATTACAGCAAATACGGCAACTTTGATGTATACGTATCGTCTTACTAGTTTCTCTTGGTTTACGGTTTCGCGTTTATTACTGCGTTTCAGATGTTGCCAACTTTTTATGGGGGTGTTAATTCTGTTAAGAGTTTTCTAGCACTTAATTAACCGTGCTGTTGTTTGATAGGAGGAGGAAATCGGTAAGATAAATAAAGTTACTGGTGAAACTTCCGCAGCCGCAGTGGGTTCGCTCGTGCACCGTCATTCGAATAAGGATGGAGAAATTATGAAAACACCTAGAGAGCGGTCGAAGCCGATAGTTATCAGAGAAACGACGACGTCTAGTATCCCACAGTTGTCAATACCGAGTCGGCGCGGGCGCAGGCTGCCGTAAAAGGTGATGACCGTTTGCGAGCAGAGATCATAATCGCGGGAAAAACTCGGCCCATCCGGACTTGACCTCCATGGAGCTAGCACCTCTGTATCCCATTCTTTAAGAAGCACACAATGCTACATTACCGGGATGGAGAAAATTCATAATTCCAGGTATGGTGGTTCAACACTGTAGGTCCCTTAATCCAAATAAGAGTTTTTAAGGTTTAAGTCAAGATTTATTGTCTCACGAAAAAGGTTGTTGGCTTAAACGATAAAGTACTAAAAGTGCGATAGCGGCTGCACGCGAGGAAACGTCAGATTGCAAGATAAAGGGCCGCGGCGGTGGAGGCTGCAGCGCTGCGTCGGCGCATCTGCCGGCCCACGTGCCTCCTCCGCTCCGCATCGCGCAAGTTTCTCTTTATACTATAAATCTTTTTTGTTCCTTTCCTATGACGAACGCATTCATCATCATGCCCAACAGATGTGCGTCCAACTGCTGTAATAACAAGGTAAGCTTAGGTGAGTCTTTCTTTAATTAAATTTCATTCTCCCCTTTCAATTGGATTTGTTTTCGTTGGCGTAGGCGGTCTGTTTCCATTCATCATGTTTATGATTTAAAAGCTTTTGCTATTGTGTTTGTTTTTTTTGTTTTGTTTATGAACAAGTAATTTTTCCGGAAAATTTGTTATTTTAATACTGTAATTCTATCTTAAATAATGTAGTTCAACCTCTTGAGAACAACACGGAACTCTACACGGGTCATTGCTTGTGTTCGTGAGCCCCTACAATTGCTAATCCTTCTAAATTATATAATGGCTGCAATATGATGGGGTCGCCACGCTGCCGGCATCATGTGGGACCATGTGAAATAGTTCACCCTGAATTTGGGCGTACAGCGCACATGTGTCGAGGACATTATGTCTGTTTTTTGTCAGTCGACATCCGAGAGCTGTCGCAACATGTGCGAAACCGACGACACGACGTACCCTAGAACAGGATGTTTGAATACTGTGATTTGGCATCATTTGAAATGAGCGTGTTTATTTCATATTCGCCTGGATGGGAAATCGTAAATTTGCGTAGTCGCCCAAATGGAATATGTAATGATTCACTTTTATAGGCTAGTGAGGTTATTTCAAGATAAGCTCTAGTTAAGCTAGCTACACAGGTACAATGTTCACTACAAAGCTTTTATGGTTAGTTTAGTTGTTATCTTTCCTATGTCATTGTCATACAGGAGATATTTTGTTCTACATGAGCGGACATGCTTATAGCTTTGTTGGGTAACCTCTATGGTGGCGATTATATCTCACCATTATTATTAAGTGGCTCCATTCAAACACCCACTGTCGCTGAGGCTGGCTCGGAAACTATGCCGTCCACCCACAGCTGTCCCGTAGGCGCTGCAGGGTCACATAAACCATATACAGGTCTCTATTCATATCGACTTCCAAATGCACCATTATGTTAACATAACTCAAATTTACATTCGTAGAGTCAATGTCGACCGTCACACGCAAGGTCTGCTATTGTTTTGAATCTTTCGGTGGTCCGGATGGAATACAGTCGGTCTGATTTGAATAATTTAATAAATATAACGCGTCCAGCGCTTGACTACCGATCTCGTATCCAGGTGCATCCATAACCAGTGTCGTGCGTCGTGCAAGCCAACATCATCACAATTCCTTAGGACATCCAACAGCACATGAAGATGAACAGTGAAAGTGCACAGATCCAAAAGACTTCATGCAAAAATTACGAAAGGTCTTTACCATTAATTTTCATGCTACTTTTCAACAGCACCATCGACTCGTGTTATTGCAACCGTTTTAAACACTGCAGTTCAAGCACATAATACACTGATAAATTGTCACAATCACTGAACAAGATTCGATCCAATTCGAGGAAGTTTTGTTTGAAGTTTATGGCGGGGAAGCGTCACTTGGAGGTCCGTGAGTGCACAACACGCGGCGGCGGCGGCTGTTGGGGCTACACTGAGCCGGCGAGCCGCACGGCGCTGTTGCCGGAGCGACGCCCCCGCGCCCCCCGCTCCTCCGCCCCCGCACCCGCCTGACGAATAGTCAAACGTTTGACGATGCAATGTCGCCCAAGTATCGGGACTATCGGGAATCTGGACGGACCCCAAACCCAAACACCTTTTGTGAAAACGCTCCTTATTTTCCGTGTGGAATTCGCTCTGCTCCCGGCAGACGCTGACACGCTCGTGTGGGCGCCTGGCCCTTCGATCCACGCTCGATAATGTAATAAAACCGAGATTGTAAAATTTATGTTACGCTGCGATGCGAGACCGTTATCTCGTACAACGGTGTGACTCGAGAGCTGCACCGATAGCGATGTGACATCAAGTGCTGCTATTAACCGGGATTTAACTTGCTTTCATAGAATAGGCACGAGCTGTGCTGGGTCAATACGCATGGGCTAGAGTTTCATATTGGACACTTGGACAGCTTTTATTGTGTAAAATTTGTTATGGATCTACCTATCTGTCCCCCAAATCATTTATAAAACCATTCTTATTCTAGGGAATAAAGGTTCCTTAATTATATTCATTAATACTTTTTGGGTAGGTAATCTGTAGGGTATACTTTATAGCGTTTTGGTCTACCCCTGAAGGTAAGGTTAACATGAAATGTAGGAATTCTAATGATTTAAGATTGAAATGATCTAAAAATATGTAAACTTCAGATAGGTACTATGTAAAAACCTCACATTAAATTGAATGGTTGTCGAGAAATCCCGCCCTACGATTAGCACCGAGATGTGCTAATTTCTCTAATTAAGTGTTTGAAATATACCTTTTTGCTTCACGCCTCTCTACTTTGTAATTTATAAGGAAACTTTGTTTTTTGAGGCTCTGATTTATTTATCATGGTTGTCTTGTAAAATTGCTATAATTTAAGAGTTTTTCATCCTTTGATCAGACAATACTTATAAAAAAAATAGGTTATAGAATGTAGAACCTGTATTTTTTTAAGTAACTTACTAATAAAAACCTGCTTATCCACTTGTCCACATAGGAGTAATCAACTAATCATTCAAGCAGGTGGGTACTTAAAATTGTGTAAAGAAACCAAATTCCTCTACGGTTTTTCAAACCCTCTATCTTTACGAAGAAGTAAAAAAACATGCAACCATTGAGTATTTATTTATTTAACACTTCATAGCACAGAAGCAGTGATGCCGGAGGATTACTCTAGCTTTAAAAAAACGAACTAATAAGAGACGTCATGCAATCGGAAACGTTTGATGCAACGAGATAGAGTCGTGGATAAAAGGCATCAGCGCTCAGAAACATTTTCGTATGCAAGAGTGTCTTCCCTGGATCGACGAAGGAACCAGTCTGTTGGGTATTCGACCCCCGTCAGATTTTGTTTTGTTTTAATTTCTGGACGTTCTGGGAAGGTCGCTCGAGCGGCCAAGGACGTCGGATATCGTTCGGGAACGCAGTAATTACCAATCATTATGAATTATAACGTCCGGTTCTTGGGTATCCTTTTATTTTGGCATTTCGAAACGTTAGCATATAAATATAGATCTAAACATGTTTCTTTTCTGACTTAACAATAAAGAGGATGAAACAATAAGAGATCAAATGGAAATTCAAGTTCATCTGAGTTATGGTTTGCTATATTTTTATCGACATAATATTTAACACTAACACCCTAATTCGAGTATCACGAATCACGTTGACGCTAGAAAATGCAAACCTCTTGTTAACGGACAGCCCGTCCTATGAATTCGGCTTATTTCTATCTATACTAGGCACAACAGAACTATAGCCGTGGTGACTAGAGTACAAGACAGTCTTACCGCCGTTAGTAGTTTCCTACAAACAAACATCGATCCTGTAAAACATGCAATTACTGTGGAATTGCCCTTATGCAAATACACAATCGTACCCCGGTGTGTTTGGTATGCTAATGCTTAGCGAAACTTCTTCCCGTTGTTTTAATCCTAGCACCTAAGACTAAGGTAAGACTATAGTAACGACCGACAGTAGAAGCAAACTACTTAGGTCTATCTACAGGATGTCGCAAAAGGCGAATATCAAACGAGGGCGTAGAGCAACATACACACATTCAATACCTATTTAAACTTATTTTATGCGTTCCAATACATACAAACAATATTTTATACCTATAGTCAACGACCAAACGTAAATATCCATATACCCATATTTCTACAAAATAAAAACTATAGAATAAGTATCATATTAAATTACTAAAATATTTCCACAATCCATTTACAAAACAAGTTTCGTTCACATAATATTTCCACTATTTCAATCTCTATCTGTAAGCACCAACATGATAACGCGCACAGTGCGTACGATTGTTTGTACATAATGTACATGTATGCAAGTAGGTAGGTATTTCTGTTCAATATCAATATTGATTATGTATAAAACCATTCCATAGATAATGTAAAATGAGGCCACGCAGACTCGCTGACGCCTGAAATTCACAAGAAATCGATCGATTTTACGCTGATTGAGCAATAATTATAAATAAAGCAAGGTAATTGGGTATATGTGTTTTCATCATAATTATATCTAGTACCTGCTACGTAACAAAATGTGAAATAAATATTTGATGAATAACACAACACATGCCGTTCATTACCAGAAGAAAAATGTACTTACATAAACATTTGTTAGCAACATTAGGAAACAATAAGAAGCATCATCGATATAAAATAACGCAACATCCTGAAAGTGAATTTAAAAGTTCCTGTTGCTGTCGCTTACTCGGACGATTTCAGTTGAAAAAAAGCATCCGATACAAAAAGTATTGACTTTCAAACATGAGTCATGTTCCGTTGAGCATAAGGTAGAGTTGTTGATAGAAAGTGCTTGTTTTGTAACCATAGCCCGCAGTTCCCTGGTTGTTAATTGGCGAGCATTTGGCTCGGATAGGGTTGCTCCGGGTGACAATGAGTTCTGCTCTTTGGGGGATGTCGTAATTGGCTGTCCATTAGTTCCACTCATTGGTAACCAGACTTGACACGTGTTCGCGGTCAAATAGTCCTGTTGATTCGATGAATACATGTTTCAAAACATTCTGGTATTACACCGACGTATAGGCTACATAAAACAAAACACATACTTAGGTACTTTTAAGAAAACTATCACCCTTTTCTTTGTCCTCATATTCTTGCCAAGTATATAAATACCTACTAACTGATTAAATACCTACTTTAATATTGATAAATTGACCATATTGTGAGCATGATGGTGAGCATACTCAGTGCCAGGCTGTAAGTATATATACAGGGTTATTTGTAAGTAGACCTGATCCTTTCAGGAGGTGATAGAGGAAGGCATTTCCAGTCGATTGAACCCCATAATGCATTATCCGAAACTTAACCATTCCTTAGATATTTACCCCCTTATTCATAGAAAAGTTACAATACGTTTTAACTAATAAACTGTTTTGTCCCTCTCTGTCAAAGAAGAAATTGTTCTTTGTCGGAGAGGGACAAAACAGTTTATTAGTTAAAACGTATTGTAACTTTTCTATGAATAAGGGGGTTAATATTTAAGTTTTTTTAATTTTTTTGCCAAAATTTTATGTTTGAAACCTAAAATAAAAAAAATCTAGCCATATTTCAATAACTTTTTTGGTTGTTTTGCACAAGTTACACCCTAATAAAGTAATTAAAATAATCAAATATTTGACTTAAATTAGACACAATACCTCAAAATAGTTAAACATTTAAAAAAAATATTTAAAACGTAAAAACATATAAGTTAAATTAAAAAAGAATGTCATATGACAATTTTTTGTGCACTTAAGCTTAAAAACATGGTCAACTTATAAGCTTTCAAATAAGATATTTCAATATCAAAACGATTTAGGTATCACCAAGTTATGGCCAAAACAACCAGAGAAGGCGGAGAAAACTCAATACGGGTTTCCATACTTAAGTCAACAGGACTGAAAACAATCACACTTTTTACCTTCAAATTGCGCTAAACTTGTTCGTTTTTCTATTGAATTTTGTCCGCCTGTGCTGGTTGTTTTAGCCATATCTTGGTGACACCTGAATCGATTTGATATTGAAATATCTTATTTGAAAGCTTATAAGTTGACCATGTTTTTAAGCTAAAGTGCACAAAAAATTGTTATATGACATTCTTTTTTAATTTAACTTATTTGTTTTTACATTTTGAATATTTTTTAAAAATGTTTAACTATTTTTAGTTATTGTGTCTAATTTGAGTCCAATAATGCACATTTGATTATTTCAATTACTTTATTAAGGTGTTACTTGTGCAAACCACCAAAAAAGTTATTGAATTATGCCTAGTTTTTTTTATATTCTGTTTTAAACATAAAATTTTGGCAAAAAATTAAAAAAAACTTATATATACATACAGGGTTATTGGCAAGTAGACCTGATCCTTCCTCTATCACCATAGAGGAAGGCATTTCCGGTCGATTGAACCCTATAATGCATTAACCGAAACTTAACCATTTTTAAGATATTTAATATTTAAGTTTTTTTAATTTTTTTCCTGAAAGGATCAGGTCTACTTGCCAATAACCCTGTATGTATATATACGAAGCCGGCTATTTTGGTCATTTTTGTGTTCATGTTGTATGCTCACTTGATAGGGGCTAATTAATTAGAAGTGAGCAGTGAACACAGTCCATTCAGCCGTTAACTTGTTATAACTTTATAATAAGGCAATATCTAAAATTTACTTTCAATGTTAGTACCTATTTATTTTGTTAAAACTACGTCCAGTTAAAAACAAGAGTTCATCATCATCATCATCGTCAGCCTTCTATCGCCCACTGTTGGGTATAGGCCTCCTTATTTGTACGCCAATTGTTCCGGTCCTGTGCCGCTCTGGTCCACTGCTTCCCTGCAACCTTGCAGATGTCATCGGACCATCTAGCAAGTGGTCTGCCAACCGCTCTTCGTCCGTCTCTAGGCCACCATTCTGTGACCGCCTTTAATAACAAGTATTGCGTATTGCGTATCAAAAGCGTATAAAAATTATATGAGACGATGACGTCATTTCCATAATGATAGTTTGGTTAAAGTACCAGTGTCCAGTCTCTACTAGGTCCATTGAAAAATTAATTCCACATTAAAAAAAACACCGCTAAATGAAATTAATAAACATTTAAATTTAACGTATTTAAAGAATCCAAACATAAATTGCAACGCGCCGAGCGACTCGCAAGAAAATGGTCCCAAATTTTACAGTAATGAGGGCCGTATTTTCTAAATAATTATTAAATAAGCGACAATTAAGGGCTCCCACACATAAACACGACACGATGTCGCATCGTGCCACGACGCGGCGTCGTTTCACGATACGACGTCGCGTCGCGTAAATTCACGACGCGACGTCGTTACGTGTCGATACACGAACTTGTTGTGGTCTATTTTCAAGGCATTGTACTTCTTTAAAAAGTGACTCCCATTATTCATTGTTGAAAGAAATGGGTGGATCCAGTATCTTCTGAGTATCTGTCTTTTCTTTCTTCGTCTTCTTATTAACAGCAGAAGCAGTACGCGTCTACTGCGGTCCATTTTTAGGGAATGAATGTTGTATCGACGGCATCGTGCCGCGGAACTTTACGTTACGATGTCGTGTTTTTTTTACGATGGTAGTCGTAAATTTCCGCGACGCGACGTCGTATCGTGAAACGACGCCGCGTCGTGGCACGATGCGACATCGTGTCGTGTTTATGTGTGGGAGCCCTAAGTCTTCGGCTTGTAATTAAAGCTTTTAGGCCGTCGTCGTTCGACAGGTTTCAGGGTCTAAACACGGCCTAGGGATCCGCAGGGAATTGACGGCTGCTGACGCCTAAATATAATGCGTTACTTTTAGAAACACGGTCATTTAATGTAATATCTTCTTTTGTAAGTCTACGAGCAATTAAAACGTTTCAGTGACATAGCATATGGCAATGACGGATGGAACTTTATCATTATTCGCGAGTGTAGTATTTGAAATGTTATATAAATGGGATTAAAAAAAACATGTTGTCACTCTGATAATATATATTTTAATTATGTTTTGGACAATGATAGCATGTTTACCAGTTTATCAAACATACATGTATTGTATATAAACATAACTTTTATCAATTATGTTACGTGAAACACGCTAGCCAATACCAATTACCAACTACTGGATAAATACATAAGTATTACTTTAATGCGCCCATATTATTATTATTTATTAACAAGATCAAACAATAAATAATTGCAAATACCTACAACGTGAAAAATTTACTGAAATATTTCCAAGGAGAACCCTCAGCTATTTATTTTTAAGTTCGAAGCTCTACCGAGAGTATTATCAAGAGGATCCAATTAGGAGTTAGCTATACATTTTAGAGTTTTTTTTTTGTTTTCGTTCACCTCTTGTTAAATGGGGATTCGCCAGTTTAGCCCTTTCGCGTCCTCTTGGAATGTTTTGCGATACTCGATTAGGTGTCTCGAAAGTTAATTTGACTTAGGTAAGATGGGATTAAACGTCGCGTATTTTTTGGCGCGTAGGTTACTTTTCAGAAAAGTGAAGTAGATTTCATCGAGTAATTTTGTATGAAAATATGAACAGCGCCCCTGGCGGTCGGTAGCAGAACTAAAATTTCACTACAAAATTCATCGAGTAATTTCATGTCACGTTCACGATGAAAATTCATGCTAAGGGGTCTGCAGAACTCGCGCTTACGAAACACGCGCGCTACATTTCGGTGAGATCGCTAGAACCGATGCGGTGGTGTCGAGTCAGAATCAACAGTGCGAACTAAAACGTAAAAATTCGAGCTAATACGCACGTAAACATACGCTAGTATAATGCATAAAATATGCTAATTCTGAACTCAATGCTGTCTTAGTACAATTTGGGGACCAAATAAATGCAACAAATACATATTGAATTCTAATTAACATTTAATTATAATTTACAACATTGTTATAATATTGATCTTACCAAACTTTAAAATATCTCATCGCTGTATTCTAGTGTTGCCCAAATGCAAGAACAAGACGAGACTTAGCCAGTCTTGGTCTTGGTCTTGCGCCAATACACCTGGTCTTGGTCTTGGTCTTGGTCTTGCGCCAATACACCTGGTCTTGGTCTTGGTCTTGGTCTTGCGCTCCCAGTCTTGGTCTTGGTCTTGCAGCAAGAGTCTTGCAAGTCTTGCAATTACCTATTAGTCTATTTCTATTTATTAAAGTTTACTTTTTGATTTTAATAGATATTTTTTTATTCGCTATGTTTATGGTATTAGTCGTAATGCGAATAGGTCCCGGTTTTCATTTTCTTTGATACAGTTTTTTGCATCTCATAGAATTCCTAAGCGTACTTACCTATACACCGAACTGTTACACCTAACTACTCAGTGCAATAGCGCTCTGCAAGACGCAAGAGTCTTGCAGGCTATGTCTTGTTCTTGCTCAAGTCTTGCACGGTCAGTCTTGGTCTTGGTCTTGCTAAAAATACGCGATCTTGTTCTTGGTCTTGGTCTTGCAAAAAACGCAAGAACAAGACCAAGACTGCAAGACCAAGACTGAATTTGGGCAACACTACTGTATTCCTAAGCGCCATCGTAGAAAATCTTTGGACAAACAAAAGATTTGCCTTTTACCAAGTCTTTTGAATATTTGAAAGTTTATCCGGAGGCGTAGAAATCCGCGATTTTGTTATCAGAAGGTGAACAAACATAAAGGCCATTCGACCTTACACTTTGTTACCAATCGCCCGCGGCTATCACAGCTATCCAGTTGCTTATCGAGAGGTTTTCTGAATTAATGTTTAGATATTATTGAAAGTAGTAAACATCCCTGATAATAAAATGACATAAATATCATCATCATTAATTAATTATGTAAAAATTACTAAAAAGTAAAAAAAAATGAAATATAATTGGGGACATATTGTGGTGTCATTTTGTAAGTGGAACTTTTTCATTGCTCGCCATATATTTGAAACATGATATTCGCATCGAACATTTTAATTGCAAAAATTAACTTTTTTGCTGTAAAAAAACTGCTATTAACCCAGAAAGTAAGGCTGAGGTTTTGATTTGGCGGAACGTTCGCACACATCACACACATGTCAAGGACTGGATATAAAAATATGAAGACACAAGGCCGCACATGTGTTTAAATTATACTGTAAATAACAAATTAACAGTTTACAAACATGTGGTGTGGACTTGGCAGGACCCAATTTTCGGCATCAGAACAAGGCATTTTTGAAATTTTTATCATTGCAAATATCGGGTTTTAAGCTCTTTATATACTTTTGCAATAGGTTGTAGAATATTCGTTTATCTTACTCAAATAATAAGACCACAAAATGCAAATAATTACATGAGTAAGTACCTAAAGCAAATATCTAACCTAATTGTAATCAGCTACAATATTATTAGGCGTATGTTCAGCAGTGGACGTCCTATGGCCAAGATGATGATGTCAATATATTTACATTAGGTAATAATCTGGATAAGCATGGTTCCAAACAAGTATTCGCACGGGACAAAATAATGAAAGCATGTCTCGAGCGAGACGCGGAAAATCAGCCAAATACCAATACAACCCTCAAAATCCCTCCAATATTTCAATCAGAGCCGAGGACAAAAGATGTCCATGGGTATTGGTAGGTACCCCAGTCCCCTTGGGCTCGCCTAAGTATGTCAACCATTGCCACCTTTACCCTACATTTTAAAAGTATTGTATTGGAATGCTGCTAAGGTCTATTTTTGAATGTTTAAAGCACATGTTTAAGATAGTGGCACCTGTTACAGGTATTCATAGAATGTGGTGGAGAAAAAAATTATGTGTGGATAGCATGGTACCGAAATAATTATTATTTTTGAACCAGCTTAATTATTAATAACAGAAATTAAAAAAATCACATTGCAGTATAAGTACCTAATTATGTGTGGGAGAAGAAAACAGCCACTTACTTCCCTTACCTTATCTAAATATTCCCAAAGCTTGTGCTATATTTTTTTTTCGAACTCCTTGCATTTGTGTTCAAAATAGTATTGTTTACCTAAAAAATAAAAGAAACTACGTAAGTACATTAAAAGAATAACAAAATGTACAAAAAACATTGCAAAAGAATTTGACAGCGGTGGGATTCGAACCCACGCCCTTTCGGACTGGTGCCTAAAACCAGCGCCTTAGACCACTCGGCCACGCTGCCTGTTGCAACAGCTGATGAAATTACCGACTACAGTACTACTGTGATTATTGAACGGTTCAATTCCAGTATTTTTTTATGATAACCTGTGTTTCCGTTTAATTATTAGTTTTCTGATGGCTAAATACACTTACCTTACTTACATAGTACGCACCTATTTCTATATTTAATTCTATGTTACCTACGAACCTACCTATGGGAACTTTAAACTATATCCTGCATGACAAAATAAATGGTCGTCTAATTCATCATAGTAATAAGGGCCAAACGGGCTTGGCATCGTAAACATGTCACCGACACTCTCATTACGACCAACGCACACTTCCATCTCTAGACCATATTTAGACAAATCTGGACGGATCTTTCTAATCAATCTGATCAACTGATCATGCTATGTAAGTACTAGGTACCTACAATCCACAGCCTACAGCCCAAATATTAACAAATATTACGACATGGACTCTCTTATATGTAGGTACATATTTCAATTCCACCAACCCGCACTAGGCCAGCGTGGTGGAGGGGACCCCAGCAGTGGGGACGTGATGGGTCGTGATGATATTTCAATTGCTTGTTATCCTATCTTGCTAGTGCCTATTAGTAAGTACTTACACGATTTAAAAAAGCATGTATTTAGTCTGTTTTTTTTTTTAAATTATGAAGTTGTTTTAGGTAATTATAATCATTAAATATTTGTATAATATAAGATAAAAAAGAGTTTGTCCTTAATAACAACATACGCTAGTTCCAACAGATCACACCCACCATGATCCCTCTGGACCGCCTCACCACATCGACGTCTAATTCTTTCCGACGCGGCTCATTCACACCGATCACATCACCTGTAATAGCCGGTTATCTGTTCGCGGGACAGCAATCATTACGGATTTATGCGAGATAATAACTCCACTGTACGAGCTGTCCCGCCCACTGCTGCCCCTCAACTCCAGTTTAGGCTAGACCTAAGACCCAAGATCTGAGCTGCTTCGTGAATGGGTCGAACAAAATGAATGAAATAATACTGCAATTAGCGATCGAATCTGGAGTCTGGACTAATAAAATGAAGTATTCCCAATTTAATTATTCACAGATTACATTACAAGGATATACGATATAAGACTGAATAGGTACATAACAGTGACTCATATTATCATAAGCCAGTGAAGTTCAGACGATCCGAAATTCCTCTCATCCTACGTTCATAACTACGAACAAACACACAATAATTTAAAGGAAACACAACGTGGTAAATTTTAGAAACGTTTCATGCGACTTTAATATCATTTCGCGTATTAATTAATATGACATTATAGCATTGTGCCGTTTACACTGGGCTCATCAATCACCCCGCACGCTATGTGCCATGTTTACGAAGTTGTTAACGTAAAGCTTAACAAATTAATGTATCCAAACCTCCTACGTAGGTACTTACATAGTCTAGATAGTGACATTGTTTCGTTTATTTATACAGTGCAACACACTGTCCCATTTGTTTAAATGGAATCCGTATGCTTATAGATCTAGAATAGCTATTGTTGAAGACTTCTTAATTTGAGATTTTTCAATAGTTAGGAAACATTCGAAAACGATCTATGGAAAGTAAGGTACTTAGTGTGTGTTATGAATGTTATGATGCATACTAGTAGTAAATTAAAATACTAACCCCCTTATTCATAGAAAAGTTACAATACATTTTAACTAATAAACTGTTTTGTCCCTCTCTGTCAAAGTACAAATTGTTCTTTGTCGGAGAGGGACGAAACAGTTTATTAGTTAAAACGTTCTGTAACTTCTCTATGAATAAGGGGGTAAGACTATATAGCTTGCTTATATATCTTTAAAAAAATATCCTCGTGTAACCTGGGTGTAAGTATTTAATAAAAAATTGTGCAGTCAAACAATTTTTTAACGTGAATATTACAGCAAACATTCCTATATACCAGTTGTATATTAATTAAATGTAAGTAAGTATAGCATAAAAATCTGGGTGCGGTGCCCTTAACTAATAATGACTGACTGCCCTTCCCATAATAGGATAGGACATAACGTAAGGAATTTATTTACAAACTCAAATGATGTTCTGTAATCGAGCTTTTTATTTAAATTTATAGTGGTAGTAGTAAAAACCAAAATTTCAATTTCATTATTAGGTTATAATAAATAAAAATTCGTTTATTTGAAAACCAACAAAGACACATACAAATCAATGATTTCAAAAGGAAGGATACGCCAATCAGAACGTTTTGTCAAAAGAAAATGGCACCCGCGCGCTGGCCCTAATTTCATACAAATTATGACAGATTTATGAGGTTTTAGGGCCAACGCGAGGGTGTCATTATCTAGAGCGGTTGGGCCTGTCCTTACGCTAGTAATATATAAGTCAATGCATACAAATTGTTGAAACCTTGGTCCTCAAACTAGGATTCCATGTGCTATGAGGACCAAATAATTATCATAATAATAATATTATTAGGGATTATAATGATCCCTATTATCAGTTAGGAAGTTTTATGTTAAACAGAAGGTATAAAAGTACCTAAGTAAATAATTAGCTAAATCGCAAACCTCTCTATTTCTGAGCCACGTTACTGATACAGATAGAATAGACAAACGGATCCACACATTTAAAAAATCCGTCATGGGTCACATTAAAACTTAAAACAATGATCAGTCGTAGTCGCAATGTCGTCGGTAAACTTGTGAATTATTGTCTCTGTTGCTTCAGCATGAAAGAGATGTCTGCGTGGAACCTGAAGCTCTCGGAATAACTAGAACCATCTGTCAAAACTTGAGGCTAATTTATAGGCGTGTTGTTGGCAGTTGTTTGTACCTGCAGTAGGTACTGGAAATGTGAATCGGATTTGAAGAAGAAAAAATATTTTTTAGATATGTGTTATGTTATAAATTTATAATGCTTTTGTTACCTATGTACTCCTAAATCACTTTTCTGTAAGCAAAACTGACCGTCAGCAAATTTGCATCTGATGAGAATTTGGCCCAACAAGCCTGACCCTTTAAAAATAATCTAATTGCAATCGATTCGTATACGATTCGAATTCGATAAGAAAGCTCCGCCCACATAAACGGTTCTCGATTAGCAACCGATTTCACTCGTGAATAAATTGCTGTAATTAAACGGGAATAAATGCGTTGAATTCCTTTTTATGGCTCACAGTAGACAACTTCATTACGGGAGTTTCAACATCAAAGATTATTACGTGATCGATCTACAGCCTCTACGCTCGGCTAGAGAGATGGAGACACAATAAGAAAGAAATAAAGCAAAAAGTTGATGGATTTTTTCCCTTGTTTTTATAACCACGTAATTGACAAACCATCGAAATAAACTACAAAGATCCCAACATTCCTTTCCGAGCAAGAACATTGGGTCACCAACAGATAACAGAAACAATACCGTGATTTATGCGCAGAGAGCGCGCATCAGCCATCCACCACATTCTTCGTCAAAACAAACACAAAATGCGCCGCTTAGACTACACCGCGTCGTGTACCTACAAGTACATACGCATTTGATATTTTATAGGCCATGCTAAGGCATTTTGGAACGTGTGCTTCACAGTTTTCACCAGTTGCCTTTCAGGCGTGCGTTTCACAAAAATGGCACCTACTTTCCTGTGAATAGGGGTCACGTTGAGGGAATTTCTAAGTCTGTGCTTCCACGCCAATGGAGTATAAAGGTCCCCATTCATGCCCCTTGAAAGCTTGTCGCATAGACAAGAGGCGACACGGCACGGCCGCCGTAAAAATGATTTATATAGCACCGATGGCTTATCGACTGTTGTCGAACCTTAAAAATGTTGATCGTGTTTCGAGATTGGGTAGCGGCTCGGGTGTTGTGATGTATTGATTTGATTACCGTTGCTCGCGCGTCGAAGGTGGAAGGGTAACTTATAGTGTATGTCAAGTTGTAAAGGATAAGAAGAGCAGAGATTCAACGTGCTTTGTCTTAATTTTAGATACTTAGCAGGACAACAAATATACCTTTAAAAGCAACATTAAGAGCGGTCCATAGATCATTCTGTAACATAGAAATCTGTAAGTAATTTATTTTAATAAATACACGCACTACTTCCTACATAACACGAGCGTAGGTCAATCAAGACAGATCGTCCACTTAGGTTGACGTGCGTGCCCGATGCTGATCGTCCACTTTCATTTGCACCTTGTGTTTAGATCGTCTTCACTCTTTCTCCCTGCCAATAAAGACTATTTCGGTTATCGTGGTGGTGCCTTCAGGGGACGACTCAAACTGAACGGATTGGTAGTCAATCTGCCGATAGAGAAGGTCAGAGTCATTAATCACCAGGCGTAGGTACAAATTTGAACGACCGCGCCTCAACCCCCGGTTACTTTAACAAACTAGCAGATTGATGCGTCCTGTGGTTGACGCCATTTTGTAAATTGCTACCTTTTTAGCAAAGCAATTATGTCCCCTGCTTTTTAGTGTGGTCAGTCTGCGCACAAATACTGCACATAAATACATATAGTATTTAATGGAAAGCTTGGCTATGACTTTAATTACTTATCCTATCCAAAGTAGTTACTGACGGTAGTGTTAATGAAGTATTTTTATTTAAAAGCTTACAGTACAAAGCACCTGAATCTGATAAGTTGGTAATACCAGTAGGTATTTAATAAAATAAAGAAGCTTATCTCTACACAATCGTAAAGCGAATATTGCAATAAAGTCTGGAACCACAGACACGTGGCGTAGCCGAATAATCGATGCAATCAGTTGAAGACAGCACCAATAATGATGATCGATAGATTTTAATGCAATCCTAGATATGTATGCATCATCACACCCAATTTTATCACAGAGGAATAAAGATCATAATTAGTGTGAATAAATGGGAAGCCCTATGATCTGCGTGACCGGAATAGTTTAATATTTTTAATACAATATTGTTACTTTACTAAATAATATCAGTGAATATGCGAGAATACTTGAACGATTAAGTAATGGGAATCTACGCTCAACTGTCTCGTATTTTTCACCGACACGCTAAGAAGGAAACCTAACTGTAAATACGTTACATATTTATTAGACACTGAAAATAGGATGAAATCCGTAAAATAAAGTTTAAATAAACGATGCGTTAAATAAAACGATTTCGTAGGGCCAATCTCCGCGGAACCATACGACAGGTGGGCGGGACCCTAATAAAAACGAAGACTAAACGCTTAGGAGACGTCCGCCAAAGGGTACGATAGTTGTTCGCTGAATATTTTAATAGATCAACGATTTCCTTTTTTTGCTTTCCTGTATTTTTATTTGGAAAAATGGTAGCTTGAGTCAGAGTTCTATGAGGAAAAGGTACGTATCTATGTAAAACATATCCAACGAGGAAAGAGAACGTATCTAGGAAACTTATAGCTTTTTTAAGCCGGGTCCAGACGAGTGTAACATGAAATGTAACATTACGTGTTATTTAGCGTCAACAGTGTGGACGGCACGTGAACTCAACCAAACGAGCACCGCGCGCACTTTCGTGTTCGCGCGAAAAACCGGCAGCCGATATGGATCAACCGCGAGCGTTACATGTAATGCTCGTTTTGACGTCCACACGTAGAATTCGTGTTACATTACACATTACACGTTACACTCGTCTGGACCCGGCTTTAAGTATTCCTTTGATCTAAACGTTATTCACTAAATTGTAACCTCTGTCTCAGGCGTCCACTTATCGGGACCCCTTTAAATACCAATTCCTGACTTTTGCTTGCGTAAACAAATCCAAAACCGGGGTCAGTTTAAACTGGGATTTATTTTAACTAAAGCTACCGTGTCGTGTACGCCACACAACACCCTGAATATTTGTTTAGGATTGCACCCTTCTATTTACACGGGTGAGGTAGAAACAAGGGACATTGATTCCTAATTCTGGGAATATTGAATTCCATTTCGTGTAGCACATTTGGATAAATTGCCACCGTCTGTGGTACGGATGAAGTTCCATACATGCATGTATGTATGAGATAAAAATGTATGCTCGTAATAACGTGAATACGAAAAAGATTGCATTCGATCAGGGTCACAGAGGTCGATGTTAAGAACGATTACTTACGTCTTGTAGACTAAAGGCTGCATCATCAGCCAATTGGTTTTGTGGGATGTATGTAATAACCTAACTTGTTTTCTTTGAATAAAAATATCATCCACTGCTGGACACAGGCCTCTCCCAAGGAGCGCCACAACACTCGGTCCTCGGTCCACTAAAGGCTGCAAGGCTCTCTAATCTGTGATGTCTATAAAAAATCGGGAGCTACCTGCTAACATCTAATAGGTAATAAAATTTATGTGTATGTGGAATAATTTATCATAATTCGGTAACGTGTACGTACGTAACGTGTAACGGTATGTGCGGTAAAACCACCTAATTTATTCTCTTGAATCTAACTGAAACGTATTTTTGAGGAATATTTCATCAAAAGTAGCTGACCCAAAGATCTGCTCACTTATTATAATATATTATGCGTTAACTTCGGTAGTTCGGTAATACATAATTACTTAAATATATTCACACAAACTTAGTGACTCAGAATGTCTTGGATTTTGCATGCTTTGATTACAAACATTTAGTATAGTTAAGGTTTTCGAGCTTTCCCTACGTATTCCTTATATTATTATCTGATGATGACAACAATCTCTGCACAGTATACCTAATATAGCCGCGGCTGAATCCAGCTGGAGGGTTACTCTATACTGACGAAAAACTAACGAACAAGAGAGGTCGTGCAATTGCACGTTTAATACAACGAGATAGAGTCGTGGCTCGCGCAGCAGCGCCCCGAAACGTTCGTTTTCCGTCATATAGAGTGGCCCTCTGTATACATATAGTATAACCTCACAATGTAGACCCACAGGGGAGTTTAATGACCTTGGCTTGGCGCACCTCCAGCGCGGTGGTTGAATGCCTTCGATCTGTGTCCATGAAACGTATACAGGGTGATTTTATATGCTTCGTTAAAGGGTGAATGGGGTTCATAAGGTGATATACTTAATATCTTTTTTGCAAATTATATCGTATTTATGTTAGCTTGTTTGTCGTTAAAATAACAACATTTTTTTTGGTAGGTACGTTGTTCAAACAAAGTAGCCCGCTAGCTGAACAAGAACTTTGCAAAGAGGAAAGAGCTGTTAACACAACAAACAAGCATCATAAATATGATTGAACTTTTTTGCCGTGCTCTCCGTTCTCGCGCGAAAATGGAAACCCTAAAAATTAAATAATGGATGCAAAATTAAAAATTCTAATCATCATTCCGCCGGCACCGGTAGTATACAAAGCTTATGAAAGAACAACTTTGACTCCTCACCCTTTCCTTTAAAGGTGCAAATTGCTTGTCCCGAACACCCGATGCGTGTAGTTAATTTTCAGGAGACAATCTTTGAAATGCTAATGAAGGGCCTTTACCGAGTCTTGTTTTTTTTTTATTCGTGAAATGTAAGGTTCACCGGTAATAGAGAGATTATGAATGTTGCAGTTTTTGTGTTGTTTGCTTGTGAACAAGGCAGAGCTTGTTGTGGTCTAGACGTCTTTTTGTCCACGGGTTTTTCCTAAGAAATGTGAAAGAAAATACTCATATTCTATTAATCCTATTTATTACTCTTATCGTGAAGCTAGGTCTTCTAATGCGGAAAATGTTATACTTACTGGAATATAAGTACACTTTTTTACTTTTTGCAATAAATTAAAATGTCTTTGTGATGGGACCATTTTACTTAATAATGAATTCGTTATTTTATCATCGTCATCCAATTAAGGATAAAGCCTCCACTGGACTTGGTATATTATCTTTTGTCACGAAACAAAAAACTTCAGGCGTAGCGTAGAGCCCTTATAAACAGAAACTTTTTGTAAATGGTTTCTTACCCAAGAATATTTCCTAACTAAACGCACCATACACCATACCACAACTTATTGTGAATTATCAATATTATGATCTTCTTGCACGAAAAATACAACGTGCAGATTTGACGTCTGTCGATTTTGTCACTTTAGCGGCACCGAATTCACAACGCGGTCTCGGGTGTACTTCGTAAATGAAATAGAGAATATTGGTAGCGGAGAGCGATGGCCGGCGCCTACCCGCATCCGGGCCGTTGTCGCGCCGTCCGGGCCGTCCGGCCCCGGACCGTAGATTACACTTCCGGAGTTGCCGAGCACTTTCAGCTTACACGACTTTCAGGGTTAATATGCAAAAGTAAAATAGAAAATCCTACTAATTTTCGTATTTATGTATTTATTTATACACTTTATTGTACACATACAAAAGCAAACATAAAAGAGAACAGTTACAAATCAAAAAACACAAACGTATACAAAGGCAGGCTTATTGCCAAAAAGCAATTTCTTCCAGCCAACCTTCGACTGTAGTCTGACTATGTAGTCTTATACTTTTATATATCTACAGCGATAGTTCAATTTTGCACATCTCTTGGGTGGTCATGTATCGTATGTATAAAAAAATTCGGCAGTAGGTGGACTAGAAAGTGTACCAGCTGAAAGCTGTAAGTCTAGGATCCAGAACAGAAATTAATTACTTACCTACCAATACCTACATAAGTCGCAAAAAAGGGTTCTTAATTTAGACTGAATTATTTTTATTTCCAGTCACATTCTTATCGTAATAAAATGCTTGGGGGACGCTGAACATGACACTATAATGACGTCAGAATGACGCCACAGTGAGAGGAAGAGGGCTAACGTCCGACAAAAGTAAAGATACCTACCACAAGACATTAAATTAAAATTGTTACTGTGTTTTCTTTTAGGATATTATTATGACCACTGATTTGATTAGGACCAATAGCGACAGTATCGATACCATCGGACGAGTTCGTTATAAATTTTAAAGGCGAAAGTTTTTGTAGTTCCTACGAAAACTCTCGCATTTAATCTTTCATACTGTAATAATTACTCTTTCGTATGTTTTTATAGGTATATCAGATAATAGGCTACTTTACTTTGCATAGCCGATGGAAACACCAGTACAATCTGAACCGAAATCTACCGGCCAGGATTCGGCTATTTCAGTACATTTCAATTCCAACGATTTCAACTAGCCGCCACAACCTTCATTTAAAATTAGACGCGTATTGTGTGGAGTAATCGGCACGTAAAAGGGCTATTACGATCGGTAGCATGGGTGTCAAAATTGCTTACGTCCAAATACGTCGATGATGGCTTTTTCAGAGCTACATTTGCATACCAGACACGCGCGCGTTGTGAAACGTAAACCGTAAATTCTGTTTTCCATTCGAAAGGTGCAGTGGGGTCACTATATTATGACGAACAACTCAGTCTAGTTGTATTAAACGTGCCGATTGCACGACAGCTCTCATTCGTTAGTTTTTCGTCAGTATAGAGTAACCCTACAGTGTCTGTGTCACACAGCTACAACGTGGTCTATGTTTCTCATGAAATCACATTACGAATTACGATTTAGATTTACGAGCTAACACAAAATACCATGCCGTAAACTAGCTGGTAGAAATAATAGAAAGAGCCATTGATATTAATGTTCGTCTGCATATTAACAGATTGTTAAACGGCGATAGTATAATTTAATTATGCTTTCATAAAATATAAAATAGGTATAATAAGTGTTCACGAGCTCAGCAAATCATATGTTTCGGTGTGAGAGAAGGCCGCAGTCAACACGTCCCAACGACCGGAAATACTCATCAAATGTCCATCAATAATGTATAACTTCAGGCAGACACGTGATTATAGGGTCGCATCGCTGACTGCGGCTTCACACGTGGTTAACCGGGTAAATAGAAAATACCTTCTTGGTTTGAAGAGGAAAAAACGTGAAGTCCGATTATGATTACTTGCAGTGAGTCAGTCCATGTGATGTGATGCCAACTTATCATTATATCGTATCTCTACTGACTTTGAAACATTTCTGCGACCTAGACAGGTTTTTTTAAATATTTTACATACTTATTGATAAGTACTACCTTTGATTGGATATGCACATTGCTCAGTAGGTATATGCATGAAGAAAACCGATAACCAATTAATTAACATCTATTGGTATCTTTCATCTGAGACTACACAGTCACAAACACATCGCAGTCACAAAGCAATGTAGCCACGACCACCGCGTAAGGCTATCAGAGAAATAAGCAAGGTGCATCTTTGTTTTAGTCGTGTTATATTTATTGCTCAGCTTTCGATGGATAAGCACATCTCGACACGAATAACTCGATGCAATTATTATAATCGAGTGAAATACTACTTCTGAACGGTCAGTGGCTGGACCTTGGAAAGTTGACTTAATAAGTCAATTCAGACGAGTAAAAGTGCAATAAAAGTTGAACACAGGCGAGCAAGACATTAATAGGATGCATAAAATTCAAAGGGGCTGTGAGACCATTAGATAACCATTAAGTAGAGTCTAATCAAGTTGTAAAAGTATGGAAATCTGTAGAAATTGGATCGGAAGGTCGTTTTATCGCATAGGATTGTAAAAACATAAATATTCACAACATTTGAGCCTAATTTATTATATTCCTTCTGGCTCATAAATACAAGGGCCTCCATCGACAGCGATCGGACGTAAGCACCATTTGTAAATAAGGAATTGTTGTTTTCTCTCTCAATGACCCTTGAAGAATGGTATATTTGAAAGAAAGAAAATGGTTTTTTTTATTGCCAAACACACAATTGAATGCTGATGCTGAGATCTCAGGAAGACATTCATAAATATGTATCGGGCAGCTGTTAGTGAGCCAAGATCTAGGCTCATTGACCGAGGACGTATAGGTACTAGCTACTATATGAATCATTTTGCGCCAATATTTGAGAGATACAGCACGCATATTTTATCTTATACGACTATTCATGTGCTCTAGCTCGACTATTCATTGCGGAATCTTTTCTAAGTATTTGTTGTAACACAAAGTATACGACTAAACTGATAATTTTATAAAACATAAGTTAGGTAAGTACATATTAAGGTATCATATTATTGCATATTAACAATACCAACCCAGTTTGTTTAAAAACATGCGTAGTTTTGATATTCATGACTACCTAATATTTATGTAAGTAATAATACATAGATATAATAATATGTATAATACATGAAGCTTATGCACCTGAGGATGATTTATCTATGGTGAACCAGAGAATTCAAAGGCATTTAAATATGAATACAAAACCAAAAGAAAACAAAATGACAACGACAGAGGCGGCGGCGGCGGCGGCGGCGGCGGCGCAGGTGGCGTGAAAAGCGCGTGGAAACGGAAAAGCAACGCAGGGCGCGGCGCGGGGCGGCGGCGGCGGCGGCGGGAAAGTTAGCCGGGAATATGCAGACAGAGATTTATTTACACTCTGCCTCTGAAGGGTTACACTAGCTGGGCAAAAAACAAAAAAAAAACTGTAGAACGAAGAATGCAATCGGTACGTTTAATGCATCGACAGAGGCGTAGTTTGCGCAACAAAACTCAGAAAGAGAGTGATTTGATTTGATTTGATTTGATTTGTTTATTGATAATTATTCATTACATGTCAATATTAAAAGTTATACATCAGTACAAAAAACCGACCATGTGACCATGACCACTGACCATCCGAGATACGAGACCAAGAAAATCATACACTTTCAACGATGCATCGCTTTGCGATGTTTCAGGAATATTGCCAGTTTTATTGATATTGATATAAGATTAAATAGTTTCATTGATAGGAGTTTGCTACATGTTTTGTTTAGCGCAAAATGGAAACTGTGGAAATCTTAGTTATTTATGTACAACTTAACACTCATACCGATACCATAATTAAACCAACTTGTAGCAACGAAGACAGATCGAATACGCGTCCACGTATTGTATTGCCAATACGAAGTTTATGACGTCCCGAACGAATTAATATAAATACAGCGAGATTCAGCGGCGGGCGGCAACTTTCGCTGAAGAATGAATATGGTCCGGCGGCTCGCGTTTCGCCACAAGTTCTGTGCATATCTGAGCCCGGGTAGGGCACTCCAGCGGCGCCAGACACACGAATAGCAGAAACTCAGACGGTATCTTAGGATAAAAAATACATAAGTAGATAAATAATGAAGTTATCTGGATAAACTTTCAATGGTGGTCACTGTAATGTATGTTGATCTTGATCTGTGCCTTTTTCATGACGATGCGATTGTAAATGCCACCAGTGTGCCTTGTCAGAGTTTTTCTTACAATTCGGGCACTGAAAACTAAAAGTGAATCTGTATGGCGCTGCGGCTCTGTCAAAATCGCCTTAAGTTCCATCGAACTGTTTAAAAACTCCTACTAGACCCAATGAAAAAAACTACTTCCTACCAGCTTATTGAAGAGACGAGTTACCGATTGAAAATTTACCTAGATACTTTTATATGATGCATGGAAATGGGTTTGATCCTTTTGATGTTTAGCGGGTTGGCTGTGGCTTATAATTATTATTATTAGCACACTTAACATGCATTTTCTTAACGGAAAGATCGAATTCGGTGCTGAATGAACTCTCTCTACTTCTCATAATATCGTGGCCGATGTCGAGTTACGTCACTCCGCACTAAGAAGGTAGAGGTACCTCTTAATTGAATGCAGGCTAATTACGCCCCATACAAGGGCGATATTTTAACTAAATAATGGCGGTATAAGGCAACGCTGATAATTTGTTGCTGCAAGTTCGACACACCAGTTGAACGCCTTCGTAATACAGCTTTATGCTCTTTAGAGCTGCTTTTAAATAGTTTTACGTGGAATAACTATTGTCTACTGATGTTTCAAACAGAACTACTCACTTATTACACATACTATAAGTAGTTAGTATACATATTCCATTGCCGCAAGCCGCGCTTCGGGAAGTTACTCATGAAAATCACATTTACCTGTAACAAAACAAACATAACAATCAAATTTAATTGTCAGTAACGTAGATAAGTATACTTATACCTAATGTAAATCTAAACGAGGATAATACGCTATCAGAATAACATTAGCCTTTATTCTATTTTCAATGCCGATAAAAAGGAACAATTTAGTGATAAATCCAGCCTAAGATGCTTGTAGTACTGTTTTTTTGTATTATTTCTGATGGACCGGTCGCCGGCGCTAAATGGATTGGAAGAGAATGGCCGCAGTCGCGTGGTGGTCCACGATCCACGACGCGCAAGTATAAAGTGCACTCTGTGGTTCCGTCGGTTCACCAGAAAAAGGACTTATTTTTTTAAATTGAAACTTTTATTGAACTTTAAGGATCGATATTTTTTTATTCTGGAAGGACGTAGGTACACTCGTATTGATGTAATTCAGTACTTGGACAACAAAATAATAAATGATTAAGATTTTGATGCCATCGACTTTTAATGGTTTTTAAAGCCTCAACCTCAAAAATTGTGTATTAATTATTGTACAAATATATGTAAAAACAATATATGACCAAATTACTAAAGTGTGAAAGTATTCGACGCTGCCACTCCACAAAATGTAACCAATGCGTGATTCCGGCGACGGATGCACAACTGCACAGTGAATCGACGGAACCCTTCACATGCGGCTGACAGTGACAGCCACCCCTGCTTATCCGCCACTGCAGCCGGAGTAATGAACGACGCGACTGTCATAAAAACTGCAAATCGTTATAAATTACTATTATAGTGCGATTTATCGCTGTAACCGTGACTAGGTCTATGGATTGAACTGCTAGGATTTTATAGATACAAACAATAGAATTGACACAAATAAGTAGATAGGTAGTTATTTGAAGATAAATATTATTTCACATTGGATGGGTGACCAATTTCAAGTGGTGCTTTTCTGGACGCTTCCGTGCTTCGGACGGCACGTTAAGCCGTGGGTCCCGGTTGCTGCTTCGGTAGCAGTCGTTAAGCCTAGTCAGAGGCCTTCGGGCGGCTTGAAAACATCTGACAGTCGGGTTGCCCACTTACCCGACAACTCTCTCAGCACAATCTTGCTTGTGTTGGGGTCCACCAACCCGCACTTGGCCAGCGTGGTGGACTAGGCCTAAACCCTTCCTTCATTGGAAGGAGACCCGTGCCCCAGCAGTGGGGACGTAATGGGTCGTGATGAATTATTCCACCCAAAGGTTGTCTTGAAAAATCGCTTTTAGTGATAAGACCGCCTTTTTTGTACCTATTGTTTGGTTCCTAATCTTTTTAATTTTTTTCTTGTGAGTAAACAACTGTACAAATAAAGAATATTCCATCTATCTAAGTAGCACTTAGTAACATAAGGATCTCCGTATGGCAGAGCGTCCACAAACCACAGGTAGTTAGGTACTCTACCGGTTCCAGCGCTCGGAAACCCAAGGCTTGATTACACGCAATTATTCTCCGCTAAATGTCAAACGCACAGATAAAGGTCTAGTCCACACTACAGCCATTTACATCTCGATTATCACTTGTGTATCTTAATTAATCTCGCCTTAACCGGCGTTTTGCTACGTGTCATTCTTTTTATATTCCCACAAAAAGCAACTCGTAAAAACTTTACGATTAAATGGCAAGTGTCATGAAGGGTACCTAATAAAAAAACGCAGTAAAACTTATGATGAGTACGAGATTACGTTCCATCATTGTAATTTTTTGAGTATGTGTGTTTTTATTATTTACGTATCAATGAAATTACCAATCAAAAACAGATAATGATGATATAATATTGTGTTCGTAATATTCTATCATTACTAATACTTATTGAAATCTTCTGGCCATGCTTCCTTGCAAACTTGCGCCAAAAATCACTAGTAGGTATGTAGTTAATGAAATAATACCCGACCGCAGTACAAAAAGTGCCGCGAAGTGAAAATGATTTAGCTAGTCGAAGGGAGAACCCGCGATTCGTCCGCCACATAAATCCAACTGAACCGACCTAAAAGAGTTATAAGACTTATAAGCGAATCACATTTTTCTATTCGTTTCCGTTTGCGGAGTCGAGAGACGCACAATTTCAGAAGCGCTTTGAGAGAGCTGCTGTTTGTTTTGTAGCTTGCCTTTTTATTGAAATAAGACTTGTAAACTATTAGGAAAAAAACGAGTAATCAGTACCTAGTAGTAATAATCATGAAAACGGAAATTAATTCTAACTAATTATTTAAGCCAATAAGTAAATAACTGACAATGATAAATTAGTCTTTGCCAAATCGCGCTATATATTTTCATAGCTTAATAGATGGACTTATTATACGTGGTGTTCAAAACCCCAACACTCATTTTCATAAGAAGGCATACCTACGTAGGTGACACTACTTACGTATGTTCTAGACATCTAACGGCCGGTTTTTGTTCCACTTATGCAAGGAGTGTGTTCCATTTACTCCCTGTTTCTCACGGCCTATTTTCAGGATAAGAATGTTTTTCTATGTCTCGTAGGAGTAATTTCTTCGTATGTTCGCACATTAGAGCTAGTCGAGTAAGGCGAGGCTACTGTTTTCATATCAGGCCTTTTACGGATAACATATTGGCTCGCTGACCGTGACCAGTTGTAGTAGTGTAGTAAATAGAAACATGTCATTTTCAATTTTGTTGAAAATACAGCGCACATTTTCGACAACGAACGGATGGGCACTACACAGGTACTCTTGTCGTTACTCGCGGGGATCCCACGTTTGAATCCAAGCCCTAGAATGTTTATGATTCATGTTTATAGATATCGCCTGAAAAGCTTGTAGATTATTGAAGAGGCATGCCAGAGGCCCAATATCCTGCAGTGGTCTATATAAGCAGTGCCTTCTAACACTTTTTTCACTACGTAAATAGCTGCTAGCTGCTCATACCAAAGTAAGACATCATCTTTAACCCACTATCTAGCTAACTAGTCTAGTATTTAAATACTTTAATCAGAGATAACAAGAAAAACTAGTCCCGGGTAAGTAGAATGAGCCACTTTATTATTGATCACAGTTAGATTAAAGTAGTCCTTCAAGTATTTTTTACCATGCAAAAATAGGGCAGTAATAGGTTTTACAGGTTTATCTGTATGTGTTTACGTATAGAGCAACGATCGGATTGACATATTCCATTGATTTCGTCAAAGGCACACCTTACTTACGACCCTATTCATGCATGGTAGTCTTAACTAACAGGGCTCAAAATTACACAATTAATCCATCCCTTGAGGATGATAGACTACGATATAAATATAATAGCGCTGTGGATGGCAATTTACCCCTTTTGCTCAGATACAAACTACGCTAGAATCTGTGTCCAATAATAAGAAACGGACCATAATATTCATTTCCGTTGCATTTCATTTGAGTTTCATCGAAGTGTCACGTCTACTCCGCCCGCACAGCACAAGCTAAACAAACCAAGTGTCTCCAATTACTTACCAATCGAGCATTGGGGGTTACTCTACTTGACGAAAAACAAAGTTTTGGAGCTCTGCTGCACGAGCCACGACTCTATCTCGTTGCATAAAACGTGCCGATTACACGACAGCTCTCGTTCGTTCGTTTTTCGTCAGTGTAGAGTAACCCTCCAGCGTACCCCAGTAGCGCGGAGCGTACCGCAGTAGCGCGATTAATTAAATTAAAATCAATCGTCGGTAAATATAGGAAAAGTTCCGGTAATTGATATTAGATCGGTAATTACGGTGGAAAGTTGTACCGGTGCCGCGACCGAGGCGCTACTTAATGAGAATAGTTTAAAATACCGTCGGGTGCCCGATTTTGTTGTGCTTTTAACCCCTGACCGTAAATGAGGAGTGCTGTAAGTTTCGCACATGATTATTATGAATGTTTTATTTCAATTTGTTCATCCTTTAAAATTACGTTAAATGTATACTATGCATATGAATTAGTTAATGCTAATAAGTTTATCCTTGCGAACTTTCATTTAATCTAAGTAGATTGATCAAGAATACGTATAAGTATTTTTTGACTTATTGACGGTATAAATCGTCCAAAATAATATTCAGAAAAAAAAACACCCTGGAAGATGCTAAAGTACCTGCAATACAAAAAAATACTTTAGTCCGCGAAAGCGCCGGGAGTTTTTACCGTTTTTCTTCGTCAATAAAAATTTATTACCAATCAACTTCAAACTCCGTTAGCAGTAGACATGGAGAAGTTGGGAAATTCAATATCTGGAATGTTACAGCATGAGGGAGCACCGCTTGCGAGGTTATTGCCGAACTCCAAGTATTTAGCTGCCGGTGTGTGTTTTGAACCGTCATTTGTAAGAATCCACTGGAATTAACTTTCTTTGCTGACTTTGTGTTTTTCTCAGGGCCTTTTGCGAATGAATTTGACGTGGTTTTCTCTTCTTGTTCCAATAAATTTTTGATATAGTCTGTACTCCATATTGATCATTCACGGGAAATCCTTTGAAGGCATAACAAAACTCGAGGCTTAAAGCTAGTATCTACCTACCTACCTAATTAATAAAACCATACTGAAGCAGGCACACCTAATTCTAAATACCAAGTAGCAGTTCAAAAGAAACAATTTGTTGCTTGGATCCTTTTTACAAACGCATTAAGTAGGTACCTATTGTTAGGGATACTGTTTTATTTTATTTCAGACAGTCAGTTCGGAAAGTAATAAAAAAAACGTGTTACAAACGGATCTTCACACATGCTGCTAAAGTTCACGGTTAGATTATCTGTAAAGTTCCTTTGTTTTGTATGTTTAAACTATAAAAGGTACGAGTAACTCGTAAACTCTATACTTAAACACACGCTAAGGTTAGCTTACTCTCGTAATTAGAAAGAAAAATGGACCTGTGAATGCATAAAAATGTACTATTAGATCGTAAATACCAAGTTCTATTACTGGTTTTTAATTACAAGTCCAGCAAATAGCGAGAAAAACCGTTTTCAATAAAAGAAAATTTCGTGTAGCGCGCGTACATTAGCCAAATCACAACATCAAGCGAACGAACTCCGAAAAATAATTGAGACGTTCACCCATGGAAGGAAGTCGACAATGAGCGCAACAACACATGCATGTAATGACAGCCCCTCAAGGCTGGGCCCTCAATGCGCGCACTTCAAAGCCCCCCATGCTAGACCCCTCGCCGCGCCGAGACGCATTTAGTTGCCAGGTGCCGACTATTTTTCCCAAATGACAAATTCGCATAGTAGCTCAAATGGCTCGTTTGGCGCAAGCTTAGAGCGGATGACGGGCTGGTTCGCAGATTATGTAATGTAATGATATGGTGATAATGAAATATACTTACCTCATGAGCAATGAAAAATCTCCAGTGATATAATGAAACGTTAATGGCAGGTGGAACTTTTTGATTGCACGTGAGTGTATTAGAGGTACCTACCTATTATTGTCTTGTTTTAAAGGACTGATTACCTTGGCTATCTTAGGGCGCCGTATTTCAAAAGATTATACTTAAGTTCAAAAATAATGTGGTGGTGGTGCGGTGACAAAGTAATCTGAAGAAATATGGCACCAACTTCAAAAAAGAACAGTTCTTGCTTCTGAAAAATTGGGACCACCTGGAAGCTCAACACAATACAACAAAAAAATAATTTTCAAAATCGGTCCATAAACGGCGGAGTAATCGGTGAACATAAATAAAAAATATAAAAAAAAAGATCCCGACGAATTGAGAACCTCCTCCTTTTTTTGAAGTCGGTTTAAAATTAACCTATGCCTCCAAATTTTGGGGCAAACTTCATAGGTTGTCGCTTATGAATTGCGCTAGAGTACTCTTTTGAAAAGATCAGTGGTAGTAAGATATCTGAAGTACTCAGAGGTACCTCGTCTGGTCGTAGTAGCAGGGGTGGAAATGGATGTTGGTTGTAGGAATATGAACACATTGAGTATCTACCCTATATGTTATTTCTATAGCTAAATGGTAAACTGACAACTACTTATCATTTCTCAAGTTGAGTAGAAGAGATGAAGTGACAGAGTGATGTATATCACCAATCACGAAGAGATAAATTCGTAAGGGGACTCGCTAAAGCATAATAACTTAGATTTTGTATCGTTAGTAATTCGAGCGTATTGTTACAAAATGCTTGTTACATCCTTTAAGCCTGTAGTGATTTAAAAGTTAAAACCCAAATTCCTACTAATACAGATTGTAAGTCAAAACAAAAGTGAAAATCTAATTAACTCTGTTCAAAGAACTGACGAGTAAAGTAACATCAATAATTTGGCTATAGTATACGACACTGCCACTGTCATACCGGAAACATCAGCGGATCATAGAATAACTTCCAACAGCGACTTAGAATTAATTCCATCTAGCAAAGCACTAGAGACGGAATCTGAATTAGCATAATAAATGGACGACAGTGGAGTCTAGTCTAAAGGTTCAATAGGGACTGTAAAGAGAAATATTAATAGTATGCAGGGGAGCGGTACAGTACACTACTACAGTCGGGATTGCAGGATATGCCCAATTTCTGGCTGACGGGGCTATTCTCAACTACACGACTTTAAAGTCGTCTGTGGCGCTACATCACACAATAATAGAGGCCACTTTGCAAAGAACTTTTAACTCGAAAGGAGAGTGGTTGTGAATTGTCTACCAGCTCTATCGGTGTTTCCGGTATCTGTCTTGCTTCATTATTATTTTTACAAAGATATAAAGCGAGTCAGTGAATTACAATATACCTAATTTCCAGATATAATCCATCCATACCTTGTATATTGATACTAGCTGTTCCCGTGAGCTTCACTTCGCCTTAAAAAGTTTTCCCGTGGGAATTCCGGGATAAAAAGTAGCCTATGTTCTTTCTCAAAGTCTAGCTAGACCATATGTATACCAAATTTCATTCAAATCCGTTGAGTAGTTTTGGCGTGGAAGAGTAACAGACAGACAGATAGACAGACAGACACAGTTACTTTCGCATTTATAATATTAGTTAGGATTAAGTATACTTTATGTTTTTTTTTCTTATTACGGGGTTTTTTAGGTGACGACGTAGAAAAAGAAGCGTAGGATTGTAAACGATTTGATATTGTATAGAGTATTGAGAATAATATGAATACATAGATAGAAAGGAATAGGAAATATAAATAACAGGCATAAAGCAACAGCTACAGACCTAAAGGTGGGGTGACACCGTGACAGTGGGTACAAGTAACATTTAATTGATAATAGCGCCGCCCCTCGATCGGTTGTAATTACAGTTTTTAGCTCCCGAACTACTAGGTAATTGAATGTTAACGAGCCAACCCGTAATCGATGCTAAATGCTCGATTATAATCAAAATGAAATATGTATAGGACAAGGTTGATGTTTTCATTATCTAAATAAATTTTTGCTTTTATGTATCACCCTTTTGGGTACCTCTCCTTTTTGAAAATCTACTTTTCCTCATGCAAGCACTTCTTCGTCGATTATGTCAAATTTACTTTGACCATAGAACAAAGCGGTATAGAAGTACTCGTATAAATAGATCCCTACTAAATGAGTTTGCAAGATATGTATGGAGCTTAGTTGGTTGTGATATGACGTGAAAGCTATTACAAGCTCCAAATCCAAATAATAATATTCATAACTCTAGAAAAACAATGGTAGGTACAGAGACATCATGGTAAGAGGCCTCAATCGTCGTAAGTATTTAATTAATATATTTATAGATAACTAGCTGTTCCCGCGAGCTTCGCTTCGCCTTAAAAAGTTTTCCCGTGGGAATTACCGGATAAAAAGTAGCCTATGTTCTTTCTCAGGGTCTAGATCATATGTATACCAAATTTCATTCAAATCCGTCCAGTAGTTTTGCCGTGAAAGAGTAACAGACAGACAGACAGACACAGTTACTTTCGCATTTATAATATTAGTTAGGATGTGTAATATGAATGTTATCGCTATGTAGTAAGTTATTCTTCGACACATAAGTTATTTTAAGAACCGGGGTAATCGTAGCAGTTGATAACCGCTGTCTGATTCTACGAGCAAATGTTAACATTTAGGCCTTCCTTCCGCTGTCATCCCGATTGTATAACATTTTGTTAATTATTACGAGTAGATAGGCTATTACTGTACTGCCAAAACAACTTTCAACACTGTTTTACAAGTATATTAAACAAAATTTCACAGATTTTGACAGCGCTAAACACCTGTTAAATACTTTCTAAGTTTTTGTGGTATGGCCCAAAGTTTCATAATGTGATATTCAGTATAGTTAAATGCATTTATTTTATGTCAAAGGCCTCATGACCGTATATTACGGACAAAAAGCTGTTATCTTACATAAAGCTGGCCCAATGATACTTGCGCTTAAATGTTATTACGAAAATAAACAATGAGATTAGTGTCAAACCTGATTTCGATTTATTATTCCTGTGACTTCCACGCCATGATATAGACAATATTGCTGAACATATTTTCATGTTTATTAAGAAGCAGAAGGCAGCAATTATTTCAAACTTGGGCTACTGAGTTATTCACACAGTGACTATCACGCGTGTATGTAAGTATATACATATAAATACGTCGTGCATGTATAATTGTATATAGCTGACCACCGACTGAAATAACAAGCCAATTTGCTTGCGGGAAAACATTCGTTTTAAAAATAATAGGCAATAAAATAAGTTACGGACCATTTCTGAGCTCGCGTGAAGGCGGTGGGACTACCACGAGCTGTGTTTTACGAGGTCGTTTCTCAGCATTCGTCGAGGGGACGATGAGAGCTGGTCACCGGTCCAGGGGGGTCACTCTATATTATAAAGTTACTCTATACTGGCGAAAAACGAAGTTTCGGAGCGCTATTGCTCGAGCTAGGGCTCTATCTTGTTGTATTTAACGTGCCGATTGCACGAAAGCTATTGTTCGTTAGTTTTTCGTCAGTATAGACTGACCCCCCAGGACACGGTCTACTGACAAATCACTAATGTGCTCCGTCGGCGAGGCTGTCGGTCGTAAACATAGGTCAGCTCGCGCTGGACGGCGCCGGTGGGCGGTTCAGCACCGAAACTTTGATGGCCGGCGACCGCAATGAAATCGACAGACCACGCTTAATGACCCGGCAAAATGTATCGTGCCGAAACGTTTTACATCATACGTTAACTTAATAATTATTACCGAGGCAATTTGTAGCTGTTAGTAAATTGGAACTGAAAGCGCCATGCTTATAAAATGTAATACATTTATTATTTGTATACTTACACTGAAACCATTGGTATCAACCTACAACTGACGTCTTTCAAAGGCAATAGAGCGAACAAGTAAACAGCATTTGCAGCGATAGGCCTGAATTTCTCCGGCGATAATAGCAGAAACGAGGCCTTGCGAAAACGTGGACCCAAACAATAATAGGGGATTTAATGAACAACTCTCGGGCTGGCGGGAATTAAATCTGCGCACATAATGCGCAGTAAACTGGCCACAACAAGGCGCACAGCCATTCGCCCATTCTGCTGACGCATAAAGCATAACCTCACGTCCCTGACAATGGTCCGGCCGGCTTGACTTTGGCGCGAAAGCAACTGGACCAGTTTCGCCTCAATTAAAGCCGGGCTGATTTGTGAACGGATGCGTCCACTAGCGACACTGACGCTGGATGCGGGCGTCCACAAGCATTATCAACTGGGGGGTCACTCCACATTACCATTTAAAGAAATTTTCGGAGCGGTGCAGCGCGAGCCACGACTCTATCGTTTTATTAAACGTGCCGATTGCACGACAGCTCTCGTTTGTTCGTTTTTCTACAGTGTAGAGTAACCTTTCTGCATACCTCACAGCGCAGCTTTCTATACTATGTAGTTGATTCGTAACGGTAACTGAAAACCGCGCTAGATAAAACTACACCGTACATTTGCATTAAAATTTATGAGGCTTGCTCTCGCTGTTTCAGAAAGTGAACAATGTGTCTTCATTTACCTATGAAACTTCTCTGGTTGGGAATATAACTATAAGCACGGTCTAACGATGGCATCAATGAAATTAATAATTAATCAGAATAGTTTTCATTATCTATTCAACATACTATATGCCATTTTATGTTTTACTTCTATTAAAGATTCTTTTTAAATATCTATGTTAGGTATATATAAGCATCAGAAGTCATTTAATAAGCTAATCATACTTTTATTCTCGAAACGGTTTCTATAATAAATCCATTCCGAAAAAAAAACCCAAGTTAACCCTACCCTTGTTGGCAGCTAGGCCTGTGTACGCCCTTCTTGAAAATGAATGCTTCGTTCTAATTAATCTAGGGGGTGTTGCCATACCGCGGATTAATTACCCCACAGAGCCAGTCACACGACCGGCTAACTGTCGATGTATAAATTGCCTATTTGCACAGTCCCCCGAGATATTAATAGTTAGAAAACTCGTAAACTATAACCGATAGATATTCAATTTATTATGCGATCACCTCGCTTCGAAAGCTTTGGCACAGATCGAAAGCCCGTCTTTAAAATTGCAGCAATTACAATTCACCTGTCTTCCAGAGATGCTAAATTATAGCAGAATAGCTCAAGCGTAAGTGAATAAAGTTATGAATTTAATGTAGTGAAAATATTTTTTTCAATTTTAAAAAGTACGTATCTAGTGGATTTACAATAAATCTATCAACAACTTTACTGTAGTTGTAACATAACACAAAAAAGTCTAGACAAAAAAAATATAAATAAGTAATGATGAAATATTTAACGAATGTCATATTGCAAAAGAAAATCAATATTACTTAGTTATATCTACAATTAATGAAATATACTTAGTAATAAATGTGTGATTAAGTGAGAGCACACGCACGTGTGTAGTATGCAGAGGGGTCACTCTATATAACAAAATCCGAAGTTTCAGAGCGCTGCCGCTGCTGCGAGATCCACGACTCAAGTTGTAATTAAAAGTTCCGATTGCACAACAGCTCTAGTTCGTTCGTTTCGTCAGTATAGAGATAGAGTAACCCTCCAGCAGCGGCGGCAGACTGTGATGAATATTGTTGCATTTTCAACGCTCTCATCTCCAAGCTACAACAATTACGTGTCCTTGACTCCTTCAAGTGTATTTACAAAGTTTTCAGTCATTCGGCAGGAGAGGCAATTCCCATCCACATCTCATTATGCCAGTGCAAAGGGAACATAATTCTCGGGATATTCGTGGGATCGCGGCCCAGCCGGGTTCGGAGAGGATAACTTTTGCTAATTAACCTTGATGAAACATTCCTTCTGTACGTGCTACAGTGGAACAAATTACAAAGGTGAAACTGTGCAGACTAAAACGGACCAAGTAAAAAACAAAGGTTGAGTTGTTTTGTCGTAAAATGAAAGTTGTAACTAAAGTTGGCTTTTATCTTTTATAGTCAATGTTATTGAAGAACGGTATTTTTATAGCATTGACTTTGAGTCTACCCTTAAAATATCAAGAAATAAGGAAATATGCAAACCCACACAAAATTGCTACTGTATTAATTTGTAACAATAATACAAAAGTTAAAATAAAGCAAATTAAGAAAGAGTAGTGGGAGATTTTCGTGCAGGCTTTAGTAGGAGATTTTCTAACCTATCGATTAGTGAAAAATGTATTGTATGCGGAGGTCATGTACCGCCAAGTGAATATCCTTACATTATATCCATCCACGAATCGCTTGCTCTTCTTAGTCTGTCCTTTCGACTTACCTGAAATAAAAAAAAATACTTATAAGTTACATCTCTTACGTACATAGCCAAACTTTTTATCTCTATCCCACATTTTATTTTGCAATCTGAAGGCTCTTGAAAGTTTTGATGAAATTATTTTATAATCCCGTAAAGTACTGGGTCTCTTTAAGAGCCTCTTGTGATTTAATTATGATATTAGAGTTGGAAAAAGATGTGTATGTTTAAATTCAATATATTAGGTAGACAGGCCACCACCGGGTCCTACTGTTGTAACTATCTTAACTTCTATTTATAAAGTAGCATCATAGTCCACATAACTAAATAAATAAATAAATACAGCATGTTTGATGCTCAGTTGGCCACCAGCAGACTATGAAATAGATGCAGATGCAGTCTGAAAGCCAGACGCTTACACTAAATAATTATTATACTCATTAAATGAAAAAAATATACTTAAGTACTTATTGTTTTTGGTATCAAACGTTAAATTTAACTTTATAACATTTGAATTTGGCAAATAGAATACTGCATAAATTCTGTAATTCTAATGGCTTATTCTGAGTTAGGTTGATGATCAATGAAAATGAATTATACAATGTATTATTAACACCTTGACAAGGCTTAAATGGTTATTGTTGGTAGGTAATAAATTGAAAGTTAGTCATTTGAATCATTCATAAAGTTGTTTAGGTTTTAGGTTTATCACTATAAAATCATCAAAATTGCACCTTGAGTATAAACAACTTATAACACTACTACAACGTAACGCCAACACTAACAATACAACACAATCTGTTGCTACTTGCTACACCGCACACAATCTACAACGCTGCCGGCACGTCTCTGCCAACAAATCGAATCGGAATAAAACTTGAGGTTTCACCGAAGAAGCGAAGGTGAAACAGATCCGTTCGGGAACTCGCGCCGACAACACCGCAAGGGCAATATTCCCCAGGGAGCCATCCACTGACCGCACGTCCGGAAACTTACGGGAACTTTCAGCCTTTTGCTCCATCTTGATTTTTCACCGGATCAGGGGGGTTATTCTCTAAATAGTCGAACGTATGAACAAGAATTGTCACGACATCGGCACGCTCAATACAACGAGATAGAGTTGTGGTAAACACTGCAGTTTTGTTTCTCCGAAGCCACGAAGCACTGCCTTCGCGAGCCAATTTAGAGAGTGACCCCACAGGACCCTAATTAAACTGCACGTCTTTGGAGGAGTGCGTCAAAATTGAGTTGTCTTTAAAGGTGTGTGAAGAATTGGCTACTTTCGGGGCTGCTAGTTGACGGTATTTTCAATAAGTATCATTTGCTTATTCCATAGTTTACGAGAGTATTTGGATATAACATAAAAACTTATCGATGAAATATTTTCGGGGGCGGTACATCACTAGTAAGCACCAAAGAAAGCATTACTCCAAGATTTGTTCATAAAGTAGGTATAGCGGCAAGGAGCCAAGCAAAAAATCGTAGAAAACACAACCGCATAAGCACCCTGGCTACATAACAATAAAGTTCCATGACCAAATAAATTAGGCTACGCAAAGAAATATTGGATAGAAGCCAGGAGCTGAAAAATCGATGACAGTTTGACGCAGGACCTCAGGGCCTACGCCAGTTTTCAGCTTCCACAGGAATGGTTTAGAAATAGATATTGTGGGTTCCTATAATTTTTGATTGTAGGTACGTTTTATTTAACTACACCTTAGTAGATATAGCTGACATAGGTACTTTGAAGTGAATATACAAGGTGTGGCAAAAATCCTGTAGAACCTGTAAGAGATGAATGTATGTGTTAACGAAAGCAGTCTCAAATCTTTATGGTAAAATTATACATAAGTACCCGTATCAATTCATACTTGATGGTAGGTTATTTCGTTAAATTAAAACCCAAATTGTCGTACTTTGACCCTCATCAAGGACTATTATCTCCTAGCGAAGGTGAGGGCCAATCAAAAAACATGCTTGAGCCTATAATTTCACGACTACCTTCATAACGCTTTTCAAAGGAGTTTAATTAGAACACACAATAGGTAGGGTCCCGTGACGTCACTCATATGAGAATAAGTGGTGCTAAACCAACTAGGGCTCTTGGTATTCTTTGGATTTTCATCGGGCGTAGGCTGTTTGACAATTAAGCTATACCTATATACCTATGCTTTACTGTATACCATACTTCCTTTAGTCATTTCCATCTATCCAAAAGTAATCATGAAGAAATATACTTATTTATTTAATTTAGTCCGACTCCGACTACTTGGTCCGATCAGGCGGACCATACGTTCTAATTGCAAAGTACCTACTTATGATAGTCAGATTCCTTAATCGAACCAATAGGAAAAAAAGTTCACTTGGTCCGATCAGTCGGACTAAGCAGTCGGACCAAGTGTTCAGAGGGTTAATTACCTACTAGGTGAAAGACCGCGATAACTTACAACAGGTCCCATTGAAAAAAAATAGGTTTCAAAGATTTATCTAGTTATAGGTTCTTGTATAATTTAATTTATTTGGGTCAAATCCTCAAACCCATCCGGCTGCAGACCGGGGAATGGGACTGGCCGAGACAATAGCGCGCGGGCGGGATAGATTTTAATTATTCTATCTTTTCATACAGGTGATCCCTTCATGACTCGGGTATCATAATCCCTGTAGGTACCTACACATAATATTATAGGTAGGTTGGCTCTGTTTTAGCCGATTGTGAAATTGGCACTTAGCAAGGTAGTGCTGCAGAATGTTCATTGCACATGTAGGTAACTTGATAACATATCAGGAAACTTTGTGGCGAAGAGCACTAAAAAATTACGAAAGAAATTCTAGGCACCACATTAAAACTAGAACTAAACTAACTATTTAATGAAATTATTATAAAATGGATTCCATAAACATTTACCTACTTTACCACACGGGTGAACATGAAAAACAACACAAAACGCAGGTTTTAAGGTAGACAGGGGAAAACTGGACAAGACAATAGGTTACTTAACGTCAAATTCAGATGCTGAGTCTCGTTGGTCGCCCTCGTCAACCGCGTCCGTCAGACCTTCCCAGAAACTCTTTTAGAAAATAAAATAAGGATGAGGAATTCCATTTGAATTCTATTTACTTTAGTAAGAGCTCCAAAGAGGATTGATTTTGGCCTGCGACCAAGAGAATCAAATCAATAAAACAGCGCCCCGAATCAAACGCCTGCTTCCTGCTCTTTAAATCATTCACACTGTTGTCACTATCGGTACGTTCTCTTGAAGAGACTTATAACACTTTGTCCTCGGCATTATCGACATAAGTGCCAATTTCTCCATTCTCAGTTATAGCATAACCAGGGACTTTTGACACATCTGTCATGAATTTTATATGCAGATGACGTTTAATTTATAAATCAATTCCTGTCGGTTAGATAACCGACAACGGAGAAATTAGCACTATCTTATAAATAAATAAAGTAATGATGCCAGTAATCCGACCTGTCACCCTAGTAAGGTTCTTACATTGTGCACATTCTACAAACAAATATTAGTAGAATATGCACTAAAAATACATTATTAGCTCACAATTTGCTTTGCACTGAAACAAATTAGGACATCATGAATATTAAATGTATTACATCAACTGCCTGTTACTCAACATTTATCTAGCTATGTATCTCCGGATCCAATTCTGCCGACATTCCAATTCTGTATTTATTATATTCCGTTTGATGTAGATCATAGCGGGTGCCTCTCTTGGGACATTATCGCTTGTGTATTTAATTATTATGGCTTCAAATTGTAATTTTAGTTATTGCCCTCCATCGTTGGTTTGAGTGATGTAACGGGAGTAACAGGAAAAAATATGTTTATAAGTTTCCGCTTTTTCAGATTTTTATACCTTCCGTAATTCCCTGATTATTGCAGACGAAGAACTATACATTACATATATGTATATTTATTTTAAACTGCACATCCATTTGGCTAATTTTAGAGGCCCTTTGCAGCGGTACACCTTCGGAAAACTTTTCCCTTTGATAAGACCTCAGCCTCGTCTGGCGTCGTTCAAGAATATCTGAAGTTTCATGTTACTTTCGAAGAGTCTGAAGAAGAATGTGGGGGCCCTGGGGGGTCACTACAGAAACCGAACGACCGAACGAACGAGAGCTGTCATGCAATCAGTATAGTTCATGCGACGAGATAGAGTTGTGGTTATAGTTAGTGCTGCAGTATCGTATTTCATTAGCTTCGTAGAGATGTGCTAACCCCGACTCTATCTATTTGTTTATTTATACTTTAATTGCACACTTTACAACAGTAACATACACAATCAGGTGAACTTAATGCTAAAACCATTTTATCTATTGTTCGATTCTGTAGTGAACCCCCTGCAGCCACGCTAGGGAAGTTGTTGTATCTCCCGTGCAGGCATTGCTAGACGAGCTCGCATATATCTCAGGTTACTTCACGTGAGATCCCATTTGTTATTTTGTCGTAAAATTTTCGATGTCAGCAAGCTGTGTTAGAATTATTTGCAAAGACTGATTTCACGAGATTTGCTACTAATGAATTCAAACAATGCTTTAGGTTTCTATTAATCTAAGAACGAATGTAATTACACTCCAACTATAAAGTCCTGACATTAAAGAGTGCGATTTTTCTAAGACTTTTTTATCATTATGAGTTATTTACATACATTTAAAAAGTAAAATCAAACGGTATTTTAATGACTTTTTAATGGATTTGTTCTTTAATAAATAAAATACATCGATTAAATACGGTCTGTAACAATAATAATAAGTTAGCATCCACTTCCGTTTTCAGGACTATGCTATGCTTAAGACATAGATGACGAAAGTTTCCATAACGGCTTTAGTTTATCCTCTCATTACTATAAATTAAATTTTAGTGAAAAGTACAAGTTCGATGTGGGCGGAATAAGAACAAGCGAGTCATTATTTACTGTAAGTTAGTTTGACACGTTCATAGCTGGGAATAATTAAGTTTCACCTTATTTACACTCACATGAATGTTAATTATGTAGCGTTTCCTCAAATTACATACATTTATGGAGTACTGTCATCGACATTACTATACGACCTGCCTAAAAATTTACTACTCATTAGGTACTTATCATGAAAAATATTAAACATTTTTCATCTTCATTGTACAGAAATTGTAGACTTTCGGATAATGCACTATACAAAGTGTTAAAGTGACTAAAAATGCCTTCATGATTTAAAGGAATACTTACATAGACTTGCCAATCACTCTGTTTATTAGAAGAGACAATTTTTTAAATAAAAGCTAGGATGTGACAGTGACAAGTATTAATAACATAATAGTTATGATTATACCTATTGAATTAGACCTAATTAGTAAGCTTCGAAGACGCCGTGTCCTTTACCTACCTAAAATAGGGCATAAAATGGTATATATTCATCCTTATGAAACAGTTGTGCCAGTCACTGTACAGTGCATCCATTAAAAGTTTACAAGCAAGGCCCGGTATCATCCATACATCCAGTTTCCATATACGGCGCGGTCGCATTTTTCACCAGCGCCTGGCGAAAGTTCACTGCTCGCGAGTGTAGGTACCCCTTAAGCTGCGTACAGACCGGCCCAACGAACGCCCAACGAACGCCCAACGATGGATACTTATCATACATAATACAGGGCAGATTGCAGCAACGAAGGTCAACGAAACCCGTACGTTGGCGTTCGTTTGGCCGGTCTGTACGCAGCTTTATAAAAGCTTTGCTGATGCGACTGTCGCATTTCGCATCCATTAGTTTGATTAATTCGGAATATTGTATAGCTCTCCATAATCTACTGATGGACAATTGGATTGAACATTGGCCACTTGTGTTTTCACAATGTTACGAATATTGTATATTGAGTTAAAAGTACTTTGATTTAATGAAAAAATCTACGAGCTTTTGGTAGAAACATAATTATAATCGTACTATACTATAATATGTGGGGACATCTCACACACGGCCATCCGACCCCAGGCTTTTTTGACAGTAAACTTTCAATATGTACTTTTATTGTTGTAAGTGATTAAGACTCACCCCCAAGAAATTATATGATAAAATACCCCTAAACTAACCAACTATTTACGTGACAAACATAAACATAACCCGTTCAATGCATAACGTATTCTTTCCTTCGTGAAATATTCGTTCGAATACATTAGGCGGGCTGTCCCTTTCTCCGGGCGGGTCCCTCGGGAGTGGAACCCGGGACCCCGGCTGTCGTCTGCACTCAGCCCACCCGCCGACATGTTGTGCCGATGGGTACTTGTCAACGGACTTGACTGGTTTTGTTTTCCGTGTTAAATATGTCCAATAAAAGTACAAAAAATAGTATATGTACTTTAATTGGACATATTTGTGTACAAAGGCGATTTTATTTTAATGCTAATAGTATGCTCTAGAAGTTAACCTTTGGTGCTATGGAGCATGAGGGTAGTGCCCTACCTCCCGGTTGAGGGGAGAACAGTTTTTAGTTGAAGTTGTCCTTTACAGGTTGAATACCATATATTATTATTATAGCATATATTAATCGAATCACGTACCTACGTATGTATGTAGTACTGTGTGCCATTTCCTGTCGATAGATATATTGTGATAAAATATTATTATGGTCTTTTGTAGGGCTTGTCTGGGTTATTTACCTACATAACCTTTTTTTCTTAAAAACAGGTTAGAGGTTACCTTTTTTGCTATAGTGACACAAATAATTTCAACCCTTTCTTTAGGTTAAGTAGGTACTTGGCCAAAATATGGGTCGCACGTTCACAAGAACAGCCCTATAACTGAACATAGCGATCATTTTCAAGAAGCTTTGTTTTAAATCTCCTTTCATCGAGCTTGGAGTGGGGTTCGCTCTAATTTAATAGGAAACGGGGAAGTGCCGTAACTTTATTGTTTAGTAGGCTCTTGTGAAGATATTGGGCAAAAATTTGCAGTAAAATTATGTAGGATGTATGAAAAAAATGCCTCTGACTGACGATGAGCCATATTATTTTATTAATTTACATAATCATAATCATCCTCAGGGATACATAGGTAACTCGGTACTACGGTAGGTTATTATGTAAGTACCTAACAATATGGAACATCTGATATCAAGCCACGGAAACACAATAGCTAGAAAGAACGATGAGGGCATACCAAAGTAATAGATCAGAGAGATTAATAAGCGATTTGCTGTGACGTCACCGTGCACTATCACGGCGCAGCCATTACGGCGGATTGACTAACAGACAGACAATCAAACTGCAACCAGATTTATGTGAACTATTTGCTCTTTACTGCTGCAGTCAATGCATCATTACGGGAACGGTTGCTCTATCGCGTTTCTACATCTGGAGCCGGCTGCTCACGCCTACACGTGTTTACGTGTTACGCGGCGCGGTGTGGTAAAGACGGAATACAGAATCGGAACCAACGAAGAGGGGTGTTTTGTGGAGCAGTGGTACAAGGTAAACATATAAACTGGTATACAGTGTGTTTCAAAAAGGGTATAAGTACTAAGCCGAGGGGGTAACTCAGGAGGTCATTCTGAACAACTTTTGTTTTACGAATTTTGTTTAGAATGACCCTCTGAATCACTGTATATGCAGTGGCATGGGATTTTACTGTTAATTCTTGGGCCCTAAGAAGTGGCAGGCATTATTCAGCAACTGATTTAGTGAATGAATGCTAACCTCTTTGTGCTATAAGTATTTTGGTTAAGTACTGAAAAAAAATCTCAGTTAGTAGACAAAAATAACCGTAATACCTACTTATTTGCTTGAGTATTATTTTGGAAAAGGCACGACAGACAATATTACCGACGACTACCGCCACAGAGTTTAAGCCTTGCCCAACCCAGCGCGAAGAAGATATTACGCGAATATTTAAACAAGCCGTGGCTTGTAAGTAACCGAATTAAGTATGCAAGTAATACTCCGCGAGAGGTCTTGTAATAATGGTTAGTTTATTAAGATTTCAGCTTTTTGCTTGAGAATGCCGACGCCGCGGGGCACCTTAGATTAAACCGAGCATGTCGGGGCAATACCGTACGAAACTCTGCCGTTGACAAACGATTTATATTCACTTACATACGGTCGAAAGATCGAGGTGACTAAAATTCTGGATAAATATTTAAGAATTATTTCCAGTGCTTAACCTAAAAGGGGAATAGTGTCGTTATTACCATTGTGTGTGACGACTTAGCTCCTATGGGCGCACTATAGGTCGTCTCATTCGAGGGGTTGTGGATTCAAACTGCATCAATGCACAAATAGCTGAATAGAATAGCGCCAGCTACGAGTACCAATTCAGAAATATTAAAAACCTGGTGGTAATATGAATACTATGAATAGTGCCTGTTAATTATACAGACTAAGGGCAGTGGAGAAAAGCGCCTCACAGGTGGCCAGGGGTTAAGCGATTAATAACTTAATTACCAACACTTAAAGACACTAATGACTTGAGTCCTGACCGGACAAACCGCAGTGAAAACATTAGATAGGTCCGGGCTATCTACGTCTTTTGTTGTCGAATGCAGATTTATAATCCTAATCCTAACTATATAATATATATAATATATAATATTATAAATGCGAAAGTAACTGTGTCTGTCTGTCTGTCTGTCTGTCTGTCTGTTACTCTTTCACGCCAAAACTACTAAACGGATTTGAATGAAATTTGGTATACATACGGTCTAGACCCTGGGAAAGAACATAGGCTACTTTTTATCCCGGAATTCCCACGGGAAAACTTTTTAAGGCGAAGCGAAGCGCGCGGGAACAGCTATTTCAGCATAAATACGAAAAATCATCTGATACTTTATAATAAACTATTATTATAAGAAATACTCCCTTGCGGGGTAGGCAGAGGTACATTGCTGCACCCACTTTTCGCCAGAGTGTTATGTTAGTCCCAATGTAATAGGGGGCGGGCCTATTGCCATTTTACGGGCACATCCAAGACCCGAGAACAAATATCTGTGTTTAAACAAATATCTGCCCCAGCCGGGAATCGAACCCGGGACCATCGGCTCAGTAGTCAGGGTCACTAACCACTACGCCATTCGGTCGTCAAAAGCTTTTCTAGTGAGAGTTCTCATTCATCGATGTTTTCTAGGAAACAGATTTATATAATTTTAAATGAGCTGTCAGAAAACCAAATCACAAACAACACGAGGCCTAGCGTTTCCAGCAAGCACTACCGGCTACCCATTTATGATCGTCTTCGGTCTATAGATGATAGTGATAGTCCTATTTTCGATTTCCTTCACAACTTTTCAACCCCGACGGCCATCTTGTTCGTCGTCAGATTCGTCTCAGCGCGGCGGCGCCGAGGTCTGGGTCAGACATTAACTCAGCGCCGGCTGTTTACACCCAGGACTTATGTTTATTGAATGAAATAACGAATCGCCTACAACAAATCCGATTTATACCGGCGACTGCAGCATAATTAATGTAATGCATTCGAAGGTAACTTGAGGTCAGGTTCTGTGTTCCTTCAAGGGTTAAAAGGTGCTAGTTGATTGTATATTGATTCGACAACGTATGGGAGTGGATGGGATTGATTTAGCGTGATTCAGTGCGTGTGCCGTATTATTATCGCGCTAATAATGGGTCACGAACCTTCATGACGGGCCGCAGCGTGCAAAGAATTAAGTACCACAGTCGGTGCATAACTGGCGAAAATAACGGTGGACATAAAAATGATACAGAGGAATTGAGAACCTCCTCCTTTTTTCCAAAGTCGATTAATAAGGCATAATATAGTTATTACCTGATAACTTTTGGGCGAACAAGTAGGTACACCTCACAAGTCTAAAATAATTGTTCATCTGATTCATACTTTTAAAAGGCGATGCGAAGCTCGCGCAGAAAAGCTAGTACACTCTATACAGGGTGTTGCAAAAAGGGTATACTAAGCCAAAACCTACATGTGCAGCATGGTATATCTAAGCCCGAAACTGAAATCAGAATTTCAAAATTCACGAAAAAAAATATTCATTTTCCATAGAAACTTTGTTGGTCACGTGACTATTTACTATGGAGAAAGATATTTTTTATTCGCGAATTTTGAACTTCTGATTTCAGTTTCACTACACCCTGTATATGATTAATTTCAAATACACTCACCAGCCATGAATAAGTTCCACCTGCCATTGACTTTCCATAATGTCACTGGAACTTTTTCATTGCTCGTGAGTAAAAAATGATCTCTCGTTACTTGGTCCGTGCGACGTAACTATAAATTAATTTTAGAAATAAGTAGCAGGAAATAAAAGGTATAATTTAGAGCTCGGCAGCTCGTAAATACTGCGGTGTAATTTTCCCTTTAATAGGTAGACGATAAAATATAAAACAATATACTTACCCGAAGGCTATAAATCTTTAAAAATAATTATTTTAACAAAGATCAATCCATCATTATGTACATTTTGTCCCGTAACGTGAATTTTAAAATGGACACCATTAACAATTTAGGCCCTTCCTAAGTATTACATTGTTTTGAAGTTTATTTAAAGACTTTTATAGATTTTTGTTACAGCTCCTTCTAAGACGTATATTTTAAACCTTCCATTCTACGGTTCACCTCATCAGGGAATACACTAAATCCGCTATTTAAAAAACAAGCCAAAAAAGGTTTACTCTACTCCGTACAGAAGGGCAGTGCAATGGCGCGGAAAATTTCTAATCCGAACCAAAAATAGACCCTTTTCTAGTAATTTATACTCGCGCCAGATTTAGTCTTTCAATTTCCTACCAGTTTACGCATATAAGGGAGAGAGCTGGGAATGAGCCTACTCCTAAATCCCGATTCATAGATAAGAGCCGCTCGTATTTCTGTTGAAGCCTGCGTTCCGTCGCGCTTTTCCCTATTGAATATGAATGAGATAGCCGATATGTCAGTGCGAGAGGACAAACAGTAGCTTTCAGAGTTAGGTTATGTAATATTGTTTTAATGCACATAGTCCATATTGATGTAAATACCTAGTTGGATTTTATACTTTCACTACGGTTCATAAAATATTGAACCGTAAATATTGTGTCATAACTGAATATCATATCTGTGAAAATATATTTCAGTAAGTTCTAAAAGAAGAAGAAAAGCTTCATAACTCTGCAAACAAGTTTTGCAGGCGTTTTTTCCTTGGACCTAAGAAAAGTAATAAGCGACGTCGTCGTTAGCGGCAATTCAAATTTTCAAGAAATCTAAGCAGATTTTATGTAAGTACCTAGTTTGTCTCGTAGTTTGTATAATAATCATAACACTGTGTGCTCTACATACAATATGCCATATGACGTGAAGTTGAGGCTCCGATAGGACAATATTTGTGTTATCTGAGTTATCTCCGACTACAGACAGCTGAGATAATCCGCAAAATGTGTCATGTGTTCCCAAACATGTTCGCAGTTGTTTCGTCCTAGTTCCCGTTAGTTGCCGCCTGTAACTGTTACACTAACAACTTAGTTGAGTTGAAACGTAAACAATATTCTAAATTATAATTTAATAGGCGACCGAATGGCGTAGTGGTTAGTGACCCTGACTACTGAGCCGATGGTCCCGGGTTCGATTCCCGGCTGGGGCAGATATTTGTTTAAACACAGATATTTGTTCTCGGGTCTTGGATGTGCCCGTAAAATGGCAATAGGCCCGCCCCCTATTACATTGGGACTAACATAACACTCTGGCGAAAAGTGGGTGCAGCAATGCACCTCTGCCTACCCCGCAAGGGAGTATTGGTACAAGGCGTGAGTGCGTGTTTTTTTTTTTTTTTTTTTTATAATTTAATAGGTTATGAACTTTTTTTTACTAAAACGCAATTTATTTGTTTGGAAATATGCAATCTGCAATAATACGCGTACCGTGCAAAAATATATCTTTAACTGCGTTTTCACAGTAATTAAGTGTTACTTAATCAACAATAACTCCCAAAGCATATTTATTTCAGATTGTATATATTTAAACTGTTTAAATGGTTCCGCGTACGGACCTTTCTAGTTATTTGTATTGCGCTGGTGCTTAAATGTATGCGGTAAAAGGTATCGGTTTCCCACTGAAGTATAGTCCAGGATATGGATGTTTATGAGCCGTGATATTTGAGCTGCCAACTTCAAGCAGCAGAACTTACGAATAGTTGCACACCTACAATTTAGTAGGAACCAATCAGAGATACCTATAATAGTTAGCTTACTTGTAGAAAATAAAATAATGTACTTACTTAAGTATGTTTTTTAAATCCGAGCTATATTTAGGACTGGTTTTCATATAGGTAAAGCCAGGTAGCTCGAAAACCAATCAATCCGATAACTTTTTAAATTTTATTTATGTGGAGACCTGATTGACAATTTAATAGCCATAGTGTAGCCGGTAGATGTTCAGTTTAGATACTTACATCATTTATATTAAAAAACATGTAAAATATAACTTACCAACGTGTACCCTTGTACCTTATATAAAACACGAACAATCTAACGATCTAACACAAACGATAGGGCACTTTGTCCCACCTCTAAAGTGAGTGGTGAAAGCGTGCACGCATGCGCGACCAATCGCAAATTATCTTTGCTTCTCCCAAGATCGCTTTACCTACTAGTTTACTACTACAACCATTTGATAGCTCCCATATCGCATTGTGATCGCTAGAACACATTACGGTAAGGATAAGTATTTCCTAGAATTGATCTTCTTGTTTAGTGTCGTGGTGGCGTAATGGATAAGGTCTCGGCCCTCAATCGAGGCCGGCAGTTCGAATCCTACCATGTACCTACGTACCCTTAAATTATAATCTAAGCATGAAGTAATGATATCTTTATAAGAAAAAATAATAATAATTCCTATGTACGCTGTAGTTCGTGTAAATAAAGACCACATCTGGAGCTATGTAGTACGCAAGCATCCGGGTCAGACGACCAGTCAACGTAATATAATCCAGAACGTAGGTTTCCACGGAACCCTTATTGGTTGAGTCCAATAAATCAATAAGTATTTCAACTTACGCACGTTCACCTCATCTTGTCTCTATGATTTAGAAATTTTAGAAGGTAACTGAAGACTGTGTTGTGTTTTGTCTATTAATGCATATTAAGGTGAGTTTAAGGCCTAAACCCTTCCTTCATTGGAAGGAGACCCGTGCCCCAGCAGTGGGGACGTAATGGGTCGTGATGAAGGTGAGTTTATTTTATGTGAATAAGTATTGGTATTGGTACATTAACCAAAATACCAACGAATATTGTTGATGGTTCCAAGGGCAGATAGAAACAGGCTGTGCCTACCCAATTATGGATTTACATTTAAAAAAATCAGCAAGAGTAACCACAAATACGAGCTAATGGACACATGACATTGAATGTACTATACCCATTCATTCGGGCCGGCTTAAGCAAGATATTATTAATGGTTCAAATTTACTTACAGCGGAACCCTAATTTGGAGGGATTGATACAGACAAGATGGCCGCTTGTGAAGTTTCAGCCGAATCTAATTGAGTTGGTTCAGGACTAGCCCTTTATCATATTCGGTATCTACATCTGTAGGTCAGCATTATGCAAAAATTTGAAGAATGTTTCAGGTAAAAACGTTCCAGAGGCTTGATTTTTTAACGAATGTAGTCACATCGGAAAGTAAAAAGCAATATTCTGTAGGTAAGAGGACCTAGTATTCTTTTAAAGGCTCATTTAGCAAACAGTTCGTAAACAACAACGTCACAAACACAACAAAACAACACATTAAAGAAAATAGATCCTTCGAAACTACAAAACTTTCCACAAATATCTATTTATCCACTCCGTGTCTCTAGCTACTCAAAACGCGGCCTTACTCTTCAAGCAAGAGGGAATAAATCCGGATGCTACTTTGAATTTTTGTTACGTCGTTTTTGTGTGCGGAGGAAATAACTCGAATAGCGTATAAAAGGATCAATTACTCGCCAGCCTAGCAGACTGATACAAGTTTATTTATGTCAATTCAATAAGCTAAAACTCAATACAAAGGGAGCGACGCGTCTCTACCGTATTGTTTTGATATTAAACTGTAAACATCATTATTCGGCATGGAATAATGTTTGAAACTACACGGTATTGTCATGACTATGAATGAGATTAAATGGAAATTAATCAGACGCCTACTTTATGAGCAAAGTACATACAGGATAAGCTGTAAGTATACAAAAGCGGACATAAAAATAACTTCTTTATGGAATTGGTACTTACAAAGGGACTTTATGGAAACTCCCTAGGACAAATTTACATAAATTATACCTATTAAATCACTGATAAAAGGCCACCACGTCAAAACGGAATCCCATAGGAAACTCCATCATAAATAGAGGAAGCCTGCTAAGGCAGTACGCGCCATATTTTCAATCCTTGCCATTTCAGGCATCCTTCCCTTAATAAAAACGATCGTTCAGAAATGATGGACAGCGCCGGGTATCGGCCATTGCTCCTCCATCTTGCATTAAGGAGGTAAAGATAGAAAATGGTTTCCGAACGTTTATGTTAATAAGTTTATCAAACTAGCTATTGATCGAAACTTGAGAAATAAGCAGCAATTACATAATCCATGTTCATTGACGATCAAAGGATACCACTGCTAAGCCTATTTCTATTTATTTATTTTTCTAAGGAAAACTTACAGCTTAAGTTTATGGAAAGATGCTAAAAGTATGTAGTTGAAAGCCAATTACAAGATTACAAAAAATACTAAATGTTGCAGTAGCTATACGTTACTAAACAAAAAACAAAATAATTCTTTTTTTTCCTACAAAAAGGTCGGAGTTAAGTTACAGCCACACCGATACACAGAAATATGCGAATATCCTGCGAAATATGTGACACCGACAAAGTGGACCATTTAGGGTTGAGTTAACACACATTTGTTAACATGTCTTGACCCGACCCTTCCAGCTTATCATTTACTAACCCAATATAGTACACGCGTTGGCTTATGACAAGTTTCATTGACTACTAAAAAGAGAAAAACGGATGGCAGAATAGTAGAATACTCCTTCTTAGTTTACAATCACAAGCATATTAGGAATAATAGGATAAAACATATTATTATGAAGATACAACCTCCAGTAGTGGAGAGGCACTGGAAGTAAAAAATAAGTCAAAAACCTACTTTTATACTATTGGTAAGATGAAACTCAATACCACGGAGATGACTTGTGATTGCGAGTGATCCCATTCGTATTCAAAAGATAATCGTATAGAGACGTCACTATAAAAAAAGCTTTTACCTCCTCGGCTGCCAACAGTTCAAAATAACATGATTATTATTCTGTTAATCAACTCGTATAGTGCCACAAACTTATCTGTTCCGGTGAGAGCGAACTAAATTGGTCCATATAATCTATGTCAATATGAAATTCATTTAGTAAGTAATGAGGTATGGACCAATTTAGTTCGCTCTCACCGGAACAGATAAGTTTGTGGCACTATACTGACCTGAAACAGACAACATTATTGGGTAAGTAAAGTGTGACGGGTACCTATTTATAATATTGAAAGTAGTTCTCAGCTAAGAGATGATAGAGATTTCAAGATTTTGAACAAATACCTAAGTAATCAACTTATAGTATATTATGAAAATTCAAACTAGCGAACTCTACATGACGTGAAAGTCGTCAAACATTAATCCCGATAGTTCCAAAAATATATGATTGCTTTTTAACGAGAAATTTTCAATATGAATAAAAAAATCAATCTTTTTAGTTTATGTTATTGCTATTGTATCGATCTATTAAAGAAAATTAAGTACTTTAACACTTTCCCTTTAATCTTTCAACAACCAAGTTATGTTAATTGACCATTTCAAATTTCGTTATATTTTATTTTTATTGGCCGCATAGTGCTACGAAGTTTTGGTGTTAAAGTGTTAATGATATTTTCTACCTCTTTATGTTTTTATGATGATAGTTAATTAAGAATTTATATCTCTGGTTCTCCTCGTGTAATCGAAGCGATGAGTTTATATCTCTCATGTTACCGTACACTGCGGTTTCATAGGACATTACGCATTATTATTTACTTCTGATTATGTTTTAGAGTCATTGTAATGTGATAGTTTTTGTGTGGTCTCCCCTTTATTACTGGCATAAATTATATCTGATGTAGCTGTGGACATTATATTCATATGATAGGTGATTATAAATTAGATATAGAGACCTTAATTGTAATTCATTAATTTATTACAATTCTATACCTATTCTATCGTAGTTTTACCAGAAAGTAAAAGATCGTCGTAGATGGTTTACATTTTAACTAAATATTATTTATACATTATTTTATAACTCTATGTCTCCATGCATTCCAATATTACGAGTGTTTTTTTTTTTAGGTTTTTGTAGGTATTTACATAAATTGTTATAATAAAACAATTGACGGAAGAAGATTGCAGTTGAAGGAACCAAACGGATACACTTTCGTTTTTATAAACTATCAAAATTACCCATGGCTATAGAAAAACAGTAAGTTTGTTTGTAAACATTGCACCGAGCATCTAGAGGTTACTCTATACCGAGGAAAAACGAACGAACGAGGCAATCGGCACGTTTAATACGACGAGATCCTGGCTCGCTCAGCAGCGGTCCGAAACTTCGTTTTTCGTCTATATAAAGTGACCCCCCGGCCGTGGCTGTAACGAGCGTGGAAAGTCTCTGGCAGCGCTGCACGGTCGCGATCTCTTGCAATGTCAATTCTACGCTCTTCAATCCAGCTGTCAGCCGTCTGTCACATATCTAGCCGAGGAGTGCTTGTAGAGTGCCATTAAAATGCGGGACGCACGCACCGACTCGAGTCTCAAGTTACGCGCCCCAGTGTGCGGGTTGCTTTACAGCGCGCTATGCTTCACTGCAGAATTACTTAGTTTCAATGTCATGGATGATTGTGGCTATGAATTTTAAGTTTGCCGGATTACTGCAGATGATAAAGATGGATTTATTGATCTTGTAGTGATGTATTTGTCTATTAAAAAAATACAATCGGTAATGAGTAAGTAAGAACTTATTCTTACTTTATGATATGGATTTTATGCATGTTACTGACGTTACATTAGCTTCTGAATTATCTTAAGGGTCTGCAAGGGGGAATCGAGGGTTGGCATTGTCATAGAATTATGTAGTAAACGATGCTCTACAACCTTGAAAAAAATCACACAGGTAGCCGAAGAGTCTAGCTAGGTGCTGAATGATTCGAATTCAAGTAAATGATTATGGATAACTGTAAATAAAATTCAGAATATGACGAAAAACCAGAAAATCACACTCCCGTATTGTAACAACTTTGTCGTAATTATTAAGAATTTTCATATGATTTTTATCATATTATAAAGTTAAAGGCTTGGACTAGGCGCTAAATACCTTGTTTTTTAATAAACACACACTTATTTTGTGTAAATTAATCCCAAACTTGAGGTTTAGGCAGCACTGACAGCTCGCGATCTTATCGTGTACAGATACAAAATCACTGCACATTGGTTGTCATTGCACTTTTTCAACTTTTATGACACCAACATAATTTGATTTGAAATTGAGGAAGCATAATTCTTCCAGTATATTCAATACATTAAATTAAATTAGATAGTGTGCAATATTCTCGTGACATTACAGTCTCGTAAAGGTCTGATGAGGAGCAGAAATATAGCGAATGGATCTAAGTGATGACAATACGCACGAACATTAGGTTAGGGATCAAAAATACAGTCTCTTGGTGCTGGTTGAGGTATGGTCTCGTGAGGATCTGATGAGGGCAGTAACACGGTGGTGGCTCAATTTTATTTCAAAGATGTTAATAGCTAAAAGCATCGAGTTATCCTAACTAATATTATAAATGCGAAAGTAACTGTGTCTGTCTGTCTGTCTGTCTGTCTGTCTGTTACTCTTTCACGCCAAAACTACTGAACGGATTTGAATGAAATTTGGTATACATGCGGTGTAGACCCTGGCAAAGAACATAGGGTACTTTTTATCCCGGAATTCCCACAGGAAAACTTTTTAAAGCGAAGCGAAGCGCGCGGGAACAGCTAGTAGGCTATAAAGTATGTTTTTCAGAGAGAGAGAAGGAGATTTTATTTTTCCTCTGGATGTGTTAGGTTTACTGGGTTTACTAAGTTCATTCTGTTAATGGCATCAAGTTGTTATGTGTTCATTAGTAATAATTATTTATTAACAAAATGCTGTTGGTTCTCCACGAAAATGTAAAAATAAAAATAAAATAAATAAAAATAAATTCGTAACGTAAAATTGTCAATGACGGAATTTCTTCTATAGACAGTAGCCACAAAAAAAACAAACGATAGATGGCGTGATTTGAAGATATATTTATTCGTCACATAGACAGCAACAACAAAAAAAATACAGATTTAATGAAAAGAAACACATACTTATACAAAACAACAAAGAAAAAAAAGGATACACATCAAAATAACTGGAAAAAATATAAGCCCCAATTTACTTGTGTGGGACAGGGAGTACCATAATATTTTTTTTGGGGTACTCCCCATCTATGCGAAATATCAGCTTGATATCTTTACCCGTTTCTGAGAAAAAGGGCGGTGACAGACAGTCAGTCAGACAGACGGACAACAAAGATATCCTATAACGGTTGCTTTTTTTCTTTTGACGTTCGAAACCCTAAAATTAAGTAAAAATATTATGCTGCTACCAAAAAATGTACTTAAAGGTATTGAAAAAGCGGTATACAGGGTTATTGGCAAGTAGACCTGATCCTTTCAGGAGGTGATAGAGGAAGGCATTTCCAGTCGATTATACCATATAATGCATTATCCGAAACTTAACCATTTCTAAGATATTTAATATTTAAAGATTTTTTGAATTTTTGCCAAAATTTCATGTTTAAAACCGAAAATAAAAAAAACTAGCCATATTTCAATACTTTTTTTGTTTGTTTTGAATTAGTAACATCTTAATAAACTTATTAAAATAATCAAATGTGCATTATTTGACTTAAATTAGACACAATACCTCAAAATAGATAAACATTTTTTAAAAATATTCAAAACCTAAAAAGAAATAAGTTAAATTAAAAAAGAATTTCATACAACCATTTTTTGTTCACTTCAGCTTAAAAACATTGTCAACTTATAAGCTTTCAAATGAGATATTTCAATATCAAATCGATTTAGGTATCACCAAGATATGGCCAAAACAATCAGAAAAGGTGGACAAAATTCAACAGAAAAACTAACAAAATTAGCGCAATTTAAAGGTAAAAAGTGTGATGGTTTTCAGTCCTGTTCACTTTAGTATGGAAACCCCTGTTGAGTTTTCTTGACAAGTCCCAATGTTAATGGAAAGTATCGTAGGCGGGGACCAGCAGAGGGTTCACCATTTAGCTGAATGTTACTTAGAAAACGGCCTTGAGTGGCGGTCAAGTTGTTCCCCGCCTGCGATACTTTCCATTAACATTGGGACTTGTTTTCATGTTTTTAGCGTACAGTCGGGTTTTTCGTTTGTTTATAATTGTATTTTTTTATTTGTAACTTTTTAGTTGTTTTTATTTTATGAAATTTTACGTCAGTAGTTCATGATCATTTTTTATTTCAATAATTTTGGTGTTGTTATTTAAATACCTTCAATATGCATATTTTTGTAATGTGAAAATCAAGCCCTTTCATTTGATACCTTACACGGCAAAGTTGAATTATTATTTTTTCGATCATCACGTTATGTCCTCTAGAGGGCGCTATGTACATTTTAATGGAACGTCACATAGCCTATAACCATCGCGCCATCAATACGCTTCTAACAATACCTCATACATCAAAATAGAAACTTTGTTGGACATGTGACTTTTAACCATGGAAAACGAATATTTTTTTTCGCGAATTTGCAAATCTCGTAGAACAAAAGTTGTCCAGAATGACTCCTTGAGTCATCCCCTTTTGGCTTAGTATAGCCCTTTTGCGACACTATGTATTTACTTTGCTTTGTCGTCCGGGTTCAGTTGGCTGGAGGATGCCCGAAACTTATTATCTACACTTTAATACTTGTAGTTACCTTTCTACAAGTAAATACTCGTACCACATTTGTTTGAGAAAGCTAATCGGGTTCCGAGTACAGAGTAAAGTGGCACCCCTATTAATTTCTACTCTTTCCTGGTGCCTACCAGTGTAAGTAAGAATTATACTTACTTACCCTAAAATCACCCAAAATGTACTTGAACATAATTGTCAATAAAGTTGGCGAGTAAAAGTTTATCGACCCACTGTGCAAACTTACATGTGTGCGTGTCACTGCGTGTGCTGTGTGAAGAGCATTGAAAACCCAAAATTGGCGCGGCACGTCACCCTGTACGGGCCCTTAATGAATAATAATGATATATATAAATATATATTTCCTATTGTAGATTATGTATGAACAACTATTGAAGACCTACATCAGTATTGATGAGATACATCAAAACCATTGTTCATTTTGATCAGTTGATTACTATCGACTTTGTCATGCTCTAAAGGACAATGCGTGTTCGAAACACCGGCCATAAACAAAATGATACTTCTTTATCTACATTCCACAGTGTCGGGTTTCTAATATGAATCAACATTCCCATCAACACGATTGTCCCTCGCCATGAAAATAACAGGACCTGACTGACTCCTCTGCCATCACATTAAAGGCTGTTATGACTTGTGGCAAAATTAAAATTAATACCCTCAAAGGACATTTTAGGTGAACGTAGTATGGCAAAAATATTTAAGTACCAGGTAAATAATTATGATTTTGCTTATTTTCCACGACAACAGTACCAATAGGGCTGCAATGGCATTGTCCATAATTATAGAATGGCAGCTAGGCATACTGTGATTTGGTTTCACGCTCCGTGCTCCGGTGGAAGCGCGTACGTGTCGGTATAATCCCTCGCGGCAACTAAATCTGTCGAAAGTATTTTTTCCCTCCGCCAACGCAGCTGCACATTGCACCATTTTTATTCCCAACAATCGTGACAACCCTACGACGTGATTCGCGTTACATTTTAACAATTTCCGCACAAAAATGTTCGCAATTTTTCGCTGCACCAAATTGAATATGCAAAAAGTGAACCAGAATTGCACAATTGGTTTTAGTTAGTTTTGTGAACTTCATTAAGCTTGATAAATCACTGTGGTTGGATTTGTAAAAGTGGATTATGGGATTTGTAGATGAGTAGAGTACCTTTTAGGAGATAACTTATGCATTTTATCAGTTATATGTACTTACCTACATTTGATAGAAGGTTTAAGTAGGCGTAGATTTAAAAAATATCGACAAAAACGTAATGTCATCATGACACAATCGCCAAGCCTATTTAAAATGATGAGAACCATAAAAGAAAATGAACCAAGCCGCAAATAAAAGCAAAAGTGTTGACACAAATGTCAGCAAAATTTAATAGATTCGCCTTGGCATCGCATTTATTCAAGCGAGACTATCAAAAGACAACATTACAGCAAAAAGTGGACACAATCTAGGCAATAAAACCGACTGAAAAGTGAAGTAGTCGGTATTCTGAAATCGAGGTCGCTCTAAAGAATCTAAAGGAACAATGAATGGAGTCAAATGAAACTATCGGTGCTTTTGTAGTTTATACAGAGTGCAGTAGTGCGGTCGGCCACAATTGATTCGGTATTGATGTTATTGAGCGATCCATCGATGACGGTTGTGAAAATAGGGCACCCAATGTCACTAGTCGTAGAGCCGTGTATTGATGAGTCCTTTTGTTACAATGCAGATTTAAAAGCTGTTGGTGTTTGTAGTGATTTAGATATTTGTCAATCAATATTAAAAGAAGAAGCTTGAAACAAGTTCAAGGTTAGAAAACTCATATCCGGATCCTCTAAAACAATTCACCCGGATAAAAATAAATCGCAGCTCGCGCCATGTTTAATTCATAAACGGCACAAAGAAGCGCCAGGAATGCTAACTCCATTTCAGTAGATCTTTCTCGATAAAGAGGAGATGCGAAGAGGAAGCCTCCGAATACGAATGTCCTAACAAAAAGACAGTAAACCCGACAAGGTTCAGTTGCGGCGCTGTTATCAAATGTTCCCTCTGCTCTATTTTCCTTTGCATTTCCGGCCCTCAGTTTTAGTGCTCCATCTACGTTTAGAGTTATCCTAAGGTAGGCGAAAAGGCCGTAAAATCTTTTCCTGTCTGCAAACGGGTGCATCGGAATTTGATTGAGAGAGAAATTTGCAGTTGCTTTGCTCTATGTATTTCACATTTGCATTTGTTTACATGTCTTTGCATTGGGTTGAGTAAACTCAGTAGTTTATTTACTTACATGAATAAAGAATCAGGTTGGGAGCAGTATAACTACTGACTTCATATTAAAACATACAACATTTTTTTGATCACCGGAGCGCTTATGAAAATTGTGTTGTGAAAATTACGTGAAAATATTTTATGCGGATAAAACACCATCCACACAACATATTAGCATGTGAGACGATCGGGGCGTCGTAAATTTTTATCGCGAGGGGCATGCCGCGGGCGCCACGCACGCCGCCGCCGCCGCCGCCCCGCGACCCGCGAACGACGCAGGCACACGCTCCGCCATTGTTTTTCGGCGGCAAAATGTTACGTGACGTACGTACTGATGTCATTTACGGAGTTCGCGAGACATAAAACACACACCTTGTGACACACATTTGGCAAATAACCCAATTTGGGGACCAATAGGATGTGAAATCATAAAAAGCTTTCAATGTGTTACGAGAATATACGTTTTTACTAGGGAGCTGCGTGTTGCCGAGCCTCGTAAAATATTACCGGCGGAGCGATTGTTTGTTTCTGTATCCATTACCTTTAACCCACTTCCACGTTTGAACCGGGGTTGTAAGTAGATACCGTACCGTAAGTTAATCGTTCGTTTTCATAATTATTGGGCCTGTCAATAACAAAGTGTATACAGAACAGAACAATACAAATCAAACAATTATATCGTCGAGATAGACGTAACAATAGTAGCGAACATTTCACGGAGGTTATCGCGCTGTGACAAGCTCGGACATTACCTTCTTTGTCCCAGTTCGACTTGCGAAACTGACATTATTGTCCACTAAGCAGACCTAATAGAATCACTGTTTTCAATCAATTGCTACTGTTTGAGATATTTATAGCTATCGTTACTCTAATATCATTGGACAGATGGACAGTTTAAATGCTGCTGTAGGAATAACGCAATGTAGGGGAAAGATGTACGGTTCTTGACATTGATTAATGTGCTGCCTAGGATGTAAAGAAACATTAGTAAAGATGGCGTTAGAGAGTTTCTTATTGACTTTCAACCAAAATATGAAGATTTATTAATGAAGAAGACAAGGGCCACAGTTGAAATATTACCTTCGAAGTCGTTAACCATGTTCAAACACTAGCACACCACCAGCAAAGCACATTTATCTAAAATCGAACACGACATGTTTTCTAAAGCCGAGAAAAACGGTAGAAGACAAGTAAATGCACAACCATGTAAAGGGTCCCGTTGAATTCCTTGCGATGGCGCGGCGGCGCGCGCGCGACTGTGGACCGTGGATCGTGATCCAGACTGGAGCCGACCCGCCATCTCCATTTTGGGAAGTGGACCCTGTCCGCGGCTGTCGCGGGCATTCTTCGCGCTCTTCGCAGAAACCGAGGGCCCTGGCGCGCGGTCAATACCGTACACAGAGCCGGTCATTTTTCCTTTAAAGGCACAATAAAACTGCTGCGGTACTGACTAATTGTTATATTCAAAGCTTTAAACATACATTCTCTTACGATATTTCTCCACTACTTTAACAAAGTTGTCTGCTCAGTAATAAAGATAACAGAACAGCAATCCTGGAAACTGAATGTCCAATCCCGCTTTCATTTCAGGAAGCCCAACCCAGACCGGGCGATGTAAATCATCTGATCGCGCGTCAACCGGAAGGCGCAGATTGCAATCGCGGACGACACGCGACGCGGATAGCTAAACGAGTGTCGATAGCTTAGCGATAATGTTGTCGCAGTTAATAACCACTTGCTTTGCGTGCTGCAGCTGGATTATATCTTTGGCTGACGACGCTGGACGCGGCGTGGACAGCGCTTCAAGGAGCTGCTATTTATTGACTCTACGCAAGAATATCTATTGCGACAGAAGATGTAAGGTCTGCAGACAGTAGCGTCAGTATTTCATTTTAAGAATGCATACTTACATGCAATATAAGAAGTAACTTTAAACATGATATAATGATTATGATGCAGGAACAAAATATCGAATCACTAGGTAATATAAATACCGTTAATCAAGAATCGTGTGAACATCGAATTTCGAAAGGCTACATCTAATTCTTTCCCATGCATAAATCAAAATCAGTAATGGGCGAAGAGCTGCAACTTTAATTAGACGTTTTTAAAATACGCGTGTTTTGTTTATATTATTTGCTTTACGCAAAACATGGAGTAAGCGGCGGCGGCGGGCGGATCACATGGGAAAGGCAAACATGCTAATCCAATGACAAACACTGGACGTCCGCCATTGTTCAAGGCACTGACGATTTTTTATTGTAAGTATAAAGTACTTACATAAAATATACATATTTTAAAATTATGTTTTGTATTTAAATGCATTAAGTATCACGGGGTTCTTTAAATTTCCAGCAAGGCAAACAACCGATTAGGTTTTAGTAGGATTTAGGTCAAATGGAGTAAGGACCTCAGAAAATGTCACGAAATCACTTTTTCGCAATACAAACATATTTGAACCATCCGAATTCTCAAAACAGAATTAAAAGCTGCGTCAACAACAACAAATGCAAAGAACGAATTCATTTCGTGACTGCACAGCGCGATAAATTCCACTGATAACGAACGCCGTATGCCCTCGGTAACAGGGTCTAGATTTCCTTGGCGAAGGCGGATCGTTACGCATGTAATCCGGTAATCCGAACCTTTGGAGCACGTAATAAGCCCCTGATATATAATTCAGTGGCCAGAAACACGACAGGCGTTTTGTCGGGCCCATCCCATCAGTCTTCGTGGAAAACACCTGTCCCGGTGAAAATGTGAAAGAGGCACGAAAAACTCGAATAAATACGTTAACGGTAAAAACATGGTGATTTTGAAAGGAAAAGCTGAGAGATGTTTGAGAGACATGCGGATGAATCATTATCAGGTGTGCCATCATTCTGGTAAGTACTTACATACATTATTATGTAAATAAACCATGTAGGCGTTGTCGGGAATACCCGTGGAAATAATAATGTGTACCGACCAACCTACTGACTGTGTCCTTGTTTCAAGAGAAGAAATGATACAAAACATTTCATGGTATCACACTTGAATCAACAAGGAAAAATTGTGGTACATAAGGTAGGTAAGTACTTACGTTCAGAACTGATACTTTACCAATATTGCAAAGGTGCTATTACATTATATCCTTACCCCTTTATTCATAAAAAAGTCACTGGACGCTTTAGCTATTGAACTGTTATTGACAAAACAGTTAAGGGGGTTAAAATATTTTATTAAAATAATTTTGATGTAGGGACTTAGAGCATAGTACATAGGTACAGTACTCTTGTTGAAGTACGTTGTTGAATTTATAACTACATAAGTATTCTATATACCTACATACATTTACACATCCAATGTAAATTGTTATGCTACACGTTAAAATCGTTGTTGATTTAAAATGCACACTCACTTTGCGAACACAAATGCACTCCGAGAACACTGGCCGCCAAAAGCGCAATGTAATTGGATTAAAAAAACCTTTTCCAAAGCATATCCCTCTGTTTCTACATTATACTTGCAAGACGAGCAAATAGTCATTTCACATTTGGTTGCTGGACAAATAACGGAGGTAGTTTCGCCAGACGACGGTGTTTGCGGAGCCAGCGTTATTGGCGTTTTCATTTAACAACCCGTAAAGCTGCATTGTGCACGCTGCCTTATGTCGCTCTCATTTATTTAACTTCAACAAATCGTAAATTTTAATATCAGTAATTCTAACATAGAGTTTGCGTATCACCTATGACTACGCCTTGTTTAGAACATTAATAGTCACCCATGGTCACAGTGTTATTTGAATCAATTATCAAAATTATACCTACATAGACCCTGTCAACCAACGCTATATGGTCGTCTTTCATAGGTTTAACAAAGTAATCGCACCTAACATTAGCCGTAATATATCGATATATATACAAGCGATGCAGTAGCAGCACTAAATCTTACTTACACTCCTCAGAATCGTGAATAGAGCATAAACTTTATCAATAAAGGTCATGTCACAAACATGACTCGGCAGAAGACACGACGAACTAAATATTCAATGTAGTAATAAGAAAGTCTGTCTCGTGAATGTATCAAAGGCAAATATTTCGCGGTAAGTCCCATCGCCCCCGGCCCGTCAGGTATTCAGCTCACAATAACTTTAGATTGGTTTGCTTTGTAGCTCTTGTAGCTGTATTTTATAGGTCTTTTCAGTTAGGGTTTTTTTGGAATTAAACGTAAATACAGAATTTCTAACTTTTAGTTAAATTAATTGGCTACTTATAAATTTTTAAAGCGTATTTTTAATAGTAACTAAAGTTTTCAAGGGGCATAATCACAACATTGATATTCAAATTCACACATTCCTATCCAAAAATCGATAGGCGGGTGCGGTCACCACGAGACGGCGGGGCGCCTTTAATTCAATCCGGTCAAGAGCAGAGGGTGTCTATTGCCTCGCCCCGCCATACATTACGCCTAGCACCTCTCCTAGGCCGGGTTATAACGGCAATGACTTTGGCCCAACTGCCAACCCCGGCCTATCATAAATTCACCAGCGTTACAAAAGTGTCTGCTCTAATTAAGTCGGGATCTGTATGAATATCTCACGGTTTAAGAGGTTTAGAGGAACAAATAAGCCCGAACAGCCTACTTGAAAGCAAGTGCTGCTTGAATATTCATTTCGATTATTGTTTTCGGTTCTGGAGAAATCGAGCAGTGACCCGAAGGATTATATATCTGTCTGTATTCTTTATTTGCCAGCTTAATCCAAATGCTCTCGTATTCCAGACCATTTCAACGGGCGTTTCAAACGGCGTAAAAATCCAGCTTTTATGCAGCTCATACACCTAGTTGCTTTAAGTGCTCCGTGCGAATGAAGCTAGGTGAACGAACGCCGCCCAATCGCTAAAACTCTTTGAACTTTCGCTATTTATTTCCGTTTCCTTGTGCAATCGATAACCATATTTCTACTCGTGGTGACACAAACGGCGATGGCTCCCGAAGGGGGCGATATTGTGTGGCTGCCAACTCAAGTATATCAGTGGATATATTTTTAGTTTCTATTAAAATCTTCTTAGCTATAAAATATAAAATGCAATGCTAACTCATTTTCTCACAACATTTCACTTAACCCAGGGTTCACGTAACGTGAACTATCGCTGACTGTATAAGTAGCTTACCTTTTCAGCCATCGGAGATTAAGTTAAACCTCTGACAAAATTGTCAAGAGTTTCTAAAGCTTTTACCTTGTCGCTGCTCATAATGAGCATCTAAAGTTTATTGACGGGCGCCACTGAAGTTAATTGGTCCTCCGGCAGGTCTCAGCGTAATTGCACTTTAGAAGAATCCGTCAGGTGCCCCCAACAATCGGCCCAGACGTCGCCCCGTTCGACGCACACATAACGGGCCTCCCCCGTGATATGTGAGCGGCTCCAAATAGGTAAAAGGTTTTCAACATCTGCTCCCTCGTGCAATATTAAAAGATATACGAAGTGGGCGGGAGTTTATAAAAAATGTCGGTAGGAAGGAAACGCCTCGCTATTATGCCTGCACGGAATGCGTATTACACGCGCTCTTGCCTTACGAGTGTGTACTTACCTTTATTAGAATTTGAGTATTTAGGCACTTAGTACGTGAAGGTAGGGACTTCGTCTCTATTCTTGCTCTTGACTTGAAATCCTTTTTATTTATCTACTAAAAATATGTCAGTCAATGAGTGCTTTTCAGTTTTCTCCTCTTTTTAAGCATTGAGCTATCATTAAGTATACCTACTTCAATGGTATTATGTACCTATAAGTGCTGTGGTGTGGTTAGTATAAAATAAAAACTGTTGGAAGTTAAACGTTGATTTGCAATAAGCTCATTGCCGTGCGGTGTTATTCGTTAAAAATTCACCCGCGCCGGTAGCGGTGCGAGTTCGACCAATCCTATTACCCGCGCGAAACTCTGGAAATTCTAAACCGATTATACTGAATTGAAAACATTAAGTACTTTTCCGATTAAAGCGACCTCACAAAAACAAAATCGAACCTTATTTCACCGGCATTTAAATCCAGTACCCGTATCACGAAAATTCGAGCTAACGAATAGAATCGAATGCGAGTGCGACTATTGTCAACTTGACAGCACTTTCGAACACTTTTTACCTTTCGAATGAGTTTCGAAAAGGATGACCACAGAGTACATAATATTATTCTGACAATGACCTATGGAATGATAGCTGTCAAACTTTCGCAAATCTATACACCGCCATTTTGTTGTTGACAGGTTGACAGCACTTTCGAATAGACTATCGAATAGAATGTGCTGCGTTTTTTCCGGATCGCTCTACAGTTTCGGCCCGCAGAATAATGATTAGGAAGTCAAAGATAAAATTTGGTTTAAAATTATTTACGGAAAACTCTTATTTTGCACGCTTTGCAAAAGAGGGCGCAGATTACGAAAGTTTGATAACTTTTCGATTTTGATGACAAACCTCTTGAACGAGCCATGTGTCCGTGATTGGGGTGTTGATTATTGAATCTCACTCGGTCGCGGCCGAAACAAACTTCTGAAAGGCCCCACTCAGTATAAGCATTTGATAATTTCGAAATATTGAACGGCGACGGCCTGTCATTTCCATGGCACGTTTTTAAGTACAAAAGCAAGAAGATACCAGCAGCATTGCCAACAGGGTCATTAAAGCTAAGTATAATTACTTTTCATCTTGAACCTTTGTCCCGTAAAGTCACATCCGTCTCTGGATGTTACGTCAAGGCCGAGGCTGGTCAGTTACTCGGACAGACAGACAGACAGACACACAGAAAGGTGAGCGACGAGGAAGGCTCTTGCGGGCGTCGTGCAAGCGTCGTGACTACTCGTGACTCACGCTTCTGGTTCGAAAGTGACAACGTGTGCTGGTACACTCGATAACTCAACTGCGATTAAAACAGTTGAATTAAGCTGATTCCTAAACACGACTGATCTCCAACCCGTCGCCTGGGGTAGAACTACGGGTATTCAATCGATAAATAGAGTGGTAATTATACGATGATTTGAGTATTTAATTATACGATCTGTCTAGATATGAGTGAATTCAAGAAGATAATAAGATGAATAAAATTAACGACAATATTATTGTCAACTAAATTGAATATGTATTTAGAGAGTAACTTATCAATTATCACAAAATTTAATAACGGAATTTGGACCTAAATGACGTAAGTGAGTCAAGAATGTCGTCGGATATGGACGTCATACGAAATGCAGAAGCTTCAATACCTCACACGAACGCCAGTGACTCATATAGTCTCTATTAACATGATAATTTATGATTAACACTCCAAAGTAATATCTTTTAACTATGTAATAATAAATAAGCGTGTCTTAGGCCCGTGTACAGACTGTACAGGCTATAAATCAACGAAACCGTAAAGTCTTAGTCGATAATGTGATTTGTGTGTCAATTTAATATTAATATCAAATATTGGAGATCAACGAGTAAGCGACTAGCTTACAGCTACATATCTTTATCAGTTTTTATTTGTGGATTACGGGAATATGTAGTTATAAAATAAAAACATACATGTAGGTAATTTCTTGTGCCTAAAAAAATCAAACGTAAATAAATATACTCCAATGTTTTTATAATGTAACAACTTTTACTAGTGTCAAACATTGGCCGTAACTGTACTGTATTGTTATCCAAAGTGGTAATAGACGTCACATCAAATACTTCCAGTTAAATCCGGCTTGTAAGTCTTCGGCCTTAGTTATTTAACTGATTAGCGGCGTGACAACTCACTCTAGTGAACGCCGCTCACGACTGTACCTCCAAATCTTTTGTTTCGTTACGTAATCCCTTAATTACACCGATCAATCTCTGACAGAACTGTCTTCGGGATATATTCTATCACCGTCGGTATCACGGTCTAGTTAGCGCCTTTAAAATTGTACTTAGATAATCGTTTTTGCTCTCGACAGCTTGATTATGTTGGGGTCCACCAAAACGCACTAGGCCCGCGTGGTGGACTAGGCCTAAAACCCTTCTTTCATTGGAAGGAGACCCGTGCCCCAGCAGTGGGGACGTGATGGGTTGTGATGAATCGTTTTTAAGTTAATGTCAGACAAATGTCGAAGAAATTCTTACGATATGAGTCGGCCGGTTGGCGCAGTGGCTAGTAATTGCAACTGTTCATTCCCCGGCCGGGCCAGATATTTGTTCTCGGTTTCGTTCTGGATCCATAATCTATACACAAAATATCCTTCCACCCTAAGGTTGTCTTGAAAAAATCGCTTTAAGCGATAAGACCGCCTTCTTTGTACATATTTGTTAGTATTTAAGTTTTGTAAGTTTATTTTATGTGTGTGTGTACAAATAAAGAATATTCTATCTATCTATCTATCTATCTATACACACTGTAAATCTGCAGTGTGTAAAGCCAGTATCAAAATCAAAGTACAGGATAAGCATCATGTACGTACTTAGTAGATATGTAAAACATTAAAAACTTCTTGCAATTATTTATTTCCTGCAATTCTACGCTACGATAAGGCTCTACAATCTACATCCTATCACATGTACAATTTGAGGAAATCCAGATGATTAAGAACGTACGTGCTCGCGAAAAAGATCGCTGACTATCGTTATTAGCAAAACATACAGTCCGATTAATTATAGCTCACTCAAAAGGAACTGTTTGCGTAACAACACTCGCACTCGGCACTTTACGCGTGCACGGAAGCGGAAACCGTGACATTACAATAACGACACGAAACTTCTGACGGAGACCTAACAAGCACGGAGACCAGGGGGTCACTCTATATGACGAAAAACGAAGATTCGGAGCGCTGCTGTGCGAGCCACGACTCTGTCTAGTTGTATCAGACGTGCCGATTGCACGACAACTCCCGTTCGTTTGTTTTTCGTCAGTATAGAGTGACCCTCCTGTTACCGGCCGCGGCCCTATTACAGGTGACAACGGGCAATACTTTAGCATCTAAATATAGGCCTCGGGCCCACTTGGCTGATTTTTTTGCTAGTGACTTGGGCTCTGTTAGTGTATCACGGTGAATCTTGAATAGGGTATTGTGAATACGTAGTTTTGGTCATCAAATTCTTTTACTATATTATATATATTTAAATATTAAATTATTATCAAATTGTATTATCTGTGTTAGATCTAAGTCTACCTATTTCTTAACTTAATTTTCACTATCTGTGTGCTTGTCTGGAAGAGATTACTTTTAGTAATAAAAGGCCGCCGATTGTTTTATTTATTTTCTGTACTTAATAAAGAGCATTTTACCAAGCATAAGATAATAATGTACATTATTAGTTATGTTATATTGCGCCCAATACTAATAACACAACTTAACTTCCGAACAGCTCTCCCTTATCAAAGTCTCCGACTTCAGGCCAAGACAAAACACGTATTCTATTACAGCTTTCAGAAATGCGGCATATTAATTTCCCAGACATGGAGCGGCACCCATTTGCATAAGATACTCAGTTAGTGCTGGCAGTCATGAGCTTGAACTCTGGGGCAAGGCAAAGGGCCTGCTATTGTCTTACCAAGTTTTCGTGATGGATAGTCGATTTAGCGTTCAAGGATTACAAAAAATCTTTGAAAGCCACAAATAAACTAACAACCCCTTTCTTGTGTATAATTTATCTCCTCCGAGGCAGTCTGGAAGAAATTAGTCTTAGTAATAAGGCTTCCAATTGTACCTTATATGTTGTGGATTTCTTTAATTTATTATAGGTTATAAAAAGTTAAACGTAACTCTACGTAGTTCATTAAATAGTATCAGAAAATAAATGATCGAAGCTGCGAATCGTCCTAAAGTCTATAAAAGCTCGGTACGGCTATAGAAAGCTCATAGATCTACATGTAAAGCAAAGCAGTATTAGTACTTATAGGTATAGGTAATTGATTAGTGTACTGCCCACTGGAAACTCGTTGTCATAATACAAGAGTCGGTGAGCTAAGATAATGGAAAGCCTCTGTGACTGCTTTGGTCCTTCGATTCCCACACGACCAGCCATCCATGTGGGATGTTTAAAACATACGCTGTGTTCTGTCTTCCTAGTACTATTATCAGAGGAATTATCAGTTGACTGTGTTCTGCTTGGTATTTATTGTACGGCAGCGTACCTACTACCTACCTACCGTACTGTTAGTTGGATTTTATTAGTCTGATATTCGAATGATTTTTATGTACGCGATAGACCTTAGGCGGGTGGCGGGTAGTGGTTGGATGAGGAAGGCCGAGAACCGAGTGTTGTGGCGCTCATATTTTACCTATGAATCTACTTTATTTCTCAAAACCTAATACGATAACATCGCACTAAAACGTACACATTTAGAAAGATATGTTTCTACTTATATTTCCTACTCATTAATTGGTCGGGCAGTTAGCACAAAAGAATGTCTGCAACCAAAACACATTGTTAATGTTAAATTGAGCCAAAGGAAGAGTTGGAACATCACATTGTGTTGAAAACGGTAGCGCCGGCGCGTGACTCACGACTGCGGTTTAATCAGTTGAGAAAGTCATACAAAATACTTATTTATTTGCCGAACATAACCTTAAGGGCACGGGAGTATACAGTATAGTCCTACTCTGCAGTTAATAAGTTTCATAGGCAGGTAGCCATTTAGGTAGTGAATTATCATTCCATTCCAGAATTACGTTTTTTGATTGGTATTTTTTTCCATCTGTCGAGGACAACAATTTTATCAGACTAAAACGAATTGAGACACAAACGAACTCACTTTTTGACATCTTTTATGAGCACACCAATGCCGTTGAAACGCTTCTCGTTTATATTTTGTACATTCACTTATAAACAATATCGCATCAAGAGTACCGTGGGCGTCCAGTTATTGTTCTTTTTACACAATCCTCTGTTTTATTACACGTTTTATTGTCGAATGCCTCATCCGCGTACTATCCGATAAAATCAATATTATTGCTCGCCAACACGAGCCCCTGCTCTTTGCATTCGATTTGAGCGGGAATAATGCTGATCCGACCACAATGTTATTTGTACTTGTACCTGGCTGCGTCTGATGTACGACCGCTGTAGCAGCCAACTTCAGACTCGTCTGGCTGTTTGTGAAAAGATATCTTGTTTTTGTTAACTTTACTGTAGCATTACACTTTCTGATTTATACAATGTATAAAAATATTTCTAGAAAATAATAAGTATTTACATCACGCGGGATATCAAAAAAATATAAGTAAGTGACAAAAATCTTATTGATGGGATAGAGGATAGAACTAGGTACGAGAACGAAAGACAACGATCTCCAAAAATTGAATGCAAACACTTATAAATGCGTGCTTTGGGAGAGGCTTATGACCAGCAGGCTGATGAATGAACCCAATTGCTCTCCAACAGAAAAGAGGCAGATGCTGCGTGTAATTTGATCATAAACAATGTCGTGCAGCGGAGAAGCTCGCGAAAAGAAATATTATGTTTATAAGTGTATTAAACGGTCTAGACGTTTTATTGCCCCTCGAGAAGATATTGAAGACGTTGTGTTTCCGGAAATAAAAAGCTAAAATAGCACCGTGAACAGTGAGCATTTAATTTTATCAAAACCGTCTATGTAGTTTTTAACCAAGTTGACTAGTACGACAACAAACACATTGTCAACACATACATGGGCATTACTGGTTTGTTTTAAATACGATACAGTATAAGTTATACCTATGTATACAGTTGATGAAAACCTTAACTAACCTAATTCGTTTGGTAGAAATGTAACTTTAGATAGGTCTTTACGTAACTGGTAAGTGATGGCATTAAAAAAAATACAACACGTCAATTTAGATGCACCCGTGTGCCGAGCGGCCGTATCGGGCCCCACCGCGGTTCAACGCGCCCGTAGTTTATCGACGTTCATAAAACTGTAAATAGATCGAAAGCACTAAAACCAGGCGAAATGCACCACACTGCTAGCCACTGTGCTGCTCTGTTTCCAATTTCTCTGCATTGCAATCGATTGAATTCCATAGATAATGCCAGGATGCCGGCAGTACGGAGTAGACGGAAAATAATGTGCAAACTTTTGCAACCCACTGCCAACGACTATTTAACTATTTAAATGTATAATGGGTACATACACCTGTATCAGAAGCTCTCATTCTCATTCCCCAGTTCTTGTCTATCTAATCATGGAGCTTAAAGTGGAATCCATAATAATCTCTAGAGGACAATAATAATAGGCTAGAAATCAGTTTATTCACTAATACGTTCTGTTGTCATCCTCAATCCCAACCCCAAATAAGCCTACAATATTCCAAAGTTCAGCGACACCGTATCAAGGGTACTCCAGATAAATGGATCACGTTACTTGATTAACCGGTGCGCATCCCTTCCCCTTATCGCCCCTGGGAATATTTAAATGGGTCCTGAATATATCACACCACCCTCTGGAGTTAAACGAGCGAGCAGTCTCAGCCTCATACCTGCGCCGCTCTAGATTGAGGCTTCTTCATTAACCTCAATTTATATAACGTTTTCAGCGCTGAAAAAACGTAGCGCTGCACCAAAACGTTAAATGAGTACTTAATGGATGAAAACGATGCTTATCCAGTTTGGGAAAGTTTCCACAGTGACGGCAAAATTGAAATGTAGGTATTCCCATCACATACGAATAGGAGCGACAATTTGTGACAGACGTGTGAACTCAATTAGGATGCTATACACGGCCACCCACGCCACAACTATTGCTATACGCCCGTATTGAAAATCACAGTCATGTAAAATTCAAATTTTGTTTCCTAGTCAATGTATCATCATTATATTCCTGTTAAAATAAAATACAATTTAGTAAGTTATGATAACTATTGTCTCATAACATTACATTTGATAAGTCCTGAGCAGTTCTACACTTACGTAATGTTATCTGATTGTTAGCTATTCGTAACCAAAGCCCCTATGAAATGTAAGTGCGCTCGATTAAATTTGGTGAAGTTACAATAGGTAGATTAAAAATAAAACATTATATAACAACACAAGCTAAATTGGTAATTAAAAGTAAGAATTTATTTTTGACTCATAAATTTTAGCAAGCTCATAATGTTTAGATATGCAGACCAAAAGGTAACTCTCTCCGAAAGGAGAGATATAATATGTAGCACGCGTAGTTCATGTTTTTGCAATTATAAATGTACTCGGCCAGGATCCGTGTCTTCGATCCAAGGTCTTGCTAACTCATTCACAAGAAAAAGTGGCAAAAAACTAGAGCAATGAACTGGAAGTCACGTACTCCGCTCATCAGCGATCAAAGCACGTCGCGGCTTCTAAACTACCGCTCATTGTCAATATTGGGAGTGCTCACAACCAATGGTAAAATCAATAGGACTACATTATTGGTTATTGAACGTATGATTGCTTGCCGGCTAGTTGGCAATTGTATTACTAATTAATGATAAATAGACGTTGCCTTATCTCAATCCGATTTAAAAAAAAAAACAAAGAAAATGCCGACGAGCCTATTGATCGACGTTTTAATAATAGGTATAATATTATACATGATATGCAACAGTTTAAAACTTACAAAGACAGTCGTTCAGAATAAATTACGTATAATACACGTATTGCTAAAACTCGATATGGTAAGGGCCGTAAAAAACACTGAACAAGGGGATTTAATTAACAAGATAAAGTTTTTTGCTCTCACACCAATTACTCGACCTTGCAATGTCACGAAGTTAGAGTAAGTTGTTATTAACATGATGGCAGCCGAGAGCGGAGATAGCGGGCGTGGGCGTGTGAGGCGACTATGAAGCGAGCATGAAGTGCACGGATGGAGTGTTGTAAGTGCATCGTCGATAAACCGGAGATGAAAGAGACTTGTTTATTTGATTTTCTGGCTCTACGTGCGAGTGTATTATATCTGAAGGGTGCATCGAACTTTAAAAGCAAATTGGGTTCGTTTTTCTGCTCGTGATGTCGAATTTGAGAATCATCTTTAAAGAGAAACCGTTACTTGGATTCGAAGTTAGAATTATGTTTCATAAAGAAACTTTTGACTCGAACATGAATGCCAATGATGCATTTTTATCAGCACCAGCACCGGTACTTAGTGTCTCAATTGTGGAAACAAGTTTTGCATTCTTGGTCCCAAGAGCAGATGCCGCGGCTTTTATGACGACCTCAATACCTCGTGTCGTGTTTCACTGCGTTTTACACGATGTGAAATAAATTGTAACATTTTTATGATTATTCAGTTCAATAAGTTAGTATTTATCTAAACCTTTGAACTTGTCCAGGCCAAGATAGAGTTTATCTTTTTGGTGCTAAGGATCGCTTAGAGTTGCTCTGGGATATTTCCTTCCCTTCGTTTTCTTTCGTGTTGGTTTGTCTGGCCATGTCGTAATTCGGCCAAATCGGTCGGCGACGCCGGGTCATCAAACATGTGGGATTAATTTTATGGGCCATTTGTATAGGCTCAGCTACGGTTAATGATTTTGTGCATTCTTTCTTAGTAGAGTTACGTTTTACTGTCCCATGTTTTTGGCTCACTAATAGGTTGGAAGTTTCTCTATTATTGGCCGAAATCAGGCCAAAATCTTCGATACTATGGAGGATGAATTTTGGTAGCTCAAAATTCAAATTCAAATTAAAATAAAATATACCAAACAGCAAAAACAACTTAAGTATATTAAAAATATTATGTATGTGAGAAAATAATTATCAACATCCACATAATAATATAATTGTTTCGTGAAAATATTCCCCCTTCTCATTCTCGAATCTCCATTCCGGCTCATGTTATTGACAAAAGCAAGCAAGCGGCACCGGGAACATGCAAAATGGCAGCAAGCAAGCGAGAGGTTATCGTTTATTTTTTGTGTATTTAATTACTGATTTTGCCGGTTACGCAGTGTAATTGCAAAACGCCAGTATTTTTTCCACTTCTTATCTCTACTATTCGTAAGTCTCATGACCGTTAGTTTTTGCGTTTTTCTGACAATCCTTATCTACCGGTTAGTAAGCAGATAAGTCGTGTTTCTATCAATGCCACACAAAGTTTCATGTCATCAGCTTCTTCATCATGCTTCCTCACCGTTTATTTTCCTCATGGCAAGTCCTAGACCTTCGCCGCACCGCCAAAATCCTGTTGTAGACCTCGGAAACAACACAAACACTCCACTCCGGTGCTACACTATCATTTGTTTCACTGTGCTACACTGCTACAAACAACAAACCTCCGATTACGAGTTGGCTAGAAATCACCGTGGCAAAAAAGTCAACACTTATGTTACTGATAAGAAGGAAAACACACAAATATATGGTTTATCACGTCGTGATGTACACACCTACGCAAACATGTTGTGGCGCGCGTCAACGCGGCGTGACTACTGCTGCATTTTTTTTGTCGGCTGACAGTTTGGCGCTAGTGTGTACGGCAGAGCGGCAGACGTGCGAACTAACTTGTTGTAATTATGAAAACTGTTAATAGATGGCGCTCGGCTGTGCTAATGAGTGCATTCAACTGCAATGGTTTATTTATTGTTTTGCAATTTAATTGCCGATATTGTAAACAAATATTGAGAAAAAAAACACTTTACGTACCACAAAAATACATAGATTGTAAGTAGAGCTAGAGGCTCATAAAATAAAATATTTTTGAAGCAACCTACGAGTAAATAATTATAATTTTATGTGTGCAATGATTTAAGTACTTACTTAAGTAATTCATTTATAACCAACACTTACCTTATCAATTTTCTTGTAAGTATCTTGACTCGACGTTTTCAACGACACCCTTGATTATTTTCACAAATTTTTACACACACTTTTCTAACATGACTTATTTTCATTCATGTGCGAAACTACAAACGTAACAATTTACACTTGGTCGTATATATTGACACACGTTGTCCCAAATCCGCAATGAAAACGCCGGTATCACAGACATGTATCTAAAAAACAGGGAAATAACGTCACGTTTCCCTTTTGCCCACAAATTGCAAGAGTTATCGGGTTTTCCACAACACAGCCTTACGATAATCAGAGCACAGTTCAGCATGAATAGCAGCCGACAATACTATCCATCACCCTATTATGAAGAGCACCACGAAGTTAGCAACGGGACGCGAATGTCAAAATACACCATAAATTACGGTACTGGGGCGGGCGGGGGCCACCCCTAGCCCGTGCTGGCCGCAAAGAAACTTTGAGTTCTATGTTTGAATTTTATGAAATTCTTCTTAAATTTTTGAATCGTTGCCGGCCGGCTATAGTTTTGTGACTGAGGAGACGACTACGAGGCTGAAGTATGGGGCGTGGGAGGCGCGAGGGGGGAGGGTGTGAGGGGGTCGTCGTATAAACCCGTATTACAATACGTTAAACCGCCTCCAGCCCTCAACAACTGCGGTCGTTACCGACGGGAACTTCCCGGCGACACTAGGGCCCTTGCGATGTAGAGCCAATTAACTTCAACCTTAATTACGCTTTTCCATTAAAGGACATGCGGCATTCCCAGTCTTCTAGGGTGTTGATATAATAGCTAAATTGTTATTAAGTAAACGCTGCATTCCTTAACCCACTTTCCTGTAATTAGTATAAATATTTTATAAATTCATAAACAGTTGGGAGTAAGTACTTTCTACAGTTTCCACGCTAAATGATATTCAGCAGGTTCGCGACAAAACGTCGGCTTGCATATAACTTTCATTTGTTACCGAGAAAAAAGGCGCTGAAGGAAAAAACCGACAAAGGAAGCCCTTTTCGGGACGAGAGGATAAGGCGCGACGTGAAGAAAAAGGAGGACGATTTTTTTCCGGTTCATATCTTTGTACATTTCATTACTTCCGCTATGTATGGACGTGGCTTTCGGGCGTTCTTCGGCTAACTTCGGGTTCGTTCGGCGGCTTCCGGGAGTCCACGAGTCCAATCGATAGGCGACAGGCATGCTACGCGGTACGCGCTACGACGCGTCGTAGCTATCGCCTACGCTCTAGGGTACAACTTTGTTGTTGTTAACCAGCTAAATTAAAATGTCGTTCGGCGTCGAAGCTGCTGAACAATCACAGTTGTTTTTGTTCTCGTTGGTGTTTTACAGTTAATTGTTTCGCTGTTGTTACTCTACGTAACGTCAAGTGAAATGATGATGAGTTTGAGCTTTAGTTCAGGCAGTATCACAGATGATTCACTTTAATTGAAGATTTTAGCGTCGCTCGTATTTCTTGTACAGTAAACCGAGCTTGATTTCAACTTTTATTAAGTCGACGTACCAAAACTATGTACCTATGTATCTATTATGTAGGTAGGTAGGTAACCTACCTACATAGGTACACAGTGTTGGTTTTTGTGATATGATGGTAGTATAAAAGTTACCTACCTAGGTACCTATCTACTTATGTATTACGTAATAAAATATGAACAACAATTTAGATTTTGTTAATTATTTTGACTGAACAGACCCTTTATCATGAATTTTCATCGTGAACGTGAAGTATAATTCATCGAGTAATTTTGTATGAAACAATGAACAGCGCCCCTGGCCGTCGGTAGCAGAACTAGAATTTCGACCACGGCGGCCAATCTCATTTGAGATCAGCCATCTAAGCAGGAGTAGAGTATAGTGCCCAAGTGTGTGCGCAGTAGGTACACAGGAGCACTCTCTGTTCCATCACTCTCATAGCTTAATGGGACGGATTGACCGACACGACTGGAGAGAGCATGGATCGTTTCACTATTTCAGACATCAGGTGATCAGCCTTCTATGTCCTAACCAAACTGAACCAAACCTACCTAGATAGGCTATTAACTAAACAGCATCGAGAGGTGAAAAAAAAATGAAAATGAAAAAATCAGTATCAGTGATCAGGTATCAGTAAGGTGACCATACGTCCCGCTTTCGGCGGGACAGTCCCGCTTTCAAGCTGTCCGTCCCGCTGTCCCCGGCGAGGGCAAAAATGTCCCGCTTTCATAAACAAGCCAAACGATAATTTAAATTACCTAAATTTTGCATTAATAACTTGAAAACGCTATATATCTTCTTACCTCTCTCATAGACTTAGGAAATGTATTCTCGTCCCACCGAGATCCTGAACTCGCGAGATCCCGGCCATATTTAACGAGATTGAAACTCGTTAAATCTTATATGAGATCTCGCAAGATAACGAGATCGACAAATGCAGCGTGACAACGTGTATTTCATGCAAAATCAGAAGTCGTCTATCAGATCATTCTCTCGACATGATGAGGTTTTTGAGAAGCCAATGATGTCGATTCAAACAAAAGGCAGAAATTGTAATTTTAACGCTGTCAAACTATAAATTTTGCTAAAACCAGAAAAAAATGACAATTACGGAAACACACATACAGTCCAATTTTAAACAAATACAATAAGGTTTTGACAGCTCTAAAATTAGAATTTAGTTATGTCTTCAGAAACGAAATAATTTTCTTAAAAAAAATTAAAAAAAAAAAAGATCCCGACGAATTGAGAACCTCCTCCTTTTTTTGAAGTCGGTTAAAAAATTAAATTGCCTTTCCGTACCTTGATAACTTGATCTGACTTCTCTTTTGAACTTCATTTATCTGATTAATACGATCTCACACCATTTATTTAGGAACTTGTGAAGTTAAGTTTTTGTTTTTATTTACAATAACTATTACTCCTAATTGTTGAAAGTAAAGTAATAAATTTATAAAATACTAATTATAGATAATGTTTTTTTCTTTACCAATATTCCATAAATTTGAACTGATTAGCAGTTATAGGTGTATTAAATATAGACATAAACATTTTATTTATTGAAGTTAGAGACAAAATAATATTTTCAAAGTAAAGTGTATTTTTATAACTAAGCAACATTATGTCACCTACTAAAAATAAACATTTGCATTTATGTTTTAATAGCGATTCTTCCAATCTCGCGAGATCCCGTAAAATGCCAGGTCTCGCGAGATCTCGCTAGGTGGAAATCTCGTACGAGATACTACATAAAAATTGTAATATATACCAATGAGTTTTTTTTTGCACCATAAATCCGCAGGTGTCCCGCTCTGACAAAAAAAATAAATGGTCACGTTAGGTATCAGTGAACTTTCATCGGGCCTCGAGTGCGACGTTTTTCGACGTTCGAGAAGCGGTGAGTAAAAGTGAATTTGTATGGCGCGGGAGACACGCCACCTAGCGGTAAGTAGCTGTAGGGTAACGTAACCTAGGGACATTTTCGACAACCCCAACTTTGAATGAAGCTATCGCAGCGTACAACTAAGATATTAATGTGAAATTTTCTTTATTCGGTAGGATATATAATCTATTATCACTAGTATTTGTGCTAAAGCTTTAGTGTGGCCAGATTTTATTAAATTAAGATAAAAGTAAAAAGGCTTGTTTTGACCCAAGGTACGTTACACGTTTGTACCTTGGGACACTGTTTCCTATAGCTTTGTACTATGGAAAATGCAAACTTCTAAATAACGCCTTATATCTCTGTTCTTATTGATTTACTGCATCTCTCTTCTGTCTAGTTTCACTCTGGCACTAATAAGAACAGAGAAATAAGGCGTTATTTAGATGTTTGCATTTTCCATAGTACAAAGCCATAGGAAACAGTGTCCCAAGGTACAAATTTAATCGTGTCCCAAGGTACAAAAAAACAAAATTTAACCAAAATTTAAATATCTTTATTTTTAATTAATAGGAATCTTTCAGATAATTGCCATGTCATAAAATTAAATAACTGAAAAGTTATACGTGACATCCATGTCTTTATTTTGAGCATGCCTCAATGAGATAAAGCAACACAAAAAACTATACAAAAGCTACTTTTGACTCCAAAAAACTTCATATTGTCTTCAACACACACTCGATGCTGGTATGATCACGAGACTCACTAGTTTTGCCAAGCGAGTAAAATACTATACCTAGGGTAGACTTTTAATGTGTTTATTTAGCCGGTTTTTAAAATACAATCAATGTCCCGAGGTACAAGCGTCCCAAGGTACGTTACGTTACCCTACTAGCGCTGCGCCATCGCCATACAAATTTGCGTTAGGTTTTACTGCTCAATCGGTATGAATGAATAAGAGAACCATGATGAAGTGGTGTTATGTTTAAAATGATGAGGGGTAAAGTCGTAAGGAGTCCTATTGTTGTAAGAAGCTTAAAACAATAATCTGTGTTTAAAATAAAAGAATGTTCATATTCTGAGGTCAGAATACACACAGACTATTGATGAAATTTGTCAATCTTGACATATTTCATATATTGACATTGTCAAAATGTCAAAAGAATAGATAGAAATAGAAACACTTGCTGAAAAACCATCTGAAAATGGTGATTTTCGGTCGGAATTTCTTTAAAGAATAACATTATTAATTTTATTCATGTTATTTCCTAACTTTAACTATGCGTAAATCACAGATAATATCGTAAGTAATAAATGCCACTAATAAAATGTGAAACCAGTGACTTTACTTTTAAACCGACTATAATATAGTTTATTCCAACAATTAAACCTTCTCCCTGTTACAATTTACAGTGGAGAGGACCTGGTAGCTAAAGGAGCTACAAAAATTGATGCAAGTTTACCAGAAGTAGGCCTCAAAGATGTAATACCGAATGGGTCGTGGCTGGAGCAGAAACAAATACAATCAGCTGTTGAAGCCAGGAAGCATCTCATTGAAGTGCCAAGGATCGATAAATGGTAAGTTTATTAATTCTAAGAATAAAAGACACCTCAAAAATAATGCCCCCAACATGACTGATCAACCTCAACCCTGTTAGAAATATCATCAATCTAAACAAAAATTAAATCATAACAACAATATATTTTACCTAGCTTCCAGTTGATGTACATTACATACCATTGTTTGGGATATCTTCCAGAAGAGTATGTATGTGGGCAGTATTTGAGGCAATTTGTATTTTCCACACTGAGGGGCATAACATCAACAACCATAACAAATGATAGTTTTAAAATTATATCGGTACATTATTCATCTACAATTTCCAGCGGTGTGCTCAGTCATGCAAACTGGAATGAGGAACTGGGTCTGGCTGAAGTGACTCAGCAAGTTGGGGGCTACTGGAGCCACCTCGGCCACCATGACCGCAACCAGCTCTATCTGAACCCCGAGGAGGCTCTGTATTTGATGGAAACTGTAAGTTACTTTTATATTGTAGACATTGTAGTAACAGTGATTTGTTACAAGCATTGTGTTTTGATGTCCAAAATCATGGACAATGCTTGTATTGTAAAAGTAATGTCAATTCTTTCATATATATTTATAAAATTTATGTAGATATATACATCTGATAGTCCACCAACCTGCACTAGGCCAGCATGGTAGACTGACCTAGAACCTTTCCTTCAATGGAACAATACCCGAGCCCCAGGAGTGGAGATGTGATGGGTTGTGATGATGATAATGACATCTAACAGTATTGATATTGTGTACTTTGCAACTAAATTTTGTATTTAATGTTTCCAGAATTGCCTGCATCTGAAATACAATGAGGTAACAGTATCATTGCAGCAAGCTTACTCATTACTTCTGAGAGGGAAAATATCCATAATACATTACAAGGTGTATGCCTCACTCAGCAGAGTTGGTTATAAAGTATTTAGACATGATGGGCCCCCTGTAAGACCTAGTGCTGCAATAATTTCCGATACTTTGGTTGAAGAATCAAAAGAACACACAGGAGTACAGGAGGAGACAGAGGGTGTAGAAATAAGAGATAATTTGAAAAATGGCAGTGAACCAATGGTAGAGCTGCTTAGTTCTGGAGCGGAAAATGCTAATTTTAATGATAATACAAGTGAAGGTATGAATTTGGAATTTGTTTTTATGCCTCAGCATATGTGTTGTTCCAATCCAATCTAAAAGCTATGTTACTTTAAAGTTTCATTTTAATTAAACCAGTATTTTTTGTAATAAAGAATAACATAAATAAATACATTACAGACACTCAACATTAAAAATAATTAATTTCAAGCAGATTCAATGTAGTAATCAATGTATGATGTTTTATTACATACCTACATAATATTTTTTGTGTATTACAGGTAGCAGTCAAAATACGAAACCTAAATCTCACCATAATAAACTGCCAGCTATAGCAATAAGGGACCAGATAAGTAGAAAAGAGCAGAAGTTAATGAAACTCAGAAAGCGCACATTCTACTCCTGCAGTAGAAGGAAGCTGGATAAATATTTTGAGAATTTACCGGAACTGTGTCAAAAGTCTGTTGTGACAATAAATGTACCAGAAGAAACAAATTTACCAAGAAACATATTTTTGAACAACACAAGCTATGTACTAAACCTTGACCACATTAAAACTGGTCACTGCCCTCGTAATAACTCGAGGACATACAGCATGCCGGATGATGTGAGTGATGCCCACGTGAGACGGATCAGAAGCTCCAGTTCTACCGAGAGATCCCTGAACGCCCCGTGGGCCCACCCAATGCTGCAGACGGTCCCCAGGTTCCAGCACTACTGGCCGTACGGACCACGCCCAAGGCACACTCCTCCATTCTCGCAACTCTTCAACTTCATCTTTCAAAGATCATTCCAGACGTTTGAGAACATGCCACCGAGAATTTGGCAAAGAAATTTGTCATTCTACCCACAACAAAGAATGATATTTCAAAATGCCCAGCGCAGTGTCCCTGCAGATAGCACTAACAGAAAAAGATCAAGAGCATCAGGGAAACAGACACACTTAGATTCCATAAAGAGATTATCAACCAGTTTGAAGCGAATGCACATGAATGGCAATGCTCACCCGCAGAACCAACAAGCTCTTCATCGCCTCATCAATACATTCAACATTCGCTACAAGACCAGATTGTGTCTGAACGCTGACTTTGAATTGGTTAATGAGGAGAACATTGTAGACACTATCAATCTAGAAGATGATGAAGAGGAGCCAGCTAATAAAAAAGCCAAACAGAGTAATTCGTATGAAGAGAATCTCAAGAGCATTAAAGATTTAGCACTTAAACTAAAAGAATTAGATGATAAGGGGAAATCGTCTTCCAGACATCGGAGAGCATTCTCAAGCATGCTCAACAACTTCAATAAAACATACAAGGCTGATGTTTACCTAGATAGTAATTACGATGTCATAGATAGAAGCTTCATCACACTCGATAGCTCAGAGTCAGATTGCGTTGTTGATGAACCAATAAGAAAAACCAGCGGAAAGAAATTAATAAACCCCTTCAACGTTTTGAGAAGACAGTCACTTGAAAACCCATCCACAAGCAAAGAGGGGTCTGCAGAGGGCCAGTCAAAATATGCAGATGTGTCGAAAGTATTTCCTGAGAATTGGTTACCACCAGCGGATGATTTTGGCAAACCGGAAATAGTATCAAAAGTAAATGGAAATTACTTCAATATGGACGTCAGGAACGAAGAGTATCTGTATGAATTTATTCAAACATATAAATCCGATTACAAAAACTGGACAGACATTAAAATGTCTTTTTGGGAGACTGTTGATGATCGATTAGAAATAACGGAAGAACAGATGAATCCTGATGTGACTATCAACTCTTTAGTGAAACTTGGAGAGCATAAAGATATGGCTTCTGTACTCGAGAAGCTAAGAGTTATAGAAACATGCAAGGAGCTTTTGGATGACACTGAATTTGTCATACATTTCGATGTATTCAATCGAGATGTGCCGAATTTCCGAAAATCTGATAGACCCATCCCAAATTTTAGGATCTTGTGTGTTGAGTAAGTATTTGCATTACATACTATTATTATAATCCTTATGTGAGAACATTTTTGTGTCATGCTCGTAATGACACATATTTGTCTAGATTATTCGGATTACCAGTCTTCTACTTGCTTATAAACTTTATAGTTAGCTATTTTACATGTGTATGTACTTAGTCATGTTTTGTTTTCTATTACAGTGAAAAATCTAGTGTGCCTACAGCAGCGGAAGTAGCCACTGTATACTCAAAATACGACGACAAAGTGCCCATAGTGTTTGCCGTGGTGGGCATGGGATCGATATCTTATCTGCAGTTGAGAACCACGGACCTGCCAGTCTATATACCCAGTAGCGAAGTTATATAGTTGATCTGTATATTATGTATTGTTGGTAAGAGAAATATATGAAACTACTTTATGTTGTAATGGAGTGCGTTTTTCGTAAACTATAAATTATGCTCTTCTTTCCGTAAGAGCGAATATCTAAAAATCCCTTCTTAATTTGGTAGTTTTATTTTAATATTATCTGTTTGACTTGTTGCTCTATTCTATTTTCATAGGGGGTGAAGTTCCTGTACGTGGCTCTCGAGTGGAACCTTTGTACATATCCCCTTGATTTCAGCTCAGACAGCCTAGTTCCCGAGTAAACTGGAGTAGCAGGCCTGGGTGTTGTAATAGCTGAGGTAGGCGCTCTGTTGGTCCAAGAATAGATAATCTTGTTTCTGTAGTAGGTGGACAAGCTAACAGAATATGTTCAACCGTCTCATCTACTTCCTTACATGTCCTACATAAGGGACTAGTTGAGTTACCTATGGTATATAAGTGTTTATTCACGCAACAATGTCCTGTTATTAATCCTACCATTAATGATATATTACTACGGGACAGGTTGAGTAAGTAGCGTGTAAGTTTATGGTTGTGTGATACAATAAACGCTTTAGCGCTTGTTGCTCTATTACCTATATATAATCAAAAGTAACCAGCTTTTACAAAAACATATTATATAGAGTTCATAAATAAAATTACCAAGATAAATGCTGAGGCGTTTATTAAAAGTTCTTACGATTAGGTATGTAAATTTTAAAGCTTGCTCGTTATAGTTAGTTCTAATACTAATTATGCAGATACATATAACAATATTTATTTCACGTGTTAGTGGAGGGCTTAGTGCAAACTATTTAATATTACAGTAACTCTAGTGTCGAGTTCATCGAGTGACTTAATTACCTATGGTAAATTAGCAAACTATAATTAGGTTTTCCCTTTATGTTTGATAGTAGCTCTGAGTGAACATAAACCCATAAACCAATTTATCTTCACAAAAACGTATGACCCAACAATTTGAATTGTTTGTCAGCTAGCGTAAAATACATCATAAACAGTCCCTAGGTACACAGTGTACAGTGAATGCAAATTGTAACTCCTTTCTGACTAGAGTTAGTTAACACAACCATTTTCAGTTTAAATTTACCTTATCTACCGGACCTTATACTTATAATGCCTAACTAAAGCTAAAATGTAGGTATATTTGTGCGATGACTTATGACTAGAACTAGAGAGGTGAAGTTAAATTAGAATTATCTAAACATGGATATAATATACTTGTTGGATGATGCCATCATCAAAGTTTAAAACGAATGGTATACATTTAACCTTTCGTATGCATGCAAAATGATTTTAAGGATTAACACATATCTAGAAGTTAAATAATTAGCTAGTGTGCATAGATTACGCGTCATAATCGTATAAATTATTCAGCTTAAGGTTAAGGTAGGTTTTTACAATGCCTATCTATAAATAATACTTACTAGGAACTTTAAGGTGTACCATAGACTATCGCTCGATTGCTTACCAAGCTTCAAACTAGGTAAGTACCATGATAAAGTGTGATGTCTAAACAATTTGCCCTGAACGGCTGAAAATGGAAGAGCTTCGTTCAAAATGTTTTCTTGTGCTTCGTATAATATAGATTGTCACTAAATGAAGCAACATTATATTATACCTAATCTAATTTGAGCAGCTAGGTAGCTTAATCCGAATATTTTAATAACATCCCTTAGGACTTAAAAGCTCATTTCAAGGCCATCCAAAATTAATCCCGGATAATTCGTAGAACCTTTCATTGTATGGTCTGTAGAACTCTCTTAGTCGTTCAATAGCTGAAGGGTCAATGTGTGGGTGACTTCTGCCCTTAGTCTTCCCGAGGCAATGCGGTGTTGAACTAGTTTCTGATTTCAGCAAGCAAGGGAAGCCCTTAGTGGAGTTGAAATAAAAGTGCTTTTCCGTTATCACTTTCTTCAGGCCCAGGAATTCCTAAAACAAGCAGTTGCATAAGTATTTATTTTGGATAAACTGCCAAGTGAAACGTAGTTATAGTAAATAATGTTGTATAAAGTGTAGGTAAGTCATTATGTTGTTATCTATGTAAAGACAGCATTGATAAATCATTTTATTCCATAAGCCGAATAGCTCTCTAAAATAACACAGAACGAAAAAAATACATTTTCCAACACAACCAAACCGAAATCTCACCTGAACCCTAGCCATCTCGGCAGCGGGATCAGCCACCAGTCTCTCCCCACTGACCAGCAACAACCGTCTCCTCGGGAACCGCCTCAGCCACCGCCGCAACGGTCTCGCATACACCCCCAGCCGGACGGGGCCCCACGTGGCGTCCACTATGGACCAGTTGTGAGTGCTGTTGACTAGCGCTAGCTGCTCGAAGCGCGGGAGTGATGGTCGCTTGCTGGGAGTGGAGAAGAGTTGGGTGAATAAGGGTGTGATGATGATAATACGTATAAATGAAGGCTGTATTTCTATTGGATTATGGTTAGTTTGTCGAGTCAACAGTGGTGCCCTCTGTAATTAACTTTACTTTATAGGGATAAAATGTAGATTTATTTAGCTACTAGCTGACCTGTCGCGAGCTTACTGTGGATTAAATTTGGTAAGTACCTAGTTATGTATACAATGGATGGAGATATCTATAGTAATTGGAAAAATCCATATACATATTTATTAGAGACGAATATTACGTGAGCATCTTAAAAAAAACCATGTACCACCACCTCACCTAGCCGACTGCGTGTAGTCACTGACCGCCCTGGTCACTGGGTCTCGCACCACGGCTAGCAGTCGGACGGCGGGGTTCATGGCGTGCACGCGCCGCGGCGCCGAGCGAGTCACCCAGTACGAGGGGGTCTTCTCCATCGTGAGTTGCCCTTCGAGTGTTGCTGGCATTCGTTGTCTGATGAGAAAACAAATATATACATAAGTCCCTATTTTATTTTGGCGCTACTGTATCAACATTATGAAAATGTACCATGTGCGAGAGAGCTTGTAGCGGTTATGGTTTCTATATCCAGTTGTCCAGCCCATTGCAACTTCCGCTTCCGGAATTCAAAAGTGATGTCAATGACCTTAGTTCCTTAACGACTCTCAGGTGCATTAATTAGGAGGTAAACCTACCTGGTTAATAAATTATACTGACCTGTACCATTCGAAACCTTTGTGATAGAACTTATCAAAGAAATGCACCTCGGATCCTGCAGCCCGCACATCGGGATGTAACCTAAAAAAGAACATCCTCGTTTAATTTATGTAGAACGAAAAATCTGTCTTTAGTTCTAGGCAACCGACAGGCTGACATGATTTTCATCAACTCAGTAACTAACGAATCGTCCACTGCAAGTGATACCTCATACCATTTTTCTCAAGAAACCACAATACCTATACTCTGTCCACTGAAATTTAAATCTTGCAGATTTTGAGAGGTCTGCTAACTATTTCCGAGTTGCAGAAAGGAACTTTAAGCTAATGTCGGCATTAAATCTATGTCCGTCGCTTTCTGTCCTCATAAGTCTCATAACTACTGTCAAAGCAAGGAAGTAATACCTTTAACGTCGACATAAGCTTAAAGTTCCATTCTGCAACTCAGCTTACTGTGTCTGACATACTTAATCTTACCTTAAAAATTCTAACAGAGCTCGTGTCCCACACTTCTTGACTCCTATGATGAGGGCATCAGGCAGCCGACGGCGCGGCGCTCCGCTCGGCCTCAGTCGCCGGTATTTATTCACATCGGAGCTTACACCGAAGCCCAGCAGTGTTGCTAGGCGAATAGCTGTGTTCTTGTACGTGGAGATATGCTGCTTCAGAAATATGTGCTTGATGTTGAACTGAAAGGTTTATGAAACATGGTTAAGTCAGTAGAACAACAAAGTGTAAAGGAAATAATTACAGATGAAACAGGATATTTACATGGTAAAATGTTGTAATACAAAGTAATGAACCTTACCTTTCTTTCGTCAACTAAACAGGTATTCAAAGCATACAATAAATATAATAGACACAATAATATGAAATATATAAACATAGTTCGTTTCGAAAAAGCCGGAATCCATTTCATTGCTCTTTTTCGAATTCATTTGGAATAGTAACTATATTTTTACACTACATCAGCGAATTATTAGTTTATAGACAATGCTGACTGTATGCAGACATTTTAACGATTATTTGTTCGCGCTACTAAAACTTTGTATTCAGTGCATGTTACGTACGACTGCAGTGTTTTCTTTGATCGAAGCAGGTAAACTTCTATCTCTATAGAAATAAATATATTGCATATTGGGGAACGGAGTGCGCAGCCGCGGACACAGCTAAAGAAAATTCATGAATAAATATTTAAATTACGCGCCCCCGCTGGCCCCCGCCCTTGAGCTTTCAAAAGTTTTTTTGCCGGTGTTGCCTGATTTTCACGGTGAAATACTGGAAGTGTTGCAAGTGAATAATAATTTTATAGTCGTTATGGTTCATTCACACATTAAAATCGTGAATGAGAGGAATCATTTCCTCTCACTGAAATAACAGAATCTTGCTGATTGTGGGCTGATGATGATATGAACCATGATGGTGATTTGACATTTTAATTTACGTTGAAGAAAAATATGATCGCTTTGCGCGTCGTATTTGCGATTATAAACGGCGATACGGTTCGTAACATAACAAAGTTCCATCATGCACTGTTTTCCATAAATCTATTCTGTGATATTATTTAAAAGAAAGAAATACGGATTACCAACCTAAAGAAGTTGAAGAAAACAAAAATGACAGCTAAATAAAAAGAAATTTGATCGCGTTGATCTTTGAAGCCGTGAAATAAATTAAAATGACAGTCCAGCAACTCAACTCGAATATTTCAGACGACTCTGATGACATGGTTAGCTTACCATCGGAGGAGGAAGTCTATAGACGTAAATATCAGCTATTGTTGGACCGATGCGAGGTCCTACAGCAGGATAACGAAAGAATTGTGAACAGGTTTGTATTTTGATTTAAATTCTTGTTCCAGCCCAGACTACATAATTCCTACGTGAGTATTAGGGGTATTTACATGGAATAATTAATGTTACCATTGCAGGATACAAGAAGCCAAGAAAATAACAAAACGCTATCGAAAGGACATAAAGTTGTTGATAGAAAGGCTGGACAGACATGGTGATGGGTTCAGATCTGCGGTAACAGAAGTGGAGGTGAAGCCCGAGGTGCCCCGCGCGCCCCGGCCAGCCAGCAAACAGACTACCGCTAAACCCTCGGAGAAACAAAGCACTGCACCTGTTAAGAAGCCTGGCCCTAAACGAAAATCCAAGGCTGATAAGGTATGCATTTTAATAGGGCTTGTCTTACCATAAACAGCTAGTAATTGTCAGTACTTGTTCTTTAAATTAACAAGACAACCTTTTTAACTAACAGCTAGTAATTGTCAGTATTTGTTCTTTAAATTAACAAGACAACCTTATTAACTATGTATATGATAAAATTTCAGCCTGAAAAGGATCCAAATGCTCCTAAGAAGCCATGCAATGCATTCTTTCAATTTTGCCAAGAGCAGAGACCACTAGTGGTAGCAGAGACCAGTTCAGAGATGGGAGAGCCAAGCAAACAGGAGGTCACCCGGCAACTAGCTTCGAGATGGAGAGCCCTATCCACTGAAGATAAAAGAGTAAGTTTATATTATCATATACATAGGTCTTAGTTCTTGGCTTAGTCCCTTTTCATAGATTGTCATCCCCCCCCCCCCATTTGTTGATATTATGTTTGCCTAGTATTTGTCTCCTTTTTAGATTACCACTGTTTCTTATTGAGTCCTTGACAGTGGCTTATATGCTCATCATCTGTATTAGTAACACTGGTTCACTGTTAAAACCTTTATTATGGAAGCGATCCTTCCAAGACTTCAAGTCTACTTAGCTCATGTATATCTATTAGGGCTATCTCATCTAGTGGGAATAATGGAAATAGAAAGAAATAAGTTTATTTAGTAAATATGTTTGTGACAATAGTTTTATTTTTGTGTTTACAGGTTTATGTGGCTATGTTCGAGAGATCGAAGGAGAAGTATGCTGAAGAAATGTCCGCGTACATAAAGAAGGAACAATGACATTCAATACCAACTTCTACCTCATAGTTCTCTTGTGATAGTCAGCTTTAAGTCTAGGATAAATGTAACAAAATAATATAAGTATGTCTAATTTTACAACACAGCTCATTTTGATTCCCTAACCCAAATTAATAAGATATAATTTTAAATATAAAATTGCTAGTATTGCATATAACTTATTTGTAGATATAAAAAACTATAAAAGTTTATTGATAATAGAATTTCTCCTTTAGCCTTTAAAGTGATCTTTGGCATCTCTGATAGCTTTCATAGTCTCAACTGGATTATTCTTTCCTGCAAACTGTTGAACTGATGGGGAATTCACTCTCATAAATGGGTTGTATGACTTCTCTTCACCAATACTTGAAGGCACCTAAAAGTGAAAAAAATATAAATTACAATCATCATAGGGATAAAGATTAATATACCGTGTATACCATTTGGGCTGAATAGCCACTCATAGACTAGAATATTATAACTGTTAATAAGAATACCTGCACTTCATCTATTATTCACATTCTTATTTCATAATATGGTCACTCTTAAATATATGAAGCTATGATTATTTGAATTTATAACTTACTGTAGGTAACTGCTGAGCCCTTTTCTCTTCAGCCCAGGCTATTTTGCTCTTCACATCTTCGTTGTCTGGTTCAACATGAGCTGCATATTTCAAGTTCTGCAGAGTGTACTCATGTCCACAGAAAACTTTGGTTGCATCGGGCAGGTTGCTTAGTACTGTTATGAGTGCATTGTGCATTTGTTGGGCGTTGCCCTCAAAAAATCTTCCACAGCCTCCAAGGAACAATGTGTCACCTGAAACATTCATGAGAAACACTACACTTGCAGTATACATTTGAAATATAATCATTAACTTATCTTTATAATGTGTGATGAATTTTATTTGAGTCATGGTCCATTCTACATCATTTTACTTGGATGAATTTTAGGTTCACTCAATCCTTAAAAGAGGGGATGATTATGATCTTCAGATGAGCCAATAGGCCAAGGGGGCTAAAATGATGAAAATTTAAATTAAATTACCCATAATTATAAACCTTATATTACCTGTAAACACAGCCTTGACTTCACCCTCTTCTGGTGGTGTAACAAAGTAACAGATGTGACCAGTTGTATGGCACGGTGTAAATAAACACTGCACATTTAGTCTGCCTATGTTCAGTCTTGTATCATGAGCAACTTTCTCAGTGAGAGCTGGTATACGCTGGTCTCCGCCAAATACTTTTAGGCCTGGCTTCAACTTGACCAGCTCTTCATTGCCACCAGCATGATCCCTGCAACCAAAGAGAAGATATCATGTTATACCTGGTCCAATAGCATTTTTTCAAGTTTATCAACTAGGTACTTCAAACAAGGTGCAACTTATATGTCTTTTTATGTAAATACTTTTTTATTCTCTTTGACCAAATTATTCAGAAATTTGAAAATGCATATTTGAGTTTGTTTAGTTTACATGCCTAATTGTAGGTATATGATTCTATATTTCATTACAGGATATGATAAGTATATTGCCAGCAGATCTGTCATATACCATGCAGTGACTTGTTCAAGAGCTGTGTAGTGCCAAGATATCATTTTTTTCAGCCCAGATTCACACTTCATTCATTTAAGAAATCTAATCTTACCAATGATGATGTGTGGTGAGCACTGTAGTCAAATTAACACCATGTTGCTCCACTGCTTCCAGCACAGACTTGGGGTCCACTGGGTCCACAACTGCTGCCTCGTTAGTTGCTTTATCAACTATTAAATACATGTAGTTGTCCTGAAGAGCTGGTAAGATTTTCACATCCATTTTGTTGTACTCGTTGAATTGTTTTTCACTATGTGCCCCGTGCTGGTTTCTCGTTAAAACTAGAGAGATGACAAGTTTTTAGTAATTTATATAAAGAAAATACCAGGTACTTTTGAGGGAAAATGACATATTCGAGCAAAAACATTATCACGATACACACCTTGAAAGTAAAGCTTGGTGACCCTCTGCTGTAGGCGAAACGGCAAAGTGTTCACAATTCTAGCAAGCATTGAAAATTTCAAATTAGTTATGCTAGCTCAAAGAATAGTTATAATTCTAAAGTTTTGTGAGTGTAATGTAAATTATGTTGGGTGTAAAGTCTAGGGGACTAGGAGGAGGTAAACAAAAGTAATTGTGGTTACGCAAATTCTGATACCTCTCAACTCAAAGATAAGAAGTCGCTGATAGTATGTTTACCAAAGTTTACAAGTATTTTTTGTGAAGTCAAATCTCAAAATAAATAGCATAGTTTTCGAGGTTAAAAATCGTTGCTGTCAAAATTGGTTAAAAAAAAACTACTCTGTGTGACAAGAAATGAAAAGAGAACAACAAATGAAAAGAAACTCCACCACCACAAAAAGCATAAAAATAATGTTATTGTTACACAATGTTACAACACTTACGCCATTAAACATTCAAGCCTGCACATTATCAATAGTAAAAATTTCAACTCCCCATGATAAAATTTATAAGAATAATAAGCTTAGATTAGAGTAATAACCTATAAAAGTAACCCGCGATTTTTATGTCATTTTTTGTTTTATTTTTAAAACTATAAGATAAGAAACAAGGAAACGATACAGAAAGTAACATTGGTCTGTAGATCAAATCCAAGGACTTTGTCTATTTACAAGTCCATGATCAAATCACATCAACATAATCTCCACCGACTGATAGAAGTAGGCTTAGGTTGGGACTCGTTGGGATGGATGTATGGTAGTGGGACGTAGGCTTCTTGTTAGAGAGAGAAGTACTAAGTGTCGCCACACACGGGCCACCGGCCACAGCCACAAACGCTGCCACGAGAGGCTTTTATAGGGAAACGATTTGTAGCGTGTCGCCGCCACCGACGCCTACCGTGTGCGGCGAGTCCATATAAACTGTACGAAAATTACAAGAAATATGCCAGTGGCGGCGTTTTGTGGCTGTGGCCGGTGGCCCGTGTGCGGGAGCCCTAATAGAGGTCAGTGGTTTGGGACACTGACTTGTATATTAAAGAGGTCAGTGGTTTGGTAGTGACTAAGTTCTACAAGTAGTGGAGAGGTAGCTTTGTTCACAGGTTCACATCAGAGACTATAGTGCCACAAACTTATCTGTTCCGGTGACAGCTCAAATAAATCTCTAATATTTCTTAATTCTATAAGATTTTAAGTTTGCTCGTATTGTTATTTCGCTCTTGCGGTGTTAATAAACCCATCTAATGTTTTAAAATATACAATTCATTAGTAAGTAATGAGATATGGATCAATTTAGTTCGCTGTCACCGGAACAGATAAGTTTGTGGCACTATACTGTGAGTCGATCTATCATGTCAAATGTCAAATTGACAGTTGTTGTCCATGTGATTGATTGAGTTGAGTGTGTATTTTCCAAACTTTTCGCGTGGTTATTAAAGTTTTAAAAAGATAATGTATTAAAAGGAAGCAAAATGAAGAGTAAACCGGTTAAACATAAAACAACCAATACTTTTAGGGTGAGTACTAATCCATACAAAGGTAAATAATTCGACAACTTAGGTTATGAACTTCCAAACAAATGTAGCCACAGCATGCGTTTTATTATTTTGAAAGCTAAAGATGAATAATTCTCCAAAATAGTTTAATGTATCGGTAAGGAACAACCTTTTATCACTAACTTATATTTAATTCAAAGACCAATGCTTCTTTACTATTATATAGTACTTATTTAATTTGTACCCATATGTTTACTCACAGTTTGTGCCGTTCGCTGAGCGTATAAACTCCATTGACATTCGCCATGCCGCCCTCTACCACATCGAGCACGCATACTCGGAACAGCCAGAAGATAATGAGACACATTTCCACCTGGCTCTACGCAAATGGTACGGACTCAACTTGACGGACAATTTCAAGAAGTTCCGCAAAGAAGTCCACGGCGTGGTGACAGTTCCTCAGCTAGTGCACAAAAAGGATGAGGTTTTGGAGGTTCTAGAGAGATATCTCAACTTGGAGGACCAGTTGTGTTTGCAGCCGCTGTTGGAGTAAGAACATAATCTACTTAAATTTGGTTTGATTCCGAAAGAACACATTTTTGTTCTGTTAAATAAAAATATCATCAGAATTAGTTGTTAAACTTTGTATAGAACCAATACCAATATATTCTACTTTTCATTTTAGTAAAATACACTTTAAAATTATTTATTTATTTACAGAATACTAGTGTCCCTGGCAAAAGATTTAAGGGAAGACTTTTATCCACACTTTCCTAAGTTCCTGGATATCCTGATCAAGTTATTGGATACAAAAGACTCTGAAAGACTGGAATGGACACTGCTTTGCTTAGCTTTTCTATTCAAAGTTCTAAAGCCTTATTTGAAGAAAGATATAGCAGTTGTCCTGAAGAGAATAATACCACTACTTAGTGAGTCAAAGCCTCAATACATAAACAATTTTGCTGCAGAGAGTTTTGCATTTGTGGCTCGAGATATCAGAGACAAGAAGAAGTTTATTCATCTTATACTAAATTATTTACAAACTCATGATGATGTAAGTATAGTATAAATAATAACAGTTACATATTTTTTGTGATTCATTGTATCTTAACTTATTATCATTTATTTCAGGCAATTCTTGGATGTGGCCATTTGCTATTTGAAATAATAAAAGGCATTCCTGGGAAGTTCCATAGCTGCATTGACACATTCCTTCCACTTCTGCTACAACATCTGAAAGAAAATAAAGAACACCAAGATGTTTTATTCCAAGTACTCACACAAACCATGCAGGACTGTCTGCAGAGCATATCACATAAAGAGTATGGAGTATTCTGGGATAATGTCATGAAATTCACAGAAGAGATACTCAAAGAAGATGATAGAGAAGATTGTAGAGGACTGGAATATGTGCTACGGCTGGCTGGTCAAGTCATAGAGCACCAACAAGGCAAGTGTTTGACCAACCCACCACAGTTTGTCTTGCTGCTGATCAAAGTCATCTGTGAACAGAGCTCAGAGTCAGTCCTGGACATCTGTGCCACTATAGGAGCCTTGTTGCTTCTCTCTCCAAATGTCAAACTATCCCAAGAGCATGCAGGCATCATTGTCAAAGTATTGCTGCCATTGCCATTCCCAAACATTCTCATAAAGTTTGTCAACAATGTAATAGACTACTCTCAATTTGACATGCATATTCTCCCGCCATTCCTGAATTATGTTGTGGCATCTAACTTTGAAGATCAAGCCATGTACACTCTGACAAAGATATGTCTGAGAAAGTCTCCTCTGTCACAGAATGGTATCAAACTGTTTGAATGGGTGAAATATCCTTTAGATTTCGGGAAGGGACTGCCCTTACTGATGGAGCATTTGGAAAAGCTCTTGAAAGAAGATTTTGAGAAAATAATAGACAATCCTACAAGACTAATGAATTTCCTAATATGTCTACCACACATTGAGAAGATTAATGTTGACTACTGCATTCAATTGCTAAACCAGCTAGTGATGAAGCTACTTGAAACTCTTGCTAAGTACAACTTGGAAGTAGCAAAGCCGGAGAACAAGTTCCACTGTGACACTACTCCCTTATCTAGATGTTCTAGAAAGATTATGTTCATGTTAGCAAATGCAATAGAGAGTGCAGTTCATATTTCGAGTTGTAAGAAAGTGAAGGAGATATGTTGTGTTGATAAGTTGCTGTTGGTTCTACTGCCGCTAGCCGCTGATCCCAACTATCTGGCTGCGCTACACATTGTGGACTTGTACTTGACCGCTTATGAGCAGGAGCAGGGGCTAACATTTCCACTGTTGTCACTTGTTGACTCATATCTGAAGGAAAATGTATCATCCCCATTTCATATAGTAAGTATCATTCTTTTCTACAATAACTTTAACTTTACTTAAGTTGCATAGTTACTTATTATTTAATGAATAATTGTAACAAAAAATGCCTTTATTATTTCAGGTTCGTCTTTTAACAACACATATATACAAGCTATTTGAAAATGTAGACGAGATGAAAAAGACTGCTCAATTGGCTGGAAATACTGAAACCTTCTCTGTGTTCTCCCTCTGCCACTCCATAGAGGCCATGAAACCTTCCATTCAAGAATATAGGGCTCAGCTTAACATGCTGCAAAAGATGGCATTCAATACCACGCAATATACATTACTCAAGGAGACCAACTTTTCCATGTTTGCGTTAAACTATATGTTGGGAGTGCTGTATATGAACTTCAAGCTACTTTGGGAACCAGTCACTGAATTCATAGCTGGCTATGGTAATGCTCTTCCGGTAGACGAGTTCTGGCCAGTCTTTCACAAAGCTCTAGAAAGTTCATTTGCTAACGCGAAAAAAGACCTCAAACAGTATCAGTTTACTGATGAAATTGATACCACATATGAAAAGTACAGTGAGTTATACTCGAATTATAATAATATTTCGGAAAGACCTGATTTGTATAATTACCGGAATTTAATTCTTAAAGTCATGACAAATTGTATTCAGACATGTGAAGCAAGAAATCGCGATGTAGTAGTGTTGTTCTTGAATTTCATTGATGAAGAGTACAGAAGAAATGATAAAGCCAATGCACTCAAAATTGATGTGGCAACTCATAATAAAATGGAGATTGATGAAGTAATTGAGGAAGATGCCCCAAAGGAAGAAGATGAAGATAATGAAGAAGACAAAGAAGAGCCAGATGAGTTCAAAGATTCAGTATCTGGGAAAATTATATTCAAAACACTGATAAACATAATGCAAGTGTTAGCTCAATTCAAGAATCCCCGAGCCTTGCATAAAGAGCCAGTATTTTGGGAACTTTATATGGAGTTTCTGAAACACAAAAACGCAGGACTGCAAAAGTATGCGCTAGATTGTGTCCTTAACTACAAAAATAAAAGTATAACAGCATACAAAGACAATCTGAGCAACTTGGTAGATGATAAGAAATTTAAAGATGAACTGACATTGTTCAAAATAACTGAGGATTCACAGAACATACAGCTTGAAGATAGAGAACATGTTATACCAATCGTCCTTAGGATTTTGTACGGAAAAATGACATCGAAACTGGGAGCAGAGAAAAAAGGAGGGGGTCAAGCTCGGAGATCATTAATCATGAGGTATTTAGCTGGTTGCAATGAGGCTGAACAGAAAATATTCATTGAAATGGCGTTTTCGTATGTCAACAAATACATGGCCATGTCGCCTAAAGAAATATATGAAGATACTATCAAGAATATAGATCTTAAAGCCATTACTAGCCCAGGGAAGCTCCATAGCATTTTGAACTTGTTTGAGGTGGTTAGAGAATATTTTGGAGGTTACATGAAGGATGAGCTACTTTCACAATTATTCAAGATATTCTACTCAGTCTGCTCAACTATATCTGCAGTTTTGTCTCAAGGTGATAAGGTCCACATTGGATATGTTAAAGTGATGAAAAATCTCCGACAGATAGCTATCAGCTCACTGAGAAAGTTATTTGAGCAATTTGACAAGTACCCCTGGAGCAAGGAAGAGTTACATGTAATATTTGAGACACTAGTTTGGCCGCTGCTGCCAAGACTTCACATTGAAGGCATCCACAGTCCCACAGCTCTGCTCAAGTTGTTCAATACTTGGTGTCTTAACCCAAGATATTATGTTTTACTTGTGACTTGTTCTGAAAAAGATGCAAATTTGAGTACACTACCGGAAATCTTCAAGCTTCTTCTGGCACCGAAAACCACATCAGGTGTGGTTAATCTTATATTGGACATGATAGAAAAACTGCTAACATTAACTACAGATGAAGAAGATAAAGAAATTACGCCTATTGAGTCTTTTAACACTTTAGAAATTGCTGGAGAGAAACAAATCGGAGATGTGGCTAACAATATAAATTACGGCAGTAAAATACTAATACCACACATATCTAGTATTCTTGAAGTAATGAAACGGCGAATAGCAAATTCTGCTAAGTCAAACTCAGTTAACAAAAGAGACCTTTTGATCTTGTCACGAGTGACTGAGCTGGTTTCTTCGCCAGAACTTTGTGACGAACTTCTGAAGTTGCTACTTCCGATTCTAGTTAATAAAGTATGTATGAATATGGCCGAAGAAAACATGGAACATGCAGTCAATACAATCATTAACCTTTTGGGACACAGCACTAATCCCCAGGTATACATAAAAAATATAGCAGTTCTTTTCAATAAAGTCACGCTTGTTGAAGTTCGAAAGTTACTGATAAAACTTCTTAATTCAATAGCTGAGAACAGCAAGGAGAACAAAGAAACTTTGACTCGATTAGCACAAGTCGTGACTGAAATGAATGCATTCAACAAAAGATGGATTGACCAGCCAGATTTCGATAGAAGACTTGACGCATACAAATTAATCTACAAATTATGTGAAGAAAATGATGTTGACGTTGACTTAGCTATTCTAATTGTGAATAATTGCTTCTATTTCATACGAACTGAAAAAGATATAGGATTACGGGACAGCGCTGGTTTGTGCTTGAAAAGAATTTTACCGAAATTACTAATGAAGTATAGATCTACTAACGACGGTCAATTCTTAGCTCGTGATACAGTTCTATCGCTGTTGTCTAACGGTATAAGGGATTCCAAAAATGAAAATTTGCGAGACGAATGTATTTCACTACTTGGCGAGTTAGCTAGAGAATGCCCAGACGCTGACGTAGTACTAACAGATTTAGCTGCCTTGACGAATAAAGAAGACCCGGAAGTGGACTTTTTCGAAAACATGTGCCATCTACAGATGCACCGACGTGTCAGAGCTCTAATGAGGTTCTGCAAAGTTGCTAAAAAGGTCGTCAAATGTCCTACACCTAGGACGTTGACTAACTTTATAATGCCTCTAGCAACTACGTTCATCTGTGATGATAAATATACGGACAAAAACACTCTTATCGATGCCTGCATTGAAGTAATATCGACTTGCTGCAGACTGTTGCCGTGGTACCACTACGAAGTCATACTAAAACTTTACCTGAACAAAATGCGTCATTCCACAGAGCACCAGAAGCAACTGACGCGCATTTTAGTCAGCATTGTCGACGCATTCCATTTTGACTTTTCAAAGGTTAAGAACATTGAGCTGCCTAAAGCTTTGTTGGCAAATATAGACTTTAGACCTCCTAGGAAGGGTGGAAAACAGAAGGGTAACGTAAAGCAGGGTAAGAATGTGGAAGAAATTAAAGAGAAGGAGACAGAAGTTAAAGATAATGAAGACCCAGAAAAAGAAGATCAAGAGGAAGATAAAGATGATGCTGTAGACGACATCCCAATAGACGAAGAGACAGATCTGAAAGCAGCAGATGCAGAAGCTGAAAATGAAGAGAAGACAGTCCAGGAAGTTATAAATATACCAGCATTTGAGAGAATAACGCTGGTGTCGCCATCGGTTGCTAAACGAATCATAAAATCTTTGTCTGCTGGCCTGCTGCCACAATTAAATCGGTAAGAAACATACTCTTGTTTATACATTCAATTAAGTATGCAAATTTGTAGCAGTTACACAATCCATTTAATTAGGCACTATATAAGTATTTTTTTAACCATGCCCAATCAAAGGCAGCGTCCTGAAATCAACCAATCACAGCTTGATGGATTAAACATTTATTTATTTTCCACAGCCTTAACCTAAATTTCAGAAAAAAATATGTACTTACCAATACAAACAAACAAAAGAAACTTCCCACAGCTCCCAACTAACCAACTTCAATTCCTTCCAGAACAATCGGCAAGCTGACCGAGCACGAGGGCTCGCACAAGGTGAACCGGCGGCGCACGGGGCTGGACCGGCAGGAGGAGGACATGCTGCGGGTGCCGATAGCGCTGGCGCTGGTCAAGCTGTTACAGAGACTGCCCGGAGAGCTGATGCGGTATCAGCTGCCTGGGTAAGTAACGAGATATTAAGTCCAGTTGACCGAGCACGCACAGGCAAATGCAGCGTGGGACACGAGTTCTCGAGTGGAGACCACGAACAGGCAAACGCAGCAGCGTGGGACGCCCTCCTGCCCGCTGGACCGATGACCTTAGGCGGGTAGCCGGTAGTAGCTGTATGAGGAAGGCCGAGGACCAAGTGCTGTGGCGCCCCATGGGAGAGGCCTTTGTCCAGCAGTAGATGATGATGATGATGATGATGACGGAGCACGAGGGCTCGCACAAGGTGAACCGGCGGCGCGCGGGGCTGGACCGGCAGGAGGAGGACATGCTGCGGGTGCCGATAGCGCTGGCGCTGGTCAAGTTGTTGCAGAGACTGCCGGGAGAGCTGATGCGGTATCAGCTGCCTGGGTAAGTTATATGCAACAAGGCATGGTTTTATGGAACTTTCAATGTATTTCGAGTGCCTCATTCATTCACATCTATGTCTACAGAAAGTAACGTAGCGAGGGATGCCTCAGCCCACTGGACTTCCAACCTTAGATAGGTTGTGGTTTAGTGAGGAGGAGGCTTGAGGTTAGATTACTGTGCCGGGCATTGTGAAAGAGTTATGCTCAGCAGTTGACGATTTTTGGCTGATGATACAGAAAGTGAATTTGGTTAATTGAGACCCAAGTAGTGAAAAAATACTTTGTCCATATATTTGCTTGGTTTTCATCCGGCTTTAATACATCATATATTTTTTTCAGAATAATCATCAAACTATGTTCATTCCTAAAATCACCGCTGAAACAAGTGCGAATATCGGCCAGAGATATCGTCAAAAAGATAATGATCACAGTGGGGTCTTCCTACTTGGGCATTCTACTTGAACATCTGACTCTTTTACTAACGAGAGGGTTCCAAGTACATGTTCTAGTGGCCACTATACATAGCGTTCTAGACGCACTGAAAACAGACTTCAAACCTGGAGAGTTGAACGATAACTTACATTACATACTCGATGTTTGCACAAACGATCTCTTTGGTGCTCTGTCCGAAGAAAAAGAGGTAGATAAACTACACCATAAAACCCCCGAAGCGAAACCAAGCAAGAAAAGTTACGTAACTTTGACGATAGCAGCACAAAATATCACTGAAGGCTGCCTCATAAACTTATTGCTGCCTTTCAAAGAAGTGCTTCAAAAACATCATTCGAAAAAGATAGTCATGAAAGTACAGGATGCCCTAATGCATATAACAACTGGTCTAGTTACGAATAAGTTTATAGACATCGAGTCTTTGTTCATTTTCCTGCACGGGGTTGCTTCAGAGAGTATACCGGAATTTGTTTTGGGAGCCCCGAAAAGACAAATAACAGAAGCTCAAAGGGAGAAAATGTTGAGAGCAAAGCCTGACTGCTTCATCATCCAGGAGGCACCGAAAAGAAATAAGGAAGTGCAAGCTAAAAACGTGAAATTATCAGCTAAAGCCAATGCACACGTATTGGTAGAATTCAGCTTGAATATCCTTTATGTTATACTGAAACGCGAGAAAGTACCAAGAGAAGATTGCAAGGCGTTTGTTGATCCTTTAGTTCCGTTGCTTGTTGATGCGTTGAAAAGTGATCACATAAAAGTGTCAACTGTTGCTATGAAATGTATATCAACATTGTGGACTATAAGAGTGAGCACGCCAACACTAGAAGAATCTGTTCAGGATATTGTAAAGACGGTGTTTATGATTTTACATAAATACGCGACGTTTGAAATTAGCAAGCAGAATGATAACTATCATCTTGTTCGTAATGCTTTTAAGGTAAGGCATAAACTAAATATACACTTATTAAAATTAACTTATGCAAAACAATATAGCTCAATCTAATCATTTTTTTATTTCTTATTACAGGCGGTAACAGTTCTAATCCGGAACGTCAAATATCACACGCTAGAGGCTGATCAATTGAAGACCTTATTGCTATACGCAGAAGAGGATTGTCACAATGATGAGAGACAAGCCAACTCGTTCAATCTACTGAAAGCCATTCTAGAGGCGCGACTGGTATCGCCTGAACTACATGAGGTTATGGATAAGATCGCCAAAATTTGCATATTGAGTGAATCAGCAAGATCTAGGTAAGTTCTTACCTTTTTACTAAGAAAGCTTACTAGAATTGATTTGATGTAAATAACTCTTGATGGCACCGATTGGCCCGGCTTCGTCGAAAAGTATTAGTTATTTGATCAGGATTTAACCAATATTAATGCCTAGTTTCACCATAGTCTGTTAGATCATTTTTTTTTTCATTTCAATTTCATTAAAATCCCTGTTACTGGCTGTTACATTGTAATGTCATATTAAATTCTTGATAAATGTGTCTAAAGTCAACCACTAATCCCTTGTTATGATCTAACAGAGTATGGTGAAACTGGGACTAAGTCTCTGAACTTGTATTTGGAGATTTATCAGTGCTCTCCAATCTATCTTCATGCCACCATTATTTACATTTAACTAGCTCCATTTTTGTCGTACATATATAAAAATAATAAGTACGGATAAATTACATGGCCTAAATGAGATCTAACTCCAAACTCTAGGCATGTATTATTTAGCAACTTTGTATGTTTGTCGTCGACATGATAAGAAGAAGAAGACTCCAAATAGCAAAATAACCGCTACACTAATAATTCCAGGGAAGAAGCCCGAGTGATATTCGCCCAGTACATAACGCACTACTCGCCGGGCAAGCGGCTGGAGAGACACGTGCAGTTCTTCGTGTCCCAGCTGAACTACGAGCTGCAACACGGGAGAGAGTCGTCGCTGAAGTTCATACAGATGATCGTTAATAAGTTTCCTGTGGTGAGTTGCTGGTTAATATTATCTATAAAAATAAACAAATACGTTACCAGTTATGTATTGGATTTTTGCAAGGGTGCAATGTCCTATGTAGGTATTTCAAGAAAAGGGAACTGCTATTATGCGACTACATTTAATTAAGTTTAGTAAAGTCAGAGGCCAAATCACGTTTTTAGTTTCGATTATTACCGACATGTCCGCTACAGTACCATTAGCAATTATGTCTACGAAATACAATAATAATAAACTTGTATATATTTATGTATGTGAACATTCCCCAGCCCCAACTCTCCAAGCACGGCGGCTTCCTGCTCCTGTCTCTCGGAGCCGCCATGGTGAACGACGCGGCGCCCGAGTGCCGCGCGCTCGCCGCCGCCTGCATAGAGGCCATGCTGACCAAGTTCCCCGCTCTCGAGAGGAATGCCATGTTCGACCTGGTGCTGACGTTCTTCCAGGATAGTAAGGTGAGGACGGGGTACTGTTTTGTAAAGAAAAATATGAGACAAAATGAAAGCCTCTGCTTACTTAGCCCTTAATTGGGAAAAATGATTATGGATCTCACATCATTTTGAACTTTCTCCCAGTGAGTCAATGATGAAAACCAATGAACATTTTGAAATAGTCATGCCCTATTAAAGGTTAGAATACCTCTAGTCCAAAAGTGGTGCTTTATCATTGTCTGATTTTTTACCGCATGTACCTACCCAATATTGGTTTAACCTTTCCTATGCCGAACAGCCGCGCACACATGTAACTGCCGTCTGCCGGCGCTTTTTGACCGTTCAGAGCGCCCGCGATTTATATGAATATTTGGGTATTATTGTTTGGTACTCAATAATGTATTGATTGTAATTTATTGTCAGATAGCTAATGAACGTGTTACAATGAATTTTATTGGTTATAATTGTTTTATTTGATTTCTATAGGTCATTGATTACAGATTTTTACTTGAAACTGCACCCATCACAGAAAAATACGTCTTTTTCAATATAATTTTAGTTTCAATCCAGGATTTCTTATATTTATTACTTGAAGAGATTATACAGCTATCAACTGATATCAATAAAATATAAACTCTAGAGGAAATAGATTCATAATTTATATTTTGAAAACTGATTATAATTTGCTTTATTTCAAAAGACTTCATTTTCTGTACATGTGCATGTGTGCGTGACAAGAGCTTGCTCCAGTGCGCCGTGAGACAGATCTGTCCCAAATCAAGGGTGTTCACTTTTGATGAAATAAAACATGAATGATAATTATTTATATAATGTTTCGTATTTTAGCATACTGAATTATAAAAACTTAAACGTAAGTTACTTACTGAATCATATTTACTTATTTGTTAAACTTTCAACAAATATCATACTATAAATACATACATATATTTATTTATATAAATAGGACAGGTAATCACCCTCTCAGACTCATCTATACACCGATAGCATTCTAAAGAGCCTAAACTTCACGTTCAGTAGAGAAAAGATCCTAAAAAATAAAACACGCTGTATATCAACCCAACGCACTTCGTGTGCATACACGAGCGGTGGCCATTTTGTTTGCGTATGTGTGTGTGTGAATTTTGGATGCACCTTGATAAATATTGATATTCCCGAATATTTTGACTATTTATTGAAAAAAACGATATAAATATGTATTATCAATAAAATTATCTTTATAAATGAAATAAATTATTTATTGATGTTTTTACATAACAGACTAGAAAACAGTTTACAAAGTTACGCACCCTTCAGGCAATAATCCGGTACAATTTTAGATCGAAAAAAACTCGATTATTTGTAATTTTTTATAATATTGATTTATCACTATACCTTCAAAATCGAATAAATAACAAGAAAACATAGTACACTTGTCCAAAATTAATAATGCACATGCAGATCTTCACATGCGAATCATTAAATCGTAAGAGCCTTAAAAATAACACTTGCATTTTGCACCTTGTTCGAAAGAAATAGGACTCAATATCATGTGTCACATAATCGAAAACAACCGATCTGTCAAAGATTTCTATGCGCATTATCAATTTTGGAGCACTGTATTTACTTTCCTTGTGACGTTTTTTCGATACGAAATCACTATTTTATTACCAACAGTCGCGAGTACAAGGACTGTTCAAGGTACCAAAATTTGAATTTCGCGCTATTAGTAAACAAGTGAAGTTTTTGACTCAATGAATGTTGTCGATGGTTGTTTCATTCATATAGAATAAATAACAGGTGATTTCATACTCTATTTCGTGGTATTTAATGACTAAAATCACAAAAATCGCGATGAAGTGCTCTTGGGACAGATCTGTCACTAGGCAGACAAGGGGGGTTGGGACAGATCTGGCACACGGCATTCTAGAGGTTAAAGTAGCTCAATGTTGGTCCTTATAAATCAGTAAATCCTAGAGTTTTTTTTACTATTTATTATTTCTACTGTAATGTACAATCTGACAGCACCGCAGATTATGCGGTAGAGATGCTGCTTCCGAAGCCAGGCCAAGCTCTCCGCCCAGGTCAACATTCGTGTATGTTGAGCACTTGTGTTTACCTTGTGTTATTATTACCATTATCAGTACCGTTTTTACAGCCGGTGCACTTCGAATTAGCGTCCCAACTATGCACGCGCTTCGTCAACGTAGAACAAGACGACTTCAAGTCCCGCCTAAGCACAGTTCTAGACCTAGTCAATGGCAAGCTACTTCTGCTCAGCAACGATATCAGCGAAGGCAGATTCGTCAAAGTGAAACTGGACCAAGACGACTCTAAAACAGACGAGGAAAAACAAAAGGAAAAGGATCATTGCCTGATTCAAATGTTGAACCTTATTGATAAGATCACAGTACATTGCCCAGGATGTTTGACCAGTAAGAAGTATTTGACTGAATTTGACGAGATAGCGCAGCAATGTCAAGTGTTCTTGGCTTATCCACACACGTGGGTTAGACTGAAAGCGGCTAAGATTATTGGCACGATTTTATCTACCATAGATCCGCAAGGACTAGACTTAATAGTGAGAGGAAAGGTTGAGAGTGAAAGAGGATTTATTTACTACGACACGGAAAGTTCTCTCAAGAGTTTGGTGCTGGACCTTTGTGCCCAGTATACTCCTGGAGTGAGCAAGGAAATGGCTGACCAGGTATATACCTACAACTTATTATTCATCTATGATAGATAGTATTGTTTGTATGTATGGTAAAGGGCGTTTTGCCACGTTTTCATGCATTAATAAATACATATTCCTCTGTTTATTACAACTATTAATATCTAGACTTTTACTTATTATAATTTTTCAGGTAACTGCGGTACTGTTCGAGATAATAAAACTAGTATACTCGATGCCCAGCTTCAAGTTAAATGACAAGAAACATGTAGAATACGAGGAGTTGGAAACATCTACCAAAGTGAACATTCGGTGGGTCATCTATAAGATGAGGAAAGCTATCAACGTTGAAGTGTCTAAGGCGCCCACGATTACAAACATTGTAAGTAGAATTAAGAATATGTACTTACAGTCAATGGCTTACTCTCACTCCAGTGGGGTACTCTTAATTTTACGACAAAACATCGACAAACTGTCTTCTTTTTTTCACAGAGAACAGCTATATTTACAACATGGATGCACCTAATAAGCAGTTTAGAGAACGAGGATTTGAACCGAGTGGTGGACCTGATGATATCTCCGTTAGTTCGCGAGTTGTCCACCGGCGACCCCATGGCGCCAGCGTCGCTCGTCAGACAGTTGGCTGGGAGACTTGGCAAGAAGCTCAGGCGGAAAATAGGCGATATTGAGTACAGTAAATTGGCTGCAGAGGCTCAGACCAGACTGAATGTTAGAAGGGCTGAGAGGAAAAAGGTAAATTTATTAATGATTTTCTCGTGAACTTTTGTTTGTGGTACGATTATAGTTTTTTCACTTCCCTTCCCTAGACCATCACCAATGACTTTAATGCAAACTTAGCCAAAAATGTTCAGCCGTACTAAAGTTATAAGACCGATAATTTTGGACCTAATTAACAGAAGTCAATTTTGTTATTAAATTTTTCATCCTATTTCCAGGTTCTACTTCAAGAGAAAGTCCATAACCCTGAAAAGGCAGCCAAGAGGAAGTTACTACTAAAAGACAAGAAGAAACAGTCAAAGAAAATCAAAATGGAAATGGTTAAAGGGAAGAGGGCGCGACCGAAGAAACGGAAGGCAGAGGACTTCGACTTGGAAGATAATCTACTCAAAGATGATGATTAGTTTGTAGCTAATCTACATAAAGTCAACTATTCCAACGGTAGTTAATTTTGAATGTTTACCGTTGAATTTGTAAATAGTATTGGTAAGTTCCCTGCGTTTGTATATAATAAACCCAAATATTGATTTCACATATATATTCTTTTATCTCATACCAAAATAGTCTATGCTACCCACTTTCGAATGTTGCAATTGGAAATCTTTCAACAGCCTTAAAAAGTTTTCCCGTGGGAATTCCGGGATAAAAAAAAGGGACTGAGTTAATGAAATACCAAGTAATAAATTAGTATTGCTTTATGCATTCAAAATTACAAAAAGTGAACGTAACGAAATAAACTCTTCATTACCAACATTTATAACAACAATTTTCACAATAGTGCATTCGAAGCAAGTTCGATTTAAAATGATTAAGTAATTATACTTAATCATATTTGCATTTTAAAGAAGAAAAATACAATTAATAATAATATAAATAGGTAATACTTACACATATAATACTAAATTCGTCATAAATTAAGTTTATATGTAAGGGTGGAAAAGATAGGCGAGTCAGCTAGGGTATGAGTACCTTGTATCACGCCCTGTGTAAAGATGTCGCAGGATTTAAATTTACAAATAACTCGTACTTTCAAGATATGAATACATAGTAAATAATTAGTATTATACCATAGAATAAGGAGTAAGTACATTATACTTAATGGGAACATTCGCCACAACTACCGAAATATTAATGCAGATAAATCAACACTTAGTAGGTATCACTAAAAGCGAAAGACAAAGTAAAGGAATCCTACAGAAGATAAAATTATGTGTGCGTAACATTTAAACTTACAAAAACCTTATTAATTTGATCTTCGACTACGCAAACCACCTTGGCTTTGGCTCGCATGTTCACCGATAAACGTAAATAAGGGTTTACACTGGCAATAAAAAATGCAGAAGTCGTATTGTGCAAGAGCGTAAACCTACCAGATGTGGCAAGTATACTTATAATTTTACCATGCAGTTGTCGACTTCAATGGTGTTTATAACAGTAATAAATAATACCAGTGTAAACCCTACTTAGGATGAGGCCCTATTGTTGCATTGCGTCGTCGCTAACATTTTCCTAATGACCAAACTTTTTGAAGAAAGCTTTGCGACGACTTCGCGAGACGGCGCAACATAACGCACCAATTAACAAGCGTTTAGCAGGGATGCATGCAGTCCAGTCATCGACCGTGTATAATGTATATGTCGCAGGCATCTGGTTTAATCTCCTGTTTGATTGAACCACTAGCCCGTTCATTGGATGGCGCTATTCAGTTGTATGACTAAAGGACAACTCGTCAAGTCGCTGATTGTAACGTTCGACGTCTTGACTGAACGTCATTCAGCGAAGTCGTTGAATGGGATATAGTATAGCAAATTTGTAATGTCTGGTTAGGGTGAACATGACCAGACAAGAGTCAACAAAAAGACTATGTTACAAAGCTCTTATCTCACAAATTACCTAAAAAATAACAATAAACGTACCTTCATATTGTTGTTCATAATTATCCAGTTTCGCCTAATTTTTTCTTTGAAACTATCCGCCCGCGGCGTAATAATAGGTAAATCCATGTTGTCACACTATTTTAACACAAATAACGCACTTTAAAGCTAATTTATTTGCAAAAAACTAACAATATAGGTGCTTTTTGTGTCAGCTGTTAGCTGTTAGACGCCATGTTTGTTTTGTTCACCACCTGACCAGGGGCGTATTTAAAGATTGCGCGCCCTGGGCTCCTGTAGTTTTCCGCCCCATCAAGGAATGAAAGAAAACAAAAAGAGCAGTCAGTGTAGAGTACCTACCGACCTACATAAATGTATAAGAACATTGTGGTCATAGATTTGCATAGATAATGATATGATATCTTCCGAACAAAAAAAAATCTTTTTCTGGATAGACGAGTACATTTTAGAACGTTTAGAAATAAATTTGTGCAGAGCGAGGGAGGCAATTTTTTTTCCTTTAAGAAATACAGAGGCGGAAAAAAATAGACTATTCCACCAGTTCAAAAAAGAATAAATACCAGCTTTCATACTTAAAAAAATCCAGCACTGCTCGTCACAAAAATACCTCGGAGTGACCCTCACGTACAAAACCCACTGCCAAAGCACCAAGAAGAAAGTCAGCTACCGAAACAACCTTCTGCGACAGCTTACGTCTACCAGCTGGGGCGCCTCTCCACAAGTTCTACGAATTCTCAGCCGAATTTGCCTGCCCCATCTGGGCAAGATTCCCATTCCTCAAAGCCTGCAGACAAATGTCTTCAACCAGTGCGTCCTGCCAGTGATGACGTATAATGCAGAGACGTGGATACTGACGGTAGGACTGGTCCACCGATTTAAAGTCACTCAGTATGCTATAAAGAGAGCTATGCTTGAAGTTTCTCTGATGGATCATATCAGAAATGAGGTTATCTGTCAGAGGACTAAGGTTACCGACATAGCTGTCAAAATATGCAAGCTGAAGTGGCAGTGGGCTGTTCATATCTGCCGAAGAACCGATAACCGTTGGGGTAGACGAGTTCTCAGGTGAACAGGCAAACGCAGCGTTGGACGCCCTCCTGCCCGCTGGACTGACGACCTTAGGCGGGTAGAGCCGGTAGTGGTTGGATGAGGAAGGCCGAGGACCGAGTGTTGTGGTGCTCCTTGGGAGAGGTCTATGTCCAGCAGTGGATGATTATTCGCTGATGATGATGATGATGATGATGATGATGATATGGGCAAGGTCCGCGCATGCTAGAGAAGTAGATTTTGCTGAACGATAAAGTTCGTATAGTAACGGGATGCCTCAAACCGACACCGCTCTACAATGTCTACTCTCTGGCTGGGATAGCACCCCCTAGCATACGGCGAAAAGTGTCATGTTCTGTTGAGAAAGCCAAACAAGAATGCGACTCCAGACATCCACTTTACTTACATACTGCCGCACCTTCCCGCCTTAAGAGCCGCAAAGCGTTTCTAAATAGTGAGGTGTCCTTAACGGATGAAAACCTACAAAAAGCAAGACTGGGAGGAAAAGCAGCCCCAGGATCCTTTCCTACCTAACAGTCTAAGGTAACAGTCTTCCCTGGCACATTTGGAAGACTCTAAATCGGTTGCGAGCAGAGGTAGGCTGCTGCAAGGACAAACTTTGCAAGTGGGGCTATACCGTTGGTACCAACCTATGCGACTGTGGTACCGCCCCCTTGACTATGGAGCATTTCATCTCCTGTCCCATGTGCCCTACTACCTGCACACGGGAAGACTTACTCCAGGCCAACCAGAATGCTATCAAAGTTGCTTCTTTTTGGTCTGGACAAATTTAAAAATTCGCATGTTCACTGACACGAAAGAAGAAGAAGTGTAGAGTACATACCGATCTATTACATAATAATATGTATAAGAACATTGTGGTGATAGATTTGCATAGACAATATCTTCCGAACATAAAAAAAGATTTTTCTGGATAGACGAGTACATTTTAGAACGTTTAGAAATAAACTTGCAAAGGGCGACTGAGTGAGGCAATTTTTTTTCATTATTTTCCTTCAAAAAAATTTCGATGCGGAAAAAAATTGACTATTCCACCGGTTCAGAAAAGAACAAAGGCCGGCTTTCATACGTTAAATCATATTTCTTAAGACATGAAATCAACATGTGGAAAGATGGCTCAGGGCGCCGTTCTAGGCTTACGCCCTAAAATATTGTTCTGTACTTTTTTAATCCTCCAAGTTGGAGACCTAAAGCCCAAGGGCGGCCTGCCGGCCGCCCCTGGGCCGCCCTTCGCCGCCTGCCGCCCCGGGCTGTAGCCCTTTTAGCCCTAGGGTAAATACGCCCCTGCACCTGACTGATTTTAAGTCAGCTAACTAGTTGGACGTTTTGTGATGCTTGTACAATCAACGTTCGGCCTAGTCATACAACTGAATAGCGCCATCCAATGAATGGGCTAGTGGTTCAATCAAACAGGAGATTAAACCAGATGACTACGACATATATATACTAAAGAAGTTTATTACAGTTATTTTTAGCTACTCTAACCTACCAAGTCTATACAGAAGAAGTAGTGACGATATTTCGAGATAAGGTAAACATAAAACTGAATGAAAACATAAAATCGGTTCTCTTAGTAGCCACAGCAGCGCCTAGAATATTTTAACTACATTAATGCCGATTACAGACACAAGAAATGAATGTAGGCATACCAATAAAAAGACACTTTGTAAATGCAACATCATACAAAAATATGCGTTGTTTATGCGTAGGTACACACAATAATGTTATTCATTGATTATTTAAAGGTTTTAGGGCACAACTTTAACAATAAATTATTATAAAAAAGCTTGGACGGCTGCAAGCTCTGTCCTTAAAATAAGCTTTTTAAGCTTTAAATAGTCCTCCAAATATTTATGTATTTATTTACATGTTGTCCGCAAAGTACACATACCTTGATTACGATACTGTTGTATATTCACTGTATACTGCCCACGCCCAATGTTTAAGTTGGAACAAAACAATTTAATTATGCTTAATGCTGTTTTAAAGCTTGCTATTAGTTATTTATTTAAAGCGTTTATCATTTAACATTAACTAGGTACCTTTAATAGATAGGGAATTGCCTAATTTTGTTAAGCTTCTATGGGGCTAAGTAGATAGGTATATTATCTAGGTATAGGTATAATATAATTAAATTATTTTGAAACTGATTGCTATTTACCACTTACTTACCAACTAATTGATATAATGTTAACGAAATAATTTAAATAATCAAAAGAACTAGCCTAGTTACCTAAAAAACATAAACATTTAATAATTAAATATTTCATTTGCTATCAGTAGAAATAATTGACCTTTTCCGTAAAATTTGCGACGACGACTCAATTAATTTACAAAATCCCCAGTTAGGTATCTAATTAGGTACAACTTCCATTCACAACTTCGCTTTATCCAATAATCATGACAGTCGTAACTTTAATTCGTTAGGCATTCAAAAGCCACACCATTTCACAACCACCCAGTAAATCCATCTTTGCACACAGCACACGTGAACCTAACTTACAAAAGCATTGAGGATATAGGATTGTATCTCATAATCTTGGACAGTAGGATCCATAATAGTGACGTCATAGTGGCCAGGGCTACGCCGCCCCATCCGAGGTCTAAAGACCATGAAGTGGAGAATTCCCTCGCCGACAGAAGTGCCATGGCGGGCGCGCGGGGACCAATCACGCCGTCGCCCGTGTCGTCACCCGTAGGGCTGCCTCTGGTGGACACTCGCTGTATCCGCTTGAAATGGATTATCATTAGCGTGAATAGCGCGAAGGTGCCTGTAAAAGGAGAAAGAAAAATATGAGGATTTTCGTCAGAAACGGCCTATATCTTATGTGGTCTACAGTTTTAGATGCCGATTCTGTATGGATTGCATGTGTTTTGACGTTCTTTGGTAGAGAACCATATCCATATTTATATCGGATTGATGATGATAATAAATCAACATGATCCTGCCACGGAAAGCCTGGGTAGTCAGCAACCACTAATCCTTTCAACACGATGTCGCAACCTGATCCAGCTATATCATCCACTGACACACCAAAAAATACAAACTACCAAGACCAAAAGGTCCAAAACACCTCCAATCCTCATCAACCTACCTGCGAGCAGATACATGACGCCGGTGACGAGCACGGCGCTGATCTGGTGCTTGCAGACTCCGAAGGTCCCGACGAGGGCGGCGCTGCCCAGCACTATGAGGCACACCAGCGCGCACGATATCGACAGGTTCTGCATGCCTGGAGGACGTGATGACTATACTATAGTAATTTTTCTTATTTTATTTTTTATTTTATTTATTTTATTTTATTTTATTTGGAAAGCTAACAACTTTAAGTACAAAGATATAAACATTATATTAGGTATCATATGAGTTAATAACAAGCTTTCACATATAATTACAAATATAGGTACTAAGTAGGAGAGCGTAGTTTATGACAAAGTTTGCACAAACACATACCTACGTTACAAATTAAAAGCTACGTAAGTACCTACTAACGTAGGTTAAAACAACGTCACGTTATGAGAAAAAGTAAGAAAAAAAAAATATTATAAAGGTAAGATGCTCTAGAAGTTATATGCTATGACTACAATTATGTAAATAATCGGGTCTGTAAACCACTACGGCTATTGGTAGATTTTATATTTCGGTAAATTACCTACACAAATATATTAAATAAAATAAAGTAAATGTTACTGTTGAATGGATGCCACGAAAGTTCTAATAACGTATTTCTTTAACGAATCGATGCCACTACAAAAGATATCTAAATCAGTTTCGCTAGACAGATTATTAAAAGTGCTGCACGCCCTAAGAATGTATGAATTCTTTCTGTAGTTGGTACTAACAGAAGGAACGAAAAATACTTTATTATTCCTAAATTTTCGAGCGGGTACATTAATATTAATTTTTCTAAGTAACGAGGGACAGTCACAAGATCCTCTGATTATTTTTATGAGTAAAATTATGTCAGATATTATTCTGCGCAGATGCAGTGGCAGCAGATGGAATTTGGCACATCTCTGTTCATAAGTCATATTAACGGATATATTAAATTTGAATTTAAGATATCGTGTGAATTTCTTTGTATCTTTTCAATTCTATCAGAGTATGTTTCATAATTAGGATTCCAAACCTGGCAAGCGTATTCCAAATGACTCCGTACATACGAACAATAAAGTAGTTTAACCGTTTTCATGTTTTTAAATTTTTTTGATGATCGCATTCTTGTGATATAGGTTCACCGTAGTCACGTAGGTAAATAGGTATAGAAGATGTGGCGGGCTGAATAGATAGATCCTAGCCTAGGTACAGCATGTAAAAATCTAAACTAAACTAAACCTAATGTTGAGTCTCTAAGAAATGGAGATTGTGGCAGTATCTCTCCAGTCTTGGAGCAGGCAATGGAGTATTAACGGGCCGCATGTTTTTTATTACATAGATGGTTAACTACGACGCGCATGATTTAATAATCGTCAGAGTGTGTAGTTTTACGCTTTGTTTACTGTAACTCGTACAAGAATAGCTTTTTATAATGAAAGGTAGTATTTATTCTTATAACCAAAATGTTTCAACCTATTAGAATGTTCAACATTTCGCAGCAAGGAGCTTTTATCGTAAAAAATACATCAGGGAGGCCGAAAAACATGGAAGAAGTTTAGATGTCGTGCTTTATGGAGTGTTAAAAGGTTTCCAGACGTGGCGAGCAGTGACCGTGAGAAAAATAGAGCATTTTGACAGGAATACCTACCTATTTTTAATTCAGTAGAGTGGGGTGTAGGTGTATTGCTAAGTGAGACATTTTGTACGTTGTATTGTTCTTAATCCTGAATACCTAAAGTAGGTAGGTAGCTTGCAGTATTAAGAGCCCGATTGGTTGCGGTAATCACGATTGATTGGAAGTTATCTGAAGATAGCCTTAGTTGAGATGACGGAATGGAGTATTTATTAAGTGACCCTGACTGCTATCTTCAGCATAGCAGTCATGGGTTCGATTCACAGCTGGGGCAGATATTTGTACTCGGATCTTTAGTAGGTATAGTATATAATATGTATCTGTCTGGATATATCAGCTATCCGATACCCATAGGTACTACAGGCTCTGCCTAGCTTGCGGATGCCGTGTGAGATGCCCGGACATACTATATTATTATTATATAAGTATTATTATTTCTGATAGTACGCAAGTGTGAATGATATCTTACGGTGTTGCCAGTCAGCGCGCGGCTCCTCGTAGTCGCTGCTGGCCAGGTAGTTAGTGCAGGCCGGCTGCATGGGGAACCCGGCGCGGACCAACATCGACAGCTCCTCCTCTGGAAATAGACGGACCAGTGAGTGTTGTAACTTAAAACCATCTAGGATTAGCCAGTCAGATTAGCCGTACTCAGAGTACCTATCACCTATAATCACTGACGAGCAATGAAAAAGTTCTACTGACAAAATGCTGACACCAAATGGCCCTAATTTTTAAAACCAGTTAATTTAATTTAAAGCGCCCTTAAACGAGCCTTTTCCGTTTAGTGGTAATTTGGTGATATTATCACTGGAACTTTTTCATTGCTCGTCAGTGTATTGTACCTAAGATACATAGTAGTCACGTCATTGCGGTAGGTTACACGCACCTTTTTATTGAAAGACTTCTAAAGTGGTTTAGTATTTAGAGCCAACACGTACCATCTAGGGACACGCACATCGTCCAAATGCCTCCATTCATCGGCACTAGGAATGTACCTCCACCATTTCTTCTGCTGCCATCCTCGATCTGAAAGGAAAGAATTCAATAATACATACGTGACTTTAATTTTATATTATTGAAGGGCCCAGTGCTTATAGAGAAGTGAAAGAATGTCCCTTGGTCCAGTGTAAACCGTTTTTTTTTGATAAATTGGTATTTTACGTCGTTTCAGATCTGCTGTTGATCCAATAATTGGCCAATTTCACCCTGTAGGTATACAATACACGTCGTAGTCCAAAATGTAAAGTAACATTATAAGCCAACTCTCGGTCTATAAAATACAGCATGTTTTACGAGCAGTAGAGGGTAAGATAGTACTGTTGTAGGTATTCGCTTTGTTTTGTTTATTGTGTTTGTTGCCAGTAAAAGTTTTGGCATTTGTCTTGAATTTGAAGATTGAGGTGATTCACTCAAGAAGTTCACCGTGCGAAGTTTTGTGTGTATACTTTGGTGCATAGTACATATATTAAGAATAGGTATAATATTATAAGAATAGGTATAATATAATTTAAACTTTTATGATTGAGAAATATGCTGTTTTGCGTGTAGAAGAGGGGTGCCGATGCCGATGCCGATGCCGTGGGTCAAGGCGAGTGCAGATCGACGAAAGATAAGTTGATGGCTGTCAATGCTATTGCTAACTCAATAGGTACGGTCAGGTGCAGAGAAACCTGACCCCCCTCTCATACTAACAATGCTTGTGAGGGGGGTCAGGTTTCTCTGCCTCTTACTGTACCTACAAATAGAGTTGTAGTGTAGTACATATAACTTTATTAGTAAAATACTATTGCTAAATGTAAACAATCGAGCATTAAACTTAGGTTAGACTTACGGTTATATTTCCAACTTGTAGAATGCCAAATAAAATAATACCTAATGGCGTTTTAGAGGGTAAGCAACAGAAAAATACATTTCTACACCAAATTTTCGCGATTTTCGTTAGGTACCACCTCATATTGGGGCCAATACTATGTACCTATACAGACCAGCAGTATATTTCAAGGTCTTAGTTAGGTAGGTAATGAAATAGTTTCAGTGTTATAACTACGTGAGCGGAGCAGCTGCCACGGTCCCGGCGTGTCATTAACTTACAAGAACTGACTCAGCATATAATTACTTAGGTACCTTTATTGGAGGTCGAGTGACTCGTGTATACATACGTATCTATGCATATAGGTATGATATTACAAGTTCATTTTGTTTACCGATAATGGACATAGGCTGTACCTTTTACCTATTATAATAACTGCCGACTGATACATTTATTTTTCATTAACAAAATAATTTGTTGTACCTAACTATTTATAAAACATAAAATAGAGTACCATGCAATTTTATACAAACAGTACTTGGCGTCATAAAAATACAATAACCTACAGCTAAAACACCATAATCGTAAAAATAATACGGCAATCAACATGAAATACCCTACCGGAACAGAAGGGGTTACTGCGGTTATTTCACAAGTTTCGTTTCGTTCAACCGGTTCGTTTATTTGGTCCCTTTTATTTATAACTAGCTGTTCCCGCGCGCTTCGCTTCGCCTTAAAAAGTTTTTCCCGTTGGAATTCCGGGATAAAAAGTAGCCTATGTTCTTTCCCAGGGTCTAGACCGTATGTGTACCAAGTTTCATTCAAATCCGTTCAGTAGTTTTGGCGTGAAAGAGTAACAGACAGACAGACAGACAGACAGACAGGCACAGTTACTTTCGCATTTATAATATTAGTTAGGATTTTGAGTTGAAACCGGTTTCAAACCATTTGCGACGAGGGTTGTCTCTCGAAGGTATTTATGGCATAAACTCAAATGAAACTCAAAATTAACTAGTAGTTGCAGTTTCGTTGCAGTTGCGTTTCACCATGATTGTGTGCTGGGCCTAAGACATCGAGTGCGTATACCTACTATGGGAACAATTTATCATCGTATCAGGCGTACATTTTCCATGCCGTCGATTCTTTTATATTAAAGCAATTGAACCGTAGCCGTGAAGAAAGAAGATCCATATAGTACGAGTATATTCGTAAAGTCAGAGTGATATCCCACTAGCTTTACGGAATGAGCTGCGTGTTTCTTTGACCTTGAGCGATAAGCGGTGGGAAATAAGACATCGGAACCCAATGTCACAACCGACACACCCGGGTCAGCCGGTCCAATAGAAATATCTTAAATTGACCAATAATTACGAATAACACTGGTAGGTCAGTAGAATTCGGACATAAATTATTATTAACAAATATATGTAAATTGAATTCCATGTACAGCTTGTGTGAATGAGTTTGTTTGAATTTACAGTGTAACAAACTTATCTGTTCCGGTGAGAGCGAACTAAATTGATGCATATCTCATTACTTACTAATGAATTATATAATGATATAAATCAGATGGGTTAATTAAAACCGCAAGGGCGAATAAACACTACGGGCAAAATTATAATCTTATAGAGTGAAGAAATATTAGACATTTACGCGAGCTGTCACCGGAACAGATCTATAAGTTTGTGGCACTGTATGTAACTACGCTTATGATCTAGAGGAAAACGTTGTAATTCGGCAGCGAAAACATTTTACAAAATATTATGTTTTTAATTAATCGTTGGTTTTAACTTCGCCCTGCAAAACAAATACAATAATATTATTATTAGTAGTTAATTAACAGCAGTAGCTTTATAGCATTGCATGGCGTATTCCCAATAGACAATTTCCTTTATTAGTACAAGCTAGTAATTGGCTGCTCGCGGCGAGTGCTTACATTCACATTTTATGTCGCTGTGGTACAGTTGGGACCCATTGTGGAATTTCTACATTAAATACCATTGCTTATCGTTCTATAAAGTTACACAAGATATTATTTTTATTTCTGAACTACGATTCGTAGCAATTTTAAAGTATGATAGTATGAGTATACTTTAGCAGTTAGTATTGGGAGCGATCACTTCTAGTTATACCACTGTTGGTTTGTTCTATCTCTAGATTCAATAAATATTAAGTTACTAATATATTATTATCATTTTAAAATACTACACTGTTATTAGTAATCTTACGGAATTCTGACAGTTATCAATTTTAGACAAATCAGAGATCACAAACCTTTTTGGGCTGGGCACTTTTTCAATACGAGTCTGGACATCTGAGACTATAATATATTCAAAGTCTCGTTACGCCGAAAATCGTATGGCATAAATCTCGTTTAGTAAAAAGTTATTTCGCATAACATTGTTTAGCCTAATAATGGTATGGCCAAATCTTGAATAGCCTAATAATGCTATGGCATAGGTTTATACAAAGTAATAATTTTCGTTTGGCTTTAACTTTGACGGAGCGTCTCCCTACATAGCGCAAACTGGTGCCTTGTATTGTTTCCGCTGTTTGGAAAACGCTCCGCTCCGCTTCGCTACGCTCCGCTTTGGTTTTGATGAACATGTGCACCTAACACGCTCCTCCTCGCTTTGCTCGTCGTCGCACCTATTATTAGGTTTCGATCTCATGGGGTTTGTAATAATAATTATATTGGTCGTTAACTTTCGATTTTTTGATCATACAATATCGTGATTTTCGGGATGTAGGAGAAAAATACCACAATTTGTACATTTACTACATACTTCATATATTATTTATTAAGATAACATTAGGAGAAACAAGATTATACATAGGTATAGACGAACATAAATTTGAGCAAACGAAACTTAGGTGTTTAAAGATTGTGCCTAAAGAGTTTTAGACGAAACGAGCCTTATAAGTCTTGGCAAAGTGATGGTTCGACCAAAAAAGTTTAGACCATACGAGGGGAACACCCAAATATTCCGAAAAACTTTTTTCCGAATTTGATAACCCCGAATATGTAATTTACGAAATATTGCAATACCGATTTTTTAAAATACCGAATTATAATAATCACGAAAATTATAATTTCGAATATTATAATCACGAATATTGTTATTACGATTGTTAAATATACGAATGTTAAAAAATACGATTACTTTAATATACGAAAAATAAAATACCGATTTATTATAATCACGAAAAAGTCAAATCCCGATCGGAAATATGATAATTCGTGATTTTGACAAAAAAAACATAAACGTCTTTAAAACTTTAGAACCAAAACCAAAAGATAGGTGCGACGACGAGCAAAGCGAGGAGGAGCGTGTTAGGTGCACATAGATATCGAAAAACAAAGCGGAGCGCAGCGAAGCGGAGCGGAGCGTTTCACATAATATAGCTTAAAAAATATTGTTTTTATACGCATTATGCTGCATTATTCATAATAGATAACTATTTCTTGTTAACTAAGAAACATTCGGGAATTTGTATTTTCGGAATATTAAAACTTCGGGATTCGTAATTTAAATAATTCGATATAATAAAAATCGTACTTTTGAAACATCGAAATAATAATATTCGAAAAATTGACTTTCGTCATTTTAATAAATGTGTTGTTTGAAATTTCGTTTATAAACTATTCGTGATTTTCGTTATTCGGAAACTTAAAATTCGGGATTGTGAATTATTCGGAACTATGAAATTCGAAATTTAAAAAATCGTTATTTTCATATTCGTAAAAAAGTAATTCGGAATTATGTAGTGTACCCCCATACGAGTTATGCGAAATGAGTTTTGGTCAATAAAGATTATGCCAGATGAGCGGAACCCGCCTCCAGCATCTCCATACTGCCTTCCTAAGCTTGGACCATATCCCACCACGCTGGTCCACTGCGGTGTTGGTGGGTTCACATATGATCACAGATGTTTTCCTTCTCCGTAAGAGCGATGGTATACATTGTACTTAAATTCAAAGAACTCATTGTTACCTACATGTCAGCGCCGAGATTCGAACCCGCATCTCTTGCTTGAGAAGCGGGCGCTTACCCGACTGAGCCAGTTGGACTCGCGCAGTGAGTGTTCCGTACAAGTATACTTAATTACCTGAGGTAGTTTTCCTTTTAATTTCATCATAATTATGTACATCTATACGATATATCAGCTTAATATCTTTACCCGTTTCCGAGAAAAAAGGTGGTGACAACAAAGTGTGATCTTATAAGGGTTCCTTTTTTTCCTTTTGAGGTACGGAACCCTCAAAAAGAATAGTGACAATCGGATCAATCGTTTCGGAGATATGCGTGGACAAACATACATACCAACAAGCATATAAACGTACATAGGTACATAAACATTTATAAAATTTTGAATATTTGTTTATTAGCCCTAATACTCGTATATTGTCATATGTCAATATGGTGCAGTTCCAATAATCTTACATACATACCGAACATATTATATGTACTTACCGAATAGACAATCTTTTTTTGAAATTGATTAAAAAGGTTTATTATTCCTGAATTTAGTAGGAAGTGATGCCATGCTAAAGAATAAAATAAAGCAATTAAAATTAATTCGATACATGGGTCGTGAGTCGTGATCCTACTTCATATTATAAATGCGAAAGTTTGTAAGTGTATATGTGTATGTATGTATGTATGTATGTATGTGTGTATGTTTGTTATTTCTTCACGTCAAAACGGCTGAACCGATTTTAATGAAATTTGGAATGAAGTTAGCTGACACCCTGGATTAACACATATGTTACTTTTTATCGCGGAATTCCCACGGGAAAACTTATTAAGGCGAAGCGAAGCTCGCGGGAACAGCTATTATATTGAAATATTTGTTATTTTTGTATTAGTTTACTTGAGCAAGTAAATATTTAGATTTATCTTTTTGTATAAAAATATTAAGAAAAAATTATTGCCCAGAAATGGATCGCAATTTTTCATTTTTTCGGTAAAGAACTTTTTTAGAAGCATCACTTATAAAATGTCAGAATTCTTTCCAATTAAAAATCAGAGAGTAGTAGAAACTTTACATAAAAAGGTATATAAGATACCGATATTCTCCTTGAACATGTTTTAGTAAAATCATTACTTACCTACTTATATTCCCATTATGTACAGCAAATCCAAAGAAAAAAAACAATAAAACTTTTCATTGTCAAAAATAATAACTGTAATTTGGTTTCCAACCGCACTGTACGTCTGAACATACATACAGGGTGATTATGTTTGCACGCTATGGGTCAAGGTTACGCGTGGTATAGTTGTTTAGCCGCGGTTACACCTGTACCACCCTGTGCTGTTAATGACGTCGCAGTCAAGTTGCCAACTATACATATTACATTGCTCACTTAGTATGAGACGATGCAGTGCAGCGGACAAAGTTTGCCGACGGTCTACATAATTAATGACTAGTTCTCAGATTGTTGTTAAATTGATGTTCTGAAATAATTTCAAGAATATATTTTTCTACTACAGTTTGGGGGATATTTTACGCAATTCTGATCAGTATTTTTTTAAACTCATATGTATACAATATATAATTATGTATTGCTACGGAATAATAAAGGTTACTTATAATTTTCTTAAGGTTGTCGCTAAAATGCAGCAAATTATTTAAAAAAAAAACAAACACTCACTCCTTGTACTAATGTACCTACTCCCTTGCGGGGTAGGCAGAGGTGCATTGCTGCACCCACTTTTCGCCAGTGTTTATGTTAGTCCCAATGTAATAGGGGGCGGGCCTTTTGCCATTTTACGGGCACATCCAAGACCCGAGAACAAATATCTGTGTTTAAACAAATATCTGCCCCAGCCGGAAATTGAACCCGGGACCTTCGGGTCAGTAGTCAGGGTCACTAACCACTACGCCATTCGGTCGTCGATAGGTTGAGTAAAAGATAAATGGAATCGCAGAAATTCATTTACTATGCTACGAGCTACGATGCTACGATGCTACGAGCTACGATGCTACGAGCTACGATACTCGTAGCATTACGTAGTACTTTGAGTAGCATTTTTATTCCTACTATTACTTTGCAGATTTAAACATTGTTGGTTGGATTGTAATGCAAGTCGGATTTATCAACGGGGTTGCAGCAGCATAGACACAGTGCGGTAAAGAGTATAATTAGATGATTGCTCACTAGCTTCTTTGAGGTGACTCAAAAACTGCTTTGGACAGGTTTTCCGGTTAGGCAGAAATCACTTTGAGACAGAGGTAAACAGAAAAATCCTTCATGACTGGGTAAAATTTACTAACAAATGTATCCATGATAGAGGCCTAAATACATAAGGTATGTGAGACTGAAATCGGCTGACGACAATGTTCGCTGTCTATAATTTAAACTGAATATTCTTCTTTATAATTTTCGAATCCAGCGGTCATTTGATAAATTACGGTTCCATAATGATGCCTTCGCTTCGCACATTCATAGATCACGCTATACGTTGGTACGTTTCAAACCTAATATTACTTTCAAATTATCTATAATTTATTGTTGGTCTTGTTTACCATGATGAAGGAAATTCATTTTTACTACTATGTAATCACACTAGTGATTAACATACTCTAATGGTGATGGAAATTTTTCTATAACCTCTTGAGTTAAGGCAGTAAAAAAAATGCCATGTATTTTTCGTGCTTTATTGCATTCATTTCACGTCATATTTGTAATACTTGCACTAAGAAATTAGGGTTATGTTTCTAAATTGCTGAAGGTGCAAAACTTTCAGGGTTTCCTGGACCATTATGTAAATCTTTATGTCCCGAAATGTTATTCAATGAGTACTTAATAATTGTTTAAGCTGACCTTAGGTTATTAACATTGGTTTTACAGGTTAAATGCGAATTGTACCAATTCTAAAATATAATGCGTAGCTGTGTTGAGTGTTTATGCCGTTTGTTGTAGGTTTATACTTTCATATAAAAACTTTTTCAACCTTTTTATATTTGAGAAAAACCCACGAACTGGTTTGATGCTATTAATGTTCAGTTTAATAATAATAATCTAGTGGTAGCTATGCGGGATGTTCCTGGGCTTGAAACCCAGCCAGGACAGATTATTGCATCTCTCTTCGATGTTGAATGTTGGACTGTTAGACTGTTGTTGTTACGTAATATCGCCAAAATGGGTAGCGGCTGCCAAGCAAGGAAGCAAATTTTGAAATTTTCATGTAAAATCACCTTGACCCGTGGTTTGATAGAGTATGAATATAGAAAATAGTTCGGAACACAATCAAACTTAAGTTGAGGAATGAGAAAAACGAAGAATGAAGAAGTATGAGATAAAGCAAGTGAGAGGTTCTTGTTATTGTTTAAAAGATATAAAAAACAGAGTAGTTTAACATACTGTGTAGTATATGTATAGTATAAAACAACATTCATAATAAAATCTAGCACTAAACTAAACTAAGTATTTGAATCCTAATGGTGTGTTTATCCCATGTTTATTATTTAAAAGTATACAATATTTCATGTGACATTTAGAATCTAGGTTTTGTTCTGTTCAGAGTGAGGCATTTTGCCAAAACACTGGAAAAGAAAAGTCCTTAGCCCAAATAGAGTAATTTCTACGTGGAAAAAAAATCTGCCAAGTTTTTTTTTTGTAATCTCATTTATTTTATAAGCCATACATCCTAAGATTAAGTCGGCTTAAAAACTAACAAAAAATAACAATCCTTAAATAATTAACAAAAATAGTACTTAGGGCGAATTCGTCCAAACTTCATCTTACACGAGAATAACTAATACCGGAATAAAATTTATACGCGAGTAAATATCTAGGATAAGTACATTTGCATTCTACCAAGTTATACCATGATTAATTGAATGAACGAGGAACGAAACTGTAATGCAACTAAAATAAAAATAGTTGCGTTTCAAAGCATGCAATAGAAATGACATGCCAACTTAGTTTGAATGGATTATAATAGTATGAAATTGTTTATGTTTTAATATTTTATTCACTGTTGTTATTTTGAGAATTTGCCTATTAACTTACTTTTGTTTATGTTTTGACAGATGTGCTTATATGTCATTATGACGGTTTTCTAATCAGCTGATGTGCCGCCGCCATTACAAAATTACTCTCGGATAAGCTCGTTACACGGTCAATTTTGGCGGTATAACATTTTATTCTTGGGATAAGCTACTTATCTTGGTTTCGGGTTTGGTAGAATGCAAAATCGGCTTACTCGCGAGTAACTGGTAGTTTACTCGTGAGTAAAAAGTTACTCGACGTTGGTCGAATCCACCCTTAGTAGTTCAACTATGGGAGTAGAACTTAACCTACAGATATCTGCCAAGTTTGGGTTACGAGAAATAAATGCTGACAGTAAATTTTTTTCACAAATAAGTAGCTCAACGTGCATTTAAAATTTAATTTCCATAACAAAAACCACAATTTCTTAACCTTAACCTACATATCAATGGACAAAGTTTATAGTTAAAATTATTATTCATAGTGCATTATGTAAAAAATTAAGAGAAACAATGATAATGTAACTGTTAGATAGCGGAGGTCCCAGACCACAGACCAGTCCACACCTGGTGTAGAGATTAATTGTGTCTGGAAACTCTGCAATAGCCTCTGCGGGTTATTGTTACTTCTTGCTGAACCCGCGACTGTTAAACACAGCTGTATGTCCCCCTATAATCATCATGTTTTGTTGAAACGATGGATTAATAGCGTTAGTTACTTATAGACTTTATTATAATCATCAACTTTAATAAAAAATACATTCATGACATTCCCATGAGTACTTAACCGTTTGAATACTTAGTTCATATTTATATTTCTTATGTACATTTAAAAAAAAATTTGAATAAGATTAAGGTTCACATATTAATTTCTTAATACTCTTTCACATAATTATTAATTTACCCGTATGTGCCATATTTGTAGTCATTGTGTATCTGGTGGATTAGCATCGTCTGTGCTGGCTCAGTTGCATGAGTAGTCATGCATATGTAAATAGGTATATACATAGAACCAGCTTGTGAATTGGACTGCACCAATTAGCATTGAATATTCAAAGGGATGGCTCGTATCCGTATCGAACGTTTAATTTTAACTGTAACAGTTTTCGGAAAAGTAATCCCTTATTTTACTCTTCTAAAAGTTATTCTATCTACGTATATTTCGTTTTAAGAGATACGTCTGTCTCTGTATTAAAAAAAATCTATATATCTCTTGTATAAACCGTGAATAAATCTTCTAAGTATGTTTAACTGTTTAAGCAAGGAAATTCGAGTTCTGGTATCAAGATAAAAAAATGCTATATTTTATTGTATCGGCGCAAAGTCCTTCTAGATTTTGTAATATCCACATACCTACACTACAGGCCAACGATAACACTCTGTAAGCCGGTTTAAACAAGAGTTTAGTTCTCAGCATCGCTCTCTACTAACACGGATTATGTTTAGCATTTTGCTGAGCACATCCAGCTATACGTAATATAAAGACAAGTACGATACGAGTATACATGTATGTAAGTGAAGTAGGTAATCTCGTTTACGTCTTTTCTTGTGTTGTTTGCCAATTTGGCAAAATCCCACAGGGTAGTTAAGGAAAAGATGTGGAAGTGGAGTACGGGCTGAAAAGATTTCCTTTCGTGAAGTTATGATGTTATACCTACACATTGAAGCTAAACAAAGAATGTCTGGCAACTTTCGCTAGTACGAAACATTGAATGAAGTTTCCTATTCTCCTCATATTATTTAGGGGCTAATTCGTAATAATGAATCGCTAAACTTTCTATACGATAGCTATACATTAACCTTCTGTGGGGCTTGGTACTGTTTGGTACGGTGTTAGTTTGAAAACGCAAAGACCTTCAAATTTTAATAATGAAAGTAAAATTAATGCTTTTATGTGCCATTTTTCAGTCATCATTGTCCTGATCTTCGTGTTTAGGATGGTAAAGCCATTATGAAAATTTAAAATTTTATTATGTCTGTCCCACTGGATCATGGAATTTAAAGGCAACAAGGTGCTTCGTGCCTGATGCCGATATCTTACAGTGGATTATTATTACCTCGACTCATTCTTATCGTTCCGGTGACAAATACAAAATCAAGAATTGGTTGGTCGCTCAGGAGCAGGTGATACATCGCTCGAGGTGGCACTTCTTGTGTGCCTTCAGAAACATAGAGTTGTTCATCAGCAGGCTTACCTTAGCGACCTTCTTATCGAGCACCCACGGCCAGTTGAAGATCAGAAGACAGAGAGTGCTACCTTGGCCAGATAGGTACCTATATTTAGGCATCTGTGGGGCCTTCGCGGATTTATTTGTGACAGGCGATAGCGGTGCAGTAGAGCGTTGAAGTAGCACGCACTCACAGTCTATCCCAAAGATTCGATAAATAGCGCTATCCATCCTTTATCGCCATGCGTGAAGCCCCCGCAGTTTCCATACAGTTTGGCTTACCTTAGCGACCTTCTCGTCGATCAGCCACTGCAGGCGGGTGCTCCCAGTGCTCCGTCATGATGGCCGCGCACAGCAGCGTCGTGGAACACCAGGGGAATACTGATAGTGATACTGCTTCTTCGTCTTAGCGTGCAGACCAAGAGCCGGCGCTAATAGAGTTGGATGCTTCACCAATTTACCGATTACCCAGGTTTCCTTTTATGCACGTTTACATGGTGCCGGGTTATCTCAACGACAGCAGCACAGCTGGCTGAAAGGTAGAGAGTGCTACTGCCTTAGCTCAGGTTTCAATGGACGATACGTCTGTCTATACAGCGCCGGATTACCTTCTTATCGAGTACTCACGGCCGGTTGAAAAGCAGGACAGAGAGTGCTTTGACCAGATACCTATATATTTATTTAGGAACAAATTTATATACAGATGTGGCGTACCTTAGCGACCTTCTCGTCGAGCAGCCACTGCAGGCGCGTGCCGGTGGCGTTGGCCCGCGCCGCCAGCGCCGCGCGCTCCCAGCCCACGTGCTCCCAGTGCTCCGTCATGATGGCCGCGCACAGCAGCGCCAAAGAACACCAGGGAAATACTGATCATACTGCTTCTAATTGTCTTTTTTATCTTAACGTGTAGACAAAGAGCCGGTGCTAATATATCCCGATTGCCCAGGGTTCCTTTTAACATGGTGCCGGATTACCATAATGACAGCATCACAGCCAGCTGAAAAGTAGAGAGTGCTAGTGCCATGGCTCAGGTAACAATGGACGATACGTTTTTCTATACAGCGCCGGCTTACCTTCTTCTCGAGCACCCACGGCCGGTTAAAAAGCAGGACAGAGAGTGATTTGTCCAGATACCTATATATTTATTTAGGAACAAATTTATACACAGATGTGGCGTACCTTAGCGACCTTCTCGTCGAGCAGCCACTGCAGGCGCGTGCCGGTGGCGTTGGCCCGCGCCGCCAGCGCCGCGCGCTCCCAGCCCACGTGCTCCCAGTGCTCCGTCATGATGGCCGCGCACAGCAGCGCCGTGGAACAGCTGTGGGGGAATGGGAGGTTAGAAAGGCAATAAAGCTGGGCACTAGAAGAAAAAGAAAGGATACTTTGAATTTGGAAATTACGATGTCTAAAAATATTTTATACGTATCGTGTATTTATTCATAAAAATTTAAACAGTTATAATACAGAAGACTGAACTTATATATACTTCAATGTGAATTCGGATATGCGCGGATACTCCCTAATAATCTGGAGTTATGGACGTATCTTCACGTTTTAACTTATTATTTTATAACTTTAGTTTCTTATTATAGGTGTTCGGTGCAGGCGAGCAATTTGACCTATAACGTTTTACTAGAGGTATTTCTTTAGTATTTTAGTAATATTTCAGCGAGATATTTCAAGATAGAACGGACGAAGATTGACGACGTTTTTAGTGCTCCGGAGCTCCGCATCCTGAAATGAGATCGTCCGAGAAGCTTATGTCTGTTGGAGCAGCAAATGTTTCCTTTCATCTCCATACGGTCGCTTTATATTGCACGCTGAGGATTTAGGAAAGCATTAACAATGCGTTGGCTATTAAATACGATACGATTCCTACTATTTATATTTTCCACTTATAACAAAAGACGCAAAACAAAACTAATTTTCATGGAAAGTAAGTATTGCTAATTAAGAATTATATCTAAATTTGCTTTGTATTTTTCGTTTTATATAATGAATCCATACATTTTATTTGAGTATATATTTTGCAGGAGTGTTTACATAAAATTCTGAAGCAAGATTTTTTTAGAAGAAAACAAATTAGATTTTTAAGCTGAAAATCGTACAGTATGATTATTTTCAATTACCTACTATGCTCTGATTCCCATTTCACGGGTGTTAGCGTGTCCATTGCTTTTTTTCATTCTACTGCAAGCATTAGTTAGCGCCTGAAACTGTTTCAAAGACATGTTTGTGTTCAATCCAGTACAGATTTCAGTTGCATTTCATATGACCTAAATGTGCCCAAAAACAACGATACACGGTTTTGCTTCTAAAAGTTTTTCGTACTACTTTAAAATCCAATGTAGGTACCAAGTACTTTATAAGTAGAAGTAGTGTGGCTCGAGCTTCAGATACAGTTATCCAAAATTGGGTCATATTGCGACGACAACTGTGTAATTGTGAGTTTTGGCTCAATTAATTTATAATAAGTATCTACCTATATGATAAATAAATTTAATAACAATAATTAAATTAAATTCATCCATAGCAACAATTTTATTCCTCAGGTTACATTTGAAAAATTGCCCCATAGAATATCATGGTCATGGACCATTCGATCTAATGTAAAATAAAATCAAACAGTTTTTGTATTACAGATCTGTTCTAGAATATTATTTCCAAAATAATAGTCTTTCTTACGTGACCTGCAAAATTTGCAAGTCAGCCAAGCTGCACTATTTCCAACGGACACAAAATATTTTTGTGAAATTAGAACTTGCCTAAAAAGAGGTTTTTCGGTCTAAAAGGCAAAAGGTTAATTGCTTACCTACATTCAGCTGTCGGGTTAGAGCGTGCTTCACAACATTAAACAAAATTACCTTAATTGGCTAAACATTCCACGAACACTGTACTAAATAAAGAGCGTACATCGTCCAGTGTTCAGATAATTAAAATTGCTTGAAGAAAAAACTTACTCGTTTAAAAAACCTACCGTTAACGTTCAACGTATTTTTTTACCCTTCGATACTCTAGAGTTTCCAAAAACTAAAATAATAACCTAACTAAGTAAATAATCTCTGTTTATGACACAAAATTTTCTTACACTGTTGTTTGTTTGTTTGTTTATTGTTCATTTATTTATAACATTTCTTAATAATACATGCAGTGCTCTTAAACCTATTAAGGTTTGAATGGGCACTCATCACTCATGGTTGCCATTCATAGTTAAGTAGGTAAGTATTATGTAGGTATCTAAAGGTACGATACAATATTAATATGGGTAGGTTCTTAATACAATACAAAATGTAAGACCAATACATATTTGAACATTTTAAATATAAAACACATTCTAGCCAAAGTAAATAAGAAGAATAACACATTAACAAATAAAAGCGTCATGCTCACGCATCTTCACTATAAATTACCTATGCATATGCACATATAGGTCGGTACACACGCTAAATATTTATCGTAGTTTTGGACACTGCGCGATCGGCACGGTGAGTGATACCGGTTCCTTATCAGCGACGAGCGGGTTTCGTCGTCGCCGGGTCTTTCCTGTTTGGTCAATTATGTCTGTGGAATTATGAGCGGTTTTTTTTTTTAAGTTTTAAGGTAATGATAGGAAGTGTTGTTTTAATTTGATTTTTAGGTTCTTGTTGTTAATAGTTTTTTTTAGAGTTTGAGGTAGGTCGTTAATAAGTCTAGGTATTAAATATTTATCTGTTCTTTTACCGTAAGTGTTTGTGCACCTATATGTTGTAAGTTCTTTATTGGTCACTTTTCTAGTTATAATTTTATGTTGTATGGGTTTTATGAGATCTTGGCGATTATATTGTTCAGCGAGAAGTGCGTATTTTACTTTTTTGGATATCGGAATAACTTTGCAATGTTTGAACAGTTTAGCGTAGTCGTCCCTAAATTTAATTTTGACATGATTAGGAACTATTTGTTTAAGTATTCTAATCTGTAAGAGTTCAATTTGATCCAAATATGTTTTATATGTGCGGCCATAGCTAGTCAAGCCATAACTTACTATGGACTCGGCAAGAGATTTATATATGTTTAAAAGGATATTGTAAGGTGTTCTATATTTTATAATTTTAAGTTTAGCCATAAGCGCACGTAGCTTGTTACACACTTTGTTTATATGGGGGCCCCAATTGAACCGACTATCTACTGTGACTCCAAGGTATGTGGCCTCGTCCACTAGATCAATTGTTGTACAATCCCTGCAAGAACGGTTGTTGTTGTGGAGGCACTTGTGGCATTGAGATAAAAGCTTGGGTGATATGTCACTCATATTGTGGCTGGATCGTATGTGCATCATCTGGGTCTTTTTAGCGTTGAGTACCAGACCGGCATCATGCGACCATGCACAAATGGTCGTGAAGTCTGACTGGAGTTTTTTCATCGCTACTCTGATATTCTTATCCGAAGCAATAAGACAGGTGTCGTCGGCAAACTGATACAGGGAACAGTGTTTTATAACTTCAGCCACGTCATTTACATACACTAGGTAATGTAACGGGCCCAACACTGATCCTTGGGCCGTACCTATAGACACGTCTACTTCTCTGCTAGATGAATTTCCGATTTGGACCATATAAGTGCGATTTTCCAAGTAATTTTTGCACCAGTTTAGTAACGGGCCGCGAATTCCGGTGTTATCTAGCTTCTGAATTAGCTGATCGTGTCGCAGCGTGTCAAATGCCTTGCTGTAATCTATGAAGACTAGCAGCACGTGTTCTTTATTGTCCAGGCATTTATTAATTTCGTCTGTGAATTTAGAGAGCAATAGGCTAGTGCTTTTGTTTTGTCTAAATCCATATTGGGTATCTGTTAGGGTATCATACTCGTTGTAGTAACCATGAATCAAGCCCGCTATGTATTTTTCAAATATTTTATTTAAAATAGGTAGGATAGTTATTGGTCTATAGTTTGCGTAGTTACTTTCTGTACCATTTTTATATATAGGTCTGACTAGTCCTTTTTTTAGGTCGTTTGGATACACGCCTTTATTGACACTTATATTTATAAGTTTGGTTATGGTTGAGATTAAGTTGTCACAGGCGCTTTTAATATCTATTGGTCTTATGTGGTCCTGACCAGCTGATTTACGAACGCTGATTTTATCAATGATGCTTTTTATTCGTTTTGTTGTGGCTTTTTTAAAGAGTATTGAATTGTTGGACATTTTAGTTTTGCTTAGATTAAGTACAGGAGTATTACAGTTTGGTATTATATCAGCGACATTTTTTTCGAACGCATTTGCAAAGTTGTTTGCAATGACAGTTTCATCCTTCCTTTCCATACGGAAAGCTTTACTGATCACTTCATCAACAGACCTCGTGATACGACCAGTCATATTGTTTAGAATCTGCCATAGTTTCCGTGGGTTATTCTCATTTTCTTTTATTTGTTCTTTATAGTAATTATTTCGGGAGTTTTGTATAAGTTTGTTTGTTTTATTTCTTTGCTTATTGTATTCTAATCTTAAGATGTAATTGTTAGGTGTATTTTTTAACTGTATAAATAATTCGTCTCTTTTGTTACATTGCATTATAATTTTATTATTTAACCATTTTTCTTGCTTTCTAAATTTGTACTTATTGGTTTGTGTATAAGATGCTTTTTATATGCGTTGTTCAGGGTAATTTTTATTTTATCGTATAGCTTGATAGGGCATTCTATTTTCTTTATTTCATCCCATTGTGCATGGCTGATTTCCTCATTGAATATTTTATTGTTTATTTTAGTTACCGTTTTAGGAACAACCCGAGCGCTCGGCACACCAATAGCCGACAGCACGGTTGCGCGGTGGTCAGCCAATACTGTGCCGAGCGCCGCGGAGTAAAGGTCTTCCGTGGAGTTTCTGATAAATATATGGTCAATACAACTTTTTGAGATTTTACCATCCCTTTCTTCTATTCGTGTGTAATCAGAAATTCCACACATAAGACCTTTTTCCGCCATTAAGTTCGAGTACAGCTCTTTGATTATGCTTTCTGTCTTTAAGTCAATGTTAATATCGCCCGCTAGTATGAAATATGGTGATTTTTCGTAGTGTGTTAATATTTTTGAAAGTTCATTTAGGAATTTGTGCTTGTTTTTATCCGGAGGTCTATAAAGTGCACACAAAACTAAGTCGTGTTGTTTTGATATAGTGATTTTACCTAGTAGACATTCACAGTGTAATGTGGAAGTTTTATTTATGCATGGTTCAAAATTATATGGTTTCTTCACATATATAATTATACCGCCTCCTTTGCGTTTAGATCTTAGTTTCGTGTGCATTTCATACCCGTCGATATAAAATAATGTACTTATTGAATGGGGAATGTTGGCTTCTGTAATTATGATAACCTCTGGTTGGTACTTAGATTCATTTATGCATTGTAATAGTTTAGGGAAGTTTTTGGTAATTGAGCGTAGGTTGATGTGAAAAACAGTAAATTTATTTTTAGTTGTAGGGATTATGGATAAAAAATTACTTAGGTGGGGACAATCAAATATTTCTGTAATGTTAGCCATTAGTATAGTAAAAAAGTTAATACTGGTTGAGTAGGTAGTTAATGTGAACTATTTGATTGGGGAATCAATTTCTTAATATCGTCCACCGATTTAATATTAGAAATTTTGGCCTTTTCGTTTTTACGTACCAGAACTCTGCCTTCAGAGTTGCACCAAATAAACTTATAGTGGTCTTTTAGCGCAATCCTAGTCTCATACAGTAGTTTTTTGTTAGTGGATGTGAGAGCATGACGCACAAATATTCTGTTGGAGGCAGACTCGGGGTTAGGGTTAGACGGCAGCACATCGGACACGAGTAGCTCGGCGGCGCGGCCTGCCCTCACCCACGGGCTGGTCTCATGCTCCTTCTTCAGCTCCACTTGCAGGATCCCGTCGCTCTGTCCAGCCTTTCCTCGTAATCTCTGTACCGTTTTGATTGCAGTGTGGTCCATTTTCAGTTTGATTGCTATGTCTTTGGTTATCGCATCGGCATTTTCATCTTCTTTGTATGGTACACCGGCAATTTCAATGTAATGATCAAGTTTTTTTTGTTCTTGTTCCTGCAGTTGTTGTTCATAGGCACACATTTTAATCAAAAGGTTTTGGTTTGTATTACCTAAGTGTTCATTTTTCTTTTCTAACATCTTGACCTTTGTTTTCAGTTCTTCCATATCCTCTTCATATTCTTCCATCTTACTGCAGCAGAATTCAACTGATTGTTGTAGTTCCGACATTTGTTTTTTTATTGTTTTTTCAATGTCTCTAGATATGTCTTGTAGAAGCTTCTTTATGTCGATAGATACTGGTTTAGACTTGCTACCTTGAATATTGCTATCAGGAACCTCATCATCCTGGTCTTCCTCCGGTGCAATGAATGATTTTCTTTTAGGTGAGCTACTGAGACAGGCGTCACAGGACCATTCGAAGTTCTCCACGGCACGAAGGGCAGAGATTTGCTTGTTCGTAAGACCAGCACATTCTAGCGTGGCATGTAGGGACATTTCGCACTTGCTGCATTCAAGGCCTGGTGCTCTCTTGGTGATGTTCTTCTGGCAGTTATCGCACTTGGGTAGTTTAGGTGGCATATTGCGGGTAGTGTTAGAACGACTGAGCCGATATCTTATGTATACTGTAGCTAAGTATTACCACACAGCTATACACGTAACAAATGCAGAGACGACAAAATTATAAAACCTCTAAGAATTCGTCTCTAACTTCTAAATATAGTTACCTAAGTGTAAAATTTTTGAAAAACTATACGAAAGTCGGATAAATTGTTTGGGACCTACGCTACTACAGACATTATACAGATGCACATACGTGTTAAACTTAAACCCCCTTCTTTTTCTGTCCAGGGTTTAAAAATACTGTTGATAGGTTCTATTTGTTTTAAATAAATGGGGCGACGCGTCGGGTGCTAATGATATAAAGGGTCATATTCGGGGCCGCTACAGTTCACAGTCCATTGACACTGAAAGCATAAGACCCTTAAGCTAGATTCATTTAGGTGCTGTAAATTCTAAGCGTGGCAGGTACAATTTGTTCGATTACCCCTGAGACCATTATATCTCTTGAACAGCAGGTAATTGGAGATGTTACCAGTGTAATAATTTTGAAATGCTAGACTGGATTTTTAATGGCTAATGATGATCATGATGACTTATTGTCTTAAGCTTATGCTACTAATATTATAAATGTGAGAATTTGTAATTATGGCTGGATGGATGGATTTTACAGGAAAATTGCAGAATGGCATGTAGTAAGCTGACACCCTGGATTAACAACTTAACAGATAGCCTTTTTTATCCCTGAATATTCCCTAGACATACTTTTTTAAGGTAAAGCGAACTTTCTATAAAATGAAGTTAAAACAAAGAAACTAATTTTAATTTATACACTTATCATTTACAAATCTAGGGAAACCCACCCTTAACACAACTATACAAAGCATGTAACAGAGTATTTCTACAATTTTATCGATTTGTGCTGGCAAGCGCGGCGCCAGATTGTCTAGAAGAGACCACAGAGCTCAGCAATCTCTGACATCCTTATGACTCTAGGACTAAAGGTTAAAATTGCATGAATTCTATGCTTGATTGAGATTTTGGTTCCGCTTGTGGATTCTGTTAAATGTGTAATGTTTCTGCAGAAGTGAGTTTGTGAGAGGTTTGGTGAAGTAAGTTGCATTATTTATTGCAGTATTAGGTTTGTTCTTTCAATAAATTTATGTTTACGTTAGTTATAAGAACATCGCTATATACGTACGGGCTGAATATACGGATATTATACCTTATTAAGTTTAACATATACATATAGTATAGTCGAATTGTCTCACTCTTAAACAGATTTGTCAATATTTATGTTCCTAAAAATCAATTTCCAAAACCAATTGTGTTGTGAACGTTGTGAAAGATACCCTTCCTTCTTACATAGGTAACTTTATACATACCTACTTACTCTATTTCCAAACAAGGGACAAAAATGTACACAATACAAAAAGCACCAAAAGTTGGATCTCATTCATAATACAGAATACCGAAGTTTCTTCGCCCACTCTATAAAATTGCTTCGTATTTGATGGCCAAACTTTTTCTGGTCGTAATTTCAGGGTTAAAATGACTTAGGCTCTATTCACAATACGATTATATTCTTTATCTATTTCCATTCCTTTAAAAAAAGGTACAGCTCTCATTCCTTATATTTTTTATCTTTCGCGGCTTTGCGAATTATGAGGCATTTCTGCGTATGTTTTGTGTTAGCTTGTTGTGTAAATGGATTAGGAATCCATTGAGCGGATGCCAGTCAAGCGGGATAAGCTCGGGTGATGAGCGATAGCGACACGGTTTTGACACAAACAACGCTCTCTGATAATTATCGGACAATATTCATCTAGAAGTGTCGAAAACTCATTGATTTTGTCAAGCTTAAATTCCACATTTGGCTGCAGAGGTGTAATTATCATGATGATGATGAAGATGAATAAAGTTGAGACTATAATCTGATCTGGCTTTAGAACTATCGTTTGTTATTGTTGTGAAAGGATTAGCCAGCGTAGGGAAATGACTGAGTGACCAGAGTGTGCAGGACGTTTAAGTATACCTAGTAGTAGGGGAATAGGCTGGTGGCTAACGTAATGTGCATTTCATCGAAGACATAGGCACATACAAGTATAAGTCACTGTTCAGTAGTTATTATTATTATTATTATAAATTTAATCTAATTTATTACTACAATTTATTTATTCAATACTATAAAGTGCATGTACTGGATGCAACAATGTAAATAACATTCTTATTTAGTTTTTAGCTCTAAGTATTTTTTTAAGTGACATTCAGATACAAGTTATTATTGTGAATTGAATAAATGATTGATTGATTGATTGGCTACCCAGACATTGGTAAGGGTAGATATGCAGAACTTTTCAATATAGACACTTAGTTTGATAATTTGACGAGGAACGCCCCGGGCTCGGGGGTCACCGAGCATAATATTATCATTATGGAAATGGCGTGATTAGCATTAAGGAAAATAACTGGAAATTTAGCTACCTGCATACTTAAGTAAATTTCAGATTTAGTTTTTATACTATGAATTTTGGATATTAGCCAAAAAAACAACTTTGTACACCATGAACAACAAAGTTAGTATGATGAAGGTGATATTATAAAAAGAGACCACTATCTGGATGCAAGAAATAAAATAAAATGGCTAATGAATTAAGATTCCAACAGCTTCTAGCAAACTAGGCTAGCTGAGCCAAAACGGGATGTCCTAAATACAGATAAAATTGGATTATTGGACACAATAAATGGAAATTTACACGACCCCTGCCACCTATTGACACTATCGAGCCCTAGATCACGTCTCTCGTTATGAAACCTAGCTAGGCTACCATTCTACTATTCTGTTAACTGTATAGTTGTATATTGAAAGTGTGATGTGGTTTTTGATAAAAAAATATCTTGTCGGTTAGAAATGCATGCAGCGCCACGACCCACCGACCTTGGCTTTAATAAATCGGTAAATAATATCGTATAGAAAATGTTAATGTTATACAGATTGTTGCAAAAGTCATGGATAAAATGTTATAACACTCGGAGCCATCGTCTTTCGGTATACTTTTTTAAAGAATCTCAATAAAATAATAAGACTATACGTTAATAACGACGAACTTTATATGTTTCAGCAGAATAGAAGCTTCAAGTTTCGTGCGAGCTTTCAGTAGCCCAGTCACGTCGTCAGGCATGACTTTCCTTCGTTCTCATGTAGGATTTGTACCGTCAGCCATGCAGATATCTTACCCTCCTTGATTTAAAAATTTGAATGACACTCGGAAAATTTAAGTTCGAGCAGTTATAAAATACTTCATTAGTAAGTATTTGTGGTACCATGCTGGAGCTTTTCAGCTAAGTAAATTGCGTATGCGGGTTAGGTATCTACGTGGCAGAGTGTACTCAAACAAAAGTTCCTTTGAACCTCTATGAGAATTAAGGCCGTCTCAGAGTGTATTCAAGTTGTTTAGTCCATAAACAAGTTTGACATGAGGGCTTTAAAACCAACTTCAACGTCTTTTGTTAACTTGAATACGAGCTTTGCACTCTGTTCTTTATTAAAAGATTGGACTGTTTGTTTAGCCATTTGATGATGGCTACCTACTTGAAATACGATTGTAATTGGGATTATGCTTAGGTATTATTAATGTCAACAGATTCTGTCTAAGAAACAAATGTAGATATACGTAAGTTGCACAAAGAGCTATTCACTGATTATTTAGGTAAGTAGGTATTAAGCGCAACAGCTCAGATTAGATTTTATGGATCTTAATTTGCAAAGCAGTTTATTTAATGTAGATACTTATACCCAATCGTGACCTTTTGTGGTCCGTGGGTGCCATTATTATTAGATAAAGAATTTAGGCCGACAACGACGCGACGGGTAAACGTCGTCTCAACATTTACTAGAAAAGCGTCTTTATTTCGTAACTGTAATAAGATTTTCTCCAATAATTTTGTTAGGTCATGGAATGTTATGAAAAATTATGGATTATGAAATTTTCATGTATATTTTCATTTTCAGGATTTCTTATAACTTAAAAGTAATCATTCGAAAACAATGAAGAATTAGATTACGGGACACCTATGGCCATATTATTTCCATCACATTCAAGACCCAAGTACGCATGCTTCGAACTATGTACATGTAAAGTTGTATACTGCAGTATCCAACCCAGGACCACAGCACACTAATACTAATAATACAACGCTTAGCTATATGGTCGTCAGGAAATTAGTAGATAAAACGTAAAAAAACACAAAAAATCCACGCGGATGTAAATTGTAGCCTACATAAGTAAAAGTTAAGATAGTAATAGCTACCTAAGGACTTAACACTTAAAGATAAATAATCTTCTAGCATTTCAAATAAACGGCAGAAATTAGTACGCAAATGCATCAGATAATCTGGCCATTCCATCTCAACTCTCGCCTTGGGTCTCGCGTGAGTTCTAAATAACTAAAGTTTGGGAATTCAGCGGCGGCGGAACTCCACTCAACTCCAGCTGGAATCATGAGAATAGCAGTGACTTTCAGTGAGAACTAGGTAGTGGGTTACCTTCACCTTTTATGTCAAGTTGAATTTAATTGAGGTAAGTAGATACGTATCGATAGCTGCATAATAAAATAACCACTTTTATATCAACTTTAATTTTAATTGAGGTTCTATTAAGCACGTTTATTTAAATTATGCCTCAGTGCAAGCAAGCATCTTATTATTAGCAGTAATTCCTTAGTAACTCAAGAACTTATCAAAGATTATGGCTGTGGAAAGGACCGATTTCTAAAGAGCTCAATAAAATACAGCTCTAACAAATAAGATTATTCAGACAGAATATTCAATGTCATTTGTCACCTTCACACCATGCGATGCAAAGCTCTCAGGGAAAGCTAATAAACTATGCACTGACATTATAAAAACGTGACTAGATTTTTTACTATTTCATTATTCTTGTTTTTATCGTCTTAATAAAACCAAATGCTTGAAGCTTTAATGGTTCTCGTAACAACTGAAGATCGAAAACGTGACCCGAGTATTATTCATTCTCATATCTTAAAGTGGCTGCTTAAATTTAGTGTAGCACGTTATTGAGAATTGGTTGCATGCCTGGTCCTGGAATCTGCAATACATTTCAATACAAACTATTGATACAGGGGTATCGACCAAGGGTAAGTACTCCTTTGTGTTATGCCTAGTGGAGCTTCTAAGTTGGATATTCGATAGGCTGTTACACGAGTAGCCTCAATCTATCTCACAGAATGAATCGAATTCCGAAAGTAATAGGGATTTATGGGATGTAGCAAGTTCGTTTTGGCAAATTAATGAACGGAGATGTGTGATACCTACGATCTTTATTGTTTTAGGCGTAGTAAACAATATATACATGCATCGCCTTACTTTTATTTAACTTACTTAAAGAACAATATTACGCTCGTAATCTATACAATCTAAACTTTTTTTAAATTTCGCTCTGGTACTCAGATATGATTACGCCCTGACAGTCAGTAACGAAAACGTACCTAAATAATCTTGCACATTTCGGCACGATTAAAAATCCATGTCACTGTCACGATAAGAAGAAGATGATCACCTGGTAAGCAGCAGCGTTCCGAGCAAGCAATTCAATGAAAATAAAGATACTTATTTTTCATTAAAAAAGACTACCGCGATGCGTACCCGAATTTATTTGTATAAAATGTACCTAGTTTGGGTCTACTAGCCCTTATTCACGTCCTGCTCCTGCGTACGTTGGTCAGTCAGTAATTAACAAGTAACTACTTACACAGATTAATCCTTCTGTCAAGTATACAGTTTTACAATAGCAGTAATCACCTGGTGAGCAGCAGAGTAACCAGCAAATAGAGCACAGAGGGGTGGAATTAGTAACTTTCGCCACGGCTGCAAACCCTAGTCTTGTCACCGACCAGCTAAGAATTAAAAAATACACTATAGAGCTGCATATAACTAGTCACCTGGTGAGCAGCAGAGTCCCCAGCAGGTACAGCACGGAGGGGTGCACGCGGCACTCGGGGGGGGCGTCCCCCGCGTCCATCGCCGGCCCCAGCTTGTGGTACGCGATGTACGCGCGCAGGGGGCTGCCGTGGGGCGTCATTTACGCAATTCCATGGATTTTGTTTTATGACAGAAGCTATGTTGCTTGGAAGAAAAATGCGCTCACGATACTCATGCTCTTTCGATTAACTGTATACCTACAGTAAAAACCTACGTTTTATCCAATTTAGCGACAGTATAATGTACGTTTTGTGCTCTTTGGTAGTCGCAGTAACTAATCTGGTAACTTTAACCAGGGTTACAAATACAAACCCTAGTTTAGCAGATACTACTAGCTAAGTAGAACAATATGAAATGCAGTAGCAGGTCACACCTGGTGAGCAGCAGAGTCCCCAGCAGGTACAGCACGGAGGGGTGCACGCGGCAGTCGGGGGGCGCGTCCCCCGCGTCCATCGCCGGCCCCAGCTTGTGGTACGCGATGTACGCGCGGAGGGGGCTGCCGTGGGGCGCAATTTTCGTGGTGTGGGCGCGCTGCGAGGGACGAATTTGGTCATCGGACTGGTAAGCTCCTCACCTGAGAATAGAGATGGAAGCTTCTAGTATGGCAGAGTTGATGAGCCTCTAGTACGGGTTTTTACGAAAACGAAAAAAGTTTAGGTTTTCTTGTGTCATCTGCATACATTATCTGTCAAAAGCTCCATGTTAGTTTTCGCTACAGGCACCGCTTTGTATGCGAGAAAGGGCTAAGCTTTTATTGTTTTCTACAAACTATCAATCCTGTGCTAGACGTAGACGCCTTGGGTGAGAATGATAGGCAAATAGTAGGTAAATTTAATAGAATAGGGAGGCGATCGTTTCGACCAAACCAAAGATGAAAGAGACAAACAAATTAATATGACACAGTAACAGTAACACAAGATCAATGTACAAACAGGAACTATCAAACACTGATCAACTTGTATTTACATAGGTACGAGTAGAAATACAAAGAATTACAATAGTAGGATGGTTTTCCTGTTCAAGGGGGTACTCTAGCATATGAAAAAAAACAGCTACGCTTGCTACGATTCTAACTGTTTGCTTTAAACCGATTAACAATTTGTATACGAACATTCTTAATCTACCATACTGATCGTTTGTTTATTATTCCGTCTGTCATATTACCATAATGTCACAAGTTGTAACAACAACACAACACAACGTACCAACATTCTTAACATTCATCCATGTACTTACATATTTATGTATCTTTTATGCAATAAAGTACATAGTAAAAATAAAAACACTTATTCCAACTTTAGCTAATTCCACTGTACCTCTTACACAATCAAAAGTTACGATATTACGTTTACAAATTTTCATTGATTTCCTTAATAATTTGTCAAAAGCCATTAACTAATACGACAGTATTATCAGCCGAAATCAATAAAGGGTAAAACCATACTATTAACTACTTAATACATATTATTTTTATACAAAAAAAACACTTACTTTGTCACCACAGACCGAACTCGCAGCACGAGCATATATTTTCTTTTTTTGTCACATTTCTAACATTCAATCACTTAAAATAAGATCTATATTTTCAAGGGTCTTTATAAATTAATTGTTTAGTTACGTGAAATGAATTAAAATGTTGTTTGTTTGTGAAACATCATCATGAAAACGACCAACGCGGCGTAGCTGGGTGGCTTTCAGTGGCCGACTGAAAAATAACACGAATTCACCAACTTAGTTTGGTTTAGGGATGTGCTGTGGTGGAAAAAGTTTTTTCGTGAACGCTTAAGGTAAGTTTAATACTGAATATGTTAGCTCAACTTAACATTTTTAGTTATCTAAAATATCTAAATAAAAAATGTTTGTAATTTATCTATGTTCATTGTTCATTTCCTATAGAAAATAGGCATGACATTAAAAAACTATCATGGATAATTTTTTATTAATTTATAATTTCACTCAATACCTATATACCTATATATCTCTACATAGTACCTAGGTAGTTAAAAGTAGTATAGCATTATAGGGTGCTTATAAATAGTTTTTTATTATGTTGACAAACATAGTGGAGTAAAATGATAATAATATTCTGGGTGAAACCTATTCAGTGAAAATCTGTAACTACGAGTATAAGAATAAATCCAAAAACCTTGCGTTTTAGGTATTTTAATAATTTACAAAATTTTCAGTAAAGAATATAAAATAATAGAGTTATAAAAAGTGTCCCAACCCTACTCGTGATTGGGCTCTGGTTGAACGAGGGGGCGGGGAAAAGTCGATACGTATAGCTCAAATATGCCGTTTTGTATGCTATTTTGTACCCTATTTAACAGTACCATAAGGTGCAATTAACACGCATTAAAACCGTACATGTTGTTAAAGTTGTTATATGAATAACAGGATGAAAAACGGTGACACTCATTGCACATTGCAGCTTAATTACGAAAAAAAATATCATTTCATTAACGATATCTTAATACGAACAATGTTAATCTAAGTGCCCATTTCTCCATAGTCGGTTAGAGCATAACCAGGGAGTAGTGGTTGACTTTTTACACATCTGTCATGAATTTTATATGGAGATGACGTTTAATTTATAAATCAATCCCTGTCGGTTAGATAACCGGCTATGGAGAAATTGGCACTAAACATTTTATTATTAAAGGAAAAAGTAGCAATGTTCATAGTTTCATGGGTATTTTCGAACGAAGCACGATTCAGGACGCCCCATTCTTTAAGCCCATTTGATTAGGTAAGGTTTCTTTTCAAAAGTTACTACTTCAAATACTTTTCCGATAGTAAACTTAGTTATACAATTTGTAGAGTAAAACAACAATCACGCAACCCTGTACGAGCATCGAGCAGTATAAATACAGGTACCTAAGCCCGAAACTAAATTCGCGAAAAAAAATATCATTCTCCCTAGTAAAAAGTCACCTGACTAACAAAGTTTCTATGAAATTTTTTATTTTTTTTGTCGCGAATTTTGAAATTCTGATTTCAGTTTCGGGCTTAGAATATACCATGCTGCACATGTAGGTTTCGGCTTAGTATACCCTTTTTGCAACACCCTGTATAACTGCTCAAAAAAAGTTTCAGGATTGATCGAGCTTTTGGTTGCACAGTCCTGTGTCGCGAGCATAGGATTCGATACTATTTTCGAATCTACACGAAGGGTCACTTTTACCAAACGCTAAACGTATTTAAATCAAATTTTAAATACAATTTGTACTAACTGACAGACGTATGACAGGCTACTAAATACGTTTAGCGTTTGGTGAATTTCCACCTAACATATGGAAAAAACAAATGTCACTTTTGGAACTAACTTTGCCTTACATTTCGACAGTGACAGTTGACGATACGCAACGTTAACGGAGGATCGAAAGCTGTGCTCGCGACTCTGTAGTTTCATTGTAATTTTACCCTAAAAAAAAACTAAATCTCGTGCTCCTGCGCTCGATTGCACGAACCTCGTTTCTTGTCTAGCTGGAGTGACCGTGCAGATGCCCTCTGCTTCAGTAGACACGTCACCGGTTTTAACATACATATAACGTTATTAATGTTTTCTCAATTTAAATAATTGTTTTAAAAAATGTGGTAAAAATCATAGCCATAGGCGAGGTGTACCTTGGTAATGTTATAAAAAAAATATCGTCATAAGGAAATTTTCTTGTTTCTAGGTCAGCACGAAGTGGGCACTCACTGAACTTTCATAAGTTCGGGAGGGTAACTTTAACTTGACATAAAACCAGCAAATGAGAACTGTCATGCTATCGGCATGTATAATACAAAGAGGATCGAATCGCTATAGAGCTTCCACTATGTTATTGTATTTTTGACATTTCCTTATGTCTGGTAAGTATCATTGGTTTTCCTTTGCAGTCGTCAAATATGTATGGGATTACGAATGTCAAAAAACCAATAATGTAATGGACAGAGTAGCGTAGCAGTGCTACGAAACTTAGTTTTTCGTAACATAGAGTGACCCCTCTGAGTTTCCCGTTATGTAAGTACGATAATTCACTAGCAGCTGCCTTCCTTTGAGTATAAAAAGTTCAAGCTGTGGTGAAAGTATATATTATTTATCATGCTTTTATACAGACTGAATTGAAATATTACTATCAACAACTATTAAAACTTATTATCACCTATACCTAAATTATAAAATATCTCTCGTGGTAGGTTCAAAATTGAACAATTAATAATATTATAGTTTTTTGAATTAGCACAATCAGCTGAAAAATCCGTTTTTCCTTTTCAAAACATTGATGTACCATAACAGCGCCATCTACTCATTTAAACGCACACCGGAACTTCATGGTTAACTGAGTAGACTCAGAAAACTTTCAGCCGTTCCTGAATTTCAATGCCTTCTTCGTTTGGAAGGTACTATATTAGATAATTATCTGAACCAGCAATAGATGGCGTTGTTCAACTTTTATCTAACTACTTCGCGAGCAACGCGGAATATGACTGGAATTATATTTATAAATCATTTATTTAAATTTTCACCATTGACCGAAAATTAAGCCAACTTAAAAAAAATAATGTAATTTTGCCCTTCTGATACTATTGAGGTAAAAATATGACAGATACTCGAACTTCATTAGACAAACTTAAAGGTACTATTTAGTCTCAACATAGAACGGTAAAGTAGACGATGTTCTGTTTTCAAAAGATACATGATTGCTCTCTCGGACACCTCCTCCTCCACAAATATCTTGAGGATTTGTCGGATGTCAGGTTGCTGTTTTACAAGCTATACTTACATGAAAGTATACTTACCTACTATAATTTTAAATTATGCAATAAAACTATAAATAATTTTAAAACATTTTAAAAGAGAAATGAAGTGCAAAGTAGTTAGGTATTTTATAATCAATAGGAGAAGGCACCAAGAAAAGCACGTCTTGAAAAGTTATCGAAAACTTTATTCCGAGGGCATTTTAATTCTTCTCCCTCCACTTGGGGGCAAAGTGATCTAAGCTTCGTGCCGTTTTCGAGTCAAGAATAACAATCTGTTTTATTGATACCTACATCTTTGACTTTTAGGTACTTACTAACCGCTGTCGGTTTTCCCAAGACCGATTTTGTTTACAGCAAAATCTCGCTTTGTAGGTACGATCTATAAATTGATTCGTTATAGGTATTATACTTACATTTCGCATCCACATATAATCTGGCTGCAAAAAAGAAACGTTAAAATGCAAAGGATGGAGCTAAGCTATGGAGAGTTATCAGTTCTCACCGTTTCAGATCAATGGCAGTAAAAGCTAGCAGACAATCGGCCATGTCCCAGTATCTCCTTGTTTTGGTCCAGCCGCGGAACACCAGTGATATACTGCCCAATCCCTTCCCGTTTGCTGCTTTTTAATCTGTGATTTATGATGTACGACCACGGTTTAGAATAGCTACAATAAAACCCATAGAGGGTAAGAAAATGTACCTAAGTTTTCTTTTCCGCAACCGTTGCACGTTATTCATGTAATTGTTCATGAACTGTGAATTACTATGGTTATGTCTGCCTACCAAACCTCACGACACAGGCTCTGCCTAGTGTAAACTTTACTGAAATTTCATATGCTCTACAGTTTGTATCCTAGAACAACGGTGACTCGGGTGTACTAAATTATTAGTATACTCACATTGGTTCAATATTTCCCACTTTGTATTTGTCACTGTCCATTGTTTATACTGACATTGGTGTGTAATAAACTATTTTTAATTCAACCTATATTTATAAAATAGGTACGAGCCTATAAGTAAAGCCCCTTTGATTCGTGAGTGGCGTTCCTAAATCCAATAGGCAATATAGGCAGGCAGGTGGGAGTATAGATTGGAGTAAATCCGTTGTTTGTTGCAACAAAATATAAAATGGCTTCGGAAATTAAATTAATCCGGCAACCCGCTTTGGGCGAGCGAAAACAGCTTACAGAACGGGAATTAGTTATTGACGAGGGTTCAACGTGGGAAAATGTGCTTTTGTAACCCTTTTCTGTAAAGGCATGAAAGAAAATAAGCTAATATAATAAGCAGATAATTCTGTGATAAGCTTAGTTAAAATCCAGGGCGGGACCATCGATATTGTTACGAGTTTGTGGTTTCGAAGTTCTATAGTTTAATTGTCAATGCTTCAGAATGCTATCCGATGATATACGGGCCTGAAATTCCAGTACACTGGCCAACTCTTCGTACTATCATCTTTGCCCGCGCGGTTTGCCGTTAAAATTGCACGAGTTAACTCTCCATCATATAAATTAAAAATATAGTCATTTATCAAATAATAAAGTCAAAAACTTATTTGCCTACAATCATTAACACTAAAGTAAAGTAAAATTAAAGTACTGGGTGGTAAATATCTCGATTAAAGTGCTATAGTGATCGAAAATTCGAAAATATCCAACTGCGGGTGTGAAGATAAACACCGCGGTACGCCGTGCGGCAGTAAACAACTCTCGCCGCTACGCGTGGGACGCAGCGTCGATATTTGCCCAGCAGCCCTCCAGCCGATGACTCAGTGACGCCAGAGCGGGTTTGTTATAGATTAAGCCGCGTAGAAGCGAATATAACTTTGCACTGACGTGTCTTGCCTCTGCGAGGAAACCCGAATTTTGTCTTCACGGCCCACTAATTGGAAGTATGAATGGGAGTAAAGCAGTTATTTGCAAGCACTGCAACGACAATATTTCCGATGGCGCACTGTGTTCGGCTTGCAAAAATCTCTACCATCTAAATACTTGTGCCAACATTACTGAGACGGGATGGAACAGACTTGGATCCCGCCAAGCGGGCTGGAAATGTCCCCAGTGTAAGATAACTAAATCTCCAAGCATTAGTCACTCGTTACCCACGGCTCTCCCTTCGACTCCTACGCAGCAGGTAGTACACGAGGATCGAGCTTCAACTGGCGAAATAAATGGACTGGCATCGGAGGTTCGCCTCCTAACTCAACAGATCACCTCACTGAAGACGAAGTTAGAGGAAGCCACGATATCCCTCTCACGCTGCAACGAACGCTTGGAGGAACTTGGAGGCTTTATGGTATCAGCTGATCAACGCCTGAAAAAACTAGAGTCCCGGGAGATTCAGGTCCTAGAATTACAGGCCACAGTGACGGAACTAAAGCTAAACCTAAATACACAAGCTCAAAATCAGCTCAAAAATGAATTAGAACTTTCTGGGATCCCTGAGCATGCTAATGAAAACCTCCACCATGTGGTGCTAGTTGCCGCCCGCAAGGCGGGAGTGTCACTGGCAGATCAAGATATAGACTGGATAAGTCGCGTAGGTCCACGACGCCCTTCAGCCACACCTACTGCCAGTGATTCAGATATTGCAAGCAGGCTCCCTCGCACAATTGTAGTGAGAATGCTCCGTCGCTCGAAACGGGATGAATTTATCAAAGCGTTTAGAACCCGCAGGAGTAAGTTAACGAACAAAGACCTAGAAGTGGACGGACCAACACTCAAAATTTTCTGCAATGAGCGACTCACAAAGGAAAACCGCATGTTATTTCGTGAGGCAAGAGTTCGATCCAAGCAGCACGGCTACGCCCATTGTTGGTGCCACCATGGAAACATATTCGTGCGACAGCGGGAGGGCAAGCCCTCTAAACAGATTCAGACTCGAGATGACCTGGATCGTTTGCTACCTTGTATTACTGAACCTCATGCTTAATAATAAGTGCTATACAGTTCTAGCCAGTAGATTATTTTTAATTTGGATATTTCCACTATTTCTTTTCTCTTGTACAGTTCCCGTCTCTTTGTATTATCACGTATGCCATTATTATGATAGTACATTCCTAAATATATACCTCTATTATGCTTATATAATATATAAAACAGCTGTATGTATCTGTTATTCTTCTCGTATATTTATATATATAAATAATAAAGATAAAGACCAAAAACTATTTAAGATGCTTCTTACCTTGATATATGTAATTTGCCAATCGTTCGTGACAAAACCCAAACTCTTCGTTTCAATTGCGTCCGTGAAGCATCACATCGTAATATTATTTCAAATAAAATGATATTAAACGAATTTTGTGATGATTTAGACTCGTTAAACATTTCATGTCACGAAATAATAGAAGCTGAGCTTTGCGAGACAATACTGACACCAAATTACAATTTCAAACTGTTAAGTTTTAATATAAGAAGCATCAATAAGAACTTTGATAATTTTCTGGTCACACTTCAACGCCAAAAAATCACTTTCGATGTTATTATATTGACAGAGTGTAGAATATCAGAATGCTCAAATATACCTAGTTTTCCTGGTTACAACGCACACCGTACCAATAAGATAATTAACCAAAATAGTGGAGTTGTGGTATATGTTAGAGAAAACTGGAACACAGTGGTCACTGAGCCATGTTTTGAGGAAGCAGACTGTTTGGCTATTGATATACCTAATATATTATCTATAATCGCGATATACAGATCTCCGTCCTTCAAACAAACAAATACATTTCTTGCTGATCTCTCATCTCAACTGGAACGCTTCAGCGGTAGTCCTAATTTAATCGTTGCAGGTGACATAAATATTAATATATTACCTAACGAAAAAGAAACACCAAATATCGAATATCTCTGCTTAACTGCCGAACATGGTCTGCTACCAGCAATCACCAAAACAACTAGAGGTCAATCATGTCTGGACCACATATTTGTAAGATCCCAGTGCTCTTCTACTGCTCTAGTTTATAGGACTGATGTGACAGATCACTCTATGACAATGCTTGGTCTTGCCACTAAGAAATTAAATGCGCAATCTATTAAACGTAAAAGACTGAAAAGGGATTATGAAGCAATTAAAGTGGCCCTAAATAACACCGACTGGAGTGAACTTTATAACCAAAATGATGTGAACGATGCTGTAAAAATATTCACTGAGGTTTTGACGAATATCGTTGAAAAACACACATCAATGGTAGTTATCAGTCGCTCGAAATTTAATTTGACTCCATGGATCACTCCAGGCTTAATGAGGTGTATGAGACATCGTGATCGTCTACATAACAAAGCCAGGAAAAGTCCAAATAATCCCATCCTCCAGATAACATACAAGAGATATCGAAACTTCTGCAACGAATTACTTCGAAAAATTAAAACAGAATATGAATCCAAACAATTAAAGGACAGTTGCGGTCAACCTAAAAAACTATGGAAAGCAGTCAAAGAAATCTGCAGTCTCTCTCGAGCAAATAAAGATCCGGTTGAGTTATTGAACATAACAGGTACATCTACCCCTGCCCAATCTCTTGGATTATGCAATGAATTCTTTACTAATGTTGGACTAGATTTGGCCAATAACACTCTGGACTCCTTGGGTACCACTGAAACTGAGCTTGCTTCTTCAATCAAAGTTGATAACAGCAGTTCAATAGACTCGATATTCCTGGAACCCACAGACTTTGTCGAAGTAGAAGGACATATAAGGCATCTACAAACTACCAAGGCACCAGGAATCGATGGTCTGGGCAATATTCTTATTAAATCCATTGGGTCATGTATAATTGAACCCTTGACACACATTTATAATTTGAGTATTGCTTCAGGTGTTTTCCCAACGGAATGGAAGGTCGCTGCAGTCATACCAATACATAAAGGGGGACCCAAAGACATGCCTGATAAATATAGACCCATATCATTACTTGGAGTATTTTCAAAAATTTTAGAAAAACTTATTAATAAACGGCTTGTAAAATATCTAGAAACGAAAGGTCTAATATCCCCACGACAATTTGGCTTTAGGAAAGGTATGTCGACAGAGGATGCAGTGTCTTTACTTGTAAAAATTGTTTCCGGTCACCTAGATAATAACAAAAAGTGTGTGGGTATATTTATCGACCTCGCAAAGGCTTTTGACACCATTTCCATACCAATACTTCTGAAAAAGCTAGAAACCTTGGGCGTACGCGGGGTTGCTTTAGACTGGTTCCGGAGTTATTTGACCAACCGAAAACAATGTGTGAAAGTTGGCGAACACATGAGTACACTACTCGATACCCGTTTTGGTGTTCCACAGGGGAGTATATTGGGTCCGACGTTATTCATCCTCTACATGAACGACATCCATTCGCTAGCCGTTACAAATGCAAATTTATTATGTTATGCTGACGATACTGCAATAATTTTTCATGGTGACTCGTGGGACCAAACCTTTGCAAATGCTGAAGCTGGTATGGAACTGGTGGCAAAATGGCTGCAGACTAACCTACTAACCCTTAATACCAATAAAACCAAATATCTGGCATTTCGAATTACTCAGGCTTCGCAAATTCCTTCGAACAAAGAAATAAAAGTACATATCTGTAACCATACTGACTCTATGTGTGTTTGTGAGGGAATAGCGAATGTCAAAGAGATTAAATACCTTGGTGTTATAATAGATGAAAAGTTAAACTTTCAGTCACATATCAACGCACTGTCTGCCAGAATCAGAAGGATTATACCCATTTTTAAGCACCTCAGACATGTAGCTACCCTGGAACTACTGAGAACCATATACTTTGCTCTGTGTCAATCTCTTATAGTATACTGCATATCCTGCTGGGGCAGTGCCCATAAATCAAGTTTGATAGTAGCCGAAAGAGCACAACGTTCTGTCTTAAAGGTATTACTGAAAAAGCCGCGTCGATATTCCACAAAAACGCTCTATGAGGAAATGACAGTTCTAAGTGTACGTAAGTTATTTATTTTAAAATCCTTCATTACTGCATACAGGCACACTGTAAACTCAAATAATTACGCGGACATCCTAGAGAAACGTGTGTTTAAAATTCCTTTGCCTAAAATTAAAACTGCTTTTGCAAGGCGTTTTGCACCCTTTATAACAGCTCACATATTTAATGAAATCGCCAGGCAATGTAATATCAAACATTTATCCGATAGAGAAGCCAAAGTGGTAGTCCTGCGCTGGTTGACCGTATCATCCTACTCCGATGCAGAGAACATGTTAATGTGCGTTTATTAGCTATTTATTATAATATATATTATATTATTCTTTTATTATATCTGTATCTATGTATTCCATATGTTATATATATTGTACTTTTGGCATACGTAATTACTTATATTTTTATTTTTTATATGCATGCCTAAATAATTTTAATACAACAAATCTTTTTATTTTGCGTCCTGCGTGACAAACTGTGTTTTACGGCTTGTTTTTGTGTAAGTTCGAACCTGATCTCTCACGATACAGGTGTTACCTAGTGTGAGGATCACAGTGTGTTGTTATTTAAGTTAAACTTTTAAATTTTAATAAAGATTTTTTCATTTTTTCATTTTTTTCATCTCTCGTGCTCTAATTTCTAAACTTACTTAGTTATTACAATACCTGTATTTCAAACATAATGTTTATGAAAGTATCTGGAACATTCTCCACATTACAGCACGCACAACGGCAGAGATATGCAAATCTCTCGCGGATCCTAGGACGTTATGAGCATAGTTCGTTAGTGCTAAATCTCCCAGATTGTGTAGCAAACACACCTATATGGCAATGTTCTTGGGCATTTGCAATGTAAATATAGTGCATCAGGATTCCACACACATTCCCTGCCCAGATCGAATTCTAGTAATAACCGAACTAGAGTAAACAGGGCGGCGCTTTTGCCGGTCGCTGGGACACAAACAGACAAAAATATACGAAAATCTTAAATTCTACACACTTACATACAAAACATACAAACTTGACTTACTTAGTAATTATAATTTTACAATGTTTTGACAAAATTGAAATGTTATCCAAAAGAGGGTCAGATTGAATTGAGACTCAGTATTGAAATTACATACTCAATTAAAAACCCTACACGAGTTCGAATTTCATAGTTTTTATTTAAATTTAATGTTTTGTTTGTCACGTGACCTTTTTATAGGTAAGTTAAATTAATTAAGTAACTTAAGTTTGTCTTACGATCATTAAAATCTTTTCGGAACTTTTATTAATTTATTATGCTTATTTATCAGCTTCATTAGTAGAATCGGCTCCGCAGCGAGCAACTAACAACTATGCAGAATGAGCGGCGTCCTCGGGACATTTTGAATACATTATGTTGTTCCGCCAAAAAATAAACCTCCATCCCCATTGTATCTAACACTTTCCATAATGTATACTTTGACATTTTAACCGACTAACGGAATAAGAGTGGCGTTATTACGTAAAATAATACCCGTAGAAAGTTACTGGATAAATCAGATTACACAGAAGACTGTAGTTTTGACAGGCCTAAATTTAAAATAGGAGTGACACGCACCTATTATTGTAAATGTTCTCAACAAAAGCTTGTCATAAGATTGATTTCTCCTTGTACAGTGACGACGAGGTGCGGTGCTCTGCAACTTCGCCATCAAACCCGTTTACATTTCAATTTGAACCCTAATGACAGTTTGCGGTTTGGGTAGTCAGCTGTGCGCCGACCCGCGTTGTCGATTCTACATAAAGTACAGTATAAGTGGCCAAAGAACTACTCTTTTTAAAGTGAAAAGATGTCTTCTAGCTATATAAGTTGAGAGAAAATTATGCATTTAAGTATACACTTGTGGCTTTTGATACTTTATATAGTAATCCTTAGGATCACTTTTACCAAACGCTAAATGTATTTAAAATTGTATTTAAATCAAATTTTAAATACATTTTGTACTAATTAACAGACGTTTGATAGGCTACTAAATACGTTTAGCGTTTGGTGAAATTCAACCTTAATTGTCACATCAGTGGAAAAAATGTATTATACAAAAACGTAAGAGACTTAAAAACCTGTGACCTTGTCAGATTAGAGATATCCCTCAAATTTATGGGCTATAAAATGGATAAACCACCTTTACGAGGAAAAAATATGGAAGTGGTTCAGTTTGCACATAATAAATTAGGGTAAATTGGTCAAATTTGGATTGCGGTATACCGTTTCTATTCGTCCAAAAACCTTCGGAAAATCGTACAGTAAACATGTAAGTAAAACAACTAATGTGTTTGTGCCTGTATGAGTTAAAAATATCAATATTATAAATACTGTTTATTACCTACAGACCCCAAAGATAGGCGCCGTCACCAGCTACTCTTTTAAAAAACTCATTTGCGTTACCTACGATTTGTCATCCAATCCCAATGAAGCAGAACTGATGAAACAATCTTTACCCCCTTTCTCAGTCTGACCTTCTCATAATTCACAACAAAAAAAACATTTTACAACAACTGAGTTAAAAAAAAAAACAAATTCCGCTTCATTTCGCTAATTACCGCTTTAAACTAAGCGCATTATAAACTTCGGACACGTTTTTTTAAACCCTCATTAGCTCCAGCTCTTAGTTAATGAAGCAACAGCACGCCGCTGGTCCAAATTGTAATTAGCGGGATCGGGGCCGGCTGCCGGCCCTGTTGCATAAAAACTGCAATTTGCCTCACCGCACTACGAGTACTTACGTTGAATTGCTCCCTTGAGATATCTGCACTTCCCCGTAGGTAGGTACTTGTACAGTTTTAATAAAACTGTTTTATTGCAGAAGTCATAACACACGGCCATAGACTAAATTAGTCTTAGACACGGCGTATTTTAAAGGCACACATGTCGGGCGTATACGCTTCTTGAACGAGGTTTGATAGCACACGTGGAAACGTGGCGATCGTGAAACAAACCTCTACAGCGTGTATACGCGTAGATTCTGTGATACTCAGTGAATTTATGTGCTTGAAGATGCTACTTGCCAACCTAATTTTGATTTCATAATATAATACTCGCATTAGAACAGTGTATTTGAATATTCATAAATATGCTTAATTTTGTCCCCCTCGTATGCCTTCTCTGGCCTACTCCAGCACTCATGGATCTACCTATTATTTTCCACGACGAAATTGACGCATACTTCCACACACGACCCTTCCGTCCCTTCATTTCCACACAGTGAATTTCTCAGTAAATCATCTTTTTAAAAGCTACAAAAAGCTAAAAAATTAGTCTTTTAAATTTTACTGTGGACTCTACCACGACACCATAATAAGAAATAATAATATTTTCAAGCATACAACGGAAATATAAAAACGAAAAGCCATACCACAATTTCGTACATGATGATCAAAAGAGGGTTGCATTATGAAAAAAAAGTGAAGTGAAAAAAATCTTTATTTTAATTTATGAATTACATTCATAATTCACGATTACTACAATATAATGTCCTCCTAGCCGAATTTCGACCACGGCGGCCAATCTCAATTGAGATCAGCCATCTACGCAGGAGTAGATTATAGTGCCCAAGTGTGTGCGCAGTACACAGGAGCACTCTCTGTTCCATCACTCTCATAGCCCAATGGGACGGATTGACCGACACGACTGGAGAGAGCTAGGCGCAGGACCGACTGCTTTACATGCCCATCCGACAGCATGGATCGTTTCACTTTTTCGGACATCAGGTGATCAGCCTTCTATGTCCTAACCAAACTTAGAACCACAATTTAGAAACACAAATTGATGGTCCCACCCGGGAATCGAACCTGGGACCTCTGGGTCATGAAGCGAAGCTTCTACCACTAGACCACAGACGCAGTTACTTTTGCCAGTTACAGTTGCCTTACTACAATATACCGTTAAATTAAATAAATGTTATAAATATTGTATGACTGGGAACCACTTATGTAAATAAATAAATTGAAATCGACGTCCATATGTTATGAAATAATAATAATAATGTCCTCCTAGCCGAATTTCGACTACGGCGGCCAATCTCATTTGAGATCAGCCATCTACGCAGGAGTAGATTATAGTGCCCAAGTGTGTGCGCAGTACACAGGAGCACTCTCTGTTCCATCACTCTCATAGCCCAATGGGACGGATTGACCGACACGACTGGAGAGAGCTAGGCGCAGGGCCGACTGCTTTACATGCCCATCCGACAGCATGGATCGTTTCACTGTTTCGGACAACAGGTGATCAGCCTTCTATGTCCTAACCAAACTTAGAACCACAATTTAGAAACACAAATTGATGGTCCCACCCGGGAATCGAACCCGGGACCTCTGGGCCATGAAGCGAAGCTTCTACCACTAGACCACAGAGGCAGTATGAAATACCCCATTTTCGAAATTATTGTAATTAAGTAAAATAAATATACTTACTTAAAGCAAATCGATTCGGTCAGATAAAACATCTGTTCAGTGATGAAAGTGTCGACAGAACCATATCGTTCGGAGTTGGCAACATTTCAATACCCAATTAACTATTGACTGAAATTCGCTTTGGAAGATAGCACATAGAATACTAGGAGTTTTTGCTTCAATTATTCTTATTCTATTTAAACCTATGTACGAGAACACTAACCCAAAAATCAAGACTGTTTTTTTAACATGCAAATATATGCATTCACGACTGTAATTCCCGAAGGGGTAGTCAGAGGTGGCTCACAAGCGCGCCCCCACTTTTCGCAGCACATTTGTACTCACGTGATAGGTTGTATTACAATAATTTAAATAAAATGCGCACGCTTTTTTGTGGGCTATGTGTTACAGCATCCTTTATTACTCTGGCCCCTGCAAAAAATATTCCTGAGCTCGTTGATATAAACACCAGTTACACCATATCAGTTATTGTTGTCTACAGCGCGATAATTTATATTAATTTACGCATTATTTCGGAAAGATACAACTAATACAAACCGCGTTAGATTTAGGAAACAACAATTAGCAAACATAACTCCGGTACTCTATCATGGCTGCGAACAAAGCGTGTCACCACAACAACATCCGTCAATAAAGTTCGTAATCGCATAAAACAAGTATTTTAAAGTCCGACATTGCCCCGCGGAATGGCACCCATGAAAGCTGTGAAGTTCATTCTAAGCCAAATTGCCTCACAAGTTCTAGATTGTTCGCGAACGCGCGCCGCGTCATTCTAGTACTTGTAATGAGAGCCCATTACGGACGTACTCAGGTTTTTATGTCCGTGCATTGTTGTTTTGTAGGGCATGCTTTGTTGATATTGCTTATACATTGAAGCACATTGTGATGCTATTTAGTTGCGAACTTTGGCTAAGGGTAAAGAATATAATAATATAATAAAACAAATAACTGGTGATGATGTTGATGGGGAAGATATTTATATAGGGTGTGGGTTTATCAGAAAATTTCTCATCGGCATGCGTCCCATTAGGTCCCATGGCTTTGCGTCCTTGAACTGAAAACTGAACTAAATAAATGTAACACAATAATCATTAAAAATACGTATTATAAAATACAATCCGCCTCAGTAGGTCCCTGCAACTAACTCTGTAACGACACTGACTTTTATTAATTACCAGCGACAAGTCATCTCAAGTTTCTGTTTATAACAACATTAATGCGGCGCCGGCAGCGCCACCTCGGGGGGGAAGGGAAACGCGGCCATGTTATATATTGTTGAGTCACCCTGTTCTATATACTTCTGATATATTATGTATTAACTAGCTGTTGTAGATGAGCTGTACTTCGCCTTAAAAATCCGGCGATTGTAAGTGGCTTATGTGTTAATCCACCTACTATTTGAGGGTTCAAAAAATCATCCGTTTCCATCCATCTTACTAAATACAAACTTTTACGTTTATTATTATAAATTTAAAATTTCTTCATACTTTCAATTGATGATGATGACATATGCGTTAATTTAAGACAGATTGACACCTCAATTTTGAACCTATCACATTTCGAGTTTGGAAAATGTTCTTAGAGTCCTTATATTTTAAAACTAAATGACTATGGGCGTTTTAAGTAAGTTCTATGAAAGCTTGCGTAGTAAAATGTCCACGTTGTAAAATTTTGTAGCAGAATTCAGCCAACACGATATGATATCCTGTTCAGTTAAATGTCTTTTATACTTCTCTCTCGCCTTAGCATGGCACGTGTGAAGACTTATCAAGTGTTAGAGTAAAGACAAGCAGCTACTCCTATTTTTGTATAGAAGTGGTTTTATTTAAGTCAAGCCATTTTTTTTATTTGAAAAGAAAAATATTTCCCGATAAAGCGATTCAATAATTTTCGTCCCTAAATCACGTCCGAGCTTGCTTTCTTTCCTTAATAGATATAAAACGACCTTCTTTTCCAATATCTCGGTCCGAGACTGTCAAGCGGCCAGCCTTTTCAGTCCACATAATAGTGATATACAGCGGCACAATAAATCGCGATACCATGGCCTCGACGGCCAGCGGTAATGATTTATAATGTGCCAAATGTGAAATTCACCGCACGTGAGTCAGCCGAGTAAATGGGGAAGAAATTTAGACCGAAAAGTGTACGTGAGAGTTCCTTCGGTGTTCGGCATTTCTTACCATTTTTATAATTATTTCTCTTCATTTGTAGACTCACAAATGAAAAAGTTCCAGTGACACAGGAACGGCAATGTCAGGTAGAACCTTTTCATTAAACTATGCTCATGTTTGTAATTTTAGGGGCGGTTACATAACTTAATCTGATATGTAGAAATCTTTGGGTGGAAGGATATTATGTTGAAAAAAGTGTAATAATTGTAATAATTTATAATAAGTATTATGAAACCGTGGGAGCTGGCCACTGTAATGATTTATAATGTGAGGAATTTTATCCCCAAGGGGTACCTCACGATACAATGCCGAGTAGAAGGGTAAATAGGTACGGACGCGACTAAATTCTATAAGGCCTATTCGTGTGCGTAAAGTGAAAATAGGTATAGGATTATTCTACACATGCTGTACTTTTGGTGGGTGTTGGTGTTCAAGGAATTATGTGGGCAAGGTCACTTTATCCACTGATTCACATACGAGTCAAAATACTTGAAGTCGTTGAAGATTTAAAAAAATAATTTTATTTATAAAAGTACTCTTACAAACAATTTACTTATTTTAAACTTCTTAACTAGACTTAAGCTACTAGTGGAATGACCACGGGCTGTAGACGACGGCTGCTTTTATACTTGTGTTATCTCAAACACTCTATTGTTCGACCTTTCGTTCTTGGAAGTCCACGGCGTGATCACAATGTGACTCGTTGTACCGCTTATCGGTGGCCTGACCATTATTGGATTATTAATGGGCTGATTGTCTTCCATCTCAATATCATTGCATATTGCACCTTGTCGTATCAGTTGACTGTCCCCTCCAGAATTCGAAGTCCATGGTTTCTTACAAACCTTGGATCTGAGGAATTTAAACATCATTATTATAATCAGCCTAGAGAACAAGCCGGCTTCCGAAAAAACTACTCTACCACTGATCACTTATTCACCATCACACAACTGATAGAGAAATGCACAGAGTATAACAAAACTCTCTACATTGCCTTCATCGACTACAGCAAAGCTTTCGACTCTATCCGACACGAACCGTTGTGGCAAGCACTACAGGAGCAGGGTGTAGAGATGGCCTATATTAAATTACTGAAAGAGATCTACAGAAACAGTAAGGGGATAGTAAAACTTGAGAGAAAAGGAGAACCATTTGAAATACAAAGAGGAGTCAAACAGGGTGACCCAATCTCGCCTAACCTATTTACGGCCTTGTTGGAACATATTTTCAGACAGTTGAATTGGGGTGATATCGGTCTAAACATAAATGGTGAAGTCCTTAACAACCTGAGATTTGCTGACGATATTCTTCTGATTTCGGAAAGCCACGAACACCTTGTCTATATGATACAAACGCTTGATGAACACAGTAAAAACTGTGGGCTGCACATGAATAAGCAAAAAACGTTTGCCATGACGAATGCTGAAAAAACCCCAATTGAAATAGGAGAGCATAAAATTGACTACGTAGATGAGTATGTTTACCTGGGACAGAGTATCACATTCGTTGACCAAACATCCAGAGAAGTAGAACGACGAATAAAGAAAGCGTGGGGAAAATACTGGACGCTCAAAGACATATTCAAGTCCAAGCTTCCAATACATCTTAAAAAGAAAGCAATGGACTCAATTGTTCTCCCCACCTTGCTCTACGGGTGCCAAACCTGGACTCTTACTAAAGACATAGCCCAAAAAATCAATGTGTTTCAGAGAGCAGCCGAAAGAAGTATGTTAAACATCAAACGGAAAGACAGGGTAAGGAATACATTTATAAGGGACATTACAAAGGTTACAGACGCTGTGGAGCTAGCGTGCAGACTGAAATGGAGATGGGCAGGTCACGTCACAAGGACCACTGACAATCGGTGGAGCGAGAGGCTCCTGCATTGGTACCCTAGAGGGGCAAAAAGACCACGTGGAAGACCAAGGCGACGGTGGGCCGACGACATCATGCAGCTGGCTGGAGCTACGTGGACCCGCACGGCCAAGGAGAGAGACATTTGGAAAGGGTTGGAGGAGGCCTACGCCCAGAAATGGGTGTCTCACATTTAAGTCAAAATATGTATTTATCCATTAATATTATTAATATAATTTGCATGAATTAAAATAAATTCTAATGTGTAAAGTAATTAATTTATTGAAACTATACATAATGTAATCGAAATATGCAATGTTAATGTTATGAATGATTTGTTAAATTTATTTATTATTTAAGTTCAAATGCAATATTTAAGTATTAAGTAACATTGTTTTCTAATATTGTGAGAAAATAAAAGGCTTTATTATTATTATTATTATTATTATCATCATAAACAATGTCAATGTTATTAACCATCCATACTGTGCCAAATTGTGTGTTTCTTGAGTTTGTAATTGTTCTATGGCTTTCAACTGATTTAGTTTTCTGCTAATTTTTGAAGGGTCATAGTTCAGTTCCATTTCTTTCACACTCTCAGTGTTATCAATGTCCAGTTTGATGATTATGATCTTTTCTTCAGATTCTCTTGTAGTTAGTCTTTTAATTCCTGAAATATAAATATCACAAATTTCACCATTTAATAAATATGAACCTTTTATCCATGAGGTTTCACCATGTTTTCCACATTTTATTGTGACTTCTGTGGTTTTATTGAAGTACATATATATTGCTCTTGGTGATATTTCAAGGATCTCTTCCTGTGGACATTTTATGGGAACAACACTGCATGAACTAGCGTTTTTATTTCTTAAAAATTAAAAACCGACTTCAAAAAACCACTAAAACGTAAGAAATAATTTAAGGTTTAGACCAATCCTAGGTCACAGTATAAATATACCTAAGCAGGTACTGTTCTTTTTTGATGTTGGTGCAGTGACAAAGTAGTTAATCTGAAGAAATATGGCACCAACTTCAAAAAAGAACAGTACCTGCTTAGGTATATTTATACTGTGACCTAGGATTGGTCTAAACCTTAAATTATTTCTTACGTTTTAGTGGTTTTTTGAAGTCGGTTTTTAATTTTTTTAAAATTATTATTTTATTTTGTTATTTTTAGTTTATTTGCAATAATTATCAATCAAAAGTAAGATGCAAATGATACCAATATGTCCTACTCGTTAATACGAATCATTCGAGCCCAAACACGAGGTAGTTGCTATATACCGTTGAGGAGTTCCCTTGACTGCCTTCCGTTTCCATCATCAGATCAGCTCAAGGTCACCATCATATCTTTTTGTTATAATAACAATATTTACGTTATAAATTTCATAAGAATCGGTTGATAAGTGCCCAAAATGGAAATTTATACCCCTGTTTTTACCCCTTTACCCACCCTTGGGGGTGGAATAAAATTCTGAAAAAAAAATGGGACCACCCCTGAGCTCAACCCAATACATCAAAAAAAGAATTTTCAAAATCGGTCCATAAATGGCTGAGTAATCGATGAACATACATAAAAAAAAAAAAAAAACATACATACAGACGAATTGAGAACCTCCTCCTTTTTCGAAGTCGGTTAAAAATTTCCTTTTCACAGCTGGGTGAATTTCCCGCGGCCAAAAATTGCGTGGCATCAATGAAATCGGTACTAAAAAACCAAGTTATAATTTTCTAATATTTTTTTCCGGTTAAGTGAAATAGTTATCTATGTGTAGCACTAAATATTTTATTAATAGGATTAATGGATATTTAAAAAATATATATTAAACCTCCAAATCTTTCATTGCCGTGTCTGTCCCCACGTTATCTCGTTTTGTATTATTCTTCATTGATGAAAAAATATTGAGTATTGATAGTTAAACTTAGTTTCATTTGATTCATTAATAGTTAAAGTATTGTCACGGAATACATTTATTGAAATATATAAAGAATATAACGAACGGTAAGTGAAAATTCATGTGTCCCAGAAATTCTGTTCATCGCCGTGTCCTAAACATGGCTATTGTTTTACCTATGAACTTGGGTGCCCCCCTCAGTGCGCTAATCGTTTCTTACAAGTGTCGCCTAACTGCTCGACGTGGAAGGAGGTACATCGGTGCCCGCGTTTTGGCGCTATAGTGAAAGTCAGTAAAAATTTTGGGGACTGGACATTTTTTCTTTCATTGCCGTGGATAAATATAACTTCTATAAAATTAAGTTTGTCTTCTAGAGTAAGCATTCAAAAGAAAGCTTTTTGAAAATATTTACCTCATAAAGTGTTTATTTCTTCGAATAGTTAATACTTTTTTAGTTATTTATATTTAATGCCTTGGTTTTCATCGCCATGCTTTCATTTCCGTGGCTTCCGTGGCCAATATTTGCTATGGCAATGAAAAAAAAGCCACGGCAATGAAAAAAAAATCATTGCCATGTCTTGTAATATAATTTGTATTCATTGCCGTGGTTAGGTTATTCATTTCCGTGGCTAGGTTATTCATTTCCGTGACTTATGTTTTCATCGCCGTGGTATGTATGATTAGGCAAAGTAACATATTATTATCTTTACCATCTTTTACCTGTAATACAGGTAATACCGATCACTGACATTACCTACAGGACTAGTCAAATTACCTCTTTTTGCAGTGCGTTAAAACGGGTGCGTATCGCGATGTATAAAAACGAAATATATAATATTACATTAATAATAACAATCACAACATAATTATAATGAACGTTATGTATAAATAAAATCGGTGGTAGCTCAGTCGGGTAAGCGCCCGCTCGCGCCCATCGCTCTTACGGTGAAGGAAAACATCGTGAAGAATCCTGCATATCTACCTATAGATTTAGCACATCTAGATAATATGTGAACCCACCAACCCGCTGTGGACCAGCGTCCAAGCTTAGAAAGGCAGCTTAGACCTTGGGGATATGCACATTGCACAAAGGTCCCATTCGAGAGAGCCAGGTGCAGGTACTTACACCTCCCACAGATAGTAGAATAGAATATAATAGAACATACATCTCTGCAGGAACTCAAGTGGCCTTAATGCTGCTTGCAACGTGTAGGCCTCCGTATGAACTTGGGCAAGACAAAAGTCATGTAGAATGTTCACATAAAACCGGAGCCGGTGATCGTTCGTGAGACAACTATCGAAGTTGTGCAATAATATGACTATTCGACAAGGAGGCTGAAAGCAGCATCCCACAATCTTCAACCATTGCGCCCTGCCAGTTATGACATATGGTGCAGAGACGTGGACACTGATGGTGGGACTGGTCCACCGATTTAAAGATTTAAAGTAAAAACTCAGCGTGCTATGGAGAGAGCTATGCTTGGGGTTTCTCTAATGGATGGTATCAGAAAAGAGGTTATACGTCAGAGGACTAAGGTTACCAACACAGCTGTCAAAATATGCAAGCTTAGGCAGGTAGCCGGTAGTGGCTGGGTTCGGAAGACCGAGGACCGAGTGTTGTGGCGCTCCTTGGGAGAGGTCTATGTCCAGCATTGGATGATTATAGGCTGATGATGATAACATGTACATTTCAAATTATTATACCAATTAAAATATACTATGATTTAGCATAAAGTTCATAAAATATTCTATAATATCACATAATCTGTGTTAAATTACACAACACCATCAAAACCTCTAGCACCACAAGCGGTTAAGTGCACATATTCATCAAAAGCGAAGTGGGGCTACATGAGGAGACGCTCTATGTTTAGGTTTTGGTGCAAGGAGTTTTGACTGCGTTATTATTATTGGCGCTATGTAGGAAGATGCTTAGCTGACCAACATGTGCACCTAACCGCACCTATCTTTATATTTTGGTGCTAGGTGTTTTGCCGGTGTTGTGTAATTCAGCACAGATTATGTCATATTATAGTATATTTTATGAATTTTACATAAAATGAACAGTATACAAATTGGATATTACACCTTATGAAAATATAGATGTTATAGGTAAGGTTTATTATATGTTTCTTATTGTTTACCTAGTTTATTTAATTTAGTAAGTTCTGACCTTTTCTTTCTTTAAGTACCTACATATTAATGCAGTTATATCATGTGCATATTATATACACTTAAGGATACCTATTACTGGCCTTACCTTACACACACTACTTATTGTATAATCTACTTAATAACGCTGTTGGTTATCTATAAATAAATAAATAAATAAATGTTGTGAACGTTATTAGTGTGAAATGAAACATTTTGTTTTATACGACGCAATACGGACCCCACAATGCTACTTAGAGAATTCCATACTACCTATATTCTTATTTTTTTTTACATACTGTCGTTCTTTCTTTCGTTCCAATATCTATCCAAATATTTCTGCCATACATACCTGTCTAAGTTTGCGTTTCTCTCACAGTCTTTTTTTAAAATTGCATTGGATTGATTCTTTCATTTCCATTGTATACAGTTCTTTCATTGCCGTGGAAGTTTGTTTCATTGCCGTGGGCCTTTGTTTCATTGCCGTGGACGCTTGTTTCATTGCCGTGAACGCATGTTTCATCGCCGTGACACGAAATTTTTAATCATCCGTATCTCGTTAAGTTTTTAACTTATCTGCTACCCATTTAGTAAGAACACTAACATTAACAAAAACTTTAATAAAAGCGTTTTTCTAATATAAAAAACCTTAAGATAAAAAAGTCCACGGAAATGAAGATTTTTTAGGACTTGTTGAAATCCACCCAGCTGTCTGTTTGTAGAATGCTTTTCTTGCAAATAAGTACGTCGAGTTCCGTGCAGTCACTGACTTCGTACGTTTCTTCATTGGAGTAAGCCATTGTCACTGTTCGCATTATGGGATAGGTACAGGATGGGATACTTTGGATTACAGGTACAATCTTTCTAGTTTTATAAATTTGGGATTTGACCAGTGGTATTTCTATCATAAAGTATACAATGTTATCTATTATTTTGCTGTTTACATTTATAAATCTTTCTAAATTGTTTATGTTATCAGAAATAATTACATTCTTGTTTATTAAATTCATCGTATCTTGTAATAAATGAGACTGAATTATACTATAATGATACATGTGATGTTCTCCAAAGGTTATTGCAGTACTTAACCTTTCAGCGATATCTTGTAAAGTTTCTGCATGAAATAATATGCTTAATGCTATTCTCATTTGCATTTTACTTTTACTAATATTAACAAATTGGTTATCAATAGTATTTTGTATTTCTGTTATCTTTTTAATTTGTTTATTATAATCTTCCAAAGAATCGTCTACAATAGATATCTGTTGATTATAAGCTATTCTTAAAGTCTCTAAATCTTTTTGAATGTTATGTAAATCATCCTGATCTAAATTTCCAGTTATTGCTTTAATTATTGATCCTAACCCGTTAATTAATCCTCTCTTATTTCTACTTTGAGTATATAAATGATTACATATTTCTTCCAAATGTGCTATAATAACATTAATTCTATCGTAAATATGTTTAACTTCTATTACATTTGATTGGGGATACACTTTATTAACAGTTACTCTTAACCATTCTTTATTTTCTAATATTGGCTTAATATCTAACTTATTAATAATTGTCCATCTTCCTTCTATAATTCCGGTATTTTTCATTTCAACCATTACTAAATGCTCATCGGCACTGAGTGGTCGGAACTTGTATCCGATGACAACGACCCTGTAACAATGAGTTCTTCTATGTGATAGGTTCTACCGTTGTTCAATGTATACTTGTTATTCTCCTCACAATGCGCTATTGTAAACGGACCTAAGTATCGGGCTTTAGTTTTATGTCTGTCAGCCATACTGTTTTTCAAGAACACTGTGTCTCCTATGTTAAACTTATCGGGTGGTCTAATGGTTTTGTTTATCCGTTCGTTACGTTTTTTCTTTTGGTCTTGTAATAATTGGTGGACATTTTTATTTTCATTTTAATTTTTTTTCACGAATTTTACAATGTCGGTAGTTTCTTTAGTGTGATCGCCCGTCCTGTAAGTGTAATTAAAAACCACTCTTATTACTATTCTATCAAGAGCTATGAAGAAATGAATAGTGTTATCTGCCGGCCGGCACGATCTCGCTCGCTGTATTTGTTTTTGTGATCGTATGTTAAGGTGTTAGAATACTTTTGCTTATATGGCTTATACCTACTTATATTGTATGACTACGTTAATCATTACCTAAAAATTACTTGTATGGTAGATTAAAATCGCATCACACACAAACCTTTGAAGGCTTATGTGGTGTTGTATACTGTTAATTATATGTACCAATATGTGTTTGTTAATAAATAATAATAAATAAATAAAATAAAAATTTAAATTATCAGCAAATTCCTTTTGTTGTATTGTGTATCTTTGGATAGCTACTTTTAGATTGTCAAAACTTCGGAGTTTAGGTTTTCTACTAAAGTGTACTTCGAATGGAGTTTTATTTGTCATACTATGATTTGTATTATTATAAGCATGGGTTATGAAGTTTATTTTTTGGTCGTTATCTAATTCAGATTCGCGTTGTAGTCTAAACAGTTCTTGTATTGTGCTATGTAATCTTTCTACATCAGAATTTGATTTATGATGTTGCGGTGACGTGGTGTGATTTTGAATTCGATATGTTTGTAATAGTTCATTAAATAATTCACTACAGAATGATTGTTCTCCGTCATGTATGATTTTATTCGGGGCTCCTATTATAGCAAATATTTCAGATAAAGTGTCATAAACTTTACTTTTTACTGTTGCCTTTATTATCGAGTATTTAGAGAATTTGTCTATTATAGTAAGATACCATTGTTTATCAAGAGATAACTCATCATTAGGTATAATGAAAGCATATTTTTCTTTTGATAAGTATTCTAACATAAATTCTTTAATTGTTTCTTCTTCATTTTCAGGTGGGATATAAAATACCAAATGAAATATAATGTAATGAAATAAAATATAAAATATAAAATACCAAATGCCAGCTACTCGTTTAGCTTCTTTATAAGGAGCAGATTCGAAGATAACTCTTCTTAATCGTTTTGGGGGATATCTGTCTATTATAGGAATGCCTTCATCACTATCCTGTTGGTTAGAATGAACTGTGGAATGCATGCTTGAAGAAGCACTTACCATTTCTACATCCTGGTTTGAGTTTGAAGCTAACTCACTCTGTTGACTATTATTTTCACAATTAACTTCTAATGAATCACCGTCCGTGTGGTGTATCTCGACACGACTGTGCGCGTCCGCGACATGATTGTCTTTGCCCTTCACATGTTCGATATTGAAGTCATAATCTTGTAATTTGAGTTTCCAACGAGTGAGGCGTTGATTAGGTTCTTTCAATTTCGATAACCAAATAAGTGCCTTATGATCAGTTCGCAAAGTGAACTTTCTGCCATAGACATAAGGTCTAAAATGAGTTACTGCCCATAGAATTCCAAGTAGTTCTTTCTCTGTCGTATTATATTTCTGTTCCGCACTTGACAATGTTCTAGAAGCATAAGCAATGGGGTGATTGTTCTGACTAAGTACCGCGCCGATAGCGATATCTGATGCGTCCGTTGTTATTACAAAGGTCTTATTAAAGTCGGGGAATGCTAGTATCGGAGCGTTCGTCAATAGGTGCTTACATGTCTCTATCGCTTCCAGGTATTGTTTATTGTTGATGTCAATGGTGGCATTCTTTTTGGTGGCTTCCGTTAGAGGTTTTACTATCTTGCTTAATCCTGGTACGAATTTTCTGTAATAACCGATTAGTCCTAAGAATCCTCGAATTTCCTTTAATGTTTTTGGTATAGGGAATTTCCTAATTGCATCTATTTTCTTTTGATTTGGTTTTAATCCATTTTTATTTAAAATGTGTCCTAGGAATTCAATTTCTTCTTCCATAAAAACACATTTATTTTTATTGACTTTTAGGTTTGCGCGTCTGAGTGCTTCGAATACTTGTTGTAATTTATTTATGTGATCCTGTTTATTTTCGCTATAGATTATAATGTCGTCTAAATATACTAAACATACGTTTTTTGCAATTTCTTCCTTTAAGACGTTATTCATCATTCTTTGGAATGTAGCAGGTGCGTTTTTTAATCCATACGGCATACGAAGGAATTCGTAATGTCCATCGGGTGTACTAAATGCTGTGGCCTCAATTGATGAGTCGTCCATTAAGATCTGGTGATAACCGGATGTTAAATCTAATGTTGAAAAATAGTTATTTCCTTGTAATTTTGAAAATAGTTCTTCTATATTTGGCAAAGGGAATTTATCGGATTTTGTCATCTCATTAAGTCTGCGATAGTCTATGACCATACGCCACTTCTGAACTCCTGATTGATCTAATTTCTTTTTAATAATATGAACTGGTGATGCCCAGGGAGATTCAGACGGTCTTATAATGTTTTCGTTCAATAGTTTATCAACTTGTTTTTTTATCTCTTCTTGTTGTACTTGTGGTAATCTAAATGGTCGCTGATAAATAGGCTCATTATTGATTAAATTAATTTTATGTTTGACATTCGTTGTTGCACTGTTCGTGACGTCTTCTGTGAAGAGGTCATTATAGGTATTACAAAGATCTTGTATGTTCAGGTTATCGTCATCTGTCATGTGGAATATTAATAGTTCCTTATCGGGCATGGAAAGTTTTCTTTCTTTTAAGTCTATTTTTGCGTTGATCTGTTCAATCATTTCTGTCCCCATCAATACATCGTACTTGTCACTAAAATCATAAATATAAAATTTCATTGTTCCATTGTCTGGGCCAAAGTACTTACACCAATATGGAGTTTCAATTACACCATTGTGTGTGGTAATACCATGCGACGTTCTGACTACAAATTTTTCTGGCTTGTAATATCTTTCGAAGAATTGTTTTTGCGCCTTTTTTGTAATGAATGATCGTTGACTTCCTGTATCTATTAGAATCTTTAATTTTGGATTATTTGTTTCGAAATAAGGAAGGTACGATTTTACGTGATTGAATTCTATGACTCGCCTATTTGCTCTTGATCTTCGTGAAAATTTTGGTTTTCTTGGGAAGATGGTATGTCATTATAATATTCCGAATCTTGGTACTCAGGAGCATATTCTAAATATTCCTGTTGATATTCTGGCTCTTCTTGATGATGGAATAGTTCCTCAGCTACCATGCCTCGCCCTAAGTTAATCTGACCGGGTTGTAATGGTGGAGCGGTTCTCATAGAAACGTCTTTATTTTGATTACTCTCCTGTGGCTTGTTGTTTATTTTTGGGTACTGATTTTGTACATATGGATATCTCGCTTGGAACGGTTGGTATCGCGGTTGGAATGGAATGAATGGTTTTTGTGGGGGAAATCTCTGGTTCATAAGAGATCTTTGTGTAGGTGGGTACACATGACGTTGATTTAGGTTATTTGGTTTTGAGTTTTGTGGTTGAGGATAACCCATTTGATTTATTACTCTAGGTGGTGGTAATATGTTGGAGAATTTCTGTTTTATATTATCAAATCTACCTTCAGCTTCTAGCTGTAATATTTTTGCGGCTGTATCCGTGAAGTTACAGTTACTTACATAAATTTGATCATGATAAGGTAAACTGTTTCTTTATGTGTTCTGAGCGGTACTTATGTATGGCTCCATAATCTCGTCAATTAACGCGATATTTTTATATTTATCATGTAATTTACTTTTTATACAGAATAATTTTTGTTTTAATTCAAAAATTAAATCTTTGTAATTTCCTTTTCTCTTAACGTTTGATAATTCTACTAATAGAGTGTTTAATTCTCTATTGTCTCCACACTCCGTCTTTAAGGTCGATTCTATGTTCGCCCATATAAATTTATGATCTATCATTGATACTATTAACGCGGCTTTTCCGGTTAATTTACTTAACAACAACATAACATTTTGAGGAGAATCTCCTCCTGCATGGTCTAACCATTGTTGTGCACTATTTAAATAATTATATATTGTGACAGGTTCACCGTCATATGTCGGTACAAAGCCGATTAATTTAGTCGGATCCATTTGATATATCAAGGTTCCTTGGTTTCCACTCGATACATTAGCTGTAGGAGCAGTTTGCATACCCTCAGTATTATACAAGGAAGGGTCGGTCATCCCGCTAGGCTTAAATACTAAAGTTGCAGGTTTTAGGATAGGAATCTTGAAGGTTCGGGAAATAATGCGACAGTGTTATCACTTACAGCACGTTGAACCAAACGAAGACTCGTAGCATTTCCTTTCTTCTTTCTTCGACTTATTTGTTTGTTGGGATGCCCAGATTTGAAGACTTGAGAGTCACGCAGCAGTAGCCTGTAGCTCGCCTGGAGGTCTTCTCGAGGAGATGTAGCACAAGTTACTTTTGCTTCACTGGGCCCCACGTTGGGCGCCAGTCAAAATACTTGAAGTCGTTGAAGATTTAAAAAAATAATTTTATTTATAAAAGTACTCTTACAAACAATTTACTTATTTTAAACTTCTTAACTAGACTTAAGCTACTAGTGGAATGACCACGGGCTGTAGACGACGGCTGCTTTTATACTTGTGTTATCTCAAACACTCTATTGTTCGACCTTTCGTTCTTGGAAGTCCACGGCGTGATCACAATGTGACTCGTTGTACCGCTTATCGGTGGCCTGACCATTATTGGATTATTAATGGGCTGATTGTCTTCCATCTCAATGTCATTGCATATTGCACCTTGTCGTATCAGTTGACTTACGTATAAATAGGTAGAGACAATTTTTTGTAACATATGATATTTAACAAAGTTCCGTTTAGTCGTAGAACTAAACTCGCCAGAAAGAGCGTCTGAGTCCACTCCTTTAGTTTAATCCATACTTTCATGGACTTACGCCGATGCCACATTGGCTTAAAGTTCCTTTTTGGAACTCGGCATTAAAGTGCATTCCTTATTATAAATTACTAGCTGTTCCCGCGAGCTTCGCTTCGCCTTAAAAAGGTATCCCGTGGGAATTCCGGGATAAAAATAGCCTATGTTCTTTCTCAGGGTCTAGACCATATGTATACCAAATTTCATTCAAATCCGTTGAGTAGTTTTGGCGTAACATATGATATATAACAAAGTTCCGTTTAGTCGTAGAACTAAACTCGCCAGAAAGAGCGTCTGAGTCCACTCCTTTAGTTTAATCCATACTTTCATGGACTTACGCCGATGCCAACATTGGCTTAAAGTTCCTTTTTGGAACTCGGCATTAAATGCGCAAAAAACCGTAATGATGCATATAAAATCTAGCCACAACACTTCTGACACAGCTTCGGTTAACCTACTTTCACACTGTCATCAGTGCCTACACTCACCAGTAAATAACTGTACTAACTGCGTGCCTATTGAACAAGTACGTCAAGCAACCTACCTAGGTCTTATAATAGATAACAGATTTAACTGGGGTCCACATATTGAGAAAATATGTGACAAGTTACGTGCATTATTGGCTAAATTCAACATAATTAAACATAAAGTTCCCTACAGAATACTACTAAACATGTACAAAGCTCTAGCGGCATCCATTATCTCATATGGCATCACCAGTTACGGTAGGACATATAAGACTCACCTTGAAAAGATATACACACTGCAAATAAGACTGCTTAAAGTAATTGTACCCACTAAAGTAAAGCAAAGCTACCGTGGCGAATATCACAATTTGTTCGAATACTGCAAAATATTGCCTATAAACGAACAAGTATACCTAGATATACTAGTAGAACAACTGCTTCTGGGAAAGCTAGATCATCTTAAACCCGTACAACATAAAATTAAAACGCGTAAAATTACAAACCAAGAACTAGACACAATTAGCTGCACAAATAACTCGTCGCAGTCGTAGAACAATGACGGATCTGCAAAACAGCAACTTTACAGGAGAGCCAGTTAAAGTTTTAAAACAACGTTTTGTTCGATAAAATGAAAACGGCTGAAGCAATTCATTTGAAATTTGGTCACATTATTATACGAATGGACTTTTGCAATATAGCCTGTATAATTAGTCTGTAATAAGTCTAGGTTTCCTGAAAAATCAGATAGGTCATTGTTCTATGTATCCTACTATGTCGCATTATATGATACGTCGTTTTTTTACGGACTTTTATTGCGTATCTAATGGCGTATTATACTTTTCGTCGTTGTTTTAGGGAATATATGGAAAAATTCAAAGACGGATCTTTGAATAACCCATTTAGGAGGGTGCTGATTGCGCTATATTACTTTTTGTTTAGGTCCTAATTTTTTTTACAAAATAAAATTATTTTATAAAATGTTTTTTGAAGACCCCATTGTGTCCAAGCATCAGTCAATAATCATCCAATGCTAAACATAGGCCTCTCCCAAGGAGCTCCACAACACTCGGTCCTCGGGCTTCCTCATCCAGCCACTACTGGCTACCAGCCTACGGTTGTCCTTGTTTGTGACTCGAGAATTCGTCGACCCCAACGGTTATCGGTTCTTCGGCAGATATAGCCAGCCCACTGCCACTTCAGCTTGCACATTTTGACAGCTATGTCGGTAACCTTAGTCCTCTGACGGATACCCTCATTTCTGATACGATCCATCAGAGAAACCCCAAGCATAGCACGCTGAGCGACTTTAAATCGGTGGACCAGTACTACCGTCAGTGCCCACCTATCTGCCCCATACGTCATCACTAGCAAGAGGCACTGGTTGAAGAAGACTTTTGGCTTCAGGCTCTAATGATAAAAGTCTTCTTCTCTGATCAGGGATGGCCGGGGAGAATATGTGACGGAGTTTCCCAACTCAATTGTGACATTTGTGACCCTTTGCTGGGCAAAGGTCTCTTCCTGGGTCTTCCTGCTATCCCTGTTCATGGCCTCCTCATTCCAGTTCCTACTAAACACGTCTAGGTCATCCCGTTATCTTCTTCTGGGTCTGCCCTTGTGCCGGCGGCCGTTATCGGCTACCCATTTGGTAGCATTTTTACCCTACCTATCCGGCTGCATACGACAGACGTGCGCCGCCCAGTCTCACTTCAGTTTGGCGGTCTTAGCACCCACGATGAAGGACGCTATCTCGCCCAAATAAATTACTCATTGACATATTGTATTTCCTGCCTCTATTTCCTATCTACCTCAACCCTACGTTTCGTGCTGTTGGTCATGTCTGTTGTCTTCGAATGGTTCACCTTTAGTCCAACTTCAAGGCATGCCGTGGATAGCTCTCGCAACATTTGTTGGAGCTCGGTTTTCAATAATCTGATTGAGCGTGTATAGAGGGTTCGCGGTAGAATAACTAGGTCGGAAACCGGCTTGTTCTGGTGGTTGATGTTAGTTCAGCAGAAAACGGATGCGATTGTGAATTATTTATACATGTGTGATGTCAAGCTAACGGGTCTATAGTTTCCGAGGTCGGATTTCTCACCCTTTTTATGGAGAAGTAAGTATAATGTGAGAAGTACAGAATTTACGGGGAATTTTTACTGAAATTAATACATGAATAAAGTGGGCTCACCTATTTTTAAGAGGAAAAGCCCCAGTATCAATCGAATGCTGGTGATTTTGAAACAGCTGAGGAAAATTATCATCCCCAAGCAGTTCAAGATGATCCTTACATAGCTACGGATAAGATGATAAGTACCAATTTCCTTAATTATTTACTGCCCACAAACAGTAAATTCACTGCTGTCCGATCACGTTGACTCCCCCGCGATGCCATTCACCCCTAGAACTAGAGAATTTACTGATTGTGGTCAATGAAGGAAATTGCTGTCATCTTATCCGTAGCCATGTAAGGATCCTCTCAAACTGCTTCGCGATGGTCATTATCCTCAGCTGTTTGACAATCACCAGCAGCCAATCCCTTTGCAGTTGATGTAACGGTAGCTGTTAATACTGAAATTTAATGTTTGATGTGGATTCTACGGCTGACTTGATTTGTATGTTTGGTAACTCATGCAAATGGCTGAAAAAACATAATTCCAAACCTACCCGCATGTTACCGTGCTCCCATCGTCACCTGCCTCTGGCAGTAGAGTTGATGAACAAAAAAAGTATTTAAGTACATAATTTTACATTGTTTTTTAGCAAATAGTTTTAAAAACATAATAAATTAGCAAAAATATACTGAAAAATCATAAATTTATTTATTTTCCATTGAAAATACGTAATATTATGAAAGAACAACGACGTATCCTAAAATAATTCCAAAGAATAACGACGGTTATCTACACACGTCTACCACTTATCCATAGAACAATGACGGTATATACAAAACACCAATAGTTAGGACAAAGAACATAGTCGCATTTGAAATACCGTCACTAATTTTAACAAACAAACAATATTGTTTTTTTAATACACCGTACCTAATTATAACTAACTTCTCAATGATTTTAGTGAAAACTAGGGCTTTTATTTTTTTAGAACAAAGTTCCAAGAATAACGACGGATTTAAGAGACCGTCTTTGTTCTATGGGAGAAGTATTAAAAAAATATTTACTTGGAAAACAGAACTTTTTAAATAATAATTATAGCAAAAAAACATTTTAAGTACTCATTACGTGTTCCATGTGCTCCTACAGAGAACACTGACAGAACAAACAAACCGTCGCGCGGCAGCGGGTCGCGGGGGGCGAGGGTCACCGCGGAACATGGACGGGACGGCACAAGCGCCCATGTTCTACGCGAAAAAATCAAAACCGTCAGTGTTCGACTCTGTATTTCGCTTATTATAAAAGATTTTAAAAAAAACTTTTGTTGTATAGGTAAATAATGAAATTTTAAAGAAGAATCTGCAATAATCCGAAAATCGAAAAAAATCAGATCCGTCACTGTTCTACGACTGCGACGAACTATGGACGCAGAACCACAGACTATATTTTTCCAAGAATATATAATACAATCCCAATTACACTACGTGAGAACCTTAATATAACGAACTGTAAAAATACATTAAAAACATACTTTCGTAACAAAATTAATAAAACAAAATAATACTTAGGTACATAATATACTTACCTAAATTATATACCCACTCAATACCAACCTACAACAATTATTTACAATATATGTATTTACGATTATATCATATGAGTATACTTTATTTATTTATAAATATTTTATTTACTAACAACCACAAAACTATAGGTACTTTTCTACGGTAAAAGGCATTAAGTTGCAATAAAACTAAATGCTTATCACCATACTCATTACCACTACATTAAACATCCTGTATAGTGCGTCGCATATTTTTTGCGGGGAGTAGGGAGCGAACCGGTTTCGCGACCGTCCGGCGCGGCGAGCGATGCCTGTGCTGTGGTGATATGTTGTCAAACTAATTATTACTTCGTGACAATACCTATACTTGTATGGACAAGCTAGCCTCTGTACGAAACGCGTAGATGACGCGTTCTGTATGACACCAAGTATGTACTTTTAGCATCTTTTTAATCCGCACTGTCCACAAATAATGTTAACCTATGTATGTTACCTTAGAAATGAAATTGTATGAGTATCTAAATAAGTAATGTTAATACCTATGTATAATTAATACCTATTGTTATATTCATGTTACTGATTTGTCGACCACGATTGTATTTAGTGTCAAGACAAACCCTTCAGGTTTAATGGCACGTAAACTTCAATAAAATAACTATGTTACACAAAGTTTGGTATAAATAAATAAATAAATTTCCTTATTATAAATTACTAGCTGTTCCCGCGAGCTTCGCTTCGACTTAAAAAGTTATCCCGTGGGAATTCCGGGATAAAAATAGCCTATGTTCTTTCTCAGGGTCTAGACCATATGTATACCAAATTTCATTCAAATCCGTTGAATAGTTTTGGCGTAAAAGAGTAACAGACATACAGTTACTTTCGCATTTATAATATTAAGTTAGGATAACTAATATCATGTGTATGTTCCTTATTTATAAAATCAAGTTATATGTATTGTGTTTAGCAATACGCTTCAGGTAAGAAGGAATTTTTGTCCCGCGTCTTCATGGGTTCTCGGGACCGTTCGGGCATGGCGCGGGGATGGCGAGCTGCTGTTACGCACAGCTATTCAACGACCTCTTCGCAATTTGTCGGTCGCACCTACGTAGGTATATACCTAGCTGGCAAGTACCAAAAACGAAAATCTGAGTATGTCCCTAGTACGCCCGCGAGTTTTGTAAAAGTTCCAATTACAAAACACCAAACGTCGGCAATTTACACTCACGGGCAATGAAAAAGCTCCATTCAGAAAATGACCTAATTAATTTTAAACTCATGAGGCGCAAAACTAAAAACGTAAAGATTTTTTTCAAATTTAATATTATATCTTTTTTTTAAAACAATTTACCATTATTTCATTGGTGTCTGCATTTTGTAAGTGGAACTGTTTCTTTGCCCGTGAGTATCTATTCTATTCTATTGCGTGAGTATATTTAAACATTTAATTTAAAATTTGAATTAATATTACGATTTTACTTGGTAATAATAATTTATGGTGCACTGTTAATTGTAGGTACTTCAATATTGGAGAAGCCTTTTCCGTTTAGGAGTAATTTGGCGCAATTGCCACTACAACTTTATTATTGCTCGTGAGTAAAAGTAGCTTCTGGTTAATATATTGTCAAGAATGAGATTTTTTGCTAACTCATAAAAACTTATAGTAAGTATCAGGCCTCAGTGGGACATTACACAGGTAGGCAGCATAAAAAGTACATATACAGTTTTCAAGAAATTGGTTAAGTATAAGTATATAAAACCCTTCTAAAATCAGCAGTGGCCCTGGGGTATAGCCCTTACTAATGAAGTTTTTAGAGGAAAAACCACGGTAAAGCTGCCGGGCGTTTCCCACTCGTGACTGATTTAATCAAAACGGCACACAGAACATTCCCTAAAAGGACAATCTATTTTTCGCACTGGGCCACCTTATATTCACTGGACCCTTTTTCATTATTTATAAATCTGTTCCATCCATCTATATTGAGAGATGCGTTTTTTATAAGGGCCAGATTCATGAATTAGTTAAGTTCTAGATTGCGGATCCGACTCAGATGGCACGTACTTTTTTTGAGATTCTTACATACATACTCATTACTATTAGGTACAAATAATCATTATATAAATCCTCAAGTACGATTTATAACCGACTTTATAAAAAGCTAGCTTATAAAACATTAAAGATTTTTAAGATTGAGATGCGTGCGTGGATAAGACTTGGTATAACATGGATCTCACAACTTTTTACCGTAGAACAACTGAGTTACGAGACTTGTTTTTTTTAACAAGTATTGTTTTTGATGAGATAACTTAATTTCCAATACTACAACACTTTTGCAAAAATTGGTAGATAGATAGATAGATTATTTATTTGATAAGTTATAGGTACGTACCCATTTTACGTAAGTAGTGGGTCTTGTTTTACTGTGACATGGCCAATATTAAATTCTCCCCCTCTTCAATATCTTTCTTGTTTCTGCAAGGAATCTCAATTGTAACATATTGAATATGAAATTGTTTCTGGATATTAAGCTACCTTCTTAATATTTCTGTATTTTGTGAATGTCTGTCTTAGGGAAAGTGTATTATAATTTATAATACACATAACACAATATATAGGTAGTTATGAAAGTCTAAAGGAGACGACAAAAGTAATTTTAGACAAATTTTTACTGAGATAAATATTTTATATGTCTTTAATATTTTATAATTCTAGTTTGTCAGGTATTTCATTAAATATCTTAATAACATCTCTGTGCGCATGGTTGGCGAGTGTGCCCACGTGAACTAACGTGGAAAATGGCAGACCAGACCAAAGAAATTTCTCAGCTTAATCCTAATGAGATAGACAAAATCCATTTGTGCTACAAAAGAGATACAGCAAAGCCACATCAAAGGTAGTCAGGTGTCCACATTGTATTTCCAATCCTTACTTACCCCTATAATGAAATTGTGTTGCGACAAAGGGGCTATTGGATGTATGTACGTGTATTATTTGGTATGTTTATGTCAGTAATTCTCTAAAGAGTACTCAGAGACTCGCAACTGAGCTCACCTCGTCTGCAGTACTTTCTGCCCGATACTCACACTTTTTAGTGGCTTATTATACGTACAGATGAGGGTACTCTAAGTTAAGGTAGGCACAGATGGGCTTTTTTCTAATACTGGCTTTACTAACTTTTGTAGGTATGGTTCCACTGGCTCCTTAAACATTATACGATAAGTATACCCGTAGATATTCACTGTCATCGTCGTCCTTACGCTTACGCTTCGGCATTTTGCACTCTTTTTAAGGTTTAATCGGTATGAACACTTAGTAAAATATTTTTTCACGATCAAAGTGTGGTTGAACGGCGGAGCACTAGAACGCGAATGACTATTCGCGTGGGTAGGGTGGCCAGTACAAGGTGCCTGTCAAGTGTCTTGTTTTTTTCGGGTTACGCTACATATTTTAACTATAGTGTATGAATGGCGAGACAGTACGTGCTACTACAAGTATTCTAATCTCTTCGGACAAAGCCTTCGTATAATTATGATAGAACGTCACTTAAGGTAAGTTCGTTTAATCACTAAGTATACTATCTATCTTATAATATATAAATTTGTTCTACGAATTCGAGAGTTCATTTTTTTTCTTTTTATTCTTAAAATAGTCTCATTGTTCCCAGAATCTTCATGGTGATCAAATCAAGATGCTCGGAACACGGCTGGTGCAGTGGAGCATATGAATCACCGGCAGAAATTATCGTCGATTTGTTCAATAAATCGTTTCGGGCTCCGAAGTATCCGTGAAAGAAATAAAACCCCGACAGGATGGCAATTAGGTGAGGCAATCGATTTTGCCCATAGAATGGCCGCCTCGTGAATATTTTAAAATAGCTGGCCTTTTTATCGCACCGTCCGCCAGTACATGAAGTTTAACGGATCAACTGGGGATTAGCAACCTTTCCGTTTTATTTTTGCTGAAACGTTTTCTGTGGCGCAGTGGTTAGTAACTTTAACTTGTGTTCTACAATGTGTTGTGTGTATTTTTTGTATTTCCGACTGAATAAGTTGTGACTGTGTTATTTTATTCAAGTAAAATCAATGTCTTTTTCATAGTGACAAACAAAAAAAAACATCTATCCAACAATGAGCTGTATCTGGTGTTGCTTCATAATTCGCTGTCGAGTGATCAACCAATGCACCTACGAAAGAAAATTGCCAAATAATAATTTTGGAGAGTCGTGCTCTTGCATACTAAAATATCTGAGCTCAAAGCAAATAATTCTCGTCATTCGAGAATGAATACTGAGAACCTCTTCTGTCAATTGAGTTAGTTTTCAACTTTCAGCGTAATCTCCTTAATTAATATCTAGAGTTCGCTTAGACGAACTTATTATAGAATAAATTAACTATTAAATAAAGTTAACGTTAACGTATATATGTATGTGTAGCCATAAAATAAAAGGTTTTAAGTATAACGCGCAACGAAATAACAGCGATATGTAGACTCAAGCCCATTTTACATACCATTTATTGCAATCAAACTTAACGCGTAAATGTTAAGTTTGTATGAGCTAAGAACAGTTAGTAACAACAAATGTATTGTATACTTGGTAGCAAAAGCTATTTGTGGCCTGTAAAGTGGCCGGGTCCGAGGCAGGCTGGATGAAATTAAATTCCGAATGCTTTATCAAACCGCGATTGTGGCGAGAAATGAAATATTAGGTCGTCTAAACTATGTGTTAATGAAAACTGGGCTGTCTACAACAAGGCTACGACCTGCCATGCCACCACTGCCTTTAGTTCCACGTGATAGAGCTGTATATAGTTAGCCTGAAGGTATATCTATTTACCAATAATAATAGTGATGTTTGAGTGTCCGCTTTGTATACCAATTTCGCGGGCACGTTTGTATAAACTAATATCGATATTATTTAAGTAAGAGTAAAACTGAAAATTAGAATCGGGAGCTGTATTCGATAATATACTGATTCATAAAATAAAATTTGTATCGCCAATTTATTATTACAACTGTATATCATTTGTATCTTTTATTATAAATATACTTCGTCACTTACATTCATTTCCTCTAAAAATTCAGCGACCACATTTTAAAAATTCAGTCTCAGTTATTTTTGTAACGAAAAACGCAAACAATTTGCGAAAAATCCGGAAGACCAACAAATACTTAGCTTAAATTAAATACTTCGAAGAAGCTTTTATTACGGAATTCTTAATTCTCTCTTTTTCACAGCCTTTTAAACAACACGCGCAGCGAACCATATAATAACTTCTTCAACAGGACAGGTACTTCCAAGAGTGTCCTAGGTTTTTTTCCTAAAACCTCAATTGTATAAATTTATAATTGGTAGATGTTCCGTATATAAACCTAACATCATTTAATTAACTACGGTGTTTAGAATGAATTTTGTTCTTGACTCGAGATGGCATACATTTTTATGGTTATGCCATGGAATTAGGACACACGTATGTTATGTTGTATAACACAAATCAAGCAAGGAGTCTTCAAAACAGTCATCGTTACGAACTCTGCGCCATCCAGTCGCTAAGTTACAAATACTGACATAAAAATGTATTGGAAATCAGAATTCATTCGAGTGAGGTTGCGAGGGTCTGAAACCCTCGTCTTGGGTCCGAATGACGGTTTCATTATCGACGGGCCACAGATGTTCGGGATACTGAAAAATATATGAAAATAATACTTTCCGTTATGACTTTTATATCCCATGGTGTGCAAATACAAAGGAAAGGATTTTAATTAGAAATAGATCCGTGTAGAACTAACTGTCCCCGATACACCTTTTTTATTTTATTCATCAAATTAAAACTTAGTTCTCTAATAAATTTCGTCAAAAAAAACACTAAGGTTTGTATACAACTATCACAGTCATAATCAATTACTTATATATAAAAAAAGTAGGTATAAAAAGGCACTTTAAAACTCTCTACTGAATCAATGGGCCGTTTATTTGAAAGCCACGTAATTTTTACTATAACTCTCATAAAATGCAGTGAAAAGTGCGATAAATTTCCAACTTCTTTCAGATATGATCGCACCGCGCTCGCTGACACGACAGAACTTCTCAAAGAGCTGTCTTCATGCTAAAGGCGAGGTCAGACCGACGTGACCGAGAGCCATAAGCTATGAATATGCAATAAATATTGGTAGTTCCATGATTGCTCATCTACTTCGTGAAACACATAAGTGTCCTTTTTGCTTCACGGTAGTCGGGTAAAGAACAATGTCTGTTTTATTCTCTTATCTTTAACGATACTAATAAAATCAAATTACCTATGAGGTACCTACACACATTATAATTTTACCATATTGATCAGTTATCTCTTATGGACATAAAAGGTCCATGGAGACATGGTATATATACTTACCATGTAAAAAATGGGACGTAAAAAATCATCATCATCATCAGCCAATAATCATCCACTGCTGGACATGGACGTAAAAAATAACTTCGCTAAAATAAATAGTATAATTTTGTCGACTGACCACACCCTAAATTATGAACAGACGACTTCGTCGATCAATGGGTGATAAATTACATCTTTTCCCCGCTCTCAGTATCTCTGTAGAGTCTGTAAGATGCAAGTCACGGTGACTTGCGATATTTTCAATATAACTTACAAACTTTTGGTTCGATGAACTCTGGTCACTGTTGTACTAAAATAATTTGCATAATTTATTATAAATATGGTGGAAATCAGAAATATTGAATGAAATCAGTGGTGACAAATAGCACGGGATAAAAAAGGCAATGTGTTCATATGGACTCCCACAGCAAATGTTGATAAAAAGATAAAGATTTATTGTGAATAGCTTGAAAACTAATCAGTACTTAATCAGACAAACATACTTTTTATACTATAATATATAATATAATAATAGCCTACTTATTTTCCCACTGCTGGGCAAAGGCCTCCCCTTTCATCTTCCACACCTTTCGATCCTGTGCACTTTTTATACTATACATAATTTTAAACGTATTTGGAATAAGTAAATTCCGTTGCAATATCCACTAAATTCAGTCAATTTTCCAGTTGAGCGCAAACTGGTTGGTTGCCAAACTTACCTGGTAGTCTACCAAAGAGATGTTAATATCGTACGAAAATATTATTATTAGATATTTATTTAGGTAGGTAGTGTATAATGGATCCAATCTACTGTATAATGGAACAACCATGGTCACAGAATAACAACTATGGTGCCATTTAATACAATGTGTAATATAGCTAGGTACTGTTGTGATACTTTCCGACTTTATATGAGACAATTCTGATAAGTAATTTACTGAAAAGTCTTTGTGGAAAGTAATTAACCCCATTTAACTTTTTAGTGGGATAAGTAAAGGAAGTCTTTATTTTAAGGTGTTCTAATGAAGGTTGGCGCTGAAATTCAGTAAGTAACTTCGTAAGTTCGCAAACTGTTTCGTAGCTTTATTTACTTACTACTTTAATTAACTGTTGAAGTTACCGTTTCGCTTTTTATGCTGGAACTCCTTTAAACTTAGTTAAGTTTAACTGAGTAACGTTTTAATCTGCTGTGTCAACTTAGATAGAACTTTTATAGGGGCCCTTAGTCACATGAAGTTTAGGAAACATTCTGAAACTAAAGTTACAGTAATTATTAATAGGATCATAAGTATTTTTACAAGTAACTAAACCTTAAGTACATTAAGCAGTGATCATTTTATTATTTAAATCTTAGTCACGAAAATATAAATAACTAATCTAAATCTAAAATTATTTATATTTTAAGTTTCAAAGATACTATTCAAATAAAATATTATTAAAATCGTTAATTATTTCTTCATTACGGGCCCCGAGAAGATATGAGCTCTTGTAAAATTATTTTTACGTATACAGGTTGATACTTTTGATATACAAATTACTCAGAAAGTCATTTATATGCGTCCACTGGCAAAACTCGATTTTAGTTGGCTAAAACGGCTATCTAGCTATAACTGATGCAGTTTGGAATTGAAAATTCTCCCGTCGGCAAATCCTGAAAGCACGAATGTATTTGAAACTTGTTCAAACGAGAACTGTCAATCATTCTCACTCCGGCCGGCCAGCGCGCGCCGTACATACATCATTCAGATGAAATCAAAACCCGCCTCGAATGACTACAAATAATTCTGGTTTCGGCGAAATGCTCGTGCTATTTTTTATTCGGGGCCACAAGTAATCCTGTATTTTGAAAGCTTTATGTCTTCGTTATTAAATACTTACTAGACTTGAAAGGTTAGGTTAGGTTTGAAATGTACATTAATAAATGAATAATGTCTGGTTGCGGAAAGGAAATCTATGTGTCTCTTTCTATATATGTGTCTCCGTATATTTTCAATAGCTTTGTCAATATTAATGTATTTAATGCCGATATTAGCTTAAAGTTCCTTTGTACAAGTAATCGTAACACGAATTGTTTACCAACGAAGTATTAAAATAAATAAATCCTGAGATATGGACTTTAACGACCACACAATAATAAAAATTATGGCTCCTGCCCGACGCACCGGACGTGCAAATCTAACCGAGCAACAAAATAAAAAAAAACTCCCGTTAAAAATGCAAATACAATTTCCCACAGCCGCTGAATTTACCGCACAGTTTCCGTTATTATTACACGGAGCCGTCGGAGAAATGAAATTAATGTCGTCTTATTTGTTCAAATTCAAACCCAAAGGTTGCAGGTTCAAATCCCGAGTGAGAATATAAATTTGTGTTTCTAGATTTGATTTCCAAGTTTATGTACAGCCCGTAAGATTGATCACACGGTGACTGAAAAGCTAAATGGTCAATGTTGCCGAGCGGCGATGGACATATTTTACTGACTTGTAAACTGACAATTCCTTGTTTTATGAAGTTTTGATAGGTAAATAGACAGCATACATAAAGCATTCAGGGTAACACAGTGCGCAAAACAAAAACAAAAAATACTGGAAACAATAGGTAATTAAAGTTAGGGTATGTAACTATGTATGTACCTAAATATTAAATAATTTCAATAGAGTTAAAACTAATGTTATTTTATAAAATAACTTAATAATTGTCGATAACTATTTAATTAATGTTGTTCAAAATTCGTTACTAACTGAAGTTAACACATTGTTAATCAACAAAGTCCGTTTTGTTGTTTTGAAACTTTACCGAGTCAATTAAACGAGTTTACTGGTTGGTAATACGAAACTGCAGTTAATTCTGTTTGTTTCGGAATTTGTGAAAACAACTATGATTTACGTGAAAATTTACGCTATGCAACAAAACAGAAGGATTTATTATAAGGGAAAAACCATATAATTAACTAACCAACGATTAATTTAATATTTTTTTTCAAATAAGAACATGGACATATTCTAGTTGGGGTCCTGTTTACGAATCACTTATTTTCTGCGGACGAGTGTACAAATTTGATGAGACTTGACCCTTGGGTAGTCGTATAAACTACTAATAAATTGTGGTATATACAGGGTGTAAAAATGAAGCTGCATAAAATATTACCGCATGATCTACTGATCAAACTGAACGAATTCTCAAGATAAATATCGTTAAAATGTTTTAATCCATCTCTAATACAAAATGACAATCCATTCGGTAAAAACTTTGCATTTGACATAAGAAAAAAGTTAATTTACGAGCGTATCTTTTTGAAGTTCTGGTGGGATTGGTTAACTTTTACTAGAAGTACATTATGTTCCTTCATTTACACCCTGTATATTTACGAAGTTATTTATGTCAGCACGTTGTCTCCTCCACTTTTTATGGCCGCCATCTTTTATTTCTGTTTTCCTTCTATTACTGTGGTCAGCTCAGAATCATTTGCAAGTGACTTAGCACGAGTCTGGTTTCTCTTTGCAAAAGAATACGATTAACAAGTAAAACATTTTTTTATGTTATGCAGTAAATACCAATCCCATCAAAAACAATACTTGTCAAAAAAACCGGCCAAGTGCGAGTCGGGCTCGCGCACAAAGAGTTCCGTAGCAGCAAATATAATTTACAGTTAAATCAACCTATCTCAAAAACTATAAGAGATACTTTGATCAAACCAAAAATCGTTGAAAGAGTTAATTAGCATGCATCACCTCTATTTTTTTTAGAATTTTATACCCCGTAGTTATAAAAATAGAGGGGGGGGGACATACTTTTTACGACTTTGAGAGCTGATATCTCAAAAACCGTTCACTTTAAGAAAAATGTTTTTTAGAAAACTTTATATCATTTTAAAAGACCTTTCCATTGATACCCCACACGGGTATGTACATCGAAAAAAAAAATTTCATCCCTCAGTTACATGTATGGGGGGCCCCACCCCCAATTCTTTTTTTTACTATTTAGTGTCATATTTTTGTAGCGGTTCATACAACACATATTCCCATCAAATTTCATCACTGTAGTACTTATAGTTTCCGAGTAAATCGGCTGTGACAGACGGACAGACGGACAGACGGACATGACGAAACTATAAGGGTTCCGTTTTTGCCATTTTGGCTACGGAACCCTAACAAGTCTCGTAACTCAGTTGTTCTACGGTAAAAAGTTGTGAGATCCATGTAATACCAAGTCTCACGCACGCATCTCAATCTTAAAAATCTTTAATGTTTTATATAAATATATTGACTCGGCCATCGCATGGAAACACGTGTTAATTAAATTATTTAGTGCGATGACCAAGTCAATTTATTTATATAAAACATTAAAGATTTTTAAGAACATTATGATAGAAAAAACCTCTGAATTAGCTCACAACGTGAAGTATAGCACCATAAATCACGAAATTTTCCGTTCTTTTAAATTCGGGTTAAAACCACTTTTTAATAAAAGAGGTTAGATCCTTCGCGGGGGGTATCTATAAAACATGACGGTATGAACGAAGCCTCATAACTGCTTTTCATAATGAAATTCTCATATTACTTACTGTATAAACTCTGCGAAATTTATTAATAAGTTAATATAAAATGTTAAAATGCCCTACTGCCTTAGATATTTAATTAATTATTTTTATTAAGCTTAATAGAAAGAAGCCTAAAAAGGTTAAATCAATTTAATATTAATGGCTTTGTTCTACAAAGTCAAATAAAGTAACATAATGAATGAATTCTATTTTAAAGACATGGGTCGTTTAGAGAATTTCCACGGCAATTCATGGCAGATTTATCGACGTAGATAAACGTCAGAGAGAGAGAGCCAGGCGCACGCACCTATTGGTAGGTACGTAGGACACCCTAGTAGGTAAACCCTAACAGAGTATATGTACAATAGAACCCGGTCAGCGCTGTGGTCTTCTTTTTCTTAGCGTCGCGCAGTAGTTGCTGCTCGCTTGTTGTAAGCATATACCCACACACATTAACTAATAAATTACTTACTAGGTATATGATAATTTACAAAATAAAATTATATAATTACCAAAATTAGATTGTAGACCAATCTAATACCAATTTTTTTACTAACAAAAAGTAGATCCTTAGGTACTATTCGTATACATATTTTGAAGGTGAATTTGCATCTCCATAAAATAATACGCAATATCACAGCGAATTGTTAAATGCTCACTGAATTATAATATTCATACAAACCAGGACTAATTTAGAATGTAGTACCAAATAAAATTAATAAGCTTATTAAAACATTCACCACACAACTCGTACATAGCTACACGCTGGTATCTACTGTTGAACATGTGTTGAACTAAACTGCAAACTAATGTGACAAATAAATAAACAAATTGAGGTTTCCTCTTGAGAACCTATGCAATACCAATGTTGTATGTACAGGTGGTTGCAAAAAGGGAACACTAAGCCGAAACCAGCATGTGCAGCATGTCTAAGCCCGAAACTGAAATCAGAATTTTTAAATTCTGGTTTTGGCTTAGTATACCCTTTTTGCATCACCCTGTATAGTAGTAGTAACTTTTTCCTCAGAAACGAAAATGTTAACCAGAGCATGACACCGGTTTCCCCCATGATATTTTAGTTTCCCATATTGTTTATATTGTCCCACGCTGTCTACATTTGCGCTGCCAACTAATAATTTATATTGGTACAGAACTGAAACTGGGGCCGTGAAAAAATTCGCGTATTCATAACCTTAATATGCATAACATAAAAAAAGAATGATTCTCATCTTGAAGGGGATAGTACCTGGTCTACACAGGCCTTGAATAGTTTATAATAAATACTTAATAATACGGACAGTCGAATCGCGTAGTGGTTAGTGGCCCTGACTGCTATGCCGAAAGTCCCGGGTTCGATTCTCGGGACCTTATTGGGATTCCTGGGGCAGATATTTGTTTAAAGACAGATATTTGTACTCGGGTCTTGGGTGTTGATATTTATGTTTAATATGTATCTATCTATGTATTTGTTAAAGTTAAATCAGCTGTCCGATACCCATAACAGACTCTGCCTAGCTTGGGATCGGATGGCCGTGTGTGAGATGTCCCCACATATTTATATAGATAGAATATTCTTTATTTGTACACAAGAATAGATTACACTAAGCTTAAATATAAACACATAGGTATAAAAAGGCGGTCTTATCACTAAAAGCGATTTTTTCAAGACAACCTTTAGGTGGAAGAATATTTATGTTCAGATAGGGTCAAGTGTACTAAAGAATTTATTAATTAACTATAAATATTTTAATAAACATAATAAATTCTCGTGCCACAGTAAAATTCTTGTAATGAAGATATACATTAATTGAGCTTTGTCTTCCTCAAGTTCTCATGTAATGTTGGCGCGGAGCCAGCCCTCGCCGGTATTACGTACGTCGGCGACAGATTTGATAACTTTACTCCAGATCTCCGCTGCTACCCTGGAGCTAGGAATTTAAAATAACAAAGATATTTTTATAAGTTGTTCAAATATTTTGCCCTGAGACGGACGAAAAATGTTGTTTTAAGAAATATTGCCCTTGGTTTCAATTTAACCCTTATCATGTCGTTGAAACGGTGCAGTGGTTAGTATTTTGGCCAAAGCACCGAGATCCCCAGGTTCAATTCCAAGTTAAATATTTGCTTACACCCAAATATGTGTTCTGAAGTCATGTACATTCTCGAAAAAGCAGCAATGCTCCTAGCTTACTTTGTAAGTAAGAAATATATTCATACAATCCATAATAATCATATATTTTCTACATAAACACTCGACGCAGTAACACTAGTCGTCATTAGTGAAACAAATTAACAGTTTAAAATTATCTAAATGGTGTTTAGCAGTCGTAGTCGTAATAGATGTAAACTGCTACGAATTACTACGCGTGCTCTATGCGGTTGCCAGCCACAGCTACGAGAGCTACGACACAACTTGATAGTTCATAAGATATATTTTTTGTAGTTTTGTCGAAATTTGGTCGTTTTAATAAAACAAATGTAATGAAATAATAATAAAATCTACTTAACTGTGATATCCTTGTATTATTACAGAACTACGTATACGAGTCCAACTTACAATTACTTTTAATTTCCTCCACGGATCCATACAAATTAATATTTCGAACTACATTATTATGCCTTTGTTGAGGTATGTTTCATGTCAGTTTTAATAATAGATTTGTTAATACTGACGGGTGCACAGAGGGTTTCCTCAAAACAATGTAATTAAAACGCCCGCAACAACCCTCTACTAAATTAATATGAACAATCCAAGTGTAACAATCATGTTTGATACAGATTAGGCTTGTGGGTACGGATTAACAAACCGTTGTGTCTTTAACCCACAACTACAGTAGAGTGATATCATACGTTCTATTCATTTCTATTGACTGTGGGGTGTAAATATCGGCACCTGGCTCTCTCCAATAGAATCCTTGTGATCCCAAGGTCTAAACTACTATAGGTATTTGGCTTGGAACGTTTCCCACCACCCTGGTCTACTGCCAGTTGGTGGGTTCAAATATTTATCTACATTTGATAAACCTAGATATGCTGTAGTAGCATAGCTCACAAACGGCGGAATCAATTTTAGTAAAAAAAAGGAATCGATTTTAGTATTGTTTTTTTCGGTCACAGATGATGTTATTATTGCTAATAACAATCGTAGTTCGTCGAATATCTTCCCACATCCGTGTCCTGTTCAGCGCCATACATTAGGCCGCGAGCGCGAGCAGTAAGTTGTACTATCACAATTCCAAGCCATTAAACTGCACACGCCGCTGACCGGCCGCGTACATATCATTTGTTATGTTGCGTGCCTTTCTGATTAAATGATATATTATTAGAGTATTATAATTATGCGTAACATAAGGAACATAAATAATTTAAATATCGTAGAATATTCTTACAAGTATTTGAGTAAAAATTGTGGTTGCACAGTAGGATAGGATAAACGAAACACCTATGTAGTACGAAGAAGACGGATTAGTTAAATCATGGAATAAGGAGTACGTTAAACATATTCGTGCCTTTTTACAAGCATCTTTCATATCCATATCTATCGAAGTTAATTATTTTACTTGTACCTTCGTATTGACTTACTTTCTTTCGCGATTGACACTACAAGAACGGCTGTGTTTAAAATATAAACGTCCCTCTTTGAATAATTAAGTACAATGGTATGTTGACATAATAATGTGTTTGTTGCGAAACCTAAACCACGCTGTAATACAAAAACAATTAATTTTGGAAAACCAAACTTTGTTACGAACCCAGTTCGTCGGTATTTACAAGTACTTATTAAACAAAGAGCATATATTTATAAAATGTCGGAGCTCATCGTAAGCAGTTCAAAAACACATCGCCGATGATTTCCTCCATCGTTGAATTTCATCCGAGCCATTGACTCGGCCTTTTCCCACGAAATTTCATAAAACATTGGCTGTTATTAGATTTTTTTATTTATTACAGCGAGACCTTCGAGCTATCGCGCTCTTCCAATTCATTTACCAGATTGAATTGAATCGTGCGAAAAGAACTATGAAATATGTTTAACCTGTGAGAAAATATATTTTTATACAGTACATTTACATTATTTAATCTTATTTACCTTAAATAACTTGTGACAAAAACCACAGAATTTGATGGCAGATATCTCGGCGCTTTAGTAAGAAATTTCTTGACAAGCTCTAGTTGGATATCAATAATTTCATTAGTATTTCAAACTATGATATTTTCATACAGTTTTTTTTATTATCTTTTAACATTGATTGTTAAGAATGCAAGGCAAAATGTGTAATGTTGTAAATAAACCATGTGAATACCTACAACGAAGCCTTCCTTATTCCTTAGAAGTATCCAATAGTAGATGTTTGCTGGCTGGCGGTTGAAGATAATTCCTTTGATTTCAGCTATAGCGATCTCCTTCAACTCGTAAATATACATCTAGATACTACATAGTTAATGTCTTCGCTGATGCGATAGCTAAACGATATAAATTACATTTTAAACCGTATAACTTGCCAGCATCGACAGTCTAACACGAATGTAAACACGTAGATATAATCCGTATAAATATAAATGTCCAGTCTCGTTGAGAAATGCCGCGTTCACAGCAGAAGTTCTCAACTATCTACATTCTCGGAGCTAAAACGCAGTGTAGCATGAAACGCTCCACACTGTGACACTATCAGAGCTAAAAGGATACGCTGAAGTGTCGTAAAAGGCGGCCGGTAAAAGCGGATGCGATTTTGAGATTTATATTCAACCCTTAAGTTTGTATAGAAGTGTCTGAGTATGAGAAGTGGTTGTGAATTTTGTCCCTTATGGGGTGAAAAAAAAATCTTTTCAAACACACGTCAGAGGAATATAACGATTTAGTGTCCTCGGGTTTTGGCTTAAATCTGTCGACTTCTTGGTCTTTCTTAGACTGGTGTAGAAGAAGATTGCATAGTACAAAGTAGCTAGCACAAGTTATCAGAAGAAACCTCCAATATAACTTTAAGATTAAACTTTGTGCCAAGTTTTGCTAAGTATTATCCCTTCTGCAATAAATCTTGGCAGAGAAATGAAAATACAAAATGTTATGAATACAACTGTTATCAGCAACTGCTCGTAACTATTAACTAAATATTAACTAAATATTGTTGATTATGTTTTGTAGGATTTCTAATGTTTTGGTAAATTTCCTTTTTGTTATCTAATTGATCACTTTAACTTATTATTATTATTATATCTGTAGATCGTACATACGAGTAACTTCTGTTTTACTTTATTACTTACATACCTTATCATATATATTATCGCTCGTTAAAATAAATACATACCTATATATGCTCTTTAAAATAAATATAGTACGGGGAGGGTGTAAAATTTTACGAGTACAACTTTAGAACACGACCAAATTTTTGCGCAATGAATTTATGAACATCATGAATATGCATTAAAATGAACGTCATAGAAAGTTTGAACCGCTATTGCTTAGAGACAAGCGGCTTACGAACAAACCCCAGTGAAGCTTATTTAACTTTCACCATTACTTTGCTGCTGTATTATTTTATAATAGATCGGTTTAAGCCAATATTTTGCCGCTGCACAGTTGATAAACTACCTTCGAACGGAGCGAGTTGGACAGTTCCACAACATATTAGCAAGTTGGGGTTTCGACCCATTAGGTTCAAAAGTAAGGGCCCCTGCGGGAATCACATATCGCTATTACCAGTTCAAACCGGGTTAGCACTTTCGAAAGCTGATGTGTTTCACGAAGGATGTGACCTGCGAAGAGCGACAGGAATGCCAATAGTACAAACGTTGCAATAGCGGGACACACCGAGCGTCTTTGTTATTCACAAATAGTACGCAACGCATCAAGAGCTACGCAGTAACATCAACTGTTTGGAACAAAATTTTGATCATTGATTACAAAGTTTGTTAGGTACTTTTTGAGCGGAATTTATCGCTTGATTCAAAGTTCAGACTCATTCTGTTTTAGTTGATCCATTATTTTGACTAAAAGCTTTTTCCATTGGCTAAACAGCGACAACTTCGTGGTACAAGCATTAAAATACTAAGCATATATTAGATAATTAAGTAGGTACTTATATTGTTTATTTAGACGCTGCAGTTGTTGGTCATCGTGAGTTGCACAGATGGGTTTTAGTTCTTACTACAGCGTGTCCAACTGCCCAGTTAACATTGTTTCAGCTTGCATTGGTAATTTTCCAGTTCCTTCACTAAAAAGAAAAAATATACAAAACCTTAGATTAAGTAAAATGTATTGCTAAGTCGTCTAACAGCTTCTCACGCTAAAAGCAAGCTAAGCTGCATTTTCCATTACGCTAAGAGTCTATGTAATAAAGTGGAAAAAGATTGAGGCAGTCAATTTAGACGCGAGTATGCAGCGGCAACACACACCCGAGTGTTCAACGCTTTGACGGGAAATACAGGGTGTTGCAAAAAGGGTATACTAAGCCGAAACCTACATGTAATAAATAAATAAATAAATAAATAAATCTTTTATTAATCCCATAAAAAGTGCACAGTATACATGATACCCCAAACAACACAGTTGTTTCTCGGGGTTAATTAACGCTCCTTAATTCACAAAATTTTAGGTAGGTACTTATATCATGTTAACACTTATAAATAGTACTTAGCAACACTAAGATTAAGATCTAAATTTGCAAAAAATGGTTTTTTAGCGCAGTGTTTCTAGCTCTGATTTTATTTGGCATAACATCTTTTGTTAAAGTTGACATCACATTAAATATTTTAGGCACAACATATTCTTTAGTTCGATTACCATATACATTATTAACTTTAGGTACAAACAACCGTCCCTCTGTTACTTTCCTCGTATTAATTTTGGATTTAGGTTTAGATTTAAAAGTGTCCTGCCAATACTCAGCCTTAGCAACTTCAAAGGAGTATTTTTTATCAACAGGTAGAATTTTACATTGTTTAAACAAACACGTGTTTTTGTCCTCCTTATTGTTACCTAATAGAATCTTTAGAAATCGTCGTTGTATATCTTTAATTTTATTTATATAGGTTTTAAAAGAACTACCGTACGTTGTTATTCCATAAGTTATTAAAGATTCTACCAGGGCAAAATACAGGCAATAAAGGACAGAACGTGGAACTGAGTACTTTAACTGGTGGAATTTTACTAACAGAATTCTAAGCTTATCTATTAAACAGTTAATATGTTTTTTCCAATGAAAGTTATTCTCAATAATAATACCGAGATATTTACAGTCAGTCACCTGTTGTATAGCTTGACAAGTACAGTTTATATTATTATTACAATGTAGACAGTCGTAGGAGTGACCCAACACAATCAGCTGCTTATCTCGATCTTTTTTTCTTAGGTAGTTTGAACAAATATGGATGACGCTTGTTTTGTTTACGTTAAGTATAATGCCGTTATCATGGGCCCACCTTGTGATGTTGTCGAAGTCAATTTGTAGGTATTTTTGTATTTCCAAGGGGTCTTTATGACCGTAGACCAAACAAGTGTCATCGGCAAACATATAAGTATTACAGTATTTTACTACATTTGGCATGCTATTCACATGCATAATATAGCATGCCGGCCCGGTCACTGACCCGGTCGCCACACCATACTTGACGTCCTCACATCCCCCGGTATAATCACTCACCTTTACAGATAATTTTCTACCACTTAAATATTGTTTGAACCAGTCATTAAGTTTCCCGCGTATTCCACAAGACTCCATAGACCTCAGGAGGACCTCATGATTAAGAGTATCGAACGCCTTCCTGAAGTCTATGAAGATCACGCCTACGTGTCTTTTATTATTTAAATGGTTATTTATTTCGTTTGAAAATTTAGACAGTAGTGTCGAGGTGCTTTTACCTGTTTGGAAACCGTACTGGGCGGATGTGATGACGTCATGCTTAGTAAGGAAGTTAAGTATTTGACCTGTGATTGCCTTTTCCACTATTTTATTTATACAAGATAAAATTGCAATAGGGCGGTAGTTGGTGGGTAGTTTATGATTACCACCTTTAAAAATAGGACGGATAATTGATATTTTAAGTTCATCGGGGTACTTAGAATGTTGTATAAAAAGATTTATCATCTTAGCAATCACTGGACTAATCTCCTTTTTAATATGTTTTAAATCTGAAGATCTAATTTTATCAAATCCAGGCGACATATGACTATCCAATTGGTCAATAATTTTTTCTACTTGCAATGATGTAATTTTTATAAAACGTATTGACCTATCTAACTCAGATGTATAATCTTCCCTGTTTAGTAGACTAGTGTTACAGTTATGTTTAGACTTTAACTCCAAAACCTCATTAGCAAATGTGGGAGCGAAGTTAGAACATATAGCAGGTAAGTCATATTGTGTACCCATGTATTGCAGTATGACCTCATCTAGTGACCTTTTGTTACGGCCCAACCATTCATTAATACATTTCCAAATCTTCTTACTATTACCCCTATATTTTAATAACAAAGACTTTTTATAATTATTTTGGGACTTGTTTATTAATTTAGATGTTTTATTACGGAATTTAGTATATTCTAAGCGTCTAACCATATCACTAGGTTTATCTCTCCACTTTTTATACAGTCTATCTTTATGTAATATACAATCTTTAATCTCTTTTGTAAGCCATGGACACGAGTCAACTGTATTGTTTCTCAATTTAACTGTTTTTACATTATTTCTATAGATATCACTAAATGTTTTACATAGCTTTTCGTACATAAGTAGAGGACAGTCCAAGTACAGTACCTCCGACCAATTTATATTGCTTAGTTTAGTTTTTATTGCTTGATTATTTAATACTTGCTTTGTCTTAGTTTCATGAGTTATATTTTTTTCATGTATTTTTATGTTTAAACATATTAGATGGTGGTCGGAAATACCGCACCTTACTATATTTGAACCAAAATCATGTATTTTACATAGTCTTAGTAAAATATGGTCTAAACATGACACTAATAATGTACCGTCCCTTATTTCCTCTCTGGTTATACCCGATATTATATTTAACAGTCCATACTCACACAACATGTCCTCGTATAGTATTGTATCCGGGTGCAAACTGTTTAACGTATTAATATTTATATCACCGATAATTATTAACTCCCGATCACGTGGCACTGAATTGATTACACTTTCGATCTCACGTAAAAACACGGGCACTTTGGATTGCACTATTTTTGACGTAGGAGGGCGGTACACAGCTATGAGATATAGCCGCATACCTCGCACCTCGATGCTGCCTGCCAGGGACTCGAAGGACGTCGCCGCCGCCGCCGCCGCCTCGCGCTGGAAGGCGTGCTCCTTGCGCACGTACACAAGGAGACCACCACCTTTCTTCGTTTGCCGACACACTGCATAGGCCTCGTATCCGGGTATGGGGTACATTGACACGTAGTCATCTTTTAGGTTTATTTCAGAGAAAATGATTATATCTAGGTACTTAGATCCGTCGCTGAGCTGGGTTAATATTTCATTATAATGTTTTTTCAATGATCTCACGTTTAGATGGCATATGTTAATATCTTTACTTCTTTCATTTCTTAGGTATGTTAGCCAGGTACTTGTATTTTCAAAATTAACACAATAGTTTTGTGTAACATCATTGCAGTTGAAAACTATGAAAAAGAGTTTAGCACTTGCTTAAGCTGGGATATAATATATATTATGAGTAATATAAAATAACGTAGGTAATTATTGTACCTTCATCCTGCGACTATCTTATCAAGGTCAGCCATACTTGTAACTTGTATTGTTTTAGCATTTTCAATTTTCTTGCACAATATGCGGCCGTTTTTTACCCATATCGTCACCTTAAATCGTAAACCGCCCAACTCCACGCGAGCAAATTTTACAGGAGACAAAAAAAACTGTTTATTTTGTACTTCTACTTAGGATACCCCCTAATATTTTTTTGATACTAGACTAAAAAAGTGGTTGCGCATTCAATGGCGTTATGAAAAATTAGTTATTTTTATCGCTTTATACATAAAATGGACTTACGATCTTTTCCCGATCTCTATGTGAATACTATTATTGGAGATAAGTGTTTTTCCTGGAAATACGAGTTTTTCGGACTTTGATTATGAAAAATATTGATCTCTTTGATGGACTTACGCTGTTCAAATATAGATAAATCTACTTACCTTTTCCTTTTACTTGAAATTTATAGTATTATTGATGTACTTAATAAAATGATTATATAATCAGCAGTCATCGTTATAAGCAGTAAAAAACATAAATCAGTACTAGGAGGCCATGGTCCCGCCGTTGCCGTTGAATCCCTGGTAAGCACGCTGTTTCCCAGGGACTAGGAACATCATCACGTTTTCTTTAATGGTGAAAAATAAAGAGTATTCTATTCTATTCTATCATCTGACGAGCAAGGAGTGACGGATCTAGAGTTGGAACAGAGCGCAAAAGACTGTTCCTAGCCCCGATGGAATACCAGACCGCGTGTGAGTGCTGGCACTCAAAGCTACTACAATCAATAGTGGATACATTACGTATTAGTAGAAGTACTTCTATGTTCGTTCACTGTCGGAGCAGGATGTGAACCGCGGGGATAGTTGCGCTGGGTGTTAGATTAGACCAAGGATTAGACATGGTGTACCCGTTCAACTCTATCCCTTGAGGAACCTTCAGGGCCTCTCTTGAATACCATCGGCCGATCCTACCTCCAGCAAATAGTCAGAGGTCCAACTGGTACAATAATTACCCGATAAGAGAGGGTTAATGTTCGCAGAAGGAGGTCAGTTGTGGAGTTCCACAGGGGTCGGTCTTGAACACCTCTGCAATATAACTTAGCATACAATACTGTTCTGCAAATGAAGCTCGCAAAAGGCGTTAGCACAATTCATTCTGCTGATCTCCATCTTCAATGTGTGTCACATTGAAGATGGCTGAGAGAGCGTTCATCGAGGATGATTTATCAAAGACGATAGTGGCATGATCCACCGCCTAGGCCTTAAAACAGCGCCCCTCCTGATATCCTACAAACTCCTAATGAGCAGGGAGCCAACAGATCTGTCAGTGCGGGTTAGTGAGGTTCATATTGCTATAGAACGGCACATGTGCTACCTCAGCCTAGTCGTAGATAGTTGCTGGTCATTCAAGGAGCATTGCAAGATGTTAGTTCCCCAGAATCAAAGAGTAGCTGGTGCTCTACACGCCATGCAGTGCACGGGCTACTTTCAAATCTGAGGGCCCTCGCAAATGAGTCCATCGGATCTATACGGGTGCCGTGCAATCTACTGCCCTTCAAGGAGCACCTATCTTGTCAAGTCGAAGAGAATGACTGTGATGAGATCGGTTAGAGGATGGATGGATTCGTCAGCAACGGGTTGCAGCAGCCGTCCTGCCTTGTTTGCAAAAAACCTATATTAGTATGTAGTAAAGTGCTGATTCCAACCAAAATATACAAAATATTTTGTTTGTGATATACGCGTAACTTTTAATTTAAGAGCAGCAGAGAGCTAAAAAATAGCAAAATTTAACTATAAATTGATCAATAAGAGTGTTAAGTTCAATAATTTATTTATGTAGTAATAAAAACAAAGCCAAACACATAGTTTTATTGCAAAAATGTACGTTCACTCCCGCCTACATCGCTCGTTGTATGGGAGTAGGAGGAGTTACGAGGTTTTATTGTTTAAAAATCACGACTTAGAGTTAGGAGGAAAACGAAAACTAAATTTTCTCAGAATTCAGATTTTTTATCGATTTACGAGTAATACGAGTAGATGCGCCTTGAAAAAACGCTTCTATTGATACCAAAAAGTCATTTTCGCCAAAAAGTGGAGTTAGGCGGTTTACGATTTAAGGTGACGATATGTATTTGAATGTCGCTTTTAACTTTTGCTTAACATTCCACAGGAGATCTCTGTTGTGTTTCGTTAGATCTTCGTTAAAGAAAATGGGCGAGTCATCATTCTCGTCGGAGAAAATATCTTTGTTGCTACGTAGAAGTCCTCTTTTCCCCATCCAGAGGTCACGGGCTGCCACGGAGCGGAGTTTCACAATGAGAGGAGGAGGGCGGCGGCCAGATACTGGGCGTCCCAGCCTCCAGGCCCTCTCCACATCCTCCAGTTTAACGTCCAGTCTTTTGGCAACTGTTTGCACCATAGACAAGGTATTCTCTTTGTCCGCCATCTTCAATCCAACGATTTCGATATTCGAAGATTTCTCCGCCTGTTCCAAAGCTTCCACTCGTTGTTGCAGTGACTGGTTGACCTTTTCTAGGTTTTTAAATCTATTTGATAAGTCCTCAAATTGGTTTTGTTGCTTTTTAATAATCTGCAATAACTCATTTTGTTTGGTCACCATTTCGTCATATTTCGCCGCGTAGAAGCTGGTGTCTTCTCTGATGTCCATTACCACCTGCATTTTCTTATTCAGCTCCACCAGAAGAGCTTCGACAGATACGGCTTTGGGATCCAAATCTAGAAGCAGCGAGGAGCTTGGGGTGGCTGAACCTTGCTTATGTGGTGAATCCAATGTACACAATTCACATATATTATTATCATTTTTAGCACAGCACAATTTATGATAAACTTTTAGGCACTTCTTACACGTGAACTTCTCCTCAGTCTTTAAAGGTACAATCTTATTACATTTACCACACTTAGTACTAGGCGCCATCACGGCACTCGTGAAAATGTGAGCACAATGTGGGTAGAAAAACAAAGAGTAGAACGCGCGCGCACAGGTATTCACTCGACGAGCGCAATCGGGCGAATGTGCACAGGTATTCACTCGACGAGCGCAATCGGGCGAATGATACATGTATGCCATGTGCAGCATGGTACCTACATCTAAGCCCAAAACTGAATTCCAAAACTCGCGAATCCCTGTAGAATCCGTAAAGAAACAAAAAGTATTCAATTATTAAAGGCAAGTGTCTACCTTTTGGCGTTGTACGCAACGGACGCATCGCATTCAGTATTCTTTGTATAGAAACTCATACAAGTGCGTCCTGTTATGTCCGCACACAAAAATGCAAACACCGCATTACGCGCATTCAATCATTTCGCAATTTTAATAACTAAGTACATACTTAGATCACGTTTTAATTTAGTTCCGAGTCGCGCGTCGTCGGTGTTGAAGCTAAAGCTACTAATTATTGTGAACTAGTGTTAAGTGAAATTCATTAATAAACTGGTGAAGTTACAAAAGGAATTTTCACTGAAGAGACTCCCGCTGCACGCCGCACAACAGTGGTGTCAGAAGTGGGATCCTCTGGAAGAACTATATTCGTATAGTAGAGGATCTTAAACGAGCCGCCTGCAGCCCTTTGGTCTCCTGGGTCGACGATCAGTCTCCGCTCAAGTAGCGTGAGCCCGCACCTGCCGCACTGTTCCCATACTCCGGTCGACGGTCAGTCTCCGCCCTGCGCGAGCCCGCACCACCTTCGTTTCATCATCAGCTGTTCTCCTGATCGACGGTCAGTCTCCGCTGTATAGCCGGAGCCCGCGTCACGCGCCGAACATCTTCGAGTCATCACTGTACTACGGGGTCACTCTCCACGTGAGTGAGTCGCCATAGACCTCCTGGGTCTCACGGTCTCGCCCATTGTTCCAGAGCCATGCTTCGTGTCCTGCTGGTCTTCGGTCTGTGAGTGATCTTATCAATATCTATTCCCAAATTTTAAAGTGAATCTAAAGGCCTCTTAATCAAGTGCAGTGTTAAAGAAGTGTTCACAACTCCAACTCGCGGAACTCAATTATTCTACTTCCTCTGATTCCTCTGATTCTAAATTTCCAATTCCACTGTATCTTACTGTTTACTTTAATAATTCTATTCCCTGTATTTATTTATATAGCTTATGAAGAGCATTAAGTCAGAGTTTCAGATTAAGACCAAATCTGAAGAGCAATCAGATTCCGAATGTGAGTCCACTGAATCCGATAATTCTCAATTATCCGATTGTTACCCAAAAATGACTGATAAAATTACCCTCAATGTCCTCACCAAATTCATAAAGCCTTACAATGGTGATACAGCCACACTCCCAGCCTTTCTTACTAATTGCGAAAATGCCATATCTCTTGCTTCTCAAGAACAACAAACTTTTCTTTTTAAATTTATTATATCACAATTAGAAGGAAAAGCTCAAGTTGCATGCTCCCTTAAATCTTTTGAAGAGTGGAGTGAATTAAAAACTTTTCTTAAAAGTACTTTTGGCGAAAGAAAACATGAATCTCATCTCTTAATCGATGTTCAGACTTGTAAGCAGCATCCATCAGAATCAATTTCCCAATATGTACTTAGATTTGAGTCATGTCTAACCCGTTTACAGGCTGAAACCCAATTTACTTGTGAAGACAAGTCTGAGTTGAAAGGAAGAATAGCAACCACGGAAAGAGTTGCCCTAAATGCATTTATGTTAGGTATAAATTCCAACATTGCTTTTATTGTTAGATGCCGTAACCCGAAAAATCTTAGCGAAGCGATCACGCATGCCCTGGAAGAAGAAAAACTTCATAACTTGAGTAAAATTTCATTTAAACCCACAAAAGAATGTACCATCTGTCATAAAAAGGGCCATAACAACTCTGAATGTTACCGAGTTAAAAACAATCAAGGTCACAGGTCATTTCATATAAACGTGCCGTCGCCGTCATCATCGAGGAATATTCCAGTAAATCAAAATACCAATTTTAATTCTAATAATAATATAAAGTCATGCCGATATTGCAAAAACATGGGTCATACCATCGACGAATGTCGCAAACGGAAATATAACATGCAACGACGCGAAAACACAAACTATGCGCAACGTGATCATAACCCGCCTCGTGTAAATTCAAGTTCAATCAACTTTTGCGACGCCAATAATGAATCTGGGTCAAACGATAATAATTTAAACTAAAAAAGATTTCGGTTTCGTGTCTGCTGGAATCTCAAACCCAAAATGGCACAAAAATTACTAACCCTTCGAAATCCACTGACTCAATCCTATCTTCATCTCAGCCAAAGATGCTGAGTCCTACTAACTCAAACTCATCTCAGCCAAATATGCTGAGTCATGCAAACTCAAACACATCTCAGTCCTCGCAACTGAGTCATACCACATCTCAGCAGAAGATGCTGAGTCATTCTATGCCAAATACATCTCAGTCAAAGATGCTGAGTCTTACCAAATCTAATACATCTCAGTCAAAGATGCTGAGTCCTACAAATATAAACTCATCTCAGTCCCCGCAGCTGAGTCATACTACATCCAATACATCTCAACCAGAGAAGTTGAGTCCTTATAACTCAAATTCATCTCAGCCAAAGATGCTGAGTCAAACTAAATCAGATTCATCTCAATATACAACATCTCAATCAGTGAAGTTGAGCTTGAGTTGTACTAAATCGAATTCACCTCAGTCACAACAGCTGAGTCCTTCTATACCTACTACATCGCAAAACTGCACAGTTAACAACAGCAGTGGTGACAAACCGTGCTATCAAATTAATTCATTAAATAAAAAGATATCATTACCACATGTATATCTAAAAACAAGTCACACTGACGAGAAACTTTGTTTCTTAATAGATACGGGTGCAAGTGTCTCTCTCGTTAAACATGCACGCCTACAAAAACCGCCACCGATTGATGGCAGCGTTATCCATATAAAAGGGATAAATAGCTCTGAAAATTACAGCGAAACTTTAGGCTCATTACAATTACACATCGAGCACCCATTTCCAAATAATACTACATTATCATTTGATTACAAGTTTCACGCTGTCCTGAGTGACATCAACCTGGACTGTGATGGCATAATAGGCAACGATCTATTGCAGTCATTAGATGCAGATGTTCAATATTCAACTAACACTCTTCTCATACAAGGTTATTATTTGCCCATTCATTTCACACAACCCGTGTACATAATACCTTCTCGATCTATAGCCATTGTTGAATGCGCCGTATCGAATGACGAGTCGGAGCTATCAAACTGCAAGGTAGCGCTTATCGTGGATCACACTGTTTCTGAAGGAGTCTATGTTTCTAATTGCTTAGCAACAATAAAATCTAATAAACGAGTTAATGTTTCTATTTTAAATACTACAGAATCTGATGTCAAAATCATAGACTACCGAGTTCATTTAACCCCTATCGATTTCAATTTGGAAGATGGTGAATCCACTTCCGAATCAATAAATAAAATTACACTCTCTAACTCCAGTCGATCTCAACAAGTTCTCAATAATATACGAACTTCTCATTTAAACGAACAAGAAAAGAAAGCATTATTAAATTGCTGTTCTGAATTTACTGATATATTTTATTTGGAAGGTGAACCCTTATCGTATACTTCTGCTATAAAACATTCTATAAATACGGGTGATTCACCTCCCATTCACGTGAAATCCTATCGCTTCCCCGAGTGCCATAAGGAGGAAGTTGGCAAGCAGATTCAAAAGATGCTTGACCAGAATATTATCATCCCTTCAAATTCACCATGGAGTGCCCCAGTCTGGGTAGTTCCCAAAAAGTTAGACGCCTCCGGAAAACGAAAATGGAGAGTTGTCATAGACTATAGAAAATTGAATGACGTCACTGTATCGGAAGTTTATCCGCTTCCACTAATTAATGACATTCTCGATCAGTTGGGTCATTCCAAATATTTTAGCACCTTGGACCTCGCAAGTGGGTTCCATCAGATAGCTATGGACCCCCAAGATGCTGACAAAACTGGATTCTCCGTAATCACAAACGGAAGCACTTCCGGACACTATCAATTCACTAGGATGCCCTTTGGACTCAAAAATGCTCCTTCTACATTCCAAAAATTAATGAATACCGCTCTTTCTGGACTTCAAGGTCTCCACTGTCTCGTATTCCTTGATGACGTCATCATTTATTCACATGACCTTGAATCGCACATTCAAAAACTAAACCTTGTTTTCGACAAACTTCGTCATTTTAATTTAAAACTTCAACCAGACAAATGCGAATTTCTCCGACGTGAAGTCGCATACCTAGGCCACGTCATCACTGATAAAGGTGTTTCCCCAAATCCCGAAAAAGTGAAAGCTGTCTCCGAATTTCCAGTACCAAAAAATCCCAAGGACGTGAAATCCTTTCTCGGACTCGCTGGTTATTACCGTCGCTTTATTGAAAACTTTTCGAAAATAACAAAGCCTCTCACGTCACTTTTAAAGAAAGACGCATGCTTTCATTGGTCCCAAGAGCAACAAGAAGCTTTCAATTTATTAAAAGATAAACTAACTTCCGCACCTTTGCTTCAATATCCCAACTTCGAAATTCCTTTTGTTCTCACTACAGACGCATCTAACTACGCTGTTAGTGCAATTTTATCTCAAGGAGATATAGGTAAAGATAAACCTATCGCATACGCCTCAAGAACACTCAACAAACAAGAAGGTAACTACTCTACAACGGAAAAAGAGTTATTAGCTATTATTTTCGGTGTAAACAACTTTCGACCCTATCTCTATGGGCGAAAATTTAAAATCGTCACAGATCACAAACCATTAATATGGTTATTTAACGTTAAAGACCCTGGCAGCCGACTTGTTCGATGGCGCCTTAAATTAGAAGAATACGACTATGAGATAGTCTATAAACAAGGCAGATTGAACTCTAATGCAGATACTTTATCGCGATATCCAGTATGTGTTCTAAATCAAAATCTTAACGAAACTGCATATGAAACATATCTTAAATTACAATTTACAAAATCAAATTCAAATAACACCACCATCGAAGAACATTCAGAAAGATTACTTACATCTAAATATAAATTAATTGCATGCCCGACGTCTCTAGATTTTGACTACTCTATGCCCCATTGTTATGAAATACTATCCGACTTAGAGAATGCCGCTGAACTGTTATCAGCTGAGCGCGAAGTACCGTCCGTGCAAAGTGTGCAATCTAATAATAGAACATACTATTTATTGTATACAAAGGTACATCATTACGATGAAACTAATTACAAAACAATTTACGAACTTTTAACGAAATTACGTGATAAAATTCTGAAGGAAAATCAAACCGAAACCGATCTTGCTATTTCTGATTTTACAGAGCCTTTCACAAAGTTGGCATACACAAAAATCTATAATATGATATCCTATATATTTCACAATACCAACATTACTATTCATGTTTATAAAAACCAATTAATATATCCAACCCCACCTGAAGTTCCAAAAATCTTAAGTGAAAATCACGGTACCCCAATCGCTGGACATCCCGGAATAAAACGAATGTTTAACAGAATTAAATCTGCATATTACTGGAAAACTATGCGGACTGATATCGAAAACTTCGTTAAAAAATGCAAACTTTGCCAAATAAATAAACCTTTAAGGTCGAAAAATAAAGCCCCAATGGAAATCACATCTTCAAGTACCAAGCCATTTGAAAGAATCGCTCTCGATTTTGTCGGACCTCTACCAGAATCCGGTCCTGAAAAGTTCCGTTTCATACTCACCTTACAAGACGATCTTACGAAATTTTCAACCGCCTATCCATTGGCCTCCTCCACTAGCGAAGATGTTGCAAGAAGCCTAATACACTTTATGTCACTGTTCGGTTTTCCAAAATCCGTCCTTACAGACTTAGGAACTAGCTTCACATCCGAACTTTTCCGACAAGTAACTGAAATTTGCAAAATTAAATCTCTCTTCACAACTCCTTACCATCCCCAAACAAACGGTGCGCTAGAACGCAGCCATGCTACGCTAAAAGAGTATTTAAAGTCATTCGTCAATGACAATCATGATGATTGGCATTGCTACCTATTTACAGCCATCCTAGCATATAATACAACCCCACACACTACTACTCAATACACTCCCTACGAGTTGTTATACGGCTACAAACCGTCTATTCCAAGTTCGCTTTATGAGACAACATCAAACACTACCTATCATGAGTATATACGCGCTTTACAATATAGAATGCGATTTAGCCGTCAAAAAGCTCTCGAAAACATAACACTAAGCAAAGAAAATTCCAAAAAACAATACGATAAAACAAGCAGCCACGTCACTTATAAAACAGGTGATTTAGTTTACGTTAAACATCATCATCGCCTCCGAAAAGCCTTATCTCCCGTGTGGAAAGGACCTTACAAAATTATAAAAATGAACGGAACCTATAATGTAACTTTGCTAATAGGTAGAAAACATGTCAAATACCATGTAAATGAGATAAAACCAGCACATCCTTAGTTGCCCTATTTCCTTCTATTTCAGATTGATCGGCATCGCCCACGCTGAAGCCACGATTAAACCAATCGTGCATAGTCCTGGTGTCTTCTTTGAACCACAGCTTCCTATTCATTTTTACAACGACTACTGGAAAGTAGTTACTCATGTAGATGTCTTTTCAATTACGCCATACTTACTTAACGTTGAATCAAACATAAATAAAACATTTAATCTGTGTAGTAGAGTACAAAATGTATCAGAATTATTTGTCGCTGACTGTTCAGATATCATTAATCCTGCTAAGGTTTTACTTGAGTCAAATTTTATTAAAAGTGAGTCTATTTCTCATCTAATTTCGGATCAAAGTTCTAGCCGTTCTAAACGAGCTTTAGAATTCGGCGGAGAAATTTTAAAATTCTTTTTCGGTACTCTCGACGCTGACGACGCGAGGAAGTACGACGACGCTATCGCCGCGTGCCAATCTAATGAACAAAATTTGTTTTCTCTTATGAAAGAAAATATTCATATTGTTAAATCTAGTATAAATAATTTTAATGAAACTATTTTTAAGTTAAACATAAACGAACAGAAATTAAATGGTCGTTTATCTATGATGCAGTATATTTTATCAAACATAAGTCGTAATAATAATGATTTAATTAATATAGCTAGGTTACAAGGATTCAATAATTTAATAGAAAGTTCTCTTCTTACTATTTCCAATATGTTAGACAATATCCTAAACTCGGTGTTATTCGCAAAGGCAAACATTCTACACCCGAGCATTTTATCTCCATCAAAACTTCTTATTGAACTTGAAAAACGGTCTAATCATATAAAAAGGAACCTTGATTTCCCGATTACTTTAAACATTAATAATATTCACACTATAATAGATGTTTCCAAACTTACTTCCTACTTTTATAATAACAAATTAGTATTTGTCCTTCAAATTCCTTTGATTGCCCCAACTAAGTTTAACTTGTATAAAAATATCCCTTTACCAACCCCTCATGGTCAATCTGAACCGCTGACCTTTGCTCTGATAAGTCCTAGTAAGAATTATTTAGCTATTACTGATGATAGATTAAGTTACTGTTTGTTAGATAATATGTATGAATGTAAGCTCATTAATAATGAATATTCGATTTGTCCTCAATGTTCAATATTTTCTAGTTTAAGCAACCCGTCCTGCGAGACGAGACTATTAACCGAAGTTACAGTAACATTACCTAATGAATGCAATTCAAGACTTCTTTACGGTACTATCGATATTTGGCAACCACTAAATAATAATAAATGGATCTATGTACAGTCAAAGCCTAATAAATTAATAACTAAGTGTGGTAATTTTGCTAAAGAGTATTCTTTATTCGGTACAGGTGTACTCACACTCACCGAGGATTGTATTGCATACTGTAAGACTATACAATTAATACCTACTACAATGTTTACAATATCAATTAACAGTGATTTACATTTAGATTTCGATATTACTCAAGATGACTGTTGCAAAAGAGACTTATTTAATAACACAATACCTTATCTTTCTCCGGTATCATTAACTAGTATCGATTTAGAATCTTTAAGACATGCTTCTCATAAATTAGATAACTTGGAAACAGAATTAAATAAGGCTCAAAAGCAATCTCATATAATTAAATACGGTTCATATTACACTAGCACTACATATGTTTTGACAATACTTTTTATCTTATTTTGTGTTTATAAATGTTGTAGATACCTAACACGTAAACAAACTTCTAATCGCTGTATTAACGTTTTTCGATGTAATAATAGAAAGTTAACTAATTCTAAAATAAGTAAATCTATCGAATTATCTGAAGTTTCCATTGATGATAAAAAATCTGTTAAATCATTGCCTCCAAGTGTCAAACATCTGTCAAACCGCAACTTATCAAATTATTGATGTTTTAACTATTACCTATCATAAGATCTTTAGTTTTAATTTTTTTTCTCTATCTCTTTTCTTTTATTTTCTATATCATTTTTTTGTTAAGATGTCTCTAGCTTCAACTTCGATTACATACTGCGCTTAACTCTCGCAGAGATAAGCTCCGTTTAAACGGGGGGGCTGTTATGTCCGCACACAAAAATGCAAACACCGCATTACGCGCATTCAATCATTTCGCAATTTTAATAACTAATAATAATAATAATAATAATAATATGTGGGGACATCTCACACACGGCTATCCGACCCCAAGCTAGGCAGAACCTGTGTTATGGGTGTCGGACAGCTGATATATCTACACAAATACATAGATAGATAGATACTAAATATAAATATCAACACCCAAGACCCGAGTACAAATATCTGTGTTTAAACAAATATCTGCCCCAGCCGGGAATCGAACCCGAGACCTTCGGCTCAGTAGTCAGGTCACTGACCACTACGCCATTCGGTCGTCAAATAACTAAGTACATACTTAGATCACGTTTTAATTTAGTTCCGAGTCGCGCGTCGTCGGTGTTGAAGCTAAAGCTACTAATTATTGTGAACTAGTGTTAAGTGAAATTCATTAATAAACTGGTGAAGTTACAAAAGGAATTTTCACTGAAGAGACTCCCGCTGCACGCCGCACAACAGTCCGTTGTCGCGCTTATAAAAATGGCTAGCTAAGAGGAGAGGTAGAAATGAGAAAGCCAGGGTTTAGCTCGACACAAATTTATTTAAGAGGTCAAGTGTGGGTTAGGCCTACACTACACGATCAGTCAGTTTTCAGTTGGTACGGATAGGGACTCCCCTGAGTCGAAGAGTATCGGCGTGGAATCCCGATAACGCGATCGGCGTGGAAGTCCTCTTCTCCAGTGCCCAGGTAGGTAGGCAGGCAGGTCACGTGGCCGTTGCGTGCGCGTGGCGTGTAGCTCGGCTGCGCGGCGTGGTCAGCAACACGGAGGTAGGGGGTTGCCGAACCAGCACGTAGAGGGCGAGCCGTAGAAGTAGGTAGAAGTTCCGTGCAGTAGGTAAACCGTACCGTGGACGTAAGCGTGGACCTTGGAGTAGTAGCGTGGACCTTGGACCCTGGAAAAGATGGAAATCCAACGCATCAGTACACCGTTATCGTCTAGGTTCCACATACCGTCATCAAGACCTACAGCAGAGTACCTAATCTAGCTTGATTGAGGCGGCAGTGGAAACCAGAACGGAATACCTAACATAAATTAAAGATAATATAGAAATTACTAAGAAAGGCCGAAAGCGGTAGACTAGCTGCAGCATAATTTTGATAAAAGTATTTAATGCATCTAGGCAAGCTAGCGTATTCAAAAAGATAAAATAAAAGAAACAGGAAAGCTGATGAAACATCTAAATGATAATGCGTAATTGCATATCCGCCATCTTGGCTGTTATAAGTGCGCAGTAAGTTAAGTTAGCTAGCGCGTAAGCAAGCGAATAAAACAAGAAAGGAAGCTACGTTAAACAAATTTAAATTAACACTTTTAAATACGATTAGTACAAGTTTAAATTACAAATAGGTTCCTAAAATGAGCTAAGCAAGTCTGATCACACTTACCCGATATTGGGGAAGACACGCACAAGGTACCACTGGTAAGGTCTAGGTCATTCGACACTTTAGAGCGGGCTAGGCACCTAGAGGACTGCCGTGAGGTAGGGTCACGCGCAGTCGATGCCGTAGCTCGTGGACGAATGATCGAGAGCCAGTGGTCACCGAGTGGGGCTGCCGCGATAGTGGGGACATGAACAAAAGACCGCTTCGCTGGCTAGGGATGGGAACGCGTCGATAATTTGAAGAATTATCGACGCGAAGATTAAGTTATCGATAAAGTCGATACTTTTAGAAAGGGAATTTACAATTAAATTATGACGTTATTTACTAATATGTAAGTTATTTATTTGGAAGAAATAAATAACGTTACACCGTCGACATTGCGGATGCCGCCGTTTCTCCATACATTATAGCAATCCGTTTGGTACGATTTGGTACGTTACGTACGAACCAATAGGTGGACGCTTACGGTTTCTGCGGGTCAGACTCGAGGCTTCATTACTTACATAGATATAAATTGCTAGGTCACTCGGCCTTTTTCGTCCACTCCATATAACATTACTATGCAATACAAATAGTGTTTATTGCACAGAGAGTTACAAAAGAACACAGTAATTTCAATGGCGGTCTTATTACTTACAGTAATTTATTTTAGAAGACTCTAACATTCACAAATTAATCAATTAAAACAGGGTAGTGTGAAATAAGAGACATTTATAGCCTACTAAAAGATACTTAAATACACACTTAAAAATATACTTACTTACAATTGTAATTACGACACAAAAATTGTTCTTTATCTCGGGTATAGCTACATATAAAGCATTCATTTAGAGCAAACAAAGAAATGAAAAGGTTTTTATGAAAACCGCGCAAAGTGCCACTTTACTCTATACTCGGAACCCGATTAGCTTTCTCATTTACTTGTAGAAAGGTAACTACAAAGTATTAAAGTGTAGATAATAAGTTTCGGGCATCCTCCAGCCAACTGAGCCCCGACGACAAAGCAAAGTAAATACATAGTGTCGCAAAAGGGCTATACTAAGCCAAAAGGGGATGACTCAAGGGGTCATTCTGAACAACTTTTGTTCTAAGAGATTTGCAAATTCGCGAAAAAAAATCATTTTCCATGGTAAAAAGTCACATGTCCAACAAAGTTTCTAAAAAAATTCAAAATTCAAAAATTCAAAATACAAAATATTTTATTTCGTAAACTTACATTCTAGTTACAATAGTTGATGGGGTATCCTTTTAAGTATAAAGTACCTGTGCCAGGATACCCCGCTCTTCCATATACTACCTAAGTACATTTTAAACAGTTTCTATGAAAAAGGTTTTTTTTTGTTAATTTCCAAAACTCGTAGAGCAAAAGTTCAGAATGACCCCCTGTCTTACTCCTTTTTACCCGACTGATTGTATGTATGTATGTTTGCTGTTTCTTTGTTCCCTCCTGTAGCCTAAACGGCTTGATAGATTTTGATGTATGAGGTATTGTTAGAAGCGTATTGATGGCGCGATGGTTATAGGCTATGTGACGTTCCATTAAAATGTACATAGCGCCCTCTAGAGGACATAACGTGATGATCGAAAAAATAATAATTCAACTTTGCCGTGTAAGGTATCAAATGAAAGGGCTTGATTTTCACATTACAAAAATATGCATATTGAAGGTATTTACATAACAACACCAAAATTATTGAAATTAAAAATGATCATGAACTACTGACGTAAAATTTCATAAAATAAAAACAACTAAAAAGTTACAAATAAAAAAATACAATTATAAACAAACGAAAAACCCGACTGTACGCTAAAAACATGAAAACAAGTCCCAATGTTAATGGAAAGTATCGCAGGCGGGGACCAACTTGACCGCCACTTAAGGCCGTTTTCTAAGTAACATTCAGCTAAATGGTGAACCCTCTGCTGGTCGCCACCTACGATACTTTCCATTAACATTGGGACTTGTTTTCATCTTTTTAGCGTGCAGTCGGGTTTTTTGTTTGTTTATAATTTGTTTAGTACTATATACCGCTTTTTCAATACCTGTAAGTACATTTTTTGGTAGCAGCATAATATTTTTACTTAATTTTAGGGTTTCGAACGTCAAAAGAAAAAAAGCAACCGTTATAGGATCTCTTTGTTGTCCGTCTGTCTGACTGACTGTCTGTCACCGCCCTTTTTCTCAGAAACGGGTAAAGATATCAAGCTGATATTTCGCATAGATGGGGAGTTCCCCAAAAAAAATATTATGGTACTCCCTGTCCCACACAAGTAAATTGGGGTTTCCTTTTTTTTCTTTGTTGTATTGTATAGGTATATGTTTCTTTTCTTTAAATCTGTATTTTTTTTGTTGTTGCTGTCTATGTGTCGAATAAATGTATCTTTATCTTCAAATCACGCCATCTATCGTTTGTTTTTTTGTGGCTACTGTCTATAGAAGAAATTCCGTCATTGACAATTTTACTTTACGAATTTATTTTTATTTTTACATTTTCGTGGAGAACCAACAGCATTTTGTTAAAATAAATATAATATTAAAAAATATAAATAATTATTACTTATGAACACATAACAACTTGATGCCATTAACAGAATGAACTTAGTAAACCCAGTAAACTTAACACATCCAGAGGAAAAATAAAATCTCTTTCTCTCTCTCTGAAAAACATACTTAATAGCCCAAACTCGATGCTTTTAGCTATTAAATCTTTGAAATAAAATTCAGTCACCTCCGTGTTACTGCCCTCATCAGATCCTCACGAGACCATGCCTCTCATGGTGAGACTGTGTTTTTGAATCCTAACCTAATCTTCCTACGTATTGTCATCACTTAGATCCATTCACTATATTCCTGCTCCTCATCCCAGGGCCGTGGGGACCGGAGGCACGTCAGCTTTTTAAAGACATCAGCAGCAGACTAATAGAAGTCTCAAGGGACCCTAGGGCTGGCACTTACCTATCACAAAGGCTAAGCATCGCTATATAGCGGGGTAACGCGGCCAGCGTCTTGGGTACCCTACCCGACAGTGGCAGCGATCTGGCCAGCATCTTCTTTTTAGTTTAATTTTAATTTTATACTAGCTGTTCCCGCGCGCTTCGCTTCGCCTTAAAAAGTTTTCCCGTGGGAATTCCGGGATAAAAAGTAGCCTATGTTCTTTCCCAGGGCCTAGACCGTATGTATACCAAATTTCATTCAAATCCGTTCAGTAGTTTTGACGTGAAAAAGTAACAGACAGACAGACAGACAGACAGACAGACACAGTTACTTTCGCATTTATAATATTAGTTAGGATTAGTTAGTTTTAGTTAGGCATTAATAATTATAATTTAATCAAGAAGTACCATGGACTTAACTAATAAAAAACATTATCATTTAATTTATTGAATATAGTATAAGAATTATGCGTCCTCAATTTCAAATCAAATTATGTTGGAGTCATAAAAGTTGAAAAAGTGCAATGACAACCAATGTGCAGTGATTTTGTGTCTGTACACAATTAGATCGCGAGCTGTCAGTGCCGCCTAAACCGACGTGACCCTTCTTTGGAGGCCACCGGCCGACTGAGTCAAACGTCGCTTGTGTTTATGATTTTATAACACAGAAAGCCGCCATAGATATTTGTATGAAGATTTGAGGGAAAAAAATTGCTCAAGTTTGGGATTAATTTACACAAAATAGGTGTGTGTTTATTAAAAAACAAGGTATTTAGCGCCTAGTCCAAGCATTTATCTTTATAATGTGATAAGAATCATATGAAAATTCTTGATAATTACGATACAGTTGTTACAATACGGGAGTGTGATTTACTGGTTTTTCGTAATTAATTTACAGTTATCCATAAGCATTTACTTAAATTCGAATGATTCAGCACCTAGCTAGACTCTTCGGCTACCTCTGTGATTTTTTTCAAGGCTGTAGAGCATCATTTACAACATAATTCTATGACAATGCCAACCCTCGATTGCCTATTGCCGACCCTTAAGTATCCATAATTATCCAAGCGCAGTTGTGGTCAACTGAAAATAACTTAACCAAATTATGTGCCAGTTAAGACGAAGTTTCAGTAACTCGAAGAACTATTTTCACAAACTTATTTAATAAAGCGCTTATACAAATTTAAATATACTTATACAGATTTCAGTCCATCTAAAGCTGGCGTTTTAAAGTTGTAGCGTTCTCGACAAAAGTCTATAGTTTCAGTGTAAGTTTGTTGTTGCGAATGGAAAAGTTTTAAATATGTTGAATTGTTGAATTGTACTGCGACGCGCCATCGCGCTGGGCAAAATATGAGTCGACGATTATTTAACTTGTGCCGCAACAGTAACAAGGACGAACATCTTCTAGGTCATTCCTTGTTGCTTGTTTTATACAAGAGGTATTTCATGTTTTAATTTTACTGTTTAATAATTGGAATAGCTTCAAAAGTTCTGGTAATTAAATTGGGGGCCAGTTATTTTAGTTTCAGGAATCAACGGCCACTATTTATCGAGTACTTTTTAATGAGGGTTTTTCTACCATATATTAGAGCTATAAATCGTTTAACGATGTGTAATCATCAAGTTTGAAAGAAGCAGTCTAGAGAGATGCGGATACATGAGAGGATAGGTATTTCTTGTATGTTATTCATAATAATAGTCTTCAGCTAGTGAAACCTTACAATACATACAAAACAGCCTATCGTAAACTGGGATTCCGATTGCCTATCTATCTGGAAACACGTTTGTTTGCTCAAGCTAACCCGACTCCGGATATCTAACAATCCTAAATACGTGGGTAAACACGAAGGTGGTATTTTAGCTTGGGGATGTTGTCTCTGTTTGGTTAATCTCAGTTTAGCTGTTTATTTGACGGCAATCGCATAGTCAGACAGTTGTTATGTTTAAAGTGAGTGAGAGTAATACCAGACTCTTGATTGCGAATCATCTTTTATATTCTCACTGTCTGTATAATATTTGTCTATGCTTACATGGTGTGTAAATAAACAATTTTTGTTTTTTTTTGAATTTCATATTTAAATTGTATTGAATTTGACAATAATTAATTCGTAATTATGTGACTTCGTTTTTACTTCACGATACTGCTCCAGTACCAACTAACATAATCGTTCATCTACATAAAATATACTCTAAGATCTACATAATATTGGATTTTGTTTCTCAGGTCATTTTTTTTCCTGCCAAGATCGTACATTTCATCGATTATTTCATACATTTTGACGTACACATCTACACAAGGAAAAATTAAGCCTTTACAATATAAGTAGGTAGTTCATAACTTATTCGTTTAACAAATAAATAATCTGTGATACTTTTAGATCTAAACTATTGTACCTTCCACTGTGATTACCAATCTTTATCCGAAAGCTCGATGAATTTATTTCAGTAATTTGAATGTGAAGCGTTTCCAAAAAAAACACACCGTTCGATGTTATTGGATTTTTATCGAACGTTGATAACTTTGTCCCTTTCAAAATACAGAAAGTTTATTCACTTTTATTAAAAACTTGTTTAAATATTGTTTTTATTAAAAGGCAAAACTACTCAGTTAAAATAAAAACATAATGTCGTTCCTATTATGTGATATAATAAAATCGGTGGTGTTTTGGTATAGGTTTGTAAGGTCCTATTAACTGAATTTCAAGGAATTGAAATCCTGTGTAGGTACAACTACTATAAGGTAGTCATTACTTATTCTAGTTTTTATGTGCGGTCTACAAAACTTTACTGGTTTCGCAGCTGCAACATTCTGCAAGTCTGCAAATTTTATAATACTTACCGGGAATTTCGGCAAAGACCTTCTTCAAAGCGAGGCTTTGCAACAGAACTTCCATAAGTCACTCTCTTCTAACCTGACTTGCATTTTCGACTCGTGCAACTTTTGTAAAGAAAGACTCCAGTGAAATGTAACTGTGTATTTTAAACTTTGCTTTTATCGTCTTTTGTAAAGTTACCTTCTGTGACTATTAACTTCTAGGTTACTGCTTTTAGTTGATCACACACGCTCGGGCTACAGTTATTCATCTTGCTTACATGCAAGGTTTGAATATGAAATAGCCATGTCTTATACATGTTAGAGGGTTTGTACAAAGTACAGTCTAGTTCTATATATCTGGGATCCACATGTGCTGTTCTCCTCACGATGTTTCACTTTATAAACACGTTTTATGAGGGATAATGAGTTATTGTTATTGCTTGTAATATTGTCAAATGTGAGTAACTAAACAGTAAACATCTATAAGTTATTAAACTTTATAAACAGCCATTTACATACGTATATCTTCGACTAATAGGCGAGAATTGGCTTCAGATTTTCAAATCAGAACTGAACACAAATTCGTAACTCGCTCAAATTCTAATTCAAGTCGAAACTCTCCGAAGATAATAACTGTCTGGAGGGTTACTCTATACTGACGGAAAACGAACGAACGAGAGCTGTCGTAGAATCTGCACGTTTAGTAATAGTAAGCGTGGCAGCGCTCCGAAACTTCGTTTTTCGTCATATAGAGTGACCCCCCTGTATATCGCAGCGGGGGACGAAGGCGACGCGGTGACGATATAATCTGATTTACAAGATTTTCAAGAGTAAAGTTGAGTTGGAAATAGCGCCCTTTCCTAAATTATTCTAGAAATATGTACGGTAGAATTGTCAGTTAAAATTGTATTGCATAGGTACTGAGAGTAGGTATATGTGGAGTGATTTTTCAAAGAGGCATATTTTCAAATGCGTTGTGTCCAAGTAAGTATTTCTCTAATGAGAAGGTTGTGTCCATTGAGTCGCCCGAATACGCGTTGTTTTATGGTTGTGTCAGATGTATTGTAATATAAAAATAATACGACGACGTAATGCGATAAACTTTATCACTTTTCTAAAAGTAACTTCCATAACTAATCCATGCTAAATACGTTTGGTTGTTTCCCCAGTTTATAACATGGCGTCGCTGTCGACAAACTTATTAAATTAATTTTGCCTTAACTGAATTCTGCGTTGTCTCTGAACAAAGGAAGGGTTTAGCATGTGGGTAACCAAACGAGGAGCCCAAATTACCTTAATGAGGTTCTCTTTAAGCAAGATAATTTTCCAAACTTCATTAAAGACTAATAAAAAAAAACAATAGAAATATTTTCAGTTCTTAAACTCTCGAGAGCATATTCAGAAGACCATATAAAAATAATAATAATAATAATAATGTCCTCCTAGCCGAATTTCGACCACGGCGGCCAATCTCATTTGAGATCAGCCATCTACGCAGGAGTAGATTATAGTGCCCAAGTGTGTGCGCAGTACACAGGAGCACTCTCTGTTCCATCACTCTCATAGCCCAATGGGACGGACTGACCGACACGACTGGAGAGAGCTAGGCGCAGGACCGACTGCTTTACATGCCCATCCGACAGCATGGATCGTTTCACTGTTTCGGACATCAGGTGATCAGCCTTCTATGTCCTAACCAAACTTAGAACCACAATTTAGAAACACAAATTGATGGTCCCACCCTGGAATCGAACCCGGGACCTCTGGGTCATGAAGCGAAGCTTCTACCACTAGACCACAGAGGCAGTTATATAAAAATACACTCGGTACAAAAGACAACAGACGGCACTGGGCACTCACATCGTGATTCGTGAATTTTCTTCAATTATAAAGGTGGCGACTAACATTGAATATTTGCTCTGTGCGAATATTTGCTTGAATACTTCATCATCATCATCATCATCATCATCACATATCGAATATTAGCTGAATACTTCATCCAATATTGCTGCTCCGCTCTTCATACATCGTCATCCCGAATATTCGACTTGTAAAGTGTTCACATCGCATGTAGAAAACAGCTTACACAATGTTTCATTCAATTTCAGAATCCCCGACTGGCCAGCCAGCAAACCCGTTTAAAAATATATTTCCCCGTTAAAAGGCTACTACTATTTTTAGTAAAAAATTAAGTGGATTTCAACCCACAGTCCAGACTAGGGGAGATATTCGGGACACAGATAACAACCAATATTGGAGTGCGCATGGAATTCAATTAGAGCGTGACTCCAAATAGTATTTGTGAGCTAGGTACGTACACTTTATACGAACACAGGTCTATCTGTAGCAAAAATTACGGAGTGTAAAATTGTAGAGACAACAACTAGTAATGTACATTACATACCTATAAAAGGTGCATAGAATACCAAACCAATCTACGATGGCTGTGATCTAGAAAATATTTTTAGGATAGGTAATAATATTTTTATATTTATAGGTACTATTTTACACTCACGGGCAATGAAAAGTTTCCACTGAGAAAAACGCCAAATTACTCCTATCCGGAAAAGCCTTCTGCAACATTGAAGTACATTAAACAGAGCATCACGATATTACCAACTAAAAACGGCAGTATTTTATAAAAATTTAAAATAAATGTTTGAAAAAATTTGAGTCGTTTGTGTCGTCATTTTTTGAGTGGAACTATTTCATTTCCCGTGAGTGTAGGTTAATTATTAGTAGATCACATTTTATTGGAATCACTGGTTTATTTAATAAATTTCCCTATATTATTTTGGTTTTGTAAATTCATTTAATTACTCTAATGATTTATATTATACTTATTAAAATATTTTTCTAAGACAAACGTAACTAAATCCCATAAATTCAGTTTAAGGCAAAACAACAGCAGTTGTTAGCAATATAATATGCATTGCAACTGGGTGGAAGCAGTTTTCAATTGATTCCCAATAAATCTATCGACAACACCCGGGGGTGGCTGCCGGAAGTTAGTCCTCTGCGTACAGTGAAGCTACGTAACTTATCCGATACACCATACAGAGATAATTATACACTCACGAGCAATGAAAAAGTTCCACTCACAAAATGCCGACACCAAACGACCCAAATATTTTCAAATATTTAATTTAAAATTTGAACAAAATATTATTGGTAATACCCGTCTCTGTTAAATGTACTTCAATGTTGCAGAAAGAGTCATTAAGCTAGCTTTTTCCGTTTAGTAGTAATTTGGTGCTTTTTTCAGTGGAACCTTTTCATTGCCCGTGAGTGTATAATAATTATATATAGGTACGGTGTTTTACTCTAAATATAATCGACATAGCTTCCAGTAAATGCGATATTGCTGCATTTTGGGTACGTTGTTTGGGATCAATGGCATTGTATAATTTGCAGCACTTAAAAATGTACGTCGGATGTCGGTAACCAGTAGGTTATTTATATTTAAAAATTGACTAGTATATTTAGGTAGGTTGACCTATGTTCTGTCGAGTAAAGTCTCTTTGGCTTTCATAGAGAAGACAAAATTTCCTACTATTTCACATTTTATATTCAATAGGGTTCTGTTGTTGACATGTCACATCAGGGCAAACGGTAAAAAATAAATAAATTAGATTTATTGTATCAGGATAGATTGCTATGATGCTTCCCGAGGGTACACGCAAGTCCGCATTGTTCTACGGGCATGTACGCTAAACGCTCCGAAATACTGTAAAAGTGAGTAGGTACATGTATAAGTACTACATTTATGTGTGTATGGTATTATGTGAATCTGTACCCACTAATATATTTTTATATGAAACAAGCTGGTAGCTTTATTGGAAGGTATACACGTGCAACCCGCATCATAAACTGATGTTTATGAGTTCTAGTGGAGGCTGCTTTTATTTTACTATATTACTTTAGCTAGGAAAACTGCCCAGTATGAGGAAAAATATTCTAACTTTACTAGCCTGTAAAAATATTGTTACTAAAATTAAAACTCTAAAAAGATTTGAGAATTTTAGAGGTAGGAATCAATTTTTATGTCGCACGTAATTTTCGTTTTTTTTTCAAATAAAAAAATATAATTTTGATAATAAAAATAACCGTCATAAGTACTTTGTGAAAAACGTCTACAAATTTAATTAGTTCAGGTTAAATGAGTAAGAAAGGTTATCTGAAGCATTCAGGCACTTGACCCGAAAAAATCAAATAAGCGAGTTTAATTAGACGGATAGGAAATGAGTTAAGAGTCATTATAAAATATAAATTAAAAGGCTTCCTACTGGTAAAGCCAAGTAATTGGGGCAAACTGAGCTACTGAGACTATTCCACTATTTGTTTGTTGTGGCATAAACATTCGTAATTTTAATATGTACACTGCACTGGTGCAAGAGTAGTATAGTAATCCGAAAGCAAGTATTGTCATTATAGAAAATTCATGTTTTTAATTTCTACCTTTGTTCCTTCCATGAATTTGTAGTAAGTACTTACCTACTTATAGGTTTCATAGTTATTTGTATGGGCGCCGACAGCGGATTCGTGTAGAGGATTCCTTTTCTACGTGGTGTAACTCTTCTGCCGGCGTTCCACAAGGTGGTGTTTTATCTCCTTTACTTTTCGCTGTCTTCATAAACAGCATTTCTCATAAATTTTCTTCTTTCTACCACTTGTATGCAGACGATCTCCAAATATATATGCAGTCAACACCGATAGATCTTCCTGATGCGATTTCAAGTGTCAACTCCGATTTGAATAGCATATCAGTGTGGTGCAAATCCTACGGATTGAAAATTAATCCAACCAAAACACAGGTTGCAGTACTAGGCAGCCCCAGATTGAAGTCGAGAGTTGACTGGCCCCAGATACCTCCGATATCCTTTGATGGCAACATTATTCCATTCAGCAATGTTGTAAAGAACCTTGGTATCTACATCGACAGCAACCTAACTTGGGCTCCGCAAATGGCTGCATTGAGCCGAAAGATATTTGCGTCTGCTTCTTCATTAAGGCGTCTGCGCAATTTTCTACCAACATCTACTAAGGTTTCGCTTGTTGAAACCCTTCTTCTTCCTCTACTCGACTACGCTGACGCCAGCTATCCGGATCTCACTGAGGAGCAATTAAACAAACTTGAGCGCCTTCAAAACTTCTGTATACGAATAATTTTCGGCTTACGAAAATTTGACCATATTTCAGAATACCGCACTAAACTCAAGTGGCTCCCGATTCGCCTCCGACGGAATGCACATATTCTTTCTCTCTTGTACTCAATACTTTTCAACCCATGTGCACCAAACTACTTAAAGGAACGGTTTGAATTTCGTTTGAATGCGCAGGGAAGGCCTATGCGTTCATCTCAGCAACTTCTACTGGAATATCCTGCGCATTCGACCAAATTTTATACCGACTCTTTTACGGTTCAAGCAATTAAGCTGTGGAACTCTCTGCCTCTAAGTATCCGTAGCTCTAAATCACTGCAGGTTTTTAAAAATTCTGTTAAAAAACATTATCTGTCTCAATAGTTACTTACCTACTTTCGAGATGTTGTATGAATATAGGTATTTATTGTATATATATAGGATGTATGTATGTTTGTATGTATGTAAATAATGGTATGTAGGTATATTAGTTAGAATATGTAACTTATGTTAGTATTTATGTAGCTATAGTATGTATGGTTTATTTAGCTATATTATAAGTAGTTAGGTAGAAGGTACACCGCCCTCAAATTTTCTTTAGTTTTATTTCTTTATGTTTAAGGTTACCTGTAAGAGATCGCTCTAAGCGATAAGGTCGCCTATTGTTCATTGTTCCTAGTTTATAAGTTCTCTTTTTTATATTTTAATTTGTGGTGTTCAATAAAGATATATTCTATTCTATTCTATTCTACTTATGAAGGAGAAAGTATTTATTCTGACAGATATAATTTTAAAATCGTAAAAGACTAAAGTGATTCAACATGACATGTGCCCCTGACTCACCCCATTTTGGCTTACTACTTATACCAAGAAATTTTGCAACACATTTATAATTTATCAAACTCTTTTTACTAGAACATGGACTAGGCAGTTTTATCAATTAACCGCATCGCTGATTTTACAAAATACAGCGCCCGCGCGCCCGGAGCGCACCTCCACACGGAGGTGAAATCTTTTCTTAGGCTGCGTTGCACCATTTAACTTTAACTATTACAAACGTCACATCGTCTGTCAAAGCATCGGTTAAGCGAAAAATTGGTTGCACCATTCAACTATGGTTAAAATGACGTCATAACTTTAACGATAACCATAACCACCCCATGTTGGCCGGTTACTGCTTTTGTTAAAGTCAGGTAGCTGTCAAACGCGTTGTATAACCTCAAAGTAACAGTATTACGTACAAATATTAATATTAAATAATTCTTATCATGTCGCTTCTACGTGAAATAGCGCTTGAAACAAGTTCCTCAGAAATTGAGATTGAGGTGGAGTAAGTACGGAACTTACGAAATATGAAGAGAAAGGTGTACTTTCAGAGAACTGATAGATTCACAGGTTCCAGGTCTCAAAAATGTGGCTCGTGTGTTGGCTTTAAAACTAGAACCTTTCTTACTGCCTCCAACGACGAAGTAAGTGCACCTATTATTATGTAGTAGGTGTAATGATCATCTTCACCACCAAATAAGCATCCACTTCTAGCCATGGGCTCTTCCAAGGAGCGAAACAACACTGTGCCCTCGGCCTTCCTTATCCAGCCACTACCGGCTACCTGCCGGTTGCCGGTCCAGCGCAGCAATCTAATATCAAATTAAGTAACCTACGTAACTCTTTAATTGAATAACCTTGTTTTCAGAAATTTTGCAATCACTCAAATACAGAAATATATCAATGAAAATAAGGACAGAACTAAGAAGAGTGCAGCCCATTATTGTGGCTACGGCATAGCTGCATAATATATTATGTAAACAAAATAGAGACCCTGTGCTGTCCCATCAGCTAGGTTTTTTATGATAATTCATCATCTGATGAAGAGGAACCTGTCTATGCAGTTAACAGGAATGATGAGCATAATCGAAGGATGTCAATAAATAATTATTTTAATAGATTACATCGTTAGTTTTTATTTCAACTTGTTAAGAATTAATTAATAAGATAATTAATAATAAAGGCTTCTATTCTATTCTCTGGGGGTGTAAGTACCTGCACCTGGCTCTCTCGAATGGAACCTTTGTGAATATCCCCAAGGTCTAAACTGCCTTCCAAAGCTTGGACCATTCCAAGGCTTATTAGAGTCTACTTTGTCGCGGGTTTTATTGATGATAATCTTTTGGTCAATATTTGGAGGAACAACAGACTTAGTTCCTATGACATGTTGACTTTGAGTGCTTTGACAGAGAATGACGGCTACAATGTACTCTGTGACGGCTTCAGTCCGACAGCTAGATTTGGTATTGCCTTACATAAAAACGTTTCCCACAATAACTTTGGGGATAATTATGTCTCAAACGAATAGCAACCCTAATAACATTAACAATGACCGATGATTTGATGGTGCAACACGTTGCAGTAAAATGTTAACTGTAACGACTCTGTCATTGCTAAGTTTAACCTTAACTATTACGATAACCGGGATGTTGATGCAACCCACCCTTACTAAATTCCTACGTTAAACGGTGGCCATTCTAGCATATGAAAAACGAAGTTTCGGAGCATACCTGCGCTGTTGACTCTTGCTCTTTGAATTAAACGTACCAATGAGGCGTTCGTTAAAATATTATTGGAGAAACAGATGGCGTTGTCTGAGTTGTACCAACTGCCAAACCCTCAGAACACAGATTTTGTGTCAGCTCTCATCTTATTTCCACAGAAGAAATTCTATTATCTGCCCTCATACGTTCTCTACAGCATCGACACTTAAAAATACACATTCAGAACTTGTAAATTAGACTAAATAAAAGTACTATTAAAAGTAGTGAGTTCTTATTCGAGTTTAATACTTCAACCTCTTTGCTCTCTATCTATCTCTATCGGCTTGTACAAAACCTCAACTAACAGTCTAGAAAAACGGCTCATTGCATGACAACTCATCTTCATTTGTTTTGTGTCAAGCTAGAGCAGCCCCGCGGGGGTTAACGGCTGGTATCGTCTTATTTTATGTTCATTTGGGTAGAAAATCTACCTCTGTTATCCCAATCTTGGGGACCGTGACATTAGCGGATAATTACGCAATCTTATTCTTTCATCCATAAACTGCTAATTGGATTTTTATGAAACTGTAGACCTGTACACTGTACAGGGTGTACCAAGTCATATTGCATTTAGAATAACTAGATAGGTATATGACGTGATATAACTAGTTGTTTTGTAAATATTACACCAAGAGCAAGAGCAAGATACAGGACAAACTTTTAAATTTTCAAATAAACTATAAAATCTGATAAGCACCGAGGCTACGACACGGATATCTAATTATTAATGTGATACGAGGAAACGATACATATAAGATCCTCTATAATATAACGGACCCTACCCAAGATGAGATACCTATTAAATAACAGATAAAAAACATTATCAAATATTTCCGGATACATAAACACGAAGGAAACGACAGTGAGGGCATTACAAACGCATTATGCTTCTTGACGATAACATTCTCACTGTATAACGTTTTATTTCCCTAAAACACCTTCTGTGCGGCGAGCACAGGATTCGATACTATTTTCGAATCTACACGAAGGGTCACTTTTACTTCTTCTTCTTCTTCTTAAGTCCTTTAACTCCTAGTGGAGCATAGGGCCGCAACTACAGCTTTCCACTTCTGACGATCAGAGGCAGCAGCCACAACTTCTGGCCAGCTCATGTTGATCGACTTGATCTCCTGGGCTAATGTCCTTATCCAAGTTATTCTTGGGCGCCCTATCCTTCTTTTTCCTTGCGGGGCAAACACTAGGGCCTGCTTTGTGAGGCGAGAGTCCTCCTGCCGCAACGAATGACCTATCCAGCGCCATTTTCGATCGAGGATCTCTAAATGCGTAGGTCTCTGGTTTGTGAGAGTCCAAAGGTCTTCATTTCTGATGGTTCGTGGCCAAAATATTCCCAGAATTTGTCGCAAGCACTTGTTTATAAAAACTTGAAGCTTGTGGGAAATATCTTTACGCACAAACCAAGTCTCGCACCCGTATAAGAGGACAGTTTTTACGTTGGAGTTAAAGATCCTGATTTTGGTGTTACGGTTGATGTTCTTGGAACGCCAGAAGTTCTTCAGTTGTCCGAACACTGCTCGTGCCTTGTTGATTCTCGCCTCGACGTCAATATCCGTGCCTCCGTTGTGATCTATCATGCTACCGAGATAGCAGAATTTTTCCACTTGTTCTATGTTCTTGCCATTAATCTGAATGGGTTCTATGTCGTCTGTGTTTATTCGCATATCTTTGGTCTTATACACGTTGACACGCATTCCATATTCGGCAGATATTGTGACTAAGTCCAAGGTCTTTTGCTGTAGATCCTCCCGGCTTGCGGATAGTAAGCATAGGTCGTCGGCATAATCAATGTCTTCGAGGTCACGGTTTGGGCGCCAAGGTATGCCTCTTTCCTTATCTTTAACCACTCTGCGCATCACTTCGTCTATTACGACAAGAAAGAGGAACGGTGACATAAGGCATCCCTGTTTAACTCCAGCAGATACATTTATAGCTTCAGACAGCTGTCCACGATGTATCACTCTGCACGTGGAGCCAACATACAAGTTTCGGACCAGATTTATAATTTTCCCTGGTACGCCCTTCTGTCGAAGTACTTTCCACATAGTATCCCATTGTATAGTGTCGAACGCTTTTTCAAAATCTACAAACAGAGCATAGACTTCGTTTTGCATCTCTCTGCATTGTTCAATCACTATACGCAAGACATTTATTTGGTCCGTACAGGAGCGGTTTACCCGGAAGCCTCCTTGTTCATCTCTGAATTTTGGTTCCATCACCGTCGCCATACGCTGTAGCAGGATTTTCGCTAGAATTTTGGAGCACATCGGCAGTAAGCTGATTCCCCGATAGTTGTTACAGTCTGACATGCTTCCCTTTTTCGGTACTTTGACAATGTATCCCTCTTTCCATTCCCTCGGTATTTCTTCTGACTCCCAGATTCTTTTAAGTAGGGGAAACAAAAGGTTACACGACATTGCTAGGTCGGCTTTTAGGACTTCTGGGGGGACGTTGTCATTACCAGGGGCTTTACCGTTTTTTAAGCTTATTATAGCTGCGCGAATTTCGGTGCAACTCGGTGGGCTGGTGTTGATGTCAAGGGGATGTTCAGAATGCTGGTCTACATAGTTGGTTTGTGAGGAAACCGCTGTCTTGAAAATGTCTTGAAAATGCTCTTTCCATCTTAATAGTTGGGCTTCTGTAGTTGTAAGAAAATTACCACTTTTATCTTTCAGCGGTTTCTGCCCTCCTGAACACTTTTTGGTACACAGTTCTTTGGTAGTCTTGTACAGCTCCTTCATATTCCCAGTTTTCGCCGCATGTTCTGCACGGTCTGCTATCGCATTTGCCACACGGCGTTTATCAGCCCTTGCACTACGCTTAACCTTGCGTTCTGTTTTCGCGTAGTTCGCCGACAGCATCTTTCTCTGATCTTCGTTTCTCTCCTGGTTTATTGCCAGCTTTATATTCTTGCGGTCTTGTATTAGGCTCCAAGTAGCGTCAGACATCCAGCTGTTTTTATTGTGTTCAATAAATCCAATGGTTTTTTCACAGGTTTCCTGATACACGGTTTTTATGCTGTTCCACTGGTTGTCAACAGTTGGCTCTTCAACATTCAGTAGGTTGTATCTTTTCCGCAGTTCGGTAAGGAAGTTTTCCTTATAACCTGGAACACACAGCTTAGCTACATCATACCTTTTCGATGTTTTGGTGGTTATCTTCTTGGCTGCCACTATACGGAGCCTAACCTTAGCCACCACAAGGAAGTGATCACTGTTTGCATCGGCACCACGTTTGTTTCGCACATCTAAAAGAGATCGTCGCCAAGTGCGGCTGATTGTAATGTGGTCGATTTGGTTCTGGGTGTGACCGTCTGGGGAAACCCATGTGATTTTGTGGACTCTCTTATGAGGAAACAGTGTGCCTCCAATCACGAGGTCGTTTTGGGAACAAAAGTCTAGTAACATGTTTCCATTTTCAGACCTAGTTCCTATTCCATGTCTTCCCATATGTGACTCAAAACCAATGTTATTGTCTCCCAATTGAGCGTTAAAGTCCCCGAGGCAGATGATAATGTCTTGTTTCTTTATTGTACGCATAGTACCTATTTGTAAGTTGGTCGTAAAAACGCTCTTTGACTTCAACATCTTTACTGTCTGTTGGTGCATAACACTGAACGAGCGTTACTTTACGCACTCTACTTTCAAATCTCGCTGTCATGATTCGGTCCGAAACTGGGTTCCAATCTATTAGGCTTCTTCGCATTTTAGCGCACATCATGATGCCTACCCCAGATTCACGTTTCTGCCCTTCTTCTTTCCCTGAGAAAAGTAGCGTTTTACCGCTGATAGTCGTTATTTCACCGGAGCCGTTCCTACGGACTTCTGAGATTCCAAGGAGATCCAGATTGTATTCAGACATTCTCTTGTCTACCTGCTCCAGGCTGCAGTCTTGTCTCATCGTTCGAACGTTCCAGCATCCAATCGTAGTCCTGTGTTTCATGCCAAAAGTCGTTGTATTTATATCAGTTCGGTTTTCTGTATTTGTGGTTTCAGTAATATATTGGATTCAGGCATACAGGTTATTAGCCCATAGTGCCCTAGTCTGATGGCAGGGCTGCTACCTTAAAGCAAACAGACTTGCTTGGTTTGTTTTCAGAGTGCCTTCTCTTATCAGAAAATTTTTGAGGGTATTTGGTCCCCAAGGCCGCTGACAGCCTCTTCCTGTCAAACAGGGCGTGTGGTTATACCGCCAGTGCTCGGTCGCCAGAGCCTCGTCCGTTATCTAGCAGGGTGCACCACGTGCAGGTGAGGTTGACAGTTGGGCCAGAATGATCTTAATTCTACTCTCCCCTTACACCCCACTTCGTCACTTTTACTAGAACATGGAAATTCCACCTAACATATGGAAAAAACAAATGTCACTATTGGAACTAACTTTGCCATACATTTTGACAGTGACAGTTGACGATACGCAACGTTGACGGAGGATCGAACCTTGTGCTCGCGACTCTGAGAAACCTGGAAAAGGTGGCTTTTTACAAAATGGACTTCTTTTGTTTGCTGTCCTTTACGGTATTGTCCCGCTCAAGGACCGTTTAGTATTCATGACACGTTTTAATATTTTTATGTACTATCAAAAATTTCAAATTGAGTGATCTACATAAATCTACGTATACTCGTATATTATCGGAATGATATTCTAAAGCAGTTTAAAATAAAAATTTATTCATATTCAATAGTTCTGCAAATCGTAGTCACAATTTCTTTAAAAAATGTGTCAGGACAGCCGCTTGAAGTGTGATTTTTATTTATATGTATAACTTTCTTTAGGCCTTAAGTAGTTTTACTAACATTTTACAGGCTAGTTTGCACAACAACACTCATACCATTTAGTAATCGGGCCTTGTCGCGCAAACTCAAACAGCCGAACTTTTTTTCTTGGACCAAAATTGCTTGAAATAAAAGTTATAGTAACAGCTCTGCTCCTAGCCGGGAAGTTTGGTCGTTTGGCGGGAAACGATCGGCAGATGCTACCATAGAGGATAGTTTCTGTTCTTACGACCACGGAGGTTGATTGTATCCGGTGCAGCTGTTCGCCGCATTTTATGCATACCAAAAAGTTTTTAATGTCTGTCGGTTCGCATGGGTTATAAATACGGTTAATGGTTTTAATTATTTATCGGTCGCCTTAACTTGTCATGTCTCACTAGTTGTTCCGCGCGAGCTTCACTTCGCCTTTAGAGGATTACCTTGGGGATTCAGGGATATTACACTCACGGGCAAAGAAACAGTTCCACTTGCAATTAACTTTGAGTGTCCCGGATAATACACTCACGGGCAATGAAAAGGTTCCATTCAGAAAATCACCAAATTACTCTTACATCACGACCCATTACGTCCCCACTGCTGGGGCACGGGTCTCCTTCCAATGAAGGAAGGGTTTAGGCCTAGTCCACCACGCTGGCCAAGTGCGGGTTGGTGGACCCCAACACAAGCAAGCTTGTGCTGAGAGAGTTGTCGGGTAAGTGGGCAACCCGACTGTCAGATGTTTTCAAGCCGCCCGAAGGCCTCTGACTAGGCTTAACGACTGCTGCCGAAGCAGCAACCGGGACCCACGGCTTAACGTGCCGTCCGAAGCACGGAAGCGTCCAGAAAAGCACCACTTGAAATTGGTCACCCATCCAATGGCTGACCGTGTCAGTTGTTGCTTAACCTCAGCGATCAGTTACGATCACTGAGGCCCGCTCGACTACGGACGCTTCTCTTAAACTGATAAAACTAACTTAATGGCGTCTTCTGCAATATTTTTGTACATTTAATGGTGCATCAGAATATTACCAACTAAAAACGTAAATATTTTGTTAAAATTTCCTATTAAATGTTTAAATAAATTGGCATCATTTGGTGTCTGCATTTTGAAAGTGGAACTGTTTCTTTGCACGTGAGTGTATAAACAAGGCAATTCAAAAGGAAAGCCGACAGGAATCGTGTTGTGTGGATCTTTGACTTGTGTAGATGTTTCGGTCCATCATATCTCTCAAGACCATAAACCAACAGAAAATTATTATCTTTAAAAGTGCTCGGTAAAATGACTTACTTCGCATTCAATTTTAAATTCGCTGAGAACTGAATCCATGTCCGGGAAACGTGAAGTACTAGGAAAAGAATAAAATCTTTCTTCTGTCAGCAATTTATGTAATTGATAATAAGATCTGGCATGTACTCAGCTGACTTACGCAAAGGTAAAAATGCAATCATCTTTTTATTATGAAAAGCTCCTTTGGTTGGAAAACTTTATTTGGAATAGAATTATTAAGTTCATCGGTAACATGTCATGTCATTATTTATTAATAGTTGGGGTTTTTTACTTTGGTAACGTTAGTTGTTTTATCTATAAAATATGACTATCGTTTCGAAATACACACCATATTTTGTCGGTTTCACAGAAGTGCGCATGCAAATATGAAAAATTAAAATTTTAAAACGTTGTTGCTACATTTTTAAAGGTAATACTTTTTTTCCTGAAAAATTCAGCTACAGTCAGTTTTACAGCAAGCGTAAAGTAAGCGACCAGCTGCGTCATAAATTATGTACTCTCGGAAACGATCGTAAAAACAGAATTATTTTAACATCATATACAACCTATAAATCTGCAGATTTTATTTATTACTTGCAGTGTGTGTTAAGGTGCTTTTACTTAATGTATGCAATTACGAGTTATGGCTTATACAGTACAGCCAATTTGCCCCCTAAAGGTTTAAGTTTCGTTGGAAAAAGTCGTAATAAGTTAAGTATTGTAAATAATCTACGTCTACAGAGAGGTCAAACTAAATGTTTAAGCTATATATATCGGCATAATATTTTTATATAGGTATTGAATTAAGTTAATGTTATGTAATATAATTCCAGGCTCAATCCCCGTAAACACGTGTAACCTGTAGTTATACACATGCCATGCCGGGTTAGGTCAGAATAGTGGCAATGTTTCGACTCACGTAGTCAGATATTGTGTGACCGGCCTATAGAGCAATACCAGCGAACACGGCACGGGAGCGACCCAATCTCCGGTCTCAATACGCAATCATGTGCAGTAATTACTGCTAGCACTAGAATATATCATATGTATACATATGTTTGTATGAATATCTGCCTATCTATACCTACATATATTAATATGCATTGTACATACAAATATTCCGATTAAGACGGTAATTATAAAGAAAGCATCTGGAAAGACATGATAGCGCGAGTTCGGACCACAATCTCTTCCACAACTTTTTCTGTGTTTGTTGTTTGTCAGTAAAAACGTTGGCATTTACCAAGTGATTATATGCTTTAAGATACCGCCACCAGCCTATTCCCCGATAGTACGGCTGAATGTACTTACGTCGATCTATTCTGTAGCTGGTTGGCCGATCTATTGTTATCGGCTGGGAGGTCGGTGTCGGATGTTGCAAGCACCTGTCGCTGTCACCTTTGACTCAACCTGTAGATTACACGATTACTGTAAAGTGATTGGCCTACATGCAGATACGAGAAGACGAGTTGGAAAGCGGCTATACAGGGTGTTGAAAATAGGTTATAATAAGCGGAAATTAGTTTCACCTGATTGTAGGCAAATTATTACTTTTGTAAATTGTGTCTAAGTATAAATATGTATTGGTCATTAGACATGCATACTTTCTATTTACAACATTTATACAATCAGGCTTCTTCGTAAGTTATAGCCGCCGCCACCTTCGTAAGACGCCTCTCTGCGGCTTCGGTTTACACGGAGCGTGCTACGACACCGCTACCGCCGAGCTACGACAGTGCTACTACAGTGCTACATCGGTGCTACGACAGTGCTACGTTGGTGCTACGATAGTGTTACGCCGCTGCTACGACTCGTAGCTCGTAGGATCAACGTAGCAGTAAGCGAACTTTTGGTATTGTATTCAACTGACCGATAGATAATAACTGACTGATTTTACAATTATGATGCTCTTCTGTTTCAATGTTGCAGAAGGCGTCATTAAGCTAGCCTTTTCCATTTAGGATTAAGTTGGTGCTTTTTCATTGGAACTGTTGCGTTGCTCGTGAGTGTATTTTCGATATATATGTTAATCTCGATCGAATCATAAAGGTAAAAGGCGTATATGGTACTTAGAAACACATAGAAAAAACTGTTAAGTAATAAAAAAATACAATTGAAACGTTGAAGAGGTATGTAACGGGTGTATAAAATATTAAATTAAAAAGAAAGGATCTACAACTCTTACAACCTTTTCAAGTAACATTTTGAGTTTAAGAGCGTATAATATATTTTTTATTACACAGTTTATTTTATTTTATTTATTTTATTTTAAAATATACAATAGCCAACAGGCGTACACTAAACAAATATTACGAAAAAAAAATACAACTAAGATTCAGTGTAAACCCAATTACAGGCTATCACAACATGCATGACAATACCTAACCTAATAACTTAACACTTACAGTTGAGCGCAGCAAAAAGAATATAAAGCATATAAAAGTGAAATAAAAAACCGTGGAAACAAATTGTTGGAGGTATAAAAAGAACGTTTGAAATTCGGTTTGTCTGGTCATAAAAGAGTAATTTTATATTATTGCATTAAATATTTAATTCATTGGTTTGAGCAACGTTGCCATAAGTTACAGTTACAAACCCATAAGTACTCACAACAGTTCGCATAACCACACAAAATAGACATACGATAAATGCATGTTTAGAGTTTTGTATTTCAGATACCGTGTTAAAATCCCAATAAAGCTATGTAGCTTCCACTATACTATATAAACTAACTTTTCTTCCACATCTACTAATCCCGCACATTTGTAGCGGTTTCAACCTCGCAATGCGCTGTTATACATAGAGCTAATATCCCTTTTAAATCCAGACATAGAACAGCTTTCAACTTCATTAGCTGGCTAATCCTTCACGGGCGGGGGTGGCCTCATTTCACCTCGTGCATCTTACATGAGGAATGTGCGGTTTCCCTGCAAATACAGATAGCGTAAACCATAGCTTTTAATCCACGAATGTAAAGAGGCGTTTCATAAGTTCAGCGTATGGTGTGAGTCTGATCGAACGATTTAGATGCTATCTTTCTTAACAATAATAATAAAGATAATTTGGTTTCACTGCTAAAAGAAATCTAATATTCATTAAAAATTATCATCGGGGAATTATAATTTAGACTATAAAATATATGCAAATAAGTAAAGAGCTGAAAGCCCCGGATTCTAACTGCAGCCAGAGAAAATAGGTATTTAATAAAAACAGATAAGTAACTATTATTTCTTGGGTCTTGGATGTACCCGGGAGATTTCATTAGCGGGTGACCCATTTTCAATGGGTTTAAAAACAACAATGGCGAATAGTAATTGCACTTCTTCCTACCCGTAATAATATAACTTATGACAATTAAGGAAAGGTTCAATAGCCGAGATACAAGGAGGACCATCCTCTGTACCTTCTTATGCTTATGGAGATGCGGAGGTGTTGGCGCATCCCCATGCAAAGGGGGGATCCTCCGACTAGGCCGGGTGGTATGGCCTGGCGGGCAGCTGCCCAACGGTTAGCGTTGGGGATTTCTATATTGCAGAGTAGGTGAGAAACTTCGAATGCGCGATGTAGTATTTCATAATAATTTGCTTCGTTCCCATACATCTTCTCTGTATTGAGTTCCGAGCGCCATCCGTTGATCATCTTCTGAACTAGTGGCTAGGAGTCTGCCACAAGCTTAATGTGTATAGCATATTGTGCATGCATTACCCATCCATATTGAAGAGCTTGGGGTAAACTTGCAAAGCCATTGAAATAGTGCAGATCGCTGAGCTTGAATGCGCTACAACAAACAACAAATCTTATTGGTATCGAAGTTCTCTTGAAATAATTGAATTTACGTAAACTTTGACCAAGTCTGAAGGGCATGTAGAGAGGTTCACCAATACCGGGAATATTATTATTTCATTATGTATTACAGAAATATAGGATTTAAATGTGTAAACGGTTGGATTAATGTTATAGCCATTTTTACTCGACACAATAATATTATTAGTCATTGTTTAAATTGTATCTGTATTTGTTTTTTTTTTAGTAACATGAATATAAAGTTTTAAGCAATTTGAAGAAAGGAATGTAAAAGAAAATTGGTCCAACATTAAAAGAGTTATAAGCTCATATTATATGATATGTCGAACCAAAACTACTCATGAAAATAACGTAAATTGTCTGCTGAACCTAGTCGGACAAGTTCCATTTCATATTTTATTAAAACCGGTATCTGACCGTAATCAAAAGTACATTTTCAGGAAATTGAAGTAGACTCAATTCATTTCAGAGGGTCTAGATCTGTCCCGGAATTTCATGAATATTTTCATATTGTAAGACTATTTCTGATTGGAACCGCCAAAACCAATTTAAAATACTTACATAGATGTTTGAGAACTTATACTGTTTTAAAATCGGTAAGGTTTTGAGTTTGTTATTAAATTGAGTCTAACGATATATTTTTTTCAGAATGACCCATTTCCAGCTTACTATTAATACCCTTTTTAAAAACCACTGCATTTATTTATGATAAATAGGGAGCGGTGGTAGCTCAGTCGGTTAAGCGCCCGCTTCTCAATCAAGAGATGCGGGTTCGAATCCCGGCGCTGACATGTACCAATGAGTTCTTTTAACTTAAGTACAATGTATACCATCGTTCTTACGGTGAAGGAAAACATCGTGAGGAAACCTGCATATCTAGATTTAGCACATCTAGATATGTGAACCCACCAACCCGCAGTGGACCAGCGTGGTGGGAAATGGTCCAAGCTTAGGAAGGCAGTTTAGACCTTGGGGATATGCACAAAGGTTCCACTCGAGAGAGCCAGGTGCAGGTACTTACACCCCCACAGAGAATAGAATAGAATAGAATAGAATTTATGATAAATTGTGCATAGTGTGGCATTTATCAGAAACTCCAACTTTCAAAGTTAATTAAAATACTTATCTCATAGAGGACACTAGACGAGTAGGCCCTGTGTAAGCGCACACCCTTGTGGCTTCTTCGTGCTATTATCTTTCAGTTGAAGGATCGCAGCTACCAACTTTCACCACACAACTTGACAAGGCCAGTTTTACATAGTTGCGAGACGAGTGTGACTAACTTGTAGAGTTTCACGAGAATATCATTGACAAGCGAAAAATAACTTTACTACCATGTGTTACAGGCTATGAACAAACAGGTTTTGAAAGGAGATATGTGATATGAAGCGGACGGTACCAACCTACAGAGAACTTGAGACTGCGGGTACACTCCGTCGTGATAAGTTTGAAGTTTTGAAGCCCTAGTTTGTCATCGCCACCTCGAATGCCAAGCAACTGCGCAGTCCTTGTGGATTTAAACTGAGTATGTTAGATTTTATTTTCGAAAAATACGCAATATGAACTAGACCTATAATAGTAGCCTGCCCAGCAGTTATAAAACTCCTTTTTGATTTAAGAAAACAAATAATTTACACAAATATTTACCCAGTTTACATTCAATATTCAACTTTAGTGACATAACCACAAAAACTTTCTTATCCAGCCCGTGATTAAGATTTATCCGGGAAAATTTGTTCCGGCCATCTTGAAGAAAAAAGTGTGAAAGAAAACAAAACGGAAAGATTAAGTGGACTTCAATAAACTTGGACAGAAGGAGAAGGGGTCATAGGGGGGTGGAGGGGGGACGTCACAAAAAGCCTTGTCCCTGATCCGTGATAACAAATGTTACAATATAGTCATAAATTCACAAGATCGTGACCGCCTACACATTTATTGCTTTTGGGTTCCATGGCGGCGTTGCCAGACGTACTATAATTGGAAGATATTTACTGCTCCATAGTATTTTGTGTATCACCATTGCTGAGAAAAAACATAATTATTGTCGAAAAGTCATGCAAAAAGTACTTAGCTTTTTTAAAAAAATATTTCTGATATTTCATTTATTTACAAATGTATAAACAACGAACTCAATAATATGCTTCATAGTGTATCTCCACTGTTAGTATAGAAACGGTAACCTGCTTGTGTTTTTAAACTAAAAATATTACATAGGACTTACGAAAATCACTTCAGCAGGGTAGTCAGTTTCAGTCGGGGTTCGCTCGTCGATTTGGTCTAAAACGCTAATGGACTAACTTTAAATTAATTAACAACATCGCTTGAACTACAACTTTCGCTCCACTGACTATAAATTTGTTTTTTATTTTTATTAATGTAGTAAATTTTGTTTTGGAATGCAGTTTCAAATAACATTGTATGGTGGGTATTCCCACCGTAATACTTTCTTTATATCTATTTTTAATTCATCTCTAAGAATGTATGCCACGGATGGCATTCAATATGGATTTGTAAATTCATTCATCTTTTAACTGCTCTCTACTATTAAATCATAAAATACAACATAAATTAAATATTAATCGAGTATTCAGACTTCACAAAATAAAAGGAATAATGATGTAGGTAGACAAAAAACTGTCACCACATTATAAATACAATAGGTATATTATATTGAATATTAAATACGCTAATAATAGATACGACAAGAATTATTAAGATTATTGTTTTAATTGCTTGTTGTGTCCGAAAATACCTCTCCTGACATAGGTGCCGGTCCACTCCCAAAGAGCCCTGTTATTTCACGTTGTTCAAACTTTTAATAATGCCAGTTCGAGTGTTGTTCACAGCGTGAAAATATTACGTTCATTATTTTCTACTCAAGGGTTTTATTTGTTTGGATTTTAATTAAGCCCTATACAACGGATGTAGGTACTAGTAAAAAGGATTTAAGTTAATTACAGTACTAACGTAGAAAAAACATTATAATATTACTGGTTTTATCAGAAATACAAATCAATACTCGTTTCGTTTGCACGTTGTCATAGTGAAGCGCTTCTAAACCGCCACATTGTTTGCTGTAACCATAGAGACAATGAGCGCGCGAGGTTGGCTCGTTAGAAACTCTAACAACGATGAATCAAGACGCAAAAAAGTTAGCCACAAATCTATATGGACGAGTCAATGTACCAGCCGTCGAAAGATGTAGAGTGAGCTTCTGCACGGACCTTGAGAAGTCGGTCCTACTGAGCAACTTCGAGCGTCGAGGCTGGAGCCAGGTGGGGCCCGACGAGGAGTGGAACTTCTACTGGGCGTCCACGCAGACCTGCCGCAACCTCTTCAGCGTCGAGAGCGGGTACCGGATGAACGACAACCAGCTCATCAACCACTTCCCCAACCACTACGAGCTGTCGAGGAAAGACTTGCTAGTGAAGAATATAAAGAGGTACCGGAAAGAGTTGGAGAGAGAAGGCAGCCCGCTCGCGGAGAAGGCCGAAGTGGTGTTGCCAGGCGGGCTGGTGGTCACTCGCTACGTGCACTTGGACTTCGTGCCGATCACCTTCGTGCTGCCGGCCGACTACAACATGTTCGTGGAGGAGTACCGCAAGGCGCCGCAGAGCACCTGGATCATGAAGCCGTGCGGCAAGTCCCAGGGCACCGGCATCTTCCTCATCAACAAACTCTCCAAACTGAAGAAATGGTCCCGCGAAGCCAAAACTCCGTTTCACCCGCAATTGAGCAAGGAAAGTTACGTAATTTCCCGGTATATCGACAATCCCCTTTTGATCGGAGGCAAAAAGTTTGATCTCCGTTTGTACGTGCTGGTAACTTCTTTCCGACCGTTGAAAGCTTATTTGTTCCAGTTGGGATTCTGCCGGTTTTGTACCGTGAAGTACGATACTAGCATGACTGAGCTCGATAATATGTATGTGCATTTAACGAATGTTAGTGTCCAAAAGCACGGGGGAGATTATAACAGTATACACGGAGGGAAGATGAGTGTGCAAAATTTGAGGTTATTTTTGGAGGGAACGCGCGGCCGGGCGGTGACGGAACGGCTGTTCGCGGCGATGCAGTGGCTGATAGTGCACTCTCTGAAGGCAGTTGCATCAGTGATGGCCAATGACAGACATTGTTTCGAGTGCTACGGCTACGACATCATAATCGACAATCAGTTGAAGCCGTGGCTAGTGGAGGTGAACGCTTCGCCGTCGCTGACGTCCACGACGGTGAACGACAGGATACTGAAGTACAAGTTGATAGACGACATCCTGTCGGTGGTGCTGCCCCCGGACGGCGTCCCGGACGTGCGCTGGGGCAAGGCGCCCGCGGCCGACGCGCTCGGGAATTTCGAGCTGCTCATCGACGAGGACTTACTGGACAAAGAAGACTCTAGCACCGGCCGAGGAGCTAAAAATAAGACCAAATAGACCAAAGACCGCCATTTTTACATATGTGTTAAATTAAGTTATTTGTAATTTTGACCATGTTTTTTGTGTACAAATAAATAATATCTGTCTAATCAAATAAAATAAAACTATTTGGAATGCAAGGTGTAGATGCATTAAACAGTGTTTCAAAATTGCGTCATTCATTATTCTATCAAGCCCGATACTGATAAAGTTCAGTGGAAGTGACCTATAAAAGCTCACCTTCTGATTGCATGCGGCGCCGCGGGCCCTGAATGTACAAGTACAGTCGACTCCACAACTTAATAGGTGTTGCCCTCATTAGGCAGCTGGTAGAAAGCGCAAAATAACGAAGAAGAGGCCGCCGGCCGCATACGACTCCCATTTGCATTTTAATGTTTTACTGTGGGGAAAAATAACACCACCGCCTCAGCCGCTCTATATGCTAAACAGCAAAGGACTTCCGACTAGTTTAATGTTGTACAAGTTTTATCTTTGCTCCCTCATGCATTATGCCGGTGTCGTTATCAACAGCAAGGAAACTCTTTAAATTTTTATGATTGTTTTCGTGTTTTCTTGCTTTTTTATTACTTTACCTCGTCGGCTCTCTTGTCCGAGTTCTTGAATATTTCAGCGGGTAAATTTGACACAATTTGGGCAAAGCCAAGTTTAAATGCTTGGTCACGTCGGTGGTTATATTTACCAAGACTCGTGCTCTGAAAGAATTGTCATCGTTTTAGTAGGATCCTAATAGCCCTTGTGTATTGTAAAGGAAAATACTTGAAGTGGAGCGCCGTCCGGAACAGAAATAGAGATACCCTCTTGTGTCGCGACGTCGCTCCGATACAAGGGGTTGTTAAAATAATATCAAACCAATAAGTAGCGAGGTGCTTGACACTCAGTGAAAATAATATCAAAATAGATGGGTATAGTAATATTGTAAATAAGATTGTGTATTTACCTTTATAACTTTCAATTACAAGACACAATAGAGTTTTATAGTAACCGATTTTACGGGATTCAACCTTTTAATTAATAAAAGATAGTTCTGTGTGACGGGAGCAAATAAAAAGTAAGGATATTTTTATGCATCACATACCTACGTACTAATATTAATTATACCGACCTAGGTACATGTTAAAACAAGAACACCCTTATTATGCGCTTAGATTTTTTTAGGTATGATTATATACCTTCCTATATGGTCCCACAACTGACCACAGGGCGGGCTAGTTTACATAACCACTTAACATGAGGGTCTGAGCAGACTTATCGCGGATTTTCGACCTTTAGGATTAGGGGCTTGTACCGAAATGCTAATGAGTTTGACCAACACTTTGACCCACCGCCGAAACATGTTGATTTGTTTTACATCGCTGAATACATTACGCTAAGCGTTTAAACCCACACTATGTTATTCTAATTTAGCAGTCAATGTTTTCTCAGGCGAAGGGCAGGTTTACCTTTATTTCAAATTTATGTCGTGTAGTGTTTTTGTTATCTTTATATTCATCGGAGTACGGTTGTTGAATGTTTAACGTACATTTGAAATTATAAGACAGTACGTTTAATTTGACGAAGCTGATAATGATGATTTTTGTTGTGGCGGTAAAGCTTACGGCGTTTTGTAAAGTGAATTCACTTATTAAATTAAATTAATTAATGAGTTTACTAAAAATATCAGTAGGTAGGTACATATCTTTATAAAAATATCTAGATTGAAATGAAATATTCTCTGGCTCATCTAGCTTTCTCTTGTGACCACAAAAATATGTTTAGTCTATTTTGTGTGAAAACCCTATGGCGGTTAACAGAAAAACATCTACCTACCATATTTCCAGCAGAGATCTTAAAGTTTTTAAAAAGTGTATTATGTATCTATGGACGAACAGACAGGCAGACTTGATGAATCTATAAGGCTTCCATTTTTTCCACCTGGGAACGGAACCCTAAATTTGGTGGCTCCCGAGATTACAAGGGTTGATTGGAACATTACATACTTACAGGAAAATATATTATCCTTTCGCATATTTTTAAGGATTCAAGATCTATAAAATACGTATATTAAAAGGAATGTGATGTTATTATTAATTTCATACACATTTATAAACGCTTCTACTGTACGCTATCTATACTTATACTCGTATTAGCATAATCTCGGCAAAGCATCAAAAAGGTTATCCTCTTTTTACTGTAAAGCTAAAATGTTAACACCTGTTAAATAAACAATAATTTAATTAAATTTGAACCTGACTAACCGCACCTCTCCTACACTAGCTATTGTGAACATTTGCTCATAAACTCATAATAGAGCAAAGGTGGTTTTTAACCAACAGAGCTGAATTTGGGAATTTATTTTATTGAATATTTTGTTCATTAACTTTATTGTTATTTATATATTAACAAATGAATACATACAAGAATGTTAAGACTCTTCAGTAACCGTTACCGATGTCACTAAAATGTATAATAAAATATTAATGTATAATAAAGAAGTGAAATGAAATTTATAGCTTACGATTAATTTAACAACTACGGTACGGTCAGGTGCAGAGAAACCTGACCCCCCTCTTATAGTAACAATGCTTCTGAGGGGGGTCAGGTTTATCTGCACCTGACCGTACCTATGTCTAAACAATAGAGATAAATCTGTACGACTCTTACAAAAGAAAATGCTTTCGCATTTATTCAATTGTTATAACTTGGTATAATGAAGACAAAGCTATTTCATTACGTATTTTATTTGTTTAAGAAGTAGAAAGTACTTATGTAGCCAAATGATGGTAATTTGGACTAGACAGAGAATTGGAATTGCTATTAGTCTGGTGAGTAAACAAAAAACATTTCTTTTGTTGAGATCACTAGTCAGTGTAGTCGAGTTTCAGAACTTCATAGACCTAACAGAGAGCTTGAACCAAAGTAGGTACTCAGACAAGTAATTATCTAGATTATTTTAATTTCCATACAAAATACAGGTTAATATAGTGTTCATATCTGTGATGTGTGACCGATATTGTTTGGCAAACATGCGTAAGTACCTACCTGTAGACGTAACCGTGGAAGTTTTGTAATTTTCAGTACTGTTTCTCTACACGCCTACTTCAAGAAGAGTCATCGCCTTTCTTGGTGTGTGACCAAGAGTTGGTGTGTGTGAGCATGAGAAGAAAATATGTAACATATTTTTAAGAGAGTGTTGACAATGAGACCTAAAAGACATGGCTAGATTGCCTGAAAGAAAATATGATTGAGGGTGAGGCGAATGAACGTATGACCGAAGCAGGTGGCAGCTTGACAAGACGCAAAAAGCCGAACGTAAATAAGAAAAAAAAAGTATGAAAAGGCTACACAGCCACCAAAATAAATATAAGATAAATACGTAGACTACCATAGACAGCGATTAATCGTAAGTAATAGACGTAGAGGCCACTGACGATGATGATGGAGATTTTTCTCTTTTTTTCAAGAGCAGCCCGCGACCACCGCCTCAGTCCGCCCCTGCGCTCGCAGTCAACTTGCCCAGACCACACGTTGCGCCGAATGCAATTTCAGCGCCAGATGGCGCTACTCGCCGTCCGGTAATAACTCCACAAACTGAGAGTTATGCGCTTTTGGTCTCACGACTTATTTACCCCGTTTATGGAACAACTGGCCCGCCTTCTTATTCCGGAGACAAATACGGTTCAGCGGTGAAACGGGAGAAAGGATGAAAGAAGGCGCTAAACTAAGTTACGCTAAGATCCTGCTCTGTAGAAAGCAAAAAAATATATATTGAGTAACCTACATACAATTTTTATTCAAAGTAATTGCTGCAATGTTCATCTTATCTAAAGTATATAGTTAGGTAATTTCCTTTATATTATGTTATTATAAATTTCCTTAGTAAAAATAGTTTACATTCGAAAGGTCACATTTACAGGTTTACATTATGGAATCAAGATCGTTACTTTCTCTAAAATACATCTCCTATTCTGACCTGCGAATCAAAGTACAAACATTTTGAGCGTAATGTGAATGTTTAATTTCTGTTTACGGAAATGTGGATTTCCGAGCTTCCAGTGGCGAGGCCACGGCGTGGTTGGAACAAGCTCATTACACATGACTTGCACTGTGAATTATAAACGGCATAGCTAATTTAAATCGTCAAATTTTACAAATACAAATAGTTTTCCCATAATTATCTCTCTTTGGAGATTGGGGTTCAAAGACGCTGTAGTTAGAAACTCAACCAAGCTTTACATATGTTATACCTACATTGAACGTTGTACGTGGTAGCATACTTTAAAGTCGACAGTTTGAATTTGCAGGAATCAATCAACGGTTCGAATATCTTTACCCCAGTTACTTTAAAAGTACATAGTCTTACAGTTTTATAATTATATTATTAAATATAATTAAAACACGACGATGACGATATTGATAAAAACATAACTATATAAGTACATAAGTAGAAGCAAGTATTATTACGTGGTCTTCTTATAAACTACAATACAATAGGGAAAAACGCAACAAACAGGATACAAACACACAAAAGGCAGGAAAATATTGAAGAAGGTTTTCTCAGGGGATTTTAGTAGCTTCGTCCAAATTGGATGGTCAACTAAGGATACAATGGCCAGCATTTTGCTATTCTCTGCGTTAACAGACAAACGGTACAATTGTACTTATATTGTGATCGATATTACAAGGTAGGTAGGTATACTAGAAAATCTATTTCTGTGAAAAGTCGGTTGAAAGGTGGTATTTAAAAATACATTTGTGATTTCAATCGGTACGATTGTTTTTTTTATGTTCTACTGTTTTTTTGTATCGTAGTTTTAGGAATAACCATTTATTGAATATTTTAAATCTCAGTCTAAATATACAGGATAAAATGTACAGCGTATTTATATCAGACTGCTTTTAGCTTTCATAAGTCCCTCTTGATCGGGTTTTGAACTTAACGCGGATCTAAAGCTCTCAGAAAAAAATCTTTACATCGCTTCCCCCATCAATCAGGGCTTATACTTGCGTAATGTTCTTTTTCTAACAGCATATTCAACTGTTTTTATACTTTGAAAATGGCTCCAATGCGAAAATAATTTCCTCCGTAGAAAAAGAGGGAGGAACGTATTGTATGTTAACATGAAACGAATGGAGCTGTTTTTGCTGGTGCGAGGGCGGGGCTGTTGAATTTCATATTAATTGCGGACTTCCTAATGTATGTTATTTATTATTATTATTGTTGCCGAAGCGTAAGCAAAATATCTCAAGATGAGACTCAAAATAATACTTTCGTTGACTTGAGTTGTTATTCTGAAACACAATGAATGCATAGACTAATATTGTTGAATGAATGTCAAAACTTAATATTATGGAAACATTTTTGTTTACATAATCAAATCAAAAATTTAATCTATTGTGTAGCAAACCAACGATCAAGATCTTAAAACATGGCACTGGAAAGTAAAAAGATTCCATCCACATTAAAAAAGTGCTCTCCAGCCGTCCCGGACAAGAGCCGCGTGACGTACTGCACGGACCTGGACAAGTCCGTGATCACCACGACGCTGGACCGCCGCGGCTGGCAGCAGGTGGCCCCGGACGAGGACTGGAACATCTACTGGTCCTTCACCGCCAACTGCCGGACCCTCTTCAGCATCGAGGCCGGCTACCGGATGCACGACAACCAGATGATCAACCACTTCCCCAACCACTACGAGCTGACGCGAAAGGACCTCTTAGTGAAAAATATCAAAAGGTACAGAAAGGAACTCGAAAAGGACGGCAACCCGTTAGCGGAGAAAAGTGAGGTGACTCTACCTAACGGGCAGGTGACTACTCGATATGTGCACCTCGATATCATTCCTGTAACGTTCGTGTTGCCGGCCGACTACAACATGTTTGTAGAGGAGTACAGGAAGTCGCCTCAGAGCACGTGGATAATGAAACCCTGCGGAAAATCACAAGGCGCCGGAATATTTTTAATTAACAAGCTATCCAAATTGAAAAAGTGGTCCCGTGAAGCGAAATCCCTCCTTCAACCGCAACTGGGCTCAAAGGAAACTTATGTGATATCGCGGTACATCGATAATCCCCTGTTGATTGGCGGGAAAAAGTTCGACTTACGCTTATACGTGCTGGTCACTTCCTTTCGTCCGCTGAAAGCTTATCTTTTTCAACACGGATTCTGTAGATTTTGTACCGTGAAATACGATACGAGTGTTACGGAGCTAGATAATATGTACGTTCACTTGACTAACGTCAGTGTTCAGAAGCACGGGGGTGATTACAATAGTCTCCACGGCGGGAAGATGAGTATACAAAACTTACGCCTGTACCTGGAGGGAACGCGAGGGAGAGCTGTCACCGACAAGCTGTTCTCAGAAGTGAACTGGCTCATCGTCCATTCCCTGAAAGCTGTAGCGCCTGTTATGGCGAATGACCGCCATTGTTTCGAGTGTTATGGCTACGACATTATCATAGACAACAATCTAAAGCCGTGGCTGGTGGAAGTAAACGCGTCTCCTTCGCTCCAGTCGACTACCCACAGTGACAGGATATTGAAGTACAAGTTGATTGATAACATAATTTCTGTGGTAGTGCCGAAAGACGGGATGCCGGATGCGAGGTGGAATAAAATACCCGAAGAAGATGCGTTAGGAGATTTTGATTTATTGATTGATGAGGAATTAATTGAAAGAGAAGACTCCAACCCTCGAAACAGCAAGTATCACCGTTTCAAACCACTGTGAATGTTTAATACTACACAAAATATAGTTTTTTGATTACAAATTGTTTATTAACTTATAATTTATATATTTTTTTACTAATAAATCTGCAAGTGCGTTTAGTGTACAAACTTCATTTTATTTAACAAAGTTTAGGCTTGAGTTCTTAAACCTTGTTCGGAAGTCTAAGCTGCTTTTGTGCATTAAATCCTCGTCGATGAGAACTTCAAAATCCCTCAAAGCTTTAGAAGAGGGCGTTTTGTTCCAACGCGCGTCGGGAATCCCATTGGGCGGCAAAACTACGGACAGCAAATTGTCTATGAGCTGGCATTTTAATATTCTGTCGTTCGCCGTGGTCGCGGTCATGGACGGGGAGGCGTTGACCTCTATGAGCCACGGCTTCAGGTTGTCGTCTATAATTATATCGTACCCGTAGCATTCGAAACAGTGTCGGTCGTTGTTCATTACTGACGACACCGCCTTGAGCGAGTGGACTATTAGCCACTGCATTTCTTGGAACAGTCGGTCGGTGACTTCCTTCCCGCGCGTCCCTTCAAGATAAAGCTTCAACTGGTTGACCCCCATCTTGCCCCCGTGCTGGCTGTTGTAGTCCTCCCCCTTCTTCTGCACACTCACATTCGTCAAATGAACGTAGACGTTATCCAGCCCCGCCACGCTCTTGTCGTACTTCACAGTACAAAACCTACAAAATCCATTTCTAAACATGTAGGCCTTTAAAGGGCGAAAAGACGTAACGAGAACGTAAAGCCTTAAATCGAATTTCTTTCCTCCGATCAGAAGCGGATTATCTATATACCGGGATATAACGTATGTGTTTTTGCTGGTTAGTTGGTGTTCTATGTCGTTTTTTGATTCGCGGGACCATTTCTTCAGTTTGGATAGTTTGTTAACTAGTAGTATGCCGGCGCCGCGCGACTTGCCACAAGGTTTGAGAATCCACGTAGATTCTGGATTTTTCCGATATTCTTCTACAAATGATTTGTAGTCTGCAGGTAATGTGAATGTTAGTGGGATGAAGTCTAGGTACACGTATCGGATGTCGAAGCCGCCTCCGTGTGTGGCAATCTTGTCTCTGAGGGCCACAGGGTCGCCTTTCTTCTCCAGTTCTTTTCTATAACGCTTCACGTTCTTCACTAGCAAGTCTTTTCGGACTAATTCGTGGTGGTTCGGGAAGTGGTTGACGAGCTGGCGGTCGTTGAACTTGAAGACCGCTGGTGTGCGGAACAGCATTCGGCAGCTCATTGAGTTGGACCAGTAGATGTTCCACTCGTCTAAAGGGCTCACTTGTTTCCATCCACGTGACTTGAATTGGTTTATTACCAGAGAGTTTTCAAAGTCGGTGCAAAATGATACTTTTCTATGAGAGGAATAAGTCATTGTTACGGTTTTTTTAGATTTTGGAAAATGCTGTTTTATGGTTTTATAAAATAGCGCAAGTAAGCGCAAGTAAGTTTTTTTAATATTACCTTTTCACAGACTACTTAGAAAATATTATTTTGACACCTATCGAGCGATCACAGATGATATAACTTATGATTTATGGGGAATGTATCGTGATTCCTAAGTATAATTATGATTAAGATAATAAAAGACTCGAATAATAATTCATGAAAGTACAACTATTCAACGCACTACACTGCTTCAGAAATTTACATACAGAATGTAAATGTTTGTCTATCTTAGGACGTACACTTCGCGTCAGCCGCACACAACACACGCTGTGGTTTGATGTAAATAATTACATTCTAAATGGAGGAACAACAGAGAGACCGTCTCAGTGAGCGGGACACACCGCAAGAAACAGCACGAATGATTCGTGTACAGCTTACATGGCCACGAAACCACGGCATTTTGAGTTAAAACGAAATTTTAAGCAAAACCAAAATTTACCTTTATTAAATAATAACAAACGTTCGATAAGTGCAGTGACTGAATTTTTTTGGTATTTTTACGATAGACAATATTTTTTTACTTATTACGTTTTTTTTATAAAAACGTAAAGTGAAGCCGAGAAAACACTACTTTTTCCCATAATTTGCCAGCGGTACATCTTTTCATCATTTACATCTACCATGTGAATTTTAACTATCCAGTTTTGTAAAAAAATATCATCAAAGATTAGAAGGCCTCGAAAGAGCTTTACAGCTGCATTCAGTTTCCAGGTGTGCTGCATGGTACAGCGTAGACGTTTGAGCGGTCCTTCTAGGAAATTCTCTCTGAACCTCTTGCAGGAAATTGGTTGTGTGTTGCGGAGGTTCAAGAAGTTATTTTTTATATTTATATACTTATGGCTTTTCTAGTATGTTGGTCTAGTAAATAAGTACTTTTGATTTATAAATAATCAAGGTCATCGATTGCAACAAAAAAAGATTTTGTAAGAAATGGCTCATTTTCTGTTTTGGATGATACGATAACATATTGATAGTTTCTTAAAACCGCTCTCTTGTAGCTGCAACGGTACCTTTGCCCCATCTATCTTCCCGACCCTATAATTCCATCGATGAAAATATAATAATACATCCGAAATAAGCTCGCATCGATCTTGTGACGATCGCGAAACCAAATCAACTAGAAAAAAATAGCCATCAGATAATATCGCAGCATTCTCGCTGACACGGAACTTCAAAGACTTCCCCCAACTAAATCGACGTCAATTCTGAAATGCTGATAAATCGTGGGGCGTGATCGAACAAGCTTGCGCGACTTCGCTAAATTATGTATGTAACACGGAAAACATTTTTCCGTTCCATTTTTTTCTCCTCTACTTGTTGGCTTATAGATGCAGCGTTGTACTGTTGTTTGAGATTTAAAAGATTTAGTGGGATAGTGGGTTTTGTATTTGAAAGTTATGTTGTTGTGATTGTCCTTTGAAGCGTTCTTGAAATAAACGAAACATAGAAACAAATGTAAGTTTCACTATATCAGACTTAACGAAAGATAAACTAACGGTGCAACCGGCATCAATGTACAACAAGTTATCAACACTTGTTTCGTTGACAGTTTCGCTGTTGAAACTTGAAACTGAACTTAGTTATGAAATATCAACACGAGAGAAACTTTTAGCTTAGTAATTAATCTTGAATCTTGATCTAGTTGGACTGTCATTTCGAGAGAACTAACCTCAAAACATAATTATTGTACCTACTTGTAAGTCATTTTTATTTTATTAATCCAGGGTAGATTCATTCCCTACCTTCAAGTTTTGCAAGTCTTTTAACGAAAGTAAAGTAGATAGAGGAAATTTCTCCACAGCTTATGAAAGGCATCGCCAACGAGGTATATTTGAAAGGATCCGTTCCACATACACACACAGTTGAATAGAATTTCAGGGGCTTGCATTTCAAAGATAAAGTTTGTAAGTGAAGAAGTACAAAATATAGTAGGTAAGTATTAAAATAGTAAAGTATACACAGTACTACACATGAGCAATGAAAAAGTTCCAGTGAAATAACTTAAAAGTACCAACTCGTAAACGGGAAAGACTTAACTTAATGACCCCGTTGGTAATATTAAAATACATTTATCAGCGCAGCGATTCATAGTATAGGATGTTACAATAAAAGCAAGGGCACAGCAAATTAAATTGAACTAAATACCTAAGTATATGTAGACGAACATCACATTATACAATTTTTTACATTTTCTATAGGTTATGACTTTATGAGGTAACTACCTAATCTTTTCTAATCAAATCCTAAAAACTCTTGTAACGTATAAAATCATTTTTTTAACATAAAGTAAGCAGGAAAATTACAAAAATGCTCGTGAGGAATAAGTCACATTACGCGAGTGCACGCACCGCTGCCTTCGATAAAATAAAAATTGCAGCCGCGATTGCACCTGAATTATGCATCCCCACTTTTTATTTCTTCATACAAATTCCGGGGGAACGTTAAATTTTCCTATTCACCGCCACATAACTCATGGCACAGAACGTAATAACGTTTTTTTGAGGATCATTCGGCTTACCTATTATTCGTTCTCGATTACTGTAATAAATAAAACGCGTCGAGATCGGAAAACGTTCGCTCGCTAGACTTAATCCTCGCAGGGGGCCGCTAAGCTTTAATGAATTTCGAGAACCATTATTAAATAATACTTAACGACTTAAAAATTGGGCTAAGTCCGTATCAAAGTGATGTACGATGTACGTGTAGATAGTACTTTGTGTGTATTACGCGTTGCAACAGGACTGCTCTAATAAGTGAAATGGTAACTTGATGTCTGTTTTTCTTGTGGTGTTCTACTGTGTTACATAACGGGAATACCTTAACGAAGTGAAACCAAGACATGATATTATGTAAAAACAGAACAATAACATCTCAAACGACCAACACAAACACAACAACATACGCTGTCTGAATTTCCGCGTCGGAAACCCATTGATCTTACCTAGCGCCTGTACCAATCAGAAAAAAATTTTCTTTCTTCTCCCACCCGGCTGAGTGGGAAGCTCTGTAAGATTTAGGGGCCAACTCGGTCGTACCGACTGGTTTCTAGCTGACCCGATTGGTACATACGGATGTTGGTGACCAGAGGCTTATTTATTTGTTGTCTTGTTTGTGTTATGTTGTTTAGACATTTCCTTTGCGGGAAAAATAGTAATAACGTTTGTCAATCACGCCTGACAATCGGTTTGGGGCGATTGGTTCTGATTATGTTCACGTGAGTAAGCAGTAAGCACCTTTATTTGATGGAACACCAGAACACTGTGTCCTCAGCTTTCCTTATCTATCCGGATACTTGTCAGTCCAGCAGATAATGATTATGACAGAAATACATCGAAGTACTTACCTACATTTCATGAAAACTGAAACTGCGGTAATGAAAGCCTTCAGAGGAAGCTCAAGCTCACGTTGTGTAAGGCGTTGGGCGTAAACATTATAAAACCCATTGTCCTTTTGTTCATTTTTCCACCCTTATTTTAAACATTCCTTTTTATTTAGCAGTACCTTAGCGATATAATAATACGTAAATAATGGTGGGGGAGAATAAATAAGTTCAGTATTTTCTTGATATTTTATGCGAAGTGGATTGTCACGTACTTAGGCAGTTTTAGAACGTGCCTGTTAAGTTTTTCTTTTTATCTGAAATGAGCATCTTATACTCTATCGATCTTTTTACTCTACTGGGATATATTTTGTGTAACTTAATAGGCACAATAAGCGTATTTTATGCTTTGCTGTGGTCAAGTAATCTAACATTTAGAAATATTAGGCTACTTGAGATAGAGGTAAGAGCATAAATTCGGTACGAACATTTATAGATAGTATAAGAACAATAGTGTTTTTTCTGCTTCAGACTTCAGAGATATATTTTTCGGAACGTGTAGATTTTTTTCCCTGGAGCCGGTATTTTATCCGAACGTTTCGTATATTTTTTATTAACACAACCTCTACATCATTTGGGAATATTGAAAAGAAAAACACTGTGTCGACTGACAATTTTACATTGACTTTGATTGGAGGTGTGAAAGAGTATGTCATGTTGTATAACATATTTATTACACGCACGTTGTGTCAGGTGCATGTCATTTAACCTAACAAACGCAAAATCCTCACCGATATCAAACAAGCGCATAATAATATTTTATATTAATAAATCAATTTTAATGGAACAACTCAGAATATATCTTTATCATTTGTTCCCACAAACCTGGGCTCATTTTGTCCTTATTCTAAGTGTTTGGAAAGGCGGTCATTCTGAACTACGTTAGAAAACTGAATTTAAGTTATTTTCTAAAGTCATAGAACAAAAGTCGTTTGAAATAACGAGCTGAGTAAGTTCGACTAGAAGTACCACTTTTGCTACATCTTGTGGTACATATGTACGTACACCGTAAAGGCTCACCCTAGTATTGATTTAACTAAAAAAAAATACGACGAGAGCTTAGCTGCAAACCATTTTATTCCAGAGTTCATCAACATTTTTCACACGTACTCTTATGATGTTCATTTCTTCGGCAGTAATTTACGTACGCACTTACACTGATGTGGTGTTTGATATATTTTTGTGTTAAATAGAACTGAGGGAGTCACGTACTCAAGTAATATTATTTTTATGTGATGTAGTACACTCATGAGCAATGAAAAAGTTCCAGTGACTAATGGAATGTCAATGGCAGGTGGATCTTTTACATTGCCCATGAGTGTATTTCTTTAATACTGATAAGACGCCCGAATGGCGTAGTGGTTAGTGACCCTGACTACTGAGCCGGTGGTCCCGGGTTCGATTCCCGGCTGGGGCAGATATTTGTTTAAACACAGATATTTGTTCTCGGGTCTTGGATGTGCCCGTAAAATGGCAATAGGCCCGCCCCCTATTACATTGGGACTAACATAACACTCTGGCGAAAAGTGGGTGCAGCAATGCACCTCTGCCTACCCCGCAAGGGAGTACATTAGTACAAGGCGGGAGTGCGTGTTTTTTTTTGATAAGATGCACTAAGTATTTGATAATTCCACACTGTTTAAATTCATAATATTATCGAATAGATACCAATAAATTTAACAATAAAACTACTTATATAAACTTGTGAGTTTCTAGCCGTGCATTTTAATAAAAAATATATTACAAGAGTGTATGGTGGTAACTAAATTTTGTACAATTTATTTTTCATCTTAAAGCTAAAGTAGAAATTTACACGACAAATTGCACGGTTAGCCGACGGAGATTGGTGATGAATTTAGATGCAGTACCGTGTATGTACTACGCCTAGGTCTGCCAGTGTGTAGTCTAGATTATGTAAGTACACTTACGAGCAATGAAAAAGATCCACTCACAATATCGACACCAAATTGACCCTAATTTCCAACACATTTAATTTAGAATTTGATAAAAAAAATACGTTAATATTTTGTTAATCGATGTAAGTACTTCAATATGCAGACGATGCCGATGTCACTAAGCTAGTTTTTTTCATTGCACGTGGGTGTATCCATACAGTATACTGAATATGGCCGTATGTATTTTTTGCAGTGAGTAGGTGTTTGACTACTTGTAGGTTTTTCAAAAATGCTATTGTCTAAAGGGGGTGAAAGAACTCGTTATTCTTAAGCACTTTTTTTCTCGACGAGTTCTACGACATTTGAATTGAACTAAGGGGAAAAAACAACACTCGTATTCTACGGTCTCTTACTCGTACATGCATTGTAACAATAACATGTACCAGTCCATCTACAAATTCATGAAAATAAAGAGTGTGGCAATTTTTATAATTTTCAATCATTTACTTACTTAAAGTTAAATACACGTTATAAATATAAATGATCTAGTCATTGATAATCTCTTGTGGTAGATTTGTCCTTATATAAAGGTAGTTAATCGATTAAAAACCAGTTTAAACAATTAATGATCATCTATTTCCGTTTCCATTCCATAACTTGACAGATGAACTTAAAGTTGCATTTGTTTTTTTTTATTACTAGCCAAAAGTAAAACACAGTGCATACGGCACTCGGGAGGGCCCGTTTCGCATACGAAAGTGTATAGGCACGGTGATAGATATTTTAATTAGACAATAAGGATGCTAGTCCAGTGTAGCGCGAATGGCGTGTGAGGATGAAATAGACCAATGAAATTGCCTAAAAACTCCTTCTTCTCTTAGAGCTTATCTTTAGAGGACAGTGATATAACTTAATTATTAAAATAAAATGCATCATCAGCATGCGGAGAAATAAAATGACCCTGCAAGCCAGCTTAGTGATGTACCACAAATCGCAAATTGATAAAGTTCGCAACGCCAGACTTCTACTCTCCGCAACCTATCTACGGGTAGGCTATGGAAACACATATATTTAACGCTCTTCAAAAGGTACGGATATAACATATTCTGTAGAGTCAGAAATTTAACATAGATATGTATAAAAAAAGGCTATGGAAATCACCTTTCGCTTCTCCGCACCGTATTCCTCGTTAGCCTCGCTCCTCATTGGTGGACAGGCAGCCGAGTAGGCCGCGAGGCAGCACTAATGTGATTGGCCGTGCAATCTGCATGTCGGTGGTGACGTCACGGCCCCACATCCGTGCCGGGAGCACCCTGTGGTTTGTGCGGCGCTGTGTGCAGAGAACTGCCTCCCGCGATGGAATAACCAAAACACAGAAACCTACATACTACAGCAACTACAGACAAAATTCATTCTTAGTAAGAGCTAGTAATACTTTTAACCAGATGTGTAATAGTAATAGTGTGGACCTCTTTAGCGGCAGCTTATGTTCTATTAGAAAAGATATTATAACTAACTTTAGTACGTAATATATACCAAATAAATAAGTAGCATAAGTATAATCTAAGTAGAATTTATTATTAGGTGAGTATGTGTTGTTATTGTTATATCGTCTCCATATGCGAAAACCTATAATTAGCTTTTCGTCTATTTATGTTTAAATAAGGTTAACTTGTTATTAGTATAAAGCTGTTGGTTTTCCATGCAATAAATTAAAATAAAATAAAATAAAAATAAATTAAAATAATACTTTAAAATGTTACGTTCCGAAGTCGCGATATCGCGCCTGACGATAGTAGATTTCTATGTCTGATTTGAAGGGATTGAAGCGTATGCTTTCTTGTTCGATTTTACATAATGTTTAAGATATTCATTAAGTATGATTGTATTGTTAATTCATCAAACGAATTTTGAATTAAGTATCGTATTAAAACTTCTCTAGAATTCGAAAGTACCTTTTACCATGCGCAGCATTATCTAAAACTGTGAATTCACTAGACGTTGGACTATTTAATTTTATTAGTAAGCACTCATGTAGGTATATTTAGGTACTTATTATAATAATCTTCAGCGTTGTAAGAGATGTTACTTCCTCATACAAAACGCTGAAGGGGATGCGGGCTGCTGTAATCGTTGTTATCCGAAGTTGTACGTGAACTGTAGAACACTCGTGTCTCGACACTGTTCTACACTGTCTCTGGTGTATCTATGTATAATGTCTAATGGATTATAAATGATGTAGAATGGTTTTCCAACAAGATATTGTTGGAGTTCATAATTAAAATTACTTATATCTGTGTAGGTTTTCAAAATTGCGTAGCCAAAATAATTTTATAAATGTGAACATAATTTATAAGTCTGATAATGCATAAACTTAGAAAATGCTCTAAGGAAAAACACAATAAACCAATTTTATCGATCACTCGATCGCTGTCGAAAATAAGTTTCGGTCAGTTGTATAGACACCATAGGCGTTTATTTTAACAGCGTATGCAGTAGCACTTACACGTTTACTATATGGCCTGTTGGCACCCCAAACTACATTGTTAGGTATAATGTTCCGTGTCTGCCAAAAGATTAAGAGCTTCTGGAAACTGTCCACTCAGGTAACGACTTTTCTACCCGATATTCCCCACCGCGTCCAGAGCGCGAGTGTAACTGTTGCTCTCTACACAATAAAATACTATATAATATAAGTATATTTATTGAGGGAACACACATCACATGTGTTACAATTTTAACAATGTTTCTACTATTGAACATAATTGTTCTTTATGCAGCACGAGATGGTCGTCAAATTAAAATTTCAACTCGATACCTCCTCGTGTTACCGAGATAAAGGCTGGCTTAACATACTTAGTTACTTACCCGTGTATTATACCTACTATACTATACCGCAGCAGGTTTCAAATCCTAATAAATTATAGTTTTCAGCAGAAACATTCAAAGAACCTTTGTAGCCGTGCAAACAATGGTGGCAGCCACTCCATTTAACTAGATCTATTGCAACATCGCGCCGCTGTATGCACTGCACTCGCCGGCCTGAATCAAGTGAGAGGTGGAAATCAATAGAGTCAGATTACAGGTACCAAGGTACGTACCAGGGGGATTTCTCTATGTGACGAAAAACTAAGTTTTGGTGCGCTGCTGAGCGAGCCACGACCAGAGATAATTATGTGAACCACGACTCTACATTGTATTAAACGTGCCGATTGCACGACAGCTCCCGTTCGTTCGTGTTTCGTCAGTATAGAGTAACCCTCCAGGGTGTCTCTGCACCAAATAATAATGTAGATAATAATATGTTTCAAAACAATATTAGGTATTTCATTGATAAAAAAAAACACAAATAACGAAAAACATTACCTTCCTGACAAGCTGAGTTCTCATAATGAAAGTGTTCCAATGTGACGACACGGTGCGGCTTCAAAAAGTTCAATAATAGAATTTCTACTTTGTACATAATAATGCAATATGAAGAAAAATATTTATACTGAAGTAAGTATACATAGAGAGTTGAGAGAGATATGCAGATAGCATCAATAGTAAGTAGAACCTACTTCTATACAAAACAAAATTATAACTTTAAAAAATATATTGTTAAACATAAATTGATTTCTGTTTATTTATTCCAAACAATACACCCAGCTTACTGATTCCTGTTATAGGTAAAGTAATATTGACAGTATCAATGTCCGGGCCGGCTGGTTCATTTGCCGAGTCAACATAGATTGCTGATAGCTCCACTACGGCTGTGATTCACAAACTCTCTACTAATATTTTTTGCACATTTTCCTGTTTTTTTGCAACACTGGTTTCCGTGACAATATCGCTCTTCCGGCGTTAATAAAGAAATATTTTCCTGCTGGACTCCTTTGCAGCTTTTGTTCATTTACCTTCAAACTCATATCATGCGAAAATAGCCTTTACCGTTACTATTTTATTTATAGGTACCTTACGGCTATTTTGGTCCAGATGTGCAATTTAATTTAGCACCGTTTAGTTAAAGCAGGCAGGAGGACTCCAGTGGGATCCCGGTCTAATTCGACGGATTAACTGTAAGTCATATTGATTCGCTTTCGAATTTGAGGCGTATTGTTTGGACTACAGAGTTCTCTTTCCTGTATCCACGTGTGTACTTTGTCAAGGGCCTCGCCACACGGTAGAATGCGTCTAGGTGTCCGTAGGCCTTATTAATGGTCGTACCTGCCAACTGACTAAGACGAATGGGGGCGGGCTGACCTTGTGTTGACCTGACACCTTTCCTTCTATCCTATTTGTTTTGGTTGAGTGCGTATCGCGCTTGTGCCGATAAGGTAAACAGGTAAGTAATTACTTAGGAAAGCGCAGGTTGCTCACTCGAGTCTCACTGGGATCGATGTGTATTGTCTCCCAAACGGATTGCTTGTCTGAAACAGAAGGCCGCGGCCTCTTTTTTCGTCTGTCGCTTTGCTGCTAGTTTATGTTGTATTGTTTTTGTACTGGGATAGTTTGTCCGGTGATTTGTAATTCACCTTATTTTTGTAATGATCAGTAGATTTCTACTTTTACTTACTTTAGGAGTACTTTCGGTCTATTTATTGGGTAGAATTTTATAACTGGTGTAAGTAAATCCACAATTTGAAATTTATTAGACTGGTAGTAATATAAGTTCTGACTTGACTTGTTAAAACGTGGTTATATCCGCTCCAAAAACTTTTAGCATTGAATTAAATAAACCGTCGGATTGCTTGCTCACGAGTACATACTTTTACCAACCATTTGTTTGCCAAAATTGTAAATAGAAGTTCGATGCAAACTGCACGGTTCCGTATTGCATTGAATCGAATAAATAACGAAGTTCCGAATTTCATTTGTTTTGCGCATTTCTTTGTTCTCCGCACCGATAGTCGAGGGAATGGTCTCGTGTACTGTACGTGTATAATGATGTGATGCTACGCGTCACTACGACACAGGGGTCGGGAGAAATTAATGGTTTCTCATTAGGGAAGAAATAATAGGATATTGATTTTATTTTTATGAAAGCATTATTTTCCCGCGGGTATAATTTCCTCCAGCTGGAGATCCAATACAATAATATCACTGCGAATTAAAAAAAAAAACAAACTGAATTTCTAACATCAAAAACCGTATACACAAGTATAATCATGAATAAATTTATGAGCACCGAAATAAATTAATCGGAATCTCTAGCGTGTTTGCAAAACAAAACCACGTAATCTAACTTCAACCCTTCCTTTGTGTGATTTTCCAGTGAATTTAGTTGACATGACTGCAAAAATAACTCTTTTGTCTTTGAAGCTACGGACAGTGACAGTAGCACACTCGTTATCACGAGACTTGAGGGAAAAGGTTGCTTTTATCTAATGGAAGCATCATAATATAATTTCACTGGTATTTTCCATGCGTTAGTACGAATATAAAGACTTTTTGTACCTGACAATATTCTAATACAAAAACATACGGCATAGCATATCCCTCCCCAGGTTCAAGCGTGCAAAGAGGTCTGTTTACTACTAAGAACAATGTCATGTCTAGCTAGCTATTTTCTTTCAGTCCTTACAAAACTACTTATAAATACCGACATAGTTTTTTTTTTGCTTAATTAATATTCGTAATATTTTTTGGCGATTACCTTAAATGATATCATATCATAATATGTATATAATACGTACTTATGTATACATTAAACCAGTTTAGTTTACTCTACGGTCCTTATCAGTACGACAGTTCTTACTTTTAGGCCCTCAAGGGTTGCTTTTATCTCTAATGGAAACACGCTTGTCACCGAGTACTTTTAACTTGGTTCATTATGAAAGTTTGAAAGTTACTTTGATCCTAACTGCTCTACTCTCGCAAACGTATGATTTTTTAAATGCATTATCGGTTATAATTAAAACATAAAACGGTTATAATTTAACATAATCATATTATATTTTACACACAACTAAATAGCGAATAAACTTAATCGACCACTCTAGGGTTTTTTTTTAAATTCTCACATTCTTGACAGAGGCCGGGCCAAATCGGTGTGATGGTAAAAAATGCTCATTTTTTTCCTGTGGAAAATATCTGAAACATTGGGAGCTGTAATTAATGAGGGGTTTCCGATTATCTCATTAAAGCTGTGCGGACGGCCGGGGCAATGCACTGCGTATTTACTTTGCTGCGGCATTTTGCGTCCTGTCACTCGAAATCAAATTATTATAATTTGGTTTTGCGGTCAAAGTACATAGATATTGATAGATTTTATTTATTGTCATTCTCATAATTTTAATTCAAATTAGACATAATATGATTAATTTGGCCTAGACTGTTTACAGGATTTTTTCCATCAAAGATGTTGGTAATTTGTCTTGGTAATTTGTCATAGTATCTCTACAATGCTGTCCAAAATCCATTTCCCGATAGCTAACGCATAATGTAACACTATGGACACACGCTAATGGACAGGCAGTGGACAGGGCACTGGAGGGTTACTCTATACTGACGAAAAACGAACGAACGAGAGCGGTCGTGTAGTTGGCACGTTTAATGGCGGCTGAATGGCGTAGTGGTTAGTGACCCTGACTACTGAGCCAAAGGTCCCGGGTTCGATTCCCGGCTGGGGAGAATATTTGTTTAAACACAGATATTTGTTCTCGGGTCTTGGGTGTTGATATTTATATTTAGTATCTATCTATCTATGTATTTGTGTAGATATATCAGCTGTCCGACACCCATAACACAGGTTCTGCCTAGCTTGTGGTCGGATGGCCGTGTGTGAGATGTCCCCACATATTTATTTATTTATTTTAATACTCACGAAATAAAGTTGTGGCTTTCACAGCAGCGCTCCGAAACTTAGTTTTTCGTCATATACAGGGTGTTGCAAAAGGGTTTATTAAGCCGTTATATATCTAAGCCCGAAAATAAAATCAGAATTTCAAAATTCGTGAAATAAAATATTCATTTTCCATAGAAACATTGTCGGTCACGTGATTTTTTACTATGGAGAATGAGTTTTTTTTCGTAGGTTTCGTCTTAGTATACTCTTTTTGCAACACACTGAAGAGTGACCCCCTCAGACGTGGCGTGTCCTACGACATATCATATCACAAAGACTGACTAAACAGCACGTATCAATTCCTAATGGCACAGTACATAAAGGTGTTTCATAATGGTGACAAGTTCGTCCACACTGAGAATGCCTTGTACTCACTTACTTATAGTGATGTAGCATTGAAAAATCTGTTTGTAGGTATACAAACTTTTAATATGAAGAGTAATTTCAAAAATATTTCGTTGCATGTATTTTGTAAATATAATATACCTTCGTCTGACATAGTTCATTACTTTAATGTTTCTGCTATGAAAGCGCGTAAACTATCTTATGAAAGAACTCAATCTCTGCTTTAAAATTTTGGCTTCAAGTTGGTTAAGAACATATATAATACTTGTCAAAAAAACCAAGTCTCGTAACTCAGTTGTTCTACGGTAAAAAATTGTGAGATCCATGTAATACCAAGTCTTATCCACGCACGCATCTCAATCTTAAAAATCTTTAATGTTTTATATAAATATATTGACTCGGCCATCGCATGGAAACACGTGTTAATTAAATTATTTAGTGCGATGACCAAGTCAATATATTTATATAAAACATTAATACACAAAGTTTATTGAACATTAAGAAAATTTGACTATAAGTGGTAGCACTGGTAGCCTGATGTGCTTTGTCCGTAGGTAGGTAATCCATCCTTTGCGGATTTAATTTGCATGACGGGAATTTTTTGCTCGATTAGGCAGGGGCACTACCGTGCGCCTATATTTACTTGGTGGGGGCACTACTGTGCCCCCAAATATTTTAGTTTTTTCTTGATTCATACACCAAACACTACTTATATTCCAAATTTGAAGCTTCTAGGTCTGCTAGAAGTGCCTTAGAATTTTTATGATCCGTGAGTGAGTGAGTGAGTGACAAAATTAAGAAACTTTGACCCGTTATAATTCTTAAACTACTGTTTCAAATTTAATGAAATTTGAAATATACCGTGTCTTTACAATGCCTGCATGGTTAGTGAAAATTCAGTCTTCTAGTTTTATCCACAACGAAGTTACAGGGGGTCGAAAATGGCCTGAATTGCTTCGAGAAAAGGATGGTACGGCCGTGCCGCTTTTTTGCTCGACTTGGTGGGGGCACTGTCGTGCCCCCAGATAAAATTATGTATAATATTATGCATGTCCGATAAGTAAATTGATCTATGCTTTCGGATCGGCATGTAAAGCTTTTGGTCCTGTGGAGTTATCTCCACCGATACATTATAAATTTCATTCCTAAGCGGCGTTGCTCGACTGTCAAACATCTGACAGATATATACAAGCTATGTCATATTTGACGGTATGATACGGCTAGAGAGAACCGTGTCGGTCATCCTTCATATTGTGTAATGAGAGAGATTCCTGTGAACTGCACATACACTTGGGCACTTAAATATTTACTCCTGCGTAGATTTTAATGAGATTGGTCTTAATGACAGAAGGGCATAAAAAAACTAATACACATGATGGTACATAAGTGATTGAATAGAAAAAATAACTATACAGCACTCATTTTTTTCATTTAAAAGCAGATATTAGTCTTGTCTGTTCAAAAAGGGACCCACAATCACAATGCCTCCAATATTATTAGGATCAAGTGGGTCCCTTTTCCGGATGGCGATCACAGAAGAGATATCAATATCACCTGAGAGTTTACGAGTGCTTTATGACACGTTCCTTATCAAATCAATGGGTATAACTTTATCATCTCTTCCATCCAAAGGTTGTCTGGTAGAGATTGCTATAAGCAATAAGGCCGCCTTTTTGTACTGTTTTTATTTTTAAGTTTTATTTTGTATATATTTTGTTCTATTTTGGTGCAAATAAAGAGTATTGTATTGTATAACTTTATCCTTGATATTTTAGGGCTTCTGCGTGTGATTTTAGCTCTCCAATCTCTATGTATGCCGAAGATGCCATCCGGTCATAGGGAGTTTTTACCATGTAAACTACATATTTTTTGTGTACGTACATAAATGAGAATCTCATAAAAGTAAAATTATTTCGGAAGCTTCTCACTAACAAGATGACATTAAATTTATTTGTGTGTCCAGAATACAATAACAAGCCGCTTGCAACCATTAATTCTAGATTTATTATGTTATCCGATTGTAGGACGCGGCTAAGTTCCGTTTTGGAAGACATACGGGCGGATAAGAGAGATATGGTATTTTATACTGAATTATTGGTACAAGTTATCTTACAGTTATGTGTTAGAATGTTTGTGAATCTTAGTGCCAATTTCTCCATAGTCGGTTATCTAATCGACAGGGATTGATTTATAAATTAAACGTCATCTCCATATAAAAATCAAGACAGATGTGTCAAAAGTTAACCACTACCTCCCTGGTTATGCTCTAACCGAGAATGGAGAAATTGGCACTTAAGGCATTGGTGTGCAATTACGCATAATATTATGTCCACGAGAGTAATCCTCGAAGGGAGTCACGGTGACTCGCGGGCGAGTAACCCGCTTTTGCTGTATTTAATCAATTTATTGTACTCAATCGATAGGCTCGTATCGCTATTTTGAAATGTTTAAAAGTAAAGTAGCTTCAAAAATCAGATTTTAGTAAAAATATTTTAGTACTTACACCCGTATTTATGGGAAATGTGTGTTTTGACTACCACATATATGGCCGGTCTTTATTCAATATGGACGAACCTCCTTGCCTATAATGTGAGAAATAACTTAAGTGCTGTGTGCAGCCGAATAAAGAAGGCCGAAATTCAATAACTGGCGAGAATTCAACGAAATTTTCCGCCGGCCGCTGGCTTGTAAACTGACACAGTAGGGAAGCTCATTAGGTAAATGTGTGACGTTACATGTTTAATAATATATTTTGAAGTTGAACATGCATTTATTATACCTACTTAAGCACTTGCAAACAAAATGCAAGAAAATATAAAATAAATTATAAGAAAACACGTTTTCCCTCTATTAGCTACAGCTTAAGTAAATTCGTAAGTACATAAGTATCATAAAAATGAGAACTTTTAGGTCAGCTTAAATCAAATAGATTGCACGCAACAGAGATTGAACACTGACAAATATTCACTATTAGTAGGTACTTACGTCTGCGGTGGGCCAGAAATTTATAGCCGAAACTTTTTAGTCGTAGGCTCCTAGCGAACAGCCGCCTCTACGGGATACTGGCTGTATAGAATATTTTATTCAATAAAACTGCAGATTGGGCAGTTTCTTTTGTAATAGCTACAGTACTCAACGGTAATTTATTGGTCTTATTTGAAAATGTGTTCACTTTTCCATTTGTTACAACAGTAACTGCGTAGTGCATTTTTTACATGTTCATGATTGTAATGACGGAAGGAGTATGTTACATAGATTACTATAAAAATGTAATATTTGCACAATAAACACTAAAATATTAATACTGCAAAAAACACATCGTAGTCAAAGAAATACAAATATAAATTAGGTATTTATCAGTAAAGACATAATATTTATCTCACATATGTTATTTGGGTGTTTCAAGGACCAATAGTAAGAAGAGGGTTCATTCACCGTAGGGTCACCATCACCACAGGGAGCTAATATTAGTTCCTCTCGTAGGGGCGGTCGCGAGTGCTAACACTCAAACTCAAATATGTATTCAATAGCATTGGCAGTTTACTTATCTATTTCCCTCACTGTGTTGATAGAAAGTGACGTCATTTTTTATTTAACACTTTAAGGGCGCCTTCAAATTAGTCGCTAAGTGTCGCGCGGCTGCAGCGCTGCTGCAGCGCTGCAGCCGCGCTGCTGTCAAAATCCATATAAATTTTGTAATTTAAAAGATGCGCGACTGCAGCGCCGCTACTACTTTTTTAATCTCAGATACTAAATTTACAGATTCTGAATGAATGAATCAACCGTCGATCAACTGTTGTAGTAAAATGATTTTAAAAAATACACTCACGAGAGTCACGAGTAAAGAAAAAGTTTAACTCATAAAATGCTGTCACCAAACTTATAATTTTAATAGAATATTAATTTACGTTTTTAGTTGAAAGAATTAATTCTGATGTGCAGTTCAAGGACCATGTACTTAGTTATTGCAGACGGCGTCAGTAACCTAGTTTTTTCCGTGTAGGAGTAATTTGATACTGGAACTTTTTCATTGCTTCCGAGTGTATCTAGATTCACTGCATAGTGAGATCTTAGTTCAGATTGGACCCTCTCAAAGCTGCCGCGGGGCCTTTGACAAGTCAACAGAAAACATTCATCAAATCAACTTCAGCAACGAATTGGAGTAACGTTACTCCATTACGTAAGTAACGTTATGCACGGCGGATATCTAGATTCGATCGACTCACCCGATTGGTTAGTTGGACTGCATTCAAAGAACTCACAGATTCTGTGCCAATTTCGCTGGCTTCAAAATTTTTAGGAGACTCTTAAAGAGAACAGTAATTAACCAATTAATTAGTCGAACTTTTAACGACTTTTTGATGGCGGATATTAATAACCGGTCTTTAGTTTGATGAATATTGAAAATTTACTGAATATGTACTTTTTCCATGTACAATATTAGCCCATACTTTTTCAGCCCATAATTATGTATATGGAATCAACCCAATATGTAATGGACCTCTGTAATGGGAACTTTCTGTTTAGAAATTAAAATAATATAACAATAAAATCCAATTTTTTTTTTGCACGAAAGACGTAGGTAGGTAGTAATACTACTATAAATTACCTACCTAGAGAGTCTGATATGTAAATACCAGCAGTAGGTAAGATATTCAGTATTCCAGTCTATACAGTTAGGTCTTTTGCAATTCAAGTCCCATTGGGTATCCACTTCAAATGGCTGTTGCATATATCTACAGAGGTAGGGTAAGCTACTTCGAATTACATTGACGAGCAATGAAAAAGGTCCAGTGGCATATGGAACTGAAAAGGTAGGAGTAACTTTTTAAATTCTCGTGAATGTAGATTATAATTTTTCTATAGACATGCCATCATTAGCGGACCATTTCTACTCTAAAGTTAATACCACTATAGAACAGATTACGCTATATTTTTGCAATTTTTGAGTTGGTTACATAATAAGGCCGGGCTTAGAGAAGCTTCCCTGTACTTATAAAAGTTATAATTAGAATACAAAAAAATTATAACTCTAATTCTAAAGTTGATGCATCAAGAGGAAAGGTTTTAAATAAAAGGCTTTCTTGTGGCAGTTAGAAAGCACCCCCAGCGTGCTCATAGAAAGATTTTTACGTCAGTTAAGTGTCACAAAGTTTCATAACTCGCACTTCAAAGCTCGGTCTTGTTAGCTGTGGACTGAGGGAGGTCAGGAAGGCTTTTCTTTGATACCTTGTAGGCTTAGAATAACTACAGAAACGGTATGTACCTATTAAAGTGAGAAAAAAATACGTGTAAGGCCAATTTTGTTGATACATTTACAACGTGACGTAAATAAAAATTAGGATACAATTTGGGATAGTAACAGAAACATAGTAAAAGACGATATTATTCTTATGTCAATGATTTTACGGTATACGAAATAAGATCTGGGGGCATATACTGAAGTAAAAAGGAAGTAAAATTTACGTAGTTGTGTCAAATTCAATACAATTTTTATCCAAAAAAACATTATCAATACAAGCACCACTATTACGTTTGTCGAGTCACCTTCTGTAGCTAGTTCTTCCTGTGAGTTGTAAAACTGGGGTATTGTACGAACGGCGGAAGATACCGAAGCTATTTGTTACTTCTAAGAATCAACAAGGGAACCGCTTGTGGTTCTGAGCTTGTTCTTGTTAATTCCAATACTTTTGCCTATTGTTGTACTTATTTATTACTTACTTGTCTTTTTATCGTATCTTTTTACGGTTCCGTACAGTTGGTAAAATGGAACCTGACAACCATCTGTCTGTCTTATAAGACTCTTTTATTTTAAATTTCTTATATAGGTTGGTACATTTGTTGATTTTAAAATATGCGAGTCATTAAAAATCTACCAATCTTGAAAAAACCTAAACCAATGCATGATCAACACTTTTAAGATACATCACAACATGAATCATGGATACGAATGAAAATAACATATTGTGTAACAAGCTAGACAATCTGTGCAATCTTAGCATCAGTCAACACGAGAATGCCGCGATCGTTTCCTCTGTTTGCAGTAGCAGCCAGTGTTGCCATGTACCTCCAGTATTGACTATAGATAGTACCTTCCTATCCTTGCTTATATCGATAGTATCAAATTACTATTGAACTTTGGTGGCGAGTAATTTTCTAGGGTTATTTCCCATAGTTATGCTTTTTATTCATCTAATCTTAATTTTATATGTAGTAAATTAAATATGATTTTGTAATTGAATTGAATTTAAAATGTGCCAATACTCCAAGTACCTCTAGTATATGCTATTGATAGTTTTGTTTGACGTGAACGGTACACAAAGTACCTACCTAAGTATTTGCTACCTTCTTATCTTAAGAAGACAACGCAACATCTAGCTTGCTCTTCATTTGCCTACATGTATAATACATATTTTCTTGGTCTACTTTGAATAAAAATTATTAATAAGCCCATTAATTGTGTACCTATAACTTTTAATTCAACTATCGATAGTCGAGCAACACTAGAGGGAGCCACGCATGCAAGATGCATCGGCCCGAGTGAGAGCTCCGCAAACTTGCCGCGCTTTAAATGAAATTAAACAAACATTGGTAAAGACATTACAATTGGTTCAGTACCAGTAGAGCATGGCACAAATCACATATTATTTGCATTAAAAAACAGTATTAAATACATACCATGCTTATCTTTTTCTACAGATACTCGTATTTATTCGTATGCTTGTGTACTTGCGTTAATTTTGATATTTATGTTATAGGCCTCCGCCAAACATATCTAAATACTGCAGTTTTAAATGTTAATTACAAAATCTGTTCAATATTTTTAATAAATAATTCTCCTTTATACTATAACACCGAAAGTTTGGATGTTTTTTACAGTTTCACACGACTGGATAAATTTGATGATATAATTTACTGTAGGAAACTATCCTGTAATTATTTCGTGATAACTTTTTAAGGCGAATAGGAGCCTGCGGGTTAGCTAGTAATTTAAAAAAGTACTGAAATCAACGTGATTAGAATATACACTGCCGGGCAATGAAATAGTTCCACCCACAAAATGTCGACAAACACCTTAATATCTCCTAAGATATAGAACCTAGCTTCATGAATTAAAAAGTTTAATGAAATATAGTTTATTATGCAAACATTTTTAAATGCAAACTCTTTTTAATAGTGTTCTTTTCGAAGCCATGGATAAAAAAAGATAAGAAGCAAAATTTTCGGGTTTGAAAATTTAGGAAGACATTTGCTTCGTTTTTAGTTGTGCTTTTTATTTCATTCTTTTTTTTGTCGTTGTGAAAGAATTATTAAATTGTTAAATTTTACGGAACTCGTACCCATAAATCAAGCCTGGATCACGCGAGGATTGTGCGAGAATCATCATCATGGTGGAAATGGGAACCAGGCAAAGAAATGCGGCCAGAATAATGGGTGTGTCTCATACTACTGTACGACGGGTGATTTAAAGGTTTAGGGAGACTGGGTTAAACCTGAGAAGACCAGGTACTGGCAAGCCAAGGTGCACAACAGTCCGAAAAGTTCGATTCATTGCGGAAATCATGTTAAGAAATCGACATCAGACGGAAGTAGCCGTTCAACAACAACTTCTAAAAGTCCGAATAGAGCCAATAAGTGAGTGGACAGTCAGGAGACGTCTTGCCGAAAGAAGATTAAAGCTTTACAGGCCAGCAAATGGCCCAAAACTGGAACGGCATCATAAAGTTGCCCGATTGCAATACGCTCGTGATCATACAGAATGGGGTGAGGACGAATGGAGCAGAGTGATGTTCTCAGATGAGTCAAAATTTATGATGTAGCATCATGATGGGAGGAAAAGAGAATACCTACAAACAGGAGAACATTTTTCGCAAGTATTTTTTGAAGAAAAAGTGGCACACGGCGGAGGCAGCTTTCACGTGTGGGCGGGTATCTCTGCAGAGGATCGAACAGCGTTAGTTTCAATCGAGAACGGGAACCTAACTACTGTGAGATACATAAGTGAGGTCCTCAATGAACATGCTGGTCCGTTTTTGGCCAATATGTGCGAGAATGTAATGTTCATACACGATAATGCACGGGCGCACACTGCTCAAGTTGTAAATGAGTATCTTCATGACGTAGGAATCCACTATATGGAGTGGCCAGCAAGGAGCCCCGATTTGAATCCCATTGAGCATGCTTGGGACGAGCTGGACAGACCTGTGGAGACCGAGTTCCACCTCCAATTACACTTCGTGGCTTGAAAGACGCGTTCATCAAAGAATGGGAGAACATTCCTCAGCATATGCTGAAAAATCTGGTATTCAGTACGCCCAATCGCGTAGAAGCTGTATTGAGAGCACATGGAGTAAACACCAAGTACTGAGTTATCAAAATACCATGTTTACACCTAATAAACGCATAATTAGTCATTTTCTTTATTTGGCAAATGTCCCATTTTTTTTAAAACTTTTTATTTTATTTTTTATTACAATATTTAAGTTTTTACATGGGGATATTCTGATGCGCAATTAAATATTCTCCAATATTGCAGAAAGCGTCATTAAGCTAGCATTTTCCGTTTAGGAGTAATTTGGTGTTATATCAGTGGAACTATTTCATTGCCCGGCAGTGTACATCAGATCTCCTTTATAATAATGCAATTTAATTTCTGCTCGTTGGTTAAAAATTGCGTCGAAAACTATTTCTACTAATTAAATAGATACCCATATCAAGATGACATAATGTATCCCGTTATTTTCAAAGGAAAACTTTTATTGTGTGCTGAATAATACAGAGCAGTAAATACTACGGGATATGTCATTCTATTTAAGTATAAGGGGCCCAATATTGACAGATTCTCCTTTCTTCCCTTTGCTACAATGAACACAAAGGGGAAGCCCTCTGGGATCAATGGATCAGTCACGCTTGAGAGGATCATACTGGGGTTCCGAGGTGTCTTTGGAAATGTTTGCGACTATGTGTGCGTATTTTGTATAAATACCTTGTAAAAAATTGTTATTTGCGACACATTATATTATGTATTGAAGCGTCCGTAGTCGGGCGGGCTTCAGTGATCGTAACTGATCACTGAGGTTAAGCAACAACTGGCACGGTCAGCCATTGGATGAGTGACCGATTTCAAGTGGTTCTTTTCTGGAAGCTTCCGTGCTTCGGACGGCACGTTAAGCCGTGGGTCCCGGTTGCTGCTTCGGCAGCAGTCGTTAAGCCTGGTCAGAGGCGTTCGGGCGGTTTGAAAACATCTTACAGTTGCCCACTTACCCGACAACTCTCTCAGCACAAGCTTGCTTGTGTTGGGGTCCACCGACCCGCAATAGGCCAGCGTGGTGGACTAGGCCTAAATCCTTCCTTCATTGGAAGGAGACCCGTAATCGAGCAGTGGGGATGATGGGTTGTGATGTGATTATATTATGTATTGCTGACATAGTTTTTAAGATGATTGCCTTCGTGGTCCTATAACGAAACCATTAATAGTGTCCTCAATACAGGTATGAACGCCAAAGCAATTGCTGTCCCAATACTGTTAACGTAGAATCATAGAGGCCATTATCCGTAGCGAGTGATCCGCATCACAGATTGCTCATTGCGCACATATACACATATATACAGTGTTAATTAAACCTTGCTCTGTGTAGGACGATACAGGGTGTTTCTTTATTCTCTGACAAAATACCTTTCAGACAGTATACACCGAGAATAGCGCGCTTCATAGTTGCGCGCTCAAAGAGTGCTGAGGTTTACTTAACATAATTTATATTGTTATATAGTCACAAAAAGTCGTGTTCCAGGCATTAATTAAATCGTCTGTGATAGATGTACAAGGCCCATGATGATGATGATGATGATTATTATGGCAAATATCGCAGGAATAGCACAAACGGATTGCTGTATAAGTAGTTTAACGCAAGTTTGAGAATGACCACTTTAGTCGCCACCTTTCGTCTTGCTATATAATATTTGCAACAACCTGTAGTGTAGGTAAAGGTATGTGCTCCACAAATTCAGAGCCTTAGTAGGTACTCGTAAAACATAATCCCATCAAAAACAATACTTGTCAAAAAAAAACAAGTCTCGTAACTCAGTTGTTCTACGGTAAAAAGTTGTGAGATCCATGTAATACCAAGTCTTGTCCGTAGGTACCTAGGTAATCCATCCTTTGCGGATTTAATTTGCATGACGCGAATCTTTTGCTCGATTTGGCAGGGGCACTACCGTGCACCTATATTTACTTGGTGGGGGCACTACCGTGCCCCCAAATATTTTAGTTTTTCCTTGGTTCATACACCAAACACTACTTATATTCCAAATTTGAAGCTTCTAGGTTTGCTAGAAGTGCCTTATAATTTTTATGATCGGTGAGTGAGTCAGTCAGTGACAAAATTAAGAAACTTTGACCCGTTATAATTCTTAAACTACTGGTTCAAATTGAATGAAATTTGAAATATACCGTGTCTTTACAATGCCTGCATGGTTATTGAAAATTAATTCTTCTACTTTTATCCACATCGAAGTTACAGGGGGTCGAAAATGGCCTGAATTGCTTCGAGAAAAGGATGCTACGGCCGTGCCGCTTTTTTGCTCGACTTGGTGGGGGCACTGCCGTGCCCCCAGATATTCTGATATTCAGATAAGTACTATTTGCAATAAGTAGTCGAAGGTTTAATTAAACCTATATAAGAAACAACGTACATAGGTACAGTTGTGGATGTGGACCTTATCATTAGTAAGCCATATCTGTCACCAGCAGGTCAAACCAACATTATTGATTGCTATAATTATTATGTACCTAATATATCATGGACGTATCCAATAAACGTATAAGTAAGACGCCGATGTCGCCGATACATGCAATACTAGAGTATTAATAATTAGCGTGGAGAAAGAAAGAAGAAAGAAATAAAATACAGTAAGTATGTACCTATGTACAGTAAGGGGCAGAGAAACCTGACCCCCCTCAGAAGCATTGATACTATGAGAGGGGGGTCAGGTTTATCTGCACCTGACCGTACCTATGTACATAAAAGTAATTAGAAATAAGCTGTTACCGGCTTCTAGCTTAGCTTGATGCTATGACAGGCCATAGCATAGTTTTCAGTTAGAGCCCAGGATGAAGTTTCGGATTTTTTTTATTCCTCCATTAGAGAACTTTTTTCCTCCATGACTAATAGAAAAATGCGTATGTTAGTAGCCTCCCCGCATAGTAATTAATAACTTTTGAATAATTTTCGCTAACGAATTGATAGTTTGATCATTAATTTGCAAACGTCTTCTGTCATTTGTTTTATGGAAGAGCCAGCTGAGGCAAGGCAAAAAAATGCGAATAGTATCCAGACTCACACTAGTATCGGACATTTCTGCTACGCTCTAGTCAGGAATTTGCATCGGCCGAGTCCGAGAGTGCTGCGAAAACATGCCGCGCTACATCTGGCCTCACATTTATATACCTCTATTATAGGTTATTTTATACGTTATCAAATAGAGAGAGAGTAGAGAATTTAGAAGCTTAACCCATGTGTTTACATCAAAATGCTACAAATGAACCTTGTTTGCGGGATCCTGCATTTCCAACAATGTCGGGATTTCCGACAGCAAACACAATGTAACCTACTAAATTAATGCCGCAGCTAATTCAGATGCAGCTAGTGCTTTCAAAATATTTTCTAAAGCTGAGTGTTCTCAAGTCGAGTGGGTACTGGGTAGTACAAATTGCAAGTGAGGATCACGTAGCAATAGTAAACATCAGGAAATTACTCCACCGTGCTGGTTTTATTGCACAACTGATGTATCAGCAATAATTTAGTATTTTACCCTCGCTTTTTATTACCCGGTAACTTTTATAACTATTGGTATAAGTACCTGCTGCGGTGTTCAAGCTGTTTCCAGCTTAGTAAAGGTACAAATTACACTTTAGATGACCTGACCTGAGTCACGCCCCATTTGCAAAAAATGTATTACGCCCATATTTGTGCAATTTGATTACTGTCAAACCGTTTCAAGTTCCACCAAATGACTGCCATTTTACCAATTAATAAGGTCAAAAATCTTGCAACAGAACCAATTCAAAGTAAGGCTCAGTGGTGTGGTGTTGTTTGTCGAGCCGTTTTTTTTGTACTGACGCTCCAACTAGTTCGCATATTGTTTATCTAAGTTCAAACACATTGTTTTTACCACCATTACTGTTTACGTAACGTCAACCGTGACGTTTGTTTCACTTTACGATCTCGCAGTAAAACCAGTCTGCACAGAGTTTTTGCTAACAAAACATAGTAACAGGACCATTTAGTGAAGAGCTCGGACATTTCTGGCCCATTGTCTGTTGTGTTATAGGAGCCTGCTAGGTCCGTAGTTCCAATTACGCTGGTGAAACACAGCTCCAAATTATACTGCCACCGGACTCTGATGATTAGGTGGCGTTATTGTTACAATGTCTAGGAACTGTTTGGACATTAGACCTAGGTATTATTCAGTATTTAGAAACGAAATAACTTAGTAATACGTGTACAGAGAAACTTGGTCTCTTTTAATTATACCTAATACAAAAAGTTTGTACTTGTGAAAATATGACTGTAATATCAGGTCGGGAGATCAAAGTATACATCCGACACACTGATAACTATAACTTCTCTGAAATATCAAAAAATATTTTATTAAAAGTAAATTCTTACAGTAACAACTCAGGTTATTTTTAAATTCATAAGGTGATTCTAACGTCAACTTGTTCTATATTTTTCAAGAAGTGTCAGAGATACGTGTAGGAGACCGTCTGAATTAAGATCAGTTTTGCAATTTACTTCATTTTAAAGATAAAAGAGAGTGGCAAAATCCAAGAGAATAGCTGGAAAAATGTGGAACCTCAAGATAAGAATATTTTCAGGGTTTACGGTAAAGAACGTGTGTGCTCTGTATACGTATAAACATAATAAAGTTAGTCAGCCATTTACATATCTATAGTTTGACGATAGAGCGGTGCTTCCATCATTCGACAAAAAAAATTACTCTTTCTATTGTTATAAAAACAAACGTACATCTAAGCTTTAATAGTGCCCACAGCTATTCATGTAGAAGTACACAGACAGAATTCTAACTCACTAATCAATATTGGAACAATTCGGCTCAAGCTGCCGCTGGGAAGGTGGACACCGCACTTAATGAGACCTGTCGGCTGGTTACAGGCTGCTTAAAACCAACTCCGACTGATAAACTATACCTGCTCACTGGAATAGCACCTCCAGCGGTTCGCAGACAGGCCGCTGCGGCTCAAGAGCGCTGGAAACAACTGAATGACTTGCGCCATCCTTTGTATGGTCTTGCTCCAGTGCAGCAGCGCCTTAAATCACGCAGAAGCTTTGTCAAAACCGAACCACTGACTAACGAGACAGCGCAGGAGTTCAGGTTAAGCCGCTGGAGAGCCGATACTTCCCACCTGCGTCGGTTTGTCCAGCCAGCCGAGGAGCTGCCTGCTGGAGGGGGTGAAGAGTGGTCTGTATGGAAAACACTAAACCGCCTCCGGGCTGGCGTTGCCCGGGCGAAGGACAATTTAAGGCGATGGGATATGCTCCCAGCCAATGCCAGCACTCTATGCAGATGCGGAAGCCTCCAGACTACGTCACATCTTTTAGAGTGTCCTAATGCCCCAAAGTGCAGTCAAGGAGACCTGATGAAGGCCAATGATCTCGCAATAAGAGTAGCAAAACACTGGAGGAAGTTAGCTTAGTGCATTCACACGATCGAAGAAGAAGAATCAATATTCCACATTAATTTACTGGGTAGTGCATTCCTTGAACATAATATAACTAATAAAATCGCCGAATAATAATTAAATTCCAACCTGTTGTTTAATTATTAACTCGAGATTGTGTGAATTTCGATAGGTACTATGTAGACATAGAGTGTAGAAGAGTGTAAAATTTAAAAATTACTAGAGTCCGCGCCGAAATATTTATTATTATTATTTACCTAAGACCTACTCTTTGGCACTCTCATAGAACTACAAATGTTTGATAATAATTATGATATGCTGGGTTAATTCCCCGGAATGAAGTTGTGACGCACGCTCTAAATCAGTGATCAATGTACTAATAATATCAACTAAAACATGCATGCATATTATTATAATATGGTCTGTTAAAGCTACCTACCCCATCCCTTCCCCAAATCCCCATCCATCCCTTTTTTGCAGCATAATCAACTTCCGTTGAAAATGCCATTGAAAGCTTCCATGGGGAAAATGTGGCAAACATGAAAAAGAGGGGAATTATTCTTGGAAATTGACAGATTTTATGGAAATTAATAGACGCTAAAGGTAAAAAATAAAAGTACTACAGGCTTGTAGACCAATAAGGGATCGCACTATGTCATTATGACCGCACAGAGAAAAAGGCCTCTTGTTAACGACAACGGATAACGGCCCGATAAGTTTAAGGCGAGCATTTTCAACAACGGGTACCTAAATATGTGTCTTTCAATAGTATGTAGCTCTACCGTGGATGGGTTCTCGGGCAAATATTTCTATTGGTGCATTCAGGCAAGCCATATGAAACGATAGGTACGTTTCTTCTTTTGCTAGCGGTGTTGTGGGATCCACACTGTACGGCTCTCCGGGAAAAATATTGTTTGAATAGAATTCCATTTATTTCTTGCAAGATTTTCTATGAAACAGTATTTATAAAATGTTTTACATCACCTTTCCATTCTTTTTCTGTACATGGAAAACAAAGCACTGAGTAGAAAATTCGCAGATTTAAACTGTATTTTTTGGGAGTTGCGACTCAATATTACTTATTATTAACACCCAAGACCCGAGTACAAATATGTTGTCTATACAAATATCTGCCCCAGCCGGGAATCGAACCCGGGACCTTCGGCATAGCAGTCAGGGCCACTAACCACTACGCCATTCGACCGTCTCATAATTTATGGTCGATTAACTTATTTAAAATGTATAAGTAAAAGATGTAACTTATCTAGCTTGGCTCAAATGTACTATTAATTATTCTGTAAAGTCATTTCCGTTTGTGCAAAACACAGACGAACCAAACGTGAAAAATTGAGAAATTCAGAAACAAATTCCGCGCGACATCGGCTGTGCGAACGGAAATAATCCAGTTTTAAATCCATCTTCGTTTTTCTCCCACTGCCTTTTCACTGGGTTGGTTTTCACTGAAAATCAAGCAAATCTGAACTCTGTTCTCCGTGAGTAGAGTCACAAACTGTGATATTACACTTAATTCAAGGGACAAGATTATGATGAACGAGTTAAATCTGTATGTGCAGGTGGCGGCGACAAGATACAGAGATATCTCATACCAATTTTACGATTCACCAGCGACCCAGCGCATCCTTTTTAATAATGAATGGTTTTACACTGCATTTCGTGTGAACTCCTATTGGAATAGCTTTTACCTGGAAATATGACTTATTTCATAACATTGAATGAGTACTCGTATATTATATATTATATTCAATAATTTTTCATTCTTAGCTTCCCAATAATTAATCTTTCCAGTACTTTGATACACTTTAACGACGCGACGTGGCTGGCAGTCAAACAAAGAACTACGACGATACAATAGAACTTTGACAGTCGCAATTAGAAGAGCAAGAAAATATGAGAGAGTGTGGAGTGAATGAGGAAATGACAGAGGATAGGGTAAAATGGCGTGACATGACCAACAAAGCCGACCCTAAATAAGGATAAGGCAAGGAAGAAGAAGAAGAAGAAGAATTACACCGTAACATTTTCCATAAAATATGTATGTTTTTGTTCGGTATATTATGATAGCGAAGGTCATTTATCAAGTGGTAAGTATAACAAATTTGTCAGCCCCCAGTGCCCCGCGGCTTGCGACGCGCCACAACAATTATTAATGAACTCATGGACTCATCTTCCAAAGAGTAATTAGGGGCAGGGAGTGTAACAGGGAAGGTTTTTGTTTATCAGGTGCCCGACTTGATAGTGCTTTTGAAAAGACTGAGTACTTGACATCGGACCTAGAAAGGCTGTGAAAGCCGGCCATTAAAAAGGCTGCTTTTATTACAGCGTTCTTGTAAGTTTTGCGACAGGCAAAGCAATGCGTAAGCCGACGTATATGGTATATAATTATTTGAAGAGAGAGAAAAAATAAAGGTAGATTCTTGTTAGAAGGTTTACATAAAACTCCATTACATTTTCGTAAAGAGCAATTCCAAAAACCAAACCCAATATGAGAAAAAACATTAAATTAACGTATTTCCGTTTGTTTTATTAATTTTCCGGATTGAAAACCATTACAGTCCGCAATAATTGTTGAATTAAATTAAAAATGACACGTTTTAATTAATTGAAGTCAATAAATGTCGCTCATCTTCCGTACAATTTCGTGCTTAAATTAATTAATAGTGCTCGCGTAAATCAGAGTTGTGAAATCGTATGTTCAGGGATGTCACTGCAGCTCGCCATATGTAGAGCGCTGCCATGCAAATGCCGCATCTAATGTATCGCAATAGAGTTGTTGTTGGGTCAGTCTTAACCCGATAGAAGGCAAATCAATAGCAACAAAACCGTAGGATTTGTGATGACTGTGTTACCGGTCCAACAACCAGTTGTTTCTTTCTTTCTTTCTTTCTAATTTATGTTCTATTTATAAGTAAGAATTTTTATTCACTTATCAAAAAATACAATTATCAATCGCCGCTAAGGCATTAAGACCTCTAAATCAACGGGATAGAGTAGTTATCCTGATTATGTGCAGCCCTGGATGCATCCAGTCTGGTCCCAGTATGTAGTCATTACAATCATTATGTGCTTACTGATAATCAGTGTCCTGATCCGTTGAATCATGCCAATGCAACAATTAGTCATCATGACTGTGACTTTTATCCAACATGGAGAGCTATTCTGAAGGCACATTTTTTTTATCTTAACATTGCTAAAACTTGATTCTGTCCGCTTGAAGATGGGATTTAATCCATGTACCAATCAATCATAAAGTAAATTTTTAATGAAGAATTTTTAGTTTGTCATTGGTAAATTTAAAAGTGGTGCCTTCAGAATTGCTTTAATTATTTCGGTAACCATTGCAATAAAAATATGGAATTTATATTAAATTTACTTACAAATTATGTTCTACGAACAGTTATTACGGACTTGCTTCCAAGAATTCTTGCTTATTTATAACATAAATTGCCAAGAGAACTGTAAGAAAAGTTAAGAACTACATTGTTTTTACATCAGATAAGTGAAGCTCCCATTCATTCACAGTGATTGACGGTTGCTGGTCTCAGATTCTGAACGGCATCTGATAGAGTCCGACAATGCTAACTTTGCAATAAAAACAAGTGCCAACTTTAAAAAAGGTACTTATTAGAGAGCAAACGTATGATGGTACGGTCAGCTGCATCTGAAAATGTATAGTATTGTTTGTATAGATTTTTCGCAAATTTGTTCAGAACCCCGAAATCTTAACCCCCTCACAATCACCCTGTTTCAGCTTAGTACACCAATTTTACAACACCCTGTACATTGACGTGATCCATTAGGAGACGGCGAAGCACCCACGTGTCATATACGGAGCCAAATGGACAACATTTCATTTTCTTTACCCTATATTTTTAGTAGCTATTCGGAAAGGTTATAAAAAATTAGAGGACCCGTATTTTTTAATTTTGTATATACATTAATTTTTGCATGTTATTTTTAACTTTAAAGTTAATTATTTTAAAACCGGAAGTGACATCACATATTAGGCTCCATTTTTATTTTTGTCTATTGCCTTAGTCTCGAAAAAAAACATAAATGACACTGACAAGTGACATTTTAACTTTGTTTACATGCCAACCAACAAATGGGTCATTTTCAAATGACATTGATATTTCTGATTATACAAAGTAGGTACTTATCATGTAAAAAAATAAGCAGAAGCATTTTTTCAGCTGTGTAGGCGGTGGCATGCTCTGGGACATATTAAATAGAGGTCATCTCTTAATAAGTACTAACCATTTTATATGATAAATTAAAAAAAATTGTCAGAAAGTGTCAGAACAGAATTTATGAAAATGACCCAAATAAACAACAACGACTCGATAAAACGTCAACGTCAATCAAAAATGAAAGTGACAGTTACTTTGTTTTTAAATCTATAGGCTTTGATCATCAAAATGCATCGCACCTGATGCATGACGTCATCAGCACTTTTTTACTATTTTATGATTTTCTCGAAAATTATACATCCAAAAAATACAAAAACATTTTTTTTGTGGCCTTGAGAGCTAAATCTCGAAATGGTTTTCGATTTATAGCAGCTTTAGTTTTTTGAAATGTTGTCCATTAACTTGGCAAATGGAACGATGACGTCATAATTGTATCATTAATTTGTATTGTTGATGAATGTGTGCGATAAACGTCAAGAACACGCACGTCTTTGGAAGATCATAGTTATTGTTGTTTTACCTAGTATGTATAGTGACTATCCAGTCAAGAAATATTTTAACTTTCCCTAGAAACTACGTCCTAGATAGTTAACAGTCAAAGGTTTAGAGTTTAAAATCTATATAGCGTAGATACATAGATTTTAAACTCTAAACCTTTGACTGTCTGTCTGACTGACTGTCTGGCGCCAGCAACGCATCCGTATTGATGATTCATATTCTAAATGGTGCTGCACCAATGCTGGCGTACCGCAAGGTGGCGTGCTATCCCCTCTCTTATTTGCTATCTTCATTAATAGTATCTCAGAAAATCTGTCTTCTTCCTACCACCTTTATGCAGATGATCTCCAGATCTACACACAGTCCGTTACTTCCGATCTACCACAAGCAATTGCAGCCACTAATAATGACTTAAACCTCATATTAGATTGGAGCAGACGATATGGACTTAAAGTTAATCCCACAAAAACTCAATCCATTTTAATAGGCAGCTCTAGATTGTTGTGTAATGTTGATTATGCTGATCTACCATCAATTATTTTTGATAATGTGCAGATTCCTTTTGGAAATGTGGTTAAAAACCTAGGTATCTTTATAGATAAGCACTTGTCTTGGGGACCACAACTAGATTCAGTCAGCCGAAAAGTGTTTGGTTCAGCTTCCTCACTTAGGAGATTGCGTAACTTCCTTCCTACATCCACTAAGATTGCGCTTTCTCAATCTTTATTACTTCCGATTCTTGACTACGCCGATGCCAGCTATCTTGATCTTACCCAGGAGCAACTTAACAAGCTTGAGAGACTTCAAAATTTCTGTATACGGTTCATATTTGGTTTGAGGAAATATGACCATGTGTCCGAATTCCGCTCAAAACTCAAGTGGCTCCCTATTCGCCTTCGACGGAATGCTCATATCTTGTCGATTCTGTACAACATACTGTTTAACCCAGCGTCGCCACCCTACTTAAAAGAGCGATTTCAGTTTCGGGATAGCTCGCACAACCGAACACTCCGGTCTGCCTACAATCTGAGGCTACAAGTGCCGCCGCACAAGACTGACTTTTACAGCCACTCTTTCACTGTCAAAGCAGTGGTACTCTGGAACGCTCTTCCCGAGGAAATACGGCGTGCACCTTCTATTGCCTCATTCAAAGATAGGGTCAGGATTCACTATTTAAATTCACAGGATTCATTATTTATAATTCATTGAACAGTTGATTATAAATATAGGTACCTAGTTAGTATTTACTTATGTATTTATGTAAACGAGTTTATGTAATATATAATATGTAAGTTTATTATAGGTATATATATATATATATATATATATATATATTTATATTGTGTTGTTTTATTTATTTATATAGTCTATAGTATGTACTGTTTAATTAGTATACCTTGCACCTCTACTCCCATTAACTATGTTAAAATTGTCTCTTCCATCCAAAGGTTGTCTGGTAGAGATTGCTTTAAGCAATAAGGCCGCCTTTTTTGTGCTATTTTATATATAAGTTGTGAATTGTAATATTATCTTTAATGGTGCAAAATAAAGAGTATTCTATTCTATTCTATTCTATTCTATTCTATTCTATTCTAGATACACTTACTTAGTTAATTATATCTTATAACTTTAAGTTAATTTAAGTATTAAAGTTTCTAAAAATACTTACATGCCGATGTAACTGACCTGGATGTGTTACATTATTATTTTACTAGATATGTTATAAAAAAGATAAATAAGTTATACTTTATTGTGCACAAACTTAGAAATTAGAAAATTAAAATCAAAAATCTTTCATTTATCTTCAATTCAATAAGAAAAGAAAGCAAAATATATTATGCATACATAAGATTATAGATCATTTACATTGCAAAACCGTAAAGGCAAAAAAAGAGGGCAAACGAACCAAATTTAATTTTTCAATGTCAGCCGTCAGGTTAGTAATTGTCAACTTGTGTGACGTTCCATGACATTTCTCGTGGCTTCCCAATTCTGGACAGTGCTATGTTAAATTACCGTATAGTTACCTACCTATTATATGAATTTAATACATATCATCGGTTAGGTGTATATGCATACTATGGTAGGTACACATTTTACACTCACGGACAATAAAAAGGTTCCACTGAGAAAAACACCAAATTAATCCTAAACGGAAAAGGCTATATTAATGAAGCCTTCTGAAACATTGAAGTACATTTAACAGAGCATCAGGATATTACCAACTAAAAACGGTAATATTTTGTTGAAATTTTAAATTAAATGTGTGAGAAAATTGGGGTTGTTTGGTGTCGACATTTTGTGAGTGGAACTGTTTCATTGCCCGTGAGTGTAATTGGTCTAATGGATTTGTAATGTAACGGATTATTTACTTTACGTCCGGATCAAGCTGCTTTTATTTTAATGTGAAAAAGCGGAGTGTATATTTGCATAGGAAAGCGTTCCGCGGGATTGTTCACGCAGAGCCAAATGAATTATTACGCTTTAGACTACTTTTAAATATTACGACAGCTTTTGAACGCAGACGTGCGCAATAAATTTTGATGAAACTTCCAACAAGGATCTGGTCTGGCCGAGTGAATTGAATTAAATTTTCACTGCACTGTTATTCATGGCAGTAACAACAAAACTGAATATGAAATGTTTGTTAATGCCAAAGAGTTGTTTTCTTATATAAGTAATATGGCTGAGATAAAAGCCGTTAAGTCACTTGTTTCATATTCAAATCTGGTCACAGTATCAGTATCATCCACTTATCAGGTCACAGTATCCGTAAAAATTAAGATGTACTTACTCATGATAAAACAGAAATGTTTTAATTTAATTCTATGGATAAAATACAATATTTAATATAAACACTATCAATCAATCGCAAAAAGTAATATTTAATATTTTTAATTTAAATCACACCCGAGTCCGCGTTGTTCTATGCTTAAATCTAAGCTATAAATTGATGAGTAAGAGCAACGCTTTCCAAGAATGTGTCTCCTACTGAGTAATTCGATGATACAAATTATCCCCAACCCATTAAATACACTTTATTACAACTAAAAGCTTTGTAGAAACGGAACTTAAAGTAATACAATTTCTTTCAATTATCTACACCAAAGAGCACGGCATCTAATTACGCGAAGCGCCCATCGAGATTGCTTCCCGAGCTCCGTGAACTACGTAATCGACTTACTGTTACATCCTTTCACACCTAAATGAAGACACAAGCTGTCTCTAAAGCTGAAAGCTGGGATTTAAGTCGCACAACACGACTGTAAAGGATTAGTACACACACACCGCCGCCCGCCCCGTCGCCTTTGTTTTAATAGCCTGTTCCCTGTCAACCTAAATCCCGTATGATTTAAGTGAATCCGACATTATTTTTCAACGATTATTATGGTTCGCGTAAATCTCGTAGCACAGCGTAGCGTTCGTAGCATTTCGTAGCGAGCGTAGTACGAATCCGTAGCCGCGTAGCGGAACAAATCATGAAATGGACGGCCATTACTTTAATGTAATTTTGAAATGTAATTACGCCGCCGGATGCCGCTGAGTGCGTCTCCGGCCATGTATTCGGGTTCAGTACGTAAAGTTTGTGACATAATATACAAGGGGAAGTTTTGTCAGTGATCGAGCAGGAGACATATTCTGTGCGTGATTTACTAAACTTAAAGTTTTATTTTTATAGTTTAGTATGTGATGTATGATGACTTCGGAATGGTACTGCTTTATCATACATTCTAAATTAGGTATATTCATTACATTACATCTACTCACATCATAAAGTGAACATTGTTTTATTCTCTAACCTTCAGATAGTCTATAAGTTTAGTAGCTTTTAATTTGCATAGCACCTACCTTAGTACTTACCCTACTGAATAATTAATAACACCTCCGTTCCGTGGTTATTCCTGTTGAGATTGTAGATGGACGGACTCTTTAAGACGCTCTATTCTCTATTTGAGTTGTAGTGAATATGTGATACAGTTAATACTCATACTAATGGTTATTAGTCATACTCATACTAATAACCATTAGTATGAGTATTAACTGTAACACATATGTTGACTGGTTAGTCAAAAGCACTTACGATTGCTTAAACCAGGCAAGTTAAAAGTTTGTCTATATGTAGATGAACATTTGCAATAATATTGAAAATGTTCTGCTCTCTCTTACGTTTGTTTATCGCTACGGTTAATCTAGAAACTCCTGTGTATTTTGAGTTCCCCGATGCCATCAATACGAGCTTGGTATCGGCAGTAAACTCTGGGTCCAGGAGGTAACCGCTCTCAGGCTTACCGTGCTAAGCCGGGCTGGGTCGCTGAGTGCACGATTTTCTAAAACTACACCTATACACTGTTGTTTGGTTGCAAAGTAGGTACAGTCAACAAAAGAGACAAAATGTCCAATAAGTTTGATTCAAAGGTTACAAGTAAAAGAAAGGTGACTTGAAAAAAGTTTAATAATGGATTCGGCGATCGTTTGTTTTGAAATATAAATAAAAGAAACATAATAAAGCATAAAAAATATAAGTATAAATAAAAAGTTCAGGAAGCCATTTACGGCCTATTTGTTCCATGTGACAGTTCAAAAAAAAGCCATTGAACAGAGTTTTTCTCCAAAAAGTTTTTAAACATCGAAGTCCTGGAAGCCCACTACAGTCTTCTTGTTCTGAGTGACGGTGGTGGGCGGCTTCACGTTGGGCATGATGGACACGCGGCGGCTCGTGGCCCCCGCAGCCCCCACGGCCCCCGTGGCCCCCGTGTCCACGCTGCGCTGGCCTGGCATCACTGAGAAACGCCTGGACGGGAGAAGGAATAATTGATTATGATTAACCATAAAGCAAACGGGACAGCACGGCGCGCTTGGCAAGGTGTAAGCGAGACAGGTAGCCATGATATGATAAAAGTTATTGTCCGCACCATGTATATAACGTTTTGGTCGTTTGGCCATGTTTTGGCTGCGATTATTATACATTTTCGAGGCACACATAGTTTCAAAGTACCGTTCAACTTGAGACACTTTTAAGAAATGTAATAATAGCCCGTCCTAAGGAAATTAACTAGGTAAGTACCTTCGTAAATTACGACCATCGACAATAGTACTACGAAACAAAGAATCACTGAAACAAATGCAACTGGCAACTTCGTTATTCTATTGTTTCTTTCAAACTTTAACGTCGTCCGGCGTCTTTATTTCGAAATGTATTTAAATAAAACTCACATTTTCATAACAGCTGCAATTTGGCAAGTCGTAGCGGGAAAAGCATGTTGTTTACATAGGCAAAATAAACTCGTCTGTGAGACGGAGTAAAACCCCAGTTACAGACTTGTACTTCCCAGCCAAACGGTAAATAGGTGATTTGAAAGAAAAACAGAATTCGCTTTTCCCGGTTAGCTTTTGTTGGTTGCCTTTGCCGCGTACTAAGTGAGTAACTCTGCCAAATAATATTCTGCGCAATTTATTTATGGCTCTGCTGATGGAGGGAAAATATTGCGCAGTCCGCGCTTACCGCATTACATTAATAAAATACTTTGACAAAATATAGAGGAGCTTTCAGTATTTATATCTGGCCTGGATGAGCAGCACTATGTAGTATTGAATAATTATTTTGAAATAAATACGTATTACCTACATAATTGTAAGCCACAAATTTTTGCAAAATTTTTATAGTACACAGTACACCTAAGCCAATTTTTTACTTGCAAAAACTATAATTGCGTAGGTACAAATAAAGCCGGTGCATGGGGCGTAAAGATAACATGATTGTTAGAGTGTGAGTACCTGTGTTAAATTACATTACAATGTGTACTATCCTGTGTGTTGTGCCTCTATATTACATGCGTAAAATAATACTCTGTTTATTTTCCTGATAAACAAAATACAATTAAATAAAGCTAACTGATTACCATGAGATTCCCTCGCTTACGAGTCACCTCTGACTACCGCTTCGGAGATTACAGTCGTGAGCATAATTATGTATGTGTTGTGTTTGTATGATGCCCATGAGAGATAAAAATGCAATAGCTAAACCTAAAACTGTGCTGAAAGAGATACAGCTAAATAGTAAGTTTATGACTAAGTGTACCTTGTAGTAGGCACCATAGACATCCTCTTGAAGAGGTGCTTGGCGGCAGACTTGAGGTCGTCGTCCTGCATGAGGCTGACCATGGCCTTCTCCCGGCGCTGCAGCGGCTCCTCCTCAGCCTCCACTTCGCCTTCCGTTGACACGGTCGCACACTGCAGGGAAAATTATATTTTATTTGGCTGTCATTTTCTTAGGAAAGAACGAAAGGATTTTAGTTTGTTTAGTATGTATTGTAAACACCGTTATAAATGCGGAAAAATTATTTTCGTATAGTGTCATTGGGAAATCGGTTAGTGGTAGATCTGACCAGACGAAATTAATTATTCGTTGTTCGATCGAATTTTGTGAATTATAGATAAATAGGTCATAAGGGTAGTTGAATACGTTTCAGATAACCCATAGGAAAACTAATTGCACTATACACTCGGTTGAAATTCTCACTCAATTTCATTTCTAGGACCGGCCTAATATTTTACGGGAACAACCCTTGACTTGCCCCAGCACTTCAGCCGCTATAGAGTTTAAAAAATATTATTTTTGCGCTGAAATTCGCTTGTCCGATGAAAGTGCTCCGTTATTAAGTACCCTTTCGATGAGTTTGTAGAGGATCGTATAACAACTTCAGTCAGGTTGTACTCGTAAATCTAATTATAAAACGTATGTGTCGGATAGAGGAGGCGGAAATTAGAAGCCAAACCACATACAAATTAAAGGCGAAAGGCTTTGTTGAGCGGAATTCAATTATGTATGTTGGTGCGCGCTATAATTTGTCAAGATTGAATTGAATGCAAATTGAGATTTGAGATGGATAAGGTGTTGACATAACTTTATTATGTTTTAATAGCTGATCGTGAGAATAATATTGCCATTTCAGGAAGTTTCCAGTAAGAGGTAACCACTAACCAGTAGGTAGAGGTTCAAATAGAAGGGTACTTATCTAACTTAGGTTGCAGCTGAGGTTACTGAATAATTATTGGCAGAAAGTAGTATCATAACGCCATCGTATACTTGAAACTACACAAAAGTTCTGAATTAAAAAGGAAGTTGAATTTCAGATGCTGTTAACTGCATAATTAATACATACAGATTTCAGTCACTTTGAGTAAGTATAACGGGGTTACATAAACATAAGTTACCCATAGATCTACAACATTATAATTTTTATCAATTTCAAACTTATACCACTCTACATTTCTCTCAACCCACCGTGTCCAAGAACGCCGACACATCGCTATACCCGAACTGGCGCGCCCACCCTGCGGCCTCGAGCAGCGCTGCTTTCGCTTCGTTCCGGTTGTTCAGTTGGATGTTGCAGCGGGCGAAGACAAACGCTGCGTTTAACAGCCACAATCGCTGATTCGCTGAGCGAGCATCTGGATTAATAATGGCTAAAGTTACAAAACAAAAATTGTTTGGGTATTCTGGGATAGGAATTATTTATAGATTACTTATTTTTCCTCAAGTATTCACGTTCTACACACACGTGGTCACCAGGCAAGTGAGTTTTTCCAATATAATTAACACCCAAGATCACAAGTGAATTTTTTTGAAAAAATATTTATTGTTGGTTATCTCGAAACGGGTCACCTCTAGACAAGGGTACCTGATGTCCAAAATATGTAGTTTGTGTCTAACCCTACTCAATACAATATAACCCTGTATTTCTACTACCACATTACCTGCCCGGCACTTGTAAGCGTAGTATCGCGCTCGCTGCGGCTGCTTCAGATCAAGGTGCAGGCGCGCCAGCTCGTGCGCCACGTAGCAGCGCTCGGCGCCGCGGGCCGCCGCCCAGCGACGCTCCAGGGTAGTCAGACGACGCCTGTCCAAATTCAAAATTCAAAATTCAAAATCGTTTATTGTTCAATTATATCAATCGCACAAGTTGCAAGGGCCCCTGTACTAGGTGACAAACCTGTGTTACTGGGTACCCCGCCCATCCCTACATGACAACCATTTTATAATTGAACATTTTTACATAGGTACTTATTTCTAATTAAATGGTATACTTAAACAAACAAAGGCTGCAAACAAATAATGACACATTTACAGGTAGGTATTATTATGTTCTTAATAAGTAAGTTAGAAAATTAAGTAGGGTCATAACTATACTTTTAAAATAGAGTTAACATTTAATTTATTTTATTATAAATAGGTAGTTAATTTAAACATTACAAAAGTTTAAATGTAGAATGTGAATTCGTGTGTGTGTGTGTGTGTGCGTGTGTGTGTGTGTGTGTGTGTGTGTGTGTGTGTGTGTGTGTGTGTGTGTGTGTGTGTGTGTGTGTGTGTGTGTGTGTGTGTGTGTGTGGTGTGTGTGTGTGCGCGTGAGTGAGTGAGTGTAAGTTACTTACTAAAGAAATTAGAAAATGTAAGCAGTAATTATTTACTAAAGTATTTAATTGACAAGTATAGACTCAGTATCATCATAATTCATCTTTAAGAGGATTGATGTAAGTTTACGCTTAACCTCAGGCATAGTTAAAGGATAAATCGGGCTTATTCGGTTAACCTTATTATAAAGGGAAGATGATAATGTAGGAAATTGTTTTTTTGCGAATTCGGTATTACATTTAGCTACTTGGCAAACAATGTCGTTCCTTCGTTTTAGCATATGACTGGGGTTAAATAGTAAAGTAGAGTGTTTTTTCAGCAAAGCTCTTAATATATACGTCTGTCGGGTTGTTAGGATATCAAGAGACGTGTGCAGTTCAAAAGTAGAAAATCTAATGGGCTTAAAAAACATAACCTTCAGTATACATCTTTGGGCTCTCTCTAATGTTATCAAATGAGTTTTTGCAGCACCGCCCCAGGCTGGAATACAATAGCTTAGTACAGAGTGTGCCAGAGCTTTATATGTAGAAATAAGCAAATCTTTGTGAGCCACGTGTCTAAGCTTTATAAAAACCCAAATAAGTTTTCTTAATCGGTCGACAGTTAGATGTATGTGATGGTTCCAGGCAAGGTGCTGGTCAATAATTACCCCAAGATATTTAATTTTATTGACTTGGTCTATTTCTTGGCAAGTGCAGCTTAGAGAACGAGGGTTATTGCAGGCATGGACTTTCAAAACAAATTTCTTAGGAAGGGATCTTTGACTTATTGAGAATGGAAGGCATTTGGTCTTATTAACGTTTAAAGTTAGGAGATTTGTTCTAAGCCAGTCAGAAATATGCTTAATACCTTCTTCTGCCACAGTTTTTAAGGTTGCCCAAGTTTTGGAATGAAAGATGAGAGCAGTGTCATCTGCATATGAGAAAATTTTACAGTTTGGGAGGACATGGTTGCAAAGATCATTCACGTAAATAAGAAAGAGTGTTGGACCGAGAACACTACCTTGTGGCACTCCAAAACTTATATTACTTGATGTACTTACGCTTTCCCCAAGCTTCACCTGCTGCTGTCTATTAGTGAGGTAGTCTTTAATCAGTGAATGGGGTAATCCCCTAATTCCATAGGTATATAATTTGTCTAAGAGAATGGAAACAGAGACAGTACCGAATGCTTTCGCCAGGTCTAAGAAGACCCCGGCACATTTTTCGCGACTATCCAAACGCTGGGTTATTTCCTGTGTCATGTTTAAAACCGCATCTTCTGTAGACACACCAGTTCTAAAACCATATTGGTTTTTTGATATTAAGTGGTTGTCAGCCAGGAATTTTTTAAGACGGTTGTTGATAAGTTTTTCCATTATTTTAGACAGAACAGGCAGAACCGATATTGGCCGGTAATTATCAACGCTGTCCCTGCTTCCACCTTTATGCACGGGAGTTACGATAGCCATCTTAAATACGGTAGGGAATATACCCTTTTCGAAACAAAGATTAAAAATGTAGCAAATTACAGGTATTAGTATGTACTTAGATAATTTTATAAATTTTGTTGTTATATGGTCCCAACCAGGGGCAGAGCTGTTAGGAAGGTTTGTTATAATATCATTTATTTCTAAAGCATCGGTATCAAGCAGAGCAAAAGAAGTCACGGGGGAAGGTGCCATGAATGAAGAAGGATTTAGTGGTGGGGGTTGAGACTTTGCCAATGTTTCTGCTAATTGTTTACCTATATTTGAGAAGTGTTTGTTAATAAGGTTGGCCGATTCAACAGGGGAAGAAGAAATAGTTGTAAGATCACGTATGTCGTTAGATTTTTGTTTCTGGATATTACAGATTGACTTAATAGTGTCCCATAATACTTTTGGATTTTTTGTGGCCGAGTTCAGTTTATTTCTTTCGTAAATTATTTTAAGATTCTTAACAAGTTTAGTACAGTAGTTCCTGTATCTTGTATATGTGATTTTTATAATATCATTGTGAGGATTCTTTTTTACTTTTCCATGTAGTTTGTCTCGATTACGGAGACAACGTAGAACGCCAGTAGTGATCCAGGGTTGTAGGCAGCGTTTTCGTATAGGTATCTTAGTTATGTGTTGGTTACTTTTTATAGCTACGGTTATAGTGTTAACTAGTGTATCAGCTGCACTATTTGGATCTGTAATTTCTAATATTGCTGACAGTCTAGGCTTTATGTCGTCTAACGCTTTATCATAGTTAGTTGTTATTTTAGTTTTATAATTTTTAAGACGTGTCGGGTGAGACAAAAGGTTTAATAGCACTGTACTATGATCAAAGGTTTAATAGCATTGGTTAGAACAAACGTTTGAGCTTCGTGAATAGTTTTCACCATCATATGATCATAGCACATTTTATCACGAGTAAGTAATCTATGGGCCGGAAGTATGCCATGACAAGACAAAGCAGTTAGGTAGTTTGAGCTTGAACTGTCCATATTTTCTGGTTTGATGTCAATGTTAATGTCGCCAGTGATTATTATATTTTGATAGCCCTTGTACTTTTCAAGTAGAGTTGAAAGAGAAGTGACGAAATCATCAGTATTTCGTATGGACGGAGTGCGGTAAATGCCAACAACAACGGTATCTGATAGTGTAAGAAGCAGACAAGAGGCGTTCTTTAATGTAGGTTCCGAGATGTTATAGTTAAGGTTTTTATTGACATAAAATACTACTCCGTCGCATTGATTAAGTGTATGCTTTGTGTGGTGTTTATTATAGTTATCGTTAAGTGTGGGTATGGGCTTATAATTTGAGAGATGGCATTCTGTCATGACTAATATGTCACAGTCAATTTGAAGTGACTGTAATGTTACACGAAAAGTATCAAGGTTTTTATAAATGCTCCGTATGTTTTGTGTGAGAAGTGTTAAATGGTTTGATGTTTTTATATGCGAATGACATTCCTCTGGCGCACAAGTAACAGCCACAGCTACCTGTGTTTTGTTTATCTCTGAATTGGTTTGTTGGAGACTATCCATTAATAAAAAATAAAAACAAAATAATTTTGTTAGTTTTACGGTTAAGTAAGCAGAGGTTACATTGATAAGATGGCAATTTTGTAATTATATCTGAGAACTTGTTATATTTTGAGCTTACATTTTCATACTTAAATAATATTTTTGGACTTACAATTTTACATGTGAATGAGTGTAGGTAAAACAGAACTGACTGGTTACAATATAAATAAATGGCTGAGACGGCTAAGATCATTAGGTGAAATAGTCATATTACAGTTTTATAAAAGCTTTGAATTTGTGCTTCATTTATGATTTTTATGATTGGTGAATGTTCGTCTTTCCTTACTAGGACGTCTCCCATAGATGTCCAGCAGAATTTATACTGCTGAGCTTTGGTCAGTTCTCTGGCTAGGTAATACAGCCAGTTTCCTTTTGGTGTGAGGTGGTCCGATAAAAAGACTGGCGTGCAATTTCCTTTCAGCCCTAGGTGAGTGGAATTTATTTTATTGCTCTTGTTGTTGATGTTAAACTTTTTGGCAGCTTGCAATAAGTTTGCCTGTGACCATGAGAGTTGGGTGAGGAAGTTTCTAGACCCTTATGACTCGCAAGTAAGGACCTAGGCCGCCGTCAACCGACGCTCCAGGGCTGTCAGGTGACGTTAGAGGGTATGAAGGTTGGGTGAAGAAGTTTCTAGAAGCTTAGATGGTATGAAGGTTGTAAGCATGGTAGCGCGCCCGCTGCGGCTGCTTCAGATCAAGGTGGAGGCGCGTTAGACGACGCCTGTGGCCGGGAAGACGAAGTGAGAATGATTCTAGAGGCGTGATACGTAGAAGAAAATACTCGTAAGTAAAGACCTGGGCCGCCCTCAACGGACGCCCCAGGGCTGTCAGTATGAAAATTCGGTGGTCGAAGTTTCTAGAAGCTCGTATGAAGGATTATTGAGGAATATTATAAATGCTGCGTGCCGCCTTTAAACGACGCTCCAGCGCTGTCAGACGACGCCTGTGGCCGTGAAGACGAGGTGAGGATGTTTCTAGAAGCTTACTTGATACACAGAAGAGTATACTAGCGAGTGAAAGAGCACCTAGAATGCATTGCACGTAGATGTGGAGGGTGGGTTGCAGTGGAAGAGCATCTCAGAGTGACGTATCTGACTGATTTATCCTATCGCTACGGCACAAAAACCAAATCTGGCAAAGGGTAGCGTCTGCTGATACTGTCATTTGACAGGGTATAATCGTTAACAATCCAGATTTGTAATTTACTTCACATTGATTCCATTCATAGTAGGAGCACAGTGGTACCTATATTACTTATACTTAATTCCAAAAACCTCAGGCTCATTGTATTGAGAGACAAAACAGTTTGTTAACCAACTGACCTACCACCGCTCTAGAACACAAGATTGAGTGGAATGGCGAGGCTGGGAGAAATGCCTACTCGAGAAGGTCAAGTGTCGCATCAATTTCGGTTACCCATTCCTTATATTTAGGGCAGCTACGTGCAAAATAATCTTGGCAAACATTGTAGCACAACAAAGTTGGAGCTGTATTTCTATGCCTAACATTTGGCGAGTGGAAGAAGAGGAATATATCCTATTTTACAAAATATATAATATATAATATTTAAAATAAATAAAGACATATTATGTTTTTTGTTGGTAATCTTAAAAACTATAAAAATCAAGACTTTAATCGCTGTCTATTTTAAGAAACATCAACAATTTTACAGCCGGACTGTAAAACTTAAACCTAAGTCCATTCACTCTCATAAAATATGCAAGTTTCTCCTTCAAAAGCGATAGCCATTGGACTAGATTTCTCGATTTCAGACACACATAGGTAGGTATAGGCAAGGCAGTATTGGACGCCATCCAATTCGGTTAATCGACGACCTTAGACAGGTAGTAAGATGTGGTAGTCTGCTTGGAAGAGTTAAACGTTTATAAGGTAATTCTTGTGCGATGTTAACGAATACATATCTTAACTTCATATTTATGGAAGCCTCTCGAGAACTAAAAGAAGGTCATCTTCACCTTATCGGTAAAAAACACAAGACAACAGTAAGAGATGACCCACTTACCAAGATTTGTCACACTGGTGATAGAATTGGCCACTCCGATCAGTATCACTTCCCAGAGTACAACGCAAGTAATACCCTTGTTACACTTACCGAGAAGAGTGGAGACAATGAACGGCTAGCAATTGACCGAGTGTTCGGCTGTCTCGGCCACTCTACTCGGTGGGTTTATGCAGGGTATATAAGCAACATAAGATGGTAAGTGCTTAGCGTCCCGTGGCGCCTGCGGGCGCGGTGACAGAATTGAATCAGATCAGATACTTCCCAGAGTATCTACAACGCTCGTAAGCAACAAGACATGATGAATACTTGGCATCCCGCGGCGGCGGCGGGCGCGCTTGCAGCACGGAGTCGCGGCTGGGCTCGCGCGACACGCCCAGCCCCAGCAGCACGAACGCGCGGCACTCGCGCGACGACTCGCTCATCTCGCTCCCCACGCGCTTCTGCAAATTAACGTGGATATTGAGAAAGAAAGAAAGAAACATGTACTTACTGACACATTGACAACAACAAAATACAGAAAATAAAACACTAAAAAGCAAACAAAGATTGCTGACCAGAGCGTCAAAAGGCACCAGCTCAGCATATGCTGTGGATATAAGGCCACAGCGCTGGTTTTCAGCTGAACCTTTTATTTACGCTATTGCGTAAGTCCATAACCAGTGATCAACGCCAAAGCCAGAAAAAAACCCATGAAATCTAACCTGATCCAAGAAAGCCGTTGCCACAATCCTGTAAAGCTCTTGCATGAACTTCTCCTTCCGCGGCAACAGTCTGGCCGGGATCCTCGCTATTTGCTCCATAGCGAACTCCGCGTTCTCCAAGCATTTTGCCGTGTCTCTCTGTTCTAGAACCTTCTCGGCTGTTTGGAGCAGGCGTTTGGCGTTAGTGGTGTGTTGTTTCTGGGTGCGGGTCAGGTGTTCTTGGCGCTTGTTGCTGAGGCGAGCCCGCGCGGCAGACTCGGCTGCCTCGGCCGCGTACATGGGACGCCGCTCGCGAAGCACCTCCTGGAGGAAACATACAACTAATACCACAGACATATGACACTACACGCCACAAAGTACACTGATTTCTATGACATATATGATATGATAAATCAGTCAGATAACAGTTTACCGCTGGCAAAACCTCTCTCGAGGAGCTCCACAAAACTACATCAGCGTCAGTGATCCACTGCCGGCTTGCACGCTTCCCATCCAATAATATGCTTTACTAACTCTCTCTCTCTCTTTATACTCTACATCTCTTCTAACCCAACGCTTATCACCTCCTCCCCTCCTCTCCCCCTCCCCTACCTGTCGTTTCCCCAAATCCGCGGCTCCTTTCCTAGCCAGCTCCAGCAGCAGCTCAGACCCCCGCTTGTTGGCAGACGCTAGCCGCTCGTCCCCGCACAGCCCGTCGAGGAAGTGCCGGTCGTGAGCCATACGGCCCAGGTACTTGCACGCCATGCGACGAGACGTCTGGCGAAGCTTCTGCTGGTCTGTGTAGGAGACTTCTTGCACCTGGGACAGTGGAAGGGTCGGGTTAGTGGCTCTGATAGAAAAGGTTAAGGTCACATGTATAATACGGCCTCACGGACAATAAAAGTAGATAAGGATATAAGTAAATAGAAAAGTTCCGCTTACAAAATGCAGTCACCATTTAGAGACAATTTTTTAAGTTTTAAGTCATTATAATAATAAAAATTTGGTAATTTTTTAAAAGAGGTAATTTTCTCACTGGAACTTTTCATTGCTCGTGATTACAGATTAACAAGAAACATATAATGTTGTGTTCAAACATCGTACGTAATTTCCAATTAATTTCCGACTTGCACATAGTTCAAGTGGGAACATGCAGATTATTCATTAACACACGTCCTGTTATTATAGTACTTAACTACACATGTACCTACAAATTAATTAATTCCGATTGTTCAATTATAGGCTAGGTAATTAATTGTGTTTATTACATTTGGCATTTAACTCAAAGCTTCTATTTTCGCGATATCTTTTTTGGGATATTATATTAGTAGTTAATAGTAGCACCTAGTAGGATAGACATGGTAGTGACTATACAGTTCTGACATATTATATTTCTGAAATAATTAATCATCATCATCATCTCAGCAATAGGACGTCCACTGCTGAACATAGGCCTCCCCCAATGATTTCCACCAGTGGAAATAATTATATTATTGATTTTCTTATCCTATGATATAAAGTATATTAGGTACTTTGAGTAAAACATGGGATCAAGCTTAAAGTAGTAAATAAGTCCTTAGAAACTACTTTAAAGTCGTAAAATAAAGCTTTTCACAATGACCAGCTGATCGAGTCAATGACGTCTTTTGGCTTACTATACCATTTTCTTTAACATTCTGTATAATTCTCCTACCTACCACACTTGGCTTATCGTATTTGTCAAAACCTTCATTGGCTATATTTTCCGGAACTAATGCATTTTATCGGCAAATACGGCAATAATTTTGGCGAATGTACACTACTGACCCCAAATGCAAGGTTTGGCAAATACGACAAGCCAAATGGTGTCCCAACTCCCAGCATATCATTGAAGCCCACCTCATGCGTGGTGTGAGCCGGCACTCTGCTCCGGCGCGGCGCCTGCGCAACTCCGGTGTCGGAAGCGCTCCTCATTTCCATGTTCTTCAGAAGTGGAATCGCCAGCTTCATCATACCAGACGCGCTCTTTCCGGCGCACTCTCGAATCTGATACAAGTGATGCTTTATGTACTTAAAACATTATTAGTACTACATAGGTAGGTACTTAATATAAAATTTTATGCTATTATTTATTTATAAGCGGTGTTTACACATAATGGCAATATGTGCTTGTGACTTGATTTTTCATAAAAAAATAAAACTCGCAGAAGTCGACCTCTGCAATACTTAAATATTGCTACTGTAAAGTAGTACACTTATACATTTTACTCATCAAGCTAGCGGTTTCTATTTGGATCACGTTTATAGTTTTTCAACTAAATAATAAACTATCTACAGCATGATTGCGTCCAGTGTACAGTACAATACCAGCATACCTACATGACAGTTCCATTAACGAGCTGCGAACATCATGACGATGTAAATTGCCCAACTACAGCCTGAATATTCATCATTCATGACATGAAGAATGCAATTTAATTGCCATTCTTGTACCTACATATCAATTTTTATTGACTTTACGAAGTTAGTTTTTATCATTCAGCTTTGTTTTGAATTTTGAGTGTCGATTTCCATTTGGTTATTATAAAATATTATGTAAGTACCTACCTACCCTGTATCAGTTAGATATTATAAGATATACAAAAGGTAACTACTATGTTACCGTTAAGACTAGAAATACCTACTGCTACACCTAATAATACCTATCAATGTGGCTTACCTACAAACAAACAGCACAGTCACGACACTCACGACATTAATTAAAATACCTACCAGGGCATGATGAAATCAAAGGGTCCCACCGTTTCCTCGGCGTGCCTGGCGCACTCGGCGAAGTCGGGCGGGAACCGGCGGAGGCGCTTGCCTCTGTGTGCCAACACTAGGCTGCGTTCGAACGAACATTTCTCGTACTCCGTCTGAGCACGGATCTGCTTGGCTGTTATGTTATCCGGGTCCAACTCTGTTGCATAAACAAATCGACAGGTTAGTTAATATCTCGTATGTATTGTAGTGGTATTATTTATAGAGTGTATTGCAGAGTATTATACTAAACTCGGGGCTCGCGTAGTGTGTGGGCGATGACGGATTAATTTAAAAAGTAAACAGTATGATATTATTATTCCCTCGCTCCCTGGACCATCAGCGAATGACGCTATTCGGACTGGCTAATCCTTTCACCACTTTGACCAACCCAAAACGCGATCTTATGTTTGTCACCGATACTAAGGGCCCCTTGCACCAACATATTAAATCTAGATTTAGGGCCACTTGCACAAACATATTAAATCTAGATTTAGTGTTAAATGTCGATTTAGTTTCAAATTTTATATGGACTAACGTTTCTTAGATCGAGATTTGAGACTAAATCTAGATTTAATATGTTTGTACAAGTGGCCCTAAGAAGAATTAAATGATCTACTTACCTATGGCCCTGGCCACGTCCTGTAGGGCTCCGCTGTACTGGGTGGCCTTCGCCCGCGCCACGCTGCGGCCCAGCAGGCTGCGCACATCGTTGCTCTGAATTTAAAATAACACATTTTACACACATGATTGATGAAGTACACATGTCCTTAGACAGACAGATACATGCGTTAAACGACGACGATTACGAATTTTCAGTATACAGCAGCCTTATGAGTAGATCCATACATACAACACGTATAGTATATATATATATATATATATATCCCGATGTACTTGTATATGTTACTGTAAAAGCCCGAACAACGGTAAATCCTAGAATTTACCAGTAAATCTTAGGATTTACCAACATGAGTTGGTAAATGTAAGGATTTGTGAAAATGGGTCATTTTTTTCGGGCTTTTACCATTAGAATTTGGTAAATGCTAGGTTTTACCACTGACACCTAGTAAAAGTTGGTTTTGGGAATAAAACAAAGATTAATTATTACCTATTCATTTATTTCAATCAAAAACTTAAATTATTTTCCGAAGCAGCAACCGTCCGAAGCACGAAAGCATCCAGAAAAGAACCACTTGAAATCGGTCACCCATCCAATGGCTGACCATGCTGGTTGTTGCTAAACCTCAGTGATCAGTTACGATCACTGAAGCCCGCTCGACTACGGACGCTTTGTTCGACTACGGAGGTTATAATTATAAGTTATAACCTGGCTTTTTCAACATTTACCGTGCCTTAGTGTAAATCCTAAGATTTACCAAGTGAATAGTGGTAAAAGTGCGAATCGCAAAATCTTTCGGGCTTTTACCATTAAGAGTTGGTAAATCTTAGGTTTTACGCGTAAATCTTAGGATTTACCGTTGTTCGGGCTTTTACAGTAACATATATATTTTTTATGAATAATCTCTCCTTTGTGCCAGCGTTATTCCATCTGCCTGCGTTGTTGACACGATCGACACAACCGTATTGTTATGCCTGGATTATTTGAAACCTCGCACAGTTTTTGTAAGGACGAAATGGAACTATTTTATTCCGGTATTTTTGGAATAAGTACAGCGTTCAATGGCTCGCAGCGAGAACGTGTACGCCTTCGGGGATTACGTTACGGACATATTCATACATTGAATTCTTACTCTAACCCTCTGCTAGAACATTATTCCTCTATGAAGTAAATATTGCCTACGTTGTTATGGGTCTTAACAAACTTAACTTAAACTTAAGTACTTCTTTAAATATAATTCTTGACTAAAAATGCAACTGAAATGGGGCAGTTTGCTAGTTAGTTGGGTTTTATGGCATTACACTGTATCTTGGCACGTCGAAAAGACTAGTCTTATTCAAACACAATAATGTTCAGTCATACTTTTTTTCATACAAAAGCGGACCAAACGGAATTCATATCAATATATACCTACTTCCCAACGTTTCATAATAGTCAGTATTTACTTACATATCTTTATTTAAGTTAGGTTAGTAAAATTATTGCTTTATTAAATACTGACTCAGCTATTTAAACTAGACTTTCAGCATTTAAACCGCAACTCAGCAAGATTCATTCAACTCACATGCCACGCCAAAGCTTCATCGTAGCTCTGGATCGCCTTCTCAAACTGCTCAAGGCGTTGCAAATAGTTCCTGTAAAGAATAGTTCGGCGAGATATTTAAGAGTTTACTATGATCGCTAAATCCCTGTTAGTATCTACTTTAATGCTGAAAATTTAGTGGTGAGTCGTTTTTCAGTATGTTCGAAAGAAGGCTTGTAACATATTTTCACGGAATCGTGACGTGGTTCGCCTGTCTGGTCCACTGTACGATTTTAGACAGGTAGCTGCTAGATGACAAAATGTTGCCCTTTTTGCCCGTTGTCCGGTTCTGTGGTCCGGTCAACAGGACCACGGGAAAAAAATATTTTCTGTAGTACAGTTGACCGGACTACGGAAGAATAAATTTTTTCCATAGTCCGGTTGACCGGACTACAGAAGATCTAGTTAAAATGTTTACCCTCTTTGCCCGTGGTACGGTTCTGTTGTCCGGTCAACCGGACCACGGGAAAAAAATATTTTCCGTAGTTTTGCAACGAAAAAATTATAAACCCAGTGTGACCATTCTGAAAAATAATATTTAACATGGTCCGGTTGCCTTTTAATATAACTATAGGTACCTATACAATCAAAGGATATTTCAAATAACAATGGAAAGTATAATCAAATAAGAAAAAAACATAAGGTAAAAAAAACAGCATTATCAAACTGAATATTTAAATTCCCTCTTTGCCCGTGGTACGGAAATTGTGTTTATAAGTATTACCTTCTAATTATCTTATATTTGCTAGCTTCTCCAAAGCAAAGCCTAAATCAATTTCTTCGTTTAAAAGTTACAATTGAATATGCCTTATTGTATCGTCTTTTATATCTTCTCTTTTGCGTTTAATATAATCATTTTGTTTATTATATTTTGTAACTCTGATTTGTGTTTGCCTATCATCCTTTGCATTTCAGTTTTTTATAAGGGCTACATCTCCCCAGTAACGAGCCATTGTTCTAACTACATTTTTTGTAATACTGATTCCCATCAAATAGCAGCACTGTCCCACCTTTCCTTGAAATGTAGTGTGTGTAAATGTTGAGACATAATTCAGTAATATTTTCAAAGCCGTATAGATAGATATAGCAACCAACATAAGAAACAGTAAACATTTCTATCGTTTTTCAGGAAAACAACTGTCAGAATAAAAAAAATAATTAAGTACAATGTTGTAATGCTTCTTGGGACAGGCCTATGTCCAGCAGTGGCCGGGTTGAGAATGGAGTTGGTAGGATGTAAATTGACGTAGGCAATTTTCATCACCCTAAAAGCCTTTTAAATTTTCTTGCAAGTAGGTATAATAATGAGGCAGTCTAAACTCTATGAGCAGCCAGAACGTAGCCTGGATACATAGCGCTTGAGTAATGTTAGTAGTAGCTTTCTGCATTCCTGTGGTAAAGTTTAAGTTTAAGGAGCTTTGAAGTAGAGCTGAGCTAATTGAAAACATAGAGCGGAATAAAAAGGAAATTTTAAGTATTTATTTTATACGTAAATAAGTTACCCAGTTTTGCGAGGGCACAAAAATTAAAGAACTAATTTTGTAGCTTTGTCTCTACAGTTATTAAGTTCAAGTGTTTTCTTTACTTCCACATTTAGTTTTCACAACATTAGTTTTCCAACAGGATAAATTATAGTTTATATACTGCATAAATTTTTCTATGACCTTGAGCTTCATAATGATCGATGTAGAGCCCCTCTCCACTTTCAACAATAAGATACAATCCTCATTGACTTTAAAACTTTAGAAAATAGAAAAGTAGCTCGTAACTTTACAACGTTTGGACTGATTGTAACGAAATAACATTTACATTTTATTTGTTTACTCTCAATCAAGTTATTTATCTTTTAAACAAATAAACCGATTCTATAACAATTCATGACCTTCAATCAGAACGGACAGATCCACAGAGACTTCGTTAGATTGATGAGTATCAAAGATTTAATCCTAGTCGAAGTCGTAACTTTAAAGTTCTAATCCCAAAATGGCCAAAACTATACAACGACGCACGTAAAACGGATGTTAAGGATTGCCGAATGCCTCATGTTTCTATCAAATACCTATCGTGTAACATCAGTAATTTGGATTCAAAAAATATTATTTTGAAATCGAAACTCTATAGAGAACCCACATAGACAGTGCTGCCGCTTTTCCTCTTCATAATGGCCTCTCTCGGGGCCCCACCGCATCGCTGACGGCTCTGTGTACACCGGGATACCTCGCGGTGGGAAATGTATGCACCCGTCGGGCAAACTCGAGAAGACTTGCATCAAACCTTTCATATTACTTAATGTGTATACCTACTGTTGATGTGAGTTTCATTTACTGCTGGGTATAAGTTATAAGTGTGGTAGCAGTTAGTCATATTGGATTTGCCTTTCAAAACTTGCAGATATTTAGCTCGTTTATTAATAGCTAGTCATTATACCCAAAAGACGCATTGCTCGGGCCTCCTTATCATCACTTCACCAGATATATTGACGGGTCCGATCCTCTTCTTCTATCTTTTGGTAAAGACCTTGACTTGACAATGGCCGAGGCAGGTGAAAAAGTATGCTTCAGTTTTATGCAATCAAAACATATGAACATAAAAGGAAACTGCGGAACAGATATTCCTGTTTAATAGTAGGTAGAACGAATTTTAATAAATACCTACCTACTCACAAATTGTAAATCATTTTCGTGCTAAACAAAGCAAACATCTTTTTCATTTACGAGCTATTTGTTTACTCAACTCCTGTTCCAATAGGGCCAAAAATAAGGAAGGAAATATGAAAGGAAGGGAGTTCACCATATGCCGAGACAAACATGCCTACTGTCTTATCTGGAGACAAATATTTGCTTCCAACGGAGCGTGTTTTTATATCTGCGCGTCTGCCGTGCCAGAGTTTATATGTGAAGTACATCTACAGGGTATCGCAAATGTGGTATAGTAAGCTGGAAGGGGGTGACTCAGGGGGTCATCCTGAACTACATAGATATAATATTGTTCTGTGAATTTTGGAAATTCATGATAACTGGTTCCTGTTAGTAAAAAGTCACGTGACCAACAAAGTTTCTGTGGAAGAGCAATTTTAAGACCTATTTAAAAATCGATAGCGAAATGTGAAAAGTAGTAAAACAATGACCCCTGAGTAACCTGTTTTCGGCTTACTATACTTACTCTTTTTGCAACACTCTGTATATCTGAGCGTCTGCCGTGCCGGAGTTTATGTGAAGTACGGCGCTGGCTGCGGGCGATCATTCCGAGAACAAGGACTAAGATACTAAGGATTATAGAGGTTCTAGTGAAATTATGTTACTGTTGTACTAAATCAGACAGGCAGGTTCTGGTGGAAATTACAGTTCCTTCACTGATAATTTGCATGTTTTCCATATCTTCCTTCTCAAGTACCACAAACAGTATTGAAACATACCACTTTAGGTTCAAGTCGAAACTTTTAGAATTAATAAACACTTATTATTGTTCAATAGTGACCTTAGTGTTATGTACTCTGCTACTATAAAAAAACATAAAACGTAAGTAAATAATTATGTTGTTTTACCTAAATATCCCAAACACAAACTCCACAGTTTCATCAACAACTGCTCGCATACACAATGAAATACAGCAGCATAATAATTCCGAAACGACACTAACCCTCTTTCTCTATAGGCCGTAAGGACGCCACACGGCGCCCCGTGTTCCAGCTCTAATTTCTTCTTCATATCTCAGCCCTCGCGAACAATTGTTACTTCTCACAACTCTATAGAGATACATAAACAAGTATACGCACACATCGCGCTTTCGTCCCACAATCTAGGTGACCGCGGGCTGAGTAAAAACTCGTACTGTATACTGCGGAAAAACCTTGCACTTTTTGTCTCGTTTCCATACTATGCAGTAAACATTCACGTTAAGTTGACTGTACGAGGCAGATAAGCTGGATAGGAGGGCATTTTCATGTCGTGTTCCGTTTAACTTACCTGTTTTACGATTTAAAACCCGAATATTCCGTTTTATTCCAGATTTTTTGTATGTTGGACTCGATTGTTTTTGTGCACGTATTTACCCTTAGCAATGTGATAAATTGATAATCCTTGTCGGATTACTGATAACAATACAATGCAGCTACATACAGACGTGTAAATCTGGCCAAAGCTATATACCTACACATGATTCCTATGCACTGCAAGTACTCATATAAGCTCCTTCACGAGCTAATTTCACTAAAGTCTCAATATAATTAGAACCTCCTTAAGCAGCTCGCTGTAATCCAGTCGAACTTCGTAAACACACACCTACAACTACAGGCAACAATGCATTCACCACAGCCTGTCTCTTGCTCTTGTACCCTCCTTGCTGACATTTAGTTTCTTCACCCAAAGGACTAGGAACTATTGTTGTTCGCCGCAAGTGGATGATCGGAGGACAAAGTACGTTGAATGTAAGCTACTGATACAAGTTTGTCTTGGAGCGGCAGTAGCCTCGTCGGAATTCTCCGTTGTGTCGAAGTTGCTAAGATATTCAGTGCACTTGACAAGCAGTGAGCCGGGGTTAAACTGTACCTATCGGTAATTATGTATTGAGTATGTTGTACTCTTAATTTATGTATATATTGTGTGGCAGCTAACCTTAGTATTCTTAACATTATTTATGTCTGAAAACTATATATTATCTTACTTACAACATTACCTTTATCTTAATATATTGTAATGACTATGTATTATTTTAACATAAACACGCACCCTTCCTGTATACTTTAATTTGGAATTCCATAAAATATAAAGTCCCAATGCCTCGTATTACCAAGTGCCAAAGCTCTGCCAAGCTGTCAGATTCATAGGACTTATGTCAGGTTGAACAGCAGTTGAACCTAACCTGTCCGGTGGCTGGCCAGTTTCCATATTTGGGACTCGTCCAAGTACCAAGAATTATCGAAATATTCTGCCCCGACCGGGATTCGAATGGACGGCAGCCAGCAGTATCGTGTTACGAAGAACTTCAGGTATTTTAGTAGCGAACAGTTACTACTAATCGTACGTATCATACAAATCACGTACAAAATATACAAAACATAATAACAATACAATACATACACAATACATAATAACCTGAAAGATTTATCACTAAAACACGAATTTATAAAACTTATGTGATACTAATTGCGAGCAATGAAAAACTTCCACCTTCCATGCCATTGCCGTTCCATGTGTCACTGAATCTTTTTCATTGCTCGTGAGTGTACTTTTTATTTTATATATTCTATTGAAAGAGTTTATTAAACCTTTAGTTTAGATTAGTTTTTTAAACCTTTAATTTTCCATCAAACAAAGGTTGGTTGGAAGAAATAGCTTCCTGACAATAAGCCCGCCTTTGTATACACTACCTATTTTCAAGTAAATTTTTTGTAACTGATTATTTTAGTATACAATAAAGTGTTTAAAAATAAATAAAATAAATATTCTCTATGTATGTTCCTCGTAATCTAAACATACTCTCTCTCACCTTACGTGCACAGGAGACGGGGGAAGGGTGAGATAAACCGATAAACACTTCAAAGGGAAGCGGGTTCCACAAGATTATTTCCTACGCGAAATAAAAATCTGATTTGTGCTCCACTGTGGGGCTTTCAATGTTTCCGTGAAAGAACAAAGCCATAAATATAAATAATACAATATTAATTAAAAGATATTATGATTAATGAAACAAACGCATTTCCTTAATAACGCATTGCATTAATTATAGTGAGTGCAGTAATATAATAACCTACCTTCATATTCAATATTGATTAAATACATTTTATTTTTCGTTTTTCCAATCACCATTTGAATTATCTCTCTCTTATTTTATATGAAAGAAAATACCGTAGAAATCTTCTTTGTACTGTTTTATTAAATCCCGGGAAAGTTATTAGGATCTAATAACAAAACAAGGTATATTTTCAAAGAGACCTTTACGAGTTTTTCTCCGTATAATCTACCCAAGCATTCTTTTCAGCTCCACTGCGCTGAAATGTAGAGACAGATATAATAATAAAACCATTGTTACAAAGAGTTCAAATTGCTAACGGATCGGAAACTAATCTTTCTTTTTTATCTGTTGGATTGCATCGTTTATTCGATAAATATTAATCTTTTATGTTTTATTCGTTTATTTTTGACGGTATATCTACATATTTGGCTACATGCCTTCTCGCTTCACCTGAAATTCTGGAACTTTGCTACATCTGAGACCACTGGGGACAACAAGCAGCCCAGTGCATTAATAAAAAAATAGTCTAACTGTGTAATTGAGCTAGTAAGCTGCCAAAATAGCCAACTGGACGAAAACTTTCCTTGTTAGGGCAGAATGAAATAAAACCCTGAAAGATGCAAGGGTTGGCCAAGATGCCGGTAGCTGATTAGGACGCGTCGACACTCCCCACGATAACGGTAGCGTAATGTTTAGAACGTGCGAAAGAGACCACACGTTACGACCAATGTGTGTGTAAATGTAGATTGCAGGTAGGACAGAGTCGAGCAAAAGTACTGGCTGTCATGTACAGGTGACTGAAAACTGTGATTATAAGGAAGGGAAGGGCCCTGGCTGTAGTAGAAATAATTATACGAGTATTCTCTTCTGTAATTATCTGAATAGTTTATTTTCTGATTTAAACAAACCCCTGACAGAAAAAATAGGGGTGTTTTAATTATTAATTCAGTCTAGTTTTCTGTATTCAGAATAGGCCAATTCCTGTAAAAAAAATATTTGAAAGTACCTACCTATCGGAATACTTTTTGCTATTTCAGAATCGGTTCACTTATAAATATTTGCGCGCAAGTGTACGTATCGGTATTTTTGTTGTTGTAAATCGCAACGTGTTCCGATCTCACGGCGCCGTTTCTTTTTACGACGGCTGTCGATGTCGGTGTGGCCCCGCCTTAATGACGACAAATTAATAGTGCAGTTTGTTTTACACGTACTAAAATGTTTTGCAAATCGAATACTAGGTACTGTACTATTATTGTATTATTGTATAATTAATACATTTTGAATTAAGTACATTGCGTGAAAGGGAGCAAGTACGGGGCTGAAATTATTTAAAGTTATTATTCTCTTTTTAGAAACTAGTTTATAGGAATTTAGTAGCAAAATATATATTTTTTAATTTGCAACTTCGCTATACAAGTGTTTCAAATTTGTGCCTTCAGGATTCATTTAATCAACCTATTAAGTTAGTGTAAAAGAGTACCATGTTTCGTCCTTTGTCATAAATTCTCCATGAAAACACTAACAGACTTCTAACTTCACAATGCTTTCAGTGGTTTTATTCACTTCTTCCAGGAAACGCTACTCTAACCTTTGCGACATTTAAGTTGCATGGATCGGAAATTGTGAAATTGGATAGAAACTAAAGCTGGAGACATAATGGGGTGCCTCGTTTTACGTTGTTACATAATATTTTTATAATAAACTTTTAGTTTTCTCAATAGTTTACTCAGATAATGTGCTGTTGTATAATACCTACACATAACCATAAGATTTTAATTGTAATTCTACCTAAGTAAGTACAAACTACATTAGAATTAGAACTCATGAGCAGAATTGAAAAAAAAAGTCGCGTTATTTACTGAGTATAATGTTATTTCCATGTAGCACACACCCGTAGAGCGAGATGACGGTAGCAAGCCAGGACTCGGTAAGTAAGGACGCATTCAACAGTAATGTGGCTTTCCGGGTAACCCGCACAATAAAATATGACCCACTTTGAGGTATACACTGTAACGTATGGACCCAAGACGCCTCTCCTCAAATGTGCTCACCTGCCGGATTATTCAAAAGCGCTCGTGTTCCAAGATAAATGTTTCTTTGTTGACGCAACCTGCGTTGTTGAGAATAACAATTAATTATTGATAAACCAGCGTATTGCCACTCCTTTAGGTCTGGTAACATTAATATTTCATACCGAGTGAATGCTACACGTTGTAGAGACGAGGGAATAGTTTTTCTCGACTATCTCGCTTCCAGTGATCTATGACCAATATCGTTACAGCCCCGGCCGGCTGTTCTCGACACACTACGTAAATAAATATTCAGTAATGTGAGCGCGTGTTGGTATTTCGTGACATGAAAAATATATAAGTGTATCGTGCGATTCGAGGGGTTTGAGTTGGCAGATATTTAGGTAACATATTGCACAGCTTCTTAGGTTTATACCTGAAATCTTATACTTATTAACTGTATACTTACACTGAAACTAATAACGACCAAAACCTTAGCGTGATTCAAAACCCAATAAAAAAGAAACTCAAATAAATTAAACATTTTGGATCCCTCACCGTTTGTCATTCACACAAGGTGCTTCCGTCGCCTCACGAATTACTCATTACCCGACAATCGCTAAGAGGCGGCGTAATTGCATAAATTAGATAAAGACGATCAAAGGGCCCGAGGGGAAGTTGCCCCTTGACTCCAGCGGCAGCGAGCACATCCCCCAGCCAGCCCCATTATATTGAAACCGAATTTCGTGAAAATCTTCAGTTCACGCTGGTTTTACTTCATAAGGTTTATTTTAGTTAGACAATTCCATTGTGTAGATCCATAAGAGACTGTTCTTCATTCTATAGATAACACAAGTTCAGCCTATTTAAGTTTATAAGTATTTTATTTATTAATCAATTAAAAAGTAACTACCTATTTAAGCATTAAATGAGAGGTGCAAATTTTATTAGGAGATAATTATACAATACTTTAACCTACCCAGGACCTAGGACCTTTGCTGTTCACGCTGTACATAAATGATTTAGGTAAGATCCTTGGTAACTCTGATCACTTACCCTATGCTGACGACCGACGACGACGACTCACAATTTTTTATTTTTTCTCTATGCTGACGACACTAAGTTGTTCAGAAAAGTTTCTAGTATCGAAGACACCATGGGTATTCAACACGATCTCAACTCATTATTAAATTACTGTAATACCAACCAACTCTTTCTTAATGTTGAGAAGTGTTTTGTTATAACTTATACTCGAAAAAAGAAACCGATTATGTTTGACTATACAATAAATAATTTAAAACTTGTACGTGTTAACAGCATCCGTGATCTTGGCGTTATGATGGACAGCAAGGTTTCATTTAATCCACACATCTGACAATATACTTAACAGAGCTTTCAAAAACCTTGGTTTTATTACAAGAATCAGTAAACCCCTTAAAAGAATAAGTACTCTTAAACTTCTTTATAATTCGTTTGTTAGGTCTATTTTAGAGTTTGCCAGTGTAGTATGGAACCCTTCTTATCAGATTCATATTAATCGTATTGAAAAAGTACAAAAAAAGTTTGTTAAACTGTTAAATTACCGTAGCCATCGTTTAGATTCTTATGAAAATTCACTAAATTATTATAACTTAACATCGTTATCAAACCGCCGTTAACTCTTCTAATATGTCATTTCTTTTCAAAATTTTAAATAACTTAATCGACTCCCCAACACTTCTATCTAAAATTAATTTTGTGACAAGAATACGCATGCCCATTCGCACCTCGCGAAATAAAAATAAAACGGCACTTGTGCCTCCTAACATTAAAAAATATTACACTCGAAATATAGCTAAACACAAAAGAGTAGAGATTAATGTTTTTGGAACTAAACAGATTTAAACCTGGCAATAAAAAAAACTTGTGATTTGTGGTCTGTTTCTATGGTTTGAATGTCAAACTCGCCCTGTTCCTGTATAAACAAACCGAATTTTGCTTAATTTTGGAGTTTTGTGGATTGTTGAGTTTGTTCACGAGATGAAAATGAATAAAACCATTCGCAGCGAAGCTAGACAGATGATTTACAGCGTTTACCTACGATGTTTGGCGGAGAATGAGGCTGGAGAAGTATTAGTCAATATATACGATGTTTATGAAAGAGCAGCGTTTTATACTGGTGAGTAGGTACTTAATTTCTAACCATTAACATACACTGCTTATATTTGTTGTAAAAAAGTACTAGTTTGATGTAATAGAATGTCTTTCAATGTGTATTTGTTATTCTTATAGAGGTTAGAAAATACTAGTGTCAAACGTTACATGACATCAGGGTCTGGCTGCTAATGTTGTTAAAACATCAGGTCTAGATACTTTTTTACTAACCCCCGACTCAAAAAGGGTATCGATAAGTTTTACAGCTGTAGGTGTCTATGTGTGTCGGTCTCTCCGTGTTAGAGTACCTATTGTAAAAATATGTAATGCCGAGTTGCAGAAAGGGACTTTAAGCTAATGTGGACATTAAATCTATGTCTGTCTCTTTCTGTCCGTATACTGTCAAAGCAAGGCAACAATACATTTAATGCCGACATTAACTTAAAGATCCTTTCTGCAACTCAGTGTCAGTATAAATTCCCCAAACCTAATAATTTGCAAGTCACTGCTTTTCTGACCAATTAAATAATTTGTTGCAGGAAAATCGGTAAACACAGTTTTAGAAGAATTGCCGGGGCACATTTGAACTTTTTCCTGAGCAAGAAAAAACTGTAATAAAATATCGATGTGTGATACTATCACTTTTCTCCTATAGTAATTACATAATGGGATAACCAACACGTGTTTCAGTGCAAAAAAACATTATGAAATACACAATGAAATAAAAGTTACAGTTGATTTGATTTAATGAAATTCATTCAAAACTGCCCCCCTCTCCCCTACTAATTTCTTCTCTTAACATAAACCTCCCCAAAAAGTGGCATTTTATAATTAGTAAATATTTGAAACATTTCTCGTTTTGATTTTTTCTGCTAAAGTATCGTGATACTTTTGTCCGTTTTCTATACTATAATAGTGTGGCCACTTTCTTAGATTGCCACGCCCTCAATTATTCTCTACTCTTTTATGTTCAGCTATAGCTTCATATCTCGTTCCATCACCACTTACAACAAAGAATTTTCTGACGTGGATTTATTCAATAATCACCTTATATCCTTCAAGAGAACCTGTTTCATAAGCATGCAGCAATAAGTAATAAACTTTTCATATAAGTAAGTACAGTTCCCCTGAATTGATAGTGCACATGCAGATCTTCACACCCGAATCATTGAATCGTAAGAGCCTTAAGGCCCCGTACAGGGTGACGTGCCGCGCACATTTTGGGTTTTCAATGCTCTTCACACAGCACACGCAGTGACACGCACACATGTAAGTTTGCACAGTGGGTCGATAAACTTTTACTCGCCAACTTTATTGACAATTATGTTCAAGTACATTTTGGGTGATTTTAGGGTAAGTAAGTATAATTCTTACTTACACTGGTAAGCACCAGGAAAGAGTAGAAATTAATAGGGGTCGGAACCCGATTAGACTTCTAAACAAATGTGGTATTTACTTGTAGAAAGGTAACTACAGGTATTAAAGTGTAGATAATAAGTTATACTAAGGGTATACTAAGCCGAAAGGGGATGACTCAAGGGGTCATTCTGAACAACTTTAGTTCTACGAGTTTTGCAAAAACGCGAAAAAAAATATTCGTTTTCAATGGTAAAAAGTCACGTGTCAACAAAGTTTCTATGATAAAGGTTTTTTTGGTTAATTTTTAAAACTCGTAGAACAAAAGTTCAGAATCAGTCTCACTTGTTTTAACCCGACTGCCGAAGGAGGAGAGTAATGTTTTTTGATTGTTGTATGTATGTATGTTTGTAAGTATATTTTTTGGTGGCAGAATAATATTTTTTCATATTTTTAGAGTTTCGTACCTCAAAAGGAAAAAAGCAACCGTTATAAGATCTCTTTGTTGTCCGTCTGTCTGACTGACTGTCTGTCACTGCCCTTTTTCTCAGAAACGGGTAAAGATATCAAGCTGATATTTCGCATAGATACGAGTATGAGGAGTACCCAAAAAAAATTGGGGTACTCCCTCTCCCATACAAGTAAATTGGGGCTGATATTTTTTCCGGTTATTTTGATGGTGTAGGTAGGGTATCGTTGAATAGGTCTTTTAATATAATAGGTATAAAAAAAGGTTAAAATATAATTATTTGGCTTTTACCCTTAAATTTGGGGACCACACCATAGACAAATCCTAATTTAAAAAATGATTTCAATAGATGGCGTGATTTTATATTGGGTAACTCAGAATAAGAAGTGATGATATCTCAGAATAATAATGGTTAATGGTGCTATTCCGCTGAGCATCGAAACCGGTGGGACGCTAATGAAAAGTGGTCATGGAAATGCACCAGGGTAGACCCTGCTCCTAGAACAAGGCATGAGTTTGTGATTTGTGTGCGTGAAAAGCGAGGATGGAAACTTTGAATATTTTCTTGATTTTTTTATTATTGATGCAATAACATATAATTAGTATTATTCTGAGTTACCCACCGAAGTCACCCCGTGGCAGGTTGACTAGATAGGTACTTTTGCAAATCACGCCATAGAAGAAATATAGAAGAAATTCCGTCATTGACAATTTTACGTTACGAATGAATTTAGTAAACCTAACTAATCCAGAGGAAACCTAAAATATCTTTCTCTCTCTCTTTGAAAAACATACTTAATAGCCCAAACTCGATTCTATTCTATTCTCTGTGGGGGTGTAAGTACCTGCACCTGGCTCTCTCGAGTGGAACCTTTGTGCATATCCCCAAGATCTAAACTGCCTTCCTAAGCTTGAACCATTTCCCACCACGCTGGTCCACTGCGGGTTGGTGGGTTCACAATTCACATATCTAGATGTGCTAAATCTAGATATGCAGGTTTCCTCACGATGCTTTCCTTCACCGTTAGAGCGATGGTATACATTGTACTTAAGTTAAAAGAACTCATTGGTACATGTCAGCGCCGTGATTCGAACCCGCATCTCTTGCGTGAGAAGCGGGCGCTTACCCGACTGAGCTACCACCGCGCCCAAACTCGATGCTTTTAGCTATTAAATCTTTGAAATAAAATTCAGTCACCTCCGTGTTACTGCCCTCATCAGATCCTCACGAGACCATGCCTCAACCAGCACCATGAGACTGTGTTTTTGAATCCTAACCTAATCTTCCTACGTATTGTCATCACTTAGATCCATTCACTATATTCCTGCTCCTCATCCCAGGGCCGTGGGGACCGGAGGCACGTCAGCTTTTTAAAGACATCAGCAGCAGACTAATAGAAGTCTCAAGGGACCCTAGGGCTGGCACTTACCTATCATAAAGGCTAAGCATCGCTATATAGCGGGGTAACGCGGCCAGCGTCTTGGGTACCCTACCCGACAGTGGCAGCGATCTGGCCAGCATCTTCTTTTTGGTTTAATTTTAATTTTATATTAGTTAGTTTTAGTTAGGCATTAATAATTATAATTTAATCAAGAAGTACCATGGACTTAACTAATAAAAAACATTATCATTTAATTTATTGAATATAGTATAAGAATTATGCTTCCTCAATTTCAAATCAAATTATGTTGGTGTCATAAAAGTTGAAAAAGTGCAATGACAACCAATGTGCAGTGATTTTGTGTCTGTACACAATTAGATCGCGAGCTGTCAGTGCCGCCTAAACCGACGTGACCCTTCTTTGGAGGCCACCGGCCGACTAAGTCAAACGTCGCTTGTGTTTATGATTTTATAACACAGAAAGCCGCCATAGATATTTGTATGAAGATTTGAGGGAAAAAAATTGCTCAAGTTTGGGATTAATTTACACAAAATAGGTGTGTGTTTATTAAAAAACAAGGTATTTAGCGCCTAGTCCAAGCATTTATCTTTATAATTTGATAAGAATCATATGAAAATTCTTGATAATTACGACACAGTTGTTACAATACGGGAGTGTGATTTACTGGTTTTTCGTAATTAATTTACAGTTATCCATAAGCATTTACTTAAATTCGAATGATTCAGCACCTAGCTAGACTCTTCGGCTACCTGTGTGATTTTTTTCAAGGCTGTAGAGCATCATTTACTACATAATTCTATGACAATGCCAACCCTCGATTGCCTATTGCCGACCCTTAAATAAATAAATAAAATAAATAAATATGTGGGGACATCTCACACATGGCCATCCGACCCCAAGCTAGGCAGAACCTGTGTTATGGGTGGACAGCTGATATATCTACACAAATACATAGATAGATAGATAGATACTAAATATAAATATCAACACCCAAGACCCGAGTACAAATATCTGTCTTTAAACAAATATCTGCCCCAGCCGGGAATCGAACCCGGGACCATCGGCTCAGTAGTCAGGTCACTAACCACTACGCCAACAAAACACCTGCATTTTTCACCTTGTTCTAAAGAAATAGGAGTCAATATCATGTGTCACATAATCGAAAGTAACCGATCTGTCAAAGATTTCTAGATGCGCATTATCAATTTTGGACAACTGTCAAATATTATTTAATCGAGATTTAATCTTAATTATAGGTACTAACAAACTAACTTTTGTAAGAATATTGTAATGCTACTTCAACATAAAGTGTCTATTTTGTAGTTGTTATATATACTTTCAAATTGATGTAATCAGATTCCAAATTGCTGCTTAGCTCTTTTTATTTTTAATATAAATTGAATTGTATTTTCGGCACAGTAAGGTCTATAAATAATAGAATGTAAGTTTATTTTGATAAATGTCTGTACGTATGACTGTTTGTTGCCATAATAAAGATAAATAAAAAAAAAATAAAAAAAATAACTTCACATTCAAATTAAACTAAAGCAAACAATGTAATAACTGGAATATTTAATTAATGAAAATCGTATAATACGACCTCTTTAAATAAAGAACTAATTAAGTAGGTACCTACGCCTTTTACTTCTTCTTTTTCAGCTGTGGCGGTGGTGATAGAGTCGGCAGTGCAGAGGTTGAAAAGAACTCCAGTCTCCCCTCCATGACAGCCTTCTTGTACTCCTCCTCAGTCTCTCTGTCCAGCGCCTCCTCGTCCGGCGGCTCCTCCGGCGGCAGGTTCACCGCCTCCTCGGCCTCCCTCATCTTCAGACGAATCTCCTTCACCCGCGACTCGAGAGTGTGCTCCCGCTTACTCTCGCGCTCGATAGCGCGCCCGAACATCGCCTTGTCATTCGCGGCGGATATAACCATATTCTCCGATAAAGCCAAACAGAAAACCGCCCCGTCTTCGTCACCCATCGCCACAATGAAACCTTCCTCATTGGGTTTGATATTCAGAAGGGGATACTTTGACAGAAGGAAGGTGAGTGAAGGGTCCCGGTAATTACGCAAGATGTCCCAGAAGCGGAAGGTTCCGTCCCCACCGACGGTCATGTAGCTGGACACGCGGCTCGGCGCCCACGCCGCGTCGTTCACTGGGTAGCGGCTGCTCGTCCCCGTTATTATCGGAGCTAGGGAGATGTCCTCATTCCACACGTGCGCCGTGAAGTCTCCACAAGTCAAAATAACTTTTGGTGAGACAGGGTTCCTGCTCACCGCGCGCACCGGACCATTGTGTGCCTTCTTGATCATCGTCATCCTCTCCGTATTGGTTTTGCCTTTGCGATTTACGGTTACCACAAATCCTGTATCTGTGCCACATAAATACTTCGTAGGAAAAGCGCGATCGAATTGTAGAGACGTCACACCCTCCGCATTAGCCATACTGATTTCTTCGTCAGGAGGGGGCCTAATTGACATAATCTGTTCGTCAACGGGTTCAGAAATGTCTCTAATGTCCCACCACAAGCAGCGCCCGTCTGTTGAACCGGTAAAAAACTCATTGTTAAGACGAGAACCCATGAACGACAAAACGGTAACAGGATCGCGATGGGCTAAATGCAGAGGAGATTTCGCGACTGGTGTTTTCTGCTCTCGGATATCGAAAACGCAAATAGTACCGTCTTTCAACCCTCCAATAACTGTAGTCGGCATCATAGGAGGACAAACAATTTGCCAACACGGCACTGGAGGCTCAAATTCGGATTCGGGATCGTTTGGGTACTCAATATTCCAAAAGTAACCTGTGTTACTTTTCTCTTCCTGATCGTACGGATGAGTTTTTTTGCAATACGTGGCAACTAATCGGGATTGCTCGTCGTTGGTCCAGTCGAGGCTCGCGATCGGTCGATGGAAGGGGTCGCGGCAGACAGTCTTGAGGCGAGCGAATATCTTCTCGACCGGCGCTTCCGGCGGCATGTCGTTGAAGTATCGCTCGTACATTTCGATGGCGTTGTTTTGGTTGACGTAGTGCTTGAGGCGCGGGTACAGGGTGAGCACGGAGTGTACGTAGGCGTCGTCGCGTTCGAAGCGGCGGCGGTAGCGGGCGGTGGTCTCCTCGTCGAGGCAGTTGACCTCCTTGGGCCAGCCGCCCTCCACGTGGTTGGCGCCGGCGTCCCGCGTGAGGGTCACGGGGGTGTTCACTGTGCACTCCGACTGCGGCACGGTGGCCTGCGTCCCCTGGTGCACCGGGTTCCGCAGCATGAACTGCCGCTGGACGGACACGTCGGGCAGGATGGAGTCCAGCATCTGCTCGCGCACTTCACAGAACAGTGGCTGGCGGCCGAAGTCGCGACGCTTCCTCACGTAGGAATAGTTTATGGATGACATGAGGTAAAAAGCACAAGTGTCCTTTAATCGCAAAGGGTAATAACCGAATATTTAATTAATTTATTTATTTATGATCCACAATACTCATCAATTATTTTTTTATGAAAATCACAGAGTAGTTGTGTCAATACATCATCTATGCAATTCATAGATAAATTAATGTCGACCCAATGTCAACATTAATTCATAGATAAATTAATGTCGACCCAATGTCAACCACAGAAAAATACTTACCCGAGACTGCCCGAGACTTACCCCCAGAAATCATAATCAAAATAATCATATACTTAAAAAAAAAAAAAATGGTTGTTTTTTTTACCTAAACATGCCTAAACACCAGTTAGCGCATAGAGCGCCGCCGCCGCCGCCAAAGTATTAGCACAGGTTAAAATATAAGATGTAAGTAAGTATTTTATAACACATTTTAGCAAACTGAGCCCAAGGGAAATTACACCTGAAAATTCTTGAAAGTTTCGCGAGTCGCCGTGAGAGGGCATAAAATGAAATTATCGAGTCGCCGAGGAGGTCGTAAAGAAGCCTCCAAGTAAACGCTTTAACTCTACTTCGGCGATTCAATTTTCAATTTACCTCAAGAACTTACATGCCCCGTGCATGCCCCGGACTAAATCTCGCGACGTTTGAATTTTCGAAAGGTCCAAATCGCAAAAACACCCTCGTCAAAATAACTAACTCGCCAGTAGAATGGTTCTGTATTCGAACGTGACTTGGGTACAACTGTTTCAAGTACCTACAAGTAGTAAATGTTGAAGAAGAAGGGCCGGCATGCACTTTTTGTTTCCCTGTAAATAATACTTCGAATATCCTAAAACAGATAGATATTTCGCCTAAAAAGCGAAAAAGAACTTTAACTGGGTTATGTTAAATTTAATTTTATATTTTGCATTCATTTATTTACCTACAACTTTTTAGTATTATTTATAAAAAGTTGTCTCATTTACACTCTAGCAGAACTCTTAAGAAAATCTTTTAAGTCTTCACTCTTAGAACTTTCCAGCAACAGCACACCCATATTTAATGATAAAGCGAGTTTCTCAGAATTTTTCATGAATTTATTTTCAGTCCTATCACCTTGTGATAAGGCATAAAAGGAATTCAGTTCACACGTTGAAACGTGAAGAATAATATAGAAGGAGACGTTAAAAGCAAAAGTATGTAGATTCAGAAGAGCCGACGACAGGATATAAGCCCGTCGAGATACGCGTATGAAGATTACCTCAAATATACGTGAGTATCTAATTATTTAAATGACTCACGGTTGCTGCTATTTACATGAGATATACAGATGAAAGTTTAAGCATTTGTTATACCAAAGGGTCTACTTACATAATTATCTTATATCTTTTTTGTACAGTTTTATTTATAAGTTGTAATTTTGTAATAATTTGTTCCATGTTACAAATCAAAAGAATTATAATATTTCTTTTTTGTTAAAAGTGCGTTTATTATTTTTATTTAAACCTATTGTGAAACTACTGAAAACTGTACTCTTAAGGTTTATAATGTTCATAAAAGCTACTGTGGCGACATCTATAATGAATACGCGCAAAGCATAGAAGTCAAGATATATAGATCCAGCAAAGAGATATCAAGGACGACCAACAGATGGCATGGAAGAGTGAAAGCAAAAATACCAAATCCTACATCGCGGTATCTAAGAATTACAGCTACTCAGTATATATACAGAATCCCGACATGTAACCGTCGGGCAGTTGCCCACCAAGCTAAACCGCCCAGCTTGGTCGGAGGATCCTCCCTTTTCAATGGAGGAGTGGCAACACCTTCGCTCCTCCACATTGGTGACCCCTACAACCTGAACACGACCTGATGATGACCATGCAGAACAGCAGCAGCAGAACATCTTCCACCATGTCGATGACCTCACAGACGATCAGCAGACCTTCCAGCAGCTACAAGATGAAGTCCAGCAGTACCATCACCCCCACAGCATCCTTCAGCAGCCACCCGCTAGTACCCGAGCTGTTACACTACATTGTTAAAATTTAAAAGAAACGTAAAGTGTCTTACAACTCATATCATGATACTAACATAAAGCTCGCCCTTATAAATAAACAATATTATTACGACACAATATAGCGGAGCAATAGGAGCGGTGGTAGCTCAGTCGGGTAAGCGCCCGCTTCTCGATGCGGGTTCGAATCCCGGCGCTGATATGTACCAATGAGTTCTTTTAACTTAAGTACAATGTATACCATCGCTCTTACGGTAAAGGAAAACATCGTGAGGAAACCTGCATATCTAGATTTAGCACATCTATGTGAACCCACCAACCCGCAGTAGACCAGCGTGGTGGGAAATGGTCCAAGCTTAGAAAGGCAGTTTAGACCTTGGGGATATGCACAAAGGTTCCACTCGAGAGAACCAGGTGCAGGTGCTTACACCCCCACAAATAATATAATAGAATATAATATAATACGACACAATATTTACCGCGAATTCGCAACATACATATTTTAATAATAACAATACACTAAGCTCTCAATATACTACATAACAATTTAATGAATACACGGTTAACGGCGAAAACAGCAGGTAAATAACGACATTTACTGGAATTAGGAATTTATTTATTACGCGAATAAGAGTGGTCCACTCCAGGTAAGAGCTTTTCCTAATAATGATGTCAAAGAAGCTATCCGAGCTTACGGCCAAAAGCAGGTTAATGGTAATAGCTATCGTTTATATTGCTTCCTACTTATTTATTATGTATGGAAGCGGAACGATAGAACCGAATATTACATTAGCGGTGTAATTTCATAATAATTTCGACCGGCCATGTTTATGAAGGCTAGTTTTAATTATTGCTGCAGTCGGTAGTGAAATATTAAAGTTCTATGCAATGTGCAGTGTTCGCGGGGCGGAGCGAATGCCGGCCTTTTAATTATTAAGTTTCTAATTACAAGTACGGAATGAACTTGGCAGGTGCACAAACTTATTTATACTTTTTCGAGCCCTTTTTATCTGCAGTAGGGTTGAGGTCAAAACACTCCAAACAACCTTTTGCGCAACACTGTAAACCTTTAAGAAAACTGCAAAGTAATGGCAAAATACGTACAAAAAATGAGAGATAAAGAAATAAAACCCCGGCCCGCCATCACGATCCCCGCGAACCCTTCTGACAAATCGGATCTGCGAACAGCAAATTGTTATAAAGCGGACAAGAAAAACGTCCATTCGTAGGCAAGAGAAGTGCTCGTAAAAAAATCATAAAGTTAACATTTTCGCTTTGCCTCATTCGTGGCACGCGCCGCCCCGCCGCCGCCGCCGCTCGGCCGATCACGTACGGTGGCCTGCGCCTAAAAGTATACAGGCGGAGATTTTAAAATAGCGATCTCAAGCTCACATGCTGCTCAAGCACATCCACATAAACACCACTGCTACACACATCACACACAACACGTCCCCGGATTTATAACAGATGTAGCTGGTCCCTTCATCATCAGGGATCGCTATTTTAAAAACTCCGCCATACTTTTAGGCGCAGGCCACCGTACGTCTTTGTTTTTTCCTAAGTAATCTGCCTGCTTTTTTCCCAGAAACACATGCGCATGACAAATGGTGCAGATTTTAGGGCAGTCGAAGAAGAACGGGAAGATTGTTGTCTTGTATTATTGTTTTAACCCGTAACTAAGCTTCTATAAAGCATTGTACCTATTATTAGTTTCCCTCTTTCTGTACTTTTTAAAGACTCACCTATCTGTTCCGCTGTGAGAGTGAATTGTATTTTTTTCCTAAAAAGAGGCAATTTAAAAAAAAAACTTTTTAATTTTAAAATTATTGTTACATATATACCTATTTATGTTTATTTTGTATGTAAAGCATATTTTAGCGCAACATCGGTATTTGTCGAGGAACAATGCTGAAATATGCTGGGAGAAACAGAAACAAATTGGGGCACACTTAAAAACTATTCAAAAATTTAAAAAAGCAGTGGGCAAAACAAAGTATTACAAAATTTAGATAGTTTAGCTGCAGTAGAGTTTGTTTTCGTAACTGTTTTCTCTGTGTGTACAAATATGGACAAATCCGGTGCGCAGTTGCCACTGCTAGTAACTTTGTGGGGATTACTTTAATCCCACACGAAAACAGTTTCATAAAGTACGTGCACACAGAATTATTGCGAGCATTACTGTCGTGTGTGAATATTGTCTCTATGTGTCAGGGATAATAACACAAAACTTAGCAATACATATTTCGCTAAATTTGGAGCACAGTTTGTGAAAGTTTTAGCGCATCTCTAAACAATTTTAACAAGCTCGGATAAACATAAATCCTAGCACTAACAAACAATATAGCAATATAAGTCTTTGAAACACTTGCGAAAAATTAAAATGAACGTATAGAATTTATATGGCTACGTATTACTACGAATTATGCTCCCAAGTTGTATGAGAAGCTACGAGTGCTACGCCACAAAAAGAAACAGTTGAAGTCAAGTATTCCAGTACCTAAACGAAATAACGATGATCATCATTATAAGTAAAACGTATGGTTAGTATATGTATACTTCAGATTACTACGAATCAGGTTCTCTAACGAAAAGATAGTTGAAAAAAAGCAAAAACACTATACGATAAAGAATATGTCCGTCCTGATGGGTCAGTCCAACAACAAAAATTTTCAACCATTCTCACATATTGTATTCCATCTGTAAGAAATACAATCAAACTATTTTCGACATGTATTTACAACGAGAATGCGAAAAACGATGCATCGCCATCTCAATAGTAAAACTGCTACGCATTGTTGTTGTTTATGCCTTGTTAGTTTTGCTACTGCAAAGAAACGAGTTGGTTATTTTAATGGTGCTATGAACATGAGAAACTAACAACAAGTATACCTAATGTAATTTTTTTGAGTTTTATATTATTATATATTATTACTTAAATAATGTATTTTTTTCATAATTATTACTATAGTTATCACTAGGGCTTATCGAATAATTAAAACTAAACTAAAAGGTAAATGATAGCCAGATCGCCACCGCTGTCGAGTAGGGTACCCAAAAGGCTGGCCGCGTTACTCCGCTTTCTAAAGTATTTTCAGTAGTTTATATTAAAACTGTATCGCTTTCAGAGTTCATGGTACGGCAACGGGCGTCGTGGGTCTCTGTACGATATTGTTAGCTACATCAATATATCTTAATTTAGGGCCAACGATCCATCAATTACACAAAAGGGTTGAAAACTGTTGGGACATTTTCGTGTGTATATTTGTTATTTTGAAGTCGGTATCTTAACTGTTTTGGTAAGAAAATATTTAGTTCTGCAACAGTATCGCGCTTTCCATTAATGTGAACTATGTATATTCAAGTTTTGTACATTACATCGATGCACATAATTACTAGTATAAAGCGATATACCCGTATATTCCAGCAACACTCACTATCTACTATTATTATCATTATCAGTATCATGACCCGGTATCGGATACAGACCTCCTTATGATTCTAGATTGTATGTTGTGTTCCTTAATTGTACTGTATCCATAGCAAAATTATTACGTGAGTACAAAATCTACGAAAGTTCGCTTGATAACTCAATTTAGCATAATATATAGTAATAGGTTGTAGGTAGGTACATTGAAAACTTGATGAGCATAATTATATATGTACTTATGGAGATACATAATATACAGGGTGTTGCAAAAAGGGTATATACTAAGCCGAAACCTACATGTGCAGCATAGTATATCCAAGTCCGAAACTGAAATCAGAATTTCAAAATTCGCGAAAAAAAAAATTTTTTATAGGAACTTTGTTGGTCACGTGACTTTTTTACTATGGAGAATGTAATTTTTTTTTTCGCGAATTTTGAAATTCTGACTTTAGTTTCGGGCTTAGATGTACCATGCTGCACATGTAGGTTTCGGTTTAGTATACCCTTTTTGCAACACCTTGTATATTTATTATAAATATGCTAACGTCTTCGGTAATGTGCAGCCCAATCCACACCCTATATATAATCTTGGCAATCAGTGAGCAGGCCAAATCACCGAGCTAGATAATAAAACCCGCACAAACTTTGTTCAACACTTCCCCTATAGAAACTCGAGAATTACCTCACAAGAGATGAGGTTATTACTGTTGACGCAGGCAGAGGGCCTCGTTATGTAAACAAGGAAGTGTTTGCAAAAGGTGTCAGTTTTGACCCAGCATTGGAAACTGCTAAGGAAATTGGGTCTCTCGAGATGCTCAGTGTATTATTTATTTAGGTGTGATACCGTTTTGAGAGAACATTATTGAGGTTTGCGCTCACTGGGAAATTAACAGGTGCAGGTTGTGGTAGATACTTTGTTCTTCTTCAGGTGCCATCTACTATCGTAGGTCGGCTATCATTATGGCCACTTGGGCCCGGGAAGTCGCAGCTCGGAATAGCTCTATGGTGGACATATTGAACCATTCGGCGAGGTTCTGTAGCCAGTGGGTTCTTCTACGGCCAGATCTTCTTTTGCCCTGTATTTTCCCTTGCAGTATGAGTTGCAGGACTTTGTAAGAACTAGTTATAGGTAAAGTTCCAGTGACATATGGAACGTCAATGGTAGGTGGAACTTTGTCATTGCTCGTGAGAGTCGTAAGTGCTTATGCCAAATGATAAGTAACTATATATAGGTAAGTACCTACCTATTCTTCTGATACGAATCAGGTAGAGTTACATTTAAATGGATCAAGTACAAAAGCAACTGCGTAGGTACATATTGCAAATGGGAAATCTATTTGCTGAATAAAGATTTATTTCGAGGCGAATGCTTTATTTTACAAATAAAAACAAAAGTGTACGCATGAAACATTGGCGTAAAACATTTTATGCATTTAACAATGAAATACTACCCCTTGGGGTAGGCAGAGGTGCATTGCTGCACCCACTTTTCGCCAGTGTTAGTAAAGTTTATTTTTCACAAAAAGGATTTATATTAAAACAAAGCAAATTTATAACCCAATGATCTTTGTAAAGACTGCTAAGTAGGCTATAAGATTTGAAAGAATGTTCTAAAATTGTTCTTATTCTTGCAGAACAATTTCATTTTCTTTTATCGTTTCAGTTTCGTTGTACTTAATGACGACCGCGAACAATGTGCCTTGATGGTTCTAATTAATTTTAATCTGTTTGTTTCTATTTTGCTCACGTTCTTTGAATTTAAATGTTAAGGGGACGACACGATATTCAATCGTTTTCTATGTACTAAATAATATTAGCGTATATACTTTATTATGATTGAAATATACTATGTACTTGTTATGTTTAATTTATTGGCTTGGGTGGCATTTTTCCTTTCAAAATATATTTTTTATTTTGTACGTTTTTTCAGTCTGTATGTAATATTTTGAAATAAAAACTAAACAAAAACAATATAATATATAAAAAATAAAATAAATAAAAACTACATAAACATTCAAAATTCGTATGTTTCACGCCAAATTTACACACCTACAAATCCTTTCTAGACAAGTAAACTTTTATGATCGTACCAGATATATTCACAGGTTTTCTTGTTACATTCGTCGCCTTAACAGCTTTGAATTGGGGCATCTTAACGGGGTAATATTTTGTGTAAACAAAAACATACCGGCAGAACAAGGGTCTCAATCCAATCATAGCTGATTCCCCTCAGCTTGCTCGTAAAATCACAAAGGGCTGTCGGTAGTGATATAACACCTCGGTTCTACGTTTCTCAGAGATATGACCTTTGTCATGTCCATAATGGTTGTATTATAACCAAACCAACGTTAAGAACCCCTGAAATTTAACACTAAAAGTAGCATAACTTATGGACGGCTAAGCTGATTTGTATAAAATGATTAACTATTACCCAAAAAACAAATCGAAAATTGGTGTAGCCGTTTAGGGCTACGTTACCACAGACAGATACACAGACAAGTTAAACTTACTTACATTTCCTCCACTTTTCCCCTTTTTTATTTTTTTTGTTTGAGACACACTGACAAAGACATATTTAATTTAATTGCTGTGTTGAACAAAATAATAAATTTTATATTTGAATGGATTCAAACGACCTGTGGAACATAATATATTTGAAGAATAACAACAATTGAAAACCTTTGTAAGGATAGCCATTGAAAACTGTCCCCTGTGAATCTTTTGTCATAAATATTATTACTATTGTGAAAGCTTTTCGTGAAATAACATTTCAGATTAAAAAAATATATAAATGCTTGAACAGTTACTTATATTACTTTTGAAAAATATGTGGTTTTGGAATATTGGATACATTATAACAGACAATAACGATAAATTGAAACTAAAGTACACTTTATTTTATTTTTTTACTACATCGTATGCTAAATACGAAAGTTTTCAGAAAAAAATACGATAAGTATCTACAACATAGACCTATTGTCGGGTATCTCTTAATGACGAAGGCGGATCGGCAAATGTAAATCAAAAACATACTGTTTTGACCGCTCTCTCTCTCTCTCAGCCTTCTGTAGTCCACTGTTGGACATAGGCCTCTCCTAACGATCGCCACCCCAAACGGTCACCCGCCATCTGCATCCAGCGGCTTCCCGCTACCTTCCGCAGATCATCAGACCAACGGGTTGGGGGGCGACCGACACGCCGTTTGCCGACACGGGGTCTCCACTCCAGAACCTTTCTACTCCAGCGGTCGTCGGCTCTGCGGGCTACGTGGCCAGCCCATTGCCACTTCAGCGTGCTAATCCTTTTGGCTATGTCGGTAACTTTAGTTCTCCTGCGGATTTCTTCATTGCGAATCCTATCTCGCAGGGACACGCCTAACATAGCCCTTTCCATAGCACGCTGAGCAACTCTGAGCTTGTGGATAAGCCCTTTGGTGAAGCACCACGTCTCGGCTCCGTAAGTCATCACTGGCAACACGCACTGATTGAAAACTTTTGTTTTCAGACACTGAGGTATGTTTTCGGTGAAGATGTGTCGTAATTTCCCGAACGCTGCCCATCCGAGTTGGATTCTACGAGCTACCTCTTTATCGAAGTTGGATTTACCTAATCGGATCACTTGTCCTAGGTAGGGATACTGATCGACAACTTCGATGGTGACACCTCCTACAGTTACGGGCGATGATGAAACATGTTCGTTCGACATGACCTTTGTCTTGTCCATGTTCATTTTCAGCCCAACTTGTTTAGAGGCATCATTGAGGTCTGTGAGCATTTCGCCCAACTCCTCCAGCGTTTCCGCCATAATAACTATGTCATCAGCAAATCGTAGATGAGAGATATATTCGCCATTGACGTTAATGCCCAGTCTTTTCCACTCTACAAGCTTAAAAACATCTTCCAGTGCACAGGTGAACAGTTTCGGAGAAATAACATCTCCCTGTCTCACGCCCCTTTGCAACTGGATCGGTTTTGTGCTATGTTCGTGTAATCGAACTGACATTGTGGCAGCATTGTACATCAACACCTCGATATAGCGATAGTCTATATGGCACCGCTGAAGGGATTGAAGCATCGCCCAGAGCTCAATAGAATCAAAGGCTTTCTCATAGTCCACAAACGCTAGACATAAAGGTAGATTATACTCCTCGGTCTTCTGTATAACCTGCCGAAGCGTGTGTATATGATCTATGGTACTATAGCCTTTTCGGAACCCGGCTTGTTCGGGTGGCTGGAAGTCGTCGAGTCTTTGCTCGAAACGATTCGTAATAACTCTCGAAAACAGCTTGTACACATGGCTCAGAAGTGCAATGGGTCTATAATTCTTCAATAGGGCTTTGTTGCCTTTCTTGAAGAACAAAGTCACTACACTTCTGCTCCATGCCTCCGGGCCTGTGCCTTCGAGTATGACGGAATTAAACAGCCTCCGAAGTGCTATTAAAATCGGTCTACCGCCGGCTTTCAGAAGTTCTGTCGTTATTCCATCATCTCCCGGAGCTTTGTTGTTTTTTAGCTGTTTGAGAGCTATACTAATCTCGTCTAGACTGACGTCCGGAATATCTTCGGTATAGTGTCGGGTGAGTGGCGCTCGGCTGTCGTGAGCACCGCTGGTAATAGGGTTTTGTGTTGTGGTGTATAACTGTCCGTAGAATCTCTCAATTTCTCCCAGAATTTCGGGCACTGATGAAACGGTGTTGCCACTGTCTTCAGTTGGGTCAACAGAGTCTGTCGAACAGATCGATTTCTAGCAAAGACTTTGGAGCCCTTGTTTTGCTCAATTGCGTCTTGAATGCGCTTGCAATTGTAGCGTCTCATATCGCAACGTCTTGCTTTGGCGATCTGTCTGTTTAGACGTCTGTATTCGACCATATCAACTGAAGACTGCAACCTCATTTCTCTCCGTTCTCTTATGAGACTCAGAGTCCCATCTGAGAGTTTTTGAGGTCCTCGGTTGGTTCGGGACGAAAAATATTTCGATCCTACCTCTTGGACAGTTTCCACAAACCTATTATTTAAATCGTCAACTGTAACGCAATTCTCTAAACATATCAGGCGGTCGCAAAGCTCAGACTGAAAGCTTTCGGGATCTTGAATTTGAGCAGGAGTAGGACGGAGCATGGACTTCATTAGACGGGAGCGTTCTATTTTGCAGTTTATATTCAAAGTGCCTCTTACGAGTCGGTGATCGCTGCCGGTCTTAACCCTACTGATCACTGAGACATCATTGAATATGTGCTTCTTATCCGTCAATATGAAGTCGATCTCGTTTTTAGTCTTCCCATCGGGGCTAATCCACGTCCACTTCCTTTGTGGCTTCTTCTTGTAGAAGGAGTTCATCATATAGAGGCCCTCCTTCTCCAAAAAGTCAGCCAGCATTTGCCCACGATGGTTCCTGACTCCAAATCCATGTGACCCCACTTTCGTCTCGCCGCCTTCTTGTTTTCCGAGCTTCGCGTTAAAGTCTCCACCGTGAAATGAGTAGTGAACTTACGCAGGGCAGACGATACGTCTTCATACGCAAGTTCGACCTCATCATCGGTGTGCTTAAATGTGGGTGCGTAAACCTGTATGACCTTCATTGAGTATCGTTTAGATATTCTCAGGATGAGGTACGCAACCCGTGTCGACACACTTCCGATTTCAACGATGTTGTTGACGAGGGACTTGTTGACGATGAACCCGACACCCCCTTGGGACAGTTGGTCGCCCTCCCGGTGGTACAGCAAGTTTCCGGACTGGAGAATTTCCGTATCCTCTCCCTCTCGTCGGACTTCGGATAACCCTATAATGTCCCATTTTAACTTGCTGATTTCCTCTTCCAGCTCGTCTATCTTCACGTCTTCCCTCAGTGTCCGTGCGTTATATGTTGCCAGGTGCAAGGGTCGGTTGGGCTGGTAGCCGACTCTCTGCCGGAGATTCTTCGCACCCCCTGCCCCGCCGTTACCGTGACCGCTACCGGAGTCCGGGATAGCGGGGCTGCCGGGGACTGGGGGCCGGGGCTTTGGTTTTTCCATCATTAGGAGGTGTTTTTGCCATAATCACCGCGCTTGGCAGGCGTGTTGGTGATTCTCCTTTTTTTTACGGCGGGAGATCGCCGCCTCTGCTAGGAGAGGAGGTCGGGTCGATTTACCGCCGCCCGACATTCGGCGTTGTCACTCGTTAGCACCACCCAGGGGGCACGTGTAGGGTAACTAGGGTTTGTACCTACGGACGTGAGCGACAAGCCCCCCGCCCCCAGTTTTGACCACTGTCATGTAAAATTCAGCTGAAATGTATAATTTCCACATTATACTCGTCCCTTTAGGGTTTACCGTATAATTTAGTATAGATTTGAATACTCAACGACGCGACGGTCGCTGTAAACCTTCCTAATACCAGCGGCTGTTTTATTTTTTCAAAATAAAATTCATTATTGATAGGTATTATAACCTCATAAGTATTTTTGCCATGAAATTCTGGCGTATGTTTCACTACTAAATACCTTTTGTGTGTGCATAAAACATACATAGATTTTTTTTAATCAAACTCAACTTACGGTACAGTCCCAGGTTCACATTCACAGGTGTGGCTTGAAGGAACAGATGTTGGCAACAAATCACCTGCGAAATTGCTTATACCTGCGGTGTATCGCTGCGAGAAACAAACAAGAGGCTATGATAAATTACCCTGCACACAAACCATCTTACTTCGATCCTCCCACTCTCAAAACTGACACGGAAGAGGATAAGGAAATATGAAACTTCAAGGGCCAAATTATAATAGATAGCTTCCGATGAAAAATTGTTTTCAATCTTTCCTACGGGGTCTGGGTGTTATTATGGTAAAATAAATAAAAAGCATACCTTTTTATTCATCTCTTTCATATTTTCTGAGCTCATTGAATCCACACGGAACTAATTCAACAGGATGGAGAAAACATTTTATTTACATAAATATTTAAAATAAATTAAACTGCATTCAGATGTTGATTTAAAATTCATATATTTCCTATACAAGCTTCAGAGAAACGGCATTAAATCTACAATCACGAGTACCAGGAATGGCCGGTCTTGCAGAAACAACAAAATAAACATCAATTAAATTCAAGCTATAGGCGATGACAAGACAATGAATGTAGGCAGAAATATAAGTGGTGAACAGGCGTCTCTATGTACCGACTCCGCCGAGATCTCGGATATTGGTCCCGTCAACAATTAGCTTCACCGAAACCCTTATCTCACGGCTTTCACGGCCAGTATCACGTTTCTCTTTGACTTACTCCTATTCAGTTTAATAAACCTATAATTAAATTTATGCTTTGAAAGGAAATCGATCCTATTTCTACTAATGTTTTGTTTTTCCGATCCTTTTTTCGCCTTTTCTCTAACTTTGATCCAGCGGTCGTTTTTCCAATCATACTTTTTTCCGATGGATAGAAGCATGTCTTCGAATTTCGGCCACGTAGAGTCGCGCGTGGTCGCTTCATCGATAGTATTCTCTCTGTCGGTTAAAGGAACAAAGGAAAATGATGAAAAAGCTCTGACTTTTTCTGCATACTCTGTGTGAGGGTACTCGTTTTTGTTGTATTGTTTTGTTACACTCGATACATTGGAAAGGGAATGTCGCGTCGGCTCCAATATCAGTTCGTTATAGAATTTCTTTGATGTTCCAGTTTCCAACTCAACGTGTGTGTCATCGTAAAATTTATCGTCGAGTCCTTTGTAGTCATCATCGTAGAAGTCGTCAATTTCACGTTCAATATTTTCTGAAAATAATAAAACAGAAATTTTGTTATCTCTAAAAACATTTTTCAAGATTTGTTGCAGTAAGTAATCTGTCTTAACTTTTTTGAAATTTTGAACAAAGCTGGTGTTTAATCAAATTGTCCGACCCCGCCGTATGTTCGAAGCTTCTAAATTTAATAACAATGAAAACTTACCAGATATTTTTCTGAATATCGAAATGTCACGCTCAAGTTTTTCTCTGCTTGATTTCTTCCATCGACCGTCGCCTCCGTCTGGAAAAATAATTAAATATTTCGTATCGGAGGGTCGGCGCTCTACAAATCTAATTCGGTACATTTACCAATTAAACTTTTACAACGTTCGACACAAAATACAAGCTGTAAAAGAAGTAATCGACTCGGTCAGGCTGAAAGTGCTTTCCGATTTTATATCTCTATCTAAATCAATTTTACGATGCCGCAAGCAGCGCCAGTAATAACTTCGATTAAGAAGTAATCTATGTTGTTGGGGAGTTACTTCGGTAAAGTTTAATTATATCGAACAGGGATACTTTAAATTGTATCTTACCTATGCATAATGTGAGTACGATGACGTAGTAGACATTCTTAATACAATTTTTCATCATTTGTGCACCAATTATCTGAAACAATACAGACAAAAATATTTCATGGGTTTGTATTACTTACACATTTTTCAACTCTAATGTGTAAATAAAATGGTACTGGTCTAGCAGATGTGTGATGACTCGATGTATTGTTCCTCTTTATAATCGTTGAAATATTATCTTGGACAGCTTTGTGTTTAATTTGGACAAGTTAAATTCCGTTAGCCATAATAATAATATATTTAATAGATAAGAAAAACACCCATTTCCCATCCATTAATTATTAGAATAGACTAGCAAAAACAAAAGTACTAAATTTTAACACGTCCGTTTTAGTCGTTTACCCTGTCAACTATAAAATGCATGACCAAAAGTTTGTCCCGCGTCAGTATATACCTATAAATATACAGTGTTACAATAACATCGACCGTTAAACCGGTATAGATAAAGTTTGGAGACAATTGTGTTTTTAATCAACGAATGCGCCGTGAACAACCAAAAACGCGCCGCTTCGTTATCAACTATTATGCAATACTCTCTGCTATCTACTCATACGATATGTTTTTTTTGTAAACCTGTATGATAAATGATTAGCTTTATTTACAATTTCACGAGCTTTTGCCCTGTTGTTGCTTGTGATTCATCACAGACTACGCCTACAGGGTTTCTTTGTTGTTGTTTTAAAATGATTTCCAATCGGATATCGTTTTTTCATGACATGTGATAAAATTATGTATTAATTAAGTTTTGGAGCGCCGTCACGCGTTTTAGTACTTAGTTAGTCCATCATATCATTAGCTAGACCTATATTAGACCTTTTGTCTCTTGAATTCCGGACACGTCTTTTTTCATGGCAATAGTGTATGGCATACCACATCCCTTTTCAAATATTTTGCATAGGTAAATAAATCTTTCAGATAACTTTATTAACACGTCCGACGCATATAACAAGCACAACGAAAACGAGCCAAACACCACTAGTAGCTGTCAAAGTTAATTTACAGCAAATTGCTCTCGACGCGAAAAGCCCTGCTACATGTCCCATTTTCTCTTTTGTCTCGCTATTTCCGATTTAAAAGCATCCGCCGGCTAAGTACACTGAGCTATACTAAGCCGATGCGCCCGGCGCTCACGGCATCACTAATGACGTAGTGACAGAGAGCCAAACGGGCAAACTTGTATGGTTGAATTGTATGTCGCCAATACGTTGCTCTATCTTAATAAGTGAAATAAGCCGATTCGTAAAAGAACCAAATTGGTTGCTGAATGGAAGTGGCAGTGGACCGACAAAACGTGTTCATGAGTTGCTGAGACCATGAACAGTCAAGCGTAGTATGGGACACCCTCAGCTCCGGTCAGTTGGACTGCTGATCGGTAGTGACGGGATGAAGAAAACCGAAAACAGAGTGGTGTGGTGCTCCTTAGCCCAATGTCTAGCTACTACAATGATAATGATTTTATCTTACTGTTATGATTTAACCCCTTCGCTACTCTAATCAAATAGTTGTGGCGATTCCTAAGGCCGTAAATTAAAAATAAAGAAATGGTAAATTAAACGTTATTTTCTTGTTCTGTCATATTCCTAATACGATAAGTACTTTAAAATTAAGATGCAATCACATTCTGCTACATATTTTTTTATTCTAAACACAACAATCTTAGTGTCTTGTGAAGTGTATGTTTCGTTGAAAAGAGTGAAAATACATTATCAGGATGGTTGACCTTAGTAGGTACAGAATGACAATAGAAGTATGTAGCTTCCTCAAACCTACTTTCAGGAAAGACAGGCATAGATACATAACAAGGTTCGGCCGCTCTCCAGCCCACTGGACTGAGGACCTCTGGATAAGAACGCCGTACTCGTAAAAAAGTTTATAGGGAAACAAATTCAAAATCAGATATTTTGGTTCAAAGATAAATATTTGTACTCGGGTCTTGGGTGTTGATATTTATATTTAATATGTATCTATCTATGTATTTGTGTAGATATATCAGCTGTCCGATACCCATAACACAGGCTCTGTCTAGCTTGGGGTCGGATGGCTGTGTGTGAAGATGTCCCCACATATATTAAATTTTTTTTTATTAAAAAATATTATTTGTAATTTATTACTCTAATCTACTAAGTACTTACTCTTTTTCAGTGATTGAGGGCTATCTATCTGTGACCCATTGAAAAGTTGGCGTTCTTGGTCTCTATCTAATCATAATCGAGTTGACAAAAAGTACTTGTACTTTCACAAAAAGTCGTCCACTTCTGGTCCATTTACCATTTGTGAGTTCTACACTCACGGGCAATAAAAAGGTTCCACTGAGAGAAGCACCAAATTACTATTAAACGGAAAAGGCTAGCTTAATGCAACTTTGAAGTACATTTTACAGAGCATCAGGATATTACCAACTAAAAATGGTAATATTTTGTTCAAATTTTAAATGAAATGTTTTATATAATCGGGGTCATTTGGTGTCGATACTTTTTGAGTGGAACTTTTTCATTACCTGTGAGTGTATTAATACGGTGGTGAGAAATAGTGAGGATTGTGTCGTCTTAGCAACAGCCGGTACCAGACTGAAGAAAAACTAAAACAATATGAGTTTTTACGTTTGGGAATCACAGCAGCAAAAAATGTGATAGACTGACATAAAACATATTTTTATGCATTTTAACCAATCTACTTGTATCTAATTAATAAAAAATCTAAAAATGACAGCAATGTAATACACGAGTATCGTTTGGGTAACTATTCCAATGGTTTTGATGAATTAAATTGTAATCGTAATACATAGTTTATGAAATTAGTAAGAAACTAAACTTTCCTGAACTGCGAGTAATTCAGGGCAACTAAGAATTAATTATTTATCTACGGTATGAGATATTAAAAATACTCAGTCCTTCGAGGAACTACCTATACATTCTTCTCGCCGCTATTTTCTTTATTAAATTGTTGAGGAGTTCTCACTTTGGAGTGAGATCTAGAACTTCTGCAAGTACCTATTGTTTTCTCAACCCTCACTCTCTTTCTCAACTCTCAATTCATTCATTTGAGCAAATCTGCCTGTACCCAACAGTGGGCGATAGCAGGCTGATGATGATGATGATGAGCAAATCTGCCTGAGTGTGAAACAGACAGTATAACTGTGCAGTGAAGACTCCCACTTTAGAACACTTGCCAAGAATGGTAAGTAGCACATATTATGTTATGTAAATAGATACCTAAGAATCCTGATATTTTTACACTGTTATGTAGCTACAGAATTATTTAGGGCAGGCCTCATATTGTACGGATAAGTTATTTTTGATTTATTGTCGACTTCATACATGTTATCTATTTAATAGAAAATAGCCATAATTGTTACTGGCAATAGTTTCATCTATGCAAGTATTTTACTAGGTAGGTATCTGGCAGTTTAAAATATGTACTTACAGTACTTAGTCTAAAACTATAAGTACTTATACCTAAAGTTAGTATCGAAATAAAAGAAATAGATATGAAAAAATGGCCTACATTAGAACAGTGAATTCAAGTATTGTATGGAATGTAAAGAATTCCTTTCTCAGTGCACCTCCGTTGTACCTAAGCTACGTCCCTTCCAAATTCAAGTGCCTTTGTCAGTCAGTTTCTCCCTTTATATATTTAGAAGATGGGTATCGAATACACAATTACTGGACCAACCACTTACCAGTTCACCATTTAATGATAATTAATAGATAACGTTTTGATTTTCCGCTTACTCAGCCCAACCAAAACAACAATAAAACTAAACAGCTATAAATCCAACTTTACGCACCTCAATACAAAATCCAATTCACTTTTACCGCTCCTTCATTCAACCAAACCAATTTAAAGTTCGTTTAGGTGAACGGAATATTTATCCAAACGATTTGCTAGTCACTTATTAAACTTTGCTTGATTACGAAACCCGAATGTCTCTCATTCGCAGCCGTGCGGTCACTCCGGCGGCTTCCAACACACTGAACTGTCTGTTCTGTCTGAACTCACAGTTTTCCTACCCCTAACCTACCGATTTCCACCCTGCGACTAAACCGTAATGCCCCCTTTCCATCGCTGCTCCACTTATTTCAATTCTCCGTGGACGAGGTTTTGAGCACGTAGTGTACATCGAGGATTTTAAAGTGTCACTGACTGCAGCAGCAGTGTTTGGGAACGTGGTAGCTTCTCCACTTTCTTGCCACTTCTGTACCTCGCTAGACGGCAGACAGCTACAATAAACTGCAACTCCACACTAACCGAGCTTTTCAATCAAAGCCTCTATTTTGCACAATCAGTCTTACCTATCCATCGCTTCTATTGGATATGGAAATTTTAAATGGAAATAAAACACAGTAAGTAATAGACACTATTCGCTGATATTGTTTTTGCATGTCCGAACTATACCTAAGCTGTATAGTAGCTTAGCTACATTAGATATACCTCTACTTATGGTATGGTATGAATGTAACAATTAAGGCTCTCGTGGTCGACTCAGCCTCGCTCCCTCTTCTTTTTAATTTAATTGTGTCCCCCATTGCTTTGATTGGTGTAGTCGAGGATAATACCAGTCTTTATAGTGCCATTGACCTTTGTCGTTTCGGGTCGTTATGCTGCTATTTAGATTAAATGTGTTTTATTACTCTCGAGTAATCGGCAAGCGCTAGAAACAAGAAAATTTATTTTGGACACCCGTGGTAAACCCAAAACATAAAAAATATTTTCAAAAGTGATCCATAGAAAATAGCGGTAACAATGTGCAATGGTCAAAGATATTGGTGAACATAATAATAAAAAAACATACAGACGAATTGAGAATCTCTTTCTTTTTTATGAAGTTATAAAAAGGAAGTTTTAAGTTTGTCCTGGTGAGTAGGTACCTATATCAGGCAAGTCAGATTAGCTAAAAACGGTGATACGGCTCGCGACCTATCACGTGAGAACAAATGTACAGCGAAAAGCGGGTGACTCGCTTGCGAGTCACCTCTGACTACCCCTTCGGGGATTACAGTCGTGAGCATATGTATGTATGTATCTCAGATTAGCTATCATCGTACAGCAACATACACTCACGGGCAAAGAAACAGTTCCACTCACAAAATTCCGAAAATAAAAGTCCTCAATTTGTTTTATATTTAATAATAAATTTGAACAAGATGTTTACGTTTTAATTGGTAATATTCTTGTGCATTTATAAATGTATATATGTATAAATATTGCAGAAGGCATTATTTTTTATTATTTTAGACGACCGAATGGTGTAGTGGTTAGTGACCTGACTACTGAGCCGATGGTCCCGGGTTCAATTCCCGGCTGGGGCAGATATTTGTTTAAACACATTTGTTCTCGGGTCTTGGATGTGCCCGTAAAATGGCAATAGGCCCGCCCCCTATTACATTGGGACTGACATAACACTCTGGCGAAAAGTGGGTGCAGCAATGCACCTCTGCCTACCCCGCAAGGGAGTACATTAGTACAAGGCGTGAGTGCGTGTGTGTGCATTATTAAACTAGTATTTTCCGCTTAGGAGTAATTTTGTGATTTTCCCATTGGAACTTTTTCATTGCCCGTCAGCGTATTAATATGATTAAAGTTAAAAAAAAACAAAGGAAACAAAACTTTTCTCGAACCTTCAATTATTCAATCAATGCATCATTACCGCTGCTACGCGAGCCGCCATTGTTGAGTTAATTAGCTTCGAACAAAAGTTGAAACTCACGAGTCAATTGGATTTGAAGTAGGATAATTCCCATCCATAATGTATACCATTTAATCCGTACTTTATATATATACAATTATTCATTGAGCCTATGTTTACGACCGACGTTGCAGGGTGCGTATTGCGACGTATAAAAACGAAATGTATAATTTCACAACATATAATGAACGTTACGTATAACAACAAAATCTTTATTTTCATAAGGTATAAGATTCAATTGGTATAACGTACATTTCATATAATAACAAAATAACTAACACTCACGAGGACTAATATCAATTCGTATAACATACATTACGTATATCAATTAAAATATATACTATGAATTTGTATAAATTTCTTCTCATAACACATAATCTGTGTTTAATTACCCAACGCCGTCAAACCCCCTAGTACCAAAACCTAAATATAGGTGCGACGACGAGGAAAGCGAGGAGGAGCGTGTTAGGTGCACATATTTGTCGAAACCAAAGCGGAGCGCAGCGAAGCGGAGCGGAGCGGAGCGTCTCCCAACATAGCTTCAATAATAACAACGCTGTGAAAACCCCTACTACCAAAACCTAAAGATAGGTGCGACGACGAGCAAAGCGAGGAGGAGCGGTTAGGTGCACATGTTCGTTAAAAGCAAAGCTGAGCGCAGCGAAGCGGAGCGGAGCGGAGCGGAGCGTCTCCACACATAGCTCCAATAATAATATTTTTTTGGTCATTATACATAATGATATTATATCCGTTGAATAATATATATTATAAACGTTATATATTATGAACGTTATACATTTTAATCGATATATCGATTGAAATTATACTTTTTGAACGTTATTCTTGACGAAATTATGTATTTAGTAATTATACCTTTCGTTTGTTATACACAGTGAACGTTATACTTAATAAATTTATATAATATGGGCGTATACCTTGTCAATGTTATACTATTCGTTTTTATACCTCGTATTACTTACCCGACGTTGCATCACAAAAGTTTTTCTGCGTAGTAATGCCGGTAACAGAAGGTCTTTTCTGCAACAAAACTGGACTTATAAAATTTGTAATAACTAAAAAAGATATTGCTTTCTATATAAAAATGGAATGAAAAATATTCAAATTTTTTTTTTCAAACGATAGGCAATGTTGTAGCAGTTTACTTTTAATACTTACAAATTTTTGCATCCCAGTATTCGAATTATCCCGCAATCAATTCATCCGTGACCATGGTATTTACATTATCAATTCCTAACATTCACCCCGGGACTTCATCCCTACAGCAATAATTACGCCATTAGGAGTGCTCAGGCATAGGTATAAAACCGGACCTTTTTAAGGTCGACACTCTGTTTGCATTGTTTTCGTAAAAAGCTCTCGTGAGAGACACTCGCAAGGTGTAATGCGAATGAAAAGGAGTTTTCGGACTATTATCGAGGTAGGTACCTACTGTTGACTTTGAGAATTGTAAAAACAAGTGCCGATTTACTGACTACCCCTTCGGAGATAACAGTGAGCATACTGTATGTATGTATGATGACAAAAACATTATGGATTCATCCCAACATTTTCAGTGTGCTACGCAATTCGTAGCACACTGCTACGAGCTACGGCGTAGCCTCGTAGCATTATCACCAAAGACGTCCGCTGCGAGGATGTACAGTCAGCTGCGTAAGTAGTTGTACACTTTTGTACCTTGTCAAACTCACAAACTGGAGGGTGATTCGTGTCACAAAAAACAACTTCGTTTTCATCTCGTTTTCAGATTTTTACGAACGAGCTATGAAATTGCGATTCACATGGCACTAAAAACAAGCTACATAGTAAGATCGTTTCGAGATCGCAAAATGAATGAACGGAATGGAGAATGACGCGATTCATGTCATTTTTGTTGAACTTTTTGATATCGCTTATCTGTCATATTTTGACGTTTTAGCGATTTTAAACTTTCGAAGAAAAGGGTGAAATTGTTAGATCGTTTTCAGAAAATACTGCTAAAAGTGAAATTGACCTTGTACGCATCTCTCCAAGATCTTCAAGCCATTTTTCAGCCGGACAGCCGTCCCTACGAGATACGTTTCCATCTTTACCGAATTCGTAATTTTCCTTTAGAGTAAGCTTGTATTAGTGATATTTATTTGATTGGTGTGGGTTTTGGCCTGAGGCCCTCGCAGAATGAGGAAGAATATTTTAACCGAAAGCATACACATTCCCTCAGTGTGCAAATTGTAAGTTAATGAATTAAACACATTGTAATGCATGTATATTTTATTTATTGATAGAACTAATAAATTCTATGAATTATCACAAATACTAAAAAAATATAGGTATTAATTAGGTCCCTTTACCACTTAATAAAGCTACAGATAATGGCAATCAAAGATTAAAGTCTTATTATTTTTCTCATATTCTCTCCTATAGGTTGGCTGGTACAAAATGCTTTTAGCCTTTTGTATAAGTAATTATTAATACTTATATATACAATATTTTGTTAACAATTATTAAACTATTATTGTATATAGGAACTTAGGTAATCAGTAATCACAGGTGCTCCTCTGTTTGAATTGACGCATGAAGAATAGGAAGAAGAGAGGCGTGAGGTCATTGAAGGCCAGGCGCATGCGCAGGGACGGGATCCTCCCGCGCAGCAGCCGCAGCAGCGCCGCGCTGACCGCGCGCTCCACGCCGGTCGCGGAGCCAGAGCTTCACTGGTCGCGCAACTGCGTCGCCGCTAAAATCTGTGGATTTTCAATTTATAATTAAAACATATACCTACAAAAATATTTTGTACTTATTCCGATATAAATTATGTATACGTATTATTTTACTTTAAGTCTGGTCTTGATTGTTCCTTTCATTAGCCTAGAAAAGACAAAATGAAAAGTTCAGTATGATATTGTTCTAAAAAATTACAGACAGATACTAAATAAAACTACGCTGTAACATAAATATTCAACACCAGTTTTCCTAAGACATTATTGGGGTAACAATGAAGTTAAATTCTATTCTATTATTTAGCCAAACATTTAGGAATAACCTACCTTTTTCCATATGAGGAACCCCTCCTCAAGAAGCCTCTCATTGACTGCAGCCTGTCTGTTCGTTACTTCAGCTAATCAGCTATCATTGTGAGGGCTGAAGCCGTGGCACTCTCACAACGCAGTTGCTCCTTCTGCTACTCAAGCACATCGGCTGCTGCTTGTGTTTCTAAAACAATTCAAAACAGAAATTGGATACATCGTAAATTACAATACCTTCTTGACTACAACCGGTAACATTTATATTTCAAAAAAAATAGGTTAATACATTGATACTTACATGTCTCAGTCGTATTTCTCTAAGTAAGTTAAACTTCCTTTCTTCTTATTTTCCAAAAAAACTACGTTGACACGAAAATGAGCAAAGAAAATCAATGTTTTTATGGAGAAAACATGGCGGCTGTCAAAAGTGCCACAGGTTATGAATTTCTTCAACGTTGAATTAAAAAGCTGTTTCTTGATACTTGCTATCGACACTAATTCCAACAAAATATATTGTAGGAACAAAATTATTTAAAACAATTAGTGGTAGTATTTATAATTTTTGCATGGCAATTAAAAAAAATATAGTTTCATTAATTTCACTCAAGCCATCCAAATACGAACTAGCGATATGAAAACGAGATCAAAGTATGTGTGCTATGAATCGCGTTTTTAAACATTGCGGATTTCATCTCGTAACTCGTTCGTATCGCTTTACAAATATTTCGGTTGAGATGTGAATCGCGCCCCTGCCTATACAAACATTGACGGTTTGTTATGTAGTCAGTTTTAAAAGGTACAAAAGTGTATATATATACCTAGGTACTTATGCAGCTGACCGTAGGTACATAATATTTATAAATATGATTAATGTATCTGAGAGGCAGTGATGACTCCTGATCAGACTTTGTGAGATGTGAAATAAATAACACGATCATCATCATCATCATCATCAGCCTATAGCAGTCCAACTGCTGGACGTAGGCCTCTCCCAAAGCACACGATCATTACTGATTAAATAGGATTTACATACGTGTCGCTTGAATATAATTATTTCAAAGCATAACTTTATTGATTGTTCTGCTGGTGTATAAGTATATGTTTTTTTGACTGTGCATCCTACTACACCGAGTAACGCTAAGCCATATGAATTCCATTTACATTATAAAGGAAATTAAGGGTTGAAGAGGGTGTCACTTGAAGTAATGATATACTGTCTGAACTCATCATTCATAGAAAGTTCTAGGTATTCAAGTAAACAAAGAAAATATCCTTCGTATTGGATAAGATGATGTGTGATTGTAAAAATTAATTGAAAACTTTACGTGAACCCTAATCATGACACCAACTCATTAACAACTATAGGTAATATTTCTTAGCAACGTAGGTTTTTTTAAGGTACTTGGAGGCTTACTTAAGCTTATCAAAAAAGAAGCAAAGAGCTGTATGCAATCGGTAAGGCCTTTGAATAAGTTAGCGCGGAAGGGAGCGTTATAATTTATTTTTTTCGTTATCTAAAGTGACCCCCCGGGAAAACCCGACGGCAGTACACTGATTAAATCCCACCCTATACAGGATGTTGCAAAAGGGGTATAATAAGCCAAAACCAGCAATAAGAATTGCAAAATTCGTGAAAAAAAAAATTTACGTCACGTGACTTTTTTACTATGGAGAATGTTGTTTTTTTCGCGAATTTTGAAATTTGGATTTCAGATTCGGGCTTAGATATACCATGCTGCACATGTAGTTTTCGGCTTAGTATACCATTTTTGCAACACCCTGTATTCATACCGAGCATCTAACACTAGGGCCAACCTCGGTCTGGATATAATTAGACCATTAATAGGTTTATTCCGAGATTTTCATAAGTGTATTACAGAATCACCGACAGACGTGCATCGTTTCTCCATTTGTGGGATCCATTATTTATATATACGTGGATGGAATGATTATACTAATGTGTATCGATTCTCACTTTAAAATAGCACTGAATGGATGGATGTATGAGCATTTTGGGACTTTGTGCGCTTTAGTTTCAAGACTTGAGCTCTGTGAACCAATTCTTAACACCCCAGCAACATAAAGCATTAATAGTGTACTTTTTAGTTAGGCCGCAATTTAGAAACACAATGGGATGGTCGACACTGGAGATCGAACCCGGGACCACTGGGTGTTGTAATAAGAATAAGAATAAATTTATTAAGATAACTATAGGTAATACGTATTTTAAAAATAGGTCATCTCTTAAATCTAAAGATAGGTGAAATACTGCTGTGAACTAGAAAATAACAGTGTTTTTCCTGTGTTTCAGATTAAAAAGTTACATACAGAAACTTAAGCATCTAATTAAATAATCTTAGTAACTAAACATCTTAATATTATGAATAAGTTTAAACAAGGCAAAATTATGTAAAAGGAATGTGCAAAGTAGAAGTAAAATTGTTTGCTGAATAATTGTGTATATGTACAACGTGCAGAGGTGACCGCATCATCATTTATTAGTAAACTGGGTCAAGATCGATATGTATTAAGTAAATACTAAAATTCTTTCTCAAGTCTGTTTAGATTTAGTTTAATACATTGTTTACGTGTAAATTAGCTTAGGTACGGTCAGGTGCAGAGAAACCTGACCCCCCTCTCATACTAACAATGCTTCTGAGTTTCAGTCCAGTTCCGTGTGTTCTATTACTTATGTAGAATCAATCTAGTTCATTAAATTAAGATAAGTACATAGGTACATAATATTATACATGAATAAGTTCAAATTAGACTACTTAATAAGAGGCGCCTTTAGACGTCTGTATTAGAGCTTCTACCAATAGAACACATGAACACAGAGTCATGTTAATATTATGTTATTTAGGTAAATACATAAACATAAGGTAATCAATGTTCTACTTTTAAATGAATAAAAGTTGTTGATTTAAAACACAGACGCGGGATGGTAAAAAAGCGAATACAAACGGACCTATTTGTTGTTTTATGTTTTAACAAAGGATGGATATTAAGGAAAACCGCAACCTTTTAAGCTTCGCAGATTGTACCCAGCCCCTCCGTATTGTACAAAGTGCCATCCCTCACTTAGTAGAGAAAGAAGCAAAATCATTAAAAGCGGTTGTCGCTTTATAAAAACACTCCATTATCTTACCCTTTTCACGTCCTACCTAAGAAAGTATAAAAAAACCGTTGCCCACAAAACCCAGCCATTTATTTTTACTATACCAACTTAACTATAGGTTACAATTATCTATGTTTGCCGAGTGTTAAAAAGGAGAGCACGTTGCAGAAAAAGTAATTTCGCACGGCATTAAAGGAATCGAGTTTTTGAAAGGAATTACCGCGAATACGCAAAGAGGCAGCGAGATATCAATTTGGAACTCCATTGACGTTTTCATTGGCCATTAAACCTCAGTTCAGAGTGGAAAATATCGGATTGTAATTTGGTATAAAGCAGAATTTTCGTTGCGGTCGTCGAGATAGCGGCAGAAATATTGGCAGATAGCGACGCCTCGGCACGGGTGTGATAGCAGGCAGGAATCGTTGACTTCACGTTAATATGTAATTAGAAATGATGATTAAATCAATTAAATTAACTACGTCGTATTAAATAAATAGTGTGAGAGTACACCTGAATAACGCAACTTTTTTTCTAGGCTTGTCGTGTTACTGTTTCATATCTGAGTCAACCTACAAGTTTATGCGAATAGTTATTAATTGAAGGACTTCTATAAAAGGCAAGTACTTTATATTTATTTTATGGATAATCACTATCATTACAATGTATAAACATAATCATACTAATAAAAAAAGTGTATTTAAGTAGGTTAATTTTGTATCTATGAACATTTGAGATCAATTCCACACTATATCGACGGTATACGGCGAGCCTCTATTTTTCGTAAATCGTTAATCAGCCAGCGAAGCGGAAAACTGATAAGGCAGACCTTTCACCAATTAACTTAATGGTGATTCTTTTAGGCCTTGACGTAAATTGCAATGTTATGGCCGCGCTCCGTTCCATAGAAGGCATAGATTACCTATCTAGATGCTGTGGGTTTGATTAAATTCTGTAAAAACTTTGTCTGACTTGGAAAAATAATATTTTGTTCGAGGTAAGTATATTAGCTAAGCGGTAGCAACTCGCGTACAATGTCCAGAGAGGAGGTCTTCTTTTTGGGTTTTGGAGTCCTAGAAATTAAAACATGCATCTAAAAAATATTAAAGTGACGACTGCTTGTGCATTGCGTTATGGAAGTTATAAATTCTTATAAGCTAATCGTATTAATAATTATAATAATAGATTCATACCTACGAAAGTAAGACAGTAAATAGTGCAACAAAATAGCCACCCGCTGATTTTAGACGGCAACATGGCCAGTTACTAGATAGTATAAAAAACAATTTCTTCCTAACTTGCTAACTGGAATATTGGTTCCAGGAACATGCGTGTGTTTATTTGAACAAAACGATTCCATTCACCGGCCATGTATATCGGGCAGCAAGTGTTGTATCGGAAAGCTGTCCATACGATAGATAATCTGGGTGTGCTCGTAATTGAATTCAGCTATCGAGCGTTGCATCTGCCCACTCTCGAGCGCTGTATGCGCCCACTAGCCAGCGCTGTACAGGGTGTCGCAAAAGGGGTATAGGTATGTTAGCTGAAGGAGGGTGATTCGTGGTGACTCGTTCTAAACATATTTTCTTCTACGAATTTTGAAAGTTTGTTAAAACAATGGAGATGCTAATATATTTTTTATTGAGGATTAAAAGTTATTCAGTATAACCCCCGAAAACAGACACTTTCGCTTCTACCATAACCCTTTTTTAACATCCTGTCACAGGATACCGCACTCGATAGTGAGCAAATAGGCACAGGATTCCTGTGCCTATGTGCTCACTATCGAGTGCGGTATTTCAGCCCAACGATCACAGCAGGCCGTCGAGACAATAATAATCTATGTGGGCATCTGTTCTGAAACCTAAGTTTAATGAAAATACAACGCATTAAAACTTCGGTACACACACGAACAATTAAAGTTCCAGTGACATAGGGAACGTCAATGGCATGTAGAACTTTTTCATAGCTCGTAAGTAAGCTACCTAATGCAAAAAGCTTATGAACAATGACTGAACCAAGAAACCTTAGACCTAATTTTCATGCGTTTGTGATTTCTATTCAAAGCATTTCTGAATAAATTCATAAATTGTCAGTCTGCGTAACTCCTTGTTTTAAAAGGGTCCGACAAAATGATAAAAGTGTCAATTATTAGCACCCTCATCAGAATGTTCATATAATTTGGCTTACGGGCTTTTGCTTTATTGAGACCTCAAACAAAATTATTGTTCCTGACAGCATCATTAAAAGGGAGAAAGTTTCACACCGTAAAAACATCCGCCTCATATTTTTGGTGAGTGAAAAACAAAATTAAAAGCACTTTTTGTTATAGGCTTCTACTTCAGTGGTTTTACGATTTCTTACATAAGAAGAAAGCTTTTTGCTTTACTCAAAGGTAAGTATATGTATACTTTTATCTAGGTAGGTGTATTCTAGAATACCTACAGCAGACACATACACAAAATACGTAGGGCAAAAGTTGTTCAGATTGACCACCCGAGTCACCCCCTTTTGGCTTAATTTACCACTTTTGCAAAACATGCGAATCTTGTACGGAATTTGAGGAGGATAACAAAGTACTGAAGCATAGTCTTCTCTCATGCAGGTCTTCCTATTTGTATAATACCTACAGTTCACATTCACAATGTTGAAACCTCAAAGGAGGTTCTTACGTAACTATACAAACTTTTGCAAGTAAAAAAAGCTCAGAATTTATTCATGCGGCACCAACAAACCTACCTAGTTATAGTTAGTGGCTTCAGTTCGAACCGGCTTGGTTTTAATTAAAAGCGAGCCGCATTGAAAGAGTCTAGCCTCGTCATTAAGCCAGAGATACGTGATCTATTAGACGCGTTGTATGAAAGTAGAGATGGGTTTTATCATCGTCTCTGCGAGAGGTTGGGTTTTTGTAGAGTTCCGAAGACCGTTTGCAGTAAATTGTCCGGTTTTGTCGCTATAATGAATTTACTTTTTGTGGACGTTTGAATATACTTCTTCGTGTTCTCTGGACATGTACTTTTTATATTGTGTACTAGGTTTTGGTTAGGTACCTAGACGTAGGTAGTGTTGGCAACACCAACACAAAGTTATATTTTTAATATTGTTATTTTTTCGTCTGGCAATACTCTCACTCTCTCTCTCTACCCACCTACCAACGTGTGTGCATTGTTAATCATATAATAATTAATAAAAGTGCAGTTAAAACAAATAATTAGCGTATAATTCAAGCGTATACAGTCCCGCTTCGCTACAGGTACCTACATATTATGAGGGAATCGTCCGGTGGCCTCTTCTACCTTTGACACTACAAACACGCATGAATGACCAGTGGTGTATAGAATAATGTAGGTACTTACTTACCTATATATGAGATAGCTTTTACACAGATGTGGTAAAACATGCACCAAAGTAAGGTATAAAGTAAGGTACAAATTTATGTATCCGATCTAATATATCGATGCGAAGATGCTCACGTTGCCTAAGGCCCACGTAGGTACGTGGGCCTACCTACACACACTATGTAGATAGATAGATAATTAGAATATTATTTATTTGTACACTCAGGTAGGTTTTCAAAGCAATATGTAAGCATGGTAAGTAGTTCTACCTATACGATAGCTAGGCTGAACTAACCAAACGTACCTAATTTAATATTAAAATGATTCCTTTGAAAGCCACTGAAATCAAATCCACAAGCGCTCCCCTTTCTTGAATAAAATAGGAAAGAAAACTAATTTATTTTCTTTCAACTTAAATCGCATCTGCTCGTATTAAATCTGCGGAAGCTCGTTTCCAATTCAATCTGAACTCGATATCAGAGGAAGATACAAGAAACTTGTGAACTAGTTCAATTCATTAAGTTTACAACAAAGCCATGCGGATATTGGGCGCCAAGTAATAGCTATTTGAAACTTTAACTTTCCACAACTGCTGTTTTGCTAAGGACTTTAGTGAAAAAAAAAAAGATTCTGGAAGCTTCTTTGCTAGCTAGATGGTTAGGTACTTCGAAGTTTCCCTTAGAATTCTAAAATTTATAACTACTTATTTGAAGTTTTGTTTTGTCTGAAATAAAATTTCGAGTGAGTACAATAATTAAAAAGCATTAGGTATTTCTTACCCCAGTTGTTATTCAATTTATAGCAGATTGCTAGCGGTAAGTACTAAGTATTAGTCGTAGTTCTGTTGTAAGCAGATAAAGCCTACCCGCGGTCACCCCTTTCCTCATTTCCCTATCTTCCCGCCCTACTACTTACCCAGGTGATGGGACCTCTATATGCTCACTTTAATTAATTTTGTGCGTCGGCCGGGCATGCAAGATGAAGCATACCGAGCGAGTAGGTATATCCTATTAACTGGGGTGTGCCGGGCCGCACTTTTGTTAATTAAACTTTCGAATAAGTACGGATAAACTCGCTTATGTTGATGGAAGAAAAAAAACTCACGAAAAAGGGAATACTCGTAGAAGTAGAAGCCATTTTTTTAGGTCATCACAACAACTCGAATCACTAATTTAACACGCTACCAGGTCATGACCTTAGATATTCACCTAGCGTTGTTGGGATGCTTGGGCACAAAGAGAACAAAGTAAAGCCTTTACAGGAAAGTTAATTACACAAGAAATTGAGTATAGTCCTAAGGGTGACGTAGAATTAGCATAAGTAAATTATTTGATACTTTTGGGCAGAAATCCTGTCGGGATTTTGCCCTAATTTAAGTTCCCGAGATTGTCGTAATTGAGTTGCTGTTTCGAAGAGTTTCTTCGGCTTATGTTTGTTACTTTGTTACGGCTGTTTCTCAGGGAATTTGTTATTTTTATTATTCCGAAGTAGGTGCAGCGTAATTAAAAATATGCGAGGCGGTCGTAAAGACGAACGCCGCGCGCCCGCCGGCAGCCATTACCGCAAAACCGCGTTAATTCCTATTTGATTAATGTTTCGTTGAAAACAGTGAAAATAAATTATTATGATGGTTCTTGGTATTTGACCTGAATAATATGAATACGCGTATAATTTGCTTTTCTTTTGCCCCAGCAAGAGCACCCTCACGAGGGTTTTTACCCTCGTGAGGGTGCTCTTAAAAGTGCATGACGAAGAGTTTTATTTTCAGGGTTCCGCAAACGAGACACTTATGGATTCGCCATGCATGCTTTATGTCATGGGCATGCATAAATCATACATACATATACTCACGCCTGTCTCCCGGAGGGGTAGGCAGAGACTATGGACCTAATGGCATAAATCAGCCATTTCATTTAAAATGTATGTACTTCCACCGTTAATTAGCAATCAACATCGTTTATCTGACAAAATGCTATGTACCTATCGGTTTTCGGTTAGATTAAGTACTTACCAAGTATATAAAAAAAAATACCTACAACATCTCGTTCATATTTATATAAGTATATACTAGTTAAATATTTTGTTGTCAGTCTTTAAGCAGCACTTGTTGTTTGCCTTTTAAATTATTGTTCATTTCATGGTTCCGGTTTCTTCTTAGCGTGTCAGTGACAAACACGAGACACAAGTATGTAGAATAGCGTCAGTCACTGACTGGCCAGGGTGCGACGGATGCATAATATGTATAAAGTCCTTAACTATACATTTAATATGTGACTTGTATTCTTCTTAATGATTGGTAAATATGTAAACAGTCCTAACAGAGTGAATAATTACCAACGAAATGTGCAAATTTATACTTTACATTTACAAATCACTGCCTATTTTACCTATGTAGTATACCTATAAATAGTACCAACCAACCTAAGCACAGTATCATTCTACCTACCTACAGGGGCTTAAGTAAATTAACTAAAAGGATTACAGACTTACCCGGGCTACAGCTGGATTACTTGTAAAGCTGCGTATTTAGTCGTCGTCGGCTCGGTGTCGCATATCAACTTTGTAGGGGTTAAGTAATTTGATTTAGGGTGCGTGCGTGCGATTTAGCTACAAGATAAAATAGAGGCTTATAAAATGTAACACCCTTTTTTCCACCAACATCACACAGTGAGGGTAAATTTAATGTCAACAGAGAATGAGAGGGCGATGGGTCAGACGCACAGGCGTGAACCCCTGGGATAGGTTCGGCTAAATCAACCTTTAAACTAGATAGGTACTTACCTATCTACGAGTATAATATTTATGCATAATAATTATGACGAATTTTATTTCATAACGTACTTACCTCAATAAATAAGCCCAAAATCCGACTACGCGAACTTGGCAATGGGTAAGAGATATTCTGGTAGCCCCAATAAGAAGTACACGGGTTCGTTATCGCGCCAATAATAGTGCCGTATTTATGACAAATCGCATTATAGTGACGTTTATCTACATAGATAACTAACCCGTATCGCTACAGCAGAAAATAGACAAGTATAAAAATACCTACCTATCAACACATCACAGTGTCGATATTATCGGTTTTAGGTATACAGGTGAGTCTTTCATAGGTGCACATCGGGAAGTAGGTATGTCACAGAGCTTTTCATTCTAAACAACTTTTGTTATGATGACCTTGGGATATTCCCGAAAAAAAATATCTACTCCCTATACACAGTGTCTCGTAAACAACATTTTTTTCGGGGAAGCATCTTTTTTTTTGATATATCCCAAGGTCATTATAACAAAAGTTATTCAGAATGAAGAGCTCTATAACATACTTCCGGATATGCACCTATGAAAGACCCACCCTGTACAAACTATCGATAAGTATACAATAGATCGCAGCACTACATAGCACCTCAAATCGCAATCATCGTCTCTCAATCTGGGTCTCAGCCAATGGAATCACGCGGCTGCGGCGCATTGAATATAAATGAGTTAGCTTTTAGTGAACCACGGTGGATGCACTGATTGCACATTCAGACATCGATAAAGAGCTATTAATTGAGTATTCAGGAGGAATGCTTATGGTTATTATTGAATACAGGTGAGACTTTCGTAGATGCACATCCGAAATTAGGTCACAGAACTATTCATTTACGATTATACTTTTAAAAATACGTAAAATATTAATAACAATATTTATTTCATAAAAATCTTAACAATTACAATTTTCTGTCTTACGTTACTAATTATTATAATTATTTATAGCTTATTTTTCTTAATTTCAATTTCATACAGACAGACCCGACTGTTTACGAAAATTGGGATAAAATCACAAGGCGTACAAATACATATTCAAATAATCATACCGTAGTGAAACATTCTGTTGCAAACCTTCGTTTTTAAAGTGCGCTTTAGTTCATATAATTACGCATTGTATGAAGGGGATTCACCGCTCAAACTTGGACTTTATAACAAAAGTCATAGCGTCTTCATTATTGCGTTTAGACTGTACAAGATTGGTTAAGAATGTTGTTTAGAACCACAAGCCATCTTCCGCCTCCTCTTCACTGTCCGTGACTTGCAAGTCGTCTTGAATAGCTGGATCCGGCTGTAAACAATGTTTTTATAGTATAGGTACCCAGTATAATTTATAATTATAATAGACCATAGTGGGAGTCAGTATTCGTAGCACGGGGCGCAAGACAAGACGTGAGAAACTTGCGGTCATGTCATCCTAGCTGTTGAGGTCTCTCTGCTGAGTTACCTTATCAAACTGTCGAACCGTCAATGTTTCAATGAATTGTTGATAGGCGGTTTCAGGTTGACAAGGTACAAAAGTGTATAGCTACATATGCAGCTGACTGTACGACGCTGAACCTACCATTGGAGCTTGCCAGAGACTATGAAGCCCTAATTCTCTTTCAAAAGAGGTCTATGAGTGCTACCTAATGATGATGATAGTTTAAACTAGGTATTATGGTCAAATTCAAACCATCGAGATTCCCCAAAGCGGTTTTAAAAATACTACATTATGGGGTTTAGTGTTCATTAATTGCGGCAGATTTTAGATCTACTTAAAACTCTAATTATACCCAGCATTTCAATTTACTAATGAAAAGTGGACGGTAATAATTAGTCAAATGCAATTTATGACCACTAATTGCAGGGTTTTAACAGGCGTTGTTTGTAGTTCGTAAGCTTTGATTTATGTAGGTGCCTAACTTAATTTAGTATTTACAAAAAAATACTTATTGTAAGCAGATAACGTGAATTATAGATGCATAACTTTATAACCATACGATAAAACGGATATTTTAATACGTGCTACATCCTTACTATCCTTACTAATAATCCTTACTAATATTATAAATGCAAAAGTAACTGTGTCTGTCTGTCTGTTACTCTTTCACGCCAAAACTACTGAACGGATTTGAATGAAATTGGGTATACATATGGTCTAGACCCTGAGAAAGAACATAAGCTACTTTTTATCCCGGAATTCCCACGGGAAAACTTTTTAAGGCGAAGCAAAGCTCGCGGGAACAGCTAGTAGAGTAAAAGTGCAAAAGAAACGTCTCGGCAAATAAAACCACTGAGGTCTTATTTGGAATTAAGAAGATTTGTGACTTTATTCATTGATACAGCGAATACAGTCACAAATTATCGTTAGTTAAAACGATTTGTGCTTTGTTTTCATAGTGACATACCATCTTGTTCGTATATCGTTGATCTAAGTTGTAAACAATGTTGTTTGAGCTGCAAGGTCTAGTCTTGTAATAAACTAGCGTAGAGTACGTACCTGCCAATTCTCCATGGGTTCCTCCTTAAGCTGCGGCGGCGCCAGCGAGGGGCCCTCCATCGGGTGCTCCATGTTCATATCCGGTTCCATTGGCTCCTCCTGTTTGCGTTAGTAAATTACTTTACATCTTAAACATAACTGTTGTAAGTAACTAAGGCATGAAAAATTCAATGAAATCGTGTTGAAAAATCTATAAGTACACCGGATTGCGTGACTCATCACCTGAAGGACTAGCACGGGACGTAATTAAGACGTGTATTTTTTTTGCAACGCGCTCACATCGCACAGCCTCAAGAGCGAGCGCGACGGAGATCTTTTGTCACGTCTTAAATGCGCTCCGTGCTAGCCCTTATGGTGGTCTGCCTTGTCGAGCTTTCACCACACTACATTGAGATACCTTTGTCTAGGAAATTATTTAATTAACCCTACAGCTCAGTCAGTTGTGTGTGTGTACCTTGACGACGGGCGGGAAGGAGTAGTCGGTGTGGTCGTCCAGGTCCACGAAGTCGTCGCTCGCGTGCGGCGGCTCGTCGGGGATCTCCCGTTTTATCTCCACGGGGGGAGGGGGGAAGCCCGTGTCTAGACCGGTGGATAGGTCGTCTTCTGGGGGAGGACAGATGCATTTTAGATTATTTTATTAAATAGCTTAGGGCAATCAATTTCTGATTAAATATTACAGAATAACTCCAAACTTATAGATACACTCACGGGCAATGAAACAGTTCCACTTACAAACTTCCGTCTCTAAATAACCTCAATTATTTTAAACTTTTAATAGGAAATTTGAACAAAATATTTACGATTTTCGTTGCCCGTGAGTGTAGAGTCTTCTAAGCATCCTTAGTTTATGACGGCTCTGATCGGTGGAGCAGTTTAAGCGTCAGGGGCCACGATTTAAGACGGTTACTCTTTATTGACGTGTAACTCGATTTTGTCGAAAAACGCACAAACGATAGCTTTCGTGCAATCGGCAAGTTTAATACAACGATATAGAGTCGTGGCTCGGGCAGCAGCGCTCAGAAACTTTTTCATCATAAATAGTGACATACTGAATCATACATAATCATCGGCAGAACAAAAAGCCAACGCGAAGACAACATAATACATAATATGACGAAGCTTCCTGCAACTGAACAGTATACTTCAGATATATAGGCAACTGCTTGCTAGGTACTAGGTTGTTGGTGCTAGTGGTGTAATACTGACGTGGGCGGGCGGGCTGCACCTCCTCCAGCTCGGAACCGCCGCTGTCCGAGTACTGCAGGTCCTCCTCGAGGCTGTGCGGCTCCTTGCGGGGGCGGCCGCGCTTGCTCGGGGTCGAACCTGGGAAGGGGACGGGAATGTAATTTTACGTACGTTTTGCTTACGATGCAAAAGGTAAGTATAGGATGTTCGTCAACTGTGTCGCTACATAATTAATGTGAACTCATTAAATAAAGCTTAAAATAGCCACTGGTTAGTATAAATCATTCGACGCTTTATAGCGGGCTAGAAGCGTCTCAACTTCCAGTAGATGAATAAGAATATGACGTAGACCAGTGATTATACTTATATAGGTTGTTGGAAAAAGTAACCCGAAAGGTCTCAATTGTAAGCGACACCTTCAAAAGTTATTTTAGTCATTTTAGTCATTTAAGATTCATGATTTTTATAAATGCTATTTTTTTACATAGGACTTACCATCAGATGTCTCACCCTCAATTTTAACTTTTCCATCTAGCAGCATTAAACAATAAAAAATTACTAAATCATTTGAAAAGCAACTTTATTTTCATTTTAAGCAAACACGGGACGCTCCTTTCGTCACCTCGCACCACAGAATACGTACCTGATCTACCTAGCAGAATTTTCAACTGAAAGTTAGGTATAATATAAAACAATATGGTGTGACATTACCATCGGCGCCGGAGTGCAGCTTGTGCTTCCTCGGCCGGCCTCTGCCGCGCTTCTCTCTCTCTCTCTCTAGCATCTTCTGTTGCACTAGCGCCATGTTCTATTATATATAATACAGTATAGTGTGTGTGACATTACCATCGGCGCCGGAGTGCAGCTTGTGCTTCCTCGGCCGGCCTCTGCCGCGCTTCTCTCTCTCTCTCTCTAGCATCTTCTGTTGCACTAGCGCCATGTTCTATTATATATAATACAGTATAGTGTGTGTGACATTACCATCGGCGCCGGAGTGCAGCTTGTGCTTCCTCGGCCGGCCTCTGCCGCGCTTCTCTCTCTCTCTCTCTAGCATCTTCTGTTGCACTAGCGCCATGTTCTATTATATATAATACAGTATAGTGTGTGTGACATTACCATCGGCGCCGGAGTGCAGCTTGTGCTTCCTCGGCCGGCCTCTGCCGCGCTTCTCTCTCTCTCTCTCTAGCATCTTCTGTTGCACTAGCGCCATGTTCTATTATATATAATACAGTATAGTGTGTGTGACATTACCATCGGCGCCGGAGTGCAGCTTGTGCTTCCTCGGCCGGCCTCTGCCGCGCTTCTCTCTCTATCTCTCTAGCATCTTCTGTTGCACTAGCGCCATGTTCTATTATATATAATACAGTATAGTGTGACATTACCATCGGCGCCGGCGTGCAGCTTGTGCTTCCTCGGCCGGCCCCTCCCCCGCTTCTCCTCGCTGGGCGGCGGCGGCGAGTCCCGCTCATCCGATTGCTCGGCTGCTTCTAGCATCTTCTGTTGCACTAGTGCTATGTTCGCTTCGAGTTGTGTGACGTGCTCGCCGAACTGGAAGTAGATTTAGGTTTAAAGTAAAGCCATTTTTGACGTAATGATGACAAAGACGTAGATAGTTCGTTTATTTATTTAAACTGAAACGCGTCTTTATTATTATACTCATGGGAAATATGGATACCTATAGCGCTCGCAGATAAAGTATGAAAGTGGCGGATGGACTAATAATGCGATCTCGGTATGTATATGACACTAATCGTAGGCTTTTCTACTCCCATCTATGTACCAGCCGCCATGTTCATGTTGTTCCTTTATCTGAGCCGTATATGCACATACTATACCTAAATACTAGACCACAATGTACCTACGTCTATATTGGTAAGTACCACATTTCTGTTACCATACAATTTTAAGACCGTTTTTCACTCACATTCACAGTTTATAATCAAATAGGACTAAGAAATAAAAAGTCTCCATAACAAAATATTATAGGTGAGAATTGAATAAAGCAAAGTTCGCGTGACAAAGTATGGTTTCTATTTCTTACACCCCTGTAAAAGTGTTTCATAGATTGTTTACGGTGTCATAATTTTATTTGTGTTGCATTGCAACCATTATCACACGATCTTGTAAATTATGCAAAAATGTCACGCAAAGTATAAAAATATGTTTTTTTTTAAGTATCTACTGAGTAAATTTATGGGTTTTTCTTTGAAACATTCCTTCTTTTATGTATTTTTATCACCTACTTAATTCTGATGGTATGGCATAAGCATAACTTTAAATATATAAAAAAACAGTTTGCTTTAGAAATGCACCGTTGCGATCAGAGTTAGTTTTGTTCTAGTTTGTATCAGGCAGTCATTGTAACTTTGATATCGACTCTCAGACTATGGTTAATTTACTCTTTCCCCTTTCCAACACTCGGGAAGTTTTACTCCCAGCAGAAATATGTTTCTACAATCTCAGGCTAGCCAAATAGCAATCCATGTACATTACTTAAGAAGAACTAAATAATTATGTTATATGAATGTATAATTGATTAAACTAATTATAATTTCATAGTCTTACCTGTTCCAAAGCCTCCTGAGTGACATTCAGTATGGTCTCGGCTTGTCGCGTGAACTGCGACGTCGGTCCGTTGTACGCGCGACAGTTGTCCACCAACAGCTGAATGTCGCGCAGGAACTCCGCGCGACTGTGGTACTTGTGCGCTGGAAATAACGCTTGTTTTAGCTGGTGCACAGGTTTACAAATACAAATTATGTACGTTGAAGAAGACCGATGACCGTTGGGGTATATAAATAAGTTATCATGTAGAGAAAAGAGCACAGGCAAACTTAGCGTGAATACGCTAAAGCAGCGACCTCAGATAAGCAGCTAGTGGCTGGATGAGGAAGGCCAAGACAGACAAACCTAGGGAGTGACATAATATATTCCAGCGGCATAATCTAGACTAGAAGAATCTCATCAACTTTTCCACGAAGTCATCAACTATAAGTTGAGCCTTAGCGAATAATAGTACAGCCAATCAATTAATTCGAAGATTTTTTTTCCTTCTCTCCTTACCTTGTATCTTCTTCCCCATGGTCTCCATGTCGATGGGTCGCTTGATGACGCTGTAGTAGTCCTTCACCTGCTTCTTGTTGACGGGCTTCAGGAAGGGCCACGCTTCCGGCATTATCTTCAGCTTCGTCGTGAGAAGGTTCTCCAGAATGAATGATAGGGCGACCTATGGGAAACAATGTGAATGAAAATTGTGGTTTGTGTAGGAGTATAGGTTGGAATTTTATTGGTGATCGAGACAATTCCGGTCGTTAATGAAAATCTCAAACAGAACAAAATTAGCGTTATTTCGGCACCATCACATAAAATTACACCGAATAAATTAGCAAGCTGAAGCGACACGCAGCGTCCAAATCTGCCGATATTTGGAGTAACTATGAACAGGCATGCGTTGCGTGGAACTCCGTAGTGGTTGGATGATAAAGGCGGATGGAAATTATTGAGGAGGTCCTCGTATGTCAAACAGTAGACAACCTACTATTAATAGCTGATAATCATCAATACACGCGTAAGCAAATAGGTATTACAAGAGTTAAACATACTTGATCATTATCGTCCAGTAGCGGGTTGATTTGTTTCTCCAGCTTCATGATCTGTTCCTCCTTCTCCGCCAGCTTCTCGACGCATCGCTGTAACATGCGCTGAGCGGCCACGGTCAGACTGCTTGTAGGTCCTGTTTAGAGATACGTGGCCATTAGTTTATGTGGTGTTGGTATGTTACTATGTTAGTTACTGGTAGTAATAGTGTCGTTACTGAATATTTTAATTGGCTACAGCTGGTAGCACAGTTTTTGATAGATACCTATAGAATTATTTGATCCATTTAATCGTAAAACAAAGAAAATACAACAAAAAAAACAGTTTGCGTTATGGTGTACGCAAATTACGCCAACAAAGGCCGATATCCGTAAACGTGGACGAGTTCTCAAGTCATTCAGCCTGCTGGACCGAAGATCTAAGATGATGACGTCATACTGCATGAAGGCCGAAGGCAGTTTGTTGTGGCGATCGATCGAGAGGCTTATTTCCCGTAGTTGAATATGATTGGCATGGATGATCGATCCGTGTTTACACATAACATAATTATGTACCTATGTATTGATACAGTTTAACTCTAACTTTCTATACTATATTTTATCTGTTCTAATAAAGCCGTTACCATTGTAAAGCGTGGAGTTCTCGACGATCTGGTTGACGTCAGCCAGGAACTCCTCGCGGCTCTGGTAGTGCTTCTGGCGCAGGCTGTCGCGGATGCTCTGCAGGTCCATCGGCCGGGACACGATGCGGTAGTAGTCTGCCACCAACTGCAAGTTTATAGCGGTTAAATATGGAGGTTCGTAAATAAGAATTAAAGCTACATGAACGAATGTCTGAATACGTTGCACCTAGTAGTTACAAGTTTATCAGAAGAACTATAACGCTTCAGATACTAACCATCTTATTCATAGAAAAGTTATATACATATTTTAGCTATTGAACTGTTTTATCCCTCTCAGAACAAATTATTCTTTGACGGAGAGGGACAAAACAATTCAATAGCTAAAACGTCCTATAACCTTTCTATGAATAAAGGGGTAAATATATATGTAACTACTAAAAAACTAGAAGGGGTCAGTATTTTATTGGTGATAACTTTGGAGCTTACATATATTAGAAAGAGTGGTAGGTATAAACTTTTTAACGACAGTTACCAGAGGGTCCGTTCTTCTTTTTTCCGCTGGTCTCTTCACCAGATAGTCTTTACGACTCTATAGCGGACTTTTGCCTCAAATCTATAATATATTTACCTTAGGATTAACAGGAAACAGGAACGGTTGCACATCTGGCAAGTGCCTCATATGGTTTAAGACATCTTCCAACAATGACGAGAGAGTAACTAGCGGGTCAGTCCTTCTCCTTTCTGCTGGTCTCTTGACCAAATAGTCGCAAGACTCGGAGGCGGTGCCGCGGCGGCGGATGCGGCCGGCGGCGCGGAACTCCTTGCGGCTGCCGCTCTTGCGACGGAGCTCTTCGGATTGCTGTGGGGGATTGTGTGGTTAGTTATTACGTTCATTATTACATGATTACGGTAATACAGTCGGTGGAAGTGTAAATAAGGTATGGGGAGGCGAAGTGGCCTTCACAAGTTTTTGCCAGGTGGCCGAAGGTGGCAGAGCAATAATATGTGTAGCCTTTGTCCAGCAGTGGCACATTACAATACGGTAGCATTTATGTATGAATGAAAAGAAAAGTAGTGTGATAAATTTCATACTTTTCACGATGTTGCAAGCATTCTGATAACTTTTACAGATCGCTGAATAGCTGTTATTTTCACTATAGAAGATAATCGTTCTGCTATTACCTTCTCTTCCTGAAGAAAACCGTAGCGTTTTTCTACCTAAATAACCTAGACAAAAACATACCTTGATAAGCTTAGTAGGCAGCGTAAGCTTGGTCCCATCGACGCAGCCGGTGGGGGCGCTAACCGGCTCGGGCGGGGGCGGCTCCAAGTCCGGCGACGCGCCCCTCTCGGCGCCGCCCCCGGTGTACAGGCGGCACGCCTTGTTCGTGCGCATGTGGCCGACTTGACCGCAAGCACCGCACTGGAAGAGGTGGTGAGTGAGATAAAGGGGTAAGTGCGTGCATCGCGGCTTAGGCAGAGGCTCCAGTGGTACATTGCATTTTTGCAGCGCCATATTTTGATGACCGTTTCTCTGGGACGACGCGATGCAATGCACCGCAATGGGACCTCACCCTTACGCTAGACATCTGCCAGGCGCAATCTGCGGTACACGGATTAATACGTTTAGGTAGGTTGGCCGTTACAGTTACAGCACATTAATAAGACTGTAAACTGAAATGACCTTCCATTCTTCATAGTAAGTACTCATAGCAAGTGATTGGGGAAAAAACTTTATATTCTACAAAGGAGCTTTCAGGAATAAAGATAGTATTATAATTATGAAGAATACAATGTTATTGTAGGTATTCCAGTAAACAAACCGAGAAACGTATTTGGCTGTGTAGTGTAGATGCGTGAAAAGGAGGAAAGGAATGATGCAATGTTGGGAAAAGGAGGGGAATTACTTGGGAAATCCTATCTGACAGGAAACAAGGATGAAGATGAAAGTAACCCAAATTTATAAATCCCTCTACCGATGACAGTATAAAATGTGACAGAGATGCCTCCTTGTAGAGCAAAGTACCCCATTTTAAAGCCCTTTTTCAGTCTTATACTTATTGCATCTATCTATATTTATAAGTTATGCTAATGTGAACATGTGGCAAACAACGTGATCAAAGCTATGAAAGTGATGGCAAGTGATGGTGAAATAGTGAAGAAATAGATAGAATTTTAATTTATTTTCCGTTAATAAATGCCCCGAGCCGTCAGCTCAAATTCATAACAAAATCTTATTTAGTTGGAAAAACACTCAAATCAAAACTTCACGGGTGACATAGCACACACTGTGAGAATTTTATAGTCTACGAAAATAGGTACATTAAACCTATCTCTTACACACAAAATTAGCTGCGATACTTGAGAGTAAGTCTAAATAATACAAAGAAGTACACAATACTAAAACTTCAAGAAATACATACCGATACTAGCGCATCATTTGCTTCAGAAACATTTCCCAGTATCAAAATATACTTCTACTATTGTAATCGGGCCCTTTGATAAACCATCCAGTTCAAAATGATCTTCAATACTTTTTAAGGTTATTTTGCGACTTACCCTGCAGACGGCTGGGCCCTAGGGTTAAAAAAAACAACAACTATTAAAAAGGATTGGGTGCGGGATAAAATTAAATCGGGATCAACGGAAATTAACTTAGGATACTATGAGGAAGGGTTGTTTTTGGGTTCAGGGGTATTGTTACCTTCAGTTTGAGGTCAGGTTTCAGTTTAGCGCGTCTAGATCTGGACGACGAAGGTGTGTATAGGTCCGGTTCCTGTTTGATCTGACCCAGCGGGATCAGGCCTGATGATGGAGAGCCCATCATGTCCATGTTTGATGAGCCTGGTAGGGAAATGTGTCATTATTATTGAAGGTGTCAGACTGTAACGGATGGCACGCATAAGTAAAATATATATGATCTGAGATCATGTGAGATCATTGATCTCGCAAATTATGATGGGTTGCAGAGCAAAAGTAGCTTGTACAGTCAAGTGCAATTAATCCTGATCCCCTATATAGCTATAACTACAACCCTCCCACATAGGCGCCACCTATGTAAAATAACCTTGAACTACATACACCTTGTTTCGTTACTAAGACTTCTGTATGTGTGTTAAAATATGGCGCTAAATATCGACTTTTATTAATTTAAGCGCCATCTTAAATCAAATATTGGAACTAGCTTCATAAAGTTCATGCCAGAATGTTAAAACCTGTGTTGTTCACTTTTAACTATTGCAAGCCAGCTCAGTGTGATACGAAGTGATTGCATTTTTCACCAGCTTAACTACTTGACGGTGTGGTGTAATCGTTAAGGTATTCGGCTTTCAATATGGAGGTTCAGAGTTCAAATCTCTGGGAGGTGTGACTTTTAAAATTTATTTTTATGTTTTACTTTGTTAATCATTATAGATAGGTTATTTTAGACTATCTTTATCAATATGAACAGGAAATAAAATAAAAACATAATATATAAGAAAAAGAACTTTATTTCACTAAACAAGTAAATATTATTAGTCTGTATGCAGAATAATTATGAACAAAAGTAAACAAATTCAAAAATTGTAGAATTACAACAATGAGAACCAACATGTTACTAAATTTCACAATTTACATCTCTTGTTGTTTTCTACAATTAAATTATAAATAAGCAACAATTTTATTACTAAGTAGTTACTTATAAATATGTAATCAATTATCTTAACAGTATGAACAAATAATTATCTTACTACTAAATAAATTTTACTCATTTTTAAACTGGGGACCCGTTAAATACCTACTAAACGTATAATAACATAGTTATAATGTTCCATTTCTTCTTTGCGAGTTGTGCTGTTATAGTGTAGAAGATATTTCTCACGCAATGCAAACAGCAACCATAATATCATCCTTAAAATTCTCAAATTAAATCTTGTCATGCGTTAGCTATTTTATAACAGTTCTTCAGGGTCCATTATAGGACATCCATCTTCGGTAACCTTTAAAAACAATGATTTGATCATGCCTTAATGAATATAACAAATTGTGACATTATTACTATAGCGTAAAAAGTATATTATGATAATCTATAAGTAAAATAAATGAAAGCCAATAATATATAAAGTAACCAATAAAATTATAAAGAGAAAATACGAACCCAATGTTGTCCTGGCACTTAACTCAATTAATAATGATGACCTTGTTAATAAATTCGTTTGTCATCGTTACAAATCAATAATTTTGATTATATTATAGGTACTAGAGGTCGCGTTGTGGCGCGGGCTGCAAGCAGCCGCGCGGTGCTTTGATACTTTCGGTTTAGGTGGGTGTCTGTTTTCAGTATGAATTTCCATTTCAGCAGGGTATTGGCTTGAATATACCGTAGCAAATCTTTCTTGCGTTTTGTTACGCCTTAAAACTGTGTTCACTATGATTTTTTTAAATTAAAGGGGTACTTTAACGATTTTGTTTGACGTGGGAAACAGTTTTCAGTATGAATTTCAGTTTCAGCAGGGTATTGACTTGAACATACCGTAGCAAATCTTTCTTGCGTTTTGTTATGCCTTCAAAACTGTTTTCACTATGAATTTCTATATTAAAGGGGTACCTACTGATGATTTTGTTTTAGGTAGTTATACGTTTTCAGTATGAATATTGGTTTCAGCAGGGTATTGACTTGAACATACTGTAGCAAATCTTTCTTGCGTTTTGTAAGGCCTTTAAAACTATTTTCATTACGAATTTCGATATCATGTCGGTATTGATGCTTTTGTTTTTGTTTTCAAAACAGTTTTTTAAGCATAATAATCGGTCAGCTGGCTTTACTTATAATATAGGCGTTTTCCTTTGTATTCAAATTTGAGTGAAGAATACTTAAGCAGCCGCGCGGTGCTTTGATGCTTTAGGTTTAGGTGGGAGACAGTTTTCAGTATGGATTTCAGTTTCAGCAGGGTATTGACTTGACCATACCGTAGCAAATCCTTCTTGCGTTTCGTTATGCCATCAAAGCTGTTTTCACTATGAATTTCTTTACTAATTTCGATACTGATGATTTTGTTTTAGGTGGAATACAGTTTACAGTATGAAATTCGGTTTCAGTTGGGTATTAACTTTAACATACCGTAGCAAATCTATCTTGCATTTTGTTAGGCCTAAAAAAAGGTTTTCACTATGAATTTCTTTTTTAGAGGGGTACTGATGATTTTGTTTCAGGTGGGATTACAGTTTTCAGTATGAGTTTTGGTTTCAGCAGGGTATTGACTTGAACATATCGTAGCAAATCTTTCTTGCGTTTTGTTACGACTTAAAAACTGTGTTCACTGTGATTTTTTTTTATTAAAGGGGTACTGACGATTTTGTTTGACGTGTGAAACAGTTTTCAGTATGAATTTCAGTTTCAGCAGGGTATTGACTTGAATATACCGTAGCAAATCTTTCTTGCGTTTTGTTATGCGTTAAAAACTGTGTTCACTATGTTTTTTTTATTAAAGAGGTACCTACTGATAATTTTGTTTCAGGTGGGATTAGTTTTCAGTATGAATTTCGGTTTCAGCAAGGTATTGTCTTGAACAAACCGTAGCAAGTCTTTGTTGTGATTTGTTTTGGATTAAAAACTGTTTTTACTATGAATGTCTTTATAAAAGGGGTACTGATGATTTTATTTCAGGGAGGGTTACAGTTTTCAGTATGAATTTCGGTTTCAGCAGGGTATTGACGTGAACATACCGTAGCAAATCCTTGTTGCGTTTTGTTATGCCTTATAAACTGCTTTTACTATGAATTTCTTCATTAAAGGGGAACTGATGATTTTATTTTAGGTGTGATACGGTTTTCAGTACGAATTTTGGTGAGATACGGTTATTCACTTGACTATAACGTATCGAATATTTTATGGGGTTTAGTTTTCCCTTGAAATCTAATTTCAGTATGTAATTTGGTAGTAGATGGGTATTGATTTTCTCATAATACACTCACAACTTACAAATTCAAGAAATATCCGTTGTACACTCCCGGGCAATGAATAAGTTCCACTCACAAAATGCCGACCCCATACGACCTCAATTCCTAAAACTCCACAGGAATGTTAATATTTGCCGTGAAAACTATTTTTAAATTACGGATTGTCTCACACAAATACGGTAGAGAAACTGATCTATATGGACATTTTTTGGTTTCCTAAACTTTACCTAGTAGTGAGCGAACATCGTTTTGTGTACAAATATTGGGTTCTTTAATACCTCATAAATCTGAGTCACCTTCATTCGCGCGTTTTTCTAGCGTCTCGATTATTAGTTTATTCTGTCCTGAAAAGAAACTTTCATAGCAACGAAATTTACAGGCTTTTTTTATTCATTAATTACTTTTGTGGGTTTGCTGTTTAAGACACAGTAAGTATAAGTAGGATAAAGTGCGTTTTTTAACATTATAGAACTATGCTTTACTGAAATTTAATTCATAATTGGTTGCACACGTATATGGACGCGGCCAAACTTAAACTTTGTCTTTCTTTTTTATTCATTCAAGTTATTTCTTAACCACAATCGGCTGTCAGGTTATATACGTAGTTGTGTTGACGAGGGTTTGAGTAGTGTTGCCTCACTTCGCTCGGCTCTCCAGGGTTTGCAGTATGGTGGTTCGCATTGTTTTGCCTCGATTGGCTCGGCTCCTCTTTTACGGTTAGGTAATACTTGAGTTGTATTGCCTCGCTGCGCTCGGCTCTTCAGTGGTTGTGGTATAATGTTTTGAAATGTTTTGCCTCGCTGCGCTCGGCTCTCCAAGGTTTGTGGTATGATGGCTTGGATTGTTTTGCCTCGCTGCGCTCGGCTCTCCAAGGTTTGTGGTATGATGGCTTGGATTGTTTTGCCTCGCTGCGCTCGGCTCTCCAAGGTTTGTGGTATGATGGCTTGGATTGTTTTGCCTCGCTGCGCTCGGCTCCTCTCCAGGTCTCGGAATGGTAGTCTCGGTTGTTTTGCCTCGCTTCGCTCGGCTCTGCAGTTACATAGGCACTTGCTGTTTATTATACTTTAGCCTCGCTTCGCTCGGCTCTTCGGGTTTTCAGATATTGGTTTCAGTAGTTTTGCCTCGCTCCGCTCGGCTCTCTAGGTTTTGGATTGATGGTTTAGGTTGTTTTGCCTCGCTTCGCTCGGCTTTCCACTTCTTAAACTTTTGATTTGACACTCTTTATTGATATTAATAATTATGATACGTAAAGCCTCGCTTCGCTCGGATTTATTTCCTTTTATGGCAGGGTTACTTGTCGGATGCCTCGCTGCGCTCGGCTGGTTTTATTTTGGTATAGCTTGTAGAAAGACTATGGCCTCGCTGCGCTCGGCACTTACACTGTGGTAAAGTTGATTTACATTTTGTATAATTTTAGGGAAAATATTTTTTCCTCTAAAAGTGGGGAGTTTTTATTTTAAAAAATAATTCTTTGTATTTATCTTCACAAATGCGCCATAAACCACAAATCTGTCTGACCACTTCAAAGGGGTGAAATTGCTAATGTTGGTAATTTTTTGTACGTTTTTAGGGAAATTTTGATTTTTTCCCTACAAGTGGGGAGTTTTTATTTTAAATAATTATTGTTTGTATTTATCTACACAAATGCGCAATATACCATAAATCTGTCTGACCACTTCAACGGAGTGAAATTGCTAATGTTGGTAATTTTTTCTACGCCTTTAGGGATTTTTTTTTTCCCTTTAAGTGGGGAGTTTTTATTTTAAATTAAAATTGTATGCATTTAACTACACAAACACGCTATACATTCAAAACTCCTCAGACCATCTCAAAGTGATAAAATTGCATATTTATGTAAATTTTCCCATGTTTTTAGGGAAAGTTTGTTTTTTTTTTATATAAGTGGGGAGTTTTTATTATTAATTAAAAATCTATGCATTTAACTACACAAACGCGCCATACATTCAAATCCCCTCAGACCATCTCGAAGTGATAAAATTGCATATTTATGTAAATTTTCCCATGTTTTTAGGGAAATTTTGTTTTTTTTTCCTATAAGTGGGGAGTTTTTATTATTAATTAAAAATCTATGCATTTAACTCCACAAACGCGCCATACATTCAAATCTCCTCAGACCATCACAAAACGATAAAATTGCATATTTATGTAAAATTTCCCATGTTTTTAGGGAAATTTTGTTTTTTTCCCTATAAATGGGGAGTTTTTATTTCATAGGCGAACTAAATGCATCCACCTACGCAAACGCGCTCTACAAGTCAAAACTGTCAGACCACTCAATACACCTGAAATAGCCTAAAAACATTTAAAATTTCTCTTTTACAAAATGGCTGCCACTTCATCCGCCATTTAGATTTTTGCACTTTTCGGAATTTTCCCATGAATTTCACCATATATCCAACCATGTACATAGAAAAACATCACCCCACCTTCCCTCCTTCTGGCAGATCAATTCACCTCAACTTGAATCGACGTCGAACTTTTTCAAAAATATAATCTCCCGTATTTCTCAGCGTTGCCAGCCGAAAGTGATAAAAATAGTCAAATGTCATTAGTATGAGCTTTTCTGACTAAACTGCATAATTTTTAAAAATCCAAAACGGTTATTTCTATTTTTCAGGTTTTTGGGGAAAATCTCAAAATTTTCCCTAAAAATGGGGAAATTTTATTTAGTAGGTATAGTCTACTCAACAAACTACACAAATGCGCCATACAAGACAAATCTCCCCAACCACTCTAAACATGTGAAAAAACCAATCAAAAATCGTGAAAAAAAGTCACTTTTAAAAAATGGCCGCCAAAGTAGTCCGCCATTTTGTTTTTTCAACTTTTCGGAATTTTCCCATAAACTGCACCATACATCAGACCGTGTACAAAAAAAATCATCACCCCACCTGCCTCCCTTCTGGGAGATCAATTCACCTCAAGTTGGGTCGACGTAAAAAAATACGAAAAAATATAATCTCGCCTATCGCCCAGGGTTGCCAGTCGAAAGTAATTAAAATGGTCAAATTTCATTAGTACGGGTCTTTCCGACAAAACTGCATCAAATTTTAAAATCAAAAGTGGCCATTTCTACTTTTCATGTTTTTGGGGAAAATCTCGAAAATTACCCTAAAAATGGGGAAAATTCTTTCACATGGCAACTCTACTCGTCAAACTACACAACCGCTCCATACAAGTCAAACCTGTCAAACGCCCCCAACACAATAAAAAAACGCTTTAAAAATCCCCGAAAAAACACGTTTTTATAAAAAAATCTCCCCTCCCCCCGCAAATGAAAAAAAAACATTTTTTGAAATTTTCTCATAAATTTCATCATGTGCCCCACCGTTTACAAAAAACACCATCCCCCCACCTCCCCCCTTCCGGGAGATCAATTCACCTCAAGTCGGGTCTGACACGCCCTAAACTTTACTTCACTGCAACTCGGCCGCCATTTTGTTTTTTTATTTTTTTATATTTTTTTTATAATCTGTCAGACATTCTAAATACACCCTCGAAATATGAAAAAATGTATGGTCACCAAAAAAGAGGAACAAAAAAAATTTTTTTTTTTTACAACTTTTTTTAAAAAGTCGGATTTTTCCTCTACTCACTGGAGCACCCTGTACATTTCCCTAAAACATTTTTATATCAAAAAATGGCTCCTTCTGGGAGAACTACTATGTCAATCAGTCAGTCAGTGGTAATCCAGCTTTATATATATTACTAGAGGTCGCGTTGTGGCGCGGGCTGCAAGCAGCCGCGCGGTGCTTTGATGCCTTTGGTTTAGGTGGGAGACAGTTTTCAGTATGAATTTCAGTTTCAGCAGGGTATTGACTTGAATATACCGTAGCAAATCTTTGTTGCGTTTTGTTATGCCTTAAAAACTGTGTTCACTATGTTTTTTTTTAAATTAAAGGGGTACTAACGATTTTGTTTGACGTGGGAAACAGTTTTCAGTATGAATTTCAGTTTCAGCAGGGTATTGACTTGAAAAAACCGTAGCAAATCTTTCTTGCATTTTCTTATGCCTTCAAAACTGTTTTCACTATGATTTTCATTATAACAGGGGTAGTGATGATTTTTGTTTTAGGTGGGATACGGTTTTCAGTATGAATTTTGGTGAGATACGGTTATTCACTTGACTGTAACGTATCGAATATTTTATGCGGTTTAGTTTTCCCTTGAAATCTCATTTCAGTATGAAATTTGGTAACAGATGGGTATTGACTTGGCCATAATAGACTCGCAATGAAAAGGTTCCACTGAGAAAAGCTAACGGAAAAATCTAGCTTAATGCCGTCTTCTGCAACATTGACGTACATTTAACAGAACGTCAGGATATTTATTACCGACTAAAAACGGTAGGTAATATTTTGTTCCAATTTTAAATTAAATCTTTGTAAAAATTGGGGTCGTATGGCATTTTGTGAGTGGAACTTTTTCATTGCCCGGGACTGTACAATGGATATTTCTTGAATTTGGGTTTACATAAAAAAAAACTCCACAGGAATATTAATGTTTGCCTTGAAAACTATTTTCATTATGAATTACGGATTGTCTCACACAAATACGGTAGAGAAACTGATCTATATGGTAATTTTTAGGTTTCGTAAACTTTACCTAGTATCGAGATGACATTGTTTTGTGTACAAATATTGGGTTCTTTAACACCTCATAAATCTGAGTCTACTCCATTCGCGCGTTTTTCTAGCTTCTCGATTATCAGTTTACTCTGTCCCTGAAGATAAACTTTTTCATAGAAACGAAATACACAGGCTTTTTTATTCATTAATTTCTAACTTGGGTTTGCTGTTTGAGACTATTTTTACAGAACTATGTTTACTTCAATTAAATCCATAATTAGAACTATAAACGCGTCCAAAACTTTGTCTATCTTTTTTATTCATTCAAGGTATTTCTTTGCCACAATCGGCTATCAGGTTATATACTCGTAGTTGTGTTGACGAGGGTATGAGTAGTGTTGTCTCGCTTCGCTTGGCGCTACAGGATTTGCAGTATGATGGTTTACATTGTTTTGCCTCGCTTCGCTCGGCTCCTATTTTACAGTAAAGTAATACTTAAGTTGTATTGCCTCGCTACGCTCGGCTCTTCAGTGGTTGTGGTATAATGTTTTGAAATGTTTTGCCTCGCTGCGCTCGGCTCTCCAAGGTTTGTGGTATGATGGCTTGGATTGTTTTGCCTCGCTGCGCTCGGCTCCTCTCCAGGTCTCGGAATGGTAGTCTCGGTTGTTTTGCCTCGCTTCGCTCGGCTCTGCAGTTACATAGGCACTTGCTGTTTATTGTACTTTAGCCTCGCTTCGCTCGGCTCTTCGGGTTTTCAGATATTGGTTTCAGTAGTTTTGCCTCGCTCCGCTCGGCGCTCTAGGTTTTGGATTGATGGTTTAGGTTGTTTTGCCTCGCTTTGCTCGGCTTTCCACTTCTTAAACGGGACTTTTCCCGTAGTTTTTCTTTATTGATATTGATATTAATAATAATGATACGTAATGCCTCGCTTCGCTCGGATTTATTTCCTTTTATGGCAGGGTTACTTGTCGGATGCCTCGCTGCGCTCGGCTGGTTTTATTTTTGCATAGCTTGTAGAAGGACTATGGCCTCGCTGCGCTCGGCACTTACACTGTGGTAAAGTTGATTTACATTTTGTATATTTTTAGGGAAAATATTTTTTCCTTTAAAAGTGGGGAGTTTTTATTTTAAAAAATAATTCTTTGTATTTATCTTCACAAATGCGCCATATAACAGGAATCTGTCTGACCACTTCAAAGGGGTGAAATTGCTAATGTTGGTAATTTTTTCTACGTTTTTAGGGAAATTTTGATTTTTTCCCTACAAGTGGGGAGTTTTTAATTAAAATAATAATTGTTTGTATTAATCTACACAAATGCGCCATATACCATAAATCTGTCTGACCACTTCAACGGAGTGAAATTGCTAATGTTGGTAATTTTTTCTACGCTTTTAGGGAAAATTTATTTTTTTTCCCTTTAAGTGGGGAGTTTTTATTTTAAATAAAAATTGAATGCATTTAACTACACAAACACGCTATACATTTGAAACTCCTCAGACCATCTCAAAGTGATAAAATTGCATATTTATGTAAATTTTCCCATGTTTTTAGGGAAATTTTGTTTTTTTTCCTATAAGTGGGAAGTTTTTATTATTAATTAAAAATTTATGCATTTAACTACACAAACGCGCCATACATTCGAATCCCCTCAGACCATCTCAAAGTGATAAAATTGCATATTTATGTAAATTTTCCCATGTTTTTAGGGAAATTTTGTTTTTTTTTCCTTAAAGTGGGTAGTTTTTATTTCAAATTAAAAATTTATCCATTTAACTACACAAACGCGCCATACATTTGAATCCCCTCAGACCATCACAAAACGATAAAATTGCATATTTATGTAAAATTTCCCATGTTTTTAGGGAAATTTTGTTTTTTTCCCTAAAAATGGGGAGTTTTTATTTCATAGAAAAATTAAGCGTACCTAAACACACAAACGTGCTCTACAAGTCAAAACTGTCAGACCACTCAATACAGGTGAAATAGCCTTAAAACATGTTAAATTTCTCTTTTACAAAATGGCTACCACTTCATCCGCCATATTGATTTTTGCAGTTTTCGGAATTTTCCTATTAATGTCACCATATATCCAACCATGTACAAAGAAAAACATCACCCCACCTCCCCCCCTTCTGGGAGATCAATTCACCTCAACTTGAATCGACGTCGAACTTTTTCAAAAATATAATCTCCCGTATTTCTCAGGGTTGCCAGCCGAAAGTGATAAAAATAGTCAAATGTCATTAGTATGAGCCTTTCTGACTAAACTGCATCATTTTTTAAAATCCAAAACGGTTATTTCTATTTTTCAGGTTTTTGGGGAAAATCTCAAATTTTTCCCTAAAAATGGGGAAATTTTATTTAGTAGGTATAGTCTACTCAACAAACTACACAAATGCGCCATACAAGACAAATCTCCCCAACCACTCTAAACATGTGAAAAAACCAATCAAAAATCGCGAAAAAAAGTCACTTTTACAAAATGGCCGCCAAAGCAGTCCGCCATTTTGTTTTTTCAACTTTTCGGAATTTTCCCATAAACTGCACCATACATCAGACCGTGTCCAAAAAAAATCATCACCCCATCTGCCTCCCTTCTGGGAGATCAATTCACCTCAAGTTGGGTCGACGTAAAAAAATCCGAAAAAATATAATCTCGCCTATCGCTCAGGGTTGCCAGTCGAAAGTAATAAAAATGGTCAAATGTCATTAGTACGGGTCTTTCCGACAAAACTGCATCAAATTTTAAAATCAAAAGTGGCCATTTCTACTTTTCATGTTTTTGGGGAAAATCTCGAAATTTACCCTAAAAATGGGGAAAATTCTTTCACATGACAACTCTACTCGTCAAACTACACAACCGCTCCATACAAGTCAAACGTGTCAAATGCCCCCAACACAATAAAAAAATGCTTTGAAAATCCCCGAAAAAACACGTTTTTATAAAAAAATCTCCCCTCCCCCCGCAATAAAAAAAAAATCATTTTTTGGAATTTTCCCTTAAATTTCATCATGTCCCCCACCGTTTACAAAAAACATCATCCCCCCACCTCCCCCCCTTCCGGGAGATCAATTCACCTCAAGTCGGGTCTGACACGCCCTAAACTTTGCTTCACTACATTTCGGCCGCCATTTTGTTTTTTTATTTTTTTATATTTTTTTTATAATCTGTCAGACATTCTAAATACACCCTCGAAATATGAAAAAATGTATGGTCACCAAAAATGAGGAGCAAAAAAAATTTTTTTTTTTTACAACTTTTTTCAAAAAGTCGAGGTTTTTCTCTACTCACCCGAGCACCCTGTACATATCCCTAAAACATTTTTATATCAAAAAATGGCTCCTTCTGGGAGAACAATCATGTCAGTCAGTCAGTCAGTGGTAATCCAGCTTTATATATTATAATTAATAGGTATAAATATAAATCAGATCAATCAGATGGAATTAACAAAACCCATCTCAATGCAACAAAACATTCTCTTCAAGTCTACAATTTCAAATGAGAAATAAATTCAAAATACCCTCTGCGCTTATAATATTTCATATTGTAAACAATTATCACTACATAGACTATACGTTTGCTAATGAACCGCAACATATTCACTATTTTGCAAACGAGTTCAATAAGCTTCTTGGCGTAGCGGGCAAATGGTTGGTTTGCGAATAATTGGGCCGCGGGTTCGAGCCCAGATGAAAAACAAAAATAATTTAAATTTTGTATTTCATAATATTATTGTTCTATGAATTCGTTAGTTTGTGTAAATGATGGATATTATCTAAAATCTAAATGATGGATATAAATAGGAGAATAGTAAAATAGTTCTGTGTCTGTCTATAGACACGAGCACTACCGCAACATACGTCACACCGACAAATTGGCTTTGCGTAGTTTGAATTTCTATTTGAAATGCAGGGGGTCAGGTTTTTCTGCACCTGACTGTACGTGTTTTATAGCCCTTTGCTCCCGAGTAATTGTTATAAATACATAATCGTCTTTACTCTAATATTAAATCTTGTAGTGACCTGCTGAAATGTGAACTTATTACATAACCGCTCTCTAGACAGATTGCCAGGTGTGGCTGGATGGCTGAAGGTAGCCAACTACAGTGCTGAAGCGCTTGTCCAGTGGTCACTGATGTTGATAAATGCTAGAGGTATACTCACTGTCTCCGCCCATACTCGGAATGGTGACATTTCCGGCTAGCCGCTCCCTCTCTTGGTTTCGCTTGATACGTCGCAGTTGTTCCTGTACATTTCAAAATAATGATATGAATAATGGATATAATTATCAAGATTCAATGAAATACTAAACCAATGAAAGAAAAAAAAACATTATTAGGTCATACTCCTGTAGCAAAATGATCGTATTAATTATGTTACATTTTACGTCATAAATATAGAACTTTTTAAACGATTCCATGATACCCACTAGCGATCTTTGGGCACCAAAGTCCTCTGTTAGGTACCTTTTCCAGATTTTAGGACATAAAATTACATTTATAATTTTTTTTACGAAAGAATCGAACCTGAATCCTCCTCTTCTCCCTCTTCATCTCCTCCTTCTGCGTCTCGTCCATCGTAGCGAACTGTCGTATAAATGCGTCGTCTTTAGTCGAGCGTATCTTGGTGTACGCCTCTATGACCGCCGCCTTGCGTACTATTTCCACTCGAGTGTACCGCTGGCCGGATGCGTTGCGGAATGTACGCACTATGCGGAGTACGCGGCCTGGGGATAGGAAATAATATTAATATTGTACACACAAACAACTCTCCAGTCCCCAGACTATGCAAGCTGCTCAATACACACAGTGGGTTGATTGATCTTCACGCAGATTCCTTCTCACAGTTCCGTAAAATTTTGTACGAACAATTATAACACTTAAGTAGTCATACCTAGTTGCAAATTGCTGTTGGTTTAGAATATTAATTGCGTTAACACTTTAGAATAAGTACGTAGTTAAGTAAGTAAGTTAATACGTATGTCAGTTTAGAATAAGCCTTAATTTTACATGTAGTGTACACCTATAATTATCAGTGCATTTAGTTTTAAGTCTAGTTTTAAAACAGTGATTGTATAATGTAACTGATGTTGGTGAACCTAATAAATAAATAAATAAATAAAATAAACTACAAACTAAAAGTAATAAATATTTATGCGGCCATATCGCCAAAAAATTATAATAAAGGGTATAGTTTGTAAAATATAGGCCTATGACTTATGCCTGGTAAATAAAATTCGGTTTACCATCTAAAAAAAAAGAAAATGGCTTTTGTATCTATCCATAGGAATCATGCTGTATTTTAGTTTCTAGAGAAGTTGAAAAATGATTTTAAAAAACTAGTTCTTATAATATTTTTACCTTGGTGAGCGGATAGCGAAGTTTCATTCTGGTTGATTTGCGGTTTCTTCTCCGACTGGCCCAAGATCATCTTCCTCAGCTCAGCTCTTTCTGCTTCCTCTCTTTCTAACGACAACTATTAGACAAAGACAACAACATTAAATTTTTGAATCAGATTATCCACTCGTCGAATGAAACTGCAATACAAGTATTGCAGTTTCATTCATTTGTGCATTATGTTTAAGTACGCAAGGACTATTTTAACATACCTGTTCAGTAGTTTTCTTATTAGCGAGCATGTTTTCGAGATTCTTTCCCATCTCTTCGAGGTCGGACTCCTCACTGACTGAACTTTCCGCCTCGTCTGTACTAAGCACTTCTGTGCTCGACAGTACCCGGTTTTGCAGCTCGAATATACGCTGGCATTCCTCTTTGTATCTGCAATCGGAGAAAATTATTTAGTTTCAGTTTATAGTATGTGTAGAGTGGTTCGTTTCACATAACATTTAAATAAATGGACTCCCTTGTGGGGTAGTCACAGGTGCTGTAATTACTACTCGAAAGTAATAGTTATGCCAACATGCAAGACCTGAAAACAAAATATCTTCCACACCTGGGAATCTAACCCGGTGCCCTCACCACAACAGAGTTTACTGTCCACTGCACTATCTAGTCAACAAAAGCGAGTCACTATGTTTTAGTCATTTACCTTTCCTGGTGCTCAGCGATGGAGAATCGGTTTCCTCTGGAGAACTTGGTCATGCCTTCTTCGCCCGCCTTGGCCTTCTCCGTGGACAGCGTGCGCACCACGTCAATGACCTCCCAACGGGATAGCTTCTTGATCTAGAGGGGGGAAATAATGGACAACATTTCAAAAAACTAAAGCTACTATAAATCGAAAACCATTTCGAGATTTAGCTCTAAAGGCTACAAAAAAAATGTTTTTGTATTTTTTGGATGTATCATTTTCGAGAAATTCATAAAATAGTAAAAAAGTGCTGATGACGTCATGCATCAGGTGCGATGCATTTTGATGATCAAAGCCTATAGATTTAAAAACAAAGTAACTGTCACTTTCATTTTTGATTGACGTTGACGTTTTATCGTGATGTTGTTGTTTATTTGGGTCATTTCCATAAATTCCGTTCTGTCACTTTCTGACTATTTTTTTTATTTATCATATAAAATGGTTAGTACGTATTAAAGAGATGACCTCTATATAATATGTCCCAGAACATGCCACCGCCTTCACAGCTGAAAAAATGCTTCTGAAAAATGCTTCTGCTTATTTTTTTACATGATAAGTACATTGTATCATCAGAAATATCAATGTCATTTGAAAATGACCCATTTGTTGGTTGACATGTAAACAAAGTTTAAATGTCACAGTCAGTGTCATTTATGTTTTTTTTTCGAGACAAAGCAAAAGACAAAAATTAAAATTGAGCCTAATATGTGACGTCATTTCCGGTTTTAAAATAATTAACTTTAAAGTTAAAAATAACATGCAAAAATTAATGTATATACAAAATAAAAAAATACGGGTCCTCTAATTTTTAATAAACTTTCCGAATAGCTAATAAAAATATAGGGTCAAGAAAATGAAATGTTGTCCATTATGGTTAATTCAATAAGGTTGTGTGGAGTGTGACCGCAATTTTTCAATACGTAAAAACTGTTGTCCGCGAGCTTTGCTTCTGCTTAAAAAGTTTTCCTGTAGGTATTGCGGGAATGCAAAAGTTACCAGGGGGGTAAACAAGTTTAAGGCAATGAGACCATTGATTGTAGCTGGATGAGAAAGACCGAGAACAAATTGTGGCACTCCTTGTGAGAGACCGCTGTTCAACAGTGGACGATTACGGGCTGATGATGAAGTTTACCTCTTCCTCAGGCACCCCAAACTTCCTCAGCAAGGCCTTAGCGTTGTTCAAGCTGAGTCTTCTCAAGTCCGCGTCAGTGCCGGTAACTGTACGCTTGGGTTGTTGCTCCTCGTTCGGCTGTTGCGTCGGCTTGTTGGGCATGCGGACGTACGAGAAACCTGGAAAAAAGTTCTAATATTAGTACATAATGTATTTCTTTAAGAACAAAACACGACTGCGTATTGCCGTTGATGACGTAGCGTAGGTACTGAAACGTAAAACAATAAAGTCTTGAAACCTACAAGCTGAAGTGGACAGGAGCGGTCATTGCTGCTGTAGAACTGATAAAACACTTTCTGTACTACCACAAAAAACTTTAGACACTGTTTAACAAGTGTTTAAAACGAAATCTGACAGATATTGTAGGTGTTTGACACCGCTAAACACCTATTAAATACTGTCTTAAGTTTTTGTGGTAATGCCGCTGTTGGTCCATATTGGCATCTTCACTTATCATTCTTTCATATATAAAGTGAAACCTGGTTAAGTGGGACCTGGATAAGTGAGAAACCTCCATAGCTGGAACTCATGCTGAGGTCCCAACACTTTGGCACTGAATTACCTCTGTTAGTGGGACGAGGTAAGCCTCTATATCTGGGATTTGTTCTTTCGATTTATCATCATAGTTACCTCTATAACTGAGACAGCGAGTAAATTTTATATGCATAAACCTCTGTAACTGAGATAACATTGTGTGTTTTACTCATTCTTATTCTACCCACAAATTCCATACGTAATTCCAAGTACGTAAGTACAAATTTTGAGCTTCAGTTCAGTTCAGTTCAATGTACCTATTTATTAATCAATTACCTTTTTTAGTTTCGCTTTACTATCATACAGATGTTTAAATTTGGAAAATGCCAAAACGAAAGCTACAATCGTTTTCATTACGTGAAAAACTGAATTTAATATCCTTTTATGAAAGTGGGAAGACACGCGAAGAAGTTTGTGCTGAATTTTAATTAATGAATAAAATATATATATATATAATTAATTTTATTTAATGATCGCACCTGTATTACTGAAATAACCTGTATTCTCACCTCTATTAATGGAACCGGACAGATATTTATTTATACCTGTATATCTGAGACACTGGGTAAGTGAAAAGATACCGCAGGACCCTTGAAGTCTCACTTAACCAGGTTTCACTGTAAATGAAACATTGCCGCCATTTTCTTCTCCTTTCATGACACTATGTATAAGCATAAACGTGATTCTGTTACCTTCTCCACAGCCAGTAGGGTCGGCCGGTCCGGTCAACTGCAGCAGACACTTCCCGCGCATCGCCTGGATGTAGGCGCGGGTTGTGTTCCACGGAGCCACTTTCACCTGCAAATGACAATATAAATGTTTAAATTATAATTATTAGTGAGTTTTGCAGGACATTTCCCAGGGGTACACTAATAGAGCCTCTAGCCTATTTCAATAATTTAAGTGGGGGTGACCATCAAATGGCACTATACTTTTGTAAAATATAGCGTGAGTCCTATAAAATTATGTCACATTCATACATTTTATTTAACGAACATTATTTACCAGGGACAAGCATCTCCCAATGAAAAGGTTCATATTGCATGCTATAATTAATTTACAAAGTATAAGCCTCTGCTTAAAAAAATGTTAGAACCTTTCACTGACAGCCAATTTTTTTCCAGTTTCAGTTGGCGCCACTGACCTCTTCATCCATCTTACACACCATCTTCTCATCATCATCCTCTTGCGGTGTAAACTCCGTAACCCGTGTCTCTCAGCCTAATACCATTCAACATAAGCTTCTATCTAGTTCCAGGTGGCGCCACCGACCTCGTCCGGTTTTGTGAGAGAAATTACGGTTTTTTTAAGATACCGGATCCAGTACAGAGTCTGTTTTGTGTCTGGTAGGGACCAAAAACGCACCGGATTACCGGGTCCGCAGGACCGGATTGCAATCCCTCCATACTGCCCAGTGCTAAAAGTTGCTAACTTTTTGTCAGTTGCAGATGGCGCCACTGACCTCGTCGTCCATCTTGGACTGCATCTCCTCATCATCGTCCTCCTGCGGCGTGAACAGGAACTTCTCTCCGTAGCCCGCGTCGCGCAGCCGCTGCTCCGCCGCCGCCATGCTGAAGTAAGCGCAGCATTGTTCCGGGGACACCATGGCTCGGAGCTCTTCTTCTGAGGGCAGCCGGAAGTCCGGCTTTATTACCCACCTGCGGGTGGAAAGGTTGTGTTATTTATATTCTTCTAAGGTTATACAGGGTGTTGCAAAAAAGTTATCTAAGCCGAAAGGGGGTGACTCAGGGGGTATGGGTATACTCTTTTTGCGGTATTACCAATATACAGCCTGTACGTATAGTTTTTATAGCCTTTCCTATTTAATATTGTAAAATACCAACATGTTTACCGCAAACAAGTACTGCGCATCAAAAGTTAACATTATTTAAAAATGCTTATTAACATCTCGGTTTTTGTTTTTTTGAAGTATTTATTTGTTTTTTTTTTTATGTCACCGGACATGAACACCAAATAAATACCTATTGTATCTACAGGCAATTATTTTATTACATACCAATTAGAATCCAATCCAGTACGTTTGAAGTCGGCGCACAGCTTCAGACGCTTCCTGATGGAACTCTCCGAGTGTGAGGGGAAAGCTCTCTTGATGTCGTCCATTTTGATACGACGCGGGTTGTCGCGGGACTTCCAGAATAATCTGTAAATGTACACCTGTAACGAACAAATAACGTTAGATAAATTGTTATGGACAAATTAAATAGCTACACTTTTTATGATAAGGTATCTAATTTATTAATTACTTATACGAGGGCTACACCGAAAAGATCGGGAATAGAATACTTAGGAATAAATTAGAGTGAAACCTTTTTGGTGTATCAAATGTAGTGTTTTTTCAAACATAATTCCATTTTCGAATTTTAAAAAAAGTAAAAAATAAAAGATTATTGACCATTTGAATTTGACAAGTCGGTGTAAAAAATGGAGCGTACGCGGGAACATTTCCGTGCAATAATTTTTCACAACTTTCGTCGAGGTTTATCTCAAGAACAATGTCTCGCCGAGCTTGTTTCTATTTATAAACTTGAAGCACCAAGTAAAACGACTATATATCGTTGGTATTCTGAGTTTCGCCGTGGACGTTCCTGTCTTACCACAGTCCCTTCTACTGGTCGGCCAAAAACAGCGGTAACACAAGATAACATCGATGCTGTACGCCAGTTAATAAAAGAAGATAGACATGTGACATACGAGCAGATTCGGGCTTCTCTCAGCATTGGTATGACAGCCATTCAAACCATTTTACATGAAGAACTGGGTGTCAAGAAGTTAGTTTCGCGCTGGGTGCCCCACCGTTTGACCGAGGAACAAAAGTCGGCTCGTGTTAATTGGTGTCGATCTGCTCTGCAACGGTTCAATGGAGGCAGTTCAAATGCTGTCTACAATATCGTCTCTGGTGATGAATCGTGGATTTATTCATATGAGCCCGAAAGAAAACATCAATCGGCAGTTTGGGTCTTCGAAGGTGAGGTCAAGCCAACAAAAGTTATTCGCTCACGCAGCGTGTCGAAAAAAATGGTCGCTTCGTTTGTATCGAAAACTGGCCATGTGGCTACGATTCCATTACAAGAACAAAGGACGGTTACTGCTGATTGGTACACAACAGTTTGTTTGCCGGAAGTCGTAAGAGAACTTCGTAAAACTAACCCGAATCGTCGTATAATCCTTCACCACGATAATGCAAGCTCTCATACCGCTCGCAAAACAAGAACGTTTTTAAATATGGAAAACGTGGAGTTGATGGACCATCCTCCGTATAGCCCTGATCTGAGCCCCAATGATTATTTTACATTCCTAAGAATTAAAGATATGCTACGTGGTCAACGGTTTAGCGGCCCAGAAGAGGCGGTCGAAGCTTACAAATCAGCTGTTTTGACAGTATCCACTTCAGACTGGAATTACTGTTTCAATGATTGGTTTAATCGAATGAAAAAGTGCATTGAATGTCACGGAGACTACTTTGAAAAACAATAAAAGTAAATAATATTATGATATCTTTGTACTTTTTTCTATTCCCGATCATTTCGGTATCGCCCTCGTAATGACACTACGGTACTGGTTAGTACAATGTTTTTGATAAGATACAAGTCACAACATACATTCGGATAATGTTTTTAATAAAGCACAAAAGTGTACACATTTATGTGGCTGACTGTACCCTATACATGTGAACCCATTAATACCTGCAAGAAGTCTCTAACGAAGTTATTGGCCCGCTTGGAGTTAGGCCCAGGCACCTCGTACAGCGGACACTCTTGTCCCGCCACGAACAGGGCGTCCACCTCGCGGATGTAGTACGCTTGTCTGTAATTAAATATTAGGGTTAAAAAGTGTAAAAGATAATTGGAGACGTTGAGGATAGCATACATTCTCCCACTCACTTTTCCATTTGATTAACTATGTATATAAAATAAATCTTTGATATACAAATCAGGTATACAATAAAGATATAAATTTTGGGTAGGCGAGTGCCCGAAGAGTCAAATGAAGCGCCATATGATTTCGGAGTATTGTGACAGTCAGGAGGGACTGCCGCGTATGACGCGTATCCCGCATTAAGTTTGTACGAGTTCATACATGCACAACAACCCCAATGTTTAATCATGGCTCGGATGTAACGACATATGGCGCTATATTTGGATGAAGCCTCAGAACAACGACCCTCACCTGGTCCGTATAATAAGGAAGTCGGTCTGCGGCACGGTGTGCTCGTATATCGGCGCGCGGTACATGTTGTTCTCCACGACGGGCTGCGTGGCTCCCGGCGCCAGGATCCCGAGGAACGGCGACGTGTGCGCGTACGCTATCTCGCCGTACTTGAGCGGTTTAGGGCCGCTGTCCTGTGGATAGAAATATATTCTTGAATAAATGTTATTGTTGTTAAAAGTAAAGATAATTGTGTGGGAGAGAGAGTGTGCCTAATTGCCAGTTTCAATTTACCTTCACTGTGTTTGGTTTTCAGGGTTTAGAAAATGCCGGTTTGGTTTGTATTGCCTCGCTTCGCTCGGCTCTTTAGAATTTAGAAATGCCGGTAAGGTTAGTATTTCCTCGCTGCGCTCGGCCCTCTAGGCTTTAGGGATTGTAGGATTGAGATGTATGGCATTGCTTTGCTCTGCTCTTTATGGTTCAGAAAATGCCGTTTAGGTTTGTATTGCCTCGCTTCGCTCGGCGAAGGAAATGCGGGGTTGGTTTATATGGCCTCGCTTCGCTCAGCTCTTGAGGGTTTAGACAGTGCCGGTTTGGTTTGTATTGCCTCGCTTCGCTCGGCTCTTTAGAGTATGGAAAATGCCGGTGATGTTAGTATTGCCTCGCTGCGCTCGGCCCTCTAGGCTTTAGGGAATGTAGGATTGAGATGTATGGCATCGCTTTGCTAAGCTCTTTATGCCGGATATGCCGGTTAGGTTTGTATTGCCTCGCTTCGCTCGGCTATTTACAGGGTGATGCAAAAGTGGTATAGTAAGCAAGGGGGTGACCCAGAACGTCGAGCGTCTTATGTTTTAAATTTTCAAGAGTCGTAGCTCAATTTCATTCCGTTATCAATTAGCACTGTATACCTCACCTTAGTAGCGGTTCGTTTATAATAATTCTTTATCTTCGAGCACATGCCGACTTGGCTGATGAGCGGCGGGTGTTCCTCGCAGAACTCGATGAACACGAGCTCGCCGTCGCGCCCGCTCAGGTCCTCGGCCGTCCTCATGAAGAACACGTCGCCGCCTCCGGACGCCAGGCGCTCGGCTTCGCGTTGCTGTTGGAAATCGAGTTATACAATTAGTGGATTAAGTTACTACTAAGGCCTGATTCGGTGGGACGCGGTGGATTTTCGTCCGCCGCGGATGAATTCGTCGTTTCCACTGCATCGCTCAGAAAGCGCTGTAAGGTTTCATACCATCCGTCGCAGACGTCCGCGTAGGTCATCCGCATCGCACTGAATAGGCCCTAATATTATAAATAGGAAAGTGAGTACGGATGTTTGTTACACATAAAAAACTGAAAGGATTTTCAAGAATTCTGGTATACAGGAATCTGTCTACTTGGATTCACACAAAGGCTATTCCGGAATTTCCGGAGAAAAACTTTATATTGCGAAGCAATATCTAGCAGATTATAATTCGACGTTTTGGTTAAGGGCGTATTCAAACTGCAGCGATATCCGTTACCGCCGATAACTCTAAACCTTTAGCAATGTGCCAATTCGAACACTTCGTGTCCCCATTTTACTGAAGTCTTTTCATGCAGTAATGCACTCAAGGCAAACTAATCAACCTATACGAATCGAACAGTACCTTGGCCTTCTTCCGTATATGTTTAATAAGCGGCTGCACGGGGTGCGGGCCGGGCGCGGCGAGCGGCCCGTGCGACAGCTTCTTCAGCGCCGGCCGGTGGAACGCACGCAATCTGGACACAAGGGGGAAAAAATATAATTAGGTATTAAGTTTGTGTCTCTCTCTCTCTCTCTCTCTTACTTTACTGATGTAGGTATGGATTTGTGGATGATTTTATTATTTTCATTAAAATTACCATCAGTCAATGCATGGCCATGACCACTACTGGAATTAGAGCTCTGTCTTGGAGTAATACAACAAGAGTGCGGTGTAGCATACGTAATCCAGCCCACCATTGACTAATCCAAGTCAAGGGTTTCCTCGTAGTGATCAAATGATGATTTTAAAGTCATATCAGATTAATAAATACCGTAAACTTATGACGAATTCTCTCAATTACATGACAAATCAGAGGAATCCAGCTATGCTTATAGATCTAGACAGGGTATAGATACTCTATCTTGAGCGTGTAAATAGCGTCAGTTTTGTATGTATTTTTGCCGTGTTTACTAATCTAATCAGTAAACCTACCGTCCAGGTCCCATATGGGTCTGTATGAAGGGCGCCCGTAGCTCCACCACCGGTGTACTGTGCTGGATGAGCTGACCGCCCGCCACCTTCAGACGAGGGTTCTGGGACTTCGGCTGGTAGAATCTGGAAATAAATACCGAGTTTTACAAGCGGATACGGGTGGGATAGTGAGACGCCTTTGTAGTCCGCGGATTTTCATTCACATTCAGCATATTCTTTAGCATCAAACAGCGCATCTGTTTGGCTTTCTTGAAACTACATCAAGTTCTTTCGGAAAGCGAGTGTAGACCCCTTAAAGTTACAATCTGATTATTTATAGTGTTTACTATCCAGATAAGTGTCACTTTGATACGGTCGGCAGAATATAAATATCTAACCCGCTCTTGCATACATTTAAAATCTGGCATTCCAAGGCTTTTATTGGATTCCTCTGCGTACTCAATAAATATACTCACACATCATTAGAGATATTAAAAGGATCTCTATCAGGAGACTTGGGCGGCGGCGGTGGCGCGTCCTCTTGCAATACGTTGATCACGCCCGCCTTGCCCAGCAGGATCTTGGACTTCTTCACGTGAGGGTGCGGGATCTTCACCTTGGGTTGCGGGCCTCTTTCTGTGCAAGTCGAATTGGAAAATGTGTTAACATTATTTTGAATTCTACCAAGGGGATTATAAATAGTATAACTTTTATATTATATTCTACAAGGAACAAAGGTAACATGTACAGTCAGCTTCATAAGTGGCTATAGCAGAGTAATTTCTATACATTCCAACATTGACTGATTGTATAGCCTACTAATGAATCTGTCCGTACCTAGGTAGTGGCTACCATAACGATATAATATCAAGCTCTATTACCGGCAGAGTATATCGATATGCTTGCTTTGTAAAGCATTCCTTTGTAAAGCTGTAGCACTATTGGGTATTACTACAACTACTATGTACCACTACGTATTATATTTCCACAATCTTTATTATAATTTCAAAACAGTAGTTAGACCAATCAAAACAAACCACATACCTCTAGTAATCTTCGACGGATCCACATCATCAGGGATCCCTAATATGATATTCTCATCATTTGGGTCCAACGTCAATATCTTCGGCTTCGGTATTTTGGGCATGTTCTCGGCGTCCCATATGACCTCGTCCTCCCATGTGCCGTAGACCAACTCTTCGTTCTCGACTGGGAATATGCTGTACCAGGTGTTGTCTTCGCCGTCGGCCGTGGGCCCGCCCGGCTGGTTGGACGAGGTTGATGCTGCTGAGCTGTATGGGGAAATAGGCATTTAATACATTTTCACCAAAATATGCATGTTCGGTTATAAATAACGAATAGCCACCGAGCGGCAATAGCGCGCATCATCATCAGCCAGGCGTCGCAAAGTTTTGACAGTCCACACCTCCAAAAAAATGCCTTCAGCTGAAGAATCACAGAAAGAGAGTAGAATATTATGGCACTGGCTTACTAGAAGATTGCTTGTAAGAAACCGCTGTTGGCAATATAGCAGCCGGTTGTATAAATGTATATTGTTTATAGAGGATAACGTTTCAATAAAGCTAAATTCTAGTTCAGCGTGCTCGTCTGCTCTTTTTATTTTGTATGCTGCTTTTTTATTGCGTGTGTGGCGTGTCGATGTACCTACGCCACATATGCGGACACCCCATAATCAACTAGGCGCTGCATCCTACACCAATGGACGAGCAACCGGCCCGCCGCGGCATCGTCACCGATGGCGTGATATTCAACCAATGGCAAGACGGCTAGATCACGACATCGCGCGCCGAACCAATAGCGACGCGGCACCACTACTACTCCAACTTGAAGATGCGCTTACATAAAAGGACAAGCAGAGGACAGCCCTTCCCTTTTTCTCGGCTTGCGCTTCTAGCTTTCGCATCTCTTTAATTCTTTTTGTGCTTTGCTTAAATTCAATTATTAAAATTAACTATCTAGTTTTGTATCAAATCCTTTTTCCAAATTCTATAAACCTTTTCTATCGCAAGTTCAGTATTAATGTTTGTGTAACGTGTAAAAATAAAAATTACTTAGTGTTCGTGCTTCCGCATTTTTATTAAAAACTTCACATAGATGGTTAGGTCTCAAAATACCATAAAAATTAGCTTGCAAAGTTAGCTTAGGCAAAATTAGGCTAGGTAACTACAGCTAAACTGGTGACCCCGTACGAAGAAAGAAACAAAAGAACACGTGTGAAAATGCCATTGACGGAGGAACAACCGCAGGGTGAAAACTCTGGAACCAGTGCTAGAAGCCGTGGCGTGGAGCGGGTTGGCGTGCGAATACCACCGTTTTGGCCGGAAAGACCTGCAGTATGGTTTGCTCAATTGGAAGGTCAGTTTATTTTATCTAATATTACTGTGGATTCAACAAAGTTCTACATGGTAGCAGCGAACCTAGACCCAAGCATTGCGTCAGAAGTAGACGACATTATCGTGTCACCGCCGGCAACTGGCATGTACGAGAAATTGAAAACCGAGGTGATTAAAAGGCTTTCCGTGTCACAACAACGCAAAACTTTACAATTACTTACGCACGAAGAGCTAGGAGATCGCAAACCCTCGCAGTTTTTACGTCATTTACGTAACCTCGCAGGCCCCAAAGTACACGAGGAGTTCCTGAGAGAAATATGGACCAGTAAACTACCAGCTAACCTACAAACGATTGTTATTTCACAGGAGGCATGCACATTAGACGCCGTGGCGGACTTGGCTGACCGCGTGCACGAGATCGTACCCCCGCATCACCAGGTAGCCAGTACGTCCACGGATTTGCCAGGTACTGCTTTAGAGCGTAGAGTAGCAGAACTGACGCGGCAAGTAGAAGCTTTAAGCACACAGGTACGTGACGCACGTTTTTACTCTGACGGTCCACGTGGCCGCTCTCAATATCGCCGCCCATCCCGCACACGCCATCAACGTTCACGTAGCCGCAGCAAGACACGCCCTGAAGGCCATCGGTATTGTTTTTACCACTATAGATTTGGAGCCAGAGCCGAGAAATGCACCGAACCATGTTCATTCAAGTCGGAAAACTTATCGGGCAGCCACTGATTGCGGCAAGTGACTGTCCTGCATCAGCATCAGGCCGCCTGTTCATCGTTGACCGAAAAACTAAAATAAAATTTCTCATAGACACGGGTTCGGACCTGTGTGTATTTCCAAGGTCAGCAGTACGGGAGCCACGCAGCAAGACAAAATACGAACTGTACGCAGCAAACGGTACGAACATATCAACCTATGGGTACAAGCAGCTAGAGCTAGACCTAGGATTACGACGTGCATTCACGTGGCGTTTCACTGTAGCAGATGTCACAAAGCCAATTATCGGCGTCGACTTTTTAGTTCACTATAATCTACTAGTCGACTGTCGCAACCATCGCCTCATTGATAATCTCACAACACTATCAGTCACGGTACCAGCAAGCCACCAGCAGCCCAGCGACACTATCTCATCCGTGCGCACTACAGCCGGCTCGGAGGAAAACCTGTTCATCAACATCCTTCGAGAATTCCCAGAGGTAACCCGCCCAGCTGGTGAGCCTTTACTAGTTCCTAAGCACAATACGGTGCATCATATAAGGACGACACCTGGACCACCGGTCTCCAGCCGTCCGCGCCGTCTAGACCCAGAAAGACTGCAGACCGCCAAGAAGGAGTTTGACGAAATGCTGCACAATGGCACCGCTCGCAGGTCAGAAAGTCCATGGTCTTCCCCATTGCACCTGGCACGTAAGAAAAACGACGGCTGGCGACCGTGTGGAGATTATAGGAGACTTAACGCCCGAACCATACCAGATAGGTATGCAATCCGCAATATCCAGGATTTCGCTCATCAGCTGGCGGGCAAACAGGTATTTTCTACAGTAGATCTCGTAAAGGCGTATAACCAAATACCGGTTTTTAAGGAAGATATCTGCAAAACAGCTATCACAACGCCCTTCGGACTCTTCGAATTTCCATATATGACATTTGGACTACGAAATGCCGCTCAATCTTTCCAGCGTTTTATGGATGAAGTGCTCAGGGACCTGGAATTTTGTTATGGATATATCGACGACATAATTATCTATTCTGAGAACCAGCAGCAGCACATCCAGCACCTCAGACAGCTGTTCCAGCGACTGGCCGACTATGGAATCCTCATAAACACATCCAAGTGTGTCTTTGGTGAGAGTGAAGTAACGTTCTTAGGTTTTCGAGTATCAGCAGCTGGAATCCAACCACTCGAGTCTAAAGTACAGGCACTCCAGGACTATCCAGTACCAAAAACAATGAAGGAGCTAAGGCGATTCCTAGGTATGATTAATTTCTATAGACGGTTCATACCAGCAGCAGCCAATATCCAAGCCCCACTCAACGCTCTCCTTGCCGGCCGAGACGCAAAAGGAAACAAGCCGGTCGACCTGAAACCCGAGCACGTGGAAGCATTCGAGCGCTGTAAGGCAAGTCTGTCAAAAGCTACATTACTTTCCCATCCGGACTACAAAGCACCACTGTCAATCCAAACAGACGCATCTGACGTGGCTATAGGGGGAGTTCTTCAGCAAAAGAAAGGAGACACCTGGCACCCACTCGCATTTTTTTCCAGAAAACTGAGCCCATCACAGAGGAAATACAGTCCATACGATCGGGAGCTGCTCGCAATATATGAAGCTATACGCCACTTCAGACACATGGTGGAAGCACGAGAATTCACTATCTACACGGATCACAAACCGCTGACTCACGCATTCTCAACACCACGTGACAACTGTTCACCACGCCAATTCAGGTATTTAGACTTTATTAGTCAATTCAGCACTGATCTGAGATATGTTGCTGGCAACCAGAACACAGTCGCAGACGCCTTGTCCCGCATCGAAGAGATATCCCCGAAGCCGCTGGATTACCAGTCCTTGTCGCGAGCCCAAGAAGAAGACGCCGAATTGAGGTCCTTGCTGAGAAACGGAACGAGCCTGAAGATAGAGAAAGTCAGGTTAACAGACTCCAACACACAGGTATATTGTGATGTCTCAGTATCTCAACCACGCCCTTACCTAACAGCTAACTTCCGTAGACAAGTATTTGATAACCTACATAACCTCAGTCATCCAGGCGCGAAGGCCTCTGTCAAACTCGTCTCGCAGAGATTCGTCTGGCCTGGAATGCGCAAGGACTGTCGACAATGGGCAAAAGAATGCATACAATGTCAGAGCTGTAAAGTAACAAGACATACAAAAGCACCTTTAGCAAGCTTCGAGACTCCTTCGGCTAGATTTCGTCACGTGCATATGGATATAGTAGGTCCTTTACCATTATCTTCTGGCTTCAGGTACCTCCTCACCGTCATCGATCGCTTCTCTCGTTGGCCTGAGGCGTACCCGCTTGAGGACATCACAGCGGAGACCTGCGCCCGCACCTTCATCGCTGGCTGGGTCGCGAGGTTCGGCTGCCCAGAACGCATCACAACAGACCGCGGCCGGCAGTTTGAATCGCAACTATTCAAGACCATCGCTACACTCATCGGCGCATCACATCACACGACCACATCCTACCATCCAGCAGCCAACGGTCTGGTCGAGAGGCTGCATCGTCAACTGAAGGCAGCCATCACCTGTCACGTAAACTCAAGATGGACTGAAACCCTGCCACTGGTGCTCCTGGGGATCCGAAGCGCCTGGAAGGACGACCTGCAGACATCAGCTGCTGAGCTGGTGTACGGCGAGCCACTTCGCCTGCCAGGCCACTTCTTCGAGCCCCCCAAAGATGAAGAGATCGACATGAGCGACTTCACCAGCAGACTACGGGGCCTCATCAGACAGCTAGCTCCCCAACCAACATCGTGGCACACAAGCACGAACCGCATCTCCTACATCCCGAAGGATCTACACACCAGCAGCCACGTCTTCCTCAAGCAGGGTCCAGCGAAGAGGTCACTCCAGCCTCCCTACTCCGGCCCATACAAGGTGCTGAAACGAGGACCGAAAACCTTCGACATCGACGTTCAAGGGAAGCAAACTACAGTAACAGTCGACCGCCTCAAACCAGCCTTCGTGAGCCAACCGCAAACGCAAGTTCCAATTCCTAAACCTCAAGATGAGCCAATGAAGAAAACCAGAAGCGGGCGAGTAGTTCACTTCCCAGACTACTATCGACCGTAACCAGTCACGGTCTCGGCAGGGGAGTATTGTGGCGTGTCGATGTACCTACGCCACATATCCGGACACCCCATAATCAACTAGGCGCTGCATCCTACACCAATGGACGAGCAACCGGCCCGCCGCGGCATCGTCACCGATGGCGTGATATTCAACCAATGGCAAGACGGCTAGATCACGACATCGCGCGCCGAACCAATAGCGACGCGGCACCACTACTACTCCAACTTGAAGATGCGCTTACATAAAAGGACAAGCAGAGGACAGCCCTTCCCTTTTTCTCGGCTTGCGCTTCTAGCTTTCGCATCTCTTTAATTCTTTTTGTGCTTTGCTTAAATTCAATTATTAAAATTAACTATCTAGTTTTGTATCAAATCCTTTTTCCAAATTCTATAAACCTTTTCTATCGCAAGTTCAGTATTAATGTTTGTGTAACGTGTAAAAATAAAAATTACTTAGTGTTCGTGCTTCCGCATTTTTATTAAAAACTTCACATAGATGGTTAGGTCTCAAAATACCATAAAAATTAGCTTGCAAAGTTAGCTTAGGCAAAATTAGGCTAGGTAACTACAGCTAAACGTGTTTGTAAGTTTATCCGCCATTTTGCCTACTTTGGCCACAAACAGCGTAAAATACATGATATTAAATCAAAAATCTAAATAATTTATTTGGTAACATAGACACAGAACACAACTCACATGTTCGGCTTAGTCGTGATGGGCGCGGGCTGCGGGCGCGGGTGCGAGAACTGCTGCGCGGTGCGGCTGACCGACGTGGGCACCCAGCCCGCCGCGTTGCTCTTGCTGTTTAGACGCGCTAGCACCTGGGGCAGAGGTCAAGGTATAGTGGTTGGGGTTTGTGGTGTGGAGCAGAGGTCTTGGGTTAGTGGTCGAGGTTTTGAGTGTAGCGATTTAAATGCGTGAGCGTATAAAACTGGTTTGGATATTTTGTTAGAGGATGTAAAGTGTAATTATCCTTGACAGCCCGCCGCGTTGCTCTTGCTGTTTAGACGCGCTAGCACCTGCGGCAGAGGTCAAGGTATAGTGGTTGGGGTTTATGGTGTTGAGTACAATGGAACATAAAAGAGTAGAGAATAATTGAGGGCGTTGCAATCTAAGAAAGTGGCCACACTATTATAGTATAGAAAACGGACAAAAGTATCACGATACTTTAGCAGAAAAAATCAAAACGAGAAATGTTTCAAATATTTACTAATTATAAAATGCGACTTTTTGGGGAGGTTTATGTTAAGAGAAGAAATTAGTAGGGGAGAGGGGGGCAGTCTTGAATGAATTTCATTAAATCAAATCAACTGTAACTTTTATTTCATTGTGTATTTCATAATGTTTTTTTGCACTGAAACATGTGTTGGTTATCCCATTATGTAATTACTATAGGAGAAAAGTGATAGTATCACACATCGATATTTTATTACAGTTTTTTCTTGCTCAGGAAAAAGTTCAAATGTGCCCCGGCAATTCTTCTAAAACTGTGTTTACCGATTATCCTGCAACAAATTATTTAATTGGTCAGAAAAGCAGTGACTTGCAAATTATTATGTCTGGAGAATTTATACCGACTCTTACACTGAGTTGCAGAAAGGATCTTTAAGTTAATGTCGGCATTAAATGTATTGTTGCCTTGCTTTGACAGTATACGGACAGAAAGAGACAGACATAGATTTAATGTCCACATTAGCTTAAAGTCCCTTGCTGCAACTCGGCATTACATATTCTTACACATATTTTTACAATAGGTACTCTACACGGAGAGACCGACACACATAGACACCTACAGCTGTAAAACTTATCGATACCCTTTTTGAGTCGGGGGTTAGTAAAAAAGTATCTAGACCTGATGTTTTGACAACATTAGCATCCAGACCCTGATGTCATGTAACGTTTGACACTAGTATTTTCTAACCTCTATAAGAATAACAAATACACATTGAAAGGCATTCTATTACATCAAAATAGTACTTTTTTACAAGAAATATAAGCAATGTATGTTAATGGTTAGAAATTAAGTACCTACTCACCAGTATAAAACGCTGCTCTTTCATAAACATCGTATATATTGACTAATACTTCTCCAGCCTCATTCTCCGCCAAACATCGTAGGTAAACGCTGTAAATCATCTGTCTAGCTTCGCTGCGAATGGTTTTATTCATTTTCACTTCGTGAACAAACTCAACAATCCACAAAACTCCAAAATTAAGCAAAATTCGATTTGTTTATACAGGAACAGGGCGAGTTTGACATTCAAACCATAGAAACAGACCACAAATCACAAGTTTAAATCTGTTTAGTTCCAAAAACGTTAATCTCTACTCTTTTGTGTTCAGCTGTACTGTTGAGTGTAGGGTTTTTAACTGTTCACATTGGTAAGAGAGGACTTGAAGTGTAATTTAAGAGTGTAAGTAAATTTTGGGTAATAAAGCGAGAACTGCTGCGCGGTGCGGCTGACCGCAGGGGCACCCAGCCCGCCGCGTTGCTCTTGCTGTTTAGACGCGCTAGCACCTGGGGCAGAGGTCAAGGTTGAGTGGTTGGCTGGTTAGGGTTTATGGTGTTGAGTGTAGGATTTGAAATTCGTGAGCGTATAAAACTGTTGTGTGTCTTCGATAACATGACTTGAAGTGTAGGTAATTTGAATTTGAGTGTAATGAAATTTATCCTTGGGTAACAATTAAACCAAGTTAATAAAACCTCTTGACTACAAGGTGTTTCAAAAAGGGTATACCACTAGGTTCAGAATGACCCCCTGAGTCACCCCTTTTTGACTTAGTATACCCTTTCTGTAACATCCTGTAGTGTTAAGGGTATCAGGCGAATCTTTTTTTCCACTGTTGACGCATCAGGTTCACTTACAGGTCATCATTATCAGGTAACAGTACCTTATGTTTGATCTCGCTGCCGTCCCAGATCACATCGTCCTCCCACTGCAGCTGCGACACCATCAGGAAGGAGTCCTCGGGGAAGCCGCTGTCCGGGCTGTCCGACCCGTCCCCGGCCTCCGTCTCCGGGGGCTTCTCTTGCTCTTTGTCGCTTTCTTGCTCACTCTGGTGGGGAAAATAATGAAACCTTTAGGATTGAATTTTGTGTTGAAGGGTTATGGACATAATGGATGTTATTAGGTACTTAAGTACAATCAGAATTTAATTTTGTTCTTAGTAGCTAACTAGGTGTTCAGGGTTCAGTTTACTGATATACCCTTTACAGTAGATGAGCGTAAATAAGGCCGCTTCCACGACGCCAGCGGGCGGAGCGGCGGACGCACTAGTATTATTTACTCTATGGCAGATATTTTAATCTATGTGCGTCGTGGACACAGCCTATCTTTCCTACAAGTGACACTCACCTTGGCCTTGAACCCGTAGTTGAACCCCTCCCCCGACTCGGGCACGTTGAGCATGTCGTACCAGACCTGCGCGGGGCCGAACCGCCAGTGCGCCGTGCTCGGCTTCTGACTGCGGTCGCCGGAGTTGTTGGTGTTGTTGTCTGCGCTGCTTTGAGGCGACTCCTCCATTGGTCTGGATGTTAAGAAGTTTATTGATTTAACGACAGGATTAAGTATACAGGGAGTCTCTGTAAACAAGTACCCAGTTTAATTTGTTACATACTTTCAGGGACGCTAGGTCGTATAACGCCCCTAGGGGCAGAAGAGTTCTCGCTTAGAGGCCACAAACAGCAAACCATTCGCCGGACAACGACGTCAGCCATTCACATAATGGCTGACGTCGTTGTCCGGCGAATGGTCGTGATTTCAAAAGTAAATAGGAAAAAATATTGCGGCATATAATGGGGTTAATGGGAGAGGCAAATTCCTGCACAGCAGTGGACGTTATCAGCTTACAATGAAGATGAGGTTAGGGGTTTTCTTAGACAGACTGAGAATGCGCTAAACACCCCTCTTTCTCCGTCATCACTTACCTAAGGAACTTCTCCTCATCATCGCTAGCATACTGTATCTCGGTCTCCGGAGGGCGGTCGGGCGGGTCACTGCCCGCGCTGCCGCTGCGCCGCCGCCGCCGCCGCTTCTTCACCCCGCGCCAAATCTGGGGCAGGCTGGACAGCTTGCCGGGGCCGAAGAGACGCGAGAATAGGAGCACCTGGGAAAGGTTAGCGGTGAATTGAGGGTGGTGCAAGCACCTATGCTTTGAGACGAGAGCTATGTTATGTAGAACCTCTCTATACAGAATTTCGATTATCTCTTTGTCGAAAGTAACCCCCTTATTCATAAAAAAAGTTACTGGTCGCTTTAGCTATTGAACTGTTCTGTCATTCTCTGACAGAGAACAATTTGTTCTTTGACAGAGAGGGACAACACAGTTGAATAGCTAAAGCGTCCACTAACTTTTTTTATGAATAAGGGGATAAGTCTATTAGAGTAGAATAAAGAATGCAGCTATCATCATAGCTTGGTCGGACGGCGGCGGTTTGTGAAATATGCCCAAATATTATTATTATTTCTTATAAAGTCAACCGTTTATGGCACTTCTTGACTGGCTAGATTGACTGACTGTATTAGCATTAGCACTTATTTAAAAAAAGGTGCTCTAAGAAATTAACATACCTTATCAGGCCTAAAGTCTGGGAATAGCTCAGTAACATCTGTGTTTGCATATTTTGATGGCAACATGGCTGCCAAAGGAGTCTCTAATTTCTTTGGTTTTTCTGTTGATTGTTGTCTTTGGGCGTGGCTGGAAAATAACATTATGAATAATGATTACTTTACTTTATCCAATTTCAAGTGTAATTATGTAATTGCTTTCAAATCATTAAAGTGCAGCCTATATGTTTAATATGCTTTACTAAAATAAATCTACATAGTGTTTAAAAACAAAATTCATATAAATTACACAACTTACGTTGGTATAGTAGAAGGTGGCGGCATGAGCTCCCCGTCCCCCTCCATATCCCCTTCGTACCCCTCATCCTGTCCCGGTTTCCCACCATAATAATCAGACTGTACTATCTCTTCTTCCGTCTGTGGACAATCACTATTAATTTCAACCTCCGCAGTCTCCGTATCTGTGACAACCGTGTCTACTTCTACCTGCGATGTGTGTGCGTCCTCTGCCTGTGCTGACTCACTAGTGTTACTGTTACTAACCGTGACCACCTCCTAGGAATGTTAATACAAACACATGGTTAACACATGGTGATAGGAATGGGTTGTGAGTTAAGGGAGAAACAAACAAAATTGCTTAAACATTGATTTTGGTGTGTGGGAAACAGAAAGTGTGATACTGTGTGACATTAAGTTGGAAGACAAGTAATACAGGGAAGAACAAAGTAAACACACAAATATACTAACATTTACATTTAACATACATAAGCTAGACATATCATACTTTACAACTTTAGTAAATAGTTAACACAATTATTAAGAATTCAAAAAACATGTTGGTATGATTCATGAATGGTATGAAATAGTTTTGTGTGTAATAATGTATTAAACTCTAGCTTCAGTTCATACCAAACTAATATTTGTGCTAAAGAGATGGCAATTGCGAAAAGTGGGTGCAGCATTTTTTTTTCCCAGAAGGAATAGGAAAAAAAGGAATTGCTGAATGCTTATTATTTAACTAAGTTATAATTTACCTATAATAATTCTGTTACAAATCGATATAATAAAAAAAACTTAAATATGCTGGGATAAAGAAGAAGCAATATGAAAATGACATGGTTAAACAAATAGAAGAAGTGTAAGGCAAACAAATAGGGTGCAATAAAAGTAGTCCATATTCTGCCATCTTCATACTATTTCTTATCAATGCAAGTGCATCATTCTATGTTTATAAACTCAATAAAGGTTTCAGTTCACCTGAGTATCTTCTGCTGCATCATCAATGTCAAAGAAATCTTCAGCAGATGGACTTTTGAGGCTATAATCTGAAATGCACAAACATACAATCACATTTTCACTCTCCCTAGCAGTAAATCTATGGATTTTATTTTGTTCAAGGGATTATTGTAAATATTATTAGACCAACAAGTTGCCAATAAACTTGTGCGTGTTCTAACTCAAATCCAAAATAACAATAATATGGTCCGCTACCATTTATCTAATACAACTGAATGTAGCTTGCTCTTTGCAGGTCTATACAGTTAGTTGTGTGTTTATAATGAGTATCAATCCAGTTCAGTTTATGGTATGAACCTCTCTTGTAAGTAGTATAAGTGATATGTAAACTGTACTTTACACGTCTGGCACACTCTGTGCAGCCAGCAGCCAACATTTTTCTGATTCGCTAATCCTTTCGCCGGTGAAAAACCCCACACTTTGGTGGTTGGCCACTGATACGCTAAGTAGTTCAATGAAAAACACTCACCTTTTTCTTCATCGTCATGTGTAGGCTCCTCATTATCCAGCACTTCAGACAGGATGGAGCCGAGGCCGAGCCTCGAGAGGGAAGACAACATCCGCTTGGAGTCTCCATCGAGCAGCCCGTTGTCTTCCAACTGGCCACTCTCGTCAATGTTTCCAAACAAAAACCCGGTCAGATCGACGCCGCCACGACCCGACTCGCTGGGGTCGTCGTCACTGTCGCACATTGCTACTGATTATTGGGATAGTTGTCGAAATGGGGTTCTGCGTTAGAGCATAGTTCTATTGTATATTTGATGAAATTCGAGTAAAAGTTATTTCGTTTGCGTTTGCGTAAACACGAAATATTTCTAAAATGTGTTTGACGTTTAATTGACGTAATTTTTTTTTCTATTAGCGATGGGAAAACAAGTATTTGATTGTGATACTATTCTCTCGATTATGCTCTGAGCCCTAGTGCTACTCAGAATAATAATAGTTTGACATTATGATAAATAATCATAGATGGCGCTAGTGGTAGTGGTATCTTCAATGTGCTACAGAAATAAATACAGTAGTCATTGTATGAATCAGTACCTATGAATGCATTAACAGCGTCATCTATGATTTAGTTTTTTTAATGACCTCTCAGAAATCCTTTTATTTTAGCATTATTTCATTCTTTGAAATAAGTTGAAAGCCACTGAAAAAAACCAGGCGTGATTTTCAGGAAATAGTACCACATCATATGATAGAATAACGAGGTACCACAACAGGGAGTAGGTGGGTACTTAACTCAAAATAAGAACAACTATAGTCCAACTATAAAGTCGTGAAAACGGAAGTGGAAACTAATTAATCGATCTGTTATATTTATTAAGGGTCTGCAATAGGGAATCGAGGGTTGGCATTGTCATAGAATTATGTAGTAAATGATGCTCTACAGCCTTGAAAAAAATCACACCGGTAGTCGAAGAGTCTAGCTAGGTGCTGAATCATTCGAATTTAAGTAAAAGCTTATGGATAACTGTAAATTAAATTCAGAATATGACGAAAAACCAGTACATGACACTCCCGTATTGTAACAACTGTGTCGTAATCATCAAGAATTTTCATATGATTTTTATCATATTATAAAGTTAAAGGCTTGGACTAGGCGCTAAATACCTTGTTTTTTAATAAACACACACTTATTTTGTGTAAATTAATCCCAAACTTGAGCAATTTTTTTCCCTCAAATCTTCATACAAATATCTATGGCGGCTTTCTGTGTTATAAAATCATAAACACAAGTGACGTTTGACTCAGTTGGCCGCTGGCCTCCAAAGAAGGGTCACGTCGGTTTAGGCAGCACTGACAGCTCGCGATCTTATCGTGTACAGATACAAAATCACTGCACATTGGTTGTCATTGCACTTTTTCAACTTTTATGACACCAACATAATTTGATTTGAAATTGAGGAAGCATAATTCTTCCAGTATATTCAATACATTAAATTAAATTAGATAGTGTGCAATATTCTCGTGATATTACAGTCTCGTAAAGGTCTGATGAGGAGCAGGAATATAGCGAATGGATCTAAGTGATGACAATACGCACGAACATTAGGTTAGGGATCAAAAATACAGTCTCTTGGTGCTGGTTGAGGTATGGTCTCGTGAGGATCTGATGAGGGCAGTAACACGGTGGTGGCTCAATTTTTTTTCAAAGATGTTAATAGCTAAAATCATCGAGTTTGGGCTATTAAGTATGTTTTTCAGAGAGAGAGAAAGAGATTTTGTCTTTCCTCTGGATGTGTTAGGTTTACTGGGTTTACTAAGTTCATTCTGTTAATGGCATCAAGTTGTTATGTGTTCATAAGTAATAATTATTTATTAACAAAATGCTGTTGATTCTCCACGAAAATGTAAAAATAAAAATAAAATAAATAAAAATAAATTCGTAACGTAAAATTGTCAATGACGGAATTTCTTCTATAGACAGTAGCCACAAAAAAAACAAACGTTAGATGGCGTGATTTGAAGATAAAGATACATTTTTTCGACCCATAGACAGCAACAACAAAAAAATACAGATTTAAAGAAAAGAAACACATACTTATACAAAACAACAAAGAAAAAAAAAGGATACACATCAAAATAACTGGAAAAAATATAAGCCCCAATTTACTTGTGTGGGACAGGGAGTACCATAATATTTTTTTTGGGGTACTCCCCATCTATGCAAAATATAAGCTTGATATCTTTACCCGTTTCTGAGAAAAAGGGCGGTGACAGACAGTCAGTCAGACAGACGGACAACAAAGAGATCCTATAACGGTTGCTTTTTTTTTTTTTGACGTTCGAAACCCTAAAATTAAGTAAAAATATTATGCTGCCAAAAAATGTACTTACAGGTATTGAAAAAGCGGTATATAAACAAATTATACCAGAAGAGGGTTCACCATTTAGCTGAATGTTACTTAGAAAACGGCCTTGAGTGGCGGTCAAGTTGGTCCCCGCCTGCGATACTTTCCATTAACATTGGGACTCGTTTTCATGTTTTTAGCGTACAGTCAGGTTTTTAGTTTTTTATAATTGTATTTTTTTATTTGTAACTTTTTAGTTGTTTTTATTTTATGAAATTTTACGTCGGTAGGTAGTTCATGATCATTTTTTATTTCAATAATTTTGGGGTTGTTATTTAAATACCTTCAATATGCATATTTTTGTAATGTGAAAATCAAGTCCTTTCATTTGATACCTTACACGGCAAAGTTGAATTATTATTTTTTCGATCATCACGTTATGTCCTCAAGAGGGCGCTATGTACATTTTAATGGAACGTCACATAGCCATACATCAAAATCTATCAAGCCGTTTAGGCTACATGAGGGAACAAAGAAACAGACAAACATACATATATACATACATACAATCAAAAAACATTACCCTCCTCCTTCGGCAGTCGGGTAAAAAGGAGTAAGACAGGGGGTCATTCTGAACTTTTGCTCTACGAGTTTTGGAAATTAACAAAAAAAAACCTTTTTCATAGAAACTTTGTTGGACATGTGACTTTTTACCATGGAAAACGAATATTTTTTTTCGCGAATTTGCAAATCTCGTAGAACAAAAGTTGTTCAGAATGACCCCTTGAGTCATCCCCTTTTGGCTTAGTATAGCCCTTTTGCGACACTATGTATTTACTTTGCTTTGTCGTCGGGGTTCAGTTGGCTGGAGGATGCCCGAAATTTATTATCTACACTTTAATACTTTTAGTTACCTTTCTACAAGTAAATACCACATTTGTTTGAGAAAGCTAATCGGGTTCCGAGTATAGAGTAAAGTGGCACCCCTATTAATTTCTACTCTTTCCTGGTGCCTACCAGTGTAAGTAAGAATTATACTTACTTACCCTAAAATCACCCAAAATGTACTTGAACATAATTGTCAATAAAGTTGGCGAGTAAAAGTTTATCGACCCACTGTGCAAACTTACATGTGTGCGTGTCACTGCGTGTGCTGTGTGAAGAGCATTGAAAACCCAAAATTGGCGCGGCACGTCACCCTGTACGGGCCCTTAAAGGACAAATCCGTTACAAATCCATAATCAATCGGTATTGTATTTTTAAAATGTATGTATGTATGTAAGTAAATAACTGACGATCATACAAAGTCTTAGGTCCACTTGCGCAGACCTGGGTTAGCGAATTAACTCGGAGATATTTGACATAAGAAGGGTTAGATTATTAATTTGTCTTGCATCGCTGAAATATGAGCGCTAACCTTGGGATAAACTCTTAAATATTTAACCCCCCAATATTGGAGGGTTAAGACGCTAACCCGGCTTACGTCAAAAGAAAAGGTTTTTATCAATATTCTTGTATTCGTTGGAAATGTTTGATTATGATGATTAAATCATCATTCTTATATTTTTCCCCTATCAAGCAAAGTAGCAAATGGTCCCACTTGTGAAATTAAGAGCACGATGGTGTGGTTACATACATATATGCTCACAACTATGACTGTAATGTAGTTACTCAGAGGTGACTCACCCACTTTTCGCTGTACATTTTTGTACTCACATGATAGGTCGCGAGCCGTATCGCCGCTTTTGAAAGAGTGCAATGCACTTTAGGGTACACATTTAGATCACGATGTTTTTTTCACCGTAAGAGCTATGGTATACAATTTTGGAGATATTGTGTAGAGTAGGTAGAAAATAATACTCAGAGTAAACAGAATAATAATAATTTATTTACAGAAAATAAGCCTATTTATACGCGCGGTGCTAACTTAAATACTCGTTGCGTTGGGAATGCACGGGGACTCGTTCCTTTTCTGCGCTGTCGGAGGCTCTCCTCTCCGAGCTGCCGCGGTGACGGTGGTGGTCGCTGCTGCTGCTTGCTTGAGCTTGCTGAACAGTTATTTTCGGAACTCCCTCTTTGTTTCCAGAAACAGCTCTTTACAGGGCTATCTTTGCTGTTATCTAAAGTACAACTTGCAACCGCGATGTGTTCAATAAAATCAATACTTGCTGTTGTTATTGGTTGAGTATTGCTTGCTGGTACGGTTAGATTGAAGAGAGCTGCTTATGATAAGGTTCTTGAACGTTTTGTGGTAAGTAGAATTTGTGGCAGTAAGTTGCCACACATTGTACTTAAATTCCAAAGAACTCATTGGTATGTCTGCGCTAGGATCCAAACACGCATCTTTTGTGTGAGAAGCGAGCGCTTACCCGACTGAGCTACCGCCGTTTCTTTTCAATTTTTTATAATTTTCGTAATGTATATCTACAAGGAAATCACAAATATGACACTTTGTAAACAAAATACAAATAACTGATACTGACAGATTTCGAAAATGGAAATAGAGAGGGATAGTTTTATCCAAAGACGTGAGGTGAAAACGAGATAGAAGACAATGTTTTTTTACGGCAATAGAAACTTGGTCCCTTTTAGCCTGGAACGGGACATAGATTCACAGAGTGCAAAAAGAAACATCAGGTTAGCTAACTCAGGGTTATTTTCCATTAGCGCAATCAAAAGTCCGGGTTAAAATTTTACAAAGTTAACCCTGAGTTAGTTACCTCTGAGTTTATATTTTTAACCCTGTGATCCACGCAAGTGGGCCTTAGCAAATCGCACTCTTTGATGTCAGAACTTTATAGTTTGACTGTAGGTATGTGATAGGCAAGGACTTTGAAACGCGGATACCTCAGAAAGTTTGCGGCTAGTTTAAGTCAGAAAGTATCTTAATAACTAGGAAATAAGTAGGTACAGGGGTACAGGTAAATAAGTTAAGTATAAGTACTACATATCTCTGCCTATATACTATATACAGGGTGTCCCAAAAGTCAACGATATGCCTTGGAGGGCTGATAGACCAGCTCATGAGTAGCCAGAATATCATAATGCGACCTCAGTAAAAATTCCATAATTTTCGAGATATTTACACTTTTATAATTTTGGTGAAAATCGACACCTAGGATCAGTTTTTTGCGTGCCGCCGGTACAATATTCCATATTGTTAGTATTTTTTGGTGTTGCATTACCCTGTATAGCCCAGCTATTCATCACAGTCAAAAAAATAACGAGTAATGCTGTATGTTTAAAAAAAACACGGTTTTCAAAGTCATACAAGTTAATCATATTTTTTATAAGCAACTTTGACTCTAAATACTGTAAAAAAAATATACTACACAATCCTGGCACCTTATTTAAAAAAATTGCTCATTTAATGCAGTTTTTAAAATGATATAAACCGTTGCTATTGTTTAATTAAGAAAAAAGTTATTGCCATTTTATTACAAAACGACCTCGATGTAAAATTGTTTGAAGGAAATTGGTCTATCAGCCCTCCAAGGCATATCGTTGACTTTTGGGACACCCTGTATATACTGACTGCAGAAGGACGCGGCCATTAGGTGAATAACTCTCTTAATAAACTTACACCGGCTGTGCGCAGAACTATTCATTACTCAAGTCTTATTAATTTATATTCAGACTTGTGGATTAATTAGGTAAATACACTAGCTCGCTTAGTCCGAAAAGTATGTTCAAATGCTTCGTCAACCAATAAAATACTAGGGATTGTATGCTATATATTATTATCTATACCGCAGAACTTAGATACGTAAGTAGACGGTAGATACTACAATAATATACCTAACCAGTAATTCCGCTTACACAGGGCGTTCAAGAACTTCATAAACTTCACGGCTTCAACAGAAGTATGTTGTACGTATCTACCTTGTACCTAACATAGCCTACCTAGCGCCTACTTACCTACCCAGCTAGTTAGGCAGCGTGAAAGACTCAGCACAAAGTGGAAGTCAAACAAAATTCCAGCAGAGCAGACATCATAAGCTGGGGGAATTTATTGTTTCATTCATAGCTGGTGGCGAGGCCCCGCTTGCGCTAACTCCGAGTGGCTGCAAATTTGAATTACCAACTATTTGCTAAAGTTGCTCGGTCGCGTAAACACGTTGCTTTTACACCGTGCAACTGATGCAGGGGATCTTATTCTTTTGAAGAATGAAACAAAAACATAAGTACCATCACAGGAATATTGGATTAGATAAATACAAAACAGCAGCATAGAAAAACGCAGAGTTGCGTGGTGGCATAAACGATAATGTCTCAGCTCCACAGAAAACATTTACCGACTCAGCTCTCATTCATTAGGCCGTGGGTTCGAATCTATTCTTATGGTGTGTTGCTGTCCAGACGTCCATAGTGTATAAAACGGCCAATTTTAGTATTTAGTGTGGCCAATGAAAGCCACAGCGCAGATTTTTAAGTACGTGGAAATAAGATGAAATCACTTTCTCTTGTCATCCGATTACTACCTACGTATACCTTGTACCTAAATACTGCGTTACAACAAGTATAGGTACACAATAGACATACCAAACTTATAAGACCCGTGCCATACCAACCCGATTTTAAATTCGAACTGTTTTGTCGTCATTCAGAGAACATTGCAAGCTGTAAAAGGCCCTGTGAAGTGGCGGTCTCAGTTGGTTTGACTGGAAATGAAATAATTTTAGCTCGTCTCTCTCGGCTCCATGGCACTAGCACAAAGATAAGTGCTCTGTTTCAAGATAACTCGCACAAAAAGGTTTTATGGTTTCTATTAGTCTGTCAACGACATCTCTGTGACTAGCTATTCGTGATGGAAAATACATAAAAATTATACTTTTATCAATGCTGCTTTTTTATGGTTAGCACTTAAATCATCTATATAAGTGTGGAGAAATGCTATTAAAAACATTTACTTCAAGCCACAATGCAGTAAGTACCTAAATATTAGATACCAATAATATTTTTAAAAACTACTCCTACATGACCTCTCCTACATTGCTACGGGTGCTACGAGGCTACGCTATTTCGTAGCACGCCGCTACAACAATGCTACGACAGTTTAAAGTTTTTATGACTTTTTTATTGGTTACTTCCCGACTTGGTGCCAAATGGTTATTTTGGGCACCCGTAATTCATAATAACTAAATACTTTATGAGAACTATAGTGACCATATTTTGTTCAAGCATTTAGCTGAAGTATTATACGATTTCAACAAAGACCCGACAACATCCGGTCTTCTATACAGAGTGAATAATAATTAAAGGGTATTAAGTTAAATAGACATACTTATTACTACCTCACATAAATACTTTTAAAAACCTCTCCAGTAAGAAAACACCTATTTTCCGAGGAACTCCCGTGAAGTAAATATGACAAAGTGTATTTATCTCGAAGTCAGCTCAGCAGAAATTGGTGTTAGTTCAGCGTTGCTTTGAGTCAAAGATTTCCGCAGCTTATCCCTGAGCTGCTAACGCTAGCTCGTGATATAACTCAAGCTAAACCGGGCACACAGTGGACCGAGAATTCATTTAGAACGACACTTGAACCAATATCTATACGTAGAAGAGCAAACAATAACGATAAATTCACTTTCAGGTAGATATTTCGACATACCTACCTAGTTTTACCAGACGGAAGACTTAAAGTTACAGCGAATTCTTATCAGTACCTAGTAGAATAGTGGAAAAACGATGGTAGGTAGTTTAGGTACTTACACAATTCAAAAAACACTACTTCGGTCTGAATTTTTACGTTTATACCTTCCCCGCTTATACTGAAGGTAACTAGGCACTTTACTATGCTCATAGTTTTACAACCAGAGGCTGTAAACAGTTGTTGTAAACCCTGGAGTTACTGGAGTGAAAATGCTAAAAATAAAACGTAGGATGGACAATACAGGCTTTAATTTGCAGCAGACTGTTCCTATCTAAAAAAAAGATGAAGTACAGAAGTTATGCTGAAATGGGCTCCCCACAACGAAAGAAGTGGGTACCGGACTTATCAAACAAAAGAATGCGATACTAACATTAATCAATTTCCTACGTACGTTTACAAATAATGTATTCATAGGTACATAGGTAGTGCACTATTCGATTTTTTTTTTACTTATTTCAGTACTTATGTATTATTTTTGTTTTTGCATCATATACCTCAGATCTTTTGATCACCAATTATTAAACTATTAATTAAATACGGCTGAATAAAAAACTAATAAAAAAAGAGACAAACTTCTGTAGTATTCTGTACCGACTCTCTCTTCCCCCGCAGTCTGTGACTACATAATAAGCACCTCGAAAGTTATTCGGGTTAAAACCCCGAATTGCGGGGTTGATGATTTCTTTGCCGACGGAGGAAATTAAAAATAAACCCGAAGGGAGAGATAAGGAGGGCGTGAATTCGCGGATTACTCGGTTTAACAAGATGTTTTAGCTAAGCTTATTATGTATTTAAAGGGATGGATTTTGTTATTTTGTTGCATTTTCATTTAGTTTTGTTTTGGTATTAAATGTGCTAGGTCTTTATCTCTATCTATAGTAGGCAGCTCGTTAAATTGATTTTGCACAATTTTGCACCGTAATGTCCTCCTAGCCGAATTTCGACCACGGCGGCCAATCTCATCTGAGATCAGCCATCTACGCAGGAATATATTATAGTGCCCAAGTGTGTGCGCAGTACACAGGAGCACTCTCTGTTCCATCACTTTCTATAGCCCAATGGGACGGATTGACCGACACGACTGGAGAGAGCAAGGCGCAGGACCGACTGCTTTACATGCCCATCCGACAGCATGGATCGTTTCACTGTTTCGGACATCAGGTGATCAGCCTTCTATGTCCTAACCAAACTTAGAACCACAATTTAGAAACACAAATTGATGGTCCCACCCGGGAATCGAACCCGGGACCTCTGGGTCATGAAGCGAAGCTTCTACCATTAGACCACAGAGGCAGCAACAAAATTTTGCACCGTATTACGTAGTTAATCGTAACAAGAATTATTCTAAGAATATGACCAGTCTATAGTGTAACTGCTAAACAAGTTAGCTAAATAATAAAATTTTAATAGGTACCAAGAAAAATAAGCCTGCTTTCTAGTTTGTAATTATTATGTAGGACCTAGGCACTATAGTTACTGTATGTTGCTATGTTTCAGATAAACATTAGAAATATAAAGGAAAAATCCCTACAACTACCTACGGGTACAAGTATAACCAAGAAACTATGTAAGTGTTCCATCAACATTATCCTACTTTCCTTATTCTCTCTACTTACGATAAGTTCAAAGCAAACGCTAAAAGGCCGGCGTAGTCCAGCACTAAAAGCCCACGAAACTGTTGGGGGAACTCTTTTAATTATTCCCGCCTACCAAAAATTTCCCGGGAACTTTCCCCAATGATATTAATGAAGTTCGGAAAGCTTCGCCTTTGTAAAAAAAACGTAATGAAGTAATGAAATTAGTTTGATCACGACACAGAACCTAGGGACTTACTTTCTGTGATTTCAGTAGGAAATGTAGAATGCAGTATTATTATTTCTTTGAGTGAGACCCTACCGCGCAGTTTTTCTCCTGATTAGAAATATTTCATGCTGATTAATTATTGCAACCAACATGAAAGAATCCTAAACAACCCCCTTTCTTAAAATTCTAGGCTGAATCTATGCTGTTTCCTGTTCAAAGTAAAGTCCGTACTTCTTCACACATAGTTTAACCCCTCGAATGTCGCGACACCCCCAACTCAAGCTCATTAGCAGCTAAGTCGCACTCGGATCAGCTGAGCCCTTAATTCCGACACATTACGTAGCTGACACGAGCTCGACTCACATAGATAGGTAGCACCGCTGAGTAAACATTCTGCGTCTAGATTTATTTCTGGGTTTAAAAATTTGATTCTGTATCTAGATATTTTGAAGATACGTGAGAGAATTCTATTATTATGTAGGCACTTAACTACCTTTTTCAAAGAGATAGCCATGGCTTTAAGCGAGAGCTATGAGCTAAAAAATAAGTACCTAATTTATTGCTATTGAGATTGGGAATAAGTAAGTAAGTAATTTATTAAAGATTCATATGTAGGTATTTTAAATATGATAAAGTAATGTATAATTTCAAATATTCTATCAAATAAAATGGCAAAATTCTCGACAGCCATCACATATTGTGAAATTTAATATCAATCGTGGAATCTGTTGAATGGGGCTTTCGGTAGCAAAATATAAAGCTGTTCCGACCGTACATACAGAACCGAGCTTCATACGACAAGTAAGTATGACGCCGTTTACAAAACATCGCTCAAATATGAGCTGTTTGGCGTCTTTTCTATCCATTCGCGCGGCTAATGCGACGCTAGTGACGTCACATTTTCTCATGTACCTACGATTTTTCTGAAATTGCGGATACGGAGTTTTATTTACCGCCGACCTCATCCATGTAGCCTATGTCCATGGTTATCTGATTGAGCATAATAGCACAATGGGTACAATCATTGAGTATGACCGAGTCCGCGTTGTTCTATGGGTACAATGCAATACAGTAATTAATAACTATAATAATATCTACAAGAATGTGACCATTTCAATGGCTCACCAAGAACTACTTAAGTACTACTACTATGTTCTACAAGTCAGTAACACTAAAGTTTGCGATGGTTGCGCTGTACCATACAAGGAGCAAGGAGCCACCGAAGTGGTGAGTTTAGTAATTAAGTACATTAAACACTTCTTCTTTATCAGTTTTTCACATAATAAGTACTTACTTAAAGTGTGGTACCAATAGTTTCAGATCTAGCAGCAACATGTGGTGGATACTTGCGGTGTTGCTGGCAGTCTCGGGCGGGGCGGCAGGGTGGTGGGGTGCGGGGCGCGGGGCGGGCGGCGTGTGGACGAGGCAGCTGTACCGCGAGGGCTTCAGCCGCGCGGGGGCGGCGCTGTGCCCGCGCGAGGGCACCGGCCTGCGCCTGCTGGTGCTGGTGGCCTCCCCACCCCCGAACATCCCCCACCGCGCCGCCATCCGCTACACCTGGGGACACTTCCTGCGCCGCCGCGACGTCGCCTTCGGCTTCGTGCTCGGAGCTACCAACGACTCCAAAGTGACCGCCCTCCTCCACCGCGAGAACGGTGACTGGGGCGACCTAATCGTCACCAATAATATAGACCACCCAGAAACGCAGTCGCTCAAGACGCTGTCGATGCTCGAGTGGACGCTGCAGTACTGCCCGCGCGCGCCGCGCATCCTCAAATGCGACGACGACGTGTTTGTAAATGTGCCGATGCTGCTGCAGCTGGTCAGCGACACGGTGGACACGTATAACGGGATCTGGGGACACGTGGAGACTAGTGACATAGGGTGGCCGCACGCGCACGGGTCTGCCTACCTGCTGAGCTCGGAGCTGGTGTACCCTCTGGCTCGCGAGGCGCTCCGGCAGCGCTACTCGCCGCGCGAGGCAGCGCTGTTCACGGGCTGGCTGGCGCGCAACGTGTCGGCGGAGTTGACACACGACGCTCGGTTCGCGCGCGCGCCGCTCTCGCCGCTGCTTGCCGCTACTGTGTCTGGAGTGACACCCGTGCAACAGCTCTCGAACTGGCGGCAAATGTTCAGTGAAATGCATGACCTGATCTACTCACCCGAGCACATCGGCATGGATAACCCCTTTATACAGGAAACTTTACTTTAATGCACCATAAACATAGTATTTAAACTTATTCTTATTATTTAGTGACTTCGAAGTACCTTGAGATAAAAGTTATAAGTGAGGAAGCGGATGCGGAGCCGAAGGCCCGGACGTCCGCCCTCCCTGCCCGGAACGTCCCATTTCTCCGAGCAAGCGACCAATATGGCGGTCCAACGTGTTCCTTTTGGCAACTGTGGAAGTCTTTTATACGGAAATATGCTGGTTTTTGAAGGTAAATAGCATATTATGTGACGAGTCTACTCGGCAAAGAGGTGAGGAATTTGTGATGTGAGTAATTCGTGTCTGCGGCTGGGGCTACATAGTACCTAAGTTTTTTTTAAAACATCAGTTAGTATTCAACGTTAATAATACCTATATACTTATTGTCTGCATTTATTGACGATACGGGTTAAATTATACGTAATATACGTAGGTATAATTATATACTTATGCCTTTTTTATTTGTAAAAAGATCAAAATAAATTAGAGTTGTGAGAAGAAAATACCTAGTTTTATTTAAGTAACATGGTTCTACGACTGTTGGGTAAGTAAGAACTGGTGAAGATAGCCATTATTGCATGAGGAAAATCGAGAATAGAGTTCAAAAGAAGTAAGAACGGTCTCTGGTCAGCGGTTTTATTTAAAATACATACCTAATGACGTGATCACTGTGTATTATACAGGACTGTAAGTTTTTTCACCTAGTTACGTAATAATAAATAATATACATATAAATACAGGATGTAGCGATAAACTGTTGTGTTCACGGCGCGGCGGGCAGGGCATGGCTGGACTGCTGCGAACTCGTTCCACTAAGCCGATTACGAGTAGAACTATTAGGTATTGTATTAACGTACTATCGGACAAACAGCCACCCTCTATTAGAATTATGTAATAATGTGACTAATAATAAGGTAACGTGTATCTTCTATTGAAAATGTTACAATCATATTTTGTTCAATCATACAATGCTGGTTATTGTATATTTGTTATGTTATTGCTGTTACATGGAAAACAATATAAAAAGTAAAGTAAGAGCTATTTTCTATTATCCTTATAAATTAATAAATTACGTAACTATTTATATTTATGCACTGACACTAACATTTGATTGAAAATCAACTAAAAACTAAGTACTTAGTAATAAAATTTTACAAATGAGAAATACTTACAAAGAATCAGCCCTCTTAAAGTTCCCTAAAAATTATGAAATCATACACTTTAGTTCAACAGTATTCTGAGTACAACCATTGTACGTAGTCGGTTAGCCGCCGTGTTCAATTTAATTGATACGACTTTACATGTTGAGATGGAGTTTAGATAGGTACCTAGGTACAATACAGACATCCTAGACTTGCTAACTAGTTTCTGCTTATCGGTTTGGTTTCTGCAAAATTACACGTCGACGAACTTCGCGCGAACTTTTAATAATATATTGTAGTAGAATATGTAGAGTTAACAGTTACAATGCAAAAAAAAGAGCGGTGGTAGCTCAGTCGGGTAAGCGCCCGCTTCTCACGCCAGAGATGCGGGTTCGATCGCGGCGCTGACATGTACCAATGAGTTCTTTTAACTTAAGTACAATGTATACCATCGCTCTTACGGTGAAGGAAAACATCGTGAGGAAACCTGCATATCTAGATCTAGCACATCTAGATATGTGAACCCACCAACCCGCAGTGGACCAGCGTGGTGGGAAATGGTCCAAGCTTAGGAAGGCAGTTTAGACCTTGGGGATATGCACAAAGGTTCCATTCCAGAGAGCCAGGTGCAGGTACTTACACCCCCACAGAGAATAGAATAGAATAGAATAGAATGCAAAAAAAAAATAGATTCATATGTGATCAATTTAATTTGAATGATTAAAATTACCATATATAGTAAGACGGAACCAAGGTCAGCTACTACAGCAAGTAATTAAAAAATTTTCATTAAGTTATCATCATTCAGGACAATATTAGCAAGTATAAGTACTTATATTTTTGCTAATACTTTTCAGCATATTTGGTACATCTATAAATTATAGACTAAAAACATGATCTTGATTGAACATAACGTATTAAAATGTATAGCGTTCCCCATAACTTAAGGCAGTACCTATTTAGTCAACTAGTTTCAGTCAGTTTGAACATCTAGCAAGTAACACCATTTAACTAAAGGTATCATACAGTACCTATACAACAATGCGTATATTTTAACTCTACATGAAACAAATTTGTAGGAAGCCAAAATTACAACCTACATAATAACTTCATTTCTGCCTCGTTAATTAACAACATATCGATATCCTTAAACTGCCATTTACAATCGAGCTCCATTAAATCAGAGCGCCGAACATATTTTCTAAAACAACGCTCCGATAGCCTACATAATTAATTAATGTTAATTATCTATTTGGTAAAACCGAGGCTGGGGGTCTACTCTTGCTTGACGATATGCAAAGCTTTCATACAATATGAAACTTAAGTAACGTTTATTTATTTATTTATCCTTTATTGCACAAATTTGTTAATAAGTGTACAAAAGGTGGACTTAATGCTAAAAGCCTTTTCTACCAGTCAACACTGCGTTTACTAAAGCTAGATACAGTCGAGAAGAAGCTTACTGCAGTAGCCCGAATCTTCTTATTTCGTCAAATAGGAGTAGACCCCCCGCCACCCGCTACGCTAGCAGTGAAAGCTTAATTACCCGTTACGTTACGACATGTACATTACGTTAAAAGGCATGTAACTTGGCGTCTTAATTAACCTCCAGTGGATCGGGCCGCAATCACGTTAGATGGTGACGGTGAAAGATCTGTTGTCCCTTGATGTTACGAGTTCTGTTACACGCCGTAACGTATCTTACTATTAGTTTGCACGTTTAGTGGTTAATTTTCCGTAGGTATTATCATACATAGGCTATGTCATGCTGAGAGTAAATCCTGAGCTTAGTACGATTAGTACACTTCTAGGGAGCAAAATAATTATGATAATAAGATAAGATAATCATGTCGATTCTGAAGGCGGAAATTCTAATTTTAATGCTGTCAAAACCTTAATTTTTATGTTTAAAATTCGACTCTATGACAGTTCTCTGAAATCTCATTTTATACTAGAATTTTTTTTTGTTTGACAGCGTTAAAATTATAATTTCTGCCTTCAGAATCGACATCAATGTCCTCCTAGCCGAATTTCGACCACGGCGGCCAATCTTATTTCAGATCAGCCATCTACTGCACTTTCTGTTCCATCACTCTCATAGCCCAATGGAACGGATTGCCCCACACGACTGGAGAGAGCTAGGCGCAGGACCGACTGCTTTACACGTTGGTTGAGACGCTTGGTTAGGACATAGAAGGCAGATCACCTGATGTCCGAAACAGTGAAACGATCCATGCTGGAAATGCCGTAAAAGCTAGTCGATAATATTAAATTGTATTTATTTGTACTTATGTAGAGTAAACAGTATCCCATCAAAAACAATACTTGTCCAAAAAATCAAGTCTCGTAACTCAGTTGTTCTACGGTAAAAAGTTGTGAGATTCATGTAATACCAAGTCTTATCCACGAACGCTTCTCAATCTTAAAAATATTTAATGATTTATATAAATATATTGACTCGGCCATCGCATGGAAACACGTGTTAATGAAATTATTTAGTGCTTACACTACGAGTAACATAAACAAATGAAGGTCTTATTATCGCTTAAAGCTTCTTCCAGATAAAAATTGTAAGCAATCGAAATATTTTAGAAATCACCTACCCTACTTGTTTACAACAAGTTTACCGAAATATCTCTGCAGTGTCACTAGCTCTGTGAGCTTTAAGCTGTACTATTTTAATTTCTGCGAGCTTACCGCTTAGCCGCAGTAGTTTAAATACTCCCCATTACTGCAGGACAACTTAAGGCGCAAAGCTTAAGGGTGCTTTTCCACCAGAGATGTGCTATGCAGCTATGCTGCGAAGATGTGATATCTACGCTACGAAAATATGTGACCGTTTCCACCAATACTACGCTAGGTAGCTGTGCGAGGAAGATGCGCTACGAAGATGCGCCGCCGCAAAGTAGCTGTGCGAGAAAGATGCGCATCTCGAGCTATGCTATGTATCAATAGTAGGGAAACGAGGTCTGCTCTGCACATACATAGCTACACCACTCGCGATGGTCCATAGCACATATCCATAGCACGCATCCATAGCACACATCCATAGCACGCATCATTCCATACAAAAAACATATCTTAGTTGAATCCGTTTCCACCAGTGCTAAGCTATGTGCACCAATTAATATGATTGGTGGATATCAAACGCATCCATAGCATCGTAGCATAGCACATCTCTGGTGGAAAAGCACCCTAATGCGCCAAGCTCGGCACAGATGCTCAAACAAATGGTTCACAGGACATGCCACTTAAATAGAAAAATGATCAGCTGTTTGGAGATCTTATAGCAGAGACTTGGTTGAGCTTTCTTACAACAGCAGCTTAGCTAAATGACAGTTTCAATAACTCTATCCAACCAACGTTGACTATATGACTAATAATAATTGTAACCAAAATATGGTAAATTGATACCATTAACGCATGAAAATTTCAATTTGTCAAAATACATAATATGGAAGTATCTAACGATAGAGTTTTATTGGAACTAACAAAACACCTCTTTCCAAAATCTTTATGATAACATATGAGGGCACACGACCGACGCCCTCCCCAGCCGTAACAGTCGCCGTGACCGAATCCGGTCGGACAGAATCATCATCATCATCATCATCATGATAACAAATTAGTTTTCATTTTCGGCTGTGACTCATGGACTGTGACTTTTGGATGTGCCATCTTTTACAGGTAAGCTGTTCCACTAACAAGTGGGGGAAGTTGTTCAGGCAGTGATAATAGGCCGAGGTGAACTTGAGCCGCGAGTACCTGGAGGTCACTCTCTAAATCGACAAATAAACGAACAAACATCTTCACATTCTCACGCAACCGGCACGCTTATTACAACGAGATAGAGTCGTGCACTTTTTAAATCCTTAGTTCGGTCTCATTACCTCAACAAGTTAGGATATAATTAATTACAGCCTTTTCATGAACCTCTGTTTTAGTGTTTAATATTGTATGTATGTATAAGTAGTATAAGTATATATAAATGTATTATTATATATTATTAGAATGTTAGGTATATATATTTTATAGGTTTATATTTTTTTATATATATGTAGGTATAATTATGGTAGATTTTGTGTAGGTTTTTTTTTGTGAGATTCATTGATTGATTGTGATTTTTGTTATTTTTTTTGCACTTCCCTTCTTTCTGCTCCTGAACCTCCTGCAGGTTGACTGGTAGAGAATGCTCTTAGCATTAAGTCCACCTCATTGTACATCTACTTTTGTAAATTGTGCAATAAAAGCATAAATAAATAAATAATAGAGCCGTGGTTACTTAGCGCAGTGCTCAGAAGCTTAGAAACAACAAAACTGCAGCGCTAACCACGACTTTACCTCGTTGTATTAAGGCGTATAGCGATTGTGTGATAATTTTTGTTAGTTTATTTGTCGATTTAGAGAGTGACCCCCAGGCACTATTCGAAAGTCATCTAGATGAGTAATGTGGGAACTCGGTATGGAATTTATTGAATTAGGTTATGTATGAATTATCAGTAGGTACGTAGTGAGTTAGAAAGAGTAGTGATTGGAATAGATATCATATATATTTAGGTAACTACATATATAAACTCCCAGGGATAAAAACAAAACTAGAAAATAAAGTTGTTGCCTGTGAGCTTATAAAATACGACGCTTCGCTTTCGAAGGCTTACTTCTCTCCCATCTACACGTAAATAATATAATTCAGAAAGAGAAGGGACTTATCCAAGTGTACCTGAACCAGTGATATTATTATTGTAATTATAGTGTTGCGTGATTTCACCTCAATTTTCACACCCATAGCAATTCTAACAAAGAAAATAAATTACGGCTATTGTCCGATTCTCAATAAAAAGCTACAAATTGTTGGTAGCAAGGGTACTCTTAAAAAGTTTTCTTGAAGTTTCGGGTAAATTGGGGTCAAGAGGAAATACACTGCGATTCACGAAAGATGATGATAAATGGCTATAGAGGATTATATTTTCAATAGTAGCTCATAAATAAATGTAGCATACATTTAATTTGTCCGTCGTATTTTATAAGTTGAAATACATAATAAAATTTAAAAAATAGCCTACCTGTTGAGGTAACAATAAAACTTTAAGTAAGGGTGCACTCACCCTGGGCAATCAGCTATTCTGACTAGATAATCCCTTCACCATGGTAACACTCCTAGACCTCCGCACCTCACCGACACCGACTCTAGGCAATTTTCACCGACAAAAAAATATTTTAAACATGTTACACAAATCTTAGTCAACTTAATTGAATCGGACGGTACCTGCAATCCATGGCTGTTCTCACTCTATTCTGGTCACGATTAGTCACGAGTGGGTTCGTAATGTGAGAATGTATGGGTGTGAAAGGTGCGAACCTATTTCAGTTGCTGCAATGCACTGTTTCAGCTTTGGGGTGCACAAAAGGAGCCTTCCAAAGAGTGACGTATCAGATAATGATCTAAATGCTCCATTGTAACTATCTCAGGTAAGTAGACTTGTACGGAACCTTCAGTGCACAAACTCAAGGTACACTTGGACGGTGTTTAATTAAAAAAATTGAAACTGTCTGTCACCGACATAATACAAAAAAAGCTTCGGCTTTGTACTGGACTTAGCTATAACATTTTTCAAAATCGGTTTAGTAGGTCCAAAGATTATCCCTACAACCGTAACCTCACAAACTACATCTTTAATATAAATGTGGACTCTAGGTACAAGGTAGGTATAAGACAAAGTCATGTTTTACACTTGTTTTACATAAGTATTTAAACATAACGGTTTGAAATCTATAAGCATTTCTGTATGTTCAAGTTAGGATTAGTCGATATGTACCAACAGTGTATACCTATAGAGAATGTGAGAGTGAGCTGGTTGTAGTACGTACTTGTGTGTTCAAGCTGAGTGATGTGCGATGTCGGACCAGGCAGCATTCCCTTGTCCCTCGAGGGTGTCGATTCGATTATTGCCTGAATCTATTTAGGGTGTTAATCTCCTAGTTAGAACTGCTGAACTCCCGGTAAGACAATTGAATATTGATAGTTTTATATATCGAGTGATAATGGTACCTACAAAACATGAATTTCAAAAACATGTACACAATGACGATGAGTTGATTTAAACACTTGTTGTTTGGGGTGTCGTGGTGTGTTTAGTAGTAGTACCTTTACAGAACTACCGGTCGACTTGCTTTGCTTTGCTTTCCTTCTTCTGGCCTGCTTTGCTTTGCTAGTGGTGGTTGCTGACTGGACTACAAACCACCATAATCTCTTCGCTGGTGGCTCCAAGTAGCTGTCGTGCACGCAGCGGCCACACCCCGGTAAACCGCGTCGACCCGCGGGCTAAACCTAGTGAAGGGGACTGTGCACACTTCGGTGGACATAGTTACCGACGGGTGATCCCCCGTTTAGTGCATGAAGACTGCTCCGGTGTAGGAGGCGGGCCCTGTCAATATGACAAACAATCCGGCTACTACAGCGGTGTAGCGTCGCAATGTGACAAGCGTAGGGCGCATGTCTGGATCTTTTTAAAGACTTGTGGCCTGTCACTGCATCCTGTCATCCTTTCCAGCCGTATCGGTTTACCGCTCCGTTGGGACAAGGGAGGGCCGGACGAGAGAGGGGATATGCAACTGCGCAACTGTTTATCCACTAAAAATTTTCACGCGCTGATGACACCAAGCTAGAACCTGGACTATGAGCACAAGCCCTACGGCGATGGATTTGTTGGCGGGAGGAACGTGAATAGGTGATTTCAGTTTCTAGTCGGCAATCTGCACGTAGGCGGTCAGATGAGAGTGGTCGCTCCTTGAATCGACAGAGGCAGGATTAGAGGTTCGGCAGCACATCTGACGACAAAGCAGGCCTATTTAGGATCACTCTGCTTTCCCCAATCCGGGGAGGGGCCTAGAAAAGGTGGCCTAAAAATTGTCTGTCTCACCGTAACCCAGTTGGCAGGCCGTGGTCTTCTGGGCACCAACCAAATATCGCGGTCGAAAAACACATAAAAACACGATTTACATTGCTACCTGGAATGTCAGGACTTTACTGGATAATCCGAACAACCTTTGTCCTGAAAGAAAAACGGCTTGGATAGCCCGTGAACTATCTCGCTATAATGTTGATATTGCGGCAATAAGCGAGACGCACCTTGCAGATAGCGGAAAGTTGTGTGAGGAGCTTGGTGGCTATACCTACTACTGGAGCGGAAAGCCTGCTAGTGAGCGCTCAGCTAGTGGCGTTGGGTTTGCCATAAAGAACTCGATTGCAAGATCCTTGATGGAGCCACCTAAAAGTATCAATGACCGGCTTATGACACTTCGTTTCCATACGGCCAAAGATAAATTCCTCCACCTGATCAGTGTTTATGCGCCTACTCTTCCCTCATCAGAGGACGTCAAACAAAAATTCTACGACGAGCTTAGAAACGTACTGGCAAAGATTCCAACCACCGATAAAATCATCCTGCTTGGCGACTTCAATGCGAGAGTTGGCACTGAACATGAAGCATGAACAGATGTTCTTGGTCGGCATGGAGTGGGCAACTGCAATACAAATGGCTTTGCACTACTTCAAGTCTGTGCTGAATTTAATCTTAGTATCACGAACACTTTCTTCCGCTTGCCAAATAAGTTAAAAACGTCATGGATGCACCCCCGCTCTAAACATTGGCACCTTCTAGATTACGTGATCGTTCGAAGAAGTGATATTAAAGATGTCCTCATAACAAGAGCTATGCGAGGTGCTGAGGGATGGATTGACCACAGACTTATTCGCTCACAAATGAGATTGCACTACAAACCTCCACGCAGAGCACAACATAAAATCTCACCAAAGTTGGCATTCGCTACATTAAGTCAGGACCATGAGTTGCGGCATAAACTGGATACTCATTTTGGCACTGCGTTTCCATCAGTTGACAGGAGCGTGTCAGCGGGCGAAAGTTGGCGTACGTACGCGGATTCTTTACGAGAAGTCTCCCAACGAGTAGTTGGCAAACCACAAAAGAGAAACCAAGATTGGTTCGACGAATGTGATGCGGAACTTCAGAAACTCGTTGAGGACTCCAGACGCGCACTAAAAACCACCACAAATGCCTTACAACGCCGAAATATACAACAAGAGCTAAAAGCTAAAGTGCGTGAACAAAAAAACCGCTGGTGGCGCTCCAAGTCCGAGGAACTACAGAATTTCGCCGACTCTAACCAAACGGCAAAGTTTTTCGAAGGTTTGAAAGCTATCTTTGGACCAAAACAACATCTGACGGCCCCGATCTACTCACGCGACAAGTCAAAGCGCCTAACAGATCCTGATGAGGTCCTCGCACGATGGGCGGAGCATTTTTGTGAAGTTCTGAATCCCAGCAGTCAGGGAGCTGACCTTTCATACATCAACCAACTTGAGAATCTGCCTATAGCTCCGGATCTGGATAATCCGCCCTCGTTCCAAGAATTTCATCAGGCAATAAAGCGACTTAAAAATGGAAAAGCGTCTGGTTCGGATAATTTACCGGCTGAAGTATTTAAGTATGGCGGCCCAAATATAAAGAACAGACTGTTCGAGCTAGTGCTGCAAATATGGGAGACTGAAAATATACCACAGGAGTGGAAGGATGCAAACCTGTGCAAGTTGTACAAAGGCAAAGGCAGAATGTCAGATTGCGGATTGTACAGAGGCATAGCTCTTCTTTCTGCTGCTGGAAAAGTCCTGTCGCACATCATCAACGGGCGACTAAACCAGCTCGCAGAGAATTACCTTCCAGAAAGCCAGTGTGGATTTCGTCCCTTTAGAGGCACAGTCGACGCTATATTTGTCGTCAAGCAGCTACAGGAGAAACATCTGGAACAATACCGTGACCTCTACCTGTGCTTTGTGGACCTAGAAAAGGCCTTTGATAGAGTACCGAGAACTGCACTCTGGGCTGTTCTTGAGAAGATTGGTTGCCCTGTGAAATTTACCAACTTCTTCTTCCGGCCAATTCCACGATGGCATGTTGGCCAGAGTCCAGCATGAGAACAATTTCACAGACCAATTTCCTGTTACCAGTGGTGTCAAGCAAGGCTGCGTAATGGCCCCAACGCTCTTTGCCATTTACTTCGCTGCAACGATGAACGATGCGCTAGCAAAATGCAACAACCCAATAACGCTTAACGTCCGATCAGACAAAAGCGTCTTTAATATTTCACGCTTTAAAGCAAGAAGCAAAGTCCAGAAACTCCCTGTACTCGAGATATTATATGCTGATGACGTCTGTTTGGTAGCAGATAGCGCAGAAAACTTGCAGCTGTACTTAGACAACTTAGACGAATCGTGTCGCAAATTCGGACTGGTAATAAGCGTGTCGAAAACACAGATCCTGAAACAACCTGCAAGGGGAACATCTGCAAATGAGACCGCAATTTATCTGGACAGAAAACAATTAGAGGAGGTCCAATGCTTTCGTTACCTTGGAAACCTAATTCGCAGTGACAATCGCCTCGAGTCTGAGCTCTCTGCTCGTATTGCCAGTGCTGCTGCTGCCTTCGGAAGGCTCAATCGAAGAGTATGGGACTCACATGACCTACAGCTCCAAACAAAACTAAGCGTCTACAAAGCAATAATATTACCACTGCTTCTCTATTCCTCGGAGACCTGGTGCCTTTATAGAGGTGATATTAGACGACTGGATGTGTTCCACATGAGGTGCCTACGATCAGTTCTGCGAGTCACCTGGGAGGATCGTGTGCCTAACTCGGAGATTCTTCGTCGCGCCAACATGACCGGCATGGAGTGCCTACTTATGAAAGGACAGCTAAGATGGTGTGGCCACCTGGTGCGGATGGACGACTCCAGATTGCCAAAGTCTGTCTTTTACTCTGAGCTGTCGAATGGGAAATGGAGAGTCGGAGGCCAGCACTTACGGTACAAGGACGTACTGAAGCGTCACCTGGTATCGTGCGACATATCTTGTGAGACGTGGGAGGAACTGGCCCAGAACAGACGCGAATGGCGAAATGCAGTCATGAAAGGCACGGCCAATTTTGAACACGCCCGGCTCCAAGACCTTGACACCAAACGCCAGCATCGGAAAGCTCGCCCAAAGCCCACCTACGACTACACATACAACTCAAGTGGCCAGCTCTTCTGCTACACCTGCCGAAGAGTATTCAAGAAAAAGTTCGGGTTCGCCAGCCACTGTCGAGCACACGCCCGGAACTAGCTCGGTGTCGCCGTCGACGGATACGTCGTGGAGGACATCGATCGATCGACCATCATCGATTTAAACACTTGTTTTACGTTGACGATTATCATTTCTTAAATGCATTTCACAAAATAATAGTATATTCAGGATAGTCTCTTATGGTATAAACTAATACTATTTCAACCATAACCGCACAACATTTTTGAACAGTGTACGTACAGCCAACATTAACCCGTCACGCGTGCCGCCAGTTAGTCTTACTAAATACGTGTTTGTTACATTTTTATAGCATTTAGTGGCAATAAATCGAGGCGGCCCGGCGATCCGGCCGCAATGGGCGCATGGGTTTACGCCCTGACGTAAATATATGCCTGAAGGGACCCCACAGACATATATGGCACAAGATACCTCGACTGTACGTACGAACAAATGTCCAACTTTTGGCTAGTACATTTAGTTCCAGGTGTCATTATTAATAATGTGTGTAGCAAGAGTCGCTGTTGTCAGATACGACGAAGAGGACATCATCATCATTAATAATAATAATTCCTATACAAATTTCGGCACGCGCTGTTTGCATAGAAATGAGTGCATTTGTGGCGTCTAGTGTAATTTATGTCTGTGACGGACCCTGTGCCGTGATTCTGCTATACAGGGTGGGATTTTACTTGTGATATTCCCTTTGGCAGGTGATTCTACTGTCACACCTGCTTACTGAGGAACTTTCACTATGGAGGCAAATCTTTGTTTAATGTTTTTTTTTTATATAGGTACATATAATTGTGATGAAAAGTTCCGGGCAACAGCCAGCTAGTCTTATCATTATCTTTTAAAGTCTAACATCCTCCTTCCTTTGAATTATATTAAAAGTTTTGAACAAAAACGACCTAATTAGTCTTTATTTACCTTTTAACTTTATCTCCCTTTAAAAGCACAATAACCGTGTATTCCTAGAATCGTAAAACTTTCTGTCTTAAAGGGAAGTTCAGAATCTAGAAAATTTTACTAAAGAGAAGTGAACCTATCCATATACATTAAAATAATTATTATATAGGTAATTCTTCCTTCATTGGACAGAGACCCGTGCCCCAGCAGTGCGGACGTGATGGGTAGTGATGGTTGCTCATTTTGAAAATGATGATTTGTTTTTATTTTATAGAACCTTTACAATACACCCTTCAATTAAGTTCAGTCAGACGTGACTCGGGGCAGTCATCAATAACTTCTCTGAATGGCTAATCCTTTCACTATGTGATAAACCTATAATATAATATAATACAAGTCTAGAATAGCATAGAGTAATACAGAGATTCTCCCCAATCAACTCACATCTCACTCGTTTTGTTCTGGAGTTGGAGTCAATAAAAACAAAATGTCAACCGGCGCAGTCGTTGGGGGCACGTTGGGGGCACGCAATCTCGTTATGTTTTCATCATACTTGCGTACTTTATGATAAAACTTTGATACGCTGTGTCTCACCAACTTAATTTAGACATTTCGTGAGAACTTCGCGCGAGGGCTGGGTTTGCCGTGATTTGGTATGTTTAGGACTCAGTAATTCAATAAATCCAAGTATGCATATTGATTAATGGCTATTTTTATAACGATATTATTTTGTATATCAACGTTCAAGTTGTTCTAATTTTCATATTGTAGATAGTTATGTATGCTTTCGCCGTGTTTCGGGTTCATTTAACACCAGAGAGCAAATACCTCTCGATCCTTTGGCGCTCCAGTTTGGTCGTATTGGTTATCTATTATATACATTGTATATAAACAGACAGCAGGACATGGATCCCCTCGAAAGTTCCAAAAGCTTCAATCTGCATGCTTGGCAGACGGGTTAAATATATACATAATACTGTCTCTTATAATTTTAAAATATACTTACACGAAAATATGATAAAAGCTCTTACGCAAACAATTCATATAATCAAAATACATTCTCCTAACTAGGATAAAGTTAAAAAAACGGATAGTCGAGACGTAGCGCAAAGTGCTACGAAACTTCGTAGCAAAAATCTCGTAGCATTTCGTTATGTAAGCGAAATCCTAATCCCAATCCTAACTAATATTATAAATGCGAAAGTAACTGTGTCTGTCTGTCTGTCTGTCTGTCTGTCTGTTACTCTTTCACGCCAAAACTACTGAACGGATTTGAATGAAATTTGGTATACATACGGTCTAGACCCTGGGAAAGAACATAGGCTACTTTTTATCCCGGAATTCCCACGGGAAAACTTTTTAAGGCGAAGCGAAGCGCGCGGGAACAGCTAGTAACTTATAAATAAATAAACAACATTAACCTAAATATAAGTAAGTAAGTGCATATTTTTTTAAAAGTTTAGTAGTGTTGCTGATTTTTTATATGAGGCTACATGTACTCTTTATAATAGAAACATGATTATATTATTAAGTATTAAATTTTATTTCCATCAGCTTATTCTTCACTTAGTAAGAAAAGTGGCTTATTTTTTTTTATTTTTTTTTATTTTTATTTTTTACACACACACATTGTAACATAACAGGAACACAAAACCCAAATCGTTACAATATTAATTTAACATATAGCACTCACTTTCATACTTCTCTCTAACATTCCCTTACATACATTCATCAGCGAACTCATTCTATCCACAAATACATCACATTCTGGTGCTTCGGCGAGCAGGGAGCCGAGCAAGTCGAGCGCGCGCGCGACGGGCGAGCACCGGTACAGGTTCGTGCGCGACGGCGGCACCGCAAACAACTTGTGGCTACGCGCCCTTAGATACCTATCAGGTACAAACAATTTAATTGTTTTCTCAACAAGATCCATACAATCAATCTTGTTCCGGATAATGTTTAAGATGAACTTTACCAACGCCAAATTCCTACGCAGCTCTATCGAATTGTAACCTAAATGTCCTTCCAGAAATCTAGTAGGGTACATAAACGGGTAGTAAACGTGCTTTTTCTTATATAAATATCTAAGAAATCGTTTCTGGACTTGCTCCAACATAAGGATATATTTATCTTCATGTGGAGACCAGACCACTGCGTTTGTTTCTAGGATGCTGCGCACCAGAGCCCCGTACAGGGCCTGCGTGGCCGCGGCCGTGAGCGGCGCCGCGTTGCGCAGCACAAATCCGAGTCGCTGGAAGGCAGCTTAATCCAACTAATGACATAATATCATTAGTGCCTCCCGGAAAGTCAAAGTTTCCACTCTGCAAAGTTCATTAACCACTTTAGTGGAAGTTTCAATAATTTGTAAGTGAGAATAATTAGAACGCTTTTAGGCTTACGACACTACTTTTTTAAGTTAACACTTGCTGTAAGAAGAAATGGATGTCCTGAAACCGGTTACATCCCTGGTCATTCTAATAAAAAAGATAGATAGGCTGATAGAATATTCTTTATTTGTACACAAGAACAGATTTTATAGAGCTTATATACAAACATATAGGTACCTACAAAAAAGGCGGTCTTATCACTAAAACCGATTTTTTCAAGACAACCTTTGGGTGGTTAAGCTCGGTATCGGTCTCATAAACGTAAAACATTATACAAAAATACAGTAAATAATACATATTTTTTCAGTTGGTGGTTAAAAAGCTTTAGCGTGCTTGTGGCTTGAACACAATGTGAGAAAAAACTACAGTTTCATCTGAACTCAAACATTTGAGCACCTGAGCAAATACTGGCGTCACAGAGTGTTTAGTCATTAAATTTAATGCCTCAGCTCTGTCAGTGCGACCGGAAAGGTAAATACATATTAGCGAGTGACAAAGCTCTCATTGTTTTATGAGAAAACATCGTGTATTTGAACTCTACAAGAGGGCTAAGCGTTTTCTCCCTGCTTCAATCTTAAGATTGAAATATCAAGTTATTTCAGTATTGTAGATATTTATGTGATGTTTTTGTAGCCTGATATTAACGTGGCAAAAATATGTGACAAAATTCAATAAAGTAATGAACACAAACGTTTTTATATTAGTGCAGCTTTTTTCACTTATGTGATGCTGGGTTACAGCCCTATTCCTAGGCGGTGTCATGCATGGTATGATCATTATTATGAATACATTATTATTGATCAATAGACAAAAAAATCATTGTGTGATAAAAACTCCCGCAAACGCTCAACATTACTAAGTAATTGAGAAAACAATAGAAAATCGAAAGTCAAATGATATAACAATGTTGCCAACTCCCATCACAATACTCATTACACACGTGTAGCGAAGTTACAGCCTCCGCAGTTCCCGTGGCGGATATCAGACCCTGATTGCAGGAGGCGACAGTTAATTACAGCCTCCTGGAACACACATAGTCGGTAACCACTATACTATTCCTTTTCCACGTAGTGTATGGTAGCAAGCGACTCACTGTATGACAGATTTTATGATTGAAAATTGAATTCTAAGAAGTGTTGTTTCCAGTGGCTGTTAATGAGAGTTCGGCCGACAACACAATAGGTACATAAATACATGATAATAGATGTTTTCTTAAATAATTGCGGCCCTTATTTTGATATTGGCACTTGTTTTTGTTGTCTTGTTTTTACACGAAAGATGGTAAAATCTTGTCTAAGAGTAAAATAATATAGGTACATATTATGAGTGAGTATATCGGGACAAGATCTTGTTTTTTTGTATTAAGTATTTAAGTTAAACGGTGGTCAGTTTATAAGGAGGCCTTTGCCCAGCAGTGGGACACGACACAGGCTGCATAAAAAAAAAGTATTTAAGTAAGTAAAAAAGTTTACTGTTAGTTCTAGGGCACAGTATAGAGAAGCCTCATCGAGTGACGTAGCCTTTGTGCCTACACGCCCGGCGTATCCCGGGCAGTCAGCGAGCTCCGTACGCTGACTGGCTAATCCTTTCAACATGATGACATAGTCAACAGTCAACATGTCTCTAAGCCCGTAAACGTGTATGAACATCAAATAGATTTATAGGTTGGTGAATGAAAATTTTCATATTATACCTATAGGGTTTTCAAATGTTAATCTCATGGACCTTTTATTTAAAAGACATAGAAAAACATAATTAAATATTACATTACATTACATAATACAAATAGCACGCCCCAGGACGCACCCGACCCAAAGGTTCCCATCACGCTGGCAGCATTACCACGCTCATTACATAAAACTACAATAAAAAAAAGATCCCGACGAATTGAGAACCTCCTCCTTTTTTGAAGTCGGTTAATAAAATAGAGTATTGTGACTAAACATAGATACACGTAGTACGAATGTATTGACTGACTCTTGTACTTTAATTAAATTTATACCCGAAATCAATACTGTGTAAGGTGAGGATTCCAATTAACGAAAACGATTTCTCATTAAAATTATGCCAAGTGGAAGAACTCGTGGCCTGTTCTGATTATTACTGTGAAGTTCATCGGAGCAAATTGCCGAATGAATGATTCATTTAACTTCATTATGTGCACTGTACTAGTGTACAATTGTACAATGGTACAGTGATTATTATACTTAAAGGTGTTAGAAAAGGGTAAAATAAGGCGCAAGGGAGTGTAAAGGGAATCATGCTTTTTCACGAATTTCCGTAAATAGTAGAAGAAAAAGTTCAGAATGATGAGCTTACTATACCCATAATTAACTGTGACTTCTGAAATGTGAAAACTTATTTTTTTTAACCTACCTATATTGTACCTACTTATAGGAAACAAATTAGTGATGATGTGGAGTTTATCCCAGACTAATACATGCTGCTTTGATTTTCAAATTCTACCCAAATCAACGGAAATCAATGGCAACAACTAAGATTTTAATTAGAATAACACCAAACGCCGGTGGTGCCGAAATGCTCAGCACATCTCTTCATGTATGATGGAGGGAAAGGGGGGATTTTTTTATTCAATTATGAGATCGGCCACCTTCATTTGTAACCGGCTGAGGTACTTAAAACCACAAGCAACGGAAAGCTTCGGAAACCACAATATCTTATAAAATATGCAAAAGCAAAAAGTGTAAAACGGTGTAGCCGCGTAAAGTTCATCCGCTAAAGAGATAAGGTTCAAAATGCAGACGTAACGAGGTTGCAGGCCTAACTAGCCGAGTGTAAATTATGTAGGGCCGGCGTAATGTGAAATGCCAAGGTTGGGAGTGGCTACTCGTTAAAATTACCCTCAGAATGAGAGCTATGAGATAACACTTTTACCAGGAATACATCATGTAGATTATTTTTTAACCCTTGATGGAAAGAGTGTTTTAAGTTTAACGTGTTTGTGTATGTGTGTATTCAGTCCGTGGTAGTGTAGCTCTGCCAAACGGATGGACCGAGATTTTCATTTTGTTTTTTAAAGTGATATGTAATGTTAATCCGAGTTTGCCAAATTTTATCAAAATCGGTTTTCTTCATAAGCTATAGGTACAATTTTAAGTGTTTAATTTGTAACGTTGTAACGTTGCGGTGGTTATCGTTACAAGGTCATACCTATTTGTTTACAAGCTTTCAATGCAAATGGCTCCTGCTTTTACACTTTGATAAATATATATGTACTTATACAGTACATAAATAAACCTTCGGTTTTAACACATTGATGGACACTAGTGTTTACTGACTACATTTATTGATATCAATAAAAAGGTCTACTATTCTTATATTTATACACTTCACGGGAGTTCAAGTCCTCGTAAAGAATCACCAAGCTAGATCTGAGAAAACTTCAGCGATGTAACTTAGTTACGGGAGACATCGTACCTGCTGCGAACCTAGTTATAGGAAACACACATTCTGCGACTTCTTAACTGTAAATACACCTTTACAATCAAATTGCAGACGTGATGTGCCGGGTAACATACAGTGGAAAAGTACGCGGAATTTAATTTTTCGACAGCCAAAAAGGTGTTTTTTGTAGCGGCATATTTCCAAAAGTCACGTTTCAAACTGAAGTCGAAAAGCTTTCAATTTGGCTGTTTCATTCACTTGGTTACTCAATTTTTGACGATGGGTTTTGACCGACAATTTGCTAACGGTTGTTTTAGAGTGAGATTGGATTGTGGGAGCCCTCTCACATATTGTTCGGTTTTGCTGGTAGGTATATAATTAATAAAATGGATCCCAAAATACAATAAATTTTAGATACTTATTATTTTTCCTCCACAATAAGTAGTAATCAAAGAGTGTGATGTGGGTACCTATATGTTTAAGCAACCAAAAGATTACTTAAACTAGAATAATATTCGATTTACAAATTTTTACTACTTACATATTTTTTATCGCGGACGAATTTACGGGACCAATGTAGAATTGTAGATATATATCTAAAAACTCGAAATCCTGTTTATTAATAACTTTAGGTACCAAATTATAACTTCTGGATGCTATTTAAATATTAATTATCAATTATATTTTGCGCAGAAAAATAGCTGTGCCTGAAACGTTCTCCTTAGGTAGTTTAATTTTGCTATAAACTGTTCTTGGGTAAGCTCTGAGATTTACGTTCTTCTATTATTGCCAAAGTTCTACCAAACTCAGTGTTCTCTAGAAACTTCCAGATGAAAATGATTCCTAGGAGCTTGCATAAGTATTTAAGTGAATTGCGTGCTCTATGAGCTTTGTTCCGTAAGAATTTAGACATTCTTGAATGACTCTATCAAACAAATGAAATAGCGCACGGTGTTTTTTTTAAGATATTTAAAATAATTATTATAATTTTTCCTTTATTATTCTTTAGTACACTGGACCCCTCTTTAATCAAAATATCCTTCCACCCTAAGGTTGTCTTGAAAAAATCGCTTTAAGCGATAAGACCGCCATTTTTGTACATAGTTTATAGTATTTAAGTTATGTAAGTTTCTTTAATGTGTGTGTGTACAAATAAAGAATATTCTATCTATCTATCTATCTTAAATTTGTAAAAGACATTTTATGGGTATGTCTACTACATTTATGAAGTATGTAGGTACTATGTTTTGAGATAATTACCATTACATACTGCAGAAATCATTCGAAGAAAACTCCTACAAAGTTAATGTAGTTACATATGCCGCATCACCCTCTTTAATTACCGGTTTGACGACACAGATGTACAATTCCCACATTTAAAACCATCTCTTTAATTTGATTATATCTCGAATTGTTATGAGCCTCGAATCGCACATGTAGGTATATGCATATTGGCAAGGAAGCTTTTACTGCGTACAATGGAGAAATACCGAAGATTTTACTGCATGAAATTTGAGGGACTGCTACGAAAAATAACACCATTAGGTTCACATGACGAGTACGAGCGGTGTAGTAGGACGCCGCACTGTGTAGTAGTAGACACGACGCCGGACAATTTTATTGGTGTGCCATACGAGTTAGATTTAAATACTACCGCTACTGCTTTGATGTGTCCTCGTTTATACAGGCTGTATTACTGGGTTCTTTGACGGAACCCGTGCTAATGATGTAGCGGGAAGCGCGTCGGTATCACACAAACTTCCACGTACTTACTCCAAGTCAGACATGCTGTTTAATGGCAAATTATTTTATCCAAACTGGCATTACGGATTCCTGTGCCTTTGATGTCGAACGTGCTATGAACGCTGCTAATTTTAAGTGATGTATCTGAGTGAAAACTCGACGTAGAACTTTGTAATTAGGCTCCTGTTGCCTAAGTCTGCAGCGTGATATTAACTCTGCATCGGATAAAAAGGCGGGTGTGTTAGTTATGGTATAATAGTATCACATGTATCCGCTGTTTGTAGTAGCAATACTACATAATTTTAGAAAGATAGTTAAGCCCTTTCCTTTATATAAACAATATTTATATATAATTATATATATATTTAAATATTTTAATAACTTAAAATGATATTAGTTAACAAATAAATATGCTATTTACAAACTACTTAACCTAAATTATGTCATAAAGACCTCCTTCTATCGTACCTGGCTCCTACTACTACCTATTTTATATTTATAATATATTAAAGTAGGTATAAGGTAATGTACATTTTATAATATTATACAGGATATCCCAAAAGTCTACGTCATGCCTTGTATGGCTGATAGACCAGCTCATTAGAGATCTATACTTTCAGGGGCAACCTGTATATGTATGTATATTTAAATGATTCCGTCTAATTAGTGCCCTAAGCCATGGTGGGCATCCCGCGAGTTTCCCGTGTACTGAACCCTCAAGTCGCTCCCCAACCAGCAGGCAACACACTCTATTATTCATGATACTATGAAGCAAGTAAACTTGGCGAAAAATTGAGACAACTCTTAAGAAAATGAACTGGATAAAGTTTTAACAACGGTCTTGTTCGTGGATTGGATAACGAAATGTTTTTCTAAAGTTTCGTAGACAAAATGTAGGCGAGAAATTACGAGCGAAAATCCTCAGTTCATTTATTAACCATACGGCGGCGGCATACTCGATTCGGTTTTTGTATATTTTGGTTAAGTTTAGTGAGCTTTTGCTTAATAGTAATGGTCCGAATTCGAAAGAAAATACTTAAACAGCCTAGCAATGAAGACTAGCGATATAACCACCTACTGCCAAACGTGTGTTTAGGTTTAGGACATCGCGGCCTGGGGTGTACGTTTATAGGATCAATTTTAGGAGTTTGACAGAAGCTATACATGGATTTATCGTATTGATTTTTTTGGTCTATGAACGGACCAACGAGAATCAAAAAACGACTTCATCTCATTCTCGTTGCATTATCCCTCAGAGTGCATTAACCGTACCGATTGTATGACAGTTCTCGTTCGTTCGTTCATCGTAGTAACAAAAAGAACGTAACCAAACAAAACAATATTGGCAAAAAAACATTACTTATGCAACTGGCCATATTATGCATATAACTGACCTATTTACGTATATAATGTAAAGCACAATTTACATAGTTAATACAAAAAATTTGAAAACATTAACATGTTAATTACACTACCCTCACGGCTGGAACGAATGAAGGTAATGTTATTAATTTTGTCCTAAAGGACAATAATTTACATAATACATTATATGATGTTATACGCCTTCCTTTATTTATATTTATAAAGTGAATTAACTTGAATGATAGAACTACAACAAGAACAATTTCTGAATATACGTATTACATATTATACGTTGTGTTACGGCACACTAGTACGCTAGCTGATAAGCAGAGCAGCTAATACACGCACTGAGCACTAGATGGCGCCACTCTCGGAATATCACGTCATGAACAGCCAATCAGAGCCAGCCTTCATCACGACATATTCACGGGGACCAATAAGAAGACGCCAACACGATGTCCGCCTGCCTACGTCATTGAAGAAGCCTGTAGATCCTCACACGCGCAACTAACACTCACACATTCGAATTCGCCTCTCACCTAACTGCCACTGTATATTTAAAATATTGTAAATAATTAATAAAATCAAAGTCTACACGCAAGAAAGTTGTCGCCTACATCATTTCCACAACCACCAACTGGAGAGCCTATGACCGCAGCCCTAAGCCCCAACATCTGGACCTTCTACGCCGAACACCTGCTGGAACCAGCTCCTTGGACGGTGAAGACGCACTCGTGGAAGATCGGCTTCAACACTCAGCAGCAGGCAGCATCACGCATCATCTGGTGAGACAGGCCGACCGCAATATCCTGCCCTCACCCATCCTTACAATTTGTGTCAAAGTGTGCTTATCTCATTCCAGTGCCATAAAATTGCCTCATCATCTGCTTACCACCTGTCGCTTGTGCTTGTGCCTGTGCTACCTACACATCAGCTACGACCTGCTAAAAGCTGTAAGTACTCCACATTTTCACTCGCACCATGATGACTAGCACTAGGGACACGTCACCAAAGATAGATGAGCTAATTAAAGTCCTTAACAAGAAAAGAGGATCTATTAAAGGTAGATTAACGAACTTTTCTAAATATGTAGATAAGTTTGCTGATAAAACGTTATCAGAAAGTCAGCGCGCAGAATTAAAGTTACGCATGCAAGGCGCATTAAATTTATATGCCGAGTTTAACGAAATTCAAAACAAAATTGAAGAAAATATTTCTGATAGCGAACTATCTAGTCAGATTGAAAGCCGGGAAACCTTCGAAATGGATTATTATAGTGTCCTTGCTAAGGCTCAATGCATGACCAACGATGATAGGTCTGCAGGGAGCTCAAAATCATCTAATTTTGAATGCGCATCAGTTCAATTGCCTACAATAAATCTACCTACCTTTGATGGTTCATATGAGCACTGGTTAGAGTTTCGTGACACGTTTACATCCCTAGTTCATAACAACAGCAAAGTAGATAATTTCGGTAAACTTCATTATCTGAAAAGATCATTAATAGGTGACGCAAAATCCGTGATCGATTCTATCGAAATTTCATCTGCCAACTACTCCATCGCATGGGAGTTGTTATTGAATAGGTACAACAATAGCAGGTTATTAGTGCACACACATGTAAAATCATTGTTTTCCCTGCAATCTTTATCAAAAGAATCACCTGACCACATTAGAAAGTTCATTGATACCATTCTAAAAAACATACGTTCCTTGAAAATGCTCGGTGAACCCGTCGAGCATTGGGACACACTCATTGTTTACATGGCCGTGTCCAAATTAGATCAAATAACAGAACGTGAGTGGGAACAATACAAAAGTAGATTGTTATCAATGTGCAATGATTCTAGTTCGTCAATAAAGATAACCGATTTAATTAACTTTCTTAGGGACAGGGCGGATATGTTGGAGACAATAAATTTAAATCACAATAAACCTACAACCAGTTTCTACACGTCACGCGAACATAATAAAAAACCTAACAATAATCAAAATTCGCCTAAAATTCACTGCAACGTCATCACCGGAAAAACAAAGAATAAATCACCGCATAATCACAACAGTTTCAATCGCAACAAACCATGTCCCAAGTGCAACGGTAAGCACTCGTTATATTCGTGTGAATCATTTCTGAATTGCAATATTCAGGATAGACTAAAGTTTATTCAGGAGAATAAGTTGTGTGAAAACTGTCTTCGGTCAGGACACGCTAGCACTGAATGTAGGTACGGTCCGTGTAGAAAATGTGATAAAAAACATAATTCACTAATTTGCAACTATAAATGTAGTAATAGTGAAAACGTAAACAACCAGTCGTTGACCTTGATTGCGACGGGGGACAAAGGGAGCTCAGCTGACTCCAATGATAAGAATAGTTCTATTCAGGTTCATAACGCACTCCTCGAACTAAACTCCGCTCGCTCAATTCCGGTGCAACAAGTCTTATTATCGACAGCAATAGTTGAGATAGCCGACAATGCAGGTTGTTTTCATAAAGCACGCGTGTTATTAGATAACGGTAGTGAACGTAGTTTTATCACGCAGTCGTTATGCAACAAACTAAAATTAAATTCAATACAGTCCACTCAACAAATTCAAGGTGTAGGAGGATTAGTCACAGAAAGTACGCAACTGTGTGACATCCAAGTAAAATCTACAATCAGCACCTTTATTGCGCGCATAAAGTGTTTCGTATTACCGCGAATCACATCAACAGTACCAACTGTTACTATCGATCATTGCAACATTGATATCCCCGATCATGTTCACTTGGCGGATCCAACCTACTATGAATGTGAAAGCATAGACATTCTTCTAGGTGTGGACATATTTTGGGAGTTGTTATGTGAAGGAAGAATGAGACTATCGAGCGGTCCCTTCCTTCAAAATACTAAATTAGGGTGGATTATTTCTGGCCCTATTTATTCTGAACCAAGCTATCGCAAGCAAGTTCAGTGTTATTTCACGCAGTCTATAGACAGTACGGAAGCTATAGATACCCAATTACGCAAGTTTTGGGAAATAGAACAGTTACCTATTGAGAGCAAGTTAGGGAATACGCACATGAATGATGAGGAGCGTGCATGTGAGGAGCACTTCGTACAGACGACAGCGCGGTTATCTGACGGGAGGTTTAGTGTACGCATACCTTTTAAACATTCACCCGACACTTTAGGTGACTCATACACACACGCAGAAAAACGTTTCTTAGCATTAGAAAAACGTTTAAATCGTAACGAGAGTCTTAAGCTTATGTACCGAGAGTTTATTCATGAGTACATAAAGTTAGGTCACATGACACGCGTTGACTCTTATAACTCACCCTATTACATAATGCCTCATCACGGGGTATATCGCGAACATGCAACCACGTCCCGATTAAGAGTTGTTTTTGAAGCAAACACACCATCTTCTAGTGGTAAATCACTAAACGACTTACAGTACGTAGGACCAGCAATTCAAGGGGATTTGATAGGTATTTTGCTACGGTTTAGGGAATGTCGGTACGTAGCATGTGCCGACATTGAAAAAATGTACCGACAAGTGAGCGTCGACCCTAAACAGCGTGACCTACAAATGATACTCTGGCGCGATAATCCATCAGATCCGATACAAACTTATCATTTAAATACAGTGACTTATGGCGAAGCCAGTGCCGCCTTCCTAAGCTGTAGATGTCTGAAACAACTTGCTAATGAATGCAACGACCCCGACGTAGCTAGAACAATAAATAATGATTTTTACGTCGATGATATGTGTACCGGTGATGACAGCGCATCAAAATTATTAAAAATCTGTCACGATACGGCTAAAGTTTTACAGTCAGGCTGCTTCCCTTTGCGCAAATGGATATTTAATTTTGACAACGATTTATCTAGTAGCGAAATTGCCAAAGAGTTATCACTAGGTGAAGATAGTCAGTGCAAAACATTAGGATTAGGCTGGTACAATCTTAGTGATGAGTTGTATTTTCACACAAAGTTTTCAGGGGGGACTGAGGATATAACTAAACGTAAAATATTGTCAGGTGCATCTCAAATTTTTGATCCAATCGGCTTAATAAATCCAGTGATCACAACAGCAAAAACTTTACTTCAAAGTCTATATTTGTTAAAGCTGGGTTGGGATGAAATAGTACCATTAAATATCGCACAATCATGGATATCGTTTGTAAATAGTTTGTCGTCGCTCAATGAAATACGCATACCACGTTATGTAATGGGTTGTAACAACACACGCAAAGAGCTACATATATTTACCGATGCATCTCAGGTAGCTTATGGCTCGTGCGCATACATACGCACAATTGATAACAGATCAGCTGTTACCGTAAGGTTACTTTATTCCAAGGGCAAGGTCGCGTCGCTTCAACCAGTTAGCATTCCACGGCTGGAGCTCTCGGGAGCATTAGTAGGCGCACGACTTTATCACAAGATAATTAACTCGCTCAAATCGAAGTTCGATAACGTCGTATTTTGGACTGACTCAACTATAGTATTAGGATGGCTACGTATGCCATGTAACTTGCTGAAAACGTTTGTTCAAAATAGGGTCGCGGAGATTCATGAACTTACCAAAGACAGTCTATGTCAATGGCGGCATGTTAGTGGTAAAGATAACCCAGCCGATATAGTATCACGTGGACAAAGTTTAGGTATGTTAAAAGAAAATAGTCTTTGGTGGAATGGCCCTACATACCTACATGACCCTCAGTTTGACGTAACGAGCTTGAAGGCACCGTTAGTACCTAATCACACAGAGTTGCCCGAAATAAAGCCAACTGCCGTACAAAGTCATGTAACACAACAAAATAATGATGAGTCATGGCTTGATTTTAATAGGTTTTCACAGTTTGTTCGCATGCAACGAGCGGGTGCCTACGTCTTAAGGTTTATTTATAACGCGCGCAACAAAATCAAAAGAATAGGCCCGTTATCAGTTGACGAACTTAATGAATCGCTCACAACACTGACAAAATTAGCACAAAGGGAATCATTCTCCGACTTATTCAATAAAAATGGTCTGTCAGTATCTAAATCAAATAGTTTATCGAAACTGAATTTATTTTTAGATGATAAACAAATTATTCGTGTGGGAGGTCGCATACAGAACTCCTTAGATTTTAGTTTTAATAAAAAGCATCCTGCCTTATTATCATCTAAACATTATTTCACGCTGTTATTGTTTAGACATCAACATAAACAACTGATGCACGCAGCTCCGCAGCTTCTGTTGTACACCGTGAGGGAGGCGTGGTGGCCGGTCGCCGGCCGCTCGCTCGCGCGCCGCGTCGTGCACGCCTGCGTCACGTGCGCCCGCCTGCGCGCCCAGACACTACAACCCATCATGGGTAACTTACCCGCGCAAAGGTTACAACCTGGGTTTCCATTCGAACGCTGTGGGGTAGACTACGCTGGTCCTGTGCTCATATTGAACCGTAAAGGTAGGGGTGCTATCACGGTAAAGGCATACATATGCATATTTGTATGCTTTGTTACACGCGCAGTGCATTTGGAGCTCGCTTCAGACTTATCATCAGAGGCTTACATATTAGTTCTGAAGCGATTTATTAGTCGTAGAAATAAACCTGCAGAAATATTTTCTGATAATGGAAAAAACTTTGTAGGCGCTAATAATGAACTTTCTAAGTTCCTTAAGAACTGTTCCGATGAAATAAAAGATTACGCAACTTCTCAAAGTATAAAATTTCACACTATACCTCCGTACGCTAGTCATTTTGGGGGCTTGTGGGAACGTGGAGTCAAAAGTTGTAAGCACCACTTGCGACGAGTGGTAGGTAACGCGCATCTAACTTTTGAAGAATTCACGACAGCTTTGACACAAGTTGAAGCCATACTAAACTCTCGCCCATTAACTCCATTGTCCTCTGACCCCAACGACTTCCTTCCTCTAACTCCTGCCCATTTCCTGGTTGGCCGTCCACTTACAGCACCTGCCACCGCCGACCTGCGAGACAAGCCGATGCTGCGCCTCACACGCTACCAGAGAGTCGAGCAGATCCGCCAGCACTTCTGGGCCAGGTGGTCCAAGGAGTACGTCTCGGAGCTGCAGCAGAGAATCAAGTGGAGGACGAGCAGTGAGGACTTGAAGGAGCACACCATGGTTCTCATCAAAGATGACAATCTACCACCATTGAAGTGGAGCCTGGGTCGCATCACACGAGTCTACCCGGGCAGAGATGGCATATCAAGAGTGGCCGATATCAGAACCGCCAATGGGACTACACGCAGGGCATTCTCCAAAATATGCCCGCTTCCTGTGGACGACTGTTCCTGTTGAAACCTGACGGTTCCAAGGCCGGGAGTATGTTACGGCACACTAGTACGCTAGCTGATAAGCAGAGCAGCTAATACACGCACTGAGCACTAGATGGCGCCACTCTCGGAATATCACGTCATGAACAGCCAATCAGAGCCAGCCTTCATCACGACATATTCACGGGGACCAATAAGAAGACGCCAACACGATGTCCGCCTGCCTACGTCATTGAAGAAGCCTGTAGATCCTCACACGCGCAACTAACACTCACACATTCGAATTCGCCTCTCACCTAACTGCCACTGTATATTTAAAATATTGTAAATAATTAATAAAATCAAAGTCTACACGCAAGAAAGTTGTCGCCTACATCATTTCCACAACCACCAACTGGAGAGCCTATGACCGCAGCCCTAAGCCCCAACACGTTGTATTTATTTTGTTTTTTGAACTGGACCCGACAGAAATTATTTTGTAGCTGTCCATAGTACCTGTCCATAGCGACTACATAACAAAAATAGATGTTGGCATTGTTTATTGGGAATTCATATTGCGATTCTATCGACACTGAAACACTGAAACGGTTTTCGTGTTATACGTCAATTATCCCATCAATTTTTATGCTCAGACTGTTGTCTACAAAAAATACGACCGTAAAATTGGCATGTTTGTTAATAAAAAAAATTAAGACACACGGCAGTACTTAAAAAAGCAAATAGCAAATAAACAATATAATTACTTATAATGTTAAATAAAACACTAGACGTACCCAACTATACTCATGCTCATGTCATACTAAGGACCTGTTTCACAATGTCTGGTTAGTGGCTACTTGTAACATAAAATAATGATGTCACTATCAAAAAAATAATAACAGAGAATGACAGCATGTATTTTATCTCACAGGTAGCTAGTACCCAAACATTGTGAAACAAGGCCTAAATCTGAACTAAAATACAGTATAGCCTTATTACCGTTTTGGGGCACGCCCAAAATCGGAGACCAGAGACAGGGTCTAGTTTCGCACAAAAAAAAACTTTTTCCACCCTGTATGGAAGTTTTGTGGTGAGCCGCAACTAAAATAAACCATCCTGCACTCGGGACGAGCTCTGCCAACCGCAGATACAGGGTGATGTATGAACTTATATATGTATAGAGCGATGGCCTTCATTTATCACTAGCTTATACCCGCCAGTTTTGCCTTGCCTTAACTGCAATCAACTTATTTTAAATAGTTTTCTTTGTGCTAGGTAGAAAGCTTATTTATATCATCAGGAAGATGGTCAGCTGACAGGTTTTTTTTTACATGGCCAATTTAAAAACTCGACTACGCCGCACCGTAGCAGGCAAGGGGCTACGAGCTACGAGCTACGATGCTACGAACATGCTACGACGTAGCTCGTAGCATAATCTGTCATCTACGAATATTCGTAAGCAATGAGTGATTTTAGTTTTTTTCTAATTTATTAATTTCAGATATTTCAGCAATTATTAAGAATTATTTCAGCGTCGTCTACCTTCATAAAAGTAACACTGCTCCTAATATTTATTCTAAAAGATCCAATAAAACTTACTTATGTGGCATATAAACAGGAAACTTGTGGAGATAAACACTTGCACTAAACATTGAAATATAAACATCGGCAGAAACATTCAAGTAAGGAAAGATATACGCATTATAAACATTGCAAATCACAGTTATCTGAATGACAGTTCAAAAGTTTTATTAAACTACCCTCAACCAGTTTTGGTAAGTTTTCCAATCCACCTTCGACTATCAAGATTCAGTGTTGCCAGTAAAATATAAATTCCCCTAAACTGGAATAAAATATTGTCTTAAGCGCGGACATTCAACATAATTGAAATCATCAAAAGATACTTTTACAATGGAGTTGCAACAAGGTTCATCAACCATAAAACGAACTTGTTTGGGCTGCAACCATGTTATAACTGGTCGTGAGTTTCTGACATGTTCAAAATGTACTAAAATATATGATTTAGAATGTGCAAATGTCTCAGAAAAACGCTTTCGTAATACAATGACTGAAGAGCATAGAATGAAATGGGTATGTCAAGAGTGCTTGAATAAGCAACCAAAGACCGGTAATACTAATACTCCTGTACGCAATATTAAGGGGAACGAAGTATACGAAAGTTGTGAAAATATTACAAAACGAAAGCAATCAAAGACATCTACAGTGGCAGTCATGAAAACGGGACCTGCTGGTCACCAGCCACAACCTGCTGCCTCCGTACCTCAGCATACTGAAACTCTCTCTTTTGATGATAAGCTACTGTCGGCTATAAGCGATCAAGTTCTCAAGGCCATACGATTAGAACTACTTAGTATGCTATCTCAAATAATAAACCGCGAACTAGCCACTATCTCCTCAGAACTAAAAGAAGTTCGTAAATCAATGGAGTTCCTCAGTGAAACACATGATGAGATGAGAGCAACTATAGAGAATTTAACTAAGGACAACATAGAAGTTAAGAAGGACAATATAAGGCTGCAAACTTCAATACATGAACTATCGGACCGGCTGAATAATATGGAACAGCATATGCGAGAGAATAACCTGGAATTACAGGGAATCCCTGAACACAAGAATGAGAACTTACCTAACCTTCTCCAACAATGCTCCACAGTCATTGGGCATCAGCTTCACAGCGGAGAGTTGATTTCTTGTGTACGAGTGGCGAGGCAAAACAAAGACGGTAAATATCCACGGACAGTTATTGCAAAGTTCAAGAGCTCAATGTCACGGGATGAGTTTCTCTCGGCGGTGCACAGATATAACAAATCAAACCCCAATAATAAGCTTAACACTTCATTACTTGGACTCGCCGGCGACAGAAAACCTGTGTACGTATCAGAACATCTTTCTCCAACTAATAAGTCACTGCATGCTGCAACCAGGCAGAAAGCAAAGGAACTCGGGTATATGTTTGTTTGGGTACGTAATGGTTTCATCTACGCAAGAAAAGAACAAGGATCTAGGTACATTCTAATAAAAAATTATGGGAGTTTAAAACTAATTACTTAAATAAATAAATTATGCTTAAGTATTTTTTTATGTATATATAGGTAAATTATGAATATTATGCACAGATCTAATAAATACAAATGGCTATCTCAATTTACTATCAAAATATCAATGGCATGAAAAGTAAGACTACAGATATTCATAACAATATTCTATGTAATAACTTTGATTTAATATGTCTATGTGAAACATGGCTGAATGATTCAATACTGTCATCCGAATTGTTTGATGATAGATATCTCGTCATACGTCGAGACCGTGATGCAAAATTTCATAAAAGATTTAATAAAAGTGACGGTGGGGGTGTATTGTTTTGCATTGGCTAAGGGGCTTGACTTTGTTGTAAGAAATGATTGGCAGTCGTACTATGTATGTGGTCTTTTACATAAATAACTTAATAAAAGGGAATTACCTTTGTAAAGTTTTCTATTGTGGTTCGTAACCTAATAAAAGCTTGTTATGAAATCTCTAACTGTCAATGTACTGCAAATGTTTAAAAAATACATAATTTTTAAACCTAATAGCTTACAAGTGTGTATTAAGGAAAATGAAACGTTTTGAAAACTTATTGATCTTTTCGTGAGATATAAATCGTATTCCTGACTAATCCTAACTAATATTATAAATTCGAAAGTAACTGTGTCTGTCTGTCCGTCTGTCTGTCTGTCTGTCTGTCTGTCTGTCTGTCTGTCTGTTACTCTTTCACGCCAAAACTACTGAACGGATTTGAATGAAATTTGGTATACATACGGTCTAGACCCTGGGAAAGAACATAGGCTACTTTTTATCCCGGAATTCCCACGGGAAAACTTTTTAAGGCGAAGCGAAGCGCGCGGGAACAGCTAGTGTAAGATAAAAAAGGGGTGAAAAAAAGTAATAAATCTTCAGGCGAATATTTCTTAAAGCTACAAATCACATTATAACAGAATCATTTTATATTTTTAATAATATACATAGCTCTTGTTTATCTCTTGTATATCCTAACTAATATTATAAATGCGAAAGTAACTGTGTCTGTCTGTCTGTCTGTCTGTCTGTCTGTTACTCTTTCACGCCAAAACTACTGAACGGATTTGAATGAAATTTGGTATACATACGGTCTAGACCCTGGGAAAGAACATAGGCTATTTTTTATCCCGGAATTCCCACGGGATAACTTTTTAAGGCGAAGCGAAGCGCGCGGGAACAGCTAGTGTTATATAATATATAAGTAAATTGGTACTCGTAATATCCCTCAATAACTAATAAAATTCTCGTTTTCGCAAATGCAAAATATTGAAAAGGGCACTTTTGAATCGAGTCTCATTGAAAATTAATTTTATTATTATCATTCAAAGATGTTTCCTCAACGTCGGTTGAAAAATTCAGCCGCGTTTCCCTCTCCAGGGAGCCTCGTTGTAAGTACGGTCAGCAAAAGAGATACATATATTTATGCCCACCCAGCGTGAGTAAAAATGGCTTAATAGCTAGTCACCCCATAGGTATTTCACGCATAATGGCCCACCTTGGAGGCTAAATGCGGAAAATCAGATCGCCATGATAAATAGATAGATAGATAGATGCCCACCCAGCGCCAAAAGCTTAATCTTAAGAATCATCGGTGGAAGATATATGAATCAAATCATACATAATTGTATCGATACATAATATAGGCTAATTATTTTTCATGTCACGTATCGCTCATCAGTAGATCATAAAATTTTGAATTTTTGGGCTGGAGTGGAATACATATATCTCTTGCTGACTGTACTTTTTTTCCAATCCGAGCAATCTGCACACATTCATCATGTTTGAGCCGAGATGACAGATGACACGGAAAAACCCTTCTCGAAGAGCCGCGGCGGAGTGGCGGAGGTCTTGTCCTCTCATTTGAGAGGCCGTGGGTTCAAATTTTGAATTTAGGAATTCACGAACTATTTTCTGTTTAGGAAAACTTCGGAAGGAAATAAGATGAAAAGACACACAGTTGTCTCTTTAAAAAAACTCTATATCGCGAGATAGTCAAAAACAAAACACATACAAACTAATTACTTCGGCTGACGGTTTGATATATAGCAGCTACGCCCCGCTTATACAAAACTTTTACAACTTCCCAGTGAGTTCTATTGTACGAGGCAAGAATACGCAGTAAACACATACAGCATCACATGGCTAGTTTATAGCTTACATAGCACCTGCGATCTCGGCAACTTATCCCAACATTGAAATCAGTCAAAAGAAAAAGTATAAGATTTAAAGTAATAAAGTACCTAATATTTTAATCACGCATCCGATGAATATGAATTAACACAAACTCACTCAACGCCTATCCTAACTAATATTATAAATGGGAAAGTAACTGTGTCTGTCTGACTGTCTGTTACTCTTTCACGCCAAAACTACTGAATGGATTTGAATGAAATTTGGTATACATATGGTCTAGACCCTGGGAAAGAACTACTTTTAAGAAAACTTTTTAAGGCGAGGCGAAGCGAGGGGGAACAGCTAGGTCGTAATATATGTACTAATTATTACTCAATGTATAAATAATCAATTAACTTTTATTAAAGTCAGTATAAATACGAAAAATATGTTTTATTCAGCATGTATTTGTTATATACCGACATAATTTTCCAAAATAGAGAGAGCACATCGTCCGATTATCCTCATTTAAATGCAAAGCTCTGAAATCGAATGGAGAGGATAAAATTCATTTATAGCTTTTTCAAACAGCGGGCGATAGCACAGTGAATATAGGAGAATAGATACCTTTACTTTAGACAGCGGCAGCAGTTTACGGGGCGAATTTAAGAAGTTATATGAGTTTTGCATCGCACTCACTCACATCACGCTGCCCCAAGAGCGAGCGCGACAGAGAATTTTTGTCACGTCTTAATAGCGCCCCGTGCTACAGGGCCAGCATGTAATTACTTATCACCTGTAGAGAAAACTTTCAAAATGTTGCACAATCAGTCTTAGCTAGAGAGAGAAGAGAGGAACCCACACCCAAAAGTCCCGTGACCAACAAAGTTTCTATGGAGAAGCTAAATAATTCATTTATTTGTTTTCATTAAATAGGTTATAAAACTTAAACTTAACAATGCGAACACAAATACATTTCCTGAATTTTCCAAAACGATAAAAGTTTCTCAGAATCAGCCCGTGACCAAGGGCAATAAAAAAGTTCCACTTACAAAATGCCTGACACCAAATACCTAGCCCCAATTTATTTAAATATTGAACAGTTTTTTTTTATATTGTGATGCTGGGTTAAATGTACTTCAATTGAACTGCCTCTGTGGTCTAGTGGTAGAAGCTTCGCTTCATGACCCAGAGGTCCCGGGTTCGAATCCCGGGTGGGACCATCAATTTGTGTTTCTAAATTGTGGTTCTAAGTTTGGTTAGGACATAGAAGGCTGATCACCTGATGTCCGAAACAGTGAAACGATCCATGCTGTCGGATGGGCATGTAAAGCAGTCGGTCCTGCGCCTAGCTCTCTCCAGTCGTGTCGGTCAATCCATCCCATTGGGCTATGAGAGTGATGGAACAGAGAGTGCTCCTGTGTACTGCGCACACACTTGGGTAGATGGCTGATCTCAAATGAGATTGGCCGCCGTGGTCGAAATTCGACTAGGAGGACATTATTACTTCAATTGCGCCATTAAGCTAGCCTTTTCCGTTTAGGAGTAATTATGTGCTATTGTCACTGAAACTTTTTCATCGCTCGTGTTTTATCTTCACATCTCCTCTCGTGTTCTCTGTAAACTTCACAATAGAAACAAAAACGGTTATACCCACGGGATTTACAGACTCATAATGAACTCCTTTAACGAAGCTCGCAAAATATTTACTGACAAATATAACTCACTCCTACTTTAAGTTCCTTTAACGGGTTAATTTAATGCACTTGCAGTTAAAAGTCAGCGTTGTTAACTGTGTTTATTAAATTTATGTTTAAAAACCGTTCAAGTACGAGTAGGACTCGCGCGCGGAGGGTTCCGTACCATTAACTTTACTATTCAATAGTATCCCAATATTTTTTGACAGCACATACTCCACTTTGTTTTTTATGTATTACCTATCTGCATGATAAACAAGGTTTGTAATTTTTCGGTTGGTTATATGGAAATTACTAATGGATCTAGTTACATGTATTACAAATGTGTATAGTTTTCAACTTCAACTTCATTTTGGGGCAATCTGACAATTTTTCCAGCTATTTCTGCCTGTTGTTTAGAAATAGAAATTCAAAAAGGTAGGTATAGTGTAAAAGGATTTAAAAAACAGACGGATGGACAGACTACAAAGTGATCTTAAAAAGGGTTCTGTTTACCTCTTGGGGTACAGATTCCAAAAACAGAACATTGGGAAAATTAGACACACGACAGGTTTTTACTTAAATTATTTATATAAGTGTATTTTTGCATTAAGCTAAAGATAAAAATCCTTAGGGACACTATAAATTTTTGTGAGCGTATTCAGTATAGTATAATTAAGAAAATTACGGTGATAAAATTGTACCCAATAAAAAGTGTTAATTAACATTTTTTAGGGCTGATTTTTCAATAGCGAGATAAATGTTATCTGACGAATAAAATTGTTACTGTCACTGTCTAATACAAACATTCAGACGCGACAGCATATAGAATTATTCTCCAGATAACTTTTATCTGGCTATTGAAAATCTGCCCTTAATGATATCTTTTGTCATCCCATTTTTTTTGAACTTACTAATACATACATGGAGTGGCAAAAGTCAAAAGCAGCAATAACAAAAAAAAAATATAAGCTAAGAATAACAATTTGAACAGCTTTTGCCCTACTCTTTACTTGCTACACATGTAGGAATACAAACTTATTTATACCTAAAACGTTTTATACACTCAAAATTAAATTACGAAAACTCAACGTGACTGTCGAGACCAACTAGCCATTGACGTTCCCCAAAATGGATTCCAACAGTCGTGTATTCGATTCATTAAAATTCATAGTTGCCGAAATCGTATTTTCGAATTTTTATTTTTCACCTCCAATGCAAAACGTTCCATTTCTCAGAATTATTCCGTGCTTTTTCGATTAACGCCTATTGTAATAGCGGGAAACGTGACCGGTAAACAAGATGGCCGAAAAATATAACTTAGCGTTGGCGATGATTTATTAATATTTCACGTAACTTCACTCGTATGATTTATGTTGAACGTCGCGGCAGGATCATGCCTTGTTTATTTGACTGCTATAACAAGACCATAACTTTGTGATACAGTTGTAGGTAACAAACTTAGGCAATTAGCTTGATATCCCTGAAAATTTGTTAATGCTACGAGAAAGTTTCAGTCAAGATACCAAAATGTTAAGCAAGCAATTAAATAAAAATTATACTATCACCATCCAATTCTTTGATTTGGATCATATACCTACAGGATGTTGAAAAAGTTAATCAAAAATGTGATAAAGTTGAGTTAAGGGGTGATTCTAAACAACTTTTTTTCGCAAGACTCTGTATCATATATTCAATACTCAATATAATAAAAGTTATCTGGGGAATAAAATTGTAGCTTGCACTGTCAGTTGCAAAAGTTCAGACAGTTAGAGCATCATATTTATTCCCCAGATATGTAACTTTTATCAGACTCTTGAAATCAGTATAAGTTATGAAACTAAAATAGGAATGCCATCGTTTAGATATGTTGTAATTTTTTTCTACCTAATAAAACTGAAGTAGTAAAGGACATTTATTTTTATGAAGTGACGATTCATAGAGCTACTTTAGTACATTGCCACAACGGGAGCAGATTAATATTTAATAAAAACACCAGACAACTACAGTAAACACAACAAACTTTGGTTAGGAATTGAACCAGGGACACCACCACCACATGATCTCCAGATTTGTAGGTATCTATTTAAATATTTGAGACGCAACGCAACGGAGATCTGAAATCATTCAAAAGTGGGCTCAGCTTTATAGATTCGTCGTCAAATGACCACATTTTTTAAACATTCAATTTAGAATTAGAATAAAACATTGTTTGGTTTTAGTTGTTATTCTGATACGCTGTTATGTCCTTCAATATTGCAGACGGCTTCATTAAGCCAGTCTTTTCTTTTTATGAGTAATTTGGTGCTATTGTCACTGAAACTTTTCAATGCTCGTGAATGTAATAACAACAAGGTTCTCATATAAATACTCCGTAGGTACAGTGGTCAGGTGCAGATAAACCTGACCCCCCTCTCATAGTAGCAATGTTTCTGAGGGGGGTCAGGTTTCTCTGCCCCTTACTGTAACCCTTTAATGTGCTAGAGTTGCTAGACCATAGATCACGGGTTCAGCGGAGCCGAGTGCCACGTACAATAGTTCGCAGCGTCCCCACTAACAAATAGCTTGTAATCTAATTGAATTATGTCACTGGGCAGGAACCGTCTCAATCCGGACTAATTTATAACCTGGTCACATTAGTTTATTGCCTACTGTACAGGTCGGGATGTGGGCTGGCGAGTCGGCAACGTGATACGGGAGAAATGAGCATTGCGGTAATTACTCTGGACTCTGGATATTAAAAATTATTCAATCTAAATATTACTAGTGTAATGACTACGTAGGTATATGTATTTTATCCGTGCAAAAATATTTGCATTTTTTATTTCATATTTAGTTCATAAAATATATAAAAGTACTCTGTAGGTCCATCACTACATTACCAACCTCGCCAATAGATGGGATTCGATGGTACCTACTGAAATTCTGAGAAAGCTGGCTCACAGGCACTAGATACAGAAGCCCCATGGCACCCAGCGTACTTCTGGTGAGGTCTATGTGCAACGTACGACTGCGGTGAACAATATGCTTTATACTATGTATATTCAGTAAAAATATATGCTAGGTATAATATGCCTAGTAATTTTGAAAACTTTCATAAATAAGAATTCCTCCAAGGAGTCGGAACAATCCTTGCGGTGATCCCATAATTGGGAGCAAGAAGTATTTAACCCTTTAAGTTAACCTTTTACCAAGAAGGGTTGGCTGATTAACCCGGCTATGAAACACTGAATTTTCAAAGTTTTGAGCGAAGTGGAGGTTTAATGTAAGGGAGGTTTATGGATCTTGGAAGTGCTTGGGGACATGTCGAGACCGTATTAAAGTGTTGACCTCATGCTGACATGTTATTTGAGTTACAGAATATCAAGGATGTTACCCACGATCAAACCTACCATCAATGAGAATATTATATTAAAAATTTTAGGTATAATAATATTTTTCGAAAATTTGTACTAAAATAAAATAAAATTGTTATTGTCATTTTGTATTTTTTTTAAAACGCGCTAACTTTTATCTTTCATGATATTCTTGTTTCCTGTTTACATTAAAAATTTTATTACAGTATAGTAGAGAACATAATACAAACTGAAAAGAATTTACAAATTAAAAGCATTTGAGGTGTAAATCCGCTTTCTCCTCTACAAAGGGTTTTTATGGGCTTATTGTAATAACATTACTCTGCGAGCAAAACGAGGGAAAAAACAGATGAGGGAATGAATTATACAGTTAGAAAGCTTTTATCCGTCTCTCGTACTGTTTTGAAGTGTCTTGAAATTCAGTGAGTTTCACAAACAATAACATTTCTACGCCCTCTGGGCCTTGTTGTTAAGTAAACGTCTTACGGTTTCCACAGTACCGCCAATCCAATATTTCTAGCTTCTTCTTCTTTTGGCTTGTGGAAATATTCCTGGAAAGGTTTGTCTAATTTGAGGCTACCAAGAAATTAATTATCATCACAGAACTTAACTGATTTAGATTATATTCCATAAATTATAGAAATACCTACATAAATTACTTATAATATTATCGTGCTACCTTCAGCCGTGAAGTTCAAGTTCAGGAGGTAATAAGACCGGTAAAAGAGTGCGAGGTGTGTTATCTTTCACCTTCAGGATTTACGACCGGCGTGGCTCGTAGGCCGAGTCCGCTATCTCTCCACCGAGCGGGGACGAGCCGTCACCACAGACATGTTCAACTAGCTTCTAGAACTAGCTCCAGCCATACAGAGATTGATGACTGCCGCGGGCTAAACTTGCGAACACAGCCCCGCTCTCCACTATTACTCCCCGGATAATTAATTGTTAGAGAAAATAATCACGTACGGAACTCGAGACACATCGTTTGCCCAAAGTTTTGTTGTGTAATGTGGCAAGTTAAACCGTTCCCCGGGTATAACCGGTTATAACTGGCTGGAGCCGGATAAGCCCGGATCGCGAGATATTATTAACGGCCCCGCCGGCCATCGGCGGGTGGAACTAGGTATTAACGATTTCGCAAAGCCTCTTACAGATGTTTATCCGGATTACACTGCTTTCGCCACGTAAACTATTGCCGCGCGCCGCCGCTTGGCGTATTTATTCGTCTCGTCTTCGAGTGAGATATCTTCAGCTGGTATTTGGTTTACTTGATAGTAACGCTATTTCGCGCTTGAAGAGATATATAGCAATGATTAGTAACTAGGTATAGGTTTAGTATCCTACCACACAGTGTCCCATTGAATCTTCCCTCTAAACCTATTTAAAATTAACTGCATAAAGGTTCGTGCACATAAAAATGAATTAAATTAGCTAAACACCACCAATTTACCGTTTAAATGGCATGACATTTAACCGGAATAAACTGAACAGACATTGTGCGGTACCGTAACAAAGCAACGTCATACAAACTAGAGAGGCGGAATAATTAATTTTATCATAGAGATGTGGATCCGCATGGTCTTGCCCAGCGACCACCGCTGCGGTTGACCGCGCGCGGCCACCCGACGTGTGTCATCGCCATAGGAAGACATGTTTAAATTGGTTCTAAATTCAAATTCGTTTTAACGTTTTGTAGTTTGCATGAAAATTTTACGCGTTATTGTGGATAATGCTGGTAATTTTAGCAAACAAATGAATGTACTTATTAAGTATGTATAATGAAAAATAGCAAATCCATGTGATTTAATATTTTTTTTCATTAAATTATCTATAGAAAAATAGTGATAGGTACCTGAGTAGGTACTTTAAATTAAAATACATGTACCAAAAAAATATTAAATTGAACAGGTTTCATTCCTCTCCTATTGTACGATATAACAAAGCTAACTTTGTAAGAGAGCTGCTTCTTACTAAATTAAAGTACCTATTAACTTTGAGTGGATAATAATATAACTTTTTAGATGGGTATTTTCATTGTATTAGAATCAATTATTACAGAATTCTCATAACAGACCTAATGAATGTCGAAAAGGCGGCTCATATTTACAGACCTCATATCTGTTTATTACTTAGGTACTTAATAATATTTGGCGATAATAGATTACATATACACATAATGCACTCACGACTGTAATCCCCGAAGGGGTAGTCAGAGGTGGCTCACAAGCGAGTCACCCACTTTTCGCAGCACATTTGTACTCACGTGATAGGTTGCGAACCATATCGCCGTTTTGGAATAAGTACAATGCACTTAGGATACACAGCTAGAATCTAGATGTGCAGGTTTCCTAACGATGTTTTCCATCACCGTAAGAGCACGTGGTATTATTGTACTTAAATCCTTAATTTAAAACACAATTGAAAGAATTCATTGGTACAGGCCAGGATTTGAACCCACGGCCTCTCGATTGAGAGGACGAGGCCTTATCCTTTACGCCACCACCGCTCTAGCTCGCCATAATAGATTATTAAATATAATAAATATATTTTTATACTTAAATAAATCTGGTTACAATAGTAGAGGCTAAAAATATCCGTGTTTGTGAAGCCAACCGCTGGGCGAGTGTCGCTATATTTCAGTGCTCCTCCAATATTTATGGCCTTGTTACAGTGCCGTATCGGTGCCGCGTCTATTTCACTGTGCACACAGATAAATTGTAACACTATTTATACATGCTCATTGTTTACTGCAGGAGTCGTCATTATTGGTGCGTTCGTGACTTTTCGCACATTTTGGCACGCAATAATATAATAATAATAATAATATGTGGGGACATCTCACACACGGCCATCCGACCCCAAGCTAGGCCGAACCTGTGTTATGGGTGTCGGACAGCTGATATATTTAAACAAATACATAGATAGATAGATACTAATTATAAATATCAACAGCCAAGACCCGAGAACAAATATCTGTGTTTAAAGAAATATCTGCCCCAGCCGGGAATCGAACCCGGGACCTTCGGCTCAGCAGTCAGGTCACTAACCACTACGCCATTCGGCCGTCTGCAATATGCAGATGGAATTTTATTTTCAGCAATAATATTTGGGTAGGTAGGTATTAACTATTGTAAATTAAAAATGATTGCATTTCATTAAATATGTTTTACAATGAGTTCCTAACTATACATTTGAGCTCATGGATATGTATTATAAGTATGTTTACACTATCGGACATTATCAAAATGGCACCTACATATTGTCTAATGTATGTAATTAGACAATATGTAGGTACACTGGCGGTTTGTGATGTGAAATGCCATTTTGATAATGTCCAATAGTGTAAACATACTTATAATACATATCCATGAGCTCAAATGTAATTCTCGTGTAATTTCTGAATTTATAATTTAACGAGTTACAAAAGTGCTTACATATTTATGGAGTCGACAGTACCTAATAGAAAATTTTAAATAATTGTGGGAGTATAAAATATAATTATGGTGAAGAAATTAAAAGATAGAATAAGATTGCGGAAGCTACAGCTAAGTGGAATCCATTAGTGCCATTTCACTGGATTGTAATTAAACAGTATACATTTCTATTGAAACTAATTCTTAGTATTAATTAATTAATAAAAAAAATTAAGTTATTAAGTTACTTACCTGTAAAGAATGCAGCTATAATTAGAAAAAAATAGTTATTAACCCAATTTCATACAATAAACAGGTTGTAGTTAGTTAGGTAGGTTTACAAAGTTAAATACAAGCAGTAAGAACGTATACCTCGCACTAGAAGCAGTCTGTATCGCGTAGATGCATATTACGAACAAAAAGTGTAAAAAACACAAAAGTTGTAAACTAAGTCGAAAGGGGGTCACTTTAAAATTGTTGTTGTTTGTTCTATATAACACTGTTTTCTTATAAGTTTCACTTAGAGCTTAATACCTTAAATGTTTTTACCAAAGTCTTATTTTACACATATATTTTTTAATCCGTAAAACGCTCAGACAGCAGAATACCTACCTACCAAGTTGTTGAATCAGCATCCATGTTTTGAAACCGACAGATTGACTTTGGGCAAAACACAGGGCGATTCGCATCGACGAATCGCGGGCGGAAGCTCATCAACTATTCACCAGTGTTTAATATTCCGTTGAGAATCACCCGCGCGTTTGAATACGGCACATTCGAATACTTCATTAGCTTGTTTCACTCTCGCATTGTGCCATCCCCTTTGTTAAGGGGAAGTGTTCATAAATTAGATACGCACAAAAGTTGTTTCGGGTATACCTGAGACCTCTTATTAATTGTTTTGTTATTTTACTAATTAATAATAGGTATAACCGAGGTCTATTACTATTAACTTGGAAATATTAATTATTTTGAAGGTCAAGAAGATAATGTTTGTAATAGTGTTGGAAACGTAGTCTGTAAACAAAAAATAAAAAGCAAATAGGTACACATTCGTGAGTTTAAACTATCTATATGTATTAGGTGTTCAGTATAGTTATTCGGATTTATTCACAGGATTTCAACCCGATCACTGATAAATGTTCATACTATATAAACCGAAATAGGAGCTCCAGTGGGTTTTAGAACTCCGAAGGATATCTAAATTGGAGAGGAATGACGAAGCATTTTTATTATAAGTGAAATTTTCTCGAAAATGGAGATGTAAGAAAGAAAAAATCTCATAAAATTATTTTACAATATCTTTTACCGTTTTAAACATTGATTTTGTAAAGCTGTTGTAATATTTAACGTTTTAAACACTTGCGTTTTGTATGAATTCATATCAATCTCAGTGTCGACATATTGTTTTGTTAAAGTAAAGATTAACACCAGGACGGTAGGTATCAATTTCATACCATAATACATACTATACTTTTTATAGCTATCATAAAAAATATAAAATACCTAATTTAGTAAAAAAATAACTCGACCACTCCTGATTTAGCTGGTAAAATGAGAAATTCACCGTAGAAAGTTGAAATTGCTTGAGCAAACTTTTGTTTTTTACGTTACTTCGTAGAGTAGAAGTTCCCCACTGCCTGGTGTCTAGAGATCTATGAAATGTTCAAGCGGTTTAACTGAATTTTAACTTTTTAAGTGGTTATAAATAAATTCTGCCACGCATCATCTTAGTTAAACATACAAATTAATAAGTAATTATAGTGTCTAATTATGTTTAACTTTGTTGTGCAAGACGCCCTTAGTTACCTCAGTTTTAAATTAAATCAAGATTGGTTCTGATTGTCTCAGAAACATCACCTTAAATAATCAGGGCATATTATACGTACGAAATATAACCATTATTGATTTACACATAATACAAACTTTGTCTTAGTTGGTGAGGAAGTATGTAAGTACTATGTTTGGGTCAATTCTAATAATACCACCTATTAATTATTCATGTATGAATTAAAAAGTAATCAGTTTTATTCCTTGACAAAAAAAAATATAATCTAACAATCTGTCCTGACCACAAAGGCGAATTAAGCACATTGTTAAAAAGTATATCACAAGTCAAGATAATCAATCAATATCTGAAGAACTTCCTTTATGCCTTCAAAGCCTCCTTTATCATCGGCATTCAGAGTTTCCCCTTTATTTACTGTCAGAAACAAGTTAATCAAGGTAAGTGATTGTGACTTCTGAAACTTGAAATGAACCCGGCGAAGTTTCTTCAACTTACTTGAGTCGAGTGGGATTGCCTCTTCGCATTTAAATAGGGATCAAATCCTTATATTATTAATAAAGGACTTTGTAGTGAAATAAGCACCTGCTAATAATGATAAGTATACACTTCAATAAACTGATTTTCAGTTTATAAAGGAAAGTTACTAAATTAATACTCCGATATGCTAGGTTACAGAGAAGAAAAAAGTAGGTGTGGTTTGTGTCGTTTACTTTCAACCCAGCCATGGGAGGAAGTTTCTAAAATGCTATAAACACACTCCAAACAACTGCTTATGGTCACTCGGGCTCGGGACCGACTGCATGTTAAAGTGATTCCAAAAATATATATATATACATAATTTAATTGTAGTTTTGCCAGGTTCTTGATTCGTTAACGTTCATTCATACATATATTGTATTTCAAGCATATTTTTATTAAATTGAATCCAAGTTGCCAGCGAGAAATATCTGTAATCGACTTTGCTCCACATCTCGTTCGCGATGACCAAGCACTCCCGTATTCCGCTCCGAGGGAGAAACACAAGGAATTTGTTTAGCCCCACTACAGCTAAGCAGAATAAATTCACGAACCTCCGTGGATTGAATGTAAAGTTAGTTAAATTTTGGAAGCAACTCGTACATAACACTTGCACAATTTTCGATATCTGTAAGTAAAGTGAACTGTTTACTTTTTTAAATTAAGAATGCTGACTATCGATAAAATGAAGATGTCGAGACAAGAACCATGAAAATTATTCCACGTTATTTACATAATATTGCATATCTCAAAACTGTTTTTTTACATGAAAATATTGCTGAAATGGTCCTGTAAGCCAAAATCATAATGGTTATGCTCGCTAAGTTTCAAAATTCGTAGAACCAAAGTTGTCCAAATGACCCCCCGAGTCACCCACTTTCCACTTAAGTACTCAGCCCTTTTTAACACCCTGTACAATAATATCTCAACCGAAAGCTCCACTTAATGCCGCAATTAGTAAGTAACAAGTACGAACACAGAACTATTTGTACAGATTATACAGAGTGGTAGTTTCGCGGACAACATTAGAGCGACACTTATCGGAACTATTACGGAAGTATCCGGAACTCCGTAATAGCTATAACCGGCAGTTTCACCCGGAGCCGATTACCGGACGGATCGCAAATACCGCCTAAACACTACACAATTTCAAGGTTCTGTAAAAAGTTCCACCTGCCATTAACGTTCCATATGCCACTGAAACTATTTAAATGTTCGTGAGTGTATATTTCATTGATTCTCTATGTAGCATATATGTATTGTATATGTAAGCGTGGGAAATGTAAGAAATTCTTAAATCTAATATTTTTTATTAGTGGATTTCGGTCACGACAGGGACGGACTTTTATCTAATAAGTAATTGAACCCAGACACAAAAACATTCAATGTTATAATTTTTGCGAGAATTCACACGTAATATCTTGACTCTGAAGCGTCCGTAGTCGAGCGGGCCTCAGTGATCGTAACTGATCGCTTAGGTTAAGCAACAACTGACACGATCAGCCATTGGATGGGTGACCAATTTCAAGTGGTGCTTTTCTGGACGCTTCCGTGCTTCGGACGGCACGTTAAGCCGTGGGTCCCGGTTGCTGCTTCGGCAGCAGTCGTTAAGCCTAGTCAGAGGCCTTCGGGCGGCTTGAAAACATCTGACAGTCGGGTTGCCCACTTACCCGACAACTCTCTCAGCACAAGCTTGCTTGTGCTGGGGTCCACCAAGCCGCACTTGGCCAGCGTGGTGGACTAGGCCTAAACCCTTCCTTCATTGGAAGGAGACCCGTGCCCCAGCAGTGGGGACGTAATGGGTCGTGATGATGATCTTGACTCTTAATATTTCAATAGATTATAATAACACACCGGGGTCTTCCCTTTGTCGCACACCCAACAGATCTGGTCGTGTAAGTCCGGCCGGCTATCTCCGACTCTAACTGTCGCCGTGAGCCGCGCTCATTCCCGACGAGTTCTCCTCACGTGCGCTCGTTTCCTCACAATGTCGCTGATGCGCTTATCCGATGCAGTTTTATGCTTCTTTTATAATTACGTAAAGCGCTGAAAGATTTTTATTTTTATTTTTATCGCCCTGTAGATAAGAGATAGGGGTGTCACCGTATTGTAGGGGTCTATCTTCTTCGAATATCTGTAAGAATCACAGTTTCAACCATTATGAAATATATCATAATATCGTATGAATATTTTTATCCTCCTGACCTCATGGTGACTAAATGTAAGACATAAAGTGAATCAAAATTCCGGCGTCCATAGAACGACGCGGACTCCGGTGTTTCATACTAAATGTGTGCGTCAGACATTTCTACTTTTCTACTTAAAGTCAGGAGGCGGCTTTCCTATATTATACTAATAGATATTTAAAATAGTAATGGTACATTATCTCTCAGTAACAGAGCTACAAACACTTTAATTTTTAAAGTACTCTCACGGATGGGAAAACCTTTTAGACAAAGAAAAGCTACTAATTTAAATAAAAATAAGGAAAATTTTCAATTTCCAGATTTTGATTTATTTTTGTCTCAGTTCCAAATAACTACCTTATTATTGATAATTTTACCAAAAATATCTTCAACCTTTCTGCTTATCCGGTTGGTTGCTAAAGTGCCGATTCTTGGTAAATATAATAATAAACTAATGGTCTTGTTTTCGCCGGATCATATGAAAACAACAGAGAAAACCGCTCATTTTAGATTTCATTACAATGAGGACAAAATTGTTGAATATAACCTAACCAACGTTAAAAACGCCCGTCATTCAACACTGCCAATTTCCCCATAGTCGGTTATGTAACTAACCGACTGGGATTGGTTAATCAATTATACGAGTACGCCAACTAAAAAATTCTTGACAGATATGTGTAAAAGCCAACCACTCATACCTGGTTATGCGCTAACCAACTATGCAGAAATTGGCACTTAAAGTCGTATAACTTTTGAACCGCTAAGCCAATTGTGGTAAAATACAGTTAAAAACAAAAAGCGAATTGAATAATTTATAGACAACAACTGACAATATAACATTCTGGATCCCAGACGTAAATAGACTAATTCTAAGATACAGGATCCAAGATTATCACGACATTTTGCCGACCCAGCTCAGGTGAATATATTAACACTTGATAAACCCTTACCCTCATCACGGGCTCTCAGCACTTACTTTCAACTTAGCCCTTACCTTACTGAGTCCCAGTTCTCCGAAATCCCAGGTTGAGCCATGAGTGGCTCTTACAAACAATTCCTTTCGTTTTTAAGTTCCTACTTTTACCGAATGAACGATATCGGGGTAAATTAAAGTTGTTTTGTGTTAAGTTTTTCTATATGTAAGTATCTATCTACCTAATAAAATAAATTCTTACAGATAAGATAATATTTAGTACAAAGTTTTGATCCGGTAAGTCGTTTATTATGGAGATATTGTAAATATCTATAGATATAACTAACTACTTACTAACTTTTGCTGAAGTTAGGGATATGGATGCGTGGTATAATCTCAAACTTTAAACTTATAAGTCATAAGTTCGATAAACTTCGCAACCTGAAATAGATACTTCTTCGTTGAAGGAGCTCTGATGCTCGTATATTATTACTTAAATATAATAAGGATAGGTAGCTTAAATTAATTTGGAAAATCTAGTTAGTACTGACTAGAAAATCTAGTAGTAGATGCAAGAAAGGGCGTCTCGATTCAGAAGTCGTAGCACTAAAAGTTCCTTTGGTCCGTTCTTACAGTTGATAGAATGATCCGCAGACTCACCATCTTTCTGCTTACTATACCCTTTTTACAACATTCTGTATAAAACGACCGAACGGCGTAGTGGTTAGTGACCCTGACTACTGAGCCGATGGTCCCGGGTTCGATTCCCGGCTGGGGCAGATATTTGTTTAAACACAGATATTTGTTCTCGGGTCTTGGATGTGCCCGTAAAATGGCAATAGGCCCGCCCCCTATTACATTGGGACTAACATACACTCTGGCGAAAAGTGGGTGCAGCAATGCACCTCTGCCTACCCCGCAAGGGAGTACATTAGTACAAGGCGTGAGAAATAAACGGGAAAAATAAAATTCATTGACATAAAGGCTTCTTTCTATTGTCCGTTAAAATTTATACTCCACATAACAAGATTACCTAATGATGTTTAAAATCGACAAAAAATATGAATGAATGTTCGAATAATTTTATAGCACATAGGTACAAATGGCGGCGGCCCGACCACTACCGATGAAGGGTGTAATCCAATCAATTATTGTGGCCGACTACTATTGGCTGCAATTGGGACGAAGCGAAAAAGATTTAATAAAAAAATGGAACACTCATTTTATCTAGTACCGAGGTATAAAATGCAAGGATTTTAGGATTACTGTATGACGAAATTTTAGCTTGCACTGTGTTATTTTATTCTATATTTTTTGGATTAAGTACCAGAAACTTTCCCCAGGGTGATGTTGGTTGTAAACTTAAACGCATTTAACCGTAAAATTATATTTATACACCATGGACACGTTTTTTATTAAGTAGTGATTTAGTTAGTTTATTTAAACATAAATACTAGTATACTGTGTATTTTATTTCTCTCATGTACATTCGTAGTGCCCAAGTTAAGAATTGTAGATGATGTAGACGACCTGTATTGCTCCACAATACGGTGCGCCATTACAGGATTGATTCAAGCAGCAACTTGCAGCTCCCATCGTGAATACGAAACGCGGTGTCTCATGGTTGCCTTGTGCAGTTTTTGACCTAGTTTACAAATTATAAATGTCTACATATTCGGGGACTAATACTATGGGTATTACCAGTAATAGGTATAATTGGAGGAGGGGCAACGATCTATTAAGATATTATGATAAACAAATTATAAAAAAATACTGTTCAATACCGTTAAATGAGTAAGTCCTATGTGAGGGAGCTACGCTAAACAATTTATAATATTCGTGACTGAAGCGTGATTATTATAAATAGAAACAAGATAAGCATGCTTAATCCAAAAATCCAGATAAACTTACATTACAGTTCCCATATCTCTGCGAAAAAGCCTCTTGTCACATGAATAAAACGATATACTCGTAGATAAATATTAATATCCACACAATTAAATGTTAATTGCCTCTCGCACCGGAAATTTGCAATATGGACGGCAAATATTCATAGTTTGGGCTCCATTTTGAATGCACCTGCACATCGGGTGGAATTCCCGATAAATAAGCCCAGCGCCCGTTGTTAAATAAATAAAGTGCAAAGTAATCAAAAGCCCTCTCGAGTACAGCCTGACGCATTATGTCACATCTGGTCCTACTGATTTTTTGGGTTCCGTGAGTAAAAAGGTGCAATCGGTGTATTGGATAAGGGCTTGCAAGTGTTAGTACATTGGGAGAGTCCTGTGTTCAAGAAGAGTTTACGGATGATTAAGAAAAAAATGTACAGGAAGGTGGTTTTTCGTTCATGCACGACCTATTCCAACCTGTGGAAGTTACCCTTAGTAGTGAAAATGAGTCTCCAAACCCTATCCTAATGTCCGAATGTGACATGAAGCTGCTCAAAGCATGTTATTAATAGGGCTTATTATAACTGAATCAATATAAATTTCACACAGATTCGTTGGGTGTGTCTACGTCGCAAGTAGGAGAATGTACATAAATCACAGCTCATATTTAAATTAACCGTGGCAGATTGCGACGGCACAAAACAATTTTGCCAACAACCTTTGCTGACGCCGTCCAGGCAAGATGCCAACACCTGGACTGAGGTTCTAGTAACACAACTTTATTCATATTCTCCGCTAAGGTAGTTCACGGTATAAGGTAAGTTATTTTTCTGCGTATACATTATTTCTAATAAGCTGCGAGAAAGTTTGTGAGTACAATGTTTGTAGCTAATTGTAATAGTTAATCTTATCCTAGTTCGGAATACCATTAAAATAAATGGTAAGTATTATACTACCTCATACATTAGAATACCAAACATGCTATATAGCGGTATTTTAAAATCCCCCAATGCTTGCGGGAACTCACATTTAAATTACACTAATTTGTACTACATAACAGCTACCCTTTCCCTCCAAGATATCTTCAAGCTAGGAAAGTTGATTTACAGATTTATCTTCTGACACACGTAGATTATTCTATTGCGTAGCGGAATCGGGTCATGGGGTCTGCCAGGGGTCCGGCCGGGCATCCGTCTGAGTCTACTATGCAATGACTATGACTGTGTCAGGACGCGATTGTTTGCGTTGTTCTTGTTATCATTATTAAATAAGCACATCACGTTAACTGAATTTTGTGCACGTACCTACTTACTTTTAAAAAATAAACAGTACCTACTGTTACTTTTCATGAACTATGAAAAAGTTATCACCGAATGACTGCAGTAGTCATATAATATTGTTTATCTTATAAGTTAGTTAGCTTATGAATGGCTGGTCTAATTGATTATCTTTGTAAGGTAAAATATACAACCATGAAAAGCTTAATTCTTCACATTCACTTCAACTTTAACTTATCCCGCACCGCCGTTAAAGCCCACACATGTTTTTCACATTCCTAAGCTCACAAAATTATACGAAACTAAAATGTGACCAATGTAAGTAATCACGCGAATTAGTCCAGTTAATCAGTGCGCCCGACCGACAGACTCTGGCAACGTAATTTCATACACTCACGGGCAATGAAAAAGTTCCAGTGATTTATGAAACATCAATGGCAAATGCAATTTTTTCGTTGCTCGTGGGTGTATTTTGCCAAATGTATATACCTAACCTCATTTTATGGCCGCTTAGGGTGTGTTTTATACTTTTCAGAGCCGGAAAAGTTTTAGTTTTCATCTGTAAACTGCATGCAGCCATACAAGGCTTTCAAAGTATGTAAAAACTTTACGATTTAGAAAATGCCTATTATGTTAGACCAATTAATTTCAAAATCGTCTTAGGGCAGACTTATTGTAATCAGTCGCAATCAACGCTCGCAAGCGCGCGGATCGTTTAGTCGCATAGACGCAAGGTTGTCGACCCTTGAAGGACAATGTCCTCTAACGTGCTAAAATGTAAAAGCTGTAATATTGTTATTAATGAACTGTTATCGTTTGTGCAAAATAAAGTGAATGTGATGGATGATGAGAGCCTAGTGCGGGTATGTACAACTGCCTTTTCTGAAACTGATATAGCCCAGGCTAAGAGTTTACTGTTTGACTCAGTATCAAAGCGGAAGAAAACAAGAAGAAGGGAAGGTAAAACCTTGCGAGACCTTGATGACATCATCTGTTTAATCAGGGAGACCGCCACTGAGGATATACCTATTTTTGTAGCCAGAGAACTGGATAGAATACCTCCCGTTACGTTTGATCACGTAGATGTAACGCTAAATTCTAATTCAAAAAGAGCTTAGAGATATCCAAGAAAAGTATGCCTCAGAAGTTGAATACGCAACCGTTGAACAGTTGAATCAGTTAAAATTTGAAATTGATAACTTAAAAAAGCCATCAATAGAAAGTAACTGTGCACCTTATGTGAATATGCGTAGAGGAGCATTTCGCATGCATGATAGTTACGAATGTAACAGCGGCCCAATGGGTTTGGAACCGTGTGCAAATAGATCAACGACCTTGGATGAAGATGGAACAAAAGCAACCTGTCAGTCAGCTGGGCTACGTTCTCCATCTCTTTCATACGCAGGCGTTCTAACGCAGCCGCCTCTTTCACCCCCACTTACCGCGAGTATCGCAAAAAACTTTGAGCGCGTGGAGGCCCCAGCGGCTGGTACCGCGGTTACGAACAGTGACGTAGTGCAAGCGCATACTTCTAATGAGGCCTCAACTCCATTACAGCCAGTTGAAAAGAGCGCGAACTTTGAACGCGCGTGCGGGAATATCAGTACCAATAAGGGAAATAATGAAATGGGGGATGAAGAGGGGTGGACATTGGTGCAGAGACGTGATAAAGCATCACGGGAATCTCGAGAGAGATTTATTGGGAAAAAGGGAAAGGCTATTGACTCAAACTCAAAATTCAAAGCCGCTGTAATTAACATTCCCCTATTTATTTACAACGTATCTAAAGAGACAACGGCCAATGATATTTCGGAATATATTAAAGATAAAACTCAAATCTCTGTATCACCCGAAAAAGTGAGTATGAAAAACTCTAAAATGTATGACTCCTACAAGATTATGATTCCCAAGCACAAGCTATCATTATTTGATAATGACTCACTGTGGCCTGATGGTATATTCTTTCGTAAATATATAATATTCAGGAAGAGGACTATACCAGACAATGAGAATAAAAATGTATCAAAATGATGACTATACCGGACCAAAAGTGTAAGCTTGTAAGCTACAATTGTAAAAATGTAAAGAGATCAGTAGACTACGTTCGTGACCTATGTCAATCAGCTGATGTCGTGGCTCTGCAGGAGACGTGGCTAAGTCGTCATGACCTGCCCTATCTCGATAGTGTGCATCCGGACTTCGCGGCGACAGGCGTGTCGGCCATCGATGACGCAGCTGGCATCTTGCGCAAAAATCAAATTTCAAATTCAAATGGTTTAATCGACGTAAAATTTTACAATTATTTGTCGATAGTCATCTACCACCATTTCACAAAGGCCCCGTCATTGAGAAGGAAAGAAATGGCGAAAGAAACTCCTCGAGCATCTTTTCAACTTGTTCCTTATAATCTATTACAATTTTTACTTATATCTAGTACCTACAATTTTACTTAAGTACCTATATCCATTTCATTTTTTCAATAGCCTTAGCTGAGGTGGACAAGACCACGCGTTTTTGTTGTTTAAATAATCATTTATACTATAGTAAGCTTTACTACATAATGTAGCTTTAACATAATTCTTAAATTTTTGCTCAGTAAGGTTTATTGCTTCATTTGATAATTTATTATAAAAACGTATACAGTTCCCCATGAATGATGTGTTTGTTTTCGAAAGTCTGAGTGTGGGGAAAAGCAACCTATTTTTGTTTCTGGTCTCAATACCGTGAGTGGCTCCTACTTTACTAAATGAATTTAAGTTTTTACGAACATACATAATATTTTCATAGATATATTGGCATGGAACAGTTAGTATACCTATTTCCTTAAACGTATCTCTTAATGAAATTCTAGACCCTAATACATATATGGCTCGAATTGCTCGTTTTTGCAGAACAAAGATTTGATTAATATCAGCCGCTCGTCCCCACAATAGAATTCCGTAAGACATAACACTATGAAAATAACTAAAATACACAAGCCTGGCTGTATCTACATCTGTTAACTGTCTAATGGTTCTAACCGCATAAGCTGCAGAACTCAATCTACCGGCTATCCTCTCAATATGGGGTCCCCATTGCAACTTTGAGTCAATTGTAATACCCAGGAATACCGTTTCATTTACTAACTCTAGCTTATCGTTATTCAATGTCAAATATGTCTCTACTTGTCTTACATTAGGCAAAGTGAATTTAATACATTTTGTTTTCTTGGAGTTAAGAGCTAAATTATTTACAGTGAACCAATTAGCAACTATGGAAAGAGTACTGTTTGCATTGTCAAAATTGACTTCTTGTCGCTTCAACTTAAATATAAGTGAAGTATCATCAGCAAACAGTACTATCTCACATAATTTATCTACCAAAAACGGTAAATCGTTAACATATACAAGAAACAAGATTGGTCCTAAAATCGAGCCTTGGGGAACACCCATACGGACAGCCAGCCGAACGCACTCCATTTATGTCAACTAGTTGAGTTCTGTTGCTCAAGTATGATTCCAATAATGTAAGAGCTTTGCCAGTGAGCCCATAATATTTAAGTTTCATAAGTAGAGTGGCATGATCCACACAATCAAATGCTTTCGATAGATCGCAAAATACACCCACAGCATCAAGACGCTCCTCCCAAGCACTAAATATGTGTTTGACCAACGCAACACCAGCGTCAGTTGTAGATCGACCTTTGGTGAAACCGAACTGTTGGTTATGGAGAAGGCCGTGAATACTAAAGTGCGAAAGCATTTGATGTAGCATAATTATTTCAAATATTTTACTCAGTACTGGCAAAACTGATACAGGCCTAAAATTATTGGGATCATTTTTCTCACCAGATTTAAAAAGCGGTATTAGTTTACTAAGTTTCATCAAATCGGGGAATACACCGACCTCAATGCATCTGTTAAAAAGATTAGCCAAGTGGGGTGCTAGGATATCAATAACATGACTAATAACTTTAACGGACATGCCCCATAAATCTTCTGTCATTTTTAAATTTAATTCTTTATAAGTGCTAATTATAGTCTGTGTATTTATACCATGAAATTGAAAGTCGAGATCGCAAGGCGGTGCATTCCCTCTTAGCAAACGTTCAGCTTCAGCGCAAGATGAATCAAGGTTCTCAGTTGTAGCTATCGGTATACTACGGAAAAAATCTTCAAAGACGGAAGCCACTTCTTCACTAGATGAAACAATTTTATCATTAATTTTAAGTTCAAAATTTAAATCACGTGGTTTATTCTTCCCGGTTTCAGTATTAATGATATTCCATACGGTTTTAATCTTGTTATTAGAGTTTTTAATCTTTCTATTTATATAATCTGATTTAGCTTGGTGGCAAACGGCTTTGAATATCTTTGTATATTTCTTTACATAATCTCTAAAGTTATCGTCATGAGTAAATGTACGCTGTTCATAGAGATCATATAATTTACGTCTGCTCTTATAAAGCAGGCAGCCAGGCCATACGGTGGTGTCGCGTTGTTATGGAGAAAAAGTGCCTTTGTGTCAGTGTCGGTTGTAAAGTGCAATAGTGTGCGTCTCACGGCGATTAAATGTGAAACATCGGTACGGCAAATGTTACTATTTTCCGTATATATGCCTACAGACTCGACTGCAAATTTGAGTGAGTTCACAGAGTGTTTATCTGAAATATACGCAATCATTGAAAGTGAAAGTAATTACATAGACACGGTGTTTGTTCTAGGTGACTTTAATTCCCACCCCGGTGAGTTGTTCTGTGATGAATTACTTTACTTTGCAACAGAGCAACAGCTAGTGTGTGCGGACATAGAATTTTTGGGAATTGACTCAGACACATACACTTTCATAAGTGATGCACATGGGTGTAGGCGATGGTTAGACCACTGTCTGGTCACAAATGTTGCGTACAACTGTATTCGAAAAGTTAGTGTAAGATATGATGTTTCATGGTCTGATCATTTCCCGCTTATGATAGACTGTGATTTTGATGTACTGCCTCCTAAGACTGTTGAACCCCCTTTGTTACCGAGTAGGGTCATCTGGGGAATCAGAGACACTGAGCAAATAGGTATATATATAGTGAGATGTGCCATAATAGACTAAGAGAAATAGATTTTCCAGATGACCTAAGACAATGTAGTGATAAGATCTGTGATAATGTTAAACATAAGTTAGTTATAGAAAAAATGTATAAACAGATTGTTAACATATTAAGTGAGGCTGCAATTTCTAGTCACACGGGCTGTATTAATTTAAAAAGGAAAAAACGATACATAACTGGCTGGAACAAGCACGTTAAAGACGCTCACAGTGAGGCTAGGCTTAGATTTAATATGTGGGTATTACATAATAGACCGCCTTGCGGCGAAATTTATGACAACATGAGGCAGTCTAGGGCTATATTTAAGAGTAAACTCAAGTGGTGTCAAAATAACGAAGACAAAATAAAAATGGACATAATTGCAACCAATCATGATGCTAAAAACTTCGGGAATTTTTGGAAATTAACCCACAAATGTAGCCCTAGGCTGAACCAGCCGGTTAGTGTTGAAGGTCTGACTGAAAAATCTGCAATAGCTGGCCTGTTTAAACAGCAGTTTAGAGTAGACCCTGGCAGTGTTCCACCTCGGGCCGCGTCAGACGCTCCGACTCGTAATATTTGTTCCGGTGAGACCCATATTTGCTTTACGGCTAAACAAGTCACGGAGGCCATCAAAAACATAAAGCGTGGAAAGTCACCTGGTCACGACAGTCTGAGTGTTGAGCATCTGCGGTATGCAGGTGTGCACCTACCCAGGGTACTGACAATGCTATTTAATTTCTGTGTAGGGCACTCATATCTGCCGGAGGACCTGATGCGTACTATTGTTGTACCCATTGTCAAGAATCGGACGGGAGATGTGTCCGATAAGACGAACTATAGACCCATATCACTTGCTACCGTGGTTGCTAAAGTGTTGGACAGTTTACTAGATAGGCACCTCGAGAGCCACTTACATCTACATGATGCCCAGTTCGGTTTTAGAAGTGGTTTATCGACAGAGAGTGCCATCCTCTCTCTTAAGCAAACTGTCCGGTACTACACGGATAGGAAGACACCCATCTATGCGTGTTTTCTTGATCTGTCAAAAGCGTTTGACCTGGTGCAGTACAATATCCTCTGGGAAAAAATGTTGCAGGACACAGACATCCCTGTTGAACTGATTTCTGTGTTTAAATACTGGTATGAGAATCAGACCAACTCAGTCAAATGGGCTAATACCCAGTCCGAGACGTATAGATTGGATTGCGGTGTGAGACAAGGTGGACTGACGTCCCCGAAGCTTTTCAATCTGTACGTCAACAGGCTGATTGTTGAACTCAGCAGCACCAAAGTGGGTTGCTCGATTGATGGCCAAATGATAAACAACATCAGCTATGCCGATGACATGGTGCTGCTGAGTCCATCGATCGCTGCCCTTAGACGGCTCCTGGGTATCTGTGAACGGTATGCTGAGAAACACGGACTGAGGTATAACTCTAGTAAGAGCGAGTACATGATTTTTAAATCAGGCCAAAAACTTCCCTCGCACGTACCACCCGTCACCTTATGTGGTAGACCACTTGCTAGAGTGTACAAATTTAAATACCTCGGTCACGTGCTCACTGAGGATCTTTCGGATGACCTGGACATGGACAGGGAGCGTAGGGCGCTGGCGGTCCGATGTAATATGCTGGCCCGAAGGTTCGCACGATGTTCGACTTCGGTCAAAATAACTTTGTTTAGGGCATATTGTCAGTCTTTTTACTCGTGCGCCCTTTGGATCAGATATACGCAGAAGGCCTTTAGCGCGCTACGCGTCCAGTACAATAATGCATTCAGGGTGATGCTGGGGCTGCCTCGATTCTGTAGTGCATCAGGTATGTTTGCGGAGGCACGCGTGGACGGATTTCACGCTATTGTGCGCAAACGCATTGCATCACTGATGTGCAGGTTTCGTGGTAGCCCGAACAGCATCCTGTCTACTCTGGCAGATAAAATTGACAGCCCATTTGCTAGACACTGGGTGGGTGTACATGTGTGTAAATAGGTCTAAATCTTGTCACATCTTTTGTTTGTTTTTATTTTATTTTTGTTTTTTTGTTTGCCTATCTTTTTTACTTGCATGCCTTTTGTAATTATTAGTTTATATATGTTTAGGTGTAGGTATTTAGTTAGTTTTTAATATTTTTATGTTTTTTTTTTTTAATTACTATTATTATTTTTTGTAAAGTGTGTGTTTTTATATGGATCTTGATATCCGAAATAAAGAATTATTATTATTATTATTAATACCAAACTCGAATACAAAAACCCCTTTAAAATATTTAGGTTTTTAGTGCATTTTTCATTTTCTGAGTCAGAGTAGGTAGTTATAAGTATCACGTGCGCGTCATATACCCGCGCTGCCGTCTGCTGAGGAACCATATTAATTTACAGACGCTCAGGCTGTAAAGGAGAGAGCTTTTAATTATAAATTAGGTAGTTACATAGTTTGTTATATTTCTATGTATCTGAGGAAACTTTCGACAAAGATAACAAAATATTATTAAGTAAATAATTACGACTGACAACACAAAATTAATAAAAACACGCTTATACTTATAACACCCTTTTATGGAAGTGTAAAAAAAAATATGCATAATATACCTATACCTATGATAAATATGAGACTACTAATAAATATACGGTCGAATGGCGTAGTGGTTAGTGGCCCTGACTGCTTTGCCGAAGGTCCCGGGTTCGATTCCCGGCTGGGGCAGATATTTGTTTAAAACAGATATTTGTACTCGGGTTTTGGGTGTTGATATTTATATTTAATAACTATGTATCTATGTATTTGTGTAGATATATCAGCGGTCCGATACCCATAACACAGGCTCTGCCTAGCTTGGGGTCGGATGGCCGTGTGTGAGATGTCCCCACATATTTATTTATTTATATTTACAACGAACTGCCTCTGTGGTCTAGTGGTAGAAGCTTCGCTTCATGACCCAGAGGTCCTGGGTTCGATTCCCGGGTGGGACCATCAATTTGTGTTTCTAAATTGTGGTTCTAAGTTTGGTTAGGACATAGAAGGCTGATCACCTGTTGTCCGAAATAGTGAAACGATCCATGCTGTCGGATGGGCATGTAAAGCAGTCGGTCCTGCGCCTAGCTCTCTCCAGTCGTGTCGGTCAATCCGTCCCATTGGGTTATGAGAGTGATGGAACAGAGAGTGCTCCTGTGTACTGCGCACACACTTGGGCACTATAATCTACTCCTGCGTAGATGGCTGATCTCAATTGAGATTGGCCGCCGTAGTCGAAATTCGGCTAGGAGGACATTATTATTATTATTTACAACGAGTCAGTGACAAACTCTAGCTATAATAGCTAGGCTTTTCATTGCGATGTAAGGATTGGACAGTCGTTTTGTACACCCCAATACACTAATTGAAATAATTCAAAATTTCGAAAAGAAAATCCTTTCGGAGTCCGTGCGAGTCGCCCTTGCCCCTCGCAATAACATGGTAATGCAATGAATGCTGCAATCATAAATCTACGTGGCGCCAGCGTGTTTCCCACTGAAATATAGTTAAAACTTTCTTCGCAATATTGTTTTATTAAAACGAACTGACCTATTTACTTGCGGGCACTGTCACCAGACTTTTATAATGACATTTTCTTTCGTTCGCTAGCGGCGTGTAGTTTCTGCAATTTTTGCCTCTATTCTACGACTATAGCATACGCTTAGGCCCGGGTCTCCTATTTACGCCATAGGTCGAGTACAGCGTCACGCTGTAGGCCGCGTCACGATGCTCACTACATCTACGCGCTAAACGTCGGCGTGTGAGGGAGACCGCGTCAGTACATTTATATAGTGAGCATCGTGACGCGGCCTACGGCGTGACGCTGGACGCGACCTGCGGCGTAAATAGGAGACCAGGCCTTACGAGTTAGCGCTAGTCGCTATGTTATGACTGTGTATAATAATAATATGTTATGTGGCGTTAGAGTCGCGAATATGCAACTAGTTTGTGTGTGAGTTTATATTACTTCTCGTTATTTTGATAATGTTTAAGTTTCTACCGTTGCGAGTGGCAACATAAAAGCGCGGATGTAAATGCTCATTACTTATACGAGCCAAGTTTTGCTCATTTCGGGATAGAGGTATAACTAGTGGAGTATGGTATGATGCTTCGCCTTTTCTTAATGATATCAGCAATAAAACAAACTCCATTATACTCGTATGTTGACGTGTTCAAAATTACTACCAGTTAGTTAGACTAAACTAAAAACTCTAAACACGTTTTAGATTCCCTATATAACGTCTAATTTTATTTTGAGGGTAATTTGCGAATCGAAATTATTACACAGCGAATCAAAAATATATTCCATACTGAGGGTGTAATATGGCGACAGTACCGTTAATGTTAAAATTTCAACCAAAATACACAACTCATAATAAAATTATAATTGCAAAAAAGTTATACTAACTTACCTACATACTTATGCAAGAGATAGCTAGCACACTACAAATCTACTCGTAAATCTAGGATAAAGTTAGTATTAACTTAATGCCCGGCTACAGTGTAAAATATCATTCCTCTGAGCTCTTGAGGTTTTTCACAAGATATATGGTCGTAGAACGTAACTTTTTACTGAAATTCAAGAAATGTAATGTTTGTTTTAAGCGTCGGTCGGCAGGTATTTAGCTTTAGCAAAACCTGTGGTTGACCGCCGACGAAAAAATAGTTTTGCTTTTTATAATTATTAAGTTTACAGCTCTATCAAGTAGGTTAATAATTTTACAGTAAAAAACAGTCTCAGCACTAAGACTTATAAGTCTTATAAATTTCTTAAATATATGAGATATAATATGTATATAAATTAAATATATATAAGATAAACAAAATCTATTCGTCTCTTTCTTTGTTTATTTGTATATATAATATCTTTATCAATATTGCTATCTGAGTGAAATAAAGTTTTTCTTATGTTGTTTTTTATTGTAAAATGTGCTTTATTGTAAAGTTTTATATAATTGTCACTTCTAATTCTCGTGAAATAAGAGCGAACAGCTACATAACATGTACCTCTTTTCTGTACTTTTCCAGTAGATTTTAAGTGCTATCGGCAATTTTCAATTAAAAAATCAAATGGATGGAAATACTGGCATCCTAGACAAGAGCAGAGTAAATTGGTGAGCTAACAACGTTAGCATGAGCACGACTGGAAGGCAAATATTATAACAACAATAGATGAATAATAAATAAAAGGGAAACAGTTTTTACCAACAAGCAATTATAAGTTATAAGAATTGTAATTTAAAAAACTACTAGCATATACTTATTATGTTAACGTTAATAGATAACTGACTCCTCAAAAAATATGTTAAGTTTTTCTTTTCGTTAAGTTACATTACCTACAACTTATATTTTTTTCATTTAGGTATTGTTTATTTTTTATTGTGATTCAAGAGTCAATAATCGTTATTGCACTATTCGCTTACCGTGTCCATAAAGCGTCGACTTTTGTTTGTTTTTAGCTAACTCAATTTTAAAATTTATGAACGAAGACACGTTTTACTCGAGCTTTTTAACTAGAACCGTGTTATTTTTCGTACAAAAAGAGCGTAGCCAATTTCGTCGCAACGTAAAATCAACAAGACAAGCGCAAGAGATATATTAACGTAAATATTTGGTTGCGTAATTACGGGGCGGAAATGTAGCAGGGGGGTCACTCTACAGGGTGTTGCAAAAAGGGTATACTAAGCCGAAACCTACATGTGCAGCATGGTATATCTAAGCCCGAAACTGAAATCAGAATTTCAAATTCGCGAAAAAAATAAAACATTCTCTATAGTAAAAAGTCACGTGACCAACAAAGTTTCTATGGAAAATGTTTTTTTTTCGCGAATTTTGAAATTCTGATTTCAGTTTCGGGCTTAGATATACCATGCTGCACATGTAGGTTTCGCCTTAGTATACCCTTTTTGCAACACCCTGTATATGACGAAACACGAAGTTTCGTTTCGCTGCTGTGCGAGCTACTTGGGAAATATTTTACATACATAATTATATAGTATGGATATGAGTAGAAGTAAGTACCTATGTATCTGTAAAAAAATAAACCACTTGTTTTTGCAACAATTAAACTTACGGGCCTAGTACCGTAGTTAATATTTTAAGTATTTTACTTACGCGGTCTAACCTTGAAACATATATTATTATTATAATTTCTAAATAAAACGGTAAAAAGAAGACGTAAGTATTTGGTGCATCCGAATGCAACCTATTTTAGTAAGTAGGTACTTTCTGAAATAGATTTCAGCAGTTATCACGCCAGTAGGTAACGCGTCGGAATAGTACTGAGTAACTCAGTCACGTATTCTCGCTTACAACTTTAGTTACTATTTAATGGTACCTTCTTCAGGAAATGTATGCTGATTGGTAATCAGGTCTATACTAGGTGTCTATGAGGCCTACAGATGACACTGATGGATGAGTGATTCACATAATATTATATTTTGTTTATGAACAATTGATGTTTATGATTAATATACTACTTTCGGGTAGACAGAGGCGTTTTATTTCTTACTCATATTTTTCATGAGTCAAGTCCCAACGTTATGAAAGTTAGCTTTTATGGATAAATTTCCATTGCCATATCTCAGGATGAACCATATAGGTAACTATATGTTTTGCAAGGATGAAAATCAAGTACGGGACTCTCGGCACCATAAAAGCAAAACCCATCGCATTACAAAATAGATATGATATAAAATGTACCAGGGTCGCATAAGTACGCAACAAGTGACGTCGCCGCCCGCGCCGTGACGTACGAAGCTAATTTAGGCAATGGAACTACAATATTTACCCTCCACACACGCGGCACCACTCACTCAGGCCTGCTTGCTGAAGGGTAGGACGGTCAACAAAAAACACAACAATTTAATTTGTTGCTTTCGTGTGTTTTGTTTCTTTGGCGAGAGAGTCACTAACATCATGTTCTATAAAGGAATTAGTCGTAAGTAAGGATATATTTTATGAGAAAAAAAAAACATAAGTTTCCTTTAATGTGGAAAAAAACCAAGTGAAATTTTGGCAGCACCGGCGAGTGTGCCTTCCTAGTTCTGACCAATAACATTGTTGGTAAGAAAAAATTGCGACTGAACCAACCAATTAGAACTGGGGAATTAGGCGCAGTCGCAGACGCCATCTGTAATTAGCTTTTAGTTTTTCTCCCCATTGGCTATTGCCATAATCTCCATGCCCATCGATCATCGCCGAAAAATTTAACACCGCCAAGACCCGAGTATAGATTTTATAAAGTCTTTAAAGAAATATCTGCCCTGGCCGTTCATCAAACCCGCTTACCTAGCAGTAAAGGTTGGTTAGTGACTGCACTATTTTATAGCCAATTTTATGTGATTGATTAAAATAAAATATATAGGTACTTATGCAGATAGATAAATCGTCGTAGCATCGTCTTTTGATATTCAAATTTTCAAAACAATTAACTGAGAGCAGGACGTAAAGATAAAATAAACAGAAACTCACTTCGGACGAAATTTCAATCCTTTTCAGGGACTTTTAGTTCGCTACCGTCTCTCATTACAACTTCAGCTTTTATTTCAAATTGTTTAGATATTTGGTCCCAGAGTCTCTAATCTTGGGGATTTGAAGGTCGAAAGTCAATTGTCTTGATAATTTTCCGTGTTATTTAACATTAGAATCGAATTTTACTATTTTATCTAAAGTCATAAATATAGAGCCTCTAGTACGGGTTTTTCAATTAACGTACTTAATCGTATTTTTTTCACGTGCAACAAAAGTTGTTTACAATAACAAGTTGTGTCACCATCTTTCGGATGTATAGCTTTGCACATAACACATAGGTATATTTATGTATAGGTACTACATGTAAATATGCTGGTAAAATATTTAAACGGTAAGTACCTATATCAAACAGAAAATGAAATGATACAAATGCAGTTCCCTCCACAACCGAGGTCTCGTCTGAAGCGCGCAATCTTTTAATTATTTAAATTCAGTTTTTACAGCAGCAGTCGTCGGCGGATCCATTTGCAAATCTATTTGGCCTTTTTAAACGTAAAAGCTATACCTACTTCAGAAGCAGAAGATGGCAGTTTCAATGCATATTGAAGTTTTCATTTGTAGAAAGAGCTACTGCAAGTACCGTGGCGTTACAGGAGTTGAGGTCTCACTAAACGTTGTAATTTATTTGGAGATAATATTTTTGACAACGGTAATTAAGGTTGTTATATTTTTTATAAAAATATAGGTAGGTACATGTATTTATTCAAGGAGGCCCATATTTTTAGATTATATAACATTTACATTCATATTTATAAAGACAGACATTACATTAAACTAAGAACAAATCGTACCTACAATAAAAGTTGATTATAATGAGCCACCCTGAGTTTTTTGACTTCTTCTTCTTCTTCTTCTTCTTGTCGTGTCGATGGCAACTGTCACACTTCCGCGGCCCAGTGGGCAGTTTTTTGACTGAGACTTTTGTTGCTCGTTTGCCCGTGTGACTGTGTGTATAAAACCCTGAATATTTTTCATGATTCTGAGCTAAGGATGTCTTTTGACCAAAAAATCACTAGCCTAAGCAAATACCTAAGGACATAGGCACAAAGAATGTCCCTGAAGTCACCCGTAGCTTTGATCTTCGGATTCGTTAAAGAATTCCTACTGAAAAAGTGCCTACATTATTTTGTTCGCAAAAAGTTTCAATGTAAAGCAAAAATATTGGTCAGCCTCAGAAGGTTTAACAGTGCCAGAGTTAGACGATTTTTAGGGTTCCGTACCACAAAAAGAAAAAGGGACCTTTATAGGATAACTTTGTTGTACGTTTGTATGTCTGTCACCCCCCTTTTTCTCAGAAACCGGATATCTTTAATATCAAGCTGATATTTCGCATAAATGTACAAATTGGAAATTGTAGAGAGGGCGCCACCGTCGCTCAATACAGACCAGTTACAGAGATTGAATTTTTAAAACTTAATTAAAAATAGAAATACAAAAAAATTGTGATTAAAAAGGTCACCAACATTTTCATGTAGTCATAATACATCGACCAAAGTGTTATCAAAGTGATTTAACTACTAATAATAAAAAACAAAAGATCACAACAATTCAAAGCAAAACTGTTTACAATGAAGAAAAATAGTGCTTAATAAAGTTATCAGGGCAAACAGGCTCATAACTAAGTGTCTGTGTCAGTGATATTAAGTGATTTTAGTGAAATAATTGATATTTACTAACAATCTATTTACTTGTGTGATATCACCTGTCCAAAGTTCACCAACGGCTAATTTGCACCAAATACATGCAAAACTAGAACAAGATCAATTATTTCAACAACTAATCTTAAGCAACTGTAGTCTAGTCGGATAAGACTCTGGACTCTGTAGCACTATCTCGCCGAGAGCGGGTTCGATTCCACCGCAGTGCATATAATCTTTTGTAATTTATTTCCTCATACTGTGATTTATGGTAAAAAGATACTAAAGATAAAATATAAAACATGAGTTTCTTAGATACCATCACGTTTCGTAGACGGCCGCGAACACAATCAGAAACACAAATGACGGAAGATGAAGCTAATAGCACAAAAAACGCACTAGATGGCACTTCAAACAGTATGCCATCCTTCTCTGAGGACGAAGACGAGGTGGTTAAAGATCTTAAGTCTCAGATCGAACATCTTCAAATTGAATTAAAAGCCGCACACGACGAAATCGGTAATCTTAGTCTAGAAAATGCGGAACTTAAAAATAGCATCAAGGTAATACAAAAAGAAAACGATATGTACAAAAAAGTCACAAATAGTTTGAAAAATGACTTAGCCACTCCTAAAAAAAAGAAAGAAAACATTTCGGCTATGTTGACAAAGACTCCTAGAATTATAACTGAAAAATACGTAGACAATAAAATTTATACGACTAAGGAATCTACAAAACAAAAAACACAAGTAAAACCAAATCATAATAATGACACAAGCAAGCTACACAGACTTACGACACCAAAGGCAAGAGATAGTAACAGAAACTCTTCCACGATGACAAACCAACCTAGGACACAAAACAAGTTACTCATTGTCAGTAGCAATAAAACCAATAACATTTTAGAGATAACTAGATCTACATTTCATAGCGACTACAACTCATGTCATGATTTGACACCAAATGTTGGAATAAAGCAACTTCTTTGGGGAATTGAAGCAAAACTGAAGAACTTCACGAAAGATGATTTCTGTGTGATTTTAATCGGAGAGAGTGACTTTAAAACGACGAATAACTACTTCGATTTAGTTGTGTACATACGAGAAATTCTGCAGCCATTACATCACACAAACATTTTAATATGCCTTCCTACATTTAAATGCCATGACCACACCTCAATGTTCAACTGGCGAGTAGAAACGTTTAATAACTTAATTTATCTGGATGCTCTGACACATGAGCACATATTTGTACTTGACTCAAATGCTAACTTAACTTATGACTATATCATGTTTTCAAGGGGTCAAGGTCAATTAAATGACAAAGGAATGCAAACCGTATTTTATGACATATATAAATCAATCAATTTTGTTATTAAAAAATACAGAGAATGCCCATGTAATCATATTACTAACAAACAAAGTGTCACAAATTCATGTAATACTAATAATTCATCTGACTTTTTTCGTGTATAAATCAATATGTGTTATGCATCAAAATATTAATGGACTTATAACTAAATCAGACTTGCTAGTTGTGAATTTGGAAGAACTATCTATTAATAATACAAATGTAGACGTCTTGTGTATTACGGAACATAATATGATGGCCTCTGATGTCAGTCAATTGTCCATACCAAACTATACACTGGCTACACATTTCTGTAGAGATGATCGAAACGGGGGATCCTGCATCTTGGTAAAAAACAGCTTAAAGTCTAAACCTATCTTGGAAATTTTGAAACTGAACAGCCCAAATCGTTTTGAGTGTTGTGCTTTGGAGCTAATTGATCATAAAATTATTATAATTTGCATTTACAGAATACCAAAATACACTAAGGAGGCCTTCAATCTATTCTTTGAAAAACTGGAGGTAATCCTATCTAAATACTGTTTAGGAAAAAAATGTATAATCTGTGGAGACTTCAACATTGACATCCTAAAAAATAATGAACAAACAAAGACATTTGAAAATTTACTCCTAAGCTATAACTTCAAACTTAAAATTCGTCAACCCACACGACTTAGTAGTGGTACCTGCATTGACAACATTACATATAATATAAAGGGTGGCACAGCTGAAGTCATAGATTTCGCGCTGTCTGATCATACTGCACAGTTAGGTACATGCCCAGTTAAAAAAAGTTGCAGTCTACCATTCTGGTATACATATAGGCGAGACTACTCTCTTGAAAATCTACAGAAATTCAAGGAATGTTTAGACAATCTTAGTTTTAATGATGTATATGAAGAAAAAGATGCTGATAAAGCATTTGACATTTATTTTAATACTTTTAAACTCTTTTATGACTTGTGTTTCCCACTTAGAAGAATAAAAATGTACACTTCAAAAAAAATTAAATGGGTTTCGAAAGGTATTAGAGCTTGTAGTAAGCGGAAGCGAGAACTTTTGTGGGCGTATAGACGTGCTCCCAACTCTAATAACAAAAAAAAGCTTAAACTGTATTCAAAAAGACTCAAATTAATAATTGCACTCACTCAGAAACACCAGAACGATCATAAAATCAAAAACTCTACCAATAAATCAAAAACCACATGGAAAATTATAAATAAGTCGAAAGAAAATTTTCCTCCGGAACCAATATACCAATTAAAAGTCAACGGCAAAATAATTAAAAAACCATCTGACATCGCTGAAAATTTTAATAATTATTTTGTTAATGTAGTTACATCTCATTCGAATCCGGAAAAAGATGAAGATAATAATTTTAATAGTGACCGACAATATGAATTTAATAATTTATTGACAACTAAAAGCTATAATTCACTGTTCATGAAACCGACTACCGCACATGACATATATCTAATAATAAAATCATTGAAAAACACAAACAGCACTGGGTACGATGATATATCAACCAAAGTTGTCAAATATGTTGCAGCAACAACTGCCCCGGTGCTGAGTTATCTGGTCAATCTTAGTATAGAAACGGGAGTCTACCCCAAGAAACTTAAAAAGACTATCGTAACACCAATTTTTAAGAAAGATGATAGAGAAATCATGGATTTCTATCGTCCTATAGCACTGATTCCAATTTACTCAAAGATATATGAAAAATGCATCTATGATAATCTTTATTCATTCTTAGAAAATTTCGATATCTTGGCGAAAGAACAACATGGATTCAGAAAAAAATCCACGATTAATGTTGCTATATATAATTTTATAAAAAAAATAATAACAAACATTGACACAAAACAATCTGTATCGGCACTATATATGGATCTATCAAAAGCATTTGACTTTGTGAATCATAAGGTACTTCTGAATAAATTGGAAAAATATGGCATTAGAGGTAAGATTTTGTCACTCATCAATTCCTACCTTACTGATAGAGCTCAACTAACCCAGATCAAAAAAATATGTAGTAAAACAAAAACAGAAAAAGTTTTTTTATCTAGCGAAAAGGCAGTTAAAAATGGTGTTCCACAGGGAAGCGTGTTAGGTCCTCTGCTGTTTCTTATTTATATTAATGATCTTCCTAATATAACAAAACATTCAATGATACTATTTGCCGATGACAGTACGATTGTTTTTACTAAAATTAATGAGAATGATTATAACCTTGACATTAATAATACTCTTGACAACGTTGTTGGCTGGTTGACCGCTAATAATCTTAAATTAAATGTTAGTAAAACTAAATTAATGGACTTTTATAATAATGACATAACTAATTTGAACATAAATATTTTAGGACATACAATTAATGAAACGGACGAAACAAAATTTTTAGGCTTAATTATTGACAAAAAACTTACATGGAAGAGCCACGTAGATACTGTATGCAAAAAGCTGAGTCAGTACTCTTATGCTCTCTATCAATTATCAAAAACTGTAAGCCAATCCACAGCTCTCATCTCTTACCATGGTTATGTGACCTCAACATTAAGGTATGGGATCATATTCTGGGGAAACTCTACAGACAGAGAAAACGTTTTTAAAGCTCAAAAAAGATGCCTACGCTCCATTTGCAAATTGCGCAAAACGGACAGTTGCAAGGAGTATTACAAAAAATTAAAAATTTTGACATTTCCTTGCCTTTATATATACGAAGTATCAGTTTTTATAAGAAACAATTATAAGGACTTTGACAAAATCAATAACAGGCGTCACAATAACCTATTAAAAGCTATGCCTCGTAAAACAGCCGTGTTTAGCAGGAGTATACTTGGTATGGGACCAAAGATCTTCAATAAATTACCAAAGGCTCTACGTGACATTGAAAACCTATTTCATTTCAAAAGAGAACTAAATAAATTTTTACTTGAAAGGAACTATTATAATCTAAACGAGTTTTTCACAGACAATATCTAATGATAAATTTATGTATGCTGGCAGGTCTGATAATTAGGTACTTTTACTATTATTATTATTTTTTTAATTAATTTAATTGTTTTTGATAATTGGTGTTTTATATAATTTTTTGGCATAATTGAAACTATTGAAACCTAACTTAATTAAAAATATAAAACTGTAATTAAAATATTAATTCTTAATTAATTTGTGTAAAATTTATAAAATTATGACTATGACGCCTCCTCTCTATTTGTACGCCTCATGGCAAAGCATGGCATGTCCTAACCTATACATAAGATGAATGTAACTAACCTGTGTTTATGCAAATAAATATATCTTGAATCTTGAATCTTGAATCTTGAAATTTACAGTCCCAACAAAGTAGTAAAATAAAATATTAAAAATATATATATTTTGTAGTAAACGTAATACACGTAAAGTGGGATCATTTTATACCCGGTTGTTACGATGGTGTGGGGTGTCGTTTAATAGGTCTTCCAAAAAAAAAAAACAAGGATGTACTTAGTACATATCCCGAAGTCAAAAGGAAAACTATCTCAGTTAAGTAGACTTGTACGGAACCCTCAGTGCGCGAGTCCAACTAGCACTTGGTCAGTTTTTTTTAAGTATTTCCCGCCTTCAGTTCACGAGGACCTCAAGTTTTCACTAAGTACACCGAGCAGAAGTTTCCTTTCGATCTTCGTAGATACTTCGGAACCAGCCTAATTACCAACTCTTTGAAGTGTGTACGTCTACAGTCGTCTGCACTTACTATATTCATGCTAATGTTAATTATGATTTCATAAACACTCACGTACGTAATAATCAATATAATCCTCTTTTTGTAAGGGGGTTTAATAACCTGACATATACCTACTCGCAAGTCCGTATAATGCTATTATTTTACTTGCCTGGCCTTTCTTCACAAAATGAATTTGTTCTAGCCTAATTTATTTTATACCATTAGTAATTATTATTAGTAAGTATTGGAATTTTTTGTTATGTAAACATAATTATTATTGATGTAAATGTAAATTTATGTTATGATTGTTATTGTTGTAAGGCTTTATAAATAAATAAATTATTATATTATTATTATATTATATTATATTATTATATTCTTTATTTCTCCAGCTGACGCGTCATACAACAGTACATACATACCTGTAGTAAGTACTGTGAGTCAGTCATAATTTTCACTTTCAGATAACTTTATTTTTACGTAACGACAACATGAATTTGACAAGGTTCCTGCGCCAACCTACTTGCTTAATAAAATCGTGTTACTCGTCCCTTTCCGTTCATAGCAAGGTGAATTGTGATCCTGTGAGCTCGGATTGCTCTGCTTACGTTTATTGATAGATAAGAATCCTGATTTTATTGCTCGTAAACTGAGACGAGACGTCTTCCTGAGAACATAAAACTTCATGGAAATTCGTTTGAACTAGAATCTACATGCATGGTTGGTATATCTTCTTCGTAAAACCTACCGTTGCAGCGTTGTTTATATAATGTAATTCATTTTGGAATATTGATCTTATTGTAATGTTGATAATTGTATACTCTGTACATCATAACAGTTACATATTGAATACTAAAACGATATACAGTGAAACCTGGTTAAGTGGGACCTGGATAAGTGAGAAACCTCCATAGCTGGAACTCATGCTTAGGTCCCAACACTTTGGCACTGAATAACCTCCGGACGAGGAAAGCCTCTATATCTGGGATTTGTTCTTTCGATTTATCATCATAGTTACCTCTATAACTGAGACAGCGAGTATATAAATTGTATATGCATAAACCTCTGTAACTGAGATAACATTGTTAGTTTTACTCATTCTTATTCTACCCACAAATTCCACTTGCAATTCTAAGTACGTAAGTACAAATTTTGAGCTTGAGTTCAGTTCAGTTCAATGTATTTATTAATCAATTACCTTCAGTTTTAGTTTCGCTTTACTATCATACAGATGTTTAAATTTTAAAAATGCCAAAACGAAAGCTACAATCGTTATCATTACGTGAAAAACTGAAGTTAATATCCGTTTATGAAAGTGGGAAGACACGGGAAGAAGTTGAAGCGCTGAATTTTAATTAATTTATAAAAAATATATGTATATTTAATTAATTTTTTTTTAATGATCTCTCCTGTATAACTGAAATAACCTGTATTCTCACCTGTATTAATGGATAACCCTCTGTAAATGAGACAGACATTTATTTATACCTCTATATCTGAGACACTGGGTAAGTGGAATACCTCTATAAGTGAAACGATATTGCAGGGCCTCAAGTCTGCTATTGGTTATAAAAAATATCAATGCAGATATCCTATAGAGACTCAATAGAGACTCCATTGTGATTGGCCCAAAAACGGTAGTCCCTACGACTCACGGCCAGTCTCGATAAAATATAAATGCTATTGACACAGAGTGATCGTGACGTCATCTTGGCATATTATCAGTGTTGCCGCTTTTGTTAGAATTGTAAAGCCAGCATGCACGGATCGTCCGACTTGGGCTTAATTTGAAGATTTTTCACACTATTTATTTAAAAGTATAACTGTTTTATCTGATTCGATGCTTTTTAAAATCAATAAAAGACGTGTTATGGCATTTAAATATATTTTTCATATATTAAACTGGCTGTATAATTAAGACCATAGGCAAAAAAAAAACTCTATTGTCGTGTCGATTTGTTTGTTACACAGAGTAGGTAATATATATGGTTTTGTTTCTTATGTCAACTTTAACATTGTATCGTTTTGTTTTGTTTCGGTTTTCTCTGTTAGTTGTGGATAAAAAAACATACAGACGAATTCGTTCATTTCCCTGTTGAAAAGTGATCTCTTCGCGAAATTATCGCAAATATGGATTATTTATCGATGAATGTGCAGTTGTGCACGCTTTGAAAGCTGAATTAAGGAAAAGAGGCGCATAAATAAGCGGTCTCAAAGAGCACCTAATTCGGAGGTTAGTTTGTTTACTGTTTACAAACTTATTTTTTACCAAATGTATGCTTGTTTGCTTAGATAACAGTTATGTTTTTTCTTTTTACAGACACCAAGACTATGACCGTAACAGTAACTTGGTTGGAAACGTAGAGGACAGCATCACACAACAAAATGATTCAGTGTATACTGTTGAGTGGCCTTCAGAAACTTTGTATAGCAGTGTGAACACTAAAAATTAAACTCCAGATCTAGATATTGTAAAGTAAAGTAAAAAGTAAAAGTAAAATATGCTTTATTGCCAAAATAAAAATGACCTTACATAACTTATTCTACATTATAACTAATTATGACTAAGTTACATTATACTATTTTAGTTAAAACAAGTACTTCAATAAATTAAAATTTTCTTTTGGCAAATGGTGACATGCTCAGCATAAGTCGACGGAAAACTTGTCTTCGATCGACGCTGTTTTTCAGCATGCCCCAGTGTGTTTATTTAATTTACAAGATCCTTACAGTCTAACAGAGGCGCCTTGTAAAGTAAACTACAGAACTAAAAGAAGAATACAATTTCATGCACTTATTTCATAATCTTAAAAAAAAAACAATAATAATAAAAATAAATAAAACTTTTATAAATAAATCGGTATGTGTAACTGAGAATTTTGAATGAGTAGATAAGTATGAGTTAAATAATGTTTTGTGTATGTATCTGTGTTATATATATTATAGTTTTAAACAATGGAATTATACCTATTATGCAAATTTGGTGCTTTATAATATGTGTTGAAGTTTGTGTGAGTGAATTTTGATGAAAGTGTGTATTTTACTGTAGGGATTGTGTATACTAGATATTTAAAAAAAAAAATTAAATATTTAAAAAAATATATTAAACTGAGATAAATTAATAAGATTGATTTGGGTAAGCACTATATTTAGTTTAATTTCTTTTCAAAGTTATATGTTATATTAGCTAGGGATATTTGTTTATCTAAAATATATTTTTTCATATTATTTTTGAATGATAGATATGTCATGGCGGTTTGGATAGGGGGTGGTATGTTATTCCAGATTTTGGACGAGGCGTATTTAAAGGATCCTTTATAATTCTTTGTTTTATGCTTGGGGCAGGATATCATTTTACGGGTTTTACTACGCGTATAAATACCATGCGATTCTCCTTGCCACTCAATTTTATTATATAAGTATTCCGGCTTTTTATTGCGCACTACTTTATAGACAAGCCCGGCTAAATGAAGTTCCCTGCGACCTTGCATCTTTATAATTTTTTTATTGTTTAAATACGGTGTGATATGACTACGCTTGGGAATCGTGAAGCAAAACCTAGCACATGCATTTTGCACACGCTGTATTGCACGGCTGGTTTTTTCTAGCAGCCTAGGTCCGTATACTACGTCACAATAGTTAAAGATGGATAGAATTAAAGCTTCCGTTAGCATGATCCTTACTTCTTCAGTTAAGGGTCAGCAAGGGGTAATCGAGGGTTGGCATTGTCATAGAATTATGTAGTAAACGATGCTCTACAACCTTGAAAAAAATCACACAGGTAGCCGAAGAGTCTAGCTAGGTGCTGAATGATTCGAATTCAAGTAAATGATTATGGATAACTGTAAATAAAATTCAGAATATCACGAAAGACCAGAAAATCACACTCCCGTATTGTAACAACTGTGTCGTAATTATAAAGAATTTTCATATGATTTTTATCATATTATAAAGTTAAAGGCTTGGACTAGGCGCTAAATACCTTGTTTTTTTAATAAACACACACTTATTTTGTGTAAATTAATCCCAAACTTAAGCAATTTTTTTCCCTCAAATCTTCATACAAATATCTATGGCGGCTTTCTGTGTTATAAAATCATAAACACAAGTGACGTTTGACTCAGTTGGCCGCTGGCCTCCAAAGAAGGGTCACGTCGGTTTAGGTAGCACTGACAGCTCGCGATCTTATCGTGTACAAACACAAAATCACTGCACATTGGTTGTCATTGCACTTTTTCAACTTTTATGACACCAACATAATTTGATTTGAAATTGAGGAAGCATAAGTCTTTTATTATATTCAATACATTAAATTAGATAGTGGGTAATATTCTCGTGACATTACAGTCTCGTAAAAGTCTGATGAGGAGCAGGAATATAGCGAATGGATCTAAGTGATGACAATACGCAGGAACATTAGGTTAAGGATCAAAAATACAGTCTCATGGTGCTGGTGGAGGTATGGTCTCGTGAGGATCTGATGAGGGCAGTAACACGGTGGTGGCTCAATTTTATTTCAAAGATGTTAATAGCTAAAAGCATCGACTTTGGGCTATTAAGTATATTTTTCAGAGAGAGAGAAAGATATTTTATTTTTCCTCTGGATGAGTTAGGTTTACTGGGTTTACTAAGTTCATTCTGTTAATGGCACCAAGTTGTTATGTGTTCATAAGTAATAATTATTGATTAACAAAATGCTGTTGGTTCTCCACGAAAATGTAAAAATAAAAATAATATAAATAAAAATAAATTCATAACGTAAAATTGTCAATGACGGAATTTCTTCTATAGACAGTAGTTACTAAAAAAAACCAACGATAGATTGCGTGATTTGAAGATAAAGATAAAGATACATTTATTCGACACATAGACAGCAACAACAAAAAAAATAAAAATATGGATTTAAAGAAAATGAAATACATACTTATACAAAACAACAAGGACAAAAAAAATAGAACATGAGACAAAAACAAAAATACAGACAAAATAAAAAACAATAACACAACGGCTTGCTGTCCGGAGTGTCAAAACGGCACCAGCTCAGCATGTGCTGTGGACAGTAAGGCCACAGCACTTGATTGATCGGCGAGCTGAGCACCAAAATCAAGAAAATATTCAAAGTTTCCATCCTCGCTTTTCACGCACACACATCACAAACTCATACATACCTTGTTCTAGGAGCAGTGTCTACCCTGCTGCATTTCCATGACCACTTATCACTAGTGTCCCACCGGTTTCGGTGCTCAGCGGAATAGCACCATTAACCATTATTATTCTGAGATATCATCACTTTTTATTCTGAGTTACCCAACATAAAATCACGCTATCTATTGAAATCTTTTTTTTAAATTAGGTTTTGTCTATGGTGTAATCCCCAAATTTAAGGGTAAAAGCTAAATAATTATATTTTAACCTTTTTTATACCTATTATATTAAAAGACCTATTCAACGATACCCTACCTACACCATCAAAATAACCGGAAAAAATATCAGCCCCAATTTACTTGTATGGGACAGGGAGTACCACAATATTTTTTTTGGGGTACTCCCCATCTATGCGAAATGACAGCTTAATATCTTTACCCGTTTCTGAGAAAAAGGGCGGTGACAGACAGTCAGTCAGACAGGCGGACAACAAAGAGATCCTATAACGGTTGCTTTTTTCCTTTTGAGGTACAAAACCCTAAAAATAAGAAAAAATATTATGCTGCTACCAAAAAATGTACTTACAGGTATTGAAAAAGCGGTATATACTAAACAAATTATAAACAAACAAAAAGGTATTTTGTTTGTTTATAATTATATATTTTTATTTGTAACTTTTTAGTTGTTTTTATTTAATGAAATTTTACGTCAGTAGTTCATGATCATTTTTTATTTCAATAATTTTGTTGTTATTTAAATAGGTACCTTCAATATGCATATTTTTGTAATGTGAAAATCAAGCCCTTTCATTTGATACCTTACACGGCAATGTTGAATTATTATTTTTTCGATCATCACGTTATGTGCTCTAGAGGGTGCTATGTACATTTTAATGTAACGTCACATAAACTATAACCATCGCGCAATCAATACGCGTCTAACAATACTTCATACATAAAAAATTATCAAGCCGTTTAGGCTACAGGAGGAAACAAAGAAACAAACATACATACATACAATCAAAAAACATTACCTTCCTCCTTCGGCAGTCGGGTAAAAAGGAGTAAGACAGGGGGTCATTCTGAACTTTTGTTCTACGAGTTTTGGAAATTAACAAAAAAAACCTTTTTCATAGAAACTTTGTTGGACACGTGACTTTTTACCATGGAAAACGAATATTTTTTTTCGCGAATTTGCAAAACTCGTAGAACAAAAGTTGTTCAGAATGACCCCTTGACTCATCCCCTTTCGGCTTAGTATAGCCCTTTTGCGACACTATGAATTTACTTTGCTTCGTCGTCGGGGTTCAGTTGGCTGGAGGATGTCCGAAACTTATTATCTACACTTTAATACTTGTAGTTACCTTTCTACAAGTAAATACCACATTTGTTTGAAAAAGCTAATCGGGTTCCGAGTATGGAGTAAAGTGGCACTCCTATTAATTTCTACTCTTTCCTGGTGCCTACCAGTGTAAGTAAAAATTATACTTAAGTACCCTAAAATCACCCAAAATGTACTTGAACATAATTTTCAATAAAGTTGGCGAGTAAAAGTTTATCGAACCACTGTGCAAACTTACATGTGTGCGTGTCACTGCGTGTGCTGTGTGAAGAGCATTGCAAACCCAAATTTGGCGCGGCACGTCACCCTGTACGGGCCCTTAAATAGCTTCTAATACCGTATAAAACCTTTAGACGGAAAAAAGCTGTTCTTATTTTTTGGCTTATGTGCTCCTCGAAACGTAGTTCACTGTCCATCAGTAAGCCCAGATTCTTTGCGTGATTAACTCGCTCGATCATAATGCCATTTATTTTTAAGTCCGGTGCATATTTTATAATTTGTTCACACTGTCGTTTTGTGCCTAAAACTAGGTATTTTGATTTTTTTGGGTTAAGGACTAGTGCGTTTTTTTTTGTCCATTCATAAATTTTCCCTAAGTCCTCATTTATAAGCTGCACAGCTTCTAATGTTTTTTGGTGCTTAAAAGAATAATAAACTTGGGTGTCATCCGCGTATAAATGAATTTTACAGTGTTTGATGTTTTTTATGAGGTCAGTTGTATAAAGAATAAATAATAAAGGACTTAGTATTGATCCCTGCGGGCATCCTCGTGGTATGATTTTCTGTTGTGATTTTTTGAGCTCTCCCTTACCATCCTCAGTAACAACAAACTGTGTTCTATTACGTAAGAATGAACTAAACCAGTCGCGAGCCGCATGTGAGATGCCATAATAGGACATTTTTGCCAAGAGGAGCTCAGCACTAATACAGTCGAACGCACGGGAAAAATCTAGTAAAACTAGGATGCTACCATCACCTACATCAGCTGACGCAATTATATTGTCTGTTACTTCAGCTAGGGCAGTAGCGGTGCCATGTTGCGCACGGAAACCTGACTGAATAGCTGGTAGAATAGTTGAATTTTCAAGAAATTTGGTTAACTGCGTACAGACCACTCGCTCTATAATTTTAGACATAACCGGTAGTATACTAATTGCTCTTAAATCATTGAGTTGCTTTACCGATGATGATTTTGGTAGTGGCTTTATTTTAGCGACCTTCCAATCACCAGGAAATATTTTATCATTAATAGAAACATTTATTATTCGTGTGATGATTGGAAGGGTAACTGGAAGGGTCATTCGCGACATTTCTGCTGTGACTGTGTCCCAACCTGCGGCATTTGTTGTTATTGCACGTATGATTTTAGAAACTTCATCCATGTTAGTGTTATGCAGATTAAAATCGTCTGATCCAAAACGGTTATGTTTATAATAATTTAGCAAATTTTCATCTATATTGCTGTCACCCGGAACATCCAAAAAAAAATTGTTAATGTCGTCTGGATTACTTAGATTAGGTGGAATATCTGGCAAGGTTGAATTACCAAGAACTGATGTCTTTTTAAGATATTTCCACATTTGTTGTGGCTTGTGTTTGTTTTTATTGACGTAATGAGAAAAAAACGCTTCTTTCTCACGTCTCAGTGCACTAGTGAAAAATAAGTGAAAAATATGGTCACCCATATTTTTCATATCCTTGTAGTATGCGAAATGCGATTCTTTTTGGGTACGATTTGCTCGATGAAGCGCTTTATCGCGTAGTGACATCATTAATTTAATATTATCAGTAATCCAGGGACTAGGGCTTTCTTTAATTTTGACTTTCTGTAGTGGTGCATGTTTATCAAAAATTAAATTCAATAAATAGTTAAACACTTTTACCATATCGTCTATATTATCCTGTTCGTTCACGTCCTCCCATGGCATAGCATGTAGATCTTTAAGAAATAAGTCATTATCGATTTTATTCATGGCCCGTATCCATTTAAAAACTGGTGGAATTGGCGGTTTTTTAATATTAAATTCGGTCATCACCAGACCATGGTCACTTAAAATATGGTTATGGTGTACACTCACAGATTTGCAGATGTCTCGACTGTCAGTTATTACAAGGTCTAACAGGGTGGATGTTCCATTTTTAACTCTTGTTGGCTCCTGAACTAGTTGGAATAGATTTTGTTGCTTGAAAAATGATAGTAGTTCAGGGGCCGCATCCACGTTAGGTTTAAGTAACGAGTAAGTTTGTCACCAATGAGTAACTACTTTGGAATTTATGCACAGTGTACGGTGGCCTGCGCCTAAAAGTATACAGGCGGAGTTTTTAAAATAGCGATCCCTGATGATGAAGGGACCAGCTACATCTGTTATAAATCCGGGGACGTGTTGTGTGTGATGTGTGTAGCAGTGGTGTTTATGTGGATGTGCTTGAGCAGCATGTGAGCTTGAGATCGCTATTTTAAAATCTCCGCCTGTATACTTTTAGGCGCAGGCCACCGTACATACCATCGCTCTTACGGTGAATGAAAACATCGTGATAAAACCTGCATATCTAGATTTTCGAACCCACAAACCTGCAGAGGACCAGCGTGGTAGGAAATGGTCCAAGCTTAGGAGTGGAGTTTAGACCTTAAGGCGATATGCACAAAGGCTCCATTCGAGTGAGCTAGGTGCAGGTACTGACACCCTCACAAATAATAGAATACTTAGTATACTATACTACCATTATTTAGTTTCAACTAACAACTCAACCAGCATTCATTGTGTGGATTACTAATGTGTTATATTTTTTGTATAGCAGTGTGTTTAAACGGAAAGGATAAATAAAAGTTAAATCAGTGTGTAACTCTTTTATTTTTATTGTATTTATTAAATGCCTAATCCATATTTACATTATGTTCTTTCTGAAATTGGTTATAATGATTTTCACAAACACGAGATTGTCGGATTATAATTATTTCACAAGCCACTGTTTTAGAACAGTTTTATTACTTGGTAACATATGTCCTCCTTTTCTTTCCGAACATAACGGATCTGCACAACAATGCGGGATAGTAACTCGATATGATGATAGTTATTTTATAATTAATAAGCTTATAAGATTCAAGATTTTAAAACTTTATTGAGAACCTGCTCCTTTTTTCGGAGTATGTTAAAAATATGGCTAAGAGAATAATGCAATGAGTATCTGAAACGTATAATAAGTATACCTAAGTATTTGATAGTCTTCTACCATCCAGGGCCCCAAGTCTACTAAATGCATTAGAGTATAATTGTATGTCGATTGTATGTCGACAGCGCAAAATTACACATTTGGCAGTCTTGTATTTTTTAAGACCATAGTGTCAGCTCGATGGAAGTTGGATGGAAGCCACTCATAATACATTGAACAACACGCTAGTCCACTGACAAGTGCCACACCGATATCGTCTCTCGGGTGACAATTTGCGTAGTCCACTATTTATTGACGTTTCCGTCAGTTGCTTCATTACGGTTTATCTGTCAAAAATTACCATTCTGAGGCCATTGAGCAGATACACCTAATATACACGTATTATTCAGATGTTGTCATAATGGATCGGAATTATAATTTAAAGAAGAATGGCGAAACCTGACCCGCTTTGCATAAGTTAGCAGCCACTAACCAAACCTATTTTAAGTTATTGATAAAAATGTCTATTATCAGTGAAAAATATTTAAAAAAATCTAAACCATGGGGTTCTTGAGATATTAGGGTTAAAAAGTAAATTAATTAAATATATTTTTTTCGTTAAATAAGATATTGATGAATGGTACACGCACAAATAAGTTTTATAATCTAAATCATGGGATTCCCAATACATAGCGCATCACAAAATGTATTACATGATTTTATTTATGCAAATAATATCATAATTATTTTTGCACATTTCACACTCAGAAACCAATTTTTAAAAAGAGACCAATTTCAAAAATTATTTCATTCTTTTCAAGTTCCCGTTATCCCGAAGTATTATAAAATACTTTTTATCCAGGAATTCCCACGGGAACACTTTTAAAATCAATTTTTAGCTCGAGGGTAACATCTAGTACAGTAGAAAGACTTGATCTTTCATCACCTATATCTTCGTTCTCCCATGCCTCATAATAATAAAATTAATACCAGTATATGCTGTAGTCACGGACTACACATCAGTGTATGTTTCATCAATGGCCGCTCTGGGTCATGGCGCCATAGAGAAATGGCCATTCTCCTTTGCGGTGGGAAATGCTAATATTAGCAGACAGAGTGGACAGAGGTCGGCGGGAGTTGAAGGAGCGGCGTCGAAATCGCGCCTTCATGAGCCGGAATGTCGATCCTCTCGTGAGTTTGCCGGACTCGGAGTTTGTGAGGACATTTCGCCTCAGTAAGCATGTGGTGAAGGAGATTGCCGCGGATTTAACTCCCCTGATAGCCAAAGAACGCAGGAAAGATGGTATATCTATGAAGGTTTGGAGCCGTCTATAATTTGGCAAAAAATTGTTCTGAACTGGATGGTAGAAGACTATCTAATACTTAGGTATACTTATTATACGTTTCAGATACTCATTGCATTATTCTCTTAGCCATATTTTTAACATACTCCGAAAAAAGGAGCAGGTTCTCAATAAAGTTTTAAAATCTTGAATCTTATAAGCTTATTAATTATAAAATAACTATCATCATATCGAGTTACTATCCCGCATTGTTGTGCAGATCCGTTATGTTCGGAAAGAAAAGGAGGACATATGTTACCAAGTAATAAAACTGTTCTAAAACAGTGGCTTGTGAAATAATTATTATCCGACAATCTCGTATTTGCGAAAATCATTATAACCAATTTCAGAAAGAACATAATGTAAATATGGATTAGGCATTTAATAAATACAATAAAAATGAAAGAGTTACACACTGATTTAACTTTTATTTATCCTTTCCGTTTAAACACACTGCTATACAAAAAATATAACACATTAGTAATCCACACAATGAATGCTGGTTGAGTTGTTAGTTGAAACTTAATAATGGTAGTATAGTATACTAAGTATTCTATTATTTGTGAGGGTGTCAGTACCTGCACCTAGCTCACTCGAATGGAGCCTTTGTGCATATCGCCTTAAGGTCTAAACTCCACTCCTAAGCTTGGACCATTTCCTACCACGCTGGTCCTCTGCAGGTTTGTGGGTTCGAAAATCTAGATATGCAGGTTTTATCACGATGTTTTCATTCACCGTAAGAGCGATGGTATGTACGGTGGCCTGCGCCTAAAAGTATACAGGCGGAGATTTTAAAATAGCGATCTCAAGCTCACATGCTGCTCAAGCACATCCACATAAACACCACTGCTACACACATCACACACAACACGTCCCCGGATTTATAACAGATGTAGCTGGTCCCTTCATCATCAGGGATCGCTATTTTAAAAACTCCGCCTGTATACTTTTAGGCGCAGGCCACCGTACACTGTGCATAAATTCCAAAGTAGTTACTCATTGGTGACAATATCTAGATCTGGACTTTAATTTTTAGTGTTCACACTGCTATACAAAGTTTCTGAAGGCCACTCAACAGTATACACTGAATCATTTTGTTGTATGATGCTGTCCTCTACGTTTCCAACCAAGTTACTGTTACGGTCATAGTCTTGGTATCTGTAAAAAGAAAAAACATAACTGTTATCTAAGCAAACAAGCATACATTTGGTAAAAAATAAGTTTGTAAACAGTAAACAAACTAACCTCTGAATTAGGTGCTCTTTGAGACCGCTTATTTATGCGCCTCTTTTCCTTAATTCAGCTTTCAAAGCGTGCACAACTGCACATTCATCGATAACTAATCCATATTTGCGATAATTTCGCGAAGAGATCACTTTTCAACAGGGAAATGAACGAATTCGTCTGTATGTTTTTTTATCCACAACTAACAGAGAAAACCGAAACAAAACAAAACGATACAATGTTAAAGTTGCCATAAGAAACAAAACCATATATATTACCTACTCTGTGTAACAAACAAATCGACACGACAATAGAGTTTTTTTTTTGCCTATGGTCTTAATTATACAGCCAGTTTAATATATGAAAAATATATTTAAATGCCATAACACGTCTTTTATTGATTTTAAAAAGCATCGAATCAGATAAAACAGTTATACTTTTAAATAAATAGTGTGAAAAATCTTCAAATTAAGCCCAAGTCGGACGATCCGTGCATGCTGGCTTTACAATTCTAACAAAAGCGGCAACACTGATAATATGCCAAGATGACGTCACGATCACTCTGTGTCAATAGCATTTATATTTTATCGAGACTGGCCGTGAGTCGTAGGGACTACCGTTTTTGGGCCAATCACAATGGAGTCTCTATTGAGTCTCTATAGGATATCTGCATTGATATTTTTTATAACCAATAGCAGACTTGAGGCCCAGTTCAGAACAATTTTTTGCCAAATTATAGACGGCTCCAAACCTTCATAGATATACCATCTTTCCTGCGTTCTTTGGCTATCAGGGGAGTTAAATCCGCGGCAATCTCCTTCACCACATGCTTACTGAGGCGAAATGTCCTCACAAACTCCGAGTCCGGCAAACTCACGAGAGGATCGACATTCCGGCTCATGAAGGCGCGATTTCGACGCCGCTCCTTCAACTCCCGCCGACCTCTGGAAACGTCAATAAATAGTGGACTACGCAAATTGTCACCCGAGAGACGATATCGGTGTGGCACTTGTCAGTGGACTAGCGTGTTGTTCAATGTATTATGAGTGGCTTCCATCCAACTTCCATCGAGCTGACACTATGGTCTTAAAAAATACAAGACTGCCAAATGTGTAATTTTGCGCTGTCGACATACAATCGACATACAATTATACTCTAATGCATTTAGTAGACTTGGGGCCCACAGGACCCTTGAAGTCTCACTTAACCAGGTTTCACTGTATAAAAATCTTATCTACAAAAACTACTGAGCATAAAAATTCAATCATAATCCAAGATTTACAAAGCTCATTGTATAAAGGGGGATATTCGAAAGAATCTGCAAATGTCCGGAAGATAATGAAATTATCTGGCGCACATTTCCAATTCATTAAGTCCTTCGACAAAGTGAGGTTCGCAGCAAAACTTCCCTTTTAGAGAGCGGAGAGAAATTGAAAAACCACTGCTAATCTCCTTTGAGTTCTAAAGTAGGATCGCCGTAGTGCCTTATAGGAAATTGCATTGTTTCTCGACACTACATTGGTTTTCTCTATCCGGTGTTAAAATAAGGTTTTTGTTTTCTAAGCTCTCTAATAATTCTTTTATTGTTAAGTATATTTATATTTATTATACTTACGTTTAACTTCACTATATAACAAGTATTTCAACTAATGCCTATATAATAGGTAACATGGTTGGACAGGTAGCCTCGCTGGATCTACATTATGAGCAAGGTAAGGTGGCCGTGGCTACGTTTCTATTATTTTTTTAATTAAAATATGTCTATTTCTTGTAACAGGGTGAAGTTTCATTTACATACCTATATTAATCAATTTCCAATTAAGAGTAGAAAAGCGGTAAAATTGGGAACATTTCGCAACTTACCTGAGCCAGCCGAGCTCCAATCGGGTTTACAATTGATTACGACAAGGTCCTCCAGTGTCACCGCGACCATTAATTCCGTAGAACTGTGTTAGAGCACACCTTTCGTGTTCTATCTTTCTGCCGAAAAATATATTAATTACTAAGTGTAGTTATTAGGTAGGTACTTAGATAAAAAAAATTGTTTGAGGTATTTCTTAGTTTTATTACCTATTTAATTCTATGTTCTGTCTGCACCCACTTTTCACTAGTCTTTTTAGAGTGACAGTGACAAACACTGAACTAAGGTTAGTCTTCTGAAAAACACCCTCTTTATAACTTTATTAATGATTGGTCAAGTACATAACTTGCAAGCGGCAAGCGAATCTGAAATAATCAGAATAACTATGTAAGTATATAACTAATATAAAGGTATATACAGGGTGATTGGTAAGTCGATGTATTCCTTCAAATGGGTTATAGACGAAGGCATTTCCAGTCGATTGAACCCCATAATGCATTATCCGAAACTCAACCATTTCTGAGTTATTTAAGTTTTAAGTTTTTTTTTATAATTTTGCCAAAATTTATTTTTAAAAGCCAAATATTTAAAAAACTAACCATTTTATTAATACTTTTTTTATTGTTTTGCATCAGTGACATCCTAGTCAACTAATTATAATCATTAAATTCGCAATATTCAACTTAATTTAGACACAGTGCTTCAAAATAATTGAAACATTAAGGAAATGTTTCAAAAGGTGAAATCAATAATGCTTAATTAAAAATAATTTTATCTGAAAAATTTTCAGGCACTACAGCTTAAAAACATAGTCAATTTATAAGCTTTAAAATGACATATTTCAATCTAAAATAGATTAAGGTAGGTATGACCAAGATATAGCCAAAAAAGCACCACACGGTTAGCCGAAAGTACTTTAACACACTATCGGACAAGCATTATTTCGGTGAAGCAACCTTGTCGCTGATCTGTGCTTTTGAGGAACCGCTTCAATTATTTTGAAGCACTGTGTCTAAATTAAGTTGAATATTGCAAATTTTATGATTATAATTAGTTAACTAGGGTGTCACTGATGCAAAGCAAAAAGTATTAATAAAATGGTTAGTTTTTTAAATATTTGGCTTTTAAACATAAATTTTGGCAAAATTATAAAAAAAAATTAAAACTTAAATAACTCAGAAATGGTTGAGTTTCGGATAATGCATTATGGGGTTCAATCGACTGGAAATGCCTTCGTCTATAACCCATTTGAAGGAATACATCGACTTTCCAATCACCCTGTATATCTACTTACCACCCTTATAATGATGCAGTTCCCATTACAATACAAACTCGTATTAATTTGATATTGATATGGCTGTGTTTGTTTCCATTGCCCATTCACATGCAAAAGAAAGGAATTGGCTCACCCTCCAAGATTGGGCGCACTCATGGAAAACTAATAAAATCGAATTTCAGGTGAATTTTCCATGTTTCCGACGCACATGAAAGCTTCCTGAAGAATTCAATACAAATTTTACTGCGAATGTAAGATATGCTATGAAAGGTTAGCGTTCTAAGAAAACTCGGATATAATATGTAGTTACTTACGTAACTATTCGAATAGATAGGTATAAACTACCTACTAGGAAATTACTGTTTAAGATGTTCCAAATTCGTACTTACATTATTGTTATCATTAAATTAAAAAATAATAAGTAAGTAGAAAAAAACATTCGTAGTCAGAAAATTAAGTTTTAAAATTTTATATCTGCATCTTTTGCCAAACATTTAAATTTGTTTGGAACGGAACATTCAGCAGCTGTAATAACCGCTTTCGGCGTTTAATAAATAATTGCAGGATAATCATCATTTCCATTTTAATTAAAAGACTTAAAGTAAAGATAATTATTTGTTTTATTCGTTATTTTACAGAATGTGGCAGATAATCCCTACGAGATTGAAGATTATACACTCACGAGCAATGAAAAAGTTCCAGTGACGTAGCACCAAATTACTTCTAAACGGAAAAAGCAATATTAAAGTCGGGTATAGAATAATGGTATACCCGGTTTTGGACCAGGCATGGGGTAAAACCGTAAAAAGTTAAGATTTAGAAAAACATTATTATTATTAATTAGAATAGTTTAAACATTGATTTTGTTGAGCAAGACTGTTAATTATAAGGCATAGTAAGCAAATTTTAATAAAGTTGATTAAAACTCCTTAATTTTGATTTTTTATTAATTATTTTCCTTAGCGTCCCGGTCTTACCCCACATTCCCCTACATTTAACAGCGCATTAGAATATGACCAGCTAAAATAATATACATAAAAAAAATATTATAATTGAGGCCGTTAGTTGTCAGAATGGAACTTCTTCATTGCTCACTAGCGTTTATTCATATTAATTATGGTTTTGTTCCAACTACTTATACATACGTCTGTATAATACAAATAATGGGTGATATGTATGTAGGTAAGTAAATTGAATTATGATACAAAATAGAGAAGTATACAAAAGAAGATATGGGTTATTTAATTATGTAGGTTCTACACACGTTCCCAATAAAATTCTACAATAGGTTCGTCTTTTTGGATTAAAATACATACATTAAACTTCAAATATATTAAGGTTACCATAACATTAACATCCCTCATTTCTTTATAATTAATTGACAATCTGAATAAAAATAAACTTTCTATAAAATATAAGAACTAAAAATGTTTTAAATGGTTACCGCTTTTTTTTTGTTTAAATAAACGGATTTCTTGTTAAGTAATTTAGAATACCTACCTTTAAAGGACTATCAAATATACACATATCTGAATCAGGAGTCAGGAGCCCAAAGGGCAATAATGAGGACTTAAGTAATAAATTTTAAGATTAATAGCTGTGACCTATCTCAGTTGAATAAACCCGAAACCTTTGCATAATAGATTTTCTATATAACATTTCACTATAGAAGCTAGTGATTAATTTTCACGGGTTAGATAAGGTTACATTTTTATTACGTAACTAACAATTTTAACATTGTATATGTAAGAAAAAAAATGTTTGGACGAAATTTATGGAAATAAAATATTTTCTGTTTTATTCTTAGACTGGTTTTACAGTCATGCTTGAAGCTGGACTTAAACCTAAAATTGAATAATTTCCAATGATTTCAATATAATAAACGTAAAACCATCCTACAGATAAGTTAATAAATATAATAATTCTCAAATACCATGAACTTATTTAACACTAAGCCGATAGGACTCCGTAATATGTTTATAACAACTTTTGTTGAGGGAAATTTGCAAAACAATATCTAAAAAATAATTGAAGACCCCATACTAAGAATGTAAGAAAATATTAAATAATACCTATATAAAATCGTTTGTTTAAGAAATTCTCCAAGAATAAAAGTTGTTTAGAAGGACGAGTTGGTTCTTGCTTGACTTTAAATACCGGAACTCCGGTAGTTATACAATACTTAATTATTTATTTGATGTTTACAGAAATAATTATTTATACCTTAATTACATGATTTTTTTGACCATATCATTACATATTTATACAATGTTTGTAACAATTATGAAAATACCTAAAAGCAAGGGCAAGGCTTTTCAGGATTACAAAGATATAGGTAGGTTAATTGCTATAAACTATATTTTAAATGAAATCGAAATCTTTAAAGGTAACAAGAGCCTTATGGTTACGATTTCGTTTTTCAAAACTGGTAGGTATATTCGTTTGACATAATAGAAACAACTAGGACCTAGGTATATAAACACCTATTTAACACTACATATTTACATTACCATATTTTTATGGTCTTCGACCCTTATACGTTTATTATAGACTACAATCATTAATAATAATGATAAACTTGAATTAACAAATTAAAAATAATAACCGATTAAAAACAAAATAGCCTTTTTTAAAACTCATTTTTTTTTAATAATTTCGCGAAATACAACTTCTATCAAAGCAAATAAATAACGTAAGAAATACATTTTCAGTAAAACACCACGTAGTTTTTTTTACTATCACAGGATGCTCTGAGCTCATTCATTTATATAAGTAAATAATAAAAATATAAACCACAATTCGTTCATCACTTACACCTACATTTGGAATTCATTTAGAAAAGCTCCACGTTCAAACATTTGAGCAAATATACATTTACAATTCAAACAAACGGCTACATTTAATTGAGTAAAAAAACATAATTTTTAGGTAGAATAATTATAAAATGTACATAGGTACATACCTACATAGTACCTTTCAACTTTTAACACAGTCGCTGATTTTAACTACGAACATTTTTTGGCAAGAGTTATTTTAATAACTTTGTTGTACGGTAACTTATGACTTATTAAGGAACAATATTTATTAAACTGTATGTAACGTGTAAGCCATAATGACGCTAAAATGACTGGATAATTTTAATATTTAGAGGAACTTATGAGCATACACCTACAATTATTATTTACAAAATCTTCATCCAGTCGAACCACATTCTCATTTCAACCATAACTTGAGTAACGCACAAAAATAACTACATATTTTGAAAAACACTATTTTCCTAAAATAACTTGTTTTTTACGCGGGAAACAGTTGTCCTGTCAGATACGCAACTGTCAGATGGGAGAAGATGGCGGCTCCGAGCAGCATCGTGCTTTGGTCGACGGCCGCCGCTTTTCCAGGCAACCCGCATTCTTGTCCTCTATACTCCAAGCAGAAGTTCTAAAAGATAAAGAGAAAAAACTTAAATAAATGAAATATATGTATAAAAAGTAACAGCGTTGTACAGGATGTTAAATAAAGGGTAAGCCGAAAGGGGGTCAGGTGTCGCAGGAAGAAGAATATACCACATGTATTTTAGAATGATGAGCAGAGTCACCCCCTTTCCGCTTACTATACTATTTTAGCAACATCCTGTTGAAATCTTCGTGATACACACAAGAAAGGGTGAGCTTCATAATGCATTGTCTCATTGTCCGTGTCCAAGAGTGAACAACGTACTAAAGGTTGAAGAGGGGTGATAAAAGGATGGGAAGCGGAAATTTCATTATAACATTTTATTGAGAGTCAGTTAAGAGCCATCATCATCGCAATTCCGCTTTCGAACGCTTTGCAGTTAATTAAAAAGTATACTATACCGCACGTGAATTCCATTAAAATATCTGAAATGCAGTTACACAGCAGGTCAAGTTATGTGATATTAAATTAACATACATTTTGTGACGATAAACCAATTTGAGTGTGACAAAAACGTTGACGAGTGAAATGTTGAACGCGTGCATTCTCGCACGATCCAGATTATTCGATATGATGCATGACTATTTATTCAGTTCGCCGGATAAACTGCAAAATTACTTTTTACTCAAAATGGAATACACGATTTCAATTTCCGTTTTCAATCATGAGTGTTTATATCTTGAACAGACTTCTGCATTAAATAGTGACATGGATGGTGAAAAAAAATCAGTATAAGTTCTGCGAATAAAAAATATCAAAACTGTAAAGCGCCACTATCTCCAGAACTATTATCTGTTGTTTTTTTTTACTTTAATCGAAAATTTGGGGATTCTAGATCACATACATGCATGTATAAGATATACATATACATGTACCTAGTGTTGATGACTATGGTCAGCACCCACAGATACCCCGGATACCATTAGTGGCGGGCCTAGCGCCACATCCTCGGTTTGTAGTGTTGGAGCTAAACTTGTCACTCGCACTTGCGGCGCTGGGAGTCATTTGCCAACTCCACTAAATGGAACGTTCTAGATGTTAATTACTGTCCACAAGACACATTAGTTTACTTGCAAGTTTAAGGTTCTACGCTTCGGGCGAAATTGCTTTGATAACTTAGCCGCGTCTAGGAATGAATTGTTTATCTCGCGGCGCGAAGCTGCGGATTCCATTCAAGAACTTAAGAGAACAACGAAAAAAATCTACTTAAATACACTTCGATGTTGGTTGACAATTATGTCTGAGACCGGCTGGATATTTCACCTTTCTTACTTAATAACGAGTTATTTAATAAACATTAAGATCAAAGTGTTTATTTAATACTTTCAATGTTCATTAACGTGTTTATGAAACGAAAATTAGGTACCTTTAATATAACACCTTTTTTTTAATATTATAGCATACCTATCCAATCAACAATGAATCATTAATCATTGCAATTTAAATCTATAAAACAATCGCAGTGATCACCGAAAATGTGGTCAAATGTAAATGGAATCTGTCACGCACAGCCCATTACATATCGGATTATACTTATTTCGACTAACCAAAAAATATGTCATCATTTTCATTGATGAATTCGCGCAGTTCAATATTTAATTAAATGCATCGCCATTCAAATGTCAAAGCTGTGGTGAATTAACCACATCAACTCCCATTCCCGCACTCGTATTTCTTTGGATTGGCATTTCAATAAAATAAATATTGAATTGATAACACTCACGCCAATAATCTCTTGCGAGGTAGGCAGAGACTACATTGCTATTTCTTCGCTTCTTTTTAACCCGACGGAAAAATAGGGGTGTTAAAAGTTTAACGTGTCTGTGTATCACGGTAGCATAGTTTCCTAATGGCTAATCCGATTTCCTTTTTGTTTTGACGTAATTCCCACACTTGGCAAGTTTAAGACAGAACTAACACATATTACGTTAAAAATAGCTCCCTATTCAACAACTAAATAGAATACCTTCAAAGCTACCTAAACAAGCGAAGCCCCTACTGCTGAGCGCAAATATTCAGTTTCACTTCGGCAACGCGCAGGTATCTGATAAATACTAATTTACGATTCCACTTCACATGCCGGGGCACGCTTCACTCTGCCCCGCTCTGTGTTTCAACCCTCAGAGTGAAACTGACTGAAAAGCAGAATACCTCGTATACTTAGCTGAATAATACGGTGCAGAAATATTGAAAAGGTAGGTCGTAAATTCTTCTTCTTCTAAGCGTGTCTGAATACCTACATTTCCAAAATTGTTTCCAATTTTGTACTTAACTAATCAACTCATTATTACCACCTAATCCCACATGTAATAATTACATTTGAATTTGAAAATTGAATTCGGTAGCGGTCATGAGCAGTACATGCCAGGTGTAAGGGCACGCGGGGCATAATATGTGATGTAAGATGCACCGTTACTTGTAATGTAATCATGTTTCTAAGCCCGAGAGCTAAGTTTGTCCTCCTCAACATCTATCCTGAACTGAAACTTCATGCTAAAGTTTATTAAAGCACTGATTATGAGATGATTCTGACCTGATCTGCTCTAGCTTCGTATATCACAAAATAATAACAATAACATAAGCTATGAAACGTTACGCATAGGCTTTACAGGATAGCCTGTAAGCCTGTAACATTTAACACCTCGCACTACTCATTGTTAAGCGAATTAAAGTTGTTTATAGGTATTTTGGTTTTTGTTGTACAGTGAAACCTGGTTAAGTGGGACCTGGATAAGTGAGAAACCAACACTTTGGCACTGAATTACCTCTGTTTGTGGGACGAGGTAAGCCTCTATATCTGGGATTTGTTCTTTCGATTTATCATCATAGTTACCTCTATAACTGAGACAGCGAGTAAATTTTATATGCATAAACCTCTGTAACTGAGATAACATTGTTTGTTTTACTCATTCTTATTCTACCCACAAATTCCACAGGTAATTCCAAGTACGTAAGTACAAATTTTGAGCTTCAGTTCAGTTCCGTTCAATGTTCAACCTTCAGTTTTAGGATCTTTTTACTATCATACAGATGTTTAAATTTAAAAAAATGCCAAAACGAAAGCTACAATCGTGATCATTACGTGAAAAACTGAATTTAATATCCTTTTATGACAGTGGGAAGACACGCAAAGAAGTTTGTGCTGAATTTTAAAGAATGAATAAAAAATATATATTAAATTAATTTTATTTAATGATTGCACCTGTATTTCTGAAATAACCTGTATTCTCACCTCTATTAATGGAACCCTCTGTAAATGAGACAGATATTTATTTATACCTGCATATCTGAGACACTGGGTAAGTGGAATACCTCTAAGTGAAACGATATTGCAGGACCCTTGAAGTGTCACTTAACCAGGTTTCACTGTATTATATTTATAGTACCTACAGCGCAGCCAAGTTGTCTATAAAATTATGAAAATCTTTTTTTATCAGCCTAGCCTACTTATCTAAGATTTTCAAAGCATGACCGAAACCCGTGGTGAAAAGATCAGTCTTTACGTCTTACCTTACGTACGTCATACCTATAATATTAATACGTCACTGGGGACCGGTTCAATTCAATGTTTTCTGGCTCAAATGTACTCGTATGTTCGATACTTAAAAAAATATCCTCATAACTCTCTCAAGCTTGCTTGTGTTGGAGTGTTGGTGTCCACCAACCCGCACTAGGCCAGCGTGTTGGACAAGGCTTAAACCCTTTCTTCATTGGAAGGAGACCCATGCCACAGCAGTGGAGACGTGATGGATTGTGATGATGATATCTTAATTACCTTAATGATGTTGGAGGCCATTCTCTTGAGGAATGCGCTGGTGAAGAGAGCCGCCTCGTCCCCGCACGCCGCTTGCACCGTCTGCTCCGAACACACCAGGTACTCTTGGAACGAGCTGGAACCAAGTTGAGACTGCTTTTAATAAATTACGTAAACAATGCAGTCCCAAATACCGCTGGAGCGATAAAAGCAAGAACCTGCGCCAACTATAGGCAGGCGACTGGAGAGCAGGATAGAGACCATAGTGGCGACTTCTTTTGTCAGAGGCCAAGATCCACTTCGGGTCGCTGAGCCAGCGGAGTAAGTAATAATACATCTTAGCGGGACGACCTCCTTAGACAGGAGTCCGGTATAAGTAGTGGTAAGGTCAGGAAGGTTCATGACAAAGTGTTGCGATACTCCTTGGATAATTGGGTGGCAAGATAAGAAAGGTCCATGCCATCAGAGTGCCTTGGGTGAGCTAAGAGTCAGCAGTGAAGAAATAAGGGCTGATGATGAATACAGTGTAGGCTTCGTTAAGCTTCAGCTTTCAAAACTCCTAAATCGTACCTACTTTACTGTACTTCTTTAAAATTTACATATTTCAAGTTCTTGGGCCATTATACAAGGCCATATAAAATAGCATTATAATAAACCAAGCGACTTTAGCAAGTATATTTTTGTCGGCGACTTGATCAAGTGTCGCGAAGTACATTTCATGAAAAGCGGGTGAGCCATTCACAAGTTGTGACCTATTTCATAGCAAGGTATTTTCAACACCGACTAGACTAAGGGCCACTTGCACAAACATTTAAATCTAGATTTAGTGTCAAATCTCGATTTAAGAAACGTCAATCCATATAAAATTTGATACTAAATCGAGATTTAACACTAAATCTAGATTTGATATGTTGGTGCAAGTGGCCCTAAATTTTCCAACTGCGGTGTTAGTGTTTAGTTTTCAAAAGTTACAAAGATTACGGTGTAAATTACGCTGAAAGAAATCTTTCCAATCCGATGATAATCCGCCTAAGCAACTGTTAAATTGTTTACTAAAGTTTAATGAGGAAAGTATATAGTATATGGTATAGTTACTGCCTTGCGATTCTATAAAGCTAATTGCCAAAACTCGATTCTGAATCCGGAGTGAGTTTTGAAATTGGCATTCTGTAATTTCCGCAATTTCGAGATTTTGACAAATAATGTATGAGATGACATACGTGAAGTAAAAGGTGAAGGGAGCATGAAGATCGAATTGACATGTCTGACTTTACAGAATCGCAAAGCTGGTCTTATTTTTTTACTGTATCTAACTAATTGTTTAATGTGTTGTGCGAACTGGCGATGATATTCATATTGCTAGAACGAGGCGAGGCCAGGACAGTTTTTATAAGTTGATTTAAAACGTTGGTTCCATTTCGTTCTATCTATTTTATTTTCAGCGCAAGTTTTTACAATTTTCGCGTTGTGTTTTGCAGTTTTTCCGGAAATTGTGTTGTTTTTGTTTATTTTGTTTATCTTTCCATTGTGACTGGCAGGCAAGGCCGCGCATTGGTGTGTGAATCCTGTGATACTAAAGAAATATGTGGGTAATTATTTTTTACACTGTAAACAGCCCGAGTATATTTGTACACTATATTTTCTTTCAGTATTTTCAGAATAAAAATACATATCAATAACATTAAATATCATGACTCCCAAAAGCAATGTTTTACTGTATTTGATTTATCATATATGGCTAGATGGCTAGCTGAAGTAAATAAGCCAAATAACTATGTATGTACGTAGATAGGATCACATCCCTTATTATGATAATATTTATTGGAATAATTTTCGTATTCACGCAACAGCCGAGCCTAAATTAAAAGGCTATACACAGTGATTAACGATAGCTACTAATGTGCTATTAACGATTATTGATAATAATTACATGAAAAACGTAATGGGCCGATAAATGGTAATTTTGGCATGAGCTTATTAGCATAGTATAATATTAGCATTTACTGCGTTGTTTTTCAAGTGAGGATGTTAACGGAAGTATAATTTGAATGTTGTTTTACAAGGCAATTAGAGATATTTTTTGGAGTACTATTTGTAAGGAATTTATTTATTTATTTATTCGAATATTTTACACCGGCAAATCAATGATTTTATCAAACAAATCGTGGTTTGATAAGAACAATCAGATATCCTGCTATGTATCCATAGTAATGATAAATTTATACGAACAATAAATATTTACTTTTAACAACTACATAACATATGTTACTGCGTATGTATGTGGTATATGTGCATGTAGGTGCTCATAATCGTCATCATCAGCCTATAGCAGTCCACTGCTGGACGTAGGCCTCTCCCAGAGCACGCCAATGCATGCGATCTATAGCTTTCCTTAGTGTGGGTACGTGTTACATAGGTATAATTATTATCCTTCTAGGTATGCACGTATAATTTCGAAGGCATATAATTTTAAACAAAACCTACACTATACAATACAGGTTAAATGTTACCATAATTCCATAGACACGGCATTGACGCACAGTTGTATAAACAAAACATTCATATTTTTCTATTTTACCCATGTACCATTCGATATATTTCTAAATGTTTACATTTACTTTGGGTATTTGAAACTATATTTTTTCTCGATGAACATTTATTTATTTTGGTATTAATGTGCAAAGGTAAACTGACCATCCACATAAAACGTATTGTACATTCTGAAAAACTTGTGTAAGTGCATTTAACAAGTATACAATATGTATATTTATGAAGATATAGATGTTTGGCAACCCGGACTGAATAGGAGAAGGGTATCTACTTAACATCATATTTATGTAATACGTTAACTTACGGAAGTTATGGCCGATTCCAATGCCCAATGTATATCTATTTAAGCGATAAGACGGCCATTTTTGTACATATGTATTTAAGTTATGTAAGTTTATTTTATGTGTGTGTACAAATAAAGAATATTCTATCTATCTATATTACGCATTTTAAGTTGCCAATATCTATACCGATCTGAAATCCGAAGTGGCTGGCAACTAAGCACCAGGAGTAGTTGCGAAGTTCGTCGACACGGGTGATTATGACAGTGGTCAGAGGCAGGCGCACTTCAAACAACCAATTAGGGATCAAACAAGAAGTTCCTCGTCGATGCCATGTTTTATTAAAATGCTCCTCAAATATTCAGCGTTTCAGGTTTCCACCACTTTGCGGAGGGCTGGTGACAGTCGCTGACAGTTCAATTTGCCGAACGGGGTTATGAAGTGGTATAGCCTAAGTGCTGGGTCTAAACTCGTTTCTTGGTAGAATTTCAGAAAAGTAGGTATATTTCTGTACATTATCATCATTAGCATGACTTATGCATTTTCTATTCATACTTCATTCTTTCTGCCTGCTGTAGGTACTTATTTAAAGCCTGTACAAGGACGAGTTGTAAAATATATATATATATATATTTTACAACTCGTCCTTGTACAGGCTTTAAATAAGTACCTACAGCAGGCAGAAAGAATGAAGTATGAATAGAAAATGCATAAGTCATGCTAATATATATATATATATATATATATATATATAATTATTCATGATAATAAAACTTCAACTTGGCTTCTTGGCTTGACAGAAAAGTTCGGATAACTTATAATTTCGACGATTCGGGTGAAATTTCACTGGAATATTATCGGCTTTGTACTAGAAAGTTTATTAATTAATTCGAGGAAGTCGTAGAAAATACGGTAAAGTAAAAGTGGCAAAAGATCCTTTGATGAATATTAAACATCTAGAGTTAGTTACTTTGACCAATGGCTAAACATTGTGATTGTAATTTTAGAAGAGATTTTAAAGGATTACAAGTGGTGAGCACGATTCAACCACAATATTGGTCTTAAACGAATTTATAGAAGTTTGTTGGATAATAATAAATAATTTAACTTTAGTCACCAAGTTTTAACAAATACGATAATTTTTCACATAAAATGCAACACCATGAGTTGGAAAAATATAAACAATAAGGCCGTGCCGCTGTTTTCGCTCGACTTGGCCGTGGCACTACCGCCTCCCGATTTCGTAATGATGTGGATCAAAGACAAAGGTGATACCTATGGCCACATCAGACAAACGCCAACACTTCACTCACCAGCACACGGTCCTCAAGTAATCCTCGTGGCTGGCGGCGTCCGCCTCGTCCGTCGCTACGATAACCTGTGATAGGGGCTCTGGTGTCAAGTTAACTCGTGCGGGTAGTACGGTCAGGTGCAGAGAAACCTGACCCCCTCTCTCACAGTAACAATGCTTCTGATGGGGGTCAGGTAAAGTCAGGTTTTTCTGCCCCTTACTACAAACCCCGTACAAACCCCAACCCCGTACTCACCAGCACACGGTCCTCAAGTAGTCCTCGTGGCTGGCGGCGTCCGCCTCGTCCGTCGCGTACTGCGCGTTCTGCTGGTGGTTGCTCAGCATGGTCAGGGTCACCTAGATATTAAATTAAAATTAAAAAACATACTATTTCAATTTAAAAAAGTTTCGCTGAACTTAACATACTCTTAGCGCTTGTACACAAAACTACGACGGTTTTGACAGTTTTTCAGGGAGAATGCTTCATTACTGTCTCAGTTTTTTGCGATGGGACGTCGCAATCGCAGTTTTGTGTACAAACCCTTAGACTTAAATCTATTAGTGAGATTATAAACCTCAAGATATTACCCTAAGTTAATAAATTTACGTCACATATAAAGACAAAGACACATAGTTCACAAGAATGACGAATAATGTGTATTTCGGTTTCGGTGCTATGGTAAATAAAGATCTATCTGACATATCTTGCCTGAGTAGATGCGGAGGAAGAATGTATTCTTTGTATGTGTTTTATTGCTACATATACTGTACCTCATACTTCTTGCTACACTTCTCATACTCCGGCCTGACGTTCTTGACACAGTCGGCGTGGCGCAAGTAATCGTCTTGATATGCGCCTCGCGTGCACAACTCCGTGACCACCCCGGTGATGCCCGAGTAGATGCGGCGGAAGAATATATTCTTTGTATGTGTTTTATTACTACATATTACATAAATACTATACCTCATACTTCTTGCTACACTTCTCATACTCTGGCCTGACGTTCTTGACGCAATCGGCATGACGTAGATACTCGTCTTGGTACGCGCCTCGCGTGCACAGCTCCGTGACCACCCCCGTGATGCCCGAGTAGATGCGACGGAAGAATATAATCTTTTGTATGTGTTTTATTACTAGTTACTACATATACTATACCTCATACTTCTTGCTGCACTTCTCATATTCAGGCCTGACATTTTTAACACAGTCGGCGTGGCGCAGGTACTCGTCTTGATACGCGCCTCGCGTGCACAGCTCCGTGACCACCCCGGTGATGCCCGAGTAGATGCGGCGGAACACCATGCGCTCGTTCTTCTCCATGCAGATGTCTGTGTAGTTATCTATGCATTTGATGCCGGCGCGGAGTTCACTGGAACAAAGGATTAGGTTGGTGAGATTATGGAGGCAGAAAGTCACGAGAGCGCGGTATTGCAATTGTTACACCTACCGAGCAGAGTGGCGAGACAGTACCCTCGGCCGATCCTCGACCAATGAGCGGCTAGCAATGGACCGAGTGCTCGGCCGATGATACTGTGTCGGCCACTCTACTCGGTACGTGTAATTAGGGGGTACACTACATAAATCCGAATTACTTTTTTACGAATATGAAAATAACGATTTTTAAAATTACGAATTTCATAATTCCGAATAATTCACAATCCCGAATTTTAAGTTTCCGAATAACGAAAATCACGAATAGGTTAATAAACGAAATTTCAAACAACATATTTATTAAAATAACGAAAGTCAATTTTCCGAATATTATTATTTCGATGTTTTAAAAGTACGACTTTTTATTATATCGAATTGTTAAAATTACGAATCCCGAAGTTTTAATATTCCGAAAATACGAATTCCCGAATGTATCTTAGTGAACAAGAAATAGTTATTAAGAATAGTGTGTTTATTAACAGCATAATCCGTATACAATTTAACAATATTTTTTAAGCTATATTATTTGAGACGCTCCGCTCCGCTTCGCTGCGCTCCGCTTTGTTTTCGATATCTATGTGCACCTATCACGCTCCTCCTCGCTTTGCTCGTCGTCGCACCTATCTTTAGGTTTTGGGTCTAAGGTTTTTAAGACGTTTATGGTTTTTTTGTCAAAATCATGAATTATCACATTTTCGATCGGGATTTGAATTTTTCGTGATTATAATAGATCGGTATTTTATTTTTCGTAAGCTTAAGTAATCGTATTTTTAACGTTCGTGTATTTGACAATCGTAATAACAAATCTTCGTGATTATAATATTCGAAATTATAATTTACGTGATTTTTAGAATTCGGCATTTTAAAAAATCGGTATTGCAATATTTCGTAAATTACATATTCGGTGTTTTCAAATTCGGAAAAAAGTTTTTCGGAATATTTGGGTGTTCCCGTAATTAGGGTATATCGGAGCGGAGGAGCGAAGTTATGAGGAGCGGAGTAGTTAACTGAATATACAGGTTTTTTAAATCTTTAATAAAAATATGACAGGACTTCAGGAGGTCTCCAACGTGGCGTTCAGAAACGGGTTCTCACTGGGTAGAACCTGGTACAGGTCATTAGGTGTATCAGATAAACTACAACTGTCTAGACCAGAGCGGCAGCGTTCATCTCATGAAAGTTTGCCCTGGGCGAGATTCGAACCTGCGACCTCATGCTGCGCCCAGGAAGCAGGGTCGCTAGCGTCTGTCAGTCATGCCCTTATTTAGAAAGTACTTTTACCTACTTAATTGTATCATAGTAACAATGTTTAATTTAGATTGAATATACCTATCTCTTTGATCGTGGCTTTGATTACGATCAAAGCTTCTCAGCAGGAAAACCAAGATCCGAATTTATAAAACCGTAATCCGGCCGATCTTGATGTATGGCTCTGAGGCTTGGACACTCACTCTCAAGGAAGAGAATAAACTTCTGGTTGCGGAAAGAAAGGTGATGAGGAAAATGCTCGGACCAACTAGGAGGGAAGATGGTAGCTGGAGAGTACGGAAGAACCAGGAAATCGAAGACCTGATTTCTGAGCCAAACATCATTGGTCAAATTAAATCCCAGCGACTCCGTTGGCTTGGTCATCTGCAAAGGATGGGGGAGGATCGCGCTGCCAAGAGGGCCTACCTTGGAGTACCAAGCGGTCGTAGACCTGTTGGCCGTCCCAAATATCGCTGGAGCGATGAAGTCGGCAAGGACCTGCGCCAACTACAGGCAGGCGACTGGAGAGCGACTGCGCAGGATAGAGACCAGTGGCGACTTCTTGTGTCTGAGGCCAAGATCCACTTCGGGTCGCTGAGCCAGCGGAGTAAGTAAGTAAGTAAGTAAGTATACCTATCTATTTGTGCATATATTTAATGCAGATACTTATTAACCCTAGAGTGCTCGCGCTATGAGCATTTTGCCGCCCTCAGCAAATAATGTTTATTATTTTGTGAACTATAGACTCCTCAAGGTCCAGCGTCCATGTAGCTGCCCTCTCGGTCTTCTCCTACATGTTACGTAAATTTGGAGAAATTCAGTGCACAGGTTACAGCAGGAAGGGAGAATTGAAGAGAGTGTGTCGCACGCGGCGGCAAAATGCTCACTGCGCGAGCACTCGCGTCAGTGAAATTAAAGTTATTTTTTTTACAATTGTTATGAAATATTGTTAGTTTTTCAGTGTTTTTTGGTAATAATAATGTAAATTAGATTTAGGTATGTGTCTATTTCAGTTTACATTCGATTTACGATATAATTTTGTTAATTTACTAACAAGTTAATTTTACGAAGAATTTACCTGGAAAAATAGCTCTGCCTATAACTACACCACGTATAACAATAGAATCTTACATATGGACAGTACATAAGTATTTTTTATTGGTCCGGTGGTACAAATCTCCCGTTTTGTACCACCGGACCAACAAAAAACACCCTAAAGAAGAGAGGGTACATGCCTATAACTATGTCCATATAAGAAAAATAGCAGGTCAAAAAAGGGTGCAATACATGAAGAAAGTTAATGTGCAACGAACCCTTTGTGTTCATGTTTCAGTACTTTGTTGCTAAAATAAATGCTGTAGATGACGATAACTTCTAATTTTTTTAATAATTTTGAGATTTGTTGATTTTGTGTGGCTTAAGACAAATTTATACCTAAAAGATCAAAATTTTTCCCAAAGCATGAACGATAGCTCATATATTGAACAATTATAATATAAAAACTATAAATATTACTTTTTCTAATACCATATGATTCATTTTATTCAAATTATATGCATTTATAAGTTTTCGTAATTATTAAGTGTCCAAAAAATACATTTTAATATGTGCGGCAAAATGCCGTCACGCGAGCACTCGCGTCACAAAAAATGGCGCGACTACTCTAGGGTTAACAGGGGTAAATCAAATGGCTCTGTGCCAAAAAAGAGTAATTAAAGTGATTATCTAATATGGTCAACAAATTATTTACACAACATAGTTGCGTAAATTGAATCTTCTTTCTACTTATATTGGATAATATAAGTATCTATGATACATATACATTAATCGTTTATTGTTTCCATAAAATATCTACGATAACTTATAATTGTATGGTACTTCCACGTACAAACGTCATTAAACATAGGTACAAAATAACGAACAAATACGTTGGCTGCTACATCGTACTAATTAGCTCTGTCAATAAGGTTGCAATTAGCAGTTTCAATTTTGTTAGTTAGTCCAATGTTTACTCGCAAAGTAAATAAATGTAATATATTTCCGTTACAGGTAGAACTGTAGTCGAGTTACCTATTTGGGCAGAAATCATAGCATTTGTAATTCAGTTTATGTAAGGCTACTTTATAGTAAGGTAATTATGTTATTTTATTTATCTTGTCAATAAATATGATTATTGATTAATTAGCTTCACACGCTTCAATCGTCGTGACACATACAATAACGATAATAAATAACGAGTTTGTTAGAGGGGAGAACCATTATAGCAATAATTAGGTATACACGTATTACACGTACCTATTAGTGAAAATTTTCCGCTGTTCATAATTTATTGACTTAATTTATTAAATTATCATCAAAATGAAATTTTACCTAAAAGGTTATAGTTTTTCCACGGATAACCTTTAAATTCGAAGCATAAATCGCGAGTAAAAGTCTACATACCTTCGAAAGTTCGAACCTATTCAGTTTTTCCAAGATTGACCTCACGTTTTCATCAGATTTTCAATTTCTTAGTACCTACGTACAAATTGAAATTACAAAGCCGAACGAATTTGACCAACACTTGACATCTGGACAAAGGCCAAGTAGGGGTGACGTAGCTGTCCACTAAATATAACAAACGTAACGGTGTGTTTGTTTATTTAGACTCAGATTTCAACGGAGTGTACACACACGAGAGTTCTTTAACCTGATTAGAAATAACGGTAAGTAGGTGAGAAGAAAAATGAATTGTCTTAGGTCAGTTATTAGCTGCACCTTCAGATGTAAGTAAGTATATACCTTATTTGCAGTAAGGGTACCATGACAGATAAAGACTTACTTCAATAAGAAAAAAAGTTCCTTTTTTCAATAATGAATTGTTCCAAGGCGAAATTTATAACAAATACGCCAATATGAGATAATTGTAATTCAATTAGTGCGGTCCTACGAAATCCTCATTGCATTTCGCACTATCAGTACTATTTGGTAACTATTTTTTTTTTATTTAGCTACTTTGTCTACGAACTCGGTGTCCAAACAGACTAGGAGTCTTCGAAACAGACTGACTAAAACAAGCGGCCCAAATTGCTATTTGCCGCAAACAAGAACACTAAATTAAGATGAGCTAACTGGCTCCTTATTCCGTTTACACAACTTGCACTCAACTTCACTGACGCAGCTCTTAGGCTAAAGTTGGGGAAGCATAGGGCTGGATGGTAGCACGATGTTTTAATTAGTCCATCAAAAGAGCACACTTTGATGTTCAGATTTTCTGTAGACAGGTATTAACTTTACCTTGACTGTTTCATTGATTTATTAACCGACTTCAAAAAAAGGAGGAGGTTCTCAATTCGTCGGGATCTTTTTTTTGTACATACCTACATTTCCAAGACGGATACTGATCTGAAAAAAGTAACTAACGTATTTTTCAGAAGAACAAGATGAGGCTACGATGACGACGACCGGATGGCGTAGTAGTAGTTATAGTGACCCTGACTACTGAGCGGAAGGTGTGAGTGTTTATATTATATTATATATAATAAGATGACGTAGGTGCATATCATAAGTCGCATGGAGCGGTAATGGCCGACTGGGGCTTTCTGTATCGGCTCTCAAAGATACTCGCCTACTGAAGGATAAGTTTGTTTAACTGTATTCAGTATTTGAATGCTCGTTTTGCCGAGCTCATTTGCAAAACCTGAGTCGCTCAAACTTCGGAAGATGCCGGCCAAATGCTGCGGGTTTGTTACTTATGTTATTTGTGTTGTTCTCGATCGGTTAGTTGGTACGGGATCGGGTTTGCTGCATTGGGTAAAATGCCTTGCTATATTATCCTCGGGGCGAGTTGAAATTTAGGAAACAGGTTTATTGGAATACATTTATGTGTTCTTCTTCACTCGTTATTTTACAAGTTATCGCCAAACGGTGCACCTCTCGCTACGTCAGGCCTCGGCCACTTCTGTTGCTTACTGATAAGCAACAGAAGTGGCCGATGTTCCAGTGCTCAATAAAATATCAGTGCCATGTACCACCGCTGCAGCAAGCTCTCCTGCTTGATGCACTTCTCTAGCACATTGTGTGATGTGTTGGTACTCACACGCAGCTGTGGTCGAGCTCCTCCCTGGTGAGCGCGAAGGATATCTCCGGCGAGCTGAGCACGGGCAGCGCCATGGAACAGCGCTGAAGTAAGTCCTCCTGCTTGTTGCACTTTTCTTTCAGTGCACCTGTGGACAAAGAGTGGTTTGATATTATTATTAGCTCTGTTGTATCGTTAGGTTGGTTTTACAGTCCGTCGGCGCTGATAGATAAGAATCTATGTATGTAACTAAAGCGATGATTCACTAATACACACACGAATGAAAAAGTTTCAGTGACATATGCAACGTCAACGGCATTAGCAGCATTAAGACAAGTTTTGTTAGCGCCAGACCAGCAGCAGCCTCATTGTAACCAGAATAAGTTACAACTATCTTTATCCCGGGTCCCGTATTGTACGAAGCTCTGCGGCCTTTAGCGCGTCTTTATTGATGCAATTTTACTACTAACCCGACGCCCATTTATCCTATATATATCCAACATACATAGTAGGTATAGGTAGATCAGGGTGTCCGTTAACATAATTAATATACGACATCTACAGCCTCAATTAGCGATAATTTTAACCCAACGACGCGAAATGTTTTAATAATGAAATTGACTACATAATTGCGATGTTTAATGTGCCAGTAACATTAGCTACGTCATAGGTAAACATAAATCAATTGAAATTATGCAGTCTACATTCCATGTGCATACAATAACAGTACCTACAACGATGCGAGTGGCGTGTGGCGTCCCGACCGCAAACTGTACGAAATAATGCGTATCCAAATAACGCACAATTACATTTTAGGCTAACCATATTATTATCGTTTTATTTTATTAGCATCCAAATATCTACTGCGGCATTTTCAGCAAGGCCTGAAAAATCTAAGCTTTTAGCGGAAATTACAGATTATTACTGCGCTACTGATAAGATAAAAAATCGCGTAATCATTAACGTCTAGACCACTGCTCCGAGCAATCATATTTTTTTATTTTATCAATTACAATTGGCATTACATCCGAGCAGGTATAATATTATGTGTACGTAGTCACAATACTTCCATAGCATTGAGCATTAACATTTGCAGTTATTTTCCGGTCCATAAAAATGCAAAAACATTTCTGCGAGTCCTTACTGCGCTTAGCAACAACGTGTAGAAAGTACTAGAGGTAAGACTGGTAAGTATTAGATTCATTACGAATTGAAATTACTCAGCAGTAAGTAGGTAGGTAGGACCTAAGAAGTGTACAGTAAGTACCTAAGTAGTTTTATGATACTGCGCAAGTGATTCTGGTTGTAATGTGGTAAACAAATTATTATGGTTGGCGAGCATGTCACACGTCGGCTTAGCGCAGACTATCGCATGACACATGCGGTGCGCGTGCGCAATCTGCTAAAATTTCACACAACCACGTTACACAACGACTATCCCACGTGCTCGCTTCATTTACCAGGAAAACTATCGACTTTATCTTTCCTTGATAAGCATTTTCATGTTTTGTTGACTTGGCGCAAACTTGCTTGTTTCTTTACTACCACGTAGAACTACTTTTGCCTCAATTTTTACTAACTAAAGCAAATACGTATCGTCTATTTGCGCTTACGTCGCAAGGCCGATAATCGTGTTTCAAGGTCTGGTCGATGAATTTGCAATCGGCTATTATTTCGCTCAGCAGACGGTGGCGATCACTAGATAGATCAATATCAAGTCACCATCACCGCACACCAGTTTAACAGGTAGTTATTTTTACACCCATACATTCCGCGGACGTTGTATGGTGGGGAGCCGAGCCCACTCCAATGCCGCCTCTGATTGGCTGACAAACATCGTATGATGTTTCTTTGCGTGTGTGAAAGTTGAATACTTATAGCACACGTTCACATCCAATCGGTTCGGAATACAATTGAGGTCTTTGAATGAAGAATTAAGAGCAATAGTAGCTGTTGTGTTGCGGTTATAGATGTTCTGCATGAACCATTACGTCCATCATTCTGTGTCATTCATATTAATTGATGATAGGTACTTATAACAATAGTTCTAAAAATAAACATGGTCTGGCCAATGCCAATGTTATTGATTTCAATGGATTCGTCGGCAGAAATCATACTTCACGGTGTTTATCAATGTTTGTCACTTGCCGGAGGGCCGGAGATTATCATGTTGTTTTCTTTAAGCTATATAAGTGAGGAAAATTTTGAGAGTTGGATTATGTAATGACGACTTAGCTTGTGACGAATTAATAATACTTAAGTGCTCTTAAATATTATTAAGAAATCGTACACCAATCGAACTAGGGTTGAATTAGGATTCGAGGCTTTACATTAACAAGATACCTTCGTGCTTTACTGATCTATCCTTATTTTCCACTATACCATGTCATGTGTTTATTTTTATAACACCTGCTTGCACCTCGTGCGCAGAACAGTATTTATCTATTACAATACTTACATATAAAAATCACACAGTTTCAACGTGTTTCTTACATTAAAATAGTTAACCAGTTAACAGACATAGTTGATTGAAGATGCCATAGAAAATGAACATCGCCTTGACATTACGTCTCTTACGCCCTACTTGTCCTGATTAATCAATAACCTACTTACTGTGGTGACTATGGCCAGTGTGATAAGATTGTTGTTTTTCTTTGAGAATTTGTTGCAAAACGTGAGGTGAAATGGTTATGAGTATGACGTCACTGAATCGGTAAACAGCCGTTGTGCCAAGTCTCGTCGCGAGATGAAAACGTACTTGTGCTGCGGACATGGAAACATTTTTACACGTTTGTAAACATGTTTTTTAAAGATTTTTAGACATAGTTACTTGCGAATTTATCGAAATTATGCGCAGGTCACCCTTTCTGTTCGGCATATTCAGTGCCAGTTACAGTTCCTACATATGTTAAATGTATATTACTTATATAGGTACTATTTAAGAAACAAATTGAAAACAAACCGGTTGGATAATGTTGATGAGACACAGACACAGATCTGAAAAGTTTTATCATAATTTAATCAATTGGTCCATTTTGGGCAGGAGCACAGTTTACATTTTTATAACTTGTCTTTACAAAAGATTTTGCTATGTACGGTGGCCTGCGCCTAAAAGTATACAGGCGGAGTTTTTAAAATAGCGATCCCTGATGATGAAGGGACCAGCTACATCTGTTATAAATTCGGGGATGTGTTGTGTGTGATGTGTGTAGCATTGGTGTTTATATAGATGTGCTTGAGCAGCATGTGAGCTTGAGATCGCTATTTTAAAACCTCCGCCTGTATACTTTTGGGCGCAGGCCACTGCATGTACGTACAAAAATTACTTATATGTTTTGTGCATAACTAATACAATATCCATTTCAGACCTCATGATTTTTTTAATCGAAAATGTGATGTATTCGGACAATATGCGTCAAAATATCCCAATACGGACTCGTAAATTGATTTAAGTTAAGAAAGTTAGAGATAATTATTCATTAAATACGATACGATACATTGGATAAGGATCCTGTATAACAGCTGTCACAGACAAACACGTTGTATGTATGCAGCTGTGCAGGAGATCCGTTGAAACAACGAGGGTCCTATTAGACAGACTCCCTTTTCTTTGAACTTTTCCATTATAATGACTTGAAGAATAACAACGTTTAGTTTCTGTATTTACAAATACCTATCTGCATTTTGATAAGTATTATTAATCCCTCTAAACTTGTATTGTTGTAGTTATTACTGTTTCTCATCGCTCGAGTTTCATCAATATAATTATTAATACATAACATGCTTAGTTTTGTTACTAATAATTTACCCATTTACATTTTGGTAAGTATTATTATTACCTACCTAACACTGAAGGCTAATGGAAATTATTTAAATGGTGAGTACTTCTGAGAAATTGGAATCGGCAAACATGACAGGTTGTAATTCAACGAATTGTTAGCTTTTTTTTACCGATGACGTCGAAAAAAGGAGTACGTATAATATGTATTTTTTGTTCCTGTCCATCGCGGCATAAAAAAGCGTACATTAATAAAATTTCACGTATCACAAATAAATAACTTCTGAGCAAATTAATGGGCTCCTCGGATGTTGCTGTGACTTATGGTGTCTGCTGGTGCTGTCTGATAGCTAATTTCTGAGAAAATATGACTACACCTAAGTATACCTGTATACATCCATAGTTGGATGAGATGAGAGTGGCATGGTATCCAACCTTTATCAAACTTTAATATCAATGCCACAATAAATATTTTTACATCTTGTAACAAACGGGGCCTTTCTGAAATTGTGTTAGGGGCCGTCCATTAATCACGTGAGGCTCAAATGGGGGGGGGAGGGGGTACTGAAAACCTCACGAAACATCACTAGGGGGGAGGGGGGGTTCTCGTTAGACATCACGTGTATTAATTTTTGTCAAAAATTAGGTATTTCTGAACCGATATTTTGGACGGCGCAAAAATTTTAACGATTTGTAGTGACCTATATTTTTTCTAGTCAAAAATAGCCTTTACATAGACTTCCAAAAAAATACACGTGATCCAGGGGGGGGAGGGGGATTTGGTCCCAAACCTCACCAAATATCACCAGGGGGGAGGGGGGGTCAAAAAATGAGAAAAACGACCTCACGTGATTAATGGACGGCCCCTTTGTTATTATATTTATTAGCAATCGTTTTTTTTTTTAATTCTATAATTTATGAGACTCACGTTGTACCTTCGTACTACCCCTACAACTACATTTATAAGAACAAATTATAATACATATTTGGTTTTATTAGGTGCAAATTACAATCACGTGCAATGCAAAAGTTCCACCTGCCAGCCATTGATCTTCCATTTACTTAATGTCACTGGAATGGAAGTTTTATATTGGTCGTGAGTTCGTGAGTGTACTTACGTACACATTATTGATAAATAATTAAGCATACATTAGTATGTTATCAACAATAATGTACGCTACATACGTAGACAGTATGACACACTCAATCACTCTTAAAGGAGATAAATTAGATAGGAAATTGCGTTGTAAAACAACACGATGTACATAAAGGAAGGAAACAATATAAATGTACTCATATATGATCAAGTAGTAGATGATTATTGGCTGTTGTATATTGTCTCTTCATACTTATAATATTATTGTCTAAACATAATTTTCCTGTAACTCTGTGCAGAAATAAAACTCGCCAGGTTTGCCTGCCCATGATATCCACTTGATAACTCTTTCCTATAATAGTCTTAGACCTTTGTACAATAAAGAAATTAATAACACTGTATAATTTACATCCATCAATTCTGAAGCAATACAACAGAAGTTTAGTAAATACGGACGGACAAACAAACATGATGAAAAGTGCTCTGTTTTAAAAAATAAACCATAATGAAAATATAAAATGGGCGCATTTAACTCTACTAGACTAGACTGTAAATATTATGAACAGAATACGATGTAGATATAACGTAGGTTAGGTATTCTGAATGTTTACCTAGTTATTGCACACCTATTACCGTCTATTGATAACAAATTAGTAGGTAGAAAGCATCGAGATTATTACTTACTAATAATGGTAATTCAGTAGGAAATAGTTTATCATTATTGAGTACATACATATCTACTAGCTCGCTAGCTTCGCTACTTTGCTTTCAAAGGTTTACGGGTGTTGTTTGCGGGATAAACTCTTTCTAAACAGTCTGCTTAGATATTTATACTTATATCCAGCAACAAAACACAATAACATTAACAAACGCATTAATATTTTCAGGTTTTGTAAAACTGTGAAAAAAACTTACTACGAAACTCGTTAAAGGTAATGTGAAACGAAACGTAAAGGTCTACCTCATAAAGGTTAATATCCACATACCTACTTTAGGTATATTGTAAGAACATTACTACGTATCAAGACGCCGAGCAACTATCTAGCGTGTAATTTTCGATTAATATACCGAATCAAATCCTAAACAACAAAAAAAGTTGCTTATGAAAGAAACAGCTGCAGTATCCATCAAATTTCTTATTCCCTCAGGGACATGCAGGTGAATCGTAATATTATAAAGTACAGCAGCAGTGTGCAGAAACGGCAAAGACATCAGGGTAACATAGTCCCGTCACGCGCTCACTTCCGTTTTGACCACGTGCGCGGCGGAAGCGTGATTCGAGGGCCCGAGCAAAGGTGTCGCATTGCAAAGTGCCAAGCAATTGATACGTGTGGAACGAATGTTCTGAGGATTAAAAACTGTTCTGCATTCAAAAATATTTAACGGTTTTATATCGGAATGGACAGACAACATTTTTTTTACTGTACGTAGAGAAATGTCAAGGTCTCTTGAGATTTGAATGTCTGAGCTTGGAAAATACAGTAGGTAGATTAAATTATTTGCATTTCATTATACTTTTATCTCAGGTCTGTGCTTCATTTTTAGTGATGTTTGCCTGTAGTATTTTATATCTATTATCCTGTCTTCGTCCTTCGAGATTTAATTCTTCACTATGTAGTAGCCCTGCTACGCGCTAAGCCTATCGCACAAGTTTAAGAGGTAGAAAGAAAAAATAAAACTAGGTACTTTTTCGATTAGTTAGTCTGGCCACACTAACAACAGTCTACCTGCCAAACCGCCACCCGTTTAAATTCATTCTTGTCCGTGCGCGCGCGGCGTTCGCACAGGTTCCTACAATATTTAAACATGTCAAAGCGAAGTCATGAAAGTGCTACGCAAGGTGAATCTCGTGAAGAGAGATGGCTAAGGAAGTTGAAGTTATATGAAGAAAAATTGAGTGCGAAAAGAAGTCGGCTTGCTGAAAATCAGCAGATATTACCTCCAGTTGAAGGAGAAGTACAAATTGAAGGTACCTACCTATAAAATTTTTACTAAATTTCCGTTGCATTCATCGGAAATGTTAATGTGATATTTATTTTTTTTGAATCCATTGAATTCTTTGGATAATCATTTGATAGTTATAACATCACCTAATGCATTCATGGGTGATGCCATTTTAATATTTCTAAATTGCCGTTGCATTCATCGGGTCATCATATTTGGGGGTATTTTTACCTTAAATCGTGTGGACAGATTTTCAAAATTCTTAATTATTTTGTTGTGCCTGTTGTATTCATCGGGCGGTAACGGTAACAAGTTATTTGAACCTACCCACCAATATTTTTTATTTGGGTTTTTATGAAAAAAAATATCTATTCGAGTTTTTTTTTTCGTATTCCAGAACATCCCGAATATAATGAGGGTATATTGGCCGGATCTCAACAGCCCGCCCATATAGAAGTTGTGTTACCAGCAGACACCGAAAGAACGGCGCCTATAGATACTGAGGCTGCTGAGTTTAGCGAAATGACGGAAACGACAGCATGTACGAGCCCTAACTGCACTACGTGCTACGTTATTGAGGAAAATATGGACGTCAGCGATTATGATCCCGATCTGTTACGAGAATTAGGAGATGAAGAAGCAGATCCCGCTGAATTCGGAGACGACTTGCAAGCGGATGTTGCCGCAAGATTCCAACGAATATTACAAGATGGTCTTAATAAAGAGGAAAAGGATGGCCTTATTAAGAAATACCCTTATCCTAAAAATGTCCCATTAGCCAAAAGTCCAACTCTAAACCCGGAAATAAGCGTTAACTTAGCGGAGGCGTGTAAGTTAAGAGACAAGAGACTACTTTCAAAGCAAGATCAGCTTGGTAAAACACTTTCAGCTTTGGGAAAGGCATTAACAAATCTGTTAAAAAAAACACCAGATATTCCAGACGTCATACGTACTCTGAATGACGCTGGTAAATTACTGGCAGACTCACATTATGCCGAGACTGATACTCGGCGATCGGTCTTAATACCTTTGATTGACAAATCTCTGGCAGATCCATTTAAAGACAGAAAAAGAGATACTTTTCTTTTCGGAGAAAAACTTGGGGATTTAGTAAAAGACTCACAGGGCATAAAAAAGACAGGCCAGTTCATTCACCCCGCTCCATCAACGAGTTCAAATTTAAATGCAAGAGGCCCATTGTCCCGAGGAAACCGACAGCAGCGCGGCGGCCAGTCGTACCATCCACGAGCCGGTGGGCCGAGAAATGTGCCGATGGGCCCGCCATATCAGAACCGACGGCGAGCAGCTCAGTACACAGCGCAGCAGCAGCCGCCAGCACGGCGCCATGTCGCGCCGCCGCCAGGCCCACCGGCGCCGGCGCGCCGTGCCCCTCCTCCACCGTACCGCCCCTCGACGAGTCGTCGAGCTTAGTGGCTCAACCTCCGCAGGTACAGGTACATTCCGGACGTTTGAAATATTTTCTTCAACAGTGGCAATCTATTACAAATGATGCATTTATATTGAAAACTGTGACTGGTTATATAATCCCCTTTAGTGAAGTACCTCATCAAAATCCAATGGATTGTCCGCGACGATCTTTTGGTAGTAATGATTTGTCAGAAGTAAAAAATGAGATTAATCATTTATTAGACATTAAAGCCATAAGGAGATGTAAAGAAACATCTGGTCAATTTGTTTCAGATATTTTCTTAATACCGAAAAGCGATGGTAGTAAACGATTTATCTTGAATTTAAAAAAACTTAATAAGTATATTTACACTGAACATTTTAAGATGGAGGATGTGAGGACTGCTACCAAGCTTATGTGTAAGGACTGCTATATGATTAATATTGATATTATGTAGTCTGAGCCTATCTGAAACCTAGTTAAACATTGTGAGATATGGCGTTTCGACTTTCTCCGTGTTCGGCATCATAAGGGTCACAGTGACAGTCCATTTTTCTCTCCACCTTTAATTTGCAAGGTGCGGGTGCCTATATAAATAGAGTGAGTCGCCCGCGCGCCTCAGTTGGTTTTTGATTTTTGAAGTGAACACTTCGGCAAATTGGCTCAATGTAGCCACGGTTCTCGTCGGCTTCGCTCCGACGGGGAAAAATATAATATTGAATTTGCGGAGTCCTCGCTGCCGGGAGCTGTAGCGTGATGCGGACCAGGCGGCGCGGGGCCTGCCGGCTACTGCGCACGCAGCCATTGCTGAGGATTTCGCAACGAAGGTTTGAGTTGATAAGCCGTGAGTAAAATGCTATTATTTACTGCTTTTAAAAGCTCAGCCACTGGTCATAATGCTCCGGCGCTTGGGGTTTTTATCCCACGCAGTAGGGTCCGATTCAATAGTCGTGGTGATGATTGATCACATATTCCGGTCCTACTAGTGGCGCTTGAGCTAGATACTTACATTAATGACCGCTTTAAGTAAAGCATATGTTAATTTTATAAAGGAAAAAATAATAAAAATATATTTTTCTACCCTCAATTTCTAATATTTTTAGAAAACAGTTGATAAAAACTTTGCTATTACAATAATGCACTTGATTATAGCTTATGTAAGGCTTTACAAACAGGAGCTTTCCAAGACCGTCATAGGATTTTTTACAGGAAGCACGTGGCTCCGAGTTTCAGTATGTTGGGACATTGTGGCATGTGCGGCGAGTAATGTGATCCGCCGGTACCTACCCGCTGAGGGTAGGCAGGCCGATTCGGTGAAATTGAAGTTTCGTGTAACCTGCACCCGGCCCTGAGCTCCTGCGCTGGCCGCCGTCTTGTGGCACCTGCATCGCAGCGTACAACCGGCCCTGCGCTCCTGCCCTGGCCACCGGTTCGTGCCACCTGCATCGCAGCATACACCCGGCCCTGTGCTCCTGCGCTGGCCGCCGTCTCGTGCCACCTGCATCGCAGCGTACACCCGGTCCTGGCCCTGGCCACCGGTTTGTGGTACCTGCATCGCTGCATAGACCCAGCCATGCACTCCTGCCCTGGCGGCTATACACCCGGTCCTGGCCCTGGCCACCGTTTTGTGCCACCGGCATCGCAGCGTACACCCGGTCCTGGCCCTGGCCACCGGTTTGTGCTACCTGCATCGCTGCATAGACCCAGCCATGCACTCCTGCCCTGGCGGCTGTGTTGTCCCACCTGCATCGCTGCGCACACCTGGCACTCCTGTTCTGGTTGCCAGATCCAAACGCCCCCTGTCTGGGAAGAGATTTTATGCTCAGCGGAACCGCCTGCACTATTGCTAGCACGGTCATCATCATCATCAGCCATCATTATGAGTGACTTATTTAGAAGGTATCGAGTAACGTGCGCTATTCATCAGTGATTTTGGCATATGCAGACGAACGTTTACTGCCAAGGTTGGTCATGTTAGCCATACAAGGGCACACCAACGAAGCCTGAGTAACCACCTGCAGTCGCCGTAGCCGCATCGGCATGGCTGCCGACAAATCGGGTAACGTGCACCGCTTCTAAAAGTGTTATAGCACTTCAATTTGATGCCTCCGCTGAGGTAGGGTATTCTATTAAAGCAGCTTTCTTCTGAACTGCCCAAAGTGACCTGTAGACTGCTCCTGGGGATAGTTGTGCAATATTTTTTTTATTTCAATGTCTCTGCTGAAGAAACTGTCTAATGCAGCTTTTGTTCTAAACTGCCTTAAGATCATTGGACTGCTCATGGGAATGGTGACGCACGGTAAGTAGGAGCGTTACTCTATACTGATGAGAAACGAACGAACGAGAGCTGTCGTGCAATCGGCACGTTTAATACATACAAACAGATAGAGCGGCTCGCGCCGCAGTGCACTGAAAGTTCGTTTTTCGTCATATAAAGTGACCCCCCAGACACTATCTTAAGTGTCATGACACATCGGCAGATTCCAGCTTTGAGTCTTTTCTTTTCTCGGCTGTGAGCAAAGTGAATCCCACCGGCGAGTGTTCAACCTAAAAGCACTGAGCTAATTCCTGATTTCGTGAAAGTCGCTGTTGCTATACCATACCGCTTCACAAGTTACCGAATTTATTATGATCCTACTGTCGGGTGATCATGATCGGAGTGTCATCGCGGTTTCTGAGTGGCACCATATTAGCTGTCTTCTTTATGTCCCAGTGGATTGTGAGTGTGTATCCGAGCTCATTGTTGAAAAATGCGTGAACCTCCTACGCAGCAGCTGTCTACTAGTTGTGTATCTAATAAATCGAGTAACGGTGCTCCTGCACGAGACGACTACCTTTTGGTAAAATTATAACTTCCACTATTCTGGGAACATGCATATACCTACTGTGTACTGTGTATCACATCACGTGTAGCCGCAGCCCTACTCAATGTACGGGGCTAGATAATAAACAATGGCAGTCGTCATTAAATTTCTATGAATTTCGAAGGTCATCATTTGGAGCACAATCCAAAGGGTGAAAGTACCTATTCATGCCTAAACGGCTTCTCTAATGAAAATGTATTTTTAATTCGATTCTGGCGCAAACGTTTCATAACTATTTTTCAACACTGTATCTGCTGAAACTACTTAGACTGACTGGTTAAGATGCAGACGTGCCGTTTTCACAATTCCATTTTGAGTAATCCTCAACTGTTTTATGGATCTTTCAGTTAGTTACGTAACTAGTTACCAAGTAAAAAAAAAAATTACTTGTGTCATGCTCGTACTCGCATCTCATTTAGGAGCTCTCTGGCCTCTAGCTGAAGGCTAAAACTGGTATATATATCTACTAAGCTAGTACAGAGTTATAACCGGGCAGCGGTGACATGGTAGCTGCTTGATTTATTAGTTTGCTGAAAACTTTCTAAATAAGTAATAATTATTAGTCATAATAAACTCTTCGCAGTTCTTTCAGAATGCAATACCAGGTCGCTGAAGTAGGTAACTTTCCTTAGCTGGACAACAACAAGCCTTTTTGTTTTAAAGAGTGCCACAGTTATTCGCCGTTCCACTGTCATATCGATGTCCAAGGACTTTTTCTTGGGTATAGCTAACTACCTAAGTTTACCTATAGATAGCCGCAAGCTATCTGCTGTTGGCGAACTGTCAGTTCTGATTGATAAGTCAGGCTCGAGGTGGCTCGTCCCCGCCACCATGATTGTTGCTTCCACAGATTAGAGAGTCTATGTTGGCTGTCGTTGCGTCAGGTCTGATCAGGTACAACTAACATCTTTACGTACCATCTTTATTTAATCGAGCTATTTTATTTTGTTTTATCTAGGTTGACTTAATGGTTTTCAAAATCGAACCTACAACAATGTAAGTAGGTACCTACCTACGTACCTTTGAAGTTGCAACAAGGCGAAGCCTTAAGGTTTTGGCCGAGACCTGCCCTTAGTGTTGACGAACATACCTAAAGGTGACCTTGTTAATGTTTTTCATATGAAGTACTGAAAATTTTACTTATCCTGGTGGCATGACTGATCATTTACTTACCCAGCTAAGACATGTTAGCCGGGTTTCATTTGTCAACTATTACAATTGTTATTGTTGTGTTAATCAATCTTTATTAATTGATGTCATCTACCAAGGAATGCTGCCAGAGCTCATAATATTCACACATGATGATACAGAATGATAGTAGCCCACAAAATCGGTGCAAAGGCTTATAAAATATCTTTCCTTCCTAGTAGGACTGCACAGGAACTCGTTAACCGCCGAGTTAGTTAGAATACAAAATTAGACTGTGTGTTACTTGTCAATCTAGAATATGAATATAGTGACCTGCATCATGTTTTGAAAAACTGAATACTTAGTTATCCGCCAGTGTCACAGCCTTTATCTAATCTTTTCCAGTAGCTGATGAGGCTGAGATATTTAGTAAAATTATCTTCCCTTCAAGCACCACTCCTCGTTCCAAGGACTAGATGCCGCGCCAGGTGTTGCAGGCCGTGTCGTCGTACAGGGCTGACTGAGCAGGTCCTCGAGGCTCCAGGGTCGGCTGCTGCATTTCTGAGGTCAGTCCAGAATTACATACCCTAGTCAGCATGTGCTGACCTGAGCCCCAGCGGCCTGGATCGATATTCTACATTTTACAGCTTTTAAATATTGTTGCAAAGTATTTCACTGGTTCCATCCATTCGGCTAGTGTATGTTAAAAATATTGCCTTGACAATAACAAGATTTTGATCAATAATTACTTATAAGTATTGCTTTCGAAGAGGCACTGTGTGTATCCATATGTATAAATACCTACCTATATGTTTAGGTACATACCTTCCATAACTTTCTGACAAGTCAGGAATAATAAGGAAGTACTTAAGTCTTATGTAGACTTATACCTTTCTTTTTAGTATATCTATTACTTAGAAATCTATGCATTATAAATTTATAGATTCAAATATTTATCTACTGATATACTCATCAGTAGCTTATGGGTCACAGTTGGTTTTCTCTCCACCATGCGATAATAAACACATCTCACAATGTTTAACTAGGTTTCAGATAGGCTCAGACTACATAATAGACGCATTTTTCCTGAAATAAAAATGACATATTATGTATCTAGCCTATCTGAAACCTAGTCATTTCTGCATGGTGATATTACAACTGAGGCGCGCGGGCGACTCACTCTATTTATATAGGCACCCGCACCTTGCAAATTAAAGGTGGAGAGAAAAATGGACTGTCACTGTGACCCTTATGATGCCGAACACGGAGAAAGTCGAAACGCCATATCTCACAATGTTTAACTAGGTTTCAGATAGGCTAGATACATAATATGTCATTTTTATTTCAGGAAAAATGCGTCTATTAAAGAGGCATATTTTTTATTGCCTATACATAAGTCTCATACAAAAATTTTACGGTTTTATTTTGAAGGGAATCTATAATTATGAGTTTCTTGCACTACCATTTGGTTTATGTTCTGCACCATATATTTTCACGAAAATTTTACAACCGGTCTTTGCCCACCTACGATCTAACGGTCTTTTATCCGTTCGTTTCTTAGATGATTTTTTGTGGTTAGGAAAGACTGCTGAAGATTGTCTTAAAAATGCTAATATTACTATACAGCTTTTGACTAGCTTAGGTTTTGTCATAAACTTTGAGAAAAGTAATTTAACTCCTCAAACTACCTGTAAATTTCTTGGTTTTTTGTTAAATTCTAACAAAATGATAATAGAATTACCAGCGTCAAAAAGACAAAAAATCTTGCAACTAATTATTACATTGACCGAGTCAACCAGAATTCGAATTCGTGATTTTGCTCGTATCCTAGGTTCTCTTACCGCAGCATGCCCCGCGATAGTTTATGGTTGGGCTCATACAAAGTCTTTAGAAAGAGCCAAATATATAGCTTTGCTGAAGAATCATGATAATTATGACGCTTTTATGACAGTTACAGATAATTTACGTGATGACCTCCATTGGTGGAAAAACAATATTTTAATTGCTGTCAATTCGATAAGAAATCAAAATTATGACATTGAAATTATACAGACGCCTCCACAACTGGTTGGGGAGCAGCCTGTGATAAAGAGAAAACGGGTGGCCTCTGGACGACCACTGAAAGCACCAATCACATAAATTATCTGGAACTGCTTGCAGCTTATTTTGGGCTTAAATCTTTTGCGGGTCAGTACCGAAATTGTAATATTCTTTTACGAGTGGATAATACGACGGCTATTTCGTATATAAACCGAATGGGTGGTGTGCAATATCCTCACTTAAATCAAATATCAAGAAAAATTTGGGATTGGTGCGAAGAACGCAGAATTTTTGTATTTGCATCATATATTCCTTCTTCGTTAAATACCGAGGCCGATGGCGAATCTAGAAAAATTAATGTTGACACAGAGTGGGAGTTAAGTTCTCAGGCATTTGCAAAAATTGTTCTACTATTCGGGGAACCATGTATTGATTTATTTGCTTCACGAATAAATACAAAATGTCCCTTATATGTATCTTGGAAAAAAGACCCGTTTGCATATAATATTGACGCCTTTACGGTCGATTGGTCGCAATATTACTTCTATGCTTTTCCACCTTTTGCTTTGATTTTAAAGACGTTAAATAAAATTGTTTCTGATAAAGCAACAGGGATTGTAGTTGTCCCTCTATGGCCATCTCAGCCATGGTATCCGTTTTACATGTCTTTGTGCATCAAAACGATTGAGGTATTTTCTCCTAGTAAGAATCTGTTATCATCTCCTTTCAGGTCAACACACCCGCTATCACGCCACCTTTCCCTGGTAGCGTGTGTGTTATCCGGGAAGGGTTCCGTAAACAAAACGTTCCAGAAGAAGCTTTAGAAATAATGCTTTCTTCGATATCGGATAATACTCGATCTCAATATACTACAAGTCTTAAATTATGGTGGATATATTGTCATAAAAATAATGTAGATTTTTTTAATTTTGATTTATCATTTTTATTGAAATTTCTTTCGGATTGTTTTGAAAACGGTTCATCATATGGAACTTTAAATAACCATCGCTCTGCGATATCTTTAATATCGACTACTAGTATAAGTGATGAACCGAGACTAAAGCGATTCTTTAAGGGAATATTTAGGCGAAAACCGATATTTCCACGTTATGATTACACATGGAACCCTAGCATTGTCTTAGATTATTTGGATACTTTGAATAATGATTCAATCAGTTTAGAAAAGTTAACAAGAAAACTAGTTATGTTATTAGCATTGTCAACAGGACAGAGGATGCAAACTTTATCTTATATAAAAATATCGAATATGAAAACTTTTGAAGATCGCATTATCATTACGATTAAAGACATGATTAAGACTTCCAGAGTTGGGAAAGCTCAACCAGTTTTGAATTTGCCTTTCTTCCATCCTCGCCCGGGTATTTGTCCAGCCTCTATGCTGCAGAAGTATTGCTCGGTTACTGCCTCCATACGCTCAAGCTCTGAGGATCACCTAATCCTAACATATAAGAAACCTTACAGACCAGCTACTTCGCAAAGCATGGGGCGCTGGATAAAGCAGACCTTAAGCGATAGTGGTATAGATACCTCAATTTTTAAAGCTCATAGCACAAGGCACGCATCAACATCTGCTGCTTCTAGAGCTGGCTTAAGTATTGACGTGATTAGAAAGACAGCTGGTTGGTCTGCGCAGTCAGCTGTCTTTGCTAATTTTTATAATAGACCGATTATTGATTCAAATACCAGTATACTTGATTGTTGTACCATTAATGATAATATGTGATGATTTTGTAAATAAATCTAGATTAAGATTAACCTTTTGGTTTTTTTTCTTTATCTTTTTTGCAACATTGATTATGACTTCTCTGAACATCTACATAGTGAAGAATTAAATCTCGAAGGACGAAGACAGGATAATTGAATGATCAAACGAACTTACCTAAGTGAAGTTCGATCTTAATTATCCTGTCTTCGTCGGAGAGATTTAAAGTCCCACCCTAACCCAAGGTTCAGTGATAACCCACTTTTATTCCCTTATATAATCAATGTTGTTATATGATACTCCGCCTACTTAGCTTACTCTGAAATAATGAATTTAAACGGGTGGCGGTTTGGCAGGTAGACTGTTGTTAGTGTGGCCAGACTAACTAATCGAAAAAGTACCTAGTTTTATTTTTTCTTTCTACCTCTTAAACTTGTGCGATAGGCTTAGCGCGTAGCAGGGCTACTACATAGTGAAGAATTAAATCTCTCCGACGAAGACAGGATAATTAAGATCGAACTTCACTTAGGTAAGTTCGTTTGATCATTCAAAAATATTATAAAAGGTAGGTACCTACTTATTTAATTCAACATAGATCCGTCGTATGATACAATGTTCCTCTATTATTTATTTATGTAAGAAAGTAGGTACTTGTGAACGTCAGTTTCTATTATTTACGAGTGGGAAGTCAACAAACTAATTGATGGCTGATATCCTTAGCTATGTGTTATAGCGTTTGACGTCACCATTCAACCTCTCTGCCCTCAAACTCATACGATAGTTTTCCATGGAACATATACCTAGTTAGGTATATATATATATATATATATATATATATATATATATATATATAGGAACATAGAAATCAGAAACAGATAGCACCTTATATATTTAAGGTAACTTTACATACGAAGCATTTATACATACCTAATATGAGACTTAACATAATTAAAACCCAAGTATACCTATGCCGACCTAGTTATCCTTGAGAGTTTCCAGCGACTTATACGGAGCTCTGCAATACTCTGTTTACAAAATGACTACACTTATCAGAAAATTCAAAAGTAGGAAACCTCCAGAAAGATTGATAACCTAATACCAGCCGCAAATCGAAAGTAGCATAACAAAAAATGGCGTAAATAAAACTGATTCCCGGGGGTTGGCAGCTACAGGATATTATATAAAATGGCTGAAAACCGCACAGCAAATCGGCCATTCTGTCGTGTCTTCGGGAACTCTGCGGCTCATTTGTCATGGTCTAAGATGGGATAACTTTTTGTTCAACCCGCTGACTCCATCCCAAATTTAAGGGAACACCAGCCTTATTATCGCCCGCCTAATGTTTCAGATGATAGTTATTATCTGTTTCCTGTCGACTGGCGATAAAGCCGTTAATTGATTGTGATTTAATTGACTTTTTCAGGGGCGACCTTCGATTTATCCCTTCGCGTCCTTCGGACAGATTAACGGTTATATCTTATACCTATACTATACATATTTATAACGGTAGTAAAAGTTGATTGGCATGATTAGGAGAGTAAGAGTCTTAATAATTAATATGCAGGTGATAAAAATTACAATGTACTTAACATGGACTTACATATACCTATAATGCTACATTAAATAATATTTAAATTACATTTATTTTATTGAGACCATAATACAATAAAAAAATAAAAAACCGACTTCAAAAAACCACTAAAATGTAAGTAATAATTTTAGTGGTTTTTTGAAGTCGGTTTTTTATTTTTTTAAATTATTATTTTATTTTATAGTTTTTAGTTTATTTGCAATAATTTTTAATCAAAAGTAAGATGCAAATGATACCAAAAAGTCTTACTAATCAATACGAATCATTCAAGCCTAAACACGAGGTAGTTGCTATATACCGTTGAGGAGTTCCCTTGACTGCCTTCCGTTTCCATCATCAGATCAGCTCAAGGTCACCATCATATTTTATTGTTATAAGAACTATATTTACGTTCTTAATTTCATTAGAATCGGTTAATATGTGTCCAAAATGGAAATTCATACCCTGTTTTACCCCTTTACCCACCCTAAGGGGTGAGATAAAATTCTGAAAAAAAAATGGGACCACCTGGAAGCTCAACCCAATACAACAAAAAAAGAATTTTCAAAATCGGTTCATAAACGGCGGAGTTATCGGTGAACATACATAAAAAAAAATATAAAAAAAAAAATAATATCCCGACGAATTGAGAACCTCCTCCTTTTTTTGAAGTCGGTTAAAAAGACGATCAAAGAATCAAAGAATAATACATTTGTGAAGTCGATTAATTGTGTTAGTTTTACATGCCCGGAGCTTACCCAAAAATGAATATCAATTTAGGTAGATTCTGAACTAACAGATGAACACGTTTTCAGTAAGTCCCAAATGTTGAAAACGTGTTATTGCAATGCCCAAGGCTCACATTCTTTTATTATTTATGACGCGATGTTGATCCTGATAGCCTTTAAACAAAACTGTAGCTGATCCCGGCTAGGGAAGTCATAAATTTCGCTAAAACAATTTCATCTGATAGGAATCGCAACTAGGTACGCGGTTTACGGTTTACCCCATAAATTCCGTTATGCCTTTTGCCTAAAAAAGCGATTCCGCGAATTTATTTGCTGTGATGGATATGAACGAAAAATTTATCAATATGCATGTCTATTGTTACAACAGTTGCAACAATGGCGTATCAATACGAGTTGAGTTATTTCAGACACAGTGTGAACCAGTAGGGAAATCTTCAATGTATAGCAATAACATTCTCTCATCTATAACAAAAGTGGGAAAATATTGCATTTTTTCGCAGGAGTGGTCTCATTTTGATCGTATTACTCTGTAGATATAGGTACTATTGCTATAGTATTGCTCTCTGGAGAGTTTCTACGCAATATTACAGCTGCAATTAATCGGAAAAAGATATAAGTACTTATACTAGATAATCTTACAGCGCTACAGTTTTATTAAATGCTAATTACTATTAGTTAGGGCCTAGTGATTATACACATAAGTATTCAATAAAAATGTAAAAATAAATTATATTGTATAAACCTAATGCATATTTCGTAGTGATTTGCAATATTCACAAATCTTTAGTCCGGGCGTACACCTATCGAGTTTTAAATGTACACAACAGTAAGAGATCTTGGCGTTATACTGGATAAAAAATTAACTTTTGTGCCGCATATTGACCACATTGTAAAAAAATCAAATAAAGCTCTTGGTTTTGTCCTTCGAAATAGCAAAGCCTTCCGGAACCCGAACACAAAAATCTTACTCTATAATGCATTTGTTCGGAGTGTGTTAGAGTATTGTAGTGTAGTATGGCGTCCCCACTACTCAACCCATATTGCCAGAATTGAGCGTATCCAAAAGCGTTTCGTGGGACACTTATCATATTTTGCAGGAATTTTAAATAAAAAAAAACAATACGTTGATCGATTAGATTTTTTGAAAATTACTTCCTTAGAAAAACGAAGAGATCTACTAGACCTAAGTTTTCTGTTTAAAATAATTAGAAATAGAATTGATTGTCCACAAATTTTGTCCAAGTTGAATTTTTTGGTGCCTCGAAGACTTCCCAGACAACCAATAAAGCCTTTGTGTCCGCCTCACCGTAATACAGTTCTCGGTTTTAACTCTGCCATTCCTAGGTTAAGCAGATTATTAAATAAATGTTCTGGATCAATTGATATTCATGCTGACTCTTTGTTTAAATTTAAAAATACAATTAATTTCTCAATCAATTAATATATTAATCTAAATTTTTAATTCAATTTTAATTCAATTCAATTTAATTCAATTTAATCAATTATAATTTTATTTTTATAATTAGTATAAGTAGTTAAATTTATTTTAAGTAGCCACTAAATTGACGATATTTTTTTTAATTTTGTGCATGCAGTGTTTACCTATAATTGTTTGTGCATCTAGTTTGTATTTAGTTATAGAATTGTAATAGTTTTGATGTAACAAATGTTGGTGAACCATAATAAATAAATAAATAAATAAATAAATGGGCCATCATTAATATTCATCAGGGAGCTATTGACTCAATCAGACGTAATTGCAGTGACGACGATCGCAAGTACCCTCACGGGAGAGGTCCCGCTTCTCTTCATCACTTGCTTACATTTCTTCCGATGTAGTTATACTGCATTCATTCTTACTTGGCACAAAAGTTAAAAAATCTTTGTGTGATTTATTATTAGAACTTATTTAGAAACTAGGTTTTAAAATAAAACATAACAAAAATGAAATACTTTACAAAAAAAATATTAATTTCGATTAACCATTTATTTTTAGCTGCAGTTTACTTGTTTACTAATATTTTGATTAAAACATACACACAAAGATTGTTTACCTTTTGTGCCAAGTAAGGACAAATGGATTATAGATGTAGCTGCATAAATTTTTGTTTTTTTTTGTCATCCTGTAAAATATTTAGTAACCCATTTTATTCGTCGTGCTGCCCATTTTTATAGGTGCTTTTAAGCACTTAGAATTCTGCTGAAGAGGAAAAAACGCACTTTATTCTACGCGTATGATTAAAGTATGTACAAACTTTTGTGGTAGGCCGGTACTTAAGAAGATTGCCATGGGGAGTTTCAGGTTAAATATACATAGAAGTATTCAAAGTGCCGGTACCTATGTAAGCAGGTATATTATACGGTATATTCCAATTACTATACATACGCGTGTGCCAGGCAGATCCTATTTCCTCCAGAAATAGTGTTTAATTATAATTAATTCGGCAGATTTCTGGGTTAATGAAGTTTCGCAATTCAACAAACACCTAGTAGTTACGGGTACGTTAACATATAAACATTATATGTTACCTAATGTACCTACTATAAAACTACGCTTTCGTAAGTGTTCAATTTAATCTAGTAATACTATTTATGAATGGGAACAGCATTGGGCATGAATTCGTGGGCGTATTGGAGCCGTGCCCAGAGAGCCACCACGCCTCACCGTCGCTTCTACAAACAACGCTGACAAAATAAAATCAGAGGAAAAAAAATAGCTATGCAATTTTTTCAGTTCAGAAACTGTTTCTGATTTGCCGCGGGCGCTGGGCGATGCGAATAATTGATTGTTTAAACCTAGATTGTTATCCGTTTTCATGCCCGCTCTCTCCGTTCGTTATGTTAGCGAAGTAAAATAGAAAACTTTATTGTAAAATAAATATAATGCTGAAAGCTTCCATTGTTTGATAGGTTGCGCTGGGAATATCCAATACTTCTGATAATACCTACCTATCATAATAATTTTATGCAAAATATCCGTTCCTAGTATAGGTAGCTAGCTGCGATATATGCGTAGTAATGTAATTAGGAAGGTAGATATCAATTACCCTGGTCTGTAAGTACGATATGAGTAAACGATTAGATTAGGTATAAGTTAAAAAGTAGATATCCTATCTTAGGATCTGCTTATCAATTTTTCTCACAGGCACTCTAAATAATAGATTCAGCAATCGTATAAGTACCTAATACTAACGGTACGTTAATAAATACCTAACTATGAATGATGAATATCAGGTAGGACGTCCCTGCCTATTTTTGTGGGGCCGTGCCGCCGGCGCCGTAGGTACTGTACGTAGGGTAGGTAGTAGGTATACCTACAGTAACTAATATAGTAAAAATGTAAACAATAATAGGACACGGAGTGCGAGAATGTACTAACTATAGGTAAACTTATGTATAAGTTGTATAACATTACTTATGTAGAAGTGAAATTCACTTTGGGAGACATTTTATTTAATTTATACATAAAATAAAGTACTTAAGTATAAAATAAAGGACTTACCAGTTAAACTTAGCAAAAAGAAAATAATAAAACCTCGAACCACTGTTTCTTTAGACATTTTGTAGCAAAACACAACACCTTGAATCGTTCAAGAAACTTTAAATTATTATGAAAATAAGTTCCAGTTATCAAAACCAAAATATTACCACTATATTATCATTTTCAAATTAACCTTCACCAAATAAATAGTATTTTATTAACGCAAATGATTGTTCCACACGTATCTGTTAAGTACACACTTTGTCGTGCTTGAACACGACGTGAAGTTTTTCGTAAATTTGCGCGACCTCCTCTCTCGACAGCTAAAATGCAACTGTTTTAAAAACAAAAACTTACTTCGCTTCGTTTCGTTTCGGCGACCATCGTCAAACGTCGGGTATTTTGCCGCCATCATCAGAATATACTGATTACGTTTCGTTTCTCGCATTTATTTCGTTATAACAATAGAATGTAAAATTTATAAAATTTAAGAATTTTATTGAATTCATCATTACATAAGTTATCACCTTACCTTGGTTAGAGGCAGTTAAGGGGCTTTTTCGGGCTGGTCCTACTTCTTTGCTTGTGGTCTGAGAAACAATCCCAATGTAACACAGACTAGATAGAATCTGACATAATGACATTGACAGTCAGTTTTTTTTTTTAATCAAAAAAGGTGTCAAACTCAAGTGAAAAAAATATTATAGGTTAAAATGAAAAGCTTATAATTTCTTAAATAAGATAATTATTAATAAAAACTTACTTTCGGTCCATGTGTAAACAAAATAAACAGGAACATAATAGCAAACAAGGAAAAAACATAAAGTTCAAAGCTAAAAACATAACCTAGAATGGCAACAAAATTACTGAATAGTATCTTACGGACAAGACCATCGAATTTATTGTTCAAGAGATGGGAAAGCTCGGAAAAGCGCGTGGTGACCTACGACCCTTTTGTAACAGTTCCAAAGAAAGACAAGAAGACATTTACAGAAGTGGTGAAGATGTTTGAGGGCAGAGATACAAGGAGAAGAGGTCATGTAGAGTTTATTTACGCGGCTCTAGCCAGAATGAAAGAGTTCGAAGTACAGAAAGACCTAGAAGTTTACAAGGCATTGGTTGATGTGTTTCCGAAAGGGAAATTTATTCCTTCCAACATATTTCAAGCAGAATTTCTGCATTATCCTAAACAGCAACAGTGTGCAGTGGATTTACTGGAACAAATGGAAGATAATGGTAAGTGGTATAGGATTAATCATTTTAGTTCAAATGTAAAGAATCAGTTTTATTTATAACACATGTTAACTCAAGTTTAGTTCTAAAATCTTGGCTAATACTATAGTTAACAACACATCTGTTAAGTACAGTTCTAAAGAGGCATACCAGATAGAGTACTTATTACAATAAATACTATTACAGGTGTGATACCAGACTCAGAAATGGAGCAAATGCTTCTTAATGTGTTTGGACGAAGAGGGATTCCTCTACGAAAATGCTGGCGTATGTTATATTGGATGCCCAAATTCAAAAATCTAAGCCCTTGGCATTTGCCAACTGAATTGCCTAAAGATACATTAGAATTAGCAATTTTAGCTATACAAAGGATAACATCAGTAGATGCAGATATGGAAGTCAGGGTTTGGCAGGTAGAGTAAATTTTTATTTTGCTTTTCCTCAGCATATTGCTTGTGTACCTTTCCAAGTTTTACCATTCCTCAATAAAATAATACATTAATTAACTTTTAGACTGAAGAAATAGAAGAATCATTGGACAAAACATGGGTGGTGAGTGCCCAAAGCCCTTCGCAGAGGACACTGCTTGCTGGCCAGCCCCCCGACGAACCATTAGTCGTGAAAGGCCCTTACAATGTGTATTTGAAAGACCAAGTGGTTACCTACTTTCTTCTGCTGGGCAAAATTAGGACTCCGCCAAAAGATGAGTCAGATCCTGATGGTGAGTTATTTTTACTGACTGATATTCAAAAGGAAATAATGCCTGATTGAACTAGTGCTTTAATAGAAACCATCTCCATGACTCCTTCCAGCACATTCTTCTCTTCAAGGTAAAGGATAGTTAGGTACTTTTACTTGAGTTACATTTCTTGACATTGTTTCAGATGTTTCGAATCTGGCTAAACCAGTGGGCATTCCTGGTGTATTTGGCACAACCAAACTCCCAGCAGTTCAGTGTACAACTCATGAGCAAGATGATGGCACCATATTGTCTGTTTGCGCTACTGGTAATGTTTTAATGATTCTATTATCAAATGTTACCATGACTCCTATAGGAAATGGTGGTGGGTGGAAATGGTTTGATTAAATAATGTGGTTGGTTGGTTTTATGAGCTTATCCTAACAAGCAAACCAATACATGTCATATTTACTGATTCTTATATTACTCTCTCTTACTACCTTAATGCCAATATATATTTTTATATTAATTTATGATCATCATTTTCTTCTTTCAGGAACATCATCTAGGGATTCCCTACTATCCTGGATCAGGTTACTAGAAAGAAATGGTAATGCTGTATTGGAAAAAATCCCAGTAATATTTACACTGATAGCTCCACCAAATGAAATTGCAATACATGAAACTCTGCCTACTGATAATGAAAAAGGAAAGGAAGAAAATATGCAAGCTAATACCACCTAATCCTAGTAGAATTGGTTGTACTATAATTACCAGTTACTGATTATTTATATTTTGTTTATAAGAATAATGTTGTTGATTGTTAGAAAAAAATGTAAATAGATTTTATTGAAATTATCTACCTAGCTGTTTTTATTGTTGACTGGGTTTGGGGTTTTAAGCATAATTCATACTATATTTTCATATTTATTCACACAAACCTTAACTATGTACATCATATCATAGATAAATAGAAACAGAAGTGGAGAAATATAATATATCTACACTTTATGCTTACATTTACTTTACAAACAGGAATAGGGCATCCTGAAAACTGACTGGACCAGTCAGAATTCAAATTGAGTACCCAAAACAGAATTACATAACATCTTTACAAACACAAACCAACACTTGCACAGAAGCCAGCACTTGCCAGGTCCTTGACCATAATATTTATATCATAAACTTTTAAGTCCACTCATAGTCTTCATCCACTTCAAAGGAGATGGTTCCCCACTGTCACGTGATGTTGTGCCAGTCCGGCTGGGGGAGCAGGTAGGTCTCATTGTCACTCCGTATGACAGTTACTCCTGCTCCGTAGTACGGAATAACAAATGCTGATCCATCTGATGGGCCCACAACCTGCAAGTAGTACAATTATTAGTGTTGAATACTGAGAATATTATGAAAGTGGTGCTTGTCCACGAAGGGGAAAAGATAACCTTACAATTAAAACTTCACTCACTCACACATTGATACACAGTTATAAAGTCAACTTAGATTAGTTAGACAGGTGGCCAAAGCCATCAAACTGAGAAAACCCATGTAACAAGTTAATTTCCATTGCTCACCTGAGCAGCAATAAGGATGATATCCAAGAGTTGGCCAATGAACATGAAGCCGAGGGTGCAGAGCTTGGCCAAGCCGATACCCGGGTAGCCGAGGTAGAAGCGGTCCAGCCCAAACATTCCCAGGAACACTGACAGAAGAAGGGCTATTTCCAAAGAGTAACCATTTCTGTTGAAGAAACATTAACCATATTACCATAAATGTGTTTAAACCAGGCACAGTGTTTTATGAACCCTATTTTTGTGTCATCTCGGTTTTTTTGCAAAATCTTATAGTTTTCGTCATTTTAAACACTTTAGTAAAACTCCGAAGTTTCTATCACTTCTAGTTTATTTTTAAAAAAATCCTAAAGTTTCACTTTATCCGGGTTCCGAAAATCACAAAAAATATTATTAAAATATAACTATGCGATACAATTAAATTTCAATAGCATGCATGGAATACGCATATTAAGACATACATTATAGCAAAATTTCATACATCAAATCTAAATAGTTACTGAAATATTCGTATTATTCTCTCTTTTCATTTTTGTGTTTTAAAACCCGAATAACCGCGTATTAGATCGAGATTTTCAGTACATAGGTAGTCCAGGTATGCCTCTATCATCATTATTAATACCAGCATTTAATACCGCGTTATTCAGAAGTTATTATTATTTGTTTATTTTTTTTAGGGTTGTCACTCACAAACCGGATAAAGACAAAGAGTTATCCGGGTATAAAAAATATGCGGTAAATAATATGCGTACTTGTAAATGATTATAATTGAATTGTAAAGGTCATATTTAATGCAAAACAACTAAAAAAGTTATTTGGCTAGTTTTTTAAATCTTTAAAATCTCAGAAATTGTTAAGTTTTGGATCATACGTTATAGGGTTTAATTGTATGAAAATTATTTTCTCTATAACCTCGTAAAAGGATCAGCTCTACTTACCAATGACCCTGTATACATATGTTTGAAAAACATAACCTTCCATGCAGTCGGGTAAAACTAGTCTGGGGTAGTCAAGTCTCGAGAAAAACGGGCACGGCCGTACCATCTTTTCTCGAAGCGATTCGCGGCAGTTTCGCACCCCCTATATCCTATATCTTCGATGTGGACAAAGCTAGGAGTTTAAGTTTTCGGTGAATAATAGTAGGCATTATAAAAAGCTTAATTTCGAAATTACATGCCAACTGAATTAATAGTTTAGGAGTTACGGTAGATCAAAGTTAGACCATTTTGTCACTCACTGACTCACTGACTAACTGACAGATCATTAAAAAGTTTAAGGTACTTCTAGTAGACTTAGAAACTTAAAATTTTGCACCATAGAAAACAATTTTATATTTGCGGTTTGGCAAGAAGATTGTGTATGGATTTTGACTGCATTGTTAACTTTGTTCGTTGTTTAAGTATTCAATTGGATGAATACATAAGAATAGAATATAATAGTATAATACATGTAATACATATATTATCATCATCATCATCATCATCATCATCACCATCAGCCAACATAGGCCATCATCATCAGCCTATAGCAGTCCACTGCGGGACGTAGGCCTCTCCCAAAGCACGCCACTGGATGCGATCTTTAGCTTTCCGCATCCAATCATAACCGCCACCTTTTGCAAGTCGTCACCCCATCTAGCCGGAGGGCGTCCCACACTACGTTTGCCTAGTCGCGGCCTCCACTCCAGAACACGTTTACCCCATCGGTCATCGGTTCTTCGACAGATGTGACCAGCCCACTGCCACTTAAGCTTACTAACTCGGTGAGCTATGTCGGTGACTTTAGTTCTCTGTCGGATTACTTCGTTCCGGATGCGATCTTTCAGAGAGACTACAAGCATAGCTCTTTCCATAGCTCGCTGAGTGACCTTCAGTTTGTGAACCAGTCCCGCTGTAAGTGTCCACGTTTCAGCCCCATAGGTCATGGGGCCTATGGGGAACATAGGCCATAATTAATACAAATTACCTAATACACTTCATAATTTATAATAATTTATTACTTAATAAACCTGAAACTAGATGGCATTGCCGGATGCATTCTGCAGTCTCTCGATTCAGTCTTTCCATAGTAAAAAGTTATGAGTCCCATAGAAGCCAAGGCCTATTCAAATTATTTTGTAGTTATAAACCAACATTTAGTAATTTTATCAATAGTTTTCTTTATATTATAATTATAGTGACTTGTAATCTATTTAAAAAAGGAAAAGGCAAACGACATTAAATTTAATCGATAAAATAGTAAAGCTAAATTTCTAAATAACAGATTTCTTATCTCTGTCAGAAAAAATAAAAACCGGGTGTAAAATATTAGTTTATGAGGAGTGGCAACCCTACATCCGAAAAATCCGGTTAAAACTTAGTTTAACGATAACTTCTGAATAACGCGGTATTAGATGCTGGTATTAATAATGATGATAGAGGCATACCGGGACTACCTATGTACTGAAAATCTCTATCTAATACGCGGTTATTCGGGTTTTAAAACATAAAAATGAAAAGAGAGAATAATACTAATATTTCAGTAACTATTTAGATTTGATGTATGAAATTTTGCTATAATGTATGTCTTAATATGCGTATTCCATGCATGCTATTGAAATTTAATTGTATCGCATAGTTATATTTTAATAATATTTTTTGTGATTTTCGGAACCCGGATAAAGTGAAACTTTAGGATTTTTTTAAAAATAAACTAGAAGTGATAGAAACTTCGGAGTTTTACTAAAGTGTTTAAAATGACTAAAACTATAAGATTTTGCAAAAAAACCGAGATGACACAAAAATAGGGTTCATAAAACACTGTGCCAGGGTATTAGGCAGATTCGTAAGGTATTTGACAGCCCAGATTATGTTTTACATACTGTACTTAACTATTTTTGGTAGGAAGACCATAATAGATTACTGGGTGGATGATTTAGGTCAGTACATGTATTGTTAGAAATGTTACTTACGTCCATTTACAAGGCATCTTTCTTTTGAATGTAGAACTGTTAGATTCAGTACAAATAATGCCATCAGCCGCAATGCATTGAACTGAAACAATTAACATTATAACTGTTATGTTTACTTCATAAATTACACAGTATTATTTCAATTTCTGTACAATGATATATTACCTTCAGCCTCTCCTTCAGAAGGGACATCTTTTCCTTTCATGCATCCTCTAAACTGCTGAGTATCAGGGTCAATCTGATTGATGCTAGGATCCGGACAAATAAACTGCCCTAACCTCAGTGTACTGCAGTCCACTGGCATAACCTTCTCTACTTTAGCATCATCCGACCCCCATACTGCTGCTGCAAAGCTCATTAAACATATTTGTACGCAAATAACTTGGTAGAACATGATGCTGGGCATGGGAAGAACTGGCACTTCCAATGGATTTTTACATTTTAAGGTAAAGTTTAAGTTAAACAAACTGCACACTGCTTATTACGTATTTATTCGTAGTCTTAACTGGCGAATAATGTTGGCAAATGTTGGTATTTCTTCTCATTCACAAAGAATGAATGAATAAAAGTACAAACAAACACAAACCAAATTTACCAAATTTGACAATGATGACAACTTGGCATGTCATCTGTCATTAGGTAATATTCACAGAGTGAACATCGACTATCTGTCCCTCAGAATAATAACGGCCTCTTGCTGACGACCGAACATTAGCTGCTTTTGAGTTACCTAGGCAAGGTAGGTACAAGTGTTTAACAGATCTATTATTTCTAGGGTAGCTGCAACGCCTACGGATAAAGAAACGATAGTAATACTTATAGGTACTTAACTACAGGCAGGGAGTTGCAGAAGTGGTAAATATATTAAGTATATATTATATTCGATTCCCGGCTGGGGCAGATATTTGTTTAAACACAGATATTTGTTCTCGGGTCTTGGATGTGCCCGTTAAATGGCAATAGACCCGCCCCCTATTACATTGGGACTAACATAACACTCTGGCGAAAAGTGGGTGCAGCAATGCACCTCTGCCTACCCCGCAAGGGAGTACATTAGTACAAGGCGTGAGTGCGTGTTTTTTTTTATATATATTATATTATTCGGCTTTCGGCTTGGTACTTATATAAGTACTTAATAAGTTTAACTTAAGTACGAAAGCCGAATAGTTCAATCTGGGAGTTATTCTGAACAACTAAAAAATGATCATCAACTACTACCAAGAACAAACAAATACAAAATACAAGGAAATTAACTACACAAATCTAGGTAAGTAAGTACCCACTTATCACCGATACGTTCATGTCGCCTACACCCGCTCATGGGGATACTTACCTACATCTTTCTTTACTGACTGACTTGTTTCGATAGGAACTTAATTTAGCTTTTCCTATGTAAAATAAAAACGCTACGTTACCTAAATATATACCTACACCTCCATTAGAATAGCGGGTTCGTAAGTACATCGACTTGCCCTCCTTTCTACTGATTGCTAAAATTCAGTATTTACGTTAACCATACCACCGTAGGTACCACTTTGCTTAGTTTAGTTTACCTGTCAGAGGGCCTTCAATATCTGAGTTCAATATCAATCAATTAAAAGTACCTACATTAGGTACTTACCTACTTAGCCAATTTCCGAGACAAACAAGAAGTTTCCTTCCTTTTCTCTTTATAGGTAGGTAGGTAGGTACCTACATTATACATTTTCTGAAAGAATAAAGGTAGTAGGTCTAAAAATTACCCAATTAAGACCACAAGAGATAGCACCGTAGTGTTGAGGTAAATGGGCCCACCTCTAATTGCGTCCAAGAGTAATGGCGGCCATTGTAATAACAACGCGAGATTTGTATCCTCTGAGGTACTTAGTTAACTTTTTGCTAGAAAGCTCCCGCTTTTCATGCTGGATTGCAAAAACCGATTTGACCTGGCTAAGGTCACCTGAGAGCAACGACTGTACTTACACTGTACAGTGTACAGGTTGCTCAGTACACATAGCCAGATGTTATTAGTGGTAATATGTAAGCGCGTCAGTATTTATTATTATTTTAAAGTCTGTAAAGTATTGGAATGGTCCCTCAGGTACACTTGGGTACTTAAGATTAAGAAGCGCTTCCGTCTCCTTCAATGCCGGATATGAGATACTTCCGTCATATCCGGTCGTAAGATTCTTTGCACGACGCCCTAGGTAGTAGCTACTTTAAACACAAACCACAATTTTCACCCCTACACTATGTACAGTCAGCTGCATAAGTAGCTGTACACTTTTGCACCTTGTCAAACTGACTACATAACAAACCGTCAATGATAGGCAGTTTGTAAGTTTGACAACGTACAAAAGTGTACACCTACTTATGCAGCTGACTGTACCTACTTAAGTAAAAAACCAGGGTTCCCCTCATCTCGCCTAATATTTATTGCTCTAAACTCGTTTCGCATAACTCGTAAGGTCTAAACTTTTTTGGTAGAATCATCACTTCCCCAAGACTTATGTGGCATAAAACTCGTTTCGTCTAAAACTCTTTTGGCACAAACTTGAAACGCCTAAGTCTCGTTTGCTCAAATTTTTCGTACTGTGTTTCTCCTAATATTATCGTAATAAATACTATATTGAGTATGTTGTAAATGTACAAATTGAGGTATTTTTCTCCTACATCCCGAAAATCACGATATTGAATATCAAAATATCGAAAGTGAATGACCATTATAATGTTTACAAACGCCATTAAACCCCATGGGATCGAAACCTAAAGATAGGTGCGACGACGAGCAAAGCGAGGAGGAGCGTGTTAGGTGCACATTATCGTCAAAAGCAAAGCGGAGCGGAGCGTTTCCCACATAGCGGCCACAATACAAGGCACCAGTTTGCACTATGTAGGGAGACGCTCCATCATAGTTAAAGCCAAACTAATATTATGTATTACTTTGTATTACCTATGCCATAGCATTATTAGTCTATTCAAGATTTGGCCATACCATTATTAGGCTAAACAAGATTATGCGAAATAACTTTTTACTAAAAGAGATTTATGCCATACGATTTTCGGCGAAACGAGACTTTGACCAAACGTTACTATGCAATATGAGATTAGGCAAATAAATCTTAAGCCAAAAAAGGTAGAACCAAAAAACCAATTCACCCGCAACCGGGAAACCTCTCTGAATATCATTTTTAATTATCCGCCGTAAAGAATTCAAGCAGTTTTTCAACAAATTCATCTTTCGCTCATTAAGAAAGATGGCGTGAAACTTTCCGAGAACTTTCTTGGACGGGTCTGAACTCATTATACATTCAGATAAGTCGGTAACAAACCAGTGGATTTCTTAGTACGTATCCGTTGTAGGACGGACGGCTAACGAACGAAGTTGGAGGTGCAGGCCGGCACGCTGGCATCTCTGCGCCACTTCATTGATCGGAAATCAGCCCCGTACTAACGTAGTTTGTTTTGGTTCCATTGCTTTTTAATTTTAACTACTTTTCAAGGAAGCATAATTATATTTAAGTAGGTATAACTTGTATGATTCAATAACTCAACATAGGAGAATTTACTTTAACCAAGTCCTTACCTATAATTAAGTAGGTATAACTTGTATGATTGAAGAACTCAACATAGGAGAGTTTATTTGAACCAAGTAGGTACCTATATTTTTTACAGATTTTTAAACGAATGAATCCTTTTTTTTTAAAATTCAAATGTACCTACAGTGTGTTTTACGCCAAAGCCACGGATATATCATTTGTTTGTTGTTTTTTTTAATTTAAAATCTTTGCTGTTCGTAATAGAGAATATGAAATTAAAATGCAATTTTAAAGTGGATTTTTGAACCTTTTTTAACATCTATTTATGGTGGCGGTTTGTGCCGAGCGTTATGGCGCTTCTTAGGAGAGGCCTATGTCAAGTAAGCAGTGGATGATTATTGGCTGATGATGCTGATCTATTTATAAATGAATATTGCTGATATCTTTTTCTGATTACTTACCTACTTATTATAAGATCAATCATAAAAACATTAAGTTTAAATAATATCTAGATTTTATTATTCAATATTACTTATACAAAACATTCCGTGTTACTGTCGTTTCACAATTAACAAACTAATATCATAAAGTTATTCAAATTCATCTTATCCGCGCCATCCTGTGAACGAGGGAGATCTGAAACAAAGGAATGACTAATGAAGTAGTTGGAAAAAGTACATTTACATTTTGTTAACAACTGTTAAGCTTTTAATTTAATAATGATGATAGACATTAAAAACTTAGTTAAAAGTAGGTAACGACTGTGCAGATTACTGAAACTTAGAAGAAGTTGTTTAATGAACTACATTTTTTACTGTAAAAAAAATAGGTAAGTATAAGTATAACCTAACCAACGTTAAAAACCCACGATATTCAACACCAAAAGTGTCGAATGGCGAGGCCGATTTTGATAAAATATGACTAAGAACACTCGTAACATTACCCATAATATTAATCGAAATTCGGTTCGGCCGTTTGGACACTACGCTATAGATCGATACACACACACAGATACACTCTGACACTTCAAACGTTAACACCCCTCTTTTTTGTAGGGGGTTAAAAATCATACGCACACAGGTCATAGCCCGTAAGAGTCAACTGGAGGACACGAGGCTCCTCTCTGTTATGCGCTCACTATCACGCGCGGGCGGCGGGTGGGCCACTCGGTGACAATGGTTAATGATTAACGTGTAGACCTAGTGCCAATTATACTCTTAACAGAGCGACGTCCACTCGTTGACCACAAGGCGTTCACTGGTTGACCGCGCGACGTTTATTGGCGATAACGCGGCGTCCACCCGTGGACCATCACCATCTGTTAACAACGAGTGGACGCCGTGCGTCGAGGCAGTGCGGGGTGGGTGCCGGGTGGCTCTAAAGAGCTGTGTTGTGTGTATAATCTATGGATGCTGTAGATGGCGTTCAGAAACCGGTATAAACGTACGTGTTGAAGGTGGGCTGCGCGGGCGGCTGCTGCGTCTGCTGCGCGAGGTTTCCGAACGACAGCGTGTTCTGTGTGGCGAGGCTCTCGAATGTCGCGTTTGATTGGGTTGGCGTTCCGAAGCCTGCGGGCGAAATATAGTTATAAATACTTGATATTCACGCTACCTTTTTAGATTAACCTATTATGTATAGAAGTTTTCTGAAACTCGTAGAAGTGTCATTTAAGCCTAAAGGGGTGACCCATCAAAAAAAAATCTAAGGGTGTTTTTAATATTATTATGGTGCGGATTTCATCAAGCATGTGGAATCGCACGCCATTTACCCGCGTCCGCGTGTGTATTCCACGCATAACAGTAAACAGTTTTATGAAAATAACACTTGCGTGACACTCACGCGTACGGGGAAATCCCTCGTAGGTTTATGATGAAATCGTGAATGAAAACATAATTATCAAAAACACACTAATGAATGGTTGCAATAAAACTCACCAGCCGCCGGCGCAGCTCCCCCGAACATCTTGCCCGGCGAGGTGGACCCGAAGGCCGGGGCACCCCCGAACGCGGCGCCGCCCCCGAACGCCGCCGGCGCGCCGAACCCGCCGCCGGGGCTCTTGTTGAACCCGCCGAATGCCGGTTGCCCGAACCCGGGGGTTGGTGAGCCGAAGCTGTGGAGGGGAAGTTATGAGAAATGGTGGGTTATACAGAATGTTGCAAAAGGGGTATAGTTAGTGGAGAGGGAACCCTCCGCCGGGGCTCTTGTTGAACCCGCCGAATGCGGGTTGCCCGAAGCCGGGGGTTGGTGAGCCGAAACTGAGGACGGGAAAAGTAGTTAGCAAGACTGACTGTGTGTTATTTCTACGACTCTTGGTAATTTGAGAAAATAAATGAAAGATAATCTCCATAGAAAATTAAATACAGTACGTTTTTCAGGGGTGATTAAATTTAACGTGTGCGAACGCATATTAATTACCTGGCTGACTGTCCAAATGCTGGCTTCGCTCCAAATGAAGGTGAACCTCCAAATGCTCCAGGACCTACAAGAAAATAACACATTAATTATTTCGAAATTTATCTATTAGAAATCGATGAATCCAAGTCCAATTCTATGTCGATAAGAACCGATAACATCTATGATGATTCGTTATACATTAGAAAAACCTCAGGCTTAGAAATCGGCACTCATGAACTCACTAGCAGGCTGCGTCTGTCCGAAGGCGGCGGGCTGCGCGGGCGCGAACGCCTGCCCCGGGGAGCCCCCGCTGAAGCTGCCCGTGCCGAACACTGACGACGCTTGCTTTTTACTGCTCTATTATACTTTGTGAAATATAGCAAGAACCCTATGACAGCTGTCAAATCCATACATTTTATCTGTCATTAGCTGTTCCCGTGAGCTTCGCCTTAAAAAGATTTCCCGTGGGAATTCCGCGATAAAATGTAGCCTAAGTGTTAATCCAGGGTGTCAGCTAACTCCATACCAAATTTCATTGAAATCGGTTCAGCCGTTTTGACGTGAAGAAGTAACAAACATATTATACACACATATTCACAAACTATCGTATTTATTAATATTAGTAGGATACAGCTTCCTACATCCTCTACCAAGATTCAAGAAACTCACTAGCAGGTTGCGTCTGTCCGAAGGCGGCGGGCTGCGCGGGCGCGAACGCCTGTCCCGGGGAGCCCCCGCTGAAGCTGCCCGTTCCGAACATCGACGACGCTTGCTTTTTATTGCCATACCAGCTGTTCACGCGAGCTTCGCTTCGCCTTAAAAAGTTTGCCCGTGGGAATACCGCGATAAAATGTAGCCTATATCTTAATTCAGGGTATCAGCTAGCTCCAAACCAAATTTCATTGAAATCGGTTCAGCCGTTTTGACGTGAAAAAGTAACTTACATAGACACATACTCATAAACTTTCCCCTTTATAATACTAGTACTAGTAGGAAGTACAGTAGTGGACACTCACTAGCAGGCTGCGTCTGTCCGAAGGCGGCGGGCTGCGCGGGGGCGAACGCCTGCCCCGGGGAGCCCCCGCTGAAGCTGCCGGTTCCGAATACTGATGACGCTTGCTTTTTATTGCTATACTAGCTGTTCACGCTAACTCCATACCAAATTTCATTGAAATCGGTTCACCCGTTATGACGTGAAAAAGTAACTTACATAGACACATACTCATAAACTTTCGCCTTTATAAATATTATAAAGGCGAAAGTTTATGAGTACTACTATACTTCATACTAATATAGTATGAAGTATAGTAGTGGTCACTCACTAGCAGGTTGAGTCTGTCCGAAGGCGGCGGGCTGCGCGGGGGCGAACGCCTGCCCCGGGGAGCCCCCGCTGAAGCTGCCGGTCCCGAACACTGATGACGCTTGCGTTGTTTGCTGACCTGGGGTGGATACGGGAGTTATAATAATAAAATAATAAATAAAAAAAAAAAGTTTAGTTTAAAGATCACTTTATCAGCGTAAAGGGCAGAGAAACCTGACCCCTCTCAGAAGCATTGAGAGGGAACTATGAGAGGGGGCTCAGGTTTCTCTGCCCATGACCGTATACTAATATGCTGATAGTGTAGTCCGCTTGACTGTATAAAACCATAAAATAAATAATAATTATTTAATAACAGTTTGCTTGATTTGATACATAATTCATAATTCTATTTTTATATCTCATCTCTGCCATCCAAAGGTTGTCTGGTAGAGATTGCTATAAGCAATAAGGACGCTTTTTTGTACTGTTATTATTTTTAAGTTTTTATTTTGTATGTTTTTCTATTTTGGTGCAAATAAAGAGTATTGTATTGTATTGTATAATTCACAAAATATCGAAATACCTACTAGATTTCTTTGCATTCTACACTCACTCATCATCATCATCAGCCCTTTATTGCCATCATCAGCCATCACTCAACAACACTGCGGGAACCTCGCCATCTTTAACTATTAAAACATAAAAATAATTACCAAAAGCGCTCCCGCCAAAGCCCCCGCCGCTGGATGCACCACCCCACAGGTTCGTGGCTGGCTTCTGGAAGGCCTGCGCCTGCGCCGCGCCGCCGAAGATGGCCACCGCCGGGCTCGCCTGCCCGAAGGTCGAATTACTCGAACATGTATAGTGTATACCCACCTATGACGGTGGAATAACAGCTTCGGAAACCCACTTGCTCAGCACCAACAGGTTGCTTGATACAAGATTCACAGAATACTGAAGTCCCAATATACCTACCTACTAGATTTCTTTGCAATCTACACAAACTGAACCTCCCTCTATTGGTTATTCTTTTTTTGTACACTCCAACTTTCAACATCATCATCAGCCGTCAATCTACAACACTATAGGTAACTTGCCATATTCAACGGTTAAAAATAATGACCGATAGCGCTCATTTCGTAGCCCCAGGGTATTTTCTTCTATACGTGTAACAAACAACACTATTTACACACCTTGCAATCCTCGACCGGTATAAAAAACCGAAAAGGATACATAATAATTAATAGTAATTACCAAAAGCGCTCCCGCCAAAGCCCCCGCCGCCGGAGACACCGCCCCACAGGTTCGTGGCTGGCTTCTGGAAGGCCTGCGCCTGCGCCGCGCCGCCGAAGATGGCCGCCGCCGGGCTCGCCTGCCCGAACGTGGACTTGCTCGCGAATATATATATATCTATGCCTACGATATAGTGGAATACCAGCTTCGGAAACCTACTTGCTCAACACCAACAGGTTGCTTGATACATGATTACCAAAATACCAAATTCTCAATATACCTACCTGCAAAATTTCGAATTTTCAATATACCTGCAAAATTTCTTAGCATTTTACACTCACTCACTCAACATCATCACCAGCCCTCTATTGGCTACAGACCTCATTTTGTAAACTCCAACGTTTTCTATCATTCTACAACACTTTAGCAAACCCTAACTCGCCATATTCAACGGTTATAACATAAAAATAATTACCAAAAGCGCTCCCCCCAAAGCCCCCGCCGCTTGACGCACCACCCCACAGGTTCGTGGCTGGCTTCTGGAAGGCCTGCGCCTGCGCCGCGCCGCCGAAGATGGCCGCCGCCGGGCTCGCCTGCCCGAACGTGGACTTGCTCGCGAATATAATAATATGCCTACGATGGTGGAATACAAGGTCCAGAAACCTACTTGCTCAGCGCCAACAGGTTGCTTGATACATGATTCAAAATATGAAATTCCCAATATACCTACTAGATTTCTTTGCATTCTACACTCACTCAACATAAAGCCCTCTATTGGGTATTCCTTTTGTGTACTCTAACATTTTCTGTATTACCTATTACCGCTCAATATCACTGTAGGCAAATCGCCATATTCTGCAGTAAAAAATTAAAATAATTACCAAAAGCGTAACCTCTATACGTAACAACAACACACCATATAATCTTCGATAGCTAAAAACGAAATTGAAACGTAAATTACTAGTAATAATTACCAAAAGCGCTCCCGCCAAAGCCCCCGCCGCTTGATGCACCACCCCACAGATTCGTGGCTGGCTTCTGGAAGGCCTGCGCCTGCGCTGCGCCGCCGAAGATGGCCGCCGCCGGGCTCGCCTGCCCGAACGTGGACTTGCTCGCGAACACGTTCGATGGAGACGATGAGCCGAAGCCTGGGGAGCTGTTGGGGATAATGTTAATTGGTTAAAGACAATTTTTGGTCCTTCCAGCCGGATTTGTTTTAAGTTATGAAGTGCTGTTGTTAGCGGAAATGAAATTAAGGTACTTATGCTTATGTATTGATTGATTTCGTACGTAGGTATAGTACAATTTTGAAAAAAAGCTGTTGCATTGAGTTTTGAAGTTAAGTAGGTATTACTAATGCTAAAAATCACATTCAACTCGTATAAAAACAAAAGCAGTAGAAGGGAAAGACACAATACCATTTTAGATTTTACAAAAGAATAGAATAAAGTATTATTAATTAAAAATAACTTACCCTCCACCAAAGATGCTACCGGTGGGCTGCGCGGGCGCAGTCGTGGTGGAAATACTCGCGGCCGCAAACAAGTTGTCTCCAAACAACGACCCCCCACTCTGGGCTTGCGTCGTGGCTGTGGGCGACCCAAACACTGACGCTTGAGTCGTAGCCGTCGGACTACCGAACAAAGACGATTGCGTAGTCGCCGAACCACCGAATAGCGACTGAGTTGTTGTTGTCGGTGATCCGAACACTGAGGCTTGCGTTGTGGCAGCAGCAGCAAATATAGACTGGCCGGTCGAAGCGGAACTAAATATGGACGCGGGAGAAGCGGTCGGGGAAGCCCCGAAAGCAGATTGAGTGGTCACAGTTGTTGACCCGAATACAGAAGAAGATGTACTTTTGGCTGCCGCAGCGAATATTGAACTCGGACTGGCAGAGCCGAATACGGAAGCTTGTGTTGTAGCTGCAGATCCGAATACAGATTGGTTCGTGGCAGTTGGTGTGCCGAATACGGAAGCAGCAGTGGTGGCTGGTTGGAAGCTCGATGATTGGCTGAGAGGTACAAAGCCAGTCGAGTTAGTAGTAGGAGGGGTACCGAAAGCACTGACTTGCGCTGTGGGTTGAGCCCCAAATACTGAAGACGGAGTTGATTGGGAGGTTGCCACTACAGGTGCGGTAGAAACTGGTGTAGTTGAAGAACCAAAGACGGAACTTTGAGTGGTAGTAGTGGTCGGTTTGGCAAATAATGAAGACGGTGACGCAGAAGACGCTACGGCAGCAGCGAAAATGCTTGATGCACCTGAATTCGTCGTTGTTACGGCGGAAGTACCAAAGACTGATGGGCTTTGTGCCGAAGTGGTAGTAGGGCTGAATAGTGAGGGTTTTGACGAAGTGGGAGTGATGGATGTGGGTGTTGAGGGGGTTCCGAAGAGAGAAGGCTGCGTGGTAGGAGTACTGGCCGACCCAAATACCGCGGATGGCTTTTGACCTGAAATATAAATTTTCTTATCAGAGTTTATAATTTTTTAACGAACGGCAATTTATTTCGTAGAGTTAAACTGTAACGATGAGTATGATTATTATAATCAAGGAAAAAAAAACAACGAAGTACCTGCATTAGCAGAAGCAAATATGGACGCGGCGGACGAAGATTTCACCTCACTGGCAGGTTTCTCGGGTTCTTTACCAGATTCCGGTTTTGTTTCTGTTGGTTTTGGTTCCGTTTTTGCTTCCACTGAAAATAAAATGATAAAATCAAAATGTGGCCCTTCAAAGTATCACACAGACTAGCAAATTATAGCATACAACCTTATTCTATGTGTGTTTACTACCAAGAAGATAAATAACATAGTTTACCTGGCGTTGCACTTGTAACAGACTGAAGAGGTTGCGAAGGTGCACCGAAAGATATTGGTTTGACAGCTTGTTCTGCTACACCAAACTTAGGCGCACTGTTCTCTTTCTTGTCCACTTCTGCTGATTTACTAACTTCGACTGATTTCGATTGTTCGGGCACATTCTCCTTTACTTTCTCTGCCACTTTTTCGGCTGGTTTCGGCTCGAGCTTGGTTATACCGTCAATTTTACCAAAACTGAATGCCCCTTGGCTTTGTGATTTCACAAGGTCTGGTACGTTTTGTCCATTACCAGCTAAGGGGGTCGGTTTGAAAGCGAATGTTACTGCAGGTTTTGTTTCCTTCACTGCCTCTGTTTTTACAGATTCAGGTTTTACAGTTGCACCATTTTGGGTTTTGTTCGGGTCTTGAGTTCCAAATAGTGGCTGGCGGGGTTGGGTCAGAAGTTTGGCTATTTCAGACGTCGGTTTTGATGTTGGCACATTCGATGATGCTTGTGAAGTGGCCAATGGGGTGGACGCTGTAAATAATTATAACATTTACATAATATACGAGTAACATTCATGGATTTAAATGTATCATGATTTAATAATGAACAATCCAGCTATTACTAACATAATAAATGATATACGTACCCGCAAAAGCAGTAGGAGAACAAATCTTCTGTCCCATAAACAAGTTATTCTCACTTCTAGTCATAGTAAGCTGTGATTTGTTCTGCAAGAGATCTTTCAGAGCGCTCCTAGTAATGTCAGAAACGGGCGGTGAACTTTGTGCTGTGGATGTCGGTTTTTCGACAGACGCATCAGTTTTAGCAGTGGGGGCTGCAAACGGTATAGTTTCCTTTGTAGTAGGAACGCCGAAAGCCGTTGGTTTTTCAGTAGAGCTACCAAAGGCAGTTATGGGAGTCGAAGTTTTGGTGCTAGGTGCGCCAAAAACTGTGGTTTCCTTGGCACTAGATGCACTGAACGAGATAGATTTCTGGATGGCAGGGGTCGATGTTATCGGTTGTTTTACAGATTGAGCCGGCTGGGGTTTCGGCTGGGTTTGAGTCTGTGGCTGTTCCTGTTTTGGCTCTGGAAGAAAAAATATTATGGTTTAGGTACCATTAAAGAAACTGCTTGAAGATTAAAATTTTCGACATGTGGAATGTGGTCATATTTTTTTATATGTGTGTTTCGTGCTGATATACAAACCGTTTGTAAGCTCTAGGACTACGGGCTATATCTTTATGTTCATGAAACAGCACTCGGTACTAACAATACTAACCGTCAGTGAAGAGCGTTCTGGCCACATTACCGAAGCCAGCTGTAGGCGTTGGTTTCACGTTGGTGACGGGACTCGCGCCGAAGGACAATGGCATCTGCTTCTCTTGACTTAAAGCTGGTTTTTGCTCAGACGGAACTTGGGGAGCTGGAAATATGATTATGCTTTAAAAATATATACAAAAATAGTGCACCTCAGCACTCAGCAGTCTCAAAGCAGCCAGTTCTGAATAGGGATACGGCTCCTAAACTACTCCACTGGATGTCATGTGAAGGTTTTCACATATAGCTCTCATTATGCATCATTTACAAGTTGAAAACGCAATAATTTGAGGGGCAGGATGGGACTTTTATTTTAGCACGCCATTTTGTTCAGTAATCTAAAAAAACTTGTATGTATGAAAGTACTTGATATGTTTTTTTAAAATATATTTTTATCCTACATACCGTACTGCGAAACTTGCGGCTTCCATTGCTGAGTTTCCGCTTTAGGCTCCACCTTTACTTCAGCACTCTCGTTTAATTTACTCTTTTCCTTCACACTCTTCTGGTAGCTCAGTCGCATCGCCTCCAAATGTTGTGTCAGTTCGAAATTGACAGGCTTGATTTTGACAGTCTTGCGGTTTGACAGCATGTCACGGAGCGCATCCAGTTTTTGCGCTGTCAATTTCTCGTTTTCTATTGTCTTCTTACGTTCGGCTTCTATACTCATGTTGAGAATGTTCTTGGTGAGCTTTGAAAGAGGGTCCCTGTAAGACACATGATGGTATTCAAATTTACAAAGATATACTGGCTACTAGATTATTAATTTTGAATTTATAAATTGCATAAGCCCTTAATCAAGGTAAGGGTACATGAATATTCCCAAATATATTTTTCAATGGCAAAAAAATAAAAATACTTACCAATATTTAAAAATCAATAATTTTTCAAAACTTACTTCTTAAAAGGCGTACTCCTCAGTAACCCCCCGCATTTGATCATGGGCGAAGCCTCACACTCGTCCAGGGTATTCCTGAGGCTGCGCAGCACCGCCTGTTGTCTTGACAATATCTCCTGCTGCTTGACCAACGGTTGGTACACGTCGTCCAATATTGGACGCAGCATTCGCTGGCCGGGACTGGAAATAATCATAATAATTATTTGCTTTAAAATATGTATGGTACACTCTGGACAGACTAACACTAATCTGACTAGCTAATCCTTTCGACACAGTGACAAACCCATGTACAGCTAACGTGTCGGTCAGCAGATGAACTGGGATGATTTATGAATAATATAGAAAGAAGTTTCAAAAATTCTACAGTTGGTCGAATCTACCGTTCTGGCACCGTTCAGTAGGACTGGCACCTCCTTGTAATATCTGATACGAACACACACACTATAAGGATTAACGATCGCTATGCACACCTTTTAAACAGTTGGAAGTTATAGTATAGATACCACTGCATTTCAAACTCTATTCCAAGGACTTCGGACAGAAAACACAACAAACTCCATTCACGGATTCACTGGCTGTGAGGTCCATTAGTATAAATCCACTTGGTTTAAAACTTCAACCCATATACCTACTTAGAAAGGAAAACGCAACAAAACTCCACTCACGGGTTCAACTTGGGGTCCCTGGCGGAGAGGTCGTTCCACTGCAAGTCCAGCGCCTTGCTGGCCTGCTGCAGCTGGCTCTGCACGTAGTACGCCAGCTTCTTCACCGACGCCAGCCGCTTCGTGGTCAGCGGGTCGATCTGGGACCATTCGTCGTGTCTGGAAGAAGTGTTATGTGGGTTAGTAAAGGTGAGTAAAGTTATGATAAAGAAACCATGACTGATGTTGAGTTAGGTGAAAAAGATTTGGAGGGTGCATGACTAACAATACTTTTTCGATTTATACTATTCGAATAAAAGTATGTATACATAATGAAATGAAGGAAGGTAATAAATACTACTTTGGCTAGGAACTTTTGCGCCTGGCTTTTGTTCATTGCAAGCAATAATTAGGAATAATAACCATTATTAACTTGTATCGGCGACGTCTTGATGACGAAATTGGTATATAATTTCGACTAACCTTCGGGTGCATTAATTATGTGCGGGTCTTAAACAAGGACAAATAGACTCTTCAAACACACAACACCACTCAGACTGGGCGTATACTAAGACGCAGATACAACACAGCAAAGAAACAGAGATACTCCGTGATTGTATGCGAGATCAGACAAGACAGTATGAACCCTGCTGTGTTGCGCGGCCGGCGTCCTAAGATACGCCTAGCCTCATTGTCAGTCTAGAGCTAGAGCTATACCAAACGATACATACTCAGAATGCGTCCGCGCCTCCGCTACGATGGCGCACGTCCTCACTAGCTCCAGCTTGAGCTGTATGATGGTGGCGCTCAGCTCCTCTATAGAGCAGTCTTTGCGCAGCTGTTCCGAGCTGAGCGAGTGGACGAAGGTCTCCGTCGCTTCGCTTAGCTCTTTGAGGTTGCTGTTGAGGTTTGGCTGCGGGGAAAGAGCAGAGGTCAATAAAACAAGTGCAGCGCTTATAGTGATGTAGGTATGTGGAACACAAAGCTTGGGTAAATATGCTACTGTGGTTAGTTTAAAAAAGGTTAGCAAATTAAGTGCATACATTTTCGAGTCGAGGGTTACATGTTAGTTTCCGCTAGGGGCGACACTTTGTATGGGAGAAATTTCAGCATTTTCAGCGCAAATGCTTGACTTCAGCAGACCAAAATTGCATTCAAATAAAAATATAATAACTACAACAGTCCGTAAACTCACCATCTCCTCATAGAACATCATCTTGAACCGGTACAGTTCGGTCTGGAACTCGTTCACCTCTTTCACTAGTATCTTCTTCAGCTCCTGAAAAGTTTTTATTTTTTTATATTTGTAAAATGAATTTCAAACGAAAGACAACTTCCATTCGAAAAAGGGCTCTTATATCCTAGGAGAACAACAGTTTAGTTTTTATTATATTATGTACGATCGTGTGTATAAATATATCGTGTTTATCATATTGTTATATACCTGGCTGACATTAGCCGCGGCCACTCGCTCTTGTTCTGCCTTGGCCTTGGCTGTTGCTTCCAGGGCCGCTTGGGATGGCTCCGGCTTCGGTGGAGGCTTCTGTTGTTGTTGCTGCTGCTGAAAAAAGAAGTAAGTAATTGCAACAGAACTGCAGGTAATTCAATAAAAAACCATTCATAATCATTTATTTATTTATTTATATACACTTTATTGCACACAAAAATCATCATCATCATTAGCCTATAGCAGTCCACTGCTGGACGTAGGCCTCTCCCAAAGCATGCCACTGGATGCGACTCTTTAGCTTTCCGCGTCCAATCATAACCAGCCACCTTTTGCAAGTCGTCACTCCATCTAGCCGGAGGGCGTCCCACACTACGTTTGCCGTGTCGCCAAAAACCATTATACATATACCAAACTTCAACTTTCAACGTGAGCTGGTCTATAAGAAATCTTGGGTATTATAGGTACTTACAGGTGGGGGTTGGGCCTGCGGCTGAGCTGGTGCAGGCTTCGGCGCCGCTGGCTGCTTCTGATCGCCGGCCCCAAACACTGAAATGCCAAATAAAATAGGGTGATGCAAAAGTCGTATTGGAAGGTCAAGAGGGTTCCGCCCCAATTAGGTTTTTCAAACTTACCACTTTCACTACGTAAAATAGGTATCTAAGATGCGACGTTGAAAATGCGTGAAATTAACTTCATCCCGAGAGGAAAAATTTTGCTAAAGTCTTCGTACAAACGTAGGTCCGAAGGACGAGTTGCAACCCCTTTTCCCTTTTTTCCAAAACCTTTAAAATTATTATTCAACTGCCCACGTTTAATTTACTCACAAGTGCTCTGTCCATAAGACGGCGGCGGTGGTTTCTGCGCCGGAGCAGCGGCCGAAACAGGGGCCCCGAAACCGGAAACAGTCTGTCCACTGCCGCTAAAAGCGGAAGTAGCTTGACCGGCAGGTTTCCCGAAAGCCGGCGCCATCTGTGGGGCGACCCCGAAAGCTTTTTGTGCCCCGAACTGGGGTGTTGAAGAGAATGCTTGGGATGTGGGTGTTGGTTGACTGGCTGGCGCGGGTTGCGGCGTGGGTTGGGCTAGTCCGAAGGTTGCCTGGGTAGAAATGATAAGTAAGTTGATTAAATCAACAGATTGAGTAAAGGTAATTAGATGAAACAATAAAAAATAGTATTTTTTAAATTGACAAATAAAGGATAATTTTTCAGAGATTTTTGGCGGCTAGCAAATTCAGATGAATTACCTGTAGCTGACTCTTCGCTGGTTCTGGAGCAGCCGGCGCGACACCGGGGATGTCACTGGAAAACCATTAAATATTTAGTACAAAAGACCCATTATATTTCACATCGGGATCCCTATATACAATACTTCATTATGGTGAATGGGTAAAGGTTGGCGTCTTGGGATTACTCCTTCACACATTACACACTTTTAAGTCTTAAAATAGCCTTTTCAAGAGTTCTACACTATATGTATAAGTCATATTTTTGTTATATCTACCCTATACTAGCCTCCAGGGTACTGAAACCTTTACCAAAAGTCGCAAAACACAATTTGTTAAGAATAACGAGATTTTACGAGATGCCCTTTCCTTTACTATGCAAGTTCTAAAGCCTTTATAATAGTCACTCACCTAACAAGCGTGGCGGCGGGCAACACGAGCTGCTGCGGAGGCGCGCACACCGGCGGCGCCTGCTTGTTCAGATTGATCACGTTGAACACTGTGAGCAGCCCGCACTGCGACACCACGTGGAGCAGCGGCATGTGGGGGAGCGTCTCGTTCTCGCCTGGGGTTGAACAGATTGCTATTAGTTATGGAACTTCTATTGTAGAAGAAAGTACTTATGGCTATGAAATTGACCTGATTATTGGCTATTAGTTAAGAAGTGGTACTTCTATTATTAAGTATGGCTATGTTTATTAAAATTGAATGGCTTTGAAATACATTCCATTGCTACCGCCACGATATACTGCCCTTGGCTTGTGCAATCAAGCCATTATCCAAAGACTACTTGTCTAGCAGGCCAGAGGGCGTCTCACGCTACGTTTGCCTCACTCATCATTCTCCGACATGGAGTTACGGCAGATACAACGAAATCACCTGCTACCTTTCAGTTTGCAGATCTTAGCAGCTATTTACCTGACTAACGAAACATTACTTTTACGACTAGTATTGTAACAACACTTGCCCCACGGAAGCTGGTGTATGGCGCACGTGTCAAAGCTGACTCCGAGTGGAAAGTTCTCGATCTTTTTGTCCGTCAGAGGTAGCTCCGGCCGCGCTTCATCCGTCTATAAGAATAACGCACTATTAACACACGAACTAATGATTATGTACAAAATACTGTTATGCGACATAATTATAGTCGTCCTTCTCCCAGTGTCATGGGAGGGAGCGTGAGGTTATTTATGTGTGTAAAATGCACCATAGGGATACTTTTTACACAGAAAATCTAGATCATTGTTACGATACATCTATTAAATAAGTTTACATAAGATTGAGTCGGTTTCAGGCACAAAATAAATAACGTAAATTTTATACACATATACCTGACACCATTGAAGCCAGTTGGCCCCGTCGGCCGAGCCCAGTGTGGCGATCTCCATACTGTTGGACGACGCCGCCAGAATCAGGTTCCTAACAAATACGAATAATATCACATAATGACATCAACAATCGCCTGACTCAGTCTATAACAGTTTACAGCAGATCATGGGCCTTTTAGATAGATAGATAGATAAGTTATTTATTTACTTAACACAACATATACACAGGTTACACAGAAAGATTTCTATAGATTGGCAAGTTGCTTGGCGACCCTCCTTGCGGGGTGAAAGACGCGGAGGGGACGAGGTACCCAAGACGACAGCGGGTAGCGGGAGGGTAGCGGGGAAGGGCAACGCGTGCACTGCATGTCATTGTTACGGCAGTCTCGGCCGCGCAGCCGAGGCGGCCACATGTCTTATATAGTCTGTCATAATTTGAGTGCGCTGTGCGACCCACATGAGATCATTGATCCTGAGACCATTAGTCTTAGGATGAGTGTTGAGACCTTTTTAATATTATCATTATATTATTATTAGGTATCTATAATTCGTCAACAAAATAACGTCAAAAACAACAAATCGTATAATGTCTCAATATAGGGGCTTCTTGTAGAACAGCGTACCGGATCAGTCATGCTACGCGGCTAAAGGTTGGTACTGCGCAGTCAGATACGAAAAAGTAAACAACAAAGACGAAGAGTCCATATGACAGTGCGTCAGTTGTCAGTTCTTGTAACTAGGAAAGCAACCAAAATTTATGTGATTTAATGAAAGTAATTAATGAGCAAAACACAGAGAAAAATTACAAAATTGATGAAATTTTGAAAGAAAATGGTGATATCGTGCTTCGCCTACCCCCATACCACCCGGAATTAAATACTATTGAACTTGTGTGGCGGTACGTGAAAGGCGAGCTCGCAAGAACGTCGATTGACTCTAACTTAGATAAAGAGATAAAAGACTTAGAGTTGCTTTTCTCTAATTATTCGCCTGAAAAGTGGAGAAATTGTGACGACCATGTCATAAAAAATTAAGACGAATATTATAAATCTGATAGAGTATTTGACGATGTATTGGACAGGTATGTTATTGTTTATTTATAATTTAATGTAAATTAAACATAAAATATTATAGGTGTACACTGAACTAATATGACTGGCGTACTCTAGTACATTATACTTCAAAGTAGGTATAATGTTTTTTGGTTTTTGTCTTAGATTTATAATTGAAGTTAATGAAAACAATGATGAAGATGATGATGACGACGACGATGAACAAGTTCAAACAGAGAGTGAACATGAAAGTGACATGGAAATTGATTTATAAGATAAAACACTTTTACATAAATAAATTCAAATTGGTAGATATTCTGAAGGTAAACATCCAAATTTTAATGCTGTCAACTATAAATTTTAAGCTAAATATGACATTTACTCATAGAATAAAATTTTACTTACAGTTCCCCAAAATTGATAATGCGCATAGAAATCTTCGCCATTGTTCGGCAACGGTCGTATTTCCGAACGCCATGTATTTAGATATGTATTTAGAGTGGTTAAGTGCATTTTCTTCATGCATTTTTTTTTAGATTTATGTGTTTGGTGCTAAAAGAGATATTGATTTATCAGTAACGAAATTTGAGTCGATAATTCATAATATTGTCATAATATTAAAATTTACTTCGAAAATGTTACAGTACTTTTCAAATGTCTTGCTCAAGCTGGTGTTAATATGGATGAAATAAGGTTTGAATAACACAAGGTTTATGTTAGAAGATTGGATGGATTTAAAACACAGGTTTACATTAAAATCTCAGTTCAAAAGTATTTACAGCGCTGATCATTCACAATTACAATAACAATTACAACTTGGTCTTTTGGGTGTGGCTTTATTGGCTAAGTGAAGTCTATCAATGTGACGTATATTTTATTCTTAAATGTGCCTCATAATATGGCGTCGTCAAAAATAATTAAAGTTGAAATTAAATTCACATTTGAAAAAAATAACATAACGATGTGTAATTGCAGCTCTTTATAATTCCACAAAAGTAATACTGATCTTGACCTTGAGACCTTTGACTGATCGGTGACAGCCACCGACCGCCCAAATTGTTTTCGATTATGTGTCACATGATATTGACTACTATTTGTTTCGAACAAGGATCAAAATGCAAGTGCTTTTACGATTGAATGATTCGGGTGTTTCCGGGAATACGACAGTTTGCGAAGATTTGCATGTGCATCATTAATATGGGAGAACTGTACGTTAGAAATAGTTTCAAGCTATCGCGAGATTAATCCGGGCACACTTTTCTACGTGTGTAGCATGTCGTGCTACCTCGCCCCCGCCACTTCTTTCACCCCGCAAGGAGGGTCGCCAAGTAACTTGCCACATTATAACATTAAGGCCTTGTTCCACAATGTCTGGTTAGTGGCTACCTGTGAGATAAAATACATGCTGTCACTGTCAAGAAAATAATAACAGAAAGTGACAGCATGTATTTTATCTCACAGGTAGCCACTAACCAGACATTGTGGAACAGGGGCTAAGTTTAAGATTACATTAACACAAAATATTATTATGAACAGACAGATAGATAAGCAACATGTGTATTTATCATGTTAGCAAAAGGGTTCTGACTCAGCATAATACTATGATTATAATTAAATAATCACAGCGCTGGTATCTGCTGTCCGCATCAGGTTAAAAAAAATCCAATAAGGATTTGTGAAGATACAATGTTATGAAAGTCGTAAGTCAATTAAGAAAGGGAGTCAGGATCTATACAAGAAATTGCATTAAAAATCCAGCACAGTTTTAATATCGGCAACTTACCACTGAGCGATGCCGTGTAGATAGTAATACCAGGGCCGGCTGGAGCCCATGCTGAAGCAGACGTCCTCGTAGTTGAGGCACGACGGCTGCCCGCCCTTGGGCGTGTTCACGATTGTCACAGCTGCAATATTTATAAAATTTATTTATTTTTAACTACGTGGTGCACAAGGCCTAAAACCCTTCGTTAATTGGAAGGAGACCCATGCCCCAGCAGTGGGGATGTGATGATGAACCGAAAAATAGTGGTAAATGACTGTCGTGTGTATTTTTCTATGGCATTGTAGCATTATAAAATTTATGTTTTTTTAAATAATGAGTATATCACACCTGGCCGACTTTTATCAGCAGCATTTCTGAAGACCACCGCAAACTGGTAAGTGGATATCCAGTGTATGGCCACGGCCTCTACCGGGGCTCCCTCGAAGAGGTTTGGTGCTGGCACTGTTTTCATCGGAGACAAGTCTGGCTTGTACTGGCAGAGTGTGCCGTCACTGTTGCCAATCACTAGCTGCTTGCCTTTAGGACTCCAGCAGAGGCATCTGGAATGGAATGTATTTCAATATACAGCAGCAGAAAGTATGTATAAGTAAGTTTTCTATAAATAATTAAAGTTGCTCAGTATGTCCCATACATTTCCAACATAAATAGGTACCTACTCTGATAAAATTCCACACTTTTTGATCAAAAAGAGCATCTTCACTAGTGAAGGTCTACTCCACTCTTCACTATGTGTAGGGCTTGTATGAGAGTGACAGGTTATTCCACCTTCTTTAACCCTTTGAGTGCCAATGGTACCTCATACCACTGGAACCTGGCCCATAAACACGGACTATATGCAATACATAGTCCATGTTAAGCAGAATCAATTTAAAATTAATTGGACTGGTAGTCAGGCTTACCTGGCTTTTGCTTGTACTTTTTTAATTTGCTTGCTGCTAACTTGAGCAACAAGTAGTGTTCCATCAAAGTAAGCTATAGCGATTGTGTCTGGTACACATGGGTTCCACTGCAGTGATGACACAAAGGTTGATGCATTCACACCAACATTTAGAGAAGTTACTGGTGCTACATTCTGAAATGAAAGTTCCAATGAATTACAGTAACATTAAATTTAAGTTGATTTATATTATTTATAGTGTCCATTTGCCCAATTGTCTCCTTATTAGCATTGATTACAATACAAGTAAAATAAAACTGCATGGATGGTATAATTCCAAAAGATAAAGAACAAAATGACTGGTGCTAAATAAAGACTCTAACCTGATTTGTAAAATCAGCAACTTTGTACACAGCCAGGGTGCTCTGTCCAGTGACGGCCAGGAGCTCATGGTCGCAGCTCACAGCAATGTGTGTCGGCCGGTCCGCCAGCTTCACCGACATGTGCTGTGGGGTCTCACACGACTTGTCCACCAGGTGTTGTAAATAGTACACTGAAAATTATAAAGAATGATTAAATTTTGTTATTAGTTACTTGTTTCGGTACAGTCGACGATAAGTGGAAGTGGAGACCATGGCACTGGTGCCATAGGACTACAAAACATCAAATCAATAAACAGATTTGTTTTAGGGTATTTAATACATATTATATCGCGATTAAATATCTTAATAAATAATTGATTGATTGCTTGATGAAATTATGTTATTCTTACCTGACAATGAGCCATCCGGCGAACCGATGAAAACAATACCATATTTACTGGCACTAGCTACCAAGTTGTAACCACGGTTAGGTAGTTTATCGCATGTGTTAAACACTTTGATTTTACGTTGTAGTTTGTACAGCAAGTTCTGATGAGAAATTTAAGTTATATTAAATTATAAACAATGATGTAAAGTTTTATTAGTAACTATACATAGAGGTTAGAAATACGCAATACCCACCGGTTCGTCAACCGAACTTGGTCCAAATTGAACCTCCATATTTACTTTGTTCTATGTTTTTACACTGCTCTTTTAATTATTGGGGTGGAAAAGTATTTATTTTAGTACTTTAGTATATTTATCAAATAAAAACAACGAAAATCCAACGAACAACGAACAAAATTGAAGTTCGCTTGTTGTTTTTGATTTGTCACTGTCACTAGTGTCACTGCCAGTGTCAGTAGTTTTGTCTGTGGTCTGACATTTCTCTCAGAATAAAAGCCGTGTTATGAACACGATGTTATTGATTAAGATCGTTAAGATAAAAAGAATATATTTATTTCGTATTTTCTGTTGAGGTATTTTATACAAAATGAAAGTGGCCGCGTTCCTTGATTCCATGTTTAAACCCTCATCGTTTAGTCAATGCAATGGCACTTTGTCGTGGCTTACGTGCACTTTTTACCATTATGTTCTGAATGTTATCGGTTTCCGAATGTACGGCCCTGTTGCGTATGAAAGTATGTATTACAAACTCCAGAATAAGGAATGCAAAGTTTATGAGAAATATTGTTCCTTGGTTACAGTAGCATACGGATCAACCTTTAGAAACGAGCGTCTAAACAGACGTAGGTAAATAAATAAATAAATATGTGGGGACATCTCACACACGGCCATCCGACCCCAAGCTAGGCAGAACCTGTGTTATGGGTGTCGGACAGCTGATATATCTACACAAATACATAGATAGATAGTTACTACCTAAATATAAATATCAACACCCAAGACCCGAGTACAAATATCTGTCTTTAAACAAATATCTGCCCCAGCCGGGAATCGAACCCGGGACCTTCAGCATAGCAGTCAGGGCCACTAACCACTACGCCATTCGACCGTCCTAATTGGTATTTGTAGACGAAAAGTCGTAAGCCGTTGTTGTTTGACGTGTTCATGATTGGAGAACGCAAACGTAGCGTGGGACTACATCTACATGGGTAGCGGGAAGTAGAAGACTATATACTTAGGTCAGAAATACTGAGGACCGAGTGTTGTTGTGAGAGGATAATAATGTCCAGATTGTCCAGCAACTTACCTAATTACTTACCTACATACTTATAGGTAGGTACCTACTATAGGGTAAAAATAAGAACTCGGTATCAGGTTTAATGAATGTAATAATTTATTAGTTGGAAATCACAGGGAAAGCAATGAATTTTTTAATGATCCAGTAACGAAACCTTTCAGGCAATGGGAGTCTCATCAATGAGTAGTAGAACCTATATCTCCAAGACTCCACTTTGTAAAGTTCACGGGGATATTGTTCGTTCATAGCCTTCATGAAAGTTTCAATGATGTTTTCGTCCTTCAGACAATCGAAGTTCATATTAACTGATGCTGGCTGTAGATAATCGGCTAAGGAGGTCATGGTTCTCTCATAAAAAGTTTTTTGTTCTTTGCTCAAATGCTCTTGCATTGAACGAATACTCTTTGCTTGCAGCGCCATCAAATTGCTGGCACCTACAAAGCCACCTAAAGAAAAAGAAAATTTAATTTAGTTATTACCAAAAATGTTCAATTAAGTAGGTACTAAATACGTAAGTAACTATTTATAATATAAGTAGGTAGTTACCTGGTATAAAAGCCACGGCAGTGAGTCCATAGGGCCGCTGCTCCATCCTCAGCGCCTGCGTCAGCGCCAGCACTCCCGCCTTGCTGGCGCTGTACGGAGCGAACCCTGGCAGCGGCTGCAGCCCGCAGTGACTGCTCACGTTGATTATACGAGGCTTCACGCTACCCTGGCAATGACAACATTGGTTAGGTTTACCAAGCGTGAGGAGGTTATTATTCTGAGGAAGTGTAAGGAGTACGGACTCCTTGGTATCTACCAAGGAGCCCGCTACTCCTGAAACAAGGAGTTCGTACATCCATTTTGGACGGTGGCCACAAAAGAGGTCGCATACAAAATAACGAAGCGCGGGGTTTTTATTATTCTGAAGTAGTTTATGGTGTAAGTAGAAGGCGCAGACTTGGATCCTTGGTAGCAGCCTACTTGGAAAGTATGCAGCATGAGTCCACTTACTCCTTTATCATCATCATCGTCCACTGCTGGACGTAGGCCTCTACCAAAGCACGCCACTCGATGAGATCCATAGCTTTGCGCGTCCAATCATAACCCAGCCACCTTTTGCAAGTCGTCAACCCATCTAGCCGGAGGACGTCCTACACTACGTTTGCCTAGTCGCGGTCTCCACTCATTTATCATAAGTACCTACCTAATTATCAACGAGACGAGTGTGTATTTATAAACCAGTGGGTATAAACCAAATGTCCTTTTTTTACAAAAAAGAGGCTTGTTTACTACTTCAGTTGTGTTGTATAGGTTGTTATTTAGAACCAGTTTGTTATCTCCTTGGTCATTCTATGGCTTTATAGAAATCCTAGTGTGTATTGGTAAGTTTGTACACCTCGCTAAAATCTATAATAATCATTAGTACTTAGTTCAAATGATCTTAATATATTAATTAACCGGGTGACCGTTGACGATTTTGGAGAATAGGGGATTCAGCTTTTAAGGGCTCAGTTACGATGACTGAAGTACCTAGCATTTAACTATCTAGATAGTATCGAGTATTCGCTGTTGAATGCATTTCGCACACAACAATAGATATTTACATAATATAATTCTTAGGTTATACATTATTACAGATATTCTTAGTCATGATTGATCAGCAGTTCAGTGGTAGCGGATCGAAACATATTCGCTAATTTCCAGCACCGTCTAACTGTCTCATTAAACTATAGGTAGGTACCTATCTATTAACAAACTTACCTCCAAAGCGGAGACCCTCAAGTCTGGCAGGAACTGGGAGATGACCCTCATGGTGCCCAGCAGGTTGGTGTTCACCACTCTTTCTATCATTTCCGTGCTCTGCCACTCGTAGTCGCCTATCGTCATTATACCGGCGTTGTTTACTACAGCGTACAGTCCTGAAAAAAACAACATACCTAGTTACGATAAGCGGTTTTCGGAGGTACGATCTCTTATTGAGAGAAATGTAGCTTACTTGTAAACAAACACACCAGCATAACACAACAGCCAAGGTAAGAAAAGTTTTACTTACGATAATTGGGGTGATCCTTCAGTAGTCGCTGGACGTAATCCCTGAAGCCGACGACACTTTCAGGACTTGTCACATCGAGCTCGCAGGGATGTGCTGACAAGGCCTTCAGGGCTTTGGCAGCATTGGTTTCAGTTCCATCGTACATGCCAGCCACCGTAATGAGACCCTCACGCGCCGCCCGCGCAGCCAGCGCCCAGCCCAGCCCGCTGTCGCACCCCGTTATAGCCACCACTCGAGTCACTGCCATGCTACTTCTGCACTCCTAGTACAATCACACAACAACTGGACCAATATAGATACCTTTTATACCTATTTACGATGTTTTTGGGACAAAACTTGACCTAATTAAGAAGCGCGTGTGATAGTATTGTTAATATTACCTACAATTAAATGACACGCACTTGATTGAGAAAGTAAATAAATTGTATCTAGAGGCGAATTTTACGTATGGACTAAAGATGACTGCAGTCCGAAGATAACTGTGAATATACTGCTTATCTTGGCCTGCTGCATATGAAACTGGTTTCGGATGGCAGTGCATAATGAATGAATACATAATAGGTATAATATTTATGTATCGTCTTCTGTCGCCGATCAACAACAACAGTATGGTAAAAATATAATGTTTTATTTAAACTTTTATCTTTTTATTCATCAGAGCTTCGACTACCCAACGCGGCAGAATTATAAATTTAAATTAATCTAGTAAGGTCTCACCTAGGTGTAAAGTTTTCAGCACTTCACGCCCGCCGGCGGTGGTCGGTTTATTATAATAATAATAGTGAGTATGGAGTAGGTAGGTACATGTAGGCTAGTACCATCTTACGTTAAAAATATTGCATCGTTAGTTAATAATGCGGCACTATTATAACCTACGTTTAAATTAATTCAGAGAATCCCAAGTACCTTTACATGCCTATTTAATGTGTAGAACATGACCCTAAATTTAATTCCCACGAGTAACTAAATTCATTAAAAGCAAAAACACGCCAAATGAGAATGTCCAAATACTTTTCCAAGAAAGGCAATAAAGGGCGAATAGGGTCATCTGTCCTGCCACTGTGATGTGATCCCAATGGTTGGAACCAATCTTGTCTTTCTGGGTGACTTCACCGGAGATCCGATATACCTACCTAATTCCAGTTAAACGTGTCTTAGTAAATACTAGTCCTATGATCCGTAAAAGGGATCGTGTTAAAATCCTGTTTTGCCTGTGCTGATGCCTGAAAACGAGTAATGTTTCAATTATGCAAGGTGACTTTGAAGTAGTAGGTAAGTACTTGTACGTTTCTTTCATAGTTATACTTACAGGGTTTTGCAAGAGTAAGGGTCATAAGAACAATATTCGCAAAAAATATATATATGCGTATCCATTGTAACAAGTCACGTACCCATCAAAATTTCTATGGAGAATCAAAATAAAACAGTAGGTACTTACCTAAGTACCATAAATTAAACATCATGAATATACTCATACCTTCCCATTTCCAATATTAATATCTCACGTTAGTTATTAACGAAGATGTTATTATTGAGTTTGTTAAAATTTTACAGTGCCCCATAAGCGAGGCGATAAAATGGTTGTAAAAGTTTTGCTGAAAATCTTTTCCTGGAAAATATTAATAATTCATTGAGCAATATGAGTTTTCAACAACGGTGAGGGAATAAAACAAATTTTACTTTTACCGTAATTTATTTGCAGGTTACAGCCTTACAGGCAACTAAGCGTGTTGGTTGTTTTCATGAACCGTGCTTTTTTAAGACCAACTAAAATCTGTGTGCTTTCTATGTTATTGGTGAAGTAAGTATCTAACTTACGTCTGTTCACTCAGCGATTAGCATTAAATTTTGACACATAGATTTTATTACCCTTCCTTATGTGTATAATCGTAAGTAATGCAAAATGATGCTCGCTGAAGTTTTTTAATGTTACGAATGTTATGATAATCGTGCCACTAGTTGGTTTGTTACGAGTACGAAACACTGACTGGTGTCAGCGCGGGGTGAGGGGCGCGGGACGAGGCTCGCTAATTGTGATGGGACGCCAATATTTACATCCGCACCGCTTTAGAGATCCGTAGGTTTCATTACTGATACAAAAGGATTGTGGTTGTCCGTAAAGCAGATGAATCATTTTCGTCCTAAATCAATCGAATTCAGAGTTCAATCTGTAAGTAATTCTTCATTCAGCCCTCAAACGTATACGAGAGATTGCTGAGGGTTCATCCTAGTTCATATCATGTCAGCATTGATCTAAACTCACTTGCTACATTAGTAGTCCGCCACCTATTAAGGTGGCAGACAAAGTAAGCGGAGGGAAGCTACGAATAGACACGCAGACACTAAACTTATAGGTAAGTACTTGACACCCCTCTTTTCCCATCGGGGGTTAAAACAGGGTTTTCATAAACTTTGTTGTTAAAATGTATGCCATGACAGTAGAAAAATAAACCTCGTATACTATAGTGGCCATAGGACTTTGTAGCAGTGTGCTACGCCTTTATTATAAGAAGAAAACCTTGTGACACTCACCAACACACGGTAAAACAAACATCAGGAATGCACGAAGAAAACACCCCAAGCACAATATCACAAACAACACAGCTACGCGCGGGTGTACGGGCCCCCGGCCCACGACCCACATACACACTTTGCTGGCGTTTTATTTATTTGTCGCATTGATTTTACATAAATTTCCCGCTGGCCGGACCGCGATCAGATACAAGCCCCGATTTGCTGTTTTTTCTTCGGGGACTCGGAAATTCCCGGATCACCGGATCAGTGACGAAAACCGCGGTAAATAACGCCCCCGGTTTTTGGCGCGGCGCTAACCGCATAAATCTTTGTTTGCGTTTTTAATTAAAACACATTTTTTGTTGCCAAATTATGTTGCGGTGTTAGTTGGTTTGTTATTTTGTAATTAGTTCACTTTAGCTCGTTTCATTAAATCCTGTTTAGCGGTGAACCAGCGATGAAATATTTCAAATGTTTGGTTAGATAAATTTAAATGTTGTTAACTATTACTATTCCCTATTTTTTTCGGCATCGACATGAAACGAGGACCAACGTCTAACACATCACCCCTACGATTTCTCCTTTCTTTGACCTAATAGTTATTAATGCCTCAAATATGAGTACTTTCGCTAGTACCTACCTATTTACCAACTGTTCCTTTTATAACAGTAAAAATATAAAAGCCAAGCTCCAGTGTTACTTACAAGAAAGCCGTTGTACCGTTTCAGTGCAGGATAGTGATCATTCATCGCACACTTTTGAAGAGAATAGAGCTCTGGGGAAATCTGCACACCCTCGACCGGCCGGCTGATAATAGTGTTTGCTCATTTGAGTGTTCTTCGGGATTGTGTCCCGCAGATACGCTCTCGCTACACCGACAGTTCAATAGTGACTGACAGATTTTGCGAGTTTCAGAGATAGAAGAGTTGGAAAATCAAGCTTTACTCTTTTTCAGGTTCTGTTGTCAGATCAAACTTGGTATGTTTGTACTTTGTACCCTTTGTACCCTTGTAGGACGAAAAACAATAGCACCTATCTTATGCTCATGTGAACAATGGACTGCAGACTGAAAGTGGCGTATCCGATTACTTTTTGATATAAGTACTTAAGTACATGATGTGTTTTGTACTTATATTATGTGTTATTTATTTTAATGTAACACCATAATTTTATTATTAGATAAGTATTAAAATTATGTAGGTATTCGTCAAAAAATGGAAGCTGGTTATTCATTGCGTTAACTAATACAGGTTTTCAGGGAAGATCTTCAGTTAAACTGAAGGGGAATTTCAGGCGCTGTAGCTCTGGGGTGAGGACAGCATACGATGTTTAAGGGTCCACAGTCGCCATGCAATGGAGTATACGTGCACAGTTTTGCTGTAGTATTTCAGGCTCCAACTATTACAATATAATACGTTCGTTGACAAACCTACTATAAAACAAATGTTAAGGGCACTTACGTAAGTATAACTAAAATAATTTATAAAAAATACCTAATTTAATTCGCATTCCTAAGTTGGTAATTGATTGTAATACTTACTACCATTCATTATTAGCAACCTGTAGGTTGAGTTTACAGTTTTTTGGAACATCCTCTGACCTAATGAATCAGCCGGGAAATTCGCTGCGTCTAAACTGTACTGCGCGTCGGAAAAATGCTGTTTCCCGCCGAAATTAACGTCGCAGGTCGCCATTTGTCATCATCCGTCAAAACCGTCAGCCGTTTAATTCCTCTCGCAACAAGGCTTTGTCCCATAAAAGTGAATTAATATTTTTATTAGCCTCATAAAGCAGATACTGGACTGGGTAATGCCAGCGCATGAATCTATCGCGACGATTTATCTTTATGGCGTCGGGAACCAACCAGCCAGCGAAAATAAAATTTGTAGGTGAAGACTGAATAGTGGGCGCCTCCTTTAAGTTGCTTGCAGTAGTTGCAGTACTAAGTTTGCTCGTTGTTCGCAGGAAAACGTTATGAAGTCCACTACTTTAGCTAGGTATTTACAGACTCACTCCAAACTTAGGTATTTGATCCACAATCACATTATGGCAATATTAACAATATTAATGATCTAGTTTTGTATATAAGACTGTCATGCTGTGGACTGTGAACTGTGCGTTTGCGTTCTTTCCATATCTTAAACCTTGTATTGGGAATTCTTAACTAAGGCAGGCCTGTGTCACTCCGCGCATGGGCGGCGCAGGCGCCAGCCTGGCGCCTGCCCCATCGATGGGGCAAATCTAGTCGGCTGCCGCAAGCGGAAGACGATACACGCGCGCGCTATTTGTTCCTATTTTGTACTAGTTTATAAATGTCGTATTTAGGTATTTATTAAAAATTATGAATAGAAAAATGGACATAAAAAGAAAAAAAGCAGCAAAAAAATACTGAGCCGTATTTAATTGCTTAAATACGGATCGTGATCCAAATTTAATTTTTTTTAGATTACCAAAAGATGCTGACAGGTAAAACTAATCTAAGGGCGTCTTGCACAACAAAGTTAAATAAAATTAAATAGTTTGTCTCTTGCTCTGACAGTATAATGTCAGAGCAAGAAGTCATAGATTTAATTTTATTTAACTTTGTTGTGCAAGACGTCCTAAGTATTTTATTGATTTCTTCTACGTTCCTTATTTGAAATGAAATTAATCCGAACTACAAACCCTTTTTTTTCTCCATGTTGAACAAAGTCTATTCCAATTTTGTTTTCGTTAAAGTATTAAATTTACAGACACAACTACCTTCAAAATGCATTAATGAATCGATTATAAAATGTGCGCTGAGTGGGATTAGTGCTTAACGAAACTAACACGTTCTGTATCATAATATAAATTATATCCATAATATAAATTATAACAAAAAAAAAACATGTTTTCACAAAATTAAATGTTTTAGGTATTCATACACATTTTATGTACTTCAAAATATCTTAACTATGAAATTGTTATTGTTTTTACTGGTTATTTCCAATAGAAAAAAAGTTTGGAATAGCTTTGTATTCTAAATTCAAATTATTTTTTTTTTAAAACATGACATTCTTTTTACAAAGTCAGTCCGTTGCTTAGTAAACGTTGTAGTCTGTGGTGCTGAGGCAACCCTAAGGTGGCTTCTTTTTCAATGCGTATAACCACGTATAACTTATTATGCACCGTAGTCCAGTGAAATAAGGCGCATATTCCCTCAAAAATTAATTGGTAGGTAAGTAAATAAAAACGTGTGCGGCCGGAACGCGATCTAAATTAGATCTTATTGCTTACGGGATGGAGTCATATTTCTTTGCAGGCCATTGCGAAGATGGGCTTCTGTACCTGGTACTATGTAGTTATTATTCTGTGACTAAGGTACTTAATTGGTGTTTTCTTGACTCTTTCTAGTCACAATCACAAGGCTGCTTGCGGTTACTACTGTGTTAATACTTAGTTGATGAGTAATGGGTAGTCTAGTTTATAATGACGACTATTTACGTACAAGACAACTTTTACAATTACTTATATTATTGAGTCACCCAACTTACCTAGTCAACCTACCTACCAACAATTAGTTAGAAATCGCAGGAAATGGATAGGAGTCCTTACAACCAGTTTATAAACAAACATGTAGTGAAAACATGTTTTAATGTCATTGTAAATGCACTGTTTACTTAGTGTAATGTCGTCCAATTAAATTAATAGCTAAAACGATTAATTCCTTATGTTACTATTTATCCAGTCTAAGTACTGGTAGACGTTTGTGTAGAGCGAGGGGACGGAAGTTCCGCAGGGGGAGTCCGCCCTCTTCCCGCTGACGATGCCGGAGACGTAGTAGCGGCCTTCGTAGAGGATCATGAGGGGCCCCCCGGAGTCCCCCTTGCAGGTGTCCTGGCCGCTCTGGCCGGCCGCGCACAGGTGCCGGCGCGTGAGCTGCGAGTAGCTCCTCCTGCACTCCCGCTGCGGCACCAGCGCCACCACCGTCCACTGCTTCACGTCCGAGTTGGCCTCCCCGTCCCGCCCCCACCCCGCCACCGACAGCGGAATGTTCGAGAACTCCGGCGAGTCCACGTCGATCGGCGCCAAACAAATAGGCCTGATGAACTCTGCAAGGATTATTTCCAGTTTTAATTCACGCGCCGCTACTTAAATGCATCGAGGCCGTCAGCGACTGAATTGTTGGGGTTTTAATAAGCGGGTAAGCCGGATTATCTGCGCTTATGTCCGTTGTAACATCAATGTTGAGAATAAGCAGGTCCGATTGGCATTAATCCTGTTAGCGATTACTGTAATATTGTTATGTGATTGTGTGTAATTGGCTTTCTGCGTACCGGTGTAGGGGGCCGTGGCGCGAAGTCTTAGCAGTGCGATGTCGTTCTGGAGCCGCGAGTCGTCGTACTGCGGGTGCGGCAGGACGGTGTCCGCGTGAGTCACCCGGTTCTCGACGCAGCGCCGGCCCTCCGCCGTCGCCACGCAGTCGGTGGGGAACGTCCGCTTGTCGAACTCGGCTAATGTGATTTCGACACTGTAACGGAAAGAGCGATTACACTAATGGTGGCGGGGAAGTTCCTTTTTAACATTTCTATTAATTAGGAAGTTAACTGATTTTTGACTCGAAAAATTACCAATTTGTAAGATGATGATAACCTATACCTAACCATGAAATTTGGCCCATGATCTTACGCAACTTTAAAGTATAGCTAGGTCACCGGCCGATTTCCTGATATTATTTACACATATTATTGTTATGGAGCTTTCAATATTTGATTGCCTCAGCTTTGACTAGTATTTATTTAGGTATATTAAGCTTCCCTTCTGAACTGAGATGATCGATAGATATCACACACCGATTTCCAAGAATTGGCAATAATAATGATAATAAACTTCTACAAGACATCAAAAATCCTTCATTTTATGTACGACAACCATCTAATTTAATATGTAGGTACTTTTGAGGGGTCTTCTAGCCTGGTTATTAAACATGTTTATGTTAAGCTAGAATTGTTTTCTCATTTCACCGATTTAATATAAATTATTAAACTCTAAATAAATATCTAAAACCTCAAACCTACTATTTAACCCTGGCGCCGTCCTCGACCACACAATGCGCCGCGGTCAGCACGTATCTGGCGCTGATGAGGGAGCCCCCGCACGCGAAGGCGGCCTCCCTGAACCCGTAGCTGAAGGTCGTCTTCAGCAGCGCCAGCCACGGGAACTGGTTCAGCTCTGTTGCTTTCCCTCCTGTAAGTTGTTTGTTAGAGGGTGGGATGAGTGATTGGCATATTTGGATGGATATTTTCCGATTAAGTTAACAATCATTGCATAGGTATAGAAAAATAGGGGTAGGGACTACTAGTGAACATGACTATCTGAATCTACTTTTAAATAAAAATAATAATAAAATTGAGCATTGGTAGAATGGCCACGTATTTCTTACCAGTGATGCGTGTGTCGATAGTAATGTTCAGGTCGTCTGCGCGTTTGAATCTCGACGCGTCGCCGAAGTTGAAAATATGTTTCATGAAGCCACCGAAGAACGAACCAGAGTCGATGTCCGGAGTCAACATGGCCGGCCCCTGCGGCTGTGCAGGAGGATCTTGGGAGAAATGCTCGTATTAGCCGTTGAAATATTTCAAGGAAATAAAGACAAAAAAACAATAAATAGGGGGCTTACTTGTAATCCTGTCGGAGGGGTCTCTCCCGCAGCAACCAGTATTTGGGTCAGGAGGAAAGCTTGTTAGCGCAGAACATTGACCCGATATCCCATTAGCGAAGGAGTTTCCGACACGAGGATTTCCCATACGTCTGTTGCCAGCCGTATTAGGATTTTTCGGTAAAAAATAAGGATTATCGGTAATGGGTGGCCTCGGACTCCTGACATTGGTGGGGCGGCGACGGCCTTGTTGACTCGGGGCTCTCGTGTTATCAAAACCAGCGGGGTCTGGTGGTGTGAAACCGAATTCATTATTTCCATAAAACGCCGGCTGATTCTGGTATTGTTGGCTGAACTGTGGCCCATTTTGATTGTCGAAGGAGTTTTGATTGTTAAATATAGGACGACCGTCTCTTCCAAAAGTAGGGAATTCGTAGTTTGGCCGGTTACCGTTATTCATGTTGCCATTTTCTGTCGGTCTTTTGACATTCGCAAGGGGATTATCTCGTCCTGGCCTGTTTGCAGTGGAAGGTTTTTTAGTCGTGCTATTTATATTCTGAACAAGAGGCCTGCTCGTTATTTGGCTGCTGATTGAGTCTATTGTGCCCGACGTATCAATCTGTTGTCTTTGTATACGTTTATTAATTTCCATTTGGTTGCTATTACGTATCTGCCCACTAATCTGTAGCGGGCCATTATCAAATACGATGGCGCCGCTATCGATGCTCGGCTCCCTATTCGGATGTGGTTTGTTGCTATTGGTCAAGGGACAGCAAACCTGAAATTGGAACGGTTATTATCTGAAACTGAAATTAAGTGCAAACACAGTTCGCAATGGTAAATGAATGTTGTAATTACGCTTTGGCTCATTTATCACTGTTGCATCGACCGAAGCTACACGACAAGTTCGTTTGGTGATTAATAGCTATATCAGCGGTCAGTTGCTCCAAACAATGTAGTTTTGATGTGCGGCTCGGCGAGTTATTATGGTAGTTACCAACTCACCAACTCTATTACATATGCTACAAACAAATAATTGCAACTCATTCTCTTCAAAAGCGAACTCGTAGTTAATCTAAGTACATACTTAATAGTCATTTGTTTACCGTAGGATCGTAATCGAAACTGTGTGACAGGAATGTATTTCGGCTAAATTCCGTAATGGTCCTACTAAAATTGCATGTATAGTTGCCTGGTTCAAAAGCTTTAGAATAAGTTTACGTTTTTATTTATAACTTGTAGGTAGGTACTAAACAAAGAGATTAAGTGTGTACTTATTTGTTTTTAAAAACTATCATACTTAACATAGGATTAGGTAGTGAATTAATTAACTTACATAATCTCCTTTAGCGACCGATGCAAACCCGAACGGTACAGCTGCGTTGTTAGCCTCTCTTGGGGCATCACAATAGTACTTCTTGGACCACTCCTCTTGTTCTGATCTTGACATTAAATTTACCATATCACATTTTTGTGCAGGCACGCATCGCCCGCATGGTTTTCCTGCAAGCAGTATAAGTTATGCTTATATCATCTTATTATATTATATTGGGGATGACTACGCTGAATGGTAAATAGGGGAAAGAACGGCTAGCCTGGTAAGGGCGATTCGATTATGTTTGATTATTAATATAAAGGTGGAAGCTCATACATAATATCTATCGTTGACAAGTACCACTGTAAAACAACCAGCGTATTGATGTTCAATTAAAGTACTTACATATAGAGCTAGATGAGGGAAGGAGGAAGGGTTTAAGTTAGTTTTTTAGTAGTAGTTTTCTAAACACAGTAAGTACTTATTTTGCTAACTTGCTTCTTGTTTCGTATAAAAGTACAGATATACCTATTTATTTAGTATATTACTGACCTGGTCTATCAGCAACCACCACTTGGTAAAGCAAAACCGTTAGAACACACACTTTCAAAACACATTTCATATTTTCCTTGAGTTCAATCACACTTTTTTTTGTGTAAAGTATATCTAAGTAGGTACGACCTCTTTGTCAGACTGTCGACCGTAAATTGTCCACTGATTATGATGTTACGACCTATCGACAGATTCTTCACTAATTGCTCATGATAGTCATGATGAAGGATATCTTGTGGGCATTTATGTGTTTGCTTTAATTACCAGTCTAGATACTACCTGCTGTGACGTTGTCCCTTTATACTAACTAACTGTCATTTAATACGGTTTCTTCTACCCACTTATATGTTATTTTACTCGCATATACCACTATAATTTGTATATTTGATTCATAATATCGATTATAGGTACTAAGGTACTTAAATACTCTCATTTTTTCGAAATCAATTTCCTATATAATTTTATTGGTAGTTTTTATGAGTCATTAACTTAGTACTAGTATCTACTTATTTAACTAATTATTTACGATTAACAAATGGTTTTCTGCAATTATCTTTGTTATACATTCATAGATAACTTTGGAAAACACGCTAAGCATAACATTAACTTTAAACGTTTTCATGCAGCTTAATATGAACTGTGAATATGTACTTACAACGTACATTTTATTTAATTTCTGACTTCTGACTGACCTTTATCACATGCTTAACTACGCGTAACTTACAAAGGAAACGATACTCCACCCCATTGACACTATCTGACTTCTATGGTGCATTCTGTACAACACAAGTCTGACACAAAGAAAGGAAAAAAAACCCGAAAACAATAAACCAGTGGATGCAATTGAACAAGTGGCTGTCACGAACGGTGGAGTCGGCACAATTGGAACAGTAGTGGATAGAATAGAAAATCTGTATAATTGGTCTGTGGGACACATAGAAAATGGGCCCCATGCACGGGCTTGTAGCGCCCAGGAATTCAATTAGCAGGGAAACATCCGGGCGCCGCCGCGGCCGCGTTTTATTCAACCCTGCTCCTTGGATGCGACAGCTTTTAAATGTGAACTTGCGTTTCCCGCGAGCTTCCCTTGGTCCTAAAAAAAGTTTACAAAAAATAATTTTAAAAATTATATAAACGTTCCTCTTAAAGTAGTTACTCTATTAAAAAAAACGCATCAAAATCCGTGGTGTAAGTGTACGTAAGTGTACTTCATGAAAGATACGAAATTCTGAAGTATTTTAAATTACCGAACTTATGAAATCTATAATACGCGTATCAACCGCATCCCAACACCAAAGTATTGTTTCCATACATATAGTGCGACAAACTTATCTGTTCCGGTGGGAGCGAACTAAACTGATCCATATCTCATTATTTACTAATGAATTATGTATTAATATAGATTAGATGGGTTTATTGAAACCACAAGAGCGAATTACCACTACTGGCAAACTTAAAATCTTATAGAATGAAGAAATACACTGCCGGGCAATGAAATAGTTCCACCCACAAAATGCCGACAAACACCTTAATATCTCCTAAGATATAGAACCTAGCTTCATGAATTAAAAAGTTTAATGAAATATAGTTTATTATGCAAACATTTTTAAATGCAAACTCTTTTTAATAGTGTTCTTTTCGAAGCCATGGATAAAAAAAGATAAGAAGGAAAATTTTCGGGTTTGAAAATTTAGGAAAACATTTGCTTCGTTTCTAGTTTTGCTTTTCATTTCATTCTTTTTTTTGTCGTTGTGAAAGAATTATAAAATTGTAAAGTCTTACGGCTCTCGTACCCATAAATCATGCCTGTATCACGCCAGGATTGTGCGAGAATCATCACCATAGTGGACATGGGAACCAGCCAAAGAAATGCGGCCAGAACAATGGGTGTGACTCATACTACTGTACGACGAGTGATCTAAAGGTTTAGGGAGACTGGATTAAACCTGAGAAGACCAGGTACTGGCAAGCCAAGGTGCACAACAGTCCGAAAAAATCGATTCATTGCGGAAATCATGTTAAAAAATTGACATCAGACGGGAGTAGCCGTTCAACAACAACTTCTACAAGTTCGAAGGGCGCCAATAAGCTAGTGGACAGTCAGGATACGTCTTGCCGAAAGAAGATTAAAGCTTTACAGGCCAGCAATTGGCCCAAAACTGGAACGGCATCATAAAGTTGCCCGATTGCGATACGCCTGTGATCATACAGAATGGGGTGAGGACGAATGAGGCAGAGTGATGTTCTCAGATGAGTCACAGTTTATGCTGTACTATCACGATGGGAGGAAAAGAGTATACCGACCAGGAGAACATTTTTCACAAGTATGTTTTGAAGAAAAAGTGGCACACGGCGAATTAAGCTTTCACGTGTGCGCTGTGCATCGCTGCAGAGGGTCTAACAGCGTTAGTTCCAATCGAGAACGGGAACCTAACTACTGTGAGACACATCAATGAGGTCCTCAATGAACATGCTGGTCCGTTTTTGGCCAATATGGGCGAGAATGCCATGTTCATGCACGATAATGTACGGGCGCACACTGCTCAAGTCGTAAATGAGTATCTTCATGACATAGGAATCCACAAAATGGAGTGGCCAGCATGGAGCCCCGATGTGAATCCCATTGAGCATGCTTGGGAAGAGCTTGACAGACCTGTGAGAGACCGAGATCCACCTCCAAGTACACTTCGTGGCTTGAAAGACGCGCTCATCAAAGAATGGGAGAACATTCCTCAGCATATGCTGAAGAATCTGGTATACAGCATGCCCAATCGCGTAGAAGCTGTATTGAGAGCACATGGAGGAAACACCAAGTACTGAGTTATCAAAATACCACGTTTACACCTAATAAACGCATAATTAGAGATTTTGTTTTATTTGCCAAATGCCCCATTTTTTAAAAAACATTTAATTTAAATTTTTATTACAATATTTAAGTTTTTACATGGGAATATTCAGATGCGCAATTAAATAGTCTCCAATATTGCAGAAGGCGTCATTAAGCTAGCATTTTCCGTTTAGGAGTAATTTGGTGTTATATCAGTGGAACTATTTCATTGCCCGGCAGTGTATTACACATTTACGTGAGCTGTCACCGGAACAGATAAGTTTGTGGCACTGTACGAACAAGTTCAATACAAATTGTTTTAAAGTGTCGCGCAGTAGGGTTGCCACCCTACAATTATATCGCGTCTCTCGCTCTCTTGCCAATATCTGGTTTCAATTCTTCGTCAATTAACTCCAGGTTTGCGTTCAATTCGACGAGAGGCACTTCGGCCTAATGGGTTGTTGTCGAGCATCCCTGCCACCCATTCATTTGCCACTAAAAGTATTGAGGGGCTGTATTGTGCCTACGTATAGATGGTGCGAGGTTTCCTTTTCATGTTAATTGCATTCAATTTGCGTCTTACTTAGTTGGTGTTGAAGTTGAAGTATGTGTATGTGTCATTTTGGTATAACTTAATCAAGTACCTACTCTAGTATTAATTGTGGTCTTATATTAAATAGCTCTTTCAAGTAAGTTCCCTTTTTAAGTAAAATGACTTACGTTTGGTTGTAGAGGAAGGGTGAGAAGCTATATACTTACCTACTTAGTGGTAGTGTGCAACTGTGATTTCTGAGAGTTCTTAGGTATATATGTAGGTAGTAGGTATATACCAACTTCATAAGCAACTATGTTCTTCAAAACAGACTCCAGTGGCTTGCTGCAATTAGATTAAACTTTAAACCGATAGCTTTTTAAAATTTTAACAAGATAGTGTCCACTACCGACGCGGTACAAGAACACCTTACATTTTCACTTCCATCAGTCAACAAACTCCCGGAAAAATGCAATGTTTCCTCATCATATCAAAGTGTTAACATCGAAATTGCTTATAGACCAGCAGTTTCTATAGTTTCCAGACTTATGAACCTAATGCTTGAGCAAATAGGGGTGATATTTGAATGTGAATAATGTAAATATAACATTGTAAGTAAATCAGCCCTAGACGTGAGTCGAGACATCCATCACAGTCCTCAAATTCAGTGACGCGGTGGGGTGCGCCCCTCTGTTATTTATAAGTCTACTTTTCTTATATAAACTTGATTTTCTATCAAAACACCTTTTATATTTACTTTTTTGCTTCCCGCCGTCGTGCGTTTACTAGCTGTAATGTTGTTTGGTCTACAGACTTTGGTGTTTCACGCGATGTTTTACTCGCTGCGGCTAAAACATTTTAAAGAGTAAACAAACTTTACACTACAAACTACGAGGCTAAGTTCAATTTATTTAACTAAAGGAATTTATTTAACGAAATATAGAAAACTAAGTCAGCTCGATGCAAACTATAGAACTGATGTTCTCGGACAAATTACCTTAAAATATTCGATTCGAAAATGTTGTTTGACTTATTAATAAAACAGTAGGTACGTTAAAAGTTATCAAATGGGATCCTTTTATGCGCATATTTTATGCGTTCATAAAAAGTGCCGTATGTGCAGCAGTTGTCGGTAGGAAGCGATGCTTCAGAACATATTGCGCACTTCTGAACGAATGAAAAATGACTGTGAAAAAAAATGAAACAATTTTATCCGTTTCTATTTTTGCCTGAAAAAATCTCGCGCGGTGATATTCCGTTACAGTTTTACAGCTGCGGTGTAGGTAATATAGTTAATCTGCCGTCGCCACAGTCTACGCTCCGTTTACGTAAACCTATCTACTTGTATAATTACAGAGGTATGACTTGAAAAATATATCGGTCAGGTGGTTAATCAATAGCTCTAAGCATATACGAGTAAGTAGGTACCTTCTTAGTTTTATTCACGACTTTACTGAATGTCATAATTCTGTTTAGTTTGTGGGGCTGATGTGGAAATGTTATGGTAATCCAAACGTTCATTCATACAAAACAATGCGCCCACTTTTGACGGGTATGAAAATAATAAGCTGACTATGCCTACATAGGTACACATGTGCCACGAATGCTCATAGGCAGCTGCCATCACACGGTGCCTCATTCTGAAACGATCCTTGCCAACAGTTGGCGCCAGCAGTCGACATTTCATACAGTCCATGTACCTACACCGCGTCAAGTTCCCTCGTTTTTGCACTTTTTGCACCGTTCTCGAGCAGTTTTTGTCACAATCGTTGCGTACAACAATGACCTTTTGACTGGCAGTGGAAAGTTGAAAACTACGCGATGCGAAAACGTTTTTGAGTGTGCGCGGAGCAAAGACTGTGGAAAATTAGACTCGGGCGGGAGAATGAAATTCTGGTGAATGGCGCGCAAAATGAGAGTGTTTTCATTAAGTACTGAGCAGGTAGCTAGAATGCGCTTTCGCTAGACGTTTTGTTAAACCCTGCCAGCGAGCAGCTTTGCACGTAGCCAGGATTTTTCACTCGGCATCACATTATGCGAGTAGTCTTAGTACTAACACGTGTATTCGTTGTGAGCCAGGTGGAGTTGCTTCGCTAACTCTGATGTTTCGTACTAAAGCCGAGCTTCGTTGTAGTTACTTACCTTTTTTTTCATTACACTGCTTCGCGCAAAAGATTTCTACCATCTTAATGTAATTTTCCTGACAACGCATTTACATACAATCGAATATTTTCCAGATCTTTCAGCGCCGATTCTAAAAATGCTCTCAAGTTCGCACCCTAACCAAAGCACACCTAAGTAACTTCCCACAAAAAACAAGTCCTCAAGCAATCTGTCTAGGAAGTAGGGCATGCAATACCGGTAATATTTTCAATACCGGTATTGAGTTCCGGTATTAAAACTCAATACCGGGATCCCGGTATTAATACCGGTATTAGACTTCCTTGTTATAAATGGCATATATTTTGTTTAAAGGTCGTATAGGGCAAAATAAAACAAGAAAAAGCAATCAAATTCTGTATAATGTAATATTTTTTACGAGAATTGAGTATTAGAGTTAAAATTTTAGAACGCATGGACAACAAGTAGGTTTCCAAAGGCCAAAAACCGCATGTAACGGTTTAAAACAAGTGGACTTTCATAGTATATGGGAGCACAGGGCTAACTATATCTTAATCGCTTGATTTATAGCCTAAAAAATGTCCGATTTCGGTATTACTTCAATACCGGTATTAACTTTCAATACCGGTATTGAAAAAAGCGTGGATTTGTCCGGGATCCCGGTATTACGCAATACCGGTATTGCGGTATTGCATGCCCTACTAGGAAGCCGTGTTTACTTCCATAAGAGGCGATATCAGGTTCGCTTGGGTGCTATGAAGCGGGGATAATAAAAGGTTATGCCGGTCCTGGGAGCCGCCGGGTGCCTCCTAGTGGGTGCACTTGAGCCTGATGGCGCGAGGAGTGCAGCCAGGAGGTTTAGCATCAGAAGCGGGATCAGCTAGGAGAGGGAGAGGGCGACATTGCTTGGTTTGTTAACCGTTAACGTGAAAACGGTTTCTTGGGTGTGATCAGGGGGGTAGTTGTAAGATGAAATGAATGTAATTGGACTTCTCAGGTTAATTTCAGTATGGGTAAATAGTTTGTTAAGTATAAGATATTATAATATCGTATTGTGCAGTCAAGAAATATGTATAAAGTATCCTCCGACCCTAGCCGTATATTTACTTCTTCGAATTTCGGTGTTTCCGTTATTCACCAAAATAAACCTTAATTAATTAATAACCCTAACTCTAAGCACCTACTTAGTTTTATTAATGACTTGACTGAATGTTAATGGCTTTTAGTTTGTGGAGCTGATGTCGAAACATTGTGGAAACAGTACCATAACCTAAGCTAAGTCAAAACATGCAGGATTCACTTTTTAACTGTTAAACGAATTTTGATAAAATTCTGCTACTATCGTAAAAGTATACTCTCAAGCCGCACAACAAATGAGTATATTCCTTTCTGGGCTATGGCTCAGAAAGGAATCATACATATATGCTTCTGCAACCATTACCAAAAAGCTAAACGTCTCGCGGCCATTGTAGGCTTCTGGGGAAAACGCTTGAGGAGAAAACTTTCCCTTTTCTTACTCGTGTTGAAGTGGCTATTGGCTAAAGGGTTGGCATTTTCACGTCTCTTTGATCTGTAATTCTGGACCGCGTATAGTACCTAGATCATACCGAAAAATAGCATACACACCGAAAAATAAGTAAGTAAGTAGGTAAGTAGGCTTTTTTTTGGCTTTAAAAAGTGGTAAGTATCCTGAAAATATAAGATAATTAATTTATTTATTTAGGTGCCACTCAATAATAATTGGCAGTTTGTAAATACACTCACGGGCAATGAAAAGGTTCCACTGAGAAAAGCAACAAATTACTCCTAAACAGAAAAGCCAAGCTTAATGACGCCTTCTGCAACATTGAAGTACATTAAATTTATCCAACTAAAAAGGGTAATATTTTGTCCAAATTAAAAAAAAAAAAACACACGTACACGTTGTTAGTGGAACGTTTTCATTGCCCGTGAGTGTATTAAACCAAGATAGCACAGTGAGATAGAGTGAAATACATAGCATTCAATGATGGTCACATAAAGGTAGACTGACTTCGATTCATGAAAAGCTATATCTACGTCTTTAAAAATCTACTATGACTTACAGACAAGACAGCACAGTAAAAATATGTAATGTTCATATTACAAGTAAACGGCTCAAGATAGGCACGACGCACGTAGCAAAAGTGATTTTGAAGATATGGCGTGCCGGGATAAGGGTCCGTAACACCGCATGCTACAAGGCCTTGTTTTATGTGCCGGGTCAAACACATAAATCTTGTGGAGACTTCTTGTGGGCCCCAAAGTGAGGAGAGACCCTTAAATACATCCACGAAGCAAACCAACTACAAGATTTCACTATCAGGATTTATTTAGGTCTATGTTTGTTGCGGATTTGTTGGCTTATTAAGTTTGGACCTTATTCCAATCTTGAGGTTAGATAATTAAAGTTTATGATGTGTGGTGGTCTCAGCGAGAGGTTGTGTGTTTGAATTTTGAATGTTTTGTTACATGGATGTAAGCACTTAATAAATACTTTCAAAAAAAATATCACGGTTTAAATGCATTCCTCTATTATGTACAGGACCTACCATCGTGAGCATCCTCCGCCCTCGACATTTCTCTAAGTAATAATACTAATAATCTGCAAAGATATTTCTTTAGATTCTTTATCATCATAGAATGTTTTTTTTTATCGTAGAATGAATTGCTTACATCCTACAGATGTTTGCCGTTATTTTTCCTAGTAACTCAAGTATTGTTCACCTACGATTTTCATTTCAACAAAGTAAATACGATACTTCACATGCGGGCTCAGTCGCAAAAGGTACCACTCGCAAAATGTACCCTATGCAAATAACGTCGCATAATGCACCTTTCTCAAAATGCAACTATCGCATAATGTACCTATCGCGTAATGTATGTCGCAAAATGCACCTGTCGCAAAATGCACCTATCGCAAAATGCACCTGTCGCAAAATGCACCTATCACAAAATGTACCCTTATAAACTTTTTTTTTACCTTTGTATAATAATAATTATCTGATACTGTCTGTTGTTTGGTATATGTATAAATATTATAATTTTCATACTTTAAACTTTTATTCCTGTGAAAATTTCGAAATTCCCGGAAAAAATTAAGTCCCCCATACTAAAAAGTAATAAAACCAACTCAATTGGTATGAAGAACCCAAACAAAAGTTGCTTAGAATGAAAAGTTTTATCACCGGCCTGACGTTAACTCACGGAAACCCTGTATATGTATAAAAACCTACCTTGATAACAATAAACATGATAATGACTATAATTTAACTACCTATAAAATATAGGTGAATATATTAATACAGAAGCGAATACATGAAGCGTCCGTAGTCGAGCGAGCTTCAGTGATGATGATCACTGAGGTTAAGCAACACATGGCACGGTTAGCCAGTGGATGGGTGACCGATTTCAAATGGTTCTTTTCTGGACACTTTCGTGCTTCGGACGACACATTAAGCCGTGGGTCCCGGTTGCTGCTTCGGCAGCAGTAGTTAATCCTAGTCAGAGGCCTTCGGGCAGCTTGAAAACATCTGACAGTGGGGTTGACCACTCCCTCAGCACAAGCTTGCTTGTGTTGGGATCCACCAACCCGCACTAGGCCAGCGTGGTGGACTAGGCCTAAACCCTTTCCTTCGTTGGAAGGGGATCCGTGCCCCAGCAGTGGAGATGATGCTATATTAATATCATCATATCCATGAATTTAAAAAAAATATAATAATAATATCAACCAACAGACAGGATCACATAATTATTATGTGAAAGTAAAAAAATTATAAATAATAGATTTTTGTTTACACGGGTACATTTTGCGATAGGTGCATTTTGCGACAGGTACATTTTGCGATAGGTGCATTCTGCGACAGGTGCATTTTGCGACAGGTGCATTTTGAGACGGGTGCATTTTGCGATAGGTGCATTTTGCGATAGGTACATTATGCTTACAAAAATAAAATCACCGCGGTGCATTTTGCGATAGGTACTTTATGCTACTGAACGCACATGCGAACCGTCGTCAGTCACGTCCGCGGCTACGGCCAATATTTGTGCGGTGGATACTGTGAAACAGTTCCAAACATTTGTATATTTTCGTTAGGACAGGGACCGTGGCAAAGTTAGCGTGCCGGGTGCGCCGCGAAGTTAGTCTCGCCTGCGCCAGTTAGATCCCACAGCTGACGTTCCGTCTGAAATACTTGTAATATATTCCCGAATACCTCCCCCGTCGCCATAGTTCCCCTAATAACTCCCGGATTATTACTAAATTCAGCGGTAAACAGTGTGAGGAGCTCCTGAATTCCGAAAATGATTAAACTCCACGCTCACGCTAGTATCTGCTCCAACTAAAATGTCTGAGACAGTCACTTAAAAAGATAACGAGAACAATGCTGCCCGATGCTTTCATTGTGATCGGAGGGCCGCCTGTTTAAACATTTGCTTTTAGAATAACCCTCGGAACACGTCGGTGCTGGAGGGAGATAATATTTTAACATGAAAAGTGCACGTTTCAGATCGTTTACAAGTCGGCAGTGGGAGCCTAGTGAACGCGGGCGGAGCGCGGGTTGACTCCGCCGTCCCGGGGGAAAATACTGCACTCCACGCTCCATTCAGTTAAATTTTAACGGCACCGCTTAGCAACAGACGTCGTCGTCTCTTTCAACTTCATAAGTTGAAAATAATCCGTGACTATTAAACTGCCTTTTATAAAGTTGGGCAGGAAAGATGTGTTTAACTGCATCTCTGTCGAGGCACAGACGCAATAGTATTCAAGGAGCTGCTTAAAATTTTAAGTTTATTTTAAAAAAAGCTTCAAAGTTTCACATGTCTCTGAAATATTATTTTCCGCCTTCCTGGGCCAAGTCGTTTCATGAGTTTTAACGACAAGTTTTTTACAGTTTTTTTTAGCTCATGCAGCCTAAACGATTCAACGGGCATGTAATTTCCCCAGTGGTTCGGACCTCATTACCGCCTATTCATGTAAAACTGAATGATATATTCCGTAAAACACACATTTTCTCGCTTTTAAACATTTAGGAATACCTAAGTATGATAATTATATTCAGTAGCTCCGGCATTTAAGTCGAGCAAATTAATATCAAAAAGGAATTCATCAAGTGAAGTTTAGGGTTCATAGAGCTTTTCCGATGCTACTTAATTGCGGCAGTTCGTGACACTATCGAATGATAGAGCTTACGTATTGTACAGCTCTTATAATTTTGAAATTCTGATTTCAGATTCGGGCTTAGATATAACAAGCTGCACATACTGGTTTCGGCTTAGTATACCCTTTTTGCAACACCCTGTATAGAGGTTATAGTTAGGTATAAATTTGCTGTCCGCCAAAAAGGTGTCCACTCAGCGAATCCTGTTACTGTTCTGTTTTATTGGAGATGTATACGTTTATGAGTAAAATGAATACACCTATGTATATAAAATAATATACTTACCTAAATAATAATACATATATGCCTACCTACAAGGGGATGATCGGAGGAAATTGTGCGTAAACCAAATTGTCGGGCTAATACGCCGCGCCTCGCGTAAAATTACAAACCAATCTCTTAGATTATTCCTTGGCAAGATTGCAGAAATGGTGTAAAATATTGACAAAGGTAAAAACTAACGATGGTTTGTATTTAAAATTAACTTTAACACTCTAGGTAAGTAGGATTATAGGCATTAGGAGTAAGGTTAGATTTGGTGTCGCTAATAAGCGCTTAGTAGTCGCTTTAACACCTAAATTAAACTTTTGTGTACTTACCTATGTAATTATTGAACACAAACACCAATCACATACCTACTAAGGTAGAATTTGTGAACCTACAGGTCCTTAAGAACCTAAAAAGCCATAGAGCTCGCCTGAGAAAAGTCCACAGAATCCAGTTACCCCGGGCTCTGCCTAGGTCTCTTGGAGCAAATTGCTGAGCTAACCAAACACAGGCAAAGCGAGCGCTGATGAGGCAAACAGCTGTGACAAGATGTTAATTCGTTAATTAGAGTAATGCCTCGATGCAAGTCAGATGCAATGTAGACAAGCTGAGAAACAAATACACTAATGAACCTGTGTTGCTCTGACAGCTTGCTTCCTTGGAAGTCTCAAGGTGCAATCCGATTAAATGTTGGCTGGATCTTCATTATTATTGTGTCTTGTAGGTGTTCCGATGATTTTATAGACATGTAATCGTTACTTTATTTGGGTGATCAGATAAAATTTATTGATTGAGAATATTTAATTATAATTATGCTACTCCTAAGCTCTCTTCGTCTGTGGTATCCATAAACGTGAGTTCAAGTGACTTTATTATGGAGTTGAAAAGTTATATTAAATTGTGTAAAAGAAATACGAATAACTATACTCCTACGCGAAGTGAAACGAAAACGTTGTTTGTACCCTTCAGCACAAATCACTTATGTATGCTCATAAATGCCAATCACCATTATCCCTAAATAGACAAGACAAGCCCGTAAACAATGTATTTTCTAAGACATCTCCTCAAACGAAAACAACACTTAGCAAAGATAATAAAACAGACAATGAACCTGGGACGCCGTGTTCAGTAGTTCACCTCCAACACACGAGCGAGGATATCGAACACCTGTGAAGATACTCGGGAAGCCTTCTGTAGAGCACGATATTGTGAATATATGAAAATCAAAGCAGCCATCGAAATTTCCGAGCCGTTTTGGACCTTATCGAATTGATCAACAAAGTGTTCGGGCGAAGGGCGCCGAAGCGTGGCCGTAAGGCTGCTACATTAGCGCGTCGTTTCGGTGCGAGTCGTTAGGGTCTAGGATCGAGCAGCGAATGGTTTTCAGGTGTTTGCTGAAACTGGGAGGAACAGTGAAGCTCATGATACGGATTTGCCGGCGAGACACGCGGCGCTGTGTAGTAAATAAAACCGTAATGATGTGAGAATAAGAAAGGACGACCGACGCAGGCGACTCAGGCACACACAGCGTGTAGTGAGCGGTGCTTATTCCGTGATTTTCTCTAGAGACCGCTGTACAATGTGTTTGCGGATTAAGATCTTTCCTTGTGCTCCAGTGGAGAGCGTTTATTTTGTTTAGGTGCCTTTTCTTAAATAATCTATTTTTAAATATGTAACTGTTGTTCTTGTGTGTATACAAATAAATAATATTAACTATCTATCTTCCTATCTGTATTTAAGCAAATCCAGTGACTTTAATTCAATTGGCGCTGTTTCAAAAATTGTTCCAATAAGTGAAGGCTTGTAGCTGTAAGAACGGTTTAGTATTTTTCATCTCGTCGCAGCGGGTGTGGGTGACTATGATTTATGTCGAAATGGAACAGACTCGGGACTGCTGGACTCGGGCGACCATGGCTCTTGGAGAGACGCTGCTACTTATAAAACGTTCACGGCTCTCCGGAACGAAAAGTTTAATTTTAATGTTATTTTTTTTAGGACGGCTGATGGGAGGGTTATAATTATAACATAGGTAGGTATTTTTGGTCAAGCTTAAGGGTGACTCTAACCAAACGCTAAAGTATTTAAAATAGTTTTTAAATCAAACTTTAAATATATTTTGACTTTTGAACTTGGTATCTGACAGACGTTTGACAGTAGAGGAGACTAAGGTTTGGTAAAATTCCACCTATAAACATGCAAGTAACCTTATTTGTAATTATTACAGAAAAACTAGCAACTGCATACCTATGCTCAAACTATAAGATGCTATCAACCCCTGCTAATATACACTATACGAGCAAAACAAAACGCGTCAAAGTTTCGAATTACAGAAAAAGGGAAACAATATTGGGGAGGACCGTAAATTGGGCACCGGCAAATTGCGTTATTGAAGAGAGCAAACAAGGAAATCGAATATATCTACAACTCTACCATCTGATTTGGGATGCGTCGAATGAAAACGTCTGTGAACTCGCATTTTTTTTTAGACAGGAAATAGGCTGTATGTAGTCTTTTACCTACAAGCATTTATGTATTTAAAGCTTAATTCAGATACTCCCAAAAGTAAAAAGTAACGTGATAAGCAAATTTGCACCTGAAAAAAGCGAGTTTTTATAGTCGTAGCACAAAATGTTAAGAAGGACTCTTTTCATAATTTCAGAGTTTTACCTATTTATCGAAGGCCATACCATAAACGGTATTAATAAACAGAGTTTTTTAAAGAAATTATTGTTTGTAAAGACTAGCCGGTGTCATATCCAAACCCTATAAAGCTAATTCTCAAATTTTTTACTTATCTTTGTCTAAACAAACAAAAAACTTGCAATTAAAAAATATTACTTTAAGAAATACGGATTTGAAGATGAGTTAAAGTAACATTAAATCTAATACAATATGTATGAGAACAGCACTCTACGCCACAGAGCGTCGGCTGACGGCACTTGTATAACAACAGCTTACATACAAACTTGGATAAAACCACATTTTAGGGTATTTTATGTAAAAAGGAGAATACATAATAATAATTATACTTGTTCAGTGTTCCTACTATAAAAAAAAACACTCAAGATTGGCTGACTCAAGATTGGTTTAATCAATACTTTTACGAGTAGGTACATGCCGCCTTTTCAATAAGACAGTAAAAAGTACTGATATTTTTTTAGCCTATAATAGGACAACAAACCGAAATCAAGGAAATAAAATCCCTATTTTGCATCAGTACTTATATATTTTTTATTCAACTCTCCCTGAAAATGCCTATTTTCCTGTGAAAGAGCGTCCTTCCAGCGTATTGACATTTACTTTCAGCGTGCAAACATTGTCCGCCTGTCTATCTCCAGATCTCCAGCAACCCCTATATTTTAAGACAAAAGGAAATTTGCTGTCCAAAGAGCAACTTTCAATCTTTTTGCTTCAACATCAACATTTTTATGAGGTAAACTAGTCAGGTACGAAGCGAATCAAATAGCTATATTGTAAAGATGTAAATTTCAGCCGAGGTTATGGAAAACAAGTATGGTATCAAGATTTTAAAACACGGAACTAAAATATGTTGCGGATTTAAGAATGTTCTTATGCAATATGTATAAGATCCCGCCCCGACCGCGCCAGCCGAGCTCTCGTGTAGGATTTGTTTAACCACCGCCTCGGAAAGATAGTCTCTATTGACATTCATAATATTGCATCTCGAAATTGACTTCCAAGTTTGCCTTATAAAGGAATTCATGAAACTGAGTAAATTGACTGTATAAACACTACACAATGTACCCGGCTTCTGTGCTCATTGCCAAAACGCAAAATCCCCAAACTATACAAAAGCGTGTATATTTTAGCATAAAACTAGCATAACTGCCGCGTCACTGGATGAATCCGCACTTGGTGGGATCAGGGCGGCCTGACCCGGTCCTACCTATTCAGCTCCAATCTAAAATTTGGCTTCTCCGCTCTTGGCTCCAGCACAAGTGGGACAATAACAAACGGACCTACTATAAAGCAGGGCCGTCAATTCCAACTCTTAGATGGTTTTTCACGAGTCTAGACTATAATGGAGCCTATTGTATAACATTTCATAGCGGCTGCGAATGAAATATTCTGGCAGTCGGCGAAAGCATATTATTTGAATGGGTCGCGTTAACGGCGGCTTAGTTTAAAATGTGAATGTGAGGAGTTTTAAAGTCTACTTCATGGGAGTCCGGCATGCTAGAGCTTTCAGAATTACGCAGCAGAGTTCCCGATGAAAATGTTAAATGGCAAAATTACTGATGTGTAGTGTGCAGCACACGTTTCTAAATTTATTCGGAAAACTACTGAACAAAGTAGTGAAGTAGGTATCCTGTACCTAGCTGCTAAGCTAGTGGGCGTATAGCCGCCCCTTCATTTGAATATGGTGTTGTTGGAAAATAGACGAGACGGCTTCTTTGTAGACGTAAACTGTCTACAAGACTCAAGTTAAACAAAATTTTCCGTCACTCTAAACTTGTCTAGAATTTTATGCAAAGCTTTATTCTTGTTCTTAGGATGCCAGTAGCATTAACCCCTTAAAATGCTAAAGTAAAAATCTTTTTGAAAGCGGCTTTAGATGGAATGTACTTAGTGAAGTGTCTCTTGTGTTTATAAATAGGCACTTTGGTTGGTAAATGTATGTTAATCTTAGACTTTAAAAATTAAGTACGTATGTAGATGCGTATTTAGTGACATAGGTATTCCTAGTCTAGTTAGCAACTATGATTGATCAAATACAAGGTATGCGTCGCCCGGTGCTCGCTACAGCGCCCGTCAACTTCGGCGCCGACAGTGACGGATTGATCGCATAAAAACTTATATTTTCTTTTACCTCACAACTTATAGCATATTATGCTACGGTAACTGTCGGAAGACCATGTTTTATAGGGCCTTGGAGTGCTTTTTATTTTTTCTTCGTAATCCTTCTGGATTCCGGGGCTCTTGGTCGATATAAGTAAGTGCCTCAGTATCTTAGTATGTTTGAGTTATAATTACGCACGGAGAGTTGAGCTTGGCCAGCTATCTATCAAGCTAAGAAAATGATGCTACTTATTGGTTTTGCTTACTCAAATGTGTTGGTAAAATGAATATATGAATTGCCCTGACTGATTTCAAACATATTATAGAAACCAGTCCTGCCTCACATCTATCCGTGCCCTCCCACCTGCACTCGGATGGATTTAGGTACTCTAGGGCAATCATAATGCAAACTTTTATAATTGTTTCGTTTTAGGTCTGTTTTTTTGTCAGTACATATTCACAACTATGACATGCATGATGAAAATTATAATATTACAGCCCTTGAACAACATTCAATTAAAACAGCTTAATGAAAATGAAACATGAAAACATGGAATATAAATTTTGGGCCGAGCCCGCGCGTAATGGTGGAACGCAGCGCGTTGGCATCACATCTGATGGAGCCGCGACTCTTGCCAAATTGCAGCCCCGCTTATCACCGCGATAACTTTTAACCAACAGCTGACATTACAATATTCCCTAACTATGTGTGTCACGGGAAAACCGAACCAACAAAAGGATCGACGAATAAAATGCGAGTTACGCAATCGTTTGCTGGTGTAGAATTTATAGTCAGACATAACGCGACCTCGCAAAATGAAAACATCGAAACTATTAAGTACCTTGTAGATATCAATAAAAGTTAACTTGAGATGTTGTACCTAACATTCAACCCAATTTTTCGTGAGGCGATGAAAAATTCTATTTCGCACGTTTACTGCCAGAGGAAACAAATAAAATCTCACTTTTATAGCCCCTCGCTGCGTAGTTTTCGGCGTGGGTATGTCCATTTAAGTTTGGACTCTACTTCCGATTCCGATATCAATATATGTTTTGGGATAAGAGATATATTGTACTTACGTATGTTTACACGTTGAAATTGAAATACTCGTATCAATTGTATTTTTCCACAAGTTCACCAGGATTTACCGACAATCATGTTTCTTATCGCGAATTTTCTATTTCTATCAAGTATGTCAGGTACATTTTACCTTCGGGTTCACTGATAAACGAGCTCGAAAGCCAATAAATATGTATCGATACCGCGGATCAGATTCAACCACTGCACCGTAATCGTTCAATCATGCGTTTGATAATAGGCGCTCCGCCGCGGGCCGCGGCCGCAACTCACTGCACTTGCACGAGTTAGCCGCATATCATACAATATTTTTTATACATATATATAAAATTGTGAATGTTTACAGTTTCCAGCTGACGGGACGCATCAGAGCCGATGACTTGGAAAGCATTGGTCTCCTCGCTCGATTTGCGGTGCAAATTGATTTTTATGAACGCCGCGTGATGGTGAGGTCGTAGGCTCGCATTGTTTGATAAGTTTTGGCTTTGTTGTACAAGTATTCGTCGAGAATGCCTTTATGGGCGAGCATTGTGCAGGCCGGTGGGTGTACCCGCGGTAGAAGGAATTTTATAGGTTAGGTAAGCTAAGTTGGAGTTGTATGATGTACGTTTCTTTTGTTAACATTTTGGTGTACGTATTCATAAATAGTTCTGTTGAGCTGCTATACTTATACTCTTACATTAACCTCCTACACGAGAATACGATGTAGTTATAAATTAATGGCAATATAAAACATACCCTCTTCCTGTAAAGTACAGTTCAGTTCTTTTCGAATCGCTTTACCCTTTCCACCTCCAACTTTAAACTTGTAACAGTCCTTAGTCCAAGTTCTTTCTTTTTAATTCCATAAAAAGGTTCCTTATTAAATATTCACTCCAACACAAAGCTTAACTTCTGAAAGTGAAAAACCGCTGTAAAGGCTGCAAGATTTTTCCTTTGTAATGGCAGGGGATAGCGGGGGGTGACCGTCGCCAGAGGGACGGGGAGGGGAAGGTGCCACTATTATATGCCGACGACAGGAAGCAGCGCCAGTTACCCCCAGTCAAAGGCTACAATGCGCGCAGCCTTCCACGACCTTCTAGAATACTTAGCTATAAAGTACGTAAACTACTCTTTACCTTTTAATATGGCAATTTATTATGGTTTTGGCTTACTGCTAGTTGGTATCGGTCTATATGTAAGTACCTCGAGGTAAACTATGTACCCTCTTATAGCGGTCGATGCAAAGACAGCCATGTCAAGCAGTAGATTGTAAATATTATTTATGAGTAGTTTATGACATATTTATTATGTTTTACCAACTTATTTGCATTTTGTTAAGTAGTAAGTACCTAGATATTAAATTTATTATGTTAATTACCTCATGTATCCTGAAATCCAATATTCAATCCAGTTTAGAAATGTGCTACTTATAGCTGCACCGATTTTGTGGATGCAATTTTATATAACTTTTAATGTGTCAGTCTTATTTCCAATTAGGTACCTCAATAAATCTATTTTCAGATGTACATTGATAGTATAACACTGTTTGGCTTGTGAACGAGAGAAACATTTCTCTGGTAGTGTTAGCGCGTTACATCCGGTGGCGTGACCCACAGGAACCGGAAACGCGATAAATCATCGGCCATTGTCGCCTCGCTCAATTGACGTTGATTTTTCTTTTATTCCTGCGCGTCACTTTCATGCCAATATAGCTAGGCCGTTTGTTTATTCAGATGCAGAGACTGCCACTGCTTTCTTTTAATGCAATGCAATAACGGTTAGACGCATGGTAGACGTAAATTACGAGACGGAAGTGTGCATGTGTGTGTATATAATAAAAAAAAATTAGTTATAATTATACTTACATTTGTGAAATACCTGGGCTCGTTACAAAATAAAGGAAAGAATGTCATCCTATTTAAAACAGTAGGCTTTTCTTTTATCTCAAAAGAAGCCAGTTATTCTTCCAGGTTCGGTTAGCTGAAAGGGTGTTCTCAAGTATGATAGAAAAGGTTTAGTTATCGATTCCATCTCGGAGAAGTTTTGACAAGGGAAAGATTAAGGCCATTATTCGCTTCGGACGCGGGCGCGGGACCGACCGGGACTTCCCCTCCACACAAAACAAAAGGAAAACTTAATACCTTACCGACGAAATTATTTTATCTCCTAAGGGTGACACCGGAATGTAATAAAGCAAACAATTTGTAAAAAAATGTGATATATTCTTTGTTAAACTATGAATATTTAACTGTACAAAATACATGGTGATTCTAATTTACATAATATACTTACTTAATATTACTAACAAAATAATTATATAAAATATGATTATTCGATGGCGGGTGATGAACGGTCATTTGTTAGTGTTTTCCGGAGCTTCACCGTGGCGAACTGCTGCGCCCTGCCGGACAATACACAATGTTAGCGATTCAACAGGAGAGAATTTTAAATTTATTACTTTTTTCTATAGGTATTGGTTGCGTAAATATCATAATTATGCCCGATTGTTTAATATTGTATGATTAGGTAAGTATTTTTACTAAAATGAAAGTCCGAAGCTCATGACATAAAACCTTATAGGCAACCTTTCAAAAGCTAGATTCTTAAGTAAATTTTCATTGAATTTAAATGTTAGCGGTAAAGCAAAAAAAACAAATAAAAATGTACTTAATAGTAACGTTAAGAGCATAAGAACTAAATAAGAAAACATAAATAAATAAAAACAAAAGAAGTGAACCTGTTAGTTTATTTGTAGACAGCAGTTTCGCGGCCCCACAAATCGTACCACGGGCCGAAGGTATGTCCGTCCTCGGGCAAGTCCGGTCCCTCGCCCGCTCTCTTCATTAGCTTGGTCCTCGGCAGCAGTTGAGGTCTCTGCTGCTTCAGAGCTTCGTTGAACTTCTGGTCATCCGACTCACTGTACGGGCCCTCGCTCCGGCGGTCAACAAAACGCCTCGCCTCCAAACGGGCTTCCTCTTGCCGAATTTTAGACTTCTCTGCCTTCTTGGAATCAGTTTCATAATCGTACCGCGACACTCGAGCTTCTTGGTCGCTGAAATACGATATGTTTGAATCGTAATACCGGTCATCGCGGCGACCGTTGTACGGGAGGGTGCTGTCATCGTAGCTTCTATTTGTTCTTTCCTTTGACTTTGTATCTCGTGATTTGGTCTCTGAATAGTCTCTCTTCATTTGACGTCTGTCTAATGAATAATCAGCCCTTGGTTCTCGGCCATCGAAATTACGCGAATCCCTTTTCGGGGATCGTACATCAGAGTCTTTGCTGCTATGATTCTTGCCATTTTCTAATGTGTGCTTCCGTGTCTTTTCATCTTTGCTTGACCTTTTTCTTTGTTTCAGCGTGCCCTCATCATAATCCTCATTTCTCATATGATTGTTGTTTCTTTCAACTGGTATTCCATAACGATCAGTTTGTGGTTCATTGTCTTTGTATTTGAGGGTCTCAGAAGAAGCTGAAAAAGATTTCATGTCGTTACCGTTATCTTTGAATGTTTTAAACTCCATCGTTTTGGGAGGTGATCGATCGTGGGATGACTTCTTTGTTTTATCTGTTCCCATTGTTGCACGAACGTGTGGTTTGATTGGAGTAACTTCTATTTCCTCAAATTCTGGCATATAATCATTTTCTTTCCTGGTTTTAATGTCTTCCTCGACTGTATCTGGTCGACGTCTGTCCATGTCATGTTTCTTTCTTGAAGTCATATGATCATTTACAATAATGCAATCATAGCGATCTGCGCTGGATGCTACAGAGTTCACTTCAGAGCTGCTATCATTATCGTATCTTTGCAATATTTCTCTGCGTTTCACGGTTTTCATCACGAATCCATCCCCATTTTCATCATTGTAAAAACTGTTTTCAAAGTTAGTTTTGATTGTGCTTGTATTAGTCATATCCGAATGTCTAGACTCGTTACGCGGTACAAAATCTTCTGGCTTTTCCTCAATGATAGACTTTTCAGAAGTGCTTTTCTTTTTCATTGTCTGATCCTGGTAGTTATTACCCATTTTCTTGTGCTTTTCTTGGATCTCATCATTTTGAATCGAACTTAAACTTTTTGACTGGCGGATACCATTCATTTTCACATCTCTTCTATCGATTGTTTCTTTTGGATGTTGCATAACATTCTCAGGAGAAGGTGATTTCTCTGTGGACGCTTTCTTTTTTACATCGGGTACTTCTGGTGCAGGTCTGAGTTCTTTCTGCATTTTAACAAGTATTTTCTTCTTGTATTCGGGAACAGTATCAACAATGTCTCGATGTTGCCAGAGTGACATACCTTCCATAATTTCCTCAGATGTAGTCCGGCCAAACTTCCAAAAAGATTTAGTTCTTTTTACCTTCTGTGAGTCTTTGTCCATATCTAGCATGGATCGTAGCATTATTTGCTGATCATCAGTAAGATAACCATTGGCATGATTATTCGGTTGTTGTTTGGGGCCACGCTTTAGGCTTTGTGTCTTGGACAAGTAACCTTGGTGGTCATTGTTTTTCTGAGCAGGTTTACTACATAAACAAAACAAAAAAAAATTTAGCTTCTCTACAAACATAAAATAAATTAAAAATGAAAACCTAACTAGCAACAAAATGTTAACTCAAGCAAAAATCACATCCATATAAGTAGGTATACTCGTTACATACCTAATAGGGACTCGTAGTCTTTGAGCTTCTTCATCACTGTAGTCCACCTCGGGCTGCGGCGGAGGCTCGTTCGAGAACCCGGAGTCATTGGAGCTGTGCAGTGACACGTTACCGACTGCACCCACGGCGGACACCACCGTCTTAGCTGGACCAGCTTTAGCAGCCACCTGCAAGAATATGGTAATTACTTGTCTGTTAAAGTCCAATTTGGTAGCGGTGTTCGTCAGCAGATGACGTATGGTTATACATTACTATAGTAGTTTATATGACTGTGTTTCTATAGGATTACTTAATTTGGCAGCCAGCGACGACCCGCTCCCAACTGTGTTTACAATTGACTGTGTAATATCCACAAAAATTGCAAAAGGTGGTAGTTTACTAGTATTACGTTGTACTTACTTGAGACCTCAACGGGAGAGTCTGCGGGCCGAAGCTCCTGGTTTCAATAACAGCGTGAGTGGTAAAACTGGCAGCGGATGTGGAGTTTTTGATGGCGCTAGGAATAGCTGGTGCCGGGGTCGAAGAGTGGAAGGTGGCACTGGCTGATGAGCTGAGAGCGCTAGGGGACGGGGCTGGCAGAGTCGGCGGCAGTCCGGGCGAGCCACTGCCCAGGCGACCCTGTGGAACGACCAGATTTAATTGGAATGGTGTTCGTATTCGTTGTCATCGTATTCATTGTTTCCATGGAGATGATAAGCGAAATAGAGCTTGTTGTGTGGGTGAGCTCATCAATGCAGAGATGATGAATAGGATAGTGATACAAAATGACCATCGTGATGACAATTACATAATCCACTACCGATAAAAGAGCGAAGGTGATAAAATGACTGACCTTGGTAACATGGTGTGCGGTGACGGTGTCCCCGAACATCCGGGGCGGGTGCGGGTGCGCGTGCGCCGCCCCCGCGTGAGCGTGCGAGAGGGGCGCGGGGGGCGGGCCCTCGCCCGGCGTCGCCGCCATGCTCCAGCGTGCCGGTGAGCTAGCACTGCGGAAGATCAGGAGAACTTATAGGATTATACTTGGCTTGTTTGTTTTGACGAATAGTGGGTTTGTGCAAATGTTGGTGAAATCTGGTTCTAGTTGTCTCTGCTTTTAACGAAAGAGCGCTTGAGGATTGCAATGAAATACTGGACGGATAGTTGGCATAATCCATATCACATAACAGATCTTAATCGAATACTCACGCAGTCTCCTCTCCAGCCACAACTTCAGTGTAGGCGAGCGGGAACCAGCCGGCCTGGTGCGTCCTCAAGTTCTCCCCGTACTGCCAGCCCTTGGTCCTCTCCCCGAGCAGCGCCAGCATGTCTCCCTGCTGGAAGCTCAGCTGGTTGTCTCCGGCTGCGTTGTAGGCGTATAGAGCCCTGGCTAGGGGTGGCTCGCGGGAAGTCACGCTCGGCGGGGCGAGCGACGTCGGACGCGTCGCGATGCGGGAGTCCGTGTCTGGAAAAGTTATAGTTGAGCATAGAGATACAACATACGTAATGTACAGTGCGACAAACCTATCTGTTCCGGTGAGAGCGAACTAAATTGATCCATATCTCATTATTTAGTAATGAATTTTATATTGTAAAAGATTATATGGGTTTATTGAAACCACAAGAGCGAATTACCACTACTGGCAAACTTAAAATCTTATACAATTAAGAAATATTACACATTTACGTGAGCTGACACCGGAACAGATAAGTTTGTGGCACTGTACCTCAATGTAGTTGATGTATTCTATTCTCAAATGTACTCTGTGTTGAATGTCAGTGTCTGCACATTTTCGATTATTTGGAATATTTGTGCGCTGTCTAAATTATTAGAGGCATCTATGAATTTAAAAGTGGTAGGTAGTTAGAGCAAAATAGGGTATATAATTGTATCATAATCATTACAGGTAGATAAGAAGATTCTGATATTGAAATTGACCATATCAGCTTACTTTATTAACATTGCACAAATAAGAGTGAATTCCACTAGTCCACCATAAAAGGAACCATAATCATAGCTTTAAGTTCCATTCGGTCCTAAATTACAAATTACCCTGGAAGGTTACTCTATACTGACGTTAAACGAACGAACGAGAGGCTGTCGTACAATCGGCACATTTAATACGAGATAGATTCGTGGCTCGCGCAGCAGCGCTCCAAGTTTTTCGTCATATAGAGAGTACCCCCCTGTACCAAGTAAAATAGCTTGTAATCTCACCAGGTTCCCCATGCAGGCTGGCTTGCAAGTTGAAGTCGGATTTAGCCCTGGACATGCCCTGGGTCGGCGAGCCCAGTTCGGCTATGGAGCGCACGTCGAGGCACGAGGCGTCCACCGACCTGGTCTTGCGGAGGGCGGACCCGACTGACGCCCGGTCATCGTCGTCGCCCATGCGGGGGCTCGCGTAGATCTCTTCGTCCGCCCAGAATGATACTTGCTGGAAGGGTGGGGTACAGTGATTATGAGGTTCAGGTGGATTTGGGTTTCACGTGATCATATAAAAATGATAAATCTGGTGTATAACTGTAATTTACTAAGAACGTAAGTAAGTAACGTTGAGTAAACGAGAGCAGCCACCAGTCATTATAGAAGTGAGATTAAAATAATAATTTGAAGAGAAATGTTGTGGTTTTAGTCACTATCATCATCCACGCGCTAAAGATCGCTAGCGACTGTGCAGTATCAGCTGCCCAAAGAACGTATGCTCAAGCTCCTATGTACCTACGTTACTCGTCTAACCCTAACGTCTAAAACCCTCACCCGCATCCTGCTGACGAACATGGCCTCCACATTGGGCGGCAGGTACTCCCGGGTGCGGGACACCTCGAGCCACTCCTCCAGGCCGCTGGTGTAGGCGCCGGCGCCCGCGCTGTGGTACGCCAGCCAGTGCTTGGCGAGTGAACACTGGCGCTCGAGCACGAAGCCGTAGCGGCGGCGCTCTTGCGTCATTGCCTGAGGAGGAAATATGTGTAAAAATATGTATATGTGTAGAGATATATCAGCTGTCCGATGCCCATATCACAAGCTCTGTCTAGCTTGGGATCAGATTTCCGTGTGTGCGAGCGATGTCCCCATATATTACACATATATGTTATAATTCAGGCGGGAAGCTCGTCGAAAGAGTGAGGATAAACAGCCGAGATTGAACTGGACTTCTTTATTTTGTATTGGAGTGAAAGACAGCATTTCAGAGGCATGCATGACAGGAAATAAGACAGTTAGGGAAGAACTTTCTTCTCTCTTCAGAAAAGATTAGGTAGTACCAGTCTTGCCAGTCAGCTGAATATTTAATACTTAATGTTTGCTTACGGAATAAGTTGTGGATAATGGTGTACTTATATGACGCACAAAGCCGACCCTTAATAAGGAAAAGGCTAGGAAGAACAAGAAGAAGATGGTGTACTTATCATGATTTAATGAGTAATTGTTGTACTAGCCATATTTCACAAAAACAATTTGTAAATACATCATATTTTACATTTACTATGATTCACTTAGTTACATTAAATCGGTGAATGTTTCTTAAATATAATATTTATTCAAATTTCCGCTTCAGTAGAAAGTTCTGAGTGGCTAAAATCAACCAAAGTAATATTTATTAACTTCAGTTCAACACGATAGAAAATATTTGTTTGGAAACTCTAGTGGATGAAATAATTTAAACAGAGTTCTAGGTTCAAAGTGAGCCTCTCTAAAATCGCCGGTTGTGTTTAATCAAATTTGCTGAATAACTTTCTAAAACAGAAACATTTCCGCCAAAGTCAGCTATTCGGAAAATTCGAAGTAGGTAACAAACATACTTGCTAGTGCCACTTTATTTAATATTGACTGAATTAATTTAGAGGATAATGAACGTCGCGTGAATTTATTGACGAAGCAGATAGCCTTGCGTGTGTGAGGGCGATTACAGGGTCTCTCTAGCTTCACGAAAACGATATATGGAAACGCCTCCATCTAGTTGCATTAAACGTACAGACCATGATGACCAGAAACTTCATATTACGCCAAGCTAGAGTAAGCCCAAGCTCTGTAATTCCTGCCCATTACGTCGTCCCGGTCTAAATCAACGTAGAGTGGAAAACAAAATTGCCGTCACATATGTTTATTAACTACGTAATGGCTTGTTCCAAGTAAATAAATTGGCAATCAATATGCTTTCTATTGAAAATGCTTCACGTTTATTGAATACCGGTTCCGTACGACAAAGGAACGGCTAAATTAATAACATCCAATATAAATATACAGGAAGGGAACAGAAGGAAGAAAAACTTACATTTTTCAAGCTCTGCTCGCAAAACGCATCCAATTTGGTCTTCTCCTCTTCCAATATCTGCATATTCTGCAAATATAAAACCAAAGGGAACAGATGTAATTAAGTACACACACAGACCACAGGGTTTTAAAATCAAATAGCCAGAACCTTTTTATTTAAGGCGAAGGGAATAATCCGGTTGTTACGGGATACACTTATAGCTAGACATAATTATATATTCCATTTAACAAAGCACAAAATGCACCCTTGCTTGTTTTGTTTGTATGAAAGTGAGTATAATGAATTAGTGTAATGGGTGTACATAATATGTTACCTTCATTTCTTTGTCCATGGCTGATCCGGCTTTGGAGACTTTAGTGTTCTTTTTCCTCTGTTTCTTGATAGTAGCCGCCGCCTTGCTGTAGCTCTCTGAGCGCAGCTTGTGTTGCTGGAGAAACCTCTTTTGTTCCGACTACAAGGAAATATAGAGTAAGAAAAATATTACCATACACTGTTTATGTAGCTACTTACTTATTTGAAATTATAAATTTAGAGAATACTTTTAAAAAATCGATTAAAAACTTTCAGAAAATGCTTTATGGTCTGAGGTGGCTTTTCACAATCATGCATTCAATTGGATATTTTAGTTTCATGAGCGCACGATCTTAAAATTTTATCAAAGTCTCTGCCAAATAATCAAAACGGTGTTCATAAAATTGTAAAACCAAAGCAATAATAACAAAGCTGAATTTCCCTGTACTCTCAAGTTGTAAAGAAACACTGTAGCGGAATACTTTTCGGGGAGCAAAAGATTCGCAGTTTATTAGTTGGAGGAACCGCGAACAAAAATACCAGCCAACAGCGCTCGTTTACTTTTGGCAAAACTTTTTAATCGAAATTCTTATCTCAAGCCAGCTATTGAACTACTTTAGTTTATTCCAATTCCCCATTTCGCAAACAAGTTTCAAAGGGAGCCCCGGGTTGCTTACCTGGACCACTTTTGTGTCTTTTTCCAGATTCGTTTCCAACGGGACCAGCAGATCCACGTAGAATGCCTTCAGCTGAAATGGAATTCGCAGGTTATCAAATAAATTGAAATGTGATGAAAATATCTACGTTCAATATAATCTATTGTCAGCCATAAATAAAAGTAGCATTTTTAAAGAACGATTTCAAATAAAACTGTTCATAGAGTATACTTACTTATTAAGTTAAGTTATAATTTTATTATGAAGAAGTGCATTTCATGAATTCATTTTTAACAGGGCTCTTTTAAACAAGATCATTTATATGTATAAGTACATGTTATGAAAATATTAATGAATCTTAAAAGATACATTATTTCAAATATAATGCAATTAGGCCTGAATACTTACAATGTTCATCTGCTGATCCTGAATTTCACGGTAGACCTCCACCACCTTCATGAGGGCAGTTCCTGAGAACATTTTGACGTTTTTTTAAATCATTTTTATTAATCAAGGTACAAACAGTATGTACCTATATATAAGTATACGTAAGTAGCTCGTATAACTATAATCATTAGACTACTTTTGAAAAATAAATAGCTATTTTATGGAATATTTAATACGAGCTAAGTAAAACAGATTTTAGCAAAATACGGAACTTAATCCAATATCTTCTATCGTTCTATTTTTCCAGTTACAGATGCTATAAACTGTCCATTGCCTTGCCTTTTAGCGCAATTACGGTCTTAAAGAACAGAATGGAGAAGTTTCGGCCAAGTTGCCAATAACAAGTCAGGTTAAGGAAATGGAAAAGATGGTTTATTTTTGAAATTACACGATATTTTTTATTTTATCTAGCGAAGGATTTTGTTAAGTTTTTACTTGGTCTGGGTATTTAAGATAATGTTTATGTAATACTTTTAAGAGAATGTAAAATTAGATAATGCCTTTTGCGAAAACATTATAACAGTCAAGTTTTGACCGCCTTATGCTTAGTTTCACTATAGTTTATCCCTTGTTATTATCTAACAGAGTATGGTGAAACTGGGGCTTAATCCTTTTCCAGGTAGTGGTGGAACTACAGCCACCACATTTTGAACTTTACGCTACCCTCATCCTCCAAAACCGTAGAAATATTTAAACGTTTCTACCAGTTACAGGGTAAAACATCATGAAATTTGTAGCCATAGTTACCTATATCAGCGCATCCGCCCCACGTGCCCTGCTGCGCCTGCCGGCCGAGCTTGCCCACCGCGTCCACGTACAGGCGGGACGCCGCCGCCGCTCCTGTGGGGAATCATAGTAAATAATGTATATTCTTCTTCTTCTTCTTAAGTCCTTTAACTCCTAGTGGAGCATAGGGCTGCAACTACAGCTTTCCACTCCCAGGAGATCAAGTCGATCAACATGAGCTGGCCAGAAGTTGTGGGTGCTGCCTCTGATCGTCAGAAGTGGAATGTATATTACTCTAGGTATAATGGGTACTCAGGGTGTCCCGTCAGGTTGTATGAAGAGGGGGGATTGCCTAGAAATAATTTGACATGAGGCTGTTTTTAACAACATGCGGATTTCATCACGCACGTAGGATTGCACGCCATTTTCTCGGGTCTCATGTGCATATTCCACGCGTTACAATGAATACTTGTATGAACGCGTGCGTGATCAAATCCGCATGCTGTTAAAACAGCCTCATTGCTTGCTCGATTTCTGAATAAAACGATTTTACAACAACGCCCAACTGATATGACGACCTAAGACAGGTAGGTAGTAGGTAGGTAGAGTGGTAGTGGCTGCTGGATGAGGAAGGCTGATGATAGAGCTCCAAGTTCTGAGTGGAGTATTACAGGCATACGTTGATAAAATATTTTCAATTATAACTTTAGATTCTATTTTCTAATATCATGTCTAGTGGAAAACTAGAATATACTGGTAGCTAATAAATTGCCTAAAAGCAATAACTGCAGCGAATTCATTTGCGACCGGCCCGCGACCCGCCGACTAAATTGAAATCGATTTAATTTCGAGAACCATTGAGCACAATTTGTTTGATCCATATGAATAATTAATTTCGTGAAATGTGCAGTTGTTAGACATGAGAGTAACCACACTGAAACACAAATGAGGCGGGCAATTTACGTATAAAATATTAATTCTCAAAGAAGAAAAGCTAGCTTTTAAAATAAGTTAATACTAAGCTATAAATAAAGTCTTACAATTTATCACTAAGTAATTAAATTAGTGAAAGACAACTGCTACACAATCGGAAAATTAATTATTGAGACAACTTGAAGTTGTCAAACTTCGTTTGTTTTAATCCCGCGCGCTTCAATAGCTCCGAGTTAAAGCTTGAATACTTTTTATTTTTTTTAAAGGTGAGCAACACAAAAGAGGGCGAGGAAATGATAAGTGACCGTCACAGAAATGCCGCCGCTGTAAACTTTTCCAAAGTTTCAGCACTTTCAGGCGTTCTAATAAATCATTAATTAAGGGTTTCACAGTTCTCCCGTGACATTATTGATCTTTGACCGAAGACGTGAGCTTTATAAAATTTTACTTTTATGATTCCGTAGTAAAATAATCCTGATTTTGGTTCATGAAAATGACAGCTAAAGTTACTATACTTAGCCCCTGTTTCACAATGTCTGGTTAGTCGCTACCTGTCGGATAAAATACATGCTGTCACTGTCTAAAAAATAATAACAGAGAGTGACAGCATGTATTTTATCCGTCAGGTAGCCACTAACCAGACATTGTGAAACAGACCCTAAAAATATATAATTAATTAATATATTATCAAACAATAACGGAAACTCTTTAGAACTCTACAATGGCAAGTAGTCAGGTAACGAATAAAGTTGATTTCATAATGAAGGATTATGTTTGATGTTTACTTGTACTTGAATAAATTATCGTAAATTGTGCGGAACCTCAGAACCCGCCTTACCTTTTTTTTGTACTTAAATCGTTGATGGATTACTTTTATATTGGAGGGTCTTTAATTCGACCAACCGCTATCAGGCTACTTTAGAATGTCAAAACGTTATTTACTGGAGCCTGATTTATTATAATAACGCCTACTTTGAGGTAGCGTTTAGGTTGTATTTTATAAGAATAAAAGTCAACATTATTTGAAAACCTCTGCCTAAATAAACAAAAATACAAATCAACAGCTTATATTAAGCCCTCCTTTCCACAAAAGTGTAATCAGGAGTTATGCTGGAGACTTCAAGTTACAACAGATTAAGTATTTTCTTTTATTAAAGCTACATTTGTCTGTTATCACTTGATGAAGTGGGTGATGCGCTGTACTTTGGCTATTGCTTTTTATCTTGTGTGTGTGTATGTCTTTAAAATTTAGAACAAATGCTGGGAATTTATGCCACATTTTAAAGACATGTTATTCCCGCCTGTCACAGTCTCTGGATAAACTTTATCTGACAAATTCATACCATCACTCTCTAAGATTTATATATAGTGAATGTACGTTTTTAACCCACAGATAACTTTTATCCAGACATCGTGAAACAAACTATTAGAGGAGATATTGCACCGACGCCTACCAGGGTGACATAAAGGCCGCACAGCATAATCACAGATGGCCTTTTAAAGCGAGCATTACGGCTCAAAGAGCGTGCATATCTGGAGCACAATAAACAAGTTTATAGCACAAGAGCCAGGCGCAGTGGAGATAAGCCCGCGGAGACAATTTGGCACGGAGAGTGTCCCCGTTCCAGCGATCTAGCTCATTGCAGGGCTGGCCCAGGCACACCACCGAGGGCTTGGTAATTAGGCTCATAAGAAACAAGGTAACTATAAAAATTAAGTTTTCAATTGTTTAGTGATAAATTATTATTTTTTCTGGTTGGCAATTAGCTAAATTTAGTAACTTAAGTTAGTACTTATGTATTTTTTTTAAATAATGAATTATAATAACAATTACAGAACTTTCAAATAATATAGGTACGTTGCTTATTTTAATAGTGCGATTTGTAACTCAAGTCAATACCTTTTGATAAAATAAGGCCGCGGGCTACACCTAACCAACCCTGGCTTACATAACAATGCGTATTGCACACAAGTGCATATTGTGAATCTACCACTACCGCAATTAATTGAGCGTGTTAGCCGTGATAGATATCTGTCAGTAATTGTATAAGTTAATAAGTTGTCTGATGATGCAATCTTGTAATGAGTAGGTTGCGAAGGGATTGTGCAGCTCGACTAGGTTGCCTAGGTACTCTAGGTAGGTATTACAGGTTGCCTAGGTACTCTAGGTAGGTATTACAGGTTGCCTGCTATGCGTTTACTTACCTACTTATAGATCTTGCCTAAGCCAGTTGTGCAGAAGCCAAACGGGTGTTAGTCAGAGGCCTTGCAATAAGCATACAGTCACACATAGTAGAGCTATATAATGTATGAAATTATACATTTAGCACAAAATATGCAAGCAAAGTGAATCTAACCCATTATTTTCGCTCGGCTACTACATTCAAACTTTCACCCGCCATCTGTTGAATGTAATATTCTATTAGCTACACGGGAGCAGAAAACCTGCGAATTTCGCGAAGCTAACCTCATCCTCTTTGTGTAAGAACCACGTCTACCTTGTTACTTACCGTGTAAAGCTTTCAGGTAGGCTTTCCCCGCCGTGATCATCTGCCGAGCGCCCGGGTTGAATTTGTCCAGAATATTCTGTAACAAAAGAGATACGCACTGAAAAGTACTGCTTAAAAGGAGACTCGTATAGAGAAGTTATTGAACAGACGCGATGAGCTAACCCAATGAAATTCCGTCTATTGTGTGCGAGACAAGAACGAATCAGTGGGATGTATAAAGTGAATTCATTTTTTATTTTTATAATAAGTTCAATCAATCAATTGGGCAGCAGCAATCGAGTTCGATTGTAAACATTCACGAAATGAACATTATTTCTCAATCTCGAATTACTTTAACGAATTTATCAAAAGTTGATTTGTCTTTTCGCAACGGCTTAGAGCCGTAAATAGTGTTGTGTTTGCAGGTTGGAATGTGGCCTTTCAAGGATGTTGGGCGGCCTCGTTGGCCCGAGGTGTGGCCAGGTCCATCGACACGGAGAGACAGCATTCCTAGTCACTCCGCCTGCAGTCAGCGGTCTTCACCTACATACATGCGTTTATGTCTATTTACGTAAATATGCATTTGCGGACAGCTCGCCTTGAGATTCCACTTGCTAACCTACTTACATGAAAAATCTGTTATGGTAATATGACCCGTGCAGTTTAAGAGAACATAATTTATATTCAGTATATTTGAGTCTTGTGATTATTTAAAAAAAATGTTTTTTTTCAGGAACTTACGCTGCTCTACAAAGTGAAGATTATTATTTCAGGATCCATCTTTCCACGGGCGGGAACGCGAAAGGTGCTTCTGCGCCCCCTAATCCGGGGTTATGACCACATTACAAAAAGCTAATGCATTTTCCCTTTTACCCCAATAGCAGTGGCTTCCTGCCGAGCACAAGTACGTGCTAACGTACTTTACGACCTCCTCGACTCTAAAATTTTTCCTCACATATTTGTCGGAACAGTTATGTTTATAGGCGACACGGAGTCACAGGGACCTGCTTACGCATGTTTTATTTAACAATTACAACCGGCTCTGTTATGCCATTCAACCGCGTAATTTATTTCACTTAACATTCACGGAATATTTATCAGCAACCTCCCGCCGCTTATTGGCATTCATGAGGCGCATCACGCCAAATAAAAACACTTAGTGGGCACTTTGAGATATTCAAATAAGTTATCTGGCCTGTCTTCATTTTTTCCTCGTTCAGCGCGCAATGACTGAAATATACGGCTTTTCGAGCGGGGCGGATGGGAAGCAATTTTTCACCGGATTCAGACGTACATTTTAAAATACGCGCCCCCTGTGTCGTAGGCCGGTCGCTTATTGCTCGCGTCGAGCGCGTAAATCTTAGGGAGCGAATACAGGGTGTGCCGAGACGAGTCTAGGGGTGAAAAATAGATGCGCACTTACAAAAATTAAGTAGACATCGCGATCGGGGGAGGCGATAAGTAAAGGAGATATTGGACCCACGAAATTAATGGTTTATTGCTTTTTTGCCGCCACGTTTCTATGGCGACTGCACGAACGGTTTTGAATTAATTTGAGTTTCGGAATCAGATGGGGTAAAACAGTACCTGATCATATTTTATTTATTATTATATCTTTATTGAATCAAACAACATAGTTCATAGATGTGTTAGTAAAACAATGTTCTTATACTAGTGTTAGTTTATAAGTAATTTTATCCAGTGTTTGAGCAACTTACAGTCTATCCTATCGGCTATGACCTCCAGGATGCTGTTGTGACTGTCCCGCAGTCTGCGTAGCATGGACGCGGCCCGCTTACGTATGATGGCATGGAAGCCATCGGTACGCGCTTCTGTAAACATGGCCGATGCACTACAGAAGCGGGGTCGTCTCAACAGCACCCTGAAGGCATTATTATACTGGACGCGCAGTGCGCTGTAGGATCTCTGCGTATAGTCTACCCACAGGCTGCTCGTGTAAAAAGATTGGCAAAATGCTTTAAAAAGCGTGATCTTCACCTGTTCTGAAGAACGAGCAAACCTGCGGGCAAGCATATTGCACCTCACCGACAGCGCCCTGCGCTCCCTCTCAATGTCCATGTCATCTCTTAGGCTTTCTGTCAGTATGTGTCCTAAGTACTTATAGTGAGAAACACGTTTTAGCGCCACTCCGTTTAAAAGAACCGGTGGAACCGTTTTCGGCTTTTTGTTACCTGACACAAACACCATAAATTCACTTTTCTTAGTGTTATATACCATACCATGACTGAGCATATATTGTTCACATTTCTGTAACATTTTGCTTAGGCCACTGACCGAGGGGCTCAGCAGCACCATGTCGTCGGCGTAACTAATATTATTTACACTTACTCCGTGGATATAGCAGCCCGCATGCATGCTGCTGAGCTCCTCGATCAAGTCATTCATATACAGATTAAAAAGGTGGGGGGAGGTGAGCCCCCCTTGTCTCACCCCACATTCCAATCCGTATAAGTCTGACCCAGCGCCACCATAACTAACATAGTTTGTTTGGTTAGCATACCAAAACCTAAACAAATTCTTAATTTCCTTCGGCAACTTATCAAGGCTATCCATCTTGCTCCAAAGAACATCATAAGACACTAGGTCGAAAGCCTTAGAGAGATCTAAAAAACATGCATATACAGGTGTTTTTCTCTCTGTGTAGTAGTGCACCGCATGTTTGACAGCTAGTATTGCACTCTCTGTGGATAACCCTGATCTGAAACCGAATTGTGCATCATTCAATACAAGGCTTTTTCCTAGATAAGAATTTAGTAAGCTATCTAATAACTTAGCCAACACTGTTGCGAGCGATATTGGGCGATAGTTGTTTTTGTCGCCAATGTCTCCGGTTCTATTTTTTATGATAGGTACTACTATTGTTTTCAACATGGCCTGTGGGAGATGGCAATGGGTGAGGCATAGTGTGTAGAACATACTCAATACTCTATGCAGATGTGGACCGCCGTGCAGGAGGTGCTCGATGCTGAGACTGTCGTGTCCAGGCGACTTCCCGCGTTTCATACATTTAATACATTTTGCAATTTCTTGTGATGAGAAACGTATGAATCGCTCACCCTCACAGCTGTCAGCACCCACCGTCCCACAAGGCGGCCCCGCAGACTGCCCAAGTGAAGAGCTCACTTTGAAGTGGTCCTTAAACATATTGCATATTTCCCTTGGGTCATTCAGTCCCTGTATGGAATCTGGGAGCCCTGGCTTAATATTTAGCTGTTCTGTTTGTTTCCAAAATTTGGAGAAATCTTTATTATTTCGAGATGTAGCAATTTGATCCATTTTTATTTTTTCTTGATTAGCTTGACACCATTTAATTTTAGCCTTGAATAATTTCCTACTCTGACACATTTCATCAAACTTTTCACCTTGTTTAGGTTTTCCAGCTAGTTCCCATATTTTAAACTTGAACCTAGCTTTTTGATGAAGGTCTTTGACATGAAAATTCCACCCTATTATCTTACGTCTATTGCTATTTGATTCTTTCCCCTTAAAACTAGAAATTGCCGCTTTGGTCAAAATACCTACTATTCTACTATACATATTATCTATTAGCACCTTATGTTCTATATAATTACAGTGTTTATCTGAACATTGTGAAAATTCTTCTATAAAATCGACTTCCTTTAGCATATTATTACATAATCTATAGTACTCACTAATCTCATCTAAACTTCTTTGACCCCATTTGATTTTGTTTTGACAAGTTACATTTATTTTAACACTGTTACTTCTTAATAAACTCAAGTTACAAGTTACCTCAAGTGGGAAGTGGTCTGACCAGTAGACATCATAATGTACCGTGATATTAACAATTGATTTCCAAGCTGATTCAGTAGTTACACAGTGGTCTAGCCACCGCTTACAGCCGTGTGCTTCACTGATAAACGTATAAGTATCTGAGTCCATACCTAATTTCTCGTAGTCGGCGCATAACAAGTCCTGTTCTGAGCAAAAGTCCACCAGCTCGTTGCCAAATAGTTCATGGGGGTGAGCATTGTAGTCGCCCAAGGCATAAACAGATTGAGCCCCCGCACTCTCAACTATAGCACATATTTCTCCGAGACACTCTGTAAAAATCACTAAGTTTTCAGCTGAGTCAGTAGGCATGTATACACTTAAAAACACAGCTGACCGATCACTCGTTTTCACTTTTATAGCACTTATTCGTGGATTATTGCACTTCAAGATCTCGACTGATTGAAACACGTTTTTTCGCCACAATAAAGCCACCCCACCGTGAGGGCGGCCGCGCAGGACGCCGCTCGCCGTGTCCACCGCCGAGGTCCCGACGTAGCCGAAGTTGGTGTCCACTGTCCCCAGAAACGGAATGTCGTGCGGCAGTAGCCACGTCTCTTGTAGTGCCACAATATCCGCCGTGCTGCATAGTGATCTAACACATTCAACGGATCGCTTAATGTTTTTACAATTAAAACTAATCAGTTTACATATTTGGTTTTCACTCATTATTGAATTGATTGATTATCTCTCTCTTTTGGTTCCCTTCGATTACATTTCTGTCATGAAAATTAATAAATCTCCTAAATTCAATATTTTCAGGCCAGAGGTTATCATTTAAGAAAAGAGCGAGTTTCCGCTTTGGCACATATACTTTATAGGCATTATAATTTCTGATTCTTTTCATTTCTATTGCCTCTAATCGTAAGTCTAGTTGAGTTTTTTCTAGTATGAAAGTGGTTACGTCTTTCAGCGTGGCCTCTTTACTCACGTTCGACAAGAATAATGGGATTTCGATGTCCGGAGCGGCCCTAAATTTAGAGTTTCCGCTAATTTTTGCTTTTCCAATTTGCCCAACAAATCTGTTTTGGTAGTTAGCAAGTTTACGCTTCCGTTGCACAATAGTCCAGTCCTCTTGATTTAGTTGTTCTCGTGTGTAATTAGGCTTCAAACAAACTTGTTTTTAGCACTTCGGCCATCGTTGGTGTTGTTTGGCTGGTTGGTGACACTCGATTCTCAACCTTATCCTTAACTATAATAGGGTTCTGTTTGGATGGGCTTACGGACACATCAGCGTATGAGTGACTCGAGTTACCATCAGCTGTTGTGACGTCAATCGTTTTTTCCGTTACTGCAGGTCGTTGTGCGAGTGAGGTGGGTTGCTGTTGAGCGCACGGCTGGTGCGAGTGAGACAGCTGTTGTTGTGTAGGCAGATCTGTTATCTTGTTATTACTATTTTCTGAGATTAGATTCGCACATAGATTTTCTGTTTGCAAGCCCATCGGTCCGCTATCGTAACTGTAGCCATCGAGAAATGCTCCCCTTCTACTGTTAACGTAGCTTGTACATGGAAAATTATTTACAATTGAGGCATGTTTTAAATTTTCGAGGTCCCGTTTAACTAGGTCAAATGACTCTGAGGTCACGTATTGATCTTTTAAACACTTTATCTCTTTCTGCATCAAAACAATATCCTTTAACAATTTAGTTACATCTACGTGATCAAACGATACCGGGGGTAGGTTTTGAAGATCGCGGGCTACAAATATGGGTAACTTCTCAACGGCCGTTTCTCTGATCAATGTGATAATGTCTTCGAGGTCACGTTCAGACTTCCCATCCCTTTTACGCGTAATCTTTCGCGAAGTTGTACTCACAGAATCAAAAAATAGGTTTTTTGAATTTTCAATTATCTTCGGTTTGAATGCTGATTTGCAAATCCTCACTAGGCTTTCGTCGTCCATTACATCCACCTTATTTTGTATAAAGGCGAGTAGTTCGTCGATAACAATATTACAGTAATTACATTTTAACACAGTTGACGACATTGTCGTTACCGTTACACGTATTATGCAAATCGCGTCCGCTCGGTAGATCGCGTGCGCGCTGACTGTAGCTTTTAGCTATTCTGTAGAGTTTTGGTCAACTTCCGAATAAGAAATTATCTATCTTTAATTGAGTGGTTGATCTCAATGGATACGGTCAAAACCACATCTAACCACATAGTATGAACATTTTACAGCGTGTTTTTCACAAAGTGTTTATTAGTAGAGCTATTGGAATTTAAGCAATGCTAAATACAGCATATCTAATGCATCAGAAACCCATTTTTAGATGAATGTGCAAAAAGTATTTCTAGCTATTTGGTGATTGGTTTTATTTATCATTTAGAATCGAATTTTAGTACGTTATTGCATAGTCTGAGTATTTAATAATATACGGACATAGTTAAACCTATTTCCATAACAGACCATAAAAAAACTTTTTAAAATGAGTTAAGTATACGTATTGATTTATGTTTACTTAATTGCATTATCTAATTAAATAAGAAATGTACAATCAGATGGACTAAATGCTAAAAGCAATTTATGTAAGTCTACTTGCAGGAGATTCAGGGAGTAAAAAGTAGGATGTGCAGAACAAGTGCAGAAATATAAGTTGTCATATTTATATAACATGTCTACATGCTTATTTTCTGGTTCTATTTTTAAAGAAAGCACCCTAATCCGTCGAATCAGGCCGCGTCAACCCTTTAGCTGGCGAATACATCCATAAATATCAATCCGTTACCAATAAAACGGAATGAAATTTCGCCGAGTATTCCATGAATTCATACGTCACCTAACCTAACAATTCCTGGTGTAATACGGCCTTTATCCTATCCTCTTTACTTTTGGGGCACGTAGCAGCGACATTTGGTACAAAATTGGCCGGAGGGCGTCCCACCCTTCGTCCTAATGTCCTGCGAGCCTCACAGTCACGATATTGGATAAGTATTGGAAGTCACACGGTGACATGAGAGAGTTCGGGTTTAGTCTGTGTGTGACTTCTGTGATACTTTTAATTCGATAATAGTGTTTTGGCAACTATTGTGATCATATTACTGAGGTTGCGGAATTAACTCGCCAAGGAATGCGATCATAATGCAAGAGAAAGTAGGTACAACATGTTGAAGCTAAGTTTATTATTTGCCTTCAAACTGCTACTGGCTCGTTCAAAAATAGGTCATGATTTGATCAGATAATGCTGGTGTCTGTTTCCGCAGTAGCCGAGCTTAGAAAGTTCAATTAGATTATCTCTAGTGTAAGACATAAGGTAACATAACTATGAGCTTTGAGTAAATTGACTTTCTCTACAGGCTTTCTTACGAGATTAGCTCCGGCTAATAATCCTTAGAAGTCGGCCATTTACTTGAGTACTAAGTTTATGTTTGTCGTAGGTAGATAGAATAGGGACACCAGCAATCTCTATTTAGCTATTTAAAACTGATGCCACTTTTGGCACTTATAAATTATATCTTTTTGTGACATGTAACAAGTAATCCAACCAGATTTTGTCAATCAGGTATTTCTATTTATATTTTTACGAAAAATATGTAGTTATTCGCGTAGACTGTCAATTACGTATTCCATTTTTAAATTCAAGTACGGTCCACAAAAAGGAGAATCTCGCCACAAGCTAACAGACAATACCGTGAGCATTTCAAACAAAATTTCCGTGTAGAAAGGAGAGAATTTTATAAGGCGAGGTCACTATGCAGCTTCGTCGCAGCAATTTTTAAAGGATTACTCAAACGGGCAGCGCGGATACCGCCGGTTTAGTATGCGGCGCCCGCGGGGACAAAACGCTATGGAAATCACAGGCGACGGCCGCCGAAACACTTGCCAATTGTATCTACTTGAATAAAATATCGCCGCTACGGAACTCTATATTAAAGTCCGTCGCTCATATTTGGAACTATAAATTTTATTCGTCTGGGAAGCTTCGCTTTCGTCAACAGTCTGGTGGCTGTACTGTTTTCATATCATGGATACACTTTATCTCCTTTTATTCTCTAACACCTATTCTCTAACTTTAATCTAGCTTTTATGTTAACCGTACCAGTTTGGTATTTTTATTTATTTTTTATTCGGCTTTCATTATTACTACATTATCTAGCAGACGGTCGAATGTCAAGGTTACCCGAAAATAGTGGTGTGAGTGTGAATGTCAAATGGTAAATTAATTTATACAACGTGTTCACACTCCGCTGGCTGTGTGATTTCATAATTAGAATTAATGGCGCATCTCCCTGTCTGACTAAAACAAGAGAGCGCTACCGACGGTGTGTATTTGCTCTTCAGGGGAGGCGGTGGACTGGTGGTGGACTCAAAGCATTTCTTCAGCCGTGGTTTCACAAAGCAATCCTGTAGGGTAATAATAAACAATAGCCGACAAAAAGTCGCTACTAATCCCTTTCTAGAGAGCAATCTCAAATTCATTTCAATCGAAAAGGGAACTGTTAAATTCCAATTTTAAACTTCGACAACCCGACTTGGCGAGTTCTTAACGTAATCACGGCGCACAATTTGTTACGGATTCAACAATGCATCTTTTAAGTTGCTCGCCGAAGAAAAATAGAGGAGTCTCTTTAAGTTCTCTAAATGAAGTTGACTACAAAAGGCGGACGAATTCAAATGAGGGGAGCAGGAATTGGCGATCGAAGCGAGCGCGACTGTGAGGCCGACAGTCCGCGGAGTATTATGTAAGAAATTCATCGATGAGACAACTGTAGCAATCATATCAATGTCAAACTATGACCTTTTTTGCAGAGAAATTGTCTATACATCCTAATTTCACGATTCACAATTATTGTCGGCAGTTCATGATATTGATATTTATTTTAGTAAAACACAAATTTATGACAGGAAAACATACAAAAATCTGCCTCTAAAACCACGCAGGGTTTATATAATGCAAGTCCAGCCAAAGTTACATAAAAAGTAATTCATATTAATAGTATTTTATTGGGGAACACCCAAATATTCCGAAAAACTTTTTTCCGAATTTGAAAACACCGAATATGTAATTTACGAAATATTGCAATACCGATTTTTTTAAATGCCGAATTCTAAAAATCACGTAAATTATAATCACGAAGATTTGTTATTACGATTGTCAAATACACGAACGTTAAAAAATACGATTACTTAAGCAAACGAAAAGTTCAAATCCCGATCGAAAATGTGATAATTCGTGATTTTGAAAAAAAACCACAAACGTCTTAAAAACCTTAGACCCAAAACCTAAAGATAGGTGCGACGACGAGCAAAGCGAGGAGGAGCGTGTTAGGTGCACATAGATATCAAAAAACAAAGCGGAGCGCAGCGAAGCGGAGCGGAGCGTTTCAAATATAGAGCAAAACAATTGCCCGGAATTTTAACCTTAAAAACCTTAGGACCTAAACCTAAAGATAGGTGCGACGACGAGCAAAGTGAGGAGGAGCATGTTAGGTGCACATATAGATATTGAAAAACAAAGCGGAGCGGAGCGGAGCGTTTCAAATATAGAGTAAAAATATTGTTAATGGAAAACTATTTGTAGTATTTTTTGTTAAGTAACACAACAAAGCAATAAAATTTCTCGGATTTTTACGGTGTTTAACCTTAAATACCTTAGGACCTAAATCTAAAGATAGGTGCGACGACGAGCAAAGCGAGGAGGAGCGTGTTAGGTGCACATAGGTATCGAAAAACAAAGCGGAGCGCAGCGAAGCGGAGCGGAGCGTTTCACATAATATAGTTTAAAAAATATTGTTAAATTGTATACGGATTATGCTGTTAATAAACACACTATTCCTAATAACTATTTCTTGTCAACTAAGATACATTCGGGAATTTAAACTTTCGGAATATTAAAACTTCGGGATTCGTAATTTTAACAATTCGATATAATAAAAAGTCGTACTATTAAAACATCGAAATAATAATATTCGGAAAATTGACTTTCGTCATTTTAATAAATATGTTGTTTGAAATTTCGTTTATTAACTATTCGTGATTTTCTTTATTCGGAAACTTAAAATTCGGGATTGTGAATTATACGGAATTATGAAATTCGTAATTTTAAAAATCGTTATTTTCATATTCGTAAAAAAGTAATTCGGATTTATGTAGTGTACCCATTTTATTGGATACTGAAACAAAGAAGCCTAGTTTGTTGTAAGTTTTTTAGATGATAAAATAAAGGTTCAGATAGATACAGAAGATAAAGTACGTTACGTATGCGATAATAATCCCTAATGTAGCTATCCTATCCATGTGTATTGTCACTAATGTAGCTAAACTGCCGGATAAAGAAAACAAACGAAAGTGTTAAGTGCCTCAGCAGGGGCACGGGCACCACAGAGTGACAAGTAGTAACTAAACAATGGCATTACAGACAAATACCAACGTCTAGAACGAGGCCAACCACTCCATATATTTATGTAAGTACCTATGTAGCTGTAGGTACGGTCAGCTGCATAAATCGTTATACACTTCTGTACCTTGTCAAACTGACGAACCGTCAATATTTCAATGAATTGATAGGCGGTATCAGATTGACAAGGTACAAAAGTGTATAGCAACTTATGCAGCTGACTGTACATATATGATAATGTTTAAAGAACAAAGTGTTTACTATCATTAACTTCCGGAATGTGGCGAAGTGAAGTGGAAATAATATTGGATCAACCTTAAACAATAATAACAACAACAGAATAATAAAAATACACATACAGCATCTCAATACTCACATTAGTGTTAACTGTGAAACCGGCATCAAGTTAAAGACACGTTAAAATAAATCTTGCGGCTACTTATTACGAGATCGCCAAAACTACCTGTTTACATTTTAGCAAGAAACTATTGGAAAGTAAATCTGCGGTTGAAGTGTGAAACCTCAGTGGCTGTCCACTGGAGCAGAGATGAGAGGAGATTGTGAAGGTAATTTGGAGCATGAAAAAATGCAGGTGACAGGTGGGCACCCTACGAAGAAAATCATGTAATTGAAAGCATTCGGCTGAATCGATTTTAATGAAATTTGGTATGGAGTTAGCTGACACCCTTTTATTAACACATATGCTACTTTTTATCGCGGAATACCCACGGGAAAACTGTTTAAATCAAAGCCAGGCTCGCGGGAACAGCTAGTAATATAATAAATTCACAGAGTAAAGGCGCCGGCAGACATTACCTCTTAGCTCCACTTCTATACACGTAGCCTCATTGGCAAACTGAAGCGTTACTACCGGGTTACCACATAGATTAGGCACTTGGCTAATATTACTAAATATTATTACACACATTTCTAAACACATAAAATATTATGTTATGTGAATAAATTTATGTAAGACCGAGTGACTAAAATCTTGATTTCTTTAATAAGGTGTGTTCTTGTTTTAAAATGTTTTGCGGTTACCGAATTGTAATATTTTAAGACATGGAAGAAATAACAGGATCTGGATGTATGATTTTAAAAACGTATATACAGTCATGTATACAAGATTATGCTTATTAATATTGATTATTTTCTAACTACCTTGTTTTTTTTTCAAGACTTCTCTGTATCTACTACAAAAATTTCTGTACGACCTGCCACAAGCACTTTTTATCACCTTCACTGAACTGGAAAGCGATAAATTTTATAAATAAATGTAAATTGGGTCAGATATTCAATTTATTCGTTGTAAACTTAATATTTAATAACTGGCGAATGAATGGCTCATTGGTGCAAGCATTAAATTTTATTATTTTACGTTGTTTAATTTGTTTTATTGTTCTGCAGGATATATTATTCATTTAGGTTTATTATTACTGTATAGGTTTATATTTGGTAACCACAGGTTGTGAATTTTGTTATTTACCTTGTAACTCAATAATGTGATAGGTTCCGTCATATATACAGATGGTTTAAAAAAAATACAGGGTGTTAAAAGCCGAAAGGGGGTGACTTAGTGGGTCACCCTGAACAACTTTTGTTCCACGACTTTCCTGGAGTCACCCGTTTTCAGCTTACTATATAACTTGAAAAAAAAAAGTATAAATTCATGTGTTTATTTATGAAATTGGTTTATGTTCACGAGTTTATGACTTCCTCTATAAAACAGTATGAATATATTCGTAGGTGTCTTCTTTTACTGCTGGACATAGGCCTGTTCCATACAAAGATTGCTACCACACTCTGTCCTCGGCCTTCCTCGTCCAGCCGCTACCAACGACATGTCTATGTAGGTAATATTATTATATATAAATTAATATTATTTGCATAGAAAATGCTTCCTAGAAGAAATAATAGAAAATGTTTTTCTATAAGAATGGCCTTTGTGTAATATTACCGCATTCCTCTATGACAGTTCAATGAAGTTATTGCACGTTCATAAGTATTGTCTTGATATTTATTATTAGTAATATATTTATTGCATTACCTAGGTATCTTGATTAATTATTTATATTATTAATGAGCTCCAAGTTCTTTTGTAGTTAAAAGAGTAATAAAATTTAAGTACGTGTTGGACGGGAATTTGTTATGTAATGATTGATGAATTTATTGTTATTGCAAGAATTGTTCGAATTTTTAAGTAAGTAGTAAGTAATATCTGATGTAAGCAGGTATATCTGATAGATTGCATGGTATTTTATTATATTCTTACTGCACAATTTTATAAACTACAAGTGTGCTTGAAAAATATAAAAGCATTTTACAATCCGGAATCGTAAAAGTTTTAACAAACAATTCTATTTTATTTTATTACTACGTTAGTTTTTGTACTGTAAATATGAAAAGTTTGTAACTGAAATACAAACGGTTCATTCAGAGTAACTCGTCAACTGTTGCGAATGATCGATAAAAAAAGCATTTCTAAAATAAAAAATAGATGGGTAGGTACTTATATTTATTTTAAATGGTTTTAATATTAAGTGCTTCAATCTTGGAAAACCTTTCACCAATAAAAGCGAAAAGCACGTAAAACCATATCCTTCTATTCATCAAAACCATAGAGGTAAAATTCCGGTTACGCCAAAACTAAAATTTAATAAAAAAGAAAAAAACCAGCACGTTCTATTTTTTGGCATTGCATGCAGATAAAGCCAGCTCTAGGCGCTTCGGGCATTCGGGCTTCCGAAATTCGGAAATAGAACGTTTTCTTTTTAAATGTGTCTGCTAGACGCGGGACTGTGCTTTGGTTGAGCACGCGGATAATGCCAGCCTACTGGCTGGTATACGTCACAGAGCGAAACAGCCGCATTCCGCGCGCTCCGAACTACGCAAGGTGCTGGCACAAACAAGGCTTTTGGCATCTCACGCCTTTGCCTGTTTGGTTGTGTTGTTAGACAAAAACTTTAACGTGTGTGCTGTAGTGTAGCGTGTGCCACGCGCGTCACGTTAAATTGCTAAGATTCCTACCTTCAGGTGCATATTTGATACCGTCTTGTGGCTTAGTGCTGTAAATTTTGGTTCAGTATTTAAATACATAGGTACTATGTATACTTACCTAAATTTATTATTTAATTATATTATCAACTAACTGAGACAGCTAGCACTAGGATCCGTAGTAGACCTAAAAATTACAATATGTATCTAACAAGTGAATCTATATTGTTATTTGCAAAGGACTTGCAAAAATATAATTATGTATACATAAACATCATAATCATAGAAGCTTGATTTGCGAAGAATAACAGAGTTCTGCGATAATCTTCCACGTTGCTATGATATTGTATATTGACCATAGTTTAGGTCGATATGCTTATTATATTAAGATCCGATATCGTTATGTCAATGTTATAATCCGAAATCCGATTCGCAGAAATGTCTCCTCTAAGATCTCTAATGTAAGACAAATATTGCCAATTCTGCGTACTACCTACGGGAGGCTTTCATACCGTGATATTGACTATCGCTGCGGTTGTTGGTATGACGACGACATGTCTAAGGCTCTGAACGCGGTTTCAAAGTTACTTACGTGTTATTATGTTATATTCGGAACGCTTGTGGATGTTACCTAACAGAAATAAGATGTTCCTATAAATAAATACTTATGTAATATGAAGTAGTAAATGATATTAGGTATAAGGTAAGTACTCTTAATTAAACTGAATAACGCTACATTTAAAAAGAACTGTGAAGTGCCCTGACTGTAGAGTATATGAAATACGACTTTAAAAAAGAGGAGGCGAAAGGAATCACAGCACATTCAATAAATGAGCAACGGAATAGGAATAACAAAACGTTTCAACTTACCTGCGTGAAGTTAGCAGCCTAAAGTTAGCAGCCTATGAATATGCGACCAAATTAAGATGGTCACTTCACTCATCCTGTTCTTATTCAATTAAAACGTATGCAAAGGCTTACGTTGTGTATAGTAGTAGTACTATATGCTAATAAAAATTTAATACAAACCAATATTGTCAAAATTACCATAATTCTAACTTATTTAAATTAAAGTCAGCAGCCTAAATGGTCCATTTGTATGGAGACACCTGGAAGTTGTCCAGATGCCAGCATCTCACCTAATTTATTTTGTGTGTTGTTTCATAACAAAAGGCTGACAGAAGTTTCATCAACATTGAAAGAGGATAGCAGGGGTAGCCGGGCCACTTTATAACTGATTTTGGTGAAAAATCGTCATTTTGTATGGAGACACCTGGAAGTTGTCCAGATGCCAGCATCTCACCTAGTTTATTTTGTGTGTTGTTTCAAAAGAAAAGGCTGACAGAAGTTTCATCAACATTGAAAGAGGATAACAGGGGTAACGGGACGAAAGAATGAAATAAAAAGTTAGCAGCCTAAATGGTAAATTTGTATGGGGGCACCTGGAAGTCGTCCAGATGCCAGCATCTCACCTAGTTTATTTTGTGTGTTGTTTCATAAAAAAAGGCTGACAGAAGTTTCATCAACATTGAAAGAGGATAACTGGGGTAACGGGACGAAAGAATGAAATATAAAGTTAGCAGCCTAAATGGTGACTTTGTATGGGGGCACCTGGAAGTCGTCCAGATGCCAGCATCTCACCTAGTTTATTTTGTGTATATTCCCACAAACAAAGGCTAACAGAAGTTTCATCAACATTGAAAGAGGATAGCAGGGGTAGCCCGGCCACTTTATAACTGATTTTGGTGGAAAAACGACATTTTGTATGGAGACACCTGGAAGTTGTCCAGATGCCAGCATCTCACCTAGTTTATTTCGTGTGTTGTTTCATAAGGAAAGGCTGACAGAAGTTTCAACAACATTGAAAGAGGTTAACAGGGGCAACGGGAAGAAAGAATGAAATATAAAGTTAGCAGCCTAAATGGTGACTTTGTATGGGGGCACCTGGAAGTCGTCCAGATGCCAGCATCTCACCTAGTTTATTTTGTGTGTTGTTTCATAAAAAAAGGCTGACAGAAGTTTCATCAACATTGAAAGAGGATAACTGGGGTAACGGGACGAAAGAATGAAATAAAAAGTTAGCAGCCTAAATGGTGACTTTGTATGGGGGCACCTGGAAGTCGTCCAGATGCCAGCATCTCACCTAGTTTATTTTGTGTATATTCCCATAAACAAAGGCTGACAGAAGTTTCATCAACATTGAAAGAGGATAGCAGGGGTAGCCGGGCCATTTTATAACTGATTTTGGTGGAAAATCGTCATTTTGTATGGAGACACCTGGAAGTTGTCCAGATGCCAGCATCTCACCTAGTTTATTTTGTGTGTGGTTTCATAAGAAAAGGCTGACAGAAGTTTCATCAACATTGAAAGAGGATAACAGGGGTAACGGGACGAAAGAATGAAATAAAAAGTTAGCAGCCTAAATGGTGACTTTGTATGGGGGCACCTGGAAGTCGTCCAGATGCCAGCATCTCACCTAGTTTATTTTGTGTGTTAATTCATAAAAAAAGGCTGACAGAAGTTTCATCAACATTGAAAGAGGATAACTGGGGTAACGGGACGAAAGAATGAAATATAAAGTTAGCAGCCTAAATGGTGACTTTGTATGGGGGCACCTGGAAGTCGTCCAGATGCCAGCATCTCACCTAGTTAATTTTGTGTATATTCCCATAAACAAAGGCTGACAGAAGTTTCATCAACATTGAAAGAGGATAGCAGGGGAAGCCGGGCCACTTTATAACAGATTTTGGTGGAAATACGTCATTTTGTATGGAGACACCTGGAAGTTGTCCAGATGCCAGCATCTCACCTAGTTTATTTTGTGTGTTGTTTCATAAGAAAAGGCTGACAGAAGTTTCATCAACATTGAAAGAGGATAACAGGGGCAACGGGAAGAAATAATGAAATATAAAGTTAGCAGCCTAAATGGTGACTTTGTATGGGGGCACCTGGAAGTCGTCCAGATGCCAGCATATCACCTAGTTTATTTTGTGTATATTCCCATAAACAAAGGCTGACAGAAGTTTCATCAACAGTGAAAGAGGATAGCAGGGGTAGCCGGGCCACTTTATAACTGATTTTGGTGAAAAATCGTCATTTTGTATGGAGACACCTGGAAGTTGTCCAGATGCCAGCATCTCACCTAGTTTATTTTGTGTGTGGTTTCATAAGAAAAAGCTGACAGAAGTTTCATCAACATTGAAAGAGGATAACAGGGGTAACGGGACGAAAGAATGAAATAAAAAGTTAGCAGCCTAAATGGTGACTTTGTATGGAGACACCTGGAAGTTGTCCAGATGCCAGCATCTCACCTAGTTTATTTTGTGTGTGGTTTCATAAGAAAAGGCTGACAGAAGTTTCATCAACATTGAAATAGGATAACAGGGGTAACGGGACGAAAGAATGAAATAAAAAGTTAGCAGCCTAAATGGTGAATTTGTATGGGGGCACCTGGAAGTCGTCCAGATGCCAGCATCTTACCTAGTTTATTTTGTGTATATTCCCATAAACAAAGGCTGACAGAAGTTTCATCAACATTGAAAGAGGATAGCAGGGGTAGCCGGGCCACTTTATAACTGATTTTGGTGGAAAATCGTCATTTTGTATGGAGACACCTGGAAGTTGTCCAGATGCCAGCATCTCACCTAGTTTATTTTGTGTGTGGTTTCATAAGAAAAGGTTGACAGAAGTTTCATCAACATTGAAAGAGAATAACAGGGGTAACGGGACGAAAGAATGAAATATAAAGTTAGCAGCCTAAATGGTGACTTTGTATGGGGGCACCTGGAAGTCGTCCAGATGCCAGCATCTCACCTAGTTTATTTTGTGTATATTCCCATAAACAAAGGCTGACAGAAGTTTCATAAACATTGAAAGAGGATAGCAGGGGTAGCCGGGCCACTTTAAAACTGATTTTGGTGAAAAATCGTCATTTTGTATGGAGACACCTGGAAGTTGTCCAGATGCCAGCATCTCACCTAGTTTATTTTTTGTGTTGTTTCATAAGAAAAGGCTGACAGAAGTTTCATCAACATTGAAAGAGAATAACAGGGGTAACGGGACGAAAGAATGAAATAAAAAGTTAGCAGCCTAAATGGTGAATTTGTATGGGGGCACCTGGAAGTCGTCCAGATGCCAGCATCTCACCTCGTTTATTTTGTGTATATTCCCATAAACAAAGGCTGACAGAAGTTTCATCAACATTGAAAGAGGATAGCAGGGGTAGCCGGGCCACTTTATAACTGATTTTGGTGGAAAATCGTCATTTTGTATGGAGACACCTGGAAGTTGTCCAGATGCCAGCATCTCACCTAGTTTATTTTGTGTGTGGTTTCATAAGAAAAGGTTGACAGAAGTTTCATCAACATTGAAAGAGAATAACAGGGGTAACGGGACGAAAGAATGAAATATAAAGTTAGCAGCCTAAATGGTGACTTTGTATGGGGGCACCTGGAAGTCGTCCAGATGCCAGCAACTCACCTAGTTTATTTTGTGTATATTCCCATAAACAAAGGCTGACAGAAGTTTCAACAACATTGAAAGAGGATAGCAGGGGTAGCCGGGCCATTTTATAACTGATTTTGGTGGAAAATCGTCATTTTGTATGGAGACACCTGGAAGTTGTCCAGATGCCAGCATCTCACCTAGTTTATTTTGTGTCTGGTTTCATAAGAAAAGGCTGACAGAAGTTTCATCAACATTGAAAGAAGATAACAGGGGTAACGGGACGAAAGAATGAAATAAAAAGTTAGCAGCCTAAATGGTGAATTTGTATGGGGGCACCTGGAAGTCGTCCAGATGCCAGCATCTCACCTAGTTTATTTTGTGTATATTCCCATAAACAAAGGCTGACAGAAGTTTCATCAACATTGAAAGAGGATAGCAGGGGTAGCCGGGCCACTTTAAAACTGATTTTGGTGAAAAATCGTCATTTTGTATGGAGACACCTGGAAGTTGTCCAGATGCCAGCATCTCACCTAGTTTATTTTGTGTGTTGTTTCATAAGAAAAGGCTGACAGAAGTTTCATCAACATTGAAAGAGAATAACAAGGGTAACGGGACGAAAGAATGAAATAAAAAGTTAGCAGCCTAAATGGTGAATTTGTATGGGGGCACCTGGAAGTCGTCCAGATGCCAACATCTCACCTAGTTTATTTTGTGTATATTCCCATAAACAAAGGCTGACAGAAGTTTCATCAACATTGAAAGAGGATAGCAGGGGTAGTCGGGCCACTTTATAACAGATTTTGGTGGAAATACGTCATTTTGTATGGAGACACCTGGAAGATGTCCAGATGCCAGCATCTCACCTAGTTTATTTTGTGTGTTGTTTCATAAAAAAGGCTGACAGAAGTTTCATCAACATTGAAAGAGGATAACAGGGGTAACGGGACGAAAGAATGAAATAAAAAGTTAGCAGCCTAAATGGTGACTTTGTATGGGGGCACCTGGAAGTCGTCCAGATGCCAGCATCTCACCTAGTTTATTTTGTGTATATTCCCATAAACAAAGGCTGACAGAAGTTTCATCAACATTGAAAGAGGATAGCAGGGGTAGCCGGGCCACTTTATAACTGATTTTGGTGGAAAAACGACATTTTGTATAGAGACACCTGGAAGTTGTCCTGATGCCAGCATCTCGCCTAGTTTATTTTGTGTGTTGTTTCATAAGAAAAGACTGACAGAAGTTTCATCAACATTGAAAGAGGATAACAGGGGCAACGGGAAGAAAGAATGAAATATAAAGTTAGCAGCCTAAATGGTGACTTTGTATGGGGGCACCTGGAAGACGTCCAGATGCCAGCATCTCACCTAGTTTATTTTGTGTTTATTCCCACAAACAAAGGCTGACAGAAGTTTCATCAACATTGAAAGAGGATAGCAGGGGTAGCCGGGCCACTTTATAACTGATTTTGGTGAAAAATCGTCATTTTGTATGGAGACACCTGGAAGTTGTCCAGATGCCAGCATCTCACCTAGTTTATTTTTTGTGTTGTTTCATAAGAAAAGGCTGACAGAAGTTTCATCAACATTGAAAGAGAATAACAGGGGTAACGGGACGAAAGAATGAAATAAAAAGTTAGCAGCCTAAATGGTGAATTTGTATGGGGGCACCTGGAAGTCGTCCAGATGCCAGCATCTTACCTAGTTTATTTTGTGTATATTCCCATAAACAAAGGCTGACAGAAGTTTCATCAACATTGAAAGAGGATAGCAGGGGTAGCCGGGCCACTTTATAACTGATTTTGGTGGAAAATCGTCATTTTGTATGGAGACACCTGGAAGTTGTCCAGATGCCAGCATCTCACCTAGTTTATTTTGTGTGTGGTTTCATAAGAAAAGGTTGACAGAAGTTTCATCAACATTGAAAGAGAATAACAGGGGTAACGGGACGAAAGAATGAAATATAAAGTTAGCAGCCTAAATGGTGACTTTGTATGGGGGCACCTGGAAGTCGTCCAGATGCCAGCATCTCACCTAGTTTATTTTGTGTATATTCCCATAAACAAAGGCTGACAGAAGTTTCATAAACATTGAAAGAGGATAGCAGGGGTAGCCGGGCCACTTTAAAACTGATTTTGGTGAAAAATCGTCATTTTGTATGGAGACACCTGGAAGTTGTCCAGATGCCAGCATCTCACCTAGTTTATTTTGTGTGTTGTTTCATAAGAAAAGGCTGACAGAAGTTTCATCAACATTGAAAGAGAATAACAGGGGTAACGGGACGAAAGAATGAAATAAAAAGTTAGCAGCCTAAATGGTGAATTGGTATGGGGGCACCTGGAAGTCGTCCAGATGCCAGCATCTCACCTAGTTTATTTTGTGTATATTCCCATAAACAAAGGCTGACAGAAGTTTCATCAACATTGAAAGAGAATAACAGGGGTAACGGGACGAAAGAATGAAATATAAAGTTAGCAGCCTAAATGGTGACTTTGTATGGGGGCACCTGGAAGTCGTCCAGATGCCAGCATCTCACCTAGTTTATTTTGTGTATATTCCCATAAACAAAGGCTGACAGAAGTTTCAACAACATTGAAAGAGGATAGCAGGGGTAGCCGGGCCATTTTATAACTGATTTTGGTGGAAAAACGACATTTTGTATAGAGACACCTGGAAGTTGTCCTGATGCCAGCATCTCGCCTAGTTTATTTTGTGTGTTGTTTCATAAGAAAAGACTGACAGAAGTTTCATCAACATTGAAAGAGGATAACAGGGGCAACGGGAAGAAAGAATGAAATATAAAGTTAGCAGCCTAAATGGTGACTTTGTATGGGGGCACCTGGAAGTCGTCCAGATGCCAGCATCTCACCTAGTTTATTTTGTGTATATTCCCATAAACAAAGGCTGACAGAAGTTTCAACAACATTGAAAGAGGATAGCAGGGGTAGCCGGGCCATTTTATAACTGATTTTGGTTGAAAATCGTCATTTTGTATGGAGACACCTGGAAGTTGTCCAGATGCCAGCATCTCACCTAGTTTATTTTGTGTGTGGTTTCATAAGAAAAGGCTGACAGAAGTTTCATCAACATTGAAAGAAGATAACAGGGGTAACGGGACGAAAGAATGAAATAAAAAGTTAGCAGCCTAAATGGTGAATTTGTATGGGGGCACCTGGAAGTCGTCCAGATGCCAGCATCTCACCTAGTTTATTTTGTGTATATTCCCATAAACAAAGGCTGACAGAAGTTTCATCAACATTGAAAGAGGATAGCAGGGGTAGCCGGGCCACTTTAAAACTGATTTTGGTGAAAAATCGTCATTTTGTATGGAGACACCTGGAAGTTGTCCAGATGCCAGCATCTCACCTAGTTTATTTTGTGTGTTGTTTCATAAGAAAAGGCTGACAGAAGTTTCATCAACATTGAAAGAGAATAACAGGGGTAACGGGACGAAAGAATGAAATAAAAAGTTAGCAGCCTAAATGGTGAATTTGTATGGGGGCACCTGGAAGTCGTCCAGATGCCAGCATCTCACCTAGTTTATTTTGTGTATATTCCCATAAACAAAGGCTGACAGAAGTTTCATCAACATTGAAAGAGGATAGCAGGGGTAGCCGGGCCACTTTATAACAGATTTTGGTGGAAATACGTCATTTTGTATGGAGACACCTGGAAGATGTCCAGATGCCAGCATCTCACCTAGTTTATTTTGTGTGTTGTTTCATAAAAAAGGCTGACAGAAGTTTCATCAACATTGAAAGAGGATAACAGGGGTAACGGGACGAAAGAATGAAATAAAAAGTTAGCAGCCTAAATGGTGACTTTGTATGGGGGCACCTGGAAGTCGTCCAGATGCCAGCATCTCACCTAGTTTATTTTGTGTATATTCCCATAAACAAAGGCTGACAGAAGTTTCATCAACATTGAAAGAGGATAGCAGGGGTAGCCGGGCCACTTTATAACTGATTTTGGTGGAAAAACGACATTTTGTATAGAGACACCTGGAAGTTGTCCTGATGCCAGCATCTCGCCTAGTTTATTTTGTGTGTTGTTTCATAAGAAAAGACTGACAGAAGTTTCATCAACATTGAAAGAGGATAACAGGGGCAACGGGAAGAAAGAATGAAATATAAAGTTAGCAGCCTAAATGGTGACTTTATATGGGGGCACCTGGAAGACGTCCAGATGCCAGCATCTCACCTAGTTTATTTTGCGTATATTCCCACAAACAAAGGCTGACAGAAGTTTCATCAACATTGAAAAAGGATAACAGGGGTAACGGGACGAAAGAATGAAATATAATGGCCCGGCTACCCCTGCTATCCTCTTTCAATGTTGATGAAACTTCTGTCAGCCTTTGTTTATGGGAAAATACACAAAATAAACTAGGTGAGATGCTGGCATCTGGACGACTTCCAATGTCGTTTTTCCACCAAAATCAGTTATAAAGTGGCCGGGCTACCCCTGCTGGGTAAAGGTGCCCCCATACAAATTCACCATTTAGGCTGCTAACTTTTTATTTCATTCTTTCGTCCCGTTACCCCTGTTATCCTCTTTCAATGTTGATGAAACTTCTGTCAGCCTTTTCTTATGAAACAACACACAAAATAAACTAGGTGAGATGCTGGCATCTGGACAACTTCCAGGTGTCTCCATACAAAATGACGATTTATCACCAAAATCAGTTATAAAGTGGCCTGGCTACCCCTGCTATCCTCTTTCAATGTTGATGAAACTTCTGTCAGCCTTTTCTTATGAAACAACACACAAAATAAACTAGGTGAGATGCTGGCATCTGGACAACTTCCAGGTGTCTCGATACAAATGGACCATTTAGGCTGCTGACTTTAATTTAAATAAGTTAGAATTATGGTAATTTTGTCAATATTGGTTTGTATTAAATTTTTATTAGCATATAGTACTACTACTATACACAACGTAAGCCTTTGCATACGTTTTAATTGAATAAGAACAGGATGAGTGAAGTGACCATCTTAATTTGGTCGCATATTCATAGGCTGCTAACTTTAGGCTGCTAACTTCACGCAGGTTTTCAACTTGAGCTTAACTTTCTACTTAGCATTCCGAAACGAGAAACAATATCGCAAGTTCCTTTTGCAAAAACTTCAATATAATTCGAGTCGGTTTACAGTGAGACGTTTCAAACGGAATGAATCCCCGCCTAGGAAGAGTTTAACCATAATGAAATTCTTTAAACATAACCCCGCGAGTATTAAAACTCATATGAAACGCGTGCGGTCGCGCCGGCCGAGCCTTTGACACACGATAAATACGCGCAAACTGTTCATAAATAAGTTATGTTTATTATCGGCACAATACACTGCAAATTGCAACGATTTAAATTGTCATTTATTAAATTCGAGGATATATTAATCGAGTTATCATTTGGATGTGGTGTTTTTGTACAGGCGTACAGATATGTAAATGAATGGCAGCACAGAGGGTAGCGGCGGGTCGCGGTGGGTCGCGTGTCGCGGCGGCGTGTCGCGTCGTGTCGCGCGACGCCGCTCACCGCCGGCACGTTCGGTGGACAACCTGTCGTGCAAATATTTATCGGACGAGATTTACGCGTCAAGCGACCGGAATTGTAATCAAGTCCGATTGTGAGCGCACTACAGATCAGTGGCCAAGCTAATAAGGATCCCGGTATTCCTGATACATCCACTTGACTGATTCTCGCTCTCTACAAAATAAATTGAATCCATGAAAAATTCACTCAAAGAAATGTCTTCGATAAAAGTAGGAAGGAAACCGTAAATTCAGGTGAAACTTTTCTTGTGAAATGATAATTCGATTAGATATGTCCGATGGTTCTGTTTCCGTATACTTTCGCGTGTAAGAAAGTTTATGTAACTTTTGCTCTCGTGTTAAATGTGGAATTTTGGACTCTCTATAGAAATATTCGTCACAGTGTCGGGGAAAAAGAAAAAAATATTGGGGTCCAGTAATTTCCAATATAGGTACCTACGGTACGTGATGAAGGTGGAAGAAATGCTTGAAAATAATAAATCGCCGTAGTGCTGACACCACAAAGAAAACCTAAACATATTTTATCATCACTGAGCAATTTAGGGCTCTAACAAAAGGCTATATTTTTCATCCAAACCGACATAGTTAGGTATAAAAATAACAGTTTTCTTTTTTCTGTGCTAAATAAATTACCTACCTTTTGCAATTTTCTGACCCGTACATTAGCAGAAGAGAACAGTTGTTGTTAAGAATACTTAGTTTAATTGCTATTTAGCGACATCTTAGGCCCTAGTACCGATGTTTTACTCGTCTCCTCACTTAGAAAGTGCCGCAACAATGGCTGGTGTAATGGCAGAACTCGCAATACGTGTATATGTGTCACTTGCGGCGAACAGACGAGTCACATCTGTGACTCGGCACTCAATGGAAAGTGACGAGACGTTTTAAACGCTTTGACCTATTCGGTTGCGACACGCTTGTTTTGTTAAGACATATGAGCGCCAACAAACATAGCTCTATTAGTTTCTTTTTTGAGTTGAACTTGGAGGTTAACTCAAGATGTTTTTGTCCATATTGCACCTTTCAATCAGAATTCCTTCTAACATTCTATTACGAAGCCATTACATTTTTATTAAACACACACACACACGCACTCACGCCTTGTACTAATGTACTCCCTTGCGGGGTAGGCAGAGGTGCATTGCTGCACCCACTTTTCGCCAGAGTGTTCTGTTAGTCCCAATGTAATAGGGGGCGGGCCTATTGCCATTTTACGGGCACATCCAAGACCCGAGAACAAATATCTGTGTTTAAACAAATATCTGCCCCAGCCGGGAATCGAACCCGGGACCTTCGGCTCAGTAGTCAGGGTCACTAACCACTACGCCATTCGGTCGTCATTTCTATTAGACAATCCATATTAATATCATTACTCGAGAGAACTCCGAAGAATCCATAGAAATGTTTGTTGTAATTAAGCGTCGTCCCGTGTGCTACTAATTTCGGAAACGGGGCGTCTGTCTCGCGTTATGGTGCAGAATGTTGGCAATTACATGTGCGACAATCAACGGTGGAGGCGTCAGCGAAAGTTGGATAACGCAATTACGCAGATGCCACGCGGCGCGGCGAGCGGGCGGGTCGACCGCGCCGGTTACGATAAGCGGGCGGTTGAACCGCTCTAGGGGTTAAAAAGGAGCTTTTCTTGAGGAACTGCTAGATTTATACCTACGTACAGACATGGTCATAATTAACATGTTAATAAAACCTAAGTACACTGTGTACATGATGTCTCTTGTCTTGATTATTTATTACTGGCAACTTACTATAGGTAAGAGATATAAGATTCTATGCTATGGAACCATGGACTGAAAATAATTAATTTTCTAAGGCATTATTTCTCATGCTTAAGAAACGTTTATAACATTAGAAAATCAACAAAATGTGTTTTTCGCTTGTGACTCTTGTGAGAAGCAGGCTTCCCCTCGTGCCATTACGGCAGACATTGTTTTGGATGGTCCTATTAGCAAATGGCTCGACTTCCAATTGTTAAACGTATTCACATAGGCATTCTCGCGAAGGCGCGCAAAGGTCAGAGTAAATTCTCGCTAAAAACAAATTGCACGTGAAAAGCTCCCTTCCCTAAAGTCCCTTTAATTGCAAAGTTATGTGTTGGTGGCGGAAATTTTTAACAAGATTAAAAGCGCTAAGACAAACCCTAAGCGGATTGCGCGATTTTCATTCCGTTTAAAGCTGTGGCGGCCAAATAAAAAAGTGTCGAGAAAAAGCAAAGTTGTTGGTAGATATTAAATTGTAAATACAATAGTATTTATTTTGAGTATTTTCGAATTTAGCAGCCGAACTTTCCACCGCCGTCTGTTTGCAGAGACGAAATTAATGAAGAAAGCGACGGACCGGGAGGTGGCAGCAAAAGAAATGTGTGAAAACGTGATTACCTTTTCGGATTTGCAATTGCCTGCGTACATGAGGAAGCGCGGGCGCGATATCTCATTTCATTAGGAATTCTTTTTGTACCGAATACACGCGACACACGGTAGGCGCCGGCTCTGGCAACGCACCACACTAATAACTGTCATCCAGATTTAATATCACATCTTCCATTTTGTAGGGGAACACGCCGCAAGCAATTTCCTTGCTAAAATTGTGTTGGGGAGTCGCGGACTAGCTACCTAAATATACTGTTTACGTTAAGTATAAAATTTCAAGAAATGTAAACAATCTGAATGCGCTACAATACGTTTTAGAGATAAAATTGAAAAAAACTCACTATTTTAATATAAAAAAACATTACCCTCCTCCTTCGGCAGTCGGGTAAAAAATACGTACTTACTCTAATTTTGAAACTACAAAAGTAATTTGGAGTAAAGGTAGCTTTAAAACAATATAAGGTGCTTACCTCTAAAAAATCTCTATCTGATGACGATTTTGGAATCCGTCACAAACGAAATTTATGTTTTATGACAAGTCGTATGGATATCGTATGGATGATATCACCATCTTTGTCACATGCCATAAAAACGCATGAATAGGACGATAAATACTTCAAGAAATTGCTATGATAAAAATGGAAATACCTAACATAACTTCCAGAATACGAATACTTTAATCCCATGTCACGATTTTTGCGTATTTTGTTTTTTGATATAAGTTAATAATACGAGTACCTCTATAATTTAATTCTCAATGAAACCATACGTTTAGCTTTCATAAGATACAAATTGTGCAATTACATAGTTAAATAGTAAAAGGAACTGTTTTTTTAGTTGTATTTTTGCATTTCATTAATTAATGCCTTAGGGCTTAAAATGCGTTTATTATCGTAATTTTAAATATGGTTTAATTTAAACTGGTCGTGGTAAAATCTACCTATCATGCATGACGTTATCATCATCATCATCATCATTGGCCACAGCATCTATACATATAGATGATTGTTGCAGCGCTCGTGGGTTATGGGTTACGACGGCCGAAATTGAAGTAGTACGTACCTAAGTAATAAAAAAACTGCTACTTTAATCGTGAGTTGTTTGAGCTTTTTAATGTAACCTCATGTAAAAAATATGTACCTTCTACTCTCGTCGTTTAGAAATGAAAACCCTTTCAATCAGACAAGCGGGCTTATCATATTATTTCATTAGTACCTAAAGTCAAATGTACTTTAACTATAATGTACTTTAACTATAATGGGCAATATAATCCGTTCGCTAGTTCCATTACGTAAACTCTAAGGACTCTTCTGAAAACAGTCGTATAATTTCACTTGAGCTGGAACACTCCGGACAGAATAATGAAGGTCTCAAATAGCTTTTATGGGATTATTAAAATGTAGTTAGTCAGTGGTTCAAGCAGGACCTTTGTGATGGCCCGGCCGTTTGACGCGCGCTTCGGAAATGCTCGGTTGTTCGAACTTTCGAGAAGGTTTGCAAAAGAGTACGCTTAAGAAAGTTTTTTTTTACAGTAGATTTTACTAAAATTAAGTGAATGAGCTGCGAACTATGTTATTTATGGAATAACCTATGGAACTTATACATATTTTATATTATTATGATAGCTACTGCGGAAACGCCCTGCCAATCTTATTTTATTAAGGGCCGGGTCGATTTGTCTCGATGCCGCCGGCTCGGATTGTCAAATGTCAGTCATCACCCGGGTCGTTGTTACAGATAACAAATGGAGCCACTTGACGCCGCCGACTACCTCATTATTCAATCTGATTGAAGGAATTCCGAGGTTCAGGGATATACAGCGCGGAATAAATGGGATTTCAATAGAGTTCGGGGTCTATGGCTGAAACCTGAAGGCATTGTTGTTTTACGAAACGTAGGTACACAAGATTTAAATTTACATGATTGCAAGCGCTGCGAACACGTCCTCTTCAAAGAGCTGAAGCAGGTAGCTTTATGTCAATATTGTGGTAGCAGGCAGTGTGTGCCGTCAGCACGTCACCGACTCGTTATTGCAGTTCGCAGCCATTTAAAACAAAAACTGTCCTTTGCCAGCCGCGGCGACATAAACTTCCAGTTTGATTGCGCCGCCCGCGCCCCACCGGCAAACCTGACTGTGTAAAGCTTTCATCGACTCACTGCGGGAATAGCGGAGTACTCTCCTGAACTTTATACGGGAGTCCCAACACGAGAAGCGCATACAAGCCTAATGTACTAACTGTCCAACTAAATTACGTAGTGAGCATGTCAAGTGTGCAGGTGGCCCGAGCCCCGGGGACGCACCGCCGTACTTGCCCATTCTTATTCAAATAACTAGCATGCGACCAGCAAGCGGCTACCCTAGGGAACCGAGAACGGAGAATGAACAGGCTAGATTGTGATTTCGAAGGTTGGGAGCGTCTGAAAGAAACTCCTTAATTTATTTCTCGGGAAATACCGTCATAGTTTAAAATCGTGTTTGTTATGCTCACAGTAAGTTTTTTGGCGTGATGGTATGTTGACCACACCTCGACCTGCCTTGACCCTAACCGGGTATATCCGTTATCTCATTAATTCCAAGCAAAATTCCATAGTGGGCAGTAAAAAATATCTCGTAGATAACACATTTTACCGACTGGTTCTCTTAAGCCGCGCTGAACTGTAATTGAATGCGATTAGATATTATGAAGCGGCGTCTTGTGATATAAATGTTGGTCCCGCGGGGGCGGGCCATCGGGACACGAGAGTTCGTCCCATTGACCGTCGGAAATAATGCAATACAGCCTCCACGAACAAACAGTCGGAGCGTAACGAGGAAAATTTACATCAAGCCGGTTTAATGTCCCGGAGCAATCTCATTCTGGGGAGGAACCGGGCGAACGTATCAGCAGTATCAGGGGGTTACTCTTTATGACGAAAAATTAAGTTTCGGAGCGCTGCTACGTGAGCCACGACTCTATCATCTTGTATTAAACGTGCCGAGCTCTCGTTCGCACGTTTTTCGTCAGTATAGAGTAACCTTCCAGGCACTAGTGATGCGACGAATTTTGCTTTCATCCTTCATTGTGTGCGGAAAGTTTGTTGACATATTCTGATGGTAGTTTACGGGTAAATTGCGATTCATATCCGCGTTAGAACGACGTACATAGATGTATTGGAATATTTTATATATTATTTTTCCGAGAAAGTTATAAATTGCCGTAATTAATGAACATGATAAAATTGTTTTAATATATACATAGGTACCTGAGCAATGAATTGTTTTCTTAATCAACCGTAACAAATGTTTAATTTTACCCAATACTCAGAGTGGGTTAGTCGGCAAAGCGAAAGTGACACGAAGTCTATTCAAAAGCAATTACAATATTCAAATGAACAGTCGATAATTGCTTGAAGATTAATTCTTTTTCCATGTATATTTGCGTATCAAAATACACGCGGGTTATAAAAAAAATGTGTCTATGCTTTCTCCATTTTACCTTTATTTGATTAAGCAGCCAAGCTACTATCTACACCTACTGTTATGCTAACCTTCTACTTAAGTTGGAATGTTGGAATGCAATCAATGTTTAATCACTATTTTAATAGAGATCCTATCAAGAAAACCAGCCTTTAATCTTCTGTTAACAATCGACCATAGATTAGATAGCTTTATAACAGCAAGGAGGTTGCACTACATTCGATAATGAAACTCATTCGAGTTGGTCTTATTGAGTGGCCATTATACTGGCAGGCGAGACTTCCGACTCGGCTTTATACTTCTTATTATGAGGTTTGTAGGAGGTCGCATAGAAAGACGGTTGTGTGCCCGCCTTCGTTAATCAGAGTAGTTGAATCCCGCACGAAGGGCCGCCTCAACCGAAACACGCCGCTTTACAACTTACTTCCAAACGTTTACTCTTGTTCACTTGTGTTGTGGCAGAATTATGCTGCCGCACTCCATTTACACATGACGAGCTTTAACTTGCTATGAAAATATACGACAGTTTTATCGCATTTTAAGTGGTTTGTAATGGCAGCCACGTTTTTGCTTACTTTAATTAATTAACTTCATATTTCCACATGACAAGCTCAATAGACTCAAGAGCGAAATAGCTAAAGCCTTGGCTCGACTATCACTGCACATATTTTGCTATTTCTATTACACCATTCGTAGGCCCACCTGCAACCAACGCCATTACAACACTGCTGTTTCTCTACGCTATGTTTGCAAGAGACATCCAATTAACTACGGGTTAGCGGATACTTAAGTTGGTGGATATGTGCTTTGAGTTCCAAATTTAAATTGCGAAATAATGCCGTAATTTTTACAACTCAGCCATAGTTTAGTGCAATGTTATGAATGCTTAATACTTATGTTATGAGAGGATTAATAATCATTTAATTTTATTGCCGTTATTACCACATGGTTAATGGGGACGTAAAAAGTGAGCTAAATGGATTAATTTGTTGTTGAGATTAGCGCGGGCGGCGGCGGCGGCGGCGCGTAGGGAGGCACGTATAGGGAATTCGTGCGCAACCCGTTTGGAAACAAATGAAGTAATTTGCTCCCGTCTGTTGATACGCCGCTTGAGAACTTTCCCGGGAAATTAAGTGCTTTCGTAAAGGGAAACTTTTGCAACAATCGTTTTGTTTTGCCTCATTTCATATCTGACTTTGACTCGCGTAATGTGTGTAACTTGTATCATAAGGCTCTCTTGTTTGCCTTCTAAGAATATTTGCTTAGGATACTCGACTTGGAAAGGTACCTATATAATTTTGACAAAGCGGGACTGGAATAAATGCTATCTAAGCTAAATTTATAGGCTAATAAAATTTGATTAACAGGAACTCCTGTTAAATAGCCTCGTCTTTTATCTTGATCAGAATCACTTCATAAAGCAATAAGTCCAGTAGATTACTAATTGTATTAAATTCCGGAAGCGAGCGCTACGCAGGAATTTACTCTAGCTTGTAAAAAAAAACGAACGAAAGCTGTCATGCGGTATGTTTAATACTTAGATTAACAATACGCAAACAAGATGGAGTGTCAGTGCAACAGAAACGTCTCGACAAATAACACCCTCTTCTCATATTTTGAATTAGTACGGTTAGAAGATTTGCGTCTGTATTCATTGGTATAATGGTTAATTGTCATTAGGTTGAACCTGAAACAGCTTGACAGTAAAAATGCGCACATGCTTTGTACTTAATGTGACACATCATCTTGTTCGTGTAAAGTTTAAGTTTAAATACAACTAGGTACTCAAAAACTCCCAAGTTTTTCCCAAGCTAAAGTGACCTCAGGACCTGCTGACGGCCTTCCCTGTGCCTCATTTAGGTGTCACAGGACTCACAGGAGAAACAATAAAGGAGAACAATCCCGGCCTCACGTACCTTGTTATCATAATTTAAAATTAAAACGTGTTTGGGTTTTCGCTCTCTCTGCAACATTTTCACAGATTTTATTTAATGCTTGGAATGCACGTCTATGTCGTTAATTTTATTTTTATCTCTTATTCTTTTACACATAAGTGAGTACTTACTTGAAAAGCGTCATTAAAATCTCAGTTAGAAAATAATTTTATCTAAACAATTGAACTTAGACTGTATTGTTTTATTTTATTATCATTATTAATAACTTTTTATTGCACAAGTATAGAATATTAAAGGTTTTCATGCTGGTGTCTGTGTCTTGGATAATTTAATTGCATTTTTTTACAAATCTTTTAAAAGGATAAATTTTGCCCGTTCCTATGGTGGGCACTCAAAATTAAATGCTTTTTTAGATAATTAGATTTTATTACAAACGCTACTTCTGAATAATGTTCTTATATTAGCAAACCTTTGTAGGCCCGGTAGGGAAATTTTACCAATAAAACCGTGGATTAGTGCCCCATATTTTTTACTTTATAGCGTAAGTAATTTTATTTTAAGATAATTTATGGAGCAAGTAACTTTATGAATTTTTAATATCTTTTATCTTCGCTGAATGATGAATGTCTGTCTTTGGACTTGAACGCTCTACGGTTTTCCGCTAAGATAATAACTCCACGACTTTTCTTTACGGATTAATACAGGGTGTTGCCAAAAGGGTATACTAAGCTGAAACCAGCATGTGCAGCATGTTATATTATCTAAGCCCGAATCTGAAATCAGAATTTCAAAATTCGCGAAAAGAAAACCTTAATCATTCTCCATAGTAAAAAGTCACGTGACCTAGGTACTAAGTTTCTATGGAAAATGATTATTATTTTTCACCAATTTTGTAATTCTGATTTCAGTATCGCGCTTAGATATAACATGCTGCACAATGCACATGCTGGTTTCGGCTTAGTATACCTACCCTTTTTGCAACACTCTGTATAAATAAAAGATTGTGAAATATAAAATGATGTTGATACTAATCTGCCGTTTAAGTAAAATGCAAACTAAATAAGGTTAAGACAAGATCACGTCTCCGATCTGGGAACTTTCTATTGATAATTTATAGGCATTTATCATTGATCGTGTTGCAACCTCGCGTCTGCACTTTCATACAAAATAACTTTCACTGACGGAAACGACCCACCTATAGTCCTATAATACCTATCTTACACTACCCAGTTTTATTGAAAAGGTTGTATTTAATTCTCGAAACAATTTTGTGTACGTAGTAACGAATATCATAAAATAAATCTAGCTTATTCTGAACACAGTTACTAAAATAACAGAATTTTATATTTTACAATCGTATTTTGTGTACCTTACCTATCCTAGACACTACTGATACATTCGATCTTAAATCAATGAGTAAATATTTTATACATCAAACATTTATTGAATATTTGGAGAACAATTTCTCTTTTATTATCATACAAACCATTTTATTCATTAGAGTGTAATGGTTAGACACATCTTTGAATAGTACATAAAGTCTATTGACTTAATTTGTAAGGAATGTTGCTTAAAATAATCGAGCGGAGAAATCGTGTAACAGTTTTTTTATAAACATTACAAGTACTTGATTGTCCTTGACATTTTGCTGAGGCAGGTGCAGCTGACCTTTGCATCGGTATCGGACTGGTTACACACTGGTTATTCAACGTATGCATTAAAAAAGAGTAGGACTTATCTAAATAAAATATTTTCGTATACATATATTATAATAGTCAATATACCCTGCCATATCAGTGACTGACGATGACGGTAATCTAAATCACCATCCCTAATTTACCACGACAACAAATCCTAGCTTAGCTCTAGTGATTGTTACCGGCCCGCTATGAAGAATAAATGCAATTAAGTATATGGTTTGATATGTACTTGTACACAAAGTACTGCACATTCAAATCTTATCTAGATTGGTAAGCAAGTACTAAAATATATCTCACAAAACTTTCCTAACTATCTCCGCAATTAGAAGAATATGCTTCCGCATACAAAAAGTTTCAACTAATCTTGTTTACGCGTACCTATTGTGTATGTCAGGTACAACATAACAAACACATAAAACATAACGAAAATAAATAACTAGTTGGCAACTTCGTCTTGTATGTTATTGCCCCGAATATGTAGAAGACAGAATATGCCTACATGGCTAACATAAATGTGATATTTCCATCTAGTAAATTGGCAATCAATTCGGCTGTATACGTCTTTATGTTTGATTCAATTTCATAAATGAATTATCCTCTACCTATAGTTATAATAGAATTCGCGATTGCTTTTCTCGAAATATGGTTTATTGTGGCGTTGTATTAAATATCGGTCTAGGTAGGTACCTATGCTGCTAAAAAAGTGAAGTTAGTACGCATACGCAGCACACGGTATTAACAACTTATTTAAAACTTGTCATAACTCATCTTTCCTAATTTTTGTATTCAGAAGCTCAGGTGATAAAACAAAAACGTGTTGTATTTTTAGAGCCAAACGCTTGTGGTCTGAAAGTTAGCCGAGTTTGCCCCGCGGGCGACGGCGGCGCGACCAACCCCTATAGCTCGGGGCTAGAACGCACCACCTCACTAAGCACTCCTGACGTTTGCCGCCAAGAATTCACTCTCATCCTCACCTAAACATTCACTCCCGAAACTTTTCTTTCTAAATAGGGGAATGAAAAAATATAAATATGTATAATAAAAAGCACAAAAACTATAAAAGTCTTACCTTGTATATTCCATCGACGAGTTTCGTAAGCTCCTCGGTCTCCATTTCGAAAGATTGTCAGAAAACCAAAAGAACAATAAGCCGTCACACGTTAAACTTCATCGGTACACTCGGTAATAAATTCACAAACGCTTCAACACCACGTAAAAGATTCACATTTCAATACACGGCGCCGACACTGTTTACTGTTCCATGCGACTGTCAAACCGCTCAAGCAAACAGATTCACTTTCGAAGGCATCTGAAACAAGCGGAGAAAAGTTTTAGTTGAAAAGTCGTATTGGAGTTTGGGATCGAAGGATCGATTCGGGGCGATGATATATGATTGATGCACCTGGGATTGTGGTGGTTGTTGGCGTGCGGCGCGGCTGCGGGCGGCCGGGCGACTCTGCTCACCGCTCTCTGCCCCACTCGAGGCGATCTCGCCAGAGCCGGTGTGTACAAATACCACGAGTCATTACTATTCACGGGCGGCGGCGGCGGCGGCGCAGGCTGCTCGTTGATGTCTAAACTACGCGCCAAACCATCTCGCGGGTATTCCGATTTGAGGTCATCGGACCAGCCGATTGTTATCATAAGCATAAGCTAAGAGGTATTCAAAACAACTTTATGATGATTTTTTTGAAGTGTTTGTACAGTCAAATACTCGAGTTCGTAGGCTCGACTTGGCTCATTCAGAATTCAGCTTTTACGGCAACGCACCGGGGACTATTTCCCATTTAAACGAATTTATTATTATAAGCTTCTTTAAAGGTTCATCGCTCTATAAAATAAACGTAAAGCCTAAAACATTTTATGACCCAAGTTGTTGATAAAATTACGCCATCAATTTTATTTAAAGGCCAGATAATGAGTGACAAAGTGGCCTTTTTAGTAACTTTAGAGTTGGAGCGTTTCGTAATAGTCGTCGGTGATATCATGACAGAGTCTATAATATGAATTATTATAGAGGTATTTGTTGCGAAAGGTGTTTAATCAATGCCAAAGCTATTAAATATAAATATGTAGAGAACATGGCAGGTGTTGCCTGCGCCGGGACGGGGCACAATGGCTCGAGAGGAAAGCTCCGAGCCGCGCCCACCAGCCTCCAGCAGTGGTCAAGGTCTCGCTCTTGTAGCGCACCCAATTACCACCTCTGTGTCTTGCAGTACAAACACATTGCCATATAAAGTAACTTGCAATAATCGATTACGTGTACTACTGCCCGTAAGAAATAAGTCCGGATCAGACGGGAAGTTTCTGCTCATGATGTGGTGGAAAGTAAGAAACAATTTCCTGGACGGATTCGTGATTTTATTTTGAAGAAGCTCCAATCCCTCCCCGCCCCCGCCTCTCCCCCCGCTCACTGCATATGCATCGATACGAGACGAGCTGAGCAAGGGATTTCCGCTTTTCTTTTGTTTTTCCACTTTCCCGAAAGAAACAAGTGTGTGTCGGTGGCGCTCACTCCGGGGAACTTGTTCCAAGCGGATTCAACTTGTTGGGAAGGATTCGCAAGTTCTGGCCCCCAGTAACTTCGCCGACAGTTTCAAACAATATCATAGGTGATTTCAGTCGTCAAAGTATTACGAGGGATCCAATTTTGTTCAGGTTATCGCTTCGGCCATTACGCAATCGGGCGATAGTGTCTGCTTGAAACTCTTAAACTTTCGCCGTTTTATGGCCCTTTTACGTTCTATTAAAAGTTTATGATTACAAGCGATAAACAACGTAAACGATCTGTCGGTGGCCCGCGGGTCAAGCTGTGGCACATGCTACGAAGTCTACGAACAGGCTCTACGGTCGTAGATTGTTTAAAATATACATAACGAATTTAGAGAATGTTTTTTCACATTGTTAAGATTCTGCCCTTTGGGAAAGTGTGTGTCAAGTTTCTCGAATACTAATGTAATGGGCAAAATCCAAAAGATAATGTGACAACATTTGAAAGTGGTTTAGTCGTTTCATAAAAACTATGCAAGTAAAATTTTCTCGAAATGCATAAAGTGTTATTAAGCGTACAAATTACTTATGAAAGAAAAAAACCTTGCCTCATGGAAAAGATAACATGCGAAGAAGAATAAAAATATTGAGCCGTCGTCGCCGCCGTGTTTGATAAATGCTCTCATATTGTCTTCATACAATAGTACAGAACTGCTCGCACCGCCGCCGCCGCCGCCGCCGCCGCTCTGCCAAATCGCTGACGAACCTTGTTATCCTGCACATGCAGGGAGCTCGTGGTACCTTATTCTGAGATACTTAGGAGATCTTTTACCAAACGCTAAACATATTTAAACCTAAATACCTTTTTTACTAACTAGCCTATAGTGGCTCCAGCAGTGGCTGATTACGGCCTGATGAGGAATAGGGCACACATAGTGAGATCCAGCCAGACATCATATCATACCAATATAGCATCTATGTACCGATCATGAATCGCTGTAGAAAGTAAACGATCATTACGTAGTACAGTGCGTTATATTTATACCTATATATATATAGGAGCTGCTGTACCCTTCAAGTCGAATACCTAATCGCTTTAGAAACGCTAAGTTGTCAGGAATAGGCTGCCTGAATATTCATACTCATTCCTATATTGTACAAGTTTCTGCTTACGAATGAGATAGTTTCAGATTCATCTTCGTATTTGATATTTGAGACGTGCATGTCGTCTAACCTCAGGACTGGCGGAATGTCGTCAAACTGGCTTTCATAGTTAAAAACGAAAACGGTTCTTATGTAAATGCTCTCCCGTGGTTCTTGAATGTATATCGTTTATCAAAAGTGTCCCATAAAATCCGTAGATTCCATAGCCTCTTACATCGTATTTCATACTAGACACCATCATTATCAGTTATTTATAGAAAACAGGAACGATCTGTCAGAGTGAAATCCAATCAATACAATTGTTTTCATTTCAAACATTCATCTCATAACACGATCATTAAATTATAATATTATACGAGTATTCCGCATGTAGGCACGATGACGCTAATATAGTTTCAAAATTTAACGCTCCAGTCGATCCGGTTTATCAAAACTGGCGAATGGCAGGCGAATTTTCAGCCGTGTACGCGCCGAGCCAATTTCACAACTTGTCATAAACACTCCGTGGTAAGGGCGGCTGCCAAAGGGTCAGGGCAACTGCATATTGCAACTCTTTTGTGATTTATACACCTAATTAACTGCCCGGACATTTTGTTTTGCGGCCGGCGCAGCGCACCAAATAGCTACGGATAGGCATGTGTTTATTCAGGAGTCATGTTTATTGAGATTTACTATGTGTGTGATTTTTTTGCAACACATAAGTCTCAATAAAATATTATGACTTGCTGAATAAACACTTGCAACATTAGCCATGAAAACAGTAGCCATTTAAGTTACCGTCGATTCGAAGAGCTTAGCTCGCGCGGCGTTCACAAAAAGCAATAAGTTCCAATGGCGGATATGAGCGTAGCACGATCATTCACCTGTCACGAGCACATGTGGACTTACTGGTAATGAGATTTCCAATTACTCCAGGGAAATTCCACATATAGAGCGAGTGAAGTTGGAGCGTGGCGGCGTCACTGGATGACGCGTGTTAATGATTCATGCGACGCCTGTAATGAAAGTTACATGCAGTTCTGGGCGATTGCGGGACTTGCAGACGTTTATGATTTCCTGGTGTTTTGGGTCTCGGTTGTGTCATGACAGTAAGGTGATTTATGTCTATTTCTTACATAATTATGCAAAACGGAAAATATTGCTAGTGATAGAATTACCATAATTTGTAATAAATGTAACTGTTATATTTAACCCAATTGGGTATATTTTTTGTTTATATATGAACGTACCCCCTTATTCATAGAAAAGCTATAAACTGATTTGTCCCTCTCTGTCAGAGAACAAATTGTTCTTTGAGAGAGAGGGACAAAAAAATTCATTTATGAATAAGGGGGTTAGATGAATATGTAAATGTAAACTGATTTAATATAAGTCTTTTCATTCCGGGGCATGACATTTACATCCTCCATGAGTTTTACACTAAGGGCGTCTTGCACAACAAAGTTAAATAAAATTAAATCTATGACCTCTTGCTCTGACATTATACTGTCAGAGCAAGAGACAAACTATTTAATTTTATTTAACTTTGTTGTGCAAGACGCCCTAACAATGCTACGAAGCCGAGAAAACTGAGAGACTAATCTCTTCACAGGTATTTTTTGTCACTTATTATTTTAATATTTCGCGTAACTTCTGATTGAGGTGAAGTAGAGCGTGCGCTCATACTTCCTCTGGCTTGTTCGAGGCATTTTAATTGCTATTAAATTGTTACATTTTGCGACCGTTTCTCTGCAGAAATTGTCGGGATGACTAAATAATTTTCCATTTAGGATTTTAAACAGGAATATTATCAAGAATTAAATACGGAAATAGCAGATTCAGGCAGTTATAGCTCACAGTGTTGGCCATTATAATTTTAGATGTGGCTGATTTTTTAACAAGTACGTGTTAGGTATTTAGTTATGATTATAGAATTGATGATGAGAGCATTGATATACGTATTGACTGTATTGTTTTTACATAGATTTATGCAGTTGGGTCCGAGAATTATGGATTACCTGAGTATTTAAAATAATATATTCTAAGTACTTACTATACCCAAAATGAACGTACTCTATTCAATGAGCTTACACAATTTAATGGAAATAAAGAAAACTCAAAGCGTGCACAAAAATAAATACGATCTCGACCACGATAACCCGCGATCTGAGAAAAGGAAAATTATATTTCAACATATCAACAATGATCAATTTCAAAGCACAGAGTACATACACAAAGCCTTTTGAGGTGTGCCAGCTGTGTGGGAGCAGGCTCCGCTTTGCAGACTAATCTTCTCATAATGCTACAGCAGGTTCAGTATTCTTAGTCGGTATTTGTACAAGAGAGGGCTCCGTAGCTTTATTACTGAGGCAACAAAAGGTTCCGCCCGGTATTGTGGGAAACCCCTGCTCAAAGAAAACATCAATAAAGGTTTTTTAACGTTAACAGTTAGCAGAATTTTTCTTTTCGCCGCAAATTTGGTTTAGTAAAACCCATATAGCACCTTTTATTTCTTCTGCTGACGAATCTTGATTTTTATTCCCAGTTTGTTTTGCCGACGAGTTTTGCAAATGGCTCTTGTTAGCATTTTTTTTAAGTAAAAGTTTGAGGAGTTTTAATCGTTTGGTTCGCTAGCTCTCGATCTTGTACAGTCAACGGAATAGCTAAGTGCTGAGGGGGATACACTGCCGGCCACGTGAAGTTGTGATGGATGGTACACGAATAGTTTCCGTCGAATTACTGACATAACGCGAGTTAGGGCCAGTTAGGATAATCTTGACGTTGACACGCGATGCGTCTCCGTTACAACTGCCCGGAGACTGGCGCTTCAGCAAATGGATGCATCATGCTCGGACATCACTAAATATATGAGGGAAAAACACGACTTCTTCGCAGCAGTATATTTAGATACTTGTATCAGTTAGTGATACATAATATAATATCGTCCTTATGCAGTAATAAACCCGTTGAAAAAGTTAATCGATATTGGGGTGTTATTGAGGATATTTCTGATAAATTATGCAATAAGTTTTAACTACTGTGTTGTAACTTATATCAGCAAATAATCCTCAATAGTGTAACTTAACAACAGATAGCTTTCTGATTCAAGTTTACTAAACCGCAGTTGTTTAAACTCAGCTTAGCGTTGCAAGCGAACTACCACGTACTGGCTCAAGCTTTGAACTTTAAGTGGAAATACTCAACCTTGTCGATGTAAACTTTTTTGAGGCGAAGTCGTTTGAACGCACCCAGCGCACAGTGCACCCTGCATATTTTTGCTGTTTAGAAAGACTCGGGGATGGGCGCGTTTGCAGTTTGATACAGGGTGTGCCGGCGCGAGGGAAAGGGAGATAGATGCAACTAGAAGAAAAAATGCCGCGTCATCGTGACTTCGCGTGGCCATAGCTGATGCGATACGATTGCTCAATTGGCGGGAAATTGCGACGGGACTAAGCTCGCGGAAAATTGGCGATATCGTTAATATTCACCCGAAACCATTCCACGCTGAGCCCACAAATAACGAGTAGACAGACCCCTCCAGATTTATACTCTGTCGTTTTAAGTGATGTATAGGCTGGCGGCCGCCTATCGGGGCATCTTGAGAAGATGTTCATAGGGAACGGATGGGATTCAAATTTGTAGCGGTCAGACAAAGCGTGAATAGTTAATCCAGCACATTGCCTCACTTCGAGGAAGCAACATATCGCATGTGACGCACTATAATGACTACATCTATTGAAATCTTATAAACAACAAGCAGATACTGTTAGTGCAAGTAATAAACACAACAGTCTACCGTTTCCTTGCGAAGGCAGCCACAACAAGGAAGCGTAGCGGAGCTCTATAATAACAACATAAAATACACGATAACACCTCGCCCCAGACCCCAGGTAGATACCCACATAGCTCTTCTAAGTAACTTTCTAAGCCGTTCGCCGAAGGAAATTGGTGACAAAATATTCCGGTCATGTAGAGCCCTTGTTAGAGCGGCCGAAAATACAAGCGTTTTCCCGCCAGCAGGCCACCCCACCAGCACACGCCTTGTTTCTTAAGGGTTTTACAAGTTACTTTTTGTGACGCGCGACCAAATTGCCGAGTGCTTAAATTTTATGCCAGCGATGCAGCTGGGTCGCTGTTTACCGCATCGTTAAATAGTAAAGCTGTTTGTGGTATTAGATACGGTTCTTTTATGTAATATTTCGCAATAACAACGTTATTGTGGCTGAAATTGACACAGGATGACACGAATTCTGTGTCATATATTTTACTTTCAGACAGTAATATGTACTCTGTAGATACGAGTATGTTACATGAGAATTCATCTTGAAGTGGTTCTAATCGGTACATTATGAGAGACTCCTATGAGATGTATATTCTGTATACACCCACGGGTTTTACTGTAAGCGTTTGTATTTAATCTGTTTGACTCTATAAACAGTCAGGACTTGATGCACCTTCCAGTTGATGCACAAATGTGCAGAGAGTGGACTCGAGAACTTATAGATTTTAAACCTCAGTACGTAGGTGTTAAGAGTGAATTTTAAAGTTATCGGTTGTCTGTGGCTTCGCGAGGCTTGGGGGTCATTCTAAATGACAACAAACTATGTTTCGGAGTGCTGCTGCGTGAGCTACGACTCTATTGCACGACAGCTCTCGTTCGTTAGTTTTTCGTCAGTATAGAGTGACCCTCCGGGCGAGGGTGGCTGCAGCTCGGAGTTAATCATATTGGTGGCGAGCAGTGCATGAATCACGCGACACTGACCGCGCCGGACCTCCCGCCAATTTATACTTATTTGATGAAACACGGCAAATATGCCGGCGACTAATTACTTTATCATTTTATGCAAGCTCAGCTCATGGCCGAAATCCCCGTAGAAATAAATGTAGTTACTTGAAATTCTCTACGCAAATATCCAAAGCGTGATTACTTTACAGGTAAATATAGTAAGTGGTTTAACTTATGTACTTACAAGAAAGAGTTAGATTTTTTTATTTTATACCAAGGCTAGGCATTTAGACGTTAGATGAGGATTTGAGGACGACGGAAGAAAGAGTATTGTGATACTCCTTGTGGGAGACCTCTATGTGCATGCAGTGGATATAATTTGTAAGAAATAAACCCACGAAAAAATACTATTGTATCTCTTAAAGTAACTAATCTAAACATCCAACTAATTACTGTGAGAAAACAAGGGAAAACTTTTTATTTCAGTAAGCATCTCGATAGTAGAGGAACCTACTACATTAAGTAGGTTTTACCCTCATTTGGCTTCTTCTCGACTCCCGTTAAGCTGTACTTAACGTTATTGAAGATAGTTACATGTACCTAAATACTTATTTTATTTGTGGGTATCTGACTTTGGTTATACTTTTAGGTTTTATACATGAAAACTTGAAAAAATACCGTAAACGTTCTAGGTATGCAGAAATCTTTGGGTAGACTGCAGTCACACACTTTGAGGAAGGTTTACGTTGAGCTATGGTACAGGATTCAAACCATTAGAAGTCAGAGACCCTCTGGATATACCCCAAATTGTGCGTTTGTGACGTTTATAATAGTTCGCGGTAAGAAGTGGTGGGTACAGATACGCAACTACTACAATCTCGAAAATTCAATGTTCATATTAATTATTTATCTTATACAAGAATTGGCTATATATCTTAGGTAGGTACTTATATCAAGTATACCAACGCACACGGGACAGTCCATCAAAAATGAATCTGAATGGCTACGAGTATTTCTACCCACAGTGATAAACTGAAGACAATATTTGCGAAAACCCCGCGGAATTCATAAAAAATGCACTCATTGCCTGCGTACGTACACCGTACATACAATACTAACATTCCGGGCCATTACTTTCTTTTGCGGGCGTAAGCCGCGAACAAATGTGGCAATAGGTAGGTAGTTAAGGCACTGTATCTCCGCAAAACATTCTGGTAATCATATTCCGGGCAGGCAGAGAATAAATCATGAGAGGATAACCGCGGGCAAAAACAACGAAGCACGCACCAAGCCCTAATCAGTGTTTATAGAAGGTTTTACCTCCATTTATCGTAGGTCCTGCCCAATATGATGATATGACGCCATTAGCGGCTATTCCTGCAGGCTTTTACCATCGATTACTGGTTATTAGGTTTTTATGGATGCAATTTGAAGGGGATTCATGTTTGTAAGGCAAGGTTACGAAATAGCTATATTTTGATAAGTATCTACGAATCTAAGCAGAGATTACACGAGATCTTAATACGGGTAAATCGTAATAGTGACGTGCTCTTCACCAAAACTGCGGAGGAAGACGCTTGGAATATTTCTGTGGGAGTAAACAAGAAAATATTTTACAAAATATTTCTCAGTGGAAACATTAAACAGTGTTGGAAGTTTTAGTATAAGAGGTTTAGCTGAGGTGTGTAAAGTAGACAGGCGAAGGGATGTGCCAGCCCCCCCTCGCGGCGACGCGGCGTGTGAGTGTGGAGGGAACTCTGATTTATACTGATATTATAAAATTATAGGAGACAACCCTGTGGTGGTGTCACCAAGCCAACTATAGCTGATGTGAACGAATCCACCATTTACTCTCTGGATGTGAATGAAATATTTCCTAGACACCCCTATATTTTATTAACTAAAATATAAGTTATGAAATAAATGTGGCCCTTAAACTTTAGTTAGCCCGTTATACGAGACGACATTAACGAACATAAACTAAAAATTTTAACAAGTTGAGGAATACGTATAAAGTAGGTGAATTTGCAAATAAAAGTAAGGGAAAGGGCCACTTCCCACGAGTATTGAGCTGGCGGACTCCTTTTTTTCCATTTCAAATATTACCCGAACTAAGATTGAATTATACTTACTGTGTTTTTTTACGTTTTAAACGAATAAACAGAATACATTTTCTCATCGTAGGAAATACACATACGGGTTGTAAAGAGAAAATGCTTTGAATATTGTACAACTATTTAACTTATTTAGCTTTAAACTTACCCTTCACTTAACACAACGCACAGAATGCCGATAAACTACCTGCCCGTTGAAATGCACTGAATGCAGCAACAAATTACTAAAGACAATGAACCCTAAACGACGCAGAAAATAGTTGGCCCGTAGTCAAGATAGACCTAGTAATTACTCGCCATAGACAACTATCGGCGCCCGTTGCGCCAATGGCAAGCCAGCTTACAACCGTTTTAGTGCTTCGTTTAGGCACTGCTTCTGATAGCTTCTTGCTAAATTTACTGGGCACTTATACTGATTTTATTGTCACGCGTAAAAAGGTCTCGGCTTCAAGAATCTTTGGCTGTTTTAGTTTAGGGGTCCTTTGACAAAGCCGTAAGCTTGTCCGTGAAACCGGAACTGTATTGATGTGATGAACTTCCCAAAACTAAAGTTCCTGGTTTCCTTTAGATAAACTTGTATGTTTTACTACAGATAACTATTGGATTAACTTCTGAAGTCTATTGGACTAACTTATAAAACACGGGTGTCTCTAGCAACTTTAGAGCTTCCTACATAACGGATCGTGATGTCGTGCAAAAGCTTGGCTCCACCGTGAAGGCTGGCTAAAGGTGCCGATACGAGAGACAAGTAAATTATCGATTGTGATCGAGTCGGAAGGTGTATTTAGTCGATGTAATCGGTTTAGACCGGTTCGAGTACGGGAGACGTGCTTAGACTGCCGCCTACCTGCGGGGTCACTCTATACTGACGAAAAAGGAACGAACGAGAGCTTTCGTGTAATCGGCACTTTTAATACAACGAGATAGAGTCGTGGCTCACGCGGCAGCGCTCCGAAACATTGTTTTTAGTTATATAGAGTGACCCCCTGAGTCGCTCAGCTCCGGATTAACGGATGAGGAAATGTGTCGGGAAATTGTGATGACATTTTTGTTTGGAGAATATCATGTGAAGTATGTTGTGGCATTAGTATTAACTATCAGGGCGGTGGCTCAGTAGAGTAAGCTCCCGCTTCTTACACCAGATATGGGGGTCTAGATTCCGCCCCTGACCTAATACAATAATATCCCCGTTAAGAATTTATTATATCTCGTATATCGTTATATTTATCTAAACTAAATGGTTGTAGTAAATAATTTAATCTGTTCTTTTAAAATCCTCCAAGAAGCAGTGTTTTTACAGTTAAGTACTATGTATAGGTTCTTATTATAAACATAACAAACTGAAAGTTGAAATTCCACGTAACTGGGACAGTATTACGGGAAAATCTCGGTTTCCATTCTACAGCCTACTCATTTGAGACAGTGTTCATTTTGCAATTGACACGCCCTAGCTCCCGTTTCAAAGTCTACTTCAGCGTTGTAAGTTTAGAGTCCAAATTAGGAAGGCATAGTTTTCAGTGTCTGTGGTAATAGCCACATCTGGAATTCCGGACGTAGGTGCGGTCCGCGGAGGCTTTGTCATACTAATTAGCCTCGACCTGTCCGCGCTGAATACTTTTACAGTTTTCACCAAATCTTTCGTTTTATTCGAAAAATGCTGTTCAACATAACTTTGGCGCAGAAGTGGCGATCTCTTGTATCGGAGGCCAAGACTCGCTTTGGGTCGCTGATCCAGCGGAGTAAGTAAGTAACATAACTTTAAAAAGTACCAACATGTGTGATACCATTAAGATTGTAAGTTGACAACTACACCTTCATTACAAAATATAATTTTATAAGCAGTGCATATACCTACTTAATTACCTTTGTCATAGTCAATACGCGCTATCTTTGCAAACATTTTCTGACCTCCCTAAAAATAAAAATTGGTATGTGTCGCAACCAAAATCTCTTAAATGCAAGAAAACAATATCATGCATAGTCCTGGAGCTAGGTAAGTAGGTACTAGTGCACTAGACATAGAATAACATTACCCACAGTCGCTCGCTGGAAGAGCCGCCCGGGCCGCTAGTACAAGGAAATTATACGCTTATTGTCTACAGAGCCAAGTTTACATTCATCCAACTTTTGTTTACACGGCTGTAGAGTTCGCATTCAATTACAATGTTTACTCCTTCAATGCAAAGGTAATTAACGGCTTATTCTAAAATAATTTTAATCTCATTCTGTAGCACTTACGGGCAGAATCTCACGTGATGAATGGTATCGATGATGTTTATAAGCTATGCTATATCTCTCATAATAAGTAATATTATATGTTCACTTATTATGATAGCTTAGCTATCTGTTTTCACATTTTCAACAACAGGACATGAACAATAAATTAGTAATCGGCAGGCGAGCGGCATAAACATCATCATCAAGATAATAAATATATAGACAGACATTAAGTAAAGACAGAACTGAAGAAACAGTTAACTAAACAAACGAAATCACGCGACCTGTTCCTGTATTTACAAAAAATCCCTCTATTTACACAAAAAATTGCTGTGCATTATTTTCCTATAAAAATACCTTTTAGTAGGATCTGTCGTGGCGGTTCACTATAAAGGAAGCTCAAAATTCGGCTATGTGGTTATCACTCACCTTTATTGCCACTAATATTGAGTTATGAGGTTCCTTTCGTATCAGATTTTAATGATAATTGAAATCGATGCAGTTAAAAAGATGTATAGGGAAAAGTTTGATTCTATCGGCAACTGGGTCGAAGGAAACTCGGCGTTGGTTTATGGGGTTGATATAGGATTGGTGAGGTGAATACGTGGTTCAATAAGAAAGTAAACCAATATATGTAATTTTATTATATTTATGCTGTTTTTGAGTACCTACCTTGTAGTAAAAATACCTAAAGAAGCATTAACGCGGTATTTTCTTATTTGTCTGGAACAACATGTAATAAGTCAACATCGATCAGACTGCTAAACTTGGTCTGATTAATCCAGGGGCGAATTTATGGTGAAAATAAATCAATTGGCGAGTGACACTTGCGATATTGAGTTTTTGTTGTTTTCCATTCAGAATTTATTAGTAGATGCTTTGAGTGATTAGAGTGTTTTCTGGCCAAGTTAAAAAAATAAATATTTTTTGAATTCGTGATTTTTTTAAGTCATGGAACAAAAGTTGTTAAGAATGATCCAAGAGAGGTAGAAGAGTCACCGTCTTTCAGATTACTATACCCTTTTTGACCCACCCGGTATAGGTAGGTACTATTCCTGAGGTACGCGCCAGCGTAGGTTACTTCAAGGTTTCAGGCTGAAGCGTCAATCTTTGTCCTATAGCTGCATATTTGCGCTCCTTGTCCAACTCACCAATCAATTGATAAGAACTCAGTTATCAATTGAATTTGAAGTAGGTAATATTAACGACATTCAAATAAAATGTAACTCTTACTGTACCTAGCTATATACAAAACAATAAAATTTATTAAAATAAACTCTTACTAGCTTTACAATAAGCTTTACGAAACACACTTGTGAACAATGCGAGTCTCTAGTTCAAATTGTTAAGATTAGCCAGTCTTATACTACGTATATTTGGTCCACATTCACCTTCCTCTCTCTGAGTCCGGGGAGCTTGCCAAAGGAGTCATAAAACTGAGTTCAATTTTATGTTGTTTACCGAAGTAACTTCGAAAGAAATATTGTTCGTACATACAGTTCCAACGCTCGCACTATATTCAAGGAACTAAATAACTATGTGCATTGTACATACATATTGTATACGGGACACTAAACTAACAGTGTTGTTGTCTTGTCAGAATAGGGTCGAACTTTCTTAATTTGGAAAACTAATTCGACATACTGTTCTTATTAAGTATACTTATTTCATTATTATCCCCTGTCGTTGGGTAAATACCGAGACGGAAAGGGATAACGTTTGTCTCGCTCAAGGAAGAAATATTTATACGCTTACACAGGGTGCCCTCATTAAACTGTTTGACAAGTGCTGTATAAAATAAAATAAATAAATATGTGGGGACATCACCACACGACCATCCGACCCCAAGCTAGGCAGAACCTGAAATTTAGAACGTAAATATAGTTCTTATAACAAAAAAATATAATGGTGACCTTGAGCTGATCTGATGATGGAAACGGAAGGCAGTCAGGGGAACTCCTCAACGGTATAGCAACTACCTCGTATTTAGGCTTGAATGATTCGTATTGACTAGTAGGACTTATTGGTATCATTTGCATCTTACTTTTGATTGAATATTATTGAAAATTCAGTCTATAGACATCTTTAAGGCCAAAGTTCGTCAGCACTACCTCCAAGTGCAGAACGATCAACAAAAATGATTTTAAATAAGTATATTTTATTTGATGACGATGATATTAAATTATAGTTAGTTTATTATACTTTGTATTATTAATATGTATAAGGTATATTATAATATAATGTAGGAATATATTTATATATGTAGGTATATAATTTGTGTAGTTATTATGTATAAGTAAGTATATCTCTGTGTCTCAATTTCAGTAAATAAACTTCTCTCCTCAGCCTATCGCACTACCAACCACTTTCTCGACACCACCAAAGGTTAACTGGTAGAGAATGCTACTAGCATTAAGTTCGCCTTTGTACAATGTTTTTATGTGCAATAAATAATTTATAATAATAAAATTAACTAAAAACAATAAAATTAAATATTAATTGAAAAAATAAAAAACCGACTTCAAAAAACCACTAAAATGTAAGAAATAATTTACATCAATTTTATGTGACATTACAAATATACCTAAGCAGGAACTGATCTTTTTTGAAGTTGGTGCCATATTATTTCTTAAGATAAATTATTTATTACATTTTAGTGGTTTTTTGAAGTCGGTTTTTTAATTTTTTAAATTATTATTTTATTGTATAAAGCGATATAGCGCTATAAAGCGATTTCAAAAATATATTTTGCCTTAACATAATTATTATTATTTTTCCAAAGGCAAATGAGGCTAACTAGAACAAAGTGAAGGAGAGTGCAGGACATAAAGTACATACAACTGAGAAAGCATGATCACCCGTCCCTCTGAAAATAAAAATAAGCCCTCCGGTAGTAATAGACTTTTAAGCTGGACCCTACTACCCTCCCACATTCTAATATGGGGTGTAGAAGCAAAAATTCCTTTCATTATGTCTGCTTGGGCACAGATCATTCAATATTACAGAGAACTACATAATTAAACTTATTTCCACACTTTTATTTATTGTACTATTTTTCGACGACCGAATGGCGTAGTGGTTAGTGACCCTGACTACTGAGCCGAAGGTCCCGGGTTCGATTCCCGGCTGGGGCAGATATGTGTTTAAACACAGATATTTGTTCTCGGGTTTTGGATGTACCCGTAAAATGGCAATAGGCCCGCCCCCTATTACATTGGGACTAACATAACACTCTGGCAAAAAGTGGGTGCAGCAATGCACCTCTGCCTTGTACATTAGTACAAGGCGTGAGTGTGTGTGTGTGTGTTTCCGCGTCGCTCACTTGTTGTCCTTGTTGAAACTCTATGTAAAGCCGAGAGACCACGGCTGCAAACGATGTCAATAAAGCGCTTACATTGAGGGTGAGGACCACAATTCATGTAAGATTGTATCGAGCGCTTCAGTCCGGGCCTTATCGCCACGGGGGTCACTCTATCTTACGAAACTAAGCTTCGAAACGCTGGTTCTTTAACTCACGACTCTATCTCGTTATTTTAAAAGTCCTGTTAGCATGACAGCTCTCGTAGGTTCGTTTTTTGTCATGCTAGAGTGACCTTCCTGCTGCGGGTGTCCCGGGAGTGTTGCGTTTGTACGCTGACAACGAGTAAGTTGTAGCATCGGGGAAATTCATGCTTGCCCGAATTCAAAACAATGTCCCGGGCGCAATTTTTTGTCCGAGTGTTTATGTTTGATGTAAACTTACAAGCTCCGGTAAGCTTCAGATCAGAAAAAATCTTTGATTGCAAAACAAAAAAAATGCTACAAATTTAAGAAGTTTGGAGTTAGGCCACCGGCCGATACCACGTTAGTACATTCTACTCTACCTACATGTAATACGTTGTGATGTGAGATACAAGTTTGTGTTTCAATAATATTTAATGCTGGAGTAACGATCTAGGGATAATATGTGGTATTTTATTGACTCTATTGTAGTACTTGTTAATCATAATTATTAGATTTTACATTAATGCAGCCACGTTATTAAACACTACCCTGCGCATGACATCCTAGTTGGTGTGCGGCGGGCGTTTAGTGCTGACCTCGGCATTATAGGGACACATGTGCAGGAAGTCAATGCCATCCTATATGGAAGATAATACCCCGCCCGGATAATGTCTGCACATCGGAAGATGGATTTCCGACTCAATTTCGTGGGTTTTCGGGTAAATCTTAACTCGATATTGTAAACTATGCTTTGAAATAGTGGCAAGCATTTTAAGTCAAATCCAAGATGAGTGTACAGGATGGGAGAATAGGTGAAAATATGGCGTCAATAAAACATTGTAAAAGTTTAAGTAGGTACTTTACGGAAAATGGAAAAATTGTTGAAGGAGACCAAAGCGAAAAGTAGTATAGTTTGAGGGTATACGTATGTAAAATAATGATGGAAGCATAGCGTATATATTCTATCTTTATTATGTTAAAAGTATAATATATATAAACAACACTTTCTTAAGATCGACACACGAGTAGGTTAATAGAAGCCATCAGTCGGCTCAAGGCCGAGTGTGGGAGAATATTAAAATTACTTCTTTGGCTAATGTAGCGCACACTAAGAGAACTTTCCACGACATTTATCATCATTAAACGAGCTTTCCTCTCAACTTAAGGTGAAATGGAAGTGCCACTGTTGGCATAAATCTTCCGTTGCTTCTTTCTTATATTGTTATTTTGTGCCCGAGCGAACCGCCCTGGCCTCGGTGTTGTGCCGACCGGGATCTGGAAAATATCTGTCTGGTTTCAAGTTCAGATATTTTACAACTATGGACTCCTTCATAAACCCTTTAAAAATATGATATTAATCCAATTCACATAATTTATTTCAAGTCCATATTTGTAATTAATTCAGATACAATACATTAAAAATACCAATTTAAAATTAATATTATCATTTCAGTAAAGGCGGTTTAGAATTTGCCGTCCAGCTTAAATAACTGGCAGAGTTTATTAATTTAGCTCTGCTGGGATGCCAGCTAAATTAAAAAGGTACCTAGGTACTAAGTAAGTAATCTAGATCTAATTCAGGGTCATTTTTTTCGTCTAGTCTAGACGTTTCATTACCTAGAAATTTGATTACGGTCAGAAAAAAAAACCTTTGCGATCATCGGTTAACTTTAACGGTCTGCACGAGGGTAAATAAAAAAACTATTATGTTAATTAATGTTAAAAACAAATAAATAATATCATTGGCTAGAGCGGTGGTAGCTCAGTCGGGTAAGCGCCCGCTTCTCACGCAAGAGATGCGGGTTCGAATCCCGGCGCTGACATGTACCAATGAGTTCTTTTAACTTAAGTACAATGTATACCATCGCTCTTACGGTGAAGGAAAACATCGTGAGGAAACCTGCATATCTAGATTTAGCACATCTAGATATGTGAACCCACCAACCCGCAGTGGACCAGCGTGGTGGGAAATGGTCCAAGCTTAGGAAGGCAGTTTAGACCTTGGGGATATGCACAAAGGTTCCACTCGAGAGAGCCAGGTGCAGGTACCTACACCCCCACAGAGAATAGAATAGAAATAGAATATCATTGGCTAGATCTTAAATAAATAAATTTTGTAAAATTAATTACAATTCAACTATTATGTATTATTGAAATCAGCCGTTTTAAACATATAAAATAAGAATTTAGCGCACTATTCAATTTATTTTAACTTGGTTCTCCTTTGGGGTCTATCTGTTTAAAGTATTGGGGCTGAAAATTTATTCAACCTTTCAGGCACCAGGGGTTGGTTGAGGGACCTCTAACCACATTCGAAAAAACAGTCCCAATCCAATGAGAGAAATGTGATGTTTTGCCATTGTAAGAATAATATAATACTTATACAATTATACATAATCTATACAATGTATTAGTATTAAATAAAACTGTGAACACTATAAATGAATTTATGTCATACATAATGTTTTATTATAGAAATTAATGTATATTTATGCACAGAAAACACAACCTACAGAATAAAGACAAGGCTTCATCTTAATCTGCAATCTGGTCGGATTAAACCAGTAATCATGTAAAACGTACCACGTAGTATCGTTATCCTAATCTGGTACGTTTCTTGGCAGGTTTCGACCTAATCAGAGTCTCAAAAACTCGCGGGACCATTCTACGCTAATGTCTCTGCAATATTACTTTTGTGTTATGTCAAGAGTTGATTTTATTTTCTTATCCCGTGTCGTAAAATTAAATGTACGGTGTAGGTTTTTTGTTTATGTTTACATTTTTTAGGCAAGTATTTTTTTAAATAAAAAAACCCCTTAAAATCATAGAGGGAGCAATAATTTAATTTTGAGACCAATTCTATATGATAGTACAAAAATACCTAAGCAGGTACTATTCTTTTTTGATGTTGGCGTGGTGAAAATCCAAAGCATTATGCAATTTACTTTCGCGAATTTTTAAAAGTTGTTCAGATTGACCCTTGAGCAACCCCCTTTTGTCGAAACATATCTTTTTTGCAACACCCTGTAGATATAGTCTTAAAACGAATTTCAGTGGTTGCGAACAATCGTTCTATTTCCTTCTTATTCCTTCAGGAAGACACAAAGATCTTCATTCGTCATCCCTCTGGGAGTTAAACCGACGCTGTTTGATTCGGAATTGTGTGTGTATTGTGTTGTGTTGTGTGTGTATTGTATTGTGTTGTGTGTTCGACGCAAACACAATAGCGTGAGTTATTCAACTCCATTTCGAATAAAATAAGGATATACCTATTCGAAAATTGTGAAAACGGTTAATTTTTTTGTTATCTTGATAACATTGTCAAATTCCCGGGTTCGATTCCCGGCCGAGGTACATAGGTGTACTAACGTTCTATACATAAAGAGAGAAACATTTTGCGCTATCACCTAAGAGTAAATAACCTCTGTCAGAAGGGCTAGTAGTTTTGCATCTCTTGTCACGTCTTAATAGCGTCCCGTGCTACAGGGCCAGGACAGGAGTGATACTCATACATAAAAAAGGTCTTACGAGAACCAGTTCTACATTAGCGTACTGTAGTATAACATTTTGGGATCCATTCAACAACCTCACATGTCTCTGTATAGAGCTGACTAGGAATACCTTAACTCAATACGGGACAATCGAACTGGGAGACTGACGTCTGCAGACAAAAGCTCGTTAATGAGGAAATCATGTACACAGAGTGGTGCGTAGTAGGTGCAGCCCAGTTCTCGAAAGCTGGCATTCAATACATTGATACTTGGCGCTTGTGTGGTGTGTTGTGTGACTTGTGTGTGAATAAACGCGTGGCGTGACCTCGTACTTTTGTGGCATTTTATATGTTTCTGTTTATAAATCAGCGCAGCGTGATATTTTTTATATTCATCCGTTACTGACAGTTAGCTGTGATCGACGAGCCACGTATGTTAAACATTCTGTATAGCGAAATTGCACAACATGTGTGAGTACTGTAAACGTGCCAGCTTTAGTTGCCTGACCTGCACCATGCTGATTGAACAGTCTGTGGCGGTGCTGCTATCTGTACCTAGCTGTCCGTGGCTATTCGGTACCGTGTCGATGTCGTGACAGTCCACGGAAGCAGTAGCGACTGTTGCACGGAAATTTGATTGTAGTTGTTGTTGAAATGTAGGAATTGTTAAAAAAAAAAATTATGCATCTTTGTCGCTGACATATCAGTGAGCCCCTATCTCGAACTATTTTCGGATTCAAATTGTGTTGAATTTGGTAGGTTGCACTAAAGTACTTCGTAAATGTTACTTCGTTTTGAATTCTCGATAAGGCCCCTGATCTTTCCCTCACAGGTGTGGTCACTTTCGGCACTTATCACGATGGACCTACTTACTATTATTTAGTTTGTAGTTAGTAACTTTTGAGATGCCACTCTTCGGCAGATCCTAATTGTAAGTAAGAAGTGCTTACCATATTATTACAAATCATGCTTTTAGAATCAATATTGAATTAATCGTGACGTTTCAATGAATTATAAACAAAAAATTATCTATTAGATTTCTAGTTACTTAACTATTATTTCAATTGTAATAAAAGACGGGGTTTGTCTGCCTCAAGCGGTGAAAGTGAGCATCGATGATACTCGGTACTGCACAATACCAGTAACGACGTCGAGCACAATAAGAAGATATGCATTCCTAGCACAAGTGAAAACAAACTGTCGATTTCCAGTAAGCTTCTCACGACGTATGGGCTCGCCTCATTGTGTTTCCTGAATTATGAGGGTATTACCGGTTTCATACACGTTTCTTAGGAAAATGCAGTTGTTATTGGTACTTTCTCATTATGATTGGTCTTGTTATGTTGTTAGTCGCAAGGTTTTATCGCCGAACCCAGGACGCATCCACAACTTTCTCTGTCATTTCAAGTAAACTGTACCTACGTAATAGAGTATTATTGTGTTCGTTATAAAGGTACGTAGACCTATTTGGTAGGTATACATTTGGAAAGAGAATAATTATTTATGAAAGTTTTGCAAGTAAGTAATTAACTTAAAGTAAACATTACTAATGAAATTAAAAACTATTGCAAAAATGCTATCCTGATAAATGGAGGTAAAACTGAGATGCAGTTAAAGTCAACAGTAGGTATTCTTGTTGCATCGACTCCGCAGCTCCGGCTGTTTAGTAAACATCTCTTGTGGATTCTGGAAATAGCCGGTTTCACAACCAACTGCACATAATTACAAGTGTTTTCAGCTCGTTCATTGCTGGATGCTAATTCAAGCTATTATTTCAAGCGATTGCTCTGTTACTCAAACGCCTGGAATATAAGCATGGTGTTAATATTCTAGAAACTTATACCTATATTGATATTTAGAAGCTGTCATTATGTAAAAATAAGCTTACACTCATGCTCTGACGATCTCTTAGCTTTCGCTAACCGAATATGTACACATGAAGGAATTTCTAGATCTTAATAATTATTAGTCCTACTCACATCTCCACTGGGGCAAAAGTCCTAGTCTAAGGTAGAAATCACCGTCCAATCAATACCGTGACTTTAAACATATATGCAATACATTGTATAAGTAGGTACTGTAAGTACATAGGTCTAATACTTATTCATGTTCCAAAGCCCTACATTATCAGATACGGCATCTGCTTATTTCTACACAATAACTGCGCATTCACACTTGACCGAGCTCCCTACGTGTAACTCAATAATGAAATTCTGAATATATATTTACAAGGAAAAAAGGGCTTTACACGAAAAGGCGCCCTTATCGAGTATTCGACAGATAACATTCGAGCCTACGCCTCGTAACTGCCAATGATAACTTCATCGGAACGCCTATTTAAGACCATATTTTTTATGGTAGACTTACGAGTAACTCCTGTTTTCATACTGGGCTGATATAGTTAGTAGAAATATTACGAAAAATCGTTCGTGAAAATTGTAACGCTGGAAATTGGCTATAAAAATATAAATAAAAAAAGGAAGGATATATTTCTGGACGAATTCTATTATATATCTAGTGCATCCTAGGTAGTCAGAGACTGACAATCTAAACTGACCGATTCCGAATCAATTGACTATACAGTAGGTTTAAACGGTAACAACTAGTCTAATAAATACGAGTCCACGTTGTTCTGAAAGAAAATATTGTATTCTAGGTACGACTTTTGAAAAGTCGTAGAACAAAAGTTATTTACTACGACCTCCCTGAGTAACCCCTTTTCGGCTTACTAATTTTGCAACATCCTGTATGGTAGGTATTTACTTACGTAAATTTATCCAGTATCATGCATATTTTCAATTAGCAGCATATTTTGCTTATTTAAATAGTACTTAAGCAGGTATGTAAAACGTGGGTCATCAAACGTTTTGTTGCATATGCAAACATTATTAGATCAATATCAATAACAACATGAAATTTAAATACATATTTGATGAAATGAACCAAGAGGTTATGGGTTTTCAAATCTATATCTGTGGTTTAAAAATAATCCACCCACACATATAATTATACCTAAACATGTATTTTCTGATGATGCACCTACATAAGCCTTACCTACCTTAGGATTGTTTTCCCAGAGTTTTCAGTGAATTGACACTGATTAACCATTGATTATTCTGAAAGATAAATTGCAATTTTAAAAGCTTTTTTAGTATAAGGGACCACTGTTGGTAAACTTATGTATTGATACTAATGAACTTAAACTAAGGTTACCTATAAAAGCTAAAAACTTTTTTTGTATTTTAATGAAATATAGTAGTAAGTACAGTCAGGTGCAGAAAAACCTGACCCCCTGCATTTCAAATAGAAATTCAAACTACGCAAAGCCAATTTGTCGGTGTGACGTATGTTGCGGTAGTGCTCGTGTCTATAGACAGACACAGAACTATTTTACTATTCTCCTATTTATATCCATCATTTAGATTTTAGATAATATCCATCATTTACACAAACTAACGAATTCATAGAACAATAATATTATGAAATACAAAATTTAAATTATTTTTGTTTTTCATCTGGGCTCGAACCCGCGGCCCAATTATTCGCAAACCAACCATTTGCCCGCTACGCCACGAAGCTTATTGAACTCGTTTGCAAAATAGTGAATATGTTGCGGTTCATTAGCAAAAGTATAGTCTATGTAGTGAATAGTGATAATCGTTTACAATATGAAATATTATAAGCGCAGAGGGTATTTTGAATTTATTTCTCATTTGAAATTGTAGACTTGAAGAGAATGTTTTGTTGCATTGAGATGGGTTTTGTTAATTCCATCTGATTGATCTGATTTATATTTATACCTATAATATAATCAAAATTATTGATTTGTAACGATGACAAACGAATTTATTAACAAGGTCATCATTATTAATTGAGTTAAGTGCCAGGACAACATTGGGTTCGTATTTTCTCTTTATAATTTTATTGGTTACTTTATATATTATTGGCTTTCATTTATTTTACTTATAGATTATCATAATATACTTTTTACGCTATAGTAATAATGTCACAATTATTATATTCATTAAGGCATGATCAAATTATTGTTTTTAAAGGTTACCGAAGATGGATGTCCTATAATGGGCCCTGAAGAACTGTTATAAAATAGCTAACGCATGACAAGATTTAATTTGAGAATTTTAAGGATGATATTATGGTTGCTGTTTGCATTGCGTGAGAAATATCTTCTACACGATAACAGCACAACTCGCAAAGAAGAAATGGAACATTATAACTATGTTATTATACGTTTAGTAGGTATTTAACGGGTCCCCAGTTTAAAAATGAGTAAAATTTATTTGGTAGTAAGATAATTATTTGTTCATACTGTTAAGATAATTGATTACATATTTATAAGTAACTACTTAGTAATAAAATTGTTGCTTATTTATAATTTAATTGTAGAAAACAACAAGAGATGTAAATTGTGAAATTTAGTAACATGTTGGTTCTCATTGTTGTAATTCTACAATTTTTAAATTTGTTTACTTTTGTTCATAATTATTCTGCATACAGACTAATAATATAATTTACTTGTTTAGTGAAATAAAGTTCTTTTTCTTATATATTATGTTTTTATTTTATTTCCTGTTCATATTGATAAAGATAGTCTAAAATAACCTATCTATAATGATTAACAAAGTAAAACAAAAAAATAAATTTTAAAAGTCACACCTCCCAGAGATTTGAACTCTGAACCTCCATATTGAAAGCCGAATACCTTAACGATTACACCACACCGTCAAGTAGTTAAACTGGTGAAAAATGCAATCACTTCGTATCACACTGAGCTGGCTTGCAATAGTTAAAAGTGAACAACACAGGTTTTAACATTCTGGCATGAACTTTATGAAGCTAGTTCCAATATTTGATTTAAGATGGCGCTTAAATTAATAAAAGTCGATATTTAGCGCCATATTTTAACACACATACAGAAGTCTTAGTAACGAAACAAGGTGTATGTAGTTCAAGGTTATTTTACATAGGTGGCGCCTATGTGGGAGGGTTGTAGTTATAGCTATATAGGGGATCAGGATTAATTGCACTTGACTGTACATTAAATAGAAAAGTATAGTGCATCCTCTGGCTTTCGGATGTTTAAGTTAAATTAAGACACATGGAACGGTAGTACATAATATAAAAATAACTAATTATGATAATAAAAGTATTAATATCAAAATTCCACGAGCAAGGGCCCGTTTATCCCCAAAACATCAAAAGCTAATTATATCAGTAACAAACCCCAGATGCAAACACCACGCGTCTGGCAAGAAATCCGCCAACTTAGTTGCAAACTGCCGACGCGATTCCAATCACGTACCAAACTTGTGTGTGGATCTGTTGATCAGTTCTCTCTCTATACCTACATTATCATTATCAGAAGCGGAATCAATTATAGCTTGTGTTTGCTCATCACTGCAGCTCCCGTCTGTGATAGAAGACTGAGGTTTTGCTATCAATCACATTGAATGGTGGGAGGTTGTACTGGTGCTCTTTGATTAAGCATATAAGAGATCCATGCATATCCATACTCATATAATAAATAGATGTAAGTATGTACTTAGTATCTACATAGTATATGAGAGTAGGTATATTATAAGATATTATGTTTGTCGGTAGTCGTTCTTATGAAAGATCAGTTTTCAATTTTGGTACAGGGATATAGTAGTTAATAATATTGAGCCTTCGATAGACTTTTAATGAACTTTTTATCCCGAAAGTCACATGCGAAAGCATTTTAAGCCGTTAACAAGCCAGGATCAATGAAGTATTGTATTATAATGTATTGAGTGCTGTTTTTCACCAGAACGTAATTTAAACCTAACCTACAGACCGAAGCTGATAATCTGAACCACTTACGACGTTACGACATATTTGAGAAAGAATACTAAACGGACCCGTTATCTGCTCCCGTCATTTTTTTCCTAAACCTTCCCAAAAAGAATTAAAAACTCTCTTACAAATCGAACTCCACCGCGGCGAGTGCAAGCCGACGCACTAAAACCATTTAATCTTATCTAACACTTTCCGACCACTAATTACTCAGGAAACACTGAGTCGGCCCAAATTGAGCTTAGCGGGCTTACTGGCCGCACGTATTAAAAGCAGCTCACTCAAGCAGCCTGCATACTCCCGCCTTAATTGTAAAGAGCTCAGTCAGCTAAGATTTACCAATTAAGGGAATCGGCAGCGGAACGGAACCGATGCTGGCTCGCCGATCGATGCAGGGAAATGCGGTCTTGCCAAAGTACTCTGTGCAGCACATTTAGAATTTTTTAACTTGAATTTAAGCGGATTAATACTTTGAATTCGTTAAGAAAGTTATACAATGCTTGCTAGTGAGGAAAACTTAGCGACTAGAAGTACCTACTTAAATTTTAAAGTAAATCTATGGCATGTAGTAAATGTAATGCACTACATGCACAATACACATACGCTATGTTATCAATTATCTACCGTATTACACTGATTCCACCTACCGAGTAGAGTGGCGAAGCAGTATCTTCGGCCAATGAACGGCTAGAAATTGAACAAGTGCTCGGCCGAGGAATCTGTCTCGCCACTCTACTTGGTACACTTGGTAGGTCTAATCAGGGACACCTTATTACCTAAAGTAACATAATGAATGCTGGCCACATGTGCGCTCATCGCACCCGCTGCGGCCTCAGACAGTGCTCTGAACATGCGCCGGTGGAAATGTTACTGTAGGGTTACTCTATACTGTCAAAAAACCAACGAGTCGGAAGTGAGAACTCTCGTGCAATCGGTTTACTTAACACAACTAGATAGAGCCGTATGGCTCGTACAGCAGCGCTTCGAAACTTTGTTTTTCGTCATATAAAGTGACCCCCCTGCTGCTGGAATTGTTCTTGGCTCCGAACCGAAGCTCCGCAATGTATACCTACTTGACCCACTTACCAATGTTACCCATACGTGTAGATACCTGATATAAATATTGTATTTTTGTCTCTTAACTAAAGTTCTGTTGTATAATAGTTACTTCACAAAATTTCTTACATCTTGATTCCAAAAGCAACTGCTTCATTTAGGTTTGCGTCCACTGTACACCTTCATAATGAAGACAAGTCTTTGAAATGTCGTCAGGGGTCCTAATTAGCAACTAAGTATGACTACGAAGAAGGAGTTTTTGCACAGACATTCCCACCGAGTCAAGAGGACTAAGTGATTACAGCCACCGTCTTGTTACCAACGCTCAATGTCTCTGCTTGTTACTATTAACTACCTGTTAGGTACCACTTGGATAAAAATAATTATTACGGACATAGCTTAGCATATCTTTTTAATATTCAGCGAAACAATTCCTAAATTATCTCACGCACATTTCAGCCTCCCATTATCGTTGCAAAAATTACATTTCTGAGGTGAAAAGTAATTCCGTTTATGAAGCGCGCTCTCAAGTTTGCCAATAATTGTCATCCGCCAATTCCGGAGTTCGCAATTTAGGAGTATTTGCTCAACAATGAGATTAAAGCAGGCGTTTCTTTTATAGTTATCTCTGCATTACGCCCGCTGGGCCGCGAGTGAGCGATGAAAAGAAGACAAACAAAGGGGACGCGAACAATGTAAAGGTAAATTAAACAGCAAAAATAAACGAGCAACACGTTTGAATGTGATTCTTTAGGCCGACGCCCCCCTCCGTAGAGCCTTTCAGCTACTAAATTTGAAAATTTATATTAACCTCCTTCTTTTCCCCGTATTCTTCCCTCAACAATGGTAAATTACGATCCTTGACTCTTAAACAATTTAAAATTACACCGCAGACTGCTCCCATTGTCTTTGATAAATAGTAATCAGCCGTGAAATGGATACCATTAATATTTTTATCAACCTTCAAAAATATGCGTAGGTACAGTTCGCGAAAAATTTCGATGGGGAATTTGTCTGAAATTGTTTACTTAACATCAAATTGAATTGACTTAAAAATGCTAAAAATTAAAGCAACTAGCCCCCATATGTTATGTAGGTACCGTACATAGTTTCACTTATACTCACAATTGTATTGGTCCAATCGCCAAAATGAGGCAAAACTTCGTAATTTTAGCCATGTGCCAAGCGAAAGTCAAGCGACAAATTATTTCCCGAGGTTTTATTACAGATCTCAACTTAACAACTTTTTCATGTTTCAGTGATAAAGTTTCCAACGTTATTACCGTATGTAAAAATCCTTATTTTCCGACATTTTCTCTTAAACAGCACAGATTGTGTCTATCTGGATTTTATCGATCTATATTTTGTCATGCAAGTTGTATCGTCTCGATAAAGGGAGGGGTAATAACTACCAATAAGATACACGTATGAGCTGAATTTGGTATTAGTTGTTGGAGGGGAAAATTATGAGCAGGACTTGGACAAAGTTTTTGTTATTTTCCTATTTTTAACCGACTTCAAAAAAAGGAGGAGGTTCTCAATTCGTCGGGATCTTTTTTTTTTTTTTTTTTTTTTATATTTTTTTTTATGTATGTTCACCGATTACTCCGCCGTTTATGAACCGATTTTGAAAATTCTTTTTTTGTTGTATTGGGTTGAGCTTCCAGGTGGTCCCATTTTTTTTTCAGAATTTTATCTCACCCCCAAGGGTGGGTAAAGGGGTAAAAACAGGGTATGAATTTCAATTTTGGGCACATATTAACCGATTCTAATGAAATTAAGAACGTAAATATAGTTCTTATAACAAAAAAATATGATGGTGACCTTGAGCTGATCTGATGATGGAAACGGAAGGCAGTCAGGGGAACTCCTCAACGGTATATAGCAACTACTTCGTGTTTAGGCTTGAATGATTCGTATTGATTAGTAGGACATTTTGGTATCATTTGCACCTTACTTTTGATTGAAAATTATTACAAATAAACTAAAAACTATTAAATAAAATAATAATTAAAAAAATTAAAAAACCGACTTCAAAAAACCACTAAAATGTAAGAAATAATTTAAGGTTTACACAAATTCTACTCGTATGAGACAGTACAAATATACCTAAGCAGGAACTGTTCTTTTTTGAAGTTGGTGCCATATTTCTTCAGATTACTTTGTCACCGCACCAACATCAAAAAAGAACAGTTCCTGCTTAGGTATATTTGTACTGTCTCATACGAGTAGAATTTGTGTAAACCTTAAATTATTTCTTACATTTTAGTGGTTTTTTGAAGTCGGTTTTTTAATTTTTTTATTACCTAGGTATTTTCAAAACCAAAAGACCAGCCACCTTTTATCACTTACTTCAAATATCCTTTCAAAGAACTCGTGTGAGTGTACACGGTTGATCATTGACAACAGACTTTCCTGTCTGGCTCGCTCACTTTTACTTGAATCTTAAGTCTATGTCGTATTTGGCTCAATTTGCTTTGCCTTACAGCCGGTTTACAGTGCGGATAAATTAAATGTGGGTACAAATTAGCCAGGATGGACGACGCGGCGCAACACCTGTGTTTGACAGTGTAAAGGACGGCCGGTGTCAATGTTCCCGACTATTGCGGTTTAGAATTAGATAGTGCAGGGCTATATCTGTTTATTTTTGAATAAAAAGGTAAAATTTTCGTAACTTCAAGGTATACGATTAGTGTGTCAGAATTTACAGCTTCCTTTACGCTTTATTACCATCACTGCATAGTAAATCTTTTGCTTTCGCGTCTGTCTGTACTTATCTATAATTATATAGGTACTTATAATATGTGCTTAGATCTTTAAAACTAAACAAGGGGTTTTTAGTTAGGAAACATTCAGATTTCAGCGTAAATTTTTAAATTCCAGCATTATCTTGTTTGAACTTTACAAATGAAAAAACAAAAAACAAGTTCATTCTATAGTGTAGGCCCCGCTGGTACATTGAACACAGTTGATAGTTGGTGTTTTATTTGCTCCTGGCCACCCCAGCTCCCCATTCACATGAATCAAACAGGACGCACTCATTTATTTGATACCAACATACTGGCCGAATTTATACGCGACTGCTGGCCGCTCGGCACGTGGAAAAAAATAGAATTCTTTTTTTTAATCCTTTTCCTGAGCTAAGGGGGTTTGTAGTACTACTCCTCCGTTAAGGGATGTTCCATAATTAATTTTAGTTTCAATAGTGTTACTTATAGATAACTTACATTGATAACTTGGCTATATCCACTTTGGCTAAGACTTACATTATTATATGTATTTGTACCTACATAAGTAGACCTAAGAAGATTATTTCTTTTCAAACTTGTTATATTTTGTGCAGGTTACTTTTTCGGATGTTTCATGTTGAGCTGGCCGATTAGACAATAATATACGCCTTTTACAACAATAGCCTTTAATATTACTATGGACTTCATAAATCCATAAAATAGTTTTAAAAAGTGAGAATATTTTTGTTGTCGTTACGAAGTTACGAAGCTACCTATTTATACGTACCGTGGAGTGTGGTGGCTATTTGGTCGCAGCGTAGTACTCTGTGTAGTCACAGATAGGTCGGTGCGGTCCATAGGTTTGTATCGGCAGCGGGCGTTGATAAAGCTTTATTGTATTGTGATAAATTGTAACTGTAAATTCAGCTTTTATCGACACGTATCTTTTGTATATATCGCTGTCTTTCTTTAAAAATGGCATTTTAACAGTTATTTTATACAATGTGCTTAGTTATGCTTCTTCATATGGTTTCGGTGAAAACCACAAGAGCTAGATACTTTTTTGTCATCGTTGTGTCATTTCGTAATAGTACTAGGTAATTTAATAGAACAAAATTTTATGTTTTATCGTTTTAAATCTCTAATTACCACAAAGTCCCAATATGACATAATTTAAAATCTCTAAAATTTCATTGTTTTCCGAAAGAATGTCGCAGTTGGTCATGAACGAATGTAAAAGTAAATCACTGCCTTACGTCTTGCAACATCCTGTATATACCCATATTTCGACAAATTACCTTCGTGTCCTACCGTGGGCTGTCCGCTATATATATTCATGGTTTAATAAACTTTAGGCGATAAGCTTTCTAATTTAATTAATGTAATGAGATGTAAGCCGATCCGTTTAGCTAATTAACTTGTAAACCCTTTTGATTCGCACGTACAGTCTAAACAAGGTATTTATGATCTGAAGGTATGAAGCTCTGATGTCGGTAAATGTTAGTCGTTCTGTTCAAACTTTTTATTACAATCGCGAGCAATGAAAAAGTTTTAATAACAATAAAGCACTAGATTACTCCTAAAAGGAAAAGACTAGCTTAATGACACCGTCTGCAATATTGATGTAAATTTAACAGCGTATAAAAATTTGAACTTAATTTATTACGTAAAGACGAAAACATTGTGTTCAACATAAAAATATGTATAAAAATTGGGGCCATTGGCGGTATTTTAAGCGTGGAACTTTTTCATTGTCCGTGAGTACAAGTACAAGGTACCTACTTTGAATGTAAATTTAATTAAATCTTAATTCGTGCTTTCATAACCATCAATCGTGAAATATAATTATCGATCTTATTTATATTTATTTGTAATCAAAATTATCAATTTGTGCCTGACTGTACCTACTTTTATCCCCATTATTTGGTTTAACGCCTGTGACTTGTGGAAGGCTCGGGCAAACTTCGCTCCTCGCTCTTATCTCTGGTGTTTCATTACCAAATTATTTTAGGCGGTATCTGAATGCGAGCTTTTAAATAAGATTTTGATTTTAGGATTCTCTGGCAGTATTTGTATAGAGATTCATCAACTCTGGAGTATAATTATTATGTTCAACTTACAAATAGGGCGGTCATTTAATACGGATATATGTACGGAAAACAACCAATGTCTAATGCATTTTTTAAGGATTGTATAATGTCAAATGTATTTTTTTGGAAAAACAGCTATGGTCAACATTGCGTAAACTGTTTTTTGTGTCTCTTGTACAATAAAGGAAAATGGACACTGGATGCTTTTCCAAATAACCTTTCATTTCTAGTACCTACCTTATATATAAGTTCACATAATTTTAAATATTCTTTTTGTAAGTACCTAACTGTCCCATCGACGATAGCAAAACTCAATTTTTATATTATATTATAGTATAAATTGTATTTTCACTTACGAAGCTATAAAAATAATAACAGCAATTTTGCTATTAAACATCAAATAAACTTCGCATCGAATTAAATTCTAATCAATTATTTCAGCCCCTAATTTGCAGAACAGAGCAGCAACCCAATGATGTACAAAATTCTTTAAGTAAGTCGATTAAAATAAAAGAATTTCCGGTTTCAGGCCAGAAAGTTTCTTTTTTTTCGAAATTAATTAAAAAATCGACGCATCCCCTGCAGAACTGGGTTGTTCCCAAATTGAAGATTAGTATTTTAAATAAATTATTTTTGAAGGGAATAAGCAAGGGTTTCATTTGAATAATCAAGGTGCAGGGGGTGACTACAGAAGGTGACTACAAGTTGTCAAGCAACATGCAATCGGTATAGAGTCGTGGTTTTAAGTTTAGGATGTTTAGGAGCTAAACCACTATTCTACCTCGAGCCACTCTCGAGTTTAGATATTTAGCGACTCCTATTATTATGTACTTATACAGTACAATTATTAACTGTATTACGAATAAGTATTAAAAAAGCACACCAAGTTTTGCGGGTGTTCAAAACGGCATTTGACATATTTATTGAGCACTTGACAGCCAAGAAACGTCCAAGTTTTGATGGTAATACCATAGACCAATTGGTACCATATATTAATCTATGGTATTTTATTAAATGTTCTGGATAGATTGTTATTCATTGAGAATGGGCCGAGAACAAACGTGCTTAAAATACTTTTTACGCCTCCCCTTTGTTCCATTTCCAGTCCATTTTGTTCGAGCACCCATTACGTAATTAAATTTAAAAATTCTAACGATAAACTTTATTTTGTAAAATATTTTAAAAAAATAATATTAGCTCTGAACTATCATGATCGAAATTTGTACGATAAAGGTCAAATGTAATTAAATTTTTATAGATACAATCATGAATAGATAAATACTTAAAACCGTTACTTATTCATATTTAATGAAATTCCCATCATTAATATTAAGAATGATGTAATTGATAAAAATGTATTTATTTATAGACTATAAATTGATAACTTAATTAATAAGATGAAAAAATAACAATATTAGCATACTTACTTAGTTGTTGATTAGTTTTACTTAGCCAATAACATTCACTTTAATAATAATAAACCAATCAAAGTTACCGCTGGGAGATTTGAAAATTTACCAAAAATGTGTCAGGATTTCACTAAAAAAATAATTTAGGTACTTACAGTTAAATATGGAAGGAGTAGTATCACTTTTCAACAGCAAATTCACTTCTTGTAGGCGGCAAGGCGTGAATTACCTGAAAACAACGAAATCAATAAACGTATTTGCCACTCAAATGGTGTTAACGGTTTGTTAAAGGCTCCCAAACCACATTTATGCTATTTAAATTTTAAAATCGAAATTAAGGTTTGTAAATGTTTTAAATTGCGCATCCATCCGCGAAACATTTATCCATTTTAATGAATCATTTCGAATAAAACTTTTAATTACAAATCCCTGTCGGTGGGTCCGGCCATTCCGAGCGGTTTCCAGTATTGTAACTGAAATTATGTTAGCTTTGTTTGCCGCTAACTCGAGTTAATTACTTTTGCAATAACTGCATACATTATCCTATTTCCCTCATGGGCCCAGTGGCTCCACGCACGGATACGTGCCTGTACTGATACGCACGGCGCAACTTTGCGGTCAGCCGCATATTAATCTGTTTATCTTTTGTATCCAATATTGGAATTAGTTTCAGCGCTAGTCAGCTGAAAGAATGAATAGCTCCGTCCTTGTCTGTCGCCAGTAATTTCCGTGATTTCTCTTTTCAGCATGCAGTAGGTACGTTAAAGCGAGTGTTCCTTATCCATTGCTGACCAGTTAATGCCTGGAGGTCGGTCGAGTGGCTCCTAAATCGTCGCTTACAGTACGTGGTCTGGGTCGCTATTCTGTAAATCGTCTACAAACTAAGATAGTGCCAGACTCGACCTATTTGGTGTGTACAAACTGTAGCGTTGGTTGTAGAAAAAGTTTAATACTCCGCTTAACATCTACAAGAGGCTTTTGGCAACTTGTTCTTACTAGTGTTTATTTTTGATAATTTATATTAAATCGACGCAATGTATAAATTTGCACAGAGATATTATACAATTATTTTTAAACTACTTACTATACTTACACCAAAAGCTAAAAACATTACCCTCCTCCTTCGGCAGTCGGGTAAAAATAGTCTTAGGGCTGATTTTTCAATGGTCAGATAAAACTTATCTGAGTAATAATTCTGATGCTGTCGCGTCAGAATGCTTGTGTGAGACAGTGACAGGAACTTTTTTATTCCTCAGATAACGTTTATCTGACTATTGCAGAATCAGCCCTTAATAAGCTATCATATTATCTGCGTCTATTATATACTTACTTTACTTACCGCTGTCAAGTAATAATTACAAAATTGTTTTCAAATAACCTACGCGTAACATCAGTAGGACAAATTTCAGTGGGAATCCGCAATGTGTCCTGTAGCAGCTCATATTTAGCGTTTATCAGGAATTCAGCGCGACACCACCGCATGGAAACCAGCGGTCGAGCGTCGGAGCACTACCGGGGCCACTCTAGCATGCGAAAAAAGGCAGTAGAGAACTGCTGCGTTAACTACGACTCCATCTCGTTGCTGTAAGCGGGTCTTTAGTCCATATTTGTACCATTTTCCTGTATCGTAGCCTCGGCGTTTATGTTAAAATGATCGCTAGTTTGAACGCAAATATCTTAACAACTAAACGTCAACGTGAAACAAACGAACGTGGAGTCAACTTAAACATATCGTTTGTATGTCAGTTTTCGTTCGTTCTATTTTTGCAAAGCAAGAGTAACCCTCCGGGCCGAACCAACCACCACAATGAGTCGCGCTTTTAGCGGAATTAAACATGCACATCACATGGACACTCCACATGTATCCAGGTGCACCGGGACATGCCGAGTGCTTCGGAAAAAACAAGTGCAAGCTTAGCAATAGAAAGTGCAGTCAACGCCGACGGAAGTATGTGGTAAATGTTTATGTGCATTAGAAAAAACTTACTGATGACCTTCAATGCCAACACAATTGGAGAGAGCTAGGCATATACGTAGTATAGCATCGATTATCTAACACCTTGAAGCTCTAGGAAGATGATCATTTCTGCTCAGTTTTTGTCGAACAATTTTCATCAGGTAAGAAACCGTGGTCCATGGCTCTCTGACCCTCTGTACGCTAGTACTCTACTGCAATTCTACGCTGCACTGAACGTAATTCCAAACAGACAGACAATGAATCCAGTTCAAACTTCACTGAAACGGTTAAACCTCCGCACAAACCAATGGGTACTATTTTATTCATACGACGAAATGAATTTTTCAAGAACGCCACTTAACTGTTTTTTCACAGAATCAGTTTAATCATAGACTAATACAGTAATGTCTATGGTTTAATTCAGACGAATTAAGAATAGCCGTGTGTGTAGATCCAATAAATAACGAACCAACGTGTAGTCATAAAAATAACACAAAATTAATTACTTTTTTCGTTGCATCAATATAGCTTTATCCCTTTACGAGTAATTTGGTGCTTTGTCACTGGAACTTTTTCATTGCTCGTGAGTGTGTGAACTATGACACGGAGTTATTTCAAAACTTTAAACTGTTACAAGGGAACCAGCGATTTACATCAGACAGTCCGCACTGGACCCCAATATATTGTGGGGGGTCGCAATTTGTCTGACCACGGGCAAGTTGGGCCGCCCTAACTAATACCCCTACATAGATAAACACCGAAAATCGGTTTCGAATCTGCAACTGTTCATGTCACTCTTAATAGGTCTGGATTCTGCATCGCTAGGTCTGTAGTTTAATGTCGGATTAAGTTTATAGACTGCAGTAATTTAATACCCTTTAGTAGGCTAGTTACAGTAAACTTGGTGTAGGAATGAACTGTCTATTATAGGTTTTGTTTCTAAAAACGCACTCTAAGTATTTTCATGTCCCCCCATGACCCCCCCCCCCATGACCCCCTCCCGTTTACGTAAGCAATAAAAAAGCAAAAGTCAACATTTAATATTTTTTTGCAATTTTAAACTCAGCTTTAAGTAATGTTACCTCACGTACTTAAGATATAATAAAGTGTATAAAATTCACGACAACTTCAAAGCAGTATAACATTATTCATGATTAATTAAGTGGTAAAAAGCCGGCATGTTTCGTTTCGTACTACATTTTTCCTTTGCATGAAGTGGGCTCTAACATAAATTGCCGGGGCGGGACAAATTATGTTCAGGCACAGAACAGAGATTTGATATGATACTTCAGTAGATGGACAGGACAATAGCTATTAATATCATCATCATCATCATCAGCCAATAATCATCCACTGCTGGACATAGGCCTCTCCCAAGGAGCGCCACAACACTCGGTCCTCGGCCTTCCTCATCCAACCACTACCCGCCACCCGCCTAAGGTCGTCAGTCCAGCGGGCAGTAGGGCGTCCCACGCTGCGTTTGCCTGTACGTGGTCTCCATTCGAGAACTCGTCTACCCCAACGGTTATCGGTTCTTCGGCAGATATGACCAGCCCACTGCCACTTCAGCTTGCATATTTTGACAGCTATGTCGGTATTAATTTATTCAGCTATTAATATGAGCTAAATATTTACTAATTATGGTGATCATTTATTATTTACTAACAGGTGGTATTCAGAACATTAAGGCCAGACTGTAAGCCGCCGAATGTAATAATGTATGTGTGTATTGTTGGTTATAATCAAAAAAGTGAATATGTATGGAAATATAATAAACAAATCCGATTAATCCGACTGGCCGGCCGTTTTATAAACTTTACCTATCTATAACTTGGGAAAAATCATTTAAGCGGAATTTTCTAAATTATCTATTGATTTTTTTTAAGAACCTATTTTGTCTCACTGCTGGGAAATGGTCTCCCACCTATGCGTTATTGTATATTTATTTAATTCTTTCTAATTATTTTAGTGTATTTTTTATGGCATAACGCATCTTTCCCTTTAGCTCTATTCCATCTGAGGCAGTAATGTATTCAGTTTCGAAGCCGGCACATTCGTATGTGTCAGCAAAATCGGCTCCGGGCGGCTAAATGAAACTTTCCTCTTCTTCCCATGTTAATCTATTTTCGACGAAGTAATCAATGTTATCGCTACGATACGATACGCCAAGTCAAGTGACTTTTAATTCCTGAGTTTTTCAGTATATTTAATGATTTCGTTGTCACTCTCATGAACTCATCTTTAAAGATTTTTGATGTTTATTTAGGTTGCTGTAGAATTCGCTTATTTGTAAGCCAACCGTTTAAATAATATTCCTATTAACTTGTTCAAATATTGTTGGACGGTCGCAAATTGTTTTGGGGCCAAACTAGAAGTCCGCTCGGACTCGACCGGGCCAATAATAGAACTTGGCTTCACGCCTCGTAAACTTACTAAATTGGTTGCTGCTCCTGTATCTACTGATAACATGGACATACACGTATTCGTATTCCAATTATTCTATGAAGATTTATTGTTTTGGTGTTCAGATATTCTATATCTAACTATAATGTTCTGAAAACACACGAAAAAGAGAAAATATTTTGTCTTTAAACCAATATCTGTCCAGCTGGGTGATTTTCTATCTCGGGTGTCATGGACTCGCGATTTCCAACCGTATAAATCTATGATGGGTTTCTGACCATCTTTCGGCATCGGCTATCTCGGTCATGATCACTAAACGAATAGTGGGCATGAGATTTATCGATACACTAGAGGTTGCAAAATTTTTGTGAAAATATTCTGTGATTTGGTTAGCCGACTAAATGAAAACTTCATTTCACTTCAAACTACGACTACTGTATTTATCAAATCTTTAATTTGCCGCATTATTTAGAAAAATGGCGATACTGGAAGCTATTGTCAAATGATTGTCAAAACAAACTACAAGGAACCATCCAAAACAAAACAGAGATTGATTTTGGTGTGTGTTTTTTTATAATTACCTGAATCCTGTGTTTTAATTGTTCATTATATCTAAGGTAAGTACATAATTAACGTATTACTATTAAAATTTTATACTTAGTCATACACACGAACGAAATATGGGAAATTTTTACAAAGTCGTGAAAAATGAACATTTATTGTTCTTAATAAAAGCATTGAGATCAATGATTTCTAGTACGATACGCTAGTAATATAAGTCGATGATTGAGATCTAACAGTTGGTACTGGGAACTCAGTTATTAAAAGTAGATTGATCACTGAGCCATTAAATAATCTTCACATTTGTGCAGGTTGTGCTTGTTAGTAATATTATTGTGAGGCATATCGTGTGCCAAGAAAAAGATTGAATAGGACATTAATATTGTATTTTATTTCCAGGATGGCGCCTTTAAGAAAAGTCTCAGATCGACAAATGGACATTTTGTTGGAGTTCGTTGAAAGACATAAAGAGCTTGCTGTTGGCCGGTACCCTCCCGGCCCACTAGGCATACAATCAGCACGTTGGCTATGGGACAGTGCAGCATTACAATTATATGAATTATATTCAATTGGGTCTGGAGTTACAAAAACTGGTCAAAAATTCTGACGGGCATTCACATGTAAAGTGGCAATGTGCAATCATAACTTAAAGGTTAAAGTAGAAAAAATATTTTAATAATGATTATAGTAAGACTAGTAGAAGCAAAATGTGATATGTAGTTATGTGATTTAAAATAAAAATAAAAGCCATTAATATAAAATGTGTTTTTTATTACTAAATTATATATATATATACAGCAAAAATCAGCCTATCAGAGTCAGGTTATTTTAGTTCCTTCAAATTCACAGCCTGGACAGGGTTGGCCCTCATGCGCCCTGCATCTGCATCAGCAGCACCATAAGCCACGCTACCAATATGCTGCACCCGAATGTTATCAGCAGCAGGCAAGTTGTCGTCACTGGTATATTGTGTGCATTTGCTATATTGTGTAGTACACAGCAGGCATTTACTATTTTTGCAGCTTTGGTGGGCTCATAGTGAAGCACACGGTGTGCCAGCAAACATCTCCAGCGTGTTTTAAGGGCCCCAATGCACCGCTCCACAGTATTTCTGACACGGCAGTGTAGATCAGTGTAGTGTTCTTCTGGGGATCCTACAGCTGCATTGAGGATAGGTGTTAACATTCATGGCCGTAGAGCATAACCAGAGTCCCCTGAAACCAATTTTAAAACAACAGTTAGGTACATATACTTACTGAAAAAAAAACAAATACCTACTGAAGTACTGAACTGCAAGATTCACAAAACAAACATGAAAGAAATATTATTTTGTTCAAGATCATAAGAACAAGAAGACTTCTGCGTCACAATTTAAAAAAAAAAAACGTTATTTTCTACATTCTATGGTGACTCTATGGTTTAAAAGCTACTATTTACTAGTTGCCCAAGACAAGACGGTTGGCCAACCCAAATTAGTACTTATGATTCCAACTATCCGATTCAAAATACCAATCTCGGGTTTCGATAAAATATTCGCATACAAAATTTTAACAAGATGGCGGCCGGTGGGTATTGAAGCCCACACCAACTATGACGTCATTATTCAACCCCAACCGAACATACACAATACGAATAGTGTCAAAATTTGCTTTTTGACAGTAAGATCACGGTGAAGAGAGTTATCAACGAGATAGAAAATAGCCCCGCTGGTCGGCTATTGAACCCGTTTACTGCAGTAAAAGTCACAAACCACTATGTAATCCGGCCATTGAAAAAAAATGCCTTATGCCAATAACACCGAATAAAACTTTATTATCCAGTGTCTGCGTAATTCAGTAACAAATATTTCCACTCTAGTAAATTCACCTGCGAAGGAAATGACAAAAGGAACTCTTGTACCTAAATAAATTGTTCCTATCCCGATAAGAACCCATGTTTTTATCGCTCTAGGTCGAGATCCTTTCCCAAAACAGGAAATTGACTCTCATAGTTTTACCCCCTTATTCATAGAAAAGTTACAATACGTTTTAACTAATAAACTGTTTTGTCCCTCTCTCTCAAAGAACAAATTGTTCTTTGTCGGAGAGGGACAAAACAGTTTATTAGTTAAAACGTTTTGTAACTTCTCTATGAATAAGGGGGTTAGTCTTTAAAGGGCACTTAAATAGCCCATAAATCACACAGATATGCCCAGAAAATGCCCAGTTTCATTGGAAGCTTTATTCTCCGTAAAATATGGCAAGATTATACAACCGCATGACTGTGATGATAGGGCAAAACACCCAGTAACTGACCACCTTAAGGGAGTTGTTCCAGTAATTTGTCTGTAGCGGGCTCAATTCTTATCGCTTATTAAATCCGATTTTTGTTTCAAAAACTAGAATAACAGAGCTACATTCCTGAGTAAATAGCAAACATGTAGAAGTTACTCATTTTTTTTATATAATTTTGCAAACAAAAAGTAGTGATTTTCCCAGTAACTGACCACTAAAATCTAGTTACTGACCACACTCGATGCCATTAACTGACCACCAATTTAAAATGGTTTAAAAATGGAATTATCATTAAATCTTATCATTATTTATTTATTTGATTACTTCCTGTAATAGTACCGATCCTCTGGTCTCTTTTAATGTGTGACACATCACTTTTGCTCAAGGTTTCTTAACTGAAAAGTGCATTAAATTAATTCATCAGCTTAATGCATAATTCAAATGATATTATATCCTAATAATCAACCATTTATTTATTAAAAACACAAGTTTATGCATTTTTGTTAAATACTAAAAACAAAGAAGTAAACACACATGCACATAGTGAGCACGCATTTTAAATTTACAGCTTTCAGGGAGATTAAGAGGCCTTAATGTAGTACCTTCAGATAAGTCATAGAAAGGGCGATTTTGTTTGTCCGGAACAAGCCAGGATCAGTGGGACAGGCCCATAAAGCATTCTTGGTGCCAAAAACGAGCATTTTCTTAAATATAAAGTAGCAAATCCAAGCGCTAAAGCGGGTCTTTTCCTTATTCGGTATCAACTCATGAGGAGGAGGAATCGTGGCGGATTGTATTGTCGACCTGGGAAAATATAAATTCCCCGCCGGAAAGGTAGGCCCTTTCCCCGCCGGTCCTTTCAGGGATGTAGGACCAGAGACAGATGGTTTTCATTATTGCTGAAACCCCACCCAGAGACTTTCAATGCGGCTAAAAGAGTCATTGAGGCTAGCCATTGTAATTATGACTGAATCAGATATTGGGGGTTAGTTTTTCAGGATACAAAGATGGATGCCTTGACGAACGGGATTTCAATGACTTTGTTGACTATTCAACTGGAATATTTATGATGCTGTTGAAACGTGCTTTCGTAGGTAAGTATTTTGCGAAAGACATGAGTAGTCATATCTGCAAGGGGGACAGGGAATCTTTGCCTCGTTGAAGAGGCGTCACTGAAACAGAACATCGCTGTACTTTCTGCATTTTCCGCTGCTGGTCTAATGTGTCCGCCAATGATGCTATAACGTTGCCAGTGGATTCCGGATAGTTGTGGAATCGGTTCCAAATGGCTGGGGTGTTGGTCGTGGTAACAACTTATAGAAGAATGCCCCATTTCTTGTGTGCCAATTTTACCGTTCTGTTTGAAATCCGTTGGCCGTTCATAATGCCATTGAAGGGCGTGTTGGTGCACCAGCTGAGGGTGCTAGCATTGTAGTGATGCTTTCTTTTTCCTATTTTGCTGAAGTGGCTCTGCCTGTCTTTGGACAAATGTGTAGGCGCGTTTCGTCGGTAACGTATATTCGGGTTGGGTCATTAATAGTGTCATTGAGGTCTTGTTCGCCAAGTGCTTTTGTGCTTTGGGGAACCAATTTCATCTGGTTCACAAGCGCTGGCATTGGTTAGGTACGCCTTCAGCTGTTCTGAAGATAGCAATTGAGTATCTTTTCATAGAGTGAGATGGTGAAAGCCATTTGTCTCCTGGTCTTGCATTCTTGAAGGGGCTGCTCCAAGGATTATCTTTAAGGAAAAATTGTGACATCTGTCGTTATCCTGGAGAATCCACATTATCCTAGGCTGATAGTATGCTCCACTAGCGTTTTTATCTTCCTCATCAGCTAATACCGATTCTGGGACAAACTTGGACTATGTGTTTGAATTCCCTATATTTTAAAAGGTGCCTGCATGTCACCCTGAATTGTTTTGGAATGTCTTGTTGATCCTAGTTTGTCTCAGACAAGTGGAATTGCCTTTTCTATACTTTTTTTGCTATCTTGGCGCTTCTTCATCTCGCTGAAAGCTGTAAAAATATGTCATATATAATAATACCAGTAACTGACCACCAATTTACCCAATAACTGACCACCTATGTCAGTAAATGGAAGGAGTAAAGATAGAATGCTCATATTTTGACACAAGAAAATGGCACATATGAGCTATAATATTACGTACTTATTTTTCCTAAATTCAGCTTCAAGCAAAAATCCCAATAACCGACATAGGTGGTCAGTTATTGGAAAATCGCTGTTTCGTCGGGAAACGCGTCGTCAAACGGGAAATAACAAGCTGAATCTTATCAAAAACATAATCTTTATAATTAAATCTATATGGTATAATTTTTTCTTTTATTGATTTCAATATTTTTCATGGTAAAATTTACGATTAAAAAATTCACTTACCTTAACAAATACGTTAGTCACAACAGCAATTTACTCGGTTCGCGCGCCAACTGAACTTTTTCGATCGCTCACTATCCATCTGTTGGCGGCTGGCAAAATCTTTTGTATCAGTAATGCTCTCAATGAACCACAAAATAGACTGGATGTTCACTAGATGGCCCTGCTTGGCTACATTTCTTATTTTTTGGAGTTGAAGAGGAAGGTGGTCAGTTACTGGCACATGGTCAGTTACTGGGTGTCTGTACTGAACTTTACTTGAAGCATACAATAGTTATGAATATCTATCTATATCTTCCTATTATCTTATTAATATTGTTTGAATTTTTTAGAAGCTTCCTATACACCGTTTTCTTGGACTTGTGCATACGTATCTAATTATTTTTAAATACGCAATGATGTCTATTCTGAAGCCAGAAATTCAAATTTAAGAGCTGTCAAAATCTTAATTTCTTTGTTTAAAGTTCGACTTTCTCAGTGAACCGGTAAATCTTATTTTTTACTAGCAAAATTTATAGTTTGACAGCGTTAAAATTAGAATTTCTGGCTTCAGAATAGACATCAATACTTGCTTAAATTAAGCGTTTGAATCCAAAATAATAATATACAATAAATACTAGTGCACGGATACAAAGCACTAGATCAGAACTATTCAGGACAGACTGGGCACAATGAAGTACGCGGGTATATAGTGGAAGACACCATAAATTCTCATCACAAAGAATTCGGTCTTGATCCCAGAGCCATAAGAGCAAAATTTGAACTACAAGTATCGCCTAAATGGACTGCTGTCCTCACAGTTTAATATAGAGTTAAAATTGCAAAAGCATATAGGCTGGGTAAGGGAGTACAACGATGACTTTTAATTAAAAGACCCTCCGCACTCGAGATAATAAAGTGCATTTTTAAATACACGCAGACGTTTATGTGCAGTGGTTATTGCAGTTGCAATGGTTGTCCTGCAATTTAATTAAACGACAAATTGACAAATTAATTTCAGTTTTGGTGTAGGTAGGCACTAAGTGCAACAAATGTATTTACATTTGTACGCCAATAAGAAATTATAAGGTTTTTTTTTTATTGAAGGAAAGTTTATAAATAAATTGCTAATTGAATTACGGTGAAACGATTGCTTACACAGGTCGCGAGATGCTGTAAATTATTACTTAATGTGCAAAAGTGTCCGAATTATAAATGTTATTACCTCCATTACGGTCTCGCAAACACCCCATACTGTCCCGTTCCAAAAAAAAAAAATCAACGCGACTAAAGTGCTTCAAACTAATTCGGTAACCGCGCGGATTTGTGCTTTGTGCACAGAGCAAATATTAAATCCTTCCCTCGCCGAGCCGTGGTAATTAGCGACCCCGACCCGCCATCGACCACTACTGAACCCACTGAATTCTGTTTGATTTCAATTTATTTAACAACCTACGGAATGCCAAGTGCACGGCCACTGCAACACATGATTATGAATATTTCATTACAGTATCCACCCATCAGTCAGTCTAGACAGTCAGTCAGTCAGTCGGTCTAGACCATCTGTCTCCAAAAGTTGAAACTGTCAACTTTGCATCGTCAACAGAATCTTCACCTCATCTTGAGATTCAGCAGAATTATTCCAATTCTGCGTAAGTAGCCGCAGTAAATAAGCGAGGCTATATTTAAGCAGCAATGGCGCCTGAAGCATTTTCTTTTATCAGTGAAGTAAAAAAGCTGACTCGTTTACTAAGTGTCATTTCACGTTTGCAAGGAGAGGCCTCTAGCGGTCCCTTCCTTAAGTAAATTGAGTATTCAGGGAAATACGACTGGTAATTTAGGGCTTTACTCCAAATTTTGTTCGTAAGCCGCCAAGAAATTAAATTTCGAAATTGGCTGGTCTCTATTAAATTCCGTTGTATTGTGATTTCAGCGTGTGATTTTAAGAAAGAACTGAAAAAACATACTATTGGAATAATCGTGATGCGCCAGAAAGTGGAGTGAGTCTTTCAATTTATAAGTAAGTACCTAATAATTCCTATGTGATTTTTGATAATGGTATCCTATGTAGTTCACTTACAATGTATAAAACCCACTTCACGTCATACCTGAACCGTCTCAGCTCACATTACTGAGAAGCTACGAGCATCGGCAGCAAACTTGCGAAATCCGAAACTATCCGGAGCCGAAACTGTGATAAAGAACCGGAGCAAATTCTATACAATTCAATTAAGCGGTGCGCACACTTAGCTGCAAGTTTGCAAACAAGCGCAACTTGCTCGCTCGAGTTTATCAAAGAGATTGCAGCGAGTCCGGCCACTTGCCTGTCCGCTTGCTTAACTCATCACTAGCTTATACGTAACGGTGTTGCATTTGCTTTCACATATGGGGAGAACTTTAGTTTCAATAACTTAGTTTGTATTATCCGAATTTGGGTTCGTATCAGCCAGATTCACACGCGAGCATATTTGACATTGAGTGGTTGTTGAAGCCTATTGTTGTGTACTTAAAGTGTTAGCTGGTTTTCTATACATAATATTATGCTCACGAGTCTCACGACTGAAAATTGTTTCCTACACCTAGTTATCGATAGTTGGTTTCCTTCGGTTACAAAATTAAGAAATCTATAACCCGATGAAGAAAGGGGTAAGTATTAAAAGAGAAAAAAATTAGTAGGTGTTCGTATTATAACCACTCATTTTCATAAATCTCTTTCTTAGAACTTATTCTTAATAGGAAATTAAACCAAAACGACATTACACTTTCAACACCGAAGCATTTCAAGATGTAAAGCGCTTTCAAGAAAACTTTTATTACTCCAGCCAATTAAATACTAACTCTTCTTAGCGACGAGCTATCTAACTGCACAATAAAAAGGTATCTTATATTACCGCCGGCGGTGCCGACACTCTTTAATATTCTTCATAAAACCAAGACCTCAGAAGTAAGAAAACTATAAGTTCGACGAGGTACTTGGAAACTTTGACTGGCATTAGCTCCTCTGCATGTTAACTTAAGTGAAATCTAAGTTGTTCGATCGCTGAGGTATCGCAAATAGCTAGTTTCTAACTTGTTACTTAAGGCGGCCCTATAACTGACGCGCTTCGTCCCACGACCAGTCTGACTTGAGCTCTCGCAGGATATGCATCTATGTAATATCAAAATATCTACCAAGTGCCAGCTTAACTGGAATGGTTTGTGATATTTATCTTTTTCACACCACACTCTTTCTACTTCCCACTCACACACTCACGTATCATTTAAAACTAGTTAAAAAGAAGCGTTTGCGAAGCAATTAAGAGGAGTTTTCAGTGTTTATCGTAAACAACGGAGCTTGCCAACACTTAGCTGCGTCTTTATAAGAGGGGGGAAGAAAAGAAAATTATAAACGTGATGTGAATATTATAGTGCCACAAACTTATCTGTTCCGGTGACAGCTCACATAAATGACTAATATTTCTTAATTCTATAAGATTTTAAGTTTGCTCGTATTGTTAATTCGCTCTTGTGGTGTTAATAAACCCATCTAATCATTTACAATATACAATTCATTAGTAAGTAATGAGATATGGATCAATTTAGTTCGCACTCACCGGAACAGATAAGTTTGTCACACTATATCTATCTTTTTTATACGAGTACTAGTACTCTGTGTGTGTGTCATATACTTGGTTTACTACAATTTTATGACCCTTTATGTACACACAGAAAAAGTATACAATACATAGAATGCTTGACACTTAGGCCATTCGTAAAAAAACCTTATTATTTGTAACATAATATATGTAAGTAACGTGCAACTCGCAGGCAATGCCAACGCAAAATTTAAATAGGATCTTTACATTTCTAGAAAAACATAATTTAAACGTTTCGTTTATTTTAAAAAATACGAAACCATAGAGCATAATTTTTTTCATTACTTTCTCACACACCCCCCCCACTCACATCTCAATGAGGCGTTTGTTAAAAAAAAAAAAAAGTTCCTTTTTGGAGAAATAGATGGCGTTGTCTGGGGTTGTACCAACTTTCAAACCCTCAGAACACACTCAGATCACAATATGTTATTCTGTGAGGCTAACGAAATGTGAAAGTGACGTAGGTAGGTAGAATTGTAGTATTATTTTCTCTATGATGTCGATGTCACTGTTGCTTCAGCGTTCAGTGCGATTGTGCGTACAGCCGTTTTTTTCAAGTTTTCTCAGTTTCCTTGTGTTTCTCCTGTATTAATTGAGTTGTAGTTGAGCTATCTGCTCCTCCTCCCTTGATACTGTAGAGTTAGTGCACTTGAGATAGTGACTCTTTTGAGATAGTGACTCTTGTGAGATAGTGCATAGAGAAAAGAACACTACGTGACGGCGCGGGTAGAACTATTCACAGAATACTTAGCACTATCCCAAGCCACATGCAGTCTGAGCCTCGGAAGGATGGCTCGCGCTACCACCCGACATTTAATCACAACTAGTGAGTTCTTATTCTGAGTTTAGTACTCTTTGCTCTCTATGTAATTTTTGACAGTTGGTACACTGCGTTTTCACGCCATCTATCGGCTTACCCAAAAGCTCAACTGACAGCTGTCAAGGAAAACGGCTCATTAAAACGTGAATTAATTGTATGCGGCCGCCTCTAGCACGCGGCTTCCGTGCCACCACCGCGAACAGCCACGATATATTAATACGAACTAGATCGAGTGTCAGTGCAAAAGACACAACTCGGCAAATAACACCCCACCTATGCCACTAAGCACTTAGTTTGGTTAGAAGATAATTATATGACGTTATTCGTATTTCATAATTCATAAAATTGAGCTTAAAACGGTTTGAAAGTAAACAAAATGAGGTCAGTTTATTGCTTTGTTTTGTTGAAATTTAGAAGGCCTAGATGTTAGTGACATTGTTGACAATCCATAGACTGTGTGTTGGCTGCGTTCATCTCAACATGTTTTTGTATGTGGCAAACCATCTTGTCCGTATATTGTTAATCGAAGGCGACCGGTCTATTAGCAGGTGGCTGTTCTCACTAGATAACCATCTGTCATCCACGACTCACCCCACAGCACTAAGTAATCGTATTTACACCTATTACGTGCACGACATGCGACGATTATGATTTATGACTAATTGATTACAATTACGCTACGAAAATTTTGCACGTGGACTTCGCAAGGTCAAAATAACAGGCTAGGCCCAGTGCACAGTTAAATGTCAGTATTTTATGTAGCCTGGATAGTGTCCCACTGCTGGAAATGTTAGTGGCAATTTCTGCATAGTCGGTTAGAGCATAACCAGGTATTCGTGTTTGACTTTTGACATATCTGACAAGAATTTTATATGGAGATGACGTATAATTGATGAACCAATCCATGGTCGGTTAGATATCCAACTATGGAGAAATTGGGGCTTATACTTTTAATATTCAAGCCTTTAGATAATATTCGGATTATAACCCTGATGCAGTAAAGCATAAACACCCGATTAAGTTACAAGCTCGCATATTTGTCAAATTAAATAAGAGCAAATACAAAAAAAAAACTACCTAATTTTAATGCGTTGCAGATAAAATATATTTTTAATTTATATCAGGATTCAGTACTGGATTTCAGAGACAGAGGAAGCTAAGTAAACTGTAGCATATATGCAATCATGCCAGTTTAATCGGCCTAAGAAGCTTACGGCTTGTGATCAGCAATAATCACTGTGCAGTATTGTGCCTGTTCCATTGAGTGTGAATCACACCACGGCCCACTAGCGAGAGGAAAGCCTCAAACATGGATGCCGCCCGGATTGTACTAGCCATAGACTTGGATCATACATTACAGAAGATGATGTACTTACTTATGTAAATTTATAAAATCCTTCGATCTGAATGACTGACTGAGAATCACCGCACAGCCGAAACTACTGAATGTATCTTCCTGAAACTGTCAAGGATTGTTCTTTTTATGACATAGGCATCATATAAGAAAGGATTTTCCGTAATTCAAACCCTAAAGGATTAAAAGGGGGGGGGGGGGGGGGGGTAAAGATTGTATGGCATAACGTGACAATATTTTTTCGTTTCATTTTTACATAAAACATATTTGAGACAAACTGGTTTGTATTTGTATTCACATTGTATCTCGACAATAAAGGATGAAGTTGACGGTAAATTCTAACTTGGCTCTTGCTACTGAGTTGTCAAATCCACTTATACAATATTATTAAATAGCTCTCCGAACTCAGAGTTCATCGTATTCTTCGTCAGAATCCTCGGATTGCTTATTTACCAACTTCCGTAATTGGAAACTCTTGTTTTGCGCTTTAATTTGATATTTATTAAATATTACACCGTGGTTGCTGACAAGCTATTATACCTTTACACCCGACGGAAAAAGAGGGGCGTTCTAAGTTTAACGTATCTGTGTATCTTTTATGTTTACTTTGTAAATACAATAAATAGGATCAATGGCGCAATGAAATAGTAATACTATTGCCATTGACGTTCCATATCTCGCTGGAACTTTTTCATAGCTCGTGAGTGTAGTAGCATCAACCACATTTACAAGTGAACATATCGCCTAGCGTATCCAGAGCGGCGTTATGCACGCACTTGGCCGCCTCGCTGAATATTAATGCGGGGTTATTTGTTCTAGGTGGGTCACACTAGCTTACCAAAAATGAAGTTTTGGAGCTTGTTTTGCTAACCACGACTCTACAGGATGTTGCAAAAAGGGTATACTAAGCCGAAACCTACATGTGCAGCATGGTATATCTAAGCCCGAATCTGGAATCAGAACTATATATAGAATAACATGCTGCACATCACATGCTGGTTTGGGCTTATTTATTTATATTTATTTATATACACTTTATTGTACACATACACAAGCAAACATAAAAGAGAACAGTTACAAATCAAAACACAAGACGTATACAAAGGCGGGCTTATTGCCAAAAAGCAATTTCTTCCAGCCAACCTACAACTGGGTGAAAGATAAATGACATTAGATCCTTTAACTAACTTGAGTAGGTACAATTAATAATTATCAAACAGAAATTAGCCTATGGTTTAAATCTAAAATTAAATTAACAGTGCATGATTACAACATAAAATAAACATAATATTATAACATATAACTTATATATAAATATATACTACATAAATATAAATATATATACCTATATATCTATTTTACCTGCCAACCTAATGATTCAAAATAGTGATGTCTAACATTTTTTTTAAAAGTTGCCATTGATGGTGACTGTCGTACTTCCTCTGGCAAGGAAGGCTTAGTATACCCTTTTTGCAACACCCTGTATATCCTTGCATTAAACGTGAAGATTACATGGCAGCGGGAGTAACCCCCGGGCCTCGCGCCAACTGCAACCGAAGCAGCTCATAAAGCGCGGCCCGCACTAGCTTATGGGTTCTTTATTGATTTCCTTCAAGCTATGTTTTACGAGTAGACGACGGGTTTCGCTAAAAATGCACAAAATCCCGGTTTATTGCCCCCGCCCGCTCGGCCCCCGCTTTGTTTTTCCTGAAAATAGTCCAGTTGTTTTTTTTTTTCAATGACTATCTATCCTTAGGTACTTACACTAAAACATATTAAATTTCTAGTTGATTCGTGACCACTTTTATGAATTTTAATTAAATATACAAGAAAAATATGCGTTGTAATTTTTTCCTCATCGCTTTTAGGCTTCACCTCCCTTGAGTGCTGTACAGTTTGGTCTTATCGCCCTCTCTGATTTATTATTAAGTACTTTTGCTACTTTTCCGGTAACTTTTTCCCGGTCGCGGCCACCATGATGTTATATCAACCCCTCGTTACAGGAGTAGTAATATTCACTGTAGCTCTATATATTTAATGTTTATACCAAATGATTTCTAAATAAAATCTTTGACTGACTGAGAATCAACACACATCTGAAGTACTGAGTGTTTCCTTCTGAAACTTGCAGGGATTGTTCTTTGTCTGCTAACATTATTGTTACTCTATGGTCACAATCACAACCAAGCATTCAGATTCAATTTTCAAGAAAATGAATTATAGTTACTACAATACAGGATGTTGCAAAAAGGGTATACTTATACTAAGCCAAAACCTACATATGCAGCATCTTCTTCTTCCTTGCCTTATCCTTATTTAGGGTCGGCTTTGTTGGTCATGTCACGCCATTTTACCCTATCCTCTGTCATATCCTCATTCACTCCACACTCTCTCATATTTTCTTTCACGCAATCAAGCCACGTCTTTCTTGGTCTTCCTCTCTTGCGCCTTCCTTCGGGTCTCATTTCCAACACTTTCTTTGTCACATAATCATCTTCTCTTCTCATGACATGCCCAAACCAAGAAAGACGATGGCTTTTCATCTTCTCCACTATAGGAGCCACTTTCATACTTCCCCTTATATACTCATTTCGTATTCTATCTTTTCTTGTAATACCACACATCCATCTCAACATTCGCATCTCTGTCACATGCATCCTTTTCTCATCGCATACTTTGGTTGCCCAGCACTCAGCCCCATACAACATCACCGGCCTTATGACGCTTTTATATATTTTGCCTTTGATCTTAATTGGCATCTTGCGATCACACGTCGTGCCGGTGAGTTGTTTCCATTTCATCCATCCAGCATTCATTCGTCTCGTCACATCCCTGTCAATACTTCCATCACTCTGTAGAAGGGAGCCGAGGTATCGGAAATCCTCACCTACTGCCAGTGGCGAGGTACCCAGAGATATCGACGCAGCTGAAGTAGGCCCTCCGAATTGACAGAACATATATTCTGTTTTGGTCCTACTCAGTCTCAATCCCACACTCTCTAGGGTATCTCGCCACTGGTTCAGTTGCACCTGTAATTCATCCCCACTCTCATCGACAAGCACGATGTCGTCTGCAAAGAGCATGCACCAGGGCGCCTCCTTCTGAATTGCAGATGTTAATGTTAATGCATCCATTACCAATAAAAATAGGTATGGACTCAGGGATGAACCCTGGTGCACGCCTACTCTGACCTCGAACCTGTCGGTGACCCCGACTGCGGTGCGGACCTGTGTGTTGGCACCTGCGTACATGTCCTGAACAATACTTATGTACTTTACGGGTACACCCTTGTTCTGCAAGCACCGCCACAACAGGTCTCTCGGGACTCGATCGTAAGCCTTCTCAAGGTCAATGAACACCATATGCAGGTTTCTTTGTACAGCTCGAAACTTTTCCATCAATTGTCTCACTGCGAATATGGCGTCCGTTGTACTCCTTCCAGGCATGAAGCCAAACTGGTTTGCCGATACTGTCGACTCCCTCCTAATCCTACTTTCGATAACCTTCTCATACAATTTCATCGTGTGTGCCATCAACTTAATTCCCCTGTAATTTCCGCAATCTTGAATATCTCCTTTCTCCTTATAAATTGGCACCAGATAACTCCCTCTCCAATCAGTTGGTATTGACTCCTCTGCGAAGATTTTATTGAAAAGATAGGTCAACCAATAAATACCATCATCTCCCAATAATTTCCAAACTTCTACAGGTATGTTATCTGGGCCAACAGCCTTCCCATTACCCATTTTTCGTAATGCAAGCTTGACTTCCCATTCATTAATCTTATCTACCATTCCTAAATTAAGGCCCTGCGGTTCTGGTAAACCAACTCTATCATTCTCTACATTCAGCAATTGTTCAAAGTAATTCTTCCATCTCACCTTTATTTCTTCATCTTTTGTTAATACTCTTCCATTCTCATCTTTCATACATCGTACCTACATATGCAGCATAGTTTCGCGAATTTTGAAATTCTGATTTCAGTTTCGGGCTTAGATATACGATGCTGCACATGTACGTTTTGGCTTAGTATACCCTTTTTGCAACACCCTGTATATCCAGAATCAGCGTCCAATACATATAATATAAGGGTTCGAAATGTATCATATGCGTTTAATTAAATACACCCACAGTTGTTCCAACACTTTATTCGCTTACGTTTTTCAAAACCCCAACTTTACGACTGAAGCAAGTGATGAGGAAGTGGGGAATATAAAAAGTATCTTATCCGGAGTCGTATTCGCCATTTACGACCCTGTGTACAGTACAACATCTACCATGAGTGTGTTTAAATAAAAAGTGTTGAATAGGTCCAGTTTACACAGAAAGGATATCTTTTGAACGAACATTAACTGCCAGTTTCTATAACTCTATCTATCCATAACCGGTAGTTACTTTCATACGATTTTGACATAATGAAAAGTTACAATCTGTCAAAATCGTATGAAAGTAACTACCAGTTATCGATAGATAGAGTTATAGAAACTGGCAGTAAATGTATAGGTAAATAAAAAGTATGGATAAATAATTATAAACAACCAAAAAACCCGTCTGCACGCTAAAAAGATGAAAACAAGTCCCAATGTTAATGGAAAGTATCGTAGGCGGGCGGGGACCAGCAGAGGGTTCACCATTTAGCTGAATGTTACTTAGACAAAGAAACAGACAAACATAAATACATACATACAATCGAAAAACATTACCCTCCTCCTTCGGCAGTCGGGTAATAAAATGAACTAAATACTATACATAAAATTAACTAAGTATAGACTCGTAATATTAGCACTTTTACCTTGACCTAATACCTACCTAAGACCCAAGCCTACTAATGTATTAACTGAATTTGGCACGGTTTTAAATAATTATGTTTCTTCGACAAGACTTCAAATGCGATTGTTATTATACATTTAATACAGCTCTGCGTCATTCTGTACAAAACCTAAGACCAGCCCATACTTACATAGTTTCTTAGCAAAATACTTCAATTTATTTTAAAATGATTTGTAACAACCTCAACATTGTCCTAATGAATCCAGGATAAACCGTTTAAAACCACACGTTTCAAGAACACACTTAATTCCATATTTGAACGAGCCTCACAAACCGGCAGCATTACACCTGAGGGACTTGCGTGCGATAAATCACTCCGACTTAATCCATACTTCAAGATACGTCCCCGAAAGTATATCACGTATACGGCCGCTTTGGATAACGTTTCCTTAAGACAGGGTTTTGTAAGGGAATTGTTTTTTTAGGGCACGGCTTACCGCTGGTCGGCTTGGAAACCCCGGGTTAGGAGTGGAGACTCAAGGAGTCAATTTTAAATTAGACATAGCATTTTTGTTTACTTGCCTAGGGCGCATGGTTTTAGGGCCATCCACTGACGTACGCTCCAAATGCAAAAAAGGTAAAATGTAATAGTAATATTTGCCTTATACCATTTGGATGGCACCTTTTGGAGCTTGCTGAGGTATACGTAGTTATATGAAATGTATGGTCAAATGTGGTAGTAAGTATAAGTTTAGTTTTTAGTTTTTGGAATTACTTCCACATTGTGGAACAGATACGCACTCTCTACGCACCTCGTGTTTCAACAGTGACATTCCGTAGCGCCACTATAACAAATTAAGTCTAACCCAACACTTAGTATGCAAATTTGATTACATCACGCCGCTGCAACTCACGTAGGAATCAGCCATTCGCCATCTATCGCTCTCTTAATGTTATTATTGAAGCTTTTGTAATCCTAAATTACGAATCCGTTATGATAATTGATGCCCACCTGTTTGGTGCAGATTACGTTCCGATTTACGCAATCTATTACTTCGCTGCAGCGTGACAAAATAGCGTATAATTAAACTTTGTGAAACGAAATTGATTACTTCGACAGCACTGCTGTAATTCTCAGATAAGTACATAGGATTATGATACGCTTCGCATATCGTGTATTTATTTATAAACATGGCTTTATAATGCATCAAACATAATTTATCACACTCAGCGATCAAGTTAAACACTATCATTATATCGGATGGTTAATTTACAACGCATAATTCAATAAAACGCCATTGAGTGCAACAAGAAACCAGATTCTATCCAACCAGACGCCCTTGACATATACCCAGGGCGTTCCTATCACCTATTCAGAAATATACTGAAATGCATCTTGCATGGAGGTTCTGATATCGACCCTAAGGAGCAGACAATAGGAGTTGCACAAGACAACAGGCGGCTCTACTGGGTCGACTCAGCAAATGTTGACAGGCACTTTAGCTGTTGCCTCGCTCCGCAGCGCCTTGAGCCATCACACGAGAAAAACGCCTCGCACCGTCGTGTCTATAGCCAGTTAATTAAACGTCATAACTTAACTTATTTATTGCCTCACATTTACATAGTAAGCCCTGCACTAGTCTACGCTTATCATTCATATCTTGGCCCACGCAACTTGTCTTAACGTACCTAAGTAAAATTTATTTTGTTGAAAGGCGTCGCTTACGACTTACGAGTCTTACGACTGTACACTAGCAGGTGGCTTTTTAGTTGCATAGTCATCGTTAAAGTTATTATTCGCGAGCTCTTTCCACAGACTCGTTCTGTAAATTGCAAGGAAAGAATGCAAGTCTCATAATTTCGCTTTCATACGTCGGAGTGAGGGAGCGGCGCGGGCGGCTATTAATGCACTTGACGAGTTGCAATTTCAAACGTCTCGCCATCGGCAAAAGTAAAACCGGCAATTTGCTGCGAAATTGCAGTAGCGTGAGGGTCGACGGTAATCGTGCCCTCTTCGGATTCCGCTGATAAATAAATATGGATGGAGTTCTCTCGCGCGCGGCTGCGGTTGTATAACCACCGCCGCCGCCGCCGCCGCCGCATCCGAAATCACAAACGTTTAGTACGCAAATACATTTTAGATCTGATAGGGATTGAACAGCTTTTGAACCGATGCCGATGAGTTCCATCTGCCCGGAATATTCCGAGCGGCTGTAATAAGGCTTTCAGCATCCCATCAACGTTTGGCCTCTGCCATTCACAGGGTGATCCGTTTATCCGAGAGTGAATCCTATTAAGCATTTATGTAAATATTTGTAAAACGAGGTCTCAGTACCGATGTGAGTATAAGCGAAATAAAATGCAAATATGAAAATACACATCAAAAGCAGCCTGTAATTACGCACCACCGAAATTTAACCGGCCAAGTAAAAAAAAACAAATATTTGAAACGATCTCATCACGTAGGTAATTATGTTAGAGTATTCTATTCAGCTAAACAGCTCTTGTTTGCGGTATATAAACGGACTTTTCGAGAGATAGCTCTTATAAAAATTTAATATAAAATTCCAGAGCTAAAAACATTTTCACAGGGCAGGTAGTATTTCTATTTGCGAAGCTTTCCAATCCAGGCTTACTTGGACAAGCCGCCGTGACGCTTCATATTGTTTTATTTTAATTTAACGGTCCTATTTACGCTGCCGTTTCTATTTAGCAGCATATTGTTGTACTTTAGTTACTTGTACGAAGTTATGGGGTTTGTACCCTTGTGGCCCAGCGTGTGTTGCAATGTCTGTAAAGTAATAATGAGTCTGTCAACCGGTGGAAGCCGCAGAGTTCAAGCATTCTATGGGTTGCGAGTGTGTTTGACACGGGAATGGGAAATCGACCCATGGCTGTACGTAAGTGTTAGTAAAGGATTCACTAGCTCACCCGAAGACGTCACAAAATATAGAGCTCGAAAACCCCCCGCAGATCAGTCGTAATAAAAGTGCCGGGTTTTTGATAATTCTGTTGTTGGTCTCAATAGATAATTTATTTAAGTTATGCAGTACTTTAAAATGTGCGCGCAGGTTGAGTTATTGGCGAAAAACGACCCCTTTGTCTACTGATCATTATCAAATGTCAAACATATTTTCGTAAAACACGAGGTAATAAATAATTATTATGTTTCCATAAAAAATCTAAGTCAATTTTGGTTGGGAGCAACGGCCGATAGATAAATTAGACATGTTAAATTACACCTTATATTGCGTCAAAGAAAAAAGATCAGAAATATTCAGAATAAGAATTTAAATTTTGGATGAGATCTAAGTAACTTCTTAGATTAAGATCTTGAAGGGCTATGAAGTGATGTATCTTATTAAAACGATCTAAAAGTACGATAATGATGATCGATCGGTCCAGTAATGAGCCGTTAATAATAGTGGCCATTATCTAACGGAGAACTACCTACATAATTATTTAAATAAGAAGCGGTTTATATGGCACCTACCATTTTTTTTAGTTTTAATGTGTCTCATTAAATGTCTTTGTACAAGTACATAATACGTCTTATATCCTTATTTAATTTTTGCCTATAGGTATCTAAACCTACCTAATATACGAAACACTGACAGGAAAATTTACCAAAATAATGACTTTGTTAAGAAAAGGATGTAATTTGACAGTATCAAAGGATATCATCAATGGGGATACTCGGCAATATTTTTGATTGGTTCTTAGTGGGGTATCACTGTCAATGGAAAATAATTGGATGTCTGCTACTGATGTGCCGGACATATTGACAATTTCACTCTTGTGCTTTTATTCAAACTGACTACCTCTGGCACCTCTTCGCAAGCATTATTTAACTGTAGGTACTGTGTACTTATAGTTTTGTAAAAGCTCAAAAAATATAGGTATCGGGTTGTGTATAACTTCATTACAATACTTAGTACCCTTACCAGGAACTTAATCGTGAAAGTTCAGACAAGTATCACTTTATTGTACTTAATCAAAAAATTGACTTTTAAATACCTATGTGTATTGTGTAAATTAACTTAAACCTATATTAAAATGCTAAATACCTGTAGCGTTGCACGGTGCACTTAAGTTCAAATTACAGCTTACCTGTAAAAAACGAAACAAATATTTAATAAAGGATTACTTATAAAGAAGTATGTAATATATCATACATGCTCAATAGATATTGCGATTATTACTTTAGTCATAAGTATCAGTAGTAGCATAACTTTTAGTACTGCTACATATTTTGTTATTTTATATATTATAATATTACTTATAATAGTCAACCGAACCATGATGGCCACCGACCATGAGATGCTATGGACAACAGGCTAATCATAGATATCACTCAACAGAAAGTTAACCGCCGCCCTACTATGACGAATACAAAAACTGACCAAGTAGAAACTACGAAGAAAGTTGCAAAAAACATCTGGCCATAACTTTGTGTACCCAAACATAGCACTTACTGACAGCTTCGCTAGAGAAAACGGTTGGGCGTTAAGTTGCTAAATTTCTCTATCGGGATGCTTTGTTTTTGTTGGGAATATAAACGCTATTAGCATAGTAGTTGAAGCATAAAATCGAGTGTTGACTTCCAGTGCGGCCGGCGGTGCGCTCTGTTTGTAGTCACAACACTGCCGACGCAGGACCTGCACTCCAGCTTCAGGAACAGAGGAAGGAAGAAATTTTACTTAACACACATAAAACACAAAAGTATGCAAGAAGTAATTAACAAATTTGCTGTTTTTCGGTGCCTTAATTGGTCGAAAACTCAGTAAAACAATAAATTATGTTATTTAAGGCTATAATTTATAAACGAAAAGCGGTTAATTTACCTTTAAGTTAAATATGTAAACTAATACTGTACGTCTAGTACAGGTTTGATAGTTTGTCGAAAACCATGAGTAAAAGTTACCGTTTTCGCATATAAAGTGGCGCCTCTAGCGGAAACTATCATGAAATTTTTTAACAGATAATGTTTTCAGATGACAAGGGAGAACATAATCTTTTTTTGTTTTTGTGAATTACAAAACCTGTACTAGAGACCCTGAATCATATCCGGAGTGACCCCCCCCAGCCTCCCGCCACGGTCCCTACAGGCAGTGTCTTGGAAGGAGCCACTGAAGCCGAAGTTACAACGCTCCCGTGTGTCGAGGTTCCCATGCTCGGACTGTGGTCCCTTCTAGGGGGAGAATCAAACAATAGATAGACAATTAAACCCACATATTAACAGATCTGTCAAATACTATATTTGATATTTATTTACTATGTTTTTAACGATCTAGAGACCCCGTGACCTCATATGAGGACATAATGAGGAGGCCCACCACAGGGCTCAGACAAAGCAGCAGATTGCGGCCGCCGAATTCTGAAAGTTGTGATTTTTTTGACCTCTGTGTCTCAGGAGGTTAATGTACTGTACGGTGTTTATGTGTGTATGTAAATTTAATTTGAATGTTAGATAAGACTAGTACAATGCAGAACAACTAACCTAACATAACAGATCCGTTATACCTACCTTTCATTATTACGCAACACACCATAAAGCAAACCTAAGGATGAAATTGATTCTTTGAAGCACCTACATCCTACAATAAAGTATAGCTCAGATAGAGTACCTACTTCGCTTTAAGCGATAAGACCGCCACATATGTTATTGTGCATATGTGTTAGTATTTAAGTTATGTAAGTTTATTTTATGTGTGTGTACAAATAAAGAATATTCTATCTATCTATCGAGCACATAATATTTCAGCAAATACCTGTAAACTACACACCTCAGTGGATAAGAATTTGTGACGCCACTTCAGAACCTGTCGAGTGCAAAAGTACCCCATCTACAACTTCTTTTGAAGTCAAAAAGTTAAGGAGATAATAACTCATTCAATGAATTCCAAAAATAAAGCTGAAGCTTTCGCAATTTCCTTAGCGCCGCTCCGCTCGTGTAGATCTAAATGAAACTCGACGAACAAATGCAGAAAAGTGTACGGTTTAAATGAAATCCGGGAACAAGTACGGAAAACATTTAATTACTATAGTCAGAAGTGGATGAATATAGAGCTGCTTATGTGTGAGCTATCCTGTACCTGGGAGGTAATACTTACGCTAACATATGAAAATACCTAGCAACAACATAACTACCTACACAATTTAATACATCAGCTTCTTATTACTTTTAGTACTTACCTTTGGCGGAGGGGTATAACCTATCTTAATCCAGTAAAGTAATCGGTCAGATTATTCTCAATAACCATAGGTAACTTCACCAAACTTCAAAATATGCAACATCCAAGAAAAAGCTTAGTTACGTTTACTAACAAAAATGAAAGCTCTCTCTAAGTGCACAAAATAATGATGTATAAGTATATAAAGGAAAGTGATCTACATAAATTTATTGTCATTGACAATTTACAGCAGCCATTATTACACCTGCACAAAACAGTATCATTAAGTTTTACTTTAAGTACTGTTTTTAAATCGAAAAGTTTCTATGACACTTTCTTACTTAGATAAACAAGTAAAACAACAGTAAAAGGTAATGAAACCAAAGTTATAGCTTATTTACTTCTCTAGTTACTTTGAATAACCCCATCATAATTTTATCGAATATTCAATTTATTTCAATTTGAACACAAAGATTCATTAATTTCCAATTTGAAAGTAGGTTCATCAAACACAAGCACAATTCTGCGATTAATAATACACAACTGGATGGAGGAAAGTTTAAATTAATGTTCTCCATCGAACACTTTGTTGTGAGTCTTCATAAGCGTGATAGCATCATGTTTTGGGAAGTTTTATTAATGCCCAACATAAAGTAATAATCACACTTTCACGGCAAATCTAACTTTTCTCTCTTTCAGGAATAACTGCGAAAGGGTTATAAGGTTCAAAGTCAACTATTATATTAGCTCTAGAAATTGAGATTTACGTGAAATATCGTTAGGATTCTCACGGTGACGCTTCCGCGGGATACATTTGGGGGAAATCGGGCTTCGTACAAAATTGCTTTTTCCCTCTCGGCCAACTATCCCGGCGCCGGTAAATTTACTATTCTCATTTGGTCTACCGACGTGATATAGAAAAGGCTGAAAATGCGTAGAAACAATTTTGTCTGGCACAAGAAAATTATGAAAAAAGGCTGTGAAGTGTGACATACATTTTTTATGTTAGATGCTTTGAATAGCAAATGGATGATAATCGAATATCTTATTCACAGGTTCAAACCACAATCTTGTAACACCCATCTTTTTAGTGACGGTAAACCAAGAACGTTGTGAATCACGAAGTAGCATACAACAACCGCTTCCCAAAACTCAGATACGAGGTACAGGCCAGTTTACTAAAGCTGACAGTACTCACACATATGAAATTTCTCTAAAACTACAGTGCGTTTTTACATACGAGGCTCGTCAATAACACGTGATAAACGGATGAATATGAAATTTGAAATTTTTACGATGTACCTACATATTAATTATAACGACGACCGAATGGTTACTGACCCTGACTATTGAGCCGAAGGTCCCGGGTTCGATTCCCGGCTGGGGCAGATATTTGTTTAAACACAGATATTTGTTCTCGGTCTTGGATGTGCCCGTAAAATGACAATAGACCCGCCCCCTATTACATTGGGACTATCATAACACTGGCGAAAAGTGGGTGCAGACAGCAATGCACCTCTGCCAACCCCGCAAGGGAGTACATTAGTACAAGGTGTGAGTGTATTTTTTTGTTGTTAATTATAAACAGTAGCAAAAGTACGACATCACATACAACACAATGTGTTGAACGTGCCAGTTTTCGGTGGCTGGGCTATAAGCGCAGTAAAACTGAGTAAATTACCCGTGCACTTCATGCGACGCAGTTAAAGCCAACTTCGTTCTATGAAACACCATGTTACGTGGAATGCTGTATGCATTACTTTGTCTTACTGTTTATACAGGGTGATATATTTATCGGTGATCTTACAGAAATAAGGTCACAGAACCCACTCTGAAATCGCGTCTTTTGTTTCGGAGGGTTTAGAAAAAATTGACTATCAGTTAGTGGTGGGGCGGAGTACGCAGTAATACAGGTTTTTAACCTAGCACAGGGGCTCTGGCTATTTTATTGTATGTCATGCTTTGAAAAATAAACTATTTTTTCATTTTCATTTATAAAATATTAGTTGATCATCAAGATTATAACTCTACCGCCATTTCAAAAAGGCTGAGTCACTGACTAGAAGAAATGGCGAAAATACATGCAAAAGCAATACATACAAGTACTGAAGAATGAGAAGAGCTCCATACAGTAACTAACATCAACACAGATTCATGTTGTTATCTAAGTAACTTTTATTCATATTTTGACAATAAAGCTACTTTATATTATTACGACTCTGTAGAAGCTACTACAATAGACAAGTTTTTAATTAACTTCAAAGTTTGGAAGAAATATTTTGTTCTTATGTTATTTTTATAATACCTATGTACCTCAGTACCTAAGTTTCATACTTAGGTAAGTGGGCAGTTCTTCTTTTTAACCTACATAATGGATAAAAAATTATCCCGAATTTGAAAAAAAATATTTTAGCTTTTTGGTGAACTCTAATAATTTTTATGATAGCTACATTTCTATTCTATCGAAAAAGGTGGTTGGCCGCGAAGTTAAAGTATTTTTTCAAGATTTTTAGAACATAATACGTGGATAAGGCAAAGAAAATTACACCTTCGTCACAGAATCTTTTATTTTTTTTTATCGAAATAGTCTTCGTCGATTAAAATGAAACTTTTTTGATACGTTAATAAACAAAATACCATTTTAGAAAACATATGAAGGAATGGATTTTTAGTAATAACAAAATATTTATTAAGTAGTTATTACCACTCTGTCACAATTTCAGCTAAAATGAAGCTTGTTTTTGCTATAAATATTTTTTCGCTACTAATTACAGTCAAAAATTAACAGCATAGACGTTAACATCAATGACTAAATTTAATATGATTTTTCCAAAGTTGCACTATTTATAACATAACATATAAACGACCAAAAATAAGTTGACTACCAGGAGACACCAATCGTTACAGAGTGGTAAACGATGTGACATAGTTGTTATTCTATTAAATATGCGGCAGCGTTTTGGAATAAAACAGTTTTATTTAAAAATAATAATTTAGTAATTTACTTATAAATCATTATGGTTTCAAGTTAGTCAAAAAAATTACTGGATATATCTTTATTGTTAGTATAACTAATGAAATCACACTTGAGAACCTCTGGAGAGTGAAATATCCGTATTTCAAGAACTTAAAGAACAAATTTGTTCCAACTACATAAAATAGTGTTTATCTGCATAAATAATATTTTCGGCAACCTAAAATTTAAGTAACTTAATGGAAAATTACGTAATTTGTTAAAGTTTTAACCAGCCATATTTCGAAAATACAGCAGTGGCTCTTAGAACTTGAAAAAAATACTCTTTCCTTTTTTAATTGCCTTAGAAGCTGGAAGGACTTTAATGTTATCATAAAACATCCGATAAATCATTCTCCACCATATTAAACAGTCTACCACATTCATCGTCTGTTCTTGAGAACAATAGCACGAAATTACCTTTTTCACAAACGAAACTTTTTATTAATGCAGCGCAAGTGTATTGGACGTTCCTTTCGCTTCTTACTTTAACCAAAACGTGTAGTTTCTCTTCAATTTTTCTTTGATGAATTTCCTCAGGTTGGAGTGTTTCGTAAGAATGTGACAGATTTGTCGTGTGACAGAGGGGTAAAATATGTTGCAAAGTCGATTAGCATTTAAACAGTAACATAAAGTGTAATATTCACATGTTGATTGCAAAGTAATTGTTATTACCAATGAGTAAGTAACAAAATAATAATTTAATTGTATTTTATTTTAACAATTACCTACGTGACGAAACTGTCGCCGAATAAACACACGCACCTCCTGTCACACTTTGCGGGTGGCCGATACGCGGTGTCTGGATCTCAAAGGGGAAATCTTACCAAGGGGAAAAGGAGACCTAAACTCTGATCGATGGCAATAAGGACGAGTGGCTCAAACAAATATTTTAAATGGCAACCTACGTGACAGAATGTAACTACTAAAACATTAGGTAGTAAGAGACAAATTTTCAACATTTTTTTAAAATATTTCTGAAATCATTTAAAAATATATATTTTGTTTTACTAAATAGGTAATATCTTCTGGAGTTTAAATAATTTTTTATATTTTATGTCGTTATTTATATTTTTTGTAACATTATCGAATATGCGCAGGATGAAGTGGCGGGAGACAGCCAAGATTCGTATGAAATACACCTCTGTCACGCGGATTTACCACTCTGTAACGTAATTTTAAATACAAAAATATAAATTTATATTTTTGTAAACGTGCACAGCCGTTGTGTTTTTAGTACAATGCACGCTGAAATATAAATAAATAAATAAATATTTGAAAAACTCATGATTTTTTCTTCACAACTGATGGAGACTAAGTTATGTAGGTTAAAAAGAAGAACTGCCCAAGTATCGTTATTAGGCTTCAAATAAATGTTTTCAATGAGTTTTCATAAAAGTTCTATTGAAACTTTAATTGGGTGTAATCGATAATTTTCCTAAACCAAAACAGGTTGCCAGCCGTATCGCCGTAAATAATTAGTACCTATATTTAAATAACAATATAAGTTTCCAAACCATACTTGCCATCCTCTTTTTGCAGTTTTTAGACTGAAAAAGGAAACTACATTTATAAATTTGAATAAAACGATATATTTTTTTATCGTGTCGTACGTTTCAGCCGTGTTAACAATTCCACGCACATCTTTCTAATATCTTATCGCATCGTAAATCAGGGCTCCTTATTCTGAGTCCCTTAGAGGCTAGATTTTGAAACGGCAAAGTAATAAAGATGTAAGTAGATTCACCCTAAGCATTTGCTCTACATTCGCGCGGGCTATTCCTGTCCTGATCGCCGCCGCTATTCACCGACCAATTTCCGTTCGATTCGGAAGGGTTTCCTCAATTTTCTAGACCGATTCCTTTTTTACGGAACGCGTTTTCTTTGCCCTATTTTTCGTGGGAAAAATATTTTGTGTGTTGCTAGGAAAATCAGAACTTATTATTGAAAGAAGCCGACCATGAGCGGCCACTATATTATAATTATTTTTTAAAAGTAGTTGCCCATAGATATGATATTAGTAATATTTGGTAGGTATGTATACTACTACCTAGTCTGTAGGGTACCTACTTATATTTTTTCTTATCATAACATTTATAAACAAAGCTAGAGCTAGAAGCACCGGACTGCAGAAGACGGTAACCTTATCCTGATATCTTCATAACAAATTTAATATGTGTACATAAATCCTATTGCCAAGGATAAGACGGGAGCAGCCCTCCGTGTGTTATCACTAGGTACTATTCTCTTGCGAGTGATGTTTACACCCTTTGTGTTATTCATGAACGATGTTTGAATAAAGATGAGTTGAGACGCGAGTCGCGGACTTCTTTTAAAGCCATTAAGCGAAGAACGAACCAGAATTGCGTTCGAAGACATCTTCGTTCAGCAATTTAGGTAGGTACGTAATAGGTTCTTAGAATACGTAATAATATGTTTATTGAGAGTTTTCCGGTTGCGAAAAAAATAATTTGCATTTAAAATCAGAAATAAGTTTGTAAAGATGGTGATTAGAAAGATCTTGTATTTTTTTACATTGCTGCGGTCAATTATTTATCGAAGGCTTTTGTAATTAAAATAACTAGGTATCTCACCTAAATTATAAAATGCTTTGATGCCTATTGTAGACAATCTTAATTAAAATGTATTGTATGTTCGTGTAATGTTCGACTGTTGCCAGTTCAAATAAGCTTTGATCCCATTGGAACCAGCTACATGTAAGGTGAATGACTCTTTAGGGGGTGCTTACGGGGAAATGTTTCCCCATTTCAGCCATTTTAAAGAACGACGGGAAGCAGGCTTCTTATTTCTTCGCATGTACAGGCCATGAGTAAATTGCCCAAAATAAATTTGTGATAACGTAAAATATATTCATCCATTTAAGTCATTCCATATACAGACACACGTTAAACTTATAACATCTCTGTTTTGCGCTTAAGCAATTAAAAAAGGACAGGATATCCTTAAATTGAATACAATCTATGTCAACAACTCGGTGTGTTCAGAAAACGAAGAAAAACATTGAGATTGTTTATTTTTCATTTTCCTAGAAACAAAAGTAACAAGTTTGTTTGCATTGTTGCCTGGAATTAATACTGCTAGCTGTTGTTTTCATTAACAAAATGAATTTATTAGAATCCGCCAGAGGAGAATGGGGAGCGTCTTTAAAGTGGACACGAAAAGAAATTAGTACTTTCTGTTCTGTAGTCAGGACAAATTGAAAACTGTTAACGCTTCAATTCTTGAGACAATAAATTCTGAATCCTAGACGTTACTGAAACTATTTATTTAATATTGTTTCTTACTTACCGACATTCATTAAACTTAATGGTACTTAACTGAAGAAAAAAAGCTCACTCCAAAAATTTTTTTTTTTTTTAACATAATTTTGATGACGTTACTGACTACGGCAGTTCGATCTCTTTTTCAAAAATTATGTTGCTAAACTTGCATTCTGCATTCAATCTATCAGGATAAGTACTTAATAATACTATAACCAAGTTATTCCAAGAAAATCGCAACACAAGCAGTGTCAAGAATCCAGGAGGCAAGCACAACAAATCCGAATATATCTGGGAAAAGTAATTTATAAATAAGCTACAAGGAAAAGGTTTGTCTCAGCCTCCAGCCACACTATCTGTTCAGTATTACATATCTCCTTGAACTCGCTCCAGCGTTGATTCTTGACTCTTAGATCTGCGTGGTAAGTACAATTTTTGGGTGTTCTTCCGTAGTGTTACAGGACAAGTGTTGGTGAACAAGTACCAGGCGCGCATAACTCGCAAGCAGTATACCGCAGGCGGCGCGACGCGAACTCTGCGAACACTCATTTATCAAACAAGATGAGAGGCATAAGTAGGGAAGTGTAGCCTCCACGCCACTTTTGTTTTCTATTTACTCCTTTTGTTTCTGGGTTCCGCGGGCGAGGGGTCACGGACCTCAAGTGATAATATTTTTTCGGATGTGTCCACTGTCCACTTATACCAAAAGTTACATAATATTAGGCACATTCTATTGTTTCTAGCTTCAATACGGGTTTATGCATCTTTTCCTTCACGAATATTACTTGAATTTATTTGTAACGTGCCTGTTATGCCTTTTTAATAAAAAATATATGTATCAGTAAGTTAGTAAGTAGCATTATGTTTTTTTAATTAGGTAAGTAATTAAGTTTTTATTTAGTGCTGATTGATAAAATCTTCTTTGATTCTCATAGCGAAGAAACAAACACGAAATCAATACGTATCCAAAACAAGCCTACTTCCTTTTACCGGAAGGTAAATGAAGTTTGTTTGTTCCATGAAAAGAAACACGAAGGTGTTATCCAGGTTTAATCGAATTTGGAGGGAAAAGTACTTTTTGGATCGGAAACTTATGAGGTTTTCCTCGTGATATAACCTGAGATAAGAGGGAACGTTCCACTCCATATACGCAGTTTTACCCCATTTATTGTTAACGGCTAAATATATTTTATTTGAACTTAAATGTGTTCCGAACGGTCGCTTATTTATGTTTGAAATTCTATGTTATACGAACTTAATTTCTATCAAGAACATATAACTTATATGGCTTATAACATAATATAACTTAATAAATAACATTATAACATAAACCTAGTTATCTATTTGGGATAAGAACGAGCGGCTGATATTGAAAGTTATTAATAATGATCAAGTTTATCTAAGTAAGTATATGAATTTGGAGATCTTTATTTTCTTCATACACTGATTGCAGCTTATAAATTACCGATTGCAAATTTACGTGGTACGGTAGCCGGAGTGTGACTAAGTATTAAAATGAAGTGAGTGACTAAGTTAGTACATATCAGGGTAAATCGTACAGCTTTCAAATTAACCTATTATATTATCAGTGAACATTATAAGTAGTTCAATATAACATTTCACAATCTCAACTCACGCCGTACGTATCGGTGGCACATTACGTAATGGGCAATGGCATAAAATATTTATTGCAAATATTCAGATTTCATTGTTGTAGCGGTGATATCAAACCATAAAGTTGGCTTTAGCCGCAAACCACTTTACTGCACATGTCTTTCATAATAACCAGAGGTTTTTTTTTTAACGACGACCGAATGGCGTAGTGGTTAGTGACCTGACTACTGAGCCGATGGTCCCGGGTTCGATTCCCGGCTGGGGCAGATATTTGTTTAAACACAGATATTTGTTCTCGGGTCTTGGATGTGCCCGTAAAATGGCAATATTCATATTCATATTCATATATTCATATTCATTTATTCATAAACAAAAAAAATTGTGTTTGAAATTCTTAAAACTAAACATAAATATACATCACACATCACATATCTACAAAATTATACATCCACAATACACACAATCTAATCACTCAAAATTAATATTACAACAATAAAATAAAATTAAAATCTCAGAAATATGTACACAAAAATTCAAAAGTCAATAAAATTAAATGCATAAGTATGTCAATTAATTAAATCAAAACTCATTAATGTCATATAAGCACCTTTTCAATAAGAAAGTCTTAAGTTCGGTTTTGAAACAGCTTTTGGTTATTTTAGTTTTTAGTGTTGAGGGCAACTTATTAAAAAAATATTATGGCTTGGTACGATGCGGAATGTTTCGTCACTGATAGATGTGGTGAAAATTTAATTGGAAGATCTTTTCTCCTGGTGCTTTCTCGTATGAGCCTTTCTTCTTTCGTTTCTATCGAGTGAATATTCTTCTATTCTTCTATAAGATTTTGTGATCCACGAAGTCAAAAGCCGAGCTAGGCCCGCCCCCTATTACATTGGGACTAACATAACACTCTGGCGAAAAGTGGGTGCAGCAATGCACCTCTGCCTACCCCGCAAGGGAGTACATTAGTACAAAGGCGTGAGTGCGTGTTTTTTTTTTTTTTTAATTATAAGCCCTAAAAATCTCTGATGAAAAAAATGATGTCCAAAGCTTAACGTGTCTGTGTTTTCTGACTGTGGTAGCGTAGTTCCCAAACGGCTATTTTTAAATTTTTTGACTAAGAAGTAGTAGTTTATTATTGTACATAAAACTTAAAATCTATAATACAATAACGGCCTTATCGCTATAAGCGAAAAATTTGGAAGTTGTACAAAAATAAAAACACTAAATAGAAAGTAAATTATGACTTATTGGTAAATGTTACTCCAAGTGTTCTTAGCTAGTATCGAGTGAATATTCTTCGCTAGACCACTAAGAAGAACCAGTATATACAAACTTGGCACGGTCAGTATACCAAGTTTCTTAAAAATTGGCAAACAAGATTCCATCTGTGGTATACGGGCAATGGTACGGATAGCTCTTTTTTGCAACACAAACGCCTTCCTTGTGTTGTACTCATAGCTGTGACCCCATAGTTTTATGCTGTAACGTAACTTCGACTCTATCAAGGCATAGTATACCATCTTAAGCTGGTCTCCGCTTATCTCATCTCGTAAACTTCTGAGTGCATAGCATGAAGAACTTATAAAACTCTCCAATGCATTGAGTTCATGCCTCCAGTTCAGTGAAGAATCAATGTACACTCCCAGGAATTTCACTACACTGGCAATTTCTACTTTATCTCCATTTAACGCGATATCAATTGGACGTAGTTACGCAGAAAGGCCTCAATCCACAACTTGGTCAAAATTGAGTTATATACTAGAACATGCTATTTAATGTAGGGTCTACCTGTCAAGAAAACAAACACAGTAAAAAACCAACTACAACATACTTTTTTGATGTGGGGGACCAACCCACATTGTATGAAACACACATGTTTTAGTTTCACATAAAGGACTCAAACTGTTTGAGTCCTTTTACAGAAACGCATTTCCTATGAAACCATGAAAAATTTAGTTTTTCATAAAAGACTTAAACGCTTTGAGTCGTTTTAGAGAAATACGTATTCATTAAAAAAAGACAATTTGTATTTAGCAGAAAGGACTCAACCCGTCTGAGTCGTTTTAGAGAAATACTTATTCATTGAAAAAAGACAATTTGTATTTAGCAGAAAGGACTCAAACCGTCTTGAGTCGTTTTAGCGAAATACTTATTGAATGAAAGAAGTCAATTCGAATTTAGCAGAAAGGACTCAAACTGTCTGAGTTGTTTCATAGAATATAAGTTTTTAATAAAACAGTTCAAATTTTATTTGGCAGAAAGGATTCAAACTGTTTTTGGTCCGTCTCTTGGCCACTATTCTGTCACCGCATTTTTCCACCTTCCGTCCCCCCACGAGCCAAGTGTCCTGCCACTCCCATTTCAGTTCGGCAACCCGCATACCGACGTTGAACACTTTCCTCTTTTGACGGATCAGCACGTTGGAAATACGTCTAAGCGAAATACTTAACATGGCTCGCTCTATAGCTCTTTGTGGAACTCTGATTCGGTGCACAGTTTCGTTGGTCATCGTCCATGTATGCATGTGCATGCCATGCTAATTTTTGGTGGTGGTAACTCCAAAGGAATGTCACAAGGTGACTTGGTTCTCACACGACTGTCGGACCGGGAACCAAATCGACCACATTTTGATTATTCGAAAATGAAGACATTCACTTCTAGATGTTAGAAATAAGAAGGGTTGCTAAAGTCAAGAGTGATCAGCACTTAGTCGTTGGAAAAATCTGCTTGACGATAGCTGGAGCTCAGAAGCAGGCCACAATATCTGCCAAAGATATCGCTGTAAATAAGCTGCAGGATCCAGAAGTCAGAAGATAACTTAATATCTAGATCCACAACAAATACCATCAACCTACTAAGTGTGGGCGACGCGCCTCATTCAAAGATAACTGCACTGGCATTAAAGACATGTTTTTAAAAAGTTGCGAAGAAATAATAAGGCACAAAAAAAACACTTAAAGAAAGAATGGATGTCTAAAGGAACATGGCATATACTCTCCAAGCAAGACTTAACATCGAACTAGACTACCATTCTAAAGAAGCACGAGTTGCGTACGAGTATTTGCTTTGTGAACAAAATATCAAACGTAATTTAAAAAAAGGACCAGCGCTGTTAGTCTGATTCTATATCTTGGAGAAAACAAACAGCGGCTGCCATGAAGGATCTAAAGAAAAAATCAAATAAACTTTGCAACAAACCCCAGGATATCTCCTTGTTACTATGGAAGACCGACTTGTAAGATGGTATGACCACATTGCCGAAGTTTTTAAAGATCTAAACCAGTCTGCATCTGAGGAGTTGGATGCAGATTCAATAAACCAGGAGCATCTTGTATATCCAGATCTTGATGTATGTCAAGAAGCATAATCGTAATCATTATGATTATAATAAAATCGATAGCAGTCGTTAAGCCTAGTCAGAGACCTTCGGGCGGCTTGAAAACATCTGACAGTCGGGTTGCCTCTCTGTCAACTCTGTCAGCACAAGCTTGCTTGTGTTGGGGTAAACTAACCCACACTGGGACAGAGTAGTGGACTAGGCCTAACCCCTTCCTTCATTGGAAGGAGACCCATGCCCCGGCAGTGGAGATGTGACGGGTCGTGATGATGGTTAATGATTATGAGATTTATAATTATTCTGCATCTTGACATTAATTTTAATATCCAACCCCAAATTAAACTCGAAGTGATACGGACCATACGATCGCTGAAATCCCACTTTTCAGCGATCGTATGGTAAGCACAGGGAACGACGGATATCCTACGGAGGCATAAAAAGGAGGATAGTTGCAATATACCGAGGATGATGAAGTGAAGTTAGAGTAAAAGAGAATTTTATTTATGTCCAACTTTATCCTTTGATGTTTGCTTATGTTCATACTGCTTTATCCTGAAAATTATGGGATAAATACGGGTCGTAGACACTTACTAAAAAAGTGGGCTTCCATTTCGTAAAAAAATATATCAAAATCGGTTAAGTTGATCTAGAGTTTTGCTCTTGGGAACACATTTCCGGTTAGAATTTTATTCATGCCCAACTTTTTTCTATGAGGTTTGCTTTCCGTCAAAATGCTTTATCCTGAAAATTATGGGATACAAACGGGTCGTAGATACTCACTAAAAAGGTAGGCTTCTATTTTGTAAAAAAATATCAAAATCGGTTAAGTTGATCCAGAGTTTTGCGCTTGTGAACACATTTCCGGTTACAATTTTATTCATGCCCAACTTTTTTCTATGAGGTTTGCTTTCCGTCAAAATGCTTTATCCTGAAAATTATGGGATACAAACGGGTCGTAGATACTCACTAAAAAGGTAGGCTTCTATTTTGTAAAAAAATATCAAAATCGGTTAAGTTGATCCAGAGTTTTGCGCTTGTGAACACATTTCCGGTTACAATTTTATTCATGTTCAACTTTTTTCTATGAGGTTGGCTTTCCGTCAAAATGCTTTATGCTGAAAATTATGGGAAACAAACGGGTCGTAGATACTCACTAAAAACGTAGGCTTCTATTTCGTAAAAAAAATATCAAAATCGGTTAAGTTGATCCAGAGTTTTGCGCTTGAGAATACAGTTCCGGTTAGATTTTTATATAGATGTGAAATGTTGTTTCCGATTACATTTCAATATTAATTATTTAATAATGGGTTTACTTTTCATATATAATTTTTATTTTGTGTAAAAATTTAATGTCTTTTGTCTACAATATAAATATTTTACTTTAAAAACCATATTGTTATTAAAAAAAATATTTTATAAAAATAAATATTTGGTTGGATCCTTTCTGCGAAACGTAGAATTTCACTGCTTGCATAGAAAAAGCAATTTAGGAGAAAGGATCCAAGTGCATATTTTCATTAATAACTCAATAAATATTCGTTATAGCTACACCATGATTTGCAATAGTAAAATAACAATAAATATGCATAATTTAAGATAATTTCCACATATAAGATGCTTTTCATTGCTGAAGAATACCGATTAGAACTTTAAACGTCTATATCTCAGAACTAGGTTTGTGTGGGTTGAGTCCTTTCTGCGTAACTACGTCCAATTGTCTCATCATCTCTTGCAGTAGTTTTAAAGAGTAATGCACTGGTTTTTGCTGTATTTATTTTTAGATTATTTACGCTGAACCAAGTAGAAAAAGCACAAAGGATGCTATTGACATTAGATTCCAAAGTCTCTAAATCGTTCCCTGAAACTACAGCATTTGTATCATCAGCATAAACAACAAGTTTGGCATCCGGCATAGCTCTATCGATGTGATCCAACAAATCATTAGTGAAGACAATAAATAATATTGGTCCTAGCACTGAGCCCTGTGGTACTCCCCGAGTGACGTTAATCAGTTTTGACTTGGTAAGCACCTCAGAAGCATTTTCTATGGTGCTGATCTCTACAAACTGTTTTCTATTTTGTAGGTAGGACTTTAATAGATCTAGAGTTTTTCCTCGTACTCCGTAATGTTCTAATTTTTTTAATAAGATTTTGTGATCCACGAAGTCAAAAGCCGAGCTAGGCCCGCCCCCTATTACATTGGGACTAACATAACACTCTGGCGAAAAGTGGGTGCAGCAATGCACCTCTGCCTACCCCGCAAGGGAGTACATTAGTACAAAGGCGTGAGTGCGTGTTTTTTTTTTTTTTTTAATTATAAGCCCTAAAAATCTCTGATGAAAAAAATGATGTCCAAAGCTTAACGTGTCTGTGTTTTCTGACTGTGGTAGCGTAGTTCCCAAACGGCTATTTTTAAATTTTTTGACTAAGAAGTAGTAGTTTATTATTGTACATAAAACTTAAAATCTATAATACAATAACGGCCTTATCGCTATAAGCGAAAAATTTGGAAGTTGTACAAAAATAAAAACACTAAATAGAAAGTAAATTATGACTTATTGGTAAATGTTACTCCAAGTGTTCTTAGCTATATTTTATCAAAATCGACTTAGCCGTCCAAAAGTTATGCGACATTTAGTCTTCAATTTCGATCATTTTTAACGGTGGTTAGATTGTCTAAACATTTCCTGCCCAATATTGTAATCGCTCCCAAGAAAAATATTTTAATTTAATACACTTAAAGAGGAAAATGAATAAAGTTAAGGCAGTGGGGCATCTTGCGTAGTATCGACGTCCCACCCACCATGCCGCGAATGCCGCGATGCGTTGTTTTATTCATTAGCCTCTTTGAATAAAGATGAAAATATTAAAGCTGCTCGAGAAAATGTCGACTTGGGCTAATGTGCTCTAGGGGTTAATAGCCATACATATTTATAAGATAAAATATGTTGTTATGGTGAGTTGTTGACCCGACTGACCACCCTGTAAATGGCTGCGTAAGGGACTTCGAAATCGAATTACCAGAAAAGATTGTCAACTGTTGGAGATACATAATGTTTAGAAAGATAAAAGTTATTAAAACTCTTATTTCCTATTTTATTAAAAGCCCATGTATCATTGGTTATCACTAAGGATAACTTATTATCAATGTGTAATTGACCACAGGAACAGAAACAATGTATTTAACTCTAAGGTACTTACCTAATTGAAACCGCATTGCGATTCTGTATAAGCTAATTAAAATTGTCAAAACTCGATTGAATCCGGAGTGAGTTTTCAAATTGACACATCGAATTTCGAGATTTTGACAAATAATGTATGAGATGACATATACACAGTGAAAGGTGAAGGGAGAATGAAGATCGAAGTGAGATGTCTGATTTTACAGAATCGCACTGCAGGGCCTGGAGCTCTATTGTGAAGTCAAAACAAAGTAACATCTACGATAATTAGATTAGTGTAAAATTCAATACATCTTGAATCCAAAAATCGTTTTCAATACAAGTTCATATATTTACAGACAGAAGGGGCTTTTTCTCGACACATGTCTAAAGTTCGCGTGTGGAAGTAAATATTTTCCTCATTCCGGGAATCGTTCTGCGCCTCTGCGGGTCACTCTAGTCTACGAAAGACGAAGTTTCGAAACGCTGCTGCGCTAACAACGACGCTATCTCGTTGCATTAAAATTGTGGATTGCATGACAGATTGCGTTCATTGGTGGAGTAACCCCCCTGTTGTTGTTATAGCTATCCTCTATGAACACAGGGCATACAGACCGTGCAGATATCAATTTCACGTAAACCGGAGACTATGGAAACGGTTTCTTCCTAGCTGATACATATTTCTTAGTCTAGATATATGTGGACTATTGTGGACCAGATGATTACGAAAGGCTATCCCCATCCACTTTATTACCTTCCCCTTCTAAGAACACGCATCCCAACATGATTATGATGATCAAAAAAACATAATCGTATTTTCAACCAGAATAGCATCCCATCGTTAATTAGGTGGTGAAATTTCCAATAGACTAGTGGCATTTAGCAAATAGCTCAAAATGTATGCGGATTTCAAACGTAATATTAATAATTATCGATCACGAGTGATTGGCTGCCAAATTAGTTTTCTGGATAACTGATGATGCGCCGACATCCAGTGGGAAATTATTATTTTGTACAAATTATCAGTTAAATACACTGTGACCTATATTTATAGTAAAATATTACCTACACGTGATATAAATTTTATAACTCATTCATACTCGCGGGCTCGTGCTAAATACCGAACAAAACAATAATATGCAAGAAAAAATATATCGTAGTTAAACACTGTCTTGCAAAAATTACACTGTCACACATTTTATTGCTGATTTCGCATTATCACACTTTCCAGACTAATAAACATGAAAAAGCGAAAGATGTAGGGAATAGCCCTTGTCTATAGACAGGGTGTCCAAACAAGAGGCGCCATCACCCCCTATCATCGGACAGAGCGTGAGAAAAAGACCTGATGCCCCATGTTAACATGTATAATGGTTTTGATATTTATCGTGTTCCCAAATCATTTACAAAATGGCCACTAATTAATGCTACTTCAATTCGTTGGATCGAAATTAAACTTTTGTATAGCAGTGCAAAATTAAACTTTAATACTAACTTACAGTATAAAAATTTTACACTAATACTACAGCCCATGAAGATTATAACAATTCATTTTTTTTTTCAATTCTTCTTGGTACGCATGCTACTAGTCATCATAACTTCGCCTACGACATATGTATTTATACCTAAACTTTAATTTTTCATTAAAACTCAATACAACTCTACATGTCTCAAGTTTCGCTTCTGCGTATCTCCTCGCATGATTAAACAAACACGGTTAAGTTCTCACAAAGCATGACGTAAACAACTATGCCCCAGTAGAATCCTTTATAGATAACCTCATTTATATTTATGAGAACAGAGAAAGAGCGAAGGTCGCATAATTTTCAATGGCCGCAGATCCATTCAGCGCCGGCTGCTTACTGACAAGCTGCTTTCATATTTCGAACGCCATGCTTAATGAAGTGAGAGGAATGATGGATCGAGCCTACTGGCCAGTACACAGCCTCTTGTAGCTACGAGTATAATCTTGTAAATCCTTACACACTGCACAATAAAGCTGGTCTTCAGTGAAAATTATAATTAGGAAGGATCTGTGTGTACCTAAATAAATAATGTATCCATACCTAAAAATAGTAACTGACTTTAAAAAATCGCTGACGTTTATAAAAAAATGTATGTTTGGCTAATGTTTATGTGTGGCTTTACCGAATTGGTTACTTTTTATACCAGAAGCCCTTTAAAAGCGAGGACAAGGATCAATAAGATAGTTGCTTACAAAACAACCCGTTACATCATTTACTCATCCGATTATGTATCGCAGAACGCCAGCCTTAGCCGATCAAAACAACAGTTTTATGCTATTCTACGACTAGTATTTTATTTATCAGCGAAATTTATTGCAGGCTCGATGCCGAAGAATTGCAGATAAAACTTCGTTCCATAACGTAAGCAACAACAGTACGTGTTATGGAGAAAAATAAAACGCGACGTAAAGTGTCGTAAAGATGTGGGTTATTGTATGGAAGGTCTCTGGGAGTCAATGGCCTAACAAATGAGGATCGGCGTCGGTAAACCAAGATGCCGGAAAATGTATCCGAAAACACAATAGACGATAGAAATAATAATGTTATACTATGGTGCCATGTGGTGTGACTGAAAATCCTTTCATGCTAGACTATGTCTTAAAAGTTCGTGTAGAATAAAGCTTTCCTTAACTTTTAAACTCTGTTTTCAGTAATTGCACATAGATGTACCTATAAGTATTTTTTTCTAATACACCTCTACAGAGACAATATAACGTGAAAGTTTTACATAAAATTAATTTCATTACGATCAATATATTTATATTATAATTTATATCTCCGCTATTTCAATCTTTTACTTTTATTTATTCAAAATAAACAAGATGAGATGAGATGAGCCGGAAACAGTTGTTAACATTATTCGGGACAAACGTAATCCATTCTATGAGGAGAAAAGAAAATAATATGTAAGTGGGTCAAATATTTTCTGTCGATTCATTGTTCTTTGCTCCAATACGGGCTTTATTCGGGAGCCAAATACCCGCACTGGTTTTCCAAGGATATTTTATATATCTCCTACGAAAATACGCAGGGTTAATTTAAGTTTTTATAATATATAAGGTACGTATTGTATTTGTGTGTAAGGATTTTCAGTATGCGGTCATGTATCTCAGCGTTAACTAATGTATTTGAGCAAAAAACATATAGATAGGTAACTCCTCGAATAAGGTCCTCAATAAATAAACCTTTATTTTGTATTACAAAATTGTTCCTCTTGTTAACTTAATTAACATTTCCAAGATGTCACCATTTCTGTTCTGAATGGCGCTTGCGAAGTTAAATATTCTATTCCCAGTACCAACCAAGGCTTTTTGCTCATAATATTAACGACCTTTTGTATACTACAATTCAAGAACCGACAAATCCAAATTCTTCAATCAAAAACAAAGACAAATGCAATATTTAGTTTTATCTGTTATAAGTAATACAGTTCATAATTTGTTTAATTTTGACAAACAGTCCAACCGTTTTTAACGCTCAGAACTAAAACAATGTAGGTAATTGTATCCCAAGTGAGGTCTGGAGTGGGCCAGTGGGCGCGGATATCACAATAAGTTGACTCAATTTAGCCGAGTTAATTGGAATCACAGCGGCCTCCCACGGTGCCGTCCGCTTTTGTTGTGTCTGAATTATGACATTATAGGCAATTGAGACTGAAACAGATGTTATTAAGGTGCTGACATATTCGGGATTTCAATTGTTTGCAAAATATAGATAGGTACTGTCGGAGAATTTGTCGGTTTTTAGTAGGTCAGAGCCGCTTGAAACCTCTGAACGCTTACTGCTGCCACACACGCACGCACATTTTCATGGTCTATTTATCTCTTATTAATCTCTTTACGCGTTGTCTATCAGAGGTGTCAATGTTGCAGCCACCTTCCGATGCGAAATCCCCAAATTTCAATGTGGGCTAACAGAGGACGGGGAAATTAGGTTGTGTTAACATATTTTTACCTGCCCCGACTTACGACCCAGTTTAAAACTTATCTCGTCAAAGTTACCGATAGATATACTTTTACATATTTTAATTTTCCCCAAACCAGTGAGCCATTAAACTAGAAAGTTTGATATGGTTGAGTAAGTAACGCTGAGCTCGTGGCATAATGGTAATAAACAAGCGATGTAGGTTGCCTAGGGCCCCCACCGTGGGATAGAAAATTGAAAGTGAATTAACTAACTCATTGATCTAAGCCGTCATTACCTTTTAACTGGATTTAATTATGGAAACTATAGGCAATGTGAACTATTCCATTTGTTTCGCCGTCGAGGTTAATTATAAGCTACAATTTTACGATTTCACTCAATTCATGTGAGTTAGTAAACAATATGAACCGTTAAATTATAGAATGCTTTCATTTTGTACAGTTAAATGGAATTGTTAAGCACAATTGTATTGTTCATCAACAACTGTTGATTGTTGAAAAACTGCATTTTTTAAATTCCTTTTTGGCTTCAGTTAATTTTTGTAGTTTTTTTCCGCAATGAGGTTTCTATTTTATTAAGCAAACGAGACTTCTTATAAATTAGTAGCTTCATGTATATTCAGAGTTGCTTCGAATGAGATAACTGAAAGTAAAAACAAGGAAAGCGAAGCTTCTGGGAGGGAGGCGTTATAGCGTCCTTAAACCCCCCTCTTACCCCCCTTGGATGGTTAAGGAGCCGTAGCTTATCTGCTGATTGCGGTCCTATCTGCCCTTAGATTTCCTTAGCTTATGACGACGTTAATCTATTTCTAACGTTTGATTTAAGATTTCGCGTGAATCTGCTTAACGTAGCTACTAGCTGGGCTGCCATAAGCTGGTCAGATAGCTATTACTAAACGTCGGCAGCTTTCTCTGGCAAGCTTATTTACAAGCACAGTAACAGTTGAGGCTTTTGAGATTTATAGCCGCAATCTCAATACCACTATGATAAAGCTTAAACCCCCGGATAGTGCACTTTTGGCATATTCCAACGCTGTACCGAAGCCGTTCAACGTTGTGGAATTGTAGCAATATCCGTAGTGTTGATGGAATGCCCCGTTTATCCCCTTTCAGACGAATCCCTTGTCGGCGGGGATTACCTCCCGACCAACTGTTAGAGGTTTCAGCCTAACGTTTCTTAATAAACTACACGATCGTTCAACGCACAGGATTAAACCATATTCCGATGAGACTAGATCGACTCGGCTCGAAGTAACCCTTGAAAGCCGCAAGATTAAGTAACTTAAAGTTTCGGGTGGCCTAAGTAGGGTTATATTTTTCTCGAGACTAGAGCACGGAGGGGGTCGTGTAATACATGCGAGAGTAAATAAGATGAGTTCGTTTGACATGCCGACTCGGCGGGTATAAATTGCTAGTAATTGGATAAGTTTATGCGTCGTCGCTGCTGCCGGCACAATGGCGCAGGCGGAGTCACGGGATTGCGTTATCACGAATATATTCGCAATAATTCGGCCTCCCCCTCGGGCGGGCTGTTAAGAAGCGCAAAGACGACAGTAGTCGCTCGTATATTTACCTGAGATAAGTTAATATGGCTGAGAGCGCGGCCGCCGCCGCCGCCGCCGCGCTGAATACACTCGGCGATTGTTCCGACTCCAGCTCTATTATTCGATGAAGTGTGAAGGGCGGCCGGATTTATTAGTTTAGTTCGCGCTAGTTAAACTCACGTGCTCCCGTGATGATATCAGTTTCATCAAAGGTTATTGAGTAACCCAATTAACAAAGGGGGTGCTCTTACTTACATTGCCTTCAATAGGACAGCTCTAGACAGCGCATCGCTTTTGAAAATAAAGCGGTTCTTACCTGAAAAATTAAAGAGAAAACATTAGTCACAAAAACAACAGCCGTAAAACAAAATTAAGCAAGAAGTATACAATCAGAGAGCCACGAAATTAGTCCGAATTTTAACGAAAGTACTGATAAAACTCTCGCCCTATATTAGTCCCGGCGGGCGCGGGCGGGCTATTACACAACTTTGCCCCATAAAAGTTAAAGGGTACATTACGGCAAGTAATAGGATAGGAGTAGAACGGAGCCGGCCCTAGCCGCCTCCTGATGTCGATAGTGGTGCCGGCTTCCGACTGTTGCTAGTTTATTCCCGATACGTCAAGACAATCCAATCTACCTCACAAATTGAATTCGGCGGCGGCGGTCTGATTTGACCTTTTTTCCGTAAAAAAAATATCGATAGAACTTGCTATCCCGTTACTCATTCGAGATCATTGAATACGAAAATCAGCTGAGTAAATGCAAACAAATGACTCTCTCGGAATTATAAATTCTCACCTGTCAGCTGATCATTAATCTTGTGCGCCTTTTACGTTGTCGAAACAAGTTTTTCGTGTAAATATTACTTTGTGTGTATCGGTGGGGTCAGAGGGTCGCCCGTGAGCCCGTGACACAGGTAAACGGTATCAGTGACGAAATAATAACAAGATTGATGACGCACAAGCACCTACCAATATGAATGGGAGATAATTTAAACTTTTATCGATTACGCAATACATAGGACGATACTGAAAATTCTAGTGCCCATAGGTAAGCAAATTGTGGAAAAGCGAAAAAATAGACAAATTTTATTAATACAATTGAAACCATCATAATTTTGTAGAATAACATTTTGTATCATCTACTGAGTAAGAGTATTACTTTTGCATCGAGTAAAGCTTCACTTGGGAGCTTACGAGTAATGGATACAAACACTGCAAACTCTGAAGAAATTATATTCTGCGTAAGAACTTCTCTAACTAAGTTTGCTAACAATAGGAGGGAATCTTTGTGTTGCATAAATGCATATTTACGCAAAATCCTGAATACATGAATTTACTTACTCGATGGTCTAGATACTAATTTTGAAATATGAGTATCGCATTGCTACCTATCAATAGAATCAGCCCGATGATTTATTTTAAAGTTAAAAACGTAGTATATTTTGTAGGGAGTTTGTAATAACTCACTAACCTATACTATAAATACACAAGATAGAACATTATCTCAGGTTCTTTATCACGGCTTCTTCGTATTAAAATTCATTTTATTTATCTTTGTGCACCGTTACGACGCTGTTCCTGAGCATATTTCTCAATTTACTTCGGCGCGCAGGAGGATTAGTCAGGTGTATTCCACGTTTTGTTTTTAATGTGAGTCCATTACTTTTATGATCCGATTTGTATTACTGCGTTATTAGGATAAGTGTTTATTGGTAATAATGAACTACTACCCGTGTTAGGATATTAACCATTAAATTTACGTACGAATAAGATTAACGGTATGATTATTATAATCATAACAACTAACTGAGAAAGTTCCATCACAAATGACGTTTGAACTTGCAAGCACCATAATATCTCTGCTACTATGGGAAGTTTGACAGCAAACCACCAAAACATCTGGGGAAAGTGGTTCAACCACTTCCGTTCCTGTCCGGGACCACTCGGTGATCTACCACGGACGGTAGAACCAGTCTATCACATATCACATACCTACTACATGTATGCTCGTACCTAGCTCATGAAAGTGGAATGGCAACCTTTTTAGACTTCCGTGCAGATACACTTTCACTGCTCCGGGCAACGATCTAAGTTTAAGCTCTGTTTGATGTGTCACCGCATGTTTGTGTGATATCATCTAGCGGTATGATAGGCGCCGAAATGTCTTTCTCGCAAATACCTACTAATTTTATCAAATGTGTTCACTGTGTATGAAGGCTTCTAACTAGGGTTTACGACTTCAATATTATACTCAAACTCCGCAGACAGTTTTCGAAGAAAAATATAAATTAAATAGACTCGTCGCTTTTCGGAAATTTCATAAAAGCTCTTTGCTGTCATTTCAATGGCAATTTTCACGGTAAATGTGAGCATGAATACTAAACAATATTCCGACAACCCGGGCCACAAAATAGGACGCCTGGTAACGTCCAAGATTAGAAGTAAATACAAAGGTCGCTACGTCATAGTTCTTATATCATTGTATTACGATATTACGAACCATTGGGCATCCAGTGATGCGATTAGGTAGTAACGAGCCCTACGCCCTGCTGCAGTGGGGACACTTCTACTATCCATTTCGTCGCACTTCGACCCGATTGCCTCAATTAGCAGATCTCGGGTGTAATGAGATGAGAGTAATCATTATCTCATGCAGCCATTCTTTGAGGCCGCCTCCCGCCCAAGGCGTTGCCGGCTCCAAACGAAGTATTAAAACACTTCTTTGGATTATCACTCAATTTATTCAGGTGCTTAATTTGAGTGGCGATTCCACTTTAAGTCTAATTTATTTTTATTTCTGTAGGGAGGAGCGAGCTTTGCGGATTTAAATTCACTTTTTTAGAGCACCCTGTTTTCGTATGCGACAGTTGCGGTAATTTTATTTTGTTGGTTTTTAGAAGTTACAAATTTATAAAGAAATTTAGATACAAGTACCTTTGTCATGAACAATTAGATAGTCAAAACTTAGAATAGACGCAGGGTAGCATAAAATATTCGTTTTGATAGAACAATGAGAATGTAAATTTTCATAGAAACTGCGGTCTAGTGTATCCGACAAGGGGTAGCTCGACCTCCGCGACAACCCTGCCGTATTTATAGTCTTTACCTTGCTTCAATAGAATAATTATGTAACTTTATAGAAGACTGAATTTAATTTACATTCTTGCCCGCGATACCTATTAAGTCTACTAAAATTCATCAGGACGTACTTCCCGTAATTGCTTTGTTCATGCGCTCAGGAATGAAGGTTGTATCTGATATAAGTTAGAAAGAAGTTGCATTTATTGCTAATATTTTGGTGGATGGTGTACGTAAAACAAGTAAAAAATAATTCACTGTTGGATGAACATTCCTCTGAAAAGTAGACCCATAATTCAGCTGCCACTACTTACCACTACCACCAACCACACATATCGAGAAAACCACACACATGCAGAAACTTTATCCCTCCCAACCCAATATAATAGAATATTTAAATCATCAGTCCAAAGGACCTTATACAGGATGTTGCAAAAAGGGTATACTAAGCCGAAACCTACATGTGCAGCATATCTGTGCGGTATATCTAAGCCCAACACCCTGTAGGTACCTAGATACAAGTAACAACTATAGATTTTTGTACCTAAAGTTAACAATGAGTATGGTAAACGAACAAAGCAATACATAATTCCAAAAATTTTTAACAAAATGAGTGACGCAACTAAAAGTGTAATACCATTTAAGTTTGTAATAATGAAAAAGCTGCTTAAAAGTCATTTTTTAAAACAGTTGTGAACCGTTATTATTACTCGTAAACTATAATGTTTATTTTATCTTATATTGTATCCGCACAGTTTACTAAGTTTTAACTTAGATGTTAGATGTTATTTGTAGGCTTTGGTATAATGGCTAGTTATGTATAAATATTTTTTTTTTTCTAGAGTGTATCTTCCCCGAGAAACAGTACTGCTGTTTGGGGTATAATGTATGTTTTTATTGTATTATTTGATGAATAAACGTTTTTCAAACAAACAAACAATATGCCCGAGTACGAAACTCCCAGAGTAAGTTATAACGAGTTACATGTGTATCGGCGACGGAAGCGGGATGCATATCAAACTCACACTGTGACGTCATTCGTCCCCGAATTGGCATCAACAATAGATACTTGAAGATTGGGAGTCCACGCCGGCCGCCGCGACTGGAGTCTTACGAAAAATCGGGAACTAACCTAGCCTATCATACATTACAATATTACAATGTATAAGTGCAGCCAATGAGTTAATAATACTACGTTGAAAACAACACCTGACCGCTTTCGAAAACGTCAGTGAAGGCGCAGATGAATCATCATCATCACGACCCATTACGTCCCCACTGCTGGGGCACGGGTCTCCTTCCAATGAAGGAAGGGTTTAGGCCTAGTCCACCACGCTGGCCAAGTGCGGGTTGGTGGACCCCAACACAAGCAAGCTTGTGCTGAGAGAGTTGTCGGGTAAGTGGGCAACCCAACTGTCAGATTTTTTCAAGCCGCCCGAAGGCCTCTGACTAGGCTTAACGACTGCTGCCGAAGCAGCAACCGGGACCCACGGCTTAACGTGCCGTCCGAAGCACGGAAGCGTCCAGAAAAGCACCACTTGAAATTGGTCACCCATGCAATGGCTGACCGTGTCAGTTGTTGCTTAACCTTAGCGATCAGTTACGATCACTAAGGCCCGCTCGACTACGGACGCTTCTGCGCAGATGAATACAGATCCCAAAAAGGTTTCGTACCTTCGAAGGAGGGGTTATAAGGGTGGTAATAAGCGTTAACAGAAAAAATATAGAAAGCTCTCCAAATTTCAAAAAAACAACAAAGTAACACCTTGTTATTTTGCTCACTGTACCTACAAATATTGTATGTACATCATTTTCTGTAGCTACATTAAATAAATGACAATTTATGACGATCCATAGCAAGTCTATGTTCCGATTCAAACTTAATTACATAGAATTATTCAAACTAAACATTGATTAATCAAACCACTCGAATCAATTCAACGAGAGATATCAGAATTGCTCAGAGGTACCCGTAAGTAAACAGTGGGCAACTTTAGTGAAAATTTGAATTAACAATAGGTAACGGAAATTTGCGTAGGTACCTAGTTAACTACATTTGATGGGTTTACCTTTTTTTTATCCACAGGCCTGAAGGAGGGCTGTGTATGAAACATGTTTAACCTTCTCTTATTTTAATATTAATTCATATGTGTTATAACAAGTTAATTGCACAGTGTGTAAATTACTACTACTTATGTTTGACTTAATAGGTCACAGCTCACTAGAGGCACGTGGTCATAACATGGTCTCGAACTCTGCCATTTCAAGGATCAAGACTTGTCAGATCCGTTTACATACTCGAGCTATAAACCTACAGTTAGATTCCGAAACGTCCGTCCAATCGTAACTTTTGATTAAAACCAGCAGACACCGTGAGCACGGAATCGACCCCCCATATCTCTATTTGAACACCAGCTAGTCCCGCCACGTGCAGATTGGAAAACTATGATCGAGATCGATGTTTAAACAACTGATTAACCCGGCGTCCGGATCAAAAATTAATCAAGCTTTAAACATTGTCACTGAATTTTAATCCGCTCTGTAAAATATCTAGTGTTTGTGTGCGCTGTACGTAAAGTAAGGTATACTTGTGAAGGTTTAATTTGAAGCACTCAGTAAATTGCTATGGAGATATTTAGCTCAACGCCATTTTAATAAAACTAAAACATGCTACCGAGTCGAATGAAGGCTCAAAAATTCCCTTGCAAAGCTGTAATGCGCAACCGTAAAACGGGTGCATCTTTGAAATACGATTCCAATCGAGTAAAGTGACCAAACATCCCGCATTTTGTGGGACGAGTCCGTCCGCATTTTAGATCGGGAATCGGAAACTCGGCTGCATTCGAGCAATTTCGCATTCGGGATATCCCACCGAAGGGTTACGTGTTACGTTACCCCATACATATGTAGATATCGGGATAACAGTGCTCATTTTGTGCGCGGAAATGAAATTGTGTTGCGGTGGCACATGCCGATACGTACTGCGGGCACGCGCGAGCCAACACTCAAGAACACCGTCTTATTACAACTTACGACTAAAATCTGATCTGAGACCTGATTCTCATATGTACAAATTTGATAGAATTGAGTCGCAGTCTCACCATAATCTCCAAAATTTTGGTGTTCAGGTACACCAACTGTCATAAATAAACAAGTCAATGTGCATCATGACGGTCATGGATTTAGTGGAGATTATGGTGAGACTGAGGCTGCGACTTTATTGAATCAATTTTGTACTTATGATAATCAGGGCTCTGGTCTTATGGAAATAACTGGTATATCGAGCTACTTCGTAAAATTGCATTGATATTTTCTGAGACAAGGATATGGCTAGGCGTATATCCGTAATCGTTGATCGTGAATCCACAATAGCCCCTTCGCTTCTGTTCGAACTGTTTCTGTAACATGGACCAAGATTTCTGTAATTTAGTAGTAACTGTAACTGATGTATTTAGGTTTATTGATAGTTGTGATGTGATAGATACATTATTTTGGTCTCATTTTAGCTAAAGCTTTTTATATTCTTGCCTCAACCTAAAGCACAGAATAATAACTAGTTAGTAAAGTGCACCTATACCTGGATCTTTTATTCGACGGAATTCTGACAGTTATCTACTTTTGACATGTCAGGGATCACAAACCTTTTTTGGCTGAGCCCTTTTTTCAATACGAGTCTGGAGGGCCACTACCAAAATCAAACGAACGAACGAACAAGAGCTCGGCTCTATCTCGTTGTATTAAGCGTGCCGATTGCGTGACAATTCTTGTTCGTTCGTTCGTCGATTTAGAGAGTGACCCCCCTGAACATCTAAGTCTAAACTACTCTATACATTTTATTTGTTAGTGAATGTACCTATCCATTTTATTAAGTGCGGCGCTCCAAATTAAAAGGGGATATACCTACGGTGAGTAATAATTACGTCCCTTTACATCACAAAAATAATATACTTAATTAAAGTATAAATGAATAAATAAAGAAAAAATATAATTGATTATTAAAATATCTAATCGATTATTAAATAATAATAAGAGCGGTGGTAGCTCTGGCGGGTAAGCGCCCGCTTCTCACGCAAGAGATGCGGGTTCGAATCCCGGCGCTGACATGTACCAATGAGTTCTTTTAACTTTAAGTACAATGTATACCATCGCTCTTACGGTGAAGGAAAACATCGTGAGGAAACCTGCATATCTAGATTTAGCACATCTAGATATGTGAACCCACCAACCCGCAGTGGACCAGCGTGGTGGGAAATGGTCCAAGCTTAGGAAGGCAGTTTAGACCTTGGGGATATGCACAAAGGTTCCACTCGAGAGAGCCAGGTGCAGGTACTTACATCCCCAAAGAGAATAGAATAGAACAGTGTTTTTCAACCTGTGGGTCGCGACCCCCCGGGGGGTCGCGAAGCTTCTGTAGGGGGGTCGCCAAAGGGCGAAAAAACTGGGAACTTCAGTAAAAAAAACAATAAAGATTTTATAAAGACAATATTTAAAAAACAAAAAAAAAGTACTTTAAAAATACTTTTACTTAAAATTTTCTTAAATGCGAAGGTTGAGCTTGTTTTTTATCAATTAAATTATCCCATCGTGGATCTGTTTTAGTACAATAGACCACATCCACACAGTAAGGCAGATTATACAGAAGACTGAAGAGTATAATCAGCCTATCTGTATCTAGCCTTTGTGGACTATGAAAACGCCTTCAACTCCATCGAGACCTGGGCAATTTTGGAAGCGTTGCAGAGATTTCAAATCGACTGGCGCTATATCGAGGTGTTGAGGAGTCTGTCTGAACGATGCCGTTGGACAATGGACATGGCATATGTATAAATGGCAAGTACATGTCACACCTATATGCTTCGCGGATGACATCGTTATTATGGCAGAATCTCTGCAGGAACTCAGCTGGATGATAGAAGTGGCCTAAATGCTGCTTCCCAACGTGTAGGCCGGGGTCAAAACTTGGACAAGAAGAAAGTCATGTACAATGCTCACATCGAACCGGAGCCGATGATCGTTGGTGAGGCAACAATCGAAGTTGTGCAAGTATATGTCTACCTCGGGCAGACTAACTTCGTCAAGGAGGCTGCAAGGCGCATCCAACTGGGTTGGGCTGCATTCGGGAAACTTCGTCAGCACATATTCTCATTGGCCATCCCTCAGAGCCTGAAGACTAAAGATTTCAACCAGTGCGTCCTGCCAGTGATGACGTATGGTGCAGAGACGTGATCACTGACGGTAGGACTAGTCCACCGATTTAAAGTCGCTCAGCGTGCTATGGAGAGCTATGCTTCGGGGCATCAGAAATTAGGTTTCCCGTCAGTCAGAGGATTAAGATTACTGACATAGCTGTCAAAATATGCAAGCTGAAGTGGTAGTGTTCTGGTCATTTCTGCCGAAGAACCGATAACCGTTGGGGTAAACGTGTTCTCGAGTATCTATGTCGAAAAATAAACGAATTTCATTTCATTTCAGTATAGACCACGAATAGGCAAATTAACGTACCGTTTATAGACGACGACTACAAGTATTTATTTTTTGTAAAGCCAGGTATTTTGTCTTTTTCATTTCACCCTTGAAAAGTTTTATTCAAGATATTTAAATGCTCAAAAAATTCAGAAAGAAAAGTTTATTTCGAAAATGAAATTCCGGTTCGCAATGACATTAGTCGTATGTACATGGCCACACGTATCCAATGTGTGTAATTGTAAAATAATGTGTTTTTAAATCCCATAAATATGTACTCCTTCGAATCCTATTCATGGAGACCATAAATACGTTGTATGGAAGAAATATTGGGAATACATACATACATGATAAAAAACCGAAAGGGTCAAGGGGGTCGCGAAATATTTTTTTATACCAGGGGGGTCGCCTCATGAAAAAGGTTGAAAAACACTGGAATAGAATATCTAATCATTATTAATACTAACCGATTATGATGATACTTAGACTGCTCAATGTAAGCCATTAAAAAAATTAATAGTGGCAATTGGTTCAATCGTTTCGGAGATATGCGTGGACAATTATTATAAACATACATACATCTATAAAATTTTGCAAGTATATTTGTTTGTTGTGCAGTCCCAATAATCTTACATAAGTACCTACATACAAGTATGTACCGAATAAATAATCTTTTTTTGAAATTGATTAAAAAGGTTTACTATCCCTGAATTTAGTAGGAAGTGATGCCAGCTAAAGAATAAAATAAAGTAATTAATATGAATTCCATACATTATCTGTCATTTTATTTTTTTATTGCCCAGAAATGGATCCAAATTTTACCTTTTTTCGGTTAAGAGCTTTTTAAGTAGCATCACTTTTGAAATGTCAGAATTCCGTCGAATAAAAGATCCAGGTATAGTAGACTCCGCAATAAAGTTTACTGCAAGTCTTTGTGAACTACAACCTACAACTCTATAAAAGTTACCCGCAAACACAACAATAAAGCCAATAACGAAAAGAAATAACCTCCGTAGATAAGACAGATGACATTCGTACAGGAAGCTTCCTTCCTGTGACCGCCTCGCTACTTCATCATTTGTCCAGAGGGAATTTATTAAACTCCCAAGGAGAGGAAAAGATTGATGCCCGAAAATGCGAATTATGATTTCAGCCGGTCTGTTAAGAATTATTTATTGTTGCCCTGCAAATGCCACTTCGGTTTTCGCAAGCTTTTTTTTTTGCACCTCCAGAATTGTAAAAAATATTCTCTAAGGGTAAAACGCTTCTTGGTAGTTTCCACTGATGTTCTTCAAGTGTTCTCTTTACTTCAATCAAAACGGTACTAGTTAAATGTTAACTATTATGTTAAGCAATTCAAAGAAATCGTCAGTCTACTTAAAAATAATAAGTTAATTACCAAACATAGTAGCTACATGTTTTCCTTTTTTTCTTTAGATCGTATATACCATACATCTCCCTAAGTCACGGGTTGGAATAAATTAGGTAAACAATTTCGACAACATTAAAGAGCAAGTCCCACGGGTCCCTCAAGGCCCCAGTTTTCTATTTGTATTAATATTCATAGCTCATTGGAAAATAAAATAGGGGATCCAATTACTCGGTACGCGAGGTGTTATATAAAAGGGGTAATAGTCAAAGAGCCACGAACTAAATCATTTAAATACACACTCAATCCCTTGCCACTATCGATGTAAATCGGTTGTAAATTACCATAATTGTAATGTGACATCCTTTGTAATGCGACCATCAAGTATGCAGAATCAATCAAAGAAATGTAAAATCAATTGTAAATAAATTTCATTAAATACACTCACGAGCAAAGAAACAGTTCGACTTACAAAATTCCGACACAAAATGGCCTCAGTTTTTTTAAACATTGAATGGGAAATTTGGACAAATAATTACGTTTATTCTGGTGCGCTTTTAAATGTAGCTCAATATTGCAGAAGGCGACATTGAGGTAGGATTTTCCGTAGAGGAATTATTTGGTGCTTTTTCACTGGAACTTTTTCATTGCTAGTGAGTGTATGTAGAAGTACCATCCCAAAACTCTCTTTTATTTACGTAGCAATAATGCATTGAAGGTGCACTAATGCACTGTAGGTTATTCACAAAGCCACTATACAAACTGACAATGGTGTCTAACATATAAGCACTTATTCAGATATTTAAGTAGGTACCTTATTACGATTTTTAAAATATTAAAATACATTCACGTTTATTTAAAGGCCGAGAGCGACCTTGGCATTCAGATTAAACTGAGTTAAATGTCAAGCTAACATTGTCTCGTGACTTCAATACTAAAGAAGGGTTGTCCCTTCTGAGAAACTGAAACTTCTGAAAGTTAAAATAGGTAGATAAAAATATTAGAACGCAAAATTATCGCAGTCAGTTGCAATATGCAAAATGCCTCTTACATTTAAGCCTTCAAACTTTATTCCTAATATAAACTTGACCGAAATTGCTATAATAACATACCCCATTACCCATTATTACCTTCCTATTTGGATAACGCTAGGTAACATTTACATTTTGCGTTTGAAAGTATCACAGAGGTCACTTTGGCTTACGAAAAACAAAGTTTCGGAGCGGGGTGGACTCTATTGCGGCGTTCCGGGTCTCGTTCGTTAGTTTTTTGTCAAGCGAGAGTAACCATTCAGCAACTTCACCGGAATTGGCAAGGTTAGTCTTAATAAATTAAATATGTAAACGACAAATTGCAGTCTTATGAACTCGAAATGCTGAAAAATATATTTATAGCAGTTATAATTACTTAATAGTAGATTTTATCTTCATGAGTAGCTGATTAACAAGTCTAGATGTAGCTAATTACGTTGGAAGGCTACTGATGAAAATTTCATTCAGTGGCTGCTTAATTTTCTTCCTCTTCAAAATGCTTGTTGTGTTATTTTATTTACTGTTTAAATTACAAATAATAAGTAGGTACTTACCACATTTTACAAGAAATATCTAAAACTGAAAGGAACGCTGTGCGCCTCTTTTAGTCATAGGTATTACATGTAACATCATGTCACATCATAAATGACTTCAGATTGTTTTAAACATTATATAATAGGTACATTGTTTTGTGCCTACACTTAATTCCGCTTATGTTAATGTTGAATTGAATGTATATTACTATCTTATCCTATATTTAAATTAGAGTTGCGCTGTCAAGTTTCAAGTCATAATTTTTAAATACAAAGGATTACTAATCAATGCCTAGTCATCTAGTGTTTATGTTAATGCTAATTAACTACAATTTCATTAGGTAAGTGCTTGTATTATGTGACTACTTCTACCTTGTACCTACTAAGTAACATAATATCATATCAGACATCCTCCATTGATTCCACTCACGAATCGAATCAAGCCAACTAAATAGACAGAATCGTGACCAGTATTCAGTTGTTATTTCCTACAATATTATTTTGTTATACAATATTAAGTGTGGGAAATAAGTGTATCGTGCAAGGTTGTTTAGTGTAAGTATATATATGATGTGAGGCATACTGAATGGCTGATGATGTACTAGTTGGCAGTTGTCACTGGTAGCATTGTTTTTAAATAATAACGCTGACTGGTGTGGATACGGATAGCGCTATTGCATTAGTTTAATTAAAGGTGTAAACTCTAGGCGTTTTTTTCCCATACGTCACGACAACACATGATCTATTTGGTCACGTTATCCAAGTAATACACATCGTCACGGCTGTCCGAAGACAATACCACTGATGTCGTGATGTTCAGCTCAGGCTCCGGTCTACAAGTGAACGTCAAGGTCGAACCTCACATACTTGGACAAAGAACACTTCTATTCTCCTATCCTAAATCCTCTTAAGTTTATTTAGGAATGTATTTATCAACATTAAAGTCAGAACATAAGAAAAATTACACCGACTTATCTACCAATTAACTAACTCACGGGAGATTTATAAAAACCTGGAAAAGAACAAATGTATTCAGAGAACTTGTCAGCCATAAATTCCCACTCACATGTTTGTTTTTATTGTGACTTCAAGTTAAAGCCTATAAACGCTTAGTCAAATTAATGGAGTCCACTTAAAAGGCCTAGAGAATAATAAAACAGTGATACTGAGAAATGTGTAGTTTATACGAAAGGTCAGGTCGGCGGCATTCCTCGCGTCCCCTGCTGATTGTGCAAGCGCATGGCATCTCACGAAGGTACGGTCAGCCTCACGAGTAGCTGTACACTTTGTACATTCTCTTATTCATACGCCGTCTACGTTTTAATGAATGAATAAGCGGATTTTTCGTTCGACAGTGCAGAAATAGTAACACTAATGAAGCTGACTGTACCTAAGCTGCCGCCACCGCCGCCTCATTTCCGATTCTCCCCGACTCGATACAACACGATCGTGATGAAGAAAGTGGTCGGCGGCCACCTGGCGCTGCACACTCGATTACGTCGATCGAGAGAAAACGCCGATCTTCACGGTCAGTTGAGCCCGGATCCGATGGATGCAACAAATTCACGAATGTGCACGTTAACCTGCAACGTATAAGATCGAGAGTTACGCCGCTACTGTTGAAATATTTGATGACCAGTACCTAGTGATAGATTCAATCGTTAGTTCACAATGACATCTGAACACTATACTTTCAGGATGTAAGGGTAGCCATTGAAAGCCAAAAGGGTTATACTTACTAGTAATTTAAAATAAAATTATAGCACTTTTACAGTAAAGAATTCCAACGTGAGATGTGTGTCCTTCCTTTGCCTTATATTACATATTTTTTGCATAACTCCTATGCCTATGCCTCCTATGCGTATACTAGATAATCTTATTTTGATGTCAACGCTTCTTTGTTTCTGTAAGAGATACCCAACTCGGTCGGCATTCATCAGCAGTATTCCCAGTCGATGACAACTTTGCTGTTAAGCCAAAACCGTTATTGATTCCATAAACAGACGCTAACTTTTGTGTTTAAGTTAGCATTTAGTTGTGAGAACTCTCCGATCGACGCCAGAGACAATCAAACTAGATCAAATTAGTTAACAACAGATATTTTGCATTCAGGCTCCATTACAGCCGACCGCAGCCGTAACTTCGCCGAAACGTAATTTTAGCCGTGGAATATCCGTGTAACGAATTCCATTAAAAAGTTTAAATTAAAACATTTTAGCGCGTAACACCTTAAGAACGTCGGGCAGCAATCTGAGGAGTGAATCATAAAAGTGACGCGCACAAAAGTTTTGGTTTATCACTGCAGAGAATGGGCTTTTAAAAAGCTTAGTTGTGTTTGGAACGCTTTATCCAGTGGCGGGTTAGTAGGTGTAGATAACGGTGCTAGCGTCCGACACGTAGGTAACGGTGCTCGGACCCTGAACGCTTGTCATTACAACTCAAGTGTTGGAATCCCGCCGTGCCCAGAATCCAATCAAGTGTTAAAACGTTGGAAATAAACAACATACCTCCTAGTTAAGCGGACATAGTTCGACGAATACGTTTAGTGGAATGCGCCGCCACTGCCGCGAGCGGTTATACCAATAATGGTGATTGCTAAAACTCATATAATACATACTGATTGCTTGTTTATTTACTCTGTCAGATGTTAATTCGACATTCCGTTGGTGCATTACGTATTGCAAAAGTTATGAATAATGGCAATTTGAAACTGTGTAGAGACGTTAAACATTGTGAAACTAAACAACAATTAATGCAATTCCAATTTGCAACGTTGTTAACAGTGTTGAGTACAACAAAGCGCCACATATTTCCCGAAGGTGGCGTTGCCGTTGTCGTTTTATTTGCAACGTTACTCGCAACGTTACGCGCAGGAAACGTGCAACGCCTCTCAATGGAAACTTAATTACACACTCATATTTTTAATCTCGTTCCTTAGCCATGTGAAGGTATTAGATTTTATAATGGAGATCTTTTGTTGAGTTTACACTTTCAAGAAAAATATAGAGGTTTTGCTTTGTGTTTAATAAATCCTTAGGTGTAAAATAATTAGTAGCCTTCCGGGAAAATACCTAAGAGGAAGTGTGTTTTTGTAAGCAATTAAAAGTACCTATTGGAACTCTAGAATGTAGAACTGACGGTTTTATCCGGAATAGATCATTCAAACTTATTACTTTTTGTGGAATCATCAAATTTGCGCTATACCTACATAAATATACACAGTAAGTATGTAGGTGCGGCGTCAGGTATGTAGTACCCCTTTACGGATACAACATAAGTATTTAATATCAATTTTATTGCCGACATCCTTACAGATACTTCTAGGTACCTAGGTATATTCTTGGATATTATGATTAATGTGAAAATGTGGTGTCATTAATTTGGTAGAGATAGTTAGAGGATCAGTAACTAATATAATGACCGCTCTGAATTTCATACCCTTTATAATTCACAAAATTCACGACTTTGAAATACTTACGCAATTTGACCCAATGTTATTGTAACTGAAGGGTCACTACAGCATTTTTCACTTCAACATTGCGCTGTTACTCTAACCACGACTCTATCTCGTTGTATTAGGCCCGGGTCTCCTATTTACGCCGTAGTTCGCGTCCAGCGTCACGCCGTAGGCCGCGTCACGATGCTCACTATAGAAATGTACTGATGCGGTCTCCCTCACACGCCGACGTTGGCGCGTAGATGTAATGAGCATCCTGACGCGGCCTACGGCGTGACGCTGGACGCGAACTACGGCGTAAATAGGAGACCCGGGCCTTAATCGTACCGATTGCATGAACGCACACGTTCATCTGTTTTTTGTCATGCTAAAGTAACCCTCCTGACCATTGAGGCAGCTGGTCAGAGTGCAGAGGTTGAGCAATTAGTCTGGCAGCCGTGAGACCCGGGTTCAGTCCCGGCTGCGACAGCTTGTGTAATTGCTTGCTCTGCGCCTATACCGACTGTACGTGTCCCATTGTTCTAGCTAGACAAACCAACGTGTAGGTGTACGTATGTAATAGAGTTGAAATTATTATTCACGAGTATGTATGTAATCATAATATGTGGGGACATCTCACACACGACCATCTGACCCCAAGCTAGTCAGAGCCTGTAGTGTGGGTATTGAACAGCTGATATATCTACACAGATACATTATTATGTCTTGAAGTTAAAATTATGTCCACAGTTAATCTACACGGTGTAAACATAGGCATTGATGTTGATTCTGAAGGCAGAAATTCTAATTTTAACGCTGTCAAACTTAAAAATTTGCTAGCATAAAAGGACATTTACGGAAACAATCATAGAGTAGAACTGTAAACAAAGAAATTAAGGTTTTGACAGCTCTAAATTTAGAATTTCTGCCTACAGAATCGACATCATTATGTATTTCTAGACTCGGCATGCATCTTAAGCAAGGACACGTGAACTGTAGAATAATTGGTGCAAGCGACCGTGCCATATCTACATTATTCCCCACGCTACGCTTCACGATTCGTGCCGTTCTTAATCCAAGTACTTAATTACTTTCGAATTAATAACATGTTATTATAATAAGTGATAAGGATCTACCGCAACTGTAAACAACCATAAAATCTTCAGAAACTCGGTCATAATCACAATGCATGTATAATGCATTAAGGTCAATAACCCTTTGACCGATGCGTTTTTAAAACAATCATCCAAAATTGCAATTTTACAACAGTTTAAAATTGCATCAAGCAAAATCAATTTGCAATGTTTGTGTATTAAAGCGACACGGCGTGCGGGCACGCACAGTGGGTCAAAAATGATAAATTCGGACATTCGTTTTTATCAAAAAAAATATTTTACTCTTATTAAAAGATTCAATAAATAGTTAGGTAAAACTTATACCTACATTTTCTCAAAAAATAATATTTATTTATAAGTCACAGTTCAATAAGCGTTAAAAAATGAAATTTGATAAATATAACGTCCGCGTTTAGTATTTTCGACCCACTGTGCGGCGGCGGCGTAATTCCGAAATCGGCGTTGCAGAATGTCTGATAAAAATTGAAAGTGTTCCGGAGATTATAGAGTATTATCTATTGTAATTTGATAGCAACCACAACGTGACTGCGTTACACTGTTCGTGACGGCGACGGTTGCGTTTTTGATCGATCAGCTCAATTTCCAAACTATTTCGATGATGTTATAGCTTGGCGCAATCTATAGTAGCGTCAAGTTTATTGTTATATAATATATGGTAGGTATCTAAGCAATAAACTAACTAGGTATCTATTGTGTATGTAGGCACTGCACGTAATTAAATAAAAAGTAGATAGAACGATCACTATCCTAAAATATAAATAAATAAAATATAAACACCTTGTACTAATGTACTCCCTTGCGGGGTAGGCAGAGGTGCATTGCTGCACCCACTTCGCCAGTGTTTATGTTAGTCCCAATGTAATAGGGGGCGGGCCTATTGCCATTTTACGGGCACATCTAAGACCCGAGAACAAATATCTGTGTTTAAACAAATATCTGCCAATTGCCCCCCTCATGTACGGCGCCAGACTCTGTGCCCTCAACAAAAAGGATGGGGGCATAAGACCCATCGCCGTTGGCTCCACCCTCAGACGTATAGCTTCCAAAGTCTGCTGCCGTCAAATTCTACCAAAGCTAAGCACCTACCTGCAACCCCTCCAACTCGGCTTCGGCTCCAAGGGAGGATGCGAGGCCGCAGTCCACGCACTGCGGACCTATATCGAACACGACGGTGGCGAGGTTGTCCTCAAAGTCGACATCAAAAACGCATTCAACTCAATAGACAGAGGTACATTCCTAACTTAAATAAAAGAACTCACACCAGAAATATATCCATACCTCTGGCAATGTTATTCATCCCCATCCAATCTCATCTACAATTCAAATCTCATCCACTCCGAAGTCGGCTGCCAACAAGGCGATCCGCTCGGCCCCGCCATCTTCAGCCTCGCCATCCACAAAACGATATCCTCCCTGAAGTCGAAGCTGAACATGTGGTACGGTCAGGTGCAGAGAAACCTGACCCCCCGCTCATAGTAACAATGCTTCTGAGGGGGTCAGGTGTCTCTGCCCCTTACTGTACCTTGACGACGGCACTCTGGGAGGCGAGTCTGACACCGTGCTCGACGACCTCCGTACACTCACGGACAATATGAGGGAAATAGGCCTGGAACTCAACAGCTCTAAATGCGAAATTTTCATCCCATCACATATATCCGAAGCGAGAAAATCGATAATCATCCAACGCTTCAACTCATTAGCCCCCAATATTAAAATACTAGACGAGACATCTCTGCGCCTCCTCGGAGCTCCCATCCATGAACAGTCAATTAACAACTTCATATCTGAAAAAATCAACTCTTTCACCAATAAAATCCCACACCTCCTCAAAATAAGTAAACACATGGCTTTTCAAATAATCCGGTACTCACTGTTTGTCCCCAACTTCACATACATACTAAGATGCAGCCCCATTTTCAAAAACAAAACAATCCTTTCAGACATAGACAACCTAATACAAAATTCACTCAGTAAAATATTAAACCTACCATTCAGAAACCGCGACTGGCTCCAGGCCTCTCTACCCATCCGTTTCGGCGGCATCGGTGTCAGAAAGGTGTCGGATGTAGCCCTACCCGCCTTCTTGTCTTCAACCCACAGCACACTGGCCTTGTATAATAAAATTATTCACCCATCCTTGGGTGTTTCTGAGGTCTCGTGCTGTGGTGAAGCCAAGGAGGCATGGCAATCGATCTGCCCTGGTGAGGCACTGCCCGAAAACCCGCACTCGCAGCGTCTGTGGGACGAGCCCAAATGCCTGTCTACAGGAAGACACCTGCTCGAGACGAGCCCCAACAACACAGAGAGGGCAAGACTCCTGGCGACGGCAGAACGCGAGTCAGGCCTCTGGCTCCATGTCCTGCCCTCGCCGAAGGTGGGAACCTTCCTCGACGACAGGTCTTTCCAGACGGCGATCGGCCTTCGGCTTGGCATGAAAATTGTCCAGCCCCATCACTGCCCGTGCGGAGCGGAGGTCAACCAACTTGGCCACCATGGCCTCTCGTGTAGACGCAGTGCCGGCCGCCTGTCCCGCCACGCCGCACTGAACGACATCCTGCGCCGGGCCCTTGTGTCAGTCAACACCCCGGCGGTGCTGGAACCTGCCGGTGTCATCCGCGACGACGGAAAGAGGCCCGACGGGATGTCGCTCATTCCCTGGGCACACGGGAGGTCGCTAGTGTGGGATGCCACGTGCGTCGACACACTGGCGGCGTCACACGTCCCACACACATCCAGGGCGGCGGGAGCGGCGGCTGGTACTGCTGAAAACCTGAAACGGGAGAAATACAGGTCGCTCGACAGCACATACCTATTTCTCCCGTTTGGCGTTGAAACGATGGGGCCATGGGGTCCGGATGCCAAAAGTTTGGTCAAAGAGATCTCTTCCCGGCTCGCAGACGTCTCAGGGGACAAACAAGCCGGGGCGTACCTCCGCCAGCGCCTGTGTCTGGCGATCCTGTTGGGAACCCTCCCACAGGGACCAGGCTTAGAAGGTCTCTTCTACATAATATATAGTTTTAGTTATGTACATAGGCTTAGTTTGTGTAATATATAGGGTAACGTAACGTACCTTGGGACGGTTGTACCTCGGGACATTGATTGTATTTTAAAAACCGGCTAAATAAACACATTAAAATTCTACCCTAGGCATAGTATTTTACTCGCTTGGCAAAACTAGTGAGTCTCGTGATCATACCAGCATCTAGTGTGTGGTGAAGACAGTATAAAGTTTTTTGGAGTTAAAAGTAGCTTTTGTATAGTTTTTTGTGTTGCTTTATCTCATTGAGGCATGCTCAAAATAAAGACATGGATGTCACGTATAACTTTTCAGTTATTTAATTTTATGACATGGCAATTATCTGAAAGATTCCTATTGATTAAAAATAAAGATATTTAAATTTTGGTTAAATATTGCTTTTTTGTACCTTGGGACACGATTAAATTTGTACCTTGGGACACTGTTTCCTATGGCTTTGTAATATGGAAAATGCAAACATCTAAATAACGCCTTATATCTCTGTTCTTATTAGTGCCAGAGTGAAACTAGACAGAAGAGAGATGCAGTAAATAAATAAGAACAGAGATATAAGGCGTTATTTAGAAGTTTGCATTTTCCATAGTACAAAGCTACAGGAAACAGTGTCCCAAGGTACAAACGTGTAACGTACCTTGGGTCAAAACAAGCATTTTTACTTTTATCTTAATTAAATAAAATCTGGCCACACTAAAGCTTAAGCACAAATACTAGTGATAATAGATTATATATCCTACCGAATAAAGAAAATTTCACATTAATATCTTAGTTGTACGCTGCGATAGCTTCATTCAAAGTTGGGGTAGTCGAAAATGTCCCTAGGTACGTTACGTTACCCTACAGTAGGTAGTTTAGTTTGTAACATTCTTTATTATTAGGCTTAAGTTACTATCTCATAATAATATATTGTAAAAAAACCTAAATATAAGCTGCTTATTTATATATTGAATACCTACAATATTATTTATTTATTAATACATTTACTGAACATTGCACCATATGACTAAAAAATATTATTAACCGCAGACGCACATGCATGTGCAGTAATCAGCATAGGAGTGTCCGTTAATGGTGTTTCAATAATCTGCTTATTACGATTGAATAATACAATGAGTCGTCTCGTTCAAAGTGCCTTTATTTTAATACACTCACGGGCAATAAAAAGGTTCCACTGAGAAAGGTACCAAATTACTCTTAAACTGAAAAGGCTAGCTTAATGACGCCTTCTGCGACATTGAAGTACATTTAATAGAGTATCAGGATATTACCAACTAAACACGGTAATATTTTGTTAAAATTTTTAAATTAAATGTTTTTGTAAAATTTGGGGTCGTTTGGTGTCGGCATTTTGTGAGTGGAACTTTTTCATTGCCCGTGAGTGTACCTAATTGGTTTTAGAATCGAACATATTTTTTATAAGCATCACAATCGTTTTACTTTTCACCATGCCCTCTTGCCATGCTGTGATTAAAGACGATAAAGTACAGAGTAATCACACAATATAGCGAGAATATCTAGTTACGGTAACAGAGTAAGCATTCATTAACGAAGCAGTGACTAATTGCAATATTGGACCGGCTGACTCCCGTTTCTAAAGATTTATTACTTGGTAGGAAACGCATCGGTATTTTGTATCCGCGTAGATTTTCCTGTAAATTATTATTACTTTCTGAGAATTTTCATATGAATTAGTTAGCTACCTATTGTTCTATGATATTACCCGTGTACTTAATTGCAAAGGTAAGGTTTCAATACAATAAAGAGGTTTCTAAAAAAAAAAATAATGCATACGTAGACAAATTAAATAATATAAGGTTATAGAAATATCCATTCGGTCGTCATATATCCTTCGTTTGCCATATACTTTGGATCTTTGTGTATAATACAGCTTAAATGAGTTTCAGCTTCTGAGCGAGTTCAGAAAATTCATCAATGAACCATACAGAGTGGGTAATGGTCGGATTAAGATCTGTTTTCGTGCATTATTTTGGTGGGGAACAATCGAATCCATCGAAAGTGGGATGGCGATAAGGCGACCCTCCCCTGTCATTAATCTCATCTCCTTGGCGCGCCAGTCACGCTACGCACTAAAGCAGCAGGAAACGGAACTAAGCTTTACTTTCTTTAATCTACAGACAGACGGACTAGGCATTTGCCTTTATAATGTTCTTGTGTGATTTCAGGCATGCATATGAGCTCGAGTTTACAATATAAAATTGGTCATGTTAATTTGTCATCAGCATTGATGGTTTGTTAATTTGGGAAGGTACAAAATTGTATAGCTATATACCTATATAAGTTAAGTTAATCATAGTATTATAATAAGTACTTATAGCTAATGAATATTATAATAGTAGTAGTAGTAGTGTAGTTTAATAGAAATCTGAAACCTATTTGACTTCGATCAAGGTGGTCCACTTCTCCTATGAATCCATGATAGGTGCTTGCAGCTAATCACACTTATAAAAACACCAATCTTATATCATCTGTTTTTGCGCCGCGCTGTTGTCGTTTGATTGCAATAAACGTAAAAACTCTCTATAACCGTTTTTAGCGAGCCATACCTATCGGATACGTTACAATTCGCAGTTACTGTATCAGCATTATTACTATCACAATAACATAAGTAGTCCATCATAATGACTCGGCATACGTCCACAATGCCGGAGACTCTTTCTGCGAAAGTGGAACGAAAAAGACAAAAAGAATCCATCGAGTGATTGTCATTCTTTAAGGTGCCATTTGGCAGCGGACGATACGTGAGAGACGTCGTATCGCAAAGATACTGCTAGCTTCTATGTATTTCTATCAGATTTCTATAGACATTGTGATCGAGCGTCATGGCGCGGTGGCAATAGGCCGACCATATATGTATATGCCGAAGAACGGATGACCGGTGGGGCAAACGAGTTCACGAGTTGAGACCACGAACAGGCCAGCATAGCGTGGGACGCCCTCCGGCCCGCTGGACCAACGACTTTAGACAGGTGGTCGGTGGTTGCTGGGTGAGGATGATGTTTGTGGCGCTGCTTGGGAGAGACCTATGTCCAGCAGTGGATAACGACTACGGACCGATGATGATGATGATCTCATGTCGCTAGCCGCCAATTAGTACCTTTAAAATACTTAAGATGATCTTAATAGTACTCGTAGATGGACGCCGGCGAGGGTTGTTCCGGTTCGAGATTGGTTCTTGATATCGACTGCTTATTAAACTGAATAAAATATGCAAAGCATTGCCGGAGACGTTTCGGTAGTCAAAGGCAAAGAGTTCTCTTTAAATAGAGGGTGGAGGGCAATTTATACACTTCAACCGGTGTCGTTTAAGGAATAAGTTTGAGGGAAATGTAGGTGGGTAATTCTGAATTTGATGATATGCAAATATGATAATAATTATGGTAATTAAATTATTCCTTTATGAATTATGACAGATGTGTTTTTGATAATTAATTAATTATTTATTGATTAAGTTTATTTGTTTATCGTAATTTTTAATAAAATTTCCAGCATTAACTTAATATGGATTGATATGGTCTTGGTCATTACTCCAGACTTCAGGCCATATTAAAGCTTCCAAATTTATTCCAACTTCTAAATACAATAAAATCAATTTCGTATCTAATCATCATAGAGTTAGCACTTGCCTATTCAACCGGTAGGGGAGGCTGACGTAGTTTGGTCACTCTCTAGTTTTTGTAGCGGTTTGGAACAGAATAAGTTAAGCGTCGGAGCCGCAAACTCAGTTAGCCAGTAAGTCCAGGTGCGGCCTTATTCCGAGGCAGCAGGCGATCTCATTGCGATCGCAAAACTGTCGTTTATCAGCGGCACAGGTGCCGATGACATTTACAAATTTGAGAGCATCGCCGCGGGGAAATCCGAGCAGCGGTCAGCTGCTCAGGAGCGGAAACTGACCAGTCGCATTTAGATGGGTGCGGAAGTTTGGAATGGCATCTAATTTTGGACTATTTTGGAGGGATGAAATGTATTTATACTAACTTGCGACGGCCGTCACAGCCACGTAATAGAAAGCACACATGTCACCGAATATGGTACGCGCTCTTTGCTGCATAATATTTTCGGTTACATTCAGTCCACAAAACGTGTTTTAGGCTTTTAGGAAGCTAACGCGTTTGAGTGTTATAACTATAACACAGAGTCGATCCGACGCGAAATTTAAAAGCTTTTACCAAATATCTGGATTGCGCAGTACACTCGTGCTATTCGGAATAGTCTACGGTTTTATCATAACATTAATTATGTATACAGCGGAATCAAAATAGCGCACTTTTCCTCTTTTGTTCCTGGTCATTTTAGTAGCGCGGTCGCTTCTCAACGACATCGCCCATGGTAATGAAGGCATTAAACAAAACAGATTCCTTACAGTCCATCTATAAAGCCATGAAATTTTGTAATGACTTTTTTATCACTGTCAAAATTATGTACTTACATAAAGTTCAATAGGGTACATGTTAAAAATTAAATTCCGAATGATAATAAATTGATTAAATTTTCATGACTTTATAAATGTACTGTAAATGTAGGTTGTACAGTTCATGATCTAGAGGCTGTTGGCATTGGACCATGGAACTCAACTGTTTTTGGAGTGTATGAAGTATGGTCTGCGGACTTGTACATGTACAAGTGGTCTGTAATTGGTTTCGGCCAATTACACCGATACTTAGTTAATTACGCCAAATCTTTTAATTGTATTCGTGAGCTATTTGTATTTAAATATTTTTTTACTTAAGCGGTCGATTTTTATGATATTTCTGTATCATTTAAGGTATTTTCTGTAAGTATGTGTTTTTTTTAATTATAAGTTATATGTAAACAAAATCAATGTAATATTTAATAAAATATATGAAATAAGTATTACATACTATTTTAAAAGTTACAGACTTCCAACATGTAAATAAATTTTAAAATATACAAATAATCCTCTTTCCCTCGAAAGATGAAACTTCGAGCCTTAACCCATAGCATGCCAGGACAGATTATCCTGGGCTCTACGTGTGACAGACCCTTAAATTGAGGTCTATCCAGAACTCGTTACGAGGGTCCTCGCGGTCGTATGTCTCCGGATATCTGCCAGATAAATTCTATGTGTGACACACCATGGTTATATTGGAATTGGATGGATTTTAATTAAATACTTACTTAAATTATTTTTAGCGCTTAAAATCATATTTTTTTTATTATACCTTTACTTGTTGAGCATATGAAATTACTTACACAATAAGTAAATTGAAAAATATTTGTGTTAGTATATTTCTACTACTAAGCAACTAATTACCTATCTATACCTTGAAATTAATTGTAGAACAGCTGACGTCGGTAACTATGTACGTTCACTTTATCCATATCTACCTACTTAGGTAGTATACAACCAAATAATCAAAAATAAGTAATTCAATTAAACTTACCGTTACAGAAGAAAAACCCAACTTCCACTTCTCAATAATCGAGCCACAGTTTCGTCCAGAAACCGCGCTGATATCGGAACTAGTTCAAAGTTTCAATCACTTGAAAACGTCTCACTATCACTTAATTAACACTGTAGTACAAGTTTCTGAACAGTTTCCCTCTCACAGCAATAGGTCCTTAAGGTCACGACGGCGCCGGCACGGGACCGAAACTTACGTCGAGAATCGCGGAACAAGCGACGACCACCGACGACTGCGTCGCACCAGCGCTACACCGCGACTGTGATAACGCGGCGACCGAAACAGAACCTTCGATACACTGCGTACAAGCTCAACTCCGAGCACACACCACCAGCCATACCCAGCCTTACCGCATCGGGAACAAAACACAAACTGCATCGTCAGCAAAACGTGAACGCATCTCGAACGTAAGACGTAACAAGTTTACGCCACGTAAATCGTGGTAGATATGTTTTGCCGTCGCGCCAGACTAATTCAAGTCTTCGCTCCGAAGCGCGGAGGATACTTTTTAGATATCCAGCTCCTTTTGTAGACCTGGCTGGCAGCCTATGTATGGACGCGGAACAACCGCTACAGACAAGACGCCAACTTTCTAAACTAAACCTATAAGCGCGCTCTCCTGTGCCGGTGACTTTTGTTTTTATTGGAACTGCGACAATAAGTTTGACCGTTGTTGATTGCGTATGCCGTATCGGGGGGGCACTAGGTTGGTATTCTCGCGTCCCGCAGATTGATCTCATTTTTGTCGTGGTTTCCATGTAGGTTACATTTTCCGCTTAATAAGCCGTGGTTTAGCTTTCGGTGTCAATTACGAGGGCTGCGGTCGAAGCCCCACAACGGTTGCCTACAAATTGGATACCAGCCAAGTGAACCAGATTATACCACCTTGTGAAGGTTGTCCGCCATTATGCAAGGGCTCGTGGTTTTGCGCAGGTAAACACATTGAAAAATAGGTCGCCACGAATAAGAAACTTTCTATTTGATAGATAGATAGATATAAAATTGATGTTGGCTTTTTATTAATTTATTTATTCTTCATAATTTATTAAATATGTATAATGATTCCCCTTATAATTTTCAGATAGATAAACAAAAACAGAAGCTCTGTGGTTCTATTCTATTCTATTCTATCTTTGCTCCTCCAGGCGGGTTGGAGATATTAATTTAGTTAAATCCGTTTATTTTTTATAAATATTTACTATTTTGCTGACTACAAAAATGCTGACTACACATTCAAATGGCAACACTGAACTAAGATTACCCTCGAACCACGAGCATGCGGAAATATGACCGTAACGCGATTATTGTCGTCATAAAATACTATTACGTCATTAGACATAACTTGACTAATCTGACTAACTTATTGGTGGATGTGCGATACGACGCGGGCATTAGACTAAGCCACTGCTTGGTTTAAGCATGTTAGTAAGTATAAGCAGATTATCTAGGAAACAGCCAGGTACTTCATTATTATATTGAGCTTCCCGTTTTTATTTGCAAATTTCTAAAAGTGAGGTCACTCACTCCATTTCAGCTTCTCTTATCACTTTTGATTATGAATTATCAAGCATACAAGAATAAATTATTTGAATAAAATAATAACAAAATCATTATTTTAATTATTCCTTTAGAATTCTTTAGTACACTTGACCCCTCTTTGATCAAAATATCCTTCCACCCTAAGGTTGTCTTGAAAAAATCACTTTAAGCGATGAGACCGCCATTTTTGTACATAATATGTGTTAGTATTTAAGTTATGTAAGTTTATTTTATATGTGTGTACAAATAAAGAATATTCTATTCTATTTTTGAATTATTTCCAAAGAAGTAAAATTCGTAATTAGGTATATACCAATAGATATTTTTTGTATAACATGCTGATGAACGGAAGTCCTCCAGGGGTAATCTTTTAAAGAAAATGTGAAGCTCTCGGGCATCAGCTATTTTTATTAAATTATTTATTGAAAACACCTTGCTTAACACGATATATACGACTAAATAGGTTAAATAATAATAATAAATACCGAACTGTAATACATATCTTATTCTGTTGAGATCATTGACATGGCACTATCCGAAGTATTACAACGAAATCAACGAGTGATACCAATTTGAATAGAGCACAATGTAAAATGTACATCAACACGCAAGGGCAGAATGTACACGCAACATTTCTTCTAAAAGTATCATAATTATTATTGCTTCTTGTAACGAGAATTATAGCATCCCAAACGTCAGCTTCAATTCAGGCTATTATTAAGTCGCTGTTTGCAAGAGTTAACATAAATAAAGAAGTATGTGTAACATTCATGTTAAGAACTAAATTGTTTTAAAAATACATAGACCACACTGTATAAGCAACGCAGTACTCTGACCTCGGATTCTAAGTATTGTAAACGTACCACACATCACATTGTACGTAATAAAATTCACTAAAAATGCCATATTATTCTAATGTACTAAATCTCCTATCCTCCTATTACGAATGAACATACTCTAATAAAGAGAAACCCTCGAATATACAATAGAAAACACCATAAAGTGTCAGAACAAAGACTTGCAGTCAAATTCAACTTACAAAAATTAAATTAAGAACGCTACCAAGTCCCAATTTTACCCAGTACTTATGAATGAATAACATTTGATATTTGTTCAAAGGTGTTAAGAAGGGTAAAGGGTCTCACGCAATAGCCGGAAGCCAGCGAGGGGTTAACCCCTACACGATACGGGTAGAAAAGTGGCTTATACGCTTTTGAAAGAATACCTACGGCTATTTTGCTTTTAAGTGTACATTTTCGCGGCATATATATATGTTTTCAGATTGCATTTGTTTTTGATAACGGATCTCGAATTTGCGTTTTGCTACGAGAGAAAGCGTAGCAAGGAAATTTGCTACGCGAAATCGTAGCAAGGAATCTACTACGCCGCCGCCGCCGTAGCGCTGCGTAGCAAACAAGGGTGAATACGGAAAATGTTTTCAAAATAGAATAAGTTGCATCACTATTTTTTTTTTAATACTCGCATATAATCTATGTAGTAGTTATATACCTGCTATTATCGATTTATAAAATATAGAATACATGGAGGCATTATGATTCCTCGTCATTTGTCTCCAAAAAAGCAAAATGCAAATATAGCGTCATGTTCAAAACTTGAAAGCTTTCACTGTAACGATAGACGTTTCCTCTACTCCGGGGGTTCCACCGAGTCACGTGACACCTCGGCGGGAGCGCGAGTGGAAATGGTAAGCCCCCTGGTGTCACAATCCTTGAAGATGGTGAGTTATACCTACACGTAGTTAGATAGATACATATGACGTGGCCTAGTTTTCAATTTCAATTTCAATCATTTATTCATAAATTCAACAATTTACACGTCATATAGTAATAATAAAAAGAGGGTAAGTAAGTACAGTATAAAAGTAAAGTTAGGCTTACAAGTATGTACATAAAATCACACATTATAGTTATAAAAACAGTTAACTATACCGTAGTTACCTCATTGGCTAATGATACATTAGTGAAAAATTCACTAGTGGAGTAACAGGCCATACTAACCAACAACTTTTTGAGTTTGGCAATGAATACAGCGTCACTCGGGGCAGACTTAATGTCACTAGGCAGAGCGTTGTACACCTTGGGGGCCAGCACGCCCAGCGTCTTGTCGGACTTGGCGAGTCTCCTCGCGGGCGTGCACAGGCGGTGGCGCTGCCTAGTGTTTATGTTGTGAGTGTCACCGATTACTTGTAAGTTGCTAAGATTCCGTCTCGCATACTTCGCTACCTCTAATATATAGAGACATGGTGCAGTTAGTATTTTGTACTGTACAAACAATTCTCTTGCGGGATGGTCCCAGGGAGTCCCAGCAATTATACGCACGGCTCTTTTTTGTTTTTTAAAAAATTTATCAGCGTCAGTTGCATCACCCCACACGTCTATTCCATAAGTTAGGATGGAGTGGAAGTACCCATAGTACGCTTTTTTTAAATTGTCAAATGATAAACTAGGCGTTAGACGTGACAGGGCGAAGCAAGCTGATGCTAGCCGCCCACAGGCGAGGTCGATGTGTGCCGACCAAGTGAGCGCGCTGTCCACCGTGAAGCCCAAGTATCTCACTTGGTCAACTTGTGGGACAGGTAGTCCATTGCACATTACATCCAGATCGTGGCCTCTCACTCTTCTTAGTTGGAAGTGCATGATGTTTGTTTTTTCCACATTGAGAAGCATCCCGTTCGCACCAAACCAATCAGCGAGTGACGCCATTACCTTGGTAATTTTTTCTTTTAAATCGTGAAATTTGTCTGCCGCAACAATGACACAGCCGTCATCAGCGAATAGAACATATTCGGCTTCGTCCGATGCCGTCGTCAGGTCGTTGACGAGTAGGAGGAACAGGTTGTTGCCCATTACAGAGCCCTGAGGCACCGCACTGTCGCCGATATATTGTAGCTCTGATTTAATGTTACGGACACTGGTACATTGCTGACGGTTTTGGAGGAATTCTCTTACTATTGAGAAGAAATTGCCTTCAACGCCATACGCCTTAAGTTTCTCTAAGAGCAATGAGTGATTCACCAGTTCAAAGGCACGCGACAAGTCACAAAATATAGCTGCGACCTGCCGGCGCCCCTCCAGGTGACTCATCACTCGAGACAACATGTCACGCGCCGCGTCCACAGTGGACCTGCCGCACTGGTACGCGTACTGCTGCTCATTCATGAGCGCGTTGTCCTGCAGGTGTCTCATCAGCCTGTCGCTGATCAGTCGTTCGAATATCTTGGATGTAATAGGTATTTGAGAAATAGGGCGAAAGTATTTTAACACGTGCATCTCGCCTTTGCCCTTATATACTGGTTGTACTTTAACTTTTTTAAGGGCATTAGGGTAGAGGCCGGCAGTAAGGCATTTGTTGAATAGTAAGCAGTACAGTGATATTAAAACTGGTGGAAAGTAATCTAAGATTTTGGTGTTCATATCATTGATATCTTGCGATTGTTTCCGCTTAATAGCTTTCATAGCTTTAGATAATTCAGCTAATGTTATTGGCTCCAGATTAAACTTTGAAATAGTTTTGTTGCACAGATAGATGTTAAGATATCGAATGGCAGATGGAAAGTCAGGCTGTGCACTGGGATTATCATTGGCTTGTACATAGAACTGGTTGAGGGCAGCAGCCGCGGAGCGCGCGCGCTCGGTGGCGGTGTCGCCGGGGCGGGAGTTGACGAGCACGTCCAGCGGGCCCCCGCCCTTGCGGTCCGCTCGACCTGTCTCAGTAGCTATGACTCGCCACACGCTGCGACACATGTCTGATTTGGTTTGTGATATCTGATCATTGATAAAGTTACGTCGAACATTAGTTATACTAAGAAAGTAAGATGCTTCAGACTCTAGTAGGTTGTTGGTTAGTGTGGCGTTATCAGGATCGTCTATGAGCGCTCGCTTTAGTTCGCGGATCCTGTGACGATCTTTCTTTACATCATCATTAACCCAAGAGCTTACATGTTTTCGGACTGGATATTTTTTTAAGGGAAAATGGACATTGAAAAAGTGATTGATTACATTTAGAACCGATTCTAGATTAGTATTTGGGCAATTAGATTTACTAAGAAGTGTGTCCCAGTCGTATAGGTCTAGGCTTTGCGAGAAACTAGATTTGTTATTTTCAGAAAATAATCTCTTTGTTATAACTTTGCTAGTTGTAGGGCATTGTTTACTGATCTTCACAGTCAATATAACAGCAGAGTGATCGGAAACATTGAGTTCAAGTGGTGCTAGTTTAGAAATATCGGGCTTGGGTATGTTGGTGTAGACGTGATCTAAACATGTACTGGAGGTGCTAGTTATTCTTGTTGGAAATTTTACTATTGATTTTAGTACGTATTGTTTGAGCTGTGAGATTAGTTTCTGTGAATTTGGTGATTTATTTAGCAGGTCAATGTTGATATCGCCCATAATTATTATTTTATAATTATTTACAGAATTCTGACTGAGTAAAGTATTTAATTTAGAGAAGAAAATGGAATAATCCCCAGTGTCGTTGCTTTTAGGAGGTCTATAAATACATATTATGATCACATCCAATCCAACACACTCAATAGCACAGGTTTCAAAGTGAAGTTCTACAGACAGTTCGGCGAACTCTTTCCGTTCCATGGTGAGCAGCGAGTCCCGCGCGTAGATGCAGGCGCCGCCGCCGCCGCGCGCCGCCCGGCAGTAGCCCGCCGCCAGCTTGTAGTTCGCGATGCGTACGTTTGGCAACTCACTAGGATTTAAGAATAATTCAGTAAGGCAGAGAACATCGACGTCACTCTGTAGTTGTAGTTCACATTCTAGTCTAAATGTTTTATTTTCCAGCCTGTTAATGTTCTGATGGATCAGTGTCAGGTAGCGAGTACTGTCCGCAGTCGCGGCGTCGTCATTAGCGGAAGGCTGGCGCTGCGGGGGCGGCGGGATCGGGGGGGAGCTAGTGCTGCGGTTGGCCCCGCTGTTCACGGGGTCGTCGGAGAAACCACTCCACGAACTTGATACCCGGCGGCCACATCGAAGGGTCTGTCAGTTTGGTAAATAGGGACTCAGGTATGCCTATTATAAACGAGGCATGTTTCGTGGTATTTAGGCTTCGTTTTTCAAGTCATGTTAGATATAGAGCAAGTAACTATTTTTATCACTTCCCGTTGATAGGGCAATTTAACCGATTTCATTATGGGACAAACTCTGAAGCTATACCTATAGGTATGAGCTAAGAAAAATATACCTGATCCATATACTACTAAGATAATATTCTAGTCTATGCTACTAAGTACTAACTGTTATTCGTCACGATTCCATAGTTGCCCCCATTAATTAAAGTTGCTCAGTTTGTTATTAACATTCACCCGCGGGAACGATATAAAAATTCAACCCTGTATATCTTTAATTACCTGTAAAGGTGGGTACTGACCAACGTTACGGACTGTAATGTAACATTCCCAGCGAGCATGTTACGCAACGCTGTGTTCTAAAATCTCGCTGGTTTCCCCGTAACACTACGTGGGCCATTATTTTATTTTAGGGACCATTATCGGTCCCCTACAAAGAAACATTTTTTAAAAATTAAATAATGAAATTCAGGAATATAGCTACCGTCTGTAGCAATTAAATAAGACACCGGTTACAGAAAATATAATGAATTTATGTAAAATACTTTATTTATTTACAAATTACGGTAACTCTGTTGTTGTTTTTGGTAACGCAATTTTTTTGAATATTATAACGAATATGTCATTATTTAAACTTTACTTCACGGTAATAATCATGATTTTATATGAACATATTATGGGACAATTAATATTCCTGGCCGAGTCCCCAAGCCTAAGAAAAAATACACCTACACTAGGTTACCCTAGGAAATTCAATCATAAATAAACTTTTTTTCACTTTCTTACACCTAAGATCATTTGAATGGCTGTGTATTTGTATCGGAGTGCAGGAAGGAGAGCGGGACGGATAAAATGACCAAGTCTTTCGGATGAGAGTCCTGGAGAGAAGCGCGTGTATTTATTGTGACGCCACTGAGTTACCGGCGACATACGGTGAGTTTTATAGATATTTTTTATTTTATTTCATGCAATATATGTAATGATTAGTAACAATTATTAGGGCATTTTGATATCCCATGTATATGTATTCATTTAAGTACTAACTTCAAATAGGTTATTGTTTTACAACTGCGTTACCGCTACACTTCGTTACTTTTTCAGTAACGCAGTTGTAGCTATAGTAACTCAGGGGTTTTTCTTATAGTTTTCAGGTATCTGTTACTCAATTTATGGTACAAATATAACATTTGAGCATATTATATTGTTACAGTATAACATTTCAGACTCAATGGCGTAAACAGCGGCTGAAAAACAACGGCTTTATAGGCAAAAAAAATGAGAAATATTTCTTAGTATTAAGTTGTTATATTTTCAGCGATTTTAATGTTTGATATTAAGGGCCCGTACAGGGTGACGTGCCCCGCCAAATTTGGGTTTTCAATGCTCTTCACACAGCACACGCAGTGACACGCACACATGTAAGTTTGCACAGTGGGTCATAAACTTTTACTCGCCAACTTTATTGACAATTATTTTCAAGTAGTGATTTGAGGGTAAGTATAATTTTTAATTACACTGGTAAGCACCAGGAAAGAGTAGAAATTAATAGGCGTGCCACTTTTCTCCATACTCGGAACCCGATTAGCTTTCTAAACAAATGTAGTATTTACTTACTTGTAGAAAGGTAACTACAGGTATTAAAGTGTAGATACTAAGGGTATACTAAGCAGAAAGGGGGTGACTCAACTCAAGGGGTCATTCTGAACAACTTTTGTTCTACGAGTTTTGCAAATTCGCGAAAAAAAGTATTCGTTTTCCATGGTAAAAAGTCACGTGTCATCAAAGTTTCTATGAAAAAGGTTTTTTTTTTGTTCATTTTTAAAACTCGTAGAACAAAAGTTCAGAATGACCCCCTGTCTCACTTGTTTTTACCCGACTGCCGAAGGAGGAGGGTAATATTTTTCGATTGTATGTTTGTAAGTATATTTTTTGGTAGCAGAATAATATTTTTTCTTATTTTTAGGGTTTCGTACCTCAAAAGGAAAAAAAGCAACCGTTATAAGATCTCTTTGTTGTCCGTCTGTCTGACTGACTGTCTGTCACCGCCCTTTTTCTCAGAAACGGGTAAAGATATCAAGCTGATATTTCGCATAGATATGGGGAGTACCCCAAAAAATATTGGGGTACTCCCTCTCCCATACAAGTAAATTGGGGCTGATATTTTTTCCGGTTATTTTGATGGTGTAGGTAGGGTATCGTTGAATTGGTCTTTTAATATAATAGGTATAAAAAAAGGTTAAAATATAATTATTTTGCTTTTACCCTTAAATTTGGGGACCACACCATAGAAAAATCCTAATTAAAAATGATTTCAATAGATGGCGTGTTTTTATGTTGGGTAACTCAGAATAAGAAGTGATGATATCTCAGAATAATAATGGTTAATGGTGCTATTCCGCTGAGCACAGAAACCGGTGGGGCACAAGTGAAAAGTGGCGGTTCCCCTTATCTCGCATAATCTTTATTGACCAAAACTCATTTCGCATAACTCGTATGGTCTAAACTTTTTTGGCCGAACCATCACTTTGCCAAGAATTATGTGGCATAAGGCTCGTTTCGTCTAAAACTCTTTAGGCACAATCTTTAAACACTTAAGTTTCGTTTGCTCAAATGTATGTTCGTCTATACCTATATCTTGTTTCTCCTAATGTTATCTTAATAAATAATATATTAAGTATGTAGTAAATGTACAAATTGTGGTATTTTTTCTCATATATCCCGAAAATCACGATATTGAATGATTAAAAAATCGAAAGTTAACGAGCAATACAACATACATTTATAATACACATACAATAATTATTACAAACCCCATGAGATCGAAACCTAAAGATAGGTGCGACGACGAGCAAAGCGAGGAGGAGCGTGTTAGGTGCACATGTTCATCAAAACACGACACAAAAAAAGCGGAGCGCAGCGGAGCGGAGCGGAGCGTTTTCCAAACAGCGGAAACAATACAAGGCACCAGTTTGCTCTATAGAGAGACGCTCCGTCAAAGTTAAAGCCAAACAAATATTATTACTTTGTATAAACCTATTAGTTATTAGTGATAGGGAGGAGAAAGGGAGTTGATAGTGATAAGGTGCAAGCCATATTGCTATCAAATCCTATTCCGAGCTCACACCTCCACGTGGTCCCTCCTGGTAACTATCATACACGACTCCCTAGCGCTTCAGGTATGATAGGCTAACGTGACAGGAAAACTCGCCAAGCCGTCTGGCCAGCGTGGCGTTTTATGGCTAAAATTCCCCCCATGAAAAGTCCCAAAAAACCACGGCCCTCAGTCCCCGGCAGCCCCGCTATCCCGGACTCCGGTAGCGGTCACGGTTCCGGCGGGGCAGAGGGTACTAATAATCTCCGGCAGAGATCCGGCTACCAACATACATTGAATATGGCTACATATAACCCAAGGACCTTGAGCACTGATGACAGGATGGATGAACTCTGTGAAGAGCTAGACCACATTAATTGGGAAGTGTTGGGATTGTCCGAGGTGCGGCGAAAAGGAGAAGATCTCGTGAGACTCCAGAATGGCCACCTATTCTACTATAGAGGACATGACGACACGAAGTATGGGGGTGTGGGTTTCCTTATACACAAAAAGCTATCTTCAGCAGTCAAAAACATAACAAGTGTTTCAACACGGGTTTGCTATGTCAATCTGACTTTGAATTCAAGATATGCGGTGAAGGTAATTCAAGTGTACGCCCCCACCTCGAAACATCCCGATGAAGAAGTCGAAATCTTCTACGAGGAAGTAGAGAAAGCGTATTTAGAAAACCCATGTCACTTTACAATTATCATGGGTGACTTTAACGCCAAAGTCGGACCTCCTCTGGCAAACGAGACATCGGTTGGGCAGTTTGGACTAGGAACTCGGAATGCAAGAGGACAAACCCTTGTAAATTTCCTCGAACAACACCAGCTATACGCTATGAATACTTTCTTCAAAAAGCGACCATCGAGGAAATGGACTTGGATTAGTCCTGATGGCAGGACAAAAAACGAGATCGACTACATTGTCTGCTCCAACAAGTCGAATATTACCGATGTTTCAGTTCTCAGCCGCTTTAAGACCGGTAGTGACCATCGTTTAGTGAGAGCCACGTTCAGGTATAACCTGTCCAAAGAAAGAGAGAAGATGTTCCTGAGGAAACCGCTTAAGTATGAGGCGGCGGACTACAAGTTCCTCCAAAAAGAATTCCAACTAGAACTCCAAAACCGATTCGATGGACTAAAGGAAGAGAACCAGGACGTGGACTCACTAAACGAATCAATCTGCCGTGTCGTAACAGAAACCACCAAGAAACATCTCGGTGGGAGAAAAGCGAGGGAGGAAAAATTAACACCCGATACGCTCGCTCTACTGTCTCGAAGAAGAGAAATGAAATGTGACACAGCAGTGGACCTGAGAGAGTTACAAAAGCTGAATAAAACTGTCAGAAAAGCTGTTAGAACAGATCTACGAGCTTATAACGTGAATGTTATTAAAAACACCATCCAGGACAACAAAGGACCCAAAGTTTTTAAGAGAAAGCTCTGTGGAAAAAGGTCCGAAATAAATAAGCTCTCTGACAGTCGCGGTAACCAAGTAACCGATCGTGACCAAATTCTTCGTATCGTTGAAGAGTTTTATGTGGAACTATATACATCAAAAGCAGCAGAACCTAAAACACCAGACGCTACAGACCCGAGAGCTGATCCAAGTGAGCGCTTCTACGAGGATGGCATACCTCCGATTACAGAAGCCGAAATAGACTATGCCCTGGGATCAATGAAACGAGGAAAAGCGTGTGGTGAAGATGGAGTCTATATGGAAATGCTTCTAGCTGGTGGACTTCCCTTACTGAGAATGCTAGCTAAACTCTTCAACGAAGTGCTTAAAAACGCAATAGCACCAAAAGCGTGGAAAAATGCTATAGTCACGATCCTTCACAAAAAAGGGGACAAGACCAAATTACCCAATTACCGCCCAATAAGCCTACTCTCTCAGGTCTATAAATTGTTTGCCAAGGTCCTGTGCAACCGACTGAACCACTGCTTCGACGACTACCAGACCGTCGAACAAGCCGGCTTCCGGAGTCGATACTCGACTATTGACCACATTCATGCAGTCAGACAGCTGATGGAGAAATGCAAAGAGTACAACCGGCCCCAGTGTCTTGCCTTTGTAGATTATGAAAAGGCATTCGACACAGTCGAGCACTGGGCCGTCTTCCATGCTCTCCATCGCTGCAACATTGACAAGCGATATGTGGATGTACTCCGGGAGCTGTACAAAGAGGCAACAATGCATGCATAGTCTAACTGACTTTGTGTCAATTAACCGAGGCGTGCGTCAAGGAGACACTCTCTCTCCCAAGCTCTTTACAAATGTTTTAGAAGACGCACTAAAGACTTTAAACTGGGATGAGAAAGGTGTTAATATCAACGGCACTAACATGTCACACCTGCGTTTTGCCGACGACCTTATTGTCCTAGCTGAGAACGTTGCTGATCTCCAAGAGATGCTTGAAGAATTGCATGTAGCGTCTCTGCGCGTCGGTCTGAAGATGAACATGTCCAAGACCAAGATCATGACCAGTTGTCCTACAGCCGTACCTAACATAACGGTAGGCAACAGCTCAGTAGAAGTTGTGGACAAGTACATATATCTTGGACAATGTTTATCTTTTGACAAAGACTCGCAGACAAAGGAGATCGCTAGACGAATTCAGCTAGGGTGGGCTGCCTTTGGTAACCTAGCAGATGTTTTTAAATCTAGCCTGCCACAGTGCCTGAAGACCAAGGTTTTCAACCAGTGTGTGCTGCCTACCCTCACTTATGGTGCCGAAACATGGACGCTCACAAAGACATGCATGCACAAAATTAAAGTAGCACAACGAGCCATGGAACGGACCATGCTAGGCATCTCGCTAGTGGACCGTATCCCGAACGTAGAAATTCGACGCAGGACAAAGGTTGAAGACGTTGGGAGACGGATCACGAAGCTGAAGTGGAGATGGGCAGGGCATCTGGCAAGGCGGCAGGACGGCAGATGGACCAAGGCAGTGTCGGAGTGGTGGCCAAGGGAGGGACGGCGATCAGTCGGTAGACCGCCGACCCGTTGGTCCGATGACATTAGGAGAGTGACTGGACCAAACTGGATGAGTGTAGCACAGGACCGTGGGACTTGGCATAACATGGAGGAGGCCTATACCCTGCAGTGGGTTGACATAGGCTGATGATGATGATGATGATTAGTTATTAGGCTATTCAAGATTTGGCCATACCATTATTAGGCTAAACAAGATAATGCAAAATAACTTTTTACTAATCGAGATTTATGCCATACGATTTTCGGCGAAACGAGACTTTGACCAAACGTTACTATGCAATACGAGATTAGGCAAATAAATCTTGGGCCAAAAAAGTTAGAACCGAAAAGTGGTCATGAAAATGCACTAGGGTAGACCCTGCTCCTAGAACAGGGCATGAGTTTGTGATTTGTGTGCGAGGATGGAAACTTTAAATATTTTCTTGATTTTTTTATTATTGATGCAATAACATATAGTATTTTTTATGAGTTACCAACCGAAGTCACCCCGTGACAGGGTGACTAGATAGGTACTTCTGCAAATTACGCCATCTATCGTTGGTTTTTTTTAGTAACTACTGTCTATAGAAGAAATTCCGTCATTATCAATTTTACGTTACGAATGAATTTAGTAAACCCAGTAAACCTAACTAATCCAGAGGAAACCTAAAATATATTTTTGTCTCTCTGAAAAACATACTTAATAGCCCAAACTCGATGCTTTTAGCTATTAACATCTTTGAAATAAAATTCAGTCACCACCTTGTTACTGCCCTCATCAGATCCTCACGAGACCATTCCTCAACCAGTACCATGAGACTGTGTTTTTGATGAATCCTAACCTAATGTTCCTACGTATTGTCATCACTTAGATCCATTCGCTATATTCCTGCTCCTCATTGGACCTTTACGAGACTGTAAATGTCACGCGAGAACATTGCCCACTATCTAATTTAATTTAATGTATTTAATATAGTGTAAGAATTATGCTTCCTCAATTTCAAATCAAATTATGTTGGTGTCATAAAAGTTGAAAAAGTGCAATGACAACCAATGTGCAGTGATTTTGTATCTGTACACGAAAAGATCGCGAGCTGTCAGTGCTGCCTAAACCGACGTGACCCTTCTTTGGAGGCCAGCGGCCGACTGAGTCAAACGTCGCTTGTGTTTATGATTTTATAACACAGAAAGCCGCCATAGATATTTGTATGAAGATTTGAGGGAAAAAAATTGCCCAAGTTTGTTATTAATTTACACAAAATAGGTGTGTGTTTATTTAAAAACAAGGTATTTATCGCCTAGTCCAAGCATTTATCTTTATAATTTGATAAGAATCATATGAAAATTCTTGATAATTACGACACAGTTGTTACAATACGGGAGTGTGATTTACTGGTTTTCTGAAATTAATTTACAGTTATCCATAAGCATTTACTTAAATTCGAATGATTCAGCACCTAGCTAGACTCTTCGGCTACCTGTGTGATTTTTTTCAAGGCTGTAGAGCATCATTTACTATATAATTCTATGACAATGCCAACCCTCGATTCCCTATTGCCGACCCTTAAACAAAGAGTTCTGTTAATTTTAGTTTGATAGTTTTTTTCACATTATGATTAGTTTTAATTGAAGAAAGTATAAAGATTGTGATTGAGATACCACTGTGTTACCAATTAACCACAGCGTTATCTATTTGTCCCTCGTTTCCTGAGAGTATTCACAAACATTTTAGCTACTCTATATTAGAAAGAATGTTAAACTAAATATAATAATTAAAAATTCACCTTATTTAGAGCTATTTCTAAAACTTTGAGCAAAAAATTATGATTATTTTGTCCTTTTTTCGAAAAGTATTGCATTAAAACTTATTGATTGGTAACGCAGTGGGAAACTTTATTATATAATGAATAACAAAACTGAGAATATTTTGTAATTTAAACTGTTAGATTAATGTTTTTTTTCTTACTTTTTATCTGGTATATGTTTACGAACCAAAATATATTATGTTCCTAACAATAAAACATAATTTTGTATGAAAGTAACGCAGTAGTATTTTTTTCTCATCGTTCCTCGATTAAACGTCAATAACTTTAAGAAATAGCAAGAAAACATCGCTGCAAATGTATTTAATGAATAATATAAATGTTAATTAACATAAATAAATATTGAATGGTTAATTAATAAGAAGTTTATTTTTGAAAAAAATATCTGTAAAAGTATGTCAAATTGTACCCAAAATAAAATAATGGCCCACGTATTGACTGCACGAATGCTCGCCGTGTAACATGTTACATTACACCTCGTAACGTTGGTCAGTAACCACCTTTATATAATCCATGTCACTTAAACGTTTGAATCTCTTAAATCAGATACAATAGATTTCATCATCATCATCAGCCTATAGCAGTCCACTGCTGGACGTAGGCCTCTCCCAAAGCACGCCACTGGATGCGATCTTTAGCTTTCCGCATCCAATCATAACCAGCCACCTTTCGCAAGTAGTCAGCCCATCTAGCCGGAGGGCGTCCCACACTACGTTTGCCTAGTGGAGGCCTTAAACGCTTGAATCTCTTAAATCAGATACAATAGATATCGATTGTCGTCAGATGCGATATCGCGACTTCGGGACGCAAAAGGTTAATAAAGAAGTAAGTTGTAACTGAGATTGCAAACTCAAACTATAAAGGTTCGCAATGAAAACTGCATTTAAACGCACCCGCCCGCCCCCGCCCCCTGTCTTCCACTCGCAGCCTAATGGTGTCCTTCCTGTCCGACGCATGTCGAGGAGCCGAATTCCGGTTTCTGTCGCCAGAGGAATTGAGACACCTCATTAAGTTTTAGCCAGCCAGGCGTGGGGCTCTGCCGCACATCTGTATGAGTGAATTTGGTAATGTATACTACGATATCTACGTGTACTCGTATGAGAAGATATAAGGGAACCATTTTTTTAAAACCACTATATTGCATATTTTTTTTTTGTATATACCAGGGAACCATTGTTTTATTATTTATTTAGGTAAATGTGATTTTTATTTAATAATCATAGTCAATTGAAGAATCACTTGTAGAAGCCAAAATTAGCCGTTGCTTGGATATAAATTCGAATATATGAATGTTATTTAAACACATAAGGTTATTAATCTATTACTGATTTATTCTTACTCTTACTAATTTTATAAATATTGTGATTCGTTAAAAAACACCTAAGTACTTATAGAATACAAAACAAACGGGATTCCTAAAAATCTCTCATATCAATGAATCTTCAACGGCAGGCGTGGGACGAAACAAGACCTGAAATAAAGCGCTTTTCCTTTATTTAGTCAATTATTCCGCGTATCGTATTTCAATTCGAGGAACAAACAAACAAATCTAAGAGCATTTTTATTAGATGTCGCCGTAGCAACGAAGTGGGATGAGTGCCCCAAATACCAAGATACACTTTGAGGAAAACTCAATAAAATTTCGGAAGTTGAAAAGTTCTGCCAAATATCTTCCACGTAAGAACGAGGCGGGGGGTCACCCTACTTTACGAAAAACTAAGTTTCTTAACGTTGCTGCGCTAACCACGACACTATCGCGTGGTATTAAATGCTGAAGGGTTATGAAGGCCCTCATTCGTTCGTCTTTCATCAAGCTAAAGTAACCCTCCTCAACCGGAGAAATATAAGTTCTGGATAAATGACAACACATTCGCAATTCGTGTGGAAACCAACTTTTATGACTTGACTCTGGAAGGGAGACCGCCTCATACATTATCAAATCGATGTTACAAACCGGCAGCATGATGGTATAATACATAGACATACTATACATAGCCGGTAGAAGATCATTGAAATGGTCAAACTAGACAAATTAAATAAAAAAACCCTTTATAGCCACTATAAGTTAGTTTCATAAATCTTAGGATTTGTATTAAAAGCGTTGACTTGCAAACATCATGAACTAGGGAACGCAACAGTAACCACCTATTAATTTTAAGCGGACCCTCAATACCTTCTCGTATGTTTGATCTGTAAATAGAAAATTTCAGTTCGAACTCTAAATCGAGAAAGAAATGAGTCGCGTGCAAGATTTGTATTTTGAAAACAACTTATTCAAATGTAAACTTATATATTTTAAATAATACCTACTACATGTTGGCATTTAAATACGATAATACCAATTTCATACATTTTCCAGCCATAAATCAATAGATATGTTGATCACAGTCATTAAAATTTACATAGGTAAAGGTAACAACCTAACATCCCCAGAAATTTAACCGAAATCCCTTTGTTTGAATTCAACGGGCACTTCAATAATATTATTGTGCCTCAATCCAATCATACCGTGTAATTTATTGATATTAATATAATAAAATTGGGTCGATTGTTGTGCCCTACAGAAATACTACCGGCAGAACAAAATAAGTCGACAAGAGAATGATAGTAATAAAAATAAATTTGAGGGTAGAATATAAAAGAAGCGAGAGTGCATTGGACGCGGCCGGCAGTGCGTAATAATCGTAAAACAGCCACTATATTGGACGCAAACTTCCATAACGACCACATGGACTTTCTATGTCTGAATTCCATGGAGACCACATAGCAAACCTCAGTTGCATTACGTATAGGTATTTTTAGTATCTACTTAACTATACTACAGGGTGTTGCAAAAAGGGTATACTAAGCCGAAACCTCCATGTGCAGCATGATAATATTGAAATGGTAATTCTGATTTCAGTTTCGGACTTAGCTATAGGTACCATGCTGCACATGTAGCTTTCGGCTTAGTATACCCTTTTTGCAACACCCTGTATGTTTAGGCATAAACATGATCCGTTACTTCGTCCTTATTGAGTCAGTAACAAACACTGCAACTAGACTTTATCTCCGTAGTAAAAGGAGGGATTAGTACCTACAGGCGTCTTTCGTGCACGCCAAAAAGCTTGTGTTATCTTAGATTTAGTCGGTTACTCACATCACATCTCAACACCTAACATTACTAGCAATTAATATAATATGACATCTGTAATTAATAATTTAATAAATTTGTTTCAGGAACCAGCAGTTGTTACAAAATTTACTTCAATATACGTCAATCCACCTCCTAACACGCCATAAGCCAGTCGGACTAAATGCATTTGAATTTTGATAGTTTTTAAGATAAGCCAATCCGACCAAATGCATTTGAATTTTGATAGGAAAGGTTGGGATTTTTAACCAATGTTTGAATTAACTACGGATCAAAAAATCGGCCCTGAGTCACTACGTTAATCCACCTCCTAAAACACCATAAGCCCGTCTGACCAAGTGTTTTCGCCACCGCCAACTTTATTCAAAAACTGGAAAAAGAATGTGGGAAGCTTTCAGTATCGATAAGCCAGCAGCGGTCACGACAACGGGGGAAGTTGGGGAATATTCATTGATGGGGCGAGCGGCCAGCCAACTGCGACACGTAATGAGCCCGGACTGGTACAGTGGGAACAGGACCAATGACCGCGGGGGAAATTGGAACTGTGTAGAAAAAGTTAGTACTACCTAAATAATGTTGAATAAAACATTGAAAATTGGAAATTAGAGAAGTACAAAATCTCGTTTCCGTCTCGGGCATATAGTCTCCACCTCTTTATTCTAAACGGAAGGTTCCACCTTGCTACGAATTAATCTAAGTATAGTATAATTATTAGAGTCAATTGGTATAGAATTTTGCTCATTAGTAATTAAAAAAAACTGTATGTTATTTAAATGCTTATGTAATATAATGTAATTGCTTTGATGAATTCTTTAAGATTTGTATTTTAAGAATTTAATTATCATCGGATTCCATCGCCATAAAAAAGGGGCAGGTTGGTTGCCTCCATGGTTACCACCGTTGTATCTTAACTTGTAAACCTTCCGATAATTCCAATCCAACATCATACAGCGATGTTCAAGGCGAAAGTGGCGCCATCATCGAAACCCGATCTTATCCTTTTATAGGCCAGTTATTTTTTATGCTGTCAGCACATTGCAGGCATCGCGCGATAGGCGACACTTTAATGAGGTTCAAAGATTGGGTCGAATGGGTAACAAGCCGGTAGTTCCCCATTCATCCTTATTAATAGACTTGTAAGCATGGCATTCCTGCGCAAGGAAGCGTAAAACGTGACTATATTTATCTAGACTAGCAATCTTCGTGTCTAGGATTTTTGTACTAGAAGAGACACTTAAAGGAGACAAATAAGTAGTCATAAAAGTAATTGAAAACGTAATACATTAAACACGTAGAATCAAACGAGCCTTTCAACATTTGCTAAAAGCCATTATCCACGCCAGTAAAACGAAAACGGACGTAATAGGAAAAGCGGGGGATGAAATCAAGACCGGTTGACCGACAAACTGTCCGATTCCTAGTATTTACTTGTGCAAGCTTACTTCTGTGAGGGTTCCATGCAATGTTCACCACTTTGCTTTATGGGAAAAGGATAAAAGTCCTGTGTGTATAAGGTTGTGAGGCTGCATCCTGCTTTCCCCTAGGGGTTGGCAGGTTCGTTCGTTTTGTCGGGAGCCAGACCGCCACGCCGCTCGGCCGCTCGGCCGCCCCGCTCGTCAGAAACGTTACAAGCTTAACTTTGAAACATTATGTTCGTATTGTGTACATGTTATGTAGATAATGGGTTAAACACTGTTGCCTATATTACAATACGGCCAGTCATAATGGACTCGATACTTTATAAAGTAAAAGATACAAAAAAATAAGCTTCTTAAATTCTTCTAAAAATCATAATTGAAGGAAACCTGAAGCCTTGAAATTCAGCTGAAATTAATTTCCATTTAATTCTGACTTATTAAATAATTATGAGATTCGGGAAAAAATACAAACCTAAATGGTTTCTTTTAGGGTGGAGAGCTTATTTCATCAATTTAATGCTTTCATCGGGGTCCGTATTGGACGCTAATTTATATTAAGGGGTTTCCGTAATTACCTCCTCCCCAAACAAAAATATGGGAAAAGGGAGGAAATTTTAACAAACATTTTCCTTCCGAATAATAAGCCCACAAAATCTACTATAGCTCCTCAATTGAAATTCATAGGCTTAAGTGAATTTCGGCTCTATTGTTTTGTTACAAAGTTTACATTTGAATGTTGACGATTAATCTTGGGGTGTTAAGAAAGTGACCTTGTTGCGACGTCTTAAAGGCTAGAGTAGATCAGCAGTTGGACAATGCGTTTGGCATCAGGGGCAAGGGGGTCACTCTATTTGACGAAAAACGTAAGTTTCGGAGCGCAGCTGCGAGAGCCACGACTGTATCTCATTGTATTAGACGTGCCGATTGCACGACAGCTCTCGTTCGTTCGTTTTTCGCCAGTATAGAGTAACCCCCCTGGACAAAGAAGTTGCTCTGGCAAGAGTCGCTTCTTTTTATGCAATTGTATTTTTTGTTACATCACCATGTTGGCGACAGGACGGGGGAGTGCACAAACATTTTATTATTATGCCTACTGAGTATCATACATACATACCCTACTTATATGATAAAAAGATGTTGCAATCTTTGACTAGTCTAACTTCAATAGGATGTTTGTAAAAAAAAGAACGTTCCTGAAAGGCTATTAAAAAGTCATGTTTTCATGAGTCACGGTTCGTTGCCCGGATTGGCTAGTTAGTTATAATAATTATGTAACACTTATATACGTAGGTACCGTACCAATACATATTACGTTGATATTCCTCTTGTTGCGTATCAGTTCCTAAGTGATGTCCATTTATTCATTCTATTGTATTTGTGAGATAGTAAACAAGATAACACTTACACAACAATATTTTCGGTAACATCCATACTTATTTGTCATGTCAACATTCGTACTAGATACAGGACATTATGTTATTAGTAAGTAAGTATGTATACTTACCTATATCACACAAACTGAAATAAGTCGAAAATACAGAAGATATTGACACAAATCGAGGGGTCATTGGTTTATTTATACTAAGGTAGTTAGCGTTGGTTGGTTCTCTGAATTATTCTATGTTAGGGTTCCGTAGAACCAAGGGATAAAACAGAGCCCTTATAAGACCACTTTTTTGTCCGTATTGTGTGTCAGTTGGAGCTGGGGCCATAACCATATTATAGGTAACTATTATAATTTATAATCGTATATATTCAAAAGTACGTACAACCCGTTAAAGCTGTGAAAAAATTAAAGGTAATGTATAATTACCTACCTACATACTTAATTCTTCTTCTTAGCGTGTCGGTGACCAACACTAGACACCGTGCCCGTTTATTTAGTAACCAAGTGCTGGTTTAATAAGATTATCTAGGCAGGTAGAAATATCAAAATATCCTACAATGCCAGCGAGGGTTTGCGGGCGCAAACTAATTATACGGAGGGTCCCGGCGCGGGACAAAGACAATATTGACTAATCGCTGTATCCGCTGTTGTTTGTTCTGCGAGTGTTGATAAACGGGAGTAACCTTCGACACTGTCGGTCACCGGCTGACCGCTATGTGGTGTGTTCACACACAGCTACATCGTACATCGCACACACGGCCGGTGACGCGCCGCTAGCCGCTAGCCGCCGCGCCGCGCTCCGCCAGTCGCGACTACCCACTCGCGAGACGCGCACGCAACATTATCCAATCAACTTATCAAACAAAGGAGTCATCATGGCTCCGACCTGTGCTACAATATTAGCACTCCTCTGCGCCCTGGGAGCCGCAGCCGCCACCCAGGCCCCGCACTACCTCACGGATGAGTTCATCAACCTCATCAACTCTAAGCAGAGCTCGTGGCAGGCCGGCCGGAACTTCCCGCTCAGCACGCCGGTGAAGCACATCACGACGCTGATGGGCGCGCTGCCCGACAAGCACTTCTCCAAGCTGCAGGTCCGTGAGCATGCCGCTGACGTCATCGCCTCGCTGCCCGACAACTTCGACCCGCGGGACAAGTGGCCCAACTGCCCCACTCTCAACGAGGTGCGCGACCAGGGCTCGTGCGGCAGCTGCTGGGCCTTCGGCGCCGTCGAGGCCATGACCGACCGCATCTGCATCTACTCGAACGGTACGAAACACTTCCACGTATCGGCGGAGGACCTGCTCACCTGCTGCCCGATCTGCGGGCTCGGCTGCGGCGGCGGCATGCCCACGCTGGCCTGGGAGTACTGGAAGCACTTCGGGCTGGTGTCGGGCGGCAACTACAACTCGAGCCAGGGCTGCCGGCCCTACGCCATCCCGCCGTGCGAGCACCACGTGCCCGGCAACCGCATGCCGTGCAGCGGCGACACGCACACGCCCAAGTGCTACCGCACCTGCGAGGACGGCTACTCCGTGCCCTACAAGAAGGACAAGCACTACGGCAAGCACGTGTTCTCTGTACGAGGAGAAGAAGACCACATTAGAGCCGAGATCTTCCAGAACGGGCCGGTGGAGGGGGCCTTCACCGTGTACGCCGACCTGCTGAACTACAAGAAGGGGGTGTACACGCACACGTCGGGCGACGCGCTCGGTGGCCACGCCATCAAGATCCTGGGCTGGGGCGTGGAGGGCGGGCAGAAGTACTGGCTGATCGCCAACTCCTGGAACACGGACTGGGGCGACAACGGCTTCTTCAAGATCCTGCGTGGAGAAGACCACTGCGGCATCGAGAGCTCCGTCGTGGCCGGAGAGCCGCTGTTCTAATTGTAACAAACCAAAGAATTCTTAGATTTATTAATGAGTTTATGCACTGCTATCATCACATTAAAAACAATAGTCTGTAACTTTTTTCTGTGATTACATGTTTGTGTCTTATATCGGCTAGTTATATTAATGCATGTACATAATCAGTGGCCTCATTATCTACTGAGTAATTAACGCGTTGTTTAATATACGGCTACTGTTCGTTCAACTCATAAATCATTATACTTTTGTACATACCTAAGTGATTAAATTACCTAAGTAAGTACCTATAGTTTATTGTTGTTGTAAACTTTCAATCTTTTTAATAAACGCAGGCCAAAAAAGTATAACTAGTTAAATAATATTTATTTGCTAACCTACCTCTATTCCGTGCACTTCCCGTGGGCAGACCATTTTATACCTACCATTGTACAACTGAAATCGTGAATAAACACAGCGTAGGAATTTATTACACACTCACGGGCAATGAAAAAGTTCCATTTAGAAAATCTCCAAATTACACCGAAACGGAAGAAACTAACTTAATTATGCCTTCTGCAATATTTAAGTACATTTATATGGTGCATTTGAATATTGCCAACTAAAAACATAAATATTTTGTTAAAATTTTCTAGTAAATGTTATAAAAAAATTACGCCATTTGGTGTCTGCATTTTGTAAGTGGAACTGTTTCTTTGCCTGTGGGTGTAATTATCTGGTTAGGTAGTTTTAGATGATAGATTACATCGGAAGTTATCATAAAGACATTGCTAACTGATAAACCGACAGTAAAATAGTTTAAAAAAATAGGGTCTTCGGTTTATTTCAGTCTTATTTTTGACTATATAGCAGAGATTATCTAATATATGTAGTTATTGCGGCACTGCAGCAGTTTATTAATTTCCTACAGCGATGCCATGGCCCATAGGCTCGATAACAAACCCATCCCGCCACTGTTTTTACTGTAAACTTTGCTCAACTTTCCCTAAACCGCTTACCAAAGCTGTGCTTTATTAAGGGGAGGCCTGAGTAAGCCATTTAAAGCAGTACTCATGTATTCGTTACACGATCAAACTGGTTTAACTCGCCTCCACTTAAAAAGCCTAGGGCCACGGGTTAACGGGTTAAAATTTTAATGAAATGCGGCCAAAGGATACTTTTTATGTCGGACCCGGCTTAAGCATTGCTGGCACCGTATCAAATTACAATGTTAGTATAGCCACTAGAGACTTTAACTTTCAGACTCATGTTTTCAGTTCGTAAAAGTTATGCTCGGTGATTTATACAAATCGAATCGAATCGAGCAATGTTTTGTGATTCCTTATCACTGGCGAGCTACCACCGCTGATTTATGTATTTACCTATTTGAATTTAGCTTGTACATAGAATCCTATCAACTTGTGTATAGAATCCTATCAACTGGCCGACAGGCATACCTACTTATAAGCTATAAGCAAAATAATAAATAATAGCGCTTCTTTAGATCGTGTTATTCGATTTTGATTAAATAGGTATGGATGGACGGATCTGACTCTCGTGATTTCAATCATACGACCCGTTCGGGCTACTCGGTGAACAACATTCGAAAAACAAACAGCTGTGTCTGTTAATAAATGTCAAACTTTCAAGCGCGTTTTTTTCCGGACAGGGGTAAAAAAGTATATTTCGTAATTGGTAAAAACAAAGCAAAATATAGGTAGTACAGTAAAACAGCTGAGCAGAGATGCATAGGTTTTGTATTAATCAGGCGCCGAACAGTTAAGTAGGCGATTTACGCTCCACCGCTGCAAATGCCAGATAAGAGTGCTTAGTCTCCACCGCGTTTTAAACTCAACTTTATGCTGCTCTGTATCATTTTGAAATACCTAGGTATACACCTAATATATCTAGATATACTACTGCCTAGAACCTACGTACGTAATAAACTTTGATTTGTCGGAAAGAATCGATAGGTACTGTGGAAATTAAACGACAGATTGAAATATAAATAACATTTTATATCTACGCCTCAAATTATTAGGTAATATGTAGGTATAATACTTATTTTATCTTAATTTACAAACTATAGATCTAATTAAACTTCATTACGATCTAATATATCACAAAACATGACTGATCACCATTTTAATTTGTCTCTAAGCTATCGAATTTAAATAGCCAAAGGAATTTGAAAAATATTCATTTTAGTTAAATTGTATCAATGCTAATAATTAATATTAAGTAATGAATCAATCTTAAACTACAATATAATTATAATAAGTCAAAGACGCAATGTAATTTAAAATAACTTTGGGTTTAAATATTATTTTCTAGTTGCCTTTCTAATCAAAATATACAGCTCATAAAAGGTTATTTATAAAATAAATAAACCAAAATTTACTGACAAATCAAAAATTCTTATCTGATTGTACATAAATATCTATAATATTAACAATGTATAAATGCTTTAATAGATTAATAAACCAAGTATTTGAAATAAATTTCCAGGATGAAAAAAATACAATAATATGATATCCTTTCTAATAGACAGGCCAACATGTGTTGTTCTCTAATCTTATGTTATTTTGCTATGTTACAAATCAATACAGGTACTTACGTTAATTAGTAATAATTGTCCGAACATTACAAAAGCTAATAAAATATAAATAGCGCTTTATTTCGATAGGAAACGTGGACAATGGTTTATCGATAAATGGAATGGCACACACACCCACAAACATCGCATTCATTCTAACACATTCATATTTAATTTTAACAACAGGATTAAAAATGGTCGACATAATTATCAAAGTGTGTCTAACCTTTTATCGGTGCTATAACTTATTTAAAAACGCCAGATTTAGTTATGTGAAGTTATTTTCATTGACCATTTTGACGTCTATGACAAGGAAAAAATTACGCATAATGTAATCTGAAATTTTCATTTTGCTCACTAGCGCCACAAAGGGATTCAGAACTATTCAACGGGCTTGGATTTCTTACTCATTTCTCAACAAATTTGAGACTTTTCACATGTATAAATTTGGTAAATTTGAGACTATTCACTTGACGTAAGAACGTTACCAAGTGAAAGAACTCCAATCCATAAGTTTATTTGCGTTTATCGCATGAATATCTAAATGGCTACTGCTGAACCAATCGTAAGAAAGCACTTGGTGGTGCCACCTGCTATATTTCCGCATTTTTTTATTCTATCAGATAAAGCTAAAAAAATGTCAGTTTCACTGGTTAAACTTTCCAAATATCACCCTCTAAGACGAAATTGTGAAATCAGTACACCAAAACTTTGCAAAATAAAATCTCATCCTTAGCTTGTGCTGTACATAATGTTGTCACGATTCGGTTGATGACGGTAGACCCAGATGTTGTGTACAAAAATACCAAAAATAAACAAGCAAAATGATTTTACTTACTTAATTTGGCAGTATTTTGATGATTACTCACGAGCCGCGAATATCCCACATCACCATAAATATTCAAAGTCAGCCAACAAACTGTCTTCACCAAACCAACAACAGTTTGAGAACCGTTTCAACAACACGACCACGGTCTATACAATTCGAACCCTAATTCTAATACATTTGTCATTATTCCATTGTGTTGTATCTACTAGTGTTGTTGGTGAGTGGTTCCAGGTCGTCGTGGTGGCCGAAGTTGAATGCGTTTCTGAAGCTGTCACGAAGCCGCTCTGTGAACGTCTTGTAGTCCAGGTGGGCTTGTTGGCCGAAGTCGAAGTCCGCCACTTCCACTGTATACCTGTAAAAAAGGAAAATAATACTATAAAGGGATATATATACCTAACAGGGCTTCTGATGATCATGATGATGGATTTATGGAGCCGCGTAAAGCGTAACTGGCGGTAGACGAGTTCTTGAGAGGAGATATCCTTGTCAACTCTTTCATAGGCAATTTGGTGAGGAAGTTTGAAGACCGAGTGTGATTGAATGAAAGGCCTCTGTCGGCAGAGGACGTTTCTTGGCTGAAGACTGATATGTTATATGTTATGCGCTGGGATATGTTAAACCGTTCGACGCTATTGGTCTATGCTATGCCGCTCGGTCGCTATTGGCCTATTGCGGCAAAGACGCACTCCGATTCCTCTCATCATTTGTAAATATTTGAGGTTTTTTCTCAAGATAGGATGAGACCCCTTTAGTGCGCTGCGCTGCTTTACGTCATGTCGTCGCAAAGGAACATTCTTAAAAAATATATGCCGCAACGCACTAACTGGGCCTCGCCCTATGCGGCCTCATCCATAGATAAATTTCTATAGTATACCTGGATCGATGCTGGTAGTAGGCCACTCCGAACACCACGAGGATGACGGCCAGCAGACAGAACGCCACCGGGACCACGATCACCGACAACTGCGAGTGCACCGTCACTGCGAATGCAACCGTAATGTACTATTAGTAAGGATGGAATTGGGGATTTGATTGTCTGTGGGAGTCTGTGAATTGAGCAGTAATTTAGGCAGCGAATTAACTAATTCGAAACGAACCATTTTAATACTAAGATAATAGATACTGTGTTATCTTAGTATTAAAATGGTTTGTAACTGTTAGGTTTATTTATAGAATATTTAGTAGTAGGGGAGATATCTAATAATAGTAATAATAGATACCTACACCTACAGTGTAATCGAATAAAAATAATACAGACAGCGTTATAAGTATCTACATATACACTTTTGTACTTTATCAGACTATCATAACGTCCCTTCATTCATTCAATTCACTGTAGCATCGACGGTTTGTGAGTTTCTCAAGGTACAAAAGTGTACCTATAGCTGCTTATGATTCTTATGAAGGACTGTAAAAGTATATTACGTAGTACAAATTGTAATGTCATTCCATTGTGCATTACCTCGCCGATAACAATGCAGATCACGACAGAGATTGCACAGCGGTTATTCTTTATGTAGGAGAGAAAATGGAATGTTAATGTTGAATTTACCTCACCAGTGAATTTTAAATAGACTATGGCTGAAATGGAGACTAAATTGTAGACAATAGGGAGGCATGCTAGCAATAACTATTCATATTTATGTCATAACCATAACATCACATTATAACCATAAAACTACTCCATATCGATTCATCGGTACGATAAATTATGATAGTTTACAAAAACCATAAAAATTACTGTTAATTTACTGTATGTGATTAAATAATGTATCTTCCGCGATGTAAGTAAACTATCAAAACCCAACTATGCCGATGATCTATTAAACTCAAACTAAGCTTTATTCTTACCTTTATAAATATTAATAGCGGCGCGACTAACAGTCTTGCCGACTTCGTTCTCTATAATCACTATCACCGTATGCTGGTCACTATCCGAGAAGTAATGGACCAATGGGAACTCATTGGAGGTAATCCTCGTTTTGACCGCACAGGTCTCATTGCCGGTCACATTGTAGGAGCCCACTTTGTACTCTGTGCAGTAGTCGAAGGGAGGCGTGCCCGTGAACTTTACTTGCAAGTTCATCAGGTCGCCGTGTTGCAGCCAGTTCGTGCCGGTTATGTTCACTGACGAAATTGGCTCTGGAAATTAGATTTTTGGAGTTATTAGATGATCATTGATGCTTGTTAAGGTAAGCGTTCAGCTATCGTACGTATCGGACCAAACGGATAGTCATTAGTATATGGAGGAATGGAGTCAGCAACACAGAATGCTATGCATCCGTTACCATGCGGAAATGTGGACGCTTAGCTTTAGCTAGTCAGATGGATTGGACGGTTGGATGAAAATGCTAAGGAGACTTGAATAAGTCACCTTACAAAGATATTAAAAGTCATTGCTCTCCCCAACAAGACAGAATAATAAAATTATGCAGTTACACGATGATTTAGGAGGCACAGACTTAGACATATTTTGTAAAACAGAAACAGTCCTTATGCTTAAGATGCTTAAATATTATTTTGCTATGCAAAATCATTAGAGCCTAGTAACAACAGATTTAAAATTATGTGCATTTAAAATAAGTCCTATTCTCAAAATTATACCTATTATGAAGACTTTGCGATGCATGAAGCAGAACTAAAACTTATAATAACAAGATTTTACCAGAATTGTAGCGTATTAAATAAATAATTATATTTATTTATACATACCTCTAACACTAATCGTCTTCTTATAATGCCCGTACGTGTAATGTTCACCAATCGGAACTATACCAGTATTCTTACATATCGCATCTTCAACTAAAAACTTTTTGAGCTTCGGCCTTTTTGCTTCTCTTTTCGCCACTGTATGCGTAGCTGTTCTATTCGCCACCTCTGTGGTGTTACTAGGCAGTAGAGTAGCTGTGGTAGAACTAACAACCGTTGGGACAGCTGTTGGTGGTGGTTTGGTAGTCGGCTTCTCCGTAGTCGGTTTAGGTGTTGTTGTAGTAGTAGTCGTGGTAGTAGTGGTTGTGGTGGTGGTGGTGGTGGTGGTTGTTGTCGTTGTAGTCAGAGGAGGCAGCGGTTGGTGATCAGCCACCACCAGTACGTCTACCAAATGGTTCTTCATGGACTCTTTGTACATATAACTGAGTGACATATCCGGTGTCTGATCTATGTACATGCAGTCTATGAACCAGTATGTCACGACGGATGAGGCATTTCGTTTCAGGAACGCCAACTCGTTTTCTGGGAGCTTGATGTGGTGGGTGACTGTTTGGTTGACGGCTACGAAAAGGTTTGGCCTCTCGATGTTGTTTTGGCTGAGAACTAGATCCCCATTTAATGTTTCTGGAATAAGATAGTGGTTGGCTTTATAATAATTGATAATACAAAAGATGAGCACTCCGAACACCTCGTTTTTCCACCTTCATTGAATCATGAAGGACATGCTTTGCAAATATTTATTAGACAACATTATTTGTACACAAAACCCAACAGTAATTATAATTAAATTTTTTAAACAGCTATAACTTAATAGTTTAGTTTAGACTCAAGAGTAAAAAAAAATGGCAACAACTACTAACCGGTTAAATTGAATGTGGTGGTGGCGCTCGCCACAATGTACCAGATGCTCGGGAAGAAGAACTTCTGCTTGAGGTCCACGTGGACCGTGTACTCGCCGGCCTCATACAGGTCGCGGTTGTACTCCACGGTCCACACAGACGTGTTGGATGATGCTATGAACTGTAACAAGGGGTAAAAATTTAAGGTAAAGATTTTTAGCAGTTGTACATATATAGGTTTGTGAAGTCAAGTGGAATAACACAGTAGGAGAAATAGTCCAAGTTCTGGAAGGCAGTTTAGTCTATTGAATGAGCCAGTTGCAGAAACTAACAACCCTCACAGAGAATACTATAGATTTCTAATATTTTCTGCTTCATCCTAACTAATATTATAAATGCGAAAGTAACTGTGTCTGTCTGTCTGTTACTCTTTCACGCCAAAACTACTGAACGGATTTGAATGAAATTTGGTATAGATATTATGGTTTTGCTAGACCCTGAGAAAGAATATAGGCTACTTTTTATCCCAGAATTCCCATGGAAAAACTTTTTAAGGCAAAGCGAAGCTCGCGGGAACAGCTAGTTTTCTATAAGTTACACTTCATTGTTATCCAGTTACATAGAATATCAGGTTTACAAACATACCATTGTATTGTGTTGAATTATATTTCATGATAAGTTACTTTTTACAGAATAATAAAATTGCAGAATATGTAACACCTTTATCAACAGATAGTGAGTGAGTCACACATTCATGTGAACACATTTAGAAATTAATTTAATGAATTTTATTTATACACAGTTAAGGAACACATACTTTAAACTGTTAACATGTTTTTTTGTAAGAGGGTGGATGGTATTATCATTCTTATTAAGACGTAATCATTGATTATAGTTAGATTATTTTGTCGTAAAATTTACTTACTTACTTTTTGTTGATATTTCACTTACTTCTTGATTATGCTGTGGCACTCCATCATCTCTGAATACAAATTTCAGATTTTCACCATCATACTCCTCAACTGTGGCTGTTATTGTAACATTGGACCCGCGGACGGCTGGGCCATCATTCCTCAATGATATCTCTAAACATAATACACCTGGAAAAGTTCATAATCTTCAGTAAATATGGAAATAAATCTAGGATGTAATTATACTTTAAAATATAAATTACCAGATTATACAATTGTTCAAAATTATAAATAGTTAAGCACTCAAATGATAGCAAATAACAGAAGATGCGTAGTTTTGATTCATAACAACACCACAATCATGATTTTCAAGTAAATCATAAGTAGTTAGTGTGTGTCAAAAATATGTTTTGTTCTCGGACTAGTAAATACAAAATTACATTAAAAGGATACTTACCAGTTTGTAATAGTAGAGCTACGATAAAGATATTGGCCATTTGGGCCATGTCTTTGTCTTATGCTATTGTTTTGATGTGTAGCAAATCTCTTAACATTGAACAGTCCAAAGTAAAATAAGCATAAAGATCTAAGATATACCGTTAATAAACCTTAATAATGATATCGCTACAAGCACAAATAGAAAAACAACTCTTGAAAGCAACTGAATTGAGCTAGATAAATATTTTATTCGACAACAAAACACTGGGCCCAAGTCATTAGAGTAATGACGTGCAAAGTGGAATAAATTGTCATTGTCACATTTGACAATTGATAGTGTCAAAGTATTCTGTCACACGTATATGCACAGAATAGAATCATCGGTTCTTTTAAGCCTGAATTACACCACTATAGTAGAATGGACAGTGAAGAACAAAATTATAAAAATATCTCTTGAGTGTTGTGGTTATAAATTTAGATTTTCATGTTAAATATTAAAGTATTTTATTTATTCATTAAGCACATAGACCTTTAAGCACCATGCCGGTACGGATAATATATATTTTTTATTTGTAAGTGATCGCTGTCACGATCACAGATTAATTTCAAGCGCAGTAAAGAGGAAGAGCATACAACGATTACAACGAAACAACAAAAAAAAAAAGAAAAAAAGCGCGGGAACCATTGAAAAGACCAGGCGGGATTTTCGAAAAATTTATTAATAATATTCATTAAAACTACTCCAAATACGTAAATTACTAATAAAAACCAATAAAAAGTTTGTTGCATACATAATAAATTAAAAAATAGCAATGGGGAAGGTGAGAACAAGAAAAAAAAGGAAGAAGGATGATGAGGGTGATAAGTCCGACGTCGATACGACGTCCTCCGAATCAGAGGTCGAAGTTTTGGATATTTCAAAACCTTACTTAGTTACAGATTACAAGAGGCGTTACCCAGAGGATTCCGGAGCTGCAGAATTTGTAGTTTTCGTAGAGTCGTCTAATGCGGAGATGCCCATCGGAACCAGAGACCTTATGTCCATATCGAGTTGCATTAAACGATTCAATAAAGGGGTAAAATACTTAAGATCGATGAACAAATTTAAAATTGCAATTTATTTTGAAAAGGCCAGCCTTGCAAATGCCTTTCTGAATAACTCCACGTTTCTAAAGGATTATCAATTTAAGGCCAACATTCCAGCACAAAGCACAGAAATTACTGGTATTATTAAAAATGTGCCTACCAACCTGACTAACAAAAAAATCTTCACCATGCTGTCTAGTTACAAGAAGATCATATCTGTAAGGAGATTTACAAAGAGGACAAAGATTGACAACAATTTTATTCTACAGCCCCTGCAGACTGTAGCCATCACCTTCGCGACGTCAGTACTTCCAGACTACGTCGACTTGGACGGTTGGCGGCATGATATTACAGCGTATGTTCCTCCAGTCAAGCAATGTTTCCGGTGTCTCAGGTATGGCCATTTAGCAAAGTTTTGTAAGAACTCGGAACGCTGCTCCATCTGTAAAGAAGAGCACTCTTTCAAAGTATGCACAACACCTATTGAAAAGGCAAAATGCTTCCACTGCGATGGCAATCATGTCAGTATCTCAGCACAGTGTCCAATCAAACAAAAAAAAATCCAGGAAAACAGACAGAAAGTTAAGCCACCATCATTTGCTGACATATTCAATAATGAAAGTTTCCCCCCTCTAGGTCCAAAGAAGCCTCTTGATCTTCTGTCTTTATTGAAAAGTAATGACAAGGCACTAAACCTTTTAGTGCAAAGCATCATAAAAATGATAACATTAAATAAGACCCAAGATACCCCAATATCTTCTAAAAATGTGTTAGAAGTATTGAATGATATTTGCAACCCCAGTGAAACAAAAAATATTAGTTCCAATTCACAAACAAATTAAAGATTGTACAGTGGAATGCTCAAAGTTTGCTATGTAATCGACATATTTTTACAAAATTTTTGTATGATAATAATATTGATATAGCTTTAGTTTGCGAAACATGGCTTAAGCCTACACAACGCTTAAATATTAAAGGATACTCAATAGAACGCAATGATTGTGGTAATAAACATAATGGTGTTGCCATAGTCATTCGCAGTAGTATAAAATATAATAGATTAAATACATATTATGATGACTCACTCCAAAATATAACAATTAAAATAATATATAATAATAGCTCTCTCACCTTAGTTAGTATGTACATACCAACAAATTGCATGCCATCTTTTAAAAAAAATAAGTTAGTAAATTTAATTGATTCCTTACCTAAACCATGTTTTGTATCAGGCGATTTTAATGCTCATCACACCATTTGGGGCTGTCAATCCGTCAGTGCTCGTGGAAGAGATGTCCTGGACTCTATAAATGATTGCAATTTAGTTTTATTAAATGACACTTCACCAACCACAGTAGGAACAAATAACTGGAGACCAAATGGTTTAGATTTGACAATAGTTAGTCCTTCTATAGCTCTTAATTGTAACTGGACAGTTCATGATGATCCCCTGGGAAGTTATCATCTACCCACAATAACAGATATTCTATATAATACAGTTAGCGATCCATCTTTAAACAACTTTACTTCTCAAGATTACATAAAAGAAGTAAAAAGACCAAACTTACGTCTAATAAATTGGGAAAATTACTCAAAGCTAGCCAATAATTTAATTAAAGAATTTAATGTTGATTGTTCCGATCCTTTACAGTCGTACTATGACTTCTGTACCATTTTAAATAAAGTGGTAGATCTATCTATGTTTAGAACTAAATCCCATAATGTAAATAATAAGAGTAAGCCAGCAGGAAACCATCCTAAATATCGATATTCTCCTCTTCCATGGTGGAATGAAAAGTGCGCTAATGCTGTGCAAAAAAGTAAAGAAGCATTTATTGCATTCAAACAGGATCCTAGTGAATCAAATTATATTAATTTTAAAAAGTTTCAGGCTGAGAAAAAACTAATTATTAAGTTAGAGAGAACAGATAGTTGGAATAAATATTGTTCAGACTTAAATAGATCAACTCCTATTTCAAAGATCTGGCAATCTATGCGTAAATTTAATAAATCTTACAGTAAAAATACCAAACTTCATAACAATAGTGAATCATCTTGGATTAATAACTTCTTAAGAAAATATACACCTGATTTTGTCTCACAACCACTGCATTTAAATAATACCACAATTAACCCCACCAATAGTTACATTAATAATCCTTTCACTTTAGATGAATTAAAAGCAGCAATTAAATCACGTAGAGATACCACCTTTGGCTTAGATTGCATTTCATACAAAATGTTACAGAATATTAATACAGATAGTCTACACAAATTTTTACACATTTTAAATTTACTTTGGGATAAATCAATAATTCCTAAAGAATGGAAGCAAGATTGCTTGGTTCCAGTTCTTAAAGCAGAAAAAGACCCAAATGATGCAGATTCTTACCGACCAATAGCTTTAACATCCTGTTCAGGCAAACTCTTTGAGCAACTAATAAAACAGCGTCTTGAGTTTTATATTGAAAGTAATCATATCCTTCCAAGAAATCAATTTGGGTTTCGTCGTGGTCGATCAGCAAGAGAAAGTATAGGTCATCTCTTCCATGATATTAACACTGCCATTAACAGTAATAAACATCTTATATGTATCTTTTTTGATATTGTAGGCGCATTTAATAACATTAACCATTCAGTTTTATGTACAACTCTTTCTTCTTTGGGAATACCTGAAAAATGCGTAAGGTGGATTCATGAATTCATTAGTGGAAGGGAAGTTTACGTAAAAATTAGCTCTAATTCAATTTTTGGACCCAGATTATCTACCAAAGGCGTTTGTCAAGGTGGTATTTTGAGTCCTCTTTTGTATATACTTTATATCCATAGGCTAAATGAAATGTTAGGATCAGAAGTAAACAATTTACAGTTTGCTGATGATTTGGCTATTTATTGCAGTGGTGATAACATCTCAGACACAAGTAAAAAACTAAATTTAGCTTTAAAAAAACTTCATAGTTACTTTCAATATTTAAATCTAAAAGTTAGTCCTACTAAAAGTAAAATAGTTGTATTCTCAAAGAAAAAAGTTTCAACAGTTAAGATACAGTATAATAATAATTTGATACCCATTCATCCATATGCAAAATTTCTGGGAGTAATATTTACTCATAACCTGTCTTGGTATAAATATGTCGATTGCATAGCAGAGCGAGCTCTACGTTCTACAAATATTTTGAGATCTTTGGTTGGCACTCAGTGGGGTGCCGATTCCAAGATTCTTTTAACTTTATATAAAGCCCTAGTTCGAAGTCACTTTGACTATAGTTTTTTCTGTTACTGCATTGATTCAAAATTAGTAAATAAACTTGAAAAGATTCAAAATATTAATTTAAGATTAATTTTGGGTGCCTTTAAATCAACTCCTATTAACTCAATGCAAATTGAGTGTAACTTGTGTCCATTAAATATCAGATTTAGTCATTTAAAATACAATTTTATTCTAAGATTGTTGTCTGAAACTGACAATCTTCTTCTTTCCAAACTATTGAAGTATAATTCTTATCATTTCCTATGTCATAACATTCATCAAATTTTAACATTTAAGAGTGAATATAATATTCACAATAGTACCACTTTGCCCTGCTATGGGGGAACGTATGGAAGCAAATTTTGTAGCCTTAATATTGAAATAGATAGGACACTGACTGACAAATATGCTGTTTACAATAGATTGGATGAATACAGAGACTTTAAGCAAATTTATACAGATGGCTCTAAATGTAACGATAATGTCTCTATGGCATATTATGTTCCTGCTTATAAATTGGGTCATGGCTTAAGATTACCTTCTAATGCAAGCATATATACAGCAGAAGCTCAGGGCATTTATGCAGCCTTAGAATACATAGAAGCAACTAACCTTAATTTCAAGAAATGGTTGATCATTTCGGACAGCATGAGTGTATTAATGGCTTTATCAAATCCTTCTTATAGTAGTGGCACAAATTACATCATATACAACATCAGGCAGATTTATAGCAGGCTTTGGCTCAATCAAGACAGAGAAATCCGCTTTATTTGGACACCTTCACACATTGACGTTTCGGGTAATGACCTCGCTGATAAACTTGCCAGCTCCATAGTAAAAAATCCCTATATCCAACAAATACCTATTAAAAATATTAAGTTGCCAGGTTCAGACTGCAAAGTTTTAATCAAGAATATTATAAAAGACCAATGGATGACTCATTGGCATGAAACAATCCAAAGTAAAGGAAAATGGTACAGCTCTATCAACTCCGACATTACTCAACCCTGGTTCATCAAAGGAAAATTTATAAACAGAAACTTTTATTCAACTATTTGCCGTTTAAGACTTGGACATGGCAGATTCAATGAACACCTTTTTAGATTAAAAATGATACCTTCCCCAAATTGCACATACTGTAATAACGATATAATTCAATCCCTGGATCATATATTTTTTGATTGCTCTGCATTTAATCTACAAAGGATTATTCTTATTGACAATTTACTGGATTTATACAAAGAAGCCCTGGATGTCCCGCGCTCTATTCAGGATCTTCTCAAGAATACGGATACATTCTACCCCATATATGAGTATATAAAAAATACGATTGGAGTTATTTGAAAAAAATAACAAATACCGGAAAATACACAGTACCCTGATATAACGATACATAACGATAGACAAGGCTATAAGCCTCGACAATATAATACTGAAGACTTGGTTTCGACCTTATATTTACAAGAAAATTTGAAGATTACAACGAAAGACAAGGCCTTTGGCCTCGAACAAAATCACATAGAAGACAAAATTAAATAAGACCAGGCGGTATGGGATAATGCCCTTAGCCTTTTCCGTGAAAAGGAAAAAAAAATACCAAAAAAAAAAAAAAAACAACAAAAAAAAACAAATAACAGTGAAGTTCTGTTGATTCTGTTTGACGAACTAAAAGATACAGTAGATTTATAAATTGTTTTGGTTGTGTTTGCATTGCATTTACTATTGCTTTTAATTAAAAAAGACTACTCCAATCCCTCAATTTAAATAACATGTTACACAAATTGTAGAAAGTGTGTAGGTTATAAATAACATTGTTATAAAATGGCTACCGTCTTTGATAGCCCATTTATTAGACAACGTTTACATAGACTTCGTCAACGTGATATTGACTATGATGAAGATCAAAGATTTGGTCGTTGTGACTGCACTAGTTACTCCTACTTCGTGCTGTCGATGGTGTTGTTCTCGGTGGGCACTGTGATCACTGTCCTTGCATTGGGAGATGCCGATGGTTACATTTTGAGCAATTTGGGACACATGTGGCTGGTGGGACCAATATTTATATGCTCGGGAATGATGGTAGCCGTGAAGAGCATGCTATATTTGCGTAGGAAAAGCGTCATTCAAATGCTACTACATCAGCGCGCTTTAATAAGGGTAAGTGTGTTTGGTGTATTTTATCTACTAAATTAACACGAATTTAGCATGTTTATCTTTCTGAAATTCTATTAAAAATACTACATTTGATTGGTGGTAATGGTATAAATAGTCAGTAAACATTGAGATAGAGTACTGTGTGAGTTAAGTGCCTTTTGGAGATAGGCCTATGTCCAGCAGAGCAATAGAGGATTTTTAGCTGATAAGAAAGCAGTAGGTACTTCTGATCAATCACTAAGTTTATAAACCTACCTACCTACTAATCATACATTTAAATTAACACAATACAATTTTGACTTTCTTGTTTAAAAGTATATTAACTCAAACTGATTAGTTATGCAAATTAAATTATCATAAGTAGGTATACTTGCGTGGCAATTATTATTTTTTACCTTTCAGGACATGGCTGCAGTTCAAGCTGAGCAAGCATACAGTGGGCAGGTACCCCGCACTGCCTCCAGTGCAACACTACCTCCTTCATACGATGCATTAATAACAGCTGCACCTCCCAGTAAACCCCAGCCGTCCAGTTCAGAACCTCCCCCGCCAACTTATGAGGAAGCAATGTACCTCATTGATGATGGGAAATCTCACATGGACAGCAGAACTGATGACAGTGATAAACAAGAATCGAGCAATCTACAGGAACCTAATGTTGGTCAGAGTAAGCCTTAATTTTAATGCCTTTTAGTTATCTAAGTACCTTCTTGTTTATTATTTAGTCATTAATAATAAAACTTAACTATTTGTTTTGTACTTAGGAATACACTACTGTTGTATTGTATTTACATTACTATTGTATTGCTTGTGTAAATTTTTGTTACTTAGATGTTTTCTATGAAATGGTAATCTCAGATGTGCCTAAATCATTGGTCTTCTTAGCATGCGCAAGCAGTCATACTGGACCATGGATTGTCATGAAGGTAAAATAAATTAGTCAGTCAGGTTGGGAACTGACAGCACATGATGTGCTAGAATGTACTGTAGATGTGTCACTCATGGAGGCTTATATTAATTATTGGTCAGAATTCTGATGTATAATTAATAAGATACTTAGTAGGTAATTATTATACCCACAACTGAATAAAGCTTTAATAAGGAACCACTTATGTACCTATCAGTATTATTCAGCACTCAATTTGAAACGTTTTTCAAATTAACTAAAATGTCTTATCAGATCAGTTATCAGTTCTGTATATTTACATAAACTCAATTGCATATAAATTTATTATTCTTGAAAATTCGGTAATATGTTTGATGTACTAATTTATCAAATTTAATGCTGAATAGACTGATGGATCAGAAAAATATGACTGAATTTGATTGGCATTGCTTGACTAAAACACATAAGTAATTAACTGCGACTGATGTGATATTTGATAGAGTTAACTTATGAATGAGTGGTAGGTGTTCAGATCTAATTCGAAAATAGATTTTGCCAATTTTTTTATTGGGATTTGTTAATATTGTCAATGAGAGTAAAGCCCTTAAACTCTTAATTTTTTTGGATTATGTTGGGCTATTGGAAATTGGAAACAACAATGAACAAATAATATGGTAACAAATTATAAATGAAACTCCTGTAGCGAAAAAACCCTAATTTACAGCTGTCATGTTCTTCAGATAACTGGTAACAAAAACAACATTTACATAGTATTATCAAAAAACAAAACAACAACAAACAGTTCGGATTTAAATATCATTTTGCAGATTAATTCTTACCATACTCGTACGTTTGAGTAACTTAAATTCCTTTAAAACGTGTTATAGCCAGTTTATTACGATAAGTACCTTGTACAATATATTAATTGTGCCAACATTATATGGTACAGTGGGATTCTAGCTAAACATACCTATTAAATTTGGAATCCATCATCCTTAATATATTTTGTATTGTGAGTATTGATTATTGCTTTAATAATGTAGGTATTAGTACCTACAATACTGTATTCAGTTACATAAGTATGTTTTTCCACTGTACATGTAATTTGTAAGTTTTATCAGTGCCTTGATCTACTCTGCCCAGTTTGTGGACATTGTAATATTTATTAATAATTATGATGCTTAAAAATTTAAAATAATTATAAACCATCATACAAGATTTGTGTGGGTTTAGCTTGGTCTAGCTATTGGTTATTGTGATACAGGGTTTCAGTTTACAAAAATACGTGTTTTATGAGGCTTTATTTAATCGATGAAACTAGGACTTTGATAAAGAATAATAGTCATGAAACAGTCAAGCTATTTATAGAAACGAACAAAAGTCCATTATCAACTGAATTTTTAGGTCTTCCTCTTTATATTTCATGCATACATGTCAAAGATAGTAAGTAACGTACAGATCTGAATTTTAAAAACAGTGAATAAAATTAAACATGTTTTGAAACTATGCTATTGATTCAAATGTTTAAATTATTAATTAAGGTAAGGGTTATTCCCTCAATATAAGGTTGCTGATTGATCAAACATCTATTACCTACCAGTTTGGTGTTTTTATTTTAATATACTTTGAATTTGTTACAAAAACATAGCTAATTCATAAATATTTAATTTTTGTGTGGTTAGGTGACAATTTTACTGCTTATTCATCATTATCTTATTCAGTTGAAAAAAGTAAATCTGATATATGGGATATACATTTATTATATCAATTACTTTCCAAATTCCTACCTCAAGTACATGTTTGGTTACAGTGTAGCTGTTAAATTATCATAATTCAGTAAAAGTTATGTGTTATATTAGGGCATCTTCTAACAATGTTAACATTTATTTTTCGCATTTTTATCCTTTAGACAGAGGTACTTAATATATTAACAGTACCAAACATTCACTTATTGTTATCTATGTTTGTTCAATTTTTTTGTTATGGAAATGCTTCATAGATGTAAAAAATAGTTATGTACTTAATTACACGTAATTATAATTTTGTTGTCACAGTACATGGGCTGTCTTATGGCTATGCCACATGGTGGAAGTTTGAAGTACTTACTTTCCTCACTTCATGTAGCATAACTATGGAACACCAGTATACTGGTATGGTATGTAACCAATAATTCCTTCTTTCCAAAGTTGTATCAAAAATAATCTCCAAGGAGGCTAAACAGTAATCCCAGAGTAATCTCTCATTGATTGATTTATTAAGATACTTACAAGTACTAACTTGAATTACTGTTTAAAAATCCTTTATGATTAACAGCAAATTGTTATAATAACATTACTCTAATGAAACTTAGTTTGTATTGATCTCCTGGTCTAATTATACACTTTTAAATAAAATTTGCTTTATTTAGTTACATAAATTATGTTAGTCTTCCAAAATATTTTCCTCTATAGCATACATCTTTGAGCTGCGGCCACTGAACAATAATTATATCAGCAAAACATTGTAATATTTTTCCAGTCAACGAAAGTGTTCTTACTCTACAAATGCTTTCAACAAATACTATTCTACAATCTAATACAAATACGCATCTTAATAAAAATGCTACTATACAAATGGGAATACAAGTTCCGGGTCCATTACAAAATATAACATCAGGTTTGAAATTGTAGACTATTGGAATAGTAGACAGAGTGGCATGGAGAGTGCTGAATATTGAAGAAACATACGATTGGTTTACACTTCTGCTTCTGGGGATTTTACAAAACTTATACTCCTTTGCACCATCTTTTTCTAGAGTATGTATTTTCACTTCACTACTAACATCACTTTCGGCTGCAACGTATAAACGAGGCTGATACATTTTCAAGTTCATACTTTTTAGTAATCTCAACAATTCCGTAGTGTGGCCACCGGATCCAATGCACAATAAAGTTCTCAAATGTTGATGCGGCTTTTCTAGTTTACAGTCACTTGTCAACACATTGATAATTAAATACATTACTCGAAATATAAATAAAATCACGGGGCTTAGTATTAGCAACAATAGAGTAAGCATTATAAATTAATTATGAAAACCCCTTTTTTCTAAATAAAACTCAAATCAAAATAATAAAAATACCAAAAATTGACTTTTTCATGTGTCAGGCACACAGACTAGACTAGACATTTCATAAAAATAAGCCTGATTAACACAGGCGAAGTTACTCGGCGTGTAAGGACAGAAATCTTGTAAGCGTGTTCTTTGAAGTGTGCAGGTGGCCTAAAATTGACAGATACATTTCGCTTTCACTGCCGTTTTTTTTTTGACAGTTGACACTTCATAAATTATTTTTAGTTTGGTTTTTGTTGTGATTGTGATGTGATGTGATTGTGAAATTAATTTTTCCCTCGAGACGAGAATGATAGTTTTCGTATTCTTTTCCTATTAAAAAGAATATGTAGATGTTACAGTTATTTCATGTCGAAATCCAATCTACCTATAAATAACATTCAAAACCGATACCACCATGAATTTTTCAAAAATCATTAGCACTAGCCTTTTTCAAATTATTTCACTATTATTTTTTATTGTGTATCTACTCGGCTTTCTAAATACACATTTCAGTGATAGACAAAATTATTGTGTCATGACTTATATGTTTGAATATCCACAATTTGTGGTAAGTAAACACAGTATAGCTATATCACAATACTAAGTATTAATAATAGTAACAGCTAATCATTACTAAAATTATTTTTAGCGTATTACGGTTCCTGAAGACAGCATATATCCACAGTATGCATTATACGCTTATGGTGAAGGAAGGGTTACAGAAAAAGCCCGTAAAATGTGGTAAGATTATCTTTAACAAATCTATCTTCATTTAGATTTAAAAACGAATAGTATAACAATACTTATTTGCTTTGCTTTTCTTTAGGTTTGATGGGATTCCAGTGCTATTTCTCCCCGGGAACTCTGGCAGTCACATGCAGGGTCGTTCCCTGGCTTCAGTGGCTCTCAGAAAGGCAATGTCTAGCCCACATGAGTTCCACTTCGACTATTTCATGGGTAAGACTTAGTGCCCACATATCACTGTGGCTTACGAACTTGCCATACTAAATACTAAGTGACACAATAGTATCATGTTTATTTTCATAATTGATTTATTTATAACTAGAGTATCATCTTGTACTTAATTTTAAGTATGAATGTAATCCAGATAAATTGTCACCATTTTGTAAAAAGCAACAAGAACTTTTAATTGAAAAGATAACTGTAAAAGTAGCAATATCCTTTTACCAAACTTCTTTGTCATACTTTACTAATAAATCTCTATCATACCCACTTATCACCAGTAATGTGTGTCACTATGAAATTTTCAGTTAGCTTCAATGAAGACTTGTCTGGCCTTTATGGAGGTGTGCTTCCAAGTCAAACAGACTATGCTGCTGCTTGCATCAGAAAGATCTTGAGTCTCTATAAAACAAATGCCTATACAAAGACAGTGCCTACCTCTGTGATACTTATTGGCCATTCTATGGTGAGTCCATCCCCTCTTGTTAAATTGTGAGAAATATGTGAACAGTATTATTTATTTGATATCTCAAGCACCAGTACCAATAATAAGGCAATAATAATTATATCTACAATGGAAATATTATTTTATAAGTTCTTTTCCACTTCTTCTATTACCATTTTCCAACAACATTCTATGTAAAACTAATTTCTGCACACAGTATAGTCACCAACTAAAAGACACAATTGGTTCAACAGGGAGGCTTAGTAGCCAAGCGGCTCTTAGCCTATCCTGATACCATAGACGTGGCCAACATAGCTATTACCCTGGCAGCACCACTGGAGGCTCCAGTCATCAACACAGACCTGGCCATGGATGATTATTACAAAAGCATAGACCTTGAATGGGGCTTGCATGTTAATGGGAATCCAGAAGTCAAGAATAAGAAGGTTCTGCTGACATTCGGCAATGGACCCCGAGATCTGCTGGTGCCATCTGGCCTGATCGCCTCAAATGATAGTGATCTGAATGCTGTGGTAAGTCACTTTTAGATCTCTACATAGCTATATTCTATTCTATTCTATTCTATTCTCTGTGGGGGTGTAAGTACCTACACCTGGCTCTCTCGAATGGAACCTTTGTGCATATCCCCAAGGTCTAAACTGCCTTCCTAAGCTTGGACCATTTCCCACCACGCTGGTCCACTGCGGGTTGGTGGGTTCACATATCTAGATGTGCTAAATCTAGATATGCAGGTTTCCTCACGATGTTTTCCTTCACCGTAAGAGCGATGGTATACATTGTACTTAAATTCAGAAAAGAACTCATTGGTACATGTCAGCGCCGGGATTCGAACCCGCATCTCTGGCGTGAGAAGCGGGCGCTTACCCGACTGAGCTACCACCGCTACATAGCTATACAAATTATTGTATTTTTTATTTGGAATATATTATAATATTTTATCTTTTGTATACTTTTGCTTTGCCAAAAAATAAAAACATGATGTTTAAGGTAAATGAAATGGACATATAGATAGATATTTTTAGTTTTGAATACTCTTTCTATCACTGTAGGAGATTCAACAGGTTAACTTATAATAACACCAACTTACACCAATATATTTTTATCAGGCAACCGCCATACCAGGTGTGTGGGTGTCTCCAGACCACGTCAGCATAGTGTGGTGCAAGCAGCTTGTGATCACCATCACTCGGTTCCTGTTCTCTATAGTGGACCTGGCGACCAACCAGCTGACGCAGGACAAGCCGTTGGTCATGAGCAAGGCGAGGATGTACTTTCAAGTAAGTAAGGATAAAAATTAACATTATTAATAGGGGCTTTCTATTTGCACTGATGTGATCTGGAAGTGCATGGTTATTTGTTTAAAAAAACACTTTATTGTATACATGTATACACATAGATCAGATGAACAATAAAATAAAGCATATAACATAATAACTGTTCTTAACTAAGTAGGTATACAAGGGCGGACTTATCGCTTATAAATACATAGTTATCATTACGAGCTATTCTTTCACCATAAGAGCATGAATGTAATTTTATTTATAAGACTTCTGAAAAATCCTTTATTTTAATCCTAGACAGTCTTTCGAATGAGAGGATAAGATCTTATCCGTCCTCTCTTATGGCGCTTAATTTCTAAACATTACTACATGAAATATTTACAGGCAAACCGCTCCACAACACTCAGTCCTGACATCAAGAGGGCGGTGGTGAGCATGCAGGCCGACGCGTTCTGGTACGAGGACAACCGGCGAGTCTACCAGATAGCCAGACCCGAAATAACCAAGTGAGTGTAATGTGTGACAAACTGAATTAAGTTTTTGGGCATTTCGCCTCAGCTTCACCATACTCTGTTAGATCATAACAAGGGATTAGTTGTTGACTTTAAGAATTTAATATGGAGATGAAGATAATATATGTATTAGCTAGCTAATGTAACGGGGGTGTTAATGATCTAACAGACTATGGTGAAATTGGGGCTTAGAATGACGAATTAATATTCATAACAAATCTATTTAATTTTATACTTCATTGATTCATTCATCTTCTACTACTAATTCTACTCATTTATTCCACCGGCTTATAAAGTAAAATCATAATAAATAGGGCGTGTTTATCATTGCTATAAATTGATAAATGCAAGCTAAGCTTTTTATCGGTATGAATGGATTTTCTTCTTTATACAAGTAGATAAAACAGTTTTTACACACAACACTTCGTTTACTGTATAGAATACGTATCTTTTTATTTGCTTCAATGTAAAGCAAATAAATATTTCACAAAATCCTAAAATGTATGTTGGCAGAGTTCCCATTAGTGTGGGAAATGTTTATTTCGTCATCAGCTGAACTTGGACTCATCTGCGTCAAATTGCGCAATATTCTAATTTACAAACATAACATTGTCATTTTTTTCTAGCGTCATGTTAACGATATTCGGAAGAGCGGTTCAGCTAACAACGTAACAACGTCTCTATTTCGTTGCATTAAACTTCGTATTTCTAAAGCAAGAGCAGCCCCAGTTTCGTAAATAATAATAGCTAATCAAATTGTACAGTGTGAACCATAAAACCTATTGTTAATTTGTATTGGATACCTACATTTCGGAGTACACTCTCATGTTTACAACACCATTAATATTATGGCCTCATTACTTCGCCTTAGTCTAACATTATAACAGAGGCAAATATCATTTATCACAACGCTGAAGGATATCTTATCGGTAGGTTCATACGCACATATCATCTGTCCAGCGTATTTATTCTAGAGAATCTATTTTTGCATAATACCTACCTGTGTCATAAGTATACCATAATCGAGTAGGTATTGGTGATAGATATTTACTTATGTATGTATACACATCAATGACCTACACAGTCATACTAATATTAGATCAGCAAATCTATAGGTACATGCCACTAAATAATCTACATATGCTATTTTTGTTCCAGAACGACGTATCTGATGATAAGGCTGGTGAATTACCCTCAGAATCGCTTCGTGGCGATAGAAGGAGTCAATGCGGACGACAAGGACTGGCTGTTCGGGTGTAACGCTCAGCATGTGTATGGCACACATCGATATTGGTAAATAAACATAAATATATTACTTACCTAGACTAATGTACTATTAATGTATGGCCGTTAAGAGAATGCATTTTTGATATAATGATGATTTCATTTTGATATTTGATAAGTGCAAAGGAAACCCAACTTTACTTACCAAACATAAGCGAATAATAAAAACGCCCGAAAGTTTCTGTCATTTGACAAAAACTCAAAGTAAAATAAACACTACCTAACACAAGCACGTATACATTTCCAGTAAACAAGCGACGTCGCTATCCGATCTGACCCGCTGGGCCGGCGCCGCCACAGACTTCGGGCGACGGAAGCTGGCGACTGTCATCCTGCATGATGTCAAGGCGAAGAATCCTGGCTGGTCGCACGTGGTGGTGAGAGTGTCGCCTACTAGGAGACCTGTAAGTATTTTGTGATGGTTTTAAATTATGATCTGAGGTTTGAAATTAACCGAAAAATAATGTGGGTTGGGTAATGTAGCCACAGATAAATTCATCGTATAAGGTGACATGTTGGAGACTTCCTTTACTATATTTCTTTAAAGTTTACAAAGCCAGCCGTTCAAATTGTATCTGCTCAGTTGGTATTATAAATTATTTTGTCATGGCGTTAAACTTTTGTTCGGTTATTGACCAACTGCAACGCCAATGTGATTGTGACGGAAATCAGCGTAAACTGTGGCAGCACTGGCTTATAACTCGGTATATTGTCATCATGTTCCTCATACATTCAAAGAAGACAGTTTACTAACATCTAAAATCTACTAGTATCTAAATATGTCCTTTCAGATTGTCCTAAACGTCGACATAAACGACCTCGCGTCTAGACGGATCACCGTAGACCTACCGTCAGACTTCTCCGTCTCAAAACAAGTGATCAGACAGGAAACGGAAGCGGGCAGTCTGTACTACGAACTGATACTGCCAGGCTTCAACCGGGTGTACCAGGCGTTCTACTTGTATGTGGAGCCGACGCCGCGGTGCAAAGCTAGTCAGTACCATGCGTCCGCTGAAGTGCATGTGCCGTGGGCTGAGAATCATGAGTATACGCATTATTTTACGTGAGTATTGAAAAATGGTATAAGTTTATAAAAAAATATTAGCCATAGAATTTATGACCTATGTAGTTGCCTGACCCATAGGTTCATAGTTCACTTATTTTTTGTAATACTCACCTTTATTCACTGAGTGAGGAAAGGCATCAGGTGATAGAGTTATAGAGATATGCTTCTTTGGAGGGTTGGGTACTGGCTGTATTATAAATATGCAGGATTTTTGTTGCTATGCAGTAATTGAAACGTTATTTTCAGGCAGCTGAAACGATCTCCTATGAAACTCCGACTGTTCAAAAGCAACCCCAATTCTACAGTAGGATCAGATGACAAAGACCATGTGAAAATCACCCTACTACTGGATCCACAGTGCACTTATACGATAAGGTATATATGCGATTATACATCTCCATTGTACCCACATATTATTATTCCAAAGTCAGCAAAATTTCATTATTATTTGAGAGATACATAAATAATGTATTACGTAGCGCTAAGTATCAAATTTTTATGATAAACTTCAAATCCTTCAACGGAAGTCAAAGTACTTAATACCACAACAATCAATTTACCACCCCTATCTCTAACCCCTCACCATTTCTATTCCAGCATCGCAAACTCATGGTACCACCGGCTAGCCCAGCTAACCCGACACTACACTCCAGTGCTAGTGCCCTACGTAGCAGCTATAGTGCTTCTAGCAGCTAGGTCCAACCTACAACACCTGTGGAAAGAGGGCTCGTGTCTGTCGATGCATAGTGCGTTGATGAGCGACGGAGTCAAACCGTATTACTCGCTGGTTTACAGCCGGTTCGCTGTTTTGGGTTTGATGTGAGTATTGTTTGTTTGTTAAAGTATATTATAGACGGCCGATTGGCATAGTGGTTAGTGACTCTGACTACTGAGCCGAAGGTCCCGGGTTCGTCCCGGCTGGAGCAGATATTTGTTTAAACATAGATATTTGTTCTCGGGTCTTGGATGTGCCCGTAAAATGGCAATAGGCCCGCCCCCTATTACATTGGGACTAACATAAACACTGGCGAAAAGTGGGTGCGGCAATGCACCTCTGCCTACCCCGCAAGGGAGTACATTAGTACAAGGTGTGAGTGTTTATATTATATTACTTAACACAACACATACACAGGTTACACAGCAAGATTACTAACATATACTCTCGCGAGCAATGACAAAGTTCCATTACTGACTAACTCAAACGGAGAAGAGTATCTACTATTGTGATAAATATCCAGTTTCAAAGAATACCTATTCAGTCATGAAGTACACACCCATAATTTATTGCAATACCCTTCACCGTTTCCAGGACAATCCCAACCCTAACCTTCGTATTCGAGAGCTCGAGCTGGAAGCACCTGGAGCTGCGCTACTTCTGCAAGTCCCTCCTAGTTCTGCCGGCGTACCTGGCCGCCCTGGGGCTGGTCAATGTGGTGGCGCTGGCGTTTCTAGCTGTCATGGTGTCCTCGTCTCAGCTGGCGCATCGGTTGCTGTTTAGGTGAGAGCTTTGGTTTGAATTTATGAGCGGCGGGTGTTGAAAAACTACTGGAAAATAAAATTAGAATGCCTAAAGTGGGGTTTACACGATAAGAACACAGACCCACAATAACTAACCCGATTATTCATAGAAAAGTTTTAGGACGTTTTAGCTATTGAGACATGAAGTCTACTTGTGGAAGTTAAAATAGTATGAAAAACTTGCCTTAAAACACATAATTTCGCTAAGAAGCCAAAGTCAAGTTTATCTAAAACGCTTTCGAATCATTGCACCACTAACTACCTAATTTTCCGTTAGGGTTCAAAAATCATACTTACCTTATACCTACCGCTGGTTCCAACATCACTTTATGTCCCATAATCCTTTAATACCTACCGCTGGTAGCATCACTGCTGTTAGCAACACTTCATTAACAATAATCCTTTCCCCTTACAGGATAGTCTGGCGCGGTGGCCCCAACCTGGCCGAGAAGGTGGCGTCAGGGCTCCAGAAGCTGCCCCTGCTAGTGAGCCTCATACTGGTGATGTCTGCGCCGCTGTCGTGTGGCGCCGCGTCGCTGGCCGCCGGCGCCGCGTTCTATGCGTTTATGGTAAGGGTGGTGTTTGAGTGTAGTGGTTAGTGGGTGTGGGGGCACCCTTTGGTGTGTAGAATTTATTGTGGGTGTTGGTGTTGGTCCTGGAATATGCGAGTGGGATACAATATGAACAGTTGGTGAGTCATATTTTACATTAGGTGTCCCCTGATATGACTCTAGCTGAATTTAAAATCTATAATCGTCTAACGGTGACCCATGAGAATTTAAACGCTTGACTCAGCTTCGTTTTTCTATTCTATTTTCAGATCTCAAAAATGTACGAAGAGTACCTAGAAGATTACGTATACAAAATTATGGCGAGAATAGCCGCTCGAATTTGTCGAGTGTTCTCGAAAAAACGACCTAACACAGAAACTGATACTCAGAGTAACGCAGCCTTAGTGCCCAAAGAAGATACTACTAGTCAAATTAGTGCGAAAAAAACGAGTGAAGAAAATAATCCAAAAGAAACTAAAGAGATTGTAGATGTTAGCAATAATAAAGATACAGAGAACGAAAATAAAGATACAGACATAGATAATGCAATTAAAGATAAAGAATTCAAGTCGGAAGAAACTCAAGCATTAGTAGCAGTTTCTGACAGCGAGACTAGACAAGAGGTAGAATCTAAAGAAGAATCAAAGAAGTCTAGAAGAAGAAGGAAGTCAGATCATGAGATGGACGAGGAATTGAGCAATTTGCATTTTCATACCATGATGTTCTTCTTGTGGATGGTTGTGACTTTAATAAATGTGCCATGTTTGTTAACTTGGGCTAGGAATTTTAAGTAAGTTTTCATGAATTCCAATATGATAATAAATAACCTAAAAATATTGTATAAGTTATACATTTATTTTATCATTTATATACTGTTTCAGGTATTCAATGGTGCTAAAGCCTGATACCTCATACCACACTGGCCTAATAATGTCAGTTTGCTCCAGTGCGGTGTGGCAAATAGAAGGACCAAGACGAAACAAGTAAGACATTCTACTTTATTAGTCCCCAGATAAAAAGTAGCCTGTAGGACCCAAACATAAAAGTTCAATTTTGGTAATTAGCTTATTGTTTCTTCAGTTTATTTGTTACAAACATACATACACCATAAATTCATATACATACCTTATTATCCATAACATAACACTTATGTAAACATGTTTGTCTTTTCAGGAGATGCAGTGAGTTTCTATCAGCCCTTCTCTTCGCAATGGCTGTGTTTATACTATCGCTGGGGCCTCTGTCTCTAACTATTGTCAACTACAGTGTGACCTTTATGTTTGCTATGATCACTGTGCAACAGTATGTCAATATCTTCGATGAAGATGTTGTAGCTGAAGAAACCCCAGTGGAAAAACCACAAGATTGTGATAATTCATCATCAAAAGAAGATAGAAATGATGAGCCTGGACCTTCTCATAGCGGTGACAAGACCAGTGATGCTGATGACAAAACTCAGAGTAGTGAAGCAACTCAAAGCACCCCAGACTGTAATGTTTGCAATGAGAATAGAATATATAATGTTTTTAAAAATTTAAGGGAGAAATTCAACTTTAATGAAGATTTATGAACCTCATAATTTTATTTACTTAGTTGTTATGTTATTTGTGAAATGAGTTTAGATATTTATTTTGGCATTATGATATTATTATAACTAATATACAGTTTTAACTACTCATAAGTAGACTCATGTAAATATTATTTATTAAATTTGTGTAGGTAAGTACATTGCTTATTGCTATTGTGGCCTATTTAAGGTAGGTGTAATTTATGTTCTGTTTATTCTTTGATGAGATTGATTGCGCTGGATTTATGGCTAATAAACGGATAGGCATTGTCAAATTATAACGTGTTTTGTTATTTAGTAATATAATCAATTTATAATAAAACTGATAGGTATCTAACTACCTTTCATTGTAGGCTTCAGCCAGTTGTTGCAGAGAAAGTAATAATAAAACTAAACAGAGTTATTCCTTAAAGCTATTTATTTAACACATACAATAAAAGATCAATCATAAATATACAACCAAGAACCAGTCACAGAAGTATCACTTTTTGCCTTTCTTGCCAGTGGTGGACTTCTCTTCAGTATTCTTCGGGTTCTGCCAGTTCAGCGGGTTGCGGCGGTACATGGGCCACGGTGGCACGGTGAGGATCGCAGCTAGGATGAAACCGGCACCCAAAATGTACACAGATTGTGAAAACTGCTGTACAATGTAGCCCCAAACAAAACCGACGATGCTGAATAGGGTTATGATGGCGCGATATAACTTCTCAGCTTTGGCTTGACCGACATAGTCAATATGTGTTGGAATAGAGGAAAAGAAATCCATTTTTGCAGCGAAAAATTATAAATTGTTTTCGACTTGCTCGATTTGACAACGTTTACAACTTTTGACAAGACAAGACACGTCAGTCAGTCAAATCGTTCATTCACTAATCTGTGATGATATTAGAAAGCGCGACACACACAGCGCAAGTCGACTCGCCTTCCCAAACGAAACTTGAAGAACTCAAAAGAGCATGCGATTGTAGATGTACCTAGATCATCGGAGCGCTCATTTTTGATTTTGAGAATCAGGGAAATGAGAGGTTTTTATTTTGTCAGACCTATCAGTAGATAAGTCGCGTGATACTGAAATGAACCTAAAGTCATATATTTTTTTAAAGTTTGGTAACACTGCGAGTTCTTTTCTTTCTCTTTCTTTTTTCCGTCATCATCAGTCGATTGTCAACATTCAGCACGATCAGACTCACTAGGTTAATTTTTAGTTATTCAAAGAAATTTAGTTTTATTTTCAAAAGTACAATAACTACATATTTGAAACATAATGACAACTTTTAAGCAAGTACCTCTCACATGCGGTGGCCATACTCGTCCAGTCGTGCATTTGGATTTTAGTGACGTTACAAAGGACGGATTTTATTTGATTTCGGCCTGCAAAGGTGAGTTTTGGCGAATATTTTGTGCGCGGGGGTGCTTTAATCCTTGACCTAGTTGTAGGTGGAAGACCCGCAAGTGTCTTCGGGTGGAATGACGGAGGCTTGTTCGCAACAGATGTTGTGTGCGGTGATGGATGTGGGACCTTCACTTTCCTTGTTAGCGAGCACCGGTTGTTGATTCTAGTCATGTTGTGTTGTGCCCATGGTGACCTTGTCTTCCGGCTAAGCAGGAAGCACCTTGAATGTCCGGCCGCGTACTTCCCTGCAACAGGTTTGCCTTGGCTATGGTGTTGCATAGTTGGTCATGCATGCATGTTGCAATACTTGCAAAGAATATGGTAGCAAATTGTAAAGGGCCAGTATTGTTCCTGTTAAACATGTTGACATTTCACTCATTGGTGTGGATTACCTTGTGCTCAATCAAGGTCTTCAGTTACACTTGACATGGTTGTATTCTTATAAGAAAATGTATAACATATCTTGCATCACACTGCTGTAGAGGAAAAGATTGTGAATGTCCTTTGCATACCTTGTTGTTAATCTGTATTGTGGTTTTTATAGAATAAAGATGAATTGATATTACTCACACAAATTTTATTGCATTTTATGTATTGTAAATGTAAAATATTGTATTTACTAGGACTCTGAAATATAATATTCTGGCTACTTAAATTATATTTAAATCTCTAGCTATAATTTCCAAAACTATATTAACTTAATATTTAGAAAAAGTTAGTCTGATAATCCTGATAAACATGAAACTTTTCTTGAATTCCTAAAATAAAAGTACTTTTTTTCATGAAACCTTTCAAAGTTTAGGAATTAATTATTCTCCTACATATTTTTCTAGATGGAAAACCCATGTTGCGGCAAGGAGAGACAGGGGATTGGATTGGCACCTTCGAGGGACACAAGGGAGCCGTGTGGGGAGTCGCTCTGACACAAAACGCCAACCTGGCAGCCAGTGGTGCTGCAGACTTTTCAGGTTAATTCTTTGTTTAACAGTATTGGAAGAAACACATGCACAGCTGGACACCCACTGCAGAACATGAGCTTCCTCCAATTTCCTTCCTTAACACTTGCAATGTTATCAGCCCCTGCTGGGGATGAAAGTACTAACCACTACACCATTGGTAGTGATAATACATTAAATACATTCCAATACTTTGTTTGAAATTGTATTTCTCATCATAATTTCTTAATAGAAATGGTCTCTGTATTTTATGCACATTGATAAAGGTTGTGTGTAAGAGATGGATTCGTAACTATTATCGTATAAGGCCACCTATTGTATATTGTTATTGTAGTATACAAGTGTTTTTGCTTGCTACTAGAAATATTTTATATTACTTTTATATTGTAAAGTAAAACCTCCTGATTGCAGCTAAACTATGGGACGCGCGCTACGGCGAGGTGGTGCATACGTTCGAGCACGAGCACATCGTGAAGAGCGTCAACTTCAGCGCGGACGACTCGCTGTTGCTCACCGCCAGCAACGAGAAGCTCATCCGAGTGTTTGATCTCAACAAGCCGGAGGCTGGACGTGAGTTAACTGATGAAAATTGGGGCCTAGTTTCACCATACTCTGTTCGATCATTAACACCCCTGTTAGATTATAACAAGGGATGAGATGTTGAATTTTGACATAATTATGACAAGAATTCAAGATGAACATGGTGGATAATTTTATTTTAGATGACACAATGTAACAGGGGTGTTAAACGATCTAACAGACTATGGTGAAACTAGGTCTAAGTTGGAAGAGAGCTTTTTTGCCATCACAAATGTACCTAAGGACTTCGCTGTTTTTCAGGGACCATGGGTAGGATAGGACATGTTTTTCGGGAGTGCTTTGTTTGTATAGATAGACTAGTTTCAGAAGACCAGGATGTATAGAAATCCTAGATAGGTATTTGTTGGTCATTATGGGCTGTATCCACTTACTATCCCAAGAACAGTAGGTACAATCTTTATCACACATTTCGTACAAGATTTATACAAAGAGACTTCACGTTCACGTGTTTAGACGTTACAATAGTTTTATTCCTCTACCTGATAGGTTACCTCATTACCGCTTGCTGACCCCTATCACCATAACAATTATTTTCAACACCTTATTTATGTAAATGCCCTTTTTTGCATTCTCATAGGAAATAACTTTGCATTGTTTTGCCATAATCAATTTCCTATGATTATTCTAATTATTCATTTGTGTGATTAATTGCGTATTTATCTATAACATTTTCTGTTATTGAGCAATATTTAGGTCAGTACAGCCGCTTCCGCTTCGTAACATTCCATATAAGAAATATCAGTTTTAATTAAGGATAATAAAGCTAAAAATGCCCCAGTAACCGCCACAAGGCCAACCCCTTTCTGTAGCGTTGATTCATGCAAGCTTATGTTTTGTTTGTTTCATTCATGGTATTGAATTTTCCTTATATTCAGTTAGGGTAGATCAGTATTCAGAATACATCTAATAGACAATGGGGTTTTTAATTTAGATACCAGCTTGGCATGAAGGTGCGGAACCCGACAATGGTAGAATATATTATTATTGACAACATGCGTAAAACTTGTGAAGTGCACAAAATAAACCTTATCTAGTGGTGTAGCATATCAACTGTAACTTATAGGTATACACATCCGGCGCACCCAGGGTATTCAACGATTGACTATAATCTGACTGGTTAATCCTTCCATCACGATGAAAAACCCTAGTCTAACTCTTATGTGGCCTCCGACACGTTACGTTAAAAAAAATCGTAAAGCAAACAAGACGTGGAAGATTAGTAACATATAGCTATACCGTTTATCTAACTCTTTGTTAGTTCTATGAATACGGGATATTCATTGTGTAAACCCGAAGTGTCATCATCATCATCATCAGCCTATAGCAGTCCACTGCTGGACATAAATCTCCCAAAGCACGCCACTGCATACGATCTAGCTCTCCGAAGTGTACTAACCAGCTCCCCCCACAGCGGTGGAGAAGTTCCCTGCGCACACGAGCAGTATCCGGCACGCCGTGTTCCTGCACAACGCGCGCATCGCCTCCGTCTCAGACGACGGCACGCTGCGCATCTGGGACCGCGCCTCCGGCCAGGTCAGTGCCCTCGTCATCATCATCATCAGCCCGTAATATTCCACAGCTGGACATAGGTCTCTCCCAATTATTATCATCACCAGTGAATACATGGAAAGTCGCATTAAAGTAGCGACTTCCCGAATGGCGTAGTTTACTTTAAACGTCAGGCGCACCCTAGCAGTCGGACAGTTCACAAACTGGCCAATCCTTTCTTTGCGGTGGTAAATTTTGGTCGTTGATACGCAAAGTGGCATAAGATCTGTGAATATAGGAACTGGAGATAGGAGCGCTACAAGGCTCTGTCTTCGGCTTTTCTTTTCCAACTGCTACCGATTTTAATTTTATTAACGCTGTCACTGTCACCTAATTTGTATCTTCTTTTGTTTTCAGGAGGTACACAAAATAGAATTTCCTTCCGTTCCAAATAGTTTGGAACTATCAAGAGATGGGGCTATATTGACCGTGGCACATGGTGAGTTTATTTATATTTTATTAATTATTTTAATATAAATACTTTAAGTGGTATTATATCGTCACTTTGGAGGTCAACTAGTCTAACCCACAAATTTTGTGAAAAAATAGTTAGGTATTCCATATCATACGAATTCAGTACTTAAAAAAAAAGTTAGCTTAATCACGTCCTGCGGCTCTTACTGTTGGTTGTCATAAGATTATTAAATAAAAACATTTATCAATGCGGAATAAATTATTACGAAATCAATAACATCAATATAAACTAATTTATGTATTGATATGTAAAACGATAATATTTTTCAAACAAATTGATATATCGTAAACCTAGATTTAAATTAATAAAACTTTCTACAAGAACAAAAATTCAAATCATTGATAAATTAAAATCAGCGTTATAAAAAACCCACCGACAATCTACCATATTGTATGCTTCAATATTGAATATTTGTGTAAGTAAACAGAAATTTTCAGACTACATATTGTTCTCTTAATTTCGTCTATGTCTATAATTCCAGCCATTTAGTGCTTATTATTAGACAGGTCATTCAAAAGTGATCATACAATCACCTGCCTTATAAAGAAGATTATTCGTCCAAATTATGCGAGCGACAAAACGTATTGTCTTGCGACTCTTTGCGCACGATACTACTGCTTATTATAAATCTAAACAACCGACATCAGAAGCTCCCTACACATCAAAAGCACTGCTGATTATCTAATCTAAACACTCGAAATCGAAATCCAGGTTAGACCTTTCATTCTTAGGCCCTTCTCCCATTACGTCGATCGAATACAATTTAATCGTTTCAAAAATTTGTATTGCCGTGAATCTATCTAGCAGAAGATCGATTCAGATGGGGCATCCCTAGCTTACCTCTCAACCTCCTACCCTAGCTGAAACTCTTTACCTCCCACCCGCAGGTACAAACGTGGCCTTCTACTCCACGGACACGATGCGGGCCATGCGCTCCTACTGCGTGCCCACCAAGTGCCTGTCCGCGTCGCTGGCGCCCGGCCGCGCCGCCTTCGTGTGCGGCGGCGAGGACCTCAAGGTCTACAAGTTTGACTACAACTCGGGGAATGAGATCGGTATGTTGGTTATGTGGTGTTCTTAATCAGGAGTAGATACAGTACTACATGAGAAGTCAATCAGAAAGCATAGTCTACTGTTAGATGTATCAGTAATCGTCCACTGTTAGATATAGGCCTCGCCCAGTGAGCGCCACAACACTGTCGTTGGCCAGAATGGTCCTGATAGCGAGAAGGCTCACCACACCAGTGACACTTGCAATTTCGTGGTCTCCACTCGAGATCTATTTACGTACTAAATTACTGAGCAAACTATTATGATTTGATACCCGATCGATGCCGATGGAGTAAAGCGGCTCTTAGATGTATACCAGAAAGTTGGCTAAAAGTGGTTAAAAGTATGGCATATACTACCTTGTATGTTATGTTACTCAGCTCCCCAGCATATTCTAACAGTTAAGTTAATAGTTTTTTACAACTCTCCACCAACCCTTAAAATACCCTCTCGCACCCGCAGAATGTAACAAAGGCCACTTCGGGCCAGTCCACTGCGTGCGATGGTCGCCCGACGGCGAACTCTACGCCACCGGGTCCGAAGACGGCACGGTGCGACTGTGGCAGAGCTCGCCCGGCCGAGTCTACGGGCTGTGGCGGCGCAGCGATGACCCGCAGCAGGTGCAGCCGTTGGCTAATGGGTTTAAAGAGTTGGCCGCCAACTGATGTGGAGGGTTGACGCACAGGTGAGGAGGCGTTTTGTGTTTTTGTGCTATGAGATGATTTATATTGGGGATGAAATGGTAAATCAACTGTCGATGAATCAACGAACTGGTAGCCCACAGGTTTTCTTCCAACTAACGTTTCGCCTATAAATTTGTATGTGGTTTGTGGAAGATACGTTTGTTGGTCGAAATATTGTATGGGCTAAAAGTTCATGGGTCAATCGACTGTGGATGAACCGTTTCAGACTCGATCCGTCTTTTTAGTAAATAAACGATGTGTCTATTTGCATTTATGACATCGGACCAACAAAAACATTTATCTATAAATGCTTATCGTCATAATTTTTAAAGGAAATATTTTACCAATTTCAATAATATAAAATTGGAAATAACAATTAGGGTTTCGATTCAAAAAAAGTAGGTTCTGTGTTCATGGTCAACTAGATATTAAACTTCTTGGCGAGTTTAAAAACGAGATTATTAATTTAAGTTAAAACTAAAGGTTACAATAATATTATAATGAAATTAAATTATTTAAAAATGACCAATCAGGTTTCAGGAAAACATGTTATCATAAACGATGTAATGAGTTTTATAGTGTGTTTATTGCATCGTTGTTTAAAAATGTATGAACCAATACAAAGGTTTATTTGCCCTATGTGAGGTTATGCAATGAAATTAAATTGATAATGCACTGCGGTGCCGTATTCTTACCAACTTATTTATTTTCAACGTTAGTAAAGTGAATATGATTTTGTTCCACAACCACAATTGAACTTCAAAACTGAAAGGATAAACTTTTCCACCTAAAACCTGCGACAGTACCTAATCAAGCATTTCCCCCTGAAAAACTGTCATAACAGTCGCGGATTTTTGCGATGCAGCGACGTCGCAACGCAGTTTTGTGTACTTACAAGCCCTTATGCATCTAGGTTATGTTTCCAACAATCGATATACTTGAAAAGTGTTTTTTTTTTCTTAAAACAATTTCTCCTTGTTTCAGGAATAATGTGGAACTGTGTAATCGCAATCAAAATTGAACGCTTGGTGATATCACGACGGAGGGTCAGCAGTTTTCACCAGGACATGTGTTATTAAGAGGGGATTGCATGAAATCAAGACATTTTTTAAATCCTGAAATTATGTTGTGCTATATTTTTTTGGCAACATTTCAGTTTTTTATACTCAGAAGTAATGTATGTACCTATTTATTGTAAAGAAACGAAACCGAATAGACTTGATATGCAACAAAATAAAAGTAATTTGTACATATTTTTCGAATTTTAACTTATTTATAGAACTATATTTAAGTAGGGTATAAAATAAAACGACAGGTATTGACTAATAGTAGATTTATTTAGTCAATAGTTGTGTGAAAACTTTTAATGCTCAACTCACTGTGACCAGTTTTTTTTTTACAAATAATTTAAATTAAAATACAACCAGGCAGTGGAAGTTAAAAATACATTTGTTTTTTTGTTATAATTACACATGTAGGCATTATTTATTACACAAAATATACATTTATGTATGTCTTTTTAAATTGCAACTTTATTTTTTTCAATATCAAGCTGACTATATGAAAGTTAAAATTATAAAAACTTTTGTTTTGTCCCACCGGACTCATATCGTACCTTACAGATCTTAACTTAAGTATTTTGTTTCATTAAAGCTAAAAATGGCTATAAATGCTTAATTATCTAAAATATGTCCTGACATGTTTGAGTATTTGATATTCTTGGTCCAAAATATATAAAATCACATGTATCTGTGTAACTGACGAATATTAACAATAATAATACCAATGCGTTCATACGACCTAACTTTCTTGTACTAGTTTGATTCGTAAACACTTCGACAGTACAATCAAAATTGGTAGGACTCTTGTCACTATCACCATAAATTCAATACATAATTTAGTTCTTGAACCGGACGAGCCGGTCTGAAATAAATTACGCCATTTTCGACTTAAATTACCATGGTAACGACTTCAATGGATACCATACATTCACAGTCTTTTATCTTAAATTTATATTTACACTTATTACACTTCACTCATTCAGCCTTTATAAAGCGGTTGGTTTTGACGTCCTCAATCTTTTGCATCATGTTGGCAGTATTCAACAATATAGTGCCACAATCTTATCTGTTCCGGTGGTCAAAATGTGTACTAACGAGACGTCATTGTCAAACGTCCTTTCATACTCTGTGCGTTATGTTATTTGAGTTGTCAATTTCTGCGAAGAGGCTGACGCTACGTTATTTAATTTGTTTTGTGATTTTCTGGGTGTAATAATGCCAAAAGCGCTGAAAAGTGATGCAAGAAAAGTAATACTAGATATATTGGCTTTTATGCAGGAAGAATAACGTATTCAGGCGCCTTTAATTCCGTTAGAAAAATTGGAAGAACGAGTTGCAGCGGCTACAGGTTAGTGTTGCCAAATATGACGAATAATTTTACCCATATACTTACATGTAATTTTATTAATATTTTCCCGAGAGACCCGTACCCCAGCAGTGGGGACGGGATGGGTCGTGATGAAAGTATATAATCTTTATTTTTCTTTGATTACAGGTGTGAGTGAAGCTGCGTTCCTATACCTTAGGCAGTATACCAAGAAGAATTTCTCGCACCTGCAGCGATTTTAGACGAAATAATGATGATTAATGACATCTTCTTCTTCCACTACGAGTATCAAGGGTTGGCTGGAAGAAATGGATTTTTGGCAATTAGCCTTGGTACATTGTCTGAATTTCTTTGAATTTTATGCTCTTGTTTCTTGTTACTTAAGAAAATAAAAAAAATAAAGTGTTCATAAATAAATAAATAATAATTAAGTACAATAGTTTTCTATCTCGTTATTCCCACGACCCACAGATATTACATACCTATATCATTGTAAAATCTAGATTTAATGTCTTATATCAGAACATAATCAGAACTTATTTTGTTTCTGTTTGCCGTGGACAATTTTTTTATACAACAAATGTCGTTTGATATATTATATCCTCTTTCATTTACTATCGACCCTATATTTTGATTTATCTATACTTATGAATGTACCTAATTATAAAAATAGGTAATAGCAGAAATGAGTTGTCGTTTAAACCAGAAATAGGCAAAATTTAATCGATGGCATCACTGGATTCAATGACAGCGACGTCGCCACCGGAACAGATAAGATTGTGGCACTATAGTTTCTATTGATGCGCATTATAGCGTTGATTTTAGCAACACGTTTATATTTAAATTAGAAAACCACCTGTATGGCAACACCAAAATTACATATGCCAACCCCACGGAATCAGACCTTCTTTACTCTATGCCACCAAAACGAGCACGCAAAACCAACCGCTCTACCCAGCAACACACATTCACTTGGCGATGAAAGGCGACAGGTCCGGGAACTTGAAGTTGAGGGGCGGGCGGCGCGCCTGCCGCGGCCGGTCCGGGGCCGCGGCGCCGCACTGGGCCGTGCACACGTCGTCTCTCAGCACTGCCTCGCGCGGCCACTCGCGCAGCAGTTGCGCGCAGTCGGTGATGCGGAGCGACGCGCATTGCGCCTGGTAGGGATGAGGTATGGTAAGAATTATTTGCATCAAAAGTAAGACTAGTAACATTTAAAGTAAGTAACTAGTTAGTTTACTTGATACCTAAATGAAACTATTCAAGCCACTAACAGTTGGACAAAGTCTATCAGGAAAGAACTATATAGGTTTCATGTTATAAGGACTGTAGAAGGAAACTGTTCCGTCGCTCCATTGCAGACGTATTAAACAAAAGAGCAGTGAACGATGATGACGATGAAAACGTAACTTATTCGTATTCGGTGACAAACACTAGAGCTGGACTTGGGTTTGTTACCGCAATGTAAGCATTTAGTGTAACAGTGACAAACTGACATAGGGTTTGGCACCGGAATAGAGTTCTTAGTTGTTGACTGCCTAGGGTGTGCCGGACGAACATGAGATACAGTTGACACAACACCCAAAGACACATCCTTATTTAGCAAACAAATTCAACTTCAACTTACGCCCTCAGCAGTACATATACACGAGGTGCAGGGCGAGGGGAAGGCGGAGTCTCCCACTGCGACGTTCCGGCCGGCGATGAGGCAGCCCTGCGCCGAGCTCTCGCGCCACGCAGACAGGTCCAGCTTGGGCAGCGATGAGCACGGGACGCGGGGGTTTCTGCGGGTGGAGGGTTGTGGGTTAGGGTTAAAGTTTTTGATAGGTGTATAATGGACAATATATAGTGACTGTTTTTCTGATGGTATCGGGTTGAGACTGTGGACTGGTCATATAGATGGCCTTACCACCGATGACCGTTGAAGAGTTCTCGCACTCCGGCCAGTTGTGCCTACGACCTTAGAAAGGTAGCTTGTAGTAGTTGGATGATTAAATCCAAGAACAGAGTGTTGTGGGGCTCTTTGTGAGTACTCTATGTAAGACGATTAAGGGTTGATAGTCATGATGACGATAAGATACCTGTCAGTAACAGCAGTAAGACGATTAGGGGTTGATAGTAGGTTGATGGTCATGAATAAGGCACTTACAAGAAGTTGCTAGGCAGGTCGAAGGCGGCTCGCTGGACATCACTCGCCACGTCGAAGTTGTCGCACATGATCTTGGACAGCGTCACCTTGCGGATCTCGCTCAGCTGCTGCTCCGTGAACCTAGCCGCGTTGTTGTCGTTCTCGTACCTGGGAGGGGGAATTTGTAAGTAAATTGGGGTTTCAATTTTGCTATCTAGTTACAACTGAATCAGCATCCAGTTAGCCAGTAGGAAGGAGGAAGGACGATATCAGAGTTTTGTGGCGCTTATGAGGAGAGGCCCTTTATACGTAACAGTGGACAGTTACGGTAATAGTAATATATTTATAGGCTGATTATGCAGAGCAGAGAGATAATCCTCTCTTCAGCTCACAACTCGTCGTTAGATCATAATATTATGTGTATGTAGAGAATACGCTGGTAACTCCATGCAGTTTTAAGCTTTGAAGCAAGCCACTAATCTAGATTCACAATGTTCAACAAACTCACCAGAACCGGTCGCACTTCCTCAACTGGCGGAACTGTATGGCGATGATGCAGGCGAAGGTGGGCCCCACCAGCCCGCCCTGCAGCGGCCGCTCGCTCATGCCGCCCGGGAACAGGTCGATGTCGTCCACGGTGGGGTAGATGCGCTTCAGTCTGGAGTGAGAGGGAGGAGGTGGTGAGTTACAGGGACCAGTGGGGTATGATGATATGGGGAAATGTTTTATAGGGGTTGCAAGAAAATAATCATGTTTGTTACTTTAGCCTCGTGACCCTGAATGGTGGACGAAAATAAACGTAATTTCAGGCAGTAGGAGGAATACTTAAAGCGAAGAGTACTTAAGAGGATACACGGTGTGTAAATTCTAAACTTCAGTTTGTAGCTTTCAATCCAATAGGTACTTGTCTGGACTCGTCAACGGGAACGCCAAGAACAAGTGGTGCGACTACAGATATGAGCAATAATTATGTAGTAGGTATATAATTATATTATTATGTAACTAGGTACAGTTCATAATGTCACATCTCTCACCTAGCAATAACTTCATCAGGAATCTCCCTCGCCAAGTCTTCAAACGTAGAAGCCCTCTTCAGATTACACAGCGCTCTGTAGTTATTGTAGCTGGGGATCCCGTGGTCTCTAGCTCTCTGTATATTCAGGGCAATGAGGTCGATACCAGAGAACGGTATGCGACGGTCCTCGAACAGATGGTTGGTCACTTCTCCCGTGATGAACTGGTCCAAGGTTTCCATTGGAGTTGATGAGAGTCCACGCATCAGCTCGTCTACCATTGCTGGGTGCTGTGGAATAAATTGGGTAATCAGTGATGGAGCAATAATATTTAAGGTAGGTATTTAGAAATCAGCAAGCTGAAGTGAAGTGGATATAGCTCCGTATTTTCCAACCACCGATAACCATTATAGGGAGGAAACAAGAAAGATCGAACGCAACCAAGAACTGAACGCTGAGCATAGTGTGTTTGGCAGGGTTTTTTTTTCAGCAGTGGACGTTACTTGGCTGATGATGAGAATGATGATGCATAGAACTCACAGTCATGAACATGTCAGGCCTGAAGAACCCGTCCCTCAGCAGGATCGGCGGCTCCACGGGCTGGTATGTGGGTGACAGACGAGGCAGGTGCGGCCGCAGCAGCGAGTGCCCGAAGCGGAAGGCCGCCGCCGCGAACTCGGTCACGATTGATGGGTTGCAAGTGGGGGAGTACTCTTTGTAGTAGCCTGGAATAGTTAGGGATAAGTAGATTAAAATTCAACGAGTTAACTAGTGGCAATATGCCGATTATATTCGTATATAGCCTCGAACCGAAGACGAGTGAGAAGCCCTCCAGGTTAGACAGATAGCCGTTGGATGTGGAAAATTTAAAATTGCGATCGGGTACGGGTTGACAATGATAAACATTCTGAGCAGTAGAGTTACATAAACAAACGGTAGGTATATAGGGATGATAAATTACCTGACGGCAACAGCTTCAATCCATACAAGTTGACAGCGTTCCACGACAGCAATCGCGGCAGGAACTCATTGTAGATCGTGTGCGTGAACTCGGCCGCCACAATCCGTCTTGTATGTTCGAACAGCAGCTCGGCGTCCCAGTGCGGGTTGACGCCGCGGAGGCCTTCGACGACGCGGTTGTGTTCGCGCAGCCAGATCGTGTGGATAGCGGTCAGGCCTGGCTGTTCTGAGGCTCGCCCGTCGCCTGGAGAAAGGATTAGATTTAGTTGGGTGGGATCTTAGGGTAAGAGGAGTAGTCAGTTCGGTGAGTTAAGATAAATTGTCTTTTTCCCTCGAGTCTCGAATGCAAGGGGATTCGTCAACACATACTTACATAATAAGTGCCTAGTACTTATTATGTATGTCCACTTTCCATAAGCGATCTCTAAAATATTCTGAATACTAGAATTCTTTCATGTCGTTAGATAAAACCAATCCAAGACGCTGTCCAATAATACCTATACGTATTTTACTATAGGTAGGTAGATACAAAAGCCAACTCACCAGCAATAAAACAGTACCCAGACGGTGCTTTACACTCGGGATGGCTGTCGGACCTCGGCAACAAATCTCTTCCTCCAAGCGGGTGAATAGTCGCGTTCAGTCGTCCGTTGAAGCCTCGCAGCTTGCGCACGATGCACGGGTTCTCTCCGTAGATGACGGACGCGTCGATGAAGGCTGTGTTCTGGTTCACTTGCTCTCTGGGGCCTGGGGGAGAGGGTGGATTAGGTTAATATTTTGGGTAGATGGTGGGAGTATTTTAAGACAGTTATTGTATGGAAACACATTTTACTTTACAATTTTTTCTAATATAGTTCTTTTGTAGCTGAATGTTGAAAACTTCCATATTTTGTATTTAATCAATGAGTTTCACGTGATTGCAAAGTTGGTCCCATAATGTATTTTATTTTCAGTATGGCGGGTTCATAAACCTGCCTTTGGGAAGTTCACTGATGAAATTACACACTTACCCAACTGTTGTTGTCCAGGCAGACTTCTCATGAATGGGAAGCAGAGCCGCTCGCCGGAAGTGACGTTGACCTCCGGGTAGTAGTGGTCACCTCTCGGAACCGGAAACGGGTTGCATTCCGGATGTACCGTGCGCGGCGAGTCGCAGGATCGACAGTCAGGGATAGATTCGTGGAAACCTAAAATAGAAGTCATATAATAATATTTTTAAAAGAAACAAAATTAATAAGGACTACAAAATGGGTATGGAAGAAGACGGAAGAAAATTTATGTAACAACAACATAAAAAGAATTATGAATTTTTGGCAGCGCGTTGAATTCTTTTGTATGAAAAAATTGTAAGTACCTACATTTTTTTGTCAATAGTTATTTGACCCGATTTTTATCTATCTATAATAAAAATATATCGGCAATCGAATACAACAAAATTGTGTGACTCAGAGATCTCAGTCACACAATTTAAATAATTGATCAGTTGATCACCCTTCCAACTTTAGATCTCATCAAGCGTAGCCGAACGCCAGCCAAAAATCAAACCTATCCATTTTTCATTAACCATCCCTCACCTTTATGAATAGGCGTCATCGTGAGCTCGTGGTCCACAAACTGCGCAAACTGCATGACCATGAGCGTGTAGCGAGTGTGCAGGTTGGAGATGTCGGGGTGGATCACCGTGGAGATGACTCGAGGGGACGCCAGCGGAGCCCCGGTCACGGAGTTGATGCGGGGGCGGCTCACACCTGGGATGGGGGAAAAGGTTTATACTTAGGTGTATGTGAAAATATGCAGAGATAACATATAACATTAACAAACATTAACATAAGAGATAACATATAACATTGATATCACTGACTATGGAAAGGTTTGAATATTATACATAGGGATTAATCCATGATTTCAGATTTTTCAAGAGGTTGCATTACATTGAGGACATTAGACATACAAATATAGTTTTAATAACAAAAAATTTACCCAAACAAATCAATACCGTGCGGGTAAATAAACCGTTTAAAATTACAAGCAAAGTTCAATATTTTAGATATAGGGTTACGTAACGTACCTTGGGACGCTTGTACCTCGGGACATTGAATGTGTTTTAAAAACCGGCTAAATAAACACATTAAAATTCTACCCTAGGCATAGTATTTTACTCGCATGGCAAAACTAGTGAGACAATATGAAGTTTTTTGGAGTCAAAAGTAGCTTTTGTATAGTTTTTTGTGTTGCTTTATCTCATTGAGGCATGCTCAAAATAAAGACATGGATGTCACGTATAACTTTTCAGCTATTTAATTTTATGACATGGCAATTATCTGAAAGATTCCTTAATTAAAAATAAAGATATTTAAATTTTGGTTAAATATTGCTTTTTTGTACCTTGGGACACGATTAAATTTGTACCTTGGGACACTGTTTCCTATGGCTTTGTACTATGGAAAATGCAAACATCTAAATAACGCCTTATATCTCTGTTCTTATTAGTGCCAGAGTGAAACTAGACAGAAGAGAGATGCAGTAAATCAATAAGAACAGAGATATAAGGCGTTATTTAGAAGTTTGCATTTTTCATAGTACAAAGCTATAGGAAACAGTGTCCCTAGGTACAAACGTGTAACGTACCTTGGGCCAAAACAAGCATTTCTACTTTTATCTTAATTTAATAAAATCTGGCCACACTAAAGCTTTAGCACAAATACTAGTGATAATAGATTATATATCCTACCGAATAAAGAAAATTTCACATTAATATCTTAGTTGTACGCTGCGATAGCTTCATTCAAAGTTGGGGTAGTCGAAAATGTCCCTAGGTACGTTACGTTACCCTACTGTTTGAAAAACTCACCATCCTCATAAACGGGCGGCAACAATCTTGCGAACGTCGTCAGACCCTTGCCCAAATTAGGGTTCCTTAGGTTGTTACAGTATCCAGTGTAGGACCGGAACGGGTTGTCGGCATCACAAGGCCCGTTGTCGTCACACTGAGGTTCTATCGTGGGTCCCTGCTGGTCTTGGCCTACGAAGCCGCTGATGTCCACTTGTTGTAGTGCGTCGACGAAGTCATTGTTGGTCCCGAAGCCTAGGTTGTCACCTCCGAAGATTTGACGCTTGCGGCGGTGGCTGTTGAAAGAGGTTGGAGTTAATAAGATATGCAATACATACCTATGTATAATAATTATGAAGATAATGAGATTTTAATAAACTTCATCATTTTTATCTATAATACGGGATCATTTACTTCAGCAATTTTACTCTTAAATACAACTTTTAAAACTCAAAAAGTCCAGTGTTCCACAAGTATCATTATGGGGTCCCCTTCTGTTAATTATATTAAATATATTGATGTTGTACCCGGTTTTTTTTCGCACTTTTATCCATTAATTAATTATGACAGTGATGTAAGATTACAATAAAGCATACCCATTGTTGATAGTGTTCAGAAGCTCGTTGGTCGCAAACTCGAGGTATAGTGACGTGTTGGCCAGCTTGAGGGCGTATTTGTTAGCCTTTGAGAAAGAGGCCGCTGTACCGACTGGGGACTTGGGATCCGCTCCTCCGCCTGAAAATCAAACAATTTGAAATGAAATTGGGTTCAGTATGTACGTTTCTCTCACGCCATTGCTAGTCATCTAAAGGCCCCATCTCATGATATTGAACGTAATCAAAAGCTGATGTTTGCACCCAGTTTTAGTCAGCTACTGAAAACCTTTTGGTTTTTTTGCATATCCCCAACTTAGCTAGAGGATTTCACATTATATGGTGGTGATGCCAATACAAATAAATATCTACAGGTTTTCTCCCTATCATCCAGACTTATATTATTGATTGCTATAACTATGTGCATATTTGCCTTTATGTAAATCAAGTTAATGTTTCTTATTTAAACGATTATGTGCTTAATAAACAACACTCACGAGCTTCCCACATCATGTACTCCATCCTCTTCCTATCCGCCATCTCCTGCTTGGCCTTCTCCAGGGCTGCGGCCAGCATGTCCTGCGACAGCCGCTCGGCCGCGCGCGCGCCGGTCTCGTCCTTCCACGCGGAGAGTTCTAGACGCGCGTGTTGGGGGCATTGCTGGGCTGCGTTCCTGGTTGTGGAGGGGGCGGTGAGAAATTGTTTAGGAAACTTAGGAGCGCCAGCACGTTTTGGCGCAAGAGGCTTTGACCTTAACGAAAGGCAACGAAATCTTCATTAGCTAATTAGATCTGAGCCACTTCTGCACATAGGCGACACCTAAAGAGGGTTATAACATTCTGCCCTTGGTTTTCTTAGTCCAAACACCATAGCAACCAGTTGAAGGTACCGTAGGTATATGGCCTCCTGGCTCCTTAGCTCATTTGACAACCTTGTTTTCCTTATACCTATGGCTCCTTGTTTTCCTTATACCTATGGCTTTTTTTAATAAGTAGGTAATTAGGTAGTTATATTTTTTGCTGTGGTGGAAGTCTATTTACAAATACTTACAAGTAAGGGTCTTCTTTGACGAAGGCCCTCGGCTGTATGTCAGTGACGCTGTCATCAGCAGCGCACAGCAGCCCGGCCAGCGACACCCGGCGCAGCGCGGCCAGCTGCTCCGGGGAGAACGAGGAGGGCGGGATGTCGTTCTCGTACCAGAATCTGGGGGGAGAGTCTATTATAAGCGACTTGATAGGAAGGTTTCAATTATAAGCAACTACTAGGTGTAAATAACTGGGGGTGCGTCTGTCGTGTAAAAAAATTTAGATTATCTCCTTGTTTGCCTGTGAAATCAGATCGTAAGTGTGTACATAATAAAATTCAATTGTGTTTAGCGTTTTATAGGAAATACATTGCAAATACAAAAATGGAGCAAATACGTTAGTGTATTAAGAACATTTTAGATATTTGTAAAAAAAATATGGATTATAGTAAGTACAGTAAATGTAAAATCGTGATAACGAGCTGATCCTGAAACCGATTCGTTGCTCTAAAAATTAATTTAGGAGCGGCCAAGTAATAGTCCATCATTTAGAAAGAGTCATAGGTATAAGGTAATTAACTTACCGGTCACTTTTCTTCAAGTTAGCGAACTGCAGCGCCAACACACAAGCCAACGTGGGCCCCACCACGGCGCCCGTCGCCGCCTTCTCTAGGGCTCCACCGATCATCAGCTCTACGTCTTCTGCGTTCCTGTGGATGCAAACGTGAGAATAGAGAAAATGGAAGTAAAGAAAAAAAAAACAATATTATTATTATTATAGCTTTAAAATAAGCCAAGAAAGTAGAAACGTAGAATATATTCTTATGGTAGTTATTATGTTGTTGAGTTATTACAGGGAGGACACAACATAACAAAGCTGACCTGGTCTGTACCACTACAACACTTCACTACAACTTTTATTTATCCTGTAAAAACAAAACATTCGTTATAAATATTATAATCCAACAATGTAGGTATTTTTAAACTCACCTGTACATATCAGCCATCATCTCCTGCTGCGTTCTATCGAAGCCCAGTTTATCAAAGTCTCCGTAACTCTTCACTCCAGACGTGGGTTCACACAGGCGCAGCATCCTCAGGTAGGAGGGCACCCCGTGGTCCCTGGAGCGCTGGATGTCGAACGCTGATGATGGTGGGAATCGGGAGACTCCGTGCGCGACTGTTTGGACTAGGTCTTGGAGGGTGATGGTTTTGTTTTGCTGTGGAGAAAGGATTGGGTTATTAGTGGTGTGTGGAAAGGAAGTTTGGATTATCCTGCTGATAGATGTCTTCTGAGATTATAGTAAAGAATAATGGGCGAGTGATATCAGTTTCGATAGGTATTAGGGCGAGTACCTAAACCACTCTGGGAAAAAAATATCTTCAAATCTATCTATGTAGTTGTACGGTGGCCTGCGCCTAAAAGTATACAGGCGGAGTTTTAAAAATAGCGATTTCAAGCTCACATGCTGCTCAAGCACATCCACATAAACACCACTGCTACACACATCACACACAACACGTCCCCGGATTTATAACAGATGTAGCTGGTCCCTTCATCATCAGGGATCGCTATTTTTAAAACTCCGCCTGTATACTTTTAGGCGCAGGCCACCGTACATAGGTAAGTAGATTTGAAGATATTTTTTAAAAATCCCAACACTAATCTACATGTAAACACACAGGGGATTGAATTTAAGTAAGTGAGTGTTATATATGTTCCGCAACGTACCTCTACGTCTACTAATCTTCACGTAGCTCACACTAAACACCTAATCACTAATCAGTGGCTGAATCTGGATTAAGAATACTGGCAGAGTAGGTAGGAAGAATCCCCTTCGAATAAACGCCTAACGAATGAAGTATACAAAAAAGGCCAGGTTTAAACCTTCATACAAAACTACATTCTCAATCTCTTATGGAATCCATCCAAAGGTTGTCTGGCAGAGATCAGGGTAAAGAGTATTCTATCTATCTATAATTATCTACATTCATAGCTCACCAGTTTCTCATTGATCATGGCTTTGAAGATGGGCGCGACGGCTACCAGCTCGGCGTAGGTGCCGGCGCGGTTGTTGCTGGAGTAGCCGCGCCAGAAGCCGAGCGACTGCAGCTTGAGCTCCGCCTTCGCCATGCCGACCTGGTACCAAGAGGTGAGGAGTGAGTGAGTGTTTTGTTATACAGGGTGTTGTAAAGGTTGTAATCCTAGAAAGATTTTGAAATTATCGGAGTCACCCCCTTTCGGCTAATTGTACCATTTTTGCGATATCCTATATATTTATCTAGTAGTGTGCTTAGTAGAATTTAGAGGGCATACAGAATATTAAAAAGCTTAATTTGCCTGCATGTTTTTTACTGTTGTGAATTTCCATTTCATTTAGCATTTTGCAGATTGCATTGATAGACAGCACAATACGTGTGTTTATAAGTGTCTTACAACTATAAATAGCGCGATTTTCTATAGATTCTTGCATTGCTAAGCTAATTTTGTCAAGTAGATAAAAAATTAATAAGCCCAGAATAGCTTTGCCACCTTTCAGACATCGTAAACTTGCCTACCTATAACATAATTATGTCGTCATTAACATTTTATGGATTGTAATATCTGAAAATTTAATAAATTATTATTATTATTAACATGACTTGTTTTTACCAACTCACCTCTCCCAAAAGTACGGTCAAAAACTCGTTGTAAGTGATGTGTTGGATGACTGCAGCAATAGCCCTTCTTGCCTCCAGGAACAGAGTGGTGTCGTCCCAGAATGGGTTCATAGAGTACAGTTCCCCGGCTATACGGTTGTGTTCCAGTAGGAGCACTTTGTAGAGCGGGGCGCTGGGCGAACCGTCTTTGCATCTGGAAATGAGGGTTATGTGGTTAATTGTTGGCGTTTGTGCAGTGGTGGACTATTAGTCCACCACTGCCATCAATATCGATTTTAATTGTCTCCGATTTCCCGGGATAGGACAGGTTACTTGAAAGGGTATATTCTTTGAGCAGCATATACATGCTGCTGAAAGGGGTGAAATTATAAATGTGAAATAAAAGGGCAACACACAATAATATGGTCTACTATAGGAATAGGTACTATATAAAAGCCTAAGTACAGCTAGTACATTCAAGAATATACAGGAATTTAAATTGTAGTAAGACTTAAATACCAATACCGGCAATCGGCAATCAAGGAAGCATTTTAATTTAAACAGTATGTACAAGATGCATCCTAAAGCGCATGCCGACGTTTATAGATTCCTGACACGACCGCCACGGCAAATAATATGCCTATGTTTGTATGTACCTAGTAGCTATGGTATGTATGTTACCTATGATATTATGTGGAGCTGATAATCGTTTCTATCTGAAAGTTTTATCGGTATCTAGTGTTGAACAAAACACTAGAGTGCTTTATAGGTACGTACCTACTTACCAACATTAGATAGGTAGAGATAGTTTCAGATTCTTATTTATAAAATATTTCTAAAGAATACAAGTATTTCCAGTGTCATTCTAGTTTTTGATTTCGTGCTTTTGTATTTTATATTATTTTTCATTCAATTCATTGTAATCATGAATTCATAAAAAACTGACGGTATTCTTTACAGATGATTGGTTTAGTGTAAGAATAAGGTATGTACTTAGGCAGGCTAGAAATAAAACCCAATGTCTACACGCGTGAATGCAAACAATCTTAAGGTTGGATCCTTGAGAGTGTATTTGCATACAATCCATTTTAGTGACGACACCTCGGAATTCCATCTCGACGGTTGACATATGTTTTTTTTTTCATTTTTATTTGATGTTGTTTAGCTGCAACTGATCTAATTAAACATAATTAAAATAGTATGTTAAAAACACGAATTTAATGACCTATTAGTTACTGTTATTATATTTTTGTTTATACCTATTAGTTTAACACCCACCGACAAAAACAGAGCTCTGAGTTTTATGACGACCAGAGTTTTTTTCAAATTCAAATTCAAATTCAAATGGTTTAATCGACGTAAAATTTTACAATTATTTGTCGATAGTCATCTACCACCATTTCACAAAGGCCCCGTCATTGAGAAGGAAAGAAATGGCGAAAGAAACTCGAGCATCTTTTCAACTTTTTCCTTATAATCTATTACAATTTTTACTTATATCTAGTACCTACAATTTTACTTAAGTACCTATATCCATTTCATTTTTTCAATAGCCTTAGCTGAGGTGGACAAGACCACGCGTTTTTGTCGTTTAAATAATCATTTATACTATAGTAAGCTTTACTACATAATGTAGCTTTAACATAATTCTTAAATTTTTGCTCAGTAAGGTTTATTGCTTCATTTGATAATTTATTATAAAAACGTATACAGTTCCCCATGAATGATGTGTTTGTTTTCGAAAGTCTGAGTGTGGGGAAAAGCAACTTATTTTTGTTTCTGGTCTCAATACCGTGAGTGGCTCCTACTTTACTAAATGAATTTAAGTTTTTACGAACATACATAATATTTTCATAGATATATTGGCATGGAACAGTTAGTATACCTATTTCCTTAAACGTATCTCTTAATGAAATTCTAGACCCTAATACATATATGGCTCGAATTGCTCGTTTTTGCAGAACAAAGATTTGATTAATGTAATTTTATTATAACCATTTAACAAAAGTGCGAAATAATAAAATGTTTTGTAGGTATCTACTCAGGTTAAGTAATTGAATAGTGTTATTAAGGTATGTACTTGTAGGTACTAGATATCAATTTAAGATTCACGTGTATCTGACACTCGCATCCTTAAAACGGCAATCACAAAAACCCTATCAAATATTAAAACACCTTTTTGTAAACCTCTATAATTAAAGAATTCATAAAGCCTTCTATCGAGGACGTCAAACAAAACAATGGATAAACCTTTTAGACTCGTGACTGATTAGTTTGAATGGACGGCGAATGTGGGAAACGGCTATTTATACGCCACTAACTAACTTAGCAGGAGGATGTAGTTTTACGATAAATCGTCTATTAAATTTAATTCTTTCTACGGATATACGTGAAGACGTGCGCGGATAATTGCAACTTTGTTCACATAACTACACGTTTTAATGGCGATGTCGTCTTGTAGATACATTTCCATTTATCCTGATGAGTTGACGAACGATCGTGGGATGGGAAAACATCTAAGGAAGTTGCTTTATTTTTGAATGATATAGTAATATCAGATCTGTCTATACCGATTATAAAGAGTTTATCTGAAAATTTACTGGGAGTCAGTCATCACATCATACATTTTGTTCACCACAGTCAAACCTTATTAACATTTGGTGTTGTGGGATGTATGTACTTATCAAAAGTTGTTTTTCTTGAATAAATGTTTATTTTATTCTATTCTATACGACTATATCATGATATTATACTTTTCATAGATTTTATCGTATATGCCTATTTTTCTTTTTATTTATTTTTATGGCAACAGCCAAATTTCTAAATTTAAGATTTAACGCCTTCAGTCTCAGTATTTGTTAACTTTTTAACCTAACTGCGCCTGCGCAATCGGAAGAAGGTTCTGCACGAATTATTTGATCCGCGTGCAAGACGAGCGTAACGCGCTTTGCTATAATTTGAATATTATCTGCAGTTACGAAATTATAGAATGTTCCAATTTGAATTGATGAATGACTGTAATTACGTACTTCAACTACTTAGAATGAAACGTGGCAATCGTGAATGCTTTCACATATTCACAGCCCTTCCAAAATCAATCCTCTGTTAGATATACATAGCCATCCTCCGACGCGTCATGATCTTCACTAGACGGATTGGCAGTGGGAGATGTCACTACAAATAAGTAATGTACAAACAGCTCACACACAGCCCACAGTTTTAAAATAAAATTTTAACACATAATTGTACATGTACAGAATGAGTATGGATTTCACGTCGTTTTGAATTTTATCCCATAGAGTTAAGGACGAAGACCAATGAAAAATTTTACGTATTCATCATCATCATCAGCCTTCTATCGCCAACTGTAGGGTATAGGCCTCATTTTTTGTACGCCAATTCTTCCGACAACATACTTGTGACAAGACTGCAGGTCGAGTTTCCCTGCGTCATACAGCCGACGTTTTTAACCTCAGATGGAAAAAGAGAAGTGTTAACTATAATGTATAACATACTTGTGACAAGACTCCAGGTCAAGTTTCCCCGCGTCGTACAGCCTCAGCGAGCGCAGTTCCTTCTCGGAGCTGCCGTACAGCGCGGACCCGTCCAGGAACGACGTCGCCAGGTTCATCTGCTCGCGGTGCTCTGTGGGGGGAGGGGGACTGTTGTACAGGGTGTTATGATAAAATGCAATGATTTTTTTATGAAAGCAGGGACATCAGGAACACTTTTTTATTGTAATATTGTCATGTGACAAAAAACATATACATTGAACATCCAAGTCCCGAATAGAGCAAATATTTTTCTTCAAGACAATATCTGCCCCGGTCGGGGATCGAATACAGGTCTTTCAGCATAGCTGTCAGCTTTTTGTACGTCCGGCACACCCTGAGGAGTCAGCCATAAACCCTAAGCTAGCTCTAGGATTTGTCACGACGTGCTATGAAGAAGAATTAGCCTACACGAGTTAATAGTATTTCATTCACTTAATTTAAATTGTAGAGGAACTAAAATTTAAATTCCCAGTCTAAATATATTTTAGCGTGGTTTAATTATTTTATTCATACTAATTTGCTAACATACGGGAATTATCATACTCGTATTAGTCTACATTCTTTACTATTGATAGCACTTCAATGATTTTAAGCGGAAGTGAATATTATGTCAACATTATAATAAGTTAAATTTTGAACAGGTTTTAATTATAATAAACCATATATGTGTACAAACTGGTTTCTGGCATATTTGGGTCTTACTTTTTTGTTTTAAATCTGCCAGTAAGCGGTTATTTCTTGCCGTTCACTTCGTTAAAATACGCTGTAATTGATTTAATTCTTACTTTTACAATGTTAACTTTATGCCAATTATTATATAGTCAGAAATATAGCTCTCGGTCATCATTATGGCCGTCGCTGTCGGTAGCTACAGTTTCCACAATTATCTAACACAAGTGTACGTAAAAAGTATTATTAATGCCGTTTGAGCGACTTTTGAAAATTTGGAAAATGCTTTTCCAAAGTAACTTTTTAGGTCACGTTACTTAATAAATAATAAAGGATTTATTTTAAAAAGTGTACTCACCAAACCTGCAAGAGTCAATGTTTCTTGCTGGGGCAGATCTGTAATAGTCGCACTCTGGACCCTGACATTCCTGCAACAAACAATATTATTACTACTCAATACATAACTACTCAAACAACATAATTGCGCATGTTAAATTTGGTTATTTTCGTTTTTAATTTTCGTTCAAAATATGTCAAGGTAAAAGAAACCTAGAATCGAAATGATAAAACGATCTGACCCGTTCGACCTCATGTCTAGATTCGATACGTAGAAGCAAGATAAGCGTGAAACGCGATACAATAAAAAAGTATTCTGTAAAAGGCTAAAGTTGAACGAGAGTGCCGTGTGCCACCAATTATCACCTTAAGGCAGCAATCAATCGACTCTAGTTGAACTTTAGCCTTTCACTGCCAATTTCCACCTTTACCCATTGCGCTACTAGAACCAACATTTGATTACTCGACTATTAAACCCATATCGGCTGACAGAGCAATCAGATCCGTCCATAGCGGCTCCGATACAATGCGATAACTGGGGGGTCATTCTATATGACGAAAAAACTAAGTTTCGTAGCGCTGCAGCCCGAGCCACGACTCTATCTTATTGTATTAAATATGCAGATTGGACGACAGTGGTTCGTTAGTTTTTCGTCAGTATAGAGTGGCCCTCCAGTGCTGTAATGGTTCGCGAGGTCACGCGAAGAAAGGTTACGTGTGCACACTCATCGAATAGTGAAAGTGAGACTCGCTCGATGAAGTAACAAGCATCTCGGTACTTCCGTATGAACACACCTTTGTACTTTTGTACTGGCTGGCGGTTGTAGGGGCGAGCGATGACAAATGGTTGTGATGGTTGAGGGCAAAAAAATAAGATTTTTCAGATCACGGTTAGATGATTGTTCAGAACACTAAGCTTTATCTAATAAGTTATTTACGCTCTTACAACATTTAATAAATTATTTTCTATAATTTAGGGAAGTTGAAAAAAAATTGCAGTTTAAATTGTTAGATACCAGTTAAGTACCTATAAAGTATACTTTATTTAGGTCAATTTAATATTTTTTCCTAAGGTTTTTTAAGCAATGTGGATGTGCCCTTAAGTGAGTGGTAGAAAATTGTATGAAAATTGATTGTTTTATGGTGTATGGTACTCGCTCGTTCTACTAAAGTGCTCGAAAGGTGAATGCCGTGTTAAATTTAATAGTGTAGGTTTTTGAAAGGCACATGTTAAACGAGATATGGCTGAGCATTCATTCATAGATTTTAGATTTAATAAGTTCTCTCTTTTTTGATTTTTTAAATGCAAAATTTTGTTATTTTAGTTTGTTACAGTAGGAAAATAAACTTTCTACCCATAGATGTACTTACCTAATTTAAAATTGTTTACTTAATTAGGTATTGCTTGTATTAGGTTACATATTTTGTTATCTTATAGGTAGTTACAGTTTAAAGTTGTACTTATATTCTTCTATAAGGGCTGATTATTATTCTATACAAGAAGCCTTTGATTAGAGTGCAAATTGTCAGCCAATAATATTATAACTTCGTAAAACATACCGATTGACCTACTTATAACGAGCCGTTAAGAAAATAGCTTGGATTTAATTTGTTATACTCAATAATAATAAACTAAGCGCATTATTACTCTGTCTGTATCGAAGTTTACTTTACCTGGCAGGTACATCGTTCTAGGTTTATTAAATTAAGTTATACTTATACTATTACTAGGTTGAAACGATAGTAAGTTGTTTTGATTATGGCATATATACAACAAAACACATATACCTTCAATGCATCTGTCAAATATTGTGTCTAACTCCTGCTCCCGTAATATAAGAATAGTCCAATTTCCTAATTAAAGTTATGACCTAGGTGCGCGATACAAATTCTCAATACTCGTAGTAATCTTTTTCGACTTACAATACTATTTGACACCTTGTAGGTATAATTGCCAATATGGGTAAGTAACCAAACAAAACAAATGTAATTACAACATAAAGTTTGCTTTTACGACACCCACCATCGCTTCTCAGAGATATTATACAAAAACACGCATCCGCCGTCCTTCACAGCACTAGCCACGACGTGTGAAGCTTAGTGGAGCCAATGAGGTAAGATCTGGCCTATACAGGGTGATGCTTTATCAGTGACAAAGCCTAGACTAATGTTTGTCACTGACAAACTATGGGCCGGTTAACATAGGTGATATTTTAAAAAATCTACAAATAAGTAGTAGGTATGCCATAACATACGTTCTTACGGCTCAAGCACGAAAAAAATTGGTTCTTTGATTCAGCTCTATACAGTTAGTTAAACCTTAAAACCGGCTACGGTTAGTAAGAAACTTTGCTTAATTCAATTGCTTTGTTTAGGAGATCATTATTTTTCAGGCTAAGCTGAACTAAGTCGGTCAAGCTGAGTTTGTTTATGCTAATCGGGGTTAATACTTTCAATAATACTCTCAAAAAGTTATTATGAGATGAAAAAAAAACTGCTTTGTATATCCTTTTTTTGTGCCTTGTGGTTTAGGTTACTGAATACGTTAAATTCTCACTTTATAATTTTTCTTATAAAATATACATATTTTACAAAATCCCGATAAAATATATGCTAAATTATAAATCAAGAACCGTACAAAGTCCACGACAATTAAGACCCTACTACCCTTCATCCAGACCCAACTCCTACCAAATCCAAGCTCACCTTATTCCCATTAGCAGTCCCCACGAGGTCATCCACGACGAAGTGTCCCCAGGCTGCCAACATACTGGTGACGTAGTCGTGGTCCGCCGGCGCGGTCAGCTGCGCCGCCGCCCGCACCGCCAGGGAGGGCTCCGGCAGACGGGGGGTGGAGAGGGGTTGGGCCACGCCTGAGGAAGAGGGGTGGTTAGATTAATAATAAACGAGATTCTTTATTTCAACACAAAAAATACGGACGCAGACAGTGAAAAGGACTTCGTTTAAGATAAATGGCGGTGATATCGATTAAAGGGATTTCTTTCAGACAACCTTTGGGTGGAAGAAAAATATATAAAGCATAGAATAAGGATATAATAACGTAAAGTATATCCACGAATCTATCTCGTTATATTAAACGTGCCGATTGTACGAATGCTCTCGTTCGTTCGTTTGTCGGCGGTGTATAGTAATATTAAACCTCCAGCTATGTAGCTTCTCCATCTTCCTATCGTATCAACGACAAACCAACAAAGTCACTAAATAATACATGAACTGGGCTAGCTAACTTACATACGTGTAACGCAGATATGTAGTAACATCCATAAATTCTGAAATGCCTATAATGGATATGCGTGGAACTGCGCTAGTGGGAAAACCACATTTTTGTTCGGAAGGAAGTCGGTAGTTTTCCTCTTATTGACCATTCATTGGACATTGTTGCTACATGACATGATCTTCAATTCTAATAGGTAAATATTAATTTTAAAAAATAATGGGAGCTGCTTGCCTTTTCTAAATTTGAATGTCTTAAATTTAAAGCTAGTTACTTTCCAAATGAATAAAACCAAACATTATCTACATAAACAATGTAAATAAGTATATACTTCCTCATATTTATAAATTTTATACCTTACATTACAACTCTTATCGCCGCTACGATATAAAAAAAACCTTACCAAGAAACTTATAATACCTACTTATTAATCAATAAATTACGATAGTATTCGATTCAAAGGCTGTTATTAAGTACTCGTATGTTTATCTGAGAGTATATTATTGAATTTAATTCATGAGTACAAAAACTTCATGAGTACCCACCTTCGTGATTCATGATCGTAATCACATCGTAATCATTGATGGCAAAGTGTTTGTCTTCGGTAATAATTACCTTTGTAAATATGTGTTTATTATAATGGCAATACAAGGATGTTTTCGAGTGCTCATTATATACACAATGATGAATGATGTCAGTGGGTTCTTAAAATCGAAAGTTAATATGAGGGTGTTTATTTCTAATATTTATTATGCACTACTATATTATTTCGTCAGTTAGTCAGTTGCAGATAGATAGATAGATAGAATATTCTTTATTTGTACACATAAAAGAAACTTACAAAAACTTAAATACTAACAAATATGTACAAAAATGGCGGTCTTATCGCTTAAAGCGATTTTTTCAAGACAACCTTAGGGTGGAAGGATATTTTGTTTAAAGAGGGGTCAAGTGTACTAAAGAAATGTAAAGGAAAAATTAAAATAATGATTTAGTTATTATATTATAAGTCCCTACAAACTAAATCTATAAACTTACATGTAATTATACTTATATACCTAAAATAAGGATATATATTTTATAATAGACTACATAGACCTACATAAATATAATAATCAGATTTAATAGGATATATATACGTAAGTCTGAAATAATATAATAAGAGCTCCAAAAACAAGACAACATATGCAATTAAATACTAAGATAGTGTTCCTTCAACATTCTTTTAAATGAAGCCAATGATGGTGCTTTACGGATGTCTAATGGGAGATCATTCCATAAAGTGATCGCCTGTATAGTAAACGAATTACTATAAAATTTTGTAGAATGGGGAGGAATATTTAGGCGTAAGTTGTGAGCAGAGCGCAGTGTGCGGTTGTGTGATTCGTACCGGAACTGAAAGCGCTCTTTAAGATAAGCCGGGTATGATGGGTTAAACAGTATTGAATACAAGAGAGAAAGAATGTGGGTATTCCGGCGGAGGCGAATGGGGAGCCACTTGAGCTTGGTGCGAAACTCAGAAACATGGTCATATTTGCGTAAGCCAAATATGAACCGTATGCAAACATTTTGGAGGCGCTCAAGTTTGTTAAGTTGCTCTTCGGTAAGATCGGTGTAACAAGAGTCGGCATAATCTAGAATAGGAAGAAGTAAGGATTGAGAAAGAACAATTTTGGTGGCCGTGGGTAGGAAATTTCGCAATCTCCGGAGTGAGCCTGCAGAAGCGAACACCTTCCGGCTCACCTCGTCGAGCTGATTCTTCCAAGTCATAGCGCTGTCCATGTAAACCCCAAGATTCTTCACACATTTACTCCAATGTATGTGGACTCCGTTAAAAACTATTGGAGGCAGGGTATTTAGGTCAACGAGTGACGTAAATCTGGGGCTCCCTAAAACTATGACCTGCGTTTTGGTCGGGTTTACCTTCAGACCGTAATCTTTGCTCCATAATAGTATGTGGTCAAGGTCAATATTTGTTTTGCGGATTGCAAGTGGTAGGTCTGAAATCGACGCTTGGTTATATATCTGTAGATCATCTGCATAAAGGTGGTAGGAAGAAGAGATATTGTCGGAAATACTATTTATGAATATAGCAAAGAGAAGAGGAGACAACACGCCACCTTGCGGGACACCGGCTGTGGTGCTACACCAGACAGAGTTGGACTCTTCGATGCGGATTCGCTGCCGGCGGCCATGCAAGTAAGTATGAAACCAGTCAATTACCGTAGGAGATACATTAAGAGAACGTAATACCCCCAATAGGATATCGAAATCCACTGTGTTGAAGGCGTTGCTGAAGTCGAGCAGTGATAGCACAGTCAGCTCACCGTTCTCCATACCCTGGCGAACGTCGTCCGTGATTTGCACCAATGCCGTTACCGTGCTATGACCTGGGCGGAAGCCAGACTGATAAGGATTCATCAGATCATTGCGAACCAGGAATTTGTTCAGCTGATGATGGACTAGACGTTCGAGGACTTTGGAAAGGAAAGGAAGTATGGAGATAGGGCGATAGTCGGAGAAGGATGGGTTGGATTTTTTGGGCAAAGGAGTAACTTGAGCATCTTTCCAAGTGGACGGGAACGTATTAGAGGATATAGAAAAGTTGAGTATGTGGGAAACAACGGGAAGGATAATGTCCAGGATAGGGAGCACCATCTTCCGACTTATGCTATCACTACCGACAGCGTTAGAAGTGATGGCGAGTATACTTCTCTCAACGTCACTATCAGCAAATTGACTAAAGTTGAATTCGGAGAAGTCAGGAGTTGGTTTTGAAGAAAGAGTATTCAATGTTCTAATTTTAGTGGCACTATCCATGGCTACTGATGACGTGAAATGCTGATTAAGAAGATTTAAATCCAAGTCTTTGGGAATAGATTGAGAGCGCGATTTACCAACTCCTAATGACCTGAGGAAGTTCCAGACTTTGGCTGGATCACCATTCTGAACGGACTCATGTTGCAATTGATTTTTACCTGGGACAGGTAGGTATATTTCGCTACTTAAAAGGTTGTAAATATAAATAATATAAAGCTCTATATATTGCTCCGAACGTGATATTTTGATTTGAAACAATGTAACATCACTATCTTTAGTTTTACCGCGAAATTAAGTCGCGCGCCAAAATGTTAGCGTCCCACGCCCGCCTCACCGTTTCTCGCGCAGCTTCTCTGCGCATACCGCGTCCCGCGCGCTCACTCTTCACCCCCGCGCACACCCGCTCGCGCCACCGGCCAGCGGAGCCCGCGCAGGCAGTCGGCGCCAAACCGTATTCCCGGCTGGATCACGCTCGCTTGCATCCCCTTCGCGACTATTACCTAGTTGTAAGCAAAGACTACCTCACTTGCATATTACGTGTCTGAAGAACCTTGAAATACAGTGAACGTTTGTATACCCTGAGTTTGTGTGTTTCCTATCTACCACTCCCACGATAGGACTTTCTCATAGTGGCGCCCAACTAGTGGAGATACGTATAGTAAGTGTGCGCGAGTGTCTTTTTGCGAAGAACAATATGGCACCGAAGAGAGGACGAGCGAGGCGTTGCAACCTCGACGACGATGACGACCGCAGCCGTACCGGTGAGACCACGGTGATGACCCGCCCCGGCGCGCCCAGCGTGCCCGCGGCGCGCGCCCCCGCCGCCTCCACCGCCGTGCGCGACCATCCCGCCACGCCCGACGCGCCCCACGAGCACGCGGCGCGCGGCCCCCCCGCGGCGCGCGCTACCCCCGCCGCGGCCGCCGCTACGCCCGACGCGCCCGCCTGCGTGACCGCGGCGCAGCTCTCCGTGCTGCTGGATACCATCGCCAAGGCCGCCGAGACCAACCGCGTCCTCCTGGAGAGGATGTCGAGCGACCCCCGGACCTGCACGCCGCCCGCCCGGCGCCGCGAGCCCCCCCGCGCGCGCGACCGCGTCTGCCTACCAGACGCCACCGCCGGGGACGTTCGCCAAGTGCACAGCGAGATTCGACGGAGCCGGCCGCAGCGCGGACCAGCTGGACGCCTTCATCGACGCGGTGCAGGTATTCAAGGAGTGCGCCAACGTGTCGGACGAGCACGCGCTGCGCGGGCTGCCCATGCTGCTGGAGGGCGACGCCGCCGTGTGGTGGCGCGGCGTGCGCGCCTCCGTCGCCGGCTGGGGCGCGGCCCTGCAGCGCCTGCGCGCCATGTACGGCACTCCACTCCCAGCCTACAAAGTGTTCCGCGCGATATTTTCGAGTGAACAAAATGAAGTGCGGTCTGATGTGTACATATCGCGAGTGCGCGCCCTTTTGGCACAGCTTCCGTACGAGCTATTAGAAGACACTAAGTTAGATATAATTTATGGACTTTTAAGTTACCACCTAAGAAAACGCATTCCCCGCGAAGGTGCTGCAAGCGTTGATGAGCTTATTGTTAAATGTAGGGCGGTTGAAGAGGCGAGTCGCGAGGTGCGCAGTTCGAATCAGTTTAACCCCTCGAATATCACTCATAGTAATGTTAACCCTTCGACCGCGACCCATAATTGTTTTAACCCGCCAAGTGCGGCGTATTGTATAAATGTAAATAACCCCTCCGTGTGCCATAATAGATTGACTGACAGACCGACATACCTACCAGTACATAATATACCGACGCCCTCCTCCTCCTCTGGCCCGAACGGCGCTACCAGAGTACGGCCGCGTTGTGCATACTGTAGGAGACTTGGTCATCACGTCGATTACTGTAGAACAAAGGAGCGCGAATCTGTAGAATCGACCCCCGGTAACCCTCCCTTGAGTCCCCGGAGTCAAAGAGGCGAGCATGAGTTTTTATCCGCCGAATTTGAAGGTAAGTACGACCCGCGCCCACTGGTCAACATCAGAGTTTGCGGTGCGCTCGGTGCAGCCGTGCTCGACACAGGTGCCACACATAGCATAGCGAGTAACATGCTATACGGCATCATGTGCAACAGGGGGGTGAAATTTGAAGAAACTTCTCACACCGTGTACCTGGCCGACGGATCGAGACAGCTGAAACGAACGTTGGTCGGTGCAACACAGGTAAGTATAGAAGGCAGATCTTTTCAAGTTTCATTCCTCGTGTTCCCGGAGTCAAACACCCGCACGACGCTGGGGCGGGACGCCATCATCACCGCCGGCATAGTGCTAAACTTAGCACACGGAGTTTGGACTTTCGGCGACGCACCTGAACGTCAGTACAAGTTCGAGACTTCGGTCCGGCTTCGTACAAATACCGGCCATAACATTGGTCCGCGCATGAAGGTAGGTATTCATCCACCTAGTATTACCCATCACCGGCAGACTCCTACGTGGTTCAGGCGAGTCATACCGAACCACGCCAGCGACGCCCGGCTACATACCAACCCTGTGAGGAAACACGACCCACGGGTTCGGCTCTACCACGACCTCAGACCTGTCCTAGTTCAGGGGGAGGCTTATCACGAACGCCCGTGCAGACCACCCCACCGTCCGACCATCAAGGATCTCGAGGACGACGATCCGTTTAGGGGGAGGACCAGGGCTGCTTAGTATGCTACTCCGAACGCGAGGGCGCTTGGTTCGGACTAGAGGGGGAGGATGTAACATCACTATCTTTAGTTTTACCGCGAAATTAAGTCGCGCGCCAAAATGTTAGCGTCCCACGCCCGCCTCACCGTTTCTCGCGCAGCTTCTCTGCGCATACCGCGTCCCGCGCGCTCACTCTTCACCCCCGCGCACACCCGCTCGCGCCACCGGCCAGCGGAGCCCGCGCAGGCAGTCGGCGCCAAACCGTATTCCCGGCTGGATCACGCTCGCTTGCATCCCCTTCGCGACTATTACCTAGTTGTAAGCAAAGACTACCTCACTTGCATAATATTACGTGTCTGAAGAACCTTGAAATACAGTGAACGTTTGTATACCCTGAGTTTGTGTGTTTCCTATCTACCACTCCCACGATAGGACCACCTCATAACAATATTATATTACTGAAAACGTTTATATAAATACATGAGGTAGTTTTACGTGAAAGAGTTCTTAACAACATACTAATAAACGTAAAAATATATAATATTGTGAGATTAAGTTAGTAATCAGTTATTATAAAATGTATTAATAGAAAATCTTGTCACAATCATAAAAATGCACATCCGGGAAGGAGATAATAATAACAAATTCGTTTTATTTTTCCTCTAAAATATATTTTAAAAAGAAGTAGGTATATACGTACCCAATTAATTTAAAAAACTTAAATAAACAAACATTGAACAGTCCATTAACCAGATTTTCTTTCGAAACCAGCATGCATTTATTCCAAACCAAAGAATCACCTGACCTGATAACATCTGGACATTTCTCAAAAGAAGGCATGCACAGTGTAACAAAAAGGTTAAACTGGTTTAAAGTTTGAACTCAAATAACCTGTAATTAATAATACTTTATCCTCTTATAAATAGTTTTTTCTTTGTCCCGAGTAGCTTCCGCGAGACACATTAAACGCAAGACAAATCACTAGTATTGATGAATGGTTATCATTATCATGCCTCATCGCTCGACGCAGTTTTTATGGTTAAGTATTTTCCCTAACAAGGTATATCTGATGGAGTTGCTGTATAAAGCGAATCCAGATAATATTCTTGACTTTACATGGGTCAAAAGTAATTTCACATTGTTTTGATGATGAAGTGAAGTACCTTTACTATCGTGACTACTAGATGTACTTATAGTTAAATATAAATGTAGAATTAGAAAGTATTTACTTATCAAAAAATCTGAATACATCACGACCTGAACTTAATAGGTTGGAAAGCATTTAGTATGTTGTAGATGTAGAGGTAAATTAATACTACATAGGTATATATATAATATCATCCGTAATATGACTAACACATCAAGTCATCGTGTGAGGATTTTCCCAAACAAGATGGGTAATTTTATGCATGTCATTGACCAAAATATCACATATACAACTTGAATGGAGAGGTAGGTACTAGGTAACAGTACAAAGGGAACTTTAAAAATACTGAAAATTCAGTTTACAGTTTACCCTACAAAGCTTGAAAAAACCTGTATTCTATTCTATTCTATTCTCTGTGGGGTAAGTTCCTGCACCTGGCTCTCTCATGTGGAACCTTTGTGCATATCCCCAAGGTCTAAACTGCCTTCCTAAGCTTTGGACCATTTCCCACCACGCTGGTCCACTGCGGGTTGGTGGGTTCACATATCTAGATGTGCTAAATCTAGATATGCAGGTTTCCTCACGATGTTTTCCTTCACCGTAACAGCGATGGTATACATTGTACTTAAGTTAAAAGAACTCATTGGTACATGTCAGCGCCGGGATTCGAACCCGCATCTCTTGATTGAGAAGCGGGCGCTTACCCGACTGAGCTACCACCGCTCTTGAACCTGTAAAACCTATATATTTCATTCACTAATTTATTTTTTATACAGTGTATACTACATTGCACGTACCGTCAGCGTAGTTGGGCGGCAGTAGTCTGAGAAACACGTCGCCGCGGCGGCCCCAGGGCCGGTGGCGCACGTTGTTGCACTCCCCGCTGGCGCTCCGGTACTTGCTCGGGGGGCACGGGGTGCTCCGCTCCTCCTCTTCTACGCTTGAGCAGTTGTGTCTGTTGGAGGTGTCAAGGTTTTTTAAGGGGTCTTTAGAGGTTTGGAAATGTAATGTTAAATATGACGGCCACATAGTACAGTGGCTAGTTTGTTCAAAGTTCATAGAGAAGAAAGTACAATAACTAGGGCTAGGGTAACTTCTTTTTCATTCATCTTGCATAAAGATCAAGTATAAGAAATGTTTATACGTCTCATAGATGCTAACAAAAAACAGACGATAAACAAAAAACTTTTCTATCATTCTAGTTGACATAGAGCAAATCTTCCGGAGTGCAGATTTAAGGGTACAAGGGCCTGTGCATCAATATAAATGGATCATGATCTAGTGTACCACAATATCTAAGTATCTAGGTACTTACGCATCGCTAGCACCCAGCAGGAAGCGCCTCTCCAAGGCGATGGCCTCACTGGCAACGCGCCTTAAGTCACTGGGCACGGCGCTGCTCTCCAGGTCCGCCCTGTTCTGTGCAGTGGTCTGAGCGGCCAACACGCAGCATGCCAGCAGCAGACCACGCCAGAGCCTGGAACAATGGAAGACACGGTTAGAGTCTCCTTTGCTGTTTATGTACGTACATTACGTAGATAGTCGTTTTTATGGCCAGCGATGTAAGTGCGAGCCCTACTGTGCGTTGTGTCGTCGCTACCATAATTTTTTTCGACCGTTCGACCTTTTGGATAACGCAACGCAACGTACCAATGGGGCCTCATCCTAAATGTATATCTACGTAACACTACATTCATACAATTGCCATAACACGAGTAACTTCGGTGTTGCAGTTTCCGTATGTACGTTTTTCCAAGGTAATTGAAACCTCTCTTCGGTTCCTCTCTCCTCCTCCTCTTTTAAACGTAAAAAAGAGACTAAGCAAAAAGAGATAAATTCTCCTATGAAATGTTAAGGGTATATAAAAGTAAAGTAAAGTAAAAGTAAAAAAAAATAAATGTTTATTTGCACATAAAACACATAATACCTAAGTAAAATTTAAATCTTATTTTACAAAACAAAAAGTATTCTTGCGCACATATATACTGCTTTTACAAATAAAATGGTTAGGAATTTATGTTAAACATCGTGTCACTATTAAAATTAAAAGTTAATGAATAAAATAACCAATTAAATTATTTCATTTATTTTCAATGAATGATCGCCGTAATATCGGCCCACCTGTTTCAATTAATACAATATAGGCTTAATATCGTTACGTAATCTTTAGTGTCACTTCATTCACCCACATGAACTTTCTCTTATTAAAATAGATTGACTGTCCTTATGAACTAAAGATAAGCTAAATCTCCACGTAACCTACGTTACCACAATAGCTATGTTCATTTTCTTTAATCGGGGCGGTTTGATAAATTGTTTCCTCTTAGTAAATTGACTCAGAAATATATCACATTGCCCGTGGCTTTATATTGTTGTTATTCAAAGGGACTGGATTGATAAAAAATACTTGATATGTATACAACTTTTTCTCTACGTCTTTTTTGGAAATAGATCATCTTCCTTATTCCCGATTTTTCAGAAGTCGTGTAAGCAACAAAACTTTGTCACCCCTTTTCGGCTTGCTTTTTTAACACCCTGTATACATGAAAATATGTGCAGGTGCGTCACCTTTTTAGGGGAATATAGGTTCAGATACTGATTAAATCCAAAGCGAATTATAAAAAAAGTAGCTCTAAAATTTACGTGAAGTTCGTTGAAAGTAGACAAGCCGGTACGAGATCAAGTTGGATTGCATAATTTCGTTGATTCCTCTTGACAGTAGCAGCCTTAAATCCTCCACTGTTGCCAGTTGAAATATACTAGCTGTTATGAAACAGTTATTATAAAATGACTCGAGATTAATTATAATTCACTGTGTGAAGGTTGGTGCACTCGGATATTTAAATACGGCGCAAGGTTTTAAATCATCGTGAACATTTTTGTATTTGTATACCTACTCATGGAATGATTTAGAATCCACAATATCCAATTTTGACTGAATCTCATATAATACACTGCCTGCCGGGCCAATGAAAAAGTTCCACTCACAAAATGCCAACACCAAACGACCCCAATTTTTTCAAAGAATTAATTTAAAATTGGAATAAAATATTACCGTTTTTAGTTGGTAATATCCTGATGCTCTGTTAAATGTACTTCAATGTTGCAGAAGACGGCATTAAGCTAGCCTTTTCCGTTTAGAAGTAATTTGGTGCTTTTCTCAGTGGAACCTTTTCATTTCCCGTGAGTGTATATTGTAGAAAAATTGTACGCGAATCCAACAAACTTACTTAAATTAAGCATGGCTAATATGTATTAGGCAATTAAATCACATACGTAACACTTCCATACGTACTCAATAAAGTCTCATGAACTAATGTACAGTCAACAAAATTAATATGTATTTACCGCCAGTGCATACGTTAATAGCTACAGTGCATGCATAAATGAGTTAAAAAATATATATTTTTTACACAAAAGTAGCTATATAAAAATTACATTAAATGAGAATGAAAAGGATCTCTACGAATCATATATCATTCCGTCAGTAGATTTTCAGATTGACACTTCTGTCTTTTGCTGACTGTACGACTAATAACGCCATACCACATACAACGCATTGCTTAATGAGAGCAAGATAAAACCTTCTCTTCAATTAGAAAGTGGAAATAATGATTGTAGGTCTAAAAAACAAAATGCCTGGGAAACACTAATTTGCACAATAGCTGAGATTTGACAAGATGGAGTAGGAGGTCCGCTTGCTTAATTGCTGTTGAAAATTGACACTTGACTGCATTGGAATGTGGGTTAGATTGGATCACTTCCACGAAACTGATGTGGTATATCTCCTTTCCACATTACAAAACAATGGATTAGTTAATTTTTTAAATGTAGTAATGAAGAAAATTCAGTACGTTGTTCTGTACCCGCAAATACTTTAATATACTTGAAAGGGAATAAATGATAATTTTATAAATATAAAAAAATATATTTAAATATTGTTTTGAGCTAAGTTGAATATATTTTTCTACCTGTACCTTGTTTAAAGATCATTGACTGGTGTTGCCGAGTCAATTTTATTCCACTAAAACGAGTCCATATTAATTTGTTCGACATTGAATAACATTAAGTTTGCCCTAAACTTAAACATGTTGTAACCAAGAAGATTTTAATGAGTTATTTAAAGGTATACTAATTTATGGATTTACTACTTCATTTCAAGTTACCCAAATTATAAGGTGTATGTTTTTTCTGTCAATTACCTAATACACGCCCCTGTTTCACAATGTCTGGTTAGTCGCTACCTGTCGGATAAAATACATGCTGTCACTGTCTAAAAAATAATAACAGAGAGTGACAGCATGTATTTTATCCGTCAGGTAGCCACTAACCAGACATTGTGGAACAGACCCTAAGAGATGTTTGTATGTATGTAATACATAAAGATAATTTTTTTGAACATACTAGCTCCTATTTATATACAAATGAGAGTAATGAGTTAATTCAATGTACGCGTCTAGTTAATAATATAAAACTGTAAGTAGGTACTAAAATTTACAATTATATCTTACTATAATCAATGATTAAAACAACTCAAAAAATATATAAAAAAGCGAACATATATACACATACACTGGGAAATACCTCCATACTCACTGTCAATAAACGAAATCGAAATTGTTTTAGCTCGGCCTCGACCGGTAGACGTTATTACAGTGAAAGCAACTTCTACGTGACTTAGAAGCTTGATAACCAAAAAGGGTAGTTAATTATTACAGAGACATGTCCTACCCGACAAGGTCACGGTTGAGAAATTGTATGACAATTGTATCTACATGATTTAGTTACCAAGTGTTCGTGAGATGCTATATGTAGGTATATAAATTGCCTATTATTCTTATCGTGTTGGTGACAAATATAAATGCTAGGCTAGGTTAGTCACCATGATTAAGGGTTGGCCAGTCAGGTTAGCGTCAGTAACTGAATGCCTCGGGTGTGCCATACGTACCTATGTCATGAACAGGTGAGGCGTCTCTCAGTCAGGTTACTTTCGTGCACCCCAATTCACCATTATTACAACCGTAGAGACGTTGTCTTGAGTATAGTATGTTAACTAAGATTCCCAAATAAGACACACAGATAGTTATTAGATTTTAATTTTAAGTATCTTAATTCACAGCATTGCCTCCGTCATTGAAAGCTAATGAAATAATGTTAATTACATTAAACGAATTTTCGTACAAAAGAATTCAACGGGATGCCAGAACTTACATTTAAATAATTCGTCAATTATAAAATTTCATTTATTCGTAGGTAAATTAAATGCCTTATTTATTTACAAAAGTTGTCTAGATTGACCGCTTGAGTCACCCCCTTTGGGATGAGTATACCATGTTTGCAACAACCTGTATAATTGAGGGTATTTTTTTTTGAGAAGACACTGTCTGATAAATTTGTGATTAAAGCCACTGCACTGGCCTAAGTTACTTTTCCTTATGGTTAGTAAATTTTAAATATACCTATATTTACCAATACCGAAATACCTAAAAGTTTATTATTTAAAGGAATCCAGCCAGCCATTATGAAGAGATCGCTAAAGAATGACCTCACTAGCAGACACCAGTTGACCTTTCCACTACACATCCTGAACGCTGTTGATGCGCGAGCGAACTCAACGCAAATAAAAATGGATACGGCATTATTTATACTTTGTTTCTTATAATCTTAGGCGGTGGACAAATGATCCTTCTAGAATGACGTATCACCTGTCCCTTATCAGCGTAAACTGAGCAGTCAGCAACTGACGCAAATGTATCTGGTAAATTCTATCACTACACTTCACTACAGTGACAATCCTAGTCTATCTCTTGTGTTTGTCACTGTCACGATCCGAACAACAAATTGGCACACAACTGTAATTAGAAATATTTTGTATAATTTAAGAGTACCTAAATAAAAAAAATACATTCGAATATTAAAATATGGTAGATCAGTGTAATTAGTAAGTACCGTAACTAATTTCCATATCACCTAACTACAACATTGAATATTGCAAATACTTTACAAATAGACAGATAAACACTTAAATGGTTTATCGAGACAAGAATTCATGTACGTTTTGCAATAAAGCATTCCTATCTACATCGTTGATATTTCTTTTGGTCTTATAACTCAATAACGTCAGTTATATCCGTATCATACGATTTATTTGAGCCTTATATAGAGAGCATATTTGTTTTTTATAGCCATTTGTAAGGAAGAAGCTATTAACAATTTGTAAGGTTTTATTAGCACTTAAGTACTTGGAGCCGACTTGATTGATTGATGGAATCGGATATACATTTTTTATGAGCTTGTTAATATAAAGAACAAAAAATAATCTTAAATAAGTGTACGTAGGTATAGTTCCTACACATTTATATTTGTTACACGAACCATTCTGTGTATACTCGAAGTACGAAACATATTCACATTATACATTGTAGTTGCAACTATGTGAACCAGAGACCTCAGGATATTTAACTCTGATCTTCTTATAATGTACCTATAATTATAGGTAAAAATTGATCGTTGATTTGAAATCACCATTAGGTATGAATAACCCCGTTAATAGAATGAAAATTAGTTAGTAAACGATACGACTTCAGTTAAATGAATACTTTGGTGTTCTATTCAGCAACAAGCGTGACATTTACAAGATATTTATTTATTTACGATATTATTTTATTTATTTAAGATATTAAATAAGAGCCAACAACTGGTAGAGCATCACTTTGCCCTTAGGTGACTGACATTGAATTTTGATTACAGCATGATATGACATGACCTGGCTCCCTACCGCGAACTTGTTTTGACAACGATTTTTAGATTCAAATTCTACTTAATTCGACTTGACACCAATTACTTCGTAAATTTTACATCGTTTTATTGTGTTGATTCGTGCTCACATGGAGCGAGAATTCAATGTTAATCATTACATTTATTGTTAAATTTAATTTAGGTTATTAAACTTACAATTTAAAGGAAACGTATTATTGTATAATATCTTATACTTGTATACTTAATTGTATGATAATTAATTAATTTATGGATCATCACATCTCTGAACTGGCTACAAAATGATTGTAAGTATAATGTTTATTCATTAATTGGTGTTATTGAGCTTGAGTAGGTAAACATCGGAAAATTATACATTCTGTGATATCTAACTGATAAAAATCTTCAGCGATTGTTCCCTTAGTCATTATATTTATCTCACTGAAAATCAATTAGATGTCATATGCGTAACAATAACCCTCCTTTTTGCTTTGCCGAGTAAATAGAGGATCTTATGCTGATATTTCGTACAGTTAAACATTTCCGTACGAGTCAATGAATGGATGATGATGCAATGTGCATTCACACTTATATATGTCCGCTGACATATTCAACTTCCAAACAATAATCGTCACTATCGCATCGGTAGAAAGCTCATTTTGTGCAGCTAGCTAAGAGACAATAGTATGAATCGGTAAACTCTCATGCGGGTCGCTTGGGTAACATCATTGTGACTTTGCCTAGTTTTCGCTAATGCTTCTCTAGTGAGATAACATAGTATTTACCTAACTATGAAATATTTAAGAATGTAGAGAGTGAAGAAGTACGTTATGATAACGTTACACCTCACATCAAATAGTCATTGTCTGATTTATTTTATTTATTTATTTATTTTATTTATTTATTTATTTAACACACACACTTAATACTATTATGACAGTTATTCACCAATGCAATAGTTTAGTGTCACAAAATTATAACATTCTTACTTATTATATGAAGTACTTATATAATAGGTAGTTAAATACATAACAACATAAAAACAACATTTCAAACATGCTTATAACAAATAATAATATAAAGAGCCGCCTTGGTAAATTCACTCAGGGAGCAGTAAAATATGTCGATAATCTATGGCATTGAGCAACCGTATGGCCCGGGTCAGGGGAGCCTGCCGGAGGAGGTTCGTCCTGCCATTCGGAACGTCAAAAGTTCGGTTCAGACGTCGCCTCAAATAATCTCTCGGAACCGTTAGGTTCAGTTGCTGCAAAATGACCGAGTTTGACTCCCTACCTCGCAGCAACTTGAAAAGGTATGAGACTATTGTCAGATCTCGCCTAACCTCCAACCTATTATAATCCACCATGCCCAGGACAAAGAGCGTTGGGTACAGCGCTGGATACCCGGGATAAACACCATATAGTTTCATATAAAAGAATCTTAGAAACTTATTCTGGATCTTCTCAAGCATCAGTGTATACTTCGCTTCGTAGGGTGACCAGACTACAGCATTGAACTCCAATTTACTGCGCACCAGCGAGTTGAAAATGGTTTTTATTGCCGCAAAACTCTTGAACCCACTAGCCGTTCGTAGTGCAAATCCTAATATTTTGTACGCCTTTTTACATATATCCCCAACATGTTCGCGGAAGGAAAGATCAGACGTCATTTTCACCCCGAGGTCACGCACCGATGTTACTCGCGACAGAGGACTGCCTCCCAGAGTATACCGATGGTGAGCTGGGTTGGTACTGCGACTAAAGCTAATAATATTACATTTTGCAACATTGAAATCGAGCTTATTCACTTTACTCCATTCCAGAACTCCATCAATATCCATCTGAAAACGTTTTCGGTCCTCGTCGCAAGTAACCGGCGCAAACAGTTGATGGGATGTTTCTTCCATCAGAAGCATTGTCCTTTCATCATCACCATATTTTAATCAGTCGTTCACCTAGTACATGCAGTCTATGATTCTAATTCATAATTCATTAGAAATATTGCATTTTTTTAATCAAAGTTTTATCATGTATTTCATAGTTTAGTGACCCTAATGTTGCTAAATATTTTTGAAAATATTATTTTTTTATCCATTACAATACAGTTATAATTCAATCCATTTGCATCAGTAGGTACAGTGACTAGTATTGCACTTTATGTAAATTTCATATGTCGAAACCCTGGGTACTAAATTCTAGATACCAACCTATTGATTCAGGTCTTAAGCAATGATAGTGAATATTTAGCTAAAGACCCTTTCTATGATCTATGCTGATCTAGATTGCATAGTTTATGAATAATTACCCTAGTTCTTTGAATGTATATGGAAGCTGCCTGCTAATACTCTGTGCCAAATATTTAAATTTCAAATATTAACTAGTTTTGAACCCTTTGACAGCCAAGTATTTTATTCACTGCAATTTAAACTCGCAATCAATAAAAGAGTGTATTTATCACATCGTATCTTTTTTATGTGAGTGGTAACTTTGTGAAAAATATCAACCCAGCGTTTAAATTTGAATCGAATACATTTTCGTCATATAATGTCATGTTTTTGTAACTTTCATAATCTTTAATTTCAATAAATATTTTTTCATTCTCATGTACTTTGTTGCCTCAACCACACTTGTCATGAAAAGACAGCACGATCACCTGGCTCTGTCTACCACGACCATGTGATCTGTTCCCTAGAACACGGCAATTAGAGTCGATAGCTTCACGTGAGGCAATGGCTTGCGAAAACCACCTCGGGGAAAAGTTACCCAACCCCTGACAATGTAGACTATGCCGGTGTACTAAACGGCGTGATCCGAGGATCGAGATTAAATAGACATTCTGAGAGAGTTGCTGGACTACTCAATTTTCCATTTGAAAATGTTAACCCTTGAGTGAAAAGTGGTGGTGTTAATAATTTATTGATAACATGTATTTATATGTAAGTACTTCAGTCTGTCCATTTTGTATAATAGAATTTTTGATTCAAATTGTGCATTTGGTGTATTGAATTATGCATTTGTTTTTGCCGTATAGTAAAATTACTATACTTACCACCGTTTCTGATATATTTCCCTAGCTAAACTATCACGTTAATAAAATAAACACTTACTAGAAACAATTTCCCACTCTTCGACAAATCATTGTAATTAATGAAGAAGATAAATAAAAAAGTTTAACAACGGAAAATACTTTCTCACGAGACGACGGGACGACAATGACCCTACGAGATGAATCGAAGCAGACACTTGATTTCTGATATATTTTATCTATAATTATGTAGGTATCATCTGAATGGGCCTACTGGCTTCGCTTGAGGTTTCATTATCACATTGCATCCATATTATAATATATGTTATTCTATACAAGTCGTAAATTGTTATACTCTCTTTGACCTTTTTATATTGGTTAGGCAAGCCCCTTTATTGCGTTCAAACTTCCCGCTTCTACGTGCTACATAATAAACTAATTTATTAAAAAAATCAAATTCAGCTAGCAGCCTAACGTTTAAAAAAATTACTGACTAATTAACCATACATGTTAGTTATGGTTAGTTTACTTCCCCAGATATTTATCTGTTCAACACCTGTTCCGATTTAATTAATGGGTCAATCACGAATTCAATTAAAATTTTATACTCTCAAAATTAAATTTAATGGATTACGCGGTCTAAGTGTAATAATACCTTCCTATTTCAGTTACTACTCTGTCCTTTTATCGACTCATTATATTGTATAACAAAATAAAGGAAGCAGAGTAAGTAAATAAAGAAAAGAAGGTCTTTCTATAAAAAATCTCTGTATCATTGACGTGGTGGTGTCGATTATTTTTGTAAAGTACTTTAAATGCTTATTCTTGACAAATGCGCATTGCCTAATATGTTTCTGCCAATAATTATTAGTTGAATGACCGACGATAATTACTTCCTAATCTCATTTATTGGATAGTCCTTGCAGTGACCTTGAAGTTTGAACATAATTAATGATTTTTTCTAATGGTGTTTGTAAAATTGTACCTTTTCTTATTGTAATTATGGTGAACGTATCGATATGAGTATGTACAATGTTGATGGTGCAACAGGTTCTGTACTACTTGGCCACAGCTATTTCGACACAAATTCGAACATTGGACCTTGTTAAATTTGAACAGCCTCCGTCCTCAGGTTACGAGTATCATAATTTAAAACATAAAATACAGCAATCAAAAATACACGTCCGCCTTTTCAGAAAAAAGAAAGTTTTGTTTCGAAATATTTTGAAAATGCAGCTTAGTTACATTTTTAAGATGTATAGATCTTTAGCAAGAGACTTGTCTTAATAATGTACAACAATTAATGCAAAGACTTATTAAAACAATATACACAACGTACGTACGATAACATACTGTAATAATTGAAGGAAGGAAATTACGTTACATATTACATAGTAAGTATGATACCTCGTGGTATTCGCGTGTGGGTAACAGGTGTAAGCACCAACTACACTTGACGCCATCCTAAAAGCAACCCAAGCTGTTCGAATCTAACCCTTAATTCGCTCAAATTAAAGACGGTGTAGTATGTAAAGTGTTACGTTAGCTAGTATCCGAGTGTAGTGTATTGTAATTATTACGTGGATTGTCGTAAATGTATGCAACTGACCCACTGACGCGTGGACGGTGTAAACGCGTAATTTACTGAAGATTACACGAAACTATGATTATCGGAAGTTCAAAGGGTCGTGGACCCCGCGGCACGCAATATTTTAGTGTGTGTCATTTTGTTATTGTTAAGAATGTTTCTTGGTGACTGGAAATATTGTAGGAAAAATGTTTACCTGTAAAATATGAAGAGTGTAATTTTTATCCGTGAACTTCGCATTGGAATGTACCCGACACACCAGCGATTTTAGAGTTGGTCCCAAAATTAACGTTGTTCCGCGTGTAAGGTATATTAATAAGGCGATTACGGAATTTATTATCTTACTTATGTTCAGTTTCAGAGCTGGCACCATGGTTAATCCTTTTAATTTTATAGTTCCATTTCCGTTTTGTACCTTAAGTATTAGTGTTTATTATAGTATGCTTAGCCCAATTTATAAAGATTGTAAGTAGTTAAGTAGAGTAAGTAAGACTATGTTTTTCATAATTTCAATGCACATGTGATATTAAATGCTAGATAATTAATCATGGTAGGATTATGAGGAAGATGCATTTGATATACCAAATTATTTTATTTAACAAACTAAAGAAAGGTTGATAAATAGATGGATTAAAAAGTTGTATCTTTATAGAAGTCTTTGAACGAAAGTGAATCTGCCTCAAGAAGCAAGCATTCATTCAACATAGTGAAGGTAAACATTTAATAATCCGACTTTGTTATACAGTTTTACCTTTGGTATTAAGGTAAGTCTGGTTGGTATGGTTGAAATCTCTCCTTTTGTATTCAATGCAAGTAGTCTATAAAAAAATATTCCTTTAATATTATTTAATTATATTTTATCATTATATACAATTAACATCTATAAGTTAAGTATTTTGTCACCCGTCTGTGAACAAAAGACACTGGGGTGGACAACGTAGCTCTTTTGCTGACTATATCTTCACAATACGCGTTGAAATCGAAAACCGACGACGTGAGGTAACGAAGGAGTTGCGTAAATGTCGCGCGGTGGCACGCGCGTACTTCACTTCACATAACACCATCAAACCTTTTAAAATTATTATATTTTGCAATAAGTACTTCATAAAAATATTGCGGCGTGTGACCGTTTTTATTTCTGTATTGTACAGGTTACTTATAAGTCTATGATGGAAATTTATTTTCATAGCACAATATGTCTTCCGTTTTATTCATATCGTATCCGTATGTCGTCATTATATATTGCATTGGATTGGATGAAACGAAACACAAATCAAATAAGTTATATGATTCTAAAGTAGATAAAAAAATTATAATAGTGCAACTGACTAGACTTTTTTATGTATGTCGACCTTTATATGTTAAATATTCGACAAAAATAATTGATAAACTAACTTGTTAAACGAAACATGATGAATAGATAGATAACAGTTGTTATAAAACCTAACTATTATAAAACTTGAAGTTGACAATCAAGAAACTCTACATTTCATATGAAAAAGCCACATGTATCTAGTTTTCTATTTCATTTATCTAGTTTCCGGAAAATCCATGAGAAAATAACATTTCTTTTGTATTATAGTTTTTATCATAATTAAGAAAATTATACAATGTTCCTAAAATATAAATTATTTAACAAAACTCTTATTAAAAAATTTAAATATCTAAAAATAAATGACAATAAATGACAATAATTCGCTCTACTCCACATTCTCCATACAAAAGACATCAACGCGGAGTCTCACCAAAATTAAAAGTACTTTCAATCTTTGTAATCAGGTGTTCTCGAAACACAGATCTTCTCTGAGACAAAAGGCAATAAACGAATCAAAGGAGGCCACCACTGAAGTCACGCTGGATCAATCAAAGCAGTAGCAATGGCACGGATTGCGTAAGGTTACGTTAACGACATGCGTACGCGCATAATACTTGGATGCGCAGCGTTCGTGCACGGGGTCCCAACATACTTGACCTGAATTTGAACTTGGAATTGCGAAAAAAAAGTTTGATTTCTATGACCTATTTTTAAAATTAAATATTAGTACAGTAACATACTTTGTTTACTTTCAATGATAACTCAGTTTTTTATTTCTTTCATATTTAACTCTATCCGGTTACCTTGATTTTGTATTGTATAATTATAAATGACCACTGAAGATTTATTTAGAATACGATGTTTAACCTATTTGTATAATGCCATGCATTGAAAGTGTCTGCTTAAATTTTTAAGAGGTGTGAGAGGGAGGTGACAAATTGTACTTGGGCAATGTTTGAACAAAGAGTTGCAAAAGATACTCTAGGTCATTTTTATAATTTTGTAGTTAACTAATGGAGTTGCATGTGGTTGACATGTTATTGCTAGATTTTTTGAAAATGTTGAAAATTTGACAGCAGAGTGTTAGGTTACAAAGCCAAATATTTTTTTCATTTATGGGAGAACGAGGTATACTTAAATATAAAATGAGTTTGAATAGACTATGTGCTAACGGGATGAGGGTTATGCCAGAGTCCAGACACCCATGTCCAGGTTGACAAGCAATGAAGGACTCCTAAGAACCTTCATCAATCTGCACATCTAAATGTAAGAATAAAATAAAATATGATATATACCTAATTTGAAGATTGATAAAACAAACACACATTTTACCATTAAAAACCAACAAACTCTTATTCAACAAACAAATAATTAAGATTAAGTGAGTTTGTTGATCTTAATCAGCACCTTAGCAACGTTTCAAAAAGGTTTTTTACGATCGTAAAACATGATCACATGACTCAAAGTTCGTGCTTATTTAGCACCAAAATTGCACAGATGTCCATTAACTTTTTGTGGGTAATTAAGCACCTTGAAACAAAGGCAATATGAAGAAAAAACTATTGTAATTCCGTAAACTACGATGATCTAAGCAGCGAACGGTCAAATCGTTTAGTAATCGAGTTAGTTTCGTAATGCAGTCATAAGTTTTGTGAATAGAGATAAAAAGCTATGGATCCAAATAAAAAGCTATTTTGATCATAATTATAGTAATGGTGTAACTATGTGATAATGCCTAGTAGGTAGGTACTTCCATTGTTTTAAAATCTCATTAATGATGAAGAATTATAATAAATAATGTTGAGTTATTTTAAGTCTGCAGAAAAACATGCATATGAATGAATCATATATAAGCGTACTTACTTTTAGTTCTTAAAGTATAAAAATATATTATAGAGATGTTATAATGCCAATATTACTAAATGATTAAGTTTGGATTGAACTTGCGTTCTCGCGGCTGGCATTGTCCTACTTTGTCCTCGTCTCGAGGAATTCGCACTAAGCCTTTAAACTTTAATATTTAACATAAAATTAATTACATTGTTATTTTAGACGAATTTAGCATTGGACGTCTCATTATAATATAAATAGGATAAAAATATAATAAACACAACAAAAACTTACGTTCGAATCGCTCCCATGTTGTCCTCGGATATGATTTAAAAAGTCAACACCAAATCAATAAAAATAATCATTCGTTCACTGTCACGTTCTAAAAAAACAAAACACAATTTTCTTTTTCTTAAAATTTAATTTTGGAACGTATCCGAAAGGCGGGGGCGTCCGCGAGCGCGCGCCGTTCGCTCGAACGTGCTGACTCGAATGAAGGCGCGGAGCGAGCAAGGAGGCGCGGGCTCGATCTCGGGCTGGCTGGAGAGAAAGTTGGAGTTATCAAACTTCGCGGTTACGTTTAACGATGACGCTACGTTTCTGCCGCGCGATTGCGTATTCGGTGACAAAAATTGTCGTGTCCCAGCGCCGATACTGACACGCTGAACTGTATTTTCGCCCTACTTACTTACTGGCTTGTTTTCTTTGTTTGTTTCTGTAATTCGAATGAACTTTTTAATTATTTAACGTTTTAACAAAGGTACACTCACTAAACCTCGTTACCATTTATGTTTTTTTTTAATTTCAAACTTAAAGTAGTCTTAACCATACAGCGGTCGGTTCTCTAACTTAAACGTCTGTTTAACATATGTCCTGTTTTTAAGGTAGAACTGTAAATATTTTTTTGATACCTATTAGATTCTTGCAAACATAAACATTTATTCATAATAATATTTATTTAATATCAGTTTTAACATTAAAATCGTGTTTCAGGGAATCCCATGCATGTGGTCATGGACAAACAAACTTATCTGCAATTCACCGAACTGATTATATTGTATCACAAATATAAACAAGGATAAATTTTAATTAATGGGAACCTTTGGTTCGGTGCGTCCTGGGGCGGGCTATTTCTATCATATCTAATTATGTTTTTATATGTCTTTTAAAATAAATATTTGATTAAATTACATATTATAATTGAACAAGGTTACACATTCGATCTGTGCAGTAGTTAGTACACACATCGTAGACTTAATTTTCGTCCGGGGAAGATTTTCTTTAGATTTTTCTTGTCTAAGAGACAATTCTTGCATGAGCCATCAGGATGACACAGAATAGTTCTTGGGTCTTGGATGAGGCCTATCGGTTTAACCCCTATTTATCACACCGCTACAAACTGGCTTAAAGGGCGGGAAGTAATTTACATAATTTACTATCGGAGACTATGAGTAACATCAAGCTTAGAAACGCTAAAAGGGAGGATTTGTGATGAGATCACTACACCAGACGCTCACACCATGACTTCTTTGAAATAGGACAAGAATGATTTTCCCTGATGGTACAGTCATCTTCAATTAATTATTGATAAGTATAGTATCCATATACTCTTTTACTTTGTCAAACTCACAAGACACCTTTTATTATTTTAAAAATGTACGAATTTCAAGTTTGACATGGTACAAAAGCGTACAAATGCTGACCGTAGCACTGTCGTATACATAAGTACAAGGTGTGAATGTCATATACTGATTATATTAATTAAATAAGGATCAGACAGTGCGAATACGCATAATGTAATTGATCAGATGTTACGCAACACAAAAAATATTTACATGATAAAAGGTAAGTGAGACGACTTTCACTTTTGGCGTAAAGCGTTGTTTTGTTTGTAAAACGAACGACGTTGCATCAGGTCATGTGATGCGAAGCCTCTGTAGGGGCAGAAGGGTTACTCTATACTGATAAAAAAAGTAACAAAGGAAAGCCGTCGTGCAACCGGCACGTTTAATACAATGAGATAGAGTCGTAGCTTGCGCAGCAGCGCTCCCAAACTTAGTTTTTCGTCATAAAGAGTGACCCCCAGTTTCCACGAGCACGAGGATAGCGGCAATATTTCGTATTACACGTAGATATTTGTATATGGATAAGAAGAGTAAACAAGTAACTGCTGCGAGGATAGTGTTTTATGGCAGTTCCTTAACTTTAGAAATGGAATTGAGGCATAAAAGTGGCATAAGTACATATTGAGGCATAAAAGTGACATAAGTACGACTTATATACCTACCTGACAACAATTAACTTAAGAATTTTTTTACAAATTGGATATTAGTTGCATATTCTATTTTGAATACACAGTAAAATTAATTATGACCTTAATGAGACCAGTTTAAATAAGTTTCAAATAAAACAAAAATGATCCGTAGGATTTTAACACTTTTCTCTTTAATATTTTCATTGAACGTGAATACTAATCTATTTTGAGGTGAGAATGTACGGAATAGTCTGGCAATGACAACATCATCGCGACTCTCTGAGTGGGTTGGTAACTCGGTTGCATATTACCTACCTACATACTTACTTACTTAGTGAATACAGGAATCCGTAGATTTTTAATTACCCATTTTTTCTGAAGGTCATCAACAGTCGGAGTGTTTCAAAGCGATGGCGTTGCTTAATACTATGTCTGAGGTCTGAGCATGCTTTTCATGAGAGACTATATAAGCTAGCCAAAAACCAAACACAACGAAGTTAAATCACTTTATTACGTTTAAACGGATTTTCATTAAGCGGTATTAGAATAAGCCTGTTTCAGATACTATATTGGCGAGTGTATTAATTTAGCGTGTCGTTATAAAAATTAGTAGGTAAATTCATTAAGAAGTTTCAAGTGGCTCAATAAATTGTACGATCATTCATTGATCTTTCTATTAAACAACATTCAAGCCACACCAGTGTGTAAAAAAATATGTGTGTTCTATTGTATAACGTATTGATTTTATGCGGCTGAGATAAGATACAACAATGGGCCGTAACGTGTGGTTTTGTAACTATTGCACTGTTAATGGTGTGTTTTGCTTACAATTAGAATATTTTGCTTAATGAATCGGGTAAAAGTTGTGAAAATTACTGATTTATAGTTGACTGTATTAAGTTTATATTTTTTTCTGCAACAAGGAGCTACCAAAAAGTTTACCCGTTTTATATGATCAGCATTTCTAGAAACTTAAGTTTGTTATTCTATTCTATTCTATTCTCTGTGGGGGTGTCAGTACCTGCACCTGGCTATCTCGAGTGGAACCTTTGTGCATGTCCCCAAGGTCTAAACTGCCTTCCTAAGCTTGGACCAATTCCCACCACGCTGGTGCGGGTGGTAAGTTTGTTATTAATCTACTTGTTTTTTTGAGCTGGATTAATCCCAGAGTGTACTTTTAAATCCCATTTTCTTCGTGACAAAACAAAAAACTCTCTTTTTTTAGGTAAGTTAAAATAAGCTCATGAAAGGCTTTATAAACATAAAGTGTAAGTGCTCAAAAACTTAATTTAATGACACCTCCTTACTGAACTGAGTTTACTAACCAACTTAACGATGTATGAAAAATTTTCTTCTTTATTTAATACAAACATATTAATTAAACACCTCTTCATAATAGCTGCTTTTATAAATAAAATAACTTGTAAGTATCTGGTTTCCCTTCCCCTTTATAATTCTCAATCAATAACTAATCAGTTTATTGATTGCAAAGCAATCACATGATGACCAGGAACTCAGAACTGGTCAGCAGGTGTCATGAAGCCTTATGGTTATGCCATTATAGGACGGCGCTGACGCAACAGTCACATGGCGGTGAAAGTCGGGGATCAGCGATGGTGTCAGATATATTTGACCTGGAAGTGAAATGTAGGCTCCGTAGATTGGAAGTGGACGATAAAATTAATGTTCTTTGTTTGATTTGGGATTGTGATTTGACACTGGGCAGATGACGAGGAGGTACAGTACTCGTTTACGTATTTATTTATGTGACATGGCGATAATTTAAAATGACGATGATGTGTATAATTGTAGGTATACACCACATTTCTAGCGTTTGCACCTTGGTACTTTTAATTAGTTATTGCTAAAAATGCATAAGTAGCCTAATTACTTTAATAATGTCACAGTCAAAGTCCGCTGTTGGTCCAATACGTAAGTAGGTTACACCGAGAAGAAGCGCCGAAAATAACTATAATAATTTCCGATGGCGGTGCCCGCGGGCCCTCACGAACGAAAAACTGAATGACGAGTGCGAGTTTTAACACCGTTCGAGCGGCGGCGAGTAAACGTGAATATGTATGGCGCGAGAGAGATGCCATTAGTAGGTTATATCCCGATACGCCTAAAAATATACTTAAATATTGTAGATGGCGTCGTTGAGTTAGCTTTTTTCGTGTAGGAGTAATTTGTTGATTTTTGCACTGGAACCTTTTCATTGCCCGTGAGTGTAGTTGCACAAGCTCTGCGCCATACAACTTTGCGTTGGTTTCGCTGCTCGGTCGGTAATGAAAAACCTACACTATGTCCTCTCTTCGCAAAAAGCCGGAGGTTGCGTGCCGTTGCGTAACTGAGAGCTTGAAATTGTGTAAGTGGTTCAAGAATAAATATTGACGAAAAATTTCACTTTCAACCGTGTGCCGGATGGGCCACGCGTATTGTCTAAGAACACACATTCGTTCTGCTTTCAAGCTCGACTGATGCCAGTCGTGGAGCCTCACAAATGTGAAGTGACCATTAATAGTGTTATGGCGAATTTTCTCAACACACCTATTTAGCAGATTTGCATAGGTACCTTTAGTAAGAATGGATGACTGTGAAGATGTATTGAAGTAGGTAGGTATGCAGTTTTACAACTGACTGAATTTAACTTAGTCTTGCTCAATTCAGTACGTAATAAATAATGCAAGTTGTGTATCGGAGATCTAAAATATGTAAAATTTTCTTTGCCGGTCTCTACTTATCCCCAAACATATAAAACACACTCGCTAGTAATAACTATATTTATATTCTTCTTATTACAAACCTGCAAAAAAGCTTCAGTCTTAATATAAGTTACTAAATTTGATAGCCCAATTAAAACGTAGTTAATAAGTTTTCCACAAACCTTGGTGGTATTTCGTGAAGGCAATAATGAGACCATTAGTAAACAGTGTTCTAGTCATGTGACTGCAGTAAGGACGGTTGGGAAACCGGTAGGATTACACATTTTCACGTGACTACGCCAAAGCAATAACCTCACAAACAGCAATGGCTGACACCCACTCTATTTTGTTTCCACTAGCAAGCACTGTGACTGGAAATACATTTATAATTATGAAGACTATGAAGAGGTATTCTGTAACGTCCTGGAAGGCCTCAAGGAAATTATTTGTTCATGGTACTGGAAAATAACCCTACAGACCTAGGTAAATATTAGGAAAAATACGATGTCTGTAACAATCATTTTTCTTGCGTTATTTAGCAGACCTCTTGAATTTTGGATTTTTAAGCATAACGATCGGATGACAGCTTTCTTTTGTTTTAGTAAACTACCTTTACATCTACAGCTCTAGTTTTCGTCTCCAAAACGGTAAAGACTCTTTATATAGCTATAGCAACTTCAGGACTGCTGGGTAGCAAAAGAGAACATTAGGCAGTAAACTAACTTAAATTTATTGGCCAGTGAATACTTTACACATTATAATAATAAGTCACATCGAATTAAAACTTTCTCCAATAATAACATTACTCGTTAACAAGTAGTAGGTACTCTATAAAGAACAACCACAAGAAAATTGCCTAATCATTGAAGCACGCGTGGTTGACAACACCGGCCTATGCTTGCGGTTACTTAAGCAATTATTTTAAAAGCTTATGTATGTAGGTGCAGTTGGGCAAACATTAAATAAATAGGCAAATGTGTGGTTTTGATACTATAACACAAAGCATCATTTTGTTCAAATTCTTGGAAAAAATATCTATGACACATTTCGAATACTGTTTGATACATTGAATGTTCTATTAAACCTATAGTTTCCGATTGTTTTGCAGATGTAACCTACAGTCAGCTTTTTAATAATATACATCAAGCTGTTTGTGCCACAGCACCGTGTTTGTTCTATGTATTTATTACTAACAAGTGATATTGTGACAGTATGATATTAATAATATTGCCGTGTTTGGGCATCATGTTGCTCTTGAGGTGAAGGGATTTAAATAGTTTACGACCGAAGGGGCTTTGTTGCATACCGAAATTAAAATTGATAGACACGTTTTCTAAATATACTGTATAGTTAAGGCCTCTTCAGGGGCTAGAGGGGTTTTTATACTATACGAACCAATGTGATGGGTACAGGCTAATATAAATTACTAGCTGTTCCCGCGCGCTTCGCTTCGCCTTAAAAAGTTTTCCCGTGGGAATTCCGGGATAAAAAGTAGCCTATGTTCTTCCCCAGGGTCTAGACCGTATGTATACCAAATTTCATCCAAATCCGTTCAGTAGTTTTGGCGTGAAAGAGTAACAGACAGACAGACAGACAGACAGACAGACAGACAGACAGACACAGTTACTTTCGCATTTATAATATTAGTTAGGATGAAGAAAATTGTCTTGTTGGCCTGTTTATTTACGTAGTTTTTCTATATATTTTTTGCAAAATTGTGATGACGACGAAAATGTTTAGGTTTTATATAAATATACATATTAACTTTTTCATCGCTCACCCTAAATTAAACAAAATATTCCATCGAAAGGTCACTGTCTCGAAACAAAAAGCTGCTCAAATTATTTCGAATTAAATAAACTTCAGTATTTTTTTGTCTGCTACAAACCACGTTTAAACGTTCAAGGTCAGTGACCTATAAGTTAGAGAAGGGCCAATAGTTTGAGCACCAAGGATGGTCGTGAATGTAGCTCGTGACTCTTAGACCATCATTTATTGTTACCCGGTCTTAGTCAAATTATGCACTATTCTGTGAAGCGATGCATTTTTAAGACCTGTTTAGAATAGAGGTAGGTTATACACCATAACCAGAACGCAATCGCCTGATAGTAAACAGTAGACAACGGGTGCTCCCAATTAAAGTCTGTTTTTAGTCTCAGATATTAAATAGACAGATTCTGAACGGTTCGGTTGAATCGACTGTTGATGAACCGTTAAGAATCTGACAATTTAGTATTTTGTAGATTAAAAAACAGACTTTAGTATCTGTCCTCTGCTTCCTCATCCAGCCACTACCAACCATCTGTCTGAAAGTAGTCTGAAGGGTTCCCTACTCTACGTTAGCTTGCTACTGGTCTCCAGTCGAGAACTCGTAATGGGCACCGGTTCTTCAGATATGACCGGCCCACTGCACACCTAAATAAGAATTGCTACCTTTGGTATAATACTCATACTCAGTGTTTAGTCGCTAAAGGAGTCTTTGAATATATTTTATGGCCCAGGTAATTGTAGTTATATGCACAAATGCTTTGCTTATTTTCTGGTCATTAAATAAGTTTACTGAAGGTTGGAGTTTTAATTGTTTGAGAAGCTTTTAGAAATAAATAAAAAGGGAGCTCTTTATGATTTTTATGACAAACGAGGTTATTTTTTTTCGTATGAAGTTAAATTAATGTTATATTATGTTTTAAAGTTTTTTTGTACAACAATATGTCCTAAATAATTTCATAAATTAATTATTTTGCCCCAAAACGATTTAGTCTAATAAACACTAATAATAATTGAAGATTCTTCACCCACGATGATGCTTATGATAAACCGTCATTAGTTGTTATCAAGCCCCATTCATTCCACGTAAAATAACCCAACCGGTTCGAGATAGTAATAAAATGCCTGTGATTCATGTTACGTAAGCACGTATGTAACATGGCCGGTTTGCGTGCGGGGGACCACGTTGGCACAGGAGAGTTACTCTATACTATACTGACGAAAAACGAAGGGATGGTAGCGGTCGTGCAATCAGCACGTTTAATTCATGGAGATAGAGTCGTGGCTCGCGCAGCAGCGCTTCAAATGTTCGTTTTCCGTCATAGAGTGACCCCTGGTACACTGAAAGGCTATCGCTGGTCGCGGTGGGCAGGTCTTGCTGAAGGATATTTGAAAATATATGCTATCAGCCTCATCATGAAATACCATTTTTATATTTAATCTAATCTACATCTAAACTTCTAATTTTTTCAATCGATCTCTGGTGCGGTATGTTTTTGTACATTTAAAATGACTTTAATTTTGTATTTAAATAATTAATATCGATAAAATACAATCGCATATGTAAATGAAAAAGTCAATAAAATAAAACTATGCTCTACCTATTTTATATTATTTGGAATAGGTCGAAAAAAACCTGATGGGTACCTTGTGCGTGGGGTGTAAATACATACTCGTATGTATAATTGTACATAAAATATACATGTGGTTACATCATAAACACAATAACATCCGTAAGTGCTATCTAAGTTCAAGTTCAGATCCGGGACATCGCACATTCTGAGTAATGTGAGGTAAGAGCGAACCAGGATTCAAGTTACAATTGCTTCTGAGAATAACTTCAACATTTCGGTAAGTACTTAGATTAAAAATATACAAACAAGATGGTCTGTTAAACACAAAAGCAAAGCTAATAACTATCAAACCGTTTTCAGTTCAACCTTATGAAACCATTGTACCAGTGATGGAAGTGGGGTGTTAGGTACCTAGGTATTTGTCGAGATGTTTCTTTTGCACTGATATTCCATCAAGCTCATACTAAAATATCGTTGTTCCTGTACGAGTACTTAGATAGTTGAAAATATGAAGTGTAAAGAAATTAACCTCCTTCTTTACCATTATTAGAATGTGGTGTGTAGGATCTTAAAGTTACCTAAATTATAAGTTTACAAAACGTTTTATAACCATGTCCACAAAAATACAAAGGAATAGAAGACATCATTTCTGAATGAAAAACTCATCTACTAAATGTACCTATACTTTGTAAATTTAAAATATTGTAATCTTGAAGATGCACTGTATTTCAGAAACTATGATGTGTCTTAATTGCGGTAACATCTCCATAGCCACATAAGCGCAACAACACCTACCAGTTTATGTTTATAACAATAATAATTAGTCGTTTAAACAATAAACTCTACATTGAATAGTGTGCATTAAAATTGGCCTTCACCTATCGTGTAGTAGGTACATAGTGTGACCCTAATGACCGATTACGCATAAAACGGTTGTTATATGAAGACGAGATTATCTAAAGGTGTGTGGTTAGATATTGTAATTGCTATGTCCTTAGGTTGTGAGCAATTTAGTAAATTTCCGAATAAAATTTGTAAGATGAGCTGAGTGCCTCACGTGATATACCTAATCTCTAAGTTTTTTTTGTAGATATTTTGCTTCTAAATACCTTTTGTTACTAATTGTATTTTATTTATGTCGTAAGTCCGATATTCAATTATTTTTAAGGCGAAGGTAGATTTCTTATTGATAGGATGTTAATAGTGTTAATTTTAACAAAGTCAATAAAAGGGTAGGTCTTTTCCCAGCAGTGTTAATTAATAGCAGATAATATTTTTCAGTATGCTCAATATAATATTACCAGTATTTTAAAGATATGTTTGTTTAACTATACTTAAAGGTTAACAAACAAGAATGTGTATGGACGATTATAGAGCAGGCCACGGAGTCGCTTAGCAACAGATGTAATGCTTACTATAATTTAAAAGTGACATCATAATATGAAAATCGTTAGAAACAGGACCTAGGATAAGTTAATAGACCATAGTAAATCCTAGTCACGATGTGTAATAATCACTGACTATTATAATGGTAAACTAGAATACACCTATAAATAAACGAAGTACATATTAATTGAATCGTATGCATAAAAGGAAAATAAGAAGTAAAATATAGTTGAAATTATTTAAGTATTTGTCTACAAAATTTATTTTATAATCAACATCGGAAATTTGGCCGTGCGTAAAAAATACAAACAATACTATAAGTAAGGACATCGAGCTTTTTAGGTTGGAAGTTGTAATTACAGTCTCAATTTTTATACTTCGTACAGGTACCTAAGCTGGTATAGCATATTTCCTGTAAGTTTAACAATGAAACCATGGCATAAACGTTTGCTTAGTGAACCAGTTGCAAACATGGAAATAAAATGTCTCTACAGTCACATTTAGCTACCTGGCTCTTTCCCCTTTATTAAAACAAGGAGATTTGGCCGCTGGTAGCGAAGCCTGCAACCGGTATCGCCGCGTCCTCATCCAAATGTCAAGGCCCCACTGTTGAGGAGTCACATGACTGCCAGGTCGAGAACACACAAATATCTATAAATATTACGCGTTATAGGTATTTTTAATTCCACATATTGACTAAGCTTATCCGGCATTCCTGAATAATTCGGTTTGTTGCTCAGCGGGTTGTTAATATCACCTGTAGTAGGGTAGCTTGATTTTAGGTGGAAAAAATTGCGAAAATTTCTTTGAATATGCCCTGTTTACAAGAGGTATGTGTTTCAGTGTTACAAATAGTAAAAAAAATGACCAAACTGAAAACTGATAGTTTTAGTACAAAACTAGCTTTATGTATCCCGGACAAGACGTCCCTGCCGTGAGAGCGTTTCCAACAAGAAAAAAAAGCCGTTCGATGAGAGCAGTGTATTACCTACCGGGTTTTACTGAGGAGTTATATGCACTGGTTTATTCACATGGAAGTACTACTCGTATAACCCATACCGGATTTATGTGTCACTGCGAATAAAAAAATCATTAAGTAGTACACTCACGAGCAATGAAATAGTTTCAGTGAAATAGAGCCATATTACTCCTAAACTAAACGAAAATGACTAGAAATGAAGCCGTCTGCAATGTTGAAGTACATTTGTCAGCTCATCAGGATATTATTAACGTATAACTTAGGCTATTGTTTTGTTAAAATTTTAAATTCAATGTTTGGTGCCATTTGGTGTCACCATTTTAGGAGTGGACTTTTTTAATTGTTGCATTTTTGTCGTTAATGTTTGTTGCAGGTGTCAAGCAAATGGTTTTATTTGACATTTAGTTTATTAAGGTCCAAATAAATGATCCCAATTTGAACAGGTAGTTCCAAGTTCGGACATTTCATTTCGTTTTACTGACGCTCCATATGTATCTTTGTTTATTTTTTTAAACATCAGCATTTAATAATGGCCAGTGCCTTGTAAGCTTTTTTAAGTACTTAACTATTTTTAGATGTTGTAGTTTGGTGTTTATTTAATTTTGGGGAAAAATACAGTTTATATACGAATAGGTATCAAGATACATTTATTAACAGCAGTTCAAAAAGTATAAAGAAGTATATAGATTGGTAAAACTTCTATAACCTGTTTTTATGGTAGCATTACACCTATAAATGTTTTAAATAAATGCTGTATGTGAAAATTATAATTCTCTCGGCAGCGGCAGTAAACTATATTTATCAATAGATATTTTAAACATATGTTTTATGTCAATAAACTTTTAAGTAACAATGCCATCTACTGTTTATCTTCGAAACAACCCAGCAATGAAACTCAGAAAATAAACGGGAAAACTACTGCGCAGACACACGGTCTGTTAGCAGTTCATTCACTTGATGGTTTTCCTAATTCGGCTAGTAACCACTAGATGGCGTTTACACTTAAAATATACATAAATACAATACAATCATTTTGTTTATAGAAACCAGTATAATGTCTATATGTTCATGGTAATACTATTTTTCATACACCTCGGTAAATATATTTTATGTAATTTAGATAAAAATACATTTTGTAATACAAAACTGCAGATATTTTTCTTTCCAAATTAAGTACTTATGTAGTATTATTTACTTAAGTAAATTATTTATCATTTATAAAATAATAAAAGATGACATGAGTAGAACAGTAAAGTTATTCTAAGTGAAGACACAAAATAAAAATAAATGAAGAAATCGGAACTTGCGCTACGCGTTGATGTCTTTTGTATGGCAAAAATGAGCTCACAATTCAACATACTTAAAACGTTATTATAATTTTGTATCTATGTTTAAATTGATGGCTTGGATCTTATGGAAGCTATCAAACTCATAATTCTAAACTAAATTTAATCTCGTCATACTTTTTTTATGATTACTGGTTTTCCGACCCATATGCGGCCCTTTTGAACACTTTTATAAACTGCGTAAGTACTTTTCTGTACTACTTCTACATAATTTAATGGCGTGTAGAAAAATCTGGTCAGGTTACAAGTACGTTCAAACTATGCCGATATCGTAGCGAAACTTACGAATATCATAATAATCATAAACTGTAGTATTTCAGGCGCATTCAAACTAAGTAATATTCTACCTTCGTATAGGTTTCTCTACCTACACGAAGGTAAATACCTATGTGATTGATTCGAATTCCGCCGGCCGCTGGACTAATTAGAGTGGCTCGAAAAGTCCTTGTGCCGGAAGTGAGAAGGCTCGAAGAAAGTACTCGGCGCACCAACCGGTCCCCTCAGTGGGCCACCGCGGCCACACCTGCCCCCCGATTCGGGACACTTCGATATTCTAAAATGTGTCGACTTCGATTTCGGTTTTAATAAAGTTTATTATAAACTTTTGATGCAAAAAAAAGGATGTTATAAATAAATATAACGTGTCTGCGTGTATCTTTTTGTGGCAGTGTAGCTTCTAAATGGCTGAACCAACTTTAGTTTAGTTTTTTTCGGCTAACATTATCTATGATCGGAGTTTTCTAAGCCATATTCTATTAAAAGGCTTTTCTAATAAAAAAAATATGTTGTTCTTGTCATGTGGTGAATATGGTTGGATGAATTATAAAGAGGTAAAATATAAATAGCAATTTGTGTGTTGGGTACAAATTTTCATAGGAATTAATACTTATCCAGGCACTTAGCTCGTAATTTAGTGAGTCGAGGTCTCGTATGGTACACTATCTTAATTTTAAGTTTTAAGTTTAAATCAATATTTATTTCAAGTAAGGTCGATGTTGAATCCACGTGGAGCAAAATGAAGAAGTTTCTTTGCCCTCAACCGGCTCCGCAATCATCCTAGTTCTTCTTTCTATTCAGTCTTCTAAACATAGCTTATTAAAGATCCATAGGGCTAGTTAATTAGAAGTCTAGATTCAATATCCTAACTAATATTATGAATGCGAAAGTAATGTCTGTTCGTCTGGATTTGAATGAAATTTGGTAGCTAGACCCTAAGAAAGAACATAATAGGCTACTTTTTATCCCGGAATTCCAACGGGAAAACTTTTGAAGGTGTAGCGAAGCTCGCGGGGACAGCTAGTAAACTATTTCTCAATCAAGCTATTTCAATTACGAGCAACGAAAAAGTTCCATCTGCCATTGACGTTCCATATATCACTGGAACTTTTTCATTGGTGATGATTACTATTATTCGTTTAGGCTATGTAGTGTAAAGAAAACATAAATCGAAAAAAGTTCGATTTCTTAAGCGATGTCTTAGAATATTTACATAAATCATTTTGCATCAGCTCTCTCTTTTAAAACCGCTAATTATTACATTCAGCAGAAGTTGTATTGTCTTATGACTCGATGGGTAACTTACATAAACACTGGTAACGGATCTTTTAAAAGAAAATGGTTGAAATTTTTGCTATTAGCTATATAATTGTATCCGAATGAAAAAAGTGGGAAAGAAAATAACTAAATACATATATTATATAATATTCTTATGAACATGTTTAGGATAAAATTCATAAAGGGAATATTTAATATTTAGGTATATTGTACGTAAAATGAAGTCGTATACATTATATTATGTACAAATTACCTAAATTAATTCTACTCGTACAACGATAATCAATGTTTAAATATTAATGTCGTGTAGTAATTATTGTACTAATCACGAGCAATTGATAGATGCAACGTGTACTCAATTATAACCATTTAGGTATTAATATTTTTTACATCAATAAGACTCCGTTATTCTAAAGTTGTTGAACTTTTAAATTTCTAATTTTATTCGCTTCCAAACTCGTGGCGTTTCTTTATAAATAATCACGACTTAAGTAGACCACATTTCATGTCAAAGATTATAATATACTTCATGCACAAAGGTTTTGTACAAAACACAATTATAAGTAGAGTAGCTACAGAATAACGGTAAAGCATACGATTCATAGAAATTATTAATATAAATTTCATAAGAAATATTGCATCACATTTTTGTTGCATCTCCTTGAGTAGTCATTATTATGTATGCTCTGAGCATTTACCGTGACACTTCAATGGTTCCATTCCACATATTTGGTCACGACTGTCCTGACTGAGGCGTCTACAATGAACCTATGAGTGGTAGACTTGAGCAACGCGAGCACTAAATGCGACGGAAACAAAGCCTGCACAGGAATGTAATGGAAGTGTGCCATGTGGCGAATGCGATGACCTTACCGCGACAGCCATATACCCTCGTCAGCAAGTACTTGTAACGGTCATTGGAACGAGTTGACGCTTATTGGGACAAAGTTAAATTATTCGGGTTAACAATAAGTTTAGTAGGGCATTCAAAATATACATAACTGATCGTTTGACATGTTGATCCTTTCCTCTTTCACTTTTAATCGGATCCTGCCCAATGGAATTGTGACAATATGAATAAAAATACTATAAAATATTTTAAAGGAACGGGTTAACAACTTTCATTTTCTTCGTTATTCATTAAAACACAAGCGGATGTTGAAGTGGACTAAATGGCCGGAGGATTAATGTCACTTCTCGTACAAGAAATCTGACAAGAGAGAGATAAGAGCATGTGTATTCGGTTCGGTAGATTAATGATCACAAAATGGATGACGCGCGGGCACGCGATAACGCATCAAGAGATAGTATAACATATACATGTATATACATACGTATCAGTGTATTACATGTTTATTTTCCGGCGTACATTGAGTAAAGTTCGGCTCCGAAGCGGGGCGGAGAAAGTCCTCGGTGACCATTCACGGGCCGCATACAAATATTTGTGGATGCCTACAGTACTCATACACGGTACAGAGAACGGGTTTAGACCTTTCCTCACGAGCTGATGAGCGCAGGGAAATTGTAGGCAACGTTTTACTGCTAGTAGCAGAAGCTGGCTTGCATAATCACCAAATTTGGTCCACAAACAGATTTGAAAGAAAGCAGGTGTCTGACAAAGTTCATTTCGGATGAATCTAAATTGAATGCAATTAGGTAACTATTTGGAAGTGACTTTCATGAGCAGTTTATTTATTTATTTATTTAATCCTTTATTGCACAAATATAAAAATAAGTGTACAAAGGGTGGACTTAATGCTACAAGCATTTTCTACCAGTCAACCCACAGGAGGTGCAAGAAAATTTTATTATAAGGTGTGCAAAAAGAAAACAACACTATTACTACAAAATTAAAAACAAGTCACTTAATAATAATTACCAAATATAATATAAAATACGTAACTATATATAAGTTATGAATATATAAATAAACATAATATAAATAATATATACCTATATATATATATATAAACTATAATATATATTATTTATTGTTTAGCCATTCAAAGAGAAGTCATTAATATCGTATGAACAAGAGGTAATAGATAAATGTCCGAATGTCGTAATTTAACTATATCCTCTCGGATATAGAAAGAAATCTAAATAATGTTAATTAATAGCGGAAAAAGAAATTAGGTAGGGTAACGTAACGTACCTAGGGACATTTTCGACTACCCCAACTTTGAATGAAGCTATCGCAGCGTACAACTAAGATATTAATGTGAAATTTTCTTTATTCGGTAGGATATATAATCTATTATCACTAGTATTTGTGCTAAAGCTTTAGTGTGGAAAGATTTTATTAAATTAAGATAAAAGTAAAAATGCTTGTTTTGACCCAAGGTACGTTACACGTTTGTACCTTGGGACACTGTTTCCTATAGCTTTGTACTATGGAAAATGCAAACTTCTAAATAACGCCTTATATTTCTGTTCTTATTGATTTACTGCATCTCTCTTCTGTCCAGTTTCACTCTGGCACTAAGAAGAACAGAGATATAAGGCGTTATTTAGATGTTTGCATTTTCCATAGTACAAAGCCATAGGAAACAGTGTCCCAAGGTACAAATTTAATCGTGTCCCAAGGTACAAAAAAGCAATATTTAACCAAAATTTAAATATCTTTATTTTTAATAAATAGGAATCTTTCAGATAATTGCCATGTCATAAAATTAAATAAATGAAAAGTTATACGTGACATCCATGTCTTTATTTTGAGCATGCCTCAATGAGATAAAGCAACACAAAAAACTATACAAAAGCTACTTTTGACTCCAAAAAACTTCATACTGTCTTCACCACACACTCGATGCTGGTATGATCACGAGACTCACTAGTTTTGCCAAGCGAGTAAAATACTATGCCTAGGGTAGAATTTTAATGTGTTTATTTAGCCGGTTTTTAAAATACAATCAATGTCCCGAGGTACAAGCGTCCCAAGGTACGTTACGTTACCCTATATTTCCTCAAACTTTCAATTGTTATGGCTAAATTTGATTCTAATTATTTATCAATCGACCATGAACTGTTCACCGTTTGATAAATTGGAGGAAAGTTTATCTTTCAACAATCTAATTAAGTATGAAACAGCTGTTTTTAATCGGAGATGATAGGGTGTTTTAGAAGACTTTACAAGAAGAGCTGAGAGTTTAATAATAAGATGCAATGGATTGGTTTGATCATTAAATTAAACGTATTAGCTTATTTCGAAGGAATAAAGGTAAAAATATTAAAAAACACGATAACAAAATATCATAAGTTTCAGAGCCATATATTGGAGCAGTCTGTCATAAAATTTTACATGTACCTATAGTATATAATTATGCTTATCCTGCTGTTAAGCCTTCGCAGATAAAGATTTATTAAATTAACGAACTAATTTTAAGTCGACTACTATGGAATTATGAGAATTTTTTTATTTATTTATTTATTTATTTATTAACAAACACATATTGGTACATATAATTAACAGTATACAACACAATTAATAGCAATATTTATAATATGTATAATAAATAACAATTACTAAATTGTATGTCATAAATATATTACATTTGTTTTGAAAACAACCACAAAATTAGACATTAATCAGCGGAATGGCTGAAATAAAGCTGCTACGCTCGTCTAGTTGTATGGTAACGTGTATGGCCAATATTCTAGCCAGTGTCCGGCAGTGATCAGGCATTTTACGTCACGTTATCAATTACATACATTTGAAATACATTTACATACACATAACTCCCAAGTGAAAGTCTCATTAGTATGTGTGGAACAACCCCATGCCCACACATACTGATGTCAAAAATTGCTCAAGATTTCGTCTATCGGAGGTCGGTTAAAGCTTTTCTCTGATACGTCTTGTGGCCTTTGAGTATATATGAATCAATCGAACTTAGCCACCCCTTTTACTATGTCATAGAGTATGCATACGTAGACACGACATTTTGATGAACTTTACCTACTCTACCTAACTACTGATCGCGTTGAGCTCATGTTGATACTGGGTGCCTGACTCAAGTTTAGATTCAGTTGGTAAAATTTATTGCAGATTTGCGTCTTTTAGGTTAAGTAGATTACAATATGGCATATATTTTTCAAACTTATAAACACTTAAAAAAATGATATAACGTAATCCTTTACTCTAGCTAACACGAAAAATATTTTGAGGCGATTATCTTGATCATCATTAATTGGTAACAAGGTGATTGTTTAACTGAAGGTCGGTGTAAATCACTCAGACCATTAATTACTAGCAATTAAAATGTGATCCAATATTTTTATAACGATAGTTCATGATCTCTATTTCATTCCTACAGCTGAAACGTACTGATCGCATCTCCGGTGGGTACAGTTGCGGAGTGAAAGCCCATCTGCACCCGCCTGCTCTGTGCCGCGGCGGCAGCGCCATCACTACTTTCCTTCCCTCCGTATGACGTAACGCTATAAAAGAGTGCGCGGTCTTGAGGCCGCCGCTATACTGTTTCCGCACGGCCGGCCATCGCGTCCTCACACACGGGACCAAGGACGCGGGCGGAACTCCCGCTCAGGACTCAGTGACCACTAGTTCAACACAAGGTGAATAGTGATATCAGTGCAGTGAATCGTGGATTCAGTGATACGGCGCCCGCGCAGGACCGCGTACTACAAAGCTCGTTGTTTGTTTCAGATACGAGATGAGATCGTTATTTCTATTAGCGGCGGTGTGCTGCCTAGTGTTGTCGGCGTATGCCAGCCCTGTCTCCAGGGTGGAGGCTGAGGACACGAAGGAGGAGGCAGTGGCGCGCCAGGCGGCCCCGGCGCCCGCGGCGTCTGACGATGATGATGACGACGACGACGACGATGATGACGATGATGATGATGACGATGTCGGCGATATAGTTGCAGGTAAGGATCTTTTTTTTTTAATAGGCCAGTCCAATTGTATTTGCATTTACCAGTTGTAACATTAATCAATGAATTTGTTGATGCTTTGAGCAATCAAGCTACCTCCGATAGCATTGATTAACACAGAACAATCATAAGCTCAATTGTAACAATATTAAGTAAAGCACATTACCAACGGTGAATATGACTTTAGGCCAGTCATGATTTTTTTCTAGCTGAAACTAGAGTTCTCAATTCGTGTTTACATACAATCTATTAGTAAATAAGTTTTCTTTTCTTCACGTATGAATAGAGTATAGTGACCTGTTGATGAGGTGTACCGTTCCACTGTGTAGGAACACTAACGGTAGTCACTATAAAACATCTTGAAAGATCCGCTCCACTGTTTAACACATCGTCGATAATTCCTCACAATCAGAGTATATCAAGCCATCTTAGATCTGTTAGCATCTGATAAACTTTAATTGTTACTGTATGAGTACGAGCAGAGTCGTAGAAGTTTATAAATAGTGTTATCAATAATTCATTCATTATGGAATGGTTATTCAAGAATGTAATGGACACTTTACAACGCAATTACGCATAAAAATGTTATTGAAGTTCATGCAATATGGAACAGCATCACAAACATTTCCACTTATCGTCAATAAATAGCCAACGAGATTATTCATTGAAAGCTTTTAAATCCATATTCGTAATAAATCCATTTACATTTGGAAAACCGAGTTAGCAAACCCATTAGCACTGAACAGGTTCAAGTAGAAAGCTATCGAATGGGTCTGCATGAATGGCATCGAATGGAGATTGAGATTCCAATGCTAATTTTATTACAAAAAGTTGCACTACGAAGTAGGAATACTGGATGCTAGTCGTAGAATGGAAATTCAAGTTCAAGTTTGTCGGGAAAGTGTCATAACTGGTGTCGGTGGATCGTGGTCGAAGCAGGACGCAGGTGGGATGGGACGGAATGCGCGGCGGCCGTGCTCGATACATAATTAATGCAAACAGAACGCGTCAATCAGAGAAATTGACGCTCCCCTGGCTTTCTAGAGGAAAGTCTCGCGAGTCACGCACTGCTGCCATCACATCGATTAAGCACACTTGACCAGTTTGCTTTACTACTTCGATTGGCTTACAATCAGCGCGGCTATTCGTCATGCTACCTCTTATACAGAGGCAATCACGACTAGTGAATTAAACGTTTTATAGACAATTGCTTAAGTGAAGCCGTCATGGTAATTCGGGTATTTTGTTCCAGGCGATGACGATGACGATGATGATGACGATGAGGAAGCGGACTCGGAGGGCGGCGACTACGACTACGACCTCGAGAGGCTGCTCGAGGGTCTCGGCCTCGTCGGTAAGTTACTACTCCCGTGGGATACTGCTTAGTCGCTATGATTTATATGAAATGATAGTATAGGAAACATTAGTGCAACAAAGTTTAATAATATTTGTTTGATTGCAGACGAGGACGATGACGACGATGATGACGACTCCCCGGCAGCCGCGCAGCCCGTGGTGGCCGCCGCTGACACAGTAGCCGCCGCGCCCGCACCCGCGCCCGCCGCCGCCGCCGCCGCCGCCGCCTCGTCCGCCGAGGAGGGCGCCGCCGCCGCCGAGGGCGAGGTGGAGGCCGACGCCGAGGTCGCGGAGGGCGAGGAGCCGGAGACCGTGCAGAAAGACCCCGCCAGCGCCGAGGCCGAGGCCGCGCCCGCCGTCAGCTCCGACGCCGCGCCCGCCGCCGATGACTCTGACGCGGATGATGATGACGATGACGACGACGAGGACGTAGACATCGGAGTCGACGACGACGACGACGACGATGATGATGACGATGACGACGATGACGAGGATGACGACGATGACGATGACGACGAACTGCTCGGAAGGAAACACTTGGAAAAGCAAAAACGTGAGTCCAAAAAGTTGAAATCCAGCGTCGCGCACGCTAAAAAGTCAGGCAAAAAAGCAAACCACATCGCCAAAGTAAAGAAAACCAAAGCGACCTCCGCCGCGGCCGCCGTCGCCGAGCACAAGAAGTTCAGATAGTGAGTAGCGCCGGAGCTCCCTCACTCCACCTGAGACCCTCCTCTAGCTTAGCTATTTATTGACTATTTATTTATTCTATTAATTTATTTTATTTATTAAGTGAGTGTGTCTGAAGTGTGCAAGTGTATGATACAGAGAGAGTTGAAGTTAAATTAATGTCTAGATCATGTCACACTGGTCTCGTGGCAATTTATTGGAAATAAATCTGTTGTTCTTATTTACTGTGTTAAGTTTTTTACAATTCACCTTTAGATTCGCATGTGCGTCTGCTTTAAGATTTTGGCAGCATTTTGTGATGTCTTTGATACATGCATCGGTCAGAATACTAGTTAACTTTAACCGGCTCATTATTGTTTATAGAGTGACATTATCTAGCAATGTTAATTTAATTTTGTTTGATACAATAAAAGTATACTAGTCAACCACGTATGTATTTATACATTTTCCTTAACCTTCATCCATTAGTATTACTATATCTTTATTCATGTATATGCCTGTTAGTATTGTGCATTTATCTATTATTCATATTTCATTTCTTATATGCATTATAAGTAGAATCTTAAGATTCATTTTGGTATCTAACTGTAAAGCTAGCATTTTGACCGATATCGTATTTATATTCTATCTGATTTAGCGCACACGCAGTCTACCTTTCCCGATCCCATCTAACATAGAGGTAACAAGTGATGGTCAGAGCGAGCCAGATTCCGTTAAGAGATACGGCGGCTTCTAGAAGCAGATCCGGCGACGCGGCGGCGGATGCGTCGGGCGACTAGTTTACTGTCGATCTGTGTTAGCGGGTCGCCCGCGGCGGTCGGGCCCCAGGTATGCCGACGAGCGCTTACTTTCCCGGCGCAGCCCGTTCGATGAACCCTCCCGATTTCTACCTCGACCACAGCCTTGACACTTTCTTTGACCTTGCTCTGTCGACGACCAGGAGCGACCTTGAGCGATCTCACCGCCTTTCGACATCGCCTCACCTGATAGAAAGTAAACTGCTTCCCTTGTTTACTCTCACTAAGCCCAATCGGCTGCTAAATTTGCATGCCGAGTGTACGGATAAGTGAAAACGACTAATGAGATGCGAAAAGAGAAATTTTAAATGTTTGCGGTTGTGAAATGCGGGGAGAGTCGTGAGGAGTCACATTCGACCGAATTAAAACTCGTTTAGCTCTCAGCTGGACGCCGGTCTCTCGTCGACTTCCGTGTATGGTCTTGGGAACATTCTAAAAGAAGTGTAAATCTGAAATCCGTTGGTAAAGTAGGTTGTTTCTAGGCGATCAGCCGGTGTAATTGTGCGGCGGTGGCACGCTCCACGGCCGGCGGCTGCGTGGGCAGCAGCGGCGGCACGGAGCGCGTCAAATCGATGCCGTATTTAGATTTCCTCGCCGCCGAGCCGCGGCCGCCGCAGTTTCTTTTACGTGTGGAAAATAGAAAATCCACCGTTGAGTGGTCGTATTAATTGGAACCCGCTCTATTAGAATTCAAGTGGGACTCGATGATACCGATATACTGTTAGTCGGTCGCGTGCCGGCGCGACGCGATTCGAATAATATCCAACGTATGAATAATGCGCCGCTCGAACAATTCGCGCTCAATACGTGCGTGCCATCATGAAACTGAAAACTTACAACCAAATATTTAATTGAATGGTTTAAGTGAATGTCACGTCGAGACGGTTGAAAGAGAAAATATTTGTACTTATAATGCAGTTTCCCCTGCGGCGGTGACGCAATAGGTGACAAGGATCTTTGAACAATAAGTTTTCTCAGCCACAGAAAGTCTTTGAGAAGATTGTTACAACTTACAACTTTTATGTCATACTTTTGGCATACTTGCATACATTGTAAGTTAAATATAGACGGATAAAGAGATGCCGATATCCGCTATGATAATGAAAATCAACTTTCTGATTAAACAAGACATTTGCTTGACATAGGTAGTTAGTTATACTTAGGTAGCATTTGTATGCTGGCTCTGTAATCGAAGGTCTGGGGTACCGGGTTCGATCCCCGGCTCGACCCAGAATTTATATTTTCTGATTTGTGATTAAAGTTTGGCTACGACATAAATAAAAGATCGGTCACCTGATGCCCGAAAAGTAAAATGCTGTCGGATGGACATAAGTAGTGGATCCTGCTCCTAGCTCTCTCCAGTCGTGCCGGTAATCCGTTCTATTGGTTTATGAGAGTGGTGGAACAGAGTGGGCTCTTGTATACTTTGCACATTAATGAGCTTATATTACAATCATAACAATCCAAAGGCAGGTTGAGTTGGTTCATTGTGTTCTTGCTTGATCAAACTTGCGTGAAAAGAAGATACAGTTAGTTTACTTACACAGTTTTTCTATTAACGTACCGATCTTACTAAGTTGGACAACTATACCTTGGCAGTTTCATATAGTAGGCATTTAGTATTTATACGATGTATTGAAACAAACATTTATGTGAAAAGTTAGTACATAATTAGTAGCTAAATAAGTAGCAACATGAAATTGATTGTGTTCTACAATCAATTTCATTTCCATCAAAATGGCTAGCACAGACGCAACGGGGATTATTTCTTCGAAACATAATTTAATTGGTATCAATGTGAACCAATCTAATTTGGTAAGTAAATATTTTTAGAGCCATAACTCGGCTTTAGGTAGCTGAAGTAGGAATACCTACTTATTTAGATTCTTAATTACGAGTAATAATAATATATGTAGTGTTTTTCACCTACACGCAGACATCAAACATCTGCAAACTTACACACAAATAATTTTCTATCGACACTTTACAAAAATAAGACTGTTGGAGATTTTTAGGTATATTCTATGTAGGTATGTGAGTTACGTCTTAGAGAGCATTGAATTATTTAATTAAAATTATGGATAGTATCTATCTACTAATAGGAAATCCGTTTATCGGTGAGTCCGTGATGTGAGAAATAATATCTGTCCAAAAACTAACACAAACAATAAAACAGATCCTACCCGACTTCATCGTGACGTGAGAATGGCAGTGTTACAAGATAGAACTGTCTGTCTAAGTACCTTCCTACACCAATTTTGGGTTCCGAGGGAGGACATTCAAATTTACTTAGGTCCTGATGGATCCATGGTGGTTTTCACACGCCAATAGGCATAGGACATGGAAGCGAAAGAGCGTTGTCGGACTCTAGATAATGATGTTGTCAAATGGCATGTTAAATAGCCGTTTAAACTCTCAAATAGTTATATACCATCTATTTCTATAGGATGGCTTGACTACCTGGTAGCCGTTTCCAATTGAATACACTATTAATACTAAATCAATTAGATTGGTCGAAATTCATTTAAGAAGTTATGACTTCTAATTATGATTAGATTTTCGTTCTATGGACCTGTAATTTTAAAACAGATTTCTCAATCAGACATCAATTTTTTTATCCTACAGATAACTTTTATCCAGAACCAATCAAACAGGCACGAATTGTTTCACTTATATTAGTTACGTTATTTCTTAATGATAAAGGATGTTTCTAACTTCGGTTAAGTTATTCCAATACAACGTGTACCTATCCATAAAATATAGGTACTTACTCCCGAAAAACCAAAGAGTAAAATGACTGCAACATTTCCTCTAGGCGCGCTCGAAGAGACGACAACGAAGAAGCCGGCCGTCCCCACGATCTACATCGCCAAGTACAACAAGTTCGTGGACAACATCCTCGAGAAGATGAACGACATCCTGCGCAAGTCGTATGACCCCGTGAGTGTGAAGCTGCAGCCTATTGATGCGACTAAGAAGCGGTCGAAGCCGAAGAAGAACAAGAATAAGAACAACAAGAAGTAAGTTTAGAAACAAGTAAAAAAACATAAAAAAAACTAAGGTATTCATTGATTAATGACAACAATGTAAATAATGGCACAGGTTATTTTCAAATAGCACTTACTATGTAATTTATTGGAATAGTGTTGACAGTTAATCGATTTACAGGAAGGCCGCCAACAAGAAGAAGGAAGCAGCACGCGCCGAGCTCGAAGCCAAAAACAAGGACAAAATCCCAACAGAAGCCGAAAAAGCTGAGAAACTCGAACAAGCAACCACCGAACCAGGCAACAACAAAGTCAGAGATCAACTAACAACCCCCGAAGTAGCATCAGAGGCTAGAGCCACTAAGCAGAAACCTGAGACTATTAAACCCAAACCTTCTAAGGCTAAGCCTACTAAGGCCCCGGCTAAGAGCACTACTAAGGCTCCTACTAAAACGAAGGCACCGGCTAAATCTACTAAGAAACCTGTTGCTACTAACAACAAAGTGAAAGCTGGTTCAGAGAAGAGTAAGCCGAGGGCTAAAGGAACTCTATACGGATTGTCTTCGTTAAGGAGAACCGGTGACGTGGCCGTCAACATTCTCTCCGACCACACAACTGTCAAGAGCCATTTTGCTGTTGGACCTCTCATTCTTAGAGTCGAGAAGGAGGTGAGTGATTTCAACAGTTAACCTTGATTAAGTACTTTGTTTCTAAATACCTATTGCCAAGCCAAGTCGTGTCTGAGGTCCAATGAATAGATACGTTATTTTTTTTTTTAAATACTTAAATACTAGGGAAGATAATTTTAGATAAGTACTTTGGATGTGTACATATTATGATTACAATAGATGTGTTTCAAATAAGCACTGGCGTTATTACAGCAACCTCGTATCTGTTCCAACGAGGTATCTACATCCTGTTCTACGTTCCAACCTACCTACCATCCAGTTATGATGAAGAAGTAGTTAGAAAGATCTCTCCTTGCAGGTTGGTCGCGATGGCAAGAAAGAGGTGAAATCCGCGACGGCCACCACTGCGGAAATGATGGGAAAGCTGACACTCAGAGTCAACGACCAGGGCATAGCTACTTTACATTCCATCAAAGTTTTGCAGCCCAAACAGGTATTTGCCACTTTCCCAAATATTTCTCCAAAGCATAAATTACAAGTTATCGTTTTTGCACGCCTACGAATCGGTTGAATTTGTTTTTTTTATTGGTGTTTTAGAATTTAAATTTATTAAAATATACGTTGAAGAGGTGGCGTAGGAAGCACTTCCTCCTCAATCATTTTATTGATTGAACAAATGAAGTCTGATAAATTGAATCAATATCAATTCATTAACTATACAACTTAGACAAGTAAACCACAATCCTAACTAATATTATAAATGCGAAAGTAACTGTGTCTGTCTGTCTGTCTGTCTGTCTGTCTGTCTGTTACTCTTTCACGACAAAACTACTGAACGGATTTGAATGAAATTTGGTATACATACGGTCTAGACCCTGGGAAAGAACATAGGCTACTTTTTATCCCGGAATTCCCACGGGAAAACTTTTTAAGGCGAAGCGAAGCGCGCGGGGACAGCTAGTTATATATATAATTATAGTAATACAGTAATTGATCGATGGTGAAATGCAAAATCTTCACTTCCTATACAGTAGTTTCCAGTTCTGGCTTCAAATCCTAGGCAATAAACATATATAAAAAACCGTCTTCACTGATCTATCCTTCATTTCCTCAATGAACCCTTGTCTCCCCAAATAGCACACCATCATTTATACCATGATTACCACCTACCGAGCGGCGAGGCTGAGGCGAGACAGTATTCTCGGCCAATGAACGGCTAGCAATTGAAAGATTGCTCAGCCGAGGTTACTGTCTCGCCATTCTACTCGGTAGGTGTAATCAGGGTATGACAATCTCTCCTAACACCCATCATCATCCCCAGGTCCGAGTCGACAGCAACCACGAGCGCACCCGGGAGCTGGCGTGGCAGCGGAGCGCGCGCATCGCTCACCTAGTGTCGGAGAAGCTGAAGGCTGCCTCCAAACCCATGTTCAGCCATCCCGCACTAGCCTAAAGACCGACCAGGAATGAGGAATAGTGTAGCAGATTCTGAAGCAATACATAGCTACAGTGCGACAAACTTATCTGTTCCGGTGAGAGCAAACTATATTGATCCATATCTCATTACTTACTAATGAATTATATATTGATATAGATTAGATGGGTTTATTAAAACCACAAAAGCGAATTACCACTACTGGCAAACTTAAAATCTTATACAATTAAGAAATATTAGACATTTACGTGAACTCTCACCGGAACAGATAAGTTTGTGGCACTATATATAGGTTGATAATGTTGAGTCCTCAATTCGGAAATAGGGCTGTTTAGGCAGCATCCCATTGTTGAAGCTTTTAAAAGGTTAGAAATTAGGTTTGAAAACTTTGATCAGCCCCAGTATATTTAGTATCATGTTCATGATATAGATTAAATAATTACATATTTTATCTTGTGGGATTATAGGTAAATTCATCAAAGAAGACAAACTCGTGTAAATGATGCATAATGATTACTTTTCTTATAATATTCAGTAGGTAGTTGTTAAGGTTTTAAGCAGAGTTTTAGATAACGAATAATATTCTAATGTTTTTATTTATTGAAATTCAGACTGATTTTGAACATTCTAATTTTATTGTTAGGTTGTTATTGTAATATTCAGATCTACATACTTATTTTAATGTCATACATGGTTACGATACGAGTATATTTAAAGGGTTTTGATAATATTATGATACTCATAATTTATCTAGTGTCACGGTGCATTTGTTACAATGTACATAAATAATGGTGCTAAGTAGGTGTATGAGAGAGTATTGCATTTATTAGTATAGGTTCTTAAATTATTTACATTTTAAAATATAAACTTTTTAAATATAGGACGTTGTTTTATTTCTAATGCTTAGTTTTACGTCATGAAACATCGCCTTCAGCTAAAATATAAATCTAGGCCATAAGCGGCTGCAAAATTCGTACTTACAGGAATGTATTATGCATGACGTAGCATTTTTGCAGTTCGGTTTCCGTTTCCGTCTCACCTGGCAGATGGCGCTTGTGAGTCGTCGCGTCAAACGAGTGCCTTCCTGGGATTAAAGTTAAGCTTCGAATAAGGAAAGTATTATTTTCAGGTTAAATTTAAAAAAAAAACTGATTACTCTTACTCTCTTACTTGTGCAATGTTTATTCACAGTAAATTTAAAAAATAAACTCTAACATGGTAACATAACAAATAATAATTAAGTAGGTATTTACTTAAATAACATGAATAATACCTGGCAGGGTAGGAAAAAATAACAGGTAAGCACCAATGGTACGGTATGCAACCTTAGGAGGCTTAGTAGTTAAAGTAAAACTGGTCTAAGATGTCTATACAATACTATAGATACTCATATTTCTTGTACACATATCTCGCACTAATAATAATTCTGAAAGAGGTATTTTCAAACATCTATGTGTTCGTAAGTACTTTAAAATTGTTTTTTTTCACTGGGTCTTCCAAGTAATCGGGTAAATGCTTCTCTTGCTTATAATGTGGTACACTGTTTAATTAATCATATAGTTATAAATTGTGGTTACACTTATCACAATAATACATTGTCTCAAAAGATAGACAAAAAAAATCGACGGGAAACACCCTCACAAAAAAAACTGATGTTAGTTTTTTTTAGGATCTAGAGACCCTTCGTCAAGCTTTTTTATATTTTCTGACTCAGCATTAAATTATAGTAGATAGGTATAAATATTGTCATTTGTATTTAGAGCAAGAGATCCATGTATGTTGTGTGGATCTCAAAGTATATTCAGATCTTTGGTTAACTACTGGGAATACAATATATTCAAAATATATTTAATCACTATACCATTTGCATACTATATAATAATACCATAAGGTATTTCTTAAGTAGTTTATAAGTTAAATTAGTTGCTTACTACCTAAAGTTATGGTTGTTTGGCCCAGCTTTGATTTGATATAAAAAACTAAATCAGTGCTAGATTCGATAAGTCTGCTGCACTTTGCTCTTGATATGTAATTTTTTATCCTTGACCAAGGGGAGGTTTTCAACCATAGACAACGTCCATAGACAAAACCCGACAATAGATGGCGCTAGTAAATCTTCATACTGAACAGGACTGCATATTTTTTTATAGCCGGCATGGATTCGAGTCCTTTCAGCCAGTACAAAAATCCATGTTTATTCCACAGAATAATACTATGATTAAATAGTTTGCCTACAAGTGGCCTATTAGGCAAATATTGCCAAATACAAATGATTTCGTAGCATAACTGGTATTTGTTGAGAACGTGCAAACTAATAATAATAAATTGCTGTTATATGTAGTTATACATAATATTAAGTGTGAACTAGTTGAGATCATCTGCATCCTCTGTCCATGTCCGAGGCGCGACCGCCGTGTGTAAGTATCATAATTATTCTGAGGCACGTTGGAAGTAATGATTTCTCTATGGTAGAGCAGACATTAGTAGGTGGGTACTTAGTTTTCTCTACCCACACCACAAAACTAAAGTTTTCCGACTCTCTGAATAGCATTTATAGTAGATATGTCGTCGTGTTGTATTGTAGCTTACTGTAGAGAAAGGGGGGTGCACAAAATTCCACAAAACGAAACAAGACGGGCAAAATGGATGGAAGCATTAAAAGAATTAAAGCCTGGATTAAACTTAAAAAAGCATTCAAGAATATGCCCCGGCCACTTCAAACCATCAGACTACCTCTTAGGTAATACTACTTACTTATTCTTGCTCATTCAGTAGGTAGGTAACTAAAACAAACTTTTTAATAATTATTATCTTTAACTAAACCTGAGGCATTTTATTTTATAGGTAAATCAAGGAAAATGCTAAACAAAGAAGCTGTTCCAAGTGTATTTTTTTGGGATTATTCAATCAAAATGACTAAAGAAGACCCAACCCAAAAAAAAACCTATGGAAGAAGTAAGCACATATTATTTACTTACTTATAACTATCTTGTAACTTAACTTTGTATATAGCTCCCATCAGACCATTCAGTTATATGCTAGACAATACACGCTCATTATGTTAAGTACCTAAGTATATATACTTACTTACAAAAATTATAATTTACAGCTCCTCCAGTTGCATTTGTAGAATAGCAACCATATAATAACATTTTTTCATGTTCCTCCAATGAAGACCCTTTACTCATGAACTTTGAAAACTCAGACCTTGATAATTCTTCAAATGATGGTACGCCAGAACACATTTCCTTAGAAATTGATATTGCAGAAGAATTAGCAATACCATCATCAAAAGTCATCGAAGATAGATTATTGAATAATATTGAGAAACAAGATATGTCAGCACAAACCTATAGTTTTTAGTATCCACCATTACAAAGGCAAAGATAAATTTGTTCATTTCTACACCGGGCTTGAGAACTTTGGTAAACTAGTTCTTGTGTTTAACACTTTAGGGCGATGTGCACATAAGCTTGAGTATTTCTATTGTCCCCCTCCTGAAGAGATTGATGCTTTTGAATTCTTTGTTATAACTTTGATAATCTTGAGGAGACATAATACTTTTGAAGAAATAGCTATGATGTATGATATCACTATAAAACAAGTGTCGAACATATTCATTACTTGGGTCCGGTTTATGTCATTGCAGTGGAAACAAATAGATATAGTGCCACAAACTTATCTGTTCCGGTGAGAGCGAACTAAATTGGTCCATACCTCATTACTTACTGTACTAATGAATTTCATATTGACATAGATTATATGGACCAATTTAGTTCGCTCTCACCGGAACAGATAAGTTTGTGGCACTATAATGACATTTGTCATCTCCGTTTCCTCAGAAGAATGTAGCTCACTACTAAAAACGACAGGCCGAATGCCATCTATTGGTCGATTTTGGAACTACTGGAAAATCTCCCAGTGTGGAAGTATGTTTTTTTCGTTTTTTTTTACATAAGAGAGACTAATGAAGCACTTTAAATGACATGTAAGAGGAAAAGGAAGATGTCGGTAACTTTTTGGGAACCCGCATATATATTTTGCATTAGACTGCCTTTAAAATTTCTAAGTTTTTCAGTCGTAGTTTTGTTAATAATAAAAAATCCACAACCTTATAATAGCATCTTGTACTCATTAACAACGGTAACGTTTTCACATATCACTCAAACTGGGATCAATCGTCACGGCACGCATATTCGAAATTTGAAAATCCTATCTACATTAAAGTATCGGGTCACGTATCACGAACCTCCTTGCTCAGACTATTGTTAGTGGTCAGTAGCGGAGAGGAGTTTGAGTCTTCGGGTATGACGACCTCTATGCTGTCATCTTCCATCTGCAGAGTGTTGTACGAAGGAGGCGGGGTCACCACCTGGGTGCCGTTGCCGTTTATCACAGGCAACGGTATTTGTCCGGTGAGATCTGTAAAGAAGAAAAATTACATAAGTACTTAAGTTACAGGTTCACTATACATTTTATTACACTAAAATATTTTTAATAGCCGGTGGCGCCATCTACCTACTTATTAAAACGTATTTTTATTTCTTGTTATCAAATTTTTTTACAGCCACTTCTGCTGCCAGCTGCCACCGGTCCTGCGATCTATCTGCTTGATACGCTATGGTAACTCCTTACACTGTAACTTCGCATTAACTTCGTCGCTATTCGTCCTGATTGCTCTAATACCATTGGATCTAGAGTGAACTACCGCAATATTGCACCGTAACGTATGTCACATGTGTGTTCCGTTGCTGTCTTATCATTCGTATATGCGTCTGCCATTTTGGTTCACTACCCTCAAGCTTGAGGGACCTCTATGCTACTCGGTCACTATTCGTTCTCTATTATCATTCGTTCTTGAATGAAAGAGCGCTATTCATGCGTCCGCCATTTTGGTTCAATTACTTATGCCTCTCGTTCGCTTTTTGTCTATCGAGGTATCGAAGCGTCCCAATTACTCTATTCTATATCATTCTATTATCATTCGTTCTTGAATGAAAGAGCGCTATTCATGCGTCCGCCATTTTGGTTCAATTACTTATGCCTCTCGGTCGCTATATATATATCATTCGATCTAGAGTGAACTACCGCAATTTTAAACCATAACCCACCCTAGATAGCTCTATATTACCTTGCAGTGCGTGGTGCAGCTGGGCCACGCCACGCACGACGGCCACGCGCGCGCCGGCGCCGCGGAACACGGCGGCCACGCTGTCCCGCGGCGCCAGCAGCACTAGCGGCTGCCCCCGGGATAGCAGCGAGGAGGAGACCCTGGGCGGCTGTGAAGTCTCTCCCGCTCCCTCTTGCGCTCTTATTCGTTCATGCGTCCGCCGTTTTGGTTCACTAGCGTCAAGCTTGAGCGACCTCTATGCGGCTCGGTCACTATTCGTTCTCTATTATCATTCGTTCTCTATTATCATTCGTTCTCTATTATAATTCGTTCTCTATATTATCATTCGTTCTTGATTGAAAGAGCGCTATTCATGCGTCCGCCATTTTGGTTTAATAACTTATGCCTCTCGTTCGCTTTTTGTCTATCGAGGTATCGAAGCGTCCCAATTACTCTATTCTATATCATTCTATTATCATTCGTTCTTGAATGAAAGAGCGCTATTCATGCGTCCGCCATTTTGGTTCAATTACTTATGCCTCTCGTTCGCTTTTTATCTATCGAGGTATCGAAGCGTCCCAATTACTCTATTCTATATCATTCTATTATCATTCGTTCTTGAATGAAAGAGCGCTATTCATGCGTCCGCCATTTTGGTTCAATTACTTATGCCTCTCGGTCGCTTTTTGTCTATCGAGGTATCGAAGCGTCCCAATTACTCTATTCTATATCATTCTATTATCATTCGTTCTTGAATGAAAGAGCGCTATTCATGCGTCCGCCATTTTGGTTCAATTACTTATGCCTCTCGGTCGCTTTTTGTCTATCGAGGTATCGAAGCGCCCCGAATACTCTATTGTATATCATTCGCTTCCGTTGCTGTCTTATCACTCGTTTATTCGTATACGCGTCCGCCATTTTGGTTCACTAGTGTCAAGCTTGAGTGACCTTTAAGCTACTCGGACACTATTCGTTCTTAAATTAAAGAAAGAGCGCAATTCCAGACTAACTCCACATTACCTTGCAGCGCGTGGTGCAGCTGCCCCACGCCGCGCACGACGGCCACGCGCGCGCCGGCGCCGCGGAACACGGCGGCCACGCTGTCCCGCGGCGCCAGCAGCACCAGCGGCTGTCCGCGGGACAGGAGCGAGGAGGAGACCCTGGGCGGCGGTGAAGTCTCTCCCGCCCCCTCTTGCGCTCTTATTCGTTCAAATGCGACGGCATTTTGGTTCACTAGCGTCAAGCTTGAGCGACCTCTATGCTACTCGGTCACTATTCGTTCTCTAGTTTCATTCGTTCTCTAGTATCATTCGTTCTCTAGTATCATTCGTTCTCTAGTATCATTCGTTCTCTAGTATTATTCGTTCTCTAGTATCATTCGTTCTCTAGTATCATTCGTTCTCTATTATCATTCGTTCTTGAATGAAAGAGCGCTATTCATGCGTCCGCCATTTTGGTTCAATAACTTATGCCTCTCGGTCGCTTTTTGATATCGAGGTATCGAAGCGTCCCGATTACTCTATTATATATTATTATATCATTCGATCTAGAGTGAACTACCGCAATTTTAAACCATAACCCCTTCCACCCTAGATAGCTCTACATTACCTTGCAGCGCATGGTGCAGCTGCCCCACGGCGCGCACGACGGCCACGCGCGCGCCGGCGCCGCGGAACACGGCGGCCACGCTGTCCCGCGGCGCCAGCAGCACTAGCGGCTGCCCCCGGGACAGGAGCGAGGAGGAGAGCGCGCAGAGACCTTTGGCGGCGGTGAAGTCTGCGCCTGGGGAGAGATGGTAGGGAAAAATGAGTTCATTAAAAAAATAATTTTATTAGTCTTTAAATTTAAAAAAATAATTGAAAACATCTCTGGTGGGTCTGTATACGTTAGAGATAAGCAGGTAGCATTCTGGCACCGAAACTAAGTTTCACATTGCTTAATATTACGATCTTTAGTGGCGTATTTGGCCTTAGGCGGACACTGGTGCCTGAGACGAGATGCTAATACATTGTGTAACGCAATGACATAAGTACTGTACTCATCTATTACGCGGATGATTTGGGATTACGAAGTGGTTTCTGGCAAGATTTGATTAAAGCCAGATTATGTTTTCTTTTTCTATCTTTCCTTACTTTCATGTAAATTTATTATTTAAAATAGAAAAACTATAAAACTTACCCAGAACATATCGACAGTCTATAACCACGGGCATGCTACAGCCGCCCTGCTTCTTGGCCGCTCGCTCCACGAACTGGCGAATGTACTCTACGCCGGGGAAATAGAGGCTATTTCCCACTGTCACCAGCAGGTAATTTAAGCCGGACGCATTCTGGAACAAATGACAGTCAAAGCTTTAGAATTTAGATAGTTAGCATCTACAACATAGCTCTGGTTTAGAGCCAGCTTTGGATTACTGCTTACAAAAACCTAACACCCCGTGGAAGGGCTCCCACACATAAATACGATACAATGTGGCGTCGTTTCACTTTCTCGCTCTCTGTCATTAATCACCTGAAGGGTTACCACGCAGAACGCAAAGTTCTCCGTCAAACTCGCTCTCGAGGCCGTGCGATGTGACTGAGTGCGATGCAAAACTTATGTCACGTTTTGAAGTGCGCGTCTTGTGCCCCGTGCTAGCCCTTCTGGGTATGCGAAGGAGACGTTACGTGACGTCGCATCGGGTTTATGTGTGTGAGCCCATACGCTGGCGTCGCGTCGGTGTCCTGTGGACAGCAGTCTTCACGGTCTGTCTGGATAAACCTATAGTATTTGGACAGCACTATAGTACTCACAATAACAATCTGCGTCTCAATATGTACTCACAGTAACGATCTCCGCGTCCATCTGCGGCCGGGCACTCGGGTACAAAAGCAACAGCACATTGATAGCAACCCCCGCCAGTATACCGAGCTCGACCCCCACTAGTAGACACGTGGCGAAGGTGGCGAATGCGGGCACCAGGTCTTTACTACACAGCCACTGATGCGTTCTTTGTTTACTTCACTAAAGTCGTTCAGAGTACCTAATTATCAGCGCGATGCGAGTTTCTGACGTCACGCTTTCTCATATGGTATATCTGCGAGTGGAAGGGAGATGTTTTCGCCATGCGGTGCGTACTCCATTCTATGTAGATATAACACCAGGAGGTACGCTGGCGTCAAACAGCCATCTTGTCACCATCAGTCCGTCTCGCGGAACTTTTAGACAGCACTATACCTAGTACTCACAGTAACAATCTCGGCGTCCATCTGCGGCCGAGCACTCGGGTACAACAGCAACAGCACATTGATGGCCACCCCCGCCAGTATACCCAGCTCGACCCCCACTAGTAGACACGTGGCGAAGGTGGCGAAGGCGGGCACCAGGTCCGCGCGCCGCGAGCGCCACATCGGCTTTACTACCTGCGGAAGAAATAGTGGTACGGTTAGCTTCATAAGTAGGTAATAATTAATTTTCGATTTCGTAGATTGTCAAACTAACAAGCTGACTGTACAGTAAACATACCTAAGTGGGTTACAGTTAGGGGGGTTTCAATGTTTGTTTGGTCAGCTTTATAGTTAGGTAATAATAATTCATTTTCGTAGATTGTCAAACTAACAGGCTGACTGTACAGTAAACATAAGTGGGGTACAGTTACAGCACTGTATAGATAATCCACTCCTGCGCAAATAGCTAATCTCAACAAAATTGGCATTGGATTGACTGCATTATCTAAGATTGCATTTTAATCATTGCAGTGAAGCTACGGTACGCTACGCCCGTGTGGCATCGCTCTTAATAAAATCAAACTTGCATTACTATCGATTAAATACATAATTATCAATTGTATAAAAATATATATAGTTTTTCCTTACCTCATATTCTATCATAAATATCACAGCACATATCACGACTGACGCCAGAGACGCCTTGGGAATGTAGTAGAAGTACGGGGTCAGCAGACTCAGCGCCAGTAGCACTAAAATGCCTGGAAGAAGAAAATACCATTTTGAAAAACAAATAAATAATTATTGATTCACAATTTTATTTCATTGATTTCACTGTAGACTTTTGCAGTAAGGTAAGAAAAACAGATAACTGTAACCATGGACTTTACGAAGTCCTTGACTGTAACTATGTCAGGTGATAGGTGGTCAAGGAAGGTTGGTTTGATGATGGTATTGAGCACCCATCTTAATTGGATTAAATCTGGTCAGCTAAGTTTCAGATGTGTCTTCTGATGTATAAAACTTTTTTTTATACGTAGCGAACTACTTATGCAAACTAAACCTTAGCCTTAACACTATAGATAGCAAAAAAGTATTAAATAAATAAATAAATATAGATATAAGGTACAATTACCAGTAAACACGCTCCCCATCTGCGTGGCGACCCCGCTAGCATGATTCACAGCACTCCTTGAGAAGGAGCCAGTGATGGGCATCGCGCTCACGAAGGACCCCAGTATGTTGGCCAGGGATAACGTTAGCAACTCTTGCGTCGCGTCTACTGACTCGCCGCTGGCTGGAAAGATAAATAATACTAACATTCATTTAAATGTTTCATAATTGATATTCAGATATTCATCACAAATTTAAAATAGGAACGTTTTTGAACGCATGATAAGGAGGAGTATTCATAGAGTATTCGCGTCATGACCGTAACAGAGAAATTGTAACATAACCTACACATTTCCTCGAGCGGTTTGGATACATTCCATTCGCGCTTTACCCAACATCTCCAATCCTAGCGGAGCAAAGGTGTCTTGTACGCAACGTAGTCTTTTTTATTCAGTAATAATTTGTGGATAATGATAACGATATTCTTATCATCATCCAACAATCGTTTACGGAAGAGAACCGTCATACAATCCCCTGGGCCTTGTACGGGTTATCGCATTTTGAGAAAACGAAAAAGTTTAGGTTTCTTACATTATTATCAAAACTTTCATGACAGTTTTCACTAGAGTCGCCACTTTGTATGCGAGAAAATGTAAATTTTTATAATTTTTATTTTTTATATAAACTATTAAACCTGTACTAGGCCGATTGTAACTACAGCTGATATAGGTACATAATAAAGCCTTATAACTCACCGAAAGCCTTAGCAATGGCCACGTTGCCCAGCACTCCAATAATCGGCACCAGCACAATAGACGAGCCCAGGTCTGAGCACATCTCTATAAACGTCACGTTCCTATCCCCGATGGTGGTGGTGAAGGGCGGCGGTTGGAGGGGCGGGAGGCCGGCTCTGTAATAAGAATATAACAATATTACAGTATTTTTACAATAGCAAAACTCTTAATGCTAAAGGTAGGTGAAATACTGCTCTGAAATAGAAAATAACAGAGTTATTCCTGTGTTTCAGATTAAAAACTTAAGCATCTAATTATATAATCAGTAATGGAAGAAGTCGATAATACCTAGTTATTAACTGATGATGAAACCTGTGCTAGAGTAGCGTGTGAACCCTGTCGGTTCTCTGGACCGAAGACTTTAGACAGGTAGAAGGTAGAGGCTGGATGAGGAAGGCCCAGGACAGAGTGTAGTAGCGCACCCGGAGAAAGCCTCAAACCTCCTTTAGGGTGATGATGATTTCATTTCCAAACAATATCCCGTACGCAACTCAAGCTCTGAGCAAATTTGTTTGTAGAGGAAAAACAGAAAGACAAGACCTTCTTAGGTTTATGGTAGTCAACTGGTCAATACTATTACTATACTATGGAGGAATGGTCCATATTATATGGTCGATAAACAAACCTGACAGCGCCTGTCAGCTGGAACGGCGTCCCGGCTTCGGTTTCCAACAGGTACGCGCTCAGAGAGCACAAGATCACAATGATGGCGTTGCGAGAAGTGGAGAGTAGCCAGAGCGTCTTCTTCAGGCCCTTCTGACTGGCTGGCAGCTTCAGGTCTTTCATTTTCTGAGGAGGAAACAAGGTTATGTAATACTGCCGTACTTTTGTCCGCAAACTGTGTTCGTCTTAATTAAGTTTTCCCGTGGGAATTCTGGGAAAGTATCCTATGTTAGCCCTGCGTGTCAGCTATGTACGTACCAAATTTCATCAATATTTATTTAGCCCTTTACCCGTAAAAAGCCACTAGCATTCATACAAAGTTATACTATTACGCGCATATTATATTAGTGGATGAATATAAGCGTCAATTCACACGTACCACAACCACACCACGTCGCAGCGACATAATGTGGTCAAGCTGTGGTTACGTGTGAATAGTGTGACAGCGGCTTTTTGCAGTTGCGTTGTGGCAGCGACAAAATGTCGATGTGGTTGTGTTGTCGCTGTCATTGCGATGTGGTAACCACGTGGTCGTGTGCATTTAATAGGGAGAGGAGGTGGCCGCGGTGCCGCCGCCGCGTGGCGGCGTTGCCGACGCGATGTGGTTGCGATGTGGCAAAATGTGGCACGTGTGAATTGGATTATTCATTTTCAATACAAAATATACGCCCGACCACACGGCGTGGTTGTGTGGTTGTGGCTGTGGTGTGGTTGTGGTACGTCTGAATTGACCCTATGTTTACTAAATCACTTTTCAAACAACTTAGGGTCAATTCAGACGTACCACAACCACACCACAGCCACAACCACACCACAACGAAGCCGTGTGGTCGGGCGTATATTTTGTATTGAAAATGAATAATCCACATTTTGCCGTTGTCATCGACCACCTGTGTAATACGACCACATCGCAACCACATCGCAACCACATCGCGTCGGCAACGCTGCCACGCGGCGGCGGCACCGCGGCCACCTCCTCTCCCTATTAAATGCATACGACCACGTGGCTACCACATCGCAACGACAGCGACAACACAACCACATCGACATTTTGTCGCTGCCACAACGCAACTGCAAAAAGCCGCTGTCACACTATTCACACGTAACCACAGCTTGACCACATTATGTCGGTGCGACGTGGTGTGGTTGTGGTACGTGTGAATTGACGCATAAGGGGTAACTCAGCTCGTCATAATGAACAACTGTTGTAGCATCTACATAGCTACATACTTACTACATAACTTCATACCTACTAAAAAGTCACGTGAATTTCCAAATGACACTATAAAATAATATTTGAACAGTTGGATAGATTTTCACAAAATAGAGCTATGAATCACCCCGATTGTATTTGTTTCATTAAGGCAATTAAATTGGTCTGTCTGTTTCGGAACTACGGACGGAAAATAGCTACAAACTCATAACACCTCCCATATTTTAAGTTTAGATACTTTTTCTCCAAGGACATTTTCTTTGACGTAAGTACCCATGTACTCAATTCACCAGAATGCAATAATAGGTAGGTACTTACTGTAAAATCATGTGTGCCTTAAATATCTATTCATTTTATTACAGTTAACAGGAAACAGCTGTATCTACTTCCATCAAATTGCTTTATAATATCTGTAGATTGCAGCTGTTAATTAGTTATACCGGAAGTGAATACGATATTTTCAGGTTAAATCCATAATAATATATTTACTGTGCATTTTAACATATTAATTTGTTACTGAGAAATTATGTGGAAATATCGAGAACAACTGGACAAGTAATCGTAGACAAAAAATACTGATATATGCCTTAAAACTACAGTGTCATGGTTATTGTATTATACTATTTATACTATATTATTGCAAACAAAAAAAAGATGAATGTGGTTCCCTCTCATGCAAGACTGCCAGGTATTTATATAACTGTACAATAATGTAAGTACACAGAATTTCAGCACACAGTTAAATATGAAGACGATTTGTAACATTCGCCTATGTATTGTACTGATTCAAAGTGGTTTTTATTTTATTTCGGCATTGACTGGTTGAGAATATTTTATCAAAATCAGTTCCGCAAAGTTTATTAGGCTAATTTTCCTCCATAATCTCTTTGTAACTTGCATTGCGTCATTGCGGGTGTCACCAGGTATCATTATTCTAAGGTATTAATTGCCAGTGCCATACGTACATTGTGTATTGTTTGAGTGAATAATTACGTAAGTATAATTAGTGTATTATTAGCGACTTACCCGCATTAACAACAAGATGATGATGCACGAAATGCCCAGAGAGCTGTCCGCCAATTTAGCGTTGGGAATGTTTACTATGACCTGAAACAAACAAACAGTATTCTCTAATTCAAGTGACAAGAACCACAGGCGGTAGAGAAGCTAATTCTTGAGCACGGAAAGAGGGACAAACTAAATCATATGATCTATTAAAAAACATATCGTGGAAAATATTCATTTTTTAGATTACTTACACATTGCATAACTATAAAAAAATTATAAGCTAGGTTGGTTCGAAAAAAGAACGAAAAAAAGGTTAATTTTTACGGTACGGTACGTTACGTCTTTGGGAAAACGCTTCAGATTTATCAGTAATCATGTTTGGATAATAATATTTCAGAAAAATCACCTATACAATCTCTATTTTAACAACGATTGCAGTGATCATCACATGTCTGATGAATGATGATGGTAGTAAAGACACATTCACACTACAACCCTCACCTTCTTGACAGTGTCCAAGAACCCGCCAGACTTGAACTTGAGTCCCAGCAGTCCCTTGAGCTGCGACACTGCGATGATCACCGACGTCGCCGACGTGAAGCCCACCGTCACCGGGACCGATATGAAGTCTATGAGGACACCTGGAAGAATGGGGAGGTGTTGGTGAAATGGGTGGTAAAAGTGAATGTGGGGTCACTGTCTAAATCGACTAACGAACGAAAGTGAATTGTCACGCAATCGGTATGCTTAACACAACGATATAGAGCCTTGGTAAGCGCAGCGATCTGAAGCTTCTGAAAAAGCAAACTACAGCGCCAACCACAACTCGTTTCGTTGTATTAAGCGTGCCGATTGTTCGCTCGCAGATTTAAAGAGTGACCCGCCTGGTCAATAACTTCAGTACCTAGATACAGAGAAACTCCATAATGCAGCTGTATTTTTAATATTGATTGTTAATACCTACGCTTTATAGGGAAAATTAGACCACTAAAATTCCGAGAAAAAGTATGAATTGTGTTTGTTTAGTCTTTGATTTAAATTAAAAGCTAGACTATTCTATGGATGCGAGGTATCTAAGTTTCTCCGAAATACGTTAGCATTACCAACGGATCCCGAAGACGTAAACACCGAGCCGGGTAAATGGCGACAAGTAAACAAACAATTGACTGTCTACAAACAAACATCTCCGCCGGACACACAATCGCCACCATTTTGCAATTCAAACACTGCCCTGTATTGCGGCAACTAGTCCACAATAATAGACAATACCATCAAAAGGCTCAATAGTTAGACGTTGCATTGTCGGTATTGTTCCAGCTATACTAGGGTTAAGTTGTAGGCAAATATCAGCAGCATTCAATGGTCAGACGATGTTGAATTGGATAGTTCCTTGGAAAACAGTTACAATTATTTGCATATCTTCGCCATTTGAAAACCGCATTAGTAGGTACATTGTGATACAAGGGCGGCCAAAACAAACTGGTTTAGCTTTTAAGGTAACTTAAAAGGTATGTTTGTTGTGACTATTGAACTTATAATGTAATCTATCCTATTGCTCCCACGTGTCGTATCACGTTATGTCGATACAGTTACATAAACAGTTATGTATTAGTTATTGTAATGACTGTCGTCTCACACCACATATCTAAATGATGCCTTCTATTATAAAATTAGAACTTTTCCACGGAAATACGGTTCATACATTCAACAAATAGATATTGTCCGTGCACTAAAGTCCAATTGCCGCAGCGTTTTACTACTTTGCACTCGTAGAACTAAATGTTAGATATGTAGTATGATTAGTTCAGGGCAGGTTAGTTCCCGATTTTTCCGTAAGACTTCAGTGGTGGCACGGACTCTACATTTTCACGTGGTCTATGATATTACGTATGGGCATTGGGCATAGACAACTATTTAGTAATCTGTGGCATAGATCACAGGGTCAAGGCGATAGCCGCAAGCGCACGATGGCCTTTTCTATTGTCTGTGGTATCATGGTATGCGTAGAGAATGAAAGTTGTTTGTCACTTTTCAGGGTGAAGCTTGTAATCTCTAGTAAACGTACAGTTCAAGTCACGATTGACATGATAGGCATATTTGCCGATAGGCCTGCATAGCTATGTAAATATTGTCACATATTAAGATTACTGCTTTGGCCGCTAGAATACCTACATTAGAATAGAATAGAATATGACTATATTGCCACCACAAATAGTAAAACATACAAAAAAAACTTAAAAACTAGGACCAATGAAATGGAGGCCTTATCGCTAAGAGCGATCTTTTACAGGCAACCTTGCAACCATTAGCTGCGTTCAAACACATTAGCTACTTACCTAAATGCAGTATAGCCATGAGTGCCTGCACGACGCCGGTGAGGAAGCACAGTAGCACGGCGTAGTCTGTGCTGCGACCCTGGATCTGCTGGTACGTCATGAGCGCCAGCAGCGCCGTGGGGCCCAGCGTGATGTCCTTGCACGACCCGAACACCATGTATACGAAGCACCCCATGAAGGAAGAGTAGAGCCCATACTGTGGACAAGAACATACATACAGTGTGTTGTCAGTGCTGTTGCGGAAGTGTCAATTTCTCCATAGTCGGTTAGAGCATAACCAGTGAGGAGTGGTTGACTTATGGCACATCTGTCATGAATTTTATATGGAGATGACGTTTAATTTATAAATCAATCCCTGTCGGTTAGATAACCGACTATGAAGAAATTGGCACTAAATATTAGATTTGTTGACAGATGCGTTTATTTTAAATTATACTAACTGATACATCTACTGAGATCGGGGATTCAGATTTGGTCGTTAAAGGTAAGCGTCCACGTTTCTGCATCGTACGCAACGGACGCATCGCATTCAGTATTATTTTTATAGACATTCACACAAGTGCGACCACTTCGTCAGCATTGCCGAAGCCGTTTCTCCATACATTTATGAAAATTCGTTTGGTGCGATACGTACGATATCGATAGGTGGAGGATTACTTTTAGATGAACTTAGATCTTTATTGCTCTTAAACATTACTCACGGTTCTAATAAATTCTTTTAGATTGACTTAACTCGACGAGACATTTTCTAAAACTTTTCTACTGTGGTGAAACATGTGAGCCGGAAAAATGTGACTACAATGGTCATTCCAATGGCAACTGAAAAAAAGTCAACTCCTCATATTTAAAAGTGTATGATGAAAGTGTCTACGTAGAAAAAAAGACAATGCGCTAGTTTACTTACGTCAGAACACAAAAGTTGCTTAGAATGACTAGCTGACTCACCCTCTTTGTGTTTATTGCTACGAATTAAATAGTATACCTCTAACTAACATAGAACAACTTAGCAGCCAATTATTCGTCGACTGAAATAAACCGAGAATATCTGAACATTCATGCAAAACACCGAGACGAACGAACTGCACCTTTCCATAAACAGAGGGGTCACTCTAGTATCACAAGAAACGTACAACAAAATGCTTTGATGCAATCGGTACATTTAATACAACGAGATAGAGACGTGGTTAGCGCAGCAGCGTAGCACAAATTAGTTTTCCGTAAGCTAAAGTAACCCCGCAGGTACCAAACGACTGCACTGAGCAAACTCCGCACGGAATAATTTCTCCTTAACTTCAGTTAGTGATGAATATGCATATCCAACTCTCTTGGGCCTGACTTTGTGATATTGTTGCCTGTTAACTTTGCTCAGTCGATTCGATTTGTCTAAGTATTCACACCCTAATTGTAGGCAGGCAGGAGGCTTACTTCGGCATATATTACCATCAGGCGAATAGATATTCAAGAAGTTTGTAATGGCAGTTGCTACTTTGATCAAACGAGCAAGTTATGTAGGTACAAAGAGTACATACTCAGTCAGTAAATGAAAATTATCGTCAAGTTGGGAATTTTAACGTTACTTAGAAATTCTTACGTACTTCGTTTTTCATTAAGTAACTCAAATTAATATAATATTATGGCTAGTTTTAACTGAATTCAGTGGCTGGACAAGTGGACAACTTAGCAATTATCTTTGCAGATTTTTTTCATTCGCGTTATACGGATCCTACTCCCGATAAAAAAACTGTACCTACATATTTTAAACCTGAAATCGAGATTAAATTTATGCCTGCCACTTTACATTCTTATATTAATTTATAACTCAATGCCTGCCCCTTATTTATACTATGTACTGTCGAAGTATATTAGATTTTATCACGATTAAAAAAAGATTCGTAAGTATACCTAAATGCCCTTTTCCTGTGATTTACTCTGGTTTTACAACGGTTTATGGAAGAGATCGCTATTAGCCATTTGTGTATTTCTGTTATTTTAAGTTAGATTTAGCCGTATTAGTGTCCCACTGCTGGGCAAAGGCCTCCCCATGCTTATTCCGCACGTCTCTGCTATCGACCACCTGACGCCAATCCGGCAAAAACAGGGGCAATAATATGGCTATGTAAAAAAAAAGTTAGATTTAAGTTTTGTACTAAGCTGTGCAAATACATTTTATCATCATTATTACCTGAGGATCCAACCCAGCCAGCGTGGCATACGCCAACGCTTGTGGTATAACTGTCAGACCCACAGTCACCCCAGCTATGAGGTCAGCCGCGGCCTTCTCCGAGTTGTACCCCGGCAGCCAGGCCGAGATGGGCACCCGCTTGTGCAGCAGCCGCCGGCACCAGGACTGCTTCTTGTAGCGGTGTTTGGAAGGGGAGGACATGGCGGCCAGTCTGGGGAGGTAAATTAAGGGTTAGGAAAGGGGCTTTAACCCTTAATAGGGAATGACTACATAAATTTTTTTATTGCTTCTCGTCCTTAATGGGATAAAGTTCCAAACGATGTGGAATTCATAAATATGTAATAATTATGGAAATTCAATGGCTCGCTGACCTTTGTTACTTTGGGAATTACAATTCGTTTTTTTGTCACTGTTACCCGCCTATGGCACCCGCAAGAAAATCAAACACCACAGTATATCAGGGCCTACAATTTCCAGTTTTTATTCAGGCGGCTAGACATGCCGATTAGCTGGGCATATTTGCTAAGTTACGACGACAGCATAGTAAAGCAACCACCTAATGGAAAGGGTGGTTAATGGGGAACCATTCTGCATAGTCTATCAGCGTAAGATGATACTTTGCGGTCGCTATCGTAGGATAAAGGGTGGGGTATCAAATACCATCGTTATCGTAATATAGTACCTTTATCCGTACTTATACATTCTATATACATATAAAGGTGAAGTGAAATAGTAAAAGCCTGCGTGATTTAGTAAAATCTAACGCTTATCGAAAATTATTAAAAAGTTGTACTTAAATGAAAATCTACATAACACACAACAGCAAATTAATTACAATCATTGAGGCAAGCATTATTGATAAATATAAACAACAAAACTGTATTCTATTCTATTCTATTCTCATAGGGGGTGAAGTTCCTGTACGTGGCTCTCTCGAGTGGAACCTTTGTACATATCCCCTTGATTTCAGCTCAGCCAGCCTAGCTCCCGAGTAAACTGGAGTAGCAGGCCTGGGTGTTGTAATAGCTGAGGTAGGCGCTCTGTTGGTCCAAGAATAGATAATCTTGTTTCTGTAGTAGGTGGACAAGCTAACAGAATATGTTCAACCGTCTCATCTACTTCCTTACATGTCCTACATAAGGGACTAGTTGAGTTACCTATGGTATATAAGTGTTTATTCACGCAACAATGTCCTGTTATTAATCCTACCATTAATGATATGTTACTACGGGACAGGTTGAGTAAGTAGCGTGTAAGTTTATGGTTGTGTGATAAAATAAACGCTTTAGTTTGTCTGCAATCTACACGATTTTTCCACTCCTGATTGTGTTCAGATAGTGTTTTATCGGTGAGAACTTGCCTTATTGCCTTTGATGACAAACTAATAAATGGTTCAGGCCCTATTGGTAGGGTATTTGATCCCATTCTTGCTAGTCGGTCAGCCTCGCAATTTCCTATGTCGTCGTTATGACTTTTAATCCACTGTACTGTTACATTATTTGAAATGCTTAGTTTTCCAGTGTTCTGTGACATTCTAAAATTAATTTAGATTTTGTTACAGTTCTGCCTAAGGGCGCCCGAATGGCGTAGTGGTTAGTGACCTGACTACTGAGCCGATGGTCCCGGGTTCGATTCCCGGCCGGGGCAGATATTTGTTTAAACACAGATATTTGTTCTCGGGTCTTGGATGTGCCCGTAAAATGGCAATAGGCCCGCCCCCTATTACATTGGGACTAACATACACTCTGGCGAAAAGTGGGTGCAGCAATGCACCTCTGCCTACCCCGCAAGGGAGTACATTAGTACAAGGCGTGAGTGCGAGTTTTTTTTTTTTTTTTTTTTTTTTTTCTGCCTAAGGCACCTAAAATAGCCATACTGTCTGTGTAGAAGCAGATATTGCTATTTTTTGTGTCTTTTATTTGTGTAGCTCCGTCAAGTAGGCTGGCAGCTTCTGCCTGAAAAACAGTAGCTTTGTTCCCGAAGCTGACAGAGTATTGTAAATTAAGTTCCGGGCAGAAGACACCTCCACCGCTGCCCTTCTTGTTCTTGGCTCCGTCAATGTAGATATTGATGTCGTAATTGTTTTCGTCTGATTTGCCACACTGATCTCGCTGGATAGTGTAGCTTCTGTTGAAGATAAACGTCTTTATAGTAGTGTCGCTGCATTCAGTGGACCCGGGAGCCGACAACTTGGCAATGTCAAGTATGCGACTGTGTCCCTGTGCAGTAGTATTCGTTGACCATAGTCCCATATATGTTACTTAGCCTTATCGCCGCCGGTAACAAAACTGTAATTTTAAGAATCTTTTACGGAAGTCAATTAGTGTAGGAAATGTTACGCGAATACATTTATGTAGTTAACTGGGGAGGAGGGCTATTATAGAGGGCCTCGCCGCACGGTGACCGGTGCTCTCTAGTTTGAATATCAATTCAGTCATCGCTACTGCTGCCTAAATCGGTACAGTTAAACATCGACAATACTTCAAAGAAAATTATTGAAGTGGCGTAAAAATATTTGCCTGCATTAGTTAAGATATCATAACGAAGATTGCAACAAAGATAAACGTAGGTACTAGCGAAGTAGAACGGGCTTGGCGTCTTCGCAACCTGACGACCAAGCCGGCCGCGAAAGTACCCTCGCCAATCATTGTAAAACTGCGGAGTGAAGCCGCGAAAGGTGAGTGGATGCAAAATCGGCGATTATTAAAGAACAATTCTGATATATTCCTAAATGACTCACTAACACCAATATACATCAACGAAGACCTCACGAAATATAATAAGGATCTTCTCTGGCAAGCAAGACAAAAAAAGAAAGAAAACATCTTCAAATTTGTGTGGGTCAAAAAAGGAAGAGTTTTATGTAAAACAGATGAAATGTCGCGCACCTTGATCATCCAATGCGCCGCTGACATACAAACATACGCAGATAAAGCTAAAATTCTACCTACCAGCTCACAGACGCCCACCTAAAGTCAACCTATATAAAAAGGGTTATAAATATGCCTAATTAATTTACACAAACAAAAAATTCGATTTTCTTAATACCGAAGAAACGACGAACTATAACGATTTATCATTGTGGATTGAAGATTGTTATAATAAATGTGCAAATAATCTAACCTTTATTCACATAAACATAAGATCTATGAGGAAGAACTTCGCCGAGCTACTACTCCTTATAAATAAAATCTCATACAAGTTGGATATAATAGCCCTTACGGAGATAAACATTAAGGAGGATGAAGTACCCTGCTACCAAATACCTAATTATACTTCATACAGTATTACTAGAAAAAAACAAAAAGGAGGCGGTATATGTGTATACATAAGGACATCACTCATTTTTGAAAAGTCTAGCGAAGAGTCCTTTTTATCTTATGAATTACTATCTGGATTCATTCACACAAAGACAGACAATATACATATTTATATAATTTATCGGCCGCCGCAAACAAAACAAACTGTATTTCTTCAAGAACTCGACCAACTACTACGTCACGCGCCAGAGAGGGAGCGAGCGATCCTCATGGGAGATATCAATATAGACCTTATGGAACGGAGTAATACGATTGTAAACACATACGAGGACCTGCTTAGTAACTACGGATATGAGCGTTACATCTATGGCTATACAAGGGAAGAATTTCGTAACGGCATACTGTCGCAGTCTTGTCTGGATCATATTTTTGTGAAAAATGAAAAGTGTGAAGTGTTGTCCGGTATTATTACCCATAAGTTAGCTGACCATTATTTTGTTAGCGTATCGTACCAAGATTTGTTACTCAAAAGTGATGTGTTATTAAGTTTTATATCAGTGCTAAATAACAAATCAATACAGAATGATCTGATCGCCGTCAACTGGAGTGAACTGGTAAACTTAGACTGTCCAATTGTTTTGTATAATACACTTGTCAAAATATTTCAAGATATATATGATAAAAATACACGTTGCATGTCGAAAAAAACTGTTCTTAGGGCATCCTGTGCTTGGATGGATTTAGATCTAAAAAATATGATTAAACATAAGGATGCACTATTTAAACGATGTAAACAATATCCTAATAATAAGGTATATAGATTAGAGTACAATAGATGGCGTAATAAAACTAATAAACTAATAAATAAAAAACAAAACTTATATAAAAAACAGCAACTGTTAGACTCAGGTAACGACTACAAAAAAATATGGAATCTAATTAATAAATGGCTAGGTAAGGAAAATTTGTCACTAGATCAAGTTATAATGCAGTATATGGGGAAATCGTACACAGAAAATGAAATATGTAACTTATTTGTATGTAATTATGCAGAGGAAATAGTAAAAATTAAACATAACTGCGATAGGCAATTATTAATCAGAGAAAGCTATGTAAATGAAGTAGATAAATCTATATTCTTTAAACCGATAACATCAGATGTTGTAGAAAAAATTATAACTTCATTAAATGTTAAGAAATCAGCGGGAGTGGATAACATACGAATGTGTGATATAAAATACATCAAATCACAAATTAGCCCCGTCTTAGCAAAATTCATTAATCTATCCGTGTCAAAAGGTATGTACCCTGACCAATTAAAAACTTCAATTATAAGACCAGTATATAAGAGTGGAAACCACATGGACCCGGGTAATTATAGACCGATAGCGATTCTACCTACTATTAACAAAATAGTTGAAAAAGCTATTATGTCACAGGTATCCACCTACTTATCTCGAAATAACATTATTCATTCATCACAATATGGATTCCAAAAAGGAATAGGCACAGAGACACTTCTTTCACACTTTAGCAATAAAATTAATAACTACCTAGATAAAAAACAGCATGTACTTGTTCTATTTATTGATTTCCGGAAGGCATTTGATACTCTGGACCATCCTATACTGCTGCAAGCTATGAGTGAATCGGGAATAAGAGGTAAGGTTCTAAAATGGTTCCAAGATTATCTTAAAAATAGATCTATAGTAGTAAAGGTGAACAACTCGTTAAGTAAACCTAAGCAGCTGTTATTTGGTGTGGCGCAGGGTTCAGTGACCGGTCCAACTTGCTACATTCTGCATGTAAACAGCATGCCTAATACTATAAAAAATTGTGACAAATACATGTTTGCGGACGACACTTGCTTACTATATTCTGGCCATAACTTATTGGAAATCCGCAATGAACTACAGGATGACTTTGATAACTTGAACCGCTGGGCTCATGACAACGGTATTATATTAAACATGAAGAAAACCAAAACGATGCACATCCGTTCAAGTTACCTTAGATCCAATGATTCGCAACACCCTTTAGTTTTAAAAGGCCACAGTTTCGAGTGTCTGCACGGAGATGTAGCTTGTAATTGTCAGGTTATAGAACAGGTAAGTAGCTATAGGTATATAGGGCTAACAATAGACCAACGATTCAATTGGAGCTTACATATTGACACTATTTGCACAAGAATGAGGCAAATATTAGGTAAATTCTGCATGCTACAATATTATGTACCAAAAAGTATTATGTACCAGATATATCATGCACTTGTCGAATCATTTGTTACCTACGGGTCGGGTTCTTACGGCACCACATTTATCTCACATTTAAATAAGATAAAAGTACTCCAAATTAGATTCCTAAAACTGTTAGTTGATAAGAAAACTCGCTCAGAATGTAAAAGTGATTAAGTATGATGTGTTATTTAAAATATGTAATGTGTTACCTGTTCAAAAAAAGCATATATTATTATTTAATGTAATAGAAGAATATTGTAACGATGAATATAAAAAACCTAAAATTCATATGTATCCTACTAGACAATCTAAAGAAAGTGTATTAATCAAACCGAATATAAACAATTTTTATGGCAAACGTACTAAAGAATACCTAACACCGACTATATTTAATAACTTACCACCTAATTTATTAAAACTAAGATGTTCTAAAAAAACTATAAAAAATAAAATAAAATATCATTTATTACAAGATTAAGCTACCTGCAATGAGTATTATAAGTACACTAAATGCATATGTTCATTAAGTACATCTATGTAATCTTTAATAATAACTTGTAATAGCATAAGTTACTAAATTTACACTAGTAATAGATATATATACCTAATAGTTGTGTAACTTACCTAATTTGTTTGTATAAATGCGAGTCTTTGTCTCCCGCTAAACTGTACTGCAGTTTGGGAGTATATATATGTAATTTGTAAGTTATACTCTGATCAACAATAAACGATTATAAAAAAAAAAAAGTTAACAAAATGATGGGAGCAATAAAACAGAAGTGAAGGAGCAACTTCTGAAAAACATGGCTCAACAATAAATTACGCGACGAAAGTTCATAACATTTCCTTCGTCTGTTCTTATTTTTGCTTTAGTTTTGTCACGAAGTTTTATTTTCAACGAAATAAAAGAGCTGGGTTTTGAAATAAGTTTCGTAGTTAATTTACTCGGATATGAACAGCTATGCGCTGAAACTTGCGAAACGGAGAATCGAGTTACTCGAGGAAGCGTGTAGCATTTCGATAGTGAGGTACCAGGCGGCCAGAGCGAGCGAGAAGTAATATTATATTTTTGTGGTGTCCGAGCGTACTTCGCTCAATATGGAGTCGTTAGGCGGCGGCAATTCGGCTGCCCGAACCTTCCTGTACCGTATATTGGGGCAGTTGATTTAATTTAAGGCCCTTTGTGTCCGCACATTTCCAAATAACCTAACACCCGCTCGTCGCTAAATATGCCGCTAGAACAATGGCGGGCTACCATCGGCTGATGGAAGGGGAGGCCCGCATAATCAATTCTGATCCCTCATGTTTTATTACCCGGAATTATGTACCTATATTACCTTTTAAGGCGTAAACCTATGCATTCATAGTATGAATTTCGTGTACCGTTTAACTCACACTGTATTTCCGCGTGTCACTATACCTATACACGTGATTTTGTTACAGGATTGTAGGGCGGCGATGTAGGCGACAGCATTTATGTCAGTGACTCCTTTATTACGGTGCTAACTCCGATCAGTGGTTATTCAAGCGGACAAAGATAGATATTGAACGATAAAGTCCTTTTTAGCAATATCTTTGTGCGTCCCGAAGAATTGTCAATATATATTAAAAAAGAAGTATTGGTGACAAAATTGAATCACATCGTCTCCGAGTAAAGGAATAAAATTGCTGAGAGAATACAAAAGAAAATTGCAAAGGTTTTTTTGCAGGAAATAAATTCGAGGCGCGGGGGCAGTTAAGGAGAAACAAACCAATTACTATCAATTCTTCGGTTCCCGAATAACTATTGTGCGAAAATTACCTATTAAGGGTGAATGCGGTACCTTGAGGCAGCTCTTACAATTTGGTAACAGTCCTGAGCAGTGTTAATTTGGGTCGAGCCGTGAAGGTAGCTCTGGCTGATTGCCTATTAAAGCTATCCTTGACATTCTCAAAGATGTATTATGTAGGATTCTCCCATCGCTGCTTTGTTACATAACATCGATGACACGAAAACTTTGAAAGGAAACCACCTATCACGAACATTATTGACCATTTTGTCCAAGATTGTCTTCAACATGCGACGAAGTTCTTCCAACGACACAATTTTACATAGTCTACCATCAATTTAATGCTGTTATTGCATTAAAGGCAGATTAGGTATATCGTAATAAGCATCCGAGACAAAAACTATTGAAAATCCCGCCATTCTTTACTCCTTATAATATTTATTTTGTATGCAGTCAGGGTAGAGAATATATCGGTTTATAAAACTGCCAGCCATGGCCGCGGGCACGAGATTAAGAAATGATTCATGAACATCGCGAACCCCCAGTCGCAACTGTTCCGACAATGCGGTTAATATTCCCGCTGTCTTGCGGTGGAAATGCTCCTGGAACTGTTGCCAGGTCCCGCTCTCGTATTTACTTACATGGTTAGAATAGCGTGAATTCACACAAATACAATCAAAATAAGTGACAGTTACTCTTTTAAACGACAGAGTGGGTATCGCGAAGTCAAAACTAAGTATAATTTACAAAGTAATTAGTGGCAAATATTTTGAATCCGAAAATCATTTTCAAAACAAGTTCACGATAAGGGCTTAGTAATGAAATGCATATTTAGCTGCATAATGTTTGTTCGATTTAATTAACATAAATATCGGTAAACCAATAGATAAATAGATAATTGGTTATGTGGCCAGGAACTGTTGGAACATTCCTAGAACTCGTTACTAACTCTGTTCAACCTGCAGAGGCTGTGCTGCAGTTGAACCAAATTGTGTCACAATCACAAAGAACCTAGACGGGAAACATAATGATGGTGTGATCTTATGATATAACAATATTTACGTCTACGATAAGATAGAATAGCTTAGCGGGTATTCAATGTAGGTTCAATAGGGAATATGCGTAATTTTTTTTTATACTTTTATTGGATAGTTTTACATCACTTTAATATAGTAAAAAAAAAATTCAACGCCAAAATAAGTAATTTAAGGTATTTTAAAGAAAGTTAAAAAATTACAACCATCACGACCACTTTGAAATTCCCGTCAGGATGGCGGGCTGTCGTGACGTCATAATCGTTTAATTTCACGGCTCAGAATAATGAGTCCCGTCAGTCGGCATAGATTTTTTACCTAATCAAGTAATCACAGAGTTCTTTTGTATTTTCAACAAACCAATGTTGTCATGGTAACAAACGAAAAAGGAAGTGTATAAAGTGTGACCAGTGGCTGTTTTGTAATGGGAGCTCGTAAATAGCTGCTAGTAGCTCTTTTGAAATGGGAGCGCGCAAACCAGAGGACCTTTGTACACAACATTACGCTATTATGGCAATATGAATATAAAGTAATATTTGTATTGTATGTAAGTACTTACTGTAACTTTGGTTCTCAGTAAGAGAGACTAGGGTTAGTGGGTCATTCTATTCTATTATCTGTGGGGGTGTAAGAACCTGCACCTGGCTCTCTTGAATGGAACCATTGTGCATATCTCAAAGGTCTAAACCCCCTTATCTAAACTATCGAATAAGAGTATAAAAATATATGCATATTCCCTAATATTTGGGCACACGGCTCTCGACTTTTCAATAGTCTTTGCTGTCCTTTTCCGCAGCTGGCCACAGTTTACTCGTTCATACTGCGTAATAAATTTAATGTGTCCAGTTCTTCTGATTACGAGAATTCTTCCATAACTTAATTTAGAAAAAAATAACAACTTTTGAAATATACTAACGACTGCCATTATAACCTAAAAGTAGAAAGAGCAACTTGTGTCATGTTCATGTCATAATACTTACAATACAAATTTAATTTTATTGTGTTGCAATATGGAGCATATTTGAGTGGCTCGTTGACTAGCGAATGGCTGTTTACGCCTCATTTCAATAGAACAACTAGTGGCAGCCCATACACTACCAAAAAAATATATAAAAAGACCTAAACTTTGCAAACAAACAAGCATATCAAACAAGAAGTGGAGAGGTTATAGGAGGTTAGGATCTACTCGTATTGGAAGAATTTTTATGTGATCCATCGTATCTGATCACAACGAGCATCACAAATACTCGGTGACATTAACATTTCTTTGTTTACAGTTGACATTTATTTAACTATACGCAAACGCAAAGAAGTTATTATTCTGAGATTGATATATAAAGAATTATGACGTCACATCCGCCCTAAGAAAATGGGTGACGTTTCTCGGAAGTTAGAATTTACCGAAGTTTTTTTGTACTTTTCAACTTCATTTACTTGCTCAAAAATAAATTATAATCAAAAATAATGATGGAGTCGTAGTTAAGAAACAAGAAAGTTTATTATAAATAATATTTGACCTTTATTTGAACCACTTGCATATTCCCTATTGTGCGTACAATATAATATGTGGGGACATCTTACACACATCCACCCGACTCCAAGCTAGGCAGAGACTCTGAATGTTATTAATTAATAAAAAGGCATTCGTTGTACGGATTTCATTAAATGTCAAGACTACGATAAAAATATTATTAGGTACGTTAAGGTCAATAATCTCGCCATTACGATTATGATTTGCCAAGTCAAAACAAATACGATAAAAAGTGGATGAACTGTTCTAATTAAATCTTATCTCCTTTCATTGACTATTGTTTATAGTTTAAGGTCAACACTTCTTTTAAATGACCTAATTACTTTGACAAGGATGTTTTTATCACAGCACACGTGCCGCGAGCTTCGATAAAAACTCTACTTTCAGTAGACAGTGTCAAGCGGAAATGTAGATAAAGAAAAACATCAAAACATTTTTAAACAAAGTGACCATTAATTTTTTTTTCGTGTCTCAGTTCCGCTTTCAGAACAAACATTGCACTAGAAGTAGGTATATAAAAAGGTACAAGAAGAAGAAATGAAAAATGATCAGAACATGGTAAGAAACTTTTCAGAAAATATATCGGCGGCGTGTGTTCAAAACATGTATTCGTGTAGCTCGGGCCGGCACGTAGCGATGTCGTTAATACGCTCCGCAGCATGAGATTCTGATGTTTAACACACGATCCACAAGCTCATACGGAGAATAAAGAATAACTTTACACCCTTTTTGTATTAGACATTCAGCCGGTAATGCCGAACTTTCCTCGTCTTTAGCGAAATATAGGATCCATCAAAAACAAGTCGAAAACGAAGGGGTGTTAAAAGTTTTACGCATAATATGTTTGTCCAGAGGCCGTGCCCGTAGGTCGATGTTTTTAAGTAGAGAGTGACGTCGTATATTCGTACCTTTTTATCAAATCTACACGTAGGGTTAGCTTTAAGAAATTGCTGTGTTAGTATTTTGTGAGTTGCAGAATAGGGTTGGCCAATTTTTATAAAACATGGCTAAATACTCGGGGACGGGGTAACATTACCTTTAACCCTAAAAAAACAATAAAAATCGATTCAGCTGTTTAGGAGCTACTCTACCACAGACAGGTACACACACGTTAAACTTATAAAACCTGTTTTTCCGTCCGGGATAAAAAATACAAGGGTCTTAACTGCACCATCACTGCCGACAGGGTCTTATTCCGCCCGCGTCTGGACGACCCGTAACAAATAGGGCGATCCGTGTTATTTCGTCGATTACAAGTTGGAGATTAATGATGCCGGGCGCGGGCGGGCACGTCCCGGCGCCATCCATCCCGGACGCCCGGTCCGATCCGTCACCGCTATCGACGCCGCCGACACGACCTGGCTTTCGATCAACACCCGAATTAATCTCCAGCTCTAAACGCGAAAACACGTATACGAACCTCTACAGCGCGGAATTTCAAACGGTACCTACAGCTTCTTCGCCAACTTTGGTATAAATCAAAAGGAAATATTGGAAACGGAAGTGGAGAATAGTAATAGTAATAGTAATAGTAATATATTTATTGCAACTATGTAAGTTTTACATTGGTCTTAATATTATGTACACATGGTCCTTAACATAGTGCCCTGTAGGGCATAGCAAGTTGAATACTTATATCTAGGTAATAATATTCTAAGTAATACAAAGTAACAAATTTTTAGGTATTTGCTTACATAATAAAGATATAAAATCTATATAAAAATTTTAACATTCGTAATATTATAATCTTTAACATGTAGTAAGTAATAATAGAATCAATAAACAATTTTTTCATAATAAAGATATAGGTATTTATAGTTAGTTATTTAAATTTTCAAGTAGGTATTCATTTACTGAGTAATAGCATTTCTGTGTTAGTAGAGTTTTTAATTTGGAAGTGAATTTACTATAGTTTAATTCAGATTTAATGATGGTTGGAAGTTTATTATAGATTTTTATGCATTTAAAATATGGGCTATTGTTAAAAATTTGCATATTAGATTGTGGCACTGATAGTTGATTTTTGTTCCTAGTGTTAATTTTATGGACTTCGTTTACCTGTTTAAATAACTGCATATTGTTCCTTACAAACTTGGCTATTTCGAAGATATATAATGAGGGTAGTGAAAGTATTTTATGTTTGATGAAAAATGGTTTACAGCTTGTTAGAAAACACACACGTGTTGTGAGAAAACTACAGATAGCCAATTTCAAAGAAATAAGTATGGTATGTGTGGTAGTTGGGACATGATAGTTTTTATTGGTATCAATGGTGCCGTGTTGGTATCTCGTCGAATGTTAAGATAAACTCAAATGTAAGTAAACATAAATATTCAGGATTTTCAAACTTCTGAAGTTTACCGTACAATAGCAGTATTCAAAAGAAAACAGATAAGTAAATTTTAAAACGTTAACCACCAGAAACATGCATGTCCTTTACGTTATTTCAAACATTTAAGGATTTGCACATAAATATATGTTTTTTATATAATTTAACAGGCATTGTTGTATTGGCACCTTAGATTAATAATACGATGGATACAATCAATATTGTCATAATATGAAATACACGAAAGTAATAATGACTAAATTTTTCATAGTAAGCACATAATATTTACTTACTTATAACTTTTACGTTGGTTTTAGCAATATTTAACCCTTTAACCAAAGGCAGGAAGTAGCTGAAACAATTTATTTCAGTAATTTAATTAACAGTGTGCTTATTGAAGCGATTATCGTCTTGTGTAATTTGGCTAAAGCGAATTTTGCTATAAACGAACAAAACTCGTTAACAAGGCAGCAAAACAAAAGAGAGTTGGAGCAATTTCGAATAAACTAATTCCAAAGGAACGCTTTTTACGCCAAATTAGGTTCCTGCCACTAGCGGTGGCCCAACAATGTTGCAGGCAGGCGGGAACACTTCTGTTTACGATATAGTAGTAGTTCATTATTAAGTGACCGGTTCCAATACATTTAATGTATATGTCGCAGGCAACTGGTTTAATCTCCTGTTTGATTGAACCACTAGCCCGTTCATTGGATGGCGCTGTTCAGTTGTATGACTAGGCCGAACGTTGATTGTACAAGCGTCACAAAACGTCCAACTAGTTAGCTGACTTAAAATCAGTCAGGTGGTGAATAAAACAAATATGGCGTCTAACAGCTAACAGCTGACACAAAAAGCACCTATATTGTTATTTTTTTGCAAATAAATTAGCTTTAAAGTGCGTTATTTGTGTTAAAATAGTGTGACAACATGGATTTACCTATTATTACGCCGCGGGCGGATAGTTTCAAAGAAAAAAAGTGGTGAAACTGGATAATTATGAACAACAATATGAAGGTACGTTTATTGTTATTGTTTAGTTAATTTGTGAGATAAGAGCTTTGTAACATAGTCTTTTTGTTGACTCTTGTCTGGTGATATTCACCCTAACCAGACATTACAAAGTTGCTATACTATATCCCATTCAACGACTTCGCTGAATGACGTTCAGTCAAGACGTCGAACGTTACAATCAACGACTTGACGAGTTGTCCTTTAGTCATACAACTGAATAGCGCCATCCAATGAACGGGCTAGTGGTTCAATCAAACAGGAGATTAAACCAGTTGCCTGCGACATATATATTATATAGATAGCCTTTAATATTATTACTGATTTTCTTGTACCTGCTGTAGGTTGAAAATGCTTTTGGCAATAATTGCACATTTTTGCAATAAAGAGTTAAATAAATAAATTTAGTACCTATTGCTATCATCTTAATCCAAAACTATCGAATCGGGATTATATTCTCTTCGAAAGAAGTCCAGGTACATATATACTTTCTAAGAGAAGTAAAATCTTATAAAATACATTATAAAAAGTAACAGTTTTTTTTTGCAAACTAGGCAAACAGTATACTTTATAACTTAACAACTTACCTTGAGTCAAACTGCCTAAAAACCCAAATTTACTGAGTGAATTCAAGGCACGTTTAGGCAAAAGGTGACTCGCACAAAATTGGTAAAAAAAACGACACAACGGTACATTTCGCCGCATAAGTTGATAATTAAACTTCCTTACGGGTTAAACTGACCTACTAGAGTATCTAAAGTTATTATAAATAGAAAATTTGATAGTAAATAAAGCGGACCAAAATTTGTTAGGGGTCCTTGAACTCTAAGATAAACAAATGATTTGGGGGTATTTTATGTGGTTTGATATGCAAATGAGACATCCCACTTAAGGTACATTGAAATGGCATTCATAAAGACTGTTATAAAAATCGCCACTTAATTTATGTTTTCTTTCTTTAACATAGGTCTTTTATGGTACTTTTCTTTCTTTTAAACGTGCGTAACGCTGTATCGTAACGACAACGACTATACAGTTTAACCATAGAATAATATAGTTAGATATAAATGTACTTGTTATTCTATGGTTTAAGGCATGTTATCATCTACCTATTTGAATTAGCACAACTATATTTTTTAATTATTCGTAAGAGGAATGATTGATTAGTGATATGAAGTTACCTAAGTAAAATATTTTACCTAGGTACCTACTACCTAGGTAAAATATTATTAAATTAGTCATTATAAATAACTATATTTTTGTGCGAGAAATGATAGTTTACGGCTTATGAAGGCAGGAAGATACGATACCTATAAGAACAACTGGTTGTAGGTACCTACGTAAACCATATTTTTTGTAGTAAAGTGCTTAGCATAATTATATTTATTCGAGTAATGTAACAGTGAATAAATGTTAGAATATGAAAAAAAAAGCAACTTACCGCTTTTCGGAACCCATAGTAGTATAATATTAATAAAGAACGTCACAATATTTTCTAAAACAAAAATCTACTTTTAAAAAACTCTTATTTTTTAATGTTTTTTTTTAATAATTTAACTGTTTTTTTTAAATAGCCGCATTTACCCGCGCTATCATACAGCCAGCAGCGATCGAGTGGCGGCGGCCGGCGACTGTCTAATCACACGTTACGATGCGCACGCGACGCCGGCAGTTAGGTATTACATATTTCATATTCGCGATAATACAGCGATAATCTTCGCCTGTTCCGGTGATAAAATGCAGACACAATAATGATAATATACCAAGGTATACATAATTATACTGATCAAGGTCTATTGAGAATACGATTGCCAGAACCTCGCTATGTCGCTCCCCAATAGACCCGCTATTTGTATTCTCATTACCTCGCACAATAAAATGGGTGTCATGACTCTATAACTATGAAAAATTTAGAATCATTTAAAAAAAATGCCAAACTATAAGTTTTACTTAAAAAAGTTACACTCAATATAATATATGTATACGAGAATTTAAAGAAAAAATATGTTTCAGCTACGTTTTTCTGAATTTAATATAATTTAGCCCATAATTAATAATGATAAATATTTAAATGTAGGAAAATTCAGTGAATCATTGTTTGCTAGCCAACATGGGCTGCTCACAATTAGACTATTGAAAAACTTTTTATGCTGAAGTTCATTATTATAAAAAAAAATATTGCTATGTACTTTCAACCAATGAGTTAGTTAGAATTTAAGTGCAGTGCGTAAACCACCACAAGAATCACCCATAAGATTGGACGACCGAATGGCGTAGTGGTTAGTGACTCTGACTACTGAGCCGAAGGTCCCGGGTTCGATTCCCGGCTGGGGCAGATATTTGTTTAAAGACAGATATTTGTACTCGGGTCTTGGGTGTTGATATTTATATTTAGTATCTATCTATTTTTTTTTAAACTGTTTATTTCAAGAAAATAAGTAATTTTTGAATTACAAGATCCAAGGACTTAATCTACTTACTAGGTGAGATTATAATAGCCTTAGATTGTTACCCTAGAACAGCGTATAAGTAAAAAAATATATAAATTAACATTATACTTAGTTATAAAAAGTTATTTCAGTAGCAGCGTTAAGTGCAAAAAACAAAAACAATACCAGAAAACAACCTAGTTATGCACCTACACACACCATGCAAGTTAGTATTACGTTGGTAGATGTATGCAGGTACATACGGTAAGTTTAGCTAAGGATTATTTAAATAAGCATTTATGTATGTATAAGTAGGTAAGTACAAGTACAAGTACCTAGGAACACTTATTAATTTAGACATCAAGGTTAGGAACTTTTTTTTTATGTAAGTACACAGACAGTATACAAGTAGTTACATAGGTTTACATCATTTTTATAACAGAAAGTGAGGAACATGTTGAAGTAGGCAGTAATATCTAGTTTAGTTGAGGTGGAGCGGTAGGAGATCTGTCTGACACACACGGACCGTACTTTTCTTTGATGAAATAACGTTTTAATATATTTTTTGTTTGTATATGTTCTATATTTGTATTTGTGTAGATATATCAGCTGTCCGACACCCATAACACAGGTTCTGCCTAGCTTGGGGTCGGATGGCCGTGTGTGAGAAGTCCCCACATATTATTATATTATATTATTCATATGGGAAAGGAAAAAAATATGAGGCACACATCTAGATCTAGCACATTTAGATATAATGTGATCTAACCACCCGCAGTGGACCAGTGTGGTGGGAAATGGTCCAAGCTAATAAAAGAAGTTACGGTCTTGGGGATATCCACAAAGGTTCCCTTCAAGAGAGCCAGGCACAGGTACCTACACCAATGCTCCCCCATAGAGAATATAATAGCACATACAGTATAACACATCATATTATTTTAAATTACTTTGTTGTAAAGCATTGCTCATAAGTTTTAATTCATTTAGTTCTACATTGGTCAGCCATTCATTTAGTATCCCTACAATTGGCACTCCATCAATTGATTTAAATTAATGTTTGTTTGGCTCTTCAACATTCATCATAATATCATACCCCTACCTACTTAATATACCTAATCATACCATACTAATATTGCAAATACAGAATAGTTATAGCATATTATTTTTTATCATTATGAATGGTTCACATATATATTATATGTATATTACATGGTTTTTGCTATAATATCTATGCTTAGCTTGAAGATATCAACCGATGGTTGGATGTATTTTTACCCGACTGCCGAAGGAGGAGGGTTATGTTTTTCGATTGTATGTTTGTATGTTTTTTTGTGGCCTCCTGTAGCCTAAATGGCTTGATAGATTTTGATGTATGAGTTATCGTTAGAAGCGTATTGATTGCGCGATGGTTAAAGGCTATGTGACGTCACATTAAAATGTATATAGGTATTTAATAAAGTAAAACCCGATGACTGACATAAAATTTACATACATACATACATACATATACTCACGCCTGTCTCCCAGAGGGGTAGGCAGAGACTATGGATCTCCACGTGCCACGATCCTGACATACTTCTTTCGCTTCCTCAACATTCATTAGTCTCTTCATACACGCACGTCGGTTTCGGAAACTCCTAATTTGGCTCTTCTTGAGTATGTCGCCTATCTGGTCGACATACTTTCGCCTAGGACGTCCTCTACCGACACAACCATTCATCTCTGCACAGTAAATTTCTTTCGTCAGTCTTCTTTCATCCATCCTTTCAATGTGACCAAACCATCTCAACATTCCTTTTTCAATTTTGGTCACTATTGTGTATTTGAACAGTCATATGATAATTTGTATAAGAGGGTACTTGAATAATAAATCAGTTTTGCTTCAACTTACAATATTGTTGTATCTTTTAATGGCGACTTCGGTAAATTAATTGTTTTTGTGAGGATAATGGCGTCAAATCTATCTAATATTGTGTTTCCTGGTCAGTTTAACCCAAAGACTGATAAGTGGTGTGAATACAAGGAGCGGCTACTGTGTGCACTCGACGCCGCGGGGGTGTCCGCGGAGCCGGCGGATGAACAAAAAGCGCGATCATTGTTCCTATCTCAGTGCGGCAAAGATACTTATTCACTAATAGTGTCCCTCCTAGTGCCGAAAAGACCGACCAGTGTTGGGTTTTATGACATTCTCTTGGTGTTAGATAAATTTTATGAACCTGAGGTGAATGAAATACTTGAAGCCGGGAAATTTCACAAACGCCTACAAATACAAGGGGAGAGCGTGCAGGACTTTGTATCGGCCATAAGCCTCATGGCAGCTAAGTGCAACTTTGTAGATTTGAAACGACAGTTACGGGATCGACTAGTGTTGGGCGTGCGGGACGATCGCCTGCGTCGCGACCTGTTGAAGACTACGGACCTCACGTACGAGAGGGCTGTGCAGCTCTGTCTCAACTACCAGGCGGCGTTCCATGACCTGTACCCCGACACTAGCGAGATGAAGCAAACTCCGTCCAGTGTCAGTGAACCTATGGACATTGGTAGAATAAAATCGATTGAATGTCGACATTGTGCACAGAGTCATAAGGCTGGAGAGCGGTGTCCTTTCATGAAAGCTAAGTGCTTTTATTGTAAGAAATTTGGGCACATTGCCTCCGCCTGCATGAAGAAATCGGGCAAGGTGCATCAAGTGGGAGGTGACGACCAGCCGACGACGCCTTCAGAAGATATGATGGGTGTCTACGTCTGCTCAGATAATAGTTATCGTGCACCGATAACAGCAGAGCTGACCATCGACGGCGCCAAGCTGAGCATGGAGGTGGACACGGGTGCCTCGAGGAGCATCATCTCTGAAGAAACCTACCGCAAGCTGTGGCAGGTGGCGCCACCTCTGCAGTCTACCAATGTAAAACTAGTGACATGGACTCGTGAACCTTTGAAAGTGTTGGGTGTGACGCACGTGCGCGTGGTGCTAGGCAACAAGGAGGCCCAGTGTGAACTGTTAGTAGTGTCGGGAAAAGGGCCGAGCTTGTTAGGTAGGAACTGGTTTCAAGCGTTGTGTTTGGATGTTGAGGGACTGTGTTGGACTGATGACAAAATTTCAAGGCTGATGAGTGAGTTCCCGGATTTATTTAAAGAGACTCTTGGTGAATATAAAGGTCCTGAAATTTCTTTACACGTTCGTCCTGATGCAAAACCAAGGTTTTTGAAAGCACGGCCGGTTCCGTTTCCTTTGAAGAAACAAGTCGAAGAGGAGTTGAATCGGATGGTGGAGAGCGGTGTCCTGACCCCGGTGCGATACTCCAAGTGGGCGACCCCACTGCGGCTCGTCAAGAAAGATGACGGCGCATTACGTATCTGTGGCGATTATCGGTCAACCGTCAATTCTGCTATCGATGTCGATACGTACCCACTCACAGCCGCCGTCGAAGCCTTCGTGAACCTCAGTGGAGGAAGAGTCTTCAGTAAGCTCGACTTGAAGCATGCGTACCTACAGATGAAGGTGGATGAGGACACAGCAATGCTCCTAACACTGAATACGCCTCTCGGGCTGATGCGGATGAACCGCCTGGCCTTCGGTGTGAATTCGGCTCCCGGGATCTTCCAGCGCGTGATGTCGTCGGCGCTGGCGGGCATGGCGGGCGTGGCGTGCCTGCTGGACGACGTGGCGCTGACGGGCCGCACCGCGCAGGAGCACGACCAGAGGCTACGAGCAGTGCTACAGAAACTGACAGACATGGGTTTTCGACTCAATCTGAAGAAGTGTGTATTCGCTTCGAACAGCATCAACTTCTTGGGTCATACGATAGATGCCGAAGGTTTGCACCCGTCGCCTGAAAAAGTGCGTGAAATTAAAGAAAAACCGGCACCTACAAACAAAGCCACGTTGCGGGCTTTTCTGGGGCTGTATAATTTCTATGAGAAATTCCTGCCAGATAAAGCAACATTACTGGAGCCACTGTATCGCCTCCTCGAATCAAAGAGACCTTGGGCCTGGGGCGATGTGGAACAGAAAGCCTTCGAGGATGCGAAAAATTTACTAGCATCTGATCTGACTCTAGTTGGCTACGACTTAAATAAGGAGCTACTGCTCATTTGTGATTCATCTGAATATGGCCTTGGGGCAGTGATAGCTCACATTATGGAAGATGGGTCTGAGAGACCAGTAATGATGGCGTCCCGAACCTTACAACCGCATGAACGCAGATATGGGCAAATCGATAAGGAAGCGTTAGCCATCATGTATGGGTTGGAAAAATTCCGTGAGTTTCTGATTGGGCGCAAATTTTGCATCATAACGGACCATAAGCCGCTAGTTGGACTTTTCAATCCTGATAAAGCAATTCCCGACTTTATATCACCACGTATGCTGAGATGGTCATTGAAACTTGGATGTTTTGATTATGTCATAAAGTATAGACCTGGCAAATTGATTGGACAAGCTGATGCCCTCAGTAGGTGGACCGCTGTTAATGGTTCCGGAAACAAGGAGGATGCCCTGGGCGAAGTTCTATTACTGGCGGAGCAACCCGAGGGGTGGAACCTGGATGTGACTAGGATTGCGACTGAAACAAAAAAGGATCGCGTGTTACGTAAAGTTTTGTTTCACGTTCTACACGGCTGGCCACGAGCGAATACGGATCCAGAGATGCAGCCATATTGGACGCGCAGAGAGGCTCTTTCACACGATAAAGACTGTTTATTGTGGAGCAACAGAGTCATTATACCTCAGTCACTTCAACAAGAGGTGCTAAAATTATTGCATGAGCCGCACGCCGGCATAGTCCAAACAAAGGCATATGCTAGAGGATACGTATGGTGGGCTGGTATGGACCATCAGATTGAGAGAGTGGTGGCTGAATGTGAAGCCTGCCAAGCCGTGAGAAACAATCCTCCGAGAGATCCTCAAGCCTGGATTGTTCCTGAAAAGCCATGGAGCCGAGTTCATGTTGACTTTGCTGGCCCGTTTCAAGGCAAAACATTCATTGTTCTGATAGACAGCTACAGCAAATGGTTCGAGGCAGAAATAATCCAATCTATGAGCAGTGGAACCGTTATAAGTGTTATGCGGAAAATATTTGCCTCACAAGGACTGCCTGATGTGCTGGTATCCGATAACGGTAGGGCTTTCAGTTCCGTTGAGTTCAACATGTTCTTAAAGAAAAATGGGATCAGGCACTTGTATTCCCCGCCCTATCACCCGGCGACCAACGGGCAGATTGAGAGGGCTATTCAGACATTTAAGAATAAGCTCAAGAAAATGAGCGAATCTGATATACCATGGAGCGAGAAGATGCCTAAAGCGCTTTATGCGTTGAGGACGGTGCCGAACAGCTGCACCAACAGGAGTCCGGCGGAGATGCTGAACGGACGCAAGTACAGGACGGCGGTGTCGGCGCTGCACCCCGCCGCCGCGCCCAGCGCCGCCGCGCGCCAGGCGGAGGCCGCGGCGCACAGCGCGCCCGCGCGCACCTTCGCGCCCGCCCAGCCCGTGCTCGTGCGCATGTACCAGGCACCAGACAAGTGGCAGAGAGCCACGGTCGAGCAGGTGGAGGGACCGAGCTCCTACATGGTGAGGACGGAAGATGGGGAGTTGCACCGGCGACACGCTGACCAGATGTTAGCTCGAGCTGTGCCGACTCCAAGAGCGGAGACTCCACCAATAGAGATGCACAGACCAGCTGTCTCCATGCCATCTTCACCATCAACCTCTGATGAACCTATAGTGATACCTCCACCGGATATGTGGCCTGATGTTATTGGCATACCTAATTCTTGTTGACTTAAGATTTATTAGTGTTGATTATTGTGCTAACTTTAGTTACTGATGATTTATGTTTAACTTATTACATATGAACTGAGCTTTATTGTTTAGTGTTGATTAACCAACTGTCATTATATTGTCTATTGATTATGTGCGATAATAATGTAAATTTTCTGTTGACTCTAATTTCAATCCTGTTGATTATGAGAGAAAGGTATATTGTGTATTTGAACAGTCATATGATAATTTGTATAAGAGGGTACTTGAATAATAAATCAGTTTTGCTTCAACTTACAATATTGTTGTATCTTTTAGTCACTACGTCTTCTTTTACTCCAACTCGCTCTCTTATAATACTATTCCTTATCCTATCATTCAGTTTCAGTCCACACATACTTCTTAGAGAGCGCATCTCAACAGCATTTACCCTACTTTCATTCTTCTTCTGCCAAACCCAGCTTTCACTTCCATACATTAGCGTGGGGACCAACACTCCCCCATGAACAGCCAAACGAGCCTTTTGAGACACGCTTTGACTCCCCATGAACATAAAATTTCATAAAATAAAAACAACTAAAAAAAATATAATTATAAACAAACAAAAGACCCGACTGCTCGCTAAAAAGATGAAAACAACCAACTTGACCACCACACACCTAAGTAACTTTCAGCTAAATGGTGAACCCTCTGTTGGTTGCCGCCTGCGATACTTTCCATTAACATTGGGGCTTGTTTTCATCTTTTTAGCGAGCAGTCGGGTTTTTTGATTGTTTATAATTATATTTATTTTAAGTATTTATACAGTCAACAACTTGTTTTGCACATAAATACAAAATCTACTAAACCCTTATCAAAACTCAGTCACCATTTATATTTAATTTAGGCGCATTATCCTGTGTTTTAAGTGTAGGTGTTAAATTGGGATAGACTTTTTCTAAACAAGCTATATAAACTATGCCTAATGTCTTAACTTAACTACATACTTACACTTAATTATTTTTAATAAGATAGCATTTTAAATACTTTTAAGAACTCCCTTTTTCTATTGTTTTTGACAAATAATCTTAGTACTTAGGTACTTTACTTCTATATTTTCATATAACATTTTTAATTAATTGATGTAATAATAAAGTAAGAAGCTGAAACTTACCCCTACTAGTAGGATTGCAAGTAGAGTGAGTGAAGTAGTAAACAAGGTGTTTTATTGCATATTTAAAGGCCGATTAGACCTTCAGAGTGCCTAATCATAGTTGATTAGAACAGGTTTACTATAAAAGACCTCCAATTGACCATATGGCCCTGATCAATGTGGATTACCAGCAATGTTATTATTGATCGCTTAAAGTGAAAGAAAGTAAATAAACACTTGCCTTTTAAAGTAGCAGCCGGTGAACAAGAAACCACTTCTCGCGGTATTTATTACGGCTATATCCAGAACATGTTATGTTAGAAGAATGCGAAATAAGAGAAAGTTAGGATAAATAAAAACACCAGAAACTTGCAAAGCAATCCATCCAAGTGCATGCAAGTGCAAGGAGTTGATTTGACTGACTGACTGTTGACTGACGTTGTCACTGTCAGCATGACACTGTTTACTGTTTTGACAGCAGACATCGGTCCGTTCGTTTAGTGACATTGACGCACGTGTCGTGACGTGTTTTGTTTATCTCATTTGATTCCTTATTTTAAGGCCACAACATGTCAGATATAGCCAGGCTAGAAATACCTACCATGGATTTAAAGGGACTCCACTTATCGTAATACATGGCCCTCAATGGCCCCCCAAGTAGCTTTCCTTTACATATTTTATGTAGGGTTGCAGGTCCAAAAAATATACTAGGTAACAAGGTAGTTAGCTCTTTTCTATACAAACTTGCGAGGATGTACTACCGAGAGCTTAGTGGAAGTGGGAGCACCAAAACTACTGAACGTATCACCCAGAGGCCTAAATCTGGCCGGTACATAATGGAAACAATTTTTACGGCTAAGATATCTTTTAGCATACTTACTTAGTTATTACAACTTATTAAATAGAATTTGTGTTGGAATTTTACTAAAAAACTTCAATACTTCAATAACCCGCCATGTAGGATTTCATGAATAGTTATTTGCTTCGATTCCATACATGTACACTGTATTGAGATCCGAGCGCCATCTGTTGTTTGTCATCAAAACTTATCTATGATACCTTCCTTTTCTTTCGTTCTCTTGCTCCCAGACCAATACCAGCAAGTCTAAGCTTCCAAGAAGGAACATGAGAGGCCTTGATCTTGCCCATCTATGATCTGGCCACGTATTGGACTTATATCTAAGATCACTAGCTGTCTGTCTGAAACTTACAGGGATTGTTCTTTGTATGACGTAGGCACCGAGAAAAATAATGTTTTTTGAAAACTCCACCGGTAAGTGGGGTAATGTCATTCAAGTATAATGTATAATGTAGTATAATGGGGATAACACGGGATAAAACGTTATTCTGTTTATTAAATAAATTCTTTGAAACGTCACAGAAGTAGTTAAGCAGGTTGACTGATAGAAAATGCTTTTAGCATAAAGTCCACCTGATTTTGCATAACTATACTATAATTTACTTTTGTAAATTAAAGTCAAAAAAACACGCACTTGGCCAGCGTGGTGGACTAGACCTAAACCCTTCCTTCATTGGAAGGAGACCCGTGCCCCAGCAGTGGGGACGTAATGGGTCGTGATGATGATGAAATTGTGTAATAGAAGTATTAAGTATAAGTATAAGTACCTATCTACTCCTATTATCAAAATTAGGGTAGGGTAGGGGGAAAAGGTAGTAACTATGTAGTAAATATGGTGGTAAAATTTGAAAATCAAAACGTTTTTATCGTTTAAGACGACCGAATGGCGTAGTGGTTAGTGACCCTGACTACTGAGCCGATGGTCCCGGGTTCGATTCCCGGCTGGGGCAGATATTTGTTTAAACACAGATATTTGTTCTCAGGTCTTGGATGTGCCCGTAAAATGGCAATAGGCCCGCCCCCTATTACATTGGGACTAACATAACACTCTGGCGAAAAGTGGGTGCAGCAATGCACCTCTGCCTACCCCGCAAGGGAGTACATTAGTACAAGGCGTGAGTGCGTGTGTGTGTGTGTGTGTGTTGTTGTTTTTATCGTTTATCGGATTTTTAAAAATGCTAGGTATGCTTTCATCATCATTGGCCACAGCATCTATATAGATGATTGTTGCAGCGCTCGTGGGTTATGAGTTACGACGGCCGCACCGTCGTTGATGGCTGTATAGTCCAATAGCAGCACGACATTTTTTGCCACAATGGTTGCAGACGTAACGCGATTCCAACGGAGGAGACATAGCACGGCGAATTCTTTTCTGCTTTAGATTTTCAAGCCAGTCTTCATCATGCTTCGCCATGCCTGCTTGAATATCGCGGCGCCATTCAGATCTCATTTCGGCGCGTGTTTCCCAGCTGTTTGTCTGTAATCCGAAACTATGCATGTCACGCTTGCAGCAGTCTTTAAAGCGTAGAGCTGGTCTTCCCACGGTATGCTTTAGGACTAACACTACAGGTACGGTCAGGTGCAGAGAAACCTGACCCCCCTCTCATAGTAACAATGTTTCTGAGAGGGGTCAGGGTCAGGGGTCTTTCTGCCCTTTACTAGAATTAGGTAATGGGTAAGTATGCTCATATCGGGAACTGCAAAAATAAAATCAAGCCATACACGAACACAACTATAATTTTATTCAGTTATTTTTAATACATGTAAAATTATGTACTTATTTATGGGTTTTTCATATGTATTTTTTAAGTATGCAAAAAAATCTTCTTAGGTACATTAAATTACCTAGTTACACCTAAGTAGTATTAGGTATTTATAGTGAGCTCATCAGTCTCATCAATCATATAATATCTATGTAGCTATTAGGTATCTACCTACAGAGACATCATATTTTTTTGACTTTAAGTAGGTACACCTACCACCGCCATCCGCCTACACTACAGGGAGGATTTTTGTAATTGAACATCCTGCCACGCGGATTGTCTTCACAAAGTTCACTTATAAAATTCAGCCCTGTATTGTAAAACCTTCTCAAAACCCTTAAGGAGATAAATCACAAATTAGCCGACTAGACTGATTTCAACTGTTGAATTTTATTTTAATGTAACACAGTCACTTTATAATTTTATTGGTTTATTGCAGGAACCAAGAGCAGGAAGTGTAGCAGCCTTGTCGCTGAGATTAGCGCAGGCTCCTCAACTCCTCACCAGCATCAATATGCTGCGTCACTTAGTTCAGTTCACGACCCCTGAGTTCCCTCAGTTCATCATCACTCAAGTCCGCAAACATGTTGATATCAAACGTAGCAGTCCCGCCTTCCGCATTCAGTCGGTTTATATCCTCCAGGTTGTTGACGAAATTTTTGAAATGCTTCCTGTAGTCTTCCTCATTTTTGTAATGCTTGTCATAGTCTTCAACGAACCGTCTGAACAACACTGGCGCTTGTTTCACATCGTATACAGGGGGTTTCGGGTCATCCGAGTAGCCCTCATTCGACTCAACACTGTCATCCTTTTTGTCCCAGTCTTCATCCCAGTAGTCTTTGTATTCGAGTGCAAACGTCACTTGCAGTAGAATGGTAAACAACACGACTGAGTAAATGAACTTCATTTTATTGGTAACACGATAGGTTTAGACGATGCGCGGACGATGTCTGGGTGTATCGTAAGTGTTTGGTCGAAGTGACCTCGTAGAACCAGTTCTGTAATATCATAGGTCGAGGAGTCAGTCTTATGTAACTAAGTTATATGTTCACACACATAAGTATTTTGTTGCATTCTATTAATTCGTAGAAATGAGTTTGTTCCACTTTTTCGTGCAATTTTCGTTTCGCTGATCGGAACAGATAGTCGGCGGCGGTGTTACGACATTGCGTATTCGATAACAGATAATGTTGTTATAGGAAGTTAATTAAGTGTGTCTTTTGTATTTATAATTGAAGAGGAAACCAAAACCGTCGGTAGTACACCGCTATTGTCAGCGGCAACCTAATAAAATACCATTGTTTAACAAGTCAAAAGAAGCCCTTTACAAAGGAAAGTTTCTAATTATTTGTTTTAATCACGGTGCCAAGAATCCTTTCAGAATTAAAGCCGCGGAAAATGGTAATTTTCAGCAGATGTTAGGCGTCGCGCGCTTTGTCGTGAGTCGCCGGGACGCCGAGTTTTAAATGGCATCACAGATAAGCGTACAACAAAGGTTTATCTGTGAACTGTAGTGCCGCAGAGATTGAGACGGCTAAATTACGCTGCGGTGTCGCCGGACGGTCGGCATTTCCTCCAACAAAATGAATTAAAAAACCGCATTTGAGCTCAGAAGTAGGACCTTTTTTAGATACCTACCTCTAGGTAGACTCATTTGTAAATTGTATCCTACTGATCTAGGTATAACTGTGAAGATCGGTTGCGATACTAGGTATCTATTTCAATCAGGAGCTTTGTTTTATTTAATTTTTATATTGTAAAACTTTTATAAAGTCATACGTTTATTGAATAAAGTGCCGTATAATAAACTGACCTTGCCATAAAATGAAGTCAGCAGACCTTTTATCCGACGAGTTATTATAAAATGTTTGCAGACAACAAAAACCTTTCAGCGGCTTTCACGGGATCAACGCAGTCAACAAATTTCCCTATTTCTTCTAAACGAGATATACGAGTTGGAAAAACAAAGGATTACGTACTTTCATGCGCCTATTCCATTATATCCTTGATGTCTTTTTGGGTCCAACACCTGAGCCTGTCCTGGATATTGAATTGAACAACTAGGATTTGAAAGTGTTCAGCTTACGGAGGCAATACTCGATACTCAATGTTTGGTAGTAGATAGATTATAGGAGCACAATACTAGCTAAGTATGAAAGTAAATTTTTAAAGTAGTTAAGTATAAACACAGTGTTTAATTATGAACAAGATAATTGATCGTTATTATCTATAAAAAAACGTGTAAGGAAGAGTTAAGAAAATAGCGATTCCTGTCATAGCTATCGGAACACTTTATCATAAATACATCAAGAGTAGGTGTAGGTACTTTAAATTGTGCTTATCTTTTCACGTTCTTAGTTGTGAAACCACCAGTATAGACAGACTTTTACTTACAGTCTATATTCTACGTGCAGTTACTTTAAGCTTATAGTTCGCCATTATCCTCTGTAGCATCACCCGCGTGCATAAATAAACGAGCAGCCTTTGAATACGACTGAAATATTCAAGTCCTGCACTGAAAGTACAGCGATGGGACTGCCATGCCGTTTATTTATCTTGAGACAATGACTTTGCTCAGTTAAATTTAATTAACGAACTACAATATGTTTTTACCGAGTCTAGCTTCTCAAGCTAGAAAATTGAATTGGGGTCCGTCTGAGACCCGTCTTATTTCACTGGCGCTGCGTTCGACAGACGAAACACGAAATCATAAACACACTCTTCAGTCTTGAGTCTCCTAATATGTCTCATAGGATAGCAATGAAAAGATATGGGGTCATTTTTGTAGTTATGTTAGTGTTTTGTACTCATCACATCAGCACATCAGCCTGTAAACATCGACGGCTGGACGTAGACGTCAATCCAAGCAGAGCCACAACACTCTTTATTATTGGTTATCTGAATAACATCGTTTTTAGCGATAAGACCGTCCATTGAACATAGACATACCTATGTTTTATTGTAAGTTTTTATTATTAATTAATGTGTGTAATCGTGTGCAAAGAACGTTTATTGTATTGTATACACTCCCGGGCAATGAAAAGGTTTCACTGAGAAAAGCACCAAATTACTCCTCAACGGAAAGCGAATCTAAATGCTGCCTTCTGAAACATTGAAGTACATTTAACAGATCTTCTTGATATTACCAACTAAAAACAATAATATTTTGTTCAAATTTTAAATGACATTGGGGTCGTTTGGTGTCGGCATTTTGTGAGTGGAACCTTTTCATTGCCCGTGAGTGTATTTCATTGTATATGCTGAAAAAGAACCGATGTCCGGTGCAATAGGATAAACGAGCCCATTGAAGACCTGGGTTAACGCTGGGTGCCGCCGTTTTTAAAAATAATTTGATGTAATCAGAAGAGTCCTCGTGTGGAGACCACGTACCGGCAAGCGCAGCGTTGGGCGGCCCCCCGCGAGATGGACGGACGATACAGTCAAGTCCGCGGGGAAGCACTGGATGCGGGCCGCCTCCGATCGGACAAGGTGGGAATCATTGGGGGAGGCCTATAAATAATTATGTTGTAGAACGAAAGTTCCTATAAGCGAGAGGTTATACCTATTATAAAATATAACATAAAATATATGAGCAAAGAGGTAGAGGCAGGCGCGGTTGTCGAATTTAGTGGTAAAGTTCAGGCAGTTTTAAAGTGCCCAATTAACTTTTGAATAAGTAGGTATTTAATGTACCTAACCTTTCTTGTGAGAAATTAACTTAACTATAATGCAATAAGACAGTACCTACCTACAAGAAGAGTTCTTCACTTGTTTCTAGGCTCTGGTAGTAGGTATAGGAACTTACGTTAATAAGTTATATCCAATCGTATATTAATTACACCTAACAGACTCGTTAGCATGAATTTTCATCGTGAACGTGAAGTAAAAATTAATCGATGAATTTTGTAGGAAAATTTTAGTTCTGCTACCGACCGCCAGGGGCGCTGTTCATGTTTCCATACAAAATTACTAGATGAATTATTTTACTTCACGTTCACGATGAAAATTCATGCTAAGGGGTCTATTGTCAGATCCGATTATATCTTATTTTTGTGATCCAAATTACTCAGGCGCTAAGGACACTTTAGCCGCTGCGGCTTTCTTGACGTCATTTGCGAAAATTACGAGTAAATAATATATATTGAGTGACAAACGCCAGCCCCTCTTTACGGGTCATCCTTGAACCGAATAAAGTGCTCACAATTTTCGGGCTCGTTTACCGCTCGTGTATGCCAATGTTTCGCTTCAAGAACTCTCTTCGTTTCGCAACTTATATCATTCACTCTAATGTTACAAGCTTTTTTGTCTTTATTGCTTACTATTAGGTACGTACTTTTTCTTGTAGGTATGTAGAATGCGATAGAGTAGTGAGCATTACATAGGTACACGTAAATATACTTCTTAGTTCTTAGTGACATCGATTGCTACCGAGACCCATCTTATCATGGTGCCAACGGTTATTTACTTACACTTTGTAGTAGCATGCCTTATGACTATTATAGATGTAAAATCTATACATTGAATTTTATATTGTATTCGTTTCCGAGGGAAAACAACTAAGTATATTTACCAGGCATGAGCATCATCAGTATAAGTAGGTATATCCACCGAAAATAAATAAGTTCCAGTCCGAACAGCATTACAGCTGATTAGTAAAGTGAGTATAAATGTCGTTTAAGTATTCAGCGGGATAGCTTGAGTCTAACGAGAACACGACGAGATAAGATTTCAAATGTCTTGTTGAATTCCGCGCGCTGATTGTCCCGGATTTGGAATTAACATAACAGAGACGTTCCGTTGTGACATTTGTAGGTAAACACCGCGAGAGTTAAGGGAGGGTTGGGAGGTAAACTGTTAAATATAATACCTAAGTATAATTAAAGACTCAATCATCTCGAAGGGCAAAAAACTGTCCATTGGCAGATTATAAAGGTGTCCGGAATGTTGTATTTTATTCTCTTACACCATTTCCTTAAGGTACCTACGGTCAGCTGCATAAGTCGTTATACACTTCTGTACTGTACCTTGTCAAAGTGACGAAATGTCAATATTCAGAACGGTTTCAGAGTGACAAGGTACATAAGTGTATAGCTACTTATGCAGCTGACTGTACACTCCCAAGCCGACAACCGGCTTCGGCGACTCTGACGCCGCCGACAGTAACTTTTGTATGAAACTTGTCACTATGACACTTCGGTCGAACAAAAGTGGCTCGGGGTTACTCTATACCTACGACGAAAAACAAAGTTTCGGTGCGCTGCTGCGCGAGCCATGACACTATCTCGTTGTATTAAACGTGCCGATTGTACGACAACTCTCGTTAGTTATTTAGTTTTTCGTCAGTATAGAGTAACTCTCCTGTGTTGCGGCGTCAGTGTCGCTGGAGCCGCTCCGCTTAGAAGTGTACTTTTTTATACAGGAGAAAAACCTTAAATGGTAATGTCACTGATAAAATTCCAAAACGTCAAATTCCGTACACCTACGTACCTACCACATTATACAGGAATGTAGTAGATACGTAGGTACGCAGTCAACATTGGTACCCTGTAACGTGTAGTGATTGTACCTAGAGACGCTTGTGAGACGACACTGACGCCTGTTTCAGCGTTTGTTTGTGAACGAAATCAGCTCATCTCAGCGACTCACGGCTCCCCTTTGCTTATATAGGGTATTGCAAACCGTCAGAACCAAACTGATATATAGGGCGATTTACTAGATTTTATCGCATCAATTTTAAATGAACACGATTGGAATAATTATATATTAATTCTCATTTGTACAAAAAATATTATAAACAATCTCATGATTATTTGACTAACACAATAATATGCGATTCTTTTTTTGTACAATGTATGAGTGAATCGCAAACATTGAGGTCAACTAAAAAGTTTGTTTACATCATCGCCCTAAACGAAATGACGACATTTAGCAAAATCTAGTTCAATAACTCCTAAAATTACCTGGAAACTTAAATCATAAATAAAGCGTTGGCAAATTAATAATCACGCTTTGTAAACATTTAAATCGTGCCGCAGTATTTACTTGGTATTCATCAATTACGCTGGTAAAAGGGAAAACTTGTGAGGGTGTTTTATCATTCGCAACAAATTGTGTACCCAGCAAGCCACTACGCCGAGTCGGGCAAATGAATCATTAGTCCTAAACTAATATTAGCTCTGACTTGTTCAAACACGTAGTTTTCAGGCTTATATTACAGGGGATAGAATGTAACTTGAGGTTCAACTGTTTTTTCGCTCAAAGCAAACATTCTTCCATTTTCTAATGGAGCTGTGCTATGGGAATACGTGTCGAGGAAAGTTCCACAGAATACCGACAGACACATATATCTATATACATTGTACAGTTTGGACGGTCTAAATTCGTGCACGGTAAGGGTTAAATTTGAACTGAAAAGTTGGATTAACAGGTACACAGTACTTAGACTGTAGCTATCGTATGTAAGTACCTATTCCCATACAGCCACCAGACAAAGGAAAGAAGAAAGGGATTGTGTCCCTGTTTCAACGTATTCTTGTCAGGAACTCAGGTTATAATAAAAAGGATTTGTCGACTAAAATCACCTCAAAAGGTAGATTTTCCGCATAATTTCATGGATTTCCTTCAAGGTTGCGATTTTTCTCACTAAGTCACTGAAGCGCTGTCAAGTTAAACTACCCCGTGATTGGCTTATCTTTGGAGATAAGGACAGGCACGTAAATAAGTGATCAATAAAGTACAATCAGCTGCATTAGTAGCTGTACATTTTTCTACCCTGTCAAACTCACAATCTGTATATTCATTCATTGAAACATTGAGGCCCGGGTCTCCTATTTACGCCGTAGATCGCGTCCAGCGTCACGCCGTAGGCCGCGTCACGATGCCCACTATAGAAATGTACTGATGCGGTCTCCCTCACACGCCGACGTTGGCGCGTAGACATAATGAGCATTTGTGACGCGGCCCACGGCGTGACGCTGGACGCGATCTACGGCGTAAATAGGAGACCCGGGCCTGACGTTTTGTGTAGTAGGTAGTTTGACAAGGTACAACAGTGTAGAGCTACTATAATGCAGCTGACTGTACATTAAATCGACTCTACTTAGTTTGTACTGAATTTATCCATCTAATAAGATGTACATTGAAGATACGTATATTGAAGTAAGGTACAATATTATTTTTGTTACTATTAATTATAACGAACTTAAGTCAATAGGATAGTAATAATAACAAAGCCTTCAAATGAGTTTAGACAGTCAAATAAAATTATTCCCTATAATAATAAATAAAAAGACACTGAAATATGATGATACCGGAGTATTTCCGCAAATTACAGGCGCGTGAAAAATGCCGCCGTAGATTGCCAGCCATTTGTCCCGACGTACTGATGAAACCAACGTATTAATTTTGTACTAAATGCGGCTATTTATTCTAGAATCTAGAATATGGAATAAAATGAAGACATTATAACGCAGTATTTATGGAAACACTGACTGACGGACACGTTGCTATTGCTTGGGAAAAGTTGCTATTATTATTATCATAACGTACAGTCAGCTGCATAAGTAGCTATATACACTTTTGTACCTTGTTAAACTGACTACATAATAAACCATCAATATTTGAATAGGCAGTTTGTGAGTTAGACAAGATACAAAAGTGTACATCTACTTATGCAGGTGACTGTATTGTGTATGCATAAAGTTCGTACGGAAATGATTTTGATTGAGCTCACTATTATTAAGTATAATAGGTTTTTAAGTAAGAATGTAAGTACTTAAATATTTTAATGAGATTCGTGCGATGTAAGTAAAGGCTGAACATTAGGGTATTTTCGCGTAAAGGAGCGAAGGCGTAAAATATCGTGGAAAGAGGAGATAAACATTTTATCTCATAACTCATATCTGAGCCATAAAAACGCTACGCGTCGCTGACGATGTTTCAACGTGTTATTCCTGCGTTACTCGAGGGTTACTCTATACTGACGAAAAACGAACGAAAGTTGTCGTGCAATCGCCACGTTTAATACAATGAGACAGAGTCGTGGCTTGCGCAGCAGAACTCCGAGTTTTCGTTTTTCGACATATAGAGTGACCCCCTCCTACGAGCAACAACACGAGTACTGTACAAAAATGTGTACGTATTTAAATAACATGAGCTTCTATTATTTACGTAGTATTTTGTAGTCAAAACATCAACAGTAGGTAAGGGATACAGGGTTGTGCTCAATAGGAAATAAATGAAGATTCTGTCGGTAACGTTCTGTTATACCTTTGATATGTAAGCTAATTGGCTTACAGGGCCGCTTGATCAGCAGCCCCCCCTCTTACAGATGTATTGCGCTATGACCGCTCTTAGTCAGTCCTTTTAGACACTTCATCCGCGCGGGTTGCGACCATTCTTAATTATTCCCTTTTTTTAAAATCAATAAATATCCGTGTCAATAAAGTTTTCTTTTTTTAAAAAGGCTCCCGAGAACCATCGTATAACATTTTGGTGGCAGCGGTGGGATACGAAATCCCAGATATCCCACAAACCCAAGTACGCGTCCGAGGACTCGAATATTCAATCCTGTGAAAAGTGAAGTGTACCAAATCAAATTGTGCATAGTATCCAGTATCCAGTATCCAGTATCCAGTATCCAGTATCCAATATCCAGTACCCAGTTGGCCTGAGGAAGGCCGTATACATACAGTTGCAGCTTATGCAGTCTCGGTATCCCGTCCCATTATCCAGTGTCGAGAACCCTGAACGAGCTAAACTTCATCCTGTGGTACCCAGTATTTCGTGGACATGTCCTACATCTACATATTACTGTGAGTCGTTTCCAACTTACATTTAACTTCAGTGCAACCTGCATCCGTGTGTCAGTGCATCCGTCGATTCAAACTATCATACTGTCAACACGTGTAATTAAGCATTTCCGAAAATTCCTAACATCCAGTCTGATTTAATATTTAATCTCGTTCATAATCCGTCGTCGTATCGGACCGCAGTCATACCTCTGCCCGTCGCCCACTCATATTTCCAGTCTAAACAATTAATTTATAATGTCTACTGATAACAAAATTACCGCTAAAGCCGGTACAAGCAGCGACTACTCGAATTCTCAGGAGACTCTCGATGTACGAGAGATAGATTTAAATGTCCTGTTGAGATTTGTCAAACCTTTCGACGGATCTAGGGAAACGTTGCAACCCTTTATTAATAACTGCAATAATGCAATGGCTATTGCATCCAACTTCCAAAAGCAAATCCTTTTCCAGTACATAGTTAGCCAACTGCAAGGCAAAGCGGAAACTGCCTGTTCAATCAAAGAATTCGACAATTGGAATCAATTAAAAGATTTTCTTGTTATCCAATTCGGGGAGAAGAAAACATACTCCCACTTGCTGATGGACTTACAGGAGTGCCATCAGGAATCAAATGAAACTGCGACTCAATTTGCGCTTCGATTAGAAACATGTCTTGCACAACTCCTGACTGAGGTCACCATATCCTGTCCAAAGAAAGGAGAACTTTCCGGCCGTACAGCCGCGATGCATGAAATAGCCTTAAACACCTTCCTACTAGGGCTTCATCCTAGATTATCAAACAGTGTCCGGGTTCGTAACCCAAAAACTCTCAACGAGGCTATTAATGTGGCAGCCTCGGAAGAGAAAATTTTCCAGTTTATGGTAAAGAAAAATCCCCGTCCGGCATCAAATCGTGCTAGTGTCCCATCCTATGGTCAACAAAACAAACAACAAATGTCTAACTTCCAGCAGAGGCCCCCATTTAAGCAGAACCAAAGGCCAGGTCCTGTTCAAAATTTACAACAAAACCCCAAGCCAACACTAGCTTGTAGGTATTGCAAAGAGGAAGGTCATGTTATCGAAAATTGTCAGAAAAGGGCCTTCTACAACAACCGTTACAAACGTCCTTTCCAACAACAACAATCACAACGTCCAATCCATACAGTGTCCGAGTTCGAAGAACAGGAAGTAGAAGGAGAAGTAGAAAGCGAACCGGAAATTTTAAACTAAACACCGACTCGAGAAGGTGCGACTCGAGCTCGTGTACTCCTATATCGAGCACCAATAAAATATCCAAGAGCCCACATCCGGCTATTAAAATCCCAGAAACTAAAACGTATAGCCAGGTGGTCAGCAATATCCTTGACCCCAGTCGTAAAAAAGATAATGATCTAGTAGCCAGCAATGTCCGTGGCCCTAGTGTTAATAAATCCAGCAATATAACGACCAGCAGTATCCTTGGTCCTAGTTGCGCGAAACCCGTAGTATCCAATAAATCCAGCAGTATAACGACCAGCAGTATCCTTGGTCCTAGTTGCGCGAAATCCGTAGTTTCCGACCCAAACCTGGAAAAGAAAAACAGTAAAGTGTATGAAATAAATTCCAACGTAAAGAAAATATGCTTACCTCATATCCTAGTCGAGACATCTGTATCCAAAACCCCGTTGTCCTTTCTTGTTGACAGTGGCTCCTCTGTTTGCCTTGTCAAGAAATCGTCCATACCAACAGTAACTAAACTTGAAAAAGAAATTATCCAACTCAAAGGTATTGATGCTGGTGATGAGCTCACTCACACTCTGGGAAGTGTCAATGTCCATTTATTTCCAAAACATAACTCAGTTTCATATAAATTTCACGTGGTAGAGAACATTAATCTCGAGCACGATGGCATCATAGGAACAGATCTATTGAAAGAAAAGGGCTGTTACCTTGATTATGCATCGGAAAAGCTTAAACTAGATAAACATACAGTCAAGTTAATTTTCACAAATCCGATTTATTCCATCCAACCAAGGACAGAGACAGTCATTGAATGTACTATTTCCAACCCTGAATTAAAAGAGGGTATAATTGTCGATCAACATATTTCCGACTCTTTACTCGTGGCAAATTGCATAGTCAGAGTGAAAGAAAACAACCGAGTTAACATTACGGTGATAAATACTTCCGAGGAACCAGTTGAAATCCACTCCGACCTCAAGCTATCCCTTGAACCTCTTGAACTATTTCCCATGTTATCCTTTTGTACGACGTCCGCCCCAAGTGTAGGACCCCGTACTAAAAAAGTACTTGATCAACTTCGCACAGATCACTTAAATGATGAAGAATCCAATTTGCTACTTGACGTGTGCGCACAATATTCCGACATTTTCCACCTGCCAGAAGACAAACTGACATGTACTTCTGCTATAGAGCATTCCATTGAAACTACCACCTCTAACCCTATTCACACCAAGACATATAGATTTCCAGAATGTCATAAGAGAGAAGTGGAAAACCAAATTAATAAAATGTTGGAACAGGAAATAATCAGCCCTTCAGTCTCCCCTTGGTCTGCACCCATATGGGTTGTACCAAAAAAAATAGATGCATCTGGTCAGAAAAAATTGAGAGTCGTGATCGATTACCGTAAACTGAATGATGTCACGATTGGAGAAGTTTATCCTATCCCACAAATTTCCGAAATCCTAGACCAATTAGGCCAAAGTAAATATTTCTCCACATTGGATCTTGCTTCCGGTTTTCATCAAATTAAAGTATCCGACGGAAAGAAAACTGCATTTTCCGTCCCTCAAGGACATTTTCAATTTAATAGGATGCCAATTGGGCTTAAAAATGCACCCTCCACTTTCCAGAAGCTGATGAACACTTGTCTTTCCGGTCTTCAAGGTACTAGATGTTTTGTTTATCTTGATGATATAGTCATATACTCGCATGATCTTCAAACTCACATTGATAACTTATCCGCTGTCTTTGAGAGAATCCGTCAGTTTAACCTGAAACTGCAACCAGATAAGTGCGAATTTTTACGCAAAGAAGTCGCATACCTTGGTCATGTCATCAGCGACGAAGGTGTAAAACCTAATCCCGACAAGATAAAGGCTGTTGCTGAATTCCCGATTCCTGAAAGCCCTAAAGATATCAAATCCTTTCTTGGGCTAGTATCCTATTACAGACGATTTATCCCTGATTTTTCCAAAACGGCAAAGCCACTAACATCGCTCCTTAAAAAAGAAATCCCATTCGAGTGGAAAAACGAACAGCAATTAGCATTCGACACTCTCAAAGAAAAACTTGAATAAAGCCGAATCCAACTACAGTGTCACCGAGAAAGAATGCCTAGCCATCATCTTTGGCACCAAAACATTCCGACCCTATCTATACGGGCACCGCTTCACGATCGTCACTGATCATCGACCCTTACAGTGGCTTTTCAACTGTAAAGATCCTGGTTCGAGACTGGTGCGCTGGCGCCTGAAATTGGAAGAATATGATTATGAAATCCTGTACAAAAAGGGCAAAGTCAACTGCAATGCAGACGCACTATCTCGTTACCCTGTAAATCCTGTACAAGACAATCTCATAGGAGGCAAACCCCTTATCCGTGGCAGCTCAAATCCAACACCGACTCCAAATCCTATTGACCCTCCTATTCCCGACGAAGACCTTATTCAACTTTTCGATCTAGATGTCAGTCCAGTAAACCCAGACCTAAATATAGATCTTGAAAATATCCTTCCATATCTTCCATCGCCTGTGACCGTAGATCCCACAGTGTCAAATGATTTCCTCCCATCTTCTGGAGCCGAACTCATCGAACTGGCCCCTGTAGAGTCGACACCTTCGAATACGGAAAACAATCCCATTAATAACGATGATTATTCTGACTTCCTGAGATTTACTTCCGATCCAAAGACCAATTCCAACACTGTCCAAAAAGAACACAAAGAGACTCTTTTGAAGTCACCTTATAAGATAATTCTGATTCCTACTTCACTCGACCTTGACGAATCCAATCCCTATATCACAGAAATCGTCCTAGATTCAGAAAATAAAAATGAAATCATTAACTCAGAAAGAGAACTCCATTCTTTCAAAAAACTCGAGTACAAGAACAAAATAATCTACTTAATGTTCACTAAAGTCAACCATTTTGACGAATCCTCTTATCCGGATATATACAAAACAATAAAAAATACAAGAGACGATATCCTCAGAGAAAGTGAAAAACCAACAGATATTTCCATTTCTGATTTCAAAAACCCTTTCTTATACAAAAATATACAATATCCTTACTTACCTTTTTCACAACACAGAAATCGTTGTCCACGTTTATTTCAATCAAATTATATATCCGTCACTAAGCGAAAGAGCTAAAATCCTCAAAGAGAATCACGATATCCCTATCGCTGGACATCTAGGCTCGTCCCGCATGTACAGTCGAATTCAGGAACAATTCTACTGGAAGGGAATGCGGAGTGATATAGAATCCTACGTTAAAACCTGCAAATCGTGCCAAGAGAACAAAGCCCTTCGGAAATTAAATAAAGCTCCTATGGAGATCACTTCCACCTCATCCGAAGCTTTCCAACGCGTTGCCCTCGACATAGTCGGGCCTCTTCCAGACTCTGGCACTGCCAAGTTAAAATATATCTTAACCATACAAGATGATCTGACCAAATACTCCGTTGCGTATCCAATCCGCAGTACTACTGCCGAAGAGACAAGTGACTGTCTCATTCATTTTATCTCATTGTTCGGAATACCCAAATCTATCTTAACCGACCAAGGTACAAACTTTACATCAGATCTCTTCAAAACCACGTGTCAGTTTCTCAAAATTCGCCAATTATGGTCGTCCCCTTACCATCCACAGACTCAGGGCGCCTTAGAGCGCAGCCATTCCACTCTAAAGGAGTATTTAAAATCCTTCGTCAATAGCAACCAAGATAACTGGCCTACCTACGTATATACAGCTATGCTAACCTATAATACAACTGTCCACTCAACCACCAAGTTCACGCCATATGAACTTGTTTTCGGTCACAAGCCGTTCTTGCCGAATTCCCTATATGATGCTCATTCTGGCACTACATATCCAGATTACATCAAAAAACTCCAACATAAATTCCGTCATTCAAGGAAAAAGGCCATGGAAAATATCGCCCAGTCGAAACAGTCTTCCAAAACCTATTATGATTCCCATACAAAAACACCTCCACAATACAAAAAGGGTGACTATGTATACCTGAAAAACCACCTCAGATTTAGGAAAGCCTTGTCCCCTTTATGGAAAGGACCTTTCCGTATAATAAAAGTAAATAACAATCATACCGTCACACTCCTAATTAATAGGAAACATGTCACACATCATTTCGATCAAATAAAACCAGCTGTTGTAACGTAAATCGTTTTTTTTTCCAACCTTTCAGGTGGGCGATAACCCAAGTGCATGGTACTGATAATTTCATTCACCCAGTCTCTGGAGAACCTGGAATATATTTCGACCACATGGGTCAAATGAAAATTCAAGGCGGCTACCTAGACGTAGTTATACCCATAGACGTTTCTTATATTAGGCCCCATATAAATAACCTCAATGAAGTTCTTGGAACTACCCGTTTCTTATGCCGTGATGTCCTTGACAACACGGAATGTCACAACATGTTAGAACCAATAACGGTGCGTTTTCATGATGCCATTAGAGACTTCGAGGCAATCGCTCATCTTATGCCAAACCCTGTTAAACGGTCTGCTTGGTTCGGTGGCATAGGCACCGTGTTCAAGCATGTGTTCGGCACTTTGGATCAGAACGACGCAGCCCGATACGACGACGCCATTAACCTCATACAAGGCGATCAAACTAAAATAGCTTCAATAATGAAAAATAATATTTTAGTAACAAACAGTGTTTTACAAAACTATAAAGACACTTTTAATGTAATTAATGTGAACGAAGCTAAACTTAAGATATCTCTTGATAAGATGTCTACTTTACTTAGTAATTTAACTCTCGTAAGTAACAAGCTGCTTTATAGAGCAGCCATTAACGATGTTTTTAGTTTATTAGAAAGTAGTTTATTAACCCTATCTTTTAAAATTGAAGATGTAGTTAATAGTATAGCATTAATCAGTAGTAATGTTCTGCACCCTTCTGTTATAACTCCTGCTGAATTGTATGAAGATTTGGTTAAGACTCACCATCATATACCGACCTCTAAACACCTTCCTATAGATTTGTATTTACAAAATATGAATACTCTTATAAACATTTCGAAACTATTATGTTATTATATGGACAATAAGGTTGTGTTTGTATTAAAAATACCACTAGTTAGAAATAAAATTTATAATCTGTACCACAGCATACCGTTACCTTTGCCTCACAACCTAAATCTCACTGATTCTTTTGTGATGATTGTGCCTACTTATAAGTATATAGCTGTTACTCTGGATAAAACACGTTATTCTAATTTCGACGACCTTCAACATTGCAAACATATGATAAATCAAAATTATATTTGTGAAATTTTTGTAATACACGATTCTAGCACTAATCCTATTTGTGAAATTGAAATATTGACGAAACCTATGAAAACTGTCCCTAAGCAATGTAATATCAAGTTCATTCATGGATATATAGATATATGGCAACCAATGAAAAATAGTAAATGGATTTTCACACAATCAGTACCCTCCAAACTATCTATACAATGTCACGAAAACATGTACGAATTAAATGTATTTGGTACTGGCATACTAACCTTGCCCAATCAATGTGTAGGTTTTTGTAAAAACACCCAACTTATACCATCAATCCCTGTGTACAGCATGAACATTACTCGTGTAGAGAATAATTTTAATATTATTAATGATAGTTGTTGTAATATGGAAAAATTCCTTAAAACAAGTGTGCCCCGTGATTCTCTAAATAATTATAATTTAGAAAAAATAAAAGAATTCCCAGAAATTCAAGTTAAACCTATTTTAAAAGACCTGGACCAAATGATAAACAGGCAACATATGGTGAAATACGGGACCCACTATTCAATTATGTTCTGGATAACCCTTGTACTTGTAATTGTATTCTTTTTTGTGTTTATGTTCAAGTTTGGTCGCAGTCGCTATTTGAATAATTATCCCCTTAACGCTGAAATTTCTCCTGAAAATATTAATGTTTCCACCCTTAGTACTCAAACTGAAACCAGTCCAGCTCCTCATCCGAGACTTCGTAATGACTTATAAAATTTCCTAACATAAACTTCGACTTTCAACCCCGAAGTTTATTCTTATGCGGGGGGTTGTTATACCTTTGATATGTAAGCTAATTGGCTTACAGGGCCGCTTGATCAGCAGCCCCCCCTCTTACAGATGTATTGCGCTATGACCGCTCTTAGTCAGTCCTTTTAGACACTTCATCCGCGCGGGTTGCGACCATTCTTAATTATTCCCTTTTTTTAAAATCAATAAATATCCGTGTCAATAAAGTTTTCTTTTTTTAAAAAGGCTCCCGAGAACCATCGTATAACAGTTCGAAACTAATACGAAGACCGAATGCTGTAGTTGTTACGTTGTTAGTGACCCAAGATCCGAATAAAAATATCTGTTTTCAAACCATAATCTGCCCTGGCCGGTAATCGAACCCAGGACCTTCGGTATAGCAGCCTGGATCACTAACCACTACACCATGTGTCCGTCGATTTTTTTATTGATTGAGATTCGTTCACTTGTCACTCCTACCAAATTAAAAATAGAGTGTATTCTGTATTTTATTTGTGTATAAATAACTAACATTAGGTTAAGATAAATGTAATAGTACCTATTACTTTTTTGGATCGTTGGTCCGTAATAAACGTTTAATAATAATAAATACCTAATTAAAAATATATTGGATTTAGTTTAGGTTCACGCGCCCATAGTTTGTCTTTCCTGTAATATTTCCCAATAAGTAGGCACCACTTCCTACCTGCTCTGAGTGGTGTTCGGATACTCTATAATAATATGAAAATGTGTTGGGAAGCTAGAAGCCAACAGGTGGCGGCTTACTATAACCCTCATAGAGATTTGTCGAAAGCAACAAACTGCATAATAATGGCAATATGCATTTTAATATGGAGGACTATTTCCAGAAGTGGCTTACGGGTTGATGAATAAATTTTATTTTGATGATGCGAAAGTTTTTAACTGAAAAAGATATATTTTGTGCAGTGCAGTCAATCCGCTGAGGCGGATGGATGGACCAAATTCAAACATTTTATAGTGCGCCATATATGTATTAAGGAGAATTAGGTATTCAGTACAATTATCCACCACCGGGTTGACTTCTAGAAAAGTCTGAAGGAAATAAAGATACTTAATTCCGATTTCGATGTCTCATTATGCGTTATCCTCTCCAATTTATACATTTATTGATCTGGCTGACTTCGTTAAGACAACTTGTGCAATAAAATAAATTTTTTCAGATCGCGAAATTTGGATATTAGAGCTATTCATGGCTGTAAGAAAGTAATTTCACGAAATTTCCCGTAATTCTATCACAGAATTGGAAAAGTTTGAGTGAAAAGACTTTGAGGTCGAGAACTAAATGTTGGTAATTAATGTTATAGAGAGGAAACTTTTTCCTATCACAATATCATTGAACAAAGATTATCTTGACCGCAAATTTGCCACACTGTAATCATGATAAAGAACTTGTTTGGGACTAAAGTTAGAACAAAGGGGCCAACTTCATTATTCACTGTTTGACATTTATTTTGGGTGTTCTTTGATTTGTGTTTGGGAAGGCTTCCTGTTTATTAGCTTGTAATTATATGCCACTTGTTTGTTCGGGTTTTGGTGTGATGCGAGATTAGCAACACAACTAAAATCTAAATACTACCTATTTAGATTGATTGTTAGAGTTAGATAGTGTAGTTACATACAATAAATTTCCACCATGTATACTGTATACGTATATAGGTACTACGTATATGTATATACGTACCTACTAAACTCATCGTGTATCGAGGTCCATCGACTGTTCGGCTGGTATGCTTGCTATTCGTTAATCAGTGCCAGCCACCGGCACGCCGCGCGCCGCGCCGCCGCTGCCCGTCGCTGGAGGGTTACTCTATACTGACGAAAAACTAACAAACGAGAGCAGCTGTCGTGCAAACGGCACGTTAAATACGACGAGGTAGAGTCGTGGCTCGCGCAGCAGTGCTCCGAAACTTCGTTTTTCGTCATGTACCCCCCTGCTGCTACGCCGCCGCCACCGCGCGAGGGCCGCGAGTTGGATACAGAAAATATTATAAATGTTAAAAATCTTATTTCGACCTTACCATCCAAAGACAATAAATATTATTATTATGTACATCATCGGCACTAGTTCTACGAGGAGGTTAAATTCGTAGGGACAGAATGGATAAGCGTAGCTTTATAATTTCACAGATAGCTATTTCGACTACCTACTACAGCTTCAAGTGTAGTTCAAGAACCATTAAATAAAATTAGCTCGAATTGAACTCTTCAATTCGGAACTTTGTTATAGGTACGAATGAAGAAGGTTACAAAGGCAAAATGTCACGCTTAGGAATCCCCTACTCCGCCTATGAAGAGTTTGCGAGGCTGGGATTTACATGAAAATCCGGCTGCGAACAAACATCGGCCGCCCAACAATAACTGTTAGATTTACGGCGTGAGAATCGTGTCCGGGAACTTTTGATATTTATGAGAACGCCGCGACGCTCCGTGCTCTGACTTTCTTTGTGATATAATTTGAAAGCTTTCCGACATCCCTTCTGTACATTAGCTTATGATCAATCCCACATTTAAGAGTCAATCTATGTAATAAACAAAATTATGGCCCTGTAAGCGTGCGATCAGCAGATGCAAACAATACTTCTCACTTACGATAATATCGGATTTATAGGCCGATTCGTCTCTAGGTTCTGTGTTATTGAATAACAAACAAATAGGTCTTCTGTCTGGGAAGTAGGGATGATTCGACCTCTATAAATAACATTGTTTGGAGAAACATTTTCTTATTGTTTTTCATCTGGAGTAGGACAATATTTCGTTTTATATCTGCTGAAAAGGGAATTAAGAGTGGGAGTGATTATTTCGTTATAGTTTAGTTATTTGTTCAGATATTCATGAAATAAAACATCCCACATTGTTCAGAAGTAAATATATGAAAATAATTGCTTTTATATAACATACTTGCCTTTTTAATCAACTAATTAAATTTTAATAACTCTATAATACTTATGTGAAATAATCAAATAGTTTGTTCAGGCGACATCTTTTCTGATTCTGAAGATACAATTTTCTCAATCTTCTCATCGTGGCCTTGTGGTTCCAATTTAGCTCTGAAACACGGGGAAAACATACAAGATTTTTTAAAATTCTAAAACAAAATTCAGAGGAGTTGCCATTTTTGTTCTAGAAAATTTACTTAATCACTGTCTTTTTACATTTACTTTTTTTATGGCACGGTATTTACTTATCTATAAAGTTAACATAAAAATGTATTGCCATACTATAAGTAATCTTCTTTATTCTAATTAAGATTGGTGCAACAATCTGCATAATAATACACTCACGAGCAATGAAAAAGTTCGAATGAGAATATCATCAAATAATTACTCCTAAACGACGCCGCCTGCGTCTGGTGTCGACATTTTGTAAGTAGAACTTTTTCATTACTCGTAAATATACCTAACATAAAGTAAATAGAAAACGTCGTCTTACGGGTGTTTTTCCTGGAAGCGGCTGGGCACTAGGAAGCAGTTGGACTCGCGGTACGTGACGTCACGCTTCTTGCTGCACGGCCACGCCAGGCTCCACGCGTCGTTCTGCAACAAAATTGGTTCAGCAGGCGTTTGGTAAGCTTTATAAGTACCTACCGCGAACTTGTTTTGACAAAGATTTTCGATTTTGAATGTTCGTTTTGTCTTCACGATAGGGCCCCTATATCTTGTCAAATTAACATAACGAAATTTTTTGTAAGAATGAATAAAAAGTATTACTACTCGTAAGTTTTGTCCAATTACCGTTTTAGCTCCATTGAATTTCTTGTGTTGTTTCTTTGCCTTAATGCTTGCTTGTCGTTTTGCTTCTCTCAGTTGCTCTACCTGAAAATACAGTTAATTTCAATTTAGTTCCTCACTTCGTACCTAAATCGGATTAAAATATGAATATACTTAATAAAATATTGTAATAACTTAGATTCTATGTACTTTCGGTAGGTTAATTTAAATTTACCTTCACGAAGGTAACTAGTTGTAGGTAAACGCAAACAATAAATATGTAGGTATACTACTGAAGCCTATGGGCCTCCTCCAAAACTAGACGGTTATATTCATAATCTCCTCTTTTCGCAGGCGGGTTGGATATATCACAAAATACAAACACAACTTAAGACTTGAGGCCAAAATCCCTGCCTCGGCTATAGGGATCGAACCTGGGATCGAGGAACAACAGTTACATTTACTAACGACTGAGCTATACTGTCTTCGTCGCAGAATTGTAGGTTTAATATAAATGCTAGAGTACGAAATTGGAGAATAAAACAACAAAGAACTTTAAATACAAACTTACAATTTCGTCTTGGTAAACGAAATACGTCGTTTCTTCCACGTCGGGTCTGGAATTAAAGTTAAAACATCGTTAGCTCCAAGTTCTATGCTAATCACTCTTTAACTAGCGATGCTCTTACAAGTTAGTGCTCTGAGTAGCTAAGTTTAATTTTGTATAGTTCTTGTAAAGTGACATCTAGAGCCATGGGGTACTGATTGCCTAGAGGGCAATGAGAAAAGCGAGACTTTTCTTACATTAAAAACCGGCCAAGTGCGAGTCGGGCTCGCGCACAAAGGGTTCCGTAGCAGCAATTAAATCAACCTATCTCAAAAACTATATACTTTGATCAAACCAAAAATCGTTGAAAGAGTTAATTAGCATGCATCACCTCAATTTTTTTTAGAATTTTATACCCCGTAGTTATAAAAATAGAGGGGGGGGGACATACTTTTTACGACTTTGAGAGCTGATATCTCAAAAACCGTTCACTTTAAGAAAAATGTTTTTTAGAAAACTTTATATCATTTTAAAAGACCTTTCCATTGATTCCCACACGGGTATGTACATCGAAAAAAAAAATTTCATCCCTCAGTTACATGTATGGGGGGCCCCACCCCCAATTTTTTTTTTTACTATTTAGTGTCATATTTTTGTAGCGGTTCATACAACACATATTCCCATCAAATTTCATCACTGTAGTACTTATAGTTTCCGAGTAAATCGGCTGTGACAGACGGACAGACGGACATGACGAAACTATAAGGGTTCCGTTTTTGCCATTTTGGCTACGGAACCCTAAAAAGGGATTTTCAATCACCATACCATCTCTATAATAAATATTTTAAATGGAATATCAGAGACTTGGTTAATATTTGAAGGTTTCATCAGCGGTGGTAGCTCAGTCAGGTAAGCGCCCGCTTTTCAAACCAGAGATTCGGGTTCAAATGCCGCGCTGACGTCTTACGGTGAAGGAAAGCATCGCGAGGAAACATCTTAGAACATCTAGCTGTGTGAAACCACCAACCCGCAGTCAAGCGTGGTGATGTCATCGCAACTCATCACGTCACCCTTCTAGGGCATAGGTCTCCTTCCAATGAAGGAAGGGCTTATTTAGGCCTTGTCCACCACGCTGACCTAGTGTAGAGAGTGGGGACCCCACCACAAGCAAGCTTTCAAGTGAGTTGTCGGGTAAGTGATAGCCCGACTGTCAGATATTTTCTAGCTGCCCAAAGGCCTCTGACCAGGCTTTACGGCTGCTATGGCTATCATTTAACTTCAAAAGTTTCTCCAGCCTTCAGACTTACGCGGAGACAGCGAGCCGTATCTGCAGCCCTGACTCCAGGATCATGGCGTGCGCGTCTTCCAGAGAGATGGTGGAGGTGTCGATGTCGTTGATGCTCCTCAGCACGTCGCCCGGCTTGATGCCCGCGTGCTCCGCGCGACTGTCTTCTTTCACCTGAAGGAGGAAGGGGTTTTGAATGGCTGGTGTGGTATGACTTGTAGACGCTGGAGAAAGGATGTGTTGTTCGGGGATTGGGGGCATAATCTTCAAATCTGGGGGTTTATACGTGAAGTGTTTTGTTTGCAATGCGGGTCAGGACGTTCATTGCATGGTCTTTTTACAAAACTACAATGTTCCTAAATTGCCTCCTGTACTGAAAACCTTTTTCATCTATCAAATATCTCTATGTTATGAGTTAATGACTAGTGACTTTACCCATACCTATAGTCCACGTGAACACAACACATCTACAATTTGAACTCTAAAAACACAACCCCCTAAAGAAGCACAAACTAAAGAGCATAAGCTAGTCCGCTATGCATTGGGATGCTGCTCAACAGTCCGCACGTATAAAAACAAACACAATCGCTACTTTAAGTTTCCTTGCAGTGGTCCTCAAACTGTATGTCTAACCCGCGTCTTTGTGCAGCGGGGAGTCCCCAGGGGCGCACAACTGAGAGCCACCGACTGTATTACTTTACTTTTCGTATTTCGACGTCGCCGGCGGTATAAAATTGTCGTAGTAAAAACTCTTTCTGAGGTTGAATTTTCCACAAATTGTAGTATAGTATTCGACTTGTAGGTTGGTTGGTAAGCTGTGTAGCTACCTGGGTTTTTTTTAAGAATTTAAAACGTACATTATTATGATCAAAGATATCAAGTGTATGTCATATTTAACACCAAACTGTGATTCACAAATGGATTCGAAAAGTACCTACATACATTATAAACTAATATTGTATATTTTATTAACTGCATGTTTATTTGTAAGTATTAAGACTTCGTTCCTAAAGATTAGATTCAAAAACTGTTTCAGCATCATAAACCTAAATTCGGAACTAAACAATTCCCTTTGAAAGCTAGTCTTACAAAGAAATACTTCGCAATAATGTAGAGCTAAAGTAACACCTCTTAGATAGCTCCATATATTTTTACAGTAAGCGTGGTGCCGTATAATGCGGTCTAAGTGCTCTAAATCGAATCTCTGGGGATGGTCCACTGAACGTGCTAAGACCTGGATATATTTTAAACATGTAGATAGATAGAGATAGGTACACTATAAGTGCCTAGGTACAAATGGAATTCTGTTGTACCTACATAACTTTCTTATCTATTATCCGCGACAAAGGAAGGTTGGTAAATTTTCTTTTCTTTTTACATGTGGTTAGTACCTACACAGAGATTCTGACGGATGTTCGTTTTCATAAAGCTACAAAACGTCCATAGAAAGCGGATAATTAACTTATTTTGTTGTTTTAAGATTTGTTAGCGTAAGTTAAAATTGTTATTAACATTTTCTGTGGATATTTATATCAGCAATAAAATGAAATTGAAATTAAAAAAAATTAAAAATACACAAACCAATTTTACAAATTGGTGCCTTGAATAGCACAGTGTAATGTTAATATCTGGAGTGGGAGCCACTCGCAAAAGACCCATTCCCATTTTAACATCTGGAATCTAGATTCTACACATACTTTCCTGAAATCTAGTTCTCTCATGAGGATTACATATATTGCTGCAAGACTGTCTTACCTAATCACAAGTTTTTGATTATCTTTTCAAAGAATAAAATGAGTCTATCTTCACAACATTATCAAGTTTATTAGTATGTAGATAGAATGTTTCGATGAATCATGAACAACAGGTTGAATGAGTTTTATTTATAGGATCGTTTGAATTAAATAATAAAATTAAGATTGACAGACGTCTTTCATTCTTCATTATCATAAATCACCAGCCAATGATTCGAATACAACATAAAGATCTAATTGTGTTCAAAGTTCTCATTCATTGATCATTGATAAATTGTTTGAATGTGATACGTACAGTATATTACGAACGGATATTCGTATAGGTACTTACCTACATACCTATGTATTTTGTGTCTTTTGAAGCAGTCATGTCGAATACTTTCTACTGTAACTAAAAAGTATGTACTTACAGTAGGTACATAGTAGTAGTAGTAGTAGGTACATAAGTTCATCTTACAGTCCCTGATTTGATACACAGTGAGAACAATGATTTGAATTTGAATAATGGATTCAGTAAAACCTAATTGCTTGTGGTAAGTAATTGACTGGTTAAGGTCCCTGAAACCAGACAAATTAAAAATCTATAGTCTCACCCACGGAGTTGACGTTAGGTTTCGAAGAGTTACTTAAGTGTATCTAAGTACCTACCTGATACAAAATATAACTTTCATGAAATAGAATGCAATAAAAATAAACTTACACAATCTCAAAAACTTACATAAGTGATTCTGAGTGGCGTGTTGTAGTAAATGCCGCCGGCCAACTGGAACCCCCATATGGTGTCGTCGAAGTTAACCCTCTCGTGCACGCCGACGTTGGTGGACTCCCAGGAGGGCCGGGCGCGGGCCTTGCGCAGCTCCTCCTCCAGCGCCCAGGGCAGCTTCATCTGCATAGCCGGTGAAGGGTTAATGTTCTGAGTATAAGCGAAATAGGCGTAGCCGTTGAAGGGTTAATGTTCTGAGTACATATTATACCAAAATAGCCATAGCCGTGGAAGGGTTAATGTTTTTGGAAGCGATGTTGAAAGTGAGTGATTGAAGTATAATGAAATGAGAGCGGTAAAATTTACCTTATTGATGAACTATGTAGTAGAGCGGTATTCAATAGCCGAGAAACATGCTTGATTTTATTTCAAAGTTTGTGTTTATTTGCATATTGCAGACATGACTTTAGCAAAAACGAATGAAACAATAATAATATTGATGTAGACTAGCGACGAACAAACTCAACTTACATTTTTAATTTTATCATCCATTTTGTTGTTTACTTCTCAGAGTATTTCAGAGTTCTCGACGCAAACACTGTTTGCGTCGACTAACTCATGAATAATCAATTAAAACTGCCATCACCTCTCAGAAACAAAAACAATGTGATGCACTGAGGGAGGGGCCGAGACTCTAATTGGTCGATAAAATTAAAATATACTCCGTGTACGTATCGAAGACTAGTTACTACGTGAGTAGGTACCAAACGCAGTGGAAAACTAGGACTCGTTGAAAAACTCGACTCTTTAAAATCCAATCACAAAATACAATGTTTCAGATAACAAAATTAAAATAATGATATAAGCCAAACTTATAAGTCTCACACTAACAAAATAAAAGTATCTATATAATCGTAATATATAATCAACACTCAATACACTCGCACGAGTGATGAAAAAGTTCCAGTGTGAAAATCTGCTGATGTTATCTGCATTATTGAAGTCGGCTGTCCAATTTCAAAACACAGTAACAGCCAAGAGACAAAATGTTCAGGAGAGCCAAAAAACGTTTTTGTCCCTTCATTTCAATGCCCTGGTAAAACTATGATACATATCTAAACGAATGTAAGCTTAAAAGAACCGGCAGAACCTAGGCTTTACATACAATACTATTTCATTTAAATATGACTAATATTGTTGCTGTAATGCACAAAAGAAAACACTAACTAGGTTTTAAATGGTTTTCTCACCCTAAAACCGCCCTCACTGACCATTTTATAACCTAGTAAGAGCCATTATTGTGTAATTTAAGACAAGTAAAGTATATTGAAATTGCAATAATAACGTAATAATTTATATGTTTTTTATTTTTTTATATGTTTTGGATCATTCACATAATATAAATCAAATTTTGCAGCACTTTTACACGACCGCACTAAGTAATAGCTGAAATACCGGCATATTTTTAAGTTTTATCTAAATGAACCAAATCACCATATTAAGAAGGCATGTCTGACACGAACATTACTTATCATCATCATCATCATCATCACGACCCATTACGTCCCCACTGCTGGGGCACGGGTCTCCTTCCAATGAAGGAAGGGTTTAGGCCTAGTCCACCACGCTGGCCTAGTGCGGGTTGGTGGACATTACTTATGGCTGCCATAAATTAGACAATATTTCCTAAATTTTGAGCTAAAATTAGTTTACAATGTGAGTTTTTTTTGGTTTATGCAAAATAGGGCTAGTAGAAAGGTTCTGAAGAGAAAGGTCTCTATGGCTTTTATAAAGAAGACAAAATTTCCTTATGTTCTACTTTTAATTCACCTCTCTAGGTCTCATTGGTTCAAAGATACAGGTTCTGAAATATCTGATATTTTTTCGAAAAAAGTGTTTGTAATAATGTAGGTATGCCATTTGTGACTTACTAAAATTAACGGGTAAAAATTGACCTTTGCTGACCATTTCAAAACCTAGTAAGCGCCATTGACAATTTTAAAACCTAGTAAGTCATTTTCACTTACTGTGTTTTAAAATGGTTGGTGGCTCTTACTGTGTTTTAAAATGGTTTTCGTGGCATTTTTGATTTCGCAGGGTGGAGTTACTAGGTTTTTAGAAATTTTATTTTCGTTTCTAAGCCGTTTTTTGATATTCTGACAATGCAGGAATGTGCGGAATCGCGTAAAATAATGTATAAATCAAAGACCCGTTTTTTTTTAAGTTGGCGCTTACTGTGTTTTGAATTGGACAGCCGAAGTACATTTATGATCTCATAAGAATATTCTTCTTCTTCTTCAATCTCGCTACTCCTCCGAGGAGTGTGGGGCTGACACCATAAGAATATTAGCAACTAAAAATGTTTATAGGCAAAACACCCAGTAACTGACCATGTGCCAGTAACTGACCACCTTCCTCTTCAACTCCAATAAATAAGAAATATAGCCAAGCAGGGCCACCTAGTGAACATCCAGTCTATTTTGTGGTTCATTGAGAGCATTACTGATACAAAAGATTTTGCCAGCCGCCAACAGATGGATAGTGAGCGATCGAAAAAGTTCAGATGGCGCGCGAACCGATTAAATTGCAGTTGTGACTAACGTATTTGTTAAGGTAAGTGAATTTTTAGATCGTAAAATTTACCATGAAAAAAATTGAAATCATTGAAAGAAAAAATTATACTATATAGATTTAATTATAAAGATTACGTTTTTGATAAGATTCAGCTTGTTATTTCCCGTTTTATTGTTTTTAATGGGGTGGACAGTTACTGGACGACAAAACAGCGATTTTCCAATAACTGACCACCTATGTCGGTTATTGGGATTTTTGGTTGAAGCTGAATTTAGGCAAAATAAGTACGTAATATTAAAGCTCATATGTGCCATTTTCTTGTGTCAAAATATGAGCATTCTATCTTCACTCCTTCCATTTACTGACATAGGTGGTCAGTTATTGGGTAAATTGGTGGTCAGTTACTGGTATTATTATATATGATATATTTTTACAGCTTTCAGCGAGATGAAGAAGCGCCAAGATAGCAAAAAAAGTATAGAAAAGGCAATTCCACTTGTCTGAGACAAACTAGGATCAACAAGACATTCCAAAATAATTCAGGGTGACATGCAAGCACCTTTTAAAATACTTATAGAGAATTCAAACACAAAGTCCAAGTTTGTTCCAGATTCGGTATTAGCTGACGAGGAAGATAAAAACGCTATCAGCCTAGGATAATGTGGATTCTCCAGGATAAAGACAGATGTCACCATTTTTCCTTAAAGATAATCCTTGGAGCAGTCCCTTCAAGAATGCAAGACCAGGAGACAAATGGCTTTCACCATCTCACTCTATGAAAAGATACTCAAATGCTATCTTCAGAACAGCTGAAGGCGTACCTAACCAATGCCAGCGCTTGTGAACCAGATGAAATTGGTTCCCCGAGCACAAAAGCACTTGGCGAACAAGACCTCAATGACGCTATTAATGACCCAACCCCAATATACGTTACCGACGAAACGCGCCTCCACATTTTTCGAAAGACAGGCAAAGCCACTTCAGCAAAATAGGAAAAAGAAAGCATCACTACAATGCTAGCACCCTCAGCCGGTGCACCAACACGCCCTTCAATGGCATTATGAACGGCTAGCGGATTTCAAACAGAACGGTAAAATTGGCACACAAGAAATGGGGCATTCTTCTATAAGTTGTTACCACGACGAACACCCCAGCCATTTGGAACCGATACCACAACTCCGGAATCCACTGGCAACGCTATACTATCATTGACAGACACATTAGTCCAGCAGCGGAAAATGCAGAAAGTACAGCGATGTTCTGCTTCAGTGACGCCTCTTCAATGAGGCAAATATTCCCTGTCCCCCTTGCAGAAATGACTACTCCTGTCTTTGGCCAAATACTTACCTACGAAAGCACGTTTCAACAGCATCCTAAATATTCCAGTTGAATCCTCAACAAAGTCATTGAAATCCCGTTCGTCAAGGCATCCATCTTTGTATCCTGAAAAACCAACCCCCAATATCTGATTCGGGCATAATTACAATGGCTAGGCTCAATGACTCTTTTAGCCGCACTGAAAGTCTCTGGGTGGGGTTTCAGCAATAATGAAAACCATCTGTCTCTGGTCCTACATCCTTGAAAGGACCGGCGGGGAAAGGGCCTACTTTTCCGGCGGAGAATTTATGTTTTCCCAGGCCGACAATACAATCTGCCACGATTCCTCCTCCTCATCAGTTGATACCGAATATGGAAAAGACCGGCTTTAGCGCTTGGATTCGCTACTTTATATTTAAGAAAATGCTCGTTTCTGGCACCATGAATGCTTCATGGGCCTGTCCCACTGATCCTGGCTTGTTCCGGACAAACAAAATCGCCCTTTCTGTGACTTATCTGAAGGTACTACATTGGGGCCACTTAATCTCCCTGAAAGCTGTAAATTTAAAATGCGTGTTCACTATGTGCATGTGTGTTTATTCCTTTGTTTTTAGTATTTAACAAAAATGCATTAACTTGTGTTTTTAATAAATAAATGGTTGATTATTAGGATAATATATCATTTAAATTATGCATTAATCTGATTAATTAATTTAATGCACTTTTCAGTTAAGAAACCTTGAGCAAAAGTGATGTGTCACACATTAAAAGAGACCAGAGGATCGGTACTATTACATGAAGTAATCAAATAAATAAATAATAATAAGATTTAATCATAATTCCATTTTTAAACCATTTTAAATTGGTGGTCAGTTACTGGCATCGAGTGTGGTCAGTTACTAGATTTTAGTGGTCAGTTACTGGGAAAATCACTACTTTTTGTTTGCAAAAATATATAAAAAAATTAGTAACTTCTACATGTTTGCTATTTACTCAGGAATGTAGCTCAGTTATTCTAGTTTCTAAAACAAAAATCGAATTTAATAAGCGATAAGAATTGAGCCCGCTACAGATAAATTACTGGAACAACTCCCTTAAGGTGGTCAGTTACTGGGTGTTTTGCCCTATTGTGTTCAAATTTTATATTAAGGGCGTCTTGCACAACAAAGTTAAATTAAATTAAGACAAACTATTTAATTTTATTTAACTTTGTTGTGCAAGACGCCCTTAACGTTTTAAAAAATGGTTACCATTTGGTGACGGCATTTTCGGGTAAGTAGAACTTTTCCATTGATCGCGATTGTATTATATTCGCGGAAGTAGCTGAGGATGCGCAAAAACTATGCCGATTTAACAAGGCAGCTAATAAGCGTCAAAAAGAAGTGTCGCTCCCTCGCCAAACTGCAACATTCAGCGATATGAACCCGCAGCCCGCATGCCATGAATACATATGGCATGTTTCGACCCTTTGGAAGAAAAAATATACACTTCGTCAGTTCGTCACCATCCAATCCATGCCAATGACGCAGAAAATGTAAGTGGGCGCTCTCAATAACCGCAAATGGCAAAAAATAGTACTGTCGGATGTCATTTGAATGATTGGTATGTTTTTTTTCGGTTGCGCGAAATGTAACTATTGGGTGCGGGATTTTTTTCTCGAATTAAGGGATAAGTAAGTTTTACTTAAGTGTATCTAAGTAAAACTTACTAAAATTTCCATAGATTCTTAGCCTTACCAAAAAACCTTAGACAGTATTTAACAGGTGTTTAGGGCTGCCAAATTTCATTTTAAACACTTATTAAACAGTGGTAAAAGTTTTTTGCGGTAGTACAGTTACTATCTAAACTATTACCATTACATTACTTAGGTTCCGACTGTTTTTTAGATTCAGAACAACAATGTTGTAGTATAGTATAAATAATATTTTGCACAAACTGAGAGAGACGTTGTTGGAACTGTGGACTAAAGTTGGACAGGGATCCATTATGTAATGTTTGTGTTTTCCGAACGTCACATGAAAAATATTGTTCCATAACTTTCCTGTTCCGTATTGTTTTTCAATTTCCTCTGAAACCGTTCTGTTGAAAAATGTTTGAGCTGTCTACTAGATATAAATAAGTTTATATCTAGGTAGCAGATATAGTAGTTTCTTAAATACACAAACAAGACACAGTCTAATAAATACACTTGTACGGGCAAAGAAACAGTTCCACTTACAAAATACAGACACCAAATAGACCCCATTTTTTAAATATTTAATAGGATTTTTTTATAAAATATTTAGTTGGTTATATTCTGATGCGCCGTTAAATGTACTTAAATATTGCAGAAGGCGCGTAATTTGATGATTTTCTCAATGGAACTTTTTCATTGCCCGTGCAATTTATTTTGAAGGAAATTTTGTGGAAGATGTTAGTACTTACAGTACCTCAGTGTCAAATTTCATAAATCATGCCACAGTCATTTTCTCGAAAAACATGGACGGATACAAACGATCTAAGTAGGTAAGCACTAACGAACAATGAAAAAGTTCCACTGAGAAAAGTACCAAATTGTTCCTAAACGAAAAACTTTAGCTTAATGACACCGTCTGCAGTATTGAAGTACTTACATTTATTTAAGAGCGCACCAGAATATAACCAACCAAAAAATAAATATTGTATTAAAATTTTAATAAATTGTATTAAAAAAATTGGGTTAGGGCATTGAGTGTTGGAAATTTTGTAAGTGAAACTTTTTCATTGCTCGCGAGTGTTTGAGTAGGAAAAAAGGAAAAAAGTAAAAAAATGGCGTCAACGACAATGTTCTACCCCCATCCGTTTATTTGTAGTCTATATTTAAAGTGAGATTGATCTTCACGATGACAGCACGGAATCCGTGATTGGCAGTACTAAATATATGGGCGGGCTGGATCGATCGCTATTTAGTCGAGATAAATAAACATCAACACTTGGCATTGCGTTTAAACTGGAGGGCTGTACTGCTTCTTGACGAAATACCTACATACGAAGTTTTGAGGAGCTGTAACTCAACGTGTTAGAATCGAGATTAGCTCAGCAATGATTCGAAATATAGTTATTGTGAAGCCAGAGTTACCGCCCTATGCAAAATAGAGAACTTACGCTGTGAGTGGTGGTGTTGACAAATAAATAGTTCGGTTGTAAATTATTAGCTGATTTTTCAGCTACTGCTGTGTAATTGTGCATAGGCCTCAATCAAGGTGTCCAGTTACTACCACCTATACAGGGTGTTAATTGTACTGTTAAACAGCAAAAGTGGTTCAAATAACCCCCTGAGTCATCCTCTTTCGGCTCACTATAATATCCTGGTATAACTGCATGTAAACTTTCACACACTAGCCACTTAAAATTTTCATAGCACTTAAAAGTTTGGAACTGTTAGCCTGCTCTACTCCATAAAATAGCTATTACACGATGAGCAGTTATGATATACTATTATACTATTGTTGTGTCTGTAACTAAGTATTAAAAGCGAGAAATATATTATTTTTCATATCTACACTTCGTCAAATGAATTCCCTTTAAGCAAAGTCTAGCTTTCATAATAAAATTATGTAATAACGTTTAATTACAGTTCTGTTTATTTATTTAAATAGAAACAGCTATATTTAAGTACTAGTCGATTTAGGTTTGCTAGAATCATAATTGAAGATCTCTGGAGACTTAGATATAGTGGTTATAATAGAGATGTGGTATCTGGATTCCTGTAAAGGGATATTCAAGACTAGTCCCTCGGTAGGTTTCATTGAGATACTTAAGCTCATTTACGTAAATTTTTACACGACTAGGATTCTGAAATACACTTCCCTCATAACTTCAAATCAACAAAAAACGGTTATGGAATAGTTTTCCCTAACGATGTAGGTTATTTGATTTGATTTTGGTTTTGTATGTCGGGTACATTGGCCAACCGAAAGCAAGTTCATAATATTATTTCACCCTGCATTATTTTTGTGTCGTAGCATGTGACATTAATAACGTTAAACCGGTCTCGCTCGCCCGCTGAAACGCCGATGGCTGTTTTGAACTTTTCGATTAATACCCTCAATTTGGGTAATATTTTATTTATAGATATTCTGCATTATGTCCTATTATAGCTTTCACTTGTATGTTATATTAATGTATATTATATTGTATTTGGTTAGTATTGCTATTTTAGTATCACATATATTATGTATTTATTATATTGTGTACGCCTTGGTACCTACTCATGGATGGGAGATAGTCACAAAGGACGCGACTGAAAATCAGTGCCGCGTCAGGTGGGTGGATGCCACCTCACTTGAAGCGGTGTAAGCTGAGGCGCGGGCCTTTTCGGTGCTGGACAACACACACCGTTATGTTGTATGCCTGTTATGTGTAAAATTAAGTATCTACCTATAAGTTTAGTCATATAAGTTCTTTTGTTTTATTTGTTGTTTGCTGTGTGTATTTCCTTGTGTATTTTTGGTGTGTGGTGCTGGTCACCGAATAAATAATTTTTATCTTTTATCTTTATCTTTATCTTTAAATCCGCACTGACTCTGATGCAGCAATTTCATTTTCTATTAAATCTAACAAAACCCTAAACAATAACTGAACTATCCAATTTCGAGAGGCGAACTGTTGGGATTTCCGCCCAGATGGGAGGCCCCGGCTGACATTCTGCTAAATATATTATTTATATAATTATAGCGAAACCAAATAATATAATTAAATTAGATACAGCATAGACTAATAATTAGTGTATTAGTCTATGGGTACACTGAACAACTTCATTCCTATCAACTTGTTTGAACCAAACTAGTCAGAGCATTATTACCAATATCAGTCAAGAGAATGGTCCACCGCTGGACATAATAAAAGTTATCAGTCAAATAAAAACGTATACGTCCTACCTCTATGTATACATTATTATTTTTATAAGCTCAGATCGAATTAATATTTCAATCTCTTTTTAACAGCATGTGGATTGGATCACGCACTCGGGAATGTCCCGCACGGGTTCATTGAAGTATTGCTTGTAACGTGTGGAATATGCAAGCGAGACGCGGGAAAATGGCGTGCAATCCCGCGTGCGGGATGAAATCTGCATGCGGTTAAAAACTGCCTAAGATACACAACATCTTCTCAAAACAGTCGCATGGCAGTGGCGTGTCGGGATGATGTTTAAACAGCAGACGTGCCCCCTGTTGGCGGGTTAAGCGAGTGAAGTTTATGTTTGTATTCCGTCGGAAAACTTGTCATAAATATTGGGATAGCTGCTTGTCTCCCGAGTGAAGTAAATCAAGTTACTATGTTGACTGTTCTATTGTAGTTGTAACTCGATCCGATGGTATGGTATTTATGAACAACTTATATTTGGTTGGCTGTAAGCGCAATCAATACTCCTTGTTTTTGATAATCCTTAATCGGCCATGAAATTGCTATTCTATAAGTATTCACTATAATACTGACAGGCTAAATTTTTTATAGTTACAAACCTTATAGCACTTATAACCTTATTAAAGTCATATTATGGCCTCGTCTATGGCTTGCTCTGTAATACCATTTACCGACTGTTTAAAACAATAATAATAGCATATTTAATACTTCTTACTTTCTGATAATCAGGCAGGAATGAGGAAGAGGCAAATTCGCATATTTTTGCAATGTTGCTGCCGGGTCATCTTGTCATCTCGCAAGAGATATCGGATATAGGATATCGGGGATGAAAATTTTTATTTAACGGTGAACGCGCAATACTGCGGGCTCACTCTCTAAATCGACGAACGGACGAACTGGAATTGGCACGCTTAATGTAACGAGATAGAGTCGAGGTTAACGCCGCATATTTGTTGTTTCGAAGTTTCGGAGCGTTACCACTGCTCTATCTCGTTGAACACATTAAGCGTGCGGATTGCGTGACCATTTTCGTTCGTTCGTTCTTCGATTTAGAATTTTAGAGAGTGACCCCTCAGTAACAAACTCGTTGATAAATTGGAAAATTTTATTTATGAGCTGTTTCGTCTCATTTCTTATCTTAGATTTGTGGTTAAAATGTATTCGCTGCATGCATTTAGTATTTATGATTATTCTGTAGTTCACGTTGCAACAATGTAGTTTCAGACATATACGGACGGACAGACAGAAGTACAGACATGACAATTTTATAAGACTACCGTTTTTTGGCAACGGAAACCTAAAAAGAGACGCGAGTTTTCTTTAAATAAGTGGTTGTATGAGTGCCCGAGCAGTTTCATAAAGAGGAATTTGTTCCAGCCCACATCAGCGCTGACGGCCGGGCGAGGACTCATCTCACTAAGAGTTGAGCCCACATTTATTGTAGCATTTTCGGGTAACGAAACGCCTCAAATGTGTGTGATTTTATATTTTCGATGAATTCAATGACGCTAAATGATGCCGCCTATTTTTAAGACAACAAACTTAATTTCCATAATTTTATTTACCTATATTTTTTCTAATTTAAAGCTTATTCGATATTGTATGCGTTTATTAGTGACGAACCTTACTGTCAGGACCGCTTATAAAGATGTCATACAACGTTCGTTGAACCAGATAGAGCATACACAATTACACACACTCGCATGTAGGTATAAAGTATGGTCTAACGAGACCAAGACCTAACTCTGGGCAACAAATGTGGGTAATTTAGTAAGCGTTCATCACCTAAAGAAAAGTTGTAGAAACTCGAGAATTCAGTGCCAAATTGTGAGGGTTAATCACACTGGCCATGCATCACCGCTTTATTTCATACGACCCACTTAGTTACGGGTTTAGGGGAGTTTTACCCACGCTTTTGGAATGAACTTTTTTACCCCCCTTACTGATAAAATGTGTGTGTGTGTGTGTGTGCAAAGAGGGAGTGGGCTAAGTTAATTCGAATCCGTTTTTAGGGTTCCGTAGCCAAAATGGCAAAAACGGAACCCTTATAGTTTCGTCATGTCCGTCTGTCCGTCTGTCCGTCTGTCCGTCTGTCACAGCCGATTTACTCGGAAACTATAAGTACTACAGTGATGAAATTTGATGGGAATATGTGTTGTATGAACCGCTACAAAAATATGACACTAAATAGTAAAAAAAAGAATTGGGGGTGGGGCCCCCCATACATGTAACTGAGGGATGAAATTTTTTTTTTCGATGTACATACCCGTGTGGGGTATCAATGGAAAGGTCTTTTAAAATGATATAAAGTTTTCTAAAAAACATTTTTCTTAAAGTGAACGGTTTTTGAGATATCAGCTCTCAAAGTCGTAAAAAGTATGTCCCCCCCCCTCTATTTTTATAACTACGGGGTATAAAATTCTAAAAAAAATAGAGGTGATGCATGCTAATTAACTCTTTCAACGATTTTTGGTTTGATCAAAGTATCTCTTATAGTTTTTGAGATAGGTTGATTTAACTGTAATTTTGCTGCTACGGAACCCTTTGTGCGCGAGCCCGACTCGCACTTGGCCGGTTTTTTTTGTTTAATTGTAACCGGTGTAAGCGTTCTAATGTGTGGTCCTAAACATCCTGGACATTACAAACGTGCTCATGATTGTGACGTAAAAATACACTTTCATAAATTATTCTACATTAAGGACCACTTGCACGAACATATTAAATCTAGATTTAGTGTCAAATCTCGATTTAAGAAACGTCAATCCATATTCTATTCTATTCTATTCTCTGTGGGGGTGTCAGTACCTGCACCTGGCTCTCTCGAGTGGAACCTTTGTGCATATCCCCAAGGTCTAAACTGCCTTCCTAAGCTTGGACCATTTCCCACCACGCTGGTCCACTGCGGGTTGGTGGGTTCACATATCTAGATGTGCTAAGTCTAGATATGCAGGTTTCCTCACGATGTTTTCCTTCACCGTTAGAGCGATGGTATACATTGTACTTAAATTCAGAAAAGAACTCATTGGTACATGTCAGCGCCGGGATTCGAACCCGCATCTCTGGCGTGAGAAGCGGGCGCTTACCCGACTGAGCTACCACCGCTCTTAAATCGAGATTTAACACTAAATCTAGAATTAATATGTTTGTGCAAGTCGCCCTTAATATAAATTAAACCAAACGAAGGTTTGACAGATGCCTAACACCTGGTTTACGTTTCTCCAGGTGCTTAAAATCATCCTAATCCGGAGCTACCTAAAAGCTACCAAAGGCCAGAAGGTAACTTTAGCTTTACTATCTAAATCTGCCGAGTCAGCGAAGGAAATCTACGAGGAATTTTACCTGATACTCCTTTTGAAATCACTTTTCTTCGATACATTGTTACAGCGTCCCTGCCCCCCCATTGGGAGGAGAGTCACGTGAAACGTCCTCACAACACTCTTGTGTGATAATAGCACTATAATATGACAAGGGTTGATTTACTGTCGGAAGGGTTTTCTTTTTATCAAAGTTTTGGGATAAAAAACGCGGTATAAAAATTGGAATATTTTTTTGAGTTATTGAGGTTTTGTAATAATTACACAGAATAAAATGTTTCATTACTATTTGGATAAGGCGTAACTATAATAGATTATACTAATAAGTTATGAAAGTTATAATTTAATAAAGTAGAAGTTTAATAAAATCAAAATCAAAAATTTGTTTATGATGTAAATAGTCATAATCTATATTAAAGTGCATCCATTTTAAGTTCTCAGAACCTGTATTAGGGATGAACGCTCTCCACCCAATAAGTTAATAAACTAATCTACTTACTTAACAAATCAATTTAATACTTAATTAATTAGATCCTTAAAACTAGCGGACAAAAGTTATTCTAAATATTCTAATGTTACAAAAGTGAGGTAGATATGAATCAAACAAGACCGTTCGATCGTAATAAGTACCTACATCATGAAAAGAACAAACCGAAATTAGTACAAGAGGAAAATCTTTAAAGTAAGTAATAATTCTATTGAAGATTTAATAATTAAAACTGTCAGTAATTAATTGATCACGATAATACACCCGTATCGATATCCAAGGACAATTACAGAAACGTCACTATTCCGTCCAGCTCAGTCTTTCCATCAAATGTTAAAGTTTAACAACTTATTCTTTTAGGGTCCCGTGATCTCTGCGCATGTCACCGCGGCTGCCCTCACGGAGAATCAAGGACGCTTGCCAGTGGTTCCCGCGGAGAGCAACCCAGCACACGCGCCGGGCTCTGGCAAAATGAACTACGGAACCGTTCGCCGGTTGGTAACCCCGAATTGTGCGCTACGATTTAAGTAATAAGAGATTGTGAGACTGTAGTTTAATTTTATTGTAAAGGTTGACTTAAGAATGTGAACTAAAATAGTTTACTGGCAAAAGTGAACTGTGGAAATTAAGTTGGTACTACGTAAAAACTAAATCAAGGAATGTGTTGAAAGACGTTGCTCAAAATGAAGTTTTTATGTATTTTGTTGCTGTTTGGTAAGTTGCTTCGATCGAAAACTTTTCGAATCTTTTACACAAATATTATAGAGCACATTTTAATAATGTACAAGTTAAAATATCAATCCCTTTACTCTTCATATTGTTCGTATATTGTTTATCAAAGGTCAAAAACTTAAAAGAAATAAAAGTTAATATTTAAACAAACTTTTATTTTTGTTGCTTTCTTCATCAGCATTTAACTTATCAGATATCGCATACAGAGTATGCCAGTCCCATGGATGTGACGAAAAGTAATCAATTAAAAAGAAAAAAAACGTCTGTATAATAAGTATACAGGCTGTTGCAAAAAGGGTATACTAAGCCGAAACCAGCATTGTTTTTCACACACGAATTTATTTATCATCATCAGCCAATAATCATCTGCTGCTGGACATAGGCCTCTCCCAAGGAGCTCCACAACACTCAGTCCTCGGCCTTCCTCATCCAGCCACGGATTTACATATTTATAAACATACAAACGACAAAAACGCGTGGTCTTGTCCACCTCAGCTAAGGTTATTGAAAAAGTGAAATGGATATTGGTACTTAAGTAAAATTGTAGGTACTAGATATAAGTAAAAATTGTAATAGATTATAAGGAAAAGTTGAAAAGATGCTCGAGGAGTTTCTTTCGCCATTTCTTTCCTTCTCAATGACGGGGCCTTTGTGAAATGGTGGTAGATGACTATCGACAAATAATTGTAAAATTTTACGTCGATTAAACCATTTGAATTTGAATTTGAATTTGAATTTGAATTTGAATTTGAATTTGAATTTGAATTTACATTTCACCGATATAGTTCTTGATATGTAGTGTATACAGGAGGTTCGTTGTAATAGTGGTGTATACTAGGCCGAACAAGGGTGTTTCAGGGGGTGTTCAGAAACTTAGTCGGTCACGTGATATTTTACTACGACGATCACTTTTTTATTCCAAAACTCGCTGTAGAACACAAATTGTTCATGTTGATCCCATGAGTCACTCCCTATTGGAATGTATACCACTTGTACCCTGTATAGGCTACTTCAGGAGGGCTAGTACGGGGCGCATTTAAGACGTGACAAGAGTTTTGTATCGCGCTCACTCACATCGCGCAGCAAGTATTACCTTTTATAAATACCTACATACATATGCTCACGACTGTAATACCCGAAAGGGTAGTCGGACATTACTCGCAAGCGAGTCACCTGCTTTTCACTGAATGTACATTTGTACTCACGTGATAGGTCGCAAGCCGTATCGCCGTCTTGGAATGAGCACAATGCACTTATTAGGGTACACATCTAAATCTATATGTGCAGGTTTCCTCACGATGTTTTCCATCACCGTAAGATCGATGGTATACATTGTAGGCACTTACTCAACGCATTGGTGCATGTCAGCGCCGCGCCGGGATTCGAATCCCCATCTTGAGAAGCGGGTGCTTACCCGACTGAGTTACCACCGCTGACTTCCTGTAAATATGCTAGGTACTGACATACATACATATAATACTCACGCCTGTCTTCCAGAGGTGTAGGCAGAGACTATGGATCTCCACGTGCCACGATCCTGACATACTTCTTTCGCTTCCTCCACATTCATAAGTCTCTTCATACACGCACGTCGGTTTCGGAAACTCCTAATTTGGCTCTTCTTGCTAGGTACTTGGTTGAATATAAAGTTGGCTGCTCATTGCATTACCTTAAACTGTCGTCAACCAGCGCTGACGACGACGTCTTCCAATTAATTTTCATTTAAATGTTGTCAATTGTCAGCAAAATTAAATGAAGTTTGTCGTTTCTTGACAACTCAGGGCGGCTGGCAGCTCGCCAAGTTTTATTTTACAACTCCACTACAGTAACTTTGCACCTCGGAAAAAGTGTATTACAAGTTGTACTTGTTTTTTTATTTTCTTAGAATGTATTTATCTAAACGTTGGTGCCTGGAAGAGAATATTTATTGATATTTAAGTACAAAAACAATAATTCTATATTTTTCTACATTTATTAGAAACAATTAAAGTATTATAAATGCGAAAGTGTTTGTTTACATTTCTCGCAAATACAGAACGGATTTAGTTAAAAGTTTATTGCAATACAGGCACAAAACCTAAACGTAAAATTCACATAAGCAACCTTTACCTAAGAGATTTAACCATTCAGGCCGGTGTGAAGTAAGCCAGAAGGTTAGAATTGTCATGTAGGAAAGTATGTTGGAAGTACCTACTAAAGCTGTGAGTGGAAAATCCGTTTGGTCCGATACGTACGAAACCGATACCTTCAATGAAATTTAATGTGAATGGTATAAGGTGTTGTGTTTGGCAGATGTAAACTAGAACCTTTCCTTTTGATCAAGTACCCAAATTATCAAAATATACACACGGCATAAGGTGGGAAGCTACTCAGGTATTAGTACCTTTTGTTCCATTTACCTTTCGACACAAGACAATGTGCCAGGGAAAGGGTAAAATGAAGCGTTCTAATAACTGTCAACCCCACACAAACTAATTGTCGGGTCGAAAATTACAATACAACGACGGTTATAATAAAGAAATAACACGCGGAAGGCTAAATTAAAGGGGTGATTCAGTCGTACTAGTAGAATACTAACAATATTTAGTCAATACAGTTTTATATATTAGGTAAATTACCTATTATCAGATAAATCTAGCATAGTTCGAGTGAAAACAAAATTAAAAAGTTTTTATTTTCATTTAACTATATAGGTAGGTATATACTCTACCTACATCACAGTAAATAATCATTGCAGTAGCAACAATATAATGATAGTGTACATAAAGGAGCGGGTGTTTAAAAACAAGTTCGGATTCTCCAGCCACATCAGAGCACATGCGAGAAGATAGACAGGGTCGCTGTCGTCGGATACGACGAGGAGGCCATCAGTATCACATAAAGGAGCAATAGTTCATATTAAATCTTGCTAGAACTGGGAGGCGTTCTATAAAACTTTTATTATTTGATTTATATCCGCCGCTATGCAGCGAACAGAGCGCATTGTTTCAACTTGAGGTCCTGTTGGTACAACCAGTAAATTTGATATACATACGATCAAATATATAAGGAGTTTGATTACAATTTAGTACATGTTAGGTATATTCAGCTGCAGCCAATCGTCCTGGTTAGGGTCTTTGCCTCCTCGCTCCATTAATATTAGATTATATGTCCATTAAATTTTCCAAAGTAGATCTAAGTTGCTTTGTGGACTAACTTCATTAGTTCTAGCCTATGACTGAGGTGGGTAACGTCATGTCTGTTAGACCCATGAACCCCCGACCGAGAGTTAAAATATCTGTTGCATCATCCATCCTCTTACCAAATACTTTATTATTAAAAACTTATTTGCCACAGTCAAAGTCAGACTGTGGACACAACATACTACACAATAGAACAGGCCATTTCTACTCTGTATGTTTGCTTAGTATCTCCAACCAATCTCCAACCTAACTTAAAATGTCTAATATTTCACATGACGGAATTAGGACATAAAAATACAATATCCGTCATTCGGTTAGTCTTAGTATTTTTCGCTATAAAACCGATGCCTTGACGATAGCTTGGCTAGCTTCCAGTCGCCATCTGAACTTTACTGTGGCAATAATTTTTACTGCTGCACTATTCAAACTGCTTTGAAATGACTGTGGCACAAGATTTGAGTGCTGGCGCGATTGAAATGACGCCCATTGGTGGGCCGTATCCACGCCTGCAGGCAACGACTTCGATATACGGCGCGATTCGTCTCGTTCATTTAACGATATACGTATTACTAGACGATATATTTATATAGAAGTGTTTTATAACCAGCCTCTTTTCAGTGGGGCGCCGGCTAAATAAATTCTTCGCTTACCAATAATTTATAACATCTATTGTTAAAGCTATTTCGTTTATATTTCATATTTCGCTCTATGGATTACATTGTTGTTTCCATATAAATGGTAGATATATTCAAGGTTACACGCTCTTGTGTCCTTAAATTAAATTGAATTACGTTCCCCTTGAGAACAATAACTTCTATTGAAATATTATTTGGGTTGTAACGAAAGACTATATAGCTTTTAATATAGGTAAAATGAACAATTCCAGCCGAACAAAAAGGTCTCAAAGGGATCCGAGCCTTAATGAATACCTACTGTCTAGTTGACTGTGAGTAGTTAATTAGTTTCAACGAAGGTAATATACAGGACAAAGAGGTGACTTTGAAAATTTCGACATTATGATGTGATTTATGATTATGAGACACACTGTATCCGCATTATGAATGCTAAATAAAATTGTAGATGAATTTTATTGTGTTTAAAAATACAGGTCTGCGGTGGTAGCTCAGTCGGGTAAGCGCCCGCTTCTCACGCAAGAGATGCGGGATCGAATCCCGGCGCTGACATGTACCAATGACTTCTTTTAACTTAAGTACAATGTATACCATCGCTCTTACGGTGAAGGAAAACATCGTGAGGAAACCTGCATATCTAGATTTAGCACATCTAGAAATGTGAACCCACCAACCCGCAGTGGACCAGCGTGGTGGGAAATGGTCCAAGCTTAGGAAGGCAGTTTAGACCTTGGGGATATGCACAAAGGTTCCACTCGAGAGAGCCAGATGCAGGTACTTACACCCCCACAGAGAATATAATAGAATAGAATAGAATACAGGTCATGTGTCTATCTGACAAGGAGTACCACAACACTCTATCTTCCGTTGCTGCTCGACATAGGCCTATGTCCAGTAATGGACGATCACGGACTGATGATGATCATTTAAAAAAAAACATTCGTAAGCAATTAGAAAGAGAACTGTTCCATTGCTTGAGAGTACCTATTGTAATAGTCAGTTATTGTAATACACAGAAGTACACAAAAAGCCCTGCATTTCGGTATTTAGAAATCAATTCCCCCCTCACTGATCCACTAAAAGCTACTCCGACTGTATACATAGCTAGTTTGCAAACAGTGACCGATGGCATAGACAGTATGTAATAGTGCGATGGACATAAAACGGGTCGTTAGCAGATCATCAGCCAGTGAATCTGCCGCCTTCATTGGCCGAGGGCCAAACGCCAGCCTAGTAGGTTCTGTAAAAACGTAATGAAAACCGTCACGTTTTTACATAACTGTGAACGTAATTTGTAAACCAAGCTAATCTATCTCCAACCAGCCTGCCAAGTGTGGAGATTATAACAATAACGCTACAATTTTGGAGGCTCATATCCTGCAGTGGATATTATTACGGGATGTGCGTTTGCATTTTACATAAGTACTTACTAAGTATCTAAATAACATGTGATCTGAAAATTTCATGATTCACAGACTCTAGACCAACCTATAGTTAACTATAGTTAGTATTTTGTAGAATAATAGTATTCATAATTAATAGTACACAACGCTAAATTAACCACGCTCAAAACGGATACAATTTATAACCACCATATTGTGTGCCTCGCTGACTCACAATAAAAAATATGGAGCTTTAAATTGCGCCTGAAAAAGTACCAGCGGACAGCTATATTGTAAATAATGGATTTGTTTTCGGATTACGACGCATGTGAATGCATTGCTATCTGTCAAAACTGTCGCATTTATATTTTTATGTGCTAGTTTTTGATAACTGCGAACAAAAATGTATAAGCTTCACCCAGTTTTACTGGTTAGTTCGGTAACAAAAAAAATCTTTTATAATTTGTTACGTGGTTCATGACACTCAAAGTAATGACGGCTGTGCATAGATCGTGGTCTAATTTCGTGTGGGGGATGTCCCGACATTATTATACGTACTTAAATTTTATTAGTATTAGTAAAAATCCTACTTCTGCTCTAGCACTATCGGGCGATTATAATGTATTTATTCAGCCATCAGCCTACGAGATCACGCAGCTCTTAGTGCCCTTGCACGCCGACCCGCGCCACTTCACGACCATCTTCTCTATTACTCTACTCAGTTTATAAAACTGTTAACCCCTGAATTTATAGGACTGTCGTTTTACAAGCAGCTTGCAAAGCGTTAACCTTCAATAATCAATTTAAGGTAAGTCCACCTTTCTGCATCGTACACAACGGACGCATCGCATTCAGTATTCTTTGTATAGAAATTCACATAAAGTGCGTCCACTTCACGAGCATTACCAACGCCATTTCTCCATACCTTTATGAAATCCGTTGTATGCGATACCTGATGTTGATGATGTACGATACCGATAGATGGACGCTCTCTATCAACGAACCCTTTGTAAGTTCTACAATACTGGCACAAAACAAAACAATAACCTCAAAAATTCCCCTTACAGCTATAACATCAGCATACGAGATCACGCAGCTCCTGGTCCCCCTTCACGCGGACCCTCGCCGGGCCGCCGAGCTCAGCTGTCACTTCACCATGGACGAGCACCGGCTGCACTCCGTCAAGTGGTACCGAGACATGAACGAGATCTTCCGGTATAACCCCTCGCAGAAGGTGGGTGTGAGGAAACAGAAGATAAATCTGTCTAGCGGTGGTTACATCTGGAAATAAAAATGGAGAGGGTGACTTGTGCATTGGTGTAAAAGATGTGACAAGCATACCTACTTTAATAGGTACTTATTATATGAAAAACTAGCAGAAGATAACTTCTGAAATATTTAATGCTAGTGTAGACCCCGCTTAGCATCAGTAAAATTGCAGAACCCGACTACTGCAAATAATTAATGATAATCTTGCAGAAGTATGCTTGTAGCACTAGTTTACACACTTGCAAACGTCCACTTATGTCATTTTATTGCTATCTTAAACGACAATTAACAACTAGTTTACCCAGACAAGCTACAGCTCTAGTAATTATACTTTGAATTTATTAGGTTTAATACCTTTTTACCTATATTTAAAAACTGCATTAATATGTATGTATATGCATGAATCATCACGACCCATTACGTCCCCACTGCTGGGGCACGGGTCTCCTTCCAATGAAGGAAGGGTTTTAGGCCTAGTCCACCACGCTGGCCAAGTGCGGGTTGGTGGACCCCAACACAAGCAAGCTTGTGCTGAGAGAGTTGTCGGGTAAGTGGGCAACCCGACTGTCAGATGTTTTCAAGCCGCCCGAAGGCCTCTGACTAGGCTTAACGACTGCTGCCGAAGCAGCAACCGGGACCCACGGCTTAACGTGCCGTCCGAAGCACGGAAGCGTCCAGAAAAGCACCACTTGAAATTGGTCACCCATCCAATGGCTGACCGTGTCAGTTGTTGCTTTACCTCAGCGATCAGTTACGATCACCGAGGCCCGCTCCACTACGGACGCTTCAAATTTTATTACTTATTCATATTCGTAGACCTGAACTAACCTAATAAAACGAAAAAAAGAAGATAACTAGGAATTAAATTAGCATAGCCTAATTGCATGACACAGAAACAGTTAAAATTCCCAGAAGAATGTCATGTCTAAAATAAAATATTAATTTATATTGAATTCCCCGATGCAAAGGCTGTGTCAAGTAAGTAGGTTGTTAGGCTGACCCCAACGGCCTACATTATGAAAATTAATCGAAATAGAATAGGTTACCTAAAATACATGGAGGTTAAAGACGAATTGGACCAATCACAAGTCCCTACTACCTACAAAGGCTTAACCCCTTTACAGGCAGTGATTAAAAAATTGCTATAGTGCCACAAACTTATCTGTTCCGGTGACAGCTCAAATAAATCTCTAATATTTCTTAATTCTATAAGATTTTACGTTTGCTTGTATTGTTATTTCGCTCTTGCGGTGTTAATAAACCCATGTAATGTTTTAAAATATACAATTCATTAGTAAGTAATGAGATATGGATCAATTTAGTTCGCTGTCACCGGAACAGATAAGTTTGTGGCACTATACTTATGTTTTAACCCCATGAAGTGTGGGCTTATGAATGGTATACATACCTATACCTTCTATCTGTTAGTCTGACACACTACACACCTATCAATACAACATAATTCAATATAACGTTATCATTGTAAGATGTTGGGCACTGGGAGAAATGAAAGGTTCACGCTCAGGAAAATAGTAGCAATGCATCGTATTATCTCACGAAGTGGGAGCTGCAATGCAGATCTGCGACTTCCCCACAACAGAGTACTTACTTACTTCAATTGAAACAATTAAAAGTACACACGACTCATAAATATTACCATCCGAATTACCCTTGCACTTACAAGTGTATCGGGTTTCTCGCTCGCACTTCTATTGTTGTTCTGTGTGTAACTACATAGTTTAACGTATCAACTATATCCTTTCCTATACCACCTATGTATATATTGTATGTACACTGGACAGGTATTAGATAATGATAAACACAAGACATTATACTAATATAACAGACATACAGTAAGAGTTAATATATAGTCAATCTACATGCGTATTCATCACGTTAGCAAAATGTTTCTGACTCAGCATAATGCCAAGACTATTACAACCCTAACAGCCCCCGATCCGCCTGTTCAACGTGTCAGGCATCATGGTGCCGAGACGTTCACATATAGACAAGCAACATGCGTATTCATCACGTTAGCAAAAGGTTTCTGACTCAGCATAATGCCAAGACTATTACAACCCTAACAGCCCCCAATCCGTCTGTTCAACGTGTCCGGTATCATGGTGCAGAGACGTTCAGATATAGACAAGCAACATGTATATTTATCTTATTATGAAAACGTTTCTGACTCAGCATAATGCTATGACTATAATTCCCCCCAACAGCCCCCAATCCGTCTGTTCAACGTGTCCGGCATCATGGTGCAGAGACGTTCAGATATAGATAAGCAACATAATTCAATATCTATCATGTTAGCAAAAGGTTTCTCACTCAGCATAATGCTATGACTATAATTCCCCCCAACAGCCCCCGATCCGTCTGTTCAACGTGTCCGGCATCATGGTGCAGGGACGTTCAGATATAGACAAGCAACATGTGTATTACAATGTTAGCAAAAGGATTCTCACTCAGCATAATGCTAACACTATTACAACCCCAACAGCCGCCGATCCGTCTGTTCAACGTGTCCGGCATCATGGTGCAGAGACGTTCAGATATAGACAAGCAACATAATTATATATCTATCATGTTAGCAAAAGGTTTCTCACTCAGCATAATGCCAACAGCCGCCGATCCGTCTGTTCAACGTATCCGGCATCATGGTGCAGAGCGGCGAGTGTGCGGCGGAGTGGTGCGCCGTGCGCGTCATGCCGCCCCCCGTGGCTACCAGGGCCGCATACACTTGTGAGATCTCCACTGAGGGACCCAAGTTCCTGATTGCACGGCAGACCAAGTACATGACTGTTTCTGGTAAGTAATATTCGTCTTCTTATTCCTACTTTTCCTTATTTAGAGTCGGCTTTGTGCATCATGTCACGCCATTTACCGTATCCTCAGGGGCGTATTTAAAGATTGTGCGCCCTGGGCTCCTGTAGTTTTCCGCCCCATCAAGGATTGAAAGAAAACAAAAAGTGTATAGTACCTATCGACCTACATATGTATAATAACCAGAACGTTTACAAATAAATGTTTAATGTTGGTTGTTGCTAGCTGTTCGTAGGGTGCTCGGTATCCGGGCGTGGGTGCGCGGTCGCCGCCTCGTCCCGTTATCTACGCACGGCTGGCGGGATGACGCGGGCGCACTGAACGGGTCGCGCCCGGATACTGAAAAAAATATTTTACGCCGCTGCAGGCTGTGGTTGCCGTTTCATAATAGCTTATACCCACCTACATAATATAGGTATATAATGTATTATATATCCGGACCGGCTACCTACTTACTATACTGACGTACTTTTATTTAAACTCTTATCATATTATGTTATGCATTTATATTGTACCTATTCTATTATTTATCGTTTATTAATAAACTTAGTATTATGCGTCTTATTATTTATAAATGTATATATTTTACTTAATGTACAACCGATCCTAATTAATATACCTCGCGTTCGTGACTGAGGTCACAACACTAAGGGCCAGCTGAAAACCAGCGCTGTGGCCTCTCTGGCCACAGCACACGCTGAGCTGGTGCCTTTTTGACGTTCTGGACAGCAACCTTGTTTGTTTATATTGTATTATTTTCTGTTTTTTCATATATATTTTTTGTAGTAAGGTAACGGGTCCATATTCCGAGGTAAATAACAACATTTGAAAGTAAGTAAGAAAAATAAGCATTTGTAACCATCAATATTGATGTGAAATATTGTCTTCTGTAAGAATATACGTTAAATTTTATATTTCTTAACACAGATTCATTGATAACACATTAATTATACTTAAAAAAATATAATTTATTACACATGTCGATTTGCCCTTATACCGAGGTAGGATTATGGTTTCTTCCATATACCGAGGTAGCCTGTTCCATATTCCGAGTTAGTCCTGTCAGTGGCTCCATGAGTGTGGCCATGAACATAAGGAAATTACAATCTAAAATATCGATATACTTTTTTAACCCTAAAGTACTCCAAATAAATTTAATTATTCTAAATAGTAGTTGAAAATAATGAAAAGAATTAAATACTCTCCATTTATATTGGTTTTCGTGATAATTTCTATTATTTATGTAACATTTTCATAATTCATTATTGCAACTGGTAACATTGGCTAGAAAAAATATTCATAATGCTTCTATGATGTTCTATGGACTTTTCCAAGCGATTAAAAAAAAATAGAGTAGAGATGGGGTAAATTGATGAAATAGTGACAGTAATCGAATATAATCGATTATTGAACTCGAATGATTTAAACATTTTTTACTATAGTTTTTATCTAAGTAAGGTCTAAAATTTTTCCACGATATTTTATGTTCTTACTTAAATGTTTAAAAGTTGATGATACGTAATAAAAGTAGATGTGTAAGGGATGAGGAAAAGTATCGAATACTTACAAAAGCCAAATACCTTATCAGTACTAATTTCCGATGAGTACCTAATGTATTTACCATAAACGAATATGATTATAATAAAAGTATCTACCCAGGAATCGATCCAGCATCGATTATTTTTTCATTCAAGCATAGGTCGGAAGCAAGGAACATTGCACTAGGTACATCTCTATGGCGCATGCGCGCTGGACTGGAGGCGCGCCGGCGCCATGTTCAATTTTCCGCCGAAAAGTTTGCCGCTATTCTTTGAAAGTATTTTTGTTAAGTCTTTACATTAGAAAACAAACATCTTTTATTAAATTATTATGTTTGTATTTGCAATATGCAATTGGAAAATCGATAAGGTAAGCTTGTGTGCGAATTATTTTAGGAAATTACGTAAAATGGAAATATTTTTATGTTTTTATCAGTAATTTGGCATCAGTTTAGTTACTAACCTAGGTTTTTGTTCTAGCGTTTTCGTTTCTAAACTCACTAAGTTTTGTGAAAATGGGTACCAACTTATAAGGATAAGCTTAATTCTGTCAACTATCCATACAATTTACCTACTTACTTTATTTTTCAGTGACAACAACAAGAAAATGAAAAAATCAACCAGATCCCTTAACCAAACATGAAATGCAGTATACAGGACATTCATTTATCTGGGAATTCTGGGATAACAATATTACAACGGCCATCAGACCTCGAAGTAGAAGGATAATGGAAATAAAATACAGAAATGAAATTAGGCAATTGTGTATATAAGTGTTATAAAAACTCCACGGTCGTGTGTGTTATTTTATTCACCCAAATAAAGTTTTACGTCTACAAATTTCTTTCTTTCTTCTTTTATAAAGAGTAATAAGTAGGTAGTATCTAGTAGTAGTTTCGTAAAGTCAGGCATATCTATCCACACCCCTTTTATATTTAGGAAGAAAGTCGCTAATTCATCTTGATTTTATGGTTTGATGACGGCATCGGATGACACTGCGAAGGTGTGATGTAGTCATATTCCGATTTCCGAGGTACCTACCTATGTAAAATGTCATACTCCATGTTAGGGGTTCAGCAAGTATTTTAATAATCCATATTCCGAGTTATCAAATTATCGATTTAGAAACAACATAGATTTGTTACTCAAATCATACATAAAATATTGGTAAAATTATGTATCACTTACGTTAATAGCGATGAAATAACACTGTTTTTTTATCATTTCAAATATACATACTAAGTTAAGGTTTTCTATGTAACCATGATTTTTGGGTCAACAATTATCGTGTCATATTAAGATTCCTAGAGGATATTTTGTACCGCCGAATTAGGTTATAAGCTTGTCACGTTCATCATTATTATTATGTAATCAAGCATATACTTCAAATGTTATTATTTGTAAAGTTATAAGCTAAAAATCATGACAAAGTATTTTTCCTTATACCGAGGGTAACTCGGAGTTAGGAACAACGTATAAAAATCAGGCCCTTATACCGAGGTATTTTGTTTTTGAGTTTAAAGGGGTTAAATTAGTTTAAAAAGAGTTAAAATTTAAATTTAATGTAAGTATAAGAATATAATAAACTAAATATAAACTATTTACAAAGTTGAACGTCGTATAAATATTAAAAAACACAATTATTAAATATGGCTGGCCTTACGTAAGCCGAGTCGCGTTTGTATGAAAAACATGGCGGCGTCGCCCTCACGGCACATTACATGAGTTTTTAGTAATTTTAGGCAATTTTAAACATATTTACTACATCAAGTAGTTTCAGTTAAAGATAATGAACGATTAAATGTAATTTTAGAGTATCCAAACCTATTAAAATGAGTAATAATCATGAAAATAAATATAACTCGAAATAAGGACGCCATTTTGAATACCGCGATATATGGACCCGTTACCTTATTCTTTTTTTTCTTTTTGTTTCTGTTTTTATTGTTCAGTGTGTCAAATAAATGTTTCTTTCTTTCTTTCTAAACTTTGGGGACTGAGTAAGACATTTTTTTTCTTTTAAATTTCATAAAAAAATACAGAGGCGGAAAAAAATAGACTATTCCACCGGTTCAAAAAGAACAAAGGCCGGCTTTCATACTTAAAAAATCCAGCACTGCTCGTCACCAAAATACCCCGGAGTGACACAGCGTCCTGCCAGTGATGACGTATGGTGCACAGACGTGGACACTGACGGTAGGACTGGTCCACCGATTTAAAGTCGCTCAGCGTGCTATGGAGAGAGCTATGCTTGGGGTTTCTCTGATGGATCGTATCAGAAATGAGGTTATCCGTCCTAGCCTACGTATAGGACTAAGGTTTCCAACATAGCTGTCAAAATATACAAGCTGAAGTGGTAGTGGGCTGGTCATATCTGCCGAAGAACCGATAACCGTTGGGGTAGACGAGTTCTCGAGTGGAAACCACGAACAGGCAAACGCAGCGTGGGACGCCCTCCTGCCCGCTGGACTGAAGACCTTAGGCGGGTAGAGCCGGTAGTGGTTGGGTGAGGAAGGCCGAGGACCGAGTGTTGTGGCGCTCCTTGGGAGAGGCCTATGTCCAGCAGTGGATGATTATTGGCTGATGATGATATGGACATGACGACCGAATGGCATAGTGGTTAGTGACCCTGACTACTGAGCCGATGGTCCCGGGTTCGATCCCCGGCTGGGCAGATATTTGTTTAAACACAGATATTTGTTCTCAGGTCTTGGATGTGCCCGTAAAATGGCAATAGGCCCGCCCCCTATTACATTGGGACTAACATAACACTCTGGCGAAAAGTGGGTGCAGCAATGCACCTCTGCCTACCCCGCAAGGGAGTACATTAGTACAAGGCGTGAGTGCGTGTGTGTGTGATGATATGGACAAGGTCCGCGCATGCTAGAGAAGTAGATTTTGCTCTTAACGACACAGTTCGTATAGTAATGGGATGCCTCAAACCGACACCTTTCTACAAGGTCTACTCTCTGGCTGGGATAGCACCCCCTAGCATACGGCGAAAAGTGGCATGTTCTGTTGAGAAAGGCAAACAAGAATGCGACTACAGACATACACTTTACTCACATACTGCCGCACCTTCTCGCCTTAAGAGCGTTTCTAAATAGTGTGGTGTCCTTAACTGATTAAAACCCACAGAACGCAAGACTAAGGCTCTGGTAGGAAAAGCAGCCCCAGGGTCCTTTCCTACCTTTTGAGGAAAAACTTGCTCCCGGTATCAGTCTCCCCTGGCACATTTGGAAGACTCTAAATCGGTTGCAAACAGAGGTAGGCTGCTGCAAGGACAATCTTTGCAAGTGGGGCTATACCGTTGGTACCAATCTACCTATGCGACTGTGGTACCGCCCCCTGACTATGGAGCATGTACTCTCCGCCCCCTGTGCCCTTCCACCTGAACTCGGGAAGACTTACTCCAGGCCAACCAGAATGCTATCAAAGTTGCTTCGTTTTGGTCTGGACAAATTAAAAAATTCGCATGTTCACTGACACGAAAGATGAAGAAGTTTAGAGTACCTACCAACCTACATATGTATAGGAACATTGTGGTGATAGATTTGCATAAAAAATTATATCTTCCGAAGAAAAAAAATCTGGATAGACGAGTACATTTTAGAACGTTTAGAAATAAACTTGTGCAGGGCGGGCGACTGAGTTATCCAAAAAAAACTTTAGATTTCCTTCAAGAAAATACCTACCAAGGCGGAAAAAAAATTAGACTATTCCACCAGTTCAGAAAAGAACGAAGACGGCTTTCATACTTTGATAAGACTTTGATTTCTTAAGACATGAAATCAACATTTGCAAAGATGGCTCAGGGCCGTTCTAGGCTTACGTCCTAAAATATTGTTCTGTTCTTTTTTAATCCTTCAACCTAAAGTCCAAGGGCGGCCTGCCGGCCGCCCCTGGGCCGCCCTTCACCGCCTGCCGCCCCGGGCTGTAGCCCTTTTAGCCCTAGGGTAAATACGCCCCTGCGTATCCTATTATAGTATATATGTCGCAGGCATCTGGTTTAATCTCCTGTTTGATTGAACCACTAGCCCGTTCATTGGATGGCGCTATTCAGTTGTATGGGGAACACCCAAATATTCCGAAAAACTTTTTTCCGAATTTGATAATTCCGAATATGTAATTTACGAAATATTGCAATACCGATTTTTTAAAATATCGAATTATAAAAATTACGATAATTATAATTTCGAATATTATAATCACGAATATTGTTATTACGATTATTAAATATACGAACGTGAAAAAATACGAATACTTTAATATACGAAAAATAAAATACCGATTTATTAAAATCACGAAAAATTAAAATCCCGATCGGAAATATGATAATTCGTGATTTTGACAAAAATTAATCATATAATATGCCATTTATTTCCAAACTAAAGTGACTTAAGTATTAATTTTATATAGTTTAACATTTTACAATTTAACATTCTATATAAAAATTTTATCAATTAGCTTAAATTCATTATGATGCATTATTAATTATTAACTTTACTAAATTGATTACATTTCTAAAACTAAATATACATTATTTATTAATTTAACCAATTAATATCAGTACTTACTCTATTTTTATTACATTATTAATTTAAATTAAGATAATTTCATTATTAATTTTACTAAATTGATTACATTTGACAAAAATAAATAAACGTATTTAAAACTTCAGAACCAAAACCAAAAGATAGGTGCGACGACGAGCAAAGCGAGGAGGAGCGTGTTAGGTGCACATAGATATCGAAAAACAAAGCGGAGCGCAGCGAAGCGGAGCGGAGCGTTTCACATAATATAGCTTAAAAATATATTGTGTAAAAGATTTAGTTTCCCATGGATTTTTGCTAGATGGCGCTGTCGTCACCATTCTACATCGCGGTATGGTTTGGTTTATGCTTTGATTTGGGGAAAAGTAAATAAGATTGTACCATTTAAAATAATTGCAATACAATTGCTCGGATTTTTACGGTGGTTAACCTTAAAAAGCTTAGGACCCAAACCTAAAGATAGGTGCGACGACGAGCAAAGCGAGGAGGAGCGTGTTAGGTGCACATAGATATCGAAAAACAAAGCGGAGCGCAGCGAAGCGGAGCGGAGCGTTTCATATAATACAGCTTAAAAAATATTGTTTGTATACGGATTATGCTGTTAATAAACATACTCGTACTATTCGTAATATATGACTATTTCTTGTTCACTAAAAACATTCGGGAATTTGTATTTTCGGAATATTAAAAATTCGGAATTCGTAATTTTAACAATTCGATATAATAAATAATCGTACTTTTGAAACATCGAAATTGTAATATTCGGAAATATGACTTTCGTCATTTTAATTAATCTGTGGTTTAAAATTTCGTTTATTATACTATTCGTGATTTTCGCTATTCGGAAACTTAAAATTCGGGATTGTGAATTATTCGGAACTACGAAATTCGTAATTATGAAAATCGTTATTTTCATATTCGTAAAAAAGTAATTCGAAATTCTGTAGTGTACCCAGTTGTATGACTAAAGGACAACTCGTCAAGTCGTTGATTGTAACGTCATTCAGCGGAGTCGTTGATTGGGATATAGTATAGCAACTTTATAATGTCTGGTTAGGGTGAACATGACCAGACATGAGTCAACAGAAAGAATATGTTACAAAGCTCTTATCTCACAAATTAACTAAACAATAACAATAAACGTACCTTCATATTGTTGTTTATAATTGTCCAGTTACGCCACAATTTTTTCTTTGAAACTATCCGCCCGCGGCGTAATAATAGGTAAATCCATGTTGTCACACTATTTTAACACAAATAACGCACTTTAAAGCTAATTTATTTCCAAAAAACTAACAATATAGGTGCTTTTTGTGTCAGCTGTTAGCTGTTAGACGCCATATTTGTTTTATTCACCACCTGACTGATTTTAAGTCAGCTAACTAGTTGGACGTTTTGTGACGCTTGTGCAATCAACGTTCGGCCTAGTCATACAACTAAGCAGCGTCATCCAATGAACGGGCTAGCGGTTCAATCAAACAGGAGATTAAACCAGATGCCTGCGACATATATACCAAGTGATATTAGCTTAAAAAGGGCAGGTATTTAGTTTTGCGCGCGTGATACCCATAGCTGGGTACCAGGGCCGCATACACGTGTGAGATCTCCACGGAGGGACCCAAGTTCTTGATTGCACGGCAGACCAAGTACATGACTGTTTCTGGTAAGTGATGTTATGTACGGCTTAACAAAGGGAAGGTTTAATTTTTTTCGTGATATGGCGCCCGTATAGTAAACTACCCTATTGTTGACACCCCTCCATTTATTGACACAGCGCAGAATAAATAAAGAAAACAAGACAACGCTTCGTTCTATTTAGTTATATTTATCTTTGAATGCAGCAGTAATAGTTATTCTGTAATGGTAACACTCGGCAGTCATTTTTACAGCAATGGCTGACCAATAAAACATAGACAATTCGTGCCTCTCCGTTGCTTCTTTACATTCCGCCATCTTGGATCGCTTTTTGCAAAGGACAGTGGCTACTTTAGGAATAAATTTGCTAGTATTTCTTAAAAAAAATGGTTAAATTTGTTATTTGGACTGAAAAGGGAACAAAATTCCTTTTCCATTTCTTACCTCAAAAACCACTTATTTTCGGTTTTAACTTCGGATTTAGGTGGTGTCAATTATAGGTAGCACTTTTGGTATATTTTCCTAATATTGACATATTGGGTCAATAATTGGAAGGATTTTTTTTTGTTTTCATGCTAATATTTTAGCTTTTTCCGGTAGTATATCCTATAATGATCACGTTGACACTATTTAATCATTTATCCCACACGAATTTCCAATTCATGACACAGTGTCAATACAGTGAAATCCAATTATCGACATAGTGTCAGTAATCTATTTCCCTATTATTGACATGTCTATATATAGGCAAAGTGTCAATAATTACGCTCATAAACGATAAATATTTTTATGGAAGCTTACCATAAAAGTGGCAGTGAGAAGTGAAGCAGAAAAAAAACTTTTTCTGCTTCACTTCTCACTGCCTTTCTGCAACCTGAACCTCTGAAGTCGTCTGACTATCAGGTGGCCTGCCAACTGCTCTACGTCCACCTGTCATCATTTTGCCTGGCCAAAAGTGTCCTGCACACTTCCCACCCAGCTGAATCCACCTCTTAATCTGTTAAAACTGGGATTCTGACCCGGCGGGTAAACAATTATCAAGATAAGTGTTAAGTTTCACAAAATTTAATGATATCCAGCTGTATCGTTCGTTTCGATTGGGACACTGGACATTACCTTAGTCTTGAACATGTTTATCTACAGGCCAACCCTCAAGGATGCTACGTGTAGTTCTGCGAGCATAAACTGGAGATACCAGAGGCATATTCATGATTCTTCATCAAAATAAAGATGCGACAAAGCTACACCACACTTTTTCTTTGGCCTTTCTCTTCCAGCAAGTACTTACCAGGTCTAAGATCAGCCTCGGTCCTGACGGCCAAAAAGCATGCTATGTCACGCTGGCTTGTTCGTTACCTCCACCCGAGAACTCGATTACTCCAACTGTCTTTCTTCTTGGGTGGCTGGCCTATTGGCATCTCACATTGGATCTCTGATGGATTGATTACACCAGTTCAGTCCGCATTACGACTTTACATCGGTGGACCTATTAGCCCAGCTGTGACCACGTTTCTGAACCATATGGCATCAGCAGCAGGAGCAGGACGCACTAGCTGGAACCTTTGAGAAATGCCCAGGGGATCATGAGACGAAGCATTCTAACTCAGTGGGACTAGTCTGCTAGCATTAGCATTAGATGCAGTATATATGGTATGTCAGATCACTAGCTGATGACTTATGGTATGTGACACTTATGGTGTTTCAATATATCACCGTGATATACCAAATAGAGAACCGGACCCATGGTACCCTCCCAAAGGTTTAAGTCCTGTTTAAAACGGTTTTTATTACCTAATATCAAGCATGTCAATAATTGGTACAGGAGGTGTCATAAATTGGAAAACCCGTGTCAATAATTGGGAAATAGGGGTTCTTTCAAATTTATAGCTGATAATAAAAAACTAAGACTATAGGGTCATTGTTTTGTCAAAAATATTATAAATGAATATACACCTGAGACCGCTACGGAAAAAATACCACAATACTAATATTTTATGCGTATTTATGGCCAGTTTTGCAGACGACTCGTCTTAAAGTGTCAATAATTGGGTAGTTTACCCTAATATTTTAGTCTGTGTCCGTAGCTACCAGGGCAGCATACACCTGTGAAATCGTTACTGAAGGATCCGAGTTCCTCACTGCAAGGATGCTCGGCCGACAAAGTACAAATGACTGTTTCTGATTAGTGGTGTTATAAGTTACCGTAGCACTTATTTCATAAGTTTTGTTTCATGGGATCGTAACATTTAGCAAAAGGTATATTTGTTACCATTGTTTGGCACAACTATTCAAATTACTCCCCATACTCAATGTTGATATTATAGATAGTTAACACTGTTATTTCCATCTTATTCACCAAATTAATGTGGTTATATTAAACGAGCCTATTTTAAATCGAACTTGAACTTCGGAACTACCAAGCCTACAAAAAGCTTCTTAAAGTTTTGTTAATACTGAAATCAATGGACTATAAATAAACACAGTTTAGAAAGTTTATTAAGTTTAGAAGTCGACGAAGAAGCCGATAAAATCATGATCTAGAAGTAGCGAAAAGCAATTATTACAGGTTTCTCCGTAGAATTTTGTTATTTTAACGAATTTACAATATTCGTAGAATAAAAGTTGTTCAGAATGACATGACTCATGACCCCGTAGTCACCCTCTTTTGGCTTACTATATTACTTTGGCAACACTCTGTATAAGTAGTTTTAAAGTGTTCAGGGCGAGGCCCTATTAGTGCGTTGCGTTGAGTAGTTGCCGCATCGAACATCGGACGCATGCGAACGCATCAAAGAGGCCTCACCCTGACAAGACATAAACCTCATCCCAGGTTACCTGTTAGAGATCGCTCTCAGCGATCAGGCCACCTAGGTATTGTTCATTGCTCCTAGTTTATAAGTATTTTTTGTAGGGTTTACTTTTTGTAAAGTCTGAATTAATCTTAGGTAAGTACTAAATTGACAGATTCTGAACGGTTCATCAACAGTCAATTGTCCTGCCAATAGAACATAGAAAATAGACAATCGACTGTTGATGAACCGTTCACAATTTGTCAATTTAGTAACAGGCTTTAGTGACCAATAAAATGATATTTTATTCTACCCCCCAGCGATGGGCGACCGCGCGCCCGTGATATCCGGAGCGCCGCCGCTGGTGCGGCCGGGCGACCAGCTGATGCTGAACTGCTCCTCCGACTACTCGCTACCACCGTCCAACATCAACTGGTACATTGATGGGGAACTGCAGAAGGTAAACTTGTGTATACCTACAATCGCAAGCAATAAAATGTTCCAGTAAAAGTTCCAAGCAATAAGTATGTTCTAGTAACGTAATAAATGGAACGTTAATGGCATGTGGAACATTTTCATTGCCCGTGCGTGTAGTTATTGGGGTTATTCTAGCTTTACAACGAAAGCTTTCATGCAATTGGTGAGTTGACTGCAACGAGATAGAGTTATGGACTTATGGTGTTATTTATTTATGTAATTAGGTATAATTTATTATAACACAAAACAGTCATAATTATTATACAAATCAGGCTTACAAACTAGGAAATTTCTTCCAGCCAACTTTCGATTGGTGGACAAGTATAATACCTAAATATCTCAAAAATGAGTTATCAGTGCGAATCTTTAGCACCGTATTCTCTTATGATTATTATGGAAGTACTTAATAATACAACAAAATTAATGTTTTAATAAAATTAATTAGCTGCCTCGTTACCTTCTATTTTTAAAGGTTTATACTTAATTAACCCAATTAATTAATGTAAGTAGTAAATTTCTGAAAGCAGGTAAAGGTATAATACCTAAACTAATACCAAATAGACACCGTCCACAGTGTTAACTATGTAGATATTTGTCGAACAGCTGCCCCCAAACTGAATTCGATTTGAATAGTCAACACTGCGGTAGTAATCGAATAGCGAGTTCAATCCAACTACTCATCATAATCTTGATTGAGAGGTCTAATCAATTCGAGTAGTACAGTGGCGGATTCGTCTGACTGTCTCTCTAAACTTAATATGTAGTTCTTGATTCGTGGATCGTAAGGGTTGAATTATTTGTGTGGTATCTTACACTAAGATTCTGATGAGTATCCTTTGTCTACTTTGTTGATAGTCTGATTCGGTTTTGCGAAATGAAACCCTAGAGATTTTGGTAATAGCATATATAATCATCATCTTAGCGCCACTATTCACTTTAAGTTATACCCTATGAAATGTGGACAAGTAGGTAGTTAGGTATTTCAATTTATTTTGATTAAAATAAAATCACAATGGTTCTATAAATCTTTAAGTCCATTTAACGGTCTCACAATTCAGGATTTTAAGCCAGCCGTAACCGTTTAGTGAAGATTAACGATGCAGGTTTGACAGCAGAATTAAGTATTTGTTTGGATATTTAGCTACCCGAAGTAATTATTGTAATGAAAACATTATTGATGCAGCCTGGAAAAGTTACTGGACACGAGTCCTAATTTAAATTATCTTGTTGATGGCTAAATAGACCTTGCGATCGAAGCGAACTTGACTACCCTCATTTAACCTTTAGCACATTTGGCTAAGAAGACAAAAACTTTTATTTAAAAGTTTCATGGTAGTTTTACACTCTATTGATGCGAGAAAGCAGAAACTTTTCTACGTTTATTCAAACTACCACAACCCATTAGAAAAGCTCCTTCTCGCAACGTCTTACCCGTACTCACTACATCGGCAAGTCCGATAAATAGATAGCAATTTCTTGTACCCAAATTACATTATCGTGTATATAAGAAGTATAGTATACATTGTGTGTTATTATTATGAATTATGTATAAAGGTTTTAATTGCATATTTAGTGTATAACTTAATTAAAATTATGAATAATCAATGAAATAAGTAAAAAACTAATTGTTTGCTTTTTTGAAAACTATTTACTTACTGATTTTCCTGTAAGTAAGTACCAGTAGGAGTAGTAGGACTAATGGAAAATATTTTTAGCATTAAGTCCACCTTGGTGCTATGAAGAATCCTACTAATATGTAGTATTATAAAGGCGAAAGTTTTTTATTCAAGTCAAAACGGCTGAACCGTTTGTAATGAAATTTGGTTAGTTTGAGTTTACATCTTGGATTAACACATAGGCTACTTTTTATCCCGGTATTCCCACGGGAAAACTTTTTAAGGCGAAGCGAAGCTCGCGAGTACAGCTAGTAATTAAATATTGTTGTCTTTACCAGCCGGAGCCATGGGAGCAAGCAGTAGTAAGCTCGCCACGAGAGGGCGGGCTCCGAGCGTCCTGGCGGGTGCTCCGCGTCACAGCGCCGGCGCGTGGCAGTGGGGCCTTGCGCGTTACCTGCGAGGCCGAGCTGCCGCTGGAGCCGCCACTGCTGCGGGACTCCTCTGTGCTCATCACAGTGCACTCGCACACGCATCCTGACAAATATGTCGCTAATCGAGGTACGGGGTTGTTTAAAAGTGGTTATAAAGCTTCCACTATGTTATTGTATTTTTGACGTTTCCTTATGTCTGGTAAGTAAAGTGGTTTTCCTTTGCAGTCACCAGCGTGCAATCTCCAACACATGTTATTGGCGGAATTGACAGTGTTAGTCACACACAGTCAGAGAGCCACAAAAACAAAAATTGAATTGAATTGCAGTCACCAGGATTTCGAATGTCAAAAAAACAATAATATAATGGACAGAGTATAATATCGCGAACTTGTTATGACAACCATTTCCGGATTTAAAATGTATTGAATTTGACACTAATTACATCACATATTTTGCGATCGTGGTAGGGCCCCAGGTGACTGGAGTAATCTTCGGGCCGCTACAAAGACGTCGTTAGATAGCTGATCATCCGACCCATCACGTCCTCACTGCTGGGGCACGGGTCTCCTTCAATTGAAGGAAGGGTTTAGACCTAGTCCATCACGCTGGCCTAGTGCGGGTTGGTGGACGATAGATAGCTGACATGATATGGCATATGCCCAGTACTGATAACCTCTCTAAGGTTATCAGTCCAGGGTGTTCCACGCTACGCTTGATTTTTCGTATCTCCACTCGATGTATGTAACTAATTCATAAAAACATTAATAATTAATACTTACTTATAATTTATCTTTGTTACAGGTCAATCATCAGTCCTAAGCCTACATTTATTAAAGTTGTCGTTAATTTGGACATTTATGGAAATATACAGGTACATGAGCTTATGAGGACAGTTGGGTATTGTGGGCGGTGATATTAGAAGTACCTAAATGTAATGATATGCGAAGATAGAATTGTAATACACGTAAACAAATAGATAATTAATATACTTAATTAAGAAAATAAATTATATTATTAAATGAATGTAGCGATAAATGTTTAAATTATGTATTGACAGACTAGAGTGGGAATGCCTAAAGTTAGCAAAAGTTTTAAAAGTTGCGTTATTTCTTAGTTTTGGGTGAAAATGCGTCGTGCAGATATAATTACCTATTTATCGAAATATAAATACTTACATACTTTTATGTAATTAGGTGTTTGTAAGCGATAAAGATTGTTTAATAACGTGTTATTTTAATATGATACATATTTAGGTAAGTATAATAGTAATGTATTAAACTTAAGGTGCAATTTTAGATATTATCCAAGGATATGTAAATATTTTAGGTAAGTCCAATCTTTTCTTCGATGCACTTTTCTTAAATAAACGATCTATGGCTGTGTTTTAATATTTAGAAGAATATTAGAATTCAATGTGTATATACGATTAATAACTTTAATTTCAAGTCCATTAGCATGCTATGTTCTAATACACATAACGATGTAAAAATTGTAAATAAAAATATAAATATATTATTACGGGGTTTTTCTTATCTTATAAAAAATATCTTCAAACTCATGATGGATGTTTTGTATAAGATTATTAGACTTAGTACCTAATGGCAGGTTATGAAGAGAAGATATAAAATCTCCAACCTATTTTTTTCGAATTCTCGTTACCAATATAACAAATACACAGAAATAGAATTTACCTGTAAGTAAACACAAAACAACAGGACAAAACAAGAAACAGAATACCCAGCATGGCCAGTCTGTTTTCGGTGGTGCACCAGCGCAGCTCCAAAAAGGCCCGGAGCTCAGCATATGCTACACGTACAGAAATGTAACTGCAGCGCTGATTTTCAGCAGGCACCCTTTCATATTTCATGCATTAGTATCCTCGGAGTAAGGCAGTTCAGACCTTGGGGATATGCACAAAGGTTCCACTCGAGAGAGCCAGGTGCAGGTACCCACAGAGAATAGAATAGGATCCTCGGAGCCAATAGGGCGTCTAATAATAATTTACACTGTCGCTGACACGTTGTAGGTATCTGCTTTTATATAAGTAATAATGTTATAGTAGTTTAATTATAAAGGGGCTTACTGATAATCAAGAAAGACTTAACGTACTATGTATACGAGTAACATAATACCTACCAATACGAGTAAAAGCTACCTAAGTAAGTAATTCATAAGGTAAAGCTTATAACAGTACTCGGTAGCTTTATGCCTATAAAGATGAATGGTACCACTCGACTCGCTAAACACAACATTTCAGACTTCACACCATTGTTGATTCGTGGCTCGTTAGAGTCAATTTAGAGACAAGTGTTACATTTATACTGCATTCTACCGTCAGTACTATCGAGCCATCAGTCGGTAGCTTAGAACCGCTGGAATTCACTGTAAATACACACGAAGTTGGCATAACGTTGTGGATTATGTATTTCCTCGCTAGTACATAGAGAGTTGTAACAATAACAGGAGAGCATTCGCTCTCGAGCTCCGAGCGCTCAAGTGCCGACTAATTCGATTTCTCTCTGGAATTCCATTTCTGACACATATAGAGCAATGTGTGCTTAAAAACTTAGCGACTGCAGAAAAAATTTGGTCGTAACCAAACCTTAAAATTCAGTTTATATAAGTCTGTCTACTGATGACTGGTAGTTTCTTATTCGATTTCAACCTTCGGTCAATAGGTGGGTGAATGATCGAATACAGATAAAACTTTACAATCTTTCAAAACATATAACATTGTATAGAGGCTGTCGTATCTGTAGTAAACCATTTTAGGAACAATAATTTATTGGGCACCAATTTCCAAGTATTGTATTGTGGCGGCAAGTGCTGGTTCTTGCCCCGACTGGCGTCGAGCCAGGCAGCCGTCCACGCGCTTCAAAACCAGAGCTCCATTATCTTAATAAGTCTTGTGTCCAGAAGAAATCGCTAGTAATGACAGCTCCAGTGGTGCGGAGCTTGTGTGAGGCGCGGAACTGAGAACCCGGAAATACCCTGTAATACTATCCTAATCCTAATCCTAATCCTATCCTAATCCTAACTTCCTAACTAATATTATAAATGCGAAAGTAACTGTGTCTGTCTGTCTGTCTGTCTGTCTGTCTGTCTGTCTGTCTGTCTGTCTGTCTGTCTGTCTGTTACTCTTTCACGCCAAAACTACTGAACGGATTTGAATGAAATTTGGTATACATACGGTTTAGACCCTGGGAAAGAACATAGGCTACTTTTTATCCCGGAATTCCCACGGGAAAACTTTTTAAGGCGAAGCGAAGCGCGCGGGAACAGCTAGTACAATATAACTTTATTGGTCACCATAAATATTAAAACATGCAGACAATACTTATAAACTAGAAACAATGAAAAATAGGCGGCCTTATCGCCAAGAGCTATCTCTTACAGGCAACCTTAGTAATACCCATTCTTGAGCGACAGTAGTTCAGTAGTGTAAGCGCTCTTCTTGCCAGAGATGCGGGTTCGAATCCCGGTGATGACATTATACTTATACTTTATACCAATGAGTTATTTGGAAGTACAATGTATACCATTGCTCTTATGGTAAAAACATCGTGAGAAAACCTGTATGTATATCTAGATTAAGCACATCTACGTCATGTGATTGTGAACCCACCAACTCGCAGTGGACCAGCGTGGTGGGAAATGGTTCAAACTTAAGAAGGATAGTTTAAACCTTGTAGACATACACAAAGGTTCCATTCGAGAAAGTCAGGTGCAGGCACGGTGCAGGTATTTTATTTTATTTTATTTTTATTTTATTTTGTTCGGAAAACTAGAGACTTATAACAATGTATGTAAGGTCAACCGGGGCCAAGTCGCCTACGGGGCTAATGCCTCGAATCCATTTATCTTCCGAACCACATACTTTAGAACTACTGGAGTCATCTGCTATCTATCTTTGTAACTGAAACTTTTACCTCTGACCAATAGATGACGTATCCGGGTAAATTTTCTTAACAAATCTGCCATTTTAATTTTTTCGCCTCTTTCGTTGAATCGTTCCAAATGTGTGTTTGTTTAAAAGAATCTATGTTTCCTAACTGTAAATACTGTTATTGTTTTGTTGCTTTACATATTGTTTTGATTATTTTATTGAAATAACGTAAGATTCGGACACAATATGCAATTACAAAATTGTAGGTTTAGCTTTTATTTTGGGGTAAATGCCTCTGGGCTGATGGGGTTATTGCCTCTATTGCGGCGCAATAGCCCCATTTTCAGAGGTTCTAAAAATTTTATGTTATGATAAATGTATTTAATACACTCACGAGCAATGAAAAAGTTCCAGTGACATTAGCACCAAATTACTCCTAAACGAAAAATACTAGGTTAATGACGCCTTCTGCAATATTGAAGAACATTTAACGGCGTATCAGAATTAACATTCTTAGATTGGTAATCCAACTAAAACGTAAATAATTTTAATATATAATAAACTAAATATTTTAAAAAATTGGCGTCATTTGGTCTCGATATTATAATGTTGTTAACACGGTATATAGAAAATAATCATATAATAAATAAAAAATAGTCGTATTAACAGAATGATCCCACTTGTTTTTTAAACTCTAAATAGTTTTGTAATGATTAAAATTCCGTCAGACTCTAAAAATGGTATACTTACTAATTTAAAGTTGTGGTTTGATTGCAAATTCAAAAAAATATGCCCTAGTATGCTTTTATACTGTATTTTAATTTGTCACGTAAGTATTTATACTTTTTTAAGTCCAATAAAGTTTTCATAAATAAAATGTTGAGCACCCCTGGAATCTTGGATGGGGTAAATGCCACTACAAGAAATTAGGCTACGTAGGCGCCATAGCCCCAAAAGTTTTTGATCAACTGATTCTCCTTAACTAAGCGCTGTATTTAGTTTACAAGCTAATAATTAGCTACGTTAATAGTAATTCTATAAATTATATCTACTTAAACTTGTAAAAACCTCTTCCAAGCACACAAAACTAGTGAAAGAGGCATTAGCCCCACTAGGGGTTATTGCGCCTAAAAATCCCATTTTTTGTAGAAACGTCGTTTACACGTAGAAGATTTTTAAAATTCTACAAAATTTCATCAAAATATGAAACTAGATAAAATTTCCTAATATGTATCACAAGTTATAGCTTAATAGGGCGTATATAGTCTGTTTGTTATGATCAAATGAATATGAAAGTCAAAGTATTGTGGCGCAATGGCCCCGGTTGACCTTAGCTTTATCTTAAAGTAACAGGAAGTCAATTAAAGTTTCCACTGATAGTAACATTGTAGACACTTGAAAATATCTACTCTACATACACCCTCACAGAAAATAAATAGAATACCGCTTCTTGTCACCAATACATACCCCGTACCAAGTGACCAATGTGCATGCATGTCGTTGTCAACCTCCTGAATAAACAATAATTATGCAATAATAAACATACATTGGTATAATAAACATACATAGGGATATAATCCTCAAATAAATACGACACACATTCGGCCCCCCGAGAATCTTTAAAAGCGAGTTGTAAGCACATAATTTATCAAAGGCCATCAACTGCGACAGGGGGAGCAGGTTTGCTGAAAACATATTTTTTATCGACATTAAACAGATTAATCAATACGCACCGAGTGAGTGATGTGTGCTCGCTGGAAATACGATGGGTTCAAATATACAGGGTGTCGCAAAAGTGGTATACTAAGCTGAGTGACTCGGAGATCATTGTGAATCTTTTAATAGAAAAAAAGTAGGCGAGTTTAAAAAAAATATCTCTATAGTTTTTTTTTTATAAAAGCATTTTTTATGCGAATTTTTAAAAGTCTTAGATTCAATGTTATTAAGAATGACCCCCTGAAAAGTGGTATACTAAAGCTGAAAGGGGTCACCCCCATTCGGCTGCAATATACCTACCACTTTTCAACATCCTATAATAAGCATTATACATATATCTAGTTTAACAATAAGTAAACGACAGGGAGCTGTCATACGATCTGTAAGTTTAATGAGATAGAGTCGTATTTAGCACAGCAGCGCTCCGAAACTTAGTTTTTCGTAAGCTAGAGTGGTCCCTAGCCGTACATTATGCTGAGTATGGCGAGTTTTTCCTACCGAGTTTGGGCTGAATCAAGATGTTGCCTTTACGAGTAGCTAATGAAGTAAGTATTGTCAGAAAGCGATGGCAATGATTGACTCCAATAGAAGATAATTATTTACTACTTACATACTTATTACTAGAGTAGATAAGTACATAGACATTTAGGAGAAAACCCACAAAAGCACCTATACAGGTATTTATTTTAAAGCATCATAATTATTTTTGTTCTTACTAAACAAATCATATTCCTACATTACAATTTATATTACGCGCAAAATTTTCCATGTAGATTCAGCTTGAATTTGTCATAATATTGAATACCGTGCAGTGATGGCAACATTTGCATACGCTTTGAGCGAGCGAGCCGGAACAATGGCTTTATTACGCAGCGGCGGCCTACGACAATATGAGTATGACATCGATATGACAGGGCACTGGAGCGGTGGTAGCTCAGTCGGGTGAGCGCCCGCTTCTCAATCAAGAGATGCGGGTTCGAATCCCGGCGCTGACATGTACCAATGAGTTCTTTTCTGAATTTAAGTACAATGTATACCATCGCTCTTACGGTGAAGGAAAACATCGTGAGGAAACCTGCATAATTATCTAGATTTAGCACATCAATCTAGATATGTGAACCCACCAACCCGCATTGGACCAGCGTGGTGGGAAATGGTCCAAGCTTAGGAAGGCAGTTTAGACCTTGGGGATATGCACAAAGGTTCCATTCGAGAGAGCCAGGTGCAGGTACTTACACCCCCACAAAGAATAGAATAGAATAGAATAGAATAGACAGGGCACTGAGTTACTGAGTTACGTGCAAGAGATGAACACACATTTTTGGATAAGTTGAGGTCTAGTATGATATCGCTACGGGCGATCTCTTATAGAAGTTACATAAGTAAAGACAGTGTTAATGTATCATTTTATTACATTAAACTCGCCAAAATATTTTCGTAGCGTTCAAATACATAACTAAGTAAATACTCAAACAACCAAACTCTCACAATATATTGATCTCTCAAAAAGGCACGGACATAAAGTCTGTGGAGTGATAATAAAATCTTAAAAAAAAAAAAAAAAAAGTAAATACTTATATGAATGTTTTCATGATAAGAGCATATGTCCACGGTTTAAGCCCCCATTGTATGTCTTGCCATTGGCTGACGATTTGGTAAGGACCGAACTAATACTAATCGTCAAAATAAAATCCTTTATGAAGCAGATATTTGAACCCTACGAAAATATATTTGCAAGTTCAATGTAGTAAAATAATACTTATGTACCTTCCGTTAGCTTTGTCTGAAGACATCGCTTGAAGCGGCATCATAAAACCTCCTGTGCATGTATCATCTATTATTTGCATGCAATATCACAATATTACAAGTATTCTATTATTTTGTATCCGATATTCCTTAAACATTAAAAGGCAACATACCGCATCCAATAGTCCCGGCATAAATCACGGCGCTCGCTGGAAATGTTTATACAAGCCACGCGGCGACATTTTATTACATTTTAGCGGTTCTTTGTATTCTCGTTAATATTTTACAAGATATAAAAGCTTTGCTTTGACTTGTTATCTGCCTCCGCTTGCTTTTTGCGCTTAAAGATTTCCAGGGCTTACTTTTTAGTCCATTTATACTGTGGGAACGGATTGATCTTTTGTCCTTATGATGACGATTGCAGATTTAACACATGAAGGACTCTTTGAAATGTTTTTGTTAATTGTTTGGATGTTTGTGTTTTTATCGTTATCATTTTAATCCTGACCGCATCACCATCCAGCGCAACCTGACTCTAGTCTGCGAATGAGGCTAATCTGACATGCCTTTCACCATATGGACGGTGACAAACTCTGGTATTATCTGACAAACCTAGTATTTGTCACCAGAATGCAATATTTAGAAAGAATATAACAAGGACAGCTAGTTTCATCAATGAGTACACTCACGGGCAATGAAAAAGTTCCACTTACAAAATGCCGACACCAAACAACGCCATTTTATTCAAATATTTAATTTAAAATTAGCGTTTTTAGTTGGTAATATCCTGATGCCCTGTTAAATTTACTTAAACGTTGCAGAAGGCTTCATTAAGCTAGCCTTTTCAGTTTAGGAGTAATTTGGTGCTTTTCTCAGTGGAACCTTTTCATTGCCCGTAGCGTATTATGTAACTATTTACGCATGCTGTTAACAGGACGTATGGTAGTACAAACACCCCGGATATGCAACACAGACATGCGACCCCCGGGTCAACTGTGCAGGGTCTGCCGGGACCAAGGGGAGGGGTGGGACGGGAGGGGGTAGCTACTGAGGTCAGGCTACTCCCTGTCTGGCTGATAAACCTTTAATTAAATTTGGCCGCACTATTAATAGTTAGTCTAGTCGCTAATCGAGTTTAACGAATATTTATTTCGGATATTGTTAATAAGGACACGTTTGCTAGTGGTGTTGTAGTTATTTTATTTACGTGAGTATGTGAACTGTGAACCTGAACTTTGTCGGTTACACTTGTTTTCGATACTTGTGTATAGTATGTACTTATATAATTTATAGGTATAATGGTATCGATTCTGAAGGGCACATTCTAATTTTAACGCTGTCAAAAAACGCTTACATTCTCTCTAAATTTATTTGGCATTCTGAAGGCACCGTTTATCTCCAAAATTAGAGACGTCACTTTAAATTTTGAATCTGACAGCGTTAAAACTATTCAACTTAGGTTAGATGGTCGAATTGGTATTCTGAAGGTGCCATTTTTAGCGCTGTCAACTTAAAATTAGCAACTTTCTTCCTAAATTTAAAAGGGGTCTAAACAGGTGCCTGTTAAAATTATACTAAAATTTCTAAAAGTAAAACCGTGAAATATATGGGAAATTGTTGTTGTAGGTGCATAAATATGGATTTAACTTATAGCTGATGTGTTGTTTAAGCATGTAAAGCTAATTGCAACGACGCTAACTTAATATTTTTTGCGAAACTACGATGTGAAAGTGACTCTGTTTTGTCATATTATTTCTGATATTTTGACAGAAAAATGTGTTAATTATAAGGTAGGCATGAACCGGGTTGCTTAAAAACAACTTAATTTTTTGTTTTAGATCTAATAATTAATCAACACACCTACCGATCTTCTTCAGGAATTACCCTAGCCCTAACACTCTGTCCTCGGCTGTCTTCTTCCAAACAAACCGGCTCTACAGTCTACATACATAAGAAACTCACCTACCTGTGTACCTATCCAGCTCACTACTTACCCCTTTCAATTTGTAAGAATATTTTACTCAAAGTGGTCCCTACATAACTCAAAATATTTAACTGCATTTACCTATTTGATTACAGGAAAAAACCAGTACTTGCCTATGTTTTCTGAAAAATATGCCTGACTTTACGAAACTAATACTGACTACTATTTACTATTACCCTTTATGAAAGAAGAAAGAAGTTTTGTAGAAGTAAAACTTTATTTGGGTGAATAAAATAGCACACACGACACACACTGGTTGAGTTTTTATAACACCAATAATACACAATTGCTTGATTTCATTTCTGTATATTTTTATTTCCATTATTCTTCTTCTTCGTAGGTAGGTAGGTGGTCCGATGGCCGTTGTAGTATTGTTGTCCCAGAAAAATGAATGTCCTGTATCCAGCATTTCATATTTGGCTTATGGGTGTGGTTGACATTTCATTTTCTTTATTTTTGTCACTGAAAAATTAAGTAATTAGGTGAGTTGTTGTATGGATAGTTGACAGAATTAAGCTTATCCTTATAAGTAGGTACCTATTAGGTAGGCACTCACAAAACTTTAGAGTTTACAAATAAAAGGACTAGAACACAAACTTTTGTAAATAACTGATGCCTATAATTACTGATAAAACATTAAAATATTTCCATTTTGCGTAACTCTCTAAAATAATTCGTAAACTTCAACACACAAGCTTACCTTATCGATTTTCCAATTGCAAACACAAACATAATAATTTAATAATAGATGTTTGTTTTGTATTGTAAAGACTTAACAAAAATACTTTAAAAGAATAGCGGCAAACTTTTCTGCGGAAAATTGAAAATGGCGGCGCGATGGCGGATGGCGCTTGTCGCTGGCGCCGCTGCTGTCCAGCGCGCATGCGCCATAGAGATGTACCAAGTGCAATGTTCCTTGCTTCCGACCTATGCTTAAATTAAAAAATAATCGATGATGGATCGATTCCCGAGTAGGCACTTTTATTTTAATCATATTAGTTTTTGGTAAATATATTTGTACTGATAAGGTTTGTGTCTTTGTAAGTATGTAAGTATTCAATACTTTTAATATTTTTATATGAATATCATCCCTTATACATATACATACTTATGTTACGTATCATCAAGTAATAAACATTTAAGTAAGTAAGTATAAATATCGTGGAAAACATTTAGATGTAGAACTTAGGAACTACGTACTTAACGTAAAAGCTATAACTAAAAATAAAAATCATTCAATTAATTCATTAAAGTTCAATAATCGATTATATTCGATTACTATCACTATTTCATAAACTTACCTCATCTCTACTCTGTTATATTTTTTTAAATCACTTGGAAAAGTCCATAGATCATCATAGAAGCATTATGAATATTTTTTGTAGTCAGAGTTACCAGTTGCAATAATTAATTATGAATATGTTACATAAATAATTGAAATTATCACGAAAACCAATATAAATGCCGGGTATTTAATCCTTTTCATTATTTTTAACTACTATTTAGGATAATTAAATGTATTTGGAGTACTTTAAGGTTAAAAAAGTTAGTCGATATTTTCGATTGTAATATACTTACGTATATGGCCACACTCATTTTGAAGACGTCAAATCAGCCTTCTAAATTTAGTTGGCCGCTAAAATCGTTGCCTTCAGAATAGCAAAAATTAGCGCTGTCAGTTAAATTTAGAGATTTTAGCTCATTTTAAAATTAGGAAGTGCGCCCTTCAGAATCGGTACCAATGTCCCGGCCATAGAAGATCGGACTTTTCGCGATTCTCTCGCCTGTGGACTCGGCCTCTAATCGTTATGCCACGTTGTGAGTGTGAGCAACCAACATACCACATCAATATCTTTCCAGCAGTTTTGTCGTGAAAAAGTAACAAATACACACACTGTAACGTAGCGTTACGAAACGCCTTAATCTTAGTACCTTATTATACCTATTCTAACTTATAATAAATAAAACCTAAAACCTAATTTTAATAAACCTAATAAATAAACATACTTTAATTAAGTGATCTAGTTCTATTACGATAAGTGATAATAAAAGTGTAGGTTCTAAAGTACGTTGTAACCGACAAACCGTTTCCAATTATAAGTAGCGAATAGTTTCGTCCACTCGCGACGATTACGGGGCACTGACCCGGCTGCCCGATATTTCCCTTTTGGAAATATCAACTTACCGGACGGGACTGGAACCATCAGCCTTGGGGGAACTCCTAGTTGATCTCCAGTTGTCTCCCTCCCACCCCCTCCTCATCCCTATTTCCTATTCCCATTGGACTGTTTGGAGTCGGTCTACGGCCCGGCTTCTCGGTCCTTTGGGCTGTTAGTGTAGGGACCGTTAGGACCTGAACTCAGGTACCGGTAGGGACAACTACCTGAACTCAGGTACACGCAGGCGCAATTGCACTACCTGCGCCTGCCTAGGGACTGTTAGGGTCAGTCAGGCACGCGTACCTTTTTACAGGTACGCAGTAGGTACTCTATCTGCCCCCCTGCCGCAAGGCAGGGAGGTAACACTTAACCTCTTTTCAACATGGATTCCACTATGGACTCCATGTTTGAAAAGCTGCTCCTTTTCATACAACGTGAGGACCCTTCGCTTTTCCAGAAGGTCCTCACAAAATTTCAGCTTAGTTCTGCGTCGCCTGCCGCTCCTGCATCCAGCCATCCTGCTTCGCCTGCCGCCATCAGCCCTCCGGCTTCTCCTGTGGAGCCATGTCCGTCATCTCCTGACGCTGACTTCTCGCCTGCGTCACCAGATGAAATCGTTTCAGCGTCTCCTGCTCGCCGTGTGCCCCGGGTCATCCCAACATCGCCAGTATCTCTGTCCCTCCAATGTGCTCAGCACAGTAGGTCGTCATCGCCTGAGGCTATGGACGTAGCTCATCCTTCGGACCTCTCGGACTCCGCTTCATCCGCTGACCCTGACGACGGCTTCACCGTCGTTGGAGCCAAGCGGAAGGCGAAGTCGAAGCTCCCTCGTCCGGCAGCGAAAGCTGTCAGAACCCAGCTCCCCCCTTCCTCTCCTACTCCCTCGCCCTCTGCTCCCGCTGTTCCGAAAGGTCCGAAGGCGAGAGCCCCTCCATCTCTGATGCTCCGCGACAAAGGTTCCTGGAACTCTATTTCCCAGGCCCTTGCCGCAAACAAAATCGGTTTCACCAAGGCCAAAAACACCAGAGATGGTATTTTGGTCCAGGTGCCCACCTCTGGCGATCATCGCCTTCTTACCAAACTTCTCGACGAGCGCAAGGTCGAGTACTACCACTGGGAGCTCCCAGAGGACCGCCGTCTAAGGGTAGTGATCCGGGGAGTTCCCAAGGAACTCGACTCTGCGGAGATCATGTCGGATCTGAAGGCGCAGTCTCTGCCGGTGCATGAGGTTCACCGCATGTACGGGCGAGGCAAGCGGGTCATTTACGACATGATCCTCGTCATCCTTGACCTTTCCCCTGAGGGGAAAAAGATATTCAATATAACGGCCATATGCCAAATCTCTGGGCTCAAGATTGAGAAGCCCTACAAGAAGTCGAGTCCCACGCAGTGCCACAACTGCCAATCCTACGGGCACTCCTCTAGGAACTGTCACGTCAGGGCGCGGTGCGTTAAATGTCTGGGCGACCATCACACCCACGACTGCCCGCGCCCAAAAGATCCCAAGGAGTGTACGGAGGCCCCTGGTTGTGTTCTGTGTGGGACGCTGGGTCACACAGCCTCATATGGCGGCTGCCCCCAGCGCCCTCGTAACCGTAGGGCTCCCAAATCCAAGCCCAGTCAACAGCAAACTTCATCATCATCTATAAAGAAAAACCCTAGTCCACAAGCGCCTTTAGCGGCCCTTGCGGACGCGTCGGTAGCCACCCCGCCTAACGCTTGGGTTCGACCCCCAACCATAGCCTCACAAGGACCAAGGCAGGCACCGTCGCCGAGTCGGATGAATGCACCCTCTCGGGTGGTTCCCCCGCCTCCCGCGACCTGCCCGCCCTCTTTAGGACCATCACCGCTGTCTCAGTCCTCGCTTCCATCCCCGAGGAGGGACAACGGTGATCCAAACAGGGACTTTCAGCTCGCGATAACCCAACTGAGTGAACGCATGCTGTTGATCCAACAGAATGTGTTCGCTCAGTTCCACCATCTAAGCTCGGAACTTTCCGCCCTTTCCAATAAACTTTCGCAATGACTTCTAACACCTGTAGAACTAAACCTAGGTCACTAATGTTGGGATTCTTCAATGCCAACTCTCTTAAAGATCAAAAAGAACAGATTCACAAGTTCCTCAACGATCATCACATTGACATCCTTCTTGTGCAGGAAACTTTTCTAAAGCCTCACATGAAGAATCCCAACATTAGTAACTATAAAATCATACGGCATGACAGACTGTCGGCCACCCTCGGTGGTACACTTATCTACTACCGTAGTGGACTTCATGTCTGTTGTGTCAATACCCCGGAGCTTGTCAGCCTCGAGGCCTCAGTGTGCAGGCTGGCTATGACCGGACATCCGGATCTGTATATTGCCTCTTGCTATCAGCCATCAGGAAAAGTAATTAAAACTGAGGACCTTAAGTCACTTTTGGATATGGGGAATAATGTCATACTTGCAGGGGATTTTAACAGTAAACATAAATCTTTTAACTGTAGAGTCAATAACCCAAACGGTTATATTCTTTTTAATTTCATGGATGAATACATGTTTGATGTGGTGGCTCCAATGGAGCCTACACATTATCCATTCAATCCTGAGCATCAGCCAGACATTTTAGACATTGCACTTTTAAAGAACATTTCTCTTTCTTTAAATAAGCTAGAGGTAATACACGAGCTTGACTCCGATCACAGACCGGTCATACTGGGTCTCGGAGATGCCAACTCCCTCTTCTCTCCTACCAAAACCATAACTAACTGGGATAGGCTTAGTCAGCGTTTAGGTTCGGCTAGTCCTTCTGACATAGCAAACTTACCTTCTCAAATTAACTCCACTGTAGAGATAGATACGGCGATCAATGCCTTGAGCGGTCACCTTCAAACAGTCATCACTGACTGCACCAGGCGGGTTCCTGCGATGACCCCTCATCGTTGGAGGTTGCCTGATGATATGAAGGCCCTGCTCAGGGCAAAGCACGCCGCCACTAGGGCACACGACCTCTTTCCAAGTAGGGAAAACAAGGATAGGCTCCGCTCTCTGCATCTCAAATGCAAATCTAGGATGAAGGCTCTACGTTCAGAGCGGTGGGATAGCCTGCTGGATGATATTAGGCCAACCCACACTGCTTTCTGGCGTCTTACACGCGCGCTTAAATCGGATACCGTAGTAGACATGCCCCCCCTGTCGAAACCTGATAACTCCCTCGCCTTCGACGACGATGAAAAGGCTGAATGTCTCGCCCTAAGTCTGGAGGCGCAATGCTCTCCTTCGGAAGAGCATCCCGATAGCACATTCATCCAAGTCGTAGACGAGGAAGTAGGACGTAGGGTTAGCTTACCTCCATTAGATTCTCTCGACCTCGTGACGGTATCCGAAGTTAAGTTAGTCATAAAGGACCTTCATTGCAAGAAGGCTCCTGGCTCTGATGGCGTCTCCAACAGAGTCCTTAAGAACCTCTCAGCCTCGCTTATCCTCTTACTAGTAACCATATTTAATTCAGCTATGGCGAACTGCTATTTTCCAGACCTGTGGAAAATAGCAGACGTCATAGGAATACATAAAACTGGCAAAGCTAGAAATTTACCTTCTAGTTACCGCCCCATCAGTCTTTTAATTTCCCTAGGTAAGGTCTATGAGCGGCTGCTATCCGACAGGCTCAAAAAGATAGCATACGCTCAGGGACTCATCCCTAATGAACAATTTGGTTTTAGGGCCCAGCACTCTTGCGTCAACCAGGTTCATCGTATCACGGAATACATCTTAGATGGTTTCCATAGGAAGAGGCCGAAAGGCACTGCAGCTCTCTTCTTCGACATAGCGAAGGCTTTCGACAAGGTGTGGCACAACGGCCTCATCTTTAAGCTCTTCACGTTAGGCATCCCGGATCGGTTAGTGCTTATTCTCCACAGTTTCTTGCTCCACAGGTACTTCCAGTTTCGGGTCGAGGGTTCCAGATCATCTCTTCATCCGATTCGTGCAGGTGTCCCGCAAGGGTCAGTTCTAGCTCCTCTTCTCTTCTCCTTATACACAAGTGACATCCCCAGACATACGCATGTGTCGCTAGCATTATATGCTGACGACACAGCGATCTACTTAAGGGATAGGTTTAAAGGCAAAGTCCAGCACGGGCATCTCCAAAGCGCAACCAACGCCCTCGGCGAATGGTTTCGCAAATGGAGAATGGAGGTGAACCCGGAGAAAAGTACCGCAGTGTACTTTTCACGGGCTCTCCGCCGGCCCAACACTGCTCCTCAACCCAACATCACTCTGTTCGGCAAGCCTATCCCTTGGTCCGACCATGTCAAATATCTGGGTGTCACTTTCGACAGCAGACTGTCTTTTGCTAGTCATATACGTAGGGTTAGGAATAGAGCTTCTCTCTATTTAGGAAGACTAACTCCTCTGTTTCGAAGCAAAAAGCTCTCACTACGCAGCAAAGTGAGACTCTATCTAACTTGCATAAGACCCGTCATGACCTACGCTAGCGTAGTGTTTGCTCATGCTTCGAACAGATATATCAATTCTTTACAAGCAATCCAAAATAGATTTCTGCGCAGGGCGACAGGCGCGCCTTGGTACGTCCGCAATTTCAACTTGCACAAAGATTTGCAAATCCCTACTATCCAACAGTATCTCAAAGTCTCCTCAAACCGCTACTTCGACCAAGCGGTTAATCACACGAACCCACTAATTAGCCAACCGGCTAACTATCACGTTTTCCCTGAGTTCAAACAGAGGCGACGTCGTCCGAGACACGTTCTCTGTGACCCGGACGATGAGATCACTGTCCGTATTAGGGAGTTGCAAACCTTTGACTCCCCGACCCCTGCCTCGGCAACTGTCCCACTTAACTTTTACACACCCCGCCCCAGACCCGGGGGAGGGACTCACACTCGGTCTCGGCCTTTTGCCGGTCCGAATCGTAGGGCTAGGATCCTTCTCCACCAAAACAGGTACTATACCCGCGTCAGGTACATCCCTGGCCGGTTCTCACCACCTCCATCTGGTGACGGGTCATTTAGGTAGGTCTCTCTTTTTAACTGGGTGAAGGCGCCTATCGGCGCCTCCCCCACAGTTAGGGTAAAGCTGAATAAGTCCCTTATGGCCGACTTCAGTAAATAGGTTTCATTTAGAAAAAAAAAAAAAAAAAAAGTCCACTCGCGACGTCACCCTTTGTTCACCTTAGATCTAGCGATAAGCGACCGGCCGACTACGGGAGGGGCGCATTGATTTGCACGGCGATCAGTCTCTGCTCACCGCTCTGGCAACTAGCCGCTCATAATAAATATCATACGTACCTTGTCTGCGAGTACCTAACTCGTCAAATCTAGACGTTAATAATTACTAAATAAGTGTTTATACGTTGTTCCCATCTGGGTAAGTTGTGCAAACCTTCTTATGTTAGTAATTAGCTGTGTATCATTGTGTTTAATGCTGTGCATTTTTAAATATAAAACCGTTGACCTTTTGTCATTGAAAATAACCGTTGGTTAAATTAGTGCCTTGCCTTTTGCTTATTACAGTGCTTGTTTTCTATTTCTTGTATGAATGCATACCTAAGTATGCACTGGATCTAGTGATTTAATGAACTATGAGAATAGTCTTAATCTCGTAGTTGCATATATTTTAGTTACATTGTAAATTATCTTACCTAACTTAATCATTCATCAATCATCATGTACTATACATTACTGTTCATAAAGCCACCTTTATTCCTTTTGCCTTTGGAAAAGCTAAGCAGTATTTCTAGACTTCCCGTACGAACCTAAGGCTAACTTGCCATCCGTATCGCTGCTGGAATCTAATCGCTTCCTTGCTCTGCGATTCCAGGAACAACTACCGGACCGATTAAATCGGCCAATCTAGTTCCGGACCACGGAAGACTCACCCTGGGCGACTGTCCCGGGCTTCCCCTCCCGCTACCTGAGTAGCTGACCTCGTCGGATCCCTCGACCCCGACGTGGACCTGGACCTGGATGCTACACCTGGACCTGGACCTGGACCTGCACTTCGACAGGAAGCCAAGGAGAGTGCGGTATTTCTGGACCGAACCAGTGCGCGTGTGACACCCTTGACCTTGGCCTAACCGACGAGTCCGACGACCTATCTACCTACTTATTTAAAATAAATCTTCTTTTTAAACTAAATTATGTTCGTCCTTTTTATTTCCTCACCTGTAGGATTTATTTAGGCGACAATGGCGCCCATAGACGTGGTTTTAAGGTCAAGAGGGTCATACCGTACTGCGTAGGTATACTCTTAGTTATTCATGGTGTTGGATTTCATTGGTGTGCTGTTATTTTATTTTGTTGTTCCTCAACTAGTGTACCCCTACGAAAACCCTAGTTTCATTTCCTTGGTTTAATCGTTTTTACGCGTTTTTTTTTTTTAAGTACCACAAAATTTACTTTTATTGTGGTATGTTTGTTTCGGCACACTAGTTGAGATATATGTTGTTTCGCCTGTCTTTGCCTGTCCATTATATTTTTTTGTGATTTTTCCTTTTTTATTTTTTTTCCTTATTGCACTATTACTACACTCGTCGTGGTGTACTATTATTGTTTTTTTTTCCTCTTAAAAAAAAAAATTACAATAATAGCTGGTTTTTGTACATATACTTTTAAGTTTTTTTTTTTTCTCTTCTTTATTATATTGTGTATTTTATAGGTACATATTTTGTAGAGCGGTTTGTACCGTAATTTTTTTTTCCTGCTGTTTTCTGTTTTTTTTTTGGTGTTCTGTTTGTTTTCTTTTTGTGTTTTGATTGTGTTCTCATATATACTTTTTTGTTCTCTTTTTTATATTGTGTATTATAAATATTTGTTCATTGGTTTTGCACAACATACCTAGTTACTGCTTATAATTTTTTTTTGTTGCGCTAGAACTAAAAGGTCCCTACTGGATAATATGGCTTATCCTATAAAATTTTTACTCTTACAAAAGTCGGAATTAATGTATGAGGTTGCTATACGTGGTGAAGATCCATCCGATAAAGTAGAGGGTTTACGCAAACAAGTTACCAAATTAACTCAATTATATCCACCTGATGATATTCTTGATTCGGTTTATAGTTTTGAGGATGACGTTAAGGGTTTACAAGAAACTCTTGCTAAAATAAAAACGAATATCGAGTCCTTGAACATAAATTATGTTGAATCGCTACTCAATAGAACTAGATCACTATTAAATCACGTGTTTTATAGATTACAGCGAATAGAGAAACCGAACTTACCTGAACAAAAGAATGTAATAAGTAGTGTTCTTAAAACCTACGAGAAATGTTTTTCTGCCGTCTCACTTTTATCACAGAAAACTGTTAGTGAGCCAAACACTATGCAAGACACTGCCGCGTCAAATGAGCATATAGTTGCTAGTAAACTTGATCAATCTGATCTTAAAATCTCCGTGACCTGTGATCGTGGAGTTTCTAATGACCTCAAACAATTGAAATATGATGGAAAAACCTGTGTCCGTTCTTTCATTCAAAGACTCGAAGAGTTCCGTGAGTCGAAAAACATCTCGGAGTCAAAAATGCTAGCCTCTGCGGTTGATATTTTAACTGGCGATGCATTACACTGGTATCGTAGTGTCAAAAGTAAAATACATGACTGGAACACTCTAGTTTCACGTCTCAAAGCTGATTTTGATATACTAGACTATGATTATCGTATGTCTTCTGAAATACGGGATCGAACCCAAGGGGATGGTGAATCTATCACTATCTATTTATCAATAATGGAAGGCATGTTTTCGCGTCTTAGCAATCCCTTGAGCGATGAAGATAAATTAGAAATAATTTTACACAACATTCGTCCATGTTACTCGACAATAATTGCTGCGAGCCCTTCTTTAAAGTCTGTGGATGACTTAAGGGTTATTTGTCGGAATTATGAACATATTAAGGTTCGCTCCGATAATTATAGGGAACCACCTTCTGTGAGCTCTAAAACGTTAGCGCCTGAGTTTGCCTATCAGTCTCAACATAAAAAATACAATAATACACAGAGCAAACAATATTTTAACAAATCTAAGCCTTTCCAATCTTTTAAACCTGAATCTAGTCCGGTTTTCGAGGTTCAAGCCGCTGAAACTGCTGCGGTGTCTAAACCTGAGAAGTATTGCCAGCGTTGTCGCGTCAACACTCACTCAATGAAGGAATGTACGGCTGAACGTACAATCTTCTGCTTCAAATGTGGTATGAAGGACGTACGTCTACCTGAATGCCCTAAATGCAACGGGTCAAAAAACTAAATAATGAAAATTGTGGAAAACCAGCAGCTACTTATTTTGATATCTCGGAATGGAATAAATGGCTGTTGACCATTAAGAGTTTCTTTACAACTCATTCTATTTCCCCAATTTTCAATTCAAAACCGAGTGAAGACCCACGTCCCTATGTCAAAATACGAATCAACAATACTGATGATCTTGATATGTACGGTTTGCTTGATTCTGGCTCATCTGTTACAATTCTTGGTAGGGATTCTCACAAGCGTCTTCTTCAATATGATTTGAATATGTGTACTGATGACATAATCACAGTTACTGCTGCAGGTGGTCAGAAGATAACCTCACTAGGTTTTATGCTTCTGCCGGTTTCATTTGAGGAAAAGTTTTCTCTCATAAAAGCTCACATTGTTCCCGAGATCGATACTACTCTTATACTAGGTATAGATTTCTGGACTCAATTTGACTTGTGCCCAAAGTACCTTTCAAACTCTGAGAACTTGTTTCAAACTGATCCTGGCTTGTCAGAAATCTCTTCTGAAGTTCATCTTCATGCGTACGATAACCTCGATAGTGCCCAAAAACAGATAGCTGACGATGTTTTGGAGCAATTTAAAGATATATCCTTTGGTGAGAAAGGCTTAGGTAGAACTCAGTTGATCACTCACAAAATCAACACCGGTGATGCGGAGCCTATCAGACAGCGATACTATCGTATGTCTCCGGAGAAGCAACGCATCATTACGGAACAAGTTGATGAGATGCTTGCATTGGACGTGGTCGAACCTTGTGAAAGTCCTTGGTCTTCACCCGTCTTGGTTGTTGGCAAGAAGGATGGTAAACCTCGCTTTTGCCTCGATAGTCGGAAACTTAATGCTGTCACCAAGAAGGACGCTTATAATCTTCCTTATGTAAGTGAGATCTTGGACAACCTGAAAGATGCTAGATACCTCTCTAGCATTGACTTATCTAAATCGTTTTGGCAAATTTTGATAGATGAGCCAGATCGCGAAAAGACAGCATTTTACGTGCCTGGGCGTGGTAGCCTCATGTTCAAAGTAACAGCCTTTGGACTTACTAACGCTCCAGCTACACAGCAAAGACTTGTGGATATGTTGTTTGGTCCCGAGTTTGAACTAAAAGTCTTCGCTTATTTAGATGATTTTATCATCATAAGTAAAACCTTTGAAGAGCACGTATCTTTGCTTCAACGCGTGCTCGATAAACTGCGCTCAGCTAACCTTACTGTGAACCTTGATAAGTGTCAGTTTTTTCGTAGCAAACTTCGTTATCTTGGCTACATTGTCGATGCTCAGGGCCTTCGTACTGATCCAGAGAAAGTTGAGGCTATACTGAATTATTCTACTCCAACAACTAGGAAAGAGGTAAAACGCTTCCTCGGTACCGCGTCTTGGTACAGGCGTTTTATCCCGCATTTCAGTACGGTTGCTGGTCCACTTAACAGCCTGACATCGACGAAAAAGAACTCGCCTCCTTTTCAGTGGACTCCTGAAGCTGATAAAGCTTTCTTGGAGCTCAAATCCCGGCTGGTCCAAGCACCTGTCTTGGCCTGCCCTAACTTTGACTATCCTTTTGAGGTTCACACTGATGCCAGTAACTTTGGGATCGGCGCGATGCTGGCTCAGACCATTGATGGTGTCGAACACCCAGTTGCCTACATGAGTCGTAGTCTCAACAAAGCAGAAAGAAACTACAGCACAACTGAACGAGAGGCCCTTGCTGTGCTTACCGCTTTAGAACATTGGCGTTGCTACTTGGAAAATGGTAGTACCTTCAGTATTTTCACAGATCACGCGGCACTTAAGTGGTTTCTTTCTCTTTCGAATCCTACTGGGCGTCTCGCTAGGTGGGGTGTCCGTCTTTCCTCGTTTAACTTCGAGATCAAACACCGTCGTGGCAAAGACAACGTGGTCCCTGACGCTCTTTCAAGAGCCTTTCCTACAGATGCCATTACCAGCAGTAGTAATGATGTAGTTTCTTCTCCCCCTACTACAAAAGACCCCTGGTATCTTAAAATCTATAAAGGCTGTCAAGAATCTCCCATCAGTTTCCCTAACTATAGAGTGGAAAATAATACCTTGTACAGGCATATGAAAAACAAAATTGTTTTAACCTCGGAATTTGACTAGAAGCAGGTTGTTCCTTTAGAACAGCGAGAGAATGTCCTTAACGAATGTCATTCAGAACCTATAGCTGGACATTTCGGCGTGTTTAAGACCTATAAACGCTTAGCACTTCGTTTTTATTGGCCTGGCATGTATGCTGATGTGGTTGGTTTTATCTCTCGGTGTGACACCTGTCTTGCATACAAACTGCCTACTCATGGCACCTTAGGTAAAATGGGCAGGCCTAAGGATGTTTCTAGACCTTTTCAGGTACTCTCTATCGATCTGGTTGGACCCCTACCTAATACTCGGAAACAGAACAACTACATCTTTGTTGTGACTTGCTGTTTTTCCAAGTATTGTTTTATATTCCCACTCCGTAGAGCTACTGCGGATTTAGTGACCAAGCATTTGGAAAATGATGTTTTCCTAGTACATGGTATACCTCAAACTGTTGTCCTGGATAATGGCTGTCAGTTCATTAGCCATGAGCTTGACAGGCTGTTCAAAAAATATAAAGTGCCTAATGTACATTTTACCCCTAAATATACCCCACAAGTAAACACTGTGGAGAGATATAACAAAACTATTGTTACTGCTGTGTCTACTTTTGTAAACAATGATCACAGAACATGGGATTTGAATTTACCTCAAATTCAGTTTGCCATCAATAATTCGGTGAACGAAACTACCGGGTACTCTCCTGCATTCTTGGTGCATGGCCGTGAATTGGTAACCTGCGGGTCACATTATTTGGAGAATGATGACTCAAAGGACATGGTTTTTCTTCCAAGAGATGCTTACGCTGAGAACTTAGGTCACTTGGCTGGTATTTTTGGTGAAGTTCAAGCTGCACTATGGCAAGCCCATGCTAAGAATAGTCAGCGATACAACTTACGTCGTAAAGATGCTGAATTTAACGTAGGGGATATCGTGTGGAAGCGCTGTTACTTCCAAAGTGACAAAGACGCTTATTTTGCTAAGAAGTTGGCCCCCAAGTATCAAAAATGTCGCGTAAAACATAAGCGCTCACCATTAGTTTATATCCTCGAGGATATGAATGGTCGGGATTTAGGTGTTTGGCATATTAAAGACCTAAAAATTGTAAATACTCGGCTAAGAGAATAATATTTTTAGATTAGCAGTTAGATTTTTTTCTTGTGTCATACTTGTTGTATTTATTGAAAGTATGACATAAATTGTATAGATTTTGCATATAAAAAAAACTTAAGAATATTATTAGTAATCATTGTAAATAGTTGTAAATAGATCATTATTTTTATTTTAGTTTAGCTGTCTATTTATCGTATTTTACTGAGGTAAAATACTCTTGTAGGTGAGGGGGTAATGTAACGTAGCGTTACGAAACGCCTTAATCTTAGTACCTTATTATACCTATTCTAACTTATAATAAATAAAACCTAAAACCTAATTTTAATAAACCTAATAAATAAACATACTTTAATTAAGTGATCTAGTTCTATTACGATAAGTGATAATAAAAGTGTAGGTTCTAAAGTACGTTGTAACCGACAAACCGTTTCCAATTATAAGTAGCGAATAGTTTCGTCCACTCGCGACGTCACCCTTTGTTCACCTTAGATCTAGCGATAAGCGACCGGCCGACTACGGGAGGGGCGCATTGATTTGCACGGCGATCAGTCTCTGCTCACCGCTCTGGCAACTAGCCGCTCATAATAAATATCATACGTACCTTGTCTGCGAGTACCTAACTCGTCAAATCTAGACGTTAATAATTACTAAATAAGTGTTTATACGTTGTTCCCATCTGGGTAAGTTGTGCAAACCTTCTTATGTTAGTAATTAGCTGTGTATCATTGTGTTTAATGCTGTGCATTTTTAAATATAAAACCGTTGACCTTTTGTCATTGAAAATAACCGTTGGTTAAATTAGTGCCTTGCCTTTTGCTTATTACAGTGCTTGTTTTCTATTTCTTGTATGAATGCATACCTAAGTATGCACTGGATCTAGTGATTTAATGAACTATGAGAATAGTCTTAATCTCGTAGTTGCATATATTTTAGTTACATTGTAAATTATCTTACCTAACTTAATCATTCATCAATCATCATGTACTATACATTACTGTTCATAAAGCCACCTTTATTCCTTTTGCCTTTGGAAAAGCTAAGCAGTATTTCTAGACTTCCCGTACGAACCTAAGGCTAACTTGCCATCCGTATCGCTGCTGGAATCTAATCGCTTCCTTGCTCTGCGATTCCAGGAACAACTACCGGACCGATTAAATCGGCCAATCTAGTTCCGGACCACGGAAGACTCACCCTGGGCGACTGTCCCGGGCTTCCCCTCCCGCTACCTGAGTAGCTGACCTCGTCGGATCCCTCGACCCCGACGTGGACCTGGACCTGGATGCTACACCTGGACCTGGACCTGGACCTGCACTTCGACAGGAAGCCAAGGAGAGTGCGGTATTTCTGGACCGAACCAGTGCGCGTGTGACACCCTTGACCTTGGCCTAACCGACGACCTATCTACCTACTTATTTAAAATAAATCTTCTTTTTAAACTAAATTATGTTCGTCCTTTTTATTTCCTCACCTGTAGGATTTATTTAGGCGACATATAAACCGCCATTACAATATTAGTGTGATGTGATTACATATTCGTAGAAAGGCTTCGTACAAATATCGTCAGCAAAGTGGTTCGAGGTCCCAATACCGACTGGATTGCCTTTGACAGGGAACGCAATGCTCGTGATGCCAATCCGCCATTGTTTCCCATTTAAAGATTTTCTTGCCACAAAGGAACCGCAAGATTGCTGTAACCGTCTGTTTGTTGAAAAAGAACAATTGTTGTTGTTTATTTTAAGTGCAAAGCTGGAATAACTGCTTGGATACCTACTCGTAGTTATGTATATTTTTCCTGTAAAATGACTTCGTGTAAATAAGTAAGTGCCTACTTACTATTTTTTTTTGTAAGTAGGTAGTTTTTGTTGAAATAGTAAGCCAGGATTTAATTTAAAATAATCTACAATTTAGTTGAACAGGGTGCTAAAGGATAAAAATATATCAATCCGACCTCATTAATTAAAATTGTAGTTAAGATGCATAACATAGGTATGTATTATGAATATTCCTGAAAATTTTGTAGGTTTACAAAAAACCTTCTACAAGTACCTATTAAGATTATCCCAACGATTACATTAAAATCACCCATGTGTAAACCACAAACTAGACAGGTACGTATGTTGTGGTGGCCAGACCGGCGTCCATTCATTTAGTTTTCAATTTAAAGGTAGCTTTAACTAGGGCTAATGAATGTAGCACACGGGAGTGGACAAATCACAGGGTGCTCGAGCCAATTTGCCCAATTTCCCCTTTCCCGAACTCCTGAATCACATTCGTTGAATGTGTTAATATCAGGGACAGGGGAGTCACTCTAGCAACATCCTGTATATGACGAAAAGTTTCGGAGCGCTCCTGCGAGAGCCACGATTCTATCTCGTTGTATTAGACGTGTCGATTGCTAGACAGATCACGTTCGTTCCTTTATCGATAGGTATTGTAGAGTAACCCTCCAGAAGGTACAGGATATGGCGGTACGCGAGAATCGCTCTTATATGAAAGGTGTTTTCGTTTGAGATGGGTTTCCATTCACTATTACGTTAATGTAAAATTATTATTTAAAATAAAAAATTAGGTACCCACTTTACCTGCTGTTGTTTTCATCCAAAAGGGTATTGTTTGTCCGTTTGAATGAAAACAACAGCAGTTAAAGTGTAACCTTTAAATTTAACTACTTATTAAATTTTTAGCATATATATGTTACTGTAAAAGCCCGAACAACGGTAAATCCTAAGATTTACGCGTAAAACCTAAGATTTACCAACTCTTAATGGTAAAAGCCCGAAAGATTTTGCGATTCGCACTTTTACCACTATTCACTTGGTAAATCTTAGGATTTACATTAAGGCACGGTAAATGTTGAAAAAGCCAGGTTATAACTTATAACCTCCGTAGTCGAACAAAGCGTCCGTAGTCGAGCAGGCTTCAGTGATCGTAACTGATCACTGAGGTTTAGCAACAACCAGCATGGTCAGCCATTGGATGGGTGACCGATTGCAAGTGGTTCTTTTCTGGATGCTTTCGTGCTTCGGACGGCACGTTAAGCCGTGAGTCCCGGTTGCTGCTTCGGCAGCAGTCGTTAAGCCTAGTTAAAACTTCTGACAGTCAGGTTGCCCACTTACCCGACAACTCGCTCAGCACAAGCTTGCTTGTGTTGGGGTCCACCAACCCGCACTAGGCCAGCGTGGTGGACTAGATCGAAACCCTTCCTTCATTGGAAGGAGACCCGTGCCCCAGCAGTGGGGACGTAATGAGTCGTGATGATGATGATAACTTATAACTAACCGAACTTAAGAAATATTTATTATTGCAATCTACTTTACTCGACGTCAACAATAATAATACGTGAAAATTATTTTACTTCCAGTTTCCGTGTTTAAATTATCGTTCAGTGAATGAGTGAAAATAAAGTTATTTTCCAATAATCCAATTTCCAATAATAGTTTTAATTTTAACTATTTAGGAAATAATTTAGAGGTGGATAATAATTACAAAATGAAAAAATATATGATTATTACACATTGTTAAAATAATTATGTTGATTTAAAGGTTTTAAAATTACTGTTCATAAAAAATAATATAAATTCTGAAAGAAAATAATTTAAGTTTTTGATGGAAATAAATGAATAGGTAATAATTAATCTTTGTTTTGTTCCCAAAACCAACTTTTACTAGGTGTCAGTGGTAAAACCTAGCATTTACCTAATTCTAATGGTAAAAGCCCGAAAAAAATGACCCATTTTCACAAATCCTTACATTTACCAACTCATGTTGGTAAATCCTAAGATTTACTGGTAAATCCTAGGATTTACCGTTGTTCGGGCTTTTACAGTAACATATACATAAGTACTTTGTAATACGTCCAATTTGAAAAATAATAATTTTAGGAATGAAATCGTAGTTTAAGTTTTATGTATAGGTAACTATAACGAAAGTTTATCAAACTTAATTAGTACGTTTTAATTAACGTCTGACAGCCTTCTAAACAAGCAAGCAATTTCAGTCCTAATTATTTTCATACGTAGTTGGTTAGTAGTAGTAATTAGTTTGAAACCTATCACGTTTTGTTCACAATGTCCGCCCACACTAGTGGAGAAACTGTTAATGTGGGTCTACCTATAGATAGAATATAGATAGATAGAATATTCTTTATTTGTACACAAGAACAGATTTTATTAAGCTTATATACAAACACATAGGTACAAAAAAGGCGGTCTTATCACTAAAAGCGTTTTTTTCAAGACAGCCTTTGGGTGGAAGAATATTTATGTTCAGCCCCCGTATTATGTAACTCCGAGTGGGGTTGGTTGGTATAAAATGGCGGACAACTTAGAACATGATTAATTAATAACTTTTTACTGACTTATCTGATTTCACAAACGTTTATGTTGAATGTAAGGATATATATTTTTTTTTTTTATAATTTATTTTATTATTTCCCAAAAAATACACAATCAATTTAGATAGTAAATCTCCCAAACTACAATATAGTTTAGCGGGAGAGGACTCGCTAGGTATATAACAATATGCATAATCTTAAGTAGGTATATTTAACTTACACTAAATTACTTATTTCTAATGTAGGTAACAGGCCACTATGTAAGTACTTTTCAATGTTTACATATATTTATGGTGTTATTAACAAAAAAATATTTTAATTTTTCTTTTACAACTTTTTTGGATACATCAGCTTTTAGTGTTAGATCTCTGGGGAGTTCGTTAAAGATTTTAGGCACAATGTACTCTTTGGTCCGTTTTCCATAGAAGTTATTAACTTTCGGCACCAGTAGGCTATCTATTTCAGCTTGTCTAGTTGGATAGTTATACTTGCGTGGTTTTTTATAGTCATCACGCCAATACTCCTCAAGCACGTGACATAACAAATATTTTTTTTCAATTGGTACAATTTTACAAACTTTAAATAGCAATTCGTAGTTGTTTTTACATTCTTTCCGGGTCTTATCATCTGTTAATGTCTTTAGGAACTGTTTTTGAAGTGATTTAATCTTATTAGTATGAGTAACAAATGTTGACCCGTAGGCACCCGCACCATAGCCTACAATAGATTCAACTAGAGCGTAGTATAAAGAATATAGTATACTTCGAGGTGTACAGTATTGTAGTATGCGAAACTTGCCCAGTACTTGTCTCATTTTTGTACAGATGTCGTCAATGTGTAGCGTCCAGTTAAATCGTTCATCTATTGTCATGCCAATGTACTTATAGCTCATTACTTGCTCGACTACTGTGCAGCTACACGTGACGTCACCGTGCAGACAGTTAAATGAGTGACCTTTTATAATAACAGGTTGCGCATTTTGTGACTTTAGATAGCTTGAGCGTATGTGCATTATTTTGGTTTTTTTTATATTCAATAGAATGCCATATTGGTAGGCTTCTTGCATATTTCTTTCACTAAGATTTTTGGTGTCTCTCAAAAAGTTACAAAATACGGGGGCTGATAGAGTCAAGTATACCTACTAAAGAATTTATTATATAAGAATTATTAATAAATATCTACAAACTAAATAATATACTTACGTGAAATTATACTTATATAGCCATAACAAAGATATATAGGTCTACTTCTACACCTAGAGCTCCATTCCTGATCTAGGAGTAGTCTCAAGTATCGAGGTATATCTCAGTTTAAAATCTCACCTGACATGTCCGGTACGAATCTTCTCGTACCTGCCTAGGTACATAAAAATTAAAAAAATACATACAATTTGTATTTTTATACCTAATTGAAGCTCGGGAACCAGCAACAGCAAGTGGTGCAACCACAGCTAAAGCTAATTGCATTGTCATACTCACTCGCACGCATAGAGTAAAAATGAAAGTAAAACTACAGATTGCTATATCCTTAATACGAAATTTTATTCTACCTTCATCATCATTACAGTAAAGGAAGGGTTTACGCCTAGTCCACCACGCGGGCTGTCCCTATGTCCCAAAAATAAAAAAAAAACCGCACACTATAATTGAATAATTTTTATAGCAAATACAGTAATGAGCATTTGTTATAGTGTATTTTCGGTGAACAAATCGTTAAATTACTTATTTTTATTTGATTTTATTTTTATTTATTAGGGAAGACAAACAGCCAAAACAAACAACAAAACTTACTCATTTCATGACCCCAAAATCCTTTTAGCGGGTGACTTCATTGTTTTATCTTGATTGTAAATTTCTATAGAAGTGTTATGGTAGCTGCAACATGGCTGCCTCGGTGTGTGTGCACAAGGGTCATAACGAGATGCGCTAATTGGCTACTAACCCGCCCATTTACATGCAGCTTTAACCATTGTTGAGATCATTTTGATTGCGACACAAAAATGGAATAAAAATCTGATTATTTCTAGATCTGAATAAAGTTTTTGTTTATTATAAGAAAATTGAAAAAGTGGTTTAGTCAGTAAAGGGTTTGACTCAGTTTATATTCTGAAGAAATGCACTACAAATTATGGAAATTTGTAAAAAAGCTTTGTACTAAGATATCCATAGAAAAAAACCACTATTTCAACATAGTTGCAGTTGCCCCTTGATGAGCATATAAGTAATAATTCATAGTAAATTCTCCACCGATATATTTAAGTATGTTTTTCACTTTTTAACAACAGTTTTTTTCTGTATAAACAAACAAATGTGAAAAAAATATTCAGAATAAAAATACATTTTGAAAATCTAACGACTCGTGTTATGTGTTCGCAATATTATGCAATCAGCGCAGAGTGTGTTTGTTTAAAAAATTAAAATAGTGTTGCCAATAAAGTAAATTAAAAATGGAACTTGTTACACTGAGCACACAGCCCCGGTTTGTGTTTGAATAGTTAAATTGTTTATTTATGAAACAACGAGAATAAAAATAAAACATTGAATAGAATGGAAGATAAATACAAAAATGTTTTTTTTAATTTTCAAATATGACTTCTAAACTAGGTCATTTTGTAAAAAAACATTGTCAATATTAAATTATACAATACAGTAAGATCAGAAACGAAACCTACGTAAAATTTCTTACAGTACTTATCAAGAGCTACATTGTTGATCGGAAACGGATGAATCTATTCTATTAAAATTAGATGTCATTTCAATGTCCTTTACGTCTTTTAATGAGAGGTTAAATTAAATTAAATAATTAAGAGGTTATTTTAAATTACCGGTTTTTTGTACGCAAATTCAGACTTAGTGCCAATTTCTCCATAGTCGGTTATCTAACCGACCAAGGATTGGTTCATCAACATACGTCATCCTTATAAAATTCTTGACAGATGTGTCAAAAGTCATCCACTATACCTGGTTATGTTCTAACCGACTATGGAGAAATTGGCACTTAAGCTGCGCGCAATAATTATCTGATTCGTTTAAATAAACCGCGTGGTTACTTACAAGATTTGAAAAAGATTCTAATCACGTACTTATGCGGCAGAACTTAAGGTCCCGAGTGGCTCAGCTACGATACCACCCGACGGAGCATGGAGCATGTAATCAGAAGCGTTATGCCGTAACCGGGAGCCGGAGGGTTACTCTATACTGACGAAAAACTAACGAACAAGAGCTGTTGTGCAATCGGCTCGATTAACTGCCAGTTTCAATTCCTCTATACCGATGACTGGTAGAATTACTTTCTTACTATTTTGACACATTAAAAGTTACAACCTGTCAAAATCGTATGAAAATAACTACCAGTCATCGGTAGATAGAGTTATAGAAACTGACAGTAAAACAACGAGATGGAGTCGTGGCTCACGTAGCAGCGTTCCGCAACTTCGTTTTTAATAATCATAATAAATATGTGGGACATCTCACACACGGCATCCGACCCCAAGCTAGGCAGAACCAGGCACAACCAGGCTGATATGGGTGTCGGACAGCTGATAAAATTATTTACACAAATACATAAGATATAGATACCATATTGAATATATAAACGACACAAGGCAAACAAAAATACTCATCACACAAATGTTTGCCCTGGGCGGCATTCGAACCCGCGGCCCCCAGCTTCGGAAGCAGCTTCACTACCGCTTTAACCAGGTGCCGTTTTTCGTGATATAGAGTGACCCCCGGGAGCAGAGGTGCTCGGGTTTAGTATTCAAGTCTGCCGGCGCACGTCTGTCAAGTGCGGCGAAGGATAACTGTATCTCTCTCGCGCCATGCCACCCTGGTATCATGTCGCGTATTGTTTGAATTAATTTTCAGTTTTTAGACCTTTTTTCGACGTTTAACGGGTGTTTAAATTTAATCTACAAAGCTTATTATTTAGTAATATAGGTAAGTACTCAATTAAAAAAAAGAAGGAACAGTTTACATAGTAGTAATTAGTTTTACTTATACAGTTTTAAGCAGGTCTATTTATAAGATATTTATTGTTATTAGGTACTCGTATTACGTTAATAAAGTACTTACCTACATTACTTAGATGACTTATTATACCGACAGTCCGGCAGCATGGAAAATACTAACCCCCTTATTCATAGAAAAGTTACAGAACGTTTGTAAAGATCAATTTGTTTATTGAGAGAGAGGGACAAAACAGTTCAACAGCTAAAAACTTCTGTAACTCGTCTGTAGGTATATGAGACTGACTTTGACTTTAACTAAAGTTCGAGTACAAGTAACGTAAAAAAATCAAAACCAATATAAAATAAATCGTTCAATTTTCAGTCTATCAGGCTTTGTCGTTAGCCCTACAACGTCGGAGCGCAAAACAGCGAAATAATTAAGACGTCAATCATCAGTCGTTTGGAACGCTCTGTGATCGATGGAAAGTCAATAGAGGCACAAATACGAAGCACTTGGGTCCCCTTGTTGTAGGCAAGTTGTGCAGTTCAAGTTAAATTAAATGAATTATATGTTGGAATCAATAACAGAGAGCTTCTCTAAACGAAACAAATAAAAATAATGTTAAAAAAAACTAATAGTTTAGTTTTACGGTTATTTAATACATTCACTTTTTTTGAGGATTCGTAAGGACAGTAGGTACTGTAATATACCCCCCCCTGTAGTGACGCTTCAGACTCTAACCTACCTATTTAAGACGTATTTTTTCCGCCCTACATAAATTGGAACGGAACTGAAGAGAAGTTTTGTAACGGTATACGTGTTTTGCATTATTCGTTTGGCCAATACGTGATCGTCTAGTCTAGCGGTTAGGACTCTACATTTCCGAAGTAACTCAAGTTCTTTTAGGAGGTTGAGAGAATCCCTACCCTAGCACTAATCCCTAGAACCCTAGTTCATAATCCCTAGTTTATCTATTTGTTAGGACAACAGAACAAAGCTCAAGCAATAGTTATTTCTTAAAACATACATGATTTAATAAAACAAAAGTAATTTAAATATATACAAAATTATCTATAAAAAAGGGTTTTTAATTTGAATAGAAGGTGCGCCCCGCCTCGCACACCCTATGAAGGACGACCAGATCTGTCCACCAGACCCATCTACCTTCTCTAGCCCACTGGCTCTATTCAAACTGTTTTTTTTTGTCAGTCAGTCCCTAGGAAAGGATCTATTGATTGGGATCCGGATGATGTTAATAATATTTTATTCAGCTTCACAATTCAGCACGGATATCTCCTGAGCCTACTTAAGTATTTATTCGACACGGATATTTCCTGAGTCTACTTATGCATTTATTCGACACGGACACTTCCTGAGTCTACTTAATGTATCAATAATGTGTAATAGTTATTCGGCACGGATAGTTCCTGAGCCTACTTCTGTATCCATAATATGCAATAATTATTCGGCACGGATATTTCCTGAGCCTACTCTTGTATTTTCGACACGGATATTCCCTGAGTCTACTTATACATTTATTCGACACGGATATTTCCTGAGTCTACTTAATAATGTGTAATGGTTATTTGGCACGGATATCTTATGTATCCATAATGTGTAATAGTTATTCGGCACGGATGTTTCCTGAGCCTACTCTTGTATTTTCGACACGGATATTCCCTGAGTCTACTTATACATTTATTCGACACGGATATTTCCTGAGTCTACTCATATGTATCGTCACAGTACAATGTCTTCCAATAATGGACATAATTAGAATATAATTACTATCTCCCATTTCAGCTTGTGTCAAGAGCAATCACTCAAATGTATCTCTATATTGTAGGTCTCAGAGTTATGTGACAATTAATATTTTATCGATGCTGGCTTGTGTCTACCATGGTACCTACAAGTTGTTCGAGGTGGTTTCCCTGCCTCTAATTAACTTCATCACAGTCAAGCTCAACATTACTTATTAATAACTAACTGTCATCATCTCCTCCTGTATATAGTATGTATATTGGTCAGTTTGTAAGAAGAATCCAGTTCAGCAACTGCTTTCCTTTACCCAAGCTGATAAGAAGTCATTTCAATTTATTTATCGGTAGTAAGTAACTCATGTACTATGAAAATATTTTCCTATCTTATTCAAAACTTAGTAAATTTTATTTAGAATAGAATACAGTTGAAACTCTTATGGTCGCCAATCGCCTCAATGACCCTAATTATAAATTTTGTTTAATATTATCAACATCTTATCCAAACCCAAATCAATAATTATTTATATTAGCAGAATTAAAGGAAAATAATAAGTATAATAAATTATTACTAATCACTTAATATGTAAAAGTTGTCATGGTCACAGTCAATAATATATAGCCAATGATATCCATTTAACCTTCAAAAGTAAAATTGCATGAATATTCACTATGGAAATATTCATTTTATCTTTTCCAAATATTTCAGTTAACTTAAAATAGTGTTAGTGCTCCTATGGCCGCCATCCAACACATTGACCCTACGGGTATAAGTATCTAATTGAAGGTATTTATTTTATTTAATCAGACAAGTAGATCACTTTAGTAAAAGTAAAGGTGGTGCTCAACTAGGTCGGCAACTGACTCATTGACCCTATTATTTATTAATTTTGTTTAATATTCTTAACATCTTTTCCAAAGCAAAATCAATCTTTATTTATATTAATAAAAGGGTATAATGCAGGTTTTTAAGTATTATAAATTATCATTAACTTGCTGAATATATAAGAATTGTCTTAGTCACAGTCAGTCAGGTACAAGTTATGGCCAATGTAACCATTGAATAAAAGGAATAATTACATGAATTCTATTCTGTTGTCTGATACATAACTAGTTATTGTAGTAAGTAAATACCTATTGAATTCCAATAAAACAAACTTTACATACTTAGGTGGGTAAGTAAGTACCACAATCATACCTATCAAATATGTAGATCAGTAAGAAGCCTAGATTCACTAAGCATACATACATCAATAACATTCACCACACATGAGATACAAAAGGATAGCATGTTTTTCAATTCAATAACCTACTCTCCCACAATCCAAACCTACCTGCTTAGCATCTAACTGGTTTGAAGATGAAATGCATTTTATACAAACCCACATTTTACACAATGTACCTAGTATCAAATACCTAGTAAGTAAGTATAAATTTAGAATCTGGGTTTCTTAGTTCTGAACTAATGTTTTGAAAGTAGATTTTTTTTTTTGCAAACAATACCACACTGGTGCCCTTAAATGTATGTTAGTTTTGTTGCTGCCTAATTGTTAAAGTATGATGATGAACAATACTTCAAATACTTAAATTTACCAAGTGTAGCTAAATCCATAATAAAACCATAGAGAATCATTAAAGTAGTGAATCACACAAGTACACACAGTAATTATTCAAGTAGAAACATAGTATTTTATGAAAATATGGTTCGGCCCATTTTTATTCCGGTGGAAAAATGTTTAAAATCATTTCAAATATTAAGAATACAAGTAATAAGTAATGTTTATAATAACCACTCTTAGAGAATCAAAGTACATTGAGCTAGCTGTAAGATTTTTTTTAAATTAATTAAGTACATAATAGAAATGCTCATTCAAATAAGAATACAATTTTGCTAAATGGATTCATAGTTTAGTATGAATAACCTGAAGCATATTCTTCATTCTGGTTTCAAGACTGAATAGATAAGTACATGCTTACATGAGAACTAGATGGATTTGGTAGAAATATGTTTATATTGTGTATCTCAGGAGATAAGTAAATAAGTACAGACTACCTAGGAATATGAATTCCTTGTAACTTAAACAATTTCAGAATGATCTAATAAGTTACCTAATAGATTTACTTAGATTGCAAGTACTTATCACTGAATAGTATTCCACATAATTATGTTATATATCTGATGAATCATCCATTATTATTACTTAGGTACTTATTCAGATTGTTGTGCAAGCCTAGTAAGTTTGTAAACCAAATATGTTGGAACATAGGTTATGATCCACCACAATGAAACATAGGTACACCTAATGGTCTGTATTATGCTAATTACTGTTCTTTACTGGGTATGCAAAGACTGCTGGGTGAAACAATTTCAGGTAGATAGATTGCTGTGAGTAAAAGTAACATACTTAAATACTTGACTCATTAGCCATCATCTCAATAGAACATACTATTCAATATCTGTACTATATTGATATAAGTAACTAAGTTTATTCCTTCCAGGTAAACAAACATAGCTTGATGAAACAAGTGGGGTAATTTTCCCATAGTCGAATGTACTTATGCTTGTAAATTGATTGTTTTATGTGATAGAATCTTTAAGGCTGATTGATGAAGTAAAAGGTGGTTTCCTTGGGTCTCTCCTAATAAACCTAGGTACCCTAGCAGCCTTCAATTTCAAAATGGCCAAGAAGCTTAACAATAAATAATGGGGAACAATTGGATTTTTAGGTTATGAAAAATATTCTAATTTTGAAACCAGAACAAAGTAGGTAGATATTCTAATATAAAGAATGGGGTGAAGTATAGATATGCTGTGATACCTCTAAATAGTGGTTATGACAAAATATTATCGACACTTAGCTGAGGATCCTGAGGCGCCGCCGCCGGCCGGTCGAAGCTGCAAAACCACCCCGCCATAAAATACACTCCCACTATCACTCCCATATGCAAACGCTCCCTCCTATCCCCCGAAACTCCACGAGAAGACCAAGGGCGAGTTTTCTTCCCGAAACCTATTTATAGCCTCCCTGACCATCGACTCTCTTTTTTCTTTTTTTTTTTTTTTTCATCAATCGAACTTTATCGATCCCCCATCCCTCCGATCCTAGACTACAGGTGGCGCCACTGAGCTAGACAATAACACAACTATTAAATATTTTTAAGGTAATAAACCGATGAACTATTGTTCTATAATTATTGATAATTAATATTATTATTATTTAACTAGTATTTACTAATTTTAAGTCCTGATTCGATTAATTAGAACTAAAAGATACTCAGTTGAGCGTCAAGGAGGCGTAGTACGTAAAGTGTCGCGTAAATTAGTGTTGTGCAAATCTGATCCTCATAATAATAACTTATCACTATGGCGTCATTCATTTCAATAATCAAACAATAATTAACAGAGCCGTATAAACGGTTGAAACATAATATAACCGAATCTAGTATGATATCTCTTTAAACTCTAAACGTCAACAATAAGACTTGTACTTATTCTAGGTATCTGTCGATTCGAACGACACAACACCCCCCGAACATTACCTTATAAGGAAATGCGTCATCGAGTCCAACCCACTAGATGGCACTAGTGGGGCATTTCTACATCGCGGTATGGTTGTGTTTTCCAACCAGCGTATAGTCTTATTTTGCTTATAATAAAAATTTCGCCAATCTATACATAAATATTGTAATAATGTATAAGTCTGCTACGGACGGACTATGTTCCGTTACAACCACCCCCTAAATTTTTAGGAAATGCAATTGGATAAAAATTTACCTATCTAAGACTTATACATTATACATGAATAACGGTACATGAAAATAACAACCTAATATCAGAACCTTACAATACAAATAAGTTTCGTTACAACCACCCCCTAAATTTTTAGGAAATGCCATTGGATAAAAATTTACCTACTTAACTTGATAGACAATGATAACTCTATATCTTAGTGAAGGTGATAAACCCCAATACTCTCACATTAAATTTACTTAATTCATAGTATTGTAACCAGTGTTTTATTGTCACTTAGTAATATTAAAAACAGAATATTCGAGGTAACAGTCGCTGTACCCTTCGCTATCTCGAATATGCAACGAGTTCGAGGCCCCCTACTGCAGATAGATGCCACCCACTCGGCCAGCGCACCCAATGAGGACAACAAAGGTGTCATTACCCGACAGGCGTGCACATAATCAATCCTATCAGGTAACTCATTTGATAACTCTCTTATAAGAATTCATCAAACGCCCTATATGTTTCTCAGTGATTTCTCCATACGATCGATGCATTGGGTGAATTGCTTACTGTTTTCTTCCCAATGTCTTTGCAATTAAGAAGAGAAACTAAGTAACAAAGTTAAACTAAATACTTGAGTTGAGACCCATATCCCCTCTCAAATATGTGATCGATTAGAGCCCTCACTGTAGATCCTCACCGAATGTCCAGTCAAGCAGACACCATCTACGACACAGGTATCATTATCCAATAGGCTTACACTATCAGTAGTCCTGTTGAACAACTCATTCGATAGCCCCCTTATAGAAGCTCACCAAATGCCCTATGTGCCTATCAGTGGTTTACCCGAATCGTTTTACTTTTCTATTTGAATTAACTCCACTTCAACACCTTCACAACACCTTTATCAACAGAATTTTGTAAGGTAAATTTAAGAATCCCTGGGTCTTATCACCTTCAGCATTTACTAAACCTACCTAGTTTTATGTAAACCTGTAAGCTATAGTGACAACAGGATAAAAGTTTATAAGAAAAGCAAATAACTGAACGAAACTTTTAACGAAAAGAAATGCATCTCTGGAAGTACTTCTTAATTATAGCTTAGTTACGTAAATATTAATTAATAAATTTCGGCACACTAAAATTGTAACCAGTGGTAAGCGTAAACAAAGTATTCGAGATAACAGTCGTTGTGCCCTTCGCTACCTCGAACACGGAACAACTTCGAATCCCCCACTGCAGATTAATATCGCCCCACCAAACCAGCACTCCCGCGAAGGCGACAAAAGTATCATTATTCAAGAGGCTTGTATTTTTAGCCTAATGAACAACTCATCTGATAGCCCCCTTATAGAAGCTCACCAGACGCTCTATATGTCTCACAGTACTTTCTTAGAACGATCGGCGCATTGAGTGACATTTAAATTAGTTCCTCCTCAATGTCTTTGTGATTTATGCAAATCAATAATAACTCATTAATGAAAAATATTTGAGTTGAGATCCAAAGTCACACTATTCCCTTCTCAAATATGAGATCGTTGAAAGCCCGCACTGTAGACCATCGCAGAAAGTCTTAGTCGGTCGAGACAATAAAAACGACAAAGATATCATTATCCAATAAGCAATGCTACTAGATAACTCATTTGATAGCCCCCTTATAGAAGCTCGGCAAATGTCTTATATGCCTATCAGTAGTTTATCCGAATTGTTCAGCAGTAGGTATGAATTTAAAAACCATCACTTATCACCTTCACAAAAAAATATATATATTATAAAATGTAATCTATCACGGTAAAGTTATTAAGTATAGGAAGAAGTACTCCAAAACTACATTCCATTTCATTTCCATACCAAAGTATAGTCACCGACATTAGCGCGCCCAAAAGTATAAAATTTACAGGGCCAATGAATAAATGACACGGTTACACCGTGTGACCATCGTCACTGTACCTTCAGATAACCTGTACCTAAACTTAAATCCAAGTAGAAACTTATTTACTATCCCTCTTGTGTAAGTACACAACAAACCCCCTTGATTTAAGAATTTATCCACTCTCCTAATCACTAATCATAATAACAATAATCCTATTCCAATCCATAACTTTTAGTTTAACCCAAAATCCTTTACAAAATCAATTAGTTATTTAAAGGAGTGCAATGAGAATTTAAAACAGCTATACTCAACCTGCGGCCCGCGTACCATGACTTAAACGTGTTTGTGGCCCTTACATAAAAAAGGTTGAGTACCAATGATTTAAATGGTGTATCACCCCCAAAATTAAACAACTCTAAAATATTTATCTATGTTGATGAAATACTTAGGTAAGTTAGGCACATTCGTTCACTCCAAGACAGTCAAATTTAAAATGCATTCAAATGGTCAAATAACCTAAGCTCTTATCTATTTCTGTAGATGAATACTCTCACCCCCACGTGTGTAACAACAGAACAATACTTAACCCACATTCACATCACAACCGTCTTTCCTATTTTATAGTATTGATTGACTCAATTCAATCACCTCACTACACTCTCATTCATAAACATTCCTACATTTTAAACCATATTTACAAATTTTAAGACACACCCCCACTCTCATATGTCCTACCTATTCCTAAACACACCCTACTGATGATGATGATGATTATAAAATTGGAGCAGCCCATATTTACTCACTTTAAGAGACACCCCCACCCTCTTATTTCACCTATTCGTAAACACCCCCTATTGATGATGATGATGATGATTATAAAATTGGAGCAGCCCATATTTACTCACTTTAAGAGACACCCCCACTCTCTTATGTCACCTATTCGTAAACACCCCCTATTGATGATGATGATGATGATGATTATAAAATTGGAGCAGCCCATATTTACTCACTTTAAGAGACACCCCCACTCTCTTATGTCACCTATTCGTAAACACCCCCTACTGGTGATGATGATGATGATTATAAAATCGGAGCAGCCCTAAGGATACCTATTCTGTGACATTTACCTAATATTATGTTGAACCGCCCGATGATTATGAGTCTTGGCCAACGTAATCTAACACATCATTATAATCTAATACACATATTATAGTTTATAAAATATAGCATGAGCCCTTTAAAATATACCACGTTTGATTGACAGATCTTCCTGGTAGATGACTATCGACAAATAATTGTAAAATTTTACGTCGACTAAACCATTTGATTACCGACATAGCTGTCAAAATATGCAAGCTGAAGTGGCAGTGGGCTGGTCATATCTGCCGAAGAACCGATAACCGTTGGGGTAGACGAGTTCTCAAGTGGAGACCACGAACAGGCAAACGCAGCGTGGGACGCCCTCCTGCCCGCCGGACCGACGACCCTAGGCGGGTGGCGGGTAGTGGTTGGATGAGGAAGGCCGAGGACCGAGTGTTGTGGCGCTCCTTGGGAGAGGCCTATGTCCAGCAGTGGACGATTATTGGCTGATGATGAAACCATTTGACTTTGACTTTGACTTATGCCTGCTAAATAAAGTTGGGTTTCCCTTGAAAGCGAAGAAGTGACAAATAAAATGTATGGATTTGACAGCTGTCATTCTAATCAAGCTATTTTTAAAGAACTGTAACATACATTCACTAGGCTCACCCCCACTATCTTATGCCTTCCAGCTTCCTCTCCTGGGAACAGTCCTAAACACCCCCTATATGTGATGACGACATTGAAGTAACCCTATGAATACCTATTTGTGTGTAACTTTTAATCTAATGATGTTACGGCCGATGATGATGATGAACCCAAGCCACCCTAATTTAACACATTGATAAAATCAGATATAAGTAAGTATGTAAATACGAACATAGTTTCCTTCACTAGCTCATTTTATTTACACCGTAATCTTATCATTCCTCTATCTCATAATGTCCCTAATGTCGTGCACATTATTCACAATATCAATCCATACTCAATCGCACCTACACGCAATTAGCAATCCAGTACCTATACTATATGTAGCTAGCACGCACTCACGCGCAGCCTGTATTTAGGTATACACTGCAGGACACGAACCTCCTCCAATTCCCCAACAACAGAGAGCCACCTCCACAATCTCCATGCACATAAATTTAACACCACAACACACATTGAACACCAAAAACCCGAGGATCGAACTCGAGACAGTAGTCAAGGTCACTATCCAAAACAACATTCGGTAGTGTAGCCAGCTAAGTATTTACCTACATACATGTAGAAACATAAGATCATAATATCATAACCTCTCTTTCTCCACATGCTATCGATTTCCCCCTCCTAGTTCCAATTATATACCTAATTACCTATACCTGCGTATTAGCAAAACGCATACCTACTACATACATGCCATTGAAGTAGGTACAACGAAAGGAGTGACATATCCACTGTACCCAACACACGAACAGTGCCTCCGGCATCGGCAAACAGCCACCGACAACTGATCCCACTACATAATCTTTTAACCACGGTGACAAACACCTTAGTGACAATCACTGGAGCTGGACAGCTGTTTGTCACTGACATTATAATAAGACGTAACATTACCTATCATTGCCTAATTAAATAGGTACATACATGAAGGTCATTGAACCTGTACAAAACAGTCTTTAATTTTGTCGACACGAATGCGGTAACTATATACATATTCAGTTAACCCCACGAAAGCTGAATATACTATTACTAAAATCCACAAAACTCATAACAATAATATTCGCTAAACTTATACTTACAGCCCTTTCCTTTGTCCGTAAGGTACCTACACGTCAGGTACCTAGAACTCACCTACATCCATACCAAATTCATGACACCAATCCCCTTCTATCGTGGGTAAAAGTCACCTTGACATAAGACCCAACACTAATCCTATCTTTTCTATGCTGGCAAAATTTATTTGTCATACATAACTAATTCTCATTACACCCCTTTCTCTAGCGTTGAAAGTATAAATATATCAGCATATAAACATACACCAAACCTATAACAACACTCTTCCTTTATGGTTTAATTAAACCCACATAACGGACTACCTAAATAAATGAGTAAGAAAATTATACAATGCAAAATATTTTAATATGTATACCAGAGCCACCTGTGTTAAAACTCTTGAACTGCAATTAATCATTGATATCTACAGGTAATCAGGTTCGAACATCAAATACAGCTAGCTAACTTTTTCCTGTTGCATCCTTATTTACCTTTTATTTAAAGGTAAGTAGAAGTATAAAATAACAGTAGACAGACAGTACACTTGGAATTAAACCTAAAATCGGATGCACACAATCAAAATAAATTTGCCATGAGTAGATATATCTCATCCGCCGCTGTGAAACTGACACTTATTAAAATGTGTCTACTATCTACCTATAATATGTGTATATGTATGTATAAATAAAAAAAAATCTATTCCCTAGACAATCGTAGTCGTAGAGAAATTAAATAGGTAACAAGTACTTAGGTACTTACTAAAGTTTGCATTCACCAAAACATCTGTTAGTTATAGCTACCTACCACGCTAACTTCGAACGGTCTTTGACCTTACTAGTTTATTCTCGTTTACTTAGTAGGTACCTACTTTATTTTACTATAGGTACCCATTTTCCTTTATTAATTTAATGAAATAATTACAGAAAATGACGCAACATCCATGCGCCAAACCTACCAGTTACAAGTGCACCATGGTAAGATCGGTATAAATGAACCATGTAAAGTGTGCGCAGCTTCTAAATCACAATGTCATGTCTTTACCAAAATAATAATGACAGGACGCTACCTATAACCTATTTGATTGTTTTACTAATGCATTTGTAGGCAACCTACACGTATTTTAAGCACACTAAGTTTGAATGCAACAAATTTGTATACAATAGGGTAAAAGTACCACATATCGGCACTTCAAATGTTTCAAGCAAAATGTATACAAGTATACAATTATTATGCTAAGTTTTTTTTTTTTGTAAAGGGTAAAGTTACCAGTTATTGACCTTTTAAATGGTTCAAACAAAATGTATTACCTAAGTGTACACATTATATATTTTTTTTAATTGTTTTTTTTTTCTCTAAATGCCTATTTTATTGTACGCCTACACATATGATTTTCCTATTAACGTTTTCTCTCAATCTCCTTCCGTTTCACGGCAACAATTGTAGGCTAAGAGCCTTTTAAGTTTTTGAATAATGCAAAACACAAATAAAATAACGTTCCTAATAACCCGATCCTGTTTCTAATAATTCTGATCACCCTATCCTGGTCTACGGCATATCAATTGTAATATACCCCCCCCTGTAGTGACGCTTCAGACTCTAACCTACCTATTTAAGACGTATTTTTTCCGCCCTACATAAATTGGAACGGAACTGAAGAGAAGTTTTGTAACGGTATACGTGTTTTGCATTATTCGTTTGGCCAATACGTGATCGTCTAGTCTAGCGGTTAGGACTCTACATTTCCGAAGTAACTCAAGTTCTTTTAGGAGGTTGAGAGAATCCCTACCCTAGCACTAATCCCTAGAACCCTAGTTCATAATCCCTAGTTTATCTATTTGTTAGGACAACAGAACAAAGCTCAAGCAATAGTTATTTCTTAAAACATACATGATTTAATAAAACAAAAGTAATTTAAATATATACAAAATTATCTATAAAAAAGGGTTTTTAATTTGAATAGAAGGTGCGCCCCGCCTCGCACACCCTATGAAGGACGACCAGATCTGTCCACCAGACCCATCTACCTTCTCTAGCCCACTGGCTCTATTCAAACTGTTTTTTTTTGTCAGTCAGTCCCTAGGAAAGGATCTATTGATTGGGATCCGGATGATGTTAATAATATTTTATTCAGCTTCACAATTCAGCACGGATATCTCCTGAGCCTACTTAAGTATTTATTCGACACGGATATTTCCTGAGTCTACTTATGCATTTATTCGACACGGACACTTCCTGAGTCTACTTAATGTATCAATAATGTGTAATAGTTATTCGGCACGGATAGTTCCTGAGCCTACTTCTGTATCCATAATATGCAATAATTATTCGGCACGGATATTTCCTGAGCCTACTCTTGTATTTTCGACACGGATATTCCCTGAGTCTACTTATACATTTATTCGACACGGATATTTCCTGAGTCTACTTAATAATGTGTAATGGTTATTTGGCACGGATATCTTATGTATCCATAATGTGTAATAGTTATTCGGCACGGATGTTTCCTGAGCCTACTCTTGTATTTTCGACACGGATATTCCCTGAGTCTACTTATACATTTATTCGACACGGATATTTCCTGAGTCTACTCATATGTATCGTCACAGTACAATGTCTTCCAATAATGGACATAATTAGAATATAATTACTATCTCCCATTTCAGCTTGTGTCAAGAGCAATCACTCAAATGTATCTCTATATTGTAGGTCTCAGAGTTATGTGACAATTAATATTTTATCGATGCTGGCTTGTGTCTACCATGGTACCTACAAGTTGTTCGAGGTGGTTTCCCTGCCTCTAATTAACTTCATCACAGTCAAGCTCAACATTACTTATTAATAACTAACTGTCATCATCTCCTCCTGTATATAGTATGTATATTGGTCAGTTTGTAAGAAGAATCCAGTTCAGCAACTGCTTTCCTTTACCCAAGCTGATAAGAAGTCATTTCAATTTATTTATCGGTAGTAAGTAACTCATGTACTATGAAAATATTTTCCTATCTTATTCAAAACTTAGTAAATTTTATTTAGAATAGAATACAGTTGAAACTCTTATGGTCGCCAATCGCCTCAATGACCCTAATTATAAATTTTGTTTAATATTATCAACATCTTATCCAAACCCAAATCAATAATTATTTATATTAGCAGAATTAAAGGAAAATAATAAGTATAATAAATTATTACTAATCACTTAATATGTAAAAGTTGTCATGGTCACAGTCAATAATATATAGCCAATGATATCCATTTAACCTTCAAAAGTAAAATTGCATGAATATTCACTATGGAAATATTCATTTTATCTTTTCCAAATATTTCAGTTAACTTAAAATAGTGTTAGTGCTCCTATGGCCGCCATCCAACACATTGACCCTACGGGTATAAGTATCTAATTGAAGGTATTTATTTTATTTAATCAGACAAGTAGATCACTTTAGTAAAAGTAAAGGTGGTGCTCAACTAGGTCGGCAACTGACTCATTGACCCTATTATTTATTAATTTTGTTTAATATTCTTAACATCTTTTCCAAAGCAAAATCAATCTTTATTTATATTAATAAAAGGGTATAATGCAGGTTTTTAAGTATTATAAATTATCATTAACTTGCTGAATATATAAGAATTGTCTTAGTCACAGTCAGTCAGGTACAAGTTATGGCCAATGTAACCATTGAATAAAAGGAATAATTACATGAATTCTATTCTGTTGTCTGATACATAACTAGTTATTGTAGTAAGTAAATACCTATTGAATTCCAATAAAACAAACTTTACATACTTAGGTGGGTAAGTAAGTACCACAATCATACCTATCAAATATGTAGATCAGTAAGAAGCCTAGATTCACTAAGCATACATACATCAATAACATTCACCACACATGAGATACAAAAGGATAGCATGTTTTTCAATTCAATAACCTACTCTCCCACAATCCAAACCTACCTGCTTAGCATCTAACTGGTTTGAAGATGAAATGCATTTTATACAAACCCACATTTTACACAATGTACCTAGTATCAAATACCTAGTAAGTAAGTATAAATTTAGAATCTGGGTTTCTTAGTTCTGAACTAATGTTTTGAAAGTAGATTTTTTTTTTTGCAAACAATACCACACTGGTGCCCTTAAATGTATGTTAGTTTTGTTGCTGCCTAATTGTTAAAGTATGATGATGAACAATACTTCAAATACTTAAATTTACCAAGTGTAGCTAAATCCATAATAAAACCATAGAGAATCATTAAAGTAGTGAATCACACAAGTACACACAGTAATTATTCAAGTAGAAACATAGTATTTTATGAAAATATGGTTCGGCCCATTTTTATTCCGGTGGAAAAATGTTTAAAATCATTTCAAATATTAAGAATACAAGTAATAAGTAATGTTTATAATAACCACTCTTAGAGAATCAAAGTACATTGAGCTAGCTGTAAGATTTTTTTTAAATTAATTAAGTACATAATAGAAATGCTCATTCAAATAAGAATACAATTTTGCTAAATGGATTCATAGTTTAGTATGAATAACCTGAAGCATATTCTTCATTCTGGTTTCAAGACTGAATAGATAAGTACATGCTTACATGAGAACTAGATGGATTTGGTAGAAATATGTTTATATTGTGTATCTCAGGAGATAAGTAAATAAGTACAGACTACCTAGGAATATGAATTCCTTGTAACTTAAACAATTTCAGAATGATCTAATAAGTTACCTAATAGATTTACTTAGATTGCAAGTACTTATCACTGAATAGTATTCCACATAATTATGTTATATATCTGATGAATCATCCATTATTATTACTTAGGTACTTATTCAGATTGTTGTGCAAGCCTAGTAAGTTTGTAAACCAAATATGTTGGAACATAGGTTATGATCCACCACAATGAAACATAGGTACACCTAATGGTCTGTATTATGCTAATTACTGTTCTTTACTGGGTATGCAAAGACTGCTGGGTGAAACAATTTCAGGTAGATAGATTGCTGTGAGTAAAAGTAACATACTTAAATACTTGACTCATTAGCCATCATCTCAATAGAACATACTATTCAATATCTGTACTATATTGATATAAGTAACTAAGTTTATTCCTTCCAGGTAAACAAACATAGCTTGATGAAACAAGTGGGGTAATTTTCCCATAGTCGAATGTACTTATGCTTGTAAATTGATTGTTTTATGTGATAGAATCTTTAAGGCTGATTGATGAAGTAAAAGGTGGTTTCCTTGGGTCTCTCCTAATAAACCTAGGTACCCTAGCAGCCTTCAATTTCAAAATGGCCAAGAAGCTTAACAATAAATAATGGGGAACAATTGGATTTTTAGGTTATGAAAAATATTCTAATTTTGAAACCAGAACAAAGTAGGTAGATATTCTAATATAAAGAATGGGGTGAAGTATAGATATGCTGTGATACCTCTAAATAGTGGTTATGACAAAATATTATCGACACTTAGCTGAGGATCCTGAGGCGCCGCCGCCGGCCGGTCGAAGCTGCAAAACCACCCCGCCATAAAATACACTCCCACTATCACTCCCATATGCAAACGCTCCCTCCTATCCCCCGAAACTCCACGAGAAGACCAAGGGCGAGTTTTCTTCCCGAAACCTATTTATAGCCTCCCTGACCATCGACTCTCTTTTTTCTTTTTTTTTTTTTTTTCATCAATCGAACTTTATCGATCCCCCATCCCTCCGATCCTAGACTACAGGTGGCGCCACTGAGCTAGACAATAACACAACTATTAAATATTTTTAAGGTAATAAACCGATGAACTATTGTTCTATAATTATTGATAATTAATATTATTATTATTTAACTAGTATTTACTAATTTTAAGTCCTGATTCGATTAATTAGAACTAAAAGATACTCAGTTGAGCGTCAAGGAGGCGTAGTACGTAAAGTGTCGCGTAAATTAGTGTTGTGCAAATCTGATCCTCATAATAATAACTTATCACTATGGCGTCATTCATTTCAATAATCAAACAATAATTAACAGAGCCGTATAAACGGTTGAAACATAATATAACCGAATCTAGTATGATATCTCTTTAAACTCTAAACGTCAACAATAAGACTTGTACTTATTCTAGGTATCTGTCGATTCGAACGACACAACACCCCCCGAACATTACCTTATAAGGAAATGCGTCATCGAGTCCAACCCACTAGATGGCACTAGTGGGGCATTTCTACATCGCGGTATGGTTGTGTTTTCCAACCAGCGTATAGTCTTATTTTGCTTATAATAAAAATTTCGCCAATCTATACATAAATATTGTAATAATGTATAAGTCTGCTACGGACGGACTATGTTCCGTTACAACCACCCCCTAAATTTTTAGGAAATGCAATTGGATAAAAATTTACCTATCTAAGACTTATACATTATACATGAATAACGGTACATGAAAATAACAACCTAATATCAGAACCTTACAATACAAATAAGTTTCGTTACAACCACCCCCTAAATTTTTAGGAAATGCCATTGGATAAAAATTTACCTACTTAACTTGATAGACAATGATAACTCTATATCTTAGTGAAGGTGATAAACCCCAATACTCTCACATTAAATTTACTTAATTCATAGTATTGTAACCAGTGTTTTATTGTCACTTAGTAATATTAAAAACAGAATATTCGAGGTAACAGTCGCTGTACCCTTCGCTATCTCGAATATGCAACGAGTTCGAGGCCCCCTACTGCAGATAGATGCCACCCACTCGGCCAGCGCACCCAATGAGGACAACAAAGGTGTCATTACCCGACAGGCGTGCACATAATCAATCCTATCAGGTAACTCATTTGATAACTCTCTTATAAGAATTCATCAAACGCCCTATATGTTTCTCAGTGATTTCTCCATACGATCGATGCATTGGGTGAATTGCTTACTGTTTTCTTCCCAATGTCTTTGCAATTAAGAAGAGAAACTAAGTAACAAAGTTAAACTAAATACTTGAGTTGAGACCCATATCCCCTCTCAAATATGTGATCGATTAGAGCCCTCACTGTAGATCCTCACCGAATGTCCAGTCAAGCAGACACCATCTACGACACAGGTATCATTATCCAATAGGCTTACACTATCAGTAGTCCTGTTGAACAACTCATTCGATAGCCCCCTTATAGAAGCTCACCAAATGCCCTATGTGCCTATCAGTGGTTTACCCGAATCGTTTTACTTTTCTATTTGAATTAACTCCACTTCAACACCTTCACAACACCTTTATCAACAGAATTTTGTAAGGTAAATTTAAGAATCCCTGGGTCTTATCACCTTCAGCATTTACTAAACCTACCTAGTTTTATGTAAACCTGTAAGCTATAGTGACAACAGGATAAAAGTTTATAAGAAAAGCAAATAACTGAACGAAACTTTTAACGAAAAGAAATGCATCTCTGGAAGTACTTCTTAATTATAGCTTAGTTACGTAAATATTAATTAATAAATTTCGGCACACTAAAATTGTAACCAGTGGTAAGCGTAAACAAAGTATTCGAGATAACAGTCGTTGTGCCCTTCGCTACCTCGAACACGGAACAACTTCGAATCCCCCACTGCAGATTAATATCGCCCCACCAAACCAGCACTCCCGCGAAGGCGACAAAAGTATCATTATTCAAGAGGCTTGTATTTTTAGCCTAATGAACAACTCATCTGATAGCCCCCTTATAGAAGCTCACCAGACGCTCTATATGTCTCACAGTACTTTCTTAGAACGATCGGCGCATTGAGTGACATTTAAATTAGTTCCTCCTCAATGTCTTTGTGATTTATGCAAATCAATAATAACTCATTAATGAAAAATATTTGAGTTGAGATCCAAAGTCACACTATTCCCTTCTCAAATATGAGATCGTTGAAAGCCCGCACTGTAGACCATCGCAGAAAGTCTTAGTCGGTCGAGACAATAAAAACGACAAAGATATCATTATCCAATAAGCAATGCTACTAGATAACTCATTTGATAGCCCCCTTATAGAAGCTCGGCAAATGTCTTATATGCCTATCAGTAGTTTATCCGAATTGTTCAGCAGTAGGTATGAATTTAAAAACCATCACTTATCACCTTCACAAAAAAATATATATATTATAAAATGTAATCTATCACGGTAAAGTTATTAAGTATAGGAAGAAGTACTCCAAAACTACATTCCATTTCATTTCCATACCAAAGTATAGTCACCGACATTAGCGCGCCCAAAAGTATAAAATTTACAGGGCCAATGAATAAATGACACGGTTACACCGTGTGACCATCGTCACTGTACCTTCAGATAACCTGTACCTAAACTTAAATCCAAGTAGAAACTTATTTACTATCCCTCTTGTGTAAGTACACAACAAACCCCCTTGATTTAAGAATTTATCCACTCTCCTAATCACTAATCATAATAACAATAATCCTATTCCAATCCATAACTTTTAGTTTAACCCAAAATCCTTTACAAAATCAATTAGTTATTTAAAGGAGTGCAATGAGAATTTAAAACAGCTATACTCAACCTGCGGCCCGCGTACCATGACTTAAACGTGTTTGTGGCCCTTACATAAAAAAGGTTGAGTACCAATGATTTAAATGGTGTATCACCCCCAAAATTAAACAACTCTAAAATATTTATCTATGTTGATGAAATACTTAGGTAAGTTAGGCACATTCGTTCACTCCAAGACAGTCAAATTTAAAATGCATTCAAATGGTCAAATAACCTAAGCTCTTATCTATTTCTGTAGATGAATACTCTCACCCCCACGTGTGTAACAACAGAACAATACTTAACCCACATTCACATCACAACCGTCTTTCCTATTTTATAGTATTGATTGACTCAATTCAATCACCTCACTACACTCTCATTCATAAACATTCCTACATTTTAAACCATATTTACAAATTTTAAGACACACCCCCACTCTCATATGTCCTACCTATTCCTAAACACACCCTACTGATGATGATGATGATTATAAAATTGGAGCAGCCCATATTTACTCACTTTAAGAGACACCCCCACCCTCTTATTTCACCTATTCGTAAACACCCCCTATTGATGATGATGATGATGATTATAAAATTGGAGCAGCCCATATTTACTCACTTTAAGAGACACCCCCACTCTCTTATGTCACCTATTCGTAAACACCCCCTATTGATGATGATGATGATGATGATTATAAAATTGGAGCAGCCCATATTTACTCACTTTAAGAGACACCCCCACTCTCTTATGTCACCTATTCGTAAACACCCCCTACTGGTGATGATGATGATGATTATAAAATCGGAGCAGCCCTAAGGATACCTATTCTGTGACATTTACCTAATATTATGTTGAACCGCCCGATGATTATGAGTCTTGGCCAACGTAATCTAACACATCATTATAATCTAATACACATATTATAGTTTATAAAATATAGCATGAGCCCTTTAAAATATACCACGTTTGATTGACAGATCTTCCTGGTAGATGACTATCGACAAATAATTGTAAAATTTTACGTCGACTAAACCATTTGATTACCGACATAGCTGTCAAAATATGCAAGCTGAAGTGGCAGTGGGCTGGTCATATCTGCCGAAGAACCGATAACCGTTGGGGTAGACGAGTTCTCAAGTGGAGACCACGAACAGGCAAACGCAGCGTGGGACGCCCTCCTGCCCGCCGGACCGACGACCCTAGGCGGGTGGCGGGTAGTGGTTGGATGAGGAAGGCCGAGGACCGAGTGTTGTGGCGCTCCTTGGGAGAGGCCTATGTCCAGCAGTGGACGATTATTGGCTGATGATGAAACCATTTGACTTTGACTTTGACTTATGCCTGCTAAATAAAGTTGGGTTTCCCTTGAAAGCGAAGAAGTGACAAATAAAATGTATGGATTTGACAGCTGTCATTCTAATCAAGCTATTTTTAAAGAACTGTAACATACATTCACTAGGCTCACCCCCACTATCTTATGCCTTCCAGCTTCCTCTCCTGGGAACAGTCCTAAACACCCCCTATATGTGATGACGACATTGAAGTAACCCTATGAATACCTATTTGTGTGTAACTTTTAATCTAATGATGTTACGGCCGATGATGATGATGAACCCAAGCCACCCTAATTTAACACATTGATAAAATCAGATATAAGTAAGTATGTAAATACGAACATAGTTTCCTTCACTAGCTCATTTTATTTACACCGTAATCTTATCATTCCTCTATCTCATAATGTCCCTAATGTCGTGCACATTATTCACAATATCAATCCATACTCAATCGCACCTACACGCAATTAGCAATCCAGTACCTATACTATATGTAGCTAGCACGCACTCACGCGCAGCCTGTATTTAGGTATACACTGCAGGACACGAACCTCCTCCAATTCCCCAACAACAGAGAGCCACCTCCACAATCTCCATGCACATAAATTTAACACCACAACACACATTGAACACCAAAAACCCGAGGATCGAACTCGAGACAGTAGTCAAGGTCACTATCCAAAACAACATTCGGTAGTGTAGCCAGCTAAGTATTTACCTACATACATGTAGAAACATAAGATCATAATATCATAACCTCTCTTTCTCCACATGCTATCGATTTCCCCCTCCTAGTTCCAATTATATACCTAATTACCTATACCTGCGTATTAGCAAAACGCATACCTACTACATACATGCCATTGAAGTAGGTACAACGAAAGGAGTGACATATCCACTGTACCCAACACACGAACAGTGCCTCCGGCATCGGCAAACAGCCACCGACAACTGATCCCACTACATAATCTTTTAACCACGGTGACAAACACCTTAGTGACAATCACTGGAGCTGGACAGCTGTTTGTCACTGACATTATAATAAGACGTAACATTACCTATCATTGCCTAATTAAATAGGTACATACATGAAGGTCATTGAACCTGTACAAAACAGTCTTTAATTTTGTCGACACGAATGCGGTAACTATATACATATTCAGTTAACCCCACGAAAGCTGAATATACTATTACTAAAATCCACAAAACTCATAACAATAATATTCGCTAAACTTATACTTACAGCCCTTTCCTTTGTCCGTAAGGTACCTACACGTCAGGTACCTAGAACTCACCTACATCCATACCAAATTCATGACACCAATCCCCTTCTATCGTGGGTAAAAGTCACCTTGACATAAGACCCAACACTAATCCTATCTTTTCTATGCTGGCAAAATTTATTTGTCATACATAACTAATTCTCATTACACCCCTTTCTCTAGCGTTGAAAGTATAAATATATCAGCATATAAACATACACCAAACCTATAACAACACTCTTCCTTTATGGTTTAATTAAACCCACATAACGGACTACCTAAATAAATGAGTAAGAAAATTATACAATGCAAAATATTTTAATATGTATACCAGAGCCACCTGTGTTAAAACTCTTGAACTGCAATTAATCATTGATATCTACAGGTAATCAGGTTCGAACATCAAATACAGCTAGCTAACTTTTTCCTGTTGCATCCTTATTTACCTTTTATTTAAAGGTAAGTAGAAGTATAAAATAACAGTAGACAGACAGTACACTTGGAATTAAACCTAAAATCGGATGCACACAATCAAAATAAATTTGCCATGAGTAGATATATCTCATCCGCCGCTGTGAAACTGACACTTATTAAAATGTGTCTACTATCTACCTATAATATGTGTATATGTATGTATAAATAAAAAAAAATCTATTCCCTAGACAATCGTAGTCGTAGAGAAATTAAATAGGTAACAAGTACTTAGGTACTTACTAAAGTTTGCATTCACCAAAACATCTGTTAGTTATAGCTACCTACCACGCTAACTTCGAACGGTCTTTGACCTTACTAGTTTATTCTCGTTTACTTAGTAGGTACCTACTTTATTTTACTATAGGTACCCATTTTCCTTTATTAATTTAATGAAATAATTACAGAAAATGACGCAACATCCATGCGCCAAACCTACCAGTTACAAGTGCACCATGGTAAGATCGGTATAAATGAACCATGTAAAGTGTGCGCAGCTTCTAAATCACAATGTCATGTCTTTACCAAAATAATAATGACAGGACGCTACCTATAACCTATTTGATTGTTTTACTAATGCATTTGTAGGCAACCTACACGTATTTTAAGCACACTAAGTTTGAATGCAACAAATTTGTATACAATAGGGTAAAAGTACCACATATCGGCACTTCAAATGTTTCAAGCAAAATGTATACAAGTATACAATTATTATGCTAAGTTTTTTTTTTTTGTAAAGGGTAAAGTTACCAGTTATTGACCTTTTAAATGGTTCAAACAAAATGTATTACCTAAGTGTACACATTATATATTTTTTTTAATTGTTTTTTTTTTCTCTAAATGCCTATTTTATTGTACGCCTACACATATGATTTTCCTATTAACGTTTTCTCTCAATCTCCTTCCGTTTCACGGCAACAATTGTAGGCTAAGAGCCTTTTAAGTTTTTGAATAATGCAAAACACAAATAAAATAACGTTCCTAATAACCCGATCCTGTTTCTAATAATTCTGATCACCCTATCCTGGTCTACGGCATATCAATTGTAATATACCCCCCCCTGTAGTGACGCTTCAGACTCTAACCTACCTATTTAAGACGTATTTTTTCCGCCCTACATAAATTGGAACGGAACTGAAGAGAAGTTTTGTAACGGTATACGTGTTTTGCATTATTCGTTTGGCCAATACGTGATCGTCTAGTCTAGCGGTTAGGACTCTACATTTCCGAAGTAACTCAAGTTCTTTTAGGAGGTTGAGAGAATCCCTACCCTAGCACTAATCCCTAGAACCCTAGTTCATAATCCCTAGTTTATCTATTTGTTAGGACAACAGAACAAAGCTCAAGCAATAGTTATTTCTTAAAACATACATGATTTAATAAAACAAAAGTAATTTAAATATATACAAAATTATCTATAAAAAAGGGTTTTTAATTTGAATAGAAGGTGCGCCCCGCCTCGCACACCCTATGAAGGACGACCAGATCTGTCCACCAGACCCATCTACCTTCTCTAGCCCACTGGCTCTATTCAAACTGTTTTTTTTTGTCAGTCAGTCCCTAGGAAAGGATCTATTGATTGGGATCCGGATGATGTTAATAATATTTTATTCAGCTTCACAATTCAGCACGGATATCTCCTGAGCCTACTTAAGTATTTATTCGACACGGATATTTCCTGAGTCTACTTATGCATTTATTCGACACGGACACTTCCTGAGTCTACTTAATGTATCAATAATGTGTAATAGTTATTCGGCACGGATAGTTCCTGAGCCTACTTCTGTATCCATAATATGCAATAATTATTCGGCACGGATATTTCCTGAGCCTACTCTTGTATTTTCGACACGGATATTCCCTGAGTCTACTTATACATTTATTCGACACGGATATTTCCTGAGTCTACTTAATAATGTGTAATGGTTATTTGGCACGGATATCTTATGTATCCATAATGTGTAATAGTTATTCGGCACGGATGTTTCCTGAGCCTACTCTTGTATTTTCGACACGGATATTCCCTGAGTCTACTTATACATTTATTCGACACGGATATTTCCTGAGTCTACTCATATGTATCGTCACAGTACAATGTCTTCCAATAATGGACATAATTAGAATATAATTACTATCTCCCATTTCAGCTTGTGTCAAGAGCAATCACTCAAATGTATCTCTATATTGTAGGTCTCAGAGTTATGTGACAATTAATATTTTATCGATGCTGGCTTGTGTCTACCATGGTACCTACAAGTTGTTCGAGGTGGTTTCCCTGCCTCTAATTAACTTCATCACAGTCAAGCTCAACATTACTTATTAATAACTAACTGTCATCATCTCCTCCTGTATATAGTATGTATATTGGTCAGTTTGTAAGAAGAATCCAGTTCAGCAACTGCTTTCCTTTACCCAAGCTGATAAGAAGTCATTTCAATTTATTTATCGGTAGTAAGTAACTCATGTACTATGAAAATATTTTCCTATCTTATTCAAAACTTAGTAAATTTTATTTAGAATAGAATACAGTTGAAACTCTTATGGTCGCCAATCGCCTCAATGACCCTAATTATAAATTTTGTTTAATATTATCAACATCTTATCCAAACCCAAATCAATAATTATTTATATTAGCAGAATTAAAGGAAAATAATAAGTATAATAAATTATTACTAATCACTTAATATGTAAAAGTTGTCATGGTCACAGTCAATAATATATAGCCAATGATATCCATTTAACCTTCAAAAGTAAAATTGCATGAATATTCACTATGGAAATATTCATTTTATCTTTTCCAAATATTTCAGTTAACTTAAAATAGTGTTAGTGCTCCTATGGCCGCCATCCAACACATTGACCCTACGGGTATAAGTATCTAATTGAAGGTATTTATTTTATTTAATCAGACAAGTAGATCACTTTAGTAAAAGTAAAGGTGGTGCTCAACTAGGTCGGCAACTGACTCATTGACCCTATTATTTATTAATTTTGTTTAATATTCTTAACATCTTTTCCAAAGCAAAATCAATCTTTATTTATATTAATAAAAGGGTATAATGCAGGTTTTTAAGTATTATAAATTATCATTAACTTGCTGAATATATAAGAATTGTCTTAGTCACAGTCAGTCAGGTACAAGTTATGGCCAATGTAACCATTGAATAAAAGGAATAATTACATGAATTCTATTCTGTTGTCTGATACATAACTAGTTATTGTAGTAAGTAAATACCTATTGAATTCCAATAAAACAAACTTTACATACTTAGGTGGGTAAGTAAGTACCACAATCATACCTATCAAATATGTAGATCAGTAAGAAGCCTAGATTCACTAAGCATACATACATCAATAACATTCACCACACATGAGATACAAAAGGATAGCATGTTTTTCAATTCAATAACCTACTCTCCCACAATCCAAACCTACCTGCTTAGCATCTAACTGGTTTGAAGATGAAATGCATTTTATACAAACCCACATTTTACACAATGTACCTAGTATCAAATACCTAGTAAGTAAGTATAAATTTAGAATCTGGGTTTCTTAGTTCTGAACTAATGTTTTGAAAGTAGATTTTTTTTTTTGCAAACAATACCACACTGGTGCCCTTAAATGTATGTTAGTTTTGTTGCTGCCTAATTGTTAAAGTATGATGATGAACAATACTTCAAATACTTAAATTTACCAAGTGTAGCTAAATCCATAATAAAACCATAGAGAATCATTAAAGTAGTGAATCACACAAGTACACACAGTAATTATTCAAGTAGAAACATAGTATTTTATGAAAATATGGTTCGGCCCATTTTTATTCCGGTGGAAAAATGTTTAAAATCATTTCAAATATTAAGAATACAAGTAATAAGTAATGTTTATAATAACCACTCTTAGAGAATCAAAGTACATTGAGCTAGCTGTAAGATTTTTTTTAAATTAATTAAGTACATAATAGAAATGCTCATTCAAATAAGAATACAATTTTGCTAAATGGATTCATAGTTTAGTATGAATAACCTGAAGCATATTCTTCATTCTGGTTTCAAGACTGAATAGATAAGTACATGCTTACATGAGAACTAGATGGATTTGGTAGAAATATGTTTATATTGTGTATCTCAGGAGATAAGTAAATAAGTACAGACTACCTAGGAATATGAATTCCTTGTAACTTAAACAATTTCAGAATGATCTAATAAGTTACCTAATAGATTTACTTAGATTGCAAGTACTTATCACTGAATAGTATTCCACATAATTATGTTATATATCTGATGAATCATCCATTATTATTACTTAGGTACTTATTCAGATTGTTGTGCAAGCCTAGTAAGTTTGTAAACCAAATATGTTGGAACATAGGTTATGATCCACCACAATGAAACATAGGTACACCTAATGGTCTGTATTATGCTAATTACTGTTCTTTACTGGGTATGCAAAGACTGCTGGGTGAAACAATTTCAGGTAGATAGATTGCTGTGAGTAAAAGTAACATACTTAAATACTTGACTCATTAGCCATCATCTCAATAGAACATACTATTCAATATCTGTACTATATTGATATAAGTAACTAAGTTTATTCCTTCCAGGTAAACAAACATAGCTTGATGAAACAAGTGGGGTAATTTTCCCATAGTCGAATGTACTTATGCTTGTAAATTGATTGTTTTATGTGATAGAATCTTTAAGGCTGATTGATGAAGTAAAAGGTGGTTTCCTTGGGTCTCTCCTAATAAACCTAGGTACCCTAGCAGCCTTCAATTTCAAAATGGCCAAGAAGCTTAACAATAAATAATGGGGAACAATTGGATTTTTAGGTTATGAAAAATATTCTAATTTTGAAACCAGAACAAAGTAGGTAGATATTCTAATATAAAGAATGGGGTGAAGTATAGATATGCTGTGATACCTCTAAATAGTGGTTATGACAAAATATTATCGACACTTAGCTGAGGATCCTGAGGCGCCGCCGCCGGCCGGTCGAAGCTGCAAAACCACCCCGCCATAAAATACACTCCCACTATCACTCCCATATGCAAACGCTCCCTCCTATCCCCCGAAACTCCACGAGAAGACCAAGGGCGAGTTTTCTTCCCGAAACCTATTTATAGCCTCCCTGACCATCGACTCTCTTTTTTCTTTTTTTTTTTTTTTTCATCAATCGAACTTTATCGATCCCCCATCCCTCCGATCCTAGACTACAGGTGGCGCCACTGAGCTAGACAATAACACAACTATTAAATATTTTTAAGGTAATAAACCGATGAACTATTGTTCTATAATTATTGATAATTAATATTATTATTATTTAACTAGTATTTACTAATTTTAAGTCCTGATTCGATTAATTAGAACTAAAAGATACTCAGTTGAGCGTCAAGGAGGCGTAGTACGTAAAGTGTCGCGTAAATTAGTGTTGTGCAAATCTGATCCTCATAATAATAACTTATCACTATGGCGTCATTCATTTCAATAATCAAACAATAATTAACAGAGCCGTATAAACGGTTGAAACATAATATAACCGAATCTAGTATGATATCTCTTTAAACTCTAAACGTCAACAATAAGACTTGTACTTATTCTAGGTATCTGTCGATTCGAACGACACAACACCCCCCGAACATTACCTTATAAGGAAATGCGTCATCGAGTCCAACCCACTAGATGGCACTAGTGGGGCATTTCTACATCGCGGTATGGTTGTGTTTTCCAACCAGCGTATAGTCTTATTTTGCTTATAATAAAAATTTCGCCAATCTATACATAAATATTGTAATAATGTATAAGTCTGCTACGGACGGACTATGTTCCGTTACAACCACCCCCTAAATTTTTAGGAAATGCAATTGGATAAAAATTTACCTATCTAAGACTTATACATTATACATGAATAACGGTACATGAAAATAACAACCTAATATCAGAACCTTACAATACAAATAAGTTCCGTTACAGTACCTACTAAACATCTGTTTATTGTGTGTTTAGTTTTGGTGGTATAAGCACTGAAAATATACTAACAGAACTTAAGTCGGTCCCATATACCTATAGGATGGAAAATATAGATGTCGGTTATACTAACAGTAGGTAATCGTTACATTACTCTCTCCTAAGCATGGAAACTTACGAGTCCTTAATTTGCAAAGAAAAACTATAGGTATGTACCTACTATGGAATATGAATTATATCTATCACAAAGAGCCCTTTTTCAAACGTAGAGAAGTTTATAAAAAAATTAAGTTCAACAGACAATTTTATTTACGATGAATTGAAATGCATTTGAGTTTGATATAGAAGCTAGTTTCTGACTGATGCGTTTGATACAACTCTTTGCTCATTATGTAGACATATTTTTTTTTCTTTGTAGACGTCTAGTTGGCATGAAAGGTTCCTGGTATGCATTGCATTCGACTACATAATATTGCCAAAGGAAAGTTCCAGAATTTCAGTGGAAATTTCAGCGAACAGTTGAGTAGAATGTAAGATTCTTATCATTTAACAAGACGTTGCATGTGATTGAAGATCAATCTTACAATTTTAGAAGTGTATTTGTACCATTCGGTACTATTTGCTGAATTTCATGAGTCAAAGAATGAACTAGTCGCACTTATACCAAATCATAGCAGTAAGTTAGAGTCATATAGCACACGACGTATTTTAAACGAGCGTATACGCGTCTTTAAAGACATTTGAACGCAACTGAAGCCTAAGCTTACGTGGTGATCCTGAAACGCGCCACTACAGACTGATACAGCGATACTCTGATCCTAATTATTATGTGGGATTTTACGTGAGTTTTTATAGTTTTTTTTTAATATGGGTTTATGATATTTTCGATGCAATTATCTGTTTGAGGGATGCTACATACGTGTTCATATACCGGTACATATTAAGGTAAGTACGGGAAAAATAGTAAGGAGAAATAGTAAGACACATGAATATGTTCCTATAGCATCGGTATGAAATTGAAACTACTGCAGTGCGTCCGGAATGTTGATAGTCACACGCACACGCGCTGATGGGCTTCAAGCAATATTGCACCCGAGTGGAAACTGTGACGCAGTGACTGACAGGACCGCCGTTTTTTACTAGAACTTCCTCGCTAGCCTTAAATATACATATATATTTCAGATCGTTTTTCAAATACATATGCACTCACGACTGTAATCCCCGAAGGGGTAGTCAGAGGTGGCTCACAGGCAAGCAACCCACTTTTCGCAGCACATTTGTACTGCAAACGTAATTCAGTTTTATATAAATCTATTAATTCAATTCAAAATTCAAAAACATTTATTGACACCATTTAACACGGGTATTGTATAAGAAATAAACAGTAGGTACTATACTACCTATATAGTGAAGTAGATAATTGTATTATTCTTTGAGTATTTTTTTGCAAATGATCAAAAGCCATTGAAGAGTCTCAAATTACTCAAGAAACACAACAACAAAAATGGATTTCTAAAATATAAAATGGAAAGAAATCGTTGTCTCCAATAAATGTCCAAGTTTCCTGGTCCACAAAGGTGGCGAGCCAGAATTTATGTGATAAACGACCGAGATAACCCTCAGACGTCGCTGAATGCTGCGTCGTGGAGGCAGTCGGCCAGTGTGCTGGCGGCCGGAGAAATATCGCCGGTTAGAAAAACTACGACGACCGAATGGCGTAGTGGTTAGTGACCCTGACTACTGAGCCGAAGGTCCCGGGTTCGATTCCCGGCTGGGGCAGATATTTGTTTAAAAACAGATATTTGTTCTCGGGTCTTGGATGTGCCCGTAAAATGGCAATAGGCCCGCCCCCTATTACATTGAGACTAACAGAACACTCTGGCGAAAAGTGGATGCAGCAATGCACCTCTGCCTACCCCGCAAGGGAGTACATTAGTACAAGGCGTGAGAGTGTGTGTTTTTTTTTTAGAAAAACTACTTGGAATTTCTAAAGCCGGCAGCTGACGACGCGCCAAATGGGTTACTCCTTACTCTTAAGGGAGTCATGATGATTTTGTCGCCCGAATGGTGTAGTAGGGGTTAGTGATACAGACTACGGCATTTGCAACAAAGATCGTTGGACTTTGGATGCGATGCCCATGGATGAAGTCGCCCCTAACCTTTGAGCTGAATGAGTTCTCGAGTGGAGACTTGCAGCACAGTCGACAAGTGTTGTTTTGACAGTCAAAGTGCATTTTTTTTCATTGTTATATATCTATGTTTGATCTAAAAAAGCATCTACAGTTTGCGCTTAAAACGGCCTGTGAGCGACAGGATGTCAATGCCTATCGCAGAAAAAGAATTACAATGCCGAGTGAGTCTGCCTTTTAAAAATATTGTTACCATCCGCTACTACCCGCCACACGCCAACTCAGTCTAGCGAATTTTGTGTGCTTGTAAATGACGTTGACTATAATAGACTGCCACATGAGTGAGAATGCGCGCAGAATATTATTCCTGAAACTTTAAACCTCACTATTCATGTAACATTTTTACTAAAGACAGGTTATACTCTTCGGTTTACAGGGTGTTAAATAAGCTATACTAAGCGGAAAGGGGTGACTCAAGGATTATTTTGGCATATTTTTTTCTATAAATATGTAAATTGCTGAAAACAATGCATACTTTTGTGGGTCACTTGTTCTTTCCCTTTCTTCTTTCGCAACAGCCTGTAGTAGTTAGTTTGCTAAACATTGGTTCTCCATGTTTACGGATAGAGACACAAGAAAGACAGAAGTTTGTCTATGAGAGATTATAGCTTGGTGGTAGTAAAATTAACTTGTGAGTTTGTGAGCCATTTAGGTAGCTGTATCGTGAAGTTTACTGGCCAATTAGGAAGCATCTTGCGTGCTGGAGATAATATGAAACTTCATGTGTTGGGAGCTCCTTACTAAGATACTGCGCTCGTAAGTACGAGTACAAGTTTACTGAATTATGTTTAAATGATCAAACGAACTTACCTAAGTGAAGTTCGATCTTAATTATCCTGGCTTCGTCGAAGAGATTTAATAACCATGTAGTATGCCTTGCTGCATGCGTCTCTGTCGCACATTAGTATTTAGCGTAAGGTAGAAAGAAATAAAAAACGTTACACCCTACCATATCGACGCTGCCACCTCCCGTCTATCCGAGCCTCATTCTTTTCAGAGCTGAGCAATATTAAGATAGGGACATGCTTAAGCGGGTCGGGAGGGACCTTAAATCTCTTCGACGAAGCCAGGATAATTAAGATCGAACTTCACTTAGGTAAGTTCGTTTGATCATTTAATTATCCTGCCTTCGTCTCTGAGATTTAATAACCATGTAGATATTTGGAGTACTTCTAAACAATAATCTTTTAATTTTAATATTGCGAATATGACAAATAAAACAAAGAAACTTAATTTCAGTAAGAATCATTTATTTTCGATTTACACCTTTAATCATTATCATTTATCAGGCTAACATTATCTCTTATAATAGGTCTGTTATAGAAATTTCCGAAAACAGTTGAGCGATCAGACCAACCTGCAGATTTCCTAATTAATTCTACACTAATACCAGATCGAGCAGCTGCAGAAGTACTAGCGTGACGAGTACTGTGGGCGGTGAATATTGTGGTGTCGATACCACTGTCACAGAGAGTCTGCTTCAACCATCGCCCTATAGACTGGGATGTAGCTGCTCGGTGAGGTTTTTTAATGGTTAATAATAATCTACCATTACTATCATTTCTGAGGTTTACAGTACGATTTAAGTATGATTGTAGGGTTTTTGCTGGGCAAATATTCTGATTTATTGTGAAAAAAGGTAATGCTATGACAGGTTGGGCCCGGCCTATGCCTGAAGTTTTAATGATACTAGTAAATGTAATTATAATTTTATCATTAAAAGTCTTTATATCACATACTTTGATTAATGACAATGTCTGTGTTCTTTGACCGGATGATAGTGCCAGCAGCATAGTTAACTTTTTTGTCAGTAGTTCCAAACTCGCAGAATCATTATTTACATTATTCAGATAATCTAATACAATATTAGTATCCCACGTTGTACTATATCTAGGAAAGACAGGTTTTAATTTAAAAATACCTTTGTAGAATCTCTTTAATCTACTATCCTGAGAAAAATCATTCATAGACACTAAAGCGATTGCAGACCGATGATTGTTTAATGTTCCGTATGCTGAACCCGAATTGAAGCATTTCATAAGGAAACCCATCAAGTTAGGTACCGTAACGTCATAGAAATCATTTTTATTCTGCTCACAATATTGCCACCATAATTTTAAACTGCTAGAATATTGAGACAAAGTGTTAGGAGATAAAGAACTTATCATTGTATCTAGCGCTGACTCGGGGACGTTTTGTTTCATGAATGCTTCCCTGATAACACAGCTGCCTCCAGGGAAAGGTGTTGGTGGAGGGGATGAGATGACCTGAACACAGAGGAAAGGAGATCTTTATTTGGTGGAAACACTATGATTTCACTAATAGAAAGGGATTTAAATAACGGGTACCATGGCTGCGAAGGCCATTGTGGTACAACTACTATCCCAGTTGCTTCATCTGCAATTATTTTATTAAGGAGTTTTAAAATACAAGAAAATGGCGGGAATGCATAAAAATAGAATTGGGTCCATCGAATGGTGAAAGCATCGATGTTAAATGCAAATGGATCCCGTTTCCAAGAAATATACCTTGAGCATTTTGCGTTGGTACGAGATGCAAAAAGATCAATACTTGGTCTACCAAATACCTTTATAATTATAGAATAACTCTTGTGGTTAAGTTCCCATTCTGTGTCGGTATTGATCTTTCTGGATTCCGTATCTGCCTCCGTATTTAAAGATGATTTTATATATGAAGCGAAGACAAATATGTTTCGCTCTTCACACCAGTTCCATAAGGTCATCGCAATTGAATTTAAGTGCTGGAACTGAATTCCCCCCATTCTATTTATATAAGAAATTGCAGTAGTATTATCTACTCGTAGTAATATACTGCAATTTTTTCTGTTTTCCGCAAACGTCTTAAGACCAAAATAGGCCGCCAAGAGCTCTAATTGATTTATATGTATCATTCTCTCATCGTTAGACCACTGTCCGCCGGTACTATCAGCTCCGCACGCTGCCCCCCAGCCTGTAGTGGACGCGTCCGTAAATATTTCTAAAGCGAAATTACCCTGATCTATTGATTTTGAAACTGAAAAAATATTGTCTCTCCACCACTTCAAATCTGCTAGAATGTATGTGGGAATAGACATAGTCTCATCATAATTGTCGTTACTTTGAATAAGTGCCAGATATCTGGCTCTTTCTAAGCTTTTCGTGTGCATCCAGCCATAAGTGATTGCTGGGCAAGCCGCAGTGAGGGAACCTAAAAATCTCGCAAACTCTCTTATCGGTAAAACTTTTGTTTTTAATACGTTATTAACTGCCTGAAAAATTTTTACTCTCTTTTGTTGTGGTAATTGTAGTGTCATTGACTCACTGTTTAGAATGAAACCTAAAAACTTGCACACTTTATTAGGGGTTAATCTACTCTTCTCAGTATTTATTAGAAATCCAAGTCGCATAAGACAGGCAACTGTTGTATTTGTGTTATTGTGACAATCTTGTATCGAGTCACCAATACACAGAAAATCATCGAGGAAACGAACTGACCTAAATGATAAGGATCTCAAATAAGTAGCTACTGGTTGAAGTATCTTGGTAAATATGTATGGGGCAGAACACAGGCCAAAGGGTAAAACCTTAAATTGATATAGAGTATTCTTAAAATAAAACCTCAAGTATTTTCTATGCGGTTCATAAATAGAAAGAGAAAAATATGCATCCTGTAGGTCAATGTTAGTCATATAATCGTCTTTGTAAATTAATTTTGTTGCTGTCCGTATGTCTCCCATTTTAAAGTGCTCATTTTTAATATATAGATTTAATTTTTTAAGATTCAAGATAAATCTGAACCTACCATCCGTTTTAGGTATTAAAAAAATGGCTGAAATAAATTGACCCACGGATGGTGAACATTGTTCGATTGCCTCCATACGTAGCAAACGGTTAATTTCTTGCTCCATTTGTATTAATTCTAATGGACAAAAGTTACGTTTCGGGTAGTGAGTCTCAAGCTGGTTTGGTATTTCAATAAAAGGTATACGGTAACCTTTGATTGTAGAAAGTATAAAATTATCGTTAGTGATTGAGTGCCATTCATTTACAAAATATTTTAATCTACCAGTAATTACCTCTGGTAACGCCGTATTGCCTACAATATGTGGCGGTCGGGCGGCGCTGCTTGGCGCCGGTATGTCTGCGTCTGGCGCCGTGCTGGCGCCTGCGGCGGCGGCGGTGGCGGGGGGGGCGGTCGCCTCGCTGCTGTTGCTGCGGGCAGCGTGGCTCGGCCGCGCCTCGAGTATGCGGCTGCTGGTCGCCCACCCGCTCGCACAGGTTGATACGTGTTGGTGCGAGGTTGAAAGGGACGAACAGGTGGGCGTTTCCAGTTTAAACTTGACGTTGAAGTAGACGGCCCTTGCATTAAATTACTGGTTCTTTTAATGCCTCTTGAATTTTGAACCATTTGACCTAGATTTTCACCAAACAATAGGCTATCCCTCTTTCTCTCTTTTAAAGGTTCTATAAGGGCTTTGTCCACTAGCGGTATAATAAGAGAACGCCTAGTATAGCTTTCAGCATAGTGAGAATCAGCCAATAAGAGACTGCAATCATTTAGTGTCCTCAGTACAACTGGAATATCTGGATTTTTCTTAATAAGTGAAGACATTGCTGTCCCCAGGGCGCTTAAGGCTTTGCCCAGCTGATCTTGCTTAGTCATGATGGTCTTGTCTCTATTCCTGTTTTGTTCAGACAGCAATGTTGCTATCTCTGGGTTAAGGGTCGGTGCTTTACATAACGGTACATTTTTAGGAAAGAGGTACTTTTTCCCTAGCTCCTCTTTAATGTCTTTTTTTAGCCCATTAGCAAGAGTAATTTGGTACCTTTTCGCAATATTGTCGTGGACGTCCTCACCCCATTCCATGGCCTCAGGTTCCAGTTCTCCCAAGGTTTGGAGTAGCTCCATGTCAACCTCTTCATCTGGTTGAGTAGTGGGATTTGTTTCGTCGGGCGTCGGCAATGTGGGTAGTTGATCATTGCTATTCGACGGTATTTCCACGCAGTAATCAGTTTCTATGGGAATATCTTCCATAATGAGATGATCTGTAAGGTATGCAAAAGAAAAAACAAGCATGTGAAACTGTTTTTCATTAATTTATATAGCTCATGTAAGCATTACAAAAAAAATGGCACGAATATCGTGCATAAGCAATATGCTCAATAGGTCTTGGCTTAGGTAAGTAGGTACCTGCAATCATTTGGGGCACTAGCGTAGAAAAATAATAAGTAACACGAATATCGTGTGGCAATATGCCTCTTATAAGCTTTGTGTACATAAGTATTTAGTGCAATATGCAACTAATCAATACATCCTTAAAGTACCTTCACTGAAAATCACTTTGGTAAAATGCAATATGCATTGAAAAAATATTGTGAAACTTGCATAGCAACACAGCCTTCAAAAGTAGGTTGATAACTTACCGGCATTTTCTTCATCGTCTTCGTCACTTGAATAGATAATCCGATTTTTACGTTTATTGTTTAGTTTATCCTCGTATTTCTTCTTTTTTCTTAACCACCTATCTTCTTTAGTTTCGTCTGATTTCCTTTTCGGCATTACACAATGTAAGCACTTACTTTGTAATAAAAAGTATAAGAATATGAAACTGAGAAGCAGGGCGCGTAGGTTATATAAGTACTCCTCGGACGATGTGCGTTCGACGCGCGCGCACAGGCAAGAATGAGGCTCGGATAGACGGGAGGTGGCAGCGTCGATATGGTAGGGTGTAACGTTTTTTATTTCTTTCTACCTTACGCTAAATACTAATGTGCGACAGAGACGCATGCAGCAAGGCATACTACATGGTTATTAAATCTCAGAGACGAAGGCAGGATAATATATGTTATACTTATATTAAAGGATACTATTTTGTCTTCATGTGTGAGAATGATAATTATTTTTCGTTCGCGCGCGCACAGCTGATGCGAGAGGTCACTGAACCGTTGTTGATAATGTCGCTACCGAATCTGTTGAAGTGTTCGAGCTGCAATATTGTTATATGTGAAGTGCTTGCATTTGTGCAAAATAAAATAGTTGTCATGGATGAAGAAAGTCTATTGCGTGTGTGTTCTAGTGCTTTCTCGGTTGATGAGATAGGCAAAGCGAAGACGTTGCTGTTCGAGTCAGTGTCTAAGCGGAAGACCATCCGGAAAAGAACGGGAAAAAACCTGCGTGACCTGGACGACATCTTCACCCTGATAAAAGAGACAAAGCCTGAAGAATTACCGGTATTTGTGGCACGAGATCTACATAGATTGCCACCGGTGACCTTTGACCATGTAGACGTCACAAGATTGCTGAAGGATATCGTGCTCATTCAGAAAGAACTTAGGGAAATCCAGGAGGTGTATGCCTCGGACTCCCAATATGCGACCGTTGAACAGTTTGAAGCCCTAAAATTTGAATTGGAAACATTAAAAAAGTCTATGTCTCCCAATAATAAACCTTACGTTAATGTACGCAGAGGAGCTTATTGTCTGCAGGATAGTTATGATGACTACAATAGCGGCCCGATGGGTTTGTTGCTGTCTCCTACCCTCAGAAATGAAGACGAATTGAAGAAAACGCCTATAGCATCTCCCTCTAACACCACCGTCGCCCCGGATAAACAAGTATCGCCCTCTTTGTCGTACGCAAAAGTTGCAATGAATCATAATCTTACTTCAACTGCCAAAACGTCGTGCGCCAAGACCGATCGTATATTATCAACACCCCGATGCGCACCCGCCCAAGTTAAGATAACAGATGCTATCCGACCAAATAAAGAAGGTGACACTGGAGAGTGGACGCAGGTGATAAGACGTAAACAAACAAAGCAAACGCGTTTTATTGGTAGAAAGGGTAAAGCGCCCGTTAATGAGAACTCTAAGTTCAAGGCAGCAGAGGCTAAAATGCCACTATACATCTATAATGTTTCGACAGAGACGACAGAAAAACATATCGCGGAATACATACTTAATAAAACGAATGTAAAAGTATGGCCGGTGAAAGTTCCATCTAAAGAACCAAAAAGTTCTGATTCGTATAAAATATTTATACCAAAACACAAATTAGAACAGTTTGAGAATGATGACTTGTGGCCTTATGGTATATACTTCCGGCGATATATTGTATTTAGACAAGGAACTGAAGTCCCGGATAATTCTTTAACAAAAAATGCATAGTACATCTTCAAATAAATGCAATCTCGTCAGCTTCAACTGTAAGTCTGTTGTGAGAGCTACGGACTATGTGAAGGAATTATGTAAAATGAACGACATAATTGCACTACAGGAGACATGGCTTATGCCGCACGACCTCGAGTATCTCAGTTCCATCGAGCCAGAGTTCGCGGCGACGGGATCCTCCGCGGTGGACACGGCGGCGGGCGTCGTGCGCGGCCGGCCCTACGGAGGGGTGGCGCTGCTGTGGCGAAAAGGTGCCTTTGATAACGTGTGTATCGTTAAATGCAAAAATACGCGAATAGTGGCAATAAATTGCAAAGTGAATGGCCTTTCTGTGCTTGTGTTTTCTGTGTATATGCCAACCGACTCAATAAAAAACCTACCGGAATTCACTGAGTGCTTAGCAGAAATTAGTGCTATTATTGACGACCTGAAGGTAGAAAATGTAGTTATTTTAGGTGACTTTAATTCCCACCCTGGTGAGTTGTTCTGTAATGAGCTTTTGAATTTTTGTTCAGAACAGAAATGGATTTGTGCGGATTTTGAATATCTGGGCTTAGACTCGGGCACATATACTTTTATTAGTGACGCCCATGGCTGTACTCGTTGGCTAGACCACTGCGTTACTAGCACTGTAGCGTACAAATCTATTTCTAGTGTTGAGGTGAAATATGATGTTTCTTGGTCGGATCATTTCCCTTTGCAAATTACTTGTGATTTCTCAATACTATCACCACGTAGTAATGTAAACAATATGTTGCATAACTCTGTACTGTGGGGCGAGCGGGATAAGTCACAAATTGATGAGTATCATAGTATCTGTCATTCAGAATTAAGATCAATTGATTTTCCACCTGAGATGAGCATGTGTTGTGGTAAAATGTGTAAAAATACGGACCATATGAAAATCATTGATCGAATGTACAATAATATTGTTACTGTTATGCAGAAAGCTGCACTTCACTGTAGTAAGATTAGGAGCTGTAGTCGTAAGAAGTATGTCATTGGCTGGAACAAACATGTATCGGAGGCGCACAGGGAGGCTCGGCTGGCCTTTCAGACCTGGCAGCTTTATGGCCAACCTTCCACTGGGTACATACATGACTACATGAAAAACACCAAAAAGGTCTTTAAGAACAAGTTGAAGTGGTGTCAAGACAATGAGAATCAGATTAAGATGGATATCATTGCAACGAGTCATGATAATAAAGATTTTAGTAAATTTTGGAAACAGACTGACAGACTGAGTCCCAGGATGAGCCTTCCTGTAACTGTAGATGGTGTTTCTGATGGTACAGATATTGCTAACCTTTTCAAAAGTAATTTTATTGTTTCTCCTGTACAATCTGTAAATAACTTGACTCAACTTGGCGATCACCCCCGTGATGTGTCTGCTGATACACCTCATATACAGTATACTGTGAAGGATGTGACATCTGCAATCCATTGTATGAAACGAGGTAAATCTCCAGGACATGACGGGCTGAGCGTCGAACATTTGAAATATGCAGGTGTACACCTGCCCAGAGTACTCACGCTTTTGTTTAATTTTATAATTGGACACTCTTATCTGCCTAGGGATCTGATGAAAACTATTGTTGTGCCAGTGGTGAAGAACAGAACAGGTGACTTGAGTGACAGTAATAACTACAGGCCAATTTCGCTAGCCACTGTAATAGCCAAAGTGTTGGACAGTTTGCTTAATAAACACTTGGACAAATGCTTGCGTCTGCACAGCGGGCAGTTCGGTTTCCGCGCAGGGCTGTCGACTGAGAGCGCCATTATGTGTCTTAAGCAAACTGTTCAATACTACACTAGTAGAAAGACACCGGTCTATGCGTGCTTTTTAGACCTTTCAAAGGCTTTCGATAGGGTGTCCTATAATATTCTTTGGGATAAGCTTGCGAAAGAAATGCCACTGGAGCTGGTTTCAGTTTTTCGCTACTGGTATGACAATCAAGTTAACACAGTTAGATGGTCTAATTCCAGCAGTGGCGAGTATAGGTTGGGCTGTGGGGTAAGACAGGGGGGTTTGTCTTCCCCTAAATTGTTTAACCTGTACATGAATGATCTGATAGGTGAGCTCAGCAGCACCAAAGTTGGATGCTCAATAGATGGCGTTATGATCAATAACATAAGCTATGCAGATGACATGGTGCTGCTGAGCCCATCGATCAACGGTCTCACGAGGCTTCTGGCAGTCTGCGAGTCGTATGCGGAAACACACGGACTTAGGTACAATACTAAAAAAAGTGAACTGTTAGTCTTTCAGGCTCCAAATATAAAAAAGAGACTGGTTCCTTCAGTCTACTTAGGAGGAGTAGAGTTAAACAGAGTCACCGAGTTCAAGTACCTGGGTCACGTGGTCACGGAGACGCTCGTAGACGACCTGGACATGGAGCGGGAGCGCAGGGCGCTGGCGGTCAGGTGCAACATGCTGGCTCGCCGGTTTGCAAGCTGTACTCGACAAGTCAAGCTGACCTTATTCCGAGCGTACTGTCAGTCCTTCTACACGTGCAGCCTGTGGGTCAACTACACGCGCCGGGCCTACAGCGCGCTGCGCGTCCAGTACAATAACGCACTGAGGATCGTGTTGGGGCTGCCGAGATTCTGCTCCGCATCAGGTATGTTCGCTGAAGCCAGAGTGGATGACTTCTTTGCCGTCATGCGTAAGCGAGCAGCTTCCTTGCTATCGCGTACGCGGAGCAGCTCGAATGCTATCCTCAGTGTGTTGGCGGATAGGATGGATAGTCCAATTGTGAGGCATTGCGTAGGTGTACACATTAACCGAAATAAGAAATGAATATATTAATTTATTAATTCTATTTATTAATTCAATTTATTAATTCGATTTATTAATTCAATTTATTAATTCAATTTATTAATTCAATTTATTATTTCACTTTATTCAATCCAATTTAATTTACATTTAAAATGACATTTAAGTATATTTATTTATTATTTCGGATCTAATCTAATTTAATTTAATTTTTGCATGTACCTACCTATGATATTTATATTTTGACTAACAATTTTCGACATGTTTTACTAATTCACTATGGATGTTATATCTGAAAATAAATGTTTAATAATTAATAATAATAATAATAATTAAAGCATTGAAAGCGGTGTTCTGTGTTAAACTCAAAAGACAAGTTTTTTAATTTATTATTTCACGCCTAGGTGCTCGCAAAAACATGACATCAAGTCCCGAGAAAATTTACATTATCTTTTACTTTGACGTTCCTTGCATTAGCAGAGAAGCAAACAGCAGTGAAATTTAATTTCAACGTCGCTTTGTCATGAGTTTGTAGGTACTCCTGGGGACATTTTGATTTAAGTTTTTGGTTATTTGATACATTTTTGTTCCAGGACGAGCGTATTGCATCAATCCTAATCCTAACTAATATTATAAATGCGAAAGTAACTATGTCTGTCTGTCTATCTGTTACCCTTTCACGCCAAAACTACTGAACGGATTTGAATGAAATTTGGTATACATACGGTCTAGACCCTGAGAAAGAACATAGGCTACTTTTTATCCCGGAATTCCCACGGGAAAACTTTTAAAGGCGAAGCGAAGCGCGCGGGAACAGCTATTATAAATATAGTTTTAATAATATTAAGTACAACCTCATAATACTTCATGAAATTAATATAGACACTGACGGAAGCAAGATTTTTCTCCGGAAGGAAATGATTAAATACCAGATATTTTACAATATCCCTTAAAAGGACTGATTTTTCAAAAGCCAGATAAACGTTATCTGAGGAATAATTCTGATGCTATCACGTCAGAATGTTTGCATAAGACAGTGACAGCAACAATTTTAATCGCCAGGTATCATTTATCTACAACTATTGAAAAATTTGCCCTGACTACGAAGTAATAGTTAGTTTTTACAAAACAAAAATACCTATTACCAGGAAAAGTTTAGATCAAGAAACGAAATTGCTTTGTGTTATTCCGGGCGGCCGTGGTCAGACAAAACGAGCTTTCGTGATGTTTTTCACGTTTTTTATCCTCCTCTTTTATTTTTGCAAGTTGCAATTAGGCTTTTATATGTAGGGTCAATCTTTCCAGGAATTTAAATTGAATTAAATATATTATATTGTTATATTGAGCTTTATTTATTTAATACTTTCTTGCACATTTAGTGAGTTTACCTCATCAGTTTTTATGCATGATCAAGATAAACTGAAATGGACTTACATTCTGAATGACTGAATGGATTTGATTATTTATATCTAATCCTATAAACTATGCTTAGTTTAAAGCCTACACCATGGTTCGCATGATGTGCAGGATGTTGACCCCACTTTTGTAGCCACCTGTATACTTGCCCCCTTATTCTTAAAAAAGTTAAAGGACGCTTTAGCTTTTGAACTGTTTGATCAGAAAGGGACAAAACAGTTCAAAAGCTAAAGCGTCCTATAACTTTTTTTATGAATAAGGGGGTATAATTATATAGGTTTGTAGAGACATTTAATGACGCAGCCGCTCCATTGAAAGATAATTGATATTTAATTATTGGAATGCTTTTGATAAAAAAGGCTACTCTACCATATTGTACCTACACACGCCAAAAATACCTAACTTTCTGTTAACTGTACCACTCACAATTTTTTTTTAGCAAATGTTTTTTATGCTTACACGAAGCTAACCCATCTTAGAATTCCAAACAGGTTTTTATTAGTTTTGTTTATTTTTACGCAATAAAACCTTTTTACGATGCTATAAACGTAGAACTACCAATTTTATAATGCTCAATTTGACTTCTGCAGTAAAAACCTTGCAGTCGTAATATCATGTAGCGGACACTCATAAATAGAAAATTTTGAAAACTGTACCTACTTATATATGTCGCAGGCAACTGGTTTAATCTCCTGTTTGATTGAACCACTAGCCCGTTCATTGGATGGCGCTGTTCAGTTGTATGACTAGGCCGAACGTTGATTGTACAAGCGTCACAAAACGTCCAACTAGTTAGCTGACTTAAAATCAGTCAGGTGGTGAATAAAACAAATATGGCGTCTAACAGCTAACAGCTGACACAAAAAGCACCTATATTGTTAGTTTTTTGCAAATAAAGTGCGTTATTTGTGTTAAAATAGTGTGACAACACGGATTTACCTATTATTACGCCGCGGGCGGATAGTTTCAAAGAAAAAAAGTGGCGAAACTGGATAATTATGAACAACAATATGAAGGTACGTTTATTGTTATTGTTTAGTTAATTTGTGAGATAAGAGCTTTGTAACATAGTCTTTTTGTTGACTCTTGTCTGGTGATGTTCACCCTAACCAGACATTACAAAGTTGCTATACTATACCCCATTCAACGACTTCGCTGAATGACGTTCAGTCAAGACGTCGAACGTTACAATCAACGACTTGACGAGTTGTCCTTTAGTCATACAACTGAATAGCGCCATCCAATGAACGGGCTAGTGGTTCAATCAAACAGGAGATTAAACCAGTTGCCTGCGACATATACACCTCCTGCTGATCCCATTCGAGAAAAGCTGCTTATAAATTAATGTGAGATTCTAAAATAAATTATAGCATTATAGTTGGTAATTAATTGGGAAAATCACTTTTAAACAGAGTTAGTAATATTTTTTTCAGTTACCCTGTTTTTTAGCACATCAATTGAAAATCAATCTAAGGCATGCACTATAATCAAGTTTTATCCGATTTTAAACGAACTATTACTGTACAGGTAGACCATAATTCAAGTTTGTTTGATGCCTATTTTCAGCTGAAATCCCAGCTGGCCATCGCGTTTTATGACCTGGAAATCTGTGGTTTATTACCTTTTCAGTCCCCAGCAGTACGTTATTTACTTATATACGGATAAATATTATACACGGATAACTTAGATTCGTGTACCCATGACACTATTATTCTGTTAGATAACTGATTTTCAAAATTCACATCAATTACTGCCTAAGTTTATCATTAGAATAGGTTAGAATTGGACAGCAAATTCATTATATTACATAAGTAATATGATTAAGACTAGTATATTATAGGGTAACGTAACGTACCTTGGGACGCTTGTACCTCGGGACATTGATTGTATTTTAAAAACCGGCTAAATAAACACATTAAAATTCTACCCTAGGCATAGTATTTTACTCGCTTGGCAAAACTAGTGAGTCTCGTGATCATATCAGCATCGAGTGTGTGGTGAAGACAATATGAAGTTTTTTGGAGTCAAAAGTAGCTTTTGTATAGTTTTTTGAGTTGCTTTATCTCATTGAGGCATGCTCAAAATAAAGATATGGATGTCACGTATAACTTTTCAGTTATTTAATTTTATGACATGGCAATTATCTCAAAAGATTCCTAAATTAAAAATAAAGATATTTAAATTTTGGTTAAATATTGCTTTTTTGTACTTTGGGACACGATTAAATTTGTACCTTGGGACACTGTTTCCTATGGCTTTGAACTATGGAAAATGCAAACATCTAAATAACGCCTTATATCTCTGTTCTTATTAGTGCCAGAGTGAAACTAGACAGAAGAAAGATGCAGTAAATCAATAAGAACAGAGATATAATGCGTTATTTAGAAGGTTGCATTTTCCATAGTACAAAGCTATAGGAAACAGTGTCCCAAGGTACAAACGTGTAACGTACCTTGGGTCAAAACAAGCATTTTTACTTTTATCTTAATTTAATAAAATCTGGCCACACTAAAGCTTTAGCACAAATACTAGTGATAATAGATTATATATCCTACCGAATAAAGAAAATTTCACATTAATATCTTAGTTGTACGCTGCGATAGCTTCATTCAAAGTTGGGGTAGTCGAAAATGTCCCTAGGTACGTTACGTTACCCTATTAATAACCTATGTTTACATATCTATTACCTTTATCTCTGTTTATAATTATGTAATAAAAGTTTTTATATAGGTTTTTTTTCTTACTATTGATATATTATTACAAGAAGTGAATACCCAAGTTATGTACGATTATATCCATAGCCAAGACTTTCCAACGATTCCCAATTAATAATCTAATTAGTTACGCCATCGTTAGCATAAACTAAATTAAATAAGTTAAAGGAACTTTTGATTATTAGCAAATCAATTATAGATCTTATAATATTTCTATAGCTATACTATAGGAATAAATAAGTGATTTTACATTATGACCCGGTATCACCAGAAAATATGCTAGAAATCTATCTTCTACTGACAATTAACATCCTGTTTTGTTTAAAGAATAAAGGACTGGCTCTTTTGAACATTTAAGTGGTTTCTCTCCAATGTCTGTCTATTCTTTCCACCCTAGATAACCATTCCATAGACACACTGTACACTGTATACCGTACAGTTATAATCGCGTCACATATTACGTTGACTACTAGAGTAAAATAGTGCGAAAGTGTACAGAAAATGCAGAGAATTATGCAAACATAAACAGTCATACGAGCACTCTGCACCCGGACGGAACGATAATTGCCAAACCTCGTCTCTGTCGGATTACGCGGTGATCCGGATGTTAATCAACGTGAATAATGACCGGCCCGGGTGTACCGGATCAATCCTGATGGATCTTTGACTTTATCACTGGACTCATTGATTTTATTTCAACAATGACGTTTCACGAGATGTAATTGAAATATGCCTCTTTGGGTCGACAAAATATGAGGATGTAATTAGGTGAGTATTAATTTACGAATAGAATTTTATTTTTATGTTCATAAGCTCGTGAATTTTGTTCAGCTGAACGAAGAAGATACAACAAATATATCTACAACAAACAAAAAATACGCTTCCACAAACCCGCACCCACAAAGACAACAAAGCATTATACCGCACTTTTATCCCATGTAAAAAAACGTATGTCCTGTATAATCCACTTCATGTAAAACTAAACTGAGCGACGCGGCGAATGGCGGCGCCGCTACACGAACGCGCTGTAATGACGCCATTGCAAGTGTAATGAAAACGAGTGGCTTATCTCCGGCCGGCAGACCAACCACTACAACGAGAGTCCTTTGAGATACTTTTGAAGGAGGGTTACTGAAGTATTTGCGGGTTAGCTAACATAATAATAAATAATAGAAATATGTATTTGCTTGTTAGCCGCCATTTTTTATTAGTCGTGTGACAAGAGGTGACCATAGACTACATAGAGGATGACCATAAACATATCATTCCTCCACCTTTAATTGTAAAGCTAAAATATAACCTAAAAAACTTGTATACAAAAATATCATAGAAAATATTGTATAGAAAAACATGCACCTAATAAAATAACTAGCCACTTATCATGTCTCATCGTTATCACACATCTCCCCAAAGTCCCAACCCTAAAGTCGCGAACAGTCGTGGACGTTCAGTCGCCTTATCGCGGCCAGTTATCCGCCGGGCGCGTCCACCGCGGCCGCAGCTGAGTCGCGCACCGCCTCGCGGCACACCGCCTGCTCCCTCCACGCACAGCGAGGGCCTCGGCCTCTGCTGCATACCGCCTGCTGTTGATGACTGCGGAACTTTCCTTCTTAGTGATTCAGCGGCCTGGCGCGCCTGTCGCACTCGCCGCCGCCTGCTGTTCCACATCCGAAGTCTAGGGAAAGAATGTTGGCCGATTGCTCTTCGGGTATCTTCGCCGGTAGCTGATCGCGCGCCGGTTTCGTGCCTGTCGCTCGGTCCCGCCGCGCCTGCCCCGGCCATCCTCGAAGTTGCAGCGAACCGCGAGCCTATCGACTCGCATCTCTCGCCCACCGATTGCAATTTGAGACTTGCCCACATACTGTATTAATTATTTCGCCCCCCGCCAAATAAACTTATTCACCTTTCACCCGTGGTGCGTAAATTTTATCCGTCCTCGTCGCCATTGAAGTATTTACAGGTTAACAATTAATTATAAATACTTCAATGGCGACGAGGACGGATAAAATTTACGCACCACGGGTGAAATGTGAATAAGTTAAATTTGGCGGGGGGCGAAAATGATACATGTGGGCAAGTCGCAAAATGGCAAGCTGAGCAGCGGGCGAGAGATGCGAGTCGAGAGGCTCGCGGCTCGCTGCAACTTCGAGGACGGACGGCCGGGGCAGGCGCGGCGGGATCGAGCGACAGGCACGAGACCGGCGCGCGATCAGCGACCGGTGATGAAGATACCCGAAGTGCACGCGGCTAATATCTTTTCCCAAGACTTTTGAGGTGGGACAGCAGGCGGCGAGTGTGACAGGCGCGCTAGACCACCAAGAAGGAAATATATCAAGATTCAAGAGCAGGCGGCATGCAGCAGAGAGGCCGAGGCCCTCGGTGTGGGTACACGCAGCGAGGGAGCAGGCGGTGTGCCGCGAGGCGGTGCGCGACTCAGCTGCGGCCGCGGTGGACGCGCCCGGCGGATAATTGGCCGCGATCAGGCGGACAAACGTCCACGACTGTTCTTTGTTGTTAAAATGGTATTGGGGGAGAAGAAGTGCGGATAAGTCATGCTTTATAAAGTGTTAATTTAGTAGGCGCATAATTTAGTTGGTTTAAAGTTTCCTAGCATATGTTTTGTACTTATACAATATTTGATATCATATTTTAGTATACTGTTTTTTTAGGTTATATTTTAGTTTCCTCGGACGCGCCCGGCGGATAATTGGCCGCGATCAGGCGGACAAACGTCCACGACTGTTCTTTGTTGTTAAAATGGTATTGGGGGAGAAGAAGTGCGGATAAGTCATTATACGTGTTTGTTGTAAAACGGCCATTTTATTAGTTAGCGTGACAAGAGGTCACCATAGACTCTTAGACTCCATAGAGGTTGATCATAGACAAACACATCAGTTACTCTACAGGGTGTTGCAGAAAGGGTATACTAAGCCGAAAGGGGGTGACTCAGGGGGTCATTCTGAATAATTTTGTTCCAAGAGTTTTGGAAATTCGCGAAATTTTTAGTTTAATTTTTCATAGTAAAAAAGTCACGTGACCAACAAAGATTCTATGAAAAAGGATTTTTAATTTTCGTGACTTTCCAAAACCGTAGAACAAACGTTGTTCAGAATAGCACCCTGAGTCACCCCCTTTCGGCTTAGTATACTTACCCTTTTTGCAACTTCCTGTATACAACTCTCGTTGTACTCCATTGAGAGACGCGCGAAGGTTTTGGCTGGACGTTTTCTCCGAAAGTGGGGTAACTTGAGGCTGTTAGTGGGGCTGACTAGTGTAGCCTTTGATTAAATATACGAAAAAGATGGTCACAAGATGGAACACACTACAGAAACAAAGCAAAAAACTGTCCGCATTTTGCTGTCAAACCGTTTTAAGTTCAATCTTACCTACCAATGAATAAAGTCACAAATTTTCTAATCACACCACGACCCATCACGTCCCCACTGCTGGGGCACGGGTCTCCTTCCAATGAAGGAAGGGTTTAGGCCTAGTCCACCACGCTGGCCAAGTGCGGGTTGGTGGACCTCAACACAAGCAAGCTTGTGCTGAGAGAGTTGTCGGGTAAGTGGGCAACCCGACTGTCAGATGTTTTCAAGCCACCCGAAGGCCTCTGACTAGGCTTAACGACTGCTGCGGAAGCAGCAACCGGGACCCACGGCTTAACGTGCCGTCCGAAGCACGGAAGCGTCCAGAAAAGAACCACTTGAAATCGGTCACCCATCCAATGGCTGACTGTGTCAGTTGTTGCTTAACCTCAGTGATCAGTTACGATCACTGAAGCCCGCTCGACTACGGACGCTTCGATTCAATTTTCTAATCGAACTAATTTTAAAAAAGAACTCAGTGGTAGTACTGGGGTGTTAATTATTGAAGTGTTTCATATGCAGTGACAGTCTCTAACATCTCATTCGTATTAAAATATAGTTGGGCGCCGCTAATTGAGAAAAAGTCAATAGGTGCAGGCCTACTTATTTTCAAGAGCTTTTTCCAAAATTTGCCTGGGTATCCTGTCCGTCATTCTAATTCCATCTTTTAGAATCTCGTACTCATTTTATTCCCGCAAAACTTCAAAGAGTTCGTGCATCATTTTCAGACATACTTAAGTATAATAATATGTATTATGTGATGTTGCCTCAAAACCGACCAATGTTTCCTGACTCTCTGCACACAGATCCCCGTGCCTTGTGACAGTCCGACTAATGAGATTATTTCAAGTCCAGGGTACCGATTCCCGAGTTACGGAGATCATTTCCAGTACCGAGATTTGGCCGAGATAATGTTTATCTCGGGTGAATTTGGAAAAACGGTATTCGGCGATCTCGCGTAAAACGTCAAACGTCAAAATTTCTATGAGTTTGACGTTAAATTTGAGATTTGAAGCGGATATTTTAGGGTAGATTTTAAACTCGATATATCTCGGGTTCTGATATTTATCCCCGAACCTCCGGAATTGAGCTCCTGTGTTATGAACGCAAACCCACTCGTGGGATACTTCAGCTTGGCAATATACAGGGTGTTGCAAAAGCGGGTGGGACGTAAGTAGCTCTATATTCTCTCAAAGATTCAAAAGTCATATAAAAGTTTATCAGAATGTCCCCCAGAGTTATCCCTTTTCTGTTTACCCTGCATGTATAATGAATGATTATTAGTAAAAATACAGTTTTTTATTAACAATTTATTTATTTATTTTAAAATAAATAAATTAGATATTTAGCTAAGTACTTAAATTACTACATAAATATACATACATGTATACGTAAATGGATACATAGATATTAAGCGTGTAAAATTTCATTTTATTTAGATAGGTAGGTATTCTAGACGGAAGATTTAATTTGGACCTGTCTGAGTTGAATAGCCCAAGTCTGATGAAACTGCTCGGGTAGGTATGCAAATTTCATTGACTACACCACTTACACTATAGTACCTATACTTGTAAAATGAATTGATTCGAGAAATCATTTATCGAAAGCATTTTAAGAAATAAACTTAGGTGATAGGTAAGTAATTATTATAACTATATTATTTTATTAATATTAGGGCTAATTTTTCAATGGGCAGATAAACGTTATGTGAGGAATAATTCTGATGCTGTCACATCTGAATATTTGTATTAGACAGTGACAGCAACAATTTTATTCCTCAGATAACGTTTATCTGACCATTGAAAAATCAGCCCTTAATTTTATTAATACCTAAACGATTGATAGCGAAAACCACTCCTCTTAACAACTGGACTATAGACATAGGTATTTTGATTTAAAGTAAGAGGTACAAAACAAAGAAAGCCTACATAAAATAAAACCCCATCATTTTATTTAGGCATTCCCATTTTCTAATTATCCGTGATACCTATTGTTATTATTGTATTTAATCCTGAATTTATATATTAATTTGATTTATGTTTAATTGTATGTTAATTTTTGGGCAAGACATGTACCTACTGAATATGGATCAAATTATCTGAAATAAATGAATTTCATTTAATATTCAAACTCAATTTATCAAAAAATCCTACGAGATAAACATTACCATTTCTTACCATTAGCTTTCAAAAAACATAGAATCTATAACGTATAACCCAACTTAATAAGTAAATCATGAATGATAAAGGCTTTTTTATTCCAATACATTGACAATGACATTAATTTGTACATACGAAGGCGTTTATTAGTCTTTGCAACTCCGCATTTACATATCCTTACAGGAGAATCCTTCAGCCGCTCACAAGAATACGCCAGATAAGATAACAAATGACGTTATGTATAGGGAGGTACTCCAGAATTCCCGTTGGTAATTTGGTATTATCCGGTACGTTGATTGTTCGTCGTCGCTTCGGTTTAAATTATACGGGAACGACGTTAGACGTACTTTATGTTTTGACAATTTACTTTAGATTTTTTTTAACAGAAGTGTTTTTGATATCGCTAAACGTCTGTTAAAAAACGTCTGAAAATTTTATATTTTTACGATGAATAAAAATTTTAAACTTTGACTTTGACGCGTGTCTAGTTAATGTGGCTAAACCGTTTGATTGTACTATTACTACCTACACTGGTGATATGTTGTAAACCTAATCCTAACGAATATTATAAATGCGAAAGTAACTGTGTCTGTCTGTCTGTCTGTTACTCTTTCACGCCAAAAATACTGAACGAATTTGAATGAATTTGTGGTATACATAATAATATCTAGACCCTGAGAAAGAACATAGGCTACTTTTTATCCCGGAATTCCCACGAGAAAACTTTTTAAGGCGAAGGGAAGCTCGCGAACAGCTAGGTATATAATAATATATGTATTAGGTACGAGTAGTACCTACATTGTTGGTCATTGGCGTTGGTAACGATGTAGGTACGTAGGTATGTATAGAATTTGAAATTATCTGCATGCATGTATTTTATTTAAAAACCTACAAGCAACATTTTCATTTATTTTACTATTCACGAATTATAATTATTGTCTATCTACGCGACTTTAGCAGAGGTAAGTCACTTCATATAAAAGCAAAATATTCGAAACACGTATTCTATTTTGGTGGAAATAGTTTTGCCATTTTCGATACGTGTCCTACAGTTTACGTGCAACATTTTAACGCCGAAAATACATACAGATAGATGTAAACATTACACAAATACCTACATACCGTCAGTACTAGTTAATAGTACTAAAGCTTAAGTTAGTTTATTTTGAAATATTTTGTATGGTATAAAATGCACGAAATAATAATAGGTTATAATTATTATTAATTTGATTTTTAAAGGTTTACTGAAACTTGACACTTCATTACTCAGCGTCCCGTAAATGGCACATGATAAAAAAAAGAAAATGTCCAAGACGACAGTTACATTGCGTCATAATAACGCGTACGGACAATAAATTTGGTGTCTTTTACGTCAGCATCCGTCAAGCCTAGCAGCCCTTAGTGCTGGGAGATTGCGCTAATATTCAACCGGCTTATCCTCGGCGCAAATTTATCAGGTTCCAACACAACTGTTATCAAGGGAAGGTCGCGTCTGATCTAACAGCGTGGTTCATGCGAATCATGCGGGGATTCGTGCAACGGCTAGCATAATTAGTCAATTTTCTTTTGAAGTTTCTTTGCTTTTGATAAATGAGGAGGTGTTCGTAATACTCTGACATGTAGGTATTTAATGCGCTGTAAGTGTTACAGAATGTTATTATTTGATAACTCGGTAATGTAGCTATCAAATAATAACATTCTGTAACACTGTGGTAACATTCTGTGGTAATGTAGCCTATTTTGATGAAATACGGCTAAGAACAGTCGGGGTAATATCATCTATAATCCGGGAAAAACAAAACGAAAGCCCTTCGAAAGCTACGCTACCACAGACAGATATACAAACACACAGACACGTTAAATTTACAATTTCCCCTTTTTGCGAAATGGGTTAAAAAACTGAAGACAAACTAGTGGAGCGAAAACCTTTGATTTCCGCTCGTAGCGAAGTTACGTGAAAGTTTCAGCTAGTCGTGAAGGTTGTGTTAAATCGTAAATTTGCCATAAATATCAAAAACTTAGCTTGTCTAACTTCAACGATGTAGGTACAATTGCCTTGTCGAATGTAATTGTCGCACCGTAACATTGGTAGTATTAATAGCGTCATATTACACTCACGAATGCGTCAACAATGACAAAGTTCCACTCACAAAATAACAACCCCAATTTTTTTCGAACATCTAAGAACTAAAAAATTACTCGTAATAAAAAAAACGTATTAGTTGGTAATATTCTTGCAGCTATTGTTACTGGAACCTTTTCATTGCTTGCTTGGCTAATGAACGCTTGAATGACGTGAAATTTAAATAAGGTTTACAAAATAAGACCTTGTGGCATCTATGTAATTTCATACATACTACCAAAACGACCGCCGTCACCGTAAAGGGATTCACTTCAGGGGGTCCTGAAGTGAATCCTCGAACGATTTGGCAAGCTCTCGACATTAGACTGAATCAGATGAAGTCTGCAGAGTGAAGGGTTGGACCCACAGACAGAGCAATACATGTCTGTGGTTGGACCACTAACATAATCATCATTATACTTTAATTCTCTTATGGAGAGCATAATCAGCCTTACCGATAACTTGGTAATTTATTTTTCTACAATATCCTTAGATTAACGAATAAGGTGGTATGTACAACCAAGCAAAAAGCTGTCCGCATTTTGTTTACTGTCAAACCGTTTTAACATTGTACAACCGAACATTCTCCTAACCCAACGAATTAAAAAAAGAACGTTTCTTTTGCACTGACGCTCCATCTAGTCCATATTAAAATATCGTTGGCGATCATTGAGACAAAAGGCTTTCTTTCTGTTCGGCCAGTGACAAAGCCGAGGGGCCGGAACGTGTCCGATGGTCGTAAATGGCCGCAGTACGTGACTATTCTGAAGGAAAGATATCGCCGCCCGTATAACGCATTTTTCAGAAAAATTGATTTTGCGGGGGAAAAATTGCAAATTTCTGCAGCGCCCGGACGGAGTTTGTCACGCGGGGCGCGAGATTTATCCCCGCCAGAGTGTTATCAGGCTGCTTCTGAACCCTCGCTATGATCTAACTCTAGGGTGGAAATTTGTCAGTGACGTCCCCGTCTGCATGACAATGTACTCTACACGAAACCGGACGAAATTGAGCTTTTCAGTTTTTAAGTTTTCCGAAAAGTGATAATAATATTATTTTTTGTTGGGGGTCAAGGGCATACCTAATGTACATACATAATTAATAATTAATTTGTGGTAATTATATCTTCTATGACCTTGTTTCGTTTGGACCAAAGCCTGAAGAAGGGCACTCTGTAGAACGCTCCGTCCCACGACTCTCACAAAAAATCGAAACTATTGGTGTTTCTCTCAAATGTATTGTTATTTTCGCGGGAATATGTTTTTTTATTTGAATTTATCTTTATTTTAGGATTCAAGGTTTGTCTCGTACTCGGTTACATCGTGAGACTGTTCTACGACGCAATCTACATAAACAACGAGGGCTGCGTCGCGGCGGTCCCTGTTGGCAAATGAAAAATTTGGAACTATATACTTACACCACAAAAGTTCTTCTTGTAAAGTCGTAGTAAAAATAATTATAATAAACTAGCTGTTCCCGCGCGCTTCACTTCGCCTTAAAAAGTTTTCCCGTGGGAATTCCGGGATAAAAAGTAGCCTATGTTCTTTCCCAGGGTCTATACCATATGCATACCAAATTTCATTCAAATCCGTTCAGTAGTTTTGGCGTGAAAGAGTAACAGACAGACAGACAGACACAGTTACTTTCGCATTTATAATATTATATAAGTTAGGATAATAAGATGCACCTAATTTATGCATTCATAACAAGAGATCATTGGTAGAAATGGGGCGTTATTTGTCGAGACGTTTCTTTTGCACTGACACTCCATCTAGTTCGTATACTGTTAATCTAAGGCAAAAGCAATAGTTCAGAGAGTGACAGAACGATTTCTACTGTTGAAAAACCCTTTCTATTTATTATATTTGTAAGTAAATTATCGAATTAAAACACAGAGATACAACGATACGTGTCGTTTATTGGAAACAGACTGCCTACCCACACATACAAATATCACATCCCTCCACCTATAATTAACAAAATGACTTAAACTTCTTATAAGTACATCAAAAAAAACATAACCATGCGTATATAATATAAATAGACCATCTATAATAGAAATGGACAAAAAAGTATATACCTACATATAATAGTTATTAATCTATCATTACAACTTATAATTAATATTTAGATTTCGAGTTGACCTAATTGGGTAACGACGGTCATCATGACTTTCATTCCCATCTTGGGGTTGTGGTTGAGGTGATCTAGGAGTATCTAGTAGGGCAGGTTCCGACGCCTGGTCGGGCTGCTGCCGGGCGGGCGGCGGCGATGGCGGCGCGCTGCTCCCGGCGGCGGCGGCGGCGGCGGCGGCGGGCGCGCCTGGCCGCGGCGCTGCTGCCGAGCACTCCCCGCGGTCGTCGCGGCTGCTGCTGGCTTGACTCTCTCCATCCTCATTTACGAGAACGTCCATACAGTGTTCCGATACTATCGGGATTTCACCCACATATTCCGATTCGTTAGACCGGTCGTTACCTTTATACATTAATAATTGGTCTACGTGTTTTCTTAAATGTAACTGTAGATGTGGCACAAATACTTTATACATTCTATTCCCGATAGCCTCATTTATGATAACCTTCACCCAGGTATGTTTGGTGCCATTGTTATAAAATGATTTTATTAAAACTGTATCTCCATCAGTGAACTTTATCTGTCTTTTCCCGCCAAATTGATTACATTGTGAGATCTGTTTTTTTAACACATTACTTTTGGCTTCGGCGACTGATGTTGATGAGTCACACTCGCGGGCCGATGGTGGCGGCGGCTGAGCATCATTAGAGTTAGTGACGTCACTGCCGATTTGCAACAAATCGAGCTTCGATCGTAAACACCTACCCATTAATAATTTCGCCGGCGTAAAACCTGTTGTGCAATGTACAGAGTTCCTGTAGTCGAACAAAAATTTATTGACTTTAATGTGAAACTTATTCATGTTTGAACTTTCTGACAGTATAATAGTTTTAATACCCTTTTTAACGGTTTTTACACTGTTTTCAGCCTGACCGTAGATGCCGGGTGATATGGTGCTATCGTTAAATGTTTTATACCATTGCTTTGGCAAAAATTCTCGAATTGGGCCGAACAAAAATTTGACGCATTGTCCGTAACCAAAGTACGCGGCAATCCAAATGTACTAAATGCACAGGTTAATTTAACAATTACACTCATGGAATCCGTCTGTGACATAGCATAACACTCAACCCACTTGGAGTGCGCATCCACTAATATTAGGAAGTTTCTCCCGGCGACGGTGCCCATGTCGAGGTGCACGCGCTCCCAGGGCCGCGCGGGGTAAGGCCACGGAGCGAGCGGTGCCATAGGCGGAGCGGTTCTTAACGTGTTACAAATGTTACACGAACCTATCTTTTCTTCTATGTGTTTGTCTATTTTAGGCCACCACATAGAATCCCATCCTCGTCGCCAATATTATATTTGTAAGTAAATTATCGAATTAAAACACAGAGATACAACGATACGTGTCGTTTATTGGAAACAGACTGCCTACCCACACATACAAATATCACACTATTGTCATCATCATCATCATCATTTCTATTATACCATACCTATATACAGGTACCTATAAATATATTTTGCTGACTGTACAAGTGAGTGACACAATTATTCAAAACAAGTCCAAAACTCTTCATTAAAAGCGTCGAACGGCGCCGCTGTAAAACGAATGGGCTGCTGCAGATTTTCCGAATCATTTAACACATTCACGGCCGTGACTCCGGCCGGCAATCGCCTCAAACCGGACCGGCACTCTGTGATCCGTCCCGGAAAACCGTGCGCCGCATACATTAGCCATAGTTAAAAGCGCCACGCGAATTCGAGCCTAAATGAACGGGCCATCTGTACAAAGCGACCGCTTTCTGGATGTAAAAAGTGGTTTGTAGAATTTAGGTGTCGTGATTTAGTTACAAGTAAGAATACCTACGTCTGTTTAGAATATAAGTTTACTTGATCTTCATAATTATAAAAATTTACTAGGAACAATATAGAATACGCGGCATTATCGCTAAAAGAAATCTCTTACATAACTTATACATTATACAGTCTAAGAGACAAAAGAGTACCTACCATAATTTTTTTCCTGTTCATTTAATTTTGTTTATCAGAAATAATAGAATGTAGGTAGTGATTATAGGTAACACGAACTTTTTTATGTATAATTTTTTTAAAACATTCTGTACACGGCTTTACAGTTTTTAGTTGTTTGGTTGTTTTAAATTGCTTTGTTACAGTACTCCCGGATGTATGCATGTTATAAAATTAAAGTTTCACGTCGGTTTTAGTTGTAGCCATACTGGCATTCTAATAGTTTTAGATTGTTGTATAATTTTGTATGCGAATATTATAAAGTAAACAGAGAGTTTAATAACTACTAAATAATTACTGACCGTTTCATATCATATTTTGGTTACTAAAATTGGCTTTATTATACACCTACAAGTTGACGTAAATTACATTTTAGAGCTTTTGTGAAAAATTCTGGTTCTTGTAAATTATGTTTATTTATTTAATTATTTATTGTTAAAATATTCTGGTTCTGGTAAATTATGTTTATTTGTTTATTATTTATTGTAAAAATATACTTAAACTGTAATAGAACCAAAAACAGGTCAATGAACTTGAAACTTAATTTGTACTCTCTTAGTTGTACTCTGACAAAGCATGGACATATATAATGCTTTAATCATTTTCCACAACCTCCCGTTAAAGATGAATTGTACCGAGCGAAATATAATGGATAGGTATATGTATATATAATTCAGCTCACCGACCAAGTTTGTCTTTTGTCCAATTACAACATGGCCGCTCCGCTATTTCGGTCCTAAAGTCGTTTAGTCTGCCGTAGAGCCGTTTAAAATAACACAAAGCAATCCCGTTCTGTAATCTAAACTTTTCCTGGTAATTTGCTTTATCAAAACTGCACAGCAGGGGGTGGAGGGGAGGGGGGGGGGGGAACCCCAACAATCTCATTTTCTCCACTAAATTATCCGGCTTCAGTTGGCTTCTAGTTCGGAAGATGGGACTCTCCATTGTTTGAAGTTTACTGCGTAAAAAACTTGTCTTGTGCTTGGTGCTTATTTGTTTTTAAAAAAAAACGTTTTCTTTTTTTTTCGTTGCACAAATGGGTAGGTATAATGGGCTTGGAAATATATTAACCAAATTGAAAGTGGTAGTGGTAGTGAAGAAAATATTGACGTATTTAGGTACCTAATAAGTATTTGAATCAGTATTTATTACATCTATGTATATACTGTATATTCCTTAAAATAAATAGTGGACTTAATGCTAGGATAATAAATTTAAATGACATTATCATGGAAGTTACCTGTAAGTTTTTAAATACACGGTACACTTATTGGCAATTCGATTTTAAATAAAAAAAAGATTTATTACATTTTGCTACTCGTAAAAGCTTCTGAAATCCTGTATTTTACGTCCCCCGAAAATATTATTTATATAAACTGAAAACAGAATTCCACTGTTAACAAAAAAGGAAACAGGAAACAGAATGTAAAAGTAAAAACAGTTAAAAGAAACGGCCCAATCACTGGCCTTTTTCATTGCTTCGACCTATTGAGCATTAGCGATCGGTACTGGGGGGACTTTAGCTTTACGAAAACAAAATTCATGCATTGTTGAAGCCGTAGTACACATGTCAACTCGGAATGGGAACTAAAGTCAGATTTAGACAGGATCATCGGTTTAGACAAGTAACATATCTCTGGTCATCGGTCAGTGACTGGCGCCGAAATTGAGAAAAGTCAGTGCTGACCAGAAAAAACCCCATGTACATTGATTTTATGTCAGTAACTGCCTCTAATGACGTTACGAATACGACCTAAATGCAACGTACCAGAGTCGTGGTTAGCGCGGTGGTGCTCTAAACTTTGATTTCGCAAAGCAAGAGTGCCCCCCCTGGTTCAGCCGGGATTCTGCTAACGGCCGAAGTATTCTGTATCTCTGAAGGAGACGTAACGAAGCGGGATTGACTCACAATAGAACTAAAACTCTCATTCATTGGCAATTGTAGTGAAAAGAACAATTATTGCTACGTATATTTCCTTACTTCTTTTTGTTTTTTTTTGTTGTTTTACTGCGAAATAGATACAGTAACTTCAGTTTTATTGCTAAGAAGTGAAGTCTTTGTATAAACTTTCTGTCTCATATCCCTTTGTAGTTAAAGCACAGCTGTTGCATTATTATTATACTCATATTTTTTAAGTATTTTACCATTATCTCTTGAAGGCAAGAGCCAACGATTCACACGAAAACAATATTCCCACTCATTGACCATTATTGCTTATGGCTGTACATACAATGCCTGTTAGAATGTCCTACAAAAAGTACTGTGTGTAACTGTGAATTTACATTGCACAGCTCACAGTTGCATAAGTTCGAGTCTTCAAACTCAAACTCAAACTATAAAATTTTCTGATGAACGTCAATTTTTACAAACTACTCTCTGTCTGGAGTCTGGATGTATACATACATATTTCTTTGCCAAATCACACATATTTCACCGACAAATTATATCACGATGGTCTAGACTCGTTTCTCTCACTTGTTTCCGTTTTTTTCCACGGGAAGGTTGTGTTCTACGGGGATGCACCGGCTTGTTTTGCCCAGGAATATTGGATTCCCGCTGCGAGTCATAAACATTTCCATAATCCCTTTGAAACTTGCACACGTGTATCTGCGATTGATTTGGCATTAATATTTTCCTGTGAATCAAATACGACTTAAATGTGTATTTTTTTTATAAATAACGTGCAAAGAAACAGTTCCACTCACAAAATACTGACACCAAATGACCCCAATTTTTTTAAACTTTTAATAAGAAATTGTTACAAGATAGGTATTTACGTTTTTAATTGTTTATATTCTGATGCACCATTAAATGTACTAAAATATTGCAGAAGGCGACGTTAAGTTATTTTTTCCGTTTAGGAGTAAATTGGTAATTTTCTCAATGGAACTTTTTCATTTTTTTTTATTTTTTTTTAACAAATCCCTTCAGCGATTACTTTTTCATTGCCTGTGAGTGTATTATAGGAAATAAACAGTTAATAGATGTTATTGAAGATTGATAAATGGCGTACACAACATGAGAATGGCAATTTATTTAAATTAGTTCTTACAGTTTAAGATATAGGTATATAAACCTTATTTACTTCGATGTAAGCAACATAATATATTGTAGGTAGTATGTATTGGTACCAATTGGTACTTATATTAAATATTTAGGGTATATTCTTTATTCCTGGTACACTTAACCCTTTGCATCTAAATATCCTTCCACCCAAAGGTTGTCTGGAAGAAATCGCTTTAAGCGATAAGACCGCAATTTGTACATAATATGTGTTAGATTAATTATGGTTAGTGACCCTGACTACTGAGCCGAAGGTCCCGGGTTCGATTCCCGGCTGGGGCAAATATTTGTTTAAACACAGATATTTGTTCTCGAGTCTTGGATGTGCCCGTAAAATGGCAATAGACCCGCCCCCTATTACATTGGGACTAACATAACACTCTGGCGAAAAGTGGGTGCAGCAATGCACCTCTGCCTACCCCGCAAGGGAGTACATTAGTACCAGGCGTGAGTGTGTGTGTGTGTATTAAGTTTTTTGTAATGTTGTCCATGTTTTTGTGTACAAATAAAGAATATCTATCAATCTATAATAAGAACAAAAAAGAAATGTTTCGAACGAATTTCGTAGACAAGAATTGACAAAACAAAAAAAAAACAATATACTTACGGTTTTTAAATATTTTTTTTTGAGAGAAACAAAATCTTCTACAGAAGATATAAACCATGGCCCTTTGAAGCATTTATATGCATAGTTCAGAAAAAAAAACATAGCGACCTAAACAAATAAACCTACGGCTGAGGACTGTTTGTTTCAAATGACTTAACTGAGGAAGCGTCTTTCCGGGGCTTACAGAAAATCCTTTGAAAGGAGCTTAAAGTTGTCGTAGGACTTTGGGTCACAACTTGATTGTCAACCTAATTAACTACTGCCAACGGAAGCTCGTCCTTACGAAAAGAATATGCCATTGTCATTTGAAGCAGGCCGCGGCCGCCTTTGCCGACTATATAAGTCGAACAAAACAGTTTTTTCCTAGCTGATATCCTACGAGTACATAGTTCTAACAAAGTAAGTATGCGTGCACAAAGTATGAATGGAATTAAGGGTGTAAGAAAAAAGCTCCCGAGTATTGTATTATGTAAAATTCGGAAGAATGAATTTTTTGGTTATATGGTGAAGGTTTGTGAATTCAATAAGTTACAAAAGTGAAAACTATCTACTCATTACAGGAAGCTAACCATACTTAAAAAATTGTCTTTGGCGTTTGTCGTAATATCGTAGCGCTACGTCGTAGCAGAAAATTTCTACCATAGTTAGGTGGTAAAGGAAAGCGACGGTGAAGAATGATGATGTATTGAATAAAAATATAATAAAAACACATACATATTCAATATTGAGCCTAACTCAGGTATAATTTTAAAACTACTGCTACTCCTGTAAAAATAGCCTTAGAAGTCTTCTTGTATCAGCTATACTTTATAGTATAGTTTTAAGTTATACTTTTACACTCTGTATAGGGACTTTGTATGATTATTCTAGCGTCTCAGCACTACGTAACCAGTAATTTATCTTGTATTCCCGAAGGATCCTTGCAATTTCTTCGTAGAGGAGATCCCGAACTTAAAGCTCTAAAACTTTTTAAATTGGTTCTAAGAAACTAACCATGTTTTAACTTCTTGCCTTCATCTTGAAAGAAAAATTATAGAATAGAATATAATGATATGGGTATTTTATACATTTTTAATAAGCATCATGGTTTCTGATAATTTAATGACGAAGTGGCGAATCTCATTGAAATAAACGTACCAGTACCACATATTAAAAAAAAATAGTGCCAACGCGATGCCTTTATTCATTTATTTCTACGTGTACAGCCTAACACTGAATGTAATGGGAAAATATGTGCGTACGTGATTCCAAAAGAGAAGTAATTGATTTACTGGGCGGGCACGTGACAGTGGAAACTGTTATTCATAAAAATTAAAAGCGTGTTGCACGCTTCAGTACTAACGAGTACACTCGAGTACAGTCACTTTTGTGTCTTAATTAAAAATAAACAAATGGGTAAATAAGGCTAAAGTCCTATGCTTGTTTTAATTTATTGCAAGATACCTAATTCATTTTTGTGTTGAAATTCAGGGACTTACTCATAAATAAACTTACTTAGACAATGATGTCCAAGAAGTAAACCGAATGTTTAAAATTATCATAAAACAAAAACATGTGTAAGGGCGCATTCACACGGGATACGTCTTTGACGATTCGGTATAAAACACGATTCGCCTTGACGGATAGATGTTCACATTGAATACGGAATCGTGTTTTTTCAACGAATTTTTATCGAATAGAAATAGATTTTTAACGAATCGTCATTCTAATGACCGTAGTGACCGACGTATCCGTCTACGTCTTTTTTCACGATTCGTGAAGCGTGTGAACATGGGTATATAAAAAGCATTGCTCCCGTAAAAAAAAATAACGAATCATGAAAAAACACGATTCGTGAAAAATCACGATTCGTCTTCGTGTGAATGAGCTCTAAGTTTGTAGTATAGTGCCACAATCTTATCTGTTCCGGTGGTCAAAATGTGCAACAACGAGACGTCATTGTCAAACGTCATTTCATACTCTGTGCGTTATTTGAGTTGTCAATTTCTGCGAAGAAGCTGACGCTACGTTATTTAATTTGTTTTGTGATTTTCTGGGTGAAATACTGCCAAAAACGCTGTAATGTGATGCAAGAAAAGTAGTACTATATATATTGGCTTTTATGCAGGAAGAATAACGTATTCAGGCGCCTTTAATTCCGTTTGAAAAATTGGAAGAACGAGTTGCAGCGGCTACAGGTTAGTGTTGCCAAATATGACGAATAATTTTACCCATATATACTCCATGTAATTTTATGAAATATTTTCCCGAGAGGCCCGTGCCCCAGCAGTGGGGACGGGATGGGTCTTGGTACTCGTGATGAAAAGTATATCTTTATTTTTCTTTGGTTACAGGTGTGAGGACGTGACATGATACTTTAAATCTTAGGCAATATACCAAGAAGAATTTTGCGCACCTGCAGCGATTTTAGACGAAATAATGATGATTTATGACATGTCATTGTTTTCCCAACTTATCAAGAGTTGGCTGAAAGAAATAGCTTTTTAGCAATTAGCCTTTGGAAGGAGACCCGTGCCCTAGCAGTAGGGACGTGATGGGTCGAGATGATGATGATGATGATGAATTAGCCTTTGCACACTATCTGAATTTCTTTTAATTGTATGCTTTTGTTTCTTGTTACTTTAGAAAATGTAAAATAAAGTGTTCAAAAATAATACTTAATTAATAGTTTTTTTTAAGTCTATCTATCTCGTTATTCTCACGACTAACATATTATATTTCCATTGTAATCTAGATTTAATCTCCTATATCAGAAGCAGAACATAATCAGAACTAATTTTATTTCTGTTCGCCGTGGACAAATTTTCCATACAACAAATGTCGTTTGATATATTATATCCACTTTCATTTACTATCGACCCTATATTTTGATTTATCTATACTTATGAATGTATAAAATTTTGCCTATTTCTGGTTTAAAATTATAACAATAGGTAATAGCAGAAATGCATTGTCGTTTAAACCAGAAATAGGCAAAATTTAATCGATGGCATCACTGGATTCCATGACAGCGGCGTCGCCACCGGAACAGATAAGATTGTGGCACTATAGATCATTGTATGTACAGTGCCACAAACTTATCTGTTCCGGTGAGAGCTCACGTAAATTATGTCAAATATTTTCTTCATAGTCCAGTCAATAAATTACTCAAAATGAGGTGTAGAGTGCGTGAGCAGGTAACTAAGCGATTCCTTCAGAAACTTGTTGAGGGGGCTTAGGTTGTTAACATACCAAAAGTCCTGACTCCTAGGTGATGAGCGGGGGGGAGTAGGGGGGGTTAAAGGTACGATTTTTTGGTTTTTAGCTTATTTCTCGAAAACAGTGCATCGGAGAGAAATATTATAAACTAACAAAATGGAGCTCTTAAAATTATCTAAAACTTTTATATCATATGTTTTTTTCTAATTCTTAACCGTTTTCGAGCTATTACCCTCGGAAAAAGTTAAAATTTACAAGAAAAATGTATTCATGTCAAAACATTCATAAACATTGCATCATATTGTCTAAATCTATTCATAAATGGAAAAAATTAATAGAAAAGAAGTTGTAGATTTTTAAATTCCCTTTTAGAATATATATACATATGCTGGTTAATGTCCAACCCACCTAAAGTTACAGCTATTTTACTCACACTTAAGCTTACTATTTCGGTGAGCTATGTCAGTGACTTTACCAAAATGCAAGTTTAAAGTAGCTCTAACTTTAGGCGGGTTAGACATTGACCAGTATATGTAATATATTCTAAAAGGGAATAAAAAAATCTACAACTTCTTTCCTCTTCATTTTTTTCGTTTATGAATAGGTTAAGACAATATGATGCAATGTTTATGAATTTTTTGACATGAATGCATTTTTCTTGTTAATTTCAACTTTTTCCGAGGGTAATAGCTCGAAAACGGTTAGGAATTAGAAAAAAACATATGATATAAAAGTTTTAGATAATTTTAAGAGCTCCATTTTATTAGTTTATAACATTTCTCTCCGATGCACCGTTTTTGAGATATAAGCAAAAAACCAAAAATTCGTACCTTTATCCCCCCCTCCTCCCCCCCGCTCATCACCTAGGAGTCAGGACTTTTGGTATGTAAACAACCTAAGCCCACTGAACAAGTTTCTGAAGGAATCGCTTAGTTACCTGCTCACGCACTCTACACCTCATTCCTTGACTGGACTATCATTCAATTAGATTTTACGTTTTCCAGTAGTGGTGATCCGCTCTTGCGGTTTTAATAAACCCACCTAATCTATATCAATACATAATTCATTAGTAAATAATGATATATGGATCAATTTAGTTCGCCCTCACCGGAACAGATAAGTTTGTCGCACTGTAAGTAACATTTAGCTAGTAAAATATAGCAATCTTAAGAAGTAGAACTAACATGTATTTAACTCAGACAAATAAAAGCAATTGGTTCACAGAGTATGCATTCAAAAGAATCAACAGTAGTCATTACTACCGGTCACTGCACGCGAGTCCCCTTTCGCTTCCATTCACCGTCGCATTCGAATCAGGGGGCTTATTGTCTATCATATCTTGTATCGCTATGACTTTGAATCTTTGAATACTATACAGGGTGTGTGTATACTAAGCTGAAACTTACGTGTGCAGCATGTTAAATCAAAGCCTGAAAATAAATTCAGAATTACAAAATTCGCGTAAACAAATAAAGATTTTCCATAGAAACTTTGTTGGTCACACGAGTTTTACTATGGAGAATGCTTAGATATAACATGCTGCACACGTAGGTTTCGGCTTAGTATACCATTTTTGCCTGTAGAATACAGTCATGTTATTGCTAGTCAGAGGCCTTCAAGCAGTTTGAAAACATTTGACGGTCGAGTTGACCACTTGTCCCTACAACTCTTCCAGCACAAGCTTGCTTGGGATCCACCAACCCGCTCAATGCTTGATGAACTAGACCCTTCCTTCATAAGAGAGAGACCCGTGTATCTCTGCATATAATATACTCACGGGCAATGAAAAAGTTCCACTCTCAAAATGCCGACACCAAGCAAGCCCAATTGTTTCAAACATTTTATTTAAAATTTGAACAAATTATTACCGTTTTTAGTTGATAATATCCTGATGCTCTGTTAAATGTACTTCAGTCTTGCAGTCTTTTCCGTTGGTGCTTTTTTCAGTGGAAACTTTTCATTGCCCATGAGTCTATTTTATAAAGTTTTTAAACAACAGAGTGTAAGTAGGGGCGTTGGAGACATTATTATCCGTTGGGCACAAAGTGCTTATAATTCATCTCCTCATCAAATTGATAGCTATAGATTATTGAAATGAGAAAATAAGGCATCAGTTTGAATAGTGCAGCAGTTAAAGTAATCGAAATAGCAAAGAACAAACTCTGACTGGAAGTATGCCAAACGGTCGTTGCAGTCTCATTTCTTTACCAATGATACAACGGATAATTATATTACTTATGTAGTTGTATACCTTACGGTAAAGCAAAACACCGTGAGGAACCCTGCACATCTAGATTTCTAGATGTGTATCCTAGCCCTAAGTGCATTACACTTATTCAAACGGCGATCCGGCGCGCGACTCGCGACCGATCACGTGAGTGCAAATGTACAGCGAAAACGAGTGACTCACCTGCGAGTCACCTCTGACTCTCTCTGATTAGACTTCGGGGATTACAATCGTGAGCATATGTATGATTCTCTTGATTAGTGAATCCAATCGTTGTTTTAAAGTCATCAAATTCAACAAGATTGCGATAAACTTCCGTCCCTTCACTTCGAATTTACTAAGACTAAACATGTAAGTCGAGCGGGGAAACCCAATCCCTTTGCAATTTTATTTTATTGCCCATCAAGTGTTTGTCTCAGACGATCCCCTCCATTCGGCGAGACGGTGACGAAACTCGTTATTGTTGATTTGATACGAGATAGAGACGTATTTACTACGTCTGTGGAACATAAGTAGTCTTAATTTGAGTATACAAAAATGTCTTGTCCGTACTCCAGTAAGGACGTGCATAGTTTTATCTTAAATTGGTAATTTGTGTAAAATTAATACTTTATCATATTCTCTGTATTACAAAAGGCGTAGAACAATAGTTGTTTAGATTTCCCCCCTAAGTTACCCCGTTTCGCCTTAGTATATCACTTTTGCAACACAGCGTACAATACAATGTATACCAATACAGATTTAAAATATAATCATGAACTGGATTTGAAGAAACGAAAGTCAAAAAACCTTTTAAAAAAATACACAAAGTACTCAACAAGTAACTTTAACAAGAAATATTGAAACTCTCGACCCAAACCTCAACTATATTTTACATCCATTCATTACGGATTATCAAAACAACCCTTTGACCTTTCTGGGCGCTTGACCAAACCTCGGCAACACGTCGGCTATAAATTATTCTTAACGTTTCTGGTCCCTGTTCAAATACCATCTAAATTCTAAACTCATGAATGATTTAACGCTTAGGTACATACTCAAACAGCTCAAATTCACGGAATGGGTGGCTTGAAAAAATCAAGAAACGTGATTTCGTAATATATATTATATGTTGTAGAAAAGATACGAAATACTTATGTCTCACCTTTAAAAAGTAATTGTAATTTACAGTTAAGTACTTACAAATAAACAGTCATAGTAGGATTAATTCTAGACTTGTTAATTTAATTCAAAATTGAGCTGCTATTTTTATCTATCCTACGAGTAATATAGAAAAGTTGAATCGCTATAACTGAGCTAGCTGTATGTAAATACGTAGCTAAATTAATTTATTATTATCATGCAGAAACGAGCTGTAATAAAGGATAACTTTACGACTGCTTTGTCTAAAGAAATAAAGATAAGTAACTCAATTGTTTACTTTTATTATGTTTATACCGTCTTTCTACGTTCTGATTGGGTGGTTATGGCGCCAAAAATTGGTTAGAAGACCTTCAACTTCGTCTACACAGGTATGAGTTTCTATTCTATTCAATTCTCGGGGGTGTAAGTAATGGAATCTTTAATTGTGCATATATCTCCAAGGTCTAAACTGCCTTCCTAGGATTGGTGTTAGTTTATTTGCTAATAGTCACCCTGGGCAATGTTGAGTTATTGCACAGGTACTTGGTAAACTCTAGGTTTCCAAAAAAATATGTAATAATTATAGGAAATAACTACCTCTAGTATCTTACTATGCCGTGTAAATTGAACATAAACCACCAGATGCACCGCTCCCAAATAATTGCAGTGGACTGCAATACAGTAGCCTGAAAAGAGTATAGCAGTTTTAGTTTTAATACGAACTAGATGGAGTGTCAGTGCAAAAGAAACCTACCGACAAATAACACCCCACTACGAGCGGTTGAGCTTTTATTTTGAATTAGTTTGGTTAGAAGAGTTGTGACTATTAATTGGTACAATGAACTACAATTAAATGCTTGTCATGAAGGACTTTGTATATATATATATAATATATTAATTATAAGTCCTTGCTTGTCACGGTTTGACAGTAAACAAAATGTAGACAGTTATTTTCTTTGTTTGTATGTGACACACCATCTTGTTTATAATTTCTTAATCTAAGAGTCTAGCAGATTAAACTGCGTAGTCCGTTTATCTTTGGAAACAACACGTTTTTAATTTGAAAACTCGCTCTTTCACGAAATCATGACAAAGCCAGCCAGCTGACATCTACTTAGTGTTAAGATTAATGTACAAAAAATTACCACTTTCAAAAAGAGCCTTTGTACGTTTTTAAATGAAAGAATAAGCCTTAAATAATTTATGTTACTATCTATAAAGTTATGGAAGTATAATACTTCAAAAGCTTATTTGAGTATTTAATTATAGTATTATGAATTAATTGGTGAGTTAGCTAATTAACTTTGTAACTGTATACATAGATATCAACTAAGAAACTTATCACAAGTTATCTCTTTAAATGAAAGAAGGTAAGCTCAGGGAATCTAGAAAATAATATAGAGGCTAACCAAATTATAATATGCCTTACTCAGTAACTTTTCCAGGTGATAAAATCTACTTCTAAATCTATAAACCACTTATGTTGGTATAGAGAAGCAAATTCAGAAAAATTACCGGTCGAGTCTCCAGTTTTTCTGTTACAATTTCCTTTTTAGAGCAGCCTGTATATGTATAGTTTGGCTCACAATTTCAGCTCTATGTCGGAGTCGATTGATGGATGACGCGGCTGGCGGCACGGGCGCTGGAGTCAGTAAAGTTTTTGTTCATTTTGTAGAGATCAGGGGCCTTATCGCGAAGTCAAAACGAAGTAACATTTACGAAGTAGTAATTGTGTCAATTTTGAATATGAAAATCAACAAAACAAGTTCTCGATAGATACACAGTTGAAATGGTAAGTGATGCCGTAAGACGATGCGGTCAGAAAGAAAACTTCGAGGAAACCTATAATAACTTACCTGCCAATTAATATTATGATTTAATTTAACAATTTAAGAGTGAAAATATTAGTTCCCAGAGTCACTAGAATCATTAACTCCTATCACATCCCGGGACAAAGGTCGATCAAAGAAACAATAAAAAAACCGGCCAAGTGCGAGTCGGGCTCGCGCACAAAGGGTTCCGTAGCAGCAAATATAATATTACAGTTAAATCAACCTATCTCAAAAACTATAAGAGATACTTTGATCAAACCAAAAATCGTTGAAAGAGTTAATTAGCATGCATCACCTCTATTTTTTTTAGAATTTTATACCCCGTAGTTATAAAAATAGAGGGGGGGGGGACATACTTTTTACGACTTTGAGAGCTGATATCTCAAAAACCGTTCACTTTAAGAAAAATGTTTTTTAGAAAACTTTATATCATTTTAAAAGACCTTTCCATTGATACCCCACACGGGTATGTACATCGAAAAAAAAAATTTCATCCCTCAGTTACATGTATGGGGGGCCCCACCCCCAATTCTTTTTTTTACTATTTAGTGTCATATTTTTGTAGCGGTTCATACAACACATATTCCCATCAAATTTCATCACTGTAGTACTTATAGTTTCCGAGTAAATCGGCTGTGACAGACGGACAGACGGACAGACGGACATGACGAAACTATAAGGGTTCCGTTTTTGCCATTTTGGCTACGGAACCCTAAAAAGGATCTCGACCTACCTGTCCACGAGGTACCAACACCTCGCCACGATGTCTATATCAGAGAGGTGTCCCACGTATAATATAACTACAAAAGCTTTAAAATCCCTAGGTTTCATCATGAGAGTCTCTAAATCTTTTCGGTCATTGAAATCTCTGAAGGTTCTCTACTGTGCTTACGTAAGAAGTAGTCTGGAATATGCCTCCCAAATTTGGAACCCTCGGTACAAAGATTACGTCTCGTAGATTGGAAAAAATTCAGAAAAAATTCATACTGTTTTTAAGATTTAAATTCCACTTGCCAAAGGAATCATATGAAATGTCTTGCAAACGCCTACACTTACTTCCACTTTATATAAGAAGAGAAGCTGCCGATATTTGTATTTAATCAATATAATTAATGGTAAGACTGATTGCTCAGATCTAGTCGCAAAGCTTAAATTTTATGGAGTCATTCGTCAAGTCGCGCGCCTTAGACTCGCGCGCCACGCGAGTTGGCATCTTCTGTTTTTTTATATCGTCAACTCGCGTGCCCATGTAAAGTACGGTGAGATACAAACGAATTGAAACTAAAAAATATAGTTAATTATTGTCTCCCTGGCTGATTAGCATACGAAGGTACTGACTAGACAGTCGCCATTAAAGTAGATGCTTTGATTTCCGGATAAAGATACAATAAAGCCTATGTTGGAAGTGCGGAATGAGGCAAAAGGGGATGTGTGTGTGAAGTTTGCTATCTCTCTCATCCCGTGCGCAAATTTTACCTGTCATAGCTATGTCCTTCAAGTTTTTGTTCCAAATCCAGTTTAAAGGGTTAAAACGTCATTATTTTAGTGACGTCGTTTTAGTGTTACTCCTAATTCGAAGCAGATATGTACAGTGCATTACTTACAGTCTACAGTACAGTGCAAAAATATTAAAATGTGTCAGTTTTTACTGATTTTGATGTATTGTGGGGGTAAGCCTATACTAAATTAACTTTACTATATTACCAAGTCTACTTTGCCGTAATATAAACGCAGTGTTACGTTTTCGTTGTGTTACCGTTATATAAAATATCTAATTGGCACTAAAATTTAAAACTAATTTCGTTTATTTCATTGGTCAAAGAGACAGACCTAACTGTAACAATTACTTCCAGGAAGATCATCGCAAGCAGGTCCATCTAGTAATAAAACTGCACATGAAATCATAACAGCCCAGCGAGGAAAGTCGGTACTGCTACGTGCAGGTTATAAATATAACAAAGACCGAACAAATAAAAATGGTTCCTGTGTTTGGAGGTGTTCGAAGAGAACAGTTTGCCAAGCGAGATTAATTACTGATTTCATTTTAAAGTAAAGTCCTATAAAATACCGTATACATTTTAAGTAGTAACCTTAAGTGCCAATTTCTCCATTGTCGGTTATTTAACAGGTAGGGATTGATTTATAAATTAAACGTCATCTCCATATAAAATTCATGACAGATGTGTCAAAAGTTAACCAGTACTCTCTGGTTATGCTCTAACCGAGAATGGAGAAATTTGCACTAAGCATAACAAATTATAACTTTTGTGGCTGACTGTACATATTTTCACAGTCGAGCGAGTTGACGACAAAAAAAGTAGGTAAATACGGGAGGAGCAACTCGCGCGTGGCGCGCGAGTCTAAGGCGCGCGACTTTACGAACGACTCATTTTATGTCCCTAGTCGCCTACCCCGTCACCATTCCATAATGCAAATTCCACTTGTAAAAACTAATTATAGACAGAATTCATTTTTTATACGTGCGAGTAATTCACTTAATAAAATTTATAGCGATTCAGAGTTTGATCCATTCAGTAAGAAACATAGTAATGTTAATAGATACCTAACAGTTGCTTTTGTGAACAAAATAATTTAAGTCAGTCTAAGCCTATGACAGTCTACCTAATTATCTTATCTAGTTTTAGTTAACTTAGTTGTTTTTATTAAGTAAAAATATTAGTGTTTTAGTATTAGTGTGTGTTACAGCTGGTGTCGTGTAACGCCTAGGTATAATAACTAAGGATTGAGTTCTGGAACCGGTCTCAGCGCTGAATAGCGAAGAAATGGGTTCTAGAATTCAATCCTTACCATTGGAACCATATGTGGGAACTTGTAATTGGCTAGTAGCTGATATGTTCATATTGTGTTGTAGCTGTAAGTTCTCCAAATATTATAAAATAAAATATAAAATATAATAATATAATGAATTTTGGTTTGTGTTCTCCTATCTTTTACAAGTTCAGAGTCTAATGAAATTAAACATTTTAAGGTTTTCAATTACAATTTTTATGAACCTTACAAGTTGAATGAAACAAATTTTAAATTTCAAATACTTAGCTAACTTTTCCAACTAACTTTTATTCACTTTAGCAACTTGAACTTTGAATAAGTATAAAAACGTATTTTAAGTACCCTTTCTCTTTATAATTTAACCAGTAAGTACCATCGTGCGTATACATAGAACAACGCGGACTCGGGTGTACCATTCATACTCAATGTGCGTATATACTGTGGTAATTTGATACACATTCTTTTTTCAAATAAAAAAATAACATTATTTTACTAACCCTTTACCCATTAGAAGGAATCCAACAACATACGGCGAGTTATAGACACTAAATTATAATGTATGTACTGACGTACGGTGCCCTGCGCCTAAAAGTATACAGGCGGAGTTTTTAAAATAGCGATCCCTGATGATGAAGGGACCAGCTACATCTGTTATAAATCCGGGGACGTGTTGTGTGTGATGTGTGTTGCAGTGGTGTTTATGTGGATGTGCTTGAGCACATAATGAAAAGTTACAATCTGTCAAAATCGTATGAAAGTAACTACCAGTTATAGATAGATAGAGTTATAGAAACCGGCAGTTTTGAAGTGTGTGGTGTTGGTGATCAGGTTGGAAGGCGAGAAGTCAAGTCAAAGACATGCTTGATTGTTGGTGGTCGTTTATTGAATAACCAAAAACTGAATAAAAGTACTACAAGTATAACTTACTGACTAAGCATAACGTGACGGACATTACACGTGCAACCTAATAAAGGCATATTGCTATGTCGCAACACTACATCTCCCCCGAAAAGATAAGGGTACACACCCTTCCTTAAGAAAAAAAATGTTAACACATAATCAACATAAACATAAAACAATAGTAAACATTTTTATACTAAACAAGCTGTAAAAAAAAGTAACTGTAATAAAACTCTTAAACTAATCATAAAACAATTTCGTATTATTCTTATGAACTAATATTTCTTTATTTTTCTTAGATATTAAAACATTAGGAGACATATCCTTTAACACTTTATAAGGTCCTTCATAAACATTATCAAGCTTATTACCTACTTGGTTCTTTAACAATATTAAATCACCTGTATTATATTTCACACTATTACAATTCTTATCGTACAGACACTTTCTACTAATTTTACTCTGTAACAAATTCTGCATAGCGTCTGCTTGTGCTTTTTGCAATCTGTATTTCAGCTCTTTGGGATAATCGTCGTGATTATAGAGAGGATCGATTCCCTTTGATAAATTACTTGGTAAATTACACATTTTGCCAAATACAAGTTCGTATGGAGTGTATTTCGTCTCTGAGTGAACGCTTGTGTTAAAAGAAAAACACCAGAATGGAACCCAGTCACTCCAATCGGCTTTATTATTTTCGCACTGTATTCGTAAATACGCGCCTAAATGTTTGTGCGTATTTTCTATAGCACCTAAGGTCTCGTGGTGGTATGCGGTAGAAATATGTTTTTCGATACCTAATAATCTACACGTTTCGACCATTACGGATGACGTAAATTCGGTTCCTCTATCCGAAATGACGGTTTTTGGCACTCCGTAACGAAGGACAAAGTTTGTGACGAACGCTTTCGTCACCGTTTCCGTATCCTTACGAGGCAAAGGATAAGCTTCTACGTATTTACTTAAATCGCACTGTAAAGTGAGAATATACTTATTATCATAATTATCTACATCTAATGGACCCATAATATCTAAACTAATTCTTTCGAAAGCCGTACTGGCTGTAGAAGTTATTGTCATAGGCTCTTTAGTATGCCTGTTCGTGTGCTTTTGAATCTGACAACTTTTACATTTCTTTACGAAGTTAATGACGTCATTTGTTATTCCTGGCCAAAAATAATATTTTTTTATATTATTTATCATGCGGTTTATACCTGCATGTCCACTAGTGGGTAAAATATGAAAATCATTTAATATAGTTATTATTTCATCTTTATCAGTTATTCTTGTAACTTCTTTTGTAATAAGAAACTTTAGCGACGTGGTTTTATACCTATCTATACTGCGCAGTAAACTTTGTATATTTTTATCGACACTCTTATTCTTTATAATGAGTAAGTCGTTAATATTTAACTTTTTGCACAACTTTTCTAAATCCCTCACTAACACTTCTTGAGTAGATAATGATCGGGTATTAAGAAATATCGCTGACTGCGATGGAACATACGTGCAATAACTAGCGTCGCTTACAATATTATTTGATTGTCTAAGACATTTATTATTATAATTGTCTGAAAATCTCAACTCAATAATATCTTTAGGCCGTTTGAGTACTTCGACTGCTGTAGGTTGATCAGGCCTACGGGCGGTCGAAGACTCGGTCGGTCGGTCTGTGTTAATTTCCTTACTATCTATCTTTTTCTTTTGAGCTCTAGTTAGTACTGAAACTACTTGCTCGTGCATTTCCTTTAAATCTTTCGACGTAACCGGGAGACGACTTAACGCATCTGCAGCTGCATTATGTCGGCCTGGCACGTATTCTACCTCAAAATCGTATTCTTCTAAATATAAACGGAACTTTGTTAATCGACTAGATGGGTCGTTTAATCCGAATAGATAAACAAGGGGCCTATGGTCTGTAAATATTTTGAATTTTCGGCCATATAAATAAGGTCGAAAATGGCGTACAGCCCAAACGATGGCTAATAATTCTAACTCAATAACTGGGTATCTGGTCTCAGCTGGTTTAAGGCTTCGACTTGCATACGCTATGACTTTACCATTGCTGTTGGACAAAATTCCACCTAGGCCTAATTTGGATGCATCGGTTTGTAACCTGAAAATATTATTTTCTGAAAAGTCTGGGTAATCCAAGACTGGAGGGTTGGTGAAGGCTAATTTTAAATTCTGGAATGCAGTTTCACACTCGCTACTCCATTCAAAATTGACACCTTTTTTACACAAAGCATGTAACGGATATACTATATCAGCAAATCGCGGAATAAATCGTCGGTAATAATTAGCAAAAGCGACGAATCGTTTTACATCGTCAGCGCACGCGGGTCTTGGGTAGTGACGCGTGACCTCGATTTTGCTTGGGTCGGGAAAAATACCTTCTGATGTTATTTTATGCCCTAAATAAACTATCTCTTTCCTCAAAAATTCGCATTTCATGGGGTTAAGTTTTAAGTTAACTTCCCTTAATCGGTTAAACACACACATAAGATTTTTATTATGGTGTTCCATAGATTTTCCTATTACGACACAATCATCTAAGTAAATAAAACATTTTTCAAAGTTAAGGCCTGCCATTGCTATGGTCATGAGCCTGGAGAAAACACTGGCACTGGTCTTGAGACCCATGGGACAGCGTTTCATCTGATACTGTTTTCCTGCTGTGAATGCTGTGCATTTGCGTGAATTACTATCTAAAGAAAGTTGATACATCTTATTTAAGCTAAATGATGTATATTTACGCGATTTTGGATCTAAAGACAATTGATAATAAGATTGAGAAAGGTCTAACTTGGAAAAATAAATACTTCCGGACAATGAGTCAAGTATTTCGGTGATATTTGGAAGTGGAAATTTGTCATCCTGTATTTTATTATTTAGCTGTCGATAATCGATGACTAATCTCCATTTTTTCTCGTTTGATTTATCAGCTTTTTTTGGGACTAACAGAACTGGACTTGACCACTCTGACACGGTCTCCTCTATGATGTCATTTTTCAGCATCTCTTGAATTTGTTTCTCAATTTCTCCTTTCAAAGCTTGGGGAACTCTATAAGGTTTTACATAAGCGGGACTAACGTTTTCTTTTAAAATTATATTATGTTGCATTAGATTTGTGACTGATAATTTATCGCCTGGTAAGTGGAAAACATCGGCGTATTTCGCACATATTTTCTCAATTTCTAACTTTTCTTCTCTATTTAAGTAATTTAAATCAAGCAGTTCAAATAAATTTTTGACGCGGTTGACTGTTTTATTATCGTCATTAAACTGGCAAATATCAAAATTATTGATTGATTGCATTGGGACATTATATAAATTAATATCGACTTCCTTTTCGGTCGTATTTAAAATTCTTATGGGAATGCTACCATTGCAAGGTTTTGAAATCATTCCGGCGATAAAAACACCTTCCTTTATTTCCTGTGCTAATATGACGGTATCGTCAGTAGAGCTGCAAGGAATATATTTAATTATCTCGCAACGCGGCGGTATCACGTGAATATATTCACTCAAGGCTATTGCCTATTTTTATGCACACGGTTTTGTCATTTGAAAATAACTTTAAAGACGATGTATTATAGTCTATAATTGCGTTGAATCGTCTAAAAAAATTCTCTCCTAATATTCCATTCGCTGAGCATGACATGTTCTTAAAAACATAAAACTTCTCTCGAAAAGTAACATTATCATACATTAAATCTAAATAAATGTATCCTTCGGAATACAATTGACCACTAACGCCTTTAATCGTAATTTTATCATAGTATAATTCATTCATTAAATCAATGTGCTGACTTAACCACTCGTATTTTAATACGCAAAGGCTTGCACCACTATCTACTAATAAACTTATTTTCTTATCTATACCTAAGTTGCTTACGCTGAGAGACACGACGCTACTCATATTATAATTTAAAATAAAGTGCTCATTCATTGAAGGCACGAAAAAACTCGCTATTCGGTGCAACTTGAGTGCGCTCCGGTGTGTCTGTCGAAGTGCGCTGCGCTTGCATTACATTCGCGCTATTTCGCATGTACCGAGGTGTCGAACCTCGATAGCGGCCTCGCGTGGCGCCTCTGGCAGGCTTACCACGACTATGGTTTTGACCATACGATGAGCCATTATTATTATGGTACTGTGGCTTGATATCGCGACCAGTGTTCGAATACCGATTCGAACTAAAACAAACTCTCGAGCGTCCTCTATTATGCGCGTAGCCTCTATTGAAGTTTTGCCTAATTTTCATTACGGGCTGTTCATCGGTGGGCGATAAGGAATTCTCGTCGATCGCGGTTCTAATGGCCTCTGGAAGAGAGTCGAACGTTCGCGCGGCTATGATAGTACTCAAACGCTGATTAGACAAACCATCTGCAAAACGTTTAATCGCGATTTTTTCATTTAATTGACGTAATATATCATATTTCTTATCGTCTCCGTCGGCTTGAGCTATTGTTAAATTTACGAACAATTGTTCTAAATCGGCACCAAACTTCTCGATGGATCTACGTCCTTGTTTTATTTCGTGAAGTTGTGATTGGATTGCGACTGCAGATTTTTTCTGAATTAAATGAGTTCTCATGTCGTTAATTAAACTCTCTACTGTCGCGTACTTGGATTTTAATCTTAATTTAGCGCTCGCGGAAAGTCTCGTTTTAAGTACGAACTCTATTAATTGTTTATGCGCGTTTTCATCGATCATAGAACTGTAAAGTTGTATAGAATCTATTAATTGAGAAGTGATTTGCTCCTGGCCGGTCATTACGGGCAACAGGGCTATCGCTGTTTTTATATCGAAGTTATCCGCCATTTTTAAACTATCTGCACCGTCCTGAGAATCGTCGAGTGTCTTATTCTTTTCTACCGTAAACACTAAACTTAAAATAAACCTGTAAATAGAATGGATATTTTCTATGTACTTATTAATTACTTGGACTGTCTCTCCTATTAACTCAGAGTTCTCTATTTTTATTTTTACTTCAGACGAAATAGGCTCCAAACGACTGTATACTATTTGGGCTTCTTTAAATTTATTTTGAGCTGTTTGAGAGTTTTGTCTTCTAATGGGACCAATCTTAACAAGGTACTCTCTAATGTTGACTAATTTCTCATATAAAATTTCAAGCTCTGTTAAGGACATTACAAATTAATTAACTAATTGACACTGAATGGAAAAGGTCTTGGCATAACTTTAGGAACGGGCTTACTTTAACATATTATGATGTTGAGGACGGCTCCACGTGGCATCGGGCGGCGGCGGCGGCGGGTCGGCACGTGGCATGGGGCTGCAGCGGGCGGCGGCGGCGTGGCGTGGCGTGGCGGCGCGGCGGCGGAGGCTCGACGCTCTGCTGCTGGGTGGGCCGGGCTATACCCTGGACTCCGTGTGGGCCGGGCTATACCCTGGACTCCTCTTGATGTGTAATTTCATGATTTTCTTCTTTATGTGACTGCTGACTTGGTTAGGATTCTTCTTAATTGGTTTTATATTGACTGTTCTTCATTATTTCACACGTTGATATTTTTCTTAAGTATATTGGAATTTTCTTCTGGATACGTTGAGTTGGTCGCTGGGGTCATCTTTTTCATTTTGGTAGCCGAAGTCTTCTTGAATAATTAGCTGCTGGTCTTCATTTTAGTGCAGGTCGCCGGGTCTTCATTGGTTTATTTTCTGATAGGCAGCGGGGTCTTCTTTGGGTTCTTACTGCAGGGTCGCCATGAAGTGTGTGGTGTTGGTGATCAGGTTGGAAGGCGAGAAGTCAAGTCAAAGACATGCTTGATTGTTGGTGGTCGTTTATTGAATAACCAAAAACTGAATAAAAGTACTACAAGTATAACTTACTGACTAAGCATAACGTGACGGACATTACACGTGCAACCTAATAAAGGCATATTGCTATGTCGCAACACTACAGTTTGGCGCAGGCCACCGTACGTCACTAAACTGTTTTCAAAGAAAAAAGTTAAAAAAACCTCTACACAAACAAATCAAACGTAAAAGGCTTTGACTGTAAACGGTAAATAGGTATAAGGAATAAATATAAATGTCGAACATTTATTTCATGCCCGTGGGACCTCCAGGGGCGTAAGGAAATTGTTTATCAAAGCGTCGACAACCATCGAAGTAGGTAAAAGAAGGTTTGTGAAACAGACTGAAAAAATATTTCTAAAGCCCAATTCACGTCAAAAGTCACGGGATCAACATAGTTGCTTAACTTTAAGGGTGCGTTGCACCATTTAACTTTAACTATTACAAACGTCACATCGTCTGTCAAAGCATCGGTTAAGCGAAAAATTGGTTGCACCATTCAACTATGGTTAAAATGACGTCATAACTCTAACGATAACCATAACCACCCCATGTTGGCCGGTTACTGTTAAAGTTAAAGTCAGGTAGCTGTCAAACCCGTTGTATAACCTCAAAGTAACAGTATTACGTACAAATATTAATATTCAATAATTCTTATCATGTCGCTTCTACGTGAAATAGTGCTTGAAACAAGTTCCTCAGAAATTGAGATTGAGGTGGAGTAAGTACGGAACTTATGAAATATGAAGAGAAAGGTGTACTTTCAGAGAACTGATAGATTCGCAGGTTCCAGGTCTCAAAAATGTGGCTCGTGTGTTGGCTTTAAAACTAGAACCTTTCTTACTGCCTCCAACGATGAAGTAAGTTCACCTATTATTATGTTGTAGGTGTAATGATCATCTTCACCACCAAATAAGCGTCCACTTCTAGCCATGGGCTCTTCCAAGGAGCGAAACAACACTGTGCCCTCGGCCTTCCTTATCCAGCCACTACCGGCTACCTGCCGGTTGCCTGTCCAGCGCAGCAATCTAATATCAAAGTAACCTACGTAACTCTTTAATTGAATAACCTTGTTTTCAGAAATTTTGCAATCACTCAAATACAGAAATATATCAATGAAAATAAGGACAGAACTAAGAAGAGTGCAGCCCATTATTGTGGCTACGGCATAGCTGCATAATATATTATGTAAACAAAAAAGAGACCCTGTGCTGTACCACCAGCTAGGTTTTTTATGATGATTCATCATCTGATGAAGAGGAACCTGTCTATGCAGTTAACAGGAATGATGAGCATAATCGAAGGATGTCAATAAATAATTATTTTAATAGATTACATCGTTAGTTTTTATTTCACCTTGTTAAGAATTAATTAATAAGATAATTAATAATAAAGGCTTCTATTCTATTTTATTCTCTGGGGGTGTAAGTACCTGCACCTGGCTCTCTCGAATGGAACCTTTGTGCATATCCCCAAGGTCTAAACTGCCTTCCAAAGCTTGGACCATTTCTTCACCACGCTGGTACACTGCGGGTTGGTGGGTTCACATATCTAGATGTGCTAAATCTAGATATGCAGGTTTCCTCACGATGTTTTCCTCATCGTAAGAGCGATGGTATACATTGTACTTATGTTAAAAGAACTCATTGGTACATGTCAGCGCCGGGATCGGACCCGCATCTCTAGCGTGAGAAGCGGGCGCTTACCCGACTGAGCTACCACCGCTCTTAATAAAGGCTTATTAGAGTCTACTTTGTCGCGGGTTTTATTGATGATAATCTTTTGGTCAATATTTGGAGGAACAACAGACTTAGTTCCTATGACATGTTGACTTTGAGTGCTTTGACAGAGAATGACGGCTACAATGTACTCTGTGACGGCTTCAGTCCGACAGCTAGATTTGGTATTGCCTTACATAAAAACGTTTCCCACAATAACTTTGGGGATAATTATGTCTCAAACGAATAGCAACCCTAATAACATCAACAATGACCGACGATTTGATGGTGCAACACGTTACAGTAAAATATTAACTGTAACGACTCTGTCATTGCTAAGTTTAACCTTAACTATTACGATAACCGGGATGTTGATGCAACCCACCCTAACTTATCAAAAAGAAAATAACCCATAATTCGCAAATTATTTTCTACACAAGTTATAATGTTTGAGGACTACTTTGTTCATGCTTTTTAGATTATAACTTGGAAAATTAATATTTTATTTAACTCTACCTTGTCGTTATAACTATTAAATAACACTAGGTGAGGCCGGCTGTTTCACCTGAAAAGTAGATTCCTCAGCAACCTTTTTTCTGATTTAAATGATTATGTTATAATCATTATTATGATAATGCCAGATCGTAACTATGTACTTTTGTGTGAGTGAGACCCCCAACAGACGAGACTTAGAGATTCCTACTATAATATGACCTGATACGGGAAATACTGAACAATATTGGCCACACAGTCATACGGCGTGCCCGTGCAGCGTGCATGCGGTAGTAAACAGAAACAATGCACTTATTGAATTTCAGTGAACGAGAATACAGCTTCAATATAATGCCGTTCGTAGTGAATGTATTTATGTTAGGATACAAAAGTATTTACTGTATCATCTCTGAAGAAGTGAGCGTCTTGGATAAAAACTATTTTAAATAAAGTTATCTGCTGATGTATTTAATTTATTAATTACATTACAATACATCGTCATGAACTTAATTTCACCGGACATTGAAATGAAACAAATATAAAAGTATTGATAAATATCTGAGCCTATCATCATAATGTAATTCGGAAGGACTATGTAATCTAGTGGTTTTGTTTTCGTCGAAAAAATAGTATGAAAGTTACTGAAGAAAAGCATGTCTTGATTAATTTGTTCCCCGGTCCTGTGTGATTGATTGCGCAGTAATCTTATTTGCGCCTTGACTGATGTTGTATTGTGTTTCAGTTATGTTTCTTGTTACAACTTTTTTGGGGAAAGCATTATAATTAGTAAGCCTGGGGGAATATTAATTTATCTTTGATGGTATTTTTGGACGGCAAAACTGTGTAATCTAGTTATAGTTAATTAGAAGAAAAAATCCGTGTAAAATTTTTGGTATGAGAGTAGCCATGGACAAAAGTACATAATTTCTATACAGCATAGGTATTAATCAAGTCTTAATTTTCGACCTCAAACGAAACACTCAAAAGTTATTTAAGCGCACATGTATAGGTACTCTAAAGAAAGACAGAATGCAACCTAAGGCACCACAGGCCCGCTGTGAATGTGGGCCCCATCTAAGTAATTGGTTCTGTGAGCTGTCGAGCTGTGTGAGGCAAAGACTGCCCTGACGAGCAGGCGACGGCTGACAGAGCCAAAATTACAAAGCAGCCTGCTACAACGGCTAGCGTTTATGCGTCTATCCGAAACGAAATTGTAAGGGGTTGGAAAATGGCCTGAACGGAATGTATAATTCTAGAAATGGGTACAGCAGTGTTGAATATTTGCTCAAGATCTACTCATAATAATTTGAATACAATTAAAAAAATGTATTTTCAGTTGGCAAGTATACTGCTGCTACTGATTGGCTACTGATATTAAAAATATTTTTCACCTCACTTGTTTTATTTTCTTAAAAGATTTTTCATCAGCATGTCACTTCGTGACACTGGATATACGGCCGCTATAAAAATACCCATCACGATTTATTTTACGCGCTTAACGCGATTGCTTGGCGTCATTATTCACCGTTGATTAACACGCCGGATCAGGGCCATCCGTCAGCCACGGCGTCAGGCAATTACCGTACCGTCCTTCTGATATACGTAGGCCAGTTCACTACTACCCGCATTAATATGAATGCAGTAAGTCACTATGCAACTGGTGCGGTATTTCAGCCACGATCCTTAAACGTTACATACGGGATTCGCGGGAAGCTGGAGGGTTACTCTATAATGATGAACAACGAACGAACGACAGCTAAGATCATGTCGTGGCTCACGCAGCAGCGCTCCGCAACTTAGTTTTTCGTATTAGCGTGTGACCCCCTGGGGCCTCTGCGTCAATGTTCTAAGGGAACGAAACAATAGCTTTACAACTGTTGAATCGGTAGTAGATATAGTCTTCTGTAGAGACATTTTATGGGGAGGTTTGCACAAAATCTAAAATGAGCGGTGGAAATAAATACAAACGTTTTTTTTTAAACGCTCTGTGGCAAAGTTGTATAAAAGAAACAACTAAACATGACCGATATTTAAAATCGTCTCTTAAGTACAATTTGACCTGAGAATCTCTGAATATAAATAGAGACATGCCGCAGACAAGGGCACGACATGTGGCTCAACTAGGATATGAATGTAGGATTCTGTGAGGATTCGGTCAAAGGATTTATCTTATTTATAAATAAAAAAATTGTGTAAAAGTCACTCCAAAGAGATGAGGACGTATTTTTTTTCTTATTTAAACATGGATTTATTTCGAAAGTCACTTCTAAAAGAAGAGGAATTTAAAATGATGTCTGGTGCTTCAGAAAGCTTCACTTTGTATCCATTGACTTGCCCGGTACTTAAGTATAATCAAAGATAATTATTTTAATTCGAGTACGCCCTTCAATGTTTTATTAGTAACCGAATTCAATTCAAACATTACGAACCGACTTTTTACCTAATCATCCGAGTAAGTAAGAAGGCCTTTAAAAGGAGATAATATAACAAAGCCGTAATTAAGTAATTCGATCATTCTTTTTTCGAGAGGAGGAAAATATACTTTTTAGTATTTTTAAACTTGATCAATGTAGGACTGACTGAAGTTTAAATATAATTAATTAATTAGCGGCAAAAGCGAAAATGGCGAGTAAAATTATAATTTTGGTGATAATGCAATTAGGTAAATAAGAAAGTTTACGAGTGCGTGCTCAAAGTGAAGTGACAAAAAAGCTAAATTTTAAAGAATTTAAAAGTAAGGAAAAAGAAGGAGGATAAATTTAATTGGAATATCTTTTGTTGTTACACAGTGTACTTTAAACTACACAATAATAATACTCAAATATATTACTCGTATAAAATATACACTAGCGAGTATAGATTACCGATGCCGCCTACACCAATAACGTAAATTTTGTTGCCATTTTTAGGGTTCCGTAGCCAAAATGGCAAAAACGGAACCCTTATAGTTTCGTCATGTCCGTCTGTCCGTCTGTCCGTCTGTCCGTCTGTCACAGCCGATTTACTCGGAAACTATAAGTACTACAGTGATGAAATTTGATGGGAATATGTGTTGTATGAACCGCTACAAAAATATGACACTAAATAGTAAAAAAAAGAATTGGGGGTGGGGCCCCCCATACATGTAACTGAGGGATGAAATTTTTTTTTTCGATGTACATACCCGTGTGGGGTATCAATGGAAAGGTCTTTTAAAATGATATAAAGTTTTCTAAAAAACATTTTTCTTAAAGTGAACGGTTTTTGAGATATCAGCTCTCAAAGTCGTAAAAAGTATGTCCCCCCCCCTCTATTTTTATAACTACGGGGTATAAAATTCTAAAAAAAATAGAGGTGATGCATGCTAATTAACTCTTTCAACGATTTTTGGTTTGATCAAAGTATCTCTTATAGTTTTTGAGATAGGTTGATTTAACTGTAATTTTGCTGCTACGGAACCCTTTGTGCGCGAGCCCGACTCGCACTTGGCCGGTTTTTTTATTAAATGTTTAAAAATGCGGTCGTTTAGTGTCTGCATTTTGTAAGTGGAACTTCTTCATTGATCGCGTGTATTATCAGCTACACAGTAATCCTGACTTGAAGTCCATGCCGCCTGCAATCTAGCGAGCATACTTGTAATAAATCAGCTCAGAGAGTAACAATACGACTCATGATACGAAGGAAACGTGGAGGAAACGCAAATATCTTTTACCTGAAGAACGTGACGCAAGTTCCAAGACTTGAATGCTAAACCTGCGGCCCCTGAACCCGGGAACTTTAAAGTCGACGGCAGAAGCAGTGGTCTTTATCACATAGCTACGTGACGCGAATGGCGACTAGAGTTTTAAATGTGGAATATATTCGACGGAGAGTTTTTGCCGGTGTCAATTTTTGCGATTTGACGCTTCGGCGATTATGCCTATGTAACTCGCTTGTTTGTTAGTTGATAAAGATTTATTGCTAGAGTTTTAAGTTCTTCTCTTTTTTAAGAAATAAATACAAATTTATATGAAATATTCATTCATAATATTCATTCTACATAATAGATAACGGTTTGATACGCTTATGTGCTCACATACTCATTAATTTAATCAACCCATTATGTTTTATTTAGCTACCAATGATCCTTTCAGAAACTGGCGTAAACATCAGTCAAGTCGCAGCCAAGATTAGTGCAATCAATCTGCCGGAACAAGCAAGTGACAAGTTAAGCTTCAGGCCCGCTCACTAATTCAATGGATGATTTCAAAGGAAATTAACGCAAGATACGACTATAAGACTAACCTACTATCTACATAAATGTGTAGATATGGTAAATTGGCCTATGATTTTATGAAGAATAAAAAAAAAACATCACGCAAATACTAAAACGTTTATTAGCTGAAATATTATTATCAATATATTTCCATTACCTAGATATACGATTAAATGAATGAAAAATATTTATAAAATTATGTTATGTATGTATGTCCCTTTAGAATGAATGTATGTAGATAAAAAATATGTACTAAACAAATAACAACCTGTTAACATAAAATCCACCCTCGCTTCGTCAAAAATAAAATACAAAAAAAATAAAACAAACAAAACACAACTTACTTAGGGGAACCCGGGGTAAGACAGGGTCACGGGGTAAGACAGGGCCACCCACATATATGCAAAACTATACATCTTAGGAATCTGAGTAATTAGCCAATAGAAAGGCTAAAATGATTGACCTTTAGTGCGCCAGTGACTGCAGGTGTGAGCGCGTGCGTTTTTTCTCATAGCTCAATTGTTTCTTTTTGCGTAGTGTCCATGTTATTTTTGACCGGTAGAAACAACGTCACAGCTCAGTAAGTAAAACAGTGGCATTTTTGGTAATTGTGTATTTTTATTTAAGGTTTGGTTCGCTTTGTTTAGATATGTGCAAAATCGGGTTCCGCTCATCTGGCATAATCTTTATTGACCAAAACTCATTTCGCATAACTCGTATGGTCTAAACTTTTTTGGCCGAACCATCACTTTGCCAAGACTTATGTGGCATAAGGCTCGTTTCGTCTAAAACTCTTTAGGCACAATCTTTAAACACCTAAGTTACGTTTGCTCAAATTTATGTTCGTCTATACCTATGTATAATCTTGTTTCTCCTAATGTTATCTTAATAAATAATATATTAAGTATGTAGTAAATGTACAAATTGTGGTATTTTTCTCCTACATCCCGAAAATCACGATGTTGTATGATCAAAAAATCGAAAGTTAACGACCAATATAATTATTACAAACCCCATGAGATTGAAACCTAAAAATAGGTGCGACGACGAGCAAAGCGAGGAGGAGCGTGTTAGGTGCACATTTTCATCAAAACCAAAGCGGAGCGCAGCGAAGCGGAGCGGAGCGTTTTCCAAACAGCGGAAACAATACAAGGCACCAGTTTGCGCTATGTAGGGAGGCGCTCCGTCAAAGTTAAAGCCAAACGAATATTATTACTTTGTATAAACCTATGCCATAGCATTATTAGGCTATTCAAGATTTGGCCATACCATTATTAGGCTAAACAATGTTATGCGAAATAACTTTTTACTAAACGAGATTTATGCCATACGATTTTCGGCGTAACGAGACTTTGACCAAACGTTACTATGCAATACGAGATTAGGCAAATAAATCTTATGCCAAAAAAGGTAGAACCGTGCAAAATCACTTTAACATTAAAAGTTTTTTTTAATGAATTATTTTTATAAAAAAATATAACGTGGGGCAAGACGGGGTAATTTTGGAGGGGCAAGATGGTGTATGGATCAAGCTTGGTAAAGTTTTTTTTTTCTCCAACCCGATATTTGACATTGAAAAAGGGCTCTAAAAGGGCTACAGGGAAATTGGCTAAAAACACAAAGCAGATACTGCCTACGAAGAAAAATAACAACGAAGATGACTGTGTCTACCTCTGCTGTGAGGATATCAACAGTTCTACTTTAAATATAAGGAAAACTGGTTCGGATGTCAAAGGTGCAGGCGTTGGGCTCACACTGCAGGTGCTGGTGTTGACGATAAAAACACAGAAGAAGTGTTGTTTGTATGTTTTGTGCCCCACATAGTATACTTACCCCATCTTACCCCGTACATGGGGCAAGATGGTTTATTTCCCATTTTTTACATTTCTTAAAATAAGTCAATTGTAATGATTACTTTTTTGGCAAAAGCTGTGCCAAAGTGTTCGTCATTAAGTTTCTAATGAGCCATAAATAATTGATAACGTTGTGGTTATAAATACCTGTTGTTTTTTTTATTTTCCCTTAGCGACCCTGTCTTACCCCGGGTTCCCCTAGCTAAATAAACCACCCCAGGACGCACCCGACCCAAAAGTCCCCATAACGCTAGCTGCGTTGCCGCGCTGCACGGCGAGGGAGATCCTCTGTGCCAGGTACGCCCCAGAGCGGTAGTCAAAACCGCGGCTCCTCAAGCGTCGCCCAATCTCCCTGACGAACTGCCTCCCCTGTTCCCCCCAAACCCCAGTGGTCTCAATGGCAAGAGGCACAAAAATATAGCCACCCGCATTCAACTGGCCGTATTTGACGCACTTCTGTCGTGCAGCCGCCTCGGCAGCCGCACCCACCGTGCCAGCAGTGTGCCCCACGTGGGACGGGGCAAATGTGCAGACGCATGTGGCGTCCCAGAGCAGGCACCGACCTTTCTCCCACGGTATCAAGGTGAGACCGTCCGGACGCCTCCCATCACTGCGACTCAACCCCGGCGGCTCAAGAACCGCCGGAATGTCAGCAGAAATGAGAGCCCTCCGAACGATATCATTTATTGCGTGATGCCGTGAGATTCTGCCTGCACTTCGGACACAATGAAGCCCATGGCGCCCCTGCACGTCAACGTTTGCACCACAAACACAGCGATGCGGCTGACATACGTCACAGCCCAGACGAAGTGCCACCGCCACACGCAAGGAATTGTCATCTAACAAAGTCCCTAAGTGCGGCGATGGCAAAGCGTGAAGCCACAGCCCGGACTCAGGGCGGGATACAGCCAGCAGACGCGCACGCTCAGCCCCCGAGCTATGCCCTAGGAGGCCATTATTATTATTAAATTCTTTATTGCACAAAGTAAATTGGTACAAAGGCGAACTTAATGCTAGCAGCATTTTCTACCAGTTAACCTTTGGTGATGTTGAAAAAGTGATTGGTAGTGCTTAAGGCTTTGAAGAAAGAAGATGGTTTATATTGAGTGCTTAACCGAAATATTAATATCTTAATATACTTATACCTATCTATACAATATAAATATACACATGATACCTAAATAAATACATTACATACATACATAAATACATACATAAAATTACTATCATCATCATCATCACACAGATAGGGATCAGTTAGGCAGAATGTTCTGCTCTTGGAGGTAGTGGAGACGAACTTTAGATTTAAAAAGATCTATAGACTTAGTTTGTCTTATATCCAGTGGTAACTTGTTCCATAAGCGAACCGCTGTCACAGTAAAAGAATCAGAATACCCTGCCGCATTATGCTCTGGGGTACGAAAGAGAAGATTGCGACTTGACCGTTGAGGACGGTCAGAAAAGTCGAAGAACGTGAAGCGTTCTGTTAGGTAGGATGGGGCACAAGCATTGTAGACTATACTATGAACGAGAGATAGAATATGAGCATTCCTTCGGTGACGGATATTGAGCCACTTGAGTTTGTTACGAAAATCAGATACATGATCATACTTACGCAGGCCATCGAGGGATACTCGGCAGATCTCCTCATCCCAAGCGCGCTGTCGCTCGGGAAAGTTGGGATCATCACAGCCAGGACAACGAGCACGCCAGAGACTCAAGGCCTCTTCAGCGAACGGAATGTTAAAGTCATCACCATTAACTTGTAGGATACGAGTGACTAACTCCAACACCCCGCTCGCCGAGGCCAGAAAAGCCGGCAGCTCGATGTCCTGAAGGCGACGAATGCCCAAACCCCCATGCCTGATGGGTAGTGCCGCCTGAGACCACTGGAGGTCTGACATCCCCACGTTGAGAACACTCTCAAGCAACTCTCTGAGCATGTTGTCATACCTCAAGGACTCCTCTCCGCACAGCCAGACCGGCGCAGTACGAAGAGTATATGTCAGCCTTGGGATGGACAAACAGCTGCGCAAAATGGTTAGAGCCACATGCGCAGAAAGCTGCTTGAGGTGGGGCTTAGTGTCTGTCAAATTCCTGAGTTTGGAAAGGATGACCCCAGGAACACCCTCAGCAAAGATGGGAGCACCCAGAAGAGTGAAGTCCGATTTGACCAACAAATTCACCCCCGGGACCGCGGCTTCCACTCGCATGCGGGTATCGCTAGGCAGCTGCCCCGAACATGGAAACAGCTCGCATTTCTGTGTGTTCAAGCACAGTCCCAAGTTACTGAAACCCTGTTTCAGCGTCTCAATGTCGGCCAAAACTACCTCTGGGCTGCCCCCCAAGGTACCATCATCTAGATACCACACGTTGAGAGGAGAGCGCAAGTGAGCCACAACATCTTGGGTGGCCAGGCTAAAGATCAAAGGGCCTAAAGGATCGCCCTGTTGAACACCCACCCTTGACTCCACCAGGCTATCACCATAGAATAAATTACTTGGTTTCGAATAGCACTGATGGAGAAAAGGGTACAGCGCTGGGGTATGATCTCTAACCCGCGCCAAAATTATGTCCCTCTCAACCGTGTTAAAGGCGTTCCTGAGGTCAACCTTGATGATCACGTCATCCGAACCATCGCGGGAAAACGCGAAAGACCGCGTCGCGTGTATAGCAGCCTCACAGCCCAAGGGTACGCCAAAACCCAACTGATGAGGCTGCAAACGCTGGGACATAACGTCTCTCACTGCGGCACACCCCAGCTTGGCGACTAAACGCCGGAGTACACTGCCCACCGTGATGGGTCGGATGCCGCCGTCCTTCTTTTTTAAAGCACACAGGGAAGCGCCATATAAAAACGGGCAAACTTCCCTGTTGACCAAACCTCTGAGCAGGAAATTTGACAGATTGCAAATAGATTGCAGCAGAGTGGCACCGTTGTCTCCAGCGCCTGACGACGTCAACTCCTTCAGCAGTTCGGGCCGAATACCGTCTAGCCCCGCCGCAGAGCCATTATTAAATGAGCCAATAGCACGCGCAACATCACCCACCTCCACAACCAGGTATTCATTAGACGAGGCAGGCTCAGGCTGGAAATTCAAAGGACGTCCAGGCGCTGGGTGCTTGAGGCGTAAAGCCTCTAAAGTCTCCTCGTTGTTCTCCGCAATGGAGCAGTCAGACAAGAGGATTCTTACGGCATATGTTGGTGTTGTTAACACAACACCAACACCAAATTTCTGGAAAGTCAAGAGACAATATGCGTTTGACCCTAGCCGAGGACCATACCCCTGCGCCATCGAATCACAGCCTGTAGCCACATCCGCATACAATAAAATACTTGCAATATACAAAATAGAGCAGCAAATACTCAGAAAAAAGGTCGAATCCTTGGTCACACTTACAACCGCACGCCTTTGGAGGGATGTTCCAAATTCATAGCAAAATGGTACTATAGAGCGGTGGTAGCTCAGTCGGGTAAGCGCCCGCTTCTCACGCAAGAGATGCGGGTTCGATCCCGGTGCTGACATGTACCAATGAGTTCTTTAAACTTAAGTACAATGTATACCATCGCTCTTACGGTGAAGGAAAACATCGTGAGGAAACCTGCATATCTAGATTTAGCACACCTAGATATGTGAACCCACCAACCCGCAGTGGACCAGCGTGTTGGGAAATGGTCCAAACTTATATAGGAAGGCAGTTTAGACCTTGGGGATATGCACAAAGGTTCCACTCGAGAGAGCCAGGTGCAGGTACTTACACCCCCACAGAGAATAGAATATAATAGAATATATACTATAGTACTATCTAAAACAATGCATTATGACTATCGCATATTCTCCTCGGCCATTCCTCAGAGCCTGAAGACAAAAGTCTTCAACCAGTGCGTCCTGCCAGTGATGACGTATGGTGCAGAGACGTGGACACTGACGGTAGGACTGGTCCACCGATTTAAAGTCGCTCAGTGTGCTATGGAGAGAAATAGCTCTCTGCTTGGGGTTTCTCTGATGGATCGTATCCGAAATGAGGTTATCCGTCAGAGGACTAAGGTTACCGACATTGCTGTCAAAATATGCAAGCTGAAATGGCAGTGGGCTGGTCATATCTGGCGAAGAACCGATAACCGTTGGGGTAGACGAGTTCTCGAGTGGAGACCACGAACAGGCAAACGCAGCGTGGGACGCCCTCCTGCCCGCTGGACTGACGACCTTAGGCGGGTGGCGGGTAGTGGTTGGATGAGGAAGGCCGAGGACCGAGTGTTGTGGCGCTCCTTGGGAGATGCCTATGTCCAGCAGTGGATGATTATTGGCTGATGATGATGATGACTATCGCGAGCGATGGCTAACTTAAGGTCCACCTTTCGGCATCGTACGCAACAGACGCATCGCATTCATGATTCTTTGTATAGAAATTCACACAAGAGCGTCTACTAGCTACATCGGCATTGTCGAAACCGTTACTACATACATTTGGTTCCATAAATAGGTACGATTCGGATTGATGGACGCTTCCCTTTAAAGGACATGTGGTTGAAAATTGGCTTGAACCAAGAACCACGGTTTATTTATTTAAGTCAAGGCCCTCATTCCTTTAGCTACAACCTTATACGTGTGGCCTGATTCTTGATTCCACACCGAAGTGGAAAGTGCCAATAAAAGGACTGCCATCAGTATTTTATTGGGTCGCCTTTACTCTCAAATAACGAAGCCAATATGGGGTAATATCTACTTACTACTTAATAAAAATTGTTATGAGTACAGTTAAATAACGAAATATACCAATGAAAATAGTAATGTAGAGATAACGCTACTACTGCTCACATTTTTAGTATCGGAAATGGTATCTTGATAATATTATTTTCTTTACATGTATACTTAACCCTAGAGTGCTCGCGCTATGAGCATTTTGCCGCCCTCCGCAATTAATGTTTATTATTTCGTGAACTATGCACTCGTCAAGGTCAAGCGTCTATGTAGCTGCCCTCGCGTTCCTCTCTTACGTGTTACGTTAATTTGGAGAAATTCAGTCCACGGGTTACGGCAGGACTAAAGTGAGTTTGTCGGACGGGGCGGCAAAATGCTCACCGCGCGAGCACTCGCGTCAGTAAAAATTAAGTTATATTTTTTTTAATAATTTTTGAAATATGTATTTGAAGTTTTTCACTATATTTAGGTAATAATATAGTAAATATCATGTAAAGTATGCATATATTACAGTTTACATAGGATTCACGATAAAAAAGTAGCTGTTTACTAACGAGTTAATATTACGAAGAATTTACCTGAAATAAATAGCTCTGCCTATGAATACACCACATATAACAAGAAAATCTTACATATGGACAATACATAAGTGTTTTTTGTTGGTCTGGTTTTACAAATCTCCGGTTTTGTACCACCTGACCGACAAAAAACATCCTAAGGAAGGGAGGGTACATGCATATGTATAACTCCTGAGATACCTATCCTATAACTCCTCCTCATATGAGAAAAATAACAGATCAAAAAGGGTGCAATACATGAAGAAAGTTACTGTGCAACGAACTCTGTGTGTTCATGTTTCAGGACTGTGTTGCTGAAATAAATGCTGTAGATTACGATAACAACAAAATATGTTATAATTTTGAGATTTGTTGATTTTGTGTGGCTTAAGACGAATATGTTCCTAAAAGTTCCGAAATTTTCCCTAAGCATGAACGATAGCACATATAATGAACAATAAAATTTATAAATATAACTTTTTCTAATACCATAATGTTTCATTTTATTTTATTATTGAACCGCCAAATAGAGCTGGGAAACAGAGCTGCTATACGCCATGGAAAAATAATAACTCTACCAAACAAAGAGAGAGATGCTCAAACACTAAATGAAACTCAAAACCGAAAGAAAAGGAACTTACCTGAATCACCAGAGAAAGTAGAGAGCTCGGATACAGAAACAGAAAGAAAAAAGGAACAGAACAAAAATAACAATCAGCCTAAGAAGAAAAACAAAGTTGACATTAAAACATTCCTAACAACCAATCAACCTACTGAACTGAGCAACCATCGGCCTCCTCCCTATATATAAATAATCGCACAAAAATAAATAATACGAATCTATCATTAAACAAAAAATCTCCCAATCAAAACACATCATGTCTCCCGGTACGGCTGGTCCCCGTGGGAGAGTCAGACCAACACCCTCCATCGATCGAAAACTCGATACTATATATAAGTACATACAATGTCAAATCAATACTTGGAACCGGACGTCAAGAACAGCTACAGCATTCGCTGAAAGAAATTAAATGGGATATAATAGGGCTTTCGGAGATACTAAAAGAAGGAACTGAAATTCTGGAATATGAAAACTATATATTTTTATACACAGGTATTAAAAGTGGTAGAAATGGAGTCGGATTCATGGTTAAAAAAGAACTGAAAAGTAACATAATAAATTTTAAAACAATCTCTGACCGAATCGCAAGATTGGATGTGTGTATTGGCGAAAGCTCATTGAGTTATTATTCAAACATATGCTCCAACCGGAAAAGCAAAAATAGAGGAAGTAGAGCAATTTTACTCCGAAATCCAATGTGCTCTAGAAAATGCACATCAAGACTGCATTCTTATGGGAGACTTCAATTCCAAAATAGGCCAGAGCACAAGTCAAGATAGAGCGGCAATGGGGCCATGGGGCTATGGAGAAAGAAATGACCGCGGAAAAATTCTGATAGACTTCTGCCTTCAAAATGAGCTATACATCATGAACAGTTACTTCAAGAAAAACCCTAAAAAGAAATGGACATGGAGATCTCCGGATGGAAAAACATTTAACGAAATAGACTTCATAATGGTCAAGAAAAATAGAATACATAGCATACAAAACATAGAGGTTCTCAACCTAAACTATCCATCAGACCACAGAATGGTACGAGCGTCCCTGAACCTACCCAACATGCATAAAAAACTCAAATCACGGAAAGAATTCAAACAGAAAAACGCTGCATTTACACCGATAGAGAAAGAGTCACTTAAAAATATTTTCACCAAAATTTATAATACTAACACCACTCTTACAATGCATAATCCACCATCAATTCAAGAAAGTTATAGAAATATTATTAACACAGTCAAAAGCAGTGTAAATATGCTCCCACAAGAAAAAAACACAAATAAATTAGACTACATTATTTCTGAAAATGTAAAAAAACTAATATATGAAAGAAATAAATTAAAAGAAAAGCCAGATAAAACACCAGAGGAAAAAAAGCGTCTCAAGAATCTTTACAATAGAGCAAGAAAATGTATTAAGAAGAATAAAGATAATTATAAATTAGATATCATTAAAGAAGAATTAGAAACCAGAAGGTCAGTAAAAAGGGGTAACAAACGCCTAAATGAAAATAAAAAATGGGTACCTGCACTCAGGAACAACGCAGGCCAAGTCTCTACAAACAGAATGGACATAATCAATGTTGCCACGAACTTCTACAAAGAACTGTATGATTAACACGATACTCAAAACTTGGAGATAAAGGAAAATGACATAAGCAATGTAGAGAGTGTTCCATACTTCATAGAGAGTGAAATAAGTCAAGCAATTCTAACACTGAAAACCGAAAAAAGTCCAGGTCAAGACGGGGTGACAAATGATGTAATTAATGCAATGGCAGAGCCGTTAACTCCCATACTAACTGATTTATTCAATGAAATTCTTAAATACCAAAAAATACCAGAAGAATGGGAAATCTCTGTTATAACACTGCTCTACAAAAAGGGAGATCCATTAAATATGAATAACTATAGACCGATAAGTCTCTTGCAAGCAGTATATAAAAAAAAAAAAATATTCACTAAAGCCCTCTTAACGAGACTGAAAACAAGATTGGAATACGCCCAACTGAGAGAACAAGCTGGGTTTAGAAAGGAATACTCTACTTTAGATCATATATTCACCGTCAGCCAAATTATTGAAAAGTATAATGAATACAAAAAAGATCTCTACATTGCATTCATAGATTATACGAAAGCATTTGACTCTATATCCCACAATGCTCTCTGGAACGCTTTAAAAGAACAAGGAATCCACGACACCTATTTGAATGTATTAAAAGAAATTTACAGTAAGAGTAAGGCGTGTGTAAAATTGGAGAGAAAAGGCGAAACTTTTAATGTGAAGCGTGGAGTAAAACAGGGAGACCCCGTTTCCCCTAACCTATTTACAGCCTTACTCGAATATATATTTAGAAAGCTAGACTGGACAGAGCGAGGTTTAAATATCAACGGTGAGTACCTGCACCATCTTCGCTTTGCAGACGATATCGTTATTCTCAGTGAAAATGCCGAAGATCTCTCATACATGCTCCAATCTCTAGATCACGAAAGCAGAAAGTGTGGTCTACATATGAATCCTGAGAAGACATGTATTATGACAAACAGTGAAGTAACCCCAATTCTTATTCAATCAAAAATCATTGATTATGTAGATGAATATGTGTACTTGGGACAAAACATATCGTTTGGGGATAAAATGGCAGAAATAGAAAGAAGAATAAAGAAAGCCTGGAGTGCATACTGGTCAATGAAGGATATATTTAAATCTAACATTGATATAAAATTGAAAAAGATAGCAATGGACACAATAGTGACACCGACTTTACTCTACGGTTGCCAAACATGGCCGATATCAAATGAAGTTATACACAAAATGCAGATCTTTCAAAGAAGCGCAGAAAGAAGCATGCTCGGTCTGACTTTAAGAAACAAAGTAAGAAATACAATAATTAGAAATACAACAAATATTATTGACGCTGCCAAATTAGTGTGCCAACTAAAATGGAGATGGGCGGGCCACCTAGCCAGAACAACCGACGGGCGCTGGAGTGAGAAGATGCTACACTGGTACCCGCGCGAGGCGCGCCGCCCCCCCGGCCGGCCGCGCCGTCGCTGGCGGGACGACCTCGTGAGCGCCGCCGGCATCAACTGGACGCAGCTCGCCGCCGACAGAGACCAGTGGCGATCGATGGAGGAGGCCTATGCCCAATACTGGGCTACCCATTAACTTAAACTAAATATAATTCTTAATAAAAAAATGTATATTAAAATAATTACAGGAATGCATATAAATATAATAATGAGCTTATTTAATAAAATAATTGCATGTACATAATAAATCTAAAAATATATTATTCTATTCTATTCTATACACTATTATATATTGCACTATTATATTAATGTATAATAATGTTAAATGAAATGAATGTTATACTAAGTAAGTAAATGAAATACCTATATTAATTAACTATAATTAACTTAAGTTGAATTATAATTTTAATAATTAGATTCATAAATTTTTTTGCATGATGTAAATGAATTGATAATTTAATATTTAGTTAGAAACACAACTGTATACGAAAGAAATTTTGGGAAATAAAAGGCTTCTTATCTTATATGTTTCATTTTATTCAAATTATAAGCATTTATAAATTTTCGTAATTATTAAGAGTCCAAAAAATTGATTTTAATATGGGCGGCAAAATGCCGCCACCCGAGCACTCGCGTCACAAAAAAAGGCGCGACTACTCTAGGGTTAAGATTACATTATGATATATTTTGTATCCTAATTAAGTTACAATTTGCAAAATTTTATTATGTATATTCAATTCTGGTAGGTATAATTTTAGTGTACAAATAAAGAGTACTCTATTTATCTATCTGACTATCTTCTATATTCAAATCAGATCTTACTCGTATAGTTATAAATAAAAACTATCACGGGAGTACAAATGTACAGCGGGTGAATCGCATGCGGGTCACCTCTGACTACCCCTTCGGGGAGTACAGTCGTGTGTATATGTTTGTATGTGTTCTAATAAATGCCCGATCGTGCTTCCTCTAAAACTAAAAAAAGGCATTCTAATGATCATCCATGATAGGGTACTAAGTGACTTAAGACAAACACACTACACTAATGTATAACGCTCTCTCTTTCCGGGTTAAAAACGAACTTGATTAAACTGCAAACAAAATGCTAGACAATAACGGAGCCATGCAATTTCACAGCAAACTGCTCATGTTTCCATCCCAAGATGGCGGAGTCTGTAGGGTTAAGCGAGTAGTAAAGTTTATGTTTGTATTCATCCGGGAAACTTGACATAAATATCAAGACGCCCGCGTCTCTCCTGGGGGGCTAGCATGGGGTGCATTCAAGACGTGACAAAAGTTTTGCATCGCGCTCACTCACATCGCGCAGCCTCATGAGCGAGCGCGACGGAGAACTTTTGTCACTTCTTAATTGCGCGCCATGCTAGCCCTTCAGTTTGCAGCAACCTACATTACAAGGCTTTATTGACTTAGCTGAAGCTTGTCTGCCTCAATATCCCGCTTTTGTGAGAGATCGACTGGTAATAAGTCATAACTTAGGGCCACTTTTACCAAACGCTAAACGTATATAAGGGCGGCTTGCAAGAACGTCTTAAAACTCGATTTTGTTCAACTTAAGCTCAGTTTAAGCGTAAATCAGCAAAATCCTCTTGCACGATCTCGATTTAGTGTCAAATCTCGATTTAGAGAAACGTCAAAATTAAACCGCCAATATCTCGGTTTTACGCGTAAATCGAGATTTAACTTCCTTGTCAAATGTCAAAAGCAATCTTTGAAGTATTCTTTTTGGTTGTTTTGTTGTTAGTAATTAGAATTTCTAGTTAACTTACTCGGTAATATCAAAAATGTTCGAGGCGATGGGATATGCTCCCAGCCAATGCCAGCACTCTATGCAGTTGCGGAAGCCTCCAGACTACGTCACACCTTATAGAGTGCCCTAATGCCCCAAAGTGCAGTCAAGGAGACCTGATGAAGGCCAATGACCTCGCAATAAGAGTAGCAAAACACTGGAGGAAGTTAGCTTAGTGCATTTACACGATAGAAGAAGAAGAAGATCAAAAATGTATTACTCAGACGACGATAAATAGAAATGATTGAATATTTGAATACCCCTTACTTTTATAGGAGGGTTAACTACTAAAATAACAGATTTTTTTCGTGCTTATCGAGATGATGAATTTATTAAAAGCTTTCGTCTTACAAAAAATACCACAACAATCTATATAGACCAACCTCCTCGTGCCTTACAGTCTGGGAACAATGCAAGAACTTCGCTGATCAATAACTATTTTGCAAGGTTATAGCGTCACCAGTACCAAACACCAGTTGATTTAAAAACATGTTTATTATTATAAATTACCACTGTATATTATATACCTAAATCTTAAAATATGGCTTGTTGTTTTATTTTGCTTGATGATTGTTTCGCTTCTTTACTTAAATTATTGAATGTTGTTTGGCATTCCTGTGGGGGGAGATTAACATCAGCCGACACCGTTTCCCAGTCTTATCCATGGAGCTCCACTGTCTGAACTACAGACGCGTGTAAAACTTTGCTATCTAGGTATATCTGCAAACATAAAAATCGAGTCATAAAAATTAGAGTAAATCACAGTACTCTAGCTACCTACATACTTTATTACCTACTATTATACAATTTATTGCCAATTTTTATTTTGTAAGTAGCCATATGGCTAGATATAATAATAGAACTTACTTGAGATCTGCATTTTTTCACTTGAGTGCTGTTTTTTCGTCTTTGTTTTCAGGTTTTTGTACCTACCAGTAAATTCTCAGTAGTTCTGGGTACATAAGTGGTGTTGGCGTTATATTATTCTTTACTCAGCATCTTCCAAGCCTTCTGTTTTTCGGCTACGGTCTAACCATCAGTTTTTTTTATTTTCAATTATGAAATTATATGTGTCTACGAGGTTACATAAAAGCATACTTTCGTCACATGTAAAATTGGGTGCCCGTTGGTGTTTTTTACCTTCCATTTTTATAATTTATCAATTAGGTATTTATATTTCGGTAACTGCACACGGTTGTTTGTTTATCAAGTGACAGTAACACTCGGTGACTGGACTGACATGTGACGACAAGTATATTTCATTTCACCCAAAATATTAGCCTACTTAATTGGAAACTATCAAATTTTAAATCAAATAGTGTATAACGAATCGTATAGACCGAATGAGAAATTGAATGATATGATAAACTAGGTTTTGTTAAATCGTTTTAGAAAAACCATGGCGCAAGACAGTTTTAAATCGTTTTAAATAAAAATCAGTTTAGTGTTAAGAAACGTTTAGTAAAGCTATGCTTAGGGGTTCTTTTCTGCAAGCCGCCCTAAAATAGTATATTTAAATCAAATTTTAAATACATTATGTGCTGACAGACGTTTGTCAGGCGACTAAATAGGCGTTTGGTGAGATATACTGGAGGCGTGATCGTATTTAATTATTTAACAAATCAAAGTGACAGTTAGTCCGGTGTTGACAAATGTAAAAGATGAACTTCAAATTGAACTATCATTGATTTATTGTCCTCTTTGATTTGGCGGCATTACAATGTTTGAAATTTACATAGACTTAGTATATACTAAGTCTATGGAAATTTATGACTTTAAGCCCCTGTTCCACAATGTCTGGTTAGTCGCTACCTGTCGGGTAAAATACATGCTGTCACTGTCTAAAAAATAATAACAGAAAGTGACAGCATGTATTTTATCCGTCAGGTAGCCACTAACCAGACATTGTGGAACAGACCCTTACCCCCTTATTCATAGAGAAGTTACAAAACGTTTTAACTAATAAACTGTTTTGTCCCTCTCCGACAAAGAACAATTTGTTCGTTGACAGAGAGGGACAAAACAGTTTATTAGTTAAAACGTCTTGTAACTTTTCTATGAATAAGGGGGTTAGTCTTTTAAGGTGCTCAATCTTATCAAAAGCAAAATGTAGTTAGGTATCTATACTTATAATATTTTTAACAGTTACATCTTTTAAAATTTTGTTACAATAAATAGGTTCTATTTAGTGATTATATCAAAGATACTAAGCAAATATAAAATTAGTATTCTCTGAATAATTAAATAAATCAAATATTATAATGACAGAATAAGTGCATTTTGAAACACCTTTTTTATGTTTGTTTACAATCATTTAAATACGATCACGACTCGAGTATAGAGTACTTTTTATGTTTACCTGGACTTTTATTGTTACGTAACGTATTTAAATAAAATGTGCTTCCTAAATTTAAAAATAACGTGTGGCCATACATTCATATTCATATTCACGTCTAAAATAGATTCACACAAAACAAAGTTATTATAAAGTCAGATTAAAAATGCACACAGACCCTCTGTACGAAATTCCCTGTCAATGTGAAACACTGCTGCCGTAGAAAGACCCATGCAGCCAGCGAGCTTTCACGACTCAATTTAAAACGGATGGATGATATATTCATGCGGATGACAGAAAGGTCAGCCTGTCTATTCTTCCTATACGTTACCGTATGAATATGTATGAGTAAACTCGCCTATGTTCAAAACTATCAACAGGATTTCTATAGATTTTTTACGCAGAAGCTTCACAATTAAGTACAAAACTCCGTTGAGGTCCCCGGGGCTCCGAGTTGACTCTTCTGTCCCTGATATTGTAAAACTTTCCATCGTCACAATCTACATAAAAATGAGGCCAGGGTTAGCGAGGTCCCCAGTGACAGATGAAAACCTTTTGAACTGTTAATTTTGTTTGCATAACAAATGGCAGTAACGGCCCTATTCCACTAAATCGGTGATTTGAGTGTGAGAAAAGTATTGGTCAAAAATATCCCGCTTAGTTTACTAGGTCTGAATCCAATGCAAATATCGCAAAATAATCGCTGAACAGTTTAGTGTGTAGTTATGTTTAATAGCACTAGGGTTAATCTCTGATTATCATTTATTTTTGAAACTGATTATAGATGTTATTCCATGTATGTATGTATATAGAGAAAATTACGCTTTCCTATACCCAACCATTCCATATTCTGCCGATTACTTGATTTACAACGAACCAACAAGATACCTACTTAGTGGAAAAAGCCCCTAACTTTGTAACATTTTGTCCCTCGGGGTTCCAGTTAACAGTGGATACGAAGACGTTCGAAAAATAAGCGAATGAATGTATCCTAGAAGTTTAAAAGTTATAATGACTTCTATAACGCCGAGTCAGTCTGGGATGGGCCTATAATTATTATGTTTTGTTGCATATTTATGATTATAATGAGTACTTAGATAACTATTCATCGAAAACATAACTTGTAAAACAACCAAGTCTAGCAATTAAACCGTATAAGTATAGTTGTGAGATCCACGTGGTAAGTAGGTATTGAATACTATTTATGGGTTCTCCTATTCTGATTTATAAATTACTGTATTTCTTAGAATTTTTTTTGACGTAATAAAAACAATTTTTTTTTCTCCCATTCCCACAGAAATGGCTCAGTGTTGAGTGCAATACAATAAAATTAAACTTCTCAGCACCTGCAGGCTGCACCTAATGGCAGTGATTTAGAGAACTAAGTGCCTTCAGAGGTGGTTTAAGCGGTATTGAAGCCGCAAATAAAATACACTAGGATGCAATGAAATCTGTGAAAATAAATATACGATAACTTATAAAAGTAACGACCGAATGGGGTAGTGGTTATATAGTGGCCTGACTACTGAGCCGATGGTCCCGGGTTCGATTCCCGGCTGGGGCAGATATTTGTTTAAACACGGATATTTTTGTTGTCGGGTCTTGGATGTGCCCGTAAAATGGCAATAGGCGCGCCCCCTATTACATTGGGACTAACATAACGCTCTGGCGTAAATTGGGTGCAGCAATGCACCTCTGCCTACCCCGCAAGGGAGTACATTAGTACAAGGCGTGAGTGTGTGTGTGTGTGTTTTTTTTATAAAAGTAACTGGCACGTTATTACTTAATTAGGTCGGGTAAAATACACTCACGAGCAATTGAAGAGTTCCAGTTACAAAAACACCAAATTACTCCTTAACGAAGAGGCTTGATAATGCCGTCTGAAATATTGAAGTAGGTAGGTACATTTAAAAACGTAAATATTGCGTTCAAATTTTAAATTAGATGTTTAAAAAAATTGTGTTGAAATTTTGTAAATGGAACTTTGTCTCTTCTAGCTGGAGTGTTGTTTGGTTACACATGTCTTGGTTAATAAAAATATCACATTTTTTTACAAGAGAAAAGCATAACGGTAAAACACGTATTGTGGATAATACCGGTAAACACCCACTCCACTATGTAGGTCATGCTAAGCTCAAATTTTCTATTCAAAACCGCCCGTGTTTATAAATACGCTGCACATTTTAAACGAACTACCCTCATTTGGAGCTGTTTTACAAGCATTGTGTATAAAGCATTTTCCTCCCACTGAAATATTAAACTGACTAATAATGTTAAAATGCTACTGCAGTGTGCTTGCAACTTTATTTGGTGCAATTAAGTATATCAGTAGTAGTAAAACGTTAGCCATCTCATTTTCATGTGTTACCCAGGGCATAGACTAATGCAATGTTAAATGTGGATATACTCGACGGTTGTATGCAATTTTTTAAGAACGTTACGATTGGAGTGTTTTTGTCAGCATTTGAAAGGTAACACGGTTTATGATAAGAGCCTTTTTTATCAAAAGCTGCTCCTTTAATTTTCAGTACCTTAAAGTTTTACTGTAAATCATCTGATTAATAAAAAAAAAAAAATCGAGGACATGTTGCCTCTACTTTGCAATTTAGTATATTTTATACTCTTTGATGTAGTGTAACCCCCACACATATTTAAATTTCAGTTTTAATAGCTACCTTCAGTAAAACGCAATAAAGCTCAATGTTCCTTCGTATACTTTTTCTGTTACTTTGAGGTAGATAAACGAGTTCAGGGAGGTCACTCTACCCCCGACTCTACGAGTACGTGACTTTCGGAGCGCTGCTGCTTACCACGACTCTATCTCGTTGTATTAAAAGCTATATTAGCTATTGCATTACAGCTTCTATTCTATTCCATTCTATTCTCTGTGGGGGTGTAAGTACCTGCACCTGGCTCTCTCGAGTGGAACCTTTGTGCATATCCCCAAGGTCTAAACTGCCTTCCTAATCTTGGACCATTTCCCACCAAGCTGGTCCACTGCGGGTTGGTGGACTCACATATCTAGATGTGCTAAATCTAGATATGCAGGTTTCCTCACGATGTTTTCCTTCACCGTAAGAACGATGGTATAAATTGTACTGAAGTTAAAAGAACTCATTGGTACATGTCAGCGCCGGGATTCGAACCCGCATCTCTTGCGTGAGAAGCGGGCGCTTACCCGACTGAGCTACCACCGCTCTACATTACGGCTTTCCCTCGTTAGTATTTTATCAATGTAGAGTACCTGCCCTCCAGCCTACATTTATTCGTTTTTCGTGTTCTTCCGACCCGACACGACGGCGAATAATTAACACCATCTATTAATTAACTCTTGAGTTTTTACAGCGAGGTCGCAGTGATTTGTTAGCCGAGCCGGCTGTTTCTTTGTGATATTTATAAAAAAACGAACGACGACCGAATGGCGTAGTGGTTAGTGACCCTGACTACTGAGCCGAAGGTCCCGGGTTCGATTCCCGGCTGGGGCAGATATTTGTTTAAACACAGATATTTGTTCTCGGGTCTTGGATGTGCCCGTAAAATGGCAATAGGCCCGCCTCCTATTACGAGTACATTGGGACTAACAGAACACTCTGGCGAAAAGTGCGTGCTGCAATGCACCTCTGCCTACCCCGCAAGGGAGTACATTAGTACAAGGCGTAAGTGTGTGTGTGTGTGTTGTGTGTATTTTTTAAAAAAAAAGTAAGTATTTTTAAAAAAAAAGGTACCGCTCTAAAATATTTATTTCAATTATTTTAATTCTCTTATCACTGCGCTCCAAGTTGAAAATAGTTCGGAAACGACAATGTTTTTTAAATATCTGAATAAATAATTATTAAAAATCATGGGTATTTTAATGTTGTAGAACAAAAGCGAATCAGTTAATTTTGATTAAGTACCTAATATACACAATAAGGTAAAATACATTTCCATGAATTCTTAAATAAACGAACTGGACAGAATAGAACAAAATAGAGTTAACCAGAGTCAATAGTAATTAATAGTTTAGAAGTCAAACAATTTACCGCCTATCTATGTACCCCCTCCCTTCTGGCCTTACCCCACCCCCTAGCATCTTCACTATCTGTCACTGATTAACTATAAAATAGTTCAGTCTGGGGTACCAAAACTTGACTGTTTTCAGGTAGATTTGTCACTCGATTGCATTGTGACTCATAAACGAAAAATACGAATAAATACCACTGAATCTCAAAATCTACAACTAAAAGATTTATTAATAGATATTATTATTATTAATAATGTTCATTAGTTAAGGCAACTAATAGGCCCATAGAAACATAAATTAAATGGGTATTATTCTTATCTTATACTCTTGCACTATCGGGGGATTTCATTGTCAAAAAGGAACTGTTTGAATAGTAGTAGAAGAAATACCAATTTATATTTAATAAATGAACTTTATTTACTTTTCAATAATGAATTCACAACTTTTTTACCACCACGCACAACAAAAACTTTGTTCAACACTGGCTCAGAGACAGCCCCTGCGATATGCAAAGGAAAATCGTTCCGACGTGGACCCAGCGGACACTTATTGGAAATGTGTTCATCCATTTGGAACAGAACGCTGAGTATGAATGGCATCCCCAATCGAACGAGAGATGAATTGAATCTTTGTTATGTTCAATCAAACATGCCATCAAATTTAGATACGAGGTTTTAGGTCACAAAAAATAGAATACAAATAAGGAATGGTATCGGTAGAAAGTCAAACGTGGTAATATCAACTATATCTATTGTTCTAATAACCGTGCTGTTATTAGAACAATAGATATGGTTTCTGGGCGTTTCCGTGCTTCGGACGGCACATTAAGCCGTAGGTCCCGGTTGCTGTTTCGGCAGCAGTCGTGAAGACTAGGCCTTCGGGCAGCTTGACAACATCTTACCCGACAATTCTCTCAGCACAAGCTTGCTTGTATCGGGGTCCACCAACCCGCAATAGGCCAGCGTGGTGGACTTGGCTTAAAACCTAAGGAGACCCGTGCCCTAGCAGTGGGGAAGTGATGGGTTGTGATGATGATAATTTCATGGTATATCCTTGAGTGTACATTCGTGTGGTAAAGTTATCGAATGATATAAAGTCCTGTGACTTCCGCAGTCGCTCTAGTTTCTCTAGTTAGCGAGGAAATGCGCGAGTAACCTAATTATATTCCTGTTAAATAACTGTTGCTTTGCTAATAAATGCTAACTGTAAATAATATTTTAAAATTTTATGAGATCGAGTAGAAGTTAAGTAAATATAACAAAAGAATCATAAACACGGCGGTGGTAGCTCAGTCGGGTAAGCACCCGCTTCTCACGCAAGAGATGCGGGTTCGAATCCCGACACTGACATGTACCAATGAGTTCTTTTAACTTAAGTACAATGTATACCATCGCTCTTACGGTGAAGGAAAACATCGTGAGGAAACCTGCATATCTAGATTTAGCACATCTAGATATGTGAACCCACCAACCCGCAGTGGACCAGCGTGGTGGGAAATGGTCCAAGCTTAGGAAGGCAGTTTAGACCTTGGGGATATGCACAAAGGTCCCACTCGAGAGAGCCAGGTGCAGGTACTTACACCCCCACAGAGAATAGAATAGAATAGAATCATAAACACGTCTACGATAAAATAATGTGTAAAACATTTCTAGGAAGTGTCTTTGTACAGACTTATTTGATGCCTCAAGTAAAAAAATATATAAGTATTACTTAAAACATAAAATAAATATTATAACATTTATAGATCGCTCGGAAATTCCAGTCCATTGAATCTACTTAAGCGTTTTCACTCTGTGGAAAAGAAGAAATGCTTTTAATAAAAGTAATTTGGGTACAATAATTACTCCATTTGCATAATTTCGTCTAAAGATAAATCACTATGGTTTTCTGCTTAGTGGTTAAAAGGCTTTCGGGTAATTTTAAGTAATTAACTCATCCAGAAATGTTCCAATTCTTTTTTATTCTTCTTTATATTTTAACGGTTTACTGAAAAAGTGACGTTATAAGTTTGGAGCCACAGTGATTGTCTGACAAATTGGTGAAATTATTTAGCTTTCACAGATCGTAAATGCTTGTAGAGGTAGTCGTATTCTTAAACAAAATGTAGAATAAGGCTATTGCACTTACATTTCATAAATACATGACTGTGTTACACATGATAGATTAAAAGAACTCTATTCAATACAACAGGGTTCCTAATTACTATTGTTATCCTATAGTCACAACTCTCACAACAAAGTTGTTGTGTCATTAAAAGATAAATTTTTCAGGTCACTAAATCAGATTTAGAAAAAAATCTTTCAATTTTTTGTGTCCATTGTACCGAACAAAATACCTAAGCGGATTTCCTGTTGGAACCGCGCCACCGCCGGATCCATTGCAATCGACACGGCGAGGCAGCCTGCGGCTGGTAACTGAAGGGGTACTCTAGCTTCACACAATACCGGCCAAGTGCGAGACGGACTAGCGCACGAAGTTTTCCGTACCATTATCTATAGAGGGTGTTACAAAAAGGGTATACTAAGCCGAAACCTACATGTGCAAACTCCATAGTAAAAAGTCACGTGACCAACAAAGTTTCTATGGAAAATTATTTTTTTTCTGCTGCACATGTAGGTTTCGGCTTAGTATACGTTTTTTGCAACACCCTGTAGATCTATATCTCCAGGCGTTCCCGAAATACTGGGTCTTGACAGCCAGACATACAGACAGATGGACAACAAATTGATCCTATAAACGTTTAGTTTTTAGTTTTTGAGGTACATACGGATCCGTAAAATAAACCAACAAGAGCTTTAATGCAAGCAAAATGCAAGCCGTATGTTTTCAGAGTCGTTTTTATCACAGCACCGATTCGAAACTTAATCGTTTATCGGTAAATTTTGTAAGCTACACTGACCCTCCGTATGTGCACCTTTAGATTAGACCGCGTCCACAATCGCAATACAGTAAAAACGCTCTCAAAAGATAAGCTGCAACGTTTTTTGAGGTAAAAAGATAACACAGGGAAGAAAGCGGTTAGAAAAAATGTTTGTGTATCACGCCTCTTTCTCTTGGTTTTGAAACATAGAGCAGATTTTTTATCATTTTTAAAGAATGTGAGTTAAAGTTTTATTTTTCTTTTTTGTAATACTAAACTGTATTTTTAATTATGATTATTTCTATGTTTTGTTATGTGCCTAACAAGTGTTGAGCATGTCTGTAATTGGTACATGTTATTGATAAGTACCTCTCTAACCTTTTTTTTTATAAGTGTATTGTAACATGTACTGTTGATGTGCCTTATATAAATAAATAAATAAATAAATAAATAAATCAATTATTTATTTTATAATGGTGGTTTACTATACTTATTTACCAATTTTGCAACACCTGTTCCTGTTTTATTACTCAAATAATAATTAGTAAGTAGGTACATAGAAACAGTTTTAAGTATTATTATTAACAAGAGCACATAAAACTGAGTTAACCCTTAATTCACTTCCTGAGTCCCTGGGACTCACATCAAAATTTCAAAATTCAATAATTGTAACGTTTGAGCGGCTAGTTTCTCCCCCGTCTCAGTACCTTCCTGAAGGGTCACGGTTAAGCCGGTGGCGAGAGGACGTGCGCCGGCGATGCGTATTTAGTGAGTTATTGCGTCGAGTGAGTCCCACGGACTCATACAAGTGAATTATGCTATATTTATTTTATTAAATTTAATTTTCGAATGTTGCTTATTTGTCGTTATTACTGATATAAATCATATTTTTTATATGCTTTTAAGATATATTTGTATGGATTGGCAAAATTAATCGAAAACAAGTTAATATTAATAAATCTAAGGACACGCCTGCACATAACTCGTCTGCCACACAAAGTTCGCTGCTCGATTTCATCTATCATGAAAAAAGAGATTCCTGGAGATGCGAGCAATCCTGAATCTAAAGATATGTAATAAAAGAAAGTACTGCTGTCTGTTCCATTACAAAAAGAGAATATAAACTGCATTTCTATGTACCAAATGTACAAAACCCATATGTTTGGCCTGCTCAAAAAATGTATGCTGACGTTGCCTGTAAGCAGTGGCAAAACCCATTGCACGTTTTTTATTTTTGTATTAGAGCATACATTTTTGCTTTTTTATTTTTGGTTTGTATGTCTTTAAGAGTCAAAAAAACGTAAAAACATATATTTGTTACGAATATTTGATAATTTTTTAGAGGTTTTAAAATACCTCTGTTTTTTAGGCTCATAAAATTAGTTTCTTTAATTTTGGAGAGGATCTCAGAAGTATGTCCAGTTTCGTTGCTTTTTTCTAGTGCATTAATAAGTACTGAATAACATTATTACATATTTTTTTGAAAAAAATATGTTTTATTTGAGTAACCCACACTTACAAAATATATGAGTCCCAGGGACTCATACAAGTGAATTACGTTAGTAAATTTCACGAAGTGAATTAAGGGTTAACCAACTTCCGTTGCGTTAAATGCGTAGTTGTCGTCAACAAGCAAAGGACAAATAAATATGTATGTTCTCGGTTAACAAAATCTAACTCCTCATAAAGTTTGAACTTCCGCGGAAATCTAGTTGGGACGGAATCCAAAACTATATTGCTTCCGGGAAATTTAATAGCTAAATCTATATTAATTGCCAAAGGTTTTGTTTTCTACTCTCGTAAAATAATTAATAATATAATATAATATGTGGGGACATCTCACACACGGTCTGCCTAGCTTGGGGTCGGATGAACCTGTGTTATGGGTATCGGACAAATACAAATACAAATACAAAATATCTTTATTGGTAACAAAAGGTAAATCAATTAAACAAAGTTGTTGGAATCACCTTTTAAGCATGCAATGCCTGTAGCAGGTGACTCCGCTCTTCTATAGCATAACATAATATAAGATGATTTTAAAGTTAATAATTAAAACATAGTTTTTAATAAACATAACAATGTGTGTGTGTGTTTTGTGTGTGTGTGTGTGTGTGCGTGTGTGTGTGTGTGTGTGTGTGTGTGTGTGTGTGTGTGTGTGTGTGTGTGTGTGTGTGTGTGTGTGTGTGTGTGTGTGTGTGTGTGCGTGTGTGTGTATGTATGTGTGCGTGCGTGTGTGTGTGTATGATTTAAGCAGTAGTTATTTATTAAGTTATTGTATGCGATTCAATAAGTATTCTGTGTCTTCAAAGTTTAGTGGTTGTAACCAGTTAATAATTGTCTTCTTACATTCATGAAAAGGCTTATTATAAATGTCCAATTCTTTATCCAGCTTGTTATATAGGTACGCAGACCGTGTTGGGAACTGTGCGATTGCAAAAGTAGTTTTTGTTATAGGAATGGTTGCCAAGTTGTATTTTCTCCTCTTTGTTAATATTTTTGCATCAAAATCAATATTTTTGTGTTTTTTAAGTACAATTTGGAGAATGTACAGTTTTCTCACAATTTATTTGTAAAGCATACTAGTCGGGAACCTTCTTTTTTTAAAATACATTATTTTTAAAAGGCCACGCTGGGCTCTTTCCAAATCCAGGAATTTGGTCTTTCCTGCTCCACCCCAGACTGGAATACAGTACACTAAGACAGATTGCACCAAAGCCAAGTATATTGTGGTAAGTAGGTCATTATTTTTTAATTCCGGTGATTTGGGTGGTGCAATGTGCCTCAGTGCCCTGAATATCCAGCTGAGCTTTCTGACCCTACATGCGACTTGATCTAGGTGAGGGTGCCATGATAATTTGTCATCTAGAATAACTCCAAGGTACTTAATTTGTGAAACTTTCTCCAACTTGGGACAGTTACAATTAGGTGTAGAACTGCTTTCACAGTCGTGTATTCGGATGTTAAAGTCACTGTCCGGTTGGCGACGATTATTTATACTAAAGCACATATAATTAGATTTAGAAGCATTTAGTGAGAGGAGATTGTTTTTTAGCCATTTTCCTATACTCTTCAATCCAATTTCAGCATCTATTTTAATGTTATCCCACGATTTACCAGTGAAAACTACAGCAGTATCGTCTGCGTAGGAAAATACTTTTGCTCCGTTTATTTTCATATTACATAGGTCGTTGATATAGATCAAGAATAATGTAGGACCTAAAACGCTGCCCTGTGGGACACCATATGACACTTGGACGTCATCACTGATACAATTTCCTAATTTAACTTTTTGTTTCCGATCTAAGAGATAATTTTTTAAGAGCATCAGTGGTGTGTCTCTTATACCAATTGATTCTAATTTCTTTTCAAGGATGGAGAAAGAGACGGTGTCGAAAGCTTTTTTGAGGTCCAAAAATACTCCTAAACATCTGTAGCCAGCATCTAATTGTTCTGTGACCAAAGTGCTTAAGTCAGTTATGGCATCTTCTGTTGATTTACCTCGTTGAAAACCATATTGTGAAGGAGATAAGATATTAAATTTGCTGAGATAATTTAATAGCCGAACGTTAAGCAGTTTTTCAATTATTTTAGAGATAGCAGGCAGAACAGATATAGGTCTGTAGTTACTTACATCGTCACTCTCTCCACCCTTGAAAATTGGGGTAATAATGGATGCTTTAAGAGCTGTCGGGAATATACCTTTTTGGAAACATAGGTTAGCAAGATAAGTTAAAATAGGGACAATTTCATACCTGGCATATTTTAGAAATTTTATTGGAATGTTATCCCAACCTGGAGCACTATTTGATTTGAGATTTGTTAATACGTCATCTACCTCACAGTTGTCAGCATCTAGGAGCACAAAAGAATTTGCCATCTTTGGGAGATCGTCCAGTAATTTCTCTGTAGCGTTATCTGTCAGTGACTTTATATTCTGTGCTAGGTTTTTCCCAATGTTAGCAAAGTAATTGTTTACCAAGTTTGCAGAGTCTTTAGGTGATAGGCATTTATTTATTAGGTCTGTGTCTGTATTTTTGTTTTTATTTGTATAAGTTATTTTTTTAATATTTTGCCATAATTTTCTATTGTCGTTTACCGATTTGGCTAATGTTTCCCTGTCGTGTTTTCGTTTTAGTTTTTTTATAAGATTATTACAGTAATTTCTGTATCTACAGTATGTAATTTTTAGAACATCATTATGCGGATCGTTTTTTGTTTGTTTTTGCATTTTGTTTCTATTTTTAATGCAGCGCAGAATACCTGTAGTGATCCAGGGCTTTATGATTCGTTTGCTTTTAGGAATTGTAACTATTGTAGTGTTATTCTGTATTGCAGAGTGTATTTTATTAATTAGAGCGTCCGCTACTTCGTTTGGATCGATTTTTAGTAGTAGTTCAGATAAGTGTTTAAGTTGTAAATCTTTAAGAGCGTTCTCATAGTTTAATTTCGTCTGAGATTTGACTGCCTTTTGTTTTTTATGAAATTTTGATATAGAAAGAAATGTTGTAAAATGGTCAGTTATAGAAGTGTGTATTATAGCAATAAATGCCTTCTCGTTATTTTTCAATTTAAGCATGAAATGGTCGAGGCAAGTTTTTTTTCGCGTCGCGAAAGTATGTCCTGCATGAATTCCAAAAGATGATAGCATATTGAGATAGTTTATTTTATTGTTGTATTCATATGTTGACAGATGATATATCTACACAAATACATAGATAGATATCAACACCCAAGACCCGAGTACAAATATCTGCCTTTAAACATATATCTGCCCCAGCCGGGAATCGAACCCGGGACCTTCGGCATAGCAGTCAGGGTCACTAACCACTACGTCTAATTAATAATATATACAGGCTGTATTTTTTACCAATTTCAAAAGAGGGTGCCCGATGCCTAGCCTAGTGGTTATCACCGACCAGCTAAGAGTAGCTACCTAATAAAGGTTCCATCCCCGCATTGAGATCATACGCTGAGTCTTCCTGCCCTGGGTGCCTCTTGCTTTAATCAGTAAACGCTACACCGTTAAATCATTGTGGATGGAGACACTGACTGTCTTGCAAAAAATATATACTTAAAGACTAGAAATAATGTATAATCTCTTACAGACAACCAACCCAAAACAATAACAAAGTAGATTTGCCTAGATAGGTATTTTGTCTGACCTTCAATCGACAATCTGATTTCATCAGTCCAAAGTTTGCCATGCACAGAGGCTTTTTCTGCTTAGTAGATTTACTAAAAAACAAACTAAAAATACCTCCAATCGTAACCTTTTGGAGTCCATTACATTACACGAGGTCTATTAACGAAAGCTAAAATAACGCTTTGCCCCCAGAAAAGCTTTCATTGAAAATAAAAAGCTCCAAATGCTAGTGAGCTTCCCTACAGGGTCTATTTAAAAAGCTCGGGGCCCACAATGAGCTTCTTAAACTGTGCGACTCAACAACAAAGAGGACACTGAAAGGAGAATTAAACTTTGTAGTCTGGTGAATTTGGTGAACCTTTGGTGGTCTAAAGTTATTTTTAAGAGTGTCGGTGACAAACACTATATTGTTGCCTTGTTCCTAACATAGAACAACGCGGACTCGGGTGTACCCTCGGGAAGCGTCATAGCGATCTTTCTTGATACAAAAAAGTCTGCCAATTTTTGCGGGGGGAAATTTTACCGTTTACCTTGATTATGTCTCATGGGACATGTCATTATGAGTTTTAATTCCCAGCAATAAGGGTTATGTGAAGTGACATTTAATAATGAACACAGTGTCGTCATTTTTATTGCCAATGGATGTAACAATTATCGATAAGTATTATCGATGAATTCTAGAACATGGGTTGGAAATAATAATTATAAATGATTTAAATTATGAATTAAACGAAGCATTTATTTATATAACTATGTATTAATTATATTATACTCACTAACTTTTGTAACTATCATCACGACCCATTTCGTCCCCACTGCTGGGGCACGGGTCTCCTTTCAATGAAGGAAAGGTTTTAGGCCTAGTCCTAGCTTGTGCTGGAAAAGTTATTGGGTCACTTACCCAACCCTTAGGCAACCCGACTGTCAGATGTTTTCAAGCCGCCCGAAGGCGGCTCTGACTATGCTTAACGACTGCTGCCGGAGCAGCAACCGGGACCCACGGCTTAAAGTGCCGTCCGAAGCACGGAAGCGTCCAGAAAAGAACCACTTGAAATCGGTCACCCATCCAATGGCTGACCGTGCCAGTTGTTGCTTAACCTCAGTAATCAGTTACGATCACTGAAGCCCGCTCGACTACGGACGCTTTGTAAGATATGAAAGAAATATTTCGCAAAATAAAATAAATTGTGAGATCCTTTAACTATAAAATAAAAAAAAATAAAAAAATCTTTATTTCCTTAACAATGTTTAGGCAAATTAATCAGTAATAAATGGAATCACCTTTTAAGCATGAAATGCTTGTGCCAGGTGATCCCGCTCCTTCATAACATCATTTATAAGTGCTAAGGTACAAATTATTGCTAAATAAAGATAGTTTACACAAAATAACAAGAAAAAGAAAACTTTTAACTATGACCTTTTTTGTCGATCAATACATAATAATACTTACTGGTACATCACTATTGCATTTTTTTTGAAATTGGTTGCTAGGCAACTGCTAATAACAATAAACCATGACATAATCTGTGATCAAATCCGGAATCCGGATATTCTATGAATTGAAGTTGTCATTTTAGTATGTAAACAAATCATTTTCTATGAAACGAACGCTTTGCCAACTAGATTGAGTCTAGTGGAAATTGAGACTGCAACTAGTTTTTATAAATCGGTGGGCCTTTCTGGCCTACCACCCCGGCAGAGGGGAACGTCTGCCTATTTCGTCTCCAGATCATTCATACTCAATGGTTCCTAAAATAAACTGTATTACAAAAAAAGAATTAAAATTTTATTTTACCACCTTATGTTTCCTTTTTTGGCCTTTGCCTTTGATGGTATAATCGGGTTCCCCTCATCTGGCCTAATCTTTATTGCCCAAAACTCGTTTGGCATAACTCGTATGGTCTAAACTTTTTTGGTCGAATCATCGCTTTGTCAAGACTTATGTGGCATAAGACTCGTTTCGCATAAAACTTTTTTGGCACAATCTTGAAACACCTAAAGGCTCGTTGACACAGTGCGAGCTGCTGCCTGGCCAGTAGACAGCTACTCGGTTTGTGTACTCGTACGCCAGTAGCTCGGTTCGCCTTTGCTGTCTACACGCCACCCAGTCCCAGTCCGAGTCGAGTGGCGGCGTAGTAACACAAAAAACACGAGTTCTACTCACAACTGTCTAGCTGGCACTGGTGAGCTACTGCCGAACGCGTCCAAACGATGCGAGCGACGGCCGAGCCGCTGTCATGGCGAGTTGCTGCCGGGCGAGCAGGCGAGTGAAAACAAAAAATGTTGAAGTAACTCGAATGCGAGCTACTGACCAACTCGCACGTACGAGTTACTCGTAAGCTTTGATTATATACAACCCTAGATTCCCCTTAGAAGAAGCCATTGCTGCCATACATAAACTGGGGCAATACTGCCCCCGTTACAAATTTCGCTCTACAGTGTCTATTGTGCCATAGCCGGTGCTACACACATTTGACAGTTGGCATTAATTTCGATTTTGTCCTTTTAAAATGCGTGTATGTGCTTTAAACGTGTGCAGAAATTACAAAGGTCGACTAAAAACGACACACAAGGTCACCTACCATCTGTAAGTAATGTATTAAAATAAATAATTTAAGAAATTAAATATTGATATAATTTTCGTCGGTGTTGCCAGTTTTTTCTTGAAAATAAATATACCAAAAAGTGAGTATAATTTATATTAACCGCTTGAATGTCCTGTCGACACCCGGTCGACATGACAAGTGTCCATAAATTGTTTCGTGATTGGATTCTTAAAATTGAAATTAGGCACATACCTACCTTGAATACATTAATAATGGATGGAATTTGCAAATCCTACGCATTTATTAAAATCATTTTTTTTCTGCGTTTCTATGGTTGTTGGTTTTGCAATTTACGAAAACGAGAAACTTTTGGTATTCTTTTGTCAACTGTATACCTAGATCATATCTGTCTAAATATTCGTGATAGTTTCCGGTGAGGCGAAATTGTATTCGACAAAACGTAAACTTTTACACAACTAAATATCTAACATAATTTACTATGGGTACCAAAGGTAATTTTATCACTAACAGCTTAAATTCTAATACACGTACATATACATATTATCAGGATACCGAATGATCCCATTATACGAAGCAAATTGATAGAAATAATTAGAAAAAGCAGCGGAGAGGACTACTGGAAATCAGCAACCTGCTTAATAGTTTACCTCAGGATATAGGACAAGAGCCTATATTATACAGGGTGTTGCAAAATTGGTATACTAAGCCGAAACCTACATGTGCAGCATGGTATATCTAAGCCCGAAACTGAAATAAGAATTTGGAAATTCGCGAAAAAAATAATTAATTTTCCATAGTAAAAAGTCACGTGACCAACAAAGTTTCTGTGGAAAATGAATTTTTTTTTCGCGAATTTTCAAATTCTGATTTCTGTTTCAGTCTTAGGTATACCATGCTGCACATGTGGGTTTCGGCTTAATATACCCTTTTTGCAACACCATGTATAAATTTAAAACTAAATTTAAAAAAAATATTTTATATTTAACCTACCTTGATATAAGTTAATCTCAGAATAAAAGTTATTATTTGTTGTGATAATACCAATTATGTACAAAAATACCTACTTAAGTAATTTGTTTTGTATAAAAAGACTCCGATCCCACAGACAAACTGTATATTAACAGTTTTGTGGGACACATAAAACTACAATTATTATACAACATATTGTTTTTCGAACCCGACAAACTTTAAGGGGGATTCTACGAGTAATTTATCGAGAAAAAACTCCCATATGTGGGGTCAAATCTCTTGTATAGATACTAAAATTTTAAAGTTTAGATACTAAAATTTTTCTTCTTCTTCATAGAAAATCATATCTCGAGATTTAGACGCCTTACGGACATGAAATAAAATGCTTTTATGCGCAAAAAGTCATCTCTATCCAAAAAAATATCCACAACTGCTAAAAAGTTACATAAAATAAGTTAAAAGCAACTAATCTAACAGTTTTGACAAAAAAAATACAGAAAAAAATTACATTTACTTGAATAACTATGAAAATGGCCCCCCTTTGACGGTATTTTTACATAAAAAAACTAGATTAGGTGCTTGTAACTTATTTTATGTATCTTTTTAGCAGTTTTGCATATTTTTATTCGATAGAGATGACTTTTTGCGGATAAAAGTATTTTATTTCATGTCCGTAAGCCGTTTGAATCTCGATATATAATTTTTTATGAAAACTAATGATCTAAAACTTTAAAATGGTCGCCATTTCTAGAATATTGAGATTAAAGTTTGTCGGGTTCGAAAAACAACACATTGTATATGTGAACCTAATAAATAAATAAATTATTGAAATTCCACATTCCAGGCATTATTTTTATTACCAGCGGTGGTAACCCATTAGGGTGAGTCGGATAAATCATAATGTTAACGATATTACCTAATTTAAATTTCCCTAAAAAATATCACCACATTATTATGATTTTTCTACCAACTTAGTAGAATTTTCTTACGTTGCCACATTTTTTCATGTACTCAATGACATGACAGGAGGGAATGACAGTACAGTCACGCACAAAAGTAATAAAATATTGGCCTGTTTACAATGTAGGCGATGTATGGGATGAGTCCGTCTAGGGTTGTAAATGGTCGAAGCTCGTAAGTTACGTCCAAACAGTGCGAGTTACTGCAGTGCAGCTACTCGGAAGGCTGACTCGTACGCTAGCTCGCACTGTGTAAACTAGCCATAAGTCGCGTTTGCTCAAATTTATGTTCGTATAGGTATAATTTTGTTTTTCGTAATATATTAATAAATAATATATTAAGTAGGTATGTAGTAAATGTACAAATTGTGATATTTTTCTTCTACATCCCGAAAATCCCGATATTGAATGATCAAAATATCGAAATTGAATGACCATTATAATTATTACAAACGCCATCAAACCCCATGGGATCGAAACCTAGAGATAGGTGCGAAGACGAGCAAAGCGAGGAGGAGCGTGTTAGGTGCACATGTTTGTCAAAAGCAAAGCGGAGCGCAGCGAAGCGGAGCGGAGCGTTTCCCACATAGGTAGCGGAAACAATACATGTCTTCAGTTTGCGCTATTTTGGGAGAAGCTCCGTCAAAGTTAAAGCCAAACGAATATAATAACTTTATAACCTATGCTATGCCATATCATTATTAGGCTATTCAAGATTTGGCCATACCATTATTAGGCAAAACAAGATTATGCGAAATAAATTTTGACTATACGAGATTTATGCCATACGGTTTTCGGCGAAACGAGACTTTGACTAAACGTTACTATGCAATACGAGATTAGGCAAATAAATCTTAAAAAAGGTAGAACCGGTATAATCAAATAGCACGAATCACAAGACTTTAATGGTAAGACACAATGTTTGTTTAGCACCCGTATAGAGATACCTAGGTATCCATACATAATGTATAACTAGCAATACAATGCAATTATGGCTGTATTTCGGTCAATTCTAATTTTTCTGTCTAGACCACCTGAAAAAAGTATCTCACCCTATACATACACGAAAGGTCACACAAAACAAGTATAGCATGATTAGAGCAAACAATGTTTACGGCGAACGGCACTGTGCGTATTTAATGCCAAAACTTATTAATAAAATGGACCAAAATATTAGAAATCTAATTACACCGAAAAATATCAAGCACAAAATAAAATCATACTATATATCATTACTTTAACTTAACACTGTTCGAATATGCACCAACTATCTTGTATGTTTGGCTGATGGTTTATTATTCAACTACCCACTATTGTACTTATTTAATTAACGTGTAATATTAAATAAGTTTGTCTATTGTATAAAATATAAATAAGTATAATTAGTTATTAAGTACCTAATTACGTAGAATGATTCATCACGGACAAATCTCTGTGATTTTTGTGATGCAATGATATAAGTAATCAATAATTCTGTAAAATAATTTGATAAATAAAATAATAATAAAAAAAATAAATAATAATAAGTAAACTCCACTTCGTCTCGAGCTGTTAGCGTATTGTAGAACCTTATTCGGAGATCATTTGAGACTAAAATTGGTCAATAACGACTTTTCCAACATTTAGTACCCAGTTTCAATAACACATCAAGAAAAACACCGTATGTACCTAAACAGATTAGGTAGCTACATTTTTTTACATACTTTATACATAACTATCTATTTCCACGAGCTTTCACTTTAAACTCAAAAATTAGTCGAGTCATTTTCTCGTGAAAGAGTAAACACGCATTATGTATCCATATTTTATATAAACTTATATTTTTTAAAGTTAAAAATGTGTGACTATTATACCTATAGACCGAAAAAAGCGCTCCATAGTGGACAAAACCGTTGATAGAATCCAATGGCTTTGAGATAAGGATTTACACTGCAGCAAAGCCCAGAGGCGAAGCGTCGTGGAAACTGTGAACGTAAATAATGCTTTACCGAAACACACACCTTTTCCGTTATATTGTTTCACACCTTCTGTCATGGCTACGAGAACATATTTAGTATTGTCACGGCTTCTACGATATCCTTACTCTAGAGAGGCTTACTATAGGTAAATAAAAATAAAGCTCTGGCACTTATATATACTTCTATATCTATGTTCAATTTTTTATTTAATAAAATTGTCGTTAAATACGAAGCAACGATACTACATAATCCATACTGATTGGCATGTGAGTGAAAGACGTTACTACCTATTCTATTCTATTCTATTCTCTGTGGGGGTGTCAGTACCTGCACCTGGCTCTCTCGAATGGAACCTTTGTGCATATCCCCAAGGTCTAAACTGCCTTCCTAAGCTTGGACCATTTCCCACCACGCTGGTCCACTGCGGGCTGGTGGGTTCACATATCTAGATGTGCTAAATCTAGATATGCAGGTTTCCTCACGATGTTTTCCTTCACCGTAAGAGCGATGGTATACATTGTACTTAAATTCAGAAAAGAACTCATTGGTACATGTCAGCGCCGGGATTCGAACCCGCATCTCTAGCGTGAGAAGCGGGTGCTTACCCGACTGAGCTACCACCGCTCCCTGTTACTACCTATATACATATTATTATGAATCTGAATTACTAAAATAGCTCTCTTTCCAACTATACTCGCTTAAATATCACTTTAAAACTCATATAAAATAGATAGTTTCTGAAATCTCCGTCACTATTATGCGAAATGTGCAGTCGTTAGGGAATCACGTCGCTTTACAAAATACAGCAGCTTTTATTTCCTGTTACCAAAAATATAGTAACTTTAAAAATTAATACGCGTTTAAAATTTGGTTCGCCGTAATCGTATTTTATGTCGATTATACTTCTAAGGTGAACGGAAGGGCTAGCACGGAGCGCATTTAAGACGTGACAAAAGTTCTCCGTCGCGCTCGCTCTTGAGGCTGCGCGATGTGAGTGAGCGCGATGCAAAACTTATGTCACGTCTTAAATGATCCGCGTGCTACTCGCCCATATCGTGGTAAAAAAATTAGCCAGTTAGATTTAGCATCAGTCGCTGCCTCTAAATGCCGTGCCATGCCGTGCTCGGGCCTAGTGCGGTTTGATTGTGCAGGTGGAAAGAGAAGTTACTTCAAAATTACCATTGTAAACAACTTATGGAAATTCGTAAAAAGCGTTTTTTTTCCCATACTAAAGTCACGACGACGCCAAAAAAATATCTATGAAAATGCAAAAAAAACGCGGATTTTCATACGTCAGACCCATTTACAAACGAGCCGTCTCTTTCAGGTCATTTTATTATTCCAAACGTAGGCGTACGTATTAATTTCCTCCATTCTAACTTGAGTTATTAAACATTTAATTAAATTCTTAATCTGATCTTTCCACTTTTGCTCTGTGTTTTTATGTAACATCAATGAGTTTTTCATTTTCATTTTGCCAAGATCTTGGAGAAGAAGATTACAAAAATACATGATTGTGCTGACGACTACATTTTTCTTAACAAATAGGTATACTATTTCTATAAAAATAAATACATATTATTCAAGATATAGGTCCTTTTATTACATTCTGGTAGTTAAAAATTCAGCCAATCAATTCAATACTCAAGTTCTGTTTAGCTGAACGAACTCAGGTGTGAAACTGATAGTCAGTCTACTAAACTCACCGCTAAAGTCGTGTACTTCTTTCATAAAATATTTAATCGCAGCAGAAGTCAGCCCCGAGGTGCTTATCTACTTAGAAGTTGTTTAACATTGTAAACAATTAGTGCCGTTGAAAATTGGACCTAAATTCCGGCGTTTTAAGCGAAGTTTTTGAGTGAAAGCGGTTTTTCATGTGTCGCCAACGGAATTTCAGCGACGAATCGAATTAGGCACTTGAGCGCTCGCTCTAGACTGAGGTAAGCTCTTTTGTGTTATTGTACCAGCCAGGGGCACTACTGCAAATGGCATATACCACACAAACTTTTTATTTTCAAATGAAAAAAGGGTACTTATTTTAGAAGTTTTTCTTTCTGTTAATATAAACTATTTTTACTTAATACAATGTAATAAAACATAGGCCATGTTAGTTAAAAGTTGCATTCGACGCGCCTTGCTCACCACCCTAACCATCCTAACTAATATTATAAATGCGATAGTAACTGTGTCTGTCTGTCTGTCACTCTTTCACGCCAAAACTACTGAACGGATTTGAATGAAATTTCCACGGGAATACTTTTTAAGGCGAAGCGAAGCTCGCGGGAACAGCTAGTCACTAATAAAACTCCGCCTTTTCTCCGACATGTCAGGAGGTAATTGCATAAAGTTTGTGCAATAAAAATTGCCAGTAAAAGTGAACAAATATTTGCAGTAGCCGACTTGCATCGTTAAACTGCACTAAACGTTTGCCGCCGGTTCGGATCGTAAGCTATGAGACCGTAAATGCGCGAACAGATTTATGAGCTCACGGTGAAACGATTATGCTTAAAGCCGGGTCCACATTTGTGCCATTTCCGCGTATCAGATCTCCGTATCGTAGCGTGTATCATGATTGAGAGTTTAGACGCAAATATTCTAATGGATATTACTTCAACCTAGCGAATTGCCGGCGCCGAGGCTCTGATATGGATGAGTCCGATAAGTGCAGGTATTACTGAATCATGTAACAAAAGGCATTTTCCAAATAGGGTAATGATAGATATCGCGTTGATCAAAGATAATTTTTTTCACAGCAGTAATTTTTTTGTCTCCTAACACCCATAGGCCGATCTGAAATGAAGGAATCTGCTCCGTTATTATAATGTTATTTATTGTAATCATTAATACAGCAAATATTGCGCTGATAGGAGATGGAGCCGGAAGGACTACTCTAGCTTAGCAAAAAACGAAAGCCTTCTATGAGATAAAGTAGTAAGCCCGGCAGGGCTCCTAAGATATTGTTTTTATAAACTAGAGTGACCCCTTAGGCTATTATTTTGGCAATGCATTAGTCAGAAAACTAGAACTGGGCCGTCCTCACGCTTCCATTCACTCGTCGTATTCGAAGCAGTTAAAGTAAAGTAGGAGGTGGCTGGAGTAATGCCAAACTATCGTCGAGGCATCGACTTAATAGAGCCCCGACTATCGAATATAACATAAACAATCGCGCCCATAATACTTACCTGCCCTCTAGTACGGGTTTTTCTATTTATAAAAAAGAAAAAGTTTACGTTTTCTCCTGTCATCTGCATACATTATCTGTAAAAAGTTTCATGATAGTTTCCATTAGAGGCGCCACTTAGTATGCGAGAAAACGTAAACTTTTATAGTTTTCGACAAATCATCAAACCTGTACTAGACCTACTGACAGCTAGTATAGAGATTACTGCAATGCATTTATCGTGATGCCGTCTAAAACGTATATAAAAGTTTCAGAACAGGTATAAGCAACCGAAACGAATTTTTTAACTGAATTAACAACCACGGTTTAGTTTGTTTTGGAATCGTACCTTCTTGACGCTTTTTATCTATCGAAGGAATATATATATATATTTCCCATATAGTTTACAATTGAAATATAAATTAAAAATTAAAATATAAATTAGTATCACATAATACAGTCAAATAATATAAAAAATAAAAATAACTTATAATTATTGCATTTAGGTACACAGAATACCTACGTACTATTTAGGGTGCTTTTCCACCAGAGATGTGCTATGCAGCTATGCTGCGAAGATGTGATATCTACGCTACGAAAATATGTGACCGTTTCCACCAATACTACGCTAGGTAGCTGTGCGAGGAAGATGCGCTACGAAGATGCGCCGCCGCAAAGTAGCTGTGCGAGAAAGATGCGCATCTCGAGCTATGCTATGTATCGATAGTAGGGAAACGACGGGGGCGGCGGCGCCATAGCTACACCACTCGCGATGGTCCATAGCACATATCCATAGCACGCATCCATAGCACACATTAGTGATGTAACGAATATTCGCATTCGCATTCGCATTCGCGAATATTCGCATGTTTTTGGATATTCGCATTCGCATTCGCATTCGCAAGATTTTGTGAGAATGTTTTGCGAATATCTGTACTTATTAACAAAAACTATTTGAAAATAATGGTAACTAGGTTAACAATATCTAAATCCATTCGCCTACTTATAACTTTTTTATTACAAGTTACCCTCTTAATCACATTTCCAGTCTCACTTTATCATTTGGTATTATTTAAGTATTTACTTTGGGAAATGAAACTCAAGATGTTAATAGTTTCATAAGACATAAAACTCTTTAAACAAACAAAAAGCGTATTTTGACAGTATACAGGGTTATTAGCAAGTAGACCTGATCCTTTCAGGAGGTGACCTGAACATTTCCAGTCGATTGAACCCTATAATGCAAAATCCGAAACTTAACCATTTCTAAGATATTTAATATTTAAGTTTTTTTAAAATTACAAAATGTTATGCTTTAAACCGAAAAAAAACTAGCCATATTTCATTTTTTTTTAGTTGTTTCAATAATTGTTAATGAAATATGCATTATTTGACTGAAATTAGACACAATACCTCAAAATAATTAAACATAAAAAAAAATAAAACGTAAAAAGAAATAAGTTAAATTAAAAAAGAATATCATATGTAAATTTTTTGTACACTTCAACTTAAAAACGTTTTCAATTTATAAGCTTTCAAATAGTTAAGATATTTCAGTATCAAATCGATTTTGGTATCACCAAGATATGGCCAAAACAACCAGCACAGGCTGACAAAATTGAATAGAAAAACTAACAAGATTAGCCCAATTTAAAGGTAAAAAGTGTGATTGTTTTCAGTCCTGTTGACTTTAGTATGGAAACCCCTATTGAGTTTTCTCCGCCTTCTCTGGTTGTTTTGCCCATATCTTAGTGATACCCAATCGATTTGATATTGAAATATCTTATTTGAAACTTGTAAGCTGATAATGTAAAAAAAAATTAAATATCTTCGAAATGTTTAAGTTTCGGATAATGCATTGCATAGGTTCAATCGACTGAAAATGTCTTCCTCTATCACCTCTTGAAAGGATCTGGTCTACTTACCAATAAACCTGTAGTTTTAGAACAAGATAGTCATAGATTTAAATACGTTTAAATGTTTCGTGTAAGTGGTCCTCAGAAACCGCACACAGTCGCAGTTTGTTACTACTTTTATAAAAAACTGCGACTAGTATTGGCTAGTTTGATTCGTATTCTGATTCGCCTAGAACGTAACGTACCTCGTTCAGTACGAGACTGCCACTAAACCATAGAAATGGCTCCAAATTTGAACACAAACTGAATATTCGCATTCGCATTCGCATTCGCGAATGTCGATATCAGATATTCGCATTCGCATTCGCATTCGCGAATGTCCAAAAACAAACATTCGTTACATCACTAGCACACATCCATAGCACGCATCATTCCATACAAAAAACATATCTTAGTTGAATCCGTTTCCACCAGTGCTAAGCTATGTGCAAAAATAATTATGATTGGTGGATATCAAACGCATCCATAGCATCGTAGCATAGCACATCTCTGGTGGAAAAGCACCCTTACGGTTAGCGTCCTGCTGCACAGAGCGCCAGTGCGATTGAATAGGACTCGTCACATCATCGCAAATGTTTTTGAGGATTGCGTTACTTGCTCACCAGTGCATTGCTCCCCTACTACATAATCCATACTGATTGGCATGTGAGTGAAAGACATTACTACCTATATACATATTATTATGAATCTGAATTACTAAAATAGCTCTCTTTCCAACTATACTCGCTTAAATATCGCTTTAAAACTCATATAAAATAGATAGTTTCTGAAATCTCCGTCACTATTATGCGAAATGTGCAGTCGTTAGGAAATCACGTCGCTTTACAAAATACAGCAGCTTTTATTTCCTGTTACCAAAAATATAGTAACTTTAAAAAATAAATACGCGTTTAAAATTTGGTTCGCCGTAATCGTATTTTCAGTTGATTCTACTTCTAAGGTGAACATATGGTGATAAAAAAATTGCCAGTTAGATTTAGCATCAGTCGCTGCCTCTAAATGCCGTGCCATTGCGTGCTCGGGCCTAGTGCGGTTTGATTGTGCAGGTGGAAAGAGAAGTTACTTCAAAATTACCATTGTAAACACTTTATGGAAATTCGTAAAAAACGTTTTTTTTCCTATACTAAAGTCACGACGACGCCAAAAAAATATCTATGACAATGCAAAAAAACGCGGATTTTCATACGTCAGACCCATTTACAAACGAGCCGTCTCTTTCAGGTCATTTTATTATTTCAAACGTAGGCGTACGTATTAATTTCCTCCATTCTAACTTGAGTTATTAAACATTTAATTAAATTCTTAATCTGATCTTTCCACTTTTGCTCTGTGTTTTTATGTAACATCAATGAGTTTTTCATTTTCATTTTGCCAAGATCTTGGAGAAGAAAATTACAAAAATACATGATTGTGCTGACGACTACATTTTTCTTAACAAATAGGTATACTATTTCTATAAAAATAAATACATATTTTTCAAGATATATGTCCTTCTATTACATTCTGGTAGTTAAAAATTCAGCCAATCAATTCAATACTCAAGTTCTGTTTAGCTGAACGAACTCAGGTGTGAAACTGATAGTCAGTCTACTAAACTCACCGCTAAAGTCGTGTACTTCTTTCATAAAATATTTAATCGCAGCAGAAGTCAGCCCCGAGGTGCTTATCTACTTAGAAGTTGTTTAACATTGTAAACAATTAGTGCCGTTGAAAATTGGACCTAAATTCCGGCGTTTTAAGCGAAGTTTTTGAGTGAAAGCGGTTTTTCATGTGTCGCCAACGGAATTTCAGCGACGAATCGAATTAGGCACTTGAGCGCTCGCTCTAGACTGAGGTAAGCTCTTTTGTGTTATTGTACCAGCCAGGGGCACTACTGCAAATGGCATACACCACACAAACTTTTTATTTTCAAATGAAAAAAGGGTATTTTAGAAGTTTTTCTTTCTGTTAATATTAACTATTTTTACTTAGTACAATGGGCCCATGTTAGTTAAAAGTTGCATTCGACGCGCCTTGCTCACCACCCTAACCATCCTAACTAATATTATAAATGCGATAGTAACTGTGTCTGTCTCTCTGTCACTCTTTCACGCCAAAACTACTGAACGGATTTGAATGAAATTTCCACGGGAATACTTTTTAAGGCGAAGCGAAGCTCGCGGGAACAGCTAGTCACTAATAAAACTCCGCCTTTTCTCCGACATGTCAGGAGGTAATTGCATAAAGTTTGTGCAATAAAAATTGCGAGTAAAAGTGAACAAATATTTGCAGTAGCCGACTTGCATCGTTAAACTGCACTAAACGTTTGCCGCCGGTTCGGATCGTAAGCTATGAGACCGTAAATGCGCGAACAGATTTATGAGCTCACGGTGAAACGATTATGCTTAAAGCCGGGTCCACATTTGTGCCATTTCCGCGTATCAGATCTCCGTATCGTAGCGTGTATCATGATTGAGAGTTTAGACGCAAATATTCTAAACGCAAATATCCGTCAGTGAGATAGTGTGTGCGGGAGTCTATCGCTCTAATAAACTGTTGTTTCGTGTGTGTGTAGTGTACATTCCTCCTAAATCTTCAGATCAGGATTACTTAACGTTGTTTAGTGTTTTAGAGTTTATGTGTGCAAAGTACAAAAATATTTTAGTTTTAGGTGATTTTAATTTGATCTCAAGTTCTGTAGATATAAGAAATTACTACGAATATTTCATAACCTTTTGCGAATTCACCCAAATCTTAGAGTATGTATTTTAGTGTTGCCCAAATTCAGTCTTGGTCTTGCAGTCTTGGTCTTGTTCTTGCGTTTTTGCAAGACCAAGACCAAGAACAAGACCGCGTATTTTTAGCAAGACCAAGACCAAGACTGACCGTGCAAGACTTGAGCAAGAACAAGACATAGCCTGCAAGACTCTTGCGTCTTGCAGAGCGCTATTTCACTGAGTAGTTAGGTGTATCAGTTCGGTGTATAGGTAAGTACGCTTAGGAATTCTATGAGATGCAAAAAACTGTATCAAAGAAAATGAAAAACTGGACCTATGCGCATTACGACTAATACCATAAACATAGCGAATAAAAAAATATCTATTAAAATCAAAAAGTAAACTTTAATAAATAGTAATAGACTAATAGGTAATTGCAAGACTTGCAAGACTCTTGCTGCAAGACCAAGATCAAGACCAAGACTGGGAGCGCAAGACCAAGACCAAGACCAGGTGTATTGGCGCAAGACCAAGACCAAGACCAAGACCAGGTGTATTGGCGCAAGACCAAGACCAAGACTGGCTAAGTCTCGTCTTGTTCTTGCATTTGGGCAACACTAATGTATTTGTATAGAGGAGAAATGGCCGTGTTCAGCATTCTCCTTCTCACTCAAATCATAGATGTGGCCACAAAATAAAATAAAAACTAATTATGGGGAATTCTAACTTACGATTATAATAAAAAATTATACTTGACATATCGTCGGTTGATAGGAAAAACACACTATATAAAGCAGATTTTTCTAATATAAAACTTTATTTGTATTTGTTTTAAATATAATTATTGATTATACACAAACTGAGTGGATTGTATGATTGATTGATTTTGTCCGATCGAAACAACCCTCTTCAAAATGTGCCGAATACAATTTTTGTATGATTCTTTGGTTCCCAATTTGTAGGTCTGGTAGGGTCTATCCATTTTCTTAATGTTTTTTTCCTGTCGGAAACCTATGAATCAGAGATAAATGGGTGAGCATGAGCATTATGATTGTGGGCCAAATATGTGATGGAGGTTATTTTTAAAGGAAACACCTTAGTATTTTGTAGCAATACAATAAACTTGATATGCCTATACAGAAGAAATCAAACATTTATTCAATTAGAATTCGCAGAATCTAAGTTGTTCATCTTCTACCCATATCAATTATGGCCAGCAGCATCGAATTCTTATATTATTAAGTCTGTTACAGTTTCTAGTATTTTCTTTACATAATATTATATTATTTCTGGGTAAAATAAATTTTCAATAACTGGCAACACCATGAGATTTGTTATTATATGGTACCTTGTAATTTTTACTTAAAATTGATACTAAAAGACCTTACAGTATAAAAATTGGTATCGTTTTATATTAAAATCAAGCCAATAGATAGTACTGTAGGGAATGTATGCTTGTAAAACTTGATATTATCTACTTACATGTGAAAAGATATCTCATCCACAGTTCCATCGTGTTTTCGTTCACTATGCTCTGTACAACCGAACAAACTATACCCACCCATGTCTCACACTCGTTAAGTGATGATAATAGTCTAATAAACTTAATAAACATCCACAAATCACTAGCAAATTAACAATAAATAACTTTTAGAAAAAAATTGTTGTAACTGTCAGCCTTTGTTTGTCATAGTATTCATTGTTTGGCAAAGAGAACTGCCAAAACTGACGTAAACAGGCGCCAGAGCAAAAAGGACAAAAAAACCTGTACAGCTTAACGTTTCTCTCTTACGCTTAATGTAGCTAAGCGTCTCTATTTCGCAATGTCTCAACTGTCACGATTATACCCCTGTGACCCAAATGAACACAGTCATAAATAAAAATGATAGATGCTTAGACTTGGTTTTAACTAATAACAGTCTGGAAACAGTGAATGTCAGTCTTTCCAGCGAACCTGTAGTCAAAGTGGACGAATACCACCCGCCGCTGCTGGTGGAGTGGACGGGCGCCCCGCGGGCCGCGCGCGCGCCGCCGCCGCCCCCGCCCGCCTCGCCCGCATCCTGTGCTGATGATTTCTTTGGTACTGGGATTGCTCAACAATGGAATTTCAGTAAGGCTAATTTTCCCTTGTTATATACTAAATTAGCTGAAACAAATTGGACTAAGTTATATGAAGAAAAGGATCCTGATACAGTTTTACAGTCTTTTTATACAATTTTAAGAGAAATTATTGATGATTGTGTTCCCAAAAAGATGCGAAAGCCTGTAACTTCAAGATACTATTATCCTGAATGGTACACGGCTGAATTAATTCGCGACATTACCTTAAAAGCATCTTTACATAAAACCTACAAACTTACGCGATCGCAGTGTGATTATGAGGAATTTTCTAAATACAGGACAAAAGTAAAAAATGGTAGGTATTCAACTCGCAGAAAAAAGTTACAATGATCGGATTCAAAAACAACTAGCTAGAGATCCTAAATCCTTTTGGAGCTTCATTAAGTCAAAAAGGTCAGCAAGAAATAAAATTATTATAACGCGAGATGGAACGGAGTTGAACGAGCAAGAGAGCGCCGATTACTTTGCTGAGTACTTCCACTCGGTGTACAGCGCACAGCCGCCGCGGCTGAGTGTGGAGGAGGCGGCGCGGGCGGGGGGCGCGGGGGGCGCGGCGCGCGTGCACCTCGCCGCGCTCAGCGCCGGCCACGTGTCCGCCGCGCTGGCCCGCCTCGCGCCCAAGACCTCCGCCGGTCCCGACGGCGTGCCTGCTTACCTGGTGAAGGACTGCCGCATGCTGCTCCTCGATCCACTGCTGCATATATATAACTGTTGCCTAGAAAGTGCGTTATACCCAAAACTATGGAAAATCACTAGGGTTATTCCAGTTCCTAAGGGCAGTTTGGGGTCAGATGTAAACGGATACAGGCCGGTAGCAGTTCTGTCGGTATTCGCGAAGGTTTTTGAATCAGCATTGCAGAAAATGATTTACAATGAGGTAAGTAGTCAACTGTCCGACTGCCAACATGGTTTTCGGCCAGGACGAAGTACCAACAGTAATCTCCTCAGCTTCATGTCTCGTGTGGTTCCGTCAGTGGATGCTGGAGTGCAAGTCGATGCTGCCTATTTCGACTTTAAAAAAGCATTTGACACGGTTGACAACGACATCCTACCAACCAAATTGGCAGCTATCGGCTGCACGACACATTCGCTGACCTTCTTCAGGAATTACTTGCATAATAGACAGCAATATGTGGACTTTGGAAACAGATACTCAGAACCTTTTTCAACATACTCAGGAGTAAATCAGGGTAGCAACATGGGACCATTAGAATTTATTATAATGATCAATGACCTTCCCGAAATCCTGATGGACGCTACTTGTCTGTTGTTCGCAGATGACCTCAAACTGTTTTTAGAAATTAGAAATGAAGAAGACGCGATTAGGCTGCAGCAGGATATTGACAGGGTCGTAGCATGGGGTTGCGACAATAAGCTAGAGTTTAATGGTTCGAAGTGCGTGCAGATGACGTTCAGCCGAGCTCGCGAGCCGCTGCGACACCAGTACACGCTGGGCGGCGGCGCGCTGGCGCGGGTCAGCTCCGTGCGGGACCTGGGCGTCAAGTTCACCTCCACTCTGTCATTTAGTGATCACATTGTGAATATATGTAAAGGTGCTTTTAAAACTTTAGGTTTTGTGCTCCGTAGCTGCCAGGGCTTTACAGACATACGTACTGTGAAAGCCCTGTATAATGCGCTAGTTAGGAGTAAATTAGAAAGCAACGCAGTCATCTGGGCTCCGCATGAAATTAAATATAATCTCATGTTGGAGCGTATTCAAAATAAATTTTTAAGGTATCTTTACCTAAAAATGTACGGGGTGTATCCGGGCTATCCTTTGCTGTACCCATCTTTATTTATACTAGGTATGGTTGGATACAGCAAGATTGAAGTTAGGAGAGACCTGGCTTTGACCAAAATGGTATTTATGGTGTTTAGAGGATGGTTGTGCAATCCCACTGTGCTGGAGAGCATCGGGCTCGCGGTGCCGGCGGGCGGGCGCGGGCTGCGGCGGCGCGCGGGCCGGCTGCTCGCGGTGCCCACCGCCCGCACCAACCTGCTACATGACGCTCCACTCACTAGGGCTATTAGGCTAATCAACAAGGCATCTGAGAGGACTGACATTCTCACATGTTCTTTGGGTGAGTTCGCAAAGGTTATGTTTCATATGTTATGTGTTGATTAGTTTATTGTTTTTTTATTTTTAGTTGTTTGTGTCTTTTTAAGAAAGTTTTTTGTTGTGTTTGTTATTTTTCTTTATTATTGTGTTAGGTTTATCCTGTAAGATAATATAAGTAGTTAATAAATAAATAAAAAATTCTAATGGATATTACGTCAACCTAGCGAATTGCCGGTGCCGAGGCTCTGATATGGATGAGTCCGATAAGTGCACGTATTACTGAATCATGTAACAAAAGGCATTTTCCAAATAGGGTAATGATAGATATCGCGTTGATCAAAGATATTTTTTTTTCACAGCAGTATTTTTTTTGTCTCCTAACACCCATAGGCCGATCTGAAATGAAGGAATCTGCTCCGTTATTATAATGTTATTTATTGTAATTATTAATACAGCAAAAATTGCGCTGAAAGGTTATGCAGCCGAAAGGACTACTCTAGCTTAGCAAAAAACGAAAGCCTTCTATGAGATAAAGTAGTAAGCCCGGCAGGGCTCCTAAATTATTGTTTTTATAAACTAGAGTGACCCCTTAGGCTATTATTTTGGCAATGCATTAGTCAGAAAACTAGAACTGGGCCGTCCTCACGCTTCCATTCACTCGTCGTATTCGAAGCAGTTAAAGTAATCACCGTAGTAAAGTAGGAGGTGGCTGGAGTAATGCCAAACTATCGTCGAGGCATCGACTCAATGGAGCCCCGACTATTGAATATAACATAAACAATCGCGCCCATAATACTTACCTGCCCTCTAGTACGGGTTTTGCTATTTATAAAAAAGAAAAAGTTTACGTTTTCTCCTGTCATCTGCATACATTATCTGTAAAAAGTTTCATGGTAGTTTCCATTAGAGGCGCCACTTAGTATGCGAGAAAACGTAAACTTTTATAGTTTTCGACAAATCATCAAACCTGTACTAGACCTACTGACAGCTAGTATAGAGATTACTGCAATGCATTTATCGTGATGTCTAAAACGTATATAAGTTTCAGAACAGGTATAAGCAACCGAAACGAATTTTTTAACTGAATTAACAACCACGGTTTAGTTTGTTTTGGAATCGCACCTTCTTGACGCTTTTTATCTATCGAAAGAAATATTAAACCCTCGGTATCTCTTTACAACAAATTAAAACTATTAGAAAGGCTGAATCGATTTTCATGAATTATTCCCAAAACACTCTTGACAGATATTCATAACACTCCTCTTTATAGTTCAGGGGTTAACTTTTCAGTGTACTTTCATCTCTAGAGTAGAAAACGAAAGAAACACCTATCTAAAACCCTCTAACTTATTTACGAGCCACCCGGTTTAGGTCCCTATCTAAAAAATAAGCCTATTGGTTTGTTATTCAATATGAGCAAATTCAGAGGAAGGTATGCTGAAACTTTATGATTTTCGTAAGTGAGACGAATAGGAGATTGATTATGTAGGATTTTTGTTTAAAATCTCTCAGACTTTACATTTTTTATCTACCTAAGTAAAAAATAGTTTGCGCTAAACATGAATGTATCTATAATCATCACTTATAGGTATCTGCTAAACTCTAGGAGTGACTCTTTCCATAATTTTATATCAGTCCTTATTTAATATAATAAAGATACATATTTATATCCGATTGAGGCTTAGTAATATTTTTGCGGCTATCTTTCTGATCTAAGTATAGATTTAAGAGTAAATTGAAACAGCTCAGCCCTGTAAGAGCCAGCTTATCCATTATCCAGGGCACCGTACTCACCACATTTACTCTCAATAAGATTAGACCCATTATGGCCATCAATGTTTTACCGCTGTTGGGGTTTACGAGGCTATTTTTCCGATAATACATTGAAAGTGGCGGCTAAAACGTCCCAACTTACTTATTTATGCTGTTTCACAAATAAATGTCTTTTGTTTTCTTTAGGACCTGTGTCTGGCTCATGCACGTTTTAGCAACATTTTTTCGTTTATTATTTTAGCAAAATTTTACAGATAAGTAGATACCGTAAGCTTTTTTAAGTAATTTCACAAAAAACTAAAGTTACTGATGTATTATTGCAGATAAATTTAGGGTTGATAATTACTATCAGAGTAAAATAAAATTACACAAGTAGGCAAACGTAGCGTAGAGTAAAGTTCTCAAGTCTTCTGAATGACTACCTTAGAAAAGTAGTTTTTAAATGGTCAGACAAGAAAGGCCGAGAACAAGGAGCCTTTCTTGGGATCGGCATAGTTCCAGAGGGATCACTTTAGATTGAGAGACACGAGTTTCTGATGCGCTAACCACGACTCTTTCTGGAATTTTAAACATACTGAACGGGTTATTGCTCTCTTTTTCGTATGTTTTTGTCAGCAAGAGTCACCCCGAAGCTGTCTCCAGGATGGATTTTGATAGATATTCCTTTACATACCTAACCATAATGTTTTACCAGCATCAATTAATGTTGCCACAGTTCCGATTAATCGTTTTAGCTAGCAATTGAAATAAAACTGCACGGTTGTATCGGTCGGTGGTCGGCGCGCCGGTGGCCGGCACTGATTAACGAATAGCGCGGATACCGAGCAGTATCCCTACTCTTGAAAGGCAATGTATTGCGTCTGTCTTGCGATCCCACCATTTAAAAAATCATAACTTCTCTCCAGAGGCGTTTTTCCAAAAAGTAAAAATATTAATATGATCAGCTAGGTAATGCCTATTAAGAGAACCAGAAACAATAATATAATACCTACAATTTAGAAGTTACTTAGAAAAAAGGCCAAAAAAGGTTTATTCGGCCAAAATCTAAAATAAATTCTACATTCTGGTTACTTTGTTCTTAGTGCTAGGTTCTAAAAAAAGGCGTTATCTTGACGAATATTTATGTATTTTTACTTTTTGTAAAATCGATTTTGAAGAAAAAATATATGATTTTTTTAATGTTGAGAACGCAAGACAGACGCAATACATTGCGTTTTCAGACTAGGGGGATGCAATGTACCAGTACACTTCCGTACATCGGAGAATGCAGCCAAGAAAGTATTACTGCACTGGAAAATGGACGGATTGACGGATTTTCACGAATAAAAATAAACTGTGCTTATTTCAAACGATGTCAACAGAATTACGGCGCTTTGTCGAAAGATTGTAAAGTATCTTTCAAAATTGATATTCCAGAATACACAATAATTTAATGTAAGAAAAAAAGTCTAATCAGGTACTTCATCATCATCATCCGACCCATCACGTCCCCACTGCTGGGGCACGGGTCTCCTTCCATTGAAGGAAGGGTTTAGGCCTAGTCCACCACGTTGGCCTAGTGCGGGTTGGTGGACAAACTATCAAGTACTTACTGACAATAAATTAATATTTTTAAACTATTCTATAAACAGTAAGTATGTATGTAGGCATATTTGACTTACGTACAGTATTACATTATTTATGTAGAACCTCGCTTCGACACCACGTAATACATAAACGAGTAATGTTGTGTACATTTTTGGTTATCCGCCAAAATACGTACCTCTGCAACATTGCCGCTTTATACTGTACGTGCCGTGCCACATTTTAATGTTCAAGAACCGAGAAGACTCAGGTTTATTCTTTAGAGCAAAGAAACGACGGCACCTTCTATTTAATTTTACTCGGCACAAAAAAAAGTTGTTATAAGTTTGAAGTTTGTGCTTTGGTCCATTTTTCGGCTGCGTCGTCGTAAGTTAGCATTGAAAACCGGTAGGTGTACTGTAAGTAAAAGATGACTTCATCAAATTGGTATAACTTTCTTTAACTTTGTATTCTTTCTTCTTAATCTTACATTAAGGTACATACAAGTAAAGTTAGTTTGGTAATCACATAAGAAGTGTCTCCGTTTTGTTATGATATAAATATTTTGTTGTATAAGTACTGCTCAATTTAAATAGACTGTCATAATCATGAATTATTGACCTTTATTGGACTTAATCTCGATTGGTCAAAATATGGTATGTAAGTATTAATTGCAAAAATAGAAAGAACAAGGCTTTTGCAATACATTATTGTAGTCCTTTATTAGACTTGTTTTGTACAGGAAACCGTGAAATTAGCATACATAATATATTTACTAGGAAGAAGAGGGTGCGTCGTGATCGTAATTTATTGCAAAACGTTTTCTCCGTATGCATATTTATGATTCATATTATGTTCGTTTATTTCTATTTGCATTGAAATATCAAAATTATTGGTAATACGAGTACAATACTTGTGATGAGGCTAGTATAATCCTAACTATCCTAACTAATATTATAAATGCGAAAGTAACTGTGTCTGTCTGTCTGGCTGTCTGTCTGTTACTCTTTCACGCCAAAAATACTAATCGGATTTGAATGAAATTTGGTATATATACGGTCAAGACCCTGGGAAAGAACATAGCCTACTTTTTATCCCGGAACTCCCACGGGAAACCTTTTTAAGGCGAAGCGAAGCTCGCGGGAACAGCTAGTAATATATGTTTTTTTAATTACCCCCGTAAAATAACAGTACATTGCAAAAGTTGTATGATAAGTCTTTTTCAACTTTTTAGTATTCTGAACTTCTTTTCTTTTACGACCTTAGAAAATTCGTAAAAAACAACGTCTCCTCGTAAAAATAGTTTGATAACTCTGAATTTAATGTATTTATGGAAGAACGATGCCTAAATTTGCTGCGTCAAAAAGTCAACTTTGTGCAAATGAAAATACAAAGTACCCTCACAATATTATCTTGAAGATGAGCGACGCAGAGTGTGTTTAATATAATGAACTGCTCCTTGCAAAATGCGGAAGGTAACTCCGTCTAACGACTGCATATTAAAGGAGTAATGTAAAGCGGTCTTAACACAAATGTCTCATTAGCTCACATGCTCACATCACATAGGCCTGCCACAATGGTTGATATTTCTCACTTTTAATACTAGATGCTTTGTGACTTTATGGTACTCGCGGTACGGTACTTGAAATAATTAATATTTAATAAAATAATATACATTTATCACAATATAACACAGCAAAATAATAAGAAAAAGACTAATATGCGTTTTAGTGACTCTAAGACAACATGGTTCTAGTAGCTTTTAGCAAAGTTTTAATTAAATCAGTTACGTACTTTCTAAATTATGTTCGCATCTGTCGTTTTTCATGAGGTAATTTCAGTACCAATATTAGAATAATGCTTACATAAGCTTAGTAACACTCTCACATAATCCGTATACAAATGCTACGAATTTCGTAGCATAGCGCTACGCAAGTGCTACGCTTTCTGTAGCAAATTGTTCGTAGCAATCGTAGCACTCGAATTATATTTTTGAAACTTTTGACAGTTAAAGTATGCAGATGACAGGAGAAATTGTAAACTTTTTTCGTTTTCGTAAATAGCAAAACCCGTACAGTAAGATGTCTATGTAACAGTCGCCGAATACCGAGAGTGCGCTGGACCTTGATAATTATGACGATTTGGATGATTTTACACAATGCATATTTTAATTAATAGACCTAAATAGGTTAGTATTTACGATTGGCTAAGCAATATTTCCGAATGAATAGGTTTAAGACCTATATGAATGGATTCATTGAAATGAAGTAATTGAAATAATTGAAACTGAATGCAATTGGAATAAATCCTAATTGAACAATAGTTACGCCACCAATCCTTATGTTTAATGAAATTGTATTTTTTTAAATAATAAAGTTCATTTATATTTAAGGGTTATAGAAAAAGTACAATATAAAACAATACGTTATACAGCCGTGGGTCCCGGTTGCTGTTTCGGCAAGTCAGTGGCCTTCGGGCAGCTTGAAAAACTTCTGACAGTCGGGTTGCCCACTTACCCGACAGCTCTCTTAGCGGGTAAGTAATACGAGGTATAAAAACGTATGGTATAACATTCACAAGGTATACGCCCATATGATATAAATTTATTAAGTATAACGATCACTGTGCATAACAAACGAAAGGCATAATTACTAAATACATAATTCCGTAAAGAATAACGTTCAAAAAGTATAATTTCAATTGATATAACGATTAAAATGCATAACGTTCATAATATATAACGTTTATAACATATATTCTACAAAGGATATAATTATCATAATGTATAATGCACAAAAAGTATAAAAGATTGTCGTATCGTATTTTCATTATTATTGACGTTATGTGGGGGAACGCTCCGCTCCGCTTCGCTGCGCTCCGCTTTAGTTTCGACGAACATGTGCACCTAACACGCTCCTCCTCGCTTTGCTCGTCGTCGCACCTATCTTTAGGTTTTGGTACTAGGGATTTTGACATTATTATTATTATTGGCGCTATGTGGGGAGACGCTCCGCTTTGGTTTCGACGAACATGTGCACCTAACACGCTCCTCCTCGCTTTGCTCGTCGTCGCACCTATCTTTAGGTTTTGGTGCTAGGGGGTTTGACGGCGTTGGGTAATTAGACACAGATTATGTTATATGTTAGCATGTTTTATGAACTTTATACTAAATGATAGTATATATTTTAAACGATATACGTAATGTATGTTATACGAATTGATATTAGTCCTCGTAAGTATTATATATTTTGATTTTATATAAAATGTACGTTATACCAATTGAATCGTATACCTTATGAAAATATAGATTTTGTTGTTATACGTAACGTTCATTATATGTTGTGAACGTTATTAATGTGAAATTATACATTTCGTTTTTATACGTCGCAATACGCACCCTCTCTTAGCACAAGCTTGCTTGTGTTGGGGTCCACCAACCCGCACTCGGTTAGCGTGGTGGACTAGGCCTAAAACCCTTCCTTGGAAGGAGACCCGTGCCCCAGCAGTGGGGACGTAATAGGTCATGATGATGATGATAGCAATATGTAGAGGTTCTTACGGAATTCTTAAATAAAATTTGTAAAATAATATTATTATTATTTTGTTCATACCTATTTAAGCATTGCGAAAATCTATGAACAAATAATAATATTTCTTCTTTTTACATGCACTTTGGACACGATCCGGCTGCAGAATAGCGCGCTAATGGAATAACGGTACACTGGATTCCTTTGAGTGTTCATGCAAAAAAAAAAAATGAAACACTTTGAACACTTTTACTACAACGCGTCTTTTTCTAAAGGTGCTCGGAACTCGGATAGAAAAATCTAGAATAAAGTAGGAATATCTGAACCACAATAACTCTACACTGAACTAACATGCACTAAAAAAACTTAGAGTAGCTTACAGTTTTTACCATCATCAGCCCTTAATCGTCTTTTGCCTCTCGCATGGATTTGAAATTGTTTCATCTCGCAGTTATTCGCATTAAAATAACTCAGCGTAAAGCTACAAATTAAATATATATTATTGTGGAACATCAACTGTATCGGTATTATACAGGGTCACATTTTCTTTATGCACTTTCCGAATGCATTTCAATATACATGTCATCCCAAACGCTCGACGCTTGTCGTAGACATGCGACTGCTGAAACGCTAATAAATAAACACAACATAAATTAAATTGTTCCAAAATATCTAGTAAGCCACATAATGTGAAACCACACGTTTGGTGCCATATTGAAGTCGCATTTTCATAAATCCACTGGTGCGTGCGTGAATAAAGGCATTGTTCCCTTTTGTATGCGCCGACGAATTGCAGCAAATACCGTACTTCCAACTAATAAATAATTCGGATAGGCTGTTTATATTGTGGCTACTGACTTGCGACCACACATTGTACCTACATTTACCAATTCCATACTTAGGTACAACCATACAGAACCAACAAAAACCTTACCTTATTGCCAGCAAGCAACACCTTGCCATGTGGGCACTAGTGATAATCATACATTTTAGGAGAAAGTGAAACATTCAAATAGTTTTTATAATCCTGTGTTGTTTGGCGAATATAACTTTTATTTATCACTACCGTATTTTTGAGTTTATTACTATCTACTATTCACCGTTTATTAAATGAATACTGGATAAAAGTGCGCTTTGTCACTATAAAAGCTTGCGAAAAGAACTAAAAGAAGGTCCAAAAAAGCTTGAGTGCTCAGAGAGTTAGTTAATGCCGGGACGTCGGCATTATTACGAGCAGGAGCTAACATTTATACAACTAAATAGGTATTTACAACTAAAAAGAACTACAGAATTGCTATTGTTATAAACTTTTGGTAAATGTTTGAATCATCAGGGACAGTCCATCTATACAGGGTGGTCAAAAAGGGGTATACAAGTCATAGAGCAAACATTGACCCCCTGAATCACCAACTTTCTACATCTGGTATATTTCCACTTTTGCAACAGCCTGTAGTTGTGAAACTCCTTCCAGTGTAGCGAGCATCGGATTCGATAATATTTTCGAATCTACACGAAGGGTCACTTTTACCAAATGCTAAACGTATTTAAATCAAATTTTAAATACATTTTGGACTAACTGACAGACGTATGACCGGCTACTAAATACGTTTAGCGTTTGGTGAAATTTCACCTAACATATGAAAAAAACAAATGTCACTTTTGGAACTAACTTTGCCTTACATTTTGACACTGACAGTAGACGATACGCAACGTAAACGGAGGAATCGAATCCTGTGCTCGCGACTCTGATTGCAGCATTCAATCAAAACATGATGAATACTGAATAGGGGATTGATCCCGATATTCCATTACTAATGCTATACACTGTTAATCGCATTAAATCACGCCCGGAGGCGTTGCTACCTGAAGCCTTATTGTCTCATGTAGTACCAATTGCAATCAATTGGATTTGTCAGAGAAGATGTGAAATTTATTTATCTTTACATACACTGGGCTTAAAAAATAAGAACATAATAGATACATACTAAATTATTAACTTGAAATATAATTATCATAGGTCAAACAAAACTCAGCGTGAATATTTTAAGTATGAAGAATGATGTATTATCATCAGCTGCCTTTGTTAAAAATTTATTAGCAGATGATGATGAAGTAAGTTTTAATAGACGTTGCCGTTGGTGGCTTGATAGCCAGAGTAATGAGATGCAGCCGTCCTCGCGATAAAAGTGAAAATAAGCTTACATAGAGTCTGGGGAACTTGTTATTATTTTGCATTTTATTTTAAACTAGCTGTTCCCGCGCGCTTCGCTTCGCCTTAAAAAGTTTTCCCGTGGGAATTCCGGGATAAAAAGTAGCCTATGTTCTTTCCCAGGGTCTAGAACGTATGTATACCAAATTTCATTCAAATCCGTTCAGTAGTTTTGGCGTGAAAGAGTAACAGACAGACAGACAGACAGACAGACAGACACAGTTACTTTCGCATTTATAATATTAGTTAGGATTAGGATTAGGACTAGCTGTTCCCGCGAGCTCTTGTGCACCTTAAAAAGTGTCCCCGTGAGAATTTCAGGATAAACGTACCCAGTAATTCAGAGTACCAGCTCCTTACAAACCTAATTGGTTAGTGACCCTGACTACTGAGCCAATGGTCCCGGGTTCGATTCCCGGCTGGGGCAGATATTTGTTTAAACACAGATATCTGTTCTCGGGTCTTGGATGTGCCCGTAAAATGGCAATAGGCCCGCCCCCTATTACATTGGGACTAACATAACACTCTGGCGAAAAGTGGGTGCAGCAATGCACCTCTGCCTACCTCGCAAGGGAGTACATTAGTACAAGGCGTGAGTGCGTGTGTTATGTTAGTTATAATATACTCATAATTATTTTTATTTTTTGGTATCACGAACTTTTTTCAATATAAATGTGTGTCTTAGTGGTAAACGTTTAGGGTAATAAGCTTACTATGTATTACTTGTTTTTAATGTATGTTTTGTAAAGTTTATTACTGTTGTTTGTCCTAATAAATAAAATTTTTAAAAAAAATTGGTCAATATTGGTTCGGCCGCTTTGGGTGTAACAGTAAAATGCATCAAACACAAACTTGCGTCTTTAGTAGTTATTTATTGAAGCACAACTGCGACAAAACTGCTTATTAAAGATTTGATACATTTATACCCGCTGGCCTACATCCAGTTATTGTATATAAAATAATAATGCGTAAAATAAAATATCGATAAAGTTTCGATAAAGTATGCGATTGACTTGGCCTACAGTAATAAAATATGCAAATGTATTTCTGGTTATTGTTTGTAGTAAATATAAAAGAACGCGATATGCCCGGAGGCAACTATTTATTGTTTCTGTATAAAACTGAGATAGCTTAAATTATGAGAAGTAGTTTTGAATTATCTCACAGCATAATTAATTAGGTCATACACGCTCCGGTGTACTGAAAGGTCTACTTGTGCAGATGTGCCATCGTTGGTCGTAGCATAGACTAATACACTAATAGTCTATGGTCGTAGTAGGTACCTATGTGGGGGACTCCAGCCGCTAGAAGGGTTCATCGGAGAGAATTGATTTTCATATTTGTTCCAGTCGCCTGCGCAGGTCTAAAAATCTGCGCAGTTCTATCCCCACACACGTTCCAGCACAGGTAGACCAGAATGTATGTAACCAATATTAAGTTAATGATTTCGCGTAGTCAAAATTATTGTTCTTCCAAAAAGTATAATAAAATTTAAAATGCCTCCATTTAAAATTATGTTTTCTTATTCAGAAAATAGTCCGAAATCAGTGAATGCCAGTTTACATGTTCGTTGTTCGGCAAGCGTTTCTGTAATACACATTTTTATTGGAATGTATTTTTTGCACGTAACAGGTTGGACGTGTGAACAGTGAAATAAATCATGCCAATTTTATTGGAATAACCTCGTAACGTTTTTTGTATCCGTGATGACTAGTGCAAAATATGATTTCCTAGCGGTCGCCTGCGACCTTTGCTTCGCCTTAAAAGTATTTTCTGGGGTATTTCCGGAATTAAGAGAATAAGAGAGTCGTGGTGGCGTATCGGTTAAGGTCTCGGCTCTCATTCGTGAGGCTATTAGGGTTCAAATTCTGCCATATACCATATGAAACTTTTTAGGCGTTTATACGGGTTTAGTTAATAATGCTTAGTACATAACGTAGACGTACATATCGTACACTACATATCGTAGAAGTACATTGATGAGTTTGTTTCATAATAGTATTTCTAAGCTGTCATACTCGTGCATACCTTACCCTACGTGGACTAATCAATATTTGTGTAAACCATGGAAGTAATAAGCACTGTACGTAAGTACTTATTACTTCCATGGTGTAAACGGAGCTTTACTTAATTATTTTGACACCTCTTTATCAAGAAAAGTAAAAACGAGCAATTTAACAGCAGAAACTCGTACAAATGTGGGTAATTTAGGAGGCGTTTATCGTTTGAAGAAAAGTTCCGGCAGCGAATGCCGAGTTCAGTGCCAAATTCCGAGTGTTAATCACACTGGCCATGCATCACCGCTGTGGGCTGCGTCCCCAGTAGGCAAACTGTTCTCCGATGACTAAGTGGCTCAGTCGCAAAACGTACCGCTCGCAAAATGTACCCTATGTAATAATGCACCTTTCTGAAAATGCTCCTGTCGCGTAATGCGCATATGGCATAATGTACCTATCGTAAAATGTACCAATCGCAAAATGCACCTGTCGTAAAATGCACCTATCGCAAGACAGTGGCTTTGTGGTACAAATATAGATATAAATACAAAAGATGACACAAATGCATGAACATTGTCGTGTACAAACCCTGAAGAAGCATTATTTCCTGTCACAGGTAAGTTGTTATGAAATTATATTATGCGTAAATTTATTCATTCAAAAGTCGCAATGCTTGGTTTCAATTCAAATCATGATACTTCCGTGAAACAAAACTATGAAAATGAACACTCTCTAACAGAAACAACAGTCAAAATCTATATGTCGTATATAAAATAGTATTTAAATCAAATATTAAATACATCTTGTACTAACTGACAGACGTATGACAGGCTACTAAATACGTTTAGCGTTTGGTGAAATTCCACCTAACTTGGAAAAAACAAATGTCACTTTTGGAACTAACAAATTAGCCTTACATTTTGACAGTGACAGTTGACGATACGCAACGTAAACGGAGGTTTCGAATCTTATAATCGCTGATCAAACTTGAAACTGATCTCATCCTTTTTTTCCATCTTTGGTTAAAAATAGCTGCGTTATTTTCAGCCATATCGGGCGTATTCATATGTGTATCGTGACAATGGAGGCGAAATCCTCTTATCTCGCGAACACAAAGCGTGAAATTTTAATTAAACCTCCTCAGAATAATAAACTCTGCTCGCGATAACCTCCGCTGATATTACATACATAAGTAAGTTATAGTCAAATACATAAATAATATCCTGTATATTTATTTAGCGTGTATATTTCTTTATTTAGTTTGTCTAACTTTAACTTTGTCACTGTGAATTGAAAGTTGCATTCATCGATTTATATGGACTTAAAAAGGAGATACAATATAATATCGACTAAATGAATATTATGATTTTCTACTACTCTGTTATATTATATAACCATAATCATTATTCACGAGGTGCTCCTTAAAATATACAACATATAACTAAGATAATTCAATTATCAATTGTGGTGACTATCAAAGCAAACATTTTGTCGTAATTCTGAGCCACTGTTGCTCTAGAAATATTTATAAATACCAAATAATAGAAACTACTACGATTCATTTATTTGGACTTTTCCTAAGCGACTTTTGTTTCATAGTTAAAGTCCAAAGAAAAAGTTTTTATTATGATTATACCGACGATAATCATAATAATATCAGGTTGGTCAAGATAATACTCGCCTAATGGTTTATTACTTACTTCCCAAATCAAGATCTTGAACTCAAACTTTTTGTAATAGTCAAACTTTTCCAATTCTAGTATAATTACAGGAAACGCCCTACTATTATTATCCTAATACAATAACAAATAAAAGTTATAAAATGCCCTTTTTGAGTTTAACTTTACTTTACTGTATTATGTACATTGTAGGTACATAATACAGTAAAGTAAATGTAGATGAAATAGTACATGGCTCCAATTGGCATATGAAGACACAAAAAACATATGTATAAAAAAATCGGTTCTGATTCACTATACGTAGGTAACCTATATTCTATTCTATTCTATTCTCTGTGGGGGTAACAGTACCTGCACCTGGCTCTCTCGAATGGAACCTTTGTGCATATCCCCAAGGTCTAAACTACCTTCCTAAGCTTGGACCATTTTCCCACCACGCTGGTCCACTGCGGGTTGGTGGGTTCACATATCTAGATGTGCTAAATCTAGATATGCAGGTTTCCTCACGATGTTTTCCTTCACCGTAAGAGCGATGGTATACATTGTACTTAAATGCAGAAAAGAACTCATTGGTACATGTCAGCGCCGGGATTCGAACCCGCATCTCTTGATTGAGAAGCGGGCGCTCACCCGACTGAGCTACCACTCTATTGTATAAACTTACTCTTCTCGGTTCACAATATCATTCCCGCATCATGCCATCATCCCGCTGTATTTTATGAACCAACCATACATACATTATAATAGGAAACAGCTCCTTTGAAAAGTTTAACATGAATTCCGAACCGTAATTTGAACAGGCAACGGAAGTATTTTCCGACATTCGAAACTCCAAAAGAGCCCTTCACACCTCCTTTACTGAAACTTGCCTGGAGATATGCCAACTGAAAAGCCATCGTATTCCGAATACCTTTATACACATCGGCGTCGTATTTACAACGAAATGTGGCCTACTATTTGAAAATGTTTGCAAGCGAACCGGTAAATGGTTGCATATCACTTCGATTTGCTTTACATAACTGTCACAGAGTCTGCTCCCCGGTTTAATGTTTTGCACGTTATCTTTTCGCGCTTTTTTATTATTAATTTTTGAGGTACCTAATCATTAGTTACCGAATGTACATATAAGTTAAATAAAATAAACTTCATAAAATAACTACTCCCTATAGTCAAAAGTCACTACTATCATGCGACTAACAATGTTACTTTGGATTGAAAAATTTAACCCTGATTTTCAAAAGTCGTTATGAAAAAGTTATTCAAAATGACCCTTTCGGTTTACTGTACTTACATTTTTTTGTAACATCCTGTATCATCTGTATCCCTATCTCTTTGTGGTTCTAAAATTAGATTGAGCAAGTAATTCCACTTGAAAAATGTGTTCCAAAAGCTGCAGCTAGCTTTTATATGGCCTTTTAAATTTTCAACTTGTTCCACGATAAATTATGTAGGACTGAACTAGCACAGTTCAGGAAGGTTACTCTATACTGACGAAAAACGCACGAACGAGAGCTACCGTGCAATCGGTACGTTTAATATAACTAGATAGAGTCGTGGCTTAACAGCAGCGCTTGGAAACAGAGTTTTTCTTCATACTAGAGTGACCCCAGACCGGCGACCGGCCCAAAACAAACTTATTCATGTTCCGTTAATAGGCGCACACAATAGGAACTGCCAGAATACGACCCTTAAGTGAATGAGAAATGGTTGAATGGACATAATGGGCAATAAGCCGTTTGGATGTCGGCTTATATTTATACCTAAAATAGGCAACGGTCTTTTCAGCCACCCAATAATGCAGTCATGAATGTGACTGGGAAGAAATATATTCATAAACATACATACAGACGAATTGAGAACCTCCTCCTTTTTTCGAGGTCGGTTAAAAATATATATTATAGAAAATATAACAATCCGTATAGTGTATTCATAATGTAATAAGTTTTACCTGAAATGCACTACTTATTTATACCTTAAATCTCAATATTAATTTTGCAAACACTTTGAAATGGTTCATCACAAATCGTTTTTAAGTCCATTACGGGCTGAATGGTTTTTGCTCCGGGCGACGAGGAAACCTCCAGATGTCTCCCTGCTTATGCTAACGATAATGCGACTATTTTATATACACACACAAGTATAGATGTATTATGTAGTAGTCTTACACATTGTTTAATAACTAAGGGTGACTTCCGCCCACATTTAAGCGAGATTAAATCTATTGCTATCCTGTGCTCAGTGAGTATGTCTCTCCTCTGCGTCTTGAGAATGTTCTATTGACTTCTCAATAAAATACGGCCACGTTTAAAATCTAGACATAAAATTATATTGATTGGCTCTCATTGGCAGTTCTCAATTTTTTTTTAATCAGTGAACCAAGAAGCTAGTTTACCTTAAATCGTAAACAAAAGGCAAAATTTATCCACATTTATTTTTGGCACGTCTAAAGCATAAATTCTCATTTGTTGTAGAAATGCGGTTCGTATTATCCAAGATCGAAGACATGAAGGCTGAGCTCTCAAGAGATCGCTTGTGTAGTAATAAAGCTTTACCGTCTGGTTTTTGGTTACCTACATACTACTGTCAGCTCCCAATATACCTATTATTTATTTATAATACTCGTAACTATGAATGTAATGAGTTTAGAATAACAATAAAACTTTAGAGAATAAATAGGTACACATAAAAACAGTAACAGAGTAAGAATACGAAATCGGATCACACAACGAAACAATTTATAACATAATGGTCAGGGAAGCTCTGCGGAAATTTGAAATTTGTCTTAAAGCGGCATCGATTTTAGTGAGAAATGTGCTATATAACGGGTGGAATATCTCACCCTGTCTTCTTTTACAGCAGTCACGTACTGCCACTGACGAGCCGTCGAGCCGGCGAGGGCCGTCAGACCGCTGGCCTCAGCGATTAGCAAGCTCCATTTCCAATAGAACAATAGACAAGTATTTTGTATGCGTTTCTGTGTGGTACTTCTGTTTTGTGAAGGTTTATGCAGTGGTTTGTATCAATTATTGTCGATGAGAGAGTTTTGTTTAAAGTTAAAGTTAGTTCCGACTCCGAAGAAAGGAGTATGTTCTCAATCTATCGGTATTTTTTTAGAAAACTAGAACTGTAAGGATAATTACTTACTCTCTCGTACCAGCGAGTTTCAAACAGACTTTGTAAGTAAGTACCTAATCGGTTGTAAGTTTGTAAGGTAGCATTAGACGGGACAGGATATTGAAGGTGAAAACTTTTAGCAAAGTCAACAAAGGTCACTTTACGAGTGAAGCATCAAGATGTTTATGACAAGTTTCGCTGCTGAATACAAACATAAACTTTACAGACAAGAGTGAGAGAGTTCGATCATCTTCCCAATAGTTTGGTGCCCACTTACTAGGTAAGTAATTTGATGGTACCTATTGTTTTGAGTTCTGTCAATAGTGGAAATAAAAAAATATTCTGGCTGCTGAAAAGATTTTCAGGCTTGGGAAAGGCCCACAACTTTAGCACATAGATATATGTATGCAATAAATAAATAAAAAAAAGACAAATAATACTTATACGGTTTATCAGGCGAACAAAGTTATATAAATGTTTCAAACATGCACTAGGAAATAAGAAAAAAGCTTCAGTAATAATTAATGGATTAGTTAGTACATAATTATATTATCATTATGTATGTACGCTTAGATATAGGTATATGTTATATGTATGACTCATTCATCATCATTCATCAAGGGCAGGTAGGTATTCACATTACATACACATATTCATGTGATATTTAGGGAAATAATATACGAGTTTGCTGTTCACCATTCTTCTATTCGGTAATAGACTAACTAGAAGTATAAACAAACTATAAACAAACTCTTATCAAAAAGGCCAAATTCCACATACCTCCCCTACTATTTATAAAATAATATAACATAAAACTCAATAAACCATTACAAAGTCAATACATTGAATAAACATAAACATCAAAGAATAAACAATTCAAAATCTCTATGCACTTGCTGTCCACTGTCCCTCCTGGCGGCTGAGGAGCAGCATCCTCTCCGCTCTCCTCCCCCTCTACAGCTGTACTTCTGTGCCAGGAGTCATTGTGTTCCATCAGGCCCGCTCACTCTCCGCTCCTTCTCCTACTGCGCCAAACTCCGCACTCGAGTCGCCCACTCAGCCAGTCCCCTCTCTGGCAATGCCATTAGAGCCTTTTACTCCGCATTGTCAGCTTCTTTGGGAAGGCCAAGCCCTCTACGACCCGGTGATTTCGACCAACTCCGTCGGCAGCACAGCTCTCCTCTTAAGGCCTGCTGCATCGGTGGCCTCGCTCGGTTGTCGTTCGCTGAGCAGAACTAAACAAACCGGCTTTTCAATCTTCGCCACACGACTCGACGGTTCTGGTCAAAATTTTGGTTACCACACATTTGCGCTTGTATTTACTTTCAGCTCACGTAAAATGCACTAACCTATTATTATTACACTGCGTGAGCTCTTATTTGTCGCCAATGTGATATTTAGGGAAAAAATATACGAGTTTGCTGTTCACCATTCTTCTATTCGGTAATAGACTAACTAGAAGTATAAACAAACTATAAACAAACTCTTATCAAAAAGGCCAAACACCACAATTCAATATATAATCGAGAATAATATCGCCGTGTCAGTTGTTTATAAAAGAAGGAAAACCATAATGTTATCCCCCAACAGATATTAAACGTATCTGTAAATGTGGTGAGCCGATCGTGTCCTGGTTAGACGGCACGTATTAAATAAACCGCGAATACTGCGTACATATTGGAGGATAACCGGGGTTCCCCACAGCACTGTCAACAACGATACCGTGATGGTGGTAGACTTATCTAATCAACAAATAATTGTAAAATTTTACGTCGAGTAAAATTATATCCTGTAATAAGTATTGTACGAAGCGAGACGCCATATTCGTTGACAATCGTGTATAAATTGACAATTTAAAACAAACCTTTATTCAACTTGTAAGAAAAAATACAGATAATCGCAGACACATACGTCAACTTAAAACACCTCTTTTTCCTTGGTGGATTATAATTATGTCAACTGGGGGCAGTGAGATCGTGTAATGGGCTGCTTTTACTACCTAGTTTAGATCGTCATAATACTCAAATCGCTAACTGGGGGCTAGACAATTTGTTTTATAAGACCTTTGTAACAACCTTTTAACAGCTCTAAAAGTTAATCCTCGATCCACTTAACTTCGGTCCTATAAAAGTCACGGCGTGACTGCGAAGGTAAACTGAGTTTTTATTTGTTTTCGGAAGGTCCGCTGGGCAGGCGGGGGCCGCCGGAGGAATCCTCAATGAGAGGGACTATGTATCACCGGATCCGGATATTGGCTGTCAGCTGACGACGCTAGTGTCTGCACTACACTGCCGATGAGCTTTTCTGATTTCACGAAATCATCATAAACGAAAAGAAACATTGAGGGTGTAGTTTACGCCTGGTTATAGCGGTTTTGTTTTTAAAATGGTCGAAATTCTAAAACAAGGCACTCATGAAGTATTTAAACATTTAATACATATGTATATTATCATTGCTTGTTTATTATCTCAGTATCTACGTGAAATAAATAAGTATAAATGACCTAGGTCCTTTTACAATAGCATCGTCGCATCGGATGAGTAATAAAATTACTGAAACCTGAAGAAACATTTGAAGGATAGCGGGGTTGTGTCCTGAAAATCAAGCCTTAATTACCAAATAATGTGTCTGTCGTACTACGTCAATGTTCGCTAGATGATCAATTATTTCGTTTAGACAGAATACAAGTCGTATACTCGATGAGTAATGCATGCTTTCCGCAGCGGCATCCGAATCCATATTTCCATTTTATGTTCGCGAAATTGGAATTCGCTGGTATTCCAGCATTAGTAGTTAGTGCGGCCTGGCTCGGCCGGTAATGACGCGGGAACACAACGTGAGATGATTATTTGTTTATTGATGGCCGCGTGTGTGTGTTCAGTACCGCTGATTGGCTTGTTCGGTCACTCTTGCTAACGAAAACCCAAGTTTTGTAGGGCTTCTATGCGAACCACTACTAATGCTTGACGACCGAATGGTGTAGTGGTTAGTGACCCTGACTGCTATGCCGAAAGTTCCGGATGCAACCCCGGCCGGAGCAGATATTTGTTTAATAGAAATATTTTGTACTAGGGTCTTGGGTGTTAATATACCCATGTACATAATATTTATGGGCTGTCCGATTCCCATAGGCTCTGCCTAGCTTGGGGTAGCCCACATATTTATTTTATTTATTTAATGCAAATGAGATTCCCTAATGAAATAATAATGGTAGTGTTGGGGTAAAGTTTGTGTCGTTACCGTATCAACTCGAGCCATCATAATTATTTGTATGAAATTCCTTACTGCAACACACACTTATGACTACAAAAATCATATAAATTTATTTTATTTTGAAAAGCTTTAAAGCCTGAATTTCTACCATCCAGTTGAGTCGCGTTGCGGTTCGGTCCTATATCAATTTGTCAAAACTAGAATAGCTTGACCTGGAAAATAACATAAATCTAATATGTCGTAGTGTTTGCGCACACCATTCACTATTAAAAATGCTGACGGGGTTAAGACCAGGGCATTTAACTGAACATCTAAATTTCTTGCTTTTTAGTGATATCGAAGCAGGTTTAAAATTATTTATTTTAATTAGATTTTTAAATTCCTCTTTATCGGCTTTGGTTGTTTTCTACCACGGTGGATGAATCAGAATAAGAAGTTTTAGGGAATTTTTTTCTAATGCCCTAACCCCGTAAAAAATCGGAATGCAAACTCGACTCTAGAAGTGACCTAGAAAATATTTTTTACCTATTAAGGTAGGTAGTGCCCTATGGCCTACTTATTTAATTTATTAAAATATATAGTAGGTAGTTTAGTATAAGTAGATAAGGTACCTTCCAATATTTATGTATGTTTATTAAATAAAAGTTTAACCTCTGTTTAAATTAACTTGGTACTCTAGAAGTTATTTCGCGGAGTCCCCAGAGGATCTAGTACAGGTTTATTAGACTGTCGGAAACTTGCAAAAAAAATTGCAAAACCTGTACTAGTTATACAGAATTGGGCCCAGCTCATTGCAACATAGCATTAGCGATCACGTCGCGGTATAGTGAAAGCTCAGATATGAAGTTTCAGCTTTAACTGGGATAGCTTTAGACACGTTTATGAAAGCCTATAAACTGGTTTTGATCGCACGTTAGGGTTTGAAGGTGTGTGGTTATAGTTAAGTATAGTTAAGCCTACTAAATATTGTTTACACTGCTTACCAGCTATTATGCGTAACTACTTTATACTCGTATTGCGTATTTAAACATTAGTTCTTAAGTTCAAGGGAGGATAATATTTTTTCATAAAAAACATATTTTCTGCAACGACTGCTAAACAACGTCATGTTTAACGGTCTAATGTTAATAAGAAAAGAATAACTTACTTACAATACAGATCGATTCTAGTTTCCAGATCCTGAAACCTATCTGGTTTAATTGCATTATTATATAGCTAACCAATAAATGTATTGTATAATTAATAAATAAAGAAAAGAAATGTGTAATGGCAACGACTTATCCAATCGGTAAGTACCTGCCTTCAGCATATTAGTCTATGGTACACCGTAGTTACTACAGGTACATAAACGACTTCACTTTAATTATTCGAGCAATTTCTTCTTATAAAAGCGACGAACCTTTAAAAGATCAAACAATTTCAACAAAACGTGTCAACAAAGACTGTGAAAGAATAATTGGCACGGGATCATTATACTTAATTGTATACCTTATATCTCATTTCCCCTCCATTTCTGTGAATATTGTTACCTCGGGGTAAAGATATTATTTATATTTAGGGCTTATTATTTTGTGATTATTATATTATGTAGTACGAATAATTAATTGCTGCAATGATCGTAATAAACGTAATTTTCAGTGTATCATAGAAAACTGTCGACTTCTTACTAAGGTAATATTAATTGCAATATTCTGGTCACTCATGAAAGTCATGAACATATCAGCCCTCCAAGACCTTCGACCAGACCTTACAAAAGTCCAAGACATGACGTTGACTTTTCAGATACCCTGTATTGAACAATTTGAACATTACTTTATAACAATTAGACAAACCTATTGCCAACAACCGCAAATGGAAACACCGAACAGTCAGTGAGATCTTCACGACTTCTCAGTCAGCCCGGCGGGGAATCGAATCCAGTTCTATGATTTTGCCATACATATGAATTTTAAATACTTTCCATGAATATGCAAATGACTTTTCTGCAATATTCCGATTGTGCGGATAACAAAGAGACAGCGGGGACCAATCGAAACAAAAAGTAATAAATGTACAGCAAGCTAAGCCGATTGGATTGCCGTAATTAAAATTTACAACATTTTCTCTCTTTTGGTTTTTGTTGCTATCTTTTGTATCATTCTTACACGAGGTGTGTTACCTAGCGTCTAAAACTAGCTCTATGGTTTACATAGAACCTAATAAGAGCCATATGAGGTTTGCGGATCTCTCTAGGAAATATTCCAGGGAATTACAAAACATCGGTAGTCCTCTCCTGAAGACGGGCCCGCGTGTGGCCTCCATCTACGCATTTCTGCTGCGGACGTGCCAAAATAGCTAAATTAACCCATGATTTGCCGTCTTTATAAAAGCCGCAGAGTTCTTACTACCCTGGCGTCCCTCCAGACTCACTCGGCCCAAAGCTATCTATTTTGAGGCAGAATTTTAATGTCTGTAATTTCGGGTTTCTGAATAAATCACGCCGTATCTTAATCTCTAACCAGTTAACCACTTTTAAGAAAGCTACTTTCAAGTGTATTTTAAGCTGGTTGAGATTTAAACATTTTGGAAGGTCAGATCTCTAGGGATCACAAGACTAATACTGTAGACTGTAGAGTAGGAATTAAATAGTACCGAAATAACATTGAATACTTGTACTTTCACTTCATAGGTTTGGTTCATAGTTACCCGCAGTGGCCAAGCCAGAGGAGCCTTGTATTCAATGCTCTAGACATTTTTTCACGAAGAAACATGTCATAAGGGGGATGTTTCGAGATGTCCCTGAGTGAAATTCTATCGACTTGTACCTACCTGTCGATATTCGAAATTCACCAACAACAAGAGAAATTTTAGCACCCAGAATAAAATTTTACGAGATAATAATAATAATCGCAGATCTAGCACAAGTTCTACTCTTAAACATAGTGTTCCGGTAATAGAGGAGGTAATTTAACAAAACAACTTTACAAACATGCGGAATACGGTTCCCAGTAATAATAATATAATAATATGTGGGGACATCTCACACACGGCCATTCGACCTACCAAGCTAGGCAGAGCCTGTGTTATGGGTATCGGACAGCTGATATATCTACACAAATACATTGATACATATTAAATATCAACACTCAAGACCCGAGTACAAATATCTGTCTTTAAACAAATATCTGCCCCAGCCGGGAATCAAACCCGGGACCTTCGGCATAGCAGTCAGGGTCACTAACCACTACGCCATTCGACCGTCTCTCATAGTCAAGAGTGTAAAGATTTGGAAGAGTGCTGGCGAATTCAGGTTTAGTATTCTAGAGGATGGCAAACAGTTGCCGGCACGTCTGGCGAACCTCCAGCGTTTTATTGCAACGTAAATTCTTATCTAGCAGCTAATGGGTTCTATCCGCCGTTCTGTCGACTATTGGTTCTTAGTCGCATAAAATGTAGTTCATTCTTAGATTAACAATATACCGACAAGATGGTGTGTCGTAGCTAAAACAAAATAAAAAAAAACTGTCCGCATTTTCATCATCATCAGTTTACTGTCAAACCGTTAATCAACCAAATGACGGCCATTTTATTCATAAACAAAGTCACAAATCTTCTAACCGAACTAATTCAATATAATAGCTCATTAGTGGAACTAGGGTGTTGTTTAGGTTTGTGGTTTATATATATCCAGTCTTATAATTTTGAAGATGTGAATATAATCTTCCATTGCTGGAAATCTTTGATCTGGAATTCAACTCTTCAGTCGCAGCGGCACTAAAGACCGTTTCAATTCACGCATTTTGTATTACCTCTAAAAACCCATACACACTGATGAATTGAAAACCTTCTCATTCTGGAAGTCGGTTAAAAATTGCTATTTTCTTGCACACATTTTTCATCTTTGCTAGAACCGTGATCAACCCCTAAATCGTAAGGGCTTTGACAAAAAATATTCGTCTACACTTTCCGCGGCGCAAACTCTATGAGGGCTTTTAGCGTTTTTACGTACCTATTTGAAAGCTTCGGTGAGCGTGAGCTTTCTAGCAGCTTGCGGTAGATGCACTTTTGATGGAACACTGAAATATTTTCATTTTTATGCCATCGGATGGAAAAATTGAATTTTTCCGCAAGAGTGACACTTTTTAAAGTTTTTTGGGGCGAAGCCTTTACAGAGTGCATTTTTTCAGTTATTGATCTGAATACAGGAATTTACGGAACATAATGATCGACATCCTTTTAATAAATACATATATACATATAAGTATATAAACAAAAACAATATAAGGCGATACCAAAAATTATATTAATGAAAACTAAGTGAACTAGATTCTTGTGCTTGCTGTGGAGACGGCCCCTTACAATTTAAACCAGCATCTCTGTCATGAGAAGCGGAACTCAGCCAATAAAATCTGAATCTTACACAGTGGATATTACACAATAGATGGCCTTATCGTTAAAAGCGATCTCTTCCTGGCAACCTTGAAGAGTAGATGACGAAGGCCTACAAATATTGTAACATTTACATAGCACCAGCACAGCACCCTCTTTAGTCCTTACCCTCACCATTTCCGGGCCCATTCTCATTCGTTGGCTGCCAGAGGCTACTACGTCATCCGATTAGTGGATAATGTACACCATTACTGACGACGTATTCAGCGCTAGACGGCCATGCCAAAGCGATCGAGTAAGTCGGAAATCGGTATAACCTTTAAATAAAATTTTGAAAGTGTACATAATACCCACATAATGTACTAGCTGTTCCCGCGCGCTTCGCTTCGCCTTAAAAAGTTTTCCCGTGGAAATTCCGGGATAAAAAGTAGCCTATGTTCTTTCCAGCGTTGCCAGAATGTTACAAAAGTAACATTTTACGTTACTTTTGACCCTCTTGTGTTACCTCCATGTTACACGACTCAATATGTTATATTTGTGTTACTTTTTAGATTTTCAAGGAAATAAAAAAAAATTAATGAAACGATTCCAAGAATGATACATTTTTTTGTTTGTTACGTTGGCTTGTAAGTACTTGATTTTGTGAATTGACTAACGGTGTGAATATCTTTCAACTTCGTCGTGCCGCATATTCACTCACTCGCGTGAGTCGAGTGTATTTTGCAATCTTCCATCCCGGTTTCTTGGCGTGCGAACAAGTGAGTCGAGTGAGGTTCACTCTAAGTTCTGTCTGAAGAGCAGCGAATCGATCAGTCGGTACTTTTTTCAAAGTAACTACAGTGCCACAAACTTATCTGTTCCGGTGAGAGCGAACTAAATTGATCCATATCTCATTATTTACTAATGAATTATATATTAATATAGATTACATGGGTTAATTAATTGAAGCGTCCGTAGTCGAGCGGGCCTCAGTGATCGTAACTGATCGCTGAGGTTAAGCAACAACTGACACGGTCAGCCATTGGATGGGTGACCAATTTCAAGTGGTGCTTTTCTGGACGCTTCCGTGCTTCGGACGGCACGTTAAGCCGTGGGTCCCGGTTGCTGCTTCGGCAGCAGTCGTTAAGCCTAGTCAGAGGCCTTCGGGCGGCTTGAAAACATCTGACAGTCGGGTTGCCCACTTACCCGACAACTCTCTCAGCACAAGCTTGCTTGTGTTGGGGTCCACCAACCCGCACTTGGCCAGCGTGGTGGACTAGGCCTAAACCCTTCCTTCATTGGAAGGAGACCCGTGCCCCAGCAGTGGGGACGTAATGGGTCGTGATGAGAACATGGGTTAATTAAAACCACAAGAGCGAATTACCACTACTGGCAAACTTAAAATCTTATAGAATGAAGAAATATTACACATTTACGTGAGCTGTCACCGGAACACATAAGTTTGTGGCACTTTACCTAATACTATGTGTCGTTGTTTTTTTTTTGTAATTTGCGTTGTGATTTGTTAAGTAAATGTTGAATTCATTATTTTAATCCAATAAATGAGTACGTTTTTATGGAATCAGTCATTTAATAACGAGTCGTGTTTGCAACTGAAATAAGTTTTGACTGAAATTGACTGTATGTTTTTTGATTTTTTAAATTTTACCGAATAGGACTGGAAAATTAATTAACTTTTTGTATAATAAACTGCCATAATAAGTATTTTGTCGGTTTCCATATTTAAAAAGGTCATGTTACTTTTCTCGGGAAAATGTTACTTTTTGATCTGATTCGTGTTATATTTGACTACCTTCCACTGGCAACACTGGTTCTTTCCCAGGGTCTAGACCGTATACCAAATTTCATTCAAATCCGTTCAGTAGTTTTGGCGTGAAAGAGTAACAGACAGACACAGTTACTTTCGCATTTATAATATTAGTTAGGATTTAATATTCAGGTAAAACATGCTAGGTCTATTCGTGGTCTTCATACAGAAAAGTTTTATTCCGCCCCTCATCGGTTTGTCGGTGCACTCACGAATCATCTACCTCAATGCGATCCTTCAGAGAAATTCATTAGTGTTAAATTTCGATTTATGCCACAGATTTATATGGGCTGATTTGACACTAAATCTAGATTTAAGATTCTTGTGCAAGACGCCCTAAAATCTTGAACGTGGATCAACGCAACCTATGTATCTCTGAAGTCATCAGAATTGGCCCTTAGCACAAATGAATAAGAAGTACCGTGCTGGAGATTTTAAGAGTGCAAAAGAGTGTCGGCTGTTATCGTACACCGAATGATTCGGGGATATTAATCAGAGTTAAAACATTTCCATTTTTTTTTTTTGGTAAAGGCTTTAATTAATAAGTAGCTTTTGGCCGCAAACTTTATTGTAATTTAAAAGGAATAATATCAATAAGTAGTGTTTATGAACCAACTAGTACATTTACTTGTACCAACCTAACTCTTTATTTTGTTACGGGTTAAAATAATTTAAAATATGTTTCGATGGCCTTTATGCTTGTATTCGTATTAATTACTTAAATTTCAATTACCATGATGAGAATTCAAGTCAGAAACACGTGTTTGCTAATTATAATTATACTTATTAGAACAGAAGTTTCAAGTTACTTTGTTAATTTAATAAGAAATCCAATTATAGCTTAAACTCAAATGAAAATTCACACATGTACCTACCTGCTTAATTACTTACTCAGTTAATATTCAAATTTGATATGGCTTCATTAATAAACCAGTAGATGTACATAACTTTTATCTTACAATTTGTATTTAAATTATAAAGTTGTACGCTATACTATTAAGTCATAAGTCATAAGTCATAAGTCATTTATTCATAATATTACGATTACATGACAAAATTTAAATACATAATAATATAATAATAATTTACAATTACCAATAATTAATTACCTTTAGTAGATATAATGTCACAATATAATTATAAGATTATAAAAATAATCATTATTACACAATGTATAAATAAGTTAATAAAATTAATTTAATTAATTTAAATTGAATAAAAGATTAACTAGGTCGAACATTCAATTGATAAATTCGTCAAATCTATAGAACGCTTGCTCGACAAGCCAGCGTTTTAGTGCGGACTTGAACCGATCATGGCTAGGTGCTTCCGTGATGGCAATAGGCAGCTTATTATACACCGCGGGTCCCATGACATGGGTGAGCTTCCCAGACTTGGCCAGCCCGCGGCCCAGGGCCATCAGTTTGTTGGCCCGGCGCGTATTGCGATGGTGCACGTCGCCGTGGGTTTGGTAGGAGTCGTAGTTGTCTCGGACGTACATCGCTACCTGGTAAATCACTATGGAGGGCAGCGTCATGATGCCTAGCGACTTAAAGTACGGCCTCGCGGAGGTGTCCTGCGACACGCGTGCGATGGCTCTGACGGCCCGCTTCTGCATTCTAAAGGCGCGCTCCCAGTCGGCGGCGCGCCCCCAGAGCTCGGCGCCGTACTGCAGCAGCGAGTGCACGGTGGCGAAGTAGCAGGTGCGGACCACCTCGGCGGGCACGGTGCGCGCCAGGCGGTTCAGCGCGAAACATGCGCTGCCCAACTTTCCGCAAACTTTATCGATGTGAGCATCCCAGGTCAACCCTCTGTCGAGTATAAAACCCAAGAAGGTGGCGGCTTTGGTTTGTTCGACGACTGCATCACCCGCTCGTACCGAGATGGCTTTCGGTGGTTGGCCAGCAAGGTTGAAATGTATGAACTGGGTCTTGCTGATGTTCAAAACCATTCCGTTCATTCCAAACCACTGAGCGAGTTTTGTAGCCGTCTCGTTTAAACGCTGCTCCAGTTGCTCGATGTTGGGAGCGACGACTACTCCCGCCACATCGTCCGCGTACATTAGCATGTGCGCAGTACTAGCTTATTATTATATATATTAGTAAGTATTAACTTTTAGATTTCTTACCATAACTTCATTCATCATCATCACGACCTATCAAGTCCCCACTGCTGAGGCACGGGTCTCCTCCCAAATGAAGGAAGGGTTTAGGCCTAGTCCACCACGCTGGCCTAGTGCGGGTTGGTGGACAACTAAACAATAATTTCATTATAACATCATAATTCAAAATTATTATAAATATCTCGTAGTTAATATCACAAATTATGATTACAATAATCAGGATGTCGATTCTAAAGCTGCGCGAAATTTAATGTTAAATATGTCATACAACTATATGTATTTATATTTGCTAGTGAAAAATTAGTTTTACCAAAAGACTGACCCCCTTATTCATAGAGAAGTTACAATACGTTTTAACTAATAAACTGTTTTGTCCCTCTCCGACAAAGAACAATTTGTTTCTTGACAGAGAGGGACAAAACAGTTTATTAGTTAAAACGTATTGTAACTTTTCTATGAATAAGGGGGTGAGTCTAGAGTGGAATTTTAAACAAATAATTTATGGAGATGTCATCAATATTTAGGTTATGTCAGAGGTAAAATGGCTGTGAACATTCTGTACATGAATAAGTTTAGGGTCGGGCCGCATTGGACCACCACAGCTCTTACATAATTTATAGTGGAACAAGTTGAAAATTTATGTGCGTGGATTTCTCTGCTAATATGCGACGTTTAGATTGTATAGTGATTTACCTATAAAAATGTACAACATACTATACTGCATTCATTCTTACTTAGCACAAAAGGTAAAAAATCTTTGATCAAACCATTGTGAAACAAATAAACTGCCGGTAAAATAAATGGTTTAATTACAAAAATATCATTTTCTCTAGTAAGTAAGTGTCTACAAAAAAAAACACTAAGTTTTTTTACCTTTTAGTGAATACACTTTATGTTTTTTAATCCAATGTACAAATTTATTTTATTTACTTAACAATTATAATACAAAGACTGGGCTTGGCTATGCAGTATTTTAATTGGCGTGTTATTATTTTTACCGGCACTAAGTCGTTACCGGAGTTGTCAAAAAACAGAGATCCGAGAGTTGATTTCAATATCATGTCAGGCCCCGTTGCCCCAGCCGGCGATATAGTTTTACGAGATTCCTCCATTTTTTAATAATATGTAAGTATTATGGTTATAATTCAAACAAAATGTTTGCAGCCGATCATAAATAAGCGACTGAGTACATTACTTGTAGGTACCTAGCTACAATGTATTTCCAAGATTTGCCTATTAAGTTTTTGACCCGACCATCTCGAGACTTGAAATTCATTTTAGTACCATATTACTAATGGAACAAAGCCAAAATATACCTTAGTAAAATGCAATAATTCAAACTTCTGCGAATTCCTCATAAGTCTCTCTAGACTTTGAGAATGAATCTCATAATTATTTATAGGAGTTTTCGTATATTCATGACAAATATTAATGTGCACTAGAATAAATCTTCAGTGTCGCTCCAACAAATAAGTTAGTGATTGTGCGTTGAACTGCATTGCAGCACTTTCAGGCACTTTCATAATTATCAAACTAAGTAGCTGGAGTCTCTGACGAAAAAATCGGACAGCTGATCACACGACATGACATGACCACCGTACTTTTTGGTCATGTGAAGTCATCTCCTATAATCAGCTCAAACACTTTAAAAATAGCTGGGGTTTTTTCTCGAGTCTCTCCCACAGTTATGTCCCAATGTTATTGATAAAACTGTACCCTGTTTATTTGAAAATAATAAGAAAATGATAAATATGACAGGGTTTGCTCACGTAGGAAAGTCGAAGGTCCAGAACTCGGCGCGGCTCCCGCCCCTTAGATGAAATCCGAAGGAATCTTGATCACGTTCACTCACAAAATTCACTTGTCCGCTTATATGAAACAAATATAATGAATGCATTGCATCTGGTGATATTTAACCAATATCTTACCCTTCAAATGCTTGTTGCCATTATAATTGTAAGTGTGACTGTGTGAAACAAAGAAAAAAAAAAAAAAAAAAAGAAGAAATGCACAACTGGGGGTTTTTAGTCGGTTAAAGGCCGACACTACCTGGGTCCCCTTCCCAGGTGTCTGTGTAGATTTTCCTCCAGGAGTGCAAAAAAAAATAATAAATAATATTTTATTAATAATACATATATATATATATATATATATATATATATATATATATATATGTTACTGTAAAAGCCCGAACAACGGTAAATCCTAGGATTTACCAGTAAATCTTAGGATTTACCAACATGAGTTGGTAAATGTAAGGATTTGTGAAAATGGGTCATTTTTTTCGGGCTTTTACCATTACAATTTGGTAAATGCTAGGTTTTACCACTGACACCTAGTAAAAGTTGGTTAAACACTTGTCGAAAAGAAATTGGAGGTCAAGGTCATTCATCAACTTTTGGGCGATTTAATGCACCGGATTATGGTATTTATGTGTATAGTAGTAATAGATGCGAATTATCATTGAATGCTGGATTATTGGAAAATAACTTTATTTTCACTCATTCACTGAACGATAATTTAAACACGGAAACCGGAAGTAAAATAATTTTCACGTATTATTATTGTAGACGTCGAGTAAAGTCGATTGCAATAATAAATATTTCTTAAGTTCGGTTAGTTATAAGTTATCATCATCATCACGACTCATTACGTCCCCACTACTGGGGCACGGGTCTCCTTCCAATGAAGGAAGGGTTTCGATCTAGTCCACCACGCTGGCCTAGTGCGGGTTGGTGGACCCCAACACAAGCAAGCTTGTGCTGAGCGAGTTGTCGGGTAAGTGGGCAACCCGACTGTCAGACGTTTTCAAGCCGCCCGAAGGCCTCTGACTAGGCTTAACGACTGCTGCCGAAGCAGCAACCGGGACCCACGGCTTAACGTGCCGTCCGAAGCACGAAAGCATCCAGAAAAGAACCACTTGAAATCGGTCACCCATCCAATGGCTGACCATGCTGGTTGTTGCTAAACCTCAGTGATCAGTTACGATCACTGAAGCCCGCTCGACTACGGACGCTTTGTTCGACTACGGAGGTTATAAGTTATAACCTGGCTTTTTCAACATTTACCGTGCCTTAATGTAAATCCTAAGATTTACCAAGTGAATAGTGGTAAAAGTGCGAATCGCAAAATCTTTCGGGCTTTTACCATTAACCCCCTGGCCACAGCCAATTGCGGCGCGGCGTGCGGCGCGGCGAGCGGCGCGGCTAGCGGTGAGCGCCGAAAACAAACGCTAGACAACGTACGAAGTATGCCACAGCTAGCCGCGGCGCGAAATGCGGCGCGGCTAGCGGCGCGGGTTGACTGGCGCGGTGCGCGGCGGCGGCGGGCGGCGCGGTGTGCGAGCGAAACAAATGTACTAGAGAGTATCGAGGCGGCCACAGCTCAAAGCGGCGCGCGCGGCGGCATCAAGTGGACGGACTAGCCAACGCGCGACCAAAACAAATAATATTGTTTTTAACGCGCGTCGAGCTGTGGCATACCACCGCAATCCGCACCGCCCGCCGCCCCTCACGCCGCACCTCATCCCGCACCGCTGAAAGCTGTGGCCACGGCCTAAGAGTTGGTAAATCTTAGGTTTTACGCGTAAATCTTAGGATTTACCGTTGTTCGGGCTTTTACAGTAACATATATATAAAAGATAAAATATATATAATAAGCCGACCGAATGGCGTAGTGGTTAGTAACCCTGACTACTGAGCCGATGGTCCCGGGTTCGATTCCCGGCTGGGGCAGATATTTGTTTAAACACAGATATTTGTTCTCAGGTCTTGGATGTGCCCGTAAAATGGCAATAGGCCCGCCCCCTATTACATTGGGACTAACATACACTCTGGCGAAAAGTGGGTGCAGCAATGCACCTCTGCCTACCCCGCAAGGGAGTACATTAGTACAAGGCGTGAGTGCGTGTGTGTGTGTATATAATAAGCTTCCACATTGAGTAGTGAGTAGTTTAAAGATGAAGATAAAAAACAACCAAACTCTCACAATATAATTGATCTCTCAAAAAGGCACGGACATAAAGTCTGTGGAGTGATAATAAAACCTAAAAAAAAAAAAAAAAAACCGATATCTCACAAAATCACTATTAATCCGATAGTTACGACCGATACGGATTACGTCGGTAGATCAACACGACGAAGACTGACAATGACTGACATCTTGTCAAAGTAAAATTTATCTACTTAACAAATAGGAGCAGATTAATTTCAATCTACCCACATACAATATTGAAAAGTGTTCGACCAGTATCGATCAAGGTGATTTAATCTTGAATATTATTACCAAAATCGCTAAAATGTTATGCACTATAATAAAATGATATATTATCCCAATAATTTATAAACAGTTCGGTGTTTGAACAGTACTCAGACAATTCAATAACGTATTTCACTTGCCAAAGTCCCTCGGTGGTACCGCTCGGGGTCCAATTCGGTTGGCGTATCTGTTACGGAGATAGCCTCCCGGGACCACGCCTAAATCACTCGATTATATCTCACCGATTCAATTTATGGCTGTGAGGCATGGTGGTCGCTGGTCGACACACGGAAGGAGGTTTTACACCCGAATAATGTTACCTATTTACCCGATAACGCGTGGTAGTATTTTTAATCATAAATTCTACAAAAATTGCCGTTAATTTTATTATATGTACTTAATTATATGTATATTCACTAAATATTATATTTCATTTCGTTTATTTCATTTTTTACATTATATGGGTAGGTATTCAATACTAGCTCTGAAAATAAAAATAAAATGATTTACGCATCAATTCATAAAGTTAAATTTCGAATAATGTTTATTTTTAAGATTTTAATTTGGTGCCAATTTTAATAATTATGAACTTTGACCTTCTTTCGAACTGGGAGCCAAAAAAACGAAGTAGGTACTATGTTTACTGCTAACCTAAAGGCGATTTTGCGAGCAGAAGAAACCGAGTGTGAGTGACCCCTTTTCACCTTACTTACATTTATCCGTATTGTTGAAGCACAACACTACGTGTGCGCCCCATCACTAGAAGAGTGACGGCGCCCCCCGCGCCCCGCACCCTCGCAGGCGCAGAGGCAGACTACGCGCCGCCATTCTGAGACTGCAAGCCATTCGATCAACATAACAATAATTTCTTTGATTTGAAACTTTGATAAAGTCAATATATTTCTTGTAAAACGGATCTCCAACCTAGTTCTCATTGAGTAGATACCTGCGCCACCAAGTTTTCGAGCCGGATACGGGCTTTTTGGAAGATCTGAAGACCAGGCGAGACGAAAATCGGAATCCCGAGGCACGTATCGGCGAGGTCGTTCAAGGGCAAGGTAGAAGATCCACGCGGCACCAATCTGCTATTCGCCGCGATCTCCACGAAAATAATCAAGATACAACATTCTACGGCCAGTCTCGAATCTCAAGAATCACAAGAAAAACCAGAAACCACGACCAGAATCGAAAAACCAGGAAAAGAGGTTACAGTGTGGTATTGCTGTGAGTTCGTTCCAATTTCAATTATCCCCTGTGTGCACAATTCAATTCACTATCTTTTTTTCCTAGTAAAAATCACGTAACAATAATAATTATCCCGTTTTAATCATCAATTCATTTTGTTAAAATTACCATTTTGGGTGTCATAACCTAATTATCTCCCATTTCTCCCGTCACCTGTCTATTTTTACACAATCGAAAGCGCATATTATTCATAAATAATCGAATCTATTCCCAATTTGAACCTACGTGTTTGCGTACCCACGTCATTAAATTATTGAAATCCATTTGCATCTGTCAATCCATTCAAGTTTATTCAGTTCAAAGGCCATATTTGTTTCAATGAACAGCTGTTTTCCCCAACACAGTGTATATTTTTAACAAATTGCATATTTTTTCTCGTTTTTTAACATATTGTCTTTATCTCATACATTCCAGTGAATCCGTCAGCATCGCTGTCGCGCAGGTGGTGCGTGCGCCGAACCGCCTCTAACCGGTTACGCAAGCTGAGGTGGCTTCGATGTTTGCATTGCTTGCGTGAGCTCTTCTGCTGACCCATAGTAGCTGCCTGTTAAAATTTAAGTATCGCTTCATACACTTCTTGCTTGTTTCACTATTTTCACAAATTTTATTTTATAAACAAAGTGTAAATCAGCTATAAACATTGGTCGAATGGATTGCAGTCTCAGAATCATCTGAGAGACTTGGGCACCAGTTATCTTAGCTTAACTTCATTTCTTAGCCTACTCCATTAAGTCGCAACTCATTAAACATGGATATTAAATCATTAAAAAGGTCAAGAGCATCATTTAAATCAAAGCTTACAATATTTAAAACTTATTTAGACACGCTTTTGCCTTGTAAAGAGCTAAATAACTTGCAAATTCGAGAATTAACTATTAGAGCTAGCAAAATACAAGAAATGTACAATGAATATGATTCAACTCAAACTGAAATAGAAAATTTATCTGAAATTCCAGGTGACGAATATTTAGAACGGGAGAGCTTCGAAACCAGCTACTTCAGCACAGTAGCTGCCGCGCAGGAGGCGCTCGATAAGCACACGGCGGCTTCTGCGGCGCGGGACAATCAGTCGGTAACGGGTTCTAGTGCATTCTCAGGTGGGCCAAACCTTAAATTACCTACAATTAATTTACCGACATTTTCTGGTCGCTATCAGGACTGGTTAGAATACCATGACACATACAAGTCACTAATACACACAAACACTTCAATACCAAAAATCCATAAATTTCACTATTTGCGGAACACTTTAAAGGAAAGTGCTTCTATAATCATAAAATCATTAGAGTTTTCAGCAGAAAACTATGATGTTGCATGGGATTTGCTGTGTGATCGATACAATAATGATAGAATTCTAGTAAACAATCACATACAAGCTTTGTTTAACATACAACCAGTTGTTCAAGAATCCTCAAAGGCGTTACGTAGCACAATAGATAGCATTAATAAAAATCTAAGAGCCTTGAAAACACTTAATTTACCTACAGAACACTGGGACATTCTCATCATCCACATGGTGACTAGTAAGCTGGATTCACACACAATGCGTGACTGGGAAACAGAACGCAATCATATAAAGTCTATACCTACTTTAGAAGAATTCAACTCATTTCTCAAAAACCGCGCAGACTTACTAGAGACCATGGAGGAAGCACAATCACAAAAACACACACGCAGACACAGCGACATCTCTCACAATCGTCCAAAAACTTTTGTCGTAAATCATAACCAAACACAAAAACAATCACAATATAATTGCCCTGTTTGTAAAAATAATCATTCCATTTACCAATGTCTAAAATTCAAATCAATGCCTATCGAGGCATGCATTGAAAAGGTAAATAAATTAAACCTTTGCACTAATTGTTTACGGAGTGGTCATGACGAACAACGTTGTAGATTGAGTTCATGTAGGTATTGCACAAAACGACACAATACAATGTTACATAAAACGGATTCTGCATCTACACAATCACAAACACAAACAAAATCAAGTAGCTCGCAGTCCCCCTGCCATGGGTCAAGTGACTGTGTTGTCTTACCGTCCATAGCAGGGCAAAATCAATCACAAATACCACAGAGTAGTCAGAACAGTATGGTAGTACAGTCAGACAACATTACATTGTCCTCTACTCATAACAGTCAAGTTCTACTTTCAACTGCAATCATAAACATAACCGATCACCACGGTAACAATCACAAAATTCGTGCACTTCTAGATAACGGCAGCACGTCTAGTTTTATTACAGAAAAAATACAAAAACAGTTGCAAATACCCAGTTATTCAACTTCAATTTCAGTACAAGGGCTAAATAAACAGTCTTCAAAAATAACACAAAGATGTGACGTGACTATATCGTCACTCACCAATAGTGGTTATACAACAAACGTCAATTGTTTCGTTGTTCCACAAATCACCCAGTTGATACCTACTACAAGAATAAATTGCGAGGCTCTCAATATTCCTTCGCATATCAAACTAGCAGATCCGACGTTCTCAGTTCCTGCGGAAGTGCATATGCTGTTAGGCGCGGATTTGTTTTGGGCGGTCCTATCTAACAACCGCATCAATCTAGGCAAAAATAAACCAACCTTAGTTGAAACAACACTAGGGTGGATAGTTTCAGGATCTATACAAGTTCCTTATTCTAAACACAACAAAATGCAATCCTATAATACAGTCCACTGTCATTTTCTAAATAACATTGAGCTTGAGGAAAAACTCGATAAATTCTTTGAATTTGAATCAGTTTCCACCACTCAACAATCCCGAACTAAAGGTGAGAGTGAGTGTGAACAAATATTTACACAAACAACCACACGCCACCCAGATGGCAATTTCATTGTTACAATACCATTAAAAGAATCACCTGAATGCTTAGGCGACTCATCACAACAAGCATTAATTCAATTTAAATCATTAGAGCGCAAATTCAATCGCAACAGTGAGTTTAAACAAAAATACACAGATTTTCTTGAAGAATATCAGACCTTAGGTCATATGTCAGAAAACACTAACCCACAAGACGACAAAACTTCATACATAATGCCACATCACGGCATTCTGCGTGAAGATAAACTCACAACCAAGTTGAGAACAGTTTTTAACGCATCAAGTATAACTAGTTCAGGCAAGTCATTTAATGACATTCAGTACATAGGCCCCACTGTACAAGATGATTTATTAAGCATACTGATTAGATTCCGTCAGCATAAGTATGTAGTGTCATCGGACATAGAAAAAATGTACCGACAAATTTATGTAAAGGAGGAACAGCGAAGCTTACAACAAATTTACTGGCGATCAGATCCCAGTGAGCCAATCAAACTGTACAAGTTAAATAGGGTCGCGTACGGTACAGCATCCGCGCCATATCTAGCTACCAGATGCCTAATGCAGTTAGGGCAAGAGTGTACAGACAAAAGTGTAGGTGAAACAATCTTACATGACTTCTACGTCGACGATTACATCTCAGGTAATGATGACGAGCAAACCCTCATACAAACATGTAAGGGCGTCATACAAACACTACAAGGAGCTCATTTTCAGTTACGAAAATGGCGTTCTAACTCTGCCTCAGTATTAAACTCTCTAGACAATGAAAACAACAATGATGAACTATTATGTCTAAAAAATGACGAGTATGCAAAAACATTAGGTTTACTTTGGGCCTGCACAAAAGATTTATTGCTGTTTTCAATAACCAACATCAAACAAAAACACAAAATAAATAAACGCATAATTTTATCAACTATAGCACAAGTATTTGACCCACTAGGATTAATTAATCCTTGTATGTTACAGGCCAAAATTCTCCTACAGAATTTATGGGCGAAAAATGTTGACTGGAACAGTCAGTTACCAGCCGAGGTTGAGTCACAGTGGAACACATTTGTAAAACATTTACCGGAAGTAACCGAAATTCAAATTCCTCGTCGAGTTTTATGTGATTTCTACATCAAGGTAGAATTACATACATTTAGCGATGCTTCTATAAAAGCATATTCAGCTTGCGTATATGTACGCTCACTGTCTAACAATGGCAACGTAAGTGTCCACTTACTGTTGGCAAAAAGTAAAGTTTCTCCTCTAAAACAAAAAATTACTATGCCCAGACTTGAGCTGTGTGGTTCTCTTCTGGCTACTCAGTTAGCAAAAAAGGCAATAGAATCATTACGTCTACACATAGACGCACAGTACTTCTGGTGTGACTCAACTATCGTGCTGAGCTGGATAAAAACATGTAAGCTAAAACTAAAACTATTTGTACTCAACAGAATAAATGAAATCACCAAAAATTCAAACCCTCAGTCATGGAATTATGTTCCCACAGATATGAACCCTGCCGATATAGGGTCAAGGGGTTTAAATGCAGCAAAACTTAAATCATCACTTTTGTGGTGGGGAGGTCCGCACTTCCTACACCAAGCAGATATGCAGTTGCCTACTCAACCGCAAAACACAAATAGTGAGGAATTGCCAGAGATTAAGTTTCAGTGTCATTTATCTACTACTGAACCTCATGAAAATAATTTAGCACTTAACTTTTCTAATATTTGTTTATTACAACGTGTAATAGTACAAATTAAACGTTTTAAACATAACTGTTTCAATCGTAATAACAAAATAGTAGGTCTAATTACAGCATCAGAACTTGAAGACGCTATGCAGGTTTTATGTAAAATAGTGCAGAGTGATATGTTTTGTAAACAAAAATCCATTTTAATTAACAAAAAACCATTGCCGTCTAAAGATAAACTTTTAAGTCTTAATCCCTTTGTTGATGATGCAGGTATAATCAGAGTTGGAGGGAGACTGTCGAACACGAACTACGCCTACGACACAAAACACCCCATCTTACTACATGCATCACATCACATCACTAAACTTTTAGCCCAACACTATCACAAAATACTTTTACATCCAGGGCCACAACTATTATTGGCAACATTACGCCATAAGTTTTGGATTATCAATGGGCGTAATTTAACTAGAAAAGTAACTCATACTTGCATAACTTGTCTTAGATTTTCAGGTAAAACTTACCAACCCATCATGGGTAACCTCCCAAAGCAGAGGCTACAAGCTGACTATCCATTCGCAAACACAGCAGTCGATTATGCGGGACCAATCCTGATAGCGAACAAAAAGGGTCGTGGCAGTCAGCTGAAAAAAGCATACATAGCCATTTTTGTATGTATGGCAGTACGAGCTGTGCACATAGAGCTCGTCACCGACTTAACTTCCCAGGGCTACATGGCCATGCTTAATCGTCTAATTTGCCGCAGGGGCAAGCCAGCCTCCATAACATCCGATAATGCTAAATGTTTTATTGGTACCTTTAATGAATTACCTAAATTTTTGAAACAAAATTCCAATAACATAATTAATGAAGCAGCTAAGATTCAAATTGAATTCAAATTCTCTCCACCATACAGTCCGCACTTCAATGGGTTAGCAGAAGCGTCAGTGAAGTCAGTCAAACATCACCTAAAACGAGTTTTATCAATGACTCACCTAGATTATGAAGAAATGTACACTGTCTTGGTTCAAATAGAGGCAATTCTTAATTCCAGACCCATAACCCCTATTTCATCTGATCCATCTGATCTAGTAGCTCTCACTCCTGCACATTTTCTGATTGGACGAACGCTCACAATGCTACCTGCACCTCAGGTCGACAACGCTCCAATCAACACACTCTCTCGATACAAACGAGTCCAAGCATTGAAAGCACACTTCTGGAATCGCTATTATAAGGAGTATATTTCAGCATTACAGATTCGCAGCAAGTGGCACACCAATCGAGGCCAACTACAGCTTGGGCAGATGGTCCTCATCAAAGATGACCGGCTCCCACCCAACAGATGGCTGCTCGGTCGCATCACAGCCGTCTACCCTGGCACCGACGGCATCAACCGCGTGGCAGACGTCCTCTCCACTTCGGGGACCTTGAGACGGGCTTACAACCGGCTCTGCCCTCTACCCATGACGTTGGACCAGGATACTCCAGCTCCAAGGGGCCCAGCTTGTTGAAGCACAACACTACGTGTGCGCCCCATCACTAGAAGAGTGACGGCGCCCCCCGCGCCCCGCACCCTCGCAGGCGCAGAGGCAGACTACGCGCCGCCATTCTGAGACTGCAAGCCATTCGATCAACATAACAATAATTTCTTTGATTTGAAACTTTGATAAAGTCAATATATTTCTTGTAAAACGGATCTCCAACCTAGTTCTCATTGAGTAGATACCTGCGCCACCACGTATATGCAATTATGCATCTCTTTTCTAGTCATGGAATGTAATTATTTTATTTATTGTACAAAATATTACCTATTGTCTGTATTCATCCCAATAAAAAAGCGATAGTTGGTCGTTTAATCTCTGTTGGTGACATACACATAATTATACATTTGGTATCCAATCATAATCCCTACCGTCTAACTCTGAGTACATAGTATTACTACGTTTAAAAATAACATATCGTTTCCAATAATAGTGTCCAGCGGCGCTGCAATATGCTGATATGATCCAATATACAGACACTAGCAATAACAGAGCGACACAGTCCCATAACAATAAAGCTTCGATGCATAGCACCCTCAAACGGGTTTTTGTCGCCATGGGCTCACTTTAGCTTAGACAAAAAGGACGAGACCAATCCAATCAATGGGGAAGAAAACCAAGTGAAACTTTGGCAGCACACTCAAGTGTACCCGAGTCTTTCTGACCAATCACATTATTAGGACACTGGCGACTGAACCAAGGAAACGGGTACAGTGGTATAAAGCACCATCTATAATTAGCTTTTAGGTACTTTTTCTACCCATAAGTTTAACATATCGAGATGGAGTTGTGATTAGTGCAGCAGTGATCCGAAACTTAGTTATTCGCTTATTCGTAAGCTGGAGTGACCCGTACAGATCGAAGCGGGCCGAATAATTGGATCGTTCTGGACAAGCACTTGATGGGCAATAAAACAGCATTGCAAAGGGATTTGTTCTTTTCTATACGCTCACAGTGTAAGTAGAACCAAAGCAGTAGAGTAACTAGCGCACGCCGTAAGTAAAATTGTTATCAGTGACTTAATTAAGGACTAAATGTATTATTATAAACATTTGCAGACGCTGGAAACCACGATGATCTACCGAATGTCGTTTTCGTATTAGGACGTAACTCCTAATTTTACACTTTACATATAGGCGCCAATTTGGTTTTGCCTTTGGTAAATTTCGCAAACCTAATGTTTTACACATTTCTTTTTAACATTTCCATACAAAGTTATGGTTTTATCGGATGGGAGGTACTGCATTTGTTTTACCCCAGGGATTTAGATGTTTCTACCCTTTTTGAATTTCTTTAGGTGAGACTCGAAAACGGAATGGGGAATCACATGCCTTTATTCCTTCGCTTGTCAGCATAAAATAGGATCAAGAGTAAAGCACCTAGGCTTCAACCTAATCGTTCTCTAATCAACAATATAAAAAGCCAAATAGATAAATATAAAATAAAACGATACGTATATAGCTCACATATAATTTTCTTTGAAAGCGTTTTCTATTTCCATCCATATGGGATAATTGACGGCTTTAGGGCATTCAAAGCTTAAGGGTTCCGTAGATACTGTCACGTTATTTTTCCGTGCTTTATTAAATTTAAATTAAATTTATAAAAGTAATTCCTAAATAAAATAAAAGAAAAGAACTAGATTTTAACTATTTATTATTACCTAATATTTACAAAATTTAAGTTTCTTAAGTCGAAGGAATTTAAGTTTTTTAAGTTGAAGGAGGGTACTTGGGTGATCGCGCCTAGGTCGGTTGTGCACATTTACAATATAAATTTCAGTTACACCGCACTTCCCTGAGCCTTAGGTCCGATGTGGAACATTTGGTAACCACTGGTACGTGGACGATTTTCGCTGTTCGTGATGTTGTAGATAGTTGCGTCGGCCGCGGATCTCCGAAGTGGAAGTGTTGGTATCGGGATCTCAAGGTAGAAGTCACGAAGCTGCCAGATTCTTATATTAGGTCTCAGCTCCAACCAAGAACCCTGGAATTGAGAATGTTCCACATTGATAATACCGCCTATGATAGAACTGGTATAAGCTTTAGGCATCGGGGGCGTATAATAATTGATCTACTAAAGTTTGCCTGGCGCGTTACTAACCAGAACGGAATTACAATAAACCATTAAAAAAATAAGGTAAGCGTAATTAGCGGCGGTGGTAAGAAAATAATTCAAAAATTAACAGCAAGCGATGCCGCGTCATGGGATCGTTAATTTATATAAATATCTACCCAAGCCACACAGTAGCCATCAAGCTGCACTGTACTGCTAATTACTAAATTAAATTAGGAAATAACTTATAATAGGCAATTAATTACAGGTAATACCAATCACACTAAAATAAAACTATAATAAAGGTATAAAATCGTTACAGCCATTTCGTTAAGGTCCAGAAGTTAAAATAACACATAGGCAAGCATATTTCAATTGCTAAAGCTTAGGATGTCCTAGTATTTAACGATCTGAAAGCCGTTAAGGTAAATCATAAAAGAAATATTTAAAATATAACGTTAACACTACCTTAATAAATTGTGCAACACTTACCCAAGTCTGGGGTGGTAAGAACTTAAATTAGAATAACTCACAGCATAAAACTTTGTTCAAGTTTAAGAATTTAAGTAATTTTAGAATATAATATCAATATTTTATTGCTCGGATCACGGGTTTGAAGACAAGCGGAGTAGCTTGGAAACACCGTTAACGGTCCGAAAACAACTGCCCGGTGTCGCGATGCAAAGTGCGCTCGCCCCTCTGCCACCGGACGATGACCGACAAAAACGAGTTTTTTGTCAAGTGAAGAGAATTGCGCCTGATACAAAGCTAATAGCCAATTACAATATCTGCGACATTTGCAATCGTGGTTATCCAAAAGGAAAAGTTGGCAATTGCTACAATACGGATGTTGAAATTGAATCATTTGATATAATATAGGACCGGTGAAAATCTGGTTTTGGGTACTTATACTTATAAAAACTTTACTCCATTTTATACAGGGTGATGCAAAAAGCGTAGGTATACTAAGCCGAAACCAACATGTGGAGCATGGTATATTTCATGTAGGTTTCGGCTTAGTACACCCTTTTTGCAACACCCTGTATAGTTTTAAATAAGGAAACTAACTAACTAAACAAATTTCAATCTGCAGCAGAAACTTCCAAGCAAAGGAAGCGCGGCGGCGAGATCAAACAAAACTACTGCCGATATCCGGTTCCTCCACAGTTTAGAAAAGCCCACATTAATACGAAAGCAGCAGTGAAGCTTCGTTTCCACTCCAGCAAGCTCTGCGAATAATAATAAATAATAAAATAATAAAAATAGTTTTATTGTTCAAGTAAAGGTACATATTGATTCAACATTATAGAAGTTACAGTATTACTATTACCCTTATGTACTAAGATATGGAAAACTTCCAATACCTGTACTAGATATAATCTGTATTACAGGTATCAGTGCCCTCCTTGGAATTGTTCTAATATAGGTAGGATGTAGTCGTTTTTTACATGTTTATGTACTTAATTTGTTTTTAAAGTTAGGTTATATTTTAGGTAGGTACCTTTAAAATTACATAAAAATGAAAAGAAAATAAAAAAATTATAATAATTTAGCATGCTTTGTTGTGTATATGTGTAAATGACTGTGTACCTATGTGTGTTAATGTATGTGTGTAAGTGTATATGTGTGAATGTGTAAACAGGCGCGGATCCACCCATATGGGCAAGATGGGCATGCCCATCACCTAAATTCCTTGCCATATCACACCACGGGATTTCAATATAATAATTTCGTTATTTTATCATTTTCGTATGATTGTTTTTATAATGATGCTGATGGTGATGATTTCTGTTTATGCTAAAAAAAAAAACACCTCAGAAGCCCTCTGGATAGTTGTGAAGAATTCAAAAACCATAAAATATTCGGTCATGCCAAGAGTGAGTTTCGGCTAACAACAAATGTCACTACTTACGTATAAGTACAACGTGACTAGTTTGACCCCAATAAGCCATATAGTTTTTATAATAAACTGTATTATTATAAAAAACTTTAAGATTTTGATCAAATTCGAAATGTTTTATTAAAAATTGGTGTCGACATTTTGTAAGTGTAACTTTTTTTTATTGCTCATAAGTAGACTTTTAATGAAATAGCTGTAACATAAAACTATTCGGCCTATAAAGATAAAATTAGCCACATAGGGAATATGCATGTGATTCAAATAAAGTTCAAATATTATTTTTAATAAACTTTGTTACTACAAAATTATGCCTCCATCAATATTTTTGATTATAATTTATTTTTAGGCACGTAAATAATTGTTGAAAAGTAGAAAAAAACTGCAATAAATTCAAACTTTAGAAACGACACGAATTTTCTTAGGGCGGATGTAACGTAAAAGGTTTTGATAAGTATGTCATTCTCAGAATAATCTATGCTCATAGAACTGATTTTATTCATAGATTTTTTTTATAACAAATGATCATCATCCATAATAATATTATTATAATATTTTAATAATAATTTATTAACTCAGTAAATAAAACCAGTTAAAAGTAATTTCTCTCATTTTAATATTACGTGTTTACGTGTATTACACGTCCCTCCAGGTATAATCCTCAAAAATGTAAACTCAATAGAAACTATTTTTGATGATGTCAAAAAATAGTCGTGAAATAGTCATTAATAGTCGTGTTTTCCAAAAAAATAATCATACTTTCGGAGTTAGAGCTATACTTTATGGAGGATTATAGCTGGAGGTCTCCAGCTATAACCCTCCAGGCTCTTCAGAACAAACGGTAAGGCCTATCGGTATCGACTTGGTTAAGGTCTAAAAAAATAGTCGTGAAATAGTCGTAATGACATGCCATATTTCAGAAATAGTCGTCAAAAGATAGCAGAGATATAAAGGTACTTTGCTGCAGCCCTGGTGGAGGATTATAGCTGGAGGTTTTGAAAATATCGAATGTTTTTGGAACTACTATGACTATCGGTTTGAATTATATCTCAAAAAATAGTCATGAAACGCCCTAACTGTCATCGAGAGAGTGCAATGTCGCTGAAAAAGACTTGCTTTTGACGAATATATTTCTAAATTAATAAATTATACGGATTTTTCGTCATAATATTTTTTGCGCACTTGAAAAGAGCTATCCAACGATATTGACTGGATATCCATCCTCTTTTTAACTTTATTTAAAATACCTTAAATTACTATTTTTAGCGTTGAATTTTTTTAAACTATAATAAAGTGAGGTAAAATTATCGAATAAAAAGACAAACACATGCATATTCCCTATTAAATGAGAATTTAGTCTAGTTGTATACATGTATAGGTACTTAGTAAGTTTTGCCGTTAGCACAAACTTTTTTCGGAAAAAAAATTCATAACCTGTTTTTACAAAATTGTAATGTAAAATTTACTGTTATATCAGTTGTGTTAACTGCTGGTGTTCCTTATTTCATAAATAAATAACTATTTCTTGATCCAGAGGGCTTTTGAAAAGGAAAAATTGCGTTATGATCAATACCAACATACACAAAAATCTGCTACCTATCAATCCTATCAATACCTCAAGACGCAAAACCACCTTTTTAGGATTCCGTAACTCAAAAGGAAACCTTATAGGATCATTTTGTTGTCCGTCTGTCTGTCTGTCACTACCACCGTTTTTCTCAGACACGGATAAATATATCAAGCTGATATTCCACTAACCTATACAAATTTACGGCCCCGACAAAGTAAGCTCAAACCATTTTTTGATTCAGTGATTGGTTTACGAAATATTAAGCTTTGAAGTGCTAATTTTTGTTAGACCTAAATGGCCCCCCACCCCCCCTGTTGGCTAAATGGTTAATCCAAAAAATATGAAAAAATTCACGGATGTGGTAGTAGTAGTAGTAGTAGATGCGATCCCTGATGATGAAGGGACCAGCTACATCTGTTATAAATCCGGGGACTTGTTGTGTGTGATAGTGTAGCAGTGGTGTTATTGTGGATGTGCTTGAGCAGCATGTGAGCTTGAGATCGCTATTTTAAAAACTCCGCCTGTATACTTTTAGGCGCAGGCCACCGTACATAAATGATGAAATTAAAAGACAATTATTGGTCGGGTTTTTGACTTGCCCATCACCTATTTTGAGGTCTGGATCCGCGCCTGTGTGTAAATGGGTTTTGTTAGTATGATTGATTGTGTAAATTTCTATGTCAAAGTGGTCGACTGTCTTTCATCAAATTTACAGTGTTTGTGTTATCTAAGTAGTAATGGTAAGCAACTCCTCTGTTTCGATATATGACAGCTTCAACAAGTAGTTCCTGATGCTTCTACTACATTCTTGATACGGTGTGTCAAATATATCAAGAACTCCATTCAATCTGTTATACAGCAATTTACACAAAAAGTACTGAAAACGTTGTGCAAAAGTCGTTCTACATCTTTCAGTTATTGACACAATATCTTTACGACGTCTGTCTCTATTTGTGTTGGATGTATTGACACGCCTGTGTTGTAGAAGTACCGAGTGCTATATGAACAACTGTCTAACTGTCAAAACTTCGGACTTCTGGTAAACCACCAGAGTAGGTGTTAAGCGAGGCAAGAAGTGGATAACCTTAAGGACTGCCCTCTGTGCTCGCTCAATTTTGATAAGGTGTGTCTTCGCTGCACCACCCCACACACCAATACAGTATAGTAGTAGTGATTGGCATAGTGCAAAGTATATAGTTTTCATAACTTTAGGAGTGGCTGCAAATCTGATGTTTTTGAATATGCCAATTAACTTCCGAATGCGCGAAGACAAGACGTTTATATGTTCTCTAAAAGTGGGACCTTCATCCAATATTACACCGAGATATTTAATTTTAATAACTTTTTCTAGTTTCTGAGAGTTACAGTTACACAAAGATGGAATTACAGCATTAGTTGAACATAAAAGAGAGTGTGCAGTTAGAGAAAATATTGAGTTTTTAGGTTGTGTTGTCGATACCATGGAAAAAGTCATGTATTTGGTTTTTTCTATATTAAGACTAAGGCGATTTAGACCAAGCCACTTCGTTATTACATTCAATCCATCTTGGGCATCGTTAAAAACCAAGTCCCATGTGCTTCCTCTAAACAGTACTGCTGTGTCGTCAGCAAACGAGGAAATGTAGCTATTTTTGATGTTGAGATTACAGAGACCGTTTATGTAGATCAAGAATAAGGTTGGGCCAAGGATACTTCCCTGTGGGACACCATATTTGACTGGGAGAGGTTCACTGATCTTATCGCTAACTTTAACCGTTTGAGTTCTGTCACTAAGGTAGCTTTTAAGTAATTGTAGCTGGAGTGATCGAACACCAATGTTTTCGAGCTTCTCTAAAAGAATTGGTATTGAGATGGTGTCGAACGCCTTGCGAAGATCTAGGAATACTGCGAGACATCTATCTTTTTCGTCCAATCCCCTGGCTATTTTCTCTGTTAGCTGTGATACGGCATCGGCAGTCGATTTACCTCGACGAAATCCAAATTGATTTGGTGAAAGTAGGTTGTTTTTTTCTAAGTATTGAATGAGTTGGTTGTTAAGGATTTTCTCAAGAATTTTTGATATTGTAGGTAAAATAGAGATGGGTCGATAATTGCTCAAGGTTGCCTTATCACCATCTTTGTGAATAGGAGTGATTACAGATTGTTTCAAAACTTGTGGGAAAATGCCTGTTGATATTGCAAGATTACATATGTGAGTTAAAGGGGCAGCCAAACTGGGTATGTTTTGTTTTAAGATTTTTGATGAAATATTGTCATTTCCTGATGATGCCGTATTCTTGAGAGAGTTTATCAAGGTGATTACTTCCGATAAGTCAGTTTCCAACAAGACAAATGAATTAGGACTGTGGTCTTCAGTAAATTTAGCATTATTGAATGGCGGAAGATCTTTTGCGAGATTTTCACCTACGTGCGCAAAGTAGTCATTTGCGGCATTAACAGCCTCGATTGGATCTTTAGTTATCAAAAGTAAGTCCTTGGGAGCAGATTTATTCGGCTTGAAACGAGTAATTTCATTAATAACTTGCCAGGTCTTTTTTACGTTAGTATTGCTTGCCATTTCTAGTATTGATTTTTCGTGTTGAAGCTTTAGCTTTTTAAGTAATGCATTACAGAAATTTCTGTATCTATGGTAAGAAATACTTAAATTTATATTATCTGGATTTAACCTAAGTTTTTTATGCATTCTGTCTCTTGTTCTTATGCATCTCAATAAACCTTCAGTGATCCATGGTTTCAAAGGAGTTTTCCTCCTAGTTAAGTTTATTACAGTTGTATTATTATTAATTATGGTTGAAATTGAATTTATGAGCATATTAGTAGAATGAGTGGAGGAAGTAAATGAAAGTTTTGGACGATCCAGTTGCAACATTATTCTTCTAAACGTGCTGATGACAAAGGCTAGACCAGGATTTGTCACCATGAAACATGGAGCAAGCTATGTTCCGTTATTTCAAGAACGACTTCGAAAGAAGTTAACATATCATTTTGCAACATTACAAGGAATTCGGGAAATAAGTAGATGGATAAGTAGATGGACATATTCTCCTCGGCCATTCCTCAGAGCCTGAAGACAAAAGTCTTCAACCAGTGCGTCCTGCCAGTGATGACGTATGGTGCAGAGACGTGGACACTGACGGTAGGACTGGTCCACCGATTTAAAGTCGCTCAGCGTGCTATGGAGAGAGCTATGCTTGGGGTTTCTCTGATGGATCGTATCAGAAATGAGGTTATCCGTCAGAGGACTAAGGTTACCGACATAGCTGTCAAAATATGCAAGCTGAAGTGGCAGTGGGCTGGTCATATCTGCCGAAGAACCGATAACCGTTGGGGTAGACGAGTTCTCGAGTGGAGACCACGAACAGGCAAACGCTGCGTGGGACGCCCTCCTGCCCGCTGGACTGACGACCTTAGGCGGGTGGCGGGTAGTGGTTGGATGAGGAAGGCCGAGGACCGAGTGTTGTGGCGCTCCTTGGGAGAGGCCTATGTCCAGCAGTGGATGATTATTGGCTGATGATGATGATGATGAAGTAGATGCAATAATTAGTATCGAAATTCCGGCACTCCACACTATAAAAGATAGGATCCCCAAAAACAATCACTTATAATCAGACAAACAGTAATTCAAAATTATAACACCTCTCAGAGGCTGTATTGACCACCGAAGCACAAAGCATCTCATTTCAAAGACAGCTTCAGAAAATCTAGAGCAGGGAACTTCCTTCCGCAGTTGAATTAAAATCTCGTCTCGAGGAAAATTAAACCGCGAACATTTAATGGATGTTAACTCGATCTCGAACCAACAACTCGGACCGACTCGTCGCCTTCAATATCATTCGGAAAACTTTAAGAAAATTCGCTTCCTGCTAAAACAGAACCGGTAATTAACCGTCCCTAGAAAGATCCCGATCTGAAACTTAATTACTTACTTCCATTTTATGAAACATTTCCAGTTGGTTCCGGGAAAAATATAACATTTCATTATTTTTACTGGACTGTTTTGTTTCAGAGGACGAAAAGGATATTTGACAAAAACCTTTTTAGATACGTCCTCTCCGAAACTATATTATTCGTCATGTAGAATGACCCCCAGCCCGCTACTGAAATGGTCTAGTCTACCCCCGTGTTCACGCCCAATCAGCTCTCAAAGAAATATCTCCAAAGAGAGGACGCATCACTCGTTAGCTCGTTACCTGCCTTCCTGTGAATTTCAGCTATTTCAGATAGATAGAGTACCTATTTGTACACCAAGAAATAAATAAAAAAATTACATGACTTCCAGACAACTTCTGCAGGCATGAACTAAAATAGGGTAAGTACAGTATTCTTATTATTTAATTTTGTCAAATAACATAGACACGAAATTAAATAAGCAGTTGTTAGAGGCTATAATAAGAAGATAAAGTATGTATACAGTCAACAGAAATGATAAGTATCCCCAGCAGAGCAAGTAGTTTGATAATAATAAGAGTCACAGATGAAACATAATTGAGTTGAAGAAGATATAAATTTGTATATGCTCAGGGGGTGCGTATTGCGACGTATAAAAACGAAATGTATAATTTCACATTAATAACTAACGTTCACAACATATAATGAACGTTACGTATAACAACATCATCTATATTTTCATAAGGTATAAGATTCAATTGGTATAACGTACATTTCATATAATATCAAAATAACTAACACTCACGAGTACTAATACCTATCAATTCGTATAACATACATTACGTATATCAATCAAAATATATACTATCATTTTGTATAAAGTTCTTCTCATATCACATAATCTGTATTTAATTACCCAACGCCGTCAAACCCCCTAGCACCAAAACCTAAAGATAGGTGCGACGACGAGCAAAGCGAGGAGGAGCGTGTTAGGTGCACATGTTCGTCGAAACCAAAGCGGAGCGCAGCGAAGCGCAGCGAAGCGGAGCGGGGCGTCTCCCAACATAGCTCCAATATATATAATTCATTTTTTTGTTCATAATACATAATGATATTATATCCGTTGAATAATATACGAAATAAACCTTATATATTATGAACGTTATACATTTTAATCGATATATCAATTGAAATTATACTTTTATAGTTATACTTTACGAAATTATGTATTTAGTAATTATACCTTCCGTTTGTTATACACAGTGAACGTTATACTTAATAAATTTATATAATACTAGATGTTCCCGCGAGCTTCGCTTCGCCTTAAAAAGTTTTCCCGTGGGATTTCCGGGATAAAAAGTAGCCTATGTTCTTTCTCAGGGTCTAGACCATATGTATACCAAATTTCATTCAAATCCGTTCAGTAGTTTTGGCGTGAAAGAGTAACAGACAGACAGACAGACAGACAGACAGACAGACACAGTTACTTTCGCATTTATAATATTAGTTAGGATGGGCGTATACCTTGTCAATGTTATACTATTCGTTTTTATAACTCGTATTACTTACCCAAGCTCAGGTGGTAGATAATAGATATCCTAAATATCTACTAGAAATACTTTACTCAGCCAATAATCCCTACTATTGATAACTATTTAGTCTTAACCACTGCCCTTCAACTTTTAATTCAGTAGCCACGGACGACCCATCTAAAGTCATTTAGTTTTACAAAATTCAACCCCAGAATAACTTAAACATCGGGAGCACGAGTTATGCAACTTATAAAGAAGATACGGAATCTTATTATTTAACTGACGGTTTTCCAATATTCTTGCAAGCTAGGCGACTGCAGAACACTCGTAGAACAGGGGGTCAGGTCTGCTATTGTAATGACTTTTTTTTAATATTATTTTGAGGGTTAGACTAGTACATAAGTTGTTTAGAATGACCTCTGAGTCACCCCTTTTGAGCCTGCATTGCATGGTTTTATCGAATTTTAATTACCCATGCTAATTTAAATTTGCGTACTAAAACAGACAGAGAAGGTTCGTAGTAGTAATCCTAGCATTTGGATTAATTTGAAAGTTACCGTGTGTCGGCGAATATCTGAATTCCTCATTGTGACTTACCGCATCGTCTAATATTCCGAGACTAACTATCTCTCCCCGCTCCAGCTAATTATCATAAAGTTTTAGTGCAAACTAGAATGTGTAGTGTCATGCAGGGAAAAACTGCTGCTGCAAGCAAGGATATTGTGCCTAATACACTCACGAGCAATGAAAAAGTTCCAGAGACAAAGCACCAACAAATATCTTCCCCGGCCCAGCCTTCATATGTACGAGTATACCTTTACCTATAATTAATTAACATAATATAGTTACTGACTCCTAATCCTCCTATCACCCTTGCCGATCAGTGAAGGTTTTGTAATTTTCTATTTCAGTATGTACCATCTCTGATTTCAACCCTGTTTCTCCGTAAAGATTCCAATCAAGCCAACCCTTCGCGTGCACTATGTACTAATGGTCAGGTATCTGATTTCTTCAGCCAAAACTGTTGGATTTTCGCACAACATTGCTTTACTTTCAATATTTCCTCAACTTGAGTACTGTATATTCATGAAATATCCTGTAAGGATGAGCGCAACTGGGTACTCGTATATAGGATACAGAATACAGGAAGGGATTTAGCTGTGATTCTAAAGATTATGTAGGTACGCAATCTAATGCAAATACGATACAAATTATAAAGTCGTTAAGATTTTCGGGTAGATGTAACGCAGTAGGTACCTATTATAAGTATGACACAATCTATACTAAATATATTATAAGTATAACCTTAGTAGTACCTAATTAAAACTTTCGTGATGAACCCTGCCAATATTTGAGTTACAACTTTAACGATTATCGTCTTGTGTTTACAACTTTCGGTACATCCTAACTTTGAAATAACCTTGAAATATTGAATAAGGGTGTTAAAATTTAGTCAACTCGTCACCTGTTTGTTAACTTATATTAGGTACTGAATGAATTTTGTATCAACAAAATTTCTATAAGATAAGATATTTTTTATTTGTACACAAAAAACACAGACACGGATATATCTTATTATAATACACATAATATGTACTTACAAATGGCGGTCAAATTTATAGATTTTTTATCGAAGTATCATTATTATACAGGGTGATCCAAAAGGGGACGCGATATCGCAATTAAAAGAAACAAGCTCATCAGAGCAGAAATAGGCTGATAATCGTGAATCCCCACAATTTGCTGGCCCGTTTTAATGAGCGAATCAATACCACCGCATATGCCTTGATCAGCGATTCCCAGTAACCTCGTTTGATCCTAAAACGGATAACCCATCTTTCTGGTAAATCAGCATGTTTGTACTTACCTGGCTGCGATGGAGGGGTTTGATTGATTGATGAGTTGGCGAATTAGATGCCTTTACATTATTTTTTTATCATTACAGAATACTCTTATGTCCACAGTTAAGGTGATGTAGGTTAGTAGGTTATACGATGCATGGAAATATTTTCGCTATGATGTATATGACCATATATGACTACATTTTTATGGATTTTACTATCTGTAATAAATTAATTATTATTATTATGTTTTCATCAGAAGCTTCATCTTGAGATTTTTCATGTGAATTCCGGTATTCTCAGTGTAATCGGCAAAGCCACCGAGGAGGTTGGAAAACACTGTGACGAATGTACCTATTTATTACGAATATATTATTTTCAATTAAGGGTCTTCATAAAGGTTACAGAAAACATCGTGATCACCTGTTTTTTACATTCGTGCGTAACCATATGGTTTTATTTATTTTTACGCTCCCTTGGAGAATTGCCGAAAAAATTGTTGGTAGGTACTACCTTCTCCTACCCATCCCATGCATGAACTTTGGCTAAACCAGAACATTTATTTACCCGTATAAAACGGTTTTCATGGTGCGCGAAGTTTTAAGACAAATTATACGGGCTGTCTAACTTTTAATCGAATTTCCGTTTGAACTTGTCACGATGTGGATGTGTTCATTTTGATATTATGTAGTCTGAGCCTATCTGAAACCTAGTTAAACATTGTGAGATATGGCGTTTCGACTTTCTCCGTGTTCGGCATCATAAGGGTCACAGTGACAGTCCATTTTTCTCTCCACCTTTAATTTGCAAGGTGCGGGTGCCTATATAAATAGAGTGAGTCGCCCGCGCGCCTCAGTTGGTTTTTGATTTTTGAAGTGAACACTTCGGCAAAATGGCTCAATGTAGCCACGGTTCTCGTCGGCTTCGCTCCGACGGGGAAAATATAATATTGAATTTGCGGAGTCCTCGCTGCCGGGAGCTGTAGCGTGATGCGGACCAGGCGGCGCGGGGCCTGCCGGCTGCTGCGCACGCAGCCATTGCTGAGGATTTCGCAACGAAGGTTTGAGTTGATAAGCCGTGAGTAAAATGCTATTATTTACTGCTTTTAAAAGCTCAGCCACTGGTCATAATGCTCCGGCGCTTGGGGTTTTTATCCCACGCAGTAGGGTCCGATTCAATAGTCGTGGTGATGATTGATCACATATTCCGGTCCTACTAGTGGCGCTTGAGCTAGATACTTACATTAATGACCGCTTTAAGTAAAGCATAATTATGTTAATTTTATAAAGGAAAAAATAATAAAAATATATTTTTCTACCCTCAATTTCTAATATTTTTAGAAAACAGTTGATAAAAACTTTGCTATTACAATAATGCACTTGATTATAGCTTATGTAAGGCTTTACAAACAGGAGCTTTCCAGGACCGTCATAGGATTTTTTACAGGAAGCACGTGGCTCCGAGTTTCAGTATGTTGGGACATTGTGGCATGTGCGGCGAGTAATGTGATCCGCCGGTACCTACCCGCTGAGGGTAGGCAGGCCGATTCGGTGAAATTGAAGTTTCGTGTAACCTGCACCCGGCCCTGAGCTCCTGCGCTGGCCGCCGTCTTGTGGCACCTGCATCGCAGCGTACACCCGGCCCTGCGCTCCTGCCCTGGCCACCGGTTCGTGCCACCTGCATCGCAGCATACACCCGGCCCTGTGCTCCTGCGCTGGCCGCCGTCTCGTGCCACCTGCATCGCAGCGTACACCCGGTCCTGGCCCTGGCCACCGGTTTGTGGTACCTGCATCGCTGCATAGACCCAGCCATGCACTCCTGCCCTGGCGGCTATACACCCGATCCTGGCCCTGGCCACCGTTTTGTGCCACCAGCATCGCAGCGTACACCCGGTCCTGGCCCTAGCCACCGCCGGTTTGTGCTACCTGCATCGCTGCATAGACCCAGCCATGCACTCCTGCCCTGGCGGCTGTGTTGTCCCACCTGCATCGCTGCGCACACCTGGCACTCCTGTTCTGGTTGCCAGATCCAAACGCCCCCTGTCTGGGAAGAGATTTTATGCTCAGCGGAACCGCCTGCACTATTGCTAGTACGGTCATCATCATCATCATCAGCCATCATTATGAGTGACTTATTTAGAAGGTATCGAGTAACGTGCGCTATTCATCAGTGATTTTGGCATATGCAGACGAACGTTTACTGCCAAGGTTGGTCATGTTAGCCATACAAGGGCACACCAAGGAAGCCTGAGTAACCACCTGCAGTCGCCGTAGCCGCATCGGCATGGCTGCCGACAAATCGGGTAACGAGCACCGCTTCTAAAAGTGTTATAGCACTTCAATTTGATGCCTCCGCTGAGGTAGGGTATTCTATTAAAGCAGCTTTCTTCTGAACTGCCCAAAGTGACCTGTAGACTGCTCCTGGGGATAGTTGTGCAATAAATTTTTTATTTCAATGTCTCTGCTGAAGAAACTGTCTAATGCAGCTTTTGTTCTAAACTGCCTTAAGATCATTGGACTGCTCATGGGAATGGTGACGCACGGTAAGTACAGGAGCGTTACTCTATACTGATGAGAAACGAACGAACGAGAGCTGTCGTGCAATCGGCACGTTTAATACATACAAACAGATAGAGCGGCTCGCGCCGCAGTGCACTGAAAGTTCGTTTTTCGTCATATAAAGTGACCCCCCAGACACTATCTTAAGTGTCATGACACATCGGCAGATTCCAGCTTTGAGTCTTTTCTTTTCTCGGCTGTGAGCAAAGTGAATCCCACCGGCGAGTGTTCAACCTAAAAGCACTGAGCTAATTCCTGATTTCGTGAAAGTCGCTGTTGCTATACCATACCGCTTCACAAGTTACCGAATTTATTATGATCCTACTGTCGGGTGATCATGATCGGAGTGTCATCGCGGTTTCTGAGTGGCACCATATTAGCTGTCTTCCTTATGTCCCAGTGGATTGTGAGTGTGTATCCGAGCTCTTTGTTGAAAAATGCGTGAACCTCCTACGCAGCAGCTGTCTACTAGTTGTGTATCTAATAAATCGAGTAACGGTGCTCCTGCACGAGACGACTACCTTTTGGTAAAATTATAACTTCCACTATTCTGGGAACATGCATATACCTACTGTGTACTGTGTATCACATCACGTGTAGCCGCAGCCCTACTCAATGTACGGGGCTAGATAATAAACAATGGCAGTCGTCATTAAATTTCTATGAATTTCGAAGGTCATTATTTGGAGCACAATCCAAAGGGTGAAAGTACCTATTCATGCCTAAACGGCTTCTCTAATGAAAATGTATTTTTAATTCGATTCTGGCGCAAACGTTTCATAACTATTTTTCAACACTGTATCTGCTGAAACTACTTAGACTGACTGGTTAAGATGCAGACGTGCCGTTTTCACAATTCCATTTTGAGTAATCCTCAACTGTTTTATGGATCTTTCAGTTAGTTACGTAACTAGTTACCAAGTAAAAAATTACTTGTGTCATGCTCGTACTTGCATCTCATTTAGGAGCTCTCTGGCCTCTAGCTGAAGGCTAAAACTGGTATATATATCTACTAAGCTAGTACAGAGTTATAACCGGGCAGCGGTGACATGGTAGCTGCTTGATTTATTAGTTTGCTGAAAACTTTCTAAATAAATAATTATTATTAGTCATAATAAACTCTTCGCAGTTCTTTCAGAATGCAATACCAGGTCGCTGAAGTAGGTAACCTTCCTTAGCTGGACAACAACAAGCCTTTTTGTTTTAAAGTGTGTCACAGTTATTCGCCGTTCCACTGTCATATCGATGTTCAAGGACTTTTTCTTGGGTATAGCTAACTACCTAAGTTTACCTATAGATAGCCGCAAGCTATCTGCTGTTGGCGAACTGTCAGTTCTGATTGATAAGTCAGGCTCGAGGTGGCTCGTCCAACTGTCCATGTTCCCGCCACCATGATTGTTGCTTCCACAGATTAGAGAGTCTATGTTGGCTGTCGTTGCATCAGGTCTGATCAGGTACAACTAACATCTTTACGTACCATCTTTATTTAATCGAGCTATTTTAGTTTGTTTTATCTAGGTTGACTTAATGGTTTCAAAATCGAACCTACAACAATGTAAGTAGGTACCTCCCTACGTACCTTTGAAGTTGCAACAAGGCGAAGCCTTAAGGTTTTGGCCGAGACCTGCCCTTAGTGTTGACGAACATACCTAAAGGTGACCTTGTTAATGTTTTTCATATGAAGTACTGAACATTTTACTTATCCTGGTGGCATGACTGATCATTTACTTACCCAGCTAAGACATGTTAGCCGGGTTTCATTTGTCAACTATTACAATTGCTATTGTTGTGTTAATCAATCTTTATTAATTGATGTCATCTACCAAGGAATGCTGCCAGAGCTCATAATATTCACACATGATGATACAGAATGATAGTAGAACACAAAATCGGTGCAAAGGCTTATAAAATAACTTTCCTTCCTAGTAGGACTGCACAGGAACTCGTTAACCGCCGAGTTAGTTAGAATACAAAATTAGACTGTGTGTTACTTGTCAATCTAGAATATGAATATAGTGACCTGCATCATGTTTTGAAAAACTGAATACTTAGTTATCCGCCAGTGTCACAGCCTTCATCTAATCTTTTCCAGTAGCTGATGAGGCTGAGATATTTAGTAAAATTATCTTCCCTTCAAGCACCACTCCTCGTTCCAAGGACTAGATGCCGCGCCAGGCGTTGCAGGCCGTGTCGTCGTACAGGGCTGACTGAGCAGGTCCTCGAGGCTCCAGGGTCGGCTGCTGCATTTCTGAGGTCAGTCCAGAATTACATACCCTAGTCAGCATGTGCTGACCTGAGCCCCAGCGGCCTGGATCGATATTCTACATTTTACAGCTTTTAAATATTGTTGCAAAGTATTTCACTGGTTCCATCCATTTAGTTAGTGTATGTTAAAAATATTGCCTTGACAATAACAAGATTTTGATCAATAATTACTTATAAGTATTGCTTTCGAAGAGGCACTGTGTGTATCCATATGTATAAATACCTACCTATATGTTTAGGTACATACCTTCCATAACTTTCTGACAAGTCAGGAATAATAAGGAAGTACTTAAGTCTTATGTATACTTATACCTTTCTTTTTAGTATATCTATTACTTAGAAATCTATGCATTATAAATTTATAGTTTCAAATATTTATCTACTGATATACTCATCAGTAGCTTATGGGTCACAGTTGGTTTTCTCTCCACCATGCGATAATAAACACATCTCACAATGTTTAACTAGGTTTCAGATAGGCTCAGACTACATAATAGACACATTTTTCCTGAAATAAAAATGACATATTATGTATCTAGCCTATCTGAAACTTAGTCATTTCTGCATGGTGATATTACAACTGAGGCGCGCGGGCGACTCACTCTATTTATATAGGCACCCGCACCTTGCAAATTAAAGGTGGAGAGAAAAATGGACTGTCACTGTGACCCTTATGATGCCGAACACGGAGAAAGTCGAAACGCCATATCTCACAATGTTTAACTAGGTTTCAGATAGGCTAGATACATAATATGTCATTTTTATTTCAGGAAAAATGCGTCTATTCTCAAACCAAAAGTTTGTTCAAAACGGCCAAGTAATAATAAGTAGGTAGGTAACATTTTAAAATGAAAGTATCTAGAACAGGCAGTTTATATCCTAGAATTCCCGTGGGAAAACCTTTTCCAGTCAATGCGACACTCGTGCGGAAATGCTAGTTATTTACTATAACTGGCATAAAGATAAATAAACTGTAAATAAATATCGAACATCAACACATCACAACATAAGCATGAAAACTGAAGATTGACTTGCTTTTACCATTGCAGAAAGAGGAATCGATTGAAATCTGGCTATTATGCTGAGGATACAGCCAATTTCATGAACTTAGCTTTTTAAGAAAATAATGCGTAACAAATAGAATATTTTTAGAAGTCCGTGCGTATTGTAATTTGTATTTTGAAATAACCTACCTAGCAATGCGGAGTCTTGTTTCACAAAGATAGGATCTATGTTATCTGCCAGCTCGCATTTTCTCAAGGGTAGGGTTTAACATGGCTCAAAGAGATGTGAGTAGAAGTAGGCCATTCACATTTAGTCAACGAGAACTAAAACTATGACTACCGCCCCCTTTGTTCTTTTCTATGATCACATAGAGAGGTCACCTTACTACCGTATATCTATGTATGTTTAACAAAAGTTGTTGACTAACGGGACACCCTGTATGTAGGTACAGTATAGCGTTTTACCACAACGACTGGGTGCTACCAACGTTAGTGCTCTCATTATGGATGAGTCCAAGTGTCAAAGCATAACTATAGTTTAATAATAATAAATATTTATTTTCAGACCACATAGTCCATATAGTAAGTGTTAGTAACAATACAGTCGCTACTGACGGTGATACCCAAGATCAGCGCTAAGAAGATAATAATATTACAGTATCCATGATAATTCATCAAGTTAGGAGGGTTAGGATTTTGAGAGAAATTAATACGGTCCGTTAATCAAAACCCAATTTAACGTTAATGATGAGGCAACACACTGAGTTATCTTTACAATTTACTAACGAGATGTACAGTGGGGGAATCATATTAATAAATGTACATAAACATATACAAAATCCCTACAGTGACCCTGAGGTGTTGTGTTCCGAGATGCCCAGTCACCTATGGTGATGGTAAGTAGATAACTAATCTACCCTTGTAGCCGTCATGAAATTTTTTGCTGAAGGATCCTACCACTTTTTCAATGTGTTCTATGCGTATTATGCCTACTATAATTTAGAGGCCTATGACCAGCAGCAGATGATTTATTGATAATGAAGTACACCCACTGCAATTGAGTAAACTTATACTTACAGGCTTTTGCAAAAATTGTATAGTAGGTACTCAGGTCATTCTGAACAACTTAAATTCTACGACTTTTGGAAATTGGAGAAAATATTAGGTATACTTCATTATAGTAAAAAGTCATGTGACCAACAGAGATTGTATGGAGAAAAAAATGTTTTCTTTGCAAATTTACAAATGTTATAGAACAAAAGTTGTACAGGTTGGGTATAGATACTGGTTAACTTAATTTGACTATCCTGATTATGTGGGGGGTTAGGGAACTTCTACTTGGTAGGTACCTTAGGCACCTTTTTTTCTAGGAGGCAAATAAGTAGGTATATAATGTTTTTGATATTTTTGAAAATCAGTTTCTGTGCTTTTACCACATTGATTAATTTATTTAATTATTCCTTTACAGGTGTCCTTCTACATCGTTGTCCTATTCCAAGTAAGGACTCAAAACATTTTGAAGTATGGGCTACTAGGATTGGAGGAGAATTTCTTGAGCAAGCAGCAGATTTTTTATATAATAAGTTTTATTTATTACTAGGTAGACACTATTATAGAAACAGACAGTCATTTATAAGTATTATATGAAAGAGAAGAATCTCTTACAAAGCAAAAGTTAAATACACCATTTAAGGTATGTTGTAAAGTTCCTATAATAATAGCACTCCCATGTTGTTGTTTTCTTTTTATAACAGTGGTAAATAAAACGATACTGTCTTTATTGAATATTTTTATTTTGACTGGCATTATTAACTTACGTCTTGGAGATTTTCATAAATTACTTACAATAAGCATAGGTACACTACCACGTGAGTTACTTATGCCTATTGTAGGTAATTTATGAAATACTCATCAAACTACCGGCTTGAATTAGGCTTAATTCAAGCCGGTAGTTTGATGAACCGAAGGACCGAAGGTTTTCAATATTTTTTGCCAAACTATTACTACTAGATGGCGTACCTGTGAGCTTAGCTTAAAAAAGGCGCGAACATACCCGTCTATCTCCAGTTACCAGTTATAATATTCTAGTCTATGGTGTGGTTGTGGCTGTGGTGTGGTTGTGGTCGTTCAGTAGCATAAAGTACCTATCGCAAAATGCACCGCGGAGATTTTATTTTTGTTAGCATATTGCACCTGTCGCATAATGCCCCTATCGCATAATGCACCTGTCTCAAAATGCACCTATCGCAAAATGTACCTGTCGCAAAATGCACCTATCGCAAAATGTACCCTTGTAAACAAAATCTATAATATGTTTTTTTACATCCACATAATAATTATGTGATCCTGTCTGTTGGTTGATATTATTATTATATTTATTTTTATATTCTTGTATTAATATCATCATCAGCACGATCCATTACGTCTCCACTGCTGGGGCACGTATCTCCTCCACGTTTAGGCCTAGTCCACCACGCTGGCCTAGTGCAGGTTGGTGGACCCCAACACAAGCAAGCTTGTGCTAAGAGAGTAAGTTGTCGGGTAAGTGGTCAACCCGATTGTCAGGTGTTTTCCAGCTGCCCGAAGGCCTCTGACTAGGCTTAACGACTGCTGCCGGAGCAGCAACCGGGAACAACGGCTTAACGTGCCGTCCGAAGCACGGAAGCGTCCAGAAAAGAACCACTTGAAATCGGACACCCAACCACTGGCTGACCGTGCCATGTGTTGCTTAACCTCAGTGATCAGTTTTTATACATATACAGGGTGTCCGTAAGTTAACGTCAAGCCGGTGATATAACTCGTCATCCTAAGCAACTTTTGTTTGGGTTCTCCTTACCAATTGAGTAGGATTTATTACTTTTTAGTATGGAGGACTTAATTTTTTCCGGGAATTTCGAAATTTTCACAAGGATAAAAGTTATATATGTATACGTATACCAAACAACAGACAGGATCAGATTATTATTAAATATTATGAAAATGTAAAAAAAAGTTTATAAGGGTACATTTTGCGATAGGTGCATTTTGCGACAGGTGCATTTTGCGATAGGTGCATTTTGCGACAGGTGCATTATGCGATAGGTGCATTAAGCGACAGGCGCATTTTGAGAAGGGTGCATTATGTGACGATATTTGCATAGGGTACATTTTGCGAGTGGTACCTTTTGCGACTGAGCCGTTGTGGTACGTCTGAATTGACCCTTAGGCAGCGTTCCCACTACGCCGGACCGGCAGATCTGCCGAAAACCGGACACCGGACAGAGTGTTCACATTACATCGGATCCCGGAAGAAATTCAGACAGTCCTCAGTTGAATTTGGACCTGCGCAATGGACGACGAAATTGTTGTGTTGTGGTGGTATCTTAATAGAAGGCAAAATAAAAGAAAACATTGGGTACACCCTATTTTACGGGAAAGATTTTCCATGCTTTTCATTTTACATCCAGGGGCGAGGGGGGGAGCACGAGCGGGGCGAGCGGGGGACAGATACCGGCACAAACTCGTTCACATTACTCCGGGCCCGGTCGTTCTACCGGCAATATGGCAGCGTTCCCACTACGCCGGACCGGCAGATCTGCCGAAAACCGGACACCGGACAGAGTGTTCACATTACATCGGATCCCGGAAGAAATTCAGACAGTCCTCAGTTGAATTTGGACCTGCGCGCACAATCGAGGGGAGCACGAGCGGGGCGAGCGGGGGACAGATACCGGCACAAACTCGTTCACATTACTCCGGGCCCGGTCGTTCCACCGGCAATTCGTAGTGACAAAACGTTCGGTAGAAATGCCGGGCTCGGCAAAAATGCCGGACCCGGGATAATGTGAATAGCTTCATATAAATTGTACAGCCACTAGCTCTTCCGGCAGATTTACCGGCGCGGCAGATCTGCCGGCTGCCGTAGGCAGCGTTCCCACTACGCCGGACCGGCAGATCTGCCGAAAACCGGACACCGGACAGAGTGTTCACATTACATCGGATCCCGGAAGAAATTCGGACAGTCTTCAGTTGAATTTGGACCTGCGCGCACAATGGACGACGAAGTTGTTGTGTTGTGGTGGTATCTTAATAGAAGGCAAAATAAAAGAAAACATTGGGTACACCCTATTTTACGGGAAAGATTTTCACTTGGAACATTTGAAACATTAATGGGTGAACTTAGAAGAGACGAATTAAAGTTCTTATTTTCGAATGACAGCAACCACTTTTCCATGCTAAACGTCTACTTTTACCAGAACAAAACTTTTACAGAACCTGCGAGCCGAATGACGTGAGTGGAACACGGGCGGGGCGAGGGGAGCACGAGCGGGGCGAGCGGGGGACAGATACCGGCACAAACTCGTTCACATTACTCCGGGCCCGGTCGTTCTACCGGCAATTCGTAGTGACAAAACGTTCGGTAGAAATGCCGGGCTCGGCAAAAATGCCGGACCCGGGATAATGTGAACACTACATGACAAGAGGGTAATCAAAGCATAAATAAGGAATGTGAAGATATGGATATAGATAGGCCACGTTCAGATGACAAGCGCTCAACGCGCGTTTTGGTAACGCGCGTTTACAACTACATACATTTTATTCAGCGCGACACACGTTAGCATGTGTACAGCCTGAATAAAATGTATGTAGTTGTAAACGCGCGTTACCAAAACGCGCGTTGAGCGCTTGTCATCTGAACGTGGCCATAGAGCAAATCGGAGGCGTCCACAACTTGATACGGCGCTTGATACAATACATGTGATAGAATCGGATCGGGCATAGGATACATGTCTGGACCCGGCTTTAAGATGGCTCAGCCTAGAGTCTACCTCGCGAGGCGACCTCGTGTAAATTGAACTACTGAGGCTGCCGCGGGCGCGGGAGCCATCGCTCGCGATCCTGACCGGACGCCAAGGCTGCTCCGCGAGCCTGCGCACTAGATATTGCAACATTGCTATAACTACCTACCAAAACCAAACCCAATAATAAAATGAAAGAACAGAGTATGTTAAATAAATATTATATTTTAAAAAATCTAAATATGCACAGGCACAACAACTGTAAAATCAAAAGTAAATTGGTTCAGACGGGTTGACGCTTCAACCAAACACGACGCCATACTCCAGGGTTTTCTTCAGCCACTCTTCTACAACCCGGGCCATTGAACTTGGCACCTGACTCCTAAGAACCAGGGGTCACGCCGTGCACCCTCGTGCTCGTTAACATGACACCTGATTCTTGCCCAGTTAGTAATATCTCTGTTTCGCGGCCATCTTGTTACACTTATGCTGAGGTCTTCAACAGCGAAAGTTGCAGCAGCTAGGCACGCATGGAGAGCAGCATGGATTGCACGGGGGGCACGGGGGGCACGGCTGGCACGGGGGACACGAAGGGCACGACTGACACGGAGGGCACGGAGAGCACGCGGGTGCGCAAGGGTTGCAGCACGGATTGCAGTTAGGCATCTTCGGTTTGGTTTGGTATCAACCACACACACACAGGAGGAATAGGATTAGATTTTTGGATAGATTTGGTTTTCCACGTTTTTTTTTGGATTTTTTGCAATATTTTTTACAAATTCTGTCTGGGAAGTTTGAAATGTAGAAGAATTATACGTCAGATTGGCTGTCCTAGTGCCAAAGAAACCTCGGTTGATATTTAGAACAGAAGTTTGAATCACGAATGTTTCTTTTTGTGTCATATTACAATCTTGTCCGTAAAATATTACTCGGGCTCATTATTATTCTGAGTAATAGTTACATGCGCACGAGGGCAGGATAGAACCATGAATCCATTGGGCAAAATCCAATGCATTTGCCAACAAGTTGTAGTGGTTTTTGTTGTACGGGCATTGTAGGACCATATACGAGGGCGATACCGAAATGATCGGGAATAAAAAAAATTACAAAGATATCATAATATTATTTACTTTTATTGTTTTTCAAAGTAGTCTCCGTGACATTCAATGCACTTTTTCATTCGATTAAACCAATCATTGAAACAGTAATTCCAGTCTGAAGTGGATACTGTCAAAACAGCTGATTTGTAAGCTTCGACCGCCTCTTCTGGGCCGCTAAACCGTTGACCACGTAGCATATCTTTAATTCTTGGGAATGTAAAATAATCATTGGAGCTCAGATCAGGGCTATACGGAGGATGGTCCATCAACTCCACGTTTTCCATATTTAAAAACGTTCTTGTTTTGCGAGCGGTATGAGAGCTTGCATTATCGTGGTGAAGGATTATACGACGATTCGGGTTAGTTTTACGAAGTTCTCTTACGACTTCCGGCAAACAAACTGTTGTGTACCAATCAGCAGTAACCGTCCTTTGTTCTTGTAATGGAATCGTAGCCACATGGCCAGTTTTCGATACAAACGAAGCGACCATTTTTTTCGACACGCTGCGTGAGCGAATAACTTTTGTTGGCTTGACCTCACCTTCGAAGACCCAAACTGCCGATTGATGTTTTCTTTCGGGCTCATATGAATAAATCCACGATTCATCACCAGAGACGATATTGTAGACAGCATTTGAACTGCCTCCATTGAACCGTTGCAGAGCAGATCGACACCAATTAACACGAGCCGACTTTTGTTCCTCGGTCAAACGGTGTTGTGTAGTCTGTGGTAGTGTCAGTGACACACAGAGCAATAATCGTTGATACATATATCATCTGTCATCCTGTGATTTTCCCTCTTCTTTTAACGCGTGCTTTGCACGACATTGTAAGAATTACTTAACATAATATTTAACTAATAAACAACGTTGTGTTCCTCAACAAAGTGTTTAATTATTAATAAAACATGGCGCAGCCGACGGAGTAACCACTAACCCGTGATGGAAATAAAATCTAACACATCTAACGACGACAATTCTAATATTGAGATGGCAATGGCGGCGGCCGCGATTGAATACCGGATGCCGGCACCCATGGACCTGGAAGTACTGGACAATTTATATCCTCAGTGGCAGCGTTTCAAGCAGAGCTTTAAGATATTCATTTCTGCAGCTGGACTTGGACAAATTACGGAAACCAGAAAAGCTTCAATTCTGCTAAATTGCATTGGACAGGCAGCTCAAGAGTTGTACTTCAACACATTATTAACAGGCGAAACAGGCGATGATGCGAAGGCAAGTACTCTCAAAAGCCAACCCGATGCGAACCCTAAACTCGACGATGTGATTAAAGCATTTGAAGAATATTTCGCGCCGAAGTCTAATGAGGTGATAAATACATTCCACTTCAACAAAAGGTCTCAAGAAGATGGTGAAAGCTTCGATAGTTTCTACACACAAATAAGGAAAATAGCAGCGAATTGCAATTTCGATACGCAACTCAACAGAATGTTACGGGATCGAATTATTGTGGGCATAAGGGACCACAGAACTCAACAGAAATTACTTGAAGTCAAGGAACTCACACTGGACCGAGCCGTGGACATCTGTAGATCAGCAGAGATGTCCAAAGAACATGCCAAGGTGTTAGCCAAGCAGCCAGACTCAGCAGGGGTGGATGCAGTTCAAGCTCGGCAACCATATCGACACTCACAGCAGCGGCAACAGCATGAAAACAAAGCTAAGTATAATGAATTTAAAAATAATAATGTATCTTACTTGTGTAAAAAATGTAACACGAGGCATGGACCTCGTAGTTGTCCTGCCTATGGAGAGATCTGCTCGAACTGCAATAAGCCCAATCATTTTAAAGTAGGTTGTAAGAAGAAGAAAGATGTAAATGTAATTAATAAAGATTACAGTGATGAGAGCAGAGAGGATTTATGACTTGTAAAGGTATGCCACTCTATTAACAATAAGAATAAAGAGTGGACAGAGGCTCTTGTAACTGAAGGAAAAATTATCACTTACAAGTGTGACACAGGAGCACAAGTAAATGTGTTATCTTTGTATGATTTAAAGAGAATTGTCAATGATGATAATGCTCAAATGTCTGAGACAACAATAGTATTAGAAGCATTTGGTGGAACACAAATCAGACCTGTAGGGAAACGATGTATAAAAATTTATCATAATGAGGAAATTTTTGAGACTGAGTTCATAATAGTAAACCAAAAAGTACGACCAATATTAGGTTTGAGCTCACTAATAGAACTAGAACTACTTAATAATAATGTAAACACAATTAAAAGTAACGAAGACAAAAATTCAATTATTAATAAGAATGTTGAACTGTTTCAGGGAGTAGGAGAGTTTTCCGAGCCATTGGAGCTACACACTCAGCCTGGTACACGGCCAGTGGTGAGACCCCCACGCCGTATCCCACATGCCATAAAGGAGCGTTTACGGGAGAAGCTGGAGTCGCTGGTGAATCTCCAAATCATTTCTAAAGTTGAGCATCCAAGCAGCTTTGTGAGTAATCTAGTAATAAGAGAAAAAAAAGATGGTACATTAAGAATATGCCTAGATCCAAAAGACCTTAATGAAGTGTTATTGCGAGAATATTATTTAATACCAACATTAGAGGAAATAATACCTAATTTATGTAATAAGAATATATTTTCAGTACTAGATCTCTCAGAAGGTTTTTATAATATAAAATTAACTAAGGAATCCAGTGATCTCTGTACGTTTAATAGTCCCTTTGGTTGTTATAAATTTAACAGGTTACCTTTTGGTCTATCCGTAGCCCCAGAAATATTTCAAAAATACAATGAAAGAGCTTTTGGAGACATTCCAGGTGTAATAATATATTGTGATGACCTGCTTCTCTGTGCTGACAGTGAAGCTGAACACGATGCGATATTAAAACAGGTTTTTGAAAGAGCGAAATTATATAATGTAAAGTTTAATAAAAGAAAATTTCAATATAAGCTAACTGAAGTAAAATATTTTGGTCATATATTTTCTAAAAAAGGCATGAAAATTGATCCTGAAAGAATACAGGCAATTGCAAATATTAAAAGTCCAACTAAAGTAAAAGAGCTGCAAATTTTTCTTGGGATGGTTAACTATTTGCGTAGATTTGTACCCCAATTGGCTGATTTAGCAGCACCACTACAATTACTTTTAAAGAAAAATGTAGAATGGTTATGGAGTGATGTACATGAAGCTGTGTTTAACAAGCTTAAAGAGAAAATTAGTCAAGCCCCAGTTTTACAAAACTTTGATCCCAAGCTTCCAATTGTTATACAATGCGATGCTTCCAAGGATGGCCTTGGATGTTGTTTATTACAGAATGATAAACCGGTGTGTTTTGCTTCTAGAAGTTTAACATCAGCAGAACGTAACTTCTCTCAGATAGAAAAAGAACTATTAAGTGTAGTTTGGGCCACTAGAAAATTTCATTATTATATTTATGGACAGAAATGTATAGTATTGAATGATCATAAACCACTAGAGTCTTTACTTAAAAAACACATACATGAAGTACCATCACCAAGACTACAGCGATTAAAATTGAAATTATTGAGGTATGATCTTGAGTTTAAATATTTAAAAGGAAAATTAATGTATATTGCGGATCTTCTATCACGAGCCTTCACTGAATGTGATGACACTGATGACTCTTATATGCATGAGGTAGTTCACTGTGTAGGCCTTGCTAACTATTTACAATGCACTGAGGAACAAAAGCATGAATTAATAACAGAAACTAGTAAAGATAGCGAGATATCAAAGGTTATAGAATATACTAAATCTGGCTGGCCAGCAAAAATAAAACTACAGCCGGATATAATACAACGTTATTATAAATTAAGATCTGAACTAACTATTGATGAAAATCTGTTATTTTTTAATAATAGACTAATTATACCCAAATCGTTAAGAGTAGACATTATAAAAAAATTACACGAGGGGCATTTAGGCATGACAAAATTAAAACAACTTGCAAGAAAGCTATATTATTGGCCAAAAATTGATGAACAGTTAGAACGGTATGTAAAAAGTTGTTCAGTTTGCCAAATGTATCAGAATAACAATGTTAAAGAGCCACTACTGTCTCATGAAGTTCCAAGTCTACCTTTTTCTAAAATAGGTGTGGATATCATGGAACTAAAAAATAAAAATTACTTAGTAATGTATGATTATTTCTCTAAATGGCTTGAAATTAAACATATTAACAATAAAACTTCAAAATCAATTATAAACGCTTTAATAGAAGTATTTTGTACACTGGGTATTCCATTAGAGATAGTGTCAGATCATGTTCCCTTTGACTCAAGAGAGGTTAGAGAATTCGCTAGGGAATGGGGTTGTAAATTCACATTTTCAAGCCCAAGATATCCTCAATCAAATGGTATGGCTGAACGTGCTGTCCAAATAGCTAAAAAAATGTTAAAAAAATGTAATGATGACAAATCTGATTACAGATTAGCATTACTTCAGTATAGGTCATCTCCAGTCTGTGGGACGAATTTTTCTCCTGCTGAATTGTTAATGAGTAGGAACTTACGAACTAAGGTGCCTGTTTCTCATACCTACCTAAAGCCAAAGTTAAATAAAAATATTGAGACTGATTTTAATAAGATAAAGTCTAGGAGTAACAGAAATTATAATTGTAACACTAGGATAAAAGCACCATTTATTGTTGGACAAAATATATGGTTTAAGAAAGATGTGAATATTAATAAATGGCTACCAGGTACCATTTATAAATGTAATGATTTTAGGTCATACGACCTGATAGATTATAATGGAGTTAGATATACTAGAACTTCTTATCATCTTCGACCACAATGATTTGGGGATTCACCAATATAATTACAGTGTAAGCATTGGCTGAGTGTGCTGCTTGAATGGGTCTATTATCTAACTTTGTATACTTTAGGTATAAGCATGAACTAATAACTAATGTACCTACAGATATAACTTTCCTTTAGTACTACTATAAATATGTAAACTGTACACTTGGAATTTGTGTTTAATTTTTGATTTAATTAAGTTTAAGTACCTAGTACAAATGTTACTATACATATGTAAACTGTACACTTTGAATTTGTGTTTAATTTTAGATTTAATTCAGTTTACTTAATTAGTACCTAGTACAAATGTTAAATTAGAACTACGTATAAACATCTTTGTTGTGTAGTCAACATTTTTTAGTTTTTATTAATTTGTTTAGAGAAGGGGGAAGAAAATGTAAAATAGATTTTCATATAAATTGTTAACAATTACTTTAAGTTTAGGTGTTACAAACGTAGTGGTTGTATAGGTATTCATTGTTAATAACATTCTATATATTCATAAATATTTTCAGTTTATATTCATTTGTTTGGAAAAGAGAAAGATGTTGTGTAGTCTGTGGTAGTGTCAGTGACACACAGAGCAATAATCGTTGATACATATATCATCTGTCATCCTAAATAAAATCGCCTTCAATGGTATAAGAGGTAATCTTTGGAGATGGTTTAAATCATATATCACCAATCGTACTCAAAGGGTAGTCATAAATGGACATGAGTCCAAACCAGTGTCGATCAGCTCAGGTGTACCACAAGGTTCAATATTGGGTCCTCTGCTGTTTATTTTATTTATAAATGATATTCACAAATGTTTTAAATTCTGTAAGTATTTACTATATGCAGATGATTTAAAAATCTACCACATAGTTGAAAATGATGTCGATCATATTGCCTTCCAACAGGATCTGGATAGGTTTTCTGAATATTGTATTGAAAATAAACTACAACTTAGCATAGATAAATGTAAGGTAATAACTTTCACAAAAAAAATCAATAAAAAAACTTATTCTTATTGCCTGGGTGACTCTGCTCTTGATAGGGTTAACTCAATTAAAGATCTAGGTGTTATACTAGATAGTAAACTACATCTTGATATTCACATAGAGTCAATAAAAAGTAAGGCGTTTAAGATGTTTGGGTTTGTCATGCGATCTAGCCTACATTTTAAAAAGCCATTTACCTTCCTTCATTTGTATAAATCGCTAGTAAGATCCCAGCTTGAATACGCCATAGCAGTCTGGAACCCATTTTATAATAAATATAACACAGCCCTTGAAATGGTACAGAAGAAATTCTTGAGATCTATGCATTACCGATGTTTCCATTCACGTATGCCATATAAAACGCTCCTCAGCAATTACTCTATTTTATCCCTAGAAAATCGACGCACCTTACTAGATGCTATGCTTCTATATGACCTATGTCACTCCAAATATGACTGTATTGACCTGAACAATAAACTATGTTATCGTGTACCCAGCCGGGCGACTCCAGCGCGGGCTGCCCATCCCTATCAGCTGTTCGCTATCTCAACAGCTCGCACTAACGCCGGTAAACGTGAGCCATTTAATCGCTTAGCAAGCTCTTATAATAAATTCTTTAATAGTATTGACATCATATCAAGTAAGCCAAGTAATTATAGGAGACATATTATTGATACTCTGGAAAATCTAACGTAATCACAATAATTATTATCTACATATTATATCATGTAATATATTGCAAATATATTTATACAATATATATGTACAAACTTACTACCTGCTATACATATATTTACTTAATATTATCCACATGTTCTTTTGTTACTGAATACTTTTCAAATTTCAAAAAGGTGTTTCTTTAGTTTCTTTCTTTAGTCACTTAAGTTAAATCTTACTTTGTTAGTTTGCATGTTTCTTTCCATAAGTTTAAATAATTACCTACTTAATGAAATTAGATAACTGTATAATTTACTCATAAAATACTTTTTTGGTAATCTGTGGTTAACTGTGTTGGTAGTACATTCGTTACTATTTAATGTGTATAATACCATTAGGTTAAATATAATGTACTATTGTTTGTTAATCTTAAAATAATAAAATAAAAAAAAAAAAAAAATCCTGTGATTTTCCCTCTTCTTTTAACGCGTGCTTTGCACGACATTGTAAGAATTACTTAACATAATATTTAACTAATAAACAACGTTGTGTTCCTCAACAAAGTGTTTAATTATTAATAAAACAAACGGTGGGGCACCCAGCGCGAAACTAACTTCTTGACACCCAGTTCTTCATGTAAAATGGTTTGAATGGCTGTCATACCAATGCTGAGAGAAGCCCGAATCTGCTCGTATGTCACATGTCTATCTTCTTTTATTAACTGGCGTACAGCATCGATGTTATCTTGTGTTACCGCTGTTTTTGGCCGACCAGTAGAAGGGACTGTGGTAAGAGAGGAAGATAGGATATATAGTCGTTTTACTTGGTGCTTCAAGTTTATAAATAGAAACAAGCTCGGCGAGACATTGTTCTTGAGATAAACCTCGACGAAAGTTGTGAAAAATTATTGCACGGCAATGATTTCAAAAGGAAGGATAGGCCCTTCAGAACATTTTACTCAAACCTTCTTCATACAAGCAAAATAACTGTTAAGGTCAACCGGGGCCAAGTCGCCTACGGGGCTAATGCCTCGAATCCATTTATCTTCCGAAACACATACTTTAGAACTACTGGAGTCATCTGCTATCTATCTTTGTAACTAAAACTTTTACCTCTGACCAATAGATGTCGTATCCGGGTTAATTTTCTTAACAAATCTGCCATTTTAATTTTTTCACCTTTTTCGGCCACCTCAGGTTTCCTGACACGTTTTTTTGAATCGTTCCAAATGTGTGTTTGTTTAAAAGAATCTATGTTTCCTAACTGTAAATACTGTTATTGTTTTGTTGCTTTACATATTGTTATGATTATTTTATTGAAATAACGTAAGATTCGGACACAATATGTAATTACAAAATTGTAGGTTTAGCTTTTATTTTGGGGTAAATGCCTCTGGGCTGATGGGGTTATTGCCTCTATTGCGGTGCAATAGCCCCATTTCCAGAGGTTCTAAACATTTTATGTTATGATAAATGTATTTAATGCACTCACGAGCAATGAAATAGTTCCAGTGACATTAGGACCAAATTACTCCTACACGAAAAATACTAGGTTAATGCCGCCTTCTGCAATATTGAAGAACATTTAATGGCGAATCAGAATTAACATTCTTAGATTGGTAATCCAACTAAAACGTAAATAATTTTAATATAATAAACTAAATATTTTAAAAAATTGGCGTCATTTGGTGTTGCGTTATAATGTTGTTAACACGGTATATAGAAAATAATCATATAATAAATAAAAAATAGTCATATTAACAGAATGATCCCACTTGTTTTTAAAACTCTAAATAGTTTTGTAATGATTAAAATTCCGTCAGACTCTAAAAATGATATACTTACTAATTTAAAGTTGTGGTTTTATTACAAATTATAAAAAAATATGCTCTTTTATGCTCTTATACTGTATTTTAATTTGTCACGTAAGTATTTATACTTTTTTAAAGTCCAATAAAGTTTTCATAAATAAAATGTTGAGCACCCCTGGAATCTTGGATGGGGTAAATGCCACTACAAGAAATTAGGCTACGTAGGCGCCATAGCCCCAACATTTTTTGATTAACTGATTCTCCTTAACTTAGCGCAGTATTTAGTTTACAAGCTAATAATTAGCTACGTTAATAGTAATTCTATAAATTATATCTACTTAAACTTGTAAAAACCTCTTCCAAGCACACAAAACTAGTGTAAGAGGCATTAGCCCCACTAGGGGTTATTGCGCCTAAAAATGCCATTTTTTGTAGAAACGTCGTTTACACGTAGAAGATATTTAAAATTCTACAAAATTGCATCAAAATATGAAACTAGATAAAATTTCCTAATATGTATCACAAGTTATAGCTTAATAGGGCGTATAGTCTGTTTGTTATGATCAAATGAATATGAAAGTCAAAGTATTGTGGCGCAATGGCCCCGGTTGACCTTATCTGTCATAATTTGTTTGAACTATGTCAGTGCCTAGCAACTATCTTGACGACGTAACCTTGTACGTGCGTTAATAATTTACCATCCCGGACATTGTTTTATTATTTGCAGGCGCCATATCAATAATTTAAGACAAATCCAACTACTAAAATTAAAACTGTTTTGGGCTGTAGACCTGTAGAGCGTCCCGTAGAAATGGACTAAAAATCACGCTCCAAAGCGTAAGTATGTGCAACAAGAAAATGTTCTAGGAAAATGACGTCCGCACAAGGTTACAGCGCGCGGCCATTGTAGACTTTGGTAGTAAAATAATTATCACTTTATAATGTGTTTATTACTTAATTTAATGGTAATTACCGATGATACGATATTCGATGTTTCTTTTTGACCTTCGTATAATGGTTTTTGCAGCCTTTCACAACACAACTACATATTTATCACAATATTCACAAGACCATCTCTCGGCCACAGACAACTGACGACTGAGGAGCGTTGGCCCTAAAATTACGATTTTAGGGCCAACGCGCGGGTGCCATTTTTTTGAGTGGGAGGCCCTGTCCTTACGCTAGTAATATATATGTCAATGTTGCACGGAAATGTTCCCGCGTAAGCTCCATTTTTTACACCGACTTGTCAAATTCAAATGGTCAATACTCTTTTATTTTTTACTTTTTTTAAAATTCGAAAATGGAATTATGTTTGAAAAAACACTACATGTGATACACCAAAAAGGTTTCACTCTAATTTATTCCTAAGTATTCTATTCCCGATCTTAGCCCTTTGTAGCCCTCGTAATTAAGGGCCCGTACAGGGTGACGTGCCGCGCCAATTTTGGGTTTTCAATGCTCTTCACACAGCACACGCAGTGACACGCACACATGTAAGTTTGCACAGTGGGTCGATAAACTTTTACTCGCCAACTTTATTGACAATTATGTTCAAGTACATTTTGGGTGATTTTAGGGTAAGTAAGTATAATTCTTACTTACACTGGTAGGCACCAGGAAAGAGTAGAAATTAATAAGGGTGCCACTTTACTCTATACTCGGAACCCGATTAGCTTTCTCAAACAAATGTGGTATTTACTTGTAGAAAGGTAACTACAAGTATTAAAGTGTTGATAATAAGTTTCGGGCATCCTCCAGCCAACTGAACCCCGACGACAAAGCAAAGTAAATACATAGTGTCGCAAAAGGGCTATACTAAGCCAAAAGGGGATGACTCAAGGGGTCATTCTGAACAACTTTTGTTCTACGAGATTTGCAAATTCGCGAAAAAAAATATTCGTTTTCCATGGTAAAAAGTCACATGTCCAACAAAGTTTCTATGAAAAAGGTTTTTTTTTGTTAATTTCCAAAACTCGTAGAGCAAAAGTTCAGAATGACCCCCTGTCTTACTCCTTTATACCCGACTGCCGAAGGAGGAGGGTAATGGTTTTTGATTGTATGTATGTATGTTTGTCTGTTTCTTTGTTCCCTCCTGTAGCCTAAACGGCTTGATAGATTTTGATGTATGAGGTACTGTTTAGAAGCGTATTGATGGCGCGATGGTTATAGGCTATGTGACGTTCCATTAAAATGTACATAGCGCCCTCTAGAGGACATAACGTGATGATCGAAAAAATAATAATTCAACTTTGCAGTGTAAGGTATCAAATGAAAGGGCTTGATTTTCACATTACAAAAATATGCATATTGAAGGTATTTAAATAACAACACCAAAATTATTGAAATAAAAAATGATCATGAACTACTGACGTAAAATTTCATAAAATAAAAGCAACTAAAAAGTTACAAATAAAAAAATACAAACAACAAACGAAAAACCCGACTGTACGCTAAAAACATGAAAACAAGTCCCAATGTTAATGGACTCCACTCAAGGCCGTTTTCTAAGTAACATTCAGCTAAATGGTGAAACCTCTGCTGGTCCCCGCCTACGATACTTTCCATTAACATTGGGACTTGTTTTCATCTTTTTAGCGTGCAGTCGGGTTTTTTGTTTGTTTATAATTTGTTTAGTACTATATACCGCTTTTTCAATACCTGTAAGTACATTTTTTGGTAGCAGCATAATATTTTTACTTAATTTTAGGGTTTCGAACGTCAAAAGAAAAAAAGCAACCGCTATAGGATCTCTTTGTTGTCCGTCTGTCTGACTGACTGTCTGTCACCGCCCTTTTTCTCAGAAACGGGTAAAGATATCAAGCTGATATTTCGCATAGATGGGGAGTACCCCAAAAAAAATATTATGGTACTCCCTGTCCCACACAAGTAAATTGGGGCTTATATTTTTTCCAGTTATTTTGATGTGAATTACGATAACTGGACGCCGAAGAACGTTTTTAAAAACTCAAATTGATTTTTTGAGATATTTAATTAATTAATAAATGATTACATAGAAGTAATTAAAACTAATTTATAACTATCTGATCTCGATGATCAGAGGATTAACCTTCGGCTACCGCGATTGGAGCACAAAGACACCTTTAACACTAAAAACTGTCCCACGGAACTTTTGGAATTTACTTGTCAGCACTAAATGAATAATGAAGCAATCACAATACAGTTCCTTTGAATATGGGTATGACGAAATATATTATGTTGTAGAGAGGGCTTGCACTCGTAACATGTGTATCCTTTTTTTTCTTTGTTGTTTTGTATAAGTATGTGTTTCTTTTCTTTAAATCTGTATTTTTTTTGTTGTTGCTGTCTATGTGTCGAATAAATGTATCTTTATCTTCAAATCACGCCATCTATCGTTTGTTTTTTTTGTGGCTACTGTCTATAGAAGAAATTCCGTCATTGACAATTTTACGTTACGAATTTATTTTATTTTTATTTTTACATTTTCATGGAGAACCAACAGCATTTTGTTAATAAATAATTATTACTTATGAACACATAACAACTTGATGCCATTAACAGAATGAACTTAGTAAACCCAGTAAACCTAACACATCCAGAGGAAAAATAAAATCTCTTTCTCTCTCTCTGAAAAACATACTTAATAGCCTAAACTCGATGCTTTTAGCTATTAACATCTTTGAAATAAAATTGAGCCACCACCGTGTTACTGCCCTCATCAGATCCTCACGAGACCATACCTCAACCAGCACCAAGAGACTGTATTTTTGATCCCTAACCTAATGTTCGTGCGTATTGTCATCACTTAGATCCATTCGCTATATTCCTGCTCCTAATCAGACCTTTACGAGACTGTAATGTCACGAGAATATTGCACACTATCTAATTTAATTTAATGTATTGAATATACTGGAAGAATTATGCTTCCTCAATTTCAAATCAAATTATGGTAGTGTCATAAAAGTTGAAAAAGTGCAATGACAACCAATGTGCAGTAATTTTGTATCTGTACACGATAAGATCGCGAGCTGTCAGTGCTGCCTAAACCGACGTGACCCTGCTTTGGAGGCCAGCGGCCAACTGAGTCAAACGTCACTTGTGTTTATGATTTTATAACACAGAAAGCCGCCATAGATATTTGTATGAAGATTTGAGGGAAAAAAATTGCTCAAGTTTGGGATTAATTTACACAAAATAAGTGTGTGTTTATTAAAAAACAAGGTATTTAGCGCCTAGTACAAGCCTTTAACTTTATAATATGATAAAAATCATATGAAAATTCTTAATAATTACGACACAGTTGTTACAATACGGGAGTGTGATTTTCTGGTTTTTCGTCATATTCTGAATTTTATTTACAGTTATCCATAATCATTTACTTGAATTCGAATCATTCAGCACCTAGCTAGACTCTTCGGCTACCTGTGTGATTTTTTTCAAGGTTGTAGAGCATCGTTTACTACATAATTCTATAACAATGCCAACCCTCGATTCCCCCTTGCAGACCCTTAACAAACTATAATCGAACCAATAGGACTAATGTTGTATGAACGAATAAAAAACAGTAAAAAGTTTACGAAACATGTTTTATTCCTCTTATCAACTACTCAATAACACTAGTATCACATAGTTATGAAACTCTCCGCTTCTTCCTCGCGGGATCGTCATTTTCTTCGTCACTCGCTTCAGGAGTGGGCAGGGTCGTTTCAGCGTCATTAATACCGGGTTCTGAAAATATAAACACGCTAATTAAGAACGTATTATATTACGAAGTAATACTTGATGATATATGGCTAGTTTATACAGGGTCCCTAGTATAGCTATGTGAGTACAGGCAACGTAGGGGCAGGCGGGACAGACATAGTCCGTGAGGAGCGGAACAGACAATCTGGACTGTTTTTTTATGCTATTTGGTTGCGTCCTAGCATGCGATTGGCTTTATTCTAATCAAACTTCTATAAAGACATTATGAGAAAATACTTTTTCAGTTTGGATAAATTGAAGACTAATTTGATACCTACATAGGTATACGCAAAATCTTACAAATTACTTGACACCATCGTTTATCACTAGTCAGATGTAAAAATTTAACTAGAGAATAGAGATAGAGATATAGAATGCTACTATCATTAATTTTATACCAATTTATTTTGTGCAATAAAGAATTTAATAATAACAAAAGTGCAACAGCTGGGAGTGGACAGTGGACACGTATCTCTTTAGCCAACTATACCCACCAGTCTCCTAGACACCTACCCTCATCAGCGTGTTCCCTGGACTCATCGGCGTCTCTGGCCAGCGCCTCCTGCAGCGCCGGCGCCTTGATGCGGAAGTCTCGAGCCGTGCCGAGAGAGAGGTAGTGCGACCAGTTCAACTGTTGGAGAGCGTAAATTTGGTTATAACTAACTTGAGCAATAATCTGGTGGCCATGTTTTAATAATTTTATGTAAGAACAATAAGAAAGGATTCATAGCACGTTTTAGCAAAGGATGAAGAGGCCATCAGACCCCTTATTACTGTAAACATTGTAAATATAAATATTTTTTTCGGTTATCTATCTATCTATACAGTCTCCTGTCTAATGATTGCTAGGCGTCTGCAATATCCATGTAAAAACTAGACTCTTAAGAGTTTTGCACACACGGTTTTGTTTATTAGTTCGTTTTCTTTTTAGCGTGACGACTTGGAGGGTATATCAATTTGGCGAAAGGATTAACTAGTCTGCTTACTTGTGCAGTATGTATGTAACACTTGTGCACAATATAACCCCACCTTATTGTGTTGTCTGCACATGCCTGCACTATGTTACCTTGTGTTTGTGTGCGTGCTCGTGCAGCGCGTGCTGGTACTGCTCGCGCAGCACGAGGCGCGGAATCAGCTTGTAGTGTATGTCACGCATGTGTGTAATGAAGCCCACCTTGTGTTTGTGTGCGTGCTCGTGCAGCGCGTGCTGGTACTGCTCGCGCAGCACGAGGCGCGGAATCAGCTTGTAGTGTATGTCACGCATGTGTGTAATGAAGCCCACCTTGTGTTTGTGTGCGTGCTCGTGCAGCGCGTGCTGGTACTGCTCGCGCAGCACGAGGCGCGGAATCAGCTTGTAGTGTATGTCACGCATGTGTGTAATGAAGCCCACCTTGTGTTTGTGTGCGTGCTCGTGCAGCGCGTGCTGGTACTGTTCGCGCAGCACGAGGCGCGGGATCAGCTTGTAGTGTATGTCACGCATGTGTGTAATGAAGCCCACCTTTTTGTGTGCGTGCTCGTGCAGCGCGTGCTGGTACTGCTCGCGCAGCACGAGGCGCGGGATCAGCTTGTAGTGTATGTCACGCATGTGTGCAATGAAGCCCACCTTGTGTTTGTGTGCGTGCTCGTGCAGCGCGTGCTGGTACTGCTCGCGCAGCACGAGGCGCGGGATCAGCTTGTAGTGTATGTCACGCATGTGTGCAATGAAGCCCACCTTGTGTTTGTGTGCGTGCTCGTGCAGCGCGTGCTGGTACTGCTCGGCGCGCAGCACGAGACGCGGGATCAGCTTGGTGTCGCGCAGCACGCGGCTCGGGCTCGGCTGCACGGACGACTCCACGTAGCTGATCGTGTTGTCTATGCAGGAGGAGAGCTTCTTGCCGCTCACTTTTAGGAGGGGCTCTAATCTATAAGGCGGGGAAAGGGGGCTTTGTTATATAACTTCGTCACGTGATTGCATGAGTGAAGCCTAGATTACTTTACAATCGTGAGCATAATTATTATTTTATTTATTATTATGTATCTATAGCAATAATCTTTCTTAATATACAATACAGGGTGTTAATAAGGGTAAAGTAAGCCGAAGGAAGGTGACTCAGACCACATAAGCCGGTCATGCTAAACAGCTTTCGTGCTACGCCGCTTAGAATCGTAAAAAAAATATAGTAGAAAGTGGCCAACGAAGTTTCTATGGTGAGGCGACATAATTTTTCGCGTGTTTCCAAAAGTTTTTTTCTCTAAATCCGTATTCAAGTGTAGTACTATATTACCTCGCAGTATGGCAACGTTTCACAGCAGCAGTGAGGTGAGTGTACAAATTGATACACAGCGACAGAACCTTGTCGCTGCCGGCGCCGACCGAACAGCGGGCGCTCGACAGACGCGCCGCCCACACGGATATCTGGGTAAGCTGGGTCACGATCGCCTTGTTTGTTGCTTGGATTTCTGTTAAAGAAAACGTAAGGTTAGTTAGTCCCTACATTTCTAGTGAACTTTCAGATTATTCGTATAACTTATTCACAAACTTTTTTCAACAATACACTCTATTTGTCTTTCAATTTAGAGTTTGAAATAGATTATCCGCAGTGACCACAGTCACTTGAACCATGAACCTGTTAGCCCTCAGAACATTGCGTATTTTTTTCTTAGGCGAAACGTTCGAGGGACAAAAAGATCTGTGATTGATGACTGTGACCGATGAGCGCACATCCCTTCCACGAATGACACTTTATCATCGTAAAATCGCTTCTATTTTCAAGTTCGTTACGCTTTTTCCCACTCTCACCTCTATCAATCTGCGCGGTGGCGGGCGGCGGCACACAGCCAGCGGCCTGCAGGTCCCGGGTGCGAGCCAGCAGGTGCCCGCAGTGCTTGAGGCAGCCCGCCGCGTGCGTGCAGAGGTGCTGGAACACCGCGTGCCCGGTGCGAGCGTCTATGGACGGGAATGTGGTTGTGTCGTCGTTGGCTGATGTGTCTTCTTCCTGTAGGTTTGAAAGTTAATCAGACGTTTAAAAATTGATGTTGAATTTCAGAATTTCATTAAGATGGTGAGTATGGAAACTGGTGTTTCAGATGGTTAATTTTATTAATTAAAATATTACGGTCGAATGACGTAGTGGTTAGTGGCCCTGACTGCTATGCCGAAGGTCCCGGGTTCGATTCCCGGCTGGGGCAGATATTTGTTTAAAGACAGATATTTGTACTCGGGAGTTGGGTGTTGATATTTATATTTAGTATCTATCTATCTATGTATTTGTGTAGATATATCAGCTGTCCGACACCCATAACACAGGTTCTGCCTAGCTTGGGGTCGAATGGCCGTGTGTGAGATGTCACCACATATTTATTTATTTATATTATAGTATGAAATTCAATATTATTGATACATCATTCGAAAAGCTACCACAAAACATGTGGTTTACATTTCTTCATTTCACCCAATATACTTCGACATCCTGTCCATTTCATGGCATACCATTATAATTTTTCAGCTATTTCCGTCATTATCCTGTATTACAGCTACAAACCAAAGTACCTACAAACTTTCTCCTAATATACTCACATCAATCCTGCCCAAAGCATTCAACACCTTCATCAGTAGATCGTCCAGAAACTGCGCGTCCTGGTTGAGGCGACAGTTGGCCGCGAGCAGCGCCGGCGCCAGCGACAGGCAGTCGATCTTACAGTACGTACGTACTAAGCCGAAAGGGGGTACCTCAGGGGTTTTTTCTGAGCCACTTTTGTTTATTTTCAACTTCAACGAAATCATTTACAAATGGTCTATCATTGATTAAAGAGCGGCCATTTTATGATAAACCAATATAGTTTTTCAGCTATTTCCGCCATTATCCTGTAACTGTAATACAGGAAAATGGCGGAAATAGCAGCCATTATCATGTTTGCTATAAACCAGGCACAAAACTCCTCCTCATATACTCACATCAATCCTGCCCAGAGCATTCAACACCTTCATCAGTAGATCGTCCAGAAACTGCGCGTCCTGGTTGAGGCGACAGTTGGCCGCGAGCAGCGCCGGCGCCAGCGACAGACAGTCGATCTTACAGCGACGGACGAAGTCTTAGTACTAAGCCGAAAGGGGGTACCTCAGGGGGTCATTCTGAGCCACTTTTGTTCTTCTTCAACTTCGACGAAATCGCTTACAAATATAATTGTATATCATGGAATTAGAGCGGCCATTTCATGGTAGACCATTATATTACAAACTTTCTCCTAATATACTCACATCAATCCTGCCCAAAGCATTCAACACCTTCATCAGTAGATCGTCCAGAAACTGCGCGTCCTGGTTGAGGCGACAGTTGGCCGCGAGCAGCGCCGGCACAAGGGAGAGACAGTCGATCTTACAGCGACGGACGAAGTCTTCCAGTTGGAGTACCATCTGAAGTTGGGAAAAAGAGTGAAATGAGAGTGTAATCGAATCTCGGAATTTTCTTATTGATCTATCGTTGTAGGTATTTTGATGCAAGGCCAAGGCCAACACAGCTCGTAAAAAATACTATCTGAAGTGGCAGTGGGCCGGACATAATATCTCCCGATGAGCTTATAACTGTTGTGGTAAATGCAGTCTCGGCCAAAAATTACGCGCGGGCAAAGGTAGCAATGTCGAGGCCACTGAAAAAACGATGGGCAGAAGGACTGTTTTATGGAGTGGAATCATATATTTAGCAGTAACAGTTACAGTATTATTGCTTTATGAACTCACACCGCTATACTCTTCACTACACGGGCCGGGTACGCTCAACACTACGCTAGCCACTTGAGTGATGGCCGCTATAGAGCGCTTGTCCGCTGCCTCTTATTGCACATCCTCCTTTAGCATCTCAAACGTTTTGTGCCACTACTCTAGCTGTCTAGTAAGCTAATAAGAATATCTTATTTATCTAATATTACTCACAGCGCTATACTCTTCGCTACAAGGCCCGGGTACGCTCAACACTACGCTAGCTACTTGAGTGATGGCCGCTATAGAGCGCTTGTCCGCTGCTTCTTCTCCTGCGTCATCGTTGAGCGTTTCCAATGCGTTGTGGAATCGTTGAAGCATGGCTACTACGCTGTCGCTTATATTGTTTTCTGCTGTACCCGCTGGGAAAAGTAGGGTAGTCGTTTAAAATTATCTTCATTCAATTTAAATAATGTCGAGCGAAGTTGGAAAGTACGTTCGCACCATCGTACCTATCGCTAACTTGTTTAGACAACTATTCAGGGGGGGCTCAGTGCCTTAATGGCTGAACTTTTAGTAGAAGGTAGCGCCATCTCTTTATATTACTCTTACTACCAAAAAAGATGTAAGATGGCGTTGTGAACAAGACCATAGAACAATAACAAGACACATAGATAAGTAGTATTTGAATGTTAACATTGTCATGATCTATGGCTATTATGAAGAAATTGCGTGTCAGTGTCAGTTCAGTTGTCTTACAATGTCTCGCAAATAACATTTTTGAAATAAAAGCCTATACTCTCGGTATATCGTTATTTATAAATTTTATATACCTACAAATAAAAATAAACATGGTGTGTCAAGAAAAAGCATCTTTATCCGCAAAAAGTGTTTTTATGAAATTCTTGTGACATGACAGATTACATATGGATCCAGGTTCCATGTGGTTCCACGGGAACCGAGCTGAAATGGCGGCACTGGCAAAGAGCGATCGACATCTTCATATCCGCTGAAGATTAAAATACTATGTGTACCAAACTGATAAATGTCGTCAAAGATTTGCCTCGCGAGGATAAATGATGCACTATTGGACGAAATGACTTTTATCACCACAAGTGACAAGATTTGCTTCTCTTGGGAAACATAAACTAGCAAAACATGAATTGGTTTTCATGGTGAAAGGAATAAAAAGGAATACACATACCCACTCGCATATTAGTTTACAAGTGACATGAACAAAACTGAACTGAAACATTGTTATATGCGAGGTAATAAAGAATTATATAATAATTTGTTTTTAATTTATTGTTGCATGTAGGTAGGTACATAAATAGATTGAAATTACATTTAGCTAATAAATTTTAATGTAATAACTGTTGTGTGGTGTAACTACGTTAAGGCAAATATGTCTCTTATAGATTGAAGTTAATAGCCGGATCCCCACCAGACGATCCAACGCGATCCGATCGTGCGATCCAAGGAATCTTACATACTAAACTTCTTGGATCGGGCGATCGGATCGCATTGGATCGTTTGGTGGAGATCCGGCTATTAACTTGTGATAACAATATCTATATATACAGGGTGTCCCAACAGGGCACCCTGTATGTATGTACAATGAGGCTGAGAAATATAAAGAGATGGCGCTTTTCACGTATTATGACGTTTATGACGTATAGAGTATGACAAAAAACTCTTCGAGATGCCACTCTTTTCACAATTGTTTATTTTTTCTCTATGCAACTATTTTTGGATTTGTATTGAATTTGACACTGACACAAATTATGTACTTCATTTTGACTTCGTGATTCATTATGACAACCTAAAAATATATGTGACATTATTTTGATGTAAGGAAATAATATTATAAACGGATAATGATTGGCTACTTACTTATAGCAGGCAGCATTTTTTCAATTTTGAATGCATACTGCTCAGATAAAATTATATTCAAGCAATCCTTGAACAGTTCTAGACATAGCACCGCTGTCTGGTCGTCGAAGTCGCACATTTCTTGGTACCTGGAAAAGAATAGCAAGTATTTATACCTTGTTTCACGTGAAAGACATCTGATACAATCCAAAACTACCCTTATTCGAATGTAATAAGGGTTCTGTCAAATGTCTTTCCCCGTGAAACAAGGTATAATAGTTAGTACGCGCTATCATACTGTAAGTTACTCATAAATTCCGCCGTAATTTATAACGACTACCGAATGGTGTAGTGGTTAGTGACTGAGCGCAGGCTCCAGTGTCTCAGCTACAGTCTCACCTAGCGACACAGCGGGAGTACAGTATCTCGGCTACAGGCAGCACGTGATGCGGCACGCGGCGGCGGTGCAGGGGCTCCGCGGTGAGCGCGCACTGCACGGAGCGCAGGCTCCAGTGTCTCAGCTACAGTCTCACCTAGCGACACAGCGGGAGTACAGTATCTCGGCTACAGGCAGCACGTGATGCGGCACGCGGCGGCGGTGCAGGGGCTCCGCGGTGAGCGCGCACTGCACGGAGCGTAGGGTCCAGTGGTGGAAGTCGCGACGGGAACGGATCGCGTTCAGTTGGTCCACGGTGGACCACGGGACTTCGGTGCTGGAAGAAGAATAAGGAGCATAGGAATATTTATTTATTTATTTATTTATTTATTTTATTTTAGGAAAACTTACAGCACAATTTAAAGGTATAACAATAGAATGAGCAGTAAAAGGCCTTTTACAAGTTTCCACTGATAGAAATAACTTAATAATATTTACGCTAATACAAAGTAGCAAACTAAATTAGGTACATTAACATATTATCTACGCCTAATCAAACGTACTAAACTGTATATATACAAAGATGTTTAATAACAATTACACTGTGAAATTATATTATACCTAAACTCTTAGACATCAAAAAAGGTATAACTTAGAATATTTCTCGCCTTATTAATGCTTGTATTAAATATATCAATGTCCAAATTATTCGATACGTGGTTAAAGTTGTTGCAAGCACGCCATAGATACGAATTCTGTCGGTAATTGGTAGACACCGTGGTGTTACTGAAAGTCGGATTGAAGCGACGGGAACGATTCGGAACATAAAATTTTAATTTTTCCAATAATTGAGGACAATCAATTTGGCTGGTGGCAATTCTTAGGAGGAATAATAAATCACAAATTTCACGCCGGTTTATTAATGGTAGAATGTGAAACTGGCGGCAACCTTCCTTATAGTTTTGTAAGGGATACCTAACACGATAGCTTAAATACCTCATGAACCTTTTTTGTATACGTTCGATGCGATCAATGTATACCGTATATCTAGGGTTCCACACCTGTGATGCATACTCTAAGTTACTTCTGACATAGGTGCAGTACAAGATTTTAAAGGTTTTTGCCTGTTTGAAGTTAGTTGAAAGCCGCATTATAAATCCAAGAGCCTTGCTTGCTTTGGCCGTAATCGCATCAATGTGGGCATCAAACAACAGCTTCGAGTCATGGATTACACCAAGGTCTTTGATTTTACTGTCTCTTCCGATGGCATGACCTTTTAAGAAGTAAGTAGTTAAAGTAGGTTGTCTTTTTCTAGTGAAGGTGATGGTAGAACATTTTGATGGATTTAAATCTAATTTATTGTCGTTACAGTATTTATCTAGGTTATTTAAGTCATTTTGTAATAATATAATATCATTTTCATTTTCATTTTAATATAATAGGTTTAACAATTTTCATATCGTCTGCAAATATGTAAATACTAGAGTTACTAAAGCACGAATCAATGTCGGAAATAAACAATAAAAATAGCAAAGGCCCTAATATAGAGCCTTGTGGCACACCACTTGGTATTTTAACCCAGTCAGACTGAAAGTTACTGGCCACGACAGCCTGGGTGCGGTTACTGACATAAGACGAAAACCATCTGAAGAGATTGCCACGAATTCCCGCCTTGAAGAGCTTGATCAGCAAGAGCGAGTGGTCAATACGATCAAACGCCTTGCTATAATCTGTGTATACGACGTCAGCCTGGTAACCTTGGTCCATTGTTTCCGTAAGTAACTCATTATACAGCAAGAGATTTGTAACCGTAGACCTACCCCTTAGAAACCCGTGCTGAGTAGATTTAAAAACCGTCTTAAGCGCCACATTAAGGTCACGTTGTACAATTTTTTCATAAACTTTTGCTATTATGCAAAGCTTGGAAATAGGTCGATAGTTTTTTACATCATTTTTTGGCCCCTTTTTATGGATAGGTGACACAAAAGCTGCTTTCCAAATATCTGGAACCTTGCCCTCTTTAAGTGACTTTTCAAAGAGGAGGTATATGGGAAACGAAAGTTGTTCAGCACACTTTACCAAGTAAATAGGAGGGATTTTATCAGGACCGGCGGACTTACAGGTATCAAGTCTTTTGAGATGGTTATGTATAATTGACAACATTTCAAAATTTTATACAGTTGAAATTCGAAAACCATTTAGAGATATGGCTCTAATATTCACAAAAAAAAATGTTTCCGATTTTTCTTTTGATTTATTTCAGAGAAAAACATAAAAATCTAAATTATCATTCGTGACACCACGATGTGGCATAATAATTAAACGGGCTTTTACTTCTAAAACATAAACAACAAAAAAACATGTTATGTCACTTTGACAATGACAATGACAAACATCACTCAAATGTCTGTCACTTTTATGTGTCCTTGTCAATGACGGAAGTACGTGATTGGTCCTTGCCACAAAATAAAGTTGAAGTTGAAGCTGATTGGTCCTTGTTCATGTCAAGTTAATGTCATCCAACTTTTTTTTTTTAGGTTAGGCAGGCAACGAAAATATTTTTATCCCAAGCCTCGACGTGACGTCACTCATACTAAAAATATTTTGAACTTTGAAATCAAAAAAATATATTAAAACATAGAAATATTAAGAAATAAAAAAATACGGGTCATCTAAATTTGTGATATCTCGTCGAAAATAAAATAAAATCGGTGAGCATTTTATTTGAAATGTTGTCAATTGATTGATCTAGTTGAATTGAGGATATATGGCAGTCATGGTAGAGGTTCTCAACTTCACCAGGAGAATCAGATGGATTTAGTATATCAGGCTCTAGAAAAGTGGAATAAAAGTAATCCGAGACTAATTTACAAATTTCATCACCCGAGGAAGTAATGTTGCCTTCAAAGGTCATACAACTGGGCAAGGAGTTAGTTTTGGCTTTGGATTTTGCGAATGACCAGAATGTTTTTGGGTTGAGTTTGATTGACTCCTCAACTCGGGTGATATAAGCGTCGTAACATTCGGTTTCCAACATTTTAGCTCTACTTCGTAATATACAGTATGGATTAAAATCCGATTTATTACCATAGTTTTTAAATTTTAAAAAGTATTTATTTTTCTCTTTAAGAATTTTTATTAGTGCCGGTGAATACCATGGTGGATGTGATGTACTTTTTAAAACTTTAGATGGTACAAATTAATCTCGTAGTGAGTACAATTTGTCATAAAAAATTTCGACACACTCATGTAATAGTTTATCGTGAAATGCCTTGTTCCAGTCGAAATTTTGGATTCCCGTGTTAATAGAGTCCCAGTCCGACTTAGAATAGAGGTGCACAGTGCGTGGAGGTGATTTAAGGGGGTTGAAATCAGAACATTTATAAGTAATACATAAGGCTTTATGATGCGGATCTAATGGTACCAGGGGACTCTGACACTCTTCTACCGAAACATCACTGTTTGACACTACTAAATCCAGAAAACGACTGTACTGGTTACTAATACCATTATACTGGCTAAAACCAAATGTGTCTAGATGGTCAACAAAATTTAACTCATCATGGTCACTGTAATTTGACGGTAAATAATGTGACAATTTAATATGCTTAGTCCAATTAATGTTACCTAAATTAAAATCGCCTAGAACTAGAAATTTATCGGAAGGATGTGATAATATTATGTCATTTAGCTTCAATAAGAAGTTAGATAGTTGTTGTGATTTGGTATAGCCCTGGTTTTGCTTACATAAATAAATTATTCCTATATGTAGTACAGATTTCCTACTCAAGTTAATCGAGATCCAAAGGTCTTCCGCTGAGGAATTCCAATTTGGTCTTGGAGTTACCGATAGATGTTTACGTGTGGCCAAGAGTACTCCACCACCCAGCTCCTGATTCGTGAGGTTGTAGTCCCGGTCCCGCCTCCAAACACAATATCGGCCGTCGAACAGCTCACTGTCATATATGCTATCATAAAGCCATGATTCCGTCACCGCTATCAAATCAAATGAGTGTAAACATATATTTCGATAAAATTGATTAGTTTTAGTTCTAAGTCCCCTAACGTTCTGATAATAGACACTCAACATTTTACTATTCATTATTAAAAAAATATAGGGACATAGAGGCAGGAGAGCAGGTTGTTAAAAAGCTTACATAGTCGTATTTTTCATGTTTACTGCAGTAGTAACGCTGGGCTTTATCATGGACTACCATGTGTACCATATAGTAGTACTACATAGGCATCCAAAATGTCTCCTCATACTAACCTTACTCTAAGATATATATGGATATAAGATATATATAGTAATACATAATCGTGACTCACCTATACAATAGCTGCATCATTCGTTTGCAAAACCTCAGGTCCCACAAACAAGGTAAGGGCTTGAACGGCCCTGCGCGGTCTTTCACCAGATTTGACAACTTTATAGGTGCTTTGCCCTTCTCTTTCTGGGTTTTCTGGCTCTTTTGAGACTTTGCTGTCTCTTTTGTGTCGTTTAGTGTTGATTTTGAGCCCTTTTTGCCTATTTTAGGCGCCGTCTGAAAAATTAAATTGGGTGTGACTTACTATTATCGAATATTGGTAGTGTTGACATCATGAGATTATGAAGGTCTTGATTGGATATAGTTCCACTATTTTTTATCAATTTCGGTGTTAGAAATGTGCTGTTAGAAACCTCAAAGGGCCCCGATCTACCTAGGTACTCAATTTAATTCTCCAGTTGGTAGATGATTATCTAAATAAACAACGCACCTTAGTCTTCTCCAACAAGGTTGAATATCGCTTGAACAGGCTATACACCGTCGCAGGCGCATTTTCGTTGACACTCCACTGCTTCACCGTATGGGCTATGAGCGCCGAGTAGCATTGCAGCATCTGTTGCACCTTCAGACTCTTCGCTTTGGACTCCGGGGTCAGATCCGATATGCCTGGGTCTTCCTGTGGAATTAAGATTTTTTAGTTTAGTACGATTCAGTTATCAACGTAATCATCAGCAAGAGATGCGCACAGAAAACTCACTAAAGCCGTATATGTTATAGATCCGAAATGTCTCAATATATTCAAATAATTTCATGATCGATGATGTTCTAGCCATGTTTTAAAAATTTAGTTCGCCGTTCAAAAGTAAATAATTAGCTGCAACTGTTCGACCTGAATTCGGTATTACATCTTTCGATGTAGTGTAAGTAGCTGCGAATGGGTCAACCGTATTGAATGCTTTGTTTTTGTGTTAAAGACATAGTTTCATGGTTCTCCTACCATATTAACGCTCCCGATGTTCTCAGCCCGGCACAGCGTATCCATGACAGTGCACAGTCGCGCACACAAGTGCGCCGGCCCAGGGTCTCGGCCCTGGCTGTCTAGTGTCTCTTGCAGACTACTACGGCGCTCACACACTAGCTCACATACTGAGGTGCGTTATTCGTAAGTATATGTATGTCTATATATCCGTGAATAGATAGGAAACGGAATTAATGTTTTATATGCGGTTTTCACATAATACAGGTATCGTGTAAGTAGCTGCGAAATGGGTCAACCGAATTGAATGCTTTGTTTTTGTGTCAAAGTCATGGTTTCATGGTTCTCTTACCATATTAACACTCCCGATGTTCTCAGCCCAGCACAGCGTGTCCATGACGGCGCACAGTCGCGCACACAAGTGCGCGGGCCCGGGGTCTCTGCCCTGGCTACCCAGCGTCTCTTGCAGACTACTACGGCGCACACACACAAGCTATATGTGTATTTGTGTAGATAGGAAACAGTTCGAATGTTTTGGATGCGGTTTTCACATGATTTTATAAGTACATGCAAAACGGGTCAACCGTTGCGTGGTTTTTGTTTCAAAGCCATGGTTTGATGGTTCTCTCACCATATTAACGCTCCCGATGTTCTCAGCCCGGCACAGCGTGTCCATGACGGTGCACAGTCGCGCACATAAGTGCGCAGGCCCGGGGTCTCGGCCCTGGCTGCCGAGCGTCTCTTGGAGGGTCTCTTCTGGCTGCGGCTGTATGAACTGTGCTACTGCGTAGAGGAGGGCGCCTATTGGTTCCTGGAATTATAATTAATAAGGTAGTTTAAGAAAGCTAGTCATTAAAGTTTATTGATGGTGCTTGTGGCGCTATCTAGGGATAATTAATAAAAAAAAAAAAAAAAAAAAAAAAAACATTTATTTGCAGAAAAATTTCAGTACAAACTTATTCTTAGGCACAGCATTATATTAGTTACATTTAAAGTGTACTAGGTATATCTTGAGAAAAGGTTGCAACCTCCTGAACTAGTATTAAACTGTATCTCAGGAGGAAGCGCCTCCCCACGTTATGAATTTTAATATTGTAACTATGTAGGTGTGATAACGGATGTACTTTGTAATTGTAGCTTATGGGTAACTATTGCAAAGTAAATGTACATTTACATGCGTGCAACACAAACAACAAATTAAATTAAAAATTAAGTAAGAGTTAAATTGATGCCGTTAACATGAGCAAAATAACAACTTATACTATTTTATTTTAGATATATTGTATATATATACGAGGGCTACACCGAAAAGATCGGGAATAGAATACTTAGGAATAAATTAGAGTGAAACCTTTTTGGTGTATCAAATGTAGTGTTTTTTCAAACATAATTCCATTTTCGAATTTTAAAAAAAGTAAAAAATAAAAGAGTATTGACCATTTGAATTTGACAAGTCGGTGTAAAAAATGGAGCTTACGCGGGAACATTTCCGTGCAATAATTTTTCACAACTTTCGTCGAGGTTTATTTCAAAAACAATGTCTCGCCGAGCTTGTTTCTATTTATAAACTTGAAGCACCAAGTAAAACGACTATATATCGTTGGTATTCTGAGTTTCGCCGTGGACGTTCCTCTCTTACCACAGTCCCTTCTACTGGTCGGCCAAAAACAGCGGTAACACAAGATAACATCGATGCTGTACGCCAGTTAATAAAAGAAGATAGACATGTGACATACGAGCAGATTCGGGCTTCTCTCAGCATTGGTATGACAGCCATTCAAACCATTTTACATGAAGATCTGGGTGTCAAGAAGTTAGTTTCGCGCTGGGTGCCCCACCGTTTGACCGAGGAACAAAAGTCGGCTCGTGTTAATTGGTGTCGATCTGCTCTGCAACGGTTCAATGGAGGCAGTTCAAATGCTGTCTACAATATCGTCTCTGGTGATGAATCGTGGATTTATTCATATGAGCCCGAAAGAAAACATCAATCGGCAGTTTGGGTCTTCGAAGGTGAGGTCAAGCCAACAAAAGTTATTCGCTCACGCAGCGTGTCGAAAAAAATGGTCGCTTCGTTTGTATCGAAAACTGGCCATGTGGCTACGATTCCATTACAAGAACAAAGGACGGTTACTGCTGATTGGTACACAACAGTTTGTTTGCCGGAAGTCGTAAGAGAACTTCGTAAAACTAACCCGAATCGTCGTATAATCCTTCACCACGATAATGCAAGCTCTCATACCGCTCGCAAAACAAGAACGTTTTTAAATATGGAAAACGTGGAGTTGATGGACCATCCTCCGTATAGCCCTGATCTGAGCCCCAATGATTATTTTACATTCCCAAGAATTAAAGATATGCTACGTGGTCAACGGTTTAGCGGCCCAGAAGAGGCGGTCGAAGCTTACAAATCAGCTGTTTTGACAGTATCCACTTCAGACTGGAATTACTGTTTCAATGATTGGTTTAATCGAATGAAAAAGTGCATTGAATGTCACGGAGACTACTTTGAAAAACAATAAAAGTAAATAATATTATGATATCTTTGTACTTTTTTCTATTCCCGATCATTTCGGTATCGCCCTCGTACTACACTTGACTAATCTATGTACTATACCATAAACACAGAATCAAGCTCTACGATAACAATAATATTATACTATATGATGAAAAATTGTGAAATTGATAGTATGTTACACCGAGATACTTAACACTTAGTTACATACACATTTATATGTTTATTTACTGACGCTAGGTTACAATTTTTAGGTAGTTTTCAGTTTCAACATAACTAAGCTTGTGCAAAAAGGCTGATACAGTAATTTTACAATTAAATTGTGACAGGTGTACAATTTCAACAGTTTTACTAATTAAATTGTACAGCCTTGGCCCAAGAATGTAGAACTGGCGTCCAGCCAGTGCCGTCCTACAGGACACTAGCTGACAAATACGGTATTTGCACCGCCTGCTCTTTAGTGCGTTAGTGTTGATAGGCACATGCCTGTGCTGTCGCAAAATCACCTTTAAAATGAACAGCTGTCTTATGGACAGAAGTTCAGCTACTTTGTAAAGTTTGGTTGTTGGGTATAACATTGGTTTTTTGAGCATCACTTTAATGACCGCCCTTTGGGCTCTTTCAATTTTTAGAATGGAGGTTGCAAAACTTCCACCCCATGCAGAAATGCAGTATGTCATGATCGATTGGGCTAGGGCATAATATACACTTTTTAAAAGGGAACCACTAACAGATGATCTAATTTTTTTGAAAGTATACATTAGTCTTCTGATACGGCCACTGAGTATGTCGATATGTTTATGCCAGCTTAGGGTACAGTCTAGGTACACACCAAGATACTTGATGAAAGGTGTTCGCTCAAGGGAAAAACAAAGACATGAGGTCCTATTTACCAAGGGACAAATATGGGCTTTTAAACTATATTCAACAGATAGGTCAGGCTGCGAAGTAGAGGAAAGGGAGAAGGTAATATATTTGGTTTTCTCTAAGTTTAATGTTAAAAGGTTATTAGATAACCATTTCATTACATTACCTAGGGCACGTTCAGCGTTTACATAGCATTCATCCCAATTTTTGCCCTGAATGAGGAGGGCAGTATCATCGGCATATGTGAAAATATTACAAAAGGGAATGTTCAATTTACATAGATTATTTATATATATGAGAAACATCGTTGGGCCGAGGACACTTCCCTGCGGTACACCAAAATTTTGTAGAGAAGTGTCATCACTACTCAGGGAACCGATCTTTACACATTGCACTCTGTCAGTCAGATAGCTCTTAAAGATGTTAAGAACTGTACCCCTTATTCCAATCCGTTCCATTTCGTCTAGCAAGAGTGGGACAGAAACAGTGTCAAAGGCTTTAGATAAATCGAGAAAAATACCTATGGTTTTAAGTCTACTGTCTAGTTTTTTTAACAATGGAGGTTGTAAGCTTAAGGACTGCATCTTCAGTCGATACACCTTTACGGAATCCGAATTGATTAGGTGCTAAAATATTATGTTTATGTAAGAAATTTTCCATTAATAGTTTTTCAAATATTTTAGACAGTGTTGTTAAAACAGATATTGGTCTATAGTTAGTGACACTGCCTCTGTCTCCACTTTTGTAGACTGGACAGACAACAGCTTTTTTAAAAACTGACGGGAAGACACCGTGCAATATACATAAGTTAAATTTATATGAATTTGAGTATAGGTATGAGTTTGTGTCGTGTGCGTTTAATAACTGTACTAGGTATACCATCCCACCCAACGGCACAGTCGTTACGAAGACCCATGATAACAGTTTCAAGTTCACATTCATCCACTTCAAGCATAACCATGGAGTTACCCATGGGGTTTGTGAGATTGCAGTCTGATCGCCTGTAACTGTTGCGGGTTATTTTGGAGGCTAACTCTCTACCTACATTCGCAAAGTAAGTGTTTACTGTATCCAGAGACTGTTCCACAGTGTTAGAAATATTAAGTAGTTCCTTCGGTGACTTTTTGGTGGTGTTTAAGTTAGCTATTGGGGCTGGGGGCTTGTCGCTCACGTCCGTAGGTACAAACCCTAGTTACCCTACACGTGCCCCCTGGGTGGTGCTAACGAGTGACAACGCCGAATGTCGGGCGGCGGTAAATCGACCCGACCTCCTCTCCTAGCAGAGGCGGCGATCTCCCGCCGTAAAAAAGGAGAATCACCAACACGCCTGCCAAGCGCGGTGATTATGGCAAATACACCTCCTAATGATGGAAAAAACAAAGCCCCGGCCCCCAGTCCCCGGCAGCCCCGCTATCCCGGACTCCGGTAGCGGTCACGGTAACGGCGGGGCAGGGGGTGCGAAGAATCTCCGGCAGAGAGTCGGCTACCAGCCCAACCGACCCTTGCACCTGGCAACATATAACGCACGGACACTGAGGGAAGACGTGAAGATAGAGGAGCTGGAAGAGAAAATCAGCAAGTTAAAATGGGACATTATAGGGTTATCCGAAGTCCGACGAGAGGGAGAGGATACGGAAATTCTCCAGTCCGGAAACTTGCTGTACCACCGGGAGGGCGACCAACTGTCCCAAGGGGGTGTCGGGTTCATCGTCAACAAGTCCCTCGTCAACAACATCGTTGAAATCGGAAGTGTGTCGACACGGGTTGCGTACCTCATCCTGAGAATATCTAAACGATACTCAATGAAGGTCATACAGGTTTACGCACCCACATCTAAGCACACCGATGATGAGGTCGAACTTGCGTATGACCACCGTGAAATGAGTAGTGAACTTACGCAGGGCAGACGATACGTCTGCCCTGCGTAAGTTCACTACTCATTTCACGGTGGTGATGGGAGACTTTAACGCGAAACTCGGAAAACAAGAAGGCGGCGAGACGAAAGTGGGGTCACATGGATTTGGAGTCAGGAACCATCGTGGGCAAATGCTGGCTGACTTCTTGGAGAAGGAGGGCCTCTATATGATGAACTCCTTCTACAAGAAGAAGCCACAAAGGAAGTGGACGTGGATTAGCCCCGATGGGAAGACTAAAAACGAGATCGACTTCATATTGACGGATAAGAAGCACATATTCAATGATGTCTCAGTGATCAGTAGGGTTAAGACCGGCAGCGATCACCGACTCGTAAGAGGCACTTTGAATATAAACTGCAAAATAGAACGCTCCCGTCTAATGAAGTCCACGCTCCGTCCTACTCCTGCTCAAATCCAGGATCCCGAAAGCTTTCAGTCTGAGCTTTGCGACCGCCTGATATGTTTAGAGAATTGCGTTACAGTTGACGATTTAAACAATAGGTTTGTGGAAACTGTCCGAGAGGTAGGATCGAAATATTTTTCGTCCCGAACCAACCGAGGACCTCAAAAACTCTCAGATGGGACTCTGAGTCTCATAAGAGAACGGAGAGAAATGAGGTTGCAGTCTTCAGTTGATATGGTCGAATACAGACGTCTAAACAGACAGATCGCCAAAGCAAGACGTTGCGATATGAGACGCTACAATTGCAAGCGCATTCAAGACGCAATAGAGCAAAACAAGGGCTCCAAAGTCTTTGCTAGAGATCGATCTGTTCGGCAGACTCTGTTGACCCAACTGAAGACCGACACTGGCAACACCGTTTCATCAATGCCCGAAATTCTGGGAGAAATTGAGAGATTCTACGGACAGTTATACACCACAACACAAAACCCTATTACCAGCGGTGCTCACGACAGCCGAGCGCCACTCACCCGACACTATACCGAAGATATTCCGGACGTCAGTCTAGACGAGATTAGTATAGCTCTCAAACAGCTAAAAAACAACAAAGCTCCGGGAGATGATGGAATAACGACAGAACTTCTGAAAGCCGGCGGTAGACCGATTTTAATAGCACTTCGGAGGCTGTTTAATTCCGTCATACTCGAAGGCACAAGCCCGGAGGCATGGAGCAGAAGTGTAGTGACTTTGTTCTTCAAGAAAGGCAACAAAGCCCTATTGAAGAATTATAGACCCATTGCACTTCTGAGCCATGTGTACAAGCTGTTTTCGAGAGTTATTACGAATCGTCTCGAGCAAAGACTCGACGACTTCCAGCCACCCGAACAAGCCGGGTTCCGAAAAGGCTATAGTACCATAGATCACATACACACGCTTCGGCAGGTTATACAGAAGACCGAGGAGTATAATCTACCTTTATGTCTAGCGTTTGTGGACTATGAGAAAGCCTTTGATTCTATTGAGCTCTGGGCGATGCTTCAATCCCTTCAGCGGTGCCATATAGACTATCGCTATATCGAGGTGTTGAGATGTATGTACAATGCTGCCACAATGTCAGTTCGATTACACGAACATAGCACAAAACCGATCCAGTTGCAAAGGGGCGTGAGACAGGGAGATGTTATTTCTCCGAAACTGTTCACCTGTGCACTGGAAGATGTTTTTAAGCTTGTAGAGTGGAAAAGACTGGGCATTAACGTCAATGGCGAATATATCTCTCATCTACGATTTGCTGATGACATAGTTATTATGGCGGAAACGCTGGAGGAGTTGGGCGAAATGCTCACAGACCTCAATGATGCCTCTAAACAAGTTGGGCTGAAAATGAACATGGACAAGACAAAGGTCATGTCGTACGAACATGTTTCATCATCGCCCGTAACTGTAGGAGGTGTCACCATCGAAGTTGTTGATCAGTATCCCTACCTAGGACAAGTGATCCGATTAGGTAAATCCAACTTCGATAAAGAGGTAGCTCGTAGAATCCAACTCGGATGGGCAGCGTTCGGGAAATTACGACATATCTTCACTGAAAACATACCTCAGTGTCTGAAAACAAAAGTTTTCAATCAGTGCGTGTTGCCAGTGATGACTTACGGAGCCAAGACGTGGTGCTTCACCAAAGGGCTTATCCACAAGCTCAGAGTTGCTCAGCGTGCTATGGAAGGGGCTATGTTAGGCGTGTCCCTGCGAGATAGGATTCGTAATGAAGAAATCCGCAGGAGAACTAAAGTTACCGACATAGCCAAAAGGATTAGCACGCTGAAATGGCAATGGGCTGGCCACGTAGCCCGCAGAGCCGACGACCGCTGGAGTAGAAAGGTTCTGGAGTGGAGACCCCGTGTCGGCAAACGGCGTGTCGGTCGCCCCCCAACCCGTTGGTCTGATGATCTGCGGAAGGTAGCGGGAAGCCGCTGGATGCAGATGGCGGGTGACCGTTTGGGGTGGCCTATGTCCAACAGTGGACTACGGAAGGCTGAGAGAGAGAGAGAGAGAAGTTAGCTATACGTTTTACTATGTTCCATGTTGCTTTTGGATTCTTTTTAGCCATTTCAAGTTCTTTTATTTCGTAGCTAGTTTTTAATTTTTTTAATAGGTTGTTACAGTAGTTTCTATAACGGGTATATGTTGTTTTGTAAATCATGTTGTCCGGATTTTTTGTAGATTGTTTATGTAATTTATCGCGATTTTTAATACATTTTAATAAACCATCTGTTATCCAAGGTTTTATATGTCTCTTTCTATGTGGAATTTTAATAATTTTAGTGTTGTTTTTTATGATATCGCATAAGGTGTTGACAAGTTTTTTGGCAGCAGTACAACCGTCGGTCAAGCGTATTATGTCCGTGAAGTCCCTATCATTTATGTCCTTTATAACTTGGTCATGGTTTACTTTAGTTGCGGTGGAGCTTGGCTTGTGATTTGCTCTTGTATCCATTGCAAACAGTAAAGGAGCATGATCGGTTATAAGTGAGTTCAGTACAAGTGTAGTTGAGTTTTTACAGGATTTAAGTATAACATGGTCTAAACAATTTTGTTCACGGGTTGGCAGAGAGTGTGCTGGTAAGTAGCCATGGGAAGCAATTAGATTAAGGTAATCCTCTGCATAATTGTCTTTGGTACCTGGGCTAATGTTTATGTTAATGTCTCCTATAATAGCGACTGATACATCCTTCGTTAAAGAGCTGAGAACATTGTTTAGACTTTCTAAGAATATTTCTACCTTTTTAAATGAGGGCGATCGGTATATAGCAACCACAACGGTATTTGCATATTTAATCATAAGTCCGCTTGATTCCATAAGGTGCGGCTCTAGGATTTCATAGTTCAGATTGTCCTTTGCATAAATCACTACCCCATCATTTTGGTTTTTGTAAGACGACATGTGAGAGTGGTATCCAGGGAGAGAAGGTAGTGAGTTTTGCACTTTACTAAGCCAACACTCCGTAAGCAAAACAAAGTCACAATCAAGTTTAATTCTACGGAGATAAATCAGTAATTCATCAAAATTTTTATTTAAGCTCCGGATATTCATATGTAAAATCTTAATATTAGAAGTAAGTCCATGTTTTGTTAAAATAATTGAGCTACTTTGTTCCGGACTACATGATAAAGATTCGGATATACTTAGCAACTCAAGTTCATTATTTATTTTATTTATCTCCTCCATTTGTAATATATGTTTAAGTTGTGACATATCTTAGAAGTCGCATGGTAAGTATATTGTGACCATGAGATTGACCTTATTTCAGCTACGTTTGTGGTTGGTTTTTCGGCTAATATGTTGATTGTGATGTTAGTGTGTATGTGTGTTGTTAAATAGAAAGACTGTGTTCTAGGTGTAGGTACATTATATAATATTATTATGTTATTATTTACTGTAGATCGGCATTGAAACAAAGGGCACAGGACAAGCTTGTTATATAAATTATTATAGCAGGAGAAATACGCATGCATTAAAACAATAGTAGAAAGAATAATAGTGTGATTTCTTATTAGCGATAGTCAATCCTTAGGTTTGATTTTCTCAAGGTCACTTTCTGAGTTTACTCGTATGGCGGGATTTCCGTCTTGTTTGCGCACATACACATAGCCGTGAGCAACCCAGCAGTACTTATAGTTGTAGGTACGAGTGAAATCTCTGGCCAGGAAGTGTAGTCTCTTCATTTTCGGAGTGAGATTATCGGATACGAATATTGGGGCCGGTGGGCCGTCTATGTTTAAATGGCTGGAACTTAACTTATTTTGGTAGTTGTCCCTGTTGAAGGTTTTTGTGGCTTGTATGAACTTCTCCTTTAATACAACGGTCGTAAAGTCCACAATAACGGGTTTTATACCTGATTTGGGGTTCGTTCTAAAGACATCTTTGATATTACTGGGTTCAATAATCATATTTACCGCTTTACCAGCATTTATGACTAGTGAGGTCAGTTCATCCTTAGTTTCTGTTTTTTTCGAAGGTATGTTTCTTATCTCAACAGATGATAGCCTTGAAGCACGTTCCATTTGGTCCAGTCTATTTTCCAGCTGTTGGATATAGGAAATATTCTGTTTATTTGCATTCTCCAGCTCGATCATCCGATTTGTTATCTCACTTTGGCTACAGGATACAAAGTTGATACTCTCTTGAATTTGGCAGCTTTGATCCCTAATTTCTTTAATACTGTCTCGCAGGAACTTATTCTGAGTATCCTGTTGGGATTTCCAGTCTTCAAACATTTTTCTCATTTCTGAGAATAAGTTAAAAACATCCTGCTCATCATGTTTACGCTTTCTGGATGCAAAGTTTTCAGCATCAATTTCGCAAAGATTCGGCGCTGAATCAGCGTGGGTGATTGAGGAGTTCGGTGGTGTTCGGTTTACGTACATTTTCTTATGAGTATCCCAGGGAACAAGTTGTATTTATTGTTGTGGTGGCACTGGGCAGATATTATTTGTTTATAATGTCTGAGAGTAGCAGAAAGTATAAGTTGCTATGACCAAATCTGTAGGCACTGTTTTGTTAGTGTAAATTGGTAGGGTAGATTTGCGGAACAGAAACGGCAATAACTTGGGCACTATTTTAGCACTTTTCGGTCTTTAACCTCTAGAATGCCGTGTGCCAGATCTGTCCCAACCCCCCTTGTCTGCCTAGTGACAGATCTGTCCCAAGAGTACTTCATCGCGATTTTTGTGATTTTAGTTATTAAATACCACGAAATAGAGTATGAAATCACCTGTTATTTATTCTATATGAATGAAACAACCATCGACAACATTCATTGAGTCAAAAACTTCACTTGTTTACTTGTAGCGGGAAATTCAAATTTTGGTACCTTGAACAGTTCTTGTACTCGCGACTGTTGGTAATAAAATAGTGATTTCGTATCGAAAAAACGTCACAAGGAAAGTAAATACTATGTTTTCTTGTTATTTATTCGATTTTGAAGGTATAGTGATAAATCGATATTATAAAAAATTACAAAAAATCGAGTTTTTATCGATCTAAAATTGTACCGGATTATTGCCTGAAGGGTGCGTAACTTTGTAAACTGTTTTCTAGTCTGTTATGCAAAAACATCAATAAATAATTTATTTCATTTATAAAGATAATTTTATTGATAATACATATTTATATCGGTTTTTTCAATAAATAGCCAAAATATTAGGGAATATCAATATTTATCAAGGTGCATCCAAAATTCACACACACACATACGCAAACAAAATGGCCGCCGCTCGTGTATGCACACGAAGTGCGTTGGGTTGATATACAGCGTGTTTTATTTTTTAGGATCTTTTCTCTACTGAACGTGAAGTTTAGGCTCTTTAGAATGCTATCGGTGTATAGATGAGTCTGAGAGGGTGATTACCTGTCCTATTTATATAAATAAATATATGTATTTATATATGTATGTATTTATAGTATGATATTTGTTGGAAGTAGGTTAACAAATAAGTAAATATGATTCAGTAAGTAACTTACGTTTAAGTTTTTATAATTCAGTATGCTAAAATACGAAACATTATAAAAATAATTATCATTCATGTTTTATTTCATCAAAAGTGAACACCCTTGATTTGGGACAGATCTGTCTCACGGCGCACTGGAGCAAGCTCTTGTCACGCACACATGCACATGTAAAGAAAATGGAGTCTTTTGAAATAAAGGAAATTATAATCACTTTTCAAAATATAAATTATGAATCTATTTCCTCTAGAGTTTATATTTTATTGATATCAGTTGATAGCTGTATAATCTCTTCAAGTAATAAATATAAAAAATCCTGGATTGAAACTAAAATTATATTGAAAAAGACGTATTTTTCTGTGATGGGTGCAGTTTCAAGTAAAAATCTGTAATCAATGACCTACAGAAATCAAATAAAACAATTATAACCAATAAAATTAATTGTAACACGTTCATTACCTATCTGACAATAAATTACAATCAATACATTATTGAGTACCAAACAATAATACCCAAATATTCATATAAATGTGATTCCCGCGCGGGCGCTCTGAACGGTCAAAAAGCGCCGGCAGACGGCAGTTACATGTGTGCGCGGCTGTTCGGCATAGGAAAGGTTAAAAGCACTAGACTCGGTCACAAAGCACTAGATTTCCGAAGTAAACTTGTTTATTGTTTGATTTGCAATCACATTTAGTTGAAAAACTGCAGTTAAACTATTTATTTTTGCTTTTGATTGGAGCAACACGTAAACACGTCCGATCAGTCCAGAGGTGGAGCGGGGGGGGCAAATTAATAATAATCGACCAAGAATACACATCAGCAGAATTAATATAACAACAAGCATATACGAACTTTTTATTCACTCTTTATATATAATGATGCTCGATAGGAGCCGTACCTGTTATAGATCTGACGCAGCCTAGGCAGTCAGCGGCTAACCCGATTGGCTGATCACCACGGCGACAAATGCTAGCCCAGTGACCTTTATCACCGACAATTCAATCCGATCATTTTCTGTCGTAATCAAAAAATAAAATAACCTTCTATGACCGAAGGGCCTGACAAATCAACTCACAGTTAAAACAGCGGTGATGGCGTGTGTCTGCACACACTTGTCTATGTCCAGGGGCGCGCCACCGTCGTCCTCTCGCAGGTACTTGGACAGCTGTTCGTATAACATCTCCAGGATTGACTCGTGTAGGACCGGCTTCTCTTTCGCGCAGTCGTAAATTTCTGGAGAGGAAAAAACAGATTTAAAGTCTTTTGTGGCATATAAATGGCGGCATTTACATAATTTGAAGTAGGGAGAGGTATTGCTAGACAAACGAAGAGAGCTAGTTAACATAAGTCCACTTCTTTAATCACAGACGTTATACATCCTCACCAACCGAAGTTGTGAAATTTTACATCATAATATATCATGTCATGTTATTTATTTTACAAAATGTGCAACCAATGGGGTAACCATGGTTCCTAACTAGGGTTAACTGTGTGTCAAGCACAAATAAACGGAACTTTGCCCTTAACATGAGAGCAATAAATAATTAAAATAATAGGTACTTACTAGAATAGAGGAGTTGCTTTACCACAGCATCTTGCAATAAGCAGCGACGCAATATTGAAACCACTTCCATGCACATCGCTTCGTTACGAACTTTTGAAGTTACACTGAAACAACCGATTAAAATCGTCAATAAAGAAATAACATAACTTACTTCATGACAAAAGCGCATAACTTGTAAAGAGCTGCTTTTCGATGCATTGAAATAATTATTTTAATTTTTTTGCAGTTTGAGGTAAAAGAATAAGAAGAATAGAATAAGAATAAGAATAATATTTATTCAGATAACTATAGGTAGTATTTTAACAATAGGACAACTCTTAATGCTAAAGGTAGATATGAAATACTGCTCTGAACTAGGAAATAACAGAGTTTTTCCTGTGTTTCAGATTAAAAAGTTACATAGAGAAACTTAAGTATCTAATTAAATAATCTTAGTAACTAAACATCTTATGAATAAGTTTAAACAAGGCAAAATTATGTAAAAGGAATGTGCAAAGTAGAAATAAAATTGTTTGCGGAATAATTGTAAATATGTACAACTTGCAGAGGTGACCGCATCATCATTTATTAGTAAAACTGGGTCAAGATCGATAGGTATTAAGTACATACTAAAATTCTTTCTCGAGTCTGTTTAGATTTAGTTTGATAAATTGTTTACGTGTAGGTAAATTAGCTTAGGTACGGGTTTATTATTATGGTTAGTAGGACAGTTCCGTGTGTTCTATTACTTATGTAGAATTAATCTAGTTCGATTACATTAAGATAAGTACTTACATAATATTATACAAGAAATAGTTCAAAATTAGACTACTTAATAAGAGGCGCCTTTAGACGTCTTCATAATTAATTGACGCAATGTACCGTTTCTGGGCTATAACCTTAGCTGGGCATTCGGCATCCCCCGTCTTGTGATTGCAGGGCTTGTTGAAGTGGAGGCAGGTTGCACATTTTGGCGGCTCAGCTTTTTTGGTGCATTCACTCAGCACGTGGCCTCTCTCCCCGCAGTGGCCGCACGTAGCGCCCGTCTCCCGGCACGACTTGGCCGCGTGGCCATACTGCTGGCACTTGTAGCACCTGGTCACAATTGTGAAATCTTTCACAGGGCAGGACGACCAGTTAAGAAATACTGTTCTTTGGGCTATGAGGGCGTTGCGTATCAGTGCTGAAACTTCGATGATAAAATTGCAGGTCTTAGCATCTCTCTTACCAGATTTATGGCTTAATTTAATGCTGTTCATAAAGGACTCTTGGGTAGTATCCTGGAGTTTGTCGGCGAGGTTTTGATGGTAGAGGTAGTTGAAGACGTCTGAGTCCTGCATCTTCACAGGAACTCCGATGATAGCAACTCGGGGTTTGCGTTTATGGGGCTCATCGATGGTAAGACCAGAGGTCCTCAACTGCTTTGACTGTTTTAACTTCTCGATATCCTCCTTAGTGTCGGTGCTGATGACGACACCTCCATTTCTCGTCTTTCGTAACCCCGTGACATGCAGCTTCATGTCATTGGGGCTAATAATTTTCTGGACTAGTGATTTCGTGTCTTCACTTGATATATTTTTGTCACTAGGGTAAATAGCTACCGAATTTGAGTGGTTGGGCTGGATATGGGGCAATGGTCCTTTTTAGGGTTCCGTAGCCAAAATGGCAAAAACGGAACCCTTATAGTTTCGTCATGTCCGTCTGTCCGTCTGTCCGTCTGTCCGTCTGTCACAGCCGATTTACTCGGAAACTATAAGTACTACAGTGATGAAATTTGATGGGAATATGTGTTGTATGAACCGCTACAAAAATATGACACTAAATAGTAAAAAAAAGAATTGGGGGTGGGGCCCCCCATATATGTAACTGAGGGATGAATTTTTTTTTTTCGATGTACATACCCGTGTGGGGTATCAATGGAAAGGTCTTTTAAAATGATATAAAGTTTTCTAAAAAACATTTTTCTTAAAGTGAACGGTTTTTGAGATATCAGCTCTCAAAGCCGTAAAAAGTATGTCCCCCCCCCCTCTATTTTTATAACTACGGGGTATAAAATTCTAAAAAAAATAGAGGTGATGCATGCTAATTAACTCTTTCAACGATTTTTGGTTTGATCAAAGTATCTCTTATTAGTTTTTGAGATAGGTTGATTTAACTGTAATATTATATTTGCTGCTACGGAACCCTTTGTGCGCGAGCCCGACTCGCACTTGGCCGGTTTTTCAGGATATCGGCGAAGGTGGAGGTTCCGGGATGAGGTTTTGGGGATTCACTTATAATGCACTTAAGGTCTTCAAGTTTTTGGAACAGGTTATTTTTATCTTGAACTGCATTCAGAGCGGTATTTTAAGCTTGTCTAGTGTTCTGCCCTAAAGCCTGGTACAGAACCGCTATATGTGAGGTCTCACTTCCTACTTTTCGGCATAAATTGTGGATTCGAATTTTTTGGTCGGTATTTAGTTTTCCCTCGGTAGCAGTAGCACAGATAGCATTTAAACAACACTCAATCCTGTTCATGTAGTCCTGGATCTCTGGAGTGGACAGTATCTGGGCACATTCCCTGCGTGGACTCGTCACGGGCGGCGCGGGGGGCGGGGTGGCGGGCGCTGCTGCGGGTGCAGCCGGCGGGCTGCGAGGCGTCGACGCACTCATTTTATTGTCTATAGTGCACTTATGTCAGAGACATTTTTTTACTATAAATTTTTATCAACACATTTAACAAATCTAGGTCACGATTTTGCAAGCGATTATTTAATTAATGATTTATTTGCCATGTACGTCTGTTCTCGACGAAGGTCGAAGAGTGATGAAAAGGTATCTTCGTATGCTCGCATTTCCTGAAACTTTACATCTTAGGCCGTGTCCGCACCGCGTAAAAAATCAACAGGCGAACTTCGATTGATATAATTCGCGCGGAAAAATATTTGCGGTGCGGATAATATATGCACGGCCTTACGAGTGAGGGAGTTATACCAAAACGAACTTTATTTACCAGGCGTACGCATCTGTCAAACGTGTTGTTGAAAAAAGGGTGTTGCACAAGTGGTATAGTAAGCCGAAAGTGGGTGATTCATATGGTCATCATGAACAACTTTGGTTCTACGAGTTTTAGAGACTGAATCACCCTCTTTTGACTTACTATACCACTTTTTCAACACCCTGTATATTTCACTCACGGCTCGCCGCGGCTGGTACAGTGCAGGTCCACAGTGAGCTGCGTGAGGTAGCTGTGCGCGCTGAACCGCTCGCTGCTGAGGCTCTGGCTGCTGCTCATGGAGCCCTGTGTAGCATGATAACAATATGTGAGGACATTTCACACACGGCCATCCGACCCCAAGCTAGGAAGAACCTGTGTTATGAGTGTCGGACCACTGATATATCTACACAAATACATGGATAGAAAACACACGCACTCACGCCTTGTACTAATGTAGTCCCTTGCGGGGTAGGCAGAGGTGCATTGCTGCACCCACTTTTCGCCAGAGTGTTATGTTAGTCCCAATGTAATAGAGGGCGGGCCTATTGCCATTTTACGGGCACATCCAAGACCCGAGAACAAATATCTGTGTTTTAACAAATATCTGCCCCAGCCGGGAATCGAACCCGGGACCATCGGCTCAGTAGTCAGGGTCACTAACCACTAAGCCATTCGGTCGTCATACATGGATAGATACATATTAAATAGATAAACGACATCCAGACACAAGGCAAACACAAGTGCTCATCACACGAATGTTTGCCCTGGGCGGGGTTCGAACCCGCGGCCCCAAGCTTCGGAAGCTGCTTCACTACCGCCTAAGCTACGGTGCCGTCAAAACCGCATGTGACGTAGTACAATGCATTCCATAAATATTTGTAATGCTATCTCTAAACAACATAGGCCATAAGTTGCATACCTTCTTATTAATAGATAGCTAATTGACATGTTTACGTCATAGTGCATTCCAGAATCTTCATATAAATATGTTACTATTTTACTGCTGGTTAAAGAGACTCCTATACACTTTAGACACGACGGCGACGCGTAATTCATTTCATTACTCCCAGCTCCCTTCATCTCATGGCGAGCGTATAAATATGTTATGTAAAGAGTTCGTTGAATTTAAGTACAATTTATACCATCGCTCTTACGGTGAAGGAACACATCGTGAGGAAACCTGCTTATCTAGATTTAGCACATGTGAACCCACCAACCCGCAGTGGTGAGAAATGGTCCAAGCTTAGGAAGGCCAGACAGAGAATAGAATAGAAAATATTACACAGTTAAGACACGACGCGTGATTCATTTCACTACTCCAAGCGCCCAACATCTCACCTGCGCCAGCTTCATGTGACGGAGCACCGTGAGGAACCCGGACAGCGCCAGGCAGCGGTGGATTGAGTCTCTGGAAGGAATGGCGATGTAGATTTAGTTTGTTATGATAAGAAGATTAATATTTGCTAAATTATTCTTCATTTCTTTTGATTTGTAATTCATCATTTTCTACATCCTAATCCTAGCCTCTATTTAGCGAAACCAGCTTTTAAAATAAATAAAGATAACGATAAAAACTACCGACATTCAAAACGAAAAGTTTTTTAATTTTTGGGCGGTTAAACCGATATTTATAAATCATGGCCAAGAACACTCGGGATATCATTTATCTTTGATCCGAAAACAATAAACAAAAATCAGTTCATCCGTTTGGGAGCTATGCTATCACAGACAGATGATACACAATCACACAGTCACGTTATAACATCTCTTAAACTTACAGCGTCAGCTGTTAAAATGCTACACTATTGTGACAAGATGCACAAGTTGCACACATGCATATCACATAATCATAAACACAAAATCACACTAACCTAGAATACAATCCTTTCCTACACACACAGAGCATAGTATCCCGTAATCGAGTGCTGAAGTTGAGCAGTGGATGCGTGGCTTCAAGCACCGCAGCCGCCGCCTTGTAGTCGCCGTTGGATGCGCGACAGTTCTCCACTATAGTTGTCAATTGCGTGCATCGCTGGACTGAGAGAGGCGCCATCTTGCATAGGATGTAGAGGCAATCTGGGGGAGATAAGATTTTAATATAAAAAGTCGGTGTGGCTGTGTCCCCTTGGACAACCAATAACTAATATTAATTTAGGTACCTACTTGGCACCATAAACCCTTTTTTACTACTGTTTCTTTGCGACGCGACGACGCGACACCACGCACCAATGGGGTCACCCTTAACTCAAGTGGCCAGCTCTTCTGCTACACCTGCCGAAGAGTATTCAAAACAAAGTTCGGGTTCGCCAGCCACTGCCGAGCACACGCCCGGAACTAGCTCGGTGTCGCCGTCGACGGATACGTCGTGGAGGACATCACAGTCAGGTCCATTAAAAAATTAGGTTTAACATCGATGGACATATGGCGCCTTTTCCGTGAGCACTTTCTAAACCACAAAGAGCCGAGTGAAGTGCGGCCACACAAATTAACCCCTATATAAGCATTTCCTAAAATAAAAAGAGCTGAACGAAGCGAGGCAATACAAGCTAAACCGGCATTTCCAAAACCCTAAAAGCCCGGCAAAGCGAGGCCAAATAATCAACCCCACATTTCCTAAAATATAAAGAGCTAAGGGAAGCGAGGCAATAAGCATTTGGTTTTACCAAATCGGTCCCTTATTTATTTATTTATAGACACTTTATTGTATACACAAAACAAAGACAAAAACATGAAGACAGAAAAAGTAAGAAGTACACAAAGGCGGGCTTATTGCCAAGAAGCAATTTCTTCCAGCCAACCCTTGGTTGGTGGAAAACTAAAGTGATATTCACACGAAACTCTTTTATACAATAATAAAAATAAAATAAAAAACAATTTAAACTAGACATAGAACTATACTAACGACTAACATGTCCAAAATATACCTATAAATTAGAATGACTAATGCCTATTTATTTAACCTACTTAAATAATAATAATACATACAGATACACATATTAAAAAAAACTAAAAGACAAAAAATACCTACTTAATATATGTATACCGACTAACTATGTTAATACATACATATATATAATATATTATATACAAGTTATATATATGTCGCAGCCGGATCGTATAATCCGCCATATTACATTACGGCTGGCCGCATTACAACACAGGGCCGCTTTGTAATGCGCCGGATCAACGTTTAGCCGCATTGTCATTTCAATACGTTCTTCAATACGGCGGCCCACGTTTAGGCGCATCGTACTACTACTGAATTGTAGGGTAACCATGTCCATACTAAGCATGACATTACAGGTGAAGGATTTTTGTAATCATAATAGAGTAAATCTATCATATGGACTTCCATTAAAGTATCAAAATACTGTTAATGGGCACTACTCGGATTGTAGGATCTCCGGAATTATTATTCTTCATCATCAACATCTGGACGTAGGCCTCTCCCAAAGCACACCACTGGATGCGATCTACAGCATTCCACATCCAATCATAACCAGCCACCTTTCGCAAGTCGTCACCCCATCTAGCCGGAGGGCGTCCCACACTACGTTTGCCTCGTCGCAGTCTCTTCAAGATCAAAATAACCTTTGCCGGCCACATTTATATTTTTTGACCCAGTAGTATTATCTGGAAATCCGCCGACCAGCAGAATCCATGGTCACTTTAGCTGATTGATGTGCGTTATATCTTTTGTACGTTTTTCACTGTACCGCATTGATCGGAATGGAAATTATTTAATTTCACGTGAAAATTGTTCTTGAAGTACTGTTTACTAGCATATTTAACACGATTTCTTCATTTTAATCATCATCAAATATCTGTATCCAACGCCATTATTGTTGTTATGTCAAGCAGCGCCACGAGTGTTAAAAATCAAAACTAAAATCTTTCAAAGCGGCGGCTAATCTCTCGCCGTATTACATAACGGCCAGCCGTATTGAATGACGTATGATGTCGAATACAATCCGGCGCATTTTCATTCAGCCGTATTCAATACGGCTAAACGTTGATCCGCCGCATTACAAAGCGGCCCTGTCTTGTAATGCGGCTAGCCGTCATGTAATACGGCGGGTTATACGATCCGGCTGCGACATATATACAAGCTTAAGTTTTAGAGAATGCCGGTTTGGTTTGTTTTGTCCGGTTTCGCTCGATTCTTCAGGTTTTAGGAAATGCGGGCTTGATGTGTTTGCTTCACTTCGCTTGCCTCCTAAGGGTTTTTGAAAATGCCAGTTTTTATTAGTACTGCTTATCTTTGCTCAGCTATTTAAATTTTAAAAATGCGGGTAAGTTTGCAAGGCCTCGCTTTGCTCGGCTCTTTGTGATTTGGAAAGTGCCAGTTAAGTTTGTATTGCCTCGCTTCGCTCGGTTCTCTAAGCTTCAGGGTATGCAGGATTGAGATGTATGACCTCGCTTCGCTCGGCTCTTTTCACTTTAGGGAATCTCGGTTAGGTTTGCGCTGCCTCGCTTCGCTCGGCACACTACGTTTTAAGAAATACGGGGTTGGTCTGAATGGCCTCGCTTCGCTCGGCTCTTTAGGGTTTAGAAAATGCCGATAAGGTTAGGCTTTAGAGAATACTGGGTTGAGATGGTTTAGGAATGGCCGGTTAAGTATGCATTGCCTCGCTTCGCTCGCCTCTCAAGCGTTTAGGAATGCGAGGATGGTTTATATGGCCTCGCTTCGCTCGGCTTTTTAGAGTTAAGACAATGGGGCCTCACCCTTATAATGATAATACGTAGGAACTATATTTAACTTAATTAGGTTTAACATCAATATACAGATGGCGCTTTTTCCGTTATCCTAAAATATCGCGGACAAAACGCGGTCCAGCTCACCTGCATAGTGTATGTGTGTGGCGGCGGCGGCGGCGGCGAGGCGGTCGGCGAGCGCGGCGAGGAGGCGCGGCGCGGAGTCCGGCTGCGCGCGCGCCAGCCGCAGCAGCACCAGCCGGGACACGGCGGGGGGCGGCGGCGAGGAGGGGGGGAGGGACAGGTGCATGAGGCCGGCGGCTATTAGCTGGAGTTGGTCTGAGCTGTGGAGAAATAGTTTGTTAGGGTCAAAAGTACATAATACATACAGTGGCGTGCTTTGGGAGAGGCCTGCGTCCAGCAGTGGACTGCTATAGGCAGAAGTATATAGAGAAAACCTAGAGTAGAAACTGCAGATAATCTTGCGTGCTCCCATTCTGACGGAGCGTCACCGCTCACAGTGCTAACGCACACACAATACCCGTGTGGCATCGCTTTTACAAAAAACTGTACGTATTTCCCTAAAAAGCTGTACTGCACTAAGCTTGGTTCGCTTGTCTTACCTTTCAGAAGTGAGCATCTTGAACACAGTGGCGACATCTACGTCTGGCGGGATCACGGAGCGAACCCACGCCGACTGCTTGCACATACGGTCGTCCTCGAACCTTTGCTCGATGGCTTGTCGTATTACCTGTGAACAGGGTGGAATTTCGTCATCAATCAGATACACATAATACAAATATTTATGTTTTTTAATTACTTTAATTAGCATATGGCGAATGTACTGCATTTGAGGTAGTTAACGTAAAACCTGAATAAATGGCTCCTAGACACCCGAAATGGGCATTTTTATATATGCTTTCTTTGTATTGACACCAAGGGCCTGCAACTACTATGTTGATTTATTGCAAGGAAAATGGTAATATCGTTGTAATGCTATGCTTATGCTATGTAAATCTGTAGCTGATACATACTGCAATATATTTCCACTCACATCCAAACAGGCAGTTCTAAAATCAGCGCCCTTATCCGACAGCGCCAGAGCTAAATCTATCAGGAAAGGGTTCTTCAACAGCTGTGTCCTGGGCCACTGCTTCAGATGCTTCCTTATCAGTTCTGGGTCAGCCACGCCCTGCGTTATGTGGTAGATGCAGGTGGATAGGCACCGGTTGAGCTCTGTGTCGCTGTAGGGCACTGGAATTATTGAAGTAGGTATTTTGACACTTTATTGCATACTACAAAGTATTTTAAACAAAGTATGGAATTTTATTACTCGTTATAAAGCAGACAGAGGTGGTATTTTGAATGTGCACTTTTATTGTATGATGGTAATGATGATCACTTGAATCATGTGTGTAACTTAGAATACAGGAGGTATTCTTAAGAGAAGAACTAATAAGCCAATGAAATACTTACCAATATCATCAATATCCATGGTAGTAGACTCTGAGTCTTGCCGTGGAGGCTCCAGTTTGCTGAACAGTCTCACATTGAAGTAATGAGACACATAGGAAAGTACTGTTTCCACATCATATTGCTTGCACAACCTGCAAAACAATACATCTGGTTATTATCCCGGCAAAAAAATATTTATGTGTTTTACTTGTCTGCCTGTGGTCCATTGTGATTCATTGGGTGTTATACAAAAATGTCCACAAACACTACAATATTCACCATCAAATATATCTTTGAAATGTTATTGGTCATAGGACTTTATATGTATTATGAGGATTTGTTCTGTGTGTCACGTGTGTAGGTTCACTGTTTGTTTTTAGTTCGTAGTTAGTATTTCTTAAACACTATTCAAGGATCTACTTACTTTAGCAGTTGATGAAACAGTGGAGGCAGTGTGTCTGGGGGCACATCTATGATGTATGAGCAGATCTTGTTCACTACCTGCTTGTGGTCATTCTTATTTAGCTGCATGTCTCTGAAATGAAATACAAGCATATTGGAGTACTTACTTATAAATACTAGCATACACTTTTTCTAAAGTGTACAGGATTTTGAGAGATTAATTGGATCTTTAGTAAAAGGCTATTATGGTATTTCTATGAGGATATTCATGAAAAATCTGTAAGTATCTTTTGTATGCAACTTATATTTGGATATCAATTCTCTTACTTGAACATAGCAGCTAGCTGCACAAGCTGGCGTTCGGTCCAGCGACACTGGCACAGTGTCCTCACACACTGCTCCTTGAACTCCGCAGGAGCCATCACTGTGCCGCAGTGCGTGATCTCCATGTGAGCTGACAGTGCACTGTGCGCTTCCGGTAATATGTCTTTCCAGCTGAAATTAATATTTGTATTCCTTAAAAATATTAATCTGGCACAAAAGTTGGATGTGTGTAAAGGCAGACACTTACATCATGTTGACATCACTATCATCTACAATACTCTGGACACTATCATTGCACCATCGCACCAGATCTCCTGCAGGCATCCGTGGGAGCTCCAAGCACAGTCTGGCGACCACATCGCTGCAATGTGTCAGAGATGTAGACTCTTTCCTCATTGTTCGGAGAACTATGTCTATTACCTGTGGCAATCAATTACCTAGGTTAATACAGATCCCAACTAGACCTTTCGGTACGGAACTTTTTTTGTTCAGAGGTTAAGTGTTTGAATACCTTTACTTTATTTTTACATGATGAAGCCGGGTGATCCGGCAATCCATTGAGAATACAGTCTAATATATCGCTTCCATCGCTGTTGAGTATACGCCTTGGTAATAACTTTATGACCTGAGGAACAAAACAGGAATAAATCAGCTTTATTTTAACTCCGGACTTAAACTTTTATAACTACGGATGATTTTTTGTGGCTACTTACTTGGTCAATTTTAAGTTTACAATATTCACGTAGCTCATCACGTTTGCTATTAATATGGCCAAGTTCTTTAATATTATTGAATAGATTTGTCGAATCCATAATCTATAAACGATTATAATCTTAGTTAAACATGAATACAAAACAAAAATAATGTTTTTATTTTTGATTTTGACACTTGAAAAAACAAAGTTTACCGCCAACCACATATGTCAAAAGCAGATCAGATTATCTACGTCCTTACTCTGTGGAATGAACGTTCAAAAAACTACACTAAAGTTGCCGAGCCTTTATAATCTGGCTAGGCGTTTTGTAAACCGACGTTTTTACCATCTTCATCATCATGAGATCCTGAGACCCATAATAGAAGAGTAGGTAGACCACTATTTCATGTTTTACCCTGCATCTAGAATAGCTACACATTTCGTTTTCGTGCTGACACGTGTCCCAGCCACATGCCAGCCACTAGTTTTAGTACATAGGCTCTCCAATATGTGGCCACTGCTTAAGGATATCGAAAGTGCAAAAAAATATCGATATTTCGATATATCGATATTTTCTTTTATATCGTTACTGAAAGCGATATATCGAATAAAAAATATCGATATATCGGTAGCTTAATAGGAATAAATGATTGCGAAATCAAATTCCTTTATTATTAAAAAAGACTAAAAAATTTTTACTGTCTCTTTGTGCCAGTGTCGTGTATTGACATGTGTGATGACGCCTTTACACTCCCGCTCGGTACACGGTTGCGAGCTAGACTCGCCGCATTGCGTTGTGTCGCAAACAAAAGGGTATTGTTAATGAAAAATATATCGATTTTGATATTTTTTCGATACTTGATTATTTATATCGATACATCGATATATCGGTTTACAATATATCGTCGGAAAATATCGATATATTTTTATAATATTATTATTATTATTTCGACATCCCTACCACTGCTCATGGTGATGCAGTATCGCACTCATTGGCAGTGTGCTGTAGTTCGTAGTTATTTGTAGTGGAAACGTGGACGGTAGCACAGAATAATAACTAGTACCTTAGTAGTGTTTTATTTTTATGATATGGCAACATTACCAACGACTTTTCTGTCGTGACGTCATCAGTTTATGTTTAGCAAAAAGGAGAAAAGTTACGAAATTCTTGGGAATTTCATGTTTGTGTACAAATAAATAGAAATCAAATATTAAAATAAACAAAGTGCCCTGTGTGTATTGCACTTATACATTGTGTAAATATTTATAGAGACTGGAACAGTTTTGCACCCGCACAGACCAAGAACACTACATTCGTTACTTTTGGCGGCATCGTCCAAGCCCAGAAATAGACTTTCTTGTGCAATATCAGCGTGAATCGAAAAGCTGTGAACTGATTTGTACGCGTACCGGTTTGTGTAAATAGGTCACGGTCTCTGGAGCGCAGTGCAAAGTGAATATGTACGCGGAAACGTGACTGATTTGGATTACTTGGGCGTCTAAATTCGTTAGCTATGGAGAATACAACGGTTTCTGGATTGAGGTCAAGGTCGCGGTCTAAAACACCCTTCCTACGGTCGAGTTGCGACCGTGAGAACTGCGCCGAAGGGGGCGAGCACACACACCACAAGTCTGGGAGGAAAACTCCTGTAAAACGAAGTACACCGGTCAAGTAAGTCTCACTTCTATTTTGTTTACTATTAAAGTTCCAATTAGATTAAATCAGTTACAAGAACTTGGCTGGCATGGATAGGTTTTCAAGGTGAAACCAAACCTTTGTTTATTGACCATCAAACCTTGAAGTAACTATGGTAGATAGATACTATCTGTTAGTCAAGTCTGTTCTATGATGTCACTGCTACTAAATTCCATGAAACAGTATATAAACCTTACAATGTCTCTGTCCATGAATTCATACTTTTATTATACTTGAGATTTTACATTCATATTTTATGTTTGAATTATTTATGAGTCTATAAATAAACAACACTAGTTGTCTGCACAACTTCTCTTCTTTAATTAGAAATCTTTTTCTAGGCAACTTGGTCCGCCATCATCAACGGGGAAAGCAACACCAGAACCTATCATCGAATTGGACGAGGAGCATGTCTCACCACCGGCACACCGCACACGGCAATCCATGCGTTCTGCCACTGAGAAACTTATCAAAACCTCTGATTACTCATCTGAGGAAAGCCCTGACCGACTGAAGGCAAGCCAGAAAGAGATTTCACAGGTATTAATTTATTAAAATATTTGATAGTTATGTACTAATATTTTCTATAATAATATCTGTTACTTAATCATTGATCCTTCAATAATCCTTATCTTTTGGTGTTATCGGGTATGGCAATGTGCCTCATATATGAATAATTTTCAGGGTAGCTTGCTAGACTTTTGAGTCGCATGTGAGCACAATTGATCACTAAATTCCAATTGCACTTATTATGAAAAAAATATTTTAGCATCTGAGTAGCTGGTTTACCTATGTCCAGCCAAAGACTGTTAAATAATAGACTAGAATATTATTAGGAGCAAGTAGACATAATGGCAAATATTTATGATTGAAATCATATTATGGTATGATGTTTTGTTACATATTCTTTCTGAACTCCAATTTATTTCACCTAAGGGGCCTGTCAAAAACCTTAAATATGCATTAAACCAACCACCCATTACTGCTAAATTTGTTTATGTTTATGTAAATTAAGTTAGCAAGCCATAAAGCTAGTGTTTACACATACATAATGAGTACTACCATATAAATATGTAGCAGTATGTAAATGTTAGTTTTACTACTATTACAGCCTTGTCTCTTGTACAAGCAATGGGTTGAGATTACTACATATATTTGACCACAAAAACAAGCTCAAATTGTATAGAACTTGTAACATCATGACTTAAATGTTAAGTACATAAATATTGGAATACCCATGTAATCTAAGTTGCATAAAAGCAATGCTTTATGCAAATTTAGATCGCAATTAAACATAATAATTAATTACATATCAGTGGTTATGTTTTATGATTATAATAATATTTGGTATAGAGTACCTATTATGGTTATCAAAGTAAGCTAAGCTTATGATACGTACCTACATGTGGTATGGTAGCCATATACATGTCGCAGGCATCTGGTTTAATCTCCTGTTTGATTGAACCGCTAGCCCGTTCATTGGATGACGCTACTCAGTTGTATGACTAGGCCGAACGTTGATTGTACAAGCGTCACAAAACGTCCAACTAGTTAGCGGACTTAAAAATCAGTCAGGTGGTGAATAAAACAAATATGGCGTCTAACAGCGAACAGCTGACACAAAAAGCACTTGTATTGTTATTTTTTGCAAATAAATTAGCTTTAAAGTGCGTTATTTATGTTAAAATAGTGCGACAACATGGATTTACCTATTATTACACCGCCGGCGGATAGTTTCAAAGAAAAAAATGTGCTAAAACTGGATAATTATGAACAACAATATCAAGGTACGTTTATTGTTATTGTTTAGTTAATTTGTGAGATGAGAGCTTTGTAACATAGTCTTTTTGTTGACTCTTGTCTGGTCATGTTCATCCTAACCAGACATTACAAAGTTGCTATACTATATTCCATTTAACGACTTCGCTGAATAACGTTCAGTCAAGACGTTGGACGTTACAGTCAACCACTTGACGAGTTGTTCTTTAGTCATTCAACTGAGTAGCGTCATCCAATGAATGGGCTAGCGGTTCAATCAAACAGGAGATTAAACCAGATGCCTGCGACATACATATAGCATAGAAGTACCTAAACATTACGTAGGTAAGACTGTAAACATTCATTACTTATCAGATATGATTCATCATGTTATTTATTGATTCTATGTTCTAAACACTTGCTAATTACATACAAATACTATGTATTTAGAAAGGTGCTATCTATGTATGACTTTCTTGAACCTTCACATAGGTTTTTTACTTTTCTTTAGGGACTTAAGTCTTTTCGTAAATGTATGCTTTACTGTAGGTAGATAGTTCGGTTGTATCGGTCCATAATTATGTACTTATACATAGATATTGGTATGAAGGTCGAGGTGAATGCAATAAATTAAAAATAAAGATGATACATGTTCATTCACATAAACCTACTGAATTTCACGCGCCTTATCCATTTTCAGAGAGCTTACTGGCTCGGAAGGAAGCCCCACTCTTATCAGGCTCAGCCAGGTTAATAAGTTGCCATACCTACATAACTTCCTGTTTCTGATTAGATTACGCAGGTGACTATTATTTAGTAGAGGCTTTCTCGACTCCCACACCCACAAAGTTATCTAACTTAACAATAACCCAACTCTGTAATCTTTGAAATGGTCTCGGCATCATCCCACACTCATACGCCGCCTTATCTACAAATTTACCAAATTTATCAGCGTGCCATAAATACCAATTAAGTAATAAAACTTTTATTTGGCTGTAACGTCGCCTGCGCCGGATGAAATCCCCCGCCTAACTTTAGTTTATTTTTAAACACCCCATGGATACAGCCGAGCGGGTATTATGCCTATATTTGTACATTACCATGTGTGCTGTGGCCTCACAGAGTTTGATAAAATTCGATTATTCCAAAGCTTGAATATTTGGGCGCGTTAGAAGTGTAGTCTTGACCTAGTTTCGGTATTTAGTGCAGTTTAGTGCGGTGTGTTTTTAGTTTTTGTGGAGATATGTAAATTGCGGCTTGTTCACGAGGTAATTGTTTGTTTTTATTCCATACTTCAATTTTTCCGTAGATAAATTAATTAAAAAATGCTTTTATACTATCCTGGCGCTTCACTATTTTAATAATTGAGGTTAGTGAACTATGTAACGTATTTTGACCGTTAGGTCAATGTAGCTGTTACTATGTACTCTGAATCGTCTTGTTTTATCGTACAACAAAATTTAAAATTATGCGCGATCATTCAGAGTTTCTAGTAGGAACGCATTTTAAGCTCAGATTAATGTACTTAATTTTTCGCACTATATTATATTCACAATCTTGCCCAATTCCTCACAAGATAACAAGCATGCGAGACGAGAGGCCGGAGAGCAAACATCTGCCTTTAACAAACATTTGATCCGTAGATGCTTATGGAAATAAACGACATGCTTTTGGTACACTTGGTACTTTTTTATGGCAGTAAGTAAGCCGCCTTACCTTATTCGTGACCGATTAAATGACGAGTGAGTTTCTTATAGATATTTGGGACAAAGAAAAAACGAAGTCACGCAAACTTATGCAACTTATGAATGCCAAACCAAAACAAGCTCAAACTAGGGCTAGTCATGCAAACATTGTGTTGTTCTACGATCAATAGAACAGCAGTCGTCTTTGAACTATCCTATCCTAATGTCTACTGTTCAATTTAATTGGGAGATGTTTCCTCGTTCCCGATTGGTCAGTCATTTTGTAAATACGTTTCATTATAGGTAGTGCACTTATTTAATAGCTTCCGTATTTATTTGACACCTATTTAGATCGTACCTTATTTTATCTTCTAGTATATTATATGTTTATAATGACGAATGAATGAATGAAAAATCGACCTTTATGAATTTTTGATACTTTTTAGCATTCATTCTTTCAAAATAATTTAGACATCAAATTAAACACAAACACCTGTATGCCCAGTCCAAAAAACTCGTAGGACCATGGCCAAAAAAGACCACATTATAATTTATCATTCGATGGATCAGTCATTAATTGCATCGCATGTCAACTTCCTGTCCCCATTTACGGCATCAACTGTCCAGTGCCAGTAGCTTGAAGCAGATCGTAAGGAGGTCCTTGGACCGGCCACCTTGCTTCTGTGATGACGCATTGTTAGCCTCCGTACATGGTATAAGCGACGAGCGATTTACAGATGAACTATGAATTACATCGTAAATAGCTTTCTTAACATAAAGAATACACTCACGAGCAATGAAAAACGTTCCAGTGGCATACAGGACGTCTATGGCAGGTATAACTTTGTCATTGCTTGCGAGCATAGAACAACGCGCACTCGGGTGTGCTAGTGTATATGATCACGAATGTAATCCCCGAAGAGGTAATCAGAGGTGGCTGTGAAGTCAACCGATTTGACATGAACATTTATCTAAAGCTTTATCAGATATTTCTGCTGCATTTATAACAGCAGGTGCCAGACTTGGGCCATCTCCAACTAATCATCGTATAATCAATAATAGTACAGTGCAAGCTCTCAAGAAAATCAACGACCTCCTTCCATGAATTTTAAATCATTCGCCCTAAGAGTTAAGGTAGATTTGAACTGCGTTAGTCCCTGTAGGTACATTCTCTTCACGGTCTAATTAGCACCTTAGAAAAATAAATAGCTCGCTTATTACCAAACGTTTTTTGTACGTTTGCTTACTTATGATGTCATCTCAGTTTATTGATCCAACAGATAAGTAGTTATTTTTTTTTTTTTTTTATATGATTTTGCAAACATGCGATCAGTACGTGTACTATGAGCAGTTGTGTTCAGAGATTTTGGCTTGTTAAGGTAGCCCTCCCACTGTCAGGCACCCTTTATTATTTGCTTCCCCTTTTTATAGGTTATCCCATGTGTGCAGCCTCTTCAGGCGTCTGGTCTTAGGTGGATCGCTAAGCATTTGGGAAAGCTTGTTTTGATGATGGGTAATCCTGTCCTTGTATCTTTTTGTTTTCTTATTGATTTCCTCCTTAACTGTGTCAAGACCTAGGTATTCATGGATATCTTCCATTCTTGTGAACCATGGGGCGTTTACTATAGCTTTGAGCACACTATTTTGGAACCTTTGTAGTATTTCTGTGTTAGATGTTTTGGCTGTTCCCCACAGTTCAATGCCGTATGTCCATATTGGTTTCAAAACACTTTTATAGATTAAGGTCTTGTTTTCCACAGATAGTCGAGATTTTCTGCCCAGGAGCCACTCCAGAGATTTGTATTTATGGTTTAGTTGGTCACGTTTCTGTTGGATGTGAGTCTTCCAAGTCTGTTTACGGTCTAGGTGGAAGCCAAGGTATTTCACTACATTACAGTGTGGCAGTAATTCTCCACCGAGATTTACAGCAGGGCAGTCTTGTTTTCGCAGAGTGAAAGTAATATGACTTGATTTCAATGCACTAGCTTTGATTCGCCATTCATTCATCCAAGTGTGGACTTTGTCTAGATGTGTCTGTAGTGTTTTCGAAGCCTCTACCCGGTCCTCGTTGGAGGTTAAAACCGCGGTATCATCTGCGAAGGTGGCTGTCATGACACTTTCTGATTCTGGGACATCAGCTGTATATAAAAGGTAGAGTGATGGTCCTAGTATTGAGCCCTGCGGTACTCCAGCTTTGATATCATAGAAGCACGAGTAAGCATCATTCAGCTTCACATAAAAGATGCGATCTTCAAGATAGGATTTTAGAATTGAGTATAAATTGTGAGGTAATATTCTCTTCATCTTATATAGGAGCCCACTATGCCAAACTTTGTCGAATGCCTGCTGTACATCAAGAAACACCCCGGAGCAGTACTTCTTGTTTTCAAGAGCATTTCTTATGTGTTCACATACTCTATGAACTTGCTCAATAGTAGCATGGTTTCTACGGAAGCCAAATTGATGTTCTGGTATGCTAGAATTTTCACTGATACACTCATTGAGTCGTGTAGATGTCGCAGCCGGATCGTATAATCCGCCGTATTACATTACGGCTGGCCGCATTACAACACAGGGCCGCTTTGTAATGCGCCGGATCAACGTTTAGCCGCATTGTCATTTCAATACGTTCTTCAATACGGCGGCCCACGTTTAGACGCATCGTACTACTACTGAATTGTAGGGTAACCATGTCCATACTAAGCATGACATTACAGGTGAAGGATTTTTGTAATCATAATAGAGTAAATCTATCATATGGACTACCATTAAAGTATCAAAATACTGTTAATGGGCACTACTCGGATTGTAGGATCTCCGGAATTATTATTCTTCATCATCAACATCTGGAGGTAAGCCTCTCCCAAAGCACACCACTGGATGCGATCTACAGCATTCCACATCCAATCATAACCAGCCACCTTTCGCAAGTCGTCACCCCGTCTAGACTGAGGGCGTCCCACACTACGTTTGCCTCGTCGCAGTCTCTTCAAGATCAAATAACCTTTGCCGGCCACATTTATATTTTTTGAACCAGTAGTATTATCTGGAAATCCGCCGACCAGCAGAATCCATGGTCACTTTAACTGATTGATGTGCGTTATATCTTTTGTACGTTTTTCACTGTACCGCATTGATCGGAATGGAAATTATTTAATTTCACGTGAAAATTGTTCTTGAAGTACTGTTTACTAGCATATTTAACACGATTTCTTCGTTGTAATCATCATCAAATATCTGTATCCAACGCCATTATTGTTGTTATGTCAAGCAGCGCCACGAGTGTTAAAAATCAAAACTAAAATCTTTCAAAGCGGCGGCTAATCTCACGCCGTATTACATAACGGCCAGCCGTATTGAATGACGCATGATGTCGAATACAATCCGGCGCATTTTCATTCAGCCGTATTCAATACGGCTAAACGTTGATCCGCCGCATTACAAAGCGGCCCTGTCTTGTAATGCGGCTAGCCGTCATGTAATACGGCGGGTTATACGATCCGGCTGCGACATAGATATGACTTTCTCCATTAATTTCGATAGGACTGGGAGTAGGCTAATCGGTCTGTAAGATGAAGTCAAATGCGGTGGCTTTCCTGGTTTTAGAACCATAACTATTTGAGAGACTTTCCAGATGTTGGGGTAGTAGCCTGTTCTAAGTACTGCGTTAAATAATGCTGTCATATACATAATGGCTTCCTTTGGCAGGTTTCTCAATATTTCAGCAGTTATCAGGTCGAATCCTGGTGCTTTTTTCATTTCCAGATCATGTATCACACGTCGGGTCTCTGCAGGTGTGCAACATCGGAGTGGAAGACTAAGTTGTAGGTCGCTTTCTAGGAATTTATGTACTTCGTTATCTACAGTGTCTGTTCCTAGGTCATTAGGTGTAAAGACATCTCTTAGAAACTGTCCATAAGCTTCTGCCTTTTCTTCGTCCGTTTTCGCCCATTTTCCATCTTGTGTTTTGAGTGGATGTTGTGCTTGCTGTGGTTTATGACGCGATTTGACAGCTTTCCACAGAGAATACTCTTTTTTTGCTGGATCAGTAGGTGTTAGGTTTTGTAGGAACAGGTTCAAAGTTTCATTTTCTGCATCTATAAGAACTTTTTTAAGCTCAGCTGCTGCTTTATTGAAAGCTCTTTTATCGTCAGGATGCCGGCTACAGTGCCACACTACAAGTAGTTATTAACACTGAAATAACTAGAAGCGTATCGAATTATTGGTATTATCATAGTTCAGGGACACGGTGTTATAAATTGTGAACGAATGTAAATGACTGCAACCATGTAAGCATCGTTGCTTACATGGTTGCAGTCATTTACATCGACATTATTACTGGGATGCTTTCCCAAATGTTTACAGCATTACACTAATATATTATGTGAAATGATTGCCACTGTATGTGTATTGTAAAAGCTGTAACTAAATCGACTAGAGTAAATTTTAGGAAGAGGGACCACCATACATCATATATCGCCCTTTGGAGTCTTATAACAACCTTGGAAACCTTAACCAATATACTCTGTTTATTTGCGTTTCTTGACTCCAACACATGCACAAACATTGAGCAACTGGCGACCGTGACTTGTCACCACTTCGACGAATTAAAAATTAGCTATAATGTAAACGATTTCATTAAGTAAATATTATTCTTTCTTAAAAACTCAAATTTGCAAGTGCACAAATTACAACACTACATCTTTACTTATTTCATGAGGCATGTTATCTACATAGTTACATAGGTATCACCTTAATATAGTAGAGTAGTTCCATCAGACTTATGTGAACACTCGATAGACAATGTAACTATCTATAGGTTTAATTATACCTCAGTATCAAAATTCATTAAAGCTTTTGTTTTACTTTGAACTTTTCAAATCTGTAATGTAATATCCTGTTATCAAGGAAGCAACTAATTCAATCACCGGAATTGATTTACTGCTACTTGACTATGTATTCGGGTAGCCAGATGTAGTTTCCTGAAAAGAATAAGACGACTTAATTCTTTCAGTTTTGTCGTGTTTAATGTTTCCTGCACTTTACACTAAAATTTTAATAAATTATAACTTAATTGAACACCATCATAAAAACAATACTTAATACTTATACGTACTTACCGCTTAATAATAGCATACCTAGCATTTGCTACAATATGAAAAGCCGCACTACAATAGTGATTGACTACACACTATATTATGTCTTAAATGATTGTCGTGGTCGCCACATTCCAATCTGCTCAGATCTAGGTGAAAACCAGTTCGTAATAGGTATTTAAAAGGTCTAGGACTCCATTTGGAATTCGATTGATTTTAGTAATTGGGATTTGGTAATGATTTTTTGTCTATAATTTTGCATAAATAACGTCACATAACTGTGATGCCTAAAGAGTCAAAAGACAGTTTTACACTTATAAGTAGTCTACCATGTTAGTTACTTGTATTATTCTAGTGCGTCACTCTGGACCACAGCTGGATTGACTCCAATAGGAGATCTACCTCCAACAGGAGATGGCTCCCAAAGAAGAAGTAGAATGTATACCTAAATCCATTTATTTTGTCCCCAGAACCAGCAGAACTACAAGTATGAGTACGAGCGGGTGACGACGTCTCAACGTTCGTACAGCGGCGGCTCGCTGGCAGACATCGCGCTGAGTCCCATCAATACTTACAATGCTAGCAGGGACAGGTACGTGAAATGAAGTGAAATATCTTTACTAGCTTCTTGCCTGAGAAGTATTAATAGTACCACGTGCTTTTACGGTGAAGGAAAACGTCGTGAGGAAACCGGCACGTCTAGATTTATAGATGGGTAACGTAAGTGCATTGTGCTCATTTAAAAACGGCGATACGGCCCGCAACCTTCAAGGTACAGCGAAAAGCGGGTGGTTTGCTTGCGAATCTGCTCTGACTACCCCTTCGGGGATTACAGTCATGAACATATTGTTATGTATGTATGTCCGGCAGGGATAGCCCGGGAACTTCCGATAAGTCTCTAAGAAAAAAGCAAAAGATAAAAGTAAACCACTTTCTACTAGAGCTATGGTACTAATAAAACAATGCGTTGTGCAATAAACGACCGAAAACAAAATTATCCGCATTGCCCAAGAGGTTTGCATCATCAGCTGTAACTGTCCATTCATAAACATTCTTTTAAAAGTTAATATGTCTGATGGATTGAAATTCTGGCGCTTGTCCAAATTTTTTACTACATAGTAGGCACATGCGTGATATTATGTAAACTTTTATATTATAAATGACGTAAACATTGTGATTGATGAACGAACATTACTTTTTTACGCACCCTACATCGGTAGAACAAGATAATTATTTCGTACTGGTTCTGAAATTTTTGTGTACGGTCATGTTTTACTTGAATAATGGTGGTACTTACTCAACAAAATGTGCAATTAGCCACTTGTTCCTACTTACTACAGCACTTAGCTTTAAAAGTTGCGTATGATGTGTATATAAGTATTCCATAAAAAAATAGCCCAGGCATTTTCCCGTGAATAAGTAACAAAGGCTTGTTCACCGCTTGCGTCCAGACATTCACCACTACTTCCCCCACAGGTCGCGCTTCGGCAGCCCGGCCTACAGCGCGTGCTCCACCGACAGCTCGTTCGCGGAGCAAGCCCTGGCCGACGCCAGCGTGATGCAGGACCGAGACCCGCAGCACAGCGTCGAGCACCTGCCCTACCGCCTCTACAAGATGGCCGGCGAGTACTGGAAGTGAGTACTGGTGATGACAGCTACAGCATGTCACTGACAGATTCTAGCAGCTATGTAGCTTGCGAAACCCGTCAGGAGACTCTGAATGTCGATACTGACGATGAGTCCTAATCTAATTCGTAAAATTTTAGAATTAGGAAAAACCTATTGTAATAAATAGATAAAAGAACACAAAAATCTTTTTATCGATATGTTTTGTGAATTGGAACGTTTATGATCCAACCAATAATATAATAGTAATGAGGGTAGTTTCTATAACAAGTTTTTATTTGTCTTTTATCAAAAAATTACAGTTGCCGGCTGACTGTTTTAACCAATTGACATGTTTTATTAAGTTTAATTTTATTTAATGTGATTTTTATGATAGATTGAATTTGAATTTTATTAAGTAACTTAATTTTTATTACAATGGGAAGTGTGGCAAAAATCGAAGAAGTTTATAGGTGTGAAAGCAACTACGTTATCTCAAGCCATGGGTATGTTTATTTCACATTCCAAACCGTCGATATTTACTCAGACTATTTCATTCTTATACAATTTACATAATGAAATCTGTTTAGAATCAAAATACAATACAGCATATTACACAGCCTCTTAATAAATAACTAAAGTAGTTATTTTACTTTAAAGTGTTTAAAGACCAATGGTCTTAAACCACACAACACTGAAACCAAAGATTCACAATCGTAATCATATCAGTACTTATTAAAAACCCATCACGGACTGAAGCCACATGCTGCTCACATTGCAAATAAACTTAATATACAAGTATACAGCAGTGTGTGTTGACAATTTATACAGATCTAATTCTGTACTGTGCAAGAGCAAGATACAAACGCAACATGCCGCCCGCCCGGCCAAGTGTACTGGTTATTGCACCAACTAACATTCTTTGTACTAAGATTTGTGGGTTTTATTGAGTGAAATTGACGATTTTATGTGTTATAATATATAGATTTGTGTGTGAGTTGTTCACAATTGAGTAGATACCTAATTGTGCTCAGAAATGTACCGTTGTTTTATTTTTGGTGTTCAGCTCAATGTTACTGCATAATGATGAGTAGTAAAAGCAAATGGTTTATTGTTTGTGATATCGAGTAGCTGTACCTAATGATTATACTTATACTTAGATCAACTTATACTTAGTCATGTATGAAAAGCACCGATAATAGCAATGATTGCCAGGTAAATATAGACTAATAGGTACATACAATCCATAACCTATTCAATGCGAGAAATCTTGACACATATCTCACTATTGTCAAACTCAACTAGGTACTTACCAACCTCTATTCTAAACTGGTTCGCTATATCCTTTGTTCCTGGGGACTCGACATAAGCTGTACTTTACTAGGCATCAGCGGAAAACCAGTAAAGATGTAAAATTGTTATATGTTTAGTCTATACTAGGTACATCTTGAGTACCTAGAAGATTTTTTAGCTTTTATTATTATACACTTTTAAAGTGATTATATGAATATGATTGTTTTGGAACCTTTTTATCGTTTTTTTGGCTTATGTTGAAGACGGACTGGATGCTTTCTATCCTCAACTACAACACGAACATTTACGATAAACCTAAAACACGCTGTACACCATAACATCCCAACTTAAATTACTCCAAAAAACCTAACCTTCACCTCTTCCCGCAGCAAATACCCGAAGACGGACTACACCTACTCTCCTCTCTCCCGCGACCGAGTGGAGCTGGCCCCGGGTCAGATCGCGGTGCCCAACATGTCGCGGCGCTCGCTGTCGCAGTTCCGTCTGCAGGGGCCCGTCACCTCGCCCGATGAAGTAGACCTGCTGATGAAGGAGACTGCTGGGCTCAGGAAGCGGTACACTGTGAGTATACCTTCTTAATTATTCAGGATAAAAGAATGCTAATGGAGGTGGATAGGATACGTTCTAAGGCGTACTGAATACGTCCCTAAGGAAGCATTGACATGGCATGCTTAGGGCGGAAACGAAGACTCGGCAGACCGCGAGAGACATGGCAGCGCTCTGTCGAAAAGGAAATGGGTCAGGCGGGAATGTTTTAGGTAGATATCTCTGAGCTGGCTTAAGACCTTAAAGAGTGGCGGCGCTTCACGATATTGGGAATACCTATATAAGTAAGTTATTCAGAGTAAGACAATAGCCGCGTGGAGCTGGCCCCGGGTCAGATCGCGGTGCCCAACATGTCGCGGCGCTCGCTGTCGCAGTTCCGCCTGCAGGGGCCCGTCACCTCGCCCGATGAAGTAGACCTGCTGATGAAGGAGACTGCGGGACTCAGGAGGCGGTACACTGTGAGTATACCTGCTTGCTTATTCAGAAGAGGACAGGTTTTCAGGCGTACTGAAGACGTCCCTAAGGAAGCACTGACATGGCATGCTTAGGGCGGAAAACGAAGACTCGGCTTACCGCGAGTATATAGCAGCGCTTTGTCAAGAAGGCAATGGGCCAGGCGGGGATGTTTCTAAGCGAGAATAGACTGTGATTGAATTTTAGCAGTGTAAATCCCATCGTCGGGCTAATGTACCTACCTGAAATTTGATTTGAAATATTGAACATTTCTATGTAAGGCTAACTCGGTAATCATGCAAAAATACAAGCCGGTTTATAGTAAATGCAACAAGCGGTGGCGGTATATCATAGCTAGCTAGCTAGGTCGATTTTTTAATGAAGAAGAGTTATCCCAGCGGAAAGTCCAAAAGCATTTGTTTTAGTACCAACGCGGTTTAGTAGCACCAACACAATAAATAATTAAATCCAATTATTTTTCCTTATTCCAGAGCATAGACAGTTCAGACGACGACACGTACGGCCGCGTGAACGGCGGCTACACTCCCGTGCCGCAGCGCTGGTGGATCACGACCCTGGTGCTGTCCATCATCACTACCCTGGCGGAGACCACGACCAGCCTGTACCGCCGGGTGGTGCCGCCGCCGCAGCCGCGGTATCCGTATAGAGGGGTGGAGCAGAGAGGTGAGGCATTAAGCTGTAGTTTATTATGGTTATGACGACCAACCTAAGTTTTGTTTTATTTTACATTATAAGGAAAACTTTTATTTTTTTTATCATAGGTAACAATACAAAATTAACATAAGTTTCCACCTCTAGGTAAGTGGTTAATGACCCTGACTGATGTGCACGATTGATGAAGGGTTCGATCCCCGGCCGGGCAGATTTTTGTTGTGTAATGTCTCTGACATGGTTATGGGCTTATTTTATTGCTATCACTATCTCTTTACATCTGATAGAATCTGATACTGGATTAACCGACCACAAATCCAAGAAATTACAATATGTCCACAAATATCCTCCTGAATCTATAGATCCAGCTAAGAAGTACCAAATATATACGACAGATGGCAGTGTAGCGAATTCCGCATACAATGTATATAACTCCTACATCGCGGTATCAAAAAAACATACCACTATCAGTATATATACGAATTCTCAACGCTTAGCATTGGGTAACTTTCAGTGATCAGATTGAAATTTAAAGCTATTACCTATGCAATAAAAAAATTAAAATACAGTTTGATAATTTATAAATTGTACTTATATTAATTTAATCACCGACGTGTTTGTGCGAGGAATCTGCCTTCGGGTGGACGCCTCGTGCGAGAGTGGTGTGTAGCTGCCCCATGCAGTGACAAGCCCACGACGTCGTAGAGAATACTAGCCTCCCATTCTTGTGGTCGAGGTTGGAACTCGGCATATTCCATAGCCAAACTGGAGTCGCTCAGACGGTGAAGGTGGCCAAACCATGCCGTGGACAAAATTTTATATCTTTAAATTGATGATTTTATTTGCACATATCTTGCATTTTAGGCTGAGCCTATGAAATTATGTATAATACAATTATACAGTACCATAAAAGTGGTATCTGAGCTTTTGTATAGCTGTATTTATCCAATTTATTAGTATATTAAATGAAATATTGTTTAATTTATATTCACCGTACAATTAGGGGTTTTCTTCAACAAGTGAACGGGTGCGCGCTGTGTAAATGTATTAAAACAATGGTGTATTTGTTCCAGGGGTGCTATCAAGAGCTGGTTCAGTATTGGCTGCCCCCTTCTACTGGGTGTACACCGTCGTGGAAACAGTCGTGACCACCACCGTCACCACTGTCACGGAAACTGTAAGTGTCTTTAGTTACTTGGTTTTTAATTCACCTCTTCTTTGTTGAAGCTAGTATTTATGGCGAATGTACAAGTATACATTTAACAAGTGATCCATCGGATAGCTTGTCATACTGAATAATTGCAAAGGCTCTGCAGCTACCAAATTTAACAGAGAGACGACGTTAGATAGATTATTAGTGTTTGGTTGAACATGGCTAATGTAATGTCAGTGTTTATTTTTTTAAGTTTACTAGAAGCCTCAAGAAAGATGAGAGTCAGAGTAGATAATAAAGACCTTACTTCTTAAAGCATACAACAAACTACAACACACTAAATGCCCACCACAGGTGTCCCCAACAAAGAGCCGCGCCGCGTACCAGGCCGCGTCGCGACGGGAGGCCAAGCGGCGCTGGTGGCCGTGGCTGCTGCTGCTACTGCTGCCCGTCGCTGGATACGGATGTGAGTATTGACTATACCTTTTTTCACGAGGAAAGACATCTGACAGGACCCTTATTACATTCTAATAAAAGTAGTTTTTGTTTGTATCAGATGTCTTTCCCCGTGAAACAAGGTATATAGCTCTTTAGAGATGGCCGACACTGACGACCCGGGAGGGTTACTCTATAACGAGAGCTGCCGTGCAGTCAGCGTTTTAAACGAGATAAGCGTCGTGACTCGCGCAGCAGTCATTAGACATATTTTTTTTGTCATATAGAGTGACCCCCCTGTAGCCTGAATCTTGTAGTATTAATAATTTACGTCTTAAAAGAAACGTCCAATGCAATGTATGGGATATGCAGTTCGCGCTCATCTAGCTAGCTAGCTCTTGGCATTACAAAATTATACGTTTGACGTTTCTCCCGAAAAATAAACTTTAGTCATGAGTTTCCAGGATGTTTTACGGATGCCTAATTTTCACTACACATTGTGCAATGTTTTGTATGAGTAGATTGTAAACAAACCGTTCCTTTCAGCGTACTACACCTACGAGAATTACGAACATCTGGCCTTTCCAAACTTTACCGATTTCCAACTAGATCTTACGGAATTTTCTCCATTGGAACTGTCAAAGTTGTCGCTTCCTTCGCTACCCTCGCTCCCATCGCTGCCAGAGCTCAACATCTCTATGCCGACAATCAACATAACGTTACCAACCTACCAGAGCCTTCCAGAAGTTTCCAAAACATATTACGAGTACAAAGTGATAGTACAGAATAGAATGTCGGACGCGTCTGATTATGCCAAAGTGGTGGCCGACAGTTGTTTCGAAGAGATGAGACGGTTTTGGAGCGGAGTCTTGGGATGATGATTGGCGATTGCATTATAATACATCGACATATGGCTTAGTCAGCTGCTCACATATTTTTTACCCTTCATAATTATACAAGGTGGAGTTTTGTCTTCGGACTTCCCGAAGGCAGGTCAATAAGATGATGATGCCTTCTGAAACTTCTAATAGCAGTAGTAATTGAATGTTAAACATGTAGGGCTGTTGCTGACTAACCCAAATCAAGATGTGCCTTTATTTATAAGTACTTAAATTTAGTTTCGCTACTTTTAATGTATAATTTTTGTGTATTTTGGGGAAACTTTGGTAGTTTGAAAGAAGTTGAGTATCTACTTTATTTAGTATTTTCAACTGAATGTCATAGTTGAAACGCGATTAATTGAATTATAATTAATATATTATTATTTAGGTACATAGGAATTATGTAACACAAATAATTATTATTCATCATATTATATCATCGTCATAATAATTAATAATGAAACGAAAATATGATAACCAGTGCGTATCGATATCTTTTCTAATTATAACTTTATCACACTTAACCATGTTAATATTATATTATAAATTTTCAGTTTTAATAACGATATAACTGTTATAAAATTTAATGAATCTTCTCGTAAAGTGGATTATAATTATAATAAAAATACATGATACAATACAATAGGTAAACACTATAAAATGTAACTGTAATAGAAATGGGACAGAAAAGCCATCAGTGCCTTGTGCTTTCTTGTGATTGGTTGTTCCTGCTGCCATTTTGACGGTGCAATTATCTGATTGGTCCACACAATCGATAGTGCTTCCTAAGTGTTGATAGTTTCCTGTTCTATTGACATAATAATATTATGTTAGTGGTTTTTTCAGTTTAAGTTGCCATAACTTCTGTACCTGCTTATTTATTTCACTATTTAATATTGCTATTTTAACCGGTGTAACGGTAGCAAGGTGTTCCTAGTTATATCACATTTTCAATTTGCTTTAACGATTCATGAGCTTCAAATTGTAATAGAGTACGACAATGCTCACTTTGCAAAAGATAGGAATAAGAAGGATTTATATATTTTTTATATTGAGCCCGTACAAAAAACTGAGAGTTGACGCGATGCGAGCTCGCAACACTCGCGACGTCATGTTTCATATTTTTCTATTGCAAAGTTAACTTTGTCAGACTCTACAACGTGCAAAATTATGACAGGTGTTATGTTAAGTACAAAATACAGATGTTTGCTTTTTTATTGCAATACATATAAACGATATTTTTGATAAAAATGTATTAGAATTTTATAAATAAACATCTTATAAACCTCAATGATTATTAAAAAGTTTTGGGTCTATAACATACTTTGTTTGCTGAAAAAAAATTGAGGTTTATATTATGTGTTTATAGAAACCAGTGTAGTTTTTATTCCAGTATAAGAGTATAGTAAGAAAGCTTTAATTTTGCGATGTTTTAAAGTATAAATGGGTGCGGTTTAACGGTAGGTTTAACGCCATGATTGGTACAAAGTAATCCAAAAATTTATAAAAAAAAGACTTAACCCTAGTCATAATGATTTCATTAACAAAATGATTTTTGGCCAGTAACTTGTTTGCTTTAATTGGATATGTATAATTTAATAACAATGGATGTGTTCAAAATTACTTTAATTTTATATACGTACAGAACGTATAATTTTTTTTTGGTTAAGGTTTACAGGTTAGCTACTAGGTCTTAACATTTAAATGCTATGATATAAGAATAATAATTTATTTTCCAGCTAATTCCCATTTCTTTTCTGTGTACTACAGAACATTATTTAATTACTTCAACTAAATATATTTTGTCAATATAAAAGCCGATGTTTCTTTTCTGTTCTTCCCTATCCCACATAATGCTTCCCTGTGCACCAAAAGTTTACGATTTCGGGGAAGGATAGAGGTCAGAGATCACCAGAAAGTGGACTTGTATCCAACTGTACACTTTTAGGTGAGTTTCTATCAACATATTTTCATATAATCATACAACTCTGTCCTTCCCTGTACAAGTTGATCCATTTAATTATTGATTAAAGCTGTTTATAAATCCAAATTGAATTATGTGGGAAGGACAGAGAATCAAAACTGAATCGAATAATACAAAACACACTTTTCCCATTTCAGGTTACAACTTTGTGGATGTAGACCAAATAAGCCAATACCTACCTCAACAGAAAACACTACCAGTGTCACAAGACACTTACAGACCACCGCAGATAGTCCAAGACCCAAACTTGGCTAAAAGAATAGCAGCTCTAGAAGACTGGGCGGTCAACGCCGATACAAAACTTAAATTCTTCGACCAAAAACTCTCAAAACTAGACAACCTAGAAGCCCAAATCGAGTCGTACTCCCTGAAGCATCTGCAACAAAACCTTATAACCATTCTCAACGTTAACTCAGAGAATGGTGAAGCCATAGCGGCTAAATTCAAAGACTATTTCGATAAGCACTACGTGAACAAAGAGCAGATGCAATTAATGAGCCAAGAGATCCACGAGCGACTGATATCCTCATGGAAACCGGATTTAGACGAGGATAGGATCCGGCAGTTGGTCCAGGAATACTTGTTAGTCTTTGAGCGGAAGCAGACGGAACTGTTGGTGGAGAAAGTAAAGGAGTATGTAAAAGAGGTCCAGGTGACGAAGGTGGATGTTGGGTTTGATGTGGAGGCGGTGAAGAGGATCGTGGCTGGCATGCTTGACGTGTATGACGCTGACAAGACTGGCGTGGTGGACTACGCGTTGGAATCCGCTGGTAACTTATTTATTTCGCTTATGTATAATGCCTGCGCTTTACTTTCGAAAGAGTGTTGTGGCGCTCCTTGGTAGACTGAGACTGATATGCCAAGCATTAAACGAATATTAAATATCATTTTCTAATCAAAATCTTGCCGTGTCGGTAACATCACAACACTACAGCTCTTCTACGGTTTGTTACCGTAATGAAAGGATTTGCTAGGCTGAATAGTGTAATTCACTGACTACCCGGGGTGCGCTGGGCGTGTATAAAGTACATACCTACAGTTCATACGCCGGCTCTTTTGTGCAACTTTTAATAACATAAACAACCCTCTTTCCAGGCGGGCAAGTGATCTCCACAAAATGCACGGAACTCTACCAGATCAAGACGAAGCAGTATTCAGTGCTGGGACTGCCCGTGTGGTGGGTGTACACGTCGCCGCGGCACGCGCTGACTCCTGGGGCCATGCCCGCCGAATGCTGGGCCTTTCAGGGCTTCCCGGGGTATCTGGGTGAGTGTGCACTGTTTCGTGAAGGAGAGTGTGCTTGGTAAACGAACTTTAGACAACTATTTAGGGTGTCAAAAAGTAATGGGACCTGGACCTATTTTAAACCCTGTAATAGCTATTTAAATGACAATGAAAAAAATTAAGGGACCTGGAGGAGAAGTATCTTAAATCCTTTGATAGCTATATATAAATTACGCTCAAAAGAAACATTCCTTTATTTTTTTGAAGAAAAACTCTGTAGAATGCTAAGCTAAGTGCGCAATATTTTTCAAATTAACAAACTTTTTTTCCAAAACTTAATAATCCAGTATGCTGGTTTTCAACTGAAAACATCGACTGACAACCTGACAGGATAAGTTATGAACTCATTTGTCTTGTCAGTTAGGCCGTTAGGTTCGATTATTCCGACTAATATTATAAACGCGAGGGTTTGTAAGATAGATGGCTCTTTCACGCAGAACTACTGAAACGGTGTTGATTAAATTTAGTATTTAACAAGCTTACACCCTGGAATAACAAATAGGCTACTTTTTACTCCAGAATTGACACTAAAAAACTTTTTAAGTCGAGGCGAAACTCCCGTTCAAAAGCTACTTACTAATAAACTGTTTGCCTCCTTACAGTGGTCCGCACATACGCCATCATAGAGGTGACTGGATTCTCAGTGGAGCACATGTCCCGGCTGCTAGCTGTCGACGGAAAGATCGAGTCTGCACCCAAAAACTTCTCCGTCTATGTAAGTTGAGCAAGTTTATTTATTTGATGGATGGTATGCTGTTTACGTAAGTTGTGGAGGGGTTTTTAACTTGATGGAGGGATGAAGGATGGTTTTTTTGGGCGTGTTTTGGGATTGTGGTGAAGCTAATGAAAGAATGAATGCGTTGTTTCAGCGGTTATGAAGTGTCTTGTTTATCATTTGGTTTTTATAACTTTGCTACACACTAAGTTTTTGCCTGTTTTTGCGTTGTGTATTTTTCTGAATTACTTGTGTTGTTTTATGCACCTATTCTTTGTAACATTACTTTCTTTTTTGGTATCTGTATTTTGTTTTTATTTTAATAACGGATACATTTAAACTGAGAAGAGAATTCTAACAATATCTTGCATGTTTTACCACTGCACTGCACTAATGACTTGCACATGACATGTGATGTGAGTATGTGTTTTCCTTATTATTTTGCATGAAGCATTTACGCTAATTGCCCAATGCATGCAGAGTTATGAATAATTAATAACGCACTCTTGCTGTTCGCTTTACTAATAATATACTTTACTAATGGTTGAGGATATGTACTAATATTTTTGGCGTGTCAAACCATGATGCATATGCCCTTTTTAACATTTACAGAACAGTTCACAAAAGTTGACCATATCAAATTTTCATTAGCTGTACTTGCACTAAGTTGTACTTACAATCAAAGACATATCGGTGGCGTAGTCGGAATCCAACATTTATTCATCTCACATATCAGCTACTCCTTACGATAATTATATTATGTCAACTTTCGTGAACCGAACTATACTATAACAACACTACTTATCACATTATTCTCAACCCAGGGTCTCCGCGACGAGATGGACCCAGAGCCGCATCTATTCGGCCAATACCAGTACGACGCGAACGGCACCGCCATCCAACACTTCCCGGTATTACACCCAAAGACGCAGAGAATAGCGGGCGTCGACTACCCCGTCGCTTACGACATTATCGAACTGCGCGTCGAGAGCAACTACGGCAATCCTACCTACACGTGTGTCTATAGGTTCAGAGTTCACGGTAACCCCCTCACGGACATCAAGCAAGCCACTGATGATAGCATGAGGGATAGCGAGACGTAGCATCGAGAATTGGTGGAAAGAGTTCTGAAGTGTTGGGGTGTAGGTAATGTGAATTCGGACTGCGTCGTAGATTTCATGAATAATGGACATCGGAGGTAGGAAGTGAAGTGTAGTTTGCGTAGTTATGTAATTGGATTTTGAACATTCCCAGTGACTTAATCGGACAATTTTATTAAATGTTAGAAATTATGTTTTACGAGAAAATAAAAATGTTAAGGTCCAAAGTACAAATGTAATGTTAACTTGAATGTCCTTACTTAAGTATCACGAGGCAGCATAATTAAGTACAGGTTAATATTTGTGTACATTTTAACACTTTATGGTGAATTCCGATTGAATTTTTGCCAATGCCGGATAGCACAATCGGAACGCCGGTACAGTACGCTTAGATTTTTTATCAATATTTATTTACGTATATTTTATGTTGTGTATTAGTTTTAGCTTAAATTACAAATTAGGTCTCCGATTAGTTTTGTTATAGTTTCTAAGGCGTAGCTGTACGAGTAATCTCTAAATAGATTTAGTAAAGGAGCTAGTCCAGTTAGACGTTACTAAATTTTATGTCGATTTAAGATTAGGATTTAAGGCGAACGTTGATTTTGTCTCAAATACTAATTTAACTATAAATTCCCACGTTCACTAATCTTTCGATATTGTATTACTAACTCCTATACTAAGAATCCCTTTGCAAAGAGGAACTTTTTACACACAGCACTTGTTTTAGAAATCATGTATATGTCTACACTTCAGTTAGGGCCGTATCGGGTCCTATCTCACTACGTTTAGCTTAACCCTTAGCTTACAAACAAAGAACCGATGAGTTCTGTTCCTGCACAAATTTTTGACTGACGGAACATAAATATTTATTTTTTATTCCTTTACAGTTACCGTTTTGTTATAAATATGTATAAATTTTGATTAAATTTTTCGGACAGGCCTCAAGCCGTTCTAAACGGTAGATCGATCCCCCGACAGTTTAATTCCATGTGCTATTTCAATAATTAACACTTAATTATTTACCTACTCCTAAATTTAGCATGTTGTGTTCCTACTTATTTAAATAACTGGAAATTCCTTCGCAGTGTTGCCATAATGGTCAGTCTTTACCTCTATACATATAAAGCTTAGTAAACTTTAGATACTAATCAAACTGTTCCTTTTGCTGATAAACGAAGGAAAGCCGCCGTAAAGATAAACAATATAAAATTATTAAAATATCATGTTACGGTTTATACTATTTTACAAATGACACAAAGTTTTATAAAAATAGATGATGATGTTATTTACAAAATAATAATGTGCCTTAGCCACGACAGTGTTTCATGTTTTATATGTAGGTACATACCTATTTATTTACATCATGTGTACTAAATATTGTTTAGCCATGCAACTTATTTCTAATAAATCACGAATTGTATTTTTCCGATACTCCCATAATATTGGTATTATCCCTCTTTTAATTAATAATTTTGTTTTGTTTTCGATGAGTAGTATTTGTCCTTATTTGTGTTATTTATAAAATTAACGTTTTAATGATAATTTGTGAACCTCGATTATAATTATGTGGAAATTTTTTTGTGATGTTCGTAATAAAATATCTGAAATAGCTAATATTGGTTTCATTTGAATGTGAGTATTCAGTGACTCACACACAGTAAACTTGCTTGGCATATTGATGGTATGTCACAGTGCCTTTCGTTTTGAATAACTGTGAAGCCCATCAGTTGATTCATAATGTAAGATTTTAACTAAGCAACTTAGCTAGCTTCATGGTATCTGTTTACTAGAAAATAAAATCATAGAGTACTTAAGTTTAAAGTAGCTGTATAGTCCAGTCAAGGAATGAGGTGTAGAGTGCGTGAGCAGGTAACTAGGAGATTCCTTCAGAAACTTGTTCAGGGGGCTTAGGTTGTTAACATACCAAAAGTCCTGACTCCTAGGTGATGAGCGGGGGGGAGGAGGGGGGGGTAAAGGTACGATTTTTTGGTTTTTAGCTTATATCTCAAAAACGGTGCATCGGAGAGAAATATTTTCAACTAATGAAATAGAGCTCTTAAAATTATCTAAAACTTTTATACCATATGTTTTTTGTAATTCCTAAGCGTTTTCGAGCTATTACCCTCGGAAAAAGTTGAAATTTACAAGAAAAATGTATTTATGTCAAAAGATTCATAAACATTCCATCATATTGCCTAACATATTCATAAATGAAAAAAATGAATAGAAAAGAAACAGCTTTTTAAATTCCCTTTTAGAATATATATACTATATACATATGCTGGTCAATGTCCAACCCGCCTAAAGTTATAGGTATTTTAAACTTGCATTTTGCTTAAGTCACTGACATAGCTCACCGAGTTAGTAAGCTTAAGTGTAAGTAAAATAGCTGTAAGTTACAGCCTGTAACTTTAGGTGGGTTGGACATTAACCAGCATATGTATATATATTCTAAAAGGGAATTTAAAAAGCTACAACTTCTTTTCTATTCATTTTTTTCATTTATGAATAGGTTAGGCAATATGATGCAATGTTTATGAATGTTTTGACATAAATACATTTTTCTTGTAAATTTCAACTTTTTCCGAGGGTAATAGCTCGAAAACGGTTAGGAATTAGAAAAAAACATATGATATAAAAGTTTTAGATAATTTTAAGAGCTCTATTTCATTAGTTGAAAATATTTCTCTCCGATGCACCGTTTTTGAGATATAAGCTAAAAACCAAAAAATCGTACCTTTACCCCCCCCCTCCTCCCCCCCGCTCATCACCTAGGAGTCAGGACTTTTGGTATGTTAACAACCTAAGCCCCCTGAACAAGTTTCTGAAGGAATCGCTTAGTTACCTGCTCACGCACTCTACACCTCATTTTGAGTCATTTATTGACTGGACTAGTACGTTTACGGGCTGTGATATTGATGAAAAGCCCGTTAGAAGGTATCCCACACAAAACAATGTTATGCTGGTTGTCTCAGGGACGACGCGAAAGCTTACACAGAGTCTGGCTGGAGACCATACCGCTGCCCATCTCTCTCGTACGAGACTGTTTCAGAATACCTATAATGGTGTCTCATCGATTAATCGAATATGGAATGTAACCGTGCAATATGGACGTGAAAGAATTTGTAATTATTGCTTACATACCTACTTATCTCGATATACACGCTATACGTTCGTTCAATTCCCAGATCGGAATTTAACTACGAGCTAAAGAAGGATGTCAGATCAATCGTTTGTTAACATTTTGGAAAATTACGAAAATCAACCAAGTCATTGATCCTCCTATGTGAACAGTATGGACATTGACCGCAGCCAGATACATAGGTACCAACATTCGTCTACAGTACGCTCCGCGTTGTGGGAATCGGACTGCCTATTTGCCTAGCTCTAGCTATATACCTAGTGCGCGGGCTCCCCCATACCTACGTCATAGTGTTGTGGAAATCCCAGAGCCAAACTAATTTTAATCGATTCGATTGTTACCTAGCGTAGATCGTGAAAGGTGTCTGTCTATAGTCCACTTATTGGTAGAGAAGATAAGGTATTCGTTGACTAAAACCTGCCTAACACAGAGAAGGGATTCAAAAGAAAGTCAGTTTCATTTTTCAAATTTTTTTCGTGTATTTTCATTATTTTTTATAATTTATAAATGACCTAGTAAGAAAGTAGTCTTATCCGTTTCAGCACATACAATCATGAGATTCATGAGATACAAAAAATCCTTTGGCGAGTGCAGTACCGAGGCGGCGCGCCCGCGACTCGCGCGGCGGCCGCCGGCGCGTCAATTACCGTTACATTACATCATAATATCTTACGTACAATTAAATTAACGGAGATTACAAGCCTGGATTGAGCAGCCTTCGCCGGGCGGGCGGGCCGCGGGGCGGGGGAGAGATGGCGCGCTGCGCAGCGCTTAGAAGCACTTCCTGTGCACGATCGACGGGCCGGACTCGTCGTACTCCTGCTTCGAGATCCACATCTGTTGGAAGGTGGACAGAGACGCGAGGATGGAGCCTCCGATCCATACCGAGTACTTCCTCTCTGGGGGAGCGATGATCTTGATCTTCATGGTGGAAGGAGCCAGAGCGGTGATCTCCTTCTGCATGCGGTCGGCGATGCCGGGGTACATGGTGGTGCCTCCGGACAGCACTGTGTTGGCGTACAGGTCCTTACGGATGTCCACGTCGCACTTCATGATCGAGTTGTAGGTGGTTTCGTGGATGCCGCAAGCTTCCATACCCAGGAATGAGGGCTGGAAGAGGGCCTCGGGGCAACGGAACCTCTCGTTTCCGATGGTGATGACCTGACCATCGGGAAGCTCGTAGGACTTCTCGAGCGAGCTGCTGGAGGCGGCGGTGGCCATCTCCTGCTCGAAGTCGAGGGCGACGTAGCAGAGCTTCTCCTTGATGTCACGCACGATTTCTCTCTCGGCGGTGGTGGTGAAGGAGTAGCCCCTCTCGGTGAGGATCTTCATGAGGTAGTCGGTCAAGTCGCGACCGGCCAAGTCCAGACGGAGGATGGCGTGGGGAAGGGCGTATCCCTCGTAGATGGGCACGGTGTGGGAGACACCGTCGCCGGAGTCCAGCACGATACCGGTGGTACGACCGGACGCGTACAGCGACAGCACGGCCTGGATGGCCACGTACATGGCGGGCGTGTTGAAGGTCTCGAACATGATCTGGGTCATCTTCTCTCTGGAAACAAACAAAGGACGCGTTAGTGTGTTGGCGCAGCGTGCGGCGCGGTGGCTCGGAGTGGCTCGCTCGCAACTCGACTCGATGCGGGACTCACCTGTTGGCCTTGGGGTTGAGGGGAGCCTCTGTCAGCAGCACGGGGTGCTCCTCGGGCGCCACTCGCAGCTCGTTGTAGAAGGTGTGGTGCCAGATCTTCTCCATGTCGTCCCAGTTGGTGACGATGCCGTGCTCGATGGGGTATTTCAGAGTGAGGATTCCTCTCTTGCTCTGTGCCTCGTCACCGACGTACGAGTCCTTCTGTCCCATGCCGACCATGACGCCCTGGTGGCGCGGCCGGCCCACGATGGAGGGGAACACGGCGCGGGGCGCGTCGTCGCCCGCGAACCCGGCCTTGCACATACCGGATCCATTGTCTACTACCAACGCGGCTACTTCTTCGTCGCACATTTTGATTTGTCTGTAAAAAGTGAAATCTTATTAGTCTAAATTGCTAATGAGATCAACTTGATCTACTTTGCCACACGTCCTTTCAAACCGAAACATTCATCTTTAAATCACAATCCGAGCCTATTTCAAACCTACATATACAGCCAAGATTTCAATCACATCCTTTTATGTAAACCACAAAGTGGGTAGAGGGCCTACGCCGCCGCCATTACAATATGCGAAGTGGGCGAGCGGAGCCGCAAGACAAATCGACCCCAAATATGGATGAGTCTAATGAGCGGCGAAGACGTGGCGGCAGACGCGGCACCGTTGCGCGGAGAAAACACCACTTTTACTTAACCGGTATTTGGTTTGGTAAAAGTATCTAATTAGAGATGATGATTAAAGTGGAAGTTCTCCCGAGGGGTGCCGGGACCACGCCCTACCGCAACCGGCGCCGGCCATGCGGGCCCTTGGCCCTCAAACATGTGTCACTGACCACCACACTACACTAATTCGCACAAACACTCGATCCAACAGATGCACTTATCGAAAACCTTTGATAACACTCGACTTCAACTTACTTTTAATTAAATAAGTCCTATTAAATAAATAAATTAAGTTCTATGCACAGCCTCGTCTGCTGCACAACACCACTACACGAGTTCACTTCGTGGAATGTCGGCGGCTGTCGCGGGCTCACTATATAAATGAGCGGTTATCGGGGCGCTCCCTCCCCGCGGCGAGGCGCAGTCTCCGCCAATCGCACGGCACCGTGAGTTTTCATGCCCATATATGGTATTGAGCAGCACAGAGCCTGCGCGCCCCCTCCCGCGCCCCGCAACCGCCCCCGCTGATAGCGCGCGCCGCCCGTTGATAACGGCCAGCCTTCTACTGCAGAGGCCAGACATTACATGGGCTTCTCAGACCACACATGTACCAACTTACTGCACATACACATTAGAACCAACAAAACATCAAATAACCAGCTACCAGATAGGTAAACAAACAGACGCCAAATCTTGGCACGGGACCAAAAGTCTACGAACGGGCTACGAGCTGTCTACGATTCTGCTACGAATAACGGTTACTGAAAATACGTTATCGTTGCCCTTTCTTTCATAAATTATCACATCATCACTTCCTAACTTCCCATCCCCTCGATTCGATTGATGATTCATTGGGCTTCATGTCTGCTTGGAATGCCCTGACTTGACAACGTTGACAATGACATACATTCATCAGACCTTGAGTAATCGTTAACTAGAAGACATAGTGACAATGCATGAGTTAATAGTACTTAATTAATTCATGATAATCTTATAAAAAATTGCAATGTGGACTTACCAGGAACTGAAGCAGCAAACAGAAAACAATACAACGAGGCTGGCGGACCCGTGAGAAATGCCGGCCGGCGTGAGTCGCTGCCTGGCCGAGGTCGATCCGCTTCAATACGCAGGCGCCACGCAATATTGGACTCGCCCAACGGACCTCTTGTGCTTTACAATTCAGAATTTTTACATGAAATTAACCGCCAAATCTACGAAAACGTCTTCCAAAATTCACCATCAATATCGACAAACTGACTTTTCTGACAGATTTGCCAATTATTCGTAATTAGAACTTATTTTTTTTAAGGCCATAGACAATAATGGACTGCTCCGACCTCCCCACTCGGCAACCGACCGTTTTACCATATATGGGCATGAGAAAAATCCTGGGCTGTGATTGGTCGATGCGACGTTGGCAAGCAAACGGTTACCGTACTGACATGGGGCCACGCACACATAACCGAGAGGATTTCATTTGTCTGTAGTGGTGCTCCGTACAAAACTTTTCATTCAATACGTACTAGCGTCTGCCTGGCAGTAAGTTAACTTTGGCCATTTAAGGTTCGTTAATCCTTGATTTTACGGTATTAGTGTTATCAAGTCGGGATTACTCCTACTAATCAATGAAAATTTGCATTATTCTATCGACAGTTAATGAATCTTTTCTCTTTGCTGATTGACTGAACAGTGCTCTTCAGTACACATGAAAAATGGTGGAACAGAGGCGGGTATCGCAGCACCCATACCCATAAGCCCATAAACAGGGCAACAAGCACCATTACTGATTCAGTACTAAGTATAGTAGTATTTATAATTTAAGCGAACTGACTGCCTACTTACAATTCCAAGCTTTTATAAAATAATTTAATTGCCTACCTGCTCCAAATTCATCAACTTTCGTTTGGCTTACCACTACCAGTTCATCTACATACCTACCTACCTAACTGAACTTATTAAAAGAAGTATTTTTTCTTGATTAATCATTTTAGAAATTTTAAATGACTAATATGACTATCGATCGTTTCACATTATATTTTTTATAAACATGGCAAGTAACGCAGTTTAAGATAACGCAGGTTGTGATTATTTAACCTAAATAGGAATATGAATCCATGACTAAAATATATGTGGAATAACATTTTGAGACGGAAAGAAAAGAACCTGTAAAAAGGGATTCCAAAGTTATTGTTGAAAAACAGAGGGGTGCAGCTTTTGTACCTGTGGTGCGTGATTCAAAGTCACCATACCAGTATAACGTAACAATAAAATGTGGTATTGAGTGAACTGGAGAAATTATTTATGATTTTGTATCGTAAAAATCAGCTGGTAAGGGAACTGAGTACTGTTTAGTCAGTTACCCCTTATCAGTGACTTATTGTTCTGAATGTCTCTAATGACTCATAGTTGAGTATGGCGCTTGCGTATGAGGGGACGAAGCGAGGTGGTGACTCAACCAGCTGTGGATATTATGATGTTTTTGTCCTCCGTTCAATGGCCGATGACTAGATACTGTCAACAGATGACCAAATAACTTTGTTTAAATCAGTACCAGTGTAGCTACTGATTTCAAAACAGAGTTTAACTTATTAAAGTCAAAGCAACATAATGTAGTTTATGTATACAAGTTCGTTAACTTCGATGGATCGGCGTTGTTACCGTAACTTTTAAAGATAATTAAAACATAACATTAGAAATCTCAGTAATAAGAGCGATAAGATTCAAGATAAGCCTAATAAGTAGTTATCTAATGCTAACACCCATAAAATTCAAAACAATGCATGGATCTACTTAATTATCTATGAGCAATAAAATATCCATTACTAAATTAGTAAACATAGCATAATACAGTGTAGTGTAAATTTGTTTACTAGAATCTGTGTTTTCTCCTTAAAAACCTTTTAATAAGAGCCGATATGTTAAATCTATGTAGTAGAATACGAGAACGTAAAAGTAAGTATATGAATAATGGAATAGTTGACCAAAGTCTCTAAACACTTGGGCATACAGTGATGATGAATAAGTATATGAGCATGATGATACATTTGATTCTGGACAAACGTAGTGAGCGAGTATAGTAGTGACTCATGGCATAAGCACATAACATACCAAATACGAAACGAAAAGTATTTATTAACAAATGACACATCACAAAAACAAGTTTTGATTGGAATTTTACGATACGTATTAATTATTTTTAATAAAATACTGTTATGAAGATCACTTCCTAGTTTCTCCAAAAACAACTTCTTACATTGTTAATCGCGTTTTAACGTCTAACTAGTTACTACCAAAATATGATGATATAATACTTAGATGTTTATTTTAGAGTGGTATGAGTAGGAATTTAACCCAATATACTCGTACTTTCTGAATGCATAAATATGCCTAGCCATGTAGATATGTCTATACTTATCGTATAATACGGATTCCTCTCACAAGACGACTATGTAGAAAATGCAGCAAGAATGTAATTCTTTCAAAAAATTTCGATCGTATAGAATCAGTTAATGTCGGTTTAACGTTTTATTACTCTTTAAATGTTATTGCAAATAATTTTATTTAATCTTTTATGAATATCGTAATTTGAGCAATTATTTCATTTTCTTTTTACCATGGCGAGTATGGGACTTTTTCTTCCTAACATGCACACTTTAAGCATGCTGCTAATTGTAACTGGTGTATTATCATTATCATACTAGGAATTTAAAATTATTCTAGTCGTACGGTATATTTAAATAGCTGTGCCGTAGCCAGGTAAATAACGCAGAAATATTTAATTATGTATGACTAATTGTGGTTTTCACGGTAATTAGTTGCTTGAAGTTACAAGTTCATTTGTGAATGCCACTTTTCCGAATAGTGAAAATTATTCGCTACCGCACAATATTAAGAAGCCTCATGTAAAACGGCTGTCTTGGGATGGGGTTGAATTTGAATTTTTTAATAATAAGGAAACAAGCTAGGTATTCTACGTATGGCTTTTTGTTTGAAATAAATAATAAGCAAGTAGTTAAGAAATATCAACTAGCTTTTCTTTTAAAACCTTAAAATTCCACACATCAATCAGTAGCCCTTCTGATCCCTAAGAAACCAAAAGCTCGGGGATTACGTATACAAAAAAATATTAACTTCACCCACAGTCACAAAACCTCTGCTCTCAGCTCTCTGCCAAACAAAACCAACTCTTAAAACTTAGTCTCAAGAACTGCATTCCATAAGCTTGGAGACTCAGTACTGCCATATGTTTATACTTTTGCTTTCACAAACAAAAGGCGACTCAGCACCATAGAGTTAAGAGCTACATAGTTTACAGTGAGAAATGTTTCTAGCTGTCATAGATATACGGTGGAAAGTCCCATGTGAGTGGTTAGGGGCTTGGCTGGCAGACGGGTGGCGAGGCGGCGGCGGCGGTGGCGGCGCGCATCTCGAGTCTCGATCGATCTGCCCTTGACCCTCGCTGCAGCGGCACGGGCGTGCGGGCTCAAGCAAGCCATGTGGCAGAGGGCGCTTCGCTGGACCTCACACTTGTGCGGGCGGAAAATAAAAATAGGGTAACGTCCTTACCTAACATGGTCGAACCTTGCGTGCGGACACCCTAGTTGATCGGAGGTTTCGCTGCGTGTGATGCAGTTAAAAATAACCGCTTGCCCTTGGTATTAAAGGTTATCGAGGTCTAGGAGACCCTCATCGCTCACATGATTATATGCAAGTGCTGCATGAGTCATACATTTATCATGCTAATAATGTTTCTAACCTATCTTACTGTCAAAGTTGTCATATATCCTGGCTACTGCTGGCTACTTAATAAGTTCAACTTGATAATGTACAGGTTGGCGGCAGCAGCGTATTATTTATCTTGGTATAAGTAATTAGCAAAGCATCAAATCACGCGGCGGTGGGGCTGACGTCTCGCCTGACGCTGCACATAACGTGACGTCACTATCCACAACTCTTCAAGTTCTATTTTGGGAGCAAAACAACACACGCGCCGAAACCGGGATATGAACCTGCGCGCCGCCGCCGTGGGTGTGTCGGTCTAAATCGAGATTGGTTCGTAGACGCAGAAGCGTATGGCCTACTGCAGTCTAAATTAGTCAGGGTCACGGTAGCCATACGCAACATTCAAGAAGTAAAGAAGAAATTAAGTTATGATTCATGAACAGCGGCCAACCGGATAGGTATACCACCTTCCAACTAGCGCCTTTCAGTCAGCTGATATTTATTACGCGTGCAACGGAAAGATGCAATGCAGGGTGCATTATGCAGCAGGTAGGTAAGTATGGGAACTTAATAATAATGCGTATCCTATCACTTGTGGACATACGGTAGGTGAACATAAATTCTATTTATTTATGTATGTTTATATTGCACTTTTGCACTATACCTACCCAGCCAGGAGTTACCCTGTATCCTGGATTACGCCAGGACAACCAGAAAGCACAGAATGGTAAAGTCAGTATGGAAACTTAATAATAATACACGTATCCTTTCACTTGTGGACAGATAGAACATAAATTCAATTTCGTCGTCTCCCAAAAAAATTATATGTGGGGTATTATTAATACGAGTAGATACGTTTCGCGGTCACAAGCCACGCAGCAAGTTTACAACATCATCAAGTCATCAGTCGATATTCGTCATTAATACTTATCTGGTTCGAGGTGTGGTGCGGTTACATTGTGAAACACGAGAATCGATAACGGTGCTACCTCGCTCGCCAGCCCGCTGATCACTCGACAGTTATTCCTATTCCATTAGCAACATTCTAATATCACAATATTAGTTACAGACAACGTTCTTGTGTCTTGTAAAGAGACACTTCGTGACAAGAAGTCGTTAGCTTTGTACAGATTTTATGTTATCTACAAAGGTAGTACTAGGCTACTAGGTACTAGGTAGTTGGTAGGGACCCCATTTACTGGGTGCGTATCAAGTTCGATGATCCCAATTTTCAGTACCCGCTAATAATTCTGTTGATTTACGTATTGAAAACATAACCATGGTAGACATAAACGTAGGTCAATGAAACTTCGGCACGGTATTGCTCGATTCCTATATAAGCGATTCCATGAAAACGATTTGAAAAATTTACCTAAGAAACCTATCTGAATGCTGAAGACAGTGGGAGTGCTTCCTACATTGAATGAGATCAATGACTCCGTAATCAAAGACACCTAAGGTCAATAACCAACGACGAGATGCAAATAAAACAGCCACTTATACCGGTATCTTGTTTTATATTTTTCTTATAAAGGTCACAGGTTAGTAACAATTTAATAAATACATCAAAAATAAATTGTCAACAAACGAAAGGAAAATCTTTCGAAAATAATTACGTAATATGCATATTACGACACCTTAAAACTATTTTATAAATAGTTATTACTAAATTAAGATCACAAGCGTAATTTGAGCTAACCATTGGATGGGCTCGGTGTCATATAGGAACAGTCTCAGTGGCAGCTTAGAAGCACTTCCTGTGCACAATGGACGGGCCGGACTCGTCGTACTCCTGCTTCGAGATCCACATCTGTTGGAAGGTGGACAGAGACGCGAGGATGGAGCCTCCGATCCATACCGAGTACTTCCTCTCTGGGGGAGCGATGATCTTGATCTTCATGGTGGAAGGAGCCAGAGCGGTGATCTCCTTCTGCATGCGGTCGGCGATGCCGGGGTACATGGTGGTGCCTCCGGACAGCACTGTGTTGGCGTACAGGTCCTTACGGATGTCCACGTCGCACTTCATGATCGAGTTGTAGGTGGTTTCGTGGATGCCGTTAGCCTCCATACCCAGGAATGAGGGCTGGAAGAGGGCCTCGGGGCAACGGAACCTCTCGTTTCCGATGGTGATGACCTGACCGTCGGGAAGCTCGTAGGACTTCTCGAGCGAGCTGCTGGAGGCGGCGGTGGCCATCTCCTGCTCGAAGTCGAGGGCGACGTAGCAGAGCTTCTCCTTGATGTCACGCACGATTTCTCTCTCGGCGGTGGTGGTGAAGGAGTAGCCCCTCTCGGTGAGGATCTTCATGAGGTAGTCGGTCAAGTCGCGACCGGCCAAGTCCAAACGGAGGATGGCGTGGGGAAGGGCGTATCCCTCGTAGATGGGCACGGTGTGGGAGACACCGTCGCCGGAGTCCAGCACGATACCGGTGGTACGACCGGACGCGTACAGCGACAGCACGGCCTGGATGGCCACGTACATGGCGGGCGTGTTGAAGGTCTCGAACATGATCTGGGTCATCTTCTCTCTGGAAACAAACAAAGGACGCGTTAGTGTGTTGGCGCAGCGTGCGGCGCGGCAGTGGCGCGGTGGCTCGAAGGGGCTCTCTCGCGACTCGGCTCGATGCGGGACTCACCTGTTGGCCTTGGGGTTGAGGGGAGCCTCTGTCAGCAGCACGGGGTGCTCCTCGGGAGCCACTCGCAGCTCGTTGTAGAAGGTGTGGTGCCAGATCTTCTCCATGTCGTCCCAGTTGGTGACGATGCCGTGCTCGATGGGGTATTTCAGAGTTAGGATTCCTCTCTTGCTCTGTGCCTCGTCACCGACGTACGAGTCCTTCTGTCCCATGCCGACCATGACGCCCTGGTGGCGCGGCCGGCCCACGATGGAGGGGAACACGGCGCGGGGCGCGTCGTCGCCCGCGAACCCGGCCTTGCACATACCGGATCCATTGTCTACTACCAACGCGGCTACTTCGTCGTCACACATTTTGAGTTATTCTGGAAAATGCAAAGACATGAATTAATCGTATTAATCCTTAAAATGTAACAGTTCATAGCGAAGAGCGTTATGAAAATACTTTTGGGTCACTTCAAATTTTCGGATTGTTTTAAAGGAACTGCAGAAACACTGTTATTTAAAATTTAAATTGGTAGTTAGGAGCCACAAGTGGTAGGTATCGAGATCCAGAAGTTTCTGAAATATCCGCGGAGCTCAGGATAAACAAGTAAAAGCCGCTTTTTCAGTTACGCAATCAAGGATATTTCAGGTGACGTGGCTCATTTTCACAAACTGATAACAAAATTGGTTTTGCTATGAAATATCCTGAACTTTCTGTATCCTGATTTTTAAGGGTGCAATTATGCTTAATTGGAAACCAATTCACTTCGGGAACAAAATTAAAATTACAAAATTGCAAAACTACAAAACTTACAATTAGTAAGAGGAAACGACACCGCACTGCTCGACACCCTTTTCAAAATGACGGCGAGCACGTGAGTGTAACTTTATAAAACAGCCTTATCACAGCTCTCCAACTATCGTCAATGATTATATCCCACCAATCGCGAGTTACCTCAATTTTCGTGCCCATATAAGGTAACGCACCAGCCGCCGCTGTGCAGCCATATCGTTCACATCGTCGCAGTCGTAGAACAATGACGGATCTGCAAAACAGCAACTTTACAGGAGAGCCAGTTAAAGTTTTTAAACAACGTTTTGTTCGATAAAATGAAAACGGCTGAAGCAATTCATTTGAAATTTGGTCACATTATTATACGAATGGACTTTTGCAATATAGCCTGTATAATTAGTCTGTAATAAGTCTAGGTTTCCTGAAAAATCAGATAGGTCATTGTTCTACGTATCCTACAATATCGCATTATATGATACGTCGTTTTTTTACGGACTTTTATTGCGTATCTAATGGCGCATTATACTTTTCGTCGTTGTTTTAGGGAATATGTGGAAAAATTCAAAGACGGATCTTTAAATATTCTATTTAGGAGGGTGCTGATTGCGCTATATTATTTTTTGTTTAGGTCCTAATTTTTTACAAAATACAATTATTTTATAAGATGTTTTTTGAAGACCCCATTGTGTCCAAGAATCAGTCAATAATCATCCAATGCTAAACATAGGCCTCTCCCAAGGAGCTTCACAACACTCGGTCCTCGGGCTTCCTCATCCAGCCACTACTGGCTACCAGCCTACGGTTGTCCTTATTTGTGACTCGAGAATTCTTCGACCCCAACGGTTATCGGTTCTTCGGCAGATATAGCCAGCCCACTGCCACATCAGCTTGCACATTTTGACAGCTATGTCGGTAACCTTAGTCCTCTGTCGGATACCCTCATTTCTGATACGATCCAGCAGAGAAACCCGAAGCATAGCACGCTGAGCGACTTTAAATCGGTGGACCAGTACTACCGTCAGTGCCCACCTATCTGCCCCATACGTCATCACTAGCAAGATGCACTGGTTTAAGAAGACTTTTGTCTTCAGGCTCTGATGATAAAAGTCTTCTTCTCTGATCAGGGATGGCCGAGGAGAATAATATGTGACGGAGTTTCCCAACTCAATTGTGACATTTGTGACTCTTTTCTGGGCAAAGGTCTCTTCCTGGGTCTTCCAGCTATCCCTGTTCATGGCCTCTTCATTCCAGTTCCTACTAAACACGTCTAGGTCATCCCGTTATCTTCTTCTGGGTCTGCCCCTGTGCCGGCGGCCGTTATCGGCTACCCATTTGGTAGCATTTTTACCCTACCTATCCGGCTGCATACGACATACTACTCACTTCAGTTTGGCGGTCTTAGCACCCACGACGAAGGACGCTATCTCGCCCAAATAAATTACTCATTGACATATTGTATTTCCTGCCTATCTACCTCAACCCTACGTTTCGTGCTGTTGGTCATGTCTGTTGTCTTCGAACGGTTCACCTTTAGTCCAACTTCAAGGCTTGCCGTGGATAGCTCTCGCAACATTTGTTGGAGCTCGGGCGTTGAGTGGGAGAATAGGGCAATATCGTCCGCAAAACCGAGGTTTGACTATTTTTTACTTCCGAAATTGATGTTCTTGTCCTCCCAGGACTGTGTCAAGTTCTTGAAGTCTTCTTTGAGGAAAAATGTAAAGCGTGTACAGCGAGGGTCGCCTGGTATGACACCCTTTTCATCCCTTTTTATCGGAAACGTTGGACCAGTACCAGGTTTTTCCAATTTCACGTTGGCTGAGCTGTTTATGTAGATAGTACCAACGAGTTCGATGTAGGTTGGATGAATTTTGTGGTGTTAAGGGCGGAAAGTATTGCTTGATGGTAGATATTGTCGAAACCTTTTGTATAGTCAATAAATACATGGTAAAGTGGTGTGTTAAGCTCTATGAACTTTTCAATAATCTGATTGAGCGTGTATAGAGGGTTCGCGGTAGAATAACTAGGTCGGAAACCGGCTTGTTCTGGTGGTTGATGTTAGTTCAGCAGAGGACGGATGCGATTGTGAATTATTTATACATGTGTGATGTCAAGCTAACAGGTCTATAGTTTCCGAGGTCGGATTTCTCACCCTTTTTTGGAGAAGTAAGTATAATGTGAGAATTACAGAATTTACAGGGAATTTTTCCTGAAATTAATACGTGAATAAAGTGGGCTCACCTATTTTTAAGAGGAAAAGCCCCAGTATGAATCGACTGCTGGTAATTGTGAAACAGCTGAGGAAAATTATCATCCCCAAGCAGTTCAAGATGATCCTTACATAGCTACGGATAAGATGATACCAATTTCCTTAATTATTTACTGCCCACAAACAGTAAATTCACTGCTGTCCGATCACGTTGACTCCCCCGCGATGCCATTCACCCCTAGAACTAGAGAATTTACTGATTGTGGTCAGTCAATGAAGGAAATTGCTGTCTTCTTATCCGTAGCCATGTAAGGATCCTCTCAAACTGCTTCGCGATGGTAATTATCCTCAGCTGTTTGACAATCACCAGCATTCGGTTGATGCTAGGACTTTCCCTTTGCAGTTGATGTAACTGTTAACTGTTGAGGTAGCTGTTAATACAGAAATTTAATGTTTGATGTGGATTCTGCGGCTGACTTGGTTTATATGTTTGGTAACTCATGCTAATGGCTGGAAAAACATAATTTCAAACCTACCCGCATGGTACCGTGCTCCCATCGTCACCTGCCTCTGGCAGTAGAGTTGATGAACAAAAAAAGTACTTAAGTACATAATTTTACATTGTTTTTTAGCACATAGTTTTAAAAACATAATAAATTAGCAAAAATATACTGAAAAATCATAAATTTATTTATTTTCCATTGAAAATACGTAATATTAGGAAAGAACAACGACGTATCCTAAAATAATTCCAAAGAATAACGACGGTTATCTACACACGTCTACCACTTATCCATAAAACAATGACGGTATATACAAAACACCAATAGTTAGGACAAAGAACATAGTCGCATTGGAAATACCGTCACTAAATTTAACAAACAAACAATATTGTTTTTTTAATACACCGTACCTAATTATAACTAACTTCTCAATGATTTTAGCGAAAACTAGGGCTTTTATTTTTTTAAAACAAAATTCCAAGAATAACGACGGATTTAAGAGACCGTCTTTGTTCTATGGGAGAAGTATTAAAAAAATATTTACATGAAAAACAGAACTTTTTAAATAATAATTATAGCAAAAAAACATTTTAAGTACTCATTACGTGTTCCATGTGCTTCTACAGAGAACACTGACAGAACAAACAAACCGTCGCGCGGGAGCGGGTCGCGGGGGGCGAGGGTCACCGCGGAACATCGACGGGACGACACAAGCGCCCATGTTCTACGCGAAAAAATCAAAACCGTCAGTGTTCGACTCTGTATTTCGCTTATTATAAAAGATTTTAAATAAAACTTTTGTTGTATAGGTAAATAATGAAATTTTAAAGAAGAATCTGCAATAATCCGAAAATCGAAAAAAATCAGATCCGTCACTGTTCTACGACTGCGACGACATATTTTCTGATGATAAAGGCAATGCCTTGATAAGCCATCAACAAGATTAACTCCTTATCTGGGATATAAGCACGGCCTGTGAATGTGAAGGAAATTAAGTAATTTCTGCTCGGAATTATGAGTTACCATTACGCATCAAAATTCAGATTATTTTGCTGATATGGATTATTAATTTTCAGCTATTAATTTCCTTATTTTTGGAGGACAAATGTTTAATTTGTAACGGAATAGCTGCAACGCATAGAGTTTCCGCTATCGATTGAGAATAAAAATTCTCGTGCGCTCACTTTCTCAATGAATCTGCATTTTCGAAACCCACTTCTCGCGAGTGGACCTAGATTATTGACCTCTCATATTTTTACAGTAAATAACATATAAATTAACGATGTATTAAATATCTTCACAGTCGAATTCTTTAGTTGTATCTAGGGCATTTTCACATGACTGTGAGATGTGGTGTGTGATGCGTGTTAAAAAGCAAAGGGCTGCTAAAACAATTCCCTCATTAAAACAATTTCAATAAGTATTTATTTACTTTACTAACTTATTTAATGGAACCTTTATTTGTTTTTTTTATTTTCATAATTTATATAATTTACAATTACAAACTAAACTACTTACCTATATATTATATAAACTAAACCTATTATTACTTTACTTAAGTATAAGTATTTGTAGTGAAGGCTTTTTGTCACCCAATATGACTCTGAATTATTTAAATACATCACTAACTGAACCCTGTCCTGAAAATTCTAAATCCGAGGAGCAAGCAAAAGTGCAAACTCATTCCAACTTCCTAGACGACGCGACAATACATAAATCAATATCCCAGCAAAGATCCGCACATTGAAGTCCAGCAAATACGCCAAGTTATATAAATAAATGATCAAGTATATAAATGTCGGTCTGTCTGTATATCTTAATTTTTCGCAGTGGTAGTGTCTGGCGTTATTGATTTTCCTTAACCCTCCGGTCGGTGCAGGGAGGCGCTCCCTTCCGATGCGTAATGTGCAGAGTGTGCAGGCTGACTCACTGCTACTAACTCATACGTTCAACGGAACCCCTGCTCATTTGTTGCAAATCACACAGCAATGTGTAAAAGGATAAATAAAAGGGACAAAATGACTCATTGATTTGATTTTACCGCATGCGAAGTCTAGAAATAACAGTTTTATTATTGTGCGAAGGGGTGACTGTTCATAAACGGACAGTAAAAACAACTCTCAATCAAAGAGTGAATGTGTTTTGTTTTTATTTAGTTCTTGTTTCATCTCAATCGGTAATCAACAGTTGTAGGACTGTTGATTGTTCGCATTTTTTTACGAATTTGGACTCTATGATATAATGATATTCATGCTTTTTCACAAAGGGCTTCTTATCTTTGCATATTTGGCATTTTGCCAGCGGAACCAAGTGATTTGAATCCTTTAGCTTCGTCCTCGAATGTGCTCGTCAACATGTTTAGTATGCAGGGGTACCCCGAGGCAATGAGTCACAGTCTAGTCAGCCAGAGTCTGTTCAGTAGGTAGGTTCAAGAAGCAATTAGCATTTTCCGAGAAAATCATCAGCTTTATTGGATGACACATCACAACTGTGTCGCGAGCACAGCATTCGATACTATTTTTGAATCTACACGAAGGGTCACTTTTACCAAAGGCTAAACGTATTTAAATCAAATTTTAAATACATTTTGTACTAACTGACAGACGTATGACAGGCTACTAAATACGTTTAGCGTTTGGTGAAATTCCACCTAATATATGGAAAAAACAAATGTCACTTTTGGAACTATCTTTGCCTTACATTTTGACAGTGACAGTTGACGATACGCAACGTTAACGGAGGATCGAAACTTGTGCTCACGACTCTGGTCCATTATTCAAACATCTACTAAGTAAGTATAAGAAGATATATTGATCGTTTTGGTTAAATAGTTATAATACTTCCGTGGGCTACAACAGCCAACAGACAACATCCAACTTCTTTAATTAGTTATGATAATTCCAAAGCCCGGAGCAGTATCACGTACACAAACACATTTATGTATAAGATAGTAACTGATTACGTCCCTGCATATCTATGTTAATAATTATAATTTATCAGCGTCAAACCGGTGTTGGTTTGCTTTCGTTTTGATTTGAAATTCATGAGTAAACTATGCAGTAGTGTCAGTTACGAAGAACAAGGGTTATCTTTAACATCCCATGTAACACCTTCCGGATGTAAATATCCATGTTCGACTCAAATTTGCTTCTACTTATTTATACATTTTCTTCCAAATCTATTGAATTCAAACCATATCACTCAGAAAATGCTTATGATTTTCGCGCAAACAGTATTCAGTATAAAAGCACTAGCCTCATCCTTTCCAATTATGTTACCACTGCATTTTCAGCTTGGTTTTAAAACTCGAGTGACGCAGAGGGACGTTTTGTGTCTGTAGGTATGTAGCCAGATGGCAGGCAGTAGCTCCGAAATTAACGGATACATAATTCACACATTGGACTGATATTTGTTTTGTGGTTTCCTCCTATTGAGTTTAAGAGTTTCCGTCTCACGTTTAATAATAAAATTATGCGCATCTTTTGTCATTATCTGAGAATCTATATCTGTCGAGATTAAGAATTCCATTGGCTGAACATTTACTTACCTCATGAATAAGTATAAGTATAAACATGGCAGTAGAAATAGTCGTCGACGTAACATTACGTGCCCAGTTGGCAACACAAGCAGGCGCGGATCCACCCATATGGGCAAGATGGGCATGCCCATAACCTAAATGACTTGCCACATCACACCACGGGATTTCAATATAATAATTTCGTTATATTAACACTTTAATATGGCTGTTTTTTATAATTATGACGATTTCGGGTTATGCTAAATATTTTTTTTCCTCCTCGAAAGCCCTCCGGATAGTTGTTAAAGAATTCAAAAACCATAAAATTTTCGGTCATGCCAAGAGTCTGAGTTTCGGCTTACAGCAAATGTCACTATTTACTATACAACGAGACTAGTTGGATCGGTGGATCCCAATAAGTGTAATAGTTTTTATGAATCAATTATTATAACAATCGTGAAGAATTTGATCATATTCTAAAATGTTTAAATAAATTTGGGTACCTACCTAATTTGGTGTCGACATTTTGTAACTTTTTCATTGATCGTGAGTCTCATATCTAACAAAATGTAACGAGTTAGGTGTATACAGGGTGTTGCAAAAAGGGTATACTAAGCCGAAACCTACATGTGCAGTATGGTATATCTAAGCCCGAAACTGAAATCAGAACATGAAAATTCGCGAAAAAAAAAATTCATTTTCCATAGAAACTTTGTTGGTCACGTGACTTTTTACTATGGAAAAAAAAAAAAAAAAATCGCGAATTTCCAAATTCTGATTTCAGTTTCGGGCTTAGATATATGCTGCACATGTAGGTTTCGGCTTAGTATACCAATTTTGCAACACCCTGTAGAATTCATAGTAGGTATTCTTGGGATTCAGCTGCTTAAAATTGTAGGGACAATTAACTATTTATATGTATAGGATCCTTCACATACCTATTATTTAGAAGCCTGAATTTAAGTTCAGGGTGTCAGTTATCTACATTCGCTAGTTGGTGAAAGATAAGATAACAAACATCCATCTAACCGTATACAATTTTGCCTTCATAATATGTATTATAGATACAGATTTCTTCAATTTGGACACATGTCATTTGGACATGTGTCCAAATTGAAGAAATCTGAAACATTGTTTTGTTAAAAAAAGGTTTTATTTTAAATAGCTGTAGGTAGGTCATAAAACTATTTAGCTCCAATTTCTCCATAGTCGGTTAGGTCGTAACCAGGGATAGGTCGATCAATTATACGTCATCTCCATATTATATTCTTGACAGTTGTGTCAATAGTCTAGCAATAATCCCTGGTTATGCTCTAACCCACTATGGCGAAATTGGCACTTAATTGACACAAGTAAAGCCATAAAATTAGCCTCAATTAAATGAAAATTTAGTCTTACTTTTGCCGAAACACAAACTTTTGTCGGTAAAAAAACCGCCCAAGTGCTAGTTGGACTCGCGCACTGAGGGTTCCGTTCAAGTCTACCTACCTGTGGAAGGTTTCCTTTTAATTTCTTCATATGTAGGTAAATACTACATACGTTAATTTTTCCATTATTTTTATATCCATTTAGCCAGCAGGGGGAAAGCTTAATATTTCGTAAACCAACACTGATTCAAAAAACGGTTTGAGCATACCTATAATATTAGAATAGATTAGAATACCCCACACCAAAACGACGGGAAAAAAATAATTCATCCCCATTTTACATTATTTTTGTATATGGGAGGTAGGTACCCCAAATATTTTCAATATTTTATTTTACTACTTTGTCGGGGCCGTAAATTTGTATATCTATGTCAAATATCAGCTTGATATCTTAACTCGTTTCTGAGAAAAAGGGTGGTGACAGACAGACAGGCAGATGGACAACAAAGTGATCCTATAAGAGTTTCTTTTTTTCCTTTTGAGGTACGGAGCCCTAAAAATTTATAATTAATTGAAAACTGAAAAACTGTTTTTTCAGTTTACAATGATTGATCCGGAGGGCTTGTGAGGAGGAAAAATTGCATTTAGCATAACCATAATATACAGTGTTGCAAAAACGGAATACAGCGGTACACTAAGCTGAAACCTACGTGTGCAGTATGTTATATCTAAGCCAGAAAATTCAGATTGTCAAAATTCGCGTACAAAAATATATTAATTCTCCATTCTCTATAGTAAAAAGTCAAACGACCAAAAAAGTTTATATGGAAAATGATTTCGCTAATTTTGCTATTCTGATTTCATTTTCGGACTTGGATATAACATGCTGCACATGTAGGTTTCGGCTTATATACCCTTTTTGCAACACCCTGTACCTATATGATCACTACCAACATAAAATAAAAATGCTATCAGTACCTCAAGGCGAGGCAAACCCAACGTTTTTTGACTTGCCCATCACCTATTTTGAGGTCTGGATCCGCGCCTGAACACAAGGTCGAGGCGGCGCACGCGCACGCAATCCTGATTCATTCGACGCTTGTGATCCGTCACTAGGGTTGTGAATTACCGATAATAGATGGGAAACATTGCCATGTACCGAGCAGATTGGTTGCGGATGGGTCTAGTGGGAATCTGGTATACTTAATTAACGCTACCTGATGTGTCATTATCAGAAGCAGAGGTATACCAACGCTCGAACCAACTCAGCAATCTTTAGCTGATCTTCCTTAGGTAGGTCAGCTAGGTCTTTTCATCCATTCATGCAGGCGTTTAGGTATGACGATCGATTCTCTATTTTGTGTACTTACTTACTTACTTATATTTAAATAACTACTTTTAATTAACAAGTGTAAGCACACATTAAAGAATACTTATTTGTTGTGCTGCCAGCCCTCGTAAATGCAACGGATACGTCGCACCCGATAGCAACTGCCTGTGCCTACTGCAGAGGAAGTCGTAGCGATAATGTGTCATAAACATGACTGTAGATAGTAACATACGTATATCTACAGAGCGCAAATGTGATAGACGGATTTGGAAACAGCTTCAGCGACACGACGACAGTGGAAATTTACTAAGTGTTATGCTTTGATCATAACATAAGATAAGGTACCGTGAGGCCCGTTTGACGTATGCCTATAGGACGACCTAGATTCTAGACACTGTTTTGTTGCGCTTCTTGGAAGCCCAATGTCCAAAAGTGTGCGTTTACTGATTATTATCAGTCAATGGTTCCTATCAAAATCAATATCGAACTTTATAACTTCGGTTACCTACAAAGGACCTCTCAGGTCTTTAGATCTCATCACCATCTATTATGTACACTCGTGATCTTTTCGTTACACTCTGTTCACAATGACCTCAATTCATCTGGTCAACTCTAGAAGTGGTATAACTAAGACCATGTGTGGTCATCGTGTCTAGTGTCAGAAAGAGGCCATCTTTGGTCGAATCAGCTTTGCTCTCGGTAATCTGACCCACTCTGCCTAGCCTTATTCGTATTGTTTTCGCTCTTGTGGTTTATGGCGTGGAAAAATACATCAGGATTATACTGAAACTAATTAAGCTTATGAATACGTTTTAGTTTGAAATGAACCCAACCATTTATAAAGTAATCAACTCATCGTGAGATCTTCATCAGTAGTCACCTAGGACTTGTAGCTGTTATCTGGTAGGTAGGTAACCTTTAAAATGTTGTCAATATTTTGCAGAAAATGCCTTACAGAGTCCTTGGTATCCCATAAACCAATGAACCATAAATAGATCGCGATTTTCCTCACCATACAAGGCATTGTTATTGGCACAGTACTAAAATGTAAATTCATCTGTACATAAGGACAAAGGCAGAAGGGCATTCCTGCGGAAGGAAGTCGGAAACACAATTTATGGGCTTACATGATGGTGTCAAGGCAAACCAGTACAACTGCGAACGTTGAAATAGTATCACTTTACCATTTTCCTTTTTTACACAGTGCGTACTGCGTATACCTGTATAGCTACTATACCAATTCAGTGAGTACATATGTACCTACCTACATCTCATCATCATCATATTTGTCTGACCCTAACAATCCATTGTTGTTCATGAGCATCCTCGAGTTCAAACCTTCAGGATTACGTTCGGTCTTATGATGATGTGCATAATAAAGGTCTTCGCACATTATAACAACTCCACGCCCCAACGCGTCAGTAACTCTACTCATGCACTCGTGCCTTCGTGTACCACACTTATTTTCGACTTCATTATGTCTTAATCGCAGCAAATTAATTCCCTAATACATAATTTAGGTAAGTGAGTACTTAATTACAGAGACATATAAAGGTATGTAGCGACAAGATCCATTACAATACCAGCAGGTCCTTATTGAGAATGTTTTAAATATCTCCGTAAAAGCACCGGTGTCCTTACATCGCCTTGGACTGAATTTATATAAAAGGCAGTGTTAAATATGTCTGTTTTTTAACTTTAGCTTTAAAAAGAGAGGAATCTGTGACTAGAATTAACTATCAATTCTTAGTTAGGATGCCAATATTGCCATTTTATTCAGACATGAAGATGAATTAGTGTTTTCACAACTAGACCACAGCAGTGGTTCATAAGCTAATTTACAAAACGTTCATTCATACAACATGATGAACCCTTAATGCTAAGTTTTATTTTTATTATTTAACTTAAACAACTTCCCACGAACCATCACGCATTACATATTTGATGTGAATGAAAGAAAAAAATAAGTAAAAGTTTTGAGAACTTAAAACGTAGTGTTTTTATTCGACAAAAACATAACTTTACTGTTCCTTTAATGACTATGACGTCAACCACCTTATAAAATATTATTAAAAGGAATATACTTACTTAATATAAATAGGTAGCCGTTTAGGTAAGATCACATGGGTTCACATGACTCATAGGCTTTTGGCAAGCATAAAAACTATGATCATGTGTACGGTGTTACCGCACACTTAAGTTTGTAGGTTGGTAGAAGATGAAAGATCCGTGATATTATCCAGGTTTTATTATAATCACCACAACACAAACACGTAAGTTATAAGTATAGAAAGATTCGGTAAGTTTCTCTCGATAAGTTAAGTAATATGAACTGCTCAGTAGTTAGTTATTATTGCAATTGATTTAATATGTAAAGAATGCAGCTATAAATAGAATTAAGGTATTTGCGTCATCGTAGCAATGAACTGCAGTTATGTACCTAGTCAGCGAATTTATGTACGACACCGTACATCATGATTATCATGATATTGTTGCGATGTGAGATTCTTTCCGTTGCGATTCAAATTCAAAACACAACGGCTGGATTTGGCCAACGGATGCCAGCAGTCATCGATGAGCTATTGTTTTCGAAGAAGGGTCGGCCGAACGACTGCTTTGGTGCTGGCTTATTCTTGCTTTATGTAGTCAATAAGTAAATCTATCAAATACCTACTTAACAATAAATTATTATAGTTAGGTAAGTAAGTCCCTACTTAATAATTTTAATGTTAACTACTTATCTACTCTTGACTAACTTTTGTAAATGTTGTAGCGGGCTCTTTAGTGGAGCTGGAGGGAGTCGACGCTTATCTGCTAAAAATTATAAGTAAAATTGATTCTGCCTAATTCTTGAAAACTTACTACAATTAACGATCGTCCAGCTGAAATTTCAGGTCAGTTACCGTGTATGCGAAGCCTTGGCTGGAGGAACACAGTTTACAATCGACAATGCCTTGCCTTGGCAAAGACCTGCTTAAAGCCATTGGCCAAGAATGAGGTAATAATACTACTTACACTACATCCTTCTAGTATTATTAGCCTTTTAATTTGACCTTGTCGGGGTCAGGCCTCAGCCGTTTGTGTAAATTAACGTATTATCGCGACTACGTCACGATGGCATCATCGCCCGGACGGGTGTTCGTAACGTAACCAAGATCATGCCACGGTATTGTACCTATTTGGTCTACAATTTTACACTTCTTGGACCATGAACCCAATTTTCACCTACATACATGGAACCTATACCAGGATTCCTACAGGCCAAGTAATAAGTCCAGCTATATACCTAAGTAGTTAACTACAATACATTTTTAAGCTACTCATGCGCAGGCCAATGGAATTCCTGCAAATTATACGATAGGTAGATAAGATAGGTAGGTGTTAAGTTGAGATTACAAACAACAGTTTGATAAACAAGTTTATCAATGACGTTGAATGATGTTATCATACCATAAAAATATGCCTGAGTCAATTATAAAATATTTGATAATAAGTTGATGGAATACCTAATAATTACATACTTACCTACTAGGGAGTGGTAGACTGGTAGTGGTAGAAAGATAATGAGTTGATATAACTAGGTGTAAACGAACGTAACGAGGACTTATACATACTTATTAATTTTTTTTGAGACCAAAACATTCAAAATTATAATTTTCGAAAGTTATAAGTATAGATAATTATGTAAGTACTATAGCTGCCACTCTTCATCAAAACATTGTGCTCTAAGAAACAACTTTATTAAGTAGGTAAGTACTTACTTATACATAATACTTAATACTAATAAAATTAATTAAAAATACGTAGATGCTGGCTAGGTTAACATTGCTGATCATAATAAAATGCAAATTCGCGAAAGTTAGTGACAAGACGAATTGCTATCATAAAAAATATACTTAAGCCCGAAAGTAAAATAATATTATATATGTAGTTAGGTATACTTACCGACAGATACATATATGAACATGACAGAATTCAATAAGTAAAAAAATATGACACTATAGGGTATTTTTTTATCTAATGTAGTTAAACAGTAACCCATAATGCTACCGAAGATAGGCGGAAGAGGAGGACTTTAGTGAAGACCCTCTGCACCTCTGGAGTGCCATAGAACTACAAGAAGTGTTATATAAGTTCATTATTTTTCAGTGTGTTAGGCGATAATCCTTAGTATAAGTTTATTTAGTTGATTGATATTTTAGTATATAGTTAGTTTTTAGTTGGTGTACTTACCTATCTTGTTTTTTGTAAGAGCTTACGATTAGTATTATCTTTTTTGTACTTCATGTAAGTATATGCTTGTTTCCTAACAGTGGTCACTTCTAAATGACTCGCTGTTACTATTATAGTGGCTACCAAGTAATAAATAGTTGTTAGTGATCCGACAATATTAAAATAAAATAAATAAATAAATAAAGTAGGTATAAGTTGAGCCATTGGAAACGAAACAATCAATTTACTTCATGGTAAGTACTAATAAACCTATTGTCTTTATATGGGAATGTCTGATCAGCCAGAGCCATGTCAACAACACCATTGATGTGATGTATTTTCTATACCACGATGAATCTAGTGACCTTATAAACCGCATACACACGATACATCTCTAGTAAACTCCACAGTTTTTATTTTGCGGGAAAGTGAGAGAGTGTGTTCTATGAATAGAGAAAGTAATGTGTGTGTGTCTGTGTATGTGAACATCTCTCGATACGAAAGTAAGTTGAGCCATCACCGTATTTCTACGCTAATTATCATCTTTTAAACGACATAACATTTTTGATCGGCAGGTGTTTTTTAACTTTCTTTTTAACCTGCGAAACAAAAGAGGGGATACTTACGTTAGGAGAGTTGATTCAGTTGTTTGTATTGTTTATGCATATGTAGCCCAGCGTGCTAGTAGGTATAAAGTACTTACTTACATTATTACATATTCAGCGGATGTTTAAAAAAGTTTTGTTAGGTACATAAGTAGTAAGTGCATACTACTGCATACCTACCAGGAGAGGTCTATGTCCAGCAATGGACAGCGGTGCGTTGGTCATGAAATTAAGTGCTTATCGACTTAAGTAAGTATAAAGTGTTTACTAAAATAAATCAATCGAACATTACCATTATACATAAATCGTAGCGATACAACGCAATAGTCATTGTCGGAACACCAATGATGGACCACACCTGCATTATCTAGGATCTAGGGCACGCGCACGCTCCCATTTACCACACCTTTTTAAAAGTACTTAACTACTAACACCATTTATACTATCGATTTTAGTAAAGTACCTACCTATACGTTAGTATAATAGTACAATACGAATAAGTACACAATTATGTGTCTATTGTACAGTCAGCTGCATAAGTAGCTATACACTTTTGTACCTTGTCAAAATCCTAAACTGCTTAGGTAGTATTCATTAATTCAGACATTGACATCTTGGTAGTTTGACAAGGTACAAAAGTGTATACATAGTGCCAATTTCGCCATTCTCGGTTAGAGCATAACCAGGGAGTAGTGGTTAACTTTTGACACATCTGTCATGAATTTTATATGTAGATGACGTTTAATTTGCGTAAAATTAACCGAGAATGGAGAAATTGGCACTTAGCTAGGTAGGTACATTATGCAGCTGACCGTACATACGAGTAAATAGTTACTTTAAATCGCAAATCTCAGGCCTTGATGATGCAGCCCCTGACAGAAAGTATGTAGGTAATAAGTATACCTAATTGTGTGCAGCCCGCTGGATCGACACCCTTGACGAAAAGGAGGTGAACCACCAAGAGTGCGTGTTCTTATGGTGCTCCTTGAGCGTGGCCTAGTCCCTAGACCATCTTCATCAGTAGAATATTCCTCCTGATAAGTAGTGATATTACAGCTAATGTCGGCTAGTTGCTACCATATAAGGCGGTGGGCGACTGCGCGTGCGCACGCGACAGGCGCGCTCTAGCCGCATAATTCACGCATTGCTGCGCCCGCGCCTCCAGCCGTTTCGGAACAGATAAAAACTGCAGGAGATGAGATTTTCATAATTTAATTAGCACTTTAATGATGATTTAGTTGTAGACTGCTTTAATGCAGTTCTGGCTTTCGGTCGGTATCTAGGTATGGTATGTTCAGCAGACGACGACGGTTCATTACTTGAATAGCGGGGACGCATGTAACGACACTTTATAATAAATTGGGCACAAGGTAAGTGGTGTTGTTGGGTTAAAAAACGTTATTTTTACTTACTCCTACCTATGTCTAAATCAGTTAATATTTATGCCCAAACAGCAGCGACTAGTTATGCCCAACCGTAGGTTTTTAGAACTGAACCCTCGCAAATGTTTGGATGTTACAGTTATATGTATATTAACATTCGTAACCCGTAAACGTCAAGTTAAAGTAGATTGTCTGAATTCGTCATTGAGTAGTAGGTACAGCTTTAGATCTAGATTAGTTTAATAATTTACACCAAAAGATGATGGCAGGTAAGTATTTAGCTGGAAAATATAACACATCGGCTCTCAACAAAATCCACAATAGGCAAGAGTTTCGCAACAGCAACAAGTCACTCTTCAATTGACACAACTAAAGCATTCATTACCAAATATAGGACACACAAGTACCCTTTAGCAACAACATGCGTGTATAAAAGGCAAGTTAGACATGCTATTCTGGACTCCGATGCGTTTTTATTGCAATACTAGCTGACCCATTCCGAGCTTCGCTTCGAGCTGCGAATACAAACTAAACTGCCTTTATGTAGGTAAGTATAATGCACTGATGCCCTAGGAACGGGTTCCGCTCATCTGGCATAATCTTTATTGACCAAAACTCATTTCGCATAACTCGTATGGTCTAAACTTTTTTGGCCGAACCATCACTTTGCCAAGACTTATGTGGCATAAGGCTCGTTTCGTCTAAAACTCTTTAGGCACAATCTTTAAACACCTAAGTTTCGTTTGCTCAAATGATGATGGGCACCAATATATGGAAGCTGGGACCAGCACCAATAGAAATGAGTGATACGTCGTTGAAAAGGTATTTTTTTGCAGAATATGAATAACGGAAGCGCTAGTCTTGATTTACTGTCCAATTAGAATAATCGTACCTTGAAAGTTTTTATATTTTATTTCTGTAAGTAATTTTAATGTTTTTGTTAGTTTTTCACATTCATTTTTAATTTTCATAACAAAATGATCATATTTCATATAATATTATATTTGTTTATTATCTCAGTAAATAAAACCAGTTGAAAATAATTTCTCTAATTTCAATAATACGTGTTTACGTGTATTACGTCCTAACTGTCATCAGGAGAGAGAGTGCAATGCCATAGAAAAATACTTCCTTCCGACGAATATATTTCAAAATGGACAACTTATACGGATTTGTCGTCATAATACTTTTTTGCTCACTTGAAAAGAGCTATCCAACGATGTATGTCTCATCTTTATTGGACATAGGTCCCAAAACGCCCATTGTCATTTATGTTCGTCTATACCTATGTATAATCTTGTTTTTCCTAATGTTATGTTAATAAATAATATATTAAGTATGTAGTAAATGTACAAATTGTGGTATTTTTCTCCTACATCCCGAAAATCACGATATTGTATGATCAAAAAATCGAAAGTTAACGACCAATATAATTATTACAAACCCCATGAGATCGAAACCTAAAAATAGGTGCGACGACGAGCAAAGCGAGGAGGAGCGTGTTAGGTGCACATGTTCATCAAAACCAAAGCGGAGCGCAGCGAAGCGGAGCGGAGCGTTTTCCAAACAGCGGAAACAAACAAGGCACCAGTTTGCGCTATGTAGGGAGACGCTCCGTCAAAGTTAACGCCAAACGAATATTATTACTTTGTATAAACCTATGCCATAGCATTATTAGGCTATTCAAGATTTGGCCATACCATTATTAGGCTAAACAATGTTATGCGAAATAACTTTTTACTAAACGAGATTTATGCCATACGATTTTCGGCGTAACGAGACTTTGACCAAACGTTACTATGCAATACGAGATTAGGCAAAAAAATCTTATGCCAAAAAAGGTAGAACCCCTAGGAACATAAGTGGTGCCCAAATACACCACAACGCATGCAAACGTGGCAAGTGGCAACGTGGCCCGCCGAATCTACGCAGCCCGAGGTAATCCAGTGCAGGACATGAGCCTACTTCTCCAATGCTCCAGGGTTATCTATATCCACTCTTGGAAGGCGGATTAGAGGTAACACCGCTACATGCAGCAACAAATCCACAAATGTATGAAACGCATAGATACCATTTACTACCTGCTAACTAGATAATATTATTATAAAATTGACTTCAGCAGCAGAATACCTAACTGCATATGCGCTGTTCTCGATCCCCTTATACGAGAGTGCGTTATACAGCATTACGTAGCCATGTACGGGCAGAAATCAGCCCACACAGTTTTTACCATAAGCGAGAGTTGAGACAGCTCGGCAACAAAAAGTTGTTTTGTTAACGAAGTTGTATGTATGCAAGTAAAGTTCAAAACTGTACTTTAATGCATTAAATGGGTCATTAACGATAACTCAATTAAGGTAAATTGAAATATACAGGTGTTGCAATTACAAAGTGGTAAGTACTTACCTATAATGTAAGTAATATTAGGCTAAAAGGGGATGATTCGATCTGGATCATTCTGAACAACATTTTTCTCTTTTGGGATCCTATTGAATGATAGAATGCAATGTTTTCCCAGTTGCATGGAAGCCAGCGAAATCAAGTTCCAGATCCAGAGATAAACAGGATCATTATCCTAATCCAAATTAAATATAAGCAGAATAGTTCATGACTATTTTTCAACGATATTTTGAGGTAATTTGCTAACCACACCTTTTGTTTGTCTATGACCTAGATAGCACCAGTTCTTCTATCCCAGTGTTTTTCAACCTGTGGGTCGCGACCCCTGGGGGGTCGCGAAGCTTCTGTAGGGGGGTCGCCAAAGGGCGAAAAAACTGGGAACTTTATTAAAAAACAATAAAGACAATTAATATGAATTTATTAAAAAAGATTCTTACTTTTAAAATACTTTTATCGAAAATTTTCTTAAATGCGAAGGCTTGTTTTTTATTAATTAAATTGTCGATCTGTTTTATTTAGTACAATACACCACATCCACACAGTAAGGCAGATTACACAGAAGACCGAAGAGTCTAATCAGTCTCTGTATCTAGTTAGCCTTTGTGGCCTATGAAAACGCCTTCAACTCCATCGAGACATGAGCAATTTTAGAAGCGTTGCAGAGATTTCAAATCGAATGGCGCTATATCGAGGAGTTGAGGAGTCTGTACGATGCCGCTGGACATGGCATATGTATAATAAATGCCGAGTACATGTCACACCTCTCTGTTTCGCGGACGACATCGTTATAATGGCAGAATCTCTGCAGGAACTCAGCTGGATGATGGAAGTGGCCTAAATGCTGCTTCCCAACGTGTAGGCTTCTAGTCTATGCTACTACAATGCTCTCATCGAACTGGAGCCAGTGATCGTTGATAAGGCAACAATCGAAGTTGTGCAAGAATATCTACCTCGTCTACCTCGGGCAGACTATTCAGCTAGGCAGATGCAACTTCTACAAGGAGGCTGCAAGGCGCATCCAACTGAGTTGGGCTGCATTCGCAAAACTTCGTCAGCACATATTCTCCTTGGCCATCCCTCAGAGCCTGAAGACTAAAGATTTCAATCAGTGCGTCCAGCCAGTGATGACATATGGTGCAGAGACGTGGACACTGACGGTAGGACTGGTCCACCGATTTAATGTCGCTCAGCGTGCTATGGAGAGAGCTATGCATGGGGTTTCTCTGATAAATCGTATCAGAAATGAGGTTTTCCATTAGTCAGAGGATTAATATTACTGACATAGCTGTCAAAATATGCAAGCTGAAGTGGTAGTGTCATGGTCATATCTGCCGAAGAACTGATAATAGACCACGAATACGCAAACGTAGCGTGGGAGACCTTCCTGCCTGGTTCAAAGACGACGACCACAAGTATTTATTTTTTTGTAAAGCCAAGTATTTTGTCTTTACACCCTTGGAAACTTTTATTCAAGATATTTAAATGCTCAAAAAAGTCAGAAAGTAAAAAGCTACTTTGGAAAAAGAATTTCTGGGTCGCAATGGCATTAGTCGTACGTACCTATGTACATGGCCACACGTATCCGATGTGTGTAATTTGTAAAATAATGTGTTTTAAATCCGATAAGTATGTAGGTACTTCGAATCCTAATCATGGAGACCATAAATACTCGTCGTATGGAATGAATATTCAAAATACTGTAACATACACACACATACATACATAATAAAAATCCGAAAGGGTCAAGGGGGTCGCGAAATATTTTTTTATACCAGGGGGGTCGCGTCATGAAAAAGGTTGAAAAACACTGTTCTATCCTATATCAAGCCTGGATCCTACCTCCTAAGTAATATCACTCAAGATTAATGACTTGTTGGTAGAGTTATCTGACCGTCTAAGCATTTAGATGCCAGCTGTCTGAAGGTGGGGAAGAGCTAATCCTAAAAGGTCATTCGTTACCTACGCGGCCGGTAGGCAAAGAATCGTCAAAATGTGTTCGCGATACACCTGTTGGATTGGACCTGGGTTGATATCGCAGGGGCATGTCAGTCCCCAGCTTTAGCTAAGGCTGCACTTCCGCTGCCGCTGCATCACTCACCAACAAACTTGCGTTTCTGATGCAGAGGATCTCTCTGGCTGTACAGCGAGGCAACCATAGAGAAAAAATAAATATTTGGAGGCAACGCTGCCAGCGCCTTAGGGACCTTTGCGTCAGATGCGTTTAAGACACATAGTTTTTTTTTTGTTTATAGTTAGGCAAGGTACCTATAGTCATAATAAGTCTTTCTTAAGTTTAGAATAAGTTATTTAGATTGTATTGTGTACATAGATATTTACAGTTTGATTTGAGGTTTGATTAAAAGATTTATCCCCAAAAAAACAAACTTGCGAGTTCACAAGTTTACCTTCAACCACCTTCAACGGTTTTCTTGCTTTACAGCTAAGGAGCAAACTATCCGCTAGCGCCATCTATACTCAATATTAGACATTAAAGCGCATGCCCGTTAATATTCTGAGTTTCTTGCTCCTTGTGGTGCACAGATAACTGTTAATTTTATAACTGGCAACATTTCTAAACCGTCATTGTAATTTAGCCAACGTTTTCAAACGTTTTGTTGTTGGCCGTCTGTCAACAGTAATTTTGAGAACCGCTTTCCAACTTTAATTACCTACTGTCAATGCCAAATCCGACAATCTGAATGTGACTGATGCTCTTGTAAAAAATAAAAAACAAAAGAGAATTTAAGAGAACAACGAACGAACTGAAAAACAAAAATCGCATCTCAATAAATTGTAAAATTTAAAGTTGATTCATATTTTTTCTGCAGATAATTAATTACATCAATAAAACAGGGGCCAGATGACGTTTGGAATTGAATCAGCTGACTGGAATATTTGTGTTGACAAAAGCAATGGCAACAACACTTTCAGTAACATGACACTGAATAGGTACTAAATCGTATTTTTTATACAATATATTAACTGCCCTGGTGATGTTTCGATACCAGCTTTACATACTAGTTATTTCTTCACCCTAAAACGATGTCTCCAAGAAGCATTTTCTCACGTGGGTTGAAGCATGGGGTATCATTGTTAGTGTTAAATCAGCATCCAGCATATTAGATATGTTACAAACCTTTGTTTTATGTATACAGAAAATTATATTTTGTGCTCAATAAGGACTATCTGAAAGCAAACATACCTAATTCATATTCTAATAATGCACTGCTTTTATTCTAATTCTAACACTGCTCATAAATGCATAGGTATATCCTGTCTAATGTCTATTTATTTTAATTTTCAGAAAACGGTCGAGAGATGAGGAGTCTTGTGAATTCATGCCGCTGTCAAAGAGGATTAATAATCTCCACATCAACAATAACCTAGCTAGCACAAGCTCTAATGCTGCACAGCCATCTAGTCAACAAAATGGGATGTCCGATGAAGCATCGACGGACACCACAAGGCAGCCAGATTATGATCCTGGTGTCAACTCCTCACAAAGCCCCTACTACTTTGATAACAAACTGTTGTTCCAACTTCACTTAGAGAGAATACAAAGAACGGGACAACAGTTCCCATTTTGATGTGTTTAATGTTAGAAATATTTTAACATAAGTTTTTCTGTATTTATTCATTGGTAATGTATGTACTTTAGTTTGTAACTATGTTAACTAATAAAGTAATGAAATTTCTGTTTGTTTATTGTGTTTCTAATGTAGTTAGTCAGTGTACCAGCTGAAGTCAGGACTGAAAGAGATATAAACAAATGGAAATGGTTAATTCATTATTACTAATTAATTTGATTTAATACTAGCTATTTATTTATTCCATCTTATTTATGTTGGGCGTTCTTATTGGAAAAGAAAGAGTGATAATTATGTCTATTGCTCTTTTGGAATAGAGTTAGCTAGTACTTTAAATTCAATGGGAGTAATAACACTCTTCAGTTCCTTGCATTTCTCCAAAGCCATCCCCAATAGTTAATCGGAATCCAGCCATCCCCTTTGAAACCCTTTTTTAGTGCTTCGTTAATAATTTTCAACAATAAAAAAAAATGAACGCAACGTAAAAAACTAAATATTGAACGCATCCGATAAATCAACCAATCACAGAAAAGAATTCTAATTTTAGAACCAACGCCATCTGTCGTAAATATTTTGTAAAATCTAACTAAACATGGCGGATGAAGTTTATGATTCACAAAAAAGAAAGTAGCATTACAAATGTAATTAGAAATAGATTTGTGACATTTATGTGTAATAAATGAGTTTAATTAGGATTAAGCAATAACTTTTTATACAGTGTTTTTTATCTAAAAGGTAAGCCTTATTATAAAAGTGATTGTTTATAGCGTGTGAGTATCCGTGACCTTATTTCCCAATCGTGGCCATCAAGCGGTACTCCTTTGTACCGTTAGAGAGGCACGCGTGGCGACGGCACTGTTGGTGCGAGAGTGCCGCGCCGAGAGGTCCGCAACCCCTCCTCTCGCGAGTTCCCTGGAGGTGGTGGTTCGGGAGCGGGAGTGAATATCTGTTTGGCGTTGGTCGAAGCGGCTTGGAGGGGGTCTCGCGAAGTGGGGATGCGTCGCGGCGCTGATGGACGCAGCCGGGCAAAGGAACTGGTAGGGGTGAACAACCTTCGGCCTCTTACGCCCGCCCACGAGCAAATCCGCGCTTTTCAAACATATGAATGAAATTATATCCTGTTCATTGTTATTTTTTTGTAATTGCGTAACATTATTTACTAACTGGCGTCTTTGTTTGCTTTATCTCCAACACTCTGTGCTTTGGATGCAGTGCAGACTACTACAGTACAACACACATTCCCTTGTCATACCCAAATTGTTATTTTGTAGGTTCAGTGTCTATACATTATGGGATCAACTAATTTAGTTATCGAGTAATTTAATCTATTATACCCAGGCAAAATAGGCATAGCTTTTGGTAAATGAGTTAACTATATAACTTAATTAATTTGATTGGAATATGCCAATCATAGCGGAGAATTGAGCCCGTGTCTGCTTTCGAACCAGGGTTTTTACCTATATACTCTTACCTAAAAAAAAAAAATAGTTTGAAAGACCAAGTAAAGCAACTTTCTTAACTTAATTCATATATTATGGTCCATATTTAATACTAATAACACTAACTATTCCTACTTTCAGCTATCCTTGGTTTTTAAATAGTTGATAACTAAAAATATGCTTTATATTAAAGAAAGACTAGTGTAAAATACTAACTACCAAGTCATTCACTAATTTTATTTTTATTTTATTTTACATTTAATGCCAGAGCTTTCTTTTATCCTGACAACCACCAAAACCTCAATAAATTCTACCTAAAAACCATTTATTGTTTTCAATAAAAAAAATATTGTCCCATTATAGACAAAACATACATTACTCTGTTGACTGTTTACTCATAGATTGTATCCAGACTTAACCAGGCATATTGATTTTTAATTGTTACTCATTTTCTGGTACAAGTGCTTAATTCAGTTGCTTTGAAATATCAGTGGTGATCGGCATCAAATTATTACTTCCATAAATGATTTCTTCTTGTCTTATAATATTTATAATACACCAGATAGGTAAACAGTCTGATCATGCAATTTAGGTAAGCATTATATCTTTAATATCTTATTTTTGATTGTGAACAATTCAGATCTGCAGGTGCTCATGAACAGTATGGGTTGTCCAATTCTTGGAAAGTGTTGTTTAGCACTTTTGTTAGTTCGCCGTCAACATGATACGCAGAACAGGGCACTCCTATTTCAGAGAACTATTCCTGACGCACTACAGTACCATGGCAAATGGCATGAGTAACAAACTGCAGTCTCATTGTGCAATAAGGGTCCAATACACCTAAAGAATTTATTTATTTAGTATTAGTTTTCTGAACAACATGTTTGCAATGGCATTATACTTTTTTGGCATTAGCAATAACAAGTTATACTAATGGATATATTAAACTTGGAATTACTTAATTAATATTTTATTTAATTTTCATACTTATGTGTAATTTCAGTTGAATGCCATTTTCAAAATTATGTTTTTATTATTCTTATTTATTATTTCATTCAAAAGTGAAACTAATTACTCTGAGATGACTACTTTTACGATCACTTCTAGAATTGCGCATCATCATACTAATGTCCTTAGTACCTCCGTAGCTCCGTACAGCTAACTGTTACCCAACCGCCACACGCGCTGAACCGCGTCCTCACTGCGCCAAGCGTCTTTTGAAAGTACCTACCAGCAGACCCAAACACTCTACATCATGCGCGCGCGCAGGCCAATCTCCACCTTAACCCTACGCAATACGCCAGCACACCGCCAGCCAGAAGAGAAAGTGAGGATCACGTTAGAAGCGAACACACACGCTCAAGCTGCCAGTGTGTTCAACTTGACTAGTCGAGTCTGCACCAAAACTTTCTTTAACCCACTTTCTTATTGTCGGTGGCGTCGAGATCGCGTCTCGTAGTGCAGTGCGCGGGCTGTGCGCCGCCGGTGTGTCCCCCCATGTCCCTCCCGTGCTCCCGGAGCGTTGGTGGTGAGGGAAGTGCGGTTGCTCAACTGTGAAGTGATCAAGTGGTTTTTTTTTTTCCGCCGAGCCATGTGCGACATGCAGAACTTGCCGAGTAGGGAGGATGATTGGTACGGGGATGAGTTTCTTTTTTTGAATTGTGTGGAGGTTGGGCTTTTCGCAGGTGGTATGATCTAGGTTTCTTACGTACTTTAAACTGGTTCACGGTATCGTCGTATTAGTTCGGTGCAGGATTGGCTTATTCTTCTAAGTCTCTTTTCTCAATCTCCTTCTAGATTTCTATAGCTGATTATAAGATTATTTTTATTTTAAGAAGAATTTAACACATATGGACACGTATGTGTAACTTCCTACTTTCACTTATTTACTTACGCAATGCCGCGCCACAATACAAGGAAATAAGTTGTCTAAACTCGTGGGAACTTTTCTAGATCTTCAAAATATTTATTTCAGTTTTGTACAAAAGCTTTTTTAAGATAATATCTGATTAATAAATACATAATCTCTAACTCTACATAATCTAAACCAGTGGCGTCTTATTAGATGACCTAGGTTCCAATCCCTAATAAACAATGTGAAATGCTGAATTCTGAATTTTAGGTAACTTGTAGTACGAGATGCATTATTATTAAAATAAAAACCTATCACTTTCTGTTTAATACGAAAACTACTCTCGTCCATTCCTATAGCCATAAAATCATGTATCATCATCAGCCTTTACCACTCCTCTGCTCGACATACTCCACTAGACCAAGGCATTTCCATTAGAGTTATCCACCTCATCCCTTTCTAATCCACAGCTCTTATGTCTCAGCATCTGACCAACTCTATGTTTGCCTAGTCTTGTTCTACACTTAACATATAATAGAATATATCTTAATTGGTCACCACAGTTTTTAAAACACACAAAGAATACTTATAAACTAGGAACAATTAACAGCGGCCTTATCTCTAAGAGCGATCTCTTACAGGTACTGTAGAATCTCTACATCACATTCGTCGGCCCTATTGACTCTTAACTCCTAGGTCATAGATGAACCTTTTATATGTTTACTTCTACTTTGTTCCAGTGAGGAAGAGGAGGGAGACATGAACTTCGCGTTCACGTCGGCCGGCGCCAGCGGGCTGAACTTCGCGCAGTTGACCAATGGGCAGCTGCCGGTGGCCAAGCTGCAGCAGAATGTGGCCAATAGCGGCGCCACGTTGCAGCAGGTACGCGTTCTGATTGGTCACATTTCACATGGGAGTAATTATTATAGTTTTAGGTTTAGGGGGTGTTAAACAGATTTTCATATTTGTAGTTATGAAATTTTATCGGCATATTCACCATGGGCAAGGGTTTGTCACATCAATGCTCGACACAATCTGTAGACCCCTAGATATTAATTGTCCCTTAGATATAATAGTTTGCAAAGAAATATATTTCCCGGCTGGAGCAGAGCCTTGTTCATGGCTTACTGCCACGCTATCCATGTTACATTCGAGGTCACCTAATAATCGTACCTACTATTAACCTAAATTCGCAGTAGGTCTTAAATATTCTAGTCTAGCGTGCTAAGTGTAAATAAGGAAAATCTAGCAACGAAATTTCTATGAAAGATCGTTTTGTTTTTTAGGTATCTAAGACACGGATTTCATCCATCACAGTTATTTTGCAGCCTAACCAGTTGTGCTTTCTTTTCTGTATTTAGATACATTTGGGTAATATGCCGAAAGTTAAAGGATACCCGTTACCTCTGCCATACCTATTATGACCACGGCCTCTTTTATGACTCCATGGACCATGCCAAATTGCGAATAATACAATTATGTATCTCAATTCGACAAGATTCTATATTTGGCAAACAACTATCTTGACCGACCTTACCATTTATAACTTGACCTACTGCTATAATAGCCGTGTAAGAAAAACGGTGACATGACACATTCGTAAGATCCCTAATTACAATAATATACTTACCCTAAAATAATGTCCTATTGGATGTAGTGTAGTTACTATGTTGAGCGGTCTTCTCTCGACAGATAGCAGCATCAAAGCTTGAACTTTAATTGATAACAAACATTTAGCCGGTTGGTTCAACCACGTTCTCAAGCTACGGCATCTATGAAACGCGCGACAGCATCGCTACTAAAAGAAGTCGTGGCCTAGGGCTCTTATACCCTTTTGTGTTGTGTTTTGTAGCCTATACTCCCATGCCATCCCCAAGTCAAGCGAGCGAGACAGGTAGATCCCATGTTATTCACAAGTGGTGCGAGCGAAACAGGTTGCTCTCCCATTTATCCCCAAGTGGTGCGAGCATGTAGCCTACACCCCTATATCACCTACAGCTGGTGCGAGTGAGACAGCTAGCCGCCCCTGTCATACCCAAATGCTAAGTGGTGCTCGCGATACAGCTACACTTCACCCTCATTGTTGACGACGCCTGATTATGACTCCCATTGTATAGTTTTGAATATAGAATCTGTTCTTCCCTTGATATACTTTTGTAAATAAAGCCAGCCAGTTTATATTTCTAATTCTGAACCTCTACATGAGCTAGCCAGCAGCAACCCTAAACCGTCGTATTCCCCGCAGGTGGTGCAGATGGTGGGCGCGGACGGCGTGCAGTACGTGCGCGCGGTGGACGGCGGGCTCTCCGCCGCGCCGCAGCTCATCACGCTGCCCATCGCGCTGCCCGGAGCCAAGCCCGGTATGTTACCGCTTTTGTTCACGGGACATAGATAGATCATCATTATCAGCCTATGGCAGTCCACTGCTGCACGTAGGCCTGTCCCAAAGCACGCCACTGTATGCGACACAGTTACAGAACTTACTAACACATCATTATGTACAAATGGCGTTCTTATCGCTTAAAGAGATTTCTTCAAGACAACCTTCAGGTGGAAGGATCTTCTTCAGGTGCCATCTACTATCGTAGGTCGGCTATCATTATGGCCACTTGGACCCGGTGGATGGATATTTATGATCAAATAGAGTGAAGTGATAGAGAAATGAATTGCATCGAATATTGAAACAATATGGTTTTAATATACGTATTTGGTTGCGGCAATGATAACTGATGAAACAATATTTTATGTGTACCTGCTTTTTTCTATATTTTCTTTAGTGGGCTAGCTAGCTATAACCTAAAGAGCCCTGAGCTGTGATTAGACCAATCACATACACATAAGCTTCCTTGCCTATTCTAACCTGACACTTCTGTATTACAGGTGACCCCCAGCAGCAGATCCAGATCCAGGTGCTGAACCCCAACCTGCTGCAGCAGCAGCAGCCCAAGTACCAGATGCAGATCCCCATACAGGGCCTGCAGGGCTTCCAGCAAGGTGGGAATCTCTTTGCCATGAATAGTCCACTGCTGTATATGGGTTTTAGGTTGTTCAATTCAATTCAATTCAATCATTTATTGGTAATAACTTAAATAATATTACAAGTCATTTACATAGGTATAGGTAATTGGTAATTATGCACTAGGTATAATTAAGTTACTTATACAATATAACATAGACTAGCTAAAGTAGGTAGTTATATAATTTTATTCATAAAGTAGAAGCACTGATAGTTAGGTATTTCTTTATACATATAAATAATTTAGTTATTAGGTAGTACATCAATAGTTTTTAGGTATTACTATTAAGTAACAACATTTCAGCATTATTTGCATATTTGCATTGTGTTTTAGTATGATAGTATCTTATTTGAAAGCTTTATACACACTGTTTTTCATCGTTATGAGAGTTACTGTTGGTAGTAGGTACCAATAGTGCATGGGTTGGCGAGGTAAGGTCAAAGAACTCATTTATAGTATATCATGCCGAATTAAGCAACATATTTTTAAGTTTTTTTGTAAAGGTGGCCTCATTTGTTTCGTTTTTAATGTTCTCAGGGATTACGTTATATATTTTTGGTCCTATTATATGGATGAGTTTATTAGACTTAGTTAGCCTGCAGCCGGGACAGTACAGCTTATCTTCACGGCGAGGGCAGGTGTTTGGACGAACATCCTTGTTTGTTGGGAAAAGGCTAAGATTACGCCTTACGTATTTAGCTATTTCTAATATGTATAGACACGGCAGCATTAATATTTTGAGTTTTATGAATAGTTGCTTTGCTGGGGTGTCCCAAGGTACGCCCGCCATTGTGCGCAGTGCACGTTTCTGAGATCTGAAAGCACGTCCTGCATCAGTTGAGTTGGCCCAGATATCGACACCATAACTTAGTATTGAGTGGAAATATCCAAAGTAGGCTTTTTTCATGTTATCTTCAGACAATGTAGGTTTTAATCTGCTAAGAGCATAAGAGGCTGATGATAGTTTAGAACAAATATTGTCAATTTGCGGTATCCACGTCAGGCCGGAATCAAAGGTGAATCCTAGGTATTTGACTGTGTCGACTTGAGGGACTAATAAGTTGTTACAAACGATGTTCAGTTCATGGCCTCTGGTTTTTCTCATTTGGAAGTGAATTATGTTTGTTTTTTCAACGTTTAACGCCATTCCGTTGGCAGCGAACCAGTTAGATAGGTCGCTGATAGTTTTATTTAGTTTAGATTTAAGTTGTTCGTAACTTTCGGTGTTAACAATTACACAACCGTCGTCGGCAAAAAGAACATAATCTACGTTTTCAGACGCTTTAGTTAGGTCATTGATTAAGATTAGAAACAGGTTATTGCCCATTACCGATCCTTGGGGGACAGCGCAGAAAGAAGGCTGGAAACTTATAAGCGCTTACTTTTTCATACTTTGCGAACCTGCACTGATAATCTGTTGCTGTTGGAAGAATTCCATAATAAAGTAAGTGATTATAAGTTTCCAACTTTCTTTCTCCATACGGCTTTACCCTGGTAGAATCAAAACAGTAGTCATCAGTATAAAATTATCCTCAGTCAACAATAGCCTCCTGCTGGATATACTTTTATTCAGCCTTTCTCATCCAAACATTACGGCTACCTATGTAAAAGATAGTACTCTTTTCCTTACAATTCTGTGTTTGGTATATAAACTTAAACAAAAGATTGTTGGTTTTCAGGAGGTGCAGTTCTAACAGTGGCCTACACTCCTGAAGGAAACGACGGCAGCATGCAGCTGATAGGAAACGCATTACCTGAAGGTATGACATTAATTTAATAGTATTTTTCCTACTAACACATTTATTTTGATAAGTTACGTACTACGACCATACCATACTTACTATTCTTGACACCAACCAGATGGATGAGTAATCGGAGAGCCTCTCCTTCTTTGTTGAAGGCGGTTAAATAGTGAATCTACTGTGGCGCTCTCTGTATTACTCCATATTACTAATCTAATTTTATAAATGTCAATTGTAATTTTAACTAATCTTTATCCAGGTCTTCAACTGATAGCGATGCCTCAGGAGATGCAGATGGTGCAGACACAACAACACACAGAAAACAAGGAACAGATACAGATCATGCAGCAACCGGTAAGTGACCATCTTAGCATGTCGGTGTCAAACACTAGAGCTAGACTAGGCCTTGTCACCGTGGTGAAAGGATTAGCCAGTCAGATTAGCGTTAGTCGCTAAATACCTAGTAAGCCTTTTTACTGCTGGCGCGACCTTAAAACATGCAGCAGGCCTGAAATCTCTTACAGGCAAACAAAAGCCCATTTCTGGACCTAGTTAACACCTGTTTAATCTTTGCAATCACGCACAAACATATAATCAGAGTATTTACTAAGTATACTCTATATCCGTTACAAATGTTCTTTACGTAAATTTTCCTTAGCATAGAATCCAAACATTGATTTATAAATAAAACATACCTAACCAACACTCCCTTTACGCCAACAGCAGGTGTTCATAACGCAGAACCAGGAGATCATCATCAACAACGGCGAGCACAAGATGGAGTCCAACAACAACGAGGCCACGCACCGCATCATCATCAAGGAGGAGTGTGATGATACTAATGATGATGTGAGTTGAAACTTAACTACTATGTAATTACAGGCTTGTTAAAAAAAGTTATAAGTTTGGCTGTGTGACCAAGTTGGTATCATTTCGGTAAAACCTAAAAAATGCCACGTATTTCTGTGTCTCGATTTAGATAAACTTTTCTCGTCTCAGTCTATCAAATTGCCAATCACTTTCTCGAAATCGCCAAAGGTGAACTGGTAGAGAGACTGCTACTAGCACTAAGTTCGCCACTGTACCTACTAAGTACTTATTTGTTTTAATAATTTATATTAATATATTGTTTTTTCATAATTGGATTATCATCATCAGAGTGTTCGGCACATCACACACATAATTTAATTTAAAAAATAATTGCTGGTCCATGCTCCTAACACTTTGTATTGTATAACATTGCACATAGTAATGAAAACTGACCCCTACGGTGTGTGTTACAGGAGAGCTCACAAGGCACAGACGGCGCGGGCGACAACATGGCGTGGCAGTCCACCAACAACCAGGACCTCATCAACTACCTCAACAAACTGCCGCCACAGGTTAGCTTGCAGATGGATTTACTTAGAGAAATGTTGGATTTACATATTATTTATTCGATATCGGTAGTACGCATCCCGACATTATGTCATGAGTACATTTACAGCGAGTATATTTATCATAATCCCCTCGGGTATTGCAGTCGTGAGGTTATTAACGGCTTTTCATTAATTACCATCCATGGCTCTAGTTTAACTCAAACGTTGCGAGTATTGCTGACTGAACAGTAAAACAAAGTCCGTTGGGTTGGTTACCTTCACCATTAGCCTCACCAACTATGACACCTTACAAAGTAGTAAAAAAAGATAAATGTCGTACAAAATTACTTACAAATTCACAAAGGGCCACTTCTAACTCACCCCTATTTCCTTCCAGCAAGCGCAATCACTACCGGTCTCCCTACAACAGTTCCTCAAGCTGAACCCCATAGAGCAGGACAAGAAGCCGATGGAGACGGCCAGCAAGCCGCCCGTGCTGCACATAGAGATCAACCCGCACATAGAGACGGAGGATAAGAAGCCGCTTGATATTACTGAGGCGATACTTGGGGAAGGTGAGCAAATAGATAAATGAAATTATTACTGTATCCTATCTATTTCTTACTATCCTTTCACGCCAATTTGGGCGCGCAAATTTGACGATAGACTCCCTAATGTCTGAATCTAATATTTATGCTAAAATTCATATAAATGTTTTTTGTTGTTTATTATTTTTGGTCCAGTTAGAGATGAAAGAAGGCCAATCTAATACACTCGATTAACTTTATAATATCACTCTTAACGATAGACGAATTAATCTGTACCAAGTCAAAGTGCCCCTTTATGTTCCCTCATACTTACCCTTACTGTCTTGCATTTAAAATCCGACATGACTGCCAAAAGGGACCTCATAAGAAGGTATACTAACTTGCACCACCCCAATCCCCAGACGGCACCCTCAGAATAAAGAAGAAGAAGAAATACAAGAAGAAGCCCCCGAAGCCGGCCAAACCGAAGCCGGGCCAAGTCATCATCACACAAGCAGACGATGGGTCTCCCATCTACTGCTGTCCGGAGTGCTCCATGGCGTACCCGGAAAAGGAACAGCTGGAGATGCACCTGTCTGTGCACAAGGTGGAGAGACGGTTCATCTGTGGCATTTGTGGCGCTGGGTGAGTTGTGTTTGTGATAATGACAGATAATAATAATAATAACTTTTAATCTGACAGTAAATTACGGCTGCTGTCTTGCTGTCCTCTCCTTGTCTAATGATATTCGTAGGCCTGTGTTGGCATACCCGATAGATTTCCATAAAGCTGCGTACAGACCGGCCAAACGAACGCCAACGACCAGGTTTCGTTGACCTTCGTTGCTGCAATCTATGTATGATAAATATCCATCGTTGGGCGTTCGTTGGGCCGGTCTGTACGCAGCTTGAATAAAATGACAATTCAATTCATATATTTCTACTTGCACTTCTGTAACAGCCGTCATTTTGGTATTCTTTCTTTATCTGCGCGCATTATATTATGGATGAGCGGGCATTATACAGGAAAAAAGGGCATTAATATCGAATATACACAAATGAATTTCAAAACCTAGTTATTGGCTTAAATCTGAAGCATACTATTTAGACTAGCAGACATCACAAATCTAACCTACAAGTTTATCCTGTCCAGCCTAAAACGCAAGGAGCACCTAGAACGGCACAAGCTCGGCCACAACCCGGAGCGGCCGTACGTGTGCTCCGTGTGCTGCAAGGGGTTCAAGCGCCGCGAGCACCTCAACCTGCACACCGTCATACACTCCGGCGTCAAGACGGAGATGTGCCAGCAGTGCGGGAAAGGTGAGATTAACACACATGGTCCAAGATTCTAGGCTTACGAAAAGGATATTTCGGAGAGCTGCCATAGGTGTGTTAGGTAAGTCGTTTTTAACGTAACAACGCTCCGAATAATCGCTAGGTAAAGCTAAAGAGACGCCAATAGAACGAGGTCGGACGACGCGAGGACTGCGTTCGAAGGAGGTAACAATACAGCACTGGCCGGTTGGAAACTGTCTATAGAACAGTTCACAATGAGTATGGTAAACGAACAAAGCAATACATAATTCCAAAAATTTTTAACAAAATGAGTGACGCAACTAAAAGTGTAATACCATTTAAGTTTGTAATAATGAAAAAGCTGCTTAAAAGTCATTTTTTAAAACAGTTGTGATCCGTTATTATTACTAAACTATAATGTTTATTTTAACTTATATTGTATCCGCACAGTTTACTAAGTTTTAACTTAGATGTTAGATGTTATTTGTAGGCTTTGGTATAATGGCTAGTTATGTATAAATATTTTTTTTTTCTAGAGTGTATCTTCCCCGAGAAACAGTACTGCTGTTTGGGGTATAATGTATGTTTTTATTGTATTATTTGATGAATAAACGTTTTTCAAACAAAAAAAAAAACTAAACTATCGATTAACGACGGTTAGTGTCAAATGAGGTTACAACACTGGCTGGTTGCAAACTGTCTATAGAAAAAGTTAAACTGCCGTTCGCTGATTGGTGGTGCGTGAAGGAGTGTGCTCCGTGTGCTGCAAGGGGTTCAAGCGCCGCGAGCACCTCAACCTGCACACCGTCATACACTCCGGCGTCAAGACGGAGATGTGCCAGCAGTGCGGGAAAGGTAAATACAGCTTGTTATGCAAATACATGGTCTAAGATTGTAGGCTTTTACGGAAAAGATATTTCGGAGTGCTGCCATGTGTCTGTGGTTTGACGGGATAGAGGCGTGGTTACCGCAGCAGAGCTCCGAATAATCGCTAGGTAAAGCTAGATGCGAATAGAAGGAGGTCGGCACGCCGCGAGGACTGCGTTCGAAGGAGGTTACAATACAACACTGGCTGGTTGGAAACTGTCTATAGAAAAAGCTAAACTATCGTTCGACGGTGATTGGTGTCAAAGGAGGTTACACCACTGGCTGGTTGCAAACTGTCTATAGAAAAAACTAAACAGCCGTTCGCTGATTGGTGGAGCGTGAAGGAGTGTGCTCCGTGTGCTGCAAGGGGTTCAAGCGCCGCGAGCACCTCAACCTGCACACCGTCATACACTCCGGCGTCAAGACGGAGATGTGCCAGCAGTGCGGGAAAGGTAACTAGTGCAGCTTATGCAAATACATGGGCCAAGATTCTAGTCTTATAAGAAAAAGGTATTTCGAAGAGCTGCCATAGGTGTGTTTGTGGTTTGAAGGGATAGAGTCGTGGTACTGCTCCAAATAATCGTTTTCTCCGAAAAACAAAATGGCGACCATCTGCGCGGTTATTACCATACCTATTTAGACAGACACGTCTTATAATCGTGTTATAATGTACAAATTACATCTAAATCTATTTAAACTCATGCGCTATATGTACGTACTATAAACATTACTTACTGTATAAATATACATCGTAAATTAATTTTAACCAATAACTTCACCTATCTTTTCAGGTTTCTACCGCAAGGACCACTTACGCAAGCACGCGCGGTCGCACGAGCGCGGCCGGCCCCGGGACGAGCCCGCGCCCCCCCCGGCCCCCGCCCCCGACAACCACACCACCGAGATCACTATACATGTTAGTATGGAAGTGGCCTAAATTATTGATGGAAAATATAAAGATAACTTACTCAGCATTTGCTGCATGTTGTTGACTTACATCTTACATGTAGAATTTTATAACAAAATTAAAAGTGCCATCTTAAAAATGGACGTCATCATCAATCCCGTAACTGTTGGATATAGGTGTTTTCAAGGATCACTGCAACATTCCGTCCTCGGCTTTTCTCAGGCGCAGCACTGCGAAGCTACCGGAAACGGTAATCTACATATAATAAAACTTCTACTTTCATCCAGGTACCAACGAGCGGCAACATGCAAGTGCCCGTCCAAATAAACATCCCGCAACACGTGGTGACGTCACTGCAGCAGCAGCAGGCGCTGTCGTCGTCGGCCAATCAGACCTCGCTGGACGCACTCCTCGCGCAGCACTCGTGACAACAGCGGGCCGGATAGAAGGAGGTCGGCACGCGATCAAAGAAGGTTACAACACTGGCCGGTTGGAAATTATCTATAGAAATAAAAACTAAACTTCCGTTCGCTGATTGGCAGAGCTTGTGGTTCGCGGCTAACTTGACGATGCTCTCCGCCAATGAATGTTTTGTAAAAATGTTTTCGAACTTGCGTTCTGTAACGTCTGAGATGGTTGTAAGTAGATAGAATTCCGCACAAAATGATTAAATTTGAATCTTAGAAAGCGTCTTCACAGTCTGTCAAGGAGTGTTGAGGCTAAACATGGTTAATCTATTTCTTTTAGTTGTGATTACAGTGATCAAATCAATAATATATATAGCTTAAACAAGTTACGATCATGGTATTACGCTGGAGTAACCACCTTTACTTTTGTAATTACTTCACTGATCGCTATCGAATTGTCGTAAGTGAATCACTGGAACTTCATCAAGTTAACAGTGTCTAAATTTATACCACTTTTGGTGTTATAAATTTTAATCGTAGCATACAAATTTGTATGCTACGATTGAATTTTACAGCAGGTAGATTAGATAAAATATGAAGAATGGTATACTAAACATCACTCTGCGATCTAGTATTTTAACCGTTAGGTACCGCTACTTCCAAATACACAAATTGTGAAAATTGTGAGAAGCACAGAAACAGCTCTGAAATGATTGTAATGAGTATATGACTGTGTCGGTGAACATTGTAAATAAATATCATAAACGCTGTGATATTCATATCATTTCCTAAACGTTTATACTATGCCGAGATTAAAAAAGGTACAAGTCTAGATAGGGATGAGCCAAGCGTCGTCTTTCCATCGTTTTATATCATGAACAATAACATTTTTACATCATTTTGAGGTAAATGAAGGTGATTGTATATTCTAAAACAAAATAATAATAATATAGTAACTTAATTATTTCAGAACTAAGGTAAGATTGGCTAAAAACGAAATAGGATTTTTTTGATTATCTATCAGCCATCACTATGGCAAAATTTGTAGTTGTGTTTTTATTACGAGAAGTGATTTTCTGCTGTATTTGCTAATTATGGATTTGTGAAAGTTTCCGTCAGTATGTGTCCGAAGTAAAATGAAAATGTTGTGATATAATCAATTTTATACATAATATTTATATATTTATTCTATAGAAAAATTCACCTGCAAGCCTTTCGCCACCTGATTTTTGTCAGCTTTAATGTAAAGTAACTGATTTCGAATTATATTTTTGTAACTAGATGTAAGTTGTTAGTTTATAACTAGTATTAGAAAGAACATGTCTTAAAAATGGGCATTCGCTAAGATAGGCCGATTTTTATTATCATCGGCAATTTTGATACCTACTCACATAAATGTTATTTGGGCAATAAAATGTTGTTATCATCATAGACAGCAATGTCATCAGAATTATTCCCCATGTAACTTTTATCTGACTATTGACAGTTATAAGACCTGTTTATTATAACATTGTTACGATTGATGCTAGAGGGTCACATTAGCTTCATAAAAACGACAGAACGAGGCATGTCCTGCAAACGGCACGTATAATACAATGAGTCTTCGTTTTTCCTAAGCTAGAGTGACCATCTTAAAAGGGTTGTACGTATGGGTGTTGTGGAGGAGCACAACAAACCCTAATCAAATCATATCTGGTCTCGATATCGACAAATATTGTTCAGAAGTAAGCTGTGGTCCGATTAATTATAGATTTAATGTAAGGTTAGGTTTATAAAATATGGTAAGCTTCACTAGTCGGTTTACTCTTTTGTACCTTGTTTGACCCAGAAAACCCATAATGTATGGATGCAATTAAAAAAAAATAATGCTGTGTCAGGTGGTGTGTGAGTTTGACATGGTACAAAAGAAAACGAATAATGAAGCCGACTGTACCTAGCTGAGATACCCCAGGTGTGTGCCCTTTATCAAATCTCATGGTGCTCCTATCTCCGTTAGTTAGTCAGTAGTTTTGTACATTCGTGTTTTAGACCGTACTTATTGTAGGATAAGCGTAGAATACAAATTTGTACTAACCTCTCTGTATTTCTCATCATTATGATCATGTTATTTATTTATTTTTAAGCATGGAACTGAGATGCATGAATGAAACAATATTTTTATGTTTACAGACGTAATTTTTTTACACAAGTGATTACAAGAATGGTCCTACTGTACCAACTATCAACTTCCAAATGGCAAATTCCCATCTAATGATGTACAGTAACAGAAATTTAATTTATATTTTGATTTCCTTTTTTGTTTTGTGGCTAAGTTGATTTGTATTTTTTTATAAGTTACGATACTTTTTGTATCACGAATTTATACTTCACGACTGTATGAATCATATATTACAGAAAAAGCATCACATTTTAGATGCAATGTGAGATGAGATTGATGCTATAACTAGCTTCCGTGTAAAAGTGAAAAACTGTGATTACTAATATCTACTTACCTACTTATGTGATTCTATATACAAAGCCTTTGAGTGTTATTGTTATCTAAGAGTAATCCACATCCAAAAGATTGAATCTTCCTAGAAACAAAGCTCAATTCACACCAGCACCGCCTCACGGCCTCTAGACGTATGCTAGCTTGTTAACCTTTTTCTTACGATATTATAAGTATAATTTTTAAGAACTTATTTTAAGTTGAAAGTATTAGTAACGCTGCATGGCAAGTGACACGCCATGAGTTGTATTTTTTGTACGAAATCTTAATTTATTAAGAAAACAGTAAACTTATGAGATTACAAATAAAATATCTTGATCTTAATTGTACCATCTTTTACTTCGATATCCTTATTTTGTTATTCATATCTAAATAGACACAGCTGGAAAGAAAAAGATCTTATAGTTAATTCGAAGAGCGGTGCTAGCTCAGTCGGGTAAGCCCCCGCTTCTCACGCAAGAAATGCGGGTCGAATCCCGACGCTGACATGTACCAATGAGTTCTTTTAACTTAAGTACAATGTATACCATCGCTCTTACGGTGAAGGAAAATATCGTGAGAAAACCTGCATATCTAGATATAGCACATCTACAGGCTGTTGCAAAAAGGGTATAATAAGCCGACTCTAGTAGGTTTCGGCCTTCGGCTTAGTATACCCTTTTTGCAACACCCTGTATAATGGGAACCCACCAAAACCCGCAGTAGACCAGCGTGGTGGGAAATGGTCACGAGATTCCTTCAGAGAGAGAATATCGATTCAGAGAGAATATCCCTGAATTCCCACGAGGATACATTTTAAGGTAGCCTTAATAGAATAGGTTGTTTAGGTACCCTAAGATAGAGTTTCTAATCTTAAAAATAGTGGCGTAGCGCGATCGCCGTAACTGACTTCTTATGAAACAAATGACTTCACCCTTCCCGCCACAAGTTGGCTTCCCCAACTTAGGAATTCTTCGACACGTAACTCGCCCCCACAACATTGAACTTGGGCCCACCTGTCTCAACAAGTCGCGTCGGGCACCCCACAGCTACCCCTGCACCAGGGCGCAGGCGCGGCGGCCGCGCAGCCGCCCTACCAGCCCCGCATATCGTATTTCCGTACTGACCAACAATTAAAACGCAACCAAAATCACTGGAAACGACGAAAACCAGGTAAGATTTCATCTGAAACAAGTCTGGTCTTCATCAGGTGAGTCTGTGCAGTGTTACGCGGCAGTTTGGAATCAATGGTGTGGGGTTGTGGATAAAAATAAAGCGAGAGTAGAGAACTGGGGTGAGGTAAGCGCTAGGGGTTGGGCAGCTCCCTGCATGGAGTTTCGTAATCTGGCTTAGATTCCCAGCGCCCGCCCGCCGCCGCAGTTGTGTCTATAGTTCTATGAGGCAGTGATGACTTTGTTTACGATGGGGTTGGATAAAGGTGCTTCAGTTTTTTCGATGTTTAAATTCAAAGGTAAACCTACAATACGTAGGTGGGCTTATCTACTTCATATGCATTCTCTTTGTAATATCTCCGTTGAATATCTACGTTGAATACCTAATGTTAACGTTGCAAATTTTAAATTAGTTAACTCTAGCTGATGTTTGAACATAATTTCATCCCGCGGATAGATGATAAAGTTATTTATTCCATCCTACTCATTTGTTACACCTACCGAGTACTTAGTTAGAGTGGCGAGACAGTATCCTCGACCAATAAGCAACTAGCGTGCTCGGCGGAGGGCACTGTTTCGGTCGCTCTACTCGGTATATAGGTGTAATCAGGGCCTATAAGTCTCTCATCACCCACCTCCCCAGCAGGCGGACATGAACTTCAGTCCGTTCCCGGGGCAGGCGGCGGCGCCGCAGCACTTCACCGCCAAGTTCGGCTACGAGGCCGCCGGCACCGTGCTGCAGGAGACCAGGTACCAACAAGGTTAGTACACCGCCTACAGTCTCTAAGGTCTAAATTTATAAGACTGCTACTTTACGGTTGGATCACCTACCTAGTAAGGCAGCCCAAACAGGGTGTTACTTTTCAATCCCCCCTTTTTGCTTTCTTACGGCTTACTATATAACTTTTTCAACAGCCTGTATATATTTCAAGAATTTTTTGCGCAGCAAGATTAAAATATTCATACCCTACACTGTAATTTGCAAAAGATGTATGGCCGCACGTTTCACACTCAGTCAAACATCCACCTTGTCCTAATGTCGTCCTCGTAAGCGCATGTTAAAGATAAAGATAAAAGATAAAATACACTTTATTGCACACAAACAGAAACAGTTTCACAAACAAAGAAAAGAAAAATGGTACAATCGGCGGCCTTATTAGTTACTAAAAGTTAACTATTTGCAAAAGATTTATTCCTACACGTTTCACACTCATCCCAACACCCACCATCTCCATCTCCTCGCAGGCGCGTCCGGCGTGCAGTTCGTGCCGTCATCGGGAGACCTGCAGAGCGTGAAGTTCCGCCAGGGGGAGAGCGTGGTGGTCGTCAGCTCCGCCACGCAGGGGCCCGTCACACTCGCGCAGATACCTATACAGACCGGTAAGTACGGTAAATATGATTATGGTATCTTGAGGGTTGCTAAGTGTATCGTTCGTTACAATTACAATTAGCAGTACATTTAAGTTTTGGAGAAGATAATAATAAAATTTTAGGTACTTAGGTAATTAATATTTAGGTATGGCAGCAAATAATAGGACCTCAATAGATATTTAGTCAGACAGCCTTTCGGATGTTACGTAGCCCTCCTCAAAAGACACCTCTAGCGCCACAACTACCTAATCATCTTCATCTCCCTTCCCTAGAACTAACATAATCTCCTTAAAAATATAACCTCTCACCTCCATCCCGCAGTGAACACGGGGGTGAAATACCACACCATAACATCAACGGGTCAGATCAGCAACATCGCGTACGGACAGTTCGAGCCGACGCAGCTGAAGATAGAACAGAGAATTGACAAGCGCGAGTACCGCGAGGAGATACCGCAGGAGCTGATGGCCACTCATCATCAAGGTTTGTGGATTACCAGAAGGGTGTTAGTGAGGTACTTATACTTATCTAACTGAATCATGTTATGTAACTAAGTAGGTACTTACCTACTCTGAATTTGCACAGGAAAGGTACTTAAATCAATACCTACTTATAGTTCCACGACCGATAGCCCCAGACCTCTCTCTACTCGTTAAGAGTAGCATAGTAGTATGTAGTAGTTCGCATTTTTATTCAATTTTTCTCGGCGACCTCTTTACGCACACAAAGAACAAAGAAAACTAAAAAACCGAATTCAAAAACCGAACGCCAACTTTTTCCTCCCCCGCAGTGACACAGACGACGCAGCTGCAGCAAGGAGGCCAGCAGCTGCTGGTGGTGCTGCACGAGCCCAAGGAGGCGGCTGCCCTGGCCAGAGCCATCAAGCAGGAGGCGCGGAACGAGCGCGGGGCCGTCGCGCCCGCTGAGTTTATTAGTGAGTGTGCTTCACCTTTTAGACGAGTATACGAGACACACTGCTGACATATGGACTGAATTTTACCTGATCCGGTTGTAGAGTGAAGAGTTCCTATCGAGGGTGACTGCTTATTATAAAAACAGTCAGCGGGTGTATCTAAAGTGTGCTATATATATAGTACCAAAAACTATACGTAATGAACAAAATAGTTACTTAAATAATAGGAAAATTACCTTTCCGTTGGAGTTAAGGATGTGTCCTTAACAGCACCAGGGTCTAACTTTACTTATATATTTATCGTTTAATAAAGGGTGTTGCAAAAAGGGTATTAAGCCGAAAGCTACATGTGCAACATGGTATAAGTTACCTAGACCCATTATACTATGTCTGGTGCTGTCCAGACAAACTGTTAAAAATAGCCAAAAATTATCTTGAGACATGGATGTGATTACTTAGTTACAAGTTTATTCAATCTTCTTCACAGTCTACTCCCCAACGGGTGTCGGTGACTTGACCGACACGTCAACCTGGCAGACGCTGGGCTCGGGCGTCGCGGACTACCTGTCGGCCTTGCCTCTCCCTCTGCACCACTTGCTCAAGTATTCAACAAGTGAGGGGAAGCGAGACGACCAGCCGACGGTGGTGACCGTCGCGACTAACACGATGCCGCAGCAAAGCGCCGCGCATACTGTGAGTTGGGCTGCAATACTTCATAACATCATTAATTACCTAGCTAATTAATGTAAATAACCTTAAATTCCACCACTCTGGAAGACTGAGTATCTTCATGTAATCGTAATAGTTAAGCTATCTGTCCAAGATGATAATTTAGATCCGCGTTCTCACCACTTTCATCCCATGCATGGTCACCCTTTCCTTCTTAACTATCAAGGTCGTCCAACCATCTCCTTCTCGACCTGTCTCGAACAACCCAGCCAATAAACAAAATTATCCTTATTATACTGCAGCAAATCCAGCCGTCCAACATCGTGGCAACAAGCAACAACAACAACAACGTCGGCGTAGTGGTCCAAAGCGTCCAGACGTCGACCATCGTGAGCCCCCCCGCGCCCCCTCCCGTCGTCAACAACGTGTCCACCGTCATCGTCAACAAGGGCAAGAAGAAGAAGAAGAAATTTATGAAGGAGAAGAAGCCGAGGCCTAAACCTGGCGAGATTAGACTCACTACCGCTTTAGGTAAGTAATCTTCAGACACTTGAATTATGAGTAGGTATGGTAAAATACCCGAAGCTAAAGTTGAAGCGTTTGCATCAGTCGGTCTCCTACTTCGCTACTAAATACCTTATTGATTAGAATAGTACCCTACAAAATAACAATACCCAACCTCTTGAAATCAGCCTGCCCGATCACTATCACTACGTTCGCTAGACAAGTTACGCACGTGATGTGTTTCGGGCCATCATGAATCACCGCGATTGCATCTAAATGCAAGTGTGTTGTTGTCCCGCAGACGGCAGCACGCTGTACTGCTGCCCGGAGTGCCACATGGCGTACCCGGAGCGAGGCCTGCTGGAGCAGCACCTCGTGGGACACACCATGGAGCGACGGTAACTATAACAACCTCCTTGACGTAGGTCTATTAACTAGTTGATGTATGTGTGAACTGTTGTACCGCGTAGCTAATGTGTTCAAAGCACAAAGCAAATACATAGTAGAGCTGTTGTAAGCAACGTAGCCGTGACCGTCGTCGCCGTCATCTCATCCTATATAGAAAACGATATATGGCAGCTCTACTTTGTATTTGCTTTGTGGTTCAAAGGGACCCAAGATTGGTCAAGATCCTTGATTGACGAAGAACAAAGCATTAGTAGCGACTGGCTTTAGGCACACGGTTTTGGGCCCTCTGCCATTGGGACTTCTGCCCTCAGACCTCTGCCTTTGTACAAATATCGAAATAAATTAAGCTTCAACTATACCTGTAGGTATTATAAATACCGCAGTCTCTTAGAAGTAACTAGATGTTTGACGTTATCTTACTGATTCTCACCTGGCAGGTTCATCTGCGACATCTGCAACGCGGCTCTAAAGCGCAAGGACCACCTCACGCGGCACAAGCAGTCGCACAACCCGGACCGGCCACACGTGTGCTCCGTCTGTCTGAAGGCCTTCAAGAGAAAGGAGCAGCTTACCCTGCACTTTGTGATACATTCGGGAGAGAAGCGGCACATTTGCACGGAGTGCGGGAAAGGTATTTATTTATGTTATGGCGGCTGATGAAACGTTAAACCTGAACTACTGACTTACACAATAATTGGTCATAACTATTTGAACACTGACTCTGACTGGATCTCAAGGAAGCATTATCAGCTGTCCTGTCCCTACTACACGGGTCTGTTATCGACGTAGATAAACGTCACTATGTCGCGATTCGGCGCATATAAGTACAGCACTGTGTTTGGATAAACGAGCCTGTTAAACGAGTTTAATGACGTTGCCGATAACGAACCCTTGCCGTGGGGCCTGGATCTCCTAAACAAATAGCGCTACCGTACTAATCTCTCTGCCTCTTCCTCTCAGGTTTCTACCGCAAAGACCACCTCCGCAAGCACACGCGCTCTCACATCGCGCGGCGCGTGAAGGCCGAGCTGTCTCAACAGAACGCGGGGCGCAGCGACGGCATCGAGTCGCGCCCCGTGCCCGCGCCCGCGCCCTCCTGACCGGAGGAGGACAGCAAGCCGCAAGATTTCCTCTCCTTTATATCCTCGCCGAAGAGCAGCTTCTGAATGCCGCTAGATGGCGTTGGGTTTGGCTTTTTTAGGTTGTTATAAATTTTGTATTTCTTGGCATTATACTGTTTTATTTTGAAGCTGGAAATAAAATCACCGAATGTTTGCGTTGGTAGGTACTCGCGGTCGGATAAATAAACACTTAGAAAATGGCGGCCTTTAATGGGAAGTAGGTACTAAGTAATACCGTAATAACGAAGCTGGTATGAGCGAGATAGAGTGAGACGGTCCGCCATGTTCATATTGTTTCTTTATATCGACTTAGTAGTACAAGTCCGTTCTTTGACTATATTATAATACTGTATAATTGGGCAATTTTTATTATGCTAAGGTATAAAGTGATGAATTTAAGTTATTGGTTTATTTACTAATAAAAAACTATGGACTATGTGTGAAATGGACTATGTAACTGCCTATAATGGTGCAAAATATTTTAATGTAATGTACATGTCTAATTTAAAATATTTAGGCCACGGTTGTTTGAATTTGGTCAGACGTTATAAAAATAAGTTGGCTCTATTAAAATTGTTGTAAAATGTGATAAGTAAAATTAGCCTGAGTTTTTAAAAGCTCTAGAAATTTGTATAGATTGGAATTTATTAACTAGTTTATTTTTATCGTTTATTGTATCTGCTTTTGTTAGAGAATACTTTTGTAAATTAAATTGTTAATGCGATACATGCAATAATAGTATAAATACTTACGTTTAAGTCTGTTTTTTTAATACTTATGTATATTGGGCTAAATACATTCTTCTATTTTTCTAAATTAAATAAAAAAAATAACAAAATTGTATGTTGTTGTACAGTCAGCTGCATAAGTAGCTATACAATTTTGTACCTTGTCAAATTCACAAACTGTTGAAACATTGACGGTTGTCAGTTTGATAAGGTACAGAAGTGTATAGCTACTTATGCAGCTGACCGTACATAGGTAGATACTTATTGGATTATATAAAATATCTAGATAATATATGATAGTAATTTTATTTATGTTACTTATTATAGACTGTATTTTTTAATTTAAAATTACATAAAGTACAAAACTAATTGTTTTTAGGGTATTACTATTCTTGATAATAGTGTGTAAGTATATATATACCTATAAATAGATCATCTGACATCTCGATTACCGTTTATAAATACGACTTGTACGCATTGACATATATATTGCTTGTACTTACGTATGATAAGCTGATCTTCCATATAAATTAATTAGGAAATATTTAACTGCATGTATGTAACTGTATGATTATGAGTTATAAATATGATTTATGATGATGTTACTTTAGTATTATTTGAACAAGAATGAAATATTTGAAGATATGCATAGATTTTTGCATGGATGCATTGTATGAATTTGTAAATTGTAATTGAATGTTAGTAATAATTTGTTACTTATATAAGTTTAGTTGGTTCTAAAGCTATAAATAAAATACTTCATACTCGAATAATTTGGCTGTAATTAAAAATATTTCTTATTCCACCTGTGTAAACTACCGTTAGTTGATAATAAAAATCAAGAAACTGTATGCAACCATTTTATTTAAAACAATTTGTACTCTGCATGGCTTGCCATAAACATCTCTAACTACACTTAAATAGGAGAAAAGGAACATCCAATTATATCTAAACTTATTTACTAGGTTTTTGGTACCACATCGTGCGCTAATTAAAAAGATACTTTATGGCACTTGATTTAAGATCCAAACTGTTTAACAACAATTAATCTTTCATATATTATATCATAAAGAGAAGTTAAAATGTTTTATAAATCTATAATGTAAAACATTTAATTTAATATATCTATCTAGATATCAAATTAGTTTAATACTATGAAAGATATGTAGAAATATACCTACTTCGAGATCACAAAATACATTTGGATTGGACCACACAATGGAAAGTTCGTAAACCAGAATAAGTAGGTACATAAATAGTTAAGTAGGTACCTTATTTTCTTACAAAATAAATACATGATAGTTATACAAAAAAACTGGACTCACATCACCATTATAAAAAAAATCTTATATGTGCAAAGAGTCACAGATCGGCTCGTCAATTACATAATGTAAAAAATCACTAAATTCACATTCAATAAATAAACAATGTTGCTGTTGCTATGACTCTAGACTCTATTTTCGACGTGAAATTAATCTACTATCTTCTCTGGACTGGTCTGAACGGACCCTTAGGTTGTATTCCACCGGCGATGCAAGACAATTGTTTTTTTTTTAATGAAACACTGGACTATCACTCTCTGTAGTTGTCATTCGATCACTGCGGGTTGACGACGGTCCGGCGTTCTCCGTTGTCGGTGGACATCACCACTTCGTAGGGAACTTTCATTTGTAGAGGTACTCGTAGCTTGGCGTTCGATGGTGCCTGTTACAAACAGATAATTATTGTAAATAAAATAAGAACTCCCGCTGTAACGCTCTTTAGGTTTCACCATCGGGGATCAAAGTCGTGATCATAAGCATGCATAAGTACATACAATAAAGCTCTGAAACATATAGGTTGGTTACATAGCCTAATTGTTTTACTGATACTGATACCTCAGTTACGAAAATACCTACTAATTGGAACCTGCCGAAGGTTTCGCAATTTCAGAGAAGTACAAGTACACTAAGAAATATCCATTCGCAACATCTTTTGTTCTACGACGTTTGCTTTTGCAACAACCTGTATAGGTATAGGTATCCATTCTACATGGACGCCTATTTTGACATTCTGATTTCATTTTCGGGCTTAGATACATGCTGCACACGTAGCTTTCGGCTTAGTATGTCCTTGTGGCGGACTCCTAGCCACTAGTTCAGACGAAGATCAACAGATGGCGCTCGGAACGCAATACAGAGAAGATGTATGGGAACTACGCAAATTACTATGAAAATCCTACATCGCGCATTCGAGCAGCCTCCACGCCATCTTCCATCGAATTTCTCTCCTCACCGCCGGAGGAGTCCGCCACATCCTTTTTGGAATACCTATATATACCCTATATCATACTAACCGTGATGGTAATCTCCGGCATGACATTAAACGTGAACCCGCCGCCGCCGGTGCCGCGGGGGGACATCATGCTGATGGGGAACAGCCCGGGCACGTCCTTCTTCGCCTTCTTGGCCTTCTCGTGCACCGGGATGTGCTTCTGCAGGTGGTCCTTGCGGTAGAACCCTGGGGGAGGGAGGTGGTTAGTGAACGGGTATAGGGTTGGAGTTAGTTTTGTTATAGTAAAGTGAGAGAAATTGGGTTAGATTTGTTATAGTAAAGTGAGAGGAATTTTGCAAAGTGAGCGTGAAGTCCTAAGTAACCTAGGACGTCTGATGGCTTTCCATCGTGAGCTTGGGTGTCTATTTCACGCGTAATGCCCCACTTTAGAAGCTAAATGCGCAGCTCGACACGATAGATAGCCTTACCTTTCTTTACTGTGGACAGAAGAAATCTGCGTTCGAACCTAAAGCTCCTATGTTTTATAATGTATTTATTTTTTATTTTATTTATGAACAAAAATAAAAAATTGTCTTTAAACCACGACAGTAGCGCTCAAACTAGCTCACCCTTCCCGCACTGCGGACAGAAGAAGTCCTTGCGGCCGGTGTGTATGTGCAGGTGTATCTTGTAGTGGTCGCGGCGGCGGAACGGCTTGCCGCAGTACTTGCACACGGACACCTGGCGCGGCGCCGGCAGGGACGGGGCCGAGGCCAGGCGGTTCTACCTTTTTTGGCATAAGATTTTTTTGCCTAATCTCGTATTGCATAGTAACGTTTGGTCAGAATCTCGTTACGCCGAAAATCGTATGGCATAAATCTCGTTTAGTAAAAAGTTATTTCGCATAACATTGTTTAGCCTAATAATGGTATGGCCAAATCTTGAATAGCCTAATAATGCTATGGCATAGGTTTATTAGGTTTATACAAAGTAATAATATTCGTTTGGCTTTAACTTTGACGGAGCGTCTCCCTACATAGCGCAAACTGGTGCCTCGTATTGTTTCCGCTGTTTGGAAAACGCTCCGCTCCGCTTCGCTGCGCTCCGCTTTGGTTTTGATGAACATGTGTACCTAACACGCTCCTCCTCGCTTTGCTCGTCGTCGCACCTATTTTTAGGTTTCGATCTCATGGGGTTTGTAATAATTTTGGTCGTTAACTTTCGATTTTTTGATCATACAATATCGTGATTTTCGGGATGTAGGAGTAAAATACCACAATTTGTACATTTACTACATACTTAATATATTATTTATTAAGATAACATTAGTAGAAACAAGATTATACATAGGTATAGACGAACATAAATTTGAGCAAACGAAACTTAGGTGTTTAAAGATTGTGCCTAAAGAGTTTTAGACGAAACGAGCCTTATGCCACATAAGTCTTGGCAAAGTGATGGTTCGGCCAAAAAAGTTTAGACCATACGAGTTATGCGAAATGAGTTTTGGTCAATAAAGATTATGCCAGATGAGCGGAACCCAGGCCAGGCAGACCGGGTCCGGCTCGATTATCATGTCATTGTGTGTTCAAGTGGCCTGAGCGAACTACTACCACTAACGGTGTCATAAAGATAGTGCATGGCCGATATTTACACGCAACGTTGTCACGGGAAAAAACCATAAACGCCAACTCGTTTAAAATGCGTAGCGCTTCAAGCCTCAACTTGCAAACGCATGGAGACACTACGAGCAAAAAAATCACTCGGGTCTTCTGGGCGCCCTAAGTAACCAAAGTCATCTTCTGGCTTTCTAGCGTAAGCTTGTGTGGATATTACCAGTGGTATTTCACGCATAATTTCCTACTTTAGAAGCTAAATACGCAGCTCGCCACTATAGATAGATAGCAGCCTTACCTTCTGTGGACAGAAATCTTTGCGATCGAACCTAAAGTCTCCTTTGTATCTTGACACCAATTTCATTATAATTTGTTTACTATAAAACACAATAGCAGTGCACAAAACAGCTCACCCTTCCCACACTGCGGACAGAAGAAGTCCTTGCGGCCGGTGTGTATGTGCAGGTGTATCTTGTAGTGGTCGCGGCGGCGGAACGGCTTGCCGCAGTACTTGCACACGGACACCTTGCGCGGCGTCGGCAGGGACGGGGCCGAGGCCGGGCAGACCGGGTCCGGCTCTATTACCAGGTGTATTTAAGTGGCGTGTGTGAAATTGCGGTTTCATAAAAATGGCCGATAGGTACCAACAACGTACCCGCGGGAAAACGCCATAAACATTGCCAACTCGTCTGAAACGCTTAGCGCTTCAAGCCTCACCTTGCAAAGGCGTCGAGATAAATCCAGCTAAAACCCTCGGATTTCCCGGAAACCCTAAGTAACCTAGCTTGGGTGTCTTACCGGAGGTATTTCACGCATAATGGCCTTTACAGACAAAAATGCGCAGCTCGCCACTATAGTTAGGTAGCAGCCTTACCTTTCTTTACTGTAGACAGAAAAAATCTTTGCGGTCGAACCTAAAGTCGCCTTTGCTTTGGAATGTAAATTTGTCTTAAAACACAATATAGTAGTGCTCAAAATAGCTCACCCTTCCCGCACTGCGGACAGAAGAAGTCCTTGCGGCCGGTGTGTATGTGCAGGTGTATCTTGTAGTGGTCGCGGCGGCGGAACGGCTTGCCGCAGTACTTGCACACGAACACCTTGCGCGGCGTCGGCAGGGACGGGGCCGAGGCCAGGCAGACCGGGTCCGGCTCGATTATCATGTGTCTATTATTAAGTTTATTCAAGTGGCTTGAGTGTACTTGCGGTATCATAAAAATGGCCGATAGGTACCAAAACCGTTGCCGAGGAAAAACGCCATAAATGTCACCAACTCGTCTACAATAGCGCTTCAAACCTCACCATGCAAAGGCGTAGAGAAAAAACCAGCTAAAACCTTCAGATTTTCGGTAAGCCGTAAGTAACCTACGTTGTCTACTGGCTGGCTTTTTAGCGTAAGGTTGGGTGTCTTACCGGAGGTATTACACGCATAATGGCCCACTTCAGAAGCTAAATACGCAGCTCGCCAAGATGGATAGACGGCAGCTTTACCTTTCTTTATAGTGGACAGAAGAAATCCTTGAGTTCGAACCCAAAGTCAACCGACGCGAAGCGGCTCCTTGGTTTTGGAAAGTAAATCTGTCATTAAAACACAATAGTAGTGCATAAAACAGCTTACCCTTCCCGCACTGCGGGCAGAAGAAGTCCTTGCGGCCGGTGTGTATGTGCAGGTGTATCTTGTAGTGGTCGCGGCGGCGGAACGGCTTGCCGCAGTACTTGCACACGAACACCTTGCGCGGCGTCGGGAGCGAGGGGTCTTCGGCTAGGCAGACTGGGTCCGGTTCGATTATCATGTGCTGCTGGGTAAAAGGAGTTGATTAGGTGAAATGACAGATTAGATTAAGTGAATCATTCTGACCTGAGCCTATAATGAAGTTTACTAAAAATCCATCGGGCTGGAACATTTTCATTGCTCGTGAGTATATAATTTTATGTCATCTTCATTGAATTAGATAACAAAATAAAGATATAAATAATGTGATCTGTGAATAAACAGATATGAGGAAGGTGTTACACCGTGCAGCAGATTTATGATCCAGAAACACCTACGTATAAGTTAGCCTGACTATCTAACGCGTGAGCAGAAGGATGAAGAAGTCTTGGCTCTGCAATATATAGGTGGCCAGCGTAGAACACTGATTGTGCTTGGCGAAGAACAGATGTTTATAGCAGAGCTACCTACAGTAGCGGAGAGCCACTTGAAGAAGAAGACTATCGAACCTGTTCCTCATTCTTCTCCGCCAACGCCAGGGCGGGCAGCCGCCCCCCGCCCCCGCCCCCGCCGCCGCCGCCCTGCATCTGCTCCTCGTTGATGTTCTCGCAGTTCACGCGCTGAGCGTGCTCGTGCATGCAGGAGTGCGCCTCGAACTGCTTGTTGGTTTGGAAGCCTGGAAAAGAATTTTTGTATCATTTAATTATCCTAACTAATTATAAATGCGAAAGTAACTGTGTCTGTCTGTCTGTTACTCTTTCACGCCAAAACTACTGAACGGATTTGAATGAAATTTGGTATACATATGGTTTAGACCCTGAGATAGAACATAGGCTACTACAGACAGACACAGTTACTTTCGCATTTATAATATTAGTTATAGGATTGTGAGTGTAGTGGCGCTCATTGGAAGAGGCTCTTAATAATTATGTACACCAAAAAGAATAATAAAACTAACAAGTTGTAACTATTTTATCGCTTAAAGCGATCTCTTCCAGACAATCTTAGGACGCATGGTCTAAGAGATGATTATGATTAGTGATGACGGGCTGACGATGATTACCTTCATTGCACATCGAGCACCAGATACTAAAGTCGCAGAAGGCGGCAGGTGTTGTTACAATAAAGCGTAATATAGTAAGCCCAGAGGGCGTGACTCAGGAAATCATATTCTCTACTTTACCTTACTTTGTATAACTTTCGGAAATTCGTGAAAATCCCATTGGAGTACGTACTATACCACTCTTGCATAATTCGGTATTAATTAGTAATTAGGTACATAATTATATATAGGTATCCTACCTTCATTGCAAAGCGAGCACCAGATACTAAGATCACACACGGCAGCAGGAGGCAAGGCGGGTCTCACCACGCCCTTGTAGTGCACATTCATGTGCACCTTCAGGTGTTGTTTCCGCTTGAAGCGCTTGTGGCAGACTGTACACTCGTGTGGGCGGTTCTCCGCTTTGAGCTGACTGTATAGGGGTACTAGGAGGTCCGTGTTGAGGTCCTGGAATTTAGGATATAAATTATAAAAATTTGCTTAGCATGTAGGACATGTCAGTGAAGAACACGGGAAACTAGAGCGCGTTTAGATTGGTCAGTCAAACTAATGACAGTCGCTGACTGCCCAGCAGGGTGTGATCAATGTACAGTTGATACGATAAACACTATAAATGCTGCTTTTTGATATTGTGCACAGGATTTCCTTCTATAGTTATTTTTTTTAACAGACGAGTACCGAAACTAGAAACGCAGTTAAGACTGCGTTGCTATTGGTCCTATATAACAATGGCCCATCTAACTCGGATATGTGCAAGAGACATACGCAGTTCTCGTTTGTTAAAAAAAATCTATAAATAGATGTAATTGCTATCCTTTTTCTATCATGCAGTGAACGACTGTTTTATGATGATAATGAATATCAAACCTGCGGAGTCTCCCAAGATTGCCCGTCCTCATCCGCCGCCTCGTCCGTGATGACCTCCGCCTTCAGGTGCGTGTTCATGTGCCAGAGCAACTGCTCCTGCTGGTAGAAACCTGTAAGGGAATTATTGTGAGATTCATGACAATAGTTATTTACTTACATAAAGTTGTATACAGATTATAGTGTTATACTCGGCGAAAACCAAAGGCTACCGAACTGAACCGAAGCTGTAGTAGAAAAGGGTAAAAAACATGGCTGACGGAACATATGAATTCAAAATATCTCACTATAGTAATTTAATATTTAGGTACCTAGAGCATGATATTCATTATTATGAAAACACCCCTAAATATCTCGTAAAATTGAAATTCTGGCCTAACCAATAAATAATAGATATCCGAGACAGACAGAATTTCAACTAACCCTTCGACTCTAAAGGGGTAGCTAAAATATAAGTAGGAAGTACCAATAAAGTGGGGTTAGCATGAACACCTGTCGATAGATTATTGTACAATAGAATATATACATAGGTACCGATATCATGTTATTTTAGGGTGGGGCGGGCCACTTGAACCTACCTAGTTTAAAATTTGATAATTAAATACTCTTATGATATACCCTATCCTGTTATGAATTTTAATAGTCCAATGTACCTAAAGGAGTTCCTCACCTTGGATAATTGTTTACTCAGGCATCAGTAATTTTACATGTATTATTTTCAACAACTTTGTGCACGAATACCTATTATTTACAAGGCTAGTATTTTTTTGGAATATTTAAACACTTGAGACGAATTCAAAACCTCCTCCTTTTTTCGGAGTCGGTTAAAACTTAACAAAAATACTCTGTACGTATTCATTACAACTACCAATTCTACGAAAGCTCACCAGCAAAAACCGTTACCTTCCACTCCGAAACCTGTTTTTCAACGGATTCTATTTCTATATCGGTCCCACCCTTATTGTATCACAAGTCCCCCTTTAAGCTTCAGCCCGTGGGGACGCCCCCCCTTAAACAACCCCTTTCTAACCTAAGCTTTGGGAGGGTAGCCGTGTATTACAACAAACTTACTTGTGCGGTTGGGGGAACCGTATTATGAAAGGACGAAAGGGGGTTTTAGCTTGAGCGAATGTGGGTCCAGAATAGGTTAGAGGAAATTAGTTTAGAGACTTTTTAAGCACGGCCTCTTTGGGATACAACATGTTGGGAAGATGTTGCGTGGATATTGGATTACGGAAAAGTTTTGGGATATTTTGTTAAACAGCAAAAATGTTACACAAATCCAAGGTAAGCTAAATTTTTAGTTTGTCATTATTAGTGCTGTGCTGTACAACTAATCACATCAGACATTGGCGCCAGCAAATTAACGAGTGATTAAAATAATCTGCAGCTAATAAGTTGCGGTCGCCCCGGTCGGTTTGTATGTAGTTTAACCCCTGACCTTTCCTTTTTGTATCTAGTTATCTAATAGGTGTATTGATAAAATTGACTATTCAAGTTAAACTTTACTGAAAACAAGATCTTACCTATGGTATTAAGAGTTTGCGTAGGAACTTTTCTTTCTTTATTTTTCCTGAGGGATCGATAACGAGGCCAAGTTTAGAAGCATCAAATTACATTAGTAACTACATGAGTTCTTGAAATATTATTTAAAATAAAAAAGGTGGGTAATATCGGACACGCAGGTAGGTAACATTGAGATCGGTCCAACACTTATAGCAAACAGCAAAACAATTGATCTAATAAAGACACGTTAAACTTATAACCTTCTTTTTAAATTTGGCCGCTACACGGGTTTGTTACCGACGTCGATAAACTCGTTCAATGCGCGATCCACCAATCACAGAACCGTATTTATAACAAAACAGCAAGATAAACGTGACTAAGTTTATCGACGTCGATAACAAACCCGTGCAGCGGCACCTGCTAAGTAAACCAACTGACCTTCCCCACACACGCTGCACTCATACTCCTTCACCGCATGAACCCGGGAGTGCAGCTTGAGGTGGTCCCGGCGCTTGTAGGTCTTGTCGCAGTCGGGGCAGCCGTAGGGGCGCACCGGGTCGCCGGTTGCGATGACTGTTGTAACTTGGCCTGTCAGCTGGAAGAGATGGGTGGGTTAGGTGGTCCTTAGTGTTAGCTTAGGTACTACTAAAAAGTTCCAGTGGCATATGGAACGGTTATGTAATTTGGATCTTCATTGCTCACAAGTGTATGTAATCATGATAATCCAATGAATAAGATAGAAGTCCTCTGAACTCGGCCAGCCATCATCCAGCCACTACTTGTAGAGTCAAATCTTGGTTAAAGAAGTAGGTACTTAAGGAGGGTTTCTGCTCTAATTACGACGACATCTCGTAGCATAAAACGTAATTATCACATTACAGCTCTCTTCGTATTTCGACAAACAAGAGTAGACCACCTGGTCAGACTACTTGTCTAATATCTGTAGGGACCGATTATACCTAAACGGTAAAGTTTTTCTGAATTTGTTTGTTTGTCCTTCTTTACACGTCACAACCGTTTTTTGTATCGAGATGTTGTAAGAGTAAAACACAGGGTACTTGTTGTCCTAAAATTCTCATGGGAAACCCTTTTTCTAGTCGAGACGTAGCTCGCGGACAAAAGGAAAGCTAGTTTTATACAAAACTCGGAGTTTGACCAACCTTTACAACAATATCCTCAAACGGATTATACGTTTCGACGGGCCGACACAAAAAAAAACATAGATGGGGGATACGATATAGGGGGAGACCCCGTGTCGGCAAACGGCGTGTCGGTCGCCCCCCAACCCGTTGGTCTGATGATCTGCGGAAGGTAGCGGGAAGCCGCTGGATGCAGATGGCGGGTGACCGTTTGGGGTGGCGATCGTTAGGAGAGGCCTATGTCCAACAGTGGACTACGGAAGGCTGAGAGAGAGAGAGAGATATAGGGGGAGACCCAAATAAGGAGCAAAAAACCGGCCAAGTGCGAGTCGGGCTCGCGCACAAAGGGTTCCGTAGCAGCAAATATAATATTACAGTTAAATCAACCTATCTCAAAAACTATAAGAGATACTTTGATCAAACCAAAAATCGTTGAAAGAGTTAATTAGCATGCATCACCTCTATTTTTTTTAGAATTTTATACCCCGTAGTTATAAAAATAGAGGGGGGGGACATACTTTTTACGACTTTGAGAGCTGATATCTCAAAAACCGTTCACTTTAAGAAAAATGTTTTTTAGAAAACTTTATATCATTTTAAAAGACCTTTCCATTGATACCCCACACGGGTATGTACATCGAAAAAAAAAATTTCATCCCTCAGTTACATGTATGGGGGGCCCCACCCCCAATTCTTTTTTTTACTATTTAGTGTCATATTTTTGTAGCGGTTCATACAACACATATTCCCATCAAATTTCATCACTGTAGTACTTATAGTTTCCGAGTAAATCGGCTGTGACAGACGGACAGACGGACAGACGGACAGACGGACATGACGAAACTATAAGGGTTCCGTTTTTGCCATTTTGGCTACGGAACCCTAAAAAAGCTCGCATGGACTGCGGGGTCACTCTAGAGCTTATGAAAAACTAAGTTTCGGAGCGCTGCTGCGGTACTCACAACTACTCTATGTCGTTGTTATTACACGTATCGATTGCATAACAGCATTCGTATTAACAATATTCGTCCGTTCGTTTTTTCTCAAGATAGAGTAGGCCCCTAGGTAACGCAATGGAGCGTAAATGTAAGCCAAGGGCAAGTCGTCTCAAAGAAGCGCAAGGGTCTGTAAGGATTAAGTTGGCTGTTCTAAATTTTCTATACGTTTTCGCCCTTAAATTAATGGATTAGAGCTCAAACTAATGTGGGATTCAAACGCCGACCCTAGGGTCCCTAGGAAAGGTTTCTAACATGTAATAAATTTCGGCATAGATAATAATTTGACTAAGGTTTTCACAGCTAAAATAGTGTCGGATAGCTATTTTATGTAGGTATAAAGGGTTGAATTTTATAATTATCAACTTGAGGTAAAGTGTTTATAAGTAGGTTTTTTAATCAATTCATTTAGTACCTACTTAGGTAGATATACCTACTTATTATTTACCGAATTTAAGGGCATAGATAAATGTATTAGGTAAATACAATAACATATTTTTTTAACTTCTGCCGCAAAAGCATATACAGAAAAAAATGCCCTTCAAAAAGTCAGTCCAATAACACTTCCCCCTTTTTCATAAAACTTGTACACGTAGGTACTTTCTACCCCTCCTAAAGCTAAAATGGGAAACATATAAATTGACTAGAGAAGGGTCCCAAAAATGGGGGACAGAAGTAAATCGAGTGTCGGGTACAAGATTAGAAATGTGACACAGTACTTTTTGCCAAGTATGATCGGAAGACTTTGCACGTATTACAACTTATATTAAAAGTTAGTACGAGTCAAAAATGGACACCTCTATTCGATAGAAAGATAAATTGATGATTGACAGTGGTTTTTTGCTTCTAAAAAGGCATGTTATGTTACCACCATTATATTGTATACTGTGGCCGCTACACGGGTTCGTTATCGACGTCGATAAACTCGTTTAATGCGCGTTCCACTAATCAAAGGACCGTATTTATGGGGAATCGCGATATAGTTTCTACGACAAGAACGAACCTGTGTAGCGACAGCTAGGCTACAGTCTCATGTGTGGTCTTAAAAAACTACCTAATTTGAAACTCTGTAATTCTATATCTAGTGACTACCTACTCACTAGGTGAACATCTCCGCTCTGACCACCATCACTGGCTGGCTTGAAAACTCTCAAATTTGAAACACTCTTATCCTATGTACTCACCAGATCAACATCCGCGCTCTGACTCCCGTCACTCGGCTCATCTTCCACCTCCGTCTTGACGAGCCCGTTGACCACGAGCCCCTGCCGCCGGAACCGGTTGCTGTGGCTCTGCAGGTGCTTCTGCAGGTGGTCCTTGCGGTGGAACGCTGGTGGGAGGAGAAGAGATGTAGTTTGTGCGTAGTTTTGTGGATGAAGCGTGGGGCGGGCGAGAAATGTAATGAGTGATATGTTTGTTGGTTATTTGACTGTGGATGAACCGTTTCAGAGTTAACGAAAGGACCCTCCCAGACTAATTTAGATTCAGACCTTAAATGCATACAAATTATATTTCAGTGAGGTTGGTGCTAAAAAAAACGACCCATTACAGAATACAATGAAAATATTTTGGTGAAACACAAATCATGCATTCGTATTATTTCGAATCGGCTCATCCGTTTAAACTTATAACCCCTACTATTTATCAGGAGAGGGTAACAGTTTAGGTCCTGTCGACAATTTAATAGGTCTAACATCTTCAATGTTATTATAAGCCCTAGACTGTTACTCGTGCTAAGTCGTCGACACTTGTTGCCCGTCTGACCTATATTCCGAGTCCCAAGGTCGATAGGTTATTAGTTCCATTACGCTCACGGGCTTTGGCGCTAGCTTTGTTTGAAAGCTAGGCTTTGGTAAATGAATATACATTGAGGATTGATGTAGAAATATTGATTGTTATATTATGTAGAATAAGTTTTTATATTATTCAAAATAACCTGTAGACTGATAAAGAAGCCTCCTTGATTGATTGTCCGGCGCACCCGCTAATCTGACTGGCTAATCTTTTTACCACCGTGACTATCGCCATTCTAGCTTAAGTTTGGCCGTCACACTAGAACATCAAACTACGACTCACAGAGTATTTTCTCCTCGTTATTCATGAATAGCCCAGTGAAGAGGTGTCCTACGCTACATGCGTACAGTGTCATGTCAGCTAAGTACTCACATCTAGCACAAAGCACGCAGCTCAGCGTCTTCTCCTCGCTGTGTATGGCGCGGTGTATGGTCAGGTGCTCCTTCCTCTTGAACGCCTTGCCGCAGTCCGCACACACGTGCGGCCGCACGCCCTGGTGGCCTAGGGTGTGGCGTTCGAGGTGCTCGCGACGCTTCAGCCTGGGGGGTGGGATGTGGGAGTTATTTACAAAATGAAAAAGGTTTAAATTATGGATTGTTTGTTTTATAACAGGGTAGCTTTGGTGGCCCATGGTGTGGTTTTGTAGAAGCTTTCGACGCTACAACCTGGCTGGAGCGTGAGTGTAAGATTGTTGAGGGTTACCTGACGTTCTAGGTAACCTGGCCGGGAGAATAATAATAATGGTATTTGGGGACATCTCACCGAAGGCCCTCTGACCCTCATGTCGGACAGCTGATATATCTTAACCTGAAGGGCTAGCACGGAGCGCATTTATGACGTGACAAAAGTTCTCCGTCGCGCTCGCTCTTGAGGCTGCGCGATGTAAGTGAGCGCGATGCAAAACTTTTATCACGTCTTAAATAGCCCTTCTGAGTGAAGTTATCTCATAATAAATGTACAGATAGGCTATGTATAGTATTACACATAGCAGCTTAGTTACCGATAGGGAAACACGAGATTGCCCCCTCAGGGATATACAGTCGTGACCTCATGACTGTAGCTCGTGAGTGTTCAACCATCTACTTATACCACGTAGACTGTACCTACTCGTATTCGCATAAATTGGTACAGTCTGACGCCACCACAAATTCAAAACTTGCAGTAAAAAAATCGCCCTTATGCCACTCGAAGTAAGGTCGATAAGAAGTCTAAAGTGGACGGTTAGGAATCCTCCACTGTTCAACTTTGTAGACTGGGGATGTTGTTTCGAACTTTAGAAGAGCACAAATTCAACCGTGAATAATCTTAAGTTAAGTTTCGTATTCTCTTCTGCAAAGTTTAACCGTCGACCAAAAAGCGGTGTGTTATAACCAGGGCAGATATTTGTTCTCGGGTCTTAGTCGTTAAAATATGTACGTATCTATACTATCTATGTATAATATCAGCTGTCTGATATTACAGACTCTGCCTAGCTTGGGATATATTATTATTATAACGTTAAAGATTGGCGTGACGTCTTCTGTTTCTTCAAACAAAGCTTTAAATCAATAGGACATAGGATATTCTAGCAAATAACGTCAGTAGAAGGGTGTTGAGTGGGCAGTGACCAGGCAGGTGGGAGTTGTATATAATTACGTGACAATACTCGTATGTATGTGTATATGTGTCACACACAGACAGAGGACAGGTTACTAGGGGGGGCGTGGGAGGGAGCTGGCTCGTGTATTTGTAGCGTGTGGATTAGGGCATGCAATACCGCAAAACCGGTATCCGTAATACCGGGATCCCGGACAAAATTCCCGCTTTTTTCAATACCGGTATTGAAAGTCTATACCGGTATTGAAGTAATACCGGAATCTGACTTTTTTAGGCTATAAATAAAGCGATTAAGATTTTGTTAGCCTTGTGTTCCTATATACTGTGAAAGCGCACTTGTTCCCAACCGTTTAATGTAGTTTTCGGTTGCTAGAAATCTACTGTTGACCATGCGTAAACCGGCACCGGATGTAAAAAAATAATTTATTCTAAAATTTAAACTTTAAAACTTAATTCTCGTAAAAATCTACAACAAAATACAGAATATGATTGCATTTTCTTGTTTTATTTTGATGTATACGACCTTTAAACACAGTATATGCCATTTATTACAAGGAAGTCTAATACCGGTATTAATACCGGGATCCCGGTATTGAGTTTTAATACCGGAACTCAATACCGGTATTGAAAATTGTTCCGGTATTGCATGCCCTAGTGTGGATTAAAGAGGTTTTATTCACTTTGTTATTTCATGAAAGCTTTTTTTCTGGTTCGGGGAAATGCAAACGTATAATTTAATTTACAATAGCATACGTTTATTTAGCTAAAGCTAATAAATCACACCAGCTGATCTTAACAAAGTCATAATATAAAATTATAACACCAAATGATGAGTAAAACTCTTATTTTATAGCAATTTCATAACAACGAAAATTCGAACAGTCACTCGAGCGTACCCACCTATCAGTATTGTACTCATCGGACCAAACGGATTTTTATAAATGTAAGTATGTATAATGTCGATGAAGGAGGTATGATGATGGCGGCACTCGTGAAGTTTCGTCCGTCCGTATCCGTTGCGTACGCTACCCAAAGGTGGACGCTTACCTTTATCGTGTAAACTCAACTACATACTACTAGTTACAGTCACGTGCAATGAAAAAGTTCCACCTGCTATTGACGTTCCATATGTCATTGAAACTTTTTCCTTGCTCGTAAATGTAGTCTATAGATAGGCCACTTACCCAGTCCCGCAGATGGTGCATATAAACCGGTACTCCTTATTATGCATGCACAGATGCAGCTCCATGCTCTCCTTGTCCGCGTAGGTCATGGGGCACTCCACGCAACAGAACACGGCGCCCCCGTCCGGGTTGCGTACGATGATGGTCTGCTTGTTGCGCGAGACTAAGCTCCTACGCAACATTTGCGAGAGGTTCTCCAAGGAGGCCGGCGACTCTGTGGAGGTTGACGTGTTTGTAGTGCTGGCTGGTAAGGGTAGGCGCCGGAAAAAAATAAATCACGATTTCAGTATAGTGGGGCAAACGCGTAGTATTTTTTTTCTCTGTGTAAACGCCTTGCAACAAATTCTAATTTTGAACAGGTTCCTTTTCTTAAAGCCTCCGTTCAAAATATATTATGTGCGGCCTATATTTGCACTATGTATAAGTCGTTAGCACACTATTGACTATATGGGTCCAAGGATAGCGTAAGTAACGTAGTTACAAAATCATGTGGGAAATGTAATAGCCAAATTTAAGTTTCTCGTAAGCCTGACTAACAGAGCGAGGCGAGTTCTTAGTACAAAATAAAATTGTAAAGTAAGAGAAAAGCCAATGAGGTTTATCATCAGGTTAATCAGGATTCGTGAATAATAAATGGTAACATAATAATAATTATAAAGGTATCAATGATTTAATGTAGCACATACATGTAGATGTCTACATTGAATATGAAATACTTACATAAAGCTGATTGGACATAGATTTAACTACCACTATACCACACAGTAGTAACTTCAGTAACGTAAAGTAAGGTATCGCAACAGACTGTAACTTAACTAGCATTAAAAAAAAATACGTTACGAGATTCTCTCACCTATATCTGTGACAAGTAGGTAGAAGATATGGATGATTATTGGCCTAAGTCCTTACGTAACGGGTAGAAAACCCATTTACCCCTATTTTATAACGTGTCTGGTGTTCCTTAATCGGGTGTGCGTAATGCTTCTGTAGGTACCTACTGCCATATACACGCATTGCCTCAGTACTGTCATACATACCTACATGGTTCAAGAGCAACATGACTCAACAGTTTAGATGAGTGGAATCTTTGTAAGGTAGGTATAACAGGCTAACGCAACAGCCAGCCCAGCTCAATATGCAAACTAACATTTAAAAAAAATGTTCTCGGGCATTATGAATCATCATTGATGGATGCTGGTGCATGCTACTAGGTATTATGATTGTGAGTTTTGGTTTGTTTATTAAATTTAAGTGAAGGTGGGTAGATAAAAAAAAAACTGGACTGACGTAGCAGGCTACGATTCTATTAACGTATCGATGGTCTACCGAAAACTACTATAACACATCTTATTGTAAAAGGCCACATTACGATTCTTACGAGAGTACCTATTCATCTTCTACACTTTGATTTGAACTTACATAGGTAGATAATATTGGTTACTTTACTAAGTAAATAGGTAACTAACTACAGACAAAATTAATACTTAATATGAAAACCTCCTCCTTTTTTGAAGTTTGTTTATCAGAAGCACATTATAATATTTTAATATTATAATAAATAAAGGGGTTCTTCGAGTAGCAAGGACTATTATCACTCACCTGAATTAACATCATCCATTTCTTCCTCCTGCTCCGTCAGGCCCTCAGTCTCACCTTCAAACAAAATCACAAAATAAAACACTAAACTCCACCACACGATCACCGACGACCTAAAAACGATTCCAACCGACGAAGCGACCACCAGGGGACTACAAACTTCCACAAAAAATGCGAACCCTTCGTCCCTTACCTAATTCACCCACCAAAATGTTCAGCGGATATCGCCCAAAGGCCCAGAGCTCCCCTCTGTGGGGTGATACCCTTTTGTGTACCCCTCTTTACTTCCCCTACGGTACATGGGAGGGGGATCCCAAACCGGCCGACCGACCCGCTAACGGAGGGTGGGCTACCTTCACATCGATTCATCTCTACCTGGCTTCCAAGCGCGCTTTATAACGTACTAATAATAATAATACCAAATACATTGTTGGATTACTAAAATAATGGTAATTTTTGTACTATTATTTGGCGCCACTTGTTTATTTACAAACAATGCAATACTTTTTTGAATTTGACCTTTTGGTTGGTAAAGCAAAAAAAGAAATATATGAGTAATATGAAAAAATACATACCGTTCATGATGAGACTATATTAAATAAACCACTGAACACGAAGATACGATAACTTTCCCTATTAACGAAATCGAAAAATCTTGAAAACCAAGCGACACCTCTCCCCTTGCTTCTTGGTGAAGGACTGATTTTTTTTTACCAAACAAGCAAGGGAGAAGGAGAAGGGATAAAGGGAACGGGCTCTTTGGTGTTGTTACTTCGTGAAAAAAATAGTAATTTCGTAAGTTTTATTGTTACTACGATAGATAATGTTAAACAATAGCATTAAATTAATATAAATTTAAACTACAGGAATATATTTAATGAATTTGGTTTTAATAGGGCCCGTTCATTGATCTAAAAGTTTTTTTTATGGAGTCTGTGATTTAGGTGATTTACTTAATTTAGATTGTCTATGGCAAAATAACCATGTGTTTTTGACATTTGTTTACAACTTTATTTCATTTTTACAAAATTTCATTCACGCCGCCGTCCAAGTTTTCTCAGTTTTTATCTGTATTGTAAAACCATGGGGTTCGATAAGAAATTAGAGAATTTAGCTGTAAAGCTTTTTGAAATAAACGCTGTAAAGTTTGGTGAATTTGTCATGAAAAGTGGCCTAACCACTCCAGTGTATTTCGATTTGAGGGTTATAGTTAGTTATCCTGAAGTTTTGGTATGATTTATCTTTATTTATTGGAATAAAAGTTTATAATTTGTTGAAATTCAGATTACACCGTTAATTCAACTTGTTTACAGGACCTCATATCGTCGCTTTTGTATGAATTTTCCGTGAAGTCAAGTTCGTGTGACCACCTTTGCGGTGTTCCGTACACGGCGCTGCCCATCGCTACTCTGCTCAGTGTTCAGGCCAAGAAGCCCATGTTGATGAGACGGAAGGAGGCGAAGGCTTACGGAACCAAGAAGTTGATAGAAGGGCATTTCAAAGCTGGTCAAACTGTGCTGATAGTGGAGGATGTCGTCACGTCAGGTGGAAGTGTTCTGGAGACAGTGAACGATATCCGCAAGGAGGGACTAGTAGCTGAAGAAGCCGTTGTCATTGTAGATAGGCAGCAAGGTGGTGTCAAGAACTTGGAAGCTAATAATGTACATGTAAAGTCTCTGTTTACTATCTCTTCACTGTTGGAAATATTTGTGAAGCATGGCAAGGTCACAAAGGAAACAGCTGAAAAAGTTAAAGAGTACTTGAAGAATAACCAGGCGGTTAAGGAACCTACAGGTAAATTCAAAGTTGTTTGTTACATTTCATGATATTATGTTTTTCATGTATGCTATTTGAAATCAAACAAACATTCATTTTCAATCATTAGGATTTTAATACTATTATTTTTATAAGAAAAATAATTTTGGTTCACATTTTTTACAGTAAGTACCACACATTTTTTACCTAATATTTATTTTAGTATAAATATAATTATAACGTACCACAACACACTTTTACATATTTACTACACACATATTTATGTTTAGTTGAGGCTCCACTCCCACTCACTAAAATTGGTCCTGGCAGAATACCAGCGCTGTGATTATTTAATTATAATCATAGTATTATGCTGAGTCAGAACCCTTTTGCTAACATGATAAATACACATGTTGCTTTTCTATCTGCATGTCTTTTAATAGTGTTTTGTGTTTATGTAATCTTAAACTTTATGTTAAAAATCTTGCTGTGTAACCTGTGTATGTGTTGTGTTAAGTAAATAAATAATTTATCTATCTATCTAATTATTATTTTAATAGTTGCAGATGCTCCAGTAGACAGGACCAAGTTGACATACGAAAAGCGAGAGAAGCTCGCCAACAACCCCATTGCCAAGAAACTGTTCAACATCATGGCAACAAAGAAATCTAACCTGTGCTTATCAGTTGACCTCACATCTACCAGCAAAATTCTTGACCTTTTGACTAGAGTCGGAGAGCACATTTGTCTTGTAAAGACCCATGTAGACATTATCGAGGACTTCTCTGAATCATTTGTGACGCAGCTCAAACAGCTGGCTGACCGGTTTGGCTTTTTGATTTTGGAAGACAGAAAGTTTGCCGATATTGGCAACACAGTGTCTCTGCAGTACTCCAAAGGGCTGTATAAAATCGGTGACTGGGCTGACTGTGTGACGGTCCACTCCCTGCCTGGAGAGGGTGTATTGAAGGCCATCAGTGCTTCTGTGAATGGAGTCAGTAAAGGAGTTTTCCTGTTGGCTGAAATGAGCAGTGAGGTAAGATAGAACTTTGCATAGAAGGTTACTCTACACATAACATACATAGTACAGTATATTATTATCTGATACCTCTGATTTAGGTATTATAATGCTATTTAGAAAGTTCATATGCCTTTGTTTGCCAAAAACTCTAATTCATTGTTTTGAGTGAGTCAAATGTTTTTTTCTCTTTTCTTTAAACCATCTATATTATTTTTATTTCCAGGGTAATCTTATCACTCCAGACTACATTGAGCAGACAGTGAAAGTGGCAGCTAAATACCCTGAGCTGATGACCGGGTTTGTGTGCCAGAACAAGAAGACCTTCTCCGACCCCGGCCTCATACAGCTGACACCGGGAGTCCAACTGCAATCCTCTGGAGATGGTTTGGGCCAGGTAATGCTAGAAGCCAAGCCTTCTTGATAAATAAATATAGGAATTTAGTATTTGTTCAAACTGAACTACTGTTCACTATGTAAATTTGTAATATTTTATTTGCATAAATAAAAAACTAGTTGAAGAACTCGTGCTGTCTCACGCTATTTATAGATTTGTGAATGCTACCGCCTACTCCTACTTATGTTAAAGGCAGCTATTTTATACTGTTTCTATTATTATTAGCTATTTTATATTATTTGCGCATGATTTTCGCACGTTATAAACTATAGGTAAATAACTAAAAGAAGTTGCAAAATTACCATTAGTGCCATCTAGGATCCAGCTTAACTTCTCGGCTATTGTTAATTTGTAAATAATATAAAATTACCACGACGAAAACATGTGCATATTTATATCAAATACCTACGAAATCTTTATTAATAATCCTATTTATTTTCTCAGGTCTACAATACGCCAGAGAAGATAATTCTAGAAAATGGTGCCGACATAGCTGTGGTAGGTCGAGGCATCGTGGCAGCCAAGAACCCTGAAGCTCAAGTGGTCATCTACAGGGACGCTTTATGGAAAGCTTACGTGGAAAGAGTTGGTGCAAAGTAACATCACCAGATAAATCAAGAATCCACCCAATCCAATGGGGCATTAACTTGGCAATAATTAACAGAACAATAATCTTGTCATAGCTGTACAGAAATGAAAATGTGACATACATTATGTATCCGTTATTCTTAAACTTAATACAAAGTGGGACCAAACCCTTGTGATATTGTTATGTATTCCTGGGGTGCTACTCTTTATAATAATTTTAAGTAATATTATATTAGCATGACTAATCTAAGAGATGCTTGCAACAAGGCATAAAACTTTGTTAGTGCTTCCGTTAATACTTATATTTACAGAGATAAGCTTGAATCAAAATTTGTTACATAAGTACCTATTAATTATATTTTGTAAACATTTTAGTGACATTCCAGAAATTGCCTTTATTAAAATATTGTTTTGAATAAGTACGTTTTTTTGTATAAACAACATCCACAGCAGGCAGAAACTAAAACCTTAATAGAAACTAATACCCTGATTACACCTACAGCTTACAGATACAGTCTCCTCGATCGAGCACTTGGCCGTGGATACTATCTCGCCACTCTACTCAGCAGGTAGTCGTAATCAGGTATTACCATGGCTATACTAGCTGTACAAGTTCTCGTTGTTCCATGATAACGGCGGAGTCACGACTCACGAGTTTTGATGACTATTGGTCATCGTCCGTAGTCGAGCGGGCCTCAGTGATCAGTTACGATAACTGAGCAACAACGATCACGGTCAGCCATTGGATGGGTGACCGACTTCAAGTGGTTCCTTTCTGGACGCTTCCGTGCTTAGGACGGAACGTTAAGCCGTGGGATACGGTTGCTACTTCGGCAGCAGTAGCTTGAAAACATCTGACAGTCGGGTTGCCCACTTATACCCGACAACTATTATAGACCCTGAGGAAAAGAAACACTGTAATACGTTATAACTATCAGTACTTGTGTTGGGGTCCACCACCCGCACTAGGCCAGCGTGGTGGATTAGGCCTAAAACCCTTCCTTCATTGGAAGGAAACCCGTGCCCCAGTAGTGGGGACGTGATGGGTTGTGATGATGATTGATTATGGTTATCGTCAGCCCTAAAATAATGATCTGGAATTAGAAATGAACGGGCAGCTGTCAGATGTGTCAGGGAATTTCAAGGAATTTATTGCTGTCTGTCAGAGCTTGTCAAATAAATGCCAAAATGGGCAAATGTCAAAATTTGTTAACTTGGCTCGATGAAAACAACAATAAAAAATAGTTTTTGTTTAGAAAATGGATAGCATAGTCAAAGAATTGGATATTCCAAGTAAAAATATATTTCCCACAAACTTGCCTCATGTTTTTACAGTAATTGTCAATAGTTCTTGGTTAAAAAAGTGGTTGAAAAACAAGGAAGTCGATAATACAGTGAACAATGTAGATTTTGCTTTACAACCTGGTGAAAGTGTTCCATATCCATGGAGAAAAATATTTATCAGAGTAAGTTAAGAGTTCGCAAATACATACATTAAATATTGCATCTGCTAAAGAAAATTTTGGTTAAGATGAAGCAATGGTGAAGCTGTTATTTAGTTCAATATGTTTGTTTCGTTTCAGGTAATTAACAAAAGAGTTTCTAAAGTCCTGCCTCTGCCGAGATATAAATTAAACGAAGGAAATGCCGAACCACCTCTTACTTTCTCCCAACTATTGCAATATGTATCTCAAAACAATCAAAGAAATCTATGGAAAGATTCATACAGAAAGTACTGCCAGAACAACGAAACCTCCAAGGACAGTGCAATAGTGAACCTTATGGAGCATGACCAGCTTGTATCAGAGTGTATATTAAGATTATACGGCTGTAATATAATTAGAATTAAGTGTGATGGCACTGGAAAGTTAGTGGAGTACAAAGAAATCATACCAAACAAATATGTATCAAAATGTTATGAAACTCATTCCAATTTGCTAGCCGCTATGTTCACACTAGAAACTGATACCAACTACTTCATAGTATACCAGGGGCACTATGAAAATACCTTGCTAGACTGTCTCAATTTCAGCCCTAATCTGATAGACAAGAACTACTCAAGGGGACTATTCCTAATCTACCAACTGCTTAATGTTTCAAAAGCGATGAGCGATAGAGGCCTCAGTTTGGGCACCCTCACCTTGCAGCACATTTACATGTCAGAGAACCTGTGGATTCAGATCTTGCCTCCAATCTACAATAATGTGCATCCATTAGACGCTTCACTTATTTACGAGCAAACACGGAGTAAGCAGGGCACGCCAGCCGTAGCCGCTCAGAGTGTTCCACCCCGAAGGCCCGATGAGTGGTGCGGGCGGGCAGAGGCCGTGGAGCTGGAAAAGCTGTGCATGCTCTGGGTCCGCGGGAGGATCTCCAACCTGGACTACTTGCTGCATCTCAACATGCTGGCCGGGAGGAGCAGCAGCGACCCTCAAGCACATTTCATTGTGCCGTGGGTGACTGATTTCTCTTCTAGATGTGGTAAGCTTTTTTTGTAGCTTTAGGAGAATATTTTTTTGTATTATAATTAATTATTCTCAAACCTAGTTTTGTTTTGTGGCCTATAAAGCCTTTCTCTCAAGCTACAAACGTCTTCATTTAACTAGAAGAACTCACTTTCATGTTTTAAGTCCACTGCCCTCTACTTTTTTTACTCCATAATAAATGATTGCTGTGATAAATGCTCTAGCTAGAATTTCATTTATGTCAATATTATTGTCAACCTTAGCACCTGAAATCCTACTTGTACCAAGATTTCTTATCCTCTTACTGTGGCACGACATATCAGAATTTCAGATGGCAGTAGAATTTGAAAATATTATTTAGGTACATAATTTTTAAGCATCCCACCAACATCTCATTTATATTTTCAGGGCGTAACTGGCGTGACCTGACCAAGTCGAAGTACCGCCTGACGAAGGGCGACCGTCAGCTGGACCTCACGTATGACGTGGCCGGCTGCCCGGACCAGATCCCCCACCACGTGTCCGACGCGCTCTCGGATATTACGTGCTACGTGTACTTGGCGCGACGGTATGCTGTCTCTCTTTTGTTTTAAAATAATGAAAATAATTGAAATGTATAGAAAAATCATGTTTAATCTGATCATTTTTAATCTGGTCCAAATAATTTAAATCTGTTTTACATATTCTGTATATTCACAACATTTATTAATATAACTTGTGTGTAGATTTTGGTTAGGTTCGTAAACATTTTTCTTTTAATTTTCATGTATTCTGATGTAGGTAAAAAGTAGCATGCTTCTTGGCCTCGAAAACTTTCCATTTGCATTTGTAAATGCCGCCACTATCTAAATGTTACCCAGTTTCGCAGACATATATTTTATGTTACACTAGCTTTTCTCGAGAGCTTCCCTTCGCCCTAAAAGATTTTGGCCATTCACATTTGCGTCGATTTTCACTGCTCGATCGGTCAGGAAAAACCTCCATTAGGTCTCTCACCGTCCGATCAACAGTCAAACGACAAAAATATGACAAGGGTTACCTTTATCCCATAAAGTTTATTTCTATGTTCTAACAATCACCTACCTCCACAGAACCCCGAAGGAGATCCTATGCAAGCACGTGCGCAACAAGTGGGTGCCGGCGGAGTACCCGGCGTCCATCCAGCGGATGCAGCAATGGACGCCCGACGAGTGTGTGCCCGAGTTCTACACCGACCCGCTCGTGTTCAAGAGCATCCACGAGGACCTGCCGGTGAGCACTAGGCGTAGACTGAGCTAGATCTAGTGTTGCAAGTGGGTGCCCGAGTTCTACACCGACCCGCTCGTGTTCAAGAGCATCCACGAGGACCTGCCGGTGAGCACTAGGCGTAGACTGAGCTAGATCTAGTGTTGCAAGTGGGTGCCCGAGTTCTACACCGACCCGCTCGTGTTCAAGAGCATCCACGAGGACCTGCCGGTGAGCACTAGGCGTAGACTGGGCTAGATCTAGTGTTGCAAGTGGGTGCCCGAGTTCTACACCGACCCGCTCGTCTTCAAGAGCATCCACGAGGACCTGCCGGTGAGCACTAGGCGTAGACTGAGCTAGATCTAGTGTTGCAAGTGGGTGCCCGAGTTCTACACCGACCCGCTCGTGTTCAAGAGCATCCACGAGGACCTGCCGGTGAGCACTAGGCGTAGACTGGGCTAGATCTAGTGTTGCAAGTGGGTGCCCGAGTTCTACACCGACCCGCTCGTGTTCAAGAGCATGCACGAGGACCTGCCGGTGAGCACTAGGCGTAGACTGGGCTAGATCTAGTGTTGCAAGTGGGTGCCCGAGTTCTACACCGACCCGCTCGTCTTCAAGAGCATCCACGAGGACCTGCCGGTGAGGACATAAACCCTACGCAGCCTAGAGCTTGTACATTATACCCAGCCCATAAAAGAGGCCCCATTGGAGGCTCGTTACAACGATCATAAAAATAATAATGTGGCAGAGACGACGTTGCGATCACGCAACGCATCAATAGGGCTTCGCTCTTACAGGAGCGCCACAGTACTCTGTCTCCATTCCAACTACAAAATAATATTACATCTAAGTTCGCCAGTCTTTTTTACCTTATACATTTTATATTTGTGGTCTACAGCCGAGAACTCTTTTATCCCAACGGTTATCGTCGTTTATGACCGACCCACACTGTCACATAAGGTTGCAGATTAGCTTCTGTCAGTCAATCGCCATAGGACTCATGGTATATTTAAAAAAGTATAATTAGCTAAATTTGTGATTTAGTTAAAGATTGACCTGTTGTCCTCAGGACCTGGGCATCCCGTCGTGGGCGTCGTGCGTGGAGGACTTTATCACGAAGCACCGCGAGGCGCTCGAGAGCGCGCACGTGTCGGAGACGCTGCACCACTGGATCGACCTCAACTTTGGATACAAGTGAGCTTGCTGCTGTTATCAATGCACCAGGGGCGTAAAAACCCAAATACTATGCGCTTTTAAACATTATAATTTTTTAATGTTTAAAAGCGCATAATGGCTAAGGCTACTTGAACTTGATTCAGGACAATAAATGAGTATTTATTGCAGTAATAATAATGTCCTCCTAGCCGAATTTCGACCACGGCGGCCAATCTCATGTGAGATCAGCCATCTACGCAGGAGTAGATTATAGTGCCCAAGTGTGTGCGCAGTACACAGGAGCACTCTCTGTTCCATCACTCTCATAGCCCAATGGGACGGATTGACCGACACGACTGGAGAGAGCTAGGCGCAGGACCGACTGCTTTACATGCCCATCCGACAGCATGGATCGTTTCACTGTTTCGGACATCAGGTGATCAGCCTTCTGTGTCCTAACCAAACTTAGAACCACAATTTAGAAACACAAATTGATGATCCCACCCGGGAATCGAACCCGGGACCTCTGGGTCATGAAGCGAAGCTTCTACCACTAGACCACAGAGGCAGTTATTGCAGTATTGAATTTACGAAACCGAAATATATTGTTTTCGCCTAATTAAAATAGGATGGTTGCATAATTTCAATTTCAATTTTTTTTTTATTGTTATTGAAAACGCTATCGGCCATGTTGTGACGTCAGCATCCTCGATGCCACTCTGACATAATTTGTGCTGTGTCAAGAGTTTAATGTATGTGTAGTGGTATCTTCAACTGTGATAAATGAATGATTTGCTCCCTTTTGACGTCACATCGGTCCACACCGTAGACAATTTTAAAACAAATATGGCTGAGAGCGTTTTCGCCTGTTTACGAAACGTAAAACTTTAAAATTAAGTTTTGGGTTTTCTAAGTCCCAAAAAATATGAGAATATTTTTTTTGATCTATTAGAGCAATTATCAATCATATTATGAGACCTTCTTTAAAAAAGGGTCAAGTACTTAGCTTATTTATCTTTTTCTTTCACACAGTAAAAGGCGTCCACCACTGTTTTGGAAAGAAGAAGTAGGTTTGGTATATTGGCCAATTGGTGTCCTATATCGCTGTATCGTATATATATAGGTATCGTATATAGTGTCGCTTTCAAAAGCGAGATAACTATGTATAACTGGATAAATACAAGCTGATGTGATGATGACAACATTCTTGCGGACATTTCGAATTAACTGTTTTACGAAAGCCTCTTTCTCTCCCCAGGCTATCAGGAATACCGTCCATAAAGGCCAAGAACGTCTGTCTATCCCTGGTAGACGGTCACAGCTGCGTCAGTCGAGGCGCGACGGTGCAACTACTCACAGGCATGCACCCCGCGCGCGCCGCCCGCCCACAGCTGCCGGCCCCGCCCAGGCTGCATTGGACCGCTAGCAGCGAATATAGTGAGTAGGACTCTTGTGTGGTTATGTGCCCCTGGTACTTCAGCCGTGGACTGCTAGCAGCGATAATAGTAAGTAGGCCTCTTGCGTAATTATGTGACCTTGGTACTTCAGCATTGGTCCACTAACAGTAATTATAATCATTTGAATGCGTTGGTATGGTTATAAGGTTATAAGAGGTGCTTCAGCATTGGATTTCCGGCTGTGATTATAGTGAGTATGACTCTTGCCTGGTTATGTGACCCTGGTACTACGTCATGAGGGTACAACTCACACAGCTGCCGGCGCCGCCCAGGCTGCATTGGACCGCTATATATTGAGTATGACTCTTGTGTGGTTATGTGCGCCTGGTAGTTTAGGCTGCGTTAATGCGAGGTCCTATTGATGCATTGTCTCCTAGCTGCCATATATTCTGACAGTTCCATTGCGACGACACGACGCAACGCAACGCAACGCACTAATAGAGCACCAGGCATAAACTAATATAGAAAAGACGCATATAGAAGAAGAACTCCCTGTTATTTCGGGGTTATCTTGGGTGGGGTGCTGTTACTCCTAGTGTTTAAATAGATGTAACAACTTTCTTTCTTTCCAGAAAAATCCATCAAGCCGATCGACAGCTCCGACGAAGTTTCAGACGAGGAGGAAGAGTCCACCAGCCTCCCGCAGCACATCTCCCGCCTCAGCGTGCCCTCGCACCGCCTGAGATCACGACGCAAGAGCGCCAGCCGCGCCAGGTCACTGTCCAAGAGCCAAGGACAGGAGGAACTAACCAGCAGCTCGGAACACAGGGCCTCCTCGCACACCAGGCACTATCGGGTACAGAGATCTGAACTAGGAAAAGGGATTATATATCTGCCGAAGGAGTTCAATCCGGTTGCGTCGATACAAGCTCTGGAAACCCTCGATCATTTTAGGAGTAAGTGCTTTTTTAATAGCGCTGTCAACGCTGAAAAGGAGAAGGAAAGTTTGTCGGCGTTGAATTTGTATCCCATGCAGCAGGCGGCGAATAAAACTAGCCCGAAAGATGAAGGCGATAAGGATGATAACTCGTTCACGAATCATATTTTTCTGGCTTCGTATGAGCAGAATTACTTGAAGAAATTCAGTCAGGACGCACATTTGGAGAATGTTCTAAAAGAGAGAAAGAATAGGTCGTTTAATACGAGGTATACTACTGACGCGGCTGTTTACAAGCAGTTTGTGACAGAGAGCAGAAGGCAGGATATGCTGGTCATCGGCTGCCTCATAGTGGAGATATTCCTGCATACCTACATGCGCCCTCTGCGAACAAATAGCGAAAACTTTATAGACAGATACAACACTTGCCGCACGGTTTTGAAGTACAATTTCAACTCTCTCCCGAAATGCGTTAGTTACGTTGCGTCTCTGCTACTGAACGTTCAACCGCCGAGTCTAAGTTCCAAATCTGAATTATCCGTCCAGAATAGTCAAGATGAGCCTTTCAAGAAGATTGTAGTGACAGATAAAGGGCTGCCTCCTCCCACTCCCTCGCAACTGTTGCAACCTCTGTTGATGCAACACCTGATACCGTTTCCTGCAACTTACGGCATCCTATACAACCTGCTTTCAACTTTGCATGAGTACGAACTGACAAGCAATGAGTTAAACATCCTGTATATGTACGAGTGTGACGGCGTTCAGTGCGAAAAATATCAAAACGTTGACAAAACCAAACTCTACTTCAGCCAAAGGATAGCGGAAGGGAAAATACAGGCTTGCGTCACTCATTTGGACGCGCTTCTCAATAACATAACCTCCTTTCACCAATTCGATGTTCTGGATATATTCCTGAGTCACTATGTGGAACTGCTAAGAAACAAAGACACGTCGGTACTAGCGGCTTGGTATCTGTTCGACACGGTGAGCAAAGCTCTAGGGCCACTACAAAGCAAGAAGAAACTTCTTAAACACATTCTCAGTCTTTACGAAGATGATGAGATATTTGAAGACCGATCAGAACATACAAACACGGACTATAAGTCGTCCAACGTTTATAATGGGACCACGAACAAGCAAAAATTCATCAAACTGTACCACAATCTCTTTCTTCTACAACTAATGGTACGGTTTGGTCTCCAATGCTTTCTGGAGAATTTCACTCAACATTTAGTGGAAGCTGTAGGTGGATACAAAGATATAAATATGGACGTCAGTTCCCCAGGACATGTCTGCCGTAATCAGCTCACAGCTTGCAAGAAGCCACGATACTCTGATGACAACCTGAAAAGCGCTCTATCAACCAATGCTAACGATTTATTTTCACCCGACACCTCCTTTGGGTCTGAGCAGGCGACTCCCAACGCTGAAAAGCTATCGAGTCCTCACACGAAAGAAAGAGACGGCGATAATAGAAGCGAGAATGAGCTATTCCATTTCGAAACGGATAAAGATAGATTGCCAAGCAGAAACAGTCGAAGCAAGTCGCCCGCAGAATCTTTAGACTCATATACTTTGAATGTTAACCAATCAGAACCGACCAATAATACTCCGTCCCCATCATTCTCTCCACATTCCACTAAAGAATTTATACCAGAAGGTGTTGTCAAAGACATCAGTGTGACAGTAAACGACACAGGAGCGGCTGAAAAGGGTCCAATGTCTCCAACAATAAACATTCCTAAGAAAACCTCAATGTTCACCAGTTACTTGCATTTCGCCGATGAAGACAGCAAGTCATCGGCCGACGACGTCGAAGTACGACAGGAGTCTCTCCCGAGGGATGTTAAATTAGATTTCGGTCGCAGTCGTTTAAAACCGAGTGTTTCTAGAAGCTTCGACGATGCGAACTCAAAGGAAACTCCAACCGATCCTTATAAAATCTCTGAAGTTAGTTCGGAAAGTCTATTGTGGCTGGCTAATAGACTAGGGCCGGTGTTGACGTGTAGATACATCACAAGGAATTTGTTGAAGATGCTGACTCTGTGTTACATCGGGAAGGTAAATTTGGTGCCTTGTGAAGACGACGGTGAGATGGACGAGTTTGACGCCATTTCGATAGCGAACAGCCGCGTCGTGGGAGACCGGAATGCTAAACGAGTCATCAAGTGCCTCACTTCTATTGTTGGTGAGTATTATTCTGAAATTTTACTGCCCATAGTCGCTTCATACAGCAGTTTCATAATCTTTATATAAATCTTATAGAATTCGACTTCGACTTCGACTTTATTCGACATCCTCTCGGATACACCTCTTCACTAGAAGAAACAACTTGTCAGACTTTTTCCATCTCATCTCACTGCGGAAGCGCCATTTTGCTCCGCTAGATGGCAGACCAATCGCAATCCCGTAGAAAAGCCTAACATCTATCTATACCTATAAAAGTATAAGGTTAATTTCTCATTTCTTCACAGCAATGTACGGCGAAGAGCTAATCCTGTTCCAGTACCTCCCACACACACGCGAGTTGATCGCGTCGTGTCGCGCGCGCCTCTCCGCGCCGCTAGAGGGCGGGGTGGTGGCGTGCCTGCAGCTCCTCAAGTACCTGCTGCCGCACATGCAGGACGCAAGGCTGATGGAGCAGCTGCAGGTTTGTTGATTAGGTTTTAGGGGTTGACTGGGGTTGTATTGTATTTGTAACCACCCGCAAAGAAAATATGTTAGGCTGTTTTTAATAGCATGCGGATTTGATCACGGCGATAAAATCGCGTCCAATCCCGCGTGCGTGATGAAATCCGCATGGTGATAAAAACAGCCTTACAGTGAGGTGGTAAAATGCTGTAATTCGACTAGTTAACCGGACCAGTCCACCCGGAAAAATAGAGGACAAAAGCCAGTTGAACCACTAGGCCACATGGAAGATCCCTACCACCACCACAGGTTCATTCCACACTCCTTGCAATGTAAGTATGGTGAAGAGCTAATCCTCTTCCAATACCTGCCTCACACGCGCTCACTGATCGCGTGGTGTCGCGCGCGCCTCTCCGCGCCGCTAGAGGGCGGGGTGGTGGCGTGCCTGCAGCTCCTCAAGTACCTGCTGCCGCACATGCAGGACGCGCGCCTCATGGAGCAGCTGCAGGTTTGTGGTTTAAGCTTTATTTAGTTAAATATAGCAGGAGGCCATTGACGCTTGATTGACAGAACCTTATGCCTGTAAGTCTAGTACTAGGTTTTACAATCTTTGAAAACTATAAAAGTATTCGTTTTCTCTGTTATATATATTTATTATCTGTTAAAAGTGGCATGATAGTTTCCGCTGGAGGCGCCACTTTGTATGCGAGAAAACGTAAACTTTTATAGTTTCCGACAATTTAACAAACCTGTACTAGACCCTCTGGTAGGTAAAGTTCGTTTGAAAACCAACAAATGACGGATAGAATGTATGGATTTGACAGCTGTCATAAGACTCATGTACCAGACCACCCGGTAAATAGAGGATAAAAACCAGCAGGTTTGTGGAACAGGTTTTTAGGCTATTTTGTAAAATATAGCAAAATTCCATTGACTTTTCATTGACAGATCCTTATGTCTGGTAAATAAAGTTGGTTTTTCGTTGAAAACCAACAAATGACGGATAGAATGTATGGATTTGACAGCGATCATAGAATTCTTGGACCAATCCACCCGGTAAATAGAGGTTAAAAGCCATTTGGACCACATGTCCACATGATAGACACCACCATAGGTTCTTTCAACATATTCGGGCAATGTACGGCGAAGAGCTAATCCTCTTCCAATACCTCCCTCACACTCGCTCACTGATCGCGTGGTGTCGCGCGCGCCTCTCCGCGCCGCTAGAGGGCGGGGTGGTGGCGTGCCTGCAGCTCCTCAAGTACCTGCTGCCGCACATGCAAGACGCCAGGCTGATGGAGCAGCTGCAGGTTTGTGTTTTTAAGCTAACAGGGGTTGTATTGTAAACTAGCGCAAAGAATGTATACAGGGTGTTGCAAAAAGGATATACTAAGGCGAAACCTACATGTGATGTGCAGCATGTTATATCTAAACCCATTCTAGAAAACTCATTCTCCATAGGTAGTAAAAAGCCATGTGACCAACAAAGTTTCTATGTTTTTTTTTCGCAAATTTTAAAATTTTGATTAATTTTCTGGTTTAGATATAACATGTTGCAGATGTAGGTTTCGGCTTACTATACCCTTTTTGCAACACCCTGTATTACAGTGAGGTGGCATGATTCTGTAATTCGATTAGTTTGCCGGACCTGAGCACACGGAAAAATTGAGGATAAAAGCCAGTTGGACCACATGGCCACCCCAGGTTCACTACACACTTCCAGCAATGTAAGTACGGCGAAGAGCTAATCCTCTTCCAGTACCTCCCTCACACACGCTCACTGATCGCGTGGTGTCGCGCGCGCCTCTCCGCGCCGCTAGAGGGCGGGGTGGTGGCGTGCCTGCAGCTCCTCAAGTACCTGCTGCCGCACATGCAGGACGCGCGCCTCATGGAGCAGCTGCAGGGCAGTGGGACACGGTTTTAAGCTATACTTTGTCAAATATAGCAGGAAGCCTTTTTCGCTTGATTAACAGATACAGATCCTTATGCCTGTAAGTCTAGTACAGGTTTTGTAATTTTAGAAAACTATAAAAGTTTACGTTTTTTTTCTGTCATATGTAACATTATCTGTCAAAAGTTGCATGATAGTTTCCGCTAGAGGCGCCACTTTGTATGCGAGAAAACGTAAACTTTTATAGTTTCCGACAATTTAACAAAGTTGTACTAGACCCTCTGGTAAATAAAGTTCGTTTGCCCTTGAAAATCAACAAATGACAGATAAAATGTATGGATTTGGTAGCTGTCATAGGACTCGTGTTATATTTTAAAAGGTATAAGTATGCTTAATTTGTGTCTGTGTATTTACAAAATGGCGGTAATCGAACAGATGTTTCTACGACTTTAAACTATCAATACTCAAAGGTGTTACTCCATACATCATCATGATCACAACTAGTGTTGCCACGAATAGTGAATTGGCCGAATAACGAATACCGAATATTCGGCGACGCTGCCGGCCGAAGCGCCGAATATTCGGCCGCCGAATATTCGGCGCTACAACCTGTTTTTTTTGTTCCTGGAACTGCTTCGAAGAAGTCGCTACAGATTATATGAGAAATGCTAATTATAAGGAGAGAGAATGCTGTTGCAAACGAGTTGAATTTTTATTTGATAATAGTTCGCCTAGATCGGATGTCCGATCCTTACAAGTGGTGGTCAGCAAACAAAAAACAATACGCGAACCTTTTGAAATTTACAATAACTTATCTGTCTTCACCTGGAAGTAGCGTTTATAGTGAGAGGTTATTTTCCGAGGGTGGTTACAATGAAAAGCGCAATCGTGGGCTACCAAATGCTGAAATGCTCGTTTTTATCCAGCACAACTTAGTACCGATTAATTTTAATTACTAAAATGTTGTGATTTGGAAATAAATACTCAATTTTGATAAAATAACAAGTCATTTTTTACATGATTTACTATTCGGTATTCGGCCGAATAGTGCCGAATACTGAAAAAACTGGCCGAATAGGCCGAATACCGAATAGCTGCCGAATATTCGTGGCATCTCTAATCACAACCCATCACGTCCCCACTGCTGGGGCTCGGGTCTCCTTCCAATGAAGGATGGGTTTTAGGTTACTCCATTATCATCTTCCTAATTAAGTTTATCTTTCACAGGACACATTCCTCAAGTCCATCCTGCACCCGTCGCTCCGCCTGCTCTCCTCATTGGACGGTCGCTCGGCGCACGGCCCCCGGGCTCGCGCCGCCCTTGCACGCAAACTGATCGACGCTACCTACGCTCTAGCCACTAGGATCGGACCCGAGATGACGAGGAGGCATCTGTGTGTGCCTGCGCTACAGAGGTAAGTTATGAAGAATTACAGGATTTTCAAACGGTTGTAAGTTTTAAACACAGCGTCTTATAGCGAGCTCTTTTATAGCTCAGTGTATCTACAAATAAAGTAGGTTACGAACACAAAAAAATCGCACCAAAATTGGTCCATCCGTTAACGGTCTATCTTCATTGGCAGAGCTGTGTTTTAAACGATGTTTTCTTTCATTACAGATTCTTCCTAATATTCGACAAAGCCTGCGGAAAAACGGAAAATTGGCCGAAGCAAGACACTGAAAATAGCGCAGAATCAAAGGTATTCATGCAATTTATTCGTTTGCAATAAAACGGCTCACAGTTACATAGTCATCATATCCAGTATATAGAATGGTCACTGATGATAGAAACTTTGTTGGTCACGTGGCTTTTATAGCGATCACATAATTTTTCGCGAATTTCCAAAAGTCGCCTAACAAAAAATATCCAGAATTACCCCCTGAGTAACCCCTTTCAACTTTTATACCACTATTACAACACCCTATAAACTCCCTCTCCCAGCCAACACCAGAAGACGACCCCAAACTCGAAGGTTTCCTGGAGATCTGCCGCGACGGGTCGACGGCGGAGTGGTCGGTGCGCGACGGCCGCGTGGTCCGCCGCGACGCGTCGCCCGACCTGGCCGTGTCGCCGCCCGAGAGGCCCGACGCTCTGGGGGCCACTGTGAGTTGCTCTATACGTATTTAGGGTTCCGTATAGCACAAGGTAAAAGCGGAACCCTTATTGAATTACTTTGTTGTCCGATTAGGTATTATTTGAATTAGCATAAAAGTTAACGCTTTCTCGCATATAAAGTGGCGCTTCTAACAGAAAGTAACTTGAAACACTAAATGCATAGTCGTAAAGTAATAAAACCAAGGAGGGTTTCTGTATACTTTCTTGCATACAAAATGGCGTCTCTAACAGAAAGTAACTTGAAACACTAAATACATAGTCGTAAAGTAATAAAACCAAGGAGGGTTTCTGTATAGTTTCTTGCATACAAAATGGCGTCTCTAACAGAAAGTCACTTGAAACACTAAATAGTCGTAAAGTAATAAAAGCAAGGAGGGTTTCCTGGAGATCTGCCGCGACGGATCGACGGCGGAGTGGTCGGTGCGCGACGGCCGCGTGGTCCGCCGCGACGCGTCGCCCGACCTGGCCGTGTCGCCGCCCGAGAGGCCCGACGCTCTGGGGGCCACTGTGAGTTGCTGTATACTATTTTTATACTGTATACTACTGTGGCGACATCTATAATGAATACGCGCAAGCATAGAAGTCAAGATATAGATCCTACAAAAGAGATATCCCAATATGGAGGAGCGAAGGTGTTGCCACTCCTCCATTGAAAAGGGAGGATCCTCCGACCAAGCTGGGTGGTTTAGCTTGGTGGGCAACTGCCCGACGGTTACATGTCGGGATTCCGTATATATACTGAGTAGCTATAATTCTTAGATACCGCGATGTAGGATTTGGTATTTTTGCTTTCACTCTTCCCTGCCATCTGTTGGTCGTCCTTGATATCTCTTTTGTAGGATCTATATCTTGACTTCTATGCTTGCGCGTATTCATTATAGATGTCGCCACATCACTCCCCCCCGGGGTGATTGTGGTTACTGTATTATATTTTAAGAGTTTCGTATCTCAAATGATAAAAGCGGAACCGTTATTTAATGACTTTGTTGTCCGTCCGTCTGTCTATTTTTCGGTCAAGACAAGACCATCTGTTATTTGTAATTTGCAAAATAAATACGGTTTCTCGTATATAAAATGGCGCCTCTAACGGAAACTATCCTTAAACTTGGGACAGAAAATGTCTTCCGACACACTATATAGTCGTAAAGTAATAATACTCGTAATAAAACTCTGGGGGCCACTGTGAGTTGCTGTATACGCTTTTAGGGTTCCGTATCGCACAAGGTAAAAGCGGAACCCTTACTGGATCACTTTTTTGTCCGTCAGTCTGCCCGTCTTGTCTTCCGATTCACTTAATAGTCGTAAAGTAGGTAATAAAAACAAGGATTCTATTATACAATAGCACTGGAAGAAATGAATTATGTACCAAAAGTCAAAATGAATGTCATCAATGTTCAGAATGAATAGTTTTGTATCAAATAATATTTTTAACCTCTCGCGAGTCAACGCATCATAAACGGCCTCAGTTTGAACAACCCCATCTTACTTTATAAAAAGATAGACTTAATTCACCAAGGTCCTACCTCCACAGGCGCAAGAAGAGTTGCTAGCGGTATTCAACGAGGAGCTAGCCCACCAGTCCTACACCAGTTTCTGTAAGCTGGTGGGTGCTGATGCCATGGATCGGAGTCTCAAGAACCTAGATACGGTGCAAGCGCTATGCCAGAAGTATGAGAGGAGTCATGCAACTAGGTGACTTTTTTTTACATAAGAAGAATGATTTTGGTTTTTTGACAGTGGAAACAAAAATGATTTCAGTAACAGAGCTGGTAAGAGTGTTGTAATAGGGTTAGGAATTAGGTCCTCGGTACAACCATTTCGATAGTAATAAACTTTGTTGCTAACGTGACTTTTACTATAGGGAACAGTTTTTATTTCCCCGAATTTCCAAAAGTTGTAGAACAAAAGTTGTTCATCATGTCAACCCGAGCTACCCCATTTCGGCTTACTTTACCATTTTTGCAACATGTATATATATATATATATGTATATACTGTATGTGATTGAAAATCTCACAGAAACCTAATCTAATCTTACACGTTCCAGTCCACCAATGAACATAAAGCTGCAAGCGTCCTTCAGCGACGAACCAATCAGCAGGACGATCGACATCGCGCGCCCCGTCGACACGGCTCACATCAGCAGCTCCAACAGCTTCGGCTCCAACGTGACGCTGGTTGGCAACCGTATCGACGTGGCCGGCGACACGGCCGAGGGGCTCGGCTGCGTGCCGAGTCGCGCGTTCAGAGTTGTCGCGCATCAGACGACGGGTGGCGTTAGGAGTAACAGGTGAGTTTAATGGCTGTTTTTAGAATTATTGAGGGTGAAAGTACATACACATCTAGAGTGCAGAGAGTCTAGAGATGTGCAGTACGTCTAGTATAGGTTTTATAGTTTGTCGAAAACTATAAAAGTTAACGTTTTCTCGCATACGAGTGGCGCCTCTAGTGGTGGTTTCTTTGCTTTACTTTGTAAATCACCAATGAGCTGATTGGATCTATCAAATGGTGACATCGAATTGGATCAAACGGGAAGTTTGAAAAAAAATATTACACAGTGGTCTGATTGAATTCTATTCCTCTTTCTATATATCAAGCACTAAATATAATAACAAAAAAATATTCCTCAAACAGGCACCTCCGCGGCGACTGGCTAATCTACTGGGAGCACGAGATCGGCCGCCCCGACAAGGACAACCGATTCAACCTGAAACAGATGAAGCTGCAGACTTTCGTGGGACACACCGCTTGTGTGAAAAGTCTTCACTGTCTGGACAATGAGACTAGCTTTATGAGCGGGTCAAAGGACAAGACTGTCAGGCTGTGGAGCCTGGCCAATCAGGTAAAGTTATTTTTTGCGAACAACCAATCATAGCGCGTTACACGCGAGCCTGGCCAATCAGGTGACTATTGATGATTTTGATTGCATTGATTTTTCTATAAGGTTGCGGTCCCTTTGTTGCGTTGCGCTGCGTCGCGTTGACGCAAAGGAACGGTCATAAAAATGGCAACGACGACGCTGTGACGACGTTAAGCCCCAATGGGACCTCGCCCTTAGCTGAACTATTTATTGTAATACACGTTTTACCCCCCAGGGCGACGGCAACGCGGTAACACAATGCAACTGGACCTACACTGGACACAAGAAGGGCGTGCTATCTCTTTCCTTCCTGGAGTCTCTGCGTCTTGCCGTCTCGACTGACTCGGTGGTTCACATCTGGGACCCTTTCATGGAGAGTGTTGTGTCGCAGGTGCGTTGTTTGGAAATATTATGCATGCTATGGATATCATTTAGGAAGGTATAGGTAATAATGGTCTGGTATAATTTACGGTGAATGAAAACATCGTGAGGAAACCTGTTCATCTAGATTCTACATAATGAAAATACTTATTCTAAAACGGCGATATCACACGCGACCTCACGTGAGTACAAATACACAGCGAAAAGAGGGTGTATCGCTTGTGAGTCACCTCTGACTACCCCTTCGGTGATTAAAGTATGAGCATTATGTTAACTTGAAAATCGGACCAATATTTTTTTCTATATTTTTTTTATTTTTATGCCCCTCCAGTTGGACAACATAAAGGCTCCAGTGAGCATAGTGCGAGCCCTGCCCGGCCCCTCCACCGTGGTCATCGCCGCCACCACCGACTGCACGCTCAAGGTGATAGACGCCAGGGCCTGCAACTATACGCACGATTTGAAGGTATGCTTTAAAATATGTGTAATTGTTGTATTGTTCAAATGTGGTATGTGTAATTGTTCTGCTATCAGTCTTCCACTTCAGCTTTAAATCTTCCATCCGTCAAGCATCGTAGATCCTAGATGTTTATCCTAAGTGCATTGTACTCATCCAAAAACGGCGATACGGCTCGCGACCTATCACGTGACTATAAATGTACTGTCGCTGACGAGTCACCTCTGACTACCACTTTGGCGTGGCGTTCTGACGTTTGCCTGAACCAATTTTGACGCGGTTTTAATAAACAATTTTTCAATGTGTGTGTTGTGTTTCCCCAGCTGCCGTGCGGGCCCGGCCTACTAATCCGCTGCGTGTGCGTGTCCCCCTCCGGGCGCTGGGCCGCGTGCGGGCTGTCCAGCGGGCACGTGGTCGCGCTGCACACTGCCACCGCGCGCGCGCTCGCCACGTGGCGCGCGCACGACGCCGAGGTACTGTGCACACCCTGTAGATACTAGTGATTTGGAAAGTGTCAGTTAAGTTTGTATTGCCTCGCTTTGCTAAGTTCTGTAAGCTTCAGGGTATACAGGATTTAGATGTATGGCCTCGCTTCGCTCGGCTCTTTACACTTTAGGGAATCCCGGTTAGGTTTGCGCTGCCTCGCTTCGCTCTGCGCAAAAATACGGGGTTGGTGTGAATGGCCTCGCTTCGCTCGGCTCTTTAGGGTTTAGAAAATGCCGATAAGGTTAGGCTTTAGGGAATGCTGGGTTGAGACATATGGCCTCGCTTCGCTCGGCTCTTTACTGTTTAGGAAATACCGGCTAAGTTTGTATTGCCTCGCTTCGCTCGGTTCTCAAAGCTTGAGAGTATGCAGGGTTGAGATGTATGGCCTCGCTTCGCTCGGCACTTTGCACTTTAGGGAACCCTGGTTATACATTTGACAGATAATGTATGCAAATGACAGAAGAAAATACCATCGCTCTTACGGTGAAGGAAAACATCGTGAGGAAACCTGCATATTTAGCACATCTAGATAATAATATGTGAACCCACCAACCCGCAGTAGACCAACGTGGTGGGAAATGGTCCAAGATTAGGAAGGCAGTTTAGACCTTGGTGATATGTACAAAGATTCCACTCGAGAGAGCCAGGTGCAGGTACTTACACCCCCACAGAGAATAGAATAGAGGACAGAAGAAAACCTAAACTTTTTTCGTTTTCATAAATTGCTAAATCCACATTAGCGATTTGCGTAGGTTCTCTTATGAGATTGTATCAGGGGTATTGTTCTAGGTCCTGAGGCTGGCGACGGTAGACGACCACCGCATCCTGAGCTCGGGGCTGGACCAGACCACGGCGCTGTGGCGCGTCGACGACGGGGAGCTCATCGCGCATCTCAAGTTAGTACTCCGAGTTGCACTAATATCAATTTTACTAAGCTGGTAATATACCCACATATTATTATGCCCTCATCTCTAAAATGTGACTACAAAGATTAGAATGTGTGCCTTCAGAATCGCTTCCAATAACATGATAAATAATCTGTATAAGAGAAGCGCTGATAATTTCAAAGATAGCAGAAAATATTTTTTATCCTATAGGGAAAAAGGTATCGTATTACTACGAATTTAATATCTGTGGAGCCGCAGGTATTTTTTTCTCGCGGCTTCGCAGCCTTGACTACTTTAAATAAAGCACATCACTATCAGTGTATTCATCATCACCCCTACTTCCTGTGCAGGGGTACCTCGGAGCCGGTGCACTGCCTGTCGGTGCACCACAGCGAGCTGATCACGGGCACCACCAACAACCGCATCGGAGTCCACACCGGCCTGCACCACGACGCCTCCTTCTCCAGCACTAAACTCAGGTGACTAGTGTTGCTAGTGTCATGTGTCACCTGCGCAGGGGTACCGCTGGTAAATTCATAGTATAGTGTGGCCATTAGTGCTGTGCACTCCCTGAGGCGGGCGCGGCGAGGTGCGGGGCGAGGCCGCCACGAGAGTGACAGAGACAGAGATAGAGTTGTATTGCTTTGTGGTTGCAACAGAGCGCTACTGCACCGATTCCCCCCCTCTGTCTCGCCGCTCGCATACCTCAGGTAGTCACACTATACCTACTTCTTCTTCTTCTGGTGCCGTCTCCTATCGAAGGTTGGCAATCATCCTGCTGATTTCCGTCTTGGAGGCCGCCGCACGGAACAATTCTCCTGTGCTCAGCTGGAACCACTGGCGTAGATTTTGCAGCCATGATGTCATTGGCCGCCCAGGCCTCCTCCTGCCTTGTATTTTCCCCTGTGTTATTACTTGGAGGAGTTCGTACTTGGGGTTTCGCATTATGTGGCCGAAGTATTCCAGCTTGCGTCTTTTTATGGTATTCAGTACCTCTGTGCCTTTTTTATTTAATCTTTGAAGGACTGTTACATTCCGAACCTTCTGGACCCACGATATTTTGAGCATTCTCCGGTATATCACTATACCTACAGTCAGTTATTACTAAGTTCTCCTTCCAGGTCGGAGAGTCTGAAGGGCGTGCTGTCGAGCATGGCGGTGCTGCCGCTGAACCGCCTGCTGCTGCTGGCCAGCGACAGCGGCAACATCAGCCTCATCTGCTGATAGTTTCAACTAACCGGTGGTGACTGCACGGTAACATATTTTACCAATAACAATGGGTAAAATATGGATTAAATACACATTCAATAAGAAGACGTCAGGGGGGTCACGTTGTATAAATAAAATCTTTGATTATACATTAATTTAATTGATCCGAGAAGCCCGCATATTAGATAGCATTGACCTAAATATACAAATTTATGAACAAATATTTTATGATTGCAATAATAGATCTCTTATGGTTAGATGAAATGCCTCGTAATAAATTAATGATTTGTATCAATATGATAGAGCATAGGTATAACATTCCGGATAATTTGATCTCGTTTTCATAAAATTCGTAAAATTACTTTAGGCTATTCTATTTAATAAATATGTCCATTAAAAGTATCATTCCACTTAAAAAAGACAAGTACAGTAAAGTACAAAGAAATGGAAACCAAAGTTAGATTACATTAACACGACGCATTAGCAATTGTTATGGGTATTGTAGAGAAATACAATTTTTTATTAAATTATGGCACAGACTTGATCTTGATCCTTATTAGTATGTAGATATTTTGTTCGTTTAAATGAAAATATTTCTACATGATTTTATCAAAGCTTTGGTTGAATGCAATTGGTAGGTCACCACATTATATAAGTTACATGCGCTTTTTAAATTGAATGTCTCAAAAATCGGGTATTTTTTGCATTGCAAATTGTATTATCTGTACCTGTATAGAATCATGTAAATCATGTTACATTAAATTCTATATTTTATCTATGTAATAAAATTATAAAGCTTATAAGTAGGTGTAATCCAGTAATATTTTCGCTGAACAACATGAATGCAAATAAATATTTGAACAATACATTATAAAAGACGCTACATTATAAGAATTTATGTGGATAGATAGTATGTTCCTAGTTTTTTACAATTTAAGTAATATCCGATTAATATGGCTTATTATTGAAACTGTTGAATATTGTTCCAACAAAATGAAAAAATCAATGCACTCAAAATGGCTTTAAATTTATAAAATTTTACTCACTTAGCTTGTAGTCTTAGGTCTTTTAGTGGGTAGGAGTTGTTTACGGTTGGTTATTAGAGTTATCACAACATAATATATTCATTTTACTTATTTTTTTAAATCCAGTCACGCCTGTCCGTGCCAAACCACACAAAGACCTTCTATTGAAAAAAAATGTACGTTTAATAAATTTGACCACTCTAACAGTGTAAAAGCAGCCTGAGTGGGGTCAGGTTTGTCTATAGTCCGCAACAGATGATATTTAAATCTCTTATTTTGTAAGTATAAATGCATATTACGTCGTTATACCCACTGAATGTATATTATCTGTATATCGGGATGTATAGTTGTAACATACAATGAATGTAAAAGTAGGATATTTTTTGTAATAAAAGTATTTTCTAGACTGAGATATTGTTTTTTTATTTAAGTATCCTTTTACACGTCTAGGCTACCTACTTGATCATAGCTGATAGATTGTTGATATTTTACAGTCAGTAAAAGAGATTATAATATGTAAGTATCCACCCCCAAGGCAAACCCGAGAGACTTCACATGAGAGAGTGTGTTTTACTTTAATTCATCTAATCTAAATTATTGGCTCTTCAAGTTCACGCAAAAACATGTAAACTTCTCAAAAACCAAGAGAAGAATCTGATTCTCTTTGACTTGTCATATTCTTCGTCAATGACAGAAAAACACAAAAGTTTCGTTTCGGTTTCGCATGAAATAAAACCTAACTATTGAACACAAAATTATACCTACTAACACTTGAAGAAAGCGTCCATCATGCCTGCCGAGATGAAGCGTCGCACGTCGCTGGCGGGCGGCGGCGGCGTGTCGCTCATGAAGCTGCACGCGGCCGAGTCCCGCGCCGCCGAGCTCACCATGCTCAAAGAGGAAACCCACACCGGAGACCACTTCCTCACCCCCGCGCAGCTCGAGCAGGTCTACCGCACCAGCACCACTCACGGCCTCACGGACGACCTGGCGCAGGAGAACCTCGAGCACTACGGGCCCAACCAGCTCAAGGACGTCAAGGGAAACTCCTACCTCAAGATCCTCAGGCACAACCTCTGCGGCTGGTTCCAGGTCGTCCTCTGGATCGGCGCTGCCCTCAACTTCGCTGCCTACTTCTTCGCCGACTACCTCGAGCCCAAGAAAAAAGGACCGCATTCTACTAGAGAGTATCTATACTTGGGTATAGTTATTACGCTGACGGTGGTGCTGACGGGGCTGTTCGGGTTCTACATGGAGGCGCGCAACATGGCCGTCATGAGCGGCTTCGAGAAGCTGGTCCCTCCACACGCTACGGTTATCCGCGACGGAGTGAAGAAGCCCATCCCGAACAACGAAGTCACAATAGGAGACCTGGTGGAAGTGCGGGCGGGCGACGTGGTGCCGGCCGACGTCCGGCTGCTGACGTGCACCAACCTGGCCACCGACATGTCGTCGCTCACCGGCGAGTCCAAGCCCATCACGCACGTGCCCGAGTGCACCAACGCGAACCCCATGGAGTCCAAGAACATGTGCTTCTTCAGCTGCCCCGTGACGGAGGGCTCCGGCCGCGGCATCGTCGTCGCCGTCGGGGAGATGACGCAGATCGGGAAGATAGCCGGACTGGTCACCGGCCTACAGAAGGAAAAAACTCCGATAGAGAAAGAAATAACTCACTTCATTAAATTAATTTGCGGCGTTGCATTCTTCTTTGGTCTGCTGTTTTTTTTAATGGTTTATTTCATCCAAGGAAATATACTGTCAGCGTTTCAGTATATGCTGGGAATAATATTAGCGAACGTGCCGGAGGGGCTGATAGTGACGCTGACGGTGTGCATGACGCTGTCCGCGATGCAGCTGAAGCGCAAGAACTGCCTCGCCAAGACCCTGCAGGCCGTGGAGACGCTGGGCTCCACGTCTTGCATCTGCTCCGACAAGACCGGCACGCTTACCAAGAATCAGATGACCGTGTCGCATCTCTTCTGTAACTGGATGATCTATGACAAAGCAGATAATACGCATGTAGCAGAGCCGACCTACACTACCCTCTGCAAAGCTGCTTCGCTCAATCTGCGCGCCAGCTTCACATATGACACTCTCTCTCTTCCAATAGAGAAGAGAAAAATACTCGGTGACGCTTCTGAATCTGCTATTCTTCGCTTTATGGAGATAAACCGCTCAGCCACCAAGGTACGAGAGGACAATCCCAAAGTAGCAGAAATACCCTTCAGCTCCAAGTACAAATACCAGGTTACAATCCACAGGGAGCCCAGCAAAACCAACTACTTGATCATGAAGGGTGCACCCGAAATTGTACTTGATTACTGCACCAAAGTTTTAGCCGATGATGGTCCAATAGATATGACCGTGGAAATAAAAAGAGATATCAAAGCTAACTTTATTAAGCTGGCTAACATGGGCGAGCGTGTGATCGGATATGCCGATATAAAACTAAGCGCGGTGGACTATCCTCTGGGGTTTCCATTTAATACACAGCAACGCAACTTCCCTCTTGAAGGAATGACTTTCATCGGAGCTATATCCATGATTGACCCTCCGCGAGATGACATTGAAAAGTACATAGCGCTCTGTCGGGACGCAGGAATCAAGGTGATAATGGTGACAGGCGACCACCCAGTCACCGCTCTAGCGATCTCTCGTAAGTGCGGAACTATAACCCACCCCACAGCCTACGACTACGCTTTTGAGCATCATATTGATTTATCCGATATTCCACCACATGTAAAGGCGCAATTTAAATCTGCAGTAATTACCGGAGATGATCTTCGTAAAATGACCGGAGTTGATTTGAAAAAGGCCCTATCTCAATATCAGGAGATAACGTTTGCAAGAACAAGTCCACAGCAGAAACTCATAATAGTAGAAACGTATCAATCCCTGAAGCATGTTGTGGCAGTCACGGGGGACGGAGTCAACGACTCTCCGGCTCTCAAAAAAGCAGACATAGGTATAGCCATGGGAATAACCGGGACGGAAGTCTCCAAACAAGCTGCCGATATGATCCTTCTGGATGATAACTTTGCTTCCATAGTGCTCGGCATAGAGGAGGGAAGGAGAATATTTGATAACCTGAAGAAGACAATCGCATATACGCTAACGTCGAATACTCCTGAAATGCTTCCGTTTGTGATGTACGCTGTGGTTGGGATGCCCCTGCCGATGACGCTGATGCTGATACTGGTGATCAACGTGGGCACCGACCTGTTGCCGGCCATGAGCCTCGCATACGAGGCCTCCGAGGAGGACATCATGAAGATGCCGCCACGCAAGCCCTCGGACCACCTCGTTAACAAAGTACTCATTTTCATGGCCTACTTCCAGGTCGGTATGATCCAGTTCTTTGCCGGCATGTATGCTTACTTCGTTGTGTTTGCCCAATACGGTTTCTACCCGTCCAGTCTGATGTTTATTCGTTCGGCTTGGGAAAACGACGAGCTATCAGTGAAGGATACTTATGGCCGCATGTGGGTTTACAATGATAGGAAGAATGTCGAGCGTCGCGCGCACACAGCATACTTTGTAGCCGTGTGTTGGACGCAGATTTCTGACGTTATAATTTGCAAGACGAGGAGGGTTTCTATTTTGAAGAAAGGTATGAATAATACGGTTTTGAATGTGAGTATTGTGGTAGACGTGTTGCTGGCGGCTGTGGTGACGTATGTGCCGATATGCAACGAGTTGTTCGGCACGATGCCCATCAAGTGGCATAGCTTCTTCCACGCCTTCCCCTTCTGCGCCCTCATGATCCTCGGCGACGAGCTCCGCAGATACATCATCAGGAACAATTTGTCTAAATGGGTTGAAGAAGAAACGTATTACTAGCATCTATTACGTTATAACTGGGTTCGGTTATGAATATGATTGTTTAATTTATTTATTAAGAAGAATGAACTTGTTTTAACTGCCTTAAATAAACCTTTAAGATTTTATGTCCTAGCTTGGTGATTTATTTAATTGAAACTAGAGCAAGATTTGAGATATGTGTGCAAAGACACACGTAGGGCGCGGCCGATATGAATTTCAAAGCTAGTTGTGTGCCAGTAATGCTGGCCTAAAATGGCACTTTAATTGCACTCACACAAAAAGTGTATTATCTGTCTGCGTTTAAACTTACTAATGAAATTAAAATATCAGTATAGGTACCTATATCGAGATTCAGACTAGCTTTAATTTTGCAATGAAATAGGTAAGTACCTAGTAGGGCGTGCAAAACCGGAAGGTTTTCAAAACCGGTTTTGAATTTTCGGTTTTCAGCCTCAAAACCGGGTAACCGGTTTTTCACCGGTTTTGATATTACTTAAATATTTTTTGTCATACAGTACTAATTAAACAAGGAACCCATATTCTTAGATAGAGATATCCACAAAACATACGAACAAAATATATTTTATGATATACTTACCTATTTTTAATCAACCATATGACAAATTAATAATTTAGTGAACAGGAAAAAAAGTTAAACAAGAATTATCATAGTACTTACTGTTATCACATCTAAAAAAAGTGTGTGGCACCTTAATGGTGTTTTTATATCGTTCTGTTATCATCAATAATTGTATATTTGAAACATACAGGCAGATTTTGAAAAAAAAACATTTATCGTCTGATTCTTACGACCACTCTATAGTAGCAGTAAGATGATGAATGTTTTTTTGATGTATTACAGATTTTTTCATATCAACGCAACGAAAGAAAGCCTAACTCATTGATGGACACGACTGCATTTGATTTGACGTCCTCAACACTTCATGAAAAAAGTCCATAACGTCGAATGCAGTCCCCGCACTTGGCCTAATTATATTTTCAACAACGGTCAATGCAGTCCTGTTTTACCTAGAGTTTGTGTGAAGACCACCTTGTTGTGCTTTATTGGGCCAGATTTCAACGTTATAATTATGTGCACCCAGAGTACCTTTTTTTCACACAGCAATAAGTTTTCATACAGCAAAAAATGTGAACTCAAACGCACACATCGGTCACTGACGTCGTGTTTGCTTTACTGCGCCTAGGCAGAGTGCCGGCATGTGCACCAGAAAATCGTCACTCAATTTCCATACAATATTTTAGTGCTTTTTTATGAGTTTCACCATTAATCTAGTGTCCATCAGTGTGCCAACCGATATACAAATTCTTTTATTTTTAGAGTTTATGGGTTCAACTTCTAATGTATGTAAAAAAGTATATAAAAATACGATCAAAATCGGTGAAAACTCGGTTTTCGGTTTCCGGTTTTGAACTCTCAAAACCGGTTATGAAAAACCGTGATATATTGTCCGGTTAACCGGTTTTCCGACTAACCGGTTAACCGGTTTTGCACGCCCTAGTACCTAGGTGTTCGTAGAAAATTTGTCTGTCATAGAGCTACACTTGCTAATATAAAGAAACAGTAATTTGCCGATTAAGATAATTTTATATTTCTTCCAAAAATAACATAGATTCGCCAAATCGTATCGTTAACAATAAATACAGCAGTCCTAGCCCCCACATACTTTCAATACCGGAATAGTGCTTGACCGAATGTGGCCGACCCTACATGTCTTAACTAAAATATGGCCTACGTTTAGGCCCTAGGTAAGTACTAACGTGTGTTACTTATCTAGAGCATGTGTCTAGAACAGCCAGCCTAGTGGCATTTGTTCCCACCAATACTTGAATACATAAGAACAAGTTTGAAAGCCAGTATGGATATCGGTTAAAGTACTGAGTGTAAGGTTTAGGGACCTATATGTGTTGCGTGGGTGTATGTCGTTTTGGTGCGATATTATTTATTAGTATTAGGTACTTACATGTATGTGATCTCGGCGCGGCGTAAGATACTTAAAATTATCAGTATTTGCGTTAGAAACTAAAATTAACAAATTTCATGGAAAGGAATGTAACCGAAAAAAAGTAGCTATAGTTATGTATTACTATTAATTACCAAGTACCTATGCGATAGTACCTCCTAAAGTCTGTGGTTAGGTGCATAGGTTTAAACATAGTTTATCTACCAATTATTATGGTTTGTATGAACCACTTATTATCATTGTTGGCATGGCCTGCTGACAATCACCTTTGAAACCGGCGTAAGTTATGGAGATTTAATGACGCTGTGATATAATGCCCCTTATTAGTACAAAACTAATGACATAACATTATCTTCACCATCCGACGACCCAGCTGCTAGACCGCATTGAGTCCTAGGTCTGGTCCTAGGGCGACATTTTTACGATAGCCACGCCAATACGCCTCGCTCCAAATACTGAGAGAAAAAAAAACTATTTACCAATGAATGGACCCCGTATATCTTGCAGCCGGCCTTTCATTACCATAATGCGTCGCAATTAGACACCTAATTATCGTATCTTGAACGACGATGCAGGGCAGCACTCGGGCCTGAATTACTAGAAGAAATCTTACACATAATACAAAACTCACTGGAAAGTAGTTATATACTGTGTTACCCAAGGGTTGAAAGCCGGTTATTTTGATATTTTGTTCATGCCTCTTTTCGGAAAATTCTCACCTGCTTTCAGAGCAGGGTGATGAAAAAGCTAATATCTAGTATGCACCGAAGACCCGAATGATAATGATAGACTTTATAGCTTTACCTCTATTACAAGGAATGAAACTGAATATGTGCTTTCATATTAAGTTAGATGCGAAAGACCTAACTACATCACTGTTTATATACATTTGGTGCTCTTAAGATATGCAATAAATGTTGATTCAAATGTCTCAGCTTTTCGCATAATAAGTAAATAACGAACTGCGAACTAATTATCTAGGTTGATTAATATATATCACATCTTATTAAAATTATTTTATGTATGGTATAGGTTGGTACTTAGCTAATGAATTAAGACTATACTCGTAATTAAATTCTTAATTGATGTAAACATAAAGATACCTACCGTAATTATGTACCTATATACGTACCTAGCTCCTAATACTAACTAAAGCTCCTAGTCCTAACCTAACGCCTCTAGCTCTTATCAGATTTCAAAAGCTGTCGCATATAAAATAATGGGCTAAGCTTTTACACATGTCAACCAACCGTAATACTGGCTTATTTAGTCATTGCATCATTGTACTATTTTACAAGTAAATTACTGTTAAATTTGATGTTAGCATATAAGTAATCATTAAGTTATTGCAATCGTCTGACTATCAATTTAGGTAGCTAGGATCATTAATATTGGTTGAGTGCCCTGTTAGATAGGTACTTACTTACATAGGTTAAAGCAAGTAAGATAGATCTAGTATGTGGGTTAGGTATGATTATATTGACGAATTGATTAATTAATCTTTACTCGGTAGACACATACCACATATCGGTAATTAACTCACCCTAGTCTCTGAGGTAACCGAAAGAAAATTGGTACCAAGCAAAAGTACCTACATATACCTACTCGTAAAATATAACGACTTTATTGCATGAAGGGAACCTGTTTGTTCAGTTTTTCCCACGTCCAAGCAAGTCTTAGAATCTGCTACAGTTTTCTGGGAAAATAATACATATCCTTCTCTAGAATGGCCCAACATGACTTGAAATTTGATTTGCGGTGATACAATTAGACCGAGTATGTAGCGTATGACTGCTCGCCGGATTACGTGGGCTACTTGTTTCCTATAAGGGTATATTCTAATTTGCTTACTTAAAACCAGATCAAGGATAGAGCAACTAATGTTAGCATGATGTTTGCATCTGTCTGTAGACGTGTTATTAGTTTAAATTACACTTTATCAAAAGTACATTTGCATGTTAATAATAGATACTTACACCTATGAGATTTATGAAGTTCAGGCAGTAACTACGTAAGAAACGATGTGAATAATGGTTTACAGCACATTAACGAAGCTGAAAAACAGAAAAGCTGTGCACTGTACCTACTGAAACAAGTGCGCATTTCGCCATTGCCCATGACTCCTTGTCTCGGCCCAGCCCCATATCCAACGTCTAACGCAACTTTTCCCAATCAATACGAGCTACACGCATGCGCCCGGTATCCTTGGTTGCGCAACAAATGTGTATCAAGTTTGCGCGCATGGACGCCATTGGTTTAAATAGTGTGCGCCGGCGCAGGCTCGACACACGTGCTCCACACACCCCGCAGTGCGCACGCGACTAACATGATTGCGAAGGTAAGCTTGGAGCTTTTATGTTATGGTTTTGATAAGATAGATTTTGGTGATAAAGAAAATTTGAAGAATAATTGGTGTAATGTAAACCTGTAGTATAGGTACGGTAATGATAACATGAATCGTTCACTCCCTTTTTATAATAAGTCATTCATTAGGAAGTTCACTGATAAATTTTCATCTTGTTTTCCGGGGTATTATAACATGTACAACATTTTTGTGGCACATATCAGCACTCTCACTAAGCTTCAGTAATGCCTTTGAAAGTTTAGTTGTGTTTTTCCCGAACTTCATAAAAATATTTCTTGAATAGCTTCCAAAATTTCTACTTATCACGCCCCGGCGACCTATTGGTACCTACGTCACCAACACAATTGATGTTAACTTTATATTATGTCATACCTATTCATAGATTCTTACACTTATATATATCATACTTGTTCGTAGATTCACTTAAATCTTCTTATACTTACCTAACTTCAACACCTCACCCCCAAAATTCCCCGTCCCTTCCAGTTATTGACGCTATGTTGCGCGTGCGCCGCGGCGCTGGCGGCGCCCGGGATCTACGACCACGTGGGCGTGGCGCCGTACGGAGTCGCGCACTACGGCGTGGCGCCCGTCGCGCACGCCATCGCCGCGCCTATTGTTAAACAGGTGATATAAACAGGGTGTTTGTAGAAGAGTATAGGAAGCCGAAGAGAACACAATTTTTTTCGGTAATTTTTAAAAGCAACGAGTTTGTAATAGAACTGAAGTTGAAGTAGCAGTGGGCCGGCCGTATATGTCGAAGATCTGATGATCGGTGGGGAAAACGAGTTATCGATTAGTGTCCACGAACAGGCAAGCTTAGCGTGGAACGCCCTCCAGCCCGCTGGACGGACGACGACCGATCTTAGACAGTAGGTGGCCGGTAGTGGCTGATTGAAGAAGGGGGAGGATAGCGTTGTGTCGCTGCTTGGGAGAGGTATATTATGTCCCAGTGATGATGATTAACTTAACCTGAGTCACCCCCATTCGCCACACACACTCTACTTCACTTTTACAAAACCTTCTCTTATTAACATTTTAAAAATCCCAGATGTAGCCTTCACTAGTAGGTTATTTCGATTGTACAGTCGTTGTATATGTACTTTTACTGCTATGTAGTAGATTGATATAATTTTAAGGCGAAGCAAAGCTCCCAGAAGGCCTAGTTAATCAAAGAGTTTTACTAATTATGAGTAATGATGTAACACAGGTGGTGCGCGCCGAGCCAGTGGACCCGAACCCCGCGTACAGCTTCAACTACGGCGTGGCGGACCCCGCCACCGGCGACCAGAAGAGCGCCTCCGAGACGCTGCAGAACGGAGTCGTGCACGGCTCTTACAGGTGAGTGTTCTCTACCACCCGGCTGACTAAATAATGACTGACATCGATAAATAGTCTTTTTAAAATTGCACTCTTTATTTTCACGACTTCATCGTTAGATGTAAGTACTGTATCAGGATTATCAACCACTCTCTCATGTATCAGGATTATCCACCATCTCTGTAAGTGGGGCTATACCGTTGGTACCAACCTATGCGACTGTGGTACCGCCCCCCAGACTATGGAGCATTTACTCTCCTGTCCCCTGTGCCCTTCCACCTGCACACGGGAAGACTTACTCCAGGCCAACCAGAATGCTATCAAAGTTGCTTCTTTTTGGTCTGGACAAATATAAAAAATCGCATTTCACTGACACGAAAGAAGAAGATCAACCACTCACGTTTCGCCTCTATAGCCTATTTTTTTTTAAAACGAGTACTGTTTATAAATATCTCTTACACATTTCTGATACAAGAGAGATCCTAGAGATCCTAACAAGGATCAATAGCAACGCAGTAAACAATTTCAGTACCTACTCGTTTGTTAATACTACCTACTACTACTACTACTTCGAGTGACAGCTACTTGTTAGTGATACGCTATAATATGGATACCAGAACCTGCGGCACGGATCCGTTATCGACGTCGATAAACTCGTCTAATGCGCCGTATTTTATAACGTTAATCAAGGTCGATAAGGGGTTTACACGGATTTCGAAAAGGCATTCGACCGTGTGGACCACGACATCCTGCTTGCCAAATTACATTTTTTGGGTATACATGGCGACTTGTTACGATGGACCCGTAGTTATTTGAAAAATCGATCACAGGCGGTAGTGATGGGTGGATTTAGGTCTAATTATGTTAGTATTCCATCCGGCGTACCCCAGGGATCGCATCTTGGACCTCTCTTTTACAATGCTTACATCTTTGATATCCACTTGTGTTTCGGCCCATCAAACCACTTACTTTATGCTGATGACAAAAAAGTTTACCTAAGAATTAAGACCCAAGAAGATTGTATCGCCCTGCAGTCAGAACTTAATAAACTGTTTGAATATTATACTCGTAACAAAATTAAAGTAAACGTTAAAAAATGCCAAACTATAACTTTTACACGAAAAAAAAACCCTCTTTTATTTAATTATAATTTTAATGGCGTTATGATTGAGAGAGTGGCCATGGTGCGTGATCTGGGTGTCTTGTTGGATAACAAATTATTATTCCGTAATCACATTGACTTAATTACCAGCAAAGCCTATAAAAACCTTGGATTTGTTATACGCACAGGAAAATTGTTTTCCCAACCTGAGTCCATCAAAGCACTGTATTATGCTTACGTACGAAGTGTGTTGGAGTTTGCTAGCCCAATATGGTCACCACAATATACCATTTATCAAGATCAAATAGAAAGGTTACAAATGAAATTCATTAAATACTTAAATTACCAAACACGCAATAATTCCCGTAATTATTCACGGGATTGTCACGATTTCAAAATGTTAACCCTGTATGATCGACGCTTACTACTGGATATGGGATTTCTGTATGACATATTACGAGGAAGAGTGGACTGTCCTGAGCTACTAGCAGATATAACATTTAACACACCACAATACCGTACTAGACATACAGCAATATTTGCTCCCAGGGCTCACACCACTAATTATGGCCAAAATGCAATTATGACCCGTCTACTTCGTACTTATAATAACGTGTTTCAGGATGCTGACATTTTTCATAATAATAAACTTTCTTTTAGATCCCATGTAGTGCAAATAATCGGTGATAAGTCCGAATAGTCCGGTGGTATTGTCATATTGAATACATTTACTTTTATATATTTTATATTGGGCGTATATATATAATCTATAAACATAGTATGCACATAATAATATGTATAAGAATTTAAATAATACTGCTTGTTATATGGTTTTACATAAGTAAGATTTTACATATTTTACCCTCAAATTCATAGACACTATTGTAAATTTACAACAAGGTTTAAATTTAAGTACCTTGAATCGTACTAGTGTCGACTAGTTTCGACTCTTTACGTCAGTCAAAAAGTTAAATCTCGTATATCACAACGTTAATTTTAAACTTACTTTATAGTATCTAAAATCACTATGAATTTGGGGGATAGTCTTCAACTTACTTCTTTTTGCTTGTTTTTTTTTTCTTCAGACTATAAAATTGTATAATTTTCAGTTTTACAATGTCATTAAGTCACTGTTTTATCTTAGTTAAAATTAAGTGCCTAAATTAGAAAAATGTGAAAACCTGTTATTCGCTTGAAATGTCATATAACCCCCATGTAACATAAACTTGTATTTTGCTGGTTGGTTTTCCAAATATAAATAAATAAAATAAAATAAAAAATAAAAGGCATCCGTGCAGTGGCGACAGGCTTTTGGCGTCTAGTGTTAGAATTAATTCCAAAATTCTACTCCCAATAATTTTATTTCCTCTGTGAATTACAACGAGATTCTGTTATCCTCAGCCTGGTGGAACCTGACGGTCACGTGAGGCGGGTGACGTACACCGCGGACAACGTCAACGGATTCAACGCCGTCGTCGAGAGGACGGGAGGAGCTCATGCGGTAAGACATACCTATGTAAAGCGCTATTTAGCTATAAATTTTAGCACTAGATAGAGGACATGTTCAGGCTTATATTAACAATACTTGTAACTTTGGTAAGACCCCATTGGTGCTTTGTCCTGCGTTGCGTCTCATCGTCCCAAAGGAACGCACTCATTTTTATGACAGTTCCTTAGGGATGATGCGACGTAACGCAGCGCAACACACCAATGGGGCCTTTACCAAAGTTATAGCGCTGCGAGATGCGAAGCAGCACGTTTACGTGTATTAGCACATGTGCTAACATTAATATTCAGCAAAAATCATTATCCATCCACCAGGTGGCAGCACCAGTAGCAGTGGCTCCGGTGGCGAAGGTGGTGGCCCCCGCGCCGGTAGCGGTGGCTCCGGCGTACGCTCGCTACTCGCTGCCCGCCATCAGCCACGGCGGCATCATCAGCCACGGTGGCCTCGTAGGCCACGGCGTCGTCAGCCCCTGGGGCTAAATACAACCTCCTTGGCACATTAGAATAATAATTTTAAGAAGATATTTTTTCTTATGTGCCAGCCCTCACCCATAACTAACCTCCTTACTGCTTATCGAGACCACGTGGGCTCAGAAGAATTTCGTCGACGGCTTTGTCTGTGATAGTTTAGAAACGCTTAAAGGTACGAGTTGTTGTTTGGAGTATTGATCGGTTTCGCAGTTTCCGGACGCTGTCTTGATAAGCAATATGGCGGAACAACCTCGGACCTCGCCAGTTGGATGATTGAGAATGTTTTTATTGATGCTTACCTATAATTTATTATTGTACTGCTGACTGTTGCCTAACGGACTTGATTACGACGCGTTCTTACTTTTATATTTATGTACATGTAAATATATTGTACTTATAGTTCGTAAATAAATGCAAATTTTGCGGTTTATTTCGTGATTTTATTTATTTAACTAGACGTTAATGCTGCTATACCTCTCTGGATATTTTATGTCTTATGATACCTATCTGTCATAATTGAAAAAAAACTTACAATAAGTATTATATTCATTTCGCCACATTTAACACATTCACCATAATGAGATTAATGACTGCGACTTTGCGTCCATTGTTTCAAAACTAAGTAGAGCGGATCGGACCGTATATAGGCCAACCACAGTGCTAAAAATATCCCCGCTTTACCGATACAAAATTCATTCCAACACTTTTTACATTTACAAAAAACCTCAACAGCAACATTACAATCACACAGCAATCCTATTCTGCTGCGCCCACTTCGTGATGGGCTTCACGATGTGCTCAGCTCTGGGGTGCGCCCTCGGCCCCCGCAGCAGCCCCAGGGCTTCCCGGAGCTCGGCGGCCGCGCCCTGCTTGCCCGCGGCCGCCATCTGCGCGCATCCGCACACCGCTCCGCGCAGCCCCTCCCACATCTCTGGACCGCCGTCGAGTCTACGGATGTGGTTTTTTTTTAAAAATACATTTATTTATAATTAAAACTTAGGCTAATACATTTTTTTTCTGCCAAACTGCGTAACAGTTTGTTGGCAGGCAGGTGGAGGGATTGTTTTTGAGTACAGGGGTCTGCAAAAAAACCTGACCCCGTCGAACTAGCAATGTCACTCTAAGAAGGGTCAAGCATTTATTACTCTGTCACCAAAGGCAATAAGGCAATGTCTTACAGATAAAACACTATCCGAACACAATCACGAGTGGCAAAACCGGGTAGACTGTAGGTAGACAAACTAAAGCGTTCAGTCCATCACACAACTATAAATTTACACGCTACTTACTCAACCTGTCCCGTAGTAATAAATAATAATATATCATTGGTAGGATTAATAACAGGACACTGTTGCGTGAATAAACACTTATATACCATAGGTAACTCAACTAGTCCCTTATGTAGGACATGTAAGGAAGTAGATGAGACGGTTGAACATATTCTGTTAGCTTGTCCACCTACTACAGAAACAAGATTATCTATTCTTGGACCAACAGAGCGCCTATCTCAGCTATTGCAACACCCAGGCTTGCTACTCCAGTTTACTCGGGAGCTAGGCTGGCTGAGCTGAAATCAAGGGGATATGTACAAAGGTTCCACTCGAGAGAGCCACGTACAGGAACTTCGCCCCCTACTAGAATAGAATAGAAGGGTCAAGAGCTTACACAATTATACATACTAAGCAAGATACAAGACCTCTTGTGTGTTGGGGTAATAACCGCTGTACCTTGGTCGCTTGTAGATAATATTATATAGGTATTTTATCTCACCTATCGAGCATGTGGAAGGCCTTGGCGGCGACCAGGAACTGCCCCATGCGGTAGCTGTCGTTGGCCACCAGCTGCAGTAGGGCGAAGCTGTCCGGAGTGCCCGCCGACTGAGAACAAACAGTAGAGACAATATTGTCATACAAAAGAGTTCAACGCGTTGCCTTAGAAATGAAAGTTTTTGCAAGATCTAAAGAAAGATGAATGAAACATCGTTCTAGTTTATAATATTTCCCCGCAAACTTCGCTTCGCCCTTAAAGGTTTTTCTGTGGGAATTCCGGGATCAAAATTATAATTAAACTTTCCTCTTAAGCGTCAATACACACGTACCACAACCACACCACGTCGCAGCGACATAATGTGGTCAAGCTGTGTTTACGTGTGAATAGCGTGGCAGCGGCTTTTTGCAGTTGCGTTGTACAAAATGTCGATGTGGTTGTGTTGTCGCTGTCGGTCGTATGCAGTTAATAGGGAAAGGGGGTGGCCGCGGTGCCGCCGCCGCGTGGCGGCGTTGCCGACGTGATTTGGTTGCGATGTGGTTGTGATGTGTTCGTATTACACAGGTGGTCGATGACAACGGCAAAATGTGGCACGTATAAATTGGATTATTCATTTCAATGCAAAATATACGCCCGACCACACGGCGTCGTTGTGGTGTGGTTGTGGCTGTGGTGTGGTAGTGGAACGTCTGAATTGACCCTAAGTCACTCTAATCTATTGAAATACCACAATCGCAATAAACTGCATCAAAATCCGCTCTATAGTTGTAAATAATAAATTAAACAGACATAGATATTACAGAGTGATGCTAGAAGGGACTTTGCTTATCTAGTGATTGTGCATTGTTAGTGAAGTGACAGTGATGTCGTCACCATACCTTAACGCAAATATCCCAGGCGTGATCAGCGTCCTTATTCATGACGTGGCAGCGCGCCAGGCACGCCAGGTACGTGTAGGAAGCGCGGATAGTATCGTCCTGGATGGCAAGGAGACACTCCTCGGCCTCGCGGTAGAACCCGGTCGCCACTTTCGCCTGTTGGGGATGGACCGATTGATTTATACTCTCGTAAAAACATAAACAGTTTATTATCTTTATTGTAACAAAAATATACAAGGTGATGTAGTATAATTACTTGGGTAACTTTGTATGTCAGGAATAAGTTTCTTACAAATTAATTGGTAAAAACTTGTTGCTATCTTAACCATTGAAATTGATAAGGCAGAGAGTACATTATTACAGTGTAGCTGTAGCTGTAGCGTGGAGCCAGGAGATAAATATGTACGGTGGCCTGCGCCTAAAAGTATAAAGGCGGAGTCTTAAAAATAGCGATCTCAAGCTCACATGCTGCTCAAGCACATCCACATAAACACCACTGCTACACACATCACACACAACACGTCCCTGGATTTATAACAGATGTAGCTGGTCCCTTCATCATCAGGGATCGCTATTTTAGAAACTCCGCCTGTATACTTTTAGGCGCAGGCGACCGTACTATGAATTACGGTGAACAATAAGCTTCCGGTTAATGGTACCGCACACAGAGGCACATGTCCAATTCTATTTTGAATTCCTCCAGTTTCAGTCTCTCTCACTATTACCCGTACCATCCACCTAAACACATTACTCCCAAACCCACCCTAACCTGAGCATAATTAAAGTTGAACGTGTCATCGTTGACTCGAAGCTCTTGACGGAGTTGAGGTAGAGCAGCAGCTCCTCGTGCTGCGCGGCGAGGAAGTACGAGGAGGCCATGCACTGGCGGCCCGGGATCGTGTCGCACTCGGAGGGGCCGCCGCGCGGAGGTGAGGTGTCTTCATGTGCGAACTAGTGCACGCGCTAGTCGCTGGTTTAGTAACTAGTCGTGTCGTCGTTTAGCAAGTGATTTAGTTACTAAATTACTAATTACTAATTTAGTAACTAATCGTGTCGTCGTTTAGCAAGTGATCTAAATTAATCATCACTCGACTAAATTACTAATTTAGTAACTAATTGTGTCATAATTTAGCAAGTCATTTAGTAACTAAATTACTTTCACTCGAGTAAATTACTAATTTGGTAACTAATCGTGTCGTCGTTTAGAAAGTAGTTACTAAAATACTCTTCACTCGACTAAATTACTAATTTAGTAACTAAATCCACACTAATAATAATAATAATATAGCCTTTTATTTCCGAAAACTTACAATTAGTAACAAAATAAAATCTTACAAATCTTATAACTACTATTTAAAAAAAAACTTACACTACTATTTACAAGCGTGCAGTTACAGAATGTCTCTGATTTCGGTGTGCCTTACGGCAAAGGCCTCCTCCAACTCTTTCCATTGTTGCCTGTCCATGGCTACTCTTGTCCAGTGAGCTCCTACCGTGAGTTTCAGTTCATCCACCCACCTTCTTGCTTTCCGTCCTCTGCTCCTGACACCATCCCTTGGGTACCAAACTGTCACCTTTTTGCTCCATTTTTCCTTTTTGCATCGAAGCATATGCCCAGTCCATCTCCATTTAAGTTGATCTATACGTGATAGAATATCCGTTAGTTTGGTTTTGTGCCGTATATCTGTACTTCTGACTCTATCTTTTAGCTTCAAACCTAGCATGCTTCTTTCCATCAATTTCTGGCATCTTTCTAGTTTTTCCCTATGGTGTTTCGTAAGGGCCCAGGTTTCACAGCCATATGTGATGCAGGGTAGGATGCAGGTATCAAAAGTCTTCTTTTTGATCTTTATGCTCAGTTCCTTACTTTTCATCACTTCTTTCAGAGCCCAGAACTTCTTCCACCCAGTCGCAATTCTTTTGTCGATTTCCTTTGACATTTGGTCATTTGGTGATATTATCTGGCCTAGATATACATATTCCTCTACATATTCGAATTTTTGTCCATTGTTTGTTATGTCTATGGGGGTTGAATTTGTCATCATTTTGGTCTTAGTTAGATTAATTTCTAGACCCACTTCACTGCTTCTGCTTATCAAGGTTTGTATCATGTATTCCAGTTTTCTTGGGTCTTCCTCCAATATAACAAGGTCATCTGCAAATCTTAGGTGATTCAGGCGTGCTCCGTCTATGTTCAGCCCCAGATGATCCCATTCCAATTTTCTGAACATTTGTTCAAGCACAGCTGTAAACAGCTTTGGTGATAGTGGGTCACCTTGTCTGACACCTCTTTCTATAGGGAAAACGTCCCCTGTGGTTTCCAGCCTAATACTAGCCTTGCTTTCTTTGTAGATGTTTTTAATGATATTTATGTAGGTGCATTCGATTCCCTGCTCTCTTAGGCTTAGCCATACATATTCATGTATGAGGCTATCAAAAGCCTTGGAGTAATCTATAAAGGCCAGGTAGATGGGCTTGTTGTATTCATTATATTTTTGTATGAGCTGTTTTATTGTGTGTATATGGTCGATTGTGCTGAAGTCTTTTCTGAATCCTGCCTGTTCCACTGGTTGGTTTTCATCGAGAATGTTTGATATTCTGTTTAGAATTACTTTTGCAAAAACTTTATATACATTTGAAATCAGGGATATGGGTCTATAATTTCCCATATCGTCTTTTGGACCTTTTTTGTGTATAAGTATTATGTGTGATTCTGCCCAATTTTTTGGGATAATGCCTGTATATAGTGTCTCGTTAAAGACCCGTGTTAGTAGCGGGCTTAACTCATTGATTGTTCCTCTCATTAGTTCGTTTGTAATTCTGTCTGGGCCGGGAGCTTTTTCCATTTTTTGACTATTTATAGCTTTTTCTACTTCGCATTGTAGTATTTGTGGTATATTTACAGTATCTTGGATTCTATCATTTTCCATAGCTTGTTCTTTTTCAGGCAGGAGTGATGGTGGTTCATCAGAACTGAGTTTTTGGTATAGTGATCGATAATAGTTAGTTGCAATATTTTTAATTTCAATGCGAGACGTTGTTGTCTGTTCTTTGTCTTTCATTTTTGGTATCCATTCTTTCCCCTTTTCTCTAAGTTCTTTGAGCGCCTTTCTTGTACCTCCTGTTTTGATGATGTGATCTTCTAGGGTTTTATTTCTTCTGTTTATTCTGTCTTTTCTCATATTTTCACGAATTTGTTTACTGAGATTAGAAATTTCATTTTGGTTTCCTTTTTTGTCTTTTTTCATTATTAAGTTTCTTCTATCTTCAACCAGTTTTACAGTTTTTTCACTTAAGTAAGTTTTTTTGCTTTTGTCTATTTGTACTACTGTCTGGTTTTTAAGCTTATTTTCTATTTTATTATATTTTTCGTTTAGGTCTATATCTGAGATTACGGCTTCCATCAAGTCTTCTGTGCTGTCTAATGAGTCCTTCTTACAATGGGTCATTTGTATTGCTTTTGGTCTAGGATTTTTTGTGCTCTTTTCTTTTAGGCAGCTTCGTACCATACGGTGGTTGGTATTGAAATTAAGGTTTTGTATTATTCCTGTGTCGCTAAATGACCTGACTTTGTTGGTAATTATGTAGTCGATTTCGTTTCTAGTCTTTCCGTCCGGGGATATCCAAGTCCATTTGTTTTTGGGTTTTTTACGGTACATGGAATTAAGAAGTGTTAAGTTTTGCTCTAGTAAGAATTCAGCCAATTTTTCTCCGTTTTTACTCCTTTTTCCTTTTCCGTACTTCCCTATTATATTTTCTTCCCCTGGTAGTCGAGCGCCTACTTGAGCGTTGAAGTCGCCCATGAGCACTATGTTATTTTCCGAGTACTTTTCCGTGATTTCTCTCAGTTTGTCGTAAAAGTTTAATATTTCCGTTTTAGTTGCTTGTTCTGTCGGCGAGTAGATTTGGATGACTGTCCACTTTTTGGGATGTTTTGGTAGGTTGAGATGCAGTAGGGCTATTCTATCCGAGATTCCTTCAAACCCTATAATATGGTTTTTTAGTTTTATCTTTACCAAGAACCCCACTCCTCTTTGACCTGCGACTTCGCCTTTGTGGTACATGATATAGTTACTTCTCTCTTCTATTCCTTCTCCTACTCTCCGCATTTCGCTTATACCCAGAATGTCCCACCTAATGTTTTCGAGTGCTAACTCTAGCTCTTGTAAACTCTCAGGTGTTCTCAGTGTTCTTGTGTTCAGTGTACATAAATAAAGACTACTTTGTTTTTGAATCTCTTTTTTTGTACTGGTTTTAGTAGGTAAATTTGTTGGAGGGTGTTGGTCGAGTTCCCCCACGGTGACCAACCGGCTTGGGGGGTTTAAATTTCCTTGTTTGTTATTGTTTACATTATAAATTTTCTGGTCGGTGTCAAGTATCGCCGTATTTTTGAGTGGGGGCAGGCCGTTGGATTGCTATTCCGGTCCAGTTGTCGAATTGGAATCTAACCTTGGTGCTCTTTGGTTATTATTTTCTGTTTCAACTGGCTTTGTTTCTTTGGATGCATCAGGTTTTGTCGTGTGTTTGTTCTTGCTAAAGAACGTTGTTAGGTTTGCGCTGGTCTTAGATTGTTGCTCATTTTTTTGTTTTTTTCTTGGTTGATTTTTAGATGCCCAGTGGGTAGTTGTTGCCAATGATTTAGATGTTGAGTTTAATTTTTCAGTCTTTTCATTTTCAGGGCTATCCGCAAGCGTTCTCTTTTTTGTTTGATGCGTAATAATTAATCGATCATATTGTATTCTACCTTTATTCCCTTTTTCCAACTCTTGTTTAAGTTCTGCCTGGAGGATTTTCCTTTTTTCTAGTACATCAGGCGGGAAATCTTCTTTTATGTATGCATTTACTGTGTCTAGTTTCTTCTTATTTTGCAGTATTTTAATCTTTTTCCCAAGTGTAGAGAGCGCAAAAACAATTGGTCTAGGACGATCGGTTTTCTTACCCATTCTCCGAACAAATTCTAATTCTAAAATGTTCAGTTTAATTGCCATTTGATTTTCAATGGTTTTTTGTACTAACATTTCTAGTTCTTCGTATGATTTCTCTGATTCTTCTATGCCAAACAAGATTAAATTTCTTTTTCTGACTTCTCGTTCCAGTGTAGATAATCTACTATCGTTTTCAAAATTTTTCTGTTTTAGCTCCTCTACTTCTGTTTGAAGATGTTGGACTTTATCATCTAGTTTTTCTAAAATTTTTGTTTCAGATTCTTTTATATCCTCTCTTATTTGGAGCCTTAGTTCTTGAAGAAGTTTGCTTATTTCACTCATCGCGTTTATTATATTTCCAAAATGCAAAAAATTATTATCAAAAAGCTCTTCAATATAATTTGCTTCGACTCTACACTTCGGATTTATATATCTCTACACATTTGGGGTGACTCTACATAAAATTCGGTGAGACTCTACATTAGATTATGTGTGACTCTACATTTGTTGTCTATGGTTGGCTCTACATAGATGTTGCACCCTCTGGCGGTGAGTAGCAGAATTTCGTCTTGGTACTACTTCTTGTTTTAGTTCGTGCAATCACCAGTAGGTGGTGTAAAACGTGTAAGTGAAACAGCAATTCAAGTTCAAGACTATTTATTATTTATCTACCCACTTATACCCACAACCCCCCTTTTACAAGGCTTTATATAGATATATACCATACTCACACAAAAAAAATTGAAAAGAAAAATTTAAAAACAATACCTAAGTAGGTATAAATATAAATTTACAAAGCATTGTTTAACTTGTATTAATAAGGATAAGTACAGTAGGTACCTTGTAATAAATCTTAAGCTATCAATTTAAGATTTCCAACAGTTTTAAATACAACGTATCAATTTATCATCACGTAGCGTAGTTACGTCGCTTTTATATTGTAACGATAGTAAAGTAGGCAAGAATTAATCATAAATCTTAACTAAGAATCTATATAAATATTAGCGTTACATAACCACTAACACAAAAATACTTATTTAGTTAAAGTTTTGACTATAGTAGGTACTTAATAACATTAACTAAGTATAATTAAAGGTTTACATCTAGGTATGTACTTACTAAGTCTATTACAACACTCATTTAAATTTTGTTTATGTAATTAACTAGGTATAATGTAAGTAAGTACATAATGTTTTAACTTAGGTGATTTATAGTTTAGTAGTAGGTATAAAATAACAGTTAACTCCTATACTCAGAAAATAACAACAATGAATCATCATAAAATAACAGTCGGTATGGCTAGGTACTTGCTATACATAGTTTTTTAGTATATAGGTACACTGAAGGCATCCGTCTTACTTAAGTGTGTGAGTAGCCCCACCGATCAGGACGTCTCACTTCCCTGCCAAAACGAGAAACATATGGTTGACAAACAACATTATTATTAATTGGAGGTCTAGGAGGACTATTCTGGATGACGATATCATCGTAAGCTAATGTTGATTGATCATGGTTTGATCTGTTGGCGTTTGGATTGATTATGAGATGCCGTCGGTTTCGAATCAATCTACCGCCACCATCAATTTGAACCGAATAGGATCTTTTACCCACGTATGAAGTGATTGACCCATCGACCCACTGTTTAGATACTCGTACTTTTACTCTTTGTCCTACTTGTAATGGTGCTAGATCACGTGCTCCCTTATCATAATATTGCTTTTGCATACTTTGCCGTTTATTTAACTCATATGTTATGTTAGTTTGTAGCTTCGGCTTAAGTAACTTCGGAATGCACGGTAATAGCCCCCTCATTTTTCGACTATTTAATATTTCCGAAGGGGAGGCCAATGAACTACTAATAGGTGTATTTAAGTACTCCAAGAGGGCTAATCTGTAATCAGTACTTTCATACCTACATTTTTTCATAATATTTTTCACAGTTTGGACAGTTCGTTCTGACTGCCCATTCGACTGTGGGTATCGAGGGGAAGACGTTACATGACTAAAATGCCATTGTTCCGAAAACTGTCTAAACTCAAACGAACTATACTCCGGACCGTTATCGGTCATGAGAATGTCCGGAACACCCTGTTTACTGAAGATTATTTTTAATTGCTGAATAATTTCCTCTGTTTTTAATGACCTAAGCTCGGCTACTTCAAAAAATTTACTATAATAATCAATAACAATTAAAAACAATTTTCCATCAAAATGAAAAGTGTCTGAACCTAATTTAGACCACGGCCGATTTGGAATTTCGTGTGATATCATAGTTTCTCTCCTGTTCTCGTTTTTAAAAGTTAGACAAGCTTGACACTTACTTATATAATCTTCTAATTGACTGTTTATATTTGGCCAGAACATTGTTTCGCGGGTACGAAGTTTGCATTTCTCTAATCCTAAATGCCCTACGTGTACTCTTTTAAGCATTTCATGTCTCAATGCTTTAGGAATAACAATTCTATTATCTTTCCAGACAAGACCATACGATATCGACAACTCACTTTTAAAACACCAGTACGGCTTGACATAGTCGGGCACATCTTGTTTATTATCTGGCCACCCTTCTTTTATGTATTTAATAACTAGCTGGAGTTCCATATCACTTTCTGTACTTTTTTGCAAAATTATAAAATGTGTATCCGTCAGCGGATTACACGCTGTGACGGCACAAACTTGAGCCTGAACATCAAAATGATCCCGCTCCTCTAACTGCTGATTAGAGACGGGTAGTGGTGCGCGAGATAACGTATCTGCAATGTATAGGTATTTTCCCGGTTTGTACACTAGTTTAAAAGAATACAATTGAAATCGCAGTAACATTCTTTGAAGTCTGGCTGGAGCGCTGGAGATGGGTTTCATTATTATATTTACCAGCGGTTTGTGGTCTGTCTCAATTATCACATCATTTTTACCAAAAATATAACAATAGAACTTTTCACAGGCATAAACACATGCTAGAAGTTCCTTTTCTATTTGTGCATAATTTTGTTCGGCTTTTGTTAGTGACCTAGATGCGTAGCTTACTGGTAAATTATCCTGTAGAATACATGCACCTAATCCATTTTTACTCGCGTCAACTGATATCACCACGGGCTTATCTACAACATAGTATTGTAAAACAGGTGCATCTACTAAGATATTTTTTAAACTATCAAATTCATTTTGATGTTGGTCAGTCCAATGCCATTCCACATCTTTTTTTAAGAGCTGCCTAAGTTCATAAGTTTTGTTTGACAGATTAGGTACAAATCTACCTATATAATTTACTAATCCCAAAAACCTCTCTAAATCTTTAGTATTATCTGGAATTTTCATTTCTTTTATCGCAGATGTATGAGATTCATCAGGATAGATACCATTTTGTGTAAACTTATGACCCAAATATTTTATTTCTGTTAGACCGAACTTGCACTTATTTTTATTCAGTTTCAAATTGATTAATCTGCACCTATCCAATACGGCCCTCAGCCTCCTATCGTGTTCTTGTCGCGTTTTTGCAAAAATCAAAATATCATCTATGAAATGGCATACGCCCTCCATATCATCGAACATCTCAAACATTCTTTTATGGAACACTTCGGAAGCAGACGTAATGCCATACGGTAGTCTTAAAAATTTATACCTTCCAAACGCTGTGTTAAAGGTGCAGAGGTCTGTACAGTCACTACTTAACTTTAATTGCCAAAATCCGTTTTTAGCATCGACTGTACTAAAGTATTTTGCCCCCGATAGTTTTACAGTTATATCCTCTAAGGTGGGGAGACTAAAGTGTTCTCGCTTAATAGCTAAGTTCAAGTCCTGCGGATCTAGACAAATTCGTAGATCACCATTTGGTTTCCTAACTACCGTCATACTGTTTACCCAATCTGTTGGGCCATCTACTTTGGCTATGATCTGTTGTTGTTCCATTTCATTCAATTTATTTCTTAGGTTTTCTTTTATTGCTACCGGTAATTTTCGAGGTGCATGTACTACTGGCCGTACAGTATTATCTATACAAATTTTATATTCTCCAGGCATACATCCAATGCCTTCAAATACGTCAGAGTAATCATTTAGAATACCCGACGTAAACTCATCTTGAGAATTCATAGTAACTGCTAAAGTTAGTTTAATAACACCTAACTCCTGACAAGAATACCTACCTAATATAGGTGGGGACGACACATCTGCAATTATAAAATCAATTATATAGGACTGACCTTTGTATAATACTTTTAAGTTACATCTACCTGTTACTATAATATCGCCACCAGAATAGCCTCTTAACTTCATTGACGTTGACAGAAGGTCCTCTTTTGATAAACCTAGTTGTTGTAAATAACGACTGGGTAAAACGTTTACATCTGCACCCGTGTCTAATTTAAAAGGTATTTCGCAATCATTGACTGACAAAGTTATTGACCAATCACCACAATTTTTATTAAAGTAATAGATTACCTGATCTGGATTTTCATCGGCTTGTACATCATAAATATTGCACTTCCTTGAAAAGTGATTAACATTATTACACTTTAAACAACGTTTGCCGTATGCGGGACACATATTACGTTCATGATAAAATCCGCAGTTTTTACAGTCAGCACTAATAAACGGTGTTTTATTCAGTCTAAATGACGGTGAATCTGGTTGGGTCTGACCTTGGTACCAGCGTGTCGACGAGGGCCCGGCCCGGAGCTGCACAGGGGCGGGCGCACGCGGGCGGCCGGCGCTCGCCCAGGCGGCGGCGGCGCGCCCCGGGCCGCTCCAGCGCCCGCGGGCTCGCGCGCGTCCTCTGCTGCCTCGCTCGTTGTTCCTTGTCATCCAGTAAGCATAGGCCTCATCGGGACTCTGTTCATATTCTTCTACTGCGTATACATCTTTTTCTGTCTCGGTTTTTATCACTCCTACTTGCAATCTTGACATTTGCGCAATGTTACAAATGTCCAGTGACTTTTTTAAGGTTAGGTCAGGTTCTCGTAGTAGGCGCTCCTTCAAAGCTATATCCTTAATTCCGCAGATGAGCCTATCTCTAATTAGATCATCACATAAATCTTTGAACTCACATTTTACACCCATCTTTTTTAGCTCAAATGCGTATTGTTCTATAGATTCACCTCCCAGCTGATTACGTGTAAAAAAACAATGTCTTTGTACCGTTATATTTTTCTTTTGTAAGAAGAAGTCGTCGAACTTTTTAATCAGTTTGTCCTTATCAGTAAACGTTTGGTTGAATTGTTCATACACTTCCCGGCACTGTTCACCGACAACATGCAGTAATATGCTCACTTGCACTTTTGGATCCTTTTTAGAAAGTTCACACGCGTCGAAGTATATTTGGAACGCGTTTTTCCATTTTTCCCAATCCTTAGATAAGTTACCCGATGTAACATTCTCTAAGTTATTAACGAATGCAAATGGCGCTGGCGGCTTTAACATTGATTCCATTTTAACAAGTTACTCGACGAATTCGTGTACGTCTAACAATATATATGATTAATTAATATCCCCAGGTACTGGTATACACTATTTTCTAAATGTTTTCTGCACCACGAATTTATATTTTTTCCGGCTGCGCCATGTAAAACGTGTAAGTGAAACAGCAATTCAAGTTCAAGACTATTTATTATTTATTTACCCACTTATACCCACAGGTGGCAGGATTTTGTTTACCACTAAATCAATTATTTTTTGGATATAAAAATCGGGATATGCAATTTTATGGTTGCTTTTACATGTAGGTTTATTGCACTTACTTGTAAGTGGTAATGGGTGTTATAAATTCGTTCGGAATATGTTTATTTTCTTCGACCAATAGGTAAATGTCAATAAATTGAATATTTTGGCACTGTTCTAACGGCTGTTACGCCTGTTAGGAATTCACTATTTTTCAGTATTTCACTACTGTACTGTTTCTTATGATCACTGGTATTCTGTTTTATGAACTTTTCAGCATCACACATGTAAAATAGTCACTTTTGCAGTAGTTAATTGTCAATAATTTGAGTATTTTGGCACTGTTCTAACGGCTGTTACGCCTGTTAGGAATTCACTATTTTCCAATATTTCACTACTGTACTGTTTCTTATGATCACTGGTATTGTGTTTTATGAACTTTTCAGCATCACACATATAAAATAATCACTTAATTTGCAATGAAATGAAATTAAATTAACGGAGGTAAACAAACACGACAGCCCGCTTCAGTGTTGCCACACCACCTCTAAATCCACACTAACCTGAGCGTAATTAAAGTTAAACGTGTCGTCGTTGACGAAGAAACTCTTGATGGAGTTGAGGTAGAGCAGCACCTCCTCGTGCTGCGCGGCGAGGAAGTACGAGGAGGCCATGCACTGGCGGCCCGGGATCGTGTCGCACTCGGAGGGGCCGCCGCGTGGAGGGGAGCTGTCTTCATGTGCGAACTAGTGCACGAGCTATTCGCTGGTTTAGTAACTAATCGTGTCGACGTTTAGTAAGTAATCGAGTAAATTACTAATTTAGTAACTAATCGTGGCGTTGTATATAGAAAGTGATTTAGTCACTATATTACTCTGTACTCGACTAAATTACTAATTTAGTAACTAAAACCCACCCTCACCTGAGCATAATTAAAGTTAAACGTGTCATCATTAACGAAGAAGCTCTTGATGGAGTTGAGGTAGAGCAGCACCTCCTCGTGCTGCGCGGCGAGGAAGTACGAGGAGGCCATGCACTGGCGGCCCGGGATCGTGTCGCACTCGGAGGGGGAGCTGCCTACTGCGTGGAAACTCTGCTGGGCCGTCTTCATGTGTTCCTCCTGAGGAGAATGGTTCTAAATTTGGTCACAGACACGTAGGTACTTACATAAATTTTATTATATTTTGTGTGGGGGTGTAAGTGGTTGCACCTGGCTTAAGGCGCCGACACACTATCGGACAGCTGTCAGCCGCGACTGATAAGTGTGCACGGTCTTTTGGGACGGTTCGTGCCTGATCGCTTGCGGACATCTGAAAGCTGAAGGTGAGCCTAAGGTTACGTCCGCGACTTACGTCCGATAGTTTGAACAGCGTAGTGTACATTCCTTACCTGGCGGCGATGGTGTATCGGCACCTTTATTGGACAGTTGTCCAGGTTTTGCACTGGGTTACTGCAGGTTAGTTGCACATCTACATATGGAGGTTTCCACACAATGTTTTCCTTCACTGTAAGAACCATGTGGTCCGATCAATCGGACTAAGGTAGTAGGACCACAGGACCACAGAGCGATGTTTTCTGATAATTAAAAGAACGGTAATATATTTCCGGGATTCAAAACCCCATCTCCGTTGTGAGAAACAGGTGCTTAACTGACTGGGTGTCAATGAAGTAGAAATCCCCATATATAAGAGGTATTAGAAAATTACAAAATACAGATGCCAACAGCACCAATGGCGCACACCTGCCTAAAGAGGAATTGCTAAACCGGCACTAACATCACCAGTCTCATTGTACATCCTGACCGCGACCACGGCCCTCAGTATATAATGCAGCGGCGACGTGGGCTGCACGGGCTCCAGCAGCCGGCGCGCCTCCAGCGGCTCGCGGCGCCGCAAGTGGTAGCCGGCCAGGTTCAGCCGAGCCTCCGGGACCACGTCTACGAGCTGTGGTAGCACCTGCGGCCAAGGGTCTATGGTTACTGGTTTGAGGTCAAAAGCGCTACGAATCGGGGTAACTAACGGAAAGGGGATAATTATGTTATACTGTCAGCCGGGAGACCAAAACAGGAGGGTTATAAAAATAAACTATTGAACGAGTGCTGTTATGAACGATACTTACATATTATGATATACCGCGGAGCTCCGGAACATATTTTATGTTGATATGTGGTTTAGCGACTTTAGCGTATTCAAGTATGTAGTAGCTGTAGGTAAATATGCCGTTGAAGACTTGCCTTCAGTGCACCTTCTCCATTTCTGAACACGACGAGGTTGTGTTTCACCAGGTCCTGCCCGAAGGTGTGCTGGTCGGAGGATATCTGCTTCAGTTCAGCTTCAGCGGCTTTACCATTGTACAGTCTGTATAAAAAGGTAGGTATATGATATAAAAGTTCTGTGAAAGAGTAGTTGAATGAATCAATACGATAAAATACTGAACAGAGTTAAATTTTATCTGTGACATTCGCATTTCATCGACGATAGCTGGGTCCGCGACCTTAAACGCTTAGGATTAGGCGCTATGGGCCCGGACACAACACTGCGTTGTGACGTCGCGTCGGAAATTGTCCTTCCCACTTTCAAGTATTCAATTGGAGAGGGCAAGAGAGTGGCACGGAGCGACTTCGCCCTATGCATGGCTCTCACGGTAGGGTCTCACCGGAACAGGTTGCACGCCTTCAGGTTCCCGGCGACGGTGGAGTCCGGGTGCTGCGCGAGCAACACGCCCAGCACCTCCTGCGACACGTCGTAGTAGTCCAGCTTGTAGTAGCACAGCGCCACGTACACGTTCAGGGCCACGTACGAACTGTGGGGGGTGGGGTAGATGTAGTAAAGGTAAAATGGTATAAGAACCGTGAGGGTTACTCTTCCAGGCATGTTGCCAGGCAGACTTAGGGTCAATTCAGACGTACCACAACCACACCACAGCCACAACCACACCACAACCACGCGATGTGGTCGGGCGTATATTTTGTATTGACAATGAATAATCCAATTCACACGTGCCACATTTTGCCGTTGTTATCGACCACCTGTGTAATACGACCACATCGCAACCACATCGCAACCACACGACGACGTGGTTACCACATCGCAATGACAGCGACAACGCAACCACATCGACATTTTGTCGCTGCCACAACGCAACTGCAAAAAGCCGCTGTCACACAATTCACACGTAACCACAGCTTGACCACATTTTGTCGCTGCGACGTGGTGTGGTTGTGGTACGTGTGAATTGACGCTTACAGCTTCTCAGAGATAAAGGACATAAAAGGATGAAGAATATCCAACTCACATATCAAAATCTACTGAACTCTACGATCCTCTCTACGAGCCGAGATAAAGTAGAGGAATGCCGAATACTCCAGCTAGGCAGATGATAGATCTATTCTAGCGAGTTCTGCGATGTTCATGAAATGGTTACATTATTCCATAAAACAAATAATTTATATTAAGTACTTCTTTATGTTTCTACAAATACCTATCTAAACTATTAGAGCTAAATAACTTAATAGGTATTAAAATATTGTACCACTTTGCTAGACTCTTAAGCCATTCTCTATCTTCATCATTTTTAAAAAACTTTCGTCTGAAACACCAAGAGAATGAAATATTGTTATCAACATTAGAATACTTAAGATAATTAAATTATGTTTCAAAGAACAACACAATGAACATAAGAGCTGGCAATTATTGTCAACTTATTTATTATCTGGAGTGCTCACTTATTTTACCTACCTAACTACACTTAAGCAATCAACTGCTGGATGTAGACCTCTCCCAAAGCACGCCACTAGATGCATCCTAAAGCTTTCCGCATCCAATCCATTACCACCTGTACTATGCTAGTGAAACGCTTCGTTACCGCTTATCCAACAGCAGCTTCTTGTACACATCGACGGCCTCCTGATAGTGCGCGCGCAGGTAGTGCGCCGAGGCCAGGCAGAGCTGGTCGTCGGGGGTGTCCCTCAGCGCGCCGTGAGCCGCCAGCAGCGCCGCCGAGTCGCTTTACCTACGCGTTGTTTTACATACGCGTCGTTTTACCTTCGCGTTGTTTTATCTACGCGTTGTTTTACTTAAGCGTTGTTTTACCTACGCGTTGTTTTACCTACGCGTTGTTTTAATTACGCGTTGTTTTACCTACGTGTTGTTTTACCTACGCGTTGTTTTACTTACGCGTTGTTTTACCTACACGTTGTTTTATTTACCTAACTTACACAAGTTAAGCTGTCAACTGCTGGACACATGGCTATCAACAAAGAACGCAGATATGTTACCAGCTGTACTATCATAGTAATAAAACGCCCCATACCGCTTATCCAGCAGCAGCTTCTTGTACACATCCACGGCCTCCTGGTAGTGTGCGCGCAGGTAGTGCGCCGAGGCCAGGCAGAGCTGGTCGTCGGGGGTGTCTCTCAGCGCGCCGTGAGCCGCCAGCAGCGCCGCGGAGTCGCCGATGGAGTGCGCTAAGTGGAGTTGTAGTCGACTCTGGGGGGTGCGGGGGGATTATATAAGTAGTATACTAATCCGCAAAGGGTTGATCAGGGGATAATACTGAAAAAAAAATTGACTTTTGTAAATTCGCGACCAACAAAGTTGCTAAGCAGCTAATTTATTGATTAGTTAATTAATTGAGACATTACAGCTGCACGAGGAGAACATAAGTAAAAATACATCATCCTATTGTGAGTACAATTAGATTATTTGGTGACCGTGTGAATGAATACCTAAATAAAATGAGAGGGTAGGTACATACGGTACAAACTTACTTTTAGGGCGCAGTTCGCAGCCTTTTCCGCCATTTCTTGCGACTCCTTGTACATTCCTGAAATTAAGATACTTTATAAAGTCACACACATATATATATGTAGGTATAAGTTGATTGCATATCCGTTACATACCTATCTATACATCACCTAATACCTGACTGACTAATATCCGTGTCACCTACCGAGTAGAGTGGCACTCGGTCAATAGGGAATATGCAAGTGGTTCAAATAAAGGTCAAATATTATTTATAATAAACTTTGTTGTTGCATAACTACGACTCCATCATTATTTTTGATTATAATTTATTTTTGAGCAAGTAAATGAAGTTGAAAAGTACAAAAAAACTTCGGTAAATTCTAACTTCCGAGAAACGTCACCCATTTTCTTAGGGCGGATGTGACGTCATAATTCTTTATATATCAATCTCAGAATAATAACTTCTTTGCGTTTGCGTATAGTTAAATAAATGTCAAGTGTAAACAAAGAAATGTTAATGTCACCTAGTATTTCTGATGCTCGTTGTGATCAGATACGATGGATCACATAAAAATTCTTCCAATACGAGTAGATCCTAGCCTCCTATAACCTCTCCACTTCTTGTTTGATATGCTTGTTTGTTTGCAAAGTTTAGGACTTTTTATATTTTTTGTTGGTAGTGTATGGGCTGCCACTAGTTGTTCTAATGTAATGAGGCGTAAACAGCCATTCGCTAGTCAACGAGCCACTCAAATATGCTCCATATTGCAACACAATAAAATTAAATTTGTATTGTAAGTATTATGACATGAACATAACACAAGTTGCTCTTTCTACTTTTAGGTTATAATGGCAGTCTTTAGTATATTTCAAAAGTTGTTATTTTTTTCTAAATTAAGTTATGGAAGAATTCTCGTAATCAGAAGAACTGGACACATTAAATTTATTACGCAGTATGAAAGAGTAAACTGTGGCCAGCTGCGGAAAAGGACAGCAAAGACTATTGAAAAGTCGAGAGCCGTGTGCCCAAATATTAGGCAATATGCATATATTTTTATACTTTTATTCGATAGTTTAGATAAGGGGGTTTAGACCTTTGAGATATGCACAATGGTTCCATTCAAGAGAGCCAGGTGCAGGTTCTTACACCCCCACAGATAATAGAATAGAATGACCCACTAACCCTAGTCTCTCTTACTGAGAACCAAAGTTACAGTAAGTACTTATACATACAATACAATTATTACTTTATATTCATATTGCCATAATAGCGTAATATTGTGTACTAAGGTCCTCTGGTTTGCGCGCTCCCATTTCAAAAGAGCTACTAGCAGCTATTTACGAGCTCCCATTACAAAACAACCACTGGTCACACTTTATTACCATTACAAAATAGCCACTGATCACACTTTATACACTTCCTTTTTCGTTTGTTACCATGACAACATTGGTTTGTTGAAAATACAAAAGTACTCTGTGATTACTTGATTAGGTAAAAAATCTATGCCGACTGACGGGACTCATTATTCTGAGCCGTGAAATTAAACGATTATGACGTCACGATAGCCCGCCATCCTGACGGGAATTTCAAAGTGGTCGTGATGGTTGTAATTTTTTAACTTTCTTTAAAATACCTTAAATTACTTATTTTGGCGTTGAATTTTTTTTTACTATAATAAAGTGAGGTAAAACTATCCAATAAAAGTATAAAAAAAAATTACGCATATTCCCTATTGCTCGAGGATCTGCCGAGGACACTGTCTCGGCCACTCTACTAGGTAGGTATAATCAGGGTTTCACTGACTATGACTTACCTAAATAGAAGTAGCAGACGGCGATGTCGATGGGCAGGTGATCGGCCACGCGCGCCTCCTCCTCCGCGCGGTCCTGCACGCGCAGGTAGGCCTCCAGCGCTGACCTGCGAGGGGAGTCATCATTATCATCGTCATCATCATCATCAGCCAATAATTATCCACTACTGGCTACTGGACATATGCCACTCCCAAGGAGCGCCACAACACTAGGTCCAGCCACCGGCTATCCACCTAAGGTCGTCGGTCCAGCGGGCTGGAGGGCGTCCCACACTGCGTTTGCATGTTCGTGGTCTCCACACGAGAACTCGTCTACGGTTAACGCAAAGTTAGGGAATTGCGAGTTTTTAATCCGTTAGTACGGGAGTTATGGTTAGTACCTACTCCGTTACATAGGGAGTAAATGCAAATTTGTATGGCGTGTGAGAGTTGCCAGCTAGCGGTATACATACGCGCTGCACTAGCTATATACATTTGAGTCCATTTTTACTGCTCTACTGCAGTCCTCATTATTTCTCTTTCGTCAAGTGTGACTCTAAGCTGATGATGACGCACCTGTACTCCCCGAGGTGGAACCAGCACCACGCGGCCCACACCTCCAGCCAAATGTCAGTGTTGCCGTCGTTCTTCAGAAACTGTGAACACAGGATTTATATCCTTATGGATATACTCATAATCATAAAACACAAGTAATAATACGGGTACCTTCATAAGTGATTATTTAGTGTGATTTGGTAAATATACAAAAATACCGTACGGGTCGAGCTAAATAAAACCGTTTAATAAGGGAAGGGTCTCTGCTGTATTGGTTTTTATGCCTGAATTATAAATGTATGTTTTTCCTGCTGCCGCTGCACGGGTTCATTATCGACTTAGATAAACGTCACTATAACGCGATTCGCCATAAATACGGCGCTGTGATTATTGGATCGCGCATTAAACGGGTTTTATTTACGTCGATAACAAAGCGGTACCACGCCTGTTGTGTTTGTTATGGATACCGGATACCTCTAGTAAAGTGAGAGCCCCTATGTAGTCTCTCTTTAGAATGAAGTCCTCTAGTTCTGGGAAGCTCTTCTTGCCGGAGCCACTGCTGCTGGAGCGGTAGTCCGCGGCCGGCTTCGAGCGAGACAGAATCTGTAACATAATTTCAGGTATCATAGGTACAAATGTGATTAGGTAAAGATTTGTTATAATAAGCGACTGAGGTAACTTCACGATACGGATGTTGCTTTATAGTTATCAAACACAATATTCTACAACTAAATCTACCATAATTAATTAATAAAACAAACATTACTTATCACTTACCATTTCAATTATTATAAAGCAAAATTCTCAAAATATCGCTATTCGTTGTTTACAATATTTTTGTTTACATACACGTTGCTATAGCAACCGTATAAACGTAGATAATGATGATGATGTCCTCTTCGTCGTATCCGACAACAGCGACTCTTGCTACACTGTGTTATGTGCTCTTATGTGGCTGGCAAGTCCGAACTTCGTCTTGAACACCCTGTCACACTGAGCACAGTAGAGCTGTCCCATCCTGTTGTATGTATAGTTGTAGGTAGGACTTCAAGACCTTGACGTGAAACGCCACTCTCGGAAGACACGCCCTAAGCCCTCCTACAACTATACATACAACGTAGATAATGCGTAGATAGTGGTAGATTAGATCATAGATAGTATTGCTTTCTCTATGGTTTCTGATCTGATTTTTTATCTGTGTATTTCCTCAGCAATCACTATTCTGAGATTTTACTGCCAACCCCAAAGCGGTCCGTTACATTCAAAAAAGTTCCAATGCTCGAAAAAGTTGTTATTCTGAGCATACAATCTTATAACTGGTTGAAAATCAGCGAAAATCAGAAACAAAAATCCGTTACCACGGCAACGGAAAAACGCGGGTTGTCATAGAGTTTTGTTTATTTACATTATTGAGCAAATACAAAATTTTAATTATCTATTGTACCTATAGCTGAATCTACAGTAATATTATAGCATTTCAACACTTTCCCCAGTAAAGATGTCTGCGTCGAGCTCGCAGGCAGACTTGCCTTGTCCGTGCGAGGCAGATACCTCCTCGGAGTCCACGCTGTCTGCAGTGTGCGTGTGTCCTCGCGAGGAACACGGCATCAGGATCCACGAGCCCAAGTGTCTGCTGTACAAGAATGAGACCTTCGTGTTTCCGCCGGTAACTATGCGCGTTTAAATTCTTTAACGATAACGTATTATTAATACCCATTTGATATTTGTTCCCGGGTCTTGGATGTGCCCGTAAAATGGCAATAGGCCCGCCCCCTATTACATTGGGACTAACATAACACTCTGGCGAAAAGTGGGTGCAGCAATGCATCTCTGCCTACCCCGCAAGGGAGTACATTAGTACAAGGCGTGAGTGTGTGTGTGTGTGTGTGTAATTTCCACAAAGCAAATACATAGTAGAGCTGCCATATTTCGTTTTCTATATAGGATGAGATGAGGCCACTAATCGGGGTTGAAGGCTGAGGTGCGCGGGGGTGCGGGACGCGAACTCCATCTTAGTTCAAGTAGATGAACTTTTATGTAAAGCTCAGGTTAACGCCATCTAAGTTCAAGTAGAAAAAGTAGCCTCTGTGTTTATACATTGCGTAGCTCATATGATATCTGAAGGCCAAAGAAGAATAAATGACGTAATGTATTTCAAATTTATTTGTCATTGCGAACTGGTAGACAGGGACGGACTAAGGCATAATATAAAATGGGGCGCTAAATGGTCAGAATTAAATACAGTATGAGAAAAGGTAAAAAAATATATTTTTTAATATGTTTTGTTTATTAAATAGTTACCTATTTAACAGTTAACTTTTTTATTATTTATATATTAACACTTATTGTTAATTAAATGGACAGTACTCACTATCGTTATTACTCAATAGTATGGACCGCAAAACTCACCTCAAAAAACAGCTCGAAGGCTCGCGCCGAGCCGGCCCGATGGAATTAAATGAAAGTAATTTTCGTCGAACCTACTCGAAGCCGCTCGAAATATGTGTATGTGAATACTAAACGACGCGCCCCACACGATAAATCAAAGCTGAATGGGTGGACGAAAGTCCATGCCATGGGTTATATTATACTCAACAGTTTAGCTCGATCGAGTAATACCGTACCTATGTGAGTACGGACCAAAACACCAGATGGCGGGATCGACAGCTCAACGTGACCTCCAAACACGGAATCGTTCTCATTTCGGATATTCAGGTGATTAAAATCAGGTATAATATTAATCACCTGTAAAAAGAACAGTCTTATTAAAATGCTGTCGCTTTGTGTCTGTTGTGTTTGGAAGTCAATCAATTAAAATACTGTGTATCTAGATCTGTCCTGTATTGCCTCTATTTTGCACTAGTAGACTCACTAATATCATATGGTATCATAACTTACGGGGGTTCTTTTAAAACTTATATTAATAAAATAAAACAACTTCAAATACGATTCTTAAAAATTTTAGTTGATAAAAAAGTTAAACAACAGTATAAGGACAATTACGAGGGACTATTTAAAAAATGTAACGTAATTCCGGTTGATAAGAAATACCTATTGGAGATAGCCAAGGAAGAATATTGGGATAATAGATACAAGATCTTATTAAATAGTAAAGTTAAAACCAGACGGATGAGTAAGGGTAAACTATTTGTACCGAAAGTTAATAATAATTATGGTAAAAGAACAAAAGAATATTTAGTTCCTAAGATATTCAATAGTATGTCTGATTCAACGAAGAGTGTACTACGACATAAAGTCTGTTCTAGAAACAGGGCACTTAAAAAACATTTCCTTGAACACTTGTAATCTACGCCTTAATGATCATACTGTTATTTAGTAGTTGCTTACCGATAGCTTTTGTAATAAATGTAATAAGACTCAATTTTTGTTACCTTCAACTTGTGTTTTTTATTGGGATTGCATAAACTATAGTACATAACTTGCTGCATGTTTCATATAATTTAATTGTATTTATACCTACTTTAAGTGTTTATAAAAATAGCTAGCTAATTAGAGTGTACTACCCCGAGAAACAATTGTATTGTTTGGGGTGTTATGCATAAATGTATATGTCTTGTTTGAAAATGAATAAACGATTTAATTTTTTTTTTTTTTTAAGTAGCAATATGCCTGAATCTAATATTTATATATTTCTCTATAATTTCTTTGGAGAGGTGTGTGATATGATTAAATAAAGGTGTCTGTTCTTGGATATGTGCATTTAGTGAATGGAGCCAATCCTCATTTATGGCTGATAATCATAATCACGACGCACCCACACACTCCCATGACGCCGCCATTGTTGTGCCTCAGTGTTTAGTTAGCGAGATTCCTTCCGCCTTTTTTCAACATCGATGGTTTTAGTAATTAATTTAAGCTTTTCTTGTGATGGAATGTTAGGGTAAGCGCCTTCTCTTATTTTTTTCAAACCTTATTTTCGTGTTTAGTAGGTATGTCCTCCGCATTAAAATGTAGAGAACATACTTTGCTGTATTTTGTTGGACTCAGCCTGTGGATTAGTTTAATTCATTGCTGCTTCAATGCAGTGTCAGGAAATCTAAAAAACACAAAATATTTAATTCATAATAAACATGACGCCCCCTATTTATTTTTTATCCGGCGGCATTCGGCCTGAGTACATCCCTGACTAGAATTTCTATTTGACACTAGATGGCGCTTCCAGCAATTTAGAATGTTCTAGAAGTAAAATAAAATATAATTTAAAATATTACTACGCGTGAAAATATACTTTGCTTTCGTCCACAAATCTTCTATCATCACTGTAGCTCTTACATCCAACAATGCAACAACTTCATTTTGATCGAGAAACACGTAAAATAAAATCATTTCAAGACTCAACTGTACCGCTCAAGCTCGGGACCTGTCACGCACTGGTGTCAGCACCCCAAGCGTGGAGTAACTGAACTACAGACCGCGTGACGACAGGTCAAACTTGGCTACGTCTCACGGCTACGTTGCTTACAACAGCTCTACTATGTATTTGCTTTGTGGTAATATCCATTTGCCCCCCGTTAATGGTTGAAGACAGTTACTAGTAAATTAAACTATGTAGTACCTAAATGGTCGCCCTTCCTACTAAATACACCTAAGGGTCAATTCAGACGTACCACAACCACACCACAGCCACAACCACACCACAACCACGCGATGTGGTCGGGCGTATATTTTGTATTGACAATGAATAATCCAATTCACACGTGCCACATTTTGCCGTTGTTATCGATCACCTGTGTAATACGACCACATCGCAACCACATCGCAACCACAACGCAACCACATCGCAACGGCAACGCCGCCACGCGGCGGCGGCACCGCGGCAACCTGTTTTCCGTATTAACTGCACACGACGACGTGGTTACCACATCGCAATGACAGCGACAACGCAACCACATCGACATTTTGTCGCTGCCACAACGCAACTGCAAAAAGCCGCTGTCACACAATTCACACGTAACCACAGCTTGACCACATTTTGTCGCTGCGACGTGGTGTGGTTGTGGTACGTGTGAATTGACGCTAAAGGTTGGCTGGAAGTGATAGCTTTTAGTTACTAATTATACGAATAAAAACTATAAAATTGATATTTTTTGTTTAATCAATATAGTAGTATTATGGGGGGTTACTCTATCTATACTGATTAAAAATGAACGAACGAGAGCTCGTGCAATCGGTACGTCCAATACAACGAGATGGAGTCGTGGCTCGCGTAGCATCGCTCCAAAACTTTTTTGTCGTATAGAATAGAGTGACCCATAACTTTTGTATCCAAATTCCAGTACCCTGAGAGCTGCGAGTGCCCCGGTGCGCCGCCGGAGGCAGGGGACTCCCCGGAGTGCGTGTGCTGCGAGTGTCACCAGACCAGGATAATGTGCACCTGCAACAAGGCCGGCCGCGAGGCGTTTGATAAGTGCGTATCGGTTTTTAGCCAATAATAAAAACAGTACTCACTCCTGTTATTAATGTACGGTCGCCTGCGCCTAAAAGTATACAGCAGGCGGAGTTTTTAAAATAGCGATCCCTGATGTTGAAGGAACCAGCTACATCCTAATCCTAATCCTAATCCTAACTAATATTATAAATGCGAAAGTAACTGTGTCTGTCTGTCTGTTACTCTTTCACGCCAAAACTACTGAACGGATTTGAATGAAATTTGGTATACAGATGGTCTAGACCCTGAGAAAGAACATAGGCTACTTTTTATCCCATTATGTGTGTAGCACTGGTGTTTATGTGGATGTGCTTGAGCAGCATGTGATGTGAGCTTGAGATCGCTATTTTAAAAACATACCCCTCTGGTGGTGCATTGATGCTTCCATTTATCCTTAGTGTTATTGTTATGTTACATAGTGGCGAGGCTATAAATAACCATTTAACCCCCACGACTGGAGAACAGATATTGAGCTTACTATGAACAAATCATCCGCACGTGCATGTAGGATAGGAAAGACAGCTTGAAAATGGCACTGACTAACGTTCATAGTCAGCATCTATTATTTTTCACCCTTACCCTTCCGTTCACCGCTAGATGGCGCAACTCGCGCGCCATAGCCGGTGCTCTACCAGCGGTCCTGGAGCCTCAACACCCGCTCATGAAGCGGTTCCAGGACACGCTGCGACGCTTTCTCCAGCGGGAGAACGATATCGCGGAGGAACAGATACTCAAACTGGTAACTACATACTTATCTGCATGTGCGTCGTGACGGAATGAGGGTATTTGTGTGTGCAGTCAGTTTGAATCGCGTGAGAGTGATGCCCCATTGGCGCGTTCGCTGCGTTGCGTGAAGTCGTCCCAAATAAGCGTTCATTAAAAATGTATGACAGCGACAACGCAATAAGGTCTCGCCCTTAGTTAGGTCTTGGCAGTTTTTTGCCGAGTTGCAGAAAGGGACTTTAAGCTAATGTCGACATTAAATCTATGTCTGTCTCTTTCTGTCCGTATACTGTCAAACAAAGGCAACAATACATTTTATGCCGACATTAACTTAAAGATCCTTTCTGCAACTCAGTGTCTCTACTGTAAACTGTTTAAAGCCCCACTGTCCTGGGCATACCAGCAGGGTTCGTATAGCGTGCCATATGACAAATGACAATGGGCGTTTTGGGACCTATGTCCAATAAAGATGAGTCATACATCGTTGGATAGCTCTTTTCAAGTGAGTAAAAAAATATTGTAACGACAAATACGTATAAGTTGTTCATTTTGAAATATAGTCGTCGGAAGGAAGTATTTTTCTATGGCATTGCACTCTCTCTCCTGATGACAGGGCGTAATACACGTAAACACGTATTATTAAAATGGGAGAAATTACTTTCAACTGGTTTTATTTACTGAGATAATAAACAAATGTAATATTATAATGAATGATGATCATTTTGTTATAAAATATTGGGTTTTTATTAAAAGCCACTAGTTTATCAAGATTAGCCTCGATTTAATAGTCTCATATAAATCGATGCACAGTGATACACAGGAAGTAAGAGATGACGGCCAACACATAGAGTACGTGGTATTTTCCTTTTTCTTGACTATGGCTTTTCGTTTACAATTCCAACACTAGGCCTTAAACAAAAATCATATCAATAGGCAAAAGAAAATGAGCACAATTCTAGGCCTCAAACAAAATATCATAACTTATATGTATAGGTATATAAAACTAAAACATAACTTTAACACTGACTAACGGAGTACAAATAAACAATATCACAAAAAAACATACATGAAAACAAGTTAATCAGTTTTAAGTAGTTTAGACACAAACTTATAATGCTTCTCTGAAGTTAATGGCTTCGTTAACACGTCCACCAACATTTCCTCAGTAGGAAGGTAACTTAAATCAATAACCTTCTTACATATCAACTCTTTAACATAATGGTGCCTTATATCTATATGTTTGGTACGCGAGTGTGTTACAACATTCTTACAGATTTTCTGTGCTGATTGATTATCGTTAAACAAATCTATTTTGTACACAATACCAGTACATTCTTTAAGAAATGTTTGCAAGAACAGAGCCTCCTTGCAGGAGTCAGAGACCGCCATGTACTCAGCTTCAGTACTAGAAAGCGCTACAGTCCGTTGCTTTCGGCTTTCCCACGAAATAACTGAACTACCAAGACTAAAAACATACCCAGTATATGACCGACGATCCATCTGATCCCCTCCCCAATCAGCATCTGTAAAACCAGTAATTTTCAAATCGTCACCCTTTTGAAATAGTAGACTGTAATGTATTGTTCCTTTTAAATATCTCAGCACCCTTTTCGCTGCTTTCCAGTGAGTTTCACCAAAACATTTATTGAACTGGCTTAGATAGCTGATGCTATGTGTAATATCCGGCCTGGAACATACTGACAGGTACATTAAACACCCAATAAGGCTCCTATAATCATATTTACATGCCGAATTCTCTTCCTTTTTAAGTTGAATTCCAACTTCCATAGGAGTCTTAGCTGGTTTGCATTCTGCCATATGCAGTTTATCTAAAACTTTCTTTATGTAGCTGGACTGATCCAAAGTATAGCTTCCATCAGGTAATCTAGCAATTTTCATACCTAGAACCTGATGAGCCGGTCCCAAATCATGCATCACGAACTCTTTCATCAGCCCTTCCTTAATAACTTTCTTTTTCTCAGAATTTTCGGAGCTAAAGATCATGATGTCATCCACATACAGCGCTACGATTATTACTTCATCATCAGTATTTATTATGAATATACACCGATTGCTCAGAAGATAGTCTACTAAATTGCAATTTATTGATGAAAACATCATTAATGCGTTCATACCATGCTTTCGCCGCCTGTTTTAAGCCATAAATTGCTTTGTTCAGCTTATATACTTTCCTGACCTTTTCATCTTGACCTCCACCTTGGATGAAACCTTCAGGTTGCTCCATATATACAGTTTCGGTTAGTAACCCGTGCAAAAATGCAGTTTTTACATCTAGGTGCTCTATAACTAAATCATATTGAGCAGCTAATGCTAACAGTATTCTAACTGTTGAGTAGCGAACCACAGGTGCAAATGTTTCGTTGTAGTCAATTCCGTACCTTTGTGTATAACCCTTCGCCACCAGACGAGCTTTATACTTTAACAATTTTCCATTTAGGTCTCTCTTTTTGCAGAATATCCATTTACATTTTACTGGTTTTTGCCCTGAAGGCTGATCAACCAGTGTCCAGCATTCATTAACTATGAAAGAGTTATACTCATCTTGTATAGCTTCCTTCCAATGTTTAGACTCGCAGCCACCCAGAGCCTCTTCTATTGTCTTCGGTATATCTTCGTCTTCTGTAACCGCTGTAAACCCAGCATACCCATCCGTATCAGCATCTTCAAAATCAAGTGAGTCCTCCGAATCCATGCTTGAACATCCTGGAATATATGTAGGGTCCGAAGAGTGGTTATCCGAATTTACAGATTCTACTGATGAATCCAGACTGAACATGGTTTGTCTCCGAGGATTCACTGTGTCATTAGGTAACAACTGATCCATCTCGACGACGTCTGGCTGACATAATGATGTCTTAGAAGCTTCCGTCAACGACTGTGCTGGATCAGGTTGTGTAGTACTATCTAAGTTATCAGATGAATCTATAATTAACAAATCATCACGCTCTTTACTGTTATCATCATTGGACACTACTTTATCCAAAAACATACTTTCCATGAATGTGACGTGCCTGGCTTTAATACATTTCTTTGGAAAAGCAGGATCTACCAGTCTATACCCTTTACTATTCTCACAGTACCCTACAAAAATATACCTTTTGCATCTAGGGTCCAATTTCCTTGCTTTCTCATCAATGGCATATGCTACACAACCAAATACACGTAAGTGTGCTACATTCACCTTTTTGGATGTCCATTTTTCTTCAGGTGTTGTTCCCATGACCGCTCTGGTTGGTGTATAGTTCTTGAGTACGGCAGCCGTGTTCGCCGCCTCCGCCCAGTATTGTTTCTCCAACCCAGCCTCCTGGAGCATGCAGCGGGCTTTATCCATTATGGTGCGATTAGCCCGCTCTGCCACACCATTCTGTTGACTACAATGTGGGACAGTAGTTTGATGTTTTATCCCATTGCTCTTCAGATACTCCTGAAATTGATTAGACATGTACTCGCCACCATTGTCACTTCTCAAGGTTTTGATTTTTCTATCTGTTTCATTTTCTACAAGCGCTCTGAATAGTTTAAATTTCTCAAAGACCTCGCTCTTTCTATCCATGAAGTAGATGAATGTTATCCTCGAGAAATCATCAATGAACGTAACAAAGTACCTTTTCCCACTAAAAGATGGTACCTGCATAGGTCCACATACGTCTGTATGTACCAACCCTAGTTTGACATTAGACCTACTATGACTTTTCTTAGGGAATGGAAGTCTGGCCTGTTTACCTTCTATACAAGCTACACATGGATTAAAAGTAGTATTTGGATAATCCATACCTGTGACCAGCCCATTTTTCATTAGCTTCATACTCCTGGCATTCAGGTGCCCAAGTCGCTTATGCCACAACTCGTGATCAATGCCCTGCGCAGACACCAGCGCAGACACCTCCGGAACCTCGCTAGACTCTCCAGTCACCAACTCCTTCTGAACGCCCTGCTCAGAAACTAGTGCAGGCATCTCCAGAACCTCGCTAGACTGTTCAGTCGCCAACCCCTCACATGCTGAGTTCATGGCAATCCCTGACTTAACTACATCAAGCTCATAAACCCCATTAACACCAGTACCAGTGGCAATAACTTTACCTTCATCAATTATTTTACATAAATTCTTATCAAAAACTACACTAAACCCTTTTCTATTTAACTCACTAACAGAAAGTAGATTTGCTGATAGTTTAGGAATATAGTGGACTTCACTTACAGTCTTCAAACCAGTCTTTAATAATACTTTTACTTTGCCGATACCCTCAGTTAGTAACTTCTCTCCATTGGCAACATTTACTTCCAGCTTCTTGCTGCATTGCAGTTCTTGCATAATTTGCTTGTTATTGCACATGTGATGAGTCGCCCCTGAGTCGATGTACCATACGTCGTTCTGAACTTTCACCGACAAGGCCGTCAGTAGCGAGTTTTCCTTTCCACTACTTCGTCTTCCTCCCGCCTTAGGCTCGATGACTTCATCATTGGAGCAGTCCTTCTTCACGTGACCGGGCTTCTTACAACGAAAGCACCTCACTGTCCAAGGTCTCTTTACCGCCAGTGCATTCATTTCACCTTCCTTGACATCGCGCCGATGCTGCTCCTGCAGAAGTTTACTCCTGACTGTCTCGCTTGTCAGCTTCGTATTGGAGTTCTCCAGCGCCATAATTAGTGGGTCGAAGTCCGTAGATAGCCCGCTCAGCATGATTATTCCAAGGAACTCATCCTCTATTGCTGAGCCTATATCCGACAGCTGCTGCCCGAGCTCCGTAATATAATATGATAGGTAGCTCTGCATACCATCTCTGTCCTGTAACTTCACACCAAACAGCGACCTCAATAGCCCGAGTCTTCTACACAGCCCCTTGTCCTCATATGCACGCTGGAGGTTGCTCCAGGCCTCATAAGGCGTCTTTGCATTGCGTACATGTTGCAACGCAGACGGACCTACTGACAGACATATTTTTGCCATCGCCTTTTGCTTCTTCCTCTCATCCTTACAACTGTCCTCACCTTCGATACAGTCATGAAGATCCTCGTGCATGAGGAGCATTTTCAGCATAAATTTCCACTGGTTGTAGTCTTCCATCCCTTAGTTTCTCTACAGGGAGACCAATTGAACTAGAACTCGCCATTATTGCTGTTTGTATTTGTAAAACTGTTTGACAACCGGCCTTTTAATTAGAATTTTTCGTGGTAATATTTCAAGTATAGTATAGTATAGTATTTTCCAAAAATATTTATTGTAGGACACGCGCCAAGCTGTCCTGGGCCCATAACCTATTGGGTTTTTATTAAAAGCCACTAGTTTATCAAGATTAGCCTAGATTTAATAGTCTCATATAAATCGATGCACAGTGATACACAGGAAGTAAGAGATGACGGCCAACACATAGAGTACGTTTTATTTTCCTTTTTCTTGACTATGGCTTTTCGTTTACAATTCCAACATAAAAATTAAAAATGAATGTGAAAAAATAACAAAAACATTAAAATTACAGAAATAAAATATAAAAACTTTCAAGGTGCGATTATTCTAATTGGACAGTAAATCAGGACTGGCGCTTCTGTTATTCATATTCTGCGAAAAAATACCTTTTCAACGACGTATCACTCATTTCTATTGGAGCTGGTCCCAGCTTCCATATATTTGTGCCCATCATCATTTGGAATGATAGGATCACTTATGATGTTGTGTAGCTTAATTTACTTCATAACAAATAAGTTAAATCTTTCTTGCAGCGTGACGAGCTTAAAAACAGTAAGGAAGCTTATAATAAAGATCTAGAAGAAATGTATCGCCACGACCACGACACTAATGCGCAAAGGGTAAGTAGAGGTACTCCAGCGATAACAATGCACATGAACTATTTATAAAATATACTATTGACGTGTAAGTACACGACATTTAGCTTCTCCGAAGGCCTAGCATGTGGCGCAAGAAAAGCACGTATAAACATGTCTAAACAAAACATAAAAAATCCGCCGAATTCGCTAACGACTGGGCGTGCGCGTCTTTCACCCCGTGCTAGGCAGTATTAGCTTTAATATCTAAGATTAAGTATAAATAATCTCTTCGTTATAGGCATTGATAGAAGAGTACGAAGCTAACTTGGCGAAGCTCGCAGCGGACAGAGTCGCGGCTGAATCGAAGGTCAAGGACAACACCGAGGCGTACAAGAAGGCTAAGGAAAAGCTGGAACAGGATATCATGTCTGGTAAGTAGCTAAAATGAGTGCATGCTTTCGAAACAATGGGGACAGGTTTTTAACTGGAATGCATAAGCCTAAGCATAAGCAAGATCGCCCCAAACAGATAGGTATAGGAAAGCCGATCAAAGGATGTGTACAATACGATACAATGATGCTGCAATATGGTAGTTTCCATGGTATGTATGCCCTCCTACCCACTCAGGAGTAATTAAACCGCTTTAGAATGAGGCCCATACTAAATCCCACTTCTGATTCCCAGAAAGAGAAGCGACCCAAGAGCTGGACGCCCTAACGAACCTGTGCCGGCAGCTGGAGCAGTGGCGCCAGGAGACGGAGGCGGCGCTGGCCGTCAGCCACAACATGTCCGATAAGATGAAGAAAGAGAAGCGAGCTCTGGCCGATGAGAAGAGGCAACTGGTAGGGTCGTTATGGGGTTGGGTGAAACTGGATGGATTAGGATATTGATAGCCGAGTGGCGGCAGAGTACGCATTCTCTCTCCTAGCTTGCGGCTCTTACGGTTGCGTTGCAATTATTATCATCATGAACATTATCCTCGTCTCCTTGAAAACGCTGTATATTTTTTTGTAGCCTGCACACTCGCTGATGGTTTTCTGGTCTGCCACATGTGCTATTCGCTGTCTGCTCTGGATAAGAGTTTGTTATTTAGATTTACTGAATATCCCAATTTTTCACAGGACATCATCATCTTCGGCCTGAACTCTGAAATATGGAAATTGGAGTCCAAATTGGACATGTTTACAAAGCAGTTTGAGATCAAGAACAACGAAATGAACAATGTCAACGATAAGGTATGATAGTTTTACTTGTGGTATGAATCTCCTGCATAATTTATTTATATTATGTTTACTAAAAGGTAATAAAACAACAAATAGTATTCTGCCATCAGTTTCTTTAGCTCAGTAGAAAATAAAGCATTTGAAGTAAACACCAACAAAATCTAGAAAATCAAATGAGGTATTTAAAAAAATTAGCACCTACCTTAATAAGCATTAAATTCCAGGTGGCAATGTACGCAGCGGAGCTAGAAGACCTGGAGCTGGAGCAGCGGCGGCTGGTGAGCCTATGGAGCTGCGTGCTCGTCAACATACGACAGCGGGACAAAGTCTTTGATTCCGTTAAGGACGATTACAGGTTAGTATACTTACGTCTCTGCGGCCGTGGTACGGGTTGATAAACGCTATTAGGCTTTTTTGACAGTATGCGGATTTGATCACGCACGCGGGATTGCCCCGCACGCGCTCATACACGAAAACGGTCGAAAACGGTGTGCCATCCCGCGTGTGTGATGGAATCCGCATGCTGTTAAAAACAGCCTTAATGTGCGTTCCACCAATCACAGCGCCGTTTTTATGATGAATCGCGATATAGTGACGTTTTTCTACGTCGATAACGAACTCGTGTAGCTGTTAATGCCAATGTTGATATCCCAAGTAACATTTCATTCGAGCTTAGGTTGTAAGAAATGCCTTTAGGTTTTATAAGGGTTGTGAAAAGGTTAATGCTTTGCTATCTGGTCATATTGAGTACTTGAGAATGATTACTAAGTCCTAAAACTAATTGTTTATTAATACAACCTTGTAGCTGCTGATAAGAGTTTATATTAACGTTATTTTAACATGTATTTCAGGAGCATATAGTTCTAGGATCTTATAGTTGTCGTAGACTCCTGATTTACTTCTAGAAAAGCTAGCATTAATGCTAAAGTGAGAGCTTAAGGTTAAATTTTTAACCTTGATACAACCATAAAGTTATGGAATATTTAAATTACTTATAAGTATTTTTTAAAACCTATCTTAAACCTTTAGGTTGATAAGAGTTGTCTAGGCAAACAAATTAGGACTACTTGGTGAAAACCAAAAGCATTAAGCACTGGCTATGAGCTAAAGGCATGATTTAAGTCCTACAAGAATATTTTAAAGCTTTAGAGGCATCCTCAAAATATGTTTAATGCTTTTTAGTAATTTCCTAACGGCCGCCATATTTTTTCACTGAAATAAAAAAAAAAAACTTACCAAAAAGATACATTTTAATTAATAAGGGAAAATTCAGTAGCGTTTCCTATACTATTCCAAATATATGTTTTTTTATATAGACAGTACTTTTATTTCTAATATAAATTTACACCAAACAAAAAATTTTATCTATTTTTTTTTAATTAAAATATCTTCAAATTTATCATTTACAAAAGGCCCGTCACGTATACAGAACTATTATCCGAAAGTATCACAATAAAGTGCTAGTCGCACAAGGTTTTCATATTTCCTGACTCCAGCCTAACTACTTACTATATTTTGTATTAATACAACACTTACAAGTTAGCCATTTTGAGTCTTGGAAAGTGTCAGGTAATGGCGCCATTTATTATAATTATTATAAAATCTTACACAGAAACATTTTAAGACCCGAGAGTCCTGGGAAGGCATTACAAATATCCATCAAATATGTTTCAAGTTATAGAAGAGTTACATCCAGGACTAATTTAGAACTTAAAAGCTGTCTTCCAAGGTTATTTTAACGTTAAATTAAGGTTGTGAAGGTTTTATTTAGGTTCTGTGTAAGTTGTTCAAAAGGTTCTGGGTTTGAGGTATAGGTTTTGCTGTAGCTCTCAGAAAGGTTCTAAAACGTGGGCCCTTTTTGCACTCAGGAGGTTAATATAAGGTTAATATAAGGTTATCGAGCCTTCTAAGTCTCACGAGTTGATTTCCATACAAAGGTTCTAGAACCTTTTCAAAACCTTTTTAAAACCAAAAATGTTACTTGGGATGATATAGGTACTTGACATGCTCTAAAGATGTAGATTTGTATTTTTTCAGGAACCTGCAAGAAAATTACCGAACTTTGATGACTAACTTGGAGGTCACGAAGAAAATGACGAATGAAGAGATGACTCGCAGCAAACAAATAGCAATGATGAAAGATAAACTTGCTTACGAATTGGCTGCTGTTAATAAGCAATGTAAGAAGAAATTACAATATAAAACAAATGTAATGATTAGGATATAAACACCATTTCTATTAAATTAAGAAATTTATTTTTAGATGATGCTGAAGATGCTAAACGCGTTTCAATAGAAACTGTGATTGAAGAACTTCAAGAGTCGATTCAAATGTGTGAAAGAGATCAGCAATTGATTAAAATGGTATGAACTAAATTCTACGCAATAAGTACTCTAGGCAACACGTAATATTGATTAAATGGATTAATTTATTGATTGTAAAAATCCTTGTAGGAAAACCAAACGCTTTCTGGCATCCTAAATACAGCGACAAAGGAAGTTGAGAGGAAATCAGCCCAGAAGATAAAGTTAGAGAATGAGATTCTCACAAACCTCCAAGAGATACTCCTCAACGACAAGGCCGTGGAGTCGATGGCAAATGGGATCAAGAGAATGAGAGACATGGCGAGGAAACAGGTAAGAGTCTACATTTATGAAAATAAATATATTATTACTTAGGTATCTATGAAAATTAGAGATATGAAGGTGTAACGGTTCATAAACAGTCGATTTCTGACCCATGAACTATTACTTTAAACCACGTCCAATCATATTTTTAATGGGTCAATCAACGGCCGATGAATCTTTTCGGAAAATTACTGAATTAAAACAATGTACTTAAAAATAAGTAATTGTATCTACCTACTTGAGTAGGTATATTCATTAATTAATTACCTATATTGCTGACACGATCTATTTTACAGGAAATAGCGCTTATGAATATGGAGGCAAACCACGCCAAGGTAATGTTCGATATCGAAGTACACAAAAGTCGGCAGGCTAAGAATGAACTGACCCTCCAAGAAATCAACGAGAAGGCAAAAGCGAGGGAGAAGGAGGTGGAAGAACTAGAGGAAAAACTTGAAAAGAAGGCCACGATGCAGATGAGGAAACAAAGAGAGCTTGATATTGTCATGAAGAAATACTTGGCATTGAAGGAAACGTGTGATGTGAGTTTGATACTTGTAACTTTATGCAAACATATTTTCTGCAATGTATCTATTCACCGAAGGGAAAGTTGGAGGTTGTGGAGACTCGCAAGCGAGTCACCTACTTTTCGCAGTAGGTACTTACATTTCATTCTCATTAAGACGAGACCTTATCCGTTAATAAGGTACTTATGGCACCACGAGTCTTCAATATAATTCCATATAATGCAAATAAAAAATCAGCTGTTCACGATTAATGATGATACAGTAACATTCATTAGAAGTTAGAACATTATCACACCCTATTATGATTCTTACAGCTAAAGTCACCGCAGCAACTCCGCATCCAGGAGCTGGAAACCCAAATCCGGTCCCTACGAGACCGTGCGGAGCAGATACAGGGCTCCTGGCTGCGCCTGCAGGGCCACGTGGTGCGGCTCGCCACGCAGCACCAGGCGCTCACCAGCGACGCCAACCTCATTAGCAAGCGTGAGTATACAGGATGTTGTAATGGTGTTGGAGACACAGATCGGTCACGCCACATGGTTCGGCTCGCCAAGCAGCACCAGGCGCGTCAACCTTGTTAGCAAACGTGAGTATGGTCACGAAAAAAATATGATTTCTGATGATTGTAACCATCGACTTTTCAATAATTACCTACCTCTACAAATTTTTATAGCTTTGAATTTAAAGCTTGTTGTGTTCTCTCTCTCTCTCTCTCAGCCTTCTGTAGTCCACTGTTGGACATAGGCCTCTCCTAACGATCGCCACCCCAAACGGTCACCCGCCATCTGCATCCAGCGGCTTCCCGCTACCTTCCGCAGATCATCAGACCAACGGGTTGGGGGGCGACCGACACGCCGTTTGCCGACACGGGGTCTCCACTCCAGAACCTTTCTACTCCAGCGGTCGTCGGCTCTGCGGGCTACGTGGCCAGCCCATTGCCACTTCAGCGTGCTAATCCTTTTGGCTATGTCGGTAACGTTAATGTTGTGTTACAAGAAATTATTTACTTATAAAATTTCATATTTTTCCTTTCAGAGATTCAAATCTGTGAACAGAAGTCGCTGCGTATTCAGGCAGAATGCGACAGTGTCACTGAAGAACGCAATAAAGTGGACCAGTCCCTGAGGTCTTTGAGAGGGAAACTTGAAGTGCTGGAACACAATAGGAAAGACGCTATGGACCAAAATAATCAGAAGGAAAGAGCTATACTCACAATAGCACAAGAATATAATGCCAATTTGAAGGTACAAAGATGTTTGCTTATCAGATTACAACATTAAATCAACGCAGATTATACCTACATAGTTAATTTATGTATTTACAAAGTTATACATATACAATATCATTTCAGGGCGCTGAAAGTGAAATTTTGGAGCTGGAGGAAGAAATTGAGAATTTGGAGAAGGATAAAGAAAATATGACTCAAGAATTGGACCAGAGACAGAGGGAAGCTCTTATATGGCAAAGGAAAGTTAGTCTAAGTTGTTTTGTTCTAGGTATATACCTAGTTTACTTTTAAGGTATCAATAAAATATAATAATTTCAGGGAATATTGGCGGTGGAGCTGAAGAAGAGCATCAAGGAATCCCAGTCCTCTGCCGGAGAGATTGGACAGATGAAAGCTGAAATTCACAGGATGGAGGTAAACAAGGACCTTTTACTATAAGCAGTTCTTATTGCAATAAATATTAATCTGATAATCGAGCATCAATCATTCTAATAATCTATTCGGATAAGGGAAACTCTTGATCTTGATTGAACAACTATTGCTCATCGACAAACTTTTGTGACACCCTATATAAGGAGTACCTACCTTTCTAAGTTTAACACCACCACCTGGACAGGTCCGTCGCGAGCAGCTCCGCCACATCGGCGAACGTCTCGCAGCCGACCTGGCGCACTGCGTGACGCAGCGACAGACGGCCGCAGACAAGGCGCGCGCCGCCGCCGCCGTGGCGCACAAGCAGCGCTCCGCCGCCTCCTCGCAGCAGCACAAGACGAGGCGGCTGAAGCAGGACGTCGTTAGGCTTACTAAGGTTTCTTAGCATTAGATAAAACCTTTCTAGAGCGCACCGTAGGTATAGTTACTTTCCTACTTCCGCACTGCGTGACTCAGCGGCAGACAAGGCGCGCGCCGCCGCCGCCGTGGCGCACAAGCAGCGCGCCGCCGCCTCCTCGCAGCAACACAAGACGAGGCGGCTGAAAGCAGGATGTCGTTAGGCTTACTAAGGTTTCTTGAACAAATAGCATTTCTGGGCAAATAGCATTACATAAAACGACAAGTAGAGGCACTGAAGTGGTGGATGGCCGCGTCGCTGCACTTTATTTATGCTGCACATAAACTGAATGTCAGATAGTTAAATTTGATATGCAGGTTAGTTCAGCGATTTTGCCGTAAGACTTCAGCGATGGCGTGGCGCGGACTCTACCTAAATATTATCATAGAAGTCGGGGAACGTAAAGGCGGTATGAAAATTTTGGTATGATGAGTTGATCCCAGAATTCGTCAATCGTTCATCAGCAGTCGATTCACCCATCTATGTAAGCTAGTTCATGGATCAATATAGGTCAATACCCGTTAAGTACATAAAGGTCCTAGTTACCGACTTAATTACCACTTCTTCAATTACAAACAGGACATATCCGAGACGAAAGCCCGCATGGAGGAGCTGCACAAGGAACAAGAGAAGCTGGAGCGAGACGTGGAGGAGCTGAACAAGCTGAACGCGGAGCTCGAGGAGAGGGTCGCCGCCATGCTCGCCGACTGCAAGCACGCCGACCGGGAGAAGCAGTGGGTGAGCGGATTGTACAGATTATACACCTATTTACATAATCATCTAAGCTAAAAAAAATGACGCTCCTCACCACCACATTTAGTGCGGCGCGTCATTTCTGCTTAGACGATCTGTAAGTTATTATATTTACCTACCTAGTTAGTCAAGAAAGGGTAGAAAGGGTACATAAAATATCGGTAATAAATTCAACAATCGAGGAAGCTTACCCATATTTACCAGTATTTATGTTTTTACGTCAAGACTCTGGTGGGTCCACCAAGAATCTGACGAGTAGTTAGCCATATTTAAATCAAATACTAACCCTTTTCCTTTCCCGCAGCTTCTAGAGCGTGTGGTGCGAAGCCAGCGCCTCGGCAAGGAGCTCACGACGGCAGTCAAGCGGAACTCTCTCAAAACCCGAGGCACTTCCAACTCAGTCCAGGAGTACACCACCAGCAGCCAGCTCAACGACCGCTTGCGCTACATCGTGGAGACCTTGGACAGAGAGTTCCCGTATCTGGAGGACCGTCTGGCGATCATCAGTAACACGCTGAACATCCACAGCCCCACGGATTCCCCGCGGCTGCTGGACGGCGCGTGCTACGCTGATGATGAAGCGGCGGTCGTCGTGGCTGAGAAGCCTTTGTCGGAATAATTTTCTGAAGCTCTTTTGTTGCTATAGGAATGAGTAGTTACTGTACTTATTTATTACTATAAGTACCTACGTAGGCCGTGAGTGGTAGGTACAAAATCTTGGCATAAAGAGTCGCGCAAGGAAGGGTTCAGTTCCATTTCATCTATAAATCAGCACCTGGCGATGGCGGGCAGCTGCCCGGGTTAGCATTGGGGCTTTGTATTTATTGTAGTGTAGCTGAGAAACTTTAATAACGCGATGTAGGATTTCATAGATATGATTCGTTTCTATACATGTTCTTTGTGTTGCATTCCGAGCGCCATCTGTTGATTGTGTGGCGAGGTGTCCGCCACAATGTGAATGTGAACTTACCCACCCGCAGAGAACCAGTGTGATGAGAGCCCTTAGATCTTGGGCATTGCCTTCGAGAGAGCCAGAGACAGGAAATAACACCTCACCAAAAGAATAAAATAGAAGAAAGATTATATTGTGTAATAGAGGGACTGCATTAATATAATTATATCATGATTGTTTATAAATGTAGGTATTTAGTGTGAATAAATCAAAAAGTTTAAGTACCTACTTACTTTTTTTTCATAGTTGTGTTGTGATTGCCAGATTTCTGTGCAGTGAGGCCGCTGCCATATGAGGGGGAAGGATAACTAGAAAAGAATGCTTTTACCATTAAGTTCGTCTATGTATACAAATTTAATTATAGTTAACATGTGCAATAAAGAATTTAATAAATAAATAAAAAAGATGGATAAAATCACGCACCACCTTTTTTGAATAGGCATACCGTGGGACACCATAAAAGTACCTACTAGAATGGGATACACACAGAAAATCTCAGAATAAGCAACACACATTCTAACATGACAGTTTTTTGTTTTTCATTTTCATCTGACATTTCCTTTTTCTATCCATTCTATTTTTTTATAGTCTGTGGTGCTTTCTCTTAATTTTTGTAAACATAGAAATTGTTGATTTTCTCTTCTAATAATTAACTATGCTCAGTACAAATAAATTAAATATGTGTCGAATTTGCTTAGGGAACAATTGTTCTAAAGATGCCGCAACATTGCGCTATGACGAGCGGTATAGCTACGCTGAAGTTATCATGTTTTGTTTGAAGGTCCAAGTAAGTAAAAAAATACTCTCAAATATTGCTTTGATAAAATGTTACTTTTTAGTAATACCAGCCAGAAGTATGAGTTACGTACAACAAACATCTATTTATTTACAGATCTGTACTGATTCCAAAATCACAACACAACTTTGCATGACATGTTTTAGAAAAATAAACTCATTCTACAAATTCAAACAGTTAGCTCAGACAAGTGATAAGTATTTGAAGGATTTGCAAAAACAGCAAATGATTAGTAAAGAACATATTCAAGATGGGTTGAAGGTAGAAGAAATTAAAACTGAAAATGACACTGAGGGAATAGTTGAGCATGCCGTGGTCAAGTTAGAATTCCCAGATAGTAATAACTTAAAAAAAGAAGACCTGCAGGACATGGACAGTAATGCTCTGGACTCTGATGATGAGTGTTTAATGGCAATTAAGCAACAAAAGTTGGCAAAGAAAATTGAACAAAGTATTAATGATAGTGGTGAGTCTATTTGCTGCAGTTGTCTGCACACTATTCTCTGTTTACATACAACACCACTCGTAGGTTAGCATGTGAGTACAAAATTTACAATGAACAGTGTATGGCCACTTGCAAGTCACAGGAGTGAGCAAATATCAATATCTCTGATGGTTTACATAAACATAAGCACAACAATTTATTGTTAGTCCATGGTATTAATACAATTATGTAAAATACTTACAGATGCAGTTAAAACCAACAGAGGAAGGAGGAAAAAGCCTAAACTCTTGGATAAAGAGAAAAATAAACAAGTTTGCCATGAGTGTGGCAAGACTGTGCAGAACCTCCATCAACATTCACGTAAGCACCGGTCAAAGACCAAGGTATTCCCCTGCGAATTATGTCCAAAAGTTTTTAATTATGCTAACAACAGAAAAAAGCATATCACAAGGACACATCTTGGAATCAAGCAGGAGTGTGACATTTGTCATAAAAGTAAGTACTTATAAAGATTCATTCACACAAGAAATAAAAAGTAAAGATATTAACATATTATGTATATGATAATCAAAGAACATATTTATTTACAGAAGTAGTAGCTTTAAACTCTCACAAGCTGGTAATGCACAATCGTGAGGCTCTGAAGTCTGATCAAGATCAGCTGTCACCAATAATTAATTCTTCTAGTTACGCTGAATCTATTGCGGCCGCCGTAATAAATGAAGAAAAAGTAAGATGGGCTATCACCTCTTTCCTTCCCTTCAAATCGCCGGGAGCAGACGGTATAGTGCTGGCTCTCCTACAGTGGGAGGTAGATATTATCTCACCACGGATAGTAGGTATCTTCAGAGCCTGTATAGCCCTCGGGTATATACCTAAGGGATGGAGGGAGGTGAAAGTAGTATTTTTGCCTAAAGCGGGTAAAGATGACTACACCTCTCCGAAAGCCTATAGACCCATTAGTCTGTCATCATTTCTTCTAAAAACTTTAGAACGACTGTGTGACAGATATATACGTGACGGTGCACTTTCCGTGAAACCTGTCCATCCTAACCAACATGCATACCAACCGGGTAAGTCAACAGAGTCGGCCTTACACGCAGTGGTAAGCAAAATTGAAAATTCAATATTGTTACAACAATCCTGCCTTGCAGTTTTTATCGATATTGAAGGAGCTTTTGATAAAACTATGTTCAATAGCATAAGTAATAATCTTAAAAATCATGATGTAGACCCGGTCATCAGTGCCTGGATAACAAATATGCTTAAATCAAGAACAGTATCTTTTACTTCAACAAATACAATAAGATGCAAAGTAGCAAAGGGATGTCCGCAGGGTGGAGTGTTATCTCCATTGCTGTGGGTTTTAGTTGTGAATGATCTACTTTGCGATCTAAATAATAAAGGTTCTACAACAATAGCCTACGCCGATGACGTTACAATTCTCATTGGCGGTCTGTTTGTAAATACCTTATGTGAAAGGATGCAACTTGCACTGAACATCATAGAGGAATGGTGTCACAAACATGAATTGTCAGTGAACCCAACCAAAACGGAAATGGTTCTATTTACCAAAAAGACTAAGATAGGTAATTTAAAGCTACCTAAACTTTTTAATACAACCTTAAAGTTAACAAATGAGGTAAAGTGGTTCTACCTTTTTTGGCATAAGATTTATTTGCCTAATCTCGTATTGCATAGTAACGTTTGGTCAAAGTCTCGTTACGCCGAAAATCGTATGGCATAAATCTCGTTTAGTAAAAAGTTATTTCGCATAACATTGTTTAGCCTAATAATGGTATGGCCAAATCTTGAATAGCCTAATAATGCTATGGCATAGGTTTATTAGGTTTATACAAAGTAATAATATTCGTTTGGCTTTAACTTTGACGGAGCGTCTCCCTACATAGCGCAAACTGGTGCCTTGTATTGTTTCCGAAGTTTGGAAAACGCTCCGCTCCGCTTCGCTGCGCTCCGCTTTGGTTTTGATGAATATGTGCACCTAACACGCTCCTCCTCGCTTTGCTCGTCGTCGCACCTATTTTTAGGTTTCGATCTCATGGGGTTTGTAATAATTATATTGGTCGTTAACTTTCGATTTTTTCATCATACAATATCGTGATTTTCGGGATGTAGAAGAAAAATACCACAATTTGTACATTTACTACATACTTAATATATTATTTATTAAGATAACATTACGAGAAACAAGATTATACATAGGTATAGACGAACATAAATTTGAGCAAACGGAACTTAGGTGTTTAAAGATTGTGCCTAAAGAGTTTTAGACGAAACGAGCCTTATGCCACATAAGTCTTGGCAAAGTGATGGTTCGGCCAAAAAAGTTTAGACCATACGAGTTATGCGAAATGAGTTTTGGTCAATAAAGATTATGCCAGATGAGCGGAACCCGAGGTAAAGTATCTCGGCATATGGCTAGACCACCGCCTAAGCTGGTCTAAACATGTGGAGAAAACCCTAAGTAAAGCAACAATATCCCTATACCAAACTAGGAAACTTGTTGGATCCAAATGGGGACTCAAGCCAAAGCTGTGTAAATGGTTGTACACAGCGGTGGTCAGACCTATAATAACATATGGAGCAGTGGTTTGGTGGCAAAGATCGAACCTCATTACTGTGAAAAACAAACTACGACAGTTTCAAAGGCTTGCATGCGTTTCAATCACCGGATGTATGAAGTCAACCCCAACAGCCGCCCTAGAAATAATTCTAGGACTTCCACCACTCGATATTATCATCAAGCAGGAAGCTAAAGCGGCGGCGATAAGGCTAAGTAACATGGGACTATGGTCAACGAATACTACTGCACAGGGACACAGTCGCATACTTGACATTGCCAAGTTGTCGGCTCCCGGGTCCACTGAATGCAGCGACACTACTATAAAGACGTTTATCTTCAACAGAAGCTACACTATCCAGCGAGATCAGTGTGGCACATCAGACGAAAACAATTACGACATCAATATCTACATTGACGGAGCCAAGAACAAGAAGGGCAGCGGTGGAGGTGTCTTCTGCCCGGAACTTAATTTACAATACTCTGTCAGCTTCGGGAACAAAGCTACTGTTTTTCAGGCAGAAGCTGCCAGCCTACTTGACGGAGCTACACAAATAAAAGACACAAAAAATAGCAATATCTGCTTCTACACAGACAGTATGGCTATTTTAGGTGCCTTAGGCAGAACTGTAACAAAATCTAAATTAATTTTAGAATGTCACAGAACACTGGAAAACCTAAGCATTTCAAATAATGTAACAGTACAGTGGATTAAAAGTCATAACGACAACATAGGAAATTGCGAGGCTGACCGACTAGCAAGAATGGGATCAAATACCCTACCAATAGGGCCAGAACCATTTATTAGTCTGTCATCAAAGGCAATAAGGCAATGTCTCACCGATAAAACACTATCTGAACACAATCAGGAGTGGAAAAATCGTGTAGATTGCAGACAAACTAAAGCGTTTATTGTATCACACAACCACAAACTTACACGCTACTTACTCAACCTGTCCCGTAGTAATATATCATTAATGGTAGGACTAATAACAGGACATTGTTGCGTGAATAAACACTTATATACCATAGGTAACTCAACTAGTCCCTTATGTAGGACATGTAAGGAAGTAGATGAGACGGTTGAACATATTCTGTTAGCTTGTCCACCTACTACAGAAACAAGATTATCTATTCTTGGACCAACAGAGCGCCTACCTCAGCTATTACAACACCCAGGCCTGCTACTCCAGTTTACCCGGGAGCTAGGCTGGCTGAGCTGAAACCAAGGGGATATGTACAAAGGTTCCACTCGAGAGAGCCACGTACAGGAACTTCACCCCCTATGAGAATAGAATAGAATAGAATAGAGGCTCTGAAGTTTGCATGCACAATCTGTGATCACCGAGTGTCAACACAGCTGCACCTGGAGAAACACCTGCAGACGCACAGCAACGAGAGGCCGTATGAGTGCCACCTCTGTGACGGGAAATACAAGACTAATGTTCAGCTGACCTTGCATAAGTATGTAAATACTGTTTCTTAATATATTTTTTTTTATGATTTTGCAAACATGCGATCAGTACGTGTACTATGAGCAGTTGTGTTCAGAGATTTTGGCTTGGTAAGGTAGCCCTCCAAATGTCAGGCACCCTTTATTATTTGCTTCCTCTTTTTATAGGTTATCCCACCACTAATTTTAATATTATAGCTGAACCCTACATCTTACTTTCTTACTTAAGCTCCTTACTTGTTTACTTGAGATTCTTTCTTCATTTCTTACCTACATAACTGCCACATTGTGTTTCAGACGTGAAGTTCATGATAAGGAGAAGAGGCACTTGTGCCAGTATTGCTCAAAAGGCTACTTCAAGAAGTCCCGCTTACAGGAACATTTGAGGTAACTTTACAAAATATAAATCAGAGTGTGACTACACAAAAAGCTCTAAAGAAATAAGTGCTTTGTCAAGCTAGAGCAACCCTCCTTTAAGTCAAGTACTAAGTACATGCTTATATGTATTGTTGATTAGGTAGGTATAAAAATTTTAGTTTTCTCTCTTATTTATTTATTTACTAATATTTACAAAGTGCGCCTCGGGAAACTATCGGAACGGAAAAATGTTAACGTGAAATTATCATCTGTGATATCTAATAATCTACATAAAAGCTATATGGTAGTTTTGGATTGTTTGATAGACCGTTTTTAAAACTGCTAAACTGTAAAATCTATGGGTACTAACAACACCCCTGTGCGCCCAGGTCCCACACCAATGAGTCTCCATACGAGTGTCCCGAGTGCGGCACGCGGCACCGCACCAAGCAGACCCTGGGCCAGCACCTCCTGAGGCACAGCGGGGTCAAGGCGCAGCACTGCAAGCTCTGCCCCAAGAGCTTCTATACAGCCGGGTGAGTCGAGGGGCGCCCCACGCTACATACTGCACCGACTGACCTTAGACAGGGAGCGTTTGGATAAGGAAGAATGAGGACAAGTGTCGTGACCTTGAGAGATGCCTATTATTGCCTATGTCTAGCATAAAATGATGCCCTTATACAGATACAGCAGTCACGAAAGACGCAGGGGTGAAATGAATACAATCATTATTTTATTTATTTATTTTTTTGAAATGTAGGTAAAATAACAAATTATACTTGTTCTCAGGGGGCTGTCGGCGCACATGATAAAACACTCGCAGTCCAGAACGCACAAGTGTAGCTTCTGCGAGATGTCATTCAAACGCTCCGACAACCGCAAGGTCCACGAACGCAAGGTGCATCTGCACCACCTCGCCACGGAGCCGAGGGACTCTTGAGTCTTGACGTGTGGGGAGATAGCGTAGCCAGAGAAGAAGAATACTGTGTGCGAAACACGTTGTCGGCTCGAGTCGATAGCATAATTTGATATCAATTTGTATCAGCGCTCCTGTCGGTAGCCTGAAACTAATGAAACGCATACAAAATGCAGTGACCGGCGGCCTACCGAATTACTACCGACTGTGTTCGAGCTGTAGGTACTGCTGGGTGATTTTCTATCTCGGGTGTCATGGACTCGCGATTTCCAACCGTATAAATCTATGATGGGTTTCTGACCATCTTTTGGCATCGGCTATCTCGGTCATGATCACTAAACGAATAGTGGGTATGAGATTTATCGATACACTAGAGGTTGCAAAATTTTTGTGAAAATATTCTGTGATTTGGTTAGCCGACTAAATGAAAACTTCATTTCACTTCAAACTACGACTACTGTATTTATCAAATCTTTAATTTGCCGCATTATTTAGAAAAATGGCGATACTGGAAGCTATTGTCAAATGATTGTCAAAACAAACTACAAGGAACCATCCAAAACAGAGATTGATTTTGGTGTGTGTTTTTTTATAATTACCTGAATCCTGTGTTTTAATTGTTCATTATATCTAAGGTAAGTACATAATTAACGTATTACTATTAAATTTTTAAACTTAGTCATACACAGGAACGAAATATGGGAAATTTTTACAAAGTCGTGAAAAATGAACATTTATTGTTCTTAATAAAAGCATTGAGATCAATGATTTCTAGTACGATACGCTAGTAATATAAGTCGATGATTGAGATCTAACACTTGGTACTGGGAACTCAGTTATTAAAAGTAGATTGATCACTGAGCCATTAAATAATCTTCACATTTGTGCAGGTTGTGCTTGTTAGTAATATTTTTGTGAGGCATATTATGTGCCAAGAAAAAAGATTGAATAGGACATTAATATTGTATTTTATTTCCAGGATGGCGCCTTTAAGAAAAGTCTCAGATCGACAAATGGACATTTTGTTGGAGTTCGTTGAAAGACATAAAGAGCTTGCTGTTGGCCGGTACCCTCCCGGCCCACTAGGCATACAATCAGCACGTTGGCTATGGGACAGCAGCATTACAATTATATGAATTATATTCAATTGGGTCTGGAGTTACAAAAACTGGTCAAAAATTCTGATGGGCATTCACATGTAAAGTGGCAATGTGCAATCATAACTTAAACAAGGTTAAAGTAGAAAAATTATTTTAATAATGATTATAGTAAGACTGGTAGAAGCAAAATGTGATAGGAAGTTATGTGATTTAAAATCAAAAATAAAAGCCATTAATATAAATTGTGTTTTTTATTACTAAATTATACATATACAGCAAAAATCAGCCTATCAGAGTCAGGTTATTTTAGTTCCTTGAAATTCACAGCCTCTGGACAAGGTTGGCCCTCATGCGCCCTATCTGCATCAGCAGCACCATAAGCCACGTTACCAATATGCTGCACCCGAATGTTACCAGCAGCAGGCAAGTTGTCGTCACTGGTATATTGTGTGCATTTGCTATATTGTGTAGTACACAACAGTCATTTACTGCACACGGTGTGCCAGCAAACATCTCCAGCGTGTTTTAAGGGCCCCAATGCACCACTCCACAGTATTTCTGACACGGCAGTGCAGATCAGTGTAGTGTTCTTCTGGGGATCCTACAGCTGCATTGAGGATAGGTGTTAATATCCATGGCCGTAGAGCATAACCAGAGTCCCCTGAAACCAATTTTAAAACAACAGTTAGGTACCTATACTTACTGAAAAAAAAAACAAATACCTACTGAAATAATTTCCTTCTAACTAATTACTTACTATTTACTAATTATGGAAGACCAAAAATTTGCAAGATTCACAAAACAAACATCAAAGAAATATTATTTTGTTCAAGACAGTTCAAGATCATAAGAACAAGAAGATTTCAGCGTCACAATTTACAAAAAAAAACGTTATTTTCTACATTCTATGGTGACTCTATGGTTTAAAAGCTACTATTTACTAGTTGCCCAAGACAAGACGGTTGGCCAACCCAAATTAGTACTTATGATTCCAACTATCCGATACAAAATACCAATCTCGGGTTTCGATAAAATATTCGCATACAAAATTTTAACAAGATGGCGGCCGGTGGGTATTGAAGCCCATACCAACTATGACGTCATTATTCCACCCCAACCGAACATACACAATACGAATAGTGTCAAAATTTGCTTTTTGACAGTAAGATCACGGTGAAGAGAGTTATCAACTAGATAGACAATAACCCCGCTGGATTGTATGTGTGAATAAATAAACTTAATTAATAAACATAAAAAACTTTTTATCTTTTTTTTATTAAGTAAATCTATTTTTGTCACTACACTACTTGTAGGGTTGTAGGTGACGATATCTTTTTTTATGATGATGATGATGATGCGCTCCGACCGATTTCGGTCACGGCGACCGCTTCGAGGATCAGACTCGTCGCTCGTGTGCTCGCATGTGGCTTGTGTAGCCTATCTTATTCGTGAAGACCCTCGCACATTGCGGGCATGTGAGCACACCATTCTCATAATTATATTGAGTTAGCGCAGGTGGTCGGGCTTTTAACTCTTTTTTTATAGTTGCGATTGCGAGAGTTCTGTGCAATGAGGCCGACGCCATAATATGAAAGAGACCAAGATTCATGATGAAAGAGATAGGATTGATGGAGTCAAAATAAAATCGTATTCCTCATGCATGAGACATGGACAGACAGGAACCATGAATATACAGCCATGCGATACACGCCATATTACATCTCAGAATAAGTAACACACATAGTTATCTGTGTTTTCATTGGTATGTTATATCGCATGACAGCAGACAGTGTCATTACACAGATTTTTACTGACATTTGGCTTTGATTGCGTTGCCTTGTAGGGATGTCGAAAGTGCAAAAAAATATCGATATATCGATATTTTCTTTTATATCGTTACTGAAATCGATATATCGATAAAAAAATATCGATATATCGGTAGCTTTATAGGAATAAATTCTTGTGAAATCAAATAATATGGAATTATTAAAAAACACTATTTTTTACCTGTCACTTGTGCCAATGTCGTGTATTTACACTCTCGCTCGGTACACGGTTGCGAGCTAGTATCGCCGCATTGCGTTGTGACGCCAACAAAAGGGTATTGTTAATGAAAAAATATCGATTTTGATATTTTTTCGATACTTGATTATTTATATCGATGTATCGGTTTACAATATATCGTCGGAAAATATCGATATATTTATAAAAATATATCGATACATCGATATTATTTCGCCATCCCTATGTCTATCTTCATTTTTGTAAACATAAGAAACTTGTTGATTTTCTCTTTAAATAATTAACTATGCTCAGTACAAATGAACTAAATATGTGTCGAATTTGCTTAGGGAACAATTGTTCTAAAGATGCCGCAACATTGCGATATGACGAGCGGTATAGCTACGCTGAAGTTATCATGTTTTGCTTGAAGGTCCAAGTAAGTAAACAAACAGCCCCAAAGATAGATTTGATAAAATGTTACCATTCAGTAATTCTAACCAGTATATAGTATATAACAACAAACATCCATTTATTTACAGATCTGTACAGATTCCAAAATCACAACACAACTTTGCATGAAATGTTATCGAAAAATAAACTCATTCTACAAATTCAAACAGTTAGCTCAGACAAGTGATAGGTACTTGAAGGATCTGCAAGAACAGAAAATGTTGAAGGTAGAAGAAATTAAAACTGAAAACGACTCTGAGGGAATAGTTGAGCATGCCGTGGTCAAGTTAGAATTCCCAGATCCCAGTAATAACTTAAAAAAAGAAGACCTGCAGGACATGGACAGTAATGCTCTGGACTCTGATGATGAGTGTTTAATGGCAATTAAGCAACAAAAGTTGGCAAAGAAAACTGAACAAAGTATGAATGATAGTGGTGAGTCTATTTGCTGCAGTTAAATAAATATTAAAATAAAAATTAAATATGTGGGGACATCTCACACACGGCCATCCGACCCCAAGCTAGGCAGAACCTGTGTTATGGGTGTCGGACAGCTGATATATCTACACAAATACATAGATAGATAGATACTAAATATAAATATCAACACCCAAGACCCAAGTACAAATATCTGTCTTTAAACAAATATCTGCCCCAGCCGGGAATCGAACCCGGGACCTTCAGCTCAGTAGTCAGGGTCACTAACCACTACGCCATTCGGTCGTCGAAAATTCGTTGTCTGCACACTACTCTCTGTATACATACAACACCACTCGTAGGTTAGCATGTGAGTACAAAATTTACAATGAACAGTGTATGGCCACTTGCAAGTCACAGGAGTGAGCAAATATCAATATCTCTGATGGTTTACATAAACATAAGCATAACAATTTATTGTTAGTCCATGGTATTAATACAATTATGTAAAATACTTACAGATGCAGTTAAAACCAACAGAGGAAGGAGGAAAAAGCCTAAACTCTTGGATAAAGAGAAAAATAAACAAGTTTGCCATGAGTGTGGCGAGACTGTGCAGAACCTCCATCAACATTCACGTAAGCACCGGTCAAAGACCAAGGTATTCCCCTGCGAATTATGTCCAAAAGTTTTTAATTATGCTAACAACAGAAAAAAGCATATCACAAGGACACATCTTGGAATCAAGCAGGAGTGTGACATTTGTCATAAAAGTAAGTACTTATAAAGATTCATTCACACAAGAAAAAAAAGCTAAGATATTAACATATTATGTATAATTATGATAATCAAAGAACATATTTATTTACAGAAGTAGTAGCTTTAAACTCTCACAAGCTGGTAATGCACAATCGTGAGGCTCTGAAATTTGCATGCACAATCTGTGATCACCGAGTGTCAACACAGCTGCACCTGGAGAAACACCTGCAGACGCACAACAACGAGAGGCCGTATGAGTGCCACCTCTGTGACGGGAAATACAAGACTAATGTTCAGCTGACCTTGCATAAGTATGTAAATACTGTTTCTTAATAATAATAATACAGTGATGTTGATTCTGAAAGCAAGCACTAATTTTAATATTATAGCTGAACCCTATATATATGTATATATATATATACGTATATATATATAATATATATATATATATATATATATATATATATACATCTTACTTTCATACTTAAGGTACTTACTTGTTTACTTGAGATTCTTTCTTCCTTTCTTACCTACATAACTACCACATTGTGTTTCAGACGTGAAGTTCATGATAAGGAGAAGAGGCACTTGTGCCAGTATTGCTCAAAAGGCTACTTCAAGAAGTCCCGCTTACAGGAACATTTGAGGTAACTTTACAAAATATAAATCAGAGCGTGACTACACTAACAGCTCTGAGAAATAACTGCTTCATCAAGCTAAAGCAACCCTCCTCTAAGTCAAGTACTAAGTACCTACATGCTTATATTGTTGATTAGATAGGTATAAAAGTTTTAGTTTTCTCTCTTATATATTTATTTACTAATATTTACAAAGTGCGCCGCGCCAAAAATGTTAATGTGAAATTATCACCTGTGATATCTAATAATCTACATTTAAAAGCTATATGGTAGTTTTGGCTTGTTTGGTAGATCGTTTTTAAAAATGCTAAACTGTAAAATCTATGGGTACTAACAACATATTTAGTTTTCTTCGCTGAAATTGTCTTAACTAAGTTCTTTTTTTTGCACTCCCATACAATTTACTCCCTGTACCTCCTGTAGGTTGACTGGTAGAAAATGCTTTTAGCATTAACTCCACCTAATTGTACATAATTACTTTTGTATATTGTGCAATGAAGAATAAATAAATAAATAAATAAATAAAAAACACCCCTGTGCGCCCAGGTCCCACACCAATGAGACTCCATACGAGTGTCCCGAGTGTGGCACGCGGCACCGCACCAAGCAGACCCTGAGCCAGCACCTCCTGAGGCACAGCGGGGTCAAGGGGCAGCACTGCAAGCTGTGCCCCATGAGCTTCTATACAGCCGGGTGAGTCGAGGGGCGCCCCACGATACTTAACATACTGCACCGACTGACCTTAGACAGGGAGCGTTTGGATAAGGAAGAATGAGAACCAAGTGTCGTGACCTTGAGAGATGCCTATTATTTCCTATGTCCAGCATAAAACGATGCCCTTATACAGATACAGCAGTCACGAAAGACGCAGGGGTGAAATTAATGGTTCTACCTTTTTTGGCATAAGATTTATTTGCCTAATGTCGTATTGCATAGTAACGTTTCGTCAAAGTCTCGTTACGCCGAAAATCGTATGGCATAAATCTCGTTTAGTAAAAAGTTATTTCGCATAACATTGTTTAGCCTAATAATGGTATGGCCAAATCTTGAATAGCCTAATAATGCTATGGCATAGGTTTATTAGGTTTATACAAAGTAATAATATTCGTTTGGCTTTAACTTTGACGGAGCGTCTCCCTACATAGCGCAAACTGGTGCCTTGTATTGTTTCCGCTGTTTGGAAAACGCTCCGCTCCGCTTCGCTGCGCTCCGCTTTGGTTTTGATGAATATGTGCACCTAACACGCTCCTCCTCGCTTTGCTCGTCGTCGCACCTATTTTTAGGTTTCGATCTCATGGGGTTTGTAATAATTATATTGGTCGTTAACTTTCGATTTTTTGATCATACAATATCGTGATTTTCGGGATGTAGGAGAAAAATACCACAATTTGTACATTTACTACATACTTAATATATTATTTATTAAGATAACATTAGGAGAAACAAGATTATACATAGGTATAAACGAACATAAATTTGAGCAAACGAAACTTAGGTGTTCAAAGATTGTGCCTAAAGAGTTTTAGACGAAACGAGCCTTATGCCACATAAGTCTTGGCAAAGTGATGGTTCGGCCAAAAAAGTTTAGACCATACGAGTTATGCGAAATGAGTTTTGGTCAATAAAGATTATGCAAGATGAGCGGAACCCGAAATTAATACAATAAATATTAAAATAATCTTAAATTACTACTAACACCTAGCCTGCAGAAACAGTTGCGAATACATTCTGAAAATAATTTTAGCATAATAGTCCACCTAATCAATGTAAAATAACATATTATACTTGTTCCCAGGGGGCTGTCGGCGCACATGATAAAACACTCGCAGTCCAGAACGCACAAGTGTAGCTACTGCGAGATGTCGTTCAAACGCTCCGACAACCGCAAGGTCCACGAGCGCAAGGTGCATCTGCACCACCTCGCCACGGAGCCGAGGGACTCTTGAGTCTTGACGTGTGGGGAGATAGCGTAGCCAGAGAAGAAGAATACTGTGTGCGAAACACGTTGTCGGCTCGAGTCGATAGCATCATTTGATAGCAATTTGTATCAGCGCTCCTGTCGGTAGCCTGAAACTAATGAAACGCATACAAAATGCAGTGACCGGCGGCCTACCGAACTATCGACTGTGTTCGAGCTGTAGGTACTGGATTGCATGTGTGAATAAATAAACTTAATTAATAAACTTAAAAAACTTTTTATCTTTTTTAGGGTTCCGTAGCCAAAATGGCAAAAACGGAAACCTTATAGTTTCGTCATGTCCGTCTGTCCGTCTGTCCGTCTGTCCGTCTGTCACAGCCGATTTACTCGGAAACTATAAGTACTACAGTGATGAAATTTGATGGGAATATGTGTTGTATGAACCGCTACAAAAATATGACACTAAATAGTAAAAAAAAGAATTGGGGGTGGGGCCCCCCATACATGTAACGTGTGGGGTATCAATGGAAAGGTCTTTTAAAATGATATAAAGTTTTCTAAAAAACATTTTTCTTAAAGTGAACGGTTTTTGAGATATCAGCTCTCAAAGTCGTAAAAAGTATGTCCCCCCCCCCCTCTATTTTTATAACTACGGGGTATAAAATTCTAAAAAAAATAGAGGTGATGCATGCTAATTAACTCTTTCAACGATTTTTGGTTTGATCAAAGTATCTCTTATAGTTTTTGAGATAGGTTGATTTAACTGTAATTTTGCTGCTACGGAACCCTTTGTGCGCGAGCCCGACTCGCACTTGGCCGGTTTTTTTTTTTTATTCAATCTGTTTTTGTCACTAGGTGACGATATCTTTTTTTATAGTTGCGATTGCGAGAGTTCTGTGCAATGAGGCCGACGCCATAATATGAACGAGACCAAGATTCATGATGAAAGAGATAGGATTGATGGAGTCAAAATAAAATCGTATTCCTCATGCTTGAGGCATAGACAGGAACCATGAATATACAGCCATGCGATACACGCCATATTACATCTCAGAATAAGTAACACACATAGTTATCTGTGTTTTCATTGGTATGTGATATCGCATGACAGCAGTCAGTCACATTACACAGATTTTTACTGACATTTGGCTTTGATTGCGTTGCCTTGTCTTGTCTATCTTAATTTTTGTAAACATAAGAAACTTGTTGATTTTCTCTTTAAATAATTAACTATGCTCAGTACAAATGAACTAAATATGTGTCGAATTTGCTTAGGGAACAATTGTTCTAAAGATGCCGCAACATTGCGATATGACGAGCGGTATAGCTACGCTGAAGTTATCATGTTTTGCTTGAAGGTCCAAGTAAGTAAACAAACAGCCCCAAAGATAGATTTGATAAAATGTTACCATTCAGTAATTCTAACCAGTATATAGTATATAACAACAAACATCCATTTATTTACAGATCTGTACAGATTCCAAAATCACAACACAACTTTGCATGAAATGTTATCGAAAAATAAACACATTCTACAAATTCAAACAGTTAGCTCAGACAAGTGATAGGTACTTGAAGGATCTGCAAGAACAGAAAATGTTGAAGGTAGAAGAAATTAAAACTGAAAACGACGCTGAGGGAATAGTTGAGCATGCCGTGGTCAAGTTAGAATTCTCAGATAGTGATAACTTAAAAGAAGAAGACCTGCAGGATATGGATAGTAATGCTCTGGACTCTGATGATGAGTGTTTAATGGCAATTAAGCAACAAAAGTTGGCAAATGAAAATGAACAAGATATGAAAGATAGTGGTGAGTATTTGCTGCAGTTGTCTGCACACTTTACTCTCTGTATACATTTAACATAGCTTGCAGTTAAACAATTAATTGTTAGACCATTTTATTTATTCAATTGTGAAAAAAAATTACAGGTGAAGTTAAAACCAACAGAGGAAGGAGGACAAAACCTAAACTCTTGAATAAAGAGGAAAATATACAAGTTTGCCATGAGTGTGGCGAGTCTGTGAAGAACCTCTATCAACATTCACGTAAGCACCTCGCAGAGAGCCAGGTATTCCCCTGCGAATTATGTCCTAAGGTCTTCAATCATTATAACTCCAGAAAAAAGCATATCAGGAGGAAACATCTTGGAATCAAGAGGGAGTGTGACATTTGTCATAAAAGTAAGTACTGATAAAGATTCATTCACATAGCAATGATTAAAAAAACCTTTACACTAGAATATAAGGGCCTTACCACAAAAACTTAGACAGTATTTAACAGGAGTTTAGTGCTATCAAACGCCTACAAAATCTGTCATATTTCGTTTTAAACACTTGTTAAACAGTGTTTAAAACAAAAGTTTTTTGTGGTAGCAGAGTAAGTGCCTTACCACAAAAAAAATAGACAGTGTTTAACAGTTGTTAAGCAAGTTTTTTGTGGTAAAGTAGTTAAAATCACCGTATAATCATGATTCCCATGTCTAAATACTACAGCAAATGTGATACTAGAATAGAATATATCTTTACTGGTTACTGAAATAGCAAAATAAACAAAAAATAAACTTATAAACTAGGAACAATGAACAATAGGCGGCCTTATCGCTAAGGGCAATCTTAAAAAAAATATGCTGGCAACCTTGGCAATTAAGAATTTTATGGTTTTTTTTTTCATATTTAGTTTGCCAACATGCAATCGGTTTAATATAACTATAAGCAGTTTATATAAATAAAAAATAAAGATATTAACATATTTTTATAACCAAATATCATTTTTATTTACAGAAGTAGTAGATTTATCCTCTCATAAGCTGTTAATGCACAATCGTGAGGCTCTGAAGTTTGCATGCACGATCTGTGATCACCGAGTGCGGTCACAGTTGGACCTGGAGACACACCTGCGGGTGCACACCAAGGAGAGGCCGTATGAGTGCAATCTCTGTGATGGCAAATACAAAACTACTGCTCAGCTGGCCTTGCATAAGTATGTAAATACGGTTCCTTGATAATGATGTCGATTCTGAAGGCATTAATTGTAATTTTGAAGCTGAACACTACATCATTCTTTATTAAAAATTAGATTCTATGAGTGTTTTCGTAAATCTCATTTTCCAATAGCATTTTTTTGTTTAATTAAATTTTGTGCCTTCCGAATAGACATCAATACCATGCTTAGGTACTTTCTTACTCGAGGTACTTACTTCCTTACCTAACTGCCACATTGTGTTTCAGACGTCAAGTTCATGATAAGGAGAAGAGCCACTTGTGCCAGTATTGCTCAAAAGGCTTCTTCAAGAAATATCACTTACAGGAACATTTGAGGTAACTTTGCAATCATAAATCAGAGTGTGACTACACAAACAGCTCTAAGAAATAAGTGCTTCGTGAAGCTAGAGCAACCCTCCTCTAAGCCTAAGTACATGCTTACATTTTTGATTACTAGTAGGTATATAAAAAGTTCTCTCTTACAAAGTGGAAGTGGAAACTATCGGAAACGGAAAAATATTAACGATAAATTATCATCTGTGATATCTAATAATCTAGGTAAAAGCTATATGGTAGTCTTCGCTAATTTCGTAGATCCTTTTTAAAACGAAAACTTACAGGTACTAACGTTATCTTACACCCAGGAGCCACACCAAGGAGACCCCGTACGAGTGTCCCGAGTGCGGCAAGCGGTACCGCAACATGCAGACTCTGGGCAGACACCAACTCACGCACCGCGGGGTCAAGCAGCACCATTGCACGCTCTGCCCCATGAGCTTCTATGTATCCGGGTGAGACCTTTTAACATTTTGGGGTAGACAAGTTTTCAAGTAGAGATTACTTTAAGGCAAACAACCTGGACTGATGATGTTAGACGGATAGCGGTTGGATAAGGAAGAATTATGACTAAGTATCGTGGCCTTGGGAGATGACTATTATTGCCTATGTCCAGCATTAAACATTGTCCCTTATGCAGATAAAGCACAATAGAGGCAGGGTTGAAATCAATACCTACATTTCAAACAACCTTATCACTACTAACCCCTGGCCTCCAGAAACAGTTGCGAATACATTCTGAAAATGATTTTATAATAAAGTCCACCTAATCAATTGTAAAATAAAAAAATATACTTATCCCCAGGGCGCTGACGACGCACATGATAAGCCACACGAAGTCCAGAAAGCACAAGTGTAACTACTGCGAGATGTCGTTCGGCCGCTCGGACCACCGGCGCCGCCACGAGCGCACGGCGCATCTGCACCACCTCGCCACGGAGCCGAGGGACTCTTGACATGAGGGGGAGATAGAGTAGTCGGAGAGGGCACTGACCCTTGACATGAGGGGGAGATAGCGTAACCACTGAGTGCTTGGTCTTTGACAGTCATGATGGGGAGATAGTATAGCCAGTGAGGGGCATGATGGGGTGATAGCGTAGCCACTGAGGGGAGAGACTCTTGACATTATGGAGAGATAGCGTAGGCAATGACGGGAGAGACTCTTGACATTATGGAGAGATAGCGTAGGCACTGAGGGGAGAGACTCACTATGGAGAGATAGCGTAGGCATTGAGGGAAGAGACTCTTGACATGATGGGGAGATAGCTTAGTTAGAGAATAAAATGACTGTTTACTAATGGGTGGTTTTTCAACCTACCCATCATTTTGTTCCCGAGTGGATTCACGTTGACCAATTATTTATTATTAGCTATTTTAGCTAGGAAAATGTTATGAAAAAATTTAATTTCAAAAAGTTGATGTTATAAAAATGGTGATTTTCAGTTTATTCTGAATGTATTCAGTTATGTTTGTTCGCGATTATCTCGCGTGTTCAGAAAAGTATTTGTTTAATAATAGATTTTTATACTAATTCATAATGCTATGAAGTTATTGTACATATATGTATATGGATTATTATGTAAAGTTTTATGTTAGAGGTATATGGGACAAACGTTACATAAAATTATTTGAATATTATGTTGTAATAAAATTTATATTTAAAGTTTACAAAGCATATTTTTTTGGCAACTTATGTAGGATGTGATGTCATGGTAGGGATTAGGTACGGTGTGAGTGAATTAATTAAAAGATTATTATTATTCTTAGCTTTTATTTATGTAAGAATTATGGATACAAATCACGATTTTATATCAAATATTTTTAAAATGTCGTGATAGAAACAGGAAATTGTACAATTTTCTTAAAAGCAGTCTCGATCGATGTACTGGAGTACCGATCGGCCACGCGGCTGTGGTATATATAATGGCTTATTCTTTTATATAAAGTAAAAAGGCAGGCACGTTTATCTTAATATCTAAAATACAATTGTAACAAAACTCAATCCCCTTACATATAATATTTTATCACAACTTGTGATGATGCAATGGCTACGCGACGGGCAGCTGCCGCTCGGAATATCGCAATAGTCGTTTAAATGACTAAACGAAATATAATAGCAAAACAGTAAATATAAAATTAAAAATCTCTTAACAAAATCTAAAAAATATTGCATAAAACTTTCATTCAATTATTATTACAATTATTATTTACTGAATTATACATTTCGGTTTAAAAGAAGTGCGCGGTGAGGTGTCATAATCTTCACCTATGTTTTCATATCGTGCTTTGAATTACTCTGGACATCATAATTATTCAAATTGAAATTTAAACCGTGCTAACGCATCAACTATCTTCTACAAAAATATTTTCTACTCATTTACTTGTCAAGTGTACATTACCTATTACACATAATAAAAAAAGAAAATAAATAGGCACATCACATTCATAACGAATGTCTTAAAAAACTTAACTATCTATGTCGGTACATTAACCTAAACAAAATGGTTTACTAAATTAATTTGTTAACAATCCACAATTTGATTGCAGGTGTTAGAAATTACTTGTATGGCTTCAACTGTTTGTACTCAAATAAAAATAATTGTTTAAAACTCTAAGCTCGCTGTTTTCAAGGTGAAGTGTGAAATATACTCATCACTCATTGGTGCCCAAAAACTAAATGCGAAACCAATTCGTTAGTTTTGTAAAAGTTATATTTTTCAGTAGTATTTGAAATGGATACTCAAATAATAATACATCCAAATGTAATTACTTAATAAAAAAAAACATTAAGTAGCAAAACTATTCATACAAAATGCTTTCCTTAAAATATTAATAATATTTTGTAAACGGAGGGGATAAAATGTTAAATATACTTAATAATTTACAACTAAAAACGCGATGCTCTGTTAATAATATTGTCATACCTTATACAAATAGAAAGCATTAACTATATTCAGTAATTTAACTTTACTGTGGCAGTTTTTCGGCTGTCCACGTTAAGTAACCAAATATTTCTTTTGAAGTACATACAAAAACAGTATCAAATAAATCTTAACTTATTTAAATTAAGGTGGATGAATTTAAAATAGCACTTTGATTTATTTTTTTAATTCTACCAACACGTTCCACGTTCAAATTTCGAACTTTTTAATCACAAAAAAATAAATCAAAGTGGTCTTTCTTATCTGTGTTGTCCTTAGTGTGTTTCAGTGGGGGCGGGCGCGGGCGGCACGGGCACGGCGAGCGGCGTGCGCTGGCGGTCAAACATCTCCAGGATCAGCTTGGGGTCGGTCCCGGCCGGCACCGTCACTGTGCCCGTCTGTTCAACACCGCTCATGAGTACCACGTCACGTTCTTCTCTGCAACAATGCGTGGCGGCCGCGAGTGTCATTGTCTGTGGTCAGACTTGGCTGTTTGGCGCGGTACCTTTGCCGCGTCGGTTTGTCTATGGTTGTCGCGGTTTATGGTTATGGAGGTTAGACCCGGTGAGTGATACATTGAACATTTGGACACGAGCGGACGCCACAACATTGCGCAAGAGTAACATTATATAATAAACAGTTTGTTAGTAAAAAATAATTTTAGGATTGGCTGACTATCCAAGAGACTTGTTATATTTCCATCTATCTAGGACTCGTTTTCAGAGAAACCATTAAGAGGGAAATAAAATATTCTTGAGTGCAAAAATAAGCTTATGGCATTGAATACTTTTGGGATACTTTCAGATACTATAATGACTTCAAAAAGGGGCCATGCAATTTGTTTCGTAAAATATAAGTAAAGTTGAATTATAAAGGCTATAAGCAAACGGTGGGTACCTCGATACGCGTGATGACTCCCTCCTCGCGACTGTGTTCTAGGACTACGAACAAAAACATTAAGCAATCGTCAAACAAACATATACAAATACATGTACATATAAACATATAGGACTCATGTGGCGTGTGATAATTGTAGACTATTGTAAACAATCATGGCAGTGTAATTATAAAATGTAATAGAAATAACTTTTCACATTATGTAGTAATAGCGCTTATGCGCAAATTTCTCGCTGGGCAAAGATCTGCTTTATAGCGCTATTAAGCATGTAAATAGGATAACGAAATAATAAAAATTATTGCAGTGAAATATTTTTCTGGGTCTGCAGCAAGTGCCATGCAATTCCCTCAAACTCAGTATCAAAGACAGGTCTTGAACTCAATAGTAAAAGTCTCGCGTCATAAGCGACATCGATAATTTTATTTTTAAATGGTCTCAGTCCTATACCTGAAACCAGAAGGGCTAGCATGGGGTGCAATTAAGACGTGTCAAAAGTTATACGTCGCGCTCGCTCTTGAATCTGCGTGATGCAAAACTTTTGTCACATCTTTAATGCGCCTGCGTGCTAGCCCTCGAGGTGTATGACTCGTAGGAACAAGGGTAAATGTTACGGGTGGGTATTCTCCAAGCGTGTCGTGACTTACTGTTCTCAGTGGCGGAAGTGGTGGTGGTGGTGGTGGTGTTTGTTTCGGCGCCGTTCTCGTTGAGCTGCGTCCGCGTCGTGGTCTTCACCACCATGGAGCTCGTGTTCACTTGAGAGTTCTGTTCATAGTCGGTACTTAGAATTAGTTTGGCACGCGCGGTTTTGAGTAAATGAGGCAAGCGTTTGAGTTGTAGTGCAACCTATCCTAGCTCAGACCTAGGTGGTAAAGGAGATTTATTAGTCTTTGTTGAATAAATTGTGTGATAGAGTTCATGGGAAAGTACGATAACAACCATGATAGATTAATAAACACAACGACGAAAAGCGACGTGTCTCGTTCCGTTCTATTTCATTCATCATCATCACGACCCATTACGTCCCCACTGCTGGGGCACGGGTCTCCTTCCAATGAAGGAAGGATTTAGGCCTAGTCCACCACGCTGGCCAAGTGCGGGTTGGTGGACCCCAACACAAGCAAGCTTGTGCTGAGAGAGTTGTCGGGTAAGTGGGCAACCCGACTGTCAGATGTTTTCAAGCCGCCCGAAGGCCTCTGACTAGGCTTAACGACTGCTGCCGAAGCAGCAACCGGGACCCACGGCTTAACGTGCCGTCCGAAGCACGGAAGCGTCCAGAAAAGCACCACTTGAAATTGGTCACCCATCCAATGGCTGACCGTGTCAGTTGTTGCTTAACCTCAGCGATCAGTTACAATCACTGAGGCCCGCTCGACTACGGACGCTTCTTCTATTTCATTACGGTGCATTATTTATCACCCCCACAACAGAACCAAGTATGCTACTTCAATAATTCTGTGAAGGCTTGGCTGATCTTAACATGGGGGCGTGGCTTATTATTGCATGTGCGTTCTATAAGATTATTAGCTGTCATATTTTGCAACGCGCTAAATAATCCATGTATAGTCCGCGCTGTCCGCGACACCACTGAAGTCCGATAGCCGTTACTGTTTTTCAACATAGTAATATTTACTCTTTGGCTGCACTCATAGATCTAAATGTCAGATATGATAGACTAGGTTAGTTCCCGATTTTGCCGTAACACTTCAGTCGGGGCGCGCACTCAATCACTATTTTTAACACCCTTCTTTTAAACTCAAATTCGTTCCCTATTTCCCCAAATTTATTTTCGCCCTACAGCGTACCCCACCCCGTGACCAGCCCGCACTGACCTGCAAGTTGATGTTGAGCTCGCCCTGGTCTTGTGGCGCGGCGGTGTGGTCGCGCACCGAGTCCACCGTGATGTCCGCCGACGCCGCCGTCACGTCGTGCACTGTTTCCGACGTCTCCTCCTGGGGATAGATAGATGTAGTAAAAGGAAGAGAGAAAACATCATCTGCTCTCGACTGCGCTTGGGCAAAGAGAGAGTTAAGCCTTAGGTTCCATTCGACTGCTCTGCACCAGGAACCTCTAGAACTCTAGAGATACATAGAATAGAATACAAGGGGAACCGGAGAATGGGGCAGATGTTCATTGTTTATTTAGCTTTGCAGCGAACTTTAAGGCTGACGGTGCCTTAACGCTGGTAAACCGTTACGTACGTAAAATATGTTAATAATGTTTTACCTAAAGGTGGAAACTTGTTAGACCTAAGTTATCTTTAGTTTATTTTTAGATTATTATATTTACTTAGTTAAGTTTTCCAAAAAAAAAATAAAAAAAAATAAGTAACTATTATAAAGCTTAACATCATAGGATACTTTTATCAAAGACTTCCCTCGGGAATAACGATGTATAGCTCGCACCATTAAGCTAATAAATAAAGCACTAAGCTCACCTTAGCGTCTCCGTTAGTGAGTGGTGCTTCTTCGGTGGGTCCTCGCAGCGCCGCGGCCCACGGCGGCAGCGGCACGTGGCAGCGAGCCACTGTCACCTGGAAATTATATTAAGTATTTACTTTAAGGGCATGTGCAAATGCAAACATAGCACGGACTTTGCGATCAGTTTGACCCTTGCTGTGGATTGTTCAGGACGTAAACAATGTTGTTAAAATATCATAATAATTACCCTAAACAAATACCTGAAGTGTAAGCTCTGATAATTTAAGAATTGTCAGCCAACTTCTGTTAGTACTTTCATCATAATTATCAGCAATGTCATTAAAAAAAATACTTAAGATAGCGTAGGTAAAAAGTACGCAAACTTTTTCGTTTGTAAAATATTCAAACTAACAGATAAAGACTGACCCAATTTACAATAAGTAGTTTAGTTCAGTTGTTTACCTTGGTGGCGGAGAGCGTGATCCGCTGCAGCTCGGACGAGGAGTGCAGGTACAGCGCCTCGCCGCGCTTCGAGAAGCACAGGCTTGAAATGCCGCTGCGGACAAATGGATACATGTTAGCATTATTACACAAAATTAAGTTTTCTTGGATGTGAAGTAAGATTTAGACTTCTCGTAGTTACAGTTTGGATAGATTCAGAATGAAGGAAATCGGCCGATTTAACTCTATATTCTACTTATATTTGAAACTCTCGATACTCTTTCACCTAACAACTAATGGACGAAATTTCACGAAATTTGGTAGGAATGCCGGCAGCTGATTCCCTGTAATAGCTCATAAGCAACTTTTAATCCCGATTTTGAACGGCCGCAATTTTATAGCGTAGCATATAAGCTAATTTTTATCCCGGAAATCCCACGGGAAACTAGCTAATATGCAGCAACGTCCATTCTGTATATAAAACCAGTCACTATAAGCTACTCTCCGTTCGAAAAATGTCTTTTTGTCAGTAAATATCCTCACTTGATGTCCTCCTTGCGCACGGCGGCGGCGTTGAGCTGGCGGCGCAGGTCGGGGCTCAGCACCAGGCAGTCGCCGAGGTTGGTGAGGCACAGCACGCACCACTCGCGGTGGCGCGATGAGGCGGGGCCGCACGAGAACCACGAGTAGGAGGTGCGCCGGACCTGCGGGGGGGAGGGGGGTGAGTATTGATGAAACAGATAGAAACCTGATGGTTATAAAAGATAAAGATATTTTATTTGCTAGAATATTATGTTAAATAATACTCATACATTTTATAATGTCCAAAACACTCTTCCGTTTCAAATTATATGATGCATGCTAATGTTTCGCCAGACACCAGTATATTGACCTGACGGATATACCCTCCGGATCATTTAAAAAACTTGGAAAGAACATTGTTATCAAAGGGGTATATTGCTAATTGAATTCGTTCAACTGATTAGCTCCCTCGCTACCGCCAAGCGCCAAAACTAGTCTCTGAATGAAATAAGCAACTATCCCGCTGTGCTTTTCATTATGAATAATGTTTAATGTTGTCGAAATACGTTGGCCTAGCGTTGTTTTCCATATATTTCTCAGGAGTCATGACACAAATGAAATACAAAACCGCATCGCAATGTGGACTCGCTCTTATGTAATAAATAAATAAAAGTTGTCACCAACCCTGGCGCCCTCATGGGCGGTGAGCTTGTACTTGTTGTGCGGCTTGAGCGAGGGCAGCGTGAAGATCTTGAACTGCTCCTCCGAGGTGATGAGCACGCGCGGCGCGCCTGCCTCCGGCAGCGGCGCCGTGCCGCGCTCCATCTGACGGGGGAAATGTGCAACTTTAAGTTACCTATTTGTGGTAAAGTTTTAGAGACTGTTTGTCTTCAGAAAAATCCTGCTTTTCAGGAAGATTATCGTCGAGTCGGGACAGCGTCGAATGGCGATCTAAACCGCACGAACAACGATAATCGGTATTAACAAGAAAACCAACTTTTCATGAAAAAATTGTTACCAATTACTGTCCACTTATAAAACGTTTTAGGTTCTCTTGGAGACGCCATTACAAATTATTCTTCTGTCGCGCTTCAACCGCTGTCTTATAATGCGGTTTAGTGAGTACATTACAAGATAAAGCCTATTGAGTAATATCCTCATTTTTTTAATTTAATTAATTCTAAAATCTTGTTCTGTTAAATTAATAAATAAAGCAGTATTAAATTCTATTCTCACGTCGCTAGGGTCGGGGTCCAGCACGGTGATGCCTATGACCGGGGCTCGGTGCTTCAGCTGGATCTCCTTGGCGAGCTGGCAGGTCGGCGACTCGTCTTTCCGCTTGTTGGTGTTGGGCACGGCGATCGTGAACGCGTACACGCCGCCGTTGTTCGTGCCCGCCCAGAGGGTTGGGGTCGCTGTTTGCGCTGCGGGTAGAATAGAATATTAATTTATTGAACACCCCATAAATCAGACATACAAAAACATACTTATAGACTAGAATCAATGAAAAATAGGCGGCCTTATCGCTGAGAGCGATCTCTTACAGGCTGTTTGCGCTGGGGGTACGGAAAGATAATAAACGTAAAAAAAAAGTATTAAGTCTGGGGCAAAGAAAGCGCGTGGTGATACGGAAAGATAAAAACCGTAAGAAAAAATCGTAGAACATTTTTGGGTAAAGAACTCTATAGTAAAAAGTCACGTGACCACTGACCAAGAAAGTTTCAATAGAAAATGTATTTTTTTTCGCCAATTTCGAAATTCAGATTTCATGTTCGGGCTTAGATATAGCATGCCGCACATGCAGGTTTCGGCTTGCTATTTTTGCAACAAACTGTATACCTAACTACAGCTGTCTCTGTCACACTTACAGTTGACGAGGAACGTGCGAGCGAAGTAGAGACAGCGCACCATGGAGCCGAACGCGTCGTCGGTGGACCTCGCCTCTATAGCGCGCTCCACGGGCTTCACGTCCGCGTCTTCCAGGGGCTTGTCCAGCGGCTTCTTCGGGGGCTGGAAGGAAATAATAATGTTTATACTTGTGGACTTTAGGCATAAGTATGTACCTATAGCGGCGTTTTGTTAAAGTCGAATGTTATTGAAGTGTTATGTCAACCGAATAAAACAAAAAGTTATTGTATCGAAGATTGTCTTTCCGACTGACATGGTGACATGCTTTTTCAGGTGGCTATATCCTCGATTATAACCACTTTAAATGTGGCAAGACCTGTATTTATTATTTATTTACAATAAACCCCTAGGTTTGCTGTTAGCGGTCTACTAAGGCATCACTAAAGGTTAGGTGTGCAGAATTCAAATCAGCACATATTACACTCATCTACACTGATCCTTGGCGGTGGTGGCGAGCCGCTTAGAGCGGTCTTGCGCAGGTGTCGGAGTCAAGCCCGCACATATTATACGGACTCAGCAGTCTCAGCACTGACTACCGTAGGTTTTCAAAATTCACACCGTCACATATTACACTCGTCTACACACGCAGGTTACTGCGTGGGCGAGGTGGGGCTGGCGGCGGTGGTGGCGCGGCCCTTGCGAAGGCGTCGGAATCATACCCGCACATATAACATATAACAGTGACTCAGCACTGACTACGGTAGGTTTTCAAAATCCACACCTGCACATATTACACTAACCTGCGTGGGCGAGGTGGGGCTGGCGGCGGTGGCGGCGCGGCGCTGCGAGCGGCCCTTGCGCAGGCGTCGGAGTCGAACCCGCACATATTACACTAACCCAGCACTGACTACGGTAGGTCTTCAAAATTCACATCTGCACACATTACACTAACCTGTGTGGGCGAGGTGGGGCTGGCGGCGGTGGTGGCGCGGCGCTGCGAGCGGCCCTTGCGCAGGCGCCGGAACGACTCGCGTAAAGACTTCTTGAACGACTTGCGCCGCGAGATCGGCGTGTCGCCCGCGCCGCTGTGGTCTGTCGGGTAGGTAAATATTGTAGAAATAATTATTGGAGAAATTGATTACTAGTGGCGGGTACACAACAGTGAATAAGTCAGGGGAACCCGAACACAATAATTATCAGATTCTAATGCAAGACTGTACTAATGCATGAGTTGTACAGTGCAAATGTGCGAGGGCCGTGGCTCGAGTCGGGTCGGTAAGCGCCATGATACCGGTGCTTATCACAATTAAATGTAGCCCCTATCACCAGCATGCTGTAGATGCATGAAATCTCTCGCTATAGCCTCTCAGTCTCAGCACATATAAACGTAATGTAAAGGGATCGCCTATTTTTTTCTGTCAACCAGGCGTTCGTGAGCTTGCGTTCTTGGTTGCCTTTAATCTAAACTAATAGACATCGAGAAAATCCGTTGACAATACAATCTAAACCCACTCACCATGCTGCAGCGTACACAAGTGCGTCAACGCGGTAGCCCTCGTCGCATCAGTGAGCGCCAGGCCGTGCGCGGTGCCGGCGCACACGAGCCCCCACTCCCACGCCGCGGCTAGCGACGTGACGGCGGCCGGTGGGACGAGCTGGGTCACTGATGTTACCTGCGGGTGGATGGGACGGTTTAGAGGGATTTGTTACAACCGGATAGAAAAGCTAACTTTACAAAAGAACAAGTGCCAAAACCAGGACAAGTTTGTTAGGTTAACAATTATTCGGTTTTTCATTTAGTTACGGAATATTATAATCTTCCACCTTTTACCCGTTGCAAAGTCGGACACTATCTATCTATCTAAGCTGTAATGGGCTTGTTTCTTCAGCCAACAGCACAACAACATGAATAAATTACAACGGAAACATCCACTGTATTCGTCTCACGAGCGGCTAATGACGATATTGGTCAAGCTACGTGAATCGGATTGTACAAGGCAATATTATTATAGTGTTCCTCATTTCGGTCAAGCTACATGAACCGCAGTACTTACATGGTAGCCCTGCTGGAAGGAGTAGGGGCCGGGCCGCAGCGTCAGCTGGTCGTGCCCCTTCCACACGAACCCGTCGCGGTCCGACACGATGTTCACTGAGAGAGTCTGTAGATAACAAGATCAATTATAATATACTGTAGTTTAGATGCTCAGATTTATATGCTGTCGTAACATGGTCACGTTCATGACGTAAAATTTCATTCAAGTTTTTACGGGAAAAGTTAAAAATGGGTGCCATTGCTAATGCTAGAGCTGCCAAGAAGGCGGAAAGTTGCGACGAAATAGCATCACGGTTCGCGCAGCAGCGCACTGAAACTTCGTATATCGTCAAAAGCAGCCCTCGGTAGGCACTGCCAAGTACTGACCTTGACCTCAGCGGTGTTGGCGCTGGTCTTGAGGCTGGCCACGATGATCTGGCCGGCCGCGCCGCCGATCGTCAGCATGCCCGTCAGAGGACACAGGATCACCTAGAGTGGAGAGACGTTATGATGTTAGACCCAACCATACTCTTGGCAATGCAATTACTATACAGAATATTGCAAAAGTACTAAAATAAGCCGAAAGCTACTCAAAAGGGAGTGAATTTCAGCTAACTCTACCGCTTTTACTAATACTTTTTCAACTATAAGAACTAATACTTTCGGTGAATAATGTCATGGAAGGTAAAAGGTAATCCATTAATTAGTTTCAGCTGCCTATTTTATTTACTTTTAAGTGATAAAATGTTTCCTACTTAGGCTACATTTCGTGACACGATAGCTGGACCACAAAAACTACATATAAAAATCTTACTCTCTTGACAGCGAGCCTGGGGTCGTCGCTGTAGGGGTCGAAGGTGCCGACTCGCTTGAACGGCGGCCATTCTTCCTCGTCGTTCTGCTCTGTGTTCTCCGCTATCTCTTCACCGCTGCAAAGACAAATTTTATTATTATTAGATAATTTATGATATATGTTTACATGTAAGCTGGTGAAGGCAAATCACGAATAGTCTTACAGTCCAATAGTTTGTGGATTAAACAGGATTTGCAGGAGTAGTGTGTATTTAAATATTATAGAGAAGGATTTTGGTTTTGTTACTTTTTGAAATTTGTTTATAAAAAAAACTATTTTCTATTGAAACAATATAAAGTACAGTTCCCCAAAATTGATACTGCACATAGAAATCTTCGTCATTGTTCGGCAACGTTCGTATTCCCGAGCGTTAGAAAACTATTATGTATTTAGAGTGGTTCAGTGCATTTTCTTCATTAAATTTTAGTAGAATTATGTAATTGGTGCTAAAAGAGATAATTGATTTATCAGTAACGAAATTTGATTCAATAATTCATAATATTCCATAATATTAAAATTTACTTCGAAAATGTTACAGTAGGTACCTACTTTTCAAGTGTCTTACTGAAGCTGATGTAAAGATGGATGAAAGAAGGTTTGAATAACACAAGGTTTATATTATAAGGAGAAATGGATTTCAAACACAGGTTTATATTAAAAAAATAAAATCTCAGTTCAAAAGTATTTACAGCGCTGATCATTCACAATAATATTACAATTACAAACTTGGTCTTTTGGGTGTGGCTTTATTGGCAAAGTGAAGTCTATCAATGTGACGTATATTTTATTCTTAAATGTGCCTCATAATATGGCATCGTCAAAAATAATTAAAGTTGAAATTAAATTCACATTTGAAAAAAATAACAAGAACGATGTGTAATTGCAGCTCTTTATAATTCCACAAAAGTAATATTGATCTTGACCTTGAGACCCTTGACTGATCGGTGACAGCCACCGACCGCCCAAATTGTTTTCGATTATGTGTCACATGATATTGACTACTATTTCTTTCGAACAAGGATCAAAATGCAAGTGCTCTTACGATTCAAAGATTCGGGTGTTTCCGGGAATACGACAGTTTGCGAAGATTTGCATGCGCATTATTAATATGGGAGAACTGTACCTGTAATTTTTTTATTAATATTATTTTTTAGACCTTAGCATAAAAAAATATAGCAATGAAACTTCTATAAGAAACTAAATAGCAAAGTGATAGATTATTAAATTATTATAGACTATGATAGCTACAGAATAAAAGTTAAAGACACTATTTCAAGAGGAAATAATAAATTATGTCTTTTAAATACTTATAATTATATTAAGGGTCTGCAATAGGGAATCGAGGGTTGGCATTGTCATAGAATTATGTAGTAAATGATGCTCTACAGCCTTGAAAAAAATCACACAGGTAGTTGAAGAGTCTAGCTAGGTGCTGAATCATTCGAATTTAAGTAAATGATTATGGATAACTGTAAATTAATTTCAGAATATCAAGAAAAACCAGTCAATCACACTCCCGTATTGTAACAACTGTGTCGTAATTATAAAGAATTTTCATATGATTTTTATCATATTATAAAGTTAAAGGCTTGGACTAGGCGCTAAATACCTTGTTTTTTAATAAACACACACTTATTTTGTGTAAATTAATCCCAAACTTGAGCAATTTTTTTCCCTCAAATCTTCATACAAATATCTATGGCGGCTTTCTGTGTTATAAAATCATAAACACAAGTGACGTTTGACTCAGTTGGCCGCTGGCCTCCAAAGAAGGGTCACGTCGGTTTAGGCAGCACTGACAGCTCGCGATCTTATCGTGTACAGATACAAAATCACTGCACATTGGTTGTCATTGCACTTTTTCAACTTTTATGACACCAACATAATTTGATTTGAAATTCTTCTTCTTCTTCTTCTGGTGCCGTCTCCTATCGAAGGTTGGCAATCATCCTGCTGATTTCCGTCTTGGAGGCCGCCGCACGGAACAATTCTCCTGTGCTCAGCTGGAACCACTGGCGTAGATTTTGCAGCCATGATGTCATTGGCCGCCCAGGCCTCCTCCTGCCTTGTATTTTCCCCTGTGTTATTACTTGGAGGAGTTCGTACTTGGGGTTTCGCATTATGTGGCCGAAGTATTCCAGCTTGCGTCTTTTTACGGTATTCAGTACCTCTGTGCCTTTTTTATTTAATCTTTGAAGGACTGTTACATTCCGAACCTTCTGGACCCACGATATTTTGAGCATTCTCCGGTAAACCCACATCTCAAACGCTTCAAGGCGCTTGGCCATTCTCTCGGTGAGTGTCCAGGCTTCAGCTCCATATAGAAGGACGGAGAATACGTAGCATTTTGCTATACGCGTGCGTAGATTGAGGTTCAGGTTACGGTCACAGAGGACTTTTTCCATTTTTCGGAAGGCGCTACGAGCTTGTTCGATTCGGCATTTAATTTCGAGACTGTGATCTCCTTTGTCGTTGACTATAACACCCAGGTATTTGTATCGGCTCACTCTTTCAAGGTCTGTACCTTCAATGTTAATGGAGGAGTTTGGCTGTGGTCCTCGGCTTACTACCATGCATTTGAAATTGAGGAAGCATAATTCTTCCAGTATATTCAATACATTAAATTAAATTAGATAGTGTGCAATATTCTCGTGATATTACAGTCTCGTAAAGGTCTGATGAGGAGCAGGAATATAGCGAATGGATCTAAGTGATGACAATAACTTCTTCTACCTCTACATGCCTTGACTTATTGTTTATAAATTTCAATGATAAGGACTGTTTCACCGATGTAAAAGAATTAGGGTTTTCAGATCATAAAGGAGTTATGTTTACGATGCCTATAGAGCAACCACGCATATCATACTTTTATGTAAATCGTCGAATTTTCTCTGAAAAAAATATAAATAAATTCAAAAACGAACTCTTAGCTATAAACTGGGAAGAAAAAATAAGACCTAATAATTCAGTAAATGAAAACTATAATTCATTCATTGAAACTCTACAGAAAATTCTTGATTTATGTATACCGCGAACACAGATAAAAATCTATACCAAATCAAAAAAAACCTACCTAACAAAAGGACTAAAGATATCTTGCAAGAATAAAAGATTACTAAAAATACTAGCCTCTCAAACGAAAAGTACCGTTTTACAGGAGCACTACAAAACCTATTCAAAAATACTTAAAAAAGTAGCAAAGAAATCGAAAAAACTATATAACATACGAAAATTTAATAAACAGGAAAATAAAACTCAAATCATGTGGCAAATAATAAAAAATACAACTAACAAGATGCCTTCTTCAATTAAAAACAATATTCAACTTAAAATAAATAATACTTTAGTGGAAAGCCCAAAAACAATTGCTAATACTTTTAATGATTTCTTTACATCGGTAGGAAATTCAAAACCGATCTCTCCACAAACTAAAAATAAAACTAAACCCGTAAATATAATAGAAAATACCTTTTTCCTTCATCCAGTTGATCCAAAAGAAGTCCATACAATTATAAAAAACCTCAAAAATAAAAGTAGCTCAGGTATAGATGAAATTCCACCGACATTAATAAAAAAATGCGCAGCTGAACTAACTATCCCATACACTTATCTAATAAACCAATCTTTTATCGAGGGTGTTTTTCCCGAAGCACTTAAAACAGCATTAGTTAAACCTATCTATAAAAAGGAAGCTAAAACAGACCCTAACAACTACCGCCCCATTGCCCAGCTAACTACATCATCAAAGATCTTTGAGACTGCGATGGTGGTACGACTCTACTCCTTCTATGAAAAATTCAATATATTTTGTAACCAACAGTACGGTTTTAGGAAAAACAGGTCAACAATATTAGCTGTTTATAAATATGTACAAATGATATTAGACTCAATAAATAACAAAAAATACGCAGTAGGACTCTTACTAGATATGAGCAAGGCATATGATAGAGTCAATCATGAAATTTTACTGAGCAAACTTAACGGGACCGGGATTCGCGGAGTGGCTTATAAATGGTTTGCGTCTTATCTTGAGCGAAGACACCAGTATGTCGAAGTTGAAGTTGCTGACTACAGGACGGGAAAAATAGAGCAAATTAGATCAGATCTTATCCCGGTCACTGGCTCTATCCCGCAAGGTAGCGTCCTCGGATGTATATTATTTATAATTTACATAAATGACCTGACAGCTGTATTAAATAAACAATGCATCTTATTTGCGGATGACATTTCCATTTTACTTACTTGCTCGGAAGTCGGAGAGCTAAAGATTAAACTAGATGAGACCCTAGATATGATAACGGAGTGGCTTGACGACCACAACCTTACACTTAATTTTTCCAAAACAAGTTTAATACAATTCGGCCCACACCAAAGAAAACCTTTAGAACTAAAGTATAAATATAAAAACGCGCATATCAAAACCGTTGAGACAGCTAAGCTATTAGGTATTGACCTAGATCAAAATTTAAACTGGAAAACACATATTGAAAACTTATCAAAAAAGTTATCGTCGTTTACCTATGCACTATTCCATTTAAAAAAAGTTACGAATTTCAAAGCAGCTCTCGCATCATATTACGCTTACGCTCACTCTAGACTTTCATATGGTATAATTTTATGGGGAAACTCTACAAATATAAAAGATGTATTCACACTACAAAAGAAATATATTAGAATCTTAGCTAATATAGACCAAATGGATTCTTGTAAGCCTTATTTTATAAAATATGGTATTCTTACGCTCACGTCAATCTATATACTAGAATCATGTAAATTTATTAAAAAACAATCAAACCTATACTCCCCAATCAAGTTATCTAGAAGAAATAACAGATACCAAAATAAACTAAAAACTACCTTCTCAAAATTAAAGATGTATACAACTGGGCCCCACTCTATGGCTATCAAGATTTATAATTCAATACCAAACGTAATTAAAAATTCAAAAACGTACGAAGTATTCATAAAGTCCTTAAAGCGATACCTAATTGAAAAGAGCTACTATACAATAACAGAATTTTTTGATGATAATGGTGAATCATAAGTAGTCGTAATTTATTAAATAGTCTCTTCTTAATTTAATGTTAATTTGATTAATAGATGATATTTTTAATTTTTATTTTTTAACTATAATAATTCAATGTATATTTATATCATTATTTAGTAGTGCTTATCAATATTATTTAAGATTTTAATAATTTATTATGATATTATAATTTTTTGATGACTATTGTTAATTTGTATAGCTATTTATAAAAATTGTTATTACCTTATTCAAAATATAATGCATGTTATGAGATAAGTAGGTACTTAAGTAATTTTAAGCCCCTCTGGTTGCTGCGCCCTTACAGGGTGTCACATTTGTAACTAATGAACTCATTACCACCTAATTCCACAATGTGACTTGCAATAAATGAATTTGAATTTGAATTTGAATACGCACGAACATTAGGTTAGGGATCAAAAATACAGTCTCTTGGTGCTGGTTGAGGTATGGTCTCGTGAGGATCTGATGAGGGCAGTAACACGGTGGTGGCTCAATTTTATTTCAAAGATGTTAATAGCTAAAAGCATCGAGTTTGGGCTATTAAGTATGTTTTTCAGAGAGAGAGAAAGAGATTTTGTTTTTCCTCTGGATGTGTTAGGTTTACTGGGTTTACTTAGTTCATTCTGTTAATGGCATCAAGTTGTTATGTGTTCATAAGTAATAATTATTTATTAACAAAATGCTGTTGATTCTCCACGAAAATGTAAAAATAAAAATAAATTCGTAACGTAAAATTGTCAATGACGGAATTTCTTCTATAGACAGTAGCCACAAAAAAAACAAACGATAGATGGCGTGATTTGAAGATAAAGATACATTTTTTCGACACATAGACATCAACAACAAAAAAATACAGATTTAAAGAAAAGAAACACATACTTATACAAAACAACAAAGAAAAAAAAAGGATACACATCAAAATAACTGGAAAAAATATAAGCCCCAATTTACTTGTGTGGGACAGGGAGTACCATAATATTTTTTTTGGGGTACTCCCCATCTATGCGAAATATAAGCTTGATATCTTTACCCGTTTCTGAGAAAAAGGGCGGTGACTGACAGTCAGTCAGACAGACGGACAACAAAGAGATCCTATAACGGTTGCTTTTTTTCTTTTCGCGTTCGAAACCCTAAAATTAAGTAAAAATATTATGCTGCCAAAAAATGTACTTACAGGTATTGAAAAAGCGGTATATAAACAAATTATACCAGCAGAGGGTTCACCATTTAGCTGAATGTTACTTAGAAAACGGCCTTGAGTGGCGGTCAAGTTGGTCCCCGCCTGCGATACTTTCCATTAACATTGGGACCAGTGGCGGCTGGTGCCTCAGATACCCGGTGGTGCACTTTATGGGTTTAGTATTTTTTTGGAGAGAAATTGATTAACTATTACAATTAGAAGTAAAAAAATTATAAGTATATTTTACCTTATTTATTGACGCGAAATAGCTTCTCCGCCGAAACGAAAACAACACACGGAAAGCAAAATAAAGCATTTAGTCTCTCACATCCACATAACCATTTCTTTTTATTGAACATTTCACTTTTGAAAATTCAGGTAGGTACTTATAAGTTTCATTTTTTGTTTTGCACTAAAGGCCGAGGCGGCCCAGCAGATTATGTCCAGTCTATTTTGCAATGCCCTATTGCTTTTTATGAAGTCAATATTGTATTTTGCACTCATTTTCACTCACACACACACACACTCACGAAATCTTTACTACTTTCTTAGTTATTAATTACGTATGATCGCGCGCGAAAGGTGAAACTGACAATGACAAGTGCATCGTCGTCACGCCACCGGTCAAGGCCACCGCCCGCGCCTCCCGACTCCCGAGTCCTGTGGCGTCATTCGTATTATTTCGGCAATTTCCGGTCGCGTGCGGCGCACGAATTTATCCTAGAACTGCATACAGTTTGTACTGAGCATCTTCCGTCTCACGCGCTGGGCGATTTCCATCCTGTTTCATACTACATGTAGGAGCTCGCTCCGTGCGACAATCCGAGCGCACGAGGCCGTTTTTGTTCAAGCAAAAATAGGATCTAATTCTAACGCAGTAGAAATCAAAATAGGCCAGCTCGATTTAATTTAACTCGTAACGATAATCAGATTTATGTAATTTCTGTTTAGGGTAGGTATTACGGTTGTTATATTGGTATTTTTTGTGTTTTTTTTTTACACGTACCTAGTATGGTATAGGAAGAAGGAAGGTACATATTTAGAAGGTTTTTAAATGGTAGTGCGTTGCACGGCCGCACTTGAGGTGCAGCCGCCACTGATTGGGACTTGTTTTCATGTTTTTAGCGTACAGTCGGGTTTTTCGTTTGTTTATAATTGTATTTTTTTATTTGTAACTTTTTAGTTGTTTTTATTTTATGAAATTTTACGTCAGTAGTTCATGATCATTTATAATTTCAATAATTTTGGTGTTGTTATTTAAATACCTTCAATATGCATATTTTTGTAATGTGAAAATCAAGCCCTTTCATTTGATACCTTACACGACAAAGTTGAATTATTATTTTTTCGATCATCACGTTATGTCCTCTAGAGGGCGCTATGTACATTTTAATGGAACGTCACATAGCCTATAACCATCGCGCCATCAATACGCTTCTAACAATACCTCATACATCAAAATCTATCAAGCCGTTTAGGCTACAGGAGGGAACAAAGAAACAGACAAACATACATATATACATACATACAATCAAAAAACATTACCCTCCTCCTTCGGCAGTCGGGTAAAAAGGAGTAAGACAGGGGGTCATTCTGAACTTTTGCTCTACGAGTTTTGGAAATTAACAAAAAAAAACCTTTTTCATAGAAACTTTGTTGGACATGTGACTTTTTACCATGGAAAACGAATATTTTTTTTCGCGAATTTGCAAATCTCGTAGAACAAAAGTTGTTCAGAATGACCCCTTGAGTCATCCCCTTTTGGCTTAGTATAGCCCTTTTGCGACACTATGTATTTACTTTGCTTTGTCGTCGGGGTTCAGTTGGCTGGAGGATGTCCGAAACTTATTATCTACACTTTAATACTTTTAGTTACCTTTCTACAAGTAAATACCACATTTGTTTGAGAAAGCTAATCGGGTTCCGAGTATAGAGTAAAGTGGCACCCCTATTAATTTCTACTCTTTCCTGGTGCCTACCAGTGTAAGTAAGAATTATACTTACTTACCCTAAAATCACCCAAAATGTACTTGAACATAATTGTCAATAAAGTTGGCGAGTAAAAGTTTATCGACCCACTGTGCAAACTTACATGTGTGCGTGTCACTGCGTGTGCTGTGTGAAGAGCATTGAAAACCCAAAATTGGCGCGGCACGTCACCCTGTACGGGCCCTTAATTTAGTGCACTCATTTTATGTTTTTAGTTTACCTCGGAGTAGTTCTTTTCAGGCCACTTCGCATGTAGGAAGCGAAAAGCAAAAAGGATTATTAATTATATTAGCTTGGTTTATTCATTTGATATTTATAAATTAACACACATAGCACAGATATTTTTTTTTACAATGATTAGGCCATTCAAATAAAATTATAACAATAATAAATAGTTCTGGCAATAGTACAAGTATATAAACAATACATAATACAACTTAGTTTTCGAAGCATTTTAGTGAAATTATAGATAAGCTTTATTTACATTATTGTTATATATGCTCAGTTATTTTGGCTGTGGTGTAAATAAATAAGTACATACATCATTATGACTTAGCATTTGGTGCTGATAGAATACTCGGTTAGTTTTTAGAAGTTCGATATATTTCGTAAAGACAAGACACATTAGCAAGATCTAGCTCAACACAATTCAGTTACCGTTTTGATGCTGCGTAGGTCTTAAAATCGTCGAAACTGCAAACATTATACATGTTCATATTTTGTATTTGGATAAAGGTATAATGTACTGGGATACTTTTGAATTAGCAACTCTTTCATTTAGGAACTGTGGGATATAAACGTAAATAGAGCCTGGGTATTAAAAACATGATACCACGAAATCATTGAAGACATCGTAATACATAAGCCAAAGAATATTGCATAAACCACAAACCACCATAAAAACCTAACCAACCAAACATACTTTCTACTTTGCCACCTCAACCTCTTATAACCCAACCAAATTCAAAAGTCAAAAGACGTACCTGAAAAGCTGAGCGGTGGTGTACTTGTAGAGTGGCGTCATAGCCACGCCGGTGACGTCCCAGAACCTCACAGACCCGTCCTCGTGCCCCGTCAGCAACAACTGGCGGCCTCCTTCCTCCTCTGTGGAGGTTTCTTCGTCCACTGTGCCGCCGGATATGGGCCAGGCCGCGTCGGAGTAAAGGTTTGCTGTTTGTTGGTCGCCTGTTGAGAGAGTTTATGATTTATAGCAATGCGGTGACGCATAAAGTAGAGTTGCCCCGACAATTAGTTACCCTGTAATAACTCATAATAAGGCTGTTAAACGAGTAAAGGTTGGCGCATTCATCGCATGCCGGTGTCCAATCATACCGCTAAAATACTTACACTCAACTTACAATAAATACAAATTTCCAACGCTAACCGTTGGGCAGCAGTTGGAGGATCCCCTTAATTCTCCATACTGACCAACATTATGTTTTTTAATTATTCTTAATGTTCTTTTGTTTGCATAGAACAACGCGGACTCGGGTGTACCCTCGGGAAGCGCCATAGCGATCTTTCTTGATACAAAAAAGTGTGCCAATTTTTGCAGGGGAAATTTTACCGTTTACCATGATTATGTCCCATTCGACATGTCATTATGAGTTTTAATTCCCAGCAATAAGGGTTACCTGAAGTGACATTTAATAATGAACAGAGTGTCTTCAGCTTTCTTGCCAATGGATGTAACATTTATCGATAAGTGTTATCGATGAATTTGAGAACATGGGTTGGATATACTAATTTAAATTAGTTAAATTATGAATGATTTTTAAACGAAGCCTTTATTTAAATAACCAACTTATCCTAAAACGAATACCTAAGTAACAAATAAATGACGCACATATATTAAGTCGTTTTTTGGTACTACATTTGTACTCACGTGATAGGTCGCGAGCCGTATCGCTGTTTTTGATGAGTACAATGACTGAAGTTGCCGGGTAAGTGTAATGTATGACTGTCAAATGTTTCCAAGTTGCCCGATTGACTAGGCTTAACGACTGCTGTCGAAGCAGCAACCGGGACCGTCCGAAGCACGGAAGCGTCCAGAAAAAAAACCATTTGAAATCGGTCACCTATCCAATAGCTGACCGTGCCATGTGCTGCTTAACTTCAGCTACTACTACGGAACTTTCCAACTATGACCTTTTATGTCGATAAATACATATTTAAATACATACCATCACTATTGCATTTTTTTGACATTGTTTGCTAGGCAACGGCTAATAACAATAAACCACGACCGAAGGCGATCAAATCTATGAACAAATCCGGAAATCCGAATATTGTATGAAATTAAGCTGTCATTTTAGTATTTTTCAATGAAACGAACGCTTTGCTAACTAGATTGAGTCTAGTGAAAATTGAGACTGCAACTAGTTTTTATGAATCGGTGGGCCTTTCTGGCCCACTACACCGGCAGAGGGGAACGTCTGCCTATTTCGTCTCCAGACCATTCATACTCAATGTTTGTTTGTTTCACTTTTAATTTCATTTTTTATTTTATTTTTTTGTGTACTTATGTCATTACTATTTTTGGTGTGTGGTGCTAGACACCGAATAAAGAGCTTTTATCTTTATCTTTACTGGTGACCCCGAAGTGATTGAGTACGAACCTGCAGCAATAATATTGTCAGTGAGGTGCGGGGCGACATTGTCGACTAGCTGCGCGGTGGTGACGGCGGACGCGTGTATGGACACCAGATAGGGAAGTTTCACGGGACGCCAGGCGGAGTCGCGCAGGTCGATCACTACTAACTCTTCTTCTGCTAGCACCACCTGGGGACGAGAAAATCCATGAAAATGTTGTGTTTTTTGGAGACAGGGAATAAGATCGGGGACCTCCGTCGTGATGTTAGGCACAAAGTCGGGTTTTCATGATACTAGTATGCTTGGTGCGACTGTGCTCGTATACAAAATAGGACACATGGTGAAAACACGACAGAGTTAAATTGACGACCGTCTTTGAATCACTCTATCCACAGCGTTCTTATCCATCCTACTAATATTACCAATGCGAAAGTTTTTTAGTTGATCAATCCATCTTTGTTACCCTTTTCACACAAAAACTACTTAACAGATTTTTATTGATTCTGGTATGTAAGTAGATGACACCCTGGACATATAGGTTAGTTTTTATCCCGAAATTTCCACAGCTAAACTTTTTAAGGCTCAGCGTAGCCCGCTGGCTCTTGTCTCTGTTCTTACAGCTAGCTATTATATCAAGTTCACACACGCACTGCCTCACCCCGCTCGCGGTATGCGGATTTTAACATATGTAGTAAATTTCCGCGCGGTGAGGCGGCGGCAGCGTATGCGGGTAACCGTTTTTTATATATAAACTGTCATTTTTGCATACACTGATAAGCCGCCCTTTGCGGCGGTGCGCGGTCAAGTGTGTGAATTTCCTTACCAGGTAAGCGGCGGTCTGGTTGACGGTGCTGGCGAGCACGGCGGCGGGCGAGTCGGGGCGCTGCTCGGGGGCGGGCGCGCCGTCAGGGGGCACCGGCGTCGTCGTGAAGAAGTCTATCACCTGGGGAACACAATCACTTTGTAGTACAGTGGGAGATAGTTGAGTTGATAGTTGATAAAGGTGGCTGTCAGCGCCTGTGCAGACGGGAATGAATGATAGGCAGTCGCAGTGCGTCAATACGGTAATCGATCGTCAGAGCGGCTTAAAACAGCCCGTAAACAGTCCATTGTGGGATATGGACCTCCTCCAAGTCTGGAGGGTTATTGCCAGGCCGGATGGATATATCACACAACAGACATTTAACATCCAATATCCGAGAATAACCGTACAGTCTTGACTCATTCCGCCCGCGTTTCACTTGGCATCTCAAAGAGGATAGTGTGTCTAGTCAACGTAAATTGAATAATTGCATTGATTTGTACAGATCTCATGTTGGCTTGCCCTGAAAGGAAGAAGTCAACCAGTACGCATACTCACTCGACTGGTGAAGTCGAAGGCGACGTGCTTGTCCCCCTGCTGCACGGTCACCGTGTACTTGTCAGAGTACGACGCGCGTGGCATGCCACCTGAAATGGAACAGTATTTCATATTAATACACACGTTACACTAGATCGAATGATAAGGGAGTCGGGGCCCGCCTTTGCTGCAGATGAATAGCACACGTTTTGACACATTTCAACCGCTCCTCCCAAAGGAACCAAGAAGTATAAGGATCTGTACTTAGATCGTGATTAGTCGGACTAAGAGCTACTATACCTACTGCCCGTATGTACACAAGATTGCGAATCTGCGCGATTCAAGCTCGCTACACGTATGACGTCACGCTCTATCGAACACCTGGAAGTGGAAGACGTTTCTGCTATTTCAGGCACACTTACCGGCATAAATAGTGATCTGATCCCCGTCAACGCTAGTCCTGTTGAGCAGCTTGCTGATGGCCTTGCACGGGTAAGGCCCGTACGGCGTGACTGGCTCCTTGAGGGCCCGCTCGCCCGCGCCGCCCGCCTCCCATGTCACGTAGGAACCGTCGTTGTGGGATGATGTGAAGTGGTCGCCTGGAATGTGGAGGGGGTTTGGTTAGGACAGTGAGAAGGGTAACATATACAGAGTTTTTAAAAAGAGTATAGTAAGCCAAAGGGTTGGACTCAGGGGGGTCATGTAGAATTAATTTTTATTTTACGATTTATTAAATAAATACTTTGAACTAATGTAAGCCCTTTTAGGGCAGGCAGAGTTGCATTGCGGCACTAACTCTTCGGGCACATCCATCGGTAGGACAAATATTGGCCACGAAATTCAAAGCCCGATCAAAAGTACCTTAGATAGACAGTTATAATTTCGCCTGTAAAAGTTAAAATAAAACGTCAGAACAACGCAATACCTCTATTAAAGAAGTCTACAGGATGTTTCAAAAAAGGTATACTAAGCCGAAACCAGCATGTGCAGCATGTTATATCTAAGCCCGAAACTGAAATCTGAATTTCAAAATTCGTGAAAAAAAAATTTTTTTCCATAGAAACTTAGTTGGTTACGTGACATTTTACTATCGAGAATGAATTTTTTTTTCGCGAATTTTGAAATTCCCTTTTTGCAACACCCTGTATATCCAAAAACACCAACCATCATCATTCCAGCACAAGCTCTCGAGCTGCTGATTGGACACGAAGGTGTGAGTGGGCGCGGCCGCCGTCCTATCCCAGAGCACCACGAGCCCGCGGTTGTAGCCAATCAGCAAGCGGGATGGGACCTTGGGGTGTTCGCAGAGGCTCTCCACCGCGCCAGGGTTCACCTTGAAGTCTTCTGGGCAGCTGGAAATGAGATATAGAGGTGTAAAAAGGGTCCGTTTTTTAGCTTTCATTTTTGTTAGTTTCAAATATAACGTTAGTTACTATCGTTTTTTATTTATTACTATCTTAGAATTCTGATGTAGAAGAGGGGCTTTTGTCATTTTATTGCCGCTGTAATTAAATGCAGCCATAAAGGAATGCTAATCATTTATTGACCATACTGAACACATAAAAATAACATGATTATTACCCTAAACAAAAATGAAGTTATGAACCAGTTGCGTGGTCATTAATCAAATGTAAACGTGTAACATCTGATCACCTTTAAATGAGAACAAAAGAGCCCAAACCATTAAAAAAACTGTTCCGAGCCTGTATATAAAGAATGCCGCCGTGCAACGGGTTCGGATAAAGATAAGTCGGTAATTACAACAACCAAATATATTTCTAAAAACAAAAGAAACCCGACTCACTTCTGCATAACAACATCCTGGTAAATAACATCCTCCGAGATGCTAAACGTGTTGAGGTCCAGCGCGTATATGTTCCCTCCCTCTGTACCCAGCAGTAGATGCTCTCCAGAACATTCGATGCAGACGGCGCTGATCTTCTTGTTCTTGCCCTCGAAGGTGAGGGTCTTGAGCTCCACGAGGGACTTCTCGTTGATCTCCCACAGATGCAGGCTGTTGTCATCGCAGAGGGACACTAGGCGGCCCGTGCCTGCAACGAACGAAGAATAAGTACTGTGAGAAATAGTGAATGAATGAATGAAGGAAAAAATTATGCTTCGAAACAGCAGCAGCATACCTACACTGCTAGATATAGACTCTGTCTCTCCCATTTCAGGGATACGTGTCTGATATCGTCGGTCCAGTAGTCAACAGGGAGTCCCATTGAAAATTATGGCTATACGAAATTACCAAACAATAGAATTTGACGTCCAATTAATAGATTTTTTAAGGCTTATTACATAGTTATAGATTAATCTAGAGATTCCCAGATCACTGCTGTGTCACCTAATTGTATTGGTTCACGTAGCAAGTCAAGCACGATCTTTTGGACAATAAAAAACACAGCCTTCCACCGTTGGTCATCGATTTTATGCTTTGGAAAGGATTCGACACGTTGGACAGTTGGACACGTTGAATAAGAATCCATAAGAAAAGGTGGCACTGTTTCGACAGACTACCTAAACCGTCGGCCAACCGATCCATACACTTTATTGTATTTCCTCTTATGGAACAGCTGAACAACTGGTTCCATGCTGGTTCCTAAAGACGGCCGGATATAATATACGATGGTGCCCGTAAGTTCAGACTACACAAACCGTCGACAAACTCACCAGAGACAAATTTAATCTGTGTGACAGCAGAGTCGGGGTTGGTGTGTTGTCCGTACAGCTCGACCCCGGGCCGGCCGTACACCTTGAGCGCGCCGGTGGCCGTGCCGATGGCGGCGATCCGCAGCAGGGGGTCCCACGCCAGCGCCGACGCGCGGTTCGGGAACCCGTGCTGGACTGTCTGTGGAGGAAGGGATCGTCATTAGAATGCACGTTGATGAAGTGGCAATTAGTACAGCTATAACCTAACAATTTAATTTCTTCCTATCGTGTCGGTGACAATAGCTAAGCCAGGGTCTGTCACCTAGGTAAAATTGACCAGTCAGAGTCGTTGTCAGAAGCTGCTCAGGGTGCGCCGGACGTATATTTAGAAGGTACAGTTAATACATAACTCGGAAAGGTTCCTTACATGCAATTTTTAAATAACTTCAACTAAATGAGCCGTGACCTTTCTGATATTGTACACCTTATGTTTGTTTACAGTAATACCTAATGGGTGGAGCCTGTAGAGCGTAAACATAATCAATACTGCTTTCCATTATAAAGAGGTAATTAGTCAACTCAGCTATCAATAGCAGTAAATATTGATGATTCATTGATTGTGTAATAGTATTTTTTGCTATTTGATTTGACACCTGACTACATTATTAAATTAGTCTCGATACGGCATGGCATGAAGAAGAATGACTCAGAATCATAGAATTTCGTTGTATTTTTGAAGTCCACCATACGAAAAAGGTGTTATAGACGTTAAACAATATAGCTTATCCGCCTAAAAGTTGATAGGATTTAAATTTCTTTTTCATATGATCATACATACAAAAATTTTGTTCACATGTATCAAAGTTATATGGAGTACATAACAATGCGGCTGAATATATGGTTTATTAATATATACTATAAATATATGTATACTTGTATAGTCTACTCTTCGAACAGTTGGTGTTTAGGTAACAAAAGCGTTCTTACACATCCTTATCGCAAAATAGAATGCAGTGAATCAGCTTATGCAAATACCTCGGAGAAACCAGACTTGTTATAGGCATATGGGAATCGTGCTACTTAATTTAATAAATTTTTCATCGGGGAATTCTTTATTCAACAGCTTACAAAAAACAAAAAGGTTTACGCACCGAAAATAAAAAATTTGCGTGTAATAAACTGTTATTACCCCACCCACGTTCAGTGATTTGGCATTTTCTCAATTAATATTTTCTCAGAACATATTCGCAAATTCAGACATATTATATTAATCTGTTCGCCGACCTTACAAGTGCAATGGCACTAATGAAATCTGAGTAAATAAATAAACTGAATGAAATTTGTACACTGGTATGTATATGTATGTCAATGGCAAGGTCGGCTGAAGGAATATTAAACGTAATAATATCCATAAAACTAAGTCCTTTTGGTTCATGTTTCGCAGTAAATACCTCGGTGGGCTAGCACGTCAAGCGGCAATAACCCCGCGGCGGCATCTAAGAGACAAAAGGTCGTAACTCCTCATTTATTGTAAGGAAGATGGATCGTTTTATTACTGTACTGGAAGGTGGAAAAAACACCGCTTCTCAACATTAAGTCTAGACTACTTTGAGCTGGGGTCGTGACATGATAAACATTTTTATAGAGTTTGTTAGTTAATGATCTGCCTCGCGCTCTGATTGGACAACTCGTTAAGATCTCAATGTTAGTATTTAGTAGCGTAAAAAAGGATTGGATTAACGGTATTGAGCAGCAGTAGCCACGTCTTCGTTGATGTTTATTGCATCTTTACTTGAAATAAGAATAAAGTATTCAATTTAGTATTCAGCTTACACAACCTGATCCCCAGAAACAGTTTTCATGTGCTGGAATCTGAGCGTACGCATCGGTACGTACAATCTCAAACTTGAGTTCAGTATCCTTTTATGCGTTCTGAGAAAATATGAGCCGCACAACAAACGTTGCATTGCATTCCTCGGTAGCACGGCGGAGACAGCCACCGTGACCGACGACCTCATTCCAGAAGCACAGACACAATGTCTGAGCCTCCTTGGACAGATGTCTTGTCTTAGATGTACTTGTCTGTGGTACCTGGGAACTGCGACCGCGTATAATAAAGGCGTTTATAAGGTATTTGTATAATAAAGATTTTGTCATCAGCCTACGTCCTTCAGCCTGCATACTGGTAACTTATCTAAAATTGTCGGTCCAGTGGTAGCAGGTCAAATGGCTTCTAACTATAGTGTACATTATGTCCTTGCTTCAAAATATTCTTTAGATGGTCCTAAATAGATTTTTGGAAAGTTAGTGAAGATACTTAAAGTAGGTAACGAGAGCAGAGGCAATTGTTTGGAAAGTGCTTTACAAAGCCCTTTCTATGAGCCTTTCAATGGAAGCCTTCTATTTGGATAATTAGAGGGCAGAGCCGACCGAGCCGCAACTAAGTACGCTTTTCGAGTCGTTTACATAGCAAGATGGAGAGTTGACCGTTTTGTGAACGAAAACTTTTTGAAGACACCTTTTTTGGCATTACAAATGATACTGGCCACTTATGTTTTTTTTTATTTAGTTCAGAAAGAGTGGCAGTGCCGCATTTCTTTAGGCCTATATACACACCATATCTCCAGCCCGCGTTCCATGCGTGGATATTATGGCAATAAGCCTCTAGTCTTGGAGAATGCTCATGTCCTGCAGTGGATAATTGCGTATCTGTGCCTTTAAAATTGCAAATGTCATTACGGCAAAACATTTATTTACATATCTGCCGAAGAACCGATAACCGTTGGGGTAGACGGAGGTGGGACGCCTTCCTGCCCGCTGGACCGACGACCTTAGGCGGGTAGCCGGTAGTGGCTGGATGAGAAAGACCGAGGATCGAGTGTGGTGGCGCTCCTTGAGAGAGGCCTATGTCGATCAGTGGATCATTATTGGCTGATGATGATGATTGATTTGCAAACAAAACAACACAGATTTGCCAGAAACAGCAACATATAGTCTTTAAAAATCTTCTTTCATCTTTAAATATAGCGACAGATTTGAATACAACAGCAGACGTCCGAGGAAGTACTAGTGGGACCGGTCCGCACCGTTATGGAAACTGGCCGCGTCACGATCTCACTCATAGCTACACGGATTAATATAGTATTATACTTACTGCACTTGAGGTTGAGGCTGTTTAACTTTTGTCATTTGTTTCGGCTTTTGTTTTTTACTGTTATCTTAAGAAATGTGAAGTATTGTACAAGTTCTTGTTTCTAATCTTGCCTTTTTCGGTTTCATTGTCACATCCTTGTATATATATAGGTCCTTGCCCAGTAGGTATAGCTTTTATAGTGATAGTTTAGTAAAAGATTGTGCAGTCACGCAAAAGTCAGCTACTATGTGAAAGGTAAGTGTACTGTGCGAGTAAAGGTGAGTACAAAATTTGAAATAGCTACAATATTCTTCATAATTGGCCTATCCGCCAAAAACCTTGTTACAGCTGTTGTATATTTATTGGTCCGCAATTAATTTAAATCGGTGTACGAGTAGAAGATCGTTAATTGACATTGTGGTTTGACTAGATTTTTAGTGCGACGTCGACCGAGTCTTGTACTAATGAACCTAAGAAGAGTCAGTACCTACACAAGATGGCACTGATGATTTAATACGGCAATGAGGAAGGCATAGTAAGAAGTATTCTGGTTCTGTACTGTTCTGTACTCGTTAGGCAATAAACGTGGGATTGCTGATGGTCGCTTTGATATTCATACAAATGAACAGATTTTCGAAAAAGAAGGCTTCTAAGAAATCTAAATGATGACTCTAGCTTTACAAAAAACCGAATGAATGAGAGTTGTAATGCGATCAGTACGTTTATTGTAATAGAACAGGATAGAGTCTGGGTTTGAATTCGAAACATCCCCCAACTGTCTACTATACAACCGTGTGTTAGATCCGACACACTTGACCAATTAGGCATGTTTTATTACAGAAGAAACCAGCTATTAAACACCAAGCAAATAGTACCCTCTTAATGAGAAATTGATTGCTAATCAACATACCAATTAAGTCATATACAAGGTATGTATCGTATGCAAGAGCCAGTGATGATTTGATGTAAATTCGCTTGTAGCGGAATCTAATTAATGCCATGTAGTCTGTCTGGGTTGATTAATACATTCCGATGCGTATTACATCATAACTTATCGTGTTCAGAGAAAAAATACATTCAACCATAGTACAGTACAACGAAAAGACTGCGATCACAAACGTGTAATGATAAACCGATTGTATAAAAATTGTCTTTGATTTATCAGTCTTGCTGCCGCAGGATCGAAGGCCTTACAAAGGTAGTGGGGTGGAAAGTAGTGTTTGGACGAAGTTTGGAAAAGGTTTTTTTTGACTGTCCTTGGGATCGGTTGAGGGTTTCCCATTGATGTTATAACTCTATCAACATTATTGCATTTCAACTTCTTACGAGTTATTTTAGATTTAATAGTTATCATATAGATATCAGCATGCAGTATAGTCTAGTTGAGCAGTAGCTCCAGTGATAGTATAAACTAATCAACTGGTATAAATAAAGCTGACCCGTGATGTCACCATCCCGTGGGCTGCAGGAAGGCATAAAAACATAACTGCTCCAGTGTCGTTACGTCATGTGTTTGTGTGTCATTAATATTAAGTAGGTACTCAACAATGATACTAAACGGTTATTAAATTAATGAATAGAACGAACGATTTTCTAAGCTAGGCCGTTTTTACCCGACTGCCGAAGGAGGGTATAATATTTTTTTTGATTTATCTTGTTTCGCGTTCTAACACACGTATCTATCGTTAATTAATTTAAAGTCAATTAAGTTATATTATAATAGAGAAGCATCGTAGTTAACCAACATTATAACCCATGGATACAGTATGACGTAAGGCTACGTGCACACCACACGTCTAGCGGCCGTGACCCGCGCGCGAGATGTCACAGACCGCGCGTTTCCTGCCGCGCTTCCGGCCGCCCGGCGCTGACCGCACACCATTGTGTGCACACCTTTATGTCTGCGAATGTTATGTCACGAGGCGATGCTAGTTGTATGCAACATTCGAAGATATGAAAAATCTTTTAAAACATATTGACCCGCAATCGTGAGTTGGCAGTGTCAGCCTCTTAGCACATTAGTGTGAATAGATATTTTATGTATTACAATAATACTTATGTTCTCAGCTTTACACCTACGCGTTAATAGCACTTTTCAATATTCAAGATAGGATACATAGTAAAACTCCTAACTTCTTGCTCGGCTGTTAAATGTAGTCTACACTCTACAGAAGAATAAGAATCAATGACAGTGGAAACTATTGGCAATATACACGACATGCCGTATCACCGCACCTTGTATGAACGTGCCGCTGACACACAGCCGCCTGGCGTTCACTGACGGCGCTACAGCGGCTACGGAAGTCAGCAATGACGTGATTTATCTATTTAATTGCAGCAATCGTTTTTTTTTACTGCGTAGGCGTGCATGGGTGTGAATTAATCATTATGTCCTGATGAGCTTGCTTAAGAAGTCATCATCATCGTAACATAACATAAGTATGTGTTTTTGTATGTCTGATTTATGTGGTGTTCAATAAAGCAATATTCTATTCTATTCTATTCTATCATCGTATTCCACGATGGAACTGATGACGATTGCAGTTATATTTTTTAACCGACTTCAAAAAAAGGATAAGGTTCTCCATTAGTCGGGATCTTTTTATTATTATTATTATTAGTAATATAGTGCTGTTTAACCGTCGCATCCAGACAATCTCCCACACAACTTGAAACATCAACCGCATCAGAATTCAGAGCACTTGGCAAGAGGATACAATCAAAATAACTCAACTGGGTTGTTACTTTAGCAATTTACACAAAGAACTTTCTCAGCAGACTCTGTTTAACAAATCACAGTCGTTGCACCCAGCAGAGCTAAATTTTTAAGAGATTTTTTTAGTTTTATAACTGTGATTCTCCTAATGAGCCACATTTCTTACATTTGGTTGGTACATATACAGCTTCATAAATTAGTAGTTATGCACCTTGTAAAACTAATCAACCGCATATTTATTTAAAATGACGATTTGTGAGTTTGACAAACGACAAAAGTGTAGCAGTGTGCAAGTTATGCACTTATTTATAGTACTGGCGCCTGTTACACATTACTAGGTAATTACTTGCACTTGAATTTATTAATCATGATAATTTATTACGACACACGGCGTTGCATTAACATAAACTATACTATGTGACTATAGAGAGGAGAATTATGAATTACTTCGAGTTATGGATTTTTTTATTGATTTTATCAATGGCGATGAAGTTCTTAATAAAATATGAAGTTAAAGTCAGTACTAACAACTATTTTGTAGCCGCTACATAACTATAATTATTTTTATAGGACAATACATTTTTATTTATTTAGAAGAAGTTGGTATTTGTTTAGATCATCGTCGTTTAGGAGTGATATGTCACGGAAACTTGTAGATAAAATGATAAGAATATATTTTATCATAATGAAACATATACATTCGGGTATAATTTGTGGTAGGTATATTCATTATATCAGTATAGACATGTCCAGTTTTCCTTGTACGAATGGCAAGTGCGTAAAAGCCCTCAATATTGATGACATTTACTAAACTAATTTATTGAACGTAAATCCCGTATCTTTTATGCAAATCAATGTATGAGTCAGCTACCGCGACAGGTTCGACCATCTTGCTTAACACCATAATTTTTTTCTTGACCGACTATACCTATATATACAACTAGTGCAATACTATATTTGTATTAAGTTGCTTCTCTGCAAATCATTGCCTAACGGGTTAACGTCGAGACGATGACTAATGATCCATTCGCCTCGACTATCATTAACCACTATAATATCGATTCCAAATTCAAGTTCCTTTCAAATTTAATTCAATTCAAGTCAACGTCAAAGTAACATTGTGCGAATGTTTTCGGCAAATCGGGCAAAGCTCTTTCCAGGGTAAATACTCGTATGAGAACGTTCACGCATCGTTTTTACGCATCCACACTATTGGCTCTAGACAGCAAGCGTCTCTATGTAGCTAGACTGAATGTACGCAATGTCGTAAGACTCGTAAGTGATTGTCCTGTGTTGTATGAGTCAGCGCGTGTCGTGCACACTCATTGACATTCACAGCGAGAGATATACGCGTCGCGCATCCTCGCTCACCTTTGCTCTGAAATGGCACGACTCGGAATTTTTAATTTCGGGAAAAACACTAATAAAAAACCTGCTTTGGGGAAATGCATGGCGTAACGCTATAGAAGATGATCGTATCTTGAGCTACAAACAATAGCCAATAAAGAAAGTATCTAATTGAATGCAAATCAACGACTATCCCTGTTCAAAGGCAATAAAATCAAAGAAAAAAACTATTTGAGCCAACAGTTTTAAGAAAATGTGGGCGCAGAGTACCGTGGGCCGGCATTGCTCGTGCCACTAAACATGCTGACATCATCCAAATAAGGCCAGAGCCACAATGCAGTTCACGACTCGAAAGTCGAAGAGTCCGGGCTGCAAGGAGGCGGGTTACCGTTACCAATCTACATTCTACAATAACCTGATTCAGCTGGCAACACCACCGCACATCTCGGGCTAACGGCTCCATTAGAAACTATCAAGTAACGGTGCTGTGTCGATTGTAATTATTAGGTTTGACTTGCAAACCGAAATATTTCGTGTTGTGACTCATGCGAGATATGGCTGGGCAAGCGAATTCATAATGAGTTAACAATAGTTGCGGCAGGTAAATACGGGAAGCTAAAGCCCAACACATCAGAAATAACTGGGAAAACGTTATTAGCATTCTTCACGGTGTCTTGTTGCACAGGATACAATCATACAACTGTTGGAAGGTGGTTCATTGAGTGCTGACTGATGCGACGTGACACGACTTGGAATGGAATACTAAATTACTAGAAGCTTCTATATTTAACAATTTTGGGTAATAATTGAGTGCACATAATCGTTTAAAAAGATGAATGTGGTAAATATTCGCTTGATGATGTGATCAAAATAAAGGATGAAATGTGAACCAAAATACAGCTGTCCCCTATGCGTGACCATGACCGTCACTTGGGAACTATCGCGTCAACGCGGCTAATTTTACACACTTTTATTTAGAGTCGGATTAATGTGCTTACGCCGGAATATGGGTGAGCCGCGCGGTTCCGTGCTCGTTTATTTATTGTCTTTTTATATAATTCCATGGAGGAGCGGTTTTTGCTAGTTTACAAACTATTTATAGGTTTTAGAAGTATAATAATAATACTGTAAATTATATGTATGATTATTCTGCTTTCTATCAGAGCTGGGTACAACGTGGTGTCTTTCTTTCTTTATTATATTGGTACGGAATGATAAAAAGTTTCATACATTTGCTAAACACACCTATTTGATTCTTGTTGCGTTCATTCGTTTTATGTTAATCTAAGCCACCAGATTTTTACGGTTCTAGTCAGAAACGCAGTATATCTCAAGAGGAGAAGCTATATACGACTCAACAGTGTGCAAAAAACGAGTAATACAACACAACACATTTCCATGAAAATGATAGCGTGCGAAAGTGAAAATCGATTCTCGTGTGCAACGGAACGCATTATGCAACTGAGGAAATGGAGCACGGAGCCGGTGACACAACTGCGCGGAACGGAGCGTCGGCCGCGGCGCCTATCTGGACGACTGTGGAAGTGTGGAATCCAGTCACGGTATTTCCATTGCTATCTGGAGGCTTTCGATCTGGACGAACAGATACCGTACCACTTAAGGTACCTAGGTACTACCGACACATTAGCAGCGTCGCCCGCCTTTCAAATATCCGTCAGATCCATTGAATTGTTCTATGGTCAGATCTATATAAGTTACATCAAATTTGACATGCGAGCGATGCTTGATAGAGTGATCTTAATGGTGGTAACCCTACAGACCAACGTACCCTGGTAGCCCCCAGCCCGCTGCAAGGACTACGTTATTCTAGCAGGTTCTTGGAAATGGTTGGATGAGTAAGGTAAAGATCTCAGTGACCGTGGAAGTTTATGGACTGATGTCGATGCCCATGGGAGTAATAGCTGTGCAACACAGCAAGTCTTAATCAGTTAGACTGAAAATACAGAACATTCAGCTATCTTGCTTGCAAAATAATCAATAAAATAATAATGTCGAATATCTTCATGTAGGCTACCAATATGGCTGATAACGTGATATCAATGAGTGTCATTCTGGTGATAAATCAACGTGTGCTCATCAATTCTGGGTAAAGCTGTGTTCATAGATTTCTTTTGGCAAGTACAAGCGATGAACTATCAAACGTGGCTCTTGAATTAAAATAGCTCTTAAGGCGACGGGGTAAAGACAAAACAACTCGCTTGTTGAAGCCAGCTCTAACTTTATTTGGGTCCTACGACAATATTGACATGAAATGTTTACTCCGTAAGGTCACTCTATCAACAACTCTTGTTTGAATAGTTGATATTAGAAGATGGGGAGTAGATCAGCGTGTTAGAATGAGAAACTGTGATACCAAATCAGAGAGGTCACTTGGACGTTACGAATACGATGATACTGCCATGCTGGTCATCCCAAATTCATAATTAAATTATTTATTTCACAAGAGTGTAAATAAAGACACTCAACTTCTAACATCTTTCCCCTGCTTAGCTGCTATTACAGTTTACACATACAAAAAGGTACCAAACGTTTTTTTATTTAATTCTGCCATTTCGTAGCTTTAGAATTTTTAATAATGTAGTTACGATACACGTGTAACCATATACTCATTCAAGCCCTACGGCGATGCCATAAAATTCACCAGTAAAAAACCTAGAGCTAAAAAATACTACTTGCTATACCGGCATGTTATCTCAACCTGTTATTGATGTTGAGTCATTATGCTAATAATGGACGAGACCTACTTCGATAAACTGTTAAGATATGTAACAACTTAGCAACAACAGGTAGTTCGGGATATCGCTAAATATTTTCTTTTTAAAAAGTTTTTTTTATAATATTTGTGAGCGAAGGTATTTTACCCTCTCTACATTTGCAGTAAAATGAGACTCGCAGTCTAACAAGAACGTAAACATAAGATAAGTCGTGGTACGTACGGAAAAATAAATTTCCTAAACAATGGAGAAGACAAAAGGCACGAACGTGGAATACGTGTAGCACGTGACTGCGATTATTACGTATTTCTTTATCACATTAATAAGTTATTCACACAAATCCAACTGAAGAAAAAAAACGGATGATTAATTTGATATTTGTAGGAAATATACCTCTAGCCTAACAACGGATGTCTCAAGACTCTTTTCGCCCTACCGTCTACCTGTACGAAGGTACACTTTTCCCATAATAATATACTATTTAGTGAATTTCAAAATCAACATTAATAGTAAAACACCCTTTAGTCTAACTTGATTAAATAGTTAAGCTCTCCGCAGGTTTTCTAGTCACGAATTCGAAATTTCTAATCGCTTGGAAATGTTCAAAGTCACACCAGCTATAACTACTGTGCCAACCACCCCAATGGCAGACGCAGGCTATTATAAACCTAGAGACTTTGCAATTAGGGTAAACTCACCTTCTGCATTGCTCTGAGGGCACTTTCTCCTATAAGTTTTACGGTTAAAGGATGGTAATATTGAAACTCGATCGCGGATTAGGGCCCGGCTACACCGAAGCCGGACTGACTGCACTGCCGGCAGTGGAAATGCACACTGCACCATATTATACCGGAATTAGCAGACGGCATGAACTGGGCATGACAAAGAAGTGTTAGTTAGGTTTGGAGATTTTTGAGTATGTCACCTCTCAGAGGCTTTTCTATGTAATGTAGGGAATACTATTAAATCCAGTTATTATTTTCATAATTTGAGGCAACGTGTTCCTTTGGTACACAAATTTAAAGCGGAAAACGAGATAAAATTGACTTCAAATTGCGCGCCGTACACACCTCCAGTGATGACCATAATAAAGATAAGCTTACTATTTTTTACACAATATAGTTCATTTCTCATGTATTCGTTTGTTCGGATCCACAGAGGCAGCTGAAGCCGTATGCATCAGGAAGACTGGACGAGGTACGAGTGATATCTGTGAGACTACGGCTTCTCTGTTCCGTTGCATTTTAGTATTAACGGGAAGCTTCATAAGCAGCTTTTACACTTTTGTACCAAGTCAAAGTAACAAAACGTCAATGAGTTATCAAAATCGGTCAGTGACTGGTGAAGATATCTTTTTTCATAGGTTAATTGAAAAACTTCTCCTATTTTAGAATACTTACGAACTGACAGAAAGACCCCCCTTAACCGAACGGAGAGTAATTTGTAAAAATTGACGTTCATCAGAAAATTTTATATTTCTACGATGAATAAATATTTTGACTTTGACTTTGAAAGAAAAGCTAACGTCAACCAATTAAACATGATTAAAATTACCAGTTCAAACCACAATGTTCATAGTGGAGATTTAAAAAAACCTACATTTCACGTACAGTTTAAAAAAACCTAAGTGATCGATAGAGGTTTGTGAATGCCTTCTAACGATGCCTCCGGTACGTTGGCCTTCGAAACGCAGAGGTGACTGCCCGCCGTAACGTTATTTAATCGTTAAAGTACTTAGGTATGTCTAGAGGGACCATTCCGCTGATTCTATAAGGAAACATTATTGTTTATCATTACTCTATGTATATGAATAGTCTTCATTATGATAATGTATGAGGGGTTTGTTCTTGTACAGAAGTCACCCTTTTGGCACATTGTAGGTGTATCGTTCATAATGTTAGAATAACATTAACATAACTTACTTAAACTCTATTAGGGGCTATCATTCACATAAAGCCTTGTATCCACTTGAGCATGCTCTGGCGGATAAGCGGTTCGGCAAATCAGGTGCTTATTCGCCTGAGCATGCTCAAGTGGACACAAGGCTTAACGTGTACACGACTCGACTCATACATCTCTGTATTAGTTACCAGAATAGAGCTCCCATTTTGCCGAATATTAATCATCAGTGAAGTTGTGGAAAAAACTAGTGAAACAACTGCGAGTTGAAGCTAGTAAGTTTTTTACCAACATACCTACCTGGCCTACTTACAATATAGAAGAGCATAGTAAAATCATTTGTGCTTGGTTAAATTAAATCAAAAAAACAAAACAAGAATAATTATAGTAATTTTGGCAAATATTAACGTGTAAATTGGAGACTAAAAGATACTATTCACCAATCAATTAACAAACCCTTTTGATTCAATTCAAAACAAAAGTTAGCAGTATCCGTTATTTTATGATTGCTAATCATAATGTTTGATCACTAATAGGTCGGGGAACTAATTAATGATAGACGCTCAAACCTTAATACAGACTACTTTTTATCCCAAAATTCCCACGGGAAGCCCATTAAGACTGATGCAAAGCATGCGCGGAACGAGTAAAGTGAATGAGTATATGATATTGGTACAGTAAGGTAAGCTCATTGGTAAGTTTAGCCGGCTAATTTAACTTTACATTCACATGTTTCTTTAAAATTAAAATAACGAAGAGACGATGTTTTTTTAAATGCGGAATATTGTAAGTCTCACGGCTAAAGGGCAAAACAGCCGCAAACCTCGCTTGCCCAATCCCACGCATACACCGCAACGGGGCTATCGCACATAAACATAAAAATACACTAAATACGGTCTTCGCAAATATTGGCAAGCGGGCGGCACACTCGGTAGAGCCAAAGACAAATATGTGGAAATGATAACATCTTCGCAATACGTCAACGAACTTTAATCGTTCGTCGGTCTCTTATCAAGTGGCGACCCTCGAATATCTGTAATTGGCTTTTATAACGTTTCCGCCCAAAATCGCCAGTACACAATGTATTGTTTTCTTTTATTTACTTGGCCTATAAACGCATGTAGGTAGATAGTCACATTTCATCTGTGGCAAAACAACAGTAAAATTCACGACGTCCGTTTGCGTGGGTCAAAAGGGGGATTGACTGAATCGTTTCACCAAATGAGCAGTGCTTAGGCAAAGATCATCGCTTGGACGGTGCTGTGCGAAATTGGTCATTGTCTCCCACGGCCAGCGCTGTGCAATTTAGGCGAATGTCGGACGAAATGAGTCCGGGCTAGTTCACACTGTGCCGTCGTGTTTTATGGAGGAGTCTCTATTATTTTATACGTATATGGTATCACTGTATACATATGAGTGGGATAGACAGGACATACACCATGTAGAAGTGGCATTCCGAAAAATCCCAGAACCAGGACTTAGATCTTGATATGGGTCGATTAAAACTCTACGTCTTTTACGTTTAAACACAATAATATAGGTAACTTCAGATACCCATTCAGACCAAATAAACAGCCAGAAGCCAACAAAATCCAATGAAGACTTCATAAAGTTAATAGAACCTAAAGGAGGAAGAAGTAGGTGGATCATTCCGATCATTACGCCGCCAGCAGACTAGTCTAATGGGGGTTAAAATGTGTGCCCTCTCGTAACAAGCTCTCGCCTCGTTGACGCATACCAAACAAATGAATTCATCTAGAAAAAAAGTATCATATAAAACTTGTTTGCCGCGGTTATGATGACTTGGGGAATTCGAGTCTACAAGGACCATAGAGCATTCTACAGCAATGGAAGTTTAGAGATTGTATGAAACTACGAAGTTTGGTAAATTAGTAAGTTCTGGTTTGATAAAGTGTAGCTTTCCAACTTTGTCTTCGCTGTAAACGCGATATTCCCACATGATTACAATATATGCAGCTCGCGCATGCGACCGTAGATACGACGAAAGTTTAATTAAACGGGTAGTTACATCTTTGAATTAAAATTATGATCACCTTCATCCCGGTAACCATAGTTAGTTTATAATCTTGAAAATCTAAATTACGTTCTATGAGATCACTATCCATTTTCAACGTTTCTAACTCGGCAAAGATTGAAGTGAATAATAGAAGCGCCACTATAATTTAACGCATTGGCCACGTGTTTGATTTGAAATTTCGAATGTCGTTTAATCACAGCGGCACCGCGGCATCTGGCCAGTATCAACATTGCTGGTGTGCGTACATAACTGATACCGGTCAATTAACGAACGCACTGACGCCGATACAAATAGAACTGTGGAATCTCCGAAGAACAGATTAGATAAATAAATATGTGGGGACATCTTACACACGGCCATCCGACCCCAAGCTAGGCAGAACCTGTGTTATGGGTGTCGGACAGCTGATATATCTACACAAATACATAGATAGATAGATACTAAATATAAATATCAACACCCAAGACCCGAGAACAAATATCTGTGTTTAAACAAATATCTGCCCCAGCCGGGAATCGAACCCGGGACCTTCGGTTCAGTAGTCAGGGTCACTAACCACTACGCCATTCGGTCGTCAAAAGATAGGAATGTAGAGTCACAATTGCTTCATAGATCCGGCGCTTATTTCGATCTCGTTAAACGTATTGCATTGCTACAAATATTAATTTAATGTTTAAGTAACCAATATCATCAAAAAGTACCTAAACTTACGTCAAGTCATGAAAGAGATAATATAAAATAACGATATGGGTACTATGGTGACGTGACGTGTAGACAGATTGAATGCTGACCTTAATAATAGAGAAACACAATAGTATTTTGATTGGACGCTATATAGGTACAGTATACAAAATCATACAGTATACGTGTTGTCCAAGAAAGCAATGTAGTAGGATAAATCCTAACTAATATTATAAATGCGAAAGTAACTGTGTCTGTCTGTCTGTTACTCTTTCACGCCAAAACTACTGAACGGATTTTAATGAAATTTGGTATACATACGGTCTAGACCCTGGGAAAGAACATAGGCTACTTTTTATCCCGGAATTCCCACGGGAAAACTTTTTAAAGCGAAGCGTAGCGCGCGGGAACAGCTAGTAATATATAAAATGCATCCAACTTTACAATAATACTTATAAGATCCTGTTTCCTCTACAAAACCGATCCGCAGTAGTAGACGAAGCTATGTAGTTAATAAATGATGGTCAAATGGCGTTGAAATATGAAAATCGAACCAGGAATATATGCCAGTTCTCAGCCCATTATTTATTTGTTGGAATGGATTATGGGTTCCGTATGTTTAAGGCTTTCATGTTAAGCGATAGATTAATTTACTATTGTTGTCATCATAATCTTAAAATTACAAAAATGCTCGTTTGATATGATTTTTAATTAGGTTGTTAAGCCTACCTGAATCAGTAGTAAGTAAATAATGCGCTCAGTACTAAAAATTATTTTCATAAACGGTTTACCACTATTTTTTTATCTTCCCACGTTTAGCGTTATTTGCCTTCAGCTAACACCGAGCCTAATAAGCCAACATTGCCGCCGCGGGCTGAAAGGCACAATAAAATAAAAACACCGCCATTTTCCCCAACTTGCGAAACTGTTAACTACCTGCATTCTATTTTTAAATCTAAACCTGAACCTTCTTGGAACTGCGCGTGGAAAGAGCAACTTTAGAGCAATTGAAACGAGGTTCATCAATTTAGAAGAATTACAACCTAGGAAACCTAGAAGGAGATACCCTGTAGATGGATGTGAAACCAGGTATACCTAGAGATAAAATTAAATTTGAGAGTAGAGAGAAGTTTCAACAAATTTCAGAATCATAATAATTTGAGCCATAAGACTTTTCCGACATACAATATTCTCTGTAAAGGTTTATTATGACACGGAAAAGTAAAATAGTGACATCATTTAAGTGCTACTTATATAGGTTGTGCCGGTTCCCATCCCAGAGTAGGGTGCGGTTATGTCAGCCATGTTTCATGGCTCTCTGGGTAACTACGGTTAGTGGGTCCACTAATGGATTTGCAATCACATCAATCAAACATTACTGTTAGGATGTCTTTAAATAAAAGAACCTCTATTTCCCTTGGCAATCAAGTGGGAAAACCGAAAAACAAGAAACAAACCTTAACAATAGAAGGGAAAGCGAAGTATCCTTCGTCACTAGCATGATGCTTTGATATCAGAATCTATTAATTGCCAATAATATTTTTTTTACATATCTCGTTAGGTAAATATAGTAAATTCTCGCGTCAGTGTCTGTATTCAAAAATTTTCCTTATCATCCTAACATTGTCACAGACCGTACCCGTTATTTTTCTAATAAGACTTGTGTACTAAATACCAGATAGCATCTGAACTAATAATAGAACTTAACACGTTTACCACAACTATCACAAGCAATGCAACAGTAGAGAGCATTCACCTCCACACTGTCCCGCAGGATAATAGCGACAGCATGATAAAATAGGACCTATTGTATGTTCCTCAAGAGTTATTCCCCTTTGTTAGTCGTAGGACTACTGGCTGTGAATGGTGTGGTACCGGTATTATGCAATAAGAATAGTTATGTTGCCTGTTGCCGAGGTATGTTTTAATCGTAATCAATGTGAGAATTATATTGTATTATGTATATTGTATATTCTCGACGCTTGAACGTGTCTAACCAGTTCTGTGGAGCGTATCAATTTCTTATGTATCAGTTTTAGTCTTTGAAAATCTAGGATTCAAATCAGAAACACAAAACGAATGTGTTCTCTTCAAACAGAGTATACAAAAAAATAGATAAGAGAATTAGAATTAGATGGAATCTAGTTCTATTTTTGTCCCCTCCATTCCCACGGGAAACGAGTTAAAAATTCGAAGCGAAGCTCGCCGGCAACTACTAATAGAACTATAAGTAATCCGTGAATCATGGCGAAAACCATAAAAAAAAACACAGCGAAACATTATTAACCATGTAGGTAATTAATCACAAGATAATCATGTAAAGGTATTATGTAATGTTACTTTCAGAAGTTACATTGCAATTATTTCTTATATGTGATGTGACTGACTAGTTGACTTCATAGACAAATAATGGGAATCTGGGAATGCATTGTACTCGTAACAGTTCAAACAACAAGGCAGCGGCAGTCCGACTTCATATTATAACGATGCAACCCCGAAACGTAAAAAAGGGTGTTAAATGTTTCAAGATCCCCTATTATAAAATACTGAAATATTTGTCCGGTTATCACCAAAAGCAAGATAGTTCCTGTATCAGTGTCGCGAGCATAGGATTCGATACTATTTGCGAATCTACACGAAGGGTCACTTTTACCAAACGCTAAACGTATTTAAATCTGATTTTATATACATTTTGTACTAACTGACAGACGTATGACAGGCTACTAAATACGTTTAGCGTTTGGTGAAATTCCACCTAACATATGGAAAAAACAAATGTCACTTTTGGAACTAACTTTGCCTTACATTTTGACAGTGACAGTTGACGATACGCAACGTTAACGGAGGATCGAAACTTGTGCTCACGACTCGATACATTATTATATCGTTTAATGCTTAGGTACTCCCTAATACCTAAATCTATTTCCATATTTCAGTGTTAACCAGTCAGTACATATATACAAGTTCTAGTCCAGTAGTCGAGCTGACCTCAACCCGACGATATCTTCTTACGATAACTCCACCTAAGGTGTGCCCTTATTGCTAGTTTCAATACAAAGAATATCGTATGATAACTCATTCTTATCTCGCTTATTCATACATTTCATAAACAAAGATAGGCGACGATTACAACCGGGATGTTACCTGTAATATTTATTTATAAATACTTAGTAAGTTGCGTTTAAGCGATAATGTATGTATGCCTACTAGGTAAAGAACTATTAGGTGCATTGCTTCGTTGTACTAATATAAATATGTGATAATTAAAAATATGAAAAAAAATAAAAAAATAGACATTTTAAAAAAATGCCTTTACATGATGTACGATATTTCCGCCATTTCCAGTCCATACCATTTTGAACGTAATAATAAATTATGAATAATAATTTAATATGTTTGACAGTATACCTACAGGCTGACTTAATTTTACTGTTAACTCAGGATTGATAATTATGATATACCTACCCAATGAAAACTAGTTAAGCAGGGTTTTCAATTCAACCATTTCACACTGAAACCCTACTGATATTGATTGCTCTTATCTCTCTATCTACAGTTACCCGATAACTGGGCTCATGACTTCACTTCACAGAAGGCTGTTAGGCATCTTCAATGAAATACATTCTACCTGCTCATTGATTCTAGGAACCCAAGAGAAGCTGAATTGCATTGTTTTAAGTTTGATCTTCGCCTACTTTTATGCAGCATATGTTGTAGTAAGTTAAATTTGAATTAAATTTTGTGTAAAATGATTCTAAACCTATAATATAATCATACAGTAATGATGAAACAGAAATGATATATGGCTATGTAGTGTATTGACAAATACACAATACAACGAAATTAATAAAACAATAGACAAAATGGCCTTGTTCTCAATAGGTTTTCATGAGACCATGAAATTTTTGGGTGCGGCTATTCGAACATAAACATTATAGAACAATATGGTATGGTCAGGACTTCCGATGTTAGGATCACATATTTATAAATATGTAATATTTTAGAACATCATGTTGTATGTGTTATAACTATACATACCTATAAGGTTTTTGAGTTTGGGTAAAAAATTACAGTCATAGAGTAATATAATTATAGTAGGTATTACATTATTGCACAATATGGGTGTAGACCACACTTGTTATAAATGTTATGATGGTGTGGAGAAGAATCAATTGATTGTAATAAATTGAACACCATGAACTTATTGATGCAAAGTGTCCACCGTGCCATTGTAATATGCATAAGAATAGCGATATAAATAGAAAAAAAATATAAAATTTTTAGTAGTAGGTACCTAATTAAATCACCATTTAAAAGATTTCCTATAGCCCTGACCCGTTTTTGTTTTATGAAATGATTGTGAAAATTAACTGACACATCTAATCTTTAAACAAATAAAGGTAGGGCCCCGGCTTACTTGATGATAAGATAAAAATACAAACATAAGCTGTACCTAATTTAGGTTACCTATCAGTTTATGGTTTATGAAAAAAGGCAATTTAATATAGGGACATATAGCTTCAACAATGATAACCGTTGAGTACTAAAATATAATATATTAGTACCTAAATGAAATTAAATAGTAAATTTTTTATATGTAATGGAGTGCACAAAATGCATCTCTGAATGACATACCATATATCCTGTGCCAATCAGGTTATCAGCTATTGAAAACAGAGTGGCTAGGCCATGGCAACAAACCCTAGTTTTGGCACTAACAAATTTTATTAACATCAGCTTAAATCTCATGTGAATGTGGACTATGTGGTAATTTTAGTGATTCATAGCTTTAGCTAGTGGTAAACATTTCAACTGTTTTATTCATTCATAAATGTTTTATTATGGTTTCAAAATCATAATATTAATGAAATGTACTTTTGAGGAGCTATGCTATTACATAGCTTGACATTTATTGAAGTTGCATAAAAGTATGATTTGCAATCCCAAATGAATTTCACATTGGGGTAACCACCCAACCTTTCACTCAAGAAGATAACTAAATAACATTCCATAACAATGACATTACAAATGCACTTACCTTGCGGAAGGCAAACAACTCATTCTGCAGCTTCTGCCTCTCAGCGGAGGGCTGCTGCCCCTTGCCTCGTATAAACTTGAGCATCCTTCCAGCCTGCAACAGAACAATCACTTAGCACCGCACACAAACACACACAGACACAAATGCACAGTGGACCAGTACCATTATATCATGCTTGGTAACCCGCGAGTGGACAAGCCGAGCCGGTGCCGCTGCGGCAACTGACTGTTCGCGCGCCGCCACCCATCCATCAGCCACCAGATTAAACTATCGTCGCCTGCAAGATACACGGCGCCCCGATAACACAATCGATAACCTGCCGGCTCACGGATTTCGTGGTTTAGCCACAAGACAACGCCTGTCTGACAGGTACAGGTTTTAAGCACCGAAACAAAGATCCGTAACAACTATTATTTACCTTTGATCGTCAGTTTGAGTTGTATCAGTGATTATATCCAATTTCATATGAACCACAACACACTGTAGAGTCAGAAATTCACACAAACATGAATAAGTAGATTCACAAATTCATATTCACGAAAGCACCACGCACGGGAACGGCAAACGTACATTCCAATTTCGTTGATTTTGATTCGCTCGTTTACCGAACAAAACCAAAAAACGCTCAACGCGAACAAACGCCGCACCGCCGATGACGTAGCTGGGTTACCATGTATGGATTAAAAATTACAAGAATCCAGTGTTGCCAGTGGCAGATAGTCAAATAAAACACGAATCAGATCAAAAAGTAACATTTTCCCCAGAAAAGTAACATGACCTTTTTAAATAATTATGGAAACCGACAAAATACTTATTATGGCAGTTTATTATACAAAAAGTAAAATAATTTTCCTGTCCTATTCGATAAAATTTTAAAAATCAAAAAACATACAGTCATTGTCAGTCAAAACTTATTTCAGTTGCAAACACGACTCGTTATTAAATGACTGATTCCATAAAAACGTACTCATTTATTGGATTAAAATAATGAATTCAACATTTACTTAACAAATCACAACGCAAATTACAAAAAAAAAACAACGACACATAGTATTAGGTAGTTACTTTGAAAAAAGTATCGACTGATCGATTCACTGCTAGTCAGACAGAACTTAGAGTGAACCTCACTCGACTCACTTGTTCGCACGCCGAGAAACCGGGATGGAAGATTGCGAAATAAACTCGACTCACGCGAGTGAGTGAATATGCGGCACGACGAAGTTGAAAGATTTTCACACCGTTAGTCAATTCACAAAATCAAGTACAATCCAACGTAACAAACAAAAAAATGTATAATTCTTGGAATTGTTTCATTCATTTTTTTTTCCTAGAAAATCTAAAAAGTAACACAAATATAACATAATATTGAGTCGTGTAACATGGAGGTAACACAAGAGGGTCAAAAGTAACGTAAAATGTTACTTTTGTAACATTCTGGCAACGCTGCAAGAATCGAAAATATATTTTATTCTCGCTTCATGTAGTCTGAGTTCCAAATGAGATATGTTATTTAAAATCTCAAAATAATTAAATGAAGACTTATCATTACTCTATTATATTTGGTTGATTATTAAAAAAATTAAATACCTATTTAATAAACTAATAATAACTACTTACTAGTTAGTATTTGAAACCTATTGTAACTAAGGTGCTTAGGTATACAATCATGACCTTTTGAAAGTGTTAAACTAAGCCAAAAGGTAAAGGAGGAATTAGGAAAACAAAACAAATAATATTAGGAAACCATTCTAAAACTTTTAATCAACAAGTCATAATTTAGTGTTACAAAAAAATTAAATGGCTTCTCCATAAAAAGTTTGTTGTTTATGTAACTTTTATTAAGAACTGATTACTGATCACGGAAATCTGATCATTTTTTTTGTGCATTTTCCAATAGTTGTAGAACAAAAAGCGGTTTAGGATGTTCCCCTTTGCAACGTAAAAATTTTAAACAAATTATTTAAATTTCCTTCATAATCGACGTCATTTGTGACGAACTTTATTCACCATGCATAAGCATATTCTGTCAAGAAAAGGTCAAAGGATTCATATATAATTTAAAAAGTAGGTATATTTAAAAGTGTTTTATTGCAAATTAGGTACACTATATATATGTGTGTTTTTTGTTTTTATAAATATTCCTTATACATATCAAAAGCTCTTACGTAACGTTGAAATTCAGTTTGCTGAAACCTAAGCGGAATCTAAAATACCCTGGAATTCAGGAAACATTTTATTGTGTGGTAACATTCGTTGTTGCGTTCAAAAACTACATTGCACGAAAAAATTATCTTAAAATGTTTTATGATTGATTTCACTAGTATTGTTACAAACTACACGTGTCAACACAAGTAGGTAGATGAATGGTACCCAAAAATCTTCCAAAAATACATAAATTTGTATGATAACAAAAATGAACTTTCAAGAACATACCTACACTCTTTATGTTTCTGAACAGTCGTCTCCTATTCGCTATCCAACAGTTGGCCCAACGCGCGTTGCGCACTATGACAGGTTTTCTGACAGCTCAAAAAAACGAATTCCTTTGTAGATGGCGTTAGTAGTCTGTTGTGGTTGTGTCCTTAGATTAACAATATTGGGATAAGATGTTAGTTCTCATAAAAAAAATTAAGGGTGATCACGAACCGGGTTCCCTGTACCTGATTTGATTGATTTGATTAACCAGGTTACCGGTACGGGTAGATACAGGGAACCCAGTCTCTCTATGTAAGCACCCTAAAGCAACAACTGTCCGCATTTTGTTCACTGGCTTGGCTGACCGTTTTAAATTCAACCTAATGACAGCCATATTGTTAATCTACAGTAGTGACCATTTTTTTAATTAATTAAATTAAGGCCCTGTTTCACAATGTCTGGTTAGTGGCTACCTTGCTAGATAAAATACATGCTGTCACTGTCTAAAAAATAATGACAGTGTGACATGACAGCGTGTATTTTACCCGACAGGTAGTCATTATCCAGACATTGTTAAACAGGCACTAAGTAGGTACCTAATGTTATGTTTAATGTCCAGTGTTAAATCTAAGGTAATTTTACCAAACGCCAAAGTTACCTACCTAAACCTACCTATTTAAAATTGTATTTAATAATTTTAAAAAAATGTACTAACTGACAGGCGACTAAATACCTTTGTATTAACTTCAGTAATTGAATATTTATTATTTTAGATTTATAAGATATCTAAGTGGACAGTGGACCTATAATGGAATCCCCAGACTGTGTACTCGAAAGGTTCATAAACTCGCACTCCTCATGCTGTAAAGGGCACACCCGAGTAGGTACTTATATCTTCTCATCTGAGAAGTAAACTTTAAAGCAAAAGTAACGTTCCTTGGTCCATCTTGTTTTTTTATTAGAAGTTTTTTATGTTCCTTGCGCAAGTCCGAGTTCATCTATGGTTGGCTCCACTTAAAACAATATTTTACCACAAACTTACAATACTTATATTTATCTAGTTATAAATATCACCTATAGGTATGTAATGAATATTAAGTAGGTACCCACTACGTAACTACATACATAGGTATCGCCCAGCCCAACAGGAATGTTACAGTAGTAATTCGATAGGCGGTTCACGGGAATGGCTATTAGTTTCTAACGTTACCCACAAGAGCGCTGATCCTAAAAATCATCAAAGTGTTTCCTCTAACTTTATAATTCGCTCGGGGCATCAATAATTCATTCTGAAGGCTCTTTTAAAAGCCTTTCCGAAGTCTTCCAAAGTCCCGCTATCCGGGGGAAGTTTATTACAAAATGGCGTCAACCCCATTAGTCGGTACCTACACTAATCTTTTGATGTTATTCTGTTGTTCATCCAGACGGGGACATAATTACATTTATTATATTATTATTACATAGGTATTTATTTATTAAGGTATGCCCCAGAGTTGAGCTGATGTTCCATCATATTATTTTTCAATATCATCACTACTCTTCCCATTCCTTTAATTCCCTCACTCCTTGTCTCGAGATCCACAATGATGAGAGAGGGAGAATTATTGAGAATTGTTGAGAGAGATGGGAGAATTAATTACGTACCTATACTGAAGGGGGATTACGGTATATTTCACGAACGCAACGTCCGATTTTAAAATCGCTGATATCGTAATTAGCAACCTAACACCCAAATGATATCAGAAATAAGAATTTATTAATTTATACATAAGTAGGAGTACTTCTTTTAAGTTTCCAATAAAATAGAATCATCTTGTTTCCCCAAGATTTCAGGACCTTTTCATAAATCCTTTCTTGTTATTTCTTAGTGTACCTCTAGACCTCACAAGGAAACACGCTACCACAAAAAAATTTAAACACCGTTTAACAAGTGTTTAAATCAAAATTTGAAAGATTTTGTAGGCGTTTGACACCTGTTAAATACTGTAAGTTTTTGTGGTAAGGCCCTCAATGTCTAAAGACGAATTTTGTGTTTCAGCGATTTCATCTGTGCCATCATCACTTTTCAGGAAGTAGGTATAGAATAGAATACATTATGCACCTACATGATTCAGTAAGTATCTGAATAATCATAAAACATAGAAAGATATCAAACATGAAACTTAGTTTTAATGGGACGTAAACGTTTCAACTATCGCAACCATTTTCAATTTAACGGTGCAGTTACGTCTCTTTCAGTCGTACCTACTCTACAACACCCAACGCTGCCTGTACAGTACAATCTACATTGTACAGTACAGTACACCCTACAGTGTACAGAACACGGCTTTAAAGCCAATTTGAATAACGACGTAAATACTGAAAGTTGATGAATATAAATGTTTTCAGACCCAGTCAGTGGTCGGACAAAGTTGTCATCATTCACAAGATAAATAAATGTAGGTATGAAAGTAGACTGGGAGGGCGCTTTTCAGTTGTATTTCGATTGATTACATAATTATACTAGACTAGACATGCATCTTTCTTCATTTTATCGTGTCGCAAAGGCAGAGGTTTGTGACTGTGATTAAAGGTCGACCATGGGCAGTCAGGCTAGCTTCGGTCGCTGACTGACCAGAGTGCATCGGACGTATTAAAGTATAAGGAACAGGTTATACGTCACTCAAGGAGCCTCCTTTTAGTGTACTTTCTTAATTATCCTTTTCGATGATAACTCGTAGCTCTCGGTCCACAATCGCTGGTGGATACAGAACGGCCATTGTAGCTTGTTTTAGAGATGAAGTTTCTTGAAGTTTCACTGGGAAACGGAATTCCGTTCTGTTTACTAATATGCTCCGTTTGTTCACTGTTTAGTTACGGTGGAACTAAGTTTGCATTGTAACTCCGTTTATTTGCGTACGTAGATCAAAATAGTTTAAGCTTTCCGGAAAATGCTTTTTCATTACCGAGGTGGAGGTACTTCGACATCGATTTCGCAGATGATTTTTGTAAAGGCTTGAATTTATGGATATTACGTTACAGCATCAAATTCATACCATGTTTAATAATTACTAGCAACACCCTTAAATATTATTTAAGTTATATTATGTGTGTAGCAGTGGCGTTTATGTGGATGTGTTTGAGCAGCATGTGAGCTTGAGATCGCTATTTTAAAAACTCCGCCTGTATACTTTTAGGCGAAGGCGACCGTAAGTACCTATACCATAAAATACATTTATTACCTACTATGCTGTTAGCTATAGGTACCTACTTAAATAAAATGGGCATTATGCATGTTTTGGAAACTTGAAATGTACGTTTCACGTCGAGAGCCATTTGTGGCTTCAATATTTCATTTTCAATAAGCCCAGCTACTCACTGCCGCCGGTAGTGACAGATCATCGTGAATATTCCAGCTGCATTACTGGGTCTTGTTATGAAATAAAAAGGTTTATAAAGGGAAATTATTGTTCTATAAAAAGTGTCGAAATTGGGCTATTACTGATTACCTTACTGAAATTGTCATGTGCATGATGAACATGCGTTATACCTCCTGGAAATAAAATTTCATTCATATCAAGAACAACCATTTTTTCTAATCTTATAATTTATTTTATTTATTTATTTATTTATTTATTTACAAGGTAATTTAGCCTGTTTATACCGATGACCTTATTTTGTTTATCAAAGCCTGTAGATATCGTTCCCTGTATTGGTTACTGGCTTAACCACTACAAGTTGTTTCAGTGGCGCCACTGCTCTACCTACGTTGTCTATGGCACTTAGGTACGTAGCGGATGCGCTCAATCGATGGTCTCCATGGCAACCGCCGGCTGTAGCCAGACGATACAAACACCGCAACAACCCACCCGCGGCCAGATATCTGCGGCGCTTCACTCGACTGATTGTGTGTACGATGTGTGAAGCTTGTCGGACGCATACGGCGTAGGTGCCTGAATGCCCTGAAATGCTATTGCGCCCGGAGGAACACTCTAAAGCCGGCTTTGCACGCAATAAACATTGCAGAAGTCTGAAAGTTCATATTGTGAGAAACGCTGCTTACTTGCCACAGCTATGTACTGTTTAGTACAAAAGATTGCATAAAAGCTCTCGTTCGCTCGTTTTTTGTCCAGCTAGAGTAGCCCCCCTACTGTTAGTCGAACTGAAAAGAATTTTACGCATTGATAGTAATATTATATGTTTGATGATTCAATGATTTTACGCCATAAAATCAACGTCCAAATAATGTCATCAGCTTAAAACCAATAAACTTGGATATACGATTCTCCTGGGTTACGCAGCACCACAACCACAAATCTCTCTCTAGGCTCTAGTACCTGATGTAGGTACCTTTCTGATGTTTTCGGTCCAACGGGATCAATTGCAAAATTTGTAAAACAACAAATAAGGCAGTAATTACTTTATGTATATAATTATTACATTAGAAGTAGTACTTAAGTACCAAAAGTAAATGTGCAGAAGAAATAAAAGATGAAGTGAAGTAAAAATACATTAGCGCTCAGCGGAGCCATTAAAGTTTTCAAATTTTAATGTGCGGAAAACGAGACTTTGCTTGTTACTGGAGTTGAAATATTCAAGTTTCCAAATAATAAACTCTACAGTGCCGAGACTAGACCGTGGCGGGGTGTATTTTTTGTCGTTTTCTTGTCCGCAAGTTACTTAGATTTATTATACAGGGTGTTCTATGTAACATAACACCGCTTGCTCTTGATTGCTCTTGATAAGAAAAAGTATTGTAGATAGTTTAAGCACGATTGTTCAACAAAAGATAGTATATTCGTATAATTATGTTGAGTAGGTAGCAGGGATAGCTAACTTGACTAAGGTAGGTAGGTATAGAAGTTCTCTTGAAACCCGTATGAATGTCCAGAAGCATTCAGGGCCGGGCCGGACTACCTAGGTATATACTTATCTCACAAAGCGATATCAACCGCACAACTACCCACCTCCGCCGGCCATTTGCATTGAGAGCACTCGCCGTGTGCATCACAATCGATAGACATATCTCTACCAATGCTTTTGGATATAATGATACCTGTATGTATTGTATAGAGGAGTAGTAATGATCCTTACATAAGTATACATACATATGTACCGTTACTTTCAGGGGCATCAAAGGTTTATGATTTTGTTTTGATTCCAAACCTCAGGGAACATTGTCATTTTCCAAATTCTTAAGGTCCGTTAAAACCATTGTTTACTGAATTAATGCGTTCACTAGGTAAAACTCGCGTAAAGTCAACGTTTTTAATACCTACCTACAATTATTTTAATAATTAAGGCTTGTTAAATTCTTGATATAAGACATTGATGTCGATTCTGAAGGCAGATTTTCTAATTTTAGAGCTTTCAAAACCGTAATTTCTTTAATAAAAAATCGACTCGTGCTGTGCTACCACAAAAAACTTTAAACACTGTTTAAGTAGTGTTTAAAACGAAAATTGACAGATTTTGTAGGCGTTTGACAGCGCTAAACACCTGTTAAATACTGTCTAAGTTTTTGTGGTAAGGCCCTATGTGTTTTCCCGTAAATGTCATTTTTGCCAGCAGAATTTTTAGTTTGAGAATAGCTACCATTATCGGGTTTAATTATTAATACATTTCTAGGAATAAATCCAATTTAAAGGTTACGCAATGTAAATTTTAACTGTGTGGCCCTTCAGGATCCACGAACAACCGCTCCATGCGCCTCATAGCTTACAACTACAAGTAGCTAAGTATTAAGTAACCCGCCTTACTTACAGATGATCAACTCCTCTCACTTCAAAGGAACTCCGCGTTTCCTCCACGGCCTCGAAACAGCTCAGTGTGGAGGTAACCACAAAGCTTCCTCCGACGTTTGTGCATCCAATTTCAGAGCTGCGACAGAGGGAGAGGGGGTAGCAAGAACAGGTTGCAAGGGAGATGGTGTATTGTAAATTGGTGAAAAATTACCTAATGTAAATGCAAAATGTTGTTTATAAAAACCTTTCGGATTGGTCGATCGGAAAGAGTCGATGTTCTACCTCATTAAAAAAATTGCAATATTTTTTCTGCTACTTCATACCTACTTACAAGTTTTTTTTCCCACGAGACATTTTAGTACAGGCGAAAAATTCTGATTTCATGAATTTACACTTTTGCAACTCTGTATACTTACGGTATATAATATATTTACGGTAGTAAAACAGTAAACCATCTGTGTTGTAAACTGTGGGACGGGCGCGCGTATCCACCACGGTAGGTAATGTAGTTTACATCTCACTCCGGGAGGCAGATTTATTTATTTATTTGTGAGCTACTGCACGCGATGTGAACCTAATTGAATGAACATCGTTGCGGCTCACACTTGCAGTGATCCTATCAATCATATTGCCGATGATCTTATCGCTATAAACAAATCCAGCCTAATGGAGGATGAATATGCTGAAACCATAGAGTTATTAAGGGGTAAATTTACCTATGAATACGTTATGAGGTGTCAGCAGACAAAGTGTCGTAATGTCGGTACTAGTTTCTATGGGACAATGTCGTCCTTATATAAATTACATAGAAAACTTGTCGTCTTTTCTTTCTTATGGCGTCACCGACACCACTTTCTTTTACGTCGCGTCGTACTCTTAATTCTATAGTAAATTTGACCTGTCCTTTGTATATACTTTATTTAGTAAAAACTTAAACAGTACTTATTCAAATTCTCGCAGGAAATGAGCACTCACAGAGCTCTTGAAACAAAGGATGGCTCGTTTCAGCAGAAGTGCACTACAAAGCGCCGCATAATCTTTATGGCGCTGCTGCTAGGGCAAGTCCATTTTAAAGACAGTTTCAGTATTTTCAGTGTTACAGCAAGGTAGATCTCAGTGGTGCGCTGACAAGTCATATCCCGTTTATAATGTTGGCGAATATTATGTAGGAATAAAAGTTTTCTTTTGCTGCCTCTGCCTCGCTTGTATTAAATAATGAACTATCTAGGTACCAACCTACATTGTGTAATTTCCTTACAATACAGAACGAGGATTCACAGACCCATATATGTCGGCGCTTAAGTTCCAGATAAGACGGTGAAAGGAAACCTATCCACCTAGGCACCTAGACCCAGATAAGTTGAGGAATCCTTTTGAATAATAGTTTGCAGACAACTTTAAATGCGAATACAAAGAGCCGTCACTGGGTTTAGCGTAAAATCGGACTTTTCCTATCTCGAGTTGAGGGATTTGCAGACTCACGGCCGAAGCGCTGCATTGGGAAACGATAAAATATATTTATAGCTTACGATTCCTTTTAAAGTGGCTGTTTCAAAATATTACGACTTTTAGCGTGAAGTGTAACAGCTTAGTAGTAACTAAGTAGTTTTATTTTGGCTGTAACGGTGTAGCCGTATGTAGCCATTCCATCGAGATCAACGGGTCCAATCTGTCTGATTTACCTAGACTGAAATCATCCACGTTAACATTTTTGAATTATTTTGAATACCCGCGTTATTTTCTTTCTTATTTTAAATCATTATTCAGCTGCATCACATAATAGCTCCGCCGCCTCCTTCGATCGAGCAGCCATTAAGTAGCTCTCACAAAAGGATGAGCAAAATTGATTATCTGTCGATGAAGAAAGCCTGCGACATTGTGGCTTGCCAGCCATTGTTGCATCATTAATCAATGATAATATTATTATGTAAAAGTAAATCTAACATTTGTATTGTGAAACAATGTTTTATTGCACACTTTATAACAGTAATAAAAATGTAATCTAAGAGATTAAAAGCTGCGTTTTTACCCTGCCAGATATCTTGGCGCAGAGCCTACCGTGGAAGCCACCGACATTCCTTTGAAATTAACTGACACTCTTTTGGATTCTACAAAGTTTGTACTAAGTATTCTTAAACACTTTTAGGTGTTTTAATATGGAGACTACAGACCATAGAATAACAAGTACAGCAGTACTAGTACTCGTTATTCTATGCTACAGACTAAACCTACTTATGGCTCACTGGTTATCGATTACATTTTCCTTTAATTAATACAGGAAGGATAATAATAAGAGTACAAAATACAGGAAGGATATGTAATCTATTCGGTGGAACATTTCACATAAATGCAATGCACCGTGCTCTCATTAGCAGACGGTCGGCAGAGCAGAGCCGCGCTTGTATCAGAGGCGGTGTGCTCGTTGTATGAATTCACATCTAGTACGGTCAACAAAAGTATAATTTTCACACAATATGCTCACGCGTTAGTTGATGATTCGCAAACTCGTTTTTCAATGAGTACAAAAACTTACGGTATCTACTTACATCTAGAATCTGGATAGAAAGGTCACGATGTTTTACTTCATTCTTAGAGTATGTGTTATAACTGTAGGTACTTAAATTCCTCAATTGAAAATAATTTCTTCAAATGAGAGGACAATGCCTTATCTGCTAAGCCACGACGATCAAAACAATGTCTTACTAGATATTCGATTTCTATCGTCAGATGAATTCGAATTTTAGATAAACTGTATGTAAATTACCTCCTCCTATCTTTGCTTTACTAATCGAACTTTTATATTCAAACAATCTAAAAAAAATATTACATAATCATAAGCTTAGAAAATATTAACTCCATTGTGCCTACTGGACTATCGCTACAATAATTTTAACATATCGATTTTACAAGCAGTGAGGGTGTAATGCTGGATTCGTGACCCAATAGACTCATACTGACTCATTATGACTCACCCGATGATACCGTGAGGTAGCGACGGAATAATTCAACACATTGTTGCTAGCATTCGTACTTGAACCACCTTGACCTCCTCCGAGTAAATAAGTAGTTGAGTCATGTTGGTTTTCTGAATCACTTGCTTATAAACCCTGTATAAGCTCTGTAAAAGCTATTGCGCCTGAAGTTTGGTCGAGGTGATATTATTTTACTACGCCATCAAGACGAGATAGGATATACGACGTCTGTAGTCAATAGTGGTCAGAAAATTTCGCCATCGATTTCGCCACGGTTTGCCGATATAAGTCATGCTGGATTACTATGGCAGCCAGGTACAACACCACAGGGTACTAGAGAATATGAGTGAAATGAGCTTCCAGCTATTGTTTTATTTTCGCACCCGACCGCACGTTGGGTGACCCTAATGTTTTTTTTATCCGCGCCCAAAAAATTATATAATCATGTATGTATATGGCTGTCTGTAGTAACTTAAAGCGGCATAATAGTCGTAGTTATTATTTATAATTTATAGAAAAAAGCTTAAATTTCCAAAGCAGTATAATATCATGTAAAGGAAATCGCTAGAGATCCCGCTACGTAAGCTCATTTACGATTTCGCACACTCGTCTCGCGATGGCGGAATTTAATTTCGCATCTCTTTGATCGCCGTCGCTGAAAATATTTTGAATAACTTCGCTGAAATCTCTTGCTTCAGCGTAAACGAATTATTGACGGCGGCGGCGGAAATAATAATGAATGCTCCAGAGCCGAGGCTGTGCTTTTAACTTATTAATGTTTTAATTATAAAATGTACTTTTTTTTTTAAAAAACACTGTTACAGTAAGGGATGCAACTCATGCAACTAATTTTATTCCAACGGAAACTATATTTAAGTTGTGAAGATGTTTGTGATGATAATTTTATTCACAATACGATTATTATTCGTGTTAAATTATGTTCTGTAATAATTACTACTCAAATTACTAAAATTTTTACACTACAAAACAGTACAAAAATTACCTTATAGCAATCTATTGTATGTGCAATAAAAAACATTTATCATATATTTCAGATGTATTGTGAATATTTAATGCCATTTCGCTCCCTGTTTGTGTATAAGAGCACTTCAGAAAGGCTTTAGCCAATCAAAGGGGTTTATTTTTAATTGAGCTGCAAAATGGTTGGCAATTGGCGGATAGGTAGCTGGTAGAGTATGTATATTTATATCTACATAATTTTATATGATGAATTTCTAGTTAGTGTTCAGACTTTTCAGATAATAATACATACTTTTTACATAATAATATATCAAAAGGTGCATGAAGTCTGTGAGTAATTTTAAACCTACGCAGTTGTTCCTAAGACTGCTTTTCATAGGTTCAGTAAATTTAAAGGGGAAACAGCCTTCCAGTCAGTGAAAGTTGAACAATAACTGTCGGACCGTAATAATGTTTGTAACATTTTAGGTGCAATATTCTGTATAAGATTTAGTTCTATGTGTATTTTATGTGTGCAAGTAATGGGGACTACCGTTTTTTTGCTCACCAGTTGGCGCCACTGTCGACCGAGGTCAAGAGGTACCATAGCTGTCAAACTTATCAAAGGAGACTGTATCAAATTGGCGCGAAATAAAGTTTTAAAATTTTGAATCTTATAAGCTTATTAATTATAAAATAACTATCATCACATCGAGTTACTATGCCGCAATGTAGTGTAGATCCGTTATGTTCGGAAAGAAAAGGAGGACTTATGTTAAAAAGTGATAAAACTGTTCTAAAACAGTGGCTTGTGAAATAATTATTATCCGAAAATCTCGTGTTTGTGAAAATCATTATAACCAATTTCAGAAAGAACATAATGTAAATAATGATTAGGCATTTAATAAATACAATAAAAATAAAAGAATTACACACTGATTTAACTTTTATTTATCCTTTCCGTTTAAACACACTGCTATACAAAAAATATAACACATTAGTAATCCACACAATGAATGCTGGTTGAGTTGTTAGTTGAAACTAAATAATGTTAGTATAGTATACTAAGTATTCTATTATTTGTGGGGGTGTCAGTACCTGCACCTGGCTCACTCGAATGGAGCCTTTGTGCATATCGCCTTAAGGTCTAAACTCCACTCCTAAGCTTGGACCATTTCCTACCACGCTGGTCCTCTGCAGGTTGGTGGGTTCGAAAATCTAGATGTGCAGGTTTTATCACGATGTTTTAATTAACCGTAAGAGCGATGGTATACATTGTACATAAATTCCAAAGTACTCATTGGTGACAATATCTAGATCTGGAGTTTAATTATTAGTGTTCACACTGCTATACAAAGTTTCTGAAGGCCACTCAACAGTAAGTATACACTGAATCATTTTGTTGTATGATGCTGTCCTCTACGTTTCCAACCAAGTTACTGTTACGGTCATAGTCTTGGTGTCTGTAAAAAGTAAAAACATAGCTGTTACCTTAGCAAACAAGCATACACTTCGTAAAAAATAAGTTTGTAAACAGTAAACAAACTAACCTCGGAATTAGCTGCTCTTTGAGACTGCTTATTTTTGTGCCCCTTTTCCTTAATTATTCAGCTTTCAACGACAAATAATCCATATTTGCGATAATTTTGCAAAAAGAGATCACTTTTCAACAGGGAAATGAACGAAAATATAATTTATCACGAAGCCCGCCAAACAAATTATATGAAAAGTAAAATGTCACTTGACCTGAGTCAACACCAGCGCCCCTAGCGGCAAATTCACACGCGTTAGCCCCCATTGATTTCAGTCGTAGATTAAGTACTAGCACAGAATAATAACTACTACCAGGCACTAGTTAACTTAGTTAGAAATTACACGTACCGCAACTCCAATTCATATATATGTATGAGTAAAGTATTATGATATAAGAACGGGACTTTCAATATTATGATAAGAGAAATGGTAATATTTTACATTATTTGGCTACAGACAGCTACAACAATATCGTAGCACTGGCCGCGTAGCGCGCTACGACGTAGCCTATTGCTACGCTACGCTACGCCGCGGCGTAGCAAATAATAAGCTGCTATTATTGATAAACTTGATTTATGTTGTTTTGTTCAATAATGGACCGATTACTGTTGTAGTATCAAATGTGAAATATTATGTGTGACCACTTAAAAAGATGTAAGCGAAAAGTTTTCTAAAAAGTATTCTTTGTTATTAAATGTTAGTCTGGAATTAAACACTTACAATTAGATACTGATCTATGCTTGTGTGGAATCTAGTAACTGAAGAAATCATAAGACGTGCCAGAATACGGCTCTGAAATAAAATCGAAATTCAGCTTAGCTAGAGATTTTAGTCGTGAAATAAAATTGCGAATAGCGAGTGTTACATAAACATAAGAGTTGATTTTGTTTTAAGTTTGTTTCATTTATTGTTATTTTACACAAGAATAATTATGTGTCTTTACGAGTGGGTAGTTACGGATATTGATTACACAAAATTATACTTTTATAAAAATAAACGATTTCATCCCACAGTACAGTCATGCTGTTTCATTTAGGAAAGATACATTTAGTTAATACAGTCTTATCATCGTATATATTATCGTACGTTCTTAAAAACACACATATCAATAAACATTATTCATACCAATCCCCGATAGTATAGGAAAGAAAACAAAACAAGAATATTACTATTATACGAAACAAGTAGGAGTTTCAACGGTAATACGCTATTTGCGAGGTGGCAGCTCCCATTCGGCCCAGATCCAACTTAAATTGGATGCACAATGCGAGATAGAGCTGTGCATTCTCGACCCGTGCATTCCAACTTGACTGTTGTCTTGCTTATCAAAGGATTGAATATTTTAAGGGCAGATATACAAATATTCAGACGCGACAGCAGCAGAATTATTCTATTACCCTTATAACTTTTAACTGGCTATTGAAAAATCTGCTATAAAATCGAACAGATTCTGGAAAAAGAAGCACGATATTTTTGGATGATTTGTATCTCTCTATATTTATTTGTGTAGATAAAATATATATCAGATATTGCTGCTTCTGCCAATCTTCGTCGGTGTGTAAGATTACCCCACATAGCACCTACACTTAGATCGGATTACGATATATGTATAAGCTTTATCCAGCTGCAGCCATAATATTACATAAGAAAATCTTTACTGCAAGTAGTATTGATATTTTATTCAAAACGAGACTATATTCATATGAGGTTAAGGTTGAATAAAGATTGTTCGCTGGTGGTGAAAGCAAGTGGAAGACGTAGTTTGGTGCCAGAAGCCTAATCCTTCTTGTAACTTTAACTGACATTCATGTAATGAACTTGGATTAGTTACACGGCTATTATAATATCACAAACCATTTAAACGTAACCGAATTATACTTATGGACATAACTGCCAATTGATTTATACCAATATTTACTTATACTGAATAATTATTACTGTAAAATATGTACCTCTATCTAACTGAAATAGTCAAGTATACTGAAACCAGTCTATAAAGACCTGTAATCTTATGAGCACGGTGGGCACAGGGAGGTCTTGTAATCATGCCGGTTGGCGAAAGGGCTCGCGAATGTTTCCTGATTCCGCGCAACGTATCGAGTCGACCGCCCTCGCGCGGGCAAAGAATATGGAGCTGTAGATGTGGTGAAGGCTACATTTAAAACTTCATGTAGAGATTACCATGCTGTTGCTGGTAAGTGTAAAAAAAATAATTAAATATTAAATACATGCAAAAAGTTACGTTAAGTTACATTACACTTCGCAAGTGACAGATGAGGCTGCAAAAATCCCGCTATTCTCTTTTAGAAAGGGGCTCCTGCGTGACTACTAATCAAGAGTATCTGCTTAAAATACGTCCGTCCGCCAGTCAGTGACTGACAACGACACTGATTGGCACATCATTCCTCTAACTAACGCTAGCCAACTGTCACTGGCAAGTAAAGAACATACTGAAGCAGAATAACTTAGCAGTGTCTCATCTGCAGAAATCTTCCCCCTCATACTCTTTGGCGGCGCGGCGCGCGGCTCCGGGCCAGTGCCCCGCGCGGCGCCACCACTACCGCGCGCCTCCACCGAGTCATCTCCCGTTAAACGAACTGTACCCAGCAAAATACACCTGATTATGACCACCATGCATTGCGTCTCGGGAAATAATCCCTCAGCCGTTGCGTTCTTGTAAACTGTTGAAGCAGTTGCCATTGCTTGTTCTAAAGTTTTCCATCGCGCGTGCAATCAGAAACAATTACTTTAACGTTCGTTCAGGAGAGAGGTGTTTTTACAAACTCTTTGTGTAAAATCAGCACATGCTGTAGAAACCCATTAACAGGTGAGTTTGTGTTTCATTATCTAGAAACAGTTAGTGCTTATGTTGTTAAGTATTGATTGTAGAGAGCGGATTGTCTGACTATTTTAGATCATCCCACGCTTAACCTTTGCCGGTTATTGAAATACTGAAATGAAAAAACAATAGAGAGCATGAAGAGCTATTTCTGAAATAACTTTTTAAAAGTAGGTAACTTACTTAATTATTAGGCATACAATTACTTGATACCTTGATAATACCTATACAGTGACTTTTATAATAGCGAGAATATTTTTTTATAATTTTAGTAGCTACATACTGTAATGAGGCGAGCAATCAAGAACACGGTTGATGTGCGAATGGTCTTTATTATTAATATGAAGTACGTATTAGGTACCTATGTATGGAGGGAAGGTGTTGCCACACTACACCTTCCCCCTTTTCGAAAAAAAAAATGGTATAATACATTTTTTTAAATTAGTTTATAAACAAATACCTAGGCTATTATTAATTTTGAAAAAATCCAGATTTCATTATAATATTGACAAATTCGGTTAAAATTCGGAACACCAAACAATTTTACCTATTTATTATTAATATCATTATCATTTGAACCTATTGAAAAAAAATGTATTGAACACGAAACAATTTTTAATAATACCATTGACATCAATTTTTTTTTATATATATAGGTAGATATAATGATTTATGTACTTAAACTCTAAAAATTACTTTAAGTGTGTACTTTCATGGTAAACAAAATATAATGGCAATAAAAGTATGAACAATATTATTATTATTTTTACACTGTTAGTTTTTGTTATGCTTATATTCTATGTTCAAATATCAATACAAAGGTATATAACTTTTCAAATTTTAATATTAGTTTAATAACCTGAACACAATTTCACAAGTAAGTTATATTTGTAGTACACACTTTAGTACAATATTCATATTTAAAAAATAAGTGCAATTCCACTTTGATACATAGCAATAATTATCTATAGCCAAAATTATTATACAGTAAATTATACTTTTGCTTAAAACTAAACATATTATCTTAACATAAAGTAATGTTAAATGAAAAACCAATAAATGAAGAATATTTAACATTATGTATGTTATTCCTGTTATTATTATTTGATATTCATCATGTTGAATGAAGGGAGTAATAATCAGAAGCAAGCACAGGTTGAAATATCATATTCTTAAAAATACACGAATGATTATACTTTTGTAACTTAAAACTACTTATAACGTACTGTTGACGCATTGTTGACGACTATAAAGACTCGCTTGTTCATAATTTTACTACCCAAAATTAAATGTAGGTATATAGGTATTATTTAAAATCTTTTATTTTTATTACACCTGTATAGCTGTATAGGTACCCTTAAAATGTATACTCCAAACATATTTTTAGATTTAATATTAAAATTTCAATAAGTATTTATATTAATTATTTCAAGTTATTTAGTTTCAATATTATTAAAACTCCGTATATATACTTGTTCTACAAGAAACTCATTGAACACAAGTTGTGTCCAACTAAAATTCAAAATTATCTAATGATTATAGAAGGATTTGTCCTTGATTGTACTTGTAAATATATTTAAATTGAAATTATTCGTTTATTTGATTTATTTACTACATTATGATTAAAACTTTATCTTATCTTCTTTTTTATATATTAAACTGACGTATGTTATTAATTCAAATCATTATAATGTTTCTTCCTATACATATTTCCTTTTTTAAATACTTCTTTTGACATTTACTATATTTTATTTATTTTGCGTATATTTATCATCATTCATATTCGTTTATTTTCAAAATTACCTTTAATCATTTATTTATACTTTATTTCATTTATTTTGCGTATATATTTCATCATTCATATTCTTTTATTTTCAAAGTCATCTTTTTATTATTTATTTATACTTTTATTTCATTTCACACACATACATTTACGAAAAGGTACATATAATTATTTCCACTCTTTGGTGGGCCAGCGCTGGTCTTCATTATTTATTTATATATTTATCTGTAGGGTACGCGAAACAACGAGAGTCGACTCTATAATAATTATAATATAAAACACATATTCCATAAATATTACAAGGGCACATTTAAACTAGCTCTACTCTTAGGCAATTCCAAAATTCTTCACGGAGGGTTCTCGACCGCACTATGATCAGAAATAAGGACGTGACACCTTGTTGTACCCTACCATATGTACCTTCGATGACTTTGCTATTTACTTTTTATTTATATAAGTCCTCTGACCATACGTAATCGCTAATTATCTAAGTAATTGCGCTCTGTATGTCCCTTACTCGTATTACCTTCTTTATATTACTCATATCCTTTAGAATCCTTCGGCCAATAAAATATTGTTAACGCTTGGGTGATCAGTCCAATTGTTTATCAACGTCTTAGAGACCAAAGTATCCTCAACCATACATTACTCACGTGCACAATGAGCTACTGAACCTTCATACATTATCATATATTCTTCATCATTGCTTACTCATAATCATTTTCTCCATAAATCATACATCTTCATTCAATTTACAAAACTAATCAATCCTCAAGACTCAAAAGAGTACTAAACAATCTTTATACTTGTACATCGATACCTATACCCTTCGCTTATCTACATACGACGACGGCAAGACGATTCGTACCTAATCATCATTTCTTGGAACGACAAAAAGATCTTTAATACTACATCCAGCCGTGTCTTTGCTCGCAAAATAAACTTTATACTGTATATTTTACTTATATTTCTTCTATTACGATTCTGTTTTCTTTTTAAACCATTATGTTTATGTAACAATATCTAATATTTATTTACTATATTTTTATTCTTTACATTCCAAACTTTATAATTTTTATTTATGGGTAGGTACCTATACTATACCAGTTACATATTTTTCAAAATCATATTTCCTAATTTAATTCTGGTACGTAGTTATAATGTTTTTATTAGTTTACTCAATTTATTTATTAATATATAATACTGAAGTTACGTACGTGTCGTTCTGACATACTGTTCATTTCGAATAATTTGTATTGAAAGTTTTGTTGATACTGGAACTTCGTTATACTATCGGGATATTTAATAGAAAAAATACCAATGCCAAATCCTTAAGTTATTTTAATATGGTGTCAGGTGGTGTTTGAACTGGTGGTCAGGTTTCTCTGAATCTAACTGTACGTAAGTATTTATTTTTATCATCAGTTTTTATTTTTATAATGTATTTAATTATCTAACGCGTTGAATTTTTGACTACTGCATATTTCGTGATTCTGTTGTAATACTTCCAATGAATGATATCCTAAACGTAGTTACATCCAAAAATAATAAATTTATTTTAGACCTGTTATAACTTTAGCTTAAGTGTTGCATCGAGACATGACATGATTTCCCAATATGCATGATCATCAGATTCCTCACTGCATGCGCGGCGGATCGAAATACGATATCTGTTGAGCGTGTGACCATTTTTGTGAGAAGTATTTTGTTATATGGATTCAAAGAATAATGCTATGCATCGCTCCAAATATGTAATTGAACTTTGATACGATATTTTTATACTTAATAAGAAAATGGGGAAAAATACTATCGGGTTGCTATTGCAAGACTATGACAAACTCTTTATTACTGCACAAGGTAAACTCTAATACAAGAAAAATTGTTATGACGGGTTTAAAAAAAATCTAATTACTGATAAAATACATATAGTTTTTGATTAAGTATGGTTAAACGTACTCATACATACGTAGGTATGAAATAAGTATTTACGCGGGATTAACTTTATTACTAGAATTAAAATATTAAGATTTGTATTTATTGAATTGCATATTTACGTACTATTAATTTTATTTGACCAATATCTGGCTCATAGTGGATTATTTAATTAATTGATTTTTATTTTTCTATTTTACTTTTTATTTGTTTAAGTATTTATAATTGTAAATTAAGTGCAATAAAATATTTTATTTATTATTTCTTATCTTCGTATCTATAATATTATGTGATTTAATAAATGAATAGCGGTTTAATTTTTAAATGTAAATAATCAATTTAAATATAGCTAAAAAAATGGCTAGTCAAGGAATGTTTTTATAGACCAAAAGTTTTTATAGTACCAAAGAACATTTTTAATTTAAGTGATTAAGTAAGTAAATAGGAAATTGTGCAATGCATTGAATTTGTAATTTGGATTATTTTATATTTTAAACAAAAATGTATCTATTTAAGTATATAATTTAATTTATTGTAATTTGATTAGGTTAGCAGTTTAATTTTGAAATTTGAATAGTACTTTGACGGAATTTAGACATTTTAAATTAAAAAATATTTTCGAACAAACTATAAAAAATAAGGTAATTATATATTTTATTATTTGGTAATTTTATGAGTTCCATTATTTATCGGTATTAGAATTGTCTTATCTTTTAAAAATCATTTTTTTTTTTTGTGATTTAAGCCAAACATTACGAGTACTTTAACCTGAAAAAGAAAATATCCTGAAATGAAATATAATATTATGTAGGTAATATAACAATTGACAATAAGTATCGACACGTACGATAAGTATTTGATTTTCTTATAATTTTTACTAGATTTACTTGATGAAATTACCTAGTCGTCAACAAGCGTCAATAACTAATTACATATATCTTTTCCCAAAGAAAATAAACATGCAACAATTTATAACTGAATTACTAATATTAATACTTTAGAACTGAATTACTATTTAAGCATTCGAATACTATTTATTCTTACTGAAATATTTATGTATTCATCTTCTACATAAAATTACAAAAATACTTTACTTATATTTTGACAACAATAACTTTACGAATTTAACTGAAAAAATGTAAATCAACTCAAAAAAGAATTTAAATAATTTGCAAACCTGAATTTCTAAGTAATGTTCCGAAAGAATATAAATTTCTCATCTGGGTGGCGCGGCGGTAGAACATGCGGGGATCCAACTGTGGGCGCGTCTAGCTCCTCGCGTCCCTCTGGGCAGCATCAGGCAGCAGCATCCTCCTCCAGCCTCGCAGCTGTAGCTCGGAGGACATCCTCTGCTACCCGACTCGCACACTCCCAGCGCCTTCTCCTCAACAGCCAATTTGTCTCCCGGCGCCATCCATATTTTTTTTTGTAGAATTGTATTTTTATTTTGTCCACTTGTTTGTCATGTTTATTTTCTTCAAGTTTCATTGCTTATAATAGCATGATTATATTATTTATTGGAATTTTAATCCTATAGATTATATTGATTGTCCATTTTCATTTTATTTTTACTATCATTATCACTCACACTACTTTTTTTTAAATGTAAAAGTCCTTTGTTTTTAATTTATTTTATTTTTCGGTCCGCCGGCACTGCCACGGAGGCAGGCCGGCTGGCACGGTCGCCATGTAATGAGGCGAGCAATCAAGAACACGGTTGATGTGCGAATGGTCTTTATTATTAATATGAAGTACGTATTAGGTACCTATGTATGGAGGGAAGGTGTTGCCACACTACAATACCGTCTAGCTGGCTGCGAGCACGACTTATAAAGTAGGTACTTATTCATTAATATTACACAGCCATAGATAAAAATATATATATATCCATACAATTTTGAGACTCTTCTCCTTGAATATTTTATTCAAAAGTCAGGCTGAGCCTAAATTATTATAATAAACTTTGTAAATTTTGCAATACCTCTTTATCACTGTCCGATATTTACCAACGCAATTTAAAAAATAATGTAAAAATAAGATAACTATTGATACCTAATCTAACTTTAATAGATTTGTAATGAAATAAAGGTCAATTAGACACTACCACAAAATAATTATTGAGTATCTATTTCCGTTTTCTACTCTTATTTCCCAAGCTGTAAATTACATTCGTGTTTTCACGCGGAAAAGTCTCCTGGCCCCTTTCATTTTCCCGAACAGCCTGTAGTTTCAGGACATTTGAAATGCAAATGTTTCAGTTCCGATTGGGATCGAAATTATACGTTGTCACACCCGGCGCAATTACAGTGACTGTCCCGCCATGCCGGCGTTGCTTATTAATCGACCATCTGAATAAGAAACATGACTAACTGCGCCTACCTAGTGACCTAGATGTTACAAAGACGTTTTAAAAGAAGCGCCAAATATTACTCAGAAATAATATATGTATGATCAAACCTTGGAGACAAACTGAAGGGCTAGCACGGTGCGCAATTAAGGCGAGACAAAGTTCTCCATCCGCTCGCCCTTGAGACTGTGCGATGTGAGTGAGTGCGATGCAAAACTTTTGTCACGTCTTCATTGCGCCCCGTGCTACTGGCCGAGGCTTTCATACTGTCACACATATAAAAAGTCATATCAATAAACGCCCTCTTTTTAACCGACTTCAAAAAAAGGAGGAGGTTCTCAATTCGTCGGGATCTTTTTTTTTTTTTTTATGTATGTTCACCGATTACTCCGCCGTTTATGGACCGATTTTGAAAATTCTTTTTTTTATGCTTTGGGTTGAGCTCCCAGGTGGTCCCTTTTTTTTCAGAATTTTGTTTCTCCCCTAAGTCTGGGTAAAAGGGGCAAAAACAGGGTATGAATTTCCATTTTGGGAACCTATAAACCGATTCTAATGAAATTTAGAACGTAAATATAGTTCTTATAATTAAAAAAATATGATGGTGACCTTGACCTGATCTGATGATGGAAACGGAAGACAGTCAAGGGAACTCCTCAACGGTATATAGCAACTACCTCGTGCTTAGGCTTGAATGATTTGAATTGAATAGTAGGACGTAATGGTATCATTTGCATTTTACTTTTGAGTGACAATTTATAATTGCAAATAAACTAGACATAGACATAGACACATCGTTTATTTACTAAAAGAATACACATCACAAATACAACACAACATCAAAAGGAACCAGTGACATGAAGAAGAGTCACAATAATTGTGGTGTGTATTATGTCAGTAAAATGGCTCTGACTCAGCATGTGCTGTACACAAAAAATATACAGCTAATTATAACTAAAAACAATAAAATAAAATAATAATTTAAAAAAATAAAAAACCGACTTCAAATATTACTAAAAAGTAAGAAATAATTAATAATAGCAGGAACTATTCTTTTTTGAAGTTGGTGCCATATTTCTTCAGATTCCTTTGTCGAAAAAGAATAGTTCCTGCTATTATTAATTATTTCTTACTTTTCAGTAATATGTGAAGTCGGTTTTTTATTTTTTTAATTATTATTTTATGTGGTCAACAAAACACAACCGAGTCTGTCCTTCAGTTTCAGAACTAAGGTTACACTTGGTTAAGGACTACACGTACATCGTAGAACCACCCCTTTTTTATCGGTGGTGAAACATAACAACATTACGGCGGTTTCACTAAGCGGTTGTACGTACACCGTACAGTTAACCCCGCCCCGGCCGTTCATGTGAACATAATATGACGAGCGAATGTATAATTTCCGTCAATATCGGGTGTCAGTCTTGTATAGAATAGGGAGAGGTCTTGTCTCGCGGCTCACGGGTTTCCTGTTCAATTAACAAGTTAATTAACTTAGTACACGGGTTCACTGCAAACTCGATACCTATGATGATACACATCTATGTTGAGATTATTTACATACATATGTACCATACTATAATAGCTGACATTCTAAAACATACAATACACACGCATTAAGAACCTCAAGCTTTTTTCGCAGTCGATTAAAACTAACTATATTGTACAATAGCCGACCTATGAAATGCACTTAATCTAAGAGAAAGTTAGGCCAAGTTTTCCTGAACGCTAACCTTTTTACACAAAAGAACAATCTTACACAGGACTTCCATTAGCCGACGTGGGGATGCAAGGGGTAATGCTGACTGACGGCCCGCACTGCTCCAGTCTATTTCTGTGAGAGCAAGGAGGTTGAGCATTATTGGAAAAATAGTTTACCTACTTGGTTAGCGTTGCTGGCTGGATTGAACGCAATGGTAGAGGAAAAAGTGTTTAACGATCGATGCTTGAATAGAAAAAGGGGTGATGTTTTCTTTTTTATCTAAGTAGGTACAAATAAAATAAAAAAAACTTATCATTTTTGTTATTTAGTTTCACATATAGGTAACTTATTCATTTACTGGTGGTATAATCCGACATTATCCGAGAATAACAGATATAATCCGAGGGCATTAAAGAAACATTTACACATTTTTGCCATAAGCATTTACTCAAGAATCGGGATGAGAGCAGACAAATTATTTCCGATTTCCTATCCACCGCCACCACCATGGCTGCATGACAAAGCTCTATTTGTGCTCATTCTCTGCTTAATGGAATTAGTAGCGAAGACAAAACTTCGTTACCCATTTGCGGCACAAGATACAAGTTTATTATTAAAGATGCTACGTGGGTGCTGTTTCATACCTATTGGATATACTTACATAAAATAAAATATAGTTAACATAGTACATTTTTGTGTACGAGATGAAATAGTTTTGTCGCTCATCACAGTCAGTAGTCATAGATCAGTCCCCGTTTCACGGATCCATTATCGACTTAGATAAAACATCAAATATAACACGATTCGGGAAAAATATGGCACAGGGATTGATGGGACGAGCATTAAACTAGTTTATCGACGTAGATAACGGACCTGTGCCGCAGGGTACTAGTAGTTAGAAGGGACCGCCTCTCACTGGAAACTACTATCCCAACATCCCCCGTGAAATAACCGTAATCCTATCAGCCTTTTTGAAACATAAAAAAAATTCAAATGAATATTTTTCAGTCATATTCCCACTAATAAGCAATCCAAAACAGGGGTGTATGTTGTGAAAAACATCCGGCCCATTAGTTCCCGTCTAGCCAATTTGTAAGCTTTTAGTGGCAGACTGCGCTTTTGCTATAGCTGTGTATTGTACAGAAGACGACACCATAAAAGCAAAATGCTCCGTTCAAATTTAACTCTTACGAGGTACGGAACAAGCATGGTAGTGATTTCAAAATTTACGCTTAGCAATGCCACTTGCCTAGTGTATATAAATTGCCAAGTTGCTCGCTGTAATTCGGGTAGTGGTTGCTTTGTTTCATGATCGCCTGGTAGACACATCGGTTTAAAGCTACAAAATGTATTTTTTTTAAATGTAAGTCTTTGTTGAATTACAAAATATTGAAACACTAGCTGCTCCCGCGCGCTTCGCTTCGCCTTAAAAAGATTTCCCGTGGGAATTCCGGGATAAAAAGTAGCCTATGTTCTTTCCCAGGGTCTAGACCGTATGTATACCAAATTTCATTCAAATCCGTTCAGTAGTTTTGGCGTGAAAGAGTAACAGACAGACAGACAGACAGACAGACAGACAGACACAGTTACTTTCGCATTTATAATATTAGTTAGGATTACCTTCGCTCCGTCATAAACAATAAAGTAACAGTTAAAGTTAAATGGTGCAACCCACCCTAACAGAAAAAAATATACTCATCTCGTTATTCTTGTCAATTTTAAATTTCCGTCACATACAATACTTATGTACTACCTACTTTGATATATGCTGAAACTTTCTACAAAGGAGCCTCAAATCCACTACTTATGTGTTTCGTATTTTATTCCAAAATACTCCAATACAATACATCAATAGAATACTTAAGGAATAGTTCCAATAGGAGTTTCTTATTCGAGTGAGTTCTTTCAGAAAATACTCTTTGTAAGAGCACAATGGACAGTGAAAGTTTCACTCAATTAGGAACTAAGTTTTTAGGGTTCCCCACTAAGAGGATTTCAGCAAGCAATCACTATTGCTCGCACTTTGTTCGTGGGCCTAAATGCGAGCTCATTTTGACTACCGTAATCGGATTCGAATTCCAAGTGAAAATTTTGAACCAGGAATGACTTGCTAATTATTTTCCAAATGTTCATCGTTTTGAGTTGTTGATAGCCCCCTGGCATCAACAGGCACTTTCTCATTAACCGTACCTATGGATAAGTATAATTTAATTTTTCACACAGTGTGTATTTCCATTGGCGCATTAGTTAGAGTAGATTATTATTGAAATAGTTTAAGTATACGGAATCCTTCTTAGTATCCATCCATAATCTAGCTGTTTTAGGATCAGACAATATGTTCATTATTATCGCACATTTACTCAGCACATTTTTGGTTATTATGTACAATACAATTAGATGAATTTGTGATTTGTGTGATAGTAATAAATGATGAATTTGATGATAGACCGCAATGAAACCGGGTTTGTTGCGAAAACCACAAATAACGGTTAGTGATTACTCTGTACACATGGACATAGGTATACGGGGTACCTATGTAATATTGATTTGATTACATACAAAGTACACGAAATAAAAGTGACTGAAGGACTTTTAAAATACATAATATACATATAGAGCTTAATGCATAAGTAGTTTAGACGAACCTTTTGATTGCTAAAAGTAGGATACCTAGTCTGAAAAATATGTTTGTCTGTATCATGTACATGTACAATCAATACATACATATACCACACGTTCGTTTGATGAAACGTGAATATTTAGTCGAGTTCCATGAATCGACACGACGCTCCAGATTGGTGCTGTATATTTATTCCCTTTGACCGGGCGCCTGAATCCGAGCTGGAGGGAATGAGAAACTTCGAATGTGTGAGCTCGGGGCCTGCAATATTTACTCAATATCTAGTTAGAACCCCGACGTAAAAGATGGGTGTTAAGTTTAACGTCTCTGTGTATCTGAGCCGCGAGCACAGATTTCGAAACCTCCGTTTACGTTGCGTATCGTCAAATGTCACTGTCAAAATGTAAGGTAAATTTGTTAGTTCCAAAGGTGGCATTTGTTTTTTCCATATGTTTGGGTAGATTCGAAAAAAGAATCGAATCCTGTGCTCGCGGCTCTGTTTGTGGTAGCGTAGCTTTCAAACTGCGGAACCGATTTTCGATTTGTTTTTTTTTTTGGATCATTGGTAATGACCCCGAGTGTTGTTAGCCATATTTTGTGAAAATATATGGCTTAGCTTTCCAAAAGTTATGCAACTTTTAGTGTTGAATATCGGGGGTTTCTAACGTTGGTTAGGTCAGGTTTTCTGTAGCAGTCTTTAATTAAGTAGACATTATAATCATATTATAACTGTGGAGGTAATCTACTGGAAAACATTCAGCCGTAAAGAAATCGCATATAATCAAATATCCAATTCCAGTGTAGGTATGATCGAACCTTCATAAATAAAAGTCGTGAAAAAATATTCGCTCCCACAAAATTACTCTGGAACCGAAACGCCGAAAGAAAATAGTCTATTAAAGGGAGCAGCGAGACTCATAACCCAATTAAGACCAGCGGAGCGATGGTAACAACTGTGTTTCTCCACTCAGTTGTCCCCTGAATTATCTGAATTTCAAGCAAAAATGATCCTAAAAGTGATTGGATAAAAACCACGTTTGAATTAGCTTCGTTAATCAAAGGGTCCCCCCAAAATGGATGCAAGTAAGTATCCAAATGTGCCAAATGAGAAGGTTTGCGGGTAACTGGAAACCGTATAGTTGTGCGCTGAAATTAATGGTCGTTTGTAGATGGCGGCACTGTCTGTGCGTCCGGTTTGTATGTAGTTTGTACAAATGACATGGGAATAGCCGTTTTCGGCGTAAAAGAGAGTAAGTTAAAGGAAATTGGGGCATTTTGTTTGCAAACCTCGTACAGTTAGGACATAATATTATGTTATTTAATATATTATTGTTTATAATAATATTTATATAATATTAATGATTTATTTAATTCTTATTTACTTTTTATGGATATTAGGTGAAAACGCCAGTCTTTCATAAATCTCCACGATCAGTTAATACTTTAGTACTTAAGTAATTACTTATTCAATTAAAATATTTATATTTTTTTGCCATATCGGTTAAATAATAAATAAATAAAAATAAAAATCTGTTAAACAATTATCACTCACATTTTATTACACCATTTCGTCGGCGCCGACCGTCAATTTATTTCATAATAAATGTGCAAGCCACACCCGAATAAATGAATTTATCATTTAGCTGAACCCATTACCTTGCGATGGGATTGTGTATGTAGGACGCGGGTTTGTCGCAGGGACCGCAAAAATGAGCACATTATAAACAGTTAGGAGGGAAGAGGGAGCATTAATGTAAAAGGAAAATGGAATGCTTTTAAAACTGAAAACAGTTGCGTGAAAACTTTTGGTGAAAATGCGGTTTTGCTTTGTTTTGGTAAAGAAGGCCACATGGCAGGATTAAAATATAAGGAAGAAATTGTTAGTTGCAGTTTCTAGTTCAAAAATGAAATGGTATATTCAATGGTGTATATCTGGGTCGTCGCTAACTATTTATTTCCAATTTACAGCGCTGCCTAGCATGAGTTTGTTAGACTCAAATATTGTAACCAACAGAAACCAGTTACAAAGTAGACCCGTTTTTGTGCCACACTTATCTCCCGGCGTTCCACAAAGGTGCGTCAAAGTCGCGCCAAGTTTCAATTAAAATCTTTCCCGTTCGCTCTTGACACTAGAGCCCTCACGGCGTCCTACATTCTTAATTTGGCTGTAAACTCAATAGCCGCCGCCTGAGGGCCGGGGCAGAGCGAACGACAGTTGTAGTGGAGGCGCAGTGGCTGGTGACAATCCGGTTACCGGTCGCCCGGACCCGGTTGCCGCCCGGTCGCCCGGTGGAGTGGCACGTGCGTCATGAAACGTGGCTGGAATTGGCATGGATTTCACAGTGTGGTACAGCGGAGGTATAGTTGAGTTAATAATTCTGAGTTAACAATTAGCTTATTTTCGGTTACATTCTACACAATATTGGGAGATTAGTTATTAGGTGTATGTGGAAAATATATAATTTTGAGCTTGCGTTGCGTTGTTGTGTATCCGTTTCATAGGCTTCATTTTCATTTCTGCTTCCATGACGTCTAAATTATTAACAAATTTAGATTTCGAACTGTCATCTCTCTTAAATATATTATTCTCTAGTACTTTTTTTGACCCTCCATGAAGGCTGCTAAACTGCACCACCGCTATAGCAGTCTCTCCATACGAGGGTGCTCGCGTGAGGAGCGCCGCCATTTCTGATGCACTCTTCTGTCAATTCGGAACTGACATCCTCTGTGCTATGCACTCCTGGTACTGGGGGCCAATTGGCTGTATAATTTTTTAAACTACTATGCTATCGGATATCGTATCAGCTAAAATTTTTCTGTCACAACCACAACTAGGGCATTTATTTATATATTTACAAATTCTTTGGGTGCTTTATTGGTGGCCTTACTAATTTAAAATGGTACCTTTGTATGATTATATTGGTCTATTAAATAAAATCACAGCACATGATGTCATCTAGGGCTGAACTGAAGGAAGTCGAAAGGCAAACACAGCTTTACAATACAATACAAAACACTTTATTTGCACCAAGAACAAAAAAATACAAAAAAAAAACAAAACTTAAAATAAAACAGTACAAAAAGGCGGCCTTATTGCTTATAGCAATCTCTACCAGACAACCTTTGGATGGAAGAGAGTAAGTCTATATGTGTGTGATAAGCTTTAGGTCTTTGTTACAGGAGTTAAGTATTATCTTACACATTTTGAAGAATGAATCTCTGTTCTCGAGCTTAATATAGAGACTATTTAAGTTCACCGAACTAATTTAAATAGTGTCAGGTCGGGAAAACTAATTTTACTTATCTTAATTTCACGCTGCTTGCTCGTAGTTGTTACCATAATGAAGTTTACTGAAGGAAAAACTAATTAGGTTTTAATTTTTCAAAGTAAGTTCTCAGAACTCTGTGGCATTTGCATTATACAGCTTCCGGGTAGAATGCAGATTTAAAATGGACCCAACCTACTTATGTAATTATTTTAGTTGTAATTCATGTTCACATAAATTAGGTATATTGTGTTTAATTATAGCTAAAAGCGGGTGGCTCGCTTGCAAGTCACCTGTGGCCTCGCCCTTCGCGGATTACAGTTGTGAGCATGTTATGTACCTATGTATAAAAAGCCTATGGTGTACCTAATTTTATTGAAGCACTGACTTCACTGCACCAAACAACTTAGCCAACAAGTGACAAGCCCTCGCCGCCATGGCCACTGCAAGCTCAGTTTATTGCTTCTACAATATTCTAGAAACTTCAGCTGCGCCTCGCGTGCTCGCCGTTTAATCTATTTGACTTTCTTTGTGTTGTCTACAAGGTGAAACATAAGAGAACCAACTTACATCTACAAGCAAGGCAAAGGAAACCAGCTCGTGTTGTAAGGGAATAAGGAAGTAGAGCAGTTTCAGGTTAAATGGATAAAGCTTGAAATACTGAAGTAATTCTTTAAAGTAATCTGTGAGTGGCCGAGGTGACCCATTTTTATAATGTGAAGACCGATTAGTTAAGACAGCCGATTACTTTACTGTATCTTTGTTCGTTAAGGTACAGGTAACTTAAAACTGAAAAAAAGACTGACATCAACTACCCCTCATCTAGATTTGACATATTCTCATTTTCATTCGGGGAAAATCACCCCTCACATTTTCGTAAACTTTTTATAATCCACCCATTCCACTTATTTTAGAAGTCTGGGTACACTGTCGGTGGCAATTTGGGGACCTTTTTTAGGCAAGGTCGGTACAATTATTATCCGGTACATTTGGGGTCTCCGAGTGAGTAAGAATATTCAAAAATTATTAACAAAAATTATTTTATGATAATAATATAGTTATTTCCTTCGAAATTGGCTTCCCTACGAATTGGCACAGTTCCCAACTTAAATTAAAACCTCTAAACAACTGTATTCATTCACCTCCACCGCTTACATCCCTTTGACTGTTAGCTGAAGTAAAGTTTCAACAACAGCAGGCTCTTCACAATGGTGACTCTTATCTACCAGGAATAACGGCGAAATTCCTTTATGTCACACCGCAAAGTTTCTTATTATCTCCAGGATATCGTGATCTCGTAGCTTTTGTTAACCTGGAAATAGAGTCGAAACTCGTCTGGGTAAAGGCTGTTAATATCGGCAGGCAGGCTTTGTTTCGCCAACACATAGTTTGAGGGCCATCGAGCGTTTCCTACTTCATTATTCCGGGTCCTGAGCCACAGCGCGATCAACTCAGATGTGCCACGATGCATATAGTGAAGGTACTTAGAGGTTAAATAACGCGGAGATTAATTTTGTAATGTTAGTGGGATATCTAATCATTACTCTGTGCCAAATTCTATCTTCTATACTCGTGTAATTCAGATCTACGAGAGCTTAGCAAATCTTGAAGACCGTATACAATTTGATTTCAACCTGGTGCTCAATTGTGTGCATCTTAATTTTATGTGTGTTTATCTAGATTCTAGACAGTCTTATTATGAACATAGCTTATGAATAGTTTGTATGTTAGTATGACTCATACAAATCAAAACATTTACACGACTGGAAACTGAAATTTATTTTCATTAAGTACGCGCTAGCTGTTCTATGCCGTAATGCCACCAACAACAAACATTATATTTCTCTAAAGTCATCGTAGGTAAAAGCAATTGAAACATGCTGTATACCTAGTAAGCTCCACATCTGCAGTCATAGATCCATACAACAACAACACAGCCCCTAAACTGTCCCCAGCCCGCGTCCGGTGCACGTTCCAAGTGGCAGCGAAACGCAAACACCCTCGTATATTCACTGCATTGTCCTGCGAAGTGCCAAAACGATACACCCTGTATGTGTGTGTGTGTTTACTTTGACTATGACGGCCGGTTGTGTTTAGGCGTTGTTCCAGGCGTTTAGGTGCTGTACGCTTTTAGGATGGTAAAAAGAAGCTCGTCATTAGTTTTATTTTATAACTAATTACGTATATATTATTTGTAACTTATTTAGGGGCAAGTCGAACGAAACAGTGGAACAACAGAACCATACTTTTCACCATTAAGTATAACAATTGTGCAATGTAATATGTACAGATATATTATTATCTGGTATTAGTAGTAACTACAGCTAACCTGTGAACACAACAAGTATCATTGGTATTTTGTGTTTATTTTTTTAAAGTTTTATTTATATAACAATGTATTTAAGTCTTAAATAATTTTAGTTAATTCGACTTACTTTGATAATCCATCAAACGCACCACCAAAACTCGCAAATCCGCCGCTGTGTAGGGTCACCATGTCACAAGAGAATCGCAGGCTAAGTACACTCAGCAAAAAGACAACGTAACGTAGCACTAACAGCGCACGACCTCGCTAGCCCGGGTCATGCAAACAGGCTCGCACGGTATTGTCCTGAAAGAGCTGAAATGTCATATTTACTTACAGCACAACACCTTATGTACATTTTACTGTACATAAGCTGTACAACATCTGTCACGGTAGGTATAATTGTACTGAGCTGACTCGCCTCCTGTCATACGAAGTGCCCCGTACGGCGCAGCTGCGCGCGGTGCGCCGGCGCAGGCTGTTCGCTGCTCCCGGCAGCAACACTAACGCAGGCTTGCGCGCGCCGTTGCGCCGAATGGTAGATGACTATAACACATTCTTCCTTGGCATTGATATATTCTCGAGCTCACATTCTAAGTACAAACAAGAGGTCTTGCGCAATCTTAACAATACTAATGAATAAATAAACCTACTATACATTGTAATAATATAATATACACATAAATATATATATATACATTAATAGCTATATTACTTGATAAAAATGTTGCATTCACGGATGTTTATATATTTCAATAATACATAATATTATTAATATTAATATTATTTGGGGTAATACACAAAATACTTACTTACATTATATTTGCATACATACTTTACTTACTACATGATTTACACACACCATCTGTTCTGACTGTTGTTTTTGTTATTTAATTAATATTTAACATAGTAATACGTGGATAACGCTGTGGGTTATACATTCTGTCATGTAACATATTTAAGATCATATATCTAAGTTTTAATGTATAACTGTTTGTTATCCCTAACAAATAAAATAAAATAAAATAAAATACTGTACACACAGTAGTTTACGTAACAGGTTGGAGTTGGAGCTATTCACGCTATGGTTATTAATTCTTCAACGAATACTGCAAACGGCTGCGAGATATTGTTTTGTAAAACTGAAAACGGCTGCGATAATTATTGCAAAATTTTAAGCTTACGATATTGTATCTTTGGGTGGCATTGGGGCCCTTTCATACTAGTATTACTAGTACTAGCATTTTGCATATCTACTTTTGCCAGAGTGTACTTACCTAGTTATGCAGATAACCATCATATGGTTAGTCGGAGCTTTCATATAAAGTTTATTTATTATTATTTATCTATTTATTTATAAACATTTCAGTGATACATAGGGTACAGAAGAATTCCCACAAAACCAATATTTTTGGTTTGACTGTGGGTAAACGGTGACATTTTAATTAAGCTGTTATTTAAAAATTAACAAAATAAACAATATATTGACTGTGTCAAGTGAGCAGTGCAAGGAAGGCACCACTCTCAATCATAATAAGTTTTAAGTATCGTAATAAGTTTTAAGTAAATGTTTTTTTAATAATGTTTTAAATAAAGATATTTTTTTCTCATTTTTAATACTTACCGGTAATTCATTATATAATTTGGGTATTTGTTTACAGAGCATTCTTCCACCAAAATAATTATTTGTATATGGTATTTGGTACCTTCCTTGCACAGCCCCTCTTGTGCCGCAAGTATGCTGGATAGGTATTTTATGTTCTTCACTACCATGGCTGTTTACAAGGAGGAGATATTTATGCTTAAGGCTTGCTGGTAAAATGTTACATGTTTCAAAAAGGATTCTATAATCGTGGTTACATTTAGCTTTTGTCTTTTTATCTATAATTAATTTTAAGAATTTTATTTGCATTTTTTCTATCTTTTCAATATGAGTTTTGAATGTAAGTCCATAACAGTGCAGAGAATAACCAATTATACTGTCAACCAGGGCTAGATAAAGACATTTCAATATACTTCTAGGTACTTTAAAGCTTAGTTGATAGAATTTACTTAATAAAATTCTTAATTTGTTCATAACATAATCTACAGGTTTGATCCATCCGAAGTTCTCATCTATTTGCATACCAAGGTAAGTGACTTGTTCGACTCGTTCTATAGACCCACACGTGCAGTGATTTTGCATTCTATGAAAACATTCGTACGAATGTGTTATTATATTACAAGTGTTATTTGATAATAAAGCATACGGTGAGTGAATGACTAACATTTTGGTTTTATCTGCATTAATTATTATTCCATTATCATGTGACCATTTAATTACGTTATCTACGTCCTCTTGCACAAGACGCTGGACCTCGGCCATATCACGGCCCGCGAGGAACGCGCACAGGTCATCCGCAAACATGTACGCCGAGCAGTGCCGCAGCACCCGGCACAGGCTGTTGACCAGCATCAGGTAGCACACGGGCCCGGCCGCCGAGCCCTGCGGCACCCCGCAGCGCACGGCCCGCGGCTCGCTGAGCGAGTCCGCCACACGCACGCGGTAAGAGCGCGAGGTGAGGTAGTCCCGGAACCACTCGTTCACTGGCCCCCTCACCCCGCACTCCCCCATGGCGCGAAGCGGCATCTCGTGCACGAGGGTGTCGAACGCTTTCTTGAAATCAAAAAATATTGCTACAATAAATTGTTTGTTATTGAGATGTGTATTAATATTGTCTGTAAAGTTAGTTAAAAGAGTTCCAGTACTTCTGCCTCTCTGGAAACCATGTTGATTAGGGTCCAAGATGTTGTTATTGCTTAAGAATGAGCCTAATTGGTTCACAATACATTTTTCAATGACTTTCTCTATGCTTGACAAAATGGCGATGGGTCTATAGTTAGTAGTTAATTTGTGATCACCTTTTTTAAATATGGGGCGTAGAATAGCTTCTTTTAAACGTTCAGGGAACTTAGAATGGATCACACAGAGGTTGGTAAGTTTAGCAATTATAAGTTTGCCTTCGAATCCCTCGTGCTTTATGTGCCTATAACCTACATATACATAATATTATGATTAATGATTGTATTTATCTGTATCAACTATTTTGTAATATTGTTTAATATAAATTCACTGAGTGTATCAACTTATTGATAAAACGTTTTCCTTTTAGGGAAAACGATCCAATTAATTATGCCTTTATTCTTGAAAACTGAATTATAATGTTGCTTTGTTTTATAAAAAGAAAATACAATATTTTGCCGGAACCTAAACAATTTAATAAAGTAGACAATGTAGAAATCGATACAATTTTGCTAGTGACGAAAATTCTTCGCAAAGTGAAATTGGAACTCATTGCACGTTCTCCTCCATGCGAGGCGGATGGAAAACCTACTTCGCAAACAAAAAGGGATCGCCTTTTTTAAAAAAAGAAGCGTTGTAAATTTGAAACTCCATATTTGAGAGTGGAATTTTGCGCGCGCGTGCAACCGGAAACTCGTGCTCTGAGTCTCTGACACAGTGCCCGAGGAAAGTTATCTAGATGGCGGCAGTGTCGTGAAAAAGGTGACTTTGACGTGAGATAAAAAAGGCTTAGCTCAGTTAATAGGGATGGCCCCATTGTTCGCTCGGCTGGGTGGCACAATGCAAAACGATGTTGGGAAATTGTTGGAAAGATTCCCGGCCTGACTTCAACGGATAGGCTTTGTGGAAAAGTTCCTCCTGTTATACTTCCTTTGTTGGAAGACTTTCTATAACCTAGGAGTATGTTTATGACATGAGTTGATTATTAGCTTTCAAGCGGAGGTAGTATGCATCGGCAAAAGCACGATTATGCTCAATGCATTTGCATTATAATACAAAATCTGTATGGAATAGGAACAAAATAAAAATAACTTGAAGTTATAACTTATACAAATAAAAGAGCTGACAGAACTTTTTATCACTGAACCAGATAGACAGACTTCAATACAAACATAATAGGTAACTTCCAAACAAACATAACAGTGTGTTGTTTCTAAAAGCCTACTTGACACCTTTGATGGCCGAAGCTTGACACGGACAAATTTTCAACGAGCGCGTTGTTCTCTTGAATGAATCACCCGAAAGCCGATACGTCCTAACGAGTGACGGCGACGACGCGCCCGGACGTGGCCTGATATTCCACGTGACACGTTGTCATACCCTCGTTGCGGTGATTGCCTCGCCGGGAGTCGATCCTGCGACGCCGCGGACGCTGATTGCGATTCTTATCTGAAAATGTGAGGGTTTATTAGCTGTTTACTAACTAAAAGGTTAGTTTTGGGAACTATATTTGGGACGCAAAAGTATGCAGATGATCCGTCGGTAAAATATAATATGTATATGTGTGCCACCCGAGAGCAAACAGCTTGATTCTGAGACCCATGGCTGGAAGATATTGCATAGGTATGGCACTTACTACGATATGCGTATATTAGTGGAATATAATATGTTCCTATACTTTTCCCCAATACAATTTTCACTTCTCATATTTTGTACATAAAATATTACCTACGTTTGGTTCATTTCCGACTTCACAAAATACAATATCCTGATGTTAAAGTTGAAACTCCCAGTTGGCAATGTAATAAGGACAACATCCACCGTTTGCCAGTGCCCGCGGCGGCCATACCGATTTTAATTTCCCGCGAGGAAGCTCAATCATATCTGTTTTTTATTCTACTCGAAGTATCGTCAATAAAGAAGCCTAGGGAGACACATTTATTATGCCAATTCTTCTGCAATATCTTCACCTTGTGTGCGATTATGCGCATACTAATGTCTTCTTATGAGCAGGCAATAAGGAAGATAAATGTTAATTAGGACATTCCTAGTATGCTTTCTCGGCGTTTTTGTGAGATATATTTTGTTACTTCGAATAATATGCGGTTTCATTAGCAGACAGACTTTACGGATGTGGTTAGCCAAGCTCTAAACCAGGTAGCGTGAGCGTGTACATAATACAAAGGGATATGTGAGTGTAGAAGGAGCCTTAACTGTAATGAGAATAGGAAGTACAATATCGTAGCCGTTCATTATCAAAACTACATCGTCAATACATTGTTACTGTCACTGATATAAAAGACTCACCCTGTATAAGCTACCTATCACCCTGCTACATATCTATGAGCTTGCTCATAAATAAGCCGGCTTTACCATTCGTATGCTATTCTACTAATCCTTATTAATTATCATTATTCATACCAAGTGATAGTTCAATTCCCAATGATGTCGATTTTGAAGTCAGAGTCAAAACCTTGATTTATTTAATTTAAAATTCGTCTCTTTTAGTGTAAATTTCCCTTCAATCTTTTTTAGTTAGTACCTAAATGATATTTTTAGCTATAATTTTTTTTCTTTTAACAGCGTTAAAATTAGATTTTTTGCCTTTTAAGAAAATTTAACTATAGCCTAACCATACCTGGTTGTCCGCAGCGATGACGTGGCGCGTGTGGGTGCTCCTGGCCGTGGCATGCCTCGCCGCCGCCGACGAGGCCAGCGACCCCGAAGGGCTGCGGGAGACACCAGGTCAGTACTCCATCATCAGAGTAGAGTTACCAATACCGACACATTAGTAATTAACAATCATTTAGATTATCACAGCGGTAATACCACTACCGACACTAATAGTGAGAGCAGGCGCGCGCTGTTGATGGCATCATGTCGGTCGTGGCGATGTGGCCGCGGTGCCGCAGCCGCGTCACGCGTGGCGGCGTTGCCGTCGCGATGTGGTCGTATTACACAGGTGGTCGATAACAACGGCAAAATGAGGTACGTGTCAAAGTCAAAGTCAATTTTTTTTATTCATCGTACAAATATAAAATTTTCTGATGAACGTCAATTTTTACAAATTACCTACTCTCCGTTCGGATAAGGGGGGGCTCTTTCTGTCTAAGGAGAAGAAGTGTAAATTGTATTATTCATTTTCCATACTAAATATACACCCGACCACATGGCGTCGTTGGGGTGTGGTTGTGGCTGTGGTATGGTTGTGGTTCGTGTGAATTGACCCTAAGCAGCGTGGCGAGCAACCCACCGACACATTAAGGTACTGACCAACGTTACGAGGTGTAATGTAACATCTTACACAGCGAGCATTCGTGCAGTCAGTACGTCATGTTACGGGTAACCAGCGAGCAACGAGCTGATTTTTGAACCTATTGTTGCGTAATATGCTCGCTGGGAACAGCTCTCGTTGCTCGTCAGGTCCATACAAGTTACTTCAGATTTGATAAGTGAGCATTGCTAATATTTGGTTATGGTTGTAGCGACACATGTTATAGTCACGTTTTGCAATGTCAGCTTTCTAGTAGCTTCCAGTAGCGAACAATGCGCAGACGCTAGTCGTCTCGCGCCCGTCACTTAGCTCACACACTGAAAATGTAATTGGTTACTATGTGTATAATCTCAGTAAATAGTTTGGCCTCAAGAATCCTGCATTCGTCATTTACCATCAACCCCATAGCCACCTCCATATACCCTAAACTGGTGACCCCGACAATCTGAACACGCAACCTTCGGAAGAAACCTTCGGAAGAAAGTACCAGAAACGATGGAGTCAGCACGGCGATGACGCGGCGCAGCATGGAACGGCGTGGACGAGACGGCTCCCCCAGCAGGGCCATGGGGTAACAGGCGACAACATAACAAGAAATTGGAACATTATCTACTGGAAGTATACCTACATCACCCCTTCGCACATTTTGGTTACGCAACAAAGAAGAAATTAGCGTATCGAAGCATCTCAAGTCAGGACCTGGACCAGCGGAACACATATAGAAGGTACGATTGCGCGTTCACGACGGCAGGTCAACGGGCGGTAATCGGCGCTTCTGGAGTATGCAAGTTTTTGTACTGTTTTCCTCGCTGCGAGGCTGCCGAGATGGAGCATAGTGGACTGGTCACCCACGCGGAGGCTCACTCGAGGGTCCTCATGGAAGTTCCCGCCAGGATGGACGAGAGGTGCTAAGAAAGAAGCTATTTTTAGATCGGAAATTGCCACATAGTTCAATCACACACGAAGTCGGATTCGTAGAACCGAGGTAGCAGCGTTCATCTTGCACGGTCAGCGGAATGTGATAAGCGCGTCGCGAGTGAACAAAGTGCTACTTAGTTATACCGAGTGGTTATTGTGTGAGATTTATAAGTTTGATTTGTTAATTTTCTATCAGTATTGAAATGTAATTTTGTGATTTCTGTTTTGTTTGATATTGTATGTTTCAAGTTTAAAGCTCCGTAAGAGAGGCTTTTGTAACTTACGTATTATGAAGTATTATCTTTAAAATTTTTGACAAAAATTTTGAAAAACGGGGGAAGTGATGTAGCGACACATGTTATAGTCACGTTTTGCAATGTCAGCTATCTAGTAGCTTCCAGTAGCGAACAATGCGCAGACGCTAGTCGTCTCGCGCCCGCCACTTAGATAACACACTTCAGTAATGTAATTTGGTTATCATGTAGTAAATTCAGTAAATAGTTTGGCCTCAAGAAATCCTGCATTCGTCATTTACCACAACCTCACCATCACCTCATTATACCCTAAATGGTAATATGGTTTTGTCTCCTTCAGATGATGTACTTAGGCCTCTTCCAAAGCATGCCATTGGATGCGATCTATAGCTTTCCTTTGCGTTTCAAACACGTATAAACTTACTTACAACTTTACGAGAGATTGCTACTTAAATTACAAATCTGACAAGGCATTATACGTCGCTTTCCTTGGCCGCCCGCCATACGATGAAAATAGTAAAAAAGTCAAGCTATTGGCGGGAGCGGCAGCGACGGCAATAAATCACAAAACTTACAAAGTGATACAGCTGCGCCAACTTCTTGTGCACTTCATAAAGTGCACGTTGTCCTATCGCATATTAAATATGAATATTTTTATGATAACTCTAGAAATTCGTTTCAGTTTCATATGAGTACGAACTCAAACTGCAAATAAACGAGATATAAAACCTTTTTAATGAATTGGGGACTCAATTCAACTTTTTTTACAATATTTTCAAGCAGTTTGTTGAATGAGCATAAATAAAATGATGCACTTTAACTCACTCGCTGTAGCAGAAAAGGTTTTCTCGCTAACGTAGTAATTAGTATTCGTAGCAAGCTCGTAGCAGCTTCGTAGCGCTACGGTGAAGCGTAGCGCGCAGCAAACCGTGTTAGTTCACTGTAGCACGTGTACAGATTTATTTCTGAGGCAATTATGATTTCCTAGTATTACCGCTGGGAATCAATTTCTGAACTTTAATTACCTTTATCTTCGTTATAACGCTGCTTGTTTAATTAATACTGAAGTATGATTTTATAGAAAAGCTGTTGAATTTGATTCGAATGCATGTTAAATACATATTTATAACGTCTATTTCGTTTTAAATATAACAAAGAGCATTTCATGGAATATTTTCGGCTGTGTGTTGTGGTACTTGCGGTGGACAACAATGCCTACAACCTACATGTGTACTGCCGCCGGGACGCGCGACACATTTATACATGCGTCTGTTAACATTTATGTCAATAATATAAGCCAGATTCTAGCAAAAAACATCGCGACTTCTGTTCCTGAAATAGCCGTGTAAGTGGAATCATATTGGGAGCGTTCCCGGGAATCGAATAAGATAATTTATTCCATCAGTCGGTTGTGCCGGTGCTGATTTGATTCGATTTTCTCTCCCCTGCCATTATAGGACGAAGCAGAGTGTAAATGTTATATTTTAACCTCAGGAAATTCAATTTAATCCATACTGTAGTTATGTCTGTTGCAGTGGACGAAACGACAATACAAAATACAGTAAACTAAATGGAATACTAATATAGTTTATTTTATTATAAGTAAGTAAAAGACATCTCTCCCAGACAGTCACAGTTAAGAAAACCGGCCAAGTGCGAGTCGGGCTCGCGCACAAAGGGTTCCGTAGCAGCAAAATTACAGTTAAATCAACCTATCTCAAAAACTATAAGAGATACTTTGATCAAACCAAAAATCGTTGAAAGAGTTAATTAGCATGCATCACCTCTATTTTTTTTAGAATTTTATACCCCGTAGTTATAAAAATAGAGGGGGGGGGGACATACTTTTTACGACTTTGAGAGCTGATATCTCAAAAACCGTTCACTTTAAGAAAAATGTTTTTTAGAAAACTTTATATCATTTTAAAAGACCTTTCCATTGATACCCCACACGGGTATGTACATCGAAAAAAAAAATTTCATCCCTCAGTTACATGTATGGGGGGCCCCACCCCCAATTCTTTTTTTTACTATTTAGTGTCATATTTTTGTAGCGGTTCATACAACACATATTCCCATCAAATTTCATCACTGTAGTACTTATAGTTTCCGAGTAAATCGGCTGTGACAGACGGACAGACGGACAGACGGACAGACGGACAGACGGACAGACGGACATGACGAAACTATAAGGGTTCCGTTTTTGCCATTTTGGCTACGGAACCCTAAAAAGGGTATAGTGTGAAATGTATAAATCTTTTAAAAAAAAACAGTCTAAATCACATAGCTGCACTTAAACCGAAAATAACATGATTTTTATATAATGAATAGACCCCTGAACATTGGGCACCCGCGTAACACCTTCTATAATAATCATATAGAGAAAGATAGGGCGGTGTGGCAACCCTAATAAATTATCACTTACCGTACAACTGGTAGGTGTAGATAGGTAGCAGCACCCACGCAAGGCAATTAGTAAGTTTAACGAGATACCTGCGAGCCGATTACTAATATATTTGTGGGTAGTTCCCCGGAAACGGAACGTAAATAGCTCGGAAGAGGTTGCGGTCGATTGTAAATTAACATGGCGGAAGTTAACGTTATAACTAATGGTGTATGTCTATGGTATTCTTTTTTAAGTATGTACAGGAGTTTTCAATAAATGGGCGTTTTACTTATGACGCTCTTGTTCGCTTTTTGGGAAATCTATAGGCATAAATTAATTAAAAAATACAAAGTAATACTATTCTACAAACAATGGAAAAACAGAAATGTAGTTAATTGTATTATCCACTTTAAAACGGCGTGTTTTAACGGTTGCCTCTGTTTGTACCAGTATTTTCTCCACTACGTTGTGTCCAAAAATTTCATTTTAAGAAAGAAAGCTGTTCATGACGCGATGCCGGGAAAATGCCACCGGAAACCGGAAATGAAGAGCGACCGCCCTGACACCTGGCGGGCGTTGCTCGCAAAGATGCTACGTACCTAATAAATAAAATTCTATGGAAAAATTCGAGCTAATGTTTCACATGTTACGTAAAATTCCAGTAAATGTATGTTGGTATTTTTTCAGATTGTCAGAATAACATAAATTAAAAACACAAAATGGTAGCGATTCTGAAAACACAATACACTACACCTTTTTCTGAAAACACACTATAGTGCCACAAACTTCCGGTGAGAGCGAACTAAATTGGTCCATATAATCTATGTCAATATGAAATTCATTAGTACAGTAAGTAATGAGGTATGGACCAATTTAGTTCGCTCTCACCGGAACAGATAAGTTTGTGGCACTATACCTACTTTTATAATAAAAAGGACATCCATTTGCTAAAACAAAGAGACAAAGACAAGGAGCTCAAAAAACCGTCATATTATCATATTACAACGTCGTTTTGACAACAGCTGTCATGTTCGTTAGGAAGGTTATTTATAGCAACGGCAGCCAATTTCACGTGTTGAGATGAGAGGAGGAGGTATTGTGGAGACACTCAGCAGTCAAAATCGGTTTATTTTCGGGTGTAAAGTGCCCTTTCTAACGATGATTTTGGGATTAAAGCTTCAAATGAACAGGTATTTTATACTTCAAAAATTCTGTTCTATAAGGTCCATTTACAAAAAAGTTTTAAATATAAGCCACACTCTAACTGAGTCTTAGGTACCATGGCAACCGCGGAAGAAGATTAGACCTTTCCGGCTACTCACCAGTTTTATAAAAAATATACGAGATAAAAATTGTAGTATTCACTGATCCTTGTCTTAAGGCAAACTTACCTACAGTAGAGTTATGGTGAAATAAGAAATTACAGGGTTTCTACCAAATAATCGCAATAAAAAACTATTCCTATTGTAATTAATCGAACTTCAGATTTGCAGCCTAGAAAGTTTATACCATACCATAATAAACACTTCACATACTTCATGCACTATAAAATTAACCATTAACAAAATTTTAAATATTCCACATCGCTTTAAAAACAAACACCAATAACATCGAAGCGTTTAAAGCGAACAATAAACGAATTTAAAAGGTTCCTTACCCCCATTGTATTAACATCTATGTAGCCTGCGATGAACATTAAAACGAAGGTTTATCGAGACGCTTAGGACTGTAAAACAGCAGATATAATACCGGGGAGGTTTTACTCGCCCCCGCCTCCTTCGCTCGCCCCCCCGTGATCGATCGGCTCTGTCGCCGTCGCGGGAACATCCCGAAGGCTCACCGGCTTTGCGTCCAAGCCCGGCGAGCCGATTAATTTAAAAAAATAACACTGTTATCTTATTTCCGCCTCCCGCGTGCCAATTTTCTAATTGCTTTGTTACATAGAACAACCTATGTAGCTTTTGTTATTGTTAATTAAAATTGATGGCACGCCAATGCTTTACGATGATTGATTGATCCAATGTGATTAATTATTAGGTGAATAATTGCAATGACGTGCTACGCTATTGTGGTTAGCTAAAATTCTGAAGCTACAAATATTCATCATATTTTAGCCATACGTAGCGTATTATTAAGCTGATTTATGTACAGCAAAGCTTGCTACTGTCCCCACCACGCGACCGCAGCGTGTTGCAAGATGGATGTCGCTGTAACGTGAACTAAATGGGTGAAATTCATTAGTTGTCCTCCGAGACCAGAGACGGAGTGGCCGTTTGTACCGAGACGAGACCTTGCTGCTGAAACATTCAGCTTATTTGTTAGGACTTAAACAGCTTAACTGAGATTAATGGGACCGTCTGTAACTATATCTGAGACATAAATACATCATACATTGTGTACATTATCTTCAGAACAAAAAATATTTAATCACATTCATTATAAAAAATAATATTTATGTATAAATAAAAGACTAGAGTAAATTACATGAAAATATGCTTTAAAAGTAACAAGTTATAGATAATACTAGAAGAATTTTCCGCTTCTCAATGTAGTGAAAGTTTCTTCCACGGGTCGGACATCCTGAAATCACAGCTATGTTTATTTAATGCTTATTTTCGCAAGCAGCGCACGTAAGCGTAAGCAGGATATATGGCATGGTTTTATTCCGTACATGATTTATGTCATGAGATGTCACCCTATCTGTACGTGGAACACTCAACTGGATAGTTGCATTCGTATGGCTTAAAATTTTTGCGGGGACGAATGAATTGGAATTTAAATGTTATATTTTCCACGTTTTTGTGTCGTGGAGTGCAGTCGACTGCTGTTCGACTGTAAATTTAAACTAGTTACTTAAGTATATTCCGATAGTGCATGATCGTATGATAGTAGTGACACATAATTTAGTTTACTTACACACTTTTTAACTATGTATAATCCACTAGAACAGAACTTAATTTTTAAGGAACCTGTCAGACGATACCTATGCATATTACTTATTAATTACTTACTTTTTTTCACAAAGCTGTTTGAATCTACAATAATTGATTTTCAGCCTAAATGCTCCTCTCCTCTTCTGCGCTAAAGTTGAAATACCTGCTCGAATATTACAAAAGTTACTAAAATAATTCCCCTGAAACTCGTTTAAATTTTCCCAACCAACGATTTGAAACCACTGTAGCGAGCCTGAAGTTATTTGAAACGGAATGCACCGTCATATATGGCTAGCTAGGCCGTAAAATTTGGCACTAATTCCAACTTTTATTACTAAAATAGCACACTATCAGGTTTATATCCATAATTTTTACTCTATAGTAGTCAGGTTGTCGTAAAACAGGTAGGTAGGCATTGTAAACTGAAAAGGTTCCCGCTCGTCATTTTAAAAGTTGAGAAAAATATCTGAGTACCTATGTGCAGTTCCGTTACGTATTTAAGCTTTCCTTAATAACGAGTCGCAAGCTCGCAATTGCCTTTTACATTTTGACAACACAAAGGAGTAATTTTTCAGTACATATACTTAATTTATCAGATAGATAGGTAGGAAACCAATTTCATTACATTGACGAGGTAAGTATATAATATAAATCATGTAGATACATATCTACAAACTAGCTGTAACTGCCATAAATAAATAAAAGGCACGGATAGTCTCAGAAATATATATGAAAAAGATACACAACAATAAACACACAACTTTTACCTTCGCGAAATCCCCAAACGCAGGAAACTCTATAGATACCTGAGGCAATTTCAGATCTGTTTCCATTGAAACGAAGCGGAATCAAAGAACTCGGTGGAGTAAGACATCAATGTGGAGTTGAAAAGGTATTCGGAAATAATTCTCGAGCCGGTAAGATGGAAAAGAAATAACCCGTGAATTTGCACGATGAAACTTTATATGGGGGGTTATAATGTATAGCTGCTTAAGTACATACTTACTCAGTATTTATTTTTAATACTTTCTTCATAAGTATCAGTTACGTAAGAAGTTAAGTAGCCCTTTCAGTCAAAATTCAACATACTAAACACTTGGGGGACGGAAAAAAGAGAATAAGAAAATATACAAAAGGCGTTTAAAAGTCTCGATTTTCAATTATTTAAGTATAGCGTCCCATGGTATAGGGTAGGATCATTAGTAACAGGTAGTTTCTTCATTTTAAGTCTTGTTTAAAAGTTAATTTATCTTTTATTTCGAAAACAATAGACAATAAAATATACTCGCACCTTTCTTGTGACAAATATCTGACAAACGATTGACGCCTCTCCGTTACAAAGTGAATTCCATTATTTATTTTCACTTGGAAATTTCGATTTTATCTGAGACTTAAACCTCGGAATAAATTCATATTTTTCAGTGTATTATTTCCGATACTAAATTAGTATGCTAACTACATAATCAATCATGTCATGGCATAAACACTTGCAGTGTTCAGGGTAACAAATATAAGTAACTTTTAACTACCTGACAGTTCAGTAAAAAAAAAGTTATAAGTTTTCAGAAACAAAAAGGATCATTTTAAATAATCGGACACATACAAATGACCAAGTAAGTAAATGGGCCACCGCGGCGGATAACAATGGCGGGAAATATCACCTCGCTAGAAAGGGGAGAGGTCATATTTCATTGGTTTCTTTTGTAACAATCCAATGTGAAACTGTTTCAAGTCGTTAGGGAATCATTCGATTGGACGTAATTCGGTTATTTCCTTAGCTGTTCGTATTTCTTGAGCTTTGTTGTTTCAATTTCGTATTTTATTTGTTGTCTACATATATGTATATTTTTTCTGCCTTGTAAAAAACTTTCCGAATGTTAATTTAATTTCAAATTGTAGGTATAACCCTCTGGCCTCTTACTCATCCTATTTCAGCTAACGGTTTTAAACACCCTGTATTACGCCTCCTTTCACCCGCGAGGAACATAAATGCCAACATGCCGACGTGTCAATATCACGTTTAGGTGTATGAGTCGGGAGAAAATGGCATTATTCCTCAGACGTGTTGATAAAGTTCGACAACCGTTAATAAAGGTACCTATGTTATGTTGACTGAAGTCACCTTATAAGGGCCAGATGAAAGCCTATTGTCTACAGCACATGCTGATAGTAGGTCTGTGCCTTTTTGACACTCTGGATAGCAACCTATATTTCATTTTTTGTTTTGTATATTGTTTCCAATATAATTGTTGTTGTCTCTGTGTTAAATAATTGTTTCTTCATCTTTTAGGTAGGTGCGAATGGCCATGTAGTTAGGTTCGGTAACCTATTTTATGTACCTATTTAAGCTTAAAATTGATCATTTTGTTAACAACAGAAGAAATACTAATTCAATTGGCTTAACAGCACAGTCACGTTTACAATCACTCGCTCCAAAGAGTTTCGGTTTAAAAAGCGCAAAAGGCGAATGGCAACTCTTTCAGAAGGCGTAAACATTTAAAAATATTCCATTTGAATTTGCACACAACATCTCGTGCTCGGTAGTTAAATTAAGATAACGCTCAGCGCCGTAGCGTCGGTTGATTACATTAACTGGAGCTGTATGCAAATGCGCCGCCATCTTGTGGAGAGCGGCAAAATGGAAAATGGCTGCCGTTGGCGGAAATCATACATGGTGGGCAAATCTGCAAACAACAACTATTGAATTTAATAATTATTAAGGGTCTGGAAGATAAAAGTGAACATATTTGCCCAGATGTGAAAAACCCAATAGGATATAATAAAACTTACACATTAAATTGTTTAAAGGCTAGTTTTAATTAATAGTAGCCTCTAAAATCATTAAGGATTACTACTTAAATAAACTAATTTTCGTAATCGTCATCCAACCCGCCACTTCTGGACATGGACCTTTACGATCATGAATCGATGTGAACGAGGATGAATATGCCATCTAAAAGTTTCGTTATAATACGTAGATTGGATATAGGCCCTGAGAAGGCTTAATTTTAAAAAGAAATGCTATTATTTCCCACATCTATACTAGGTACCAGAGAGGTATATAACACAAAGTATACCTACTCAGTAGTAAATTATATGTACAAGCGACAGGTCATCATAATACCTAAGTAGCGAGCAAATGGATAGAGCGCGTGCGTTTGATACATTCTGTAATTTGATCGGGTCCCTGATCGAGGCAATCAAATGCCGTAGTTCATTGGACCGCAACAGATCTAATAAAGCCCTGAGATAGTCGGAACAGAGATGGAGGCAGCTGAGGCGAAGGGTTGCAATACCTCGCATTCACTCCGATGAATATTGGTTTTCAGGAGAATATCTTAGGTAGCGGGGATCGAGTAACGATTACTGAATAGATACCTATCTTAGAATGTATAATTACTGTAGGTACTTATACTTAGTTTATGTTTAGATTGGTGTTGTAAAATTGGTACAATTCTAGTAACACCCTATAGAACATTCATGTTTATTTAAGTGTTCGCAAAGTATAATTATGACAATCGATAGAAATAAACAATACCCAACTGAAAACTTACAATAATCTTACAATACACCACACTACCTATCGTCCAGTCGATCGTTCAGCGATACATTTGAGAAAAGCCAGTACTGAAATCTTCTCACGATAAGAAAAAGAAGTGGTGAAATCTTCAGTTACGCTGGCCAGTAATCTTGATCTCGACTCGTAGTTTCGAAGTCGTTAATTATTTCGTGTCCTGCTTTAATGCTACAAGCGACCAAGTTTTTTGTAAACTCAGGCTTTTTAATTAAATGTCTAGACTGGAGAAGGAGACTAGTATTCAGATTATTTTTGCTTCGCGTGCGCGTTGCAAAATGTAAATCCTCATTCATATTTTTGGTTAAATTTGTTTTTAATTTTGAAATTATTTATGATACAATTTTATTCTACTAATGAATACTAAAAACTAACAATGGACAACATTTCAAAAAACTAAAGCTGCTACAAATCGAAAACCATTTCGAGATTTAGCTCTAAACACCACAAAAAAAATGTTTTTGTATTTTTTGGATGTATCATTTTCGAGAAAATCATAAAATAGTAAAAAAGTGCTGATGACGTCATGCATTAGGTGCGATGCATGTTGATGATCAAAGCCTATAGATTTAAAAACAAAGTAACTGTCACTTTCATTTTTGATTGACGTTGACGTTTTATCGTGACGTTGTTGTTTATTTGGGTCATTTTCATTAATTCTGTTCTGACATTTTCTGTCTATTTTCTTTATTCATTATTAAGAGATGACCTCTATATAATATGTCCCAGAGCATGCCACCGCCTACACAGCTGAAAAAATGCTTCTGCTTATTTTTTTACATGATAAGTACCTACTTTCCATCATTAGAAATATCAAGGTCATTTGAAAATGACCCATTTGTTGGTTGGCATGTAAACAAAGTTTAAATGTCACTTGTCAGTGTCATTTATGTTTTTTTTTCGAGACTCAGGCAATAGACAAAAATAAAAATGGAGCCTAATATGTGACGTCACTTCTGGTTTTAAAATAATTAACTTTAAAGTTAAAAATAACATGCAAAAATGTATGTATATACAAAATAAAAAAATACGGGTCCACTAATTTTCTATAAACTTTCCGAATAACTAATAAAAATATAGGGTAAAGAAAATGAAATGTTGTCCATTAACTATACTTCGTGAATACGGTTGATGCTAAAATACACACATATGCCGCTTGTATACACCAATAAAATCATCAATCAAAAAGTACCTAACTTATTATTTCATATTTCGAATTTTATGATTTACGGCCATACCCATAAAACAGTAGAATGTTAGAAATCCCTTTTGAATAATCTGGGGATACACACGGGCAATTGACATTTTTTTAAATTGGATTTTCATTTTAATATGAAAATGTTTTATTAATGAATTTAGTTATTTGATAGGTTTTACTTGTGTTGTGTAGATGCAAATTTCAGAAAATGCACATCATGTACCGTAGGGCGAACTTAGGTACTTTATAGTGCCACAAACTTATCTGTTCCGGTGAGAGCGAACTAAATTGGTCCATACCTCATTACTTACTGTACTAATGAATTTCATATTGACATAGATTATATGGACCAATTTAGTTCGCTCTCACCGGAACAGATAAGTTTGTGGCACTATAGAAATTATTGGCTAGCCAGTTATTCAGTTATTCAATAGTTCTTCAGCTGTTTCTCAGTAAAAGTAACAACCATTCAACCATAATAAACTTACAATCTTTTACGTTTCGTTGTGAACCGGAGGGTAACTACTTACTGAATAGGAGTGTTATAAGTTACCTACATGTATTACTAAATACAATTACTACATACAATCTTGTTTAATTTCAAATGTACCAGAATACATCAGTACTACGCTGAATTCCGTATTTTCCACATCTCTAATACGTCTGGATGTTCCGACGACAGGATAAGGATTACGTGTCTGTTATATTCGCTTCTATATGCCTCCTATACATATACATATATATACACAGGGATATACTCCTGTATATCCCTGCTCCTTATATACCAACAAGACTTATGTACTAACTTGATCCATGTCATATTGCAAACCGTATGATTATGCGGAGTCTGCTTTGTATTGAGAGAATAGAAGGCATTACGCAGTCATCACAGGAACTATAAATTATACCAGGTTCAACTGGTACAGTGGATGACACGTCATATGGGGCATTTGCAGTATGATTGATGCGGATAAAAGTGTGATTCCGTTCGCAAGTCTTCCTTAAGGTTCAATCCAAGGCCAAATATGAATACCTACTATATGTTATGTAGTTCATGACTCCAGCAGTTCGAACCAAGTCTTTACTCGCTAATGATAAATGGATGCGACAACGACACAACCCACAGCCCAAAGTCATGAGCACAAGTAATGTAGATATCATGCCCTAATGATTATGGCACAAATGTCGTTTCGTGCCGTAATTTAATGAAGCCCTAATGAAACCCGACAAACGAGGGTAATTCTGTTCATTAACTTCCGTTTAAATTTACTTTTTTCCCTCACAGACGTCGGATTCGACATCCGCTCCGAAGGTAATTATTTTCAGTTTACTTACTTACAGTCTTTTTTTCACGACCTCTTCTCAAATTGGAATGAGTTAAAGTTTCTTTTAGGAATTCCTTTTGTGATAGCTGTAAAGTTATTGAAACCAGCACATAATCATTCTTTTAAACGAATTAGTTATATTGTATGAAGCACTAAATCTATAGTTTTAGGTATAGTAGGTAAATACTTTACGTAGGTTTTATTAGTCCTCCAGTTTTAACATCACCATCGCTGGTCCTGACGTACGCACATTTTGACATTTCAGGACCCTCACTAAGATACGCATCTCTCAAAGGACTTAAGTCACCATTTTTCTTTTGTTCTCTGTAAAGTCTCGAGATAGATCTATGCGAATGAAGACAGAGTTTTTCAGGGGGAAAGTTGGACAGTTTGGGGTCAAGAGTTCTTGAAAATAATTTATGCCAAGGGGCTATTGAGTATATTTGAATAATTCCCTGCTGATCACTGAAATTCCAGCAAATCGACGCAGTTATTGGTAAGTAAGTATATATGGAAATAAATTCATTTCAGCATGAAACATTGGCGGCTGAAACCTCATTTTATTGCGGATTTTTATGATCATATAAAATATTCAGTGCATTTCATATTTCACAAACGACAGAGCCTGTCGCTGAGTGTTCAGATATATTAGCTCCATTTTGTAAAACATTTTGCTGCTATTTTATGAAACCAAAGTTATGTACTCTGTGCGGATCACCTCGACCGTTGGGAAACTATAACTGTACGGTTCGAAGGAAGTGGCGGTGCACCTGTTGGTTCTTTATGAAGATGAGGAAATGCCACTGTTGAGGTAGCTGTTAGCCTGTAGAGTCTTCCAAAGAAAACACCGGTATTGCTGTTCACTGTTAACTTCGAGTGTCTCTGGAGATCTTCACTGTAGGCTGTTACTAGTGGACTGTATGTTGTTTACTGTTTTGCTGTTACTATTAGACTGACTTGTTTACTCGCCGGACACGTCTCTTTATATAGGCCGGCGAGCGATCTTCCCGTAAGTTCCAGAGATACTCGAGGTTACCATTTATTATTATTACAAAGGTAGGCAGGTAGTCGAACAACTATAAGTACTTAACTACTTAACTATTTAGTGCCCAGAACCTTCGCGAGCGTAATTGAACTAACTACTCGATCTAGTTATTTCTATGAACTGTTTACAAATAAAATGAACTATTTACAATGAAGACTAACTATGAACTATAACGTCTTCAGTCGTTCCGTACATACTCATTATAACACTTTATAGAGAAATCATAAATCATGATGCTCACTATTTCTATTGAATCAAAAAGATAACAATAACGCTGTTAAGTAAACTTTCAGTGTTTAGCGTAGCTGTAGAATTTTCTAGTTACTTTTAGCATTTCTCAGCTTTAACGTAGACTTTCATTGTTCTTCTAAACGAGAGCACGTGCGATGAGACCGAGAAATCGCTGAGCAAGTTGTCTCGCTGGCTGGACACGGGAATGAGACGCCGTTTGTGCCACTGTGCCACGGAACTGGGGGGTCTCTGTATAATATACAGGGTGTTGCAAAAAGGGTATACTAGGCCGAAACCTACATGTGCAGCATAAATCTAAAGTCATTGTCCATAGTAAAAAAGTCACGTGATCAACATAGTTTCTATGGAAAAAAAAAATTCGCCAATTTTGAAATTCTGATTTCAGTTTCGGGCTTAGATATACCATGCTGCACATGTAGGTTTCGGCTTAGTATACCCTTTTTGCAACACCCTGTACATGACGAAAAACGGAGCGCCACTGCGCGAGCCAAGACACTATCTCGAAGTATTAAACGTTTTCCGTCAGTATAGAGTAACCCTACTGTAATGCAATTTTCTTTAAAGCTATTTTCTTTTCCAACTACACCTAATACACATGTGGTGCTAACAGTGAAGAAAACTGGATAGGGACAGACACTCTGATCTGCAGCTTTCTTTTGTTTAACAGAGGTAAACATAAGAGTAGCTACGACTGGTAAAATAATAATAAGTGGATATTTTTGGTTCCAAATATTAAAATAATGTTATTCGCGATTTCATAACTCTCCCAGTAATCTCTGATCTCAGTTGCATAATAAAGAATAAAAATATATAACTCAAACCTATTTTGTTTTTAAAAGTAACTTTGGTACTTCTCTTGACTGAGTTTTTATGCCAACTTTCCTATTGTTTCAAGTTTTCAACTAAACAAACTTTTAATTTTGTTCGCTCTACTCTCTGTTTTGTTTCGCGACGGATTCATAACTTTACCTCCTGCATTAAGCTTTTAGAAGGTTTAGGAGCTCTTATTACAGTGGGGCAAAGCACACTTTTGTGCCGTATTTATGAGTGCCAGGGGACCGTTTATAGTAACTGTGCAAATGTCAGCGCTGAATAGTAAATTACGTTTTTGTTCCCGTCGTTTATTTAATTTAGCTTGCTGGAGGTATGGTTTGTTGTTTTGCCGAGTTTTATCAGAGCTGAATAAGTACACGAGGAATGACCTCGACTCTTTATTTCATGAAGCGTTAAATAGTAGTATAGTACTTTGCTTGTTTTGATAATTCTCTTTATTTCAGCACTAGCTGTTCCCGCGAGCTTCACTTCGCCTTAAAAAGTTTTCCCGTGGGAAATCCGGGATAAAAAGTAGCCTATGTTCTTTCCCAGGGTCTATACCATATTTATACCAAATTTCATTCAAATCCGTTCAGTAGTTTTGGCGTGAAAGAGTAACAGACAGACAGACAGACAGACAGACAGACAGACACAGTTACTTTCGCATTTATAATATTAGTTAGGATTACATGTAAACATAAAATATAACCTCTATATCTAAGACATCACTTTTGTGTATTCGTAACTTTAACTCATAAGGTTGCTCAATGTGAAATTAATTCAACCGGGTAAAATTCGGCCCAACGATGCCGCGTAGGATATGAACACTTTCAATGGCTGAATATCTCCGGCCTTCTATAGAACTGGAGTTTCGGAACCGGCTACAAACGAGGAATTCAAATTACGTGTACAAATTTTCCGAAGCAAAATATTCCTACTTTTACACTATAATGTAAACAGAACTTCATCTTTCGTCATAATATTATCAAGGGAGTTTTAGTCCACAATCTACAAACACGACAGTAGAAGCTCTTAGGGTTTCCTGCACAGTTTCCAAGCTAATTAATTAGATCCACCCTGTTGACGGGCTTCTATCGAATTAGAGCGTCTTCTGGAGCCCCCTCTATAACCGATTATGTGTCGGGTACTGACTTCTTAGCGGACCTATTACGTAACTTAACCCACTTAATGTATACAAATCACTTTTGGTAACTACTATTAATAATATAATTGTGGGGACATCCGACCCCAAGCTAGGCGGAGCCTGTGTTATGGGTATCGGACAGCTGATATATCTACACAAATACATAGATACATACATATTCAATATAAATATCAACACCCAAGACCCGAGTACAAATATTTGTCTTTAAACAAATATCTGCCCCAGCCGGGAATCGAACGCGGGACCTTCGACATAGCAGCTAGCAGCTAGCAGATTGCTATTGCGTACAACTTAACTAAATAGGAGTACAAAAACGACATGATTTTTCCCCCAAAACTAAAGAATTTATTCAGACATTTTTGTCAGAGTGTTGAATATTTTACAGCAGGTTTACCTCTATTCTCTCTATCGATCCATGGTTTTAAAATGTGTATGGTATATTTATAAAAATAATTTCATTCTAAACTCATTAACTTTAGTTATGTTTATGTGAGCTTTTTAGCTTAACTATATTAATTTGCTCCATACAGAGAGTTGGCAACCTGCTACGTAATACGGAGGCGTGGGCACACGACTACTTGGGACTTGTTAGAAGTGTGTTTGCTGAGATAGTGAGTCACTAATGAGTGACTATCTCATAAGGGGCTTATTAACTGCAAGTTTCAAACTGTCGAGTGAAATGGTGTAGTTTAGGTAGCTATAGAATTCGAATCGTGATATATGATAGAGATTTAAATTTGACTAAAACCTCCAAAAGCTTCCTGTGTTTAAAATTAAAGTTAAGTCAAGTTATTGTTGTTGGAACTTATTCTTCTTTAGAATAATTTATTATTACTGTGATCTAAAAAAAATAACCCGCTTTTTTCGCTCTCAAGTTTGAAACCAATTTAACGACTAAAGTCAACCAACTTTTAAATTAAAGTTATATCAAAACATTCAAAACCAACGATGGATAACGTTTAACTTGATAAGCTAATGTAAATGAGGAAATCATTTCGTAATTATGTAAATCAAGTAAAACGCCCCTTAATTTAAAAGATAACTTTATGGAATAAAATTTAATATTTCGCTGGTGTTCTTCGCTTGTGCCTGATTATTAAAATTATGTTTTATACCTAAAGTTAAAAGAGTTAACTTTTGCGCAAAAAGTAAAAGGTTTCAATTAGGTACTCTAGGTAAGTAATTTGCCAAATTGCAAAATTCCTGGTTTTACAGGAGTGGCCACGACCTCGACCTGGTTTCCTTGGCCGATAAATTTCAGCCCTGGCATGCCGCCAATACAAACTCAAACTTTAAAAAGTTATGCGCTGGCCACTAACATTTGCTGAAGAATAAAATGTCACGACCTCGAAAAAAAAACAGGCCACTTACAGAATAAAAGAAGAATAAATCATCGCGCTTCTTACTTTTCAAATTTAAAACAAATGACTATGGAATGGTGTTTTTCCTTGTTTTTGTTGTCTCGCATAATTTATTAGCGTTCTTTTATTTACACGGATGATTTTCGTGGAAATGAAAAATGTTTTTTCTTGTTCTAGTGTCTGGCAGCAGTGACGCCGAGTACTCGGTGTACGTCGGCAAATGGACGGAATGTGTGCCGCTCGCTGAGGGCGAACACGCCGCTAGAACAAATAAAAGGTATTCTTTTATGAATTGTTTGTCTTACAGAAAGTTTATGGTGGTGTCCTGTGAAAATGTGGTATACACAGTTTCAATATTTAAAGAGGACTGTTAGATTTATAACGTTGAGGGAAAAAATATATTTAAGTACTTATCTAAGATATTTATTTTAGACACACACACACACACCTTGTACTAATGTACTACCTTGCGGGGTAGGCAGAGATGCATTGCTGCACCCACTTTTCGCCAGAGTGTTATGTTAGTCCCAATGTAATAGGGGGCGGCCTATTGCCATTTTACGGGCACATCCAAGACCCGAGAACAAATATCTGTGTTTAAACAAATATTTGCCCCAGCCGGGAATCGAACCCGGGACCTTCGGCTTAGTAGTCAGGGTCGCTAACCACTACGCCATTCGGTTGTCTTGATACTACGATTCGTATCTTAGATAAGTACTTAAATATAGTTATTTAACAAACGTGCACGCGATTTAAATGAATACCTCTGTTAGATCACCACTATGCAAGAACGGTGGGTTCGAATCCCGCCCCGCTACACGGGTTCGTTATCGACGTCAATAAACTCGTTTAGTGCGCGTTCCACCAATCACAGCGCCGTATTTATGGCAAATGGCGATATAGTGACGTTTACCTACGTCGATGACAAACCCGTGTAGCGGCAGCACCACCCAAATTACAGGCTCCGGCTAGTTTGGAGTCGGGTGGCCGTTTCTTAAATGTTACACATTAAGTAGTTATAATGATAGATAGATAGATAGATAAAATATTATTTATTTGTACACACACATAAAATAAACTTACATTACATAACTTAAATACTAACACATATGTACAGATATGGCGGTCTTATCGCTTAAAGCGATTTATTCAAGACAACCTTAGGGTGGAATGATGATGAGTTGATGATGTTGCTCGCAGACTGGACGTGTCGGACTCGCTGGTGCACACTCCCCGGTTGGGGGTGCAGCGCCGCCCCGTGCAGTGCCGTAGGAAGGACGGACGGTTCGTCGAGGCTATGTGAGTTACAGATTTTTTATATGGGCTATTTTTTGTGAACTGGGAGGACATTTTTTTCAATAATATTTCACACGTAAGTATAGCACCATTGGCAGCCTATTGCAGATAAAAAAAATTCTAAGTATGATTAATTTTCCAAATTAATTAATATTGAGTAGAGTAACTTAGAGTATGTAAGTATATTGAGGAAACGCCAACATGCTACCAAGATCATCTTTGATTTCAGATACCTGCTTAAGATACATGTTTTCGGTATGGAAGACCCAACCCTTGTCTTTATTCATACTTACAGTAAGGCGCCTAGATAAGATATTCAAAACTCATGTAATCCAAACGATCTCAACTTATTCTTTCAACCTTGTATAGAAACTGGGTCAAAATGCTCTAGGAATATTGATGGCCTCTAATATTGACGGCTCTGCACTTTGGGAAAGCCCTTAAAGTTTCAATGGGGAAGTACTTTATGTGGCAAAGAGGGTATTTTTTGTCGCGATTTGTTGCTAAGCACGATTTTATGTAAGGAAAATATCGCGTAAAGTTACGATCCCTTTAATCTTTCCGAGGGGTGACGCAGGTGTTTGAACTCACCTGCGCAAAGTTAAATTCACAATTTTAATACTGTGTTTTTATCGCTAGAGAAATCATCTAAAAAGTTAGAAAATATAAGTTAGGTACATAGTGCTTAGGTACCTTTACCCATACGACATACGTTTTACTTTGATTATTGAAATTTGAATCATTAATAACAATATTACGCTATTGCCAATTATCATCATATCATAACGTAGTGAAAGCTGAAATGTTAATTTTTCACAACGATCCGTGATAATCCCAATAGAGCTCATTATCATTACAACAGGTGGCTGGCTAATTAAAAATGCAAGAGTAGCGGCATTACCACACTCGGCGCCGTAATCCGATTGAACTTCCACCTTCTGTGAACACACTCTGTCTGGCTATTTCCAACTACCCGCTTGCTGAATAATAGACTAGCGTATGCTTAATTTAGATGACTTTCCTGGAGTTCTTGAATCTAAAGAAAGCACTTAACGGTAATTTATTTTTAGTTACTGTGAAAATATTATCTCAGTCCTAATACTTTCGGTATCAACAGCCATTTACTGTAAATCAGTGTTTTTCAACCTGTGGGTCGCGACCCCCTGGGGGGTCGCGAAGCTTCTATAGGGGGGTCGCCAAAGGGCGAAAAAACTGGGAACTTTAGTACAAAAACAATAAAGACAATTAGTACTCATACTTTAAAAATTAAAAAAATCTTAAATGCGTAGGCTGAGCTTGTTTTTTATTAATTAAATTATCTCATGGAACTGTTTTAGTACAATAGACCACATCCACACAGTAAGGCAGATTACACAGAATACCGAAGAGTATAATCAGCCTCTGTGTCTAGCCTTTGTGGACTATGGAAACGCCTTCAAATCCATCGAGACATGGGAAATTTTGGTAGCGTTGTAGAGATTTCAAATCGAATGGCGCTATATCGAGGAGTTGAGGAGTCTGTACGATGCCGCCGGACTTGGCATAATATGTATAAATGGCGAGTACATGACACACCTCTCTGCTTCGCGGACGACATCGTTATTATGCCAGAATCTCTGCAGGAACTCAGCTGGATGATGGAAGTGGCCTAAATGCTGCTTCCCAACGATGCGGCTTCGGGGTATTTTGGACAAGACGAAAGTCATATAGGTACAATGCTCACATCGAACTGGAGCCGATGATCGTTGGTGAGGCAACAATCGAATTTGTGCAAGATATGTCTACCTCGGGGAGACAAAAGGCAAATTCGGCTAGGCAGAAGCAACTTCGACAAGGAGGCTGCAAGGCGCATCCAACTGGGTTGGGCTGTATTCGGAAAACTTCGTCAGCACATATTCTCCTTGGCCATGGCCATCCCTCAGAGCCTGAAGACTAAAGATTTCAACCAGTGCGTCCTGCCAGTGATGAAGTATGGTGCAGAGACGTGGGCACTGACGGTAGGACTAGTCCAACGATTTAAAGTCGCTCAGCGTGCTATGGAGAGAGCTATGCTTGGGGTTTCTCTGATAAATCGTATCGGAAATGAGGTTTTCCGTCAGTCAGAGGATTAAGATTACTGGCATAGCTGTCAAAATATGCAAGCTGAAGTGGCAGTGTGCTGGTCATATCTGCCGAAGAACCGATAACCGTTGGGGTAGACGAGTTCTTGAGTGGAGACCACGAATAGGCAAACGTAGCGTGGGTAGGCGTTCCTGCCTAGTTCAAAGACGACGACCACAAGTATTTTTTTTTTGTAAAGCCAGGTAGTTTGTTTTTTTTACTCTCATTTCACCGTTGAAAACTTTTATTCAAGATATTCAAATGCTCAAAAAAGTCAGATAGAAAAAGCTAATTTCGAAAAAGAAATTCCGGGTCGCAATGGCATTAGTTGTACGTACCTATGTACATGGCCAAACGTATTCTAACCCCCTTATTCATAGAGAAGTTACAGAACGTTTTAACTAATAAACTGTTTTGTCCCTCTCCGACGAAGAACAATTTGTTCTTTGACAGAGAGGGACAAAACAGTATATTAGTTAAAACGTTTTGTAACTTTTCTATGAATAAGGGGGTTAGTGTGTAATTCTAAAAGAATGTGTTTTTAAATCCCATAAGTATGTACTACTTTGAATCCTAATCATGGAGACCATCAATACGTCGTATGGAATGAATATTGGGAATACTGTAACATACACATACATACGAGTACATGATAAAAAACCGAAAGGGTCAAGGGGGTCGCGAAATATTTTTTTATACCAGGAGGGTCGCGTCATGAAAAAGGTTGAAAAACACTGCTGTAAATAAATTTCGTGTCTTTCAATTAGAGTAGAACCCACATTATTAAGTTCTTCTCTACCATGAGGGTACGTAGGACCAGACCTCAAGTGTCTCGAGCAAGGCATCTTATGCATCAGGGGCATCTCTGTCGATTGGTGTGAAACTCGTAACAAATTAAGTGCTGCTTTTTCGGCTTCCCACTTGCAATATGCCTATTTATTTACCCACTACTTTCTATCAGACACAGACACAGAAAGGATTCACATCCAAAAGGTCAATTATTACCAAGTCACGACAAACTCTACTTCAGCTCTAGGATTTATCACTGACACGCGCTACGAAGAATACGAGTTGTTGACTCAACATCCTCCTTGATTCGACCATGATTCCATTTATACTCAACCTTCTCTTATCACCCAGATTCTGTGGTCCCCCGCTACATGAACTCGGATTCGACCATGATCTCATTTATACCTACTCAATGTTATCTTATCACTCAGGTTCTGTGGTCCCCCACTGCTGTCAGTGAGCACGAGCCGGGTGTGCGTGGTGCGCGAGGAGTGTTCCCTGGCCGAGTGGCTCCCGTGGCGGCCGCGGGCCGACGGCGCGCTGGTGCGGACGCGACGGGTTAGGCGACTGCCGCAAGGTATTTCAACGACATTCTTAGGTGCGGATAGCCATCAGCGGAGGCCCTTAGTATAATCTTCTCAACAGACATTCTCTATAAACCTTTTCATCCTCATAGGCTACGTTATCTTTGTAGAGGATATGTGGAAACAGTCAATAAGGGCTGAAGGCATGTCAAGAGTCTTTTTATAGTTCGTCCCCTACGGTCTACACTTGAGGTTAGCAATCAACCTGATTTCCGTCTTTAACAAACGCTCTGGTGGTCTTGTGTTTTGTGAAAGTGTGCTTATTCACCAACATAATTATTTTATTTACCATAATTCCCCCTCATCCTTAAAGGTGGAGGCAAGGAATGCGACATAGTGGAGGAGATCCGTCTGACGGCGCTGGAGTCCTCAGCCCACTGGGTGGCGGGCGCGTGGGGCGCGTGCCGCGTGGCCGTGGAGCAGGTCGCCGCCAGGACCCGTGAGTATTAACGACGCATGACAGTGCTTATGTGCAGTGATTATGTTTTTCTAAAAGAAAAAGGTCGAAGACAAGTGTAGTACACTCATTTTGAACAAAATTTATGAACGAATAAAAAGAGAGCATTTGAGGCACTTGGTTGCCGCAATACAAGAATAGCAACCGCTATAGCATCGGTCAGCAACAGGCGGACCGCGGTCCGTTTGTGGACCGCGAAAGGTTGAACTTCGGACCGCCAAATATTGTAATGTAGGCATGTCAAGTATAAATAAATACTTTGAATATTATTGTAATATTTTAAAACAATCTAACTTAGTACCTACCGAATCTAATAAATCTGTTTTAAAACATCTATATCGATCAAAAACATCGCGCCGCCGACTCGCCACGCGCGCTCTGTTCATAGGTAGGTACTTATAGCTTCTCCGACGACCATAATAAATATAATAAGTACAACATTTTTGGCATATTTTAATATAGAGCAGTGGTGGCGTAGTGGATAAGACCTCGTCCTCTCAATCAAGAGGCCGTGGGTTCAAATCCTAGCCTGTACCAATGAATTCTTTCAATTATGTTTTCACTTAAGGAGTTTAAGAACAATAATACTTACCACGTGCTCTTACGGTGATGGAAAACATCGTGAGGAAACCTGCACATCTAGATTCTTCGTCACTTCAAATGGAAATAATCGATCTGCAAGAAGATGTGTCTTTGCAAATATATAAAAAGGTGTCAACTGAAGGATTTTGGGTCAAACATGTCCCAGAAGAATATCAAAATTGACTATTTTTGGTTCGACAAACATATGCGAAAGACCTTTTTAAAATTTTCAGAATTATTTGAACAACAAATATTGTTTGAGATTAACAGACGCTCACAGAAGACACTCTTCGAATTAGCTGTTCTTCACGAGAACCAAACTATAAAAACCTGGCTTAAGACCGCCGATACAATTTTTCTCACTAATTTTAGTAATAAATAGCTGGACTTACTTATTATATCAGTTGTTTTTTTTTCTGGACCTTTACAAATTTTTCGACCAATATCCGGACTCTACCTAAAACTACTTGCCGACCCCTGCGCTATAGGGTCCCACCAAAAGCGATCGATAGCGTGATTATGACTCAAAAATTTATTTCCACATTGGTGCATTTATAAACATGTAGATAGTAGTATAATTTTCACTTAAATTGACATTTACTTTTCTTCATCAGTGACTTCTGGTGTAATCATAATCATAAACCCCCCAGCCCCCGACCACGACGACACCGACGACGACATCTACTCGGAAGACGACGACGAGGCGGCGGAGTACTTGGACGACAAGGCGGCGGCGGCGGCGTGCGGCGGCGGCGTGCAGCGGCGAGACGCGACGTGCGTCCGGTCTGACGGTAGAGCGCTGCATGCCGCGCAGTGCGCTCATGCGCCGATGCCGAAGCTTGTGCAGCCTTGTGAGGTGAGATCATTTATAAATTCTGTCTGATGAAATACAGGGTGTTGCAAAATTAATATGCTAAATCCAAGGAGGGTGACTTGTGAGGTGAGATATATTTTAAAAAATCTGTCTGTGATGGTGTTGCAAAATTTATATTATTATGCAATCCAAGGAGGGCGACTCTGGGGGTCATTTTCAGCAACTTTTGTTCTACAACTATTGAAAATTCATGAAAAACGCCCTGTAAATTTTTGAGTCGGTACTCGGTCGGCGCTCTGAGAGGAGATCTTAATTAAATACTATATTTTCAGGTACCATGTCCACGGGACTGCGAGGTTGGAGAGTGGAGCGAGTGGGGAGCGTGTCAGCCGACCGATGGATGTCCTTTGTATCCTGTACAACAGCTTACTACTACTGGTACGTAACACTGCGTCAAGACCAAACATACAATCCCTTCACCTTCGTTATACTTTTTATACTTCAATAAACTCATTGGCACACATTACGACCGGGTTTTTGAGCTCGCATCTTTGTAGTTAGAAGCGGGTACGCCGATTGATCCAATTGATCTACACAATATTAACTATAGTACTTGCCTACTCTTTTTTTCTTGACTGCATAACTACATTATCACTCTGTCTCCACCCCAGGCTACAGCGTCCGGCGACGCCGCGTAACCACGGCAGCATCCCGCGGGGGCGCCCCCTGCCCGCCTCTAGAAGAGAAGCGCTCGTGCGCCGCGCCGCGTTGCGCCTCGTGGCGAGCGCTGCCGTGGGGCGCCTGCGTGCTCACCCAGCCGCACACTGCCTGTGGACCGGGGAGGCGGACCAGGGAGCTGAGATGTGTGGGGCATGATGGGGTGAGTGGCTTGAGAGGAAAGCTGAAGGTGAATAGTTGGAGCGTGGATGGTTTCTCGTTTGTCTTTTTATAAAATGTTGAGCGCATTGTGTTATAAGAATTGGCAGTATCATGATACTAGATTTTTAAGGATGTCGTCATTAGGTCAATCAGTAATCAGCCCGTTTATTGCTGACTGCTGGAAAAGTACCTCCCACAAGTAGCGCCCCTATACTCTGTCCCAACCAAATAACTGTCCAAGGTTATGTCTGAGTCTATGGCTATGTATGAGTCCAGAGGCCTCGAGGGCGTTCCAGACTTCAAAATTTCCATCGAACTCATCACCAGCCTATAGAAGTCCACTGCTGGACGTAGGCCTCTCCCAAAGCACGCCACTGGATGCGATCTTTAGCTTTCCATCGAACTATATTTACCTAAATTTTCACAACAGAAGGAAGCCCAGCGCGCGTGGTGCAGCGGCACGGGCGCGCCGGCCCGCTCGGAGCGGTGCCGCATCGCGTGCGCCGGCGACTGCGTGGTGTCCTCGTGGGCGCCCTGGTCCCCTTGTAGTGCGCCCTGCAGCAGCCCCGGCCTGCCCCCGCCCACCAGGACTAGGCGGCGGCACATACTGGCTCATGCTTCTCCTAGTAAGTTATTTTTGATTAGGAATCATTGTGTGTAGGAGACGGTGAGGTGTCCTCCTGGGCGCCCTGGTCCCCTTGTAGTGCGCCCTGCAGCAGCCCCGGCCTGCCCCCGCCCACCAGGACTAGGCGGCGACACATACTGGCTCATGTTTCTCCTAGTAAGTTACATGTATTAAGATTGTTCTATAGAGAATTAGGAATCTTTGTGTGTTAGAGACTGCGTGGTGTCCTCCTGGGCGCCTTGGTCCCCTTGTAGTGCTCCCTGCAGCAGCCCCGGCCTGCCCCCGCCCACCAGGACTAGGCGACGGCATATACTGGCTCATGCTTCTCCTAGTAAGTTATTGAAAGAAAGAAGCAGTGTTGCTGCTTTTACCCTGGATTATGATGTGTGTTAGAGACTTCGTGGTGTCCTCCTGGGCGCCGTGGTCCCCTTGTAGTGCGCCCTGCAGCAGCCCCGGCCTGCCCCCGCCCACCAGGACTAGGCGGCGTAAGTTATTTGTACTGCTTTCAAGCCATTCTGGATCATTCAGGTTAGGTCTTAAGCCTCGTATTCACTAGGCGACAAATTGTCGCAGAACCTGTCTAGGCACATGTCGTCTACGTGTCGCCGCGACGTTGCGCTCTGTTCTGCGACGTCGCACGCGACTATACAGCGACATCTACGTGTCGCAGAACAGGTTCCGTGTTTTGGCTCGCGAGACAGAACTTCCTGCGACATCAGTCTAGCGCATAGAGTTTTTTTTTTACTAGGTCTAGCGACCGCTGTTGCAGAGTGTGGACGCGTGCGCGACTTCTGTATCACGACATGTTACCAAAATGTTCTGAGAACACGCACCGTAGATGTTCTGTAACAGTCTCAGAACTTGTGCCCTAGTGAATTCGAGGCTTTAGTATAGCTTGATTGAAGATATTGGCCAGAACGTTTTGACAAATGCATCAAGTTTGACAAATTTTGCCAAGCATAGGTTTCTAACTACTGTTTTAAACAGGCTTCCATGCACTCAAAACCTTTCAAATTAACCTTAAATAAAAAGCTAAAATAACCCTACCAATTCAGCGAGGTTTCAATGATTAAACCGGCATCTCTTTGCAGACGGCTGGCCCTGCCCCTCCCCTGAACAACTGGTGCAGCAAGAAGCGTGCAACTCACACGCGTGCGCGGCGTACTCGTGGCTCGCCACGCCGTGGGGGCCGTGCGAGCGCCGCACCGACGACTTTATGCCATCCAGCAACTACACTGACTTCTTGGTAAGAACTTGGCTGACTAAATACTTGAATTGAGTAAATTGGATGTGTATGAAAGGGTTTTATGTGTAAACACAAAAGCAGTGGATTTCCACATGAAAGCTAAAGTTGCTGATAGATAGTCAATGCAGAGGAAATAATCTGGAAAGCTAATCCTGATAATTGATTCATATTTACATAGAACTTGTATAAGGGGGTAAACCATCAAGCTAAGCCAACTCCGTAAGGGATTAAATTGAATGAAACACTGTTAAACATGAATTTTCTCCCAGGACGGGGACACATTCAACGAGAGTGACGAAGAGGAGCCGTGCATCGAGGAGGGAGAGATGACGAGGGAGGTGATGTGCGTGCAGAACAATGCCGACGTCGTCAGAGAAGCTCTGTAAGTACACTCCCTCAACTAAGCTATATAGTCGGTTAATAGCCGACACTACCTGGGTCCCCTTCCCAGGTGTCTGTGTAGATTTTCCTCCAGGAGTGCAAAAAAAATAATAATACAATCATATTTTATTAAAAATATACAATATATATATATAAAAGATAAAATATATATAATAAGCTTCCACATTGAGTAGTGAGTAGTTCAAAGATGAAGATGAAAAACATCTAAACTCTCACAATATATTGATCTCTCAAAAAGGCACGGATATAAAGTCTGTGGAGAGATAATAAAATCTTTAAAAAAAAAACTAAGCTATAAAATACGTTACTCTAATATTTGAGTATCTTCCTACATTAAACCAGATTCTAGAAATTGGAGGTATCCCTTCTATGGACGAATAATATATACCTAACCAACTAAGCTTATAAGTATCTTGGTTCAAAATAAAGGGACCTTCAAGAAATTGTCGGTATTAATTCTATGTACATATATTGCAGTTGCGTTCCCCTCCGTCGCCCGGAGTCCCGCCGAGCCTGCACTGTGCGGTGCAAGCGCGGCTGCCGAGTGGAGGCCTGGCTGCCCTGGTCTACCTGCCCCAACACTTGTGGTAAGATACCTATATGATTCATTATTATCTGTCTATTCAAGGTCTTTCTCCATTAATCCAAGATATTGCTAATTACTGAAGCCTGCATAATTTTTCTTTGTTACAAAGTAGCCAACACTCTATCAGTCAACACTGCTTAGAGTTTGTAAGTTTGATGACTTAGGGTGACCTAAGCCAGTCATATCATTAATTATCACTTCCAACCTGGCCCAACACTTTTAAAAAGCTCAAAAATCACGCACATCGCCCATCCAAAAGCGACAGTCAACAGAAACCCCAGAACACTCATTCAAACGCTATCATCCCCCAGATCCCGGCAAACAAGTGCGCATGCGCAAAGTGTACGGCGGCCCCAACTGCGGGCCGGTGCAGGAGACGCGCGACTGCCCGCTGCCCAAGACCTGCAAGTCGCGTGACGCCGCCTGGGTCGCCGGCGAGTGGACCACGTGCCGCCTGCCGCCGGGGGTGACCTGTGGCGATGGGTTCAGAGTTCGGAGTAAGTATTAAATAGCTTGTATCTATATATTGGTTAGTGGCTATATAAAACATTTAATTATGCTACACAAGCGGAAAAGATTCACCACGGTGACTAGCTCTAGACCAGCCCTATTGTGACACCGATGTTTTATTTATTGTTCATTGCGCGCGTTGAACTCTTTTATATAAATTTATCACATGCTACGCCGTAGCCGAAGGGCAACACATTTTTTTATTGTTTATAGCAAGGCATAGTATATAATCTGGATCTGTTCAGCCAGGTGCCAAGTTACGTGACTCTATGCATGAGTACTGACCATAAAGAGGAAATCATACGTAGTACCTACATGGGGGTGCATGAAAAGAGCCTCTCCGAGTGACGTATAACTGTACTTTATATACGTCCGGCGTGCCCTGAGCAGTCAGCAACTAACAACTCGCTAATCCTTTCACCCATGTTCAGCTCCAGTATTAGTCACTATGAAGAAGAATAATAACTGACCCACCTCTCGTCACAGGTATCTGGTGCGGCTCAGAGTCTCACCGCGTAGAGTCGGGCTCGTGCGCGGGGCAGGCCGTGCCGGTGAGCGCGGCCGCCTGCCACGTGCCGTGCGGGAGTGTCGCGCCGCTCACTTGTGCCACTGTGTGTGCTGATCCCTTGAAGTGAGTAAGGAGTTTTGGGGTAACAAGGGCATCATTTAGATTTAAGGCGGCGGGTACCAAATGGTCAAACATCAGTTTGGTGGCAATATAGCCTACGTCATCATCAGACAACACTATAATTCACTGTTGGAAATAAGCTTCTTCCTTGGCTGCTGTTGATTATATATTATGGCTCGGAGTCTCACCGCGTAGAGTCGGGCTCGTGCGCGGGGCAGGCCGTGCCGGTGAGCGCGGCCGCCTGCTACGTGCCGTGTGGGAGCGTCGTGCCGTTGACTTGTGCTACTGTGTGCGCTGATCCTTTGAAGTGAGTAAGGAGTTTTGGGGTGGCCCGATCACTAATTTTTGCGTTTCAGCGTGTACCAAATGGTCAATACTTATTGTAATTGTGTTAAACCACGTTAGTTCGGCGTCAATACCTTCTTTGCCTCCTTTGGCTGCTGATGAAATAGTCCTCTTCCCCGTTGTGTATAAGTGATCTCATGGAAAGAGCAATAATCATTACTTCTGTGTTCACAGATATCTGGATTCATCTGACCCTGATACCCCGGAGTGTATTTGCAAGAACGTGTCCCTAGAACTTCTGCCGGCCGACTCTGACTGCATCCTTCCACCTGGGTAATGTATTCTTCTTACACATATTTCCGACTTTGCCTTTAGAACCATGAACTTCAATATGTTAATTGAAGAAGTGCGTATTTCAACAGTCTGGAGTGCGGAGAGGGGCGGACGCTGCGAGCCGCGCGGTGCATGGTCGACGGGAGAGATGTCCCCATGGACGTGTGCAAGAAGTTCCATCCTTTGACAGGTATTCCCGTTAATACTCGAATACTATAATATTGAACGTATACTTTAGTGTAGTATAGATAGGTATATCAATCCCACCGAGCTCATCGCATTTAGCATCTGAGTTTAGCCATTATGCGTGAAATACCAATTTAGCCACTCAAGCTAAAGGCAAAAAGCCAAAAGATGACCTAGCTTCCTTAAGACTTCCCGAAGATATCTGAGGGTTTAGTCGGGTTTCGTATTTGTTTATTTGTACGTATTTGAATTTGCTTTAGTGTTTTTTATTGATATGCTAAGAAGACAAATACTAAAGCCATCTCCCTACCACCCAGGCCCCCGCCGCATCCGTGAAGCATCAACCGACGGTTTGACCTACGACAGCGAGTTCCCGCTGCTGCTGCGCGGCGCGTGCTCTGTGCAGTGCGCGCGCGACTGCGCCGTGGGCGCGTGGGCCGAGTGGGGCCCGTGCGCTGCTGAACCGGGGTCGCTCTCCGCGTTCCGGTTCCGTACTAGGTATTTATGTCGATTACTTATGTAGTATTATTCAGACCATTTTAAAGTCCATACAATGCATTATTCTATTCTTCCCAGATTCGATCATATTTTGGAAGTCTATGTAAATTCTAAGTCTAGAATCATGGTCACATATCCAATATTCACCACTGTCATATTGACTTCCACAACATAACCACTGTCATATTGACTTTCACAACATAGCCATGTGCTTTATTTCGCTCTCTTTTGGGCGTGGCGTAATCCATGATACATGGTAACTCCTGACTGGGCAATGGTGCAATGCATTTACTATATTTAGGACACACACTGAACTCTATCGATACTGAATAGCTAATACCACACACAACCCCAGGGAGGTGATAGAAGAGGGCACAGCGGGCGGGCGCGAGTGCGGCGCCACACTGCAGCGGGCGACGTGCGCGGTGTCGGCCCCGCGCTGGTTGACGGGCGACTGGTCCGTGTGCGCGCCGCGACGGGCACTCTGCGGCCGCGCTATCATCAACAGGACTGTCACGTGAGTAGTGAATTGAAGAGATGCAGGGTTTTTGTCATCAATAGGACAGTAACTATTAAATCAAGCGTAAGGGACTTCCATACCATCTACAGAAAGATGATAGAGGAGGGATCAATGGTCCAATGTGAAACCATAAAGTTGATACCCATTCCGCATACTTATCGTGGTTATATATCTGTTTTACAACCAGGCCACGGACTATTTGCTTATTTAGTTACATAATGTTGTTGGATACCAATAAAAGTAGAAAACTTTATAAAAGTCTCACTTTCTTTTTTTTCTCTCACAGGTGCGTGGATTCGGAAGGCAAACGCCTAGACGACAGCGAGTGCTCGAACGCGGGCCCCAAGCCGGCGCACGAGGCGGCGTGCCGCGCGCCCTGCCCCGGCGACTGCGTCGTCAGCGCCTGGTCCGAGTGGAGCCCTTGCGAACAGGTAGCTAATGGAAACTTCTTATTCTATTTGCGCTTAGTTACATACTTAGTAATGAAAGAGCCTTGAAGAACTAGTGAAGATATTTCTATGTTTTACCCTGTAGACTTTTTGTCCGTTTGTAGGCCACAAAAGTGGATACGTTCATAGAATAACGCGGACTCGGGTATTGATACCCAATGCCAATACAATACCTAAACTCGCTGCGCAACGATTCACATAGCAGCACTCACGTTGTTGCAATAATGACCTACAAATTATAACCCTGATGATCCTTCATATTTCGTACCAGACCAAATGGGGTGGTCGTCGTGACCGCACGCGCGTGGTGCTGCGGCCGGCGGCGGAGGGCGGCGCGGGGTGTCCCACGCTCGTCAGCGGGGAGCCCTGTTCGCCGCACGCCTACTCCTGGCATGTCGCGCCGTGGGACGACTGCCAACCACTGGGTAAGTTGTAAGAAGTTTTAATCTCCAAGCTGCTAAGTGAGGAGTTTACAGTTATAACTATAACTCGAGGTCCATTCATGAAGGATGCCCATGATCATCCGTGGATGGTTTTCGAGCTGTGTATTAGAACAATCAAATATGTAGTTTTTTGCTTCTTGATGTCAATATACGATTTATTTCAGGCGGTTCTCCTTGCGGTGAAGGAATAAAGAAGAGGTCAGTCCGTTGTTTACGCAGCGATGGCGTGTTTGTCAACGATTCTTTCTGCCCTGTAAGTATTATTTTATGTCACGAAATGACTATAATTCTACAATATAAAAAGAATTACACGCTTTTTGGTTTCGCTTGATGGGGGGGCATATAAACTAATTAATTTATCATGACAAGTCCATAACAAAGTTTCACCTACTGCAGAACACCACAGCGACGGAAGCGCGCGAGTCGTGGTGCTACGTGCCGTGCGGCGTGGACTGCGAGCTGAGCGAGTGGAGCGACTGGGACACGGCCGCGTGCTCGTGCGGAGACGCCTCCTCCACCAGCCACATGCGACGAACTAGGTCAGTCAACTGTGCCAACTTTATAGCTTCGTACACATTTATTCATAAGTAGTTTACATTTCCAATATCAGTTTACCTAGACAGTCAGCAACCGACGCTACAGCTTATCCTTTACCACGGTGACAAACCCTAGAAGCGATCTAGTCTCTCTTATTTTTCACCGACACGCTAAGAAAAAGTAATTTACAATAGATTTACAGTTTTTTTATGAGATTAAACTTCCAGGCAACAACTAACATCAGCTGAATGGCCTGGCCGAGCTTGTGGGTCGAAGGAGCAGCGCGCGCCGTGCCCGCGCGTGCCCTGCCTGCGCCTCGTGTCCCGACCGCTGCTCGGGTGCCATGTGCAGGTGTGTTGCTTCACTGCTCTTGACAAACTGAAATAGGGTTTACCAAATCGAAGTAGTTGTTATTATTTTTTTATCGATTTTTATGATATGTGTGTTTTGGTATGAATTCTAGCGACAGTGGACAGTATTGATATACATTATGTATTAATTTCGAGCTTTTCCTGATGATGATTTTATCATATCAACTATATTGTTCCGCATTACACATTGTAGTTATTCTATTCTATTCTATTCTGGTAGGGGGTGAAGTTCCTGTACGTGGCTCTCTCGAGTGGAACCTTTGTACATATCCCTAGATCCTATCCTCCCATATTCAGCTCAGCCAGCCTAGTAGTAGCCATTGTAGTTATCATTCCGTCGTTCACTTTAGGCTCCATCAACTTTGAAATCTATCCCCCTAAAATTCCATTCTTTATCACCCCCAGTCATCAGCCGGCGACGCATCCCACGCGTGCGGGTGGGGCACCCGCGTGTCCCTCGCTCGCTGCTCCATCTCCAACTCGGACGCTGAGCCGGCGACCGCCGCGCTGCAGCCGTGGCGGTGTGCTGCGGCCCTACCCGGACGGATCATTGCACCGCCTACGCATTATCAGGTAGGGATTATGTTTGACGTAACCATGTACTTAACTCGTAGTTACTCGAACCCTATGAAAAACTTGTTAGTTTCATAAGAGTAGAATTTCTATTATGTAAAAAAAACTTGTAAAAATGTGATCGTATTTTTTTACTGGTGCCATTTTTTTTATTGAAGATTTAGAAGCTGTTTCTGCAGAGTAACAAAGAGAATTATCTTTTGTGCGCGATGATACCTACATAGTTACTGGAAAAATATCTATCATAACAATTTCTTGAATCTCACCTTGAGGAATTGAATAATTCCATTCTGTTTTACCATCTTACTAACCGAATACTCCATGTTGCAGGAGGAGCCGTGTGAAGTGGAATGTGGTTGCTCAGACGCGGGCGCAGACGGCGCGGCGGCGGCGTGGGGCCCGTGGGGGCCGTGCCGCGAGGGCGCGCGCTCCCGCACCCGGCAACTGCTGGTGCCGCCCAAGAAACCTTGCACTACCACTTCCAGGTATGTATTAACTAAGTGAGCTGAAAGTTTCATATTATGCTCTCACGTGTGCTCTTGCACTTTATTATAAACTAGCTGTTACCGCGAGCTTCGCTTCACTTTAAAAAGTTTTTCAGTTGGAATTCCGTGATAAAAAGTAGCCTATGTGTTAATTCAGGGTGTCAGCTAACTTCATACCAATTTCAATAAAATTGATTCCTCCGGTTTGACGTGAAGACGTTACAAAGATGTGTGTATCTATCATATACTCAAAAACTTACGCCTTTATAATATTAGTAGGATAGGATAATCAGTGAATAACAGGTCTCTCTTTTACTGCATATTTTTTGCCAATATGATTCCTTTTAATTAACGGTTCAAATCAATTTAAAAAACCCTTTTATTTTTCATAGATTCGTAACAATCGAGTGGTCGAACTGCACGGAGGTGGACGACGACATCTCGGCGCTGCTGGGGGACAAGCCGCGCCGCGCCTGGCTCGACCACGAGGTCTACCACGACGGGTATATCGGTGAGTTCATGAGTTGTCTAAACTGTTGGTGTTGAGTGTTCAAAAAAAAGAGAACAACATTGTTGGAAATCTTTTAAAGTAACTAATATAGGGTGATGCAAAAATTGTTTACTAAGCCGAAAGAAGATGAATGGAATATGCGATGAATTCGCGAAAATATAGATTTTCCATAGAAACTGGTCAGGTGACTTTTTGCTATAGAAAATAATGTTAAGGATGTTCTCCTGAGTCACCCTCGAAATTCTAAACATAGCTAGGCATAGGTTTCACTGAATATAATAGGATTATATCGTCATTCTGTATGATATTGAAAGCTACCTATGCTATGCAGCTATGTAGCGTACTACCAGTAATCCAAACATGTATCTAAGTCATATTTTGTTGAAGATACAGTTTACTGACTGAAATTAACTGATGAAATTTCATTTCAGAGGGTAGCAGTTCCCTGCTGGCCATCGTGTGGACCGCCACGCTAGTCCTCTGCTTCTACGGAGCGTTCATTTTGTACCGTGGAGTTATTGCGTAAGTATCAATACCTTCATTTCAATTGCATTACTTTATTAACATAACTTTATTTATTCAAGTCAAAGAATTGAATTTCCATCCCTATTATACAAAATGATTAACCTTTTTAATGTTTCTTTCCAGTTGTCTCCGAAGCCGAAAGCTAAAATCTATTACCAAAGTCTAAACTGTATAGTACCCACCACTCATTTTTGAGAGCTAAGTCTAGTCATAATCACCAAAGAATTGGAATTTTGTTGAATTGTAACAGTCACTACTACTATTTTATTCATAGTATTATTGGTAATCTGTTAATTTAAGACAATGTTAAAGTTAAATCACAAACAGATTTGAAGAATACCCGTTTTGTTCATATTAACCTTTTCTAGTAAAATAACGTGTACCAAAGCTTAAATAATATCACTGCAGCTGTAAGCGACCATATCATAGATTTCCAGATTCTACTTTTACCTAAATACAATAGTTCTATTATGATATTCACCCTGTTTGTAAAAGATTAGTGACGTATTTTATGGAATCAAACAAACAAAAAATAGTCATAAAACAGTCTGTCCGCTGGAGTGCTTCCAAGTTTTTACGGCATAATGCTACTTTAGACGGTTTTATAAATATTCCAACTAGTGACACCTATTGACTATTGGCATCTGTAGGTACGGTTAGGGAAGGTGTCTATAAATTGAGCAGTTACTTATTGAATTAGGGCTTTTGGATTGACAATATTTTATTGGATATACGCGGGAGTCGTTGCATAAGAATTTTAATCTTAAAAAAATATTGTGCTGAGTTTTTCAACTAGTGAAAGATGGATTATCGCCAAGTACCTACAACAGATTTAAAACGGGCGAAACTAATTTTGGTAACTAATTAGGTACAAATAGCAGTTTTAGGTGTCCCTCCCGTCGGAACTAATTCAGAAATGTCCTATTAATGAGCTATTGATAACCCAGACGTCCATTTTATAATATTAGACTAATCGATGGGATTGATATTTTTATGGACGGCTAATATTAGCTCAGCATTGATATTAAGTTTATTTATACGTAAATTGTTATAACTATGATGATATAACTTGATGTTTTGTTAACTCAGAACTTTTATGATAATTTAGCGCACAATATTACAACTCCCAAAACTATAAAGCATGAATTGGTGTACCCTAGTATACTTCCTATGAATAATGGCGTAACTAATTATACTTAAATTGAAAAGTCAAAGAATTTTGAGGAGCTATAACTATTGACTAATGAATGACCAATTGGACGTGACACATCAAGGCACATATCAGTGTATTTAATTAAAAATTATGACGGTGACGATGATGATTGATGATCTTTTTGCAACTGTAGAATAATCGTAACACATCTGGCAACTTTGATTCAGAATCTTAGAACGGGTAAGTGTATACAGCTATACCCACAGTATGATAATGTACGAAACTCATTATCAGTTGCATGAGCATCAAAATCAGACTTGTCAATGCTTAACAATATATCAACTACTGTAGAGCTTTGACGCACAAATACTGAGAGTACTAACTACCAACATTATTTACGTATAGCTTTAAGACCATTTATGATAAAATATAAAGCATTCCGATAATTATTATATCGCGTATAACAATTTTTTGTAGGTTTTACATTTAATCCCATGTATCGTGATGAGTATTTGTATAACGTGAATGTGTTCTATTTCTTGAACCCACTGCATTTCTAATCTCTTACCTTTTTTTCAAAAGTGTGGACTGTCTTCATTCTTGAACTTGAACTAACCTTCTTATACATTTCCTATCTTCATGGAATCAGCGAATCTAGACTTAATAAGAAAAGTAAGAAACTTTTCGATTGTATACTTATATTTTCGTTATGCTAAGCCTAATTTACCTGTTTTAAATATATTTTAAAATGTTTCATACTTTTTTTAACTCAGAACTTTTGTATATTTTTAAACTGAAGTATTTTTCTATGCAGACGCTTGCATTTTGGGTGCAATAAGAACAACCTTCTCGTTCCTTTGTGACAATATATTATATTTATCAGTATCTCAATACCTAAATAATGTAATAAGGAGTACTATAATATCTCTATGATCTACGAGTATACTATAGTTATTTCCTAGATTCGCTATATTTGTCACTCAACTGTTCTATCCTTTGATTTCAATGCATACTTGCTGCATACCTACTTATAATCCTTCATATATTTGTAACCGTATGTTATTATGCCATTACAGTATATTGATGTGAAACATAATACCTAGTTAAGGAATCGTGTTAGACAATACAATATTTGATATTTAATAAATTTGATTGTGTTTTATACATATGACTTTTAATTATTTAATCCATATAACAATCACCTCCTATAACCGGTTATGTCAATTTATATTGAATTTCCTTTCAAGTAGCCCGACATTTTTCCTTGAATCCTACTTTCTTTTACTTGCGAAGTGGCTTAGGTTCATAAATATAGTCCCCGAGCCCCTGCTTCACTATCGCGTTGATCCTCGCGGCGCGCAGCTCTCTTCTACACTTCGCCTCGTCCTTCTCGGCCACAGCCAGGTTCTCCAGGTTGCTCAGTAGAACCTAAACATGACAAGGTTCACGGTTTACAAGCAAATGTGACAGACCAACACGGTTGAATAGTAGACGCAATGAAATAAATAAAATGAGGTAGGTATATGTTGTAATTAATAATTAAGTATATTATAAAGGTACACTAATTTCTAGCGTAAGCTGAAGTGTGAAATTGGCTAGCAGCTTTCTGCGCTCGAACCATCGTCGGCGAATTACTAGAGAACACACACGAGCAATAGTAGTCCTCTAAAGTTTTCAGCTCAACATCGAAATGCTCATCCGAGCCTTCTTGCGCTTTGCAAACAAATGATGGAATTAGTTCTTTGAATAGTTTTTCCTGGTATTTGCTGTAGTTGACGAAATTGGGGCTGATGTCTGCCATGCGAGCGTGGAGCGACGCCGAGTCAGAGTATGGCAAGGTGGCTCCGCAGTACTCAGAGAGGGCTCGCAGGATCTTCCACGACCGCCTGGCGTCCCGCGGCGCGCTCACTGCCGGCCACGCCTGCTGCGACCGACACTCCATGTTGAGGTACACCCCTTCTGTCTCCGTATACGCACTCCCCGGCAACACTACCTCAGCTAATTCAGAGCAACGGTCACCCTGGAACCCAATGTAAATTATCTTGCAGTTATTCGGTGGCTTCCACTTGTAAAGGAAGTCATCCGCACCTAAGCTTATGACAACTTGTGGATTGCAGTGTGAGAATTCGTGGCAGCCACCGGGCTGCCAGCCCGCCTCCAGCGCCCCGGCCCAACTCGCCTCCCGTGGGATCACATGTATAACATTCCAATCCTTATTTGTAAAATTGGCAAATATTTCAAATAGCTCTGTGTATATTTTTTTACTGTATTCCTTCTCTAAATGACTGATGCCAATAAACACTAATGGGGTGTTTGCCTTTGAGAGCTCTTTGGCAATGTTTGTGATGCAGTTATAAGATGTACCTTGATGCTGCGCATCATAGTTGTATTCACATTTGGGTCCTACGTAATAAATGTCAGTCTCATTTTCTAAGAACGCCTTGCGTATCCACGCGTTCAAAATAGGAGCTTCGAAACGTGGGTTCGTGCCTATTAAGAGTATTTTGTCAGCTTTTATAATATCTTTCATATTCATATTGAGGCTATAAGCGGCGCGGAGGTCTGCCTTAGTCGTCGTGTAGATCATGCCACGTTCGATGAACGTGAGCTCCGAGCCGAGGGTGTTGACCAGGTCCTTGCAGGCTACCAGCGTTTCAACATTACAGTGAGGACCAGCGACAGCCATAATTCTTTTCGGGTCACTGTATTTTAAAATTTTCGCTGTTAGTTTCAGCGCTGAGTTCCAATCAAGCGTTTCCAAGCAATTCTCAATCCTACACATAGGTGCCACTAATCGTTGCATCTCCAACGAATCTATGGCCCATCGACCTTTATCGGAGATCCACTCCTGGTTGATCTCGTCGTTCTCCCGCGGCAGCACGCGCAGGACGCGGTTGAAGCGGTGGTTGATGGAGATGTTGGTGCCGGTGGCGTCGGTCACGTCAATGGAATCGGTGCGGACGAGCTCCCAGGGCCGCGCCTTGAACCGGTAGGGCAGCGCCGTGAGCGCGCCCACGGGGCACAGATCCACCACGTTGCCCGACAGCTCCGACAGGAACGGCTTGTCCACGTACGTGCCGACCAGCATGTCGGTGCCGCGGCCCGTGCTGCCCAGCGCCTCCACCCCGCACACCGCGCCCGCGAACCTGATGCAGCGCGTGCAGTGGATGCACCGCGTCATCTCTGTGCCGACCAGCGGGCCCAGGTCCTTGTTCTCCACCGCTCTCTTACCGACAAAATGTATGTCAGTGAATCTAGAGCGATCGTTGCCAAACTTCATGGATAGATCCTGCAGGTCGCACTCGCCGCCCTGGTCGCAGATGGGGCAGTCGAGTGGGTGTTCTGCCAGGAGGAACTCGAGGACTGATTCTTGTGCTTTGAGTGCTACTTCCGAGTTTGTCCAGATCTTCATGTCTTTGTAGACGGTCGTCTGGCAGGCGACCTGCGGCTTGGCCAGCCCCTCGACGTGCACGAGGCACATGCGGCAGTTGCCGGCCACCGCGAGCCGCTCGTGGTAGCAGAAGGCGGGCACGGGCACGCCCCGCGACCGCGCCGCCTGCAGCACCGTGTAGTAGCGAGGCACCGAACACTCCTTGCCATTCAGGGTGATTTTTATCTCTTCGACTTTGTTTGATGTCGCTCTTGTCTGCAGTTTTGAGGAGGTGATGCATTTTGGGAAGATTTTTCTTGTTAGTCCTAACATTTGGTGGTGATTATGATAAATATTTAATTCAATTCTTGTAGATAACAACAATAGCACAACAATAGATTGACAACCACAACAACATTTGCAACTGTCATTTTCTTATTTTGTAAAAAACTTTTTAAAACTTACTTGGTGGATTGTGTTGGAGAGTTGTGTGACGGCGTCTTTAAACTGCGTAAACACCTCCACAGCCCGCTGGAACCTGAAAATTAAGAACTGAAGTAAGTATTAGAACACCTTTTTGATTAATAAATACATTGAAACTGAACTGAACTAAACCTGGAAAAGCTAGGAACTTTTTTCAAACAACAAAACAGGGTGTACCAACTTTTGAGACTTCGGCATATGCGACTCAGTTCTCATGCCAACACTGACCTGTGGTCATGCACGGCGTCAGTGAAGGCGTAGTCTAGAGCGAGACGGAGCTCACGGGCGGCGCGCGGCGCGGCCGGCGCCCCCAGCACGCGCCGCGAGCCCCGCTCCGCGCAGCGCGCCCGGACTAGCAGCGTCACTGCTTGCGAGCAGGCTAGCGTGCGCTCCCAACCGCTTCTACAGTACATTGATATAAATCAATAACCAATAATCATGTATTGCTGCAAAAACAGACACAATACTCCTTTTCCTCATTCAACCACTACCGATTAACTATCTAGTCTAGGTAAATAAATGTGCCTTATAGGTAAGTCTAATCGATTCAACGCGGTAAAAAAGGTCTTACGTTATGTTTCCCTGAAATTCATTTGAAAAGAGTATCTACTCTTTAATCTTAGAACTCTTCAATACGTATATGCTATTCAATAAGCCACTTATACACGTACTTGCCATGCACAGCGGCGCTCCAAGCCGGCAGCGCGTCACGCATGCAGTCGGCGTGCGCACGCGCATACGCGGCCGCCGCCCGCAGCCGCGCCGACACCGCGGCCAGGGCTGAGCGCAGCGCCGTCGCGCGCGCCAGCCGGGCCTGCTGGGCGCCGCCCGGCCGAGCGCCGGCGTCCGGCCAGATTGACTCTGGAATACGCACTCTAAATTCAGCTCATAAATGATCTATCGAGACCGAGAAGACGAAGAATTTATGTGTGAATGAATAGTCTACAGATAAAAGACTACGCCGCCGCGTAGTAAATTTCGTAGCAACTACGCCCGTAGCATTCTACGTCGTAGCCGCGTAGCTCGTAGCGTGCTCGTAGCTGAATTCCCGTATATTTTTTTTATGGAAAACTAATTTTTCTTTTAAACGGTCTAAAATGCATTAAAGTAAAAGGTTTAATGTACCTATCAGCTGTTGCAACTGTGTGTACAAAGTTCGTGTCCTCGATATCTGTGCATTGAGTGAGCGTCGTTCTTTCTGCAGTTCATCCAAGCGATCACGGAGATACTGGAGCTCTAGTCGACGCATTTCCTTAAATATAACAATACATAATGAGTTCTCACTTATTCAATAAATACACATACAAATAAGCCATTATTATATGAGTGATTTACTGCCAGTCACTTACCTTTCTATTTACATTCGCTATGAAATCTTCATTTTCTATAGCCAACATTGGACGTCTATATAAATCCATGCTTACGAATAACTAAAACAGAAGAACATTATTGAATGTAATTTTTGTCATAATTTAGGTTCTTAATAAGTAAAAGTATAGAAGTAACTATACAAGATCATGTTATTCGATGTGTACTAATCATATAAACACTGGCACAAACCTGATGCATCGTTTTTGCGTAGTCGTCTTTAGAAGCCACCGCCGGGGATACATCTTCAAAACTATTGATTTCCTGTAAATAATATAAGTACTGTAAGCCACGCTATTTATTAATCACAGATATTCCATCAACTTTAATTTCCATCTTTAGTGAACCATTTTATTGGAGGGTGTTTTAAATGGTGCACATTTCATCACGGTCAAAATGCGCCGCCAATATCGGGTGCGTATTGCGACGTATAAAAACGAAATGTATAATTTCACATTAATAACGTTCACAACATATAATGAACGTTACGTATAACAACAAAATCTATATTTTCATAAGGTATAAAATTCAATTGGTATAACGTACATTTGATATAATATCAAAATATATAATACTTACGAGGACTAATATCAATTCGTATAACATACATTACGTATATCGTTTAAAATATATACTATCAAAAAAAAAAAAAAAAACACGCACTCACGCCTTGTACTAATGTACTCCCTTGCGGGGTAGGCAGAGGTGCATTGCTGCACCCACTTTTCGCCAGAGTGTATGTTAGTCCCAATGTAATAGGGGGCGGGCCTATTGCCATTTTACGGGCACATCCAAGACCCGAGAACAAATATCTGTGTTTAAACAAATATCTGCCCCAGCCGGGAATCGAACCCGGGACCATCGGCTCAGTAGTCAGGGTCACTAACCACTACGCCATTCGGTCGTCTACTACTATCATTTAGTATAAAGTTCATAAAACATACTAACATATAACATAATCTGTGTTTAACCTGTATTAACCCATAATCTGTGTTAACCCAACACCGTCAAACCCCCTAGCACCAAAACCTAAAGATAGGTGCGACGACGAGCAAAGCGAGGAGGAGCGTGTTAGGTGCACATGGTCGTCGAAACCAAAGCGGAGCGCAGCGAAGCGGAGCGGAGCGTCTCTCCTCTTAGCCCCAATAATAATAATGCTGTGAAAGCCCCTAGTACCAAAACCTAAAGATAGGTGCGACGACGAGCAAAGCGAGGAGGAGCGTGTTAGGTGCACATGTTCGTCGAAACCAAAGCGGAGCGCAGCGAAGCGGAGCGGAGCGTTCCCCCCACATAACGTCAATAATAATTAAAAAAACTATACGACAATCTATTATACTTTTTGAGCATTATACATTATGATAATTATATCCGTTGTAGAATATATGTTATAAACGTTATATATTATGAATATTATGCATTTTTATCGTTATATCAATTGAAATTATACTTTTTGAACGTTATTCTTTACGAAATTATGTATTTAGTAATTATGCCTTTCGTTTGTTATGCACAGTGATCGTTATACTTAATAAATTTATATCATATGGGCGTATATCTTGTGAATGTTATACCATTCGTTTTTATACCTCGTATTACTTACCCGCCAATATCGCCTCTCCCGCGCTCCTGGACGCACTGGGAGGCATACCTGCAGTATGGAGTCCACCTCGGCGGCCACGACGGTGAGCCTGGCGGCGGGGTGCCCGCGCTCGCAGCCCTGCAGCTCCAGGTCCAGGCGTGCCAGCGCCGCCACCAGCGCCTCGCCCGCGCCCCTGGAGTCGCTGCGGGGGTACACCTGGACCATGGTGCAAAAGGTTTAATAGGTATTTCGACGCATACTTTTTTGCACTCATATAATGGTTTTAATAAGTATATAAATAAATCGTAGGAGTACAGTAGTATGGTGGTAAACTAAGTTATGATTAATGTTTTTTTTTTGCAAAAAGTCTTCAGATTGGTGAGTATCGTATATTATCAGTAACCCGTAATCGTAAACTGCTGAACATAGACCTCTCTTAAGTAGCGCCACTCTGTCTTCAGCTTTCCTCATTCAGCCACTACCGATTAGTTATAATAATGAACGCTTCATATAATATTGTAACGAACGTCTTACTACAATCAAATAAATAAAAAACGTATGCACTCACATTAGGACCTTTGATAACGTTGACTCTTTTCTGTGAGCTAGCCATGCCCCCCATGCCAGCACGTCACATGGCACACGCGCTCCGCTACAAACAGGCTACAACGTGAAACATGCACATTTATATTTGCCACAAGCACAATGTAAAAAAATACATAGTCATCGCTAAAATTGTAGCTCAGTTGGCTTTCTTTGTGAGCTTTCGCACAGTTAATCAAACACGAAGCGGTATTTAATTATGTCAAGGCTACGACAATAGTTGTTAATCATTTGCTATAGTAATCAGTTCAAGGCAAGCTCCAAGCTAAGCTATTGATGATCAAAGCTGGGTTTAGCGTAGGTCGTGGTACAATACGTTTCACAGGCGTTTTTTTTTACGTCGTAGATGTACGAAACTATAAAGTTTATATGTTTTTCAAGTACATATTTATTTGCATAGAATTTGTTAATTTTAAAAGATATATTCAAATTTAATTAAATTCCATATCTGCACCATAAAATGCAGAAATTTGCATCCTAAGATTCTTCCTTCATGCTGGTATTCCTTGCTGATATTCCAATTTTGAAAGGAACGCCACAAACCAAACAGGCTACGATCAAAACTGTTATGCCTGAAGGAAGAAATACTTGAGAAGACTCCAAACTTTTCGCTTTACATACCATATCCATTTAGTAGACTTGTTAAACTTATTAATTGCATGTTGTAGCATGTGGATGTAATTAGTCATGATCACGAAATTTCATTTAGCAAAGTGGTTTATCATATAACTGACAACTCATGCTACGGTTCTAAAGTTAATGACACTGGCATGATAGGTATTTAGGATTAGGCTTGGTGATTTCCATTTCATAAAAGTGTGCATCAAAGAAAATTCCTTTATGTCTATTGTCCATCTAAGATAAATAAATAAAAGTTAATTTATAAAAGTTGACATTTATTTACTAGGACAGTCAAGCACTTGCACAAAACAATAACATAGGTACCTAACTAAAAGTTTAACGATGGTAGTTACCGGCCATATCTAATTTATCTATAAATTCAACTACTTTGAGCATGGGGTTTGCGACCCTCCTGCTATGATAGGTACAGCAACAGCGGCAATTTCGACAGCAAATATGTTTCTCGTAAAATACTCGGCATTCTTTGTGTTTTTTAGGTTTTCTTTTAGAACGAAGTCCGTAGTCATCTTGGTCTCTTGTGTTACATTGAATGTTTTGTTTCCCTTTACATCTGGAGGAGTATGGAGAGTAGACACTGCATCGGTCGTGTTTTTTAATTGTCTGCCTTTTTCTCTGATTCTTTGGTGATTCTTGTTGAGAGTGACGCCACATCTGGAATAGTGATAAAATGCTATAAAATAAGTATGGAAATTCGATTTGGTTTGTTTACTTGGATCATTACCAGAAGTACTAAGGTATTTGATGACAAATATTTACATGTCCTACATTTTTACCTTATGCTTTTTAGAATTTGTTTTTCTATATTTATTTTGTTTTCCTTGTTTAATTTCTTTATCCGTATTGTGGACATCACAAACTTCATTTTCAATAGGTTGGCTTATTGGCGAGACGTAATGCTGCAACATATTACCTAAAATAAAATTTCGTGCTACTTATTGCATGTTTGGATAAATAATATTCAAAACAAGTAGTTAATTACTTACAAATGCTACAGACGCTACGTCTCACAATGTCGAAGGCCAGGACAGCGGTCATGAGCTGAGAGGTGGAATCGCTGCAGCAATTACCTACAAAACAGAAAAATAATCAGCAAAAACACAGACAGCAAAAGGTGATGAATTTCCTCTCTATATTATAAGTATTCACATTGCGTACCATGGTTTAAATGCATCATTTGACAGGCATAAGATACCAGACCAGTCCAAAGAGTAACCATATCATTACTCCCCATAACTTCTTCTTGTTCTTCATCTTGTGAATTCATCTCACTATCAAAATATGAAGGTTCTGAATAAACAGAAGTTGGTGTTGCAGCCTTATCCTTGCATACGTTATCACGGATACCTTCAGTGGTATTAAGCATGGCAAGTTTTTCTATGGCTTCGATATTTCTTAACGCTATCTCTAGCTGTAAACCAAGGTTCTCTGTTAAGTCTCTCCTGACCCACTCCCTTTCATCGTTGTGAACCTCGTGAGATTTCACGATCTCAATGACGCTGGAAAAGCCCTCTGTGTAATTTACATCATCTTTATCATTTATAGGATAATCAGTAATTTCATCAAATGGGTACTCCAGTTTAGAATCATCTACGCTAATAGATTCGTAGGCGACTTCAGTTTTAAATGCTTTGAAAGCTTTTTCGTCTTCTTCATCAGCTGTTCGGCTTCCATAGTAGCTTGCGTATGTCGTATTCTCAAAATCAATAATATTTTGTGTATTGATATTTGTGAGCGACCTTTCTAGATGCGTGTCGCTCTGGCAGATGCCTATCTCGTCAAAGACGCGTCGTCTCTGCCTGCGTTCGCTGAGCTCTCTCAACAGTATGCTGTCCTGGTAGGAGCGATCCCGCAACTTCTGCGCCGCGTCGAGTTGGTGTCGCTCTAGAGACTTGTATTGCTCAAGCAGGTACCAGGACCGCACGCGGCTCGCCTTGCTTCGTGACGTCTCCAAATCTGTATGTGAACACATTATTTTATTGATTTATTATGGGTTAAGTAAATACCTTGTAAACACCTAACTGAATAAGAGCGATGGTAGTTCAGCCGGGTAAGCGCTCGTCTCTCACTTCAGAGATGCGGGTTCGAATCACATCTCTGACATGTACATGTATAAAAGGAAATGGTCAGAGAGCCAGGTGCAGTACCCCTACTTTGAAAGGCAATGTATTGCGTCTGTCTTGCGTTCTCAACCTTTAAAAAATTATAAGGTTAGGCTAGGTTCTCAAATTAGGCATTATCTAGCTGATCATATTAGTATTTTTACTTTTTGGAAAAACGAGAACGCAAGACAGAACCAATACATTGCCTTTCAAGAGTAGGGGTACCGGTAGGTACTTACACCCGCACATCAGTGAATAAAATAGAATAAGTACTTACTTACCTAAATTAATAAGGACAATTTTCGATGGATTAAGTAGTTGGAAATACTTACTCCATCGTAAACTGCTACTTATTAAAGAATATAATCAAGTACTTATAGTAGTTAGGCACCTACCTACCAAGTCTCCTAATCCTTATTATTATTATGTTTACCCTCGGCCGTAGAGGTTAATCGCTCTTTAGTCTCTTACCTAAAGAATCGATGAAAGCCATTCTTCTTATTTTAAATATGAATTAAGGTTTATTTATTATTTTATTTAAATGTGTTAATGAATATGTAAATTGTAAAGTACTTAAATTTATAAAATACAAAAGCATCTTCGATCCAACTTGACGGACCACATTTTTGGCATACTTGCTATCATATCTAGAAATACTCTCATCAGCCACCCAGCTTCAGAACAAGCACATCATTGTTATCATCAGCTAAGTGCTGGTGCAGGGTCTGCTGGACACCTGGTTAGTATCATGAATAAAAGTTTCAAGGTGCGTTGCCAGTGGAGGTGTGGTACTGAAAATGAATGAATTAAAACCAGTGTTAAAAACTGAGAGCTATATGATCTGAGGATTCGAAAATCCTCAGAACAAAAGCTCTTATTTTTTACACATGTTGGGCAAGAGACAAAATAATCTGTGGTTGACATTTGACATCTTGTCACTGACAAGCGAAAACTGACAGTTAGTGCATGTGTCAACACTGTCAATGTCAAACGTTAAATCAAAACTTTTTCACATGTTCAAAATCCGATTCAAACTAAATAAACGTGTGATATTTTGAAGTTCTTCAATATTTAGAAAGAAAGTTTGTAAGAAATGTCTTCGTCTTTTTTCCTGAAGGGTAAATCCAGGCAAGTTCATAAACGAAAGGGCGAGAAAATCAAGAAGAAGCCAGTCAAGAAACCAAATTCTAACCTCGAAAATGGCCAAGATTCATCGGAAAGTGACTTGGATTTGAAGAAATTCTCTGATGCCGAAGAGTCAGAGAGCGACCATGAAACCGCGGAAGAAAAGAAGCTACGGTTAGCAAAAAAATATTTAGAAGAAATAGAAAAAGAGGAAGCTAAACGCGCGGAACTAAAAGAGATAGACGACGATGCTATCGGTAAACGTTTACAAAAGGATTACCTGGAACAGAAAGGTAAACTGCGGGTGGAGGTCGCCGACACGTACTCGGCGCCCGCCGCTGACGACGTGCGGCTGGTGCGCGTGCGGGAGCACCGGCTGCCGCTGACCTGCGTGTGCGTCAGCAGCGACGGCCGGCTCGTGTTCACCGGCAGCAAGTGCGCCTCCATCATCAAGTGGAGCGTCGCGGAGAAGAGAAAACTCGCCACTATTACATACAAAACACATGCCCAATATGTGAAGGGAACAATAACAGCTATAGCAATATCAACGGACTCCAAGTTCCTCGCTACTTCAGATGAATCTTCTGACATTCAAATATGGGATCCACACACTTTAAAACATGTACACACATTCAGAGGACATAAGGACTCAGTCACTGGTCTAGTTTTTAGAAAGAATACCCATGATATGTACTCTGCCAGCAAAGATCGCTCTGTCAAGATATGGTCACTGGATGAGATGGCTTATGTAGAAACATTGTTTGGTCACCAGTCTCCAGTCACAGCTGTAGATGCTCTGACAAGGGAGAGGGTGATCACAGCTGGAGGCCGAGACACAACAGTGAGAGTGTGGAAGATAGTAGAAGAGTCACATCTTATATTCAACGGACCAGTGGGTAGTCTGGATGAAGTGAAACTGTTAGATGAGGAACACTTTGTATCAGGGAGTGACAATGGGTCCCTCAGTATTTGGAGTTTAATGAAGAAGAAGCCTCTATGCACTGTTCCAGAGGCTCACGGAGTTGAGCATGATGTCCCCCGGTGGATCACCAGTATTGCTACACTGCTAAACTCTGATGTGTTTGCTTCAGGTTCTTATGATAACAGTGTGAGACTATGGAAAGTATGTGAAGCGTATAGAAAGATAGTTCCAATGTTTAGTATTGAAGTGAATGGATTTGTGAATGGGCTGCAGTTCACAAGTGATGGCCGACAGCTGTACTGCGCTGTGGGGCAGGAGCACAAGGCCGGGCGCTGGTGGAGACTGACGAGTGCCAAGAATGGTGTTGTAATTGTAAACTTCCATGTTAATAATGTAGATTTATAGCATTAATACATATTTTGTTATAATGATGTAACTCTTTTATATCCCAACTTATTACAAGTAGATAAGATAGTTTAGATTTTCGATTCAAAGTAGTAGATAGTCTTGGATATACATACAAAATGCAGTAGGTTTGTTATGTCATGAATAAAACTACAAAATTTTAACAAAGTGTAACATTTTAATACACATGTCGCTGTACAACTGTGATTTGAGTTACAAATTTTATTTTATTTTACACCAATATTATATAAACAAGATAACTAGTGTCTCCATTTCCCTACAATATCAATTACTAGTTACAAATCCACAACATGTATTTATAACGTGCGAAATTTACTATGCAAGTAAAATTGTAACAAATATTTAACAGTGAACAAGTTATACAGAAGTAGAGGTACATTTAGAAGCTGTATTTATTTCAACTCCTCAAACTGGCAATAATCACAGTAGGCACATTGGTTATATGGGGGAATCTCCTGATAGCCTGTCTTTATGCTTACTCAAAAACTGCTATTTAATCAATAAATTATAATTAATATCAACGTCAGTAGGTGGTTAGAATAGTAGAAAGGTCCATAAATGGAAGTGCAGTATAGAAATTCGCACGTTAAGTATATAAATTACATGTTGCAGGTATATTGAATTGTATATTATACATATACACTGGTCTTAAGACTAACTGGAACACATTGAAATGATTGAATACCTACCCTATTTACTTTACTCGTATCTTGCAAGTGATATTCCTCATCCCATAGAATATAATATTTTACTGGTTTGAATCATTACCGAAATAAAATTGCCTATTTAAATTCTGACAGTGTTAAACTCTTCCCGTAGCTGTAAGTTTTAAGTAAGTATTGCAATCAGTAAAATATCAATTAAATATGAATAAATAAGACATCATAAAAAGATAAAACTTTACAAAATATCACCCTAATAATTTAAAGGAACTTAATAACTAACACGAAAATAGATATATTGTTTATTATGAAACACAAACAGATTTCGGGTATGAACGTCAGATTCCAAGTACGTCAGATTCCATCGACGTCATTTTCCAACTAGGTCATTTTCCAACAAGGTCAGATTTTAAATTTTTGGTACAGTTCATCACATTATTATGTACTATGTGTTTTCCGTTTATGATACACACAGCATATTATTTAAACTCCTGGAGCGATGGTAGTCGGGTAAGTGCTCGCTTCTCACGGTGTATCGGTAATAATAATAATAATGCGGGCAGCTTGTGGCGAGCTGTTGGGCATTAGCGACCCCACCCACCCGATGCCGGGGAGAACCCCTGTTCCTCATCTCTGGCTTGCCTTTATTGGTTGTCCAGAGTGAACACTGACGAGGAACAGGATCTCCCACCTCTTGCTTGCCTTCATTGGCTGGCTTGAGTGGTGTACCGCTAGAGCAGAAATGCTCGGAGGAAGGATGTATATCCAGTGCTTGTAGGGGCCTTGACCGGCATCCGCGATTGCTCTGAGAGCCTTGGTATACCTCTCCACCCTCAGCGGCTCATGCCATGTTGCCCCCTTGTTGCTACGTCACTGTAATGTGCTAGCGACTGTTTTGGGGGGCCCATTTAATGTGTGTGCGAGTCACCCCCTGCCTTTTTATCCGTGTGTGAAACATATAGGTCAGGCAGGGGCCATAGTCCTTCCATAGTCCCAGTTACCCAGTCCATTTAGCACCCCCTTCCATAACCCTGTATTAGTTTTCGCCATATCCTACAATAGTCCTGCACTAACCGGGGGTTTTCCTTGGGTTTACTTCTATAGTTTTCACAGGGAAAATCGTCGGTTGGTGACACATTTCATATAGATTAATGTTGTCTAACGGGCCTCTACATGTTGGCTTCGGCCCCATGCACGCCTTCCAAATGCCCGGGACCCCATGGACCCATGACTCATCATCATCATCATCATCATCATCATCATCATCATCATCATCATCATCATCATCATCATCATCATCATCATCATCATCATCATCATCATCATCATCATGGCCTTGTACGTCTATGACAGACGATTCAGTGAATGTCTGGAACACGATTTTTCGTGACTATATAAGCCGATACGGGAGCGGCAAGGCCTCCCGCAGGATCTACAAGTGAAAGTGCAGCTAGTGGTCGGTACACGACGGTGACGTTTTTGCCGCTTGTGGGCGAGATCAGAAAACCAGGCGTCGAACACGTGCTTTCGCCATTCATGCCTAACCTCAACGAGTTTCTCCCAACTTTGATAATCGATGCCAAAAGCAGCCATATCCCACTTGACGCAATCTTTGAATCGCAGATAACTTATTAATTATTATACTAAAGTACCTAATTATTATCATTTTAATATATTAAATAATTATTATGTAGTCTGAGCCTATCTGAAACCTAGTTAAACATTGTGAGATATGGCGTTTCGACTTTCTCCGTGTTCGGCATCATAAGGGTCACAGTGACAGTTAAATAAAGTCCATTTTTCTCTCCACCTTTAATTTGCAAGGTGCGGGTGCCTATATAAATAGAGTGAGTCGCCCGCGCGCCTCAGTTGGTTTTTGATTTTTGAAGTGAACACTTGGGCAAAATGGCTCAATGTAGCCACGGTTCTCGTCGGCTTCGCTCCGACGGGGAAAAATATAATATTGAATTTGCGGAGTCCTCGCTGCCGGGAGCTGTAGCGTGATGCGGACCAGGCGGCGCGGGGCCTGCCGGCTGCTGCGCACGCAGCCATTGCTGAGGATTTCGCAACGAAGGTTTGAGTTTATAAGCCGTGAGTAAAATGCTATTATTTACTGCTTTTAAAAACTCAGCCACTGGTCATAATGCTCCGGCGCTTGGGGTTTTTATCCCACGTAGTAGGGTCCGATTCAATAGTCGTGGTGATGATTAATCACATATTCCGGTCCTACTAGTGGCGCTTGAGCTAGATACTTACATTAATAACCGCTTTAAGTAAAGCATATGTTAATTTTATACAGGAAAAAATAATAAAAATATATTTTTCTACCCTCAATTTCTAATATTTTTAGAAAACAGTTGATATAAATTTTGCTATTACAATAATGCACTTGATTATAGCTTATGTAAGGCTTTACAAACAGGAGCTTTCCAGGACCGTCATAGGATTTTTTACAGGAAGCACGTGGCTCCGAGTTTCAGTATGTTGGGACATTGTGGCATGTGCGGCGAGTAATGTGATCCGCCGGTACCTACCCGCTGAGGGTAGGCAGGCCGATTCGGTGAAATCGTTGAAGTTTCGTGTAACCTGCACCCGGCCCTGTGCTCCTGCGCTGGCCGCCGTCTTGTGGCACCTGCATCGCAGCGTACACCCGGCCCTGCGCTCCTGCCCTGGCCACCGGTTCGTGCCACCTGCATCGCAGCATACACCCGGCCCCGTGCTCCTGCGCTGGCCGCCGTCTCGTGCCACCTGCATCGCAGCGTACACCCGGTCCTGGCCCTGGCCACCGGTTTGTGGTACCTGCATCGCTGCATAGACCCAGCCATGCACTCCTGCCCTGGCGGCTGTACACCCGGTCCTGGCCCTGGCCACCGTTTTGTGCCACCTGCATCGCAGCGTACACCCGGTCCTGGCCCTGGCCACCGGTTTGTGCTACCTGCATCGCTGCATAGACCCAGCCATGCACTCCTGCCCTGGCGGCTGTGTTGTCCCACCTGCATCGCTGCGCACACCTGGCACTCCTGTTCTGGTTGCCAGATCCAAACGCCCCCTGTCTGGGAAGAGATTTTATGCTCAGCGGAACCGCCTGCACTATTGCTAGCACGGTCATCATCATCATCAGCCATCATTATGAGTGACTTATTTAGAAGGTATCGAGTAACGTGCGCTATTCATCAGTGATTTTGGCATATGCAGACGAACGATTACTGCCAAGGTTGGTCATGTTAGCCATACAAGGGCACACCAAGGAAGCCTGAGTAACCATCTGCAGTCGTCGTAGCCGCATCGGCATGGATGACGACAAATCGGGTAACGTGCACCGCTTCTAAAAGTGTTATAGTACTTCAATTTGATGCCTCCGCTGAGGTAGGGTATTATATTAAAGCAGCTTTCTTCTGAACTGCCCAAAGTGACCTGTAGACTGCTCCTGGGGATAGTTGTGCAATCAATTTTTTATTTCGATGTCTCTGCTGAAGAAACTGTCTAACGCAGCTTTTGTTCTAAACTGCCTTAAGATCATTGGACTGCTCATGGGAATGGTGACGCACGGTAAGTACAGGAGCGTTACTCTATACTGATGAGAAACGAACGAACGAGAGCTGTCGTGCAATCGGCACGTTTAATACATACAAACAGATAGAGCGGCTCGCGCCGCAGTGCACTGAAAGTTCGTTTTTCGTCATATAAAGTGACCCCCCAGACACTATCTTAAGTGTCATTACACATCGGCAGATTCCAGCTTTGAGTCTTTTCTTTTCTCGGCCGTGAGCAAAGTGAATCCCACCGGCGAGTGTTCAACCTAAAAGCACTGAGCTAATTCCTGATTTCGTGAAAGTCGCTGTTGCTATACCATACCGCTTCACAAGTTACCGAATTTATTATGATCCTACTGTCGGGTGATCATGATCGGAGTGTCATCGCGGTTTCTGAGTGGCACCATATTAGCTGTCTTCCTTATGTCCCAGTGGATTGTGAGTGTGTATCCGAGCTCTTTGTTGAAAAATGCGTGAACCTCCTACGCAGCAGCTGTCTACTAGTTGTGTATCGAATAAATCGAGTAACGGTGCTCTTGCACGAGACGACTACCTTTTGGTAAAATTATAACTTCCACTATTCTGGGAACATGCATATACCTACTGTGTACTGTGTATCACATCACTTGTAGCCGCAGCCCTACTCAATGTACGGGGCTAGATAATAAACAATGGCAGTCGTCATTAAATTTCTATGAATTTCGAAGGTCATCATTTGGAGCACAATCCAAAGGGTGAAAGTACCTATTCATGCCTAAACGGCTTCTCTAATGAAAATGTATTTTTAATTCGATTCTGGCGCAAACGTTTCATTACTATTTTTCAACACTGTATCTGCTGAAACTACTTAGACTGACTGGTTAAGATGCAGACGTGCCGTTTTCACAATTCCATTTTGAGTAATCCTCAACTGTTTTATGGATCTTTCAGTTAGTTACGTAACTAGTTACCAAGTAAAAAATTACTTGTGTCATGCTCGTACTCGCATCTCATTTAGGAGCTATCTGGCCTCTAGCTGAAGGCTAAAACTGGTATATATATCTACTAAGCTAGTACAGAGTTATAACCGGGCAGCGGTGACATGGTAGCTGCTTGATTTATTAGAGTTTGCTGAAAACTTTCTAAATAAGTAATAATTATTAGTCATAATATTAACTCTTCGCAGTTCTTTCAGAATGCAATACCAGGTCGCTGAAGTAGGTAACCTTCCTTAGCTGGACAACAACAAGCCTTTTTGTTTTAAAGAGTGTCACAGTTATTCGCCGTTCCACTGTCATATCGATGTCCAAGGACTTTTTCTTGGGTATAGCTAACTACCTAAGTTTACCTATAGATAGCCGCAAGCTATCTGCTGTTGGCGAACTGTCAGTACTGATTGATAAGTCAGGCTCGAGGGGGGCTCGTCCAACTGTCCATGTTCCCGCCACCATGATTGTTGCTTCCACAGATTAGAGAGTCTATGTTGGCTGTCGTTGCATCAGGTCTGATCAGGTACAACTAACATCTTTACGTACCATCTTTATTTAATCGAGCTATTTTATTTTGTTTTATCTAGGTTGACTTAATGGTTTCAAAATCGAACCTACAACAATGTAAGTAGGTACCTACCTACGTACCTTTGAAGTTGCAACAAGGCGAAGCCTTAAGGTTTTGGCCGAGACCTGCCCTTAGTGTTGACGAACATACCTAAAGGTGACCTTGTTAATGTTTTTCATATGAAGTACTGAACATTTTACTTATCCTGGTGGCATGACTGATCATTTACTTACCCAGCTAAGACATGTTAGCCGGGTTTCATTTATCAACTATTACAATTGTTATTGTTGTGTTAATCAATCTAGTTATGAACCCTCAACCCCTTAGAGTAATCCAAGTACGTGCCTAGGCTTGCATGCCTTGCACTTTCCAGGTGGTCTGTTAGCAGTAAGTTAGAGTAAGCAAATTGTTATCTTGTTTAGCTCGTAAGTCATTTTGGTCGTTGAATACATTAGATCGATTTAGCATGCGCTTCTGCTAAGACGTGTCTCGTTTTAATTAATTAGTTTTTAAAAACCTTCCGATCGCTCCCGCAATCTTGACTGGCGCAGCCGATTCGGTAGGATAACTGAATTATCCCGTGAAAATTCGGTTATAGAACTCTTACCGGTTTTCCGCGCGTTCCGGGAAACGCGCCGCGGATAGTGTTAACAGTGTCCTACTGCGAACCAAACAAATGTGTCAAGGCGGAAGGATTATACCGACCGGCTGGTGAGTACAACTTTTCACCTCCTGTCCAAATTCCCTCTACAAGTAAAATTTCTTGGGTTATCTTGAGATAAGAACTCTCTCATTATAACGTTATCTATAGTTAGAAATATTAGTACTTACTAAAATTTGTAATATATATATACCTATAAATACTTGTGTTATAAATAAGATTAAAATTTAAACTTAGAGTAAGTGAATTGTGTAATAAAATATTCAAAATGCCTGATCAGGTAGGCATGGAGAGTATAACGCTCATTCCGGGCGAAGTACTAAAGATCATACCCATCTTTAATGGGGATAAACGCATATTAAATTTGTTTTTGGCTAAAAGCGAATATATTATAGAAAGATTTAGAGGTAATGAGGCCCAAGACACATATATCATGCATGCTATAACCAGCAGACTAGCAGGTGATGCTGCTGCCCTTGTAAGTGAGAGGCAGGATATTATGCACTGGGATAATTTTAAGGAATTACTCGTGCAACATTTTGGAGACCCGCGAAACGAAGAGTGTATTGCCATAGAATTAGAAACTCTCAAAATTAATCCTAACGAAAGCTATCTTGATTTTTGCAACAGGATCCAGTCAGTGCGTTCTATTTTAATTTCAAAGGTAAATAGAATCGAAGACGCGAACATAAAAAATAGTAAAATTGCTATTTACACCAATACGTCACTCAACGTATTTTTGTATAATCTCCCCGAAAATATGGTGCGCATTGTTCGCCTTAAAGCCCCCGCTACTTTGGAAAAAGCATTGGAAATTGTATTGGAGGAGGTCAATTTCCACGATCAGTATGTTATGCGTAATAAAATGACTCTTCCTAGCTCTATGGTAAAGTCTCAGAACACACTAGTAACAACGCCCACACAAAAACTCGACGCAAAGCTTATCAGTTATGGCCAACTCCAGCCAACCGGCCTTAGACCGATATTACCCACCGGTTACACCCCTCGATTTAATAATAGTATGGCAGTCCAATCATTCAATAATCAACCCTATGGCTACAGGCCGCAGTTAGGGAACAGCAATCCACAAATTGGGTATAGGCCACCACAGCCACAATTTGGCTACAAGCCTCCGCAATTCGGATACAAACCCCCGCAGTTCGGATACAAACCCCCGCAGTTCGGCTATAGACCACAGTTTGGTATGACAACTGCACAAAAATTCGGAAATAATAATCCTCAACAAATTGGGTACAAACCCACAGTTCCGATTTGGAACAAGCCCGCGGCCGCACCACAGCATGTTTATTCAAACGATGTGTCGATGAGAACCGCACCTCAGAGACCTAACCAGGGTTTTAAATTAAATGAACTGTGCCTCTACGAAGAGGACCAATACCAACCAAATTATTACAACCCGGAGCAGTACGTCTACCTAGACGATGTACCTGCAGAACAAGTACATCATCCAGATATCGAAGGTAACTTTTCTGACTGTCAATTACAGGAATCATCCGAGGAACTGACACAGGAAAATGCAACCCCTGAACAAATAGAAAATTTTCACATAACAGCCTCAAACATCCCCCGGAAAAATTAGAATTAAATTGTGACCCGAACTTAAAATTACCGCATATTTATCTTCCCGAAATCAACGGTAAATTCATGATAGATTCAGGAAGTATGAAATCTTTTATAAGCCCACGTTTAGCATATCAGTATTTTCATGACCAAATAGTTCACGAACCATTCGAAGTGATTAGTACACACTCATCAAGTAAACATAACGAAGTCATAAATATTCCGCTATTTCCCAGCTTAAATAATTCGGGTCAGCACAAATTCTATATCTACAATGTAGATGCGCGGTACGATGGACTTATCGGCTCTGACTTGTTAGAGCAGTTACAAGCCATTGTTGATTATAAACATCACGTGTTACGAACGAACACGACATCTATACCTATTATACACAATCGCGAGGACCACGTCATAGAACTGGCCCCCCGCTCTGAACAACGAGTGAAATTGCCGACTGATTTATATTCAGGCGAAGCTATTTTAAATTATACGGAATTTTGTGAAGGAGTAAGGATGCCTAGCGCGCTAGTTAGGTGTATAAATGGATATGCTACCACGGTTATTCAAAATACTCGTGATGAACAGATGACATTAACTATAACACACCCGTTTAAAACAGAACAGTATGAAAGTAGTACGGAATGTCAGGTTAATAGTATGATGGATGAAAGAAATATTGAAATAGATGAGATATTGACACAAAACTTAGCCAAATTACGACTTGATCATATGAATGCGGAAGAACGTCAGCAGATACATAACTTATGTATGGAATATAAGGACATATTTTATAGCGACTTACTTCCTCTCTCATTTACGAATCAAGTAAAACACTTTATAAGAACAAAGAACGAGGACCCTATATACGTAAAACCCTACAGACAGGCCCCTATACAAGCAGAAGAAATAAAAAAACAGGTGGAAAATCTTTTGAAAAATAACGTCATTCAGGAATCATTTTCCCCTTGGAGTGCACCAGTGCACCTCGTCCCTAAAAAGATGGATGCATCCGGTGAAGCTAAATATAGGATGGTTATAGATTACAGGCGCTTAAATGACATCACTATAGACGACAAATATCCTCTCCCTAACATAACCGACTTATTTGACAAATTGGGTAAATCATCTTACTTTTCTACTTTAGATTTAGCCAGTGGCTACCATCAAATCGAAATCAATGAAAGCGATAGACAAAAGACGGCATTTAGCACCCAGAACGGCCATTATGAATTTTTGAGAATGCCGTTCGGCTTAAAGACAGCCCCAGCAACATTTCAACGTGCTATCGATAATGTCCTTCGAGGTTTACAAGGAATACACTGCCTGGTATACCTAGATGATATTATTATCTATTCTGCAAGCCTAGCAGAACACATACAAAAATTAAGGGCAGTCTTTGAACGACTTAGAGCCACCAACTTGAAAGTACAGCTTGATAAGTCTGAGTTTCTTAGAAAAGAGGTTTTGTACCTTGGGCACACCATTACAAAAGACGGCCTTAAGCCCAATGACGATAAGGTTAAAGCTGTATTGAACTTTCCCTTACCTAAAACAACGACAGAGATTAAAAGTTTCTTGGGTTTGATTGGATATTATCGAAGATTCATTAAGGACTTCGCTAAAATAACTTACCCTTTAACATCTTGCCTTAAAAAGAAAAACCGAATTATAATTGACCAAAAATACATCGACTCATTTCAGAAATGCAAGGAACTTTTGACTAACGCACCCCTACTACGATATCCAGATCCATCTAGACCGTATATTCTAACTACTGACGCATCCTCTGTGGCATTAGGCGCGGTCTTATCGCACGGCACTGTTGGCAGCGACCAACCAATCGCCTACGCAAGTAGAGCACTCAGCGACACTGAGTCTCGCTTTAGTACTATCGAGAGAGAGCTCCTAGCTATAATATGGGCTGTAAAACACTTCAGGCCATACTTATACGGCCACAAATTTCTGATTTACACTGACCATCGCCCATTGTCGTGGCTATATTCCATTAAAGAGCCAAATAGTAAACTTACCCGATGGCGGTTACGTCTATTAGAATATGACTTCGAAGTAATTTACAAAAATGGCAAACAGAACACCAACGCCGACGCCTTATCTCGAATCAAAGTGAATGCTTTGACGTCCGATGACGACGCAATGTCTATGCAAGTAAACATTGACGACAAAGAGAAACGGCTTCAAGACCACATAAACGACTTGACTAAAAACATAGAAGACTGTTCTAATAAACCCCAACGACATGATTCTTCGACTATCACTATTTCCGATTCCTCTGCAACGATAACAGGCTCTGAAGAACCTGATAACTATCCGGTCCGCTCATTGTCGAGTCATTCACAAACTATTCACTCTGCTGAAGACTTAGAATCATTTGGTATTCCTATATTACAAGAGGCTATAGATACGAAGCCCAATCAAATACTTGTATTCGTTTGGTTTAAGAACGACATACAAGTCACACATACAACTAGAGACAACCAAAAAGTAATAGAGGTATTTTTGCCACCAGATAATGAGGATTTAGTGAAGCGCTTTTTAAAGGAATATATTAACCTAAAGACAAAATATTTTATATATTTTGAGGACTTAAGACACCGGAAGTTATTTACGAAAGTAATAATATATTTATTTAAAAAGGGTTCCGTTGAGTTTTTAGAGTGTACCGAAAGGGTTGTATACATAGAGGATGAGAAAGAACAAAAGGCCATTGTGTTGAAAATGCACGAAGGTAAGACCTGTCATCGCGGAATAAAAGAGACGTTAGTTAGGATACGCAGACATTATTACTGGTTAAATATGAGAGATACTGTTGCTGCAATATTGAATGGATGTGATGCATGCCAGAGAATGAAGTATGACAGGAAGCCCATAAAGCCCGTTCTACAACTTACACAAACACAGGATGCTCCTTTTCAAGAGGTGTTCATAGATTTGTTTACAATTGATGGGATATATTATCTTACCCTCGTAGACGCCTTTAGTAAACTCGCACAGGCAATAGAAGTCACAAACCGATCAACTCCTGAAGTTATTCGGGCCCTGATTAAATATTTCTCATACTACGGAATACCTAAGAAAATTACCTGTGACCCCGGAAAAGAGTTTAATAACGAGCTCATGAAGGAACTAATGACGATGTATAAAATAGATTTACACATAACAACCCCCAATAATCCAAACTCCACTAGCATAGTAGAAAGATTCCACTCAACTATTATCGAAATTTATCGCCTAGCTAAATATGATCAAAAATGTACCGACGCAGCATCTGTCATGACGTACGCCATACTTGCATACAACAACACCATACACTCCACCACAGAACTGACACCGTTTGAAGTAGTTTTCGGACATACAGACTCCAGTAAAATCTTTGAGGGAAACTTTGAGAAAAACTACATGCAACAACTATTAAAAGACCATGCGAAGCGTACCAAATTTCTGTATAAACACATAGCTCAAATGACTCTGTTAGGAAAAGAAAAAGTAAAGGAAAAGAAAGGAGGTGAGACCGGACATGAATTCGCGACAGGTGAAGATATCTATGTTAAAGATATCAATATTAGGAAGAGTAAAGATAAGCCCAGATATAATAAAGCGGAAGTTGTAGGTCAGGTACAAAGAAATATTATTCCCGTAAGGATAGGACATAGAGATACCAAAGTCCCCATTAAAAATGTGAAACGTCGCCCACAGGTGGTGTCTGGTCACCCTGACCCTGATCACGTTGAGCCAGGCCCATCATCTGCTCAAAATTGAGAAAAACCCAGGCGTACTACCCGTTAAACGAGGCCATGCTTATAAGCAGGAAGATAAGTGGATTATTATTAAAGTGTTAGATTTAAGCGACTTATACAAAGATTTAGTTTTTAACATAGATAAGTATAATGAGTTTTCTAAATTAGTAGATATAAACAAACCAAATGCATATGAGTTTTTCGATTTACGCAAACAGGTAGATTTCCTTAAAGAAAAGGCTATAAGTAAATCCGGAGAGCTAACGCCCACGCGTAGATTCAAACGAGGCATTATCAACCCCTTAGGATCACTGATTAAAGTTATTACAGGAAACCTGGATAATCAAGACGCTATTCGTTACGAGTCACTAATATCTCAGTTAAAGGGCAATCAGATTATTACAGATAAGAAAATTATGGTTATCTCCAAAATGATGGACAGTTTCATAAATAGTACTGAAACCCTACATGAAAATACTTTAACATTAGACGCACGTTTCAAAAAGATGGAAAAACTTGTAAAAACTATAGCAAATAAGGAAACCAGTTATATATACTCAGTATACATTTTAAGTATGTTTAATATGTTCTTAAATAATTTTCGAACCATTCATACTACTATACAAGAAATTGAAACTGCGTTGGCCTTCAGCAAATTGTCAGTATTACACCAAAGTATTGTGAACTCTACAGAATTATTATCTTTGTTACAATCTATTTCTAAAAATGCTAATTTAATGTACCCAGCAACTCTTGAAAATTTGCTTAATCTGGAAAAGACAATAATTGTTAAAAGCTATGTAAAAGAGAGTCAGATAACGTTCATAATGGAGGTACCCTTAATAGATAATAATACCTATAGCTACTATCAAATATATTCACTACCTATATATAATAGCAGTCGCAATATAACCCAAGTAATTATTCCCAAACACCCCTACCTATTGGTGAAAGGTTCGGAATACCTGCCGGTCCAACACCCCTGCGAGCAGCTCGCCTCCGACGACCAGTTCCTGTGTACCGAGGATAGCACTGTCTTGTACTCACCACCTACCTGTGTAGAACAGCTGATGAAATTTAGTATAAATTATAATGCCTGCACCCCATACGCTATAGATATAGAGACAATCAAAGCTCAACGGATTGACTCTACCAGCTGGATTTTATATGCACGAGAAAAATCCATGTTTTCCACTCAATGTCAGAATGATATAACACACCAACAGATACAAGGCACCTATATACTAACTATATCTAACATATTATGTGATTACCAGCTGGAGAATTTCTACCTACACCATAGACAACACTATTTTACTAGTCTACAGTACAAGGCGTTACCAATAATAGATCTACCAGAGCTTCCACAAGACAACGTGACTACATCCCGCACCATGAACGTGAAGGGTGTCAATTTAGACAACCTACGACAGATGTATAACACTCTACAAAGTGAAATTAGTGAAAACAGTGAAAATATCTCAATGCCCACAGTGCAAGTGAAAAGTGTTAGCTTAGCAACCCTTATTCTGTATTTCTTGTTAATCATATGTGCCATTGGTTTTTCTATGTATAGTTATAGAGTATGGATAATGTCGAAGCTTCGAAATTCCCGGAATCAAGAATCTTCCAGTAATTTCGATCTTGGGGATGGAGGAGTTATGAACCCTCAACCCCTTAGAGTAATCCAAGTACGTGCCTAGGCTTGCATGCCTTGCACTTTCCAGGTGGTCTGTTAGCAGTAAGTTAGAGTAAGCAAATTGTTATCTTGTTTAGCTCGTAAGTCATTTTGGTCGTTGAATACATTAGATCGATTTAGCATGCGCTTCTGCTAAGACGTGTCTCGTTTTAATTAATTAGTTTTTAAAAACCTTCCGATCGCTCCCGCAATCTTGACTATCTTTATTAATTGATGTCATCTACCAAGGAATGCTGCCGGAGCTCATAATATTCACACATGATACAGAATGATAGTAGCCCACAAAATCGGTGCAAAGGCTTATAAAATAACTTTCCTTCCTAGTAGGACGGGAACTCGTTAACCGCCGAGTTAGTTAGAATACAAAATTAGACTGTGTGTTACTTGTCAATCTAGAATATGAATATAGTGACCTGCATCATTTTTGAAAAACTGAATACTTAGTTATCCGCCAGTGTCACAGCCTTCATCTAATCTTTTCCAGTAGCTGATGAGGCTGAGATATTTAGTAAAATTATCTTCCCTTCAAGCACCACTCCTCGTTCCAAGGACTAGATGCCGCGCCAGGTGTTGCAGGCCGTGTCGTCGTACAGGGCTGACTGAGCAGGTCCTCGAGGCTCCAGGGTCGGCTGCTGCATTTCTGAGGTCAGTCCAGAATTACATACCCTAGTCAGCATGTGCTGACCTGAGCCCCAGCGGCCTGGATCGATATTCTACATTTTACAGCTTTTAAATATTGTTGCAAAGTATTTCACTGGTTCCATCCATTCGGCTAGTGTATGTTAAAAATATTGCCTTGACAATAACAAGATTTTGATCAATAATTACTTATAAGTATTGCTTTCAAAGAGGCACTGTGTGTATCCATATGTATAAATACCTACCTATATGTATAGGTACATACCTTCCATAACTTTCTGACAAGTCTGGAATAATAAGGAAGTACTTAAGTCTTATGTATACTTATACCTTTCTTTTTAGTATATCTATTACCTAGAAATCTATGCATTATAAATTTATAGATTGAAATATTTATCTACTGATATACTCATCAGTAGCTTATGGGTCACAGTTGGTTTTCTCTCCACCATGCGATAATAAACACATCTCACAATGTTTAACTAGGTTTCAGATAGGCTCAGACTACATAATAGACGCATTTTTCCTGAAATAAAAATGACATAAATTATGTATCTAGCCTATCTGAAACCTAGTCATTTCTGCATGGTGATATTACAACTGAGGCGCGCGGGCGACTCACTCTATTTATATAGGCACCCGCACCTTGCAAATTAAAGGTGGAGAGAAAAATGGACTTTATTTAACTGTCACTGTGACCCTTATGATGCCGAACACGGAGAAAGTCGAAACGCCATATCTCACAATGTTTAACTAGGTTTCAGATAGGCTAGATACATAATATGTCATTTTTATTTCAGGAAAAATGCGTCTATTTTAATATATTAAATAAATTTCTCGTTTTTTATATAAATAGTGGGTTATTTTTATGTCTTTAACATTCATTATGGAACTGCCTGTACCAACTGAAAATCTGACCTTGTTGGAAAATGACCTAGTTGGAAAATGACGTCGATGGAATCTGACGTACTTGGAATCTGACGTTCATACCCGAAATCCACAAACAACTAAGCCAAGCTAGCTTTTAAAAAGGGGACAAAAATTACAACGGTATTATTTACCTGTATTTTAAATCGTATAGGTATTATAATTTACACTGCCAAGAACACGTGGGTCATTTATTTTTACAATATTTTTATACATGGTGTTGCAAAAGTGGTATACTAAAACGTCAATTCTAAGGGCCACTTGCAGAAACATATTAAATCTAGATTTAGTGTCAAATCTCGATTTAAGAAACGTCAGTCCATATAAATTTTGACACTAAATCGAGATTTAACACTAAATCTAGATTTAATATGTTTCTGCAAGTGGCCCTAAAAGTCATAGAGCAAATGTTGTTCAGAATGATCCCCAGAGGGGGTGACTCTCTAGGCAACTTGCCTTTTTGCAACACCCCCTAGATACTTTAGTGTATAAAACGTATAAGCATATTACGTGTAATAGACGTCCTTACTGCTGTACCATCATGAACTATTTAACTCAAAAATCAACTAAAAAAATTTAAAAATATATAAGTAGTTATTTGATTAGGGTACTGAAGAAGGCTGAGGAGAATATTGTGGTTTTCACGAAAAGAGCCATGTGGACTATTATAGATTGGCAAGTTGCTTGGCGACCCTCCTTGCGGGGTGAAAGACGCGGAGGGGACGAGGTACCCAAGACGACAGCGGGTAGCGGGAGGGTAGCGGGGAAGGGCAACGCGTGCACTGCATGTCATTGTTACGGCAGTCTCGGCCGCGCAGCCGAGGCGGCCACATGTCTTATATAGTCTGTCATAATTTGAGTGCGACCCACATGAGATCATTGATCCTGAGACCATTAGTCTTAGGATGAGTGTTGAGGCCTTTTTAATATTATCATTATATTATTATTAGGTATCTATAATTCGTCAACAAAATAACGTTAAAAACAAAAAATCGTATAATGTCTCAATATAGGGGCTTCTTGTAGAACAGCGTACCGGATCAGTCATGCTACGCGGCTAAAGGTTGGTACTGCGCAGTCAGATACGAAAAAGTAAACAACAAAGACGAAGAGTCCATATGACAGTGCGTCAGTTGTCAGTTCTTGTAACTAGGAAAGCAATCAAAATTTATGTGATTTAATGAAAGTAATTAATGAGCAAAACACAGAGAAAAATTACAAAATTGATGAAATTTTGAAAGAAAATGGTCATATCGTGCTTCGCCTACCCCCATACCGCCCGGAATTAAATCCTATTGAACTTGTGTGGCGGTACGTGAAAGGCGAGCTCGCAAGAACGTCGATTGACTCTAACTTAGATAAAGAGATAAAAGACTTAGAGTTGCTTTTCTCTAATTATTCGCCTAAAAAATGGAGAAATTGTGACGAACATGTCATAAAAAAATTAAGACGAATATTATAAATCTGATAGAGTATTTGACTATGTATTGGACAGGTATGTTATTGTTTATTTATAATTTATTGTAAATTAAACATAAATTGGTTTTTGTCTTAGATTTATAATTGAAGTTAATGAAAACGATGATGAATATGAGGATGACGACGACGATGAACAAGTTCAAACAGAGAGTGAACATGAAAGTGACATGGAAATTGATTTATAAAATACACTTTTACATAAATAAATTCAAATTGGTAGATATTCTGAAGATAAACATCCAAATTTTAATGCTGTCAAACTATAATTTTAAGCTAAATATGACTTTTACGGGAACAGTCATAGAATAAAATTTTACTTACGCTTACGTCAGAAATAGTTACAAGCTATCGCGAGATTAATCCGGGCACACTTTTCTACGTGTGTGGCATGTCGTGCTACCTCGCCCCCGCCACTTCTTTCACCCCGCAAGGAGGGTCGCCAAGTAACTTGCCGCATTATAGCTAGCTAATGATGATACAAAGGTAAAGATAAAAAAGTTTGCTATTCATAGGTAGTTAAACATGCTATACGGTATTTTTTTATAAGAATTTCGGAAGAATGTCGTACCCGACATGCAGAAATATAATAACATTTAATTGCACGCTAAATGTCTCATTCACTCATTGTGATATTAGTCCAGTCAAGGAATGAGGTGTAGAGTGCGTGAGCAGGTAACTAAGAGATTCCTTCAGAAACTTGTTCAGGGGGGTTGTTAACATACCAAATGTCCTGACTCCTAGGTGATGAGCGGGGGGGATAAAGGTACGATTTTTTGGTTTTTAGCTTATATCTCGAAAACGGTGCATTGGAGAGAAATATTTTATTCTAAAGCGACATTGGACAACATTTCATTTTCTTTACCCTATATTTTTATTAGCTATTCGGAAAGTTTATAGAAAATTAGTGGACCCGTATTTTTTTATTTTGTATATACATTAATTTTTGCATGTTATTTTTAACTTTAAAGTTAATTATTTTAAAACCGGAAGTGACTTTACATATTAGGCTCAATTTTTATTTTTGTCTATTGCCTGAGTCTCGAAAAAAACATAAATGACACTGACAAGTGACATTTAAACTTTGTTTACATGCCAACCAACAAATGGGTCATTTTCAAATGACATTGATATTTCGGATGATGGAAAGTAGGTACTTATCATGTAAAAAAAATAAGCAGAAGCATTTTTTCAACTGTGTAGGCGGTGGCATGCTCTGGGACATATTATATAGAGGTCATCTCAGGGGGGGATGCAGCAAGCCTTCACGAAGAGTACTCACGCTTAGGCCTCTCAGTACTCGGGCCCTCCCCGTGAGTAGTGGCACCGAAAGCATATGGAGCCGTGAAACCGATTGTTGCGACTCTTGAGACCATGGGTTCTACTCAACTAAACCAACCCGAAGGCGGCGACGAGGCTCGCCACCCGTCACGCCGTGTCTCTCGAGGGGGCGAAAAGTGGTTTGCGGAGGCCCGTTTGGGCACGTTTAATGTATGTGGAGGAATGGAGGATAAGGTTGATGAAGTATATGAGATGATGGATGCTAGAGGAATAGATATATTGTGTGTGAATGAGACCAAGCGAAAAGGTAAGGATACCTATTACTACACATGGCTCGTACACCGCGTATTGGTCTGGTGTAGATGTCACTGAGCGAGCATGCCAGGGTGTTGGTATTATCCTTTCCGAAAGAATGGTCAAATGTGTGAAAGGCTACGAATGTGTGAGCCCGAGACTTCTCTGGATGCGACTTAAGGTGGGATTAAGGAAGTTGTTTGTTCTGGGTGTTTACGCCCCAGACATGTCTAAAAACATATCAATCCGGGAGGAGTTTTGGGAGTCTGTAAGGGAGACCCTAATGATTTGTGAGGATAATGAGTATGTCATTATGTTAGGTGATTTTAATGGAAGAGTTGGAGTGAAAAGGACTGGCTATGAAAGTGTGCTAGGAACGTTCGGTGATGTAAGTGTGAATGAGAATGGTGTAAGCCTTCTCGAAGTATGTATGGAGAAAAAGCTTCTTGTGACAAACACATTATTTTGTCACAAGAAGATTCATAGGTATACATGGCAAAGAGGGAAAGATAGAAGTATGATCGATTTTGCGATTGTGGATGGACGAATGAAGAGCGAAGTAGTGGACACAAGGGTCTATCGGGGCAACAGCGTTGGGACGGACCATTATCTGGTAATATGCCGGATACGTGGTCTGTTCAAGGGTTGGCGTCACCGGGCACCTGTGTCTACTACTCCATTACAGCGTATAAGAGTAGAGAGACTAAGAGATGAGTGTGTGAAAGAAAAGTATATTAGTAATCTAAAAGAAAAATTTAGCGACATGAGTGCGGAAAATATGGAAGAATGGGATTTTGAATATGTGTGGGATCGAATGAAAAGAGGGTTAGTTGATGCGGCTACCGAAGTATGTGGAATAAGCAAGAAGAAGAATGACAGGAAAGGAAATACTTACTGGTGGGATGATGAAGTACGAATGATGGTGGATGCTAAGAAGAAAGCATGGCTGGATACTCTAGCTGCCAAAGCTAGTAATTGTATGAGTGTTGAGATTGAGAGAAAAGAATCTTTGTTTCGTAATTTGAAGAAGAGAGTGAAAGAAATTGTTAAAAGGAAAAAGCAGGAAAGAAAGGAGATGAATGATAAAAGATTCTCTGATAACTTTCGGGCCAATGTAAAAATGTTCTGGAAATTTGTCAGAATTGCCCGAGGGAAATCAGAGGAATCGAAGATGAATGTAGTGCGAGATGAGGATGGATGTATTCTAAACGACGAAACATTGGTTCTGAAGAGATGGAAGGAATATTTTGAGCGATTGTTTGAATGTGATGTTTCTGAGGAGGCGTCGGTGTCAAGTACATCCGATCCTTCTCAGGACAAAGAATCAGAAAGCGAGATCAGTATGGATGAAATCATGAAAGCGATGAAAAGTATGAAAGTAGGTAAGGCTGCTGGGTATGATAGAATTACAATGGAAATGCTGAGGGCGGGGGAAGGGCTAGTAGCAAGCCTGCTGTGGCTTTTCTTTAATATATGTTGGAGACGAGGTCAAGTACCAGGTGACTGGTGCAGGGCCGTTATTGTCCCACTATACAAGGGAAAGGGCTCACAGCAGGATTGCAGAAACTACCGCGGAATCAGTCTCCTCAGCATTGTCGGCAAACTCTATGCTAAAGTATTGATTGAAAGAGTTATGAAAGAAACTGAAGAAAGAATCTGGGATGTGCAAGCGGGATTTAGAAAGGGGATGGGATGCACGGACCAGGTCTTCTCCATGCGCATGGTAGCAGAGAAGTTTCTGGCTAAAAACCAGAAAGTTTTCTGCGTGTTCCTTGATTTGGAGAAGGCCTACGACACAGTGGCGAGGAATGAGTTGTGGAAAACACTGTCTATGTTCGGATTGAGCGGTGGACTAATACGAGCACTGAAATCACTTTATGTGACTTCTAGTGCTTGTGTTAGGATCAACGGGGCCTGCACGGACTGGTTCGGCATCCATAAGGGTGTACGACAGGGCTGTGTAGCGTCTCCGTGGCTATTCAATCTATTCATGGACAGTTGTTTACAAAGATTGAAAGAAGAAGAATGTGGTTTAAGTATGGGTGAGTTAGTCATCAGATGCCTTCTGTACGCCGATGATCAAGTTTTATTTGCATCATCGGCAGAGGAATTGCAACATATGGTAACTGTTATGAATGATTCTTTGAAGGAGAAAGGAATGAAAGTGAATGTGAGCAAGACGAAAGTGATGGTGTTTGAAAGAGAAGAGAGTAGAACGACGTGTGAGTTAAAAATTGATGGTGTGAATGTGGAACAAGTGGACGAGTTCGTGTATTTGGGCTCATTATTTAGTAGGGATGGAAGATGTGATAAGGATATAGAGCGAAGAGTGAATGCTGGAAATAGAGTGAATGGGGCCCTACACTCCATTGTGGCGAGTCAGGCCGTGTCAAAACAGGCACGGCTGGCAGTTCACAATGCCGTGTTGGTGCCGACATTGATGTATGGCAGTGAAAGTTGGGTATGGCAGAAGAAGCATGAAAGTAGATTAAATGCAGTAGAGATGCGCTCTCAGCGAAGTATGTTAGGTGTGACTTTGAATGACAGGTTAAGAAATAGTTTTATAAGAGAAAAGTGTGGTCTGAAAGAAGATGTAGTGACAAGAGTTGAGAAAGGAATGCTTCGGTGGTTTGGACATGTGGAAAGAATGAATGATGAAAGAGTGACAAAGGAAATATATAGAGCAAAAGTGAGTGGAAGAGTCGGGAGGGGTCGCCCTAGACGGACGTATGTCGACCAGATTGGCGACATACTGAAAAAGGGCCAATTTAAGAGTACCCGTAACCGACGAGCATGTATGCGCAGATGTATGAATGTGGAAGAAGCGAAAGAGGTGTGTCAGAATCGTGCCCAGTGGAAATCCGTAATCTCTGCCTACCCCTCTGGGATACGGGCGTGAGCGTGTATGTATGTATGTCACGATAAAACGTCAACGTCAATCAAAAATGAAAGTGACAGTTACTTTATTTTTAAATCTATGGGCTTTGATCATCAAAATGCATCGCACCTGATGCATGACGTCATCAGCACTTTTTTACTATTTTATGATTTTCTCGAAAATGATACATCCAAAAAATACAATTTTTTTTTTTTGTGGCCTTTAGAGCTAAATCTCGAAATGGTTTTCGATTTATAGCAGCTTTAGTTTTTTGAAATGTTGTCCATTCAAAATTCTACAACTTCTTTTCATTTCATTTTTTTCATTTATGAATAGATTAGGCAATATGATGCAATGTTCATGAATGTTTTGACATGAATACATTTTTCTTGTAATTTTCAACTTTTTCCAAGGGTAATAGCTCGAAAACGATAAGGAATTAGAAAAAAACATATGATATAAAAGTTTTAGATAATTTTATGAACTCCATTTCATTAGTCGAAAATATTTCTCTCCAATGCACCGTTTGTTTCCGAGATATAAGCTAAAAACAAAAAAATCGTACCTTTATCCCCCCCCCTCCTCCCTCCCGCTCATCACCTAGGAGTCAGGACTTTTGGTATGTTAACAACCTAAGCCCCCTGAACAAGTTTCTGAAGGAATCTCTTAGTTACCTGCTCACGCACTCTACACCTCATTTTGAGTCATTTATTGACTGGACTATATTGACCATTTAGCAAGCATTGCCAATATAGAGGAATAAAATTCTATTACAACATGTGTATATTGCATAAGCGACCATCTTTAAATATTACATAGCCGATTATTATAGCGATTATCGTGTAAATTTTCTATAATCTTTATACGCAAAAATTGACGCATTTTCTGTTATATATACTACAAGACTCCTGAGTGAATTTAGGACTTGTTTCTATTAATAAATAATAAATAATAATAAATAAATATGTGGGGTAAGTACTACACAAATACATAGATAGATAGATACTAAATATAAATATCAACACCCAAGACCCGAGTACAAATATCTGTGTTTAAACAAATATCTGCCCCAGCCGGGAATCGAACCCGGGACCTTCGGCTCAGTAGTCAGGGTCACTAACCACTGCGCCATTCGGTCGTCGTCGTCGTCGTCGACGACCGAATATCAATATAGTTGTTATCTCGGTTAAATAGTGATTTGAAGTTATTCTGTGCTGGCATCAAAACCATTTTACAAAAAGTGATCACCCATAAAATATACATAGAAAATTAAAATATTATATAAGAGCAATATGATCGTAAAGTGGCAGTCCAGATTATCTCAATTATTTACTATCGTTATTATACGCTTAGAAAGTGGTTCGCCCGCGACCCTATCTTGCGCGTATTTATAAATAAAATTAGGCCATTAGACTTGTAATATATCAAATGAAAACCAGTTTACACTGACATAGACACAATATTACAAGGCATACATAAATGATGATAACTATTACATGTGTGGATTGGTCCACACTCTGTGAATAAGGTGACCCAGGGGCTATTTCTGAGAAATGTTTGTGCTACGTTTTTTGTTTTCACTGTTATAATATTGTATCCATGACAAGATAATTAATCAAGTTTTTAGAAGAACACATTTAGAGTAGGCACTGACCGAGTCGAACTAGGACTAAGCATACCCTTATCGTGTAAACGCCATTTTAACAAGAAAATCATTCAGCCATACACAGTAAAGGTTGACTTATAAAATTGCTAACAGTGGCCGACAGGGCGGCGTTGCCATCACTCGGGCGGGTTGTCGAAGTAGTCTATCTTGGGTTCGGCAGCGGCAGGGGCGGGCTTGGGCTGGCTGCGCGCCGCCCACGCGTTGGTCGAAGTTAGTGTTGCCCAGCCGCTTGAAGACGGCCTGTGGACAAATGTATGGTTCATATTCTTGTATCTTTATCTTTTATTTTTATATTTGTGAACATAGCTGCGTCCAAAAATATATTCTTTACCTATAAACGGACGTCACGGTTCACAAGTGTAGACACGGCTTTACAATTTTAGGTATAGCTGAACACAAAAGAGTAGAGATTAATGTTTTTGGAACTAAACAGATTTAAACCTGGCAATAAAAAAAAACTTGTGATTTGTGGTCTGTTTCTATGGTTTGAATGTCAAACTCGCCCTGTTCCTGTATAAACAAATCGAATTTTGCTTAATTTTGGAGTTTTGTGGATTGTTGAGTTTGTTCACGAGGTGAAAATGAATAAAACCATTCGCAGCGAAGCTAGACAGATGATTTACAGCGTTTACCTACGATGTTTGGCGGAGAATGAGGCTGGAGAAGTATTAGTCAATATATACGATGTTTATGAAAGAGCAGCGTTTTATACTGGTGAGTAGGTACTTAATTTCTAACCATTAACATACATTGCTTATATTTCTTGTAAAAAAGTACTATTTTGATGTAATAGAATGCCTTTCAATGTGTATTTGTTATTCTTATAGAGGTTAGAAAATACTAGTGTCAAACGATACATGACATCAAGGTCTGGATGCTAATGTTGTTAAAACATCAGGTCTAGATACTTTTTTACTAACCCCCGACTCAAAAAGGGTATCGATAAGGTTTACAGCTGTAGGTGTCGTCGGTCTCTCCGTGTTAGAGTACCTATTGTAAAAATATGTGTAAGAATATGTAAGAATCGGTATAAATTCCCCAGACATAATAATTTACAAGTCTCTGCTTTTCTGACCAATTAAATAATTTGTTGCAGGAAAATCGGTAAACACAGTTTTAGAAGAATTGCCGGGGCACATTTGAACTTTTTCATGAGCAAGAAAAAACTGTAATAAAATATCGATGTGTGATAGCTTTTCTCCTATAGTAATTACATAATGGGATAACCAACACGTGTTTCAGTGCAAAAAAACATTATGAAATACACAATGAAATAAAAGTTCAGTTGATTTGATTTAATGAAATTCATTCAAGACTGCCCCCCTCTCCCCTACTAATTTCTTCTCTTAACATAAACCTCCCCAAAAAGTGGCATTTTATAATTAGTAAATATTTGAAACATTTCTCGTTTTGATTTTTTCTGCTAAACTATCGTGATACTTTTGTCCGTTTTCTATACTATAATAGTGTGGCCACTTTCTTAGATTGCCACGCCCTCAATGATTCTCTACTCTTTTATGTTCAGTTATAATCACGTGGCCAAATGGGCGTGGCTAACTTATTTGTCGTCTTTGTCTTTTGTATGGAAATGTGGGACAAAGAGGGCGCTTTGCTACGTCGTTTCCCCAAATGAGGTATAGCCAAATGTGTCTTGCGCAATCTGTCAACTTCATTCATCTTCTGTCTTTTGTTGAAATATTACATAGACATAGTAATACTTAAAAATACTGAAGACATCCGCGAAGAAGAACAATATCAATCATAACTTACTTGCTAGCGGCTCCGCCCGCGACGGCGGCGGCGGCGGTGCCGGCGGTGTTGGCGGGCGCGCGCAGCACGGGCCCCGGCACGCGGCGCTTGCCCGCCTCGCGAGACAGCACCTCCAGCACCGACATCGCCGGCAGCCACGACTGGAAACAAACGGTCAACAGTATAGTAAGCCGAAAAGGAGTGACTTTGCAAATCAATCTAAACAACGTTTTTTCTATGACTGTGAAAAATATCTTATTTTTATCAGCGGATTCAAACCAAAGACCCTTGTAGGTCTTATTTATCTTCACTTTATCAGCGATGGTGACGAGAGTGTGGTTGGATTCTGTCAACAGACTTGCATTTTTATGCTTACACAGTGATGTCGATTCTGAAGGAAGACATGCTAGAGCTGTCAAAACTTATTTTGTTGTGTTAGTTTTTCCCGTAAATATAATTTTTGCTAGCAAAATTTCTTGTTTGACAGCGTTAAAATTTGAATTTCTGCCTTTAGAATAGCCACCGTAACCGTAAGGGTCGTATTTACCTTCTCCCTGTCAGCGGTAGCTACCACGTTGCGGTTGGGCTCGGCGTCGTACGCGACGGACTCGCAGCCGAAGTGCTCGCACAGCTCGTGCACGAACTGCCGCTTCTGCCAGTTCATCGACGGGAACGAGTGCGAGCGGGTCTTCTGCTTCGACTGCGGAGAAGAGGAAATATTTATTTAGGTATTTATAAGTAGAATTCTGCATCAGAAATTGATTGTTGACTGCTAGATATAGACAATTTAGATTAGTGCAATTAGTTTATTAGGAACAAATATGGTGGACAGAAATGGCTAAAACACAAAATGGCCGCCTCCAATCACCTTCTTATGCATATGGCGGATCGTGGTTGTAGTAAAGTGTCTTGCGTCACAGATAAAGAAGCGATGGCGGACATGTAATTAATAAAAGTATCTTGCCTCGCAGGCTTCAAAATGGCGGACCTAAAACACAAAATGGCGGCCCCAAAATCAGCTCACTCATCTTTTTAGCCTTCTGCACGAGGTCGGTGAGCGACACGTCCCCGTATACCATCAAACATACTCTATTACACCTAGTTGTTCTATGGGAATGTAGATTGCAGATGGTGGCTGTAGTCAAGTGTCTTGCCTCGCAGAGGAACATGATCCAAAATGGCGGAACTAACACACAAAATGGCCGCCGCACTCTTCTGTTTGTATGCAAATACAGATGGCGGATGGTAGCTGTAGTAAAGTGTCTCGCCTCGCAGAGCTAAGAAGCGAAATGGCAGACGTATAACTAGTAAAAGTGTCTTGCCTCGCAGAGCAACCCTATCTAAAATGGCGGACCTATACTCAGGTCACTCACCTTCTTAGCCTTCTGCACGAGGTCGGTGAGCGCCTGGTGCACCTGCTGCGCGAAGGCGGGGTCGCGCTGCGCCCACGCGCGCGCGTGCTCGCCGTAGCGCGGCGCCAGCTTGGCCGACACGTCCGGGTTGCGGATCTGCAGCGCCAGCGCCATCTGCCGCGTGCGCTGTTCTACTCGGCAGCCGTCGTCGCATTCTAGGCTGTTGGTGAGGGGAGGGGTGGTTGGTTATGGTGAAAAGATCTTGGGTGATTCTTATAGTGTCAGTGACCAAGAAAAGAGTTAGACTAGGTTTTGTCACCGTGAAGACGGGATTAGCCATTCGGAATAGCGTCAGTCGCTAAGTAAGTGAGCACTGAGCATACTAGGATGTATGCTCAGTGCTCACTCTAGTACTTACATCAGCTATCACTCCCATAGCTAATGTGAGTACTAAAGATCTTGTCATAATGGTGATTGATGAATCCCAGGGTAATGTAAAAAATACGGCGGTAAAATTAGTTTAGGATGTTTACTTACGGTAAGTCTTAGGCCTTCTTATCACACTTTTATTATCACACAATATTTATGAGGAAACCTTTAATAAATAAATGTAATTTACCACTTGAGGCTGGCCCCGGGGCGCGACACCTCGGCCAGGTCCACGGTGCCGCCCTCCTGCATCTTGGCGGCCGCGAGCGCGCTCACCATCCTAGAGGAAAAACAATTATTATTATTATTACGTTGGAAAAAGCGGTTAAATCAGTCATTGGCTAACAGTTTGCTTATGAACGCAGACTTACTCTGAGCACAAAACTACAAACTCGGAAGTGATCTCAAAAATATTTCCCTCCTCACCCAAATAGGAGAGAGGGTAATTTCACGCGTGTAGCGAGTTCTCATTGCTCCGTATAGTAGTTTTGTGGCCCTTACGGTTTAGGGCACAGTTCACTCACTTGTTATGCAGCGCAAGCGCAGTGTTCTCATGACACGTCAACACACGGCGCAGCTATTGTCCCCGACTTAGTTGACGTTGACTCACTTGTTATGCAGCGCAGTGTTCTCATGACAAGTCGACTGCGCGGAGCGGCGTCCGCACGGGCACGTGACGGTGACGGCGCGGCGGCATGGGGTGGGCGCGGGGCAGCGCGCGGGGGGCGCGGGGGGGACGGTAGGGGGGTGGCAAGGGGCCCCGCACGGGTGCCCGCAGGACCGCGGCTCGGCGCAAGGTTGGGTGCATCTAGGGAGATGGAGAGATGAATGAATATGGTTATAAAATCAGATGCAAAAGCCTCTTAAAATAATACCCTCTGAACACTTGGTCCGACTGCTTAGTCCGACTGATCGGACCAAGTGATTTTTTTTTCCTATTGGTTCGGTTTAGGAATCGGACTATCATTACTTACCATTAATGCAAAAGCCTCTTAAAATAATAAGTAATTCTGCCTAAAACAGTGAGTTGAGGCCATTGTCGGTGTGTGTATGGTGGGATATAGATTATTCCCATTACATCTGACGTCTGACCAGCGAGCCGTAAGTCGTGCAATGGCACGTTTGCGTGTTCACCTCTTATCTCTTTTAGTACTGTATTATATTTTTATTATCTGCTTATAAATACGTTATTTATCTACACTACTGCACTGCTTACTTGGTGGTATCGCAAGGTCCCTGGTGGCAGGTCTTGATGCAAGTATGTTTGCCGCAAGGTAGCGGCTTTCCACAGGGCAGACCACAGGAGAACTCGTCTTGGGAACACGGGATCGTCTTGCGCTCCTGTTGGTGGAATATTAGGGTAAGTAATGGCTATGGTAAAAGTTAGTTGGCATTTTTCAAAAAAAATATTTTGTAGTTTTGTTACCTGGCTTATTTTATAGGTAAGTATTTTCTAACATAGGTTAAAAAATAGATAGCAAGATATTTTATAACAATAACGCAATAACTTATGCTATAAAACGGTATGGTATTCGAGGCCAGGTTGATATGGCGACCATAATACACTAAAATTCCGGCCATATTCGTTAAAAAGCTATCACTTCTAGACATCGAAAGCATATTCTTTTCACACTATCAAGATTAATAATACATAAACTGATGTCTTGATCTTTCCAGCATTTACCACATAACTAACCTCATGAGCGCCATAACACTGCTTCGTGGTAAACACGACACACGGCGGACAGTCGCCCGCGTGGCACGAGTGGTGCGCGGGCGTCCCACACGCCACCGGGGGCAGGAGCATATGACCGTTCTTCCAAAAGTACATAAAAATTACTTGCATTGACTACGTAACTAACCTCATGAGCGCCATAACACTGCTTCGTAGTAAACACAACACAGGGCGGACAGTCGCCCGCGTGGCACGAGTGGTGCGGCGGGCGTCCCACACGCCACCGGGGGCACGAGCATATGGCCGGTCTTCCAAAAGTACCTAAAAATTACTTCCATTGGCTACGTAACTAACCTCATGGGCGCCATAACACTGCTTCGTGGTAAACACGACACAGGGCGGACAGTCGCCGGCGTGGCACGAGTGGTGCGGCGGGTGGCCGCAGGGGCGCGCGCGGCGGCACGGCGCAGTACACGCCGGCGGCGGCGTCCCACACGCCACCGGGGGCAGGAGCACCTGCGCGCCGCACTCGCAACGGAGCTCCGTGAAACCTGCGGGAAAAGATGTTTTGGATACTGTCTTTGATGTAGGTATATCGGTGACTAATACTTGAACTGTAATAGGGTTTGTCACAGTAGTGAAAGGATAAGCCAATCAGATTAACAAAGTCACTGACTCCAGAGTATACAGGGTGTTGCAAAAAGGGTATACTAAGCCGAAACCATAATGTGCAGCATATTATATCTAAGGCCGAATCTGAAATCAGAATTGCAAAATTCCAGAAAAAAAATATTCATCCTCCATAGTGAAAAAAGTCACGTGACCAATTAAGTTTCTATGGAAAATGATTTTTAACCTTTTTGCAACGTATGGCCCATGACCGCTTGGCCGGGTAGATAATAATGGTGCGCGAGTACATGGGCTGGTAAACGAGTTCACAAATAGAGTAGACACGGTAGTTGCAGGACTCGGGAGGCGGAAGATATATAGAGTATTCTGGCGCTATTTGGGAGACGCCTATATGCAGCAGTGGACGATTACTGTTGAACATAAGGCTATTATGATCTTATCATTAAAGACATGGGGTGAGTCTCACTCCCCGAGGCGCGGGCAGGGCGCGCAGTGGCCGGTGTGGCAGGTCTGCTCGCAGCGGTGCTGCTGGCAGGAGTGTGTGTGTGTGTGTGTGTGTGTGTGTGTGTGTGTACACTCACCGAGGCGCGGGCAGGGCGCGCAGTGGCCGGTGTGGCAGGTCTGCTCGCAGCGGTGCTGCTGGCAGGAGTGTGTGTGTGTGTGTGTGTGTGTGCGTGTGCACTCACCGAGGCGCGGGCAGGGCGCGCAGTGGCCGGTGTGGCAGGTCTGCTCGCAGCGGTGCTGCTGGCAGGAGTGTGTGTGTGTGTGTGTGTGTGTACACTCACCGAGGCGCGGGCAGGGCGCGCAGTGGCCGGTGTGGCAGGTCTGCTCGCAGCGGTGCTGCTGGCAGGTCAGCGAGCGCCCGCACGGCAGCTGGCAGCGGTGCGACTCCAGCGCGCAGCAGAGCAAGCGGCAACGGTGGCGGCCGCACGATAGTTTCTGTGGGAGAGGCGGAAATGTAATAATTATTGATATAATAAACAAATAATAAATATTGACAGGATCTAACAGTGATTGATGAGTCAGGTTACTGCTTGTAGATATTTTCATCACCCATACCATAGCTTTAAACACGCAATTATAACGCACAGATAATAATTATAACCTAAAAGACAATGCATAAAAGCAAACTTCCGTATGAAATTCAAAGGTTAGGCTAGAATGTTGCGGGGTGCGGGAAGTATTTTCACCGGTTCAAAGCCACATCATTATTCCGAACGAATAAACCAATGGCAGTCATTACAAAAGTAATGTTGATGAATGTACAGTCGCGGTTGCACACCTCTGCAAAAAACACAGTCTACACTGAGCTATAAGGTGTCTCACCTTATTACACTTCTTCTGACAGAACACATTATCAATCATGGCGGGTAGATCTGCGCACGGCACCTCGCGGCTCGAGTGCCCGCAGCGGCACTGCAGCACCGTCGCGTCCGGGCAGCCGGGGCACTCGCCTGGGGGGGGGGCAGATTGTTAGTACAAATTAATGACCAGCGACTTGAGTAACCACAGATCAAAGGCCGATGTCCCGGGACTCATGGTGATTTGTAGCTGAATAGTTATTAGTTATGCAGGCGAGTTGGCTGTATTTAACAAATTTTTGGGATACAAAATTAAGGCAAAAGCAAAATACAGCATGCGAACATGCTTGCGACAACTGCGTCCACGTATTTTATTGTAATGCATATGCGGGATGCGAGAAAGTGGATGAGCGTGATGGAATCGTTACGTTTATGAAAGGCCATGATCGACGGGCAAGTAAAAGCTGCGGTTTTATGGCTCGTCGGTTAAATTTGCCCGTGGATCATTGAATTACCACGGTATTGCACTAACATCCAAAGGCGACAATTTTTACCGACAAGCTCTAAAACGGCGGTGTTACAAGTAGTGGAGGTTAATATAACATATAGCTAAAAAACATAGCAAGTGATTTGCTCGCAACGAATAGCATTCGCTTTATGAACGCGCAAATGCTGCTATAATTATAACGCGACGCGCCCTCGCGATCTTAGCTCGCAAAATTGGGCCGTTGCCACGACGCTACTGCTATAAAAAGCCTATGTAAAATAGCTCGCTATTTTGCGGAGCCGCGAGACGTGGCGCGCGATAACCGCGCAGGCGATATTCACTGCTTTGTAGCGTCTCGCTCTTTCAACGGTGCAACGTCGCGCGACTCGCGTGTGAGAGAGCGAGACGCTGCGAAGCTGCAAGCTTCACTACGCAATAGCGCTCCGCTATCTGCTGAAATTAGCTCCGCAGTCGCGATTTGGCAACGGCCACGGGTGGCCGCTATGTTAATTGTGCCTCGCGCAACGTTACGAATTACGATCGCGTTGTTTGTTTTGTTGCATTTGCGTGCTGTAAATAAATATTTGTAAATATACATAATAATAAATAGTTTAAATAGTAACGTATTAAAATAGGTATAGTGTTTATTTAGGTTTAGTGTAAAATTGAAAATAAATAGTGTTTGTGTAAGTGTAAATAGGTACTTTCTAACGGACACTTTGGTTCTGAGGACAATTTCGTATTTTAAATGTTTTGTGATTGTGTGTGATTGAACTTTGACTGGACAATTTACCTATCTTTACTTTACGTGTGTTTTCGTAAGTGGATGAAACATTGAAAGGATATCACTTTGTGGTTTTAAAGTGTTTTGTGTAAATAGTTATTGCAATTAAAGAACGTTTGACAATAATTCATAAAAATGAAGAGAAACAGTGATGTGCCATTATGGAAACAGTGATGTGCCATTATAGACAGTCCTAAGCCTGTAAAGTATGAAGGAAAGTTCATTGGTTTTTTCATCAATTTTTTTTTTCATAAATTTTTTTTTTTGCTCTTCAATATCGTTATAACCTAGCGGATTAAATAACCTGCTATAAATGTGTAACATAGCGTCTGTAGCGTGTTATCAAAATGTAGCCGTTTTTCCCACCACTAGTTACAAGCCCGTCGATGATGGCCTTTAGAACAACCTTTGTCCATAGGTTGCACGCGTCCCTTAGCTAGAAAGAGGCTATGTAATTCAGTATTTTTATGAGTGTTCAACACTGACCGTCGTGACACTCGACCTTGCAGAAGTGCTTGTCGCCGGCGGGCCCGCACGGCAGCGGCTTGGCGCAGATGTTGCCGCACAGCGGGATCGGGTCCGTGCACGACTTGCGGGCTCCTGGTTCTATTCTGTGGATTACAGTATTAAGGTTCAATTCAGATGCACATAGAAGGGCTTTAGGGCTCCTTAGACGTGCAGGGTAGGAAATCAAGACAAAAGACACCATTGCTTCGCCGTCACTATTCCTCAATAGTGACTTTTTACGGTCCGATTCACCTGCATAAGTAGGTAAATGCCTACGTGCTTTTATGCAACGATAGCCCATCAACGGAATGAAATCATGCTCTATTTTCATACGAGCTGGACAGAATCAAGCACATCATCGAGCAAATCTCGCGAGCAAAACCTAGGATAAAAAAATTTTTTTTTTTTCTTGTTGCATCTGCCATCAGTCGCCAGACTTTTATCAGATTTGTGGAAAGATCATTGACGTTCAGAAAAAAATTAATATAACTGAAAGAAAGAAAGAAATATTGTGTTGGCCTTCAATAATACACTACTGTAGTAATAGTAACACAAACCTCTTATTCCCGCACGGGCACGTCACCACCTGGTCGGGCGCGAGCCTGCACGGCGCGCACGGCGGCGCGTGGCACGCGGCCCGGCACACGTGTGCGCCGCACGCGAGCACGCGCGCGCACGCGGACCCGCACGACCAGTGCACGCGCGTGGCGGTGCTGGATGTGCAGGCGACGGTTTGGGGTTTGGCGGCTGGGCAGTAGCATACTGGGGAGAATGTGAGAATGTTGTTGGATAGATACATTATAATGTATTGTCTCATTAACTGCATGTTTTATGCGAGTTCCTTTAGAATTTAAAACTCACTCACATTTAATTGGAATGCCAAACGATGCGTTGTGTCGCCATCTGTTGCTACTCATTGTGTGCGTTCAAATTTGTAATGTAGAACCACGGTGATTTATCGTTACAACGCACACACAACGCTTGTGTAACATCGTTCTAAGGTGGTGAGGTACACTCGCGGTCAAAAACTATAAATAGTACCTTGATTTATAACTAACTCACGAAAAGAAAGAATAAAAAAAAAATAAGCAGTGACGGCTTCATAGTCTTAAAGATATATAACATTAACATCCCTACCTTGTGTGACAGTCTCCTGGCACTCCTCACACGGCCCCTCGTGGCAGTCCTTGCCACACTCGTGCTTGCCGCAGTTCAGCTTGCGGCGGCAGCTGCCCGCGCACAGCTGGGACAGCTTGCTACTGCAGAGCACTGAGCGGGTTTCCGCGCCACACCCGCATTGTCTGAGGGGTGAGGGGGGGATTTAGGGTTGTAGGTATGTGGTATAATACATGTATAGTTGGAGGTCTGTATGTGTATGATTAAGATGTGAAAAACTAATTTCTCCGCACTATTGCATTGTGTTATACTTCTAGCACTGTCTGCGGGGAAAGGGTTGGTTTCCAGTGAGGATTTTTGGCGGCAGTCGTTACGGTCTAGTGTAAGCTACAAAATATAAGATGACAACAACTCTGTCCCTTGTCAACCATAGAGGGTAGATACTAATGAGAAAATTAAGAGTGTGTGTTGTGTTGTGACCTTTATCTAGCTGTATGGCCTGTATGTTACTGTCATAAGTGGCTATAGCTATACTAAACCGTCCTCACTTGCTAACAATAGCCTGGCACGGCGGGCATGGCCCCTAAAGAGACCCTTATCTAGCTGTCTGTTGCTGTCATAATTTTCTGAAAGGTATAGATACTAAACCGTCCTCACTTGCTAACAGTGGCCTGGCAGGGCGGGCACGGCCCCGGGTGGCACGGCAGCGTGCAGGGGTGCACGCACGCGCGCCCCCTCCGACACGCGCCCCCGCACGTGTGTGCCGCGCCGCCGCGCACGTGCTCGGGGTTGCGGGTCGCGCCGCACATGCAGCGGTACTCGGTGGGCACCGTGCTGCTCGTGTTCTGGCAGGCGGGGCAACGCCATTTGCCTTCTGTGGGGGGAGTAAGGATTTTTTATTTATTGACAAATCAGTAACGTAAATGACCAGAGTTTGAGCTACAATATGCTACATAAATATACATAAATAGGGATTTCAAAGGTCACATTCGCATCTTCGATGGGAGGGAAAACAAACTTAACATAAAAGGCGGTCACATTCGCTACAGCTATAGAATCCGAATAATCTACGATAGTGCAGAAATTTACCACATCAGATAGAAATTCAAATGTTTTATTAGTCTTATGATGAACTTTATTTAATTAGTAGCATACACTTTTGTATATTTTCACAAAGTAAATGAATGAATAAGCAGCTTATTAGATTGACCAGGTGCAAAAGTGTACAGCAACTAAAGAAGCTGTCCATACAAATACATAAAAAAATATGAACTCATTTTTGTTACACAAAAACACAGACACTAGCACTTACCAATAACACTGCTCATAGCCCACTTCCTAATACACCTGAGATGCAGCACGTGATAGCAGTTGCCGCACGACCACACCGAGTCGGTCTGCTTGACTCGCTCGCAGCACACCAGGCATTCCAGCGTGCCCTTGTCCAGCTGCTCCGAGAGCCTCTCCCGCTGCGTTAGATCTGATGCACCTGAAGGGTAACATGTAGGGCTAGCACGGGCCGCATTTAAGACGCGACAAAAGTGTTGCATCGCGTTTACTCACATCGCGCTGCCTCAAGAGCGAGCGCGACGGAGAACTCTTGTCACGTCTTAATAGCGCCCCGTGCTACAGGGCTTGGTGGATGAAATTTTATCACTGTCCTAAGGCAATAATAGTTCAATACAGGGCTGTTAAAAAAGGAGTGCTACAACATTTTGTTCTTGATCCTGTCATAGGGCAATAATGGCTGGATACTGGACTGTTAAAAAAGTATTGCTACAAGATTTTATTCTTGATCTTTGTATGCATTACTATGCATTTCCATGGAAGGTCTTAATGATATTCAAATATCCCCTTGACTTGAATTACAAAATTAGTACCTAAATTTAAACTCACCTGCATGATCATTGTGTGCGTTGCTGTTCTTACTCTTGTTTCTCATTGGACTAGAGGCTCCTTGGACTTTACTGCCTCTCTCCTGTCCTTTGCTGGCCCTTTCCTCCCTGTATGGCATGTAGTTACTAGCATACTGTTCATCATCCATGACATTTCTCTCCGACCGTAGTCGCTGGCTACCCGCCCAGTTACGATTATTACTGAGAGGACCTTCTGACCCCTTGCTATTCCTTGGATCCTGACTCTTTCTATCTGAACTCACTGAGCTGTTATAAAAAGTGCCACCGACAAAAGAATCTTTACTTTTGCCTTTCTGATTATTACATTCAGAATTATTCCTATTATCATATCTTGACCCACTTTCCTGATTTCTATTGTCATATCTGGACCCATCATCTTGATTCCTGTAATCATACCTTGACCCACCTTCCTGATTCCTACTGTCATATCTTGACCCACCTTCCTGGTTTCTATTGTCATATCTTGACCCACCATCTTGGTTTCTACCTTCATACCTTGACCCACCTTCCTGATTTCTGTTGTCATATCTTGACCCACCCTCCTGATTTCTACCTTTATACCTTGACCCACCTTCTTGATTTCTATTGTCATATCTTGACCCACCCTCCTGATTTCTACCTTCATATCTTGACCCATTATCTTGATTTCTGTTGTCATACCTTGACCCACCTTCCTGATTTCTACTGTCATACCTAGATCCACTTTCTTGATTTTTACCATCATATTTTGACCCACCCTCCTGATTTCTATCTTTGTGTCTAGACCCACCTTTCTGATGTCTGTTATCATGTCTTGACCCATCCTCCTGATTTCGGTTTTCGTATCTGGATCCACTTTCCTGATTCCTGTAATCAGACCTAGAACCATTATCTTGGTTCCTGTAGTTATCCTGGTTTCTAGAATTTGAGTCACGGTTTCTATGACCTGTGTCCTGACTCTTAGAGTTGTAGTCTCTGTTTTTGCCATGTTGATGTTTTGAATAATAGTCTCCTTTTCTAGAGTAAGTGGAATCAGTATCTCTAGCATTAGACTCATTGTTTTTATGGTTAGTTTCATCACTAGGACTAGATTCTTTTCTAGAATTATTTTTCTTATTTGCTATGCTTGGTTCTGGAGGGTATTGGCCTGATTCAGCACTATCATAATTGTTTATTAAACTAGAATCATTATCTTGGTTTCTATTATTGGTCTTATGTTTTCCTTGGGATTGCTCACTACCACTTGGCCGGTCCCTCCAATTTTTCTCAGAACTGTTTCTATTTGTTTTGTTATTTACTCCATTTAGATGAGTTGACAGCTCAAAGGTTTTATCATTTTCAATAGGGGGCAGGACTGCAACACTTTTAGGCACAAATTCAGTGGCAGTAGGTGTGAGGGTAGATTTAAATGCAACCTCTCCCTCATATCCGTTAGCGACAGCAGGGTACTGCATCTGCGCCGCGGCCTGGTACATCTCAGCACCGCTAGACGCATTCACATGGAAGTTGTATGATTCAAGTTGTGGGGTGGCTTGCACCATGCTTGCTCCAGCAAAGCTGTTCCCCTCACTCCCAGTATAATTCTGGTATTGAACACTGTTGAAGTCATTGGAAGCTGATTGTGAGGTGCCATTGGTCTGCATCTGGGATAGAAATTGATCAAAACTAACATACTGGTTGCCTGGATTGTTTGCATAGTAATTGGGATTCTGATTGACAAATTGGGCATTAGGGTCACCGTTCCATACATTAGGTTCATGGTATTGGTTATTGTAATTATAACCGCTGTTCCACGACATGATGAACTTGTGCTGCTCCAAAATATTGTGAAATAGATAAGTAATATTGAAGTGCCAACACAAGTTTACAAATAGTTATTGTATCCGGAGAATGAGTGTGTTCCCGGTGGGTGGTGCCCACAGGCCGAAGCCCGAGGCGTTCAAATTGCCCGGCCACAAGACCTGAAAGCAATTTCTCTTCTAAATCAAGACCATTCAATTACAATGTTCCCAAGACATGAAGTCTCCAGTTTAGAAAGCAAATAACACATTTTTTCATATAACATACCTTTTAGGTGAGGATTTGCCGGCCTGGTATTAAATATAATCTGTAAGACAAATTAACCAAAAATACTAAAATAATTTGGAAATTTACAAAATCGGTGCAACTAGCCTCGACTCGATGACATCGACAGATGAATAGATGAATGTGTGGATGAATGACAGTTTGTTTGACAGAAGAAAAAAAACAAAATTGTGTACTTTATCTGTGAACCATGCAACAAAGTCCTTGGAATCACGTTACGTGTTGCGTACGTAGTGCGCAACGCACACTTTTCGAGTCAACGAGAGAGCAGCTGCTGTGGTATGTGACCTCAAGTCATGGCCCATCCAATCCTAAGTACTAAGTACCTACAATACTTATATTAAATAAAATCTGTACGACAAAATAACCAAAAATACTAAAATAATTTGGAAATTTACAAAATCGGTGCAACTAGCCTCGACTCGATGACATCGATGGATGAATAGATGAATGAATGTGTGGATGGATGACAGTTTGTTTGACAGAAGAAAAAAAAAACAAAATTGTGTACTTTATCTGTGAATCATGCAACAAAGTCCTTGGAATCACGTCAATCACGTGTTGCGAACGTACTGCGCAACGCACACTTTTCGAGTCAACGAGAGAGCAGCTGCTGTGGTATGTGACCTCAAGTCATGGCCCATCCAATCCTAAGTACTAAGTACCTACAATACTTGTCCAGAAAATCCAGACCATCTTTAAGGAAGGAAACATACCTCGACACGTATGTTTTCGCCTTTAGAAGTGCAATTTTACTGACCTACTAACCCCAAGCAGGCAGAACCTGTGTTATGGGTATCAGACAGCATATATATCTACACAACTACTTTTTGCAACACCCTGTATATTAGTGGATTGTCCATTTCTCCGGCACTGCTGTTACAGACATGTCGCTGTAACGATGCCGCTAAGGAAGTATTGATTATTTTATTTTATTATTATTATAACGCATGTAATTAAATTAAATTTATAATCTGAAATTATTATTATTATTCTTATTTTTTTTTAAATATTGTATTTAATCCTGAATTTATTTATTAATTTGATTTATGATAAATTGTACTTATGTTAATTCTTGTGCTCGTTGTTAATTGTATTGTTTTTTTTTTGTTTATTGAATTTTATGACATGTACTGAATAACTGAATATGGATCAAGTTATCTGAAATAAATGAATTTAATTTAATTAATAATTATAGTGACACCACATTCGTATGAAGATCATTGTAGAGATCTGACATACTAGCGCCATCTATGGTTTAGTTCTTTCTTTTTTATGAGCTGTCAGAAAACCTCCCATTCACACAACACAACACACACAATCCCAGGGGTGATTGGAAAAAACTTATTATTAGACTGAGTATTTTTAATTTCGTTATTTAAAATTCTTTTAATAGAAGAAGATGCCACCGCCAGCGGGTTGCCGGCTGTATCCAGGATTTGTCTGAGAAGAATGCACCCCAGAGTTCATCAGCTTAACACTGAATGGTGATCGTCGCTCTATGATGCCACCTCTCTTTACAGGATGACCCTGAAATTAAATATATTTTCAGAAGAAAGCAGCGTCATAATTTTTTATAACAAGAAAAAGGTACATAACTATTAGATACGAAATTATAGCTATTCTAAGTGCCGACTACAAGATGTTTTATCGCATAGATATTGAGTCCATCCATACCAAGTAGGTACCAATACCTACTATGAAAATGTTATGGACTAGGTACCTACTTTTGCGTTTTCGTGAACTTTGCATGGAAATTTATGCACAAATTCGGAGTAGGTAGATATGAGGTAGGTATAATTCATGAAGTCTTTTTAATGACCATTATAGTTAGTGAGATGTTAATGCTAATGATGATTTCATAATCATTATACCTATGCAATAATAATACTAACTAGTTACTGGGATGGGTTTCCTCACAGTTTTTTGAAGAAATGAATTAAATGAAACACATCAACAACTATAGAGCTCCCACTATGTTATTGTATTCTTGACGTTTCCTTATGTCTAGTTTACTAGAGTTGGTTTTCCTTTGCAGTCATCAAATATGTATGGGATTTCGAATGTCAAGAAATCAATAATATAATCGACAGAGTATAACTCAACGCAACAGTGTAGTATGAAGGTTTTACTAGCGCCATCAATGAATAGGTAATTTAGTTTTTTTTAATTGGCTTACATTTAGATGATTCACCACCTACTTACAACAACCGCTATGTTTTAAAAATCAGTACGTTAACAAATAGTTATTGACGATATAGAAATACAGTAAGTAAGTATACCAAATATTCTGGAAAATCTGGCATAGATCTGAACTTCATCGCGCCGCCACCGTGTAACTGTTTTTGGTTACCCTTACGGTGGCCCATTTGTTTCGTTTGTGATTGCGAGGATTTCATCTATAAAAAATCTTATAAGTTATAACTACTTACTAAGATTTTCCACGGTTTAAGTCCAACAGTAATTTCTTCCAACACTAACTAATATTGGTCAACACTAATTTGGTCCAAACCGAATATTGGCCAACACTAATTTAGTCCAACATGAAATAAATAATTTATAGATATTCTTATTTGTCCGAAGGACGAACCGTCCATCTAGTAATCATAGAGTTATTAATATCTAGTAATTATCGTTGATCTTACCATAGGCATAAAGTTAGCACCAGCAGTGGCTGGGCGGTCGATGTTCACGTTACGCAGCTGCCGCCTCGTTATGCAGCCATGTGTTTCTGGTTGTAAATATAGATCTACTTTATCAGGAAAAAACTCTGTAGTATGGTTATAAGTCGCTTCCAACATAAAGTCTAAGCTATCTTGTGGCACACTGAAATGATATTTTAAAAGGGTGGATTAATGATAATTCCTCCACTAGAGATACCCGTATTCTAAACATGAAATCGCTGAGCCATTTCAGTGTGAGTTACTAACACTACACTCTTTGCCCCTGGAAAATGGTATAACTCGAAAGGTGTATACGCAAATTTATGGAGCAGGGGAGTCGCCACCTAGTGGCACTCATGCTGCACTATCCCCGGGCCCTACAACATTGTGGGTAGTGTACACTAGGACCCAGTAGTTACTCACCTGAATTGTTTGAAGAAACTCATTTTTCTAATGCTTGCTAAAGTATGGTGAGAAAAAAGTCGTTCCCCGGTAGATGCTGAATGCTTATCGTCTGTTGCCATCACAATATTTTTGGTGAATTCACCTTCGTTGGTCATATCCGGCAGTAAGTCGGTGTTTCTAACTTGCTTTACTGCCATAATGGTTGTGTATACTGTATAGCCAAATATGGTTTGAAAAACTATAATATCATAAATCTTATATTTTATATATGTCAATGAGTTTAGGTGTTTAGAAATGAGTGCTCGGAACAAATTTATAATAATATCTTAGCAACCAGTCTGGCGAAAGACAGTCTGGAAAAAAATAAGTATGGAACGCAGTGTTCTTTTCTCTATGTTAGCAACCATTAGCAACAACTCACAGAGAAAAAACACTATACAACGTATCTTAGCAACGTAAGCTAGTAATGTTCAGATCTCAGAATAATATTTTTTTTATTCAAGTCTATGGATTTCAGTTGTGAAGTCAGAGTAGGCCTACGGAAATCGTCATGGTAGTTTTTAATTATTTGGAACTGGCAATCATTGTATGATTTCCGGATCCGCCATCTAACGACAGACGCCATTTTTCTAATATAGCCATTTTATTTCTGGGAGCTTGACAGCGTGTTGCAAAGAAATATTTGTGACGCCATTTTGTGCTTTGTGCTATTCATTTCTATCAAGCCGCTAGAAGTGGCATTATTCATATTTTCTGTGTGATTTTCTATTTAAATTAACCAAAATGAGTTACGGTAGACCGCCGCCCCGTATTGACGGGATGGTGTCGTTGAAAGTGGACAACCTGACCTATCGTACTACTCCGGAAGATTTACGACGAGTCTTTGAAAGATGTGGTGAAGTTGGAGATATTTACATTCCCAGGGACCGATACACTAGAGAAAGCCGTGGTTTTGCTTTTGTCCGGTAAGTAATTAAGACCATGCTACGTTCTGATGTGATGGCTACCTGCCGGCTTCAGGTTATTAACCTACGTTGTTTGGGCAGATTCTACGATCGCCGTGACGCCGAGGAGGCCTTGGACTCGCTGGACGGTCGGATGCTGGACGGCAGAGAGCTGCGAGTGCAGATGGCGCGCTACGGACGTCCCTCTTCACCATACAGAAGCCGGTAAGTTAAATGCTACCCTATATTTTTTATTCGTAAATACCAGTTTCACACGAAACACGTAAGAAATGCTAAAGAAAATACCATGCTATCCATTGTTAATTATTGAGTAACATTTTTTGAAAGTTAATGATTTGAAATTTTCTGAATATTTACTGTTGTGTTGCAGCAAGTCCCGTCATGGATCCAGGTCCCGCTCACGCTCCCGCTCGCGCCGTCGCTCCTACTCCAAGTCGAGGTCTCGTTCCCGCTCCCGGTCCCGCTCGGACTCGAAGAGCTCCCGCGGACGTTCTCGCTCCCGCAGCCGCTCCAGGTCCCGCTCTCGCCATTGATGTGCCGAGTGAGTTCATGCTTCATTTATTATAACCTAGAACTCAGTTGAAAAATAAAATAATGCTGTTTCACAGAATTATTGAAACAAAGGATGTCAGAAATATTGTTATAATTATTACAAAAGAACTTAAAATTGTTGGTGTTTAAAGTCATAGAAAAGACTATTATTACTTCAGCACTATTTTATTTTAACCTTCTGATTTTTTGTTACAGGGTAGAGATGGTACCGGTGGTGTCCTGATGAGCTGAGCTGACCTAAGAGCTGCCAGCCTTCAGGCCAGGTACTATGCTACTTCACCTTACTATCTAAGACCCTACACAGACCTTGCTATGATCGCCATAGTGGATTTCAATGTAATAGTTTATTTAAGTTTTTTAATCAACTAAGCCTTTTGTGTAACTCAATCAACAAAATTTGATTTCTTTAGCTGTAACATGTTAAACCTAGACACCAGGATTGTAAATTTCACATGAATAAAATGTGATGCTAATTTAGTGATGTAAGATAGTAAAGTCACTATATTGGAAATGTTGTATTGAAATTTAATCAATTCTAATTGTAGCAATTTAATTAGAATTACTGTGTGCAAACTTTGCACTAGTTGTGGGTCTGCACATAACTGTACTTTCAGGTTTAGCCACTAAATTGTAGAAGATTAATGTTCCACCAAAATTGGGCATTCATAATTTGGGACTACTACAGGATCTGGTAAAATTATAATCTGACTACATATTTTTTCGGTTTCTGGCAGTGAAGGAAAGACTTAGGACATTAAACAGCATGAGTATATCTAAGATATTCATAAATTAATGGTCTATTTGTTTAGCACCTCTGTCAAAAGAAGTTTATTTTAAGATCCAATCTAATATTCTAGATTAGCACTAGTGTAAGCTACGTCATGATGTGTAATATTAATGTAACTGTTGGTATGCTCAGGGCGAGGCGTGCGCGGGGCGCGGGCGGCGGGGAGGGGGGTGCGGTGTGCTGACAACTGCTGTATGCTGTTGTGGCCGTTCCTAAGTTATGAGTATTTACTATTTTTTGACAGAGACACGTATTTTGTCGCACATGTTGGTGGGACTCTGTGCCTTACTATCATTATTAATTCTAGATACATACATTTTCATATTTTAATTCAACTAAGTACACATGACTCAATATAAACATTCACAGTCATAGACTGATAGCAGAGCAATAGTTTTCAAAGTAATACCAGGATGGCCACAGCTGATGCAGATTGTGGCAGGCAGAAGGACAGTCCTAAACTAATACGAGCTTTGTTTTGGCAGGCCGGTGCTGCTGGCCTGTTTGCTGATGCTGAGCCTGAGCTGTATGCTGTGTTTCCAGGTAGCTGACCAACTGGCTGGGGCACTTGGTAACCTTGTCGACACCCTCCCACGCCCTGACTAATTACATAGTTTGTTTGTGAAATTTTGCCTTGCAGAAAATGTTTTCATGCCCCAATGGGCAAAAATATTTTCTTCAAGTCACTCCGGTGAGACAATCCAGTTAAGATTATGAACTGTGTTTCATAAAGAACAAATATATAACTGGACTGTCTCATTTGTTTTAGATATTTAGTAGTTTCATCATGATTGTTTATTTTGAATGGACCACCCTCAAAGTAAATATAGGACAGCAAGAAAGAAGAAATACAACATTGGACACCTGGCACTGGATATTGTGAAAGTAACTTCTTCATAATAATAAACATAGTTACACATTTTTCTGTTTTTTATTTCTTTACACAAAACATTCTTATAGAAGTCAGAAATATTCCAAGTTAGGTTGGATTTGAAGATAGCTTAGTCATTCCAAGTTCATAGAATCAAGACTTCATCCTACAATGGTGTTGGCTCCTCTCAGCTGCAAATAACCGGCTGTTATGTCCATGGGCAAACTTCTGACAGTAGCAAATTCATCTGCATTGCTGTAATATAGCTTGGAATGCCTGTCTATGTATGGCGCTGGTAATCCAGAGATATCAGAATATTTCTTTGTTGGCTTGAATGTTGGTGGTGCATTGATGGAGTAATCTAGAAAAAGTACGATAAAATGAGAGCTTTGTTTTGTCAGATTAAATATACAGAGAGTAAACGAATGAGTATACAACTTACATAAAACAGCATCATTAGGCCACGGTAAAGCTCTTTCAGCTGTCGTTATTTGTTTTAAATTCCGCCACATGCGCTTTTTACAACCACTCTTAACCAAGAATTTGTTTTCTGCTTTAAAACACTTTTTTTCTGTTTCTGCCGTCATCTCTTTTCTATAATTATAATCTTGCTTTTACGTAAAATTGTGAAATTCAATTTTATTTCATGAAAGTAAATAAACAATAGCCTATGCCTAAAACCATAGACCTAATTTGACTTTGACAGTAGAATGTACTCTGTGATTAGTTGATGGCGTGCTCAGAATAATAACAGCTTCGCTTCAGCTGAAAAAGAAGACTCCAAGGAAAGTACTTGGACGTTGCACGACAAAAGTTTTTCATAATGACCCCATGAGTCCATTTCAGCTTGTCCTGAGTCAACTTTTTTTGACAATGTTCCTTTCTTCCGTTGCCGCGTTGTAGTGATTCTGATCCGATTTATTTATTATTCTGAGTACGGTGACGTATCGTTTTCACCCCAGAATAGTTTTTAATCTTATGCTTAGCACGTGGACGTCAACTAAACGTCAAATCTTTTAAGGTTATGCTTTTGCATTGTGTTGGGTTTATCATAATTTTAAATGTGGTGAATATTAGTTAAATAATGGATATCGTTAATGAGATATTAGAAAGAGAGCAGAAGAAGGCGGAGAAGTATAAACCAATCACAGTTGAAAAGCATTTAGAACTAGAATTCGACATAGGAACACTCTTAGCTTCGGACACAAATGATTTGGACACAAAAGCACTGAGGTAAATAGGAATTACGTTTCAAACATTACTACTTATTGAGTCTCTAATTAAGTAAAACCTAATGATACATATTTTGTCCTTTAGATCAAACAAAGATGAATATTTGCAAGCTCTGTCCAGAGATAACACACAGTTGCTACTCAACAAAATCTGGGAACTACCCACGGAGAGACTCGACGAAGCCATTGTGGTGAGGCTGCCCGCGCCGAAGACCGTTCTCCCGCGGTCTAAGCCGGTGCCGAAGCCCAAACCCCTCACCAAATGGCAAGAGTTTGCTAAAGCTAAAGGGATCACAAAGAAAAAGAAGGACAAACTTCACTGGGATGAAGCTTTACAGAAATGGGTGCCTTTGTATGGGTGAGTTTACAAGCTGGTTAATTTATTATTACTTGTCATTAATTAATTACTTCTAAGTATTCATACAAAGCAATTTCACTGTACATTTCTTCTTTTTTTTTCAATTTCAATTCAAAAATATTTTATTCATGTGAAGCTTACGACTAAGGTACATGCTTATGAGCCCCAAGCTAGAATGTAGCTTATGTGGGCAAACGCTCATATCAAGTTTGAATGTTATTGTAATCCTTAGGTAATTTTAACAGTTAAATTATGTTCTATCTACACATGGTCTCCAAAATATTGTAAGAGTTTTTAGTTTCCAAATAAAATAAATCATTTTTCTCTAATAATTTTATGCTGAGTGTATTTCATAAACTAATTTAATTTCAGTTTCAAGAAGGCAGCTGCAGAAAAAGAAAAGAACTGGGTTATTGAAGTGCCTGGCAATGCTGATCCTATGACAGACATGTTTGAGAAGAAAGCGAGTGAAAAGTCAGAGAAAGTTGCCAAGAATGAGCTGCAGAGGCTCAAGAACATTGCCAGATCTAGGAAAGTGAAGATACCAAGAGTGGGGCTGCCAGTCACCTCTGACAAGGCTTCTGCATCACAGGTATTTTATTTACATATATTTTAATTAACAGTCACACTAAGATAAAAGTTGCAGGTTCATACATTCCTTTATACATATTATGTAAGTACTATATGGTACTTTAATTGATCAAGTCATTAGTATTTCTAACAAACACCTTAAAAATTCACAGCTAAATACTGCAGCAATAGTGGCCAAGGCATCCACAGCTTCACTTGGAAAGTTCCAAGACAAATTACCAAAAGAGAAGGAAGCCAGAGGGAAGGGTATTCATGAACTGATACCGGGGAAAGAACGCAAGAGGAAGGCGCCCATACCCAACTCTACAGTGGAGAAAGAAAATAACTTGAACCTACTTGACAGAATCCTGAACAAGAGACCCAAAATTGACTTGGACAAGGCAGTCAACCAGCACATTCACCATGAGCAAGTCGAGTAAGTAGCATTCTTGTTTTTTTGCAGAATAGGAACTCATTTCTCTCTTATACTTGCATAATGATAAAACCTAAATGAAATGCAAAATTAAGTTCAATGCTAATTAACATAAAGAGAATACTAAATAGCTATCTCTTCTTCCAGGAGGTCAAATGAAAAGAAGAACTTCAAACCTTCCAAAGGCAAAGGCAAGGGGAAGGGCAATGCCAGCAACTTCTCTGCCAAGAAGCCAAAGGCCGGCAAGGGTCAGCGGAATCCCGGCAAGACCAGTCAGGGACGGAAGAGGAGATAAGAGTAATATACTCTATTTTTTTCTTTATTTACCCCCCACAATACAGTCTGTTATCCTACATCTATCTTGTTTCATTTACTGGCAGTTTCGAAGAGCAGGCACTTACATTGGAAAGTTGGTTAAGATTACGTATTTACGTCACAAGTAGTCTTGCCTTTATTACTGTCTTCAGGTAACAGATTAATCACATCTTTACTCTTGATATAAAAGTCGTGTTCATCTAGATTACTTCCCATAATGACATTATGATAATGTACTTGGTAAAAATCGTGCAATAGGGTATAGAAGCAGGTTTTCAGTGAAACAATCTATGTCTTCATGACTTTTTATTTTAACATATTATAGAATACATACATAATACATGTAAACAATGTTGGTTTTCTAATATGATACACTGCATTTGTGTTTTTTAGTTGATTTAGTATATCTAATAAATACATTTATATAATTTATTGCAGTTTTCTAATAGCTATAAATAACTTTAAAATGTTGAGAATACGAATATGAATATAATCTACAATGCTATAACAATTTCAGATTAATAATTGTCTTAGGAGGAGATTGGGAATCTAATACTGTAAATTTTGAACACTTTAATAATTCATATCCTATTTGGCACATTCTAATTATTTAAAAGCCACAAAGTTAGGTAAAGCTACGATGGAAGCATCTACACTACACATTAATATTGCTAAATAAATTACTAAGGGACTGTCTGTTGGAAAGTTAGAAAATAAAGCCATTTACCACTACCGAAGCTTTGGTACTTAAACGTAAATAAGCTTTATCGAAGTCAGAAAAACTCTATGTAGATATTATATTATGTATACATAATATCTACAGATTTATGTATGTGTAAATCCATAGGACTATACACTACTGCTCACCTAAATGAAATTGTCCTATGGGAAACATTAAACCACCATTGTCATAATATAATTAAAATGCATTAGGTATAATACAAATTAATATTTAAAACCTGCATAAAACAGTCCCATATATTTTACCAACTATAACAAATTTACTACTTAGTTAAACCTACAATAACCACCGTCAAATCTTTCTAATTGTTTACCTAAATTATTGTTCCTAAGTTCCTAGTTCCAAGTGAGAAAAATAGTTTTAAACCGTATTCATTTTTGCTTTGTAGGAAAATATATATTTTTATAAATGTTTCATTTTATATTTTGGTTGAAATATAAAAAAATACTTAAATGAAATTATTATGGCTACCTACCACCCTGTATTTATATGGATTATTGATATCTAATTTCAATGATTTTTATTTCTTATTTATTAAATGGTAAGCTCTATATTATATTTATTGTTCTTTCGGATTAAACATGTGAATATTCCAAGTCTAGAGTTTTTATAGAGCTATAGTTAAAGGAACCTTAGGAAGGTATGGCCAACTGCTCTTATATATTATTGTAATGAGATTTCTAAATTTCTTATTGTGTTAGTAGGTTTCCAGTTTTACAATTAGCTCTCGTTTATCTTTCCATTGTTAATGTATAAATTAGAAGCTCTTACATAATACAAGTAAATGTATTCATTACCTACATTAGGGATAGGAGATCAATTTAGGGAATAGCAAAGTTTAGTTTATCTAACATCTACATTATTATAACATTAACAGTGTAAATAAATCACTACTTATGAAGGCTACGTAGTACACAATTTACTTACATAATATCTATTAAGTAAATATAATGTGGATGCCTTCATTGAGATATTGCAAATCTTACACATAACTACATTCATTTATTTTTAAAGACAGTTTGTTTAGTACAAGTCTAGCTGGTAATAGACTTGCATGATCATGGCAGGATCCTTTTTTACCCGACTGCCGAAGGAGGAGGGTAATGTTTTTATAGGGTAGCAAAGTTTACAAGTGCATTCCCAAAAATACAATATTCTCTCACATAACTCATGATCTTGTATTCACAATAGCCCACCATGATCTTCAAATTACATTATTATACATATTATGTAAGTTTTATGATTTCATTTAGCAGTTAACATATTTTTTTAGTAATTACAAGTACTAATAAGTCTCTAAAACATTTAGGACATCTTTAGTGATGACCAGATCATGGAGCAGGATTTCGATATCACAGTCTTTTTAATTGCATTCTATTCTTTGAGAACGGATGCACTTCTTACACACTGTATAAATGTCAGACTCCGCACTATGTTTGCTTTTGTTGTGGCAGACAATGTGGACTAGCTTCAGATTCTCCCTCGTGAATATTTGAAGATAGTACCTGTCTGCTACTATTCCACCTACACTGACTTGTTTACTGCAGTGGATACAGCTGAGGGTTCCACTCATGATCTGGCTGATGGCTTGGAGTATTTTCGGTATAATTGACCTGGACAGCTCAATCCTGTGGTCAAGGTTCCATGTTTGGAATATGATCCGTTCCTCTCTGCTCCTGTAGGGGTTGATGACATGGTCTCCCTCATATGTGCACTTCGCTTCATTCCAGAGTCCACCACACTCAAATAACCCCGTGTTCTTGCAAAGCCTCATATCTTCATCAGCTTTTCTGTTGAAGTAGCTTTCGTTGTACTTGTTTGACTCTAGGAGAGTTCGTAGGTCAGTTAGGAACTGGTCTATTAGCTTCTTTCCAAGGCCATTTTTTGAATGCACATACAAGTCTGATGCCTGAAGTGCAGATTTGGTTTTGTAGTAGTAACCTCTCATTCTTTCTTTCACCCTTTTTGACATGGAATGTTCTTTGCTTTTCTCAGATGGTTCTAAACCTAGAAATAAATGTGAGATTTCAGTTAACAATAGGTACTGTTCTTCTTTGTCTATCCTATAGTTATATATATGCTTGCCCTATGTATAAAGTGAGGAGAGTAAGATTTGATGAAAGATGATTTTTGATTAACATTAAGTAATTAATTACAAATAAATTAAGAAAAGTCTGGTAAGTACCTTGAAACCAGTCGGGGTCCTGGGCTCTCTCGCTGAGCATGGTGCGTGCGTCGTCGGCCGCCGCGATGTAGCGCTGGAAAACCTTGAACTTCTCCCGGATATCAGTGCTAAGGAACTCCTGAGCAGCCTTCCCAGAATCGATGAACTCCCGTTTTGTCGATCGAATCATATTATAGTAGTAGTCAAAGTCTGAAATTAGAGTAAGTATGCTGATTAACGTTTTGGTTTGTTCAATTTTACAAGGAGCTATGGTATTCTTCATTCTGTGTTACATTTTAATACAGTCAGTCTACTCAAGAATATGTATAAATTTATTTATTTATTTATAAATAAATAAATAAATAAATAAATGAAGGCCCATGATTTATTGAATGTTTTGAAATGGTGGATCTGCATAAAGGCTCCTACTAGTAGACTTAACAACTATTATAGCTGACTACAAGATAGGTTTCAAACCCATCTTTCATAACAGCATAGAGTTAATAATACCATTATCATGGATGAGTTATTTGTAAGTACCTACCATGTCAGAACAAAGTAGGCTTTTGTTTTGTTTAATTACAGGTCTAATAGATAAGGCTGGATACGTACCTACTTAGTTGTTGAGCGTTAGTAATAAAATTTAGAAACTCATTGATTGCCAATCAGTGCAACCTAGACATACCAGTTACCATTTTTTCCTCATTCTTGAGCAGCACGAGCAGCGTCTGCGGCGGTAGCGTGGCCAGGTACTCGTCGTCCTGCACCGCCGTGCCGTCCTCAGCCACGCACAGGCGGTAGTCACAGCAGTTGGCATTGACCTGGAAACCGCCAAGCGAAATTAGGTCAAGGTACAACACTATTCCGGAATATAGGCCAAGGTAACTGGGCCAAACAGCCTACGACTTACAGGATTAACTGTAAAAATACGCCTTTTAAAGCGTGTAGGGACAAAGGGAATGAGTTTGTTTAATAAATAAGTAAAGACACTTACCCCTAACTTTTTACATGACTTCTCGATCAACTCTTCCAGATTTTCGGCGGCAACTCCGATCTTTTTCTGTCTGTCGACGTCGGTAACTTTGTATCCCTTTTTCATGTTTAATCACTTTGATAAACTAATCACCTCACAAAAACTTGAGCAAAACAAAGAAACAATAAGATTAAAATAGTCTACGGAGACAACTCGCTTTTCTTTTCTGTCGATGCACTTGAAATTATGACAGGTCCTCCCACAAGTCCCACAGAACCTCCCTCATCCCTCTTCCCAAGTTCCCACCCTCACCCCACCTACTTCCGGGAGGTAAACAAGCACCGTCTCCAAGCTTTAACAATTTAAACTTTATCGTAAAATACATAAAGCCCATTTTACCTTGTGAGGTTAACAAAGACTTTCGAAATCACCCCCCATATAGGTGCGTTCAATAATATATTTTCACATCGAGATTTCTTTTATAAAAAGAGGAGAGACACACCTTGATTAAACTTACTTTATAGATTTACGAGCCTTTGATTTAGCTTAGTTTATAGATTTACGTGATTTACGAGCCATTTTTAGATTAAAGTAGACCAAACACTAGTTTCACCGCACCACCTAATAGCTGTCCATAATCCGTGTTCCGAGGGTAAGCCAAAAGATTATTGATTTGCGGTTTGACAATCAGCTGACGACGGTGACGTTATGAAAACAAAAAGGCGGCAAAATCTTAACGGCACTGTAATATAAGTTTATCAATTAAATTAAATAGTGTATAAAATTACCAGTATACGTGTTTAGATCCAGTTCCTCATGTGTAAATAACATAATCGTCTGCTAAATAGCTCTATACATTATTGTGAAATCGCCATAGTTCCGGATTAGTTCAAAATTCTATACAAATTACAATCTAAACGGTCGCCATGAAACGAGGTGCTTTGATTGTAATTGAAGGTATCGACAGGACCGGAAAGTCTACACAATGTAAAGCTCTTGGTAAGCCACTTTTTCCTTTCTACGAAACATTTAGGTTAACATTACTTTAACAATTATGGTGTAACAGGTAGAGGAAGGTAGAGGTTATGTTTATGATAATAAGTTTGATACACACCTTTATAAGAAATATTCTAATCACACTTTGTGATGATTATCATTGACTCCAGTACAGTAGTATAGCTCTCGTGTTTGTCACTGAAATAATGAAGAAGAATTAACTAGTTTTATTAAACAACAACACTCGCAGAATCCCATGCTTCAAATTCTTATAAGTATTTGTATTAAAGCTAAACTACGAAGTTGTAAGATAGGCTACCAGCCGATTCCCTGATACTAATACCTCAATATAACATGAAAACTCATTGATGTTTTTCACATTTTCAGTGGATAACTTACAAAAGAAACAAGTACCAGCAGAGTATGCCAACTTCCCTGCTAGAAACACAGAGATTGGAAAAGTTATTAATAGCTACTTGACATCTTCAGTAAGTTAATATTTATTTAAATCTAAGATAAGAAGATTTATTTAGGCTAAGCTAAGCTAAGTACTTATAAGTTTTTAGACTTCATATTGTTTTGTGTGCTTTTTCCTTTACTCCAATCTGGGCCGTTCATGATCTGAGATATTCATTGGTATTAACATTTATTATTTGTAATAGTAATAAAGAAACTGTGAAATATTTCTAAAGTAGAGCACTAGTAAATTGTTCGCTATACAGTTACCATTCCATTACAGAAAGACTTGCCCGATGAAGCCATCCACCTTCTGTTCTCAGCGAACCGCTGGGAAAGAGCTCAGAGTATAGTGGACACTCTAGAACGAGGCATCAGTGTTGTTGTGGACAGATACTGCTACTCTGGAGTTGCATTTACTGCTGCAAAAGGTACCTATTAAGAGTTTTCAATGATGTTGTTTTTATGAATTCTATAAGCTAAGCAAAAATGGAGACACAATACTATCAATATTAGTCACTTGAGAGAAGAAAATTGAACACGATTCTGATCACGCCTATGCATTTAATCATGTAGCGGGTTCAAATAAAAACAGAATAATGTACCAGGAAGTTTGGTCAAGTTATGCATCAAACTCTATCTTCTACCAAGCTTCTTATGCCAACCAAATTCATCTCAATTTTTGTAATTTTGTAATGGATTTACTTACTATATTTTCCAGGGTTGGACATCAACTGGTGCAAGGCTCCGGACGCCGGCCTGCCGCGCCCCGACCGCGTGTTTTTCCTCACAATGCCTTTAGAATGTGTTAAACAGAGGAAAGGATTTGGTGATGAAAGGTATCTATTGCAAATCGGTACTTGATATAATTATTATTATTAGAAATGGAAAAATGAGTTTGTTCTTCAAGGATAGAGGCATAGTGCCAAAGTTAATAGAATTCTATTGCTCATAACTTGTTTTTGTTCCAGGTACGAAGTGTTGGATTTCCAAAAGAAAGTCTCTCAAACATATGAGAGTCTGAAGGAAGATAACTGGCTTGTCCTGGATGCTAGCAGGTGAGGTAGCATACTTTTATGAGGTTTCAAAAAGTGCAAAACCAAAAATATAACAAATTTCTCTGGTCAGGGTCGCCAGAAATGAGCTCCTCTATACATTCATATCCATTTTATTATGGCTATGATTGAGTTTGAGTTTGCAGCTACCATGTGCCTCTTTATCGATCATATGTAATTCTTTTTCTACAACCATTCCATTCTCAAATATCTTCACTACTTTGTGACATTTCGAATTATTGCTAAGATTTTAACATGTACATTATTTTTTTCTAGGCCTATAGATGTAATTGAAAAGCAACTTCTAGAAGAATCACTAAATGTAGTAAACAGCATTGAAACGAAACCTATTGGAAAGATATGGAAGCAATAATAAATATCTACGCCATTTATATCAAGAGTATGAAATACCAATGTTATAATAATTAATCAATTAATAATCGAGTGTGAATTATGTGAAAATATGTACAAGATTTATACTTAATAACTATAATACTGTCTGAAAAAGTTTAGGATTAGGAATTACATGTGATAGTTTACTATAATTACTATCTTAAGATTTTCGTATTATGGTTCAAGGTGATAATAATTATGCATAAGAGTTATACACTCGCGAGCAACCAAATCGACTCAAGCCTTGACGGCGCAAACATACATTAATACAAGTAAAATTATGAATAGAAATAATAAAAATGATATGTCATTTAAAAGCTTAAGATGTCAGCTTTAATTTGATATCATTATTATTGAAATCCATTCATCATTTTTGAAATAAATGATGTCTGAACGCAATTGTAGGAAAAACGGGAATTTAGGAAAAAAGGGTATGGGTATCGTATTATACAAATTAAACAAAAAATGTTAAGATAAAAATTTATTTATTTAAATCAATACTTTGTATTGCCCCCTCTTGCCCTAATTACAGCCTGCAGCCTGTTTCTCATAGACCTTATCAACTTTTTGACAGTTTCCTGAGGAATGCCGTCCCACTCCTCTAATAAAGCTGTCTTCAGCTCGTCCACGCTTGCAGGGACTGGATTCCTGGCCCGAACTCTTCTTTTGAGCTCGTCCCATAAGTGTTCGATGGGATTCAGGTCAGGACTGAGCGCAGGCCAGTCCATCGTGCGCAATTCCTTCTCTCTCAGAAACTGCCGACTGACTCGTGCCGTGTGGCAGCGGGCATTGTCGTGCATTAGCACGAAGTCTTCACCGACAAATTCTGCATAGGGCACAACATGACCGAGTAGAATGTCGGTGATGTACCGATCAGCTGTTAACCCGCCTCCTCGGCCGCCTCCAGGCACGAAAACAAGTGCGGTTTTTCCCTCTAGAGAAATACCAGCCCACATCATGCAGGAACCGCCGCCATATGCTACTGTTTCAGCGAAACAACATTGGGCAAATCGTTCCCCCGGACGCCGGTAGACCCGGCCTCTCCTGTCACTGCCATGCAGACACACTCTGCACTCATCAGTAAACAGGACCGACCGCCATTGCGCAATGCTCCAATCGAGATGCTCTCGAGCAAACTGAAGACGCGCTTGTCGGTGGCCTGCAGTCAATTTGGGGCCTGATGCAGGTCTTTTTGGTGTCAAGTTGGCTTCCTTCAAGCGTCTTCTCACTGTCCACTCGCTGACAGCCACTTGTCGTACACGTCTCAGTTCTTGCTGCACATCAACGCCCGTAAGGTGTCGATTGCGCAGCGAGGTTGAGACAATGAAGCGGTCGTCTCTCTCTGAAGTGCAGCGGTGGCGGCCCGTTCTTGGTCTTCGATTGAAGGCACCAGTCTCTTGGAACCGTCTGTATACTCGGGATACAGCAGACTGGCTCAAGTGGAGCTGGGCAGCGACTGCTCGCTGACTTAACCCTTGTTGCAGCAAGGCAACAACTTGAGCAGCTTCTTCTGGTGTGGTATCCATGGGTTTGCGAAAACAAGGAATACAATGCAACGAGATGTGTACCGGTCAACTTGCAACAAGCGACTGATAAGGTACACCGGATGTGGAAAGGTTTTATAGCGGGATCAGGTAGCGCAAGGCGTGGATTCCTAATGAGGTAATTAACACTGACGGGCAATTAAAATGCGTCATTAAATCTGCGCTTAGTTTTTTTTTATGGTATTGATCTTAATTGAAAGCCTAATTCTTCAGCTTTCGAATGACATATCACTTTTATATTTACCATTTATCGTTTTAGGAAAATCAATGTATATGTGCGCCGTGAAGGCTTGAGTCGATTTGGTTGCTCGCGAGTGTATTTCTGAATAAATAATAACAATGGATAAGTGTGAAATAGTGAGTTTATTTCTTTTCAACACTCTGCAGCAGCAGTTTGGCTCCCGCCGATGTCTGCTGTTTCAACAGACTCACTTGTTGTTTGATTTTCTTGATGAGTTTCTTGGCCACCTTGTCGTTGTTGTTTTCTATTAGTTTCAGCAAAAAGAAGCATCCTCTGTTAGTTGGCAGCCACACTTTTAGCTGAAAATAAAGAAAAATAGTTTTATAAAAAATCTAATTACAGTCAAAGATCAAAATTATAAACAACCCTTTTTTAGGGTTTTATAGGGGGAAAAACTGAATGCTGGGCGACTAACGCAACACACCAACAAAAACTCCACACGAACGAAATGAAGATGCTGAGGTGGGCTGGCGGAGTAACGAAACTCGATAAAGTACGTAATGAATACATCAGAGGAAGTTTCAAAGTTGCGCCCATCACAGAAAAGCTAGTGGAAAGTCGTCTCAGGTGGTATGGTCACGTAATGAGACGGAGCGATGACTACACCTTGCATCGAGCCCTGTCCATCCCCGAGAAGAAGAAAGGCAGAGGTCGCCCCCCAGCCACGTGGTTATCCACCATAAAACGCGACTTGAAGAAGTCCCATTTGGATGTAGATACCCAGACAACCCAGGATAGAAAATCGACCGAGGAGAGCCGACCCCAAATAATGGGAAGAGGCAAAGAAAAAGAAGAAGAAGGGGGAAAAACTCTAGTTCTGTAGGGCAGATCTGTGAGACAGTAAATAGGTCAATAAAAACACCGGAGCTCTCGCTGCGTACATCTTAAACCAAGCCACAGAACTCTAGGTAAGACAGGGTAGTAGGGGCTTTGATTGGTTACCACCGTAACAAACCACTCTACACCATAGACAACAAGACACAATACCACCAAAACCTCGTTAGAGAAGTAGTATGTTCCAAAACAAAACTCACCGTATCATCACTCAGATGCTCAGCTACAGCGTCCCCAAGGCTGCAGTCCTGCCTCTCCTTGTCTAGCGCGGCCAGCTTCTTGAGGCACATGTGCATGCCGGCGTCCTCCACTGCGGCCGCCTCGGAGCCCTCCTTGCTGACGCGCCAGTCGGGACGGCAGATCGCTTGCGCTAGCGATGTGAGGAGCTCTTGAGATGATTCTGTGGGAAATGGTAGGTTGTTAGTCATTACACCATTCATAAATGTAACTTACCTACATACTTACTATTTCCTTTTGTTTGGAGCAAATAACGGGTTCGGAATTAATTACACGGTGGTAGACAGGTTCATATTATTAGGTACATCATATTTTAGTTTGTTGTCTCCTGTAGCCATATATACCTATTGTTCATAGTTACTCAATCATTTTTGTCTATTTTTCTGTTTCGGTGACCAATAAAGGCATTATATCCTATTCTAGACATTAGGAAAACCATCAATTTGGTCTATATAACTTATAGTTCTTGATATTATTTGTATGTAAAATATAGATAAACCCACCTATAGACAAGATAGCCGTAGTCAGCAGCGTAATACTGGGATCTTTCAGCCAGAACTCGGGGTCCTCCTGTATCTCCTTCTTCAGCGCTGGCAACACCGCCTCCCGCAGCTCAGACACTCGCAGCTCCGCATCCTTCTTGGAGGTGCCGCTCTTGGCGCCTTCTTTGAGGAACTTGACCAGGCTCGGGTGGAACGCCGCTGCGTCGTTGGGCTTCACCAGCCAGTGGATTGTCTGAGGGTTGGGAATAATAGGGTATAGTTTTGATTTTAGTATTTACTAAAATATTGAACCATATATTTATTAACTTTAATAGGAAGCCCATTCATTTCTTAAAATAATATGCCTCTACTTTATAATGCCTAAAATATGGTTATAGACCCTCCTCCTTGAATGATGCAAAATTAGGAAGTCTTCTTTATTAAAGTAGAAGACGAGTCTAGTGGGATATTTCTCATCGTTCTGCTATTAGCGATTCCCTTTTCACTCGTCGAACAAACGGCTTGAAAATTGGCAAAAAGGGCGATTCACTCATATCGGTGATGCTTCAGTGCCGGCACAGTTCAGCGAATGGGGCTTCACTTCAGTAATGATATTATATTCTTACCATCTTCCCCCAATGGTCTTTAGCGATGTCCTTGAGGCTGCTCACTATAGGCGCCACGATGGCCTTGCGCACCAGCACCGTGTCGTCCACCGCGTCGAAGATGGCGAGTAGAAGACGGTAGCCCGTCTTGTGTGTGCTGAGAGGGACCGCGTGCTCTTTGACTACCTTCAGGATCGTCTGTGGAGGGAAGAGGTAATTAAATTGGAACTTATTGAATATCCATTCAAGCACGATGTACTGTGTATATTGAAGGGAATGCATCATATATGTTTTTTACTGGAACTTACAAGGCTTGTTCATGATTAAGTCACGCTAAATACAGGTGTTTTTATCGCTTAAAGTGATTTCGTCGTGGCAACCTCTGGGTGGAGTTTTAAGTAAGTATAACATTGTTTTCCCCTTATGAAATATCTACCTGACCAGTGACCATATCATCTGATGATGAAAATCCAGTTTATTTATTTTGTTTTAGGAAAGCATACAGCACTTACAGCATCAGTTAAAGACTTTTTGCAAGTTTCTACTGATAGAATCAAATTAATAAATATTTACGCTAATAAAAACGCTGTCTAAACGTAACAATTCTCGTAGCATATAATTATGGCTACCATTGGAGGCATTCAAACCCACCTTCTTATCCTTGTTGGTCCCCTGCCACACGCACAGACACGCCGCGTTGACGCCGGGCAGCGAGTTGCTGAGCGGCACCAGCAGCGGGCTCAGAGTGCCCACCAGCTCCGCGCGCTCCTCCGCGCTGCACTCGCGCATGTAGTTGTACAGGACCGAGTGGAGGAGTCTGCAATGTGGGCGGGGTTAGTGAAGATGTGACCAATCATAGTGGAGGAGCATGGAATGTGGGCGGAGTTAGTGAAGGTGTGACCAATCATAAGTGGAGGAGCTTGCAATGTGGGGGAATGGCTGTATAGAGAGTAAGGTTCAAATAGATTAAGCCTCACTTTGGTAGGTTTCTTTTCGCATGTGTGGAACGAAACTAACATGATGGAGTGCATATTTAAAAATAAACCTTTTTGCATTTTCTAATGTCACAATCCTGTGCTTGCCAGTCTGTGTGATCGGGCCCTAAAGACTGAAGCAGTAAAATTATAAACTTACTCTCCATCATGTAAATTCTTGTCTAGAATCTTCTGTATATTTGCTTTGCAAGAAGACAATATGGCCGCTTTCATTTCTGGACTACCCTTGTATGTGTCTGTGAGAGTTTTAACTGAGTCATCCTTACTCTGAAACATAGTGAAAACACTGGATTAATATTCTATATCTGTAGAGTGCGCATAATTCTTCTTTTTAGCACTACTACTAGTAATGGATTTTGTACTTACATTCTTATAAATATCACCATAAAACTCTTGTTGCATGTGCAACTTCTCTTTATTTGTGGCGAATTCACCGTATGCATAATCTAGTACAGGAGCACTGACTGAGTGTGTGGCCAGTGACACAATGTGACCCATAAACTTCTTCAGAACTTCATGTCGGATGAAATCAGTACCATATTTCAGTATTCTCTTCACAGAGTGGTGGGCATACTTTGACTGTGCCATCGGTACCATTAAGTCCAGTAGTTCTTCTGTTATTTCAGTCTTGATGGCTTCAGGCCCATGTTTGAGGAGCACTTGGATGACTCGGCTGAGGTCGTGGGTCAGAGCTATACTCTTGTACTGGCCCTTCATTAAACCATGCAGTTCTTTGCATGCATTCTGCCTGAATTCATCCTTGACTACTTTCCTGAAATTACATTAAAAAATGCATCATTAATACAAATAATAATATCAATACATAATACAAACCAGCACAGAACTGGAAAATTTGGCATACAAAACGGAGGGCTGTACCCAGCAGAGTAGCAGCAGTGATAGATCTGCTGCTGATTAGTAAGGAGTCTTTGCATACAGTATTACCCTTAATTAATATTGATGAGTGCATAATTATAAGAACTCTACTAATATGTAGAAAGACGTATTATGATAATATCCTAAATCAAAGAATACTTTGTCAATAGGACTAGTATTACCTTTGAATCTGAGCAGCCAGTAGTTTGGCTTTGTGTGATATCTCGAACACTTCGGCGGTGGCCTTGGCTTTCCTCCGCACCAGACGCAGCTCTTTCTTCTCCTTCTTCATCTCGGACCACTTGGGCTTCTCCAGTGGGGCTTGGTCTTTGGAAAACTTTGCACCTTTACCTTTGAAGTCTTTCGAGTCTTTGTCCTTTGAGAATTTACCCTTAAAGCCTTCTTTACCTTTAAAGTTTTCTGACTTGCCCTTATATCCTTCCTTCCCTTTAAAGGCATCAGGTTTACCCTTAAAATTGGGTTTACCTTTAGAAAAGTCTGGTTTACCTTTGCCTTTGAAATTGTTGTTCTTGTTAAATGGTTTCGCGTTTTTTGCTCCATCTTTGTTGAAACTTTTCTTAGGTTTGTCAGCAAATTTGTTATTTTTCTTCTCGTCAGTGTTCTTTTCACCATCTTTAGTAAACTGCACCTTTTTCTTCTTGGGTGACTCTGAATCGCCATCGCCACCAGCTTTCCTTTTAACTTTTTGCATCTTTAATAAAAAATAACTGTATTAAAACATATAAAGATGAGTTTAAAAATGCAACTTCAACATAACCTATAATTTTCTTATGCCATGAATTTCAGCACAAATTAAAACTTATTTGATAGAACTAAAAGCGGATTTTATATAATTGTAGCTATATTAATGAATACCTTTTTATTTAAGGAGATATTAAATTACTTTTACACGTGGAAATTCAAAACACAAACTCAAATCTTAAATGTCAATCTTCGAAGAACAACTGTCAAATTCGTTAAGTTGGCATTACCGAAAAACCTAAAAAGTACTCTGTGTACTGAACTTTGGTGCTTTCAGAATCGGCTCCCTGGCAGAAAAGGCCGTTATTATTCTGAGGTTCTACCTGACGCGACAATTTCTACCACAAGTTTAATATTTTATGACTGGCAACACTTTACTTATCTGGGGTAGCCAGCTAAAATAATTTCCAATTTAATTATATATTTTTTCGTCTGGCAACATTATTATTTGAGCTATCAAAAAACAGCAGCAGATTTTTTTGTAAATTTCTGAAATTATAAGAAAAATTGCTTTGAATTTGTTGTTTACGCATAGTTGGGGACTAATATAAATACCAAGATATCAGTTGGGTTCATTTATATCCCAAAAAATGGTATTCTGTTAAGTGAGCATTGTAGGTATTTTTTGGAACGAGTTAGATTTTCAGTTTATTTTTACATTTTTGGTGAAGCAGTTATCCCGTGAGGTTAACAATGTCTGGTAGAAGAAGACCACCGCCACCCGGCTTTAATTTTAAGCCTCAGCCAGAGCAAGTGGATGTGTAAGTACATAGTATGAGAAAAGCTGAGTTCTTCAAATTCCTCCAAAATGCAAACATCTTCTGCATGTATCCTACTACCACAGGCCGGTATTGATAACATTGCCAAAAACATAACATTATACTCTTTACAGGACACCTCCTCGCAACTTGGACAAACAAACAACCATAACAGTAGATGATAAGACATTCACAGTGCACGCAGATGACCTTGTCAAGATTGAGGACCTCGGCCGCGGCGCCTACGGCATCGTGGAGAAGATGCACCACAAGCCCAGTGACACCATCATGGCTGTCAAGGTTAGGACTAAACTATCATGTTTGCCACTCTCTTATAAGTACATACATAATAATCATAAAACTCACTCACTTACTAACTTTTATCTCAATTTTACATTTACAGAGGATCACGGCCAGTCTAAACAGTCAATCTCTGGAACAGAAACGTCTACTAATGGATCTCGATATCTCTATGAGAGCCAGTGCATGTCCGTACACTGTGCATTTCTACGGAGCTCTGTTCAGGGAAGGAGACGTCTGGATCTGCATGGAGGTCATGGACATGAGTCTTGACAAATTCTACACTAAAGTCTACAAAAACAACAGGACTATCCCAGAAAATATTCTTGGAAAAGTTGCCTTTTCAGTTGTGAGTGCCTTACACTACCTATACTCAAAGCTGAGAGTCATACACAGAGATGTGAAACCCTCAAATATTCTAATCAACAGAAAAGGAGAGGTCAAGATGTGTGACTTTGGTATATCTGGGTACCTTGTTGACTCTGTTGCTAAAACAGTTGATGCGGGGTGCAAGCCCTATATGGCACCTGAAAGAATTGACCCCACTGGGAACCCTGGGCAATATGACATCAGAAGTGATGTTTGGTCACTAGGAATATCAATGATAGAACTGGCTACAGGCAAGTTCCCATACAAGACATGGGTGACACCATTTGAACAACTCAAGCAGGTGGTAACAGATGCACCACCGAGACTGCCCAGTGGAGACTTCTCACCAGAATTTGAAGACATGATTACAAAATGTTTGCAGAAAGACTACAAGCTGAGACCCAACTATGATGCACTCCTAGCACATCAGTTTTGCCAGGAACACAGTCAGAAGGAGACCAATGTTGCTTCCTTTGTTATAGAAATCCTAGACTTACCCGATGATTCCTAGTACTAGGATGTCTCAATAATTTACCTTTAAGTACAAGTGTTAGTAACTAACAGTAACATATAGTTTGTTGCTAAAATAATGCAAATTGTTATTAACAAAAATATTATGTTACTAAAGTGTCTGTTAATTTCTGAAACTTGAAGGTGTAAGATTTCAGTTTGGTTGATCATGAAATCGAAAAATTTATACATCTATTTCCCCAATAGTCTGAGCTTTAAGTTTCATGGACTAATTATTTTATGTAACTATTATACGTAGCGTTGAGTTGTATTAATCATAAATATAATTATGTTATTAGGTTTAGAAATACGATTTATTCTGACCTCAATATAAGAAATTATTGTTGGCGTTGCAGTCACTGAATATGAAAGCCCTATTTGTATGATTATTTACTGTTACTCTGTCCTTGTTTCTGAGCATTTACCTAGTAAGGTGTTAACATTAAAAGGACAATAACAATATGAGTAGTGATTGCAACATCAGTGATAGTCCTCGCGGTAATTGACAACTAAATGTTATTGAGCACTTGTGGCTGGACTGCGGTTTACAATGTACATCACAAATTAAATTACATAGTATACCTAATAAAATATTTGTTCAGAAAACCTTTAAAATTATTTTTATTAAGTATTTTATTCCAATAGTTTTGAGGTTTTATGACTAAAACAAATGCAATAGTTTACACCATTTATTGAAAAATAAATTCGTCAAAAACAAGTTACATAGGCACAGTAGAAATTGAGTAAGTTCATAAAAATAGCACATCATTGGTACGTAAACAAATATGTACGATGTAAAAAACATTTTCCCTTAAAATTAAATAGATAAGTCATGTAGGCAAACTGTTAGTCGAATAACAATTAGAAAATAATTTGGTTTCTACTAAAGCGTAATTGACTAGTTAAAGTAAGCGCTAATACCTTACAATAATGTATTGTAACCCTTTAAAATGGCGAGTTCATGCCAAGTTTCGTGCCGAAGTCTAATCTGGCGCGGCGCTGATTCCTTATATCGGCTCTGAAATAAAAATATTTAATTAGTACTCTGCTATTTAAAGAATATGTAAAAAATATCTAGAAATAAAGTATATAGTGATTACTGTAGAACTTACTACACTCACAGGCAATGAAATAGTTCCACTCACAAAATGCCGACACTAAATATAATCCTAATGCTCTGATAAATGTGCTTCATCGTTCAATTAAGCTTGCTTTTCCCGTTTAGGAGTAAATTGGTGCTTTTCTCAGTGAACATTTTCATTGCCCGTCAGTGTATAACATTATAACGTGTTTAGATAAAGAAACAATAATGTCAGCCGTTCCATAAGTGCAAGTAGCTATACTGCATTCATTCTTACTTGGCACAAAAGGTAAACAGTCTTGCTGTATCTAAATGCAGTGTAAGTATAGAAAGACCTACTATTACTTCGAATAGGGTGAGACGCCATTTTATTTCTTTTTCTTCATCAACAAACGTTACACCACCAATTTCCCAAACACAACTGTACAGTGTACACTCACTTGATCTCCTGCCACTTGATGAACTCGTTCAGCCCGAAGACCACAATCGGCGAGGCGCAGTAGGCGACCAGCAGCGCCCAGGGCACGGAGTAGCGGCGCCCGCACACGCGCCAGCGCGCGCACTCGCCGTGGCTAGAGCTCAGCCAGGACAAGCTTGAGATGCTTTGGAGGATCAAGCTGGAAATAGTGGTTTATTAGGTATAAGAAGCTTGTAGTAAGCTTCTATTCACTATACCTACAAAAAGGGTATTTATTTGGCACCAAAACAGCACACATCATTTCCGTGTAACTGTGGTTTTCTTCTTGGATTAATCGTCTAGTCTTTATATGTTGCTTTGAGCCGCATGCTTTCTTTACCATAATGTATAATTAATGTCATATTTTGTAATAATGAAGAGGCTATGTAAGAAGGGAAGGGAAAATTTAAAATGACTTACATAACAACCACAGTAATACACCACACTTTGTTAGACCAGAAACTCTTCTGCCATATGGAAGATTGTCGATGCACGAACGACAGTGATATCACAACTGGAAAGATCATGTAATTTATTAGTTTCTATGCAGATAAAATGTGGTTTGTTAATTATTATTACAGCTATGAGTATTTATATAGCTTTAAACTGTGAAAACTTGGGGAAAATCAGGTATATAGGTGGCGACCCTCTTGGTACTAAACCAGTGATGTATGAAATTAGCCCGAGGTTTGCGTGGAATTATGTCTATATTTTGCATACTTACTTAAATGCACAGTAGTAAGCGCCATAACGATATGTTGAACCAGGTAGTACCCGTCATAGAAGTCATCGCCCCAGCCGTGCAGGCTCCTCGTACTCAGGTCAAGCTCGGACGAGTAGTTGCCCACATTCACAGGGTACACTATCCAGCACTGGGTCGCGTTGGTTGCTAGTGAGACCTGCTCGCAGACAGCGCGCAATGTTCGCCAGTAGAGCACGATGATCGAGATGACCGCCGGGATGAATTTGCAGCCGTAGCACCAGAATATGAACAGCGCCATCTGTGGGTTGGTATAATAATTCTAGTTAAAAGACGCCGCCATTTTACGCCGCTTTCTGTAACTAGCTCGCTCCGCGAGTCCGGGTTGCTCTATGGCTGAACCCGACATGTAGATTAACGTCTCACTAAATCATGGTAAAGGAAGTGAGCGGCGGCGAGAATCCTTGGCTAATAAAGTTACTCTTACTCGTATATTGACAGCGGAGTAGGCGGGCTCCTTGGGCCGCTGCATGACGGCGGGGTCCGTGGGCGGGAAGGCGAGGCTGGCGGCCAGCGCCGTGGCGGCCGCGGGGAGCGCCAGCGCGCCGCCCGCGCCCAGCGCCGGGGGAAGCGCAGAGCAGAGGGAGCCCACCTGAGAAGTTTATATAGTCATAGTGTTAATTACATTATTTATGTCTGCAGTGGCGGATTAAGAGCATTGGAGGCCCTAAGCACAAAGCCTGTGTAGGCCCCTAATTTAGGACAATTTGTTCCTTGACAAAGAGTGACAAAACAGTTCAATAGCTAAAACGTCCTATAACTTTCGTGTAAAAAAAGGATGTAAAACATTTAAAAAAAATTTGCTTGCCTTAAAGGCCTACGACACGCGCAAGTATCACCACAGTTACGACTAGGGTAAAGGCGGGATAGATGCCCCACTTTTTGAAATATTCTTCTAATTTAAAAAATATTGGTTTTTCATAAATAATACTTATGAATGTAACTACTTTAATCCTTTATGTTTAACTGGGATTTGTCTTTTTGGACCTATAAACTATAGATTTTTCAGATTTTAGCTTTTTGCAGAAGTCCATTGTTGGGGATAGATGCCTTCCCCTATGGATAGTTGCCCCACCTTGAAAATACTAGCAAGGATAGATGCCCTTCATACTGTACAAGTATATTATATTAATTTATATATTATAATAATATTCATATATTTTTTGGTCTTTATTTTATTTGAAATAAAAAGTATTTTGCAGTTTTTTATATCTTTTTATTGTCATTATGAAGTAAATAACATCATCACTATGAAATTCTAAAAGTATTTGTTCATGTTCTTGATGGAATGGCAAAATTTCTGTATTTTTCATTTATCCCCAGTATTTAAGTCATATAGTTTAGAAAAAATATATTTAGTCATAGAACAACGCGCTCACGCTCCTTTCTTTTGTATTTTTGTGGCATATTCTGCTATAATCAGTAAAAATACCAAAAACTTAGTCAAAAGTAAATCCATAAAAAGTGTAAATATCTATACATAAACACTTGAAAAATATAAAAACAACGCAAAAAATATTAAAATTATATGTATATTCAAAGCACTTATAACACAATCTGGGTATACGGGATGTATGGGAGAATAGATTCCCCTAGGGGCACCTATACCGTAAAAAATCAGGGCAACTATCCTTTTTTACAGGGATAGATGATGGCCCCGTATTTTTTTAAAGTAAATAAAAACAAATGAGCCACTATTTAGACTTTATGAAACAATATACTGACGTAATAAAAAATATGACGGAGATAATATATATTTATACTTACAGCAAATATGCAACTTTAATTTTTTTACGCGTTCGTTAAGTTCGCCGCGGATATGAATTCACACACGAGCGAAACGCGACGTCACCACTCGACGGTGCCTGGCTACCCGAGGTGCGGGTGGCTTGCGGCGTCTAGTTTCTTAATTGCGAAGTTGGGAACTGGGAAGTTAGGTTTTTTAAAAACCGGGCGCCTATCTCACTGAGGCATCTATCCCGCCTTTATCCTACAACTGCGCAGGTACGCTGAGCTATCAAGCCTCATTTTTGTCAAAATCGTCGGCGTGGAAACTGGAAACAATGTTTCCCAATGAGGAACTATTTCTTCTACTGGTATATTTTCAATGTTTGCAAACAACTAGAATTTTTTTACTAGAAAAAAGTCTAGTTGCCTGCTATTCCCAAAAATTAAAACCGTACACGATCGAAGTGGACAAAAAATTAGCTGTACTTATATACCTAAAATTTAAAAAATCATTTATATGTTAAACTATAAAATCATTTTATATGTGTGTTTTTTTGTGTATGTTAAACTACTCAAGGATTTAAAAGAGGACTAATGAATGGCAAAATTATTAAAATTTCAAACATGTCGAAAAATGCGCAAGCCGCGCTTCGGGGTTGGCGCGGTATACAGTTTTACCACCCACTCGCACAGTAGGTATTCCATGTACAGTACAAGCCGGCCTGCGCAGGCAAAACTGTGGTAATATTTACGCGTGAGGCCCTTTAATCAGTGCAAACTCATTACATCGGACATATTGTGGATGAATAAAATGTAGGTATAAAATGAAACAGCAGCAGAGCATGGGGGCCCCTGGAGGCCCGGGGCCCCAAGCACGTGCTTGTCGTGCTTATAGGTTAATCCGCCACTGTATGTCTGATTTGCGATGCGGAAACATCAAAATGAAATAAAAAATCATCGTGCGCTCGTTTTTTTTATGAGAACACGCGGGCAAGCCTCAATGTTTGGTAGGTACGTACAAACCTAACTAAGAACATAAATGGTCATTATAATTATTATACATAGGCCTTAGGCACAAATTGAATCTTATTACTTATAGCAAAGAAAGTCGCGAGTCTATTTCGCTTCAAAGGACGTAACTCCAGGATAAAGGTAAACGACATCACCCTTCGGCCTCGATACTACGATAGGATACAGTGGCTTATTTACGAGCTAACATAAGTGTATCTTTAACATCTCTATAGGGTGTTTTTAACAGCGTGCGGATTTGATCACGCGCGCGGGTTGCGTGACTCTTCCACCCATTTCAATAAATAATTGCGGGTGTCACGCGTGCAGGGCAATCACGCGTGTGTAACCAATTCCGCACACTATTAAAAATACCCATAGATACTCGTAGGTACCCTTGTTAATGTATTTTCCATACCTGTATGAGCGTGAGGAAGCACACGGCGCACAGCCAGAACTGCACGCAGTTCCACGCGCACATCATGAAGTGACGGGACATGGTGATGAGCGCGAACAGAGACACGTCCGCGTCGCGCGTCATCTGGTGAGTTAATGTGGGACTTGTTGAGACGGGGATAGAGTAGAGTTTACAGTGAAATAGTCGAAACAATGTGTGAGTGTATTTATTACAAAATAAATGTGAGCCTTGTTGAAACGGGGGTAGATAGAAGTTTGAAGTGGCTTAAAGTTGTCGTGATAGTCAACAATGTGTCATAGAAAATAATGTGTGAGTGAGTGAATTTTAGTGTTAGAATTATGAAATAAATTGTGTGTGAGAGCAAGAGCACACGGTGCGTTGCGGCGCCGCACCGCAAAGATTTCACCCTGTCAGCGGGCACACGAGCGCAACGTTGTTATGCCACAGCGGCGCTGTAGCAGCGTTGGACAGCAGTGTCCTTCTTTGTGACGCAACACAACTGAGCGGCGCCGCTCCAACGTCGCAACGCATTCCTCCCTCCCCGCCCCGTCTTGGTGGTTGCAAGTCCGGTGCGGCGCTTCGTCTGCTTTTGCCCTGAGTGTCTGAACATCTGTGTACGCGCATATATTGTAACAAGCAGGAAAAAGGATTATTGAGAGGCCTGTACAGCAAATAGGGCGATATAGACTGGTCTCATTCTTATAAGTATTGTTTTCACCTTTCACAGCACAATATGTTTTGCAAAGCATCTTCCAAATAGGAGTACATGTAAAGCATAACAAACAAGTTGTTAAAATGGTATAGTAAGCAAAAAGAGGGTACACTCTTCAGCCGTCAGGAACTAAAAATTTCTTCTCTATATAAACGTTGTTGGTTGGGAAGATACATTTGGGGCCGTCCATTAATCACGTGAGGTCGTTTTTCTCCTTTTTTGACCCCCCCCCCCCCCTCCCCCCTGGTGATATTTGGTGAGGTTTGGGACCACCCCCCCCTCCCCCCACCTGGATCACGTGTATTTTTTTGGAAGTCTATGTAAAGGCTATTTTTGACTAGAAAAAATATAACGAAAATTAAATTTAGCGCGGGAAGTCGTTGCTTAGCAACGGCAGGCGAGTCAATCAATTCAAAATCGTTAAAATTTTTGCGCCGTTCAAAATTTCGGTTCAGAAATACCTCGCACTTTTTGAAAAAAATTAATACACCTGATGTCTAACGAGACCCCCCCCTCCCCCCTCGTGATGTTTCGTGAGGTTTTCCGTACCCCCTCCCCCCCCTTTTGAGCCTCACGTGATTAATGGACGGCCCCTTTCCAAAAGTCGTGTCGATAATGTCGATAATAATGACGAGCTATCAGCTTACTATACCACTTTTGCAACACCCTGTATATTATACCTACGCCCATGGACTCTCTTGCATCAGGTATCAGTATAATATTGTAAACAGATAAAACACTGATGTTGCTATATAATATTCAACACCACGGCAGCAGCTTTCAAGCATTTTGCTGTAGCTTTATACTCACATAGATCGGTTTCTCCTAGACATACAGACACAAAACGTACAATCATCAGTCACAGACAACTATAACATCGACACACATTACACGAAATTTAAGAAAAGGAAGAATGTAGATAGTTAGTGATGAAGAAAAACTTGGTAGAGCACACCTAGATAAAAAGTAGTATAGTAAGATTTTAATGTTAAAAAGCTATTTATATAGTTTAGGCACACCTTTGAAAATAGTTAGGATGGATGTAGTGTCCAATGTACGTATGAATTGCTTAAGTAGATATGACCACTGTGATAAACATCATTCATACGCACTTGAGAAATTGTTCATACATTTAAACGTAAAGAAGAGTTTATAGCCGCAATGAAACAATTAATGACAGAGTGAAGGTACATTACATAAGAAACATGGTTACATACATAAGCTACACTAGCAATAAGATATAAAAGAGATGTTTATATGACATCAGTGAATACTAACCGATTTACTGCAGTAATTTGCATTGCAGTAAGGCTGTCCTTGCCACTTATTCTGAAGCTATCCGAATATGCGGCGTGTAATAAATACAGTTACATACAGTTAGGCGTTAAATACAGCTTCATTCATAACTTTTATGCACACAATATTTACAACATACAGAAAAGTTATTATACTCCGTTTATCATCGGACTTCTCCAGCAAGATAATCCTTGTGCTATAAAATAATGATATAATCTATAGAATCATTTTGGTCCTTATCATGTATTACAATACAAACGAGGCACTGACAGTTACTTTCATACGATTTTGATAGAATGCTACTTTTTATGTGTCATAATCGTATGATATAGTAACAGTCAGCTATCGATAGATAGAGTATTGAAACTGGCTGTAAAACAAACAGTAAAGAAAAAGCAGTCTTACCGAAAGGGAACAGGGTATGGAGTTGAGCGCGCGCGCCAGGTCGATGGGCCCGATGCACTTGGTGGGCACTTCATAGGGAGGCATCTTCTGACACAGCACCGGGTACAGGGGCTCTACCGCTATGCTGGAAATATTAATGTTATAGTTTTTAATTAAAGTTATTGCCTACAAATTATATTTGTGGGTGTACTCAACAATTCGTACTAGGAGGCAACAAGTGCGCACTTGTCAACGCAAAAAAGCTGCACGTGCAAATTACTACTCCCCACTCCGGTCGTCAAGCTGGTATAAAAGTGATCGCTCGAACTCTCGACGGATCAGAAGCTGTCCGACTGCGGACACGGCAACGAGGGTGCTCTGAATCGTCTCATCAGGTGATATTTTTCCAATGTGAAATTTCGATGTACCATATGATTCAATATATTAATTTAGTACCACAACCCCCTTATTTTTAAGCGATTCTTCAGTATTGGGGTTGTTATGTTTAACCTCATTCATCCTTTGGTTCATACAAAAATAGTGTTTCAGCGACAGAAGATTGAAATTATGAAAATTGTGAAAATAAAAAAAATGCCTGTCTATTATCTCTGGCCGGGGAGCCCATGATGACGTCACTCGCCGCACACTGGGCGCGCTCACCTCGCGTCGGCCTGCATGAAGGCGCGCATGTTGCTCGCGTTGGCCGGGGAGCCCATGATGACGTCACTCGCCGCACACTGGGCGCGCTCACCTCGCGTCGGCCTGCATGAAGGCGCGCATGTTGCTCGCGTTGGCCGGGGAGCCCATGATGACGTCACTCGCCGCACACTGGGCGCGCTCACCTCGCGTCGGCCTGCATGAAGGCGCGCATGTTGCTCGCGTTGGCCGGGGAGCCCATGATGACGTCACTCGCCGCACACTGGGCGCGCTCACCTCGCGTCGGCCTGCATGAAGGCGCGCATGTTGCTCGCGTTGGCCGGGGAGCCCATGATGACCACCACCTCGCCACACTCCTGCATGATCTCCGTCATGAGGCGCACGCTGCGCGCGGTGCAGTCCGTGAACAGGGAGACGAGGAGAGGCACGTTGTCGACTTGAGCGATGTGCGGGCGGATGTTCTCGATGCCGCGGGGGAGTTTCGCCTGGAACAGATTTGCAGACGAAATTAATGTGCTGATGCTGTTGTTTGGATGTATGAATATGTAGAGTAAATAAGAATCTTAGGAGACCGTCTCCTAACCATCTATTTGCGACTGATAAATGCTGTCCAAGTAAAAAAAAATATGTAAATTTCGTTATTAGTTGCAGTTGAACCTACACATACATCGCTTCGAGGAGTAGGTATTTATACGGCTGCAGATGTTATAAAAATCCTCACCCGATTGCTCATATCAAAGTTCACAGGCGCGGAGTGGTCGGTGGAGTCAGTGAGACAGGACAGCGACCGGCACGCGTCCATGGGACTGTCGTCCACCTCTGAACCTTGCAGGAGCGAGTCCGCTGATTGTTGCGTCTCTGTCGTCACGCTGTTGCGGTACTGGGGAGTGAAAGGGATGGATATAGTTAGATAGGATCGTTAAACCTTCAACCGCCCATAAATGATTTCTTTTCTAACCGTTGCAAGAGCAAGTTCGCTGTTTGCTGCGGCATAGTTAGATAAATCTATGCGTATATGACACTTTTAGGTGTCTTTGGAGATGCAGAATTAGCGTGGGCGCCATTGGTCAATCGACGCTATGCCGCTCGGCCGCTATTGGTTTATCGCAGCACGATCAATGCTACTTTTGGCAAGATCATTGCAAATATTTTGGTCAATTTATGGTCACCGTACATACAAATTCTATTTTAAAGTCACATTCTAATTTATTAAAGCAAAACTCACCTTAAGAGTGCTAGCAGTAGTGATAGAATGCCTCGGCTTGGACACCTCGTTGTGGAACTTCACCGTGGTAGAGTCCACGTTGATAGCGCCCGGGGCCGACATCGACAACGCTTTAGATTTCTCCATGTTATTAGAACTGGAATCGTTTTAAGTTTTTGGTAGTTAGACGGCGTTTGGTATGTCCAATTTACGGATGGATTTCCTTACTGACATTTGAATAATGATCAAATTTGGCTCGAAAATTGGGTATCTATGGCTGAATAGTAGTATCAATATATGGTAGAGGCATAATAATGTAGATGGTCCTTAATGGTTGTCGATTGATATGGTATAAGGAATATCAAGGAAATCAAAACGTAACTTGAATATTGAACATGATCTTAAAGTAATGGTTCTAATATAGTACTACTACATATTTTTTGGAGTTAAAGCCGGTTATTAACTTAAATATTCGTATCATTTAATAAACAATATATAACAGGTTTATTAGTTGCTGTGACTTAGGGTGAATTCGTCCAAACATCACGTTACACGAGAATAACTATACCGGAATAAAATTTATACGCGAGTAAATATCCAGGATAAGTACATTTGCATTCTACTAAGTTATACCATGATTAAATTGAATGAACGAGGAACGAAACTGTAATGCAACTAAAATAAAAATAGCTGCGTTTCAAAGCATGCAATAGAAATGACATGCCAACTTAGTTTGAATGGATTATAAAAGTATGAAATTGTTTATGTTTTAATATTTTATTCGCTGTTGTTATTCGGAGACTTTGCCTTTAAACGTACTTTAGTTTATGTTTTGACAGATGTGTTTATATGTCATTATGACGGTTTTCTAATCAGCTGATGTGCTGCCGCCATTACAAAATTACTCTCGGATAAGCTCGTTACACGGTCAATTTTGGCGGTATAACATTTTATTCTTGGGATAAGCTACTTATCTTGGTTTCAGGTTTGGTAGAATGCAAAATCTGCTTACTCGCGAGTAACTAGTACTTTACTCGTGAGTAAAAAGTTACTCGACGTTGGTCGAATCCGCCCTTAGGGATGGAATTTTCCAGTTAATCACAAGAACCTAGGTACACAACTAAATAACTGTACTTATATACTTATCAAATAATGTACTGTACATGTTATGTGAAGTGTTAGAGGGTTGAATCGCATGCAGAAATAAATAAAAAATAGCAAGCATTACACTAACTACTCCATAATTTATATTACCTCTATAATATTCTGGTTGTATGAATTCGTTCTATACGCTTGAGAGTCGATGTAGAACGAAATCACTACCGAATTTAAAATTAAATTAAATACCCTGAACCTGCAAAGTGTCAGTTTTGATGATTTTAAGCGCCTTAATCAGATATTGTTGCATTGTGGGCTGAGCGTAACACAAAAGACACTCGTAGGTATGTTATATATACGAAAATGCGGCCAGCTGCAACCCGCCATCGCTTAGTTCATATAAAATATGTGCTATCCATTGACTTGACAGAAGAGAAGGGAAAACGTTAATCTATCAAAACTCACACTTAGCATACATTATACTTGAGGCATTACAAACATCCGAACTCAGTCATAAATCAAACCTCTCTACGCGGACATAAGTGCTAGCGGGATGTCTGATAAGATGATTTATAACTGAGTTCGCACGTTTTTAATGACTCAAGCGTAATACGTACAGTCAGCGGCATAAGTAGCTGTACACATAAATAAATACACTTTTATACCTTGTCAATCTGAAACCGCCTATCAATTCATTGACGGTTCGTCAGTTTGACAAGGTACAAAAATGGTCAGCTACTTAAGCAGCTAACCGTGCACGGTATGAAGTGACACGCACCTATTGACATACGGAAGCCGGTTAGTGAGTGGCGGGTTAGTGGCCGCGCGCTGCCTCGCCGGCGCCTCGCGACCCGGCGGCGGCGACCCGCTGTGGGACACCACTCTTTATTGTACCACCAGAGTTGGCTGACCAGTTAGTATTGATGACATTTGGAAGATGAAGTAGCAGTTTGCCTGCCACAAGATGGAGACCACGCATAGACAAACGCAGCGTTGGACGCTTTCAGCGCTTTGGACTTAGTCGGTAGTGGATGGATGAGGAGGGCTGAGGATATAGTTTTTATGATGTTCCTTGTCCTTTGTAGAGGATTATTGACAGATGTTGGGAAGTTAGTTTTTTTTTAATTATCCATTGGAATATTTTATGATACCTTGCTTTTGATGAATCACACTTTTAGCATTGGGTTAGGAGTGGATAAAATTTATGATTGAGTTGTTAAACATATACTAGGAATCCGCGAATGAGTAGTAGATAACTTTGACTCTAGGAAGAGGGATTGGGGAGCCTATGTACAACAGCGTTGTAAAACAAATGAGCAGTGCGCGATGAAAATATCCACCAATAGCTAAACTGAGCATGGAAAATACTGTGTGGCCATTGGTAGATGTTTCCATCATGCATCTCTGGTGGGTTCGTTGCTCCAATCAGATTCAAGCGCACATCTCAAGTGGCTAGGATGTAAAGTTACCACGAATCGCGTTGAGTTAGTGATTTGATGGTTCCGTCCGGTTTATTACCAACCAACTGTGATGATCTGTTGAGAATTTGGTTAAAATTGTTTTACATCTTAAATTAAAACATTGACCAAAATAAATAAAAAGTTCCTTCTATTTTTTCAGCAAGTATAGGGAAGCAAACTTATTACCACTGCGATAATTTTTAAGCGTGTCGATGAATATACTCTAGAGCTGAACAAGGGTTTATCATCATGGCGAGAAGATTAGCCAGTCTTTTGACTGCCCAGGGTGCCTCGAACCTATAATTAGTTAAAGTAGGGGGCTCATTAAGCGCACATGTAATTTAAGTCAGTTGTTACGGCGGCGTCATTTTGCTTCACTATACTTTCTGATATCATTATCGTTTCAGTCATAGAAATGAAGAACACGAGAAGAAATATACACCAACTATGCGATGAAGACAGGAAAACATCAACATTCAAAAGTCAACTAAAGTAGATAGAAGATGAGAGAATATTTTGTTTTGTGTTCCTGTCAGTGTTAAACTTAGGGTCACTTTAACCACACGCTAAAAGTATTTAAAATTGTACCTATTTAAATATATATTTTTATATATTTTGTACTAACTGACAGACGTATGACAGGCGACTAAATACGGTTAGCGTTTGGTGAAATTCTATGTGTTTTTATAACCTATCTTTATTTCTACCTAAGAACTAAAAATCATTAATAAAATTCTCAAGTTTATCCCCTACCTTTTAGGCTCATCATCGCTCATGAGCGATATGTGACAGTTCCACCCTGACTCAAGTCCCATCTTCTCGCTGAAGACTCGGGACCTCAGCTCGTTTTCTTTACTGAAGTGCACGAAACGTATGCAGGCGCGTTCTAGACGCTCTATTAGTTCCACCATGTCGCTTTGTGCCTGGTACTGCATGGTGACCATGCCTATGAATACCTGTAAGAAGAGAACAATACATATGAGAATTAGTGATGAGTCAGTGTATACAAAAAAAAAATACAATACAAAAACATTTATTTCCTTTAACAAAATAATCATAAAATGAATAAAAGTAAATGGAGTCTCCTATTAAGTGTATACGTGACCTTTCGCTTTTATAAATATGTATTAGTTCCGCCATTTTGGTAATTTAGAGTGGTTGCTATTAAGTAGGTATATAATCTGTGGTTAAGGGTCAGCAATAGGTAATCGAGGGTTGGCATTGTCATAGAATTATGTAGTAAATGATGCTCTACAGCCTTGAAAAAAATCACACCGGTAGTCGAAGAGTCTAGCTAGGTGCTGAATCATTCGAATTTAAGTAAATGCTTATGGATAACTGTAAATTAAATTCAGAATATGACGAAAAACCACTCCCGTATTGTAACAACTGTGTCGTAATCATCAAGAATTTTCATATGATTCTTATCAAATTATAAAGTTATAGGCTTGGACTAGGCGCTAAATACCTTGTTTTTTAATAAACACACACTTATTTTGTGTAAATTAATCGCAAACTTGAGCAATTTTTTTCCCTCAAATCTTCATACAAATATCTATGGCGGCTTTCTGTGTTATAAAATCATAAACACAAGTGACGTTTGACTCAGTTGGCCGCTGGCCTCCAAAGAAGGGTCACGTCGGTTTAGGCAGCACTGACAGCTCGCGATCTTATCGTGTACAGATACAAAATCACTGCACATTGGTTGTCATTGCACTTTTTCAACTTTTATGACACCAACATAATTTGATTTGAAATTGAGGAAGCATAATTCTTCCAGTATATTCAATACATTAAATTAGATAGTGTGCAATATTCTCGTGACATTACAGTCTCGTAAAGGTCTGATGAGGAGCAGGAATATAGCGAATGAATGAACAATAGGTTAGGGATCACAAATACAGTCTCTTGGTGCTGGTTGAGGTATGGTTTCGTGAGGATCTGATGAGGGCAGTAACACGGTGGTGGCTCAATTTTATTTCAAAGATGTTAATAGCTAAAAGCATCGAGTTTGGGCTATTAAGTATGTTTTTCAGAGAGAGAGAAAGAGATTTTATTTTTCCTCTGGATGTGTTAGGTTTACTGAGTTTACTAAGTTCATTCTGTTAATGGCATCAAGTTGTTATGTGTTCATAAGTAATAATTATTTATTAACAAAATGCTGTTGGTTCTCCACGAAAATGTAAAAATAAAAATAAAATAAATAAAAATAAATTCGTAACGTAAAATTGTCAATGACGGAATTTCTTCTATAGACAGTAGCCACAAAAAAAACAAACGATAGATAGCGTGACTTGAAGATAAAGATACATTTATTCGACACATAGACAGCAACAACAAAAAAAATACAGATTTAAAGAAAACAAACACATACTTATACAAAACAACAAAGAAAAAAAAGGATACACATCAAAATAACTGGAAAAAATATAAGCCCCAATTTACTTGTGTGGGACAGGGAGTACCATAATATTTTTTTTGGGTTACTCCCCATCTATGTGAAATATCAGCTTGATATCTTTACCCGTTTCTGAGAAAAAGGGCGGTGACAGACGGACAACAAAGAGATCCTATAACGGTTGCTTTTTTTCTTTTGACGTTCGAAACCCTAAAATTAATTAAAAATATTATGCTGCTACCAAAAAATATTACTTATTTACAGGTATTGAAAAAGCGGTATATAGTACTAAACAAATTATAAACAAACAAAAAACCCGACTGCACGCTAAAAATATGAAAACAAGTCCCAATGTTAATGGAAAGTATCGTAGGCGGGGACCAGCAGAGGGTTCACCATTTAGCTGAATGTTACTTAGAAAACGGCCTTGAGTGGCGGTCAAGTTGGTCCCCGCCTGCGATACTTTCCATTAACATTGGGACTTGTTTTCATGTTTTTAGCGTACAGTCGGGTTTTTCGTTTGTTTATAATTGTATTTTTTTATTTGTAACTTTTTAGTTGTTTTTATTTTATGAAATTTTACGTCAGTAGTTCATGATCATTTTTTATTTCAATAATTTTGGTGTTGTTATTTAAATACCTTCAATATGCATATTTTTATAATGTGAAAATCAAGCCCTTTCATTTGATACCTTACATGGCAAAGTTGAATTATTATTTTTTCGATCATCACGTTATGTCCTCTAGAGGACGCTATGTACATTTTAATAGAACGTCACATAGCATATAACCATCGCGCCATCAATACGCTTCTAACAATACCTCATACATCAAAATCTATCAAGCCGTTTAGGCTACAGGAGGGAACAAAGAAACAGACAAACATACATACATACAATCAAAAAACATTACCATCCTCTTTCGGCAGTCCGGTAAAAAGGAGTAAGACAGGGGGTCATTCTGAACTTTTGCTCTACGAGGTTTGGAAATTAACTTTGTTGGACATGTGACTTTTTACCATGGAAAACGAATATTTTTTTCGCGAATTTGCAAATCTCGTAGAACAAAAGTTGTTCAGAATGACCCCTTGAGTCATCCCCTTTTGGCTTAGTATAGCCCTTTTGCGACACTATGTATTTACTTTGCTTTGTCGTCGGGGTTCAGTTGGCTGGAGGATGCCCGAAACTTATTATCTACACTTTCATACTTGTGTTGTTAGTTACCTTTCTACAAGTAAATACCACATTTGTTTGAGAAAGCTAATCGGGTTCCGAGTATAGAGTAAAGTGGCACCCCTATTAATTTCTACTCTTTCCTGGTGCCTACCAGTGTAAGTAAGAATTATACTTACTTACCCTAAAATCACCCAAAATGTACTTGAACATAATCGTCAATAAAGTTGGCGAGTAAAAGTTTATCGACCCACTGTGCAAACTTATATGTGTGCGTGTCACTGCGTGTGCTGTGTGAAGAGCATTGAAAACCCAAAATTGGCGCGGCACGTCACCCTGTACGGGCCCTTAAGAGCTGATTGGTATGTTTAAATATGCCGGTAAGTTGTACCCACCTGATTGCACTGCAAGTCGAAGTATCCCTCAACATCGTCCACATCTTCGTCGTTCACTTCATTAAACAGAAGCGAATCTGCAAATAAACAATACCATATTAGAGTGAAGTACAAGCGGGACAGACACACGGCTACACAAAGAGAGTGAGGGAGATAGCTGTAGAGTGGTAGTGCAGGATGGGAGTATCCCTCCATTGTTGTACAGCGGGCGAGTGAGACAAACACATGGCTACCAAATGAGAGGGAGGGAGACTACATGCGGATTGCGAGTAAACCTCGGCACGAATAGTGTGCGAAGCATTTACAACGCCATCTAGTATCAGCTATAGAAACTACTAACTGTTGTGAGAGCGGCTCATAAAGCGGTCGAGTGAGACAGTCAAACGGCTACACAACGAGAGTGAGGGAGACCACATGCGAAGTGTTTGCAACGTCATCTAGTATCAATTACAGAAACTACTAACCTGTAGAGTGGAAGTGCAAGGCTGGTGTGTCCCTCCACTGCTGTGAGAGTGGCTCGTAAAGGCGGGCGAGTGAGACAGTAAAACGGCTACACAACGAGAGTGAGGGAGACAACATGCGAAGTGTTTACAACGCCATCTACTATCAACTAAACAAACTACTAACCTGTAGAGTGGAAGTGCAGGGCAGGGGTGTCCCTCCACTGTTGTGATAGTGGTGCGTATAAAGGCCGACTGTCTGCTGGCAGCTCCAGGTACATTTGGGAGAGTTGAGGAGATATGCCGCGGTTTAGGGGTCTGAAAACAATAGCAGCTTCTGTTAATGAATATAGAGAGTGATAGTGGTATCAGTAAAATAAGATGACGGACTGATTTTGATAGGATTTATGCAGAATTATCGTCACTAGGTCGTAATTTTTTAACTCGTCTCGTAACCTCAGGATAGAAACCACAATACTATATTATCGGCATTCATAATCCAGTCACATTCTGCTACCAGCTATCTTAATGTAAGGTCGTATACTTAGGGGACCCAGGGAAATTTCCGTTTTGTTTCCATTCGGAAACCTATAATATAATCCAACCTATAAGTATTGCGGCCCTTCGATACTTTAGTTCATTTATCAATTTATGTCGGAAACTAAGGTTCACTTATAAATTGCCTAAAACTCATCATCATCATCATCATTTACTTGTAAGCAAAGGCAGTGCAGTAAGCCGTGAGCGAGTTCCGCTGGTGATGTTCTTGCATATACCTAGTGTGTAGCGTGGCACACCCCTCTCTCCTATATGCTAGTCTAGTCTAGTAATTGGAAGGAGACCCGTGCCCACGATGGGTCGTGATGATGATGATGATAGACACTGACTTGTAAGCGAAGGCAGTACAGTAGGCCGTGAGCGAGTTCCGCTGGTAGAAGTCGATGATCTTCTTGCATATACCTAGTACGTAGCGCGGAACACCCCTCTCTCCTATATGCTAGTCTAGTCTAGTAATTGGAAGGAGACCCGTGCCCACGATGGGTCGTGATGATGATGATGATAGACACTGACTTGTAAGCGAAGGCAGTACAGTAGGCCGTGAGCGAGTTCCGCTGGTAGAAGTCGATGATCTTCTTGCATATACCTAGTACGTAGCGCGGAACACCCCTCTCTCCTATATGCTAGTCTAGTCTAGTAATTGGAAGGAGACCCGTGCCCACGATGGGTCGTGATGATGATGATGATAGACACTGACTTGTAAGCGAAGGCAGTACAGTAGGCCGTGAGCGAGTTCCGCTGGTAGAAGTCGATGATCTTCTTGCATATACCTAGTACGTAGCGCGGAACACCCCTCTCTCCTATATGCTAGTCTAGTCTAGTAATTGGAAGGAGACCCGTGCCCACGATGGGTCGTGATGATGATGATGATAGACACTGACTTGTAAGCGAAGGCAGTACAGTAGGCCGTGAGCGAGTTCCGCTGGTAGAAGTCGATGATCTTCTTGCATATACCTAGTACGTAGCGCGGAACACCCCTCTCTCCTATATGCTAGTCTAGTCTAGACATTGGAAGGAGACCCGTGCCCACGATGGGTCGTGATGATGATGATGATAGACACTGACTTGTAAGCGAAGGCAGTACAGTAGGCCGTGAGCGAGTTCCGCTGGTAGAAGTCGATGATCTTCTTGCATATACCTAGTACGTAGCGCGGAACACCCCTCTCTCCTATATGCTAGTCTAGTCTAGTAATTGGAAGGAGACCCGTGCCCACGATGGGTCGTGATGATGATGATGATAGACACTGACTTGTAAGCGAAGGCAGTACAGTAGGCCGTGAGCGAGTTCCGCTGGTAGAAGTCGATGATCTTCTTGCATATACCTAGTACGTAGCGCGGAACACCCCTCTCTCCTATATGCTAGTCTAGTCTAGACATTGGAAGGAGACCCGTGCCCACGATGGGTCGTGATGATGATGATGATAGACACTGACTTGTAAGCGAAGGCAGTACAGTAGGCCGTGAGCGAGTTCCGCTGGTAGAAGTCGATGATCTTCTTGCGGTCGGCGGCGGAGAGCGGCGTGAGGTCGCGCCCGTCCCAGTAGTCCACGCACGAGTCCAGGATTATGTCCGCTGTGCCCTGCGGGGGAGAAGGGTTGGATTAGGGTTAGAAAGAATAAAATACATATTATGTATTCAGAAGGTTTAGTAAATAAGTGTGACACTTTGTCTTCAATGGTATTATAAACACACAACCCACTTATATCGTGCAGGTAACAATTATTATGTGTACGATATAAGCCTCTTCTGATAGTGGAGGCTCTATTCCATAATCTCAAGACTTACCAACCGGGTTGGTACAGTAAAATCTTGAGGCCTTTTTCTCCTTGGAGTTACCATCACCATGACCACGAATTACTTCTTTGGGGCGCGGTATACCGCTCGATCTTTTTTTTTTTCTCACTCCAGCTGCTTTCTAGCTTCATATTGGTCAACTGTAGTGAACTGTACTGTACCTGGGTGAGCATCTGCAGGCGCTCGGGCTGGGCGCGCACGATCACGGCCAGCATGTGCGGCAGCGGCACCTTCACGCGCGAGCTCAGCTGCAGCGAGCGCACGAAGCGGGTCTCACTCCAGCTGCTTCATATTGGTCAACTGTAGTGAACTGTACTGTACCTGGGTGAGCATCTGCAGGCGCTCGGGCTGGGCGCGCACGATCACGGCCAGCATGTGCGGCAGCGGCACCTTCACGCGCGAGCTCAGCTGCAGCGAGCGCACGAAGCGGGTCTCACTCCAGCTGCTTCATATTGGTCAACTGTAGTGAACTGTACTGTACCTGGGTGAGCATCTGCAGGCGCTCGGGCTGGGCGCGCACGATCACGGCCAGCATGTGCGGCAGCGGCACCTTCACGCGCGAGCTCAGCTGCAGCGAGCGCACGAAGCGGGTCTCGCGACGGATCGTGTCCGCTTGCTGGGGGGAGAAAAATAAGCTTTATTAGTCGTAAATGAATGCGGAATACCACGAACAATACGAACAGGCAAACGTCGCAAAGGACACCGACTCCACTCTCTAGCCTAGTTTCTGGATTAAGAAGAAATAAGGACAGAGAGCCATACGGACTCTATTGCCTAGTTTCACTATTATAGTCTGTTAGATTATTAACACCCCTGTTACATTGTTCTTGACAGATGTGTCATAAGTCAACAACTAATCCCTTGTTATGATCTAACAGAGAATAGTGAAACTGGGGCTATACCAAGCAATGAATACCTATACCCTAATAATGACAGTTTATTCCACTGACTAACCAAATGCCTGAACACGGCGAGGCAGTCGGCGACGCCGTAGTTCTCGGCCACGGCGTCCGTGAAGCCGATCTGCTTGGCCAGCTCGCACAGGCAGCGCCGGTTCGTCACCGGGACCAGGTCTTCACTGCGGAGTAGATAGATAGGTATAAATATAAAATATATAACTGGGCGTTAAATGTATGGTAAAATGGAAAGTGATCAGCTCGGAAGGGCTAACACGGGGCGCAAAACAAGCCAACGTTGAACATAGTGAGGTTTAATACTGGCATTTTGGCTCTACGATGAGTCGATACTACGGCTTGCATTTACTACGCGCTACTTTGGGTTTGGTTACACTAATAAAAACCTTATTTTGCTGGTAAAATCAATATTTTGGTAAAATACGTACTCGCTGACTGTTTTGGACGGTCCGTAGACGCTGTAACCTTATAGACTTGGTCGTTTTGAACCGCGCACTTTTGAGAAATCATTGGTCGGTTGACGCTGTAACCTTATAGATCCGCTAAACCAAAAAGTGCGCGCTTCAAACGACTATTACGAGTATGTACCCGCTCATACCTATTGTTTTTCCAACTATAAAGGATATTCCTCAGTGTAGTTACCTGAGCTGCGCCTCGCACGTGAGGTGCGCGCAGAAGTGCGCGTACGTGTGCCTCGGCTGCGGCGCGCACGTGTTGAGCACGGCGGCCAGCCCCAGCGGCTTGAGCCGCGGCAGGTGTTGGCGCCAACGTTGGACATAGTGAGGTTAATATTCGCATGGCATTTCGGCTATACGATGACTCGATAGCCTCTGCTTGTATTTATTACGCCCAATCGTGGGTTTGGTTACACTAATATAAACTTAATTTTGCTGGTAAAATCAATATTTTGTTAAAATACGTACCCCCTGATAGTTTTGGATGGTCCGTAGACGCTGTAACCTTATAGACCCAGTAGGCGTTTTGAAGCGCGCGCTTTTGTGAAATCATTGATAAAATCGTCAGAAGCGCGCGTTTATGTAAAACGCCTAATGTTGGGTACACATTAGACGTTTGAAGCGCGGGGTATAGCCATATTGTTTTTCCAACTATGTACTATAAACTGTATCACTCAGTGTAGTTACCTGAGCTGCGCCTCGCACGTGAGGTGCGCGCAGAAGTGCGCGTACGTGTGCCTCGGCTGCGGCGCGCACGTGTTGAGCACGGCGGCCAGCCCCAGCGGCTTGAGCCGCGTCAGGTGCTGGCGCCAACGTTGGTCGTCGAACTCCACGCAGAAGGGTGCGTTTTGGTCGTGGGTCAGGTCTAGTACCTGTGGGGAAAGTTGTATTGGTTAGTATTATGTGTTTAAAAACGCTCGTTAATCAAGTTTAGAGTAGGAGGCATTTTTAAGTCCATCTGAAGGGCTAGCACGGGGCGCAATTAAGACGTGACGCTAGACACTCTGGTCGTGAGTGGTACGCGACGCTGTCGGTAGTTAATAGTTGTAATATTTGTACAATAAAGAGTTAAATAAAAATAAAATAGTCGTTGTTTCTTTAATTCGTCTATAAAATGCAACATGCGCTATTTTATTTTTCTTTTAGTTAGATACGAGTTTTATAATATCAAAGTCAATATTATAGACTTTGGAAAGGGAAAGGAGGGTGCGGGGGGAGACCTGCGATGAGGAATGCCGAAGGGCACAGGTGACGCTCTTTTAGAGAGGCTAATGTCCAGCAGCTTCGTTTGCGACCTGAAGTTGATGACCTACTACTGCTATATGTGACACCCTGTATAACACTGACCTCAGCGACCGTGGTGGGCTCGTGCGGGCGCTCGCTCGGCTCGGGCGTGGAGTCGCCGCGCCCCATGGACCCGCCCAAGCTGGTGTTACTGGAACTAGGTGAAGCTGGTGAAGAGTTGCGGAGGAAGAAGACCTTTTCTGCTGTAGGGTTCGGCCAGGAGAGGATGCCTTTCTTGTCTATGCAGCATAGGGCCTGGGGGGAAAGAAGGTGTAGGTATTGATAGGTAGGCGTTGAGCTTAGGTACAAATAAATAGTATTAATGTCTCTTTTCACAGTCTTGCTTGACCTCGTGCCTTGTTTTAGATGTGTAATGGAGTGAAGAGAGCTTCTAAAAACTGCCCCTTATACACATTTGTCGGCGCACCATGGTCAATCAACGAATGACAATCTATAATCTGACTGGCTTATCATTTCCCTACGCCTGAAAGAGAACCTACTATAATAATTGATAGGTAGGTAGGTATAACTATTACTTTTTGTAACTTCTATCATGTGTTAAATACATATAATAACATCAATCAGAGGACAATCCAATCTTCGAAATGCACTCACCGATATAGACCCAAGCACTTGCACAATATTAGCAGTCCGGCACACCATATCCTCCCTTCCCAGCAGTATATTCACAAACGTTGTAGCGAGCGACTTGAGGCACTCGGGCTTGAGGTCCGTACTGCTCAGAGCTCGGAGTAGGGGCTCGCTGCCCTCTTCAGATATGGACGACTTGTGCTCGTATTGAGTGCGTATGGATGATATTAGCTTGAACCTGTAGGGAAAAGGTTAGTTTGGAAATTGTTTCGTAATAGTGACCGCTAGTGGCGCTGGTTTTTATGTAGTGTACATGTGGTAATCTTTTATATCGTCATTCGCGCCTAAACACCACATCGTGATTGAAGTACCATTAAACAAGAGGCGATTATCTACGTGGATAACCAAGGGGCGCTAAAATGTCTCACTTCAATTAAACCACCATAGCTTATATTCAAAATCCATATTTACACCAAAATCTACTAACCTAGCGAGTCCATAGCACCTGAGCGCGTGCCAAGCGACGCAAAACGTTAGCAGCGACAGCGGATAGGTGGAGACCACCGGCAGCAGCAGCCAATCAGCGAGCGAGCCGCCGAGCCCCGCCCACTGCCGCGCGACCATGCTCGTCACCACGATGCAGATCACCAATGGGAGGATTATGCCCTCGACCAGCTTTATTGTGCACTGTAAAAAGGGGGATAAAAGTGTGAATTTAAAACGAATGGGCATTAAATAATATAGGGTAATGTGGACGTTTTCAAGATGGAGCCCTTATATACTGGAAGGCCTGTTCATAACTCCCAAGGAGCGCCACAGCTGGGCCTACGGCCATCTTGGTCTGGCAACTGTCTAGAGAATAGAGTAGAACAATAGAGTTTTTGTCACAGAAAACTGTAAAGGCGCCACAGCAATACGCCCTCCGCCGTCTTCTGCTAGCTATTGGTAACGTAAAACAAGCCACATACTAAACATCTCAGACTCTATCGGCTACTTGTCTAAAGTCGATTTCAGGCTATGCTTCTTCGCGTTCTCCATTTAACATATTAGGTCAATTAAGTACTTTGAAACTTATTTATATACCTGCCGTTTACAGATAGTGATGGCTACATACCAAATACCGTCGCTTCTCGAACACGCTCAAGGGCCTCGAGGTGGCCTTCTCCAGAGCCACTCGCAGGTTGCGCAGACACGGCGTCTCCAGCATGGGGAAGGCGCGTTTCAGCAGCTCTTACATTGGACATGAGCCTGTGGCAAGTAGTGCCAAACCATTCTGTACTCAGTAGTTATCTCCTACCTACGTTGGCTACGTAAAACAAATTGCCGTTAAGGTTATCGGTTCAGTGGGTCGGACGGCGTCCACACAGTACCTTAGCTGTCCATGTGTCCATGTCCATTCGACTCTATTAGAATATTACATAAAAATGCAGTAAATATTACCAGATAGCGTCGCTTCTCAAACACACTCAAGGGTCTCGAGGTGGCCTTCTCGAGAGCCACGCGCAGGTTGCGCAGACACGGCGTCTCCAGCATGCGGAAGGCGCGGTTCTGGAGCTCTTAAACTGGACATGGACCTGTCGCAAGTAGTGTCAAACCATTCTGTCGTCAGTAGTTTTACCGTTAAGGTTGTCGGTTCAGCGGGTCGGACGGCGTCCACTACCTTAGCTGTCCATGTGTCCATGTCCATTTGACTCTATTACAATATTACATAAAAATGCACTACATATTACCAGATAGCGTCGCTTCTCAAACACACTCAACGGTCTCGATGTGGCCTTCTCTAGAGCCACTTGCAGGTTGCGCAGACACGGCGTCTCGAGCATGCGGAAGGCGCGGTTCTGCAGCGGCGTGCGCACGCGCGGCTTGCTGAAGCTCTCCTTCTTCTGGAATGTTATAGAAGGGTGCGTGAGAAAGAGGATAGGTACAAGGATAAATAGGCAGATGGGTGATCATCTGATCGTGTCGGTATATATGGGTTTGTATTGTAAGAGAAAAGATGGCTGTGGAAATGAAATTAAAAATAATGTTGATTTTGGGCTACACATAGTTAGCTCTAGGATAAGAAAATTTCTTGAAGTCTTGTTGTGATGGAGGTCTATATGGCAAGAGTGTGGAAGGTACTATCATCATCTGTTCACAAAATGGAATTTCTATTGCCACTTTTTTGCAAACGGAAAATACTGTCCTACCTGTGTATTTGGCTGGAAGGTCTGCGGGGCGTCCAGCTCCTCCTCGCCGGGCGGCAGCTCGCGGCAGCGCCCCGGCACCTCCTGCCCGGGCCGCAGCACCACCACGTCCCCCTCCACTAGCAGAGCCCATGGCAGGTTCACTATGGTGCCTGGTTGTGATGTGTTTAGTTGTTTAGTGGAAGATCTTAGGTTAAAAAATAATTTTAGATTAAGTTGGATGAATTTTTATGATTTTTTAAGACATAAAAATTTATTACTATAAATTATTGCCTCTGGACAATGAGATTTATGGCAAATCTTATAGAGTTGAATAAGAAACTAACCCTGGAATCAGAAAGCACTGCTATGGAAATATGTGTCACACTATAGCACTATTAGTAACACAATACTATTTTTTTTTATTATTTATCAATGGACATGAATGAAAATGAGAAACAAAATAAGTCTCACCATCTCTGTAAGTCCACTGCAGTGTAACACATGGTGAGAATGGAGCGCACAGGTGAGGGTAGTGCTCTGTCTTCCACACTGAGCTCTCAGTTGCATTATCAAGGGTTTCTGGAATATATTTTAGTTACTGTAAAACTTTTAAAGTTACACTTAACAAAACAGAGATGTTGTAATGGAATTTTGTGTCACAAGGAATCAACAGGTCTTTTGATATAATTTGTATTTTAGTTCTTGCTGATGATTATGAAATCATTTTATTAAAAGACTCAATATCAGGAGAGATAAAATAATAAAAAAATAATATTAATAAATTGACTCATACCTAAAACTTTCTTTGCCCGTAGGGGTATCTCATTTCTGTATAAATATTCTTCATTTAAGGCTAGTAGGAAATTGATAACTAATAATATAAATAGGAACAGAGCTTCGAATAGCAAAACTGGATGAGACTGGACTGATTCACCAATAAAATATGTTATCAACAAACATAAGATGTAAACAAATGTTAAGATGTATGTAACGCCGGAAACCAGTACTTTATCAGAAGAAAAAGACACCACTTCTCTCAGAATTCCATATCTGAAACAAAACATATTTGTTATGTAACTTATTCAAAATAAAAACATACTATTTATGTCAATAAACAAATTGTATTTACCCCAGTGAGTTTTTCTGTTGATGTTCATTGATTACCACAGAAATATCGTTCTTTAACTTTTGTAATGCTTCCTTAGTTGAAAATCCTAGGATTTGATCACTTCTTTTATCCATTTTTCATGATTTATCATTTACAAAACATCACTTTTCACTGTAGAAGTCCGCGAAAGCAGTCGAGGAAGAAACGAGAAACCATATTTTTGAGTTTGACATTTTTGTCGTCAAGTTGCCGACTTTCCGTTCTGTCAAAGTCAACGACACAGCTGATTTCCTGAAATTTTTGAGCGCATTATATTATTATTTTCATTATTTATTAACTCGTTATCAAGTATAAAAAAAGGGGAAATAGTGTATTTAGTGACGAATGTAACGACTACCTAAATTTTTTGCATTTCTAAAATATTACAAAGCTTTTCAGGAAGTCTTTGAAAATTGGTAGAATTTTGGTACTTTTCTATGGTAACCCTGTTTTTACCTCCCTCCTCCCTCCACTTCTCCGCAGATTCTGGGAATTCCAAAGACAGTTGCTTGCTTTGCTTTCTTGTAAGTAATAAAATGATTTTGTGGTTCATACCTTCAAATTATTGTAGTGATGATCATACGGAAGCCGATTTGACAGAATTTTAATTCACATACGATACTAGCCTATATAACAGTCGATTTGTGCAGTCGGTCAGTGAGTGTTGTTTAGTGAGTCGTGCAACTCGTACCCTGCATGACTTTGGACTCCGATGCGCCATTTGGCCTCAGCTATAAAAACAAGGAATGTGTTTATCGTCTCTCCCGATTTCCCAAACGACTTTAGCTTGCAGTGATGGTGTGATAAGTGAACTTTAGTGATATTCCCCGACATGGCAATTTGTCAGAGCACTCGTCGCGAAACAAAAAGTGAGTGCAGTGGTGTTTTCTCCAGAGGTTTGTTGAAGAGATGGACCTGGATACTGGCGCTAGGCCTGATGAGTGCGGGGCGCGCGGCGGGGCAGCAGTGCCTGTCGGTGGACATGACGGTGGCGACGTTCCCGCCCGGAGACATCAACATCCCGTACGGCTCGCCGCTGGACATCTACTGCACCACCGACGACTACAACGCCACCGACCTCAGGTTTGAGATCAACGGAAAGACCATAGAGAGCACTATCGTTAACCAAACTACTATCCGGCATTACCAGAGGCATCCAGATATTGACATCAAAACATACTACTGTGTAAATACTGCCACAAGGAAGAAGTGCATAAACAGAGTCCTCATAGACACACCACCAAAGAATGTTACGGACTTCAAATGTATCTCCAATGATCTGAATACTTTGAACTGTACATGGACATCTCAGAAAGCTTTAAGCAACATTAAATACAATCTTAGTTTTGGTTACAACAGCCAGCTTGATTGTAAAGTGGATAGAATAATGGATACTCGCTATTGCTTCTTGAGTACAACTACTAAACCTAGGTACCGGCAGACCCTGGCAGTCTATAACTTCAACCTGACATCCTGCAGTGTCTTCGGCTGTAATCAACAGTTTATAAACATAGACCACTATTCTATTGTCAAGCCAAAGCAGCTACCAGTCAAAGCTAATGTGACTGGACCTCACAGTGTCCTCTTAACATGGAGCCTATCTAACAATCTAGTTGAGTATCTCAGATGCGGAGTGGACCATAAAATTCAATACCAAATTGCTAAAATAGATAATCCACAACAATTCAGACAAATCAATGCCACTTGGCTGCCTCAGCTTAATAAAACTTATAAATATGAATTGGCCTTGCCCTATGCATTTATGAATTATGAGGTGCGAGTTTATGTGAAATCAAAACATGCCAGTGATGATATGTGGTCAGATTTCAGTTTTGTTGTCTTCAAAACTGATAGTGAAAGGCCACATAGGCCCCCAGACATGCCGGCAGGAGCATTTCAAATAAAACCATTTACAAACAGTATTCGCCATGAGGTGTACATCATCTATTGGAAACAGTTGGAAGAGTATGAAGAATGTGGAGACCATTTCACATATGAAGTTACTGTGATCCATCAGAACAAGACACAAGTGTTAAATCCGCAACTAAATACAAGTTTGAGTTATGTTGAACTGCCTAAAACCACTACACAGGCTATTGATGTTTATGTTCGATCTAAGAACTCTGAAGGCTTATCTGTAAATAGTAGCCACCTCTACATACCATCTCAAGCACAAATTCTAGAGGGATCCACTTCATTTACTAAACTGGCATATGCAAACGGGACATATGAGCTTTCTTGGGATATCAATATAAAAGACCTGTACAAGATAGATAACTATACATTATTCTGGTGCCGTCACAACTGGACTCAAGTTTGCCAGGGGAGGATGAACTACTCTATTCTAGAACCACACAAGAAGAACCATATTATTGACCTGCGGAGTGATCTAAGATACCAGTTTGCCATATCTGTGAACAGTGGTGCAAAGAGCACTGGAATGGTGTGGGCTAAATGTGACATATCCAGAGACGCAGCCAATTATGATATCCCTGTAAGACTAAAACATGAGAAGCCTGTAAATTCATCAGTAGAAATTAAATGGGAAATGGAATGTACTCTAAGGGATGGAATTATCATTGGCTATAGAATTAACTATTGTGCAATATTTAAAACAAAAGATGAATGTGATAACACTGTAGGAAACAAGACCATTGATATATTTAACTCAACAGCAAGATCTGTAAATATAACTGATTTACTATATCACAAGACTTACAAATTTGGCTTTGTTCTTGTGACTGCCAATGGCCCAATACGGATAAAATATGCAACAACATTTGTAACTACTCCTGAAGGAGTACCCTCAAGCCCAGTCAACATCACTGTATCAAACATTACTCATGACTCAGTAGTGATTTCCTATGATCCTCCAGTAATGAAGAATGGTTATATTGTGAAATATGCTATTTACAACTACGGAGAAATATTTTATAATGACACCATGAGTATACCAAATGAATCAGAGAGCTCTAGAAGAAGATATGTGAAATTGGATAAATTAAATGGCTACACCAATTATTCATGGACTGTGCTGGCATGTAATTCATATTGTTCATTAAATACTTCTGAGCCTATTGTAATGAGGACAAGCATAGGTCCTCCAGGGAAAGTAGGAGAGGTTTACACCTCACATAACTCTGATACACTGGAATGGACTCCACTAAGCGAAAAAGACGTAGCAGGTCATCCGGAAACAATGATATACCAGGTGCAAAAAGTGAAAAATGACGTCCCTCAAATTTACGAAACGCCAGCCAATACATTCTCCATCGCCGGTCCTTGCGAAGGAATTATAAAATATCGCGTCAGAGCAGTCAACTTTGATGACGACCCGACTCACGGGGCTTGGTCGGATAGTGACAATGTAGTCTTGCCTACTCGCAATGAAAATGAGACTATCGAGAAGATCGCATACGCTGGGAAATGGAGTAGCAATTATACGATGGATTGCAGAACATCGCCGACAGCTTCAACAATCTTGCCATTCTTGTTCCTCTTTATATTTTTGATCGGCATGACCTTTGGATTTATTAAACTGTACAAAAAACACCGCTCAATGAAAGATATTAAACCCAGACTTCCTGAAGGTCTGACCGTGTCCGAACCGGAAATCACAAATAATAAATATTCATTCTCGGGTTGGAACCCGGTGCGTAAGAACGACAAGCCATCTGAAGAGAAATCGTTGCTTCACTATAGCAAACCTATCTTGCCATCGCCAGAAATTAAGCTAAAAGACGAAAACACGGGCTCCAGTGACCATACCGACAGCACTATATTATCTAACTTGTCCCGCGGACCTGTCGAAAGAGAAGTATCCACGTCGGACGAGGGGTCCGAATGCTCACTGGACGCGGAACCCGTGAAATCAAATGAAAGAATCAATTCAATGGATGACGGAGACACTTGTTCCGAAGCGCCCAGTACTCCCGAGCAATCGTCATTCTTCACCGACTTGAACTTCATGAAGAACCCAGTGGTGAACCCCAGCACGGGGTACGTGACGACGACGCTGATGTCGCAGCCGACGACGTCGAGCTACGTGATGGCGGGGCTGGACCCGCCCATCTTCACGACGGGCGGCGCGCTGCCCACCTCGCCGCAGCGGCCCGCGCTGTCGCCGTCCGGATACGTGCTGAAAGAGGACATGCAACCCGACTCGTTCATGAACTTCCCGAAGCTCGGTATTTCGCCGACCAAAGCGTTCGATTGTGATAGTCTGCCGACAATAGTAAGCTTGCCCCCCTCGAAGCCTGACGCTGGTAGTTTCCAGCTGCAGAACCTGGACGCGCTGTCGAGCGTGAAGGCGGGCGCGCGGCGCGCGGCGGCGCCCGTGAAGACCACGCCCGGCTACGTGAGCCCCGACAGCGTGGTGGTGACCAAGCACCTCAACATCCTGTCGGGGCAGCAGGTGGACGACCCCGCGCTGCTGGACCCGGCCGTCATGTCGCCGGACGCCTACTGCCGCTTCTCCTGGAATGTCAACCCCGCCAACGACAACCTCAGCTCGCTCCGCGCCGACTCGCCCACAAACCAATCGCCGAACCACTGAGCCAATACACACGTCCCTAGGGTAGAAACTGCAGATAAAATCAAACCGAATGACTGAATTGTAAATATATTGTTAAGTTAGTGTGACGTTCATTATTTGTGAAGAAAGACAATATTCTAATTAACTGTTGATGGATGTGTTTTTAATAGTGATAATTCTTGTGCCTTATTAATTTATTTTAGGTGATGCAAAAGAACATTCATAGGTAAGACTTCAACTACCGAAACTTAATTATACTGATAAAATTCGATTGGATTAAAATAACTACTTAATTCGGAACCAATTTAACCATTTCGGATTGTTTTCAAAAATGTGTGGCCACTAAATATGAATCTGTTTGGCTTCGTTGATAAAATGATAAGCCAAAAATAAAACACTGGCGCGATAATGACCGATACGTATCGTTGTTTCAGGAATTAAGTAATACGATTAAAGTCTGCAAGCATGGAGGGTATTTATAAAATAAATTTGGTGTCGAGCGATCTCGGCACGGAGGAGACTATTCTGCAAATAGCGGACACTCTCGAGCACCTCGACGCCATTGTGGACGAGGCGTTCTCACGCCTAATGATCCGAATTAACAAGAACGTTGAAAAAACTAATGATTTCAAACAAAGGATTGACATAGCTAAGGAAAAGGTGTCTGCGCTGACGGGCATACAGAAAGCTATAAAGGTTTTCTCTAGCGCCAAGTATCCAGCAGCTATTAAACATGAGCCGTATGAGTCTGTGTTTGGTCCTGATGCGTACAAGCACCAGCCAGCTCCAGTAGCCTTGAGTCGCAGGACTCAGGGCCGGCAGAATGACAAGGAAATACATGTAAGCCTACTTTTTCAAGTCTCTTTGCCATTATTCCATATTAATTGCTGTGGTAATAGATCTAAGCCTCAAGTACTTCGCGACTAACAGCCACGTTTCTTTTAGGAAAAGCTCCACTTCTACCACGTGAAAGTGGGCCAGCCGAAGACGCAAGCTAAACCCAAGTTAGACTTGCAACAGACTCTAAAATCCGCTTCGACAGTGGGAGAGTTGCTTGTTTTCAACACGGACGAGTGTCCATACCTGAGCTCGAGTGGTAAAGCGGTGTCGTACCGGCCGAGCGCGGTCAGTGCGGAGCGGAAGGATCAGCTGGAGGCGGCGCCCTCATCGATCCTCAACCGAGAGGTGCTGAAGCGAGATGTGGACGAGTACATGTACGCGCCTGGGATGGGCATGGTGAGTTGTCTTTTGTTTTGTACTTCTTAGCGAATTGGTGGCAAACACAAGAGCTGACCCGCGTGGTGGTCTAGCCTTCGTTGGAAGGAGACCCGTGCTTCAGCAGTGGGGACGTGATGGGTTGTGATGATGAGAAGAGCTTGACTACTGATTGTAACCGTGGTGACTGGTTAGCCGGTCAGATAAGTTGTCGCTTGCTGACTGCCTAAGAAGGCTTCTTTCATGCACCCGTATTTTGTTTATTCGATGTATTCGTTAAACTGTCGTTTAGGTAAAGGATGGTTGGAGGAGAAAGGCTGAGGACATAATAACATGAGTGCTTTTTAGGGAAGTAAGGCGCATTCGTTTGTTCATGAAAAAAATACTGTATCTTGTAAGGTGAAAAGAATAACAATTTTTTTTCGTACGAATTCATTTCACGACACGTTTTTTAATAAACGGCCATGAGCGTGTGATAATCCTATCAGCGTTATTAACAATTCAACACGTATAGGCCTATTCTTTATTTATGTTAATCTGGTTGTGCGCCTCTACGGCTAGATACATAATGATAACATGCATAAAATACATACCCGCATTACATAATGATGAGCAACGTATAAAAGGGGCGCCCCACAGTCTATATAAAAGAAACTCCTAGATGTTATTTGAATAAGTGTATGTTAAGTACTATGAATACAAAATCAGCATCAGTTGATACGCAATGATCAATAAATACTCCTAATGAGTATCGTATTATAGCTAGGATTCTAATAATTATGTATTAGCATCTAAATTGGTCTATTATGTTCAGGAGCGGGTCTGAAATTGTTTTAGGCGATTCAATGAAATACATTAACATATTGAAATTGCACTAGGTACCGACATAATTGACTGATATACTTCACGTTATTATCGTGTAATGAAACAAGTATGTAGCTTAAAAGCGAAGGGTCCCTGTATGTGCATATTTGAAATGTACGATTACAGGACTATGAGCCAACAATAATTGCACTGAAATTATCGTGATGACTGAACTATATTTATTTGATACGTACGTATGAAACATAGAGCCGCCCTGGCATAAGTCCGAACTATTTATTATAGAATTTTATTATATTTATTATCGAACTACAAAGAGTAAAAAGCCTGCAACCGTTGACTATAGTAGAGTGCATTATTCTTGACTCATATCCTTTAATTTATTGACCAGCCATTTCCAAAACGTTATGAACGTTTAGTCACCAGCCTTTGTAAAAGTCTAAACCTCCCCTCCGAATTAGACAATAATTATTCAGTCAGTATTAGAGTCTTATAGCACCCCTCGTCCATCAGGTGCCCGAGCTGGACGTGCCGCTGGACCTGCCCGACCTGCCCAACATCGCCGGAGACATCCAGTACTCCCACACCCTGGACACGGCCATCGCCCCCTCGGCCGTCACCTCCCCTGTCTCACCACCGCCGCCGCCAGAAGTCGCCCCGGAAGTGGTGGCGGAACTGCCCGACTTGAAGCTGACAGATGAGCCGTCAGCTGTCAGACCAGACATTCCGGATGCGCCGCCGTCGGTTGCCATGGCGACCGCCGCGCCGCCCCCTCCCCCGCCGCCGCCGCCGCCGCCGCCGCCCGCTCCGTTGCCGCCTGCTCCTGAAGATAACAGGTTAGTCACTTGTTTTGTTGTCTGTTAAAACTGTAAAAGCTTTGGTATGGGTGGCTGGTGACAATTCGTAGCAGGGAATGCGTGGAACGTGATAGGTCTTTTTTTCAGCATATATAGACGCCAAACTTTACTCTCTTACGTTCGAGTTTGGTAATTTTATTATGATTGCGATCTACGTCCAACAATGTTGGCAGTGCTATTTACTATGTACTCAAGCAGGTACCTAGGTCTAGTAATATTTTCCTTGATACCTGACGTTACCTATCAACTAACATAATAATTTAAAAATGCTTCTTTTATACAAAGTATTGATTTAAGAAATAATTAGGTCCTCCATTGTTTGCAGTGGTTACGTAATTAATAGGCTCAGCTGTATTGTATACCCCTTTCCTACACGCGATCAACTTAATTTCACCTATTATATCTGCAACCATTTTCTTTTCCCTATTTAACTTCCAAGTGCCCCCCCCCCTGAAATGGGGAAGCGGCGGCATTCGGCATGCGTTTAAATAATTAAAAAAAATAATCAAAGTCGAGACCAGAAACCCCGGTAATGACGTGACATCTGTGGAATTTCGTGTATTAGTGGCGCACACAATAAAAGCCACAAAGCTACAATCGCTGAATAGAAATTGCACAGCGACACACTTGTTCGGCTTCCCAGAATACTCTGCGTAATGTTTTTTTAGCCGAAACGCTATCACCCCAATGTGTTTACATTTTTTTCATGTGCCCAGGGCCGGGGTGCGTTATCATATTTCTCTACCTGACTTTTTGTACCCGCACTGACCTGCCCCTTTTAGTTTGAAACCCCTGCTTTATACCCGCTAGGCCCTAATGGATGTGAATAAAATATGTTGTCTAATGCACAGCTGATCCACAGCTGTGGTCAAAATGTGTTAACGCTGGACAAATGTTGTTCTAAGTTTGACCATTTTTTGTCTATAGCCACACAGATACAACTCTGAAATTTATGTCTAGATTTTAATACGTACTTTTTTGTTTTAAATATGATTTGAGAGTTCTTAACCTTTGGTATGATTAACATCAGTTAAATGCTAGTGAAGGTTTTGATATAGGGTTAGGGTACACTATTCAACTTAATAATGTCGATGTCTCAACGGCCCTGCCCCCGTATTATGTAACTCCGAGTGGGGTTGGTTGGTATAAAATGGCTGACAACTTAGAGCATTATTAATTAATAACTTTTTACTGACTTATCTGATTTCACAAACGTTTATGTTGAATGTAAGGGTATATTGGTAGGCTTCTTGCATATTTCTTTCACTAAGATTTTTGGTGTTTTCGGTTAATAAATCTCTAAGTTGATACCAATTATCACCGGTTGCTAACTCTCAAAAAGTTACAAAATACGGGGGCAGATTACTGACGGAGTGTCTCTAGCGCGCTACTTCGCGACCATTTTAATTATCAATCAGTCTCATAAATCATAATTGTTATCATGTCCAATGAGATACTTGGAATTTAGCCATTTGTATTGTTCTTGAGTTCATTCGTTTATCTACGTCGCGTCGTCTGAAATTCTTGCTAATACACGTAACTTATTTGAACTGGTGCTTGTCGGTCATTAGAGTGCCTCACTAGATAGAAATATGATGATATATGCTGCATCGCATTCATTGCTATCATCATCAAACTTATAATATCATCATGATCATCATCAGGTCCTGGGATCCCTAATCAGGGACGGCTCGAAGTGTAGATCTCCACTCTGACCGGTCCTGTGCCACGCCTTCGCATTCGTTGCTATAATATCCACCAATCATACATACATTTATTGTTCCACGTAGCATAGTGCTTATGCGACGGCATTTCTTTCACATCATCTCAGCATATCTGCATAGTACATAACTGGTGGAAAGACCGCCATATACCTACCTATGTGCCCGTCCTGCAAGCCCCAGCTTCGTTACCATAACAATGGCTTATTTCTGTCCGTCCTCTTTGTGATTTATATATACAGAATGCATGCAAATTGCGCTCTACATAGAGCTTTACATTGATCCTTTATGCTCTTACAGATTGGCTTTATTCTTATAAACTGACCCACTCTATAGATCTAAGTAGGAATGTGTTTAAGGAATATGTACTTAATGTTTTCCTTGGCATTGTAGGCTATTCTTTCTCTGTATAGATGCCCAGTGTTATCTTAGTCCCAATTCATATATTTAAGGGCCCTAATTTAATGGACAACATTTCATTTTCTTTACCCTATATTTTTATTAGTTATTCGGAAAGTTTATAGAAAATTAGTGGACCCGTATTTTTTTATTTTGTATATACATAAATTTTAATTTTAACTTTAAAGTTAATTATTTTAAAACCGGAAGTGACATCACATATTAGGCTCATTTTTTATTTTTGTCTATTGCCTGAGTCTCGAAAAAAAACATAAATGACACTGACAAGTGACATTTAAACTTTGTTTACATGCCAACCAACAAATGGGTCATTTTCAAATGACCTTGATATTTCTGATGATGGAAAGTAGGTACTTATCATGTAAAAAAATAAGCAGAAGCATTTTTTCAGCTGTGTAGGCAGTGGCATGCTCTGGGACATATTATATAGAGGTCATCTCTTAATAATAAATAAAAAAAATAGTCAGAAAGTGTCAGAACAGAATTAATGAAAATGACCCAAATAAACAACAACGTCACGATAAAACGTCAACGTCAATCAAAAATGTAAGTGACAGTTACTTTGTTTTTAAATCTATGGGCTTTGATCATCAAAATGCATCGCACCTGATGCATGACGTCATCAGCACTTTTTTACTATTTAATGATTTTCTCGAAAATGATACATCCAAAAAATACAAACACATTTTTTTTGTGGCCTTTAGAGCTAAATCTCTAAATGGTTTTCGATTTATAGCAGCTTTAGTTTTTTGAAATGTTGTCCATTAACTACGACATCCAATCAAGAGCATTCATATCTGTATTTAAACGAAATTTATATCGAATCGAGGGAATAGAAACTGTTACCCTCTGCACTACAGTCAGTAGGTATATACTAAGCCCTTTATTTGGAATATAATGATATTACGTTTATATAACTAGAAAGCAACCCTTAATGAGTTATATTTATTTTAATATCCTCAGCCCTCTCGAGCTCGCGCTATATTATTTTTACCCTCCTTCATTATATTCCCACCTACGCTATCTACATAAGAGATAAAATGATACGTAATAATATCTTGTTTGCAAATATCAAAGTAATAAAAACAGTTTATTCCTACAGTAAATAAAAAAAACTTAGTTCATACTAAGTAACTAACTTATATTATAAAGGGGTCAAATTTGTCGGTTTGTATGTTTATGAAGAACTAGCTTTACCCTAGGGCTTCGCTTCGCCCAAAAAGGTTTGGCCGTGGGAATTCCGGGATGAAAAGTACATATACAACCTTTCTCATAAATAACTATTTAAAATACCGCATCAAAATCCGTCTTTTCAGTCTTTGTAGTTTTAAAGATCTAAGAATACATACATAAACACAGATAGACGGGTAAAGCTACGTTGATTTATACGTAGTGATGACATTGATACTGATAAACTCAAAAACAATGTCAGAAAAAAAAAACGCCATTAGTTACGTATTGTACAGTATTATCCGTGAGTGTTTATATCTCTGGTGCCATAGTATAGGCTACTTTTAAAATGCTAAAAACCCTAAAAACATAATCAAATGTATAACACACGTAGGTATACGTATTCTAGATGTTATAAACCTCACTGGTAAAGCCGGCCATACGTAGAATGGCGGAAAGCACGCACCTTTTCCTAGAAATGCTTTGAATCCTATTTCGAACACCGATCACAATGCGACTCTCTAAGTTACGGTCATTTGGCCTCTTTCGGCCGCAACACTGAATAATAAACAGACGAATGGCTTTTTGATGGTGATAGGTAGCTTGTATTTTAGTTATGTATTATACTTTATAAACTTGTGGCCGACACAGAACACATCGAACAACGTGGACTCGCGGGTGTAGAACACTTAAAACTTTGTTCACGTAAGGCAGAGCCACATTTGTATCATTTCTTAGTACGTATCAGATCTCTAGCCTCGGCGCGTATGGATATGATACAACTTTAATGTGGACCATAATACCTTTTAAACTGCAGACCTACTAGCTCTCCCATCCAGCACGTGGAGTACTTACATTAAAAGTTGTGCTATGGAGGTAAACTTTAAAATGGCAAAGTAAAGTGACATGACCTAGGTAGGTATAAGGTATATAGGGGACGGAATGTAAACTCCGAGTGACTCCGATATTTACGAAGTTTATCTACTTTCAGAGTTTTTCTTTCACTTGGTTTGATCTTGGTTGGACTTTCGAAATCTAGACTTCGACTTCTTTTAGGGCTGGTTTATGTTATTTAAGTTTGATACTCTCGGACCTCTTCTACTAACACGATAAACTGAAAAATCAGTCTTTATTTTTCACGACATAGCTACCGAGAATCCTTCGTTGCTCTAATTTCATTGAACAAATAGCACAACACTCCTTGTTTGGTGTGGCTGGCTGTAAGAACAGTTTTAACGCGTATTTCTAAACGCAGAATCCGTAGAAATAACAGTTTTAAGAAGTGGCGGGTCGTGTTTACAAACTTGGTAAGAGTTTCTGCGTAGCTGAACGGAAACGTGCGTTTTGAAAACAACGCGGCGTCGTCGGCTGCCGGAACACAGAGCGAAACAAAGGCGATGCCTGATCTGTGGGCTATTCTGTGAAATTACCTACATTTCCTGTACTACAGGGACGTGGACTTGTAGTTTTCAATCGAGATCAGGAAAAGAAGAATCCTTGTAGTATGACCTGTTTGTATACCCACTTTTTCCGTGCTTTGCTTCTCCTTAAATCCCCGGTTATCCTGTGGGATTTCCGGACGTTTCCACTGCAAAGTTTGGAGTCGGTACACTTTTCCAGTAATTATTAAGTACATTAAATTTAATAATGAATTTGCCTTACTATTTAAATTACAAAAATGATAATCTATTAAATTTTTACTATCATTTATACCATGCCATCAAATCAGTTGTCTAGTTTATTAACTATGTGTTTACATATATACATATATCTTTTATTTATTATTTAACCACACTTGCATGTATTAATACCTATTTATCTATGCAACACTATACACATATACTTACAATAAAACCTTATGTGTGTACCTTGTGACCTTTAGTTTTAGTTTTAGTTTTTAAGTTAGTATTAAGAACTGGGCAGTCTGAAAACCAGCGCAGTGTGTTGCCGCATGCAATACGCAGCATTAGCTGAGGCTGTCCTTTTGCCACCTTTGTATTTATAAGTAAGCTTTCAAATTGTATTTTCTGTTTGTGGCAATAAACTATTTTTCTTTCTTTCTTTCTTTCAATATAGTAGAAATGCCATTTAGCGATACTAACGGTAAGACAAACGCTACGCTTGAACATGATAGTGTTGACATGCGCGTGTATCACAGAACCGTCGAACGTTGCATCAGATCAGATTAATTTCATTCTGACTGCTCTTAGCTCTTTGTGACAGAGCCAATTTTTTCCCCGAGCCCGAGTGTAATTGGGTTAGGTGCATTATACGTATACAATACATACTGCATGTGTATAGTGTAGCATGAAAGTACTATTACATGGGTGCATTTGTTGATGTGACTAAATGGGATATTGACGGAAGATTTCCATAGGCAGTCTGTGATAAAAAGTTGAAAAAAGTTGCGATGTAGAACTCTTAAGAGAAGGATAGAATAATTAAACACACTTTTCCATAAGGAAAATAGAGGTATAATATGATGTATCTATAAAAGCAGATTGATGTTTTTGATCGCGCTTTCAAAATCTATCGTATATTTTAAATATACCTAGTGACACTAGTCTTCGTTCTTAAGTAATAAAGAATGAGCCAATGAGGCGTTTGTTAAAAAAAAAAAAAGTTCCTTTTTGGAGAAATAGATGGCGTTGTCTGGGGTTGCACCAACTTTCAAACCCTCAGAACACACTCAGATCACAATATGTTATTCTGTGAGGCTAACGAAATGTGAAAGTGACGTAGGTAGGTAGAATTGTAGTTTTATTTTCTCTATGATGTCGATGTCACTGTTGCTTCAGCGTTCAGTGCGATTGTGCGTACAGCCGTTCTTTTCAAGTTTTCTCAGTTTCCTTGTGTTTCTCCTGTATTAATTGAGTTGTAGTTGAGCTATCTGCTCCTCCTCCCTTGATACTGTAGAGTTAGTGCACTTGAGATAGTGACTCTTTTGAGAAGTGACTCTTGTGAGATAGTGACTCTTGTGATAGTGACTGCTATACTGTAATAATGCCTAAGGACTATGGATCATGGTCCCTTGCCAATCTGAAGATAGAGTTACGAAAACGGAATGCCAAACTAACTGGACGGAAAGCCGTATTCACAGAATACTTAGCACTATCCCAAGCCACATGCAGTCTGAGCCTCGGAAGGATGGCTCGCGCTACCACCCGACATTTAATCACAACTAGTGAGTTCTTATTCTGAGTTTAGTACTCTTTGCTCTCTATGTAATTTTTGACAGTTGGTACACTGCGTTTTCACGCCATCTATCGGCTTACCCAAAAGCTCAACTGACAGCTGTCAAGGAAAACGGCTCATTCCAAAATGTTTTGTTTTCAATGATTTGTTTATTTTTTTTGTTTTAATTACGGACAAGGAACTTGGAAATAAACTCGTCGGTTGATAATTAATTAAACGCTAGCGACGGCACCTGTCAGTAATAGGTTCATCGACTACAATGGCTCATTCATTATGTTAGATAATAATGTTGTTTACAATACATTTTTATAAGTACGTAAATTGTGAAGGAAAAAATATCAGAATTATTCTTGTGAACACTCTAAGGAAAAAAAGTTCCTGAGAAGTAAACTTCAACAGTACTTTTAAAAAAAATTTATAAATAATAAATAAAATATTTCGTTTTCTTAGAACCATTTTATTATCACATTTTGATACCAAGTCAGTATTGCGTGTCACTGTCTCATATTTCAAGCTAAACACTCTCCATCTGTTCCATGTATTAATCACTTATTAATGGCGATAAGCGAGATATCTTTATAATCGGACGATTGTGCTCGTAATCACACAAGACTACCTTTCTATTAGTTTCCTTATAATTTTACTGCCTACTCCGCGCAAGCTTCGCATTGCCTTCCTGAGAAATCCCTTGGGAGTAATTCCCATCTTTCTGTGATTCTTCGTGACTACTATTTTCTCCTAAATAAAATTCGTGTGCTAGACGAAATTCCGTGAATAAATTGTTAACTGTCTGTGTGGCGCTACCCCCGCAACAGGAAAATCATTTTTACACGACCTTGATGCGAACTTGCTATTGATTTTCACGGCATATAATTAGAATACGCTCGTGAATTGCACAATGCATTTACTTACCATGACTGCTTTTGTATTTTGGCGGCCTGCGCTCGTAACACTAACCATTTACTGTTTATTGTTGTGATTGCAATATTTAGAACGCTTAGCACGTTTCGCATGTATATCAAAAGTAACACAATGGGTTCCATGCAAATTGGAGTGTTTAATAAATTGGTACACCCTATTTTATAGAGCTTTTAACTGCGAATATTTAAGGGTCAATTTGCAGTGACGTACTGGTAATTCTGATAGTTGTAATCATTCATTACCAGAGCCGTTTAGTCATGGTTCAATGTATACATTATTATATGGTACAGAGGCCATGGGCACGTTTCCATATAATGTATGCAGTGCTTTGTAAAAACCATGAGTCAAGATGTTATCTGTGATCATGATAAGGAATGAGGATAAGTCTGTAAGATATACTAATACTATCTACATTATTATACAAAGAAACGCTAATATACGTAAATACGAGGGCTACACCGAAAAGATCGGGAATAGAATACTTAGGAATAAATTAGAGTGAAACCTTTTTGGTGTATCAAATGTAGTGTTTTTTCAAACATAATTCCATTTTCGAATTTTAAAAAAAGTAAAAAATAAAAGAGTATTGACCATTTGAATTTGACAAGTCGGTGTAAAAAATGGAGCTTACGCGGGAACATTTCCGTGCAATAATTTTTCACAACTTTCGTCGAGGTTTATCTCAAGAACAATGTCTCGCCGAGCTTGTTTCTATTTATAAACTTGAAGCACCAAGTAAAACGACTATAATATCGTTGGTATTCTGAGTTTCGCCGTGGACGTTCCTCTCTTACCACAGTCCCTTCTACTGGTCGGCCAAAAACAGCGGTAACACAAGATAACATCGATGCTGTACGCCAGTTAATAAAAGAAGATAGACATGTGACATACGAGCAGATTCGGGCTTCTCTCAGCATTGGTATGACAGCCATTCAAACCATTTTACATGAAGAACTGGGTGTCAAGAAGTTAGTTTCGCGCTGGGTGCCCCACCGTTTGACCGAGGAACAAAAGTCGGCTCGTGTTAATTGGTGTCGATCTGCTCTGCAACGGTTCAATGGAGGCAGTTCAAATGCTGTCTACAATATCGTCTCTGGTGATGAATCGTGGATTTATTCATATGAGCCCGAAAGAAAACATCAATCGGCAGTTTGGGTCTTCGAAGGTGAGGTCAAGCCAACAAAAGTTATTCGCTCACGCAGCGTGTCGAAAAAAATGGTCACTTCGTTTGTATCGAAAACTGGCCATGTGGCTACGATTCCATTACAAGAACAAAGGATGATGCTGATTGGTACACAACAGTTTGTTTGCCGGAAGTCGTAAGAGAACTTCGTAAAACTAACCCGAATCGACGTATAATCCTTCACCACGATAATGCAAGCTCTCATACCGCTCGCAAAACAAGAACGTTTTTAAATATGGAAAACGTGGAGTTGATGGACCATCCTCCGTATAGCCCTGATCTGAGCCCCAATGACTATTTTACATTCCCAAGAATTAAAGATATGCTACGTGGTCAACGGTTTAGCGGCCCAGAAGAGGCGGTCGAAGCTTACAAATCAGCTGTTTTGACAGTATCCACTTCAGACTGGAATTACTGTTTCAATGATTGGTTTAATCGAATGAAAAAGTGCATTGAATGTCACGGAGACTACTTTGAAAAACAATAAAAGTAAATAATATTATGATATCTTTGTACTTTTTTCTATTCCCGATCATTTCGGTATCGCCCTCGTAGTACACTTCCGAAAAAAAGACAGAAGGGATATATTTCCATCTATCCTATGTCCACGCTTAACAGGCAAAACCCGAAAACAAATAATTGTCTTTAAAGAAATATCTGCCTGACTGGGAATCGAACCCGGGACTTAGGGTCACTAACCAATGCGCCCACCATAACCATAAAACAACAGCCGGACAAGATAACTGCTGGACATACGTTTCTAGAATGGAACATATTTGAAGAAATTCATGGATGTTTCAGTGTAGGAAATGGTTTTGCTAATATATTTCCGACGAGGTACGTTTAATGTTTGTATTCAAGAGCCTTAGTTTCATGAACGTACATAATGTATAATGTATATTAGCTATTATGTATGTTGCATGCACCGCGATGCGTAAGTGAAAAGCACTTTGAGACTTTACCAGCAACTTGGCTTCTTCTTTGTAGTCACAACTTGTTCATTTAGGAACTATAGTGACGTCCTGACTCTTGTAACTTTTATTAGACATTTTATAATTTCTTCATCATTATCTGTTCGAATTTTCGTATAGTATTAGAGTTATGCGTGTTTGCTGAATCAAATATGTTGAGCAAAGTAAATCACTGAATATCCCATAGGTAGTAACAGAACTTGTTGGTTGATAATTACTTGTATAGATGGTGAATTAATTTCAGTTGAAAAAGTATCATATGTGTATTCTATCGTGTGAGCAAGCAATGGCATGGCAGTACAACGGTCGTGAATCCTAATAGGAGTAGTTGAATAACTTGAGTTTACTCTGCAAATGTTATTTGATTCTCAAAGGCATATTTACCTCACTGACTGGTACGAGTACTGAGTAAATATACTATGCTACGGCGTTTAGTTACTATGGTTTATTTAGCTACGATTGTATTTGTAGTTGTAGCATACGTCTTAGAAGCAAATGGTTTCAATTCGGTTAGTTTATAATAATGAGCTCACTATTGAGCACATTAGCTGTGCGTTCATATGGAAACTCGATTAATATAGTGCACATTCTATTCTATTCTATTCTGTGAGGGGGAAAAGATCCTGTAGTACCTTGATTTAGGAACCTCATCCAAATGCTAATTAAGTGGTAACCAAATAAAGATTCATAGTGTGAAATACACGTATACGTTGTGTGTAACCTATCTACGCACATAAGGTCAAATGTAAAATTCTCGTTTTATAGAATTCCGCGAATGTAACAGATAGCACACAAATCACGGTACAACACACCGCGCCGCACTGTACAGTCGCGGTCTGGCTACACGTAGAATCTGGTTTGGTTGCGTTTGTGATTCACATGTCATACGAGTAGAATTTGCCTGCAAGTGTCACGTGCAGGTGTGTCGCACTGTACCGGTGTATTTCTGTCTGACCGCAGCGTCACGGGAGATCCTCTCGGTTCCCGGAACTCGTTTATAATTAAACTAGCGTGTGTACACCTTCACTTTCCAATACTTGTATGTCGTGATATTAAGTACACTACTGTTTGCATGTTGATTGTTGATGGGTACATTAACTTGACTGACCTGAAAAATCAACATATTGACCAAAAGAAAGCAGAGCGCATCTATGGCGGATATATCTAAGTACCATTAGAAACAAAGAAAAAAAAGAGTAAATCTTTCTCTCCCTAGGGATAAATTTAATAGAGTAAACCTAATATGCCTTGTATGGTAGTCCTGGTGTAGACCCAAAGTTCACGTAAAACATTTAGGTATGCACATCCTTGACTCTCAACTCACCCTTGAAATGGTAGTCCATATCCTGGCTCTACCGAGTAGAAACTTCGTAACCCGTCAACCAAGAGTTCTAAAAGTCGCTATCTTCCTACAGACAAGACACTCGTGCCCCGCCGCCGCCGCCGATGGAGAACCCTCACGCGAACCTGATGGCGGCCATCAGGCAGGCGGGCGGCGCCGGCAAGGCCAAGCTGCGCTCCGCTGCCAACGAACCGGGGGATAAGGTAAGAGAGATTCATAAGTACATTAGTTCTCAATCGAAGGTTGGCTGGAAATTGCCTTTTGGCAATAAGTCCGCCTTTGTATGCGAATAATTTAAACCTGTGTTTGGTAACTTGTCTATTGTTCTGTTGTGTACAATAAAGTGTAAATAAATTAAATAAGAGATGCTAATGGAATTTCAAACGTCTCGATGTAGAAACACGACATATTATTATTATTATTATTATTTTTATTTATTATCAGACAAGAAGTCCATAGCAGTTAGTAATACAATGTTCTTACATCTAGTGTTAGTAGGCATATATATACAACAAGAATATGTTAATTGGTGTGTAACCGCATCCATCTCTGAGTCAATGGAGAGTCCCATCGATCAGCAAAGACACTGAGGATGCTGTTGGTACTGCAGCGGATGCGAGCCATCAGAGATGCACATCTGTTCCTAATGATGGCGGCAAAACCATTTATACTTGCTTCCATAAACATCCCCGAAGCACTACATCGCCACGGCAGCCCCAACAGAACCCTCAGTGCATTATTATACTGGACACGCAGGTCGCTGTATGTCCGCTGGGTAAAGTCCACCCATAGGCTGCAGGTGTAGAATGATTGACAGTAAGCTTTAAACAGCGTTACTTTAACTGGCTTCGTACACCGTGCAAACCTACGGGCTAACATGTTGCAGCGGACAGCCAGCGACCTACGCTCCCGTTCAATGTCACAGTTATCTTTGAGGTCATCCGTCACCCAGTGGCCCAAATATTTAAACTGGGTAACTCTGCGCAAGGATGATCCGCAGAGCGAGACACACGGAATACTGTCATATTCCATGCCTCTCGCCCTGAAGACCATGAACTCGCTCTTTGTAACGTTATATTTGAGCCCCTGAGCCGCCGCATATGACTCGCAGATACTGATCAGTCTATTCAGAGCTTCAATCGATGGGCTCAGCAGCACCATATCATCAGCATAACTGATGTTATTGATGCAGACTCCGTCAACATGACATCCGATATTGGCGCTGCTGAGCTCAACGATTAGCTTATTTATATAAAAGTTGAAGAGGCGGGGCGAGCTCAGCCCCCCCTGTCTTACCCCGCACTCCAGCCGGTACACATCGGATTGCGAGCTAACCCATTTCACAGTGTTACGCTGACTACTATACCAATACCTAAGTATCGACAGTGTCTCGGGTGGTAAAGTTGTTTCTTTTTCTAATTTATTCCACAGAATATTATAATTTACAAGGTCAAATGCCTTCGACAGATCCAAAAAACAGGCAAAAATTGGCGTCCTTCTCTTAGTATAGTACTGTACAGTCTGCTTGAGGCACAGTATAGCACTCTCCGTTGACAGCCCAGGCCTGAAGCCGAACTGGGCGTCGTGCAGCTCGAGGTGTTTTGCTAGTTGTTTATCAAGCAGACTGTCCAGGACCTTAGCTATGACGGTGGCCAAGGAAATTGGCCTGTAGTTGGAAATGTCGGAGGCATCGCCTGTCTTGTTTTTAACAATCGGAACTACCACCGTATACATAAGGCCATCCGGCAAATAACATAATATAAACTGCTATGCCATGCCGTGGCCGTCTAAGGTGGTTTTCGCTGACTGACGGATAAATCCTGTGCATCCAGGTGGATTTAATGGCCTTTTCAAATTTCATATGAATGTACATAAAATGTTTCTGATCCTAGGAAATGGCTACAATACGCAACGATAAACACTAACTCATTAGTTAAACATACACATATCTAATGTAGCAGCATTAGTATTTTAAATTAATGAACAGCTTCCAAAAACATTTCCAAGAACTAGCTTAATTCATTGCCGCCTAATTAACATATTTTTACAACCGCCAATTGGGAAGTATTTCCTAGAATGTGCCTAATAAACCTAATGTTATTCATTAGATGATGGAATAAACATTATAAAACTAGTTGTTCATTCAAATAGAAACATTCCCGTTAAATTGACGAGTATCTAAAATTGGACAAACACGTGGATAGATAGGGTCCAGCCACTGCCTCTTTTACCTCTATACGAATCTAACCATGTTCAGAGAGAAGAAATAAAGTCTGTGCTAGGATTCATAACGATCCTATTTGTAAGTCTGACACTAAGGTCTGACATATACGCTCGCATGTCATTCATTCAACCCCATAGAATAACGCGGACTCGGGTGTCCACCACGATAGGGTGTTGTGTATTTGTTATTGTTCGTGTTTTTTCTCTACTGCTATCCCACATATTTAGTGTGTGTCTATTCATGTACCAGCTGGCAGATTTCTAGCCCGTACCTACATGGCTGTGGAAATTATACGCCAGGCGTGTATGCTAATGTAGTCGACCGGTTGTGCGTGGCTCACTACCCCCCGTCTTGAGATAGATAGATAGAGGTTTCAATGCAAACAAAGTGCATTAAAAAAAAAAAAAAAATATTAGAAGCACCTTCTTAGGAAAACTTTATGTGATCATCTGCCGCTACACGGGTGCGTTATCGACGTAGATAAACGTCACTGTGATTGGTGGAACGCGCATTACACGAGTTTATCGACATCGATAACGAACCAGTGTAGCGGCCGCTGTCTGCTTTTGACCATTTATATGTCGTATTTTTTTATTACATTTTTAAATTAACCTGCACGCTATTACGCGCTGTAATTCTTTTGAGAGTAGGTATTCGACCCTTCTATTGGGTTTTATACATATAAAGGAGATGTTAACAATTCTTTAAACTCATAAGTTAACTATAGTATAGTTAGCTATAGTTTGGAGGTAATCATAAAAGCTCGACGAAATCCATTATAATTTACTTGCAACCGAATGGTTTTCTGTTAAATCATTATAAAAACTAAGGTCAGCCCATGCAAGCTCTGTGATTAATAGTGTTATACGGACTTGGGGCTTTTACGCGGAATGCATGTAAACTAAAGGTTATAATTTAAGTGACGAAAGCTTGTTTGGTTTTGGCTAACCTAACAATATCAATGCAATAAGTATTTTATTTTCGCTATATTCTTGCCATATAAAACACATAATATATTTTAGATTAAACTCATTCATCGCTAAATCAGAGACGTTAGATTACAAATTTTTTATTTAATCCTTTATTGCACATATATAAATAAAACTTCTTATAGACCTAGATCTAACTAACCAGTCCGACTGATCACATAAATAAAGAACTTATTCATCCATCATTATCTTGTTGGTCATTACCAGGAAGTTTCGGCATGATAATAATGTCACTTGTTAGTCTTGTTATACGCCCGTAGATAAAGAAAACATGAAATGGTGTGCGGACTCAATGCTATCTTGCTCTAATCGTACAGTGCTCCAAAATTGATAATGCGCATAGAAATCTTTGACAGATCGGTTGTTTTCGATCATGTGACACATGATATTGACTCCTATTTCTTTCGAACAAGGTGCAAAACGCAAGTGTTTTTTTAAGGCTCTTACGATTTAATGATTCGGGTGTGAAGGTCTGCATGTGCATTATTAATTTTGGACAAGTGTACATGTCCTCATTGCCTTTCTCCCGCTCCTTTTCAACCATTATTCACAATGATCCCTGATTGCAACATTCTGTAAATAATACGTTTAGGGCTCACTTTTCAATAGTCTGATTAAAATTATCTGAGAAATAACGGTCGTATCTGAATGCAGCAACAATTTTATTCGTAAAATAAAATTGATCTAACCATTAAATTAAAATAATTAAATTTATTAAATGTAGGAAAACTAAAATTCGCCCTTTGCACATGCACGATATAAGAGCGCGATAGTACGTAAGGTAATACAAAATTATAAAGGTCCTTATAGTTTAATTCCGCGAACCGCCGGGCTAGCGTATAATAACAACAACTCTGCACTTCCCTGAACTGTCCACAGTTTATAGAAGCCGATGAATGAACGCCACTTGACTTTGACACTAATTACTTGATCGCGATAACTGGGCCATTCTTCAAACGCGATTTCAGGTTCGATACAGTCGGTCATGATGGAAGATAGTCTTCCACAAAGTTGCTAGTACAGAGCAGCTCTACATAATTGCTAGTTAATATTATGTAGTTTATGGGCTTCAAAGCCATCCTCCCTAGTTTAATATAAATTACAGGTAGATATTTTTATCAGCGAAACCAATTTCGCTTTTACTATAAACTGTCTATACACACGCTAAACAGTTTACTGCTGTCAAAGGCGTGGATTAAACTTTAACAGTGTGTTTTAATTTTTATCATTTTTACTTACTTACACGTACTTACCGTAGAGAACGAGAGGTACATAATAACCCATATCAAAACCGATACGACCATTTATGCAATCTAAATAAACATTACAAAATTGCTATGATTATATCGATTATTTAATCAATTAACTATGCACTTATAAAATGTACCCTTTCTGAAAAATACTGGTGACTGGTTATGTGTGTAACAAGGTCACATTTTATATCTTTTATACACTACTGAAACAATACTATATTGTTTATCAATATCTTTGATATTGGAAGGATATGAGATCTGAGACGGAATAGTGAAGCGAGCGTTTAAAATAGACGGTCATTGGTCCCGCGTGATTGATGCCACTCAATGTAATGTGCTGTAGCAGTCTCGAAATAAATACGGTTAGATTCGTTTTATGCACAATGGATTACATTACATACTTAAATTAAGTTAGTAATTTTAACTTCAAAGTCATGAGAATGACGTAGGTTAGGCTAGGACATGGTCACCTTTCCTCTTAATGAAAAAAAACGATAACATGAAGATAACGTTTTTTATTTTCCTGCATAAGTATACACTCTATCAAATTCTCAGTAAGTACTTCGATACGGATAAGTAGAATGCAAGAAAAAATTATGAGATACAGTGAGACGTGTCGAAAGCTATCCCCAAATTAACCACGAATGTTCCTATATGATATTTTATTTACAAAAACTAAGGAGTAACGTCATCAGACCACCGTTGCGTAGCCTCGGTGCGTATCATACGTAAATCATAATCACTATTTTGGACGCCAATAGGTAGTCTAATCGAGAATTAAATAATCTTAAAACAATGCAAATTGATCGCTATTTAGATCTTATTTTAAACAGTTTCTTTTTCTTCTTTCGCAGGACGATAAGAAACCAGCCAGCGGCGGTGACCTGATGGCGGACCTGCACGCCAAGCTGTCGATGCGGCGGCGCGGCATCTCGGGCGCCGAGCGGGGCGGCGGCGGCGGCGGCGGCGGGTCGGTGCTGCACACGCTGGCCAGCGTCATCCCCGAGCCCGACCACTCCTCCCCGCAACACTCCTCCACCGAGGACGACTGGGAATAGACAAAACACCTGGCTGAATGTCGTTAGTATCCAAGCCCTTGTTTTTAAGAAAAAAACGATCGAACGCTCCGTTTTGTACGCTACGCCTATTATTAACACGCAGTCACGCAGGCTTAGCCAATTATTATACATGATTTCTGGTTACATGTGTTTTTTGTGTAATAGCATTTCGTTGAATTGTTTTTTTTCGTACATTCGAAAACCTTTTCCTGGTAAACGGAAATGCGTAGGTCGTGTAGGGCAGTACCGTAGATAATAGCGGCGTTAATTAGACGAGTGATTTGGTTCAAAATACTTCGTGGAATGGTCAGTGACCCGTTTGTTTTTCTTCTCATTTACAAATAAATCGGAAAAGGAGTTGAATGGTTCCACGAGCCAAGGCTATTATGATAATCACATTTCTTACTAACCGTCTCTTAGCATTCACTTCGTGGAAAGCGCCGCGCTCGCCTCGTTTATACATCTTTCCTGAGAAGCGGTGTCGGGCTTTTCCCGGCCTATTTGAATAAAGATCATTATTCAACGAATTCAAGTGAAATTTGTATTTAGAGCGATTTGATAAGATTATAATTGCTGGCTAAAGTGGATCCCACTATAAGATACAAAAGTGTATGCTTACCTACTTATGGAGTCGTTGTAAAATATTAATTAAGTACCTATATCTAAGAATCTAGGACTTGTTAAAAATTTCAAAGTCTGCAGTTTGTAAAATAATTGGTATTAGGTCCAAAAATGCTATTGCCATGATTCAAATTCGCTGTCAGCCGCTGAATGCAGTATTGTTTGCTATAGGGTAAGGGTTGCAAAGATGGTGCGATAAAATGGTGATAAACAGTTAAAAATATACCTACTTTATTATACATCAATTGGCTATTTTATATTTCAAAATTATTATGGTGCTGTCGGAAAAGTTATTATCTTGAAAATTTTATCGTTTAGGCAACGTCGTAGGTTGTTTATCAATGAAATTGTGATGTGCTATTTGGACAAGAATCTTTATTCGGGACTGAATAGATGTACGTTTTAATAGTAATTCGAGAGGTGCGCGGTTTACAAACGTGTTATTTAACATGTAATAGGTAAAATGTTGATGTTTAATATTCTACGGCTAAGCGGGCGGTGCCTTTGAAAGTGGGTTTAAGCGAGAAGAACCGATACATAATCGTCCATTTGTATGCTGACAGTGTCGGCTAGTACAGTTCACACTCACTTATATGCAACTAGCATTTAATAAAATTTTGTCTTCTTTAAGGCCTGTTAAGTAATCAAATCATAGATGTATTTATGGATGAGCGGAAATAAAAAAAACCCGTACCAATTATACCAAAATTATAATCAGAATTGTAATAGCTAAAAAATATATATATCCTTTGATCATCTGGTTTTAGGTTTGATTTTCAATGCGTAGTATATTTCTGTGTTATGTACTTTTTAATCATATAATTCTGAGAAAATATATAAAATTAAATCTTATAATTATGTTTTGCAAAATAATAAATACAACAAATTATGTCATATGCTTTAAGCCTGGTCTTGCCTTCGGTAAATTGTTTGCATAACATACTAGTTTTTCATCCAAGAACGCCTTGATTTGACACAATATGTATCTGTTGTACCCTCTGAGGATACAGTACCTAATAATGTAACGTGTTGGTCATTACTCACCTGTGGGAACTAACTGTTTTACTGTGGGGGTCGGGTATGTTTTATTGACTGTACAATTTAACATAATTATATTGTAAGTCCCAGCTTTATTATCTGCGCCTACTTCACTATTGGTTTGAGAATCGAAGCTTGATTCCCAATGCCTTTTGTCTTAGAATAGAACAAATCATTCTCTAGTAGGTATATAAGTGTTACATTTAAACCCAGTAAATAAGGTGTATAAAAAATCTAAATGTCTTGTTAAAATAATGGCTTGGTGCATTGATCTCATAACCTTGCAGAAATATGTTAACTTAATTCAATTTTAAATTTGTCCTTAACTAAAGCGTTGTATATTTCAAAAGAAACAAACCTGCAAAATAGATCTGAATTTTGTAGTAATGGACGCTACACAAGCGTGAATAAACATTGTTTACCTGTCAGTATCTGTAAATATAGTTAAGAGTATAGTTTTCATGATATGTAATATAACTTTAGGACTTGCCTAACCGTATTTTTTAATACTTTTAGATTAGGTATACTTTTTAAGGTTAAGTAAGTATTTTTTTCTTATACTTTTCCTATGCATTTTTTTGTAATTTCTAATACAATGTTATATAGTCAGCATTAGATAGTGTTTGGCCGAATGTCGGCTCTAAGCAAGTAATAGTCAATTCAAATACGAGTACCTATCAATTAATTGCCTTTTATTTAAATCATATATAATTTAAAAGTAACCCAACGATCAGGCAGCAACTATAAATGTAAATATACTGTTCGTAATTATTATATTTATAAGTAAGTGTCCGTAGGAGTCAAAAGATACGAAATTGTCAACGAAAATTTTACAATATTTTAAGGTATTGAAAATTATTAATTAATTATTGACTGTACTTTGATATATCGTACATGAATGGATTTTAATATACATAAATAACGTCTAAATATGTTTTTTTTTCCATAGCTTGTATGATGTTTAGTTCAAAGCATATCCTCAGCAGCTTTAGGGTGCCTATCCTACCAGAGTTGTTCTAGCCAGCTAAGCTACGGTGAGTTTTCACCAGTGCTATATGCTGAAAAGACCAGTGAATATGGTTGGTGGATATTAAAAGCATATATAGCCATAGCAACGCAGCATTGCACATCTCTGGTGCATATGGATTTAGATTTTCGCACCCTAAACTGTTGGACTTTTACAAAGTCCTTGCGGCTTACTCCGTACGTCTATTGCCCACTTAAGGAGTAGGGTGCGAAAATCTAAATCCATATTCACTGGTCTTTTCAGAATATAGCACTGGTGAAAACTCACCGTACGCCGGACTTGTGGCTCCACGACCTTTTCGCTCGTTTGTCACCTTAAATGTCGCGTATTTCACGAACAACAAAAGATCGTCGAGCTATAAGTACGCCTACTTACTAGTACGTCTTTCTCCCACATATTAGTAGAACAGCTAGCAAAGTGATAAATCTGCTAATTAATCATCGAAGTACCTTTTACATTGTCATCCAATTTGAACGTGTTCAAAACTATCGGCTGAAGCATAGAATAACGAGTAAGTACATACTACTGTACTCGTCATTCTATGGTTAAGGTAGGAACATTAGGAACTGTTACAACATTTAGTTCTAATATTTCACTCAAATAAAAGTTCCCTGATGCTAGATGCATATATTACCATATATAAACTAACCTATTTATACCTACGGATAAAATCCTACCTACTGTACCTAAGTACGTTCATTCTTCCTCAAGCACCGATTAAACGGAATAGACCACGCCCCGATTCAACTGCAATAAAGCTTTACTAATGAGCCAGGATCACAAAACAAGCAAATACTTTTAGTAGTTGTTGACCAAAAACCGATTTAATTGAATTACAAGCAAAAAGCTGTGGCTTTAGTCTAGTTTCAGCGCTCCTTACTATTCGACGTCGGGCGATTTTTTAATACTTTTCACGCGCGTTCGAATTCCAGTTATTCATTAAGTACCTAAATCCACCTAAATATAGTACCAGTACTAGGAGTAATATGTATTTATGTGTGCATCATACAGACTGATAGACATGTATATGAAATATAAATATAATTGATGACATTATTTCCCGGTCAGTGTAACATGCGCGATCGCGGTATTGTGGTGCGTTATAGGGTCACGTAGTTTATCTATCTACACACTGACACATGTTCGCTGTTTTCGTTAAACCTACTCCAGTGCGCGCAAAACTTCAGTGAAACAACATTACACCATGGAGTTCTACACCAGTGTCAGAAGAACTAAATACAAGTGGACTCTCTTATGGTGCACCATACTTTATCAAGTGCTCATTATAAACGTGGTAAACTCGACGATTCTGCTGGAAAAACAACATTACGTCCGCTACGGGGAAGCTCTCAACATTACGTGTTCCACAAATAACCCGCTATCAAGTGCTGAAAATTTAACTTTTTCGGTCAACAACATCACGAAACCGTCGGTGGTCGTGAACCGGACGACGATCCAGCTGTATGAAGACAAGCCTCGCAAGCAGAACACGAAGTACTACTGCACGGACGCGGCCGACAACCAGAAGGGAGTGTGCGAGGTGCTGGTGGACGCGGCGCCGCGTGCGCGGGCGTTCCACTGCGAGTCGCGCGACCGCCGCGACCTGGCCTGCCGCTGGAGCGCGCCGCCCGGGCCCAGCCGCCTGCGCACCCGCACCCGCCTCACCTTCCTCGGACCCTACGGGGACGATCTCAAGGAATGTCAGATCACCACACTAGAAAACGGACTCCAGTCGTGCCTCTGGAACAGAACAACGAGACCCGCTTACAGGCCCGATTACAAGAAGTACACATTCAAGTTGACTTGTTGGAATGAGTTCGACAGCAGCACGCAGCTGTTCCCGGTGGAGCACTGCGCTGTGGTGCGCCCCGCGCCGCCGCTGCGCCTCGCCGCCGCCCCCCGCGCGCATGAAGCCACCCTCCAGTGGGGCGTCTCCAAAAACTTACTCAACTTTTGCGACGTCTACCATAATATCGAATTCCAATACCGGGTGGGTGACTCTACTGTCAAAGAAACCCTCAATACATCGATGCTGAAGACGCATAGTAATACGAACGAGTACTCCTATGACCTAAATTTACCGTATGCCCACATGATGTACGAAGTACGCATTGCCATTCAAACTACCAAGAATCGGGAAGCAAATGAGACGGAGCTTTGGTCGGATTTCAGCGAGATTAAGTTCTGGTCGGAGAGTGAGCGCCCGCACCGGCCGCCCGTCGTGCCAGCGGGGGCCTTCTACGTGGCCGCCGCGTACCCCGCGCGCCGCCACCTGCAGGTCTACTGGGGGCAGCTGCAGCCCCAGGAACAGTGTGGGGACCAGTTCCTGTACCGAGTGCAGGCGCCCGGGGCTCGCTCGCCCGCCGACCTGGCCGTGACCCGGCTGCCGCTCGACCTGCCCTACGCTCCAAACACTCCCCTAGACATACTAGTAGCATCCGAGAATAGTGTTGGCTCATCTAACGAAAGCAGCCGATTGTACATCGCAGCGCAATCGTCATTACTAGAAGGACCGTATTCGTTCACCAAAAACTCTTATCCAAACGGCACACATGAACTGCTTTGGGACTTTGACCAGCCGGCGGAAAGTGTTGATAATTACACATTGTTCTGGTGCATAGACAATCAGACGCACGTGTGCCTGGACCAGGTGCACTTCGTGACTGTGAACTCGTCCGTGAGGTCCTACTCCCTGCGGCTGCCCAGCGAGCGCCGCTACCAGTTCGCGCTATCCTCCAACCGCGGCCCCCACTCCAGCGGCATGGTGTGGACCACGTGCGACCTCTCCAAACATGACCTACGCATTATTCCTAACGTCACAGTCCTCAATTTCGGACGAACTCAATATACCGTTGAATTTACGTGGAAACTTCAATGTTTATTAAAAGACATTGTTCAATACAAAGTAACATTCTGCGAAGTTAATGATAAAACTGATTCGTGTGAAGACCATTCAGTACTCATATCGACCAGGGATCCGCAAGATAGACTCATAAATATCGATTTGTCTTACAATATTAAAAATAGGTTTTCCATTACGCTTCTTACCGAGACCGGACCAATAGAAACAATTAGAGATAATGTGAAGGATGTCCTTTATCCTAGCTACAACCACGACTCGGTCATTACTGGTATCATTATATTTATTATCAGCTTCGTTTTAATGTGCTGGCTTATTGTTAACTGTTACAAACGGCACAAAGTTACGAACGATATCAAAGTCATACTTCCCGCGGATCTCCAACTGAACCAACATTACATTATTAGAAATGATAAACCATCGTGGCTTCCTATCCATGCACTAGAGCCATTTGATTGGCTTATTTTTAAAGATCACGCAACCAACATAAGAGCTTCACACGTACATCCCGATGTAGCAGATATTAAATCGGATACTGTTAAATCTTCCGATGATTCAGTACAATCCCTAAGTGATGATGAGGTGGTTGACAGTAGCTACTTAATTGATGCTTCTCAGCCAACAGTGGAGTGTGCTAAGTCACCTGACAGAGAAGAGGACGTGTCCACTCCGTATGTGAAAAGTTCCTCTGATTCGAACCCAGCCTACGTAGTCGCTAGGCCTTGTGTCTCCTCTAGTATTGGTTATGTACCGCATCTAGCCTACAACCAGTGCAAAACAAACACTAATGTAGGTAAAACCTTCTGTGATGGTATACAAGAAAAGGTTTCTTATGATATTTTTCCAGACGCGATTAAAGGCATCGGAGACGAAAGTGCCTCGCCCCTCTTACCGGGTAAAACTGAGGCTGATGATGATAGAGATGCGTATGTTAAGGCTAGTCCAGCTGTGAGGCCTAGCAACGGATATGTGCAATTTAAAACTGAGCTTAAGTTTTAGTAAAATTAAAAATCTTTCATACCGCCAACGGTACCTGGAACCTCATATTATGAAACATTAAATGTTAATTTATTGTAGGTGCGGTGCGCGTGTCATGGTGTCACCAACAGCATTTAACATTTAACCCCAAATTAAACTAACTATTTAACTATATTATACAAATATTTGTTGTCTATTATAGTTCAAGTTTTATGTTCTCTTCTCCCGATAATATTTGAACAAAAGTTCCACCAATTTGTATGTTTAAAAAGATAACAAAATAAGTATAGTATTTTACTAATTATCAAATAAATAATAGTAAACGACTACCGGAAGTCAGTGTTATCTTATCGCTAACTTGTTTGGTAAACAAATGATTGTTGTATAATATTTTTTGCTATGTTTTTTTTACGTAATTTTAAGTGTAATTACTACAATGGATTACAGTTTAAACACCCTAAACTTGACACTCGTCACTAAAGTGTTAAGTGTACACATGCTAGCTATATATAGCTAGCCTTGCCACGACGCGACGGCCACTACTCACCAGTGGGCTAGCATGGGCCACTGTTTACTAGGCTCTTTATATTCAAAGCAATGGGATTGCGGAAACCCTATGCACAACTGGTTTCACACTATGGAATGCAGCGCTTTGATTGGTGAAGTAGGTACTTACATTTAATCAATCATTATGAAACTGGGGCTTAAGGCATTGTTGTTTAGTATTAAATTTGGTTAATATTAGATATACTATGTAAATAGAAAAGTACTTATTTATAGGCGTTGTGTTCGTATTTATTATTGAAGGTAAAGTTAATAAAATATTTCTTAACTTATTGTGCTTTTATAAAATCTTTTATTTAAGTATCTTAAACATCAATTTATTTATAAGAAAGGCACTTGCCTTGGGTAAGCCTGATGGGTACTTGCCGCCTGATGATGGTGCTGGAAGGTGGTATGTGGCAACCAAAATTCTGCATAATTGTAGAGTTCCGAATTACTCTCCTCCGATAGCACGGTTCACGGTTAGCATGATTTCTTCGTTAAAGCAACGATCGTTGAACAGTGGTTTCGATGAACCAACCGTCGCCGAACAGTGGTTTCGACAAACCCGAACCGTGCTATCGGAGAAGAGAAATTCGGAAAACGATTCGGAGCTCCATAATACTCGTATATGACTTCACGTGACTTCACCCAATGCACATTCATAAGTTTGTAATCAGAGCCTGAAGACAAAAGTCTTCAACCAGTGCGTCCTGCCAGTGATGACGTATGGTGCAGAGACGTGGACACTGACGGTAGGACTGGCCCACCGATTTAAAGTCGCTCAGCGTGCTATGGAGAGAGCTATGCTTGGGGTTTCTATGATGGATCGTATCAGAAATGAGGTTATCCGTCAGATGACTAAGGTTACAGGGTGTCCACTTTCTGGAAAGTCAGGGATAGTCAGGGAAAAGTCAGGGAAGGTCAAGGTGGTCATGGAAAGTCAGTGAAATTGATGGGCCACCTGGAAAGTCAGGGAAAAATGACTAGTAAAGCATTTTATTGTAGTTATTTCATTTAGTAGTTATTATTTTTCTTCTATTTTAAACGTAAAATACATAAGTTATAAAATAAAATCTCGTTAGCAAGATTCCAGACGCAGTTCATAGTTTGTTAAATAGTAAAATTATGTCCCCCTTATTCAATTTCTTTCAAAAGAGTGTGAATCAGCTTGCCATTCTCAACAACTTTTGTTTTAAGAGTTTTAGGAGGTGATGAAAAGTAAGCCCCCATATAGCCCGTTGGTTGGTGCAGACTGTATCGGCACTCATTTCATCGATAAATTCTCATACTTTGCGCCGGCAGCGGGAGCGCATGCAGACGTGCCTCCACGCGGAACCTAATGTTTTTTTAAAGCGTCGAGCCCATTCGAAAATATTTGATTTCGGTTTGTTTTAATTAAATAAATGAAGTACTGAATTTACAAAGCTAAAGACGCTTTATTCGGGTTATTTCGGTTTTGATGGCTCTAAGATTACTATACCCCTTGCACTAGTACAAGTTTTATGTACAAAATTTTGAAGTTTATTTTATCTACCTGCTTCCAACCTCAAATTTTCTGAAAAAAAAAACGAGAAGGCGTACTTTTTAGCACTCTGTACTAATCCTACCATCAATAAGGGTTCTTTAAATAGTTCTAACTAACGTATTTTGCAATAATAACCAACAGTGGATCTCGCTTGGGTTTCCAAAATTTTAATGACTTTTTTCCAAAGTAAAATGACATTTTAAAATTTTTATTTTTTTCAATTTTGCATATACAAAAAGAATTACACGTTATGGCAAAATAAACGTATTTAAACTTTGTTGTACAAAAAAATCAAGTAGGTACTTATTTCATTTAAGCTTAATTTATCATTTATTTCTGTACAGAATGTTGCAATAGTGGTAGGTGAACATAGCCGAAATGGGGTGACTCAGGGGGTCACTCGAAACAACTTTTGTTCTACGAGTTTTTGAAATTCCCTTTTTTTTTCTAAATAGTAAAACCTGACCTGAAAGTTTATATGGAATTGCAAGTTTTCTCTCGTCTCTTTCGACATGATATACACTTTTTACAGCCCCTTGTATAAATATTTTACGCAGTCGAAGTTTTTTAATAAGTGTGTAGCAAATGAACGGAAAACTTTCAAATCAAGCTTTTGTTTATTTTGATCTCTGGTCAGGGAAAATTTCTGAAATAGTCAGGGAAAGTCAGGGAATTTTTTGGAGCATTCTGAGTGGACACCCTGGTTACCGACATAGCTGTCAAAAAATGCAAGCTGAAGTGGCAGTGGGCTGGTCATATCTGCCGAAGAACCGATAACCGTTGGGGTAGACGAGTTCTCGAGTGAAGACCACGAACAGGCAAACGCAGCGTGGGACGCCCTCCTGCCCGCTGGACTGACGACCTTAGGCGGGTGGCGGGTAGTGGTTGGATGAGGAAGGCCGAGGACGGGAGAGGCCTATGTCCAGCAGTGGATGATTATTGGCTGATGATGATGATGAAGTTTGTAATGTTGCTGTTATTGAGCGGTAAACTCGTTTCATTCAGTACATAATTATAATATGGTGTAGGTAAATAGGTACTTCCTACTTGTATAATAATAGGTACTTACAGTAACTCTAGAATATCGTCTGCTTAAAGATGATTTATTTCGTAGCATTAACATTAATCACCCATGCCCATATTTTCCTTAGCGGCTTTGCCTGTGGCGTATGATAATTATTTGATCTACTTAACTAAGTAACTTTTTATAGGTACCTCTGCATATACCTAGATACCTATATGTATAATGTCGCTCCAGCTACAATCCTCCAAAATTTAAACTCTTCGTCTTACGCGTTGGATGAGTAGCGTTAAGGACAGTATTGGGGCCAACCTGCGGAGCCGGGCGGCAACGGCGGCGGGGCGTTAGCGTGTCGGTGTTTAGACATGTCTTGTAAGTACAGTCAGCTTCATAAGTAACTATACACTTTTATACCTTGTCAATCTGAAACCGCCTATCCATTCATTGAAATATTGACTGTTCGTCAGTTTGACAAGGTACAGAAGTGTATACTCGTAACGACTTATGCAGCTGACCGTACATTGTAGTTAGGTAGGTACAAGTAAGTACACATAATATGCTAAGTAGCACAAGTAAGTATACAAACTTAGTGCCTTTGAAACATAAATTGGTTGATGTCTGAAAAGTATAAGTATGTAGGTAGGTACAGGATATGCTTCAGATATCTGCCATGTTGCCCAAAACGATAGAATAGGAAATTGAAGTAAGTACTTAAAGCAAACAGTGACATATTTTCATTACCTACCTATACGAAACTAAACTCCAACTCACGTAAGTATGCATAAAGAGCACCTGACAGGCCTAAAGGCCCAAGCATTGATAGGTACCTACATCGCGAAAAATAAGGCCTCCATGCCTCCTCGATCAATATTGAATGGGGCAGGCCAATGACAAAAGTTCTCAAGAGTGTTATTAGTGCTCTTTGGAAGGGGCATATTTTTACACCAGCCGGGTCTGGTCGATTGGGAAACATAACTTTAGATCTCTATCTGATTTGATTCCTCGATGCACAAGGACGCAGAGCCTCAAGGATGGACACTAGTACCTCAGAATATTAACCACTTGGTAATTACAGAGTTTACATTATGTCTGACAGCTGTCATGACTACCATAGAGTAACTTTGTAAAAATGACAAACTGTCAGTGTCAGTCAGACTGACTTAAAAATAAAAACAAACATTTGTGTGTTGTGTTCATTTGTAAATTTAATAATTATTTTACTATTTCTCATACTAGAATACTTTATTAGACTATTATGTATTTATGAAATCAAATACATCCTCATAAGTGTTAATACGGGTAACCACCTCACTCGAAACTGAGCAAGAAATTCACAACTATGGCTGCTGCATTTCAACAACAGATTTTCGCTCTTGATGCTCGATTTAATGCTTACAGAGCCCCAAATAATCCAAGTTTTAGTAAGTATCATTCCCTATATGGTGCCCGGAAAATTTGAGTAGTGCATCTTGTGAAATAACAGATTGGTCTGTTTTATTAATAAGTATGAAACTGCCCTTTTTTCAGAAACTTTGTACATAAGGCGAAGAAGTCAGCTGCTCAGAGAAAACTCAAAGTTTAAGGTATTAATTTGAATATTTAATGTAAGTACTTAAAATTTATTCCTATCAACCTTAGCAAGTGAGCATTTTTCTATGTTTCACTTCTAGCTTCACAAAATATATCTGCAAGTGGGTATACTAGAATAGTATTTGTATCTATCAGAATCTTATAAAAGGGATGGCAGTATGGCGTTTTATGCAAGGTGTAAATTTTTATACCAATTCCATGGTACCAGTGTCAATTTCTCATAAAAAGAGGTTATGTGGTCAACAGGACATAGACACAATAAAGAAGTACCTGCATGTGCGTAGTCAGCTGCTGCAGCGGCGCTACGGGGTGCAGGACAACATCTCTCTCTGCTCCTCCAGCTCCCGCGCGCGCTCCACCAGCAAAGTAAGTCTATTCATGTAATACTTGGGTAATTACAAGTGAGTTGATTTAATATTTATTGAATTACTACCCTGCTACTGAAAACTGAAACAATTCTATTGAATTACTACCCACAATATTTTTCTATTCTTAAAACCTAATAATGCTAGATTAGTCCTCAGTAATATATTGTGAAGTGAGTGGTGTTGGTGATCAGGTTGGAAGGCGAGAAGTCAAGTCAAAGACATGCTTGATTGTTGGTGGTCGTTTATTGAATAACCAAAAACTGAATAAAAGTACTACAAGTATAACTTACTGACTAAGCATAACGTGACGGACATTACACGTGCAACCTAATAAAGGCATATTGCTATGTCGCAACACTACATCTCCCCCGAAAAGATAAGGGTACACACCCTTCCTTAAGAAAAAAAAATGTTAACATATAATCAACATAAAACAATAGTAAACATTTTTATACTAAACATGCTGTAACTGTAAACAACTCTTAAACTAATCATAAAACAATTTCGTATTATTCTTATGAACTAATATTTCTTTATTTTTCTTAGATATTAAAACATTAGGAGACATATCCTTTAACACTTTATAAGGTCCTTCATAAACATTATCAAGCTTATTACCTACTTGGTTCTTTAACAATATTAAATCACCTGTATTATATTTCACACTATTACAATTCTTATCGTACATACACTTTCTACTAATTTTACTCTGTAACAAATTCTGCATAGCGTCTGCTTGTGCTTTTTGCCATCTGTATTTCAGCTCTTTGGGATAATCGTCATGATTATAGAGAGGATCGATTCCCTTTGATAAATTACTTGGTAAATTACACGTTTTGCCAAATACAAGTTCGTATGGAGTGTATTTCGTCTCTGAATGAACGCTTGTGTTAAAAGAAAAACACCAGAATGGAACCCAGTCACTCCAATCGGCTTTATTATTTTGGCACTGTATTCGTAAATACGCGCCTAAATGTTTGTGCGTATTTTCTATAGCACCTAAGGTCTCGTGGTGGTATGCGGTAGAAATATGTTTTTCGATACCTAATAATCTACACGTTTCGACCATTACGGATAACGTAAATTCGGTTCCTCTATCGGAAATGACGGTTTTTGGCACTCCGTAACGAAGGACAAAGTTTGTGACGAACGCTTTCGTCACCGTTTCCGTATCCTTACGAGGCAAAGGATAAGCTTCTACGTATTTACTTAAATCGCACTGTAAAGTGAGAATATACTTATTATCATAATTATCTACATCTAATGGACCCATAATATCTAAACTAATTCTTTCGAAAGCGGTACTGGCTGTAGAAGTTATTGTCATAGGCTCTTTAGTATGCCTGTTCGTGTGCTTTTGAATCTGACAACTTTTACATTTCTTTACGAAGTTAATGACGTCATTTGTTATTCCTGGCCAAAAATAATATTTTTTTTATATTATTTATCATGCGGTTTATACCTGCATGTCCACTAGTGGGTAAAATATGAAAATCATTTAATATAGTTATTATTTCATCTTTATCAGTTATTCTTGTAACTTCTTTTGTAATAAGAAACTTTAGCGACGTGGTTTTATACCTATCTATACTGCGCAGTAAACTTTGTATATTTTTATCGACACTCTTATTCTTTATAATGAGTAAGTCGTTAATATTTAACTTTTTGCACAACTTTTCTAAATCCCTCACTAATACTTCTTGAGTAGATAATGATCGGGTATTAAGAAATATCGCTGACTGCGATGGAACATACGTGCAATAACTAGCGTCGCTTACAATATTATTTGACTGTCTAAGACATTTATTATTATAATTGTCTGAAAATCTCAACTCAATAATATCTTTAGGCCGTTTGAGTACTTCGACTGCTGTAGGTTGATCAGGCCTACGGGCGGTCGAAGACTCGGTCGGTCGGTCTGTGTTAATTTCCTTACTATCTATCTTTTTCTTTTGAGCTCTAGTTAGTACTGAAACTACTTGCTCGTGCATTTCCTTTAAATCTTTCGACGTAACCGGGAGACGACTTAACGCATCTGCAGCTGCATTATGTCGGCCTGGCACGTATTCTACCTCAAAATCGTACTCTTCTAAATATAAACGGAACTTCGTTAATCGGCTAGATGGGTCGTTTAATCCGAATAGATAAACAAGGGGCCTATGGTCTGTAAATATTTTGAATTTTCGGCCATATAAATAAGGTCGAAAATGGCGTACAGCCCAAACAATGGCTAATAATTCTAACTCAATAACTGGGTATCTGGTCTCAGCTGGTTTAAGGCTTCGACTTGCATACGCTATGACTTTACCATTGCTGTTGGACAAAATTCCACCTAGGCCTAATTTGGATGCATCGGTTTGTAACCTGAAAATATTATCTTCTGAAAAGTCTGGGTAATCCAAGACTGGAGGGTTGGTGAGGGCTAATTTTAAGTTCTGGAATGCAGTTTCGCACTCGCTACTCCACTCAAAATTGACACCTTTTTTACACAAAGCATGTAACGGATATACTATATCAGCAAATCGCGGAATAAATCTTCGGTAATAATTAGCAAAAGCGACGAATCGTTTTACATCGTCAGCGCACGCGGGTCTTGGGTAGTGACGTTTAAGTTAACTTCCCTTAATCGGTTAAACACACACATAAGATTTTTATTATGGTGTTCCATAGATTTTCCTATTACGACACAATCATCTAAGTAAATAAAACATTTTTCAAAGTTAAGGCCTGCCATTGCTATGGTCATGAGCCTGGAGAAAACACTGGCGCTGGTCTTGAGACCCATGGGACAGCGTTTCATCTGATACTGTTTTCCTGCTGTGAATGCTGTGCATTTGCGTGAATTACTGTCTAAAGAAAGTTGATACATCTTATTTAAGCTAAATGATGTATATTTACGCGATTTTGGATCTAAAGACAATGGACAACATTTCATTTTCTTTACCCTATATTTTTATTAGTTATTCGGAAAGTTTATAGAAAATTAGTGGACCCGTATTTTTTTATTTTGTATATATGTCGCAGGCAACTGGTTTAATCTCCTGTTTGATTGAACCACTAGCCCGTTCATTGGATGGCGCTATTCAGTTGTATGACTAAAGGACAACTCGTCAAGTCGTTGATTGTAACGTTCGACGTCTTGACTGAACGTCATTCAGCGAAGTCGTTGAATGGGATATAGTATAGCAACTTTGTAATGTCTGGTTAGGGTGAACATCACCAGACAAGAGTCAACAAAAAGACTATGTTACAAAGCTCTTATCTCACAAATTAACTAATCAATAACAAATAAACGTACCTTCATATTGTTGTTCATAATTATCCAGTTTCGCTACTTTTTTTCTTTGAAACTATCCGCCCGCGGCGTAATAATAGGTAAATCCATGTTGTCACACTATTTTAACACAAATAACGCACTTTAAAGCTAATTTATTTCCAAAAAACTAACAATATAGGAGCTTTTTGTGTCAGCTGTTAGCTGTTAGACGCCATATTTGTTTTATTCACCACCTGACTGATTTTAAGTCAGCTAACTAGTTGGACGTTTTGTGACGCTTGTACAATCAACGTTCGGCCTAGTCATACAACTGAACAGCGCCATCCAATGAACGGGCTAGTGGTTCAATCAAACAGGAGATTAAACCAGTTGCCTGCGACATATACATAAACTTTTGCATGTTATTTTTAACTTTAAAGTTAATTATTTTAAAACCGGAAGTGACGTCACATATTAGGCTCAATTTTTATTTTTGTCTATTGCCTGAGTCGAAAAAAAAACATAAATGACATTGACAAGTGACATTTAAACTTTGTTTACATGCCAACCAACAAATGGGTCATTTTCAAATGACCTTGATATTTCTAATGATGGAAAGTAGGTACTTATCATGTAAAAAAATAAGCAGAAGCATTTTTTCAGCTGTGTAGGCGGTGGCATGCTCTGGGACATATTATATAGAGGTCATCTCTTAATAATAAATAAAAAAAATAGTCAGAAAGTGTCAGAACAGAATTAATGAAAATGACCCAAACAAACAACAACGTCACGATAAAACGTCAACGTCAATCAAAAATGAAAGTGACAGTTACTTTGTTTTTAAATCTATAGGCTTTGATCATCAAAATGCATCGCACCTGATGCATGACGTCATCAGCACTTTTTTACTATTTTATGATTTTCTCGAAAATTATACATCCAAAAAATACAAAAACATTTTTTTTGTGGCCTTTAGAGCTAAATCTCGAAATGGTTTTCGATTTATAGCAGCATTAGTTTTTTGAAATGTTGTCCATTGATAATAAGATTGAGAAAGGTCTAACTTGGAAAAATAAATACTTCCGGACAATGAGTCAAGTATTTCGGTGATATTTGGAAGTGGAAATTTGTCATCCTGTATTTTATTATTTAGCTGTCGATAATCGATGACTAATCTCCATGTTTTCTCGTTTAATTTATCAGCTTTTTTTGGGACTAACAGAACTGGACTTGACCACTCTGACACGGTCTCCTCTATGATGTCGTTTTTCAGCATCTCTTGGATTTGTTTCTCAATTTCTCCTTTCAAAGCTTGGGGAACTCTATAAGGTTTTACATAAGCGGGACTAACGTTTTCTTTTAAAATTATATTATGTTGCATTAGATTTGTGACTGATAATTTATCACCTGGTAAGTGGAAAACATCGGCGTATTTCGCACATATTTTCTCAATTTCTAACTTTTCTTCTCTATTTAAGTAATTTAAATCAAGCAGTTCAAATAAATTTTTGACGCGGCTGACTGATTTTTTTCGTCATTAAACTGGCAAATATCAAAATTATTGATTGATTGCATTGGGACATTATATAAATTAATATCGACTTCCTTTTCGGTCGTATTTAAAATTCTTATGGGAATGCTACCATTGCAAGGTTTTCAAGATTCAAGATTCAAGATTCAAGATATATTTATTTGCATAAACACAGGTTAGTTACATTCATCTTATGTGTAGGTTAGGACATGCCATGCTTTGCCATGAGGCGTACAAATAGAGAGGAGGCGTCATAGTCATAATTTTATAAATTTTACACAAATTAATTATAAATTAAGAATTAATATTTTAATTACAGTTTTATATTTTTAATTAAGTTAGGTTTCAATAGTTTCAATTATGCCAAAAAATTATATAAAACACCAATTATCAAAAACAATTAAATTAATTAAAAAATAATAATAATAATAGTAAAATTACCTAATTATCAGACCTGCCAGCATACATAAATTTATCATTAGATATTGTCTGTGAAAAACTCGTTTAGATTATAATAGTTCCTTTCAAGTAAAAATTTATTTAGTTCTCTTTTGAAATGAAATAGGTTTTCAATGTCACGTAGAGCCTTTGGTAATTTATTGAAGATCTTTGGTCCCATACCAAGTATACTCTAAACGCGGCTGTTTTACGAGGCATAGCTTTTAATAGGTTATTGTGACGCCTGTTATTGATTTTGTCAAAGTCCTTATAATTGTTTCTTATAAAAACCGATACTTCGTATATATAAAGGCAAGGAAATGTCAAAATTTTAAATTTTTTGTAATACTCCTTGCAACTGTCCGTTTTGCGCAATTTACAAATGGAGCGTAGGCATCTTTTTTGAGCTTTAAAAACGTTTTCTCTGTCTGTAGAGTTTCCCCAGAATATGATCCCATACCTTAATGTTGAGGTCACATAACCATGGTAAGAGATGAGAGCTGTGGATTGGCTTACAGTTTTTGATAATTGATAGAGAGCATAAGAGTACTGACTCAGCTTTTTGCATACAGTATCTACGTGGCTCTTCCATGTAAGTTTTTTGTCAATAATTAAGCCTAAAAATTTTGTTTCGTCCGTTTCATTAATTGTATGTCCTAAAATATTTATGTTCAAATTAGTTATGTCATTATTATAAAAGTCCATTAATTTAGTTTTACTAACATTTAATTTAAGATTATTAGCGGTCAACCAGCCAACAACGTTGTCAAGAGTATTATCAATGTCAAGGTTATAATCATTCTCATTAATTTTAGTAAAAACAATCGTACTGTCATCGGCAAATAGTATCATTGAATGTTTTGTTATATTAGGAAGATCATTAATATAAATAAGAAAAAGCAGAGGACCTAACACGCTTCCCTGTGGAACACCATTTTTAACTGCCTTTTCGCTAGATAAAAAAACTTTTTCTGTTTTTGTTTTACTACATTGTTTTGAAATCATTCCGGCAATAAAAACACCTTCCTTTATTTCCTGTGCTAATATGACGGTATCGTCAGTAGAGCTACAAGGAATATATTTAATTATCTCGCAACGCGGTGGTATCACGTGAATATATTCACTCTGGCTATTGCCTATTTTTATGCACACGGTTTTGTCATTTGAAAATAGCTTTAAAGACGATGTGTTATAGTCTATAATTGCGTTGAATCGTCTGATAGGCAGCGGGGTCTTCTTTGGGTTCTTACTGCAGGGTCGCCATGAAGTGTGTGGTGTTGGTGATCAGGTTGGAAGGCGAGAAGTCAAGTCAAAGACATGCTTGATTGTTGGTGGTCGTTTATTGAATAACCAAAAACTGAATAAAAGTACTACAAGTATAACTTACTGACTAAGCATAACGTGACGGACATTACAATATAAGGGTAACCTGAAATTCCCATTGAAGGGGAAGTGAAGCTCACAGAAACAGCTACTGTTTCAATATTGAAATTATTGAAACATGTATTAATAATTTTTCAGGCCAGCCTTGCTACAGATGACTTTCCTGTAAACACAAAGAAAAAGAATGATATGACAATATCAGAAAACTATGCTTTCACAGGAGTACACCATATTTTTGATCAGGTATGTCAGTTATTCTATAGATATATTCGCTTAGATAACTTCATTAGGTGTCTCACTTTCTTCATAAGAGACATTGGACTTGCTGGTTTTGACACTAGAAAAAACTACTTACCATACTTACACTAAAATATATTGTTACTTCTCTGTTTATTTTACTCTCAAACAATATACTTATACTGCTGAATCTGTCCCTAAAGCTTTTGTTATTATGACGAAATATACTATTCTACTCTAAATAATTCATTTATTTAATTCTTTGTTGCACTAATATAACACATAAGTATATGGAACATGGGCTTATTGCTTAAAGCAGTAGGTAAAATAATATTATGTCTGTCTTGTCGGCAGCACGTGGAACAAGTGAGCGTGGTGAAGTTCGCCAACAACGACAAGTCGAAGCTGGCGTGCGCGTCGCACGACGGCTCTATCAGCGTGTGTGACGTCACGGCCACGCCGCCCGCCGTCACCGCCGTGCTGCGCGGACACACCAAGCCCGTCACTGGTATGTAACCTACGTGATGTATTGTAGTGACTGGAGTAACCGACAACGAGGTCATACATCGCAGGCACAATACGGTCCACCGTGCGTCAACCAGACAATAGTCTGGCATCAGCAATCCATGGAGCAGTCTATCTGCTGAAGCTAATGCCTCAGTACTCAAGGAGAGTTGATTTGGGGTGGTGAGTGCCCTTCCTGACAGGTACCGGAGCTGTAGATGATAGAAGGTCATTTGAGTGGTTTTGCATTTCCTTCCTTTTTCTTAATTTTATTTTATTGAGTGGTTTTATGTTCACTTTTATGGAAATTTATAGTAACTCTATTTGCATTCTATTGTGCCTACCATGGGTTAGCTACAGGAGGATACTATTCTGTGCATCGCAGCTATTGCAACTGCAACAACTGTAAATGTCTCCGAAAATGGTGCCATAGCAATTTTATCGACATCAGCCGAGACGATCATAAGCCATGATACACAGAATAGTCTCCATTATCTCATATGGAATATATATGAGAGACCGGGCGGCGCGCTAAAACCCATGTATTACAAGCTGGCGTGTCCCCTGTCTTTTTATCAAATCCTTAAGTAGCTACGCTCCCTATACAGACGTGGACTGGTCAGCCATGAACGAGCTGCTGGTGTCGTGCGGGCTGGACGGCGCGCTGTGCCTGTGGGCCGCGCCCGCCGCGCGCCGCCTGCGCCGCGTGCCCGACCCAAGAGGGCGCGCGCTCCACGCCATAGCGTTCCAGCCGAGCAATAATAATATGGTTATTGTATCCTTTGCATAAAAAGAAAATCTGTTATTTATTAATTTATTTTACTAACTTTTTTGTGGCTTTTGATTTTGTCTGTTAAAGTCCGTCAAGTCTAACTTTGCAGCTGGTAAAACATAGGATATATAAATATATATATATATTTTCATCTGGATTGTTTTGGCATTGTCGAACTTTAATAGCTATTATAAAATTTAATATCAGAATCCTATTTAGCAGTCTTTTCTGTATCAGTTAAGTATACCTACTGCAGGGATTTCTTATAATCTCGAAATCATGGAAGTAGAATGCTCCAAATCGTTGTTAAATAATGGTGAAGTAACATTCCTTAACAGTATCCTACAGGCTGGTAACGACAGAGGCATGGTGCAAGTTGTGAACATTTCCACGGGAATATATCCTAGAGGCAAGTAAATTACACTGTTCAAATAACATGAATTTAATTAAATTAATCTCAATACAGTATTTATAACCCAGCGTTATTTACAGGTGGAAGCAGTGTATTGGGCGGGATAGTGACGTCGATAGCCTGCGAGTCCAGCGGCAGGATGTTCTGGGCTGCCAATGACAAGGTGAGAAGTTATCCTATTTAGTGAGGTGGTGTATTAAGCTTGTTCAATGTAACTCTAAATTGAGCTATTGATGTTTATCGTTGTCTATTCCATTTTGAAAGGCCGTTTAGGTTCTATCTCTCCATAACTTCATAATAACAGAACAACTGATAGAATTCCCATCACATGCTCAGGGTCATGTGAGGGCATGATATCATCACTGCACGAAAAACCTATTTAACTGTATGCAATATAGCAACTGCGAGAATTTGTTGCAGTTCGTCTGCGTTCAGCCTTATGTATGTCGTAATACAGAATGATATTCGCAGGGTCTAATAGTCTCCTAACTCCTACGTAGTATCCGGCGCGGGGGCACTCAGCAAGCTCCGGCGGCTGGCGCTGCGCGTTGCCGTGTCCTGCATCAGCTGGAGCCCGATATCTACTGCTCTCGTTCGGCATTCTAGTGCAGTCTATATCAACAACATACATAAACAACTGCAGCCGACCACGCCAAGTGGAAGACACCACTGCATGCAGTTGATATTGACTGCACTCGGCTGCGCCCACCGCATGTAGCTGATATCATGAGTTCATGACTGCACGAAGTCGCTCTTATAACTGTATGCAGTTGAATATAGCAGTAGAATCGCTGCAGTTCGTCTGCGTTCAGCCTTATGTACAATAGTATAAGGCAGATAAATCTGGCCTCTCTCAGAAGCGTTGTTACTATGAGATCTGGTTTCTCTACACATGGCCGTACCTATGTGGTAATACAAATTCTAATAACATTCGCAGGGTCTAATAGTATCCTACGTAGTATCCGGGGCGGGTGCACTCAGTAAGCTCCGGCGGCTGGCGCTGCGCGGCGCCGTGTCCTGCATCAGCTGGAGCCCGTGGCTGGCGCGGCATCCGGCCCTGCTGGTCAATGCTAATGACAACTCGCTGTATTTGTTCAGGTTTGTTTTGTGTATTGTTCAAAATGGCAGCCATTTGAAGAAGCATGTGAAAGGATGGATCGATTTTTTACATTACGTATGTGTAAATTTTCGATAATCATCAGATGGTAGTCGTCCACTCCTGAACATAGGCTTCTCTCAAGGAGACTGTCATCCGCCTTCATATTGTATTTACCTGTGGCCATCGCAACGGATGGAACAAATGCTTTGAGCTATCCAAAACAGAAAATGCTTATATACACTTACAACTCTCATGAGCAATGAAAAAGTTCTAGTGACATGGAAGGTCATGGCAGCTGGAACTTTTTCCACGCCTCAATACCTATTTTTTTTTTTACTTCAACAACACTATCACCCTCTAATCCCTACCTCCTTCCTCCAGGATAGCGGACCGCGACGGCAGCCTAGTCCTCAAGAAGCGGTTCGACATCCACCACTCTTCCCACTCTATTCGCTCCACGTTCTGTCCCATCATGTCGTTCCGGCGCGGCGTGTGCGTCGTCAGCGGCAGCGAGGACTCGTGCGTGTACTTCCTGGATATAGAGGGACACGCTGAGCAGCCGGTTGTTAATAAACTGCAAGGTATGAGAATAATTAAACAGGCTAATTTGAAGAATCGGCACAATGGTGACGTAGTATGCGATAGTTTGTATCAAGTCCTGTGGAGCTGCCGTTTCTAATAGAAACTAGATACCATCAAACCAGCCAATAATCCATTCAACTATCCTCGGCCTTCATTCCGTTCATCCATACCCGCCTTACAGTACAGGGTGTGTGGTTGTCCCCACTCAAGACCTCTTCCTCGTGGTGTTGATTTATTCCCCTCGAAATTCCTTTGGGCCTGAAAAAACTTTTTTCATTGTACAGGATGTTTTTTCACGAATTTTGACTTTTTTCACATTCTGATTTCAGGCTTAGATGTAACATGCTGCACACGTAGGTTTCGGCTTAGTATACCTTTTTTGCAACATCCTGTATAACCGCATATTGGTCTTAGGTCACGCGGCGCCGGTGCTGGGCGTGAGCTTCAGCTACGACGAGAGCCTGCTGGCCACCAGTGACGTCACCGGGCTCGTCATCATCTGGAGGAGGGGCTGAATAGCAGTGGAGGAGGTCAGCTCACCGGAATCTGAGTATACTTCAGTATTGCTATTGTTGTAATTTTGAACTTTTTTTTATTGTTGGTAATTTATAGTCTACGTTTTAAGGAATTGTGAATATTATATTTGTATATTATGAAATTATTAAGCTATTAGATCTGAAAATTGGTTCGGTTGTAAATAAAATCATAAATATTTGAGTCACGATTTTTATTTCATTAGTTTTTTTTTCATAGAAATACTTTTAAAAGACAAAGTCACAATATGAAAAGACTTCCATTGCATTCACATTCACTAAATACTGCCAAGGGCTCATACAAAATCAATAACAACTTACAAACAATAAATACAGTAAATATTGGACAATTCATTCGAGTAATTCCTGTTTTTATAATTCAGATTTTAACGAAAACATTCTATCATTCACCGTCTTAGTAAATCATTCAGACTCGCCATCTCGATTCATCGAGTAAAGATAAACAGAGATAAATATATGATTTTCTAAAGCGGAGATTCGAGGACTGATTGTATACGTATAAACTTATGAATAGATTTTTACTGCAGTAAGTGTTTTGCTATTGCACGTATCTATTGACTATAATATTCTTTACTATAATTTAGGCAATGTATTACTTTCTATGGTTCCTATTTGTCGAATTTAATTGTTTATACTGCACATTTCGCTCAAGCTAAATATCGGAAATATTTTTGATACATCAGTCCTATGCGAGTGTAAATATTTAAATCTTAAGTAAAAATCTATTCAAATAACATTCCTAATACCTACTATGAGAATCTTTTCCTACATCTTAACAAAATGAACATATATCGTGTATTTACAGCTGTACATTAACCAAACTTAAAAAAGTTAAAAAGATGTTTCGAACAACAAACCTGCGGCACGATAATTGATTAATAAAATTTTACATAAATGAATTTCAATAACATTTTAAATTATATGTACAACAGTAACTAAATAACTAAAAGATGATATGGAAATGAGAAGAATTGCACATAAGGTTCACATTTGGACGTATTACATAATATAGAGATGACGTTATTTTAGTGGCACACTTTATGTAGAGTACATTTACACTAAGTAGGTATATTTACTATCATATTGCGTTTTCCGATTGCTCTCCAGTGTTATATTCCTGCTCTCAGTTATTAAGAATGCGAAAGTATGATTATCGCAAGAGAAAACGCAAGACCTACATCTTCATCATGATTCGTACACTAAAACTACACTTACAATATTTATTACTTAACTAAGAATTGGCTTTTTACCTTAGTAGAGACCGAAACTTTTAATTTTACGCAACATTTTCTTTTAAAACATGGAAGGTAAATTTATCAGTTGTGCGTACAATGTTATATAGGATCGATAATTTCAACAGAATGTGACAAGGTAAAAGGGGGCGCTATAACAATTTGCTTACCTACATAAAAACGAGGAAACGTTCAATAGTACTAATTTAATAACTATTTTAAAACACAGTTTATATACGATTTCCTCTATTGCTCGACTATACGCTAAGCAAATTGATTTGGCGCTGTTAAGACTAATTTAGTTCATAAAACACTACACAATATCATAAAGAGTAATATTTACGTATGACAAAAACTAGCATTTCATTAACATAGGCTTCAAGTGTCATATGGTCGGATAGGCCTAGAGTTGATAAAAATTAGGCACCAACTTCCATGAGATTGTAAACTTCATCGAAGCTCTACGATATACATATTCTGTGTATATTTAGCATAATTATGTATAATTAATTACGTGAAAGCCCTACAACTACTTCGCTATAAATCACCTTACTGTCACGGCTATTTTGTACCTTAGTTTTGTAATTATTGAACGAATAAATAACCTGTAGATGCGCGGCCGGCGGTGCTCGGATATGTATAATATGCTCATTAACAAACACGGTGTAGCAACAATAATACGGATAACCTCGCGGTAATACTACTTCACGTCTAATCTAATGGCTCATTCTAAACTCGTACACGTTACGTAAACAGATCTATAAGTTTTATACAATAAACAACCCTATCCTTACGACACGTTGGGCGAGTGTTGCTTCCGCTCGAGCGTGGTCTTGGCGCTGCTCTCGATGCCGGAGTCCTCGTCGCCGGAGTCCACCCCGGTCCCCCCCGCGCCCCCCGCCTGCGCCTCGTCCGTCAGCACGATGGCGGGCGGCTCCTCGCGCTCCTCGCTCCGCTCCGCTTGCTTACCAAACGTGGAGAAGGTCGGCGGCGGCAGGGCCAGGTCTTCGGTTTGCGTCGGCAGCGGCAGCGCGGGCCCGGCTAGTGGCGTGTCGTCCGTCATGACCACGGGCTCAGGGGTTGGACGCGAGCGCGGGCGCGGCTTGTCGAGTACGAAGTTAAACACGCGGTGGTGGCGCGGCGAGGGAGCACACGGCGACGGCGGCAGGTCCAGCTTCAGCTTGTCCCGCGTGTGGCGCAGCCCGCCCAGCGCCTCGCCCGGGGAGCTCGGGCTCACAGACTCGCTTGAACTAGCACTATCTACTGACTTCCAGCACTGCGTCTGGGTCGCTTCGGTTTCCTCCTTCTTGGTTTTGAAGTCATCCTCCGTGGACGTAGAACCCGGTGTTATATCCTCAACGCCTGAATCTGGCGTGGTGAAGTCTAGCGACAGCGGGGGCGCGGGCAGCGCGGAGTGCAGTGGGGAGGGTGGCGGGGGGTACTCCTCGCTGACGTCATCGGTCAGTGAGTCGCGGCGCTCCAGCAGCGGGCCCTTCAGCCCCGGGAAGAACTGGCTCGACGTGGACATGAGGCCGAGACTCTCGAACGGGTGCGCCGATGACGATATGAAGAAGTCTTCGTCGTAGTCTGTAGAGTACAATAGTTTGTTACGAATCTTACAAAACATCGCTCAGTGACTATTCTAAAAAACCTCTAATACAAAAATGCTAGCCCTAACCGATGCCACACAAGCCAACCTATACTAGTCTCTATGACGTCGGTATAAGTTACCTGATCCGAAGCTGACGCCGCCGGCGCGCAGCGGGTAGGACATGTCGAAGGGGTGTCCGCCGTACAGCTGGCTGTAGCTCAGCTCCGCCTCCTCGGCCGCCGCCGCCGCCCAGTCTGTATGCAAGAATTCATATTTAATAAACATTACAATTTCATCATGACGCCGCACTTGTCACTTAAACTGATGCCAATCTAATTGTGAAAAGGCCTTTCGAACCAAGAAAACTGAGCCCCTATCTAGCGTTACGATACGATACTCCTTAAACATATGGAATCCTATCATTCGGTACGATACTACATAAACATATGGAAAAATAACAGTGCCAACGTAATTTTGGAACTTACAAATTTTCCTTACATTTTGACAGTGACAGTTGACGATACGCAACGTTAACAGAGGTTCGAAAATCTTGTAATCGCTGCACTGGAGACAGAGGTAAGCAGCAGGACCAACTACCGACTGTTCACTGGATTATTTGAAAGCTTAGGTGTAGATAATTTGGACCTCTGTACTGACCTGAGTAGGTGGAGTAGTCGGGCAGCGCGGCGGCGGGCGACAGCGGGTAACTCGTACACGCAGTGGTACTTCTGCCGCCACCACCGCGCGCCGCTGCGCTCCTGGTACTTCACTCACTATCCTTTGTAAACTTTAGCATGAGCCCTATGACAGATCCTATTCCTGGTATAGTGCCACAATCTTATCTGTTCTGGTGGCGACTTCGCTGTGATCGAATCCAGTGATGCCATCGATTAAATTTTGCCTATTTCTGGTTTAAACGACAATGCATTTCTGCTATTATTACCTATTGTTATAATTAGATACATTCATAAGTATAGATAAATCAAAATATAGGGTCGATAGTAAATGAAAGAGGATATAATATATCAAACGACATTTGTTGTATGGTCCACGGCGAACAGAAATAAAATTATTTCTGATTATGTTCTGATATAGGAGATTAAATCTAGATTACAATGGTATATGTGGGTCGTGGGAATAACGAGATACGACTTAAAAAAAACTATTAATTATTATTTTTGAACACTTTATTTAACATTTTTAAAGTAAATAGAAACAAGAGCATACAATTAAAAGAAATTCAGATAGTGTGCAAAGGTTAATTCATCATCATCATCATCATCACAACCCATCACGTCCTCACTGCTGGGGCACGGGTCTCCTTGCAAAGACTAATTGCCAAAAAGCAATTTCTTTCAGCCAACTCTTGATAGGTTGGGAAAACAATGACATGTCATAAATCATCATTATTTCGTCTAAAATCGCTGCGAGAAATTCTTCTTGGTATACTGCATAAGATTTAAAGTATCATGTCATGTCCTCACACCTGTAATCAAAGAAAAATAAAGATTATATACTTTTCATCACGAGTATCACGACTATTCACGACCCATCCCGTCCCCACTGCTGGGGCACGGGTCTCTCCGCTCTCGGGAAAATATTTAATAAAATTACATGGAGTATATGGGTAAAATTATTCGTCATATTTGGCAACACTAACCTGTAGCCGCTGCAACTCGTTCTTCCAATTTTTCAAACGGAATTAAAGGCGCCTGAATATGTTATTCTTCCTGCATAAAAGCCAATATATATAGTACTACTTCTCTTGCATCACATTACAGCGCTTTTGGAATTATTTCACCCAGAAAATCACAAAACAAATTAAATAACGTAGCGTCAGCCTCTTCGCAGAAATTGACAACTCAAATAACGCACAGAGTATGAAATGACGTTTGACAATGACGTCTCGTTAGTTGCACATTTTGACCACCGGAACAGATAAGATTGTGGCACTATAGGTAAATGAAGTTGGTTTTCCCTTGAAAACAAATAAATGCCAAAATTTACGGATGTAAGCTGTCTAAGCTGTCATAGGGGTCGTGCTATATTTTACTCAATTACGAAGTATACACTACTAGCACTGACCTGCATAGGTGGAGTAGTCGGGCAGCGCGGCGGCGGGCGACAGCTCGCACGCGTCGCTCGCCTCGCGCGGGTACTCGTACACGCAGTGGTACTTCTGCCGCTTGAACACCACCCGCTTCTTGCTCTCCTGGTAGAATGAGAGTGAAATTTTAGTCAGAGATGAAAATGAATGAAAAGATTTCTATTCACTTGCTAGGTAAGAGTGTCCTTCTAATCTAGATTGATGTCATAATATCGACGCTTGGCAGACCAGCTTCCTGTCTAAGGTCGTAGGCCCATCAGACACGTACTACACCATGTTTTGTTCTGTTCCCTGTACCTTCTGCAGGTTGACTGGTAGAAAATGCTTTTAGCATTATGTCCTCCTGATTGTACATAATTACGTTTGAAAACTGTGCAATAAAAGCATAAATAAATATAGTTACCGGATGCTGCTCCAAGCTCCTGAGCGAGGACTTGCCGGGCTCGGCGCGGCAGTCCCACGAGGACGGCACGAACTCCACCTCGTCGCCCTCCGAGCCCGACCCGGATCCGGAGCCGGACAGGCCGTCGGACGCGCCGGATCCAGCGTCGTGAGCTGTACCGCCCGGGGCGCCCGTGCCGCGGTTCTGTTGCATAGAGTGAAGGGTTATTTGAGGTTAATAGCATTTTTTGGATGAGATAAAAATCGATTTTTATAGCGGGATGGTAAAAATCCGTTCGAGAGCCGTTTGTTTAGGATTTGTAAGTAAATAAAAACATGACATATAACATGATGATTAGCAGCCATTCTAGTATAAAGTGTTAATACAGTTTGTAAAAAAGTAGTGTAATGAAGTTGATATTATTTTAAGCGATGATTTTTTACAATGGAAATGCGCATATCCACGAAGGTCACTATTGCAACACCTGTAGAACATTCAAAGCAACAATGATGATTATAAATAATAGTAATATTAAACATCATTATAATATCATGCAGGACAATAGATAACTCGTGCAAGTATAAATATGTTATTCCACATCGATCAGAAATAACGTCAAAAAGTCTTCCTCACCCTTTACATTGAGCTCGCATCGCGGTTATTTGCATTTATGTGCACGGGTAGTTATGAAACATTATTGGTCACTTTATTTCTAAACGATGTAAAGATGATAATTCCGTAGGCGGGGAACTACTCACGTGCTGGCAGTACGACGAGGGGACCGAGGTCTCGTGGCCATCACCGTCCTAATGTCACACACACACATACACACACGTTATCACATGCAATACAAAAAAAACCACGTATTTAGTCGCTAAATATTATGTACATTATCCATCACACACAATAGGAATTTATCTTATAGTAAATCGTAGTACTTGCGGCCAGTTATTAAGGTTGTAATGAACATTAATTCCGTTCAAATATTGCTCCTCGATCGACTAGTAGACCAAAATACTGGCCACAACTACAATAATATTGATAAGTATGATAACTTATTGCACATAAAACCAACACCAAGGGTAAATAATGAATACGTTACTTATTTATGGTATGGGAAATATTTATAAAGCGGGGACAGTACTAACTACTACACAGATCGTAAATTACAATCTTTATCACAATATTTTTTGTATTGATCAAATCACAAAGATTCACGTGTACACAGATAAAGCAACCATACAACCCATCTATCATTACCACAAATAAAACATACCTTCCATATAAACTCGCCGCTGCTCGGGTTGCTAGAGCGAGAGTCGTCGCTATCGCTGTCCCACTCTTTCAACAAGTCTGCGGCGGCGGGCGCGGGGGGCGGGGCCTGCGAGCGGTCCTCGGGCGACGTCGGCTCAGAGGGCGGGGCCGACGTGAATGATGTCGACATTATCTCGGATGCCGGGCCTGGTAATGCGCAATTGTTTTGTAAGGACAGCAAGATCGTTACATTTGAAATTAGTCTGAAAAAGACGGACTCGGAAAGATCATCAGCCAAATGTGATGTCATGATAAAATTTTAAACGGCGAATTTTGTATTACCATTTTTCATAATATTATGATGATTATAGGGCGAGATATTTTACTAGGTAGTTCAAATTGTTACCTGAAGAATAATGATATTATATTTCAATAAGATAGAGTAAATAAACTCACCAGTAAATCTAATGTCGTTCAGTATTAGATAAGAATCCAACTGGCAGAAATTCTTTTCGTTCTCTAAAAAACTCTCCGTAACTTTCTTCTCTTCTACGACACCGTTAACTTTAGACTCACTTTTGACGTCTCCATTTTGCAAAGACACCATACCAGTCTCTACTGATTCGATGTTCGTTTCGCCATTTTGATTGAGATTCATTTCAGTATATGTTTCAAACTGTTCTTCATCGTCTAGCTTTGTTTTACTCGTGTCGTGACCATCGACGTTACTTTCTCGCAATTCTTCGAATGATTCATTGATAAAGTTGAAAGTTGCGTATTGTGCTGGTGTACCGTTGCACTGAGCATCTATGGACTCGCTTGTTTCATGACAGCCGTTTGGGAGAGCCAGTTGTGGAGATGTTTCAGTAACTACATTCATAACTACTGGATCTGTGCGAAATACTTCGAAATTTTCCATAGCAGCATCAATTTCATTTTGAGTTGTTTCGTTTACTATATTTTTAGGGCTGGCTTTCTCTAGTCCATTGACTAATGGGCTTTTGTCTGCCTTGTTTGGATGTGTTTCACTAACAAATTGTTGATTTTTGGATTCGTGAGAATCGTAGGAATTATTAAGATTGAATTTAGTTTCAGTATGAGAGTCATAAGTTACGTTAGCACTAGTGGTTTCTGCGTTTTTTGGACTCTCCGTTATAATGATTGAATGCGGTTGTTCCGTTTCGTCCACAACTTCTGATTCTTCCACTTTCGGTACTTCATCTATGAGGATGAAATTAGCAGCAAAGTAACTTTCCGTTCCTAAAACTGGATCACTCGGCGCATTTTGTTCGTTTGTAATTTCAGATATATCTTCCTGAATCCCTTCATTAGTGGAAGCTTCAGGAGCTAAATCGGCTGACACTCCTTCTTGCAAGCTCAAATTCGGTACAGACGACAGATCTTGAGGTCTGTTCCTGACAGAGTTCTCGAAGACATGAAAGTCCTCACTGGAGCCGCCACTCGTGACACTTTGACTAGACTTGGAGTGGAGGTCCTGCGGCCGCGCCAGCGCAGAGCTCTCGAAGTCAGAATAAGTCGGAGACCGAATGTCCCTGTTGGTACTATTCCGACTCAACGACCTGCTTTCTCCTTCAAGAAGCAGCCCCGTATCCTGGTTCGACGACATATCCTGAGGCCTCAATTCTGCCGAGTTGATAAACGATTGGAAATTCGGTATCTGAGAGCTGAATTCTGAGCTAGGGGTGTTAATTTCAGGCAGGTGCATCGGTATAGGCGTAACGTCATCATGGACCTCAGTCTCTAGTATCGGCGTGCTCTGCACCGACTGCGCCATGTTCCTGTAATGGAAGTTGGGACTGTCGCCGGAGGTGGCCTGGTGCTGGAGGCTCGATATTCTAGAATCATCCACCAGGCCATCGTGCAGACAACTTATATCGACACTCTCCATCCTGTTGACGCTCGGTTCAGACTCCAGCTGTGGACTGTCCACTGCCGCATTGACCTTCTCTGAGAACACTGGCGGTGTTAAATTGGCCATATCGTCACCTATTGGTGATCTTCTCACTAGTTCTGGTTGCGGTAGCTTCCAATACTCGTCCTGTGCCGATAGTAATTCAGTAGTACAGTTGGAATAGGACCCTAATGTCCCGTACGCCAGATCTTTAGTCTGTGAATTCTTTGTCGAGCTCTCATTGGGAGTCACCAGGGCTGGTGATTTCTCAGCAGTTTCAGTTTTCGGTTTAGTGTAGGTGCAGTTAGCTGTGATGGAGTCAGGGGAGAAAGTCTCACATCCCTCCGACTTGCTGTCATGCACTATGTACGTAGAACAATGACTCAGCTCTTTGTCATCATCATTGTGCGTCAGCGTATCGCTGCTTTCGCTATGATCTTTGTCTTCTTCGAAATCCTGAGGCGCTACATCGGCATCGACGGCCAAATCATCGAAGTTTTCCTCTACGTTATACAGCGTATCATTTGAGCACCAGGAATCTATGCTGGTGGCTTTAGAAAGGCACGCCGTGTCTGTCGGTTTGGATATCTTCGCATCAGTAGGTACAGTCGATTGCGACAGTGTAGACACTCCGGTGAGGTTGTCCGATCGTTCGGGCGCGGAGGTGTCAGTGGTAGGGCTGAGTAAGAAGGGCGAGACCTGCGACAGTCGCTCACACTTGGCCTCCTTCTCGTCCTCCTTGTTGTAAGTTCTGTCGTTGACAGGCGATGGTGTGTTGTTTTCGTTCTTCTTGGCGGGACTCGCGTTCAAGCTATCCGCGCTCATTGTGAGGCTGTAACAATATTTACGTGTAAATATACTACCTGAATAACGTAAGAATTATAATGGATCAAAGTCTTTGCAGCTAGTACGGTATCAATAGTAGTAGGAAGAGTAGAGGTTAGCGTGTCCTGGCCCTCCTTAAAAGAAACATATATGTGATGATGACGATAGAAATGATTCGGATTTACGGAGTTTAAACAGCGTAAGATAAAAAGAGGAAGACAAAGGGAGGACTGATATACTGATAAACTTCTATCTCTTACACTTAGGAGTGGTACCACAATAAACTTACTCTCGACTAGTCGTAGCATCTTTCTGCAGCGTATACGTATTATTCTCCAGCGAAGCGGCGCCTGAGTTCACTGTATAGGTCAGTCCTTGAGGCGCGCTGTTCAGAGCCCCCGTCGGTAGTTCTGTGACCTCGTCCGTGGAGTTGTTGCAGGGCTCGAGGTAGGACTCGGATGAGTCGGTGCGGATTGAGGTGTTCCCTGGAGGGTGAAGTTGTGGATTATAGTCATGGTTGTGTGTGGTGTCTTTAAAAATGGCTGAAAATAGATTATCTTTGGGTGACCATATAAATGTGGTCAGATAATTCAATGGCCAAGGATGACTCGATGGCGATACTCGCATATATTAGGTCTAAAATCCGGTAAATGCACATCACACAATCGTCCCGCAATCCACACTTGCTGCCTGACCAAACGTTTACCCAGCTACAAAGGCATTCTGACATAAAAAAATACATAAACCAAGTAAAACTACTCACAAATGCGGTCGTTCTCATACGCCGACAGCTGATGCCCCGTTTCCTCGGCAATAGGACTCAGAGCTCCGGGGTAGTTCACCACCAGGTCCGGACCGCTCCAGGGCGGGATGTCGTCGCTCGGCTCTACCGACGCCACCTGTGTGGGAGGTGCTTGAGTCAGTCTACTGCTTAGTCGTGAGGTGACGAACAATGAAGCTGGTATAGCACTTGTCACTAACTGCCTAGGGTGAACTGGACGTATATAAAGTACAGTAAAGTTAAGTTAAATCACTCGGGGAGGCCACATTCAGTGAATGAATGTAAGTGATTGTGTTTATACGACTGATTTTCATCCTACGGTGACGTTTTCACAAAATGAAAATTCAACCTTCAATTCATTACACTTCAATAACTACAGTTTTGTGAAAATACTAAGCGAATGACTCACCTGAGCCAGAGGCAGTTTCAGCTCGAGTTCATTCCTCAAGGCCTGCATGCTCGCCTCGTCCATCGCGAACGCTTCCCGCGGCTCCTCCACACTGACCAGCCCGTTACCCGCCAAGTATGCCTCCATCGAGTCATCACTCATCAGCCCCTCGATCGGGCCCGAGTACTCGATGTTCAAGTTGTTCTCGTTCTCAGCCATCGCTAGTTTCGTCGTCTCGATTTGATTCAAATCAATCTCTTTCCCGATCGCTCCCATGCCCGATCCGGACTGCAGTTTTTCGGGCTGGCTCAGATCTATGTCGATGACGTATTTGGCTTGCGAGGATTCCCCTAAGGAGGTCCCGGGCGAGTTGGGTGGAGTTGATGGAGGTGGCCCGTCTGTGTGGTCTAGCGTCTTCGCTTTTGGCGGCTCGGCTTCTGAAGACTTCGCTTCGCTCATTTCGTTGATGTCATCGAATATAAGATCGTCATTTATTTCGATGTCGGGCACTTCGTTCAGGAAGTTACTGTCGCGCAAAGGGGATGGCGTTTCCAGGTTAATGTCGCTGAAGTTTGACGAAAAAGCCAGCAGTTCCTCCTTGGCCGCATCGATTTCCGTGTAGCCGGTCGCAGACTTGATCCCTTTGAACAGTTCTAGGGAGCAGTTTTCGAACGGTCCCAGGACTACTGAGCTGTTTTCGTCGTAAGTATCTGTTGGGTGACTTTTCGTTGGTGAATCGAAGGGACTAACATTATCTGGGACGAATTTCTGTTCTAGTTTTGTTAAGGTGACGCCGGGACCATAGTCTGGCGTTTTGGTTTCGGATAGATCGTCTAGTTTCGTTAAACTAACGTTGTTCGCTTCCTCCCTCTCTTCACAGTCGCTGCCTTTGGGCGTGCTTGCTGGGATTGCTTCATCGAACTTCGTTTCGTTTGCAATAACGTTTGTTATTACTTGGCTACTAAGTACTCTTTCTGAGTGCAAAAACTTGTCGGTTTCACTCAACACCGTTGGCAAATCCATGTATACTGTTGAATCGTTCCTAACTAATGTACATTCGTTGGTATCGTTGGTAACATTGGAACTGTCCACGCAAGATTTAATCACTTGTTTCATGTCACTATCCATAGTGTCAGTTTTGTTAGTAACATCAGATTTGGCGTCGTTTATGAGATCCATGTAAATAGTGCTTTCATTGTTTGCTGTGTTTAGAGTTGTGTAACATTTAGGCAAGACTTTTTCTTCCTGTATCTCTTTGATTATTTCATCATCATCTACATTTGTACATTCATTTGTTAATTGGGGTTTCGATTCGTTTATAATTTGTACTATATCATCAGGTTTTCCTAGTGGTAATGTAGATTGGGTATCCAAGGAATGGGTTTCCAAACTCTCACTGATAGATTTAGTCTTTGCTTCATCGGATGGTAAATCAATATTTCCGATAATGTCTGGCAAAATATCTGCGGCAGATGACGGCTCCGACTGGTGCACTTCATTGGCTCCATCTAGTAGATTGTCTTCACCACTCATGTGTTTGTCTTCGAAGACAATTTCTTCATAATTCACTTGTGTTGGTTCCTCCAAATCTGCTATTGAATTTATCTCTAAAACGATTTCTCGGCTATCTTCATTCTCGTCACGATCTTTGTCATTACATGACGATCCTACGCTGAAAGATTTTATTACATCGGAATCCTTATTTACATTTTCAGATCTTATGTATTCTTCTTCTGATTTATCAATATCTTTATCTTTAGAATCGTGATGGTTAGTAACTACAATATCTTCAAGTTTTCGAATAGGCATATTGCGATGAGCCGAATACTCTCGTTCGTGCTCAATGATATCAGCTGTTTGTCTGATTAATTGATCCACGAAATTACTGGCATGCTCTCTTATTTCACTTTCTTGGTTATTATCTTTAATTTTTATGACAACTTGTTCAACATCCACTACTGTTTCTGGGACTTCTGGAACAGGCTGTGCGTTTACTTTTTGTACATTAGTTTCAGTTACTACTTGTTCTACTGGCAACGCTAATTTCTCACTTTCGTCTTCCTGGTTACTTATTGCATTATCTGACTTAGCTCTATTAGATTCATGAGTATCATTTTGAACTGTTTCCTTAAATTTATCACATGATGTTTGACAGTCTTGTACATTCAATTGTTCAATGTTTCCTTCACTTACACTAGACATAGATTCTACTAGCTCCCTCTGCTGCGGTGCTTCACTATTACTAACAGTAACTACTTCTTTTGGCATTTCCGTTTCTAGGGACACTTTCTCACTGACAGCCTGTTTTTCCGCTACATTGCTATGTTGTTTACTAATAATAGGTTCCATTTCTCTCTCGAGCTCATTCAAATCCTTGATGGGCGTATCGGGGGTAAGGTTTTCTAAAGTATGTTGACTATTTGTATCACTGTGTCGCTCGAAGGAGTGGCTGAGCGTGCCGATGGTCTCGCGGTCATCGTCGTCCGGCTGCTCGCGATCCTCGTAGCCTAAATCTAGAATGTTCTGGAAGTTGCTGATGCCAGGCGACTTAACCAAACTCGACTGTGGCGGATATTCTTTCTTACAATCTAAACTTAAATTATCTCTACTCGGGCTGGCCTGGTGGCTGGACTCCGAGCTCGACGTCTTCTCCGAGTTGAGAATATTATCGAGATTCTTTATAACATCACTGACGTCTTTGTAATAGCTGACGTCATCCTGGCTGCCTGCTATGATGTCTTTCAACCAGGGATCCATGGAGCTGTCCGATCGATCTTGCTCCTTATCCTTGCTGTCATTAAGGCTGACATTCGTTAAGCTTTCGACCGCTGATTCATTATGGTACACGCTGCCGACATCCTCTAGCGAGCCGTGCAGGTTGTTTAGGCTTTCGGACTTCATTTGTACGGAGAGATGGTCTTTATCTGACATGATGCTGCTAGACCTCGAGACAGCAGTATCTAGGTCTACACTGAGACTATCCTGTATCGTCTCCGAACCCGTAAAATGGGACGCTGTGGAAGTAGAGGGCGCATGCACCATGGCAACGTGCTCGTCTATCTTCGGGATGGTGTTGGGTTTGAGCGTCTGCCAGCGCGCCTCGAAGTCGCCGGGGCTCTCGGCGTGGGACGCCCCCAGCTGCTTGTGTGCGGTGTAGAGGTGCTGGAGCAGCGAGTGCACCTGCGCCGCCGTGGGCCGCGCGTGAGAGTTGGGGTTCCAGCACAGCTGCATCACTTGGTAGCTGAAATAGAGACATTGGATAAGAATTTCATCAAGATTGAATATTCTCTGACATGGCAAGATACTATAGCATGTTTGGCTGATGGCAATAATCGACATACATAACTAATTATTCCTGTCATTTTATTTCATTGTTTAGTACTCATATTATTTAATTTTGGTTAATATTTAACTTTATATATTATTATTTTTTGTGACTATACTGTTTACTAACGTTTGATAAATAAGGAAGGAACCACAATCTTAAAATTTGCATCTAAACATCAACTGAAAATAGTAAACACATATTTCAATAAAAAAAGCAGAACACCTGATTACTTACAAATCTGCGAAACATGCAACACAAATTGACTACATCATATCCTCAGAATGCATGCTTAAGTCCTACAAAGACTGCAAAGTGATACCCGGAGAAGCTCTTACGTCTCAACATCGCCTACTTGTAGCGGTACTTAGTTTGCCTAAACCTATTAAAGTACATATTGATAGAACAAAACGCATCAAGTGGAGGGAAATACACGGCCCAGGAGGAATCACTTTCGCTGACACCATGGTATCCTATCTTCAAAAAGATCTTCATGAAGATAAAACGGCAAATAAAATGTGGTCAGATTTTGAAAGCCAATGTCAAATAAAAGCTCAACAAATCCTCGGTGTCTCAAAAGGTGGCTTAAATGCCAATAAAGACACAACTTGGTGGAACAACGACATCAAGGAAATAATAAAACATAAAAGAGAGATGTTTAAAAATTGGCAGAGGTTCAAACTCGAAGAAGACCATATTGAATACAAAAAGGTAAAAGCTATCGCCAAGGCTGCTGTCGCACAGGCCAGGGCGGCATCAAGACAGAATCTGTACGATAGACTAGAAAACGCAGAAAATGAACAAACAATATTTAAAATAGCCAAACAAAGACACAAATCAACTTTAGACATCAAATACAACAAATACATCAAAAATAGTAAAGGGGATCTACTGACTTCAAATGATAATATAAACAATCGCTGGGAAGAGTATTACAAGGAATTATTGAATGAGGAATATCCAAGTGAAGAACTACCACCCATTCCCCCTGTCCAGGGCCCCATAAACATCATACACCCTGCTGAAATTAAAACAGCCATTGCAAAAATGAAAAATCATAAAAGCATGGGTCCAGACAATGTTCCTGCAGATCTCTGGAAGAAATTGGGAGATAATGCAATGCCCTGGCTCACAGAATTATTCAATAAGATTCTCATCGAAGGCAGTATCCCCGACTCTTGGCGCTCAAGTTTTCTCTGCCCGATTTATAAAAATAAAGGTGACATCGCCCAGTGTAATAACTACAGAGGAATAAAACTTACCTCACACACTCTCAAAATTTGGGAGCGAGTCATCGGCGCCCGAATCACCGCACTTACTAGCTTAACGGACAACCAATTTGGATTTGTAACAGGTAAATCCACTACAGACGCCATACAAACCATCCGCATACTAATGGAAAAGCATCGCCACAATAAAGAAAATCTGTATTTTGTTTTCATCGATCTTGAGAAAGCGTTTGACAGGGTCCCTCGAAAACTGGTCTGGCAAGCTTTGCGCGCCCAATGTATCCCAGAATCATACATCACCATAATTCAGGACATGTATACTAATGTACTCACGCAGGTCAAAAACCCAGCTGGCCTTAGCAAACATTTCCATGTCAGGGTGGGTGTACACCAGGGGTCAGCGCTTAGTCCGCTACTGTTCAATATATCTATGGATTATATCACTCGTGAGATTCAGGGACCGACTCCGTGGTGCATTCTGTACGCAGATGATATAGCACTTATATCAAGAAGCGCATCCGACCTACAGGGGACTTTTAACCGATGGGTAGACGAAATTGAACGTCACGGTCTACGCATAAGCCGAACAAACACGGAGTATATGGAATGTGACTACGGTGGCACAGATGCCCTAGGCTGGTATATTACTATCGAAAACACGCCGCTGCCTAAAGTCTCACAGTTCAAATACCTCGTCTCTGTACTGACCACAGATGCAAATGTAGACGAGGATGTCACACATCGGGTGAACACGGCATGGTTAAAGTGGAGATCCCTAACTGGTGTACTGTGTGATCCCAGAATGCCAATCAAAACCAAAGGCAATATATAAGACCGTGGTCAGACCCGCACTAATGTATGGCTCAGAATGCTGGACTATGAAGAAAGCGCATGAACAGCAAATGCACGTGGCCGAAATGAAGATGCTGCGCTGGGCTGGTGGTGTCACGCGCCTTGATAAAGTGCGAAATGAGCACATCAGAGGGTCCTTCAAAGTCGCACCAATCGCAGAGAAGCTAAAGGAAACCCGACTGAGGTGGTTTGGGCATGTTATGAGGCGAGAAGATGACTACGCGGTAAAGAAAGCCATGCACATCCCAAGTCAATCGAGAGGAAGAGGACGACCACCAGCAACATGGTGGTCCAATATCGAGAAGGAGATGAAAGCCCAAAACCTGACCACATCGACAACCCGGGATAGAATATCCTGGCGCCGAAGTACGAGGAGGCCCGACCCCAGCTGAACTGGGAAAAGGGCAGGAGAAAGAAGACTGTTTACTAACGTTACTAACATAGGCTAAGGACACATTGTTACTAATACATTGTATGGATTTAATAATCTGAAAATAAATTGATTGATTGATTGATTGATAACAGCCAACGAGAAGTTAGCATTGAAATGTATGGTATCTACCTCACTTGGCGACTGTGTGACAAGGCCACCAAGTAAGGTTATTCCATACATTTCGTCTCTGGCGACATCACCATGGCGTCCTAGAGAGGCATGGCTCTTATTCATGTATCAAACTATCAAGCATCGCCGACTCGACTAACTGCCAGTTTCAATAACTCTATCTATCGATAGCTGACAGTTACTTTCATGCGATTTTGACAGAATTCTACTTTGTATGTGTCAAAGTCGTATGACAGCAACTTTCAGCTATCGATATAGTGGTTTGCAATGGAAACCAGCAATCATGTAAACAAACCAAATTGTCACGATTACTCCGTAATCACATACATTTTCGATCAATTTATGAACATAGTCTGATTTCAACGAACACACCATTGTTTTCACATTATCTTCAACACGATTTAACTTGTATTTATAAGTTAAATTTGTTAAAACATTTGCAACGTAAAAATTTCGAAGTATTTGACAAGCTGTCATCTTAGTTTTTTACTCATCGAACTCTATAAGTCATTGAAAAGTTAGTGTTGTTCGTAATCTGAAGTTATCTTTTATTTTTAATTTAATAAATTATTTTAATTTAATATTATTTGAATACAATTTAAAAAAAATTCAAGAGCTTAATATAATTAACCAAAACTAAAAAAGGAAGAGGAAGAAATGAAAAAGCTCGACGGCATTTTAGACATGGCAAGCGATGACATAGTGGTTCCATTTATAATTACGGTCACCGGCGACACTTCTGATAGTGATGATGACGAAGACGAAGATTTAAATTTGTTTTAATAAACACTTTTTTTTATATATAATCAGTTTTATTTTATAGTCTATGGCTTATATATTTAATCTAATTAGAACACTATGACATCACTATGGGCATAAACAATACGCTGTCAATGTCAGTCCGCCATATTTGTTTACATGATTGCTGGTTTCTATTGCAAACGACTGTAGATAGAGTATCGTTCAACTGGCAGTAAACAGCATAGAACACAACTCACAGATGCGCCCGGTAGGGGCAGGGCTCGCGCGGCTCGGGCGCGGGCGCGCGGTCCGGCGCGGCGCCCCACGCGCACACCTGCCACAGCAGCGTGCCCGTCGACCACACCTCGCTGTGCGTCTGTGGGATTTATAACAGAATGATGTAAGACACGAGTGGAAATTTAGATTTATTGGTGAAAAATACTTATACAACATATGCATAGTAGGAATAAAGAACAATAGGCTGCCTTATTGCTAAGAGTGATCTTGGTGACTCTTAAAGTTAGCCATCTACAATGGATTAGTAATTAAGTAACATTGATTGACAGCTAGTCTCATTGGCTGATCCATCGACCAACAAACGCTCCAGTTTTCGCTAAAAAGGTTTACGTACGGTGGTAGTACCTCGGTCTACGGTTCAATCAAATACGTAGCTAAGGGTGAGGCCCCATTAGTGATCTTACAGTCGGTGTCCCTCCGCCGTCCATGTGACGTGATACGGCCACTGCTGCAGTGTTTATTGGCCTCACGCTAAGAAGAAGGTTAGTGTTATGTAAATAATGATCATACGGTGTTTGTAACGCGGTCGGGCGCGACACTAGCCGGCGGCGGAGGCGCGGTGCTGTAGCGGCCGAGCACGGCGCGAGCTGATGTGTCTGAACCACGAACCAGGACGTTCTCGGTGCAGAGGTCACTGGAAAAAAAGTATGTAATTTTATTATTGTTCTTTTGTACTTGTTTTAAAGAGCAAATCATAGACAATCAAATGAAAGAAGAACAATATAGCTTTTGTAGTCATCCCTTGCCCTGTTCCGAAAGTCGTCCACCTTCCTATCTGGAGCATTTTTCATAACATTCGACTGGGTGAGACTTTAACTATTTCATTCGTCACATTCTGTTCTCTAGTTACTAAACTGTCCAGCACTATTCGAGATATAGTGACGTGTATCTATGTCGATAAGGAACCCGTGTAGTGGCAGCAGATGGGTTAAACCAGTAGTTTATGAATTATCTGTTCATTCGCTCATATACTTATCAAAACCAGTAACCACACAATACATACCCATACACAAGTCCGTGCGAGTGTAGATACGCAAGTGCGGCCGTAACGTCACACTGCAGGCGCAGCGGCACTCCCGCCTCGTTGAGAGCCGCCATCTTGTCGCGGTGAGACACCAGGTACTGTTGCAGATCCTGGAGAATGATTGGTTAGTTAATTACTGTAATGTAAGCCCGAGGACGCAGTAGGACGGAGTATTTTTTTTTTCTTTGTGTACCTAATGTCCGGTATGTGCTGTATGCACATTTAGATTATCACAAAGAGTACACAGAGCAAGAAAACTAGGAGGATTCGAAGAAAACAATAAGTAATATCACACCGTTAAAAACCAAGTCAAAACTATTTTTTTTGTGCACTGAATAATTTTTTGATAGATTGATAATCTATCTAGTCAAGACTCCGAAGTCTACGAACGCACTGACACATTACTATCTCTAGCACCTAATTATTATAATTGCATCTTATTTCGACAATAGATTGTTTAAACAATCGCGTTTGTCATCTTTATGTACCCACCGTTTCATCTCCAGCCATTGTTTTAAACGATAACAAATTTAATTATGAGTTGTTAAGATTACAATGAACAGAGATTATATAACATATCATGTGTAATATGGGTGTCTAGCCTGAAATAAATGAATATTTATTTATTTATTATTTTATTTATAACATCCAGAAGCATAGATAGTGAAGCTACTCTACTATTTCCACGAAACATATTATGTACCATGTTAATGGTTACGTTTCAGTGGCATAATTCTAATCATAGTAAATAATCATAAACTATAAGAAACATCTCCTTTTTTTGTTTTTTTATTGGTCATTGAATGTATCTAAAGAAAAATGTTTGCGTAGCATGCATTTTTTTTCGCCTTTAGTTCTCCCACCCATAAACACGAGACAACGTCGTGTCGTACTCTCTCCTACTCTCCCATTGAACACCTGGGAGTGGGAAGGAGACGTTTTCTCTTCACGAAGTCATCGTTATACTTTTATAAATGCAATGCCCTTATCTAACAAACCATAGACAAAACCAACTCACCATAGAGCACAGCTCAAACAGCAGTATCCACGGGTCCTCTTGCAGACACCTGGCGACGTAGCCCAGCACGTGGTCATGTTGTACATCGCGGTATATCCTGGCTTCTTCTAGAAACCTAGCCTTCTCCTCTGAAGTCGCGTTCTGGTTCAGGATCTTCACTGCGACTGTTGAAGTTGAGCCCTCTGTGGTTTCGAGCTCGCCTTCTACTATCTGTGAGAAATTGTGGGGATTTTAGCACATGCTGAGTGTAGGTATTTTCGTTGATCGCGACATTACGTGTTTATGAATATGTTTCGTTTTAGTACGAATTATGGCAATAGGTTTTTTTTACTTAATTTGGTCTTAAACATAAGTATACATAATGGTATAGGTAATATTCTTATTTTATATATTTACCTAGTTTTCCTACTGTAACTACAAGGACACAAAAACAGCGTACTTTATCCTCAACCGGTCTACAGTCATCACGGTTCCAAGAACTATGATCGACATGCAACTACTCATGGTCAATAAATCGATAAACATTACGACTAATCAAACACCAATGACCAACATGTGACACGCTCTGTTTAGTTGATAGCAAAAATTGAAGAGATTAAAATTTACTTGAATTTGGTTCTCTCGGGATTTTGAATCTAAAGCATTTTTTAAAAATAAACTAAAATATTACGTACTGTTGCCCAGCAGTAACGTTTCTTGAAAATTATGAAGTAGGCAATCTTTATTTATTAACTTTATATGGCTTAAAATATAATGAAATAGGCCACTCTTACTCTTCCGAACCAGCCTCGCCCGATCTCCCGGAGATACTGCAGTCTGCTGCGAGGGAAGTCATCGGCCCCTGAAACAATCACTATATTAAAACAAGTTATAATATTTCAGCCCCACATCTAGCAGTTAACCACGGATGATGATGATGACATATGGTGGGATTAAAGCTGATGGTCCACGGACTGGAGGGTGATCCTTTGTGCATATCAAAGTAGAAACCCTCTAGTTAGAGTTTTAGTTACACTTTTACTTTTATATTCAGCCCAATTCATTGGTGTACCAATGCTGGGAGAAGGCCTCAACATCCTCAATCCTGATGTCCTTACCGTCACCGATTGCTTTCAACTTACGAGTAACACACACACACACACTCACGCTTTGTACTAATGTACTCCCTTGCGGGGTAGGCAGAGATGCATTGCTGCACTCACTTTTCGCCAGAGTGTTATGTTAGTCCCAATGTAATAGGGGGGGCGGGCCTATTGCCATTTTACGGGCACATCCAAGACCCGAGAACAAATATCTGTGTTTAAACAAATATTTGCCCCAGCCGGGAATCGAACCCGGGACCTTCGGCTCAGTAGTCAGGGTCACTAACCACTACGCCATTCTGCCGTCAAACTTACGAGTAAAGTAGTAAATATAATTATAAATGCTCACCGAACCAGTCGGCGCATCTCTCGAGCGGGTCCTGCACGCCGCCCAGCGCCACCGGCAGCGGCTCGAACTCCACCACCGACTCGCGGCTCGCCGCCCTGCGGACACACATGGAGGTTAGACAAAGATATATGAAGCTTGCAGTGCTAAATGTGAATGCAGCCGACATATCCATACGGGCGCACGGTGAGATTTCTTTTTTCTATCCTACGGTTATCGATTCTACAGCAGATGTAGTGTGTTTTACTATTATTTAGTAGGCTCTTTCATCTATTTACCACCTTCAACCAAGAACCCTAATGTAGCACTTTCTGAGCCGCGAGCACAGGATTCGAAACCTCCGTTTACGTTGCATATCGTCAAATGTCACTGTCAAAATGTAAGGTAAATTTGTTAGTTCCAAAAGTGGCATTTGTTTTTTCCATATGTTTGTGTAGATTCGAAAGTAGTGACAGTTGACGATACTGTTCTTTTTCCATATGTTGTGTAGCTTCGAAAATAGTATCGAATCCTGTGCTCGCGGCTCAGCTCTCCCTTAGCCCTTACCTATTCCGCTCCTCGTTCTCGCTCACAATGTAAGCTGCTGCATTATTGTTGGCGATGTTCTGCATCTCCCGCAGCGAGATGGGCCCGTTGTTGTTGTCCTCGGACACGTTGTTGTTGCTGGGCTCGCTGAAGCCCGAGTCCGGGGCGGCCGAGCGGCGAGACCCGTCCTGCAGGTGCGTCGCGCTCGCAGAGAACAGCTGCAGGGGAGAAGGAAACGTTAGTAAACCTCGGGTAATACAGTGGTTAAGATGATGATGTTAAGAAATGGCGCAGGGGTGGTACCGTCTGAGTTCACCTGGGCATCTACTCGTTGAGGCCATTTAGCTGCATCCGTTTTGAAGCTACTTGTACTTTTAATAACCATTTAGATACAAATATTAAATACAACTACATGTTAGAAATCCCGTCTACCCTGAGCCCATGCAAAATTTTGGCCTCTCTAGGCTAACTGATTTGGTTAGCTGGTTATTAAAAAAATCTATGTTTGAAACCAAACTTAAAGTACTAGCTCTAAACATTCAATCAATATACTAATAGCTGTGTATATTTATCATAATTTGACTCATGAGCCATGAGAGCACTTTCTCAAAAATAATCATGGTTAAATACTATCTACATAAAACCACAATAGGTAGATACAATATTAATATAAGTTAATACAGGACAAACAAACACATCTAAACACGAACACAAACACACAATACTTCATGACATGAACATGTGCCTACCTGGTTGTCATTTCCTTGGTTTTGCTGGACAGAAAGAGAAAACATACATGTATTAGGTTACTGTTGTTACAACTTGCATTTTACATAACATAATGTAGCTTTTCCAATGAATGAACGTTGAATGGGGGACCTTGGCTTCGACCTACGAATGGCCTATTGAGCTTTTGTTGTCAAATGATTAAACGATTTGCATGGCTGCCTCGCAATCTATTCTCGTTTCATATAAATAACAGTGGCCGCTGCTATGATTGGTGCCTGAATAAAGACTACATATGCACACAACTAGTAACTGATAGAAGGTTAGAATAGCTATAATAATATGTGCAGTTTCATTGATAAGATCATCATCATCATCACAACCCATCACGTCCCCACTGCTGTGGCACGGGTCTCCTTGCAGAAGAAAGGGTTTTAGGCCTAGTCCTAGATAAGATCATAATACATAATTATTATTACTTTTACGGTAATACAAAAACCATGAACCTGAAATAGGCAAAATTATCTGTCGGTAAAAAGGAAGTAAATTATGTAATTTATTATCTAGCAGAAGGATGGTCGTTAATCACAATCCTCATTAAAGTTATTATACAACTATGTACAGCATATAATAAAAGGCGGGCAATTACGTAAAGTGAATTCATTCATTTACTGAAAATCAGTCCATTCATCGTGAGTTTAGTCACGCGATGTTTCCGATTAGATATTTCACACAAATATCATAATTCTTAACTTTTTTCCGGTGATCTGAGCCTTGTCATATTATTTTCAAACGACGAAGTTAATCATCAATACGAGATGACTTGATCATCACATAATCATCTACGGATTTAATCATGACCTCTGTCTGTGTACTAGGACTTACAACAATGGATGCAGCCTGCCTACCCCGCCCCGCCCTGTAAGGACAAAACCTGAATGATTTTAAGCTCTATAAAATACGGATAGACAAAACCGACGACCATATATTATATTACATAAAACAATGATTTGCTTTTTTCATCTAATAACCTAAAATCGATACGTTACACCTTTTAGGGGCGAGGCTGGTCAAATTCAATAGAGTACTCTAATAATATCGGACAAGCATTCAAGCTCGAAGAGTAAAAAACTAAAAGGCTTTTCAGTGATACGGTAGGTAGGTAGATTGATCGATCACTAGGCTATAGTTTCATATTGTAGGTCCCTTTTTCATTTATACCTGAATGATGTATAGAGCTAGGTTTCCTGTTACTTTGAACGTATGATCATGACCATCATCAGCCAGTAGTCACTAATGGGCATAGGCCTCTCCACAGGATAGTCACAACCACAACACTCCGACCTTGATCTTCCTTACCCAGCCACTACTGGCTAGTATTTTACAGTAGTACCTAGTACTAGTAGTAGTTAGTAGTTTAGCTAGCTTCAGAAAATGGGTTATTACCTGTCTACGTAGTCAGTTATTGATAAGGAAACTTTATAGTTAATCGTAATCGTAACATTTTCGCTATCATGACAAGTAGTTGGCGATACTGATGCATTGACCTCGTGGTCTGCAGTGCCGCTGCGTGACGTCACGCCGTGGGAAACCCTCGTGTGAACAGGTTGACGGGATTGTATTACAGTATGTGATCATTTTGTAATACTGTTACAATACTATATGCCTAACTACACACTAAGCGATAAGATACGTTGCCAATTGTTCACTGTTTCAGGCTTGGTATAAAATATGGGCCAGAGACCAGTACTTCACCCTACAGTCATACAATAAAAGTGTTTTTATTTTGGAAGAATACCTGAGGCATCACGCCTGAATTAATGTTTCAGTGTAACAGATCCGAACTTTTTAATTGCCTACTCCATTAAAAGTTTTAGCACTGAACCTTGTTAGCACAGAAAATATCGATATATCTACCGAATACCAGTAAAAAACCTTTTAGTACCCTATAACGGGTTCCGCGGATGTTAATGCAAATATGGGCATATTCCATTAATTGCGTAATGGTAGGTATTGTCTAGGGTTTCTGATTTCTCGACCTGTTTTCGTTCTCGAGCTTCGAGAATTCTCGAGCCCAAATTCTCGAATCTTCTCGAGTCTCGAGCCTTTCTAAGAAGACCGTTAGAAAATCTTTTCAAAATCCGTTACAAAATCTTTTTTTTTTACTTTGTCAACTTAATCACAAAGAAAATACTCTCCTATTACTAATAAATTAGCTGTCTAGCTAGCTACTAATTACTTGTACAAGGTGGGCCAAAAGTAATCACCCTAGTGGAAGTTGCTCTCATTTGTGCAAATGGCCGCCAATTTCAAATCAATTTTGATATTGGTGGACTAGACAAGTAGGATACAAGAAGCCGTGGAGTGATACTCCCCAAGAACGCGAAATAATTGTGTTTATTCAGTTTTCGGATCGCTTTTTTTTCGTTTTATCTGTCATTTTTGCCTGCAATATCGCCCGATTTAACCGTTTCAGGCAGTTTTTCTGGGGTTTTTTGAAGTCCCGTGTTTATGTGAGTAAGCCCGTGTCTCTGGAAGCCCTTAAGGACAACATTCGACATGAGTGCGAGAATCTCTCGCCCGAAGTTTTCGCTGAAGTGATGAGAAATGCCATAAAACGAGCCCGTATGGCAATCAATTGTGACGACGCCTATTTGGCCGATATCATCTTCTCGACTTTACCAATAATATTGTAAATGTTCAAATAAACATAATAAAAAAACAGAATTGAAGTTTTCCATTTAGAAAAAAAATGAGAGCCAAACAAGATCGGATGACTTCTTTTGGTCCACCTGAACTAAGAAACAGTATTATTACCTTATCTTTTAATCATTCATTGGTATTATCAGTACAGCATCTAGCTTAAATGGAGATGAAACATAATCCTAACTAATATTATAAATGCGAAAGTAACTGTGTCTGTCTGTCTGTCTGTCTGTCTGTCTGTCTGTCTGTCTGTTACTCTTTCACGCCAAAACTACTGAACGGATTTGAATGAAAAGAGGATGGGCAAAAATATATGGGAGCTGGGACCACCCTCCAATAGCAATAAGACTAACATCGTTGGATAGGTCTTGTCAATAGGAATAACTTTTGCTTTGACAGCTTTGTTGTCACAGTTGTCCGTTCAGAGATATTTGACTTATAAGTTCCGATACTCGTCAGTTCATCTTACTGCTATTGGAGGCTGGACCACCCTCCAATAGCAGTAAGACTAATGTCGTTGGATAGGTCTTGTCAATAGGAATAACTTTTGCTTTGACAGCTTTGTTGTCACAGTTGTCCGTTCCGACCGTTCCGTTCAGAGATATTTGACTTATAAGTTCCGATACTCAACAGTTCATCTATCAAATAAATATTCAATAAATAAATCAGCTATTGGAGGGTGGTCCAGCCTCCAATAGCAGTAAGATGAACTGACGAGTGTCGGAACTTATAAGTCAAATATCTCTGAACGGACAACTGTGACAACAAAGCTGTCAAAGCAAAAGTTATTCCTATTGACAAGACCTATCCAACGATGTTAGTCTTAATGCTATTGGAGGGTGGTCCAGCCTCCAATAGCAGTAAGATGAACTGACGAGTATCGGAACTTATAAGTCAAATATCTCTGAACGGACAACTGTGACAACAAAGCTGTCAAAGCAAAAGTTATTCCTATTGACAAGACCTATCCAACGATGTTAGTCTTACTGCAATTGGAGGGTGGTCCAGCCTCCAATAGCAGTAAGTTAAACTGACGAGTATCGGAACTTATAAGTCAAATATCTCTGAACGGACAACTGTGACAACAAAGCTGTCAAAGCAAAAGTTATTCCTATTGACAAGACCTATCCAATGACATTAGTCTTACTGCTATTGGAGGGTGGTCCAGCCTCCAATAGCAGTAAGATGAACTGACGAGTGTCGGAACTTATAAGTCAAATATCTCTGAACGGACAACTGTGACAACAAAGCTGTCAAAGCAAAAGTTATTCCTATTGACAAGACCTATCCAACGATGTTAGTCTTAATGCTATTGGAGGGTGGTCCAGCCTCCAATAGCAGTAAGATGAACTGACGAGTATCGGAACTTATAAGTCAAATATCTCTGAACGGACAACTGTGACAACAAAGCTGTCAAAGCAACGGTTATTCCTATTGACAAGACCTATCCAATGACATTAGTCTTACTGCAATTGGAGGGTGGTCCAGCCTCCAATAGCAGTAAGATAAACTGACGAGTATCGGAACTTATAAGTCAAATATCTCTGAACGGACAACTGTGACAACAAAGCTGTCAAAGCAAAAGTTATTCCTATTGACAAGACCTATCCAATGACATTAGTCTTACTGCTATTGGAGGGTGGTCCAGCCTCCAATAGCAGTAAGATGAACTGACGAGTGTCGGAACTTATAAGTCAAATATCTCTGAACGGACAACTGTGACAACAAAGCTGTCAAAGCAAAAGTTATTCCTATTGACAAGACCTATCCAACGATGTTAGTCTTAATGCTATTGGAGGGTGGTCCAGCCTCCAATAGCAGTAAGATGAACTGACGAGTATCGGAACTTATAAGTCAAATATCTCTGAACGGACAACTGTGACAACAAAGCTGTCATAGCAAAAGTTATTCCTATTGACAAGACCTATCCAACGATGTTAGTCTTAATGCTATTGGAGGGTGGTCCCAATCTGCCCATTGTCATTTGGTATACATATGGTCTAGACCCTGGGAAAGAACATAGGCTACTTTTTATCCCGGAATTCCCACGGGAAAACTTTTTAGGGCGAAGCGAAGCGCGCGGGGACAGCTAGTAAATCATAATACACGGCATGGTATGCGTGTGTGTTGTTAAGCGGCGCAGGAAAAAGGAAAATTCTAATTGAATTAATTTTTATCTCAAGGCTCGAGAAATTCTCGAGTCTTCAGATTTTTTTCTCGTCTCGAACCAAGCCGAATTTCTCGAATCTTCTCGAGCTCGAGAATTCTCGAACAGAAACCCTAGTATTGTCCAACACATAAGGTTACATAGAACAAACACGCACGGAACAAGCCTTTTTCACGTCAAAATTATTTTATGTGGATTTGTGATAATTACTGTTCTATTTTCATAATAGATCTATTTAAAATACAGTTCCAAAATAAAATAAACTTATGTAGGTAGATGTTTATAAACTGAAAAATACCGTTCATTTTCCTGAACACAAATGAAATTACCTAACAGTTGTAAACTACGTCAGTACCTCATCAACGTAACTTTACCGAGCTCAAAGTTAACAAAGTGCCGCAACAATGGCCGTGTAAAACTCAAACTACACAATTCCTCTTAAACCTCGGAACAATGCCCCGCGGGGTACTGCGGGGCTCGGGACGCAAAAACCTGACACCACTCGTGAGTCGCGTCGTGCCAGCGAAAGTGTTACTTAAAGGTGTCGTGAAGGTGTCATGTTCGTCTTCCGTCACTGGTGAGAGACCAGTTACATAGGTGGAAAGTCCTATTCTGTAACTTCATATTCAGACTCGTACCTCATTCAGTACGAGACTGCCACCAAACCATACAAATGGCGCCAAATTTGAACCCAAACTGAATGTCGATAAGATATTCACAATGTTCAAAAACACACATTCGTTACATCACTAAATCAGAGCAATTCAGGGTTCCATCAGGGTTGATTGCGTATTTCCAAATGTCGTTTTAAAAGTTGTTCTTATTTAGTTATTTAGTGTGGATTTAGATTTCTTCGGCGCCAATGAAGTTACATAATCCTACACGTGTATTTATGTATGTTACTTCCATAATTTTACACGATATGACTAATAAGCTGAGTTAGACCTCACTACCAACACTGCTGAGATATGAACAGAGCCAAGCTAATAGCATCGCTGCGTTATGGAATAATTTATAATTAATGGTAATAGAACAAGATTGGTCGAACATAGCTCATATTGGAGAAGTAACTCAACGTGTCAGAATACTAACAATACACATGGATGTGTTAATCAATGATTTTGCTACACCTAACAGCATCATCACGGATATTGGTCATATTACAGATTATTACACCCGCTAGCTTATAGTCTTTTAATTGTACGGCAACGTAGCGGATTCTTATATTATGTCCATGTGATAACAATCTTATATTTCCATTGGTTAGAAAAACAATACTTTTCTCAGACAGAGATTGCAAAATTGTGACTGGTCATGGCCAATCGCAAGAAAGCCCGCAAAAATCGGAAACCTTTGACGTGCTTAACGCCATTGCCAAATATGAAATACTTAAGCCGTTTAGGCTAATATTTTTCCTATATATACATAAATTAAAGAAAACAGCGATAGACTGGTGCATTTCTGGTAACAGCTGTTCCGAGTGAGGTCAACGCAGGCCCTGCATATCAAAGGAGGTACTTGCAGGCAGATTCCACACGCGAAATAGATTAAGAATAATGGCGCAAGACATTGGTGCCAAAAGAATAAGAATTGCAGAGAGCTACAACATTGACATTCCTTCACGTCGAGCGGATCAGAACCGCGTCAACCATCCCGGAGCAGTGACATGTGATGGAACACGCCAAAGGGCACCGAGCAAAGGGAACAACGAGTACAATCAATGTATGATAAAATTATCTAGATATTGTAAGTGGTAGGTGTTTTCTTTATTTCGTCAAACTCAGATATTTGTTCTAGGTGTCACACAAGTCCGAGTTATTCCATGGATCCGAGTTGATCCGACTGTCTCCAGTCACCGTCGATATTATTTAGCATTTAAAAATATTATATTCTATTATTTATTTTTGACCTCGTGACATTTTGATGAATAATACAAATTAATGATGTCATTAAAATTATTGCGCATCTCGATTCATAAGATGCATCCACAAACCGTGCATATAAATGGTTCAATATCAATATTATCATCTAAGCGAGTTTTCAATAATCACCTCCTCAAGGCCGCCTTGTATTGTGTATTTTATGAGATCCGTAGTGGAAAAGATAAAACGGCGGCCAAAGGAGTAGACAACGAAACGGGACACATTGTATATTATCACATAGTTAACCTGTACATCCTGTAGGTTTGCTGGTAGAAAATGCTTCTGGCATTAAGTCCACCTTTTGTACATTTATACATGTGTATATTATAAACCAGTGTTTTTCAACCTGTGGGTCGCGACCCCCTGGGGGGTCGCGAAGCTTCTGTAGGGGGGTCGCCAAAGGGTGAAAAAACTGGGTACTTTATATAGTAAAAAAAAATAAAGACAATTAGTATTAAGAAAGACTCTTACTTTAAAAATACTTTTACTAAAAAAAATCTTAAATGCGAAGGTTGAGCTTGTTATTTATTAATTAAATTATCCCATCGTGTATCTGTTTTAGTACAATAGACCACATCCACACAGTAAGGCAGATTATACAGAAGACTGAAGAGTATAATCAGCATCTGTATCTAGCCTTTGTGGACTATGAAAACTCCTTCAACTCCATCGAGACATGGGAAATTTTGGAAGGGTTGCAGAGATTTCAAATCGACTGGCGCTATATCGAGGTGTTAGGAGTCTGTACGATGCCGCTGGACATGGCATACATATAAATGGCGAGTACATGTAACACCTCTGCTTAGCGGACGACATCGTTATTATGGCAGAATCTCTGCAGGAACGCAGCTGGATGATGGAAGTGGCCTAAATTCCGGTTCCTAACGTGTAGCCCTCGGGGTATAAACTTGGACAAAACGAAAGTCATGCTCATCAATGCTTACATCGAACCGGAGCCGGTGATCGTTGGTGAGGCAACAATCGAAATCGTGCAAGAATATGTCTACCTCGGGCAGACTATTCGGCAAGGCAGAAGCAACTTCGACAAGGAGGCTGCAAGGTGCATCCAACTGGGTTGGGCTGCATTCGGGAAAATTCGTCAGCACATATTCTCCTTGGCCATCCCTCAGAGCCTGAAGACTAAATATTTCAACCAGTGCGTCCAGCCAGAGATGACATATGGTGCAGAGACGTAAGCACTGACGGTAGGACTAGTCCACCGATTTAAAGTCACTCAGCGTGCTATGGAGAGAGCTATGCTTGGGGTTTCTCTGATAAATCGTATCAGAAATGAGGTTTTCCGTCAGTCGGAGGTCGGAGGATTAAGATTACTGACATAGCTGTCAAAATATGCAAGCTGAAGTGATAGTGTGCTGGTCATATCTGCTGAAGAACCGATAACCGCTGGGGTAAACGAGTTCTCGAGTAGAGACCACGAATAGGCAAACGTAGCGTGGGAGGCCTTCCTGCCTGGTTCAAAGACGACGACCACAAGTATTTTTTTTTGTAAAGCCAGGTATTTTGTCTTTTTCATTTTCATTTCACCCTTGAAAACTTTTATTCAAGATATTTAAATGCTCAAAAAAGTCAGAAAGAAAAAGGTAGGTAATTTTGAAAAAGAAATTCCGAGTCGCAATGGCATTAGACTTATGTACCTACATGGCCACACGTATCCGATGTGTGTAATTGTAAAATAAAGTGTTTTTAAATCCGATAAGTATATACTACTTCGAATCCTAATCATGGAGACCATAAATACGTCGTATGGAATGAATATTGGGAATACTGTAATATATACATATACGACTATGATAAAAAACCGAAAGGGTCAAGGGGGTCGCGAAATATTTTTTTATACCATGGGGGTCGCATCATGAAAAAGGTTGAAAAACACTGTTATAAACAATGAAACTGAAAAAAGTTCTTAGTGGAACAAAATTAATTTGCTACGTTTCTGCCCTCGATTGACAAATCACGATCATTCAGACAATCGGAACTTTAATCGTCCATGTGTATATTGGAATTGTCCAACAGTACAACACCAATTAATGTACCAATGAGTCAGATGCAACATGTGTATACGAATGAGGGCTGCCGCCGGCCGGTCATGCCCTAACGCCATACTTTATCTGTCAAAAGATTCGTGATAGTTTCCGACATAGAGGCAGCACTTTGTATGCGAGAAAATGAAAACTATCTTAGTTTATGGTACGGAGAGGCCATTAGTAACATTTACAGCTATGTATAGTACAGGAACGAGAACGTTTTGGGAAGAAAGGGAATTACGACATCCATTACGTCAACGGTCACCGGGTCAGCGGAACTGCTTGCTTGACGAAATACGAAATTACGGAGAACTGTCATTCAATCGGTACATTTAACGCAGCGAGATAGAGTTGTGTTTATCACAGCAGCTTTCAGGATCCTCACAATATTCAGTCACGCAAAAACCTCCAAGATACCTTATCTTCATTGATTCAAAGTTTCACCAAACGACAATATGATGTAAAGATGGATTAAGCACAAGACATCTGTCAAGGTCGGCCCGAGCGCTCGTGTATTTACTAATTAGCGGATGACTCAGCTGATATGCGCGATGCAGTCGCCTGCGCGGGCGCAAGATAATAAATGATAAATCTGTTTGCGTTTTCGCAGCCTTCGCTTTCTAGAGACGGTTGCATAGATAGTTGGAGAAATGTGACTATAAGTAAATAAACGATTACATACAAGTACCTATCTTATAAATAGTCGAGATATAATATATTAAACACGAACCTACTATAGTAGTCAACTACACACGCAATTCCTACTAGCGTTGATAAAGTTATTTTAGTAATTTTCGCTGGCGCTGGGTTACTAAGGTCACTGGGGTATGTTGATGACTTGAGATAAGGCGCCTAATGATTTACGCCATTTTCAAACCCTTACAGAAAGATACTGACGTATTGCAGTGAAGGGAAAATAACTCTGACCAATCTGAGTGGGGTTCCTGAGAGGGGTTTCATTGCCCCACACGGTACCATGAAATAATTAATCATTAAAACAAATTTAAAAATATAATTAAGAAAAAAGTAAGTAGGCTCTGTTTCCTTCGTCAACTGAAATGAGCGTAAAAATCAATAGACCAAAGAATTACTTGCATCATAACTCTATCGGAATCAAAGACGCTAGAAAGACGGCAATATTTATTAATATTACGCCATAAATACAGCGAGGACAGATTTATCTGCGGCCGCTAGAGATCTGCTCGATGATACGCCATGCGACACGCGCAGGCGCATGCTTTGAATACCTCAGCTTACCTTAGACTTACTTAAATTTACCTAATTCCTTTTGAATTCCTACTCCTAGAGCCTAATATTAATAATAATTATACAAGCTTTTGTTTTAAGATTCGTATCATGCCATCATGACAATGATTGGCAATGACACTTTGACTGAAGGCACTGGCGTCCACTCACGGCTTTGTAGACGGGAAGGCAATCATACTTTGTAATAACTTCCTGTTGCATTCCAATATAATAACGATAAATAAGTAAAGGATTCGGAACACGGTGCGTTAGCAAAAGACCGGAAAGGAAGGCGTAGAACATATCCTCGTGGGTTGAACGGCGCGGCTATAGAATAATAATTATTAACCCAGCGTTTACGAGGCTCCAAGTTACGCCATAAATCACGGTTGGCAGGCTGTGGTACTGTCGAGATTATTACCGCTAGCTGCCTGAGGATGTTGACCGACAAGCTACAGGAAACAACACAACAACATACGTGAAAATGCAATCTCCAAGATCAACAAGAAACAATTCGTTTGAAAAATGTTTTCTCGCCTTTCCAACGCTTGTAAATATTGAAGATTCCCTACAGCGAGCATTGTAGCCCCCGCTGTGGCGTGAAACAGATAGTGGGAGACGCAGTACGTGCGAGTGCAGTGACGCTGGCCGGGCCAGGAGGGTTTCTCTATACTCACGAAAAACTAACGAACGAGAGCTGTCATGCAATCGGCACGTTAGATAGAGTTGTGGCTCGCTCCGAAACTTCGTATTTCGTCGTCAAGAGTGACCCCCCAGGGTGCTGCGGGTCGCGTGCCAACAGCGGAGCGCCACGGGCGCATACCACATACCGGCCGCTGCAGCATGCGCCGACCGAAGTGTCAAGGCGAGCGGTTCGGGAGAACATCTTCGAAGAGAGTATGCTTCTTAGCGTTTCGGTGACAGATCGGAGCTGGACTAGGGTTTGCCGCCGTGCGCGAGAGGATTGGCCAGGGTGCGCCGTAGGTTTACTATACGTTATGTAGAGTGAAGGTTTCACTCGGGCAGGCTGCTTTGATACACCCAAAGACATAATTATTAGGAATACACTACGAGTAGGATCACAGGACGAGTGATGATTTCATTGTGACATGCATGAAAATGTGGACTCACTGTACTACAAATGGCAACATAGCAGTGCTTCGGAATCGTCTACATTTTCATTAAATTCGCTCGATATAGTTAACAAATTCCACGATATATGCCAACGCATCCTCCGATTATTCTGGGATGCATAGAGAAATATTTTATAGTTTCTAGCGTTCTAGAGCGTCATAGAATAATAGTATTTTCGGTTTAGTAACCGGTATTAAGCATGTACTGTATGTATAACAAAAATAAATAATATATTCAACGCTGTAGCAATAGTGTCTTTATAATCACTTCATCAAGTCGAGATACACAGGTAAATTATAGCCCTGTGACAACAATGGTGTCATTACAGCAATGTGTGAGCTAAACCATATATTTTGTTCTGCAATGCTTCACACACTGCCTTAAAGGTAATTCTAATTAATAACAAATTACCTGCTAATAATTATAGATCAGGGCACATTACTCTATAATATGTAATAGGGTTTTTTAAGTAGCATACTAATATAACATTTATAAATAAGACTTCTTATTTCAAATGGATTTTTCTTGTAAAGTCATTCCGTAGTGTATATTATATACCATGTTTTCAATCAGATAAAAGAGTAGACTACAAATCGCATAAAATACACAATGTTTTTTTTCGCATGGCCAAACTTTTGGGTAGACGACAACGTAACCAGCTGAAAAATCATTGAAGCCAATGCAATGTTGTTTTCTATGCTAATCCGGGATCAAGAGAAAAGTAATGAGTTTGGCACAAAGTGCACATTTCACCCAGTTTCTTGACACCTCCCGTCTCGAGAACAAAGGTGCACAACACTGACGATGACTCAGCGGCTTCTAGTTTACACGCTTCATTGACCAGAAAATCATTGCGAGTAGGTGTCGCTTGCTACATTTAAATAATAATACGTATACTCAGAGTATTATTGTAGATTCACGTCTTTTTGTTATTAGCGTGTCTTTGAGATTTATAAATTAAATTGTATTTTGATTCATACTTTGTTGCACTACACACAAAAATATAAAAGTGGTCACGTGATCTCATGCATTTCAGATTGAAGGGCGGCAGGTAAGTAAATAAATCATTCGTCTCGTCATAGCTGTAAAAGCTTGTCATAAATGGCTAGGTGAGCTATTAGCTGCGATTGAGTCCTGGATACATCACGAGTTTTATTACACCCATTAATGATTTAATTACATCAATTAAAGTAAGATCGAGAGCGGATCGCTAGATCCGCTGATATATTTACCCTCGTGAGTCACAGGCGGTCTACAATGTGCTCGAGATAAAAGACAATTGGCAGGTGACCGCTTGCACTATAGCTTCTGCATCTTGCTTTGGAAGCTAACTTATTATACTTATACAATCCATAGCTTTGAATCGCGCTTAAAGGAGTTCCGATGGGATTAGCGGGATAATCAGTTGCTTATCTCTTATTTTATAATAAGTGTCGATAGATGTAGATAATCTCGTTTTAACGACAAGCGCCTAGTAAAAGAAGTATTAAATTATCACTATCACTTATTTACTAGGAATGTACTTCATTACCAAATGCTTCATTAAAAAGTTACGTAATTTTACCCTCATTGAGTAGGTTATTGATAAGTACTTTCAATTACATAGGTGCTTTCCCAGACACTGATGTTTAGTCTAGCTAGTACTACCTACACAGGCTCGACAATATACGGGCTCTACGTAGGTGGGTGACTCACGAGAACTTTGTTATTTCGTATTAGATAAGGTTTTATCTTCTTGTTTACTTGTTGAATGGCCACTGACGGTAATTGATATCTGCTGTTTTGTTCTGCTCTTTGTGTATGAAGTCAAACAGTGCATTGTTATTGTTGCTCCATTGAGAGTGTAAATACACTTTACGGTTGTGACTTCTGACATAAAATTACTCGTGTAGAGAACGCTGAACGAAGGAAATATCTTGAGACCAAACCTGATGGTTTGCATTACTTATTTACGGAATACTATCGAGTCACAGTCATAAAATTTGCCATCAAATTATTAATTACCTTCCAAACTGACTCATACATAAAACATGTTGCAGTCCATCTGTTTTCAATTAAAACAAATTCATCCTACATACCTAGGTACTTAGTTAAAGCAGTTAAAGTTAGATTTTACGATTATCACGTCAAAGTTTCTCCTTCACACAGTTATCACGTGATGTTTATAGCCACCATAATACGCACAGTACAGTATTACTAAAGAGAGACGTACAAACTTATGTTCCTTGCAAAAAAGCAATTTTTTATTCACTTGATGTCCACTGACCCCTGTTCCAAGCAGAACTTTACATGCATAGATCTCGAGCGTATTATGGATTCAGCAAAGGCAAAGTGGGAATAGTGCTTAGCCATCAAGTACGCCACCCAGGTTTAGCTGCTGGCCGCCCGCCAGCGCTGCACTTTTACAGCCTCAGTTTTAAACCTAGGGTTAGAGCTTTAGTAGAATAAAATCAATTTGAAAGTTTGTAAGAATTTTTTACTCTTTCACGGGAAAATGACTCCCGAGCCCGAAATGTACAGAGGAAAAAAGTTTAAGGCGAAGCTAATTTCTTTCTGGGCATATAAGTCAGCACTGAAAACCTCATCTCAACTCAAAGGAAATGTCCATATGCTGTTGATATTCTATTTAAGATGCCTTCGACGGGGATCGATTACCACAAACAAATTGCTTAGCTATTTCCGTATATTTCGACGCACATGTCAACAATGACCACATCACGCCGGACCGCCGCGTCTACTTGCCAACTATCAAGAGCTGGTGAGTAATTGTCTTCAGCCGGGTTTAATGACTCAGCCGATTGATGCATTTGAACTAATTAAGAAGAGCCGTGATCGAGGGCCCTCCGGACGCGCTCGCCCGGCAACGGGTTAACACTTAAGAGGCTGAACGTGATCCCACTAACAGACTTTAATAACTTACGGCCTACTGCAGTGTGCAAGGAATAGTAGCCAGCGAAAACAGTTTGACTGAACGCAATTAGCTAAAAATTCACTTTCAAAAGCGCCCGGCCAATTTAATTGCGCGAATGTAAATGAGCCCATTATTCTAACGAGTTGCAAACTTGCGACTTGACGAGGCATTATACGATACGAAAGTGACTGTTTAACTACCGAAAGACCTGCAGTACTAACCTATTTCACCTGAGTTATTGCGCTAGGTCAGCCATCGAGAATAAGCCACTAATTTGGTGATGTCATTCATAAAAGAGTGTGCTCTAACAACAGCGCGGCATATGCAAGCTCGCTCCGTCACTACAAGGGGGCGGATATTAAAACTTACAGCTATCTAATCACAATTGTCGGCCAGGGGTCAACGGCCGCGCGGGCCATCCTCGAATGCATTCGTCGATTTACGCGCGACATTTCTATGTAAACTCGCGATAAAATCGTGCGCTTTTCCGAGGGAATTTCAACTAGGTTCTCAAGCGTAGAGCCAGGATAACATTGGATTTGTAATAAATTAAACAGTTTTATTGTGCTGGGAATTTGTAGATAAACAACAGGATTTACGATAACGTTATTGTCGTTAACAGGAGCCAATAAATCTTTAAGCGGTTTGAATGGGTCAAAAGATTGACTTGAATATAGGGTATTGCGTCATACACATACAAACTAGTAGCAAATAAGCTAGCCTGTCCTGATAAGAGACCTAAATATTATGATGAAGTGCAATGACCTTTCTCTTTACAGATACAAAACATAACAAAGAAACCCTATTTATATTTTGTCATCAGTCTTAGAAGCAGCCACTATTTTCTATTAGCAGAGCATACATTTTACAACAAATAAATCCAAATAGGTATATTTATATATTTTTGGATTTGTTATTTCTTGTTCTGACAACAACTACCAACATCTCACATCTCATCTCATCATGGTCTCACCTTACAGTCCTTGTGTCGGTAGCACCAGGTGCAGCCGAGCAGCAGCCCGGCGGCCGTCAGAACCAGCGCCAGCGCCGGCACGGCCGCCAGCAGCCCGCGCTGCGAGCTCCAGGCCGCCCCGAACCCATCTTGAGGGGATTCTGAAAGTTAATGAGGGTTTTTAAAAAGGGTAAACGAGAGTACATCAGTGGGGAAACCAGTAATATTGAATAGCAAACCATTAAAATATTATTTTGTTCTCCAGCTTGAAAGACTAAATTTACCATAACCAGGTTGTCAGAAAACTCAGGAACCAGGAATGAAAGGCTTCTGTGAGATCACCAAGGCAGGAAGTGAGAGAGAGCCATGGCTTACTTGTTTACTATGAAACTGTATACTGTATTTCTATTAGCTATTGAGCTATGGACTGTATCTATTCAACTGTGAGCTATTTGAATACTATGAACTCTGTTTGCTATTTGCAAAATTCAAGCATAAAGTCTATGACAGATATACTGCTACCACTGCAACAGATCATAGGTCCGTGAGGAAGGCCCTGGATAGAGTGTTTAGGTAGTCTGTTAGGGGTATCTTCTGTATGGATGATGCCTGATGTGATATGTGATATGATGTTGGTAACATGGTCTTTACATTTATATCATTAATGCAAAAATTTACCCATAGCTATGATTTAAAAGATTATAATAATAATTAAATTGGATCTTGAAAACTTAATGCATTATATTTATAAATGAATTCAGGCATCTGTAAGCCAAAACATTGATTGATACTAACTTTTTAATTGTGATACTCTCACAATGGTTTTATGATGATGATTTATAAATATTCTAGACTGCCTTTGATGTTTATTATAAACTAGCAGTTCCCGCGAGCTTCGCTTCGCCTTAAAAAGTTTTCCCGTGGGAATTCCGGGATAAAAAGTAGCCTATCTTCTTTCCCAGGGTCTAAACCGTATGTATACCAAATTTCATTCAAATCCGTTCAGTAGTTTTGGCGTGAAAGAGTAACAGACAGACAGCGCTTCGCTTCGCCTTAAAAAGTTTTCCCGTGGGAATTCCGGGATAAAAAGTAGCCTATGTTCTTTCCCAGGGTCTAGACCGTATGTAATATGTATACCAAATTTCATTCAAATCCGTTCAGTAGTTTTGGCGTGAAAGAGTAACAGACAGACAGACAGACAGACAGACAGACAGACAGACAGACAGACAGACAGACAGACAGACACAGTTACTTTCGCATTTATAATATTAGTTAGGATTATAATGCCTAATATTGAAAGTATTAAATAGATTTTTCTAAACTGTCAACCTTTTAGATAACCTGTTGTTAATCTTCTACAGGGTGTTAACTTAATTGCGTTGGAGCGGGAAATGGTAGATACAGCTGATGATACTGAACACGATAAGACATTAAAAAACGTATTTTATTTGCTTTAAGCTGACCAACATAAAACAGTTTTATTTAGTACATTTTAAAATTTCATAGTCACCCTATTCAGGTTTAGGTACGTTTGACAGAATGACCATGAACTTGAAAGCCAAGATCAAGGCCAAACAATTCAAAGCCAAGGTCAATAAAAAAGTATGCGTGCATCTGCATCTGCACTGCACCACACTCGTGGAGCCACATCGTCAAGGTACCTACCGAGATTTTGGGTACTCAAAGTACCCAATCCATTGTAGACATTTCATTTTACTCCATAAGTATCACTTTATTGATACACAATTATCTTTTATGAATACAGAACATTTTCATTTTATGCTTCATAACATAGGTCACACGTATTCACAGCACAGCACAACATAAAACGAAATGAGGAACAAGGCTTGGTAATCAAAAGATAGGATTGTAGGTACCTTTTCCCTTTTAGGTAATAATTGTAAAAAATGATTGTAAACAAGTAAACAACAATGACTGACTGACAGACTAGATCCACAGAGAAGGTAATGACTATCATAAATACTCCATGGTTATGATACGCGAGATTGTTATTATTCTACTGGTATTTAAAGTGAGGCCATACTTATTATGAGGATTTCCATACTATTCGTCATCAAAGACGTCTCAATCGCAAGTACACAATACAAATCGAGATGAGCGAGTGTAAGTAAACCAATTCGTCATTGAAGTAGACCCTGTTATCATCCTGTTATGCATTGTGGACTTTTATCTTTAGCTGCATACAGACCGGCCAAACGAACGCCAACGAACGGGTTTTGTTGACCTTCGTTGCTCAATCTGCCCCTGTATTATGTGATAAATGTCCATCGGTGGGCGTTCGTTGGGCCGGTCTGTACGCATCATTAGGTAATAAAAGAAAAATAAAACGTTATTCTGAGTAAAAAGGTTTAATTATTGTTCTGAGCTCCTAGAAAGTCATAAATTGTATTCTGTACGATCTATGAAACTTTATGCACATCAGCTGTTTAATTGTTGATTAGTATGTCATTAATCACCATGAATAATTTCAATTTTATTTAATAATTGTTATTACCTACTGTGTAATTAATTACAATCATAGTTACATCAAATAAATTATGAAAAGTGAAGTTGATAACAAATTTACAGTGTGTGTTCTTTTGCAATCGAATGTCTCATTGGTTATGTGTTTTTGTAGGGTGACCATGTTTTTGATTAAGGTAAAACTTTCCACTTTACTTTAGACTTTAAACATAAATATTCGAGATTCTGATGTTTTTTTTCTTAGAAACGTGCTTGGTTAGACTAATACTAACCCCCATTTCCCGCTCAAACGCATTCTAGTTAACACCCTGTATATGCAAAGCATCATCACATCATAACAATAAGACAACACCCATCCACCAATGTACCCAGCAAGGAATATCACAACACTCTGTTCCATAGCATCAATAACTGATGATGATAGCGACAACGACAACAGTAGGTTGATAGTGGCCGGTACAAATACATTTATTTATACCTGCATTTATTCATCTTCAGAATTTAAATACATTTTCATTTTACCTCCATTCTACTAAGATTCTAATATTGTTTTAGCGCTAAATTAAATAATTTGTGAGACGCAAATATTTGTAGTAGGATAGTTAAATATAGCACGAACAGGAAACAGATTATTTTATATTATTTTAATGTATTTAAATACGTTTTTGCATATAAAAATGACTCACCGTGCGGGTAGCTTGGCGGCGAGGATCCGATCGGTAATCCATGTCCCACCTGTGAGCCGGTCAAGGCCACGAACAACACCACCCATAACAAACCCATCATAACATTATTTAAACAGCCGTATCATGTTTTCGGCATCATAATTCGGTTTGATACATCACCATAACACAAGAAATACACGGTCCATGACAGTTTTTGCACTTCACAAAAAACACAGGTTAACCAATCAAAAACCACACTGTAAATTATTTATATAGGGCATTACTTTAGTCCTTACGATTTACTACGCTTATAACGCTAATATTACTATAAATTCAATTCACATTAACATAAAAATTGCGCAACCCACAGCTGTACAGAACGCCATTTTTCTAAATTAGGGATACCGTCGTGAAAATGATAATTTTCTACCATATATCGAAATAATACAATGTTGTGGTAGAAAATGAATATATTTCTACTGTTAAAAGGTTTATTTAAAAAAAACTACAATGGTAAATAGTTGTGTAACTCGTAAAAACCATGCCTAGACTCTTGGGAAGGGAAATGGGTCCTACTAAAAGAACGAGTTTGTTATTGTTCTGAGGATCCTACCAGCGGGAAATCGTGATTATTCTGAGTTTGTTACAGATGCTGTCGTCTCTGTCAAATGTCTTTGTCAAAAATGACAAATATTATTTTTAGATAGTCTATGGCAACCAAATTTTGCGGAAAAATCAGCAAATTCGAAATCTGAAAATGTGTTAACAAATTATAAAATTAGCTAATAAATAATCCTAAATTGTGATATGTAATTGCATAAAAAATAAGCCAAGGAAATCTGTAATCCATGCTCGAAAACATTTCCTAAAAAATAGACAACATAACCTCCAAACACATGTACGTGAAGAGTGTTGGTTTGTTTACTAGCCGCTTGGTAAGCTCGCAGTATTGTGTTCGATATTACAAAAACACTGGCACTAAGAAACTCTTGGAATTTCTAGCTGAAATGCCTAAAGCAAACACTACGCGTATCACTGCGGCGCAGCATCAAAGAAAACAAATTCAGAAAAAGTCTGAAAAGTATGGATCTAGCACAGTGTACCTGCAAGTTTTAGGCTCCGGAGCACGCGGGGTGCCCAATACCTTGTATCTTTTCACCGATCAAAAGAGGTAATGTTTATTTTTATCAATTTGCATAAGCAATCTTAAGAAATTATGGTGAAGTTGGTCTGTCTTACAAGTACTTATAACTTGTTTTCGATTTTATACTTATTTATCCTCTAACAAACCCAGATTTTAATATTATATGGCTTGACTAATACAATCTAGACTATTTTAAATTAGGGTACTTTAATCCATTTTTGCTTTGTTAATGCTGTAAACCATATTGAATTTTTTAATGTATATAATCCAGGTATTTGTTTAACTGTGGAGAATGCACACAAAGGCTGGCACATGAGCACAAAGTGAAGCTGTCTCGTCTTGACCACATCTTCATTACAAGCAAGACCTGGAAGAACATTGGGGGCCTCCCGGGACTCTCGCTGACGTTGCAAGATGTTGGTGTCCCAAATATTACCCTGCATGGACCAGAGGGCCTGGTAAGTAACTTTGAAAATCTTGGTATAACTTATGCAACATTAACTTCACAAGAAACATGGTGGATTTCATCAAGAGATCTGACAATTTCCTCTACTTACTATGAGATTTTCAACTAGTTGAGTTTTGAATTAAAAAGGTTCTACTATAATTTAGATGGAACATTGAAGGCTAAATTTGATACAGCATACAATTCAATTATTTAAACCATATAATATTGAATAATTGACTTCTCTTTTCAGGATGAGCTATACAATGCCACAAAGAGGTTTGTGATAATGAAGGAGATGAAGGTGACAATGGCTCCGTGCAGCCCTGCCGAGGATTTCGAGGACGGAGTCATGTCTGTCAAATATGTTCATTTGTAAGTAATATTATGTTCTTACTGGACTTTTATCAGTTTAAGTATGTTATAGCATTTTGAAACAAAAATGTGCTGATGCTTTATATCTAAAGTAGCATGAAGGGCATAGTCTCTGAAAATGACTTGCAAGTGAGCCAGCCATGTATATTTGTACTCAAATATCAGGTTGCCAGCCTAAAGCCATTTTGGAATGAGTACAATGCACTTAGGGTAACAATCTATAAGGTAGAATCTAGAAGCACTGGTTTACTCTGGAATATCATTATATCAATTTCTTATTTACTGTTTTTCATTTTGTCTCTAAATGTTATAATTAATAATCAAGTCTGTTACAGAGGTCCCCAGGAAAGTGTGCTCAAGCCAGCTGTAAAAAGACTGAAAACAGAACAACCCAAAGTGGACAAGGAGTTAGCAGAATTCATGAATGACGACACAGATTACTACCGTAGAGATGCAAATAGCAAAACAAAACCAGTTCCATCACGAAAATGTAAGTTATTTTAATTTATCTAGCCTGTGGTGTGTACCTTTGCTGGGCAAGGCATCCTTATGATCTCCCCACCATTCCCGATCATGTAACCCCTCGTAGCTATGTTTTAAAAAAAATCGTTTGTGTGTCTGTTCAAAAGTGATGCTAATTTCTGAAGCACTCTAATTACAATGTATATTATAATTATGAAAAACAAATGAAAATTTCAGCTCCTGAGCCTCAAGCTTCAGTAAAGAAAGCAGAACAAGGGCTTCATGAATTACAAAAACCAAACAACAGCTCTGTGGCTTATATTTGTACTTTGAAGGTGAGTTATTCATAAATCATAACATAAGTCAAGAAACAAAAGCTATTCCAAAAATCACTCTTATTTTGTCATAATTCCATCCTGCTTTACCTTATACATATATTATTATGTTATCATAAGTTCTGTAATTTGTTTCCTGTTTTTGTGTAAAAAAAGAAATGATCTAACCTAGCTCATAAATCAACAAACGTAACTCCTCCTTCTCTCATCTACCATAGTTATAACACCAACTCCCTTCCAGAAACGCCTAGGCACCCTAGACCTGGAGAAGTGCGTGACCCGCGGCGTGCGGCCGGGCCCGCTGCTCGGGCAGCTGAAGGCGGGCCACGACGTCGTGCTCCCTGACGGGACTATTGTGTTGTCCAAGGATGTGAAGACGCCTGATGACCCGGGGCCTGTGTTTATTGGTGAGTTAGAGAGTAGTTTACTGGTTATAGATAGTGCTATTTTATTAGTGATGAACTAGAAGACAATAATGGCCATTGTTAGCCAATAATCGTCCACTGATGAGCAGCGTATGCGAACAATACTTACTTACATATAACAATAATTTATCAGCTACAATCTTTTCATATACCAAAATCTGCCAATAACAGAACTCAACTCACTGAACTAAACATAAAGCAAATTTGGCCTTATAGAGCGCTCTACCTTCTACCTAACGACATTCCTTTCTGCAATACAGAAGTAGAAAATAGCTTATTTAAGGCGGAATTAGCTTTACAATGACTCCAGTCACTGACTCCACATCTGACCTTCCGTCTCATATTCCAGTGCTGGAAGTAGAGGACGTGTCGTACCTGCGCGCGGCGGACTTCTCCGCGCACTTCGACAACGGAGCCAACCCGCCCGAGAACATCCCCACTGTCATTGTGCACTTGTCCGCGCCACACATCGTTAGAGATCCTGAGTAAGTTATCCAAGGAAAAAAAATCATCAGTTATTCAAGCGATTTCTATAATTCATGTAGAGTGAGTTGAACAGAATATGTGAGTGTGACTCATTAGTGACATTACCATGTTTACAATAGATAACACATTTGGAGTTTTCGGTTAGGTCCACTTCTTCCAATCCTTATAACTCCCGTGTATAAATAATCAATTATTTACGTTTCAAATAAATTGAAAGTAGGAGGAAGTATTAAACGACTTAATTTAAGAGTGAGATAGAATGAATCCGTTGGTAATTTTCATATTGTTTTTTCACCGACTTGCAATAGGTACACATAAATAATCCCTGTGCAATTTCCAGATACCGCTCTTTCATATCAAACTTCGGCCCCTCGACCCAGCACCTCGTCGTCAACGAACAGAACAGCTGTCTCGGCTCGGAGGCGGTCCACAGGACGCAGCACAAACTGCACCTTCTAGACCCTGACATATTCCCGCTACTGCGTGACGTCATGCCGGCGGTGTGGACGCCTAACTCACCCGTGGAGGGCAAAGCCAGTCCGAGCAAGATGAAGGGGTTAGAGGAGTTGAAGAAAAAGGTAACGTGTTGTGTGGTGTTGGGTTAAGGCTTGGTTTTGGGTGTGTATGTGCTAATTCATTTCTAGCTTACAGTTGCTCTTGTGAATTTTGCCATCAGAGCTTATGGTTCTAACCCCAAATGCCGCATTTCTCGATAAAGACCAAACTAACCTAAACGACGCGACGTTACACAAACCTTTGAACGAATAAGCTGAAAACACCGATATAAACACGGCAAAATTATATTTCGCCTGACCCGTTTTTTACGACAGCCGGGGCGTCATAGAACACTGAGTGCCAATTTCTCCATTGTCGGTTATCTAACCGACAGGGATTGATTTATAAATTAAACGTCATCTCCATATAAAATTCATGACAGATGTGTCAAAAGTTAACCACTACTCCCTGGTTATGCTCTAACCGAGAATTGAGAAATTGGCACTTAGGTAACGTTAAAGCTTCGCTTCTGCATGCATGGCTATACCGCTCCTCACCCGTACCCCCACTAACTTGTAGATTGCGCTGGCGCAGTTCCAGAACATCATCAACATAGAGAGCACGTGCAAGGGAGACGGCACGACGGCTGTCTCGCTCTCTCCCGACGGCAGCGTGAAGGGGGCCGAGTGCGGGATGGAAGCCGCGAGGACGCTCACTGTGTTCCATTTGAGGCCGAAGAAGGAGTTGGATCGGTGAGTGTTGGTTAATTTACGTGGCAAAGGCTAGGCGGTGCACTGATCCTGCATTATCTTGGATGATGTTCGGTAGATTGTCATCATCATCATCAACGCGTAATCGCTTCACTGCTGGACATTGGCGTCTCCCAAGAAATGCCACGACATTCTGTTTGGACCTTTCTCCACCAGCTACTACCGGCTATCTGTCTAAATAAACGTCTCGTCTCGATAGACGCTTTTGAAATTACGACTCAATCGTGTTAGATTAGATTTTAAAATGCTGTATGAAAATTATTGCCTATAAAGTCACTTCAATCACTCAACAGATCGGCAGAACCGAAACTCCACATCCAAGACTACCTCCAAGAAACAATGGAAGTGGACGGATTCGTCGCCAGTCTAGAAACCTTCCGTCGCGCGGCCGACAGTCTGCGGTACCGCGCGAACCACCCCCCCTCGCCCCGGGAACAGCCCCCCTCTCCCCGGGAACAGCCCCCTTCGCCCCGGGAACAGCCCTCGTCGCCTCGGGATCAGCCGCCGTCGCCCCGGGATCACCCCCGTGCAGTATTCCTGGGTACAGGGTCGTGCATCCCGAGCAAGACTAGGAATACTAGCGCGATCCATTTGCAGCTAGAGTGAGTATCCTTTCGGTTTACTATTTTTCCTCACTTTTGCAACATTCTTTGTTGGGTGAAACATCCCCCCCCTTTAATCAAACTCGAACTATAAAAAAACATTTAGTTTTTTAACTTTTGTGTTTTCGTAGCGTTATACATGTCTGAATTTGTGGTGATTTCGCTAAGCGATTCGGCACTACAACTTTATGTGTTTGTGGAATAATGTAGAATGTTTTAAATTTTGTGAGGTGATGAATAAATGTGACATCCTAGTTTTATTATAGTGGCTCTATGTAGTATGTAGTGTTTTTTACTGTAAGTAGGTAATGTAATGGATGATAAATAAATACTCTATGATGACTATTAAACTCGATTAGGTAGCTAACATAAGACGTTTTGCTCCTCAGTGAGAACAGTTCGCTCCTGCTGGACTGCGGGGAGGGAACTCTCGCGCAGCTGGTCCGCTTCTACGGGCCGAAGCGGGTCAACGCCGTGTTGAGGACGCTCAAGGCCATCTACATATCGCATCTGCACGCTGACCATCATATAGGTAAAATATTAAAGCTATACTTACGTTGACCACAATATTATTATTATATTTTGATACCTGATTTGACACTATTGGGACGCGTCTGAAATGTGTCAAAACCACGCGCCGCCATTGGTGCACGATTTTGGTTATGACTGTAATAGTCGGCCGCCATTTTGGTCTTCTTTCATGGCTCGACACGACATAGATTTACTGGTGAAAACGTGGTATAGTAGGAGTTAGTAGTAGAGTCACTAGGGTGCGCTAGGCATATAAGTGTCAGGTGATATTATTATGTTTGTAGCTCGGGGAGCCTTTCGTGCACCCCACCCGTGCTTTATTGACCCGTAAACCACGCTTTAAAATCTCCCTATTTCATTTATAAACTACCTAGAGAATAATTTTGGAGTCTGAAGTATTTGCGGGTTAGCAACGATTATTATAAATAAAAATACTTGTTTGCTGTAGAACAGCCATTTTATTAGTTAGCCTGAAAGATGAACTGTCACTTCACAAAGAGGACACCATAGAGGATGACCATAGACACACCAGACTCTCTATTTACCTAGTGATGTAATAAACACTCTCTCCACAGGCACAATAGGCGTGATCCAGGCCCGCGCGCGCGCGTTCCAGGAAGCTTCCCTGACCCCGGAGCCGCTGCACCTCCTAGCTCCCGGACAGATCATGTCGTGGCTGGCGATGTACGACCAGCAGTTCGAGAGGATACGGGGCGACTTCACACTGGTGCCGAATCAGAACTTGGTTAGTATTTTAACTGTCTTGATTGAGAGGAAAGTTTTGTGTTGAGGCTAGTGGCAGTATGCATTGAAAATACTCGCAGTCTCAGGTATTTTCTGTCCATTGGAGAGCGGATATGATAGGTATGTGGAAGCCTCCCTGACGCCCGAGCCGCTGTACCTGCTGGCGCCCGGACAGATCATGTCGTGGCTGGCCATGTACGACCAGAGCAGTTCGAGAGGATACGGGGGGACTTCACGCTGGTGCCGAATCAGAACTTGGTATGTGGACGTGATTTAACTAGCTTTTAGTGGAACTTGGCAGCGCCTGTGTAGGGTTTGCTGTGGAATTTCGGGGATACGAAGATACAATATATGTATAAAATATATGTATAAAAGATAAAATATATATACATATAATAAGGTTCCACATTGAGTAGTGAGTAGTGAAAAGATGAAGAAAAAAAACAACAAAACTCTCACAATATATGGATCTCTCAAAAAGGCACGAACATAAAGTCTGTGGAGTGATATTAAAATTTTAAAAAAAAAGCAGTGTTTAGCTGGAATATTGTGCCCTGCTAGCATGAACCGTAGGAATCCGGGAGCGTTTATAAGGTATAATGTAACTTTACAATGGTGAAAGTGTTTTTCCATAGCTGGATATCAGCTCTTCCAAAGAGCATTATAATAGTCTGTCCCAGGCGCCTCGTCCAATAACTTGCCTATGGCAGTTGAACCACCAGACTGAAGGGTATCTTTTAAATTCAAATTACATACATATACACGGTACGTACTATTCTGCGCCCAATGTGACCGGGTGTTTAAAAAACGGATTATCCAGCCACGTCTGAGCACATGCGAGAAGATAGATAGGGTCGCTGTCGTCAGATACGGCGAGGAGGCCATCACGTGGTATAACTAACTAGCATTAACTCTAATTCCAGCTCTACACCGCACGAGGCGACTGCACAATAACCCCGATCCTCTCTTCCCTCGGGGTGCACAACATAGAGACGTGCCTGGTGTCGCACTGCCCCAACGCGTTCGGAGTCGCTATAACAGTGGATGAACAGAACAAGATCACCTACTCCGGGGATACTATACCGTGCGATGAGCTCGCTGTTATTGGTGAGTTTGTTTACTGTTTTACCAGAAAAATATAAACTTAAAATATGATGGTAATACTTACAGAAAAAGTTTTTAGATAGACCGAACTCGAAGATACATATTTGTCACAAAGTTTGTGAGCTTTGTCATTTGTAAAAATGGCAAGCTCACATCCTATTACATAAGGGCCTACATGATCTTATAAACATAGGTAATGCACCTCTACCTTCTACCTATCCCGGTACTGATATCCGTCACAGTCATTATTTAATTCTAAGTACAGTACATTCACTCAACGAATACCTTCGATCTTCACTAAGTTTTAAGCGCCCAACTAATTCCAGGCGCCAACTCGACCCTCCTCATCCACGAGGCGACAATGGAAGACTCGCTAGCAGCCGAAGCTCGCATCAAGATGCACTCAACAACCTCACAGGCCATAGACATGGGACGCAAGATGAACGCGCGCTACACGATCCTGACTCACTTCAGCCAGAGATACGCACGCCTGCCGCGGCTTAGTCCCGCCATTTTGAATGATAACTGCCGTGTGGCCATTGCGTTTGATAATATGCAGGTAAATATTCAGGAGTGCATTAAATTAAATAAGCCGCGTGATCAGTGACGATCATTATATAATTAATCATTATGGTCCTGATAAATAGAGCTCTGGTGCACTCTGGGCAGCAACTGACGCTACTAGTGTAACTGGCCAATCCCTTTACCACGGTGATAAACCCTAGTCTAGCTTTTGTATATGTCACCGACAATCGTGTCGAAGAATCCAGGGCCTAGGGCGTTGGGAGCTTATGTATGCTTATTTTCCTTTCCAAGCAAGCTTTGATGGACATTTTGAACGCGGCTACTAACTAATAAGTTGTCTTGATAGTGTTTGTTGAGGAAATGCTACCAAAACTCTAGATATGTTGGTATTATAGTATTATTATTTATTATTATTATGTTGTTGTTTTTCCATCTCGGGACCATGGGGTCCCGGACATTTGGAAGGCGTGCATGGGGTCGAAGCCAACATGTAGAGGCCCTTTTGACAACATTAATCTATGTGAAATGTGACACTAACCGACGATTTTCCCTGTGAAAACTATTATTAATATTATTACCATTGGTACTATAGTATCTCCAACAGCCGTAACTATATCTCCTCAGTCTAATTACTTTGCATTCCATTCGCAGATAACAATGAGCGACCTGGAGATCCTGCCACAAATGTACGCCCCCCTACAACTCATGTTCGCGGACCACTGCGTGGAGATGGAGCTGAAGGCGGCGCAGCGGGCCCGGCAGCGGGACCGCAGCCCGCGCAGTACGAGCAGAGACCGTAGCTAGTAGGCGGGTAGTGTAGGGGTGCGGGTAAAGAAACTGGGTGAAAATGGTGACCGGTAAAGTCTGGGTTTTTGGTCCATAGTCAACTTTAACCATTATTAAAGTCACTTCAGTAATGACAGCTACGTATAAACTTTTTTGTTGGTTTTTAACCCACGCCACGGTTGCGAATTTTGACCAATGTTTAACTACGGATCAAAAAACCGGCCCGGTGAAAATGGCAATCGGTGTAAAAGTGGGTGCAGGTGAAAATAGTGATCGCTACATAAATGGCAGTAGCAAGGGGTATAGACGGAGCTACAGTAAGAGTGAGATAGCGTAAGTCCATGTCCGACATGTATAAATTGTTTCTTTATCCGCACTTGTTAAAATGTTGAATTTGCAGATAAGTTTGTTTTGTTTGCTTGTTTATCAGAGCTGTCTCTATAGCGCGAAGTTGTAGTTAAAAAGTTAGGAAGTCATTATTTCATTCTTAATAAGTTAAAAGTAGTCTCATCATTATGTTATATGCGTTTGCTGAATTGATGCCATATGCGACTATAAAGAATAATAATCATAAATATTAGTTTCGTAATAGCTAGTTATATTTACAATATACATATGTGTATTTATTGCATTTTATTTAAGTTTTATGTAGTGTTTAATTATAATTCACTAGATGTAGATAGATTAAAATTACACGAATATCGTGAATGACTGTTGTAGACGCATTAAGAGAAGATAACAAGCTGGAAAGAATTTGGACTATGATGGATAGATTAGAAATAAACTTGAGCTATAAGTCGCTCATTGTAAAGTATAATGGGCCTGGCATTATTGTAGAAAAGTGTACCATTTAAATGAATTAGGTATTTCTTTAGGCTGAGAATTATTGGGCTAAATAAAAGCTGTTCTTCTACCTATTATTATTGTATAATTACTGCTCTTATCAACTTGTAAGCATCACAGGATTGTATGTCTCTGTCCAGGAAATACGATTGTTGGAGGAATAAATTGTTTCATGTTGAAGTGATATTAGACTAATGATCTAAGCTTGTTATCTTTAAGACTTGTAAAGATGTAACTATGTTTTTTAATAAAGTATATGCAGTTGATACATGTAGTTTCATTTGTAAATCTCTAATCCATGTAGGTTAGTTAGATTGTGTACAAAAACTATTACTTTATGAATACCACAATAGAATGTTACGTGATCAAAAATAGTTCACTTAAATTGTTATACCTACACATCGCATAGTTACCTAGGTGTAAAAGAAGTTAGCTACTCGAGGTCCAGACGCCGCCGTTCATGGCTACTTTATCTATATAAACTGTCACTTTATCGTTATTTGATTTGAGGATCGTCATTACACGAGTTTATCTACAATTCTACATAGATAAAGCATGCCGTGCAGCGGGGACGGATGCGATCATAAGTTGTTTTTTGTTTTTGTTTAGGACGACGTAGAGGGTCTTCCTCACGGACCTCGGATAGTTCCTCGCGAGGATCCTCCTTCCCGAGCTACGTGGAGACTAACGCTTCTAGTAAGTACTTCTGTGTCGGTGACAAACACTATATGTATACCTAAGCTGGAGTTTAATATTAGGTACATAATAACTATGGCAGGTATTTGCCTTCTGTCTTCTTCCCAGTGGTCAACTTACGTGAAATAAAGTTTAGCTGTCTATACCTACTTATAGGCAGGTACTTACCTAATTATTTCGATGCATGGGAGAGCTCTATTTCCAGTGTATGTGTACATATTTCATATATTTATATTTTGACTTACACCTATTACATACGTAACTATGTTTCAGGACTACGTCAAGAGTTAAAAGGCCAGCCTCTGTCAGGTATCATTAGACGACCTACAAGTGCAACAAAGACTGCTCCTTCTACGCCCAGGCCAGCGGTCTGCAAACCTGCCATAGCTGCTGTTGCATCCAGTGAGAGTTATACATAATTAATTACTTATACCTACAATTTTGCATTAGGTAGATACGGGCCGAGGCTAGGTTTTTTAAATAGATATTTTCAGACAGCCTAAGTTTTGGCCTCGTTGGTTCAAGTTCGTAGTTTACCTATAAATAGGCCAATCCGCTTTGTCAATTTGCCATCCAGTCTATGTGGGTCCTACACGAAATTATGTGAGGGGTGATGTTATCATCATAAAATTTATATAAATAATACCTGCCTCTTACTTATTTTCCAGTCACTGGGATTCTTCGGGGAAGGAAGATAGGACGATAATATATATAAGTCTACTTACTTATTTATCATTTTCAGATCGAGATAACAGTCCAGGCAACGTGGACAATTTAAATAAAAAAATGCATAACATAGTAAACGATCATCACACTATCAAAGGCCAGCCCACAATAGCTCTGGATGTAAAAAGTAAGTTTGTGAGAATGTTCGTAGGTAGTTCCAACAAACAAGACCTAAATAGGTTCAAATATTTCGCATGTTTCTAACAGAAATTTTGTTTTAGCTGCAAAAGTTCCAGAAGTGCTTCAAAAGAAGAAAGTCTATCAGTTTTCTAGAATACGTAAGTCCATATTCAATCTTTATACTAACCTCGATTCAGATAACTATGTAAATCTTCCTGTACTTACCTACTTATGTATTCGACAGCTGTTAGAAGAAACTCCTCGCGGCCTGTTTCTCCAGCTCCCACTCAGCTCAGTGGCGCCACGTCCGGAGCCCCCGGAGCCGCCGGCACCGTGCCAGGTGCCCGCAGCAGGTCGCGCTCCCGCTCCAGAAGTTCTACTCCCGTAAAAGGTGCCTACCTACCTATTACTTTATTTTATGGAATGCTGAATAACTCAGTATTTATTATAACTTATAGCTTACTTGTACCTACTATCTAGTAATAGCACGTAAGTAGGTTATTGATCCAACACTTCAGCCCCATCCAAAAGACTTCACAATTTGATCTCACGGAGTGGCTGTCTACAACACGCATTTTTAAACCTATAATTGAATTGCGATATGGCAGAATTTCCGAATTAAATAGGTTTCGTAAACACGACACCACAGGTGAAGCGAATCGCCGGACAACCGCCCCGCGGCCAGTCACCACGGCTGGCAACCCACCGAAGAATATCCTTCAACAACCTCATATACCCAGGGACAAGTCACTTGCAGCGGTCATGAAGAGGTCCAATGAGAACATTCTTGGAGTGGTGAAAGGTCAGTTGTGGCTAATTAGAATCTTATAGCATTGGGAGCTGAGCTAAGCAGAAGATTACATATATAGTCATGTCATGTATTTTATCACATGATGGTATTCTTTTCTAAATAGCCAAATAGATACAATTTATATATATTATTCTTATCTTATAATATTATCTTAATAGGACAACAAAAGAAGAAATCCCTCTTTCGAACACCATTGGCAGAAACATTTTGTAGCAACTCACTTATGAAGGAGGACAAGCCTGTGTTTGGAAAATCATTCAGTAAGTTTACTTGTTAGGCAGCGTTCCCACTACGCCGGACCGGCAGATCTGCCGAAAACCGGACACCGGACAGAGTGTTCACATTACATCGGATCCCGGAAGAAATTCAGACAGTCCTCAGTTGAATTTGGACCTGCGCGCACTTTAAGTTTTTGTCTTTATAGACGTCTTCGGTCTTATCCCACAGAACAGGTCTCTCTTGGACAAGCTTAATTAAAGTTTCTGCTTGAATATCCATGCTAAACGTCTACTTTTACCAGAACATGCGAGCCGAATGACGTGAGTGGAACACGGGCGGGGCGAGGGGAGCACGAGCGGGGCGAGCGGGGGACAGATACCGCCACAAACTCGTTCACATTACTCCGGGCCCGGTCGTTCTACCGGCAATTCGTAGTGACAAAACGTTCGGTAGAAATGCCGGGCTCGGCAAAAATACCGGACCCGGGATAATGTGAATAGCTTCATATAAATTGTACAGCCACTAGCTCTTCCGGCAGATTTACCGGCGCGGCAGATCTGCCGGTCCGGCGTAGTGGGAACGCTGCCTTAATCTTATGAATCTTTTTATGGTAGATAATTTTAGTGTGAGGAATTAATTAATAATTATAATATAATTAATCATTTACAGATACACAAAAGCAATTTAAACCACAGCTTGAGGACATAAAAAGCTCCCAGTTTTTTATAAGTAAGAACCAGCCATGATAATACAACAATTTAAAGTTACAATATTATGTTTTTTATTATGTCTGAAATTAACGGAATTGTGTTTTTAGATGAACCTCAACAAAAACCTAAACCATTGATTGAAGATCAAAGAAGACAAATGTTACTTGAAGCCAAGAAGAAATTTACAAGCAAAGCATATTATAATGAGTCAAGTATGCCTCCTCTTTAAAAATCACTGTAAATTACAAAAATATAGTAAAATATTTAAATAACCATTTACTTTTATTTTGTTTCAGTATTTGAGAGAATAGAAGGTTTAAACTGGATAAGTTGGAAATAGTAAAAGTTTAAAGTGTTCCTCAAATGGTATTTATTAATATAAAGGAATATAACACTGTGTTGTCTATTATTAAGTTTACAAACATAAAGTAATTAAAAAATATTACTTGCTTTCTTTCGAGCTTCCTGATCCCTTAGAGTCCTTGTCCTTTTGGTCTTTATCTTTCTCATCCTTATCCTTCTTGATAGAGGACATGGCATTGCGGATGGCTTCACTCTGCGGGTCCACACCAGGCAGGTTTTCTAGAACACTCTGTAGGAAGGCAGGATCATTCATTACCTCAGCATACTCTTCCGAAACATCCATACTCTCTTCATTGGCCGGAGCATCTTGCTGCATGCTCATCTGCATTGCCAAAGCAATCTGCTCTTCTTCAGACAGTTCCATGGCTTCCCTGCCCAGGGACATAGCTAGAGCCCGCTCCATGCCAGTGTCTTGGGCTTCTCCACCAGTCTTAGCCGGTTCACCCTCAGTAGTAGTTTGTTGGCGCCTAGACTCCTCCTCCTGGCGCTGCCTCTGCTCCTCCATGGAGACTCTTAGGGCGAGAGCTAACTCGGGATCTTCATTAGGATCAACTCCAAATTCAAATGGTGACAATCCTGACCCAGATGGACCAGCCCCATCACCACCAATCAGTGGGCTTGAAATGAGAGCTTCAGAGAGCACCACGCAGCCGCCGGCCGGCACCGAGACAAGGTGGCTGCCTCCTGCTGTGTTGTCTTTTCCATTCAGAGTATTGACAAAAGTAGTCAGCAAAGGATTGTTTTCAGAGTCCTCTCCAAAGGAGACAATGTCGCAATTTACCTTCTCCTTTTTCAATTTCTTAGCCAGTTTGACCAGCTCCTTCTCATCCGAGTGCACTGGGGAGCCCACGAACACCACAATTCTCATCTTATGATTCTTTCCCTGACGATGCTTCAGAGCCAAGTGGGCTATTCTAATACCAGTCAATAGGTTGATGTCACCGTTGGGCTGGACACGGTGGAGCTTGGACAGTATGCGGCCGACATCGCTGGTTAATGTAGCCAGGACTTCCACATTGGCAAGAGTCAGTAGACCTACATTGTTCTCCGGATTAGCTCGTGTTTTGGAATGACATACCAAGTTTATAGCGTCTTGCTGGGCTTGAAGCCTCGTTGGAAGGAAATCTCCATTTCTCATGTAATCACTGTTGTCCACACATATCATTGTACTTTCGAGAACCATTTTCGTTGAATTATTTCACGATTTATTTACAAAGAAAGACTAGCCGACGTATCCCAACTCAAATTTTGCTGTATAATAATCATAGACAAATAGTTTTTTTTTGCATTTTGTTTTAAGTAATACCAGCTCTAAATAAAAATAAATACCAAACAAAATGACCAGTCGCAAGTTAGGGACCACCCTAAAGTCTTCAAGAAGTGTGTTTGTCTATGGCCGTTCTGTTCGGTTGTCTATGGTTTCGTTGACAGTTCCATTGACCGAATATTCTTGCTTGAAGAAAAATCGGTCAAATTCCACCTAAATCATGGCTTTCGGTGATTATCCGAAAGAATACAACCCAAGTGTTCACGGTCCTTACGACCCTGCTCGCTACTATGGCAAACGTAAGTGGTTTTTTGCATTTAAAAATGTGATAATGTCGCCCTTCAGTTTACTCGCTATTTCGGATTATGTAATATTTCTCTTCTGTTTTCAGCTGATACTCCCTTCAGCCAGGTGAAGATCGCTGAACTTGGAGCATGGTTTGGTCGTAGGAACAAGTCGCCGAGCGCTTTCATGGGCGCCTGCAGCAGAGGTACTTGTCTTTTTTTTCTTAGGTTATGTTTTGTAACTTCCCTGTCTTCGGTCCGATAAAGTAAAAAATAAATAAATGTTTCCAGCCTGGTGGAGGTGGCAGCACAAGTACATGCAGCCTAAGCGAGTGGGGATCGCCCCATTCTTCCAGCTGCTGGTCGGGTCCATGACCGTCTTCTATGTCTTCAACTACGGAAAGCTCAGTAAGTTATATTATAAGTTAAAATATGATGAAATGTAATCTTAGCTTTATTTATTATGTTACTAATTCCATACAGGCTTATCAGATATAATAAATATGCAAAGTCCTATTACTGCTTACCTAAGTTTGTTAACATATTTTTGTTTTATTTCCAGAGCACCACAGGAACTACAAATACCACTAATCGGGATCTCCTCAGTTTCTCTTTAGCCATTCAACAACATCAGATCAAGTTCAGCTAAATCAAGTTATTCTCCAGGGTGCAAGTGTATCTGTTTAGTAAATGCCCTCAATGTATGGTTATATTGCAATAAATTATTAGAATCCATATAAACTGTTTCTTTTCTAGAATAAATTTATCATCAAAAGGTATATGTATCCACCCCCAGAGCTTACATTTGATTATTATTGTACATAAAATTAAACATGATTCCAAGAACAATCATGTAGGTATTGCATAAATATTGTACCGATTCATCTGTTGCCTGAGACTTATCATAATGAATAGAGGGTGGATACTTATTTGTTTGCTAAGCTTAACTGCAGAAGAGTTACCTCACAAGGTAGATAATTCATGATGATATTTAGATCCTATTGCTCACAGCTCTCACAAGGCACCCAATTTTCAGTGATTGCAAATAATTAAGAGGATATATTTTATAGCAGTTCACTATTTAGATAAGAGTAATATTATGTATATTACAAACTCATTGGAGTACAAATAAATTAAAATAAGTGTATTTACCTCCAGAAGCAAAATACTATTCCTGCATCAAATACTGCAAGAAATTGTCTCATAAGGATATTAGATAAAATGTAGGTTTAGGCCATATTCTATAATCTAAATTATACACATAATAAAACAAAATATGTTTTAGAAAATATATTTACTTAAATACAATAATTTAATTACCAAGAACTACACAGTCATTCACTGCATGCAGACATTCCACACAAATGCATTTTTTACAATAATCTATTAACTTCCTGTTTCATACAAAAATGCCTGAGCACAGCAAAATGGATGTCTCCATTTACTTTATGTGGATATCAAAATTTGTGTTGTTTCTTCAGAGTATTACTTTGTTGGAGCATTCATATAACCCAAAATGTATTTACATAAGTAGTGTGTTGTTACAATTTTGCTCATCTGTTGGTTTCACAGTTCTTGTGAATGCTTCTGTGATATCACATTGTATTGGCCTATTTTAAGCTGAAACAGAAAATAAAAATGCTTTAGTTGAGAGTTGCATTGAATTTCATCATCAGGGAAGAACAAAAACAGGTAGTCATTCAGAAAAGCTGAAAGTTCTAGAATATGATAGAACTGTATCCAACAGTTAATGCAATTTGAGCAGAATTCTTACCTATAGAATTACTTTACAAGTCAGATCTTCCCATGTACTGGGGTTTGAGTTCTTCTATTCTGTTGATGAAGTCGCTCTTCTCGATGCATCCGTCGCAGACCTCATCCCAGTCATTGAGGATCTTCTTCAGGTCACGCACCTTCAGTTTCTTCAGGTCAACATTTTTTAAGTCGATCTGCTTGTCGAACCTCAGGTCGCAGATCTGGGCGTCCTTCTTCCGGAGTTTCTCGCAGATCTTGTCGGCAGGCATCGACCAGCTGAGAGGCTTCGAAAGTTCACCAAGAATGCCGGTGGCAGACTCCGCCAAACCACCCAAGTAGTAGCAGAATCGGTTCTCCTTGTTCTTGGAGCCCTTGCAGAACTTACGGAACTCAGTCTCGATGGCTTTCGGGTCTTTCTTCACGTCATCAGATAACGTGGCTGCGAATTTCTCTACAGTTTTCACACACACCTCGCACTCGCCTTCTTTGAGGCTCATTGCGCCTTGTACCAGCACACAGGCCAAGAACAATAAATGAAACCCAATCATTTTGTACATCTTGCTTACAATGCTATTGTTAGAAATAAATTAAATGCAACACTAGCAGACTAAATTAAAATAGTAACAGAATGAAGCGACGGCCAAATTTTACTCATTTGGAAAATGACAACGTTGACAGAAGATTTACTTGTCGAGCTGTGATTGGAGCACGCAATAACCCATAGACAAATTCAAATTTGTTTTTTTATAGCCTACGCTACGTTTCAAAATCAACGCTCTAACCTATAATGTCCCCTTCACACTCGACGTATACTTGCGTGCGTTGTCGTCTGGTCGTCTAAAGCCGGGTTTTCACGTCAAGATATATTTTCTGTACGTAGATCAATAATAATGTGTAGATCAATTCTATAGACCATTTCACCGGATAATTGATCTGTCAAAACGCTAATTACATTGGACTAAGGTTGGATTTTGTCTGTTTAAGTCATGTTATTTGATGAAACGCTCTATAGCATTCCTAGGAACATAAGTACTTATCCTAATCCTAACTAATATTATAAATGCGAAAGTAACTGTGTCTGTCTGTCTGTCTGTCTGTCTGTTACTCTTTCACGCCAAAACTACTGAACGGATTTGAATGAAATTTGGTATACATACGGTCTTGACCCTGGGAAAGAACATAGGCTACTTTTTATCCCGGAATTCCCACGGGAAACTTTTTAAGGCGAAGCGAAGCGCGCGGGAACAGCTAGTCTACAATAAGTTCTGATTTTCCGAGTTATCACTCGTAGGTGTAGCCATAGACTTAGACGCTAGTGTATACTAAGTCTATGGGTGTAGCGCAGTTTGAACGTGAACTTGCGGTAAAAAAAACCGACGTAGTAGTTACTTACTCTATGTTTGTGACAGGCTGACAGCGTGACAGCTGCCATCTGCCATGCTGTCAAATTCACGTTTTTGTTGTTATGGCAACAGTTTTGTTTATCAACGCATAACCTATAAAAACAAGAATTTTCACGAAAATACCTTGTCCTATTGATTTAACAGAGCGTTTAATCGATAATAATTTTTTTTCGGGACTAACTACCGACTGAGGAATCACAATGGCAAAGCTAGAAGATAATCCTAAAGGTGTTTTAGAACAACATATTGCTAGTTTGCAAAGTGAATCTAAAATTGCCAGGAAACATGCCTTATTGAAGATTAACGAGGAAGTTTTCGAAAATCCGGCAAATAAAGACTGTGATCTGACGGTGGTCTTTCCAGAAATATACGCCTATGTGCTTAAAAGCTTCTCCGACGCTTCCGAGGCCTGTAGAGAAGCTGCAGCCCTAATCATCTCTAATTTCATAGAACAACTGCCTCTTAATGATTATTACCTCACCTATATTCTGCCAGTCATCGTCCGTCGCATAGGTTGTCCGGAAATCGTTGAGGAATCCGAGGAAATAAGATTAGTCCTGATAGAGCTGGTTCACAAGATACTAGAGAAATACAAAGTTACTCATTTGCTCAGTCCTTTTATCAATGAGTTGACTAGTATCCTGACGAAAACGGCTGCTGATCCATACCCCAAGGTGAAGCTGGAGGCTTGTGAATGTATTATTCTGGTGACAAAAGTCTTGCAAAGAGACTTCCACTTCCAGAGCGAGAGTTATGTGAAGCCATTACTATCCAATTTTGCTCACCAACATTTTAGGGTTCGAGTTGCATCCATTAAAGCCATTGGTATGTTAAATTCAGCCTATTATCAAAAACAATGTTATTTAAACTTTCCTCTAAATGAACTGCTATTGGAAATCTACCTCAACATTGAATTCCATACTATCAGGTGCAGTAGTAATGGCGGGTAATGTGAAATGCTTTGAGCTGTCAATCACCCCGATGGCAGAGAAGCTGTTCGATGAGAACACACAGGTCCGTCTGCAAGTCACCCTGGAGGTGGGCAACTGGATGCTGAGCTTCAGAGACCGATACTCATTCTGGCATCGGATGATACCATTGTTATTGACCAGGTATAACATTTTATTTATTTTACTGCCACAATTATTGCCCAATGTGTTACCCTTATTTGGAGGTAATATATTTGTTGGAAGTTTACTGCTATAAAAGCTTAAATTGTAATCAATCTAGATTGGCAAGTATTATTATTAAAATGTTTAGTTATTACTTGGTTCTCTCTTCACCATTGTAGCCTCAGTGATGTAATGGCTGACATCAGAGAGACAGCTTCTAAGCTCTGGAATGATATAGGCCTTCAGTATTTGGAGGAGAATGAAGAAGACCTGAAGAAGAAGACAGATTTTCTGACAGATGTACCTTCCTACTATCCTGATGGTGAGTGAATTCACTGATACTATGATTATTAAACCTCTAATTCCCTCTATTATTAAATAGATACCCCTGAACCTCTTGATAATATTTACTTTTGTAAATTGAGCAAGATATTTGAAGAAACTAAAATAACATTTTTTTTCTCTTTATTTCCAGTAAAGCGCCCAAACTTTGGCTGCAGGACTCTGGTGCAACAGAACATCGGGAAAATTGTACCAGCAATAGGGAAGGGTGAGCTTTATTTAATTATACTGTTTTCTTTCTACATGCCCCTATTTCAAACGGAGTAGTTTGTAAAAAAATATATCTATTCATCAGAAAATTTGATATTTATAGTTACAATGAATAAAAGTACTTAAGTACTTGACTTTGACTCTCCATCCCCCGCAGAAATGGACGGCTGGCAGGCGGACTGCCGCTTGCGCGTGGCCCAGCTGCTGTGCTGGCTGGTGCTGGGCGCGGAGGAGGGCGGCACGCAGCACGCGCCCGCCGTCGTCAGGATACTGCAGAGAGGGGCTGGAGACGACGACGAGAGAGTTGTTGTTGAGGTACGTTTGGCGTATCGGCGGCCAGTGTCTGTATTGGCATGCCTCTCATTGTAATCACCTCACCATAGATATGCACCAAAGATGGAGTGCACGAAAGGAGCCTTCTCGCCGAGTTCCTGTTTCTTATGTGTAAATTTTTCTTATACAGGAACGTCTGGGCCGTACGATCAGCGTAAAATTAACTATCAGCACACTATCCCGCCGCACTGTTACATTAAATACCTACTCACCGACTTTTGTGCAGCGGCCCGACATAATGTTGACGAACTTTTTTTTTTTTTTTAATCTTTATTAATTTAAAAGGGCTTGGTACACAAGTGACCATGTCACCCTCATTATTACACACACTTAATTAAGCTTATCTATTTGAATTAAATCTAGCACTTAAACCAAAATTGACAATTTTATACAGTATTTTAGCCTTATCAGAGTTTGGTCGTGCTAAAATGCTATTACAGCCACCAGTTACTTGTAAACTATTATCAATATACAATTGTTCTCTTACACTACAATTACGTACACATTCTACAATAATATGGTAAACGTCTTCAATCACACCGCACTCTGTGCAATTAGGAGAGTCAACTTTTTTCATCAGGAATGCGAACTTATTTAACGGTATATGCCCAGATCTTAATCGCAAAGCTGTAACAATATCTCTTCTTGTTAACTCTGATGTATCAAACCATGGTGAGTGAGTAGGGTGTGATTGAATAGTTCGGTACCAAATGCCCAAAGTTTGCGACCGTTCATCGAAATATTCCTTCCACATATCATAACATTTTAATTTAATTTTGGGTAGCAGGTCCGTGTAAAAAGGTAAGGTTTGTGTGGGGATTCCATCTGTAATGGCTACATTCGCTAAGCGATCGGCTTCTTCATTTCCAAGTATGCCTATATGTGATGGGATCCATTGAAGAACAATGGTTTTATTAGATTTTGCAAATTTTAAAAGCATATCTAAAATTGTGTAGCCTATCGGTGAACCTCTACTACTAGAGGTACATCGAGCCACATGCTGAAGCGCACTCTTTGAGTCAGTCAAGATAACAAATTTGTTTTTATCCAAAATAAAGCAGTAAGACATGGCTTCCGCTATCGCCAGTAGTTCAACAAACATTATTGAAAGGTTAGACGTAATTTTGAATTTGCCGTGAACATTAGCCTGACTATCAAAGAATGCTGCCCCGATACCATCACCACTCTTCGAGCCATCTGTAAAGATCCTATAAAAATTAGGGTAGTTTTCGGTTAGGTATACACTACACTTTTCATATAGCTCAGAGGATTTGTATCTTCTCTTTGATTTATCTACACTTTCGATTGAATGAACCACAATATTAGACAAATCGATGTTGCTAACCCAAGTCTCCAGTGTGAACATCTCGAGTATATCACAAGCTTGAACCGGGGTATCCTTAATATGATTATAAACATCCACCAATAGGATAGGTTTTTTATTTCTCCAGTACCTGTTAGATTCGCATAAAGTAGCTAACTCAGTAATTTTGTTTTGGAAGGACCTGGCCTTTATGATATACTTGCTAGCTAAATAACGACGACGGATCATGAGTGGTTGCAGGGAAAGCTCACTCTCCATTACATATATGGGGGTGGATTTTATAAAGCTTCCTATCACTCTCATTACGCAATTCTGGAGTTTGTCTAACTTATTTAAATGGTTTTTAACTGCAGTATCATAAAGGAAGCTACCGTAATCGAGGCGACTGCGAATTAAAGCTATGTATAATCTCCTGAGATGTTTGGGGTGGACTCCCCATCTTGTGTTACCCAGTACTTTAAAGATGTTTATAAAGGCAGAAGACTTTTCATACATCTCGTTTATATGTTTACCCCATTTTAGTGAACTGTCGAGCCATAGTCCTAAGTATTTGACTGATTGTACCTGTTTTATATTGTGACCATTCAATTCTATTATATGATTATATCGTCTGAATCCTCTACTGAATAAACACACGCATGTTTTACGAGATGATATGTCTAAGCCGAGTCGTTATATTAGATTAGATATAGTATACAGTGATGTTTGAATATTATCCACTGCATTCAGACTATGTTTGGCTGATGTGTAAATGACAAAGTCATCCGCATACTGTGAGATGTTCACACTGGTAATCAAGTGACAGATATTGTATGTAGCAATATTAAATAGGATGGGAGATAGAGGATCACCCTGGGCCAGACCCATTGCTGTGCATCTTGAAATGTATTTACTATCTGCAGTAGTTATAGATAGATCTCTAAAATTTAAAAATTCAAATATGTATCGACAAATGCCTCTCCCAAGACAGAGCCTATCCAGAGTTTGCACTAGATTAACTATATCAACGTTGTTATATGCGCTATCAATATCAATGAAACAAGCCACAGTAACATCATTTTTGGCGAAGCTCAATTGGATGTTTGAAACAAGTTCAGCTAGACTATCTAGGCAAGATCTAGTTTTTCTGAATCCTACCATTTTTCTGGAGAATACGCTCTTTTGTTCGAGAAACCATTCAATACGATTTTTAAGTATAGAGTGAAATATTTTACATAGGCATGACATAAGAGCAATGGGTCTGAATGCAGGATTTGTACTAGATCCGCCACTCTTCGGGATAGCTACTAGTTTGACCTTCCTCCACTGATATGGAACAAAGCCAAGTGTTAGGAATTTACTATAGAGTTCGATCAAAACTTGCTTACCCACCGTAGGAATGTTCATTATCATCGAGAAAGAGATGCCATCATCCCCTGGGGCCGTGTCTTTGCATTTAATGCAGTGTTCTAATTCAGTTAGTGTTATCTGAGAATCTAAAATGTCATTAATAGAATCAAAGGACGGAGTACTAGGGCTAACATAATCCGGGCACAAACCTCGCATCATTTTCTCGGCATCTTTAAAGTCAATTTGGGCTCTTGGTTGACGATATCCCTTAAGCCAACGCATTCGTCTCCACATTTCACTAGCACTAATATTTTTATCAACACTGCTACAAAATTCTTGCCAGGCTTTGTTTCGAGCTTTACGTATCATACGTTGAGCAGAGGAGACTTTAAGTTGCAGCTGTTCTAGATTAAGAGGGGTAGGGTTTCGTCTAAAACTAGCTAAGGCTAAACGGCGTTCCGCTACTGCTTTCGAGATGTCTGCATTCCAATAAGGCTTAGGTTTAAAATCCTGTACACGGAGGGGACTGTTACAAATTTTGATTTTAGGAATATTTTCATCAGCAGCCTCTACCAAAATATCTAAAAAGCTATTATAATCTAATTGTATATCATTTCCTAAGCAGAAACGGTTGGAAAAACTATCTTGAAGCTTTGAACTATATGATTTCCAATCTGCTTTTTTAAAGTTCCACTTGCTTGAATTATTTGTTGTATGTGCTATATTTGACGAAAACTTTATTATCAAGTGATCACTACCAAAGTTTTCATTCATCACTTTCCAGTTAAATTTTAGAGCTATGTCTGCTGATACAAAAGTAATGTCTGGAGAGCTTTTTTGAAGTCGACCATTAACAAGTTTAATGCGAGTTGGGGAACTGTCATTGAGCGAAACAAAGTTATTATCAATGAGACAATCAAATATATGTGTACCTCTGGAATCCGTTCTATTAGACCAGTTAGAATGGTGGGCATTAAAATCTCCCGCAATTATGCTTCTACTCGAGTATTCTGAAAATATGTTATCCCAATCGTGGCGAGTAGTATGAATAGTAGACGGGCAGTAGATGGAGACTACGTTTTCAACGAAGTCGCAATTGAACAGTTTAACTTGAACTATCTGAATACCAGAATTTATTGGTCTAAAGGTTCGAGATTGGCATTTTATAGAAGAGTGAATTACTAGTGCCACTCCACCGTAAGAGTCTATTCTATCCTGTCGAAATATATTATAGCCGCTAATACTTAAGAAACTTTCTGGCTCTAACCACGTTTCTGATAGAATACAGATGTGAACCTTTTCATGAGATAATAACAGTTCTAATTCTTTTAATTTCGGGCGCAAACTTTGGGCATTCCATTGCATAAAATTAAGTACATTTAATTTAGCCATTACGAATTTACAAATACAGTTTTAAGCCATGGTATAGTTGATATAAAATCTACGGAAGCACACATGATGTATTCAAAGGCGTGTTTTATGCATAACTTAATTTTTTCTTCCCAAGTACAGCCTCTCATGAATATAACGTTTTTAAGTTTTAATAGTAAGTCCACGAAGCTGCCTCCTTCCTTGCGAGATTGTTTATCTACTCTTTCCGTATCCTCCCGCTGAGGGCTAGGATCGATGGAATCAGCCGATGAGAATTCGGCGTCAACGCCATCCCACCATACATTTTCTTTCCTACTCCGTTTTCTATATTTTCTCTTCTTCGTATTCTTATCGTCAGTATTAGAACGGTGCAAACCCCGGGTGGTCGTACTATCGGTTATGTCTACCGGAGCCTCCTCTACAGCCTGTTGCACCGATCTATGCGAACTATGTTGTGTGACTTGGGCGTAGGTGCGAGCACCGTTCATTATAGTCGTAACGTGAGTTTTGTCCACAGAAATAGGCTCCTCCTCTTCGCGTACATTTGTAGGTATGGGTGATGGAGGGACATAAATAGTTAGCGCTCTACGGTATGAACAGTTAAACTCTGCCATAATTTCACGCATTTTTTTTTCCTTAACAAACAAAGGACATGTACGTGATAAGGCCATGTGGGCGCCTCCACAATTAACACACCTAAATTTTGTGGTTTCACAGTTCGGATGATTTTTACCACACTTAGGACATCTGAGCCTTGTGGGACATACTCTGATCGTGTGTCCATATTTCCAACACTTTGAGCATTGTGTAACTGGGAAAATGTAGGGTTCCACATTTACTCTTACGTCGTGGGATTTAATATACTTTGGCAAAGAAGAGCCGCTAAAACATACCTGCACCACTTCTGTCAGTTCAAACTCGTTTGTTTCAAAGTTGCGCCTTTTTTGTCTTCTAACACCTAAGATGGGAATATCGCAGCTAATGTTTTGTAGCACCTCATCATCGGACAGGTCAAGGTCTATATCCCTGATTATGCCATAAGATTTGTCAACATCCATGGTTTTCTGACAGCGGAATCCTTTCTCAATGAATGCTTGGCAGGCCAATAATTTGTCAGCACTTTTATCATCCTTCAATTGTATCAAAACTTTGTATGCATTAATGTATTTCACCCTCATAACATCAGTAATACCCTCCGCTTTCAGTAGTCGGGCCAATGAAATTTGTTTGGGTAACTTATCTTTCGAAATAATACTTACTTCGATCTTTTCTTGTGGTATAATCAACTCGCTATCATTACTGTCTACTCGTGCTTGCCGCTTACCTCTCCGCCCCACAATGGTCCACACTTCATTTGGATCCATTTCACGACTCCGCTTCTCGGGACGAGTTTCGCAACCGCTCTGAGTCATCGCCTCCGCCGCCAACGATTCATGTGTAAAAACAACCCCTCTATTATTCACCTCTAAACTTGTATTATCAACACACCCGTCAGAAAACTCCAAATCAGAGCATGGTTTATCGCTATCCATATCGATTCACCCAATATAGAATCAGCATAGTAAATAATATTATGATATTTAAAACTACGCGCACGACAAAAGAATTAGCTACACAGAGAACCAGTTTATGCGTCAAGCACCAACGAGCGCGCTGTGTTCACTGATGTTGACGAACTTTAAATTAATATTCCTGCACTGTTACTGTGTAATTACAAATGACTAGTATAGCAACTTATCCCACCCATCCCTCCACAGATAAAACGCGCAGCAGAGCTATTTGGCTACTTCATAACCCCGGACACGTGGTGGCCGCTCCTGGAGGCCGACATGGACTCCTGGAGTACCCTTCTCGTACTGAGTGAGGTGCTGAAAGGGTCGCAGAGGAACCTTGTCGCAGGAAAGGTGTTGGACGAGATGTGCGGGATGCTGGCGCAGCCCGACTATTGCAGGACTAGGAAGGTTGGTACTGATAACTTGATTGGCGTTATTTCTCGATGTAGTGCCTGATTCTGTTTATGGGTCTAATCAGCGAAAACACTAGCAAAAACTCGCTGCATGGCTTCGCTTAGAAACATTTGCCGTCTTCCCCAATTCATTAAAGCTTCCCTTATTTGTGCAGTTATCCAAAAGGTTGCTCTTGAAAGTTGAAAAAGGAAAAATCATTTGTCTAAAAGTTGTTCATAATAACAATGATCAAGTGGCTTGCAATACCCTTTTACGATGTTATGTCTATCTAATATGTATATGTATACATAATAATATACTGTAATGTCTTAATAAGTACACGCGAAAGAACATGCCCTAAATACCGATCATCTATTTCCTTGCAGCCCAAATACCAAACCAACCTCATGCGCGTAGCCGACGCAAGTCTGACCCTGTGCGACTCTGACTGCGGCGCGGTGGCCGACCAGCTGTTCACCGCCTGCTTCACCGTCTACGCCATGCCGCATGACAACAAGATACAGTTCATGGCTTTGTGTGAGTATTGGGGTGTAAAAAAGATGGGAAATTTGTGGTGGAACGTGTAGGTATTTATAACACCCGCAGATAAAGATAGGTACAATATCAAAATGGCAGACGAAATACTTCTACTACCACTTATGTATGTTATGTACCAGCCGCCATTTTCCTGCTGTTTTTTGGATGTCTGTAACACCCATAGAAGTTATAAAACTAACAATTTTACTGTGATTTGGATAGGCGGCATCGCCAGATGGCGATTAGCACCCATGTATAGCTGGGTTTACACTAGCAAAAATATGCAGGAAGTCTACCTTATTGTCAGTGTAAAATACTGCTTACTAATTCTTAAAACCTTTCCTGAAAGTTCGCCCTTACACACTTATCTCTTAGACAAGTAAACCACTATCTCTGACTTATCTTCTACAATAATTTTACACCTATACTTACCTATTCACAACCCCCACCACTCCCCAGCGAACCTCGACAAGCTCCGCTCCATCGAGCGGCTCGGCCCGACGCTCCCGTACCTGTATGACAAGCACATACCGCGCGTACTGAGCGCCATCACTAGTGACGCACTCACGTGGGACCTGATGACCCCGGACCGGTGTCTGTTGGAGACTGTGCTGGTTTATTCTGGTGAGTACTGGTTGATCAAGTGTTGGTGTGATGACGCATTGTACGCGCAAGCTAATTTGTACATAGTCTGTTTATATTATAGGGATTAGAAGCGCACTACCTACGTTCCGGCTCGCTCATAAATCACATTATCAGTACTAATGCCTTATTCGGAGAACGGTACCGACTAGTATTATTTACTCTAGGTATGGTGGAGATTTGTACATAATTCTCCGCCATAGTAGGTACCTATACTAGTGAGTGCCGCCGCTCCGCCCGCTGGCGTCGTGGACGCGGCCTAAGTTACAAGCAGAAGCACTCAACCGTACTTTATACTTTACATTATGTAAATTACATAGTATTTGTATGTATAGACGTCACTACCAAACAGATACCTATTATGTTCCACGACAGCTGATGTAACTGGAGACTCTAACACCCACAGACTGGGCTCTCGGGCCCCAGCTCCACCTCATAGCGCCGCTGCTCAAGGAGTGCCTGGCGACGCCCAAGGTGGACCCCGAGGTCAAGCTGAAGATGTTCACCACGCTGTCCACGGTGCTGCTGAAGAGACAGCACAACTTCCGTAAAGCTGAGAGGGAGAAACTGGAGGCGTTTTTGAAGATTGTTATTGAAGGTTTGTAAGTTTATGTGTTTTGTTTTTTAGTCTATGGACCATAAACAAGTCAGATAAGAATAGAGTAAGTATTTCAGTATATAACAGGAAGTTGATATAATGGATATGGGTTATGTACACACATTATAACCGAGGGAGCATGCTTTATCATAGTTAGAAACATCCAAAGATTCTATAAAGAATAAAACAAATAATTATGTGACAATGCTGCCCTCTTGTGTTCCTTGGTAACCTAATATATTCCCCCATTCTTTCAACCAACTGAGCATACTTTCTTACCAACAGAGGTGATAGTCCCGAACCTAGTCTGGTCGCCGGGGCGTACCGCCGAGGCGATCCGCACGGCGGCCGTGGCCTGCCTGTGCTCCGCTCTGCAGGAGCACCCGCAGAGTGACGCGGAGCTCGATGAGACCAAGAAGGGAGAGGGGGATAGTGGTGATGAGGTGGGTGTATTTTGTAATGAGGTTAAGTGAGGTTTCTTCGGTTGAGTGAGGTTAGGTCGCCGGAATAGAGAAGCTTCGATGAGATATTTTGCATAGATTTTTAGCTCGTCGAAGTATAGCTCTCTCTATAGCGTACTTATTGAAGGACTTTAAATCAGTACCTAAACAGTCCATCAAAATGGCGTCCACGTTTCTGCAACATAAATCATCATCGTCAAGTCGGTTAATGAAGTTTTATTCCTCAAGAAGACTTCCTGAGAATAAGACGCTATATAAAGCTGGATTACCACTGACTGACTGACATGATTGTTCTCCCAGAAGGAGCCATTTTTTGATATGAAAATGTTTTAGGGAAATGTACAGGGTGCTCGGGTGAGTAGAGAAAAACCTCGACTTTTTAAAAAAAGTTGTAAAAAAAAAAAATTTTTTTTGTTCCTCCGTTTTGGTGACCATACATTTTTTTATATTTCGAGGGTGTATTTAGAGTGTCTGACAGATTATAAAAAAAATATAAAAAAATAACAAAACAAAATGGCGGCCGAGTTGCAGTGAGGTAAAGTTTAGGGCGTGTCAGACCCGACTTGAGGTGAATTGATCTCCCGGAAGGGGGGGAGGTGGGGGGATGGTGTTTTTTGCAAACGGTGGGGCACATGATGAAATTTACGGGAAAATTCCAAAAAATCTTTTTTTTTTCATTGCGGGGGGAGGGGAGATTTTTTTATAAAAACGTGTTTTTTCGGGGATTTTCAAAGCATTTTTTTATTGTGTTGGGGGCATTTGACAGGTTTTACTTGTATGGAGCGGTTGTGTAGTTTGGCGAGTAGAGTTGCCATGTGAAAGAATTTTCCCCATTTTTAGGGTAAATTTCGAGATTTTCCCCAAAAACATGAAAAGTAGAAATCGCCACTTTTGATTTTAAAATTTGATGCAGTTTTGTCGGAAAGACCCGTACTAATGACATTTGACCATTTTTATTACTTTCGACTGGCAACCCTGGGCGATAGGCGAGATTATATTTTTTCCGATTTTTTTACGTCGACCCAACTTGAGGTGAATTGATCTCCCAGAAGGGAGGCAGGTGGGGTGATGATTTTTTTTGTACACGGTCTGATGTATGGTGCAGTTTATGGGAAAATTCCGAAAAGTTGAAAAACAAAATGGCGGACTGCTTTGGCGGCCATTTTGTAAAAGTGACTTTTTTTCACGATTTTTGATTAGTTTTTTCACATGTTTAGAGTGGTTGGGGAGGTTTGTCTTGTATGGCGCATTTGTGTAGTTTGATGGGTAGACTATACCAGTTAAATAAAATTTCCCCATTTTTAGGGAAAAATTTGAGATTTTCCCCAAAAACCTGAAAAATAGAAATAACCGTTTTGGATTTAAAAAAATGATGCAGTTTAGTCAGAAAGGCTCATACTAATGACATTTGACTATTTTTATTACTTTCGGCTGGCAACCCTGAGAAATACGGGAGATTATATTTTTGAAAAAGTTCGACGTCGATTCAAGTTGAGGTGAATTGATCTCCCAGAAGAGGAGGAGGTGGGGTGATGATTTTCTTTGTACATGGTTGGATATATGGTGAAATTAATAGGAAAATTCCGAAAACTGCAAAAATCAAAATGGCGGATGAAGTGGCAGCCATTTTGTAAAAGAGAAATTTTACATGTTTTAAGGCTATTTCACCTGTATTGAGTGGTCTGACAGTTTTGACTTGTAGAGCGCGTTTGTGTAGGTCGATGCATTTAGTTTGCTTATGAAATAAAAACTCCCCACTTTTAGGGAAAAAATCAAAATTTCCCTAAAACATGGGAAATTTTACATAAATATGCAATTTTATCGTTTTGTGATGGTCTGAGGGGATTCGAATGTAAGGCGAGTTTGTGTAATTAAATGCAAAGATTTTTATTTAATAATAAAAACTCCCCACTTATAGGAAAAAAAACAAATTTTCCCTAAAAACATTGGGAAAATTTACATAAATATGCAATTTTATCACTTTGAGATGGTCTGAGGTGTTTCGAGTGAATGGCGTATTTGTGTAGTTAAACACATACAATTTTAATTTAAAATAAAAACTCCCCACTTATAGGGAAAAAAATCAAAATTTCCCTAAAAACGTATTAAAAATTACCAACATTAGCAATTTCACCCCGTTGAAGTGGTCAGACAGATTTATGGTATATAGCGCATTTGTGTACATAAATACAAACAATAATTATTTAAAATAAAAACTCCCCTTTTCTAGGGAAAAAATCAAAATTTCCCTAAAAACATACAAAAAATTACCAACATTAGTAATTTCACCCCGTTGAAGTGGTCAGACAGATTTATGGTATATGGCGCATTTGTGAAGATAAATACAAACAATATTTATATTATAATAAAAACTCCCCACTTGAAGGGGAAAAAATCAAAATTTCCCTAAAAACGTAGAAAAAATTACCAACATTAGCAATTTCACCCCTTTGAAGTGGTCAGACAGATTTATGGTATATGGCGCATTTGTGTAGATAAATACAAACAATAATTATTTAAAATAAAAACTCCCCACTTCTAGGGAAAAAAATCAAAATTTCCCTAAAAATGTACAAAAAATTACCAACATTATCAATTTCACCCCGTTGAAGTGGTCAGACAGATTTATAGTATATGGCGCATTTGTGTAGATAAATACAAACAATATTTATATTATAATAAAAACTCCCCACTTTTAGGGAAAAAATCAAAATTTCCCTAAAAACGTAGAAAAAATTACCAACATTAGCAATTTCACCCCTTTGAAGTGGTCAGACAGATTTGTGGTATATGGCGCATTTGTGTAGATAAATACAAACAATAATTATTTAAAATAAAAACTCCCCACTTTAAAGGGAAAAAATATTTTCCGAAAAATCATACAAAATGTAAATCGATTTTACCACAGTTTAAATGCCGAGCGCAGCGAGGCCATATTCCTTCTACAAGCTATACCAAAATAAAACCAGCAAAGCGCAGCGAGGCATCCGACAACTAACCCTGCCATAAAGAAAAGAAATCCGAGCGAAGCGAGGCATAAGGTATCATAATTATTAATATCAATAAAGAAAAACTACGGAAAAAGTCCCGTTTACGAAGTGGAAAGCCGAGCGAAGCGAGGCAAAACAACCTAAACCATCAATCCAAAACCTAGAGAGCCGAGCGGAGCGAGGCAAAACTACTGAACCCAACATCCGAAAACCCGACGAGCCGAGCGAAGCGAGGCTAAAGCACAATAAACAGCAAGTGCCTATGTAACTGCAAAGCCGAGCGAAGCGAGGCAAAACAACCGAGACTACCATTCCGAGACCTGGAGAGGAGCCGAGCGAAGCGAGGCTAAACTACTTTAATCACCAACTGCCTGTTTAACTGGAGAGCCGAGCGCAGCGAGGCAAAACAATCCAAACGATCATACCACAAACCTTGGAGAGCCGAGCGTAGCGAGGCAAAACATTTTAAAACATCATACCACAACCACTGAAGAGCCGAGCGCAGCGAGGCAATACAACTCAAGTATTACCTAACCGTAAAAGAGGAGCCGAGCCAATCGAGGCAAAACAATGCGAACCACCATACTGCAAACCCTGGAGAGCCGAGCGAAGCGAGGCAACACTACTCAAACCCTCGCAAACACAACTACGTATATAACCTGAGAGCCGATTGTGGTTAAGAAATAACTTGAATGAATAAAAAAGAAAGACAAAGTCTAAGTTTGGCCGCGTTTATATAGTTCCATATACGTGTGCAACCAATTATGAATTCAATTTCAGTAAAGCATAGTTCTATAATGTTAAAAAACGCACTTTATCCTCCTTACTGTGTCTTAAACAGCAAACCCACATAAGAAATTAATGAATAAAAAAAAGCCTGTAAATTTCGTTGCTATGAAAAAGTTTCTTTTCAGGACAGAAAAAACTAATAATCGAGACGCTAGAAAAACGCGCGAATGGAGGTGACTCAGATTTATGAGGTATTAAAGAACCCAATATTTGTACACAAAACTATGTTCGCTCGCTACTAGGTAAAGTTTACGAAACCAAAAAATGTCCATATAGATCAGTTTCTCTACCGTATTTGTGTGAGACAATCCGTAATTTAAAAATAGTTTTCACGGCAAATATTAACATTCCTGTGAGGTTTTAAAAAACATTTTGTGAGTGGAACTTATTCATTGCCCGGGAGTGTACAACGGATATTTCTTGAATTTGTAAGTTGTGAGTGTATTATGAGAAAATCAATACCCATCTACTACCATACTGAAATTAGATTTCAAGGGAAAACTAAACCCCATAAAATATTCGATACGTTTATAGTCAAGTGAATAACCGTATCTGACCAAAATTCATACTGAAAACCGTATCACACCTAAAACAAAATCATGAGTACCCCTTTAATGAAGAAATACATAGTAAAAGCAGTTTATAAGGCATAACAAAACGCAACAAGGATTTGCTACGGTATGTTTACGTCAATACCCTGCTGAAACCGAAATTCATACTGAAAACTGTAACCCCCCCTGAAATAAAATCATCAGTACCCCTTTTATAACGAAATTCATACTGAAAACAGTTTTTAATCCAAAACAAAACACAACATAGACTTGCTACGGTTTGTTCAAGACAATACCTTGCTGAAACCGAAATTTATACTGAAAACTAATCCCACCTGAAACAAAATCATCAGTAGGTACCCCTTTAATAAAAAAAAAACATAGTGAACACAGTTTTTAACGCATAACAAAACGCAAGAAAGATTTGCTACGGTATACTCAAGTCAATACCCTGCTGAAACTGAAATTCATACTGAAAACTGTCTCCCACCTAAACCAAAAGCATCAAAGCCCCGCGCGGCTGCTTGCAGCCCGCGCCACAACGCGACCTCTAGTTATAATATATAAAGCTGGATTACCACTGACTGATTCATTGACATAGTAGTTCTCCCAGAAGGAGCCATTTTTTGATATAATAATGTTTTAGGGAAATGTACAGGGTGCTCGGGTGAGTAGAGAAAAAATCCGAAAATTAAAAAAAAGTTGTAAAAAAAAAAATTTTTTATTGTTCCTCTTTTTTGGTGACCATACATTTTTTCATATTTCGAGGGTGTATTAAGAATGTCTGACAGATTATAAAAAAAAATATAAAAAAATAAAAAAACAAAATGGCGGCCGAGTTGCAGTGAAGCAAAGTTTAGGGCGTGTCAGACCCGACTTGAGGTGAATTGATCTCCCGGAAGGGGGGGAGGTGGGGGGATGCTGTTTTTTGTAAACGGCGGGGAACATGATGAAATTTAAGGGAAAATTCCAAAAAATGTTTTTTTTTCAATTGCGGGGGGAGGGGACATTTTTTTATAAAAACGTGTTTTTTCGGGCATTTTCAAAGCATTTTTTTATTGTGTTCGAGGCATTTGACAGGTTTGACTTGTATGGAGCGGTTGTGTAGTTTGACGAGTAGAGTTGCCATGTGAAAAAAAAATTCCCCATTTTTAGGGTAAATTTCGAGATTTTCCCCAAAAACATGAAAAGTAGAAATGGCCACTTTTGATTTTAAAATTTGATGCAGTTTTGTCGGAAAGACCTGTACTAATGACATTTGACCATTTTTATTACTTTCGACTGGCAACCCTGAGCGATAGGCGAGATTATATTTTTTCGGATTTTTTTACGTCGACCCAACTTGAGGTGAATTGATCTCCCAGAAGGGAGGCAGGTGGGGTGATGATTTTTTTTGTACACGGTCTGATGTATGGTGCAGTTTATGGGAAAATTCCGAAAAGTTGAAAAAACAAAATGGCGGACTGCTTTGGCGGCCATTTTGTAAAAGTGACTTTTTTTCACGATTTTTGATTTGATTTTTTACCTATTTAGAGTGGTTGGGGAGATTTGTCTTGTATGGCGCATTTGTGTAGTTTGTTGAGTAGACTGTACCTACTAAATAAAATTTCCCCATTTTTAGGGAAAATTTTGAGATTTTCCCCAAAAACCTGAAAAATAGAAATAACCGTTTTGGATTTAAAAAAATGATGCAGTTTAGTCAGAAAGGCTCATACTAATGACATTTGACTATTTTTATTACTTTCGGCTGGCAACCCTGAGAAATACGGGAGATTATATTTTTGAAAAAGTTCGACGTCGATTCAAGTTGAGGTGAATTGATCTCCCAGAAGAGGAGGAGGTGGGGTGATGATTTTCTTTGTACATGGTTGGATATATGGTGAAATTAATAGAAAAATTCCGAAAACTGCAAAAATCAAAATGGCGGATTAAGTGGCAGCCATTTTGTAAAAGAGAAATTTTACATGTTTTAAGGCTATTTCACCTGTATTGAGTGGTCTGACAGTTTTGACTTGTAGCGCGCGTTTGTGTAGGTGGATGCATTTAGTTTTCTTATGAAATAAAAACTCCCCATTTTTAGGGAAAAAAACAAAATTTCCCTAAAAACATGAGAAATTATACGTAAATATGCAATTTTGTCGTTTTGTGATGGTCTGAGGAGATTCGAATGTATGGCGCGTTTGTGTAGTTAAATGCATAGATTTTTAATTAATAAAAAAAACTCCCCACTTATAGAAAAAAAAAAAAAATTCCCTAAAAACATGGGAAATTTTACATAAATATGCAATTTTATCGTTTTGTGATGGTCCGAGGGGATTCGAATGTATGGCGCGTTTGTGTTGTTAAATGCATAGATTTTTAATTGATAATAAAAACTCCCCACTTATAGGAAAAAAAACAAAATTTCCTTAAAAACATGGGAAAATTTACATAAATATGCAATTTCACCCCTTTGAAATGGTCAGACAGATTTGTGGTATATGGTGCATTTGTGTAGATAAATACAAACAATAATTATTTGAAATAAAAATTCCCCACTTAAGGGGAAAAAAATCAAAGTTTCCCTAAAAACGTAAAAAAAATTACCAACTTTAGCAATTTCACCCCGTTGAAGAGTTCAGACAGATTTATGGTATATGGCGCATTTGTGTAGATAAATACAAACAATAATTATTTCAAATAAAAACTCACCACTTGTAGGGAAAAAAATCAAAATTTCCCTAAAAACGTAGAAAAAATTACCAACATTAGCAATTTCACCCCTTTGAAGTGGTCAGACAGATTTGTGGTATATGGCGCATTTGTGTAGATAAATACAAAGAATTATTTTTTAAAATAAAAACTCCCCACTTTTAGGGGAAAAAATATTTTCCCTAAAAACATACAAAGTGTAAATCAACTTTACCACAGATTAAGTGCCGAGCGCAGCGAGGCCATAGTCCTCCTACAAGCTATACCAAAATAAAACCAGCCGAGCGCAGCGAGGCATCCGATCGACAAGTAACCCTGCCATAAAGAAAAGAAATCCGAGCGAAGCGAGGCATTACGTATCATAATTATTATTATCAATAAAGAAAAACTACAGGAAAAGTCCCGTTTAAGAAGTGGAGAGCCGAGCGAAGCGAGGCAAAACAACCTAAACCATCAATTCAAAACCTAGAGAGCCGAGCGGAGCGAGGCAAAAATACTGAAATCAACATCCGGAAACCCGATGAGCCGAGCGAAGCGAGGCTAAAGCGCAATAAACAGCAAATGCCTATGTAACTGCAAAGCCGAACGAAGCGAGGAAAAACAACCGAAATTATCATTCCGAGACCTAGAGAGGAGCCGAGCGAAGCGAGGCTAAACTACTTTAATCACCAACTGCCTGTTTGACTGGAGAGCCGAGCGCAGCGAGGCAAAACAATCCAAACCATCATACCTCAAACATTGGTGAGCCGAGCGCAGCGAGGCAAAACATTTCAAAACATCATACCACAACCACTGAAGAGCCGAGCGCAGCGAGGCAATACAACTTAAGTATAACCTTACCGTAAAAGAGGAGCCAAGCGAAGCGAGGCAAAACAAGGCGAACCACCATACTTCAAACCCTGGAGAGCCGAGCGAAGCCAGGCAACACTACTCAAACCCTCGTCAACACAACTATATAACCTGAGAGCCGATTGTGGCTAAGAAATATCTTGAATGAATAAAAAAAATACAAATTGTATGTTTGGGCGTTTATAGTTCCAATTATGGATTAAATTGAAGTAAAACATAGTTCTGTAAAAATAGTCTTAAACAGCAAACCCACGTAAGAAATTAATGAATAAAAAAAGCCAGTGTATTTCTTTTCTATGAAAAAGTTTCTCTTCAGGACAGAGTAAACTAATAATCGAGATGCTAGAAAAACGCACGAATAACTCAGATTTATGAGGTATTAAAGAACCCAATATTTGTACACAAAACGATGTTCGCTTGCTACTAGGCAAAGTTTACGAAACCAAAAATTGTCCATATAGATCAGTTTCTCTACCGTATTTGTGTGAGACAATCCGTAATTTAAAAATAGTTTTCACGGCAAATATTAACAATCCTGTGGAGTTTTAAAAAACTCTACAGGAATTGGGGTCGTATGGGGTCGGCATTTTGAATTGAGTGTATTATGAGAAAATCAATACTCATCTACTACCAAATTTCATACTGAAATTAGATTTCAAGGGAAAACTAAACCCCATAAAATATTCGATACGTTATAGTCAAGTGAATAACCGTATCTCACCAAAATTCATACTGAAAACCGTATCACACCTAAAACAAAATCATCAGTACCCCTTTAATGAAGAAATTCATAGTAAAAGCAGTTTATAAGGCATAACAAAACGCAACAAGGATTTGCTACGGTATGGTCACGTCAATACCCCTGCTGAAACCGAAATTCATACTGAAAACTGTAACCCCCCTAAAATAAAATCATATGTACCCCTTTTATAACGAAATTCATACTGAAAACAGTTTTTAATCCAAAACAAAACACAACAAGGATTTGCTACGGTTTGTTCAAGTTCAAGTCAATACCCTGCTGAAACCGAAATTCATACTGAAAACTAATCCCACCTGAAACAAAATAATCAGTAAGTACCCCTTTAATAAAAAAAACATAGTGAACACAGTTTTTAAGGCATAACAAAACGCAAGAAAGACTTGCTACGGTATATTCAAGTCAATACCCTGCTGAAATGGAAATTCATACTGAAAACTGTCTCCCACCTAAACCAAAAGCATCAAAGCACCGCGCGGCTGCTTGCAGCCCGCGCCACAACGCAACCTCTAGTTATTATAATATATATAGCTGGATTACCACTGACTGACTGACTGACATGATTGTTCTCCCAGAAGGAGCCATTTTTTGATATAAAAATGTTTTAGGGAAATGTACAGGGTGCTCGGGTGAGTAGAGAAAAACCTCGACTTTTTAAAAAAAGTTGTAAAAAAAAAAAATTTTTTTTGTTCCTCTTTTTTGGTGACCATACATTTTTTTATATTTCGAGGGTGTGTTTAGAATGTCTGACAGATTATAAAAAAAATATAAAAAAATAAAAAAACAAAATGGCGGCCGAGTTGCAGTGAAGCAAAGTTTAGGGCGTGTCAGACCCGACTTGAGGTGAATTGATCTCCCGGAAGGGGGGGAGATAGGGGGATGGTGTTTTTTGTAAACGGTGGGGCACATGATGAAATTTATGGGAAAATTCCAAAAAATTGTTTTTTTTTTACTGCAGGGGGAGGGGAGATTTTTTTATAAAAACGTGTTTTTTCGGGGATTTTCAAAGCATTTTTTTATTGTGTTGGGGGCATTTGACAAGTTTGACTTGTATGGAGCGGTTATGCAGTTTGACAAGTAAAGTTGCCATGTGAAAGAATTTTCCCCATTTTTAGGGTAAATTTCAAGATTTTCCCCAAAAACATGAAAAGTAGAAATAGCCAGTTTTAATTTTAAAATTTGATGCAGTTTTGTCGGAAAGACCTGTACTAATGACATTTGACCATTTTTATTACTTTCGACTGGCAACCCTGCGCGATAGGCGAGATTATATTTTTTCGGATTTTTTTACGTCGACCCAACTTGAGGTGAATTGATCTCCCAGAAGGGAGGCAGGTGGGGTGATGATTTTTTTTGGACACGGTCTGTTGTATGGTGCAGTTTATGGGAAAATTCCGAAAAATTGAAAAAACAAAATGGCGGACTGCTTTGGCGGCCAATTTGTAAAAGTGACTTTTTTTCACAATTTTTGATTGGTTTTTTAACATGTTTCGAGTGGTTGGGGAGATTTGTCTTGTATAGCACATTTGTGTGGTTTGTAGGGTAGACTATACCAGTTAAATAAATTTTCCCCATTTTTAGGGAAAATTTTGAGATTTTCCCCAAAAACATAAAAAATTGAAATAACCGTTTTGGATTTTAAAAAATGATGCAGTTTAGTCAGAAAGGCTCATACTAATGACATTTGACTATTTTTATTACTTTCGGCTGGCAACCCTGAGAAATACGGGAGATTATATTTTTGAAAAAGTTCGACGTCGATTCAAGTTGAGGTGAATTGATCTCCCAGAAGGGGGGGAGGTGGGGTGATGTTTTTCTTTGTACATGGTTGGATATATGGTGAAATTCATGGGAAAATTCCGAAAACTGCAAAAATCAAAATGGCGGATGAAGTGGCAGCTATTTTGTAAAAGAGAAATTTTACATGTTTTAAGGCTATTTCACCTGTATTGAGTGGTCTGACAGTTTTGACTTGTAGAGCGCGTTTGTGTGTTTAGGTACGCTTAATTTTTCTATAAAATAAAAACTCCTCACTTGTAGGGAAAAAAATCAAAATTTCCCTAAAAACATGGGAAATTTTACATAAATATGCAATTTTATCGTTTTGTGATGGTCCGAGGGGATTCAAATGTATGGCACGTTTGTGTAGTTAAATGCATAGATTTTTAATTAATAATAAAAACTCTCCACTTATAGGAAAAAAAAACAAAATTTCCCTAAAAACATGGGAAAATTTACATAAATATGCAATTTTATCACTTCGATATGGTCTGAGGGGTTTCGAATGTATAGCGTGTTTGTGTAGTTAAATGCATACAATTTTAATTTAAAATAAAAACTCCCCACTTATGAGGAAAAAAACAACATTTCCCTAAAAACATGGGAAATTTTACATAATATGCAATTTTATCCCTTTGAGATGGTCTGAGGGGTTAGGAATGTATAACGCAATTGTGTAGTTAAATGTATAGAATTTTAATTTAAAATAAAAACTCCCCACTTGTAGGGAAAAAATCAAAATTTCCCTAAAAACATGGGAATTTTTTCATAAATATGCAATTATATCCCTTTGAGATGGTCTGAGGGGTTATAAATGTATAGCGCGGTTGTGTAGTTACATGCATGTAATTTTAATTTAAAATAAAAACTCCCCACCTTTAGGGAAAAAAATCAAAATTTTCCTAAAAACGTAGAAAAAATTACCAACATTAGCAATTTCATCCCTTTGAAGTGGTCCTACAGATTTATGGTATATGGCGCATTTGTGTAGATAAATACAAACAATTATTATTTAAAATAAAAACTCCCCACTTTTAAGGGAAAAAATATTTTCCGAAAAATCATACAAAATGTAAATCAACTTTACCACAGTTTAAGTGCCGAGCGCAGCGAGGCCATAGTCCTTCTACAAGCTATACCAAAATAAAACCAGCCGAGCGCAGCGAGGCATCCGACAAGTGACCCTACCATAAAGAAAAGAAATACGAGCGAAGCGAGGCATTACGTATCATAATTATTAATATCAATAAAGAAAAACTACGGAAAAAGTCCCGTTTACGAAGTGGAAAGCCGAGCGAAGCGAGGCAAAACAACCTAAACCATCATTCCAAAACCTAGAGAGCCGAGCGGAGCGAGGCAAAACTACTGAAACCAACATCCGAAAACCCGACGAGCCGAGCGAAGCGAGGCTAAAGCACAATAAACAGCAAGTACCTATGTAACTGCAGAGCCGAGCGAAGCGAGGCAAAACAACCGAGACTACCATTCCGAGACCTGGAGAGGAGCCGAGCGTAGCGAGGCTAAACTACTATAATCACCAACTGCCTGTTTAACTGGAGAGCCGAGCGCAGCGAGGCAAAACAATCCAAACCATCATACCAACAAACACAAACCTTGGAGAGCCGAGCGTAGCGAGGCAAAACATTTCAAAACATTATACCACAACCAATGAAGAGCCGAGCGCAGCGAGGCAATACAACTCAAGTATTACCTAACCGTAAAAGTGGAGCCGAGCCAATCGAGGCAAAACAATGCGAACCACCATACTGTAAACCCTGGAGAGCCGAGCGAAGCGAGGCAACACTACTCAAACCTTCGTCAACACAACTACGTATATAACCTGAGAGCCGATTGTGGTTAAGAAATAACTTGAATGAATAAAAAAGAAAGACAAAGTTTAAGTTTGGCCGCGTTTATAGTTCCATATACGTGTGCAACGAATTATGAATTAAATTTCAGTAAAGCTTATTTCTATAATGTTAAAAAACGCACTTTATCCTACTTACTGTGTCTTAAACACCAAACCCACATAAGAAATTAATGAATAAAAAAAAGCCTGTAAATTTCGTTGCTATGAAAAAGTTTATTTTCAGGACAGAATAAACTAATAATCGAGACGCTAGAAAAACGCGCGAATGGAGGTGACTCAGATTTATGAGGTATTAAAGAACCCAATATTTGTACACAAAACGATGTTCGCTCGCTACTAGGTAAAGTTTACGAAACCAAAAAACGTCCATATAGATCAGTTTCTCTACCGTATTTGTGTGAGACAATCCGTAATTTAAAAATAGTTTTCACGGCAAATACCTATTAACATTCCTGTGGAGTTTTAAAAAACTCTACAGGAATTGGGGTCGTATGGGGTCGGCATTTTGTGAGTGGAACATATTCATTGCCCGGGAGTGTACAACGGATATTTCTTGAATTTGTAAGTTGTGAGTGTATTATGAGAAAATCAATACCCATCTACTACCAAATTTCATACTGAAATTAGATTTCAAGGGAAAACTAAACCCCATAAAATATTCGATACGTTATAGTCAAGTGAATAACCGTATCTCACCAAAATTCATACTGAAAACCGTATCACACCTAAAACAAAATCATCAGTACCCCTTTCATGAAGAAATTCATAGTAAAAGCAGTTTATAAGGCATAACAAAACGCAACAAGGATTTGCTACGGTATGGTCACGTCAATACCTTGCTGAATCCGAAATTCATACTGAAAACTGTAACCCCACCTGAAATAAAATCATCAGTACCCCTTTTATAACGAAATTCATACTGAAAACAGTTTTTAATCCAAAACAAAACACAACAAAGACTTGCTACGGTTTGTTCAAGTCAATATCCTGCTGAAACCGAAATTCATACTGAAAACTAATCCCACCTGAAATAAAATCATCAGTACCCCTTTAATAAAGACATTCATAGTGAAAATAGTTTTTAATCCAAAACAAAACACAACAAAGACTTGCTACGGTTTGTTCAAGACAATACCTTGCTGAAACCGAAATTCATACTGAAAACTAATCCCACCTGAAACAATATCATCAGTAGGTACCCCTTTAATAAAACAAACATAGTGAACCCAGTTTTTAACGCATAACAAAACGCAAGAAAGATTGGTTACGATATGTTCAAGTCAATACCCTGCTGAAACCGAAACAAAGGCATCAAAGCACCGCGCGGCTGCTTGCAGCCCGCGCCACAACGCAACCTCTAGTTATAATATATATAGCTGGATTACCACTGACTGACTGACTGACATGATTGTTCTCCCAGAAGGAGCCATTTTTTGATATAAAAATGTTTTAGGGAAATGTACAGGGTGCTCGGGTGAGTAGAGAAAAACCTCGACTTTTTAAAAAAAGTTGTAAAAAAAAAAAATTTTTTTTGTTCCTCTTTTTTGGTGACCATACATTTTTTTATATTTCGAGGGTGTGTTTAGAATGTCTGACAGATTATAAAAAAAATATAAAAAAATAAAAAAACAAAATGGCGGCCGAGTTGCAGTGAAGCAAAGTTTAGGGCGTGTCAGACCCGACTTGAGGTGAATTGATCTCCCGGAAGGGGGGGAGATAGGGGGATGGTGTTTTTTGTAAACGGTGGGGCACATGATGAAATTTATGGGAAAATTCCAAAAAATTGTTTTTTTTTTACTGCAGGGGGAGGGGAGATTTTTTTATAAAAACGTGTTTTTTCGGGGATTTTCAAAGCATTTTTTTATTGTGTTGGGGGCATTTGACAAGTTTGACTTGTATGGAGCGGTTATGCAGTTTGACAAGTAAAGTTGCCATGTGAAAGAATTTTCCCCATTTTTAGGGTAAATTTCAAGATTTTCCCCAAAAACATGAAAAGTAGAAATAGCCAGTTTTAATTTTAAAATTTGATGCAGTTTTGTCGGAAAGACCTGTACTAATGACATTTGACCATTTTTATTACTTTCGACTGGCAACCCTGCGCGATAGGCGAGATTATATTTTTTCGGATTTTTTTACGTCGACCCAACTTGAGGTGAATTGATCTCCCAGAAGGGAGGCAGGTGGGGTGATGATTTTTTTTGGACACGGTCTGTTGTATGGTGCAGTTTATGGGAAAATTCCGAAAAATTGAAAAAACAAAATGGCGGACTGCTTTGGCGGCCAATTTGTAAAAGTGACTTTTTTTCACAATTTTTGATTGGTTTTTTAACATGTTTCGAGTGGTTGGGGAGATTTGTCTTGTATAGCACATTTGTGTGGTTTGTAGGGTAGACTATACCAGTTAAATAAATTTTCCCCATTTTTAGGGAAAATTTTGAGATTTTCCCCAAAAACATAAAAAATTGAAATAACCGTTTTGGATTTTAAAAAATGATGCAGTTTAGTCAGAAAGGCTCATACTAATGACATTTGACTATTTTTATTACTTTCGGCTGGCAACCCTGAGAAATACGGGAGATTATATTTTTGAAAAAGTTCGACGTCGATTCAAGTTGAGGTGAATTGATCTCCCAGAAGGGGGGGAGGTGGGGTGATGTTTTTCTTTGTACATGGTTGGATATATGGTGAAATTCATGGGAAAATTCCGAAAACTGCAAAAATCAAAATGGCGGATGAAGTGGCAGCTATTTTGTAAAAGAGAAATTTTACATGTTTTAAGGCTATTTCACCTGTATTGAGTGGTCTGACAGTTTTGACTTGTAGAGCGCGTTTGTGTGTTTAGGTACGCTTAATTTTTCTATAAAATAAAAACTCCTCACTTGTAGGGAAAAAAATCAAAATTTCCCTAAAAACATGGGAAATTTTACATAAATATGCAATTTTATCGTTTTGTGATGGTCCGAGGGGATTCAAATGTATGGCACGTTTGTGTAGTTAAATGCATAGATTTTTAATTAATAATAAAAACTCTCCACTTATAGGAAAAAAAAACAAAATTTCCCTAAAAACATGGGAAAATTTACATAAATATGCAATTTTATCACTTCGATATGGTCTGAGGGGTTTCGAATGTATAGCGTGTTTGTGTAGTTAAATGCATACAATTTTAATTTAAAATAAAAACTCCCCACTTATGAGGAAAAAAACAACATTTCCCTAAAAACATGGGAAATTTTACATAATATGCAATTTTATCCCTTTGAGATGGTCTGAGGGGTTAGGAATGTATAACGCAATTGTGTAGTTAAATGTATAGAATTTTAATTTAAAATAAAAACTCCCCACTTGTAGGGAAAAAATCAAAATTTCCCTAAAAACATGGGAATTTTTTCATAAATATGCAATTATATCCCTTTGAGATGGTCTGAGGGGTTATAAATGTATAGCGCGGTTGTGTAGTTACATGCATGTAATTTTAATTTAAAATAAAAACTCCCCACCTTTAGGGAAAAAAATCAAAATTTTCCTAAAAACGTAGAAAAAATTACCAACATTAGCAATTTCATCCCTTTGAAGTGGTCCTACAGATTTATGGTATATGGCGCATTTGTGTAGATAAATACAAACAATTATTATTTAAAATAAAAACTCCCCACTTTTAAGGGAAAAAATATTTTCCGAAAAATCATACAAAATGTAAATCAACTTTACCACAGTTTAAGTGCCGAGCGCAGCGAGGCCATAGTCCTTCTACAAGCTATACCAAAATAAAACCAGCCGAGCGCAGCGAGGCATCCGACAAGTGACCCTACCATAAAGAAAAGAAATACGAGCGAAGCGAGGCATTACGTATCATAATTATTAATATCAATAAAGAAAAACTACGGAAAAAGTCCCGTTTACGAAGTGGAAAGCCGAGCGAAGCGAGGCAAAACAACCTAAACCATCATTCCAAAACCTAGAGAGCCGAGCGGAGCGAGGCAAAACTACTGAAACCAACATCCGAAAACCCGACGAGCCGAGCGAAGCGAGGCTAAAGCACAATAAACAGCAAGTACCTATGTAACTGCAGAGCCGAGCGAAGCGAGGCAAAACAACCGAGACTACCATTCCGAGACCTGGAGAGGAGCCGAGCGTAGCGAGGCTAAACTACTATAATCACCAACTGCCTGTTTAACTGGAGAGCCGAGCGCAGCGAGGCAAAACAATCCAAACCATCATACCAACAAACACAAACCTTGGAGAGCCGAGCGTAGCGAGGCAAAACATTTCAAAACATTATACCACAACCAATGAAGAGCCGAGCGCAGCGAGGCAATACAACTCAAGTATTACCTAACCGTAAAAGTGGAGCCGAGCCAATCGAGGCAAAACAATGCGAACCACCATACTGTAAACCCTGGAGAGCCGAGCGAAGCGAGGCAACACTACTCAAACCTTCGTCAACACAACTACGTATATAACCTGAGAGCCGATTGTGGTTAAGAAATAACTTGAATGAATAAAAAAGAAAGACAAAGTTTAAGTTTGGCCGCGTTTATAGTTCCATATACGTGTGCAACGAATTATGAATTAAATTTCAGTAAAGCTTATTTCTATAATGTTAAAAAACGCACTTTATCCTACTTACTGTGTCTTAAACACCAAACCCACATAAGAAATTAATGAATAAAAAAAAGCCTGTAAATTTCGTTGCTATGAAAAAGTTTATTTTCAGGACAGAATAAACTAATAATCGAGACGCTAGAAAAACGCGCGAATGGAGGTGACTCAGATTTATGAGGTATTAAAGAACCCAATATTTGTACACAAAACGATGTTCGCTCGCTACTAGGTAAAGTTTACGAAACCAAAAAACGTCCATATAGATCAGTTTCTCTACCGTATTTGTGTGAGACAATCCGTAATTTAAAAATAGTTTTCACGGCAAATACCTATTAACATTCCTGTGGAGTTTTAAAAAACTCTACAGGAATTGGGGTCGTATGGGGTCGGCATTTTGTGAGTGGAACATATTCATTGCCCGGGAGTGTACAACGGATATTTCTTGAATTTGTAAGTTGTGAGTGTATTATGAGAAAATCAATACCCATCTACTACCAAATTTCATACTGAAATTAGATTTCAAGGGAAAACTAAACCCCATAAAATATTCGATACGTTATAGTCAAGTGAATAACCGTATCTCACCAAAATTCATACTGAAAACCGTATCACACCTAAAACAAAATCATCAGTACCCCTTTCATGAAGAAATTCATAGTAAAAGCAGTTTATAAGGCATAACAAAACGCAACAAGGATTTGCTACGGTATGGTCACGTCAATACCTTGCTGAATCCGAAATTCATACTGAAAACTGTAACCCCACCTGAAATAAAATCATCAGTACCCCTTTTATAACGAAATTCATACTGAAAACAGTTTTTAATCCAAAACAAAACACAACAAAGACTTGCTACGGTTTGTTCAAGTCAATATCCTGCTGAAACCGAAATTCATACTGAAAACTAATCCCACCTGAAATAAAATCATCAGTACCCCTTTAATAAAGACATTCATAGTGAAAATAGTTTTTAATCCAAAACAAAACACAACAAAGACTTGCTACGGTTTGTTCAAGACAATACCTTGCTGAAACCGAAATTCATACTGAAAACTAATCCCACCTGAAACAATATCATCAGTAGGTACCCCTTTAATAAAACAAACATAGTGAACCCAGTTTTTAACGCATAACAAAACGCAAGAAAGATTGGTTACGATATGTTCAAGTCAATACCCTGCTGAAACCGAAACAAAGGCATCAAAGCACCGCGCGGCTGCTTGCAGCCCGCGCCACAACGCAACCTCTAGTTATTATACTATATAAAGCTGGATTACCACTGACTGACTGACATGATTGTTCTCCCAGAAGGAGCCATTTTTTGATATGAAAATGTTTTAGGGAAATGTACAGGGTGCTCGGGTGAGTAGAGAAAAACCTCGACTTTTTAAAAAAAGTTGTAAAAAAAAAAAATTTTTTTTGTTCCTCCGTTTTGGTGACCATACATTTTTTTATATTTCGAGGGTGTATTTAGAGTGTCTGACAGATTATAAAAAAAATATAAAAAAATAACAAAACAAAATGGCGGCCGAGTTGCAGTGAGGTAAAGTTTAGGGCGTGTCAGACCCGACTTGAGGTGAATTGATCTCCCGGAAGGGGGGGAGGTGGGGGGATGGTGTTTTTTGCAAACGGTGGGGCACATGATGAAATTTACGGGAAAATTCCAAAAAATCTTTTTTTTTTCATTGCGGGGGGAGGGGAGATTTTTTTATAAAAACGTGTTTTTTCGGGGATTTTCAAAGCATTTTTTTATTGTGTTGGGGGCATTTGACAGGTTTTACTTGTATGGAGCGGTTGTGTAGTTTGGCGAGTAGAGTTGCCATGTGAAAGAATTTTCCCCATTTTTAGGGTAAATTTCGAGATTTTCCCCAAAAACATGAAAAGTAGAAATCGCCACTTTTGATTTTAAAATTTGATGCAGTTTTGTCGGAAAGACCCGTACTAATGACATTTGACCATTTTTATTACTTTCGACTGGCAACCCTGGGCGATAGGCGAGATTATATTTTTTCCGATTTTTTTACGTCGACCCAACTTGAGGTGAATTGATCTCCCAGAAGGGAGGCAGGTGGGGTGATGATTTTTTTTGTACACGGTCTGATGTATGGTGCAGTTTATGGGAAAATTCCGAAAAGTTGAAAAACAAAATGGCGGACTGCTTTGGCGGCCATTTTGTAAAAGTGACTTTTTTTCACGATTTTTGATTAGTTTTTTCACATGTTTAGAGTGGTTGGGGAGGTTTGTCTTGTATGGCGCATTTGTGTAGTTTGATGGGTAGACTATACCAGTTAAATAAAATTTCCCCATTTTTAGGGAAAAATTTGAGATTTTCCCCAAAAACCTGAAAAATAGAAATAACCGTTTTGGATTTAAAAAAATGATGCAGTTTAGTCAGAAAGGCTCATACTAATGACATTTGACTATTTTTATTACTTTCGGCTGGCAACCCTGAGAAATACGGGAGATTATATTTTTGAAAAAGTTCGACGTCGATTCAAGTTGAGGTGAATTGATCTCCCAGAAGAGGAGGAGGTGGGGTGATGATTTTCTTTGTACATGGTTGGATATATGGTGAAATTAATAGGAAAATTCCGAAAACTGCAAAAATCAAAATGGCGGATGAAGTGGCAGCCATTTTGTAAAAGAGAAATTTTACATGTTTTAAGGCTATTTCACCTGTATTGAGTGGTCTGACAGTTTTGACTTGTAGAGCGCGTTTGTGTAGGTCGATGCATTTAGTTTGCTTATGAAATAAAAACTCCCCACTTTTAGGGAAAAAATCAAAATTTCCCTAAAACATGGGAAATTTTACATAAATATGCAATTTTATCGTTTTGTGATGGTCTGAGGGGATTCGAATGTAAGGCGAGTTTGTGTAATTAAATGCAAAGATTTTTATTTAATAATAAAAACTCCCCACTTATAGGAAAAAAAACAAATTTTCCCTAAAAACATTGGGAAAATTTACATAAATATGCAATTTTATCACTTTGAGATGGTCTGAGGTGTTTCGAGTGAATGGCGTATTTGTGTAGTTAAACACATACAATTTTAATTTAAAATAAAAACTCCCCACTTATAGGGAAAAAAATCAAAATTTCCCTAAAAACGTATTAAAAATTACCAACATTAGCAATTTCACCCCGTTGAAGTGGTCAGACAGATTTATGGTATATAGCGCATTTGTGTACATAAATACAAACAATAATTATTTAAAATAAAAACTCCCCTTTTCTAGGGAAAAAATCAAAATTTCCCTAAAAACATACAAAAAATTACCAACATTAGTAATTTCACCCCGTTGAAGTGGTCAGACAGATTTATGGTATATGGCGCATTTGTGAAGATAAATACAAACAATATTTATATTATAATAAAAACTCCCCACTTGAAGGGGAAAAAATCAAAATTTCCCTAAAAACGTAGAAAAAATTACCAACATTAGCAATTTCACCCCTTTGAAGTGGTCAGACAGATTTATGGTATATGGCGCATTTGTGTAGATAAATACAAACAATAATTATTTAAAATAAAAACTCCCCACTTCTAGGGAAAAAAATCAAAATTTCCCTAAAAATGTACAAAAAATTACCAACATTATCAATTTCACCCCGTTGAAGTGGTCAGACAGATTTATAGTATATGGCGCATTTGTGTAGATAAATACAAACAATATTTATATTATAATAAAAACTCCCCACTTTTAGGGAAAAAATCAAAATTTCCCTAAAAACGTAGAAAAAATTACCAACATTAGCAATTTCACCCCTTTGAAGTGGTCAGACAGATTTGTGGTATATGGCGCATTTGTGTAGATAAATACAAACAATAATTATTTAAAATAAAAACTCCCCACTTTAAAGGGAAAAAATATTTTCCGAAAAATCATACAAAATGTAAATCGATTTTACCACAGTTTAAATGCCGAGCGCAGCGAGGCCATATTCCTTCTACAAGCTATACCAAAATAAAACCAGCAAAGCGCAGCGAGGCATCCGACAACTAACCCTGCCATAAAGAAAAGAAATCCGAGCGAAGCGAGGCATAAGGTATCATAATTATTAATATCAATAAAGAAAAACTACGGAAAAAGTCCCGTTTACGAAGTGGAAAGCCGAGCGAAGCGAGGCAAAACAACCTAAACCATCAATCCAAAACCTAGAGAGCCGAGCGGAGCGAGGCAAAACTACTGAACCCAACATCCGAAAACCCGACGAGCCGAGCGAAGCGAGGCTAAAGCACAATAAACAGCAAGTGCCTATGTAACTGCAAAGCCGAGCGAAGCGAGGCAAAACAACCGAGACTACCATTCCGAGACCTGGAGAGGAGCCGAGCGAAGCGAGGCTAAACTACTTTAATCACCAACTGCCTGTTTAACTGGAGAGCCGAGCGCAGCGAGGCAAAACAATCCAAACGATCATACCACAAACCTTGGAGAGCCGAGCGTAGCGAGGCAAAACATTTTAAAACATCATACCACAACCACTGAAGAGCCGAGCGCAGCGAGGCAATACAACTCAAGTATTACCTAACCGTAAAAGAGGAGCCGAGCCAATCGAGGCAAAACAATGCGAACCACCATACTGCAAACCCTGGAGAGCCGAGCGAAGCGAGGCAACACTACTCAAACCCTCGCAAACACAACTACGTATATAACCTGAGAGCCGATTGTGGTTAAGAAATAACTTGAATGAATAAAAAAGAAAGACAAAGTCTAAGTTTGGCCGCGTTTATATAGTTCCATATACGTGTGCAACCAATTATGAATTCAATTTCAGTAAAGCATAGTTCTATAATGTTAAAAAACGCACTTTATCCTCCTTACTGTGTCTTAAACAGCAAACCCACATAAGAAATTAATGAATAAAAAAAAGCCTGTAAATTTCGTTGCTATGAAAAAGTTTCTTTTCAGGACAGAAAAAACTAATAATCGAGACGCTAGAAAAACGCGCGAATGGAGGTGACTCAGATTTATGAGGTATTAAAGAACCCAATATTTGTACACAAAACTATGTTCGCTCGCTACTAGGTAAAGTTTACGAAACCAAAAAATGTCCATATAGATCAGTTTCTCTACCGTATTTGTGTGAGACAATCCGTAATTTAAAAATAGTTTTCACGGCAAATATTAACATTCCTGTGAGGTTTTAAAAAACATTTTGTGAGTGGAACTTATTCATTGCCCGGGAGTGTACAACGGATATTTCTTGAATTTGTAAGTTGTGAGTGTATTATGAGAAAATCAATACCCATCTACTACCATACTGAAATTAGATTTCAAGGGAAAACTAAACCCCATAAAATATTCGATACGTTTATAGTCAAGTGAATAACCGTATCTGACCAAAATTCATACTGAAAACCGTATCACACCTAAAACAAAATCATGAGTACCCCTTTAATGAAGAAATACATAGTAAAAGCAGTTTATAAGGCATAACAAAACGCAACAAGGATTTGCTACGGTATGTTTACGTCAATACCCTGCTGAAACCGAAATTCATACTGAAAACTGTAACCCCCCCTGAAATAAAATCATCAGTACCCCTTTTATAACGAAATTCATACTGAAAACAGTTTTTAATCCAAAACAAAACACAACATAGACTTGCTACGGTTTGTTCAAGACAATACCTTGCTGAAACCGAAATTTATACTGAAAACTAATCCCACCTGAAACAAAATCATCAGTAGGTACCCCTTTAATAAAAAAAAAACATAGTGAACACAGTTTTTAACGCATAACAAAACGCAAGAAAGATTTGCTACGGTATACTCAAGTCAATACCCTGCTGAAACTGAAATTCATACTGAAAACTGTCTCCCACCTAAACCAAAAGCATCAAAGCCCCGCGCGGCTGCTTGCAGCCCGCGCCACAACGCGACCTCTAGTTATATTATATAAAGCTGGATTACCACTGACTGACTGATTGACATAGTAGTTCTCCCAGAAGGAGCCATTTTTTGATATAATAATGTTTTAGGGAAATGTACAGGGTGCTCAGGTGAGTAGAGAAAAACCTCGACATTTTAAAAAAAGTTGTAAAAAAAAAAAATTTTTTTTGTTCCTCCATTTTGGTGACCATACATTTTTTTATATTTCGAGGGTGTATTAAGAATGTCTGACAGATTATAAAAAAAATATAAAAAAATAAAAAAACAAAATGGCGGCCGAGTTGTAGTGACGTAAAGTTTAGGGCGTGTCAGACCCGACTTGAGGTGAATTGATCTCCCGGAAGGGGGAGAGGTGGGGGGATGCTGTTTTTTGTAAACGGTGAGGAACATGATGAAATTTACGGGAAAATTCCAAAAAATGATTTATTTTTAATTACGGGGGGAGGGGAGATTTTTTTATAAAAACGTGTTTTTTCGGGGATTTTCAAAGCATTTTTTTATTGTGTTCCAGGCATTTGACAGGTTTGACTTGTATAGAGCGGTTGTGTAGTTTGACGAGTAGAGTTGCCATGCGAAAGAATTTTCCCCATTTTTAGGGTAAATTTCGAGATTTTCCCCAAAAACATGAAAAGTAGAAATAGGCACTTTTGATTTTAAAATTTGATGCAGTTTTGTCGGAAGGACTCGTACTAATGACATTTGACCATTTTTATTACTTTCGACTGGCAACCCTGAGCAATAGGCGAGATTATATTTTTCCGGATTTTTTTACGTCGACCCAACTTGAGGTGAATTAATCTCCCAGAAGGGATGCAGGTGGGGTGATGATTTTTTTTTGACATGGTCTGTTTTATGGTGCAATTTATGGGAAAATTCCGAAAAGTTGAAAAAACAAAATGGCGGACTGCTTTGGCGGCCATTTTGTAAAAGTGACTTTTTTTCACGATTTTTGATTGGATTTTTTACCTATTTAGAGTGGTTGGGGAGATTTGTCTTGTATGGCGCATTTGTGTAGTTTGTTGAGTAGACTATACCTACTAAATAAAATTTCCCCATTTTTAGGGAAAATTTTGATATTTTCCCCAATAACATAAAAAATAGAAATAACCGTTTTGGATTTTAAAAAATGATGCAGTTTAGTCAGAAAGGCTCATACTAATGACATTTGACTATTTTTATCACTTTCGGCTGGCAACCCTGAGAAATACGGGAGATTATATTTTTGAAAAAGTTCGACGTCGATTCAAGTTGAGGTGAATTGATCTCCCAGAAGGGGGGAAGGTGGGTTGATGTTTTTCTTTGTACATGGTTGGATATATGGTGAAATTCATGGGAAAATTCCGAAAACTGCAAAAATCAAAATGGCGGATGAAGTGGCAGCCATTTTGTAAAAGAGAAATTTTAAATGTTTTTAGGTTATTTCAGCTGTATTGAGTGGTCTGACAGTTTTGACTTGTAGAGCGCGTTTGTGTAGGTGGATGCATTTAGTTTTCTTATGAAATAAAAACTCCCCATTTTAAGGGAAAAAAACAAAATTTCCCTAAAAACATGAGAAATTATACATAAATATGCAATTTTATCGTTTTGTGATGGTCTGAGGAGATTCGAATGTATGGCGCGTTTGTGTAGTGAAATGCATAGATTTTTAATTAATAATAAAAAACTCCCCACTTAAAGAAAAAAAAACAAAATTTCTCTAAAAACATGGGAAAATTTACATAAATATGCAATTTTGTCGTTTTGTGATGGTCTGAGGAGATTCGAATGTATGGCGCGTTTGTGTAGTTAAATGCATACAATTTTAATTTAAAATAAAAACTCCCCACCTATGAGGAAAAAAAAACCACTAAAACGTAAGAAATAATTTAAGGTTTAGACCAATCCTAGGTCACAGTATAAATATACCTAAGCAGGTACTGTTCTTTTTTGATGTTGGTGCAGTGACAAAGTAGTTAATCTGAAGAAATATGGCACCAACTTCAAAAAAGAACAGTACCTGCTTAGGTATATTTATACTGTGACCTAGGATTGGTCTAAACCTTAAATTATTTCTTACGTTTTAGTGGTTTTTTGAAGTCGGTTTTTAATTTTTTTAAAATTATTATTTTATTTTGTTATTTTTAGTTTATTTGCAATAATTATCAATCAAAAGTAAGATGCAAATGATACCAATATGTCCTACTCGTTAATACGAATCATTCGAGCCCAAACACGAGGTAGTTGCTATATACCGTTGAGGAGTTCCCTTGACTGCCTTCCGTTTCCATCATCAGATCAGCTCAAGGTCACCATCATATCTTTTTGTTATAATAACAATATTTACGTTATAAATTTCATAAGAATCGGTTGATAAGTGCCCAAAATGGAAATTTATACCCCTGTTTTTACCCCTTTACCCACCCTTGGGGGTGGAATAAAATTCTGAAAAAAAAATGGGACCACCCCTGAGCTCAACCCAATACATCAAAAAAAGAATTTTCAAAATCGGTCCATAAATGGCTGAGTAATCGATGAACATACATAAAAAAAAAAAAAAAACATACATACAGACGAATTGAGAACCTCCTCCTTTTTCGAAGTCGGTTAAAAAATCAAAATTTCCTTAAAAACGTATAAAAAATTACCAATATCAGCAATTTGACCCCGTTGAAGTGGTCAGACAGATTTATGGTATATGGCGCATTTGTGTAGATAAATACAAACAATAAGTATTTAAAATAAAAACTCCCCACTTGCAGGGAAAAAAATCAAAATTTCCCTAAAAACGAAGAAAAAATTACCAACATTAGCAATTTCACCCCTTTGAAGTGGTCAGACAGATTTGTGGTAAATGGCTTATTTGTGAAGATAAATACAAAGAATTATTTTTTTAAATAAAAACTCCCCACTTGTAGGGAAAAAAATCAAAATTTCGCTAAAAACGAAGAAAAAATTGCCAACATTAGCAATTTCACTCCTTTGAAGTGGTCAGACAGATTTGTGGTATATGGCGCATTTGTGAAGATAAATACAAAAAAATATTTTTTTAAATAAAAACTTCCCACTTGTAGGGAAAAAAATCAAAATTTCCCTAAAAACGAAGAAAAAATTGCCAACATTAGCAATTTCACCGCTTTGAAGTGGTCAGACAGATTTGTGGTATATGGCGCATTTGTGAAGATAAATACAAAGAATTATTTTTTTAAATAAAAACTCCCCACTTTTAGAGGAAAAAATATTTTCCCTAAAAATATACAAAAAGTAAATCAACTTTACCACAGTGTAAGTGCCGAGCGTAGCGAGGCCATAGTCCTTCTACAAGCTATACCAAAATAAAACCAGTCCATATCAATTAAGAAAAACTACGGGAAAAGTCCCGTTTAAGAAGTGGAAAGCCGAGCGAAGCGAGGCAAAACAACCTAAACCATCAATCCAAAACCTAGAGAGCCGAGCGGAGCGAGGCAAAACTACTGAAACCAACATCCGAAAACCCGAAGAGCCGAGCGAAGCGAGGCTAAAGTACAATAAACAGCAAGTGCCTATGTAACTGCAGAGCCGAGCGAAGCGAGGCAAAACAACCGAGACTACCATTCCGAGACCTGGAGAGGAGCCGAGCGCAGCGAGGCAAAACAATCCAAACCACCATACCACAAACCTTGGAGAGCCGAGCGTAGCGAGGCAAAACATTTCAAAACATTATACCACAACAACTGAAGAGCCGAGCGCAGCGAGGCAATACAAATTAAGTATTACCTTACCGTAAAAGAGAAGCCGAGCGAAGCGAGGCAAAACAATGTAAACCACCATACCGCAAACCCTGGAGCGCCGAGAGAAGCGAGACAGCACTACTCATACCCTTGTCAACACAACTATACCTATAACCTGAGAGCCAATTGTGGCAAAAAAATACCTTGAATGAATAAAAAAGAAAGACAAAGGTTTGGGCGCGTTTGTAGTTTCAATTATGGATTAAATTGAAGTAAAACACAGTTCTGTAAAAAAAGGTCTTAAACAACAAATCCACGTAAGAATAAAAAAGCCTGTGTATTTCGTTGCTATGAAAAAGTTTACCTTCAGGACAGAGTAAACTAATAATCGAGACGCTAGAAAAACGCGCGAATGGAGGTGACTCAGATTTATGAGGTGTTAAAGAACGCAATATTTGTACACAAAACGACGTCGGCTCGATACTAGGTAAACTTTAAGAAACCAAAAATATACCATATGGATCAGTTTCTCTACCGTATTTGTGTGAGACACTCCGTAATTCATAATGAAAATTGTTTTCAAGGAAAATATTCACATTCCTGTGGAGATTTTTTATGTAAAGACAAATTCAAGAAATATCCGTTGTACACTCCCGGGCAATGAAAAAGTTCAAATTACAAAATGCCGACACCATACGATACGACCCCAATTGTTACAAAGATTTATAATTTTAAATTGGAACAAATTATTACCGTCTTTAGTTGGTAATATCCTGACGCTCTGCTGAATGTACCTACGTCAATGTTGCAGAAGACGGCATTAAGCTAGATTTTTCCGTTTAGCTTTTCTCAGTGGAACCTTTTCATTGCCCGTCAGTGTATTGTGGCAAAGTCAATACCCATCTGTTACCAAATTTCATACTGAAATTAGATTTCAAGGGAAAACTAAACCCCATAAAATATTCGATACGTTACAGTAATGTGAATAACTGTATCTCACCAAAATTCATACTGAAAACCGTATCCCACCTAAAACAAAATCATCAGTACGCCTGTTATAATGAAAATCATAGTGAAAACAGTTTTAAGTCATAACGAAAAAAAGAAAGATTTGCTACGGTATATTCAAATCACGTTTCTTTTCAGGACAGAATAAACTAATAATCGAGACGCTAGAAAAACGCGCGAATGGAGGTGACTCAGATTTATGAGGTATTAAAGAACCCAATATTTGTACACAAAACGATGTTCGCTCGCTACTAGGTAAAGTTTACGAAACCAAAAAATTTCGATATAGATCAGTTTCTCTACCGTATTTGTGTGAGACAATCCGTAATTTAAAAATAGTTTTCACGGCAAATATTAACATTCCTGTGGAGTTTTAAAAAACTCTACAGGAATTGGGGTCGTATGGGGTCGGCATTTTGTGAGTGGAACTTATTCATTCAGTGTACAACGGATATTTCTTGAATTTGTAAGTTGTGAGTGTATTATGAGAAAATCAATACCCATCTACTACCAAATTTCATACTGAAATTAGATTTCAAGGGAAAACTAAACCCCATAAAATATTCGATACGTTATAGTCAAGTGAATAACCGTATGTCACCAAAATTCATACTGAAAACCGTATCACACCTAAAACAAAATCATCAGTACCCCTTTAATGAAGAAATTCATAGTAAAAGCAGTTTATAAGGCATAACAAAACGCAACAAGGATTTGCTACGGTATGTTTAAGTCAATACCCTGCTGAAACCGAAATTCATACTGAAAACTGTAACCCCCTTGAAATAAAATCAAAAGTACCCCTTTAATAAAGACATTCATACTGAAAACAGTTTTTAATCCAAAACAAAACACAACAAAGACTTGCTACGGTTTGTTCAAGACAATACCTTGCTGAAACCGAAATTCATACTGAAAACTAATCCCACCTGAAACAAAATCATCAGTATAAAAAACATAGTGAACACAGTTTTTAACGCATAACAAAACGCAAGAAAGATTTGCTACGGTATATTCAAGTCAATACCCTGCTGAAACTGAAATTCATACTGAAAACATTTTCACACCCAAACCAAAAGCATCAAAGCACCGCGCGGCTGCTTGCAGCCCGCGCCACAACGCAACCTATGCGAAGACTATCCGTAATTCACAATAAAAATGGTTTTCAAGGCAAATATTAACATTCCGGTAGTGTTTTTTTTTTTTAAATATAAACCCTAATGCCAGAAATATCCGTTGTATTATGGCAAAGTCAATACCCATCTGTTACCAAATTTCATACTGAAATCATTTTTCAGCTACGTTAAATGCTTCCCTATCTACGTTATACCTATATTTACACTGAAATTAGATTTCAAGAGAAAATTTAACCCCATAAAAATGCTCAAGTGAATAACCGTATCTCACCAAAATTCATACTGAGAACCGTAGCCCACCTAAAACAAAATTATCAGTACCCTGTCATAACGAAAATCAAACTGAAAACAGTTTTTATAGCAATACAAAACGCATGAATGATTTGCTACGGTATAGTCATGGTCAAGTCAAAGCCCTGCTGAAATCGAAATTCATACTGAAAACAGTTTTTAAGGCGTAACAAAACGCAAGAAAGATTTGCTACGATATGTTGAAGTCAATACCCTGCTAAAACCGAACCAAAGGCATCAAAGCCCCGCGCGGCTGCTTGCAGCCCGCGCCACAACGCGACCTCTAGTTTTATTTATATAACTCCATCTGTTTCCAGATAGTAAACCTGTTCCCGACCAAAGAGTCCCTAGAGCCATTCCTGGATCAAATAGTCCCTCTACTAGTGGGTCTGGTGGAGGACAACTCAGCCCTGACGCGGCAACACTCGCTGCGAGCCGTCTGCTACCTCACCACGGTGGCGAAGGAAACCGACTGCTTTACTGCGGAGATGTTGCATAAGTTGTATTTTGGTGAGTGATACCATGGAGCGTATTTTAATAAGGAATTGACAACATTTCAAAATTTTATACACTTGAAATTCGAAAACCATTTAGAGATATGGCTCTAATATTCACAAAAAAAAATGTTTCCGTTTTTTCTCTTGATTTATTTCAGAGAAAAACATAAAAATCTAAATTATCATTCGTGACATCAAGATGTGGCATAATAATTAAACGGGCTTTTACTTCTAAAACATAAACAAAAAAAAACATGTTATGTCACTTTGACAATGACAATGACAATGACAATGACAAACATCACTCAAATGTCTGTCACTTTTATGTGTCCTTGTCAATGACGGAAGTTCGTGATTGGTCCTTGCCACAAAATAAAGTTGAAGTTGAAGCTGATTGGTCCTTGTTCATGTCAAGTTAATGTCATCCAACTTTTTTTTTTAGGTTAGGCAGGCAACGAAAATATTTTTATCCCAAGCCTCGACGTGACGTCACTCATACTAAAAATATTTTGAACTTTGAAATCAAAAAAATATATTAAAACATAGAAATATTAAGAAATAAAAAAATACGGGTCATCTAAATTTGTGATATCTCGTCGAAAATAAAATAAAATCGGTGCGCATTTTATTTGAAATGTTGTCAATTGGAGGGACCCTCCAAGACTCGTCGATTGAGTTGGAGTGAAGTGATAGCAATATTTCCGCTGCCAATTTTCAGTGTTGCCATAATTTTACACTAAACTTCATAATAATAACCGTCATTTTATTTCACAGTGGTTCTCAAACGTTTGGATGACAGCAACGACAAGGTCCGTTCATTTGCTGTTCAAACGCTTCGCAAACTGTTCACTAACCGACCTCGGCCGTACGATACGATATTGTATGGCGCGCATATCGACGCTATGTACAGCGCAATGCTAGTACACTTGGACGATAATGACGAGGCGTTTAGAAAGGAAATGCTTGGTACGTAAATAATTATATCTGTAGGTATTCTGTGTTGTTTAGAAGCTAATAACTAATACTAATATCGGATGGAATTTTATATGGCAGCGATACGACCGTTGGTGAATGTTCCCGAGGTTCTAAATTACATTGTCGGGATTGGCCCTGTATAAAAGTTGTCTTTATACTTTCAGATGCACTTTTAACACTGAGCGACGTCGAGCCAAAATTGCTGGAAAAGAAGGTGAACGCCAACGTTCACCTCTACAGGAACAAAGCTGCTTATGAGCGGCTCTCTAGTCATATCGACAAGTTAAAAATATAAGTTTATTTTGTTACTTAAAATAGTTTAGTTATAAACAAAGAATTTCACCATGAAGTGCCTTTTGGCTTTATCTTATTTAATTAATAACAATAATTTTATGTTGTGTTGTGTTTGTGTCTTATGATTAGAATAAAATTATTTAAGTTAGCATTATAAACAATAAAATTACTTAAGTTGGCATTTATTTATTTTTATCCCTATAAGAAAAAACGAATGTAGGTGCCTAGCTTAGTGCCTAGGTTAACATACTATTGCTCTCTGCTGTATTTTCATGGGAAAATACACTAGCGCCATCTATGGTGGAAAATTCCCCCAGAATTGTAGGAATTAAAAAGCTGACAACATACAAAAAAACTCAAAAGCCATAGACAATCACAATAAAAAACCAAAACTGTCAGTGTCAGACAGCTAGCTGAGTAGATCACCCGCGTTGTGTTTATTTCCAAAACGTATCACCAATATTTTACTAAATACAGTGGAACTGTATATAACACCTTACTTAAATGACTAACTACTAAGAAAAGACACGGTAACTGTCCATTTTGACGATGGAAGTGACGAGGAAAAGTAAGTGTAATAACCATTATTTGGTACTTAGAACTACAATCATTACAAAATAATTACAATCGCCTTTGTTTGCAGATTTCAAGGAGGTTTTACCTCTCGTGGCGAGCTCTATAAAAGAAGCAGACTTTCTAGTTATAGATACGGAGTTTACGGGTTTAATTAACGGGCGGGATGTCTCAATATTCGATTCGCCGCAAGAGTATTACTTGAGACTTCTGAACGGGGCTACTGAGTTCTTGCTGATACAGTTTGGTCTGTGTACGTTCTACTGGGACGAGGAAACAAAGCAGTATAAGAATGAGGCTTATAACTTCTATTTGTTCCCTCGGGGGCGGCCGGGCCCGGAGAAATTGTTTCTGTGCCAGAGCTCCAGTCTTGACTTCCTGGCATCCCAGGGATTTGACTTCAATAAAGTAATAAAGGATGGTAAGTATATTGAATTATTTGTGTATATTATGTACATATCATACATTTCAGTCTTGTATTTATAAATTCTACTTTTTGTAGAAATACAAAAAAATATTTTACAAGCATGTTTGAACCTGCTGTAAAAAATGATGGCATGAATTGTATGTACATTGGGGGCATTGAACTTTGTTACTGTACAGCAGTGTTTTTCAACCTGTGGGTCGCGACCCCCTGGGGGGTCGCGAAGCTTCTGTAGGGGGTCGCCAGAGGTAAAAAAAACTGGGTACTTAAGTGAAAAAAAACCATAAAGATAATTAATTTAATTAATATTTCTTTATTAGATAGATCAGCGATCATAAGCATTTTACCCTCCTTGAGAGCATGGATTTTTATAGCAAATTACTACTAAATCCGGCCAAAATCTGTAGTTTTCCCGAGAAATCTTTTGTTGATATTGATACCTACATACAGAAGAAGAATACTTACTTCATCTTGCCTCCCACCGTAAATTATTAAATTAGAGAAGGTTTTTTGATTGATTCAGGTCATGTTTGCTTCCAATGAGTGCAGAAAATAATAATAAATAATATTAACTTTCTTAAAATATAAAGGTTTTCAAAATTACGTCTAAATTAACAACTCTTTTCAGATTTTTCAAAGTGAATCCAGTGGCCGTTAAGAATTATACAGAGTGTTACAAAAAGGTTTATTTTTCGCGAGTATGGAATTGCGATTTCATTTTCGGGCTTAGATATACCTAGATATGATGCACATTGCACATGTAGGTTTCGGCTTAGTATACCCTTTTTTGTATTTGACATAACTAATAAGAAATTTTGACTATATTTAGGACCTTTTAAAAGGTAGCCAATAAAACAAAAGCCAATTTTTTTTTGGCCCCTTTATACATACAGTGAAACTATAAAGTCCTGAAATTAATGTTTGAGGAACTAAAATTTTCAGGAGCCTGGCACCATTAGAAAAGAAACATAAAAGTCATAACAATTGTTTATGTCAATAGTCGGTTGGCTGTTTTTTTGAATTTTCTTATTAATTATAAGGATAATCTAGATAAAAGCAACAATTTGCGCTGGGTTGCAATTAGGAAGATGAAGAAAAATATTCGTAGTCAAGCTAGTGAAGTTATTTATCGAGTTTTTATACAATGTTTAGCGGAACATAAAGCTGGACACATTTTGTCGAATTTGGAGGATGTTTACGCTCGTACAGCGTGTATGACGGGTATGTAGCATTGTACAAATTGTAATAACTCATTTTTTATTAGTACCAACGCTTCATTTATCGATAAACCTAGGTTTAGAGCCCAAGTCGAACATTGTTTACATACCACTGATTGTAGGTTTCATCTGGTTTCAGTTGAGTCAAACCTTAACATTTTGATACTTGAAGATATATTTTTTGTTTACTTACTAAATTCACATTGTGTAAATTTGGGGGGCATTGTGTAGCTCAAAAAGATTTTTTTATTTTATAGTTATATAGGACCAGCGGGCCAAAGAGGGCAAAATATGCAATATTTCTAACTCCCGGAAGAAACAAGCCGTCCAAAAAGAGAAATTGATGTCTTTACTATGTGTACCCTTCGTCAACAGATCCAGTTTTTTTATACAGTTGTAATACCGTTATCTAAATAAATGTTTATTGGTTTCACTATTATAGCCTTCATATTAACCTATATTATACGCCTTCTAGCTTGTATAAGAGCTTTTTTTGTGGATGGTAAGTTGTTTTTAAAATACATAAATAGGTAGGAAGTTAACAGGCAAAATTTCAAGTATCAAAGTCAGTTATGTTTCGCTATATAGGGTTGCTACATGAAAGACAGCAGTGCCCTCATTTAATTTCAGGACTTTATAGTTTCACTGTACCTACATGTTAAAAAACCGAAGGGTTAAGGGGGTCGCGAAATATTTTTTTATCCCAGGGGGGTCGCGTCATGAAAAAGGTTGAAAAACACTGCTGTACAGTAACAGGAACTTGTAAAACTAAATATGTTTTATAAGCAATACCTATTGATTTTTTAACTTTATTTGTAATTAATGACCAGATTATTATACTGAGTATGATTGATTTAAAAATGAATCTAATATTTTTAAAGACTATTTTTAAATGCGTGAATAAAAAAACAAATTTATCACTAGGTATATCCTATATGACGGAGCCAACTGAGAGCCGACTGCGAGACAACCTCACAGAGAGACAGAAACTCTACTCCAATGACAACAACATCATCCCAATACCAGAAGAAAACAAGCAGCATATTGAAGATATTTGGTAAATTTATATGATTGCTTATATAACCTCTCACTTCCCGGGAAATCTGAGACTTAAAAATCTATTGTCTCTGATGTGCAGATAACCAGGATGTGCATGGTTTATCAATTTGTTGTCAATCAAAAGGAATCTTCCAGAGTGATATAAATATCAACTGTTCTTTAAATACATCCAGTTCACTCTGTTCATTCAGTAACTGATACTATTCTGACTGTGTGTACAACAGTAGAAGACAAAGAAGAAGTAATTAATATATCATAGAGTTTTCACTAAGTTCATTGTTATATCTCAATTTTTGTTGTCTTGCCCTATACAGGGTGCTGTATGTCTCTGTAACCGACATCCTCTTTCCAGCAAGCGAGTGCGAGAGTTCCTGGACGAGTGCAAGAGCGACGTGCTGGAGATCGACCGCTGCAACGCGTTCGTGCGCCGCCTGCTGTTCCAGGAGCTGGCGGTGAGGTTCAAGAATGAGTGCTTCGTGGAGACCAGGGTGCTGGAGAACAAGAACAGGTGGGTGCAGCTGCTGTTGGCTAGCAACATTAATTATGTATGGTTTAGTTTAATGTCTATTTCTTATATCCTTGTCTATGGACAACATCCTCTTCCGTTTCTGCTGTTACCACGAAAATACACAGATGAAACCATAATTTACGTTTTTATTTACTCCCATGAGCTACGAGCACCCCCAGGGCCTCCAATCACCAACAAACAGTCCGCTACGCTCCTGCTGCCGTAACCCCGCCGTTCCCACTATGTCATTGGCCTAGCAGATTTTTAATATAATATTTATTTATTTATTTAATAACTTAAAACCTATCATTACATAATATATATACATAATAGCATAATCCTAATGTCAACATAATAACTTTACTCTGCAGAGTACTGAAAGTGACGCGGATAACTGCAGATAACGACGGCAAAGACCGAGACACTCTGAAGAAGGAGAAGGAATGGGAGGAGCTTGATGAGGCGGTCGGCTTCTCCAAAGTCGCCAGAATGATCAGCCAATCAGTGAGTAGTTCTATTGCTCACATTTTAGGAGCCTCTTCCTCATAATAATTACTATTTACTAAGGCCCGGGTCTCCTATTACGCGCCGCAGGTCGCGTCAAGCGTCACGCCGTAGGCCGTGTCACAATGCTCATACATCTACGCGCTGACGTCGGCGTGTGAGGGAGACCGCATCAGTACATTTCTATAGTGAGCATCGTGACGCGGCCTACGGCGTGACGCTGGACGCGACCTACGGCGTAAATAGGAGACCAAGGCCTAACTATTAGGTACCCCTGGTAAATCATTGCAATGACAACTACAACCTACCATATAATTCTATGTGTATTGTGTATGAATCTTTATTACTGCAACTGCAGTACTGTAGAGGGCATGATGCAACATGCGTTTGCTATGGCTGCGTACATGATATGACACAAATTACACATCAGCTTTTACCAAAAAAATATTTTCTTCTAAATAATATAGTGAAGAATAAAGGGGAGTATGCAGAGCTGACTGGCAACCTCCAGTAGTAGAGAGGCAGTAAAAGAGGAATATTTTACAGAACACCTATAAATTTCACTCATCTCTCAACTCTATTTCCTTACAGGAGAAGCTAGTGATCGGGCACAACATGCTGCTGGACGTGCTTCACACGCTGAACCACTTCTTCCAGCCGCTACCGGCCGACTACCAAGCCTTCAAGGAGTTCACCACCTGCATGTTTCCCAGGTGAGAAATGTCATATTATACTACAATTATAATGTATAGGGTGTGTGTGTAAACGAGGTTCTCGAATTTATAAAAGTTGTTCAAAATGACCTGAGTCACTCCCTTTTTGTTCACTTTTTGCAACACCTGTATTTAAATCACTTTTAAAATACATTGTTGTATTTCTTTACCCCTTTTGCATGTCACTGACAAACATGAGCATGAAAAAAACCTTTTCATTTATGACAAGATATAACATTAATTATATGTAACAGTCTTGTCTTGTTATTCCAGGCTACTAGACACCAAGTACATGTCGAGCCTGCCCCCGTTCAAGGACAAGGTGAACTCGAGCGTGCTCCAGCACCTGTTCGCCACGCTCGGCGAGGAGCCCTTCCACATGCCCACAGCAGGTATGATGATGTTTTAGTGGCATAAAGCCTAGTTTCACCATAGTCTGTTAGATCATTAACACAGTAACACTGTGTTAATGATCTAACATTGTAAGTGTCATCTAAAATTTCCATATTGAATTCTTGACACATGTGTCAAAAGCCAACAATTAATCCCTTGTTATAATGTAGGTAATAGGGGTGTTAATGATCTAACAGACTGTGGTGAAACTAGGCCTAAGTTTAATGCAAGAAGGCAACATTTGACCGACTTCAAAAAAAGGAGGTGGTTCTCAGTTCATCTGCATGTATGTTTTATGACTGCTATTTACTACTCCTCTGATAGTTTGAATAGGGGCTTCAGCCTAAACCACATATAAACCTTTATAATTTTTTGAACAAATATTCTTTCTACAATTGTTTGTTGCTACAGGAAAGAAATTCCTTTGGGGGAAAGTTTTATACGTTCCATTCATCCTTCCCCATTTAACTGGCCACTAACAATCCAACCACCTATTAACCCCCCACCTCTTTCCCCCAGACTCAACACAAGGCCGCGGCTACACGCAAGCCGACGACAAGAACCACGAGGCGGGCTACGACGCCTACGTCACCGGGCTCTGCTTCCTCTCCATGTACTCACACTTGACCACCATGCGAGGGGAACCGACCAATCGCGTGGCGGCAGAGTCGGCCATCTTGAAGCCGTTTGTCAACAAGCTGTTTCTAGCGAAGACTGCGCATCAAGACTCGCCGTATATTAATCTGGCTGGGAAGGATCGTGAGTGTTTTGTTTTTCTTTGGGATTGTATGAATGCTTCGTTTAGGTATGTTATAATGTGGGCTATCTGAAGGAATATTCAAGCCAATGCTGAATAAAAACCAGAACCACGAGGCGGGCTACGACGCCTACGTCACCGGGCTCTGCTTCCTCTCCATGTACTCACACTTGACCTCTATGCGCGGGGAGCCGACCAATCGCGTGGCGGCAGAGTCGGCCATCTTGAAGCCGTTTGTCAACAAGCTGTTTCTAGCGAAGACTGCGCATCAAGACTCGCCGTACATTAATCTGGCTGGGAAGGATCGTGAGTGTTTTTTTTTGTGTTGTGATCATTATTTTAGGTATGTTATAGGTAAAATTGACAATTTGAAAGAACATTCAGGCCAATGCCAAATGATTAGACACTATGAATGACATAATATGTATATGATTTAGTTCCATGTTGGGAGTACAGTGCCCATAATAGAAGTTTTATAGTTTCCAAAAGATTATATCTGAAAACATATCTGTCTATTTTTTAATTACTATAAGTAGTAAACTAACCTACAATTTTGTTTGCAGCGACACCCACCCGTGACCACGTGTTCTACATGACATTCCCGAAGGAATGGCAGCGGAATGACATCAACCAACTCTTCAGTCCTTTTGGTAAGAATACATATTTGTGCTATATTTTGTTTTCTGGCTTATGGTCTGGGTTCGATTCCCGAGAGGCCATGTAAAGCGGTGCTGCGCCTAGGTCTTCAGTTCCATTGGGTTATGAGAGTAATAAAACCACGGTACAAAAACCGTGTAGGTACTGTGCATAATCAACTTCTCCGCATTTATTTGATCTCAATGAGGTTGACCGTCGTATTCTAAATTCGAACAAAAGAACACTGTTGAAGAAGTTGCGTGTTTCATTATCATGCGGGTTATTTACGCACTCACGCGCATAGGTATACGTTATGTGGATTCACTGCCGCTATGTCTCATTCCGAAATCGATAGATTAGGTATTAATTAATACTGAACGTCCGCCTCCAGGGCCAATCTCCGTGCAGTTCCTGGACGAGACGAGCGGGCTGGTGGCGCTGCAGCGGCGCGAGCAGGCGCGTGACGTCACACGCGTGCTCGGCAAGAGCAAGCACGTCACTCTGGTGCCGTACGTCAAGTACAAACACGCGCTCGCTAAGGTAAGGCATACCTACACGTATAATTTGTACCTGTAATTATAGCGTTACTCTTTTACCCACCAACAAAGGTTGACTGGAAGAAATGCTTTTTGGCAATAAGCCCGCCCTTGTATGCTCTTACTGTGATTTTCATTTGTGTATCTGTGCTACTTGTTTTGTGTACAATAAATCTTACGTAAATTTCTGAGTAAATAAGCTATTTAAAATGCTCTGAATAGCCCATAATGAAGTTAATCTGACCGTTCAATCCTTTCACCGTTGTGACAATGACAAACCATATACTTTGTAAAATACATCAAAAGTGCTATGACGTTTGATTGGCAGATTCTTATGATGAATAAAGTTAGTTTTTCCTTGAAAACCAACAAATGACAGATAAAATTTTGACAGCTGTCATAATGCTATTTTTAACAAAGTATAGTCTAGCTATCACCAACACTATAAGAAGAAGTCTGACAACATAAGTCATGTTCATCCAATAATACCTATATTTTGTTCGCAGACTCAATCTCAGAACGACAAGCAATGGCGGAAACCCGAGGAGCCGTCCTGCACGTGCGTATATAAAGTTTTAAACGTCATTCTGCCCGTGTTCTTCATATTCGTGATCAACGCGTTCATATATTACGTATTTTTCGACTGACACGCGGACTGGCCGCTAATAGATGTAAGATTTAAAAACTTTATGGCGTCAGATGGGTTGCCATAGAGAATCGAAGCTCGCTTTTTAATCGATTTTTGTCATTCCTCTCGGTTTTTGGGTATTTTTTTATTTATTTTTGTACTTAAGTTAAGGTTTAAGTTTTTTATAGGAGTACTTATTTAAAATGGGTAGTTTTATAAATCTACACTGTAACAAAAATATCTCAAACCCTTACCGAATAACACTTTGATTGAACAATTTGACTGAATTATTAAAAGCATTCCTGTGTGCGAATAATTACTAAAAAGCTTATACCTAAAGAGCCCATGTCTTTAACACACATGTTAATATTATAAATTGCGTTTTGTTGATTGGCTATTAAGAATATTAAAGGTCTTTTTCACAATGTCTGTATAAAGGTTAATAAAATAACTGTGGTGAGTGTGTTTTGCTAGCATTGTATTTGTATCTATTGAGAGTAAATTTTTTATCACACATAATAACTTATAATCAGACATAGTGAATCAGACTATGAGTGTTGTTGTTATGCTATGAAAAAGCTACTATTTTTATATCCCTTTGTATGACTCTAACAAATACATTATATAAAAAGTATACTTAGAGCTATGTAAAGATAAGATCTCATTTTGATACCAGATTATTAAATAAATATTAGTTTTTTTAATTTTATGTGAGTTTTATTTATTCAATCCTATATTGTAGTTGTTAGAGTCATAATGGGCATAATTCTTAAAGTTTAATAATATCCATGATTTAAAAATAGACATAATATTTTTACTTTGGCATTTTTGCATCTGCTTCGCCTGGAATTAGACACTCTATAATGCTAAATTAAAGTGATTTCAATAGATATTAATATTTACTCGATAAGTCACCTGATAATTTGCTTAACATTGACTTATTGCTTGGTGCCTGAAGATTCATACGTATGTAATATGAAATTCTTTTGTTGATGCATGTGGCTGTTCATGTGGCGATACAATATTAAAATTATAAATTTTTGTTAAACCTCCAGAATTATCCCCATGGTGTCACATTGGCGAAAAACACTTAGGCCCTGTTTCACAATGTCTGGTTAGTGGCTACCTGTGAGATAAAATACATGCTGTCACTCTCTGTTATTATTTTTTGCCAGTGACAGCACGTATTTTATCTCACAGGTAGCCACTAACTAGACATTGTGAAACAAGGCCTTAGTGTCATAGAAATAATGCGTTTACTGCACAGAACTCACAGATGACTAAATACGTAATAAATTATAGAGTCGTGTTTAGCGCAGCACGGGGTGAAAGACGCGCATATGAAAACATGAAAAGTTTTTGCATCGCGCTCACTGACATTGCGCGGCCTCGAGAGCGAGCGTGACGGATAACTTTTGACACGTCTTCACGTGCGTTTTGCGTCCCGTGCTAGGCTAGCAAGATGACCCCCTGAGTAAACTCATTCGGCTTCCTAACCATTTTTGCAACATTACCTATAACCTGTACTTTGATTAGGTAAGTACTAAAGTATGTACCTACATATTTATGGAGTCGACTGTACATCAATATCACCAACATTTCCAGTTGCACTCACAAAATAATAAGAATTTTCGATTACTTATGAAATGGAAATTGCAGAACAGAAAGACTAGACTTGCTTCGCTTGGGGCGCAAAAGTTTAACACGGAATTAGCTTTATCCATCCAAGATTTAAACCGCCTAAACACCCGTTTAAGCATAATTTAATATTAAATTAACATCTCCATGCAACAATACTGAGCCCTAGGCTATACCTACGGAGAGTAATCTTGAAAACCTCAATACGATAGGTAATAGTTATTCTAGGCAATCCGTGAACCAGACCTCTGTTTTCTATTAGCAATAATTTATTTTGCGATTCTAGAAAGTTCTAGTTATCCACATTCTTATTGTAAGTTGCGGTTGGAAAGTAGCCGGGAAGCTATTGTGTGAGCTGAAGGGATAAAGTAGGGTGACCATTTTCAATCGCCTGACCAATTTTCCACCATAGGAAAATAAGTAATGAAAACAGGGGGTGCGTATTGCGACGTATAAAAACGAAATGTATAATTTCACATTAATAACGTTCACAACCTATAATGAACGTTACGTATAACAACAAAATCTATATTTTCATAAGGTATAAGATTCAATTGGTATAACGTACATTTTATATAAAATCAAAATATATAATACTTACGAAGACTAATATCAATTCGTATAACATACATTACGTATATCGATTAAAATATATACTATCGTTTAGTATAAAGTTCATAATCTGTGTTTAATTACCCAACACCGTCAAACCCCCTAGCGCCAAAACCTAAAGATAGGTGCGACGACGAGCAAAGCGAGGAGGAGCGTGTTAGGTGCATATGTTCGTCGAAACCAAAGCGGAGCGCAGCGAAGCGGTGCGAAGCGGAGTGGAGCGGAGCGTCTCCCCACATAGCGCAATAATAATAATAATGTCAAAACCCCTAGTACCAAAACCTAAAGATAGGTGCGACGACGAGCAAAGCGAGGAGGAGCGTGTTAGGTGCACATGTTCGTCGAAACCAAAGCGGAGCGCAGCGAAGCGGAGCGGAGCGTCTCCCCACATAGCGCCAATAATAATAATTATGTCAATACCCCTAGTACCAAAACCTAAAGATAGGTGCGACGACGAGCAAAGCGAGGAGGAGCGTGTTAGGTGCACATGTTCGTCGAAACCAAAGCGGAGCGCAGCGAAGCGGAGCGGAGCGTCTCCCCACATAGCGCCAATAATAATAATAATGTCGAAACCCCTAGTACCAAAACCTAAAGATAGGTGCGACGACGAGCAAAGCGAGGAGGAGCGTGTTAGGTGCACATGCTCGTCGAAACTAAAGCGGAGCGCAGCGAAGCGGAGCGGAGCGTTCCCCCCACATAACGTCAATAATTTTTTGTGCATTATACATTATGATAATTATATCCGTTGTAGAATATATGTTATAAACTTTATGCATTTTAATCGTTATATCAATTGAAATTATACTTTTTGAACGTTATTCTTTACGAAATTATGTATTTAGTAATTATGCCTTTCGTTTGTTATGCACAGTGATCGTTATACTTAATAAATTTATACCATATGGGCGTATACCTTGTGAATGTTATATCATTCGTTTTTATACCTCGTATTACTTACCCGAAAACAGGCAAACTTCAAAATTGGTGAAACGTCGTCGTCCTAAAATGGAAGTGCATGAAAGAAGTGACGTGCGGTAGTAACGGATCAACTGTATGTGATATTCTTATTGTCCGCGCCTGGGCAAACAACTTATCTGACAGGCTAAGTGCCAATTTCTCCATTCTCGGTTAGAGCATAACCAGGGAGTAGTGGTTAACTTTTGACACATCTGTCATGAATTTTATATGGAGATGACGTTTAATTTATAAATCAATCCCTGTCGGTTAGATAACCGACAATAGATAAATTGGCACTAATCCTCTCACCACCTCTAAATTGAGCCACCGTTATATACCCTAGTTGTAAGGCTACTTCATCCCAATCATCATCATTATCGTCAATCATCCCATGCCAGTACAAATATCCCTAAACAGGAAAGCTCTCATGCAGTGTATCCTTAAACTTTATGAAAAAGATTATTTAAACGAATTATTTTACACACAATAAACAAGAAAATAATATACCTACAATTTTTTTATTTTTAAGTACAATATTAAAATATATGGTAGAAAGATTCTCACACTAACTAGACTGCTGAGCCTGTGCCATGCATGAAACATGTATGTAATGTATGATAACTATATAGCTTATGAATTCCCTTTCCAAGTACCTAATCCCTCAGTAACATGATATACATTCCACACAAAAGCTTCCCTGCCTGCTACATAAATCAGTTCACAACAGTAGCTTCACTCGTGGTCACCCTACAGTAGCGGGCTAACGGACAATGGCGCGTGGCGATACGGGCGACCCGGCGACCTCGCGTGCGCTTCCGCCATCTTGCATGTTAATGCGCGCCATTTGCATCCGCCACGTGCGCGTTACATTCTCATTTGCGTACGCCGCGCGACGAGCTACATGCGCTCTCATTTGGTGGCTGGAGTGTCGGGTGTGCGCTGACCTTTAGGGATGCTCAGATTGGTTTGTTGGTTTCGTTTTGTTGGAATGCAGTTGCGGTATACGGTATACCTACATACGCTTGCTAAAATCTCAATCGGAATCATATTTCATATACTTATTTCAGAGAGTCCAATAAAACCAAGACCACGATTAATTTGCATTGCAGCAACAATTTCTCAATAAACAGTACCTAACACCTTAATCCAGAAACTGCTAACCAAATCGAACGAGTCACTAAAGCCTTGTACAGGCGATTCAGAATACCCTTCCTTGTCCACCACACCGTTTCTTGCCAAACTTAACAAGTCTTTGCTGCATTGTGTTAAGGGTGCCAGGCTATTGGTACCAGGAGACAAGCGAGTTGAGAAGGTAATCTCGCGGAGGTAGATTCAATCGGCGTAGGTCGTAAAGCTACACGTTTCATCGCTCGTGCCGATGGTATCGGGCGCGTTGAGTTACGTACTAGGCGAAGCACGCGCCTCAAATATATCGCTTCTGTTGTTGCCGGGCGCCCGATTCGCGGTACTTCGACAGCCGGCCCCGTGTCGATGTGAGGTCAAGTCATGCTCATGTAATGTGGAAGCTGAGGTCCTTTCAGCCAGAGACGGCCGTATTTAGTGTATTACATAAACTTCTACATTCTATTCTAGTTACTAGGTGTTGGAAATTAAGATCTAAAAATTGGAATTAGCATTAAGAGGGGGTGAAACGCTTTCAAACGAAAGTTATGCCTTTTTTTCAATCGGCGGAGCAGTTGAGCTCGCTTTTAACCTAAAGCCTTTTTATATCGAAAGGTGGTAGTTTTACAACCCAATCTTTTACATAGTCACTGTGATTAGAAGTCACAACTGTAGTCTATTGTCTGCATCTGAATCGTGCAGTGATCTCTCGAGCGGTGAGATCGCCCGCCATATTTCGTCCGGCGATAGAGGAATGTCGAAGCCCGTGTGCCCCAGTTTTAGGTTCGCCAGCAAATTATTAGATTAACTACCTTTACTTTGTAGGCACACGACTGTGTATCTCCTATTTTATTATTGCAGACAGAAGTTTCACCCGTCGACACGATCACACCCTAGCATTGTGTTAAGACACATTTACATCCTTACCCCCTTATTCATAAAAAAGTTACTGGACGGATTAGCTATTGAACTGTTTTGTCCCTCTCTGTCAAAGAACAAATTGTTCTCTGTCAGAGAGGGACAGAACAGTTCAATAGTTAATTCGTTCAGTAACTTTTTTATGAATAAGGGGGTTAATTTCGTTTCGCAGTACCTAGTACAACTCAAATTATTTTCGTCAATAGGAACACCTGCGGTTTTCTAATACTTAAGAGTCCGCGATGTTCTATGTAAGTATACTTACACCCACGGGCAATAAAAAGGTTCCACTGAGAAAAACACAAAATTAATCCTATATGTACATACAACATACATACCACGATCTTGGAATAATTCAATTTGTACAAATTATGAGCTTGCCCCTGATCTTCAAGGGGTTATGACGGGTTAGTATTCTTATAATAAAAAAAAACTCCTAGAAATCAACCGCTAGCCAATGTCTTTACAGTCAGCCCCTTTCAGCCTTTACGTAGAAAATTTAATAAGTCATCCCCGTTTTCTTTCTTAAAAGTGCAATTTTAAACAGGCAGTTTTATGATGAATAAAACCCTTTGAATATCCCCTTATCATGAGAAACTTTACTCAACAGATTTACAAATCTATCTGTGCCTCGTCCAGCATACGCTGTCTACCGCTCCACCGCCTCTAACTTTACATTATTTACTTATCAGAACTATCAGCCGTCACATTTCATATCCAACCTGTGCCACTAACAGTCATGGGTCCGTTAAACTATGAATATTCAGAGGCAAGGTCGCCGGGTGGGCGGGGAGAGCCGAATAAAGCACATTTTACGTGCGCTCGCGCCGACGGTCTGTATGCAAATGGCTCGAGCTTTGTTTATGCGATTCACCGGAGGCATTGCGCTGTAGTGTGAGATAAATTCGATCTTTTTGTAAAGAAAATCATTAAGGTACAATACATTTGGAGAAATGGAATGGGAAATTTTCATTATTCTCAAATAATATAATAAAATTTTGCTTTAAATGATGATAATTTTGTTGTAATAATGAAGCGGCCTGCAGATCGAGCAGTACCTGAAGTTATCCTGCTGTGTGAATTTCGAGATGAAAAGTAACAGCTCGCCGCCACAGCCTCAAAATTATGAATATTTCATGAACAATTTTCGGAAACAGGCGACATTGGTTAGACCCTAATCGGCGTGGACGAAGCCTTGCTAATATAAACCTACTGTCGCGATAGATTAGCACGGAGAGAGAATGATGCCTGCAGCCCGATACCTTCCGTGTGAATTGTATACCCACCTACATGTATGTTTAAGTAATCTAAGCTTGCAATACATAAAATATTTATGTATTAAGTTTCAAGCGGTTCTAAGCTTTAAAGTACCTACCTATATTCCACCGTCCGATTTCCCGACATCGCCTACATACGCAGTCGCGCGCGCACGTTAGCGGCCCCAAATACGTCGCGGCAACACCCGACACTCGCCTACAATTTGCCCAGGACGCGTCACTCAATGTAATTGGCTGCCCTCCCATTAACTAATGAGGACGAGATACGATGATAGCATCGGCGGTAGAGCCAAAGTGCGGAGGAGCGCGCGGCAGTGAGCTAGCTTCGAAGTAGTAATGTAGGGTTAGACTGCAGGTTAAGCTTAATACCAGTGTGCTTATAAACATTCCCCTGAAATGGAGCGTGTGGAACAGACTAACTATAATTCGGGAGAGCCATTTAAATACCTCAGAAATAATATAGTTCGTAGATCCTCTCAATTTCTGTCACAGCACAAACAAAAATTTACACGGATTTTGATTAGATCGATCTTTCAAAGAGGTGTACATACAGTGAACGTAAATAGGTATTATAACAGCCCTTATATTCGCTCGGTAGCAAAAACCTATTACCAAATGAATACAGACAAGTCACACCCCCTAATTTTTTAGTCGGATAAAAATACTTGCTTCTATCAATCCTATCTCCAAAGCTAGCTTACTTCCGCTGACCTCACGCTACCTATCTGGGCAGCCATCGCCGCGGCTGGTGACGCAGTGACAGGCACTAAGCGACGGGATTCCTCCACAGCTGGAGCGGGGCCGTTAGCTGATGGTATCGCCCGTGATTGGGCAACTGACAGCGGAGCGGACGGGAGCGAAAAATGCCGGCGGCAGGTGTTTGGTTCGATTTGTGTTTGATGTTGTTTGTAAATTAGAAAAAAAGAAGACAGAAATTTCATTTATTTCAAACACACAGCATAAGCAAAGATATAGAATAACAAAGTTTAAAAAAATATATAAAAATTAGCGTGAGTGTTGCTTTCCGGTGCTGAAACGGGTTCTAGCTCAGCTTGATGCTATTGGTAGGTCATAGCGCAAATTTTCAGCTAGAGTGTTATTGTAGCGGTTATTAATTTTTAAAATAACCAACCTAAAGTTGTAGGTGCTACAACGACATGAAACTTTTGATAGACGTTTTAGTTATTTTATTGTAGTTTACTGTACTTACGCCATTTTTACCTATATTACAATCCGACGACGCGACGTTATACTGGCAGGCACTAAATACCATATACGTGCAATATAATAGGAATACGTATAAAATATATTTAAACTATTTCACTAGCCAACTTCGCTTAAAGTTCACCTCTCAAAATGCGCATGCAATTAGATCCCAATCTGCCGTATAGCTGCAAAAATAACATGCGATAATTGGCATACCCTGCAGAGTTGGCGCGTAAAAAACATCACACTCTATATTTGTCTCATCATTAGATACAATTAAACGTGTCGTTCCCGTAACCGATATTCCGTACCCTTTAGCTAATTGGTTGATTTCGACCCCATAATTTCCCCGAGTGGCGTCGACACGGCACGCGGTGTAAGGTGAGCTGTGCCCAGTGCTTAGCGACAAGTGCTAAGTCTAGGCTGGGCTGTGTCTAGGCTACCAGTATTTATAGGCGGCGAGGTGAACCCGGGGACATAGGCTGAACTTGTGCGGGGGTAAATTACGCCACCTGTAGCGGGGAGCGGTTACATGCGGCCGTGTTTAGGTAGAGGTAGAAGGGTAGAGACCTTAGTCCAGCAGTGGAACTAATGATGATTATCCCTCTAACTCCATGAGGAGCATAGGGCCTCCACAGCTCTTCTCCAAATGTTTCTGTCCTGGGCTCTTTACTTTGCTTCGTCTTAGGACATTCCGACGGAATTGAGGTCGCTCAGAATGGATCTCCTCCAAGTTATTGCAGGTCGCCCTTTGCGCCTTTTACCCTGCGGCGGATTCCAATCTAACGCACAGTGGAAACAATAGGGTGCTAAAATAAATAGTAATTCCTGTAAACAGCGCGATGTAAGCCGCGCGCGGTGCGACATCGATGGTTGGTGTCGTGTCGTCCATGCAGACGCGGTCACTCGATCACGGTACACGAGGGGCACTCTCGTTGAATACACTTTAAAAATATGTAAAATGCGGAATGGCTCGACCAATTTTGAGGAAAATACGATCCTAAGAAAACAGTAGCTTTCGTATTGATTAAACCGGAGTTACAAACGGAACCACATAATGTAGGTGCAAGATTCTACCATATGAATTGTTCGGGACAAGAATTAGTAATGTCAACCACACCCTTTTTTTAACTTGTTCCATACATATTATTTTATTATTTTGTTTGTACTTATATAAACCCTCGTGCTTTTCAATAATATCTGAATAGATTAAAATATTTTCTCAACCAATTAAATTAAACATCATGGACTGCTGTTTCCTTTGGCATGCCCAAAACTTAAATCTGGATCTATAATTTTACTCGCTGGCATTTCCATGCCATATAAGCAGCTTCCTTGTAAATTTTTATGGGTTTAGAAAGGTCCGTTTTCTCACACCGCGTCGTAAAACACTACGTTACAGTTTGAGGAAGTGCAGTGAAGAAGCTTTTTATGGGAGCCTCTTTGCGTGTCGCGTGTCGTGTCTTGTAGGTACCTATCACAAACCACACAGGTCCTGACGTAGGCAGTATTTTGTTTGAATGCTTCCGAGTAGGTAACTTTTCTGAACTAACGGTGCAGTGTAACTTTCTTAAAAAATGTGTCTTCTATTTTATCTTTCTCAATTTTATGGACCTATTAAAAAAAACAATAAGGCTCGCGACCTATTCAGTAACAATAAATTTTAATGTACAGCCTTTGTATCAGTGAAAACTGATACAAGGCTTTTAGCTATACTTTAATATGCTATCCAACTATTAATAGCTGTAAGTTTTCCTTAAATGTAAAAATAAAATAAAAATAAAGCGGATGAACCCTTTGATTATCTATGTGTAAAATTTTGATTTGCATACCATGGAAACTATCCTATTACAATACGAGTACATCCTTATTTTGTACAAGTTTTTTTAAACTATTCACATTAAATTTCGACACCTTATCTTTCCACTATATCCCACTTCCACTGTGCCAGCACCTTACCCCGTGTCGTGTCCTGTAGCGCTTTGCGCTATTTTGTTGGCCCTTTGTTGCACGTGTCAGCGTATTTGCGCGTCAGCTCCTTACATCCAACAGCTAACCGCGTGTTCGAGATCGCGACGCGGAGATAATTTTTATCCAGCCGCTATAGCGCCTTTATGTGGCTTGTAGAGTAAATGCCGGCTAAAATGTAGTGAAATTACGATGTTAGGTGCTCGTTTTAAAGTCGTAATGTGATCGTCGTTTGTTTTGTAGTTTAAGAATTTCTCATACTGTACGGTATACCTATATATCCGCCCTATATCTGAACCAATACCAGGTGTATTGTAAAAAAAATGTGACTTAGTCCTTTCAGTGACATTTTTCAATCAACAGCAAAAGGTGGTGGGTGGCCCACTTTTAAATTACCTTTGAATTAGAATAACTGGTATAATTAATTTTGAATATATTTCAAACTTATTAAATTACTCCTTGTACCTATTTATGTTTTTGCAACCTATAGAAGCTGGCCATCCGGCCCACTGCACCTAATACATAGTTAAATATTAGTTTTAAAGTGCTTTGCTTAAATACTAGACACTAGAATGTAGACATATCCACTTTAAGCTAATGGAAAAGTCCGGTGTCACCAACCATTTAATCGCCGGTTTACGCCGGCCGGTTAGCTGCCGATTACTTGTTGAAATCGCATTCTCAAATGCCGATTTCGAAGGAATCGCGATCACGCGTCACAAAACATAGCTGGACGCACTTGTCTTCACGAGGGGGATTCTTGGGTACAGCGCGACCAACTTATCTACTGTCACATGAAATACCATGTGAATAATAATGAAAAAATGCATTTTTGGGACAGCCTCCTTATCTGTAGGATTGTTTTTGTAGAGTTAGTTAGGTATATCACAAAATTCACAGTATCATCATATTGGCCATAATAATAAAAAAAATGGACTGTTGGACTGTAGAAACGCTTACCATTACTCACTACGCTGGTCCACTCCGGGTTGGTGGGTTCACACGATGTCATCTAGATGTGGTATATAGAATATAGGTACCTGTATCATTAAATTAATGACAAAATATTTAGTCATTAATCTTATTTGTGCTGTTCACAAATTTGCATAGAAACATGCGCCACAAATGACTGTCCCACAATCGTTGCCCCTTCTGTACTTGTGGGCATTTCTCGCATGTTTCCGAACGGATACCTATCGGCAGGAATTTAAACCGCAGCCAGGGAGACGTGACGGGCCAATAGATGCCTCCTTTACATTTCATCCCATCACCGGAGCATGTGTTAATGACGTTTAGCACCCATTTTTCTCGTAAACATTTTATAAGTGTCTGTAAGTGTTATGTCGTTAAATTGGCAACGGTTAGAGAGATTCAGATCTTTCTCGGTACAAAGTATGTAGGTTTCTTTATCTTGACGGAAAGCGCTGGTTTCCGCGATTGCGGCAAGGCCTGAAGGCACGCTTTTCACTTTGATCCATGTTTATGTGTTGGTTGTCCGCGAATTTATATGGTGAAAGAACGGTTAGTCCGCTCTGCCTCGCGGCTAGTTTTTCGTACGTTACAACTGAAGCGCAAATTATTAATTAAAACGATACGAACAAACAATACTCCAAACGTTAAAGATAATAATCTACGAAGTGTAAATATATTTCAACCGGCAGCACTAGTCAAGCGAGTCAAAGAGGCGCCATACGTAATATGGCGCTTATATTAAGTATAAATTAACATCGGACTTAGGATATATTGGATTTATGATGAAGCACGCATCAGAAAACAAACGTACGGCGGGCGGGCGCCTGTCACAGCCGTCAGTGGCCGACGCATCCGCGGGGCAATTAAATATTGCAAACTTACCTGTACCGATTTTGAAACCCTAATCGCATTTTCATAAAGGACATATTCCATCGCAAAGCTAAAGTAAGAAGCCAAAGGCAGCGCGTGCGCTAACTCCCGTTCGAATTTTAAACTATTAATGGCGGGAATATAGCTTATTAGTGGCACTGGAGACAAAAAACGCAGAGTTACAAGTCAATCAAAAGTGGCCTCTTCGAGTGTCATCCCTCGAACCGGATTCCATACATGGTCCGGTTATATTGACGAACGGCGTACCTAGTATTTATTATTATCTTTGTCATATCGCTTGTGAGCATTAAGTGCAATCTAGGAATCTGTCGAATGCTAATAAAAAGGGTCGCTTGTAGCCTATTAGTCGAGCTTTGCTGGTTTAAAAAACGGTTCCGCCGGACAAGATCGATTCGCTTATTTTTTCCTCCAATTCTAGAAGAAAATTCTTGGTTCATCAGCCGAAAGTCGTGACCGCCTTCGGCAATTTGGCTCGCGGAGGCGAGGTTCCCTGTTCCGCCGACAGGTGAATGCGGCGTGGCGCTAGTGTCGCTCGCCATCGTACATCTACAATTAGTTGCGTTCCAAAACCAATTAAACCGGGATGGCGACATGTAGCGCGCTGCGGCCTCGAGATAAATAAAAAAAAACAGACTAGGCAGGCAGGTGCACAAATCTTTGCCTGGAAAAAACTCTCACAGTGTTTCCGTGCTGCGACAATTTTTTTCCCCATTACGGACTAGTTTTTTTTATTGGTCAGCTAGTTAAGGTTTACAGGGTTTCTCTTACATAGTATGAATTAGAGCCTTAACGGGGTAAAATATAGTTTTCATTAAAATGGTCTTGTTTGTCCGCAGAATTTCTTCGCCGGTCTCTGCTTCCTGGACGAAGCCGAAGCCAGGTACGTTTTTAGAGTTATCATTTATTTTTAAACGATAAAGCCATAACACTATAGATACTTGCATATGCAACCACTGAACAAACCGTATTTCCGACAGACAACTCGCAACAGTTCGTCCCTCAGAAGATTGACCGCGCGGCGTTCGAGGCCGAACAGTCCAAGGAGGTCGCGAAGCTTCCAGAAAAGGTTGAGGTTCAGCCTCCGCAGGATGTGACTTCAGAGGGCAGGCGGCGGTCGCAGAGCATGACGTCATCGTCGCCATCGCCGGTCCGTGGTGCACGGAAGAGGACTTCTTCTGGGGTGTTTCAGGTTTGTCGGCAGTTGCTGGAATGTTTAGGTAAAAATATAAGAATTAAATTAGAAGAGAGAAAGGTGATACGTACAAAGTGGAGCTAGGTATTCCACTGTCTACTGGATCAGTGTTGGAACTTTGCAATCTGCGAGTTGTATTCTGTGTTCATGTTAAATCTTTAATCATTTTTTATTAATAACAAAACTTCATCCAATAACAAAACTCCAGGATATTAATTTTGAAAATTTCTTAGGTTGACGAAGCAGAGCCGCCACCAAAGAAAATCGAGATTTCCACCGCCCCCGAAGTTTCCCGAAAGACCGAAGCCACGAACGGGAAACGAAAGGCGACGGAAAAAGCCGAAGGAGTGAAAGAGAAGGCAAAAGTTAAAGCTGTGCCAAAGAAAGTGATAGAGCGATTTGACAGTGCCAGTGAAGCTAAGGTTGTTAGCGCTTTTAAAGAAAGCGATAGTTGGGATTAACTATAGATGATGTAGGTGTAATCGAAAATTAAATTATGAATTTAATTACATTATTTTGTTTTATTCCTATTGCACATAGCATAATGTTATTTATACATACGTATAGATAAATGCGTAAGGTACTAGATCTTGGGGGTTGGAAAATAAAATAGAAGCCTCCTATCCTAGTAGTGGGGCAGCTAACAAATTGATACGTACCTATATCTGGCGGATGTTTTACTATACCAACTTCAATAACTACATAAGTACTTACTGATAACTGGTAGAGACTGACAATGGTAACTTTACAACGGGTTAAAAATGTGACGTAAAAGTGTAACACTCTGGCGAAAAGTTTGAAATGTGACATTTTTTTCTTTAACAAAACGTACCGTCACTTTTATAAAACATCCAAAAACTTACAGTCTATACAAATGTAACTAGTTAGTTATCTACGTTATCCGTAAACTGTTACTGGGGGGTCACTCTATATTACGAAAAACTAAGTTTCGGAGCGCTGCAGCGCGAGCCATGTTACGACTCTATCTCGTATTATTAACTCTATTTCGTTCTCTTTCGTTCGTCCTTTTTTCGTCAGTATAGAGTAACCCTCCTGAAACTAGCAATTAATATAATTAAAAAAGTAACTTTTCCCATGGTCGTGTCGGTGTCTGCATCGCGGTAAGTAGACGTCACCAGCATATTTGGGATTTCCAAGGGCATTGCATAGAGGGAGCAGAAGGCACATGCCGCTTAGAAACCCCATCTCTGCGGCGACTGTTCTTCACTGGGGTTTTATGCTATAAAAAACATTCTTATAAATAAAATGCCAATTTCGACATAGTGGGTTAGATTAGAGCATAAACTGGGATTATTGCTTGACTTTTGACACATCTGTCAAGAATTTAATATGGAGATGACGTATAATTGATCAACATTTCCCTGGTTACGATATAACCGACTATGGAGAAATTGGAGCTAAGTCTAGCACAAACTCACAATTATGAACACATGATTTTTTTGACTGACAAAATCGATAGGAGTGAATTTACGAAGCTCTTACAAACAAACTCTTGTAAGTTCTATGAATATGGGGTTACAACTACAACCATACTCGTAAGCTAAGCCCTTACTGTACCTAATGTCTACAGCTAGTAGTCTAGTACCAACGTATATGTACAAGATTTGATAAAGAACCAGAATTCTGAAATCAAAGCCGTTATGCGCTACACATCCGCTTTTTACAACGTGACAAATATGGCTAAATTCTTACCCATTTTATTAATTTAATACCATCATTATCGTCAAGACTTGACTTTAATAAGATCACACTGCATCAAGAAGGCTATCGGCGATCTTACTCCATTTCTTAGGAGTAAAACGGCGTTTTAACACAGGTTTAGTAGAGTAACTAGCACTTAGGCAACTACGAGTATTCCGTAAACCTTAAAATTAGAGCTGGTTTGATTTTACATCGGTTTTTTAAGCCGTTTTTGAGCTTTCTTGTCGGAAGGTTGAATGAGGAAGGCTAGAGATAAGTAGGTTCATAGGGTCACCGCTATTGGTTATGAAACAGGAAGCGGCAGATGGTTTAATACCTTAATATCGTGTAGTACATGTTGGAATTTTATTGGTTAACTTGTCATAGTCACGACAATTGAACTGCCATGCTAAAAAACTAAAATCATGAGACGAACTCGAAAAAAAGAGTTCACTAAATTTCACATTTTCAAACTCAAGAACCGTGCCCCAGCAGTGGGAACGTCGTGATGGGTCGTGATGATGATGATGATGATGATGAAACTCAATTTCGGAGTTAAATTCCCGATGAGACCAATATTACATCATCATCATACAGTACATTCAAGTATTCAATAACAGGTACCTACCATCTACCTACAGGTACATAGGATGTTAATGTGTGCACGGTGTGTTATACCACCATAATAATTAAATAACATCTATCTATGTATACCTCGTCTAGTACATAACCCGGCATTTTTATAAAGTTCTAAATAATTTTCCAGTCTACCAACCCTGAATACATATTTAACCATAAATAATGTCATTCTAAAACGAAATCCACCTTATTGCCATTGGCGCTTGCGTCTACTCTTAGCCAGGTCCCTTTAGAAATATAATTATTGGTTTAAATAGAGCATCACAAATGCCGACTCCTATAAGGTTGGAATTCGCGTGCAATGACACAAATTATCTAGCCAGCCATCTTTTAAAGCACCTGTTAGGCATATGATTGTTTTTATAGTTTTTGTCTTTAAATTATGATTCCTAGGAACTCAAGTGCATCCGACTATGAAAGATTTATCATTAGGTATTACATATAGGTAAGCTACACCTAGTTATTCTATTTGCTAATGACTGTCTGTAGGTATAGATAAGTAGATAGCTGTCTTCATAAATATATTAACTCGTCGGCTAGCTGCAGACACAGGGGAAAAACTAAGAACTGCTCGATGTACTTACTTGGCCAATTACCTTTTATTTGTTGTTTACCACAAGTGAGTGCCTACCTATTATGTCAATTATCTATCTATTCAAATTCATCATTTATGCAACGTAAAATTTTACAATTATTTTTTGATTGTCAAGAGAAAGCGTGTACTCGGTTACTGAAGAGAAAAAGATGTCTCAATGTACTATCATTTTGCATTTTACATTAAACACATCAAGCGTTATAAATTCTTGTGTATGCAAATAAATTTCCAAAATCTCGTATCTATTGAATCTCATGTGAATGAGGTTTTTTTTCAATTTTCTTATTGACCAGTTACCACATTTACCACGACTGATGTTGACCAACATTTTCAAGAGCCGATAATATCTGTCGCAGATATCTCGACACACGTCTAACGAGACGTGGGATCGATGCTTGCTGACATCAGTAAGTATATAGAGGTTGCCAGCGCTAACTTTGCAACAGGTAAAGATTAGATGTCTATGGAATTTTACAAAAAAACTCAGTTTCTGATTTCAATGAATTAAGTTCTGCTCCCCGCTCCATTCAATCACAGCACTCTGCATACCATTTTACTTATGTAGCTCGACTTTCTGAAACCATAATCTGACTGTCGTTACAACACCGAAATCGTTCATCCAACAACTATTATAGCTATACGGCAATGATTTCACAGTGAAACAATCAAACAGCATCTCAATTAATTAGGCCTGAACCACAAAACATTCAAACACATGTTTTAAGCTGATTGTCCCATACAATGTCACTGGCTCTCTGGTAGAGCATTCATTAAAATTAAACCTCTTTGATTGAGAGACACGAGATTGTCTATGGTGTATGCCCTTTGATGTCCGCCGACCGCCGCCATCTTGCGCACGCGCAGTCATTGTTGCGAGGATGACAGAAGTCACTGACGTGACAAGACTTCTTAGCAATAGGGAAGTACTTGAAATAGGAAGATAAGTATATTATTAGCTCCATTTAGCTCTATGTAGCTCAATATATTGGTAACTTTCCTTTTAGACTTTGTATCCATTTGTCTTTTTATCACGTACCTAAACACTTAGACAAGGTTTAGATATGTACTTAAGTATATTTTAAACTCTGTCAAGAGTACTCAATTGTAAGTCATTAATACAATGTTTTTTAATATAGTAAGAGTACCTATGCCTACAGATATTATAATACCTAAAATGCTAGTACAATATCTTCATCCAGCAGTTTCTTCTCAGCTCCGAAGCTATTCCACCCCGAGGCTTGGGACTTAGCAGGCCAGTAGGGAAGGGAACGCCCACTCGACCGCTAAGACCCTCGCCACAGGATGGACTTCCTCGTCATGATGAAGACACCCTGAAATAGACAGGTATAATACACTCGCTCTAACAATGAAAAAGCTACACCTGTTATTGCCGTTCCATATTACATATCACTGGAACTTTTTAACTGCTCGTGAATGTATTTCACAGGACCATGTAGTGTAGAGTCAGAAAAAACTGTATGTATTCAGCAGATACAGTTATAATATGCGAGAGATAATAAACAAGAATGCTTATGGAAAAATAAGAACTTACATAGTGGGCGCCCGTTGAATTCTTTTGTATCGAAAATGCGATGTAATTTTCAAAGTCGTAGTACCAAAGTTGTTCAGAATGATCTAATTTTCGGCTAATCATAGTTTTTTACACATTGTAAGTGGCTAACTATGATTCTGATGATCTAAGCCAAATTCCCAGGAGCAAATAAAATATTATTTGCTCCTGGGATTTCGGCCACCTTCAGTGTTGATTAGTGGTTTTAGTTTGCTTTCTAGCTGTGTTGTGCGCGTATCATAATCATGAATCTGAAACAAAGAAAATGCATTATCAAAGCCACAATTACTTACTGTATACACCCTACTAACTGTGCCTATCTTACACATACGTTCTTTCCCATACTGTAATTGTAAAGTCAAATACACATATTATATTCTGTGCCATAAAGTCTAGTCGCAGAAACCGTATTTAAATTAAAAGAGGATTGGAATCTTTCGCGCCTGGCCGTCGGATTTCGTGTGAATGTATTAGACATCGGGCAGGCTGATCTGCGGGACTTATGCGGCGGGCTCGTTAGCCTGATCATCTGCGGACCTCCATGAAGGCACACAGAAACTGAGAACACGTATTGTCTATGGAATTGGTTTTCGAATTCCGATTGTTTGAGCTGCAGATGCAGATGCTCTTTTGTTTTATGAATGTTAGGTTAGGTCTGGTCAGGTATTTGGTGGTTTTGTTTTAATATACGCTAGTCTTCACAATGATTGCATTTTACACTTGATCTTCGTAAATAAATAAATAAAAATACAGAAACTCTGGCTTATTATTTTACGGTAGAAATAAATAAGAGATTTTTTATACTTCAACTTAAAACTAAGTTTGATTTCAAGCAATCATTAAATAAGTAAGTAGATACACTACACTGTATCCAAAGTTAACCAATAACCATTCATAAGGAAAAAAATATGCGAATTTTTCAATCTAATTCAACCATTTAGCAACCTATTTACGTACTAACAAAAACGGCTAACCAGTGTGAAATAACGATTTTGTACCTACAACCATAAATACACTGAAAAATAACACCTTATCCGAATCAGGCGCGAAAACGTACGCTCTATGCCCCGTTTCGGCGACCAACATTTATTTGCCGGTGGCCAGTATTGGAAGTTTACACCGAATCACATTTCACCGGTGTTGCCGGGGGGTTATAGAATCGGCAGCTGGTGTTTATCAACAGACATCGCAGGCTGTGAGCTATGGAGCTCGTGCCTCCCTCGGGGTGCAGCTTTGACAAATAGTCTTACTGTATATTTAATTGTATTGTGTGTGTTAGCTGGTGCTACTTTAGCTATACTTTATTCTTGATACTCTTGTGAAGATTGTAATGGTTACCTTGTGTTTTGTTGGTAAAGTATCGTTTGAGAGCTAAACTATGGAAATATAATTTTAGGGAGCCTACATAAGTCCTTAATTTTTAATTAACCTAAGAATTTAAATTTCACTGTTAACGTTAGTTTTACTGACAGATTATTTTAGTTCAATTATTTTAATATATTATATTGTTATAAAATTTAAACAATTTAAATAGTACCTATTCCACTGCAGTAATTTTAATCACATTATCTTCAGGTGGCATATTTATCATCTTGCTATCAACAGGTCGTAAGGTATCGCGCCCGTGGCGCCCCCGGCTGTGAACTATGATAAATTGTCAAGTTATATTAAACAATGTGATATTAATGCAATACAAAGTGTTGCCAGTGAAGTATGTGGGTTTGATCAGAATATTTTGTCAATACAACGTATAATCAACATAAGAGATAAAGTTTCTCAACGTAAGCCGTTTTTAATAAAAGTTAAAGGTAAAAAATGTAGTAGATGAAAATAGCCAATAAAAGCTCTATTGATTAAGTAGGTTCTTCACGACTACCGTCACTTGTCGGTAGATCATACATAACATAAAAGTGTTTTCGCTGGGGTGGATACTTATCTCTTTTGATGACTACACCCACTAACTTTAGATTACTTGAGTCAATTAAACGAGTGAAGGCGAAAAAGGATTTGCTTATTGAAAAAATCTTTCAGCTAACCAAAATTTCGAAAAGCAAATTTACGTTTTCATTGCTCGTGAAAAGTAAAAAAAATATATATTTTTAATTGCTCGTGAGTGTAGTTCCCTGTATTAAATGGTGACTATCAAAAATACAGACAAGATAGCTTTGCCTACCTAGGGTGACGAAAAGTAGATCAAATAACTTTTGGTACATACCATAAATACTCAAACCATCGTATTTTTATTAGTGATGGGCCGAATGTGGTTTGAACCGAAGTTCGGCTTCGGCCGAACATTCGGTATTTTTTTACTTTTGTTATTGGCAGGGAAATGTACCCAAAATACTGAACAACTTCATAAATTGTCGCTGACATCCAAATACAGCTGTTTTATAAGTTTTCGTTTGTCAAGAGGGAAGTATACCTAGGGAAATAGGTATTTAGGAAAACATTTGCTATGACTTGTGCATTAATGCCCCAAGACCAATGCAGTTCGCGACTGACAATAAGTACTTTTTGGTGAAATTTTAATTTCGGAAGAAAACGGTTTTTGACGTACTTAAAAAAAAAAAACTTTGATTTTGATGTTTTTTTTAAATACATTGTTTTTGTTCAGCAATGACTTGATTCCACACATAGTTGACCAAACTACTTTCATACAACCTTACATAGGTATTGTACGAAATTCCAGACACAGTTCTGATGGCAATAATTACGTTATTTGAGGTGCCTAAAAAAGTTTGAATCTTTAGCAAATTTTGAAAAAAGAAAAAACTATAAATCTAGTACTTAATTCGATATGTCGGTGAAAATTCTAAAAATCATGGAGTTTGGATAATATTTAGTACTTAGGTTGTAGAAAAAAGTTTTCTCTTTTTTTTGGCCGAGCAAGTGCTTCCTACTTAATCACGTATTAGTATTTAACTTTACTATGAAACAGCTGTGTTTTTTGCGATTTCAAAGCGGTACAAAAAGTGTCCATGCATTACGGTTAGAAACACCCGCCAACACAAACGTTGCAATCAAAATTTCACAATGTATTTCATGCAAAATTGTAGAAAAAGATGTGCCGAATGTTCGGCATTTGAACCGAATTTCGGCCGAATACCGAAGTTCGGTTAAACCTGCCGAAGTTCGTTTCAACCGAATGTCTACCGAATTTCGGCCCATCCCTAATTTTTATATCTATTATATCTATAATATATAAAATGTAAAAATGAAGATAATTTTGAACAAAATTGTTAATCATCAAAACATTTTATAATTAGCGTGACCATTGGACAAGGCTCATGGCAAAAAATATAAAAAAAAATATTTAATATAATAAAATTTGTGTTTATAATTAATTAAATAAATTAGTACCTATTATTATTATAAAAGACCGACATACGTCAAGGAGAAAAAAATATAGTATCAAACCACTTCATAGGCATGCAAAAGTGTAAGCTCAGCGCAGATAAATAACAATACCGCATCTCTGAGCTACATTTTAACGATAACATAGTGGGTGCTTGAGTGTGATGTACACAGTTGATCTCTTAAAACATTAAAAGCTATTAAGAACAGTATAAATCGGAATCAAGATGACTAACAATGGATTGAGTCGCATTCTACATTCATTTTCTAAGTCTTTCTGTGGCCAATAATGGAAGTTTTTCCTTGGACCCTTCGAATTGGTCCCTGTGTAATGTTGACTAATGTAAAATTAAAATCGTTAGTCGATTTCTCCATAATTTGTGGACCAATTGACTTTTTGTTATCACGTCTCAATTTATAAGGCATGGTGTGATGATGAAGTTTAAAGATTAAGACAGGAACTCAGTCAGAATGTTATTAAACGAACAAAACCCATCAGATATGGGTTTTTCGTCTTCGCATCCTATACATTTTGTTACTGATTGTAATATATAAGGTGGTTAAGATAACAAAAGATGCCCACTGAACTTCCCAATTACACAACATAGTTGTTACATACATAATTTCAATACAAGACATTTTTCTTTACTAGTGCCTAAACTTTGTAATTAACCATACAAATCTAAAACAAACAAAACTTGAATTTTAAACTTTTAATACGTGAAGGGCCAGTTGGTTCTCCGCCGTATCAAGGCAGAGTGTTAGTCATCAACACACGGTCGTTCAGTAAATCGATGTCGCATCGATTCTAGTACTCGATACACAACGCCCCGGGGGCGGCCGGTACTCAGATAATAGAAATTGTTGACGATTCTCACTGCTGGGCGATTCTGATTCGATTCATTCGATGTTTGTTTTTGGGAATATTTTCATGATATTTTCAATCAACGTTTTTTTTTCAGATTACATGGATGTTAAAGGTAGGTAAGGTATTTTAGGAATCTATTAGTTTGCATTTTTCAATTGTCTACCCGTTCGAGTTTGTAATCTCTGCGGGTCTAATCTAATTTGACTGTTTTATCCTTAATAAAATCTGTTAACTTTTAATTCTGTAAGAATTTTCATAAATTATTTTAAATTTTGCCAGAGCATAGGATTTCGATGAGATTCGCAGACAGGAATAACCTGACGGAATTCGATATATATGGGGTGCTGACGTTAAATGGAGTGTCGAATCGATTCACCCATTCGATACATGCCAGCGCCGCGAGCATCGCAAATATAAGCGCCGCGTTTAATAGCGCAGCGGATATTCGTCATCGCATCGAGCTCAGCGATTAATCTCGAATCGATTCTCAAATTGAAATTCGAATTCCGTTTCGGTTGTCAGGTGTGGGCATGTGGAATAGTTTGTGTTGAAGTGTGATTGCATTCTACGGAGAGAGTGTAAAACGCAATTTATGTGAATTACGAGTAGGTGAATTAAAAATTAGACTAATTTTCAACTAAGATACAGTCCTACTTTAACTTATATAATTAACCTTTAAATGAAATACTTATATTATTATATACATTTCAAGATAAAACAATCGCCACTTGAAAGAATAAAACTCAAAACCAAAACGAAGAAAAGTTTGATCAATTTGCGAAAATTTTGACATTTCGACGCAATTTCAAAATTATTATTAAATTCGGTCTATAACTTTTATATCGGTTAAAACAGTAGAATACGGGTGCCATATGAAACATTTCATGCGCATGGAGAAGCATGTAGGTACAAATCGTTGTTTATTTATTGGCTGAAGGCTAAGGATTAATTGACATCTGCGTTGGCGGTTTGGTTAAGAGGTGTCTGCTGAACGTGAGATCCTACAGTTTGATTCCTTTCACGGACATAAATAGTTGAAGTAAGAAGTTAGCTAATTTAGTCACTTAAATTAGTTAGTACTTTAATTAGCTTACAATATTTCCGCGTGGATTTTTATCGGTGATCTACGCTTCACAAGTCAAATAATTGATTGCATTACCCACAATTATTGAAACAAACACTCAGTGACTGCCAAACAAAATTGATTGGCGCTAGATTTTAACAAAGTAACTCCAGCAATGGGTATTGCTCCACGTAATGTTTACCCTCATTTGGAAGTGGTCTAATGCTCGGAACAATAATCGTAATTACCAGCAAATTGAATGCTGGTGTGACAGCCTCAGGGCTCTAGTGATGACAAAGTACGCGGCGAGCTGCGAACCCTTAAGCTGAAAATAATAACAGCAGATTATAGCTATAGAAAGCTGTAAATTGTTGTTTACACATAATATTGTAATACGAAAATGATAGCAATGTGGTGTTGTTTTAATGTTGCCACAGAAGAATAATGACGAAGGTGGGTAATTTAATATGGAGCAGTTAGTTTATTATTGCCTGAGTGTTTAATTATATTTGCTTTTGACAATGTATAATATGCGAGAGATAATAAACAAGAATAAAAAATATGTAGTGTAGGTACTTAACGAAAAATAAGAACTTACGTAGCGGGCGCCCGTTGAATTCTTTTGTATAGAAAATATTGTAGCGACGAACATAGGAGCCTATCAATGCTCTTAAAAATTTTGCGAATGGATTTGGAAGCCGGTTATACATGGTGATGCAAAAATTGAATACTAAGCCAAAAGGGGGTCACTCAGGGGGTCATCATGAACGAGTTTTGTTCCACGACTTTGCGAAATTTCGAAATTGCAAAAACTGGATGACATGACACCACTTTCAGCTTAGTATATCAATTTTGCAACACCTGTATTACTAGATTATACAGGATAAAAAGAAAAAAAGATTGTATATATTTTAATAATAATATGATTAATAATAATTAAATATCAATTCAATGGAAAAATGCTATCATTCTGTCAAAAGCTAAACATTAAGTAAGGAGAAACAAAGGTTCCACCGCCCAGTACCTACTGCTACAGTATATAATCTACCGAATGCTAGCAATGATTGGAGGAAGGATTGAGGAGTTATCGGACGCGGATGCATAATTTATGACTTTCCGCTAACGGGGCCGAGATGGCCACAATACGCGATATAGCAGAGAGTATAGATTAAAGCCTTTGTTATTCAGGAATATTAAACCTTAGAATAGACAACGATAGATAGATACACAATTCTTTATTGCATACAAAAACAGAAATTACAACTGGAAATGCACAACATATTAGACGGTACAATTGGCGGCTTTATTACTGAGAGTAATTTCTTCCAGACTAGTATAGATAGTTTTTTTTTTAAATTTAATGCTGTCTTCCAACACTCTGTATGTGTAAATAAGCGCGGACTATATTAAGTTATTTATTACAGATACCTTCATATTTATCTTATTTATGCCAGTCACACACTTGTATCGTTATTACCTCGTTATCAGTACACACGCTTGAAGGCACTTGCAAACATTATATTCTTAGCACGTAATTATCTAGGGAAATGTTTAATAATATAAAACATGTAGGTACTTTTATACATAATATGATATAAAACGCATATATGTAAAACCCTAATATCTAGGTGGGGCAAAGTGTAAGAATTAATAGTATTTTTATTTTTGCTTCCCTATTTGTATGGCATATAGTTTTATCTCTATGTAAAATATGGTAGATAAAATTATGCAGCAGTACAGGAACAATATAGGCTGTATCGTATTTTTCCAGTACCGAGTCTTCTAATGGTTTACCCGACCGTACATCCTACCTCTTTGTATGAGAGCGCGAAAACAACCAGTCTGGACCACCTGTTGACGCCGTAGGCTATGCATGTTGTGTGAGATGTGCATGGATACTCATACATTTTCTTATATTTCTATGCTTGTATTATAAAATGGTGAAGTGTGTGGACTGTAGAGATTGTCGGTTGGTGATTGATTTTGTTGAAGGTTGTTCGGGTCTAGCGTGAAAATCCTGAATAGCCGAACGTATAATAAAGCAGAAATAGTATTTACCGTAATGGACTGGCTCTGTCAAACCTTTTTTCCATATATTTTTCACATTTGAGTTACTACGTTATATACAAATATGTGTATAAATGATGCTTGCTTAAAAATGGTAGGCAGTATTTCAGGGCCACCCTGACTTGTAAATTTTATGTAACATGTTTATGTTTATTAATTTTTTTTGTCTAGAATACAAAAACACATCATGCATATCTATACTCGGTGTTGCAAAAGTTGTATATTAATTTTATAAAAGTTGGTGACTCCCAAAACTTGTTCACAATGACCCCCTGAGTCACCCCCGTTCAACTTATTATACTACTTGTGCATCACTCTGTATACTAACATCCATACAATCATAGCTTATTTGCAGTTTCATACTTCCCCTGAGTTCCTACAGCAGTAACTCAGTAACTCATGCAATCTTAACGGTTGTAATAGGAACAAACAGTCCGAGCTGCCGTATTCCTACCAACAAAGCGTTTTTGAAGCAAAAGCTATTTGCAATACATTTTGCTGCGACCAACTGGTTTCTCCCTTCGATAACGTCAGATTGTCAATCGAATCGTACTATCGTGGTATGAACATCAAAATTGTATTTATGTTCGCGTGTAATAGAAAAAATTCGTAGGGCACTATTTTTTCGTTTTTCAATTGAAGCACTTTACATTTAAACTAAAATTAGGAAACAGGCTTACGTGTAGCTTTGGAATTGTAAAGTTGCCAGTAATACGGCAAATGGCTCTTTATACCGTTTACACAGAGTTCTCTTATCTGTGCATTAATGGCTACCTAGCCACTAAAAGCACGATTATCTGAGCCTATACAGAATCCAAAGTATAGAGGTGCGGTTTAGGGTTAACTACTGCTAAGTGTTAGGACTTGGTTTTATATTAGATATACTACTATGGTGCTAAAGTAAAACTAAGTAAAGGTGTATACTTAGTTTTTGTTTGTACACCATTAAAGTAAATCAGTTTCAAAATTCATATGAAAAACCAATCAACAAATCACCACTTTTTGGTGGATGACTAAAATTTTATGTTAAGATAGGATATAGATATAGTAAGCCGAAAGAGAGTGACTCAGGGGGTCATCCTGAACAACATTTGGAAATTCTCGAAAAAACAGTTTAATTCTGTAAAGAAACTTTGTTGGTCACGTGACTTGTTACTTTTATGAATTTAATGTGAGTTTTATTTTTACGAATTTTTATAAGTCGTAGAACACGTTTGACCGAATTAACCCCTCTGTCACCCTTTTTTGGCTTACTATTCCAGTTTTGCAACATCTATAATACTCTTAATAACAGAAGTCCACAGCCACTGCGGTCGCCTTTTGCCGAGGTTCAAAATTAAAAGTAGCACTCAGATAGAGATATCGGAGCCCTACATCGTGTTCCAGCTTAGCATTTATTGGAGCTATCTGTTTCTCAGGGTAATAAGATTAACGGCCCTTTTGGGAGATCACGGTAGGCTGGGGAGATTTCCATCAATTGGCTTTTATTTCAAATAGATTAAGTTTTATTGTTGATTGATTATTCCGGGAATATAAATTAAACGCATTTTATTTCATCCTCATAAATAGCGCGTAAATGTCAACTGATTGGACCGATGTCTTTAGCCAGTCAGGTAGCCGGTAGTGGATAAATGAGGAAGGTTGGGGTTAGATGTTTGTGCCGTTGCATCACTATCATGCATACGTAAAATAATAATAAAATTCAACCTTGTACAGGGTGTTGCAAAAAGTGTATACTAAGCCGAAACCTACCTACATGTGCAGTGTGGTACAATATCTAAGCCCGAAACTGAAATCAGAATTCCAAAATTCGCGAAAAAAAAACATCCTCCGTTGTAAAAAGTTACGTGACCAACAAAGTTTCTATGGTAAATGAATTATTTTTTTCGCGAATTTTTAAATTCCGATTTCAGTTTCGGGCTTAGATATACCATACTGCACATGTTTCGGCTTAGTATACTCTTTTTGCAACACCCTGTATTTATGGGTAACTAAATAGTTCTTACCACGAACCCAAATTCGTATCGTTCTGAGGTAACGTCAGTTTAACTATGACAGCGCAGCGTTGGCTACGTAAATTATGCCAGGCAACGAAGAAGGGTCTACGGTTTCAACTAGTACCTCTAGGTACTTTTTTATTTTTTTTATTGAATGACCTTCAATTAATTTAATCCAATAGGTACTTGATATTTAAATGAACTTTAAGATTGTATAGATTGGCGGTCGGGGTATAATTTTATCAGTTACTAAGCATAAGGTAGTGCTGAGTTTATATAGATTTGAAAATACCTCTATTATGCTCAAATTAATTTATACATCCCAATCTATCTATCTGTGTATGTAGATACATCACATCAGCTGTTTGATACCCAAATTTCAGGCTCTGCCTAGCTTGGGGTCGGATGGGCGTGTGCGAGATGTCCGCATATATATTCAACTTTTCGTTTACTTTTATATGCCTTGGCTCGGTCACAGATAAAATTCACGCCTGCTTGCAGTTAATTAAACACTTAGTTACTCACATTCGTATAAATGGCTTTCTAACGACCACATATTAATTATTCTGCTCACAATTTAGCATCTGGTCCCAACTGCTACAACAATCAGCTTGCTAATTGCTCTAGTTAGTATTGTCTAGGGTACCTAATAGTACCTAGGCAGTCTAGGCACTCAGGTATACTGAGCGCGCCTGTATTTATTTATTGTGATTAAACACAGGGTGTTATTAAAGGGAGAACTAGCAGAACTAGGGACGCCAAAACAGATCAATAGGACATAATTTTCAAGGTTGAAGTGGTTGGAAAAGACACGCTAGGTTTCATTTTAAATGGAGAACAAACCCACTTTTGTGGCAAAATTAGTACACAGTATTTACGGTTTTAGTTGGTAAAATTCTGATGAGTTGTTTAATGTACCTATGTACTCAAATATTGCAGACGTTGCCATAAAGCTAGCCTTTTCCTTTAATTTGGTGCTATTTTCACTGGAACCTCATCATTGCTCCCATCCCATAAGTATCTATACACTACGTATATATAATATTATGTACGGGTACAGTCGGGATCGTGTTAGTTCGTTAATTGAGACGGAGGTAATTAACTGGAGGCACGTGGGCCCGACGCCTGCGCAGGGAGAGCAGAGCTTTGTTGTCCGAGCAGGGTTCGCAAAACTGTCTAACAATGTTGAAATTTGTTTGGGGCAATATATTGGTATTTTTTTTACTATGTGACATCGACTTATGGTGACTTGGATAACAAAGTTAATGAAAATTAAATACATAGTTTGTCTCTTGCTCTCACAGTATAATGTCAGGAATGGAGGAAGAGGTCATAGATTTAATTTTGATTAACATTGTTGTGCAAGCCACCCTTAATAATAATATTAAGGTCCAAAAATAATTAAATATTTGGACTTACTCTGACGCGACAAAAAGGGTGATAGTTTGACGTATCTGCCACAAAATCGGGTCGGCTGAACTTAACTGATATGTTTGTTGTATGAGTAAGTACCCTTACTTCTTGAATGTAGGTACTAATTATCAGTAGATATACCTAGGTTCTATAAAATTAAATTACATACCATACCCTGTAAATTTACAAAAAATCCTTTTTATATGATTAGAGGGTATGTTTTTTTTTTCAATTAGCTAAGCATCAGAAAAGTTTAAATAACCGTCAAACATCCCGACCCTTAATAAGGACAAGGCTAGGAAGAAGAAGAAGAAGAAGCTTAGGATCATCCGAACAATGGTAATAACAAAGCACTTCTGCAGACCGTACCGGAAGACTTGCATTTCTTCGGCGCGCGTGGCTGTCGCGGTGTTTATGAAATACTATCTCCGCGGTCGTGCGGCTCTGCCAGCTGCCAGCAGTCGGAGAAACCGACCGAATACCTACCTGCTGCCCGATTGAAATAGCTAAACGATTTATTAGTTGCTATTGCGGCGGGGGGCACGAGGAGTACGGTTTTATTGAGGATTGACTTTTGTGGCGTTGGGTTTCATGGGTTTTTTACTTGTTTAAAATTGGAATAGCTTCAGGTTCAGGTTTAATACTTCATGACTAACTTACTAAAAAAATGGATATGTCAGGAATATTTTAGTGGTATGAAAAACACTCACTTTTGACTGAAGAAATTTAGAAATATGTGATTTTTTCTTCAACATGAATATTCCTTTTAAATATTCAAAATTACAAAAATGAACGTGATTCATTACTCAAATTTTAACAAGCACTGGCCACACAGAAAACTGTGATGAAAAATAAAACATTCCCACAGGAAATTCAAATAAAGAACATCGAGGCTGCGGTCGGTAAACTAGTTGCGAGTACTCACGTGTTCAAATTGACGTTATCTCGTCTGAATCGATTCGTTATCGCACTCGAATCGCGGTTCTCATTTGCCTCTGGATTTAAGATGTGTTCGAGACATGAATCGAATAGGCGAGCCGTGTGTGATGGTAAAATATGGCTGTTGGTTGTTTTATGATGTGCTCTAGAGGAGTTGCGTGAAAACTATTGCGTGGTTTGCTTTCAATAGAAACTGTGATTTCTGTTTTCAAATGTTGCATCTGTATGAATTGGATCCTAACGACACAAAATATTCTTTAAGCCATGATTTTCATCTACTTTTTCAGCGGCTACGTAATCCGAACAATGTAAAAAAAACATCTTCACTACATCCATCAGTCATACATTATTGTAATTTTGATTAAAATGGCTGTTTGTGTATTATGAATATTTATGTCCTATATTCGCTATTATTAGCGAGTATCAGTAGGTATCTCAGGTGCCAGTACATAATTAAAACATCAATCGTATTTTTTATCGTTACTTCCTTTTCATTATACTAAAATCTTTCTTATCAGGAATTTTGTTTACGTGTACATTAGGCTGCCGACAGTGGCTGAATGAGGAAAGCTGAGGACATAGTGGTGCTGTACTGCTTGGGAGAGGCCTGTATACATGTCCATTAGTAGATCATTACATCCTGATATTGATTCTGTTTATTGACATTAAAAACCCGTCGTGTGCTAATTTAATTTATTTATAACTGTAACAGTTTCCCACAAATAACCAGAATTATATCTTAAATCGATTTTAGAACCGATTAAATTAATTAACTGCATTAATTGAGGAACACATGCTCGATATTATTCGATTACGGCAACACTGGTCGTCTTAATTAATTTTCTGTTGGACAGCATCCACACATGTAGCGAGATAACTAGATATCGCTATCGCATCGAGATCGGAGCGTTATCTCGACGAGATCGCGCTCACATCGACCAGAATCCCGCCGCTCTGGAATTCATTCGCTTTCCATATTGAAATAACATACCAACGTTTAATTTTCATAGCAAACTGTCTAATACATATAGAAATGAAAACTGTTGCTATCTTAGATTGTATATATATTTACTGGTATAAATTAATGTTTTTATTCTGTTCGTTTTATTTTAGTATTTTAGCATCAGATAGATTATTTCTCTATTTGAGCTGCAAGTGTAAAGATAACTCTATAGCGATGAAAAGTTATCGATATGAGAACGTCAACACCTTTAACTTTATAGAATAGTGTAATAGCGTCTTAGCACGACTGTTAAGAGCCATTCCGTATCAGGGGAGTGCAATTTGAATATTTTATCAGTAGCCATTTTGAGCATAAACAAATAATTGAAGTGTGGATTATTGCGGCTTGCCATGCGAGAGCAGCGGTAATTCCTCGGCTGAACTCATTTCAATGTTTTCTTTTACATCCTAAAATCTAGTATAGCTTTTGGCTCGTTTCAAATCAGTTTCTCTGTTTTGGGTGCATCCTAGATACGAACGTCCAAACCTGGACATTTGGTCAATACGTGCGTTTAGGAATTTTATAATTTATTTTCGCGTTCCATTCACTAGGCAACATAATCTTCCGTTGATCTTATCATAGATCATACATCAGACGTTCGTCCCATACACATGTCTGTACCGCGACAGTTATTGATTTTCCCATGGTTATTATAATATATGATCTTTCTCCCATGCTCCTGATTCGAGATTAACTTGTAAGTCTTGGACCGATTGATTTCAATGCTATACGGACTTTTTGTTCCGAGATACGACGACGACGCATAGAGTTTACTCTTTACATGCAATGGGTAGGTATATAAAAATAGGTATATATTTTTTGGTTTACCCCAAATAAAACAATTATTTTGGACAGTTCATTATATCTATTCAAGCTAACATTAGGTCGGATTAAAAGTAACTAACTAGATGATAATGGCTCGGAAATATTCTACCTTTAATATACAGAGGTCAGGTAGAGGTTATTATTTTAGTATTTCTAGAAACATAAAACAACTGCAAATACCCAAGTTAGTCGCACTTGTAGATACTTAATGGCCAAATATCAAACACAGTGGCAATTCATGAACAAAAATTCAGGTTTTTAAACTTTTCTCGAAAATAAAACAAGCGTAAGTGACCACCTACTGATTTTTTAGTTTTCCGACACATAGCTATTAAGGACATAGTTACTGTATGAGTCGAATGGAGGTATGAGATATTGTGGCACCGGCTGCTTTAATGTGAAGCTGCTTCCTTTGATGTGCAGAAGTGATTGGCAATAAGTACTCGCCCTGACAAGCTTTAAAAGGATGCAAATAAACTTTTATTGATGGAATTAAGGTAGTTACCCGTTCAAACAATTTAAAAGGAAGTAGTTCAATTTATTTTCTGGCTATTTATAGACGTTGTGAATGAGTTTAGCTATGTGTTAAATTAATTGAATTGCACTTACTATATATTTAATTTAATAAGATAATCATGAAAAACAAGTTATAGTTTCGGACAATTAAGTTTATGCGAGATAAACTAAATGATCCTCACCTATACTTGAATAAGTAGATAAATTACAAGTCCAATCTTTTACGAATCATCTAAAAACTTCTAACAGTTATGGATCACCGATCAAGAATGGCCGTAAAACAGAAAACGCAATGCCGGCTCATGATATCGGGATACAGTCATATATGGAGTATCGTATAGTTTTATCACTTGTCTCCTATACAGCTTATTATGTTTTTTTCTCCGAAGGATAACGGACTTGGGCTAGATTCACACATAATTTTATGTTCTGTAATAGGTGTCGGGAATGCCGGCAAAACATTAGACTACATTGTATTTGTAAGTGAAATATTGTTTGTAATAGTTTCGATGTAAAGCTGATACTTACCCGATAGAGTATTTCAAAGAAAAAGAACAACCAAACGTATTCGATAAAATTGTTCTTATTTTGAAATTATAACTTGCGTTCGGATCGTTTTTATTTTTCATCGCATTTGATGGCAACTTGTAAAATGTCTCGCTGGCCAGTGCTGCTTTAGGTTTTTTCTGGCGTCGAGACCAATCGTCGCATAAGGCAATTACTAACTATTCCGGACTGCGATGAAGCTGTTCCAGGCACGTTAAAAAACTTGTAAATAATGTCCTCGTCTGTGACTAGTCATGAGCATTGCTTTGCCTCGAGGGGAATAAAAATAATTGTTTTAACATTACACAGATGCCGCAAACTTTTTGCGGAAACCTTCATGAAGTTAACTTAACGATCTGCCCACGTGGGGAAAATTTATTGGACAAGTTGGAGCAATTTATTTTATTTATTTAATTGGATCTTTGTGCAATAATATGATATTTGTCAAATAAATAAGGTAAGAGGCATTCATAAATGGTTAACCGCTGCCTACAAACCTCTGTAAATGTCGAACTGAATAATAGACCGTACAATAAATTTTGAGTCAACATTGAGATTTGTCGTATTTAATAATATTTTAACTTTAAAAGTGAATATACAATATTTGCTAAACTCATGACGTTCAGTCGAAGGCGCGTTATTCTTTTGCATCTAAGTTGTGAACCCTGAGGAAGTTATGTTATGAAGATGTTTTGAAATATGAAAAAAAAACACATTTCATTCGCTATCACTGGCCAATAACACGGCATCCCTATTGCCAATCATTTGAGCAATGCAATTCAAATTTGTGCAGTTTACAATGTGAATGTAAATGGTGGTCGCGGGTTTCACACCGTTTGAGGAAAATTTATTCATTGAGTCCCGCGCGTGCCGCGGCAGAGAGACTCTCATAATATTGGATTGCTTATTTGGAGCCTTAAATATAGACAAATGAGATCTTAGTGTGAGTAATGTTTTTAATGAATAATGATGGATGTATTCGTTATGAATTTAACCTCTAAAATGTTAGACCTACATCTCAGAAATATTTAGATTTAATTTTATTTCTGAACCCCGTTGCAGAAGCTCATCCATGTCGGAACCATGGTTGCTCATTTTTCAAACTCAAGGTGTTAGATTTAGTTTTATTCGCCTATGCTACCTGACAGAAGCTAACACTTATACTATGTATAGATTCGTACCTAAGTACGAAACACTAACCCCGATGATGTTTGTCCACTTGTATGAATTTCTATACAAAGAATACTGAATGCGATGCGTTCATTACCGAAAGGTGAACGCTTAACTTTAATCAAACATCTAGCACGGACTAGCACTCTAATCTAACCCAACAGGTACCAACACCAAGTCAATTATAAAGCCATTCAGTTCCGCAGTAGGTGTGATAGTGTATCTGACTGGCGCTCGCGGGCGGATGCTCTCAACATTACGGTAGTACGGGGCGCATTTAAGACGTGACAAGAGTTTTGCATCCCGCTCACTCACATCGCGCAGCCTCAAGAGCGAGCGCGACGGAGCAGTAGGTGTGATAGTGTAGCTGACTGGCGGATGCTCGCGACTACATCGTGCTGCTCCCGAGATAGCCTAATGGAATCAGTCACGTGAACACGTCTCGATGTGTTTTCGCAACCATGTTTAATAACATGCAATAATAATTGATTTAATTTTTATTGCACAATTTTGTGCTTAAGCAGGATTTTAGTTTTGTGAGGAATTAGAATTTATTTAGTTTTGTAGTTGTTGTTAAAGGATGTAGCCGCCACATACCACCGACGCATAGAATTGAGATAAAATTGTTAGTATAAGGTAAGACTCGTGCATAACTAAGGACAGTAAATAAAAAACATTTGATCCACAGTGAATAGTCTCCTTATATCTTTCCAGATATAAATATGGCAAATTGGTTAACCCCGACGTGATTGTCCTAGGTTCGTTGTTGTTGCTAGACCTACTGTGACTAGGAACAAAAACAAAGATTTAAAAATAATATCAACACAATAAAATCTTGATATACCTCCATCCTCCTTAAGTCAAAGTCACCACAAATCAGGGGATATTCCGTTAATGCCGTGTCACATTAACAGTTCTCAAGGACCGTCCCGAGGCGCTATCCTACGCTCTTCGTGGTTTGTGCCGCCCCGCGTGTGGTACCTTGACGACAGTTGGGCATCTTCAAATACAGCATATAGACTTTTACACATTGACCACGAAATGGTGAAGTGGTATGTCTGCTATGCTAAAGGTCCCGGGTTCGATACCAGGGCAGAGATTTGGTTATTTTTATTTTTGACTATGTACAATTTTCAAAACTACTAGAACAAAAGTTGTTGTGAATGACCCCCGAGTCACCCCCTTTCAGCTTAGTATGTATATCACTTTTGCAACACGTTGTATATTGTCTGAAGATATAGTACTGTTTCTGCAAGTCCCACACGACAATACCCTCAATCATCTGTGTTCGAGTCTAATGTCTTTACAACACAGCGAATACAATAAACCACCGCTCATGTTCAGAACTTATAGGCTTGGTGATAATTTTACTATTAATTTTGATGTTTGACACCGGGATAGAGTCACGAAAAGCTCTTTTCCATATGGAGTGGAGCTTTGTCAGTGATCTTCCTGTTGGCAGATCAAACCCTAGCAGGGACATTGAAAAGGTAATAAATCATGAAAAAAAAACTTGTTTTCGTTTGCGATTTGAGAGTTCGGCCGATATGTAAAGCTGCCCAGTATGTCGAGTACATACGCCGACGATAGGTTCACTGATAAAAATCCACCCTGTATATTTATTATGTATATAGCCCCGCTAGAGCTCTTGATCAATTGATACGGTTTTACATACATGGTTAATTTAATACTTTACATACATATTCGTGACCGTTATAAGACTTACGCCAAAGTATGCTACTCGAGGAACTTAAAATAATTAAAGGGACCAATAAAAATATTATAACTAGGTCTAGTTTAGGCACAACGATGTTGTTTATCAATGTATTGTTTATTACATACTTTATTTTATACAACGAAAAATGTTTATTTTATACAAAGAAGTTATCTGTAAGATTTAAGAGAGCGTATAAAGCAAAATATGTAAGACCTCTCTAACCACATAGCATAGCACCGTAACAGTTTCAGAGATAAACTACATTATCTTCCCAGATTGATAAACATCAGGTACAATATAATTTATCCACATCGATAGAAGAGACTAGAATATAGCGTGGGTGGTGTGGGACCGCACTAGACCCGATACGGCGCATATTTGAGAAATCCATAGATAATGTTCCACAGACAAGTGAAATCCGCGCATAGACACGACAGAATACTCTGTGGTATACTTCAGGACAAGACAGCGTCATATTTCCGCCTTTGTATTGTTCTTAATTCAAGAGGCGTAAGAGATAAATTTGAAAAGTAAGGGTGTATATCATTTAGTGGCCTTCACTGTACAATCCCTTTGGGTCAGACAGATTTCGTAGGTACTTTGAAGGGGACATCGGTATTGCATAGTTCTGTGAAATATTGACGGGATAGTTGGATATTTCTCGTCATAATGTGTACAATGGTACTGCAAAGTGCTCGATTAGATAATAAAGGCAAAGAAATCAGGAAAGCAGAACCAATTTCTATTGAGAATTTTCTAAGATCGTGATAATACCAAACCATTAGTACACCCAAATATGCGCGTATTAAAATACCGATTCACGGGTAGAGCGCATTTTATTACAAAGGAAAATGTACTCTATTTTGAAACAATTCTATTGTTTAAGAAAACAAGTGAAATATGCTGAATTGTTCAACAGCATAGCGTCCAGAAATTCTAGACCAGATTCAATAGCCTACATGTTTGGTCCAAGTTATAGCAGTAGAGGATTTGTTATAACTTAAATGTTGGAGCGTTAGTCCAGTATCTTGGTTGATAAACCTTAAATTTGAATGTGTGAATATGTTTGTGTGGAGGGTGTCATTATGATTTTAATGTCCTAGAACGTAGGTGTATTTGTGAACCGATTGGATACACCATAAACTCAAACTAAGCTGAATTTTGTTCTTATTCTACTCATTTATATCGTTATTATCACTGGAAACCGAACATAAAAAATATAAATTTGCTAGCACAAAACAAGTAGATAGTTACATAAAATTTAATCATAAGAACCATAATAATATTATAAAAACACTACAGGAAAGCATAATATTAAAAACAATGGCATCCGCTTCCTCTTCCACCCGCGCCATAGACAAACCCAACATAGCAACTTGTCACGGCAGGATGGTCGTTAATCTTGGGAAATTGCATGTGATTATGTGTATTGTCCGCCTTATTGCCGACTCGACTCCATGCTGGGCATTCTTTGCCTATTGTACGTTGCCGTTTAAAAGTATTGTTAGTTAAGGCTTCTGGGGTTTCGTGTGTAGTTTCATGTTTCGTGATCAGTTACCAGGCGTTTAGTAACGTATGTAACTTGTAGTACTCGTAAAGTTATTTACGCACAACACATGATATGGAATTAGATTAAAATAGGTATTACATCCATTTGATTCCATTTAGTCCATTCGGTCTGATTGTCTTCTATTCTATTGAATGGGTCTCATGGACATAAATAGTAATTTTAAATCTCATAAGCAAGTATTTATTTGCAATGAGACTGTAAGTGCTACTTCGAAATAAGACATATAAAATATAGTAAGTACCTATATGTATATGTTTTTTGGAAGAAAGAAGGAGGCATTAACAATAAGCACTGTCCCGGTCTGTAAGAAAAGAAATGATATTACTTCATAAGAAGTTTTTTACCACGTTATAATAACTGCACACCTTCCGTAAAAAGCATTTATATTTCCAAGCGAAGCCCACTTAGCGGCGCCAGACGGGTAAAAACCACCGTAAATATTTATGATACAAAAACCCGTCAATTTTCCAACCTCCCAGTGTATATCATTCAACAAAAACGAATCAATTTTACGATAATGACGCCAGCGACTGTGATAGTGGCAAGTGTGTGAGCTGTCAACGTTGATCGATCACGAGCAGCAAACATACTGAATGAGGTCCACGAGAGGACAGTGGGGTGCTCAATCCTATTGTCGGCTGGAGATCCAAAGTCGATCTAGGTGTCAAGTTGCTTGTTATCAAGACATGCATAGTTCCAATACTTGATTATGGAATCGTCCAGCTCCTGCCAAGAATCAGCCGAACCAACCTAAATAAGCTCGAAGCAACCTTGAGAACCGCCTATAAAAATGCCGCCCAAATGCCTCGCTGTCTAGACAGCAAAATAGTCTGGGAGATGCTTGACGAAGACCCGTGGCACATCCGTGTATTGGATCTTCACAACGAGGTCCTCGCCAAGGTACAGTGTGCTGAAATCGAGGGCCTAACTGACGTCGGAGCTACCTACACGCGACGCAATCAACACAACCCGATGATGCCAACCAGCAGGCTCCGGGGTGACTCCGTGCCGCAGATAACCAGACACGAGAGGCTAAAGCCACCTAGCAAACGGTCGGCCCCTCCACGCCACTGGTGCCTGTAAACTCGAACGTCGAACATTATAAATAGGACTACTGTGTACCACCTGGTATAAGTATGTGAGCTCCTACACTACACACCTCATTACCGAAAAATAAAGGTAATGAGTGAATTAGTAATGTCTAAGCGAAACAGATCCCACCAAGGACAAAATTTGTAAGCGCACACCTCCACTAGGGAGACATAAGAGTGTATCAAAATTATAAACAATAAAAATATTTCTATTCTATTCTATTCTATTCTATTCTATTAGGACAGTGGGGTTATCGCGAAGTCAAAGGAACTAACATTTACGAAGTTATTACTGTCAAATTCAATCCATTTTGAACCCGAAATCGTTGTGTACCGAAGCGCCACCTCCGCGCCCTTTCGGCTTACCTGTATGTGTAGGTACACAAGCACAAGATTTGGGTCTTATTTTTAACTTTTTCCTCAATTATAATAAATAACGATGCAATTATTCGTGGTGGCATCATAGTTTACGTATAAAATATTATAACAAGTTAATAAATTTTTACTAGCTATAAAAAAGCCACGTAATTTTTTCGTAAGTAATATTTAGCGTGCCCGAAGCCATTAATAAGAGATGGCTACTGGTGGTAAACCAGCCGCCGGTAGCAGAAAAATACTCACTTGCCAATAACAAAAAAGTTTATTAACATAAGTTCAAAACTATTTTTTGTAATTGCTCGTTAACGTTAATTACATTAAAAGTTAATTATAACATGATCATCATCATTGACAAGCCTTCGTTACTAATAGGCTCGTTTCAGTCGCCAGCCTTCGTATAACTTATATCAGATGCTCTGGATCTGACTTCATATTTAAAGGTTATATTTATTAAAGAGACTTTTAGACTGAAATTAAAAACGATGCTTATATTGAATAACCTTAGATGTTCAAGGCAGATTATAGTCACTTCTATTAAAATATATAAAATATACTCACGAGCAATGAAAAAGTTTCACTAACAAAATGTCGACACCAAAATGAAAACATTTCATTAAAATGGACAACATTTCATTTTCTTTACCCTATATTTTTATTAGCTATTCGGAAAGGTTATAAAAAATTAGAGGACTCGTATTTTTTTATTTTAATATACATTAATTTTTGTGGGTGCAGCAATGCACCTCTGCCTACCCCGCAAGGGAGTACATTAGTACAAGGCGTGAGTGCGTGTTTTTTTTTTTTATTTTTTTTTATTAATTTTTGCATGTTATTTTTAACTTTAAAGTTAATTATTTTAAAACCGGAAGTGACATCACATATTAGGCTCAATTTTTATTTTTGTCTATTGCCTTAGTCTCGAAAAAAAACATAAATGACACTGACAAGTGACATTTAAACTTTGTTTACATGCCAACCAACAAATGGGTCATTTTCAAATGACATTGATATTTCTGATGATACAAAGTAGGTACTTATCATGTAAAACAATTAGCAGAAGCATTTTTTCAGCTGTGTAGGCGGTAGCATGCTCTGGGACATATTAAATAGAGGTCATCTCTTAATAAGTACTAACCATTTTATATGATAAATTAAAAAAATTGTCAGAAAGTGTCCGAACAGAATTTATGAAAATGACCCAAATAAACAACAACGACTCGATAAAACGTCAACGTCAATCAAAAATGAAAGTGACAGTTACTTTGTTTTTAAATCTATAGGCTATGATCATCAAAATGCATCGCACCTGATACATGACGTCATCAGCACTTTTTTACTATTTTATGATTTTCTCGAAAATGATAAATCCAAAAAATACAAAAACATTTTTTTTATGGCCTTTAGAGCTAAATCTCGAAATGATTTTCGATTTATAGCAGCTTTAGTTTTTTGAAATGTTGTCCATCTGATCAAAACATTTATGTTTTTAGTTGGTAATATTCTGATCCGCTGTTGAATGAACCTACTAGTGTTTACCGTTCAGAAGTAATTTGGTTCGATTGTCACTGAAACTGTTTTATTGCTCATTAATGTAGGTAATCAAAACAGTTATAATTCATGATTTCATTATCATTAACATGTTATCCCATAAAACATTACCTAGAGCATAAACGAACCGCGCAGGTAAGTAAACTTTATTCATAACTAAGAACGTCATATTTCATACATCTCCGCGCTAGGCGTCCAACTAGCACGATACCATGTGACTTGACAGACAACTTGTACTTTCGTACCCTATTATTTACTCTATTTCCATGTATAGGTTCCTGCTGACATAAATCACGGACAACCTGCCAGAACCCATTAGATTTACCTGTGTACACACGGACATTATAATTCTAATCTACATGCGCTGGGGCCGGGGACGGCACGGCACTTAAAAGCATGCTTTTTGCATGTTTATACATAGGTAATAAATGTAGTTATATAACGTATCAGTAGCAACTCTGCCTTGTCATATGTAGAGTTAATTACATAGATATTTTGTAAGAATGGACAAAGACCTTAGCGTCAATTAAGAGAATATTAGTGTGAGTTTTACAGTGCATCTATAAAGACATATTAACGGAAATGTGGGTACTAACTAATTATTGAAGAGAGTTTTCATCTGTTCAAAACAGGTCATCCGTCGGTTTTTGATTAATTTAACATTAAGTAAATAACTGACAATGATAAAAGGCTGCAAAATCCCTCTCTTTCTTTTCATGACTTCATAGATGTATTTTACGTGCATATTTTGATAACCATTTCGTTGGCATTTCTTTCTAGTTCAGGATTCAAAAGCCATATTAGTAAAATGGCGTGTATACGTACGACTTAGGAAAAGCGGACGGACGGTCCATATTTTCATTAGTTAGAAACTGGAAGGATTAATTGCAAGAGCGAACACGCATCACATGAATATGTAAAATGAATATTGGATATAAAATATGGTGGACACAACCTGCCGTGGAGATGCGTCCAATTATAGAATTCCTGACTTGCCGTGTTTTAGAAACTAGTGGCTGCGCGCCTGGGTTTGCTTAAATCAATGCGGTAAAACAACAAAAAATATTAATAGAGTGATTAACATTTTTTTCCCCGATTAACTAATTTAGCTTTCCATTATTGGGTCTTCAATGTGTACGAAATATTACAATATTAGGCCTATCATAACTCGGCCGGAATGAAAAAAAAATGTTGAAGAAATTGACAGAGTATACTTGTAAATTCACAGAAAACCAAATGCTTTATTTAAGATTGGTACTTATCTATATAGTAGGGAACACGGTACATATCTATCTTTCACTTCTACACTTGAGAACGTAAATTTAAATAGACGTAATAAAGGAAAATTTAATCAAGTGGGAGCATGCATTTACTTATTTCTACAAAATCATTCATAAAAAACCTCATAATGACGTATAAAACTGGAATACACTGAGATTACAAACGAACAGACTTAAAGTTAGAGTTCCTATGTACGGCAGATCACCGGGATATATTTGATGTCCCCTTAATAGTCACCGTAAACTATTCCGAACAAATTGCATTCAGATTTATGACGAAATAATTAATTGTAGCTTTATAGAGAACTGTTAAACTGAAAACTACGGTTTTGTGTGGCCTTGTCTATTGTTGATATTGATATACAGGAGGTTGCAAAGTGGTATATTAAGCTCAAATAAAAACAAATAATTATTAAGCTAAAATAAAAACAGCAAAGTTTGTGCAAGATAATGCCCAAAACAACCCCTTTTATTACCCCGTACAAACGCTAACAAACGTATTCAGACTGTACGAGCAACGTACGTACATTTCTCAAGTAGGTCGCACCGTCATCATTTACTTCCACGCGCAACATTTTAGTTATTCATAAATTCAGTAATTTTACAGCATTCAATCCGGGCGGTTTTCTTTATCACTCTATAGAGTCTATCATCCCCATTTATCAATTATGAGTAATTGATAAATGGGGATGATAGGGAAAGAACAAAAAATATGTAGGGGTGAGCCCCTACATATTTTTTGGTCCTTCGAGCCGGATGCGAACCAGCGACCTATGGAGTTTCAGGGTAAAAGGGGTTTTTAGTTTTAGTAAGTTATGAAACTGGAACTTTTTCATGTCTGCGAGTGTATTTTATCATTGCAGCTCTACGCAAACATTATACAAAACAAAACTCAATAAGTACATTTATATCTTTTTTGTACGTACCTACCTACTCATACTCATATTACGCAATTGCATTTCATTGTAAATCTGTGAATAAATTAAAACTGTATATTTTTAAAACTTATTTAAAAATATATTTGGTCCATTGTATAGAGATGGAACCTGTCAATTAAGATGAGTCTCACATAGCTCAAAGTCTTAAATTCTAGACCAAAAGGTAGCCCATCACATTCCATCACACAACCTTCATACAACACACACTGCACAATATCTCCGCCACCGACTACAAAGCAAATTATAATAATACCCTTCGTACATTCTCCCGCGCATCATTTCAAACCTACCATCTTAGTCATACCATTGTTGCATTGAAAATTCAATCTTGCTACCACAACGTAAGATTCGTAGTAGTTTGAAACCATTGTTCAACCATTGCAGTAGGTAAGTGTGACACTACCGTATTCGAGCCCACAATATCATAGACCATTTTAAAAGGACCTTAAACTCAGTGAGCTAAGGTCGCTTCTACTGTGTTGAGATGGAGTAAGAATAAGTTTGCAAATCTGTAATTTACTCCTTTCTAAGATATAATTATAGCTGTCGGAGGAGCCATATTGTTCGGAGCTGCCTGCAAAGTTAATTATTGTCCTTCACCTTGGAATAATGGATGAAAGGAGATAAGACACTTTCACTAATATACAATATTTTTGTAGGAGTGCCGAAATATTAAAAAGTACTTACTTTAGTAATTTATGATAAATGCTTAGCAATTTAGGAACTTGGTATTCATTAAAACATCTCACTCTCACACGAACAAGAATGATTCCTGATTTTTTTTAAATAAGTTAATGCAATTAATAAAAATAATGCTCGTACAGCTAAAAAGACATTATTTAAAACTACACGTAACATGTATATTTTACCAAATAGATTTTACCGTAATGTCCGTTCTACTTGTATTCATTGTTCGGATCCCAAGCTCACTACTGAAGGAGCGAACAAGAGCGAACCGTTACTTAAAATTATATAAGTAATTTAATGGCCGTAGAAAATTGAAATTTAATTGCGATTACCGCCGTATATTTAACATACAAGGCTAGCGTAGGCTTTTATGATAGATGCAATATCACACTCACGGGCAATGAAAAGGTTCCACTGAAGAAAACACCAAATTACTCCTAAACGGAAAAAGCTAGTTTTATGACGCCTTCTGCAACATTGAAGTACATTTAACAGAGCATCAGGATATGAACCACTAAAAACAATCATATTTTGTTCAAATTTTAAATTAAATGTTTGGAAAAATTGGGGTCGTTTTATGTCGGCTTTTTGTGAGTGGAACGATTGCATTGCCCGTAGTGTAGTATACCTTGCTCTAAGGCCTCTACGTGCAACTGACACGATGCATGGTACGAACTTTGCTTCTAAAACTAGAAGTCATGGGTTCAATCAAACTTGTGGCTAAGTAGTAGGTAATTTAAAGGCAGCGAATCATTTTGTAGTTAGGTAAATATGATGTGATGATATTATTATTTTGATACAGTAAAAGTTGCCTCTCGGCATAAAATGAATGGTACAATAATTATGGTCAAACTTTAAATCTCAGCTTACAGTTATATATTACTTCGTTGTAACTTCAAAACATACCATAATGATGATACCAGCGCAACAAATCAATTAAGTCCGCACAAATAATTAAGCCATAATACCAAGAGAGCTTCCAACAATCAGATAGTTCTTCCAAATTGGATAGAGCAAGTCGCAGTGGCACAAAAGGCGTTCCTTTACACGCACTGTCCCGATTTACATAAAGGACAATACTAATAAGACAAGAGCATAGCTCCTGACTGCAACGGAACGCGATGACAGCTTACACAGCCGCAGCAGACGATTATTTTACCACCATAGACGACCGAATTGTGCAGTGGTTAGTGATCCTGACTGCTATGCTGAAGGTCCCAGGTTCTATCCCCGACCGGAGCAGATATTTGTTTAAAGATAGATATCACTATGGTCTTTGTGGGTATTGGTTGTTAATACATACATGTGTATGTAATAATGTACATAAATTCAGATTCAATGTCCCTTTTGGGCTAAACTGAGTTAACAGTCAATCTAGATCGTTTAGCGTCGGATCACCGTGTATTGCGGGGTGCGCGGGGGCGGGCGCGGGGTGCGCAGGCGCATATCTGATGCAGATTTGACTGATGCAGTCACGAGCACGATCTGGCACGCGCTTACTGTGTCGTTCTTATGCATTTTACGGGCTTTTCCTATCGGCTCTGATGCTCTGTATACCGATGTATATGTATGATATGCTTATGTCAAATTTTAAAATAATTTTGCGAAGTGATCTTGTTATTTGTTAGATCTTGCAGGGCAAATTAGAATCATAATGTACCTAACTATAATGCAAAGCTACACAGACGAACACCAAATATTTGCATTGCATTATCTAGCTTGCAGATACATGGCCCGTTTTTATGCTCGGCCGGACTCAATATATCATTGACCGGCAGACCCAGAACTGTCACTAGAACCTAATGACTGCGATTAGGTAAAACGTCGCGCGCGCAAATTAATATCAGTTCAAAGTTCCAGCCCTAGACGGAGGCTGCGGCGGAAGCGCCCGCGCCGCCACACGAGGCTCTCGTTAACATCGCCTTATGGCTGCTGGCCAACAGACCACCTCATAATTAAGCCCATAACGGGCCCAACCTGTCCTACGATTTTGAATGACAAAATTGCTGCGACGGAAGATCAGCTTGACGGATGGTGTAATTGAGCATTGAAATATTATCCGTGGCCCGCGGCCGCGACTAACGATGTCCCTCGAACCCCAGTTTTTTGCGCGAAAAAAACAAACCGTTCCAATTTCAAACCGCACCGCGTTGTAACAATGATTGCGCGGGAGTGTCGAGATTACTGTGATTGGCCGCGCGCCGCGGGGAGGGGGGTAATAAAGGCGCTAACGGATGTAGTGAGACTTGTAACTGGCGGAATGTCCAACTTTTTTCCGCGCAATTGCTGCCTGGAAACCTCGCGGAGTCGATTGCACACACGCTTCTGGCTGGTTATGATAGGAAAAAAAAACTTCTGCTTACATAGTTGCGGGCGATCTGGTATCCGGCGAATATGATTTCGATCGACGCGTGAGAAGCGAGTCGTATTTGAGTAATGAAGACAGATGCGGCAGAACGCGCGCGGTTCGTTCTGCGTTCACGGCTGATGTTGAGATATTGAAATGTGGGCTGCGGTCTCAGCCGGGAGCGCCGGAACATATTTGTTAGCGTTAGGTGTGACGGAACAAATTACCCTTCTAGTGCCAACATAAAACTTATTGCTAAACCTACAGCTGCGGTAAGGTTGCAGAAAATTGAATTACCGATTTTTAGATCCAAAGTTGTGTTATAACGAGTATTTTATGTATTTTTTAATACTCATATCATATCAACAAGTTGAAGATTGCCCATTTACAAAGGCAAATATGTTGTTATTATAATAATATGTAGTACTTACCTATAAATTAAAATACCCATAAACATTATTATGCTAATATATTATTTTAGATGAAATTATGTAAAGCTTATATTCTACACGAATCATAAAGGTACATACAGCGTGTCGCAAATTCCAAACAGCTGTCCTATAATTGAGTGAAGTTATGACATCTTCGTCAAGCCAATTACTATACTTGTCATGCCATAATCAGGCCTATTCACATCTTTTCATAATCATATTGAAGGCTTTGAAGCCTAGGCATTAAGCTCTGAGCCCTAGGCTGGTTGTGAGACTTCAACAAAGTCCGATGTCGAAATAATGTCCGATGACAGCGGACACTGGTGAAGCCATATTTTATCCGCGTTATTACTTTTGTAACTTATAATTTTTTTAACCTAAAATAATAAAATAAAAAATAATTTAGTTACAACGATTAAAAGTTGGAAAAGCTACGTAGCAATTATTTTTGAATTACAAATTTTATAAAATTAATTTAACTATTTATAAGCAATTTTTGTGCACCCCAGATATCATCTTCTAAGCTAATTTAAAAACTCCAGCTGTCCAATTTCGACGCACCATAATGATATTTACAACTAGACTTTAATGGTTCTTGTTTAAGTAAATAAATACACCTCTCAGACTTAATGCTTATTATGCGTCAGTGGCGGCAACCTAGTGTATAAAATTGTGAAGGACGATGACATTTTGTGACACCTCTATGTCGTCGATGATACAGGGTGAGTAAATTATTGCTCGCTAACGAGTGTCCGCCGACACACAGGGGGCTCCGGACAGGTGCTGATGATGTGCTAAAATACGATGGATATAAATGATAGCTAATGCTTCTAAAGATGATAAAAGTGTCCCCGTCACCGGCTCTAGATACTCGTGACAACCGCGCGTAAACTGGACAGATATTGTACTGTCACAATATTGTCAACACTTACTGCGACGATATTTATGATAACTGACAACTTTTTTTTTGTACTTAATATTAGGTTATGTAACATTAAATGCAAATTGTGTCCAATTATACGATGTTATTGGTTTCAGTCAACTCACAAACATACAATCTGCTAAATTTAACTTTTTGCTAACAAAAAACACTTTTAATATATTTTTAACCCTTTAGCTGTCACATGGCATAATGCGTCACTTCACCACGCGTCATCATGACGCATAAATCATGACGCAACGATGACAGCGGCGTCAGTGGCTAACGAGCTGACGCGCGTGACGCCGCACTTTCCAACCGACTGGCGAGGATAATCCTTTAACTGGTGCAAAACTTTAAATATTTCAGTGGTTTCGGACCTTAAGTTAATATAGTATAAAGTTCAAAATATGGCCGTATTTTGACTAGGTACTTGGTAAAAGGGATAATCGGCCGCTGAGACTGCAAATCCAGGACAAGATTTGCAAAGTTTATACAATACTTGCAAATACATTGTAAATGTGTTGTGATGCCGGAACCATTCAACTTATGTCCATCACTTTAAAAAAACTACTTCAGGCCCTTTTATTTAATTGCGGCAAAGGCAAATTTTCACGAAAAAAATATTGCTTGAAGCAAATCAAGGGCCACGACTTGAGCTTTTAGGTATTATGTGCTAGCTTCTAGTCTATTGAATCATTGATCTTGCAGTTTGGATTGTATTTATATCCCGCGTTCTCGTAAAATTTACAAAATATGTATTTTCCATGAATAATTAATCCGTTTTCGCTACATATGTACAGCACTAGTGAGGCACTATGAATGCCACTAGTTTGCAGATTTGACACCTATTTCGGATCCATAATCATCTGACGGTTCATTTTTATGATAAAAATCATCTGATACAACAACAAAACTACCAACTTATGTAAAAAGTGGAAAGAACCTCCCGTACACCGTAGCATCAACATAAACCAGGCCTGCTCGTGCCTCGGATCAATTAACTACACAGTAATTACCAATATGGCCACTGATGATCATTGTGCATCGGAGAGCATCGCCTTAACTCGACTAATGAATCGGTCTATTATCGATCCGACTCGATTCGATCAATTAAGGGCTGAATCGATAAATCACGACGCGACACGACGTGGATGGCAGTCGCCCTAATAAAGAAATGGAAGGTTATTAGCCATCTCTTTTTTAAAGGTATCGCAGTTGTCAATAATATACGGATCGCATCCTACAGCTGACCCTCTAGTGCGGGTTTTGCTATTTATGAAAACGAAAAAAGTTGACGTTTTCTTCTATCATATGCATATGTCGCAGTAAGATAGTTATAGCCGTAATATAGTTATATCCCTAGGGATATGATTATATACCGGAACATAGTTATACGAAACCGATTCATTACTATCTCACTAGGGATATAGTTATAAAACGGACCAAGTTTAGTGATATAGTTATATTACTAAATTAAGTTTAGTGAAATAGCTATTTGAGTGAAACCAATATCTCACCTTACTTGATAAGAAATAAAGATATCTCAAAACTGTTGATTACTTTAAAAAGATTTGTTTGATTAGTTTTAATTGTACTTATTGTTAATGCCTTAAATTCCAAAAATATGATCGTTTCTATCTTACTGCGACATATTTATAACACTGAACTTAATCTAGTAATATAACTATATCACTAAACTTGGTCCGTTTTATAACAATATCCCTAGTGAGATAGTAATGAATCGCTTTCTTATAACTATGTCCCGGTATATAATCATATCCCTAGGGATATAACTATATTACGGCTATAACTATCTTACTGCGACACATACATTATCTGTCAAAAGTTTTCATTAGAAGCGCCACTTAGTATGCGAGAAAACGTAAACTTTTATAGTTATCGACAAACTATCAAACCTGTACTAAACCGCCTGTATATTTACAACTAAGTATAATTTTACGCGTCGTAGCAAAATAGATGACTGGTTATTTGTAACAAAATAGTCATGGTATCAATAGCCTAGGACTAACACTATTTACGGTTAGTTTTCCATCTAAAGACTGTTTAGAGTATTTTTACCTTAAAAATAAGGTAAAGTATCAGCCAGTAGTCATCGTATATTATTTAAGAAGGTATTTAATTCTGTTACAGAATCTATTTAAGTGCTGAATTAAATAAAGTATTTGTATTGTTTATGTTTTAAACAAACAGCAGGTGAAATAAACACCTGTCTATTAAGTTTTTTTACAATTTGATCAGATACGCAGTTGTAACGACGTGACTATTAGACAGACATGCCGCTACGCAAAAACGGGGTCAAGTACGTAGTAAGTGTTGTTACTTGTTACTCTTCTTACCTAACGATAGAAATAAGTTGTACGTATCATCATCATCATCAGTCATCAGTTCATATCATTTTCTACTGGCAAAATTTATAGTTCAACATAAAAAAACCTTCAGAATCGAAATCAATGGGGAGAAAAAGTAATTACCTACATATAGCTTTAGGCGACTGTACCCGATTCTTTAGTTCTAATATTAATATTATAGGTAGTTCTCCATCTGTAAAATCCTATAAATAAATAACAAACACAACGATCACACATCGCATCTCCATATCTCTACAATATCTGCAACACAAACAGTTTGTCAAGGCGGTGGACGCTTCCTGTAAGTTGCCGGCAGAGGGCGCTAGGAGCGGCCAGATTATGCACATCTGCATATCAGCGATTGTTATCGGCAACTATCCAGATCGAATATGTAGCATCGAGCCGAGAATCGGGTGACCACGATTCGTTGGAACTTCGTTTTATTTATTTAAAAAAACATGAAACTTAAAAAGTTTAGAGATATTTTCTTGTTGTGCAAAACTTAAGATACGAGCCCGTCGTCTTTTTTGAATTTTCGCGGATACGCATCATTTCATAGAAATGAAATAAAAGCCTACGAACGAGAGATGACGAACAGAAAAGCGTAGCATTCGACTGATGACCACAAGGACTTGACCGACTGGATGAGGAAGGCCGAAGGTACTGCAGTGAACGGGCTGATGATGATGATGGTAGCCCATCAACTTATTCTCTTGTTCAATATTTCCGAACTTCTCAGTTTCAGTGGCTGTACAAATTATGCCTCTCACCGGTGTTGCGGAGACATAAACAGAATATATTGTGTGTTAATGTATTCATGTATGAATTGTTAACGTAGCATTCGTGAGTAATTGGCTGTTCGGCTTCCGCGCTCATACTCGGCGCGTAGGCTGCGCTTGATCAGCTGAATCAACTTTGATTGTAAGTAATTTCTACATAGTATAGATTATATTTAGTTGTTTCGTTCTGCAGTCTGAGTCTGTATTTAATAAGTTAAAATTTAGATTTTTATAAACGTTTGAAGTAAAAGGCTATGTTCAGTACCTAGGTCTATTATTTTTTGTCTTGTTTGTGTAATGGTCACAAAAACAAGAGTTTGTGATCGTAATGTGATAGCCAGTCACATAAGTTACTGACTGCCCTATGCCCTTAGGTGCAAGCAGACAACAGAGTGACTAGGCAAGGTCATTTCGTACACCCTATAATCTTTTGTTAACTGATTTTGTTATAATGTATTGCACGAAAATTATTTACGATAATAATTATATTATACGATAATTATTATTATAAGTTGAATTAAGAATGATTCACAATATTATCAATGAGCTCAATGACAAATAAAATATTCACCTCATTACGCGAATACACGCCCACTACTGCGCCATATTTTTCATACAAAAGACATCAACGCGGAGCTTCAATGTAAGTTCGTTTTTTTTCTATCTTCGTTTTTACGAAATTATGATAATTTTAAAAGCTTAATTTCCTGATTTTTAAGTATTTTGAAACAAGAAGACTTGCAAATTTTTAATTTTATTATGTAAACATAAAAAAAAACACGCACTCACGCCTTGTACTAATGTACTCCCTTGCGGGGTAGGCAGAGGTGCATCTCTGGAGAAAAGTGGGTGTAAACATAACTCAACTATTATCGTTAAAAAAATTGATTGTCTAACTCAACTTGTAATTGGGTTTTATTATATTTTATTCTGCATATCTAGCATAACGTTTAAAAGGAAAAAAAATATACAAATAAGTAAATATCTAAAATTCTGAACTTGTTTTTATTTACTTTGTAAACTTAGAGGAGAGAAATTCCGTAAACTTCATCTGAACCGAGAGATGAAGGCATAAACATTGCTTATTATGTAAAAATATTCAAATTAGTATAATCTGACAAGGCATATCCGAGCATTTGCAGGTTCCGTATGAATGAATCAGAATTCTAAATACCCCTTTTACATCTAAATAGGAATGTTTGGAACTAATCAAATTCATTAGGAGTCATTTGCGAGGTGGCTGGATTGCGGGGACCCTCGGCTTGAAATGTGTCGTGGGAAGACATAAGTAGTAGGCTATACGACATAGTAGTATAGGATACTACGGCTCGCGAAGTATCTATCATGTTAATAAAAATATACAGCGAAAAGCGGGTGACTCGTTTGGGGTATAAAGTGGCTAGATTTGACGGCTGAATCGTGTAGTGGTTAGTGACCCTGACTGCTATGCCGAAGGTCCCGGGTTCGATTCCCGGCTGGGGCAGATATTTGTTTAAAGACAAATATTTGTACTCGGGTCTTGGGTGTTGATATTTATATTTAGTATGTATCTATATATGTATTTGTGTAGATATATCAGCTGTCCGACACCCATAACATACGTTCTGCCAAGCTTGGGGTTGGATGGCCGTGTGAGATGCCCCCATATATTTATGATTTATTTATGCGAGTCATCTCTGACTACCCCTTCGGGGATTACAGTCATAAGTATTAATGTTCGTATGATAACTAATAAATCAAACCTAGGCATTATTTAACTGCAAGTACCTACAGGTATAACCTTAACTTGTAAAGCAATTGATTTAATTTACAATTTAATCTGTGTCTAGTTCACACCCATTCCGATTGACACTATATTTCATAGCAAAATCAAATTGTCAATCTCGTTTGACACTTTGCTATAAAAACGACAATCCTGTGTGCATACTAAAATATTTTTTGCGAATTAAACTGACAAGTTGTTTTACAAATGTATACTGTTTACTTTATTTTAATAAACGAACTACTTACTTATAAATAAATAGTGTTAATGAAATATGTAGAGCCTTATGAAGTACTATGCCTACCTACTTCACATTTTTCTGTATTATCTATCTATTACAATTATATAGCCAATATCGATTTAACTGGTTTTTTTTTAATAATTTATAAATACAACTTATAATAAACCTATAATAGCACAATTTCGATTCATCTCGTACCGTCAACGCAATCCATAAATTCTGAACGGAAAAAATCATAACTCTGTTTTATCAACGTAAAGAAAACCGCACCGCTTGTCCAACCACTCCAGAAGTATGAAACACGAGTCTAAGAACCAAAAACTAGTGGATAAATATTAATGGGGTATAAAGTGGCTGGATTTATGTGAGATCATTAGTTTTATTGTCTTGAATTGACTTGAATGGAGTGCGAGAGGCAGCGTTAGGGTTCCGCAGTGTCCGCGCGATGTGGGGAAGTGAATGTTTTGTCATTTTGGGTACAACATACAAAGTGAATACAATCGTATTATATACTTTTTATGTTGTAGCCGGCCAACTGAGGGTGACAATATACAGGAAAAAAAGCGTATATTTTCTCCATAGACACTTTGTTGGTAATGTAACTTACTTTTTTTCTATCGAGCTGCACACAAACAGATTTGCATAGTTATATTCAAACTTCCTAATTTCAAATATTGTGACTGACTACATAACAATTAATATACAGAACTTTGCCTTCTATGTAGCTGGATTCACACTTGGCCGTCACATATACAGGCTGATTATTTTTGCAGCTGCGCGGATGTTGCCACGAGTCAAATCTATCATATGATGATGAATGGCGATCGTTTTTTATTTCCAATCCGTGATAGATACCGGCATGCGCGACTGGTGACAAAAACAATGAATTCCGTAAGGCTGTGTTCCTCCGAAGCTAAGCTGAAAGTTATGCAGCTGTCATACGGAGACAAAAGTTCTATTGCTCGAATTCATAGAGCTTGTTTCACTTTAAAAAAGTTTACAAAAGACGTTGTGTTTTGTGATGTACAAAATTTGACTTTCAAATTTGTGCATTTCAAAGTAATTTGTAAACATTCTTGTTGAGAATAGCAAAAGATATGAACACAATAACTAAACATATCATTATATTGTTATTTGCACACTTACCACCACAGCTCGCTATAGACCTCAGCTTATAGCTTAGCTTTGCAGGACGCGCAGCCTAACCCCACACAGTAAATGTTTATGTGGCCTGCACTTGCGTATGCAGTGACGGTTTTTTAATTAGGCATAATTTAATGACAGACGCCCCGCGGTGATTTCGCGCAATTCTTGTAAAACTGTCGCAATGTGAGGAATTTAGAGTATTGCCACTCGAGTGCGGCCGTTATTTATAATTCTTTCGTTTTATTTTATGTCTTTTCCTTTTACCTAACCCAGATATTTATTCAGGGTAAAATTTTATCTGTGAATTTCAACGGCAGATCAATTAACTAATAGTTTTATTTGACCATAAATGGTGAAATACTATTTACGAAACGAAAACAGTGTATGTTTCCGTCTATGCCACGTTGCATAGACGGAAGGTAAGTACATGTGTCTGCTTTTGGCTGAAAAAAAAACAAGCTGATTATCAATACATGATAAAATTAAAATCACTCAACAAGAAATTTGGTCGAGTTACTTCAATTATATATCTACTATAGAGGTATTGTATGAATACAAATAAGTATTTTACCCCGTACACTGAACGTCAGGTGCATTTTTCTTCCCAATGAGTCATTATTTACTTATCAATATCAACCAATTAGTACTAAGATATGGCGATGGCATTTAACCTACTTTTTTCTGCAACCACCTTCTACAGACTTCTAAAAACATACAGTTGTCGCAACAATGTACAATAAACCTCCCTAATCCGGTATATATTGGAACTGGATTAAGCCCCTCTCGACCTTAACAAATGGCCCCAGTTTTCTCCAAGTATGTAATGACACTTCTAAACAAATGACAGGTGTCTTATCCTCCGTGTTCGCTATATATTTACACCCTCTCCAACCCACGCACTGGTTTGGTAAGGAATAAACATGTTTACGACGAGGGAAACACCTTATTTTAAATACATAGAGAATAATAAGAATATTAAGTGCGAATATTGTCTTGATACCGCAATAACTTCGAGATTTGATGGTGCTGTGTGAAAGTTTAAGTGAGAAATATGGTTGTTTTGTGTGTCGTGTCTGTAGGTTTGTGAAAATGTCCTGACGTAGGTTTTTTCTTGGTTGGAACTAGTCGAAAGCGCAATATCCCATGGAGAGTGATGTAGAATTCACAATTCAGATATTTTTTTATTAATAAGATGAGGCGCCCTACATAGCCACATTCCTGAATATATCATAAATTTCAAAATCACTACACTCCTGCAGGGGTGGGTAGATTATATACAGGGTGTTGCAAAAATTGGTATACCCTTATTAGTACTAAAAACAACACTGGAAACAGCGTATAAAAAAATTGTGACGATTGGATAATTTGTTGGCATATGTGTATCGATTCTAAAAGAGCATACTTTGAAGGTAATAAAATAAATTTGGACGGATAACAAACATTTTGTATGTACATAATGTATACGTCATAACGATGTACACTAACGAAAAAAATATGACAAATCATAAATAATAGAAAAAAAGTTCTCTAATAAGATCTCTTTCTGTCTTCATCATCATGTGCATCTGATTCCTCATTTATCGAACTTTTACGGTTTCCACCAGTGACAGTCGATTTTAAAGACACTGTTTTAGAAAATCAGCCAGAAAAATACTAACTAACAGCTACCGTACCACCACAGACAGTAAAACAGATTTTGACTAATGTTTCGTGGTGGTAACCCCACAGGAGACCTATGTCTAACAGTCGTTATGGCGTGCATGTGTGCCCATAATGAGTGCGATGTGTTACTATGTCGCCGCCACAGCGTGATGTCGGCACTTCGCCAAACGTCTAGTTGCTGGACATTTGAACTGATGACCTCGCATTTGTCTGTGACATAGGTATATGTGGACTTGAGGTATGGGTCAGATTTGTTCCAAGGGAAAGGAAACCTTGTGTATTTTACTCAAATGTGTATCAGTACGGAGTTATATTAAAAGTATGGGTGATATTTTAACCCTTAAACGGCCATGGCTACTCAAATCATTTCATTGGTTGTCGACCAAAATTTAAGGGGGTTAAAGTTCAAAACAACGTGGGATCCATACATACTATGGCCGATTAGGGGTTATACAGGATGCCTCAGGGGCTCTTCAGAGCAACTTTAATTCCACGACTTTGTGACATTAACAAACTATTTTTGCTTCTTCATACAAACGTTTTTGGTACCTATGTATGGGTCGTAGATATTCGTGAAAGTTTTCCGGAATGACAAGCTGAGCTTTGATTATCTATTTCACTTTTTCAACACTCTGTATATGGTAAAGTGCTACTTAAGTCATAGTGAGAAAGGATCAATGACATCAATGAACACTCAATTCTCAACACCCCTTATCTTACTCCAACGCGTGCCTGATTCAATATAAACATAAATAAATATATATATAAATGTGCTTGCCTATTTATTTATTTTACATTTCACAGCATCACGACGGAATGTACAGTCACGCACACATGTTTTATGCATCTCAGCCTCACGCAACGCGTGGAAAAATGCTAATTTGTAACAAGTATTTTTTATATATTATTTTTGTTTGCTTTGCTGATTGGCTTGGGCGCAATCAAGTCAAAAAGGTATTTTTTTGATGACTGTATAAATAAACCACTGGAAGGCTTGAATAAAAGTTGCTATGTAAACAGTGATTATAACGTATTGTTCAGTAAAAAAATACCTACGTCAGTTGCCAAAGTATGTATAAAAATGCAAAATAGAAGTTAAACACATAGGTCTTATGTATTTACATTCCGTAAGAATCAGAAAGGACAGAAGCAGAAATAGTAACAATATAATATTCTTGGTTAACAGTATAAAAAACTCGTTTTCCAATACATTTTCTAATCCGTTTATACGGTCCCAATTTAATACTTAATTAACTAATATTATATTTACTCAATCTCATGCAAAAACATCTACCACAACCGTTGCAGCACCTTCAATCATTCTCCCATACAATTCATCATCATCATCATCTCAGCCATAGGATGTCCATTGCTGAACATAGGCCTCCCCCAGTGATTTCCACCTTGTCCGATCCATACAATTAAATGGCATAAATTCCGTTCAAAATCAAATAACTTATGTCTCCGAATGTACGTTGGTTCGAAGATGCAAGTTATTGTTGACGCAGTGAATGCCCGGCTCGAGGGACGATTGAGCTGTCCGGGCGGAAATGTATCTGTTACTGCCCTCCAATGCTAAATTATGAGTGTTATTGTTTATGTGCGCAAATAATATGGATACTTCAATGTTACGAACTGAGGTTGTGTCAATTTCTCCATAGTCGGTTAGAGCATAACCAGGTATTACTGGTTGACTTTTGACACATACGAGTATGTCATGAATTTTATATAGAGATGACGTGTAATTGATCAACCTTTCCCTGGTTACGATCTAACCGACTATGGAGAAATTTGAGCTAAATTGAGCTAAAGAAAGAGATAGAGGAGGGAATGTAGAGTGTGTGTGATTTTAATAAAGTTATATTTTTCATAAAAACTTTCAGTAAAAGAAGTATTTTAAATACGATAGTTTTTGTCAAATTCGTAATCAGTCGAACTGGTGCATTTGGCGCTTTAAATTTCCCAGATGTCCAGCCATATGTTAAAACATCATGCTAATTATTCAGGCTAAGCTGTGAATATATTACTTATGTATTAGTGCCTTCAATTAAGACTCCAAACCAATTCGATGTTCACAGACCATTAAACTGGAATTATTGGAAATTAAAAAAAAAAAAAAAAAACACGCACTCACGCCTTGTACTAATGTACTCCCTTGCGGGGTAGGCAGAGGTGCATTGCTGCACCCACTTTTCGCCAGAGTGTTATGTTAGTCCCAATGTAATAGGGGGCGGGCCTATTGCCATTTTACGGGCACATCCAAGACCTGAGAACAAATATCTGTGTTTAAACAAATATCTGCCCCAGCCGGGAATCGAACCCGGGACCATCGGCTCAGTAGTCAGGGTCACTAACCACTACGCCATTCGGTCGTCATTGGAAATATTGGAAATTAGTTTATGGAATTGTCACCGAAACTACACTCACGGGCAATGAAAAGGTTCCACCCAGAAAAAACACTAAATTACTCCCTAACGGAAAAAGCTAGCTTAATGTCGCCTTCTGCAACATTGAAGTACATTTAACAGAGCATCAGGATATTATCAACTAAAAACGGTAATATTTTGTTCAAATTTTAGGTTAAATGTGTGAAAAAAATGGGGTCGTTTGGTGGGATTTTTGTGAGTGGAACTGTTTCTTTGCACGCTCTACTCATATCTCTTTTGCTGACTGTACTGTCTTCTGGTATTCTAAATACATGATCAGTGAGATACTCATGAATGTGACATGAATAAATAATTGTGCTATTTACAGTACGTACCTAACTACCTATAGGCCAGACGGATTTCTACTTAAACCAAGAACGAGAAACATCGATCAAACAAAGATAAATATCTAGTTTACGCAGCGCTGGAACACAGCACGTATACATGTGTGTTGTGAAATTATTTATTTGTGGTATAAATAATATTACAGGATGTTAAAAAAGGCATAGTACTGGGGTGACCATTTGGTGGTCATCCCATCTGCCACTTCAGCCTTTAGTGCCAATTTTTACATAGTCGGTTAGAGCACAACCAGGTATTAGTGGTTGACTTTTGACACATGTGTCAAGAATTTTATATTTATTTATTTATTTACACACACACATTGTAACATAACAGGAACACAAAACCCAAATCGTTACAATATTAATTTAACATATAGCACTCACTTTCATACTTCTCTCTAACATTCCCTTACATACATTCATCAGCGAACTCATTCTATCCACAAATGGAGATGACTTATAATTGATCAACCAATCCCTAGTCGGTTAGATAAACGACTGTGGACAAATTGGAGTTTAGCCTGCAAAATATGAATTCGATACTAGTCTACCCTCCTACCGCGTCTTTCTTTGATGACAGTGAAGTGAAAAATTGCGTTAGGTACAAATACCATGAATCATAGATATGGATAGATCGCGCGGGCGGTCCACTGTGCCATGTAGGTTGTAGGCTGCTCGGCTTAAATCTTCACTTTATCTATCGGTAACAATCAAAAGACAACCAACTGGTTGCATTATTATACGCGTATGACTGGTTTGTTTGTTCTTCGCAACGGTAAATGTTCTTATAACCTTAATATTGAGAGGGTCTTCAGGTCAGATATGGCGGTGCTAGGTATTTCGTTCACGGATAAATATTTGTTATGAATTGTAAATGAAAGAATTAGGGAAATGAAGTATCCGGTCTAAAAAAAACATACTTATGTGCTAAATCTATAATGAAACAGTGCAAACATAAAAATGTGTTGGTAGTTAAAAGAAATCTACCCCCACGATACGGGTTGTGTCTAGATAAAAGTTGACTTATGTGTAGGTACTCATTTACAAATGTAAAATTAAAATTAAATTAAATTTCACTGCGCAGTACGTAGTACCCATACATTTATTTATTAATTTACTTAATTCTATAGGTTTACTTAAGTACCTAGGTAACAACATAGAGCTCAATCGTACAAGGAGTATGACGGAAAACCAGTTTCCACAACTCACTATAACATTATCAAATTAAGTCATACAATTAGCTGCAAGCCACAAAAATTAGTTACACAGATCGGGGCAACTCGTATTACGTATTCATAAATTGAGTAAAAGGGTCCAAATGTTAATAAAGCAATAATTAGAGTGCTGGTGGGTAGATAAGGCTATATATAAGCGATGTTATCCTCGGCAGCGCCAAACAGGCGTATCGGGGGCAGAATCTAGTACATTAACATATTTGATGCACCGCTAGATCCAGCAGATTGCATATTAGTTGAGGTGACAACGCTTTGAGTGGCTGGTAGGACCACTGTAGTCGATTTCGCAGAATATACAATGAATTGTTATTTGTTCCGTGTTACGGTGGTATTGAAAGCGCAGACCAAACTCTTTTTTAAGGTAAGTTACCAACTTTCGGCATCGGCCACGGACGCATCGCTTTCAGTATTCTTTGTGTAGCATTGTCGACGCCGTTTTCATACATTTATGAAAATCCATTTGGTCCGATACTATTGGACGCTTACCTTCAATAGCCGATTTGGCCGCATATACCTAAAATGTAAATTTATTCCGCGTTACGTTGGTATTGAAAGCGCATATCAAACTCTTAAAAGGTTCAAGTTTAAATTAATGTTAATCACCTACATAAGTTATAGGAAGGTACTTACTTATGAGTTAAAAATACTGAAATGGCCTTATGGTAAAAAAATAAATACAATGATATCTAATAAAATTTTCATTTTTTTATCCGTTGAGTAATGCTTAATTAAACTTTTTTGTTAATTACCAGTTCTTTTTGCATGGTCGCCCTAGTGTTAGATGTTAACTAACAGCAGATATGCTCCTGCGCAATTACCACGCAGATTCAGAATAAAAATGTCATGATTAATCGGGTTTATGGCCAGTAATATTAGCTTAAAGGCTTATTCGTTGATCGCCGGATCACTCAGAACCAGTCAACTTACATGCAAATTAAAAAGTGATCGGCGCAAAAAATCACCATAATATTTAGGATGGTACTTAGTATAAACCTAAATGATTCTAGAATGTATATTTTATGACCTCGGGTTCCCTAGATCAAGATTTATAGACATGTATGTACCTGCAATGGAACTACGTAACTTGACGAATGTGCGAAAGATACTTCTTGGATCTTATTGGAGGAGCGAATGGAATGCTTCATATGTGCGCGACGCTATTGGTGCTCGTTAGGCTATGCCGCATGCTGTGCCGGTCACTATTCGTAAGTACATATATCGCAACATTTTGTCCGATAACGTCCACTTCCTACAAATTAAATAAGTATTTACACATATTATACATTTATACATAACGCAGAAGGGCTAGTACGGGGTGCATTTAAGACGTGACAAGAGTTTTGCATCTCGCTCACTCACATCGCGCAGCCTTTTGTCACGTCTTAATAGCGCCCTGTGCTACACTGGCAGATTTTAATGTAACTTATGTTACGAGTAACCTCTTGTCCACTTTACATCATACCTAGACTAACGCGATGAAGGTATCAGACATATTATTATGAAAATTTCCCACAAAGTGTGCCTACATGTATGGCGTAGGCTAATGAAGCAAAAACTCGATCACGGCCAACCAGAACCATTGAATTAATTTAACTAAATTGCATAATTTTATTTGACGTATCTCATAACTTTACCAGTTACAGGATATATTGAGGACATCAATAAACTATTGATAGCATCTCCCTGAGAGTGCGGTGGCGGCTGCGGCGGCCGCGGGAAAACCAACAAAAAACTAAGGAGTGTTGTAAGTTTGATGCAGTCTACATTGGCGGCGTGAATTTAATATTTTTTTCCGATACAATCTTGAAAATGATAATTAGTGGCGTGAATTTAATACTTTTTTCTGATACAATCTTGAAAATGATAAAATTATGTGCTTACATAACTTATGTGTTGATCAACAGCAGCCCAAATGAGCCATAGGAAAAGTCAGAATCAAACATGGGTAAAATTAAAAGTACATAGAATACACTAAAATAATATACTATAATGCCAGTCCTAATTGCATTTACATATGTTTTGCTAGCAAACATAGCTTCATTTTCACATGTTAAGGCTCTAAAAATTTAAAGTTTTGTGGAATTTACCATTTCTCTATCACAATGCACGAGATTTTAGACTTCTAGACTATTGTTTTATTTTTATTGTATTATAAACTTTGTGCCTACTTTGTGTTGTTACATATTTTTTCTTGTTGTGTTGAAGGCGATTAAATTATATATTACTTTAATATAACACATAAGAAACATTCCATGTAACAGTGCATAAATGTAATCTCTTTGACAACGCAGCGTGCAGCGCAGGCGCAGCCCGACACAAACTGGCCTTTATCAATAATATCTTATCGTACATTATCTAATCCACAGCTTTTATTCAAATTACCACGGCTACTGGGCAATGGCGTATCTGTGGCGACGATCAAGCGAGTAAATACTATAATTTGACTCTAGTTTTCTGAATGGAAACGCTGACAAGACGTAATTAGTTAATGAGGACTAATAAAATCACCACCTGCTCAGAATACAGCACTTTGACAGATGAATCAGTCTATTGCTCTTAATTATAAAAGAAAACTTAGCATATATCTAAATAGGGGTATGTTGAAATACACGCAAAAACTGCATAAAGGTTTGACAGAAAATGACGTAACCTAACAAATAATTTAACGAGGGAAAACTAATTACGTATTACACGATTTCCCGACACTGTCGTTTCAGTACGTCAAAATGAAACAAAACACTTAACAGCGGCTAGCGGGACAGCCGTTAAAAACGTAGTAAAATAAAAATTACATGTCTCTTTGATTGAATCTTGATAAAGATGGAGGAAGCTGTCGGCACCGCACAAGCGAATGAGAGAGGAAAGAAAAATGCCCCTTAAACTGTCATTAATCTTTATAATTGCTATTACGTCTGTCCTCAAAGGCAAAGAGGCACCTTACACCCAGAGCATGCACTGCTATTACGGTTTTTGCAAGTTACTTTAGTGCTTTGTAAGCTGAGGTTGAAAACTTTAGCGGTATCATTTTATGGTTAGCTGTGGGTGGTGACGAGAAGCAGAAGGCCATGGTTTGATCTTGAATTGTTCATGTATTTGATTTCGAGGCTATGTGTTTAAAATTGCAAGTAAGTCCCTACATTTAGTGAAATTGGACTAAAAAGGAATAAAAAGCGGTGCAATGAACATTGTATAACTGAAGTGAAATGTATTCCGCGCATAATATGCTTCCTACAAGAAAGCTACCTTCTATATCCATCAATCCTCTTATCCCTAATCAGGGATATATCCCCCGAGGCTCGTACTATCTTTTCACCCTGTATGTGCCTGTATGCAGCTTCCATACTTTGGGCCAAGTGAAGCCGCTCTAATAATTATGGGGAAAGCTAAAAAATAATTATCGTTGCATTGAAATTAATATGATTCCCAGTTATGGAATCAGCAGTCCAAGCAGGACAATAATAATGTTTAAAGTGTCTTCTTTAAATTATCGAGATTCACCACTGTTTTGTATGTTTTTTTTTTTTTAATTTTGTACGCGTTTTTTAAATGAAGTTTATAGGCACACTACTGATAAATTAACTCCGCTATTGTACATTCGCGAGTAGTGAAAAAGTTCCAGAAATAGCACCAAATTATTAATATTGAAGTACAGCATGTTGCATGTTACAGCGCATCAGAATATTACCAACTAAAAACGTAAATATTTTGATCAAATCCCAAATTATATATTTTAAAAATTGGGGTCATTAGGTCTGAATATTTTGTAAGTGGAACTTTTGCATTGCTCGTGAGTGTGTTGGCCATATTATAGGTGAATAACAGAACCTAAGCATAATATATTTCAATTTCAAAATTCTAAAATATTAATTCTAATTCCGACTTTCGCTTAACAAGACTAATGTATGGGCGATAAATATGAATTACACTTGGTATTCAGCCATCGTCAAATATATCTAGATAATCCATACAAAGTTCAGTGTTGCTGTACTCTCAATAATTTGAATAAGAATACTGGATCTATTCACACCACATCTACGGCGAGTTTGACGTCGATATAGTTCATTTACTCTTTTTGATGGATCATTAATTTGTGATTTGTGTGTTGGAGTATATTATTTTTTTTGATTTTTAAATATCGTTATCAAATAATTTAGATCATACAAAAATATACATCTTCTATTGCCGTAATGAGTCAATAACATCATCTTACTACAACGTATACCGTTTTTTTATACATATAGCCTGTGTAGTGTCCCTTTGCCCTTATACTTTTACTTACCAAAAACTTTTTGCTAGAGGATATCTTAAGATCAACCTGAAAACGTAAGTTTTCGATTCGAGGGCGACACTGAATCACATCCTCAGAGCCAATAGAGCCATTTACGGTAAAACTTTAAATTATAGTTCCATACAGATTAAATGCTTGTTGCTAATATTCGCGCCCGTATTTCAAATGGAGTCTAAACTCGCTTTACATTTGAATAGACTAAGTCTTCTTTTAGGTCTTGAACTTGCTTTATTTATTTAAATATATACACAGATATTTTACGTTGAGAAAAGTTATGCGTTTTGTAAAGTGATGTGTTATTTCGAGGTTTAAAGCTGTAAACAAGAGTTATGGGGTGTTAGGTTAAGCTTGGCACGATCGTTGACTTGGTCAGTACTTATTTAGGATCAAAGTCACTGAAATAGGCATTAACGTCTAAAACATATAGAATAGAAAAATTAAAATGTTACTATTTAAGAGCCATAGTAATAACTAGAAATAACCTCTAAACTAAAAATAAACACTATTCATTAAAAAAATACGCATGTACAATCTTGGAACAATGCACAATAGGCGGTCTTATTGCTCAGAGCGATGCATTTAGATGACCGTAATAGACTTCTTGCCATCATTCTATACAATCAATCCTACAAGTCTAGAAAACACTAAACGATTCGTTAACATAGCTCTTCGTAGAGTAGAAAATGGCAGCCTAATGAATTCTTGTCACATTACTATTAAAAACTCATTTAACTCAGTCAGTTACTCAGTCATTCACTCACTCCTTCTGCTGGATCCTCTCGGTAGGGGGTAAATTAGTGTTGCCAGTAAAAACGGGACACTAGGGTACAGAAATAGCCTTTTAGCATCTACAACTTGTAGTTACAGGATTTAATTGAAATGTCATCTCTTTTAAATGGTTGTTATTTTACAGTTGTTTCATTTCAGCGCACTTGTTACCCTGCACATTAGTCGTAATAAAACAATTAGTAGTCATAAACTCTCGACCATTAGCAGAAGGAAGCTCATAAGTTTGACACCATAGAACCGATGTTGATGAAACAAATAGAATAGAAATATTTATTTGCAAACCGAAACATTGTTCTCGAACTTAACTTAAAAATAGGCCTAGACCCTACAATAATCTCGCATAATAGTATAGATACACACATAAAGAGTAATATAGTTTCGCTACAGTAATATAAATCTTCGATCAATGCGGTATCAGTGCCTGCATTACTGACGAAAGAGACAAAACGATTCTGTTCCACGCGAGGAAAGACAAAAGATGCCTATTCTACAATAGCCAATTTCGAATACTATGGAGTATACTTAGTAAATTTATGGAAAATTCAACTTTACGGATGTGAATGTGAACTTTTAGTTATCTATCAATTTCTCTATGTAGAAGTAACCATAGATGTATAATATTAAATGAAAGGATATCTTTGAATTAACTAACACTAAAGAAAAATAAACCGGTAATCATATATTAAGTGCAGTGAAAAGAAAAGTTTTTCATACGAGTACATACATAAACTCAAGACTGTAACCACCAAAGGGGTTATCAGTGGTGATTCGTAAGTGAGCTACCGCTTTTCGCTGTACACTTGTACTCACAAGTAAAGATTTTCGTGCCCGAAAATTGTTCTCATCACATAACTATACTATATCTCTAAGACTATGCGATGCGGAGGCAGAGGTCCGTATTCACAACATTCCAGCCCAACACTACCCAACCTGCTTAGCCGATGATAAATCCTGGAAACACACGTAAATTTCTGAACCCTTATTGTGTCTTAAATCGCACTTCGGGCGATATCATTTTACTATCTTCGGCATTTGTCGTGGATCGTAAGGGCAGCCGTAGATGGAGCGGCCGGAACGCGAGTAAAATGGCGGCGTCAATATTTACTGCGAATATTTTAGGTAAATTATGTGTAAAAAATTTAATGGCTTTGTGGTAAACAACGTTAATAATCAGTGTGATGTCTTTTCGTTGTTTATTTAGGTAAGTTTTGTGACTTTGGAAGTTTTATTATTATATTTATAGCACAGAAAAATAGCTTGTGTCTAGCCTTTTCTATATGTGATAAGAAATAAAGTCCACTGTTTAAATCAGAGGTCCAATTTGCTGTAATCGCACTAGCGGCGTTTCAAAAACGGGTGTGCGCTTTGTAGTCTCGTCAATCGTACATTTACAGATATCCGCCATTGGCACGCCCCTACAAGGTTCTGCCAATTTCATGCTTAGATGTCTTGTGCCATTATTTACTGAACAGTAAACCGGTAAATCAAAAGTGCCGCGTTCGCACTTCTGTTGTCACGCCGGCCTAAACGGCATATCAGATTGCCCGTTGCCCCGATGATGGAATTAGAAACGCGTTTGTTGCAACCGTATACGTTTTGTTGGATTTAGGAGTGTGTAAAATGGTGGCAGTGTTCGTTCTCGTTGGATTTAGGAGCGGCGAATGGGGCAACGTTGGCGATGTGTTGTGCAGTTTTCGCGGTTATTGTCCACGTAAATGGTATGCTGTTGATGTTTAACAAACTAGCTACCGTTAAAGGGACTGCTGGCTAAACGATATGGCAATAAATTTATCCAGTTTTAGTATTTGCGAGCCTAACTATGAGTGTAGATTTTGATATTGATAAAACACTTACCAAAATAGCCCTGGATTTCCTGGTCGATTTTCAAGTCACAATAACTGTAAAGGAAAATTCGGTTATTTTTATTGAGTAATAATAAAGCTTTTTTTAAAGTTTATACTTATAAACATACATTAAAGAGGAGAGAGAGCGAAGGCTTAGGCGTTCATTGAGACTCAGCTAGTCGTTCTGAACAACTTTTGCTTTACAAGTTTTGAAAATTCGCGAAAAAAAAACTACTCTTGACAGTAAATAGTCACGTGATTAACAAAGTTTTTATAGATACTTAGACAAAACTTACTATGGCCATATTTTAAAAGTCGATTATGGTGATAAGGAAGCTCGCTTTATAAGAAAGAGAGTAGATAAATAATTAAACTATAAAGCTGTTACATCGTGCCTCAAGATTATGCTATAGACGCGGAACCATGCTACACCATTATAACTATTTACCGATGTCCAAACCGACGGCAAAAAAACCGACCAATTTACATATAACATCATCTTTTACCGTCCAACACTTACCAAGTTCTCGGAAGCTTAGCAAAAACGGCCACCACAAAATGGTATCATAATCATAGAGATCAGTTCGACTTGTGTGGTCCTGCAGAGGAGCTATAAAGACGGTGCATCTAGCTAACTGCTGGACCAGCCTTACAGATGACAAGCTATAAAATGGAACGATTCGCGCGATTAAGTAACTAGATTGCACGCTTTGCCTAGCCATTTCTAACTTTGTAAGTGCAGCTTAATAAACATTCAGCCTTTTCTAATGTGCGTGGTTGCGTAGGCATTGCTGCTGTTGTTTGATGTAAATGGGAGATGTGTATTTTTTTAATTACACTGACAAGCAATGACGAGCTCCGAATCGTTTTCCGAATTACTCTTCTCCGATAGCACGGTTCGTCGAAATCACTGTTCGTCGACGGTTTGTTCATCGAAAAAATCCTTCTCCGTTAGCACGGTTCGTCGAAAGCACTGTTCAACGATGGTTACTTTGCCGAAGAAATCATTCGCCGATAGAGAGATTCGTCGAAAGCACTGTTCGACGATGGTTGCTTTGACGAAGAAATCATTCGCCGATAGAGAGATTCGTCGAAAGCACTTTAAACCGATGCGGATGGTTCGTTTAACGAAAGAATCAATTACCGCCACAAAGCATTGTTTGCCATTTTAATATCCATAGTGAAATTATGAATGATGATTAAATTAACAATACACAATTGTAAATAAATTTTAATGTACAATTGCTTCTAAGGCATAGAGTTTTATTTAAGATTTTATCATTATAGATGACAAGACTGATGATCGAATTAATATAAAAAAAACACTCGAATCCAGTGCCGGTCATCAAAAAATTAATGAAAAATGCAGTGCTGTTGAGTATGAAGGATTCACTAGCGTGCCATCAATACTAATCTATAAGTAGTCGGTTTTTGTATATGGTGAATTGTTAAGTTGTTTGTTAATTAAAGGTTTTTTTATATTTCATGAAATAAAGGAGATTTTGTTGTGATTTTTAAACTTTTTTAAAATTATATTATTTAAATGGAGTGTATTTCGTGGTATATTTATAATAAAAGCATTTTTCTTAAATAAAAATGAAATATTATGTATGTAGACTGCCTGAAACTATTTTTATTTCAGGAAAAATGCTTCTATTATGATTTCTGCGCCTGTCTGAAACCGGGTGAACATTGTGAGATGTGTTTAGTATTGCATGGTGGAGAGAACACCAACTGTAAGCTTCTGATGAGTACAGCCTATCTCATCTCAGCAGATCATAATCTGAATCTATAAATTATGCATCGATCTTTAGGCAGTAGGTATACTAAATGGAAAATTATAAGTGCATTTGTGTTGTGTAGCTATAACATTATAGCTTGGACATAACTCAATTTGTTATTCCTGACTTACCAAAGAGGTAAGGTAAGTGTAAGGTACCCTATCTAGGTAGGTATTTATACACTCATGAATACACACAGTACCTTTTCGAAAGCAATACTTATAATGATTATACTTACCTTAAATATTCCAATAAAAATATTAACCCATTTGGTTCGATTCCTAACAAAAATGGTGAACAATTCTTTGCGGCGGCAATTGATTCTTTCGTTAAACGAACCATCCGCATAGGTATTGGGTAAACGTAAGCAAAAAGAGCAAGATTACTTTATAACTTGGATATTTATTGGAAAACGATAGTCACACATATTATACACCGTTAGGCAGGCAAACAGAAAGAGAGAGACGTTAGGTGCATATAGAGCAAGTATAGAAATAGAAATTACTTTTCTTAAATACTACACAATAACACAATAAGGTTATACTAGTTTATACATCATTATTCCAATCATATACCATCGTCGAACAGTGCTTTCGACGAATCTCTCTATCGGTGAATGATTTCTTCGGCAAAGCAACCATCGTCGAACAATGCTTTCGACGAATCTTTCAATCGGCGAACGATTTCTTCGGCAAAGCAACCATCGTCGAACAGTGCTTTCGACGAACCGTGCTATCGGAGAAGGATTTTTTCGATGAACAAACCGTCGACGAACAGTGATTTCGACGAACCGTGCTATCGGAGAAGAGTAATTCGGAAAACGATTCGGAGCTCAGCAATGACAGACTTCTATTGGCATAGCACCAAATTACTCCTAAACGGAAAAGGCTAGCTTAATGACGCAGTCACATTTTACAGCACATCATAATATTACCACCATAAGTGCCAATCGCCATAGTGGGTTAGAGTATAACCAGGGATTATTGGTTGACTTTTGACACGTCTATCAAGAATTTAATATGGAGATGACGTATAATTGACCAACCGTTCCCTGGTAACGATTTAACCGACTATGGAGAAATTGGATCTAAGAATAATAAATTGTCTGTATGATGCGGAAAACTTGCTGTATATTTACCTGCAGTCCATAAACTAACAATGCCTATTTCCATTTTCCGTTATTCCACAGGGAAAGTGCGAACCTGACATATCAGAGACATATTGCTGCATTGTAGCTCTGATAAAATTCTGCTAAAATAGAGTTCCACCCTTACAGGGTGTTTTCAAATTCAGTGTTTGTCATTCATCCGATTATACTGCTGCTACTCGTACATGCTTAGAAGTGAAAAAAACATTAAATAATACTCATTTTACGGTTATGGGGGCCTAGGTTGATAAAACGAGAAAAAATCGCCTTTTGCAAAGCTCCCAAACGTATTTTGTCGGAAAAGCAGACCTCAAGGTTTCAACAACAAATGAAGTTTCGGAGCGCTGATTTTGATAGCTAACTTCGTTTCCCTCTATATCTTGCATAAAATTTGATACTTTTTTAAAGCTCTTTACACTCCATCACAGAGTCAGCGCAACACCCTGTACGTTGCGCACGCGCAGCATACACGATCAGATACGTCGGCACACGTGGGCCGGCGTGCCGCACCGCGTCGCGCCGTGTCGCGCCGTGTCGCGCTACCGTCCGACGCGTCGCGAGCGACAGATCTGCCGTGTAATATTCTAATAAATGGCCGCCGCTACATGCTTCTTGGAACAAGCTTACAGGATCGAGTTCTTAGTACCATAGACTTATATTAGTCTATGTTAGTACTGATGGTACAGTAAAGCACCGTAAGTTTGGCCTTTGGAGTTACTTCGTTCTTAAGTTTTGAGAGGTAAGGGTTTGGATGGCAATGGAAAGTGTGTGTTTAAGGCACTTGAAGTACGTGGATGAAAGTGAATCAGGATTGTGATTATGGTTTGGCCTGTTTTGTTGTGCAGCTATTTATGTTATGTTCCAAAGACATTTTAGTTTTTTTGCTTAATAGGTAAGTATATGCTTTTAATGTTTTGCTAATTTTACCCCCCATTCCACCTTTAAGGAATAAATAAATAAGGAATTTAAGTATAATTACAGCACGTACTCTAACGGTGAAGGAAACATAGTTTTTTTATCACAACTATATTTTAAAATAGTTGCCCTCCTGCCCGTTGGACTGACGGCCTTAGGCGGGTAGCCGGTAGTGGTTAAATGAGGAAGGCCGAGGACCGTGTGAGCATAATTTAGTATGTAAGTATATGTATGCATTCCACCTTCTTATATAATTTAGTTAATGGCCTGGAATCGTTATTAGTATTCGGTAAATAATGCGCTATTAAACCATTTAAGTCTACAGTCTAGAGGAATTTTAGCGAAGAGGTCCTGTTTGTTTCTATGAAATCCATAAGTATAGATAAATCCAAAACCAATAGTCTTCCGCATTAATAACACAAGCAACCATAGCGGATACACCACCGCCGCAGAATCATCTTTGAACATAATTCTCGGTATTGCGGGCTAACAAGGAACACCTCCGCTGTATAATGTTTGATTTGCAAACACCCTGCAGGGCCGAGGGGCAATCTGCGTCCCATTGCTCTTCAATAATATTCATTACGAGCGGCCGAGTGTAGCTGCGGTGAAGGTATAGTAGAAATACGGTAAGGTATAAAATTAGATTAGAGACGGCTGAATGGTGTAGTGGTTGCCGAAGGTCCCGGGTTCGATTCCCGGCTGGGGGAGATATTTGTTTAAAGACAGATATTTGTACTCGGGCTTTGGGTGTTGATATTTATATTTATTATGTATCTATCTATGTATTTGTGTAGATATATCAGCTGTCTGACACCCATAACACAGGATCTGCTTAGCTTGGGGTCGGATGGCCGTGTGTGAGATGTCCCCACATAGTTACTTATTTATTTATAAGATTAGTACGAAGATATTTTTGTATAGGTATTTGCAGTACTGTATGCAATAGGGATTTAAAATTCAAATTATAAACATTGAGTAGCTATCACTTCACTACTAAAAGTACAAAAAAAACTGTCAGTGATTTTCGACATTTGGATGCTAAAAGTGGACGTTAGCTGTTTATGTATTAAGCACAGGAATCTCTAGGTAAGAATTGGTATTATCCCTAGGGACCTGCCACAGTGAAAACGTTACAATGTTGCACAAGAATGATATTTACACTCTGAATAAAACATTAAATTTATCATAAAAAGATTCATACAATTGCCGAGCAAAGGATATCGTAGCAAGGCAAGACACTGGAGGATGTGATTCTATGTTTTTGTAGGTATAATTTTAGTACTTTTTGAAATATGGATTTATTGGTTGTGGTATATATATGATGATGATGATGATGATGATTGGTCCGACCGATTTCGGCCATGGCGACCACTTCGACCCCTAGTTCTGTATATATATAATGTACCTATGTATGTACTGCGGTATGTTAAATTCTCAATTGAACGAAATTATGGATGAAAAAAAAAGGCTTATCTATTACATTAAATGTGAATTAAACGTAATAATTACGAGTAATAATTTATATTTTTCGTCGTATGTGGTAAAATAACTATACAGTAAGGCATATTTTCTAACTTAGAGCTTGAAACTAGATATAGGTATATACAATTAATCTAAAGGCGCAATGAAAACATAACCATGTAAGTATTATTGTTTGAATAACCATCAAACGGTGATAAAAACGCCGTCATGTTTTTATCGGACTACCTAATCAAAGGTGACACAAGACACCGATTAACGAATACGACACCCATGTATCAAGTAATCCACAGCACCATAATCTTAATACCAGGAAAAGTAGTATCAGAATTCGCAGCAAAAAATGAGCTTCATTTTACTGCAACGATCCTCGCCGACGTGTTAGGTGCGAGATAAATAAAAATCGAATCAGTGCTTAGATTTACAATATAGAAACAAGATGGAGTGTTACAAATAATACCCCACTTCTACCACTGAGCTATAAACTTTTTAATATTTCGGTTAGATGATTGCTGACTTTGTTCATTGGTACAATGGTTGTCATTAGGTTGAACTAAAAACAGTTTGGCACTAAACATAATGCGGACAGCTTTTTGCTTTGTGATACACCATCTTATGTTTGTAATTTTTTGCACTTTCCCCTTTTCTTGTATAGTTTCTCTCCTCCGAGGTAGTCTGGAAGAAATTACTCTTAGTAATAAGGCCGCCATTTGTACCGTCTATATTGTACATTTCCTTGTGTAATTTATGTTTGTGTGTGCAATAAAGAATTATCTATCTATCTATCTATCTTATTCGTATATTGTTAGTCTAAGAATCAGTCCCATAGATGAATCGATTCGTGTTTGTAATCGACGAATACTCATCCTTTGCACGTCGCACCTTCAATTATAGGATTCCAGGCTGTGCACAAAAACGTGTCATAACCAACATGGCCACCTATAATTATTCACATAATTAATGCGAGAATTCACGACACTGCTATGAACGGTCTCTTCAGGAGGAAAGCGACAAGCGATTTTGCTTTAACTGTATTTTTTACACTTCTTAGGACGTCTAGTAACACTAACATGTACTTAATTACTTACAGAGATATTCACGGCCGAGCTTACAACCATTGCCGGAATTTATAAAAAAAAAACCGGCCAAGTGCGAGTCGGGCTCGCGCACAAAGGGTTCCGTAGCAGCAAATATAATTTACAGTTAAATCAACCTATCTCAAAAACTATAAGAGATACTTTGATCAAACCAAAAATCGTTGAAAGAGTTAATTAGCATGCATCACCTCTATTTTTTTTAGAATTTTATACCCCGTAGTTATAAAAATAGAGGGGGGGGGACATACTTTTTACGACTTTGAGAGCTGATATCTCAAAAACCGTTCACTTTAAGAAAAATGTTTTTTAGAAAACTTTATATCATTTTAAAAGACCTTTCCATTGATACCCCACACGGGTATGTACATCGAAAAAAAAAATTTCATCCCTCAGTTACATGTATGGGGGGCCCCACCCCCAATTCTTTTTTTTACTATTTAGTGTCATATTTTTGTAGCGGTTCATACAACACATATTCCCATCAAATTTCATCACTGTAGTACTTATAGTTTCCGAGTAAATCGGCTGTGACAGACGGACAGACGGACAGACGGACATGACGAAACTATAAGGGTTCCGTTTTTGCCATTTTGGCTACGGAACCCTAAAAATATGTATAACAGATTAATAAAATGTAGAGCAAATACGTACACGATGTACATACTGTTAATGCTTATAAAACCGCTTGTAGTCAGTAAATGTGGCCTCTATTGACATTGCAGTAGGTGTGATTTTTTCCCGACAAGCCCGCTAGGCATTTTAACAATTTCCATAGTAGAGAACTGAGGAACAGGCAAAGAAATTATATTGTCCGATTAACTTCTGTATTTTTCTACTTTAAAACTTATGATGTCCTCTTCGTCGTATCCGACAACAGCGACTCTTGCTACACTCAGTTATGTGCTCTTATTGGTGTTCAAGACGAAGTTCGGACTTGCCAGCCACTTTAAAACTATGCTATGATCGTAAAGGCAAACCTATGAGTATATTATCGTGATTTTAAGCATTAACCTGTGGTACTGTAAAAAAGGTAACCTGTGTTTAACACATCTTTTGCAAAGCCATGTATAAGTATATAAGTTAAGTCAAAGATTAATATTAGTACTTGCGCTATTTGACTACCTCTGTGAAAATTATAATATTTTGAACGGGCGCTAAAAACAAAGACAAAATTCAACCACGAGTCACAGTACTCGTATTGCTCTTATCATTAAGCCCACCTTTTGTACATTTATTTTATATTTGTGCAATAAAGAATTAAATAAATAAATAAATATTGCCCATAATATTCAAGCATAAATAAAAGTGGGATGAGTTAGTAATAGAACGCATGCAAGAAGGATGTATAGTGCCACAAACTTATCTGTTCCGGTGACAGCTCAAATAAATCTCTAATATTTCTTAATTCTATAAGATTTTAAGTTTGCTCGTATTGTTATTTTGCTCTTGCGGTGTTAATAAACCCATCTAATGTTTTAAAATATACAATTCATTAGTAAGTAATGAGATATGGATCAATTTAGTTCGCTGTCACCGGAACAGATAAGTTTGTGGCACTATACATATGTGAGAGTCGATGAGAAAGAAAAGCACAGATGATTAAAAACTGTTACCATAGATTGTATTCTTTCAAACGACGACGACGACGAAGACGCTTGTAATTTTGTGGCGAAAATAAGAATATGTGATTTATCTCTAAAATAGGACTTATTTATTTATTCCTACATAAATCTCACTAGTGTCAAGGATTACTGTCCAGCTCAGTTTGGAAGTTCCCAGCTTACTCGCAGCTCTGATGTCGCCTTGCAGCATCGAACTGGTTTTCAGCTATAACTTCTAGATTTATGATATTAGCATTATTATTATTATTAAATATCATTAATGTCACGTCATGGGTATTTTATTGTTTTATTTCTGCTGCTTGTGCTTTGTTTATAACGGTGTAGTAAAGGTAAGCGTCCACCTGTCGGTATCTTACGTATCGGACCAAACGGATTTTCATAAATGTATGGAGTATGGAGAAACGGCGTGGGCAATGCCGATGCAGTGGACGCATTTGTGTGAATTGCTACACAAAGGAAAGAACGATGCTGAAAGGTGAACTTTAAAGGTGTTTGAAAAACTAAAATGTAACTTTGTATGAGGATTTTAAGAGCTGTACGCAGTTTCATCGAATTTTCAAGAACACGAATTTACCAGTTAGCGTCATCACACTCTGTTCTCGACTTTCCTCATGCCATCACTACCTGTCTCAGGTAGTCAACCCTAAGAGCGGTGGGGTTAACACCATTGAACATTAGCAACCCTAAAAGAGCGTCGCTCGCTTGACAAATCTAACGTAACTTCTATGGATCTGACAGATGTTTGACAGGCGAGCGACTCTGCTTGTGGATTGTTAATTTCTAATGTGTCGGTGGTAGTACGGTATCTGGAAAGTGTCACAAGCTACCTTCAGATTCTCACACTCGACCTACACTTACTCTAAGGACGTTCAATTAAAAACAGGTCTCTGATTTTTATCTTAGTCTAGAATTAGTTTATTATATAGACTTAATAAGTGGTAATATCGTGCCCGTAAGGTGTAGTTAGTCATCAGACGACAAGTGTATAAACATAGGAGTCACGGGGACATTGACACTAATGTACGTAAATTGCATAACAGTTAATATTATGCATAAACCTACAAGCATAATAATAAATTTAGATTTAAGTTTTTACCGAACAAACTACAGTAAAAGGGAGAAATGGGGATTCCTTTTAAGGCTTTTATAAGTTTATCCTATCTAATATTATAAATGCGAAAGTAACGGTGTATGTCTGTCTGTCTGGTTGTCTGTTACTCTTTCACGCCAAAACTACTGAACGGATTTGAATGAAATTTGGTATACATACGGTCTAGACCCTGGGAAAGAACATAGGCTACTTTTTATCCCGGAATTCCCACGGGAAAACTTTTTAAGGCAAAGCGAAGCGCGCGGGAACATCTCGTGTTTTTATATTTCTGTTTGCATTCATGTTTTGTTGTAACCAATATAACCGTGTCTTTATTTATTTGACAAAATGGACATCTTTGGCATACATCACAGTCGTGTGTCGAGTATTAATTTCGAGGTGTTTTGATAAAACAGACTAAGTATTACGTTATCATTCCATGATCAGAGACAATTATAATTGTGTTTTCGTGTTACGTGCAAACACAATAACAAATAAATATGTCGACGACGCCGAGCAATGTTTAGTAAAAATGTTGATAATTGGGTACTTAAATGTTAATTTCTTGAAGATATTTTGATGTCGTACCTTGGCTACCGAAAAAAAACTTACTCGCAAGAAAAAAGGGAATTAAAGTGATCCAAGGTGGTACTTTTATGGGGTATTTATGGTAACGCTCATTGCTCGAAAGCTATTAAGAAGTATTCAGAGATACGTATCATTTTTAATGCGATATAGAGCTTGGAATACTGCTGGTTTATTGTATATTTTTTACAGTCGTTTTATATGCAATAAGACCTTAGTTATTGCTAAAATCTAAGACCAGGTACAAAACCTATTTTTCTTTTAAATATGTCAATTGAATTATTGAAGATTTTTTTTATTGGAGTTTATATAATTTTTTGATTACATGGTATAAATTATAGAGTAAAAATATACGTCTGCCAAGGGCCTTAAGTAGTATGGTCATTATGTACCTACTTTCTTTTGGAAGGAAACAAATAACAAACAGTACGAAACGTAGAAAACATTACCTGTGCTGCTTATTTTTTTAAATAAAAGTGCAATAAATTACCATTAAGTCGACAATAAGATTTAAATAAAAATTTCGGTGGCATCAATTTTCGCTAAACCTGATCCAAATAGCGGCTGAGCTAGTAGTGATGGCTAGAATTAATAGGGTTTTAATTATAGGTCTAGATTTATGAGACTAGGAGTCCAAGTCTAAGTTATGGTGAGGCCGCGGGCCCCACTCGATGTGAATTACAGTCCGCTCATTGCAGCTCGTCACTTACTTACATGTCACTATTGTATGTTACTTGTAATATGATATGATGGTTAACATTATTGGATGACGCATTTTAAAGTCTTATTAATAAAAAAATAAAATCATGCATTTTTATTGTAAACTTATTTCTCAAGAAAAGGGGGTATACGAAAGAAGCCTCCTCGAGTGAAGTATCAATTTGTACTTTGTATACTTCCAACCCACCTTGAGCAGTCAGCGAATGACGCTATTCTGTCTGGTTAATCCTTTCACCTCGGTGTAACATATGGGTATAGGACAGCTAATATATCTACACACATACATAGATATATACATATTAAATTGAAATATCAACACCCAAGACCCGAGTACAAATATCTGTCTTTAACCAATATCTGTCCCGGGAATCGAACTTACGTACCTAGTAGATCTCAATTTATATCCCATAACTCTCAATAAGCACTAAATCATAGAAACACGATGCGACAATGCAGTGGGCACCAAATAAACGCCTGCGGACACGCAATAATGAACGTACTACAGAAATGGCCGCTTCGATTACCGGCAGGGAAGCGGTGACATTACACCGTTTGCAGAATCAACGGGACCTAATTATATAAAAGCGGATTTCATTATTAAATTTACATAAATTATGAAAGAATTATTATCTCGTTTTCGGTTCTGAGTAGTTGTTAAAAGTGAATTTATGGTCGTGGGAATTATAGGGGAAAGTGGATGGCCTATGAACATGGGCACAGGCCACACGATCTGCCTTGAGGGTTTCCACACCATGTATAGTTATGCACATACCTATAGTATAAATAAGAGTTACCAAGGTGAAGTATGGAGAGATGACATGATCATACATACAAAGACTGTTGCAGCCGCGGGCAAATGTGAGACTTTGCAATTTCGAGCGCATACAATGTAAGAGTATATAACACATAATAATAATAACACACACTCACGCCTTGTACTAATGTACTCCCTTGCGGGGTAGGCAGAGGAGCATTGCTGCACCCACATTTCGCCAGAGTGTTATGTTAGTCCCAATGTAATAGGGGGCGGGCCTATTGCCATTTTACGGGCACATCCAAGACCCGAGAACAAATATCTGTGTTTAAACAAATATCTGTCCCAGCCGGGAATCGAACCCGGGGCCTTCGGCTCAGTAGTCACGGTCACTAACCACTACGCCATTCGGTCGTCATAAATGTAAGAGTACGATATTTAAATACTGAATAATCAGTACTAAGAAAGTCAAAAACGTAATGTCTGTTTGTTTGTCGCGTTTGTTTGTAATTGTTAAATATAATGACAAATTCATAGAGTACACTGCCGAGCGGAGCACACGCGCACGCTTCGAGGAAATACTCTAGAGGAAATTGTCACTAAAAATAATTACGAACTAACGCCATACTGATTAATCTACCTTCATATACAGTGTTTAAATACATCTTCAGCCAGTATCAAGAAGTTTTTGACGGCACTCGGGAATCGTCACAATAACAACATTGAAAATATACTACAGCTACCATGTTTTGATTATTAAAGTCTTAAATAAATCTTAATCTGGTCGGGTGGCCGTGTGTGATATAGGTATCCCCACATATTATTATGATTATTAGTTAAAATCTTATGATCAGAAATAATATTCAGTCTTTTTTTAAATACCAGACGCATTTTAATAAACTAAACAAAACATTCCGCAACTCTTAAAACATATATTAGGTATATTACAAACTTTAACACCATCAAACGTTCACAGAAAGATTCAATCCCCTGGCGACAGCGTCGCGTGGGCACCATACATACAGGATGTAGCAGAAATAGCTGATTGATTTGATTGATTCCGAAGCGACTGACCGTCAGATGGCGTAGGACGCGCACGCGATTATACATGGTGCTCAGAAAATGCTCCGTATTACCGAGCGGTAGGGGTAAGACGGCGTGCATTATACAGGATGTCAACAGCGTGTCAGCGTAGATTGATATACTCGGTTCGATTGTCTGTTCTAGCGGCTGTCGATGGCAAAGTGATTAATTTTGTCCGAAGTGTCTCCCGAGATGTTTCAACAACTTGTGGCTTATTTACGATTTAGATTTGTCCGAGTGTTTTCAGTTTGTTTTGTGGACTTGTTTGAGGCGGATGGTTACAAGTTACTTGTAAATGTTTTATTAAGTGGTTTATAGAGCGAGATGAGAGGATACAATGTGTGAATGCTATTCTATTCTATTCTCTTTAAGGGAAGTATAATATTCATGAAATTGTTCTTAAGGCTCGAAAGAGTTTAAATAAATATTTTTATTCAGCCAACACCCGTAACAGCAAGCACGAACGATCTTTGATTGCTGGGTTGTTCGCTAACCCTTGGATTATATACATGATAATTATTTATTATCCAAAGGTAAGACGGCGATGACTAAAAAATAAACACAATTTGGGTCGTGGCTTCATGGAAAACTCCTAGTCAGTTAAAGTATTTCAAGAAAATACCAAACAAAACATTTAACAAGAAAATCACAAATTTCAAGCATCCTGTATCCGCAAGGCCGTCGCACAAGTGTGGGCGGGCGCAGATTGACATGTGAATAAATATGTGTCGCCCCCCGCGCCCCGCCCGCACCCCGCGCCCGCCCTGGGCCCGCGCGACTATTGTTCACGGCTTCACGCTTTGACACTCAGAGCGACTATCTGAGGTTGTAAAGGTGCCTACTTTTCGTCTGTGTTACCATGTGTATGTATAAATTAATCTAATATCCATTTGATTATTAACAGTACAAATAGGTATGTGTATATAGGATTTTCCGATCTGTTAAGCGTCAGTCGCTGACTTCTCAGGTTGCACTGAACGTATACTTATATCAGCTCATACTTAGTCTTTAAAGGTGGCCTACTACTCACTCTTTCGTGTTCTATGATATAGTCGTTAATATGTATAACAAAAGAAGTTTCTTCGTTTCTTCTGTACTTCTGACTGTGGTGTTTCGTAATCAGTATGGTACGTAATTAAAGGCAATAAGGTATTTTAACAAACTTGCCTATCACTTTTTCCACAACACCCGAGGTTAGCTGAAAGAGAAAAGATGCTATTAGCATTAAGTTCGCCTATGTACATATTTATTATTGTGCAATAAAGAATTTAATAACAATGGCCCTAGGTTGAAACGGTAAATAAACCCCTTAATAGCTTCCGCATACTCAAATCGGTTGATTTGACCTAATAATCAGCGGTTGCTGATAAGCTATCACCCACAAAGCTTTACCCTTATTATGTAAATCATCTTCTCAAGAACATACGGGATTACAAAACTAATAATAATTGTACTCATATTACATTAACTTTCATGAAGGAAACCCGCAGGCGTAACTGTCTTACTTTGGACATGCGTTATCTTTGTTATAAATAGTAAAATATCTAGATAATTACAATCAATCACGCTTGTACTCTCATTAAGGCCTTTTTAGCCCACCTCCTTACGGTAGCAGCAATTTTGTGAAAAAAAGAATCAATTAAAAACAAAACAATATCATTTGTTCGCTTCACAATTATGCCTGCAAAAAGATTAACTGCCCCGCGTTTCGAACTGAGATATCGTGTAGTGGGAAGATCTATCGTAAGTTTTTAAGTTACTTTACAGGGCAGAAATTTACCAATGATCCACCCGGTGACAAGTTTATTTAACTGTAAACACGATGAATAAAATTCTCCAACGCTGTACCTACATGAAATATAAAAAAAATATAATTGTGAATACAATGTTATCTTCGCTCATCGTGCTTAGAATATCGGTAACGCTGAGTTTCCTTTGGATCGAACACTAATAAAATTCGACCCTCTAGATATGTAGAGCTATAAATTTGTCTAGAGTGGCCGCCGGTAGCCAGAGGGCTATTCGCAGCTAATTGGAGTGAGGAATGACCCACCGCGGTAGTGAACACTGCAGGGTCATTCTTTAACTTGTAACGAGGGGCTTTTAATATATTGGATCAGCATTCATTGTCGATGAACAGTTGTGGTGAGCTACTTATGCGGTTGGTGTAATGACTTGTTGATGATATTGTGATTGCACTCAGTAATCAAAATCGCTATAAAGTTATTACATGATATTTTGAGTTTTTCAGAAACTGAAAAAAGAGTTTTATATGTTTGAGTTATGTAAGAGTGCCATATGCACAGCTGTTTTTCAACGATGTTCACCGAGATTTCATAAATAATGAGATTTTTTTCAGAATTAGTTAAGTTATGATAACGTCTTCAACCGCAGTCAGTACAGAAGTCATTATATTTACAGCGTTTTATTCAAAGTTTTGGAATATAGAAAATGAATCAACGCGAATTATTATATTTTTTTTGCCGTCCTTATCGCTACCGACCATAGAACAACGCGGACTCGGGTTCACCTACCAAGTCCGACAACTATCCTCTAGCTTTCCCCAGTTTTCTCACAGCCAGGTGGGCAATCCGTCAACAGGCTCAACCAATGGGGAGCGCGCATCCTTATACGACGCGAGTCCACGTACCAGTAAATCGCTCCCATAATTGAATGGAGATGACGCTACCGGCGCGGGCGCTGGGTGGCGCGCCTCGCTGATGGGAACTCTATTAACTTTGCTAATGTTTGCTTAAGCAGGGTTTTCAAAATAACCCCCTTATTCTTAAAAAAGTTAGTGGATGCTTTAGCCATTGAACTGTTCTGTCACTCTCTGACAGAGAACAATTTGGTATTTGACAGACAGCACTGACAAAACAGTTCTATGAGTTCACTAGCTAAAGCGTCCAGTAAGTTTTTTTTTATGAATAAGGCGATAAGAATATATGATTCGTTTGAGAGACGGGCACATAACCAGCAGCTAACGTAGCACTACCGACATAAACAATCAAGAACATTTAAGCAGCCTCTCTTATCTGCAAGATCAATGCAAGTTACTTCACATTTGACAGATAACCAATGCTGAAAAAGATTAATAATTATCGATTGTTAATGTTCGGTAGTGGTAACCACGTAAGAACGTACACCGTATGTAAAATAAATATACTAATAAGAATCGGTTCAAACTCTATACATATACGAAGACGCTTTTTATTGTGAAAACTCTCATTGTTTATTTCCTATTATGAACATGAAAAGAAAATTGGTTTTTAAATTTATGCCGACGGATCAAAAAGTTAATAAAGAACAATAAAATCCTATAATAAACAATCATAGTTATGCAATGACTATGAATTATGAAACATTCTCTGATCGACAGCAAATAATCGCCCGATTGTAAATCACTGGTTGAGTCCGATCACTCAGCCTCAGACTCAAGGAGACAAGTACAAATTTTCTATTTACTTTCAGATTTCAAGACGAAGTAGGTGGAAAATTCGAACCGCAAATTGCTACAATTAATGTAATTTATCATTGGAAGTGAACCAAAACGCCCGCGGACACGGCCGGTATGCGGCCAATCTTCACAGCATATTATTTAGTTATTTACTATTTAAATCGACTACAGACTCGTTTGACGTTGAGTTAGGACCGTACTTTAAAAATAAAATTATAGAAAGCCCCTAAGATACTTGATCAATTCGTAAAAGGTAAGGTGTTGCAAAAAGAGTATAGCTGAATGGGTTACACAGATCGAGATTCAGAACAACATATACTCGTATCATACGCATTTAGAAAAAAAAAACGTTTGTATTCTTCTCTATAGAAACTTCTCCTTGTTAAAAGTAGGTGACATCCTGAGTTACTCTCTTTTTCGGTTTACTATATACCTAAGTCTTATGTAATTTTTATTCTATAATGTTCCATTGGGCATATTATTTAATTTTATCTTACGACTATAACCCCCAAAATAAATATAATAAAGACTGAAAAATGTTATCACAATAATCGGGATAGCCATATTTTAACAGTATAAATAAATAAATATGTGGGGACATCTCACACACGGCCATCCGACCCCAAGTTAGGCAGAACCTGTGTTATGGGTGTCGGACAGCTGATATATCTACACAAATACATAGATAGATACATACTAAATATAAATATCAACACCCAAGACCCGAGTACAAATATCTGTCTTTAAACAAATATCTACCCCAGCCGGAAATCGAACCCGGGACCTTCGGCGTAGCAGTCAGGGCCACAAACCAAAATAATCGGGATAGCCGTATATTAAGAGTATAATAGTTATTACTTATTTATAAAAGTGGTATCAATCATGACGGCCTGGTTAGTTTCTGCCTTCAGCTCCGTGATGCAATCCGTTCTACATTTTGATTTAATTAGTGTAATAGAGTTTGAACGATGACATCTAAATTGTATCACTGTATAATTGATGACAAATTAAAATAAACATCGGTATTTCCTAATGACTTCTCGGTGTTGCTTAAATAACGTAAGGATCTATATTTTGATTTCTCAAATTATGTGTACCTAAGTAGGTAGATACGTTTATCATAAGGTTTTATAATTATAATATTAATACTTCATACGTTTATTTTCATATTTATTACAAATTATGGTACAATAATAATATAACATTAAATTTATATTTGTATAAGTACACTCACGGGCAATGAAAAAATCCACTCACAAAATTCCGACACCAAACGACCCCAATTTTTTCAAACATTTAATTTAAAATTTAAATTAAATATTACCGATTTTTATTGGTAATATCCTGATGCTCTGTTAAATGTATTTCAAATGATGCAAAAGGCGGCATTAAGCTAGCCTTTTTCGTTAAGGAGTAATTTGGTACTTTTCTCAGTGTACCATTTCATTGTCCGTGAGTGTATTAATATCTATATAATAAAAATGAATTGCTGTTCGTTAGTCTCGCTAAAACTCGAGAACGGCTGAACCGATTTGGCTAATTTTGGTCTTGAAATATTCGTGGAAGTCCAGGGAAGGTTTGAAAGGTAAGAAAGGTAGGGTAGTGTAGGCTAGGGTAGGGTAGTGTAGTGTAGGGTAGGGTAGTGTAGTGTAGGGTAGTGTAGGGTAGGGTAGTGTAGGGTAGTGTAGGGTAGTGTAGGGTAGTGTAGGGTAGTGTAGGGTAGTGTAGGGTAGTGTAGGGTAGTGTAGGGTAGTGTAGGGTAGTGTAGGGTAGTGTAGGGTAGTGTAGGGTAGTGTAGGGTAGTGTAGGGTAGTGTAGGGTAGTGTAGGGTAGTGTAGGGTAGTGTAGGGTAGTGTAGGGTAGTGTAGGGTAGTGTAGGGTAGTGTAGGGTAGTGTAGGGTAGTGTAGGGTAGTGTAGAGTAGTGTAGGGTAGTGTAGGATAGTGTAGGATAGTGTAGGGTAGTGTAGGGTAGTGTAGTGTAGTGTAGGGTAGGGTAGTGTAGGGTAGTGTAGGGTAGTGTAGGGTAGTGTAGGGTAGTGTAGGGTAGTGTAGGGTAGTGTAGAGTAGTGTAGGGTAGTGTAGGATAGTGTAGGATAGTGTAGGGTAGTGTAGGGTAGTGTAGTGTAGTGTAGGGTAGGGTAGTGTAGAGTAGTGTAGTGTAGGGTAGGATAGTGTAGGGTAGTGTAGTGTAGGGTAGGGTAGTGTAGTGTAGGGTAGGGTAGTGTAGAGTAGTGTAGTGTAGGGTAGGATAGGGTAAGAGGCGATATGAAGTTCGCCGGGTCAGCTAGTTAAGTATAATTATATGTAAGAATACGCAAACGGAAAAAATACCGTATTCTGACATATAATACAGTTGATCTATTACAAAATTTCCATTGCATATTATGAAATTATAGCGGAAACGGAAACATGAATCCCTCTATATACTTAACATCTTTATTTTCATACGTATATCCTTCAGGAGAAGGTTCAAATCAATCTAATTATAATGTACCTTCCCGGTGAAACAAAGTATAGAGTTACTTTGAATTAAATTCACAACTTCCTTTTCTAAAGAATTCCTAGCCATCCGTTCCCAGGTTGGCTGAAAATTGCTTTACATTCTATTTATTAAGACAAAATGAGAACTGGCCAATTAAAGTGGCCAAATGAAAACTAACTTATTAAGTAGTGGAAACTTTGTTGTAGTCCATTGCGGTTTGCATATTTATGTGAATATTTCTTCTCTTTAGATTGACCAGTATAAGTTTATGTGACTGGTTTAGAATGAGATCGCACACTGGTTTATGAAGGGTGTAACAAAAAGGAAAATTCATTACAAATAACACTACAAATTAAATTATAAAATATTCAAATATATTTGCTTCCCTTGATATGACGATACAATGTAAGCTCAAAGTACTCATTGAAATGATATATCATTTCAATCTATAGATAGTAATCAATAATTTTATTCAATAATTATTGTTATTAACTAGTATAGACATAGTAAGTGAATCAGAGATTACAATTTGTAATGGCTCTTCCTACATAGATTCAATCTTGATAACGATTAATTTAATTTAATTTCACGATGAATAGGTATGAACAATTATACGAAAATTTATGATTAGCGCCCTTTGACAGGAAAGGTAAATCAGTTTTATAATATACCTATGTAACATACTTAAATAGTAGCAGTATATATAAAAAAGCCCTTTCATACAGACACACTTACAGATGACGTTAAACCAACCGTCGTATTTTTCGACTATTTACTTCAATATAACCTAACTCCCAAATTCGCAGAGTTTTTTGACACTTTACAATAGGTTTAAAATGACGTTGTGATATACGAATTTCAACTTTTTCACTTACGTAAAGAGTCGAAACTCGTGTGTTTCAAAGTTAATTTTAACCTTGTTGTAAACTTACAATACGTTCTATGAATTTGAGGGTAAGGCTGTATGTATACAGAAAGAAAGCTCTAAGCTGAATTTGCCGAACTAGCGCTGATAAGCTCGGGAAAAATATTAATAGTAAAGTAAGCGCTTATAACTTTATTTCTGTATACGCCTTAATCTTGGCCTTAAACAAGCTACTAGACTTTAACTTACATCCGTCACTGTACTTATCAGCATAATTTTATGAAAAAAAAAACATAATTATACACACACATTTCCCATCGTCTACGTCGGCTTTTAGGCATTCACTTATGCGGTCACTGACCACATCCATTCATTACTCGACTCCTCCTACGTAATTTCGCTATTTTTAGGGTTCCGTACTCAAATAAGAACCATTTTGTGGCCCGTCCGACCATCGGCAGTTAAGACGCTTTCTAGATTGTAACGATACTTATTAATTAAACCTACCCCTGTGTTGGGGATGCTCTTAAAGAAGAAATTAAAGTATGATGCTTAAGGATTTTTGGTTGCTAATGTGGTGTGGTGGCATAGTAGTTGATCTCCTAATAAAAAACTCTTGATAAAAATCATGCTGAACAAAGGTGTCTGCTGACAAAAGTAGATATTTTAATGGTGCGGCACGTTTAAGAGCGGTGGTAGCTCAGTCGGGTAAGCGCCCGCTTCTCACGCCAGAGATGCGGGTTCGAATCCCGGCGCTGACATGGACCAATGAGTTCTTTTCTGAATTTACGTACAATATTTACCATCGCTCTTACGGTGAAGGAAAACATCGTGAGGAAACCTGCATATCTAGATTTAGCACATCTAGATATGGAAACCCACCAACCCGCAGTGGACCATCGTGGTGGGAAATGGTCCAAGCTTAGGAAGGCAGTTTAGACCTTGGTTCAACGAGGACGAAGGTTCCATTCGAGAGAGCCAGGTGCAGGTACTGACACCCCCACAGAGAATAGAGAATAGAATGGTGCGGAACTCTTCTTAGCTAGTCCGAACCTGCGCTCTTGGCCGTATTTTTTTCATTTATTTAAATAAGTATTAGGCTAAAAAAAACTAATAAGGAATCAAAAGATAATAACGTACTTTATCAGTTAGAATCTTAACATATATTTTTTTGGATATCGCAAAGCCTAATAAGATCTGTAGTATGTTTATTTGTTACATGAAACACACAATTTATATGTATAAAGTTAAACCTGAAATAAGATCAGATTTATAACAAAATATTTATATTAACTTATAAGCATATAAAATATATATAACTAATTTTGTTTTAATTAATTTTCCTTTTTAAAATCATTTTATAAACTAAAAAAACTTAATATGGTCGTATTAACAGATACATACGACAAAACAAACTCAAGTCAGTATGCAGCCTAAATAAAACCTCTCATTTTCAACTTTAATTGAAAATCTCCGGTAGCCGACTCCTGACAAATTGTTATTAGATTATTGTAATGCTCCATACATCGTGGCCAGCTCGTAATGAGGGGGTGGCCACAAATGATTACAGATCCGATCTTCTAATTTCACTATAGAGTTGAATGGTAAGATAATACTGGGATGCGTAAAGCGATATACTGTGTGCGTGTCACGAATATTGTCGACTCTAGTCGATAGTAATTCGTTAGGCGGTTCACTGGAGTTTGTATGCGTTTTATTAGTTTCTAACTTAACCGAAGGGGTGCTGATCAAGATATCATACAAATAGCTAACGAATAGACGAGACTCGAAAATATCGAATAATATGCTTAATTCGCGCACTGATCTTGTTATAAATATTACCCAGTATAGTTATTTTTACCAGTGGTAGGAACGTATTTCATGTACTGCACAGTACACGTCAGTGACTTTGTAGAAGAGTGTTAAGTTTAAACAGTAGTTTAAGAATATTTTGATTTCATTATCTGCTTCACTACATAGTATAAAACAAAGTCGCTTTCTCTGTCCCTATATCCCTATGTATGCTTAAATCTTTAAAACTACGCAACGGATTTTGAAGCGGTTTTTTTAAATCATTCAAGAGGAAGAGTTACGTATAATAACATCAAAGTTTTTTGTTGTGTATTTAGCATTTAATTTGCACCCGTGCGAAGCCAGGGCGGGTCGCTTGTTAAGGTAAATAGCCTTAAATTAAATTAAAGCAAACCCAAACTGACAGCTTTATTTCCATTAAATTGAATCTCTTTAAACGGTGACTTGACCTACGCTCATTTCATAGCTGCATGCATACACAGATTACACAGTAATCTGAAATTCATATGAATATTCCATTATGATAAAATATATAATCAAAGCAAACTTTGCATTTACGCAGCCGACTGAGATACAGGCTGACTTGTGGCTATTGCGTTTCAGTAATTAAACCTTTCCTTCATGCATTGGCAGCGTAATGAGAAGGCGCGGCTGAGATATGATACGATTTCTTTCCATCCTGTATCTTTATGGATATTTTTATCAAATAAAGTGTTTACAATGATGGAGAGACGTTTTATCGAGTGGGCTTGTTAATTGAATTATTTTGTATGAAATATGTTATCGGTTTTGTGAAGTAATGACGGTATGTACGATGGTAATTGCTGATTGGTTGATGTTGAGTGGGAGGAACTTGTCTGATGCTGACATGATGGGGCTGATTTGTAACTTCACAATTTCCAGAGGTTGTCTGGTAGAGATTGCCTTTTTGCAATAAGGCCACCTCATTGTACTGTTTTATTTTTGTATTTTTGTGTTCTTGGTGCAAATAAAGTGTAATGTATTAAGTATATTGTTTTTGATTATACATCTTCAGGAACCTGGTATCATCCACTGGTGGACATAGGTTACTCTCAAGGAGCCCCACAACACTGTCCTTTCAGCCTTCATCACCCAGTCCTGAGAGCCGTCATTCAGTCGATTCACTTAAAACAAGTGTGTTTTTGTGCCAATTTCACCATAGTGGGTTAGAGAATAACCAGGGTTTATATGTTGACTTTTGACACATCTGTCAAGAATTTAATGTAGAGATGACGTATATGAACCAATCCCTGGTTACGATCTAACAGACAATGGCGAAATTGGAGCTTAGTGTTCCGAAGCTAAACCACGACTGGATTAAACGACGCATTGCATTAAACGACGATTCTCGTTCGTTCGTGTTTTGTTTTCTGTGGTGTTTCAACTCTTCTTTCAGCTATGCATTAAACGACAACTCTTCGTTCGTGTTTTGTTTTCTGCAGTGTTTCAACTCTTGTGTCAGCTATTAACACAGCATTATGCAGAACTAATGCAGGCGAACGTAATCAACGCGTACGGAGCGGCGCACGCGCAGGTACTAGAAAATTGAAATGAGAGATTTATTGGAGTACCCACTGTGGTTTGTAGGGGCGCTTCCTTTACGGCTGCTTTTTAATTTAATAGTAATAAACCGTAGCCTATTCTATTCTATTCTCTGTGGGGGTGTAAGTACTTGCACCTGACTCTCTCAAGTGGAACCTTTGTGCTTATCTCCAAGGTCTAAACTGTCTTCCTCAGCTTGGACCATGTCCCACCACGCTGGTCCACTGCGGGTTGGTGGGTTCACATATCTGTGAATGTGCTAAATCTAGATATGCAGGTTTCATCACGATGTTTTCCTTCACCGTAAGAGCGATGGTACTTAAGTTAAAAGAACTCATATCAGCGCCAGGATTCGAACCAGCATCTATTTCTTGCGTGAGAAGCGGGCGCTTACCCGACTGAGCTACAACCGTAGCCTTTGACAGTTTGTATGGTCATCATTGTCAGATGTTTTCAAGCTGCCCCCAAGCCCCTGACTAGGCATAACGAATGCTGCAGAAACAGCAGCAGATGCGCAAGGTCTGCAGTGCTTTAAATACATAAATAAGACAATACATCCGTCATAAATAATACTAGAAATCACTTAGGTGATGATAATTAACGGTGGTTAAGGCGAAGTTGCTGTATGCTTCTAATTAACTTGCAATCATAAAACTGTGCCGAGCGAGTGCCAATTAGATATTTCCTCAAGTGTAGTGAATAACATCCGATTTCATACGCCTACCGATGATGTTCGGAAGACATTCATTTCGTATAGTATTTCATTTACCTAACATACTTAATTATAAGGGTACACATTACGTATTTTAAACGCGCACGATCGTATACGTGCCTCCAACGAGATTTGAACGCAACCTAACCACATGTAGCCATTGTAACATGTGTCGCGTAGTAACACGTATACGCAAAAATACAGCTACTCTCAGCTCTTATGTATATGTCGTGATTGTATGGCGTGGAAAATACACTAGCGAGCAGCCAAAGACTCCAATTTTTTCAAACATTTAATATAGAATTTGATCAAAATATTCAAGTTTTTAGTTGGTAATATTCTGATGCGCCATAAAGCTAGTTTTCCGTTTAGGAGTAGTTTGTTGCTATTTTTACATTGCTCGTGAGTGTATAATGAAAAATAACCAACACAACAATAACTTTTGAACTACTGAACCGATTTTCATGAAACATGGCTAAGAACTTTCGGGGTAACATTAACTATTACACAAAAAGATACACATACATACAGATACACCGACAAACATATGACACCCCTCTTTTACCGTCAAATTTTAAATACTGTATGCAAAAAGGAGTCGGATGGGAAATTTTCGCGTCGCGGCTTGCGCCTGAGTGTAGATTAATCCTAACTGCTCGCGCGGGAGATGGTCACGCGAGCAGCAGCAGGTCCAGGGGAGGGCAGGAAATGTTCACGTACATTCTTTAATTAGATAGGTACGTTGTATCCTATCCTAACTAATATTATAAAAGCGAAAGTAACTGTGTCTGTCTGTCTGTCTGTCTGTCTGTTACTCTTTCACGCCAAAACTACTGAACGGATTTGCATGAAATTTGGTATACATACGGTCTAGACCCTGGGAAAGAACATAGGCTACTTTTATCCCGGAATTCCCACGGGAAAACTTTTTAAGGCGAAGCGGGAGCGCGGGAACAGCTAGTACCAAATAAATTATACTCTCAAAAGACAATCCCCCTTATTCATAAAAAAGTTAGTGGACGCTTTAGCTATTGAACTGTTCTTTGACAGAGAGGGACAAAACAGGTCAATAGCTAAAACGTCCACTAACTTTTTTATAAATAAGTGGGCATGTATTTAAAACCTGTGTAAAACTTATGGATGCAATAAATTATTGAGTATTGACGAGTACCTAGTATAGTTCCGTGAGTTTAACTTGTCAACATTTATGTTGCTTATGTGCTGGGTTTAGTGTTTTTGTTCTAAAGGTAGAGGTTTCCGCTCTAGATTTAGCATTAGAGAAATGACATAATAATGATGTAATTAGATTTACTTAATTGTTAAAAAACATAAAATATATACCTAGGTATGAATTGAGGACCTCCTAATTTTTTTTAAGTCGGCTAAAAAACCTATCTTGAATTTTTTTGCTTCGGTCATAAGAGTTTTTGCTACTGCAGCCGACATTTCACACCTACAAGAATTAATGCGCTCCTTATAGCTACTAGATTGTTATCTAAATATCTCACCATTTTAACAAGCAGTTAAGGGCACAACGGTTGCTGTCAATGCACACATTATACCAGTATAATTATAATGGATAGCATTTCGAGTCCCAAACATTTAGTGAAGTTATTGACATTTATAAACTGTGTGTATCCAATTAATAAATAATAATGTAGGTGTATAGTGTTTAGTGGAGATGCCAATAATAGCTGTGTTTAAGTATTTAGACGTGCTCTTTACATGAAGCTTGTCATTGGCAATGAAACCTGGCATTAACTAGCACAGAATTGATGACACTGTGAAATGTCACCGCGTACCCTTAGAGCGCAGGCTACATCAGCAGCTAGCAAGCGAGGTAGGCTAAAAACGTGGCATCTTTTCGGCTAAATAGTAAGTTCGTTATAAATGTTAGAAACATAATATAGTGCTATCGACTGAACTTAAAAAACCAAACGTCTGTGATGGATGTCTTGATTTTAATGTCTTGCCGGTTGGCGAACCTCGCTAATATCTTATGTATCCTAAATTTGCGAATAGTTTGACGAATATGCCTTATTTTTTCGTAATCGTTATCTAATAGTTCGCAGTAGGTACATCCGCTAGCGAGCTCACTCGATAGCTTGCGGTGGAGCCTGCGCTTTACACCACACGTACTGTAAAGGACAAAGTGTGCTAGTTATCAAAATTCGTTCGTGTGCCGGCAATGAGTGTCAATAACACGATAGGGTTAAATTTGAATAGCATTTATCACGAGTAGGCCAATAATGACATGGTTTTTCTAGTGCTAATCGACTGCTGCCAGTACAGGGCAGTTGAGCTACAGTAGTGGTAGTTGCAAACATAGCAGTATTTAGTATTTACACTCGCGAGCAATTAAAAAGTTCCAGTGACAATAGCACTACACTACTCCAAATCGGAAAAGGCTAGCATAATGACCAACCACGGCTCCATCTAGTTGTATTAAGTGTGCCGATTGCGTGTCAATTTTTGTTCGTTCGTCGATTTAGAGAGACCCCAGTTCCCACTACGTTACTACACCGCACCACCACTGTATTTTCTATCAGGAAAATTGTAAACAGATGCATTAACCAACTAATATGGACTAAATTGCCCATAATAAGCAGATGGTGAAGTAACATATACACAATCGATATTTTAATAGGTACTAAGCATGACAATTTCGACGCACTTGCTCAAAAAAAACCTCTTGGCATTCCACGTAATGCTCGCATAGTAGGACCATTTAAATGACATCGGATATAAAAGGAACCGTGGTCGTTTATCCTGCTATCTATCTCGTCATTATGTATCATGTGAATAAATTGTTTGTATGAGTTACACGGTCCATGTTTAATTAAGTACGCTTTTAATCCTAACTATCCTAACTAATAATATTATAAATTTGAAAGTAACTGTGTCTGTCTGTCTGTCTGTTACTCTTTCACGCCAAAACTACTGAACGGATTTGAATGAAATTTGGTATACATAGGGTCTAGACCCTGTGAAAGAACATAGGCTACTTTTTATCCCGGATTTCCCACGGGTAAACTTTTTAAGGCGAAGCGAAGCGCGCGGGAACAGCTAGTGTTATTATAAGTAGGGATGAATTATATCAGCGATTGGAACAGAGGCGTGTCTATGGACCTGTACGATCACTTAGAAACGCGGTAAATTCGGTTCGATACTTTATTCGCTACAACATTTATGAAAAACTCAGCGCCGCGGTGTGTTTTTAACTAAAGAAATAAAAAAAACCCTGTGTTTGGAGACACCGCTCTTCTACAATCGGTTATTATAAGTTATAAGTTAGTTTTGTCTGTAAGTATATGCCATACGGAATACATACAAGTGGTAGTTGTACAACAGTACAGGAACCAACCCACCCCAGTCCTACAATTCCAAACATCTTGGGATCAGTTACCATTTAGTGATATACTGCTGAATTGGTGTAAAAATTACTACAGCAAAAAGGAGCTTATAAAACTTATTATTATATTTATATATTGTATGTATGTTATATAAAATATATGTATTATTATTTAATATAGTATGTACCGATAAACTCAAACTCAAACTCACTCAAACTCAAATTTTTTTATTCATCGTACAAATATAAAATTTTCTGATGAACGTCAATTTTTACAAATTACTCTCCGTTCGGATAAGGGGGGGCTCTTTCTGTCTAAGGAGAAGAACGGAGGCAAGAAACTCCTGAGCCATCTTTTCAAAAAAAGACTTAAAACTAGTTGGTATACAATACATATAAGCTTAATAATAATTATTATAATAATATGAGCAGAGCTAACTACTTATCACAGCCATGCATTAACGTCCTCTAAGTAATCATCAATTTTATAATAAGCTTTTTTACTGAGTTTCTCTTTAATGTAACACTTAAACTTATTCTCTGGCATTTGAGCAACTTCTGCTGGAAGCTTATTATAAAATCTAATACAGTACCCTAAAAACGATTTATTAACTTTCGCCAGACGCATCGCTGGAAAAGCCAGCTTATGCTTGTTCCTAGTATTAATGTCATGATTACTGCCAATTGTATCAAAAGTTGAAATATTCTTTCGTACATACATTAAATTGGAAAAAATGAACTGACATGGAACTGTAAGGATGTTAATTTCTTTAAATAGTTCTCTCAATGAATCCCTGGAACCAAGTTTGTATATAGAGCGGATGGCTCTTTTCTGTAATACAAATATAGTTTCAATATCAGCTGCTCTACCCCAAAGCAAAATGCCATACGATAATAAGCTGTGGAAATAACTAAAGTAAACTAATCTGGCGGTTTCAACGTCGGTCAGCTGTCTAATTTTCCGTACAGCAAAAGCTGCGGAGCTCAACCTTCCAGACAATTTTTCAATGTGAGGTCCCCACTGTAACTTTGAATCTATAGTCATCCCAAGAAAGACAGTATCATTAACTAGGTCCAATTTATTCCCATCTAGAATAATGTTAGTATCGCATTGTCTAACATTCGGCAGTGTAAATTTAATACATTTCGTTTTCTTAGAATTCAATAGAAGATTATTAACGGTAAACCAATCGTGTATGTCAGATAGAATTGAATTAATTTCATTAAAATTATTTTCTCTTCTTTTAACTTTAAAAAGCAAAGAAGTATCGTCAGCAAATAAAACTATATTAGTCAATTTTTCAACCATAAAAGGCAAGTCATTAATATAAATGAGGAATAAAAATGGTCCTAGAATAGATCCTTGAGGGACGCCTATTTTTACATGAGCCCCCTGTGATTTAGTATTGTTAATATCGACCCTTTGTTGTCTCTTGTCTAAATATGAAGATATCAAATCTAAAGCCTTTCCTCCTATTCCATAGTATCTAAGTTTCGAAATTAAAGTCTGATGGTCTACACAATCAAACGCCTTCGACAGATCACAGAAGACTCCAATAGCATCGTGATGGTCTTCCCAGGCGTCAAATATGTGCTTAATCAACGCAGTACCGGCATCGGTTGTTGATTTGCCTTTTGTAAAACCATACTGCTGGCTATGAAACAATCGAGCATCATTGAAATGCAAAAGCATCTGACTGAGTATGACCCTCTCAAATATTTTACTCAAAACTGGAAGAACCGAGACAGGCCTGAAATTTGCAGGGTCCTCCATATCCCCACTTTTGAACAGAGGTATAATTTTACTAAATTTCATAAGATCTGGGAACACACCTTCAGCGATACATTTATTAAAGATGTTAGCCAAAATTGGGGCGATTTTATTAATAATAGAAAGAACAAATTTAACTGACATTCCCCACAAGTCTTCAGTTTTCTTCATATTTAATGACTTAAATGTTTTTATAATAGTTAATGTATTAATATATCTGAATTTAAATTCCTTATCGGTTGAAGGTGCGTTCTCCTTCGTCAGGGTTTCAGCTGCTGCAGCCGAAGAATCTAGGTTACACGTAGTCTCTAAAGGAATGTTCGTAAAAAACTCTTCAAAGACCCTCGCCACCGCATCATTCGATGTTATAATGTCATTGCCTACCTTCAAAGATAAATTTGTCTCGCGTGTTCGATTCTTCCCCGTTTCGTTATTAATAATAGTCCAAACGGCCTTAGATTTGTTAGCAGAGTCTTTAATCTTGTTATTAATAAAAATTGTCTTCGCACAGTGACAGACACATTTATACATCTTGCTATATTTCTTCACATAAGATTGAAAGTCAGGTCGGAGTATGAATGTTTTCATCTCATACAGATCATATAATGTCGCCCTGCTTTTGCGAATACCCTCTGTAGCCCAGTCACAAAATTTAATTTTATTGTCAATCAAAACTTCCTTCGTTTCAAAATTACTCTCAAACTCATCAGCTATTATCTTAAACAAGTTACTATACATCTCATTAGAATTGCAATCTAATTTAACATTCGGAAGTTTTTCGTCTAGTTTCTTCAAGTAATTGTCAATTTTCTTTGTAGTAATCGGTCTGCATCTCACCTTAGTTTTATTTGTCTTGTCAGTGTTTACTAAGGTAATGGTCTGCCCACTGTGGTCTGACCTCAGACAATTAATCACACTACTGTCTTTAAACTCACAGTTACAGAATATGTTATCTAGACAAGTGGCTGACGTGGGTGTAATTCTAGTTGGTTCCAGAAAAACATTAAAAAGATATTTATGTATATTTGTAATATTTTAGTTAGTGTGTAGTATATTAAATAATCTACATTCCTTTTTAACATGTACACTGCACATGCTGTTTGCTGTCATGCTGCTGTTTCCCTCCATCCAAAGGTTGTCCGGCAGAGATCGCTTTTAGTGATAAGACCGCCTTTTGTACCCTAATTAAGTTACATTTTGTTAATTTTATTATTCTGTTTTGGTGTACAAATAAAGTGTATTCTATCTATCTTATCTATCTTCACCTGAAATGTTCTATGGATAGGTGTTAGAATGTGCTACAGACATTCAATCATTTCAAATGAAACCTTAGTATGCAATAAATAACTAAATTAACATTAATCACACCTAGCTCGAGACTTATCGCTAAGTATCACTTATAATCTTTTATCCGGTAGGCAACAAAATTTCAGGAATGAATCCCATTCGAACTCTTTATTTATCCTATAGGTCATAATTACTTATGTTAGTAAACAATATGTAAATCTAACCTAACATAATGTGTAGTAATATAATAAGTTTTCTCGGGAAAATCTCTGCGAGAGTAGAAGTTTAGCATAGCAAAGTAGCATTAATTTTTTTAATTAAATCGAAATGAAACGCTAGTGAGCCTCAGGATATTCGCTTTAAACAGACACAGTATATCAATTGATGTCCCCAATCCAAGCACTACTACTTGTTGTCTTTGCATCCCACGCTACGTTTGACCGTTCGTGGCCTTCACTATAGAACTTCTCCACCCCATCAATCATCGGTTCTTTGGTAGATATTATCGTTGACAATTTTTTTCTCTATTATATTACTAAGGTTCAGTTTTTGATCCGTAGTTAACAGCAACCATTAGTTAAAAACCAACAAATTTTATGTGTGCTTGACAAGTTTCTTGACTAATAGTTAAAGTTCGCCACGAATCAAAACCCCGGCCCAAAGTCAATTAAGTCCGTTACCATTTTATGAATAGGGTCCAGAGTTTTGGGTCCAATGAGACTAAGGTAAGGCCAAACATTTCTTCAATTAGTCACTGCAACCGTTTCGAACAGCAGGATTCCTGCCTGTTGTTACTTGTTAACATAATTAGAGATTAACATGTATAAGCTACTGTTCAAATTGCAAGCAATAGTACCCACAACCTGATTGGATAATTTGATCATGATTCACGGTTGATTTTGTCATGGAATTCTGACCGCTTTATATACGAGTTACTGTTTATTTATTTTCAAGATTTAATGGAATATACCTATTCAAGACTTAAATGATACGGCACATATGTAGGTAGGTACCTACTTAAATTTAAGTTCCACTTACAAAATGCCGATACCAACAGAACCCTTTTTATTAAATATTTTATTTAAAAATTGAAAACAATATTTACGTTTTAGTTGGTTATATTCTTATGCGCTGTTAAATGTACTTACATACATATTTGAGGCGGCGTCATTAAACTAGCCTTTTATGTTTAGGAGTTATTTGGAGCTATTGTCACTGGAACTTTTGTGTACAGGTACGCTTGCAAGCAATGAAAACGTTCCAATAACACCAAATAGCACTAAAATACCCACGTTCACTCTGTAATTGTTTACCGGAACTTTGTAACATTTAGCTCGAAATCATAGATTTTTACCCCTGCACCACTCAGTCATCAAAATATATTAAGCTGTATTCTAGTAGAACATTAGCCCGGGGGTGCCGTATAAAGTATGCAAAAACAGGACATAGCCACAAGCGGTTACAGCGGCGATTCAAAAATAGAGCATCGACGCTTTAATCGATGTAATATGTAATGACAAAGTGTAATAAAATTTTAACAAGTCATTACTCCGGCGTCATTGCCACTTTGTGTTGTCATTAGTCGTGAGTAATGGTCTCCCTCCACGACTCTCAACTTTTTAGTGCGAGCCAATCACCGGCGTTTACTTACTGCAATTTGTAGTCAACGGCTATTAATTGTTATAAGTTTGAGTAATAAAGCGATAACAATTTCGTTAAGGCACTTTGAGATGCAAAATTTTGTGGTTTTTTTCAATGGAGTCAGAGTTTATTGCTACAATTACTCGTGAGGGTGGTTGTGTTACGGTCTGTTTAAATGTTAAGTATTGTAATGGGAAGACGAAACCGCAAAAAGACGGTAAGTAGGTAATTCGTTTTACGATCCTGTGGCTTCATTTGTCTACACGTGTATGTAAAAAATCTTATGAACATAAATTAATGCTTTTAACATTATTCCTGTAATAGCATCATCTATTTATTATTGGCAACGTTTTTCATACCACACAAGTTGTTGTATTCCCTGGTAATTTTAAGGATGTACATGTGTACATGTGTATAGCCATAGCCATGCATTGTGAACACATCTACTTAGGTAGGTACTTTACAAAATATTTCCACTTTTCAATATAATGCACACATCTTTCTGTGTGCATATATCGGCATATTTGATTTAAAAAAATATTTACGTAAAAGCAATTTTAAATGGATGTAACATGACCATATTAGTTCGTAATCAAATGCGCAGGAATGTATGAAAATAGTTGTAACCCTTCAAGTCGACGGATTGCACACAAAGTGCAATAGAATATTCAAGTAAACAATGAAATGCGTGTAAAAATATTAACAACATACTTAATTTCTTCTGTGGTTTCCATATTTAAGTAAGTATTCATTATAAGCGTGCGTGTACATTTTGCATATGTAACTTTCTAAAGCTAAAAATTAAGTTTATACTTAGTGTTAAAAAAAAATCCAGTTTCCATTATTTGTTGGTGTTACATTGTTGATACTGTAAAAGTAAGTTAATATTAAAGCGAGAGTTGGGAGGATTTTAAAAATCTTCTTCTAAGCGTAGCTCTTTTCGTATATGCTGCACTTTATTTTATTAACACTCCTAATCTAATAATCTTTGTATGTGGATAGTGTCTAAACTCCCTTTCTAAGCTTGGACCATTTCTGATCATGCCACTGATGGTTAAATACTTAATAAAACTTTTAATTAGATCTGTTAGTCTAGATGTCTGTATAAATACTCAGAATTTTCTTTATTGCAGATGTGGCACTAGTACCATAGTCGTAAACAAAACCGGAGCCTACTTAAAACCTTACAGCAATCAAACTAAAAACGGCCAACGATAAAATGTTAATCGAAGTAAAATTGTGAAAAGGACCGCCGCCATTATTCACAGTGGGCAATTTTATAAAGAGCTCTGTCACAGTACATGGGCAGCTCAGTGTAAGCACTGCATAGTGAAGTACCCATTTAACCTATTTTGTAAGTGTATTATAACATGTACTGATGATGTGAGACATTAAATAAATAAATAAGTAGTGAAGCTGACTACATAGTAGGAGCGAAAAGACAGTAAATATTGATCGGCTCATGTGTATTCAAATTAAGCGATATCGCCTGATTTTTCTCCGTCCGTGAACGACATAAGGTTTCAGCAGAAGACAATGAAGGTTATTTAGGAAATTTCCTATGGACATGTTGTCGAGCGTCATATCGCAAGCCGCCAAATGAATCCTGTACAAAAAAAACCACATGTGATGCTGCGGCACGTTGCTGGCAGGTCACTCACTAAATCGACAAACGAACGAACGAGAATGGTCACGCAATCGGCACACTTAGTATATCGAAACAATATAATCGTGGTTAGCGCCCGCAATATCTTTCTGCGTTTATTTAAAGTTTCACCACTGCACCTGGCGCCACTGTGTCGCTACACTGGATATTACCTTTAAGGGCACATAGACATTCTTGGAGCTGACTGCTTACTGTTTTCAAACGAAGTGAATTAGTACTTAGAATCAGCCGACGCACTTGATTGTGACTTGTGAGAGGCTGAATAGCATAACGTTTATGAACGAAGCTATGGATACGTTATTACTAAGGTCTTATTATTATTTATTTATGATATTCTGGCCACTCATTAGCTGGTCTATCAGCCCTCCAAGGCATATCGTTGACTTTTGGGAAACCCTGTATTTTATTCTGTGTGTATATTCAAACTGTGTTCATGTGGCATGGGACTGGGCAATAACTTTTAACCATTTAAATTTTTATTCCATTACATAGGTTTAAAAGTTTCACAATTCTATATAAACTTACAACAACGAAAAATTTACAAGTTGGCTATCATATTACATGATTTGTCAATTTGGAATGTTAAGTACATAAAAATTACTTAGAACAACGAAAAATTTACAAGTTGGCTATCATATTACAAGATTTGTCAATTTGGAATGTTAAGTACACAAAAACAAAGTGATTCAGATTCCTAAACCATTTCAAGACATTTTACATACATAATAATATGCTCACGACTATAATCCCCGAAGGGGTAGTCAGCGAGCCACCTCAAGACATCTTCTTCTAGTAAAAAGTTTCATTCATAAAAAGTAGTTGTGCAATACAGAATAATCACCAACCCGCAGTGGACCAGCGTGGTGGGAAATGGTCCAAGCTTAGGAAGGCAGTTTAGACCTTGGCGATATGCACAACGATCCACTTTACTTACACCCCCACAGAGAATAGAATAGAATACAGAATAATTACAAATACATATCATTTTGCTTCGTAGCTCCATCGTCTTCACGGGAAAAGTTGTAAAGTTGTTTATTAAGCAGACGGATTGTTAGTGCATTCTCCCGGGGAATCGCCGTCCATTTTACATCAATGGGGAACGGTTTCCGCATGATCTAACCACTCTAGTACTTCACTAATGGGTGACTGTCGGGGTGCATAAAGGACCCTCCTCGAGTGACGTATTACCTGGGCCACTAGTACGGGTTTTGCAATTTCAGAAAACGAAAAAAGTTTCGGTTTTCTTCTGTCATCTGCATTCATTATCTGTCGACTCGAGGAGTTTCTTTCGCTATTTCTTTCCTCCTTAATGACGGGGCCTTTGTGAAATGGTGGTAGATTATGACTTTTGACAAGTAATTCTAAGATTCTACGTCAAAAAATAAACGATTTCATTTCATTGTCAATAGTTTCACAATAGGTTTATTTTTTACCGACTTAGAAAAAAGGAGGAGGTTCTCAATTCGTTTGTATGTATGTTTTTTTATTATTATCATACATTATGAAGACCAAGAGCGCTATTGATGGAATCACCGCGGGCGGGCTTGAACAGTATGAAATCGGATTGCAATGTAATAACGAAATAAGCAGATTGTATGCTCCCGCAATTAAACTCAGGTCTTATTTCAAAGTTGGCGCCTCACAGTATCACTTTATTTTGTAGGCCTATGTTGTCTACAATTACTGGGGAACACTCGCAAAGAACGAGCTCTATTCTGCTATATACGCAAATGAAGTTATACTTTGATTTTACTTTTACGATTTAATAGGCTGCAAAAATTATGATGCTCTCTGAGTGGGTTTTTATGTTCGTTAAATGATATTTTAATCTGCAATTTACTTAAACATAAAAGTGTTCGTTTAAGATGAGTCAGAAAGTCATTGCTTCATTTAAGGTCCGCAAGTTATAACAGGATGTATGACACCTTTATCACATTTAAAGTGCATATTGCTTCTTCATACGCAATTGACGTCCTTTGCATACTTATAGGTGTCTTATACAAAAGAAATATTCTTAAGAAAACCAGTCATTATTATCCCTTAACAATGCAAACAAAGTAACTGTTAAACGAATTTTCGAAAATTTATTTGACCTAGTCATTGAGTAACTTTTCATTTATTTATGACCTGATCTTATGCAGTTGAAATTCAATTACTATTTGTGTACCACGAACATCGAATATACCTCTACATCTACATGTACAATTAAAGTACCTGCAGAGTTCCCAAAACTTTATTAAGAAGTAGAATCGAAACCCTCGTAAAGAAGAGTGTCAATACAGGGGTGCTATTACCATCTAATGATACTGGTAGCAATAGTACAGCATCATCAGCCAAACTCATAGTATTGGCACTTTTTATAGTCCTTAATTCGTGGTTCGTAGGGGCTAAACTTGTAACTGTTAAGTGTACGTTGGACTGGATACGTTTGCGTTGAAATGGGATGTGTAGTTGTGTAGGCTGGTGTTATGTTGTTATGTTTGTGCTCGAAGCTGTCGGCTTCAACATATTATTGAGTTGCAGTGAAAGAAGCAAGATGTTTTCTTACACATTATATTTAGCGGCAGAGTTCGGGCCAACTGAAGACAGCTAACGATATGAATAGACAAAAATATTCATAAATAATACATAGGTAGGTACTTAAATGAAAATTCATGCATAATTATATCGTTTATATATAAAAACGGATTAACCAGAACTCTACGACTGTGACTTGAATGAATACAGGTTTAATGAACCGAAATTATCCTAGCAGGATTGGGCGATTCACTTTCTTTTGGCTTACAATACCTAAATTATAATCATAGTTACAGATATAATACGTCAACATTCGTCATTATTTTTGTGAAAAATTTCGCTAGTAGGTATAAACAACAATACTACAGTTCATAGTATAATTTCTAGTCCTTTATGTTACCCGCCCTCACATCAAACTGCCACTGTATAATGCGGGAGTACAAAATAAAGATGCCCAGAAGGGCTCATCTTTTGTAGACAATATTCAAGTTAAACAGGAGCCGCCATAGACTAAGCCTGGACTAAGTACAATGTGGGTGTAATTTGATCATTTCATCCTCCATTTTGTGCTTCTGAATCATAGAGAATGTTCTATCTCATGTTTAAAGGAGCCCGTTACGTCAAAAAAATATATACGAAGTTCAAAAGTTTCTAATTATATTATACATATTGAACGTACATGTACTTTAAATTCCTGACACAAACCCTTGAAAGCAATAGAGCAATAGATTTAATTTCGTTTAAAGTTTTGGTACAAAATATCATTTTAGATTTAAGTTTTTAAAGGCTAAAAATACAAATGTCTTGTTAGAAGAGCTTCTATTGAAACGAATAAAAAAATAAACATACTTTGTATCTTTTGAATCAACTAGCGAAGTATAATCCTTACGCATACAATGAGCACTTACATTGCGAACTCGATTAAACGGAGTACTTAGCTAATCTTTATTGCGTTTATTATCATAAGGGCCATAAATAAAAGAATAACTAAATTAGGTAATCTAGATTCATCGGCGGAGATAGCGGAGGCTGTGCGTTTATGCGCTTGCCATGGAGGTACAATCTAGATCTTAAGGCGTCCGCATATTATATAACCTTTAATATATGTACGAGTATATACTCGCGAGCAATAAAATAAATCCATTTACAAATCACTTCAGAAGGACCCACAATCATATCAATATTGAAGTAGGTTAATTTAACTTACTCCCAAAAAACTACTTAATAGTTTGGCAGGGTCTATGAAATGTAAAAATGTGATAAATAAATTACAAATTAGAAACTGTAAATAAGAAAAAATAAATTGTTCAAATTTTAAATTAAATATTTTGTGTTGTCATTTCATTAGTGGAAAATTTTCATTGATCGTGACTGTATTTTGTAGAAAGAAATTATTACAAGGATTACACGATTAAGGTTTAGGATTCCTACCTCCATGCCAGTGCTGCATAAAGCAGCTCCTATTAGTGTTATAATGGTGCTTAGATACCGTCTAAACGCATAGTTTAAGAGGACCGCTTTATATCGCCCTCCAGGAGTCTGAACTGACAGATTTAGTAGCTACCCGATTAAGTAATTTGAAAGATTACTTGCCCTTAATGGGCCCTAGGCCCTATCTGATTTTTGGTAGCTTCTTATTGATGTTACTTTAAATATCGCATTTATAAGTATCATGCATACATCAAGTACATAAATTGTAACTCACATAATGCCAAAAAGCTTCGTAGAACTTCTGAAAGTTTTATTTTCTATACACATTTTAATTTTTTAAGAATTCCCTCGTGTTTACATTTGTCTAAGATATTTACGTACCTTAGAATTTAAATGAATGAAAATTTCTGATAAAAATAGTAGTAATAGTACCTAGTAACTGTTTTTGTAGAAATGAAGATACAATTAATAAAAACATAAACCTTTCATACAAAAGACATCAACGCGTAGTTATATATTTTTTAAGATTTTTATTATTATTATTATGTTGTGTCGTTACCGTCTCGGGACCATGGGGTCCCGGGCATTTGGAAGGCTTGCATGGGGCCGAAGCCAACATGTAGAGGCCCGTTTGACAACATTAATCTATATGAAATGTGACACTAACCGACGATTTTCCCTGTGTAAACTATAGAAGTAAACCCAAGGAAAATCCCCGGTTAGTGCAGGACTATTGTAGGATGTGGAGAAAACTAATACAGGGTTATGGAATGGGGTGCTAAATGGACTGGGTATCTGGGACTATGGCAGGACTATGGCCCCTGCCTAGACCTATATGTTTCACATACAGATAAAAAGGCAGGGGGTGACTCGCACACACATTAAATGGGCCCCCCAAAACAGTCGCTAGCACATTACAGTGACGTAGCAACAAGGGGGCAACATGGCATGAGGTGCTGAGGATGGAGAGGTATACCAAGGCTCTCAGAGCAATCGCGGATACCGGTCAAGACCCCTACAAGCACTTACTGGATATACATCCTTCCTCCGAGCAAAATGCTCTAGCGGTACACCACTCAAGCCAGCCAATGAAGGCAAGCAAGAAGTGGGAGATCCTGTTCCTCGTCAGTGTTCACTCTGGACAACCAATAAAGGCAAGCCAGAGATGAGGAACAGGGGTTCTCCCCGGCATCGGGTGGGTGGGGTCGCTAATGCCCAACAGCTCGCCACAAGCTGCCCTGCCGCTCGCCACAAGCTGCCCTGCCGCTTTATTATTATTATTATTATTATTATCCTTTACTGCACAAATATAAAAATAAGCGTACAAAGGGTGGACTTAATGCTACAAGCATTTTCTACCAGTCAACCCGCAGGAGGTGCAATAAAATTGTATTACTTTTATCTCAGATACTAAAATGGCAAGTAGTCCCAAACAAATAGCAAACTGTCATTTTCGATTTAGAACTCAAACATACGCGACGTTTTCGGTGGTCCGTTAAAAAAACTATATTCATTATTATGCATTCAGTTGTTGATGTCCGAGAGACGATGCTTTTTAATACGCCTATTTTTCGATTCTGAGAACTAGACAATATTAATATACAGGGTGTTGCAAAAAGGGTATACTAAGCCAAAGCTTCGTGCACAGGAAATCCTAACTTCCTAACTAATATTATAAATGCGAAAGTAACTGTGTCTGTCTGTCTGTCTGTCTGTCTGTCTGTCTGTCTGTCTGTCTGTCTGTCTGTTACTCTTTCACGCCAAAACTACTGAACGGATTTGAATGAAATTTGGTATACAGATGGTCTAAACCCTGAGAAAGAACATAGGCTACTTTTTATCCCGGAATTCCCACGGGAAAAAATATAAATGTCAAAATTCGCGAAAAAAAACCATTTTCCATAGAAACTTTGTTGCTCACGTGACTTTTTACTATGAAGAATTTCTAATTTTTATATTCTCATTTCATTTCCCGACTTAGATGTAACATGCTGCACACGTAGGTTTCGGCTTAGTACTTATACCCTTACAGTGTCAGGTTCATAATGGTAGTACAACTGTCTTTGAGAGATGAGAACCTAAGCTCTCTTAGCTAATTCTGTAAACGGTAGGTAGTTTCAAATTTTATACGTTTTCTTCAGATCAGTTGGTTTAAAAAGAACACATTGACCTGAGAGCCGATCCAGATAACGAGCAATTGTGTTGGGGGTATCATAATTTCATAATATAAAATAAGAAGTACTTTAAATAAAATTTTGATTGTTCACCCAATAACTTGAAGCTTAAGCTTGAATTATATCGACATTAAATCCGTGTAAGTGCAAATTGATTCTCAAACTCTCAATTTTTGGTAAACATTTGCGAGGTTACAGTACAAGAACATGGATAAGTCTTCATTTATAGATGTTTAGTATGTATTTTCTTAAAATATTTTATCTGTGTCTCTTCAAATGTGATCGCTGACACAGAAAGGTTTTTAACACAGTTACACCATTTACCATAATATGTAGTTGCAAAAGTTATACCTACTTATAGTAAACTAAATAGTGACTCGGAAAAGAATGTTTTGAAACTATACAAGGCCAGAACGCACCCATAGTGTACTAGCACTGTATAGTTTCAAGTGCAAAAAAAAAATATTTGACTTGAAAATATACACGATTTGTGCGTACTAATCGCGTATACTTTCAAGTTGGGATTTACTGAATCGTTCTTGAAAATATACATTGCTATTACGCACATTGCTTGATTGGCGTACTTGTCGCATATAATTTATACCTACATGCTGATTCTAATTTACTTAACTATTTCGGTAAATGTCCATGACTACAATTTATTTTTTCTGACTGACCCATAGAATGTTAATAAATAAAGATGAACAAGCTCTAATTTGATTGACGAATTGATATTTATAGCAATCATACTTGCAAGTAAGAATACTAATATCTTATTATTTCTTATATGAATTAAGAGTAATACCTATGTGGCGACATCTATAATGAATACGCGCAAGCATAGAAGTCAAGATATAGATCCAGCAAAAGAGATATCAAGGACGACCAACAGATGGCATGGAAGAGTGAAAGCAAAAATACCAAATCCTACATCGCGGTATCTAAGAATTACAGCTACTCAGTATATATACAGAATCCCGACATGTAACCGTCGGGCAGTTGCCCACCAAGCTAAACCGCCCAGCTTGGTCGGAGGATCCTCCCTTTTCAATGGAGGAGTGGCAACACCTTCGCTCCTCCATATTGGTGACCCCCACAACCTGAACACGACCTGATGATGACCATGCAGAACAGCAGCAGCAGAACATCTTCCACCATGTCGATGACCTCACAGACGATCAGCAGACCTTCCAGCAGCTACAAGATGAAGTCCAGCAGTACCATCACCCCCACAGCATCCTTCAGCAGCCACCCGAGTCAACCAGCTTGCAGATTCCATGGGCACCGTGACCACCAGCTTGCAGCGGAAATACGCGAGCCTGGTCACACCCTCGAGCAGACAGACTGCAGCGACCTTGCAGTGCACTTCGGCCAGCCGTAGCAGCGTCGGTCCAGGGTCCACCTCTCCTGGTCGAAGAAGCATTGGGGCAACGCACCGGAACAGTCGTAGCAGAGCGATCCTTGCAGTCCACTTCAAGCCGGTACGATCGAGCGTCAACTCTCCCGGTTGGAGCTGGATTGGGGACATCGCCACGCGCCTAACCATGCACTTCTCTTCAAGCCGGTACGATCGAGCGTCAACTCTCCCGGTTGAAGACGAAGTGGGGTTACGGCGAATGAAGACCGCAGATAGTCCTGAAAGGCGGACTAACGGCAATCTGGCCTGGTGAACAAGACGTATCAGAAGCACTGAAGAATATCGACCTACAGTCTCGGGGGGGAGTGATGTGGCGACATATATAATGAATACGCGCAAGCATAGAAGTCAAGATATAGATCCAGCAAAAGAGATATCAAGGACGACCAACAGATGGAATGGAAGAGTGAAAGCAAAAATACCAAATCCTACATCGCGGTATCTAAGAATTACAGCTACTCAGTATATATACAGAATCCCGACATGTAACCGTCGGGCAGTTGCCCACCAAGCTAAACCGCCCAGCTTGGTCGGAGGATCCTCCCTTTTCAATGGAGGAGTGGCAACACCTTCGCTCCTCCATACCTACTACACTCACGAGCAATGAAAAAGTTCCAGTGTCGATAGCTCCTGAACGGAAAAGACTAGCTTAATGACGCCGTTGGCAATATTAAAGTACATTTAACAGCTTATTAAAATATTATAATCAACTAAAAACGTAAATTTTGATCAAAGTCTAAATTAAGTGTTTAAAAAAATTAGGGTCATTTGGTGTTGACTTTTTGCTTCTTATTCATTGCTCGTGAGTGTAGTAGGTATTCCTATAGTCAGACATATTTTTCATCAAGTTTTGTATTCACCGTCTTTGCTATTAACAACAGTTCTACAGTTTAATATAAATCAATTTACTTTTTAACTGTACTGTCGCGAAAGATCGCGAATCACATTTCGACTTCACTTAAATCGAGTAGAATTTTCAATAGTGTAGACGAGCCTAAAATTTATATCGGTAACTAGTGGGTAGAAGTGAATACGGGGCGACTCGACGGGTGTGGTGGAGCGCCACTTTTGTGTGAGCAGCCGCGGTGAGCAGACGGTCAGAGTGAGGGGGTGATCAGTACCGTGGAATCGTGAGGACCCGGCGCAGCGGAGCCGAGGCGACCAGGCACGTGGAGCCGAGGTGGGAGTGATGGCCCGGTTCAGACAATAGTTACAGCGAGTACAGCTAAGTGATCTTTCTACTTACTTTTTATCTCTCGTTTATGATTGATAAGTTATACACTTTATTCCTTGATGGACCAATTGTGTTTATAATGAGTAACGAAACTATGGAGATAATGTAAGTGGAAACCATTTTATACTTTATTTTCTTGGTGTTTGAATTGTGATTGCTATTGACATTGATTATGCTAATGTTGGTATGTCGTTAAGCATACGGTAATTTGAAGTAGTACCCCAAATAAGAGTGGACTACTGTGACTTGGGTAAATGTTTAACTAGTGAGAAGAGAATATACTGTGTGGTCAGGGAGGGCTATAAGGGGTGGTTGGAGGCCCTTCGTCGGTATCTACAGAACCGACATTTAATGTTTATAAATCATTAATAGTGACGAAACATGATATGAGAGAGTGATAGATGATGAAAGAATGATAAACGTATGCACGTGTGCATCGTAGTGTAGGTACGTGTATTACGGCCTTCAGCCAAGAGGCGGGGCAAGTGAGGATGCTATTGACATATATTATGCAGTCTGAAGCTTTAGTGCAATGCAATGGCAATGAGAGTGGATGTATGTGATTGGCGTGTAATGTTTTAATATAGGCTGTGTTACCACAGTGCACCGATTTGATTCACCCGGTGAGAGTTGGCATATTCGTATTTATTTTAATTTCATTTCTTATAGTATGAGCACAAAGTTACCATATGAGACGGTCCGGCAGGGTACGATTTCCTGTGCCTATTCTACAAGAATCACAACCTCATATTACATCTCTTAAATATTACCTATGATTGAATAGTATCATGACAATTCGTGATCGCCATAATTATGGCGGTTCGCGACATGTACGATGTAAACAAAAAACACGTTACGAAAACAAAGCCAAGTGCGGAATGATGATACAATGTTTAGAAAGCAATAGACTTATTACTATTTCGCATGAAAGAAAGAGAGAGCAACAATTCCAAAGGGCTACTTGGTAACTAATCACGTATAGTTTCAAGTGCTCACATTGTCGCTTGGCACTTGAAAATATACACGATTAGTACGCAGTGGTAACTGCTGCAGTATATTTTCAAGCAACATTTGCAACATTGAGCCCTCTCGTTGGGAAGATTTGGCGGCACAACGGCCTGAATGGCGCAGGGTGGTGGCAGGGCGAGTACGCGAATTCGAGCTGCAGCGTAAAGCTGAATTAGACGCGAAACGCGACCAGCTAAAAGCTCGTCCACCTGCCGCCATCAACTATAATTATGTCGGCGGCGTACTCACATGCCCACACTGTGCAAGGGGGTTCGCCGCAAAGATCGGCTATATAAGCCATCTTAGGGCGCACGCGCGCCAACAGAACTAGGGGTCGAAGTGGTCGCCATGGCCGAAATCGGTCGGACCAATCATCATCATCATCATCATATTTTCAAGCCATAATTTTGCTTCAACTTACTTGAAAATATACGCGATTAGTGCGTAATGGCCTTGTATACTTTCAAGTAAATCATGGCACCGTTTTAATTTGAAACTATACGTGAGTAGTCCCACCCTCTGCGTTCTGGCCTTGTATAGTTTCAAAACACGCCTCGGAAAACCATGCCAATAAATTCTGTCTTACTACTTTAAAAAAATTGTATTAGAAAATTTATTTTAACAGTAAAGCTGTTCATCAAAGGGCTCACTTTCGAGTCATCAGGATCATTTTTATGAAAACAATATGGTATCCAATTGTTATTAAACACAAAAACAGAAATCGTTAGAGTAGTTCTTAAGTACTGTAAGAACAATACTCGTAGAATTCGCCCATTTCGCCCATAGTCATAACCTTTTACACCTTCCACTGCGTTGCAAAATTACAATCACCTGCACAAAATTAATCAAAACACGAACGGTTTGTTTTAAACAATACAAACAATTAATTCATTTATTTAGATACGGTACAAGTATTTATTACAAGTCCGCACAATCTTTGTATGTTATCTTGCCAACCACGAAATGAGGATCGTTAATTTTCTGTTCACTTTAAATGCCAATAATAGAACTACCAACAGCGGTATTAGATTTGTGCTACGTATTTTATTTAAGCTATAAGTTGAACTTAAAATTCAACATATCCTAAGTAATATTATAAATGCGAAAGTAACTGTGTCTGTCTGTCTGTTACTCTTTCACACCTGTCTGTCTGTCTGTCTGTCTGTTACTCTTTCACGCCAAAACTACTGAACGGATTTGAATGAAATTTGGTATGGTGGTGTAATCTTCCCGTGTGCAGGTGGAAGGGCACAGGGGACAGGAGAGTAAATGATCCATAGTCTGGAGGGCGGTACCACAGTCGCATAGGTTGGTACCAACGGTATAGCCCCACTTAGGGCGCATTCACACGGGATACGTCTTTGACGATTCGGTATAAAACACGATTCGCCTTGACGGATAGATGTTCACATTGAATACGGAATCGTGTTTTTTCACGAATTTTTTCAAGGATTTTTAACGAATCGTCATTCTAATGACCGTAGTGACCGACGTATCCATCTACGTCTTTTTTCACGAAGCGTGTGAACATGGGTATATAAAAAGCATTGCTCCCGTCAAAAAAAATAACGAATCGTGAAAAAACACGATTCGTGAAAAATCACGATTCGTCTTCGTGTGAATGAGCTCTTACAGAGATTAAGTAAGTAGAAAATACAATACAATTACTTACAGAAAGTGACGGCAGCAGCACATTATCTCGATGCACCAGCGCAGGTGTCAAGCCTGTAATAAAAAGGAGATTTTATAAAACTTGCGTGAAACATAGGTACTTATCTAGGTTAGGATTAGGTGGGATACTCTACGTATAGGTAGATTAACAAAAAATAAGGTTAAGTGCGAGTCGGACTCGCTCGAGAAGGATTTCGTACATTATCAATAGGTATTTAAATAAATATTGTTGCGAGCAAACTTAACATCCAGAATATTGCTTATAAATACAGTGTGTTGTTTTTCGGATCCGACAAACTTTAAGGGTGGATTCTACGAGTAATTTCATCGAGAAAAAACCCCCGTATGTGGGGGTCTAAGTAACTTAAATTAGATTATCTTCTTCTTTATAGAAAAAGTTCCAGTACAATACGTCTATTTTATTCATCATCATCAGCCTACGTGAAACCAATGCAAGTGCAGGGTATAGGCCTCCTCCACGTCACGCCAAGTTCCATGGTCCTGTGCTACACTCTTCCACAGTATTTTATTATTATTCTAAAACTAGATATCAACTCAAAATTAATTATGTAAGGATGCCGACGGATTTGAATATAACAAAACGAAATGTTACAGCCTTGCCCTATAATATTGTTCGAAACCTTTAAATAACCGTAAAACATTTATAGCTGAATAAGATACTCTATGAAAATACTTCAATTTGCATAATTAAACAATAATTCTATCGTAAAAAGTTGCAAAGGAATGTCTCTTTAACAGTACTAAATGTTATGAAAACGCCCACGTGTTGGATTTCAACCAATAAAAATGTTTATTAACGCCCCATTAGAATCATATAGACGCAAAAACACTTCTTACGCAAAATTAAATAGGTTTTTATATGCGCACGCGCTAAGACAATTGCGTGCCGCACACAATATGGCCGACTTTGTTCTACGAGCATTTATAGACTTAGACGGAACATTCATCAAGTGTAGTCCTATGAGTTATGATCATGAATGACGATGGGTGGGAATTAAATGTGAACTTGCCCAAAAGTTAAAATAAAGTGTTCATAAATGTATGAAATACACGCGCGAGCAATGAATAAGTTCCAGTGACACAAACCAGCGTGTATTATATGTACGATTTTAAGTGCCAATTTCTCCAGTCTCGGTTAGAGCATAATCAGGGAGTAGTGGTTAACTTTTGACACATTTGTCATGAATTTTATATGGAGATGACGTTTAAACTTTAAACCTGTTGAGGTACAGAACCTTAAAATACAAAGTAATCGTATAAAACGAATAGATAGAACAAGAATTCCTAATTAGTAACAGCAATCTTAGAGTCGAAGTAATGCGGAGTTACCAGGGTTTCATAAATAGCCGAGATCTTCGTGGCAAGCCCCCATTTGCGTCTTCCGATATCCTAACAGCGTAACAAGACGTTACGCCATCGCGGACAAGCATCTCAAGCAGTTTATACGATATATTGGTCCCAGCGACTTACTTGGAACAGCTCGAACATTGAAGAATACAATTTCATTATAAGCATTATAATATTACAGGTCTTATTAAAAATTACAGAACAGGAATTGTTAAGGTATCAACTAAGCGTTTTAGAGGCAACATTATTATGTAGGGTAACTATGACTCAAATTTGCCAAAAACTACTTCATCAACACAGTGATAAAGAGATAAATGTTTCTGTTAATCAGTTGAGCCAAACCATGAGCTATCCATCACGATAAACCAACAGCATACTCACAGCGCTTATCCACGTAACATCCCTATTTACCAAGACGGATGGCTACCAAGCTCTCCATATAACTGACCTCCGTAATTCCAGAATCGTGAGGAGGGCCCATACTGATGGCGCGGGCCTTGATAGCGTGGATTAATGGCCAGCCGTCGGTCCAAATGAAATTATTTCACGCTATCAACCATCTTGGTATCCCGTAATCACGCTAGCGCCTCCAATCCGTGGCGGTTAAGGACAGTGTTCGAATTTTGAAACTTACGCGACAGCATTTGTTTTATTGTTACGATGACAGCTATACTGGCCGTAAAGAGAAAGCTGGTATTGTTAAGGATGTACCTGTGCTTCGTTCGGATTTCAAATAGATTTAAAGTTATATTCACTTGTCACGCTATTTGGCTCATTTAATATTTCTGAAATATTTGATGTAATGCTCGATTTAGTAACTATGAGGAAAAAATTATTACCTATAGCATTTCCAGACAGTTTTTCATAAAATGAATCAGTAGAAAATAATATACTTAAGTAAATTGGTATAAGTAAGAACACTATATAAAATTTTAAATTTCTCAGTTATTCTTAATGCCAACAAATATACATACTACATACATTTATATAGGTACATTATGCTCACGACTGTTATCACCGGAGGAGTAGTCAGAAGTGACTCGCAAACAAGTTTTACTTGCTAACAAATACCTATACTTATTGATAAAATTTGTTAAAATCCCATTTCATAGCAAAAAAAATAACTTTTTGGTTTACGTTTGCACCAAACACACGTACTTAGGTACTTCTCATTTACCTGGGCTAGACCTGAACACCCGACATCCTGTACTCCGTTTGCCGAGAACATCCAACAATTTGTTGTGCGATCGAATTAAGATCTCAGAATCGGTGGCCTCGGACTTGTCGGAGGCCACAGGATCCACTTTACTTCATAAACTCTTTTCACAATATATGTTTTCATTGTAGGTACAACACACCGTTGCAGTAAATAAATACAGTGTGTACATACAGTGAAGTACTCAAGCTTTTGCACGTCATCGGCGCCGGCGGCGTTGTCACACCAAGTCTGAGGGGTATAATTATTTATTATTTTTATTTTGTCGCGATATTTCTACTTTAGAATACGCTTACCTATCAGTTAAAGGTTCTCAGTTGAGTAAAACTCGATCAGGCTACCTTAGGTGACTATTCATTGTACGAGCATTTATAAGGTATCTTACACAATTTACCACAATGGAATCCGTATGAAGCAAGCAAGCGTGTGGCTAAGATTATTAATTTTCATGCCAGCATTATTACTGCCTGGATTGTACTCTAACGGAGTCAGCTTGTCATCCCCCAGGAATAAATTGTATTAAAATTTATCCTCTAACAGAAACATCTTTACAAATGTGTATGTGTATTCAAAACACGCATTAACCTGCGAAGCTCCGATAGAAGTGTAATTGATGGTCGACGGTTCACAGCGAAATAAGCGATTAATATTTTAAATGGTAACAATTTAATATCTGAGCGGCACAGTACCAGGAGCGCATAGGTAGTTCAGATGTCGGATTTAATAAATCGCTTTGACCTTTGCTTCGCGCTCGGCAGAATGCCGTGGTAATCTATGCCCATTGGTCTGGTTTACCTTTTTTGTAGCGAATTGAGTTTAAAATTCAAGTAATCTACTGGCTATTCATTAATGCCTTCTTAAGTAGTTATTTGGAATGGCATTGTAATAGATAAGTGAATTACAAACTTGAAGTGAGCTTGTCTACGAAATCAATATTTCAAGCTCTGCCTAGTTTACAGTCGAATGGGCGTGTATGAGATGTCCCCATATTATTTTTATTACCTATATAAAGTAATAAGCTAACTGGGATGGCAGCTATTAGTAGGTACACAAATATTGCAGAAAATGCTTGTAAAACTGCAAATGGAGCTCATAATGTCAACTACACTTTCTTATCTAGAGAAAAGCTACTTAATTCCAGAGCGGAACATAAAGAAACGATAGACCGGGAGTGTAAAACGCAATCACGAATCACACTCCATGATTACATACCCGTAGTACCGGAGCTGTCAAGATATATAATTTAATAATTATTCAAATGAGCTAAAGCGACGTGCCTACATGATAATCGATGCATCGATTCGTCACAGTCGAGTAAAACATCGTTTGTTTCATCAAGATATTTCGTTTGAATAATTTGTTGTAGAGATTATGCTGGGAGGATTTATTACGCGATTTTTCGAATGAAAAGCCATACATACCCATAATGCAGGCGGATAATTATTTAACTATGCCTATATTCCATAAATTTATCACAGTACAATACAGATTGTTGCAAAAAAAATCCGAAGGGGGTGCAAGGTGAAGGGTCATTCAGAATAAGTTTTGTACTAACTCTACCAGATTCAATACAGGTTGGTAAATTTCAAAGGCCTACAAAAGTAACGAACTAAACCATTTTTAACCACTGACAGAATAAGGCGGTTTCCACTCGGAGGCAATGATAGCTCTATACCACTGGGATACCTACTTAAGATCAGTAAAAAACCAACCAACGGAAAAAGATGGGTGTATAAGAGAGATATGGTGCGTCTAAGTATTTTTTAAGATGAGGATTTGGTTCCTAAATTATATGACATGGTCATTATCTTACTTCATACTTAATATTATAAATGTGAAAGTTTGTGAGTATGTGTATATGTATTATGTATGTATGTGTGTATGTTTGTTACTTCTTCACGTCAAAACGGCTAAACCGATTTTAATGAAATTTGGTATGGAGTTAGTTAACACCCTGGATTAATACAAAGGCTACTTTTATCCCATGGGAAAACTTTTTAAGGCGAAGCAAAGCTCGCGGGAACAGTTAGTAACTCATAAAGATAGGTATACGAATTTTGTAACTCATAGTAACGAAAATACAAATGAACAACTTGAATGCAGTAAAAACTATCGATGTTGTTCAACACATTTTATCACGATCACGATTCAGTGGCGCCACGCCATTGAAAAACAAACATAAAAAAACTTAAAAAGTTAGAGATCAAGTACTCAGACGTTAGAGGCCATTGACAACGGTTTCTACGAAATACTAAGCTCAGACAAATTTTAATTTAAGAATGAATTGGTTTTTTGTTAATGAAAAGCTCAAAATATACGTTTTTGTCAAACAGCCGGATACGCCGTGGGCAAGTCAGCCGTGACTTTAACAAAGATTTATTTTAACTCCTATTAGATCTCAATGATTAAAGATTGCATTTTGAAATAAAGTTAAGCGTGAATTCATCCCTAAATGAAAAAAAACTTATCTCACCTTATAAAAATAGTACGGAAGGTGCTTTTTGGGTAATTCTACCGTACATCGATTTTTATGTTCGCGGGAAATAACTCTTAAGATATCATTGTTGTTGTCGTCCTAAGGTACCCCAGTGGTACAGAGGGCCTTCACGAGAGTGCGCCACGCCGTCCTGTCCTCAGCAACCGCTCTGGCCTCCGTCCAGCTCAGGCCTTGCGCTCGCAGCTCGCTGTCCACTGTACGAACGCGAGATATAGTTCGGATTGGCATTCGACACACTGTTCTATTAGGATGCGCAGGGTGTTGGTGTGGTCTGCGCAGGAGCGGCCGGGGCGGAATCTGGCTTGCTCTTCTCTAAGAGTGGGTGCTACTTTTTTCAGCATGCGGTTGAGCAATAGCTTTGCTAAAACTTTGGCGGCAGACGGGAGTAGAGTTATGCCGCGCCAGTTATCGCACTGAGATAGATACCCTTTTTTAGGGACTTTCACTAGAAGGCCTTGCTTCCACTCTTAAGATATCATAGATGGGTACACTACAGAATTTCGAATTACTTTTTTACGAATATGAAAATAACGATTTTCATAATTACGAATTTCATAGTTCCGAATAATTCACAATCCCGAATTTTAAGTTTCCGAATAGCGAAAATCACGAATAGTATAATAAACGAAATTTTAAACCACAGATTAATTAAAATGACGAAAGTCATATTTCCGAATATTATAATTTCGATGTTTCAAAAGTACGATTATTTATTATATCGAATTGTTAAAATTACGAATTCCGTATTTTTAATATTCCGAAAATACAAATTCCCGAATGTTTTTAGTGAACAAGAAATAGTCATTAGGAATAGTACGAGTATGTTTATTAACAGCATAATCCGTATACAAACAATATTTTTTAAGCTGTATTATATGAAACGCTCCGCTCCGCTTCGCTGCGCTCCGCTTTGTTTTTCGATATATATGTGCACCTAACACGCTCCTCCTCGCTTTGCTCGTCGTCGCACCTATCTTTAGGTTTGGGTCCTAAGCTTTTTAAGGTTAACCACCGTAAAAATCCGAGCAATTGTATTGCTTTGTTCTGTAACTTAACAACAAATACTACAAATATTTTACTGTATAACAAAATTTTTACTCTATATTTGAAACGCTCCGCTCCGCTTCGCTGCGCTCCGCTTTGTATTTTGATATCTATGTGCACCTAACACGCTCCTCCTCGCTTTGCTCGTCGTCGCACCTATCTTTTGGTTTTGGTTCTGAAGTTTTAAATACGTTTATGTATTTTTGTCAAATGTAATCAATTTAGTAAAATTAATAATGAAATTATCTTAATTTAAATTAATAATGTAATAAAAATAGAGTAAGTACTGATATTAATTGTTTAAATTTATAAATAATGTATATTTAGTTTTAGAAATGTAATCAATTTAGTAAAGTTAATAATTAATAAATTCATCATAATGAATTTAAGCTAATTGATAAAATTTTGATATAGAATGTTAAAATGTAAAACTATATAAAATTAATACTTAAGTCACTTTAGTTTGGAAATAAATGGCATATTATATGATTAATTTTTGTCAAAATCACGAATTATCATATTTCCGATCGGGATTTTAATTTTTCGTGATTTTAATAAATCGGTATTTTATTTTTCGTATATTAAAGTATTCGTATTTTTTTACGTTCGTATATTTAATAATCGTAATAACAATATTCGTGATTATAATATTCGAAATTATAATTATCGTAATTTTTATAATTCGATATTTTAAAAAATCGGTATTGCAATATTTCGTAAATTACATATTCGGAATTATCAAATTCGGAAAAAAGTTTTTCGGAATATTTGGGTGTTCCCATCATAGATAGACAAAAATATTGTATCGACACAATTAAGACGGGACGGTGTTCTATGTTACTACCAATTCACATCTTGAAAAAAATAATTATTTATTGAAAAAACCATATTGACACATATTATTATGTGATTTGTCACGTAGTGTCGACTGTTCGCGAGCATGGTTGCCTGGTTTGAATATGTATAAAAAATTATTGCTTAGTGATATGGTTATAATTTTAGATTTAAAATAAACCTAAAAAAATTGGGTGTTACTGAGTTAAATATCATATTTTTTTTATTATTATGATAAGGAATTGTAGAGTTTTCTACAATGTTATAAAAAAATCGTCACAAATGTCGACGTATGAATATTGCGATGAAAAAAATAGTAATATTTTAATTAAATAACATTTTTTATCATCAGTGGCAACACTCAGCTATACTCGTTACGCGACAGTAAGAATCTATTCTTTTTCCACAATTGAATACTTTTTGTTTAATTTAAAATTGAAGACCTATAGAAAGAGGCTATAAAAATAAATGGATCATTCAATTTAAATTTTTGTTACTTGACTTAGTGAGTATGAGAGTATTTAGCACATTTTTAAAACATGCACAAGTATAACATCATATTGAAGCTGATATGGCGTATGTTGTCGATGTTCTCACTAATGTCGACGTCACGAGTGATGAAAAATTGTTCGACAATTGTGACTTTGTTCGACATGAGGTGACAGATGCTTCTAGGACTTTTGTCAAATATCTATTAACTGTGTATTTTTTATCTATTGCTTATTGCATTTACTAATATAATTGTGTACCGAGATAAATATGCCAAAAAAGTTAACGGATGTATCAAACATGCGATGCAGGCGTTATTATATATCTTGTCGACACTTGTATTTGATCGACACAAGTGACTGTGCCTAGTAGTGTGTTGTGAAATTTCTGTTAATTATACAATAGAATGTACCGATCTTTTTACCTAGGTACCAAAATAGGGGAAATGAATAAGTTAAAGCACAATAAATACACGGTTTAAGCAATTAATATTAAATATGAGTAAATTAATGCTAGAATAAGAAATTTGACAAAAAACACAGTAACTATGGAAAATACTAAAAAAACAGAAAGTTTTTAAAAAAAGAAGGCACTAGGATTAATGTTTACGATTATCAAAACAAACTCATTACAAAATGTGCTAAGGAAAAGACAAGGATGAGAAAAGCGACGATGAGATTATTGATCTAAATAAAAATAAAATATTTAGAATAATAGTCCCAAATAAAGTATTATTTTCATTTAAGATGATTTCGATGACCTTGATTCATATTTATTTTGTGGTCACCTAATAAAACCTAAATTTCCACCATTAAAAAATTTCAACATTTTGTGAAGACACTTTTATCGAATTTTTTTTATATATTTTTTAAAGTTTTTTAAAAATATAATTATCAATAGTGAAAAACATATTATGGTTTATATGTAATGAAAATAATATTATAGAATAAAGTTGAGAGCCTTCAATGATTATTTTATGATAAAAAACATGGATTGTATCACTCATGTAGACTTCATAGTCACTCGTGTCTATTGAATAAACCTAAAACTTCATATTTTTTCCTAAACTACTGCCGTGTAACCTCTGATTTTTTTATTTAATGTTCCCATCATTATATAAAAGTTAAAAATCTACTTCAATATGTGTAAAAGTTGATTTAGTTTTTTTTTTTTAATCCGTACTGTAGAATCACCCTTTTATGGAATGAACGAATCGCCATAAAAATATCTAATTTAATAGTGTTAATTTTTGGTAAGTACTTAAATTATTTCATTTTAAGTGTACTAAGCCTCTTAACATACCTACATATATATTGGTATGTTCATTTATTAAAAAAGGTTTCAACACATTTAATAATTAATCTCAGTTAAGTTTTACACATTGGTTATAATTTACCCATAATTATATGGAAAACTATTAATCTACGTAGTACTTATCGCTAATAGTAATCGGTAGCTTAGTATCGCACAGCGCGTACGAAATTTGCCGCGATATTCTCAATTTTAAGTGTTGTAGTTAATTAAAACGGATAAACTCCTATGATATTGAGGGTCTAGTCCGTTCACTTTAAATTGGCCCACGAACGCCGGTGTTATCTTAGCAATCCAGTTTTAAGGGTAAAATAATAGAGGTGCTTTTAGTAAGATCTACGCTGTTTAGTGGCTTAGATTGTGGGAACATTGAGGAGTGGAGGTTCCTAGCGAAACGGTAGGGCTTGTATCATTAAAATTCTCATCAAAAACTCCTCCCATTAAACGCAATTTTCGATGTATTTTAAGAGGGCTAGTCGGTTCATATTAGATTAAACATCACAAGCGTATACATATAGGGTGTGAAAATACTCTTGATACTTAGTTTCGAAGAATACTGTGCACTGTGCCTACACTATCACTGTGACAGTTTGCATAAGCTATGAAAGTTTTAGTTTTCGCCCTTTTTCTACTAGTTTTCTGATGCGACTTTATTGATCGGTACATTGATTGTCGGTTGAATTTAAAATGGTTTGACAGTTAAACAAAATGCGCACAGTTTTTTGCTTTGTTTTTGTATGTGACATAACATTTTGTTCGTTTATTATTGTTATATAAGTATATCTATCTATGTATCTATCTATCTATATAACTACAAAAACACAAACAAAATAAACACGCACTCACGCCTTGTACTAATGTACTCCCTTGCGGGGTAGGCAGAGGTGCATTGCTGTACCCACTTTTCGCCAGAGTGTTATGTTAGTCCCAATGTAATATCTATATAACTATATATAAGATTTTCGTAAGCTAAAGTGACCCTATTGGCAGTCACATCATTATGGCTTCTAGTAGCGTCGCCATCCCCCCTAGTTAATATTAGGAGGCGTCACTGGCGGCTAAAGGGGGGCAAGCCACGCAATACAGAACGCAAATGAAATGTCTTTAAGGTTGGTTTTGGATATGCAGTATAGATATGGTCGTAATGAATAATGAGAATGTTATGTGGGCAGTTCTTCTTTTTAACCTACATAATGGATAAAAAATTATCCCGAATTTGAAAAAAATAACTTTAGCTTTTTGGTGAACTCTTATAATTTTTATGATAGCTACATTTCTATTCTATCAAAAAAGGTGGTTGGCCGCGAAGTTTAATTATTTTTTCAAGATTTTCAGAACATAATACGTGGATAAGGCAAAGAAAATTACACCTTCGTCACAGAATCTTTTATTTTATTTTAACGAAATAGTCTTCGTCGATTAAAATGAAACTTTTTTGATACGTTAATAAATAAAATACCATTTTAGAAAACATATAAAAGAATGGATTTTTAGTTATAACAAAATATTTATTAAGTAGTTATTACCACTCTGTCACAATTTCAGCTAAAATGAAGCTTGTTTTTGCTATAAATATTTTTTCGCTACTAATTACAGTAAAAAATTAACAGCATAGACGTTAACATCAATGACTAAATTTAATATGATTTTTCCAAAGTTGCACTGTTTATAACATAACATATAAACGACCAAAAATAAGTTGACTACCAGGAGACACCAATCGTTACAGAGTGGTAAACGATGTGACATAGTTGTTATTCTATTAAATATGCGGCAGCATTTTGGAATAAAACAGTTTTATTTAAAAATAATAATTTAGTAACTTACATATAAATCATTATGGTTTCAAGTTAGTCAAAAAATTTACTGGAGATATCTTTATTATTAGTATAACTAATGAAATCACACTTGAGAACCTCTGGAGAGTGAAATATCCGTATTTCAGGAACTTAAAGGACAAATTTGTTCCAACTACATAAAATAATGTTTATCTGCACAATTAATATTTTCGGCAACCTAAAATTTAAGTAACATAATGAAAATTACGTAATTTTTTAAAGTTTTAATCAGCCATCTTTCGAAAATACAGCAGTGGCTCTTAGAACTTGAAAAAAAATACTCTTTCCTTTTTTAATTACCTTAGAAGCTGGAAGGACTTTAATGTTATCATCAAACATCCGATAAATCATTCTCCACCATATTAATTAGTCTACCACATTCATCGTCTGTTCTTGAGAACAATAGCACGAAATTAGCTTTTTCACTAACGAAACTTTTTATTAATGAAGCGCAAGTGTATTGGACGTTCCTTTCGCTTCGTACTTTAACCAAAACGTGTAGTTTCTCTTCAATTTTTCTTTGATGAATATTCTCAGGTTGGAGTGTTTGGTAAGAATGTGACAGATTTGTCGTGTGACAGAGGGGTAAAATGTGTTGCAAAGTCGATTAGCATTTAAACAGTAACATAAAGTGTAATATTCACATGTTGATTTCAAAGTAATTGTTATTACCAATGAGTAAATAACAAAATAATAATTTCATTGTATTTTATTTTAACAATTACCTACGTGACGAAGCTGTCGCCGAATAAACACACGCACCTCCTGGTCACACTTTGCGGGTGGCCGATACGCGGTGTCTGTATCTCAAAGGGAAAATCTTACCAAGGGGAAAAGGAGACCTTAAACTCAGATCGATGGCAATAAGGACGAGTGGCTCAAACAAATATTTTAAATGGCAACCTACGTGACAGAATGTTACTACTAAAACATTAGGTAGTAAGAGACAAATTTTCAAATTTTTTTTTAAATATTTCAGAAATCATTTAAAAATATATATTTTGTTTTACTAAATAGGTAATATCTTCTGGAGTTTAAATAATTTTTTATATTTTATGTTGTCATATATATTTTTTGTAACATTATCGAATATGCGCAGGATGAAGTGGCGGGAGACAGCCAAGATTCGTATGAAATACTCCTCTGTCACGCGGATTTACCACTCTGTAACGTAATTTTAAATACAAAAATATAAATTTATATTTTTGTAAACGTGCACAGCCGTTGTGTTTTTTGTACAATGCACGCTGAAATATAAATAAATAAATAAATATTTGTAAAACTCATGATTTTTTCTTCACAACTGATGGAGACTAAGTTATGTAGGTTAAAAAGAAGAACTGCCCACGTTCGTTTGGCGCCATTAAAGTCTTAGCTGACTATCAGGAAACACCAATTGAATATTAAATGAGGTTCAGTTTTATAGTATTTTATATGTTAGTAGCACAGATAATGTAGTAGTAAATGTACTATTTTTAGACCTCATAACACCTGAGCAGAATAAAAAAAATAACTATTTATTTACATGCGTGTATAGCTGTATAGAAATCTGTATATTTGATTGTGTACGGTTAAATATTGATACATACATACATATGCTCACGACTGTCTGAATCCCCGAAGGGGTAGTCAGAGATGACTCGCAAGCGAGTCACCCACTTTTCGCTGAACATTTGTACTCACGTGGGGCATTTTTGAATGAGTACAATGCACTGAAGTTGTCTGGTAAATGGGCAACCCGACTTTCAGATGTTTTCAAGCTGCCCGAAGGCCTCTGACAAGGCAACGACTGCCGAAGCAGCAACCGGGACCCACGGCTTAACGTGCCGTCCGAAACACGGAAGCGTCCAGAAAAGAACCACTTGAAATTGTTCACCCATCCAATGGCTGACCGTGCCAGTTGTTGCTTAACCTCAGTGATCAGTTACGATCACTTAAGCCAGCTCGACTACGGACGCTTCATGTTGATACATTCTAAAGTTTATTGATGACTTGAAACATTTTATATGGTTTTTAATAAATTAGGCTCGACTAGGTGGACTGCGCAAGTCAGTACAAATTATTTTTAACACAAAATACTATTGTATTAATATTAATTATACTAAATATCCAACGTCCAAACACGACCAATTACGACCTTACTTGTTCCATTAATAATGTATTAATTGTTTCATTTATTAATAATGCAAAGACATTGCACCGTGGGTCATGCGGCGACACCTGCCTTTGGGCAACGAAAAGTATTTTTTTCCATACTTTTAAGACAGATATTTTTGCTCTCGAATGTTGTTTCGGTTACGAATCTAGATATGTATATTTGTATAACTCAGTTAAAAATATGACATAGTTATTATGGCGGAAACGCTGGAGGAGTTAGGCGAAATGCTCACAGACCTCAATGATGCCTCTAAACAAGTTGGGCTGAAAATGAACATGGACAAGACAAAGGTCATGTCGAACGAACATGTTTCATCATCGCCCGTAACTGTAGGAGGTGTCACCATCGAAGTTGTTGATCAGTATCCCTACCTAGGACAAGTGATCCGATTAGGAAAATCCAACTTCGATAAAGAGGTAGCTCGTAGAATCCAACTCGGATGGGCAGCGTTCGGGAAATTACGACACATCTTCACTGAAAACATACCTCAGTGTCTGAAAACAAAAGTTTTCAATCAGTGCGTGTTGCCAGTGATGACTTACGGAGCCGAGACGTGGTGCTTCACCAAAGGGCTTATCCACAAGCTCAGAGTTGCTCAGCGTGCTATGGAAAGGGCTATGTTAGGCGTGTCCCTGCGAGATAGGATTCGTAATGAAGAAATCCGCAGGAGAACTAAAGTTACCGACATAGCCAAAAGGATTAGCACGCTGAAGTGGCAATGGGCTGGCCACGTAGCCCGCAGAGCCGACGACCGCTGGAGTAGAAAGGTTCTGGAGTGGAGACCCCGTGTCGGCAAACGGCGTGTCGGTCGCCCCCCAACCCGTTGGTCTGATGATCTGCGGAAGGTAGCGGGAAGCCGCTGGATGCAGATGGCGGGTGACCGTTTGGGGTGGCGATCGTTAGGAGAGGCCTATGTCCAACAGTGGACTACGGAAGGCTGAGAGAGAGAGAGAGAGAGAGAGTTAAAAATAATTATAGTAAATAGAGCTATCCAAGTCTTGATGATTACCACTATTGCCTGAATCATAATTATAGCATAGTAAGCAAAAGTGTGTATGGGCCGGCCACATACATCAAAGAAGAATTATATATTATCATGATTGACGGTGACTAGATTATAGACATATGAATATGATGATATACAGAAAAAATATGCTACAACGTTTCTTTTATACTTTTTCGAACTTGGCAAGCCAATTTTAATGTTTTTTTTTCAATTAACTGTTATAACTAGTGGATCAATAAAACAATGCTTATATATTAAACAACCATACCTACATAATACTTAAGGCTATTTCCGTGTTAAAGGCAGTGACATTTACTACAGATCCCATAAGTATACGTTTGCTGACAAACCTGAAAGTTAGCATAATTTTATAGGCGCTTTTGTCAAGGTATTTTTATGCCTTTATTATGAAGTATCGTGTACAAACAAAACCGGCGCCCTAAAGGTTAATTCTAGTTGATAGGACCATCATTTTGCTATTTGTTTGAAAGACATAAATTATAGCAAAATGAGAGGTATGTCAACGCATATACTTCGGATCAATTTATGGCGATAGCGGTCACTTTTTATAACCACACTTGGTTAGGGGGGAAACCGGTAGGTAGGTACCAAAGGGTAGAATTATTGATCGTCGCATGGTCACAATCAGGTAGGGTTATTCTTAAAAAACAGATGTCATTCATCATAAAATAGTGGTAAAAGAAACGTGAAAGAATAGTAAAATAACTACATAAGATTGTACAATATTGTACATATGATTCAAGTTGATTCAACCATCTAGAAGTATCTAAGTAAGTTTTTTAGAATATACTTATAGTAATTTTTACGAAACTGTATTCTAATTTGAATCAATAAGTAAATCAGTTCGCTATCCTACACCTCAAAAACATGATTGTATGTAGGTAAGTACTGTAAAATATAGTGAAAAACTACCGTTAAACATGGTATAAACTTTTTTGTACAAATCAAATATTCCTACCTACGTAGCGGTGCGTTACAATTATATTACTCCAAGGCTTGTGAATCTATCCGATCCTATTATTATTAACTGTATTTACTTAAACAAAAGACTTGTTGAATGATTTATCGTGCTTAATGACTTAATTGGACCGTATATGTGTGAAATAAACTAATTTAGTTAAGCCTGGACATGAAATATGCCTCCCAGACTGTGTAGGTTACAATTATATAATTACCTTTTACATGGATGGTTTTTTAACATATTATATGAACAAATTGGAGTTATGATGGTAAACGATTATTTATAAAATATTTTGTAAAGATAGCTGATTGTGAAACTATGTTTAAAACCTTTTAGCTACATGGACGACCGAATGGCGTAGTGGTTAGTGACCCTGACTACTGAGCCGATGGTCCCGGGTTCGATTCCCGGCTGGGGCAGATATTTGTTTAAACACAGATATTTGTTCTCGGGTCTTGGATGTGCCCGTAAAATGGCAATAGGCCCGCCCCCTATTACATTCGGACTAACATACACTCTGGCGAAAAGTGGGTGCAGCAATGCACCTCTGCCTACCCCGCAAGGGAGTACATTAGTACAAGGCGTGAGTGCGTGTGTTTTTTGTTAGCTACATTAAAGTTACTCCTACAAAGAAAAATAATTATATACGATAATTTACCTATTTTAATATTTTGTAAAAACACCCGTACAATATTTGCGACCGAGCCGTAGCAGAAATTCATGAATACGGTTTTTGGTCTACAAAACATCAATTTATTATAACATGTCCCCATTATAACTTTATAACCTCGATAGGAGAGCTTCCTTATTCCGAGAACATGACAACTTTAACACATATAAGTAAGTACCGAGTTGGAGACAACGCCGGCCGATACGATCGCTATTGTGTCGCCGCAGTATAACTCATCTGTAACATATTTATGAAATGCCGACGGCAATTTATCGACTATACCTCCAGTTATTTCGAGAGCTTTACGCCACGTGGATAAAGCTCTGTTTTCTTTGAAATTTTGTAGTGTTGGCACTGTGATAAGCTAGGCGTTGCCCTATCTTGCTCCTATCGGTTTTCACTTTCGACCGATATGTATGTGATGTTTTGCGGTTTCTATGGGAGTAGAGTATACGATTAAACCTTAATGTTTTTTTATGGCAATAAGGTTTATGGTGTTCAGGAAAGGACATCTGATATGTATTGCCTAATTCACTGTATAGAGTGTACTTAATTATGATTCTGATTTTGTGATTATTTTGTGATCATCACCCTATAGTAGTCTACTGCTGGTCGTAGGCCTCTCCTAAAGCATGCCACTGGATGCGATCTATAGCTTTTCGCAGTAGTTTACTACGGCGTATATATTACATACAGTTGGATTATCACCTATTGATTTAATAATGTAAATTATACCTATCATCATTTGCTCAATGAGCGGTACCTGGGATTGACTTTCCTATCAAAGCGTTTACGTTTAGTGTGTATACTTTACTTTTCGGTGGACTGTTAACTCGCATACCTACTAGTGTTGCCCTGTTTACCACAAGAGGTGAACCTACACATTCCGTGATAACAATCTCTATTGTACTATGTCTATGTAACTCATCTTAAAACTTTATTTATGGTGGTATTATAACGTCGTCGCTCTTAAATTTACTGCTAGTCCTGGGGAACCCTGGATTGAATACTGGTGTTTTGGGATAAACACTTTGCTTGAAATCGGCCGTTTAAATTAGAATTTATTGGTGTATTGTAGAGATGCGGCTCATTCTGGTAGCGTGGTTTAACACTTTATACCTTTATATATATACCTACCTATAATGTATTTTTTCTTACTTGTCGTAGATTCTGAGCAATCTTGGAGTGTCTTTTTATTTGAATTAATTTAAAACTAAGTTATAAAATAAAACATAATGACAAATAAAATACTTACAAGCAAAAAAGATTGATTTCATAATAAAACCATTTATTTTGGCCGTAGTTTTTTGTTTAATAGTATTTTAATTAAAAAGACACACAAAGATTGCCAAAGAAGAAAGAAACACTGTCATTATCTTTAATTATGTTTTTAAACAAGTGAGATGTGCTCCCGATAAATTTAGCGACGCCGACGGTTAGGTATGTTTTATTTTAAATTTTCCTTACAAACTTTGATAAATACATAGTTTTGTATCTGTGGGTATTTTTTTCAAAAATATATAAATAATTTAGTTGGAGACGTTCAGTTTGATGAATGGAATATGTTTTTATGTTTATGTTTACGAAAACATAACTTTCACGTCCTGTATTTAATTTGTAAATTATCAACAAGCATAATGTTTATTTAAAAAAACAATGATTTTGGAAATTCAACGATAAAGCCTTTTAAAATGAAGCAAATCTAGCTAGTTATAATATAACGATGAACTCATTCGTAAATAAATTAGCAGAATTGCGCCGTTAACTTTGACCTGCTGTAACATGAATCTTTCATCATTTATATTAACCGGCTTGCATTAGTCGGCCAGTTCTATAAAATCACTCAGTTGAGATTTGGGCAGTTCATAATACCCATGTAATTAAATAATCTTATTTAAATTTTGCTTTGTATCATTAACTTATAGCAAATAGGATTCCAAAATAAACATGGGTCCAAAACTTTGATTAACAAACTACGAACAAGATGCTGATTGCTGTGTCACATACAAAAAAAATCAATGATACTGTCCATTTGTCCAAAACATTTTGTTTACTGTCAAACCGTTTCAAGTTCAACGTAATGAATATTAATGGCTGTCAATTGGTAGAAGTGGGATGTTATTTGTAGAGACGTTTCTTTTGCACTGACACTCCATCTGTTTCGTATATTGTTAATCTAAGGTCCAAAGGCATTGTTGATCGCAAGACGCAGGCTGCCGCATTACCGCAGTGGCAGCAATGATGGAGGCTTCGGGGCTCAGCGGCGGGAGACATAGTGCCGCGAATGCCAATGACAACCCGGTTAAGGTGCTTTTACACCTGAGCCTCTAGTACGGGTTTTAAAATTAATGAAAACGAAAAACGTTTACGTTTTCTTTTGTCATCTGTAATATAGTTATGTTTCAAAAGTTTCATGATAGTTTCTGCTATAGACGCCACTTCTATAGTTCGATAACTAACAAACTATACAACCTATCCTAGACGTAGGTACAGATATGTATCATGTATCTATGCTGCGATGATGCGATTAGTGTTTTAATATGAAGGTATAAAGTTAAATTAATTTATTTTAAAATACATACACGTTTTGACTGTATCGATGTTGTTGTTAGTAAACGACTAACTATCGACTATTTTCTCGCTCAAGAAACGTACAATAGATATAACATTCCGTGTAAATAAAAGAGATGCATTTATACAAATAGTTAATCGCTGACTGTTCACACCGCCGGCGACGACTCGCTTCGCTAGTTTTATCGCTAAGCGACGAGCTTTCAAAAATAAACTCGCTCAGCGATAACAACAAAACAAACACCGACACCTTGTACTAATGTACTCCCATGCGGGGTAGGCAGAGGTGTATTGTTGCACCCACTTTTCGCCAGTGCCAGAGTGGGTGCTCAGCGATACTCGCCCGCTTCATCATTTCTATACAGTGCGGCATTGAAAGTAGAAGTGCGATGCCAATAACGCACTCGCTTACAGCCCGGCGACAACACTACATTCGCTTCCCGCTGATAGTTTATAGTTTCTAGTTCTACTCGTTTTTCGTTCATCTTCACCGGTCCGACGTATAAATTTGTAAATATATGTATAAAAATTTGTTTAAAAATAACAGTTGTTATGATGTAACGAGTACTACTGTAATTTTAATTAGTTGTGATAGAGTTAGATAAGTAATTCTAATTATTTCCCTATTGGAGAGATGTGTGATTTTCTTTGTAGGTATATTTATACACAATTGTGAACGCGCCTTTAGACCGCTTAAAAGACTCTTACTTAGGAGTTTTATGGTAATTCTCGGCTACAGTAGCGTCTATAAATCAAAGTCTGCCATTATACTACTTACTTTTACTATTATGATTTGAGTTATTATCGGAATTATTACCGTCTTTAGTGTAATTTTATTGTGCCCTATTCCTTTTTGTCTTTGATACAATGTCTATAGTTATTTTTTAAGGAAATTTAATAAAAAATATATAGTATATGAATTTATAAAGTACTAAATTTTGGGATTTCAATTTCATAAATAAAATACAACAATATAATAATAGTTAATTATATTAACATGATAATTATAGTGAAATGGTTAGACAAAAATACAATCAAACGCGCAAAATAACATAAGTGTGAACGTCAAAAAAGTGCAATAAAAGATATACTGTAGTATTCCTACGGGTATAAAAACATGAGCTAACATAACAAACAATAACTTAGTTACCTACTAATAAATAAGACTAACCAACTCATAAACTGAGCTGTTACAAGTTAATGGTCTGTTTACTGATACACGGAATCGCACTTACACTTAGGTACCTGCTGAAATAAAAAAAGTTCTCTGTCTAGACAGGAAGTTCTTGTATACCATGAATATTAAAATTAATTTGCATTAGTGTTAATAAACAAATAAACAATGTGAGCTGCTTCATAAACATTAGAAAAGGTTAGTTTAAAGGTGCCAATTGACGTCATGAAGTTGCATGCAAAATGCACTGCCATCAGGCCATCTAAAAGATAAGATAAAGATAGACAAGATAGAGATAAAAATTCTTTATTCGGTGACCAGCACTACACACCAAAAATACAAAAAGAAATACATACAGCAAACAACAAATAAAACAAAAGAACTTATATGACTAAACTTATATTACACAACATAACAGGCATACACTATATTTAATAAGTGATAACGGTAACATCTATGAAGGGTGTACTAAAGAAGGCTTCTCGAGTTACGAATATTATACAGGTCGGACCCACTTCGGCCAATCAGCGACTGACAGTAATTTGATTGGCCATTCTTTTACCGTGGTGATATACGCTAAAATGACAGATTCTGAACGGTTCCAATAGAACGATAGGTAGTTAATGAAGTCAATTTAGTATCGGGGATAAAATACTGACTATAATTTAGCTCCCGAAATCCCGATTGTCAACGAGACGATAAGAAGAAGTCCTTACAACTAACATCAATATTAAAACTTCCATTCCCTACTTAACTAGAAGCGGGACCTAGATAATTTATACTTAAAAAATTGCATTAAAAGTTTATTTCATACAACGATTCCGCCAGAATCCAATTTCGAATCGCACCAGAGAATTACCCTTCGAAAGGAAACATCCTCAATTAATGTTGTATAGCGTTTATCCTGATTGGCTGGGACGCCTCGACAGGCAACGTATTATTAGACTCTCCAGGGAGCCACTCCACCTTACGAAAAACTAAGTATCGGAACGCTGCGCTTACCATGACTCTATCACCTCGCATTAAACCAACTGATTGCATGACAGATCTCGTTCGTAGATTTGTAACACAGGCAGAGTAACTAACCCCCTTATACCCATCGCGCCATTTCTAATAGCAGAATAATAACATGACCTACAAGTTATGTAATTGAAACATCGCAACATGTGCAATTTCCACAGTCGCTGTGGCTTACATTTTTTTTGTGATTATAACCTAGTGTTGAGGGGACTCCATGTAAGAACGGCGAGTTCAAATCCAGAAACTTATTTTTTTTAATTATTTTTATTTATTTATCAAATTCATTTAAAAAAATATTGTTTATACATAAACCATGTGTTTGTGTCGTTGTAGGCAAAGACGTTACGTAAAGTAGGGTTTTCATGGTAAGACAATAGTCGGTCCGAGCCAACTCGCATGACAATAGGGCATGATGCTTACCAGCTAGTTGATAGATAAGTAGATAGAGTACTCTTTATTTGTACACCAAGAAATAATTAACAATGATAAATCACAATGTATTAGGGTACCAAAGGCAGTCTTATAGCTTAATGCGATCTCTTCCAGTCAAGATTTGCTTTAGTTCGAGACATCACTCGGATCACGTGTAACTTTGTGAGTAGCATCCGAGTACGATCTGCTCGCGAAAACCTGGCGTAGCCGATTTCTTGATTGGCTGTTTTATAGCAGCGCACTGTGATCGCTTAGTTTTAGTGATTCAAAACAAGCTTAGGGCCAATATTTTTATGCGAATATTGTTACTTACATACCCATAATGGCATATACTTTAGACATTCATAAATAGTCATCTAAGTCACACCACAACGACACAACCTCCTAGATTGAATTGTTCCTACACAATTTATAACCCGGCACGCTTACATTGACAAGGTTCTACGTTTTATCATGAAATACTGTGCTATTGTTAGACACCTTTAAATCTGTACCGTGTCACAATAAATAATATTATGTTGTGTGTATGAAATGAAGCGATAATATGCAAGTCAGACAATGAATCAAATAGTTCAATTCATATTACATAGGTGTATTTTATATTTATAGCTATGGTCTGTTTGTAAGCTTTAAATTTCCTGGATAAAAATATAGTAAATAGGGTATAGTAATTGCACAAATATGGATGTTAAAATGCTTCTTTATTAAAATAAAATAGTTGATTATTCTAATTTCGCAGGAATATCATACACACAGGCATATGCATATCAGTATGTATTTACGATAAATACAAGCAGTATTTCTTTCTTCTGTGCAACATATGCTTATTATAAATTTGTACAACCTCATGCCTGAATATCATAATAAGTAATCGCTTCTGTATACGAAATGAGAGAAAATAAATTATGGTGCGAGAATAATGCCGGTTGATAAATGGCCATTTCATCAGAATAACCGATAATTTGTTTGGTATGGTCTGAGTTTAGTACACTCAATTATTTAATAATTAAATTATTATATTGGTAATTTTCTGTTTTCAATTTAAATTTAAACGGTTAATGCGGTGAACACTAATTTTATAAACATAAATTTTCTCATCGACAATTTACCAGGTTTTTTAAAATTTATTATCTGCTTACAAGTTTATGTTTGAATAATCAGCCGAGAATTTTTTGTTATGCTCGAATATTGTCTGTTACTTTCACGCCTGTTTCTGTTTAAATGTGAGTGATAAGGACAGGTATATAGTTTTAATGCTCAATCAATCGTGTAGATTATCATAAAGGAGTAATTATATTTTTTGTTGATTTAATTAGACGCGTGATTATCATATATTGGCTATTAATGATTACAAGAAAGAGTATTTTACTTCTTAGAATTATTAATATAGACATGAAGTCTTAGTTTATTGATGTTTAGAATTTGAATATATTTTAACATAATACAAGATGATTCATGTCGGCTTGTGCAGTTGGCAACGGGATAGATCCAATTAAACTAATATAAAAATCTTAGGACTTGCAATGTCCTTATGGGATTAATGCAAAAAGAATAATATTACTAAATCGGAAAATTTACAAAGTACATTGGCTAGAAACGGAGGCACCCTTTCACTGACGATCCACATTCCCTTCAATGTAAATAAAAATGCTCCTCCCGCAATCAGGCAACACAAAATGGGCTCAATTTTTAAAAATATTTCATTTCAACACAATATAAACGTTTTCAGTTGGTAATATACTGATGCGCTGTTCAAAATATACTTCAATATTGCAGACGGCACCATTAAGCTAGCCTTTTCCGTTCAGTAGTAATTTGGTGCTATATCACTGAAACTTTTTCTTGGCTCGGCTCAGGAGTGTATATGAGAGTGGAGTGATTGGGAATGCATAACAGATCTGATAGAGTTAGGTTGAATAGGTCGTCAGGTTCGAATGTGAAACGATTTGACTGACCGACTGTCTGACCTTAATTTTTTATAATTATAATCCATATTTATGAAAATAACTGATTAACATTTATTGAAATTTTCACCCTGTACAAAAACGTTCCAGGAGCGTAGACTATCAAAACTCACACTCGGCATGGTCGCCTAGAGCCTAAACACATAAACTAGTTAATTGACGCGGACTCACTCCGTGGCAGCCAAGTAATGTGATCTGTGCACTCGCGCGCCCCATCCGACTCCACATCGCATAAAACATATTGATATATAGATTTCTGTATTTATAATATCGATCGGTCGCCCCGATATGGGTGCTTAGCTAATGAGATTAATATTATTGTTCACGGTACACGGTTACAAATCTGCAAATTCAAATACATTCATCATCATCAGCCGATAATCATGCACTGCTGGACATAGGCCTCTCCCAAGGTGCGCCACAAATATTTTTAATTATTTTAAATAAACATTTGTAAATACCTACATCTAGCCAGGCTAGTCAGACGAAGGGTTAAAGCATTTATACTAAACAACCACACCGAAATCTACGCATATTTTTCAGTAAAGTACCTACCTTTCCTACCCCATTGAGAAACAGAATCCTAACTTACCTGGCGGTGCGTCCGACGCTTGTCACTAAGTGACATGTAGGTATTTTAAGGTGCCCGCGTAGTAACGAACGATACAGCTAGCTTTGCATATCTTAGCTTGATTTACATCTTCGCTCGTTACTACCGAGTTGTGGGCTAGAAAAAACACCCGAGAGTAGAGGATCAGTGAAATAGAGTCATAGTAATGCATATCCCTTACTCAGAGGTATGGAGCAGTTGGGTTGTTTATTGGAAGATCGACTGTGGTGCGTTTAGTTTGTGAAGAAACTTTATGCTACTGACTTTAGGTCCAGAGTAAACGGGAATTTGTTGAGAACATTTTAAACGCATTTTCGTTTAAAATATTTATATAGGTACTTGACCCAAAACATTTCATCCTTCTTTTCACAAACATTCCACACCCTAAATAATGATTCTTATCTTATTTAGTAGTATATTAAACTTATTAGTTGTTTTATATTCTTGTTTAGTAATAGGTATATTAAAATATATTAAGTTGTGATATATTAAATTCATTACAATAAAATATTTTATTTCTTCATTAGGTGGTCTGGTAGAAAACGCGTCCGTATAAAATAAATAATGCGTCAAACATAATTGAACAAATTTTTCAAAATATTGTCAAGTATTTATTAATCTATATCCTAGGTAATCTTAATGTCATGATTTGATTCCTAAACGAGCATAAAACGTTACTTTAAGGCCTAACATTCAGTGTGCGTCGCGCCTTACCCAGTTTACGAAGTGAGAAATCTCGTAATGTTCTCTTTATGTGTCCAATACCGTGTTTATGTGTACGCCCCTTTTTATATCGATGCTATTTCATGCAGTGTTCTGCGAGCCTAATTTAATTAATGCGGACGGCTCTAGTGAACTTGGTAAAATGTTTACCCCCTTATTCATAGAAAAGTTAGAGGACGTTTTAACTATTAAACTGTTTTGTCCCTCTCTAACAACGAACAATTTGTTCTTTGACAGAGAGGGACAAAACAGTTCAACAGCTAAAATGTCCTCTAACTTTTCTATGAATTAGGGGGTTAGAATATAAATACGACCTATATATATATGCAAGCTTATCTGTATATATAAAAGAATATAGTGACTGATTGGGCATCAACGCACAGCCCAAACGGCTCAAGCTACAATCATGAAACATGGAGCCTAGATTCTTCAGGTAGTAAAGATGAGAACTAAGAAATGATTTTCAGAAACTAAAGGGGTAAAATAGGGGATGAAAGTCTGTATGAAAATCCTTCAGTTTAAAGCGGTATCCCCGAAGGAAAACTTTATAAGGCGAAGCGAAACTCGCGGTAACAGCTAGTAATGTATAAGGAAAAGGGAGAGAGATGGAAAGAAAAATAGACAGAGAAGGATAGAAGAATAAGAAGTTTTTGTTAGTATAATAAAACGATAAATCAGCTAATCTTATAGAAAATTGCAAACTGCCTCACCTTTAGAAGCCACTCCCTGAAAATTGCACAACAGAAGTATGATTATAAAAATTACGACTGCATCGATATATACCTGACAAATCAATCAATAAGTAATTATTTCTTATCTACCTCATTATAAAGTAGTAATTAGTTAGATATCAAGCTTTGGATCATCAGCGCCAAAAAAACTATTTATAATTCTAAACTTTACCACGCTGGTATTAAGAGTTGCAGTTTAGACTGTGAGTTCCTATTTAAAATTCTCAATACATACCGGTGCCCGGTAGCTATGTTATTGTCTAAAGGTCAATGAAATTATTTTAAAATAGACTTGTTAGAGAAAGAGGAGTGTTTTAAATAAATAGCGAGTTTACGCTTTTAATGGGACTCCTGGAGTGTACCTATGATTATCGTTATACATATTTATTGGTTGAACCGCCCCTGGTAACTAAGTATACTGTTAGATAATAAACACATAATATGCTTGTCAGTATTTATATTTAGTGTCATTTTTAGGGTTCCGTATCATTTATTTTCACGAACTCATAAAACAGGCCAAGTATGTGTCTGCACTTTCTTATCATAATTTTTCTAAAGTATTAAATTCGTAATAAATCTAAATATATAAAAACAACAAAAATATGCACAAGGTTTTTATTTATTGGAATAGCATAAACTTTTTACCTCACGATATGAAAAAAAAATTTACGCACCTAAAGCAACAACCAGAATTTTATGTTTTGATTGTAGTAAAATTTAAAGGGCCGTGTATTCGCTCATGTCAATATTAACCAGACACCAGATCACGTAGTCATAACTGAATAACAATTATTTAGTTATTATATTATAAAATCAATTACATTTTGAATCCGTCAATCGTTGACAAAACAAGTTCGCGTTAGGCACACTTGACCCATAGTCCTCGTGTTTAAATCCAATAATTAACATATTATGTTGAAATGTATAAAAAATTGCAGATTATTTGTTACAGATGAAAAGAATTGTTCAGCTGCTCATATTAGCGGTTCAGCACTCTGTTCTATCGATACTTGTTTCGCAAAGAAATAAGTGAAAAAATACTATTACCGTTGTTAAAATACTAAATAAAAACCTATGTAACACTTACTTTATGCATTATTTTCCACGTTAAAACTCTTTGAACCTAACCTATTGTTTATACTTTTTTGCTCGTTTCAACTATTAAATTATTTATAATAAATAATAAATATTTATATATGCACACATTGACTGCTCTTTGTCTAATTACGGGGCGGCGTGACAAAGCGTTAAAATAAACATTTTATATACATAATTATATAAAATAACATTATCAATTTACCTGCCAATTAATTGCCGGTTCCAGACCGCCTCACAAACTAACAGGCTAATTATTTTAAAAAGTTATTGAACGAATTTAACACACATAATAAATATAATAAGTAAAAAGGAGGATTTGTTTAAAAACTCCGTTGGTTTAAATCCAATCTGGTGATTTACAATTTGTGAAATAATATGCTGAATTAGGTTAATTTGGTATGTGTTATGTTATAAATAGGCATTATATTTTTTATGTACAAGATATTGCCATCCTTTTAAACAAATGTTATGATTTACGGATATTCAATTTTATTGTTGTTGTTGACCAGTAGTCTAAAACTCATTTCTGATTATAATATCCGTTTTTGCTCAGGCTGTATAAACAATTGGAGCTTCTGTATACTATATTTTCTTGATGCCACAAGTGAAGTAACACTACCAAATGAGAACCATTACGGCCGTCACTGCATACGATGGATTTATGAGTACAATTATTCGCAGTTGGATTATAATAGCGCTCGAATGCCAATGTTATTTTGACATCAAACGGCTGGAGTTCTAATTGAATTGTCTGCGTTAAGTGCTTGAATTATTATTATAATAGAGTTATATTTTTTAACAACTACGATGTGAAGACGCGTATAAATAGTTCATTTTTTAAAGACATTTATTATTCTTATTCTGTAGTCAGATCCGCTATATAATTCAACAGTTTATTTCAGCTATAACGGTGTTTCCAAAAGGCTTACATTCCATTCCATTTATATAGTTAATGTAATATCTTTAGTTTGATAGGAAAGGATGAATACCACTTTTAAAAATAAATACCTATTAGATGTATTTGATTATAATATGAGAATCATTATTGCTGGTTTCCTATCGTGAACTTGATTTGACAACGATTTTCGGATTCAAATTAGGTTGGATTTGCCATGAATTACTTTGTAAATGTTACTTCGATGTAGAGGAGTCGTGGACAGGTTTAATGATTATAAAAAACAAAGGTATATAACCTTTCAAGTTAATAACGTTCAAGTTTTGGTGAGTGGCCGGTTTAAAAAATGTGTCACTATAATTTTAAATAGGTAAACAACTTTAAAACTCAGGTCGTATTTCTACCAAGCACGCGCTAAAATGGTAACATTAAAAGCAAATACAATTTACAAAAGAGCACTAATTGAATAAGTTTCGACTTAAAATTTATCTGAGCTTCCATCAAATTTATTTATTTAAGTCATTATTTATTTTCACCTGTGGTCCTGAATGTCACTAGCTCAGCTGGGGTATAACTTAGCAAAGATCCAGGCTATAAGCATTACGTACAAACTGAATAACTGCCAACGACCTAAATTAATAGCTGTTTGTGTCACTTTTTGAACATTTTTGTAAAAATCCCGATATGTAAAGTATCATTCATGTTATCGTAAGTGTGTTTTTTATAGTTTTCTCTAGCGAAGCTACACACAAAGTAATTTTGTAAAAAACATATGGTCACCGACAAATGTGAATGTCAAACAATGAGTTTTTTTTTCATATTTTGATATCGAAATTGTTACTGAATCCTAGTACCCTTTGCCAGATATGGTACCAATTATAAATGTTTTTTTTTTATGTGACGTGATATGCTACGAACTTACAGCCCTGCAATGGGACGTATCATGCTTTACCACGAGTCCAGCACAGGTTTATATACGGGACTAAATAATCGGCTTGCAATAGCGACAGGTTGCGATGCGTGGGCGCAGAACTTACAACACGGCGATTAGAGCAAGATTATGGCGATGCAGACACGGATTATAAAGATTAACAGCTTACAAATGCTGATTATGTTTGATGTGATTTTTTGATTTATTGTATTAAGGTTCTCCCTCACCGGGAGCATTCGCGTGTAATGGAACGTTACAGATTTGAGCTTTACATCAGTGAATGAGGAGAGCCTTTTCAGTCAGGGAAGTAAGCTAGTATTATTGTAATGTAATGCCTAAAAACGAATATATAATTGTTATTTATTTATTATGTTATCATATCACAGTAGACGTGATAGAGGGACTTTAATTAGTGCGAAATAAAAACAGGGTATTTCAAGTCCGAAAATGAAATCAGAATGACAAAAAACGCGAATTTTCTTTTACATTTTCCATAGAAATTGTTGGTCACGTGACTTTTTACTATAGAGAGTGATTAATTTTTTTCGCGAATTTTACACAATATTACCATCGGGAAAATAGTGTTTGTAGTGAACGCACGGGGCTGGTTTCAAGCGGTTTTAAGCTTTTAATTCATGATGCCTCCATATTTTATGATAATTTTGGTATGACGTTTAATATAAGAAAATTGAATACCGCTGGCCCTTTATACCCTTTGTCTTTTCGAGCGAAATAACACTCATTTCTCAAAGAGGTCAGAAAATTCAAATAAAATAAAACACGCATTACTGGCAAATACCAAACGTCCACCACCGTGCACACTTGCACAACATCTTTCTTGAAAACAGTTACAATTATTGTACAAAAACTCCAGCTCAAGTACCTCACATATTTTGCAATAAAAATTCTTGGTCCACAGAGTTACGTGATAATGAGAGCCTGTCATAGAAGGATGCGGCGGGAGTGAGAGGGACAACATTATATGGTCTGGTCTAGTTTTTCCTAAGTTCTGTCTATGATTGTGTTATAGTTTGTGAAATATTTCTACAGCTAATATTTCTACAGCTAATATTTCCACGTCATTAATTGTTATGAATTCGTAAAAATATAACCCGTAAAAATATAACCCGTTATTGTAAAAAGTTCATGGAAAAATTATAGAACGTTTTAGCTATTGAACTCTTTTGTCTCTCTCTGTCAAAGAAAAATATGTACTTTGACAGATTGAAAGAAACAGTTCAATAGCTAAAACCTCCTATAACTTTTCTATGAATAAGGTGGTAAGTCTATTCTAGGGGGTGGAATTTTAACAGTAAATTTGTTCACAAAAAGTGTTCTTCAATGTCGACACATACAACCAAATCTTAATTTAGAATACTTTGAATAGAATACATTTATGTATTTGACACCAATAACAGCACGCATAGTTTTGACATAACAAATATTTGGCTTGTAACGTACATATACATGTTAATTAGTAAAGAAGAGGTAGAGTAGAGAGTACTCGTAGTATGAAATACCTACTTACAAAAAGTTACCACTAAGCAGAAGTATCACTGTAATTGTGTGTTAAAATTAATTTCATATCATTCCTAGAACACAGTTCGACATCAATATTCATAAAATAGATCAGAAACAGATTTAAATTTTAAATTAAAAGTTTCATAGTAAAAATGCCACATACGTATGGAATTTTCACGCTAAAAGCACTAGTTGTATGGTGTGATTCTGTAGCACCGTCGTCGGTTCTTTACAAAAGCAAATTTGAAGCCACATTAGAGCCGAGTTTCAAGGCAGAAATTATAATATTAGCACAGTCATATAACTGAAATTTTGATGATGCCCCTCACAAAGTCAAAATATAACCAAATAATTTTACGGTTTGCCTACCCAACACGTAGTGCAAGACGCAAAAAAGGAGACGTGATAAAAGTATGCTCTCTCTAGTAAAAAGCCGGGCGTTGTGAGAGAGCCTTGGCTTGTGCGTTTTCTGCTAGGTATGCTGATAGTGCTAAATAAATATAAAATGGGTGTAAAATTTAGAAACTTTATATAAAAGGGGTGTAAAATATATTAACGTTTTAAATTTATAAACTAGTAGTGACGTGGCGACATGTCTTCAACTGCAGCCAATGTCGGAGGCAGCCAATTGGCACCTTCGAACAGAAATGCTGAACTTTACAGTATGTTCCAATGGTGAAGCATGATTGCGTTGGCATGCTGATAAACTACACTGGCGCTTATTAGGTTTTGTAAAAAAAATATGCATGAAATCCAATAATACACATAATTGTTGAGAAATTGCTTTTATTAAGTAGCAATTTCTAAGCTAGCGCATTATTCTTTTTAAATACATCTAGATATTTATTGATGGGGTGGAATTGTGAAACCATCATGCTTTTATCTGTATTTTAGATACGTAGATATAATATTTTTGTTATCTTGTTCCTCTGTAACACAGGCTCATATGCAGCATGGAATGTTTTGTAAAGAAGAATGGCAAAACCTGACCCGCTTTGCATAAGTTAGCAGCCACTCACCAAACCTATTTTAAGTTATTGATAAAAATGTCTATTATCAGGGAAAAATATTTAAAAAAATCTAAACCATGGTTCTTGAGATATTAGGGTTCAAAAGTAAATTAAATATATTTTTTTCGTTAAATAAGATTTTGCTGAATCATGGGATTCCCAATTCATAGCGCATCACAAAATGTATTACATGATTTTATTAATGCAAATAATATCATAATTATTTTTGGACATTTCACACTCAGAAACCTATTTTTATAAAGAGACCAATTTCAAAAATTATTTCATTCTATTCAAGTTCCCGTTATCCCGAAGTAACATAAAATACTTTTTTGCCAGGAATTCCCACGGAAACACTTTTAAAATCAATTTTTAGCTCGAGGGTAACATCTAGTACAGTAGAAAGACTTGATCTTTCAGCACCTATATCTTCGTTCTCCCATGTCTCATAATAATAAAATTAAAATACCAGTATATGCTGTAGTCACGGACTACACATCAGTGTATGTTTCATCAATGGCCGCTCTGGGTCATGGCGCCATAGAGAAATGGCCATTCTCCTTTACAACAAGGTTAAAATTTACTTTGAAGCACACGAGTATCGACTCTTTACCTCATTGAGAAGGTTGAAATTTGTATAACACAAAGTCAATTTTAAGCCTATTGTAAAGTGTCAAAAAGCACTGAATTTGGGGATAAGTAGGTTTTTACTAATAGGCAAATGCTACTATAGTTTGCAAGAGTTCCTAGACGACAATTTTGACTAGAAATAATATAATATATAATTAATAATATTTGATGATCCTAATTTTATACTGATAGTGACATAATTGTAATTAGATAATAATATTTGCATGCCTGCATGGTAGAATATAGTGATTTTTTTTTATTTATTGACATTTTAATGTAACATCTTATGTAACACCTATATTCATGCAAATAAACAATACTTTACTTTACTTTACTTTACTTTGTTTTTTCCAAAACATAAAAAGTTGTTCACTGCGTCATCCTTTTTTGGCAGACTATACCAATTTTGCACATCTTTACATTAAACTATGTAAGTTATACAACAAAGAAATAAATTTCAATAAGATTTATCACGTTAGTGAAAAAAATCTATCTATAACGGTCTTTTGAAAATTTTCATAGAAAAGAATTCAACGCGCTCGCTAAAAGAAAGTTCATTTTATTAAAATACACATTCCGTACTTATATTTCTTATTTTTATAGAATTCATTGATACATGGCAGGAATCGAACCCACGGCCTCGCGAATCAGAGCTGAGACCATATCCGTTACCACGACCCCATAATTATATCACATGTAGGTACCTACTGACGCCCTACTGCCCCGAGTGACGCTGTATTCATTGCCAAGCTCAAAAAGTTGTTGGTTGGTATGGCCTGTTACTCCACTAGTGAATTTTTCACTAATATATCATTAGCCAATGAGGTAACTACGGTATAGTTAACTGTTTTCATAACTATAATGTGTGATTTTATGTACATACTTGTAAGCCTTTACTTTTATACTGTACTTACTTACCCTCTTTTTATTATAACTATATGACGTGTAAATTGTTGAATTTATGAATAAATGATTGAAATTGAAATTGAACTGGCATAAACTGTAGGTTTATGTGGACCAGGAGGGTAACTCTATACTGACGAAAAACGAACGAACGAGAGCTGTCGTGCAACTGGCACGTTTAGTTCAACGAGATAGAGTCGTGGCTCGCACAGCAGCGCTCCGAAACGTCGTTTTTCATGATATTAGAGTGCTTCCTCAGACTCGTAGAAACTCGCACACTTTTCACTGGTATTCTTACAGTGTGGAAGCATTTTGCTAATTGCTAAAATATACACATGCATCTTTGAAAAAAAAACATTCCATGTTTCTCCGTGAAACCTTTGTCATGCATTCCTACGAAAGTTTACATTCGCGAATGGAATTCTCGATGAGATTTATAAATATGTATGTCAACGAGTGTTAAAGTAATGGGCAGTAGCAATTTGTTCCGTAGATTCATACTCGTTACACCACGCAGCCACTGTATACTGGCGCCACATATAATTAGGGTTTTTTTACAAACGTATAAAGTTTTTTTATTAATTTTATTCAATTAAACCATTGTCTGAGGCGCCTGACGAGCAATAATAATTAATATAATTCTTTTCTGTCAATAAATATGGAAACTTAATTGACTAATGATTATACAGAATAAATTAAAATTGGAAAATATTTTTAGTCGAGAAAATTTTCGTAAAGCGCTTTTAAAGTTTCCTTTTCGTTCGGGTCATACCGCAATAATATTAGTGGCCAGTTGCTATGAATCCTTACACTAGACTCGAAAGACGAGTGGTTGAGAATCGGCTTCCAATTTACAGTCATTCTATGAACAACAGCCATACCGTACCATAAATGTCACAAGGCTGGCCGCGGTCGAGGTAAACAACGAAAAAAGAAACACTACAATAATTGCGGCTTAGGCAACTGTCGTGGTGTTTATTACAACACGAACAGGCATCACCATACAACTGGCTATCAAAAGGTAACCGATGAAATTGAGGGTGCTCACAGACTTACGCGAATAGGGAAACCTAGTTGCTCGAGTTACTTACCAGAATAACTCTAAGTAGGTAATACTCGTAAGTACTTGAGTACAGTACAGGAATGATGGAAATGTTGCGAATGTTACGATGTAAGTTTGTATGACTGGATATATGTTACAACATTTTTATTATTACAATTTGAATAACTAAAGCGAATTAATAAAAAATGTTGCATATCATTTTTTATTAATTCTTATAATCACCACACTTACCAAAGATTTCATAATAATATACAACTCTATACATTTTATTACTAACTTTTGTCCGCAACTTTTGTATCGTTGCTGCATTGCAGTCGTCTTAGTCTACATCGAACCACGCTCAACTTATGCCTTTTAATTGTTTTCACGTTTTAACTAGTTTTTGTCTTTGTTTTGCGCTTTAAGGGGCCAGCACAGGGGAAATGCCGACGGCCATTTATTCCCCTAAACTAATACGATTCTGTACTTATTAACACAATTTAGAATTAATTACAGCCTTTTTGCAATGATACAAGTTTTTTTTAAGTGAGCTTGGGAAAAAATTGGCGCCATCCGTCAGACTTAGTTAGTTTTTGAAAACTCCGCTTAAGGTGATACAATGCGAGTAATTAATGTGTTCATTGAATCTGAAGTTTATTTATTACAGATTCCGCTTGGTGTTTGCAGTGACGCAAAGCTGTTGCCGATGAAACCAAACATAGTTAATCTTAGCTCGTCGGTCGGTGACAAATACCAGAGGGTCTAGTACAGGTTTGATAGTTTTGCAAAAACTATAAAAGTTTAAGTTTTCTCGCATACTAAGTGGCGCCTCTAGCGGAAACTATCATGAAACTTTTGACGGATAATGTATGCAGATGACAGGAGAAAACATAAACTTTTTTAGTTTACAAAAATAGCAAATTTCGTTTTAGAGGCCCAGAGGTTGATTAGCGTCAATAGATGACTGCTCTGGGAGCGCCGGACGTATATAAGGAACAGCTGATACGTCATTCGAATATGCCCCATTCTTCTCCTTAGACAGAAAGAGCCCCCCCTTATCCGAACGGAGAGTAATTTGTAAAAATTGACGTTCATCAGAAAATTTTATATTTGTACGATGAATAAAAAATTTTGACTTTGACTTTGACTTTGACTTTGACTTTTGACTTGCATTAAAGTATTAGTTTTGATGGAAACAATCTTAATTAGCTCCCAATTATTTATTTATTTCAAAATTCGCTAACAGTTTTACGAGTAATGACTTCTTAAAAGCTCTACAACAATAGTTGTTTAGAATGACGAATAGCTAACAATTTACAATACTTACCCTTGTGTTTGCTTGTTGTTGATGTTTTTACACGACTACTAAAACATGTTAAAAATGTCATGATAAGATCATAAAAAGTAATTGGCTGCTAATGTGGCAACTAACATTGCAATGAGCCTTTATGTATTTGACTTATATGAACTTGTTTACAATGTTTGAGGCCTGGGTCTCCTATTTTATGCTATATGCGGCGTCCGACTTTGACGTAAACGTTTCGATCAACGTCCTACGGCCTACCTACGGCGTCTACGCGCTAACGTCGGCGTGTGAGGGAGACCGCATCAGTACATTTCTATAGTGAGCATCGTGACGCGGCCTACGGCGTGACGCTGGACGCGACCTACGGCGTAAATAGGAGACCCAGGCCTAAGTAGCATTGATCACGTCAACTATTTTGTTCACTCGATGAGATACTTTGAAAACTAAATAAAAAACAATTGCAATGAAATAAGTACAATATTTTGATCGTAACTACATATAACAAAACGAGCAATGTGATATAAGATTAATGATCGTAAGCTTATTGAAACCTAATTAAATTATATTAAAATACAATAATTAACAAAAATACCTAAGAAAATTGGGTTCCGCTCATCTGGCATAATCTTTATTGACCAAAACTCATTTCGCATAACTCGTATGGTCTAAACTTTTTTGGCCGAACCATCATTTTGCCAAGACTTATGTGGCATAAGGCTCGTTTCGTCTAAAACTCTTTAGGCACAATCTTTAAACACCTAAGTTTCGTTTGCTCAAATTTATGTTCGTCTATAACCTATGTATAATCTTGTTTCTCCTAATGTTATCTTAATAAATAATATATTAAGTATGTAGTAAATGTACAAATTGTGGTATTTTTCTCCTACATCTCGAAAATCACGATATTGTATGATCAAAAAATCGAAAGTTAACGACCAATATAATCTTTACAAACCCCATGAGATCGAAACCTAAAAATAGGTGCGACGACGAGCAAAGCGAGGAGGAGCGTGTTAGGTGCACATGTTCATCAAAACCAAAGCGGAGCGCAGCGAAGCGGAGCGGAGCGTTTTCCAAACAGCGGAAACAATACAAGGCACCAGTTTGCGCTATGTAGGGAGACGCTCCGTCAAAGTTAAAGCCAAACGAATATTATTACTTTGTATAAACCTATGCCATTGCATTACTAGGCTATTCAAGATTTGGCCATACCATTATTAGGCTAAACAATGTTATGCGAAATAACTTTTTACTAAACGAGATTTATGCCATACGATTTTCGGCGTAACGAGACTTTGACCAAACGTTACTATGCAATACGAGATTAGGCAAAAAAATCTTATGCCAAAAAAGGTAGAACCAAGAAAATTAATTCCACGTAGGGGGTTCGGTCTTAAAATAATTGGAATAAGCATTATTAACATTTTCTAATAAATTATACTTTTGGGAGAGATATTCCAAAATAAATGCGATTCTCTTTTCCGAGGCCGATAGGCCGATAGGCGGCGCCGGTTTTGACGATTAACAACCTTTTGCAGTTTTATTAGATTGTATCGTACTTTATTAGATGCCAATATTTTATTATAAATACCTAACCTATTTATACCCAAGTGTAGTTTTAACCCACGTAATACGAACTATTTCATTTTATTTCTTTATTACTATATACTATTGTAGACACATGTACCTACTAGCAGGCGGCAAAAGTTACTCATCATTAACACTATCAACATTTTTTTCTGCACAAGATTTAACATGAAACAGTGTATAATCAATTCTATTAAGCTCCGATTGGTGCTCCGATTATACTGAATAAATCAAATCTGATTAGATTTCTCGTAAATTAATTAACGCCTTATTTGTACAAAATTACACCTCACATACATTTTCAATTATTTTTTCAGTCGCGGCGCCATCTAGTAACAAGAATTGATGTTCGGAATCAGAAATTAAAACAAAAGAAAGCGTCTGTATTCAATGCATACGATGAATTAAGAGCCAAGCCTCCGAATCGATACCTTATTTGGCTCACAGATTGATTTATGATCTGATAAACGATTGATCGATTTAAAAATGTAAACTTTGATTGTGGCGCCAGTTCGTCATAGTAAGTTAGTTTTTGTATACTTTACATGGATGGATAGATTTCCAATTTCCTTTTTGCCACATTTGGAGTATTTAATTTTAGTTGTGTTCTGCGATTAGTGTTGAGTGCACACATGAACATTATAGTAAATTTTGTAATTTATTCATCGTAGATTCATCACTAGATCTCATCATTATAAATACTAACGTGTAGCTACTTAAAAAAACGGACTGTACTTGTACTCATCAAAGTTGAACAGCCTGTAGATAAAAAAAATTGATTTCTTGACACTCACTTACCTTGATTTATTATTGATACCAGTAAAATATACAAGCGTAATTATTATATTATGTGAATAAACGACAGTAAATTAAAAATACAACTCTAAAATAAAAATATAACCTTATTGTTCGATTTACTTCAATGAATATTTTCTTCCATGTAGGAGCAGGTAAAGTAACAGCGCACAGATTAAAACGCATGCTCTCTGTCACTAGATGATGAATAAACAACAAAAACTGATCGACGCCGCCATATGTGTATGCTAAGAAGTAAAATGCAACTGCGGTATTTGTACATTATACTTCGTTTCTCTCTCGAAGATGATTACGATATTACATGCAGCACGCGAGATGATGCTATCCTAATCACACTTTTAAAGCCCTAAAAATAGTTTTATTTTTAACACTAACAAATTTGTGCCTGTGTAGCGGGGCCTTATATTTGTCTATGGCCCTCACCATTTCCGTTGTCTATGGTGCCGCCGTTTTGTTCGCCATTACTCGATTTTGTGTTATCCGAGTCACGTCACACAAGGAAAATTAATAATTAAAAAAGCTAGATAAGAATGGGGAAAAGAAAAAGAAGTAAAGATGAAAGTGAATTACTGGAAAAGGTAATGAAAAAAGTGAAGAAACTTGTCAGGAAGAAAAGAAGAATTTCCTCCTCGTCGTCGGATGGATGTGAGACACCTTCACAAGGTGTGTGTCTATCTCCTGCGCAATCGCCAGCAAGCATGAATCTCTGTGATTATGTCCCTGATGAAGGCAATGAAGGTAAGTTTCAAGTGCATATCGGGTCCAGATGTTAAATACAAATTGTGAAATCTACTTGTTAGAACTTGGTTAGAACACGTGGTTGACTGATCTTTCCTTCATAATATCTCGACGTTTATCGTGTGTAGATATGTGGATTTCATGTCATGATAACCATGTATAATGAGCGTAATAAAATAACGCAAATAGGTATTTTCTTTCCCGGCGTATATCGCGTGTGGAAAAGTTAACCTACAAATGTGAAACTGACCGGTTGTTTTTCTGTACAATTACAGATGTTACCGCAGCTACCGAAAATGTAAATCTGGTTACGGAAGAAGAAAATAGCCAGCTGGACCCCGAGGTGCTGGAATTACTTGGCTCTGACCCCACTCAAGTCAAGGAATTCGGTGACGACTTGCACAAGGAAGTCGCAAATAGATGGAAGCACATTCTGCTAAACGGGCTCACAAAGGAGGAGAAATCAGAGTTATCTAAAAATTACTTACCAGCAGAAAACTGTGCATTTATCAGGCCACCTAAACTCAACCCAGAGGTGAAGTCGGCGCTACATGACCTTAATATAAAGAAGGATGCCTACTCTGAGAAGAAACAAGATGTCATGGCTAGTTGCCTCTCAGCAATTGGAAAAGCTTTAAATATGACACTAACAGAGAGGCATAGTGATCCAGAACTTATAAAAATTCTAAGTGATGCCGGCCGCCTATTATGTGATATCCATCACAGGGAGTCTGTATCGAGGCGGTTTGCCATTATCAATGCTGTTAACAAATCTAAAAGAGACACTATAAAGAACACTAAAATAGACCATAACCTATTTGGGTCCAACCTGACTGAACACCTGAAGACTTCAAAGGCCATATCTGTATCAGCTTCCGAGTTGAGATACAATTCTAGCAACCATCAACAGCGTGCACAGCTGAACACTACCATGCCTCGTAGCCAACCAGCTTTAAACGTACGGGGGGCACCTCGGGCACCAGTCGCCGAGCCGCGAGCGTACCCCCGCCAGCCTCGGCGACCACCGCCACCGCCGCCGCCAGCGCCCGCGCAGTGGGAATACCGCCGTGCGCCGCCGCCGCCGCCGCAGGCGACTCGTCCACGGAACTACAGCCGCCCACCGCAGAACCGACGCCGTTAAATACTCTATCACAGGTACACAAACCTATACCTACTGCAGGCAGGCTCCAGTATTACATTAATGAATGGATTAATATTACCAATGACACAACTATCCTGTCTTGGGTTAAGGGATACCAAATACCATTTGATAATGAACCATATCAAACAGTTTCAAGTCAAAGTAAATGTTATAGTACCGAAGAGACTCTAATTATCAATGACTGTATTAATGACCTTTTAGAGTCAGGTTTCATATCTCCATGTAGTACATGCGAAAATCAATTTATTTCACCAATTTTCACAGTACCCAAGTCTAATGGAAAGCATAGGTTTATCTTAAATTTAAAGGAACTTAATAAATTCATTAATCCCACCCATTTTAAAATGGAAGACTATCGCACAGCTCTAAAGCTTATTGATTTTAACTCTTACATGGCAACCCTAGATTTAAAGGATGCATATTTTTTACTGCCCATCTCTCCAAGTGATAGAGTTTATCTTCGTTTTACCTGGAAAGGTGAATTGTTTGAATTTAATGTCCTACCCTTTGGTCTCTGTACAGCCCCATATGTATTTACCAAATTATTAAGGCCCGTCTTACACTACTTACGTTCATTAGGATACCTGTCTGTCAATTTCTTGGACGATTTTATGCTTATTGGAAACACATTCAAAGACTGTCTTGACAATTTAAAAACAACCAGAGATATACTTTTAAAACTAGGTTTTTTGATTAATGAGGAAAAAAGCCAGACATACCCCAGGAAAGAATGTACCTTCCTAGGCTTCATATTTAATTCGGTTAACATGTGCATATCGTTGCCAGAGGAAAAGAAAAGTCGTATTAAAGCTCAAGCAACAAAATTTTTAAATATTAAAAAATGCTCTGTCAGGGAGTTTGCTAAGTTTTTAGGCTTGTTAACATCAGCATGCCCAGCTGTTAAGTATGGCTGGGTGTACACTAAACAATTTGAGAGAGAAAAGTTTTTAGCTCTCAAATACTCAAATAATTACAACAAAGCAATGGTTTTGCCTGCGCATTTAAATAATGATTTAATTTGGTGGAGAGACAATACTGATTCTTCATATTGCTCATTTCAAACAAATAACTATGATATTGTAATATTTAGTGATGCTTCAACGACAGGCTGGGGCGCTGTCTGTAATGATAAAACAGCTCATGGGCACTGGAACGGTTCCCAATTATCACAGCACATCAACACCTTAGAATTGCTAGCAGCATTTTATGGACTTAAAATCTTTGCATCACACCTTAATAATTCCAATATCCTGTTAAGAATAGATAATACCACAGCTATTGCCTATATCAATAGAATGGGTGGAGTACAGTTCCCACATTTAAACAATATTGCACGGGATATATGGCAATGGTGTGAGGTGCGCAATATTAATATATTTGCATCATACATACAGTCTAGTAACAACAAGGAAGCTGATTTTGAATCTCGTCAGGCAATTAATATAGACACGGAGTGGGAATTGGCTGACTATGCTTTTAACCAGTTGACAGTTGCATTTGGTACCCCTGAATTTGACCTGTTTGCTAGTATTCAAAATCACAAATGTATTAGATATGCATCATGGAAATTAGATCCGAACTCAGAAATAGTTGATGCTTTCACATTTAACTGGGAGGGATTAAGATTTTATGCTTTCCCACCCTTCAGCTTAATTTCTAAAGTTCTACATAAGATAAAATTCGATAAAGCAGAAGGAGTTTTAGTTGTGCCACTTTGGCCAACTCAATCATGGTTCCCAGTTTGGTCAAAGTTACTCATATCAGAAGTTTTATACTTCAAGCCTAATAAAAATTTGCTATTTTCCCCTTTCAGGGAGTCACATCCGCTCCATGCAGAGCTAACCCTGATGGCCGGGAGATTATCAGGCAGGCACTGATGAAGCATGGGATCCCCATCACCTCACTTAACATTATGATGGCTTCATTTTCTCACAATACACTGAAGCAATACAATGCGTCACTCAAAGCGTGGTGGGCATATTGCAGTATTAAAGGTATAGATTATTGTAATTCCAATACTAGCCAAGTAATAGAATATCTGACAGAAAAATTTAATTCTGGAGCTAATTATAGTACACTTAATAGCCACCGCTCAGCACTGTCAATTTTATTAGGCCAGGAGGTCACCTGTAATGAATCCGTAAAGAGATTTTTTAAGGGCGTTTATCGTTTAAAACCACCTGCGCCAAAATACAATAACACTTGGAACCCTAATGTAGTATTAACCTATATTACTAATAATTTACCCAATGATTCAATCTCAATTAAAGATTTATCACATAAAACAATTACTTTGCTGGCTTTAGCATCTGCACAAAGAATGCAAACATTAAGTTTGATTAAAATTGATAATATTACATTTGATTTAGATAAAATTATTATTAAAATTGATGACTTAATTAAAACATCTAAACCAGGATCGTCTCAACCATTGATTATGTTGCCATACATTAAAGAAAACCCCACAGTTTGCCCAGCCCTTTGCCTTAAATCATACATGGATAGGACAGCTCATTTAAGACTCCAAGAAAAATATCTTTTTATTAGCTATCAGAAGCCTCACAAAAGAGTTGTTACCCAAACACTATCCCACTGGGTCAAATTTATGTTACAGAAGAGTGGCATAGACGTTAAAGTCTATGGCTCTCATAGTACTCGCCATGCGTCTACATCAGCAGCTCATAGAGCTGGGGTCAACTTAGAAGTAATTCGGAAAGCCGCAGGCTGGACTAAGGATTCCAAGGTATTCTTAAAATACTATAATAAAGATGTTTGTAACTCAACAGACACTGATTTTGTACAATCACTATTTTGTTGATACTTATACCCACTTATATAAAGTATGTACGTTCTGATTTTAACATTCTCCATAGAACATGTTGATTTTGGATTTATATGAGTAAGTAGGTAATTAAGTACTTATTGTGGTACATAATTTGAATATGTTAAGTAATAGACTTAAGTTTATTTTAACTTTTATAACATTTATCGATTGAATTCTCACTATGAGAAGATGTTAAGTTTAATTAATATAAGCTATGTTAAATTGAATGAATAATAATTGTTGATTATTCATGTGTTTATTTTTATTTTATTTTTCGATGCTCTGAACATCTGCATGTAATATCGTAATCATCTTCGAGAGAGAAACGAAGTATAATTAAGAATCAAACGAACTTACCTTGTGAAGTTTGATGTCTAATTATACGAGTCTCTCGAACGAAGATGATTACAATCCCGCCCTGCCCTATTAGGTACCCAATGCTTAAAAAATAAAATAAAAAGTTGCTCTGAAATAATGGCGAACAAAACGGCGGCACCATAGACAACGGAAATGGTGAGGGCCATAGACAAATATAAGGCCCCGCTACACAGGCACAAATTTGTTAGTGTTAAAAATAAAACTATTTTTAGGGCTTTAAAAGTGTGATTAGGATAGCATCATCTCGCGTGCTGCATGTAATATCGTAATCATCTTCGTTCGAGAGACTCGTATAATTAGACATCAAACTTCACAAGGTAAGTTCGTTTGATTCTTAATTATTCATAAATTTGATGGCCATATTGGGCGTAACCAGTAAGGCACAGTACTGTCTAGTGGGGGACTATCAGTACAGCTGATTGAACTACGATATTAAGCTAGCTAAAAAAATTAAAAACCGACTTCAAAAAACCACTAAAAAGTAAGAAATAATGTATGGTTCACCAATTCTATGTGACAGTACAAATATAGGTACCTAAGCAGGAACTGTTCTTTTTTGAAGTTGGTGCCATATTTTTTCAGATTACTTTGTCATCGTGGTTTTTTGAAGTCGGTTTTTTTTTATTATTATTATTTTATTTTATTATTTTTACTTAGTTTATTTTCAATCAAAAGTAAGATGCAAATGATACTAATAAGTCCTACTAGTCAATACGAATCATTCAAGCCTAAACACGAGGTAGTTGCTATATACCGTTGAGAAGTTCCCTTGACTGCCTTCCGTTTCCATCATCAGATCAGCTCAAGGTCACCATCATATTTTGTTGTTATAAGAAGTATATTTATGTTCTAAATTTCATTAGAATCGCTTAACAGGTGTCGAAAATGGAAATTCATACCCTGTTTTTACCCCTTTACCCAACCAGAGGGGGTGGAATAAAATTCTGAAAAAAACATGGGACCACCCCTGAGCTCAACCCAATGCAACAAAAAAAGAATTTTCAAAATCGGTCCATAAATGGCGGAGTAATCGGTGAAAATACATTTAAAAAAATACATACCTCATTAAAAAAAAATAATACATAAATTGAGAACCTCCTCCTTTTTTCGAAGTCGGTTAAAAAGCGTAACCCATAGTTCACAAATTACATAAAAAGTTATACATTAAAATAATACATACAATGGTATCTTAAAATAATTAAAAGACTAGTTTTCTACCTAAAACAGGTTGGGTCATTTTCGATTTGCGGTCAACTGTAGAAAGAGCCAATGTGTAACGTAGCGTTAGCGAGAAAATAATTAAAAAAAGAGCAGGATTTTTGAGAGGTGGTAGAGCCCCTTTAGGTGTCCTTCGTCTGCTCAGTAGTACTCTAAAAACTATCTCATCATACGATAATTTTAATGTAAATACCTACATGCATGTTATAAACAAATATTTATAAAAAAAATATATTATTATTTATATCTTTGACATAATTACAATTTTATTTTCAGACATGCATAATATGTTGTAGGGTAGAATGTAGCAGGTCTTCTCTGTTCATCTTTGTGTACCTACGTTCATGCAAATAAATGATTTTTAATTTGATATACTTGTACGACACAGGTCATACGACATCAAGTCATAGTTGAGTGAGATACCAAATTAAACTCACTAAGTCTTTGACTATGCTACCAATTCAGGTGATTATTTAAAATGACCTAACCTAAAATGAGGGGTGTTTAAAAATTAACTTATGTAGAGGTATTTGGGCCTAACCATGGAAGCCAACATCGACATTGATAAATTGTAGTGTCTATTTAAAACTTAAATATGCCGTCCAAAAGTTATGACACCTTTTTATGGTATTTAATTTGATGAGTTTTTGTATTTTATGTATATTCTCAGAATAACATTTCTCTACATGTCTTCTACATCATATTTGTACTGTGACAATACATAAATAGTCGGCGACGAAAAGACAGTTTATACCGACGACATTTTAAAAATACAGTTCCAAGATATTTATGTTTGTAATTGAATATGCCTGTATGGTGGTCAAGTTGTAATTTTTATTGAATATTGACTTTTGAATTTATGATACAGAATTAGTACGTGTAGTTTCATTTGACATCTTAATAAACTGTATTTTTTAGCATCAAACAACACAGTCATATGAAATATTTGCGTGTAAATATTTTTAAACAACGCGACAATTATTCTTCTGTATGTACGAGTATTTTTGCCGGTTATAGACCGATTTTGATCATTATTGTTGATTAACTTTATTATTAGTTTTATCAAAAGCATCCTTATGTACTATCGGGGAATTTACCGGTTCTAACGTTAAATCGTAGACCAACCGCTTGATACTTGTCCTCGTGGGCACTGAAATGGGACTTCTCCGACCGTACGTTCAATTGAAATCAGTTCAGCCGTGCAAAACTTTAACCCAAGCTCAAGACTCATTGTCGTCGGGTTATTGACTATCTTGAGAATACTGAGAACACAATATCACGTTCCACATTAACTCTTCTGACACCGCTTCCTCTCGTGACTAAATTCAATAAAATGAGTGCAGCAAACGAACCGTTGATGCCCAAGTGTACAATTGTAAGTTAGTCTTACTTACAGGGGGAAAAACTGCCATAACTCATACGAATGGGGCTTTAGAGTAATTTACGAGTATTTAATATCATCAATTCTAGGTACTGGTTCAGGTTCAGTGGTAATGAAACCGCAATTACTATTGTAATGGTAGTATTGAGCTTTTGATTATCAGATCAGTGAATATACCGGTGTGTCGAGACAGCTGCTTGAAGCCGCGGAAGTTAGTAAATATAATGGTAAACAACACCTTTCGTAATGCTGATTTTTCTTTTTATTTTATAGACCCCAAACCTAACATTTTTAGAGCTCCGTATCTCAAAAGAAGACTAGTTATTTTTTGATATTTGTGTTTGTACCTTATATAGTAAAAAGGTGTCCCTTTAACCACGGTGCCAAACTGAAACTAGTCATTAGATTAGACAAAAAAAGTGAATCTAAACGGAAAGCCATCAGCTGATATAGTGTAAAGTACACACACACAGTAACCAGAGAATGACAGAACAGTGGTTAACTTTCATATTTATTGCACGTCATTGTTCAGTAATTATCTGTGAGAAACAGCGGAGTCGGGTTACTGTTACTTCATTTCACTTATCGGTTAATTTATTATTGTTATACACTGGCGATATGCAAGCTGAAGTGGCAGTGGGCTGGTCATATCTGCCGAAGAACCGATAACCGTTGGGGTAGACGAGTTCTCGAGTGGAGACCACGAACAGGCAAACGCAGCGTGGGACGCCCTCCTGCGCGCTGGACTGACGACCTTAGGCGGGTGGCGGGTAGTGGTTGGATGAGGAAGGCCGAGGACCGAGTGTTGTGGCGCTCCTTGGGAGAGGCCTATGTCCAGCAGTGGATGATTATTGGCTGATGATGATGATGATGATGATACACTGGCGAGCAATGAAAAAGTTCCAGTGACAATAGCAGCTATGTAGGTAGACGGCGTCATTCCGCTAGAGCCTATTTCGATTATGAATAGTGTAGTGCTATTGTCACTGGATACTTTTCACTACTTTTTAAATTCTTAACAAGGTATAGGTTTATTAAGAGGGAGCTACAGTCATCTAGGAGGGTTATAATCTTATAATCGTGGAACGACTTGATGGACAAAGTGATGCAAGAGCCCTACTGTACTAGGTACACACTACAGTGAAGCTTTTGCATATAATATTATCGTGATATTTTTTTAACGTCCACCAACCCGCATTAGGCCAGCATGGTGGACTAGGCCTAAACCTTTCCTTCATTGGAAGGATACCCGTGCCCCAGCAGTGGGGACGTGATGATTATATTTTTTTTAACAAAAGGTGTTCAAAATGACCCCCTGACTCACCCTGGTTTTTGCTTACTATACCACTTTTACAACACCATAATATAACTCTTGAGTATATTTTTCACAGTCGTAATTCTACCATAATGAGGTTCTGACGTGTGGTACCGAGAGCACAATCAGCAGAGTAATACCCGACCAATAGTAAACGTAATTCCAATTTTAAATTGTAATAAACCTCTTTACAACCGATAAAAAAAGACAATGCGAGCTCTGATTGGCCGAAATTCCTCAGTGACTTGTGCTTACGGTAGTACCAAAACAAAATTTCTCACAGTGAATAAAAAAATGAATGCGTTCTATTTCATAGCTACTTACAGAGAAAACTAAATCATTTTTTAATTTCATAATTTAGGTGATACGTTTTTAAAGATGCACGAAACAGTAAGTTGAAAATGAAAATTTCCCAATGATTCCGGCATCCCTGCTAGTCCATCCAGATTTAATTTTCTCCCTCATAATTTTGCAGTCAGTGGTGACAAGTTTTGCTTGTCATACCTGTCAAATGTCATCTTGACAGGATGTCACGTAACTAGTTAGAAATACACGGGAAAACCTTCTTATAAGATTTATGGAAATTACATTAATTGGTCACCAGTTCTCCCATATAAGATGAGGGAATAAAAAAACCGACTCACTCAACCCGATTAGATTAAATATAACAAGCACATAAACTCCAGTATATGATCAATAATATTTGTATACAATAGTTTTGATGCTTGTGAGTCTTGTGAATAATAAAATATTTACCCTTTATCTACATTAAACACTTAAATAAAATTCAAATGATAATTCTTAGTTAAAATTTAACCGTAGGTAATTCATTAATTAATTAAACCGAACAAATGCGTACGCAATTAACAAAACGCAATTACATTCAAATCCAAGATCATTATCAGAATTCACATATCAAGTGCGAGCGATTGCAATTTGGTTCGCATTTTAATTGGTATTGCAAAACCGATCCTGTTGCATATGTATGAGAGTCCTGATTGCGTCTAATGAGGGCTGGACGTATGTGTTAATTATGTGTGATGAAAAAAGTCACCTTTTCCTTTTGTAGTTGCCATGAGATGTAGCTTGGACATACTTTGCATCATACAATGTAGCTCAATCCACCAGATACTGTTAATCTGCAAATTTAGGCCACATCGGGTTGGGTCAAAGTCAGCCTCTGCTGGGTTGCTTTTTACGGCTCTTTAAAAGATAATCGGATGACTTAGTTGTTAGTATATGTGACTGTTGTTGCAAAGGTCCTGGGTTCGATATTGGTTGAAACACAGATACTTTGATCTCAATTCGGTTGTACCCGAAGGATTGCTAAAGCTTTGCTCCAATTTTCCACTTTGGACTAAACACAAGTTTGACGAAAATTTGATGCAGGATTTTGCATCTGCCAATTGAGTACAACAGTACCTAAAAGGCATGAGTGCGTCTTTTCCAACATGATATGTATTCTATCACCATCAAAGGAATCAATATACCTGTAGTACAGACAGCAACAAAGCGATCATGGCGCTAGATTTATTCAACATTTGATAAGCCTAGTGTGATTTAGCCGCGTGTGGGTAGTGTTTGAATAAAATTGTTCTGGATCTGGACATTGGCCTCCCGAACTGGTTCCGTGGATTTAACTCGTTGTGTGAACAATTTATTTTTAGAGTTCCGTGAGACAGTTATTTTAATACGAATTATTACAAGTGTTGAATACTGTTGATGGTATGTGATTAAAAAATTGCAACGTCGTCGGTGTAGGACATTGGTGAATGTAAATATTATAGTACCTAGGTATGTCTTTATGTTGACGATTATTATCATTAAGACATAAGTACTGGCAGTCGAAAAGAAATAGTTTGATTTATAAATTACACAATAAAAAGGTTACAAATAATCCTTAAAACGAAAGCAAATAACCATGAAAATTTAATTTAGTTAACTTATTTACCGCTATTTGAATAAATTAAAAATAATACTCTATAAATACCCAGCTAATCTCTTTTAAGTACCTAGCAAAATTAAAAAAAACAACCTTCGAAACAGCCAAACGGCTTCATAACAGAGACAGTGATACGTATAACACCTCTATTTGTCAATAGTTAATCTAAAATTAAATATATTTACTCTGCTTTTTAGAAGCGCTACAACTTTGTCCTCGGCCTTCCTAACCCATCCACCACCAGCCAAAGTAGATGGTCCAGCGATCTAGAGTAATGAGCGGTGGTAGCTCATTCTCACGCAAGAGAGGCGGGTTCGAATCCCGGCGCTGACATGTACCAATGAGTTTTTTTAACTGAAGTACAATGTATACCATCGCTCTTACGGTGAAGGAAAACATCGTGAGGAAACATGCATATCTAGATTTAGCACATCTAGATATGTGAACCCACCAACCCGCAGTGGACCAGCGTGTGGGAAATGGTCCAAGCTTAGGAAGGCAATTTAGACCTTGGGGATGTGCACAAAGGATCCACTCGAGAGAGCCAGGTGCAGGTACTTACACCCCCACAGAGAATAGAATAATATAGAATAGATCTAGAGTAAGCCTCAAACCTGTGTACCCAATTAAAATTACCGTATGATAAGATTGGCGACGACCGAATGGCGTAGTGGTTAGTGACCCTGACTACTGAGGCGAAGGTCCCGGGTTCGATTCCCGGCTGGGGCAGATATTTGTTTAAAAACAGATATTTGTACTCGGGTCTTGGGTGTTGATATTTATATTTAGTATCTATCTATCTATGTATTTGTGTAGATATATCAGCTGTCCGACACCCATAACACAGGTTCTGCCTAGCTTGGGGTTGGATGGCCGTGTGTGAGATGTCCCCACATATTATTATTATATTATTATTATTAGTCATGTAGTTAATTCGAGATATTTGTAATTCAGCATACATTATGCCATGTATTTGTCATTAATTTTATGAGACTAGCTGATCGACTCGCATGAAGAAGTGGCCTGAATTTTATAAGATCTCTTGTTAGTATTTGATTAATTACCAGGAAGAGTACATACAAACACATTTTTAACTATATTTTTCCTTCACTTCTGTACTGGGCGTTGCAAAAAGTTAAGCTGAAAGGATGTGACTCGGAGGTACTTATAAGCAACTTTTGTGCTACGACTTTTGCTAATACATAACTATATACAGGGTGTTGCAAAAAGGGTATAGTAAGCCGAAACCAGCATGAAATTCTGATTTCAGTTTCGGGCTTAGATAATATACCATGCTGCACATGCTGGTTTCGGCTTAGTATACCCTTTTTGCACACCCTGTATACTAATTATGTCATTTTCTGTTATTTATCTAAGGAAAGGACATGTAGAAATTAAATATCGATTGATAATCTCTGTTAAAAATTAACATACCCATGAACTTAAATAAATGTAATACACCAATTTTATTGAAAGCCGCGACATGAATTAGTTAGAACCTGGTTAGAGTCCATTTCAGTGTTCATCTATTTTAAGCGATAAGGCCGCCATTTGTGCATATTTTACGAATTTACTATGGATGATATATCTGGAAATAAATGTTTAATAATAATAATATGTGTTAGATGATGTTTATTTGTAATATTTGTCCATGTTTTTGTGTACAAATAAAGAATATCTATTATATTTTTCAAGTCCGGATGTAGCCATGCTACACGAGTACACCAAAACGTGGATCAGTGATGAATCAATCTGGACCAGTGTCTTTGACCCTGAGTCACTGATCGATCGAATTCGAGAGCTGACCGCTCGTGCGTGACAGAGAAGATGTCTTTTTTTACAGAAACTATGCCACAGACTGCTCCCGTTCGATACTAGGGTTCGAACTTTGTATTTAAATTGTGTAATACAATGCAAAATGTATTATTTATATTAAAAAAAATATTACATTACAAAATAAAAGTAAGATCAATTAGCGGCCTTATCGCTAAAAGTGAAATCTTCCAGGCAATTAATTGGTACACGTATTGCATTTAAATAAATGTACAAGATATAAGGTAAGACATTTTTAGATTATTATTATTCATTTTCATGATGAAATTTTATTTTTGTATTTAAATCCTAATTCAAACGGGCTTGTGTTTAAATTGGATTTTAATATTATATCAGTTTAAACTTAATGTAGAATTAAAACTGATATAATATTAAAATCCAATTTAACCATTTTCAGTATCGTACGACATTTCGTATTCTATGTCGTAATGGGAACAGACCCTTTCTTGAGTTCAAGAATTTAAAAGCATCTTACTAAGGCTTAACTTCCAAGAAAACAATTTCAATTTATTTACAGAAGGCTGTACAAAAACTATTTTTTACTGTAACTTATAAAGAGTTACATAATGTATAAATGAAATAAAAAGGTGCCCTGGTGTGTCAATAACTCTCAAATATCCGGGTATGTTTGTATTGGATATGGAAAAAGCAATGTGATATTCGACGGTATGTCTCTTAGTAAAAATTGGCCAGCTTAACGCGTACATAATGTGATTTAATTATACTGGAGCATGTAATTAAACATTGAAGAAAAAGAGGGACCTTATAAGTTGAACGTGTCTGTATATCTGTGTGTGCATATATTTCTTATATAAATATATATATTTAACGGCGTATCAGAATATTAATAACTAAAAAAGTTAATAAGTCGCGAAAGTAGGTATGTCGATCAAATATACATACTCAAGAAAATCCACATTAGAAGTTTCTGAAACCGATGTATGAGTATACTTATGAATGTACATAGAGGAAGCGAAAGAAGTATGTCAGGATCGTGGCACGTGGAGGTGGTTCCATAGTCTCTGATTACCCTTCTGGAAGACAGGATAAAGCATATGTATGTATATTTAGCTACTAAGAAAATTTATGTAAAAGACGTAAATATTTTATTCCAATTTTATAATAAATGTGGCCATTTGGTGTCGGCATTCAGAGCGGTGGTAGCTCAGTCGGGTAAGCGCCCACTTCTCAAGCAAGAGATGCGGGTTCGAATCCCATGACATGTAGGTACCAATGAGTTCTTTTAACTTAAGTACAATGTATATCATCGCTCTTACGGTGAAGGAAAACATCGTGAGGAAACCTGCATATCTAGATTTAGCACATCTAGATATGTGAACCCGCCAACCCGCAGTAGACCAGCGTGGTGGGAAATGGTCCAAGCTTAGGAAGGCAGTTTAGACCTTGAGGATATGCACAAAGCTTCCATTCAAGAGAGCCAGGTGCAGGTACTTACACCCCCACAGAGAATAGAATAGAATAGAATAGGTGTCGGCATTTTCTAAGTGGAACTTTTTTATTACACGTGAGTGTAGTTACTACGTATGGCTAATAGAAGCTGTAAAAAAACTAAAGTAAATACCTAACAATTACGCCAGATTAGAGAGGCAGAGTGCAACAACAGGTGATTAATGTTAAACTATAAACACACCTGCATTTAAAATCTATTTTTTTATTTCCGTTTGGTTTCGTAAACTGCGTCAATGACGCAGCAGTAGGCACCTGGCCCGGGTTCGATTCCCGCGTCGAGTTTGTTGCCATGGCTATTTCCAATAATTCTTATACGTATACAGGGTGTAAATTATATTTGCTCATTTTATTTAAAATATTGTCGGAAATAGACTTTTTTTTACTGGATCTCACAGAAAAAGTTTCATACCAACTGTGAATTTTAAAAAAAATGTTCATTTGCATACAAAAATAAGTTAGAGCCTACTTTTCCACTCCTGATACATTTTATTCTATATACCTACATCTTAGTTTCTAAACTTACATATAGGTCTTTACCACAAAAAAATATGCAAGCTTAAAGTCTGTATACATTCTACACAGTCTTATTCAAATTAGATGAGTGTAAACAGTGTAACTTCACTTTTCCAAGAAGTACAGAGGTTAATTACAGAGTCCGACAGCTAAAAAACGATACGTGGTGTAAAGGAAATCGCTCTAAAATATGTTGACAGGGTCGCAGCCGCAGGTGGCTGTTGGGTCTCGACCTAATATGGGCCTCTTACCCTAGACAAGGGGGCGCGACGCACCTCGCTATATTCACATACAACAATCTATGTAGTATAAACTAACATAAACCATCATGCACTAATGAACCCCCTTGCACAGTGAACAGCCTTGTATGCTACCCCAGTGCAAACAGTTAGACCCTAAGACTCGTTGGTGGAAGATAGATGAATCAAATAATATTACGGTTTGTATCGCAATAGGTGAAGTTTATATCTCACGAATCACCCGTCAGGAAATCGTAAAATACATTTGTACATATTATAATGATGCACATAATTATATTCACGAAAATAGTCCCCTGTAGGACTTGCAGAGATCGAACCTGGGACCTTAGAACAGCATTAAGAGTCACTCACTAACCCCTTGTAATGTTCCATCGATGCCGAAACATTAACTATTTCGCAAATAATGAATTTAAACTACGACTGGATGTTCCGAGGGATTTGTTGCGCTTTGGAAGGGTTTTCCCGTGGGATTTTTGGAAAAGTTGTCTATTAAATCATTCAGGGTGTCGGCTAACTTCGTGCCAAGCTTCGTTGTACCGATTTCGGATCACAGAATAATCAAGATAATTATTCTGAGTGTAGGTGAGCCTTAAGATTGATATCGGCGAGTTGAGGGTAGAGGATAATATCCACGTAAGCGAGCAGCGCGTGGGCACCTTTCACTTTTGTGTGAGCAGCCGTGGTGAGCAGACGGTCAGATGGAGGGAGTGATCGGTACCGTGGGAGCTTGAGGACCAGGCGCGTGGAGCCGAGGCGGAACACCGTGTGCGAAGCTAAGTCACCTTTCTTCTTACTTTTTGTCTCTCGTATATGATTGAGAAGTTATACACTTTATTTCTTGAAGGACGCTAACCCACGGCTGCAATTTCCATCACACTGGTATAGGGATTAGATAGGTACACTAAAGGTCTTCTACCTCGCTCATTCAGTATTTAGCTAGCTAGAGAAAAACCTACACATTACACATTCACTAGCTTTGGTTCAACTTATTTTAGTTTAGAATAGGGACTTCTGGATAGATACAAATAGGCAGAAGCGGGCTGATGATGATGATGATTATCAAATAACTAAAACCTGACAATAGATTTCACTTCAAAAATAATAAATTCTTATCAAATAAAAAGTATACACCTACCTTCAAGTTTGTTCTATGGTTCTTTGTTCAAATTATTGATTTTTCATTAGGTAAATAAATACTTCTATAGAATCTATGCTATAGTAATTATTCAAAGAATAAAGTAGATACATACTTAAATAAACTTTACAAAGCTGGTTTATTGTACTATCTATATGGCAGAGAAGATTATTTGACTTTGAGTTTAAAAACAAGTAACAGCGCAGGGAAAGAATTGATTGATGGAGAAATTTATTCTAAAAGTGTCAAGATATCACAAATAAGGGTTCTAGATACTTAAACTAAATCATTTCTGGTCCTATATTGCTCAATAAATACAAATAGCTTGAAGGTAGATCAGATTCCTGTCCAATTTCCATATTTTCAGAAAGTTATGTAAATTCTAACCAACAGAAGTATTTGTTTCCTTGTTAAAGCAATAAATTCTTATGTAAAAAGGGATAGCAAGGACATAGTAGGAATAAAGTTAGCTAGGATATATTTATTACAACTATTTATAATATATTTGAATAAGATTATATAATATTCACTATATCATAACAATTATCCTATATTCTAATAAGATCAAAGAATATTCACTATTTCATATTATATATTTAATCTTTTAAAATAATAAATCACTTCCCACTTGGCTACAAAATTAGAGTCATATTATTATATTTTCAAATACTTATCTATTATGAAATTCATGATTTAATAAAGTTACTATACTATAAATTATTGAACTATTCTAGTTTCAGTTAATTTATGATTATAAATAAAATTGTCCCCTTTAGCTTTGACAACATGTATTCATGTTGATTTATTTACATGAACATAAAGACAAACCATGTAAATATATAAGTTAGGAGCAAGGGAAGTGATTAATAAGTTGGTCGGAGGAATGTCCAAGTCAATGGTTGTGTTCCACGAGGGCTCCGATTGAATATTTGCTATTATTTATGTATTTTAGAGTCTTATATATTGATTCAATCGGGTGTAGTGATCAAGGCCTACAAAGCGTATGGAGGGGCTTCCCTTATTAACCAACACCAAAAAACATTATTATCTATTTTATTATCTTTATGTACTTACCTGTAAATATGTAGTTATCATACAAATAAAAGTAATTTGTTAAAGTTGTAGTATATAGGTCAATAATTATAGGCAGGTAGGAAGTATGTAATCAGTTCTAGGTCATAGTTTTATTTAATTCACTATTCTTTCGTTTATTGGGTTACAACACAACGTAGGGAGTTCCCTAGATGTTTCATGGCCAATCTAAAGCAGTATTTGTTTCACTCTTATTTCACTCAAGTTAGTTTTGTTAGGTGTTTTCAAATATTTTCTTAGTAAATCCATTAGGTAGATAGGAGTTAAGTAGGCAGGCGGTAGGGCGAAACGTTACAATTTGGTACCGGAAGACCAGGATATTAGATTTTGCTTCATCTCTTCATGTTAGATGTCAGGCAGCTAGTTTTCTGTTCTTTTATCTGAAATTTTACAAGCCAATTTGATTAAGATAGTACTTATTTACAAATAAACCACAATATTGAACACTCTTTTGCATAGTATATAGGTAACTTACGTTTGTCTCGAAAAAACATTAAGTTTTGTTGTTTGCCTTTGTTAGTAAGGAAATATTTACTTAATATGGCGGTTTTCACATGAAGGCATTTCTTTTAATGTTATGGCTAGAAGAAAGTTTCAAAAGTTTGTTTTTAGTTGAAAAAAAACTTTATGCAGCATTGCACCACAAACAATAAACAGACAAAAGGTTATTTTTTTTAACAGAGTAACTTTTATTGCGTCACAGAGTAGTATAATATTTGGCAGTGTAATGCACACTCATGACTGCACAAAATCACTGCAATATTTTTATGTTATAATAAGTCTCTTGTGTTTTGTTCGTAATGATTTGTTACATACTAGGGGTAGGAAAGTGATTATATCCTTGATATAATCACAATTTGTTGCCGTGGAGTGATCGAACTTATAAATGAGAGAGCTATTTGTCATGAAATAGGAAGCGCAACAGGCTAGGTTTTGTATTGGAACGGTACGTAATAGGAAAGAATTTGTGAAGATAGCTAGGTAGGTAGTTAATAAAGTTAGGATGAGGAAAATGAAAATAATTCATTTATTAAATTTTACTTAATAAGGAGGGGTTGTAGTAATGTTATGTATTTCATTACAGAATTATAAAAGATTAGGGGTTGTATAAGACTAAGCTCCTTGTGGAGTGAGAGGAAACAATAATAATCATCATCAGGGGTTGGATATAATGGATTCTTATTCAGGACATTATTTATGAAATTTAATAAGTTACTTACCTTTAAAGAGATTAACATAAAACATAATTGTATAAAGGCTGATTTATCTATAGGTACGTCATATTAGTGTTGCTCTGAATCACTATGAACGGTCTCTCTGATTATGTAGCTGATTAGGGAATTTTAAGTGAATAGGGGTTGTAGGTAAAATAATGATATGGTTTTATTTTAGGTAAAAGCAGTAAAACATTTATTAAAATCAAAAATTATATTTAAAAAAAAAAAAAACAGATGTAACGAAAACGCGGCGCATTTTAGTCCTTATGAACAACCTGAAATGATTAGAATAGATAAAGAAATTCTGGCCCAGGTAGATGAGGGGTGGGGATTTTGGTCTGGAGGTGCGGTCGGCTGCATCGGTGGATCGAGGAGTTTGCGTGGCGGAGCTTGTATAGTTGGTTCCGGGCTGGACTGGCCTGGTTGCGGGGGAATCGGTACTTATAGCAACTAGTCTATAATTATTAATTATCCTTTTGGCTGGGTTGGTTCGGTTTGGTATTGATTGTATGAGTTTTGTTGTGCGGGTTCTTTGGTTTGTTGATGTGGTTGATTGTGCTTCTGGATCGGATCTTTGCTTGTCATCGACTACGTGCTTAAAAACTAGGCTCTAAAATTGTTATACTTGAATGTTTGAAAGAGTAGATATATTATACAACATTGATCATAGGAGTTGGGATAGAACTGTAACACTATCTATGCTATCATCCTAACTGAGTAACTGGAAAAGCCCACATGTCTAATTATCAGATTCCAGAGAGCCAATTAGTAGCAGATGTTATCAGATATTTCCCTAAACAAATACAAGTATGAGTTACAGCTAATAAAGAAAAGAAAATATAACAATAATCTCATATAAAAAAAAATGTGATAAACCGGTAGCAGTCAGACATAACAATAAATTTAGAAAAAAATTAATGTGTAGCAAGTTACTGTTGTTGATAAAGTGTTAGACCAGGTGAAGTAGGCTAGGACCTCATTTAGTATCAATATATTGTTTGTAAGTTTAAGAACTATGTGGGTAGTTTAGTTGTTCCTATTTTGAGCGCGGTTGCAATTCACTTCTTCATCTGAGTCAGGATGTTTACTTCATAGTGTATAATCTCAGAGTTTGGTTGTCAAATAGAGAACATCATCATCATCATCAGCATTCACTAAGTATGTCATATCCTGAAAAGAAGAATAGAATTTAATTAGAAAAGCTAGGTATGGTGATGAGTTACATCATTATAAAAATTCAGGAAAATACTATTTAGTTCAATATAAATTAAGTAGATTAATAGAATAATACATTTAGGGAATGGTTTTATGATAGGTAATCAATATTGGATCTACAGGGTTATGATTTTCATAGCAGTCTAACAAAATCAAAGTACAGGAAGTACCTATAAACAAAAAAAAAATGAATTACAATATGTAGAAAAGAAATAGGTACTTACTTATTGAAGAAAAGTAACTTTGGTCTATAAGTAGTAAGGCATTGTGAATGTTTTGTCACAGTGGATGGTTTGATCATTGGTTTATCATGGGTTTTATTTCAACAAGGAGTGTTGTTGGTTTTGCATTGTTATGTTTGGTCCTGAAATAAAACAAATAATGATATAGGCATAATTCAAATAAAATAACGTAAATGTAGGAGTTGAAGAGCAAATGTTTAGTATACTTACTTATTTAAAAGGTGAGGGGTTGACAATAAGTTAAAATATGTTGGTTAGTCTTGTCAGTATTCATTCAAAACTGTATGGGGATAATTAACTGAGTTAGATTTTTATAATAATAGATTTATTATAAACACAAGATCCGTAAAACAGAGCAAGTACGTATGAATAACTAAAAATTCAGGTGTTGTTTATTTTGAATATCTTTAATTTGAGGTCAAGAATTTAGTTTAACAGCATGCATACACAGGTTTTCAATAAAATAATGACACTTACCTATTAGATTCACTCATTATTTAAGAGTTTCGTAAGTTTAATCGGGTAATCTTTAGATTTCTTCATGCGATCGATATTGTTGAACACAACGAAGCATGGTTTTGTTTAGTGCCGGTAAAAAAAAAAGAAAAGGTTAAGGTTATGTCAGGTTGACATTGACAGTTTAGTTTGACAGTTAGACAGGTAAGGCACATTTACACAAACAGCCTAGAATAGGAAAGAATAAAGGATATGGAGATCGTGTTTTTCAAATAGGGGTTGTGAGGGAGAGATGAGATATATCTCAGAAATATTTTTAGTTACCTAGTAACATTATTTTCGACTTAGGTAGTTACGGAGGGTAGGAAAATAGTTGAAGTAGAAGTAGTAGTTAGGTACCTACATATTTGATAAATTAAATAGTGTATTAGGTTGTAGAAAAAAAACTAGATGGCGGTATTTTGATGTTTTGGTATCGATGGAATATTGGGGTGGATTTGTCTGTTACATGAGAGTAGGAACTTTAAATTTTCGTAAAATTGATCTGATATAATTTTCTTTTACAGAGAAAACAAAAGGGTAGGGTATTTACATAGCCATTTCCCGGGGATTATGTCGTGATTATAATGTTTCGAAAAAACTGAAAGAGCAAAGAATGTGGAAGGAAGAAAAGTACTTTAAACGTCATTTCAAGTCTGAATGATAATAATGTTAAAGGTACCTGATCAGGTCATACATAGTTGATTAAAGGATGATGAAGAATGAAGTTTTACTTATTTAATATTGAGTGCGATTTATAATCATGACAAATACAACTGGGAAATGAAGGGTTTATTGATACTTCGTTCAGACACACACACACACACATTTATAAGGGAAACTTTGGTATATTGTTTCTGTAAAACTTGATTGAGTAGTTACCTATTATATAGGTACTTATTTAGCTAAAAAAAATTTATTCCAAAAGTTACCTTTATTTCACACATATTTTCCAAATGATCAACTAATGTAGATACAAGAATTATTGCTACTTATGTAAAAGTATTTTAATAAAAATTTAAAAAAATTATACTGAGTAAAATGTTGAAAGAAAAAAAAGATTTGTATAAAAAATAGTTAACTTCATTTAAAAACTACTAACTTAATAATATGTGGGGACATCTCACACTCGACCATCCGACCCTAAATTAGGCAGAGCCTGCAATATGGGTATCGGACCGTCAGTTAGTAGTGTGCAAATTGGTTCAAGTAATTTACACACCATACACTCTTAGTCTTGCTTTTGTAGTAAATTGGCGAAGAAAGGCGGTTCTACTCGGGCACAAACGTGGTACAAACGCTTTAGTCGATTTATTATTGAAGTTAGCTATGCACGCATTAACACATGAGACGTCTATACAGGCTATAGATGTTTTTACAAAGTACCTTTTACAGACTCCACACGACACACTACACTTTACACAAAAAAAAAAAAAACAATTACTTTGAAACAATTTGCTTAGAAAAATATCTACATAACAAAAGTTGATCATGACGGAAAACAAATACACTTTACACCAAAAACACATTCTGATCGAAGTGTAAATAAACTAGATGTATTTTCTTTTCAATTTAGGTAGGTAAATGATAGAAAAGAAAATTAATAATTAGATACATGATATTTTATTGATTTAATCAGTGGGGAGGAAGAAGGCCTTGATGTTTATTAGAGTGGCGTGAATCAGAGAAAGAGGATGAGAGTTGTGGTGAATTGAATATCTAAGAACCTATGTATTGAAAAATAATAATACCTACAAACATATAGTTAATTGAAAGTGGCTTTAGTAAAATATCATGGCTGTTCTCCTGCACTGAAGGAAAGATTCCGATTTCACCTTAATCACACAACACTATACAAAAGAGAATATTTATGAAGATTTTGGTGTTAGGTTAGGACAGCATAGTCAAATTATACTGTTGTATGTACAGTATCTTCATAATATTCTATACTCAACATGTACTTACTTAAAGAAAAAAATATATTTTTTAACACAAAATTTTGTCATTTTGCTGGACTGGAGGGGGATTGAAAAGTTGTGAATCAGTTGTAAACATGAATACAATAATGGTTCACAATAATAATTCTCTTTCTAGTTTTGGTAAAATGTTACTTGATATTTCTACACTCTACATCAAGCTCGGAGATTGGTGGACATTGTTCCTGGGGATTGTTAGAATGAGACTTGAACTTTATTAATTTCTATTGATGATGCATCGTCGAAAACATAGGGCGTGGGAGAGTTCGTGCTCTAAGAGGGCGTGTTAAAGATGCTACAAAATTCTTAAAAATAAATTTAAGGTTCTGTGGTTTCTCATTTAGCATTGGATCCTTCTGATCGACAGGGTATCCCCTTGTTCCCGGTTTATTGGAGCATGAATAATCTACTAAGTATTCGATCAATAGTTATGTAAATAATAAATAATAATAGGGATGGTCGATGATTTTTGATAATTTCTGGGGATCTTGTTGGCTAATCATCTGAGTCATTTTACACTCACACACACAGACATATTGAGGTGATGATCGGAATTTCCTTTTACAAATTTTTCATCGTTTAAATTCAATGAATTTGATATTTGCGAAAATAAAGGGTGGTGTATATTATTGTGTATATTTTTTCCATATCTCAATTATAATATACTTGCGATACTACAAAAATATAAGGGGTTGAATGTAATGTTCCATCGATGCCGAAACATTAACTATTTCGCAAATAATGAATTTAAACTACGACTGGATGTTCCGAGGGATTTGTTGCGCTTTGGAAGGGTTTTCCCGTGGGATTTTTGGAAAAGTTGTCTATTAAATCATTCAGGGTGTCGGCTAACTTCGTGCCAAGCTTCGTTGTACCGATTTCGGATCACAGAATAATCAAGATAATTATTCTGAGTGTAGGTGAGCCTTAAGATTGATATCGGCGAGTTGAGGGTAGAGGATAATATCCACGTAAGCGAGCAGCGCGTGGGCACCTTTCACTTTTGTGTGAGCAGCCGTGGTGAGCAGACGGTCAGATGGAGGGAGTGATCGGTACCGTGGGAGCTTGAGGACCAGGCGCGTGGAGCCGAGGCGGAACACCGTGTGCGAAGCTAAGTCACCTTTCTTCTTACTTTTTGTCTCTCGTATATGATTGAGAAGTTATACACTTTATTTCTTGAAGGACGCTAACCCACGGCTGCAATTTCCATCACACTGGTATAGGGATTAGATAGGTACACTAAAGGTCTTCTACCTCGCTCATTCAGTATTTAGCTAGCTAGAGAAAAACCTACACATTACACATTCACTAGCTTTGGTTCAACTTATTTTAGTTTAGAATAGGGACTTCTGGATAGATACAAATAGGCAGAAGCGGGCTGATGATGATGATGATTATCAAATAACTAAAACCTGACAATAGATTTCACTTCAAAAATAATAAATTCTTATCAAATAAAAAGTATACACCTACCTTCAAGTTTGTTCTATGGTTCTTTGTTCAAATTATTGATTTTTCATTAGGTAAATAAATACTTCTATAGAATCTATGCTATAGTAATTATTCAAAGAATAAAGTAGATACATACTTAAATAAACTTTACAAAGCTGGTTTATTGTACTATCTATATGGCAGAGAAGATTATTTGACTTTGAGTTTAAAAACAAGTAACAGCGCAGGGAAAGAATCAATCACAAATAAGGGTTCTAGATACTTAAACTAAATCATTTCTGGTCCTATATTGCTCAATAAATACAAATAGCTTGAAGGTAGATCAGATTCCTGTCCAATTTCCATATTTTCAGAAAGTTATGTAAATTCTAACCAACAGAAGTATTTGTTTCCTTGTTAAAGCAATAAATTCTTATGTAAAAAGGGATAGCAAGGACATAGTAGGAATAAAGTTAGCTAGGATATATTTATTACAACTATTTATAATATATTTGAATAAGATTATATAATATTCACTATATCATAACAATTATCCTATATTCTAATAAGATCAAAGAATATTCACTATTTCATATTATATATTTAATCTTTTAAAATAATAAATCACTTCCCACTTGGCTACAAAATTAGAGTCATATTATTATATTTTCAAATACTTATCTATTATGAAATTCATGATTTAATAAAGTTACTATACTATAAATTATTGAACTATTCTAGTTTCAGTTAATTTATGATTATAAATAAAATTGTCCCCTTTAGCTTTGACAACATGTATTCATGTTGATTTATTTACATGAACATAAAGACAAACCATGTAAATATATAAGTTAGGAGCAAGGGAAGTGATTAATAAGTTGGTCGGAGGAATGTCCAAGTCAATGGTTGTGTTCCACGAGGGCTCCGATTGAATATTTGCTATTATTTATGTATTTTAGAGTCTTATATATTGATTCAATCGGGTGTAGTGATCAAGGCCTACAAAGCGTATGGAGGGGCTTCCCTTATTAACCAACACCAAAAAACATTATTATCTATTTTATTATCTTTATGTACTTACCTGTAAATATGTAGTTATCATACAAATAAAAGTAATTTGTTAAAGTTGTAGTATATAGGTCAATAATTATAGGCAGGTAGGAAGTATGTAATCAGTTCTAGGTCATAGTTTTATTTAATTCACTATTCTTTCGTTTATTGGGTTACAACACAACGTAGGGAGTTCCCTAGATGTTTCATGGCCAATCTAAAGCAGTATTTGTTTCACTCTTATTTCACTCAAGTTAGTTGTTAGGTGTTTTCAAATATTTTCTTAGTAAATCCATTAGGTAGGTAGGAGTTAAGTAGGCAGGCGGTAGGGCGAAACGTTACACCCTACGCCATATCCATTCTGTGTTAACATAAGCGTCTACCTATCGGTATCGTACGTATAGAATGTATGGAGAAACGGCGTCGGCAACGCCGATGAAGTAGACGGATTTGTGTCATACATATAAAAAGGATACGGAATACGATGCGTCCGTTGCATACAATATGAATGGCCTTAGCGTTCAGGCATCGTCACGTCACACCGCCCCCGAAACGTATGTCAAATACTACTGTGAATTAAATTTTCGGTAAACTGAGAAACCGTTAAGCGTAATAATTTTCATAGATCAGGCGCATTTATAAGCACTCCGCCATTTTAAAGTAAAAAAGCGCTACGGCTGAAACATAAAATAAAATGTGGGACATCTCACACACGGCCATCCGACTCCAATCAAGGAATATGTAGCTTATAATATGGATATCGGAAAACTAATATATCTACACAGATACCTACTGTATAGACAGCTGATACATATTATATCCAGTCATATTAAGACCCGAGACCTGAGTAAAAATAACTGTCTTTATACAAATATCTGCCCCGGCCGGGAATCGAAACCGGGACCTTTGACATAGCAGTCAGGGTCTCTAACCACTAAACCAATCGGTCGTCACAATAAAATATTTATCGCAAAATCACCATATACATACCTTTATGTGTGTTGTAATTTGATATTGCTACCATTTTTCACTTCAAACTTTAAAGTTTGCAATATTTGTTTTTGTCATATAACTTTTTCTTTTGACTCTATTATTCACTATCGACTCTAAATCTTACTAAACTGTTACAATTTTCTAAAAGTAAATTCGACAATTTTATTTTTTATGACAAGCGGATATAGTGTAGTGGTTAGTGACCCTGACTGCTACGCCGAAGGTCCTGGGTTTTATCGAACCGGGATAGATATTTGTTGTATATTATCCACGTACTCAAATCAGTTTAGTATTAATAGAATAGTAGAGTTGATTATTATGGGCTGTCAATTTTATGTCTTATTTATGAAAATCTTGTTATTGATAAGTAGTTAAGTTCTGTAAATGTTTAAGTTTCATTTCTTTAGAGACTTCTAATTGCCAATTACTTTCGTTAATTCTATTACCGTTTCCTTACAAAATGTATATATTTTTATATTATGTAATTGACAATCTAAAAGTAGTTTATGTCATTTATCTGTAGAGATATGAACGCTCTGGTTTAAATATCAAATTTGGCAATTAACTGAAATTTTATATAACAATTTGCTGAGTAATTAATATTAAGTACCTACCTAGAGAACGTTTCATGGAATATATACGGAAGTGGATTCTAACATTTCTATTGTATATTCTATTGTTAAAGACCGTATTAAGTAAATAACTGTCAATGATAAATGCGTCTTAGCAAAATTGCACTCTTTATTGTCATGACTTTATAGGTGGACTGTAAGAGTTTTGGTTTGTTTCAAATGTTTTATTTACTAAAACTCTACTCATAATCATGACAGTTAATGTCATAAAAAACAGTTACTTATGTATGACTGACTGCGATAGAAATATGACACCAAAGATATTATCGACATCAAAATTTGCATCTACCAGTAAAAGAGGTCTTCGATCTTGATTTTATGATTGTAGTGCATTTTAAAGAGATGTTTCCGATCACTTAATGTGAATCAGGTCTGTAAAAAAACTATAAAACTCTATTGGAAATCAATAAATGTTTTTATGGACTGTTAAATAAACGTATTCTCAAACAAGTTAGATGGAATTATAAATAATATACATTTAAACATACTTAAGTTACCTTTTTAGAATAATAGTCAGAGCTCTTACTGAAATAAATGGGCCTACAGGGTATGGTTATCGGAAGGTAATTTGTATACCTACTAGTTTACCACCTACTCACAAAAAACCAATAGCTTATATATGTATTTTAATATGTACCTACCTAATTTCCAAAAATTGAATCAAAATATTTTTAATGACTGTCATTAAAAAACTTTTTTTTTTCATTAAAAAAAGAAAATAATGTTTTTATTCATGAGTAGCATTTTAGTGAAACACTTAAACATTAACTCTGGTTTATATTTATAAATGTTGGTACGTAACAGTTGTACACAGACAGATAGACAAATAGGTCCGCCTCAAACGTCAATTCAAATGACAGCCAAAGATAAAATGTTAGTTCAACATAACTTATTCAACAAGTCAACATAAACAACGTCCAACACTTGACAACCTGTAAGATACAGTCTCATCTACATTTCTAAAATACCATCTTTAAAATAACATAAAACAGTTCAGAAGACTCACCTGGGGAATCACGGCACTTGGTCTAAACACTCTCACATCACTGCACTTTTTTCTTATAATCGTCTCGCACATCACAAAATTTTGAATATAGAACACCTTTTGAATCTTCCTATTAAAAATCAAATCGAACACATAACTTTATTTTAAATAAAAGAAGAAGATAGCCGGCCAGCGTTCAAAAATCGAATCAGCTGATCGCGCGCCAGCAAGGACGTTCGATAAAAAGAGGCGATTAAAAATCGGATGATATAACCCGAGTGCATGCACCCGGGCCGCTGCAGCTGGACCGTGAATGAACTGGTACTGTCGTAATTTTGTTTTAGAATCGAGTCGGGAATCGATGCATCGGTGTGGGTGAGACGTCCGCTCGAGACACGAGCGCCGCAACGAATGAAGAGCCGAAGAACTATTTCAAACATCTTTTCTCTAATCTAATCCTTTTCTGCTCTTGCGCATGTTACGGGTCCATAGAGCTATTTCCTAGATCACAACTAGAAACCGTTCTTAACTCGTACGTTTTAGTCCTGATTTATCTCGATAGAAGTGTTTGTCTAGCATTATTTATATTTAAGGATAACCATAGTGCGAATCTGTCTGTCTGTCACAGTGAATTAAATCAACATGACATGCCTTTTTGTATAGGGTTTTAAAAATAACAATTCATTGATTAAATCTTATTCAACTTTAGTAATGTACTTAACTGAAAATAAGTGTTTCGTGAAAATTTCGATATGAAATACATTGAATTTTATTCCTACTATTACGCATTGTTACGATTTAGTTAAAATAAAGTCACAAATGCAACATAGAGCATAATTATATTTCTACATTAAGGTCTAATATCGTATGATGATAAACGTACACATAAAACGCGTGTGCGAACGGAAGTGGGCTTTATAGCCAGGCGATATTAACATTAATATGTTCAAGTGAGTAAATTAGTGTGACTTCCTATAGCTAGGCCTATTCAATATTCATAGTTATAATTTGTTATAATGGGCGTCTTATACTGGTTGAAAACCAATGGTTCAACATTTTATGGGGAAATTTAAATCAATATGTTGACCACACATGTGATTTAATTAAATTAGCTTTTAATGGTTCCTTACTTGTTTATACATATACCTAATAATGGATTTATGAGCGTTCTTATCGTGTCATAAATTTTTGAGATAAATATTTTTTTCATATAATCGTGTGTGAAACATATCACTTGAAACCCAGTTTTTTATGATTGACTCCACTGATTATATTACATATTATGTCCGTGCTTTTGTATTTATTTCTTAAACTCTGGATATTTAGAGTAAATAGTACCAAGTTTTCAGGTTTGATTTCCATCCAGGGCAGATATGGCTATAAAGACTTATTGTTTTTCTGTGTTCGAAGATTTAGTTATTCTAAATTTCAAATACAGTTAATTATGACTGTAACACATAATCATTCTTAAAATAATTTACTACAATTACTGTCTAAGATTACATTAACAACTGGATTGCAACTAATATATGTTGACTCGGTGCTAATTTGTCTACAATAAATACTATTATCATTATTATCTTATCACAAAATGCTAAAATTACTTACACTACTCTCAATGGTAAAAGGTCAGACGCAGCTAATACTATTTATGTTGTGACTGAAGTTGAAAACAACTTACTTTTACTTACAATATGAAGTTTTTGTAGACAACCAGTCTATTGTATATTTAATTACAGCCATATTTAGATCAACTTACCCTAATAGACTTAGTATACATGCGTAAACTTAAGAACTTTGAGTTTACAGACAGGTATTTTTGAACACATACAGGTTGTTTTAAAAATTATTAGTAACTTTTAAAATAGAAGAAGTCAAACTCGGTCAAATACCTAATGCATCAATCAAATACCGTGTCAGTGGTTATGTTAACCCTTAATTGGGCATAATGATTATAGATTCTACATCTTGTTGAAAATAAATGATTTTTAAATTAGTCATGCCCAATTAAGGGTTAAACCTGGTTTACATTTTCTTTTGGTACAGTACAGTAAAAAAGCAAAAGATAAGCTAGAACTTTCTTTTATGCAACGCGTTGAACTCTTTTGTATGAGACCTTTAAATATTTATTAAATTTTCATGCGTAAAAACACATAACTTCTCAATATGATCGAAGCTATATTTGTAATAATGAGTGAAAAAAGTCATGAGTATTCATATAACAGAATGATAAATAATTATACGTAATGCATACTATTTTTTGATTATTTTACACTTTTTGCATCAACCTGCCTACAACCATTCAGTGTTATCTAAAGGTGACTCCAAGTCACGATTCCTAACCTCAAAGGGGTGAAATGACGTCACATCCAGCCTTTATAATATGTAATTTAATCTATTTATGTAGAACTAATTGCTTATATGAAAATTCTTATATAATCTGCTAAAGTTAAAACATTAGATAACAAACAGTCAAATGATTTTAGGAAGGTAAACATGAAAATATTTTTTTGGCTGAGCACATATTATTATAAATTACAGCGATAACCGAAGAAGTATTTTTAACCAGAAAGTTAAGGCAGAAATGTTAAATTATTCAATAGTATTTCGAACTATTCGCATGTCGATAGAACGCGGCCAAGACCGTCGCTGCCTGGCGTACCTCACCCAAAGGTTATCCCTGGCGATACAAAGAGGAAACGCAGCCAGCATTATGGGTACCTTTGGGTGGGGTGCAACAGAAGAGCGTCACCACCAACATTTGTAAATATATACATCTAGTTAAATATAAGTTTTCTATTATTAGTTTATTTAATATTATTATGTATTTTCTATAATTCAATTTGAAATACCTATTAAATTGATTGTTCCATATTTTAATACTTACATAATAAATCTAAATCTTTCGAACTTAATGGCATAAAGTCAAAATAAGGTGCCAATATTTCAGCCACACCCTGCAACCAATTAACCAATTAGGTATAAAATATAATATTATTATTTTTACGAAACAAAGTCCTTTAATTTGAACATTGTGTTATTAAGAACAGTCTGGCAAATAAGTGCCAAACACGGAAATAGAAAATCAATAATTAGTATTTATTTTAGTCAAAATGTATTTAATAATAAAATCAATTGTCAATGGGTATTTTATATTAGCGTCAGCATCATATTAATAACCATTATTATAGAATCTGGTTTGACTATAAATAATAATACAAGATAAAGAGCGTTATCGTCTATTTTCTACACTTATTTGCCAGGCTGTAATACACTCACGAGCAACGAAAAAGTTACAGTGACATATGGAACGGCAATGGCAGGTGGACCTTTTTTATCGCTCTTGATAGTCGTGAGTGTACAATAATGTTGGCCCAACTTTTAGAAGTTACATTGTAGTGTGTTAATTATATACGTGACATCTAAAGTTGTATGGAGGGGCACTTGTTAAGTTGTTATTTTTGACTACAACAAACCATTTTTAATTCGTTGGACCTAAGAGTTAAATTGAAACTGAATTGTATGATTTTATACTTGCCTTCACCTTGTTTATTTATTAACGGATGTTGCAGCGGCGAACATTGCTGGCAGATGGAAAATAAGCACATTTTCATTTAATTTATATTAAATATACTTAATTGGAGCAAACATTTATTACTTAATTGCCTAAAAAAAATATCCATGAAAATTTTGCTAAAACTTTGAATAACCTTACTGTCGCCTGCACCATTCTTAATTAAAGTTTGTTAGTAGAACGTATATCGTAATAGTCCATAAACACTTCAATATTATATTTTCTGAACATTGCAATAAAAAGTATCTGAGTAAACTCAATTCCCATAGCACGGTTCTGATGGGACCATGACCTGTTACAGTTTATAGAGCAGATAGTTCATTATGTTTTTATGAAGGATCACATAAAAAATGAGTTCATTCGTAAAATAACTGAAGTAACCGATATAGTTCCTAAAATTTGCAAGCTAAAGTGTCAGCAGGCCGGCCATATTATGCCGTTGGACCACTGTACAATGACATACCTAATAGCATGCCGTCTAAGAGCACGTCTAAGACTACCGTACTCATTTACCCTTACCTGATGGCAGTATTAACGATATAGCTTCGACCATATTAGGAAATTATGTGTGTAATTAAACACATGTAAATGTAATTTATATTTAATAATATTGTCATACAAAAGAGTTCAACGCGTTGCATAAAAGAAAGTTCTATCGTATCTTAAATTTTTTAACTGTCCGTATTAGCCCAAAAATTATAAACCAGGTGTAACATGACTTCAATATTTGATCAAATCACAAACCTAGTAGAAATCGTACCTAGTAAAAAGGAATATTAGGTATATTTTGTCTGTTTTGTTATTTAAAAACTCATATATTTTTCCCCCTTTACAAAATTAGCGCTCAATTATCTGCTCGTTATTCTGTGGCCGGCATCTCTGGGAGCGGTCGCGTGCCTGGACTATCTAAATCTGCGTGAGTTATAACCACAGAGCAGATTCCGCCGCGATACACCGCCACAGATTATACTGACGATAAAACGGTGGAAGATGATTCGTCATTATTAGTCAATGTGAGGTTTTGAATGCTGCTTCTTAACGCCCCTCATTTGTTTTTGTAATGATTACTGCCGATTTTGATTGCTATAGTTTATTTCTAATACTAATTGTAAAAAAAAACAATTGAAGAATAGTTTCAGTCAATAAAGAAGACTCTTGCTCTATTTTAAGAAACCCTTATCACCTAATAAAATTAATATAAACCAAGAGTCCACGATAACATCTTAAAACCGTTCCCACCTTTGCACCCAAAACAACATACGCAGTACATTAACTCCTATTTATTCTACTACAGCGCCATCACACACAAACAGCTGATAAAACACACATATCACTTACACTCACGCAACGTTCCAACACCCGTATAGATCATTCGCTTGATGGCACGACGCATGCGCTTTCGACGCCCATTGCCCCACTGCGCTTCCACTTCTATTCTACACTTGCTGCTGACTGTAAAACGAAACTTGTACGTGTAGTTTTAGGTGCGCGTTTCGCTGTGAGGTTTGTAAGAGGCGTGTTGTGTGGGTGTTGCGTGCAATATGCGTCGCTTAGAATGATGTTAGGTATTTGAGCGGTGGAGGTGACAACGCTTGGGGGAATGGCTATTGTTGGTTACAGTGTAATTAGGTGCGTTGTTTGCAATGTAACTGGGCGGTAACATGCAGTGGCTAGGCCGAGAACCTAAGGAACTCACTATTGTTCCAAAGAAATGGTTACGTTTTCCTAAATCCAACAATAAAGGAAAAACATTGTCTTTGCTGCAGTTTTTAATTGACGTAGGCTGGTCCCGCAAATTTAAATATGACATAAAGATTGTTTTTAAACAGCAAAAATGTAGAATAATTATGTCAATACATAGTTAGGTTTAACTGTAACATCCGACCAAAGGCCCAGTGACATCTAACAGGGGGTATTAATGGGTATCATCAGATAATTATGAACATGGGACTATGTAAATGTCACGCATATCCTAAGGGAGACGGATGGTTTCGAAATGTCCACTAATAAAGTCGTAACAGGACGATGTAGCATGTCAAATTATCGGTTTGGTATCGGCTGAGTATACACTTGGTTCTCGGATATAATTCGAGAAGCTTCTATGCATTCTCGATTGCGATTTTCTGTGAAAAGTGCGATGTTTTTTGTAGTCTCTAATGCTACACGATAGTGTCGCTTTTAGCGTAGCCTATTATGACATTATATTTCTTTTGAAAAAGGTCTACATGGAAAAAAACCTTATTGCTATGATTCAAGATGCTATTTCCAACGTCATATATATTATTATGAGCTCCTTAGTATTATTAAAGCACTTTCGGTCTTCACTTGTTTTTTTTAAATAAACAGTTGACATGCGTCATGACATATATCATCACTACTGCCTGGGGCGCTAGTCTGTCACACAACTAGGATACACGTTAATGTTTGACTTATAAAACTGGGTTTGAAGGCTGTAATACAAATAATAATTAGCATGGCAATGTCACGATCGCAGGACAATGTAAGAAACAGGCATTAAATTACACATGTTCATTTAATGTGAGAAATTATGTCCATTCCATTACATTATAGTTTTAGTTAACTTTGACAGCCTGTGGCATATTTTTTCTTCTTTAAAAATGGATATGAAAATTTTATTTTGCAAACTACTTATGTATAACATATAGCCTATTTACAAACTTTATCATAAGTACTACCAACCACACACTGTTTACTACATTTAGGGTCGCTTTTACCAAACGCTAAACGTATTTACTACTTGCAGACGTTTGACAGAGGAGGCGACTAAATACGTTTAGCGTTTCAAATTCCACCTTATACCTAGTCAAAGTAAAGTACCGGCTGATAAAATAGGGCCGTCAGTGACATCAGGTTGGTCCCTAATGAGCGTGCGAGTAATTATTGGGAGCACGCGGATGTTGGCAGCTGCACTTTGCATAAATTGTGGGACCAGTAAGCAGGGCTAGTCGGTAATGGTAAAAAGATGGGATTTGACATTTTACTGCCAGTTTCAATAACTCTATCTACCGATGACTGGTACTTTACTATTTTGAGACATTAGAAGTTACAACCTATCAAAATCGTATGATAGTAACTACCAGTCATTGGTAGATATATAGAGTTATTGAAACTGGAAAGTGGTGTTACTCAGTTACTTTGTTAACTTGGCTTCTTTTAGTATATATACCCAGTTACTTTTGGGTCCAGTGGTTGGTTTCTTTATTTAACCCAACAAAATCATGCGTTTGTAAGTCTTTGTTTTACTTAACCCTCAATGAGGGTATAGCTACTACAAATTTTCAGTGGTTTCCACCCTTAAATCAATGAGTCAAAGTAAACATACATATAACGCTTAAAAGGACATTACTTACAGTTACTGACGCTTTACTGTAAAATAAAGCACCTAAATACCTACTTATTTATTAATTTATATGTATAAAATTTTTACCTACAATTTTTTTTTTATTTTCAACATCTTTTTTTTTTGTTATAATTTTTGACATCTGTTTTGATCCTGGAATTGGCAGGGGATGTAAACGCAAATTTCTATGGCGCGGGGCGTTTTTTAACTTAGCACATACACTTGTATGTACTTAGTACTTGTAGTGGAGTGTGTTTAATTGGATAATGATGATGACGTCATACGCAATGCAAATACAGTGTACTTTGTTTGAACAATTACTGACAGTACATGACAGTGGATATAGAAACATCTTTATAATGCTGATTATAGCTATAATATTCTAGTTGTTACAGTCGAGTAAGTTGTTTCAGGCAAATAAAATTAAGTTTAAGTACATACCATTATTACGTCGCACGGTGCAACTTTTTGGATATCAGAATAATATAGGGTGTTACTATTTATGTCCAAGCTAAGTTAATCATACGATTTAAAATTTAAATTTTCTTTTTTAATGAGTGAAAAAGTATAAATCTCTTTTAAATATTTTACAAACATAAGGTAATTGGAGTTTCATTCAATTTATTTTGTACATGGCGTTTGACACCCTCGTGTGTCTAAGTTTTTGTGGCCCATATAGGTATTTTAGAGTAGATTTCCATTCATAGAAAGGTTCCAGAATGCCCCTCAGCAGTGGCCAATCGCAGCGCGGGGTCCAAGATGGCGTCCGTCGCGCTCAATTAATCTCGAACACGACGCGCCGCCGGCGCACCGCCACCGCCACCGCGCATGCGTGGAACGATACGCCAATCACACTGCCGTGAGAGATATCAGTGATTACAACCAAAAAAAATATCTATGGAGACGTAAACATTTTTAAATACTATCGTAGAATAAAAGTTGTAGATAATTACCCCCTTTCGGCTAACTAAACCGCGTCGGCAACCCCCTGTATTGTATAGGTTAGTACTGCATGGGATTATGTATAAAAATGTGCTGTTCTTATTAGCATGGCGGTTGATCACCATGATGAAAGGTCTCTAGAGAAGTAGGTACTTAAGTATGTTCCTTGGACTAGCCGGTCAGATTAGTTGGCAGTCGCGGTTTTGCTGCACGTAAATAAGCTACAGTTAATACATCCCAGGAAGCTTTTTTTATGCATAACACAAATTCAGTGACAATTGAAGACAGTGACAAATTCAATACCTACTTTATGAAAGGTCACAAATTGATATGGAAATCAATCGCAAAATTATCAATGACTCTCTTACTGCCTAGTTTAATCATAAATTTATACTTTTAAATCTAAATTACATTTCTTGGGATTGTTAGTGATAATGATTACACAATCAATCACAATCGCAGGTAATGAGAGCGCTGTCAATCAATTAATTAGAAAGCTCCTGTAACATTTATAGTGATAGATATTACAATTCAATATTACAGTTGGAGAAGTAATCGTGTGGGTCGTTTAAGAAGAGTTATAAATGTAACTATAGTTAAGTATTATCTGGCTCCATCCATGTTGCGGCTTTTATACTACTCTGTGTAAAAAGTATCGGAACTGGATCAATAAAACACAAAATGTTTTTTATTCATTCAAATTTATTTTATCACCTTCAAAGTATGCTCCTTCCTGGTCAAAGTTTATAGTCACCTTCTTTCATTCAGCATGTCCTTAAATTGCCAGCTATCGGATAAAATTCCGCCAGTGCGGCGTAAAGCGAATACTGTAATTAATATAATTTCGGAATCTTTTAATTAGTGAGCGCTAATTAATCCCAAGTTCCAGAACACATCTGGGAATTCCTGCACAAATGTCACAACTAATTACGAAAGTTATGTCCGAAAAAGGTGTCAACTTGCTCACTGTGTCAGTAGTTCGCCCTTGACATTTTGAGGACTACAATGTTACCCTATGTCTATAATAATGTCTTCCGGGCCGGATTTCGACCACGGCTATATTCAAAATTTCAGACAACTAAGTGTTGCAAAAAGGGTATACTAAGCCGAAAGAGGGTGACTCAGGAGGGGGGGGGGGGGGGGGTCCGAGAATTTCCAGAACTCTTAGACACTTAGACAAAAGTCGTTCAGAATGACCCCTTGAGTCACCCACTTATGGCTCAGTATAAACTTTTTGCGACAGTGCGCAGAGCACAGGAGCACTCTGTTCCACCACTCTCATAACCCAATGAGGCGCAGGGTCGGAGCCTTCTCAATCAACTTATTATCTGTTTTTTTACCATGTCCGTCATGTTGGGTTTGTAAATTTATAGCCTGATTGATGAGGAGTAGGTGCCGCAAAGACCAAGAGTTTGTTGGCAGAGTGTGACATAAGCTACCGTTGTACTTAAAAAAGCAAAATAAATCTAGCTCGTTTCCCTGGTTCTACGCTAGTAAACCGACAAATACAAGTCTACACCTGCAATTATAAGTCTCTTATACCTAGTGTATAAACAAACTTAACTGGTAGGTATTATTATGTCTTACCTAAGTATATCATAAAAAACTATAATAAACATTACAAAGTGACTTGGTTACTCACATGTATAATAATTATATGATCTAGTTGAGTTTCTACAATTCCATGCCAATTGTTATTGGTTGGTAGTAATAGTTATTAAATGTCCGGACGTCGGCTGGAAATGTGGGATTACTGTAATTTAGTTACGAGTGTCGGCCGCGCCAGTGTGATCAATTATTAATTATATTTGAGTGTTAATAATATTAAATGTGAATACGCAGCAACCTGTACACGGGTAATTACAAAAAAATGATTGAACAACTTGTTTTACAAGCACAATAGTATCTATTCTGAAGGCTCAAAATTTATTTTTAACTGTGCCAAACCTTAATACACCCAATCATAAACTTATAATTCGAATACTAAAACAATTTTACGTTTTGACATTGCTAAGCTAAGTATTTCATATTCTGCAGTACATGACATAAAAAAGATCATATAAACATTACCCTCCTCCTTCGGCAGTCGGGTAAAAAGATAGAAGGTATAAAACGTCTACCATTAGAATTAGAACCGCTAAATATTGTAAATACCGATACTTACGACTATTTTACTTTTACTATGATGGATACTTTAGATGGTTCGATGTGGGTGTCCACATGGAAGCGTTAAAGTTATGAATTAAAGTGGTTAAATTATAGCTATTACCTTCTGTATTACCGTGTTATTATGAATATGCACCTTTATCGTTTAATTTAGTTAGCTATTGTGGCCGATTCTGAAAACACTTTAGTAATGCCAATTCTTATTACACAGAAACGTTTAACTTATAACACCCTTCTTTCCGTCGGGGCTATGGCAATTGAATTTGCGTGCTTATGTATTATGTTTAGTAGTTACATACTTTGTGATACATTATAGGCAGATAACATCAAAACATATTATAACTACTAGTACCTAAAACAAACAAACCTATTTTTTTACCAATTACAAAAAAAGGTGGTTCTCAATTCGTCGGGATCTTTTTTTTATATATATATTTTAAAGCTATCATGTTATCACTAACTGAGTTGGAAGTAGTCCTTAACACTTGTTAAGTTGTACAAGTTGCATTCTTCCAAATCCAAATTCATATGAATAAAATTATAAGTGGTAAGAACGTAGTAAGACTAGAAGTAATTTAAATTACAGCAGAAGTAAAATACAAGTGTTTTTACTGTAACATACTTAATTATATGGCTGGTAAATGCCAAAGTAGACAAATAGAAACATTTCAGCTTTTGTGCGAGTGCTTAAGTTCGCGGTCACAGTAAAAACCATTATTACATACAAATGTGCAACTGTTATTGCAAACGAAATCATACGACCGAATGAAATAAACATCGTAGCAGAAGTAGAAAAGGGAGGGGTTCGCCTCAAAGCCATATTATGGGAGTTCACTCTAGCTTACGAAAAACAAGTTTCGGAGCTAACTATGGCATGTATTTCGCTGTATTAAACATACCCATGGCATGACAGCTCTTTCCGTTCGTTTTTTGTCAAGATAAAGTAATCTTGACAAAAAACCAGACGCGAAAACACCGCAAAGGTGCTCTTAAACATGCTCATTTTATAATTAAGCACTTTACAGGTCACGACGAACTTTGGGGCAGAGTCCATCAAAAACTTGTAGACATTTTAAATATAATAAAGTATATTGTAAATGTATATTAATATCTACAATCTATCGAAACGTGATTATCAAATTTCATTTAGTTTCATTCACAATAAAAATGTGCTATCGCGAACTTTTCTTATCTTTTACTGCGATTTGATTTTAAATTGGCTTTCATTTAGATCTTATTTTCTGTAACTAAGTATGTACCTATACCTACCTACATCACTTAAGTTTATTTAATGTAAGTAAAAACTACTACATACAGTCAAGTGGTCCAGGAAGAGAGGGGTCTCCTAATAACAGGTATTTTTTACTTAATAGGAGTGCCCCAACAATAAGTTACTGAAAATAAATATTTTGTATTTGTATTTTATATTTGAACTGTTTTTTTGATACTAGAATTACCTATACTATTTTCCACCGATCAACATGATATAATTAGGTTTGAAGCAATAAAAACCAATTAATTACTTAGAAATCGCTGAACGTCACTCACTCAACGTCGTCCTCGATGACTATGGATCTAGCCCTTTCATTGGTCAAAATTTTGTCACCACATTTTGAACTTTATGTATTTGACCTAAGGTCCAAAATCTAATAAATAATTTAAACTTTTCTATCAGTTAAAGGGTTAAGGTATGATTAGTAACTAATAATCAAGTAATCTAACAGTCAGCGACGGATGTTTGTGAGTAATTGAATCATCACGGACAGTTCTCACTTATTAAGTCCCGGTGTGTGTGATGGATTGTCAATAAGTTGCTAGAAAATTATCATAAATGCCTCTTACCCAATAAATAAATTTAAAAAATCTACGTCTTAATCTTTATGGGTAAGTAAACATGGTGTGCTGTAATATTCGTAGGTATCTACATAGAAATATAATGTGCTAAATAAATTCTCAAGCAACATATGTACGTTCGTCGGAAATTCGCTTAAAAAAATTTATAACCCCCATACATTATTATATATGTCCAAGAACAAAAGTTGCTTAGAGTTACGACTTGTATCACCATCTAACGGGATTACGTTAACTTATGGGTTAACCTGTATAAGTACTATACATAATGTAAAATATATATAATGAGTAATAATCTATGGTTGTCGACTTTCAGCAGGTAAACTACAAACTAGCTTTCTGTAGTTATTTAATTGTGATCAACATGATATTATACTTATTGTTATTCGTAATCATAATTACAAAATAAAAAATAACTTTCAGTACCTATCCTATATTCAGGAAAAAATATATACCTAGGTAGGTAAAGTAAGATGGGGCAGTAAAGTGCAAACATAATATGAACAATTAACATACCTACATGCTCACGACTGTAAACCTCAAATGGGTAGTCATCAGAGGTGACTCGCATGCGAGTCAGCCTTTTTTTTTTTTTTTTTTTTTTTTTTTCTAAGGGATACCTATTTGTTGCGGTCCTGCGACCTCTGCAACTTTGCCTAACGTTTGGGGAAGGCGTCGTAAGGCGCCTTCTCCCGTTATAAAGCGACTAAGATGTGGTCACTTCAGGAGGCTTGCCTCCTGAAGTGTCCTCAGCTTAGGACGTCGCGGTGGGTGGGGGGTGGCGTGAAGCGCCCTGGCACATGTCTAAATCGATTGTAAGTTTGGAGGCTACGGCGTCTGCGCCGGGTAGCCTCCTCTAATAGAGATGATGATGCCGCTACTCGGACTTGGGAGTGGGGAGATCTGATGTTTAACGGCGCTGTCGCCAACCTAGCAGTGAGTCTGTCATCTGGGTCTGTAAGTATGTTTTTGGGACGTCTCCAGCCCTTTGGAGCGTCCACCCTAACTGTATAATCGCATGATGAGGATATAAGCGAATTAAGATGCTCCGAACTTTTGTCGAAATATTTTGTTGAGGAATCCTTAATAAATTTCCTGATGGTCGGAATTTGAAGGTCCTTATGCAAGTTGTAATTTCGGACAAAGTAGGGAGCACCAGTGGCACGACGAAGAAAACGATTTTGAATGACCTGAAGTCGAGCAATGGAGGGCGAATGGGCAAACACTACGCTAGCATAGGTCATGACTGGTCTAATGCATGTCAGATACAAGCGTACTTTGCTGCGTAGTGAGAGCTTGGGGTTGCGAATGAGAGGAGCAAGTCGGCATAAATAGAATGCCGCCTTGTTCCTCACTTTGTTGATGTGGGCCTTAAAGTTCAATCTGCAGTCAAGAGTGACTCCAAGATATTTTACTTTGTTAGCCCATGGAATAGGTTTGCCGAACATGCGAATGTTCGGCTGGATCGATCTGTAATAGGCGTTAGTCCGGGAAAAGTACACTGCTGTGCTTTTCTCGGGGTTAACATCCATCCTCCACTTACGAAACCAATCGCCTAAGGCATCGGTTGCGTCTTGGAGTAGTTTGCGGCGAATGGTGTGGTTATGAATGTCTGTGACATAGATAGCCGTGTCGTCCGCATAGAGTGCGAGCGAGACTTGTGGATGTCTCGGAATGTCACTTGTGTAAAGTGAGAAAAGCAGAGGTGCAAGAACCGAGCCCTGAGGGACACCAGCGGTGACCGTCCTGAGTGAAGAGCGAGTGCCTTCGACGCGATACCTAAAAAGCCTATTCGAGAGGAAGTCCTTAATAATCAGAACGAGCCTGTCTGGTAACTTCAAATCGTAGAGTTTGTAGACTAGGCCGTTGTGCCAAACCTTATCAAAGGCTTTGGCTAGGTCAAAGAAGAGGGCAGCAGTGCCCTTTGGCTTCCTCCTAGCAAAGCCCTTGAGTACGTGCTCGGTGATTCGATGCACTTGGTGAGTGCAAGAATGACCGGCTCGAAAGCCAAACTGCTCAGCTGGAATGAGGCCTTTGGCGAAAACGAATTGTTTGAGCCTGGCTTGGATGAGTCTTTCGTAGACTTTGCCTAAGGATATCAATAGGCTTATAGGACGGTAGCTGGTCGGATTTCTCCGATCTTTACCAGTCTTAGGGAAGCCTATGACGTCGGCAATTTTCCAAATGTCGGGAAAGATACAATTAGCCAGGCAAGCGTTGAAGATCGACACTAGCAATATGATGAGAGGGGGCGATAGATTTTTGAGAACTCTGTTGGAGATTCCGTCACATCCAGGAGCCCTCTTTGAGTGAAGGTCCTTGATAATTGTCTTGACTTCAGTGACTGTGACGGGATCCAGAGTATCGACCGGGGGGATAGAGGCCCTTCGCTGTACCTCGTCGTCGACCTTATCAATGTGATTTTGGTCTGGCGACTCGGTGGATGGCGAACATTGCGTTTCAAGACTATCGGCAAGGAGCTCGGCCTTGTCATCGTCATTGAAGGCTGGGGGCAGATTGCGATCAGTTCTGGTTAAAGGAGGCATCTCAGAGATGGTATCGGACTTTAGGGCGCGTGAAAGGCTCCAAAAAGCAGTATGTGAAGGACTGATGTCCGACAGCAGGTTGTCCCATCGTTCTGAGCGAAGCTCTTTGATCTTCTCTTTAACCAGACGCTGTAGCGACCGAAGTCTTGACCGATTGTCATGACTAGGGAAGTAATCATAGGCCCTGGTCGCGGCGTTCTTGGCCCTCAGCAGAGCCTTCATATCTTCGGGCAATTTCCAGCGGTGGTTATCCGTCGCCGGAACTTGTCTAGATGAGTCTTTTACGACTAATTGGAGGTGGTTGCTGAAGGCGTCGATTGCCACGTCTATGTCTGCTTTAGAGCGGATCACGGGTGGTATTCGCTCTAATTCAGGCGACTCAGTTGTACGCTGGAGTCTACTGTGAAGGTAGTCCCAGTCGGTGACAGTTTTAAGCAGTGAAGAATCCGAGTTTACACTGCCGAGCCGCAGTATGACCGGTCTATGATCGGAGTCCAGTTCATGTTTGACTGCTATTTCTCTGACTGGGAGGGAAATATTTCTGAGCAAGGCGAAATCCAAGACATCGGGCTGGTGGTGCAAGATCCTCGGATAGTGTGTGGGCTCTAAAGGGGCGATGACATCAAAGGTCAGTCGATCCATAAGGTCGAAGAGCTTTGTGCCGTTTGGATTGAGGGTCTTGCAATTGAAGCTCGGATGTTTCGAATTAAAATCGCCGGCCAGGAGAACATGGTTCCCTAGGCCGAAGAGCGCAGAAATATCCCCTCCCACCAGAGACTTGCTACCAGGTTGGTAGCAGGAAGCAATGAACATGTCCGGATGTCCGGTCATAGCTATCCGGCATACGGTGGCCTCTAGTGTGGTAAGTTCAGGGGTATCGACTGGGCAGACATGCAGACTTCGGCGGTAGTAGATAAGGGTTCCACCACCCCTTTGGCCCGCAGATCGGTCCAGTCTGATAATCCTGTAGTTACTGATGTTTGGATTCTTCTTATGTGGCTTAAGCATTGTCTCCTGTACGAGAAGAAGATCGATGTCGTGATCCCGGAGAAAGGCTCCAATGAGATCACGTTGATCCTTCATGGAGTCAGCGTTATAAAACGCGATTGTCAGGGCCCTAGGTTTAACTCTTGCAACACAGTTGAAGAGTTATTCCTTATCAAGTTGGCTCAGAACTGTGGCCAACACCTTTAGACAGTCCCTAAGGGCAGCATGTAGGTCGGCCTTGTCAGCGGTAACTTTCTTGGCCTGGGGGTGTACAGGCGAAGGTTTGTTGACCGGTGGCGAAGGTTTGTTGACCGGTGGCGCGGCCGGTCGGGGTTTCGCTGCCGACGTCATTGTTGGGGGTTTAACCCAAGCATTTGGCGGCGGCGGTGAATTTTCCACCACGTGCACGGGAGGCGCGGGGGATGTTTGGACAGCCTGTTTAGGCTTTTTAGAGCCTCTGCGAGTCTGCGGGCGAGGACGCTGAGGACAACCTCCATAGGAGGCTGTATGGCCCAGAGTGCCGCACAGAACGCAGCCGGGGGCTTCGGTGCACTCCTTCGGGTCTTTTGGTCGCGGGCAGTCTTTGGTGTGGTGGTCACCTAGACATTTGACGCACCTCGACCGAATGTGGCAGTTCCTCGAGGAGTGCCCGTATGACTGGCAATTATGACACTGGTTAGGGCTCGAGCGCTTGTACGGCTTCTCGATCCTTAGACCAGAAATTTGACATACTGCCTTGATGTCAAAAATCCTTTTGCCCTCCGGAGATAGCTCTAGGATGACCAAGACCATGTCATAGACCGTGGACTTGGAACGACCGTACATGCGGTGTACCTCCAGAGCCGGGATGCCCTGCGAGCGCAGGTCATCCCGAATGAGCGCGGAGTCGATCTCCTTGGGGACCCCTCGGATGACGACGCGAAGTCGACGATCTTCGGGAAGCTCCCAGTGGTAGTATTCAATACCACGCTCATCGAGGTACCGCGTGAGAGAGCGGTGATCGTCGGAGGTAGGCACCGACACTAGAATGCCATCTCTGGAATTCTTGGCCTTGGTGAAACCGATCCTCCTGGCGGCAAGGGCTTGGGAAACGGAGTTCCACTGACCCTTGTCGCGAATCACTAACGAGGGGGGTTTATACGGCTTGGGAGCCTTTGGGGCGACCTGTGCACTCGAGATGGGAGATGTCGAGGGCCTGACTGCCTTCGCAGCGTGCAAGGACGTTGGCGACGGCGACTTAGCCTTCCGCTTGCCCCTGGTGACGGTGGTGAAACCGTCATCAGGAGAGGCGGGGGACTCCGAGATGGAGGCTACTTCCATAGCCTCGGGTGAAGGCGACCTACTATCTGGTTGTGCGCACGGAAGCGACATTGACACGGCGGCAGGCGACGACGAGTCTCCGGACAGGGAGAAAGGTGCTGCTGGCGATGGCGGGAACTCGGCGGGTGGAGCGGGAGCGGGCGACGGCGAGAACTCGGCGAGATGAGCGGGCGACGGCGCATCTGAAAGAGATGACTCAGCTGGCGACGGAGGGAATTCAGCGGGTGAAGCGGGTGCGGGCGACGCCGGACTCAGGCAAAACTTAGCGATTGCCCTCTCGAAGAGAGAGGGGTCCTCGCGCCTAATCCACTCTAAGAGTAGGTCGAGCATGTTGTCCATGATTATGAACAATATGCCCGAAGGGCAAGATTTTTACCTCCCTGCCTTGCGGCAGGGGGGTAGATAAAGAACCTACTGCGTACCTGTAAACAGGTACGCGTGCCTGACTGACCCTAACAGTCCCTAGGCAGGCGCAGGTAGTGCAATTGCGCCTGCGTGTACCTGAGTTCAGGTAGTTGTCCCTACGGGTACCTGAGTTCAGGTCCTAACGGTCCCTACACTAACAGCCCAAAGGACCGAGAAGCCGGGCCGTAGACCGACTCCAAACAGTCCAATGGGAATAGGAAATAGGGATGAGGAGGGGGTGGGAGGGAGACAACTGGAGATCAACTAGGAGTTCCCCCAAGGCTGATGGTTCCAGTCCCGTCCGGTAAGTTGATATTTCCAAAAGGGAAATATCGGGCAGCCGGGTCAGTGCCCCGTAATCGGGTTCGTTAACACCGCAAGGTATCAGCCGATACGACCACACAAGAATGGTGTGGATTTTCAAAATCGTATGCAAGTCCAGAAACAATAATCGTTTGTAAAGAGTCCGGAAACAAGGAGGTCCGTCCTCGGCGCGCGGCGAGCGGTGACAGGCACCGGTCGACCACGGCGAGGGGTCGGGGGCGGCGACGGCGGGGCGTCGCGGAGAGCGGCGACGGCGGGGCGTCGCAGCGGGGCGGCAGGCAAGGAGACTGCAGCGGAGGTACACGTCTGCTCGGCAGGAGCGCTGAGAGGCGTGTGTGCGAGTCAGCCGCTTTTCACTGTACATTTGTACTCACGTGATAGGTCGTGAGCCGTATCGCCGTTTTGAATGAGTACAAGTGCAAAAATATTATTAAACCACATAAGTGACACCCAGAAACTAATTTAAAAAAATACTCCTAAAGACGATATTTGAATTGCTTGGTTCTATAAGATAGCATAACGATATACTCGTACGAACTAGATGATATGTCACATACAAAAATAAAGAAAACCCTGTCCCTGTCCCCATTTTGTTTACTATTAAACCGTTTTAAGTTAAACCTAATGACAACAATTGTACCAATGAATAACGTAACAAATCTTCTTACCGAACTAATTCAAAGTAAGAGTTTAGTGGTGGAAGTGGGGTGTTATTTGTCGAGACGTTTCTTTTGCATTGACACTCCATCTTGTTCGTATATTGTTAATCTAAGTGAAGAGCACATGTCTTTGTAGTGTGCATAAAGTATTTTGAGCTGACGTGAAATAAGTATATTTTTGTAACTTTTTAATTCTGTGACCGTCCCACAGGTTTCCCTGTAACTGACAGGTAGATTACTTGCCATTGTTAGGTGCTAATTTATTTATGTGCATACTATTTTTTTGGTGCGTAATTTGTGTCCATTTATCGTTTTACCGCCGATAATATGATGTTAATTGCTAGTAAATTACACGTGCCGAATCAGACAGATACCTTGATGATAATTATATGTGTGCCAAATGTTGAAAAACTTAAGGTGTCATGAAATGGATAGGTATTGTGAGCATAAACATTGCGCGGATGCTTGCTGCATCTTGGTGCATGCCGATCGCCGAACAAGGTGCAAGCTGTTGGGGTTTTATTGTAAATATTAAATAATTCAGGTGAAAATTAAAATATAATTTCGTACATGTGCGACCGGTTTTCTTGTCAAAGAGCGAGAGACATCGAGGCGCATTTTCGGCGCAGTTCAGTGTCAGGGAAAATCATTGTTTCATACATTCTCTATGAACGTATTCACACTCAGTTTCAGTGTTGCTTCAGTGCTATCATATCACTGACATGTGTGATACGTCCATAGATAATGTATGAAACAATTATTTTCCCTGACACTGAACTGCGCCGTACCTGTGACGGTACTGAAACAACACTGCAACACTGATATGTGCGAATCGGGCTTAAAAGAAAATAGCCGCGTACCCACCGGGCCACGCCTCCACTCCAACAGCACGCTCCATTGCTCGCTGTGTACCGTCGGTCCCGAGGGCACGTCTATACAGACCATACAGACCAATCATTGGATCTTGTATTGTTTTTTAGTGACATTGTCTTCCGTATTCGTTTATTTATAATTATGATTTGTAAAATGCGTATAAAGTAATTTACTTTATTATATTATTAATAATTATTATATGTAAGACGATGTATTGAACTGAATAAATTAATATTAATATTGTTTGAATGCGTTTTCGGCGTACCTGTAGTGGAATTATCATAAATGAAACATCTTGACTGAACATTTAGAAATGTCATACCTTGTAGAAAGCCTAAATTTTTGCGGTGTTTATGCGAATTAAATAATAATAACGGGTACACCTACTATGTATATTATGCAATGAATGATCATATTTTTACGTTTCTAAACGTTGCATACAAACAATTTTACACTAATTTCTGATTCTCGTTGAATGTGGGTAGTGCTAAAAAGTAGTGACATTAATTTATTTCGAAGGAACATTACTTCGAGTCAAACTAAAATTTAATGTTTACAATTACACGTCTTTAGTACTGCAATTAATTTAAATATTTTAGTTAGTATAATTTTTTGTGTGCCTCGCAATGGAAGGAAGTATTTTTAGAAAGAAAGCAGTGAGTGAACATTATGATGTTACGTGCATATTTTAATTTAAACGTTTATATGTCATTGAAAACTTAGGCTATACAATACATAATCCGGCTGCTGTTTTAGTTTAAGTAAATTTCATATAATTCCGTTTACATAATTATATTTGCTTTTGAATAATAGTAGAAATACACTTATTTATAGGACATGACAAACGTTATTATTTATTTAGTACATAATGTAACATAATCTATTACTGTACGAACATATTATTATATAAAAAATGAGAATCAATTCAATTCTTTTCTGCCTACCTCGTAAGGAACTAAATAAGTACAGGCATGATGGTGTGTGTACTGTTCTGGTAGGCAGTAACATAATGAGATGTAGACAATATTGATTATTGCAGGTGAAACAAAATATGTTAATATTCACCACCATAACATTATTAAATCATCATCAGCCAATTATCATCCACTGCTGGACATGGGCCTCTCCCAAGGAGCGCCACAACACTCGGTCCTCGGCCGTCCTCATCCAGCCACTACCGGCTACCCGCCTAAGGTCCAGCGGGCAGGAGGGCGTCCCACGCTGCGTTTGCCTGTTCGTGGTCTCCACTCGAGAACTCATTATCCCAACGGTTATCAGTTCTTCGGCCGATATGACCAGCTCACTGCCACTGCAGCTTACATATTTTGACAGCTATGTCTGTAACATTATTAATTATATTAATCGTAATGTATTTATTAAATGAAAAATGTTCATATTCCCTATTTACATTATTGTATCTTTTAAGATACCTACATTTATTATTATTATTATTCAGAATGCATACGAATTGGTGTTTTTCAATTAAGTATATGATTAACGCCACATATTTAAATTACAAAGATTGATTTAAACATAAAAACGAAACTTATTATTACATGATAAAAGGGTGACGTAATAAATATTAACCTTATAATTTCTTGACCCACTGTTTTAATCCACACAGGAGGTTAAAATTGTTCTCCATAATTCATCTGTTTTTTATAAAAGAACGAATTTATTTTATTGCCAAGAATGGTGCGAATGTAATGCTTTTAATTAATCGTTACATGTAAAAAAAACCTCGATAATTTTCTCCGTTCACAAGAGGCGTTGCGATGACGTCTGCATACCATTACGCATGGCATTTAACAAATTGAATAATAACTCGAGCATTACAAATCCACGTCTCTAAAACATTCACGAGCAAAGAAAAAGTTCCGCTTACAAAATGTAGTCACCAAATGACGCCAAATTTTAAAACATTTCCTCACTTGAATTTGATCAGATATCGCCGCCTATTCAGTAATATCGACGGTACAAATTGGTATTTGTATTCTGTTAACCATTAATTAAGCAAAATAATTACGGATACATCGTTTTGAACTTCATCTGGGTTAAGGACGAAAGCCAATGAAAAATTTGAGGTAGTCAATAGTCATGCCATATTAAGGGTTAAATCAATAAAGTTCATACTTTGAACTCTATATTCTATTCTATTCTATCCTTCCAGTCCAGCAGTCAGAAACCCCGCGTGGACCGCTTCGTGCCCCCGCGGTCCTCCATCGAGGGCGTGCGCCAGCGCTGGTCGCTGGTGAAGACCTGGGATGTAGGCGCTGACCAGAACAACTGGGTAAGAGTTTAGTAAGGCAGTTGACGATGATAACCGAATGGTATAGTGTGACCGTGACTGCTGTGTTAAAGGTAGCAGGTTTGATCCCGGCCGGGGAAATTATTTTTAAGCAAATATTTGTACTCGGGTTTTGGGTATATGTATGTGTATTTGTATGTAATATGTATCTAATCTATATAGATTTCTGTTAGCTGGCCAATAGCCAAATAATAGGGTCTGCCTAGCTTAGGCTCGGATAGCCGTGTGTGCGATGTAAACCTTATAGTTTAGATTAGTTTAAAGTTTTGACAGTTCTTTTCAAATTTTAATTTGCCCCTACAGAATCGACATCATTACCTACATTATAATTTCTACGTACAAATAACAATATACCCATATAACCTTGTCCCCAGCACTCAAAATACGTGCACCAACGAAAGTTCGCCACCCACATGGAGGGAGCCTTCGGGCTGTCGCACCCTCGAACCGCCAGGGACCGCGGGTTGGCTGAGGACGAGGTGGACTCCATCCAGCCCTGGCCCTGCAGACCTCGGAAGAGGAGCTACCTGACGTCAGCTGATAGTGTGCTTGATCTGCCTACGTATCGGTTTGCTTTGTGTGAGTTTTATGATGACATCAAGTTGTGCTATGGACATTTTTACAATAGTTTTTCTTAATATGTAGGTATAAAGGTGAAAAGAGCGTCAAATGTATTCCAGCGCCCATACCCGGTTAAAAAATGTATGATACTCCATATTTTTGGTCTTATCAAGAGGTATTAGACTAGAAAAGCGTATCGTAAGATAATGAGCTGAGTCAAAATTAAGCCCATATCTCAGCTTCCTCATCAGCCCACTATCAGTTATCTGTCTATGTTTGTTGACACGCCGACTTCAGCTAGCAAATTTTAAGATCTATATATCTGTTACTTTAGTTCTCTTACAGTTCTACTTACCAGATTAGATTCCCAGTCAATAGTTACCAGCTATCTTCATTCGCGCTGCATTAGCTGAGTGGACACCTTTTTGACGACGACAGAATATTAGATTATATTCACATCACATATACTGCTTTCTGAGTCAAATAAAGTTAATTTCCTTCTTACTTTCTTCTTTCAGTCCCCGAACTCCTAGACTGGAACTCAGACGACGTGCTAGTCGCGGCGCTCGGGCACAAGTACTACAAGTGGAGCTGGAGCCGGCAGGGGCTGGTGGACAGCGGCTACACGCAGAACCCCGTCTACTGCTGCAAGTTCGACCCACGGGGGGAGCTGTTGGCTGTGAGTTTATTAACGGTTTATGAAGAAGGTGATATCGACGACTGAATGGCGTAGTGGTTAGTGACCCTGACTACTGAACCGAAGGTCCCGGGTTCGATTCCCGGCTGGGGCAGATATTTGTTTAAAGGCAAATATTTGTACTCGGGTCTTGGGTGTTGATATTTATATTTAGTATCTATCTATCTATGTATTTGTGTAGATATATCTGCTGTCCGACACCCATAACACAGGTTCTGCCTAGCTTGGGGTCGGATGGCCGTGTGTGAGTTGTCCCCCCACATATATAACATATATAACATATATCTGAAAAAGTACCAAGGCCTGGGGGTTAACAACACCGAACATAAACAATCAATAATCCATAAGCAGCGTCGCTCAGTTGTGATATCTGAAGTAACTTATAAGTATAAGGATCTGACAGATGTTTGACCATGCGAGCTACGATGCTTATGGATTTTTAATTTCTAAAGTGTCGGTCTTGAAAAATGTATTTATTATGGGAGACGATTATAACAGACGTCCAATAGAAAAGCGTAGCGTGAGGCGCTCTCTGGCCAGCTGGATCGATTACCATAGACAGGTAGTCGGGAGTGTTTGAATAAGTAGAAAGTGTTTGATACACAGAATATTAGGAGATGCACATATGTCCAGTAGTTGCTCAAATACAGGCTGATGCTGATGGTGAGGGCTGGAGATATTTTAAAATCTTAGAACCCCTAGTCCAAGCGGAAAATTCGTTAAAAAACTAGTTCAAGATTACGTTCACAATCACCCGTTTTGTCATCTTGCGCCCAACTCCATATCTTCTTATATCAATATTCCTTTCTCACCTGACTCCCTAACACTCCATTCCAGCTAGGTACAGCATACCGTCAGATGAAGGTGTACCACCACGGCATGACGAAGTGCATCGTAGTGAACTCCTGTATCAATCATTTTCTCATCTGACTCCTTAACCATTTGAGCTACGACCACGGCATGACGAAGTGCCCCGCAGTGAACTCTTATTTTATATGAATCATTTTGACACCTAACTCCTTCATCATCATCATCATCATTATCAGCCCGTATCTGCCCACTGCTGGGTATAAGCCTCTTCCCTATCACGCCATCTCTTCCGGTCCTGTGCGAGTCTAGTCCAGTGTCTAACTCCTAACTCCTTAGCGCTCCATTATATAATCTACCTAATACTCCATTCCAGCTAGGTACAGCATACTGCCAAGTGGAGGTGCACCACCACGGCATGACGAAGCGCCTCGCAGTCAGCTCGTGCGCGTGCGCGCGCCTCGTGGATGACCAGTGCCTCATTACTGCGCTGGACTGGAGCCCGACTGGGAACTCTTTTGTCACGTGAGTTGTAGTATGATCATCAGTCGAAAAATCGTCGCATGCGAAGGCCTCAGCCATGCACCACACACTCTGTTTTCGCCAATTCAATCTTATCCATTTACAGAATTTAATGATAGGTACTTGTTTTCGACCGTATCCTACTTGCTTTATTGAAAAACATTCCCCGAGTAAGAATTCTGAAAAAGAACCTTTATAATGCTCCTATTTCCAAACTGAAACAATATCCACTATTGTCCATAAGTTAAAAACTAGAAAACCCCCTGACATTCCACACTAAAACTTTTTTTGAAGATTTGATAAAATATGGCTAAGAATGTAGTGTGTATTTGCAAATTGGCACTCGGGGTAACATTACCTATGGCAATGACCCAAAAAAAAACAAATCCAAAATCGATTCAGCCGTTTGGGAGCTACGCCTTCGCTACCATAGACAGATACAAAGACACGTTAAATTTATACCACCGGGTCGTTAAATTTTTGCCGGGGGTTAAAAATGTTACACATAATTATTGTCTTCAAAATTCCAGCGGCTGCTCCCACGGCATGGTGTGCTGCTTCGACCGCGCCACGTCGCTCGTCACCCGGCACCGCCGCGCCTGCGCCGGCTGCGTGCTGCGCGCGCGCATCTCGCCGGACGCGCGCTACGTGGCCGTGAGCCAGGTGGCCGCGCAGTTCGTGCTGGTCATGACGTGGCCTCAACTGGTGCCGTATTTTTCGCTGGAGCCCAATGGGTGGACTGTTATGGTAAGGGTGTCAAAGCGGCAGACTTAAGCATTGAGTATCGTCATGTTCACGGCGAGCCATATTGTAACTGTAACATCATTCATTCGGGCGAGAGGATTGGCATGACAAGATTTTCGAACCTCCGTTACGTTGCGTATCGTCAACTGTCACTGTCAAATTGTAAGGCTTTATTAGTTCTAAAAGTGACTACGTTGGCTCTGTTCTTTCTCCATATATATATATGTAGCATCGTACAACGGCCTCGTAGCGTGCCTCATCTCCCCCGACGCGCGCTACGTGGCCGTGAGCCAGGTGGCCGCGCAGTTCGTGCTGGTCATGACGTGGCCGCAGCTGGTTCCGTATTTTTCGCTGGAGCCGAATGGGTGGACTGTTATGGTGAGGTCGGATGTTAGGGTTCTCCTGTTATAACTCATCGTTATGCGTTGAATCTTCCTCGTATATATGATATCGCCACCATAATTATCAACCCTTAGTTGTCCACTGCCGGACTTACGTAGATGTCTCCCTATGAGCTTTACAAAACTATGCCTTATACCTTCCTCATCTAATCACTACCTACTAACTTATCTTGGCATGGTGGTCATCACCAAAAAACCACCCACGCTACTTCTCTAATTACACTTTTCACGTCACTTTTCTTTCTTCAAAATTCCAGACACTAAACTGGCACCCCTGGCGCAGCGCGCTGCTCGGCGTTGGTGCGATGAGCCAGACTGACCACGCCAGGGTGGCTCTCTGGGACGTGCCTCCAATCAGGGAGGTCCACGAGGCCGTGGTCAGCCCTGGCAGGTACCACGTGGACTCCATGCTGTTCAGCCCTAGGTCTGGCGAGCTGGTGTTGAGCTTGTGGAATTCTGGTAAGTTGGTTTCTTGGAGTTCTTAGCGTGTTGGTGACAACCCGAAATGCGTTTATCAGAATAGCGCTATATTATGCCTGAGAAAGGTCGAACGTCTGTATTGTAAAAGGGGTTGGATTGAGAGTGTTATCACTAATAGTAGTGATAAATAGCTATCAGCCCTTTATGAGAGCTATTAACAATTAATATTTCATCATAGTGTAAGTATGTCCACCATAAATGTATGTCAAAATTTTTTTGAACCCGGACAGAGCGGTGGGGTGGCAACAATTTAAAAAAACTGTACAACAAATTAATTGCTTGCGTAATAGTATAATTAAATTGTAATTAATCTCTTCAGAAAGAGACGCAGCGACGGACTTGGCGAAGGGCTCCCGCATCGTGGTGCTGAGCAGCCCCGACTCCATCGTGGACCAGTGGGGCGAGGGCCGCTACTACCTGGACCGCGTGCGGACCATGGTCTTCAGCCCTGACGGCACTAAGCTGGGTACGTGTAATGTCCGCATATTATTTTAACCTCAAAAAGATTGGCATATTATAGGTATTTCAACCTCAAAAGGGGTAATTTATTGCTGCCGATATCAACCCCCGGTTATTTCCTTAAAGAGGCTCCCTATTTGTCATTTGTGACATAGTGTCTTGTTTTGAGTTTGTGGGACTAGAGCTGGACTAGGAGTTTGTGTATCATGGTGAAAATATTGGCCAGTCAAATAAAGAAGACCGTTCCCTCGCGGGCAATGAAAAAAAATACCATCTGCCATAACTTTTTTATACGTCACTGGAACCTTTTCATTGCTTGTGAGTGCATCTATCTATGTAATAGGTATTCTATTCATTTTACTTTACACAAGAACATCCCTGGTGAGGGAGTATCTTAACCAACTCACTTATATCGTGACAGACAATATTCTTTGTTGACCAATTTTTTTCTTGCTTATAGCAACAGCAACAACAGAAGAAGACCTGATAATATGGAACTTTCTTCCGGAAGATAAGAAACAAAAGGGCTACTTCAAAAGGCGATTCTGCGATTTACCTGTGCACTTTGATGAAACAAGTTTTGGCATTTCTAAAAGGTAAAAGTAAAAAAGGGGTTATAAGGAAAAAAAATATTATTATAATTTTTTTATGTAGAACATAAATATTTTGACGGCATAACTTTGATAGTTGCTATGCCAAATGAATGTATTAAAATGTTACTTAATTTGAAATAGAAATAATATTGTATATATAATTGAAATAATATCCTTGTCTTGATAAAAATCCCTTTATAATGTGCATGTAATAGATGTTTTAATAACAATAGATAATAAAATATCTTATTCATTTTGAAACGCATTTCATTTACATATTATAATCAAATTTCAGGAGCAACAAGAATGCATAATTATGATACTCTGGACACGAATTTAAAAAACATAAACAAACTTTCAATAACACGTTCTTTGGTATGACTTTAGGAAAACAATCAAAATAACACATGAAGTCAATAGTAGACATATGACACATTACGAGTAACACACAATCACAATATCATAACACTCCTATTTCCGACCAGGCAGCGTGTATTCTTTCCAAAGAGGCGGACATAAATCACTGAGGGTCACCGCAGAGCATAAAACCGACTGTGAACATAAATTCTTAAGGCGCGTTTACACTATATGCAATTTCAATCGACCGGTAAATCAAGGAGCGTACGCACCTATTGTGCGAGCCTGTCTGACAAGTGAGAGCATGCCTTTACATTTTATATCAAGAACTGGGAGCTGAGTAAGTATGTGAGTGTGGGAATATTTTGTTCTGCTTGCGTATTTTGCGAAGACCGGGTCATATTGTACAGTCTGGTGAAAATAAATCTGGCTCCTCCCAAGAAGTGTCAATCTGAAAGCGGTTAGTTATCTTAGCCCCAGCTTGTACCTATAATATGATGAATCTTTATCATCAGTAGGGGAGACCGGGGACAAAAGTAACAGCGGGTAGAAAGTAACAAAGACTCTGTGGACTTCCCCAATAGCCTTAACGTCCCAAGCGACCGCTGGTTGTCAGCATGCGATGCCCCCCGTGCTTGATATCATTTTCCACGCCCGTGCCGCGGTGCAAGGTTGTTTTATGGAGCATTTCGTGATTTTACACACCAAAAGTAAGTTTTTTGGTGATTATTCATTAAGTGTTTACGTAGAATTAAGATGCCAAGAACCATATGACTATTTTTTCATTGATTCATTATAAGATTGTCTGTAGCATGTCATAAATGGTTTTCGAATAACACGGGCTGTTTTAAAGTTATGTCGCCTGATATTTCAAAAATGGGGATGGGTACAAAAGTAACAGCTCGCGGCAGGACAAAAGTAACGTGTTACTTTCGTAAGTTTGCCATGTCACATTGTAAATTTTTATTTTTTGTTGTTTTGATTAGATATTTGTATCATAATATTGTATATTATGGCACAAATAAAACAACTTCTTATCAGTTAGTCAGTTTAAATGATGGATCTCATTTACAGTTTATATTAAGAAGTTTTTTTTAGTTTTGTCAATAAGTCATAAGATTTTTTTAGTTTTGATAGTTTTTTAAGAAGTTTTCTAAACTAAATAATTTGATTGTTTTTTCTGTTCTTTCTTTTGAATCGTATTTATAACATTGGGCAGAATTTATGAGTTGTTACTTTCGACCCATGCCTTGTTACTTTCGTCCTGACCATGGGGTCGAAAGTAACGATTTCCCTTTTTTTTTTGAGGCTTCAAAAAGGTTAAAATTCGAGATGCATTAAGTAAAATAATAATGGAGATTTGTAGACTATAGACGAAAGTTTTATGTGACTATATTTATTTTATCGTAAATGTTATTAATAACGAGAAATCAGACAGAAAGTACAAACTGTTACTTTTGTCCCCGGTCTCCCCTACGTAACGTAATCACCGATGGGCAAAGGCTTCTCCCATGGAGCGCAACAACAATGATGAAACAGCCGTTTAATGTCTTATCCCTTTTAACTATATTTACATAACTTAGTAGGAAACTTTAGCTACGTTACATCCTACATTAGGTCAGTTTCACCGGCAAAATTTCGATACTAATAATTTATGCACTTCTGCCTTTCAAAGGTATACATTCAGTAAACTGGTTATGAGTATATGCCAATATCACTTCAATCTAATCATGACGATTTGTTCTTAAAATATTCCCATTCTTAATTTAAATCGCAAGGAAAATTACATAGCTCGCGTAAACATTGCATCAACAACTTTGATAGAATCGAAACTGAAATTCGCTATCTTCTTTGTCTCCTTTCGATTAGGTGATCTAGGCTTCGACCTTACGTTTTATGTTTCAAAATTAAAGGTCTAAGATTGGGGGGCGGCACTACAATCGCCCGATCGCCTTACGATTATCTGAGATTAGTATTGTGGCGTAAGGCTTGGGAGACAGCGATAGAATGAAGCGAACAGCGGCAGCGGTTGATGTTGAAGCTAAGACTCTGGTGTCATACAAATCATGGTAACTTTTCACTGCTCGCTCTCATAGTGATAAACACATTATATAAAATCTAATTAGTAAGCCTTATAATAAAGAAGACACTATGCTACAAATTAAACTACCTATACTCAATTTAAAACGGGGTGAACTAAACTTATGTATCTAAAACTATAAATAAAATACCCCTTCTAGGTCCAAGCCCTGTGAAAGAGTTCACTACATACGAAACAATACTGCAACATTGTAACATTAATGTTGAAATGACGTCATCATGACGTCAATACACACGTGCTCACGGTATTAAAGAGCCTCTTGCTTGACGACATACGAAGTTTCGGTGCGGGTGCGCTAACCCTATATCTCCTAGCTGTCGTCCAAAAAACTTTATACATTTGGCAAGAAAGAGTAGCCCTTCTAACTTGAGGGTTGAATGTCGCAAGATACGTCACCAAAACGGCAGGCATTAGCCTTTTGCAGGACTTTACTAGTAGCTACGAGCATGCAGGCCAGACACCTTTAATTAGATAGCAACATTGCAACATTTTAATGCAACTTCTTTTAATCCATACTTGATTACGTTTTTGCACACATGGACCTAAGGTGTGGCCTTTATTTTTTTTGGCGCACTTATCTATTTTTATATTTATTTCTTATTTTATTCGAGTTTTCAGCTGCTGTTACATTGTCTGTATAGTTTTGTGGTCCGGGAGCTTCGTACGCAATTTTAAATTGTGCGGTGTTAGACGACTGCGTATTCATACAGCACTCTGTATGAAAAAATGGTACCTAAGTCAAAATGTGGTTTCAGGAAATCATTCCGATCAACTTTTGTTCCATAATTTTAAGATTTTGTGAAAAATATAAATAAATCACGATTTTATAAAGTTTAGTAAAGTTCGGAATTACCCCCGAAGTCACCCTGTTTCGCTACTACCACCCTACCTATGACAATGTTGCCGCACTATTCCTCCCGACAGGTGGAACTATTCCAATGATTTCGCATGACCTTCCGTAGCACTTACTGCAAGGACACGACTTCACACGACCATTTTGTGTTTTTGAGTTGTTGACTTTTACTGACAGACTGTGTGACGCCCGCGCCACTCTCATACTTTATACGTCATCAATGTCTGACTTTCTATTCATGATAAGTAGAAAGGGCGATTTTTAAGACTGCTACTAGGGTAATCTATTACAAGGGCCGCCAATCGAAAAAAATACTTATTTTCAAGAGTGTTTTTCTAAAAGTTATAGAACAATGGGTTTGTCTACAAACGGTAGTTTTAAACATTTACATCTTATTCAAATTCTAGGTACAAGGTATTTTCAACCCTAATGGAAAAAGAAGAGTGCTATAAATCACGTGTACCATGTTTATAAGTGTAGCGTAGCTCACAAACGGCTGGACCAATTTTGATGTGTGTAACAAGACTGCTAACCGTTTTCCCGCGAAAACAAATCGCGCGCCGAAAACGGTTAGCGTCCCACGCCGCCGCGCCGTTTTCCTGCGCAGCTCTACTGCGCAGACCGCGTCCCGCGTCCTCCCCTTCACCCGCGCGCACCCCGCGCTCGCGCCACCGGCCAGCGAAGCCCGCGCAGTCAGTCGGCGCCAACCCGTTTCCCGGCTACACGCTCGCTCGCGCCTTCAACGGACATTAGTTTAGTTTTACAATAACATTACCTCACTTGCATTATTACGTGTCTGTAGAACCTTTAAATACAGTGCTTCCTTCTCACAGTGGCGCCCAACGTGGGGCGCCACTGTGAGAAGGGTCCTATCGTGGGAGTAGGGAATAACACAATCTCAGGGAATACAAAGAATAAACTAATGTCCGTTGAAGGCGCGAGCGAGCGTGTAGCCGGGAAACGGGTTGGCGCCGACTGAATGCGCGGGCTTCGCTGGCCGGTGGCGCGAGCGCGGGGTGCGCGCGGGTGAAGGGGAGGACGCGGGACGCGGTCTGCGCAGTAGAGCTGCGCAGTAAAACGGCGCGGCGGCGTGGGACGCTAACCGTTTTCGGCGCGCGATTTGTTTTCGCGGGAAAACGGTTAGCAGTCTTGTTACATGTGTTTTTATTTAGTTGCTTGTCTCTCAACACATTTTACTCCCAACAGAGTTGAGTTGTGGACTAAGCTTTAATAATAATAATCCTTTATTTCAGGCATCAGTGGCCCATATTATAAACTAAACACAATTCATTTTAAAAATACAACAATAATAAATAACATAATATTATTATTATTATGTTGTTGCATTACCATCACGGGACCATGGGGTCCCGGGCATTTGGTAGGCGTGCATGGGGCCGAAGCCAACATGTAGAGGCCCGTTTGACAACATTAATCTAAATGAAATGTGACACCAGCCGACGATTCTCCCTGTGTAAACTATAGAAGTAAACCCAAGGAAAAGCCCCGGTTAGTGCAGGACTATTGTAGGATATGGAGAAAACTAATACAGGGTTATGGAAGGGGGTGCTAAATGGACTGGGTAACTGGGACTATGGAAGGACTATGGCCCCTGCCAGACCTATATGTTTCACACACGGATAAAAAGGCAGGGGGTGACTTGCACACACAGTAAATGGGCCCCCCAAATCAGTCGCTAGCACATTACAGTGACGTAGCAACAAGGGGGCAACATGGCATGAGGTGCTAAGGATGGAGAGGTATTCCACGGCTCTCAGGACAATCGCGTTATCGGTCAAGATCCCTACAAGCACCTTACTGGGTAATACATCCTTCCTCGAGCATTGCTGCTCTAGCGGTACACCACTCAAGCCAGCCATTGAAGGCAAGCAAGAGGTGGGAGATCCTGTTCCTCGTCAGTGTTCACTCTGGACAACCAATAAAGGCAAGCCAGAGATGAGGAGCAGGGGTTCTCCCCGACATCGGGGGGGTGGGGTCGCTAATGCCCAACAGCTCGCCACAAATATTATTATTATTAAATTCTTTATTGCACATAAATTTATTTGTACATAGGCGAACTTAATGCTAAAAGCATTCTCAATATATTATAATAAAAATTAAAAAAACTTAAACTCTAGCACTAGTAACAGGGGATTTAACAGTCTGTTTCGCCTCCCTGTAGCAACTTTAAACATCACCTTGACGACAGCTTGCACTTTGTAGCAGTAACAGCCTAATGTATGAGTACATCAGATGACGCAGTTATTATACAAGATTAAAGTTTATCAGTTTACTTCCTGAACGCAGGTCAACGAACCTACCTTTTGCTGCTTGATAGGTATTGTTAAACTTTAGTATGTCCAAGTTTTTTTATATCTATTTTTCTTCTTAGTGTGTTTATGACAAACACATGAGCATATCCAGGGTTTGTCACCGTGGTAAGGGATACCTGTCATAATAGCGTCAGTCGCCCAGGCCCAGGGTGCTAGTGCGAATCACGAATATTGCCGACTCGAGAGGCGGTTCACTGGAGTTTGTATGCGTTTGATTAGGTTCTAACGTTACCGATAGGGGCGCTAATCAAGATGTCATACAAATTTCAAATGTGATTCGCACACTGGACGTATACATGTACATATAAGGTACAGTTGATACGTCACTCGGGAGGCCCCTTTCGTAATACAAACAAAAAATAATAATTTCTAACTGGAAATCTTCTGCCTACATTATTATTAAATTGGTCAGTAAAATAAGGCGGAGATCACACATCATTGCATGGTCGGCTAATAATGAAAGAACTTCGGTGATATATAAGAATCCTTGACATTAATACATCATACGACAAGGGACGAAGTAGACCCATGATGCACTGTCACGATCTTATGACGTTTAAAAGTCAAATAACCACATTGTCTACATTGTATACTTTAGAAGCTTTTTGCTAAAAAAAATATTATTTCGACGAGTTCATTTCAAAAGTCTAAACACATGTTCCAAGTACCTACCTAATGCAAATTACATAAATGTACATATGCTCACGCCTGTCTCCCAGAGGTAGGTAGGCAGAGACTATGGATCTCCACGTGCCACGATCGTGACGTACTTCTTTGGCTTCCTCCACATTCACAAGTCTCTTCATACACGCTCATTGGTTTTGGAAACTCCTTATCACTTATAGTGATAATATCTAATCTTATCAAGCATGAAATACTTCGTTCTTTTGTAAATAAAATAAAACAGCACGGCAATGAAAGAAAAAAGTGAATATTCATTTTTGTGTGTCTGTGCTCAATCAAACATGCAGCCTTTGCTTAACCGAATAATTGATAATTCAATTAAGAGGAGAGTATAGCTTCGCGATCCTAGCGAAATAGGTATTTAGGAAAAGTATTGCTGTCGCTCGTGCACTCGCCCGCGCCGGGCACCGCACACACACATGCAAGTAGCGTCACGCACACATCGATAGACGCTGCCGCGCCGCCACCGCCGCCACCGCGCCGGTTGGCGAGAAATTGCAACCAAACACGGAGTGTCTTCGTCTTACCTTCATATTATTATTTCTGTGTTGTGCTTGTGAGTTGTGACTTGTGAGCGAAACTTGAAATTATTGAAGATAAATAGAAAGAAGTATAAGTAATTGGTGATAATTTCATGTGAGTAAGTATTTTATTATGTAGGTAATTACCTACCTAGTAACGAGTTAGTAGGTAAATACATAAAATGGATTTTTGATTATTGGAAAATAGACCTTTTGCCGGTACTTGGACTATTTTGTATGTAAGGTTATTTACATCTATACAGTGAATCTAAAAAACATTATGATAGTTTTGTAAAAATATAAGTTTATAAGTACCTACTAACAAAGTTTCGGGGCTGTTTATAAATCTTGAGTTGAGAGTATTTATTTCTTTTAGCATGAGAAGCAAAAGCAAGGAGTCTAAACTTTCAAGCGAGACACTCGAGCTTATGAGGCAGAGACGCGAATTTCCGTCGGCAGGTGACACTTCGTCAGAACTACGGGTACTCAACAAGCGTATAAAGAAGCTGATACGAAGAGATCTTCCGTCGCTCCAACACACGCGCCATAGAAGCAGCAATTGAGCAAAATCGGGGGTCAAAAGTCTTCGTTCAGCAACTTGGGAGAGGCCACTTGACGAAGTTGAGCTCTGCAGATGGTAATATCGTTGCCTCTAAGCCGGAGGTTCTTGCCGAAATCGAAGGTTTTTACGGACAACTTTATGCTTCAAACGCGCAGAAGTCTGTGGCTCAGCTCACCGATTCCAGAGCGCCACTAATACGCCACTACACTGACGACATCCCTGACGTTGACATAGGCGAGATTAGGATAGCCCTTGAGCAGCTTAAAAACAACAAGGCTCCGGGTGAAGACGTAATTACTACAGAGCTTCTGAAAGCTGGAGGTATTGCAATCCTCGAACAGCTCCAGAGGCTCTTCAATTCGGTTCTTCACAATGGCATTACACCGGAGGCATGGTCTGAGAGCGTCGTGGTATTGTTCTTTAAGAAGGGTGACAAAACCCTTCTGAAGAACTATAGCCCGATCTCGCTTTTAAGCCATGTATACAAGCTGTTCTCAAGGGTTATCACGAACCGTCTTGCCCAAAAGTTAGACGAGTTTCAGTTTCGAAAAGGCTTTAGTACAATAGACCACATCCACACAGTAAGGCAGATTATACAGAAGACCGAAGAGTATAATCAGCCTTTGTGGACTATGAAAAAGCCTTCGACTCCATCGAGACCTGGGCAGTTTTGGAATCCTTGCAGAGATGCCAAATCGATTGGCAAATCAAATATATCGAGGTGTTGAGATGTCTGTACAACGCCGCTACTATGACTGTCCAAGTACAGGACCACAAGACAAGACCTATCCAACTGCAACGTGGAGTGAGACAGGGGGATGTGATATCTCCGAAACTGTTCACCAATGCATTGGAAGATGTCTTTAAGACGTTGGACTGGAAAGGACATGGCAAATATATAAATGGCGAGTACATGTCACACCTCCGCTTTGCGGACGACATCGTTATTATGGCAGAATCTCTGCAGGAACTCAGCTGGATGCTAAGTGGCCTAAATGCTGCTTCCCGACGTGTAGGCCTCGGTATGAACTTGGACAAGACGAAAGTCATGTACAATGCTCACATCAAACCGGAGCCGGTCGCCGTTGGTGAGGCAACTATCGAAGTTGTGCAAGAATATGTCTACCTCGGGCAGACTATTCGGCTAGGCAGAAGCAACTTCGACAAGGAGGCTGCAAGGCGCATACAACTAGGTTGGGCTGCATTCGGGAAACTTCGTCACATATTCTCCTCAGCCATTCCTCAGAGCCTGAAGACAAAAGTCTTCAACCAGTGCGTCCTGCCAGTGATGACGTATGGTGCAGAGACGTGGACACTGACGGTAGGACTGGTCCACCGATTTAAAGTCGCTCAGCGTGCTATGGAGAGAGCTATGCTTGGGGTTTCTCTGATGGATCGTATCAGAAATGAGGTTTTCCGTCAGAGGACTAAGGTTACCGACATAGCTGTCAAAATATGCAAGCTGAAGTGGCAGTGGGCTGGTCATATCTGCCGAAGAACCGATAACCGTTGGGGTAGACGAGTTCTCGAGTGGAGACCACGAACAGGCAAACGCAGCGTGGGACGCCCTCCTGCTCGCTGGACTGACGACCTTAGGCGGGTAGCGGGTAGTGGTTGGATGAGGAAGGCCGAGGACCGAGTGTTGTGGCACTCCTTGGGAGAGGCCTATGTCCAGCAGTGGATGATTATTGGCTGATGATGTCTTAGTATACTTACCTAAGTAATTATATCATAGAATACATTTTATTATTCGCTTTTGTGGCCTCAAGTCAATTTATAGTAAGTAAGTAAGTATTATATTTTTATGTAAGTAACTATGTTACTTTAGATGTAAGTAAATAAAATTTCCTAAGTAACCTAATCCATGTTGAGTGAGGATTAAATATAATATAGTCACTAGTCATTTTTTTGCTTGAAAACCTACTAGTACTTTAAACTTTTCCTATTCACATCTTTTTATATACAGGGTGACCCAAATTATAGTGACTTAACTTGTTATTCTAAACAACTTTTGTTTTACGACTTTTTTAAATTCGTGAAAAAAAATCTACTGTTTATAGTAAAAAATCTCATAGCCAACAAAGTTTATATGAATGAGCAAAAATAAAATTCGGAAACAATCAAAAGTCTTAAAACAAAAGATGTTTAGAATGACGAGTTGTGTCACTATGATTCGGATGTGCAATTTAACATGGGACATCCTGTATATCTATAGATATCGATAACGCAGGCGGGATCCCATCTCTACTATCGACTTCACTATGGACATCCCTATCGTACGTGTGCTTTGCTTCCCCCCCCGACCCTCAATCGTGCGATAGAGAGCACTGCAGCTCGGGACTGACAATAGGTACTTTTCTTGATGAAATTCTGATTTTGGGAGAAAACGTTTTACACTAACTAAATATCAACCAATCTCTTTGATTTTAGTGTCAATCGCTTCAGCTTAATATATTCTAGGTTTATAGGTTTCGCTTTTTTTTTTTAAATACGTTGTTATTGATCCACAAACGGCTTAATTCAACAAAGTCGCAATCACAAAAAAAACATTATTTGAGGTGCCTATAAGTTAGAATCTATAAAAAAATTTGAAAAAAGAAAAACCTATAAACCTAGTTATTTCTTGTGTCAATAACATATTAAAAAATCATGGAGATTGGATAATATTTAGGGGTAGTAAAACGTTTTCTCTTTTTGTATGGACGAGCAAGTGCTATACTCTACTCTTAAGTAAATTTACAGTTTTTTTATGCATTTGTCTTTGTGGCAAATACAATGTATGTTTCTACACCGGGGGCCGATCCTCAACCACACACGCCTTTAAAGTCAATCGCGCGTCATACGAGTAACGCAAAAATAGTAGTGCCCATTTCGCAATTAATTTTGACACACGCCTTGAAAGTCGTATACTCGAGAATTGGAGCCTAGAAACTAAGTGTAGGTGTGTGTTCAATCAAACATAAAGTATGTTTTTTATGCATAACTGAATTATTAATGATTCATAATTCAATTAAGTATATTTTCATGTTTTTTGTAGTAGTTTCGTTCTCGACAATGTAAGCTGAATACCTTTTACGTATTCTTTATTCGTATATCGTGTATCTTCCAGAAGAAAGTTATTATCTATTGAATTGTTAACTAAATATTCACACACATGAAAGTTGAAAGTACGTAAGCTTTCGTCAAGGTATACTCAAGGTTGAGTCCACAACTTAACTCTCAGAATCTAAAGTGTTGATTGACAGTTAGGCAACAAATAAGTCATAATTTGGATATAAGCTAGGTCATCTGTAAACTTTTATTCTGTCTTTATCATATCAGGGTTTTTTCTCGATGAAATTACTCGTAGAATCCACCCTTAAAGTTTGTCGGGTCCGAAAAACAACACACTGTTATGGAAAAGTTATATTTTTACTTCGATACTTTCGCATTAAGTTTCTACTGGATCCAGTAGCCCCGATAGAAAGAAAATACTACATCTACAGTGACATTATATTTGTTGGCATTATATTTGTGTATACGATTATAAGTGGACATGTGATTTTGTGTGTGAGAACCTCAAGATTAAAACGGATTACTCAAGCATCGGGAGGGCCCTCCACGCCGAGCTTTGGACCTTGAACCATCACGTGAGCAAAAACCTATATAATATTTATTTTATTAAATATATTTATCCAACATTTTGGTATACACAAATATAATCTAACAAGCTGAAAAATTCTTTTTTTTTACTGATTTTCCTGTAACTTGCGCCACCAGGCCACACCGCAGCTGCCCTCTCCCCCGTGTCAGTTTATGTCCAGTTAGCTCCGATATTGATGTTGTGTTTGTTTTACTAGACCAACACTTTATTATTGTTATTTTCATGCCAATTGTTAGTTAAATTACGGCCGGGCTGTTTGCAGTAATGGCCACAGTAAATATTAATGCGCTTTTGTTAAGTTTGAGTAAATTATTGTAAATTATAATGTTGGTGATTTGTTATGTTCTAAAAGATTTGAAACAATTGGATTTGCCCGGGGGGCCTTTGGAAAGCTTGGGCAAACTTCGATGCAATTATTGCTTCCTGGTTAATATTATTACGAGCTAATATATTATCGTTTCATCGGATAAATTACTTTTTTATATGTGTAATATTATTTTAGTAATGAATGATATTTTGCGTCAGAATGTTCCACCCACTCATCATAAGGTAGGAAGGTTCCCAATTAATTAAAATTACTTTCTTCATTATGTGGCACTAAAAAATAAAGACACTCAATAATTTAAAAGTCATACCTGTCTTTAGGATGAAATTCATAGTTTTTTTTTGCTTTCAACTTATTTTCCATACTGCTTCTGTGGCCTAGTGGTAGAAACTAAGATTCACGACCTAGATGTCCCGGGTTCGATTCCCAGACATTAACTGTCAAATTATGTTTTTATAAATAAAATTGTGGTTTCAAGTCAATTCAAGAACACAGAAGGCTGCTGATCATCTCATGTTCGAATCAGTGAAATGATCCATGTTGTTTGATGGGCACGTAAAGCTATCAGTGCGCTAATGACTAAATAGAATTTTGATTTTAAAGGGAAACTACCCTAATGTAGTGTTAAAAATAAAATACCCGAGTACAAATATTGTCTTTAAACGAATATCTGCCCCAGCCGGGGCAGAACGATCGAACCCGGGACCTTCGGCATACCAGTCAGAGTCACTAACCTCTACACCATTCAGCCGTCTAAACTTGGTCTTGGGTGTTGATATTTATGTTAAGTACTTATGTATCTATCTATGTATTTATGTAGATATATCAGCTGTCCGACACCCATAACACAGGTTCTGTCTAGCTTGGGGTCGGATGGCCGTGTGTGAGATATCCCCACATATTTATTTATATTTACATAAAATACCGAAAAAATCTATGTTATCTCATTCCCAACATAATATTCAATCTCATCTTGCATAACTCAAAACAAAGAAAGCACAATTGAGCAGATTCTCACAAAATGAAACATTAAGCTCACAAATAGATATAACAATAAAATTTTAAACCCTAACAACGTGCTAACATTGAATAACGCCTCGGGTTAGATTTTGGATACGCACGCTCGCACCATTTAAGTACTGCTTAAACGATGACTCTTCTTATAGACCTGAAATTGTAATAAGATATCGTCAGAGGACTAAGGTTACCGACATAGCTATCAAAACATGCAAGATGAAGTGGCAGTGGGCTGGTCATATCTGCCAAAGAACCGATAACCGTTTTTTTTTTTTTTTTTTTTTTATTTATTACAAAATGAGATTACAATTTTGTAGGATCATAAGATCGCAGTAAGTTGTCTGCACACTTCACTAGGCAGGCCCGTGCTGAAGTGTGAAGGTTCTGTTCCGTTCCTCATTATGCTTTAAATTTTATTAATGGAATGTTTTGAACATATTATTATTAAACAAAAACTAGGTAAATTATATTTTATTTTGCCTACTGTATTAAACAAACTAATTAATTTAAATATATAATACGTATATAAATAGGATAATTTAACATAAATATATTAAACCTGGGTAGAATACCTAAAATATAATATTTTATATATTATACATAACATATGATATATATATAGGAAAAGTAATGTTATACCTCTACTATAATTTCACATATAATAGGTTAATAATGTGTGTGACAATAAGTATAAGTAACTAGAAAAAATCTCATTTATTGATGTGTTTTAATAGTATTTCTGAGTCCACAATACCAATACTATTTATCCACCTTTTACATGCCCTTTTATTACGCTCTAAGTGAGATTTTACATCGGCTGGTATTTTGTTATACAGTCGCGGGCCAAGCCAATAGTAAAATCTCTGCCCAAAAGCAGTATTTGTAGCATCTACCAGTAACTTACCTACGTGTGCGGATCGAGTAACAACTCGAGTATTCAGTTTATGTAGATGTTTATTGTTGTGGTAATAATTACACAGCCTGTACATATACTGTTGTCGAATATTAAGGACACCTGCTTCTTTATAGAGATCCTCATTATGATAGCGTGAAGGTTTTTTGTTTATCACACGAATTATACTATTTTGGGCAGGTTGAGCCAAACTAAGCGTAGTGGCGCAAGCACCTCCATATGCTAAAATGCCGTAGTCAATGACGGAGTGTGCAAGAGCATAGTAGACACTCCACATTAAGCTACTATCAGCGATGTTACGAAGCTGCCAAAAAAAGTGGATCAAAGACCGAAGTTTCTTGGAAATGGCGATTATGTGCGGTTTCCAAGAGAGATTCTGGTCAATGATAATTCCTAGGTATCGTATTTGGCTTACCCTCTCCAAATTAACACAGTGGCATCGCAGACTAGGAGCACATTGACACGTTTTTAAAGTGAATAATGTAGATGGCTGTGAGTTACTGTAGATGGAGAAGCAAATGTACTTGGTCTTTGTTTTATTGAGAGTCAATAGTTTGGAGTTTAGATTTGTTGGGGTAGAAGAGTTCCGTAGTGGAGACCACGAACAGGCAAAAGCAGCGTGGGACGCCCTCCTGCCCGCTGGACTGACGACCTTAGGCGGCTAGCTAGTGGTTGGATGAGGAAGACCGAGGACCGAGTGTTGTGGCGCTCCTTGGGAGAGGCCTATGTCCAGCGGTGGATGATTATTTGCTGATGATGATGTAATATGTACAGTTAACAACATAACTCTTTAAATCTGCAATTTGAGGAGACAGTTGGCTGAGATATCTGCCGAATAAACTGACTGTTCAGCCATCATATCGCAAACTTATTTTAACAACGATTTTCGGATTCAAAATTAATTCAAAATACTGTTGTTATGTAACACTCCTTTTTAACTGGGCAGAGAGTATTCTTGTGTAGGTACCTACTACCTACTACTAAGAAAATCCGCAACCACAAGAAAGGAATCTACCGGCAAACAAAAGACATCAACCGGACAAACGTAAAACAGAATATGACAAATGACCATAAAGGTAATATATTTTTCTCGAAAATCGTTTCACGAATCGTCTCTTTCTCGGATGCACCTTACACGCGGGCGCGCACGATCCGTCCCGAATAGTCCCGATCATAACTCGGGTAATGGACGTGCGCCACCCGGCTGCACTGCCCGGACCTAGCAGTGGGGACATGGCATCAAGTTGGCTTTTCTATCGGATTAGGTTCAGTCTGTATATTATTATATATTATTATAGTTATATTAAAATCATAATTTTTTTATGACTTTTATGATGAACGTCAATATTTAAATTTTATTGCATATAGTTGAGTTGAGTTGGTAATAATGTTAACTGGCTAAAATTTAGAACTAAAATATGCAAAGGCATATTGCACTTGCAAAGGTTAAGAACTCTGTTTTTTAATAGTGATATTATTTAGATAACAACTGATAAAACTTACTAATTATAAACTACATAGGTACAATGCACAATTAAGAGAGTATAAAATTATTTTCCGCCAAAGCACATAATATTCTGTTAACGTTGATTTCATGACTATCAGTCACACATTGGAATAAATAAATTACAAATATAACCTAAATACTCAAGTAAATTAATTCCTAATGCATGTACTGTGTTTTAGTCTGGGACAGTGGATTCGTCCACGTTCCCTCCATCTCTATAACTCAGCGGTCGCGTGCTGTAACTTCCCTATGATAATTTAATTGTTGTGCGTTCCGTATTGAACCCTATTTATTGTGCCCATGAAACAATATTACTATTGCGACTCGGGCACAGAGTTATGAAATGGTAGAACGGTCCAAAAGTTGCAAAACACTACTACACTATAATATATCTATGTCAGGTAAGTTAATGATTAATAAAATATTCGCGTACTAATTTAATTAAAAAAATGCTATATTGTAATAGAAGGTTAGGGCAAAAAACTCCACGGTAATAAATAAATAAGTGGTGTTTATGTTTTACATTACACTGTAAATGACACGCACCCCCATAAAATAATATAATATTCCTTAAAATAAATACCAATAAACGCACATCTTAAGTGCAGTTGGGTCACTTCTATTGCCTTCTTTGGTGTATGGATGACATCAGCAAAGCATGTTTGACGTATTTTCAGGCCTTTCTAAGACTGTGTCCTAAAACACAAACTTACAGATATGACTGAGAAATTTATGTTTTATTTTTGTGTTATGTAATGTAGTCAGCGTAGTCGGTTTGAATTAATATCTATTAGATTATTTATATTTAAATAACTGAAACCTTCAGTAAATTACGTAATATCAGCGTCTACCAATAATCGTCGTTTGTAAGACGAAGGCCCCTTTCACGGAGCGCCATAACACTTTTTGCATCGTTCACTCCTAATAAAATTTCAAATTATGTAGTTACTCATCTATACAGGGTGTAGCAAAAAGGGTATACTAAGCCGAAATCTACATGTGCAGCATGTTGTTATATCTAAGCCCGAAACTGAAATCAGAATTTGAAAATTCGCGATATTTTTTTCATTTTCCATAGAAACTTTGTTGGTCACGTGACTTTTACTATGGAAAAAAAAATCACATGTAGGTTTCGGCTTAGTATACCAATTTTACAACACCCTGTAGTTAAATTAATGAAACTGCTTATAAAAACAGACCCTCCATCGCGAACTTCGTTGTACATAATACTTCGTTTTGACTTCGCGATACCCCCTCTGTTCTAGTTGTCACCGACAAAGTCCAACACTATAAAAGAAGGCATATCTCTCATGCCTTAAACCCGCGTTGACCGCGGCACCACAAAGCGTATACCCCGGTATAGCGAGCCAACATCGCGTGTTTATCTCATTGATGTATAGCAGATACTGACGACCACTTTAATTAAATCTTCCAACTATGTGACCTCTGATGTAGTATGAGTACTGTTCTGGGATGGTTGTAGGAGAAACGGGACAGTTATTCAAATGTTGACGTAACTGTAATGTATGAAGCTGCGAACTAGTAAATTAAATGGTACTGTTCTATTCTATTATTTGTGGGAGTATAATTTGTAGTAATAGTTGCGATTTGTGATTGACAATATTGTGTTCCCACATTTGATGTCGCACATCAACATAATAATAATAATATAACTTATGTGATGTACAGTCCAATGCTGACCACTCTCAGGTATATTCTATTCTATTCTATTCTATTCTGGTAGGGGGTGAAGTTCCTGTACGTGGCTCTCTCGAGTGGAACCTTTGTACATATCCCCTTGATTTCAGCTCAACCAGCCTAGCTCCCGAGTAAACTGGAGTAGCAAGCCTGGGTGTTGCAATAGCTGAGATAGGCGCTCTGTTGGTTTGGACCACTCTCAGGTATAATAAAATTGTCTATGTCTGTTTTCTTTATTTGGATTTATTAAATAAAATGTTTACTAGGATATTATAGGTGTGATTTGTTGTACTTGTTAAGCTTTATTATCATATACAATGATGTTAAGTAGATGCACTATGGAATTAACTGTAATAGTAATGTTAGTTTGCGACCGAATGGCGTAGTGGGATAGTGACCCTGACTACTGAGCCGATGGTCCCGGGCTCGATTCCTGGCTGGGGCAGATATTTGTTTAAACACAGATATTTGTTCTCGGGTCTTGGATGTGCCCGTAAAATGGCAATAGGCCCGCCCCCTATTACATTGGGACTAACATAACACTCTGGCGAAAAGTGGGTGCAGCAATACACCTCTGCCTACCCCGCAAGGGATTACATTAGTAGGTACAAGGCGTGAGTGCGTGTGTGTGTATTTAGTAATGTTAGTTTGCAAAAAAATCAACTCAGAAAGGAGTCAGATTTCTTTTCCCGAGACTATCACCAGCACAGCATTACCCAGTGGTGTGGCTGCAGCATTAGATAATCCTTGACTCCTTACTCTATGGTTTCCCTTGAAATCTCAGTTGCTCTAGGCTACTGTTGACCTTCGTATGCTAACTGGCATTTTGTTCCCCTATAGGGGCCCGTTTAGCACTCTGGTTATAGCATATTTAGTGTCAGTGCATACTTCAGTGCTAGATCGATAATGTTAGGTTTTTGTTGGAACCCGTGACCATTAACCCAATAGTTTTCTAAACAAGGCTACAAGTGGTTAAGAACGGTTTGTTTATCAATGAAAATATATTTTGTAGATTCTTGCTTACACGTATCATTTATTTGTATGCAGATTTTACCTATTTTATAATAAAGTGGACCAACGCTATTATATCCCATTCCACGGGAAAGACATCTGATACAAACAAAACAATACAACTGCTGGTGTTCCTTATTTAAATAAATAAATAAATAAACAAAAACTACCCTTATTCGTATGTACCTAATCAGGGTTATGTCAGATGTCTTTCCCCGTGGAATGGGATATAGTTACCACGTTTAGCACACAATTGTACACATTCATTAATTTCTAACTATTTCAAATGGATAAAAATGATGTAATTGACGCTAATTATATAAAATTTGTAGTTTTTTATAGATTTAAAAGTGTACAAAAAATAGTGAAGTGGTGCTTCTTGGGAGAAGCATATGTTCTCAAGAATTGGACGATTGCTATGGTGTTTTATTACAAATACATCCAACACGCACTCATGGGGCTACCAAATGCCTCATAAATGTAAAATTCCGTTCTACATTTAGGACCCCTTGCACCAACAAATTAAGTCTAGATTTAGTGTCAAATTTCGATTTAAGAAACGTCAGTCCATATAAAATTTAACACTAAATCTAGATTTAATATGTTGGTGCAAGACGTCCACAGATTACCTCTGTAACTCTCAGAAATGTTCAAACATTCTATTGGTTTTAGACCTTTAGTCAGCAGGAAATAGTTCAAAATGTAGTGGCCATATTTCGACCACTGCTGGTAAAAGGGTAGGCCGGCGTGAATGAAAACGCGTACTCTGTGCTATTTATCGCAGCATCCACCATTGTGAGGCAAAATTATGCATGTGCTATTGAGCAGAGTGGTATGAATTAGAGCTAACCTAGCGGCTTGGGTTACCTAGCATTCGAGGGGGCACTAAATAGTGCAAGTACGCCCGTGGTGTAAGGCAGAGACTTCAGTAAGAAGGCTGACCTTTTTTAAATCATTTAATTATTAAATATACGGGCTGTTACTAAAGTGGTATACAGTAAATACACCGGGAGGGTGACTTGGTTACGGAATTTTAAAAACCACTTCAGTTTCACGAAATTGAGAGAAGTCACGTGACCAACGCAGTAATTAATTATAATTATTGAATTATCATAATTATCTCCTGGTTATCTATCATCATTAGTACATACAAAAACTCAGCAGTTTAAATAGCGCAACTTGATGTTGCGCAAATCAGCTAGGGAAAAGAAAAATCGCTACTCTTCACTGCTGCACTGGTTCAAACCATTCCGCCATACAAAAGAGTTCAACGCAGGTCCAAAAAGAAAGTTCCACCGATCAAAGCAAAAGTACCTAGTTGAATACAGGATAATTATGACCATAGGACTCACGTGTACATTACTTTTTCTTTACTTGTGAATGTAACATACTCGTACAAGAAAGTTACACGACTTAAAATAAATACTCAAATCATGTATTATTTTCACCATCATAGCTCAGAAAAGAAAAAAAAACTATTATTTTAGTTTCTATTTACACCAAACCACCATCTCCCATTTTAAGAAGGCACCATCTGCTTCCTCCTGCTACCAGCTTCGGGTATCCGACACCGAAGTCTAAGAGCGGGTCATTGTTAACTGGTCATCTCAATCTTTCCCTTTACCTTACAACTTTGTCTGTAACATAAACATTCTCGCCTGTGAACCGCGTTTGGGTAGGCAGAGGTATGTTTGGCGCCGGATTGAAAAATTACTTGTTATAGGTACATAAGTTGAAAATCCGGGTTGCTATGAGGTACATAGGTGCCGTGGTGATGTAACAAAAAAGATTTCGTCCTTTCATTCCAGAGGCTGTGAAATCTAAGTCAAATCTAAAATACCAAATTGAAAACGAATGGTATTTTAAGTACTCAGAAGTAGAATTAATTAAATAGTGGAATGCGGTTTCACAGCAATGCACTAACCCCCTTATTTTTAAAAAAGTTACTCTGACAGAGTACAATTTGTTCTTTGACAGAGAGTGACAAAAAAGGTAGTATACATAAGGGGGTAAGTATATAATTATTAATATGTTCGTTACGCATATTATATTCTAGCTATGTAGAGTTCGCTTGTTCTTCATTGAATATATTTAATCTGATTGATACAATGGCCGCTCCTATTTGTATGAAAGAGGAAGTCTCGGTAAGGAATGATGCTTTATTAGGAGCAGTATAATAGGTTGTGGTCAATATTTCACTATGAAATTGTATGCCATTTATATTGACAATGGGACATCGGATTCTTTGCCGTTGAAGGAATTCTAGGTTTAGATAGTTGTAATCTAGGCCTGATTCTAGGTGAAACAGAATTTGCCAAGCTTTTAAATATATTTTTATTAATACAGTGTGAAGAATGAAGTATCAGAAACCAGTACAAAAAAAATACATACAGATGAATGTAGAACTTCCTCCATTTTTCAACTCAATTAAAAACAACGCACAATTTATTTAATACAATTTTTATGACAACACACTTTTTGTATAACAGTAATGGCGTATGTAGGTACTTATATGTGATTGCGTGATATGTGACTCACATGTTGTACAGTGTACATGCACACGGATTACCTACTGCAAATTTTTCATGTTAGTTTTCACTATTGTATAGTTTTTATTTATCATCAAAATGTATAATAGCAAAAAAAAAATCCAGTGACATATATGGAACGTCAATGATACGTGAGAGTTTAACCTTTTTACCGAGATGTCCACTCGAAAACTACGGCAAAGCTTTTCCTCTATAATCTAACTGGAAACAAGAGCAGCAATAAAAACTGACCTATCAGAAAAAGCTGTAGGCGTTCACTGGAATCATTTAAATCACAACATGTTCCACCGGTACTCGCATTATTTAATGTTATTTGAGCAAATAACAAAACTTAATTTACAAGACAAGCTGTATTATACTACAGGCTAACTACTTAAGCTGCAGTACTGCAAGTTTGGGAACTAAAATAAACAAATTAACAAAATGTAATGTAGTTTTATAACGATATGTTGTTGCAAAAAACCGGCCAAGTGCGAGTCGGGCTCGCGCACAAAGGGTTCCGTAGCAGCAATTAAATCAACCTATCTCAAAAACTATAAGAGATACTTTGATCAAACCAAAAATCGTTGAAAGAGTTAATTAGCATGCATCACCTCAATTTTTTTTAGAATTTTATACCCCGTAGTTATAAAAATAGAGGGGAGGGGACATACTTTTTACGACTTTGAGAGCTGATATCTCAAAAACCGTTCACTTTAAGAAAAATGATTTTTAGAAAACTTTATATCATTTTAAAAGACCTTTCCATTGATACCCCACACGGGTATGTACATCGAAAAAAAAAATTTCATCCCTCAGTTACATGTATGGGGGGCCCCACCCCCAATTTTTTTTTTTACTATTTAGTGTCATATTTTTGTAGCGGTTCATACAACACATATTCCCATCAAATTTCATCACTGTAGTACTTATAGTTTCCGAGTAAATCGGCTGTGACAGACGGACAGACGGACAGACGGACATGACGAAACTATAAGGGTTCCGTTTTTGCCATTTTGGCTACGGAACCCTAAAAAGGTGTAAAAAGTGTAAAAAGAAAATTTTGACCCTCCATAGAGATTTTGTTGGTCATGTGACTTTTTACTATTAAAAGACAATTCATTTGTAGATTATTGTTTTAAATTAAATTCCACTTGTGCTTACTGTATCCATTTTTGACGGAAAAGTAAAAAATATATAAAATGAGTTACAGTTAAATACCCTCTTCATTTTATGTTATAACTCCAAAGTCATTGTGGCTAGTCCAAACCAACCAAAGTCTACTTAAGGCGCTACCCCATACCGTGTCCACGCGAACTATTTTAATGAAACGATTTAATTAAGAGATTAATTACAGATTCGATCAGCCTCTCTCATTTACAAGGTACTAATGATGTAATTATTTGATACGCGTGATACTAGAATCGGCCTTTAAACACTATTAAGGGGGTGACATCCGATTGCTTTTATTATACAATTTATCATTTTTCACACCGCTCACGTAGGTTACTATATAATTTTTGCTATAATCTTTCAAACGTCAAAGTGTCACAGTATATTTTATTGCTAAAGTGTTAAGGTCGTTAAGATGGAACTAGTTCAGAGCTTGAGGATTTAATTAAGAGATTAATTGAGTGATTTGATCGTGCTCTCATTTATACCGTGCTAATGATAAAATGATGTGATAGACGCGATGTAGAGCTAGCCCTTAATAGCGTTAAAGGTTTAAATCTAAATTTGCGTATTTTAGGGATTATTATTTAAATATCAACATTAAATAATTCAGTAGTGTTAATTTGATTCAAGATAGCTTATACAAATAGTGCTTTTTTTCTTTTTTTTAACAAGTATCTAGATGTCATGTGTAATGGATGACTTTTTGTAAAGTATTTTTATAATTTTACTTTGATCAAATTGATTCATAGCATGTAAGTTTATGTCAGATAGGGGGATTAGCAGTTTACACACCTTTAAATTTAAAGATTATCGTACATATAATGAAATGTAATTATGTGATAGCATTAATCCTTAACTGGCAGAAAAGTAAACATATTTTAAAGATTTCTTATATAAATTAGTTAGTGCCTGAAATTGAAAATAGGTTGGCTATATTTCGACCACTGCTGGTAGATTATAATAATATGCTTGATTGGAGTTGGTATTACGTCATAGTTTTTCTTTACAGTGACTACTTGTATGAATATGATATTATTAAAATACTATAATAATTTAATTACAACATTATATTTATATCCATATTTACCGAGGCCATTGACTGCAAGCATAATCTGTACCCGTAATATTTCCTCAAAATGCTAGTATTTATATCTCATGGTGATTGAACTAGTTAAAGACAGACCACCCCTTAACTATAATTTGCGTAGACGAAAACGTTAGTGAGGTGTTTCATGCCCAATCAGTCAAATCTCTATAAATGCAGTAATTTACATTTACTGTGGTTTTACAAATAATAGCTACGGTGTCCCTATTCACTACTGCATTTTGATCTATGCCACAGTAGTCGGACGTATCGTATATACATAGATGCGTTCATACATATTAAGTATATATTTTACTCTGCATGTGTGTGTTTTAAATAAATCATTAGTAATTTATAATTTTGAATTAAAAAAAAACAAGATAAATAAATAAAAAATACGATTTTTGATATACCCACTCATAATTTTGGGTTTCAGTATAGTGGTAGAATAAATCCACGAATAGGGAGTCGCAAAAAATGTTAGCAACTCAATTTCCACGTAACCTTTAAGTTATCAAGTGGTGATTTTGTAAGTTATCATTATTCCGCGGTTATCTAAATGGCTTAGTTCTTACAGCCAGTGTTTACCCCGGATTCGTATAAATGCATATTCTACATGACTGCGGGCCATGGCGTGTGGTATCTATGTAAATTAGTTGATATCTTGATGCAATGTGTGTTGGTTCAAATATTTTATTCTGCAATTAAATAATTATTTTACGAAATAACAAGCTTTGCCAGCGACACTTAGCGTGTAAAGAAATACAACATTATAAATTAAATGCATAAAATATAGCTACTAAAGTCTGTTTTTTAATCTCAGATACTAAATTGTCAGATTCTGAATGGTTCATCAATAGTCAATTGTACCGCCATCGCCAATAAAACGATACATCACTTAATCGCGGGACAATCGACTGTTGTAGAACCGTTCAGAATCTGTCAATTTAGTATCTGAGATTAAAAAACAGACTTTAGTAGTTTTATGTTATGCCAAAACTTTTACAGCAGCTTTTCCGATACTTACCTAGAAACTTTTTTCATTTTACATCAACAGATTTTCGTGGATAAGCTAATATCCCCAAAACTGTTCTCATATGTATCGGAAGGTATAGCATACCAGTCCTACTCTCCTTTTATAATAGTTCAAGTGTTACGTATACATGTATGTTTGTGTGTTATTTATCGCATGGGTTACTGGGAACTGGAAGGTAGCTAACTGCTTACCATGTTGCCAAATTATGTTGTAGGTTCGTTTTTATTTGCGTTTTAGGTAGGTATATTCGTAATTTTGTTGTATACCAGGAGGGTTACTCTACAGGGTGTTGCAAAATTGGTATACTAAGCCGAAACCTACATGTGCAGCATTTTTTTTCGCGAATTTTCAAATTCTGATTTCAGTTTTAGGCTTAGATATACCATGCTGCACATGTAGGTTTCGGCTTAGTATACCCTTTTTGCAACACCCTGTACGTTGTATACAGGGATAGAGTTGTAGCTCAAGCAGCAGCGCTCCAAAACTTTGTTTTTTATCATGTAGAGTGACCCTTGAGTTACAAGCGCGTGCCGACATTACGGCAAAACACAGGTACGTATTTGCAACAGAATTCCAATCAAATACCATCGCCGTGCCTACGAGAAGGTGCAATTTAAAAGGCTTGTCGGCAACATAGATATGTAATTTTGATACCTCGTTACAACTAACGTGGGGCTTATAATGCCTTCAGTTAAACTGAATGGCTTTAGGCAAATACTTAACTAGTTTAATTTCATCGCTCTTATTAGGTACGTTGGTTATGTGACCATATTCCGCACACAAATATCATGTAGCATCCTAGTCTTCATTTACGGTCAAAAAATAAAATCACATTTTTGATGAAATTAGGTAAGTATTTATTTAAATTACAACCATCATTAGTGCCAAATTCCCTAAAATATTTAAAAGGTTTAGGTTTTTGTTTAAAAAATACAAGCTATCCTTATTATAAACCTTATAAAAAAAACTGAAATGTTTGTTTATCCAGTATCACGGATACTGACCGCCATTTGTTACCAGAATGGACACTTCAGGCCTTGTTAACATAAGAAAGTCGTTTAGCAATTTTTCACGATGCTAATCTTGCTACACAAAGATCGAAGGTCAAGTCTAGAATTTTGAATAATTCTAAGCAATTATTATAATACATCCTTGGAGCGAATAAAACACATTATCACGTAATATGTAAACAGAGCCCTGAAGCATTTCTGAAAGTATCATAGAGATGTTTCCTAATGACAATGAATATATTATAATTATTATGTATATGAAATACTACCCAGTTGTCATCCATAATTCCGAGACGGGGTTTGGCAACTACTTAGCCATATTTTATCAAACTCGGCTGCCGTTTATAGGTTATGCGTTTTTTAGTGTTGAATGTCGGGGTTTTTTAACGTTGGTTAGGTTATGTTTTCGTTTGCGGTTTTTAGAGAACGTTTATCCCCTGGTCAACAACATACTATTTTACAAGTATGGATTTACAAGCGTGGATATTCTATTCTATTCTCTGTGGGGGTGTAAGTACCTGCACCTGGCTCTCTCGAGTGGAACCTTTGTGCATATCCAACGTCTAAACTGCCTAAGCGTGGATAATTTTGCAAAAACTTAAGTGATGCTAGAAACTCCCAAGTCATCAAAGTAGGAACCGACTATATTGTTATGTGTTATGCTTATGTATCAGCAATTTACGTGCATAAAAGCTTACCATATAAGCTTAATATAGTTGCAGGTGTCCAGTATATTATCTGGGAGTTTTAAATAACTAGTCATGATCAGATTTGCAAATGGTTTTGTTCAAAAGCCTTTATAATTCTTGCGGCCGCTTAATAACGTCGTTATAACAAGGAAAATTTAGAGGAAGTAAGGGAAGTTTTTTGTGATACATTTTAAAATATTATACTCAATCTAATCAAGTTCAGCCACAGATGAAAGGGAAAGGGCTTTTTGTGTTAATATAAAAATTGCAAAACTGTTAGCCAAATACAACATACCTCCTAAGGTTCATAGCTACCTAGGTACTTATATTTTTTTATAGTTTTGTAATAAAGCAGATGTGACAGATGTAACCTTAACCAATGTCTATGTAAGTCTAATGTTAGATTAATGATAGTAACTACAAAACCCAGTTTCAATATTTTCTACCCTTGTTTTTACTTGTTGTTGCAGTCTTATGGCACTCCAGAGGTGCAGAGGGTTTCCACCTATTCCGCCACTTCCACCTATCTTTGGCTGTACTTTCGGCCTCGCTCCAACTAAGCCCAGAATGTTTATACTTAAATTTACCTAAATATTTTAAACTAAGTGTGAGTAAATAAAGGTATAAATGTCCCGGACATTCCCCACGCAGAATTATTATCTTTTATGTGTAAATGTTGTGAATTTACATAACTATTCGAACATACAATCTTAAACGTGTAGATAATGTTATTTATTATGACCATTTAAATCGATAATGAATATGAATAGTGTGTTTAACGAATACAATATAATATCCTTTCTTGTTTTAGGTCGATTTAGGCGCAATTTATTAGCGTACAAAGCGTACATAATATATTTTTTAAGCTTTGGAATTTCTAGAAAACTATTGTAACTACCATCATACTTATTAATTACCGTATTAAAACGGTTCTATAATAAAGTCATAAAAATTCTTTAAATTTCAATAACCTTATGATACGTAGTTATGAGAAGACTATTTTAAATATTTTTTATTTTACTTCCTAAATCTTTTTTTTTATTAAATTATTTAATTTTGTCCCACTACTGGAAGATGGCAAAGATCTCTCTCTGGATCTTTTCCATCCATACCTGTCAATGCAATAGCCTCCCCATTTCTAAATCAAAGAGCCTGATTCACAATATCTGGATAATGGCTACCTGTGGGATACATACATGCTGTCAATGTCTAAAATAAAAATAAAACAGAGAGTGACATCATGATTTATACCCCACAGGTAGCCCTTATCCAGACATTGTGAAACAGGCCCTTAATGTTCAGAAAACAGCAAACGACATAAACAGCTAATACACAAGAAGCCCGTTATACCAATCTAGCCGTCCCTATCACACCACCAGGATGGAATCTAGTACCACGTGATATGTGCGCGCATTACTCCACTGTGAGCAAGATGGTAATGCGAAAGTCGTGATCCTACCGACCGGACCACCATGCTTCTGGTCATTGCGAATGAGCGACGCAGCCTTTGCCAAAGAATTCTTATATAAAATGAGGTAGACTGCAGTGGGGACTATGCTACAGCTATGGAAAGAGGTGTGCCTCTGAAAGATCGCATCCGCTACGAAGTGATCCGACAGAGAACTAAAGTCAACGGAATAGCTCACCGAGTTGGACTAGTAACATACACGCACTCACGCCTTGTACTAATGTACTCCCTTGCGGGGTAGGCAGAGGTGCATTGCTGCACCCACTTTTCGCCAGAGTGTTATGTTAGTCCCAATGTAATAGGGGGCGGGCCTATTGCCATTTTACGGGCACATCCAAGACCTGAGAACAAATATCTGTGTTTAAACAAATATCTGCCCCAGCCGGGAATCGAACCCGGGACCATCGGCTCAGTAGTCAGGGTCACTAACCACTACGCCATTCGGTCGTCGTAGTAACATCTGCCAAATAACCAAATCGGATGGATGTTGTAGGGAAGCTCCCAAACGGCTGAACCGATTTCTTATTGGGTCGTCCTAGGTAACGTTACCCCAAGTGTTCTTAGCCATGTTTTATTAAAAAAGGCTTAGCTGTTCAAAATTCATGCTAATGTTTAATTTAGGGTTTTTTAAACGTTAGTTAGGTTATTGATTTGCTTAGTAAACCCCGTCTACTTCAGTTTGTAATAGTAGTCTTTGGTGGTCGCACGTGAAATACCAGCTCCCTCAATACTGGCTACTTGAAATATTTGGCATTTTGCGTCTGAGGTCCTTGCTTTAGTGCCCTCTTAGTGGCAGAATTGTATCATGGTATGCTTGTGTAAGTTGACATTGGTAAGTTTTATGCTTCTTAGATTATGGTTATTTAAGTAGGTATACTGTTATTTATATTATAAACGCGATAGTTTATAAATATGGATGGGTCTTTGTTACTACTCTTAGGCTCTGTTATACAGGGTGATCGAAAATTATTTTAACTCAGATATGGTTGACTTTCGGATAATGCATTATAGAGTTTAATCGACTGAAAATGCCTTCGTCTATAAACCATTTGAAGGAATACATCGACTTCCCAATCAACCTGTATAAACAACACAGTTTATTAATTACTTACATAAGAAAATACCGCTTTTACAGTAAAAAAACACTGGTCAGTCTGGGCACCTGATTGATTAGTATCAACAATAACACTCGTGTAATAAGGGCACGCGCTACTGGGAGTGTGACCTATAATTATTTATACATTTTATACCGCTAGTATACACATACCTTCAGGCTTCTATGGTGTAGCCCATAGCTTAATACAAAATTGGGATACTATAATCATGTGTAAAGGGTATTTTTATTTATAGGTTATAATAAAAAAACACGTAAAAATAATGCAGGTTTGTTTCTTTTTTAAAGTAAATAGCACACTTAAAGATTTCAGGTTACTTAGTTTCCCTGCAGGGCCTTAACTTTCCTTCCTTTAAAACGAGGGAAACCTTCTGTAGTATATAATATAATATCTATTAGCTTTGAATAAATACCAAGCTGGAAGTCAACAAAAAATGTAACCTGAAATTGAAATGGTTACATTAAACACTCTAATGACGACACCGAGCTTGAAGTACAGGTGGCCTCGGAAAAGTGTGCCAGGATGGCGGATGTACTTTTCTGACTAGCTTAATAATCCTACTCCTACTAATAGGTATTATAAAGGTGAAAGTTTGTGTGTATGTGTATGAATGTTTATTATTTCTTCACGTAAAAACGGCGGAACCGAACTAAATAAATTTAGTATGGAGTTCTGACACCCTGGATTAATACATAGCCTTTTTAAGGCGAAGCAAAGATCGCGGGATCAGCTAGTAAGTATTGAAGATATTTCGTAACTTTTTGTAACTTATCGTACCTCTCGTGAAAAAATATGTACCTTCTCCTTTAGGAAGATATTCACAAAATTAGGTACACCCAGTATGCCATCCAGTCGTCATCAGCTCGGCAAATACGCCAATTTTTTTTTTTGTTGACTGTACCTACAACGAGTACATTAAGTGTAGCAATAACGTTTGTAAGATAATGTACTCTGTAGTTGTTAGAACCAATACTTACTGTTACTTATATTAAGTACTTATTTGTTTTTTTCACCATAATTATTTGCGGATTGAAAGCAGGTAAGTAGGTACTTGCTAGTCCCAACAATTCATTAGCTGATGCATATTATACATGCTGCTGCATTTAATAAGGCAAAAGTGTTCGAACCATAATATATCCTTATTCAAACTTCATTATTATTAACTTTAGCTCTATAAAATTTAAAAATACGAAAAAAAAAGAATTTCCAAAATAATTGAGTTTCTTTACGTGACTTTTTAAATGAATATACTGTTGAGGTAGATACAGGATTATTTGAAATTTTCCCCGCTAACCTCAAACTCTAGAGCTGTGTTCTCTGTCGGCAAACTACACTCACGGGCAATGAAAAAGTTCTACTCACCAAATTGCGACACCAAAGAACCCCAATTTTTTCAAAGATTTAATTTGAAAAAAATTTTACCAAATATCTGTAATAGTCTGTAAAATCCTGATGCTCTGATATATGTACTTTAAAACTTTAATGTTGCAGAAGGCGTTATTAAGCTAGCCTTTACCGTTTAGGAGTAATTTGGGGTTTTCTCAGTGGAACCTTTTCATTGCCCGTTTCAAAATTGCTAAGAGTGCGTGTAAAACTAGCAAACTGTAAACAATCGGGATACTAAACCGATACGTCGCTAATGTTGTGAGTTTCAGAAAGGATTAAAGTTAATATCGTCATTAAATTATGTAGTTATATCTCTTTTCGTCCGTATACTATTGTTCATTGTTCCTAGTATAGAAGTAATCTTTGTATGTTTTAATATTTGTGATGACCAATAAATATATCTTATTCTCTTCTATTCTATACTGTCAAAACGAGACAGCAATACATTTAAAGTCGACATAAGCGTAAAGTTCCTTTCTGCAACTCAGCGCGAAAAGTTTTCCTACTGGAGACGTAGTCTAAGACGTTATAATAGACGTTATAGTTACAGCGACATCCAGGTATTTTACGCACGACGCTGGCAGTTATCGCCTTAAGACGCACGCTACACCATAGAGCTATCAATTCAGCCTATTTATATCTGATTATTATATTCTTGAACGCTATTTACTGAACATAATCTAGATTATTAGCCACTAACGTCACCTGCCTGTCTGATAAGTGAAAAGTGATCGTTTTCTTTGCAGTTTGTCTATTTACCTACGTAGGTTAAAGCCGTATTTTATTACTTATTTCAAATACAGCATTAATGTCGGCATTTTATATTTTAATACAAACATCCAAGAGTAGATGTGGAACATTCGTTCTAAACCAAATATTTAGGTTTATTTTAATATCTGTTCCTGCTGGAACTCAAACTCAGATCTTCGCAAATTAACCAGGCTTAAAATAAGCAAATAAATACAAAATAAAGCAAATGTTAACTGTAACTTCCTATGGCCCGCATGAAAACTAACGTTAAAAACCGCCGACATTAAACCCTAAAAGTCGTATAACTTTTAAATGATTGTACCGATTTTCATAGCTAAGAAAACTCGAGGAAACATTACCTACATCTCTAAAAAACAAAACAAATATCGATTCAGCCTTTTGAAACCTACGCTTCCACAGACAAATACACAGACACGTTACACTTATAACACCACTTTTTACTGACAAATGTTAAAAACAAAATAGAGACGTCAAAAAAGTCTACCTACAGATCTGTGCTACCTGCCCATTGAGCCTCTACCATGAATTTCAAGAATCCCAAGTCTAGCAGTTCATGCAATTCTCCGGCCAATAATACCCTATTCGCGGGTATCCGGTATCTATGCATCTTACGCACGGATGGCACGTGTCGCCCAGGGACGCACATAATAACCACCGAGCGATTATTTATTGCCCCTCTGATCTCGGAATTAGTACCGTTCTGCACTGGTTTAAGTGGGCGCTGCCTTATTCTGCGGCTGAAAACTAGAAGCTTCAAAATTATATATTGCAGTTTTGTGGTTTAAATAGCGCTGGCAGCTCAATTGGGTAAGCGCCCGTTTCTCACGCCGTAGATGCGGGTTGGATTACCGACCCTGATATGAACCAATGAAATCTTTGCAATTTATGTACAATGCATAAAATTTCTCTTACGGTGAAGGAAAACACAGTGATGCATAAATGGTTTTTAGCTTATCCATCTTAAAATTTAATAATAAATTAAAGAGCTCACGTTTATCAACCTACATATCAAACTTGTTTTCGAAGCTTATGATTTGTTATCAATCTTAATGTACGCCGAAAGAGCGAAGTTAAAAAGTGAGAAGAAGTAAATTTGAAGAAGATCTACGGCCACAAAATGTTGACCACACAGTTATTATTATGGCTTCTGGCTCCTTATTCATTTCTAGAACAGATTTCGTTCACATCTTCAACTTTGAGGAAATCTACTAGACCTTAAATCCAGAATAAGCCGCTCTCACAATCGTAGGGCCGCATCTTTCGCCGCTGGCCTCGCAGGAACAAAGGGTCGAAGGATTGCATCGTAAAGGAAATGCCCTTCCAACGATCACCTCTCATCTGCGTATTCTAGAACATTCGAAATAGTTATTGACATTGGTTACGATCCTGATAGGTGGTGACTTGTGTGTTGGATCGTAGTTTGTTAAATGTAGACACGGTTTCAAGTTTATGTTATGTATGGTACAGTTTGCAGGCAGATAATTATAGTGGTAACTGTTTGTTCCATCTCTCACCTTTCTTTATGTAGCCATTTCAGTGTCCCACTGCTGGGCAAAGGCCTCCCCATGTTTACTCCACACGTCTCTATTGTCGACCACCTGACGCCAATCCGGCAAAAATCTGTCCAGGTCGTCCCGTCATCTCTCACCTACTACGTCGTAAAATAGTAGTAGCTAGGTATTTTTGTTGAACCTGACCGGTATCTTTCTACATCTCAAAAGGCATCGACCTGTTTACTAAAATGGAATAATAATGTAGAAAACAATTTCACTTACGCGTTTAACAATTCTGTATACGTATTAAGCGAGACAATTAATAATTACGCTAGTTTTTATCAATTGTAATGTAACGGCTTAAACTGGATTGTTCTAGTGTTTCACAACTTGTCCTGTTCTGCCAAAACATTATAATGCTAATGGAGGAATTCAAGATGGCGTCCGCATCAGCTGTCACTTTGACAGCTGACTGTATGTTTCGGTCATGGAAGTAATAATACAACAGGAATGCGCACTCACCAAAATGATGCAAACAAAAATAGACCTAACGAATTCACCTTAAGATTTATATTTGAAGTGAAAGAGGCCGCGAGCCGATAGAGAGGGTTACCACAGAGCCCTTCCTCTCTTTCTAACAATTGCCAGGATTTAGTTGTGTATTTTTAGTAGATTTTGTACGAAGAGAGCTATGCAAAAAAAATATTAAATTAACTCATAGACTACTGTATATCATATCATTTTCAAAAACAAATTTATAATAAATCATTATAGACATGTAATTTTAATGAAATATTTGGTATTTGTATAAATAATAATTTCATAAAAAATATTGGTAGTTTTTCTAAATACTTTACGACAAGACCGAAGTTGTCAAGATGACGGATGACGTTTATACTGTTGTGAGAGACGTTATGGTTTAGGGTGACCATTCATTCGTACTTTTGAATCACTTTCCATTAATTAGGACCTGTTTCATTCAACTTTTTGTTTTATTTTATACATAAGTATCATTAGGTATTATTGTGGATGTTATCTTATAAGGCTGGTGAAGAGTTATGAGCTGTTGATTTTTTGTGTCATAGATATGAGTAAGTATTATAATTTATCAAGCTAAAAACCGGTGGAAGCACTTAGGTTGAGATATTTTTTTTGAAATCTTATGATTTTCATCAACTATGTGTGACTATGTAAACGGAACACCCACAGAGTAAACACGTTTTAGGTAGGTACATAGTTGCGTTTAATGTTAACCTGTTTTGACACTTTTTTGTCAACACTACACCCAACTTAATTTTATTTTTAAAATTATATTTTCCCAAATTTCAGCTTTCCTTCCAATGAAGAAACATAGCAAAGCGGGTTCCAAGTAGTATATAGTTAATTCCCACAAATTTTCACAATGTCAACACAGTGTTTACCTACTCAATTGTCATATCACCAAAATATATTCGTACCTACATTGCAATCGAATTATTCGAATAATAGGTGACTTTGAGACCATTGACACCTATTCGTGACATGATAGATTAGAAGTGATGTCTCATGAATTACCAAAAATTATGGTCACCAAAAATAGAAAGAGATGGAGGGCTCCGTGCTGACTATCTCTGTCGGCTCGTTTTTTTGGTGCAGTGCGCATTCCTGTTGTATTATTACTTCCATGGTTTCGGTTGCGTATGCGTACGATTATGATCTCGAACTTCCTCGTGCCGGTTTAAAAATGGAATTCGATCAGATTACCTACGTATGTCTTGTATATTGACCTCTAATCATTTTTTGCTAGAAATTATAGAAGAGGATTAGTAACGGATCGTGCTATTGTTCTCTCATAAGGAATTTGTAATAAGTAGGTATATGTATATTGTTAATATTTGCAATAAATTTAATTTAAATCATCACCTGTATCTACACTACATTCTGTTCTACATTCGTTTTGTCTAAATCAATCTAAATTCATATTCTAGTCCATCATCTGCACTGGAAGATTTACTCCAGGCACACTCCACGCCAACCAGATGCTATCAAAGTTGATTCTTTTTGGCCTGGATAAATTCACACTAACATTCACGATACTGACACCCAAGAAAAATAATATCTACACATAATAATTCTTTTTAGCGATATTAGCGATTTATCATCATAATTAAAGTCAAATTTCCTATTACCTTTATTCAAACAGTCCCTTATTAAAATAAGAAAGGAGAGCGTCCCGCACGACCAACAGAAGCATTCCGATATTACCATTCGGACCGTCTTGTTGGACAATAAATAGCGATTGCCGATACTTTATTGTGTAATCGCTGATAGAGGGCAATCAGAAGGCCGCTTCAGGAATCAAGGCCTACAAAGACAAACTATTTATTTTAATAGACATTTATTAAGTTGGATCCGGATGGGCGCATGGTACCTATGTTCGAGAAAGTACTTATTAGGGCATGTTTTTCTGTATCAGAAAGAATATTATATATTAGAATGTTAATATAATATTAGAATGTTACTTTTGGGCACACCCGGATTCAAAATCGACATAAATGTGACCAAAATTTAAACATTTATCAGCGTCACTAGGTACTTCTGCTACCATAGAACAACGGGCAATTATATCTACAAGGAAGAACTCTTATGTCCAGCAGTGGAAAGGCTGATGATAATGAAAACTCGGACTCCATAGACCGAGGTGACCAACACAGCCTGCGCGTTCGTTTTAGTGGCAACCGCCCTTCCCTGGGGGTCACACTTACAAAAAGGGAGAGCGCTGAGATAACCTCAACTCTATCTCGTGGTATTCATGGCGATTGCATGACAACTCTCATCCGTTCGTTTTTCACGATATACACTCACGGGCAATGAAAAAGTTCCACTCACAAAATGCCGACACCAAACGAACCCAATTTTTTCCATACATTTAATTCAACATTTGATTAAAAAAATGTTTGTGTTGGTAATATCCTGATGCTTATTTTAATGTACTTCAATGTTGCAGAATACGGCATTAAGCTAGCCTTTTCCATTTATGAGTAATTTGGTGTTTTTCTCATTGGAACCTTTTCATTGCCCGTGAGTGTATATAAACCCTTCTGTATGATATCTGCGCACACACAGCGAAGCTCAGATTATCTGCGTCATGCGCAGGCGTGCGATGCGTATCACCAACCCCATTCACTTATACAAAGAGAGAAATTAATGTCGCCACTAGAAGAATACTAGGTACTGTACAGGTATGCAGTGTGATAATCTGACTAAATTTAACACTTGGACTGAAGTCTGAAGAAGTGGAATTTCTCAATTGATATCTATTTAATTTTGTGGACTTGTAGAACGAAGATGAAATAAGTATAATAAACTTGAAATTAAAGAATAAGTTTATCAAAACAGATTTGTGCTGAAAAAAAAGCTTTTGTATCTAGTTTTATTTAAAACAGCTAGATCAAACAGAATGAATAAACCGCGTTTGGAAAACAAATTAACCTTTCATGTCACATAAACTGAAGTACCATTTACCGATCGCACCTCTTCAATATATTTGCCATAAAATTTATACGCGTCCCTTGCAAAAACGCGCTAAATACATTACAATTGCCCAGTATTACTTGCCTTTAATCCATGTAAGATGTTATCTCAGTCTTCGATTGCATCGATCGAACAAATAGGATCACGCGTCGATACAAAATAAATTGATCGTATTCACGCTCCTGCAATTTTTATTGCATCTCAGCTTTTTTGTTCGGTAAGTCTCCACCTATTTGTTTTGTAGGACGGTAAAGGGTTATCTGTAGACATTGGGTTTCGACTTATTTGGATGTGTGTTTATTTAATTTTATAGATCTTGTATGTAGTTAATTGCATTTAAATTAAACAAAACATAAGTAAATGGCAAGTCTGAAAAGAGTGAACGAAGCTTGCGTTTGTTTTACGAGACTAGAAAAAAAAAGAAATACCTAATAAGAAATAAGAAATTACTAAGTTTAGATCACTTGATTACGGAGCACGGGGGTGCGTGCTAGTTTGAAATCCTATTAGCCAACTTGCAGACTTTAAGAGCTAAGTAACCGTAATTAATGATTTATATTTTGAGTAACCAATTTTGAAGTAATGATGGTAAGGGCCTGTTTTACAATGTCTGGATGGGCTACGTGTGGGGTAAAATACTTGCTGTTACTGTCTAAAACATAATTGCAGATAGCATGTTCTATATCAAGTAGCCATTATGCAGAAATTGTGAAACCGGCCCTAAATGAATAATGCTCACTGCAAGAATTCCCTAAGTGTGACCGAGGCTTTAGTTTCGACAGCAAACACAACACATAATAACTTCATCAAGCACAGACAGAGCGCAGAAGACGCAGGGACTCCACAATAAGCATTGTTTCCTCCCATTCTGTTGGTATTGGGTTCGAAGTTTTGCTGGACGTGATGCCACTTGCAACTGTAAGGTACAGTCGGTGAAAACTCTTGTTAACTACATAATAATAATATTATATTATAATAGGTTTTAGGTATAGGTTAGGTTTAGGTTACTTACCTTACCCCAATAGGTTTTTAATATATCTATGCATAATATTTGTATTCATTAAATTTCTTGGCTAAGCGCTATTTTGCGTTATTTTTACATAATATATAGATTTGTAGTATAAAACAAAGTAGCTTCCCGCAGTTTGTCCCTATACCTATTTATTCATTCAATCAAATATTTAACATGAAGTATTATGTAAATATTATACCTTTACCTAAATTTAACTTCATTTACCTACCTAAATATTTCACAACAACTTTATTGAACCGGAAAATTTCGATATTATTTTCAGTCCCTACCCGCTTTCCAACTGGCCACTCGATATCAAGATCTAAGATAGGTTTTCTTTACAACCCTATGAATACAATTAAACAATACAATTCCTTCAACAAAGCTCAGAGCCCACGACTTAACGACCAAATACGGGGGAGCAGAGCTGCATCCAGGGTCTCAGATGCCTCTCAAAATATTGGTGTAGGAATTTTGTAATTTCTATTAGGTAATCAATTTATTATTTAAATAAAACAGATAGCTCTAAAACTAATTAACCTAGTACCTATAAATGTAATAATATTATAAAACTACCTTAATAAGATTATATTAATTTAAAAATATTATATTTATGCGACTTACGAATTAGGTAATTATTTCTTAAGTACCATAATCTCATCTTGAAAATATCTAAATTAACCAGTTGAATACCATTAAATCAGACACAATACAAATCTATTGTTTTTCGCCACGATATCGCGACTACGCGACGCAAAACTAGATCATTTTTGCAATTAAACAGTATAGTTTAATATGTCAGATCTATATCAATATATTTTCATATAGGTAGGTATTCATCGTACATTATTATTTAAATAAATATCTGGACAGTGTACAGCCGACCCCTGTTACCGACCCGTAGAATACGCACACCCAATATTTCGACGCAGCAGACAATTTTCAAAACCATTGTGCCTATGTAATTGGGCTCTAAGGAAATGCCCGTTTAAGGAACGAAATAATTGAGTATTCATAGACCCATAGGTTCTAATTGACAGAGCGATGTGACTTTGCCTCAGCGTCCAAGTGTGAAGATGCAACATTCAAGCCTCTTAGGGTGCTTTTCCACCAGAGATGTGCTATGCTACGATGCTATGGATGCGTTTGATATCCACCAATCATAATTATTGGTGCACATAGCTTAGCACTGGTGGAAACGGATTCAACTAAGATATGTTTTTTGTATGGAATGATGCGTGCTATGGATGTGTGCTATGGATATGTGCTATGGACCATCGCGAGTGGTGTAGCTATGTATGTGCAGAGCAGACCTACAGTATGCCCGCGTTTCTCGCACAGCTACTTTGCGGCGGCGCATCTTCGTAGCGCATCTTCCTCGCACAGCTACCTAGCGTAGTATTGGTGGAAACGGTCACATATTTTCGTAGCGTAGATATCACATCTTCGCAGCATAGCTGCATAGCACATCTCTGGTGGAAAAGCACCCTTATGGCGGGGCGAACTTAGATTTACAATATACGATGAAGTTGGTGGTTCAAATACAAAAACAAAGCATAAAACTATCCAAAAGTTGTTTAGTGTCGGACCGTTTTAAGATCAACCTATTGACAACCATTGTACCAATGAATGAAGTCACAAATCTTCTAACCGAACTTATTCAAAAATGGAGTTTAGCGGTGGAAGTGGGGTGTCATTTTTCGAAACGTTTCTTTTGCATTGACACTCCATTTTATTCGTATATTGTTAGTCTAAGGGGGCGAAGATCGTAGACTCCATAGATAATGGACGTTGGACTGTTGATGCGCAGATTAGAATATCTCAATTGGGACGACTTTGCATTTGTTGGATGTAAAGGAAACTGTTAGTCTGTGTGACTTCGATCCCGTTTATACAGCTATGGAAATTTTCTGAATGCAAAGATGGGAAGTGAATGTATAATGGCTTACGAAATTGCAAAAATACACCTAAAACGGCATATGCTATACCTTAAAGATTGTTGAAGTGTGTGATTTTAAGATAATTTCTTATACTGGCAGCTATATAAACCTCCTTTCATATTTAAGTAGCTACCTAAGAAGACGATGACCTACAAATACGTTTATAACTAATTTGAAAGGAAACCTTTTGAACTCGATTATAATTCAACAGGATAAGCATAACGGAACGTCGCTGCAGCAGTCTAACCATTAATATAAAATAGATGCCCCATAATTACATTGAAATTTTTGTTTAGAAAAAACAGATACAATTAATTGGAAATGTTACGCCGCGCACAGGTCAGGTCGCTCCAGTGGCGGATTTACAAATTTGCCGCCCGTAGGCCATTCAATTTTTGCCGCCCCTACTGACTTCTGAAATTCAATTTGTTAGTTTAATCCCGTTATTAGTATGATTGTGAACTTAATGATGTGGATATTTCTATGTCTATCTGTCACCAACTTCAAATGTTTCATCAAATCTTATTTAAGGTTCCGTACCTCAAAATATCGTCATTTTTCCCCGCAATATAGCCCGATTTAACCGTTTCAGACAGTTTTGTGGGTGTTTTTTCAAGACCCGTGTTAATGTGAATAAGCCCGTGTCTCTGGAAGCCCTTAAGGACAACATTCGACACGAGGGCGAGAATCTCTCGCCCGAAGGTCTCGCTGAATTGATGAGAAATGCCATAAAAGGAGCCCGTAGGGCAATCAATTGTGACAGCGCCCATTTGGCCAATATCATCTTCTAGACTTTACCAATAAAATTTTAAATGTTCAAATAAACATAGTTAATAAAAAAACAGAATCGAAGTTTTTCATTTAGAAAAAATTATAGCCAATCAAGATAGGATGACTTCTTTTGATCCACCTTGTACAAATGTACGGCATCGACAAACTGGTAAAATAAATTAATGAAAAAAAAATGTTACCTTCCATACATGTAAAATGGGGATGATTTTTTTCGTTGGTGTAAGGTATTGTACAGGTCTTTCAAAAATATCAAAGGTCTTATCCAACCATTTTTTTATTCAGTAACTGGTTTGCGAAATATTAAGCTTCAAACTGCGAATTCTTGGTAGACTCAAGTGACTGTTTGGTCCAAAAATATCACTGATGTACCTACTTAGTACATATGACAAAATTCCACACAACTACCATTACAGCCGTTTCCAGTTTCTCCAAATTCGAAAGTATTCCCGCCGCTTCTTGTCGCGTTACAGGCTTTTTAGTAATATTATATTTGATTGATTTCAAAGAATATGCATGCCAAGAATCTCTTTAACTATTACATGCTTCTTTTCTGGCTGACCATCGTCTCAAATTCACTCTATTCCGGGTTTTGCCTTTCCCGATTTCACTCATTTATTTAAGCCAGCGTTGTGTCGAGTTTACAAAAAATTCCTGTAGCAGCATGAAAAAGCGTCAATCTTGGCTAGTTTAAGACGTGACATAAGTTATGCATCGCGCTCACTCACATCGCGCAGCCTCAAGAGCGAGCGGGACGACGTAGAACTTTTGTCACGACTTAAATGCGCCCCGTACTAGCCCTTCTGAGCATGATTCAGCAGCCACAGTTGCCACTAAATTCAAAGAATATAGGTACATACTGATTATATGACAGTGCGTTTATTTATATGTAGATTGTGTACACGTAAATTTATATTAAAAAAATCTTTAAAATAAAAAATGCTAAATTTGCCGCCCCTCTAAATCTGCCGCCCTAGGCACTGGCCTTTTTGGCCTATAGGTAAATCCGCCACTGGGTCGCTCGGAAGGTTGGTAGAGACCGAGCCATTATGTAGCGTGAAAAGTCAACAATTTAATTTAAACTTGAAAAAAACTAAAAACGTGCGTCTACATCTCAACTTAACTGTGCAGGCCCAATAGTGTGTGTGATAGATCAATGAATCATCTCCCAAATGAATAGAAAGTGAGTCAATTTTTATTGTCACGATCACAGTTTCGATTCAAACCTATTCTCAGTGATAGAATTTGCATATAGTGAATCAATACTATGGCTTCCCCTTTAGGGATTAATATCGTGAGTATACAGGGTGTCTGTCCCTGGATACTAAGGTAGAACAAAACTCCTATAATGTGGCTTACTGTTAGATTAATATAAGAAAATAAATATATAGGCTCACGTAGTCACGTCGAAGTTCGGCGTGGGGGCCCACTCGAAGAAGCAATCCGAACAAATGTTCACTGCACTCACAAAATTCACTTGTCTGTTTATAATATAGTAAACAAATACATATATTATAATGCCTAATGGCAACTGGTGATATTTAACCGATATTTCCCAAATTTGAATTCCGATAATCGCGACCGCGCCTTTCAACGGCAGAACCACACCAGGTTATCTAACCGACCAGGGATTGGTTAATCAATTACATGATTTACATGTCATCTCCATATAAAATTCTTGACAGATGTGTCAAAAGTCAACCACTAATAGGGTAAAACACCCAGTAACTGACCATGTGCCAGTAACTGACCACCTTCGTCTTCAACTCCAATAAATAAGAAATATAGCCAAGCAGGGCCATCTAGTGAACATCCAGTCTGTTTTGTGGTTCATTGAGAGCATTACTGATACAAAAGATTTTGCCAGCCGCCAACAGATGGATAGTGAGCGATCGAAAAAGTTCAGTTGGCGCGCGAAGCGAGTAAATTGCAGTTGTGACTAACGTATTTGTTAAGGTAAGTGAATTTTTTGATCGTAAATTTTACCATTAAAAAAATTGAAATCAATGAAAGAAAAAATTATACCATATAGATTTAATTATAAAGATTTCGTTTTTGATAAGATTCAGCTTGTTATTTCCCGTTTGATTGTTTTTAAAGGGGTGGACAGTTACTGGACGACAAAACAGCGATTTTCCAATAACTGACCACCTATGTCGGTTATTGGGATTTTTGGTTCAAGCTGAATTTAGGCAAAATAAGAACGTAATATTAAAGCTCATATGTGCCATTTTCTTGTGTCAAAATATGAGCATTCTATCTTCACTCCTTCCATTTACTGACATAGGTGGTCAGTTATTGGGTAAATTGGTGGTCAGTTACTGGTATTATTATATATGACATATTTTTACAGCTTTCAGCGAGATAAAGAAGCGCCAAGATAGCAAAAAAGTATAGAAAACGCAATTCCACTTGTCTGAGACAAACTAGGATCAACAAGACATTCCAAAATAATTCAGGGTGACATGCAAGCACTTTTTTAAAATATAGGGAATTCAAACACAAAGTCCAAGTTTGTTCCAGATTCGGTATTAGCTGATGAGGCAGATAAAAACGCTAGTGGGGCATACTATCAGCCTAGGATTATGTGGATTCTCCAGGATAAAGACAGATGTCAGCATTTTTCCTTAAAGATAATCCTTGGAGCAGTCCCTTCAAGAATGCAAGACCAGGAGACAAATGGCTTTCACCATCTCACTCTATGAAAAGATACTCAAATGCTATCTTCAGAACAGCTGAAGGCGTACCTAACCAATGACAGGGCTTGTGAACCAGATGAAATAGGTTCCCCGAACACAAAAGCACTTGGCGAACAAGACCTCAATGACGCTATTAATGACCCAACCCGAATATACGTTACCGACGAAACGCGCCTCCACATTTGTCCAAAGACAGGCAAAGCCACTTCAGCAAAATAGGAAAAAGAAAGCATCACTACAATGCTAGCACCCTCAGCCGGTGCACCAACACGCCCTTCAATGGCATTATGAACGGCCAACGGATTTCAAACAGAACGGTAAAATTGTCTCTCAAGAAATGGGGCATTCTTCTATAAGTTGTTACCACGACCAACACCCCAGCCATTTGGAACCGATACCACAACTATCCTGAATCCACGAGCAACGCTATACCATCATTGGCGGACACATTAGTCCAGCAGCGGAAAAAGCAGAAAGTACAGCGATGTTCTGCTTCAGTGACACCTCTTCAACGAGACAAAGGTTCCCTGTCCCCCTTGCAGAAATGACTACTCCTGTCTTAGGCCAAATACTTACCTACGAAAGCACGTTTCAACAGCATCATAAATATTTTAGTTGAATCCTCAACAAAGTCATTGAAATCCCGTTGCATCCATCTTTGTATCCTGAAAAACTAAACCCCAATATCTGATTCGGTCATACAAGGGCTAGCCTCAATGACGCTTTCAGCTGCACTGAAAGTCTTTGGGTGGGGTTTCAGCAATAATGAAAACCATCTGTTTCTGGTCCTACATCCCTGAAAGGACCGGCGAGAAAGGGCCTACTTTTCCGGCGGGGAATTTATGTTTTCCCAGGCCCACAATACAATGATTCGCCACGATTCCTCCTCATCAGTTGATACCGAATATGGGAAAGACCCGCTTTAGCGCATGGATTCGCTACTTTATATTTAAGAAAATCTCGTTTCTGGCACCATGAATGCTTCATGGGCCTGTCCCACTGATCCTGGCTTATTCCGGACAAACAAAATCGCCCTTTCTATGACTTATCTGAAGGTACTATATTGGGGCCTCTTAATCTCCTCCCTGAAAGCTGTAAATTTAAAATGCGTGTTCATTATGTGCATGTGTGTTTATTCCTTTGTTTTAAGTATTTAATAAAAATGCAATAACATGTGTTTTTAATAAATAAATGGTTGATTATTGGGATAAAATATGATTTAAATTATACATTAAGCTGATGAATTAATTTAATGAACTTTTCATTTAAGAAACCTTGAGCAAAAGTGATGTGTCACACATTAAAAGAGACCAGAGGATCGGTACTATTACATGAAGTAATCAAATAAATAAATAATAATAAGGTTTAATGATGATTCAATTTTTAAACCATTTTAAATTGGTGGTCAGTTACTGGCATTGAGTGTGGTCAGTTACTAGGTTTTAGTGGTCAGTTACTGGGAAAATCACTACTTTTTTTTAAAAAAAATATATAAAAAAATGAGTAGCTTCTACATGTTTGCTATTTACTCAGGAATATAGCTCTGTTATTCTAGTTTTTAAAACAAAAATCGGATTTAATAAGCGATAACAATTGAGCCCGCTACACACAAATTACTGGAACAACTCCCTTAAGGTGGTCAGTTACTGGGTGTTTTGCCCTACCAGGTTATGCTCTAACCGACAATGTAGAAATTGGCACTTCAGCCGGGTACTGAGGTGTAATATAACATGTTACGCAGCGAGCATTCGTGCAGTCAGTAGGTACGTAGTGTTACGTGGAAACCAGTAAGTGTAATCATAGAAATAGAAATGCGACTCGCTCCCCACAGACAAACCAATATGTACTTGGTTTTTGGGGATGTATTAGGTTAAGCTTATTTGTGGAATAAATATATTTATTCATTTATTCAGTGAGATTTTAGATCACAGCGTTGCTTGACATGATCGCTGGGAATGTTACATTACAGTCCGTAACGTTGGTAAGTACCCATCTATATACCTAATAGTATTTCCTATCCTATCATTCAGTTTCAGTCCACTCATACTACTCAAAGAGCGCATCCGTACAGCGTTTACTCTACATTCATGATTCTGCCATGTAAGTAATATATTTAAAAAAACTAAAGTTTTCAATTGTTAGGAAAAATATAAATAGCTTCTACGTTTATGTTTCTCTACCTTGAATCCACATAATAATACACTCACGGGCAATGAAAAGTTTCCACTGAGAAAAGCAGCAAATTACTCCTAAACAGAAAAGGCTAGCTTTATGACGCCTTCTGCAACATTGGAGTACATAATATAATAGAGCATCAGGATATTACCAACTTAAAATAATATTACAACAATAAAATTTTGTTCGAATTTTAAATTAGAAGTTTGAAAAAATTGGGGTCTTTTGGTGTCGGCATTTTGTGAGTGCAACTTTTTCATTGTCCGTGAGTGTAATAACTTTATGCAATATGTACACAACTCGCGCTTGACCACTTTTTAAATGTATTCTCACTTTCAGCAGTAACATCTTAATGTCTCTATAATTGTTACGGTATCATTATAACTGCGGCATTTTATAGCCATCATAAAAGTATGTTAATATTTACCGCAAAAAGTAGCTTTCAACCAGTCAATTGATGTCATTTGTGAAGTTAATGGCGTGTGCACACGCCCTTACTAAAAGCATTTGAATTATGTATTTATTTACTTTATAATCCCATTAAACTGCCCTTTATTTATAATATAAATTACAAGAAAATGTAAATATAACGCTAAAGTATAAATACATCTGACCCTCCCACGGGCCTTCCACTTGGATGCAATTTTTTCTATTTACTTACCTCTACTAAAAGTCTCAAATTGCACTTTATTTTTGCAGCGGCCTATATACAAGACCCAAGCTAAAAAGGTAGTAATGATAGATCTAATGATTAGAAATGTATTATACACTCGCAAAATCGCAACATTGCAACACCCAGGCTTGCTACTCCAGTTTACTCGGGAGCTAGGCTGGCTGAGCTGAAATCAAGGGGATATGTAAGGTTCCACTCGAGAGAGTCACGCACAGGAATGTTGCCCTCTCTCAGAATAGAATAGAAATAGAACACTCGCAAAATATGAAAAGGTTCCAGTGCTATATCACCAAACTACTCCTAAACGTCTACAATACCTATTCAAGTGCATTTAACAGCGCATCAGAATACCCACAACGTGCTAAAAACAAATAGTAATTATTTTGTTTAAATGAAAAAATGAAAAAAAAAAATGAAAAAAGTATTTATTTAACCAACTTAACAATCTGACACCTTAAAAGTAATAATAATGTTTTATTGGTTACATGGCTTCCATAGTAGGTGTGAACCTGTGTTATGGACGCCAGTTTCCTCTTAGCAGGTTTATATAAATCTAGGCGTCTTACACGTATAACAAAATAAAGTTAAATGGTAAATAGGTACAATAAGAAAACAGAAAGAAATTAACTAATTGTATTAAATATGCATGGGGCATTTTTAGTTGAACTTTTTCATTGCTCGTGACTGTACTACGCTGGAAGGGTATATTTACACTCACGGGCAATGAAAAGGTTCCACTAAGAAAAGCACCAAATTATCCAAAACGGAAAAATCTAGCTTATTGACGCCTTCTGCAACATTGAAGTACATTTAACAGAGCATCAGGATATTAACAACTAAAAACATTAATATTTAATGTTTTGAAAAATTGTGGTTATCGGTATTTTATGAGTGGAACTTTTTCATTACCCGTGAGTGTACTCGTATAAATGTTGTTTACGGTACACTGTACAGTAAGCAAAATCATTACGAGTGTATACTTCTTAGCTTACTGCACAATGATTGTCTTTGCCTATAACTGCACAGTGTGTGGGCGGTGGCATACATCAGAATCAATATCGTTAGTATTTATTCAAAGGGGACACATATTATTTATCTTTACAGCGAATCCAGCTTGTTAGTCCGTTCTGAATATTTCCTCAATTAACCTGCGGCAAATGGGCTCCCGCTTTGGTGATACAATGTTGTTCATTCTATTTCTATTCTGGGAATTCCTTTTACTGTCTGTAAATTCTGGGAGTTACAAAAATTCTTAAAAATATGTACTTAGGTATGTATAATGTACCTATATGGACCTCACCATCAAAATGTACACACGTGCTAAACGCTGTCAAGTGGTTTTACATTGCCTTAATTTTATAATGTGTGAGATTTTGTTTCACATCTGTTACACGAAATTACACGTGTTTTAATTTTATTTTAATCACTCATGCTCTCAAAGTTGACAATAATTGCCTGAATAGAGGTGAAATATATCTTTTCATGCTTACAAAAGATTGCTTATATTATAATTGTGCAAGTGGTGTAAACTGTATATTATCATTTCATGATACTGATAACGTGCTGAACCGAACTTTAAAAACGAAACAAGACAATAGAGGAAAACCTAATTTTCCATACCACACGAGCTTAAATGTTTTTTCTTTCTTTCTTTATCAAAATATTTTTTTCATTGCGTTTCAACACGTCATAAACTATATCTTACTAATTTATGTAGCTAACTGTACCGGTCGAGTAACAGGGGCAGATCAGTACAGTGACAGGCAAAAGTGCAATTTGTATGCAGCCACAATCAGCGTCGAAGTAACGAGCTCGAGATGCAACACTTCAGATTTACACGAAAACAATTGTGTCTGACTTTGTACTTCTAAATGTCGAGTCCTCTTTATGGCAACGACTTGCCACTGGTCCAATACTGTAGCTATGAATTTGAAAACGCGAGTGAACACGAATCTCATGTAATCGGTACGTTAAATGCAACAAGTGTGAGATGTCCCCACCATGTCCCCACATATTATTATGATTATTCGACAGATGCATAATGAATTTGACAGCGCTAAACTTCTTTTTTATCGTGATAAGACCATAACACGTATGCTTTTAATCTGACCTAGAATCACCAAATATCTCTTAAAACTCAACAAAGGGCAGTTAGTGGCATTCTAGCATTCCTTAGATTTGCCTACATTATCTAATAGCCTTTTGTATGTGCAGTACATGGGTTGGCTCCCACCAAATTCAGCAATTAGTCGGACGGGTCACTCTACCTTACGATAAACGAAGTACCGGAGGGCGAGGCACTATAATTTTAATTTATTTACAAGTGCATGTAATAATAAAAAAAACCTTCAGTTATCCAGGCCAAAAAAACGACATAACCTCAGAGTAATAAAGGCGCCCATACACCCCTAAAAGTGAAGCCACTGCAAGCAAGCTGGTACTTGCACTTGGCCGGGTTTTTTATTAAGCTAAATTAGTCCTCCTGTGCCGCCCTGAATTCACGATTCTTGAATACTCTGGGTGCACTATAGTTTCGCTAAGGCTGTTGTCACATTGAAGTCTTAAAAACTTATGTTAAGTTACAGAAACGTATATGTGACTAATACCAAAGTTTAATAATTAAGGTTCTTGATAAAAATCCAATGTATAAATTTTTATGCATTTTATTTTTAGCATGTACGCCGAACTTGCAAAATCGCACTCTTTATTTCCATGACTTTGTAGTTGGTCTAACACCGAAGAAGGAGTAGCGGGAAACAAGAATATGAATTTACATGGTTATATCCATGATTAGATACTTTTTAGAAGTGATTTTTAAAATCAACAAAATCAGTATAATCATAATTTTTCATCGACACTATATTTATTATTTTTTACTGTCTACCAACCTGCACTAAACCAGCGTGGTGGCCTAGGCCTAAACCCCTTCCTTGCTCCAACAGTCACGTGATGGGTTGTGATGATGACTATATTTATTTATTTTGACATTTGTATAGTTTTATAAGACAGTGTAAACACACCCTAGCCCACATTATGTATCTCACATCAATAAATTCCGGCCAGTTGGTGCCGATAGCTCCGTATGGGAGCCAAGTGCCCAGTAACTCCACCGGGAGGTGATAGCAGCTAATGTGGACACAAGATTCAAGGCTTGCTACTTAAGAACTGTGTGCTGCTGGAAAATGACACTCACGAACAATGGAAAAGTTCCATTGGCATAGCACCAAATTACTCCTAAACGGAAAAGAATAGCTTATTGACGCCGTCTGCAATACTGAAGTACATTTAACAGCACATCAGAATATTACCAACTAAAAACGTAAATATTTTGATTAAATTCTAAATTTTATTAGTTACCTACTTCTTGATAATAATTATAATAAAAAGTCCGTCTGGCAGAGCTCTACTCTACGAGTGTCAGTTCGAAACTTGACAACGTGACCGTCAATGACAAATGTCTACCCTGTATAATTAATTAAATGTACCTAGGTAGTACATACAAATGGACAACCTAAGCCGGAGAAATAAATTCCAAACGAAATAGATAAGAAAGCCTACGCTATAAATACTAATTACCTCAAAGCTCAGTGTTTAAAAATCACAGATTACAAGAAACCAGACGCGCACACGCTTTGAGTCCACAGAGTAACGTACAGCCGCAGATAACCGCTGGACCGATTAATTACAAATTTCCATAGTGTCACTACCAGTCACTGGCCTGTAATTGTCACCGCTTGAAGCCAATTAGTGAGGAATTACGTCACTGTCCGATTAAGTTCCAATTTCTCCACAGTCGGTTAGAGCATAACCAGGGAGTAGTGGTTGACTTTTGACACATCTGTCATGAATTTTACATGTAGATGACGTTTAATTTATATATCAATCCCGTATCAATCCCTGTCGGTTAGATAGCTGAGTAGTGGTGGGAAAAACGGCTACATTTTGATAACACGCTACAGACGCTATGTTAAACATTTATAGCAGGTTACTTAATCCGCTACGTTATAACGATATTGAAGAGCAAAAAAAAAAAATATGAAAAAAAAATTGATGAAAAAACCAATGAACTTTCCTTCATACTTTACAGGCTTAGGACTGTCTATAATGGCACATCACTGTTTCCATAATGGCACATCACTGTTTCTCTTCATTTTTATGAATTATTGTCAAACGTTCTTTAATTGCAATAACTATTTACACAAAACACTTTAAAACCACAAAGTAATATCCTTTCAATGTTTCATCCACTTACGAAAACACACGTAAAGTAAAGATAGGTAAATTGTCCAGTCAAAGTTCAATCACACACAATCACAAAACATTTAAAATACGAAATTGTCCTCAGAACCAAATTGTCCGTTAAAGTACCTATTTACACTTACACAAACACTTATTTTCAATTTTACACTAAACCTAAATAAACACTATACCTATTTTAATACGTTACTATTTAAACTATTTATTTTTATGTATATTTACAAATATTTATTTACAGCACGCAAATGCAACAAAACAAACAACGCGATCGTAATTCGTAACGTTGCGCGAGGCACAATTAGCATAGCGGCCACCCGTGGCCGTTGCCAAATCGCGACTGCGGAGCTAATTTCAGCAGATAGCGTAGTGAAGCTTGCAGCTTCGCAGCGTCTCGCTCTCTCACACGCGAGTCGCGCGACGTTGCACCGTTGAGAGAGCGAGACGCTACAAAGCAAGTGAATATCGCCTGCGCGGTTATCGCGCGCCACGTCTCGCGGCTGCGAGAAATAGCGGAGCCGCTCCGCTATTTCTAGCAGTAGCGTCGTGGCAACGGCCGCGGGCAGACGCTGTCCAATTTTGCGAGCTAAGATCGCGAGGGCGCGTCGCGTTATAATTATAGCAGCATTTGCGCGTTCATAAAGCGAATGCTATTCGTTGCGAGCAAATCACTTGCTATGTTTTTTAGCTATATGTTATATTAACCTCCACTATAGCTGAGTATAGAGAAATTGGCACTAAGGGTGCTTTTGTATCAGAGTTGTACTGTGGTCTATGCAGCTATGGCGCGAGGATATTATAGCATTCTTATTTTTACCATGATGCTGAAAAACTTTATTGGCTTTAAGTCACTTAAAGAGACTGAATCCTGAAAGGCTGCTACGAAAATTGTGTTGCGAATTATTAGGTGTTGTTAATACACCTATTATAAGGTGTAGTTATGCAAGCTCCTATACCTACTAATTATATGGTATTAATCAAGGCACGTACAGTCAGCTGCATAAGTAGCTGTACACATTTGTACCTTGTCAAACTCACAAACAGACAATTCAAACATTGACAGTTGGTGATGTAGGCAGTTTGACAAGGTACAAAAGTGTAAAGCTACTTATGCAGCTGACTGTACTGAGTACTTGTCTAAGTGTACACACACCAAAGTCATATTTGGTGGAAAAACAAACTTGTCATATAGATTTATAATCAGATTTCTAGCGATTGAAAGTGACTTGTGTATTCTCCGACACTCCTGCAACCACAGGAATGTCAGGCCATGTTGGTTACACCTGCTGCCTGCCCAAGTAATTATGATTTTCATTTTAGATCAATTGATAGATTGATTTGTGGTTTAAATAATGAATTATGAGTTCCTGGGTAAAAAGTTACCGACTTATTCATAAAAAAAATTAGGGGACGCTTTAGCTATTGAACTATTCTGTCACTCTCTGGCAGAGTACAATTTTTTATTTGACAATATTTATGAATATCCAATACCTACTCATAGAAAAAAGTTGTTTAGGATAACGTCTTTTCGGCTTAGCATACCAGGTATAAGTATAAACCTTTAAGCAAAAGCATAATCATTACAATGTTGCTATGACTAAAAGTATTATCGTCTAACATTTATACATTACCCTTCCTTATAGCTTCGCCGAACTCCTAAACAATAACAAATGACCGTGATTACCAATTCTAAACAACCGTTTTCCATATTCAAACCCCACCATTACCGAGAGCTGCGACATTCCCAGAACGGATTCCGATTTACCGATTGAGACATTAATCCTGAATCGGCATTTACCGATTCGTTTTGGGCCCACCCCTAGTCTTACGGATAGTGTGTTATAGGTTAACCAGATTTTTCCCATCGGCGTGTGATTTCTGCATATTTTTTTCCGTGTACCTAGGTGTAGTATTTTTACCCGACTGCCGAAGGAGGAGGGTAATGTTTTTAATTAAGAATTTGTGTATGCGGCAAAAAAATCAAATCAAATAAGCATATAATATATATTTTTTGTTCCAATTTCTATTTTTGTATTTAAAAAGTATGAAGTAGTTAAGTATAATATGTATAACCAATTACGCTTGTATCACACACTTTGCATAGCTCAGGTGGCAGACCCTAAATTTAGATCTATCTATAAATAAGGGTATGACAACATTACGTTTAAATTTTTATTCAACAATTTCATATACTAAGGTTGCCTGTAAGAGATCGCTCTTAGCGATAAAGCCGCCTATTGTTCATTGTTTCTAGTTTATAAGAAGTATGTCTGTATGTTTTTATATTTGTGGTGACCAATAAAGTTATAGGTATTATATTCTATTCTATATTAATAACAGCTACAAAGCGCCATCACCAAACAGCAAACTGCATTCATCAACCTGTACCTTAGTTTATGTGTCCGTAATATCACTGTCTCTTATTTACGATGGTGTTAAACAGAGATGGATGATGAAGTTTTATGCGATATGAAAAATAGATTGACGCGGATTAGACGATAGGCTTTAGGCGTAGATTTGACAATACATATCTATGTACTTAGATTGAGAGCATAGAGAATGCTAGGTCATAGGCCGCACTATCTAGTCTATCTAAAGGTTACTGTTTAAGCTTGTGATTGTATTGATACGACCGAATGGCGTAGTGGTTAGTGACCCTGACTACTGAGCCGATGGTCCCGGGTTCGATTCCCGGCGGGGGCAGATATTTGTTTAAGCACAGATATTTGTTCTCGGGTCTTGGATGTGCCCGTAAAATGGCAATAGGCCCGCCCCCTATAACATTGGGACTAACATAACACTCTGGCGAAAAGTGGGTGCAGAAATGCACCTCTGCCTACCCCGCAAGGGAGTGCATTAGTACAAGGCGTTAGTGTGTGTGTGTGTGTATGTATTGATAAGATTTTAGGAGCGCTGTTAATTTCAGTTATTCATGAAATCGGGTCATCGATGACTGCCAATGATGACAACATTTCAAAAAACTAAAGCTGCTATAAATCGAAAACCATTTGGAGATTTAGCTCTCAAGGCCACAAAAAAAATGTTCTTGTATTTTTTGGATGTATCATTTTCGAGAAAATCATAAAATAGTAAAAAAGTGCTGATGACGTCATGCATCAGGTGCGATGCATTTTGATGATCAAAGCCTATAGATTTAAAAACAAAGTAACTGTCACTTTCATTTTTGATTGACGTTGACGTTTTATCGAGTCGTTGTTGTATATTTGGGTTATTTTCATAAATTCTGTTCTGACACTTTCTGACTATTTTTTTTAATTTATCATTTAAAATGGTTAGTACTTATTAAGAGATGACCTCTATTTAATATGTCCCAGAGCATGCCACCGCCTACACAGCTGAAAAAATGCTTCTGCTTATTTTTTTACATGATAAGTATCTACTTTGTATCATCAGAAATATCAATGTCATTTGAAAATGACCCATTTGTTGGTTGGCATGTAAACAAAGTCTAAATGTCACTTGTCAGTGTCATTTATGTTTTTTTTCGAGACTAAGGCAATAGACAAAAATAAAAATTGAGCCTAATATGTGATGTCACGTCCGGTTTTAAAATAATAAACTTTAAATTTAAAAATAACATGCAAAAATTAATGTATATAGAAAATAAAAAAATACGGGTTTTTATAACCTTTCCGAATAGCTAATAAAAATATAGCGTAAAGAAAATGAAATGTTGTCCATTACAAAACATTACTTTTTCCAACACTTTGACATAATAAAGCGGCTCATATACCATACCATATTTTTTTTTAAAGAAGTTTTTTGAAAAAAACACGATTGTGGTCTAAAAAACTAAACACACGTTAAATGTTATATCATGTTAGATATAGTTTTTTGCCTTAATACATAAATGATATCCACTGAAGAATGGTCCAACGGAAAACAAAAGATACAGGGGGATATCAAGAATGGAAATGGGAAATATAAACAAAATAGGGATCCATAGAATAAAATACCCTATCAAGAAAAGTATTGTTACGTTTACAATAACATAACATAAGCTGGTAGCAGATACAGAAACATTTCAATATCTAATCTCAAGCATTATGTAGATTCCTCTACATAGAGACATTTGCATTGTAAAGTGAGTTTGTAAAGGCCACTTTTAGTATCTGATAGTTAATAAGGCACTAGATAGTCCATATTTCTGCTTAGAATTTAATAACGGATATTCACTCACGGGCAAAGAAACAGTTCCACTTAGAAAATGCAGACACCAAATAGCCCCAATATTTTTTTTTAAATAATAGAAAATTTGAATTTCAGTATGTCGAGTGCATTTTGTTTTTTATTTATTTAATAATTTCAACTTAAATACTAGGTAACATTTTCTTTAAGCCATGCACAAAAACTCGCAGAGTTTATCCGTGACGGCGAGGCGTTCACTAATTGTAAGCTTTACATGATTCGTTAGGTACCTACTTACACTTATTATTGGTACTTATTACTAGTTCTACTAAATGTATTTTTTTTTATTTCGTAAATATTATTTTAAATTATCCTTAATAATTTTACGTACGTTATCTAGCTCGTTATCCATTCGTAGACCATCTCCACTAAGCTACCTAGAATACATTCCTTTGGTCCAAAGACATCGATTTTCTCCGAGCCCCGCTTAGTAACCAAGTAGGGTATTCTGGAAGCAATCGAATAACTAAATCAAAAACATTAGCAACAATACCCAACGATATAATATAGTGATGGGAACAGATAGCAGGTTGCAGCGGTAACAGATACTGGAACATGAGGCCGAGACTCGTCGGACCTTGCCATTAAACCTGTGATATATTATATCAGAGTGGAAAAGTGTCATAATGTCATTAACAACCTGTATTTAAGTACTTATTATAAAATAAGTATGAACTTATTGAACATAAGTAAAAAAAAGGTTTGCTGATCCAAAATGAGATAAACATCAGATTCATAACATAAATAAAAAATTTCAGCATCAAAGGCTAACTGCCGTACAAAGAGGCGTCATTCAACGTAATTTTCACAAAAAAATTACCAGATCGCCTTTAGTTGTTTTGGCATAATTGTTTTTTTTCTTAAGTAACTTAAGTTTTCAGTGGTGGTAATCCCACGGATCAAGTCCAACCTCAGTGTCGGACGAGGCTAAACCAAAAGATCGGGCAACACGCGCCCCCGATCTGATACCAACTGTTTACATTTCGAAGCACAGATATTTAAATGTAGCGATCTTGTCTCAGGTTCACTTTGGGGTTAAGATGGTTTAAATGGCCGAGATGAGCGATAATATTGCCGTGGAGTTTTGAGTAATAACGCCCTCTAGCGGCGGAATAGAGAGGAATTGGACTCGGTTTACTGTTAGGAATTAATGGGGATCGATGCTTTCGTTTTATGGAGCGTTATTTTCCCCACTGATTTAAGGGTGGGGCTTGTTGGGTCGTTATTAAACAATCGAACTAAATTGATTGGTCGTTAAATAATTATGACTATTACCCCGCAATTAGACAGGTTCGTACATGTAGGTTTTAAATCACTCACGGCTATATAGATTACATTTTATTGTTTTTGGAGTATCTCTGATAATCCAACCGGCAGTCAATTGACAGGAAACACATTAAGTCACAAGTTATCTTAAGAAAATAACCTTATTTCCACAACTACATCCTTATGGTAGTAACAAACGTTGAAGATAAATTCACCCCGGCAAATCGCGGAATCCTGACCCCTTAGCATGAATTTTTATCGTGAACGTGAAGTAGAATAATCGAGTAATTTTGTATGAAAATACGAACAGCGCCCATGGCGGTCGGTAGCAGAACTAAAAGTTTTCTACAAAATTCATCGAGTAATTTTACTTACGTTCTCGATGAAAATTCATGCTAAGGGGTCTGAGACTGCTGTGCAACTCATAAAGGCTAACGGGCAAGTACTTATCGGTTGCGCGTGCGCTTCGATGGGTAACAATTTCATCAGCGCGCCGCCGCCGCCGCCGCGGGGGGCGAGGCTGCAAGCGGCCGAAATGTCCAAGGCATACGAGGTTAGGGGGGCTGCAGAGGAGTAAAACGACCAATTCTTTAATATATTTTTTTGGGGAGATCTTAAAGCATAGCCCGCTAATCAACCCCAAACAAATAGGTTATCTAAGTATGACTTTGTCTTCTTACTCTGTCGTGGAGATTAATTTTTACATAAGAAACGATTTGGTATCTATGAAAAGAGAGAAACATCTTAGTTCAGCAGATATGTCTCTTTTTCCACCCATAGCTTAGTGCTTTATTGATCATAAAGGTCTCTCCTAGAACTTAATTGCCCCTAGCCGTTATACCTACAAATTCGCTCAACAAAATCAAAACATAAGTAATAGTGGACGGTGTCACATAAATTTACAGAAATTGATTCAGGAGTTCCATATATTTTACAAGCTCATAAAATCCGTTCTGAGATTCAATTTAAGATTTACTGAGGTACAGTAAATTGTAAAATATAAACTGAATATTAAAAACAGGGTGTATTAAATGATTCTCTTAAAAACAATTGATCGAGATAAAATATAATTCGGTTTAATTTAAGACGATACGTTTCTTGTGAGAGTTGTTTAGTTGGATCATGTGGTTAAATGTATCGGGAGTATGTCATTTACACATTGTATTTAACTTGTTTATACCTAGGTAGGCAACTAAACCAGTGCTAGGTTCTTAATAGGCTAGTGGGAGGATTAAATCCCGAGATGTTTCTGAAAAACCTTAATATAGGCAAATATAAAACAACGTAGTTATTTGTATGTGGCGTTGAAAACAAGCTGGGATAGTTAATGGTCATAATTTTTTGTTAATCTAAAATAACTTAATTTACCTTTACATTCTACGGCCGCCCTAACCCGCCCACAGTACAGAAGTGCTACCATAAAACTAATTAATTTTGTTTCACTCGCATTGTGCGGTAAACGGTCTATTTATTATATATTTATTAGCCATAAATGTAATTCTAACAGTGGTCCCGACTAGTCTAGCGACTAGTCCGCTAACAATGCCCTTGTCTGATGGACTAAATTGCACTACTATACATCGCTACATGGAACTGTGAACTGTGGAATGTGGATTTGTATAGTTTTTTGCAGCTTTGGTTTATTAGAATATTGGTTAAAATAGCCAGTTGAAAAGAGTCAGACTGTCTGGATGAGGTTTAATCCTATAACACAACATGTAACATAACAAAACACTTCAATAAGGTTTTCCCTGACTTCCCATATGGACCATTGTCTTCACTGACTTTCCCTGAGCTTCCCTGACTTTTCCTGACTTTACAGATAGTAAAGTATTTTGTTATTGAATTAATTAATTAATTTAATTGAATCTGCCATTTCCACTAGCAGCTACTCATGGGTGATTCTAAAACAATATCGGTTAGCGTACACTAGTAACCTCATTTCTGATGCGCACCCTCCTCATCCCTCTGACCGATAGTGGCCCTGACTGCTATGCCGAAGGTCCCGGGTTCGATTCCCGGCTGGGGCAGAGATTTGTTTAAATACAGATATTTGTACTCTGGTCTTGGGTGTTGATATTTTTATTTAGTATGTATCTATCTATGTCTTTGTGTAGATATATCAGCTGTCCGACATCTATGACACAGGTTCTGCCTAGCTTAGGGTCGGGCTTTATTTATATTTAATTATCAACATCGAATAATCACTCTACCTAGGTACTTGAACTGGGTCTTGCCCAATAAACACAAAAGTAAGATCAGGTTTTATCAATAAAACAAATGAGAAAATAAAATGAAGATCCTTTTATCAAATAACTGTTAAAAAGACGTAGCTGTAACAGTTAAACCTCCTGAACTCGGTTAGATTACTCCGAGCTCGCCATTCCCCGCCATTGAATGAAACAAATGTAAGTAATTTATGCCCATTTCTGCTCACGTTTTAATGTTGAACCCATTTAATTCGCCAACGATCGTGTCGAGGTGCGTTCCTAAGTGATGAGTTTTTCCTATGATATGATTAAATTTAAACTAAATAAAATTTTCCAAAAAAAGTTACATATATAATTTGTTGAATTTTTGGTAACGGTACAAAGTTTGAAGTTCACTTTCAGGGATGAAATCCAAGAGGTATTTATTCCATTCCACAGCACTAAATATCTAAGTTCTTAATGTTTGTCAAGCTTTTGTGTTAATATTGTAAATGTATTCATTTAACCGGTAGGTCTTAGAGTGTTCGATGTTAAGAACCTTAAATTTTCATTAAGATAAGATGACCGTTTCATTTAAGTTAATGGGAGCAATCGTAACAGCCTTAGTTCAACAAGGAATCCACTTTAATATCGGTTATTATCTAAGTCTATCGGGTGATTATTCTAATGGACTATAGTTTTATTGGATTGGGTACTCGCGGCGGTGAATGATTATGTGAGGGGAAATAACTCATAGTTAAGGCACTTATTATTGGGAAATTGAATCGAACAGCTATTATAAAAACGAAGTACGTATCTACGTAAGTATAACGATATCTTTTATACTTAATATACATCATTATGTTACACAAAGGCAGATGTAGCCTTATTTTTGGATTAAGTATAAGATTTAATTATAATGCTTTACAAAACGCGATCTATTTCATTAAGAATACTTCACTATTTCTATGAAAAGCATCTTTTACGGAACAACTACAACGTTTTCGACAAAGGCATACACGAATCTCACATGTAACTAAACATTTCAGACAGACATTTTCATAATAAAAATATATAAATATGTTACCTACCCCGCCGTGTGTACAACAGATCGTAGCCATTTTTGTCAAAATTAGAACGTTGGTTAGTTTTTTGTTTCATTTTGGAGACGCTACCCAAAGCGGAGCGCCCCACTACCGGGCGCGGGGCAATTGTTTTAGCGGCGGTATTGTTAATTCAGGAACAATGCAGTTATAAGATCGTGTTTATCGGAATCCGCTCTGAAACCGGCAACAATGCGCCGATAACCGTCTCACCTTATTAGAGAATGCCGGTTTATGCGATCGCTTTTATATTGGGAGAAAAGTTGAGAGGAAAACTCTGTTTGCGTGCTGTTTGGTTGGCGACTGGAATTTAGCCCTCAAATTTATAAACCGTATTGTAAATTTACAACATGGTTAAAATTGACTTCGAAACACACGAGTTTCGCCTCATTACGTCAGTCAAAAAGTTGAAATTTGTATATCACAACGTAAATTTTAAATCTATTGTAAAGTGTCAAAAAGCTCTATGAATTTGGGCGTACGTAGGACTGTAGGGACTTGTTAATACTTGGTTAATACATATTTCATCATAAGCACTGACGTAGGCACATAATTCCTTAGTCAAACATGTACGTTGTACGGTCTGCCAAGGATATATCTGACCGACCCCAAGTAATTCAATTTACGTTATTATGGTAATCTTAATGAAAAGTGCCGCCTGCAAAAGCTTTAAAAACGTTAGTAAATAAGTATAAAATATCGATTATTTTAAAGAGCAAAAACACCTACTGCATACTACTAAACACTATACCTACCATCTTAAATGCCATAAATTCTTGTTTTATTATTGCCGAGTAAAATATTAAGGCTATGATTGTTTTAAAATATGATTCAAATTTTAATGTTCAATTTCCTATATTTAAAACGTCTGATTGTATAACAAAACCACACAGCACATGCTAACATCGGCAACAGCACATTAGAACCTTAATCAAGTGTTCAAACCCCACCTACAACCTTAATTCAGCTCAAATTAACGGCTTACATGACGCAACTTGTCGAGGCAACTTAACAAGCTTAATAATGTAATAATTTTCATCAAATAATATACCTGTAGTGGCCTTTATAAAACTTCTTCTCTGTACGACCACCCAACACATGTCGGGCGGTGTATGTAAGTGTGTTTGTCTGTACACGCTGAATGTATATTCTATCTATAAATCCACCTGCGAGCTGTTTAGCAAGTCCGCTGTCTGTCCGTCTGTCACAACTGAGCATAAACAAGCCATGATACTATGCGAGCGTGCCGGCGGATCTCAAACTTTCAAGATGGCCGAAGAATGTATGCTGTTCTGCAGAGTATAGATTTTTTTTAGCAAATGATGGATGCAAAGTTGCATTCATAAAACATTGTTTACCTACTAAATAATGAAAATAATACTATTTTAAATCGCATACCAAATTAAAATAAAAGAACGAAAGAAAGAAAATAAAAAAATCGTCATAAAATATCCACCTTTATCGCAGATTCACAGCAGAGACATATTACGCAGTATAGAGAAAGAAACCTAGAAATTTATTAGCGCTTACAGTTAAACTACAGGCTGTTGCAAAAAGGGTAAACTAAGCCGAAACCTACATGTGCAGCATGTTATGTCTAAGCCCGAAACTGAAATCAGAATTTGGAAATTCGCGAAAATAATTTTTTTTTTCCATACTAAAAAGTCACGTGACCAACAAAGTTTCTATGGAATTTTTTTATTTCGCGAATTTTCAAATTCTGATTTCTGTTTCGGGCTTAGATATAACATGCTGCACATGTAGGTTTCGGCTTAGTATACCCTTTTTGCAACACCCTGTATAAAGTCCAAAACGGAAGTGGATTCTAACTAATTGTGACAGACCGTATTTAATCGATCTACATATAATATTTATTTCAGCACAAATCCGTTACAAAGCCATTATCAATCGGTATTTTATTTTTAAAATGTAAGTAAATAACTGACAATGATTAAAAGTCTTTGCAAAATCGCAATCTGTTGGACTGTACTTTTTCATACTTTACCGAATCAGCGCTGGTAAGCTCTTGAAAATTATCCATTGTAAAGTAAGCGCTTATAAGCTTACAGCTTTTTTTGAGTATACGGCCTTACGTTTGGGAAACACTGGTCACGGCAATGAAAGATGCACCAGTTATGCTTTGATTTGACTAGTTAATGACCGAAGTACGGCGAGGACCCTGTTGAAGATATTTTCAAGTTGAGACCCACATACATTTTATATGACCTCGGCGGTGCAGGAATTTGGTACAGTTGTTTGCGATTCTGTGCGACGTACGTATATGTATTAGGTTGGAAAGTAAGAAAGGCATGCATACGTAGCTTATTTGATATTTTTTTCGTTTAGTTTTAATTGATAGTTTATTATTCTTTGTAATTTCTGCACTGAAGTAATCTGACGTGGTAAGTCTTATGGTTTTTATGCATTTCCTTAAAAACATAATTTTTGTTTTTTACTATAAAAATAGCTGGGTAGCAACATTTAATGTTAACAATCAACACAAATAGCAATAAAACAGCCTCCCTCAGTTAAAGTGCGCAAATCAAAACAGGATTTACTTAGTAGATTTATGCACAAGACCCGCCCCGGGGTTGCGGGTATCACACCACAACAATAGATATTTCCATCTAAAGCGATACTGTCACAAACGTAATTGATAATACATTTCTACAGCATTCAATTAAGTAAATATCAAGTGGAATTTATTGCGACACTTCGGTACATTTTCCATTTTAAGCCGCCCGGGATATGCTACAAATGCATTGTTATAAAGTTACCAAGTAATCTATGGGGTGCCAATTAACCTTATGTTATTTGTTATCAGCAACTGGAACATGGACGGTGACCCAATCGACCCCAACATTGAACTCGGCTTACGTAACATAGAGAGTTTAAACGTTGTGTTTAGATTTTAACTTATGCAATTCTTCTCGAGGCGTTGAGTATTACAGTTCTTCCCAATTAAGGCGTTTCGCTCTTACTTTCATTTCATCCTCCATCCTTCTCCTGAAATATCTACGGATTTCATATGTATTCTATTCTATTATGAGGGTTGGTAAACCTCCTGTACTTGGCTGTCTCGAATAAAACCTTTGTAATACATACCCTTTTGTATTCAACTATTCATAGCCACAATTCATAGCACATTTTATTTATAGTTTTTTTAGTATCATTATTTATGTGTCAATTTCTGCTGTATTATAATTCTTTTATCACAGCGACTTTAGAAAAATTATAATGTGAGTAATTGTTAGCCTTAATAATATTTTTTAAAGTTTATTATTTCTTCACGGGTTCACTGCTGCCGTCCCTTGGGCCTGAAATCGGAACAAGCCACAAATATCGATTCGACACCTCTATCTCGCCACGACGCTACACAATAGGGTATAATCTGTTAATTAATGGGAGCATTGGCTTCAAAACACTTCGGACCTTATTTAATATACCACTAGGTTCACGTTAAAATGGTGTACCGTGTAAGTTTAACCGTACGGTTTTGGCAGAAAATTTGTTAGAAATCTAGCACCACAGCATGACTTGACATAATAGGTAATATAATTATTCCACAGTTATATTTATGGTAAACATAAGAAAAGTACTCAAGACGTACCCCCTTATTGTTCTCTGTCAGAGAGTAACAGAACAGTTAAATAGCTAAAGCGTCCAGTAACTTTTTTATCTTCTTCTTCTATCGTGTAAAATGCACTAAGCTAACTTCCTCCAGTGTTTTGCTACTCTTATTGCGAGATCATTGGCCTTCATCAGGTCTCCTTGACTGCATTTTGGGGCATTAGGACACTCTATAAGGTGTGACGTTGTCTGGAGGCTTCCGCAACTGCATAGAGTGCTGGCATTGGCTGGGAGCATATCCCATCGCCTTAAATTGTCCTTCGTCCGGGCAACTTTTTTATGAATGCGGGGGTTAGTACCTACTAAAAATAAAAAAATTAAAAAAACTACTACTCCCTCCTGCAATGCATCTCTAACATTGGAGTAGGCAAAAGTACAGGACCTACCTACTCGTACATTGCTGCTTCGACAGTTTTAGTAAAAAATCATAGGTTAGGGCTTGTATGACACACTTTATACATTGGAGTTCCTGGCTAGTCTTGTTCTTAGCATGTCCTTAGACATGCAAACACTATCGAGAGGGTACCATGGTATATTCACAAACTAAATCAGTTTTAGTCCGGTGATAATGAACGACCAACACTGCACTAGTTCCGCGTTTAAAAGACAATTATCGTCGTAAATTACAAAAATATCGCAGACATCTCTTTAGAGTGCAACTACTGAGTCACGAGTTATATCGCGATCGCTGTTATTGTTAATTGTCAGCGGGCATATTGCTAGTATTCCTATAATTTGCAATATAGATGTAATCTGTGGTCGGCCGGCACGAAACGCGGATTCGTTAGAGAGCCTTTGTTGTAGACAAAGAGTATTTGTTGCTGATACATCGCCGACTACTGTGGAATAGGTACCTCGGTGCACCCTGCTGCACTGCTTGTGCTGCATTGATAATACACTCGTGAGCAATGAAAAAGTTCCGCCCACAAAATACCGACACCGAATGACCCGAACTTTTTAAAACATTCAATTTAAAATTTGAACCCAATATTTAGTGCCAATTTCTCCATTCTCGGTTAGAGCATAACCAGGGAGTAGTGGTTAACTTTTGACACATCTGTCATGAATTTTATATGGATATGACGTTTAATTTATAAATCAATCCCTGTCGGTTAGATAACCGACAATGGAGAAATTGGCACTAAGTTAGTAATATTCTGAGGCGCTGTTAAATGTACTTTAATATTGCAGAAGGCGTCATCAACCTTTTCCGTTTAGGAGTAATTTGGTGCTATATCTATGGAACTTTATCATTGCTCGCGAGTTTATCATAAATGCGAAAAGTGTGTGTTACTCTTTCATGCATATTTCCTGGACATCATTGATCTATATGTAACGTCAACAACTAACAACAGTAGTTCAAGGAAAATGTAACATGCCGTCCCTACTGAGTATAAACAATAATTACAAATAAGTAGTCGTCAGTTTTCAGTCAAGATTAACATATTTTTTATTTGCATCATACTAAGACCTAGCCGATAGCCGTCACTTCACACCTCGTTAAAAATTTACAATTTAAGGTTAAGTACTTACCTATGTATTTTATTTTTACCAATTATCGTAGTTGGTTAGTTGATTGGATCGTAAAATAATCCAGTTAGTTTCAGTTACTGTTGTGCGGTGCGTGAACACCATAAAATGACATATAAAAATATAGTTTTCATTTTTTTCTTTATTTTAACTAATAATGTTAGGTTGTTCCAGACTTATTATGTGGGGGCTGGGCGTAAGTCTAATAAATATAATTTCCATTACACTCATGTAGTAATGAATTTAGGACACACTCCTTGTATTCGAGTACCTACCTAGTTTTTTCAGGCTGAACTAGTTTTTACTCGTTTTGAAATTTAGAAATTCGTTTTTTTTAACGTAGCTAATTACACCAATACACATGGAAGCAACATTTAGTTTACGAAGCTTCCAAAGCGTCATTGAGATTTTGATTTTCTGTGTGTTTAACATCGACATTACACATTATTATGCATTACCGAAACAGCACATTCCGCCGGCTAAGTAATCTTTATTAAGGACTTATACACCTTTCTTAATTTAAATATATTAAGCAGTTAAGTAAATTATTAGGTTTCACGTTTCGTGAGACTGTTACGTACGTACGTGTAAGGTGTCTCGCCATCCGCCCCCGCCTACAGAGGGTCAGCTTGATTGATCTATGTCGTATTCACGTATTTGTCGACAGGTGTGGTAATGCTCTAGCATAAGTACTGTCAGCTTTATGTATAGGTATTAGCCGCGTGTATACGTACTTATGTAATGTTAATAGGTATTGAATTTAAATCAACCAGACCGCTACGTCCAATATGGTATTCTATGTATACTTCTAAAGGCTTATTTAATTAACAGCATATTATTATAATAAAGTAAATCCCAAAACATGAAATGTACATGTACATATTCATATTCTAACACAAATAATATATAAAATATCATAGTTACACAGACAACACGCATGTTATTATTACATAAAATATATTATACTGTCACCAATTTCACAAATCACTAACAAAAGAATTCAACGCGCAAGTTTCGCTGATAAATAAATTAAATATTTTTAAATATATCAATCCGTTTCCTTTTAAACTTTGCATTTTATATTTTGTAACCCTTTTAAGTTAATAGCTGTTAGTTACGTATTACTACATCACTGGAGTGGCGTCATTTCGCACACTTCAAACATTTATACCCAATTATCAGTTACTGTTATACAAAATCTTATATCCAACTCTGCAGTGAACGTCCGCTTCGCGCAGCTCCAGCCCACGGACACCAAGTTCCAGGTGCTCCGCCAGCAGATGGTGAGGGCCAACACCAAGAACCTGGTGTACCACTGCCGCGGGGACCAGCTGGACTGCAGCGCGGCACTGGCCAGGATGCGGTATAAGGCCAGCAAGCACTTCTACGCGCTGGCCAAGGCGGTCGTGGATTATGTGAAGAATAGACGCCAGGCGCGGCCTACGGGATATGTTGGTGAGATTAAGGAGACGATTTCATATCGTAGAAGTAGGAATATTACATTTAGCACTGTCAAAACTAATGAACTTATACTAAAATAGTTACTATTCATGACGAACCATTACGTCCCCACTACTGGGGCACGAGTCACCATTCAATGAAGGAAGGGTATTATAGGCCTAGTCCACCACGCTGGCCTTGTGCGGGTTGGTGGACTGGTTATTATTCACGCAGCCATTTTAGATGGATTTTAGAATCGCTACCCATATGGGTAATGTACAAGTACACCGAAAGTTTAGCATAACTGATCAGGTTTCAATGCTTGGCTTTAGCCAAAATTTTACATTACAAGCCACGTATTTTAGTATTTTGAACTTCTACCTGAATGCATAAAATAATACTCTAAGATGATTTAAGCAAGTTATTCCTGTAAACGGTTTTAAAACTGTACATACTCATCAATTCTTGATGTCTTTTTTATCTAAGGGGCATCTGCCACACAAATTACATGTAAATATTCAGCGCATTAAGTAATCTATCAAACTGTTTTGTAATCTTCATAAAAATAAATTGCCGTGTTTTTTTACCAGCAACGAGTGTAGATAACGTCGCGATCATTGTTCCCGATGATGAATCAACTTTACTTTACAAGTTTATTTTATCTGCTATCATTCACCTGCAGCACATATATAGTCAAAAAAAATGTATAAGTATATTATGTAAGCTACGAATGTTATTCACTGAAACTTAATTCGATGGTATCTGTGACTCTATCTGTCTCAGCACAAGCCTTCTCGTGTTGGGTCCACCAACCAGCACTTGGCCCGCGTGGTGGACTAAGCCTACCCTTAAGACCCCTAAGACTAACAATCTAATTGTTTTTGTTTTTTTTTTAAATCTATTGACCACTCTTCCAGGCACAGCGACGTTCTGCCAGGACAGCATCTGCGTGCCGGACACCGACCCACCAATCGTGTTGGGCGGCTGCTCCGCGCTGATTGGCTGCGGAGGCAATGCGTCATGGCACCTCGACCCCGTCGACAACTACAAGAAGAGTAGACGAATCTATTAGATATTTTTTTTAAATGATGAATTTAATGTCTATAATTTGTTTTTATTTTATTAATGAACTTTTTGAGCAGCTCCAGTTCTACTGGTGGGACCATCGACTGTTGATGAACCGTTCAGAATCTGTCAATTTAGTATCTAAGATAAAAAAACAGACTTTAATTCTATTTAGACAATGAAAACATTGCATACACAATCATATTTTTTCCTTTTTCAATTAAACCGTTTTACACTTAGATAAAGTACATTAATATTTAGTGGGGCAGTCTTTGACGTCAGTATTTCTAACCTTCTTTTATGTATACGCACCAACTTAGCATAATATAATACTTAATATCAATGACATTTACCAACTTACGATCAATAAATAATATCGAACGTCTATCGACAATCAAATATACAAATGTGGATTGAAACAAAACATTACGTTGGCAAGTGCGTGCGCAAATAACAGCTGGCCACAAATATATTCCAACTATTACCGACTTGCCTAATTACTGGCTAGACAGGTGCGCTACATATTCAAATTTGTATAGAAAATACCCTTAAAGAGGTTATTAATAGCCACATGTAAACGTAGATGGTAATCCTAACACATTAGGCCCGATAAGAAAGTAAAATTTGACCGATGAGCCTTGTCTAAACGGCATTTAAATAGCGTTAAGCCGATAGCTATCGATGGCTAAACACAGCCTGCAGTCTATCACCCTGCATTTTGATAAATAGCTAACTAACTTACGTATTACAGTAAGCTGCATTTATATTATATCTACCTTCTTGTACCGAATACAATACGGCAAATTTGTACATGTTTTTTTCGTTGCGATTAAGAATCTAAAGTATCTAATTATTTTCATATTGATCAGAGTGTATGGTAGGTCCTAATTTGTTTGTTCCTCAAACGTATTTATCGTAGGCAAGTGTCTCAATCTCAAAATGTTAGACCATAGTTATGTTTTGAGATTGACATTCATCGATAAATAATCCCTCGATATTTTCATAGGCTAGTTTGCTAAATTGAAATTTTTAGTCCATTTTATCAAGACGACCGAATGGCGTAGTGGTTAGTGACCCTGACTACTGAGCCGATGGTCCCGGGTTCGATTCCCGGCTGGGGCAGATATTTGTTTAAACACAGATATTTGTTCCCGGGTCTTGGATGTGCCCGTAAAATGGCAATAGGCCCGCCCCCTATTACATTGGGACTAACATAACACACACACAACACACACGCACTCACGCCTTGTACTAATGTACTCCCTTGCGGGGTAGGCAGAGATGCATTGTTGCACCCACTTTTCGCCAGAGTGAAAGTGGCGAAAAGTGGGTGTGTGTTTTTTTTTTTTTTATCAAGAAATCCTCTCCTATCTCCTAAATACTAACTAAATAGAAATTACATTTTCATACCTCGGAATCTACCCTATTTTTACATACGATACGACTAATTGAATTCAAATATCACATCCTAACTAATATTATAAATGCGAAAGTAACTGTGTCTGTCTGTCTGTTACTCTTTCACGCCAAAACTACTGAACGGATTTGAATGAAATTTTGTATAAGTACATAATTATGGTCTAGATCCTGAGAAAGAACATAGGCTACTTTTTATCCCGGAATTCCCATGGGAAAACTTTATAAGGCGAAGCGAAGCTCGCGGGAACAGCTAGTATTTAATATTTGTTTCTTAGCGTCTACTGCAAGTACTTACTAATAATTTTACTCTTTAATGTGCTACGACCCACAGAAGATAATCTTTCGTCCCACTAATCTCCGACCACTACTCACGACACAGATCGACTGGACGATTGCATAAGGCATTCGATTAGCGAATCGAGTAATCCAGGTAAGAAGAAAAAACAACGAAGCGACCACCTGTTGCATTGTTTGTCCAACAATGCTCATTCCACAATTGTAACCTTTATCAAGATGCATTTATATAAAAAATAAAAACGCTGACTATAAGAGCACACTTCCATAGCTGTTACATTACATATCGGTTTAAAACGCAAAATTATGATCAGACGCGTCTAATTTTTTTAACACAAACATGAAGTTAGTTATTTACTTTCTGTGTTTATTACACGTTTATCATCATGCGCGGTCAGAGATAAGGGCCAGCCCTTTGTTAAATAGGTAAGTAAATATGCAATCTATTTTTTGTGTTCTACGGGTATATGTATATTGTATACCTCTATTTAATAAGTGTATTGCTAAATATTGTGCATAACTAAAGATCCTACCAACAAGCCGATAAAATAAGTTTTAAAGGCATATATATGATTAATAGTTCAGTTAAATGTAGATATTATCTATCACTGAGGGCAGTTGATTAATGTAACATGTTAGTATCCAGGCGTGCGCACTGGCATAAGTCTAGAATATAGGGCTTAAGCTGATTTTAACACGTTATTAAAGTTAATCGAGTCGTGGTTATCCCTAAATATTACGTGCAATTAAAAATAACAGCGTCGTTTATTTAAAAAATTAGCGTTTTTATATACTTACTTAAATGTGTTTATTTATTTATATTCATGACTAAAGCCAAACCCCCTTATTCATAGAGAAGTTACAGAACGTTTTAACTAATAAACTGTTTTGTCCCTCTCCGACAAAGAACAATTTGTTCTTTGACAGAGAGGGACAAAACAGTTTATTAGTTAAAACGTCTTGTAACTTTTCTATGAATAAGGGGGAAAGACTACAGCTTTTATAATATGCCGACCTCATAATATGCAGCTACATTACGACTACGAGTGTGAGCTTGCTTCTTGTATTAGCATAGGTAGGGTAACGTAACGTACCTTGGGACGCTTGTACCTCGGGACATTGATTGTATTTTAAAAACCGGCTAAATAAACACATTGAAATTCTACCCTAGGCATAGTATTTTACTCGCTTGGCAAAACTAGTGAGTCTCGTGATCATACCAGCATCGAGTGTGTGGTGAAGACAATATGAAGTTTTTTGGAGTCAAAAGTAGCTTTTGTATAGTTTTTTGTGTTGCTTTATCTCATTGAGGCATGCTCAAAATAAAGACATGGATGTCACGTATAACTTTTCAGTTATTTAATTTTATGACATGGCAATTATCTGAAAGATTCCTACATTAAAAATAAAGATATTTAAATTTTGGTTAAATATTGTTTTTTTGTACCTTGGGACACGATTAGGGTTTCTGCTCGAGAATTCTCGAGCTCGAGAAGATTCGAGAAATTCGGCTTGGTTCGAGACGAGAAAAAAATCTGAAGACTCGAGAATTTCTCGAGCCTTGAGATAAAAATTAAGAATATTCAATTCGAATTTTCCTGCGCCGCTTTTAACAACACACACGCATACCATGCGCGTGTATTATGATTTATTATGTTTCATCTCCATTTAAGCTGATGATGATGATGTCCTCCTCATCGTGATCCGATGACGGCGACCTCAGGGGCTAGTAGGACTTCTTCGGCGGTGGGCGCGAATGTGACTCGCGAAACCCAGCTTCGTGGCAAAGGTCCGGTTACAAGCATTGCAGAATAGTTCGCCACGGCCGTTGTAGGTGTAGTTGTAAGTGGGCTTCGGACGAGTCTTGCGCTGCAGGCGGTTGGAGTCAAGAGTTTCTAGTCGGGCTTTTTCGAACTCATTTACTCTGGAGTGGACTGTGGAGCGCCATTCGTTGCGATTGTGGGCTGCTTTTTCCCAGCTGTCAGGTGGAATGCCAGAAGCAGTTATATGCCTTTTCAGAACATCCTTGTATCGCAAGTGCTGTCCGCCAACTGTTCGCGCACCTTTTGAGAGCTGGGAGTAGAAGACGGCTTTTGGTAGTCGATCGTCCTCCATACGTACCACATGACCACACCACCTTAGCTGCGCTTTCATGAGCATGGCTTCCATACCCTGCATTTGTGCACGCCTTAGCACTTCCGTGTTTGTCACTCGGTCTTCCCAGTTTATCCTCAAGATAGTACGCAGGCACTTCATGTGGAAGATGTCAAGCTGCTTTATATTTCTTCTATAGAGGCACCAGGTTTCGGAGGCATACAGCAAAATGGGAAGGACCGTCGCCTTGTATACAGCCAACTTAGTCATCAGTTTTAAATCATGAGATTTCCACACCCGTTGGTTTAGTTTTCCAAAAGCAGAAGCAGCTCTGGCAATTCGCACCGGAATCTCGGTGTCTAGACGATTGTCGTTTCTGATCTCACTTCCAAGGTAACGGAAGTGAGATACCACGTCCAGGGCACCATCTCCCAAGAAGATGTTGGGTGCTTCAGCTGGGCTTCCACGCGGAGGTTGAACTAGTATCTGGGTTTTGGAATTGCTGATTGTCAAACCAAATTTTTTGCAGGAGTTATGGGGGTTTGTTAGGTATGACTGAAGTGCGGTGTGGCTGTCGGCCATGAAGCAGGCGTCATCTGCATAGAGTGCGTCAAGAATTCTGAGCTGGCGACATTTTCCCTTTGCCCGGAATCTAGATAAATTGAAGATCCCTTTATCTGTTCGTGTGGTTATAGAGATGGAGTCGTCGCACCGCTGAAGAGCATCAGTAACCACAGCTCCAAAGAATATTCCAAAAAGTGTTGGAGCCATAACGCAACCCTGTTTGACGCCGCAAACCACAGGAAACCCTTCAGAAAGGCAGTCATCAAACTGCACCCTTCCCAGCATTGAGTCATGAAATTGGCGTATAATATTCACAAACTTAGAGGGGCAGCCGGATCGCCTCAGAACTTCCCAGAGTAGCTCCCGGGGAACACGGTCAAAGGCTTTCTCAAGGTCTATAAAGCAGAGGTATAGGGGTCGGTGTTGCTCAAGGCTCTTTTCCTGAATCTGCTTTACTACAAATATCGCGTCGATTGTTCCCCTGTTTGGCCGGAAACCACATTGACTCTCAGGTAGGATTTCTTCGGCTACAGCACTCAGCCGCGTGTTAATTATATGGGCAAGTATCTTTCCCGCCACCGAAAGAAGGGAGATTCCCCGATATGAGCCGCATTCGGATGCGTCACCCTTGCCTTTGTACAGTGTACAAATGGAGGCATCTTTCCATGCTTGCGGAACGTTTTCTTCAGCCCAGATCTTGAGAATAAGTTGGTGCAGACTGTTATGGATTGCTGGACCACCGTACTTAAATACTTCTGGAGGTAGGCCATCAGATCCAGGTGCCTTTCCATTCTGAAGCCGGTGGATGGATTTTCGCATCTCTTCTATGGTGGGGGGTTCGTCAAGTTCGGCGATTTCTAGCCTCTGGGGTACATCGTCCAGACAAGATACATCATAGGTGTAGCTTGGAGGGTTAAAAACGCTTTGGAAGTGCTCGGTCCATCTGAACAGGATGTCTTGTTTGTTACTAAGACGTCTGGATTTATCAGCCGTGCGCATAGGAACAACCTTTTTAATTTTTGGTCCGAAGATGGTTTGTAGACTCTGATAAAACTTTCCAATCTGCTTAGTATCAGCCCAACGTTGAAGCTCTTCAGCTCTTTCAAGCCACCATTTATCTTTTAGGCTCCGAAGCTTCTGTTTTAGAGTCCTTTGGACATTGTGTTTCTCAGATGTTGTGATAGTTGGGTTCCTAAGAAAGCGTCTATGCTCTGCTAGCAGCGTTTTAATTTCAGGGTCATTCTCATCAAACCAATCTTGGTGTTTCTTAGATGGTGGGGTGAGAGATTCAGTGACGGCCTGAGATAGGTTGTTAGCAATGGCCACCCACGATGAGTCAACGTCTGCCGAGATTGATGGATTCTTTGCCGAAATGTCATGAAATTTATTGTCAAGCTTAGCGCTAGCGTCGCTACAGTGGACAAGACTTGAACAAAGCGCTCTAATTGGCTTCTTATGTGAGGCACGACGAGGTCTCTGCAATACCATACGTAGTTTGGATCTGAGGAGGCGATGGTCAGTCCAGCCATTAGCCCCTCTCATTGCACAATTATTCTGCGTTCTTGGGGAGTATATCACTCCACGGCTTCTGAACTTGTACTCTGCATTTATCTAGTCCACCAATATCAAAACTGATTTGAAATTGGCGGCCATTTGCACAAATGAGAGCAACTTCCAATAGAGTGATTACTTTTGGCCAACCTTGTACTAGTAATAGGTAGCTAGCTAGACAGCTAATTATGAGTATTTAATAGAATATTTTATTTGTGATTAAGTTGACAAAGTAAAAAATGAAGACTTTGTGGGTTTTTATTAAATTAAGGCTTTTTTCTTAGAAAGGCTCGAGACTCGAGAAGACTCGAGAATTTGGGCTCGAGAATTCTCGAAGCTCGAGAACGAAAACAGGTGGAGAAATCAGAAACCCTAGACACGATTAAATTTGTACCTTGGGACACTGTTTCCTATGGCTTTGTACTATGGAACATGCAAACATCTAAATAACGCCTTATATCTCTTTTCTTATTAGTGCCAGAGTGAAACTGGACAGAAGAGAGATGCAGTAAATCAATAAGAACAGAGATATAAGGCGTTATTTAGAAGTTTGCATTTTCCATAGTACAAAGCTATAGGAAACAGTGTCCCAAGGTACAAACGTGTAACGTACCTTGGGTCAAAACAAGCATTTTTACTTTTATCTTAATTTAATAAAATCTGGCCACACTAAAGCTTTAGCACAAATACTAGTGATAATAGATTATATACCCTACCGAATAAAGAAAATTTCACATTAATATCTTAGTTGTACGCTGCGATAGCTTCATTCAAAGTTGGGGTAGTCGAAAATGTCCCTAGGTACGTTACGTTACCCTAATTGTCATAGTATCAATAACTGTAATCACGATCAAACAATTTGTATTAAATTTATTCACTAACAAACATCACCTTACTTCCAACCCCTTAAATCCACAGACTAGCGAACATAAAGCTGGTAGGGCTCGACCCTCGCTCCATCAAGCACACGGCCTTCCCTCAGCCGACGCCAGCGCCCTCGCTGCGGAGACATGTAGACCAGTCAGGTCGCCGGCAACAGCCCGAGGAATGCGTGCCCAAGGGGCCGAAGGACTACTATGATGATGACGTGAAGGTGGCCACTGTGCAGATCCCTGAGCATATGGATCGTGAGTTGTTTTGTTTTTTTGTGGTTTTAAAACCAGACCCCTTAGTGACGTGACTTCATCGTGAACGTGAAGTAGAATTCATCGAGTAATTTTGTATGACAATATGACCCCTGGCGGTCGGTAGCAGAACTAAAATTTTCCTACAAAATTCATCGAGTAATTTTACTTCACGTTCACGACGAAAATTCATGCTAAGGGGTCAGTTGTCTAAGGGAGTAGGTATAGTAAAATTGAATAAAGTACGTAAATAATACAAATTATAACAGTAATAAAATAAGGTCCTAAATCAATCGTTTGAAAAATAGTACACTCGATATTGTTACGTGCCTACGTAGTTATTTATTGCTTTGTTCATTTATAAATAATTCATTAAGTGATAATTAATAAGACCACACCACTGAAACTTTTCCCTTTTCCAGATATCCATTACGCCGTCACAACTCCAGTACCGTACCTAACCGTCGGCCCAATAGCCGGTCTGGGCTACCACCCTAGTACCATCAAGTCTGAATACCCATCTGAATGTGAGAAGATCTACCAGGATCACATAGCGGCGCAGTTCTCTAGCGAGTCCAATGAAATGGACAACGAGTCTATGGAAATGACCAGGGTTCACATCAAAGACTTGGCGGACGCTCAAGCTGGTAGAGGTAATTGGAAGAGGGGTTTGGAGGACGAGTAAAAGAGATGGCCTGTATTTTGAGGTTGCGATTGTAGTGGGTAGATCGAGTGTGATATTTTGTATTGTTTGTATGAAAATAAAATAATTGAAATAAAATAAGTTTTTTTTTCTTTTATGATCTTTATTTACAGGTACGGTCAAGTGCAGAGAAACCTAACCCCCCTCTCATGGTAATAATGTTTCTGAGAGGGGTCAGGTCTTTCTGCCCTTTACTGTAGGTACATAACTACCTCAAGTAGATATTTAGATGGGTAGCTCAATTGACATAGTAAACATATCTTTAAAAATGCGTGACTCTACAAAAGACCAGGTTGCAGGTTATATTTTCCTGGTACTGTAACATCCTTGTCCTTTTCGTCTACTCCTTCTTCATCATCATCTTCATCAACCTCATCAATTTCCGCTGGATTTCTGTAACAAAATTCAACATTATACCAAGTAAATTAAGTCAAAATTCTGTTCTAAACAATATAGTAATTTTTACCCGACTGCCGTTTTTCGATTGTATGTTTGTATGTACTCGTATGTATGTATGTATGTATGTTTGGCTTGATAGATTTTGATGTATGAGGTATCGTTAGCAGCGTATTGATTGCGCGATGGTTATAGGCTATGTGACGTTACATTAAAATGTATATAGCGGCCTCTAGAGGACATAAAGTGATGATCGAAATAATATATTTTTTCCAACTATACTGTGTGGGGTATCAAATGAAAGGATTTGATTAGCACATTACAAAAATATGCATATTGTAGGTATTTAAATCACAACACCAAAATTATTGAAATAAAAAATATTCATAAACTAAAACTAGACGACTGACATAAAATGACAATGGGCAGATTGGGACCACCCTCCAATAGCATTAAGACTAACATCGTTGGATAGGTCTTGTCAATAGTAATAACTTTTGCTATGACAGCTTTGTTGTCACAGTTGTCCGTTCAGAGATATTTGACTTATAAGTTCCGATACTCGTAAGTTCATCTTACTGCTATTGGAGGCTGGACCACCCTCCAATAGCATTAAGACTAACATCGTTGGATAGGTCTTGTCAATAGGAATAACTTTTGCTATGACAGCTTTGTTCTCACAGTTGTCCGTTCAGATATATTTGACTTATAAGTTCCGATACTCGTCAGTTCATCTTACTGCTATTGGAGGCTGGACCACCCTCCAATAGCAGTAAGACTAATGTCGTTGGATAGGTCTTGTCAATAGGAATAACTTTTGCTTTGACAGTTTTGTTGTCACAGTTGTCCGTTCAGAGATATTTGACTTATAAGTTCCGATACTCGTCAGTTCATCTTACTGCTATTGGAGGCTGGACCACCCTCCAATAGCATTAAGACTAACATCGTTGGATAGGTCTTGTCAATAGGAATAACTTTTGCTATGACAGCTTTGTTCTCACAGTTGTCCGTTCAGATATATTTGACTTATAAGTTCCGATACTCGTCAGTTCATCTTACTGCTATTGGAGGCTGGACCACCCTCCAATAGCAGTAAGACTAATGTCGTTGGATAGGTCTTGTCAATAGGAATAACTTTTGCTTTGACAGTTTTGTTGTCACAGTTGTCCGTTCAGAGATATTTGACTTATAAGTTCCGATACTCGTCAGTTCATCTTACTGCTATTGGAGGCTGGACCACCCTCCAATAGCAGTAAGACTAATGTCGTTGGATAGGTCTTGTCAATAGGAATAACTTTTGCTTTGACAGCTTTGTTGTCACAGTTGTCCGTTCAGAGATATTTGACCTATAAGTTCCGATACTCGTCAGTTCATCTTACTGCTATTGGAGGCTGGACCACCCTCCAATAGCAGTAAGACTAATGTCGTTGGATAGGTCTTGTCAATAGGAATAACCTTTGCTGTGACAGCTTTGTTGTCACAGTTGTCCATTCAGAGATATTTGACTTATAAGTTCCGATAGGGGGTTAATTAAATATTTTCTTGGGAAATAATACACGGTGATTATTTAATTATTTATTATTATAATTACACTATCTACACTATCAGACGAGATCTGGGCATATTGGATGACAATATCTGACGATAAAAAACAAAAAGGGCCGCGGTGGAGGTGTATTCTGCCCGTAACTTAACTTAGAATACTATGTCAGTTTCGGGAACAAAGCTACTGTTTTTAAGGCAGAAGCTGCCAGCCTATTTGACGGAGCTACACAAATAAAAGACACAAAAAAATCCAATATATGCTTCTACACAGACAGCATGCCTATTCTATGTGCCTTAGGAAGAACTGGAAATTGTAAAAAATGCAGGTTAGGTCGTTCGGTCGAAAAAATTACTTCATTAGGGTGAGGCCACACGAGCGTAATTTTGTGAGTTGTGCGTGGCAGAAAAGTGTGCGTGGGGACGAGGGGGGCGGGTAAGTTACTCGCTACCCTCGTCCCCGCGCACTCTTCGCACACGCTCGTGTGGCCACACCCTTATAAAAAAATAAGATCACGAAACGAGAAGACACACTTACCTCCAACTCTGCATGTTGTTGTATGAATGCAGCAATCTCTGGTTGCGCTTTTGGTATATTATCTGTCAGAGTATGTCGCTGATATCTGCCACGATAAAGGCCTCGCCTACACATCACACAGTTGCGGAAATCTTCCATAACTATTATCAGATTGTGATGCAATTCAAAAATACATTGCGGGTTGGCGGTAATTAATAATACAATTGCTCGTTAGCTGCCATTTTCTTAATAAGCGTGACAGGTGAACTGTCACCTCACAAAGAGGTCACCATATACGATGACCACAAACACAACACTCCTCCACTATTAATTTTAAAACTACATTTTATCCTATCGGAACTTATATGTCATAAATCTCTGAACGGACAACTGTGACAACAAAGCTGTCAAAGCAAAAGTTATTCCTATTGACAAGACCTATCCAACGACATTAGTCTTACTGCTATTGGAGGGTGGTCCAGCCTCCAATAGCAGTAAGATAAACTGACGAGTATCGGAACTTATAAGTCAAATATCTCTGAACGGACAACTGTGACAACAAAGCTGTCAAAGCAAAAGTTATTCCTAATGACAAGACCTATCCAACGACGTTAGTCTTACTGCTATTGGAGGGTGGTCCATCCTCCAATAGCAGTAAGATGAACTGACGAGTATCGGAACTTATAAGTCATATATCTCTGAACGGACAACTGTGACAACAAAGCTGTCAAAGCAAAAGTTATTCCTAATGACAAGACCTATCCAACGACGTTAGTCTTACTGCTATTGGAGGGTGGTCCATCCTCCAATAGCAGTAAGATGAACTGACGAGTATCGGAACTTATAAGTCATATATCTCTGAACGGACAACTGTGACAACAAAGCTGTCAAAGCAAAAGTTATTCCTATTGACAAGACCTATCCAACGATGTTAGTCTTATTGCTATTGGAGGGTGGTCCCAGCTCCCATATATTTTTGCCCCTCCTCCATAAAATAAAAACAACTAAAAAGTTACAAATAAAAAATATAATTAAAAACAAACAAAAAACCTGACTGCACGCTAAAAAGATGAAAACAAGCCCCAATGTTAATGGAAAGTATCGCAGGCGGGGAAGCAACATGACCGCCACACAAGATATTTAAGTAAAACCTATCTAAGTAACATTGAGCTAAATGGTGAACCCTCTGCTAGTCGGATTTTTTGTTTGTTTATAATTATATCTTTTTTTACAGCTAATTCTTACTACGTGAAATTATTGATTTCGTAAAAATCACTCGGAAGTAATGCTGTAAAACAGGAGCAATTATTATTATATTATATTAGTATGCTAGGTACTTACTTCTCGAAACCCGTTTTGTGCCGTTTCCTGAAAAACGTAAGATTCATGTTACAGAGAGGTGGGATGGGATACCTTATTATTGTGATCTAAAACAGGGTGGTAAACGTGGCAATAGGGGCAATATGTGTATTACATAGGCTGTATCTCTTTTTTAATCTCATAAACCACAACTAGACTGGGAATTGAACCCAGGAGCGTCAGAATAGAATAGAATAGAATAGAATACTCTTTATTTTGCACCATTAAAGACAATATTACAATTCACAACTTATATATAAAATAGCACAAAAAAGGCGGCCTTATTGCTTAAAGCAATCTCTACCAGACAACCTTTGGATGGAAGAGACAATTTTAACATAATTAATGGAAGTAGAGGTGCAAGGTATACTAATTAAACAGTACATACTATAGACTATATAAATAAATAAAACAACATAATATAAAAATATATATCTATGCCTATAATAAACTTAACTCAGCACAAAAGTCAGACTCACTAGCCACTACCACCACCAGTCGTCAGTTTCAAATTGCCAAATTCGGCTATACCCCCAGACGATAAATGCAGCGTGTCACGGCCTCCTGCCCGCTGGACCGACGACCTTAGGCAGGTAGCCGGTAGTGGCTGGATGAGGAAGGCCGAGGACCAAGTATTTTAGCGTTCCTTGGGAATGGCCTATGTCCAGCAGTAGAAAATTATTGGCTGATGATGATTTACTTATTTATTTACTCTTTATTGCACAATTTACAATGTAATAATGTACAACAAGGTCGACTTAATGCTAAAAGCACTTTCTGCCAGTCAACCTGCAGGAGGTACAGATGTGATAAAGGTCGCCAGTTCGCCACTCACTTGTTGGTGTCTATGTAGTCTTGGTCCATGTAGTCGTCGGTCTGCTCGACGGACAGCGGCTGGCCGCGGTGGTCCTGCAGGATGCCGAAGTACTTGGGCGCTCGCGACACGGAGAACAGGATCGCTGTTGGAAAAGAGTTTAATTTGAAGGTTAATATAGGCACACTTGCGAAAATTTTAAAAAGTAAAATAATTTTCAAGCATATTTTTTTTCATTTAAAATGTAAGAATGGACCTCAAAATACGCGTGTATGCTTCCGTGTATTGGCCAACCAAATTATGCATGGAATCTAACATGGTTCTAACTACGGTTTTAATATAAAAGTTAAATAGGAAACAGATTTCATACTCGTATTATGGTTAGGTACTCACAATCCTCAAATGCACACATTCCCTTCAAAATTATGAATAATACCACTAAAATAATCTGCAACTTTAAGTTTGTTTCACTCATTTTCTTTTTTTTTTTATTTTCTGTAACACCCTCTACAAACTTTTAACTGTTTAACACAAAGAAAAGCCTCGAAAAAGTAATACTTTTTTATCTCATGGTTGGTTCTATTGAAAATAAGTTAGGTCCTATCTACTCTTGTGTTTGATGGGGTTAGTACCCTGCAGTTGGTCCACTTCTGTGAAACCTTTGCATGTGCTTATTACAACGGTCGAGGCTTTGATTTTAAACTGATTAAAAGGTTGCAACAACATAGAAAGGAAGTTTAGAAAATAGTGTAGGAATTGTTTATTAACATCCCCTTTGATTTGTTGATTAGGTACAAATAATAATATTGAGGTAGTTTTCACTCAATATGTGTGATACATACTTACAAAACTAAATTCCAACCTCCGGTTAAAGACGTTCTGACGAAACATTAAGAAAAAGAACATAATAATTACTTATGAGTCTTTTGAAGACTGTAACTAGAGCTGAAATAATATGAAATTGGTGCCCCTCCCTCAATATTATATCAGCATATACAGGGTATTTCAAAAGTAGCATACTAAGCCGAAAGAGTGTGACTCCGAGTGTCATCCTGAACAACTTTTGTTCTCAGACTAATAGGAAATGCACACCTCGTTTTACAAATACAAACCTAGATAGGTATAAATTTAACTACTTACATAGCCTTACCATAAAGCTGTGTACACATAGGGTAAGCCTATTTACCTAGTCATTGGCTTTCGGGCAGCTAGAAAACGCACAATCTTACTTGTGTTGGGGTTCACCAGACCACAATGAGCCCGCGTGGTGGACTAGGGCTAAAACACATCCCTGGAAGGAGACCCGTGCGTCAGTAGTGGTGACGTGATGGGTTGGGACGATGATGATGAAGGCTATTTACAAGTTAGGACGCTCTAGGAAAATTCCCATGAACCACGTCAGTTAGGTGCGATGGCAGGTAAAATCTCTTTGATCATTAAATGTAATTAAGTAGGTGCGGTATGCCAAAAATTGTATCGGGGAGGAGACAGATAATCTAGGTATTTTAGAAACTCTCCATAGCAACATCTAGAGGTAGCTCACAATTTTATTTCACGTGAGTATTACATGACGGCTAATGCTATACCTATAGTTAGGTATAATTATGTAGCTACCTACTATCTACTATTTTGGAGCTATACAAGCCGAGTTTAGTTCGGATTCCATTGTCCGGTTAATTTGTATTCAAAATCTAATGTAAAACCTTTTAAATAAAAATAGGCAAATACAAATACACCAACATTTACTTATAATTATTTATTTATTAACGTCATCATCGGTAGAAGAGGTTCCCCTCCCCGCCCCACATCCGCCGCCCGCCGTAGCCGATCAGCTCCGACCGAAACTGGTTGTACTTCTTGAAGAACAGCTTCTTCAATATCCGCTTCCGGCGCTTGTCCTCCTTGGTGCACGCTTCTAGGTTGTCCATGCATACTTCCTCTCTGTTGAGTTGGGTTAAGGAGGTTAGGTCTCAGGCGATTAGCAGAGAACATCAAATGATTTACCTACCCGTATGGTATGGTAATTTATTTGATATTGATTTTATTGAGAAGCGCTGGATGCGGGTCGCCACTGATCGGAAAAGGTGGAAAACATTAGGGGATGCCTATGTTCAGAAATGGACGTCCTAAGGCTGAGATAACGATGATGATGATGATGATTTTATTGAACTGATATACTTAACTACTGAGGAACTCTCATTATGGGACCTACTGTAAAGTTCAAAGTATGATTTCGAAGCAGACAGCAATACTCCAAGCTTCTGATGTGCTAGTTTGCCGCCATTGATACCATCAGGCGCTATTCGGACGATGGTAGCAATAAAATATACTTAGCCAAAACAATACATTATTTTGAAACCTTGATTAGTATCCGTTAGCAACTGGAAGAAGGCAGAGTATTACGGCACTGCTTAGGAGAGTCCAACGAGTAACATAGTGTGGACTGATGGGAATTTTGAATACTTACCTATAAAATGCTCAACGAGTAACAGTGTGACTGGCTCGGAACAAAGGTGGAAGTCTTTGTCTTGCAGTGGACAATTACGGACGATTAGGTTACCTGTAATTCTGATCCAGCAGCAAGTTGATGGGCTCAGTCTTGGTGTACTTGTCCGGGAGGCGCGCGCCGGGCGTCAGCTTGGCCACCTCCCGCATCACACCCATGATGGTGTTCTCCAGCTGGGCCAGCTTCGGCACCATCAGGCGCTTCATCACCTGGAGGAGGAGGGTTTTAGTGAGGAACTTGTGGTAAGTTTTCATCAGGAGAAGGGCCTTATTCGGTAACTGAGTACCTAACTATGTGGAATTTATGATGCATAAAATCTAGCCTATTTTATCTACTAGCCGCCTATGTCTTAGTAAGGACTACTGACTATAGCTAAGTAGGTAGATAGTAGGTGCAGTCATTAATTTTCTGCAATCGGGAATCTCAATTCGAAAGATTTAATTTTCTACGGCATAAGATAGAATTATTTTGTTTAGGTACCTTTCCACATTTGTTTCCAGTCTTGCAAGGTCTTCGGAACCGTTTTCCGAGGTCCATCACGGGTAGGTTTTGAATCTGTGCTATCACGTTAGATAGGGTGCCAACAGCAGTGCGTTTATCTTAAAAAAATAGAACCTTCGTTAGAACCTTTGGGGAAATAGTGGGTAGGTCGTTGAACTATGGATAATATAGGTAGGTTACTTGATAAAGTCTCTAGATACATGGGGTCATAGAAAACACATAAACAATATACAAAGGCAAAACTTAATTTGCTTACCGGTAGGTATTCCTTCAGGTCATATAATTTTTTAACTTAAATACTTATCTAGATATCTAACTTACGGAACTTCTACAGATATACTGTAAGTGAACCCACCTTTAATTTTCTTCGAGTTTTTACTGTTTTTCGCCTCATCATCACTTTTGTCTGCATAAGAAACAACCATAAAAACGGCTAAAACCACTGAATACTTAAAGAAATTCATTTTATATCCTAATATTCAAAGTTACGATAGTTTTTTGGGACCTCCGCGTGCCGTGGAGTTGTGTTTTAGGCAAAGGCAGCTGTTAGTGAATAGGGCAGTGCAGAAAGTTTGATAAACTTCCGATACCGTAGCACAAGCTGAAACTTTAATCTTTCATCAACAACCAGGAAACTGTTTACAAACACTGCCTCCTTTTCTTCCGGTCTCAGATTCTTTATAACTTTATGCCAGTGAACGTTTAATGAATTTCTGTTAAGTAAATATTTATTACTTAAATAACTAGTAGTTAGAAGCTAAACCCAATGCAACCCTACCGACCCTAACCTAGCCTAGACAGACAGCACAGTAGGTACCTACCGGTGGCCTACGGCATATCGGTAGTAAGCATGTAGTAAGTAGTTATATCAATCCAGCGGCCGCTACACGGATTCGTTATCGACGTCGATGAACTCGTTTCACCTATCACAGTTGTCGCGAAACGCGATTCCAGTTAAAATAAGTTTGCAGAAACGAAACGTGAGGGATAAGTAGTTGGTAAGGTTGGTAACACTGTTTAAGAAAAAATAAATAGAGAGGAGTTATAGGAGGGAAAAATGGTGATTGTTACTGGTGAAAGAAAAGAAAAAGAAGAGGTTCTTGGAGGAGATGTGGTGAGTTACAAGCCGTATAAGGACGATAACATCGGTGAGTTCTTATCATTATGTTATTATAGAAACCTGAGAACTAGGTGGCAGAGGAATGGCTCAGAAAGGGGTGGTTTGGAGGCCATTACCGGGACACAGAGGTCCCACCAGAAAGATAAGGTTCTACATTCGAACCTCTTAAGAAATGATTTTATGTATGTAAGATTTGATATAGGTATGCGAAGCAGATAGAGCCAGACATGTTCATTGGAAGGTAAGAAAATAATTATATACCTACCTACTAAATACTTTATTTACATTTGTAGTTATGTGAACCCTACGATTATAATCGCAATGCTATTATGCATTCGCGACATGGTGGAGATGCTGGGATATTCTCATAAGCTTTTTACTTTTTTGGTAAAGCGTGAATGATTTGTAATTTTGATTCCTAAACAACTTAAGCTTAGGTATGGTATATATATACCATACCATAGACCATCGAGTACACAGTTTATTTTTACAAACTGTTCGCATGGTATCCGGTTCCGCCTGATCCATCTACGAAACAGAGAAGCGAGGAATAGAGTTGTTCCTACTATTTTTCAGTAACGATTCGATTATGATTAAGATATTGAGTTGTAAAAGGCAAATAAGTCAAAGTCAAAATGTTTTTATTCGTCGTATAAATATATATTTTTCTGATGAACGTCAATTTTACAAACTAAATAACTTAAATAAATAGAGCTGGTTTCGAAACTTTGTTTTTTGTGTTACCTACTTACTTCACCTAGAGACGACTGTTTAGTTGTCAGGCCAAACACAAAAGAGAGAAGAGAGCAGTCAGATTATAACATTCACTTGAAGAAAATGTTAAGTGCATGTTATCTGACAACTATTAGAAAGAATAAATATGTATATTTAACTTGCATGCAAGAGGTTTCTACACTCTGTTTATTTAGAGTATGAACTGAGTAGAGTAGAATCCTAAAGAATAACAGAGAAGACAGCCTTAGAATGTGGTCATGTCAGAGTAAGAATTCGGTTTTTGTAACTACCGACCGGTATTAATATTTTAGAGATATTAATCCAAGATAGAAAATTTACCAAGGACCATCACCAGAATAATGAATCTCAAAACAATAGATTTCGATTCAAATCTATTTTCGATTATGAACATTTTGTGGCACATCACTATTGAAAAAGTTTTACCATTGCCAACCTTACAAAACAAACTTTTTTCTCAAACTCAACTTGATCAATGGCGTATGAGCGTCTTCGTTTTATCGATAAAATCAATAAATTTAAACGTCAGGAAGGCCATTTCCATGTTTCAATGCGTTTAAAGTGTACTTGTGAATTACGTTATTGTTATTGGCTGTGGACATACGATCGGTGAGTGGATTTTAAGTTGTTCCTGATAATAATCGAACATGGTAGCCATTGTCCACAAAATGATTTTAGCGATTCCTATTTTGAATTTAGATGATACCTACGCAGCATGTACGCAACTCAAGAGGTCTGTGATGATGATAAAATTTGAAAGGTTTAGTGGGTTATCTCAAATTTGTACATGCCTTTTTTCCTTTAAGAATTTCATTTGGATGTTGTCGATGAACAGTAACAGTAATCACATCAATGTTGTAACTTAAAGTTATAACAACAAACTTGAGACTCAAATTGTTGGAATGAAAACATTTAAGGCTAGATAAATGTGCTATCTTTATGAGAACTTACTCGATCATTATCAATCACCTTTCAGGCTGATCCTGTTTGTATCCAGGACAGAGAAGACATCAGAAGACAGAGGCTACTGTCGTGACACTTCAGCACTGTCAAGGACAAGTTGCCGATGGTAAAAATTGGCTCAAAGATGACGGAAGCATGGAAAACTCGAATAGAGATAGTCAAAGGTAAGGTAGAGACTATTCTTACTAAAATAAAAAAAGGAGAGACTGAACCAGTGGATTATTACAACCTCAAGTTGCTCAATGAACTTTTTATGAAGGAGACCCATATTTATATGGATAAGTTGACAGTAGAAGAATCCAGAACTTACACAGAAATACAAATAGAAGCAAAGCTCCTCGATAACAAAAACAATGGTGACCCACCAGTACAACACGTTGATCAATTGACATCCAAACTACCAAAATTAGAGTTACCACGTTTCAATGGAGACACTCTGAAGTGGAATGAATTCTGGGACCGTTTTAAATCCAGCGTAGATACCCAAAAACTTACCAAAGCTGACAAGTTCAGTTATTTGATGGCATCCCTGGACCAAGAGGCATTAGCGGCCATTGAAGGCTTAGACATAACTCATGAAAACTATGAGATTGCAGTCGATATATTAAAAGATCGTTTTGGTAAGCCTGGGATGGTCATTGATGCTCATTATGAAGCGCTTCTTAACCTCAAAAGTGCTCATTCACCAAATGAATGCATGAATGTATTTAATGAAATAGAGAAACACCTCAGGATTTTAAAAGCTTTGGGAGAAGATACTAACCACAATAATTTAAGAAGAATTATATTAAACAAGTACCCTGAAGATATTATCTATGAATTGAAAATGAAAGTAAAAGTAGAAGAACAAAGTGTTGATACTATAAGAAAATTATTGGAACAACAGATTACTGCTCGTGTCACTACAACAAAACCTTTGCTGAGTACACTATCGTTTACAAACACTACTGAGAAGAGACAATATCCAGTGAAGAGGAAATTCCCTACACCCAAAGTCACACCTGCAAAGAGAAAGAAGAGAAGCTTACCTTGTATCTTCTGTGATGGAGAACATTTTAATGACAACTGTAAGCAAGTGGTGTCAGTAGAAGACAGGAAAAAGAAGATAATTGGACGTTGTTTTGTTTGCTTTAAAAAGGATCACACAGCAAGAGATTGCAAAGAAAGAAGAAGATGCTTCTACTGTGGTGAAATCGGAAAACATAATAGAGCACTGTGCAATATGGCACAGAAAAGTACAACACTACAGACTCGCAGCGAGAAGAATAAAGGTACTGTACTACAGACTGCTATAGCTCAAGTAAGAAGTAAAGATGGTACTTTACATAAATGTAGAATTTTACTAGATTCCGGTAGCCAAAGGTCGTACATCACTAAAAACCTAACTAAGACTATAGTGCCAGAAATCATTGAAACAGATCACTTAATGATTTACACCTTTGGTCTGGAGCAACCTAAGAAGCTAGAGAGTCCTAGAGTTAAGATAGAATTAGTTTGTGACTCCGGCCACTCAAGATATGTAATAGTTAATGTTGTAAACTTTATAACTCAACAGATATCATGTTTTGATTTCAGACAGTACCAATTTGGTCAAGAAATAATTCCTTCAGATGATGGATCCATGGGCGGTGAGATAAATCTTCTCATTGGCAACGACTATTACTTCACATTCATCAAAAATGGAAAACTTAGCATTGAAGAAAACCTTTATTTAATTGAAACAGATTTCGGTTGGGTCTTCAGTGGCAGATCTCCCTTTCATCAAGAACATGTTCTTAGTGTAGCAACTTACATGCAAACTAACCTGCCAGATAACTTAGGTTTTGTTCAGCCGGACTTACCTATCAAGGAAGGAGAGATTAAACAACTTTGGGAGTTGGAATCCATCGGTATTAGGGATTCTCCAAAGACTACAAATGAAGAAGAAGCTTTAAGAAATTTCAACAGTACAGTTACGTTTGAAGAGAACAGATATCATGTCAAATGGCCGTGGGTCCAGTATCCACCAAACCTACCATCAAACTATGGTCTAGCTGTAGGAAGACTGACCAGCCTATTAAGAAGATTGGATAAGAATACTTTAGCCATTTATGATGACACCATTCAAGAACAGGAGTCATCTGGAGTGATAGAAAAGGTGAAGAATGCTTTTGAAAATGTGCAACATCCAATACATTACTTATCACATCACTGCGTGGTCAAGAAAGATAGCTCTACTCAACTGAGAATTGTCTATGATGCATCAGCTAAGTCTAAAGGTACACAATCTAGCCTGAATGAATGTATGTACAAAGGACCATTGATGCTTGAAGACTTAACTGGACTTATCTTGAGGTTTCGTCAACATGAAATAGGAATCCTAGCAGACATTGAGAAGGCCTTCCTACAACTAGGACTTCAGAACGAAGATCGTGACGTCACTAGATTCCTGTGGGTAAAAGATACTACAAAAGAAGTAACAGAAGACAACTTACAATGCTACCGATTTTGTCGAGTTCCCTTTGGAATAGTATCCAGTCCATTCCTACTAAATGCAACAATAAAGAGTCATTTTCTGAAATGTGGAGATGAAACACTTAAGAACGTAGCAGAAAAGATATATGTTGATAATCTTGTACTAGGAGCGAAACATCAAGATGAAGCTACAGGATTGTATCAAAAAATACATGCTTCCCTTCAAACAATCTCGATGAACGTGAGACAATGGAACTCAAATAACAAAGAATTTCTAAAAGAAATACCTGAACATCTACTTGAAGGCAAAGAAGTCACAAAGGTGTTAGGACTTGTGTGGGACACACTAGAAGATACATTAAAGCTTAAAACACAGATAAGTAACTGTGATAGAGATATGACTAAAAGGTATGTTCTTCAAGAAATAGCCTCAATCTACGATCCTTGTGGATTTAGCAGTCCTCTTCTTTTACCAGCTAAGGAATATCTACAGAGACTTTGGAAATTAAAACTTAAATGGGACACCAAACTGCCAGAAGACTTAAGAGACGAGTGGAATAGGATTGCAAGCAGTCTACACCAAACTCAAGATATTGAGATTCCAAGATACATAGGCGCTACACAAGATAACGCAGTACATGAGTTACACTGTTTTACGGATGCATCCAAGGATGCCTACGCGGCAGCTGTCTACATCAAAACAGAATCACAGGATAAAGTGATAGTAAGACTGCTTATGTCCAAGTCAAAACTGACTCCACTCAAAGACCAAGATAATCTACAAATTCCGAGGTTGGAACTATTGGGTACTCTTATTGGCAGCAGACTTTTAAGATATGTGAGACAACACTCTGAAGTACCGATATCTAAACAATACCTTTGGACTGATAGTCAAGTTGTTATAAGCTGGTTACGCTCAGAAAAGCTATTACCTCCTTTTATCTCAAGAAGAGTTACTGAAATAAATAAACAAGACACGCAAGTTTTGTATGTGAAATCAGCGGATAATCCAGCAGATATTGCAACCAGAGTTGCAGACTTTACACCTGCAAAAAGAGAACTATGGTTTGAAGGACCCCAATTTTTGAAGAATGAAAGAGAATACAAGAATAACTGGGCAATGACACAAAACCTGTGTGCTTTGGAGGGTCTGACCCAGTCAGAAGGATATCCTGAAAATGAGTCTACTGAAAATGAAGATGGACCTACGTTAAATGAAGCAAATGTAAACCCAGAATCATTGCAATTGCAACAAAGTGAAGAAACGATTACCAATATTACTGCTAAAATCAAGAGAGAACAGAAATTACACTACCCACAGGAATGTGCAGGAAAAAGTACTGATTTAAGTCGTAGCCTTGGTGTATTCAAAGATGAAAATGGCTTACTCCGATGCAGAGGAAGGATAGTCTTAACTGACCTGCCTTATGACCGCAAATATCCCATCCTCCTACCGAAAGATTCCAGTCTGACAGAAGAAATCATATCCAATATTCATAAGGACAACTATCACGTTGGAGTAACACATACTCTTTCTTTAATTCGGGAAAAGTATTGGATCCCACAAGGGAGATGTAAAGTGCAAAAAGCACTGAAGAGATGTTTACAGTGCAGGAAATATGGTGGAGGTCCTTACAGACTACCTCAGATGCCTGACTTACCAGAAGAAAGAGTAAACTTCACTTCAGCGTTTTCGTTCATCGGCCTGGACTATCTTGGACCTCTTCTAGTTACCACGGATAAAGGACAAACAGAAAAGAGATGGATATGCCTATACACCTGTTTAGCTGTGAGAGCAATTCATCTTGAAATAGTGAAGGATCTTACAGCGGAACAGTGTACCTTGGCACTCAGAAGGTTCATAGCAGAACGAGGATTGCCACGTCTCATAATATCTGACAATGCAGCTCAGTTCAAGCTTACAGCAGAAGTCATGACCGGACCATACTGTATTGACAACAACTTACAGTGGAAGTTCATCCCAGAGTTAGCACCTTGGCATGGTGGCTTCTATGAACGCTTAGTTGGCTTGGTTAAACATTGTATGAAGAGATCGTTAGATACCCGTTTGCTGAGAGACAACGAACTGTCAACTATTGTGAAAGAAATTGAGTTGGTACTTAACACAAGACCGTTGACCTATGTTGGGGCTGAACATGAACATATATTGAAACCCCTGGACTTCCTTCGAATGAATGACTGTTTGATGCAAACTTCTGAAGTACCATATGAATACAGAGAAGATACTATTACAAAGGAACTACTAATAAAGGGATGGAAGAGAAGCCACAAACTTGTAGATGAATTCAGAAAAATGTTCATCAACCAATATCTTAATGCTTTGAAGGAAAGAACACAAATACGACATAAACAGCCCAGAGTGGTCAGCCAGTCCAAACCTAAGGTTGGGGATGTCGTACAGATCAAAGGTGATAACAATAACCGTTCTACTTGGAAGATAGGTAAAATAATATTGCTTCATAGAGGAATAGACAATGAAGTGAGAGTAGCAACAGTTAAGGTTGGTGACAAGGAATATATAAGATCCATTGCCCATCTTTTCCCATTGGAGATAGAAGAACATGAACACATAGAAAAGGAACATGTATCTACTAGGACAGAATCAGACTGTAGGGAAGAAACAGAAACATTGAAAACTACTCAAGAAACAGAGATGGAAGGGAGAAGCGTTGACATGCTCACCGAAATAGAAACAGTAGAGCCTACTACTGATCAGAGAAGTAATAGTCGTGCCGCCGCAAGACGAGCTAAAGAAAAGATTGCTCAATGGACCAAGGAATTAGTAAATTTAATATGTGTGAATTTTATTCAACTATAGTTATTTAAAGGTATCGATGTATCGTATACTTTAAGTATAATTAGAAGTATATAATATGTAATTGAATAGTATACTTTCTTATTCTTGATCAATAAATGTCACGTATGATTCTATGTTTTTGTTGTTATTGAATTACATTTCTTGGCCTTTCATTAACTTTAGGTAGGTAATAAATTAATAATAATTTAGTCAAAGATAAATAATTTATTTCAATAACTTACTAATAATAATATTAACTATTTTAATATAATCAAACCTTTTTTAAACAATAACAATACATAATAGTTTCTTCCCTGTTCCTTTGGGAGTGTCGCGAAACGCGATTCCAGTTAAAATAAGTTTGCAGAAACGAAACGTGAGGGATAAGTAGTTGGTAAGGTTGGTAACACTGTTTAAGAAAAAATAAATAGAGAGGAGTTATAGGAGGGAAAAATGGTGATTGTTACTGGTGAAAGAAAAGAAAAAGAAGAGGTTCTTGGAGGAGATGTGGTGAGTTACAAGCCGTATAAGGACGATAACATCGGTGAGTTCTTATCATTATGTTATTATAGAAACCTGAGAACTAGGTGGCAGAGGAATGGCTCAGAAAGGGGTGGTTTGGAGGCCATTACCGGGACACAGAGGTCCCACCAGAAAGATAAGGTTCTACATTCGAACCTCTTAAGAAATGATTTTATGTATGTAAGATTTGATATAGGTATGCGAAGCAGATAGAGCCAGACATGTTCATTGGAAGGTAAGAAAATAATTATATACCTACCTACTAAATACTTTATTTACATTTGTAGTTATGTGAACCCTACGATTATAATCGCAATGCTATTATGCATTCGCGACAACAGTGCCGTGTCCTAGAGGTTCACCAAGGGTGAGAAATTGTTACTGTTTCGCAACAGGGTTTGTAAAAGCTGGATCTGCAGCGAAGTATTTTCGTGTTTGAAAACAGGATAACGTTGTTAACTAACCGAATATGGGTGTGGCTTTACAGTTTTGTTAGCAAAACATATTATAAGTCAATGCAATAACATCATGTTTTCCGAGACGAATGGATTACATCCCCCGCATTCGCCGGCGAGTCGAGTAGGAGAAGTGGGTGACGCATTTTGTGATGATTTTGTGTTCGCGCTCCGCCATCGAAGATTGTGTTTTGAATTTCGTAATGGACAGGCAGTTTTGCTAACATGTTTGTTGAATTTGTTTTCATAGCATGTTTTAACAGAAATAGGGGCTGCGGACCCGGCCTATGGATGGACCCCGACACGGCTTAAGTGCTTAAGTTATTTAAAAGCAATGATTTCAAAAGGAAGGATACGCCCTAGAACATTTTACTCAAACCTTCTTCATACAAGAAAAATAACTGCCATCTGTCATAATTTGTTGGAACTATGTCAGAGCCGAGCTACTTATCCTGACGACGCAACCTTGTACGTGCGTTCAAATTTGACCGTCACCGGACAGTAGGTACATAATAATATGAGTGAGTTGCAGCGTTGCCAGATCGTCCTAAAAGGGACGATTTTCGTCCTATTTGACGCTGAACCGTCCCCTCGACGTCCCTTTGCATCCACCGTCCCTTTTAAGACGCAATAAGTTCGGAGTCTTTTAGTGAACGCGCTCATTTACTTTATTTCGCCCATTACGATGATCCGTAGATAAAAATTCACGAAAAAAAAAACAGACACAATTAATAAATAAAATAATTATACAAATTACTGTCAAAAGTGTCAAAATAGGTTAAGATTATCTAGAACGGAAAGCAAATAAAACGTGTTTTGTTTACTCTGTAGGTGTTCCGTTTATAGTTGTCGAAAATCATAAGATTTCACAAAATTATTTCTCGAAATCTAAATGTTTCCGCAGTGCTTATAGTACTTATACATATCTATCACAAAAAAAAATCAACAGCTCATAACTCTTTATAGGCCCTATAAGATAAAACAGCCTTATTAATTTGATAGATCGTAACAATTTTTTTTAAACCGTCCCTTTTTATAAGAAACCGTCCGTTTTTAGGTAAAATACGGTCCGAAATGGTTCAATGGGACTGGCAACACTGGTGAGTTGCATGCGGACGTCCGTACAAGGTTACATCGTGCGGCCATTGTAGACTTTGGTAGTAAAATTATTATTATTATTATTATTATTATTATTATTATTATTATTATGGTAGTAAAATAATTATCGCTTTAAAATGTGTTTATTTATTAATTAAGGATGATACGATATTCCATATTCCTTTTTGACATTTGTATCATAGTTTTTTAGTCTTTCACAACAAAAATAGGTATATTTATCACAAGAAACAAAGACTCATCTCTCCGTCACAGACAACTGTCGACTGAGGACCGTTGGCCCTAAAATGTCTATTTTAGGGCCAACGTGCGGGTGCCATTTTCTTGAGTGGTTTGGCCTGTCCTTACGCAGCTCATTACGCAGTAATATATATGTCAATGTTTAAAAGCTTTAGCTTTTTGTTTTTGATAGGTATCTGACAAACAATTTTTTGATCTGTGTTCTTGTTTTGACATTTGACAGGTGACACACACACACCTTGTTGTTGTTTTGATGATGTAAACAAGGCTAAATAAAATACCGTGCAATCTCCAACACATGTTATTGGCGGAATTTACAGTGCTAGTCACACAACTCACACACAGTCAGAGAGCCACAATGGCCACAAAAACAAAAATGAGGTTAAAATTTGTTGTTGATGCAATCTATTTTCAGTTTTTCGAGTAGATTTCTTGTGTTTCATGCTTTCTTATATTGCAGAGAAGTATTAATACATAACACAATATTTGTTTCTTATTTAGTTAATTAATAATAATTCCATCAAGAATGGAAGTTTCTACTGAAAAGTCTCCTGTGAAACGAAATGGTTACGTTAAAAACAATGTACCCAAAGAAATCAAGACAGTATGTTTGAATTGGGCCGATAACATTACTGCTATTGATATTAGTAACCAAAACATAACTTATTTCGACGACAACATGAGTTTACCACCGAAATTGGAAACTCTTAACTTGAGCCGCAACAACATGCAAACTATACCCGATATTCTTCTGGATCATAGACATCTGAAGGAATTAGATATTTCTTTCAATAACATAGAATTTTTTGATGATACACCGGAGTTCTGCAATACTATTGAGCGCCTAAATTTAGCCAATAACAGCCTCCGAGGCCCTCCGTGCTGGGTGTGGAGCGAGGCCCCGGCCAACCTCCACTACTTAAACCTAAGCAATAATTTCCGAATCACCGAATCCTTCAAAAATGGGTATTATGAAGAGTTGCTGACATACGCCACGCAAGTCCGGCACATCGCCATAAGTAATTGTAAATTAGGACTCTTCGTCAATCTCCTTTCAACCTTTCCAAAGGCTGAGTTTATAGAAGCTGGAACTACAAAATCCAGTTTTGCTTCCAACTTTATAGAAAATGTTCCTGGAAAAGGACTTGAAAAGTGCTGTGATATAGAAAGACTGTGCTTAAGTAATACAAAATTATACAATGTTATGCCTAATATAGATATTTACAAGAAGCTTCGAGAGATAGATTTAAGTATGAACAATATTAGAGATTTGCCAAGAGAATTCTGCAACTTGGAGAAACTGGAAATATGTGTGCTGTCTGATAATAACTTGCTGTACCTTCCAGAATCCTTTGACAAACTAGTTGAGTTAAAGTTTCTATACTTAGCTCATAATGAACTCTGTATGTTACCGGATGAATTGAAGAGCTTACCGAAGCTGCAGCTGCTAGATCTTTACAATAACAATCTGTACGAGATTCACAATGAACTTTGGGAGATACCAGCATTAGATGTGGCTCAAAATTACTTTGATGAACCAGAAGATAAAAAATATTTAGATAGCAAAATTGAATTGAGATCACATAGAGAATTTTCGGATCGGACTGATGGAAGGTACTTGAATTTTATATCTAGATTATTATTAAGTATCTAATATTATTATTTTTTAAATGAGGGTCAACTTTGTAGGCCATCTATCATCACCAGCCAATAATCATCCAATACTGGATCTGAATAATCGGATATCTTGGTCATAGGCCTCTCCTGTCCGTCCAGTAGGTACTGGCTGCCTGCCTCAGGTTCTAGGTCTGTTGAGGCAATTTTTATATTGCATCTATGTGTATCTATTGTTGCGAGCTGATTTAGCATGTGTGAAATACCTATGGGCTGACTCTATTAAGCCACCCAAGTCATCTATGTGTAGTGTACTTACGTAATTATTGTATTTACAGAGTTTTGTTTGTTTTTTCAGAAAACATGAAATAATAAGAAGTGAAAGTGAACATTCCCCAGACACTTCAGACGACGACCTGCTGGACACAGTCCACAGTGATGATGAAGGTAATTTATTTTTCTATGCTCTTATCCCGCCTCGTTACGAGGCGATGACCTTGTATGTTTTGATGACGTCAATCTCCATAAAAATAGGTAATCGTAGGTGGTACAGTCTCACAGCCAATATGGGTGGCACTCATCATGAGCCAGCGAACTTACTAGAAGTGACTTTACCAAATGGCACCATAACCCGTGTACTCAGCCTTCTTCCAACCTATGTATGGTACCTGTCAATCGACCACTGCAGGAAGTGGGTCTCTCCCAAGGAGCGCCACCGGCGACCTCATCCAGTATAAATATATTTTACTTATAAAGTATTTTATTTCATAAACAGACACAAAATCCAAGCTGGCGCCATCGACATCAGACGAAGAAGACTGGGACTCGGCCGAATACTGGGAGCCCCACCCCATCAGGCGGTCAGGGCCGGCGCCCTCCCCCTGGCTCCACTTCATACACCAGAAGATGGCTGAAGGGAACTTCTGTCCCATGGACCTCCACACGGTGCCCGTGATAGAGCAAGTGAGATACGAACAAATGTGCAATCCGAAGGTGAAGTACTTCGTGGAAGGACAGTTCGATGATATAACTGATGATGATAGCTGATGTTTGTGTTGGTTTAGTTTAAGCGTAATTCAATTTGTTATGTTTTAGGTAAGTATTATTTTTTGTTATATGCTTGAGTATTAGTCTCATATTCATAATGTTTTGAGAATTTAAGTCTGCACCTCCAGTAGGCAAACTGTTTGCCACCGACTGAGTCACAGAGTAGGTAATATAGTTAAGTTACCGGCGCGGCGTATCGGTTTAGTATGCGGTGTTTACATTTTGCTATTTTCACGCTAACACCACGCAGTTAGCTTCGTTACGCGCGCCTTGTAACAGGCGGATAAGTTTGTAGGCAAACTTATCCGCCTGTTACAAGGGAGTGCAGCCTAAGCATAATTCACTTTATCTGTTACGGTATTGTTTATTTTTCTATTGTGTCCACTACCCGCATGTAATGTATGTTTAGTTTTATCCGATGTGAGATGGGACAATCTGAAATCCAGCGCTGTAACGTTGGCCACAACTTACAGCAGATGCTGAGATTGTTCCATTTTGCCATTTTTTCATTCAATTGTATATTTTTAAATTTTATTGCATGTTTTTTTGTAGTAATTTTCTTATTGTAATGATATGATTAGGTGTATATTTTTGTAATCATTTTTTATTGTATATCCGATGGAGTTGTCACACGAATACTATAAGTATAAGATATCGACTTTCATTCGAGAGGCTGTAGGTTCGAATCGCGCCATGTAGCAATGAATTCTTTAGAAATAAGGAATACCAGTACAATTAATACCACGTGCTCTTATGCTGAAGTAAAACATAGTGAGAAAACCTCTGCACATCTAGATGTGTGAACCCTCCAACCCAAAGTGGACCAGAAGCATGGTGGGAAATGGCCCAAGCCTAGGGAAGCAGTTAAGACCTTAAGGTGCTATAGCTATTACAATACAAAGGTTCCATTCGAGAGATCCATGTGCAGGTACTTACACCCCCATAAAGATAAAAATGGATTAAGCAAGTCATTTTTATACCTAGTAAGACGAACCTACCTACATAAAACAATTTTAAGGCTAGTTATGTTAATAAAAACCCAAGTTTCAGGATAAAATACGTTTATTTCTTAGAATTTGTCAAATATTATCAGACATCGGTTTTGTTACAACCATACATGCATACAGGACATTCCCGAGGGATCGCCATTTTAATTTCCACAACAAATTCAATAAAATAAGTGGCTATACTACATACAACACTCACCAATATAGTCCAGTTTTGCATGTATGTACTTTAAATACATTTTCTTCCACACTCCTCAACGCCACCGATTATAGAGAACGGGATTTTGAGGAGGAGACGTGGGGAAACATACGTAACTGTCATACTTAGTATGCTTTTACTGAACAGTAAATTCGGCATAACTTTAATCAAGACATTTTTAATGCCTTACAGTTAAACAGTTTTAAAAAGTCACAAAGATCTATGTTTTTACACACTTCATACATTTTTATAGAGGCATTGGCCAAGGAAACGAAACTTTCGCAAACAAAATTAAACAAAAACAAACAATGTGCCTTCTTTGAGATAAAACAAGATTCGGTTTCTTTGCCAGGCCTTTCTTTGTCTGACATGATAACGACTGTGTTAGAAAACTATGGGCATGTTATACGAAAATAAACGATGTAAGCCATTTAATATAAATAGCAAACGAAACTAAAATTGTTCATGAGTGCTTGAACTTAACTTTGGCCAAAATGTATAACTTTCTAGATATTGTATAAACATTACTGTGAACACTTGACAACGTATGAGCCACAGCAAAGTCATACCTAGAGTTCATTAGCAATTAGAACATAGTTGACGGTCGATCGAATTCATACAAAAACACCAAATGTATATGAACTGTCCACTATACTCTAATCGCTAATGAACTATATCTTTAGAACTGTGAAGCTTAGTTTATAAGAACAATTCCGTCCCACTCAGCTATGGAGTAAAGTCTTAGTAAAGTGAAAAGATATCCAAGAGTCGCCAACTGTCGAGACAAATCTCCTAATACATGTGCTCAAAGACATAGCAAATACTATATTTTAGCCTCTCGCTAACAAATACACAAATATCATTAAATGCTAAATAAAGAAACTAACTACAAGTGCTTTTATTGTTTCAAATACACCACCAATTTTATATTATAGGGGTTAAAATATCCGTCTTTACATATTTTATAATATATAACATATTATAATAATTATAAGCGCGTTCTTACTTTACAAAATATTCAATATTTTATACACCTAAACTGAAGTACCTATTAGAAAATCATTTCCGCAATCTACTCTATTCCTAAATCACAAAGTTTTAATAAAATTAACTCTCTTTTTAGTGTCGAACTAGTTTGATCGATTATTAATTATATAAATAATATTTTAGAATGCAACTTACGCTAAAGAAAGCTTTAATTCATAGAACAATAGAAGATCTTGTTTTTTGTACAATTAAATTTAATATAGTATTTTGATGAGGAAATATAATGCGATAATTTCATGTAAAGTATTTTTATTCTAGTTGTACCGCCACCGTGGAAAGGGTAATCATTTTGAGTTGAAATATGCTCATGTTACATTTTTGTAAGACTTTATTTAGTTATAGAGCAAACATAAAATAATCTTGTCAAATTACATATTTGAGTTTGTACATGAGAGAAGTAATGCTAGGAGCACTCAGCACATGTGTCACATGAAGTCACATTGGAAGCCTCGACTGCACTGTCCTAATGTATGTAGAGTGACATTGTTACCTGGGAGGGGTAAGTTTTCCCACCAGAGTGAACATTATTTTGACCCAGAGTGTATATTATTTACGGTTCCCAATGCACCTGAAAACTTTCATTTGGCAAAGATGTAGGTATAGTGCCAAATGCTAAACGATTCGCTGCTTCCTTCAACATTTTGGTGGTGTGTGATTATGCAGTTTTATATTTAGTCATGTCATGTGCATACCAATAGTAATTTATACAAGATTTTTTATTGCATAATATAGTTGTTACATAAAGTCCATGGTACATAGCCCACACCATCACATACAGGGTGTTGAGTTAACAGCAAGTAACGAGATGTAATACCACTTTGTACAACCAACACCCTATAGTAGGCGGTTCTCAAATATTGTAATTATACGAATTTGAACAGAGGCTGCGTTCTAGAATGAATACGGATGGAGTTTATTTATGTTCACTAACGTGTAATACCTATATTCCAAACAGGACACGGAAGGAAAGAATAATATTATATTCGTCTATTAATTTGGAGATATATATTATTTACATAATAACTATTACTTATTACACGTGTGCTTCTATTCTAAATGTACTGGTTATTGGTGTTCTTGATGCTAGGATTCAGAATAACACATTCAGTATTGAGCATTTTTACACTAATTTAGCAATATCTAACTTATACAAACCGGTTATGTGGCAAAAAAAGGAACTTTATTTGAATATATTATGACTACTTTCCACCGAGATGATGTCCTTTGATTATTATAAAATCAATAGTGTTTTAAACGGGTACTCTTTAACTATTCTAGATTAATGTATAAATCCGTCATTTTAGATGTAGGTATTGCCTAAAACTTGAGTAACCATGAAGACGAATTGTGAACTTCCTCCTTTTTTCGAATTCGGTTAAAAATTCAAAGAGAACATCTAAACTATAACAGACATTTCGTAATACATAATATCCTCCGAGTACTACTATTGTAAATTGTCAAACTCATAAAACGTTTGAATTAATACACTGTAATTCAACAATGTTGCCGTTATTTTCACTTAGGACTGTGGCTTTCAATGTACGGGTCGTACTTTTGCATTTATTTTTATATGATAATAGGTATATAACTGTAAATTACGGTATGTAAGTACGATAAGGGACATTCCAAAAATACCTATAATTTATTGCACCGAAAGAAATGGTACACATCAACAATTTTTCGCAATCGCAAATGGGATTATCTAAGTTTCAACGTAAACATTGTATATTTGTCTAAAACCCCTACAAGTTTTAACAAATAATGAATACCCCAAATACATAGAAAAGTCACAGTAAATTTAGATATTGAACTATTTTGTCCTCAGTCAGTGACTCATTGTAATCAAATGACATAAAAGTTCAATATTAAAACATCCTAGCATTTCAATGAAATTGGGAATACATTTATGTTAAGTTGTACTGAGATATGAAATTCGTTAGAATAGTACAGTCAAAATTTCGCTTTATTTCATCTTCTATTAGGTACGGAATTAATTAGAATATCTAAATCTATAATGTAAATAGTTTATGAATAAATTTAAATTGTATAGAGTTTTATGTTAGCTTAAACAGGCCCAAATCTTTGTCCAATGTACATGTAGTAAGGTTCAGCCGGCCCCTTATTGAAGTTCTATTGGCCAGTTTTAGACAAGAATTGAATCTAAAGTCGCCGCCATCCTAACGTTATTTACAAGAGGGATAATCGCCAGTTAGTGATAGTTTTATGATTGTTAAGAAAATTGCAACAGGGCAAATAGAAGAAAATGTTATCCAGCTTCCATTTTTCCTCGAAATATTGAAGTTCATTTTTTTGTTTATAATTTTAAATAGTTCGCGTTTTTGCATACTGGCCACATAAAGAAAAAAGAAGGATGATACTTGAATAAAATTTATTCGTAGTACCCAGTTACATCAGTTGAACAGTTTGTAAGATTACACGAAATCATTAAAAGATCGTTCCGTAAGCAGATTCCTCATCAAATAAACATTAAAAGCAACAATGTCCTCTACAATTATTACTTTTAAATAATTATATAACGATTAATAGCCTGTAAAAATAAAACATTGCACTTTCCATTCTATCCAATCAGGCATATTTCATACACTCTTAAATCAATAAATCTATTTGCTTAGTCACTGAGTCATTGAAAATTAAAAAAAAAACAAATACACTGTCAATGTGACATTCCGACGAAGAAAGAAACATTTCACTCGCAGCTACTGTCTAGAAACGAAAAAGTTGAATAGTTAAAACAACTACCGTACCTCTTAACTAAGGATGTCCACTCAAAACAACACTTTACTCTTAGCACACTATGGTACAGATTGTTCAGCAGTCACTGAGAAGGTTTGTATTCGATGGTGGGTGGCTGCGGGGCGCGGCGGGGGCGCGCGGGGGGCGCGGGGGGCGCCGCCGCGGGGGCGTCAATATGCGCGCCGGTCGTCCATGTCCGACGACTGGAAACAAACAATCATGTTAATAATCGAAATTATCAGAAAAATCAAATTAAAATTTGAATACCTACTTTGAACCGCTAAGAAAAAATCCTTACAGTACTTAAATACACACTCTATACATACAATGACACTGTTTCTGTCAGGGGTTAACAGTATTACAGTGCATAGTCAACAATCGAGAAGGGATAAAGCTGGGCATCGCCCCAACCCATCATATGATGTACTCTATGCTAGTTTATTTCAGCCACAGGGGTATAATCGTGACAGTTCTGACATTGCGAAAAAGAGACGCTTAGCTACATTAAGCGTAAGAAAGAAACGTTAAGCTGTAAATATTTTTTGTCCTTTTTGCTGTGGCGCCTGTTTACGTCAGTTCTCTGTGCCAAACAATGAAACAAATGAAAAATCTGTGCCAAACAAAGGCTGACAGTTACAACAAAATTTTCTAAATGCTATTTATTTTTTATTTGCTAGTGATTTGTGGGTGTTTATTAAGTTTATTAGACTATTATCATCACTTAACGAGTGTGTGACATGGGTGGGTGGATTTTGTTCGGTTGTATAGAGCATATTGAACGAAAACACGATGGAATGATGGATGAGATATATTTTCACATGTAAGTAGATACTATCAAGTTTAACAAGCTTACATTCATCATAGTACTATCTATTGGCTCGATTTTAATATAAAACGATACTAATTTTAATACTGTAAGGTCTTTTAGTATCAGTTTTAAGTAAAAATTACGAGGTACCATATCATAACAAATCACATGGTGTTGCAAGTTATTGAAAATTTCTTTTACCCACAAATATTATAGTATGCAAAGAAAATACTAGAAATTGTAACGGACTCGGGATGGGTTTACAAATGGGGCGCACGAATTCGGTTTTTGTGAAGATTGTATTTTGTAGAAGTCATTCTCCTCTTTCAAATGAGGTGCCTCTCATTGTGAGGAAACGTTCGTTTCTTTTTTTTTTCTTCCATGTGTGATTTCTTCTGTATAATATAAAGTTTATTGTATTGATACGAAATACGTGTTTCCTTTAAAAAAAAACCCCATCACATATTTGGCCCACGATTATAATGCTCATGCTCATCCATTTATTTCTTTCATAGGTTTCCGACAGAAAAAAAATATCAAGAAAATTGATAGACATTACCGGTCGCACAAATTGGGAACCAAGGAAACATACAAAAATTGTGTTCGGCACATTTTGAAGAGGATTGTTTCGATTGGACGAAGACAATGAATTATACAATCCACTCAGTTTGTGTATATTAAATAATTATATTGAAATCAAATAAGTATGAGTAAAGTTTTTTTTCTTATATCGTCGGTTGACAGGAAAAACTCACTAAGGCTGATTTTTCAATATTCAGATAAATGTTATCTGGGTAATACAAACATTGAGAAACATTGAGACGCAACAGCATCAAAATTATTTCCCAGCAAAACTTTTGTCTGGCTATTGAAAAATTAGCCTTTAGTGACTTTTTCCTATCAACCGACGATATACTCAAGTTTTGTTTTTGTTATTATGATAAGTTAAATTTCCCCATATTTAGGTTTTATTTTTTTGTTGGCAACATCTATGCTTTGAGTGAGAAAGAGAATAGTGCACACGGCCATTGCGAATCTATTTGTAGTTGATCTGAGATTTCAGCAGACATAATAAGTTAACAGAACGGAAGTATACCTCCTTTTATTATGGCAAGTGTCACATCAATGGACTGTCAAAAATGTACGGGGCAACCCGTAAAGACACCTAACTGGCCAATCCTTTCACCGCGGTGACAAACTCTGCTCTACTCTATCTCTAGTTTTTGTCACCGTCACGATAAGAAGGGTATGGGACACATCCCTTCATGAGCACACATCACCGAAAGGTGGATACGATCCTTAAGATCGTTGTCCTCCTATTTGTGTGACGTGGAAAGCCATGTATCCACGTGAGCATACTCAGGCGAATGAGCGGCTCATTTGGACGAGCCGTTCAAGCGGAGACGCAAATCCGAGCGTGCTCAGGCGTCTCCACTTGAGCGGCTCGGCCAAATGAGCCGCTCATTCGCCTGAGCATGCTCAAGTGGATACAAGGCTTAAGAAATATGCAGATGTACTCACATGATGGTGCCGGGAGCGCTTGTGCGGCGGCTCGTCGGGCGCCTCCTCGATGACCAGCTCGCCGCCCAGCGCCTCCACCTCCGCGCCGCCGCCCAGGTAGCTGCCGCTGGAGACAACAGATTACACCATAAGCACCATGTTTTCTAAATATAAGTATTATGTAAGATTGAAGTCTGAACCACAGACAAACCAGTAAACTGGTTTTGTGGGTCATTTTGTTAACTGTTTGTATGATTTATTATGTTTAATAAATATATTGAAAATAAAAACTGAAACTGTCGCAGCTAAAAAACACTTATACGGCGGTCAACAACTATATGCTTCAGCCAAGCTGTGCCTACCTAAGATGTAAGCCCTTTTATCCATATCGCCGTCATCTCGGGACGTCACCGAGAACGAGATGAAGGTGCCGATTTAGCGATACATAGGTACATTTAAATATACGACCATGTTATCCAATGCACGGAGCGCCGTCATCCTTCATAAAATTTACGATGACATCCACGTGACAGCGTGAGGTGGACGAATTCTATCGCATGCTATGAGGTGCCAGTGTTGCTGTAAACCCTGGCACCCTAGAATGTGATGCTATATAATGTATATTTTATAGGTGATATGTTATCTACAGGTGTTGCAAAAAGGGTGTAGGTACTAAGCCGCGGTTGCTGTGCAGTTTCGGGCTTAGATATACCATGCTGCACATGTAGGTTTCGGCTTAGTATACCCTTTTTGCTACACCCTGTATATGGTATAGTTAAACGTAACTAAGATGGGGTACTCACCCGTAGTAAGGCGAGTGCTGCTGTATGATGACGTTGGAGGCGGGCACGTCCTCCTCCTTGATGGACACCAGGTTGCCGCCCGTCGCGCCCACCACGTACTTCTCTGTGGAACGAGAGGATCATGGAATGTCACTATTAAATCTAATGTTTAGAGGGTAGAAGAGGAGCAGAGAATCTGATCGTTTAGTGAGTTTATTGCACGCATGACATCAAACAGATTTCACAAACGTACAGAACAAAGGCGTCGGCATTGCAGAGAGTACTACAGTGCGAAAATGGACGTTAACCATAACCGGTCTAATTGCACTCTACTTGGTCATACAAGTACAATTTCCCACAAAACAAAACTAATGTCGGTCTTATTACGAATGTTGATGTCTTCCAGACAACCCTAACAGTAGCCTGGTTACTGACCTTCCCTCTCGCCACCGGCGCCGTTGGTGACGACGGTGATCTGGTGTCCCGCCACCACCAGCCCGCTGCCGCCCGCCACGCTGTACGGGAGGCCGTGACCTGGAACCATACCATATTAACTGTTAGTACAGTTCGGTCCAAACAAGTTGATTGTTTAGTAAAGTTCCAAACATCTTCATTGTTCCTGAAGTTGGCTGCGATTATAAAACGCACATCTGCCAAAGAACTATCCGAGGACAAAGGGTTACAACACTCCCTGAGAGATGCTTATCCAGCTGGAATTACGGGTTGATGATAAAGATAAATATAACATAATATAAACATAAACACACAGGCCTCGTTCTAATGTCCATTTGTCTACGCTAGGAAGCCAAGGTGTAGGTGTATTGCTGCTCCCATTTTTCGCAAAGATTAATCCCGAAAGAGACTTGTTTTACAAAGCATCAGACTGAAAGTCTCTCTACAGTACTAGTAGAATTATGAAACTGAGGTATAAGTGAGTAGGTGGTGAGTCACCTGGCGAGCCGGGCGCGCTCTGGCTGACGTGCGGGAACAGATACTGGTTGGCGGCCGGCTCGCGCGTGCCGTTGTTGCCGCTCAGCCGCTGCTGCTGCTGCGAATGTTAACAAATGCTTATTAGAATCAATGGTATTAGATGTAGAGAAAACTTGTAGCTCATCATCCAATGGTTTACATGGCAAGACTCATGTCGGCCACAGTCCGGATTATAGCTCCTGTTTGGCAAAATTTGATCTGTAGAACTGCCAGAAAAACAAGCTCCTGAAGTCAGCCGCCGACAAAGTGAGTGCACTTTAAGTGAAATTCCCATATGCACATGCCATATATTGCAACGCTATATTTTGACTCTGAATTTTCAATAGATCCTTTCGCTTAGCAAAAGACGCGATCATTTTCTTCAATAACTTTGAAAACGTTATTTCGCTTAGCAATGACTTAATATAATTACATCCCCCAGCATTTTCACGCTGACTAACTAAAGGCTATCAATTAACACTATAGCATTTCCCCGGTCCTTACCTGCGCCTCATGTTCCTCGGCGGTGAACAGGTCGGGCGTGGGCTCGCGCGACAGCTCCTCCGGCGTCACCAGCCCCGACACGCCCACCTGCGACGGAGACGTCGGCGCGCTCCTGAGGGGGAAAGAGATGGGTATGTTATTGTAGCGTGCGTTGTTGAAGCAGCGTTAGCGTTAGTGGAGACCGCGATGTCGACGCGCTTCCAAGGAGGAAGGAGACGTAAATATGCATGAGCGGAGATATTTTCAATACATAAAATATACCGCTTACAAGCCGAGCATATACACACTGTTAAATATACCTACTGTCATTCGAGCACTATCGCCATCTAAACAGCTGAACTTACAACCGTGGCAAACTGTAGGCCCAAAATGTTTGAGTAATGCCCCACACCATTCCTTGTCTGCCCTTCTGCACCCGGAAAGAACTTATAGCCGCTACTGAGGATACACTTAACTATAGTTTATTTTATTTAGCAACGTAGTTAGTTTTACGTACCTAGAAGACAGTCCAAACGGAGCCCTGAACTGCACGCCGCGCGGGCGCCGCGGCCGGAACGCCAGCTCGATCAGCTTGCTCTCGCTCTGCGGGTCGATGCGCCAGAAGCTGCCCTTGCCCGGCTCCTCCTGGCTGCGGGGCACTTTGATGAAGTATCTGGAAAGAGGAAATGAGGGTGTTTAGCAGAGGGTTGTGGAATTGGTTATGCTTAGAGTGGCCGCAAACATTATTTTCATCATCATAGGCCGACGCGCCATAATACGCTCACGGGCTTCCTATTCCAACCACTAATATATTAGGTATAGCTGGTTGCATGTCTAAGGTCGTCGGTCCAGTGTTCATTTACATATTTGCAGCGCGAATACTTGATTACTGTCGCAGATATTTGTGATGGGACTTCGCCAGTTATGTTTTCAAGCCCTTACTCTCATCTAATTCCGTTGTATTTGCGTGAAAGACTAACACAGATACAAGCCTCTCTCATCCTATATAAAAATAACACAATAATACAAGACATTCCAACCCCTCACCTGTTCAACGACAAATTATGACGTATCGAATTCTGCCAGCCTTTATCCGCCGTGCGATAGTACGGGTAGTTCTTCGTGATATAACTGTATATGCCGGACAGCGTCAGCTGCTTGTCAGGCGCTGACGCGACGGCCTACTTTTTTTCATTGCTGCCGTGAAATACTAACAAACATACCTACACATCGTCTACATAAACCCACCAGCCTCTCTCATCCTACAATACAATCCAAGACATTCTAAACCCTCACCTGTTCAAAGACAGATTATGACGTATCGAGTTCTGCCAGCCCTTGTCCGCCGTGCGATAGTACGGGTAGTTCTTCGTGATATAACTGTAGATCCCTGACAGTGTCAGCTGCTTGTCAGGGGCGGACGCGACGGCCTGCACGATCAGCTGCGCGTAGCTGTAGGGCGGCTTGGCGTCGTCGCGGCCCTCGCGGTGTTCGCGTGAGTCACGCACGTCTCGCGAGCTGTAGCCAGACTCGGAGGTCGATGACGCCTGGAATAATTAAAATATATGGTTAAAATAGTGTTTATTGTAAACAATATGATATAAATAAAGAAGCAGAAAATAAATATAACAAGTCTTATAGTAATGTCGTCGAGTCACAAAAGGAATGTTTACAGCTACTATCAGAGAATCTTTCAATAATTTTAAAATGTATTGTGTTGGAAGGGATGTTCTTTGTAAATAATTTAAATGTATTAAAATAATGATTGATAAGTACTTCACCGGTACTCACGGTCTATCTGCACGGACATACCTGCACAGGTAGACCTCTCCGATGGACCTTAGCGTGTACAACTGTACAACCGGTGTTACAGACAACCTTACGGTAAAAAGCAGCAGCCCATTGTACCTATCCCGTACAGTGGGCTGCAAAGAAACCTCACTCCTCTCAGTAGCAGTACCCCTCTCACTGTGGGGTCAGGTTCCTATGCAGGCCATAGGTAGTACAAGAATGTGACACATACCCCGGTCCCATTAGAGTTGGGCTGGTGTATGTACTGCGCCACCAGGCCGAGGTCCGCGTGGCGGCGCCCCGAGCCGCCCGCGCCGCGCGGCGACGTGGGGCAGCTGTTCGCCGCGCTTATTGTACCTGGAATAGAGGTGAATATTGGCTATTATAGGCTGTTCAGTTAAGTTATTGCGGATTTTTATCATCATCATGACGTAATTGTGTACTGCAGTACACATAAACACATAAAGGAGTTCCACAACGATCTGTCATTGGCCTTCCTCATCCAGCCACTACCGGCTACAAGTCGCAGGTTCAGGAGGCCGCAGGGTATCTCAGGCCATGCTTGCCTAAACGTGGTCTACACTTGACCACCCGTACAACCCAACTTAGCATCCACTCGGGCTCCTACCATCTAAGTACGTAGGGGATCTACTCTCTAGGGCCTCGGGCAGTGAAGAGTGAATACAGAATTCTACCAGCGTGCGAAGCTGGCTCCTGCTTTCGTTCTCCATAGTTATAGTCTCTACCAAGGCTAACGGCACTTTTGAGTGCAATAATAGGTGGCGCCACCTACAACTAATATTGAGTAGACCTTCCTTCAATCATTTAATGAATAAGCTATGCACCAGTGGGCGAAGGCGCCAGGCTCCTTGCATCATTCTCCATAGGTGTGGTTTCTGCCAAGCCTAATCACACTGCTACTATTTTAGATCTCCCTCATGAGTGAGTGAGTGAATGAACAGCTACACACCAGTGGGCGAAGGCGCCGGGCTGCGGCCGTCGTTCTCCATTGGTATGGTGATGCGCAGCGGCGGCAGCGGCGCGCCCCCGCCCCCCGCGCCCGCGCCGCTCTCCTCCACCAGCGACTGGAACTCCAGCCGGATATTCGTCGACGGGAAGCGGAGGGTGCATCTGGAATTTCGATGGTAAAATTATGGTACATTTTAAAAGTTAAAAAAAAACATGAATAGATTGTAAAAATACAGAGATACACAATCTGTATTTTTAAGGCGGGCTTAGTGCCAAAAAGCAATTTCTTCCAGCCAACTCTTGATTTATTAGTGGTAATTGTGTTAGACGTTATGAAACGACATAAGCTTCTGCATTCTAGGTACTGGGTATTGGGAGGTAGCAGTAGCAGTAGCGTGGCAGTCACTGGAATAACGTTTTCAAAAGGGAAGTTATTTTTTTTTCTATTGGCGTCGCTAGTTGTTCTTACAATTTCCCTTAAAACAAAAAGATCTGTTAAAGATGCGTATATTTGAGGAAAAACATGAAAATATCCACACTATCTTAATAACAAGTGAAGGCATATGGCCTGAAAACCCTAATTGACTCATAGCATGGTGCTCAAACATGCACGACCCAGTGAACCGGTATTTTGACACTGCATCAGAATGTCAATTAAAGTACAAAAATGTAATAAAAACTTGGTCTGCCAATGTGACGTGACTACGCGACATTAATGTGGAGGCACCAGGGTTGCCATGTCTCTGGATTTCTGTTTTGTTACGCTATAAATATCTACATATCATGTATTTAAAATGTTATTTTATTGGCCTAACTAAGAGGTGCCACATGTGTAAAAAATGCATAAATAATTTATATTAGAATTAACATTTTCGGAATATCAGGCTTTTGAGTATTTTGTCTAGCAGCCCTACGTATACACGACATTGGTATTTAATCGCCGTAACTGCTTCAGCTACATGCAAATTTTATGATAAAAACATAATACTACTGTAAAACTTTGGAGCCCAACGTTTCATTAGCTATAGAATATTATAGGATGTCGATGTCATTTACCTTTACAAAATCGATCAAACGTCAATACTCTGTTATACTGAGAAACTGAGGACCAATAAATATTAAATGGTATTCCAAGAAGTAATTCCATAGCTTCAGCCACAGGCAGCCGCAATGCAGTAACTTTTATGTGATCAGATTTGTGAAATCGTAAAATTTTCGTTCTCATGTTTATTAGCGGTGATCAGTAATAATAAGTAAGTAGGTATATTGCTGAATAATGAATAGCTGTTATGGTTGAGTGTTATTGAGTTCACGGACGTATCTATGGACAGCACTATGTAGGTATGACTTGCGTCTATTATTACGTACGCAGTACTTGTGTACATTTCTATGCGTCTACTATTTTTGCACCAGCAATACCTACGATATAGCGATAAAAGGCTGCCATTGCCCACTCGACAAATTACCGATGTATTTTTAACCCCCGATGAAAAAGAGGGCTGTTATGAGTTGAATTTGTCTCAAGCGTTACTCCCAAACGGCTGAACCGATTTTCGATTTGTTTTGTTTTGGGTCATATAGGTAATGTATGTTTTGAGTCATTTTATCAAAATCGGCTAACCGTTCAAGAGTTATGCGCCTTTAGTGATGAATCTCGGGGGTTTTACCGTAGTTAAGGTTGGGATTATGTCACACGAGCGCTAGCGAATTGTTCTTCCATTTTCAAGTAACATTAGCCTCCACCTCCAGCCTATTTATAAAAGTGACCTTTTGCTAAACCGAATCCACAATGCCGCTAGCCTTACTCTTACACAATTTGTGCATTTGCAGATATTTTTGTTTTAAAAGGGTGAGATCAATGTTTAAAGAGCGGAAACGAATCAGTAAAGCGTAGGGGCAGGTGGTATTTCTGTACGAGGGGTCTATAGAACAGATAGGGTTGAAAAACATGCGATAAATTATAATAAAGCAAGTTAATACTGTGGAAATTGTGGAATGCTATCAGAAATATTGACACCCGTATCATTACGTATGGTAAGACATTTCAGTCAGTAAAGTTAAGCTCTCAAGATGAAATATACTCGGACTACCCTAAAACACTAATCTAAAGGACTGGACTAAAAAAAAATCGAAAGTATAATTATGTACATGGTCATGTTTAACAATGTCTGGATAATGGCTACCTGTGGCTGTGGGATAAAAAGACATGCTGTCACTGTCTAAAACATAATTACAGAGAAGGGCCGAATGTCTTTTATACCACAGTTAGCCAATATCCGGACATAAAACTTCCTAAACCTCCAAGTGCAGAACGATCAACAAAATTGATTTTTAATATAATTTATTTGATGATGATGATATTATATTATAGTTTGTATTATTAGTATATATTAGGTATATTATAATATAATGTAGGAATAATTTGTATAGCTATTATGTATAAGTAAGTATATATCTGTGTCTCGATTAAAGTAGATAACTTCTCTCCTCTCAGCCTATCGCACTACCAACCACTTTCTCGACATCACCAAAGGTTAACTGGTAGAGAATGCTACTAGCATTAAGTTCGCCTTTGTACAATGTTTTTATGTGCAATAAAGAATTTATAATAATAAAACTTTTAAAAATAATTTGAAAAATATTAACGTTAAGTACCTATACGCAGACAGAAATAAATGAGCGCAATGAGCAGGCATTTGTTTGTTTGTATTTTTCACTGGACGTCATCGATTGATAATTACCCACTTGGCCGTGCGTCAGCTATAATATCGGCATTACCTGGAACCTGTAGTCTAAATAATGTTTGTTTACCGGTAAATACACGAGGGTCGTTAAACTGGGGTGGACTAAGTACAGGTAAATAACGGTATAAATAGGGATGATTGCTTTATGAATTACTAGATAATGCTACGCAATTAGTTTCCGATTTCTTTATTTATTTATTTCCGATGTTTCCATTTTCGAATGTTATTAATGTTAGCCGATATGAGGCCCAATCTCACTAAGACGACTTCAATAATAAAATAACATGAATGAAAACATGGCATTGATAGACGCATCTATCTACGCAATGTATTATTTAATACAGCGCACAGCGTATCAGATAATATACTGTATCACAACAAACATGACCTTTACTTGACCAAAAATAATTATTATCGTCCACCATTTTATGTTGGAACGCTCTCGCTAAATCGTTGTCGCCAAAAATATTTGTCGGGAGCTGGGACAGCCAATCAAACGCTAATATTATTGTGATTGTGAGTGCCCCACTATAGGAACTTTTATAGTTTCACGTATGTAAATGACAGGTTATTTTTGTATGTAATAAACTACATCCTATTAAGTCTGTGAATTCATTAAGTGTGTTTTTCGCTGTTGAGTGTGGACAGAAATGGAAGCATCGTGCACGATTGTGAGTAACGATGTCAGTTGTCATGTCACACTCGCTCTTTCCTTTCAAATCAATAAACAACTTGTTTACGGCAGTACTTCACCGAAGAGGGAAATTTGTTTACTCTGCATGCGGGCATTGCGCCCTGTCCTATTTACAATTCTACTCCAATATTATTATAGTACAAAATCACTTAGAACCGTCTACAGACAGGTCAACACCAACAACTGTGTCTACGCGGACGTTTGAAATTAATCATTGTAGCGCTGCGAGATAAGATTGAGAATCGTCTGGGCGCTTATAACATATTTTATCGATCGCTTTGCTACTGAAGCGAGGCGTCCTTCACCCCGTGGCCTATGAATTATGCGACTGTTTGAAAAAGTCAATTCGGATAGCGCAAATAAGCTCAGACCGGCGGCCTTCTAACTTTGGCGTGGTTTTATGCTAACCGAGTAATTTGAATGTATAAAAGACTGGTGGCTGACGTAAGGCCGGAGAGTATTCGTCGTCTGTTTAGGTTATAGCTGTTTTGTAAACACGATAGGCGAGAAAGCCGGGAAATTGGTTCCTATTCGTCATGCCAACCTCATCAGCTATTATAAAAGGCTTCATTAACTTGTATTATTTTAATTTAAGTGGTTTGGCTTCACCATTTGGAGGGTTTACGGAAATGCTGGACCGAAGACCGTTTTGTGAACTATAAGTTATCACCTTATCACTTTCCTCGATATTTTACGAATAATGATGAATCATGAGATTTATTTTAGGGATCCGCACACGGCGTCCAAGAGTCTTTTAAAAGTATGAGAACTATTGTGTAATACATTTTAGCACTGTCGAACCATCCTGTATAATGATGTACCTGTGCGGATACACACTAGTCACTAGCCCTCTGACCTAAGTTCAGGACTGGCGAGGATATATTCACAACTTATCAGCCAAGAGTGGAGATTGTGGAATATACCAGATATAGAGGATTAGGTCTAACAGTCGCTCGTACTGATGAGGGATTATATAACATTATATTCACCTGTGACCTAGGCAAAGTAAGTACCTATTTCAACCTTATCTCTCCTAGTATCCCACCCCACGTTACCAGGCCACACCCTCTTTCAGATTTTTCATTTGCGCAATCTATTCACATCTTTCTCGGACTAGGTACCTTTCATATACTTCCACGCTTTTCCAAACATCAATAGAGTAGTTTTCCTCTTTCAATGGCGGACGTCGGCGAAAGCTACACAAGATTTTCAATTTTCAGCCAGCTATTTCTGACACAGTCTTTCAGATTCAAACTCCAGAAGTAGGACTCGCTTGTCTATCCACTGGTGCAAAAAATGTGCCTTCAGGAACGCACCTCTGCCAGCATCAGAGTGACTATTAAGACGTGTCAGCCATCTTTTGAGTTTTTTACACTCACTCCAAATTACTGCTAAACGGAATAGGCTAGCTTATTAATGACACCGTCTGCAATATTGAAGTACATTTAACAGCGCACCAGAATATTACCTACAAAAAAAGTTAATATTGTGTTCAAATTTTTATGGGGTGATTTGGTGTCGGCATTTTTTTTAGTGGACCTTTTTAATTGCTCGCGAGTTATATTATCCGTCGATGTGTCCTCCACTGTACTGCACAAGAGTTGTTTTTAGCACTTGGGTCGAGGGTCGAGGATCAGAGTGACACATTTGCATGCACAAGGCTCTCGCACCATTGGCTAAGCCACCACCTTTATCTAACTACGGATCATGGGGTCACTCAGTATAGCTTTTAAAAACCATAGAACCACGCGGATTCGTGTGTACCCTCTGAAAAACAAACGAACAGGAGCTGTCATGCCATCTGTAGTTGCGTGTCAGCTCTCGTTCGTTCCTATTTCGTGAGCTATATTGACCCACCAAAGCCCGGATTTTCCACGGAAAAAACTATCGTATAAATAATGTTTTAACACTGGCTAGATGGAGGCAGTGTTTTGTTTTGCCGTGGAAAATACGGGCTTTGCTACGGATGAATGTGCCCAGTGAAGGCCGTTTCGATAGACCAATAAACTTTAATTTGTCGTCAAGGGGATTAATATATTTTTTTGTATTCCCGTACCTCTAAGTTTCTAATAATAAATTTGTATAGCTTTAGATTCGAGTGTTGTTCTATGGATTTTATACCCACGCCGCGTTACCTCCCTTATTACTAGGAACTGTGGCAGACGATGCCTTACCTGGAAATAAAGAAATGTTCTCGTTAGAAAACAAACCAACAACTCAATAGCAATATAATTAGTTATTGTTTAATAAATATTTTATTTCATACTATTAATTAAGCTATTTATGAATCTCATACTTGTTAAGGGCTGAACCGATTTTGGATACAAATTACCTACTGGTAAAATTTTGATCAAGTAACCTTTTATAGAAACTATAAAATCAACTGGTCTAATTAGAGGCGACAGACACACGTCAGAGCTGTAAGACCAGCCCCCGTATTTTGTAACTTTTTGAGAGTTAGCAACCGTTGATAATTGGTATCAACTTAGAGACTTATTAACCGAAAACACCAAATATCTTAGTGAAACAAATATGCAAGAAGCCTACCAATATATCCTTACATTCAACATAAACGTTTGTGAAATCAGATAAGTCAGTAAAAAGTTATTAATTAATAATGCTCTAAGTTGTCAGCCATTTTATACCAACCAACCCCACTCTGAGTTACATAATACGGGAGCTGATCTTATTCGCTCAGCTCATAATCGGTTACAAGAGCTGCTTTTACGTGACCAAGAAATTTCCTGAAGGACTTCGATCTCAGATAAACGAGTCTTGACAAACTCAAAACTAAGATATCGACGTTGCGTGCCAGCCGAAATCCATACCACCCAGTGTCAAGGGAAAGAGGATAGCAACAGGGCAGAGGGTGCGGGGGGGCGTGACGTCACCCGGTGAACGCCCTTTGAAGGTCAACCTTCTGTACAGAACTTACAACGAAACTCGACGATGTAAACGAGGCTAAACGTGGTCAAACTGACAAAATTCGTACAAGGAAGTCTGTCCCGCATAGACACTAGCGCCAGCGACGCGCTGCCAAAATGTTGAAACTATTTACAGTTTTTTTTTTCAACAAATGGCGACGTTTGGCGATATCGCTGATACATAAGGTTTATGAGGTCAATATACCTATCTAATTTGATTAGAACTTGAAACGAGGATACGGAATATTGTTTAGTATGTTCTAGTGCTAGTGTACCCAAATAATAAAAGGCATTTAGAGCGACATAATTATACATATATTGTTGGCGACGCCAGACGTTCTCTGATATTAAATAATATCCGCTAAGATAGAGTATAAACAATCGAAATGAGTAAACAAGATGTTTTCTTATTATGTCTGAACTCTGAAGGCTGCGCAACTTCGGTCCTTTGTTTTCGTTTAGAAGGAAAACATAGCGAGCTTTCCCCATTGAGGTAGGTAACAAATTCATAAATATTGAAGATAGCTGTTCCCGCGCGCTTCGCTTCGCCTTAAAAAGTTTTCCCGTGGGAATTTCGGGATAAAAAGTATCCTATGTTCTTTCCCAGGGTCTAGACCGTATGTATACCAAATTTCATTCAAATCCGTTCAGTAGTTTTGGCGTGAAAGAGTAACAGACAGACAGACACAGTTACTTTCGCATTTATAATATTAGTTAGGATTAGGATTTTAAAACAAACATCATCTACGCAAATATGACATAGTAAACTTCTGTCATCGTGTGTCAGTGACTCAGTATATTTCTCGATCATAAATAAGTTAGTCCGTGCCCCCCTACCACCCCTAGGCCTACATCCACGTGTAGTCTCAAGGATGGCTCCGACATAAAAATAAACTCACCCCCCTTTTGCGCCACCCCCCGTGACGCTAACTTTTACTTCGTAATAACGCTTTGGAACCGTCACAAGTACTTATTTAGACATGTTTGGCTTTCTTCACTTAATAGTCTTCTAATAATTAGTCAGTAGGTAATAGGTACGTGAATGAACTTTTTTTGGTCCCTTTTTTATTTTTACATCTATTAAAACGTTCTGGATCATCGACAATCGATTAGATTTTAATAGGTTTACGATTTAAAATAAAATTGAATAATAAGGATATTTACAAATTAACTTCAGTATATCTAAAGATCTTTGAATACAAGTAGTCTTTGTCACTTACATGTTTTAATAGTAGGTATCTATGTGAGATTAAGATATTAGTTCACACTCATAGGCAAGTCTTCGCCACCTGTGCCTTTCATATACGATAAGTTGATATCCAATAATATCGTAGAAACTATTTGCTCAGTGGTTGCCATTTGACGCGAGAAATCTCTGATATCATCTGTCATCATAAATCTAATGTAATTTTGTTAAATGTAAATTAACTGTGTGATGTGAACTACAGTGTTTTCGTGTTATACACTCTAACCGGAATATTCTAAATCAGTGCAAAAAGACTTAATTGCACACTTGTAGGCACAGAGTCCCATAGCCAATATAAACATTGTTATCAATGTATCGAACTGCTGCCGAGGCGATAAACTCCGTAATGAAGGATAAGAAACGACACCTAATATGTTTGTATTTATGGTAAATAAGTAGCTTTTGCTCGCGGGCATCGCTTTGCTTTAAGTACATTTATGTATAAGGATTATCCTGTGAAGGACTCCCGTCCTCTCAATTGTTTATCTCCCTTCCCTCCTCTCACTTCCCTCCCCTTTCCTACCCTTCTCTGCCCTCTGCTCATCTTTCCTCCCTTTGCAACTCATCACCAGATAAACAGCATCAAAATATAACTTAGATTTACATCTAGGATCAGTTAGCTATAGCCCTTTAAATAGCAACACAAAGGCGACCGGACATGGAACAAACAAACACATTAGATCAATGCCAGAGCAGATCTAGACTCACAGAGCACTAGGTCTAGAAGATAGAACATCCAAAGAGAATCGACACAACAGAGTTTAGATATAAAATGTCGGAAGCAGGATTAAAACTGTATTCTCGGTGCAATATATTTTACAAAGGAAATAAGAAATCGATGAAAGTACAGTCTCCACGTCGGAAACCACTTGTACCGCACACCTCGCATGAATGGACGGAAGACTTCCCATAAATGAAAGAAATAAAAGAATCGATAACATACCTACTTCAAAATGTTATTTGCCAATGTAATCAGAACCTTGTTTAAAGAGCAGTATGGCCTGTTGAAAAGTGAGCTTCCTTTTAAAGGGTTCGCATTAAAATATAGTTGACGTCACAATGTAAGCAAATGTAACGAAATGAGTAGATGAGTACACACCTATTTGGCAAGCTGACGTCACCCTGTCTGAGTCAGACAACGCACCACGTAGTTACAGAAAGTACTTTGATCCTTTCGATATTTTATTTAACACTTAGTCATCGTCTACCTTTGCTGACAGGCTATGTCTGAGTTAACCATACAGCCTACTTAACTATCTTTAAGACTGCATGACCAGATTCAGTTATAGTAAGTTACATACATATTTGTAGCTGTGTATACAATCACGTTGTTTTTTTATCGTGTGCAAATATTTCGCGTATTTTAAAAAATCGAGTTTCATATGCTGTTGCTCTTATTGTAGCGGCTTGATGATATATTTTTCACAACACTAGGTTATTACTGGCTCGTAAAATCGTCAGCACCTTGCCTGACAATAAAATAAACAACAGGTCTTGTTCCAAAAAGCCTGAGAAAACCCGGCCGTCGCATGCAAACGCCATGTTCCCGCAAGATTGATCGCTATCTGTTGCTACCCGCCTGTTGCCACTGCACAATCAACATTATCAACTACATCTCAAGATAAAACTTACGCTCCGACAATGCGTAAGTAGTACACAAATATATCGATACAGTCGTACAAATCTAAACCGAAATACCAATGCGGCAAAGTCCACAATCTTATCGGCCACACTCAATCAGAAGGAATGCGACGCAGTCAAACAACAACACGGAAAGATTCAACACTAGAAACAGTTGTTTTAAGAAAAATATTTCGGGAAAACACAAGTAATACGTGTTGTCTGTCGTGTGTCGGAAAAGCAAACGATGCGCAACTATTATTTACTGACAACCCGATGCTTTGATGAATATCTTGACGCCTCATCCTACGTCAGCACTTAATTGACTCACAAGCTAATAAAAAGCATGGAAACCGCAAATAAACTCTTGTTTAATTGGCTTGAATCTTTACTTTAATCAACTGTAAGTATGAGGTATCGCCTGGTTATCAATTAAGCTCTCCACTGGAGCCTCCCTATAAAGTCTGGAAGGCAGCAATCACAGCATAATGTTCATAGCAATAAATAGACCCAGTTACATGATTATCGTGGCAATAAAGGCATGTTATGGCGTCAGCGTGTCTGGGCCCGAGCACTGACCCCACCATTCGTGGGTTCACGAGGAAAAGAGAGAGGCAGAACAAACATTGCACGTACGTACCGAGACAATTCCGTAGTTCCCGCGAAACCGCATGGCAACCGAGAAATGGCTATGAATATACTCGAGGAATGTGCACGAGTGAAAGGAACAGGTCCTCCTGTATCTGATTTAAGCCCAGTCTTTATAGAAATAATACAATCTGAGATGAAAGACCTGAGAGAAACGCAATAAACTTCTTCCATTTCCGTGGGCATAACTCAGGATTTATTGGGGTAACCGCAGCGATAGCTTATTGATCGAAATAAATGCTCACGTAATGATGGCCCCATCAGACATCGAAGAGGTCTATTTGATTTGCTAACGAGTTTGGCCGTCTGGTTTTAGGAATTCGATATTTTACGAACCATCAATCGATGCGAATACTCGTAGCATTGTTTGCATAATTACTACATAGCTCGAGGGAGAACTTGATATGAAATTTAGGTAATTGAAGTATAAATACGCACTGAAGAAAACTTTTGTCTACTACCATAGATTTTTAAAAACCCTCCCTTCAGTGGCAGAAGACTTTTGCCCCAGCAGTGGGGAGTGATGGATTGTGATGATGATGATGAGAGATTTTTACCAATTCCTGCCAAAACTAATATGTTTCTTGGACTATTTATCAGACACCGTATTTATACAAAAGCGCTTCCGTTCCGCGCATCAGCAGGTTACAGACAATACACCTACCGAAGCATCCATATAAGACGAACAAAACAAATAGGTCAGTCCGTGTTATTTTGGCTCGACCGAGGCAGACAGGCGACAGTGAGGCAGTATTTTTGGCAATGCACCCAACACCAACCCACCGCTAAAAGATCCCGGATTTGCGGACACTTGCTGAACACATCCCGTTTGCAAATTGCATGCAAATTTCTAGGACAACTATAGGTATAAATTTCTTCACAATTCATAAACTCATCTTTAATACTGAAAATCTTACAGTGTCTCAGACTGTATACACTCACGGGCAATGAAAAGGTTCCACTGAAAAAAACACCAAATTACTCCTAAACGGAAAATGCTAGCTTAATTACGCCTTTTGCAATATTGAAGTACATTTAACAGAGCATCAGGATACTACTAACTGAAAATGTAAATATTTTGTTCAAATTTCCAATTAAATGTTTAAAAAAATTGGGGCCATTTGGTGTCTGCATTTTGTAAGTGGAACTGTTTCTTTGCATGTGAGTGTATTAGCTGTACATAGCTGCACTAGCTGTAGATTATTGCTGATGTAAGAAGTTAAAGTTAAGAACTGATACCATATACGATAGTAGGTTGACCTAGTATGACATAGGTAAGTAAGAATGCATCTGGCGAAATATTGGCAAAGGAGCCTGGTCCAAGTGTTCAGTACTACGGCACGACTTGATAATCGCGACTCTTTTGCGTTGCATTAGAGCTAGATATGTAATGTCAGTTTGTTCAAACACTATAAATACTATAAAGATTTCCTATCGCATTTCCTATGTATCCTATGTTTGGGTTCCTTGCTCTTGGTAAGGAGACGAATTTCTACGTTATTTAAATAACAAAAATTAGCATTATTAACCGTTGATTTAACAACGTCAGAAGTCTATTTACGTCAGTAGGCGAGTAAAGAGACACCAATGGATACCTGTGTTGAATTCAAATTAGACCGATTTATTTAAATAGAAACTACCAAACCCGACACCCCGGTAAGAATAGGCACTATGGGGCTGTGTGATTTCGTATTGTCCCAACTTCAATTAGGCACGAGTAGCTTCATCCAATTCACTAGCTGCATTTTCTTGGCTGCTTGATGTCCTTTAATAGACTCAATAGAACATCGGCATCGTGGAAACAATCACGAACGTTTATAGAACAATGGTCTTGTGCAGGTGACCTAATTGTAAAACTTTTGCACAGATTCGTTTTAAACCTATCTAGATATTTCTAGAGATATCCAGCTGGGTGTTATCTCACGTTAGATCACCTTGCTAGATCTAGGTCGAGATAAAGTGCTTTTACAATATATTATATCGTGGTTGCCGAGCAAATTCATAAACAGGCCGACCTAAGTTGACCCAGTTCAGGTAAATCTAATTTAGTCTGGTATTTGAACTTGGAGGTTCAACCTACATTGAATTCTGCAAAGTATTGTGAGTATTGCGCAAGTGAGGTACGGTATGTTTCCTTTCACATGGAACAGAAACTTTTGGTATGGAATTCGTAGCTTGGAAGTAGGTTTCTTGGTTAGGATTTCGCAGACTAAAGCCTTTAAGTAATGCTTCCTATGTATACATAACTGAGGGTTCAAAAAAAACATTTCATGTTGAAGTAATTTCGCTGAGCAACTGGAGATAGTCAGGTAAGCTTACGGACATAGCTGTAGTCTGCTAGCCATTGTCTCACCGTCTATAACTTCGTAAAGCTCCTCTAAACAGTATTTCGCTTATCCCACGCAGTACCCGAGATCACATGAGTAAATAACCAAACCAATGGTCGCGGAAGTACTAAGGAAGTGTTATATTAAGCTAGTTAAAAACTGTCGGTCGGATCTGTTATGATAATATGGCTTTTTGCTATCCAGGTCCTGTCAAGACCTGTCAAATGGAATGATGATTTCCCCAGAAAAAAAGAGCCGAATGCTTCTATTGTGTAGGATTTTAAGTTATTTTCGGCATGAAAAGATTTCAGGGACGGTATATTTCTAGTTGAATGATAAACAAACGTCAATAAAAATGGTGCTAGACAGCTATGTAAAACAGCCTTAGCATGTAGCCGCCCACGCGCGCGTTCTTTGTGCGTGATGCCGCGGAGCAAATAGACGTGCGCGTACGCAACATCTACCGCTAGTGCATCAACCTACACCTATTTACCTAGCGTACCTCTCTACTCTAGCACCAGCGGGGTTATTGTCTATCTAGTTGATAACTCTCTTCACCGTGATCTTACTGTCAAAAAGCAAATTTTGACACTATTCGTATTGTGTATGTTCGGTTGGGGTGGAATAATGACGTCATAGTTGGTATGGGCTTCAATACCCACCGGCCGCCATCTTGTTAAAATTTTGTATGCGAATATTTTATCGAAACCCGAGATTGGTATTTTGTATCGGATAGTTGGAATCATAAGTACTAATTCGGGTTGGCCAACCGTCTTGTCTTGGGCAACTAGTAAATAGTAGCTTTTAAACCATAGAGTCACCATAGAATGTAGAAAATAACGTTTTTTTTTGTAAATTGTGACGCTGAAATCTTCTTGTTCTTATGATCTTGAACTGTCTTGAACAAAATCATATTTCTTTGATGTTTGTTTTGTGAATCTTGCAAATTTTTGGTCTTCCATAATTAGTAAATAGTAAGTAATTAGTTAGAAGGAAATTATTTCAGTAGGTATTTGTTTTTTTTTTCAGTAAGTATAGGTACCTAACTGTTGTTTTAAAATTGGTTTCAGGGGACTCTGGCTATGCTCTACGGCCATGGATATTAACACCTATCCTCAATGCAGCTGTAGGATCCCCAGAAGAACACTACACTGATCTACACTGCCGTGTCAGAAATACTGTGGAGTGGTGCATTGGGGCCCTTAAAACACGCTGTAGATGTTTGCTGGCACACCGTGTGCAGTAAATGACTGTTGTGTACTACACAATATAGCAAATGCACACAATATACCAGTGACGACAACTTGCCTGCTGCTGGTAACATTCGGGTGCAGCATATTGGTAACGTGGCTTATGGTGCTGCTGATGCAGATGCAGGGCGCATGAGGGCCAACCTTGTCCAGAGGCTGTGAATTTCAAGGAACTAAAATAACCTGACTCTGATAGGCTGATTTTTGCTGTATATGTATAATTTAGTAATAAAAAACACAATTTATATTAATGGCTTTTATTTTTGATTTTAAATCACATAACTTCCTTTCACATTTTGCTTCTACCAGTCTTACTATAATCATTATTAAAATAATTTTTCTACTTTAACCTTGTTTAAGTTATGATTGCACATTGCCACTTTACATGTGAATGCCCATCAGAATTTTTGACCAGTTTTTGTAACTCCAGACCCAATTAAATATATTTCATATAATTGTAATGCTGCACTGTCCCATAGCCAACGTGCTGATTGTATGCCTAGTGGGCCGGGAGGGTACTGGCCAACAGCAAGCTCTTTATGTCTTTCAACGAACTCCAACAAAATGTCCATTTGTCGATCTGAGACTTTTCTTAAAGGCGCCATCCTGGAAATAAAATACAATATTAATGTCCTATTCAATCTTTTTTCTTGGCACATGATATGCCTCACAAAAATATTACTAACAAGCACAACCTGCACAAATGTGAAGATTATTTAATGGCTCAGTGATCAATCTACTTTTAATAACTGAGTTCCCAGTACCAAGTGTTAGATCTCAATCATCGACTTATATTACTAGCGTATCGTACTAGAAATCATTGATCTCAATGCTTTTATTAAGAACAATAAATGTTCATTTCTCACGACTTTGTAAAAATTTCCCATATTTCGTTCGTGTGTATGACTAAGTTTAAAAATTTAATAGTAATACGTTAATTATGTACTTACCTTAGATATAATGAACAATTAAAACACAGGATTCAGGTAATTATAAAAAAACACACACCAAAATCAATCTCTGTTTTGGATGGTTCCTTGTAGTTTGTTTTGACAATCATTTGACAATAGCTTCCAGTATCGCCATTTTTCTAAATAATGCGGCAAATTAAAGATTTGATAAATACAGTAGTCGTAGTTTAAAGTGAAATGAAGTTTTCATTTAGTCGGCTAACCAAATCACAGAATATTTTCACAAAAATTTTGCAACCTCTAGTGTATCGATAAATCTCATACCCACTATTCGTTTAGTGATCATGACCGAGATAGCCGATGCCAAAAGATGGTCAGAAACCCATCATAGATTTATACGGTTGGAAATCGCGAGTCCATGACACCCGAGATAGAAAATCACCCAGCAGTCCACGACGCCTAGAGCCGCGCCGCTAGTCACACCGTGATGGCTTAATTAGACGTTCGGAAACCACCGTGGGGGAAGTGTGACGAAATACAAAATTGTTTATTGTTGGTAAGGCGGCAAATAACACCAGTATGACTCAATGAAATGTGATTGTTATGACTCGGCCTCTGGCGATTTTAGAAAGCCATGAAGGTGACATTTACCTGTCGATCAGTCACTCGAAAATAACACGGGAAATTCCTCGGATGCACGCTCGAATTGGAGATGAAAACATGCAAGTTTGAAATGAATGTAGGCGCAAGTTGCGACAGTTTTGGCACAACCGGCGAGCGCCAATCAGTACCGTTTGAACTTTGTACGGAATTATTCATCTTCTATGGCCGGTTACTACACCCTATCATTGCCTACCGAGATCGTAATTTTGGTAGAATAGGTTAAAACTGGTAGCCGATTGTGAAGGCACTTTTTACAAAGAAAATTTTGGTAAACGAAACATTGAATTTGTTTTCATTTCCTTGTGTTCCTATCTATACCTACCTACATTATTCTTTGAAACTTCATTGACAATCAGTATACATAGTGCAATATACATTTTCACTCTGGACACATGCAAAATATCAATAGCATATCAGTATAATATCAGTTGCTTGAGTCTATTTTCTTTTTTTAGGCCGACTTTTTAAAATGTCTTTCACCTGTATCTCGGTTTTATTTCCGCCAGTTTATATCAATATTGCGGAATAAGTGCATAGATACATAAAAAATTGTGTACAATAAAGCAAGGATAGGCCGGTAAACGATTGTTTACCAACGTCCATATTGCGTAACTGAAAAACGCATCGCACTCAGTACTTCAGTACAACGACGGTCGGGCGCTAGGTTATGCAATGTTCGCCGTCGAGTTTACACCGCACGAACTTGTGAACGCGAGAACTTATTGTATTAAAAACAAATGAAATATTCTAATCTACATAAAATAATTTCAGTTATAAGCATCTCAGTATCGGCAGTAGGAACTAGGACATTGAATTCATGTTGGATTAAAATATGTAATGTCAAAGGTGGCGATTTTGGTGGCCCTTTGGGGAAGGTTCATATCCAGCAGTGAATTTGTGGTCAAAACATCATTATTAGATGATGAAAAGTTTTAAAAGTCATTATAAATTCAACAAGTAAATTAAATGCGAAGAATGTCTGTAGCCCTAAGCTCCACAGGGGAGTAACAGGACTATAAGTAAGTAAAGTAAGTTAATTAAATGCAATTTTTTTTTACATCCACAAAGGTGTGGTTCAAGACATTTTCATTAAATATTGTGTACAGAAGAAAATCCTCTCCTGAATTCTTTTTTTCCCTTTTGTTTGCAGTGTGTAAATGCCCTTTCACATTATCCTAACAATCATATAAACAAGTGTTAGTTACTTACACGCGACGCAACAATAACACGTGTAAAAGGCAATTTCAAACAAACTGTCATTGATTGAATTAATAGTCTGAGACAAACTACTTATAATGCAGTTGATTTAATGAGGACATTGATATGCAATGGATGGCCTACTGGCACTAGGTAGTCGCCGTAATTATACCTTTGTATTTGGAATATGGCAAAAAGATAGCATCCTCAATTTGGAAAATATATATTACTAGGGCCATTACTTAGTAGTAGACATAATAAACAAAATCTTCTCTAAAAAGATTCTTTTTTTATCTTACTGCACCTAATACTCACTAAAAGATAAGTAAAATTTGTAATATCTGTACAATAAAGAGTTAAATAAATAAAAAATCATCTTTTCATTTGTTTCTCGTTTCATGTGTATTTAAAGTGCTATGCACTTCTCATTACTAAGATCAAGTAAGTAAGAAGTAGTTCTGGTGAGTAAACAGCTAAGTTATGAGGCCTGATGCCTTAGAGTGACTCACTGTCTAGCAATTTCGCATTTCTAATAACATCATGTTAAACAGTTTCTTTCAATATCATTAGATTGGTTAGCAATCTCAAATATGTCACTAGACCACCATATTTCATTTATTTCAGCCTGAACAAAATTTCACAGCTAGACTTATTTAAAAAAAATCTGGAACTTGTAGAGTAATTACTGTAAGTAGGTAAGTACCTACATAATTATTTAACTTAGGTAATAAAATATACTAGTACATTTAAATTCTTGTATTTTAACTTCTACCATTTTATAAAATTTAATATGTTGTACATCTTACTTCAAATAAACAGTTTGGATTTAAAAAATATATCATTTATAACAGTATGTGCTTATGATGATACAGGGTTACTATTGATTTTTCAGTCATGGCCACATAGATTAAAAAGAAAACATCAAAACCTATTAGAGCCAGTAAATGAGTGTTTCTGTTTACTATTATTGTGCTAGGTGAGCAAGTTTGGTGACCTACTGAGATAGCCGCTGAAAATAGCTTGGTTATTAAGTAAATCACATGATAAACTCATATATAATTAACATGAAGGTTGAGCCATAAATAATAAGTTTGCAATTAAGATAGTAAGCTATGTAAAACTTTAGTAAAGTTTGCATCAAATTCAGTAGAGAGCCATCACCTTATACTTAGTGTTTCAATGTATTTTAAGTCTAATTTGTTATTAGGGTAATTTGGACTGGTATTAAAATGTAATGCAGTCTACCAGTAAATACATGCAGGTGCAAGTTACATGCACCAATGAATAGTTTGGAATTTATATAAAATGTTTATCATAAGTCCGTTAGTGGATAAAAGTATTGTAAGTAATACGGCACTTATAGAAACTAAGATGAGTGAACCCAGCAATACACATTATATGGCTACAATAATGAGACTAATGGACCTACCAGTCCAAGCTTAGAATGGGGGCGAAGACTATTGTATTCAAGAAAATTTTCCCCGTAAAGAATGGAATTGTAGAAAAATCTTGGATCAATACCAGCACCCACTCAATGACTTGCAAACATGGGGATATTATAACCTCATTCATTTACAAGATGTTGCATCATCCAACTTGTGTTTATGTTTTGAATGGCTTATCTACAATTTGTTTTCACACAATTTATCTTTGCTCAAGTAATATTAAATGCATTTGTTTACAATCAATCGAATAAGGAGTAGAGATACCAATAAAATGAAGAGTTGTTTCAATGTCATGGTTGTAAGATTAAAGAAAATACTCTGAAAATAGAATTTATGCACACTTGTGTCAATAGTAGAGTACCCACAATTTATGTAAACATTGAACCAATTAGAAAATTCTAAGATAACAACAGGTGGGTAGAGTAAACAAAAAAATAGTTTGTTTACAAACAATAAGCAAATGAGTGCAAGTAAACAAAGCTGCGGCGCGGGCGTCGGTCCCTTATCGACCGCGCCGCGCGCCGCCCGCGCCGCCGCCGCCGCGGACACTCACCTCTTGGGCAGCACCATCGCCGCGGCGCCCTTGCGCTGGAACACGCCGTCCACCAACACTCCATTCTTGCTGTTGCACGTCAGGTAGAACTCCGGATGATCGTAGAACAGTTCCAGGTGCCGGCGCGATATAAAACTAGAATGTCCCATGTTCACATCGACCTCCCCGCGGCTCGAGTTGCGGCCGATGACGACACGCTTCTGCCGGATGAGGTACTCGAAGTCGCGGCCGTCCAGGCGCGCGATGGCCACCGCGGCCGGCTCCTGCGCCCACTGCACCTTGGAGGGCGACGGCGGCGCCGACTTGAGCGACAGCAGCGCCCAGGCGTCGCTCTCCGAGCTGCGCGAGTACTGCGTCTGGGCCATGGCTGAGCCGCTAGCAGCGCCGGGGAGCACACGCGGGCCGCACGCCGCACATCACACGCCTAGGCCGCCAGCGCGACGCGACACCCACCCGGATGTCCGGAACCTGCCGAATCTCTGCCCGTTCTACAATTTGAGGTTACGGACGGGACGCACATGCGCAAAGTTTCGACTCGTGCGGTAAACAAGAATTATATAAACCACCACACCACCACGTGATAAAACTGTATACATATAACTAGTCCGGAACTGCGGATCGATACTATTCACAATGCCTCCGAGTTGATAGAACTAAATTATAACGTTTTAGGTGTTGCACAACAAACTTTTCGCAATAGCACCGAAATTAGATTCTAAAGTAAACACGAGGCGAGAACAAAAATAACCAAAAACGTCAGTTCAATATACGCAATTTTCTAAGTTCACTGCGCCATCTATCATCAATCAAACAACACAACAAAAAGCAAGCAACACAACGTTCCAATTTCACCTCCCTTGTTGGGATTTAGGAATAGAATGATTTTTATATTACAATATTTAAATGAAAAAAGCAAATCTATAAATGTTTCAAGCATAAATTATATCTGCTTTCATAGATTTTTACTCTCGTATCTCTACTAAATGCGAATAACTGGAACACGCCAATGAATTCTGTATTTCTTTACTGCGTGCAAAGGAATGTATATTATCGGAAAATAGGGATGTCCTCAATGATGCTATCTTCATATTTTCATTGTCTATGGACATTTTAAATGATTGAATGACTAACGAGGCTATTATTATTCTGAAGAATGACCCATATTGTTAGTACTCTGGCAAAATAAACTAGGTAGAAAATAAATAATTTGAATTAGGAAAAGTAATAATGTTATTTTTTTTATACCGCTTGATAATTGGTACTAATTTTACCATGATTTGTGTATTTTTATATTCCATTTCCGTTTTCTATTATTTTTGCTGTAAGTTGGTAACTAAAGTAAATAGTATTTATTTCCATAAAACATGTTTACAGTGGTTTCATCTGCAAATTCCGTACAAGGCGAGCCTGTATCGTGGAATTTAGATAATGTTGAACATAACACAAATAAATTTTTTAAATGAATAAAATATTATTATAATTTAAAACAATGCTAAACGTAACGTTAATACTTAATTACACTAAAATCAAAGTATTTAACTTTTCAATATTAAAAGGTGCCTGTGTTGTCTTAATAATTTTAGCCTTTTTGGTTTGCAGAGTTGTTTTGGAAAAATTGATATTGTCAAAAATAAAATTAACTAAAAAGTTTTTATATTCTGAATAATATTATTTAGTAACTGTTAATATATAAGTACCTAATATTCAACAGTTTTTGTGTCTCTTGTATTCTTGTATTATAGGAAAAAATACACTGGCCGTTATTACAAAAAAAAACTACAAAATATATAATGCATTGTGCATGTCATTGTACAACAAATCGAGTAGTGGATCGATGAATCGAACTAAAGGAATCGAACTATATCACATCTCTATATTTTTTTCCATTACGTCATTTTGAAAATCTAGATCAAAGACTACTATAGTATAATCGGAATAAGACTGTTGACTCAAGGTCAGAATCCGTATCGCAGATGAGCGCCATCTAGAAATCAAACATGGAACTAATCATACCATACTAGAGGAATTATAAAAATTTATAACAACGGCCATTTTGGCATGTCCCTCAACTTTTTTATTTATTTGCAGCCATTTCTTTCCTTATATTGGTAAAAAATGCCTTTTAACTGCAAATATAACTTATTGACTTTATTTTAAACTAAAATATATTTAAGTCCTGCTTAAACTGAATTTTTCAAAAATATTTTAATAAGTCACCACCCACCATTTTGCCCTGTCCCCGGCATAAAATGAAACTTGTAGCTCAATTTATTCAAAAAATTCTTAAGTAGCCGAACTTTTGGAGTGGTTTTTACGGAAGATCTACTAAATAATTATCGTTTGATATCATTAAAAGTGCGAATAATAGCCGTTTTATATTTTTAAATCGAAAACAATTTCGGCCCTGATTTTGATACTTCCGGAAATGTCGGTTTTGTTACCGCATTTTTTCCTATAGAAAATTTACCAAATGCTTATTTTTAGTTTTTAAAATATGGCAATACTAAGATCTTAGACATTGTCGGCTTAAAAAAAATAAAAATGCCTCCGTGGGTAGCTCAGTGAGACTGTCTTTATTACCGGTCGAACTGTGGCCAAATTTGTCGTCTGGTTTGTTACTACCGTAATCAATTATTTATTGACACATTTCTTACGATAAATTAATATAAAAAGGCATGGTTAATGCTAAACAAACTGTGGTATTTGGTTTATCACTTCTAGTAACTGAACGGCTCATATATTTTTTCAAAGGTTAGGTGGGCGTGTTTTGTTACTTCGATTTTGTTACTGAGGGTACGGTAACATATAGATGGAACGAAAAAGTAACAAAATCGACAGGTTTACATGGCGACTTAAATAACGGAAGTTGGATTGCTATGACTGTATATTTATTGTTTTTTTTGTTATAAATGTGGCTTTTCGAGCGATATAACCCAATTTAGAGTTTAACTCTATTATTAAGATGTTTAAAGTGAATTTCATGTAAAATTGGGCCCATGTTCTAAATTTATCATGTTCAAATTTTGTGCTGGTGCCATGTAAACCAAGCCCAACAATTTTGTTACCGTCCGTTTAGTAGCTGTCCCTGCATTCTGTTCGAAGATTTTGTACTATTTTGTCTAAAACTGTTTACTTTTTTTAATATTTTTGGTTCTAATTAGTTAATATTAGTTATTCCCCAACCTATGTAAAAGTTATAAATGTGTTGTTGTCTAAATTAGGCCTCAGGCATTAAAAAATATTCTTGATTTGTTGACTGTGGTAACAAAACTGAGACATTATTGGATTTTTAACTGATTTCTAAAGAATATAGGACTTTTTCCCCTTGATAATGTCATTTAAGAAGACTGTGGCTTTCCTTTAAATACTTTAAATTGAAAGAATACCTAAAGTTTAATTAATTATTTAGGCCCCAAGAATGGTAACAAAACAGAAATTTATTCATACTTACCGTCACATTTTTACATTTTATTAAATAAGTACTAAAAATACCGTAATTTCACAATAGATTTTAATAACTATAGATTATAGCGGTGTTATTTCATTTACTCAAAATATATTAAAACACCAAAAAATAAAAACATAACATTTTCATCCGTTGTTATAATTTTTTATAATTCCTCACTATACGTATAGGTAGGTAGGTAACCTGTATTGTATAGCTGTTCTATCAATGCCTGTTTTTTATTCAATCTGCTGACAGATTTCCTTACCAGAAGGAGAAAATAATATAATCTAGCAGATTGAACATAAAACAGACATTAATTATGCAGTCTTATTTCAGATAACAAACTGAAAAAATGATTTTTATGAATAAATAAAACAATATGTAATTTTTACGTCTTTTATTTTTTAAATAATACTCGAAAGCACTTTTCTTAATTTTATCGTTTTCGTTAAAACAGGACAGTTTGCCTGTTAAAATCTGGTTAACGGTGGTACACCAGGTATGAATGAAAAATTTAATTGATTTATTTATTATAAAATCAATGTTAATTGTTTTGTGTTCCCCACAAGAAATGAAATTAAAATCAACATTGGTTTCAATTATCACTTTTATATAATTTGATATATTTTTTATGTGACATTTATCTGACAGCACGATGTTAATAATGTTTTCCAGCTGTAAAAAACAATCAAACACCTCTCTTGTGGGGTAACAAAGCCAGCCTTTGTTCTCATATTCCCTGCATTCAATGTTTTTGTGAAAATTTTGTCTTTCTTCACTTACAAAATCTTTTTTACATGTTGGACAGCTCTTAAAACAACATTTTTGGACCCTGGTCACTAGCCACCCACTGCAATAAGCAATCGCTGCCGTCCTTTCCACCTCGGTACGACTAGTGCCTACTGTCATTTCATCTGTATTCAGTTCATCAATGCTAATATGCTCCGCATTGATTTCAAAACTACTTGTGGTATCTTTATTGTTTTGTTTTTCTATTAAATATTTTAATGACTGTAGGCACTGCACTCCGTCGCTTTCACAGTTCGCCCCAACAGAATGGGCAGAACTTAAATTATTTATCAATAAAGACTTATAGGCGGCTTCAAATGCGAAAGCATTGGGCATTGTGTTGCTTTGGCCATGTGACCGAATAGCTCCAAAAAAGTTTTCCAATGGGTCTTGGTTTACATTTCTCAGTAAAATTGAGTCTATACCCATTGATTTTAAGAGCTGATACAATTTTTCTATTCTTTCTATTGTTTTAATCCAACTCTGTACGGAAGGTACGGATACAGTACGGCCGGCTTTGTCACAAAACTTCATTGATTTTAAAACTTTGAGGCTTCGTCTCCAGAGTGCGTGGTGTGGTGATTTTGGCGTAACTGCCGCCCTGTACACTTTTCCATTCATTACCTGGTGATAACTGCCATTAACTGAATCGAACAGGTCGTCAAAAAGACGAAGTAACCTTGCAGTGTGTTTACATTCATCTGGTAATTTTCCACATTCTGAAATATAAGAAAAGTTACATATAATCATCTCATATTATATGGCCGAACAAAGCCACAGAGATATATTATAATATAAGTGTAATATACAATACAAGTGTAAATGACATGCTCCCGGTAAATTTTACCATATTATGTACTGGTCAAACTAACAATTGATTTAGTTTTGCGGGAGAATGTCATTTCATTTACCTACACCCTGTATGAATGAAAAAAATTGTTACCTGCCAAAAATCCCAATGCAACTGATGTCGTTCGGCTAAATACTTGCGCACAATGCTTCACCCTCATTTTTGGAATAAACTTTGGTTTCACGTGCTCAGCAGTCAACTTTGGCACCAATCGTAGGCCATCGAAGCCAGGTTTACGGGTATAGAGCTCTTCAATATGGCTCCATTTTGCCACCCCTTTTTCTCCATCAATTTCAAATATGAGATCCTTATTGAGTAAATTATTCCTGATCCCTTTTAATAAATGTGGAGGATCGTAAATTGGGTATATTTTACTGTTACCCAGTTGGAAGTAACCACCCGACCACTCTTTATCCTCTTTGATGCATGTGGTTCTTGTGTCTTCTAGAAGACTGTTTATGGCAGCTCTGTTAGTGGCTCCCTGATCACAAACAGTGGCCACAACACGCAAACCAGTTTTTTGAATTTCTCCAATGACCTCTTTTATTTGCTCTTTTAAACTCATTGTTTTTGTAGAGCTGCGACAAAAAGTGTAGCTTACTGGCTGTTTAAACTTTTTAATTATTCCTCTTACCATAAAAACCAAGGCATGGTCACAAATTACTCCTTCTTTTTTTTTCCCATCATCATTAAAGCCTATGATTTCATCCCTATTTCTGTCATAGGTTACTCCAGGTGCCAGGGCCATTTCGTCAAATAGAAGAGCGCAAATTCTGTGGCGTTTTGGTAGTTTCTTTACTCTTTTTCTTAACTCCACTATGTTTTTTTCATTGATTCCAGTAGTTAACGGTACGGATCGCAAAAGATTCTGCAGGGTTGTTCGTTTGGGCAATATGCAGAAAGTGCTCAGAAAGCGGTACGCTTTAGGACTGCGCTTATAAAGAGCTAGGCAGAATATTTTTTCTTTCGTTGTGAAACGTCTTCCTTTCAGTTTCTTACCCGTTTGCGATAATTGCATTGCAAAAAATGTTTGTGCTCCTTCACTTAATCCTGCGAATACAGTTTTGAACTCATCTTGTTTCTTCATTTGCTTCACAATTTTAATTTCATGTTTTGTGGCATTTTTCTGTTTCTGCAACAACCTTACTCTTGCTTGGAGCTTTGAGGACAACTTAAGAAGAGCTTTTTCGTTTTCAGTCATAGTCTTGTATCGGCGACCTGGAATAACGATATTTTTTTTGTCAATTTATTGCATAATCAATATACCTACCCCGCAATCAGCCGCTCTAATTGGGGGCACATAATGGGGTCTAGGAGTTGTGTTCGGTATAATATAATGAATTAATATTTAAACTTACGAGATTGTGACTTCATTCTTCCACCAGCAGCTACAGGTCTTTCAGTTGTGTCCATGTTGTAACCTGTAAAACATATTTATAAGGTAAATATTAGATATCTTTTTTTTCATGGTTCTATACAGTCATAGTCATACACACTCTTAGAAAATGACAACTGTCCTATATGACATATAGTTGGACTTTTAATTAGATGCAGTAAAATGACGTTTTGTGGGTTATTTCCTCCTAATAAATAGGGATGTAACTGAGTAAGAGTGGGCACACACTTAACGGTCCGGTCAGGGGCCGGCAAGAACAGGTTGACATTCATTTGTATGAAGTGACGTGACATTCTTTAAGAACGACCGATCAGAACGTAAGAAGTATGAAATTATGAGTTAGCTCTGGAATGATTAGATCTTCTGTGAACTTAATCACATCCCTATTGAAAGTCCAACTATATTAAAGTTAAAGACAAACAGTCTGCTGAGGGCATACAGCAGAGGCCTAGTAACAGGGTCCCGTTGGCACCATTTGGGTGTGGAAAACTAAAAATTACAAGAGAATTAATATTATATGTGCAGTCAGCATCATAAGTGGCTATACACTTTTGTACCTTGTCAAAACCAAAAGTCATAAACCGTCAAGTTAGTCATCATTAGTGCCGGTAAATTTGGCAAGGTACAAAAGTGTATAGGGACTTGTGAAGCTGACCGTACCTACATATTATTATGTACATATTAACATGTGGTGTGGAATATTGCAAAGGGCATAACATCTTTATCTCAATGTTGTTGGATCAAATCCCAACATGAAAGGACTACTTGGCCTTCCATTATGATTTTACAAACATACTTAATATTTCCCTTTTATTATTTAATGAGAAATAGTAACATGTAACTTTGAGACTAAACCAGCTACCTCCTAAGCATAAATTTATGTCCTTATGTAAAAATAACCTAACCTAACCTTACCTTGTGATGTGCTAGGTACATCCATATGTAATAGTGGCATATTACTAATTGGTTCAGCAATCAGTAATGGTCTTCTTCTTCTATCATCTTCAACATCTCCTGTGAAAAAAAGGTATAATTATTATAATAAGTATTTATACAAAACATTTGATGACAGCAGTATAAATTGAGAATCAAAAGCAAATATAGATAACTAGCTTTTCCCGCGAGCTTCGCTTCGCCTTAAAAGTTTTCCAGAGGGAATTTCGGGATAAAAAGTATCCTATGTTCTTTCTCAGGGTCTAGACCATATGTATACCAAATTTCATTCAAATCCGTTCAGTAGTTTAGGCGTGAAAGAGTAACAGACAGACACAGTTACTTTCGCATTTATAATATTAGTTAGGATTAGGATTTAATGTGCCACAAACTTATCTGTTCCGGTGAGGTGAGAGCGAACTAAATTGCTTACTAGTTCATTGTATATTGATATAGATTAGATGGGTTTATTAAAACCTCAAGGGCTAATTACCACTATGGGCAAACTTAAAATCTTATAGAATGAAGAAGTATTAGACATTTACTTGAACTGTCACCGGAACAGATACGTTTGTGGCACTATAATGCTGAAATAATACATACTTGGTAAAAGACGTGAAGGCACTGCCATAGGACATAATTTTTTGGGGTAGAGGTATGTCTCCACAAAATGTTTTCGACAAACTCTTCTGTTCTTGTAAACATAATCCACATTTAACTCATTGAGGTCACCACCAATTCTCGTTATCCAAATCTCAAACAACTTATTGTTCTTCTTAGGATCTGGAAACGTGTGTAGGAGAGTACCTGAAAATATTCAATGTTCTTATCAAGTAAAGCTTAAAGCCAATAATAAAATGAATATAGAACTTGAACAAAAACAATAATTAATAAAGAAATCCTTCCCTACTGTTAGGTTGGAAGAAATTTGTTGTATACTCTCAGACACCTTAAGCTACTGGAAGGGACAATTTAACCGAAAGACCTCCAGCTACCTATAGGTTCAGTTAATACTTGTAGGAGTCTATACTATAACCTATAAGTAACACTGGAAAAAAGTTTGCTTGGATAACTTATCATAACTTAAAATGTGATTGTCTTGGAAACCTTTTCAATCATGAAGTATACAAACTAACTTACCACTTCCTGCAACGACATCACAGCCAGGTACACAGCATTTCAGCCTGGACATGTTCACACCAAAACTTGAGCATAAAACAGAGTCCGTGGGAAAGCGCAATAGTTGTCGTTTATTAAGATATCCGTAAGAAAGTCCAATCGTGGGCAAAACAGAATCCGTAAGAGCAGCAAAGTCAAATAAAAGTCCAAAAGTATCGCAAACCAGAAATAAACAACGCAACAGAGACGGTTGTGAAAAAATTTCAAACTTAAAACTTGACGTTTGTGACATGTGACATATGTCTAAACTGCCAAAATTCAAACTCAAAATTTGACGTTTGCGACATGTGACATATGTCTTAACTGTCAAAAAAGTTTCATGTTTAATTCACAGCCGGCGCTGCTGGTAATGAAATATTTACGATCGTTTGTACTGAGTTGACATAGCATGATCTAGATTGTCTTTGATTGAGCCATTGTTTTGTTGTCGTCACGTCAAAATATTAGTCCTTTTCAATCAAAATTTCTGTGATTAACCTTTATCTAGTTGGCAGAGGACAGATTTTAATCGAACAACTACAGAAACTTCTACGAAACAATAATATCTTCAATGTGAGTATTATAAAAATGCACAATTTGCGTAACCCGCGAAATTTAAAATATTAATATGATTTGTATTCTGTTTAACTGTTTTAATATTTCTCGTCTTATGTTCCGTTGAAATATCCAAATTACATTCAAAAAGTGACTAATCTCCACACATAAAACCAAAGGTATTTTAGTTGTATTATTGATATTCAAGAGCACAGGATTGTTTTTCAGTGTTGGCAGACACACAGTCTAAGATCACATACCTTCGAGTATCTACTCATTATAGCTTCTAACTTATCTCTTGGCACTGCTTTTTATCTTGATTTATTTGATAATAAAATGTATTTTTATTTAGACTACCTTTTGCCCACAAGTGTTGATTTGCCTAAAAGTTTTCATGGTGAAATTGCGAAACTCCAGCCTCCTCTCATGTGATATCTTCCTAAGTACTAAATTAAATTAGTCTTCTTTTTTCAATTTTTATTGTATCTTTCACTCATTCTCAATATGTTCATAATAAAAAACATCAATATTCATGACAATCCATATTTATTTTATTTCTCAAAGTATTCATTACAAAGACTAGAAAACATCACAGTTAAACTATGTATCTTCTGTAGAAGATGTCCCCATAAAAATACATAATTAATCTATGACTACATTAAATTTAACTCATATTCAATCGTCAAGTTGTGTCAAGCTTGCTACTCCTCTATTGATCCAATGCTTTTGTGGTAAATCAGACAACAGTGGAATGTACATGATGAAGTTACTAGAGTGTCCCGTTGTCGCTAGTACTCCCTTCCTTTCACTTGTTTTGTAGAGAGGACAGAAGTAGCATGGCGGAGGGTTGAACTTGGCAATCAGAGCGGGTTGGAACCAGATTATAGGAATAGGATCAAATAGTATTTTTGGAAAGGATTCGTCAAGCTTCGATTTTTCTCTGTTCCATCTTGCTCCCTCGAGGTACAGTCCCTGGATATGGAAATAATAGGATCATTAGTTTCATCTGGAATGTTATGTGTGTTGCTAATAATAATGGCCTAATTATAATTTCCAAAGTTTCCATATTCATTTATGTATGAAACATTTCCACCTGACTTAAAAACATAAATAGTGCAATCTTACACACAACACAGATGTGCATTAATACTATAAAACTTCCATGCATTCAGCTTATCACTCATGCAAACTTACCCAGGCAAAGAAACTGAATTCTTTGTCTTCTTTATCCAATACATGTGTTTGCTTGTAAGAAATAATCAGGATAATATCAAAATGTTATTCATATACATTTACAGATGCATAAACTCATGCCAACTATTTTAGAGGTCAGAACAGAAACTTACATCTCAATACCAAAGATGCCAATGTAATTAAAATCGCTTGCATAGTTTGAAATCTTGTCTCTATTATGCTTTGCTTCGCTCAATGTTCTTCCTAAGCCAGTAGGTTGTTTTATCCCACTGAAAATAAATACTATTTACCTTGCAATAGACACCGAAATCTGGTTCCTTATTCTCTGTCGCCTCCAGTCTGGTGACAGTGAACTCAAAGTGCAGCTGGTCAATGGGTATCTTGTTCTTCCGTGAGTGGTTCTGCAACACTCCGGTCAGGAATGATTGCGTGAAGTAGAACCCGGATATCCAGAACACCACTGGTGGGCCCTCGTCTATCCAGTCTTGCAGGAACTTTAACCTGTGGGTAGAAGAAAAATTGAAAAAGTCCTATTCAATGGAAGTTGCCTTTGATAGATTTGTAGTAACTTAAAAAGAGATTATGGGCGGATAGTATCAAATAATACATTATAGGTTAAGACGCTTTCAACAATATCATGGAAGATTAAGACCCCCGCAGACTGTAGACTTTTAGTCGGCCGATAGTTTGGTCGGGCTCTTAATCAGTATGGAGTATCTATCGGCCGAAACATAATCGTTGAATGTGCGCACTACCATACATCTCCATACTGATTAAGAACCCGACCAAACTATCGGCCGACTAAAAGTCTGCAGTCTGCGGGGGTCTTAAGGCTCACCCTAATAACCATATCCTTGAATTTACCTATATTTTTATTAATCCATCATTATAATTATTAACATTCTTTCTATTTCCGCTTCAGATGGCGGAGTCGTCAGAGCGAGTCCTGAACGAGGAGACATGGCCGCAGGAAGCGGAAGCCGCCATCAACGACATCCGGAAACACGTGAAGAAGGCGAGCATATCCGCCGCCTTGCCCAACACCAACCAGCACATCTACATCAACCTCACCACGCTGGAGAACACCGACTACTGCATACAAATGTCGGCCAGCGGCTTCAAGGTCGTCGGCAAAAACCACGACGATACAAGCCAGTCGAGCGCAGAGCATACAAACTATGAAACTCCGTATGCCCTCCTGAATAACATTAGCCAGGGATACCGGGAGTCTTTTGGCGGTGAGTTGATGAATAAGTTGCTGGATCTCGCCAAGCAGTGTGAAAGCTAAACTGGCAGTAAGGTATGGTCGTAGGACGGCGTCGCACTAGCAAGCAGGGTTATTTTGTTTACTGAAAGTATTAGCTGGGCCCTTTTAGTCGCACCGTAGTAAGAAGTTGTTAGGATTTGTGCCACGATATTTTTTATTAAATAATATTAAATATGGTAGTATCTGGGCTGTGGCGTGTGGCTAACTTGCAAGCTTAGAACCGCTAGGAGCCTTCCCGCGTTTTCGCTAAACACATGCTCGCACGTCTAGTTACGCTCGGCATACTAGGTATTTGGAAATCTGTTAAGCAAGGATTTACCCGATGGTACTTATATTAAATAAGATGTGAGTTTGTAGAACTTTTGTCATAATTTTCCTGGAGCCCAGAAATAGCCTCGCGCAAGGGACCGCTGCTAACTGAAATATACACTAGTAACTTTCAAAATATTTTTTTTAAATGAGTACAAAAGTAATTATATAACTGAATAGGTAATTAAAACAATACCTAGTTTCTTTTTCTTATATTTAAAACATGTGCGACGTCTGGAAATACATATTATAGTACCTACATGTATATGTGGACACAGGGCTTAGCTTTATGTATTAGAATGTAACTATCAGTATTTAAAAGTGCTATAACACATTTAAATGTATCCTACCAATGTTGATGTTTGTATGTATTTGGTGTTTATTGCAATATACTTTCGATAAATCTATCCTATTTATACACTGTGTATTTCTAAGTACAAAATGTATCGATTTACTATAATTCAAGATTCGACAATGCTCAGCTCTACTTTCTCATAATATAAATGACACTTACAAAAATGGACTGTCTGGAATCTATTTAGGAACCACACCCACAAACGCACAGTGACTGTTCTGGTCCCTAGGACATAATTAACCCATATATTATGTCCAGAGGGTCGTTAAAGTACAGCCAGCAAAAGTGTTTTTGGTACAGCAGTTACCAAAAACACTTTTAGGCTGTACTTTAATTTTTGGGATCCGGAAAACAGGGTATGAAATCCGCCATTTTACAAACTAATAAAATCTTGAATTATTCTAGATCGATATTGGATAATGGTGATGTTCGCCTATTAATCCTATTATTAAAGTATTCGTGACTTTTTTATAAAGCAAAAATTATAGTTACGTGGATGACTGAAGAACGTCAATTGACATCAATTGTTTTAACCAGAATCTCGTAAGGACCATTAAAGTATCAATATGTTAATATGGACAGATATGGCCAGCCAAATAAGAGTAAAAAACATAAATGGAATCTTTATTTAGTACATATCTATGGAGTAAAGAATATTATAGGTATCAATCGGTATCTTATTTTCATTATAGATGGAAAGTCTTTGCAAAAATAACAAATTTGTCCATTTTTATTTTCTACTCTTTGCCAGGCTGTACATTACAAAAGACATTAATAATTAAGGAACAAAGATAGTTTTATTTTTAGATTTTTGATTTTTTTTGTAGGTGTTCCCAGTAGTAACAGAAGATATAAAATATATTTTATTTAAGTAAAAGTCTCACAAATTCCTTACAGTACAAAAATGTTTGGGTTGTAGGAATTTTGTTTATTTTACTTCTGGGGCACAAAATAAATAAGTAAAAAACGCTTGAGCAAAGAGTTGTGACTTTTGAGCCAGTTTAGGCAATATTCATAGTTTGAGATCTTTAATCTGCGAAAAGTTAGCTTGCCATATTTTAGAAATCTCAATAAAATCTGTCAAGCTAGCTTTTTAAGGATTCATACAAGGTATATTGATATTAATTTGTTACATTTCATATTATACCTATTACTTATTTTTGTAAACTACTAGACCCTTGTTCTTAGTAGTCATACACATAGTTGTACAATCTACATGTATGACAGCTACGAACAAAAATTCAGTCTAGTTTGGATCCTAAATATAGAATTCCAAAGAGATATAAATTAGAAATTATATTGTCGCATATGACTATTTTTCACCTACCTAGTGTAGTAGGCAAGTTTTGTATGATTTTCCTTCACTTAGCCAAGGACTGAAGGTTTTCAACAAGTCCAATTAGATAATACAACATAAAACTCTAGTTTAAACCATGACGCCAAAGCTTGGCCATTTTCCTGTGTGTGTATTGTGCAATACCTTTATAATTATTAGCCAGTAAAAGTTGAGCTTTAGAAGCATTTAGCCGTGTGTCGAGTACAAGCATAGACTGAGTACAAACCTGTATTTATTACCCCCTAGGTAACCCCGTTTAATTTTAGTTATTGTACGTATGTGTAAGTAGGTAGTAGCAAATTGTAATAAAATTATTGTTAAATGTATTTTCTGCTGTTTCAATGTCCTGACCCTCTAGTACGGGTTTTGCTATTTATGAAAACGAAAAAAGTTTACGTTTTCTCCTGTCATCTGCATACACTATCTGTCAAAAGTTTCATGATAGTTTCCATTATAGGCACCACTTAGTATGCGAGAAAACGTAAACTTTTATAGTTTTCGACAAACTGTCAAACCTGTATGAGACCTGCTGCATGGTTGATTGCGATGGTGAGATCGATTATGTAGAGAGCTGCTTTCATAAGTTGCATAAGAGGTTGCATCCCCGAGGGCTATTATCCATACAAAATGCCTCAAGGACGTCAAGGATCTAACAGCTTGCTATGGGCTTTTGATACCAAGATAATAATCCAGGTAGTTACAGTAAAAGTTAACACAGATGAGGGATGGCCGGAATGGCGCAAATTACTCGATGAATTTTGTAAGAAAATTTTAGTTCTGCTACCGACCGCCAGGGCCGCTGTTCATATTTTCCTACAAAATTATTCGATGAATTCTACTTCACGTTCACGATGGAAATTCATGCTAAGGGGTTTGAACAGTGCATGTTAGGAGACTGATGACGATGGTAAGTAACCTATACCTGAAACAATTTCTAAATTATGTACTCACTTAAGTGAAATGCAAATAATAGTAATAGTCCTGTCATGGGACTTCACATACCTCGCCAGTAGATCAGCGAAATATGACCCCAGACCCTTCATGGTCGGGTAGGACTGGTCCATCCACGCCGGCGGGACCGCGCCGCGCACGAAGCAGTCGTGGCACTGCTCCAGCTGCGCGCTCATGACGGCCAGCCCCTGGGTGGCTAAGTGCACCCCGTGCAGCGTCTTACGGACCACGGAGGTCAGGCGGTTGTAGCGGATTAGCTCCTGTAGGGGTTATTAATTTTTTAATTGCACAACATACTACTTGATTTATTTAGTCAAGGTGCTAAGTGCAACCTGTGGCGGGTCTGTCGACCTAGGTGAGGCGCTTGTAGCGGATTAGTACCTGTGGGGTTGAGGTGGGTGAGGGTTTATAGTTACAAAGCTGATCACGGACTAGATCGGTTCAATAAAATTGTATGTAATTCGTCAAAAACGTATTAAAATTGTAGTTCGGACAGTGAACGCTAGGGGAGCGTCAAGCTAATTAATGCGAGCAGCTTTTTAAGACCACGTTCAGATGACAAGCGCTCAAGCGCTTTTTGATAACGCGCGTTTACAACTACTTACACTCATTTTATATAAGCGCGTTAGCATGTGTATAGCCTGAATAAAATGTATGTAGTTGTAAACGCGCGTTGAGCGCTTGTCATCTGAACGTGGTCTTAAGAGTGGAAGCAGTCGTGGCACTGCTCCAGCTGCGCGCTCATGACGGCCAGCCCCTGGGTGGCTAAGTGCACCCCGTGGAGGGTTTTACGAACCACGGAGGTCAGGCGGTTGTAGCGGATTAGTTCCTGGAGAGGTTATTTACTTATTTATATTTTTATTTAATAAAGGTGGTAGGTCCGTGGAAGGTGTGTCGGATTACTGACGTCAGGCGGTTGTAGCGGATTAGTTCCTGTGGGGTTTAAGTGTGTTAGGGTTTATACCTACTTAGAAAGTTGATTAGAGACTAGATCGGTTCAATGGAATGTTATGTAATTCGACAAAAACGTAGGTAATTTGTACAGTGAACGCTAGAGGAGTGTCAAGCTAATTAATGCGAGCAGCTTTTTAAGACCACGTTCAGACGACAAGCGCTCAACGCGCGTTTACAACTACTTTAGACCACGTTCAGATGACAAGCGCACCACGCGCGTTTTTATAACGCGCGTTTACAACTACATACAATTTATTCAGGCTGTACACATGCTAACGCGCTTCGCGCGGATTAAAATGTATGAAGTTGTAAACTCGCGTTGAGCCATTGTCATCTAAACGTGGTGTGAGTGGAAGCAGTCGTGGCACTGCTCCAGCTGCGCGCTCATGACGGCCAGCCCCTGGGTGGCTAAGTGCACCCCGTGGAGCGTCTTACGGACCACGGAGGTCAGGCGGTTGTAGCGGATTAGTTCCTGCAGAAGTTGAGGAGTTTTAGCCGTTTGAGGGTTTATATTATACTTAGAAAGTTGATCAGAGACTAGATCGGATCAATTAAATTGTATGTAGGTAATTCGCCGAAAACGTATTAAAATTGTAGTTCCGACAGTGAACGCTAGGGGAGCGTCAAGCTAATTAATGCGAGCAGCTTTATAATACCACGTTCAGATGACAAGCGCTGTGTAGGTACAGCCTGAATAAAATGTACCTATGTAGTTGTTAACAAAACGCGTGTTGAGCGCTTGTCATCTGAACGTGGTGTTAGAGTGGAAGCAGTCGTGGCACTGCTCCAGCTGCGCGCTCATGATTGCCAGCCCCTGGGTGGCTAAGTGCACCCCGTGCAGCGTCTTACGGACCACGGCGGTCAGGCGGTTGTAGCGGATTAGTTCCTGCAGGGGTTGAGCTGGGTGAGGGTTTATAATATAGGTACTAAGCACGGACTAGATCGGATCAATGAAATTGTATATGTAATTCGCCAAAAACGTATGAAATTGTAGTTCCTACAGTGAACGCTAGAGGAGCGTCAAGTTAATTAATGCGAGCAGCTTTTTAAGACCACGTTCAGATGACAACGCCTGTGTTCAGCCTGAATAAAATATATGTAAGAATAAGAATAATATTTATTCAGAAAACTATAGGTAGTATTTTAAAAATAGGTCAAATCTTAATGCTAAAGGTAGGTGAAATACTGCTCTGAACTAGGAAATAACAGAGTTTTTCCTGTGTTTCAGATTAAAAAGATCTTACATAGAAGAACTTAAGCATCTAATTAAATAATCTTAGTTACTAAAAATCTTATAAATAAGTTTAAACAAGGCAAAATTATGTAAAAAAAGAATGTTTTGCACATTCTTTTTTTACATAATTTTGCCTTGTTATAGAAATAAAATTGTTTGCTGAATAATTGTATAATATGTACAACCACAGAATAATAACTAGTACCAGGTACAGAAGTCCATCTTCGCAATGGCTTGCAAAGAAATATGACTCCATCCCATAAGCAATAACATCTAATTTAGATCGCGTTCCAGCCGCACACGTTTTTATTTACTTACCTACCAATTAATTTTTGAGGGAATATGCGCCTTATTTCACTGGACTACGGTGCATAATAAGTTATACGTGGTTATACGCATTGAAAAAGAAGCCACCTTAGGGTTGCCTCAGCACCACAGACTACAACGTTTACTAAGCAACGGACTGACTTTGTAAAAAGAATGTCATGTTTTAAATCAAAATTAATTTGAATTTAGAATACAAAGCTATTCCAAACTTTTTTTCTATTGAAAATAACCAGTAAAAACAATAACAATTTCATAGTTAAGATATTTTGAAGTACATAAAATATGTATGAATCTAAGTACCTAAAACATTAAATTTTGTGAAAACATGTTTTTTTTTCGTTATTATTTATATTATGCATATAATTTATGTTATGATACAGAACGTGTTAGTTTCGTTAAGCACTAATCCCACTCAGCGCACATTTTATAATCGATTCATTAATACATTTTGAAGGTAGTTGTGTCTGTAAATTTAATACTTTAACGAAAACAAAATTGGAATAGACTTTGTTCAACATGGAGAAAAAAAGGGTTTGTAGTTCGGATTAATTTCATTTCAAATAAGGAACGTAGAAGAAATCAATAAAATACTTAGATTAGTTTTATCTGTCAGCATCTTTTGGTAATCTAAAAAAAATTGGATCACGATCCGTATTTAAGCAATTAAATACGGCACAGTATTTTGCTGTTTTTTTTCTTTTTATGTCCATTTTTCTATTCATAAATTTTAATAAATACCTAAATACGACATTTATAAATAAATAAAATAAACTAGTACGAAATAGGAACAAATAGCGCGCGCGTGTATCGTCTTCCGCTTGCGGCAGCCGACTAGATTCGCCCCCTCGATGGGGCAGGCGCCAGGCTGGCGCCTGCGCCGCCCACGCGCGGAGTGACACAGGCCTGGTACAACGTGCAGAGGTGACCGTATCATCATTTATTAGTAAAGTGGGTCAAGATCGATAGGTATTATGTAGGTACATTATAAAATTCTTCCTCAAGTCTGTCTAGATTTAGTTCAATAATTGTTTATGAGTAAATTAGCTTAGGTACGGGTTAATTATTATGGTTAGTAGGACAGTTCCGTGAGTTCTAATACCTATGTAGAAATAATCTAGTTCATTAAATTAAGATATAAGACAGTATATAATATTACACATGAATAAGTTAAAATTTTGACTAAGAGGCGCCTTCAGACGTCTTCATAATTAATTGACGCAATGTAACGTTTTTGGGCTATAACCTTAGCTGGGCATTCGGCATCCCCCGTCTTGTGATTGCAGGGCTTGTTGAAGTGGAGGCAGGTTGCACATTTTGGCGGCTCAGCTTTTTTGGTGCATTCACTCTGCACGTGGCCTCTCTCCCCGCAGTGGCCGCACGTAGCGACCGTCTCCCGGCACGACTTGGCCGCGTGGCCATACTGCTGGCACTTGTAGCACCTGGTCACAATTGTGAAATCTTTTACAGGGCAGGATGACCAGTTAAGAAATACTTTTCCTTGGGATATGAGGGCGTTGCGTATCAGTGCTGGAACTTCGATGATAAAATTGCAGGTCTTAGCATCTCTCTTACCAGATTTATGGCTTAATTTAATGCTGTTCATAAAGGACTCTTGTGTAGTATCCTGGAGTTTGTCGGCGAGGTTTTGGTGGTAGAGGTAGTTGAAGACGTCTGAGTCCTGCATCTTCACAGGAACTCCTATGATAGCAACTCTGGGTTTACGTTTATGGGGCTCATCGATGGTAAGACCAGAGGTCTCCAACTGCTTCAACTGCAATGTAGTTGTAAACGCGCGTTATTAAAAAGCGCGTTGAGCGCTTGTCATCTGAACGTGGTCTAGAGTGGAAGCAGTCGTGGCACTGCTCCAGCTGCGCGCTCATGACGGCCAGCCCCTGGGTGGCTAAGTGCACCCCGTGCAGCGTCTTACGGACCACGGAGGTCAGGCGGTAGTAGCGGATTAGTTCCTGCAGGGGTTAGTCATTTGTTTATTTGACTAAATACTTTATGTATTGTATAAATGTGTCAGGTGCACTCCGTGCAGGGCCTGGCGGACTACTGAGGTCAGGCAGTTGTAGCGGATTAGTTCCTAAGGGGTTAAAGTGGGTAAGGGTTGATTGGATGATGGAGGTAAAATCAACAGTGGGTTTCTCTCAAAGCGATTGCGTAGTTGTAAGTACCTTATGTATAGGTAAGTGCTTTCAAAAACAAAATGCTAACGTATCAATTTTGTGGTTTCAACAATGACCGCTAGGGGATGCGTGTTTTGAAACTATACAAGGCCAGAACGCAGAGGTTGGGACTGCTCGCGTATATTTTCAAATTAAAATGGTGCCATGATTTACTTGAAAGTATACAAGGCCATTACGCACTAATCGCGTATATTTTCAAGTAAGTTGGGCCAAAATTATGGCTTGAAAATAAACTGCAGCAGTTACCACTGCGTACTAATCGTGTATATTTTCAAGCGCCAAGCGGCAATGCGAGCACTTGAAACTATACGTGATTAGTTACCAGGTAGCCCTTTTGAATTGTTGCTCTCTCTTTCTTTCATGCGAAATAGTAATAAGCCTATTGCTTTCTAAACATTGCATCATCATTCCGCACTTGGCATTAATTTCGTAACGTGTTTTTTGTTTACACCGAAAGTTAAAAAGTAAATTGATATTAAACTGTAGAACTGTTGTTAATAGTAAAAATTATCTCATAAGAGGGTGTAGAACAATTCATAAAAGACAATTACGGTGAATTCAAAACTTGATGAAAAATATGTCTATTTAAAAAAAGATTAAAAAGAAAAGATTTAAAGATTTATTTATTTCACCAAAAACATACGTACAAAGTATATTGAGCGCTGTTTTCCGAACTAGATATAAATCTGTATTTCAGAAGACAGTTGTCTTCCAGATTAGGGCCTTACTGGTAAATAAACAAAAATAGAACACAAAATCAAATAATAATTTAAATTAATTTTATAACCAGTGTGTGGGTGTCTGTGGGCGCGTATTTGTGCGTATGTGTGCGTGTGTGTGTGTGTCCTATCTACCTACATACCTACTACACTCACGAGCAATGAATAAGTCCAAGTAGCAAAAATTCAACACCAAATGACCCTAATTTTTTTAAACCATTAAATTTAAAATTTGATCAAAATTTACTATTTTAGTTGGTTATAATAATATTTTGATGCGCTGTTAAATGCACTTTAATATTGCCGACGGCGTCATTAAGCTAGTCTTATCCGTTCAGGAGTGTAGTAGGTATTACTCTTAATTCATTTAAATAATAAGATATTAGTAGATATGCTTACTTGCAAGCATGATTGCTATAAATATCAATTTATCAATAAAATTAGAGCTTGTTCATCTTTATTTATTATCATTTTATAGGTATGACAGGCAGAACAAGTCAATTGTAGTAATTTACATTTACCGAAATAGTTAAGTAAATTACAATCAGCATGTAGGTATAAATTATATGCGACAAGTACGCCAATCAAGCAATATGCGTAATAGCAATGTATATTTTCAAGTACGATTCAGTAAATACCAACTTGAAAGTATACGCGATTAGTACGCACAAATCGTGTATATTTTCAAGTAAAATAATATTTTTTTTCACTTGAAACTATACAGTGCTATAGTACACTATGGGTGCGTTCTGGCCTTGTATAGTTTCAAAACACGCCTAGGGGATCGCGAAGAAAATTTTAATACGAGTATGTACCTATGTAATTTATCATGACATGGCCACAATAACAAATGCAATGAGATCCATGCGAAAGTTTTTAAATCCTGGAATATACCTACTTACTTTAGGTATGAACTGTTATTTCAACTAAAACAATAATCACTAACCTGTCTCAAAACAGTATTCATACTATTCAGATACAGCGCCGGATATCTCTGCTCCACGTCTCCCACGTCGAACGGCGGCGGCAGGCGCGCCAGCAGCTCGCCCGTGAGCTCGACCACCAGCCCGCCCTCGCCGCCGCCGCCGAGCGAGATGGAGGTCTGGGTGAGGAGGGTGCCGTGGAGGAGCTGTGGGGGTGGAAGAGGGTTGGTTAATAACAGTTTATTCCAATTGTGTAACTGATTTGGTAAATAAACTATTTGTAATGACATGACACATAGTTAAATATAGGTGTTATTATTTTAAAAGGGCAATGGGTAAAAAGGAGGGATAAAATCCTTATGGAATTCTCCTTAGATTGTGATGTTTATTGAGACTGAACAGGCGTGTTAATGGCCGTTTTCAGGGTTAGACGAAGGGTTTAAAGGCTGATGCTGCCTTGAGAGAGTACATACGGGTAGTTACTTTTACGCGAGCGTAGCTTCCGATTGTAGCCCGTAGATTCACTACGGGCTACAATTAAGCTTCCACCATCAAATACTACTGCCATAGATCCCTTCTGGGGACAGAAAAGACGATAAACTCTCATAAACAAACTCACGGCATTAGCCTCCTTATAGTCCTTGGTGATATCGGCATTGTTATGCAACCCGAACACCTCTGGCTCTGTGACGTCGGGGAAGGACTTGATGTGTTCCAGAACTGACGAGTAGTCCATGCTGCGAGGCATGCGGTACTTTCCGCTGCTTGAGAACGAATAGCTGGGAGGGAGGAAAGAAGTTTACATTAAATGAATATCTGCAAGCTGCAGCAATTTTCTGCCCTAGCTGGATAAATGCGAAGATGAAGGCTGGCTTCGGGTTAGGTAGGTACAAAATGTAGTAATGGATTAGTGCTGTAAAAAATAGATCGCTTCCTTTCGTCCAGGGCGGTATTTATACTGAATCACCCGGCTATAAAGTGGCACTGATGGCGATAACGAATCGATGACTATGGAGATAGATCAGTTCTCGAGTGGAGATATCAGACAAACGTAGTTTGGGAAGACCTCTTAACCACTGAACTGCTGATAAAATGACTAACTGCCAGTTTCAATAACTCTATCAACCGTTGACTATATATTAGTTAGGTACTTTCATACTATTTCTATTTTGATTAAAGTTACAACCTGTCAAAATCGTATGAAAGTAACTACCAGTCATCGATAGATAGAGTTATTGAAACTGGCAGTAAAACAATCCTCACTTGGGATCCCTCGTAACAGCCTCATTGTAGAAGGTGCTCAGCAGAGACAGTATGAGCCGGCGGTCCTTGTCGTCGGTGACTCGCCCCCCGTAGTTGCACTCCCCGGCCAGGTAGGTTAGAGCTACGAACGGAGTCTCCGTGTAGTCTGTTAGGAACATCTGGAAGAGATTGGTGAAATTCACAGTAATCTATGCCCTAAACAGTCAGCAACTGACGCAAATCTGAGTAGCTTTAACCACAGTGAAAAAAAACAAAACCATGCTAACAATATAAAATTTCTACATTACCTGCAACTGCATAATACAGATGCTGAGGTCACTCTCGTTAAACTCGTACTGTATGTTCCAGCCAAGCGGCCCAAACGCTCTCCGCTCCTGCACTATCGCATGGAAGAAGCACAGTGCGAAAAGCAATCTCCTCCAGTCCTCGGTCCGGGGGCACGAGATGTAGAACTCGGGGTCGCATATCGGGTCGGATGTGTAGGAGCGGTACATGTTGTTTTTCAGGCCTTTTGGAGCTTCGTTGGTCATCTTTACGCCTGTTGGAAAATTCGTTTGGATAAGACACCTTCAAACTAAAATGATGGTTTAATGTAGCCGTCAATACCTATTGTATGTATCATCTTACACCCAAGTCCGGTTGGATTCACGTGCTTTGACTATTTTTTCAGTCATTTTTTGAATCTATCTATAGGTACCGTAGTATGGGCGGATATATCCACTGTATTCGTCGCACGGGCTATTATTGCATGGTACGAAGTATACCTAGGTTAGTAAATATAGTAGGTACTTAATAAAGTTGAGTGTGAGAATGTTATTTATATAAGTAAGTATTACCATTCTGCAGCACGGTGGCGGGGAAGGCGGGGCTGGGGTACGACGTCAGCCACAGCCGGAACGAGGGGTTAGTGGTTTGTGGAACTATCACCTGTTAGTCACACATGCAAAGATGATTATGTTATTTGTTAGTAGTAAAGCAATGGACATTAATTAATAAAAATATGGCTAAGTGCAGTTATTTTGCATACCATCTGCTATTTAGACATATGAATGTATTGGTTTGTATTTAAACTAGGACTAACACTAATAGGCGCTTGGAAATGTCCCTCTGTAAATACAGGTTTGGGACGTTTGAAGTTGAATGTGCTATACCCACGCGACGCCATTAGTGCTCGCTATGCTGCTCCGTCACTATTCTTCTAATGTGGCAAAGAACTCCAACTTATCTCTTGCCATGATGATATAAGTAAACACATACCTCGGCACAGATCCGATCCAGCTCGGGCATCCAGGAGTGCATGACGTGGCAGTTCTGCAGCGCCACCCAGCCGCCTGTGGTGCACGCGTGGGTGATCAGGCTCGCTGCTATCGGACCCTGGGAATATACAATCGTCGTTAGCAAATATGCCTTCGTATACCGGCCTCTTTAGAAAATACGCACGGCATGAATTCGTTGAAACATCGTTTTCACTTTAAAGTTTCTACATAGTGTTGCAAAGGTGGTATAGTAAGCAGACAGAGGACACAGGGGTCGATGTAAAAAAGCTTTTGTCAATTGACAATATTATTATGATCTCGTAAAAAAAACTCTCCCAAAAAGTCACGTGACCAAAATAGTTTCTATGAAGAAGTTAAACATTGTTAATGATGAATTATTTATTTATTTATGATGATGTTAATGCCCTAACGTTTTTTAATTAATTAATTAATTTATCAACTAAAATACTCACCTGCCCCTGCCCCAGCGAAATAGTCTCAAAGCTGACAGCGCCCTTATCGCTAGCAAACTTGATCAGTCCAGACATGGGGTCAGCCCCCGGAGACAGTATAAATATGAGCGGCGAACAACAGTGGCTGTCTGCATACGACTTGTCGAGGTCGAATTGAGGCGGCTGTATGAAGTAGCGGCCCATTTGGTGAACCACGTAGGCTTGGACTAGAGGGATGAGTTTGTCCGGACGGAGGCATCTGGGAAAGAGGTTGTGAGGGGGAAATGTTAAAAAGAGGTTTACCTACAGGTTGAAATTCATGATGATTACCTTAGAATGGCCCAAAAACAGTTGTTCCAGACAGGTAGTACAGTAAAATTCACAGGTAGGATGTCAGGTATGACGATCATAGTATGAGAAGTCTGATAAAAAACCACTAAATCTAAACAAGCTGCGAACACAAGGACTGGGCTGGTTGCTGTGTTCAGGATTGCGTAGCGCTAGCTCGTAAAATCCCTCGGTACCACAAAGGTGCCATAGAATCAACAAATCTAAAACTAAAGTAGTGTTTCCTCAGAATGACCTAGCTATTGAGAGCTTACCTTAGTATGACGAGCTTGGTGATCCCCTCCACTTGGTCGTAGGGCTTCGGGAATGGCGCCTCGTGCGGCGCCGCCAGGTCGTACAGCTGCTTCCACTCGGGCAGCCGCTTCACGAAGTGGTCCTTGAAGCCGGACAAACTGAAAACAAATAAAATGTACTAAAAGTCTTCGAAATGTTTCTATTTTGGAAAGCGAGGCTCTACTATGTAGTTGTATCTGATGAGTCAAGGGTAGCAGCTAGAGGCTTCAAAGACTTTATTTATCCCCTAGCCTAGCGCAAACACTTCGCTGCAGAGTGTAACTAAAAATCGGGATGACGTGTCACCTACCTATTCCCACGTGGTATACGCTGACTACCCGTTCCCCTGGGCAGTCAGCGACTGACGCTAATCTGTCTGGCCAATCCTTTCACTACGATGACCCTAGTCTAGCTCTTATACTCATCACAAGAAGATTGAATTATTAAAATGGGGATTGAATCATCAACCCATCATTTACCCGGGAAGGAGACTGCACCTCACGACCTCGGCCCACGCCTTGTCAGTGAGCCAGGCGGGCGCGGGGTTGGCTGGCGGGGCCTCCAGCACCACACCACCAGTCAGCAGGAAGGATAGTAGCTCCTCGTTGATTTCACCCTGGAAATGTGGAAGGTGAAAATATGATACAAGAAGTGGTGTTGTTTTGGATTATAGGTACTAAAGCATGGACCTCATACTCTGCAAGTATCTATAACTATGGGTGTAAGTATCCATATCCCGCAGTTGATATAGTGGTCAGAGTACCAGCTCAAGTACCAAAGGTCCATGATTTGAATCCCGATTAAAAATATGTTTATAGACCTCGTGTGTATGTTTTGTGTCATGTGAGAAGAAATACTGAACTCCACATACCTTCGGCCGCAATATCCCCAGCGTAAGAACGAGAGAGAAGATGAGCTTGTCCTTCTCGAACAGGCTGCGACACACGTTGTCGTAGATGCTCCTGGTGAAGTAGGCTATGAGCCCGTCGAGCCGCGTCTTCAGGTCGGTCGACTGGGGCGAGTTCACGATCGACTGGTTGTATAGGTTTATGAACCTGTTGGTAGATAGAGACTGTGATTGAGTTGGCGCCCAGAACTACACAGGGTGTTGCGAAATAGGTTTAGTAAGCCGAAAGGGGAAACTCAGGTGGTCATTCCGGATTCTTTTTTATGTGGATATAGCCAGGAACAACAGCGATTTAGCTCGCGGCCTATCACGTGAGTACAAATTTATAGTGATGAAAAGCGCGTGGCTCGCTTGTTAGTCAAGTATATGACGATTAGATATATGTATATGTTTCTGTTCCATGTAACTAACATAAACATGTGTAAGCTGCAGATTTGGCGTTGTGCCCGCAATTTAGAATAGTTGTTAAAAAGTGCTGCACACTGGTATAAATAAAGAAATCTTTTAATCAGATTTGTATCTATGCCAATGACGATTTTCAAGTTTATTCTTATCTATGCACAAGCATGTCTGACTACATAAATAGCATCCCTACTGTCAAACTTAAAATAAATTTTTTTTTTTTTTTTTTTTTTTTTTTTTTTTTTTTTTTTTTTGGTCTACAAAACTGAACATAATCTACGCAATGTAACTTTAAACAATTAAAAGAACTTAAGATTATATTCTACTAGTTGCAGACACAGCTTGCGTTTCTTAAAATACTTAATAATTTAGGTGGCACATGCTAGCCAAATTACATTAATATTAGGGTTAATCTTGATTACTAGGGAATATGATTATTATTATATTTACAAAATTTTCTTCAGACTACTTTTAAGTGAGGTAATAGAACTACAGAATATATCTATTTCGTCTCTGATGTAGTTAGTGGAGGAGCACATACGATATATAGGTGAGTGTAGACCAAGATTGGACTTCGACTGAGGTAGGCTGAATGTTTTGCGGTTTTGAAGGCGGCTGTTTGAGCGAGGAATAGATAAATTTACTCTCTGTAGTAATTCAGGACAATTAATATGCCCGTGAATTATTTTAAAAAGAAAGCATATGTCCAATAACTTTCGACGAGTATTTAGAGGCGACATTTTGTAGTACCGAAGACGATCAGAGTAAGAGTCTAATGTTCTACACTTCTGGTCAGAGTAAGCGAGATGGTAGAGAAATCTTTTCTGGACTCTTTCGATTCTATCAATATGAACCTGATAGCTTGGGTTCCAGACAGTACTGCAATATTCTAGGATTCCGCGAACAAGAGTATTATAGATGACGACAGTGACGGAAGGCTGCTTTAAAGATTTCATTTGTCTGTTAATGAAGCCGGAGAGTTTTGAAGTTTTATTTATAATATTATCTATATGGTGGCGGAAACTGAGAGAGCTATCGATAATAATACCTAGGTCACGTATGCTGTTGACTTCCTTAAGACTTGTGTGGTTGATGCTGTAATTAGCTGGCATTGGGTGTTTTTTCCTTGTGAATTTTATGTGAAGACATTTCTCAGCGTTTAATGACATGCAGTTATCTGTGCACCACTTGTAAATATTATTTAGATCATTTTGGATTAATTCACAGTCCTGAATGTCACTAACGATACGATATAATTTCAAATCATCTGCAAAGAATTTAAATTCAGATTTAATAATATTTGATAAGTCATTAATGAAAATCAGAAAGAAAAGTGGACCAAGGTGAGACCCCTGTGGAACTCCAGATGGTACTGGTTTTTCCACAGATCTGAATCCTTTTATGTAGACAAGCTGCGAACGATTGCTCAAGTAAGATTCACACCATCGCAATAAGGATCCGTGAATACCCATTCCTTCAATCTTCCTCAATAAAAGGCTGTGGTTTACCAGATCAAACGCCTTACTAAAATCAGTATAGATAGCGTGTACCTCATTCTGTTTGTCTAATGCATCAGAGAGATATGAAACATAGCTAACTAAGTTGGATGCAGTCGACTTCTTTGGTAAGAACCCGTGTTGGTTTTCATCTATTTGGTTTTTAACGTGGTTTAGAATGTATTTTTGGACTAGTGATTCAAGCACTTTGCCACAAACAGATAGGTTGGAAATGGGTCTATAGTAGGCAATATTGTTATAATCACCTGATTTGTGTATAGGAGTTAAATAGGCCAGTTTCCATTTGGTAGGATAAAAACTTGTCTTGAGTGAGAGTTGAAATATTTTAGTAAGAGGTTTTACTAAATTACAGGCACATTTTTTTAGAAAAAAGGGTGGTAATTGATCTGGACCTGGGGCTTTATCACTATCTAATGCTTTCAGTTTTTTTAATACTTCTTCTTCCGTTATTGTGAAATTATCTAAGGCTAGATTATTAGTTACAACGTTGTCACCAATTAATTGTGTGGTACTTCCACTTATACTATAATTACTGTAGACTGACTGGAAATGTAATGAAAAAAGATCGCATATATCCTGACCTCCTTTAGCCATTGTACCATTTAACGTCATTTCATTAGGTAGTGAGTTACTATTGCGCTTTAGGTCGTTAACATATTTCCAGAACTTTTTTGGGTGTTGCTTTAGGTGATCCGCTGCGTTTTTTTTAAAATTAGTGTAACATTCTCTGATCAATTCATCACATCGGTCTCTTAGCATGTCAAAAGTCAATTTGTCTCTAAGGTTATTGAATTTTTTGTACTTGCTGTGGTACTTTTTTTTCTCTTTGATACATTTCAAAAGTGCAGGACTGTACCAGACTGGATACTTTTCATTTCGTGGTTTTCTCAGAGGCGTATGTTTCGAAATTATTGGCATCAAAGTTGCATAAAATACATCCACAGCTAGGTCAACATTAGAAATATTTCCCAGCTTTTCATTCCAGTCAATTGATGACAACACTTCATTCACTGCCTCATAATTAGTCAAGAAGAAATTCAGCGAGGGTATATTATTCGGTTTAATAATAGATTCTGACATTTTAACAAAGTTAACCTCGATAGCGGGGTGATGGTCATCTGGTGGTACTGCAGAGTTAGTGTCTTCTATAGGTGTAATAGAGATATTCAAGGGGAAATTTGAGCAGACTAAATCAAGGATTTTTCCGTTCTTATTTTTAACGTAGTTATATTGGTGAAAGTTATTGTATGACATATTATCTATACACATATTTTCAATTGAGTTTGATGAACAGGAGGGATACATAGCATTTGTGTTTGTGTCTGGCACCCATTCAGTGTTAGTTAGGTTGAAATCTCCAATAAGCAAAGTAATTGACGAATTGGGTACTTTATTATGCAATATATTGGTAAGATTGTTTAGAAATACCTGCATGTACTCATATTTTAGAGGAGAAGGAGCATAAACAGCACAGATATTTAGCATAGTTCTACCTATTTTAATTGTAATCCACAAGTCCTCACATTCGGATTCCCATTTAGTCCTCCGTAACACCTCATAATCCTTACTTATCGCAACCACTACACCACCTCCATCCCTTTTGTCCTTGTTTGATACGGTTGTACAACGATCGCGTCTGAAAATATTGTACCGATTGTCTAATATCTCACCATCAAATACCGTAGCATTCAGCCATGATTCAGTAATAATAATAATATCAAACTCATTACGCAAGCAGTACAAATAAAAATCTTCTGTTTTGGTTCTGAGACCTCTAACATTTTGATAATAAAGTTTGAGAGTGAATTTAATATATCAGTGTATAACTATTGAGCTTATATGTATATAAATTCTAAAACTACTTCATTTTAGTTGGCAATATAATAATTTTAAAGAGAGTCCAAACAGTTCAAGTCTTTAATTAGCTTTACTGGCGATTTTATGTCTTTGCGCATGAAAATACGTCCATTCTTGATCCATACAAACTCGTATTTTTTGTCTTTGGCAGTGATTCTGGCTGCAGCATGCAGTTTTTTGTTGAGAACAGATAGGTGTTCTACGACATAAATGGGATTCTTATCACCAGCAATCCCCAGATGAGATGTGTTCAGTTTCTCCTTCTCGTGTTTCTTATTGTAGATTTTGCTTGCAGCGATAAAGTTGTCTCTTATGTGTGGGCTTCCGAGCTTAACAACAATGTTACGAGGCCGCTTGCTTTCCGTATTCAATTTAGCTACTCTGTGAAAGTCTTTGATATCTCCTTCCTGTAGTTCAAAGGACACTGTTTTTGCAAGTTGCTTCACAACAGTTAAGATATTCTCGTTTTTGTATTCTGGCACACATTGGATTTCGAGATTGCAATCTCTAGTCTTCTGATCCATTAGGGCCAATGCACTTGTCACTTCCGATAGTTGAGCATGTAGTGCAGAGTTTTCCTTGATTAATTTAGACATAGTTGTTTTATTTTCCTCGTTTATCTTTATTTGGTCATCGTGACTATCAGATAGGAACTTCATAGATGTAATTATACCATCCATTTCTTCACGTATCTTGGAAAAAGTCACTTTGACATTATTTATATCATGCTGAATACTTGTCAAAGTAGTATTGTACGTCTCCAGGTGCAATTGCTGTTTTTCGAATTTATTATTCATCTCGATGCGAAGACTCCGCAATTCCGCCAGTATGGAATCCTGCTGCTGGGACATCGAAGATGTGTTAAGCGATGTTGAGCTTTCTAATAGAGCGGCACCTTTTGGAGGGACTGAGGTGCACTCAGGGCATAACCACTTTGAGCGTGGTGAAGCAGCTTCGTTAAAATTAACACATTCTTGATGAAAATATCGTGAGCAGTTAGTTCCCGTACATTGTACTCTTTTCTGGGTCACCAAAATCTTTTTTGGGCATAATGAACAGTGCATCATTTTTTTATCCGCGGACATAATTTTTCAACACAAGAAAAAAAATAAAAAAGATGAAAGTTGCTTCTCCCAGGATCGAACCACGGCTCACTTAGTCAGTGGGTTAGCAGACCAGTTGCCGAGACAACTACACCACAGTGCAGATGATGTACGTGGTGAAAATTTACGTTATGTGAATACGTTTTGTGAGTTTCTTGTGTATGAATAGCTGTTGACGAGTTTAATATATTTTGTTCGTCCACCCGCAAGTTACACTTCACTTATCACTGTTTATTGTTTTCAATGTTTTTAGTCGATTTCGATAGTTTACGCAGTAGAATCATTTACTACGGCTTCACTCGACACACACGCTCAGTAAGTTGATAAAAATTAGCACTAAACTGATATGTTTACTATTTTTAATTTGAAATTATCTTGGAGAGGTAAACAAACTAGACTGCTTGCAGTGGTACCAACCGAAGAAAAGAAAAAATAGAAAAAATATCCCTACATACTTACTATTACTATACCATTGCTACTTACTTTTACTACGATCCAATACAACGTTTAAAAACTCACATGAAAAGTTAACCAACTCACCAGTTCAAAGAATACTGATACATAGGGTCGATATTGCCCAAATCGGAGATGCAGAAGAACAGGACAGAGCTAAGTTTGGACACGGGCACGTAGAGTAGGCGAGCGTCGTCTATCTCTTTCTCTGTGACAGCCGCCGCCGCCTGTTTCGCCTCTATCTCCATAGACAGCACTTTTGATGAGGTGAGGATGCGATTGGCTGACTCGTCTTCTAGAATGTTGCCGGCTGATGATAATACCTGAGGAGTTGGTAAAATTATAGTTTTTAGATAAGCTGATAAGTTACGAAGGTTTATGCACTGAGTGATTTCAGTGTAGGATAACCATAACCATCTAATTTTATAACAGCTGTAAGATGTATTAAAAGCATTCACAACAGATGCAAAACGCCTGGATATTAAAACATCACCCTTGACACGGAAAGGAACATATCAAACAGTGGGCTATAAGCATGTTGATGATGATGATCTTCTTCTTATTCATAGCGTTCTCTGACAGAGAACCTGAGCTGCACAAGGACTAAGGTTTGTCAGTTGGTCACCGTGATGAAAGGATTAGCCAACAGACAGCAGCTGTATCATAACTTTATAACTTTTGCATCAATATCAACCACATACCTCTAAGATCTGATCCTCAATCTCCTTTAGCGTCCTCTTATTATTAGCCCCCTCCACTATGAGCTGGTTCTTCTTCCACTCGAGCTCTGGTCGGTCCTGCGCCACCACTATGCCCAGGAGCTGGTCTTCCAAGCCTTGAGGGGTTATCATGAAGTTCAAGAGGGTGACCTGGTGAGATGCAGGTGTTAGATACAGGTGTTAGTCACGTAATTACGGGAGTATGTGAGTTTTGACATACATTACTTATTTCAACGGGGGATGGAATTACAAGATAGAGATAAGTGGACTTGTGGAGTTGGCATGCCTTTATGCAGAAGTAGAACACAAATGTGGCCATAGACACAATATTAATATAAAAAAGATATAAGAGGTTGCGACCCAGCGCGTCAAAAAGGCACCAGCTCAGAATGTCCTATAACAAAAAATGCATAATTACCTTGACAGCGGTCTCGGGCAAGAAGTGCGGGTTGCTGAGCCGGGTGGTGATGTAGAAGCGGAAGTCATCGTGGTACTGCAGCGCCGCGTCGCCCAGCTTCAAGCAGAGCACGCCAGCTGACCTGCATGGATTTAAGAGGGTTAAGCAAATGAAATTGTATTCGGCTATAGATAATGATTGTTACATGGAGTTTCGCTTTTGGTGATGGAGAATTACAAATTCTGCAATATTCTGCATACTAAACATCTATGACATTCTGCAGCACAGAATAGATCGCGTTAATGAGCGAAAGATGAACAGCGAATGCGCAGCATAGCGTGCTTGAAGTAAAATGTGCATCAACTGCGTGACGGCATTGGTGCATGCTATGCTGCTTGGCCGCTATTGGTCTATTGCGGCAAGAACGCACTCCTCTTGCCTTCGTGCATAAATTCAAGATGGCGCCCATTTTTTTGTGTTACATGATATTTTAGGTGAACTATAGCTTCATGATATGATGTGTAGTAATAGACTCACTTGTAAAGGTTCCTCAATAACACAGGCTCCAATACAGCGTCCAAGGTCTCTCTGACATTCTCCAGCAGTACAGGATGCCCCATCTGTATGGCGGTCGACAGGACGCGGACGTAGTTTGCGTCGGTCAGCTTGATCACTTTCAGGTTGTTATCGCGTTCGAGGTTTTTCAGCCATTTGTTGGCTTGCTCTGGTGGGGGGAACAAGAATAAGGGTTACTTCAATGAATAAATACATCAACTGTAAAGATAAGAATCTTGAAATTTTCGACATATTTTTATGGTGGAAGTATGAAATGCCACAAGCATTAGGACTCTTCGGAAGTCAGTAGGTCATAGCTTACGTATCTTAACGTTCACGGAGTATATTTAGGTGTCGGTTGCCCAAAAACTACGTTTTCCGTTGAGTAATTTCATGGCAATTTCAATCAATATGGCTATAGTGTAATTATACCTTGGGGGTCAATCATGAGCGCCCACCGCCTGGCCCGCTCCACAATGATGCCGTTTTCCACCGAGAAGGCGTCCACGGGCAGCCCGCTCATGTTCCACGCGCGGATCACTACGGGGGACCCCAGCGTCGTGATGAGAGAGAAGGACGGGGAGCACGGGATCTCTGGAAGGTAATTGTTTAGAATAGAGCACCTAGACTAGAGAGAGATAGCACCTAAAAGTCAAGTAGAGATGAAAAATCTATATCTTATTGATATTATGCCTTGTTCCAGATCTAGAGAAAATAACAAATATATAAAATATACATAGCCACCAATCGAATCTTGGCTATTACGAGTTGTGCACGTTGTTGGCACGAGTTATACTAACATTTTGACACCCATTTCTTGTATTCCTACGTCTATTCTATCTCTTTCTTGACAGAGAAAAATAAGTAACTAATTACTTATTTTTTTCTGCTAACAAACATCAGTCATGAAACTAACATAACTAAATAAATTTGAATTTTTTAAATAATCATAAAAGACAATAAAATGAAAAACGTACTCAAACTGATGGCCTGTTCGTTCCATATGTGTATGATCTCGCGTCTGTAGTTCACGGTGTAGGGGCCCAGGTACGCGATGAACCCGGCCGACAGCAGCACGTCACCTGGAATTTAATTAAAATTCTCTGGATTTATAGAGGATTTTTGATTTTGAATTTTAAATAAATCGTGAGAAAAAAGACTCATAGAATAGGTCTTTGACGATGCTGATGATAACACAGGACTGAAACATGCAATAATACCATGCAAAAAAAGGTCTCCAAAATCGACCTCTCATTCCTATCATCAGAATTGCTTTTGACCTCCAACTTAATCATGTGACTCGATGGTCACTTTCTACTCGCTGCACCACTCCCATGCTACGACTCCAAATGAGAAAATAGGTACAGAATGTTTCTTGGAGTTTTGGCAAAATTTTCAGGAGTAAGTATGTTATACCAGGCATGGCCAACCAATCTACCGTAGTTAGTTCAGATCTACCATTTTTTTTCTGAATATCTAGGATTTCAAGAATTCGCACAGTGTTTCTTCCACCTGCGGTTCATTTGAGTTGGCTTCCCCTGCGTTTGTATAAAGAAAGTAACAGCATACCTATAACGTTGTCGAGCAGCAGCGCGAGCTGGTCGGCGAGCTGCCCCCAGCGCGCGCGCTCCCCCCCCAGCCCGCCGATCAGCTGCTCCGCGCGCTGCAGCTTGGCCGAGCACAGCGCTATCTCGTCTTCTAGGCCCTTCTTCTTGCGCGTCATGCCGGCGAACTCGTCGTTTAGGGCCTGTGGGGAGTGAGGAGTTAGATGGGTGAGGTTAGAAGATAAAGTCACAAATGTGTCGAGCGGATTCAGGAACATGCGAATGTAGCGTAGAATATCCTCTGGTCCAAAGGACCGAAGAGTTTAGACAGGTCGCCTGTAGTGACTAAAGGAATCCTAGTCAAGGAGTGGACGGTTGTGGTCTGACTAGACGATAATAAGAGCGCTGAAAAGTAGTTCGAATATGTGGACAATGACGGTTTTGAGACCACGGATTTAAATCTGAATGATCGATGACCAAATAATCTGCTGGGAAACGTGGGATGCCTTCCGGCCCTCTGCAGAAGAATTGCAGCAGGTGCTAACTCTTATGATGGCGCTTCTGGAGAAATAATTATTATGATAAAACTCTACTTTACTCTATAGTCCTGAGGGCCCATGTCAGTGGACTTTATGTGTGGTTGTATGTTCTAAAACTTCTAATACTCGCCTGTAGTTTGTCCAGCACGCCCTGCAGCTGCGCCCGCTTGGCGTTGAGCGTGTTCATCTGCGCCTGCAGCTCGCTCTCCGCCTCGAACAGACGGGCTTTCTTCGGCGCTACCACCTACAAACATTTCATGGAGTTGAATTATTTCAGGATATGAACTTGAATTATGGTGCGATACGGTCTAAGGAAGAGAGTTTGTTTAGACTGAGATGGACATATTTATGAAGTTTCCATTTAAGTAACAGTGAAGGAAATAATAGAAGAATGTTTGTTTTGAATTCGCCAAAGTAATAATTACAATGGGAACAATTAACTTGTGACTGGAGTGTAAACCTACAAGTTTTGATCATTCAAGGCGTGATCGTAATTGATTCGGAAATTTTACACTAAGGGAGGTGTTAGTGTTTTGTCATCGCCATCATCATTGTCACTTGTTTTATAATAGTGACCACTAGGGTCGCTAGTTAATACGTGCGCGTTGTTATCATTTGCCTAACATTTCTTTATTTTTAAAAAAAATTGTATTCCAACAATAAATTTACAATTTCAACATGGAACGTTAGTTTGAAAATGTGTCTTACCACATGGGAGTACTAGTTAATTTACCTTGATGACTCGGTCGTACACGTCCATGGCGCGCACCCAGCGGCACAGCCCCTCGCAGGCCGAGGACACCTTCGCGATCACCGCCGGGTCGAACTAATATAGACTCTACTGCCTGCAGACAAGGGTGAGTTCACCTTGATGACTCGGTCGTACACGTCCATGGCGCGCACCCAGCGGCACAGCCCCTCGCAGGCCGAGGACACCTTCGCGATCACCGCCGGGTCGAACTAATATAGACTCTACTGCCTGCAGACAAGGGTGAGTTCACCTTGATGACTCTGTCGTACACGTCCATGGCGCGCACCCAGCGGCACAGCCCCTCGCAGGCCGAGGACACCTTCGCGATCACCGCCGGGTCGAACTCGCGGTCCGGGATGTACCTGACGAATTCATACACTGATGAAGTTCTATTTTTACGTATGTTCACCTCTTGGGATTTCTCTGTAAGACCACATAAAAAAACCGGCCAAGTGCGAGTCGGGCTCGCGCACAAAGGGTTCCGTAGCAGCAAATCAAAATTACAGTTAAATCAACCTATCTCAAAAACTATAAGAGATACTTTGATCAAACCAAAAATCGTTGAAAGAGTTAATTAGCATGCATCACCTCTATTTTTTTTAGAATTTTATACCCCGTAGTTATAAAAATAGAGGGGGGGGACATACTTTTTACGACTTTGAGAGCTGATATCTCAAAAACCGTTCACTTTAAGAAAAATGTTTTTTAGAAAACTTTATATCATTTTAAAAGACCTTTCCATTGATACCCCACACGGGTATGTACATCGAAAAAAAAAAATTCATCCCTCAGTTACATGTATGGGGGGCCCCACCCCCAATTCTTTTTTTTACTATTTAGTGTCATATTTTTGTAGCGGTTCATACAACACATATTCCCATCAAATTTCATCACTGTAGTACTTATAGTTTCCGAGTAAATCGGCTGTGACAGACGGACAGACGGACAGACGGACAGACGGACATGACGAAACTATAAGGGTTCCGTTTTTGCCATTTTGGCTACGGAACCCTAAAAATGCTAAGTAAGTAATTTTAAAGAGCTCAGGTAACCGCTCATGGAAGGCTGGTTGAGAAATGCCGAGGTCAGTGTGTTGTGGCGCTTTTTGGGTGAGGCCTATGTCTAGCAGTGCCAGAGTACATGGTTACATTAATGTTTACGACATTATGTTGGTTTTTAGGTCTCCTTGGAAAGAGTGAAGATCGAGCGAAACTCACACTTGTGCTATTCGAGCGTACCTACATGTGATGGTCGCCATTATCATTAAAGGACACACTCTAGAATTGTACTGTACTGTCTTTTCTTTAGAAATTTCTTCGTGCAATTTGACAGTTTGGAAAGTTTCCTAAGCCCAGCAACGGCGTGACCCGTTGTTTGATGATGATATGTTACTCACTTGTCCCGTATCTTTTTCATGGTGGCAACGGGTATATTGTCCTTGTCGTACTTCATGAGGCTCTCCAGGAACTTCATGTCCCCGAGCATCTTCAGCGACGGGCCCCAGAAGTCTTCGTACATTCGCCCTGAAATATAACATGTTTATGTTATTTACACATAATAATACTGAGCGTACGAAATATTATGATGGACTGGGCTGAGTCGATTTTGATATGAGTATTAAAACCAAAACGACAAACTGAGGACCATAACCTACGGAACTAAAAGCTCACCATTCGCGGAGTGACTCTAGTACTACCTCGTTACACTTATTATCAGCCTGTATTGTCCACTGATCTCGGCCTTGCTTCAAATTATTTATATTTAATCTTACTTTTAGACACCTCTATAAGCCGCTCCTGGTTTTACAGCCAATATTACCTATACTTACAATATAAAATGACACAAATCCACCAGCTAAGCACAATAACCTACGAAACCAAAAGCTCATCATTCGCGTCCATCTTCCTGTCCCCCTTGATCCCCTTCATGACGCAGACCGCCTCCATGACCAGCTTGACCCCCGCGGGCGGGTTCTTTATGCTCTTCACGAGGGTCACGTCGGCTGGTTTCAGCGTGTTGAGTGACTCTAGAGCTGGCTACACTGCTCTATGCTTATTATGAGCTCGTAATTGTCCACTGCTGGACATATGCTCTAAGGAGTGCCACGACTATCTTTCCTCGGTCTCGCTACACTTTATATTTAATCTACCTTTTAGACACCTCTATAAGCCGCTCTAGGTTAGGGTTACTTACAGCCAACATAAAATGACACAAATCCACCAGCTAAGCACCATCACCTACGGAACTAAAAGCTCACCATTCGCGTCCATCTTCCTGTCGCCCTTGATCCCCTTCATGACGCAGACCGCCTCCATGACCAGCTTGACCCCCGCGGGCGGGTTCTTCATGCTCTTCACGAGGGTCACGTCGGCTGGTTTCAGTGTGTTGAGTGCGTTGAGGGCGGATTCTAAAGCTGGCACCGCCTCGGCCAGGTCTGACTCGCAGTCGTCTTTGATGGCCTGTGCTGCGGCCGCGGCCTCGTTGGCTAGCGCTTCGTCTGCGCCTACGATCTGGGGATATAAAAAGTTATCGTCAGCCAATAATCTTGCATAGTTGGGGGCTAGACTTTATTATTATGGATAGCCAAAAAAATGTCACACAGCTCGTTAACTACTATTTTATACATGCGATAGAATTATAAACAGCTGACAGAATTTCGCAATTTTACTCATACCATACTCCTACATACATACATACACGACTTATAACCGTGCTTACAGGATAATTATATCATCAAAGGCAAGGTGCCACCCTAGGATAATAATATGTAACGACTGTTCATGTGTTCACACGTCCGATGCCCTCCGAATAATCACCAAGGTCCTTACTATAACTGTCTAATCCTTGCACCAGCAAGGTGACAATGACGCAATCTCTAGTCATGGATATGGCAAGAATTATCCACCTCTTTCTGCTTCTCGACTCGCACGGTGTCCTGCTCGATCTTGATCATGAGCTTCTCGGTGCGGTCCGAGGTGTCGAGCAGCTGCGGCTGCAGATGCCGCAGGGTTTGCTGCATCACCGCCACTTGATCACCAACGAACGACAGCTGGGAGAGCCCTTGGGAGTATCTGTGGAAGATAAAGATAAAGATAAAATACTCTTTACTGCACACAAACAGAAACAGATTCACAAACATAGAAAAGAAAAATGGTACAATCGGCGGCCTTATTACTAAAAGTAATCTCTTCCAGACAACCACAATGAAAGGAAATATAAAGTATAAAGAAAGGGGTAACGTGTGACAAGACAAGAGAAAATACAACATAATTAACAATCAAATAAGAAAGTATAAGTATCAACATTTATTAAGGTTACCTATCAAAACGGTGATACGGCTGGCTGTATCGAAAATTGGGTGACTCGCTTGCGAGTTACCTCTGACTGCCCCTTCGGGCATTACAGTCGTGAGCATAATATATACCTATGTATGTATGTCAAACCTGTCATCCTCTATCTATATAGAGGTATGTTATCCTCTCCTGCCGTGGCCGTTGGTAATAGCGGTAATACTGACATACTAATTAGGCAGATATTTTTTCCTGTTATCAGACACTTAGTTCCTAGTTTATAAGTATTTTCTTGTATGTTTTAATAATTTGTGGTGACAAATAAAGATATATTCCATTCTATGTTTACCGTGTCCGTTGCTTGGTGATCTGTTCCACCTTCATGGAGTGCAGGGTCTGGAAGGCCTTGATGAGCTCAAGGTAGCTGGTGGGCGTCACGTACACCTTGCGCCGCTGCTCCGCGTAAAACCTGAGGATGATGGAATCATAGAGATTTACTGTACATATTGGCATTATATAGATAGATATAGTCAGCAAAAGAAACATGCGTACCCCGGCCGGCCGGCCACTCCCACCAGTCTCAGATATTCGCCGAAGAAAGAATACTGATGACTAATAATATTATATTATTATTATAATAAAGTAAAGTACCTATATATGTTATAATAGTATTTTCCTTTCCTTCTAATATAATATTTTATATCAGTTTCTTCTTTTACAATGTTTATTATAAAACAACCCTTCTCCTATGGGCAAGAGACGGGTTGCTTTACCTACATTTGCTTAATACTTATTTAACTACCATTGATTAGATTGTCAGAAGGGGACGGCGCGTACGCAGTCTCCACTACCAAAAATTACGCATCCGAGATATCCACATTAGGGATATTCGCAAAGGTCAACCCAACCGCAGTGCAATGGAAGGGCCTCGCTCTGGGGGAACCGCCTTCTTGATCACGGTGTCCCCTATGCCAGGTAAGTATGCTTTCACAACGGTCGCTGCGAGTAGTCGTTTATTGGGAAAAACTCTTAATACCGCGATGTAGTCTAGGGGATAGTGACATCTGGCTGTCAATCCTGGTATTAGCTCAACCTATACGTCGCCGCCGCGCCGCACCCTCCCCTTTGTAAACTAGTCAGTCGGCTAGAAGCCCTGTGTCGGTGGTGACTAGTGGGACTAACTAGTTCCAAGAGTAACAGACAGATGGCACTGTCTCCTATTTAGGTATGTACAGGGCGGAGTAAATATATTTCGGGTAAATAACAGATAATAAACGTGTATGAAGAAATAGTAATCGTGAAGTAAAATCATATGCAAGCGTCAAACCCATGAAATATTAAATTTAGTTCCAAACGTTCCAAAAGTGAATGCTAGTGGAAAACGAAGCACACATTTACTTTTTCATAGTGTGAGAGAGTAGAGTAGACTGGAGTAGAGTTTGTCACCGGGTTAAAAGGATTAGCCAGTCAGATCAGTTCTCAGTCTCTACTCGTTGTAAATTTGAATTATTTAACAAAGTAATGACAATATTGCTACATAGATGGAGCTGGTGCGCTGCGTCTACATCGCGGTATGGTTTCCTTCACATCTTACGTTTTAAGACTTTTAAGTGACTTTGCATTTATGACTTTTATTTAATACAATCTATTTTTGTAGAATAACTAGTTATATCTGTACAGATTTTCTAGTTATTGCATATCACCAAATAATATCATGTTGTACTAGGGTAATGAATGGTGGGTGTGGAGTACTGGAGTAGGATAACGGAGTATTGGTAATAAAGGGAAAGGGAATTAAGATTAATAATAAAAACTTACTTTGCTGTAGTACTTAAATATTTTTATAGGTCGAAACCAGACCGATTCTGATTTGATTATACTCTTTATTATTCGAATATATCGATGTTATGACATCGCTATGGACATGTCACCTCACCTGGCGCTGGTGTGGAACAGCTGGCACATGTCCACGCTACACACGGGACACACGGACATGTCCTCACATGCACACGCTACACACGGGACACACGGACATGTCCTCACCTGGCGCTGAGCTCTGCGGCGCTGGTGTGGAACAGCTGGCACATGGCCACGCACGCGGCGCCCTGGTCGGCCACGCCGTCCATGCGCTCCACGAACATGCGAGCCACGCGTTCTAAAGCCTCCGCAGGCCAATCAGTGAACCTGGAAGAAGAAAGGTTATTAGAACTGTTATTATTGGTGGAATAGCGGTGGTAGATCAGTCGGTTAAGCGCCCTCTTCTTACAGAGATGTCAATTCTAAATTGAGGAAACCTGCACATCTTCTCGCGACCATTACATGAGTACAAATGTACAGCGAAAAGCGGGTGCGTGTCACCTCCCCGACTACCCCTTCGGGGATTACAACGAAAAACGGGCATTGTAATAGTACCCTCACGCTCGCACAGTAACCTTGATGGCCGGCGGCATATTGGTTGTAGATACAAAGGTCAACGTTCGATTTTCTCTGTGCTAGCCGATCGGCGTTGAAACAATGGTAAACTCGCATTCAGCATCCAGGCTTCGTTCACACAAGGCGTATTACCAGTCGATAGTGCAGCAGTTGACGAGCGAGGGGAACATGCGCAGGCGCGTGCGGAACTGGTCCCCGACCGGCGACAGCGCCGCGGCCACGCGCAGGCTCGCGCGCACGCGTTCCACGTAGTACCCGAACATGGCGAGTGGGGTCGTTTCTAGCTGTTTGCCCTTCGGTGTGAAAAGATTAATAGGGGGTTATTAAAAAGGATATAATTTAGGATACGTGAAAATATGGTGGTTTACGAGCGCAAGCCGCTCAGTGGAAGGTGTAAAAAAATATGTAGTACCGCTATTAATTGTGGTAGGTACGACTGTTTTACTGCCGGTTTAGATACTTTCATACGATTTTGACAGAATGCATCTTTTTATGTGTGAAAATCGTATGATAGTAACTGTCAGTTCTCGATAGATAGAGTATTGAAACTGGCAGTTAGAGTGAGTGCAAATGTTACCTGCCAGCGCTGATGCTGCGTGTTACACAATAGAATACCACTACCACTTTGGGCAAAACGAATCCTTCCTACTTGCAGGTGTCGCTTAGGCGAGGGCGGGAGGTTACCAGCTCGCATCATGGACCCGATAGCTGGACGAAATAGTAAAATGAGAGTTAAAATAAATAGCAAACAGGGCTGAAATATCACACAATAAATTTTAAAACCACAAAAAAAACCGCAAACACTCACGCTTTCACCAGTAGGTATATCCCCAGTGTTCAGTATCATGTTGATGTCCTCCACCATGCCCTCGTACATGACCTAGTTATCCACAATATACTACTACCTATACATAAACCTTCCTGCCCGCTGGACTGACGACCTTAGGCGGGTAGCCGGTAGTGGTTGGATGAGGAAGGCCGAGGACCGAGTGATGTGGCGCTCCTTGCGAGAGGCTTATGTCCAGCAGTGGATGATTATTGGCTGATGATGAAGAAGATATACATAAAACTACAATCAACAAACACTCACGCTCTCCCGCAAAGCCGCCTGCATCTTCTCCAGAATCTCCACTTTCTCCTCCATCCCGTAAATATTCGGTATATCTCCAGTATTCAATATCATATTGATATCTTCCACCATCCCCTCGTACATGACCTGGTTGTCAGCGAAGAGGAACACGAGGGGCCGGCCGAGGGTGCCCGCCTGCATCAGCAGTTTGCGCACGTCGTCCCGCCATTCTGCTTGGCCGTAGACGCGGGAGATTTCGATCTGGGGAACAAAACAACAGTGACATAAATGTGCAGCAGATTTTCAATAATATGTGTCTAACTGTCAAACGAAAAATAAGGATAGTAATATTTATTTATCTTATTATTAAAAATGCTTGCATATTTTATTTATGATAATTCAAGCAGAAAAGTGATATAAAGGAGGAGGCATTTTGTCATAGTCAGTTGGAGTAGGGTTTTAAAGGTAAGTCAAAGGCGAGCTCCTCTCCTTGGGAGAGTATTGGAGTTTCATAACAATTGTAGAGGTATTTAATGGCAGTTCATAGGTATAGCGAGGCCGACAAATTGTTGTGGAGCTCCCCGATAGAGGTATGTGTCCAGCAGTAGGTACATGATGACGGACTAATGATAATTATTAGGTTGCCATTTGGTTCATGAATCTCAGTGTACCTGTACAACGTTCATCTCCAGAATGCTGGCGGCCAACTTGACGGCGCTGCTCCGGCCGCTGCCGCCCACGCCCACTAGCAGGAGGTTTCCTGAAATGAAATAAAGGATTAGAAATGTTTAGCCAAGGCAATACGAGCAGGCAATTGATGTAATAAAGAGATTTAAAGTTTGTTGGTCTGGCAGAAGTTATCACGATATCATCGTAACTTTTATTGTATACGTAGAAACAGATACAATAAAAGTTTATTAACCACAAAGCTATATAAAGTGTATGTCCGGTTGTAAATAGGAACTTTCTTTCACCATTTCAGTAATTTCTATTACACTCACGGGTAATGAAAAGGTTCCACTGAGAAAAGCACCAAATTACTCTTAAACGGAAAAGGCTAGCATAATGAAGCCTTCTGCAATATTGAAGTACATTTAACAGAGTTTAGTACACTTGACCCCTCTTTGATCATAAATATCTTTACACCCTAAGGTTGTCTTGAAAAAATTGCTTTAAGCGATAAGAACATTTTTGTACATATGTGTTAGTATTTAAGTTATGTAAGTTAATTTCATGTGTGTGTACAAATAAAGAATATTATATCTATCTATCTATCCATACTACAGAAGCAAGTACACGCACCGTTGTCCTGTAGAAACTCCTGGGCGCACCTGGAGACCTGGTGCACGGGTTCGTTAACGACGTAGATAAACGTCATTATATCTAGATTCGCCATTAAAACGCCGCTGTAATTGGTAGAACGCTTATTAAACGAGTTTATCGACGTCAATAACTAACCCGTGTAGCTACGTAGGTATCTATCTATCGTGGCGAACTGATTTTCCGCATTTAGCATCTAGGGCGACTTGCACAAACATATTAAATCTAGATTTAGTGTTATTTATGGCTATTTATATGGATTGACGTTACTTAAATCGAGATTTGACACTAAATCTAGATTTAATACTTTTGTACAAGAGGCCCCTAAGGTGTGCCATTAAGCCACTAAACTCACGCCAGAAGACAGTTGTTGATTTGGGTTACTTAAGAAATCCCTTGGATCCTCAGGTTTCCGCTCTGCGGCGGGCACATCCCATGTAGTACAACTAGTAAGGGCGCACGCACCGTTGTCCTGCAGCAGCACCCGCGCGCACCTGGACACGTGGTCGAGCGCGCACCGGAACATGACGAGGCGCATCGGCGAGCACGACGCCGCGTTGTACTCCCCCAGGTAGTACTCCATCTTCACCGCCATGTCGTCTATGTCTTGTACCTGGGGTGGGACGAAATGTGTTAGGATTTGTGGAGATATGTTAAAGAAATACTGACAGGCAGGCGTGAGTGATGAGCAGAGAATTATGAGTCATAATTCCAGCAGCTGTTTTACAGTCGTGATAGGGAATTTGAGCAAAAGAAGGATTTTTTAAGTCATCTATAAATATACTATGAAATTAGCGTACACTACTTTGAGTCCCCTGTTATAGGTCCTGCAGGTTTTCGGCTTGCTTCCTGAACCATTTTTGTAGCTAACTGTCTAAGATTGACGGTCCAGCATGTCAAAAAGCATCCCACTCTGCATCCAAGGAACCTATGCATTCGTTTCGGCGCTCTTTAGGAGTACCCTATATCCAGGAGTCAACGCTTACGGGCTGATGACGATCGTAATCTGTAATGCCTATATATCTGTCGCAGGCATTTTGTAATATCTCGCCGTTTACATACGGCGTCGTCAGTTTACAAACGCTCGCTGTACGCTGACGACGCCGTATGTAAACGGCGAGATCTTACACAATGCCTGCGACATATCTATGATGTTATTTAGTTACCTACTATACATGCTGCTGTTGCAAAAAGGGTATATTAAGCGGTGCTTAGATATATTATAACATGCTGCACTCGTAGGTTTAGGCTTACCATTTATACCCTTTTTGCAACACCCTGTATATCTACTGTTGTTATTTATTCACCAGGTCATAAATCTTGGGGTCGGCATCAGGCTGCATGTAGTTCCCGAACACGATGCTTGCGGCGTGCGCGTGCGCAGGAGTCTCGCCGGGCTCTAGGTAGCCTAGGTCTGTTAGTACTGCGTCTAGGTGGACGCGGAAGTTGGCGTAGACCGCCTTGTGGGCTATGGCGAAGAGCTTCTCCCTGTAGAGATAAGGAATAGATTAGTCAGCTTCACCAATAGCCAGTCAAAATCACAAATCACCTATTTGTTTGTCATTCAAGCATTGTCAGTTTGTGAGTTTTGTTATGGTGCAAAATCTGATCGTACTCCATGTTTGACGAAAAGAGTATCTGAAGTGAAATGTTTCAATTTATTTGTCAAATGTGGTATTCTTCTTGGTGTGTCGATGATGAACTCTTAGATAGACTAGGGTTTGTCACCGTGCTGAAAGGATTAATCAGTCAGATTAGCTTCAGTTGTTATGTATGCCCAAGGTGAGCCGCGCGCGCGCGTATATGTAGCAGGTAGGTAATTGACGACAGAGTGTTAATAGTTCATCAATGGACTTAATTACCTGTCCTCATCGTTCACGAGTCTGTCGCAGAAGCAGCGGTAGGTCTCGTGCAGCCACAGCGCCACCAGCTTGTTCAGATCCTTCATGTGCGTCGCCGGGACTAGTAGCACACCCTGTAGAAACGTGCCACGGTTAAATTGTCACTTTAGTAATAACATAATTTGACTGAAATTACGGCCATGTTGCATTTATGAACGAATGGGAGGATTCGGAACGCGTCCATGCCGTAATAGATTATAGCGACCGACTGGCATAGCGCGTTCTAATTCTAATGGTGTCTCGTGGTTATAAAGTTCATAAATAAAGTGTACAAATACAATATGAATCTCATATCTACTGCAATACTCCTTCCGAATCCCACGATTGCAACACCAATAAACGGCCATTCGCACATCAGCTGCAGCACTCACACTATAACCACCTCCATTTTCATAATAATACCTTTATTAACAGGAGCTATACCTTGATGACTCGTGCCAAGTCTCGCAAGTTGAACAGGTAATAGCACTTGCTGAGCGTGGGCAGGAAGGACTCGGTCACCGCGCGATCTCACTTCTATAACGGCCGCCATTTTGATATTGTTCCTATAAGAACAGGAGTTATACCTTGATGACTCGTGACAGGTCCCGCAAGTTGAACAGGTAATAGCACTTGCTGGGCGTGGGCAGAAAGGACTCGGTCACCGCGCGATCTCACTTCTATAACGGCCGCCATTTTGATATTGTTCCTATATAAACAGGGGCTATACCTTGATGACTCGTGACAAGTCCCGCAAGTTGAACAAGTAGTGGCACTTGCTGGGCGTGGGCAGGAACGACTCCGTCACCGCGCGGTACACGTCTATTGTGGCTGATACTACCGCCTGAAATACAAGCAAGAGGTTAATAAATGTGTAGTTATACAGAGTATAAATTAAATTGTAGGTAATTATACTTGATGATGACTTTGTCGTGACGAAGCAGGTGGGCAAGCGGAAGATCACTTTGTAAATCGAAAACGTACGAACAAGAGTGGTTAGCGCTGCGATGAAAGTTCAGGACCCTATCTGGTTGCATTAACGGTACCAAATGCGTGTAAATTTTAGTGAGTTTATAGTGAGAACCCCCTTGCCAGTGTGAGGTTTTACACCTCAAACCTCGATGAATAAATGTACTTTCCTTTGTACTAACTTCTAACATACTATTATCATGAATCTCACCTTACTCTGCCTAACCAGCGACTCCACGAACCCCTTAGCGAAGTGCCAATCTGTAATACTCATGAATATCTTCATCAGCGTGTGGTCGGGGAAGGTGTCCACGGCCACCAGCAACGCGAGCCGCAGCAGCCGCCGCGATACGTGCTGCGAGCTGCCGGGCGGCAGCATGGCCGACACCAACAACTGTGGGCACGTCAGTAATTCATCAGCTTCATCAGCTTCCACTGAAAACCAGCGCAGTGTCCTTTAAACTAGTTTAAACCAACCAAAGGCGCTGCAGTAGCTGAGTGGACACCATTTTGACGACGACAGCAATTTCATTATATTAATAATTATTATCTATAACCATTATTTTTTTTAATTATTAGATTTTACCTATATTTATATTTCTTTGCATATGCAAATTAATATTGCTGTCTAAGACAAATAAAGTTTTTCTTTCTTTCTTTCTTTCTAATGCTTAGTATAGTCATGGTCACCCTATACTATAAAATCTGTAGTAGTACGATGCGGCTAAACGTGTGCCGCCGTGTTGAAGAACGCATCGAAATGACAATGCGGCTAAACGTTGATCCGCCGCATTAAAAAGCGGCCCTGTGTTAATGCCAGTCATAATGTAAAACGGATGATTCCACGATCCGGCTGCGACATATGTGTGAAGCAGCCGGGCGGCAGCATGGCCGACACCAGCAACTGAATAAATAAATAATATGTGGGCACATCTCACACACGGCCACCCGACCCCAAGCTAGGCAGAGCCTGTGTTATGGGTATCGGACAACTGATATATATCTACACAAATACATAGATAGACACCCAAGACCCGAGTACAAATATCTGTCTTTGAACAAATATCTGCCCCAGCCGGGAATCGAACCCGGGACCTTCGGCATAGCAGTCAGGTCCACTAACCACTACGCCACTACTACGCCGACACTAGCAACTGTGGGCACACAGAGAGTGTATGTGTAGAGTTGTAGACCAAGTCCTAAAATTTCATAGATGTAAAAATCCTTTTTTTAAGCACGAGGAGGAATTAGGCAACATAAAATATTTATTTCCAATTTTACATCTGGTTACGTAACAATGAAAATAAAAACATTTAGACCTGGTTTCTCATGATTCTGTTAGTTACAGTCTCAATAACGGATTTGCTGACGACGCGTTTAAGGATTATTACCACAGGGGTATAATCGTGACAGTTCTGACATTGCGAAAAAGAGACGCTTTGCTACATTAAGCGTAAGAAAGAAACGTTAAGCTGTAAATGTTTTTTGTCCTCTTTGCTGTGGCGCCTGTTTACGTCAGTTCTCTGTGCCAAACAATGAAACAAATGAAAAATCTGTGCCAAACAAAGGCTGACAGTTACAACAAAATTTTCTAAATGCTATTTATTTTTGATTTGCTAGTGATTTGTGTGTGTTTATTAAGTTTATTAGACTATTATAATCACTTAACGAGTGTGTGACATGGGTGGGTGGATTTTGTTCGGTTGTATAGAGCATATTGAACGAAAACACGATGGAATTATGGATGAGATATATTTTCACATGTAAGTAGATACTATCAAGTTTAACAAGCTTACATTCATCATAGTACTATCTATTGGCTCGATTTTAATATAAAACGATACTAATTTTAATACTGTAAGGTCTTTTAGTATCAGTTTTAAGTAAAAATTACGAGTTACCATATCATAACAAATCACATGGTGTTGCAAGTTATTGAAAATTTATTTTACCCACAAATATTATAGTATGCAAAGAAAATACTAGAAATTGTAACGGACTCGGGTTGGGTTTACAAATGGGGCGCACGAATTCGGTTTTTGTGAAGATTGTATTTTGTAGAAATCATTCTCCTCTTTCAAATGAGGTGCCTCTCATTGTGAGGAAACGTTCGTTTCTTTTTTTTCTTCCATGTGTGATTTCTTCTGTATAATATAAAGTTTATTGTATTGATACGAAATACGTGTTTCCTTTAAAAAAAACCCCATCACATATTTGGCCCACGATTATAATGCTCATGCTCATCCATTTATCTCTTTCATAGGTTTCCGACAGAAAAAAAAATATCAAGAAAATGGATAGACATTACCGGTCGCACAAATTGGGAACCAAGGAAACATACAAAAATTGTGTTCGGCACATTTTGAAGAGGATTGTTTCGATTGGACGAAGACAATGAATTATACAATCCACTCAGTTTGTGTATATTAAATAATTATATTGAAATCAAATAAGTATGAGTAAAGTTTTTTTTTTTTTATATCGTCAGTTGACAGGAAAAACTCACTAAGGCTGATTTTTCAATATTCAGATAAATGTTATCTGGGTAATACAAACATTGAGAAACATTGAGACGCAACAGCATCAAAATTATTTCCCAGCAAAACTTTTGTCTGGCTATTGAAAAATTAGCCTTTAGTGTATTTTTCCTATCAACCGACGATATACTCAAGTTTTGTTTTTGTTATTATGATAAGTTAAATTTCCCCATATTTAGGTTTTATTTTTTTGTCGGCAACATCTATGGTTTGAGTGAGAAAGAGAATAGTGCACACGGCGATTGCGAATCTATTTGTAGTTGATCTGAGATTATTACCCTTGTTAATTGGATGAGTCCCACGACGAAAATCTAATAGACCATTCATAAATCAAGCATTATGTGAATCATTCACTCACACTTCATTCAATATTCTGTCATATTCATTGAAATTGGTGTCTATGTCTCTGTGATTTCAAACAACCTCAAACAACCAAACTTTTTGGTTTTGAGGTTGCCATGGTTACTATTTCTATCGAGGTTGTTTTTTGACATCCGTCATTGAAAATAATATCATTACGCCATGCCCTTTGAAAAACAATACAACGAACTAGATGGAGTGTCAGTGCAAAAGAAAGGACTCAACAAATAACACCTCAATTTCTAAGTAAGGTCTTGTTTTAAAATATTTTGTTAGAAGATTTTTCACTTAATTCAATAGTTCTCATTAAGTCATTAGGTTTAACTTTTTATATCTACTTCTGTGGTCTAGTGGTAGAAGCTCAGCTTCATCACCCAGGGATCCCGGGTTCGATTTCCAGGTAGGGACATCAATTTGTGTTTCTATATTGCGGTTCCAAGTTAGGTTAGGACATTAAATTAAAACTTTTATCTCGGTTTGACAGTATATAAAACCCAGACAGTATTTCGCTTCATTTTTTATGTCACACAACATCTAGTTCGTATATTGTTTATCAAAGACTCTGTTCATTTTTCCATCTTGAATCTTGACAGAATGAGTCACAAGTAAACAACCCGTTGCCTGGTTACCGGTCTTAACCAAGTCTTAGCGGAACCCCACAGCAGCAATCAAGTTTATCACCCGATCAAGGGAGTTAACCCCGTGATTTAGCATGGTGGGACACTCACTAACTTTAACGGTCCAAAATGTAACCAAACCGAGGTATTTTTAACCTAACCGAATGGTGTGAAATTAGGCCTTAACCTTTTTTTTGTTTCTGACTTGGACCCGGATAATGTGGGATGGTGCCATCTGTCTGTTACTTTTGGAACTAGTTAGAGCCCCTAATCACCCTCCGACGAGGCCGCTAACAGAGACAGACTGAGTACATAACAGAGGGTGCGACGCACCGGCGTGACGCGTGAATAACAAAGGGTGAACTAATACCATGGTTGACAGCCAGATGTCACTATCCCCTAAACTACATCGCGGTATTAAGAGTTTTTCCCAACAAACGACTACTCGCAGCGACCGTTGTGAAAGCATACTTACCTGGCATAGGGGACACCGTGATCAAGAAGGCGGTTCCCCCAGAGCGAGGCCCTTCCATTGCACTGCGGTTGGGTTGACCTTTGCGAATATCCCTAATGTGGATATCTCGGATGCGTAATTTTTGGTAGTGGGGACTGCGTACGCGCCGTCCCCTTCTGATAATCTAAGACTTAGTAGTGAAACAAGTAATTAATTAAAGTAGGCAAGGCAACCCGTCTTCTGCCCGAAGAAGGGCTGCCTTATAATAAGCATTGTAAAAGAAACTTAAATATATTATAGTGTATAATGTATAAAGACCTCACCACGCGAGTGGTCTAGAGAGTAAGGTGGCTAGAATTCATTGCAAAATAGTCCCTATTTCGATCTTGTTACGACTCACCACATCTAGCAGCTGCTGTCGAGCGTGGCCCTTAGTCTCGTACCAGTAGCCGTGGTCCCTCCACTGCCGCAGCAGCTCTAGTGGTGGTTGGGCCCCGTATTGCTCGGGTTGGGGCATGCTGAGGTCGTCTACGAATAGGACGCACTGGGGAAAAAGTAAGGTTACTGGATTTATTACTGAGACAGTGTAGCCTTGTCAAGTTGTCACCCAATAAGGTGCACTTCCTCGCTCGTCAGAAAGTCTGGCTTTGGCTTCTGATACTCCGTCAATCAAGTCTGATAGTTGCAACAATAGGCAGAAATACCGAGTGCTCTCATGTCTAGCTACGGATAGTATCCAATTTACTTCACCCTAACGTTATTATGATTTATGTAACATACAAGCCGTTACTAGGTTCTAAAATTAAAAAAAATATCATTTTATTTCAGGCACAGGTCCCATAGTTTTACATACACATTAACATTTTACATTCATTGTTACTAAAATTTACAATTATAAACTAAGCAATTAAATTATTATTAAATTGTTATAAAAATTTGTGGTTCTAATTGTATTTTATTATTTACCTTTTTACCCATCGATGGGCCGAAGACACCTTTCCTCCTTCTATCAACTTTTGACATAATTATGTCCTGCGTCTGAAATGAAAGCCAACATTTTAACATTATCTATTCTAAACTTGTATCACCTCTTCACTGATATTTATATGCCTTCTCACCTGATTAGCCGTAGTCCGTGCGGAGAAATATATCGTATTCGTGATATACTTGGCTTTAGGCAGCGACATGATGTAGTTGAGTATGAGGGACGTCTTGCCGGTGCCGGTGGGACCCACCACGATGATGGGGATCTGGGACGCCACTGATAGAGCGACGAGGTAGCGTAGGCAGGCGCTCTCGTTAGTGGGGATTATTATCTCGTTTACCTGCGGGAAGAACAAAATATTAAGTATTTTTATTTGTTTATTTAATACTTTGTATAATTATAACATATAAGTGTACAAAAGGTGTATCTACAGTGTAAGCGGGTGTGTATTGGTGCATCAATTTTCAGTCGGTTATTTTTGTATCGACAAATACATGATGGGTTTAGAGTTCAATTCTAGGGGTGCATATTTATTTAAAGAATCAGGTTTATGATAATGGCAGCTCCAATTTATTTAATTATAGGTAGAATTAGCTGGGTTTATAAATGTACCTCTTTATTGCACAAATATATTAATAATTATTCCTTAATGCTAAAAGCATGTTTTATACCAGTCAACTTCAACTTCATGAAATGTAACTAATATCCGTCCAATCAAAACAACCCTCCCCTCAACTCACTTTAGCATTGCCAGCTATATGCGCCTCTTTCTCCAGCTCCACCCAGGGTATCCAGGTCCCATTGTTCCTCTTGTCATAAACGTAGTCGAAGACCAGGTCCTTGTCCGGGAACAGCTGGCTGCGGGTGAGCTTGAAGGACTTGGGCTTGGGGTGAGCTTGGGTGCCGCCCTCGAGGAGTTTGCGGAAGTAAGAGTCGAAGAGTTTGCGGCTATCACCTGCGTGGGTTACAGTTGGATAGTAAGTTAAATAGTTTATTTCATTATTAAAATACATGTATAGGTTACACGAAAAGATTACATTAGGTAATGTGATAAATACATGACATTGACACGGCTTGGAAAAAAATGTGAAGAAAATTGTTGTGATGAAATGAACTGATATTTTTTTTTATAAGAAAACATTCTCGGGTTGGTTCATTAAGCTGGCTGTTAACTGTCACCGGAACAGATAAGTTTGTCGCACTGTAGGTAGAAAGTTAGGTACATACCATTAATAGTAGGACACAGTCCCCAGAGCAGACAGAAGATGAATATGTTCTGCAGCCACAAAGTACTGAACTGAGTCTCGTTCTCCAGTAGACACGTGAAGAGACGCGTGAAAGACTGGAAACAAACAGCGAAGAAATCATCAAACAACTGATCATTTTATACGCCGATATCGCGTAAAATTTATGTACCTAAGTACTTATACGGATACTTATGCAGTTTATATTTTCTTGCAACGCCGTCTATCTTTCCAATTTCTTAGTGAAGAAAACAAATGACTACGCAGCAATGAGTAAAAGCTTTCAGTCTCGGCTGCATGGCACCTCTATCTAAGTAGATAAATGCCTTTTTATCGTGAATGGCGTTTAACTTGGCGAAATGATTACGTCTATCTACGTTTATATGAAGATGCCCAGCAAAACAAACAGAAACTCACATGAAACTGGTGTATCTCTCCCACGCTCACAAACATGGTGCACTTGTGTTGTATGAAATCAAAGATGGCGGGCACGAGCCAGCCAATCAGCTCCTGGATGAGGTCGAACTGCTCTGGGATCAGCTTCTCGGTTAGATGGATGTTGTAGGACGCCAGGAATGCGCGCCAACCTGCGGTTGATACGGGTGGATGTAATTTATTTGTAGGTAAAAGACATACAGCAGAAATGTTATTGTAGGTACAAAGATAAACTGTGGAACTATGATTCGGTGCGCGTATTGATATGATTTGCGTTCTTAGGTAACGGCTTAATAGCATATAATGACCCTGTATACTTATGTACTAAACACTTATGTAAATACAGGGTGTTGCAAAAAGGGTATACTAAGCCGAAAGGGGGTAACTCAGGCGGCTATTCTGAACAACTTTTGTTGCACGAGTTTTGGAAATTCACGAAAATAAAATTTCCTTTTCTATAGAAACTTTGTTGGTCACGTGACTTTTTTGCCATGGAGAACAAATATATTTTTTCAGCAAACTCTGCACTGACCCAGCTGGTCGGGCTGCATGTAGACCATGCCGCAGCGGGACACGGTGGCGGGCGACGCGTGCTCCAGCTCCTCCGCCTCGAAGATCAGGTTCATCTTGCTCGTCATCTGCAAGGTACAATACTCTCAATAGTCTACAATGGAGCCAGCGAGAAAAACGGGCATTGACCCTGACGTACATATTATGCTCACGACTGTAATCCCGAAAGGGATAGTCTGAGGTGACTCTCAAGCCTGCCACCCCGCTTTTCGCTGAAAATCTGTACACACGTGATAGATTAGACGACCGAATGGCGTAGTGGTTAGTGACCTGACTACTGAGCCGATGGTCCCGGGTTCGATTCCCGGCTGGGGCAGATATTTGTTTAAACACAGATATTTGTTCTCGGGTCTTGGATGTGCCCGTAAAATGGCAATAGGCCCGCCCCCTATTACATTGGGACTAACATAAACACTCTGGCGAAAAGTGGGTGCAGCAATGCACCTCTGCCTACCCCGCAAGGGAGTACATTAGTACAAGGCGTGAGTGCGTGTGTTACGTGATAGGTCGCGAGCCGTATCGCCGTTTTTGAATGAGTACATTAATTGGCATATTTCAGCATTCGAACCCACGGCCTCATGAATGACCAGCGGGCCCAGGGACTTTACACCACCACGATTCTCATTGACCTGACCTCCTAGTATATTTGACCAAATAATAGTCTCGTGTGCGTATCAAAGACTGGAGCTAGACTAGGGCTTGTCGCCGTAGTGATGGGTAGCCAGTGAGATATAATAAAATTTAAACTCCTTACCCCTTCTACGCAACGATTATTTAGTAACTAATTTAATTATTATTTATTGTCACATCTCTCTCTCTCTCACCTGTATAATCTCTCCGCTCATGAGGCACAGTTTCTTATTATCATCCAGCACAGTGTTCATGTTCTCGATCCAAACTGCGTCTACTGGCCCGTCGAATACGATCCATTTTCGCTCGCGCGTCACCGACACGGCGTATTCACGGAATGCTATGGCTAACACGCCGTCCGACCTACGGAAATAAACCTTATAATAAAGTTAAACTTGCGATGGTTTAATATTTTCCTGTTTTATTACAACGTAAAGCTATTTTTGTGTTCTTTCTGTGTGTGAAATAAATGTATATTCTTTCTTTAAATTATCAGAGATGTACAAAGGAGAATGGCCACTTCTCTAAGGCACCATGACCCGCCAGAGCACCCATTGATGAAACATATACTGATGTATATAGCCCATGACTATAGTATATCCTGGTATAAATTTTATAATTATGAGGCATGGGAGAACGAAGATATAGGTGCTGAAAGATCAAGTCTTTGTACTGACTAGATGTTTCCCTCATACTAAGTTTTTTTAAACGTGGTTTAGATTTTTTAAAATATTGTTCCCTCATTAAGAACAGCTTTATCATCGAATAAAAATAGTTTTGGTTAGTGGCTGCAAAGCGAGTCAGATTTGGCCATTCTCTTTTACAAGAAACGTGGGGTAGAGTGACCGCAGACATCATCAGGCAATCACATCTGTGCATGAGGATCACTAGATGTCGCTGCAAACGTCAATGCTACATCGCGGTGTGGTTGTGTTTATGCTGACATACAATGCCGATCATAAACCATATAATATATTCAATTCAAAGTCAAATGTTTATTCATCGTAAAAATATATATTTTTAAAGCCAGGAATAGGGATACCTAATATTCTGGTCTGATCTGATTGAAAATAAGTTGAATCAACGCTGTTAAACCATATATAGTAATATTAGTAATAGCAGGCCTGTGTCACTCCGCGCGTGGGCGGCGCAGGCGCCTGCCGCCTCGGGGCGGCGAATGTGAGCTGAGTGGGATTCGTGCTCAACTAAACTAAAACAGAACATCATGATTAACTATTTTTATTTCATCTCAATATTATCACACATTATGAAGAAAAAAATCATTTTTTGACTGAAGTATATGTTTTAGGTAGATATAGGTACCTATCTACCTCTTCCTTTTACTTTTACTTCAAATAATAGATCTATGAATAGTTCTTTAACTATGAAATTGCCGTAGCTTCAACTAGTCATTTCCAATAGAAAATAAGTTTGGAATAGCTTTGTATTCTAAATTCAAATTATTTTGTTTTAATATCATAACATTCTTTTTACAAACTCAGTCCGTTGCTTAGTAAACGTTGTGGTCTGTGGTGCTGAGGCAACCCTAAGGTGGCTTCTTTTTCAATGCGTATAACCACGTATAACTTATTATGCACCGTAGTCCAGTGAAATAAGGCGCATATTCCCTCAAAAATAAATTGGTAGGTAAGTAAATAAAAACGTGTGCGGCTGGAGCGCGATCTAAATTAGATCTTATTGCTTATAAGATGGAGTCATATTTCTTTGATAGCCATTGCGAAGATGGACTTCTGTACCTGGTACTAGTTATTATTCTGTGGTAATAGATACAACAACAACGTGCAGAAGCGAAAGTGCGAGTGCGCTTAGTAGTAACTGACATTAACAACAAGCGCCCCCGCCTCCCCGTCCCACCGCTCACATACCTAAGGCGCGGCCAGCTAGTTCCGCGCGCACTATAACTCTTACTACTCATGGCTAGCGGGATCGAAGCACCCATACAGCTGTCCCATAGTGATGGCCTTAGGGTTGATGACGCGGTAGACGGCGGCGCTCTCCCGGTGTCTCGGAGGCGGCACCATGGTCTGCAGGGCTCTTAGGGCCTCGGCCAGGGGCTGTGCGCCTAGTCTTACTGACTAGAGTCTTAGAGACAGTACAAGTACTAATGCACTTATGGATGAATGATTTAGAGCGCGGTAAAAAGACAATAGTCTTACTGACCAGGATCTTAGGTGACAGAGTATAGGATAGCAGTGATGGACAAATGATTCTTAGCATGGTAATACACGAATAGAGACAATGCGGCATAACACGCACCAATAGTGACGCTCATTAATGCCGCCCTAGATGAATTGCAACCGCGCGGCATAGTTCAATAGCATCGAAACGCAATGCTGAGTAAAGCCACAATGCACCAATAGCGACCGATTAGCACTTATGATGAATGAATGCCGCCAGCGGACATAAAGTTTGCGTATTTGACAACCCTTACCACTCATGGCTAGCAGGATCGAAGCACCCATACAGCTGTCCCATAGTGATGGCCTTAGGGTTGATGACGCGGTAGACGGCGGCGCTCTCTCTGTGTCTCGGAGGCGGCACCATGGTCTGCAGGGCTCGTAGGGCCTCGGCTAGTGTCTGGTAGGCCTGCGTCTTGCCGCCCATGGGAGGCCCTACCAGCATGAAGCCGTGGCGGACTAGCATCATCTCGTATATCTGTGGGACAGAGAGAACAGGTCATCTGGTGAATATTATGTGTGTTGTGGTCACAGGTCTATGTCAATAAGCCACATTCGAACGTTGCACTGAAGACCAACATAACTCAAGGCATCGCTCAGAATCAGCTGGATCTATGCAGCAGTCATAAATAAATTGTAACTCTCGGATTCGTGCTAGTTACCTACATAGCCGCGGCGAATATTTGAACGATGTCATATTCCATCCAAAATGGCGTAATAGGGCGTTTCAAATAAAAAAGAAATTTTGTTAATATCTCACACACATCTTGTTTTATTTATTTATTTATTTATTTTTAGAAAATTAACAGCGTTAAATATGCAGTTACAAGATAAATGTATAAATAGTAAGGCCAATAACAAATTTTCCTTAATTTAACATACAATACAGGTGCACAAAATATGAACTTAAATTAAGTAGTAACTTTAAAAACTTAAACAACTTAAAAAACAGTTAGGTAATCATTTAACACTTATTTTATATTTGTTTACATCTCCTATACCATATCCTTACGTATACCTACCTACTATAAGAAAAACAGTCAAGGGTATGGGTGGATATTATATTCAGACTAATATATTATACATGTATAGGTACTAAAAAAAATACATATAAATACCAATATTCACAATAAATACGAAATATACTATATATACAGTTACGTTATACTGACAAAATATATTATTAAGTGATACTAGTTATATATTTTTATAAATATATTTTCACTATACTTTTCTAAATTTACAATACGGTCTATTAATTTAGAGGGCTGTAGTATGAATATCCCGACCTAGTTACAGTAAAGATTTTTTTTTTATAATTTATTAACAAAAACAAAATTACACAAAATGCTGAGTATCTTCTACCTTTATAGTTCACTAATTTTATGCAGTACCTTGTTTCTAAATGCTGACTTAGTACAATGGATGATATCAATGTCACTGAACAGTTTATTGTATGTATGTCCTGGCTAGTCGCGTTAAGGTTTCGTTGCTGGCATAATTGGTGTGGTGGCTCGGCACATACAGCAGGGGGGTGTGGCGCGTTCGCCGCCGCGGCGCGCAGTATGCCACGCCACTCACTAGGGATGCACAGTCTATGCTGCCATGTAGGATGTCATGAAGTAGGCACATATCTAGGACAGTGCGGCGCTCTTCCAGTGTAGGTATGTTGTTTACGCGGCATCCGTCTGCGTAGTTGTTTACTGAATTTCGTTGACGATAATTTAGGTGATTTATGAATTTCTTTTGTATACTTTCCAAGCGATTTTTGTAAATTGTGTATTGGGGAGACCAGACTGGGCAGGCGTACTCTAAAATGCTACGGACATAAGCATAATAAACTAACTTGATCGTGCTAATGTCACTGAAAGGTTTGCAAGATCTTATTACAAATCCAAGACTCCTGTAGGCCCTGGCAGTAATGTTGTCAATGTGTTCGGATAGCATAAATTTCGAATCTAAAATTACCCCGAGGTCTCTTACATTTGTAACCCTTTCTATTGCAATGTCATTAAATGTGTAATTAAAGTGAGTCGGCTTAGGTTTCCGAGTAAAACTAATGCACATACATTTTTTAATGTTAACCGAAATATTATTGTTAATATAGTATCTGCTTAAGGCGTCAAGGTCAGCTTGAATGGCAATATGATCCTGAGGGTTTCGAACTTTATAGAATATTTTTTTGTCATCAGCATACAAAAGGTGTTCGGCTGTTGAAAATACTTCACTGATGTCAAATAAGTATGCGTTATAGAACAGGGGTCCCAAGTGCGAACCCTGAGGTACCCCTGAAGGTATTTCTACAAAGTTAGATCTGAAACCACCCACTACAACCGCCTGAGAACGTTTGCTTAGGTATGATTCTACCCAGCGCAAAAGGTTGCCGTGAATTCCTAAGGCTGAAAGTTTTTGTAGCAGGATGACGTGATCAACTCGATCGAACGCTTTTTCAAAGTCCGTGTAGATCACGTCAACCTGCCCGCCGTTGTCCATGTTATTTAAAACGAAGTTCGAGAAACACACTAAGTTAGTAACGGTAGAACGTTTCCTTAGGAATCCATGTTGCTGAGCAGGAATATGCTTGGAGATAACTGGGTAGATTGCATTATAAACCTCTTTTTCAAATATTTTTGCTATAGTATTGAGAATTGATATACCTCTATAGTTATCAATTAGTGATTTAGACCCTTTTTTATGTATGGGCACTATATGAGCGGTTTTCCAAATATGAGGGAATATACCTTCGTCTAAGGAGCGATTGAAGATTATACTTAGAGGCACTGAAAGAGAAGTTGCGCATTTAATCCAGAAAATTGGTGGAATACCGTCACTTCCAGCACCCTTGTAAGTATCTAGTTTACTTAGTGATTTTTTAACTGAAGTAGGAGAAATCTCGAAATGGGAAATTGAATCGATAAGATTCACTGACTCGGTGGCTGGAGCGTAATTAGTAGAGGGCTCGACAAATACACTTTTGAAAAACTCATTAAAAGCTTCACATATTTCAGTACCTTTTGTGTATTTGTTGTCATTAAAAGTAAACGATTTAGGATAGTTGGAGGAACCTCGCATCGATTTTACATACGACCAGAATGCTTTTAGTTGAGTTTTAATATTGTTTTCCATTTCAGTAGTGTATTTTTTAAAACACTCATTTAGTATGCGGTGTTGTCTCTTACGTAAGAGTGAAAATTCGTTATAGTCAAGTTTGTTGTTGTACTTTTTCCAACGGGCATGTGCTTTTGTTTTTTCTTTAATAATGCCAATCAGGATTTGACTGTACCATGATGGGTATTTCCGTTTACTTTGTTGTTTAGTTATAGGTATATTTTCATTAATGGAGTTAGTTATTACTTCGTAAAATTTATTGACTGCTTCCTCTACTGTACTTAAAATATTTAAGGTTGAATGCCATTCAAATTGTTCGAAGTGTTTATTTAGATTTATATAGTTGCCACGATAATAGTTGGGCTTAGGTACAGTCGCTTCCTTGAGTGGTTTAAGTTGGAGATCCAGGACCTCTATTACAAATGCTGGGTGATGCCGATCCTCCTTTAAGATTGGAAAGTCAGAAGATGAAATTAAAAGGGGAAGTGTAGAAAAGGCAAGATCGAGGGTATTACCAGATGAGTTTTTTATTGTGTTATATTGTGATCTCTCCGAAATACACTATACCTACTGTCGCTCAATTCACCATCCAGTATACCATCATACAACCAAGTCTCGGTTATAATTAATATATCATAGTCGTTGCATAAGACTCCTTGACTAAATTGTAGGTTTTTTGTCCTTAAACCGCAAGTGTTCTGATAATAAATATTTAGGTTCCGGTTAGACATTGAGAAGTGAGATTTATAATAAGTATATCACGGCAAGAATATAACAACAGCATAACTACGACGAGAACTAAGTCCGAGAAATAATCAGCTTGTAATCGTATCTGCAAGTCGGGGGTAGAATAGAATAGTTGTTCAACGAATGTGTGTTCTTTACTGAGCGAGTTGAAAACAAGTAATAAACGCTCGCTAAATGAGTGAGCGGTTAATTTAATAAGGTTCATATAGTATAAAAAGGTGATTACTGCATTGTCTTTTTTTATTTTACGGTATGGATTGTAGAATTTTAAAATGGAGAAAAAATATCTGATTTTTATTATTGACTGACAATACGAAAATTTATTTTTAAGATATAGTTCTGATAGATAAACATAGGTAGTTAATATACAAATAATATAAACTTTACTTATAATATTAAGATAAAAACAATTACATATACGTTGAATAATTGTTTTGAAATACAAATTGATTGGATGCGCAGTATATAGATCATGTCGCGAAAGAAACCGCACACGCTTTTTGCGCATGCATACATTAGGAATTTTTATCAAAGAATAAGCAATGCCCATATGATCTGAATAGATATGACAGAGCTCTGATGATATCAAAGTTATAGTTGGTTGGCAATATTTGTGTTTTAGTATTGACATAATTTTGAAGGTGCTGATACAAATAAACATAAGTATTATAATAAACATACATCTTACACTATTTTCTTCACGTCGTCCTCTGAGAAGATCCTTATGACGGGGGAAGAATCGTTCTTTCTTACTGAGATTCTCCCGTTTTTTATCCAAACATGTTGATAGTTCTTCAGTTTTGCAGTGTCCTTACACATTTTAAGAAGTTGTTTATTGAAGAACGTTAGATGCTCATTTATAAATACTGGTTTTTTCTCTCCAAGTATACCCAGCGATCCCGTAGATAATCGACACTTGCGACAGCCAGCGATTATGTTATCTCTCAAGATACGGGCACTCATCTTAGCAATGATAACTCTTGGGCGGCCTTGTACTTTGGTCCTGGGGGTCACTCGATTAACCTGCAATATATCGTTTTGAGATAGGACCACATTTGCATTCTTCGCAATGTTCATGATAATTTCGTGTAAATTTTCGTCTTTGAACTCAGGTATACCGATGATTTCTAGATTTTGACTTCTCTCTCTCTGATCGTTGGTGTTGATTTCAAGTTTGAGTAGTTTATTTTGGTTCCGCATTTCTACTAGTTCAGATTCCATTTTATCTATTTTTTTCAGGTCTAAGCTATCCATCTTTTTCATGACATCGTCGTGTTGGTCGCTTATAAACTGTGTGGATTGCTGCAGTGAAGACACGTCGGCTTTTAGGTTGTTGAATTTCAGATCCAGGTTTTTGATTGAAGTGTTTACTGCTGCGTAATCCTTTCGAATACTGTTGATTTCTGCTTTCATTTCTTGTGAGCTTTCGTATAATTTCGCTAGGTCATTTTTTATTATATTGTTGAGATTGCTATTGATCAGCGACAAATCCTTTTCGATATCGATTTTCCAGGTGGACAGGGTTGCTTTAATTTCCTCACTAAATTGCTTAAAGCAATCGCTGAAGTCTTCGTCGCGTTTTCTTTTACGCAGAGCAACATGTCCAGTCTCGTCAGAATGGTAGCTGGGATTTGCAAGCTCAGGATTAGAGCCGAACTGTTTTCCCGGTGAGCGAAGCATTTCAGAAGATGTACGTTTCTACGCGCTTCTTGATCTATGACAAAGCGTAACGTATAGTTCGGTTGGGCTTGCGCTTGGAAACTCGACTCAGTACACGTACGGATAAGGTATAATATCTTATAACAGTTGTAAATAAAATATATTATAATTTTGAGACACACTGAATACACGTCTGCACGAGGCTGACGACGGACGGCGAAAAAAAGGATTATTAAATTTTAACACCGACCCGTCCTTGTTGAAAGACCCATTACAAACTGTATGATGTGTTGCTTACCTTGCGGCGGGGTATCTCTCTACACTGACCTGCGTGATCTTGTCGGTGTACCAGGGCGTGGCTGCAGGGACCCCTACTGCGGGGAGGTGCGAGTAGATAGGCGCGGCGCAGGCACGTTGTTAAGTATACTCAAGCGCCGCATTTTGTAAGTAAGTTGGCAAGATGCCTGCGCCGCGCCTTCGTCTATAGACCGCGCGCGGTCTTCGACTGTGGCGATGCACGGAATAGTACCTGCGTGATCTTGTCGGTGTACCAGGGCGTGGGCTGCAGGTCCCTGCGCGCCAGCTCCGCGCGCACGCAGCCCGCCAGCTCCGCGCGGTCCGGGACCAGCACCGCCACGCCCGGGAACAGGTCCGAGTAGATGCCCGTGAAGAGGGGGACGTCCTGGGGGTGATGGTTAGGGGGGTGAGATTGCGGTTTGTGCTAGTGTTTTAGTGCAAATTGAGAATACCTATTTGTATATCTATTCGACAGAACTTATAAATAAGACGACGCATAGGCAAGTCGACTAAACCCCGGCTGTTATGCTAAATAATTCAGTCACCCTCTATTAGCTTTTATTGTACTTATATATCTATTGTAACATTCCTGCGTAGAATGAGGCAATTATAACTATAATAATGTCCAAAAAGTACAGATACTAGTGGCCTGACTTAGACATTTAGAATGGGCTATGATACTGTTACCAACATACCTTTGAAATTCTCAAGATTGGCCAATAACGACCTACCTGCGACAAAAACTTGGGCATATTGACATCAATAATGGCCCTCAGAACAAGCTGCGTCTCGTCCTTGTCCGGGTAGTTCTTCTTCAGAGCTCCAGCCGCCAGCAGCACGGACTTGACCGCTCGCATGCCGTAGTCGTAGTGACGCTGCGAGGAGAGTTGCTCCGAGCATAGCTTGTACGCTTGCACTATCTTTGCTGCCAGGCTGTGGGGGGAAATGGTTAAGGATATTAAGCGGTGGAAAAACTCGCGGTAAAAGTTCTCTTAGCAAAAATATTTAATGATCATAAACATGCATCTGTATAAATATAAAAAGTAACGTTTATAGAAAAACAGTGCAGTGCGTGCATGTGGTCCAATTTTCCGATGAATTTCGCCAACTTACCATGAACACCCTGTAGGTAAGTATATTTTACGATTCAGATGATTTTCATCTCTATCGTATTCTATTGTTGGTCATAACATGCCTCTTCAAATGGAGTTTCTTTGCTTAGAAGAGTTACATTCTTGATCGATTACGATATTAAGTACTTCGCCAAAGGTGCTATCCCTTGCATACTTATTGCACCTTAGGCCATAACATATTCATCGAAATTAGTCGTAATCCGCAAACAAACAACCTTTACATCGCTGACTGTAACTAAATAATTAAGGATTTAAACTCACGGCCCAGCATTAACAAATCCGTTAGAGTACAGCGTGATCTCCCCGATCATGGCGTAGTCGGGCACCATCATGGCCACCGTGCGGAACAACACCTTCAGGTTGTCGGGCAGCTCCGTGCGACCCGCGTACCTGGGAATGTGGAAAGTAGTGTGAGAGACCGAAGGTAGGAAGCTAGCTGCGAAGGTTAAGCACGTGATAAATATTCGTCATAGATAATAGTGTATAGAGGAAGAATAAATTAGGTGTATGAATATCAAATTCTATATCAGACTATTAAACTATCGGCCGACTAAAAGTCCGCAGTTTGCGGGCTTTCTAACAGTCGGACAATTTGTACATAGGTAAGTACCTACAGTGTCAGTTGAAATAAATTCATTTTCTGAACGAACTCTCGACGGCTTTTTGCGGCATGGACATCGACATGCGCTTCTATGCCTTCTTATACTTAATTCGTTCCTAAATTTCCGTTCCTGCGACTAGAATGGGACACACCAGGCGCTTGGCTCTATGCAGGATCGCTAGTGCAGACTGCGGCTAGCGTGGGACACCCTCACTCACCCCGGGTTCATAGTGATGAAGACGGCGGCGGTGAGGTCCAGCGCGAGCTCGGTGCCCTCAAACACCAGGCGCTTGGCTCGGCGGAGGATCGCCAGCTGTAGAGTGCGTAACTGTTGCGCCACCACGGAGAGGACTTCGAGTTCGATGCGGTTGAACTCGTCGAAACAGGCCCAGGAGCCTGACGCTGCTAGGCCCTGGAAAGGATAAACAAATTAGAACATTATCAGCGACGTTCCATTTGCCAGGTATATGTTCCTGACAGGGTGTCATTTTGAGACCCTACTTTTGTTCTACAACTATTACTAAAAACTCACCAACCATATCTCTGGAAAAGCTAAGGCTGCCTACGCACTGGCGACCATAGACGCGGCCAGGCCGCCGCGTCTATGGTCGCCAGTACATGTCCGCTGGCCGCTAAGTGCGTAGGGGCTATAGCGATTGCCATATAAAGTCCAGAATTCACTGGCCGCCGCGGCCAGGTCGCGGCGACCATGGTCGCCAGTGCGTAGGCAGCCTTATATATTTTTCGCGAATTTTCAAAATATGTTCTAAAACACCCTTTTCGGCTTACTATAATCCTTATTGCAACATATTCCTGTATATTACAACTTTAACTCACCTTGAAAAACTTGCCAAGCGCCTTATAGTCCAGCCCGTCTGAACAATTAAACACGACACATTTCTTGGCGACGGCCTTCGCCAAGTCCTTAGTGGTCTCCGTCTTGCCGGTGCCGGCCGGGCCCTCCGGCGCGCCGCCCAGGTTCAGCTTCAGGGCACTCATTAGGGTTCTAGAATGAGAGATTGGACATTTATTTAGAAGAATAGAATATAATGTATCTTAATTGGTCACCGAAATAACAGAACAGACAAAATTAAATAAGCTAAAAATAGCTAAGAGCGATCTCTAAGAGGCAACCGTCAGTTACATAGAATAAGTAAACCAGTAGTTGTAATAGCAGGTGATATAGAGAGGCTTAGGTCCAGCAGTGGACTTTCACAGGCTGAAAATGATGACTCCACGAAAATTACGCAGCCAAATAGCTTTTAGGTACAAGTCATGTTGCACAGATACAAGGTACCTCTATTTATAAGCCCAGCTAGGTCTAGTTTAGCACACCTGTAGCATCTATCAGTGAGCGGCGTGGCGACGAGGCGCGCGCTGTTGCCCAGGTACTCGAAGCCGTAGTCCAGCTCGGTGGTCACCATGCTGCAGAGCAGCCGCGGCCCGCGCCAGCTGTAGCGCAGCTGGGACAGCCACAGGAAGTCGCTTGTGGAGGTCACCTTAGAACGGAGTAGCTCTTCTTGGATGGCACGGCCTGAGAGCAGAAATAATTATGTCAACCACTGTGTTTTTCTTGTCTAAGCCTGAGGATTAAGGGTAGCAGGTGAGGAATCGAACAATGACAGTAGATTTGTTTTTCTTGGAAAATTTATGGCACAACATGTGTACGAGTACAATGATATGTATACTAGTCCATAAGCAGCCAAATTTTACGGGAAGCCGCAACGATACTTTTGAAATTAGACAAGCTTTACACAAGTTTTTAAGGAAAAGAACAAATAGCAAATTTCGAAGAGTCGTATAACAAAATTTTCTCACCCTATTTCGGCTTACTATACCACTTTGGCAACACCCTGTATAGTCTGACTCACCGTGCACGTCGAGCACAATGAGCGCCTCGATGGTGAGGCTGGCGGGGGGGGTCAGCCCCTCCTGCAGCAGTTCCACTAACGCGTTGATCTGTGAAGTGCTTCGCTCGACTTGGGCTTTTAGAGTCTGCTGCTCTATCGCTTCTGTTGTCTGTGGGAGAAGGGAGAAGTTTATTGGTGATTGGTTACTTTTGGTTTGGATTGGGGTTCTGTTTATAAAGTTTGGGGCGCACGAATGATGTAATTAGGTATCATTTGTTTGTCATAATACGTTTTCCCGGTAATACCTACCTCTTTAATGTCATCATCATCAGCCAATAATCATCCACTGCTGGACATAGGCCTCTCACAAGGAGCGCACAACACACGGTCCTCGGTCGTTCTCATCCAGCCACTACCGGCGACCCACCTAAGGTGACGTCCAGCGGGCAGGAGGGCGTCCCACGCTGCGTTTGCCTGTTCGTAGTCTCCACTCGTGAACTCGTCTACCCCAACGGTTATCGGTTCTTCGGCAGAATTTAATGTACTCTAATATATTATGTATTATGTCAAGTGATATGATACCTCTTTAGTATACTCGATGCAGGCGCAGCACTGCACGAGCTGTCCGGGCCAGGCCAGCGCCCAGCTGTCGCGCGCGGCGCCCCGGTAGCCGGCCGCGGCCTCCGACGCCACGTCGCGCAGGCTGATAACCATCTGCTGCTCGAGTTGTTGCAGCCAGCGTTCTACCATGCCCTGGGGGAGTTGGAGATGATGTGATTGATTTTGTTGTAGAGGGTGTTGGGAGATTCGTATAGTGAGGCGAAAGGGTCTACACTCAGCTCGTGTTTTAAAACGACATGGTCTACACTAAGAAGACGACATGGTTCTGCTGAGCGCGTTCATCTGCGGTCTAAGAGCGCTGGTGCGGACGTGTGAGGATGAGGAATACGCCAGTGGTCATGGATTAATGTACAGGGGTTGCAAAAAGGGTATACTAAGCCCAAACCTGCGTGTGCAATGTGCATATCTAAACCCGGAAATTAAATCAAAAAGACAATATTCGCGACAAAAAAACATGAACAAGTGGCTTTTTACCGACTCTTTCGGCTTACTACCTTAAAAGGTTTTTTGATAACGCTCATTATGACCGGCCGGCCTCATAGCAAAAGGCGTCTGCTGCACGGCGGTTTGTGCGATTTTTTAAGAAAAAAGTGTATAGATATTAATGAAGCTCGCTGTACATCAGACAAACCTTAGCATCAGCAGGCTGTATAGAGCTGGTGAGCTTCACCATCTCCCCCTCCGAAGACACCATCCCGATGATTTCCTTCGCCGCGTTGAACTCCAGTGTGTAGATGCCCTCGAAGCACTTCTTCAGGTGTGGTTGCACCTTCATGGGGTCCTTGGTCTCGGAGAGTATCTCTAGCAACTCGTCGTTTGATAGAAAGAAGAACCTGTGGGAATTAATATCGTACTATATATATTTTATTTATTTATAAGAAAATATCTAAGGGCTTATTCACACAAATCCACTAGGAGAGCAGATTTTTATTTCGTTGTTGAAAATAAGGGCTTGAAACTAGATTTATAATCGCATTTGAACCTGTGAATGTAAAAGAAAGCTCGAGCGGAATAGCAAGCTTATAATACACAGTATTCATGTTTTATGTACAATATTAATACCATTTGAACTATACAATACATGCTATTCATTTGAACAATACATAGGTATATAAAATTGCCATCATAATATTATTATTGACCATAACCAATAACTACAGTGACAAATTGAATTAAATTACCACGATTAAGGTTCAACTTAATCCTGGCATCAAAAATTGTTAAGTCATGGTGATGGTTTTACTTATAACACATCATCACATCATTTCAATGTTAAAGTAACATTAATGAAACCACGAACCTAGACGTATGCTAAGTCGCAACCACACCGCGATATAGAATGAACGATTACATCGCCCTCTAGTCTTATTTTGCCTAACTAAACGGGGACAACAAAGAAATATAATCGGTCTACAGAGTGGAACATTTTGTCATCTGATATAACTGATAAAATTCCGATCTGTAGTTACTTATATATTTCCCAATATAACCCACATGTTAAGCATCATAATAATAATAAATATGTGGTGACATCTCACACACGGCCATCCGTCTCCAAACTAGGCAGATCCTGTGATATGGGTGTCGGATAGCTGATATATCTACCTACACAAATACTTAGACAGTTATTACTTCTAAATGACTCGCTGTTTCTATAATAGTGACTACCAAGTAATAAATAGTTGTTAGTGATCCTAAAATATCAAAATTTTAATACAAATAGATACATATTAAACAGATAAACGACAACCAGACACAAAGGCAAACACAAATGCTTAATATTTTTGCTCTGGGCGGGATTCTAACCCGCGGCCCAAGCTTCGGAAGCAGCTTCACTACCGCCATAGCTACGGTGCCGTCACTCATTATCACATACCTCGGAAAGAAAAGCCTCTTCATCTCCAAATAATCATTCAGTCCTCTTTGTATATCATCCAACAGTGCGTTATTATACTTCAACTTCTTCAGCAAGCCGGGATAATCCGTGGCATTAAGTACATTGGGGTCTTTTGTCGTGGCCGCCATGATGGTTCTCCATTCCTTGTCCACATCTCGGAAGTTTCGCGCCTCTGTGGGCATCTGTCGCATTATGTCTTCTGAGGAGAATATTGGCTCCAGGTACATCCATGTGGCTTGGCACTGTAAGGGAAAAATAATGTGAAAAAATACAGGGTGATTGGTTATTCGATAATAAATAAATAGGTACTTTTTGTACCGCTACTGAATTTTAACCATACATATCGACATCGACCAACATATCTGCAGACATTCTACTAATGTTGGATGTCAACCATATTAGTCTACATCCAGCTACCTGCAGCCAATGGTCCAATCGATTTTGCCCACTGAATGTCAGTCATACATAGACATCCGCATCCACTTCACTTTCTACCCCCACTGGATGTCACCCATACATCCCAACATCCACGTACCTGCAGCCACTGGTCCAGCGCGTCCTGCATGCGTATCAGGCGCTCCTCCCACGCCACCATGTCTTCCTCGAAAGCCTTCACGTAGGGGCTCCCCCGCATGCTCTGAGACTTGAGGATGTGCTCGTCTAGGAGTTGTTGGATGTCGTCCAGGCCTGAGAGGATGCCCACTCCTGTGTCTCTGTGGGGGGAAGGTAGGGTTGGTTTGAAGCTTTATTGGAGGTAGCCTTAATTTAAATGAGGTAGTTCTGATTAAAAACCTAATTGATTTCATTGAATATTATTCTAGGTACCTAATATAATTGAAAAAAAATAAACGTATGAGTCCCGGAGGGGAAGTAGGTCCTTTAATAAACATTCCTTCATTTTCAAAAGCAGAAAATTAGAAACAACAACAAAACTGCATTCAATGATATTAAAGATATTATATAAATAATCCAGTTTTGTTTTTTCTGGCCCGTTTGTGAACTATCTGTAGGGACTTTGGAAACACAGGCCCTATGATGGTAAAAATTTACATAAATCTAAAAAGTTACTGTTTTTTTTTGCATTTTATAATAATTATTATAATACCTAATATCAGATCTTACTATACCACTCCACAACATCCTGTTCCTGTACCTAAATGATTCAGAAATTAATTAATCAATACGTTAAAATGAGAGATAAATGATATAAGCCCTATTCTCAATATACCATTAATTATTCAGGCTAATTTTTATTTTGCATTGATGAAAACAATCCCTTACCCCTGTATCGCTAACATATGCACAATGCACATGTCTATAATGGACAACATTTCATTTTCTTTACCCTATATTTTTATTACCTATTCGGAAAGTTTATAGAAAATTAGAGAACCCATATTTTTTTATTTTGTATATACATTAATTTTTGCATGTTATTTTTTACTTTAAAGTTAATTATTTTAAAACCGGAAGTGGCGTCACATATTAGGCTGAATTTTTATTTTTGTCTATTGTCTTAGTCTCCAAAAAAAACATAAATGACACTGACAAGTGACATTTAAACTTTGTTTACAGGCCAACCAACAAATGGGTCATTTTCAAATGACATTGATATTTATGAAGTACTTATCATGTAAAAAAATAAGCAGAAGCATTTTTCAGAAGCATTTTTTCAGCTGTGTAGGCGGTGGCATGCTCTGGGACACATTATATAGAGGTCATATCTTAATACGTACTAACCATTTTATTTAAATAATAAAAAAATTGACAGAAAGTGTCAGAACAGAATTTATGAAAATGACCCAAATAAACAACAACGTCACGATAAAACGTCAACGTCAATCAAAAACGAAAGTGACAGTTACTTTGTTTTTAAATCTATAGGCTTTGATCATCAAAATGCATCGCACCTGATGCATGACGTCATCAGCACTTTTTTACTATTTTATGATTTTCACGAAAATTATACATCCAAAATATACAAAATCATTTTTTTTGTGGCCTTTAGAGCTAAATCTCGAAATGGTTTTCTGTTTTTAGCAGCTTTAGTTTTAAGAAATGTTGTCCATTTACTTATTCTTCAAATTAGTTTATCAGAAGGGGACGGCGCGTACGCAGTCCCCACTACCAAAAATTACGCATCCGAGATATCCACATTAGGGATATTCGCAAAGGTCAACCCAACCGCAGTGCAATGGAAGGGCCTCGCTCTGGGGGAACCGCCTTCTTGATCACGGTGTCCCCTATGCCAGGTAAGTATGCTTGTACAACGTTCGCTGCGAGTAGTCGTATGTTGAGAAAAAATCTTAATACCGCGATGTAGTTTAGGGGATAGTGACATCTGGCTGTCATCTTAGGAACTAGTTAGTTCCATATTCCGCGCGGTGGCGCTCTCTGTAAGCGGTCCGCGGTGTCATTATTTTACGTGCCAACGCAGATTAATGGTGCATTGATAAATACACAGATGGCGCTACCTACCGGTTTTAACGTAGCCAAGACATATTTTGTCTTGGCCACAACAAGGAATGAAATAAAGTTAGCTACAGTTACAGTTAGCATATATTATATTAAAAATATCACTTCTGAAAAGTGGGCGCAGAAATGCCCATATGCCTACCCTGCAATGGATTATTATGTATTGGCACAAGGGGTGAGTGTGTCTTGTTTAAGGATCAAACTGAATAGGTCCAACCGGTAGCGACAACCATTTTTTTTTAGTTCCGTCTGTTTGAGTGCACCTATTGAGTTGAAATCGAACCGCAAATAACATTGTAATAAAAATACAAACACTGTTAAAAAAAATAGTTTGATATACTATACTAAAATATATACTTAACTAATATTTATACATTGTGCAGCACACCAGTAATGGGTGTAAACTTTTTCAAACCTGCATATAATTAATGGTACGGAACCAATTCAACGGCTTTTTAATACCTTAGAATAACAATAATTTACAACTTACCTGTAAGGCACGACGTCGAACTTGACCGGCCCCCACTCCTCCTTCATCTTGTTGAGTGCGGTCTCCAGCGCGTACTCTTTGGACGCGTACTGCTCGATCTCTTCCAGCTGCGTCGCGAACACGTGCACGCCTGGCGGAGATGATTGGCAATGTCACAGATAATGACATGATATGACATAACATGGAGGAGGCCTATACCCTGCAGTGGGTTGACATAGGCTGATGATGATAATGATGCCAAAAATATTCATCATTGCATTGTAGGTATATTACTCGCGTTAACCCAAAAATGTAATACATATGTATATCTGCTTCTTATATCTGTTATAATTAGTCAGAATTAGGGCTAGCGCGCGGATCACATTTTGTTTAAGGAAAATGTTCTGACGGGCGCATCATTCCTTTTAAAATCATCATCTATCAGAATATTTTCATTTGAGAATAATTGTGTATGAATAGTAGGTATTAGATAAAAATATATTTTTGATCACTAACTGCCAGTTTCTATAACTCTATCTATCTATAACTGGTAGTTATGTACTTTCATACGATTTTGACAGATTGTTACTTTTGATTATGTCATAATCGTATGAAAGTAACTAGGATAGATAGAGATATAGAAACTGGCACTAAATACTAGTAAATGCTAGTAGTAAATCAAACATACCTTGCTCCACCATGTCTGCTAGAGTGGTCTCAGGGTTGTGGATGACCTCCGTCCCGATCAACTCGCTGATCTTAGCCCAGTGCCGGTCTCGCATACCCTGTTCAATGATAAATAAGTAATATGAATTCTAAAATAAAATACAGATTTATAGCGTTTAAATATCGAAGGTTTAAGAAAGTTCCCTTCATTGGAAGGAAACCCGTGCCCCAGCAGTGGGGACGTGATGGGTCGTGATGAAGAAAGTCCGAGGCGGGTAATAACAAAATTCATACCACATTGTCTTCGAGTGTCCTATCACAAAATATGCCGGACCTGCCGATGACTTCACCAACCTCACCAGCAACGCTACTGCATATTTAAATAATTGTAGTTTTAGTGACATATGAAGGGTCCGCAGACTAAAGCACATAAGTCATTTTTTCCTCAATTTTTTTTTAAATCGCCAGGGTCATTATATTGGCTTGACTCATAGCTGGACTAAACCACACATGTCAAATCACTATTATAAGTTGCTAAGTCTCAAATTGTTCCTTATGAACATTTTGATAGCTACCAATTTGTAATCAGGCTAAACAACATAAGTGAACTTATGTGAAAAGGAACAAATACTCCACAGTCGCGTTGTGCCGATAAGGAACGACTTATGTTATAAGGTACGTAATAATTTTAACACCGTTTCTCAAGTGTCTTACTACCCACTTAATAAAAAATATATCGTCAAAGAATTTTGTTAACTACGGGTGGTCTACAAGTGGTTACACGATATTTTTTATAACAATCCTGTGGGATATAAGTGATATTTTGCTTCAGTCTTAACTTTGATTCTATTTAAAACAGTACGTTCATATTGTGTGAAGTGAGTTATTCTTAAAAATGAATTTCGGAAGAGGAAAAAAGCTAGTGGAACTGGCGCAGCTGAGAAATGTACAAGATGAAAGTCCCACACAAAGTAAGTGTTTAAGCACAGTATTTATAAATTAACTATAAACTGATGCATATTTTTATAGATACTCATTAATTGAAATTGCTTATGCTAATTTGTCTTTAACTTTATTCAAGGTGAAAATCAAGAAGAAAACGAAGGCACCATAAGCGTGTTGACGACTTCTCAAGCAATGAGATCAACCGATGATCCATACATGGAGCCAGTACCATCCACGTCAAACGCATTCAGAGGAGTTGAGATCAGGTACGAAGATTCAGATGATTCTATAGCTGACCCCGACTTTGTATTCAATGAACCGGTATCGTCAAAAACGGGAACACATCGAACTGAAAATGTGACAAATGATAGTTCTTCTACGACTTCAGACTTAGAAATTGCAAATGAACCACCAAATGCAACAAATGATAGTTCTTCTACGACTTCAGACTTAGAAATTACAAATGAACCACCGGCGGTTGCTGGATTAAGCTTGCGTGTGTTGAAACAACAGAAGAAAAAAATGCGTAATACAGGCCAAAGTTATAAAACATTAAAAGGCAAAGAAATTCCTGAAAGAAGGTTGAAAGATCTGACACCATGTAGAATGAAATGTAAGGACCGATTCTCTTTAGAAGTTCGACAAATCATTTTTAAGGAATACTGGCAATTAGGTTGTTATACTAAAAGATCTTCGTACATGGCTTCTTTATTAGATATAGAAGATAAAGCATCTGTAAGGATACGTACAGAAGATCCCGATAAGCAAAAATTTAGAACCAAAACATATAAGTATAATCTCATTGTCAATGGAAAACGTGAACCAGTTTGTAGAGGTTGCTTACTTAAAACTTTGGATGAAAGTGATAACTTCATAAAAACAGTAGCTTTAAAAAAAAGATCCTCTACCGCTGGTACTGAAACAGACGATAAACGTGGAAAAAAAACGCCTAAAAATAAAACTTCAGATGACACAAGATTACAAATAAAAAATCACATACTTTCCTTCCCATCTTATGAAAGCCATTACACGCGAAAGAGTACTTCAAAGAAATATTTACCATCACACTTGACAATACAACGAATGTATGATCAATACAAACTGTCTCGACCCAGTGAACAAACACATCCCTCTATAAAAATCTACACACAAGAATTCAAGAAATTAAAATTATCATTTAAAAAACCCCGCGCCGATACTTGTTTCACCTGTGATAAATTTCAAATGAAAATAAAACTGTGTTCAGATGAAGAAGCAAAACAAGAACTGATGTCGGAGCACCAAGAGCATGTGCAATTAGGGGATGGTGCGTACAAGGAAAAGGCATTAGATACAAATATGTCTACAACAGATGACACCTATCAGACTTATACTTTCGATTTGCAACAATGTTTGCCCACTCCTATGCTAAAATCATCCGTTGCTTTTTATAAACGCCAACTGTGGACCTTCAACTTAACTATACACGACAACAAAACGGGAAAGTCTTACTGCTATGTATGGTACGAAACTATAGCAGCACGTGGAGCGAACCAAATAGCCTCATGTTTATACAAACACATCTGTACTATGGTTCCTCCATGTACCAAGCATATAACATTTTATTCTGACACATGTGGTGGTCAAAATAGAAATTCCCATGTCACTGCTATGTTTACATGGGTCATGCAGAAGACACCAGTCCAGACAATAGATCATAAGTTTATGATTCCAGGACATAGTCACTTAGAGGTAGATACGGATCATGGTATCATAGAAAAGAAAAAGAAAAAGACCGATATAGAAATTTATCACCCCCATGACTGGATACAGTTAATAAAGTCCAGTGGAAAAAAGTTTAATGTCATACATATGAATCGCAATGACTTTTTAGACTTTTCTTCATTATTAAAAGGACCATTAGTCCTTAGATACAAAGATACATCGGGAGACCAGTTCAAATGGCTGGAGAAAAGATGGCTAAGGTATGAAAAAGAATTTGGTATTATTTTTTTCAAGAATACCTTAGACCGAAATTGTGATTTCCAGACTTTGAATTTGAAGAGAAGAGCTTCAGTAGTGCCCGATTCTATACCAGTGATAACTAACCAACCTTTACCTATATCTAAAGAAAAAAAAGATGATCTGATATCACTTTTACCGCTTATACCTGACACATTTCATAGTTTTTACAATAATTTGCCTACTTCTGAAACAGCTCGAAACACACTCCCAGATGTTTTCAGTAGTGAAGAAGAGTCCAATAATTAGATAATTATTAATCATACACACACACCTCTCTTCTGTGAGTGTATGATTAATATTATTATCTGAAATAAAAGCAACACTTCACTAGGCCTAATCACTTAAGTCATGTCTAAGGTGTAGTTAGTAAATAATACGTATCACATAAGTCACTCAAAGTCCGCTTTTGTCTTATTTTTATAGATTTTTTATGTTCATCTAATGTATTTCTTGTTTAATAATGTAAGTGTAATAAATAAATTATTAATTTCCAAATACATTGATTTTTATTATGTTTTTTGTTGTTCCTGTAAAAACTAAAGTGAAAATGAATTATGACTTGTGTACTTTAGTCTGCCGACCCTCCATATATAAATCCTTATTTTAATACTATTTTATGTAACCAGTGAAGCCATACGATAAATAAATAATTCATACCGAACTACAGAAAACCAAGTTATGATACAATGTCAAAAGCCTATTATAACTACATAAAACAGCTCTAATCACCACACTAACCTTATTACAAATAGCGCACAGCACCGGCAGCAGCACTTTAAACTTCTCCAGCTTGTTCCGCACCATGTCGGCTATTCTCTTAGCTCCGGGGAACTCAAACAACTGCTTGCCCAGCTTGTATAGCAGCTTCCACCACTGCTCCACGTCTTCAGTGATCTGAGCCGCGTCTAGGCCGGCGAATGGGCCGTGGTACCTGGGGTAAGGGGTGGATTTTTAATGGGTATTGATGATGTGGGTAGGCTGAGGAATAGACTGTGTTATTTTATGATTTTGGTGACCAGCAGTAGCGATAAGACAAAAGTAATAATAATAATAATAATAAATAATAATAAATAAGAATAGCAGATCAGAGAAGAGTTATCATGAATAATAAACTTCTCACTCAGGAGAGACTTGACCACATCAGGCAAGAGATTGAAGCAGAGTTAATAGTCCCTACCAATGAAGTACAACAGCTAGAACAACCCAACGAGCCAGTATTTCTAAATGATATACAATCTGACTGCATGATAGATAACTCCAATGAAATTCCGGAACCGAGACACCCCGAATGTAACCCAGAAATTGATACAACTTTTCAGAATGCATTAGATTTCTTTATAAACACTGAACCAACTGAAAGGCCATACATATCACGTCAAAAAACTTCAAAAAAGTTTGCCAAAATAGTAGAATACATTAATGAACGAACCCTCCCAGTTTATGTTAAACCTGATATTGAATTTAGCCTATTCCAAACTATAGTGTACTGTGCAGCCTGTACAGCTGCCAAATGTAATGGAACTAAATTAACACTTCCTCCGACAGATACAAGCAATAGAAACAATAGCAATAAAAAACCGAAATGGCAAATCAGACTAGAACACAGAGTAGAAGACTTAAGATCAAAAATAGGCAAGTTAACACACTACATTGCTGGCAATAGAAACAGAAAGCTTGTAAAAAATGTAGAAGACATACTAAAAAATTATCAAACCCATTCAATACACGAGGACCCCAATACGCAACTGACACACTTTCTTGACACATTAAAACAGAAACTGATAGTTACTGCTAGTCGTCTTAAAAGATATAAGGCCTGTACTTTACGCAAGACACAAAATGCACAATTTACTAACAATGAAAAACAATTTTATCGCAACCTCCGAAATACCACTGAAAATAAAACACCATCACAACCACAACACAATGATACACCGACCCCTGGCGAGTTACAACAATTCTGGGCAAAGATTTGGGAGAACCCAGTTGTGCATAATACGGAAGCTGATTGGATACGAGAGGAGGAGACAAAACATGCGGAAATACCATCAATGGAATTTGAATTTGTCTCCATTGACACATTCCAGGATGTATTAAAGTCGCTGCACAATTGGAAAGCCCCAGGTACTGACCATATTCATAACTATTTTTACAAAAAATTCACCCATATCCACCCATTATTATTAAATTTTGTGAACAATTTCATAAAAAATCCGAATATGTTACCAGAATATATTACTACAGGAATCACATACATGCTACCTAAGGATCCAGAAGATTTGAGTAACCCTGCTAAATTTAGACCAATAACTTGTCTTCAAACCATCTACAAAATAATTACCTCATGCCTTACGCGAATAATATATTTACACTCTGAAAACAATAAGATTTTGGTAGAGCAGCAAAAGGGCTGTCGAAAATACAGCCAAGGATGTAAAGAACAGCTAACAATAGACGCAATAATACTAAAAATAGTACAAAAGAAGAAACAAGATCTGTATAGTATGTACATAGATTATAAAAAAGCATATGATTCAGTTCCGCACTCTTGGTTACTCAAAGTCTTAACAATTTATAAAATACATCCAGAAATAATTTCATTTCTAAATTTCATCATGAACCGCTGGACCACTAAATTAAAATTAAATAATGACACATCAGAACCAATCAAAATACAACGTGGAATTTTTCAAGGAGATGGCCTCAGCCCTCTGTGGTTCTGCCTTGCATTAAACCCACTATCTAATGTATTAAATGATACCCGGACTGGATTTCACTTTCAAAACTGTGACACTAAACTTAACCACCTCATGTACATGGATGATATAAAACTGTATGCTAACAATGAATCTGATCTAAATATATTAGCGGAAACTACGGACCGACTATCAAAAGATATGTGTATGGATTTTGGAATTGATAAATGCCGGATTAATTCTGTAAAAGAAGGTAAAAGTTTTGAACACCACTTTGAAACCATGTCAGGGGATATTATCACACCACTTACTGAAAATGAAACCTATAAATATTTAGGCTATAGTCAAAATAAACAGATACAGTACAAAGAAACCAAAACCAAACTTATTCAACAATTCAAACACAGACTAAACTCAATTCTAAAAACTCAACTTAATTCAGGAAATACAGTCAAAGCAATTAACACCTATGCTATACCTATTTTAACTTACTCTTTTGGAATAATTAACTGGTCCAAAACAGAATTAAAGAACCTACAACGCATTGTAAACACAACTATGACTAAATTTAGGAAACATCACCCAAGAGCTTGCATACAACGACAAACATTACCGCGAAGTGAAGGTGGACGAGGTATTATAGACATCAGGAACCTACATAACAAGCAAATCCAATCGCTCCGACACTACTTCCATGAAAAAGCCAAAACATCCACAATTTACAAAGAAATAGTAAATACTGATAGTAAATTAACTCCCCTAAACCTTAAAGACTACGAATCACAGCCTAATGAAGAACAACTAGAAAAAGACGACAAATTACGTGAGTGGAGCGGAAAATCTCTTCATGGAAGACACCTCCACGACCTGAGCCAACCCAACGTCGACAAGCTAGCGTCGCACGAGTGGCTCCGTCGCGGGGAACTCTTCCCGGAGACTGAAGGATTCATCATCGCAATACAAGACCAAGTCATTGAAACCAAGAACTATCAGAAGCACATCATGAAACTACCAGGCTCCCAGAATGATAAATGCCGCAAATGCAACTCAGCACCAGAAACAATCCAACATATTACAGGCGCATGTAAATCTATAGTCCAAACTGAGTATAAACATCGTCATGACCAAGTCGCAAATATAATTCATCAACAGCTCGCAATAAAGTACAGTCTACTACCGCAACCAGCCATACCGTACTACAAATATGTTCCAGAAGTTGTCCTAGAAAGCAATACACATAAACTTTACTTCGATAGAGCTATTTTAACAGACCGAACCACTCACTTCAATAGACCCGACATTACCATAATACACAAGCAACAAAAAACTGCCCAGATTATAGACATTGCAATTCCTAATACTCACAATCTACAAAGCACAATCTCAGAAAAACTAAGCAAATATACCGACCTTAAAGACGAAGTAACCCGCATGTGGCGTTTAAAATCAGCGTCTATAGTACCCATAGTATTATCAACAACAGGAGTCATACCGAAACAGTTAGACCAATCATTAAAAGCTTTAGATCTTCCTACACATACCTACACCATCTTACAGAAAGCAGCCATATTGAATACATGCAGAATTGTTCGCAAGTTCTTGCAAACCGACCAGCCATCTCAAAGACAAACATCTACAACTTTAGAAAATGATGCTCACTTGGCCTAGGCCCGTGTGCATCATCAATCACCGGTTCTTATAGAAGAAACCGAGCTGACATAATTCAGAAACCAAAATAATAATAATAATAATGTCCTCCTAGCCGAATTTCGACCACGGCGGCCAATCTCAATTGAGATCAGCCATCTACGCAGGAGTAGATTATAGTGCCCAAGTGTGTGCGCAGTACACAGGAGCACTCTCTGTTCCATCACTCTCATAGCCCAATGGGACGGATTGACCGACACGACTGGAGAGAGCTAGGCGCAGGACCGACTGCTTTACATGCCCATCCGACAGCATGGATCGTTACACTGTTTCGGACATCAGGTGATCAGCCTTCTATGTCCTAAACCAAACTTAGAACCACAATTTAGAAACACAAATTGATGGTCCCACCCGGGAATCGAACCCGGGACCTCTGGGTCATGAAGCGAAGCTTCTACCACTAGACCACAGAGGCAGTTATAAGTAAGAAAGAACGTAAAATTAGTAAAAAAAAAGTATCAAAAGTGCAAATAAAGATCATTGTAATGTTATGTTTTACATACTTCCAGTTTTCTAAGAGTGCTGCGTCCTGAAAGGGGTTAAGGAATTCGGATTCTTTATTAATGATTATATTGTTGTTTATGAATGGAGATAAAAGTTTTGTCATAACTTTGGGTTGGTTATGATATATTCTATTCTTTTCTATTCCGTTCGGCCATTTGCCCCTGTGTTGAACAAAACTGTATTTTTCAGATGAAACCTTAATGGACCTAGTATCACTGACCACAGCTGGTATCCTTCGTAGAAGTCTCTGGCGGTGTGCCACAGCCGGTGGAAGGGCTGAGCCCCCGCCAGCATGCTCTGTAGACTGAAGTAGACTGAGACTTCTTGCTCTAGAAGTGTCTCTTCGTTGATGATGTCGTCGGCCTCGCGTTTGTCTTCCTGTAATAGGGAGTGTAGTGAGTGTTAACAATTATCTTCTTCTTCTTAGCGTGTGGCCTAGAGCTAGGGTTTGTCTCTAACCACCGAGGTAAAAGGATTAGCCAATCAGAATATCATCAGACGCTAACTGGTCAGGGTGCGTCTGATGTATATAACGGTAACAGTTAACACTAATATGTTAGATGAGCATTTACAACGATGGCCAAAAGTGGGACCGTATCTTCGATTACTTAGCCCAGCATTGGCCATTGTTATTTTGGTTTAGGCAACCGGCTTCTGTTAAACTTAAGATAAGATTTTAAAAAAACCTTTTATTTCCCAAAATACATTTCAGCTAATAGATTGTGACTGCTAAACTTACCAACAAGTTGTTGTGTATCTCGTCGATTTTCCCCACCACTTCCGTCAGCAGGTCGATATTCAGCAGCGGCGGGTCGAACCTTCTGAACAAGTCCAGATCTTTCTCATGCCGTTTCAGCTTCTCCTCGAATATTGCTTTGCGGCTCCTGAAAGAGATTCCATTTCAAAACACTACTATTTTCATGCTGAATTTTGGGTTTGTGCATGTGACCTAACTGGATAAGTAAAGCGGGGTTTAATATTCTATGGATTTCCTAATCATCGCACATACTGGAGACTACTAGTGAAAGTAGGTGAAATATAATATACATACTTAACTAAGAATACTGAGATTATATTACGTACATACAGTAGCAAATAAGAGGGCACATACTCGTGTAATGAAAATCCGCAGAATGTTTGTGGGACTGGGTTTCAGAGCGAAATATTCGTCGGACGAAACATTCTATTAGCTAAGAATTCTTGGTTCAATTATCTATCGATGAATAGTTTCAGACTCAAATAATATTGATAATCTAACCTCAGTTTATCCTCCGCCATGGTTTTCTTGGTGTTGAGCGTCTTGAGCGTGAGGTCGATGTTCTCCTCCATGTCGAACGGCCACTGGAACACCCGCGTGTTCAGGTTTATGTCTTCGTCTGTGAAACAAATTACATATTATTATTTCAATTATTAGATTTAAAAAAAAAAACATTTTACTAAAAACATAAGCAGGTATAAGTACCTTTAGAGCTTAATTTATTTTAAGTTAGCTTTCAGATAACATAAATAACTGTAGGTAGTGTTAATACATAAATACCTCACGTATTAGACACGCAATGAGAACAAATCTTTTTCCTTTTCGTAGCTATGTCAACTAAATGAAACTTGGTCATTATTGGTATTTGTGTGCGAGAATATATGATTTCCAACTTCCAACCCGCTTGTCACGCGTACAGATTATAGCAATAACATCCAGCATTGGAGGAGGCCCATGTCTTGCAGTGGACTCTATTACCTACCTCTGGTCTATTCTTTGCTATTTTGACTAAACAACAGTATTAGTGATGCGGCGGTCTAGCTGATGTAGAGATTCAGAATTAATTCTTGGTATTTCTGGTATGGCATTATTTACACTGGTGAAGTCTATACTTAAGACTGCATAGGCCTCATAATAAAACGTCGTCAATAAACATTATAAATCTCACTGCTCAAATGCGCGTGGTCCATCAGAAACAGCACATACTCAGCCGTGGTGCGCGCCTTCAGCCGCAGGTCTAGCATGGCGGAGTCGCGGCACTCCTGCAGTTAAACATAGCCGACTATTAGTACCATATATACATAGATAATATGCTCACGACTGTACCTAATCCCAAAAGTTAGTCAGAGGTGACCGGTTTTCGCTGTACTTTTGTAGTCATGAATGACTATAATGCACTTAGGGTATACACATCTAGAAACTAAACCCCTTATTCATAAAAAAATTATAGGACGTTTTAGCTATTGAACTGTTTTGTACCAAAGAACAATTTGTTCTGAGTAAGAGACAGTTCAATAGCTAAAACGTCCTATAATTTTTCTATGAATAAGAGGGGAAATGTGCTGGTTTCGTCGCGATGTTTTTCTTCATCGTAAGAGGTAAGTGTACGTACTATTTAATACCTAACCTTTGTAGCATGAGCATTTTGTATAGCAAATTGAATTAATGAAACTAGAGGTATCATTCTACTACTACACACTAACATTATTAGTATCAAACCATTATAGTTTTTACCTGTATGTAGCTGATCAGCTCAACAAGCTGCGCCGTGGTCTCGGGCGTCTCGGAGGAGCGCGCCGCCATCTCCTCGTACACGTTGCAGATTCTGTGGAGTTTATAGGTAACTATAAAGTTTAGGGCACACAGCTGGACGAATGGATAGACAGTCGACCGGATCCCGCACCACCGACCGTCTGCCCAGACCACGAATTGATTTCGTCCTGCCCTGCGCAGATTTCAAATAAAGAAAAAAAATTATAGCAATAATCTAAGCCATTCTAAGCCTTACATAACCTAAGACTGGAGATAATGAATATTGGAGGAAGCTATCGCTGAGTTGCAGGTAACAACTTTAAGTTAATGTCGACCTTAAATATATTGCCGCCTCCCTTTAACTGTATACAGGCAGAAAGAGACAGACATAGATTTAATGTCGACATTACTCACTCGCGGTTCCACTTCCTATTAACCATCACGAAATGCTCCACGATGCGCGCGCGCAGCCGGCGGGCGCACGCGCACAGTGCGTCGTTGAGCGGCGCGCAGTCCAGCAGCACACGTCGACATCATGTACGGTCAGCTGTATAAGTCGTTATAAACTTCTGTACCTTGTCAAAGTGACAAACCGTCAATATTTCAATGATTGGATAGGCGTTTTCAGTGACAAGGTACAAAAGTGTATAGCTACTTATGCAGCTGACTGTAGCTACTCACTCGCGGTTCCACTTCCTATTAACCAGCACGAAATGCTCCACGATGCGCGCGCGCAGCCGGCGGGCGCACGCGCACAATGCGTCGTTGAGCGGCGCACAGTCCAGTAGAACCATATTGAGGGGGATGTCTCGGCGGAGGAATAAAAGCTCATCGTGGAGAACTTCGTATTGGTGGATGCGTTCGGAGAACTCCTGGAAAGGAAACTCCTAATTAGACTGGGTAATCTTGTTGTCAACAGGGTGCAAAACCCTTCTCCGTTAGTGTAGTGTTTGTCACCGAAAAGCTAACAAGATGATCGATTTAATTGAATTGCTGTACAAATAAGGGCTGCGTAGATAGAGATGTAATGTTGCACCCACTTTTCGGCAGTATAATCTTGATTGGAATATAATATAAGACGTGCCTATTACAATTTTTCAGAACAAAATGTCATGTCGTCATCATAGACATATATTTTACATAAATAAAACAGTTTATACAGCAGTAGTTCTCATCCATAAGTCAAATCATTTCAAAAACCAACTCAGCCTTACCCTCAAATACGGTTGCGGATCCAGCGCAAAGAACTCATCAAGCTCTCTTTCAGCAGTCCCATCGAGCAAGTAGTAATACTTCTCATACATCTTCAGGTAGCTCTGGGGCCCGGCGCGGTTCAGCTTGAAGTATTCCACGGATTCGTCGATGATCCGTGTGATGTATTCTTCGTCAGGGTATACGCTGTATAGGTTGGGTTTTGGACGCTTTACACCTGGAATTTTTGATTGGTGTTGGTTATTGGTGTGATGGGTTGATATATAATATATAAGGTGATTTAAAGGGGACTTAAGATTTTTGTTGATAGTTAGAGAGAAAACAGATGTTCAGGCATGCCTGACCTTATACCTACCTTCTTTATCGCTCAAGTACTATCTTATACACCAGTTAAATATTCATGTTCAAAGTCGCAGAAAAATATTCCAGACTTGTGGCCTGAAATGACCAGCGTCCGTATAAATGATAAGAGAAATATATAGATAGCGATCAATCAGCATACTCCTCTGTCAACATACGTAAATACAACTGTGTACCTGGATACATAATAGAATCAACCGTTGGTAGTTGATAGTTGACGTGCGCGATGTGATGGAAGCACTTGACGATGGCAGTCTGCACGTGCCGCGGCGACGGGTCCAGTGCGATGGCGCTTGAACCTGGCGCCGCTGAAGCCTTCGTAATAATAACAATAATAATTACGTTAGAGAGATGCAATCGTACATACAATACAAATTGAATTTGATTGTGCAATGGTGGTTCGTTGTAAGCGGCATTGTAGCGCAACTTTTTTACATGCACAGTTTTAGAAGCAAAGTAATCTTATTTGAGGACCGCTAGTGGCCGTCTACACTTCCTAATATTATTTACTGTTTCAATACCTGTTCACAGAGACATCTTAAAATAACTTATAGCTAATATGCAAAAGTTAAATATAAACTTTTAATTTAATAAGAGCATGATGTAAATACATGTTAGTACAGTAAGGGGCCGAAAAACCTGACCCCTCTCAGAAGCATTATTACTATGGGAGGGGGGTCAGGTTTCTCTGCACCTGACCGTACAATTAGGTACCTTGATGCGCAGGAGTGGCCACTTGGTGTACGTGTAGTCTGCATAGTCAGAGCCGTAGTCGTTGCCTTCCTATAAAAGGAGAAGGGGGGAGGGGATAAGACAAATACTATTTAGTTCACATAAGAATATCATCATAATTATAACATAACAAAAATAAAATAGCTAGTTAAACTTACGAAATAGTAGGCGAAATAGCTAGCGAAATGTCGTACGCTTCTCTCCACCAAATCTCTGATTTGACGCGACATCAAACTATGTATCGCTCTGAAAAATAACGAAATCCAAGTTTCAGATACATTTTCATACATTATTTGCATGTCGTGCGAGGTAACATAAATAACATAACAATTTACATAACCAGTCCCTGCTGCACAGGTACGTTATAGACATAGATAAACGTCACTATATCCCGATTTACCATGAATTCGGCGCTGTGATTGGTGACTATCAGCGTCGATAACGAACCCGTGTAGGGGCCGAATACTTAAAAACTAAAATTTTACTCAAAATGCACATAAAAACTCACCTGAAGAAATGCTCCACCTGATACGTAGACCCTTTCCTCGTCTTGGCCACATAGACGGCCCAATGTTCCCGCATCCTCACCATCGTGTCCGCCACATCGATCAGCCAGTTGTTCTCCAGGTCAGCCCTTGACTCCTGGCAGAGTCGGGTGAGGCGTTCCGTGAACTCCGCAGGGTACTGGGGGAAGGGTAGGCCCTCTTGCATCTTGTTCATGTCGCAGATTAACATGTCTTTGAAGCTGGAAGGAAGAGGTGGATTCAGTTCCTGTGGTTATGATGTTTTGTGACTGAATTATTAGATTCTTTTGCCACTCATGGTATACAACACAATACCTAACAGGTTAAATTGTTTTACATTGTCTTGACGTGCGGGTCTTGCGCCCTGTGCTAGGCTAGGTGGTTTCCTTACAGTTTCTCCTAAAATCTACACTATAATCTACAATCACGTGCTCACCGATCATGACCCATCTGCGTCAAATACACAACGAGGGGGTTCCCCTCGAAGTAAATCATCTCCACCGCCTGTTTAGCCCTGACCTTGGCGGCGCGCCACGGCATGGGGGCGCGCACTTGCAGCGAGGGCCATAGAGGCGGTAGGTGTGAGATGCGCAGGCGCAGGCGTTCTGAGGGGTCGGCTAGGATGTAGGTTAGGAGGCATCTGGAATGAGGGAGTGTTTTTGTGATGTAAGAGTTATTTTATGGGGTAATATAAATGCATGAGGGGAGTTGGAAGTGCGTCTAAGCTTTTCAGATAACGTAGTGTTGAATGTTAATTTCCGTCTTTGTTTTTCGGAAGAATCCAAAGCATTCAACATACGTAAGAAGAATTGTAAATAATGCAGGTAAAATCGCATTAGTTTCTCATCATTTTATTTTTCTATAACATTCTGGTGGAATGCGAAGCTCCTGTACCTACATGGCTCACCCAAGTGGAGTCTTTGTACCTGGGCGTTCTAATAGCTAATAATATAGGGGCCCTGATGAATAATAAATAATTTTGACTAAATACTACGTGGACACTGAATGCTCCGGGATCAAGTTGAATACCTTTTCATAGCGCTCTCAAAAGCCTCTCTAATCTCTTGCTCGCTCTGCCTCACGCAATCCCGGTACGTCAGTTCCATCAGCCCCCGCTTGATGTGCGCGGTCTGAGCCTTCACCGCAGCTCGGGCCCGCTCGTAGAGATGTTGGGGGAAGTCTGGCAGGTACTTGCCTACTAGAGACTGGGGGTTGAGAAGGAAATATTATGTTATTTAAGAGGTTAATTGGATGATGATAGGAGGATGAAGGTGGTGACGGAATGGTGACCAAAAACGTGTGTAGAGCAAGCAGTAAGCTAAACAACTTATTATAACATAAAGGTACAAAAGGAGGTGTCACTGTTATCACTAAAAGCAATTTCCATACAACTTTTATATGCTAGAAAGATGCAACGATATCATTCGGCCAGTGCATTATAGGTAGGTACCTTTGTAAGATAGTAATCGATCCTTTTCATTTCATCTTCATCCAGAGGTCTGTAGAGTTCTTCTTCTGTTACTTTTATCATCTCTTGTTTCTGGTCATCTGGATCTCTCGGAAGCTCGAATTCTCTTTTTTCTAAGAACCTAGAATAAACATTTTAATTATTTTACTATGTCTTATGTCTTAAGTAGGTACTGACTTACTGATCTGACTGATTTTTATGATTTTTTTTATTTGTATCTCATAATAAGTTACCTTCTCAAAGCCTCTTTTTCTGCCAACTCTTTCTCGTGTTGTTCTCTCCTCTTCTTCTGAATCATTCTTCTCTTGGCCTCCTTCTCCGCCGCCTTTTTTCTCTCATACTCTCCGGATATCAAATCTTCTAGGCGTATTATACCTGAAATATTTAGTTATATGCTAATCAAGGAATCTCAAGGAAAGTACAATTATCATCGTCGTATAGACTGAAAACACTAAAACCTGTATCCCACGACTGTATACAAGTCAAAGTACGTTTAATTGCCTAGTTTATATGCAAAACAATCAATGAGAAGGTGCTTAGACTACTTAAAGAAGTCATAACATAGATGTCCCTAGTAAAGTAACAATGAATGTTATAAGAGATTCAGTGGTCAATAACACACACCAAAACATCAACATCAAACCCGTACCTTTCGGCGCCACATTCCTCTCCTTCTCTCTCTCCAGCTTGGCCAATCTCTCCTTCTCCCTCTCCGCCCAGGGCCTCAAGGGCGGGAACTGGGTCTCCCCGTTGGGGCCGAGAGGGCCGAACAGTTGGGCGGGCGGCCTCTTCTTGGGCGGCATGTGGACGATGCGCATCGTCTTTGTGGATGGGGTGTAGCAGTTGCCTGAAGGGTAAAGAGGTTTGAGCATGTTCTTTATGACTTTTGGATCAGGCAAAGTTATAAATTTGATTTTGGTCTTAGACAGGCAGATGAAGATCTACATCTGGCTAAAACAATAGTGGATGAGGACATTGTGATATGGCACTCATGATGTGCTTCACTTACATTAAATACTTACCAAAAATACATATTTTTGTCGGAAATAGGTGCGTGATTTGATTTGAAGATTTGAACTACCTAACCTGGCCGGGAATCGAACCAGAGTCCAGCACACAATCGCCGTAACTAAACATATATGTAATATGTAGACATCTATTCCCAGGATTTCTCTATAATAAAGTGATAGTAACCTATAGTATCAGCGGGTTTGTTGTGTTCAAAGCTGTCGCGGTACGGGACACCCTTGGTCCAGGACTTGGCCTGCATCAGCGGTGGAAACTCAGTGCAGATGTTCTCCCCGTCACCTGGAAATTATATGGTAGTATGTCATGTCCTCAAAGCAGAATACTTTAGAAATATGCAACTTTTCCGTAGTCCATTTATTTAGGTGTTGCAATCATGGTTATCGGTTTTTATTGATAAAGGGGAAAGTATAAAAATCTGAGAGGTACACAGCCTAGGGTTCGTTTGGCATAGGCCATACTCATAGGTCACAGAATGCAGTCTCATTTTATGTAAATGGAGTCAGGCCGAGTGGTTTCCTATAGTTAGCTATTAATGTACACCTACTTACTCGGACTTAACTCTACAAACCTTCAGGATAGTTACTCCTCGCGGCTCTCACTAGCTTGCTGTCCTTTTCCAACTCATGGTCGTATCCCGCTCTGGGCATCCACGGCAGCACTGGGGCCCCCCTCGCCTGCGGTATGAAGCGCGAGGGGCGCGGGGGGCGGCCGTCTTCGGAGCGACGCTTGCGGTCTCCACTCGCCATTTTGGGAAGCTTTATGAATACAAATAAAAGCTGAAGTATATACTGAAGGGCCAGCATGGGGCGCATTTAAGATGTGACAAAATTTCTCCGTCGCGTTCACTCTTGAGGCTGCGCGATGTGAGTGAACAAGATGCAAAACTTTTTGGACACGTCTTAAATGCGCCCCGTGCTAGCCCTAGTGTGATTCGTAGACATACTCTAAATATTGCAGACTTTGAATATATATATTGCGGAGTATGAATAGTAGATTCTGAAGTTAAAGTAAAATATTAAACTAATAGTCCTACCGTTTATTTCTTGTAAATCACGAAGTGGTTCAATGTTATTGATTTAATTAGTGCTTCAACTTTTGACTAGGGAGGGATTTATAACTTTATGTTAACCCTGAAATATTTGAGCTAGAACTTACCGATTATACTGTCTTAACACAGTCAAATTAGGTACATAGTCTAATAATTTTTAACTAATTATTATAAGTGTAATAGATAAAATAAATTTTAGTCAGCTTATTAACCTCAATAAAATATTAGTATTGACAAGAAATGTTGACAATGGTTGAGAATGTAAACATAGCAATTGATGCGTCGCTATGGAAATCATAACATTTCTATAGTAACGTCGCATCGTCACGAATCGTCGCGACGATTCCCCATAGCAACAAAAAAGCCTGAGAAAATGTCCCATGACCTTCAGAATAATAAATCCTGGCTTTGTTGTCCCGCATAGAGTCCCGGAATAATATCGATTTGTTACCAGCCAAAAGCAGGAAACATAAACTTAAAGATTTCAGCATTATTGCACTATACCTAGGCACCTTGTTGGAGGAGTAGCTACTTATTTTCTTTGGACCAGTATAACGTGGCTCTTTCCAGTTTAACTAATTCAATAAAGATTGCATGCAGCCAGATTTGGCTTGTGTTCTTTAGGAAAGACTGTTATGTATTATTTTCTTCATAACTGAATGTAGCTGAAAAAAATAGTGTAAAAAAACGATTTCATTTTTATAATACATTTATTGATAGAGAAGTACAAAAGATATAAACATCGAAATAAACTCACAGCTTATTATAATTATTATGGATTACTATAAAAATATAAAACTCATGGTATAAAATCTCAAAATATTATAAATCACTATCAAAGTATGAATACACGCATAAATGCATAATAAATAATTAGTTTAATGTCAAAAGTATAATCATAGCCTCTATTCTTTAATAATTATATTCTACATCTAATTATTACATTATAGCACCTTATTTTGGCATATTAGATATACGATATACTTAAATGCAGAAAATATTTCGTTAGTCTGACTGTTAAATAAATCGTAGAAACATTTTAAATGCAAAAAATACTGTGTAGCACTGCACGTAATACATAATTGACTAACATTTATCTTTATTTACACAGTTTGATAAGAAAGAATCAATATAAAAAGCCCTATACTTGTAAGATAATATTTGCACCAGGCAGCACCCACATTTATGTAAACTTATGCAAATTTTATTTGACGCCACTGAGCGTCGATTAATTGACTTATCGATATTATGCGTCATCTTATTAGAATATACAGACTATCTCTATTCGCTCTACCCATCTCTAAGGCGGACCCTAGACCTACAATAATACTGTGCAACATATATATTTTAATCCAAATGACGTTTGCGCAATCTTCAATATTAACCCTAGACGATGAATTATATTGCACAATTGTCAATATTGCGCAATAAAATTGACCGTCTAGGGGCCGCCTAAATCACTGGCAACCAAAAAATCCCCTTACCTCCTACACTTAAAGCCACTCGCGTCGACCCACCCCGCCCCTAGGATCGGCCCTATAGCTGAACTCACTATCCGTATCCCCTTCTTCCTTCACAAAAGACTTAACATCTTCCCTCTGTTGTCTAGAAGTTTCCCCGTGGTTGAGACGTGGTCCAGCGAACTGATAGCCTGAGTTGGAAGGCTTGCGTACTTTGTCATCGTGCAGGTATTTCCAAGTGTACGAATTGTCCTGGATATTGGTGTCGTCCCGGGGGCTGTAGAGCCATTCTGGGGACAGATTTTTGGGATTTTGTGAGGTTAGAGGTTAACAGAGTCTGCATTGTTCTATGGTAAAGATAAAGATGAGGATTATTTCTGATAGGATAAAGGCTCAGCAGTGTACAGTAAGTGAAAGAGATATTTATTCACCCCAGCACTTACACTCCCATAATAGGTGAGCAATAAGTACTTAGATATACATACATATCTCTTTTGCTGACTGAACACGCCATATAAAAAAATAAAAATGGGACATTAGTGTAAATAGTACCGTTGACTTGCTATTTTAGGTTAAAAAGCGAGGTTAAAATTATTTCATTCAGCATGCATTTTAATGAAAGTAAGTAAATGAAGTGTGAAATGAATAATAAATACCTTGTAGTGAAATCATGATTGCAGGCACTCAGAACACACAAACACAAAAAACACACACATAGGTACATTAGTATAACAGAATCGTGTAAAGAGTGTACGATAAAAAAGTGCGAACGAGCAAACATACGTGAATTAAATGAACTGCGCCCATACAATACAATGAACCCGAATGTTTTGGCGATTTTATGCAACATTAATGAAAAATCAACGCCATAATTACCGCTTTTCCAAATGTACAAATATTATGTCACAAAAACCCAAATAAATGATTTTCTAACAGCAGTGAATAAGATAATAAATAAATATGTGGGGACATCTCACACACGGCCATCCGACCCCAAGCTAGGCAGAACCTGTGTTATGGGTGTCGGACAGCTGATATATCTACACAAATACATAGATACTAAATATAAATATCAACACCCAAGACCCGAGTACAAATGTTTGCCTTTAAACAAATATCTGCCCCAGCCGGGAATCGAACCCGGGACCTTCGGCTCAGTAGTCAGGGTCACTAACCACTACGCCATTCGGTCGTCAATAGATGTTTTATGTAAGTTATTTATATACAGATGTTATTTATATGACAACAGTTGTGTGAAATGAGAATGGACATTAATACCAAGCACTAAAATAAGATTATGTAAAAATTTAGGGATGAGAAATCTGACCCTCTCCCAGATTAGCAATGCTACTGGAAGGGGACAGTTTTCTCTGCCCCAGACTAGAAACATAAACAATTTCAATCAAATGGTAGAAAAGCAACATTGTGTAAGTGCGCTTAGAAGAATAAACACAAAACCACTCCGCCAAACCCAATCAACCAGTTTAAAGAACAACAACTTACCTCCATTGGAGACCTTCGATATGGCCGTCAGCAGAAAGTCCTTATCTTTAGCCTCTATGACGAGCATCTGTCGCAGAATATCCACCATAGACCGCTGCGCCAGTGATCGCGCGCGCATGTAGTACACTGCGATACTGGAATGTAAGGGGGATTTTTGTCAGTGATCTTTTGGAAGGTATGTACAAATAAAAATATGTTTATTATCAAAAGTAAATTACAAGTGACACAAAATAATTACTTAGCTATACAAAATTATTAATTTAACAAACTAACAATAATATGTGGTTGAGGGTACATTTGTAATTTTGTCATTGTAATGTGTAGGTGCAGTGCTGGTAGGATATAATTTTTTGAGCCGAATTTTGTGGAGTATTTTAACTGAGGTGCTTCTTCAACGCCAAGGGCGATCAAACAGCTATGCAGTGTGTACATAACGGTTATGTTTCAGGACCATGTTATGTTAAAGTCCATATAAAGGTAATCTTACCAAGTGCCAATCACTCCATGGGCTATTACCTACCACCCGGTAGACGCGGCGGCGTGGACCAAATACAGTGACTTCCGCATTTTAGTATGCAGCGGTGGATGACACGACAGAGTCGGAGTAGGCTATTATAGCAGTAGGCATTGGAATATTTCTTTTTTACACAGTGATCTATACGTTATAATAAACTATTGAGTCATCAGTGACCTTACCACAAGAACACAAATATGAACCCGATCACAGCTGGCCTCGTCAGAAACACAAGCAGCGCGCTGAGCCGACGGTTCTTCGACAGACCCAGCACTCCTTCTGTCACCACCTCCACCACTAGCGTGTAGCCGCGGAACGGACCGCAGTGGTAGGACGGCTTACTGGAATAAATAATAACTTTGGTTATACGTAGTGTGTGTGTGTGTGCATGAAAGTCCCTGAAAGGAACTGATAACAAAGGATAGTCAGAGTCCGAATTGTTCCAAGGGTGCTATAGGAGAAGCGATTTGTATTTAGATCACTGCGGCCTCCGATGTACCATGGGACTAAATGAAATAAAAAAGTATTATTCATTAACATGAACACTTATACCTTACCAAAACGAAACATCACAATAACCAATAGCCTAAACTTCTTAGCGTGTTGGGACAAAAACAAGACCTGGTCTAGGGTGTGTCACCGTGGTGAAGAAATGAAAAGATAGTGTCTGTAGTCTGTAGTACATGGACAAGATACCGATATGTGTTTATAGCAATGACTATAAAAAAATGTAGTAGTATAACCGTATATCTAGTGTTGCCCAAATTCAGTCTTGGTCTTGCAGTCTTGGTCTTGTTCTTGCGTTTTTGCAAGACCAAGACCAAGAACAAGACCGCGTATTTTTAGCAAGACCAAGACCAAGACCTGACCGTGCAAGACTTGAGCAAGAACAAGACATAGCCTGCAAGACTCTTGCGTCTTGCAGCTAGGACTTAGCGCTATTTCACTGAGTAGTTAGGTGTAACAGTTCGGTGTATAGGTAGGTACGCTTAGGAATTCTATGAGACGCAAAAAACTGTATCAAAGAATATGAAAAACTGGACCTATGCACATTACGACTAATACCATAAACATAGCGAATAAAAAATATCTATTAAAATCAAAAAGTAAACTTTAATAAATAGTAATAGACTAATAGGTAATTGCAAGACTTGCAAGACTCTTGCTGCAAGACCAAGACCAAGACCAAGACTGGGAGCGCAAGACCAAGACCAAGACCAAGACCAGGTGTATTTGCGCAAGAACAAGACCAAGACCAAGACCAGGTGTATTGGCGCAAGACCAAGACCAAGACTGGCTAAGTCTCGTCTTGTTCTTGCATTTGGGCAACACTACGTATATCCCACATTGAACTCACCCCATAAACAGCGAGCCGATACCAAAGAGAGTGACGAACAGCGACACGGTGACCAGCATGTACATGACGGTCTCTGTCTGCGCCGCCCGCCACACCTGCAAACATAGAATTTGTAAATTATGTTGTAAAAGAGAGGTGTTAAAAGTTTAACGTATCTGTCGTGTGTGTCTGTACAACAGATTTGCCGAATTGTGTTAGTTTTTTATTATTTTTACATTTTAGTTTCAATGGATACTGCTATACAAAATTTACTTTATACATGGTGTGCAGAGGTATACTAGTCTAAAGTAGGTATATTTTCAATAGTCGTTGATTAAAAATTTTCAGTATCACCTCCTGAGTCACCCACTTTTAGCCTGCTTTCCCCTTTTTCTAGCACGCTTTAGGAAATAGATGTAAGTACCCATGCACAAACCTTTCTAGCCGGCAAACAAGCTTTCATAGCGACGGTTTTCTTCACATAGAAGAGCAGTAGGAACTTGACCGTTACGGCGACCACCAATAGGGGCGAGAATAGCATGCCGAACCACAACACCGTTTGATTGTAAATCAGAGTTAGCGAGTTGTACGCTATGTTGAACTCCGGTGGAGAGCCTTTTGGCTGATATCTGTAAATTAAAAGATACATATGAATATTTCATAGGTATAAAGATAATCTTACATCATAATAAAAGAAAATAACACACAAAAACAATGATTTCAGTGAAAAAAGTTATTAAAACTAAAAAAAAAACTCACTTATATACCAATCCTCTAATAAATTCGAAAGCTGGCAACAAAATCAAAGAAAACACTGCGTCTAGCAACACCAAACGGTATGTCTCTTGTCCGAAGGTAGTTTCCCAGCACTATAAACAAATAAGATAAAACAAATCATAATTGATGTGCAACTACATTAGTGATTACGTTCCTATTTCAACATGTCATGATCTAAATCATTTATAGTCATATTACTTTTGATAAAAGTCACGCTGTCTCACTGTCTAAAGGTCTTGAGCCTTTTTGTGCCTTTCAATAATACATTTCTTACACCATTAGGGCCACAATCATCGTTCATTTCTGGACATTGACCTTTCTAAACGAACGCAAGAAAATTCTACCCTTGGGGCTTAGGTTGAAGACCAAAGGTCTTAATTTCAGAAATTTTCTACATGAGTTGACTTGTGTTGACTCTATACAATGTAAGTGCAATCACGCAGTGCTTAGTGCTAGCTAAAACACACAACAACTAAAGAACTCTACTTACACTCTTATCGCTCGTAGCCCAGAAGTAGAATATGAGGAAGAGAGTGCCGAAGTCCAGCAGACACGTCCGAGCTAGCGTCACGTACAGCGCCGTGCGAGCTGAGTAATACTCCAGTCTGGAATTGACATTGTAAATAATTAGAATTAGACATGGTTAAAAAAGTAGGGAAGATATTCAACCACTGCGTTAGTTCAAAAACGTGGACACTGGTTGACCATGGTTTAAAGTTGGCAGACGCCTTAAAGTTATGCAATAACTTTTATGAAAGGTTCTTCTAAAGGCGCTGTAATTGATATAAAGGCTGTAACATGTGCTGACTAAGCTTGTTTCAGGGAGCTTTATGACTTCTAGATTCTAAGTACTAGGTCATCGGTGCTAGATCCTAAAACTGGAATCAGCATGATGAAAATTTGAAATTGTCACTTATTCTAAAAACTCTTTGCTAGAAACAAAACGCAACACAAAACACTTTTAATAAATGTTAGGTTACATTCTACACCACCATAAACACCAACCTGACAACAGCAGAAAACAGTAGCGGGCACACAGTGACGATAGCAGTCACAATTCCAGACACAGCTATCGGCCAGTAGTAATGCTCCACCTCCAAGCCCAGTAGACTCCAAGTGCCGTAGCCTATAGACCCGATGAGTGCCAACACTATCAGTGATACTGCTGTGTTGACGGTGTACCGCCAGAGTTTGGTGAGGAATGTCATGACTATGACTGGCTTGTTTACGTCCACTAGCAGCTCCTGAAATTGTTGTAAATTGTTATGGTGTAAGTAAATATATGTGGAAGGAGGAAAGATGTTTGGATACACGAATATAATACTGACAAAACATGGAATTGTGTTAAAAAAAAATAAAAAAACCGGCCAAGTGCGAGTCGGGCTCGCGCACAAAGGGTTCCGTAGCTTAAATCAACCTATCTCAAAAACTATAAGAGATACTTTGATCAAACCCAAAAATCGTTGAAAGAGTTAATTAGCATGCATCACCTCTATTTTTTTTAGAATTTTATACCCCGTAGTTATAAAAATAGAGGGGGGGGACATACTTTTTACGACTTTGAGAGCTGATATCTCAAAAACCGTTCACTTTAAGAAAAATGTTTTTTAGAAAACTTTATATCATTTTAAAAGACCTTTCCATTGATACCCCACACGGGTATGTACATCGAAAAAAAAAATTTCATCCCTCAGTTACATGTATGGGGGGCCCCACCCCCAATTCTTTTTTTTACTATTTAGTGTCATATTTTTGTAGCGGTTCATACAACACATCATCATCACGACCCATTACGTCCCCACTGCTGGGGCACGGGTCTCCTTCCAATTCAGGAAGGGTTTAGGCCTACAACACATATTCCCATCAAATTTCATCACTGTAGTACTTATAGTTTCCGAGTAAATCGGCTGTGACAGACGGACAGACGGACAGACGGACAGACGGACATGACGAAACTATAAGGGTTCCGTTTTTGCCATTTTGGCTACGGAACCCTAAAAAATGAACTATGCTGACATGCGCTGAGTTACACAAAAGTATGTAAAATTTATTGCTGCCTTGCTTTGACAGAATACGGACATAGGTTTCGTGCCGACATTAGCTTAAGTGCAACTCAGCATTAGACTTTGAATTTGTTAGCCTTGTGTGGTAGTACCAGAGATATGTTACTTGTCTAAGGCACAGAATAATAACTAGTACCAGGTACAGAAGTCCATCTTTGCAATGGCTTGCAAAGAAATATGACTCCATCCCATAAGCAATAAGATCTAATTTAGATCGCGTTCCAGCCGCACACGTTTTTATTTACTTACCTACCAATTAATTTTTGAGGGAATATGCGCCTTATTTCACTGGACTACGGTGCATAATAAGTTATACGTGGTTATACGCATTGAAAAAGAAGCCACCTTAGGGTTGCGTCAGCACCACAGACTACAACGTTTACTAAGCAACGGACTGACTTTGTAAAAAGAATGTCATGTTTTTAAACAAAATTAATTTGAATTTAGAATACAAAGCTATTCCAAACTTTTTTTCTATTGGAAATAACCAGTAAAAACGATAACAATTTCATAGTTAAGATATTTTGAAGTACATAAAATATGTATGAATCTAAGTACCTAAAGCATTAAATTTTGTGAAAACATGTTTTTTTTTCGTTATAATTTATATCATGGATATAATTTATATTATGATACAGAACGTGTTAGTTTCGTTAAGCACTAATCCCACTCAGCGCACATTTTATAATCGATTCATTAATACATTTTGAAGGTTGTTGTGTCTGTAAATTTAATACTTTAACGAAAACAAAATTGGAATAGACTTTGTTCAACATGGAGAAAAAAAGGGTTTGTAGTTCGGATTAATTTCATTTCAAATAAGGAACGTAGAAGAAATCAATAAAATACTTAGATTAGTTTTACCTGTCAGCATCTTTTGGAAATCTAAAAAAAATAAAATTGGATCACGATCCGTATTTAAGCAATTAAATACGGCACAGTATTTTTTTGCTGCTTTTTTTCTTTTTATGTCCATTTTTCTATTCATAAATTTTAATAAATACCTAAATACGACATTTATAAACTAGTACGAAATAGGAACAAATAGCGCGCGCGTGTATCGTCTTCCGCTTGCGGCAGCCGACTAGATTTGCCCCCTCGAGGCGGCAGGCGCCAGGCTGGCGCCTGCGCCGCCCACGCGCGGAGTGACACAGGCCTGTCTAAGGGTAGAGTTCATTATAGATGCTGCGGTGGTTGAGCCGGGCGGCCTGCTCGGTGGCCACGGAGCAGTCCCAGCCGTTGTTAGAAAGTGAGCCTTGTGTGTTAGTACCTTGAGTTCATTATAGATGCTGCGGTGGTTGAGCCGGGCGGCCTGCTCGGTGGCCACGGAGCAGTCCCAGCCGTTGTTAGAAAGTGAGCCTTGTGTGTTAGTACCTTGAGTTCATTATAGATGCTGCGGTGGTTGAGCCGGGCGGCCTGCTCGGTGGCCACGGAGCAGTCCCAGCCGTTGTTAGAAAGTGAGCCTTGTGTGTTAGTACCTTGAGTTCATTATAGATGCTGCGGTGGTTGAGCCGGGCGGCCTGTTCGGTGGCCACGGAGCAGTCCCAGCCGTTGTTAGAAAGTGAGCCTTGTGTGTTAGTACCTTGAGTTCATTATACATGCCGCGGTGGTTGAGCCGGGCGGCCTGCTCGGTGGCCACGGAGCAGTCCCAGCCGTTGTTAGAGAGTGAGCCTTGTGTGTTAGTACCTTGAGTTCATTATAGATGCTGCGGTGGTTGAGCCGGGCGGCCTGCTCGGTGGCCACGGAGCAGTCCCAGCCGTTGTTAGAGAGTGAGCCTTGTGTGTTAGTACCTTGAGTTCATTATAGATGCTGCGGTGGTTGAGCCGGGCGGCCTGCTCGGTGGCCACGGAGCAGTCCCAGCCGTTGTTAGAAAGTGAGCCTTGTGTGTTAGTACCTTGAGTTCATTATAGATGCTGCGGTGGTTGAGCCGGGCGGCCTGCTCGGTGGCCACGGAGCAGTCCCAGCCGCTGAACACTTTGTTCGCGAACACGTTGCGCACGCCGCCGCCCGTCACTATGAAGGTTTGACGGTAGGATTTGGCTGTTCTGTGGACAAAATAAATAAATAAATGAAGGATGAATGAATGTAGAATATGTAGATATCTATTCACAGGTAGAGCTTTAGGGTGACAGGCAATGTGACTAGACTAGAGTTTGTCACCACATTGAAAGGATTGGCCAGTCACATAGCAGAATGCACAACTGGGTTGGGCTGCATTCGGGAAACTTCGTCACATATTCTCCTCGGCCATTCCTCAGAGCCTGTGACAAAAGTCTTCAACCAGTGCGTCCTGCCAGTGATGACGTATGGTGCAGAGACGTGGACACTGACGGTAGGACTGGTCCACCGGGGTACACTACATAATTCCGAATTACTTTTTTACGAATATGAAAATAACGATTTTTAAAATTTCGAATTTCATAGTTCCGAATAATTCACAATCCCGAATTTTAAGTTTCCGAATAACGAAAATCACGAATAGTTTATAAACGAAATTTCAAACAACATATTTATTAAAATGACGAAAGTCAATTTTCCGAATATTATTATTTCGATGTTTCAAAAGTACAATTTTTTAATATATCGAATTGTTAAAATTACGAATCCCGAAGTTTTAATATTCCGAAAATACAAATTCCCGAATGTTTCTTAGTTAACAAGAAATGGTTATATGAATTATGCAGCATAATGCGTATAAAAACAATATTTTTTAAGCTATATTATGTGAAACGCTCCGCTCCGCTTCGCTGCGCTCCGCTTTGTTTTTCGATATCTATGTGCACCTAACACGCTCCTCCTCGCTTTGCTCGTCATCGCACCTATCTTTAGGTTTAGGTCCTAAGGTTTTTAAGTTTAAACACCATAAAAATCCTAGCAATTGTTTTGCTCTAAATTTGAAACGCTCCGCTCCGCTTCGCTGCGCTCCGCTTTGTTTTTCGATATCTATGTGCACCTAACACGCTCCTCCTCGCTTTGCTCGTCGTCGCACCTATCTTTAGGTTTAGGTCCTAAGGTTTTTAAGTTTAAACACCATAAAAATCCTAGCAATTGTTTTGCTCTATATTTGAAACGCTCCGCTCCGCTTCGCTGCGCTCCGCTTTGTTTTTCGATATCTATGTGCACCTAACACGCTCCTCCTCGCTTTGCTCGTCGTCGCACCTATCTTTTGGTTTTGGTTCTAAAGTTTTAAAGACGTTTTCGTTTTTTTGTCAAAATCACGAATTATCATATTTCCGATCGGGATTTGACTTTTTCGTGATTATAATAAATCGGTATTTTATTTTTCGTATATTAAAGTAATCGTATTTTTTAACATTCGTATATTTAACAATCGTAATAACAATATTCGTGATTATAATATTCGAAATTATAATTTTCGTCATTATTATAATTCGGTATTTAAAAAAATCGGTATTGCAATATTTCGTAAATTACATATTCGGGGTTATCAAATTCGGAAAAAAGTTTTTCGGAATATTTGGGTGTTCCCGGTCCACCGATTTAAAGTCGCTCAGCGTGCTATGGAGAGAGCTATGCTTGGGGTTTCTCTGATGCATCGTATCAGAAATGAGGTTATCCGTCAGAGGACTAAGGTTACCGACACAGCTGTCAAATTATGCAAGCTGAAGTGGCAGTGGGCTGGTCATATCTGCCGAAGAACCGATAACCGTTGGGGTAGACGAGTTCTCTAGTGGAGACCACGAACAGGCAAACGCAGCGTGGGACGCCCTCCTGCCCGCTGGACTGACGACCTTAGGCGGGTGGCGGGTAGTGGTTGGATGAGGAAGGCCGAGGACCGAGTGTTGTGGCGTTCCTTGGGAGAGGCCTATGTCCAGCAGTGGATGATTATTGGCTGATGATGATTTATTTTTTGCTCTCATTCCAACTGACCTGTAGCACAGCACACACAGCATGGCCACATACGCGGCCAGCATGGTGAACAAGTACGCGAGCGGCATGTAGTAGCGCGGGCCCGGCGCCGCCACGCCGCCCGAGTGGTAGTGCCCGTAGAACAGAAGGGAATCGGAGAACATGCCCTGGGGAATTATATGCTTTAAGTATGTTATAGAGTAACCATCAGAAAACGAGGGTAACATGGCTCTAGGCAAGCTGAAGTGGCAGTAAGCAGCCGGCAATATGTGAAGAAGAACCGTCGTCGGTGTAAAGAGGTTCTCGAGTACAGACCACGAATAGGCAAACGTAGTGCAGGATGCCTTCTAGACCGACGAACCTTAGAAAGGAAGCCAGCATTGTTTAGATGAGGCAATCTATGAGCAGAGTATATTAGTGCTGTTTGGAATATGAATATATCCAGCAGCAACTATAAATGAAGTTGAAAATCATAAAAACCCACCAACCTGTCCACCAACAAAGTCCATGACCGACCGCGGCACCTCCTCCCTCACCACATAGTTATCATGCAGCACCTGAGGTACCACCACGAAGCTCAACAACAGCACCAGAAGCAACAGGTCAGCGGCCACCAGCCAGCGCAGAGAGCAGAAGTAGGCCCCCACGGCGGACCCTGAGTGGCCCTCGATCTGCCGGATCGCCTCGTACCACGGCTCGATGGAGAAGATGAAGTTACGGAGACGATCGCGAGACTGCGGGAGGGATAACAATATTTTTAAAGAATGAATTTAGGTTTTTATATGAATGTGGTCGGTTGTTTGATGCATAGGTAAAAGGCAGCCGGGCTAGGGTCGATTTTTTTACTTGTATAGCTTGTAAGGGGTATTATTACGAGTTTACAACAAGTTGATACGAGAGAGCCATAACTCCAATCTTCCTTACGTGTTATTAGAATCATATAGCATGGCTTATTGTTTTGTGTTCTATCATTTTATTTATAGCGATTTCGTTTTATTTTAAATTCTTTCCAGAACATTCATGAAAATTTACGACTACACCCGAATTTGGTAGCCAGAAAGAGGTTGAAACGAGGTCGATATTTTCCAACACTTCCACATCACCACCCCTACTTACCCTCTTCCACCCAAAGCTGACTCTATACTTGGTCCGCTGCCAGAAGGAGAGCGGGCGGCGGCTGGAGCGGTGGCTCACAGAGGCCGACAGCTGCGCGCGCACCTGCCGCTTCATCGTCAGCCCTTGGGGCAGGTCGCGGAGGGCCTCTCTGGAATGTGGTAGAGGAGGTATTATAGTAAACATGAGTAAAATATGTTGAGTATAATTCTTTAGTATGGCCCTTTTTTAATATTAAATGATAATCAACAGCCAAGAATAAAACAGTGCTGGACCTAGGCGTAGGCTAAGGATCAAAACAGCACTCTTTCCTAGTTTCCTTGCACTTCCACATCCAACTGATATAAATCAAATGGGTAAAAATTCGTGGGGCGCAGGTGTAGGTAGACTTAATTTCATTGGCTTATTCAAAGGTGTGGTATAATATGCAATGTCAGCATCACCAATTGTTTCAATGATAGTGTGATGAGGGACTGGCTAAATAGCACAATGCACAATGTTGGACAATAAGTACATAATATCTGCCAATGCATTTACTACAAGTTACTTGCCTTGTCTTGCCATTGCCAACAGACCGAAACACAAATACACACATCCTTACTAACATAAACATTGAAAAAAACTACAACCAACCTCCTCAGCTCCTCCGCTTCAGGGTTATCCTCCATGAGCAGCTCGTGCTGTTCCAGCTCCCTGACGATGATTTTGGCTTGCTGCTCGGCGGAGCCCGTGTTGCCGTCCACCACATCCTCAAGCAGGGCATTGTGCTCCGAGTGAGCTCGACGCAATGTGTCTGGTGGATTGAGTGTGGGATAAGACTATATAAGAATAAGAAATTTAGTTTTATTTAAGATTTAAGAAATTTTATTTTATATGTACAATAAATGAATTTTTATCTTTATCTTTATCTTTTATCTGTAAAATATTTAGTTGAATGAGAAAAAAACATATTGTTTTGCAAAAATGTACTTGATACTTCTTTTTGATTTATCCCAAAAAACATTTACAGCCAAAAATACATCAAAACAGTATTTTTAATCTTCAGTAGGGTATAACTTACTATAAGGCAGTTGTCTTGACGGCATGAAAGACACGGCCTGCCTGGCCACACTGTTCCTCATTGTGAACGCTCTCCGCACTCCCGTCGGCCGGTGGTGCAGCTCCTGGCTGTCTTCCTCCATTGTCTAGCTTTATTGTCTGTGTTTACATAGTTGAGATAGGTAATTATCAAAACTTTGCCTTACCACAACAAGTGTTCAAGAGTTCTATCAAATTTATATCAAATATAGTCAAATATGGTGTTTATAAAAATAGACACTAAGATATTCCTCTAAATTCCTCAACAGGCAACAGATAATATATGTTAAAAAAATAGTTACGTACCTACTGTGTATAAACTGTCATAGACCACATCTAGTGTTTGTTGCCAACAAGAACCTACTGCATCTGAAAATACAAATCAGTTCTACATATTATTATAATATTAAAACAATGTAACTAAACTCTAATACTTATTGAGTTTAGTCATCAATTTACAAGATAAGATAGGGGTAAAATGATTCTCTATCTAAATACTGCAAAACAAGGAGATAGGTACATAAGAGGTAAAAACCCAACTTTACATTAGATTTCATGATAACTAAATTATTATGATTTAAATTCACTTAATAGTAATTAATATATGACATTAATTTAAAATTAAAATGGAGTTAAAATGCGATGCCAGTATCTATTAATTTCCCTTTTATGGTTTTAAATGTAGTAAATTGATTGAGAATCTTTAGATGCAAAGTTACAGTATATAGCTTAGACATCCGAAAACATAATATAATTCGCCAGAAAACATTTTCCCCTGAATTTCCGGGGCAAAATCTTTTGTGGCGAGCGTGGTGAAGGTAAATGGTTTTATCATGAAGCTGTACTTTTGTCTTACTACTTTCTTTCTGTTCAAATTATTTAAAAATAAAAACCATAATTTATCTACCTAAGTACAAAAACTAATAAACCTTAATAAACTTACAAAAAATTAATTTATATTTACCTATGTTTATTTTCGTAACTTTAGCAAAACAAACTTTGACATTTGAATCAATATGATCTGTGAAAGTATAATCTGTGTTCTTTCTGTCTGCCACAGTCTGTGCACGCCACAGACTAGCTAGAGCTACTGAGCTAGACATTTTTTTTTTTTGGTTGGTGGACAGCGTTGCCAGAATGTTACAAAAGTAACATTTTACGTTACTTTTGACCCTCTTATGTTACCTTCATGTTACACGACTCCATATGTTAAATTTGTGTTACTTTTTAGATTTACCAGGATTTTTTTGTGTTTGTTACGTTTTCTTGTACTTGACTAACGGTGTGAAAATCTTTCAACTTCGTCTTGCCGCATATTCACTCACTCGCGTGAGTCGAGTGTATTTCGCAATCTTCCATCCCGGTTTCTTGGCGTGCGAACAAGTGAGTCGAGTGAGGTTCACTCTAAGTTCTGTCTGACTCTGACTAGCAGCGAATCGATAAGTCGGTACTTTTTTCGAAGTACCTATGTGTCGTTATTTTTTTTTGTAATTTGCGTTGACTACGTTTTTATGGAATCAGTAATTTAATAACAAGTCGTGTTTGCAAGTGTATTTTTTCCTCAGTGCAACTGAAATAAATTTTGACTGACATTGACTGTAAGTTTTTTGATTTTTTTAAATTTTACCTGTGCTTCTTTCGGCCATTGAGGAACGGTGGTCATTATCTAAGGAGGCCTTTGTCCAGCAGTGGGAAACGATGGAGGCTACATAAAAAAAATACCGAATAGGACAGGAAAAATATTTTACTTTTTTATAATAAACTGCCATAATAAGTATTATGTCGGTATCCATATTTAAAAAGGTCATGTTACTTTTCTCGGGAAAATGTTACTTTTTGGTCTGATTCGTGTTATATTTGACTATCTGCTACTGGCAACACTGTTGGTGGATGAAATTTGGTTTTGTTGTATGTATTGTAGGTATAATTTTATTTTCTTGTGATTTGTGTGGTAATTTGTTATGTTTTGAGAATCAAAATCCACTCGGGTAATTATAAGATATTCCGTTTATAAAGGAAAGTATTCTACGAGTTATACAACTAGGTAATCTCGGCGATTATGGCTTTCTTTTCAGGCGACCTAAAACAAGTGTTATTTATTTCAAGTGTTTACCACTCAGTTTAACACAGTGTTTTTGTTTCAGTTTATAAATGGTGAATCATCAGTGTCATGGCTTCTCCTCAAAATGTTTCTATTGATCAAATCAGGCTGATCTTGTCAGAAGTTATAAATGCCCTCGAATCACCAGATTATGCATCCAAGCTCGATGAGGCTAAGGAAGCAGCTGGCAATGAGATGTTGAAGATGATGCTGATCGTCTTCCCCATGGTCATACAGATTGAGATGGAAATTATTAAACGTCACGGATTCAATAACTCTAGAGAAGGTACATTTTTTTGTAGAGTGTTACACGTTGTACCTACCTGTCATACTAGAATGAAACCTTTGCTTGTGTTGGACTGTTATCCTGTAACGTCTGTGTTTCTCTTAAAACTAAACATAAAATATAGGAACCTTACATTAAAATAGTGCTGTTACTACCTTGAAATATTATCTTTTTCAGGAATAGTTCAGTTTACCCAGCTGGTGCGTGAGACAGAGAGTCTCGACTCAGAAGTGGCCCGGCTGCACAGTCAGATCAGATCGCACTACCTGCCCCCTGTCTCCATCAGCTCCACTGTCGACACATCTCTGTAACCATGATGGGTCGCCGCCGGGTACTCACATACTATCTAATTTTAACCACATTAGTCATAAGTTTATACTACTACATAGGCATAGGAGACTATATTAATACTTTGAACATTGAGGATGAATTCCATTACCCTCTTGATGTTGATATCAAACCACTCATCGAAGATATGAAAGCCGGCAGAGAACCATCTATAGCACCCATCAATGTATACCCTTACAATTTCATGACAACTATAGATAAATGCCGCGGAAAACCTGTAGATTTGCTCATATTGGTCAAATCTGCTATGGAACACTTTGATCTGAGAACAGCCATCAGAGACACATGGGGCAAAGAAAACAACCTCATGGATGAAACTGTAAGAGTATTGTTCTTTTTGGGTGTGACTGATGAGTCCAACTCAGCACTGCAGAAAAAGGTTGATCAAGAAATCACATTTTACAATGACATAGTACAGATAGATTTTATTGATGCATATTACAACAATACCATAAAGACAATGATGGCCTTCCGTTGGGCGTACGATCATTGTGATGAAGCCAGGTATTACTTGTTCTCTGATGATGACATGTACATTTCTGTGGCAAATCTTCTTGATTATACAAACTTCCATGAAAGATCTGCTTACTCAGTTTATGACGATGCAACAAAGGCTAACACAGTTGATACTGACAAGAGCAAAGCCTTGTTTGCTGGTTTTGTTTTTAAGTCTAGACCACACCGGTATCTTGGTAGCAAATGGAGGGTATCCTTAGATGAGTACCCGTGGAACAAATGGCCACCATATGTGTCTGCTGGTGCATATGTGGTGTCCAATAATGCTCTGAAGACTCTGTACCTTGGGAGTATGTTTGTGAAGCACTTCCGTTTTGACGACATCTACCTTGGAATTGTAGCTAAGAAAGCTGGTGTAACACCTGTGATGTGTGAAGAATTTTACTTCTATAAAAAATCACATCCTATGACCTCCTACAAGAAAGTGATTGCATCTCATGGGTTTGGTGATCCCAAGGAACTGATAACTGTCTGGAGACATTGGAACTGATAAAATATAAATTAATAGATTGAGATTATTTTATGTTTAATGTGATGAAGACTGAATGAGTGCTATTTTCTTTTTTTCTCACCTATTATAGCTCAATATGTATAAGTTTGAGTTAGGTATTTTTATGAATGTATCTGCTGGAGTTTACTACTTATTATAAGTAAAAACCTAAAGTATAAAATATTGTCAATCATCATGATCATGTTTGTTTAAGATCATAGTTCTGTTGTATTCTCATATAATTATATGAATAATTTATTTCGCTTTTTTATTTGGTATAGCATGTTTTTTTTTTCGTTTAAAGTACTTGTAGTTGTGTAAGAATGTACATTTATTGAACTATAGTATGATTAAAACGCATATTTGTAAACTTGCAATAAACTTTCTTTATTTGTATAAATGGCAGTTTTAATAATAATGTTATTTTGTTAGATTTAAGTCATACAATATTTATAACATAACACAATCGTGTTTAAACTTGATTTAAGATAATATACTATAGGTCTTACGACTACTTACTATAAAATATTTTGCTACATAACTATTACTTCATACACGTACAAGGCACTTAAAAATGGCTACTTCATGGCACTTGATTTCATCAAGTCAAGTATCTGATGATAGCAATGCTTAACGAATCATTCTAAATTTATGTGTCATAAGAATCAGATTGGAGTGCATCATAATTCATAACTTACATACATATTTTCATGTAACACGATCAACCATAATTTCATCACATAGATTTATAGGTACATATTAGGTAAAAAGTAACTTCAGAGAGACATGGAAATGGGACCCTCTTTTTTGCAATATAAAATTGTTCCTAACTATTATGTACTTACTGTTTTACAGCAATTTGTGACTTAATTTTGTTCATGTTTTTTTCTATACTTCTATTAACGAGAGCATTTCTAACTCCTTCACCTAAACACTAGCTTCGAACTCCTTAAAAACGAACGTGATCTTCATAATAGCGAGCCACAGATCTTCGTCCTCGATCCCGCAATGCAATGTAAACCTTATGGTCTTAGAATTGAAGTAAATCGCTTTTACTATGACACCTTCATCATCAGCCGTTTTGCAGTCGCCCTGTGTCTCTGAGAGGCAAACTTGTGCGAGCCTCTGCACCACTTTGTCAGCAGTTATGGGAGAAGACTCCGGTATCCGCACGAGCAAGATGTTAGTTTGAGTATTTTGAAGGTCGACCGTGAAGTTTTTGAGGCAGAGGCTTTTGATTGCTGTAATGAGGAAAATTGCAGTGATTAGTTATGATGAGGCGAGAGAGACAATGCCAAAATCCAACAGAAACTAATAAAGAAATGGAATGATGAAAAAAAGCTAATTGCGGTGATTTATGGTTGGCGGTAGACATAGGTAGCCTTAGCTGGCCCAGCATTTAAATTCAGCATTATAGTGTAATCTAACGTGTACACTTCGGCCCTTTGCTCCCCAGCGGAGATTGGGAATAAGTAAGAAAAGTAAGTAACTTGTAAAATACTATTTGTGGTTATAGCCTTAGCTGGCCCAGCATGTAAATCCCTCTATTCAATATGTAGTGTAATCTTACTTGTAGCCAACACCTGCGCGCGGCGATGGTCATGCTCTAGATTCGGCACCACTTCATCCAGGGCCACGAGCGCCGCCGCGGCCAGCACGCCCGCCTGCCGCATGCCGCCGCCCAGCATCTTGCGTAGGCGACGCGCTCTGGAAATAAGAAATGCATTGTGATGATAATGGGGGGAAAAGTTTGAAAAAACACTATATACAGCTTGTTTTGTGTATTGAATCTATAAATAAAGCTAAACTAGGGTTTGTCACCGTGATGAAAGGATTTCCCAGTTAGATGAGCATCAATGCCTGACTGCTCAGGTAGCGGAAGTTGGTATACCAAAAATAGGTGATACGTCACTCTAGGAGAGAATCCTTTTGTGAACCTCCACAGTCGAGTACCTAATCGAAGCGGGAGGCTGGCGCAATGGAGGTTCGCTTTTGGAAAGCTAAAGGAAACTGGTTCTTCTCAGCCAGATGCTAATGCCAAGTTGAACTGCCCGTATGTAACTTACTTCTGAATAAAATGGCAGTCGCCCACAAGCACAGACCCCACCGGGGCAGACAGTCCCTTGCTAAAGCAGATGGACACGCTGGCGGCGCCGCGCACCACAGTCGCTGGCTCAGAGCGCTGCGCCGCGCACGCGTTGAACAGACGAGCGCCGTCCATGTGCACTGGGATGGAGTGCTTGGTAGCCCGGGCGTAGAGGTCGTCTAGCCAGGATTGCGGTAATACCTGGGGGGAGAAATGCAAGGTGAACCTTATGGTCTGAGGGGTTTACAATGGCAATAGAAATGGAAGAAGTTGGCTTGTGCAAGGATGCAAACAGATTTGATTAGTCAACTTCTGAAAAATTTACTGCCAATGCCAATGTAAATTCATGATGCATTCATCATCAGCCGTTTTGTAATCACCCTTTTTGTTGAATTTTCCTTAGAATCCAACAAGAGACATGCCAATATGTGCAATTGGATTTTGGTTAGTGTGCAATGTTAAAGTTACAGTCATGGTTCTAAAGCTTTATTTAAGTACTAAAGTATTCAGTCAGAGTTCTTGAGCCACATAGTTACTGTAAGTAGTGATGTAACGAATATTCGCATTCGCATTCGCATTCGCGAATATTCGCACATTTTTGGATATTCGCATTCGCATTCGCAAAAATTTGTGCGAATGTTTTGCGAATATCAGTAACTTCTTAGATAAAAGTATTTGAAAATAATGGTAGGTTAACAAAATCAAAATCCATTCGTCTATAACCTTTTATTACAAGTTACCCTCTTAATCTCATTAAGTACCTTTATCATTTGGTATTTATTTAATTATTTTTTTGTGGTGGGCCAAAAGTAATGACCCTATTGGAAGTTGGTCTCATTTAGTTTTCGGGACGCCTTTTTTTTATCTGTCATTTTTCACCCGATTTTGCCGTTTGAGACGATTTTGAAGGGTTTTTTGAAGACCCGTGTTTATGTGAATAAGCCCGTGTCTCTGGAAGCCCTTAAGGCGAGTGCGAGAATCTCTCGGCCGAAGTTCTCGCTGGAGTTATGAGAAATGCCATAGAAGGAGCCCGTATGGCAATCAATTGTGACGGCGCCCATTTTGCCGATATCATCTTCTAGACTTTACCAATAAAATTGTAAAGGTTCAAATAAACATAATCAAAAACAAAATGCAAGTTTTTCATTAAAATAAATGAGAGCCAAACACCATGGGATGACTTCAATTGGTCCACCTTGTAGCTTCATAAGACTTAAACATACACTCACGTGCAAAGAAATACCTAGTTCCACTTAAAAAATACAGACACCAAATAGCCCCTATTTTTTTAAACATTTAATATAAAATTTTAATAAAATATTGACGTTTTTATTTGGTAATATTCTAATTCTTGGTCAAATGAACTTAAAAATTGCAGAAGTCGTCGATAAGTATTTTTTTTGCGCTTAGGAGTAATTTGGTGTTTTTCTTAATGGATCAGTTTCATTGCCCGTGAGTGTCAATAAACAAACAAAAAGCATATTTTGACAATATAGTGTCAGAGCAAGATAGCCATACATTTAAATACGTTTAAATGATTCGTGTAAATCGTCCTCAGAAACTGCACAAAGTCGCAATGTGTTGTAAGTGTTACGGAGCTAAACAAAGTTTAAAAAAAATTGCGTCTAGTATTGTTTAGTCTGATTCGGAATACGCCTAGACCGGAACATACGAGGGCGGGTCAATAAGTCCGTGACTTTTATAATTTCCCGCCACTTAACTGAAAGAACAACACTGCTCCTGTCAACAAGCATCTGTCAGTAGACATCTGTCAAAATTTGCACAAGTTACGTCACTTGGTTTGTGTTTTACACCCGTTCTTAGCAACAACCGCGTGATTTAAAAACATAATGGAAAAAACTGAATTTCGTGTGCTCACTAAGCATGATTTTTTTACGGAAAAAAACCATAACTGAAACCAAGGCTAAGCTTGATAAAGATTATGGGGACTCTGCACCATCAATATCTATGGTTAAAAGTGGTTTACTGAATTCCGTTGTGGCCGTACAAGTACGGAAGATGCCGGACGTCCATGGCACCCAGTTGAGGTCTCTACACCTGAAAATGATTGAAAAAATTCACGACATGGTGTTGGCCGATCGGAGATTGAAAGTGAGAGGGATAGTGGAAGCCACAGGGATATCACGTGGCTCACTGGTTTCAATTTTGAATGATCACTTGGGTATGAAAAAGCTTTCCGCAAGATGGCTGCCGCGTTTGCTCACAAACGCAATCGAATGACAACTTCGCAGAGGAGTGTTTGGCGTTGTTAAACCGAAATTCGGACGAGTTTTTGCGCCGTTTTGTATCCGTGGATGAAACGTGGATCCACCACAACACACCAGAGACCAAAAATCAGTCTAAACGGTGGGTTTCTCGGGGTGAATCGGCGCCAAAGAAGGCCAAGGTGGGTATTTTGATGACCTCGAGAAACCTCATTTTTTGGAAGGGATAAAAAAATTGCAGAAACTTTGCACAAAGTGTATAGAGCTCAAAGGAGACTACGTTGAAAAATAAATAAAAAAAATATCAAAAACCAGTATTTTGTTCAAAAAGTCACGGACTTATTGACCCGCCCTCGTACCTCGTTCAGTATGAGACCACCAAACCATACAAATAACGCCAAATTTGAACACAAACTGAATATTCGCATTCGCATTCGCATTCGCGAATGTCGATTTCAGATATTCGCATTCGCATTCGCATTCGCGAATGTCCAAAAACACACATTCGTTACATCACTAACTGTAAGTATAGTCACAAGTGCTCTCAATCTTATCTTCCCATTTTCGCGTTTTGAGGTCAAGTGATTATTGGTACATGTTACCTTGTTTTGTATTACTACGTATATTATGTATTGATGTGGTTGTGTATTTTGTGGACAAATAAATGAAGTGCCTATTTTCCATTTTTTACACATAAATGTCTTGTACTTAACTATGTTCTTGGATGTACCCAGGTTTGTTTCTGGATGGCACAGATATTTGTTCAGACTCACAAAGTAGAGATTACATCTAAATTAATAAAATAATAATAACTAATCAATGAAAATTAAGCATTGGAAAAGGCCCTTTGAATATTGAGAGATAGTGTGTTTGTTTTTGTACCAAAATTACTAAATGATACCTTGCCCCCACAATAGTTGTGGGTATTCTCCACAGCAATCATTGCAGTAAGTGGCTCATGAATATCGGACCCTCGGATGCGCTTCTCAAACTCGTCCAGGTCAAAAGTTCCATCTGGTTTGTTCTCAAGAGTTGTCAATAAGACTCCACCTAAGTGAGCTGCCCCTCCTGGAAGAAATAAATGAGCATTGTGTGGGTGTGGTTGGCTGTTTTGGGTTCTAGGTAAATTGGATTAATTAAAACATTTTTTATTTTTAGGTGCTACCTGAAGTGGACTGTAGGCACTTAATAAACATGGCCATCCTGGAGTCTGATGCTAATCTGAGTAGGTAGTCCTTTCACCACAGTGACGTGACAATCTAACTTTATTGTTTTACACCATGCTAAGAAGATTTATCTATTTATGTTTCATACCTTGCTCATACTTGAAAATGTGTGACATATTTCCCACCAGCGCTTCAGAGCCTCGTTGGCTGCAGTGCACCATCACTGAAAAACAGAACAGCAAATTTGTAATGTAATTTTCAAAGACATTGTTTTACTCACCTCACCTTTATTTATTTTCAAGAAGTTATTATTGATGTTTCTGTTTACAGAAAGAGAAAGGATACAGTTAAGCTGTGAAGTAGGTATTATCAGATTACTTATGTTTGAATAGATTCTATGACATGATAAGCACTTACCGGCTATAAGATTAGCCATGGTTCCCGAGGGAACAAACAGGGCTGCTTGCTTATCCAGCATGGTGGCGATCTTCCTCTCCAGGGCATTGACTGTGGGATCCTCACCATACACATCGTTTCCTACAGCCGAATTTACCATGGCATGTCTCATGGCATCTGTTGGCTTCGTCACTGTATCTGATCTCAAATCCACTATATGCGTCATGGTTGTGTAAAGGATTTATTTATTTGATAGTTTGATGTCAGACGAGTCTCCTATCGATTCCGTTGTTTATCTCGCACTGCTCACTCACAGAAATTCTTCAATATTATTACGAAAGCGCCCAACGTTTAGGTTAAGTGGTGATACTTTATGACTTGCAGTTGGATCTGATGATTGTAAGTGATAAAGTGACCCAGAGTATGACCTTTGAAATGATAGCGGATCTCTCCTTAACGGTGTAAGTGGTTTTATAGATAAATTGAAACTTGAAACAGGCAATCAAAACTTTCAAGGTTATTTCGATAGAAGGAAGTTTGACAACTTTGACATTTGGGCTGATTTGGGTAAAGTTTGCATACTTTTGAAACTTCGCGGTCTTTTTTGCACAGAGTACTTCTCAGAAAAAAGCCGCCGTCACACTAGCGGACGCAGCTTACGGACGCGACTGATAGTGTGTCGGTACCTTTAAAGATATCTAGGTAAGGAATGTACCTATAGCTGAACACAATAGAGTAGAGATTAATGTTTTTGGAACTAAACAGATTTAAACCTGGCAATAAAAAAAAACTTGTGATTTGTGGTCTGTTTCTATGGTTTGAATGTCAAACTCGCCCTGTTCCTGTATAAACAAATCGAATTTTGCTTAATTTTGGAGTTTTGTGGATTGTTGAGTTTGTTCACGAAGTGAAAATGAATAAAACCATTCGCAGCGAAGCTAGACAGATGATTTACAGCGTTTACCTACGATGTTTGGCGGAGAATGAGACTGGAGAAGTATTAGTCAATATATACGATGTTTATGAAAGAGCAGCGTTTTATACTGGTGAGTAGGTACTTAATTTCTAACCATTAACATATATTGCTTATATTTCTTGTAAAAAAGTACTATTTTGATGTAATAGAATGCCTTTCAATGTGTATTTGTTATTCTTATAGAGGTTAGAAAATACTAGTGTCAAACGTTACATGACATCAGGGTCTGGATGCTAATGTTGTTAAAACATCAGGTCTACATACTTTTTTACTAACCCCCGACTCAAAAAGGGTATCGATAAGTTTTACAGCTGTAGGTGTCTATGTGTGTCGGTCTCTCCGTGTTAGAGTACCTATTGTAAAAATATGTGTAAGAAGAGTCGGTATAAATTCCCCAGACATAATAATTTGCAAGTCACTGCTTTTCTGACCAATTAAAATTTGTTGCAGGAAAATCGGTAAACACAGTTTTAGAAGAATTGCCGAGGCACATTTGAACTTTTTCCTGAGCAAGAAAAAACTGTAATAAAATATCGATGTGTGATACTATCACTTTTCTCCTATAGTAATTACATAATGGGATAACCAACACGTGTTTCAGTGCAAAAAAACATTTTGAAATACACAATGAAATAAAAGTTACAGTTGATTTGATTTAATGAAATTCATTCAAGACTGCCCCCCTCTCCCCTACTAATTTCTTCTCTTAACATAAACCTCCCCAAAAAGTGGCATTTTATAATTAGTAAATATTTGAAACATTTCTCGTTTTGATTTTTTCTGCTAAAGTATCGTGATACTTTTGTCCGTTTTCAATACTATAATAGTGTGGCCACTTTCTTAGATTGCCACGCCCTCAATTATTCTCTACTCTTTTATGTTCAGCTATACACTACGCTGTTCAAACTATCGGACGTAAGTCACGGACGTAACCTTCAGCTTTCAGACGTCCGAGAGCGATCTGGCACGAACTGTCCCAAAAAACTGTGCACACTATCAGTCGCGGCTGACAGCCGCGTCCGTAAACCGCATCCACTAGTGTATCGGCGCCTTAAGTGTGCATGGTCTTTTGGGAGTTCGTACCAGATCGCTCTCGGAAAGTCTATGCTCTCGGACGTCTGTAGAGCGATCCGGAAAAAACGGAGCACATTCTATTCGATAGTCTATTCGAAAGTGCTGTCAACCTGTCAACAACAAAATGGCGGTGTATTGCGGTGTACAGATTTACGAAAGTTTGACAGCTATCATTCCATAGGTTATTGTCAGAATAATATTATGTACTCTGTGGTCATTCTTTTCGAAACTCATTCGAAAGGTAAAAAGTGTTCGAAAGTGCTGTCAAGTTGACAATAGTCGCACTCGCATTCGATTCTATTCGTTAGCTCGAATTTTCACGATACGGGTACTGAAAGCAGAAGGTCAGCCCATTGATGGCTGACAGCCGCTTCCGATGGTGTGTCGGCACCTTTACTGGCGTTTATAAAGCTGCGTACACACCGGCCCAGCGAAGGCCAACAAACGGGTTTCGTTGGCCTTCGTTGCTGCAATCTGGACGGATTAGCGAATGCCAACGATCGCTCGTTGGCGTGTGCCGGCGATCCGAAGCGTGGCGTCAAACATGAAAGAAATCAAGCTATTTGAACGAACCCTGTTTGGACGGTCGCCGAAGGCCAACGAACGAACGCTTAGTTGAAGCAAGAGAGCGTAGCGTGTAGACGTCCAATTTGATAATTACTTGGATATTTCCCGCCATTTAGATCATGCAGAAAAACAAAGAATGGAGTAACGACGATATGTTTTCAATTATAATGAGAAGATCCGGAATCAAGTGCCAACGAACGTTCGTTCGTGCACTAATTGTATTTGGACGTACAGTGAAACTATAAAGTCCTGAAATTAAATGAGGGCACTGCTATCTTTCATGTAGCAACCCTATATAGCGAAACATAACTGACTTTGATACTTGAAATTTTGCCTGTTAACTTCCTACCTATTTATGTAAGTATTTTAAAAACAACTTACCATCCACAAAAAAAGCTCTTATACAAGCTAGAAGGTGTTAATATGAAGGCTATAATAGTGAAACCAATAAATATTTATTTAGATAACGTTATTACAACTGTATAAAAAAACTGGATCTGTTGACGAAGGGCACACATAGTAAAGACATCAATTTCTCTTTTTGGACGGCCAGTTCTGTTTCTTCCAGGAGTTAGAAATATTCCATATTTTGCCCTCTTTGGCACGCTGGTCCGATATAACTATAAAATAAAATAAAAAAATCTTTTTGAGTTACACAATGCCCCCCAAATTCACACAATGTGAATTTAGTAAGTAAACAAAAAATATATCTTCAAGTATCAAAATGTTAAGGTTTGACTCAACTGAAACCAGATGAAACCTACAATCAGTGGTATGTAAACAATGTTCGACTTGGGCTCTTAACCTAGGTTTATCCATAAATGAAGCGTTGGTACTAATAAAAAGTTAGTTATTACAATTTGTGCAATGCTACATACCCGTCATACACGCTGTACGAGCGTAAACATCCTCCGAATTCGACAAAATGTGTCCAGCTTGATGTTCCGCTAAACATTGTATAAAAACTCGATAAATAACTTCACTAGCTTGACTACGAATATTTTTCTTCATCTTCCTAATTGCAACCAAGCGTAAATTGTTGCTTTTATCTAGATTATCCTTATAATTAATAAGAAAATTCAAAAAAACAGCCAACCGCCTATTGACATAAACAATTGTTATGACTTTTATGTTTCTTTTCTAATGGTGCCAGGCTCCTGAAAATTTTAGTTCCTCAAACATTAATTTCAGGACTTTATAGTTTCACTGTATTAACGAACACTAACGAGCATGCGGAGGCCAACGCTAGCGAACGATAAATATCCTTCGTTGGCCTGTCGTTGGCCCGGTGTGTACGCAGCTTAATAAAACTGCTCCGTTAAGGCGCCGACACACTAGCGGACGCGGCTTAAGCCGCGTACAGACCGGCCCAACGAACGTCAACGAACGGTTTTCGTTGACCTTCGTTGCTGCAATCTGCGCTGTATTATGTATGATAAATATCCATCGTTGGGATAACCATTGGCGTTCGTTGGCCCGGTCTGTACGGCTGTACGGCAGCTTTACGGACGCGGCTGTCAGCCGCTACTGATAAGTCTGCACGGTCTTCTGGGACAGTTCGTGCCAAATCGCTCTCGCACATCTGAAAGCTGAAGGTCAGTCCAAGGTTGCGACCGTGAGTTACGTCCGATAGTCTGAACAGCGTAGTGTACATGTACATACATTCCTTACCTAGATACCTTTAAAGCCGCGTACACACCGGGCCAACGAACGCCAACGAACGTTTTTCGTTGACCTTCGTTGCAGCAATCTGCCCTGTATTATGTATGAATAATATCCATCGTTGGGATCACCGTTGGCGTTCGTTGGGCGTTCGTTGGCCCGGTGTGTACGCGGCTTAAGACTCGGCTGACAGCCGCGCGTCCCTAAGCCGCGTCCGCTAGTGTGTCGGCATGTCGGCATCTATACGATGTATATACAGGGTTTCGGCTTAGTATACCCTTTTTGCAACACTCTGTAAATCTATACCCAGCATAAAATCTATAAATACAGAATAGAATTATTGACAGGAGTAAAAAACACTTTTGACGTTTATAACATCGTTCTCTTTTTTGCCGCTAGAGGCGCTGCGGTACATTTAATTCTGTTTTCATTTACTGTTTTGTAGTTTTGTTTCACTCACATGCGTAGATAGATTATGATTGGCTCCCAAAGTAACTTAACTTTAAATTGACCAATCATGATAAAGTTTTAAAACGTATATTCGTTGCTTAGATGTAATAGAGAACAATTTAAGTATCAACAAAAAGAAAAGAGTCGTTAGCTCATGTGAAGATTTTACGTATTTTTTAAGTTATATCGCATTTAAAAACTTATGGTGCAGTGAATTTGTCAATTTTGCCCCCTATTTATAAGCTTGTACAGTTTATTTATATATTTGAACAGAAGTTTTGAAGTTGTTTGCTACTCAGGCAATCTGATCGTCGGGCGTCGACCGGTCCTCCCTCCTCGTCTACCCGCCCGTAACCGCCGTCGCCGCGGCCTGTCAGTCGTTGTCGTCATTTTGTGTGCAACAGTGCCGTGCAAGTCACGGCTACGCGAGGGAAAAAACAAATCGACTTGCGGGGTGCGCCTGCATTCTATGCAACGTTGCCAGTAGTGTTGTGAGCTGAAGTGTCGGTCGGCGCGACCGTTTAATGTGGTATACAGTGCCGGTGTTAGGTTATCGTGAGTCGCGGCGCGCGGCGTGATCGGCGCGATGGTTGACATGGATAGGAACGACCCGGAGCTGCGGTACCTGTCGGTGGACCGCAACAGTTTCAACGACCCGGCCACGCAGGCGGAATGGACGCAGAAGCGGCTGGTGTGGGTGCCCCACGAGACGCAGGGCTTCGTGGCGGCCGGCATCAAGGGCGACCGCGGGGACGAGGTCGAGGTGGAGATCGCCGAGTCCGGCAAGCTCATGCTGGTCCAGATAGATGACATACAGAAGATGAACCCGCCCAAGTTCGACAAGGTGGAGGACATGGCCGAGCTCACCTGCCTCAACGAGGCCTCCGTGCTGCACAACATCAAGGACAGATACTACTCCGGACTCATCTATGTAAGTATGCTCTGCATGCATTGTCTCACTGTCTTCCTTATGTGACTTGTCATACATATCTCACTGTTTGTTTTCAGTATAAGTTATTGTTACTTCATTCAATTTAACACACCAGGTAAATGTTTACAATCAGGTAACTATGTGTAGTTTTCTGTGTGTGTGTTAAAAACAATCACATAATAAATAAATAGTCCTCTACAAGACATGGGATGCCCCCAAGACTGGAGGGTCATTGAAATAATCTGCATGCTTTACAGATGAGTTGCAGATACCGCACAACATAATGCCTGAGAACAAATATCTGTATTTATGTAATAAAATGTAGTCAGTGTCACTAACCACTACTCCTAGCATAAGTAAAGTAACAGACACTTTGTAGTTACTGAAAGGCAACATGTATTGCGTACATCTGAAGGCAATAATGAGATCTACATTAAATATTATTTTGTAAAAGTATATGTAATGAAAAGTACATGTGCTAAATATACTTCATAATTTATAATGTTAGCAAGTATACCAGGGTCTGATAAGTTGTGGCTGGATGAGGGAGACCAAGAACAGAGTGGTCTCCTGAGATCTATGCGCTATGTTGAGTGAGAGATGTAACATATAAGAAAATTTGCTTCTACACTGGTTTGTTTTTCTAATTGACTTATTTTAGTGTTGCTTTAAAGTAACAACTTTAAAAAATATTAAAAAGTATGTAATTCTGTAAATTTCATTTTACATAGAACACTATGTAAAATGAAATTTACAGAATTACATACTTTTTAATGAATCACCATAGTATACTGAGTCATTATCAAATTTTTGAAACAGTTAAGGAAAAACTTGTTCAAACATTAATTACAAAAATAAGTCTTAAATTACTTGCCTCTCCATGAGTTTCAAAATATAATTTAAAAAATACCCAGTAACTTTTTTGGTACTTACCAAACAGAATGTAACAAATGTTCCTTGATACTGACAACAAATGACATGCTTACAGTCACCATACCTTTCATAGCATGTCCCCAATTTGCCTCTACTTATATGGAATAGAATGGCTCATTTAATCTTCTGGCAGCATGTCATAGCTAGCTATTTAATATAATTCCTGAATGACATACTTAAATGTTTGCTAATTTCATGCCTAATATGGCAGGATTAAAATGTCTTCTACGGCCACTTTATGCTTAAAGGACTTATGGCTTATCTTGTAATTGCTTTCCTAATAGCATAATTTTTAACATACCATGAGAAACTTATTTTCTATGCAATTTAAAATTTTGCATTTTATACTCGGCTACAATTTTATTTGTATTCCTATCCGACATTCTTGACATGGCAGGCTCTGTCTATAACAGATAGGGTAATATTTTTCTGGAACAGATTAATTCCATTTTGAGTATACAACAAACAGGCCATACTCAAGTTTGATAATATTCTATATTTCTTATACCTTATCTTTTCTCTGCCATATTTAGCTATCTATTGTATCTTCATGACGTGGTCATCTTATCAGATAAGGCTATGAGAGGGCTGTAAGACTCACACATTGTTATTTTTCCTTAAAGATAATCTAAATTTGGACTCATAAAATGAGTAATCATAAGTTTACTGTCCAGTTACATATATTTTAAACACATATGTTTATATGACTTGAATATGACTAGTTATGCTGAAAGTATGTTTTTAAAAGCATCTGAACCTACAATTAAATATAATTATTGTACTTAAAACACTCTCTTTCATATCATATTATTGGAAATGATATAAATAAATGATTCATTCTATTTCCCACATAGGGACTGGCAGTCTTTGATTAGGTATAAAAAGTTCACTGAATCCATTGTGTAATTGACACTATCATGTTACAATGACGAGCAAGTACCTACCGGGCTGGTAGGTGTGAATATTTCTTTGAAACATTGATAGGTACTTATTTAATTAGTGTTACAGTTACTCTAGTTAAATATAGTCCATGGGCTAACTCCACTAGCATGTTGGATCCTCAGGTAGTAGAAGATCCACAATCAACATTTTGTCCGCTATCTCTGCATGATAAACTCCTAATATAGAGAAGAAGTACTTTAGATCTCTACTACATTGATTAATTATTAAAATACGTTATCGAAGTTCTTGATCGGATCACTGGGTGACGGGTTTGCGAACCTTTTGTTATTCAAATTAAACGGATTTCATGCGCCATTAGGTAGCATACACGTCATTGATTGATGGTGCCCACTCCGGCTGTTACTAACTAATGCTGAGCAGTTTTTTTATCCCGGCCAGTATTGAATGTTGAGCAGGTACTCGTAGGTATTGGCAACAATGACGCCGTAGGTCACGTTTTGGGTATCAAACCATAAGCAGAAACATTCAGTTTGTTCTATTCTGTTGGCTGGACATGTTCGTGTCCAATCAATCGTTTCCTATTCAGGTTGAGCCAATTTCTTTATGTCAGTCTTGTAAAGTTGTAACTGACTCATTCCGAATCATATAACATGTTGCTGACAAACCGAGCCTTTTCAAGACTACTTGCACGTTACGTAAATCGCCATCCACATAATAATGTCTCTGCCTAATTGTGCTATTTCTGCCTAGCCATATGTAGTAACAACGTGTGTTATACGGTGGTGTTGGTTTAAAAAACCTCGCTTATATGGCGATGGATTGGCAAATACATGGCATATGGCTGACTGTTACCGGCTCGCCGTGTTCGTAAAAAATTAAGTGCTATTCCGTCGTCTTTTTATTTTTTTCATGTACGTTATGCCGTACCGGTGTTGGTTTCGTTTGTTTAAATTGTCTGCCCTTTTATAAACTTTCGTAGACAGTCTAAATTTTTCAGAACCGCATGGGTAGTATTCTGTAGCTCCGTGTAGAGTAGCGTTCGTTCCTGTTAGTGTTGTAGAAATTATGGTTCTCCTAGTGTCCGAACATATTTTTTTTTATTTTCGTATGTTCGGTACATAAAGTTGATTACAATTGTTTATTGTTGGCAATCAGAAGCAAGCACCTAGTGGATGTTGACCTCAGCCAATGGATGAGCTCGTAAGCCGTAACGAAATCCGAGTCTAGACGTGGCTACAATACGTTAATATGATTTAGTATTTTAACAGTAACGGCTGCCTAACGGTCTGGTTTTATGTCGGGAAAATTATTTTAACCGTAAATAATATATTTTGAATAATATAATAATGGAGACAACAGTGGTCCTTCCAGAAAGCTATCGGAACCCAAACTAGGCTCTCCTGTGAGTCCGACAGCTGATGTTAAATATTTATTTATCAATTAGTATACCACAGAGCAAACACAAGTTCTCGTAACACCAATGATTTTCCTGGATGGGATCCTAACCCGCGGCTCCGTGCTCCTAAAGTCCTAAAGCAATAGCAATTTAAAAAAATTAAGTACCTATTGACTTATGTAATTAAAAAATATTTTTTATTGTTTAATCATCAACGCACTAAGTAGACATCTCATTCTATACTATACTCCTAGAAAACCAGAAAAAATACAGGAATTCCAGGATCATCATTCTAAATCATGCCCATTTTCGGAAGAAAATACTCAAAATAATCCTAACTTTCAACTCCGAAGAGCGTTTGAGATGAATGTCAAGGTGAGGCGCGCGCCGGCCGAATCGGCCGCCGGTCGTTGACCCGCGCGGGGAGGGGCGGGGGGGCGACCCACGCGAATATACTCCGTCTAACCTTCACCGGTGTTCTGGCGACCTGGTACCTACTGGGTGCTAACTTTGTCTTTCTGTAGCTGTTTGTTTTTTTTCATTCTACAAATTCAAATCAACACGGCCGTTAGAATCTCCTGTGATCTTCTGACGACCTAGTAGGGCACTAAACGATCTTATTTTTTTCTTTGAATCACTTTGTTGTCTCACCAACAACGCAACGGTGATAAAAAGAATTCAAATAAATAGAGCACTTGAGACCATAAATATGAGCAACAAAGCAAATGTAGAGGTGTAAAGTAGTAATTGTTTATGAAAGCTTGCCAAGTGCAAGGCGAGGGGGTATTAGCCAGATCATAACTAACGTTTAGTGCCGCATGAACTTGCATCATCTGAAATATTCCCTATAAATTTGCATAGTCCTTTTTATTATAGCTTTCAAAAATCATATTTCAAGCTTTAATATTGTCTGTGAGATAAGTTGTACATGTTCATATTTATAAATGTTTTATTGTTATCTAAATGTCGGCATGTTGCCCTCAATGACCTCCTAAATTATTGAAAGTGTTTTAATTAAAACAGTTAGAATAATTTTGATTTTTGAAGTAAATAAATGAGAATTTCGGTAACGGATCCGATGCCGAAGTATTTGTGTTATCTAGTCAGCTGTTCTAAGGTCAAATTCGGTGTTCAAATAATCAAACGAGCATTGTTATCAAATTTGTATCATTGGTATCACTTTATTTACGTCCATACATTACATTAGAAAACTTTCGTTTGTCAACTTTTCCTTAACATCGCTCTTATCACTTCAAAGGGAGGAATCACTACAAAAGTCTGGCTGAACTATTATGCTATTGAAAGCTCTCCCCAAGCTATTGCAATGCAAGCCACTTGAAATAGCAGCCTCCATGGCTTCGAGCTAGACGAAAAACCTTAGCCACTGTGAAAATTTCTGTCTCGAAGACTCTGTCGTAGCTACCGGTAGTGTGGAGTGAGTATTCAATGGCGTTCTGGTTTCTTCAATAGGCCCTAGACTAGCTCTCGAATGCACTCAGGTCCCAGATGAGGCTGCGTCGACCGCGCCGAGGAGTTTCGTTAGGGATTTCAGTAATTATGTTGTATATTTCAGGGAAAGACTTGCTTCATCATTAGCATTTTTAATAATTACTGGTGGAAACAATCGAAAAATCTATATATTTTTTGCATTGTCAATATTTTCGATGCTATGACTAATAAAAATAATATTATTGAGGACCCGAAGTATGACATCACAGTCAACATCGGCGGTAGCATACGATACGCATCAAACATTAAAATATCCCATTTCGTCCACCATTATAACTTTCAGACTTCAGGAAAGCGGCGGTTGACGAGGTAACCCCAATGCGGAGTTTAACCCCAAGGGGGGTTTGTGTAGTGTAGAGTGGGGGATGCGGCAGACGGGGTTGAGCGAAACTGCAGACGGGCGCTAATAAATTGTTAGCGCCGGAAAATGTGTCTGGTTGACTTATTTGACGACGTTATGCGACAGGAGATTGAAATCTTACGGATCGTAATGTCATGTGTTTTAAAGGGTTCGTTTTTATAGAATTTAATAATCTAGGAATTATAGGCAATATACCTACTGTACGAATGAAAATATAGACGGCTGCATTATCCAGGGTTAGACAATGTTCCTAGAAGACTACACATAATATGATTATGCTTTATTCAATAGACAGTAAGCCAAGTCTATTAATATATGTATATGCTTGTATTTAACTGAATTCCTGTCCAGGTAGGTAGAATCAGAGTCCAAAATATCTAATACCGGTTGGAGATGTGCAAATCTTTGCGGTCACATTCTTAGATTAACAATATACGAGCAAGACGGTGATTCCCATGCAAAAACAAAGCAAATAACTGTTTACATTTTATTTACTGTCAAACAGTTTTAAGTTCAACCTAATGACAACCATTGTACCAATGAATTAAGTCACAAATTTTCTGACCGAACTAATTCAAAATATGAGCTCAGTGGTAGAAGTGGAGTGCTATTTGTCGACATGTTTCTTTTGGACTGACACTCCATCTAGTTCGTATATTGTTAATACAAGGTCACATTGGACAGCGTGTCGACGTCTCGTCTGATTAAACGAAAGAATATTTGTTTTGGCAAGTGCCCGTGTTCGCTAATGTATGGTGTAACTTTATACGTAATTTGTGCTGTCACAGAGTTAGAAGATTTATTTTAAAAAAAATACTGGCGAAGTTAGGGAGGATGATGAAGGCCGTTGTTACAGTATGGCAGTCTATTGCTTCAAGATGATGATGGGAAGCAAAAATGATCATAGTCTATATCATATTATACACTAACGAGCAATGAAAAAGTTCCAGTGAGAAAAGCACCAACATTCTCCGAATCGGAAAAATGCTAGCCAAAGCAAATGTTATTAAAGTACATTTAACAGTGCGTCAGATTATTACCAAACAAAAACGTAAATATTTTGTTCGAATATCAACTAAATGTACACAGACAATGAAAAGGTTCCATCCCTCTTAAATAAGAAAATAAAGCCTTTAATGCTACGAATGGGCCCAAAGTTTGAAGCAAGTGTCTATTGCAATACGGTTACGCTATTTATAATGCCTCCCCCTATTGAAATTATTTTTATAACAACGAATTGGCGTGGTTGAATTTCAATAAAATATGGTTTGTGTTCCAGCGCGACAACGTATGATTGATATAACATTAACAAACAACGTGGAAATGTTATGCTAATTTGTTTTTGATGAATTTTAAAGGCATTTAATGATGATTCAGTTGGCCTGTAACTTCTGATTATAAAGACGCATTTGCCTAGAAACTAGCGAGACATATTCTAGCTCAATTTGAGATAATTAGAGGCTACATTAGGAATGATGTAAATAAGTACGATTAGAAACCTGTGATTATTTTAAATATCTTAATTGTCGTTAGTTAAAATTCTTAGGGTAGTCTCCTAAATAAACAAAAAACTTGTGGGTATGCAATTTTTTTATTTAGGTACCTAATAGTATAATGAGCATTTTAGTTTATGAATTTATTTCTATCGGTAGTACCTTATTAAATTTAAAGTAATATACTAAAAAAAATTGTAATCGTTTATTATAGGTATAGAATAGTGAGATGACGTCACGGGTCTACTCGCATTACGCTACATCTTCCGCGCGAGTACAATATCAATGAAGCACATTCAACAACAGTGTTGCTGTTGCACTCTGTACAATCATGTATAGTGAGTGAATACACACAAATATAGCACTTGGTTCAAAAATAACTCTATACTCGTAATTATGAGCTTGCAATTCAGATCATAGTGTGTGTGCCGGTACTAAAAAATATGGAAAAATATGGTTACTTGTGCATAAAACAGCCACAAAACATCAACCGTCTACTTTGATTTGATGCATTGCCCAAGACAATTTAATGTACATTTCTGGTACGACTCTTTTCGGGACAGAGAGGCAATTAATCATAAAAACATCCATCTCAGATTGGGTCTGAATTTTCGAAATTAAAATTTCACAAGATTTAAACGCCGAACAATTATCGCCGATTACTCATTGGCGATAAATGAAAGGCCTCTCCATATTTGTGTGAATACTTGTTCAGCTGCATGGCAAGATAATAATTTTCTGTTGATCTAAATGAGACCCGGCTAATAATGTACGTTCTTGGGCCTTCAGACTTATGTTAGTTGTTTGTTGTAGTTATTTTCCTCAAGACACAACGGAGCGACGGTATAAAATCATTTTGGAGATAAAGCTACGAACATGGTAGAAAAAGGAGTCATGGGATCATATTTTAACTCTTACGCACATCAACTTGGAGCTATTATTGTATTTTGAAATTCTATGACATCTGTTATATTATAACACTGTTCCTATCGAGCGAATATTTAGCTTTGGGCAAATTATACATCGACGCGGGAGGTTGGCGTCATCACAACAAAGCATCTGCGTTGCTGATTCCAGAGGGTCTTGACCTGACAAACAAAGCTCCAAGCGATTCAGCCCCTTCCGACCAGGGCATACCCACCCATTTAGCATAACAAGCATTACTCGATGATTTAGGTACAATCAACTCGTCTCTTTGTGTTTCAACATTCCAAAGATTTTATATGCAAGAACTTTTTACGACTGAAGGAAGGGCTATTAAATATGAAATGTACTTTTAATTTGTGCATGCAATCAGAAATTCAATATCTCGATATCCGGTTAGAGTTCTCGTTTGAAACGTAGACATACGGTTTCGCTAACTTTTGTACAGAAAAAAGTAGTCGCCAGTAACAATGTGTCCAAATCCGTGACGTGCGGTGACAGGTCATCACGGCGCGCATATGCGCCGGCCATATTAGGCCGTGCTCTGCGCCATATGCGCGCTGCCCCGCGACTCCACGCTGCGAAGCCTTCACATGGCTATCCATTATAAATGTTGTACAGCATTGATTAACTGTAAACGGCTTTGGATCGCAATCAATGCGCTCATTGAGGCCGTAAAAAGCAATTTTTTGTGGCCGCCAGATTGAAAGTGGACATTTCGTCCTACAAATACCTTGCATATGAATTTATCTGTGGAGCATTCCGTCTATCCCACATTTTATAGCACCAGTTGTTATCAGGCGTTTTATCTTGAATTTAATTAGTCGGCCGGACCGTCCGGAGGAGCTTTTGTAGTGTACTATAAGGATGGTTTTTCCGAGTGCGAGTGCCGGTTTGCGTAACCCTGCACTTCCATACAAGGCGGCGCGGGCTGGTCAGGGGGACCTTCGCGAAGTGGGTCAGCTCCTCGCCGCCACCTGGCCGGCGCTGACGCGGCGGTGGCGTAATGTCTTGATAATCGCCATGTAACGGTGCCTCTTACAGAACACTTGAAAGTTGTAGCTCCTTTAATGGAAGAAATACCAGATTCCTTAAAAAATCAAAGGTCTCTTCGCGTTTTCATAACTGTAACATAATCGTGTGGCTATTTGACCGACAGATTAAAGTTTCTCGGCTAAATTTATTGCACTCGTTAGGTCTTGATCAAGTTTAAAATGGGTCCTCCATGGCCATTTTGGGTGTTCAAAATAATGAGAACGTCGCAACTTAGCGAGATTGTTGTAGTTATAGTGCAGTTGTGTGTAGATGTAACGCACTATCACGTAACACCGGTGTTTTGGTTTCAGGGTCTATAAGTTGAATGTTTTTTTCAGTTATTGTTGATAATGTGATGGGGTGTTACATGTTGTATGTTGGGTGACATCACTGTGTTGATGTTACTATATTACGAGCTCGTTCTCAGCCATTGTGCGGGGATGTGTGAATATCCGTGTTTTATTATTGCCATTTGCCCGCATTTCGTAACTTTCGTCTAGTAATTTTAAAATATTGAATTTGACTACACATAATATAAATGTCGATTCTCCGAGCATTCACAGTCATAAAAATATGCTCATAAGGTTATCAGTTATCAACCAATCTTGATGAGTAATATTTTCCTTTTCAGATATATTATTACCGCTTGTGTGTGTATCGATTTCGTAATTTCAATAGTTTATCTTCTCTTCCAGGTAAGTGAATTATAAGATGACGTATGATTACTAGTGATCCATCATGATGCGTAAGTTATTCGTACCTAAGAACTATCAACACATGATACAACTATAATTAAACGATAGAAGAGATGTATCGAATCCATAATCCTATCAACGTTACGATAAAAATGTTTATAGGTAACTAGCTGTTCCCGCGCGCTTCGCTTCGCCTTTAAAAGTTTTCCCGTGGGAATTCCGGGATGAAAAGTAGCCTATGTTCTTTCTCAGGGTCTAGACCGTATGTATACCAAATTTCATTAAAATCCGTTCAGTAGTTTTGGCGTGAAAGAGTAACAGACAGACAGACAAACACAGTTACTTTCGCATTTATTTATTTATATAGCTGTTCCCGCGCGCTTCGCTTCGCCTTAAAAAGTTTTCCCGTGGGAATTCCGGGATAAAAAGTAGCCTATGTTCTTTCCCAGGGTCTAGACCGTATGTATACCAAATTTCATACAAATCCGTTCAGTAGTTTTGGCGTGAAAGAGTAACAGACAGACAGACAGACAGACAGACAGACAGACAGACACAGTTACTTTCGCATTTATAGTATTAGTTAGGATTAGGATGTAATGCAGTAACAATAAAAACTTACCCGCGATAAGATTTTGCATTAGGAAACATAATATTTGTTCTTTTTATAATTGAATTCTGCTGTTGTTGATGTTATAGGGAGGTTCGATTAAATTAATCTCTCCGCATGTTATCATACTGCCTCACATGATTAACTATTACAACAAAGGTATAAGACCGAGTTACCCTGATTGTGTGTATCGGGACCGCCCCGGCCGGGTCTCGCCGGGACCAACCGGTTGCCGTGTACCGTTGTCCGTGGCATTTCCTTTATGGGTCACAGACTCCGAACCCAAACTCACTGAATAAACCTCTTCTGTACGCACTCAATTTCGGATGACGACGTTACCTTAGATTCGTCTGATCGATAACAAATTTGGCTTCAGATTTAATTAACGGGGACAGTTGCCTTAAAAGGACCTCTTTAAGATCAGACAGCATGATAACAAATTCACAGTGACATTGAATACCAGAACCGTTTAATTTGTGTACTTCGTTTTGAAATTATATATTTTAACGACTCGGCAGTGCCTCGTGTGTGACGCAATTTGTCGAAAATAACTATTGCCAGCTTATCGTTCGTCTGTCTTGCTTACATTGGGTTCCTTTCATTATCGTGACATATGTTTCTTGTCCGTCCAGTCCAGCCGATCCTCCGTTGTTATGTAACCTCATCTCTACTTTTTGTCGAGTATACGCGCACTTGTTTTCATCTTTAAGTTTACTAAGTAGTACTCCTAGTCATGCGACCTACTAGTCGATGACTTTAATAAGTTTAGTTCAGGTAAACCGGAGTAATGCCGGAGTTTGTCATAATTGCAGTGTTCCGTTAGCGGTCATTGTCGCCATTGTGTCGAAACCTCTCGGGTCGGAGGTGGCTCGGCCTCTTCGCTCTTCATTCTCTCCTCGCTCACAGCCTTTGTTTTCATTTCACTCATTTAAATTCCACACAGCCATTAGCGATTTATTACCATCATTAACGACATTCCACATATTATTACGTTTATCACTTACATTATGTCTACTATTTACCTCTTCGACGAAACGACAATCTTCAGGTTTAACGACCGAGCGTATTCCGTATTTAGTTGGGATAGATGTTCATTCTTAATGCATCTGCGTGTACCGAAGTAGATGTTACTAATCCCTTGAAGCATGCGAGGCAGTGTGGCACTCCCTGCCCGGAATTCTAATGTTCGAGGTGCGTCAAGGACGGCGCTTAACATCATCTTGCTCCAACGTTTTTTTCTTTGACCTGTTCGGGGATCCTACCTCCCCCCCACTTCCGAATGTCCTCTAGATGTAAGGTGGTCTACTCACGCGCACGTTCCATTTTCAAATTTAAATTCCGAAGTCCGAACTCCTCTTTAACGTTGTAAATATGGCGGAGATCCGTTGCCGAATATGTTTGACACATTCGCAAATACTAAAATGGAGGTCTTTCAACAAGTGTTTCTTCTGCATTATGGGCTGTAGCGAATTTGAGTATTGGAGGCACGGAGTCAATGCTCTCTATATTGGACGAAATAAACATTTTGCAAGTGTAATTTGTTAAGGGGCTAATGACTAGAGTGCTTGTTATTTAAATGTACTTAGCTGATAGCAATTAAATAATGTGTTCTCGCATTTTGTTGCGAATTGTCGATATATTAACTAGGAACATGTTAAGTGTTTATAATGTTGAATACATTATAGATAATGATTCAATATGCCTAATACACGTTCCAAAATAGTTTTTAGCTTAACGAAAACAGGAAAACTGAAGTTTTTGTCACTTAGATATTAAATTAAGCTATTATTTGTTTTCAATTGTCCTGTTGGCTGACGAATGTGGTGCGCGATGACATTAGCGCATTTCCCGCTGGTTGTTGAACCCACTGCCATCGAGTGGGTGGCCCGATTATTAACTTGTCGATCGGTTTCTCCTTTGAGTTTACTTATCTGATTTTCTGTTTTGACAGCCATTGGTTTATATTTTGAGAGTTGAGATAAATTATTGCAACAAACAACCCACACTACGGTTTTAGAGGTGTAAAAGCTATAGATAACTAGCAAGTGAAAATTGTTAGCTGGAGAAAAATGGTCAATTCATAGAAAAGCTTTGTAGACGATGTGAATATCGCAGTACAAGCTGGTTATTTATGTGATTTATGTTAAGTGGTTTTAGAGCTTTGTTAGACAAGGTAAGCTAATAAAAATTGCTGTGCTGTATAATTGATTTGTAGAACTTCCATATTATGAAACAAGAGAGTCTCATATTATTTATTATCATATCGTCGTGATCTAGAATCTTGCGTTATCTTTGAATCTAGATATCCTATTGTGGCCTTTATTATGATCAGTTTTCCTTATCTCCGCTGCAACAGAGGTGGAGTTTACCTAAACCATCACGTAAGGCACGTAATAGTAATAACATGTTCTGGTTTATTATCGTGGGAATCTGATACAAAATATATGTCTTTGAGTAGCTTAGGTGGTTTTTATTGTTCGCTATGAGTATGCAATTATATCGGAAGCCAGTTTTCCTACGGGAAGTACGGAGTTTCTTTGAATTGGTGATACGCAATAATTATCCTCATGTTCTCGTACTATATCATAGTCCCATTCTCAATTAATTTCATTCTCTTCGAGTCCAAAATGTTCTAGTTCATCGAAGTATTTAATTTTGCAAGCAACGGTAAATGAAAACGCAATTCTAAACCAATCATCGTGATTACCAGTGCCAGGCACAATCCATTCAATATCGAAGTCCAAGAGCAACACAAAGCTGAGCTAAGAACTAAGAACCGTGACCTCAATCCTTAACGGCGCCGGCGAACCTACTAACACACACCCTACAAAGCATTCAATCCAATTTGTCCCTCAACCACACCACAGAAACAGATCCTAATGTAAAGGTACGAAAGACCAAGTTTATGATTTAGAGCTCGACGTAAGGGACAACGGTACGGTGAATGGTCTTATTACAAGTCGGCTAAGCAGCAAGTTCATACAACTGACTGACAGAAGAATTACAATAATTGCTCTCGGCGGATCTTTGTTCTAATCACTTATGCTTAGCGATTGATTGACTGCGATTGAGAAACAGAAATGTGGGTTTGTAATTTTGTATTATTGGCACAGCATTTAAATGATTAAGACCAACTTGATTTAACGTACAAAAACCATGTACAAAACAAGCTCTATTTCGTCTATGTAGGGAGTTCAGTTTCGATTATTAAAAAGTCAGTGCATCGACGAGCCGCGCCTGTCTCCATAACTTATGTGTTGCAAGTCCTGCCAGCTTGTGAACAGAGTTCTGAATATCTTATACAGTTGGTCGATAACTTACAATTTCGTCTTTAGTTTATAGGAATATCAAGGGAATATCAATAACAAAAAAAACCGCTTAAACTTATGAATTTAAATTCTGAAGATCTGTTTCTTTTCTCCTTGTTCTTAGGTAATTAAACATAGCTGTTTACTTTACATATTATACAGTGCAGTTTCATCTTTATGCAATGTGGATGCTTGACCATTGCCAACGTGTGGTTTTTACCAGCTCTTTGTTAAACTTATACAACCATCTTACAATAATGCTGTTATTACTAGTAGCTAATGCTTTTTGTATTCCATTGCTATAAAATGTCTAGGAGTTTCCTGGCTCTACTCTGTATCTGGCAATGTGCCACTATCAAACTCCTTGTAAGCTTTAAAGGATAGAGTTGGCTGTTTATTGCACTCATAAAAAATATTAATCCCTTGAAAGTATTTATACATATAAGCGTTCGTGAGCCGTCTTGTATCGATAAAAAAAGTTTATTTAAACGTTAACATTAGTATTTTTTTGCCTCAGATTTATTTATTTTTATTACTGTATCTTTTGATGGTGTATTGGTGGTTTCTTTGAATGTATCGTGACCCTCCTCCGTAGTGCGGCATCATCATTACCGTCGTCCAAGTCAATATTAAATGAATTCAAAACAAAAGGTTTTCAAATTATCTTTACTTAATACTTATTTTGTTTCAAACATGATAAATCCATTCTTCAATCTTTCATTTACATTTAAGAAATTAATAAAAAAAATATGGTAGAATATAGACCACAACTCGTCTTCAATAATAAGAGTGTATTTTTCGGGTAACGAATCAATCCAGAAATAGATGTTGACTAATTCTACATAAGTATATTAGCAATAATGGAAGTTCGTTAACTATGACTCATTCTATAACACATTTTGTGTGGATGATAAGCTTCAATTAAACATACTTATATATTTTCCTTCATTTGCTATTTTCATGTTAGAAATGAAATCATTATTTAGTGCAGCTAGTATGAAATGTTGCATGTTTAATACTAAAATGATTTTCCATCGTGTTCGAAATCCGGTGAAGAATGATGATGTCATTGTTCGATTATTTTTATCGTTTAATTGTTTTTGAGGTGAAAATGCAAATTAGTAGCTAATTGACCCCGTTTTAGTTGTCACGAAATGGCAGCTCTGCCACAAAGAAGTGCAATTTAGCACATTTGGCACATCTGATGCAAATTTTATACTTGTGGTTTTAAAAATGCGATAAAAATACGAGTTTTTATAAATATCTGTGAATAGTTAGCTTTTCATTAGCAAGGGCGTTAGGGGTCATTCAATTAGACCGTCGTCGCCGCAAAATATGTTGTTCTTTTTTATTATTATTTTGAAAAGCACATATCAATATGGATTTATAGACCACTCTCACACTTATTTATATGACTAAGCCCACCACCTGCACTGATGGATGAGGGGTGTAGAGACAAACTGTTATATCACTCGCTTCTTTAAAGGGGCCTACGTAATGAAGGTTGCACGCTTGCACGGGAAATGAAGCCTGTATTATTATTATTACGTAAAGTGAATTTTTCGCAGCAGAGTATCATTATTGGACGATGGTGCTAGCAATAAGGTATATATCTCTGATCAAAAACCTAAGGTAGCTGTGCTCATTAGTGAACTATAAACAGCTGAAGAAAGGGAGAGACATCAAACACCGCAGTTCACCGGGCAAACGAAAAAATAAGTGCAGAAAGTGCGACAAGTTGTAATTCAATCAGGCAATAAATCAAGTCATAGCTACTGGACTTGGCGCAAATGGAAATATACGACGACTACTACTAAATAGGTTATTGACAAGGTAAATTCGCATAACTATGATTCCACCCGTGAGTAGAACGTAGTGTGGGACACCCTCAGCTGGACAGCCAGTAGTGGGTAGCGGCGTGAGGAAATCTAAGGAAATCTGTGGTGTTACTACTCCATGTGTTGGCCCTTGAAGCTGATAAATCTGATGATAAATACAATTATACGTTTATATTTGCGTGGTAACAAGACATTGCGATTTGGCATTAAATAAATAATAGGCTGAACCAGAAATTACGGGAGTACGTAAGCAGTATTGGATTTGAAATGCTGAAAAATATGTAAATTCAACTAATACGCTTATTGCGAAATGTGACGAAGTCTACCAAAGATTCGTTCTAACATAAACATTGAAAAGATGGTTTTCGAAATCTTTTAAGGTTGTTCACCTACATACCGTTACTGACGTAATTAAAAGGTATATTGAATACTAGCTGTTCCCGCGTGCTTCACTTCGCCTTAAAAAGTTTTCCCGTGGGAATTCCGGGATAAAAAGTAGCCTATGTTTTTTCCCAGGGTCTATACCGTATGTATACCAAATTTCATTCAAATCCGTTCAGTAGTTTTGGCGTGAAAGAGTTACAGACAGACAGACACAGTTACTTTCGCATTTATAATATTAGTAAGGATGTAATGAAAACATTATGTTACCAACTTTTTTTACTTTTTTTCAGTATTTAGTCGGCAGTTGGTGAAGTCCACAGCATGAATAATTCTACAAGACTGTAACTCGAATTTGGGTCAGAGCATAAATTTTTGATTATTTCGTGGCGGACATACGTACCTACGTGCGTAGCTACGTCAGAAGGTTTTTATAATGGTGTCATGTTACTGCGAAAGGCTTCTTGGGTCGCATGAGTCAAATTCCAGTGAGCTGGATCGTTGACCCGGTGAATCATGGAATCTGTTTTTGCTGCGATGATCCTTCCCTTTTCTTTTTGCGGAAAGCTGAGCTATGCAGTTTACGCCCTGCTAACTCTTAGTCATCAGTGGTAGAAAGAGTGATCGTAATCCCTCTTAGATTCGATACTTTAGCTTGTAATATATGTGCTTGGTTTTAAGAATAAAGCGTGTACCTACTCCTGAGCTTGTAATATAATCGTTCTTGCAAATTGCATAATAAAATGTACTGTATCTAAAAAAACATAATCTTAATTAAATTAATTTAAATTCATCTAAGTCCCTACAAGAATTCAGAGACGTTGCGCCTTCAATTAAATCATTGTTGGAATTGTTGTGGAACAATAGGGTCAAATACCATTGATTTGACATTTGAAATGTCTCCTATGCGTGTGGTCTTCGCTCTGCCTTTCTAGATACTGCTATAGTTTTTTTTATTATTTTTCTGTCTACTCCAAATTTTAACACCTGCATGAATGTATGTACACTCACGAGCAAAGAAACAGTTCCACTTAGGTACAAAATGCAGACACCAAAAGGGACCTTATTATTTTAAACATATCATAGGGAATATGAACAAAATATTTACGTTTTTAGTTAATATTCTGATGCACCGTTAAATGTGCTTTAACATTGCAGAAGGTGTCATTAAGTTAGTATTTTACGTTTAGAAATAATTTGGTGATTTTCTAAATGGAACTTTTTCATTGCCCGTGAGTAATGATACTGCATATTTCAAAGTGTAGGATATTTTTCACTTTCATTTAGTGACTCATCTACAGCCTCTTAAACATTTATGATGACGATGATTACGAATTGGTTTCCAATGAGTCATTGACATCCTTGACCACTGCATCACTTTCAACAGTGATCCAGATTCAGTTGATTTTATGACGTCAATCATACTAGAATTTACCGTAGTAATAACTTTAATACAAAATCATAATAACATTATAATAGTAATAACTTTATTAAAAGAATCAGAAACATTGCACAAAATTAAAAACCAAATTCACAGACAACACCAACAGTGAACACTGTATTTTTATAGGATATCCATTTATTAGCATACTTACTGATAATGCAATTCCATCGTACAATACCTGAACCAATTGCTGTAAATAACAAAAACAATATAATAACTGTAATATCGGCAAAGTAATTGGCCATTATAACACTAGTCCTGTTTAATGAAGTCCTAGTGTCCTATTAGTCGGTTATAAAACTTGAAATTCTTCTCTATTGTCTCGCTCAATTTTCCGGTCTGCTGAGAAACCGGTTCCGATTTAGATATCCTCGACTGCAGTGCATGTGAGGAATAAACGGGATGGTTAAGAAAAGGGATAGGTGGCATTTATGTGACAAAGATAATAATATATAATACATATTTAAAGGAATTGTTTTGATCGCCTAAAATATCTAAAGAAAAGAATCCAAATTCCTCAAACAATTTAAACTAATTTGCAAAGGATAACACTAAAAGAGTGTTACAAAAAATAAATGTGAAAACTAAAACCAGTTAGTTTTTTGGCAAATTATTAAAAAAACACGATTGAGGTGACATTAACTGTACCGATAAATCAAGAAGATCTTAATTTGATTCTCGCCAGCTATTTGTTTAACAAGACAGGTTTCTTGGGACACCTATCTAACTTTTGAAACAGATTAAATATGTACTACAAAATGTAAATTACCTCTGGTTTGTACTTTACACTTTGTTCCACAATTTATCCTACACTACAACCTATTGCGTACGTCTACATTCTAATTAAAAGACACTGACTTGAAACCCCTACCGTGGAAAGTATTTTTGCCACAGTTAACATTAGATACTGATGATAAAATTACCAAAAAGCGTTTTAATATAAAACGGCCGTTGCCCGTATTGGCGACAGGTGTTGCCTGGGCAGGTGCGTCGGCCCCCGCACGAAGTGGCTCCAAGAGAATACTCAATTTAAACTTAGTTTAATTTCGGTGGCCATGCACCGTGGCAGTAGAATTTACGAGGGCGATACCGAAATGATCGGGAATAGAAAAAAGTACAAAGATATCATAATATTATTTACTTTTATTGTTTTTCAAAGTAGTCTCCGTGACATTCAATGCACTTTTTCATTCGATTAAACCAATCATTGAAACAGTAATTCCAGTCTGAAGTGGATACTGTCAAAACAGCTGATTTGTAAGCTTCGACCGCCTCTTCTGGGCCGCTAAACCGTTGACCACGTAGCATATCTTTAATTCTTGGGAATGTAAAATAATCATTGGGGCTCAGATCAGGGCTATACGGAGGATGGTCCATCAACGCCACGTTTTCCATATTTAAAAACGTTCTTGTTTTGCGAGCGGTATGAGAGCTTGCATTATCGTGGTGAAGGATTATACGACGATTCGGGTTAGTTTTACGAAGTTCTCTTACGACTTCCGGCAAACAAACTGTTGTGTACCAATCAGCAGTAACTGTCCTTTATTCTTGTAATGGAATCGTAGCCACATGGCCAGTTTTCGATACAAACGAAGCGACCATTTTTTTCGACACGCTGCGTGAGCGAATAACTTTTGTTGGCTTGACCTCACCTTCGAAGACCCAAACTGCCGATTGATGTTTTCTTTCGGGCTCATATGAATAAATCCACGATTCATCACCAGAGACGATATTATGTAGACAGCATTTGAACTGCCTCCATTGAACCGTTGCAGAGCAGATCGACACCAATTAACACGAGCCGACTTTTGTTCCTCGGTCAAACGGTGGGGCACCCAGCGCGAAACTAACTTCTTGACACCCAGTTCTTCATGTAAAATGGTTTGAATGGTTGTCATACCAATGCTGAGAGAAGCCCGAATCTGCTCGTATGTCACATGTCTATCTTCTTTTATTAACTGGCGTACAGCATCGATGTTATCTTGTGTTACCGCTGTTTTTGGCCGACCAGTAGAAGGGACTGTGGTAAGAGAGGAACGTCCACGGCGAAACTCAGAATACCAACGATATATAGTCGTTTTACTTGGTGCTTCAAGTTTATAAATAGAAACAAGCTCGGCGAGACATTGTTCTTGAGATAAACCTCGACGAAAGTTGTGAAAAATTATTGCACAGAAATGTTCCCGCGTAAGCTCCATTTTTTACACCGACTTGTCAAATTCAAATGGTCAATACTCTTTTATTTTTTACTTTTTTTAAAATTCGAAAATGGAATTATGTTTGAAAAAACACTACATTTGATACACCAAAAAGGTTTCACTCTAATTTATTCCTAAGTATTCTATTCCCAATCTTTTCGGTGTAGCCCTCGTAGTAAGGGTTTTTGTAATGAAAAAGTCATCCTGGCTACTACAAGTACAACTACTTGTAGTAGCCAGGATGACTTTTTCATTCTAAAGAAGTAAGTATTCTATTTAATACATCTATTGTTATTGTTATACATCGGCGACAACGGTTGCTCCAAGGTCTTTCTCTCGGTGTGGTCATCCGCCTTCCATCAAGACCCGCAAATAAACCATAGACCTATGACGTCACTGTCGAATAGTACGGGAAGCCATAGGGCCGGTTACATCAGTGATCTAATCTCCGTGATTCGAGATTACGACACCAGCCAACGCATTCGGCAAATAAACATTTGAGACCTTGGCGCAAAAATTAATTTTTTATTTTAAATGAAACTTCTTTCCACCAAAATAAAGAAAATGTAGGAGATTAAACTATGTATTTACTAATGTGCACACCCGCAGGGCCTCAAATGTTTGCTCGAATCTACATATACTGCTATTATCTTTATCAAATTAAAATAACACCAATAAATAAAATAAAATAGCCAAGATTATTTGAAGGCATGGGTATATTTTATAATACATAGATACTCGGGGACTAAAACACAGTACAGTATATTGATTTTCAACTAACTGTACTTGCATCTGTTACGCCAATTCTATGAATAGTTTTTAAACTGCCTCCATTTATCAGTATGGCTCTGAGCATATTGAAAAAGCCATTGTGCTAGCGCGGTTCTAAGAATATTGTATGTAATATCAATTGATTTCTATTTCTAGGAACATACGTAAGTATTATAAAGACATTTTGACTTACGTAATAACTTTAATTAGAATTTATTAACATGCGATGTCCTAAAATAGCAATTCATGTACGAAGTTCATATCAATTAGTTTGTGTTGCTTTTGACGCTCATTTTGCACTTAATCAAGTGGTTGCTCACAATCGAATGAGAGACAGCATCACTGATCGTATCGTAACCAACTTCATCCAACATATTGAAATGTGATTTGTGCTTTTCTCTGCAAAACTCTTTGTTTATGTAAATTTTAATTTACTTACCAAATTCAGTGTTAATTTTGCCATCATCATATATATTCGGATGTTCACACTGATCCATTACTCATAACTCATTATCATTAGGTCCATTAAGCTGATAGTTTTAATTAAATTAAAAAGTCCGATATAACAGAGAGTTTGTTTGGTTCGTTCAACCCTCGGACAGGATGTTCGTCTCGCCTATCGGTGCATCCGTGGTCTGCAATTGTATTTCCTATATGAAAAGTTCATTACCAGTTATTACAGGATTCATATGGGAATTTTCCAATGTAATAATTATATGATGATGATGATGTCCTCTTCGTCGTATCCGACAACAGCGACTCTTGCTACACTCTGTTATGTGCTCTTATGTGGCTGGCAAGTCCGAACTTCGTCTTGAACACCCTGTCACACTGAGCACAGTAGAGCTGTCCCATCCTGTTGTATGTATAGTTGTAGGAGGGCTTAGGGAAATGAAATGAAATGAAATGAAATGAAATGAAATGAAATGAAATGAAATGAAATGAAATGAAATGAAATCAAACTTATATGAAATTATATTGAATGCTTAGGAAACCCTGCGGTGCGATACCCAATTACACAAATACTGCTAAAGTCACCAACCACATCAACATACCATTAAAACTGTCTGAAAACGCGTTTAATCTTGATACATAGCTAATGAGACCTGTATACGGCGTTCAAAGTGTACACTATAACCATTCTGGGTGTTTTCTTTCTGGAACCCAGTCTCACCAATATTGACTCTTGCACATTTGTAGCTCTGGCAAATAAGGCGGTTGCTATATTTGATGGCTCGACTCCACCATTGTCACACATGACTCATACATAGACTATATGCTGGAATATGTATCATGTGGTCTGGGTAATATGAAATGTTTTCCAACAAAACTTAAATCGTATGTGTTCATGTGGGCGATAGATAAGGCTGCACACGATACCTCTACTACACAATTTCTGCTGTTTGAAAGGTATCCTAAACCGGTATACTTTTTTTTCTTTTATCAATATCGTTCTGAATCCGGAGTTGGAGCAAATGGAACCATTAACATAGTTGAAGTTCCGCAGACAGATAACATGTTTATGTGTTGACTTGATATTTTCCCCACAAAAAATATATCAAAATTCTTGTTAACCAGACACAAATTACACATAGGTGCTGTAAAACAAAGCTAAGTATTCAAAGTAGGTAGGTAGGTAATTGAGGTAGAGTTGTGATTTTTAGATGATTTTATACCAATTGCTAGCTGAAAACGCCGTAGCAAGAAAACGGACGGAGTGGCATCATGATGTATAGGAATCCGGAGATAAAGAAAGCGATAAAACGTCGAGTAAGGTAGCTCAGTAACGGTAGGAGAAGTTATGGATGGTTTTATAGGTAAGTGATTAAAAGCGTCGGCCTCGCGCGGCCTTGCGGTGCGTTTGAACAGTTGCGCGCGCGCAGGTCGCCGCGGTGACTCAGCGTGGCGCGGACGAGCAAACTGCCATTTAGATCTTTACCATACCTTCGTAATTACGGCACGCTATCCGAAGGTTTCTTAGAAAGCATGCTATGGAGGACTCTGTAGTGGTGTACCTCTAGGCAAAATGGTTTTTGTTGGTGTAGAATTGATAGGAACATAGGTAGTCCGCAATTTGAGAACCAAAGTAGAAATAAGGGATTCTGGATTCCTGAGTATCTGCATCAATTCTTCGCTAGCGTTAATGGAAATATTCAGAATTCTGATGTAAATGTATGGAGCTGTAAGGTGGATAGTTTTTTCATACAGATTTGACCACTAATTTGGTTGCTACAAGTAATAATAGTGACTTACTCAACTCTAACGATGTTTGTCTTCAATGAGCTCATAAAGACACGAGCTTCGAATTTTTTGTGCTCTTCACTTCAAGGCTACGCGTGTCCTACATGAAAATAGCAATTTTTGATGAATCGCAAGACAAAAATGTATTATGTAGGTATATCATAGTTTTGTGATTGTATAAATTCGTGTATTTATGGTGTTGGAAGCTCCAGCCGGGTATTTTCTAGAGAGAGGATATCTGTTTTCTCCTCCTATATTTTTAATTGAAGACAATAACCTCGTTACTCATATCATTTACCTCTTCGCTAATAGCCATCATCATAGCGTTGCGTTATTCATTATTCAAGTGGCGAAAAACCCAAAATTTCTCGGTAGTGCCGCCAAACCGCCATGTTGTAAGTACCAAGTACGTGCGGTGTATTGCGATGACTCACGCTCTGACTTCCACGACGACGTCTGTTGGATCACATGGTGCGTGCGTATGCGCAGGTTATGGGGAATGGTTGGATCATCTGTGTCTTTGTATAGATTTATGATGGTTTATAGAAGAGTCTGTATAGCCTTGCCAAGATATGATGGTTAGTACTGCGTTAAGTTTCACCTGGTTACCCATTTTAGGTCAAACTCAACCATATGCCAACATAAGTTTCCGTGTAAGCACAAATATTTCAAGAGATTTTCCTTGCGGCGCCAGCACAGAGTTAAGTCAACTTTATGGTCTATTAGCCGCTGCTATTTATTAGTACCTCCAATTGCGGAATGAGCCGTTTCAATAATGAATCGAAGTGGACAAATAAGGTTGGCGACTCGTGGAAACTGTGTCAATGTAGTTTTTGTACAGCGGTCCACCACCTGGCTATGGCTCATTTCAACATCGGACGGAGTGTGTCCACTCGCATTAATCATCCTTTCTTGTATGACGCCTTGACTTTTGAGATGGCGATTTGTCGCCTCTGACGGGAAAAATATGTACGACCTAATATAGATGCTATTTGAGATTTGAGTGTAGCTGTTATGTTCCATCAATGTAGTATTATTCACTGAAGAACTTCGATTGCGTAACGTAGAGCTTTAGGGCAAATGCAGTTCAAATTAAGTTTTGTATCTGAATTCAAATTGGTTTAGCATTCGCCGTTTGAGTAAACAACTCGTGATCTAAAACCTATTATGGCGGTATTAGGATTAGGAATATCACGACGAAATTCTCTTTAACTCAATTACTGTATTGATACAGTAGAAATAGTGGAAATGTGCAGTAATGGCCACAATATTCCAGATATTAAATCTTATTACCTAGTTACCAAGCACCAATAAACTTTATATTCCAAAGCAGTTCAATAATAGACCAAAACTTTGAAAAGGAGACCCTTCTATATTCTTTCCCATAAGTCTGATGTTCAAGTACAGTTTATTATACGTCACTCAGAGATGGCCCCTTGTCCGTCACTATTCAGAAACGAAACCTAAACGGTAATTTGATAAAATCTAACTGAACCAAACATAGAGTCTAGTTTTCGTAGGAACTCACTAATGGGGCGATCCAAAAAGGTTATCGTCAAGTTAAACGTGGGTGGCATAGGTACTCACTAACATTGTAACTATTTGATATGGAAATGTTTGACAAATACCGGCTCTAAGTATCTTTAATTGCGCTTTTATTCAAACCTAGCTCACCTAGTAATCGCACCAATTAATTGAACTCGAAGATAATTCGTAAAGAAGAATATGTAAATTTGTGACTTATTTGGAAGTGTATGTCAAATTCAAATGTAGATACATAATACTTCTTAAAAACTGTTTTTATAAAAGTAGGAACATCCAGAACGCTTTTCGTAGTTAGATGACACGAACAACACACACCCTGAACATGCGAGGCCAAATCTGTTTTAAAAACTATAAGGAAATATTATGGAGCAACTCCCGGTATTCGAACCCCCTTCGATGACACGCAATGAAATGAAAATATTGCTTAACATTTTATCCTTCTCTTTTTCCGAAAAGAAATACATACTAAATACATATAACTCCTGCAATATCTCCAGTAAAAATGCAGTGAAGAAATCTCAGCGGGTGTTTAGTCCGGCGAGACGATACGCCATTACAATATTGGAACATCGGAAGGCTGTATGAACGTGTTCTTGAATAACCTGAGCGGCCGGTGTGACGTCACGACGTGAGCCTCCCAGAACGGATCCAACCGGATTACCGGCGCTGGCCACTTGCGCCTCGTGGTATACTCCGAATCTTGGCTGTGAGAGAAATAAAATATGCTGTATGGTCGATTTGAAGACCTGTAGATGAACAGTTTTATTAAGGCTGGATCAATGGCCAATCAGTTTTCGATGGTGTTAATCATGCATCAATTTAGTACCTGGGTGACGTTTTCGGTCCCTTTTGGTTTCTTTAATTTCCATTAAAACAAGCATATTATTATTATTAATAACAATGCAACCGTATGTTGTAAAAGTAGACTACATTTTATCATTGTTTTCATCAGAAGAAAGTAATTCTTGAAAATTCCTAGTGAAAAGTGCAACCCACCAACATTCTACAACAGTGTTGCGAGACAAAAACGACATTACTTCATAATGTGATTTACTGAACGAGTTTCTTGCTCTCCCTCGTAACTCAAAGGAGAATGTCACGTTTTGTTATGTCTTGAGTCTTTACTTCAGCCTCTTCTTGAATTGTGCGAGCCTTGCACTCCTTCTTATGTAATCCTGGCCCTAGTGTATGTCTTGTATTATTTATAATAATTGCTGTTAGTTTCAGCTCAGATTTTATAAAACTAGGTCCCTTGCTATTGCAAAGACACTGATATTAGTTCTTTATTTTGTTATTTTTTACCTCTTTATTATTTAATTATTTTATTGCACGAATACACTATCCAAGACAAATAATGGATTATCCAAGACAGGACATTGCCACAAATATATTCTATCACGCTTATTAAGACCTCACAGATCTACTGCCTGAGATCCTTGACGATCTGCGTACGTGCTCCGGCGCATATTCCCGACTCTACATTATCACAGCGGCCGTAAATTGCATATTCTAATTAATATTTACAAACATAACGTCGTCCTCTACTACATATCGGCGGGTCAGACGGTTCTAATTGATTATGATTCGCTCTGCCCCCGCTATCAGCTGTTTATGGATATAAATTGCGTTATCGTTGTGTTGGCAGTTTGCGTTTGCTTTGATGTCGCCGCCGTGTGGGTAAACAGTGGAGGGCGCGAGTTGCGTAACATTGGCCGTGCAGGGCGTGTCTGGAGGGCTACTCTATACTGATGAGAAACGAACGAACGAGAGCTGTCGTGCGATCGGCACGTTTAATATAACTAGATAGAGTCGTGGCTCGCACAGCGGCGTTCCGAGACTTGATTTTGCGTCTTATAAAGTGACCTTCTGGGAGACGCTTGGCGCGTCCATCCGAGTCCGATGAAAGTTTGTAATTCGAGCTTTGCGCCTGTCGAAGTCTCCGTTGTGGCATTGTCTTGACGGTTTTGTGGATACAATGTAATTACACGAAATAAGTTCGGTGTAGATACAGGTCACCTTTCTTGGTTCCGTTAGATGAAATAAAAAAAAACTTTCCATCTAGTTGTCGGGTTGTGTCAGGGTAGTAAAATCTACATGACCACAGCTACCCTCTAAACACGTTAATCACGCGATAACTTTTGATTTTAAACATCATTGATGACAATGTCGATCGATACTAAGATAACTTCATTATACCTATCAGCTAACAACTTAAGGTACCAGGCAAGCAGAAGTATATAGCAAGCAAATATGGCGTTCGTTTTGCAAAAGAACAAGCACTTCCATACTTATGCGGATTTTAGATAGTTTTGGTTATTAAAGAGGATCTATTTCTTCGATCACCATTCAAGTAGCGACACAGAAAGGCCGGAATGTTAATCCAATTAAGCCTATTATGAGATATCTAGTTGAACCTTTCCGCAATAAAACAAGTAGTTAACTATGGTTTTATTGCCTCGCACAATCTATCCAATAAGAAAACAATCGTAAAATCTAGATCCGTAATTGTTTACTAATAATCTGCCTACTTGTGGTGACAGTTATCTAAGTACAGGGTGTTACAATAATCTTCATTATCCTTTTTCCTGTAGAAGGGTCGTCAGGGGTTATTTTTCAGTTGTCCTGTATTTTGTTGCCTATAGATATAACAATGGCAACATGCTGAAACAAACTTTGAATAAATACACCTAAAAGTATCTAGAGATATATGATATACTGTGGAGGTGCATATGTCGCAGGCATCTGGTTTAATCTCCTGTTTGATTGAACCGCTAGCCCGTTCATTGGATGACGCTACTCAGTTGAATGACTAAAGAACAACTCGTCAAGTGGTTGACTGTAACGTCCAACGTCTTGACTGAACGTTATTCAGCGAAGTCGTTAAATGGGATATACTCGTAGTATAGCAACTTTGTAATGTCTGGTTAGGATGAACATGACCAGACAAGAGTCAACAAAAATATATGTTACAAAGCTCTCATCTCACAAATTAACTAAACAATAACAATAAACGTACCTTGATATTGTTGTTCATAATTATCCAGTTTCAGCACATTTTTTCCTTTGGAACTATCCGCCGGCGGTGTAATAATAGGTAAATCCATGTTGTCACACTATTTTAACATAAATATCGCACTTTAAAGGTAATTTATTTGCAAAAAATAACAATACAAGTGCTTTTTGTGTCAGCTGTTCGCTGTTAGACGCCATATTTGTTTTATTCACCACCTGACTGATTTTAAGTCCGCTAACTAGTTGGACGTTTTGTGACGCTTGTACAATCAACGTTCGGCCTAGTCATACAACTGAATAGCGTCATCCAATGAACGGTCTAGCGGTTCAATCAAACAGGAGATTAAACCAGATGCCTGCGACACATACATTATTAGCTTCACTAAAGATACAGCGCAAACAAAACCAACAAACCGAACCTGGGGGGTCACTCTATACTGACGTAAAACTAAGTATCGGAGCGTTCCTACGCGTGCCACGACTCTATCTCGTTGTTATTAATCGTGCCGATTGCGCATCAGCTCTCGTTTGTTCGCTTTTCGTCAGTATAGAGTAACCCTCCTGCGCAAGAGCAATAAGAATAACTTCGCAATTTCTTCCTAACAGCGGATGTGATACGATTGTTGCGCGTGATTCACACTCTTGCGCAGCGCGAGGCGGATACGGAAGTGCTTGTTCTTTTGCAATACGAACGCCATATTTGCTTGCTATACATCTCTACCTTAAGTTATAATTCGATAGGTACAATTAAACTTAGTATCGATCGACATTATCATCGGTGGTATTTAAAATCGAATTGCGTGGTTAAGGATTGAGATTGGTAGCGAGTTTGGTGGTTTTCAGGATGAAATCTTTTGAATAATGTGTTAATACACAAAGTAAGTTCACATGATTCTTTATGGGCCATTGGTCATTAACAACCACCCCATTTTGTCAACACATCAATAAAGTCGAATTTGGGCGCATCAATAACTAGAAATTACACTAAACAAGACGGTGACATGTGGGTATCAGCACACAACTCATCGACTGTACTCTTTTTAAAATCTACTTTACATTTTGACCCTTATATTGAAAACTGTAAGGCCCACACATTGAAGAGTTTTTTAAACTTTGCGTCGGAGTTCGATTGAGTCCAGTTAAATGGGAATTTGATACGCACTACAATACTTAGGGTTGATAAAGATGGTGCTTTCATTTATTGGACGAGTTCTTTAGGGCTTAATTTGTTATGGTTCTTGTGTGGGGCAAATATATTTCAATATACTATTTAATGGTCAACGAGAGCTACAAAGCCAATGTAAAAGCGTTCTTGCAGGAGTTATTTAAAATACGGTATTAAAAATACTGTAGTTACTTATAAAATTTTAATCATGCTATAATATGATTTATCGGAACCTATCAAAAAGACCTAATATAAAAAGTAGTTTTTTAAATAACTCCTAGTTTCAAGGTTTAATTATTATTACTACGTCAAAAAATACATTATATCTCTCTCCCGGTTCCCGCAGACACAGATCATCTACACGAACAAACACTGTCTCCATTCTTTCTAACCCTCTCCCTCTCTCTCCCGCAGACATACTCGGGCCTTTTCTGCGTGGTGGTGAACCCTTACAAGAAGCTGCCGATCTACACGGAGAAGATCATGGAGCGGTACAAGGGCATCAAGAGACATGAGGTGCCTCCGCACGTGTTCGCCATCACGGATACTGCCTACCGCTCTATGCTGCAAGGTAATGTGGACAGAGGGAGAAGGAGCTAGAGTATGTCTCGTTTTTACACTGCTTTAGCCCTGCCTTAGATGCAGGAGGCCTTAGCACGTCTAGCCCGTAATGGCTGCAGGACATGCTGGACATGAGCCTCCTCCAATAATGAAGGGTTTTTACATAATCTCCCTCGACCCTCGGACCTCGGGACAGAAGCCCTGTGGCGCTATGGATATCACTGTCTATGGATAGTGATATCCATAGCGCCATTTGGTAAAATTACCCTGCTACAGGCCATCAGAGTTAGTGACTTCGATCATCAAGAGGCGTGAGGTCTCGCCACATGTGATCGATGTACTAGCTGTAATAGGGTATGGAATATTCTACAAAGTTTACAAGTACCTATATTAATTAAGATTTTCATATCTTTCATCAGCATTTATTTTAATGAAGTTGTGGCGTTTTAAAACACCCTATAAAACCAGCGCCACATTTGGTAATTCAAGATAATTACAACGCGCCATATTCTAATGCATATCCTTATTGGTGCCATATTGAACCACGTCGTATCTCTGTGGAAATTATTTACATCGATAACTTTAATTAGTTGACCTCTCTAGATTAATTAACCTACAGGCACTGGCCTTACAGAGAGTAATGGAAGAAAAAGTTACTCTTCGATTTTCAAATTCGGATCATAATAACGTTCCGAACCTAAATATTTCCATCAATGGAATCTGCGGTCAATGAGTTGAGAATATGGTTGGTTGTTGTTTATCGTGTCTCGTTTATCTTCCGTACATTGTGTTGTGTTTGGAAACAGCCGGCTGTGGGCGTTTCCGCCGGTACCTGTGACTTGTCATTAGTTCTGTGTAAGTACGAGACGCGATATCTCGAGATAGCACTCGGGCACCATGGGTTTAGGGTTGTGTAGAGGTGAATGTGTTGTTGGCCTTTTAGGATTGCCCCTCTGATAAGATCCTAAATAATTTATTTTAATAATATAGTCATGTCAGTTTGTATTTCTATTTAGCAACACTAACTTTACCTACTTAATTGTATTTAAGCTTTATTTCACTTGGTACAGACACTCTTCTTACTTGTGTATGCATAATCAATATTTCATGTTCTACTAAAATTATTTAAAACCTGCAGTTTTGGGACTAGGTACATTTTTGAAATATGGTTTGTGTTGTGTCTAAACTCTGTCCCATCCCTATTTCCTAGGCGATATCTCGTCGACATAGCGGGGCCATTTGTCTAATTGTCTCGTAATGGCCGCGATAGTGTTGCCTTGTAAACCTTTGCGGTTTGACGCATTCTCTCGTTTCAAGTCTAATGGCTTTTTACAACACGGAGACGGCAGAGGTGCGGCGTGTATGTCTGGTGTGACTAAAACGTAGCCGTAGCAACAAATGCATAATGTTTTCTTTAAGGATAGTGAATCTATCAACATATATTATGAAGTAGTGTAGAAAGGGTGGCGATGGTGGTGCAATCGTTAAATTATTTTATTAGCAAGTTGATAATACCTACAAATGAATATAGTAGGTATAGGTATATGCTCGTTTAAATTTTTCACCTTCTTTTCACTACCATAGTCATGTAAAAATGTAAATACTGTTTAATAGATATCTTATAGAGATAGAGTTCGAATCCAGCCTAGGGTAAACATTCGTGTGATGAGCACTTTTGTGGTCTATTTACTTTTGTGTCTTTTATGTGGATATAATAAATATCTGTCTATGTATTTTTCTACATTATATCAGCTGCCCGACACCCATATAACATGCTCTGCCTAGTTTATTACCGAAGCCGTGTGTGAAATGAGATGTCCCCACATATTTTTATTATTATTTTACTTAAAGACGTCTTGTAATGGTGTTCCAGACCGCGAGGACCAGTCGATCCTCTGCACAGGAGAGTCCGGCGCCGGCAAGACGGAGAACACCAAGAAGGTGATCCAGTACCTCGCGTACGTCGCCGCCTCCAAGCCCAAGGGATCTGCGGTAAGCGGTAGATGACTCCGTATTCTAAGGTTCAGACGACGTTGTTATGTGTATTATGAAAGAAGAAGAAGTCCGAATGTAGGTAGTTAGAAAATATGGAGAAATACATTTTTGCTTAATCGATCTTTCGAAATTTTAAAAATTATATTATTTAAAGTTTTTTCAGGAAAAAAATATACTTATAGTTTGTTATATATCGTCCTTAATAATAATAAATCATCATTCTCTTCTCTAACACAACTTTTCTATATCATTCCAATTTATAAGAAGATGCCGGGAAGTTTACTTTGTTGCTGCAACAAGTATTCCATTGCCGGCTAGATCAATTCCTACTGAAGCTCTTATGCCTACAACAACAAGGGCTAAATAACGTTCCATATAAAAAACTTAGTTGATTTAATTTGATAGGTCTAGATTTCCCCTCATCCAGACGCGGCGTTTTTAATTAGACTCTTCGCACTTCTAGTCTGTGAAATGACCATATCAGTAGTGTTAATATGGGTGTTCATTATTATTAGCCGGGTAATGATATGCCTGCACGGTAGCGGCGCGCCGTTTATGGCAACTGGCAGCGCGGTGAGGTAATGGCAAAAAGATATACGACCTCATTGGAATTAACCTCTTTGCTTTTTACTTATCTTGTTCTCTTTTTAAATATTGTCGGATGTTTGGCGGCAATTTTTAACATTTTGGGTATTTTGCATTTGTTTTGGGGAAAAGAAGTACAAATACTGTAGTAGTAGTTTTTTAACTGTAATATTACCGAATATGTATCATAATTATTTTTATATAACCTGATTCAGTCAGTAGTTAAACAGTTTTGTAAATAAGGCATTTTAGCTGTCGCTTTCTTAAAATATATTTTATACAATAATTTAATTTTTACATACTTAACTTTTTTTTCAAGCATGGATATTGGTTCGATTACCGCTTGCGGGTAAGAATAGTGCGTAGTGACTGCGCTGACAACGCGATGTCGCAACTGTCTGCTAGTCGCCATACAATAGTCATCAATTTATGTTTATTATCGCTTACATATACATAATTTAATTAAAAAACAATTATACTTACTAGTCGCGACCTAGTTCTTGATGCTAGTCCCTTCTTTATACCTACATTTATTATGTGTATGTGTTGGCTTGATTGTCACAATCATGTATGAGCTAGAGTTAGTTCATTCATTTGTGTAATTCAATTGTCTTGTATGTACATATTATATGTACCTATGCATCATTACATCAATATCAAAGTTAGTTAAAAAGCTTTCGATTCAAATAAATATATAATAAATATTGTAGGGAAGGTAGTTAGGTACTTCCCCTCTGGGAGACAGGCGTGAGCATGTATGTATATGTAGTTCTTTAGAGTTTAAACCTGGCGTTATTGACTCGTGCCTTTCTCAGACATCCTTCGCATTCCTAGCTCTCTTAATGCGCTATCGTTAAATTTACATAAAGCAAATATTGTTGACATTCGCACGGTGTTTGAAGATTCTCACATTCCTGTAATTTTCAGCCCTATTGTTCCGCTAGGTGAGTCACGTTTGAGCGAGTGCCTTCGGGGTGACTCACCCAAACAGTGAAGTCGGTAGTAGGGTAAACATATGTATAGTGATAAGTGTGATTATGTTATCTTTAGGTGTTCGATTTAGGTCTGTATAAGTCGGTATTTCCTTGGAATGTTTGTACAATTATTTTCAATGATCATCATTCAACTTCAAGTCCACCAACCCGCACTTGGCCAGCGTGGTGGACTAGGCCTAAACCCTTCCTTCATTGGAAGAAGACCCGTGCCCCAGCAGTGGGGACGTGATGGGTCGTGATGATGATCATTCAACTTTGGCTTTTACTTGTTAGATTTAAAAGTCGTACGGACAGAAAATAATTTAGTAGAATAGTTCATTTATTTTCTTGAAAATAGGTAGGTACTAAGATTTTAATACAATTTTAATTCTGCTATATTCTATGCACATTAATAATACATTTAAAAAAGTTTCAAGTGAAACTTCGCTAAAGTATGTCTTGTATATTTTAGTACGAAAAACTGAAAACCTAAACAAAATACAATTAATTAATTACTTCAGCAAATACATTAGGTACTTAAGATTTGGCATGAAACAAACATTACCCAATATTCACGTTCAGCAGTTTAGTCTAAACATTGCGAGGAGTTTTATCAAACCCGCTAGGGCCATTGTGCTGCATAATATTCTAATTAATCATACTAATGAGTAATACGTTAGGGAAATGTATTCTAAATTACGAATACATGTTTGAAGAGATCGTAATAGCCTATTTTGCATAGCTTTATTGGAATGCAATGGAATGACGTTCAGAAATAGCTTATTATTCTAAAAGAAATATTTAAGTTTCATTCATTTATTCCAGATATAAAATCCATAAATTGTTTAAATAATTTAATAATTGTTTATAATATGTTTTCACTTAGTTCGTAATGGACAACATTTCATTTTCTTTACCCTATATTTTTATTAGCTATTCGGAAAGGTTATAAAAAATTAGAGGACCCGTATTTTTTTATTTTGTATATACATGAATTTTTGCATGTTATTTTTAACTTTAAAGTTATTATTTTAAAACCGGAAGTGACATCACATATTAGGCTCAATTTTTTTTTGTCTATTGCCTTAGTCTCGAAAAAAAACATAAATGACACTGACAAGTGACATTTAAACTTTGTTTACATGCCAACCAACAAATGGGTCATTTTCAAATGACATTGATATTTCTGATGATACAAAGTAGGTACTTATCATGTAAAAAAATAAGCAGAAGCATTTTTTCAACTATGTAGGCGGTGGCATGCTCTGGGACATATTAAATAGAGGTCATCTCTTAATAAGTACTCACCATTTTATATGATAAGTTAAAAAAATAGTCAGAAAGTGTCAGAACAGAATTTATGAAAATGACCCAAATAAACAACAACGACTCGATAAAACGTCAACGTCAATCAAAAATTAAAGTGACAGTTACTTTGTTTTTAAATCTATAGGCTTTGATCATCAAAATGCATCGCACCTGATGCATGACGTCATCAGCACTTTTTTACTATTTTATGATTTTCTCGAAAATGATACATCCAAAAAATACAAAAACATTTTTTTTGTGGGCTTGAGAGCTAAATCTCGAAATGGTTTTCGATTTATAGCAGCTTTAGTTTTTTGAAATGTTGTCCATTGAAGCTAAGCTGTTGGTAATTAGTAATACAAAATGCGCATAGAACGTAAGCTAAGTTCTATAATAATATCATCTAGCATAGCTTTTTCAGTCATTAATTGAAATATAGAAATTGTTATAAGATTACAAATATAATTATAAAATTTTTGTACGTATCATCCTCATCAGCTAATATTTATATGATTGATTATAAGGAAGGAAGATTCTATAATGTACAGCCAGAATTTTTAATACAAATTACAAATAATTTTTCCTTTTGCACATAAATTATAATTTTTACACTATTCAATCACGAACCCACTTTATCTGCCTCCACTTTGAACCTACTACAAATCCTTTAAAAGCTGAAACACTTTTGTAATATATAATTTGTTTTTCATTTCTATTTCTCCTCTTCACTGCACCTGGTCTCCACTACGACATGACGTCACTCTGGCTGCCACAGGGTCCCACACCGGCGCTGATCATAGTAAGTTACTAGGGAAATATCTCGTTTGTACAACTTTGTCACAGTAACACGTAGCTCGGACATTTGGCTATACAAGTATACAACTCTGCCATCTGGTTCCAGGGGGTCACTCTATAGGGTTCCGCTCATCTGGCATAATCTTTATTGACCAAAACTCATTTCGCATAACTCGTATGGTCTAAACTTTTTTGGCCGAACCATCACTTTGCCAAGACTTATGTGGCATAAGGCTCGTTTCGTCTAAAACTCTTTAGGCACAATCTTTAAACACCTAAGTTTCGTTTGCTCAAATTTATGTTCGTCTATACCTATGTATAATCTTGTTTCTCGTAATGTTATCTTAATAAATAATATATTAAGTATGTAGTAAATGTACAAATTGTGGTATTTTTCTCCTACATCCCGAAAATCACGATATTGTATGATCAAAAAATCGAAAGTTAACGACCAATATAATTATTACAAACCCCATGAGATCGAAACCTAAAAATAGGTGCGACGACGAGCAAAGCGAGGATGAGCGTGTTAGGTGCACATGTTCATCAAAACCAAAGCGGAGCGCAGCGAAGCGGAGCGGAGCGTTTTCCAAACAGCGGAAACAATACAAGGCACCAGTTTGCGCTATGTAGGGAGACGCTCCGTCAAAGTTAAAGCCAAACGAATATTATTACTTTGTATAAACCTATGCCATAGCATTATTAGGCTATTCAAGATTTGACCATACCATTATTAGGCTAAACAATGTTATGCGAAATAACTTTTTACTAAACGAGATTTATGCCATACGATTTTCGGCGTAACGAGACTTTGACCAAACGTTACTATGCAATACGAGATTAGGCAAAAAAATCTTATGCCATAAAAGGTAGAACCCACTCTATATGATGAAAAACAAAGTTACGGGGCGGTGCTGCGCCAATTTCACGACAGCTCTCGTTCGTACGTGTTTCGTCAGTATAGAGTAACCCTCCAATCCTACGCAGATCATCTTGTCCTATGACTTCATGAACAATAAGTACGGTCGGGAAATCGCCCAGCCTTATATTTATGGATTTCCCCGATGGTACATTCATGATGGTCAATTGCAACCAATTTATGTACATAGTCCTCATTATAAACTTGCCATGCATTTTTGGAACTAAAAATGTACTTATTGTCATACATACCTCATACCCAATTACCCATTGCACTACCTAGTCACTAGAAATCCTAGCGCTAGAAAATATTTTTCATATCGTCTTAATTAATTTTGTAAACAAAAACATTTCATTCCACGCCTCCCGTAGAACACCGGTGGATTTGAGGTAAACCCGTACTACACAATCATGTATTATAGTCACCACATTTAAAAAATCATTTGAACTATTTTGGACCTTCCACACTGACTAACGGACAATTTATATGTGTATTGATGTATATCCAGCAAATCATAGAATAACATGCCTAGCGTTTTGCTAACAATAATTGCACAAAACAGATAGCAGGGTGCGTCCAAACTCGTTCAATTTTAAAGCGAGGGAACATGCAAAGTTGGCATAAAATGCCGCACTGATTTACAAATTGATGCATTTTAATTAGACTAATGCAGGGGGTGTGGGCCGCATTGTTGTTAGAATTACAAAGTGCAGGCGAAACCCAGTTTCATCATGTTATAAAGATGTAAATTTGGAATTTATGTTTTCATGAAGTCATCCTTTTGGTTGCTAGGCACTTTGCATGCCTCCTCCATAAAATGAATATTATTTTTATGGTAATAGTATTATTTTTTACTTTGTAAGTAGAGTTATTTTAATGACAATGATAATAATGACGACCGAATGGCGTAGTGGTTAGTGACCCTGACTACTGAACCGATGGTCCCGGGTTCGATTCCCGGCTGGGGCAGATATTTGTTTAAACACAGATATTTGTTCTCAGGTCTTGGATGTGCCCGTATAATGGCAATAGGCCCGCCCCCTATTACATTGGGACTAACATAACACTCTGGCGAAAAGTGGGTGCAGCAATGCACCTCTGCCTACCCCGCAAGGGAGTACATTAGTACAAGGCGTGAGTGCGTGTTTTTTTTTTTTTTTTGATAATAATATTGATTTTTTCAAATTTTAGGGTGAATTGGAACAGCAACTGCTGCAAGCCAACCCCATCTTGGAAGCCTTCGGTAACGCAAAAACCGTCAAAAACGACAACTCATCCCGATTTGTAAGTATTTTTACTTTAATCTTAATATAACATGTTAATCAGTAGCAGCCATATAATTATTGTTTATTTAAAAGCCATATATCGTTTACGTAACTACAACATATCAAATTTTGTATAATATTGGGCTAAGTAAGTATATCAAAAATATTTCATATCTTTTTTTTGAACATTCGCCGAATTCTTTCGACAGCGCTTCCGAAAGAGCTACAGTTTGGGAATCAGAAAGCAGAAGTTTCTGATTCCCAAACTGTAGCTCTTTGCCAACTAAAATTTACCTCCTAAAATTCCAGGGTAAATTCATCCGCATAAACTTCGACGCGTCCGGCTACATAGCTGGCGCGAACATCGAGACGTACCTGCTGGAGAAGTCTCGAGCCATCAGACAGGCCAAGGACGAGCGGACCTTCCACATCTTCTACCAGCTCCTGGCCGGCGCCACGCCCGAGCAGAAGGCCGAGTACATTATAGAGGATGCTAAGAGCTACCCGTTCCTGTCGAGTGGGGCTGTGCCGGTGCCAGGTGAATATCTATGGGTCTTACACCCAGTTGCAGAAACGTCCTTTAAGTTTTAAAAACATCATTAAACCTTAAAGTCCAATTAAGTCGTTGCAGAAAAGCACTTTAATGTGACGTTTTATGAGACTTTTAAAGGAGAATGGCGATTTCTCTATGGCGCCATGACCCAGAGCGGCCATTGATGAAACATACACTGGTGTGTAGTCCGTGACTACAGCATATACTGGTATTAATTTTATTATTATGAGGCATGGGAGAACGAAGATATAGGTGCTGAAAGATCAAGTCTTTCTACTGTACTAGATGTTACCCTCGAGTTAAAAATTGATTTTAAAAGTGTTCCCGTGGGAATTCCTGGATAAAAAGTATTTTATGTTACTTCGGGATAACGAGAACTTGAATAGAATGAAATAATTTTTGAAATTGGTCTCTTTATAAAAATAGGTTTCTGAGTGTGAAATGTGCAAAAATAATTATGATATTATTTGCATAAATAAAATCATGTAATACATTCTGTGATGCGCTATGTATTGGGAATCCCATGATTTAGATTATAAAACTTATTTGTGCTTGTACCATTCATCAAAACCTTAATTAACGAAAAAAAAATCTTTAATTAATTTACTTTTGAACCCTAATATCTCAAGAACCCCATGGTTTAGATTTTTTAAAATATTTTTCCCTGATAACAGTCATTTTTATCAATAACTTAAAATAGGTTTGGTTAGTGGCTGCTAACTTATGCAAAGCGGGTCAGGTTTCGCCATTCTTCTTTATCTAATGAAATGTCAAATTTACCCTAATGAAATGTCAATGTCGCACAGGGGTATAATCGTGACAGTTCTGACATTGCGAAAAAGAGACGCTTAGCTACATTAAGCGTAAGAAAGAAACGGTAAGCTGTAAATGTTTTTTGTCCTTTTTGCTGTGGCGCCTGTTTACGTCAGTTCTCTGTGCCAAACAATGAAACAAATGAAAAATCTGTGCCAAACAAAGGCTGACAGTTACAACAAAATTTTCTAAATGCTATTTATTTTTGATTTGCTAGTGATTTGTGGGTGTTTATTAAGTTTATTAGACTATTATCATCACTTAACGAGTGTGTGACATGGGTGGGTGGATTTTGTTCGGTTGTATAGAGCATATTGAACGAAAACACGATGGAATGATGGATGAGATATATTTTCACATGTAAGTAGATACTATCAAGTTTAACAAGCTTACATTCATCATAGTACTATCTATTGGCTCGATTTTAATATAAAACGATACTAATTTTAATACTGTAAGGTCTTTTAGTATCAGTTTTAAGTAAAAATTACGAGGTACCATATCATAACAAATCACATGGTGTTGCAAGTTATTGAAAATTTATTTTACCCACAAATATTATAGTATGCAAAGAAAATACTAGAAATTGTAACGGACTGGGGTTGGGTTTACAAATGGGGCGCACGAATTCGGTTTTTGTGAAGATTGTATTTTGTAGAAGTCATTCTCCTCTTTCAAATGAGGTGCCTCTCATTGTGAGGAAACGTTCGTTTCGTTTTTTTCTTCTATGTGTGATTTCTTCTGTATAATATAAAGTTTATTGTATTGATACGAAATGCGTGTTTCCTTTAAAAAAAACCCCATCACATATTTGGCCCACGATTATAATGCTCATGCTCATCCATTTATCTCTGCTTCATAGGTTTCCGACAGAAAAAAAAATATCAAGAAAATGGATAGACATTACCGGTTGCACAAATTGGGAACCAAAGAAACATACAAAAATTGTGTTCGGCACATTTTGAAGAGGATTGTTTCGACTGGACGAAGACAATGAATCATACAATCCACTCAGTTTGTGTATATTAAATAATTATATTAAAATCAAATAAGTATGAGTAAAGTTTTTTTTCTTATATCGTCGGTTGACAGGAAAAACTCACTAAGGCTGATTTTCCAATATTCAGATAAATGTTATCTGGGTAATACAAACATTGAGAAACATTGAGACGCAACAGCATCAAAATTATTTCCCAGCAAAATTTTTATCTGGCTATTGAAAAATTAGCCTTTAGTGTCTTTTTCCTATCAACCGACGATATACTCAAGTTTTGTTTTTGTTATTATGATAAGTTAAATTTCCCCATATTTAGGTTTAATTTTTTTGTCGGCAACATCTATGGTTTGAGTGAGAAAGAGAATAGTGCACACGGCGATTGCCAGTCTAGAGGTAGTAGGTCTATGCAATGTCGTTTTTTCTTCACTTTTGCGTTGCACAAAGCCACATTAGCCACTAAAGTGACTTTATTTTGACGTTTGGTCCCTTCAAATATACTTCAAATCTAATGAGCCAAAAAGCATCCATTATAACCAATTTTAAAATTATTTTCTTATAATAATTTATGTATTTGAAACTATTTCAATCAGTGTAGTGTCTTAAACAGAATTGTAATCGTTATTATAGCAGAGGAAAACATGTATGTGCTTGAATCGGAACCAATACACAAGTACTCATTCATTACCAAAATTTCGCAATCTATCTATGCAGTGCTATCTCTTTATAAATAAAAAACAGTATTTAAAAATTGTATTTTTAATGTTTAATATTACTACAATAGTAGGTAATTCATATTTATAACTATGATTGTTGAATAAAAGTTATCTATTCAATTCTCTGCGGGTTGTTAGTGCCTGCACCTCTGGCTCTCTGATGAAACCTGCCCAGCCTGCGTCTGCATATCCACAAAGCGGCTTTCCTGTACTTCTTCAATACGTAAGGCACTGGTCTTCCAGAGACTCTGGGTGTAGCAGCATCTAACATACCAGTTAAAACAGTAACGAATAACGCGTTTTCTTCCGCAGTTTATTTCAGGTCACACCTGCATTTTTCACTTGTTTATCTTCCAGTATCAGCATAATTTTGCAGTTATGTAGTTAAGTAGGTAACACAAAATTGTAATGGACAACATTTCATTTTCTTTACCCTATATTTTTATTACCTATTCGGAAAGTTTATAGAAAATTAGAGGACCCGTATTTTTTTATTTTGTATATACATAAATTTTTGCATGTTATTTTTAACTTTAAAGTTAATTATTTTAAAACCGGAAGTGGCGTCACATATTAGGCTCAATTTTTATTTTTGTCTATTGCCTTAGTCTCCAAAAAAAACATAAATGACACTGACAAGTGACATTTAAACTTTGTTTACATGCCAACCAACAAATGGGTCATTTTCAAATGACATTGATATTTATGAAGTACTTATCATGTAAAAAAATAAGCAGAAGCATTTTTCAGAAGTATTTTTTCAGCTGCGTAGGCGGTGGCATGCTCTGGGACACATTATATAGAGGTCATCTCTTAATACGTACTAACCAATTTATTTAAATAATAAATCCAATAATAAAATAATCCAACAGCAATCCAATAATCAACATGGAAAACTTAAAGGATCACTTTGATAAGTTTTTAGACGATGATACAAGACGAAGCTGCAGAGTTTGACGAGTCAGTGAAAGCCCATTTGGGAGATCTGCCTTGTTGTTCTGCCCCCCCCCCCAACAGTTTAGATCAGTTATGTCAGTCTCAGGCATGCTATACTCCTGATCTCGACCTGTTAGATAACGAGTCTTTAAGATCTACAAGTCCGTCCGTGGCTGATCCACTGGATGACGAAACTTACTCTCTAGTGGGAGATTTGGAAAGAGTGATACTCGGTCCAGAACAGACGGGGTGGGATGGGTCGGCTCGTGTCATCTGGACATCCCCAGGTCCCTACACAGATCCAGGAGAATTTAAACAAGCGAGAAATCTTATATCATCTGTCTTGAAGAATCTGGATCTAACTACATGTTGAATTATGGAAACACTGATGTCTTGTTCATTACTAGGGGAGACTCCTTGACATTACGTCCAAGGCGCAAAAGGTCTCCTCAGAGGGAGGTCACTGTCGACGAGGACACCCTAACATCACTCATAGCTCACTTCCGGCAAGGGATCAAGTTAGACGATCTCGATGAACCAAACAAGCATATGATAATATCCACTGCGACTCCCGGATTCAGCGAAAAGGAGATCAGACAGGCATTCAACTTGGGCCACGTTACGGTTCGGGCTGTGTCCGAATATATACTAAGGGGAAAGAATCGTTGGACCTATATTGCATCTGCTTACAATATAAAATGTCTTACATAAAAAAAATTGTCAGAAAGTGTCAGAACAGAATTTATGAAAATGACCCAAATAAACAACAACGTCACGATAAAACGTCAACGTCAATCAAAAATGAAAGTGACAGTTACTTTGTTTTTAAATCTATAGGCTTTGATCATCAAAATGCATCGCACCTGATGCATGACGTCATCAGCACTTTTTTACTATTTTATGATTTTCTCGAAAATGATACATCCAAAAAATACAAAAACATTTTTTTTGTGGCCTTTAGAGCTAAATCTCGAAATGGTTTTCGATTTATAACAGCTATAGTTTTTTGAAATGTTGTCCATTATAAAGAAAAACGATGCGGTGGTATTGTTTGTTTATTTTTATTTGTTGACATTTCATTTTGCGTTTTGTTATAGGTGAATCAAATCTCAGAATAATGTAGAATTTCTTTGATTATTGTAATTTTATGCCAAACTTTATGATTTTTGCATGATCAAAACGCATTCCTTCACTCACTTCTACTCCTTAGTTCATTCATTTCCTAATGAGCACAGAGTAGATATTTTTAACTGGTCATTACTTAAAGGAGAATTGTCTATGTCTAAAAAAGTTTTGTGCAACAACTTTAAAATAATGGAATCATTCGTCGTAATGACACTTTAGCAAAAGTGATATTTTAATGAAGCTTTCTGCAACTGGGTGTTAGCGCAATAAGTAGACAAATATACAGGGTTATTTGCAAGTAGACCTGATCCTTTCAGGAGGTGATAGAGGAAGGCATTTCCAGTCGATTATACCCTATAATGCATTATCCGAAACTTCTAAGATATTTAATATTTAAAGATTTTTTGAATTTTTGCCAAAATTTCATGTTAAAAACCGAAAATAAAAAAAACTAGCCATATTTCAATACTTTTTTTGTTAGTTTAGCATTAGTAACATCTTAATAAACTAATTAAAATAATCAAATGTGCATTGTTCGACTTAAATTAGACACAATACCTCAAAATAGATAAACATTTTTAAAAAATATTCAAAACCTAAAAACAAATAAGTTAAATTAAAAAAGAATTTCATATAACATTTTTTTGTGCACTTCAGCTTAAAAACATTGTTAACTTATAAGCTTTCAAATGGCATATTTCAATATCAAATCGATTTAGGTATCACCAAGATATGGCCAAAACAATCAGAGAAGGCGGAGAAAACTCAACAGGGGTTTCCATACTAAAGTGAACAGGACTGAAAACCATCACACTTTTTACCTTTAAATTGCGCTAATTTTGTTAGTTTTTCTGTTGAATTTTGTCCGCCTTCTCTGATTGTTTTGGCCATATCTTGGTGATACCTAAATCGATTTGATATTGAAATATCTCATTTGAAAGCTTATAAGTTGACAATGTTTTTAAGCTGAAGTGCACAAAAAATTGTTATATGAAATTCTTTTTTAATTGAACTTATTTGTTTTTAGGTTTTGAATATTTTTTAAAAATGTTTATCTATTTTGATGTATTGTGTCTAATTTAAGTTGAATAATGCACATTTGATTATTTTAATAAGTTTATTAAGATGTTAATAATTCAAAACAAACAAAAAAAGTATTGAAATATGGCTAGTTTTTTTTATTTTCGGTTTTAAACATGAAATTTAGGCAAAAATTCAAAAAATCTTTAAATATTAAATATCTTAAAAATGGTTAAGTTTCGGATAATGCATTATAGGGTATAATCGACTGGAAATGCCTTCCTCTATCACCTCCTGAAAGGATCAGGTCTACTTACCAATAACCCTGTATAAATATAAAGAGATTTTATGTGTTTTAAAATACCACATTTCAATAACACATGGTGTGACGAAAACTAGAGTGATTCTAGTTTTTGCTACTGAAGTGTAAGGATTATCCAGTCAGAATAGTCCCTGACTATCCTGGCTGCGCCGGACGTCATATAAAGTAGTAGTTGGTTCCCTAAAATTTGTGTCTGTTTTATCAACAACAAATAAAATAAAGTTAATAATAACAACCTTTTTCACCCAGGTATCGACGACGTGGCCGAGTTCCAGGCCACCATCAAGTCCATGAACATAATGGGCATGAACATCGAGGACTTCAACTCGATCTTCCGCATCGTGTCGGCCGTGCTGCTGTTCGGCTCCATGCAGTTCAAGCAGGAGCGCAACTCGGACCAGGCCACGCTGCCCGATAACACTGTTGCACAGAAGATTGCGCACTTGTTGGGTAAGAATATATGTTTTATGGGACTATTGACGGTGTTGCTCGGTGAAGCAGACGTGTGTAGTTATGAGCAACAACCAACGTTGTGTTAATAAAATGGAGCCGGATCTATTTCCGTCCTTCGGACCGGACGCTAGGACGCGAGTAAAAATATCTGCGTTAAAACACACCTGTCTCGGCAACCAAGCAGTAGTCAGTGTCGTGTCGTGTCGGCCGTGCTGCTGTTCGGCTCCATGCAGTTCAAGCAGGAGCGCAACTCGGACCAGGCCACGCTGCCCGATAATACTGTTGCGCAGAAGATTGCGCACTTGTTGGGTAAGATATATGTATAATGTTTATGCTATACGGGATTTAGATGAATAGATGGTGCAGCGGTAGTAAATACTCCCTTGTGAGGTACAATATGTTTGGAGTAATGTTGCTGCAATGCATATTCGGTGGACCTATTCATGTCAATTCGGACCGGACATTAAAAGATCGAGTAAAAATATCTACGTTTAAAATAAAAATATTGAGTGTGTTAAGATGAAGGTACCTACAAGATCAAGTCGAACTGGTTTTCAACTACACGTACCTAAAGCTAACACTAACTATAGGCAAAATAGTTTCTTTGTACGGGTGAGTAGACAGTTCAATGCTATGGCAAATGAGATTGACTTTTTTAACTGTAGTTTATTATCGTTGAAAAGAAATTTGGCATCGGAGTACTTTGGTTCCCAGACAAACGATTAGCTTTAGTATTCTTTATTAAAATAACAATATAAGTTCTTATTCTCACTGTTAGCGTAATTTAATTCTTGTAATTGCTTATTGCGTAGTTTTACGAAATGTGTAAATTAGACTTACCATAACTGTTTTTCTTTTTGTAATAATTTACTACCATATGCGAAAACTATTAAATGGCTCTTAGATGCATCATATAAATGTAAACTAGTTTAAGATAGCTGTAAGTTTTCCGAATACGATAAAATAAAATAAAATAAAATAAAAAATAAATATCCGTCGCGGCAATGTACCTAGTCAGAAACAGTCGATTCATAGTAATTTATTAAAAGGGATAAATATAATAAAATGTGATTATTCTGTTTGCAGGTCTCTCAGTAACCGAAATGACGAAGGCCTTCCTCAAGCCGCGCATCAAGGTCGGACGAGACTTCGTGACGAAAGCCCAGACCAAGGAACAGGTGGAATTCTCCGCCGAAGCCATCGGCAAGGCTTGCTACGAGCGCCTATTCCGCTGGCTGGTCAACCGCATCAACCGCTCTCTCGACCGCACCAAGAGGCAAGGAGCCTCGTTCATTGGCATCCTCGATATGGCAGGGTTCGAGATCTTCGAACTGAACTCCTTCGAACAACTCTGCATCAACTACACGAACGAAAAGCTGCAGCAACTGTTCAACCACACCATGTTTATACTCGAACAGGAGGAGTATCAGAGGGAGGGTATCGAGTGGAAGTTTATTGATTTCGGACTGGATCTGCAGCCGACAATCGACCTCATTGACAAGCCCATGGGTATCATGGCTTTGTTGGATGAGGAGTGCTGGTTCCCCAAAGCTACAGACAAAACCTTTGTGGAAAAGCTGGTGTCCGCCCATTCTGTTCACCCTAAGTTTATGAAGACAGACTTCCGTGGCGCGTCCGACTTCGCCATCATTCACTACGCGGGTAAAGTGGATTACTCAGCTGCTCAGTGGTTGATGAAGAACATGGACCCTCTGAACGAAAACGTGGTTTCGTTGCTCCAGTCCTCTCAGGATCCCTTCGTGTGCCACATCTGGAAGGACGCCGAGATCGTGGGCATGGCGCAGCAAGCCATGACCGACACGCAGTTCGGAGCGAGAACCCGCAAGGGAATGTTCAGAACCGTCTCCCAACTATACAAGGAGCAACTGACCAAGCTGATGGCAACTCTACGCAATACCAACCCCAACTTCGTCAGATGTATCATTCCTAACCACGAGAAGCGAGCGGGGAAAATCGAAGCGCCATTAGTGTTGGACCAGCTCCGTTGCAATGGTGTGCTTGAGGGCATCCGTATTTGCAGACAAGGGTTCCCCAACAGGATACCCTTCCAAGAGTTCAGACAGCGATACGAGCTCCTCACCCCCAACATCATCCCTAAAGGCTTCATGGATGGCAAGAAAGCCTGCGAGCAAATGATTGAGGCTTTGGAACTTGATCATAACTTGTACAGAGTCGGTCAGTCCAAGATTTTCTTCCGTGCCGGGGTGCTGGCCCACTTGGAAGAGGAGAGGGACTATAAGATCACGGATCTAATAGTGAACTTCCAGGCCTTCTGCCGAGGGTACATGGCCCGGAGGAACTACCAGAAGAGGCTGCAACAGCTCAACGCGATCCGGATCATACAGAGGAATTGCGCTGCGTACTTAAAGCTCAGGAATTGGCAGTGGTGGAGGTTGTATATAAAGGTGTGTAGAGCTTTATTTATATATATTTGATCATAGGTACTTACACAGTTATTCAGCGTCCCTCAATAATTTGATTGTAGTTTATCACCATTATCAGCCCATAATCGTCACTACTCGACATGGTCCACTCCCATAGAGCGCCAGAACCTTCTGACTATTCTTCACCCGGCCACTTCACTTGGAAGTCTTGGAAGACTTCACATGTGACTGTTTTCTTTTTGTTTATTCACAAAAGCTAGTTGTTAAATGTCTGATCATAACTATCATCATCATCACTGGCATCTACGCCTATTACAGACGATTTATTCATTGTCTGATACACTTTCTTTGGTAGCTGTAAGGTTACTAACACTACCATCTTCTCCCCAGGTGAAACCCCTGCTAGAAGTGACGAAGCAAGAAGAAAAACTAACCCAGAAGGAGGACGAGCTCCGGCAGATCCGGGACAAGCTGGACACGCAGATGAAGCGCTGCCAGGAGTACGAGCAGAAGTTCCAGCAGGCCAGCGCTGAGAAGACACAGCTTGCCGAGCAGCTGCAGGTGAATATAAGGCTGAAGACGTGTGTTTCAGGAACGCTCGTTTTCAGCGCCGTAGATGCTGATTGTTGCGTTTGCATTAGTGATACAAAATAGATACATGTGGACGGGATAAGGTTCATTGTAGACTGCAGATGAAGCGTTCCCAGCAGACACAGCTTGCTGAAAAGTTTCAGGTGAATATTGGACTGATTGCGGAGGAGGTTCATTTTCAACTGCAGAAGTTATGCAAAGCTAGGTGACTGCTTCTAAAGTTTGGTTCCCTCGATACGCTAATTTGCGGATGATCATGCACAGCTGACTACCACGGATGACAACGAAAACATGCAAACGGTCTGTGCTACAACGGGCGACAAGACTATGCGCGACATTCTGCGTAAATACTGTTTTACGATAAATTTTATTTACACTACATTTTTCTGTCCATTCTCATAATAAATGTATGTTTACCCCCAGGCGGAACTCGAACTGTGCGCCGAAGCAGAAGAAAGCCGCGCCCGCGCCGCCGCGCGCAAACAAGAGCTAGAAGAGTTGCTGCACGACCTCGAGGGGAGAATTGAAGAGGAGGAAGAGAGGTGTAACGCACTGCAGCAGGAGAAGAAGAGACTGCAGCTGAATATACAGGTGAGTCTAACAATATGAATACAGTATAAACGAAAAAAATATGATTTTACGTGTTGTGTAATTTGCCGGAAAATGGTTCTGACTCAGCATGTGCTATATGGAAATTTTATACAACGCCAGTAATTCTGCGAGAACCAGTGAGTAGGGTGATACATACGGTAATGTAACATAAAGTCGATTTGAGATCTAATCTAGCCATATGGCTAGTTCCTCTATATAAAGCATTCTTATGTAAAAATCTGTATCGGCAACCTAGTACTTCTCTAAATTATAACCTTATTTGTGACGCGATCACTTATAGACCCCACGTATAGCATTATCCATTCCACTATATTTATACTCCACAAACTGACCCCCTTTATCCCCCTTCCAGGACCTAGAAGAGCAGCTCGAAGAAGAGGAAGCAGCTCGCCAGAAGCTGCAGCTGGAGCGCGTGCAGTGCGACGCCAAGCTCAAGAAGTTAGAAGAAGACCTGGCCCTTAGTGAGGATACTAACCAAAAACTGGGGAAGGAGAAGAAGGTATGTGAAGCGGTTTTTATGGTTTTTGCTGCGTTTTTTTCGATATCGACGTAAATAAACGTTACTACTATATGGGTACTTATACTACGCTACTAATATATGGCGATTCGCAATAAATACAGCGCTGTTATTGTTGGAACGCGTATTATACGAGATTGACGTCGATAACAGACCCGCGGTCTAGGTACTTTGTTATAGATAGGTCATTGTCAGCCAGTGATCGTCCCCTGTTGGATATAGGATTCTTGAAAGAATTACCACAGCAAAGACCAATATATCTCGGAAATCCTCATATAACAATGCCGGCAGCCTGTCTGAAGCTTAGCGAGTCTTTTAAAGCGAGAAACTTTGAATATTTTTCTGCGTCTATATTATTCTGATTGTAGGGCGATTACTCTCTGTAATTTTCAGAATAATTCTAATACACGTACCTAATTTACCGTTCACTAAAATATTATCCACATTTTACAGATACTAGAAGAGCGTGCGAACGACCTCTCGCAAGCTCTAGCGGAGGAGGAAGAGAAGGCGAAGCACCTCAGCAAGCTCAAGGCCAAGCAGGAGGGCGCCATCGCCGAGCTAGAAGAGAAATTGCTCAAGGTAAGCGTTTATTACATTGGGCTAAGGAAGGCATAATGGTGAGGTGTACAGTTTTATGTCATGTCTTCTTTCATCCATATTTGGTGTCCAATCTGGTTTGTCATTTTGTCAAATTCATGAACAAAAAAGCACCTTTACTGTCGTGTTGCTTGTTCAGGCATCGGCATCACTTCTTTGACATATATCGGAAGCCACGCTGCTTCCACGACGCCAGTGGGCGTAGCGGCGGCACCAACTAGTAGTATTTACTCTATGGCGGGGATTTGTGCTTAATTCTCCGCCATAGAGTAAATAAACACTGCTCGCCCGCTGGCGTCGTGGACGCGGCCTAAGAGTTGGTTAGGAGGCTCATAATGGCTATACACAAATTCCCTATTACGTGTATGGGCGGTATATTAACTTGACCATCCCTTCCAGGACCACCAATTACGCCAAGAGGCGGACCGCTCCAAGCGCAAGCTGGAGACAGAGCTGCAGGACGTGCGCGAGCAGCTGGCCGAGCGCAGGGCGCAGCTCGACGAGCTGCAGACTGTACTCAGTAAGTGTTGTACTCACACCGGCAGCGGCAAGAGGGGATTGTACTCAGGAGGAGCTGCAGGACGTGCGCGAGCAGCTGGCCGAGCGCAGGGCGCAGCTCGACGAGCTGCAGACTGTACTCAGTAAGTGTTGTACTCACACCGGCAGCGGCAAGAGGCGGACCGCTCCAAGCGCAGATTGTACTCAGTAAGTGTTGTACTCACACCGGCAGCGGCAAGAGGCGGACCGCTCCAAGCGCAGATTGTACTCAGTAAGTGTTGTACTCACACCGGCAGCGGCAAGAGGCGGACCGCTTACTACCGCTGAGTACCGTTACTTAGGACCACCGGCTCCGAGAGGCAATTGTACTCAGGAGTAACTGCAAGAGCTAAAGTTGTACTAGTAAACTTCCCATGTGAAGATAAATGGACAAGAAAGAGTAGTCTGTGAATGTACACAATGTTCCATCTACTCGTTCGTTATGGGTTCTGTCAAGTCAGAGTATATTTAAAAAAAAAACTGTACTATATTCCGTCTTAGCTAATGTAAAATACATTCCTCTTATGTGCTAACAACCATCTCCCCTTCCAGCGAAACGCGAAGAAGAACTAGCCGCAGCCGTGGCTCGAGCCGACGAAGAAGGCGCATTACGTGCCGCCGCCCAGAAGGCCGCCCGAGAAGCCGAGTCCGCCCTGGCTGACGCCCACGAGGACTTAGAAGCCGAGAGGGCGGCTAGAACCAAGGCTGAGAAGCTGAAGAGGGATTTGAACGAGGAGTTGGAAGCGCTGAAGAGCGAGTTGTTGGACTCGCTGGATACTACTGCTGGTATGTTTTGTTTATATGATTAGGATTACATAGATTAGTTTGATAAGATATCTTTATTTATTACAGCTGTAAAGTGCTTTGGGTAAATCATTTTTAGATTGGTTTACTGTTCTTGCTGGCCTTAGCGTCCATGCAAAACGATTTATCAACTGTTTGTCATACTTATTATTTTATCCCTAAGACGCCTATATCATTTTGGCCATAACTAATATTATCCCTAATATGGATTTCACTCAAGGTCCGGAAGGTACACATCCGGAGGGGCGTCATCAAGACCGGACGGATTTTTAAATACATAGCTTTCCAGGGATGTCATATGGAATTCCGTGTATTAAACACGCTAGCGCCACGTAGTTAGGTCGCCGTCCCTCCCTGCTGCCTGCTTTTCAATACCTTCCAATCACTTACAACAAATGTATCCACTGTTCTAAAGCCCAACCTTAACTACAATTTCTCCCCACAGCCCAGCAAGAGCTCCGCTCCAAACGCGAACAAGAAGTCGCCGTCCTCAAACGAAGCATCGAAGAGGAAGCTGTCACACACGAGGCGGCGCTCACGGACCAGAGACACAAGCACTCGCAGGAGCTGCAGCAGCTCATGGAGCAGCACGAGCAGATCAAGAAGGCCAAGGCTGGTGAGTGCGAGCGAGACAGTGCTAGCTGGTAGCGGGGGGATAGAAGGAGATGCAGTAAAGAGGCCATAACTCTTGATGCTTTTTATAAAGGAGATGATAATTTTACAAAACCTCGACTTTTATTTTCCACAACAGCGCTCCCATATACCAACAGTAGGTGGGTTTTCAGGTTCACTTTGGATTTTTAAAGATTAACGTTATAGTAAAGAAGGTCAGGCATCAACAGGCCTCTTTGGTTTGCGTGTAAACCAGGAATAATCATTCCAAATTGAAAACTGACACTGACATTCGAAAATAGATTGTCAAACCTGTCAGCTGAGAAGCGCATTTTCTGTGCGCATTTTTGTCAGTTTACAAATATTTTGGAGTGAAAATTTATTATTAGTTTATATTTGTATCATGTAAATAAAAGCGGCATATTAAAAATGGCTGCTAACAAGCCTGAGCGGCGGCAGAAGTACGTGAAGTTTGGGCTGTCTAAAGACGATAGCTATAAGGTGGAGAATGCGAGCATCTTGCCCCCCTGCGATGGAGATGAGAGTAACTTCCACTCGGCAAGGGATTACTGGCAACATATGTGCGAGAATGAGCTCGGCCAACGCAACCAGGACTCGTCTATTATTTGTAAATATTACCTACAATTATTGGTAATCTTAGTTGAAATAATGCTTTTTCTGGAAGATACTTAGGTTTTCTAAGCTTATTTGCAGCTAGTAGGGGTAGTCTTTTATAACTGACTCGCTTAATTTTAATACGGTTGCCACTTTTATGCATAAAGCTGTCACAACTACTGCATCAACATACTTGAGAAATTAACGAATTTTTACCTGACCATGACCACCACTTGTATAATTCAATGACGACATATTGAATACCTGTAAAACTTATGGATGCAATAAATGATTGAGTATTGAGTAAATAATACAATCAATACACTAAATTTAACAACAAAATCTCCCTTCGCAGGCCTAGAGAAAGCGAAGCAGAGTCTGGAAGCGGAGAACGCGGACCTCGCCACAGAGCTGAAGAGCGCGGCGGCCGCCCGCGCCGACGGCGAGCGCCGCCGGAAGCAGGCTGAAGCACAGCTGGCGGAGATAGCGGCTAAGTTGCATGAGATTGAACGCTCTAAGTAAGTTGTTAACAGCGGCTACATTACAGGAATATGTATAAAGAAGCGTGAAAGACTACATTGACGTGGTTGAATTGGATATTGATGGTGAACTGCTGGTGCTGCCAAGTTATATGAGCTGTAGCAGTGCGATTAATAGCTATTTGATAGTGGTCAATTTTATATTTGTATTGTGTAATCATCTGTGCACTCTGCTTAAAATATTTAAAAAAGTCCGCTTATATACCCTCACTATACTAACATACCTTTCTACCGACAGAGTGGAGATCCAAGAGAAGTGCGTCCGTCTACAGAGCGAGGCCGAGACAGCTCTGCAACAACTTGAACAGGCGGAACTCAAGGCTTCTGCCGCGGGCAAGCAAGCCGGTACTATCGGCGCTCAACTCACCGAGGCTCAGGTGAATATCGCTAGTGGTTGTGGGTATTGCTGCGTGGGTATGGGGCGTTGGGTTGGAGGATGATGAAGAGGTAGCAATGAATGTTAGGTCGGGCTTCGCATGCACAAGAGGCGCAAGGCGCAAGTGAATATCGCTAGCGGCAGTAACTGTTACTGCGGGCTGATGCATAGTTGATGCACGGTCATCAATTATCTAAATAGCTTTACCTTTAAACGTATACCTATAACAAATAAACGTATATTTAAACAATCTACTAGTTTTTAAGATTACTCTTTACAAACGTTCATGTTATTCTTCTCAGGTATAAAATGTAACTATAACCTTATCATTTCTCTACAGGCCCTCCTAGAAGAAGAGACGAAACAGAAGCTAGCTCTCCAGACCAAGCTGCGTAATGTGGAGCAGCAGCTGGAGCAGGCCAAGGACCAGTTGGACGAGGAGGAGGAGGCCAAGGCCAACTTCGAGAAGCAGGTGAGGGGTGGGGATACTGTAGGATTCACGAGAGATGACCAGGAGGGGGCTAGCACGGGGCGCATTTAAGAAGTAACAAAAGTTCTCCATCGCGCTCCGTCTTGAGGTTGACGTTGAAACGAGAGCTGACCAAAATGGCTTGTAGTGTACAAGGAAGGAATGATAGGAGTCGGAGCGTGTTATTGACAAGCAATTGCGTTACGTTTAGAGAGACATGTGTGCAAGAGGACCTAAACATGCGTTCTGACTGGTCAATATAAAAAAATAACCTGTTATATATCCCTTGCGGCGTAAGCATACATGCTACACTCACTTTTCATCAATATTGTCCCGTAAAGTCTCATCCAACATCGGTAAACCTGCTCTGGCAGGGTTTTTACTTGCCCATTGTTATCCATATCGTAATCATGTTATATTACTATCCCCTTGGAAGACATTCACACTTTTCGAGTAGCTTAAACAACAACCCATCACCCCCAGGTGGTAGCCCTGACCCTGCAAGTGGCTGACGCCAAGAAGAAGGCGGAAGAAGAGGCGGAGGCGGCGGCGGCGTTGGAGGAGCAGCGCAAGAAGCTCAGCAAGGACATCGAGGCGCTGCACCGGCAGATCGACGAGCTGCAGCAGGCCAACGACAAGCTGGACAAGAGTGAGTACAGTGCAGGTGGCAGCCCTGACTCTACAAGAGTGAGTATAGTGCAGGTGGCAGCCCTGACTCTACAAGAGTGAGTATAGTGCAGGTGGCGGCCCTGACTCTACAAGAGTGAGTATAGTGCAGGTGGCAGCCCTGACTCTACAAGAGTGAGTATAGTGCAGGTGGCAGCCCTGACTCTACAAGAGTGAGTATAGTGCAGGTGGCAGCCCTGACTCTACAAGAGTGAGTATAGTGCAGGTGGCAGCCCTGACTCTACAAGAGTGAGTATAGTGCAGGTGGCGGCCCTGACTCTACAAGAGTGAGTATAGTGCAGGTGGCAGCCCTGACTCTACAAGAGTGAGTATAGTGCAGGTGGCAGCCCTGACTCTACAAGAGTGAGTATAGTGCAGGTGGCAGCCCTGACTCTACAAGAGTGAGTATAGTGCAGGTGGCGGCCCTGACTCTACAAGAGTGAGTATAGTGCAGGTGGCAGCCCTGACTCTACAAGAGTGAGTATAGTGCAGGTGGCAGCCCTGACTCTACAAGAGTGAGTATAGTGCAGGTGGCAGCCCTGACTCTACAAGAAGCTCAGCAAGGACATCGAGGCGCTGCACCGGCAGATCGACAAGCTGCAGCAGGCCAACGACAAGCTGGACAAGAGTGAGTATAGAACCCTTAGTGGCAACCCTAAGTGTGCAAGAAGAAGGCGGAGGCAGTGGCTGCTGGTAGCCCTAACTCTGCGTATAGTAACCGCAAGTGGCAGCCCTTAGGGGGGGGAAAGGGATTAGAAAGCTGAACAATTTTACTCAGAGTTCATAGTCTAACTAAAGACAAAGGTCTTTAATCATCAAGGTGATGTAAGTGATGATGACGTTTCAAACGTAGACACTGGCGGTTGGAATGATCAACTCCTTGCTACAAAAGCTTTGATCCAAAGGATCATACCAGAAATGAGGCAATTTATAAATTAACTAACTAACCTATGAAATGTGACCTATTCTCCAGGCAAAAAGAAGATCCAGGCGGAGCTGGAGGACACGAACATCGAGCTGGAGGCGCAGCGCGGGAAGGTCATGGAGCTCGAGAAGAAGCAGAAGAGCTTCGACAAGGTAACGTTGAGAGGCAGGCTATTCATGTAGATGTAGAGCCTGGCAAAAAGAGCAGGACATTTAAAAAGACCAATTTGTAAATTTTACCTTCACTCTTTATTATTGACTGATTGACTGATAGTTAAATAAATATAGAAAATACAGCATTAAGCCCACCTTTTGTGCATTTATTATATATTTGTGCAATAAAGAATTAAATAAATAAATAAATACCTATATAACATACCGTTTCATGATCTCTTATTATTCGGTTTATGGTTAACTTAGCAAAGCGTCAACTGAAAGTTTCTTGTGGAATATGTAATTTAATTTGTGATCAACCAATATTTATCAAAAAAATATATTCAGTATGCTTAGATTGCTTAGAATCTAATCTTATTATTGATTCCGTTTAAGTTTACCCTCAGCATATCACCCCTATCGTAATAAAATAACAAATCGCTACACCAACCTTTTATCACGTTTTCCATATTATTTTGTTAACTTATAACTTTGTTCAGGTTGTTGCGGAAGAGCGGGCAGTAGCTGAGCGGTACGCAGCCGAACGAGACCAGGCGGAGCGCGAGGCGAGGGAGAAGGAGACTCGCGTGCTCTCACTCACTCGCGAGCTGGACGACGCCGCCGAGAAGGTAAAACTACTCTTATATAATATGTTTATACATAACTTACTCGCAATAGTAAATGGGCTGAAGAATGGGCGGTGGTAGAGTGGAGCGCGACCAGGCGGAGCGCGAGGCGAGGGAGAAGGAGACTCGCGTGCTCTCGCTCACTCACGAGCTCTCGCTCACTCGCGAGCTGGACGACGCCGCCGAGAAGGTAACATTACTTTTACAATTTTATACACAAGATTACCTTTTTAGGTGTCGATCTTAAGGCGAGAAGAAGGACTGAACGACGGCACAGCGTAGATAAAATAGCGTTGTAATAGCATTAAATTAAGCTTTGATTACATAATACTTTCACCTTATAGTTTTAATGGACAGGATACTAAAGCAATTATTGATAAACCCCTCCAGTTTTCATAAGACCACGCTTTGTGTTCCATGATAATGCAGGGCATAATACTATTCTAGCTATTCTTAAATACATGAATATGACTAAACTACAAAAAATCTCTCCTCAACAGATCGAAGAACTAGAACGCAGCAAACGCCTCCTCCAATCAGAGCTGGACGAGCTCGCCAACACGCAAGGCACCGCCGACAAGAACGTCCACGAGTTAGAGAAAGCAAAGAGGGCGCTAGAGTCGCAACTGGCGGAACTGAAGGCGCAGAATGAGGAGATTGAAGACGATCTGCAGTTGACTGAAGACGCCAAGTTGAGGTTGGAGGTTAACATGCAGGCGATGCGCGCGCAGTTTGAGAGGGATCTGCAGGTTTGTGTGTTTGGTTTTTATTGAAGTGAGTTGAAATTGTACGAATGTGTTCGTGCTGGATTGAGCGATTATTAAGTTTTTTATTTTTGAGGTTACCTGCTGTGAGCGCTATAGGTTACGTCTTATCAAAATCAGTACGGAAAATATGTTTTTTTAATTGTGTATGTAGAGAAAAATACAGTTTATTTTGTGAAATTTGTTGTTTTAACTATGTTTACGTTAGCAAATGATTAGTAAACTCACATTCATCATCATCATCACGACCCATTACGTCCCCACTGCTGGGGCACGGGTCTCCTTCCAATGAAGGAAGGGTTTAGGCCTAGTCCACCACGCTGGCCAAGTGCGGGTTGGTGGACCCCAACACAAGCAAGCTTGTGCTGAGAGAGTTGTCGGGTAAGTGGGCAACCCGACTGTCAGATGTTTTCAAGCCGCCCGAAGGCCTCTGACTAGGCTTAACGACTGCTGCCGAAGCAGCAACCGGGACCCACGGCTTAACGTGCCGTCCGAAGCACGGAAGCGTCCAGAAAAGCACCACTTGAAGTAAACTCACATAATTATGAGTAAATATCGTTTAGCCCACATAAATCACGCCTATAAGGCTCCTAAATACCCAATCCCAATTTCCCAGGCTAAAGAAGAGCAAGGCGAGGAGAAGCGGCGCGGCATAGTCAAGCAACTTCGCGACTTAGAAGCGGAGTTAGAAGAGGAGAGGAAGCAGCGCGCCGCCGCCGTCGCGCTGCGCAAGAAGATGGAGGCCGAGCTGAAGGATGATGAGCAAGCACTGCATCTAGCCAACAAGGTATGTGTGCCATATAGCCTGGATATAGTACAGTAAGGTGCAGATAAACCTGACCCCCTCAGAAGCATTGTTAGTATGAGAGGGGGGTCAGGTTTCTTTGCACCTGACCGTACATAAATATAAGCACCGTCGCGCTGCGCAAGAAGATGGAGGCCGAGCTGAAGGACGACGAGCAAGCACTGCATCTGGCTAACAAGGCATGTGCTCTACAGGGTGATGCAAAAAGGGTATACTAAGCTGAAAGAGGGTGACTCAGAGGGTCATTCTGAATAACTTTTGTTCTAAGAGTTTTGGAAATTCACGAATATACCGTTTCCTTTCTTAAATAGGGCCTTTAGTGACCAACAACAGAACAAACGGATTTACTAGGTGAAGCCATAATATACACGACCAGTATGTGACATTTGAAATATACTATGCCCAAGTTTTCTGGTGGTGGATGTTGATAAATTTGATAATAAACAAGTTTTCCATATGCATGTACCGTCAGCTGCAGAATGCATAAGTAGATTTACACTTTTGCACTTTGTTAAACAAAGAAACTGTCAATGTTTGCATGAATAGGAGTAATTTAGTGTGACAAGATACAAAAACGGCTGTATTTGATGTCCCCATTTTTTTACATTCTATCCGTCGTACCTATATCTAACAATTATCTCCATCTCTCTTTATTTCAGGTGAAAGAAGACGCGCTGAAGCAAGTGAAGAAGCTGCAGCTGCAGCTCAAAGAGTCTCTTCGCGAGGGCGAGGAGGCGCGCGCCGCCCGCGACGAGGCCGCCGCCACCGCAAGAGACGCCGAGCGTCGCGTTAAGGTAACATTCATCATCATCATCAACCCCCGTACATTGGTTGCAGAATGACCGCTTCACAAATTCTTCTAATCGAACACCCGGGAGGGCTACTCTGTAATGTCGAAAAACGAACGAACGAGAGTATCGTTCGCGCAGTAGCTCTCGGAATCTTAGTTTTTCGTCGTACAAAGTGAACCCCCCCTAGAGAGTGTATATATGCCACTCCCAAGAGGCACCATGAAGTTTAATCAAAATTGTAACCTTGTGCATGTGATTTGTACGACACAGGTTCACCTAGTGTAAGGATCAAATAATAATAGTTATCTTTTGGACAAGAACGTACTAGATATAACAAGAACATATGTTTTTTTAGTTGCCTTCAATTTATAATGTAAATGTATTCCTCTCCCACGACACTTCCGAACTCTAAGAGTTTGTAAAAAAAAAACGTTCATGAATGTTTTTTTTTACATTTACAGGTTCTGGAGGCAGAAGCGATGCAGCAGGCCGAGGAGCTGTCCGCGAGCGAGCGCGCGCGGCGCCAGGCCGAGGCGGAGCGCGACGAGCTGCTGGACGAGGTCAACAACACCAGCAGCAAGGTAAGATATTCTATTCTCTGTGGGGCGAAGTACCTGGAGAGTTACTGTAAACTGACGAAAATCGAACGAAAGAGAGGTTTCGTGTAATCGGCACATTTATTACAATGAGATAGAGTCGTGGCTGGCGCAGCAGCGCCAAAAAACTTCGTTTTTCGTCATATAGAGTGACCCCTCTGCACCTGGCTCTCTCGAATGGAACCTTTGTGCATATCCTCTGGAGCGACGCAGCGGGGAGGGGGGTCTGTCACACTGGAGCCAGTCCTCGCAGGTCCTGGAAGCAGAAGCGATGCAGCAAGCCGAGGAGCTGTCCGCGAGCGAGCGCGCGGCGCCAGGCCGAGGCGGAGCGCGACGAGCTGCTCGACGAGGTCAACAACACCAGCAGCAAGGTATAGATACTTATTTTATAGGGGAGGGCAACCAGTGCCTTTTCGCCATTGCCATTCCCTTCACGCCATTCCCTAAAAGATCTAGGTTCCAAGCATAAACACGCGAGTCCCCAGCTACTGCAGCTAGGCCGACGACGTCAATAACACCAGCAGCAAGGTATAGTTATTTGCAACCAGTGCCTATTCGTCACTGCGAGCTAAAGGATATTGTGACTTTCCTTGCCGAGTCAAAACTCATTCTCCAGGTCCAGGTAAACTTTTGAGGCGGTTTTAAACAGCATGCATTCCGCAAGTAATAAGGCTCCCTTTTGTTCTATTTCTGTAAAATTGCTGAATGAAGAATATTGTTTTGTAATACTTACCTATGTATATGCAACTTGGTGTACTAAAATAACGTTACATTTCAGGGCACCCTCCTCATCGACGAGAAGAAGCGTCTGGAGGCGCGGATAGCGGCGCTGGAGGAGGACCTGGACGAGGAGCAGTCCAACAACGAGATCCTCAACGACCGGCTCAGGAAGTCACAGGTAACGTGACAAGCGGCTTATGGCGAAGGGGATGGGTTAGGAGGCGCAGATGCAAGGTTATCTCTCACGCGCCACATTGGCCATCGATTCGGGTGGATGAGTGAGCGGGATAGATGATTATCATGATAAGATTTTATCGATGACTATCTAAGTAAGATACAGTCTTTTAGGGTCCGTACGCTAAATAGCGAATAGGTGGCTCGCAACACGGTGTAGTCACGCTCTCTCCTATAGGACACCTATCAGTGCGAGACGCGTTTGCAATACGACGTACGCTCAGTTCCATACTCTGGACTAATGTAATTTGTCAAAGTATTAAACCATCAATATTTTCATAGCAGTTTTGAGAGCTTCAAAAGAAAAAAAATGGTATTGGTACTGATGAAGCGGACAATTTTTTTTGTTTTATTCATCACACTATAATACCTCATTTCCCTCCCCACAGAACCAAATCGACCAGCTCACCATGGAGCTGGGCACGGAGAAGTCGGGCACGCAGAAGCTGGAGAGCGGCAAGCTGGTGCTGGAGCGCCAGAACAAGGAGCTCAAGGCCAAGCTGGCCGAGCTGGAGACCGCCACCAGGACGAAGACCAAGGTATGTGGCTACAGAACAGATTAATGAATAGTAATCCTTCAGGGGCACCTGTCCACTTTCCTATTTCGGAGTATGTCTCTCGGACATTTCCGATATTGAAAGAGTGACATGGGTCATAGTAAGGACCAATAGCAATGCATCAATAAATTACGTGGAATAATATCAACGCAGAAAAACTATTTCACTAATTTTGTAATATTTTGCTACATTTACCCTCTGTTGTATGTGGAAGTGACATTTGAAAGTATTAGGAGTAAGAGGATTCAGACGGTTTTTATAAAGCGCGTAATGTAGAACGCATTTAAGCGCGTAGTCTAAAACGACCGTATACGCGATGAAAAATACGCCAGTTTGAAACCGCTCTTAGTGACCTATTCATCTACAGATGTTGCAAAAAGTGGTATGATATACTGAAAGTCGTTTACTCAGTGCCTTATTTTGAACTAAGATACTCGCCTTTGACTAAAAATTACGGTTTTCAAAAGCCATAAATATATACATAATTTACCAATGTAAAATCGACCATACCCCACTTTTACTTACAGAGCATGATAACATCGCTCGAGCTGAAGGTGGCCAACCTCGAGGAGCAACTAGAAGCGGAGTCCCGCGAGCGCCTCGCGCAGCAGAAGGCCAACCGCAAGATGGACAAGAAGATGAAGGAGCTGGCGCTGCAGCTGGATGAAGAGCGGCGTCATGCCGACCAGTACAAGGAACAGATTGAGAAGGTGAGGGGCTGATTGGTGTCTGACCGGATAATAGTAATAAGCGCGGCGATGATTGGTTAATGGCCGGCCAATCGTAACGCGCGAATGCCGCGAATGAAGACATCCGTTCAAGGCGTAAGCACTCCAGCTAGGTAGGTAGGAAAGGCTTCTGCGTTACGATTGGTCACTTGCTTTTTAAATGCGGCCAATGGCAAAGCGTGAACCGACACGCGGGTGTCTTCGAATGTTCTGCTATTCACTGAAGCTATGTATTAGATTGAGCTCAGGAGTAGGCACACTGCAAGATGGACAAGAAGATGAAGGAACTGGCGCTGCAGCTGGATGAGGAGCGGCGCCATGCCGACCAGTACAAGGAACAGATTGAGAAGGTGAGGGGTTCGAAGTGATGATTGGTCGATGGCCGGCCAATCATAATAAGCGCGGCGATGTTTGGTCAATGGCCGGCCAATCGTAACGAGCGAATGCCGCGCTATGTGTAGGGAAAATTAAGAGATCCCTTCAACGAGTAAGCGCTCCAGCTCGGTAGGAAAGGCCTTTCTGCGTTACGATTGGTCACTTGCTTTTTCAATGCAGCCGGTAAAGCGTGAACCGACGCGTGAATGGCTGAATGAAAAGGGTGCGCCAGACGTGTATAAAGTACAGTTTATACGTCATTCGTTAAGGGTCCTTTTGTGTACCCTCGTGTATAGATATTAGGATGAAGCTAAATATCATGTCTACTGCCTCATTCAGATCGTATAAGTAACTTTAATTCCCTCCCACAGATGAACAACCGCGTGAAAGCGCTCAAGCGTCAGCTGGACGAGGTGGAGGAGGAGGTGCAGCGCGAGAAGGTCGGCAAGAGGAAGGCGCAGCGCGAGCTGGAGGACATCCTCGAGACGCACGAGACCCTGTCGCGGGAGTGCACCAACCTGAGGAACAAGCTCAGGTGAGGATAGACATTTGCCCTGAAAAACTGTCAAAACCGCCTCAGTTTTTTGCGATCCGACGTCGCAAAAAACTCGATCGCAGTTTAGTATAGAAGCCCTAAATGCTTGTAGGTCAAAGGGTAGGCGTACATGTTTTGTGTGCTGTTGTAGGCTAACTGTGATGACACTGAGCGCACTTTTAGCAGGAGTGACCATACTGTATGGTAGTCTCTTGATTATCGTTCTCGTGCGTTGACGTACGAACGCGTTGCGTACGCGTCCACTGGTATAGTTTATAGTTGCTTAAGATGCGCCATTTTACATAAGTTCATATATACCTTTGACAATCGTCCTCTTTGGTTCTCATTTACCCTTATTAACCTTTCCTATGCCGAACGGCCGCGCACACATGTAACTGCCGTCTGCCGGCGCTTTTTGACAGAAGAGAGCGCCCGCGCGGGAATCACATTTATATGAATATTTGGGTATTATTGTTTGGTACTCAATAATGTATCGATTGTAATTTATTGTCAGATAGCTAATGAACGTGTTACAATGAATTTTATTGGTTATAATTGTTTTATTTGATTTCTATGGGTCATTGATTACAGATTTTTGCTTGAAACTGCACCCATCACAGAAAAATACCTCTATTTCAATATAATTATAGTTTCAATCCAGGTTTTTTTATATTTATTACTTGGAGAGATTATATAGCTATCAACTGATATCAATAAAATATGAACTCTAGAGTAAATAGATTCATAATTTACATTTTGAAAACTGATCATAATTTGCTTTATTTCAAAAGACTCCATTTTCTGTACATGTGCATGTGTGCGTGACAAGAGCTTGCTCCAGTGCGCCGTGTGACAGATCTGTCCCAAATCAAGGGTGTTCACTTTTGATGAAGTAAAACATGAATGATAATATTTTTATAATGTTTCGTATTTTAGCGTACTAAATTATAAAAACTTAAAAGTAAGTTACTTACTGCATCATATTTAGTTATTTGTTAACCTACTTTTCACAAATATGATACTATAAATATATACATATATAAACACATATATTTATTTATATAAATAGGACAGGTGATCACCCTCTCAGACTCATCTACACATCGATATCATTCTAAAGAGCCTAAACTTCACGTTCACTAGACCGATGATCCTAAAAAATAAAACACGCTGTATAACAACCCAACGCGCTTCGTGTACATACACGAGCGGCGGCCATTTTGTTTGCGTATGTGTGTGTGTGTGAATTTTGGATGCACCTTGATAAATATAGATATTCTCTAATATTTTGGCTATTTATTGAATAAACTGATATAAATATGTATTATCAATAAAATTATCTTTATAAATGAAATAAATTATTTATTGATGTTTTTACATAAAAGACTAGAAAACAGTTTTGAAAGTTACGCACCCTTCAGGCAATAATTCGGTACAATTTTAGATCGATAAAAACTTCATTTTTTGTAATTTTTTATATTATTGATTTATCACTATACCTTCAAAATTGAATAAATAACAAGAAAACATAGTATTTACTTAGCTTTTGACGTTTTTCCATACGAAATCACTATTTTATTACCAACAGTCGCGAGTACAAGGATTGTTCAAGGTACCAAAATTTGAATTTCGCGCTACTAGTAAACAAGTGAAGTTTTTGACTCAATGAATGTTGTCGATGGTTGTTTCATTCATATAGAATAAATTACAGGTGATTTCATACTCTATTTTATGGTAATTAATAACTAAAATCACAAAAATCGCGATGAAGTGCTCTTGGGACAGATCTGTCACTAGGCAGACAAGGGGGGTTGGGACAGATCTGGCACACGGCATTCTAGAGGTTAACACGGCATTAAATCTAATTTCCAGAAGGCAAGGCGCCCCGATCGGCCTGTCTGGCTCGTCCACGTCATCGCGGCTAAAGCGAGGCTCGCTGGCGCCGGGCGCGGGCTCCGGCGACGAGTCTCTGGACGACGTCAACGAGAGCACCAACAGCGTCGAGTAATGCAACGGAGCAACCTCGCGCGCGACGTAAACCCGGGGGTTACTCTATACTGGCGAAAAACGAACGAGAGCTGTATAATCGGCACGTTTAATACAACGAGCAGCAGCGCAACGAAACTTAGTTTTTCGTCATATATAGTGACCCTCCAGAATCTAACGATGCGACGCCATGTTTTTGCAGATGTTATAATGCGCGTGCACGTTCTGTAAAGAGGTTTTGGAGCGCGTGAGGTTGCCCAGATAAGGATTGGATTTGTGCGACGCTGACAGGAGGCAATAGGGGAATTTGTTGCATGATTTATAATTTTAATATACGTTTGCCGGTCCACCGCAAGATATTTTTTTAATAATTTACTCGTTCTTTTTTATGGATACGGTTGCCTCCTGTCATCGTCGTTTATTCAACATCAGTGTCAAATTTTAACATTAATAGGCCAAGTTAACGTCGCTTGAATGCTAAGAAATTGTGGATGTATCAGCCTTGTATTGTATTGTTATCGCTCGCAATAAATTTTACAATAATGGAAAACAATGTGTGATTATCGTAAACTATACTTTATAAATTTCTTGAATAGTATTTAAGTATTGAGCAGTTAGTCTCGTTATACAGTCAGTAAAGCAGACAATGTTAAAGTGAATGGAAATAACCGGTGCTTTTAATAGCATTTATGGATAATTAGAATCTCTTAACAAATCGGAGCATTTTAATTCAGTATTAACAACGAAACATTCCTGTCATTTGAGTTTACAATTTTACCAGCTGACGTAGTCTAGCGTAAAATGATAAATTTACTCATTGGTGATATTATTATGAAATTAAAATTTAAAGTATTACTTATTGTGGCTAAAGTACTTCGTAGAAACACGGTTTGCAAACCAATTAGCCGTTTCGCTCGGCACTGTGTGAACAGTCCAAGCTATAATGAACCTAATGGTGTTTGAACTGTGGTAATAATGGACAACATTTCATTTTCTTTACCCTATATTTTTAGTAGTTATTCGGAAAGTTTATACAAAATTAGTGGACCCGTATTTTTTTATTTTGTATATACATAAATTTTTGCATGTTATTTTTAACTTTAAAGTTAATTATTTTAAAACCGGAAGTGACGTTACATATTAGGCTCAATTTTTATTTTTGTCTATTGCCTGAGTCTCGAAAAAAAACATAAATGACACTGACAAGTGACATTTAAACTTTGTTTACATGCCAACCAACAAATGGGTCATTTTCAAATGACCTTGATATTTCTGATGATGGAAAGTAGGTACTTATCATGTAAAAAAATAAGCAGAAGCATTTTTTCAGCTGTGTAGGCGGTGGCATGCTCTGGGACATATTATATAGAGGTCATCTCTTAATAATAAATAAAAAAAATAGTCAGAAAGTGTCAGAACAGAATTAATGAAAATGACCCAAATAAATAACAACGTCACGATAAAACGTCAACGTCAATCAAAAATGAAAGTGACAGTTACTTTGTTTTTAAATCTATAGGCTTTGATCATCAAAATGCATCGCACCTGATGCATGACGTCATCAGCACTTTTTTACTATTTTATGATTTTCTCGAAAATGATACATCCAAAAAATACAAAAACATTTTTTTTGTGGCCTTTAGAGCTAAATCTCGAAATGGTTTTCGATTTATAGCAGCTTTAGTTTTTTGAAATGTTGTCCATTCGATCGATCCGTGCATTTAATACGACTGAGTGAGAAAGACTGTTGTCGATATACTACTGTAACTCGTTGGCTCAACTGTTGCTACACCATCCTTCACCATGTAAATACATCAGTGTCTCGATCGCTGAACGCTTAGTTGCCATACAAATATTATTGATAGTTAAGTAAGGACATAAGCTATTTTTACTGTAACAGTATAATTTCTCTTCAACTGGTAACACTGTCATGCTTTTTTAACGTTTCAATAACGACTGATGTTTCAGTACAAATTTTCGTAGTTACTGACCGGTTTTTGGTTTAACAGTTCTTGGACGTGACTTTCTGCCGGAGTAGACGGGTGTCCCGCGCCGAATCAACTCAACATCGCAAATGGTCGTATTAATTGGTCTTTTTAATGAAATTTTGTATGTTAACGGCTGTTTCTCTGTTAAAGCTCTTGGGAAGGTATTTAAACTTGTTCGCAATGTAAATACAACTTCGCCAATCATGTATCGCTGAGATGCTGTCGTAATAGCATAGACTTAGGTAAGATTGGTAGTAACAAAACGTGGCCTTAGGTTTTTTACGGACTAGAGGGAAGGCGGCCTAAAACTTTTGTATTTGATATTGAACATTGTGTATCGTGCGAGCATTTTTATCGCTATATCTACCGAAGTCTATTGTAAAGACCTCTTTTTTAATTATTTACCTAGTTTTTTTCTGAATAATAATAATATAAAATTAATGTAAGTAAACCATTGAGCATAAACATATTTTACATAAATATTATATTTAATTATTAACAATATTGATAATTGTAAAATTGGCCATAGGTTGTAACAAGTTATCAGTTGGTATGCCAATTAAACAATTTTTCATGATTTTTAACTGATTGTTTTATTTGATCTCCCCTGACGAACTGAATCCTATCGAAATACGTACTTATATAGGTAGGTTCAAGTACAAGGTACGCAGGGAGACCCGCACACGATGGACAAGTGTCCTTGTCGATAGTTCCTTCTATCCGACTTTTTATTGCACTTATTGCAATCTATTGCAATATATTGTACGTTATACTTACATAATTATTTTCCTTTGTTCCCAGCCAGTCACACCTCAACCAGTCACACTGTTACTCGTTGGGAATTTTATGTTCAAAATTCCCATCAGTCCACACTCTGTTACTCGTTGAAACACCCTTTTCCTTCATTCCCAACGTGTCACATACAACTGTAACACTGTAACTAGTTGGGACTATGAAAATAAAAATTCCCAACAAAAATGTAATCTATATATGCCTGTTTTTATAAATAAATAAAATAATAACAAGTCACAGTAACTTGTTGGGATTTTCAATGAAGAATTTTCCACCATAGACCAAACCGATTATAGAATAGAATAAGTACACTTCATTTGTACACCCCAAAAGAATAATAAAATATATAACTGAACACAAAAGAGTAGAGATTAATGTTTTTGGAACTAAACAGATTTAAACCTGGCAATTAAAAAAAACTTGTGATTTGTGGTCTGTTTCTATGGTTTGAATGTCAAACTCGCCCTGTTCCTGTATAAACAAATCGAATTTTGCTTAATTTTGGAGTTTTGTGGATTGTTGAGTTTGTTCACGAAGTGAAAATGAATAAAACCATTCGCAGCGAAGCTAGACAGATGATTTACAGCGTTTACCTACGATGTTTGGCGGAGAATGAGGCTGGAGAAGTATTAGTCAATATATACGATGTTTATGAAAGAGCAGCGTTTTATACTGGTGAGTAGGTACTTAATTTCTAACCATTAACATACATTGCTTATATTTCTTGTAAAAAAGTACTATTTTGATGTAATAGAATGCCTTTCAATGTGTATTTGTTATTCTTATAGAGGTTAGAAAATACTAGTGTCAAACGTTACATGACATCAGGGTCTGGATGCTAATGTTGTTAAAACATCAGGTCTAGATACTTTTTTACTAAGCCCCGACTCAAAAAGGGTATCGATAAGTTTTACAGCTGTGGGTGTCTATGTGTGTCGGTCTCTCCGTGTTAGAGTACCTATTGTAAAAATATGTGGAAGAATAAAATATGTAATGCCGAGTTGCAGAAAGGGACTTTAAGCTAATGTGGACATTAAATCTATGTCTGTCTCTTTCTGTCCGTATACTGTCAAAGCAAGGCAACAATACATTTAATGCCGACATTAACTTAAAGATCCTTTCTGCAACTCAGTGTAAGAGTCGGTATAAATTCCCCAGACATAATAATTTGCAAGTCACTGCTTTTCTGACCAATTAAATAATTTGTTACAGGAAAATCGGTAAACACAGTTTTAGAAGAATTGCCGAGGCACATTTGAACTTTTTCCTGAGCAAGAAAAAACTGTAATAAAATATTGATGTGTGATTTTTATTTTTATTTATTTTTTTTTTGTTTTAAAAGAATTGCCGAGGCACATTTGAACTTTTTCCTGAGCAAGAAAAAACTGTAATAAAATATTGATGTGTGATACTATCACTTTTCTCCTATAGTAATTACATAATGGGATAACCAACACGTGTTTCAGTGCAAAAAAACATTATGAAATACACAATGAAATAAAAGTTACAGTTGATTTGATTTAATGAAATTCATTCAAAACTGCCCCCCTCCCCCCTATTAATTTCTTCTCTTAACATAAACCTCCCCAAAAAGTAGGATTTAATAATTAGTAAATTTTTGAAACATTTCTCGTTTTGATTTATTCTGCTAAAGTATCGTGATACTTTTGTCCGTTTTCTATACTATAATAGTGTGGCCACTTTCTTAGATTGCCACGCCCTCAATTATTCTCTACTCTTTTATGTTCAGCTAATACAAGTTGTAACTTAATTTGGATGCGGAAAGCTAAATATCACATCCAGTGGCGTGCTTTGGGAGAGGCCTACGTCCAGCAGTGGACTGCTATAGGCTAAAGATGATGAACCTAATTAGGGTACAAAAGGCGGTCCTATCACTAAAAGCGATATCTGCCAGACAACCTTTGGATGGAGCGAATAAGAGATTAAGGTAGATGGCGCTAGTGAAACCTCATCAAGTCTTTTGAGCCAATACAAGAGTCCAATGGATCTGAATTCCACCATATATTATATCATCGAGAAAAGACCCCCATCTAAGTAACTTAAATTACATTTTCTTCTTCGTTTAGAAAATCATCTCGAGATTTAAACGCCTTACGGACTTGAAATAAAAGGCTATTATCCGCAAAAAGTCATCTCTATTCATTTAAAATATTCACAACTGCTTAAAAGTTACATAAAAAAAGTTCAAAGCAACTTTAAAATGGCCGCCATTTCTAGAATATTGAGATTTGACCCCACATATGGGGGTTTTTTCTCGATGAAATTACTCATAGAATCCACCCTTAAGGTTTGTCGGGTCCGAAAAACAACACACTGTATAAGTCACAGTACCTAACTATCACTGGTTAGGCATCATCATCATTCATCATCACTGAACAAATCTTAACGAGTAACGGGAGAACAGTTGGGAATTTTCTAGTTTATGTTCCCATCCAGTTACAGCGGCTGGTTTGGAATTCAGAAATAAATCATTCCCAACGAGTAACACTCCCATCGGGTAACACTGTGACTAGATGGCAGACTTTTCATGAAGAATTCCCAACTGTATACAGTGTGACAGGTTTGATGTGTGACTCGATGGGAACAAAGGATTATTTTCCTCATACAAATTGACGGTCGTTTGCGGGCACCCTTTCGAACATTCGTGGAGGGGTAAAGGGTCTACTTGCACAAGGAGGACAAGGGAGTGTTCTGTGGGTCAGGGACACAAAGCAAATACGTCAGGGACCATGTGGCCTAGTCAGCCGCTCAGAACGAAAGCTACAACTATAAACGCTGACAGTAGGATAGCTATTGCGAGTCAGAGTGACTCGTATAAGGGTGCTTTTCCACCAGAGATGTGCTATGCTACGATGCTATGGATGCGTTTGATATCCACCAATCATATTATTGGTGCACATAGCTTAGCACTGGTGGAAACGGATTCAACTAAGATATGTTTTTTGTATGGAATGATGCGTGCTATGGATGTGTGCTATGGATGCGTGCTATGGATATGTGCTATGGACCATCGCGAGTGATGTAGCTATGTATGTGCAGAGCAGACCTACAGTATGCCCGCGTTAAAGACAGTAAGTATACACACTTTTATTTAAATACATATAGGTAGGTAGGTATTTCGGTAGTAGGTAGGTTGTTAACAACTATTTAAACGCAATATTTGAATATTTGTCATTCAGGAGGTATATTAATTTCTTTGAGCGAGTCGAGATGAAATTCGAGTGTCTTGCCATGACACCCTTCCCTCGTTATTGAAGTACGAGCAATATATATCTCTAACTTGATAACTTCCAAAATTTGATATGTCATTGTTGTAACTAAGATTAGTAAATATTGAGGTATCACTTGTAGTAGAACCACTAAGGTAATCAATTTCTGTTTGAATTAAATAATTATGCAACACACACGATGCTTTTACAACTTTATCTACTGTTTCCACTTTGCACTCGAAATCTTTGCGATACACGTACCATTTCCGCGCTAGTACACCAAATGTTGCTTCGACTATGCGACGGGCCCTTGATAATCTGTAATTAAATATGCGCTTTTGTGGATCTAATTGATCACGTGGGTATGGTCGCATAAAATTTTCCATCAAAGGGAAAGCTTCATCACCTATGAAAACAAAAGGTACTGGTTCTCCGCCTTCATATAATGGTTCGGGTTGAGGAATATTCAGTCTCTTTTCTCGCAGACGTCTTCCAAAACTACTGTCATTGAATATGCCTCCATCACTAAATCTGCCCATTGACCCTACGTCAACCATTATAATTTTTCTCTTAGCGTCAGCTAAACACATAAGGACAATGGAAAATCGATGTTTATAATTGAAAAAAGAGTATCCTGTATTTGCAGGACACGTGATGTAAACATGTTTTCCGTCAAGAGCCCCCAAACAATTCTTGAATTGCCATAGATCTTCAAATTCTTTTGCAATTCTTCTCCAATCATTTTCAGAAGGTTCTGGCATAACAAAAGGCTGCAGTACATTCCATAGGGCCGTGCAAACTTCATCAATAATTTTCGACACGGTTGATATTCCAATTCTGAAATTTTCTGCCAATTTCGTAAATGAGAGACCCGTTGCTAAATACCTGAAAAAAGAAATATGATTTTGATAAATATGAAAATTCAATGTTTTTTTTACTTATTACCACCCGTATTCTTTTAGGTAAAACCGCGAAAAATCGGTGGAAACAGTTGCGAGACAGCCACCGCGAAGTATTGAAGAGGATAAAATCCAAAAAAAGTGGTCAAGCTGCACCTAAAAAAAAAGAATGGAAGTATGATAAACACATGGAGTTTCTTTTGCCTTATATGGCAAATAGAGATCGGACATTAAACTATGGCGACGAAACATCTACAACTGATGAGAGAAATAATGATGATTCTACGCAAAGTTCAGTGCTATCAGATAAAAGCCTAGATCAAAACCAATTTGAAGATCTTCTGTTGAACTCGGAACAAGAAGAAACTGCCAATTTGATGGAATCGATACCACCACCTTCTAAGAAGAAAAGAAGTGACTTAACAGAGTTACTGCAACTTCATCGAGAAAACCAAAAACGACACCAACAACAACGCATTGAATTAAAGGAAATGCTAAGTAGTGCAAAAGATGATTATGATGAAATAGACCACTTTTTCTTGTCGCTGGCGAAAACCACTAAGAAATTTCCCGGTTACTTACAAGCACGAGTAAAAAGAAGTTGTTTCAACGCAGTAGCAGATGCCGAAGATTCGCATCTCTATAGTCAGCATACCTATGGTTATTACACAAACACTGGTGAATCAAGCTCACAACAAAATATTAGCAATTCCCAACAGTTTGAGATGATACCGCCACAGACACTGCCTTTTTCTGAACCGCAAAGCATTCAAGAAAATACGAACAATTTAACAGAATCAGCACCGACAAAATCTTAACTAATTTTAAAATTTGAAACGTTGATTTATCTCTATTTTCTTTAATATTTCTAAAGTATTCTTAGTGTTAAATAAATGATAAAAAAGCTGTATTATTAATGACTGATTATTAAACTGTACTTACTTTAAACAAACCGCTAATCTTTCCTTAGAACTGATACATTTTCTGTAGTGAGTATCTTCCTTCTTGATATATGGTTCGATCAAATTATGTAATGATTCAAATGTACTTCTTGTCACTCTGTAAGAATTCTGGAACGTCTCATCGTCAGCTGTTTGGAATAGTGTAAAGAATTCTGAGTGTATTGAGTGATATTTAATATGATTTCGTAACCAGAATCTATGTTTTCTTCGTCGGAGTAAAAAGCTGAACAACAATTCATCTTCCTCCATGAGTTCTTCTTCGCACATTGCGAGATACAAAATAACTTTTTGCTTCCACGATGGCATGTCTACTTTCAGTGAAAAACGCGGGCATACTGTAGGTCTGCTCTGCACATACATAGCTACACCACTCGCGATGGTCCATAGCACATATCCATAGCACGCATCCATAGCACACATCCATAGCACGCATCCATAGCACACATCCATAGCACGCATCATTCCATACAAAAAACATATCTTAGTTGTATCCGTTTCCACCAGTGCTAAGCTATGTGCACCAATTAATATGATTGGTGGATATCAAACGCATCCATAGCATCGTAGCATAGCACATCTCTGGTGGAAAAGCACCCTAAGGCTGTCGGTATACCTAGCATGGAGCTCACGATGCGCAAGACAAGACGAGGGAAACGACACAACCCTCCTTCCTACATTGAGTATGAACTTGGTATGTATGGTCCCCCGAGCCCGCCTTGTTCTATTTCTATATTCCTACCATGGATCCTACACATAATGCTACACATGCAGAAACAATAGTGGTATGTAGAAGTGGCATAGAAGTGAAAAGAAGGCTCGAAGAAGGGTACCTACGTGAGGGTAGGAGTACAAAAAAAAATACGCACAGATTAGAGATCCTTCCATTCTTTGTCATTGTCAAATCAAATGTCAACCAAACTTCAATGTCAAAATAGAAACTGTCACTGTCACTCAGTTTCAGAATTCAATTATGAAAAATTAATTTGTTGGTGTTTTCCTGTAAAAGTATTAACATTTTCTTATATTACGTGTAATACCTAGTGTAACCGTCATTATTTGGTGAAATCCTAACCAAACACTTACCACAGAATGGGCGATTCCATAGACGAGTACTTCGAGGTAGCACTGGATCTGGTCAAGACCGCCGGAAACCTTATAAATGATCATGTAAGTGGATGTAAAACCTTCGAATTGAAGTCTTGTGATATCGATTTAGTCACAGAAATAGACAAGAAGGTAGAAGACACTCTAATAGGTGGCTTATCTAAGAAGTTTCCAACACACAAGTTCATCGGCGAAGAAACAGTGTCCGCAGGCGGCAAGTGCGAGCTGACGGACGAGCCGACGTGGGTCATCGACCCTGTGGACGGCACCATGAACTTCGTCCACGGGTTCCCTCACAGCTGCATCTCTCTTGGCTTGCTCATCAACAAGGAGTCAGTGGTCGGTATCATCTACAATCCAATCCTTAACCAGTTGTTCACTGCGCAGAAAGGTAAAGGAGCATTCTGCAACGGCCGACAGATCCATGTGTCTCAAACCAAGGAAATCAGTAAGGCTCTAGTAACCACAGAAACTGGCACAAGCAGGGATGAGGAGAAACAGAAGGTTGTGTTTCAAAATCTTCAAGTAATGATTGCCAAAGGGCACGGTATCAGATGCTTGGGATCTGCAGCGTTGAACATGGCCATGGTGGCACTGGGAGGAGCTGATGCCAACTATGAGTTTGGTATTCATGCGTGGGACATAGCTGCTGGGGACATCCTGGTACGGGAGGCGGGTGGTGTCTGCATCGACCCTGCGGGTGGACCATTTGATGTGCTGTCACGCAGAGTCCTCTGTGCAAGCACACCTGAATTGGCTGCTGAGATGGCAAAAGTGTTAGTTCAATTCTACCCTGAAAGGGATTAAATTTTCACCAAAGAATTATTTATGGGTTATCTTATTCAGATTAAATGTAGATTTGTATGCTGCTGTATCTTTCATGACAAGTTAGTGAATGTATTTATTATATCTGAATCTCTTAATAAGAAGTAGAAACTATGGGTATACTTTATGGGTATGATTCAGTGAAACAATTAATCTCTGTTGTTATACAATTTATTGAATCACAGAAAAATATTTAAAGTTTTATGTGATAATGTATCTTACAAAATGTTTACCTATATTACATAGGAATTTATGTACTTAAATATTTAAGTAAATTACATGTATTTATTCTAAAAACTACTTTCTTTATTTATGTTGTCCTTAGTTATTCAGTCTAGTCTAGTCTTTAAATCTAAAATAACTTAGGTTTTTAGTCATAAGTTGGTGGTTTTCTTCTAGTCTAATAAGGTAAGTTTTATATTAGATCAAAATTATTTTCAGATTCAGTGAAAGTATTTTTTATATCTAAATACTTGAGTAGTCATCAATAGGAGATACATACTACAGTATACATTATTGTTAAGTAAGTAATAAAATTGTGGAATATTTCGACTATAAAAACATATTTTAAATAGTCTTATCTCCTATTTGTAAAATCAGAATTTTCCAAGTTAAAAGTCAATAGTCAATTTGTTTGTAATCAGTCGTTTTTTTTGTTCCATTGTCTAGTCAGTCACATCCACATCACATATCTCGACAGCACCCAGCTCTGCAGTAAACAGAGCAAGCATTGTTGTTTCCTTCAGGACGATAAGGCGGTCACGACATAGTTGTTCATTCATTGAAATTATATGTTTATAGTGTAGCTACATATGTATCCTTCATGGTAGGTATTCTGAAGTCAGTCAAGTCAAGTCAAGTCAACTGTGTAAAGTTTTATTAATGAGTCAAAGTTTCAAAGTAGGTTTCAAGTCGTTTTATCAAAATTTCTGGTCATTTTACTACAGTCATTAATAATATTTAGGTAGGTTATACAATTAAGTTATACATAACGTATAGGGTGTCGGTGTATAGTAACACATTTTCAACTATGTTGTTTATTGTCATGTCTTGTTCTAAGTCACGTCATTTTGTCTTGTTTTGTTAGCAGCACCATAGCCCGCTGGGCGTTAACGCATCAAGTTGCATGTCTAACCAATATCGTTGTTTGAGTATCATGTATCATAAAATCAAGCTTTACCTTACCTATCCTATTGTCTGACAAGAAACTCGATGTATTAATCGTTGCGGGGCATAGTTGTGCTCTACGTACGTATCAAAGTAATGAAGTCGTCAAAGTCGTGAGTCAAAGTCGTCGAGTCTTCGAAAGTCTAAGTCATTTTCATATACCTACTTACAATATTATACGTATCAATATTATGAGAAATCACAAAATTTGCTAAAGTTTTCAGTCAGTCTACGCTCTTCCTCGGCGTCTTTTCTTGAGCTTCCTCAACTTCATGGGCCTTGGTATTTCCTTCAAGGAGTAGGGGTCTGTCTGAGCGGTGGGCATCACGTGAGGCAGGCCATCTTGTAGCTCGACGTCTTCTTCGTAAACAGCCCACTGCGTTGGACTGAAAGTTTACAAAATTATGTTAAAAAGCTGAAATCTATAAACTCTACTTTCCATCGATTAATTTTTTATTAAGATTGGGTCTCTTACCTATTCTCACTGGGCATAACTTGGAATGCTACTGATGGTGTCTTTGCTGTGCTTTGTTGTGGCTTCTTTCGTTTGGCAGCCAATGAAGATTTGGCCCCTTGCGCGTCTTCTAGTAGCGCCAGTTTGTCCAACGATGTCCTTTCTTGCACATCCAAGTACGAGGGCCAACCGGGGCTGTTGTAATTCTCTTTCAAAATTTGCTCCTCGTCTACAGCTAGAGTTTTGTCAGTCAAAGTCGAGTCAGCGGTAGGATATTTATGCAATACATTTCTTACATAGTAATATTTGTCATTTGTACCGTCAGTATTTGGTATCGGTTCCTCTTCTTTTCTAGTCGATCTTTGTAAGTTATAAGGTTTAGTCGCAGATTCATAGTGGAAGAAAGTCGATAGTTTCATAGAATTGTCTGAGTCTTTATTAGAGTTAGGTCCAGATTTATCAATGTTATAAGTCGAAAAGTCTCTGCTAATGTTAGAGTCGTTAGTTTTGTCACTATCACTGCCCTTGTCAGAGGGCATCGTAGCGTCAGTATTTTCTTTAGTCAGTGGTTGGTCATGTTTAGTCAAGTCACCTTTATAAGTCCCAACGTAACCAAAAGTCACAAGTTTATGTAAATTGTCTGTAGTACTAAATAAGTCTTTTGTCTTGTCAGTATTTTCGTCATTAGATCTAGCAGACGAATGATTGTCATCGCTATTAGTCGTATATCTGTGAGGTCTTTGTCGAAAGTCAGAGTCTGGAGTCAGTGGTATGTCGTCTTGTCGATTGTAATAGTAAGGGTTGTTCGGTCGTCTGTAAGTGTCGTCGTACGTCTGATAGGTAACTTTAACCACGTCTCTGTCAGTGTAAGTTCGTCTAGTCGTCCGCTCGGGTCGTCGGGTCGTCCGTTCAGGTCGTCGCCAAGATTGTGTAGGTCTTGGGACATAGTTAATTAAATAAGTGTATTTGTCAATGTTCTCTGTCACAGCTATAGGTCTATTGTAAGTGGGTCTGTTGTGTGAATTGGACAAGGAACTCGGGCGCTTGTGGGATAAGTTATTGATAACTACAGATTGTACGCTCTGTGTGTCATCGTCGTCGTCATAGTCGTCATTGTATTGTGATTTAGTCATAGTCGGTCTGTTTCGTCCATCGTCAATTCTGTCTACATTGTCAAATCGTTTACTCTTGTTCTTAAAGTCAAGTTTATCGTCAATTTTCTGTACAGTCCCTTTATGTTTATGAGTCATGTTTGTTTTATCTGTTTCAGTCGTGTTTAGCCTATTAGTAATAGTCGTATTTGTAAAAGCTAATGTCGGTTTAGTTTTTCTTTTACTAGCTTTGTCTGTCATGTTCGTTATTGGTTTTTGAGTTGTTGGTTGTTTTGTTGTAGTTAGTGAAGGTGTTGTTGAAGTCTTAGTTATTTCAATATCCCTATCGTCAGCGTTGTCGTCAGACTTCCGAATGTCATTGTTAGAGTTAGAGTCAATTTCTATCCATGGGGATAGGTCAAAATTATTAAGTATTCCATTGGAACAGGATATTCTTTGGTTTTCAGGGCTGTTGGGGGATAGGAAGACAAAAGGTTGGATGTTGTCTATGTTATCAAGAGTCCTGCATAATACTTGTGCAAAAGTTATTCTTCTTATTTGCTGCAATTGAGCTGGAGTAAATGACGAATCTAAACCTCCATTTTCATACCTGAAAAAGAATAAAAATCTGTTTTATTTTATAACAATTAAATATATAACATAATTATGTAATAAGTATAAAAACTATACAACAACCAAATTAATATGTATAATGTCTCACCAAAATCTGTCTCCTTTGCGCAGATTTGAGAATTGTTGGGCGATGATGCAGGCAAACGTTGGCCCCACCAATCCTCCGACGACCGGCCTCTCTGCCATCCCTCCAGTGAACAAGTCAATATCGTCTACATTTCTGTAACATTTTAAAATTAATATTAGTTCCTCCACATTGCTAGTTTCACAGTTTTTGTTAGCTGATATAGCACTAACCTATAAATTGCCTGTAGTTTCCTAACAGTTCTTGCTGGTATGACCCTAAAAAGGTCCTCAAACTCAGTTATTTGAGTCAAGCCACATGGTTCTCTAAAAGCGGTGTATGGTGGGACTCCATGGTCCCTTCCTCTTTGAATATTAATTGCGGCAAGGTCCATTCCAAAGTCAAATTGTGGGGTTTGAAAGAGGTGATTGGTTAATTCCTCTGTTATGAACTCATCTCGTTTCTGGCTGGGCTGGTTCATCATTCCTAGAAGGAGGCGGTCCACAGCACCCATGCTCCAAATGTTAGAAGGGTTAGTCAATTCGTTATGGAGGGACACATCTGAAAACAAGATTATCCGTTTTAGGTAGGTACTTACTAACGTGGTATGTTTTGGTTGCAAAATTAAAGTCTATTCGAAATGTAGGTATGTAAGGTACTCACTGTTGTTGATTGGCCTGTGAAAGCGGTCATATCGCACCATTGATGGCTGAACTAAACTATGTCCGAATCTGAAAGCAGCTGATCCAAAAGAACTAGCTGGACTTGGATTTATCTTCGGGTTGTAGTTCTTGTAAAAACCTTTCTTTTGGGGGTCCAAATCAAAGAGTCGCATCACATCCACACCTGCAATAAAATAATTATTTTAAAAGTAGTTATAGCCGAAAATAGCGAGCCGGATGTAGCTCTATCAGACATGAATCGCTTACATTGGTAAGGAAATATCAGGCTAATAAAAATAACATGTACGGGTATGGCTTACCTAATACAATCGGCAGGAACTCCTTATAAGTGATGTGTTGCACCATAGCTCCGACAATTTTGCGAGTTTCTTGGTAAATTTTCTCATCGCTCCATTGCGGATTTAGATGTGCTAGCTCCTGGGCCATCCTAAAAAGTAAATATTTGATTTAATAAAAGGTTGCATAAAATGTGGCTTATATTGACTTGAAATAAAATTAGGAAGCTGCTCCTCTTAGGTAGGTACCTACTGTACCATCTTCTATCGTAGGTTGGCTATCACCCCTTGCGGACAGGTCTTCCTTACCCTGTATTTCCCCTTGCAGTATCAATTTCATGAGGGTATGTTTGTCATTGCGCACGATATGACCTAAGTACTGCAGCTTACTTTTCTTAGCTAGTTACCTAATACATACTAAGTGCCAATTTCTCCATAGTCGGTTATCTAACCGACAGGGATTGATTTATAAATTAAACGTCATCGCCATATAAAATTCATGACAGATGTGTCAAAAGTCAACCACTACTCCCTGGTTATGTTCTAACCGACTATGGAGAAATTGACACTAATAAGTATTAAATAATCAATCGCTTACCTGTTGTGCTGCCTTAGCCACAGTATATGAGCAGCCACCAAGCCGGGGTGCTCGTTGACCCTGGCGTCTCCGGACTTGAAGCAGTCGGTGGAGACTGCACCGCCGCGGCAGAGCTCGTCGCGGCGCTCCGGCGGCAGGATCGGGCGGCGCTGCTGCACGCGACCGTATTGGAGCATTCCTGCATGGAGACCAGACAGGGATGATAGTGATGCTTATTTCAGTTGTGAAATGACTTAGTGAAATTAGTACATGTACCTCATGAAGTTCCATTTATCCAAGTTTCACTGTAACTATAGTCAACTTCCAAGATATTACTTATTTTCTTTTGTAGATTTTATAATAATATGCTTAGGCTTAATTTCACAACATTCGGTTAGGTTAAAAATACCTCGGTTTGGTTACATGTTGGACCGTTAAAGTTAGTGAGTGTCCCACCATGCTAAATCACGGGGTTAACTCCCTTGATCGGGTGATAAACTTGATTGCTGCTGTGGGGTTCCGCTAAGACTTGGTTACACAGGGGTATAATCGTGACAGTTCTGACATTGCGAAAAAGAGACGCTTAGCTACATTAAGCGTAAGAAAGAAACGTTAAGCTGTAAATATTTTTTGTCCTTTTTGCTGTGGCGCCTGTTTACGTCAGTTCTCTGTGCCAAACAATGAAACAAATGAAAAATCTGTGCCAAACAAAGGCTGACAGTTACAACAAAATTTTCTAAATGCTATTTATTTTTGATTTGCTAGTGATTTGTGGGTGTTTATTAAGTTTATTAGACTATTATCATCACTTAACGAGTGTGTGACATGGGTGGGTGGATTTTGTTCGGTTGTATAGAGCAAATTGAACGAAAACACGATGGAATGATGGATGAGATATATTTTCACATGTAAGTAGATACTATCAAGTTTAACAAGCTTACATTCATCATAGTACTATCTATTGGCTCGATTTTAATATAAAACGATACTAATTTTAATACTGTAAGGTCTTTTAGTATCAGTTTTAAGTAAAAATTACGAGGTACCATATCATAACAAATCACATGGTGTTGCAAGTTATTGAAAATTTATTTTACCCACAAATATTATAGTATGCAAAGAAAATACTAGAAATTGTAACGGACTCGGGTTGGGTTTACAAATGGGGCGCACGAATTCGGTTTTTGTGAAGATTGTATTTTGTAGAAGTCATTCTCCTCTTTCAAATGAGGTGCCTCTCATTGTGAGGAAACGTTCGTTTCGTTTTTTTCTTCTATGTGTGATTTCTTCTGTATAATATAAAGTTTATTGTATTGATACGAAATGCGTGTTTCCTTTAAAAAAAACCCCATCACATATTTGGCCCACGATTATAATGCTCATGCTCATCCATTTATCTCTGCTTCATAGGTTTCCGACAGAAAAAAATATATCAAGAAAATGGATAGACATTACCGGTCGCACAAATTGGGAACCAAAGAAACATACAAAAATTGTGTTCGGCACATTACAACAAGAGGATTGTTTCGATTGGACGAAGACAATGAATCATACAATCCACTCAGTTTGTGTATATTAAATAATTATATTGAAATCAAATAAGTATGAGTAAAGTTTTTTTTCTTATATCGTCGGTTGACAGGAAAAACTCACTAAGACTGATTTTTCAATATTCAGATAAATGTTATCTGGGTAATACAAACATTGAGAAACATTGAGACGCAACAGCAAAATTATTTCCCAGCAAAACTTTTATCTGGCTATTGAAAAATTAGCCTTTAGTGTCCTTTTCCTATCAACCGACGATATACTCAAGTTTTGTTTTTGTTATTATGATAAGTTAAATTTCCCCATATTTAGGTTTAATTTTTTTGTCGGCAACATCTATGGTTTGAGTGAGAAAGAGAATGGTGCACACGGCGATTGCCAGTCTAATGCTTGGTTAAGACCGGTAACCAGGCAACGGGTTGTTTATATGTCACTCATTCTGTCAAGATTCAAGATGGAAAAATGAACAGAGCCTTTGATAAACAATATACGCACTAGATGTTGTGTGACATAAAAAATGAAGCGAAATACTGTCTGGGTTTTATATAATGTCAAACCGAGATAAAAGTTTTAATTTAATGTCCTAACCTAACTTGGAACCGCAATATAGAAACACAAATTGATGGCCCTACCTGGAAATCGAACCCGGGATCCCTGGGTGATGAAGCTGAGCTTCTACCACTAGACCACAGAGGTAGATATAAGAAGTTAAACCTAATGACTTAATGAGAACTATTGAATTAAGTGAAAAATCTACTAACAAAATATTTTAAAATAAGACCTTACTTAGAAATTGAGGTGTTATTTGTTGAGTCCTTTCTTTTGCACTGACACTCCATCTAGTTCGTTGTATTGTTTTTCAAAGGCCATGGCGTAATGATATTATTTTCAATGACGGATGTCAAAAAACAACCTCGATAGAAATAGTAACCATGGCAACCTCAAAACCAAAAAGTTTGGTTGTTTGAGGTTGTTTGACATTATAGAGACATAGACACCAATTTTAATGAATATGACAGAATATTGAATGAAGTGTGAGTGAATGATTCACATAATGCTTGATTTATGAATGGTCTATTAGATTTTCGTCATGGGACTCATCCAATTAACAAGGGTAATAATCCTTAAACGCGTCGTCAACAAATCCGTTATTGAGACTGTAACTAACAGAATAATGAGAAACCAGGTCTTAGGCTTACTGAAACCTTAATTTAGTTAAACGGGAAAATTACTCGTAACATAATCAAAGCCTATCACGTTTATTCTTATTCTTATAACTTCGCTCACCGTTCCGAAACAGCCTCAGCTTGTCCGACTTCCTCGCCGAGCTCCCATACAGCGGCGACGCGTCGATGTACGCCGACACCTGGTTGAGCTGCTCGCGCCAGCCCAGCGCGCAGTCGTCTCTGGGCGCCGGAGACGACCGCACGAAGTCCAGGCACCGCACCCCGCGCGGCCCGTAGAACGGGTCTGATGCTGGCACCGCTATTGGCAAGCATTCTGGGTGCTGGGAAAGGAGAAAGAAGTCATCTCGATTTGTTAGACCAGAATACACATGTCAGATAATTTTATCTTACGGGAATGGTGATTCCACTTACCATAAACTCTTTCGGAACAAAATCCCTCCCTCCGTCTTTACAGCACCGCGGCACAGAGCCGTTGAACCCACGGGACTGAGAGGACGAAGTGACGTCATGGTCCAAGAACTGCCCCCACTGCATGAGCAGATGCGTGATGCCAGGCGCTTCGATGTTCTGGTCCTCGTGTATGAGAGAGCTGATCTCCCGCGCTGAGGGTAGCTGGGAGCCGGAGACGGAGCGCCGGGGAGCTTGGAGACCGTCGGAGTAGACCGGCGTCAGGAACCGCTGCACGGGAGTCATGGTGGAGCCCCAGCGCGGGCGGTTCAGGTTGTTGCATGTTCCGTCGTGGGTTCGGTATCTGTTTATGAAGATAAGACGCATTTTAATACCTATAAGCTAGAGCTTGGCTAAGAAGTGATGCTAGGTAAGTGGCTTATACATATGTAATCTTCTCAGGTACCTAAGTATGGTTACCTAGTTAAGATCTCCTTACCCGATATTGATGCTTTATCAATACGGTAGGTATAACTCGCGAGACGCGACTGATCACGTGAGTGTAGATTTATACAGCGAAAAGCGGGTGGCTTGCTTGCGAGTCACGTCTGAATTCCCTTTGGGGATTACAATCGTGAGCAGTGTATAGTGTATGTATACTATATGTACCTATGTATAATGAGGAGTTGAATATTACTGCAGAACATAAGAATCGACATTCACTCGCAACAAACTAGTTCAGTTAAAGTGCTCACCTCTTCGAGGCCGGAGGACACTTGGGCGCGCCGCGGATGGGGCAGTGCTGCATGAGCGCCGACTGGCGCAGCGCGCTGACGCTGGGGAACTGCGTCTCATCCGTGCGACCCTCGAGGCCATCGGGGCGGCTGGCGCTGGGGACAACAATTGTAGTTACTACTCGTGCGAATTAACTGTGCACCTGGCCAGCAAGAACCAGGGGTCACACCGGGTACGCAAAAGCTAGTTAATATGACCTCTGGTTTTTGTCCCTCAGGGTACAGTTATTTCGCACAAGTTGTAGATATGGGTCCACGACCCACACTAGGCCAGCGTGGTGGACTAGGCCTAAAAACCTTTCTTCGTTGGAATGGGACCCGTGCCGTGATGGTTGTGATGATGATGGGTAACTTAGTAACAGTAAGTGGTTGTGTAGAAGAGAGGATTAAGGTTGTATTTATTTATTAATATTTTAATATACAATCAGGTGGACTGTATGATAAGCGCTTTCATGGAGGTTCAAAAATACCTATAGGTACACTTAAAATACCAAAGTCTGCTGTAAAACACTAGACTTGTTGTTCGACACCAGTCCAACATTTTTAATATTTGCATGTGCAATCAATCTAGGTACTCCTTTTCGTACGGTAGTTAAATATTACTTTGACAAGATATCAGTTGTTGTCAGTCTTCGTCGTGTTGTTCTGCCGTTGTAATTCGGCACGGTCGTAGGTAATAATTATCGGAATTATAGTGATTTTCGAAAATATCGATTAAATATTACCAGCTGCCATTAGGCATTGTATTTGTTGAATATATTATAAACAGACGAAGTTAAATTTGTGAGTGCACCTCAAGATTCCTTCGGATTTCTTATTCGAGTGGGCCTCCGCGCCGAGTTCTGCCAGGATTTTCGAGTTGCGTAGGTGAGCAAAACCTATCATATTTATCTATTTCTTATTAAGTATATCATATCACACATTTGTGAAACTCAAATACCTAGAAAAGTCGGAATGTAGCAAGCTACACAATGGACAGCATTTCAAAAAACTAAAGCTGCTATAAATCGAAAACCATTTCGAGATTTAGTTCTAAAGGCCACAAAAAAAATGTTTTTGTATTTTTTGGATGTATAATTTTCGAGAAAATCATGAAATAGTAAAAAAGTGCTGATGACGTCATGCATCAGGTGCGATGCGTTTTGATGATCAAAGCCTATAGATTTAAAAACAAAGTAACTGTCACTTTCATTTTTGATTGACGTTGACGTTTTATCGTGACGTTGTTGTTTATTTGGGTCATTTTCATAAATTCTGTTCTGACACTTTCTGTCATTTTTTTTATTTATCATATAAAATGGTTAGTACGTATTAAGAGATGACCTCTATATAATATGTCCCAGAGCATGCCACCGCCCACACAGCTGAAAAAATGGTTCTGCATATTTTTTTAACATGATAAGTATAATCAGAAATATCAATGTCATTTGAAAATGACCCATTTGTTGGTTGGCATGTAAACAAAGTTTAAATGTCACTTGTCAGTGTCCTTTATGTTTTTTTTCAAGACTAAGGCAATAGACAAAAATAAAAATTGAGCCTAATATGTAACGTCACTTCCGGTTTTTAAATAATTAACTTTAAAGTTAAAAATAACATGCAAAAATTAATGTATATACAAAATAAAAAAATACGGATCCTCTAAATTTTTATTAACTTTTCGAATAGCTAATAAAAATATAGGGTAAAGAAAATGAAATGTTGTCCATTACGGTTTAAATGGGATCGTAAAATTACCCTACAACTGAAAGAAGAGTGAAAACCATAGTTAACCTATGAAGAATATTATGAGTGACATTCGAACGCAACATAATTTTAACCTCACCAAGTGTTTTTTTACTAAGTTATTCACCGGGAAAGTGGAAAGTAAACGATGTTGTTTCTGTATTTGCATTTTACCGGAAACGCGTTATGCATCAGAGGTTACTGTTATAGTAGCGTGAACTTGACTTCCGGTCAAGGAAACCGCTTTTTGTTCATATACCTAGGCATCATATAGTTCTTACTGCAGCATAGGTGTCGTATACCCATCTACATAATTACCATATAACGAATTTACAAGTACAGGACCACAAGACAAGACCTATCCAACTGCAACGTGGAGTGAGACAGGGGGATGTGATATCTCCGAAACTGTTCACCAATGCATTGGAAGATGTCTTTAAGACGTTGGACTGGAAAGGACATGGCATATGTATAAATGGCGAGTACATGTCACACCTCCGCTTCGCGGACGACATCGTTATTATGGCAGAATCTCTGCAGGAACTCAGCTGGATGCTAAGTGGCCTAAATGCTGCTTCCCGACGTGTTGGCCTCGGTATGAACTTGGACAAGACGAATGTCATGTACAATGCTCACATCAAACCGGAGCCGGTCGCCGTTGGTGAGGCAACAATCGAAGTTGTGCAAGAATATGTCTACCTCGGCTAGGCAGAAGCAACTTCGACAAGGAGGCTGCAAGGCGCATCCAACTGGGTTGGGCTGCATTCGGGAAACTTCGTCACATATTCTCCTCGGCCATTCCTCAGAGCCTGAAGACAAAAGTCTTCAACCAGTGCGTCCTGCCAGTGATGACGTATGGTGCAGAGACGTGGACACTGACGGTAGGACTGGTCCACCGATTTAAAGTCGCTCAGCGTGCTATGGAGAGAGCTATGCTTGGGGTTTCTCTGATGGATCGTATCAGAAATGAGGTTATCCGTCAGAGGACTAAGGTTACCGACATAGCTGTCAAAATATGCAAGCTGAAGTGGCAGTGGGCTGGTCATATCTGCCGAAGAACCGATAACCGTTGGGGTAGACGAGTTCTCGAGTGGAGACCACGAACAGGCAAACGCAGCGTGGGACGCCCTCCTGCCCGCTGGACTGACGACCTTAGGCGGGTGGCGGGTAGTGGTTGGATGAGGAAGGCCGAGGACCGAGTGTTGTGGCGCTCCTTGGGAGAGGCCTATGTCCAGCAGTGGATGATTATTGGCTGATGATGATGAATTTACAATATATATATATATATATTTTTTTGGTTAATTTAATTATTACTTAAGTTCTTACTTACTTAGCTGTTTTTGAAAGTAACTGTATTTTTGTTTTTTTTTTGCTGTGTGTCAAATAAATGATTTCTATTCTATTCTATTCTATTTCTAATTAATATTTAGACTTAAGGGCCCGTACAAGGTGACGTGCCGCGCCAATTTTGGGTTTTCAATGCTCTTCACACAGCACACGCAGTGACACGCACACATGTAAGTTTGCACAGTGGGTCGATAAACTTTTACTCGCCAACTTTATTGACAATTATTTTCAAGTAGTGATTTGAGAGTAAGTTTAATTTTTAATTACACTGGTAAGCACCAGGAAAGAGTAGAAATTAATAGGGGTGCCACTTTTCTCCATACTCGGAACCCGATTACATTTCTAAACAAATGTGGTATTTACTTGTAGAAAGGTAACTACAGGTATTAAAGTGTAGATAATAAGTTATACTAAGGGTATACTAAGCCGAAAGGGGATGACTCAAGGGGTCATTCTGAACAACTTTAGTTCTACGAGTTTTGCAAAAACGCGAAAAAAAAAATTCGTTTTCCATTGTAAAAAGTCACGTGTCAACAAAGTTTCTATGATAAAGGTTTTTTTTGGTTAATTTTTAAAACTCGTAGAACAAAAGTTCAGAATCAGTCTCACTTGTTTTAACCCGACTGCCAAACGAGGAGAGTAATGTTTTTTGATTGTATGTATGTATGTTTGTAAGTATATTTTTTGGTGGCAGAATAATATTTTTTCATATTTTTAGAGTTTCGTACCTCAAAAGGAAAAAAGCAACCGTTATAAGATCTCTTTGTTGTCCGTCTGTCTGACTGACTGTCTGTCACTGCCCTTTTTCTCAGAAACGGGTAAAGATATCAAGCTGATATTTCGCATAGATATGAGGAGTACCCAAAAAAATTGGGGTACTCCCTCTCCCATACAAGTAAATTGGGGCTGATATTTTTTCCGGTTATTTTGATGGTGTAGGTAGGGTATCGTTGAATAGGTCTTTTAATATAATAGGTATAAAAAAAGGTTAAAATATAATTATTTGGCTTTTACCCTTAAATTTGGGGACCACACCATAGACAAATCCTAATTTAAAAAATGATTTCAATAGATGGCGTGATTTTATGTTGGGTTACTCAGAATAAGAAGTGATGATATCTCAGAATAATAATGGTTAATGGTGCTATTCCGCTGAGCATCGAAACCGGTGGGACGCTAATGAAAAGTGGTCATGGAAATGCACCAGGGTAGACCCTGCTCCTAGAACAAGGCATGAGTTTGTGATTTGTGTGCGTGAAAAGCGAGGATGGAAACTTTGAATATTTTCTTGATTTTTTTATTATTGATGCAATAACATATAATTAGTATTATTCTGAGTTACCCACCGAAGTCACCCCGTGGCAGGTTGACTAGATAGGTACTTTTGCAAATCACGCCATATATCGTTGTTTTTATTAGTGGCTACTGTCTATAGAAGAAATTCCGTCATTGACAATTTTACGTTACGAATGAATTTGGTAAACCCAGTAAACCTAACTAATCCAGAGGAAACCTAAAATATCTTTCTCTCTTTGAAAAACATACTTAATAGCCCAAACTCGATTCTATTCTATTCTCTGTGGGGGTGTAAGTACCTGCACCTGGCTCTCTCGAGTGGAACCTTTGTGCATATCCCCAAGGTCTAAACTGCCTTCCTAAGCTTGAACCATTTCCCACCACGCTGGTCCACTGCGGGTTGGTGGGTTCACATATCTAGATGTGCTAAATCTAGATATGCAGGTTTCCTCACGATGTTTTCCTTCACCGTTAGAGCGATGGTATACATTGTACTTAAGTTAAAAGAACTCATTGGTACATGTCAGCGCCGTGATTCGAACCCGCATCTCTTGCGTGAGAAGGGGGCGCTTACCCGACTGAGCTACCACCGCGCCCAAACTCGATGCTTTTAGCTATTAAATCTTTGAAATAAAATTCAGTCACCTCCGTGTTACTGCCCTCATCAGATCCTCACGAGACCATGCCTCAACCAGCACCATGAGACTGTGTTTTTGAATCCTAACCTAATCTTCCTACGTATTGTCATCACTTAGATCCATTCACTATATTCCTGCTCCTCATCCCAGGGCCGTGGGGAGGCACGTCAGCTTTTTAAAGACATCAGCAGCAGACTAATAGAAGTCTCAAGGGACCCTAGGGCTGGCACTTACCTATCACAAAGGCTAAGCATCGCTATATAGCGGGGTAACGCGGCCAGCGTCTTGGGTACCCTACCCGACAGTGGCAGCGATCTGGCCAGCATCTTCTTTTTAGTTTAATTTTAATTTTATATTAGTGAGTTTTAGTTAGGCATTAATAATTATAATTTAATCAAGAAGTACCATGGACTTAACTAATAAAAAACATTATCATTTAATTTATTGAATATAGTATAAGAATTATGCTTCCTCAATTTCAAATCAAATTATGTTGGTGTCATAAAAGTTGAAAAAGTGCAATGACAACCAATGTGCAGTGATTTTGTGTCTGTACACAATTAGATCGCGAGCTGTCAGTGCCGCCTAAACCGACGTGACCCTTCTTTGGAGGCCACCGGCCGACTGAGTCAAACGTCGCTTGTGTTTATGATTTTATAACACAGAAAGCCGCCATAGATATTTGTATGAAGATTTGAGGGAAAAAAATTGCTCAAGTTTGGGATTAATTTACACAAAATAGGTGTGTGTTTATTAAAAAACAAGGTATTTAGCGCCTAGTCCAAGCATTTATCTTTATAATTTGATAAGAATCATATGAAAATTCTTGATAATTACGACACAGTTGTTACAATACGGGAGTGTGATTTACTGGTTTTTCGTAATTAATTTACAGTTATCCATAAGCATTTGCTTAAATTCGAATGATTCAGCACCTAGCTAGACTCTTCGGCTACCTGTGTGATTTTTTTCAAGGCTGTAGAGCATCATTTACTACATAATTCTATGACAATGCCAACCCTCGATTGCCTATTGCAGACCCTTAAGTAATCATAGGTCACTTTCACTTCGGCCCTTTGCTCCCCAGCGGAGATTGGGAATAGGTAAGTAAGTAATCATAGGTCAGTTAGGTCGACACATAGGTACCTACCTACATAGGGCGCATAGGGTCACTAACGACTAAATTATAATTAAGATGTGGTTAATTATAGAGGTAGTTCCGTTAAAATGGACATCCGAAGGATAGTGACATAACTCGTTATTCTAAACTTTTAAATATTTCAGAATATTTATTTTATTTGTTTTGTAGAAACTTTGTGGGTTACGTATTTTGTTACTATGAGGAGTAGATTTTTTTCTAACTAATAAATTACTATTAAATCCAAGCCTAATAATAATAATCAACTAACGTTAAACATTTAAACACCCATTTAAACCCTTCATTAAAAACTAAAAGTAGCACATTTTTTTAACGGCAAAGCCGATTTTGATAAAATATGCCTAGGAACACTCGGGGTAACATTATCAATGAAAAAACTGATCAAAAATCGGTTTCGCCGTTTGGGACTTAAGCTACCAAAGACAGATTCACAAACACGCAGACACGTTAAACTTATAACACCACTCTTTTTGCATCGTGGGTTAAAACAGCCGAATAATATCCAAGTATAGGCGTCTACTTCGAACACCCACACCGCATATCGCCTCAATCAGCTGACCTCAGTGAAAGCGAAAATAACACTTTCATCACTCTCTTATACTCGTATCGTAAATAAAACTGTTATAATGGCTTGACGTTATGTGATATAATGGTCATTACTATGTGATCACGGAATATTTTGCGGCTATCGTGATGTGATATCAGCTTTGGTCTATCGGTAAGTTGATAGAATCTACGAGTAGTTAAGTATGTAAAAAGAAAGTTATAAATAGTACTTACTTAGGTAAGTGCTTAGAGAAATTATTGTGTGGGTGACAGTTTGGTATTTTTGGTATTACCTAACTTTGATATCTGTCTCCACTAAACTAGATAAGAGAAGTGGATGTAGCTTTACGGGGCAGTATCAAATATAAAAAAAATATACCTACAGGGTGTCACGTGCGTAACTATGGATCAAACAAAAGGGAGTAACTCGGGTAGGTACTCTATGAAAAACTTTAGTTCTACGATCCTTGGAAACTTCAGAAATAAAAATTACAAGTTATACGTGACTAACAATATGGTTAAGTAACCTATTAAAATAACATAATATAATAATATAAACCTGCGTGTAATCCCTGTTGGGGTACGCAGCGGGGCATTGGTTCGGTCGGAGTTGTTTTACAAGTGGAAAAGTGCATAAAGTGCTTAACTGTGCCCGCTAATTAATGAATTTTCTAAGTAACTAAAACTTTTATTTCAGCTAATTGGGCCCGTTCAAATATTAGGTATGGCACTTTAATTCTAACTCAAGTTTATATAGCAACTCAAAGTGTGGTTTAAAAATTATACAAACCTGCTATCTCCACTCCAATCTCTAATAGTTCCACTTGTCAAGTCATAATTATCACGGTCACGTCATAATCCACTGTCATGTCATTATCAACTATGTCAAGTCATAATTAGCACTGTCAAGTCATAACCAACACTGTCAAGTCATAATCATCACTGTCAAGTCATACAAAAATGGCATCCCATTCGTCGCATTGTCACCGCAGTCAAGTCACAGCTCCGTAAAGACGTGTCAGAGTCAAAAGTCATAGCTGGCCAGTCAGAGCGCAGTTAGAAAAATAAAAGTTTGAATTTGGAAGCGTTTTCCGCGCGCGTTTTTCTTTTGGCGCGATGTCGGGGCGCGTGGCTTCGCGCCATACTGCCACAGCTCAACTGCTTGCGGGGGAAAGCCGCTCAGGCTCAAATACTACCACTTCTCTTCGTCTTCCAGTGGCGATGGAAGCGCGTTGGTAAACAGCAGGTGCAACAATACGCTTGTGTCTTAAACTCGTGACGAATCAATCGATTGCAATTAGCCCGGCAATAAAGCCGTTAGCCATTGCGTTTGGCTTTCAATGCTTTTATTGGCGTTTAAATCGGCTTTTATACAGGAGTTTAGTCTACTTTTGAAGTTTTTTGTAAAGTTTTGCTATACTTACAGTCTAAGCACAGGTTACTATTACTAAATAATGCTTTTAAGTTAGACTGAGCGCACCGTAAATAGTATTATTATCAAATGTTTCCTATTGTAAAGCATGTTAAATAAAGTTTTAGTACTTATATTATTAGTTCCTCCTGTTTGAATCGTTTAATCCAAGGTATAAACTTGCTACTCACATTGAAGTTAAAGGAAAATAAACGAGATCGAATCTATTTCGTTTAAATAATGTCTGTGTTTATACCTAAGTAAGATTTAGAAGGTAAGTATCTATGTAGTAACAGATATTTCGCAAAAGTCTGATTCCTTCTTTGAGCTCCGATCAAGTGTTGTAAATGTACGTTTGCTATTGAGCCGTGGCAAGGTCTGGTAGTCAGGGAACCTATCGCGAAGTAACATTTACGAAGTAATTAGTGTCAAATTCAATTTGTCAATCTGAAAATCGTTGTCAAAACTTTGCGATAGGGAGCCTAGCTCGGTGTCAGAGCGTAGGTAGGTTGAAACAAAACTTGAAATTTTAATTTAAATACGTAAATAAAGAGATCATAAATTGTAGAAAATCTTACTTTATTATTAGCATTATTATGTTGTTGTATATTATTAGTAGAGGACTTATATCATTTTTTGGTAGAATGTAAACAATATAATTCGGACAGAGCAATGTTATTTCGAAAACTTCGAGTCAATCTAATTGACGTTGGTGCATTTCAGACTATCCTTTCAAATCCATGTTCTATTGAGGCCAAAATATTGTATAGTTATGTAAAATATTGTTTAGACTTAAGACAACCATAGTTTAGCATTTATTTAAATAGTGTATGTCTCGATGAGACTGACATGGTCACAGTTTATTGTAAGTGACCTAAGTCTCTTTAATAAATAAAGATTAAAAAAAAAATAAAAAAAAAATGTTGTTGTTTTTCCATCTCGGGACCATGGGGTCCCGGACATTTGGAAGGCGTGCATGGGGCCGAAGCCAACATGTAGAGGCCCTTTTGACAACATTAATCTATATGAAATGTGACACTAACCGACGATTTTCCCTGTGAAAACTATAGAAGTAAACCCAAGGAAAACCCCCGGTTAGTGCAGGACTATTGTAGGATATAGAGAAAACTAATACAGGGTTATGGAGTGGGGTGCTAAATGGACTGGGTAACTGGGACTATGGAAGGACTATGGCCCCTGCTCGACCTATATGTTTCACACACCGATAAAAAGGCAGGGGGTGACTCGCACACACATTAAATGGGCCCCTCAAGACAGTCGCTAGCACATAACAGTGTCGTAGCAATAAGGGGGCAACATGGCATGAGGTGCTGAGGGTGGAGAGGTATACCAAGGCTCTCAGAGCAATCGCGGATGCCGGTCAAGACCCCTACAAGCACTTACTGGATATACTTCCTTCCCCCGAGCATTTCTGCTCTAGCGGTACACCACTCAAGCCAGCCAATGAAGGCAAGCAAGAGGTGGGAGATTCTGTTCCTCGTCAGTGTTCACTCTGGACAACCAATAAAGGTAAGCCAGAGATGAGGAACAGGGGTTCTCCCCGGCATCGGGTGGGTGGGGTCGCTAATGCCCAACAGCTCGCCACAAGCTGCCCTGCCGCTGCATTATTATTATTATTGAATGAACAATCCTAAAAATACTAGAAATACCTATATTGTATACTATGTACTTATGTCTACTTTCATTTATTTTATGATACTTCATCGGCCTTCGTCGAGAACAGACGTACATGGCAAATAAATAAATTAAATAATCGCTTGCAAAGTCGTGAACTAGATTTGTTAAATGTGTTAAAAAATAATGTCTCTTGACATAAGTGCACTATAGACAATAAAATGAGTGCGTCGACGCCTCGCAGCCCGCCGGCTGCGCCTGCAGCCGCGCCCTCTGCTCCGCAGCCAGTGACGAGTCCACGCAGGGAATGTGCCCAGATACTGTCCACTCCAGAGATCCAGGACTACATGAACAGGATTGACTGTTGTTTAAACGCTATCTGTGCTATTGCTACCGAGGGAAAACTAAATACTGACCAAAAAATCAGAATCCACAATTTATGCAGGAAAGTAGGAAGTGAGACCTCACATATAGCGGTTCTGTACCAGGCTTTGGGGCAGAACACTAGACAAGCCTATACCGCACTGGACGCAGTTCAAGATAAAAATAACTTGTCCCAAAAACTCGAAGACCTTAAGTGCATTATAAGTGAAGCCCCAAAAACTCATCCCGGAACCTCCACTTTCGCCGATATCCTGAAAAAAGGCCCATTGCCCCATATCCAGCCCAACCACTCAAGTTCCATAGCTATCTACCCTAGTGACAGAAATAAATCAAGTGAAGACACTAAATCTCTAGTCCAGACAATTATTAGCCCCAACGACATGAAGCTGCATGTCACGGGGTTACGAAAGACGAGAAATGGAGGTGTCATCATCAGCACTGACACGAAGGAGGATATCGAGAAGTTAAAACAGTCGAAGCAGTTGGAGACCTCTGGTCTTACCATCGATGAGCCCCATAAACGCAAACCCAGAGTTGCTATCATAGGAGTTCCTGTGAAGATGCAGGATTCAGACGTCTTCAACTACCTCTACCACCAAAACCTCGCCGACAAACTCCAGGATACTACACAAGAGTCCTTTATGAACAGCATTAAATTAAGCCATAAATCTGGTAAGAGAGATGCTAAGACCTGCAATTTTATCATCGAAGTTCCAGCACTGATACGCAACGCCCTCATATCCCAAGGAAGAGTATTTCTTAACTGGTCATCCTGCCCTGTAAAAGATTTCACAATTGTGACCAGGTGCTACAAGTGCCAGCAGTATGGCCACGCGGCCAAGTCGTGCCGGGAGACGGTCGCTACGTGCGGCCACTGCGGGGAGAGAGGCCACGTGCAGAGTGAATGCACCAAAAAAGCTGAGCCGCCAAAATGTGCAACCTGCCTCCACTTCAACAAGCCCTGCAATCACAAGACGGGGGATGCCGAATGCCCAGCTAAGGTTATAGCCCAAAAACGTTACATTGCGTCAATTAATTATGAAGACGTCTGAAGGCGCCTCTTATTAAGTAGTCAAAATTTTTACTTATTCATGTGTAATATTATATACTGTCTTATATCTTAATTTAATGAACTAGATTATTTCTACATAGGTATTAGAACTCACGGAACTGTCCTACTAACGATAACAATTAACCCGTACCTAAGCTAATTTACTCATAAACAATTATTAAACTAAATCTAGACAGACTTGAGGAAGAATTTTATAATGTACCTACTTAATACCTATCGATCTTGACCCACTTTACTAATAAATGATGATACGGTCACCTCTGCACGTTGTACATATTATACAATTATTCAGCAAACAATTTTATTTCTACTTTGCACATTCTTTTTTTACATAACTTTGCCTTGTAAACTTATTTATAAGATGTTTAGTAACTAAGATTATTTAATTAGATGCTTAAGTTCTTCTATGTAAGATCTATTTAATCTGAAACACAGGAAAAACTCTGTTATTTCCTAGTTCAGAGCAGTATTTCACCTACCTTTAGCATTAAGATTTGACCTATTTTTAAAATACTACCTATAGTTTTCTGAATAAATATTATTCTTATTCTTATTCTTATTCTTATTTGTAAGCATACATACTTACCAGCTACGTGCAACGTGCATATACAGTATGTTAACATGTGGTTATACTTGAACCTTTATTGAATTACTACCAGATTGTGGTCTAGCTTTTCTCAGGCTGGTTTCAGTGTATTATGTACTTATATAACTACTCATAGGTTGCTGTACAATCGAGAGCTACGAGCTTTTCTGTATTTTAGATGTGTCAGAATAGAATTTACTGGTTTGAAAATGAATTTGGAAAAAAATATGTAAGTTTAAGTATTACAGTTAATTATTTAATAACAAGAGTTTAAAAATGTTCAAGTACTTATAATGTAAATAATCGTGAATAAATACATGAAATTGGATAAATAAAGAAGGGAAATTTCCCTACGAAAGAACTGAAGTCGACCCAAAGCTTTCGCTACGCGACGTGAGAGCGCTTTCCAGTGTCTACAAGTACCTACACTGCAGTTTCTAAACGAAATAATGGCACTGCTGCTACCGCAAGTATCACCTTTACTATCATCGCCATAAGAGATAGGTGATATGTCTTTTGTATGTAATTGGTGTGAGAACGACCTTGCAATAGGCGGGGGCAATAAGTTTGGTGCGTCTGAAACTACTATGTTACAAATAAAACGTTATGTTTCCCCACGATATGGTATAGTAGATAATGCTGTTAAAAATGAATTTAATCATTAAATTTATGACGACAATGTAGTTGTTATAAATAATTGTAGGTATATTAATAAAAATAAAAGCTTAGGGTGTCCGCAAACTTCGTAAAAAAAAATAATTAGGTTTTTGCCATAAAACATGACATTTTCAATTAGATCAGTTTCATACAGCCGCTTAACAAAACTAAACCCACGTTTAGTTCTACATACATCATTCACTGGGTGTTTCCTATAATTATTTAACATAATTCTAATAACTCTGTAACTGTAACTAGAGAAAAACTAGTGCTAGAGAAAAACGCATGTCTATCGAAAAACTATCATGTTCATGTATAGAGTTATAGTCAGTGTAGTCACGCACCACTACATTATTTAAACAAAATTATCCATTTCTTATAGAGGAAGCGTTGAAACTAGCAGTAAGAGGTACGCTTTAGCGGTGACTGATCATCATTGATCAATGATTTACATTATTAATTTATGTTTTATAGAACAAACAACACACATATACCGTTGTTTATAAAGTGATTCAAGTAATATAGGTTAGACCATTGAAACGGTTAACTGGGCGTTAGAAGCTTAGCGGAATGATTTTGTTTTTTTGTTACAATATGTGCCTGGTTAGTTACCTGATTTATTATTTTAAAATTGATGATAAATGTGTAGACGGTTAATTTAGTTTGGTAATACACTCGCGAGCAATGAAGACGTTCCACCTACAAAGCCGACAGCAAGTGGTCCCAATTTGGCACTAACACGTAGTCTACTTAAGAAAAAAAATCATAAAAAATATACGAACACATAAAACAATTTATCTTTATTTTAATTAATAACATAATATAAGTGGGTAGGTATTTAAGAATGTTAGATAACAATACATAATGTGCACTAGCACGTAATTTTGCAGATCCTATCTTCAGCTCATATTGTTCTGAAGCTAGCGTTAGGCATTCGTAAAGAATGAAAAGAAAGTTAAATGGTAACCAGGTATAAGTAATACTTTTAATAGCTAACTCTTTTGTTCAAGTTTCATTGACCTGACAAAGCATAGGTACTAACGTCTTTTAAATAATACTCGTATTTAATATAGTTTTTTTTCATCAAACGTAAAGTTGTTGAATTAGCTTAAATGCCTCTTACCGGCATTATGTTGAATAATGGGATACCCTGATTAAACTTAACATAAGAACCAGCATACAAATAAAAAAATGTACATAAAATCTGAAGAAGATGACGACTTTCACGCAGCATATTATCAAAGATAGGTGCCAATAACCAACACAATGGTGGATAATAGAGCTGTATACTCCAGGCAAGCGCCATTGTTAGTCATCATATAAAGAGAAATCTAAAGTTTTACTACACTTTTATTACACGAAATGTGTCTTAATAAGTTCATATCGAAACAGGGCTTGATAAAAAAGAGTATTGTTATTGATCTAAATGATATTCTATTCTATTATATTCTTGCTATTTAAGCTCTAAACTACTAAAATAATAGTTCTACGTAGTCCTTAAAACGTTTTATGAACTGATGTTGATAAATTTTGAGTGGGCATGGATGGACTAATAATGGAGCCTAAATAAATAAAAATGTCACAATTTTCTTGTCTGGTGTTATTAACTCTGTTTAAATCATAACACGTCTTTTTGGATACTTCAGTAAAATAATAAACTTCCTTCTAAATCGGAAGCTTGAGCTAAGCCCCAGGATATAAAGCAGATGTCTATAATTTGTCTTTTAAGTTGACTAACTATTCGTATCCGGCGAAACTATAGCCAACGGCCTTAGCCGCTTCACAGCGCAAATATTATTACACCTATTTATTACCAGCTATTTACCCACCGATTCTGTACTCAAATAACTCTTATATTAACACCACTAAAGAGTACTAAAGACTGTTTTAACTCGTGGCTAGTGGGCGGTATAATCGCAGTTATTACGAGCGTCCATTGGTTGAATATTATGCGTCTGCGCATAACGTCACTTTCACTGCGAGCCGTGAACTTGCGCCTTCCGTCATACCACGGACCGTATTGTGTCGTACGCCAATTACACGATACATGGTTCTGGGTGTAGCTCTTGAGGTCTTTGACTTGTATATTGCCATTGTGGTGTATTGGTATATAAAAGTACGGTCAATACACACTATATTGACCGTAAACTTTCTATTCAGGCAGAATTCAAAATCACACACCACAGTTTCAGGAATCTCTTAATAGGACTTTAAATTCTTTGAACCTTTTTGATTGATGATACTCTTAGTAATATTATGTCTGCATCAGATCGTAAGGATAAATATTATAACTATTATTGAGTTATTTCACCTAAATTCGTATCATCGACCAGTACGGGACTACAAATGGCTGTTCAAAAACGACTGCTATAAGAACTTGACAACCAACAAATATTCCCAAAAACAAATATTCCTTGAAATTTGATAAACAGCCTACATTTTTTGGCGGTATGAAAGTGGTAAACATCGTGTTTACAACCTCACCAGTGAAAGCGCATGCCTGCGGAATAACCTAACGTGGCGAATATGCCGCTCGCATGCACCTCGACGATTATTCAAGTGCACGTAGGTACAATCAGCTGCATAAGTAGCTATACATTTTTGTACTTTGTCAATCTAACAAACCGCCTATCCATTCATTGTAACATTGACGGTTCCTCAGTTTGACAAGGTACAGAAGTATAGTGTATAGCTACTTATGCAGCTGACCGTACCTACAGATTGTCACGCAGATATATGACCCCACCCCAATAAAAAATTGGCAGACTGTAATATTGAATAATTGTTGATAGTTTATCACGAGAGACGAGCTCGAATAGGTAATGAATATGATTTCTCGGCCCGAAGCGGTTTATAAACTCGTGAGTAATACTTCATAAGCGTTTGTACTTCACTTTACTTACTACAATTCAAAATAATATTGCAAGGTATATCCACCTACTTGGGTAAAATATATCGAAGAAGTATCAGTAAAATGAATAAATTACTGAGTAAAATTATTAGAACTTACTTTTGATACTAAATTTTCAACGCGTTGATGTCTTTTGTATCAAACTAGAAGAAAATACTAAATATGTTAAATCGTGTTCTACGAAAATGTCATTCTGATAAAAGTTTGTATCAAACTAGAAGAAAATACTAAATATGTTAATTATACATTATTATTATAAAGAATGCAATGTTCTATAATTTCATCATTTGTATTACATATTTTATTTATATAAAACATCGTATAGTAAGACTAAAAATAAATAGAAAAGTTATTGTTCGAGTTTATTTCGCTTTACAGATAACGCTACAATGAAATCGGCTCCAAGAAACATCGATGCAGAGGTAGTATCTATAAATATAGCTTCTGCTATTCTGGTGTCTTGTCCGTAACTCTTCATAACTCTCGCATCACCCACCAGACAGGTCTGGGAACAGGTTTCTGGCGACGCGACTGTCGTATGTACCTGTGTATTTTCTTTTTCGTAAAAGAGAAATCAAGTTATATAAACTCTTACCGGATATGGATCCAAATAAGTCATAAATAAAATATAAATTCTATTATTTTAATCTTTGAAGGATAAAAAAATAGCGTAATATTTTAATTATACTAATAAAATTCATCCATGATGTAACTTGTTTATAAAGTATATTATATATATTTATAAAGTATATTAATAGTATGTAGGTATATCAAGATGACTCCAGTGAACTCTATCTAGGTTAAATTAATATGGATAAAACTGCTACAACACACTACCACTTAGCGCGGTAAATTTTTCAAACTCTATTGAATGTATAAAAATACGTAGGTACTTACCGCATTTAGTTCATAAAATAATTATCATAATTATTGTATTTTTACTAATTTACAAAAAAATTAAACGTGCTTATAGTAAACTAAGATTGTTATAGGTAGATCTAATAAAGAGGCATATTGTCATTGACTGCAGATATTATGTAGAAAGCTCTTTTCTAAGCCGCAGTTTGGAGCGAAAGTTTATGTTCGGTGTAAGTTACAAGCTGATACAGAGCTTCCGAACTCAATCACAGGCGGTAAATTTACTATGAGTAGGTATATTAGAATAAAAAAATATAAACAGTACCGTATAATGCAGTTACATACAAGGGAACTTTCTTTTAGGCTTCGCGTTGAATTCTTTGGTATGAAAATAATTTTGTGTTATTTTAATCATATATTTTGTATGTTCCAACCTTGTGCGAGTCTTGATCTATCTTTCTGGCTGTACTCTCTATAAAGTATTAATTGTAAACTTAACTTTACAACCTTGTATCCTACATCATGAGAGATAAAATGATAAACTAAGATATAGTATGTACATATCTACTAATAAGTAGATAGATGTACCTATCTACGTGTACGTGATAGGTATCGTATAAATTTATATGCGAGTATGTACCTACATAAAACCTGTTGGAATACATAAAAGAAAAAAAAGGTTTATTTATTTAATTACGTTGACAATGTTAATTATATGAACCTAGACCTCTTTGTAGTTAGCGAATATATTTCCAAATGTGACACTGACTATAAAAAGCTAGAAAATGCAACTGGTTAGTATCATTATCAGTTACAATGTAATGTATTGTTTTCACATATCACCGATATAGCTTTTAAAATGTGCAATCTGAAGTGGCACTAGTGGCAGTTGGCCCTATACCTATCTATGCCGAATAACCAGTGACCAATATCTCTAGTGGACACTACGACTGTATGTGAACAACTTTCGGAACAAATTCAATCAAATCATTTTTTGAATCTAACTTCAATCCAAATGTTTGTTAATCCTTGGATATAATGAACCAACGCTTTTTAAAAACTTTAACAAACTATTAATCTATTCAAACCCTTCTCTAATTAGTTTCGTCATTAAGTATGTTATTAGTTACCTTAGAATAACAGAACCACTCTCTTTTCGTTTTCAACGCAACACAACAAGCCTGACTATTTAGAAAATATTAAGTACTACTCGTATAGCTTGGCTTTCCAAAAGGGTTTGCGTCAAAAGGTTATCAATCATGACGACGAATGGTAGGTATCTTCTTGAAGTGGTTCTTTTTCCTAGACCCTGTTACGTAATCTACTTTTGACAAATTATATAACACAATTAGTCCACTGCTGGACAAAGGTCCTTCACAAGGAGCGCTACAACACTCTGTCCTGGATCTTCTTCATCCAGCCACTACTGGCTACTTGTCTAAGGTTGTCGGTCCAGCGGGCTGGAGGGCGTCCCCTGCTAACAATTATTCAGTAACACAATTTTATATGAAAAATCCAGCTAGACATCTTAAATAAATTATCTCGTTACATAAAACGGATCTCGGTGTTCCGTTTTTCCTGATTGCCGCAAAAAATATCATTTTAAGAATGATGATGATCATTTCAGAAACTCACATAATGATTGTAATGACGATGGTCACGTCAAGCCGTCACCGTCAACAAAGCCTTGCGTCATCTTGTCATTATTAATTTCATGCCCCGTTATTTCTCTCTCTCTCTCTCTCTTTCAGGCTATGTATCCCATATTTCAGGATATATACTTAATACGGTGGTGGAGGCTGCCTTCCTTGTCAAATTCCCGTTTGAAAAATCATTTAGGTACAGTTCTCCCATATTAATAATGCGCATGCAAATCTTCGCAAACTGTCATATTCCCGGGAACACCCGAATCATTGAATCGTAAGAGCTTTAAACAATGCACATGGATTTTGCACCTTGTTTGAAAGAAATAGGAGTCAATATCATAATCGAAAACAATTCGGACTGTCGGCGGCGGCTGTCACCAATCACTCAAAGGTCCTTCAGTTCTCTTGTCAGTCAGTTCTGTGAAATTATATGTATAGAGCTGTTATTACACATCGTTCTTGGTTTTGTTTTCAAATGTGAATTTAATTTCAACTTTAATAAAATTATTGTTGATGACGCCTAAAATATGTCACATTGATAGACTTCACTTTGTAAATAAAGCCACACCCAAAAGACCAAGTTTGTAATTGTAGTATTAATGTGAAATGATCAGTGCTGTAAATACTTTTAATTGAGATTTTTAAATTTTAATGTATACCTGTGTTTGAAATCCATTTCTTCTTATAATATATACCTTGTATTATTCAAACCTTCTTTCATCTATCTTTACATCAGCTTCAGTAAGACACTTGAAAGGTACTGTAACATTTTCGAAGTAAATTTTTAATATTATGACAATATTATGAATTATCGAATCAAATTTCGTTACTGATAAATCAATATCTCTTTTAGCACTAAATAGGTACATAATTCTCCTAAAAATGCATGAAGAAAATGCACTTGACCACTCTAAATACCTACATATAGTTTTCTAACGCTCGGGAATACGACCGTTGCCGAACAATGACGAAGATTTCTATGCGCATTATCAATTTTGGGGAACTGTATATTGTTATTGTTTTCTTCTATACCTCGTTTCAGCCAAGATGATTCTTGTGACGTTATGGAGACGTTTATAATTTTATGGTTTTGGAAATATCCCATAGTTAAATTCTATATATTTTGTTTGCCGACTTATTGTATACAACATATTGTATACTATACACCCATACAAGCGTCGTATCCAACCAATGTATATAATACTAATATGTAAGTTAAGTTACTAAATGACAATGGGCAGATTGGGACCACCCTCCAATAGCATTAAGACTAACATCGTTGGATAGGTCTTGTCAATAGGAATAACTTTTGCTATGACAGCTTTGTTGTCACAGTTGTCCGTTCAGAGATATTTGACTTATAAGTTCCGATACTCGTCAGTTCATCTTACTGCTATTGGAGGCTGGACCACCCTCCAATAGCATTAAGACTAACATCGTTGGATAGGTCTTCTCAATAGGAATAACTTTTGCTATGACAGCTTTGTTGTCACAGTTGTCCGTTCAGAGATATTTGACTTATAAGTTCCGATACTCGTCAGTTCATCTTACTGCTATTGGAGGCTGGACCACCCTCCAATAGCATTAAGACTAACATCGTTGGATAGGTCTTGTCAATAGGAATAACTTTTGCTATGACAGCTTTGTTGTCACAGTTGTCCATTCAGAGATATTTGACTTATAAGTTCCGATACTCGTTAGTTCATCTTACTGCTATTGGAGGCTGGACCACCCTCCAATAGCAGTAAGACTAATGTCGTTGGATAGGTCTTGTCAATAGGAATAACCTTTGCTTTGACAGCTTGGTTGTCACAGTTGTCCGTTCAGAGATATTTGACTTATAAGTTCCGATACTCGTCAGTTCATCTTACTGCTATTGGAGGCTGGACCACCCTCCAATAGCAGTAAGACTAATGTCGTTGGATAGGTCTTGTCAATAGGAATAACTTTTGCTTTGACAGCTTTGTTGTCACAGTTGTCCGTTCAGAGATATTTGACTTATAAGTTCCGATACTCGTCAGTTCATCTTACTGCTATTGGAGGCTGGACCACCCTCCAATAGCATTAAGACTAACATCGTTGGATAGGTCTTCTCAATAGGAATAACTTTTGCTATGACAGCTTTGTTGTCACAGTTGTCCGTTCAGAGATATTTGACTTATAAGTTCCGATACTCGTCAGTTCATCTTACTGCTATTGGAGGCTGGACCACCCTCCAATAGCATTAAGACTAACATCGTTGGATAGGTCTTGTCAATAGGAATAACTTTTGCTATGACAGCTTTGTTGTCACAGTTGTCCATTCAGAGATATTTGACTTATAAGTTCCGATACTCGTTAGTTCATCTTACTGCTATTGGAGGCTGGACCACCCTCCAATAGCAGTAAGACTAATGTCGTTGGATAGGTCTTGTCAATAGGAATAACCTTTGCTTTGACAGCTTGGTTGTCACAGTTGTCCGTTCAGAGATATTTGACTTATAAGTTCCGATACTCGTCAGTTCATCTTACTGCTATTGGAGGCTGGACCACCCTCCAATAGCAGTAAGACTAATGTCGTTGGATAGGTCTTGTCAATAGGAATAACTTTTGCTTTGACAGCTTTGTTGTCACAGTTGTCCGTTCAGAGATATTTGACTTATAAGTTCCGATACTCGTCAGTTCATCTTACTGCTATTGGAGGCTGGACCACCCTCCAATAGGAGTAAGACTAATGTCGTTGGATAGGTCTTGTCAATAGGAATAACCTTTGCTTTGACAGCTTTGTTGTCACAGTTGTCCGTTCAGAGATATTTGACTTATAAGTTCCGATAGGAAGTTAATTAAATATTTTCTTGGGAAATAATACACGGTGATTATTTAATTATTTATTATTATAATTACACTATCAGACGACGTAACAGAAGTTACGGGCAGAATACACCTCCACCGCTGCCCTATTTGTTTTTAATCGTCAGTTATTGTCATCAAATATGCCCAGCTCCCGTATTTTGTAACTTTTTGAGAGTTAGCAACCGGTGATAATTGGTATCAACTTAGAGACTTATTAACCGAAAACACCAAAAATCTTAGTGAAAGAAATATGTAAGAAGCCTACCAATATATCCTTACATTCAACATAAACGTTTGTGAAATCAGATAAGTCAGTAAAAAGTTATTAATTAATAATGCTCCAAGTTGTCAGCCATTTTATACCAACCAACCCCACTCGGAGTTACATAATACGGGGGCAGATCTCGTCTGATAGTGTAGATAGTGTAATTATAATAATAAATAATTCAATAATCACCGTGTATTATTTCCCAAAGAAAATATTTAATTAACCCCCTATCGGAACTTATATGTCATATATCTCTGAACGGACAACTGTGACAACAAAGCTGTCAAAGCAAAAGTTATTCCTATTGACAAGACCTATTCAACGATGTTAGTCTTATTGCTATTGGAGGGTGGTCCCAGCTCCCATATATTTTTGCCCATCCTCTATATACTATTTATATAATTAAGATGAATTTTTATGCGAGTATACGTAATCATTCTTTCTAATTCTGTATTAGATTATATTAAGAATTATTTTGTTAAAAATTCAAATAATTTCGCCTATTTTTATTTCCGCAGAATTTTATAATGAATGAGTTTTGCATTAATTGGATTACGTTATAACGTTACGAATTACTAATTAGCTGCAAAGTATAAAATGCGATTTCACCGAAATAATCCTACGAAGAATTTTGTTGTTACGCACTTTTTATTGAAATGAAACTGTGCACTTTTGTGGCTGCTAAGATTTCCCGTAAATAAATTTCTTGCTGAGAACAGTAGGTACAGCTTAAATACCTACTTTTGAACCTTATTCAACCAACAAATCTTATATTCATTCATTCAAACATTTGTGGTTTGGCGAAATACCTACAAAAATGTCTATGTAGCTACTTATTATGAAGCTGACCGTACTATTAGACATAATAAATCCAAGTGCAAAGAAAACCGTTCATATCTATAATTAACATGTAAGTAAAATGTTGACAGGAAGTGCTTCCTAGCTCCAACCAACCACATAGCTCAAGCTACAAGTTATGTACAAACTAACTAGGAAAACCCTAATTACGTAAAACATGTCTGCATATTTAATCACTCATTAGTTGTAGAGAAAATACTTTCACTGTGACAGTGTTTAAGGCTGAGGTTCACTGAGAGGTTAAGGAAAATTGTTTTTATTTTAACTGTCAATCTTTGTCAGTATATTCCGAAATGTAAATGTACCTGGATTGTTTCAGAAACTGTCGGTAAATATTGAAAAATGTTAAAGTTACAAAATATCGAAAATGTATTTCATTCTAGGACGTAATATTTTGTTGACAAGCAGTTTATTATGAGTCAATCGATATTGGGTGAATATTTGGAGAGCTAAATTTGTCAGTTTTCATCGGGAGAATCTACTTATTTATTCGAATTTTGAGGCTATATTTGTATGGTACATGTAAAATGAAATTCTCTATCAAGGCCTATTTACAGTTTTACAACGATTCATATAAAATTAAAAAAAATGTATGACCAGATAACACTCAAATCCCATTTATATGGCGCGTCCAAACTCCAATTTCGTATACATTTTAGTTCATAAGTCTTACAATGTTCGCTTTGAAAACATTAAAATATAAATCCTTTATATTTCAATATATACTCGTGAAGTCCTTAATATTCATTGTCCTCTAAATATAATACAATAAAAGTTATTAAGCTTTTCAAAACGTCCGCACAATAAAAACTAATTTGTCTGGCCGTGTCTTTTCACGAACGCCACCATTGAAGGGTTGAATATTTTTGAACTTGCGTTCGAGTTCAATCAGATCAGTCCACCGCCCGTCTGCCGGCAGAGTGCACCGTCCGCGTGCGATTTGTGACGACGATAAATTGTGATAGCAAGCAGATAATCTGGACTTTGTACGGTAAGTGTCCTAATTTATATGTCCTGCCCTACATGCTTGCTGATGATACTTCTGTTTCGTTACTTAACCACATACGTGATCACACTGTATTCTACCTTTTTCCATAACAAGGTAGATGATTAAGTTCACAATTTAATTAATAATTTATTGTTTTTATGTAAAAACTCATTTATCTGCCACTCATTTGTCTGTTTTTATCTGGTACATAATGCCAGATAAATTTGTTGATGCCAGACCAATTATAATTAAAGACTTATGTCTACGCTAGGCTGGTTTGGACACGTACTCAGGCGTACTGAAAACGTACCAAAGGAAGCACTGACATGGCATCTAGAAGGCGGTAAACGAAGACTCGGCAGACCGCGAGTCGAAACATGGCAGCACTCTGTCAAAAAGGAAATATGCCAGGTGGGGATGTCTGGGCGGATGTAAGTAGTTGGCCTAAGATCGTAAAGAATGGTGGCGCTTCACTTCGGCCCTTTGCTCCCCAGCGGAGATTGGGAATAAGTATAAGTAAGTAAGTAGGTTGGTTTGAGCCTAGCGAAACTAGACCAGTCAATGCCATAAATTGACGTTTGGTAAATAAAGAAGAATCGGAGTATACAGGAGAAGCAAGCGCAATCTTTATGCACAATAAGTGACTGCTTGAGGCATGACATTTCTGCGGTTTGGGCTCATATAATTCGTATTCTTGAGTACTTATCCGAAATCAAACCAGAGATTCGAACACTGCATTTCATTTCTGATTCTCCGTCCAGTCAGTACCGAAACAAGAAAATATTCCACGTGATTTCATTCCTGCACATATACATAAAATCTGTGAAAACTATCACACACACGCACTCACGCCTTGTACTAATGTACTCCCTTGCGGGGTAGGCAGAGGTGCATTGCTGCACCCACTTTTCGCCAGAGTGTATGTTAGTCCCAATGTAATAGGGGGCGGGCCTATTGCCATTTTACGGGCACATCCAAGACCTGAGAACAAATATCTGTGTTTAAACAAATATCTGCCCCAGCCGGGAATCGAACCCGGGACCATCGGCTCAGTAGTCAGGTCACTAACCACTACGCCATTCGGTCGTGAAAACTATCACTTGGAATTATAGTGAAGCAGGACACGGAAAAGGTGCACCAGACGGCGTTGGTGCTGTACTAAAACGTACTGCTGATCGAGATGTATCTCAAGCTTTACCTTGAGATACATCCATATTAAAACTATAACTGATTTTATGGAAGTACTAGAACAAAACATAAAAAAACATTATACTGAAAAGAGTATCTGAGTATGATGTTAATGAAAAAGACTTACTTTTTCCCCAAGAAGTAAAATGCTTCCCGGGCTGTATGAAAATGCATCAAATTATTTGGAACAAGAATTCTGATGTACTGGCTGTCAGAAAACAGAGTTGCACACAAAAGGAATGTCTGTACACACCAGTAATGTGTAAGCATAATAAGCATCTTGGATACTATCGCATGGATACCACTAAACAGAAAGAAGTTGATGTAACGCCATTAAGTGAAGCACGAAATGTAGAAGTGGGAGCATCTTTTTGGACAGGGAAAGTGCAAAATAGAAAACTAGACGAAGAGAATAAAACAACTAAAAAAAACCGAGGTATTATGAAAGAACGAACAATCACGAAAGTTGATGCTAATAGCCCACAAATAATCAGAGGTCGATGGAATGTACTCAGAAATATGCGATTACCATATGGAAAAAACAAAATTCATCCACGACAGAAACAATAGAAGCGCAAAGTGCAAAAAACACAGGAAATCTCACGGAAAATTATGATATCGGGGAAGACCATGTTAGTGTTGACCTCCAAAACATAAAATCTTATTGGCTTGATGACGATGACTCTGACCATGATTAAAATATTTTTACATAATGTTTCTGCATCGTGAATCCCTGTCGTCATCCCTGCACTTTCTCATCTCTGAAGATTGTTATTTATTTTGTTAAGACCAATGAAAGTTCCTATTCGTACATTCCCATGTTTGCTATTTTTTATATTAACATGCTGCTTACAATAACAGTCTCTTAAATATATTTATTTCTTGGTAACAGCATGTTCAAATGCTGTACATATATTTAAGAGACTGTTTTAGATTGATAGACATAGAACAACGCGGACTCGGTCGTACTCAATGTTGATAGATAATCACTTACCTTCTTCGCTTTAGATTCTTCGAGTATTACATTTGTTTTTAATTTCCAATGGGTTGAGAAGATTAAATTTGATTGAGTGACGTTGAGTTTGTGTTAAAAGACTGAGTATTGTAAAGAATTTAATTTACCTCGAAACGATTAAATATTGTGTTATTTTTAAGAGCATGTTACCTAACTATCTCATATTATTTTTAATTATCCTGACTGATTTATTTTAAAAAATGCTGGTTGTGTTTAAAATAATGTTAGAAGATCTGTATTTGATTTTATGTTTAAAAACATTTTTTACTTAACTTGATTGAATAAACATTTTTTGAATTAGACTTTATTTATTACGAGGTAATGAATAATTTATAATTGATCTGGCCGAGCCTAATTAATATGTCTGCATGTTCTCATTGTTCTGGCTTATTCCTCATTCGTTTGGCAGGCTCATTAATTCACTTACGGTATCTCACAAACTACTCGTCAAAACATGAGGCAAATCACATTATATAGGTAATCTTCGATTCCCCTAAGCACGAGTTTACAGCAAAAGGGCTAGAGTTCAATTTTGAAAAATGCCAGGTAAATGAGGCAAAAACACTCGTTTTCAAATATTCACCCTATTGTTTTTTCATGATTCGTTTCCGACGGCACATAGGAACTTTTAGATACTCATTAGTATATTGACAAAATATCTTATATTTATTCTATCTTTGAGTTTCAAAGAAGAAATTTACTAACTAGTCAAAAATTACAAAGAAGAAATTTATATGTAAAAAACGGGTGTGCATAAGTATAATATTTTACTAACTGGGTGTTATAGAATATTTTGAGATTTTAAATGAATTCTAGCTTATTTTTATCGTATAGCAATAGCTAATAAGAAAATAAATTAGTAAAAAAAAACAATAAATGCGACAAAATGTTTATCAGTGCACGAGCAACTTTTGATTGATAATGCGGAATGATCGGTAGCAGTCGCGACGCGATCACGCGACCGATTCGATCACACGCGAGACGTGAATTACGTAATACGGCTGCGGAAGTGTGACGAGTAGTGACAAATGCGATCACACTGTGACGAATACCGTGGAGAGTTTTGAAAATAATCTTTAAGATAGATGATACTTAGATGATGATGAAATAGTTTATTTAATTCTGAGAGTTTGTTTTTACCCTCACGAGAAATGAAAAAGATTCACTTACAAAATACCCATACCAAATGGCCCCTAGAAAAATTGTTATTTTAACTAAAAATATTTACGTATTTGGTTGGCAAGATTCTGATGCGCTATGCTCGTGAATGTGCATATTTATACAAACACAAGCAATGAAAAAGTCCCATCGTCGCGTCGGCCAGAAAATGGGCATCACTTTAGTCGGAAACTCTAGCTATTAGTATGTTAGAAATCAAATGAAAAAACAACGGTAGTTAAATGTAATTTACCAGTAACTGAGTTTTTTGTTGTATTTTATAGCAGATTGGTCGATCTGTAGCTTTCATTGGAAGATATTTTTGATAACGATACATAATGTGGTCCCTAGATTTATTTATTTTATTTATTTATTGATGTTAGGGAAACAGACAGTATCATAATACTATAAATTAAAGTTCTTAGTTAATACATAGACCAGTAAAGTTTCCACTATTAGATATAACTTAAACTAAGGTATTAGGTTAATTCTTAAAAAATTAACAAAGTTGTAAATAAGTAAGTACCTACAAGTAACTTTTACAAAAACAGAAACTAAATTACATCTAAAATTAATTTCTTAAATTTTCAATGATTTGTTTTTTGTAAATATTAAAACTGAAATGAAGTGGATCTAAATGGTTAAACTTATTATTATAATTCTTACAAGCTCTATATAAAAATGAATTAGCAGCGTAATTAGTTTTGACTGCAGGCAGACTAAAGAAGAGTTTACTTCTAGAGTTAACGCGGGGGCAACGGTAACATATATGTATTATTTAAAAGATATGATGAATCAATTTCATTATTAATTAATTTATAAAGAAACAACTGATCTCTCATATTGCGTCTATCGGACAGGCTATCAATTTGATTTGTATTAATATTGTTAAACCTAAAATTAATAAGCTTCAAAAAAATATTTTGAACCCTTTCCAAAATATTTGTATAAATATCATATTGTGGATTCCATACAGTGGACCCATATTCAAGAACCGAGCGGACAAAGGAGTTGTATAGTTTTATCAATGTAGAGGATTGTTTAAAGTCTCTACCAACTCTAAAGATGAAACCAAGCATTCTATAAGCTTTACCTGATACTGTTTCAATATGTTTATTAAAAACAAGTTTATTATCCAAATAAACACCCAGATCTTTGACCTCTGTCACTCTAACCAATGGTTCATCTTGCAATTTGTAGTTAAATAATATTGTTTTTTTTTTCCCGAAAAAAATATAATATTACATTTTTTTGCATTCAATTTCAAAAGATTATTACTACAATAGGAACATAATGCATCAAGATCATCCTGAAATTTTGTGCAGTCGATTTCACTATCAATAATTTTAAATATTTTGTTATCATCGGCATATAGCAGAAAGTTCGAATGTTGGAAAATTTTAAATATATCATTAATAAACACATTAAACAAAAGAGGGCCAAGATGCGAACCCTGTGGGATTTCATAGAGTCATAGTATCTTATGGATAAATAATTGTTATTCTGCTATACAACCTGCAGGTATACTGAGCTATAAAGGAACTTCGAATTTGTGTCATGTACAATATGATATCCTCCGGCGGACACGGCTACGGAAACTGCTGCTGGTTGGGGTTGCGCCTTAGGATCGCACGGAAATGGCTGATATAGCCAATCTTCTTGGAGAACATGTACAATATACCCTATCTGAAATGTAGAGCCTATAATATCGAGTGACATGTGCGGTAAGCTTACGGAAGATGCGTGTCAGCTAATGTAGTGTTCTCACAATCTCACAGTAACGTGTCACCAGGAAGTCGCACGCTTTACGTCAACGCGAGGGGAAATCTCACTTGCACGGTGGCACGTGATGGTTTTAGCCGGAGAATAATGTGAACTTTAGTTTTTTGCGTCGCTACAAGATTGGTGAAACTCTTGAAATGAGCTGATTATTAACCTTTTGCGTCCCAAAGTCCGATATCATGCCTTACGGCATTACATTTATATTGTTGAGAGGTGCAGTCATGCGACCGATTAGTGGGAAGACCTGATGGAGCAGTGGTTAACTCTTACTGTAGTGCCCTATGGTGGTCATGGGTTTAATCCCGGCCAGAACGAACACATCTTTAAAATAATATTTTGGGATATCTTCTCCCGTTAGGTTCCCTTGGCTTAAAACTTTGGTTTTTGTGATAAACCAGATACTTATTCAGCTTCTTGTATACGAAATAGTGTCAAAATCTGTTCAGTCGTTTTTGGTGAAAAGTAACAAACTACTAAATTATGTTATTATTGGAGTTTAGGAAGTGTTGTTATATGTATAAATAAATATGTATTGTTCATTGTATGAATCCAGTTGCATGAATCAATTGTCAACGCAATAACTAACGTACATTACTTAACGTTATAAAAACTTCAATTGATACCTAATGGTACGATATGTTCCCATGAAAACCGATCGATAAAAGAAAGAAATAGATTTCACGCAATTTACTAGTAAAAAACAACTGTGGAGTAAGAATTCATTGACATACATTTTTATTTGATACTCGGAAAGTGTGGAGAAATCTTTCCCATGTGTCCCATGAGTATAATAACATGATACAATGAAAGCCATTGTTTAAGTAATGTTACACCTATTATGTTGCATATATGTATTGCTGCAGTTTTGTTAGAAAGGTGACATGTATAATTTAATAATTAATAATAGGTGGGGATATCTCACACACGGCCATCCAACCCCAAGCTAGGTGGAGCCAGTATTATGGGTATCAGACTGCTGATATAACTACTTACCCAAGGGTCCAGTACAAATATGTGTGTTTAAACAAAGATCAGCCCCGGGCGGGAATCGAACCCGCGACATTCGGCATAGCAGTCAGGGTCACTAACGTCGTCAATGTTAGAATTAGGGGATTAGTCAGTCATGAAATTTAATTGTAAAACCTTAGTTTTACCTTCGGCTGGTTTAGTTTATATTTTATATTTATGTAAGTACGTCTGCCTCTGTTCCTACTGTGAGGTAAAAAAAGTAATTTTTACACAATGGTGGGACTAGAAACCGATGGAAGCTGCTGTAAGTTAAATAATGTACAATGCGTTGAAAGTCTGTCACATTAAACGCGATTTAATATTAGAAAACGTGTATACTTAGTAGATCCATGTAAGAAAAAAGGTAAATGGTACTCTTCATTCTGCTAACTTTAGAATTATGTATTACCATTTATATTTATTTTGTAAAAAATATTCTATACTCCTAAGAAGTATTTTCTCTACTTACCAAAAAGTCTCCTGCAACAAGAAAGTTTTTGACGATATCATATTATTATAAACTACATAGAAAAGGAGGAATAAAAATGAATTTAAGTAACCACTTGATATAATTTGGGTCATGTGGCAATATTGTACTATTGTTCTGCAATCCGTATCAGGCTGGCTTGCTGCCAGTTTCAGTGACTCTATCTATCGATGATTGCGGCAGATATAATATTATTATCCCGTAGTATGCATACTATTGCATACTAAATACTAATAAATAAACAATACTACCCGTTGCGAAGTTTGCGATGTCGGTCTTATATACTTATCGTTATTTGTATGTTGTATTGCTGGATAGATTTAAAGTTCACTTACTTATTTAGAATCTCAGTAGGCAAACTGATCATCCTATTCGCTCCAAATAGGGTAGATCAAACTATGAACACTAGGCATACCATACTATCTCAGTCGGAGGCATACAGCCTTACTACAATCACCTTACAATAAACTAAGATCATAGCTTTACACTCGGAGTACTCGTACTGTCAACAAATGTGGCATAGCAGTTGAAGTTACACACAATATAGAAGGAAATGTATCAATATCAGAGGGGATCATAAGGAAATATTGGATTCTTTGTTACGCATCTACTAAGATTTCCTTGTAAATATGTAATAGGTACTTATTATTTATAGGTATTGCATGTTTTAACTTTTAGTAGTGACACGTCTAACATGAGCACTTTCTAACACTTTACTATAATTTGTTACTGTACAGTTTCATTTAATACATCCATAAACACTAAATGAAAGATTTATGTAGGCACCATAAAAATATAGTTTGAAACTTTATTCTGTAGGTATTTTTTATAATATATTATGTTATTCATGGTGTCCGTTATTGTACCTATAGTTACATATCCAAACATCATAATAATTTTGATCAGTTTGACCTTTGACCAAAATGGGTGTCTTCACATAATAATATGCTATTCATGTAAGTAATTAATAAATCAGTGAGACAACATCAAGTCAGTGATATGAAAACCGAAAGTGTAGTCCTCGCCACACTCGGGAGAAAGCCAGACCTTGCACTTGAGAAGCGAAAGTAGACAGAGACGGGGGTCACTCTCTAAATCGACGAACGGACGAACGAGAATTGTCACTCAATCGGCATGCCTAATACAAAGACATAGAGTCGTGGTTAGCGCTGCAATTTTGTTTTTCTAAGCTTCGGAGCGCTGCGCTAACACTGCTCTATCTCGTTGTATTAAGTGTGTCAATTGCGTGACAATTCTTTATCGTTCGTTCATAGATTAAGAGAGTGACCCCCAGGTGCAGACGTATAGTTAACTGATCTATTCTGTCTTATTACTTACGCCGTAAGAGTAAAGTTTCAACGGCAACGATTGTGTTCTTGTTTTTGATTGTACTAGGCCTGTACTTTTACAGCCTACTGTACTATACATTGTTTTATACCAGTTTCCCGACTTGCCAAGGGAATTATACCACGGATAAGAAAATGAGGTATAATTTATAAGTATCGAAGTAGGTACATACTCAATTACTATGAGATCGTGTTACTGATAAACAGGCAACAGGCACTTTTGACAGGCAGTTTTTTTTTATTCTATGATTTTAAATATAAAAATAAAGGATTAAAAATTAATCAAAACAATGTATGTTTAGCATGTCTTATGCTTTACTGAGGCCACGTAACACATACACATGTATGGTTCGAAACTTAGAGTTTTCCTAACCATGTTTCAGCAAGATGTACATTATAAATTATACGGCACGGCAGTACTTACCTACTTAAAACACACACACACACACACACACACACACACACCCACACACACACTCACGCCTTGTACTAATGTACTCCCTTGCGGGGTAGGCAGAGATGCATTGCTGCACCCACTTTTCGCCAGAGTATTATGTTAGTTCCAATGTAATAGGGGGCGGGCCTATTGCCATTTTACGGGCACATCCAAGACCCGGGAACAAATATCTGTGTTTAAACAAATATCTGCCCCAGCCGGGAATCGAACCCGGGACCTTCGGCTCAGTAGTCGGGCCACTAACCACTACGCCATTCGGTCGTCTCAAAGTCTCTCGCCTACTTAAAAATAAAACAAAATCGAAGCACAACACAAACTACTTACCTAGTTATGTTGTAAATTGTAATAAAGAAAAAACCAAAGCCATAGATTTATTGACAAATTCCATGAAATTTTACATAACTGATCGAGGCGGTTGAAGCGTAATATTTGGTAACAACGTTAATCTAATTTGGTTTGCGATGACTAAATATCTGTTGTTATCTAACCAATATACTATTGCAGAACCTATTTTAATTAGATTCTTAGAAACATACTGATCACTAATCATTATTTTAATTATTCCTTTAGAGCTCTTTAGTACACTTTGACCCCTCTTTGATCATAAATATCCTTCCACCCTAAGGTTGTCTTGAAAAAATCGCTTTAAGCGATAAGACCGTCATTTTTGTACATATGTGTTAGTATTTAAGTTAAGTAGTTAAGTTCAAAAAAAAAAATTACAAATAACAAGCAAGCACATACCTACTATCATTCAGGTTTATGCCCCAACATCATCGCACACTGACGAAGATACTGAAATGTTCTATGATAGCTTAGACAAAGCTTATGACGAACATAGAGGTACATGGACGTTGGTCATTGGTGATTTTAATGCTAAAATTGGCAGCAGACAGCCAATGGACAATGACCAAATACTTGGTCCTTATGGTCTAGGAAACCGAAATGATCGCGGGACGCGTCTGTTGCAATTCGCTTTTGGGCAAAGCTTGAATGTGAGCAATAGTTTTTACTACAAAAAACCACAACGTCGCTGGACCTGGATCTCACCAGACGGCCTCACCAAAAATGAAATAGATTTCGTACTGTCATCAGACAAAAGTGTAGTCAAAGACATAACTGTTTTAAATCAATTTAAATATAGTTCCGACCACAGACCAGTCCGCGCCAAAATTTCATTGAACGTTAAAGCCACTCGTAAAAAGCTATATGCCAAACAAAACACAATAAGTAAAGACGATTTGATTATGAATGCTGAAATTTTTAACTTAGAGTTGAGTAACAGTTTTAAAGAATTGAGTAACGACACTGATAATGTAGAACAGGAATACGATAACATTCAAACAGCCATCAACACTGCTAAAAATAAAATTAAACAAAAATCACACCGACGACACAGTAACAAATTATCCCCTGATACATTGTTATTATTAGAAGAAAGAGAATCCCACCCAAAATGCTCACGTGAATACAATAACCTAGATAGACAGGTGAAGCGTGCTATAAGGAGGGACATTAGATCATTTAACACGGAGGTTATCAAACTAGCATTAGAGAACAATAAATCACTTAGAGCAGCAAAAAATGGCATAAGCAAAGGCAAATCGTGGATAACAAAATTGACAGATGAAAATGGCAATGAACAAGGAGGAAGGGATAAAGTCATTAAAATTTGTACTTCATTTTATAAAGCCCTTTACTCAGATCCCGCCAAAAATAATAATACAAATTTAGATTCAGGTAAAACATACTCCCGCCCCGACTCTATCCCATTTATAACAGGTTTTGAGGTTCATCGCGCCATTATGAGCCTCAAATGTGACAAAAGCCCAGGAGATGACGGAATCACCTCAGATCTGTTAAGAGTGGGGAAGTCGGTCTTAATACCCCATATAGCAAATCTGTGCAATATTATATTGACGACTGGAAAAGTTCCGAAAAAGCTATGCCACTCTAATATAGTACTACTTCACAAGAAGGGAGATAAATCCGATATTGGTAACTACAGACCTATCAGCCTGATATCCCACATTTACAAAATTTTTATAAAAATAATAGAAAGTCGCATTTCCCACATACTGGACGCAAATCAACCGCCTGAACAAGCTGGATTCCGACCCAACTTTTCCACCACAGATCATCTCCACACCCCTTAACCAGATAGTTGAAAAGTGTTCCGAATACCACACACCTTTATATTTAGCCTTTGTAGATTACAGTAAAGCTTTCGACAGTCTATCTCATTCTTCAATTTTCGAAGCTCTAGAAAATCAAAAAATTCCCAACACATATATAGACCTCATCAAAATCATTTATCAAAATAGCACGGCAAAAATAAAATTACAGTCACCTGGACCACTTTTTGACATAGAAAAAGGCGTGAAACAGGGAGATCCGCTATCTCCAAAGCTATTTACCTGCACGCTCGAAGAGGTATTCAGAAAGCTCGCGGTTTCATGGGAAAACAAAGGTATCGACATCGGTGGCAGAAGATTAACCAATCTTCGCTTCGCCGATGATATCGTGCTGTTTTCCCCGTCGGCATCAACACTCGAACGCATGCTGCAAGATCTCAGCGCGGCAAGCCTTCAAGTCGGATTGTCGATGAATCGGTCCAAAACGAAGATCATGTCTAACAGCGTGAAACATAGGGTCACGGTAGACGGTCAGGATATACAATATGTCAACGAGTACATTTACTTAGGCCAGCTAGTCTCATTCGAAAACAGGCAAGACAAGGAGATCGATAGACGCATCGATAACGCCTGGAAGAGCTACTGGTCTATGAAGCAGCTGATGAAGGGCAACCTTCCACTGTCACTCAAGCGCAAACTCGTTGACATGTGTATCTTGCCCGTCCTAACCTACGGCGCACAGACATGGTCACTGACCGAACATCAAAAGACCAGACTGAAGGTCTGCCAAAGAGCGATGGAGCGTAGTATTCTAGGTGTAAAATTGACAGACCGTGTCAGGAACACCGCACTACGCTCCCAAACCCGCATAATCGATGTTGGTGTCGAGACCGCGAAGCTCAAATGGAACTGGGCCGGCCACGTCTGCCGAATGCACCCGGACCGGTGGGCCAAGATAGCGACCGAGTGGGTGCCGGGCGACGGGCGCCGGCGGAGAGGCAGGCCGAGAAGGAGGTGGCGGGACGACCTCGTCAAATATTTGCCGGATTGGGAGGTAGCCGCATTGGATCGGGAGAAGTGGAAAATTAAAGGGGAGGTCTTTGCCCAGCAGTGGGAAAACACATAGACTATTAAAAAAAAAAAAAAAAAAAAAGTTAAGTTTATTTTATGTGTGTGTACAAATAAAGAATATTCTATCTATCTAATCAGGCCTGTATTCGTATTCCCATGGGTTAACTTCTGAACATGGCTTGTCATAATTACGCTAATGATGAATCCATATCGATGTCCGTTTGATCTACTTACCAGTCTGCAGGGATTTTGTTACAACCTTGGCAGCCTAGTTGGAAATAATTCTAAGAAAATATATTATACGCAACTATATCATAAGTAAAAGAGACGAAAACGGAAATGGATCCTAACTTATTATTTTAGTCGCTGTTAAAATAAATTTACCTTTATTTAAATAATATAAATATTTGAATAAATTAAGAATTTTGTTTTAAACACACAATCGACAAAAAGAACAAAAAGATCTTTATTTTCATAAGTTTTATGTTTTTATCTATTTCTATTTACCTAATCATCTTGGTGGTAGTTTGTTAATATTTAATATATTTTTAAGAGGATAATTTTGAGTAGTTATAATATGAATTATGAAATAACTTGCGATGACCGGATATGAACATCCTGTATGACCCTTGAGTGCGTATTTAAACTTTAAAAGTCAGTCTAATGCTTATACCTAACTAATACCTAAGTATGCAAGATTTTAAGTGAAAAGGAAATATAAATTTTGTGATAATATTGCGAAAGCTATGGAATATCTTGATGTAAAGGTGCTTTTAGTTACTTAAAGTTGTTAGTATATAAAACTTTCTGGAAAACACATTTACGCAGTAATTAGTGACAAATTCATTTACATTTCATTCATCAAATTACATTTTGAAACTGAAAATCGTTGCCAAATAAGCTCGCGTTAGAAAAAGGACATAGGTACCTACTTGTTACATAATATATTATTATGTGAGATGATGAGACCGGTACAGCATAAACGCCATAATTATCATTGTACCGAGCAGCAGTCTTGAGAAAGAAATGACTACCAACCTTCGATAGGAGACCCGAAGAAGAATTTCACATACAATTTTATATCTGTGTAGGGAGCGGCAGTGGAGGGATAGCCTAATAATATATCCTTCATAGTCTGTGTCCTATTTATAAAAGTAGGTAAAGACATAAGACATTCTTATGTACTTATACTAAAAAAATGCATCTTATTTACTTAAATGGTTATTCGCAAGAGCTACAATTACGTAGGACTTCAAAGTACTAAGTATGGTAATGTAGTATTTGGGTAAAGGTTGCTAGAAGTCTTGCCTTGAATACCATAGCTTTAGAAAATATTAAATTCGCTTTTATTTCTATCTTATTAAAGATGAATATTCCTTACTATTCCATTTTCAGATCTTATCGTGGTAAGTGGATTCTTCTTAAACTTAATTGCAAAGTGCACAAAGTATGATAATTGTAGTAATTTGGCAAACATTTTAATTCATTTTCCTAAATAATTAACTCAGGAATAGAAATACTTAGCTTAGGTACCTACGAGTACTTAGTCTACATTTACAGGACGCAATCAAATGTTGAAAATATGCTAGATACGCTTTTCTATGGCTTAATTACAACGACAAGTTATGTACTTACGTACCTACTACGTATGTTTAAAAGAAAGAAAGAAAGAAAGAAAGAAAGAAAGATACATTATTTATTTGACACACTGGGACACAATAATAAGACAGAAAAAGAAACAATAACAAAATAACGAGAATACTTTATACAGAACAAACAAAACAAACAAATAAAGGATGCTGTTCAGAGTGTCAAAACGGCACCAGCTCAGCATATGCTGTGGACAGTGAGGCCACAGCGCGGGTTTTCAGCTGGCCCTTGAGTTGACCTCAGTCACGAACGTTTAACGTTTCCTTTGGCCATATTTAAATGATTACATGTATCTACAGCAATTGAAGAAACCTGATACTCAAATTTCATACATGTCGGCGTCGTCGCGTAAAAAAAGCCAGGGTGTTATACACTCACGACTCTCACGAGCTATGAAAAAGGTCAAGCGACAATAGAACCAAATTAATCGTAAACAGAAAATACGACTTCAATGACGCTGTGTGCAATATATAAGTACTTTTAACATCGCATCAGAATATTACCAGCTAAAAACGTAAATATTGAAATCCAATAATGAAATGTTATAAAAATTAGAGCCATTTAATGTCGGCATTTTGTGAGTGGAACTTTCTCATCGCTCTTGAGTGCATTATATTGTACTAGCTGTTCCCGCGCGCTTCGCTTCTCCTTTAAAAGTTTTCCCGTGGGAATTCCGGGATAAAAAGTAGCCTATGTTCTTTCCCAGGGTCTAGACCGTATGTATACCAAATTTCATTCAAATCCGTTCAGTAGTTTTGGCGTGAAAGAGTAACAGACAGACAGACAAACACAGTTACTTTCACATTTATAATATTAGTTAGGATTCCTCACCTGGCCCGCTGCCGGAGGCGGGCGGCGGCCTGCAGACTCGCATACCCGTAGCGCGTGAGCCGCGCCGCCTCCTCGGAGGGAGCACTGAACGCCGCCACGTAGCGCGCCGGGTTCGTGTCGTCCAGCCAGAGACCTGCATGGTATTATGCTTGTGAATATATCTAAGAACACTTGGGGTAACAATACCTATGACCCAAAAAAAAACGGCGAAAATCAGCCCAGCAGTTTAGGAGGTACGGCTACGTTACTACCGAAAAAGAGGGGTTTTATACACCCCTTTTTTCGTCGGGTCTTAATAATTATTTATTTATTTAACTCTTTATTGTACAAATATTACAAATAAAAGTACAAAGGGTGGACTTAATGCTAAAAGCATTTTCTGCCAGTCAACATTATTGATTATTTGTAAATGGTGGAAATCATGGGCGTGAGATTCAGAAGCAGGTTTAACATAGAGATTGTCAAATTTTCAATTGTACGCTTGAGGAATTCTACTCAAGCTTGCACAGCAACAATCCAGCCAGTCAAAGTGCTGTATTTGATACCTACTTAAATTGTGCTTAACTTTACCATAAACAATGTCAATAATGTATTTTTTGTGTAATAATGATTATTTTATTTCTATTATTTAACCTTTTGTAACGTAAAATAAGAATGTAGGTATGCGCTTTATGTACTTTTAATTAAGGATTTAAGGAACTAATATTTAAAAGTTGTTATTAACTTACCCATAGAATACAACTTCGGCTCCATAATACTGTATAACTCATGCATTTTTCTCATTCCATAATCCGCCGCCTCCATTATGTCTTTCTTTTCCTCATTAGTTAAATTTGTTTCAGGTATGTCTTCATCCTCATAATCATCATCGTCAAAAAATTGTGCGGATATCTCTTCCAAGAAGTCGTCATTCTTTGTAGAATTTGCCGGTAGTTTCACATCAGTCTCTGCTCCAAGATCCGAGGTAGGACTTGCTTTTGTCAAGTTTTCTTTATCACAATAGGTGACGATTATAGTCGAGATGTTTTTGACCTCGGAAAATGAGTGGTTCTTACTGCGATCTCTTTCTATGACAGTTATGTTGTGAAGTTCTTTGGTCAACGTGCTGTTGAACATCGGCATCAAATGTTTCAGGATTTCTATAATGTTATGTGATGTTGAATTGCTTTTGTTAGCGTTATTCGGTTCTATGGTCATTATTTCTACATACGTTGTTTGGTTATTCTCAGTCTGGTTCACTTGTTTATCGTAATCCTTTTTTATGTTTTCAACTGTGGCATTAAAATTAATTATTTCTGTTGCATGGTTTTTCAAATTTTCAAAATGTTCTAGAAATATATTTGTTTTATTAGTTTTTTCATTAGTCTTAGCTTCTGACACAGTATCACTTTTAGTTATATTGATTTGAGTTTTATTGAAGCTTTTAGGTAAACTGAGGATTATAGCTTCATTCAGCTCATCTTTATCGTCATGCCTTAGATTTTTATCTGATGTTAAATTATTTTTTATTTGATTGATGGATTCGATTATTGCATTTATTTGATCATCTTGTAAGGATCTGTTTGCTGTAACATTGGCAATAGCTTCAAGATATTGTTTGGCTTTTTCTTTATCATCATTTTCAATTGTTTTATTTATGTTAGTAGTATTTTTTGTTATGGTCTCAACATTTTCGTTGTAAGCATTCTGAACGAAAATTACTAATAATATCGTTAGAACTAGTTTGTATCTGAAAAATAATAAACTTCATAAATTAGAATGGAGTTGAGAGATTAAGAGTCTTCGAGTTCGAGTATTGTTGAGATTAAGTCTTGCCTAATTCGATAAAGATAATTTATGTAATGACTTTATTGAACTACATAAACTTTTAATATACACAAATAATTTGGTAACTACCTGATAAATGGCTAATGTGATGATTAAATTTCACTATCACTATAAGAGCCTATTTAAACGAGCAATTAAATCGCTTAACTAACCAAGTGCTAATCGGGGTGACCTTAGTGAGTACATCTATACGTTCATATTGGCTTTCTCACATTAGCCTGTCTGTTCGTCTGGCAGAAAAGGAAAGTCGACTTTCACTCTATAACTCCACAAACAACATAATATCATGTCATTTCGAATTCCGATAGCAACGATAAACATCGCGCTATGCTATTGGAGACAAATATCCAATCATTAGGTTCATTTTATTATTTACTAGTACTACTTTATAGTAAATGGGCTTGTTACTTTATAACCTGTTACTAACCTGACAACCTCCATATTTGTAGTCAATTGTTTGTTTTCATATTTTATTACAACTGTACCTTAATCCATACACAAAACAGCGGTCAATAACACACACAATAAAAAAAAAAAACAAAACAGAAAAAATATAGAATGCACTCAATCGAATTTACTGTTTTGAATTTCGAGCTAGGTTTTTCTCGTTCCGACAGACGAGTCGGATTTAAATTAGGTTTTTCAAGGCCCCGATATCCCGTGGATCGAGGTGGGATGGCGTGAGAGGACTAGCTCTTACATAAGTCGGAGACTCTGGTGTGATCAAAGTACTGTTATAAGGCCTCGGGCGAACGATGATCTCGGGTCGGCCTGCTTGTTTTGTGGCAAAATGAGCTTTTTAGACGCGTTTACAGTCGGCGAGCATCGCCACTTATTGGACCTGAAGCTGAGTTAAACGAGTATTTAATCATCCTTCATTGGAAGAAGACCCCTGCCCATGGGTTGTATTGTAATGATGAGTATTAATGAAGGTTACTGCGTTCCCTTATCGGTGCCCCATTACTTACGGAATTTCGACGAAACCAAGTAGTTTTCCCAGAAAAAAGTACCCGTTCCAGGGTGTCAGCTGCTTCTTCTTGGCGTGCCGGTAACAAACACCTGGTAGTCAGCTTCGTACATACTAAATATCATCAAAATTCATCCAGCTGTTTTACCGTGAAAGAGTCACAAACATCCATCCAACTTACAAAATTTCACATTGATAATGTTTGTCTAATCGTCTTAGTACGCAGTTTGAATCCAGTCTAAATAGATATCAGTAACCCTTCTTATACATCTCGGTATTAAGATTTCTAACAGTTTAATGACCATGTATCAAACAAGCAATATGCCTTCTTAACTTCTACCAATAACCAGTTCATAAATTCATAGTGCAGTCCGGTGTGAACGCTCCACGACGAATGCTCTCAGAGCAGGTTCGAACATTCGCAGCGTCACCGGTGTAAACGCGCCGACGCCTCAAGCAAAAATCATTAGATCCAGTTCCCGCGCCGGACATCAGCAATTTCAAAAGCCGGTTAAAGACCTCTGGCGTCTAAAAAACTTAATAAATAAATAACTTGCTCATTGTATACCCAGTCTGTCGCATTATGTGACCAAATTTGGCGTTAAATTAAGATGTTTTTCTATGCAGTAGACTCTGGTTCGTGGAACCGATCACGACGTACACTCGACTCCAAAATAAAATTAATATGCATAAAGTTTTCTAACTTATTTATGAATAATTTGTGTAGACAATTGTACCTAGAGCTTTTTCAGATAATATAAAGCTGTTGGCTGATACCTCTATGCTTCACTTTCAGAATGATATATTCCATTTAAGCAGAATCAAAAGCTTGTAACTCTAGTTGCAAGAAGGGCATAAATGTGTATACTTACAACTTGTGAAACACCCTCTATAAGCAGCAGGCGAAACTGGCATCGAGGAGGCTCTATCAAAATTCACTGATTAATTTCCACCATGTATAGAGTAGCATCATTATCAACATCAGCCTAAAGCAGTCCACTACTGGATGTAGGCTTCTCCAAATGGACGCCACTAAAAAGAACTATAGCTTTCCACATCCAATCATTACCAGCCACCTTTCGCAAGTTGTCACCCCATCTAGCCATGGGCGTCCAACGTTTGCTTAGTCGCGGTCTCCACTACAGAACTACCTATAGCGTAGCAAACCCTCATGAAATATTCTGTTCACAGCATGGTCATACGCTCCAATATTGGCCACAATTACTTCGCAATAGACGATGGCAAACCAGGCTATGGTCATGTCGATAAGGGCGAATATCCATTCCAGTCACGCGTAAACTACGTGGCGGTCCCGCTGATGCAACAAATCGATTCGACCTTATGAGCGCGCGCCATGCCGGCGGAATCGTTGATAAACTTGGATGATCCTTTACTCCAAAAGGGCAATGTTCTTTTTATATTACGTTTGGAAAATATACTTGTCTTTTTGCCGAGGTAAAACCACCCAAACACCTAACCACATTTTTAAAACATATCATAAGTATATAGAACACATAGGTATAATAAGTAGATAGGTACCACACAAGCATAAACTAATAAGTATACAAAATAATAATATTTTACAGGTTCTCACATAACTCACATAATAAGGGAAGGGGACTAATAATAAAACTTTAAAATATACTTACGTATATGTAAATCACATTATCAGAATCATTTATTATAAAAATACAAAAATAAAAATCTACTTCCACCTTCTTAATTTTTAAGGACGTTGGACAGTCTCAATATTATTTGAAAATGCATTTGTTTGATATAAATTCATACATCATCATCGCATCAGTTCACATTTATGTAAAAAGAATAACTTATTTATACTTAAGTAGGTAGGTATATGAAAAACATGTAAAACAGTCATTATCTATTCTATAAAATAATTGTTAGTTAAATGTAGGTATATAAGTAAGTACATATATCAATAATTTTTACTGCCTACTACTAGTAGGCTACTACTACCTACTTGAATCACCTCGAAAGGGTTGCCTGTAGTTTTAGTTTTTATCGGATATACTTACTTATGGAGTTTATGATTTTATTGTCTAAAAACTTAAAAACTTTAAACTTCCTCTTCAAAATGTTTCAAATTGTAGTATAATTAATAGTAGGATTTATAACTATTAATAACTATTACTTATAACTATTCATGTAAATTCTGAAGCCAAAAAAATAATTGTCGCATTATCACACTAGAATTTTGTCCAGTCCAAAATAAGATTTAAGTAACTATACAAAAACAAATAGTGTTGCAGTTATAACAAAGAATTTATAGTTTTGTCACAACAAAAAAAATGTCATTATCTAATTTAATATCTAGTTTATAATATTACTTGGTTAAAGTTAATATTAACGGGAATATATATTTTCATATCTAATTATTATATCACTAGTAATAGACTATTAAATTTAAATAACATTAGATGCCCCATAATTTGAGAGATCATACCATAGCTTCTTATTTCAGTTTCATTCTTATCACAATTTTCACCTGAAAAAAAGAAAAGTAAAATATTACTAAAGCGCCATCTAAGACATTTACCGTTAACTATTGTGTCAGTTACCTTACGAGCTTAACAAAATGTGCTAAACCGTTTGATACAACTAGCGCCATCTAGGTGAAAAACAACGTAACTATTACTTACGCGTACGTCCGCAAGATGTCGCTAGCAGCTAATGCGTCCGTCGCGCCTCCCTCTCTGCGTTTTCCTTCACTTTGAGGTCGTTGATCGCAGTCATACTGCCGAATAGGACTTTCGCTGTTACTTGCTGTGGACAATGCGAAAAAAACCTCACTTAGTTTATTTTTTACGTCTGGCTGGATTCTAGGTGTATGTACCTATTTTGTGTAAAAATAAATTTGGCAAGAAATTTCCTGTAGCAGGAGGAAAATAAATGTAAACTTAGGGACTGTGTCACGTTTTCTAGTTAATGGCTAACTATATGGAATAAAATACCTGCTGTCACTGTCTAAAACCTAAGCACATGTAGCCATTAAGCATACCTCCATTATGAAATAGGCCCTTAGTGTAGGTACATTTGTTTTACGGGGACTTATAGATAATAGATAATATGTATAGCTTTATTAAGTAAAATAAGACGACCCACTATCCTACTGGACCCAAGGAACGCTATAAAGATCTGAATCGTCTTATCCACCCAGGCTACAATGCCTAATACATAGTTAACTAGAATTGTTTAGTTACAAAGGAAAGGTGAACTAAATTAGTGATCGAGCTGAAATGGATGACATGACACATCACTACATTCAGAATCACATACGTATTATGAAAGATTTACTTGCATACCTAAATATCATAGCTACATTTGTATCTATCTTTATGGTGGCCACGCACACTCATCCCACAGGAGAGGTCTGCCTGCGCAGGAATACGAGAATTGTGTAGGGATACCCCTGTGCAGTATTTTTGGACCACCCCACCTGCTGACCGGAGCAAAATCGAAAATCAATTCAGGTGAACCCTTCCGGTATACCGGAGTCCCCCACACTCATTGCGACAAACGCTATAACTTCGCAGGCATACCTGCACAAGTGCACAGGTAGACCTCTCCGGTACACCGTAGTGTGTATGGCCTTTTAAATAAACAAAATCTGCTAATTAAAAATTCCGAATCCTCTAGAATCGGACCATAGATAGAATGCGTCGCTTGGCTCGTGGTCACATCTCACACGTTAGATGAGACCACAATTACATTAATTAACTATCATCAGTTATAAGTGTTACAGTTATAAGTGTATCTATTTTATCAAGGTATGTAGGTACAATGAACATTGTATAAAACAATTATGATCAATAAAGCTCATAATTAAAGGCAATCACAGACACAGTACATTTTGCGGTTAAAATATTAAAATATTCTGGTCCAATTTTTATTGCATTCATTCGCCAAGGCAGTCTGGCTACCGGTTTCATAAAAATGGGAAATTGCTCCAAATGACTGTAAGCAGAAATTCATTAATTATTTTCAAAAACTGCGGCTACATTTTGTAATTTGCATATTTTGTTTAAGTAAGAATCTGGTAAGAATACATTTTAATAATAGGTATATATAATAATTAATGGTGGTCAGTTTGAAGATTTAAGATATATTTTCAAGTCGGCCCTCATTTGTGAGGCCTTAGAATCCAGCCATGCACCAATGGATTTTTAAGAAATAAGGAATTTAAGTACAATTATATGAACTATATCTGTTACGGTGAAGGAAAACATAGTGCTGGGAAATCTAGATTCTACTTTGTGTACCCGTGTATAGTACTACAGCGAATAGCGGATGGCTCGCTTGCGAGTCACCTCTGACTACCCCATCGTCGGTCGTGAGAAATTAAATTAACAAATAATTTAGCATTAGCATATTTGTGGCTTCGGCGCTCTTTCCGATCAACAGGCTTTAGCTTCGGTAACAAGTGTCAGTTTTTTCCCAATCGCACTGGACATCGAGTATCGTGTAATTTGTACAACTAGTTTGGTAAACTGGAGCAACATTCTTGTGTTGAAACGGCGGGTCGCACGCAAAGATTGCGGGCGGCTCGGTGGGTGAGGAAGAAACCGTGTTAAGGCGATGCTTTTGTAGAGTCCGCTACATATTTACCCGAATAATTATTTTGCCCACCAACCCGCACTAGGCCAGCGTGGTGGACTAGGCCTAAATCCTTCCTTCATTGGAAGGATACCCGTGCCCCAGCAATAGACGTGTTATGTTGTGATGATGAATTATTATGCGGAGGTGACTTGCACAAGCGAGACGCTTTTAGCTGTACTTACATATTTTTTCTTAGTCTGTGACAAACACTAAAGATCTGGAATAAGGTTCAGCACCGTGGTGAAAAGATTAGGCAATCCGATCAGTTGTTATTAGTGGCATAAGATAATTATGCTGGTACTCTGGAAGGATGTAAGTATTTATTCGTATTGATATTAAGAATTTATATAAGTAGTTGTAAATGTAATGGTATAAAATTTAATATTCTTTGACTTTATTCCATGGCAAAATGTATCTTCCCTTTAATTTATTTTAATTGAAAGTGCATTGGGTACTCTACATTCGAAATTTTACGTTCATTACTTTTCCCAAACTTGAATGAATAAAAATTTTACTGGTTAAGCAGAGCTGGGCATGCATAATATAGAGGTTGCTGCATGGTCATACCATGTCGTAACACGTACCACTCAACTTTTATCAGTTCATAAAATACATAATACATATACACATGTATAATTGTATATGTGCTAACGACTGTAAGGCCTGAAGGGGTAGTCAAAGTAGACTCAATATAAGCACTAATGTTAATCGTCACCAAAAATTAGGAAAGTTAAAGAAATTTATTTACTATTTTTAAGGCCATCAATTATTTATTATCTGTCGTATTTTACTATTTTTCCCAGTAGCACCCAATATCATTATCATGATTCAACTGAGATGACGATTAATCACTACCGGCTAAAGGAGAATATAAATTAAAGGGCTGTTTGAAAAGTGGTATACTTAGTTAAGCCGAAGCCCCCTAAAGCTAATATTTTTTTTTGTATACTATTTAAATCGTATTATTTTTTCTGTGTGTATTTGTGCAACACCAAATAAAATCATCTTCATTATTTCACATAATTATTATCACAGAAAGATAATAACACACACACGCACTCACGCCTTGTACTAATGTACTCCCTTGCGGGGTAGGCAGAGATGCATTACTGCACCCACTTTTCGCACCCAGAGAATGTAATAGGGGGCGGGCCTATTGCCATTTTACGGGCACATCCAAGACCCGAGAACAAATATCTGTGTTTAAACAAATATCTGCCCCAGCCGGGAATCGAACCCGGGACCATCGGCTCAGTAGTCAGGGTCACTAACCACTACGCCATTCGGTCGTCTAAAGATAATAAGTTACTAATTAATATTACCAACGTCACCAACTCGTCTACCGTTGGGGTAGAAGAGTTCTCGAGTGGAGACCACGAACAGGCAAACGCAGCGTGGGACGCCCTCCTGCCGGCTAGACTGACGACCTTATGCGGGTAGCCGGTAGTGGTTGGATGAGTAAGGCCGAGGACCGAGTGTTGTGTTGCTCCTTAGGAGAGGCCTATGTCCAGCAGTGGATGATTATTGGATGATGATGATGATGATGATTTAAATCGTATTATTGTTTCTATGTGTATTTGTGCAGCACCAAATAAAATCATCATCTTTCTGTTACATATTATCATAGAATAATAAAAAAAAAAAATTTTTTTTTCACTAATAATATTACCAGGAACCTTTGTGGTAGAAAATGGCTAAGAAGAAGAAGAATATCACCAACCTGATAGTTCCCAGTGGGCGGCGTGTAGCGGCGCGGGCAGGCGGGCGCGCCGGCGTGATACAGGGTGTTATTGTTGGCGTCCCGCGCCGGAGACGCGCTGTAAGTAGACTTGCAGTTCTGAGACATGGTCTTGTCGCACCTGGAATAGTGGTATAAGGGGTGTTACTGTAGTTATCGATAATAGGGCTTAGGGCACCTGGCAGGGCTAAACGGGTTCGTTATCCACGTAGATAAACGTCACTATATCGCAATTTGCACATAAAAACGGCGCTGTGATTGGTGGAACGCGTATTAAACGAGTTTATCGACGTGTGATAAATAACCCGTTTAGCCCTGTCTGGGACGAAAGAAATTGTAATAATAGTTATCTAGAAAATTTGGATGTAAAAGTAGAAAGGGCTGGAGATGAAAAGCGTCAAAGCTACTACATAAGGTGAGGTTACAAAACTACGAATTACGTCTCCAATAGAGTTGTACGTTATAACTATAACAGGCTAGATATAACGAATGTTAAGGGATGTTAACATCGAGGCGTGATGTTATACGGTCGGTCGCGGGTGAAATTTATTCGGAATAAATGAATAAATAAATTCGATCTACCCGCTATTATTCACTTGGCGAAATGTTATGTGGTGGTCCCATTTTACATCTTATTCATAGAAGTTGTAACACTGTAAGCTTACCAGGAGCTTCATTGTTAAAGTGTATTACATACACTGTGTTTGTCAAAAAACATAAATGACAGTATGTATACTTAACTAAGTGCATTATACTAATTAAAAATCAACGATACGGCTCATGACCTATCACGTGAGTACAAAAGCACGGCGAAAAGCGGGTGGCTCGCTTGCGAGTCGCTTCTGACTACCCCATCAGGGATTACAGAAGTGAGCATATGTATGTACCTATGTATACTTAACAAAAAGAACCTGCATCACGTGTCACCGCAATAATAATAATAAAAAGTACAATGCGCCACCCACACAAGAATTTCACCGAATAATAATTAAGTGTTATTAAAAAACCGGAGCTGTCCGAAAGTCGAGCAAACTGAGTACAGTTATAACAGTAAAATTAACGAGAGATGTTCCGAACCTACCTACTGGCGTAGAGTACCCTCATGCAGCCACTACATCATAAGTATATTTAGGTTTTAGATCCGTAGTCAAAACCGTGAGTCAAAAATCACGTCAGGCATGACAGCTGCATACGATTTTTGTTGGTTTTTAACCAATGGTTGCCATTAATTTTGACCAATGGTTAAGTCAACTACGGATCTGGCCCTAAGTAAGTTACTAAGGTACTTTTATATCCTTCGGCAAGTTAACCTTACCGTTACATTTCACTCAAAACATACAGTCTATTTCTCCTGGAATTCTAAACAGAATTGGGCATTGTTATTGCAATCTAATATCATCTACCCCGCTCAAACTTGGACGGACAGGCGACAGGCCGCAAACAACAAGTTCTTGGAACAATAACAACTATGATTATTGTCTATAGTCTGACTGTTGAAAAAGTATTGTATCAAATCATAAGCTGGATCCACATTGGAATTATCGGAGAGATCAGATGCCTCGTGTGGACCCAGCTTTAATTGAGGCTTTTTCTTACCATCATGGTTCTACAAGAGTAATTTTATGTCAGCTAAAAAAGTCAGTTATCAGTTGTTATCATACAGTAGAAACTTCAAAAAATACATAAAACGCTGTTTTAAATATTGAAATTTCAACGACCACAAAAAAACATACGTATAGAACGGAATTTGACAGACTTATAAGGCAGTTGACAGTCTTTTGAAAGCGTTTGCACGGGTCCATAAGTTTTAAAGGTAAAGCCCAGTCAATTTTTGAACATTCGAAAAACCCACTGTATTGATGCAAGTCTGTAACTGTAACAGCTTATTAAAGTGTAGCGACAGGGCACGATTTTGGGAGCACTTTCCTGTTTTTTTTTATATCTATACGATACGATTATGTCGCCATTTTATAAGCATAATGGACCCAAAGAGAATACGATTTATGAACGAGAGGAGGTGCTTTCGATCGCGAAACTGTCCCAGGAGCATCCCTAAGCTTTTTGTCGAGAGAATTGATAGGCTGGGGCGTGAGCATCACTCGCTGTTTCATACAGATCCGATTTTGGAATTGTTTAGGTTTTTTAATCATAAGCCACCCTGTCATAAAAAGCATACTAAAGATATTTCTGGTTTAGAACCGGCTATAGTCCAGAGATTTCATAAAAATCAGTAGTCCAAAGTTGAGTTTAAACCAGATCTATCTTCATTCTTACTAAAAAATGAGAAACTGGTGAAACGCATCGTCTTAAATATTATGTATGTTTTAATATTGTAATTACAATAAAATAGTGCAAATTAATTGCTGCAAAATGGTCGGTTTAATTTTTTCAAAGTAAGTAATTTACTTGACAGGGTTCACCTTGGGAAAACTACCAGCTGAAATAATATTATATGTCGGTACATTCATATCTTTTTATCACCTCCTACCGGCATGTCGTTGACTAATGGGACATCCTGTATGTAGGTATCTATAATCTAATTTGACTCCTATTTCAGTTCAGACTCTAGTAGTAAAATCTGACATCTGCAGACATCCCATAAAACGATTTTCCACGTAGAACTGAGACCTAGTGCATAGAGAAAGTACTAGGTCTATGAACTTGTAGAAAGCTGGCATCTCACGAGAAAATGCTTATGAGAAAATGTGCTAGTGGGTCTTTTTCTTTTTAATAACTTAGCAACAGGAACTTCCAAAGTTTGTTTTGAAGTTTGTAAGTCCTCGTCCTCCGTTTCGTATTCTGTTTATGTAATTGTGTAAGTACTTACTGAAAACTTTCAAAATTTTCCAATAGTGAATACCTAAACACAATCTTTTGATTTGTAAACTATTACTGAAATAGAAAATAAAATGTTCCAGTTTAACGTCTAATAAAGGTAAGCGTCCAGCTATCGCTATGGTACGTATCTGAACAAACGAATTTTCATTAATGTATATGTTACTGTAAAAGCCCGAACAACGGTAAATCCTAAGATTTACGCGTAAAACCTAAGATTTACCAACTCTTAATGGTAAAATCCCGAGAGATTTTGCGATTCGCACTTTTACCACTATTCACTTGGTAAATCTAAGGATTTACATTAAGGCACGGTAAATGTTGAAAAAGCCAGGTTATAGCTTATAACCTCCGTAGTCGAACAAAGCGTCCGTAGTCGAGCGGGCTTCAGTGATCGTAACTGATCACTGAGGTTTAGCAACAACCAGCATGGTCAGCCATTGGATGGGTGACCGATTTCAAGTGGTTCTTTTCTGGATGCTTTCGTGCTTCGGACGGCACGTTAAGCCGTGGGTCCCGGTTGCTGCTTCGGCAGCAGTCGTTAAGCCTAGTCAGAGGCCTTCGGGCGGCTTGAAAACGTCTGACAGTCGGGTTGCCCACTTACCCGACAACTCGCTCAGCACAAGCTTGCTTGTGTTGGGGTCCACCAACCCGCACTAGGCCAGCGTGGTGGACTAGATCGAAACCCTTCCTTCATTGTAATGAGACCCGTGCCCCGTGGGGTGGGGAGGGGGGGGACGGGGACGTAATGAGTCGTGATGATGATGATAACTTATAACTAACCGAACTTAAGAAATATTTATTATTGCAATCTACTTTACTCGACGTCAACAATAATAATACGTGAAAATTATTTTATATTTCGATTCTGTTATGTTTTTGAGAAGACATTTTAATAGTTTTAATTATAACTATTTAGGAAATAATTTAGAGGTGGTTTTAAAATGACTGTTCATAAAAAATAATATAAATTCTGAAAGAAAATAATTTAAGTTTTTGATTGAAATAAATGAATAGGTAATAATTAATCTTTGTTTTATTCCCAAAACCAACTTTTACTAGGTGTCAGTGGTAAAACCTAGCATTTACCAAATTCTAATGGTAAAAGCCCGAAAAAATTACCCATTTTCACAAATCCTTACATTTACCAACTCAGGTTGGTAAATCCTAAGATTTACTGGTAAATCCTAGGATTTACCGTTGTTCGGGCTTTTACAGTAACATATATACAGGTTGTTGCAAAAATGGTATACTAAGCCGAAACATAGGCTTAGTATACCTTTAGCCCTTTTTGCAACATCCTTTATAAACGGCGTTGGCAATGCCGATGAAGGGGACGCACTTTGGTGAATTTCTATACAAAGAATACTGAATGCGATGCGTCCGATGCCGAAAGGCAGAGGCTAACCATAAAGCAGACTTACTACCTCAATTGATGTCTTCAGGTGTACTCAAATGCCAAAGATCACGAAGGTGCAACAGCTTAAGTTTAAGTTTAGCTATTTAAACTATCTGGAGTCTAGGTTCTGACCTCTAGGGTCAGACGGGTCACGGGGACCATCGGTGAATAGGAAATGTGGCCCGTGGAAAGGTTATGGAGGAGGCCCGCTATGTCTTCCTAGAGGAAGCAAATCCTCTTTTTACTGCTGGCTGGTTAGATTTGCTGTTACTGCTTGGTAGTTATATCCTTAATAATAATATGTGGGGACATCTCACACACGGCCATCCGACCCCAAATTATACCGAGCCTAGAGATAAAGAGTGAGGGATCCATTATTTATCCGTTTAACAGTAAGTAATTACTTTGGTGCTTTTATAACTGGAACTTCTTCATTGCTCGTCAGTGTACCTTACCTTATGTTACTGAGGTTTATTCATTAATGTGGGCTTTAATTTACAGATTGAAAAAGCTTAAAACATCATTTTCACTAAAGATGTTATGAAATACATATACTTAATTTATTACGTTCAATCGGTGCAACTCTTCATAAATCTGCATTTTTAAATATCTCCTATATTATTCATATCCTCTCATAGTACACGAAGCATGTCGCCTGCCCGTGACAAAACTCTGTATTATCTGTGGTATTCGAACGTATGCGAGAATTTAATTAAAACCTTCATGTTCAAATCGATATTTATATTGAGTTCATAAACCTGTGTCCATAAGCTTAAATATATAAATTTTAATACAACCAAGGTACATTAAACTCTTCAATGTAGGTTGTATTTACGGCATTTCTAATCATGGTTGCCTGTAATTTCTAAGTTATGTTCTGACATTTAAACTTGAGTTCTGCAATAGAAGGTAGTAATTACACAGTCGTGATTTAAAGCGGAATCTTAAATACTAAATACGTTTGAGACCATAAAAAGGTGCGCTCGTAAAATTTCCTACAGTTTAGAAGAACATATCGTCAGTCGGGAACACGAGATCTCGACTTTTAAGTGTTACTCCGCATACTTAATTAAATGCTTAATGATCTCGCTTAGGTTAACGACCGGCAATTAATGCTGAATGAGAAAAAAACCAGCCGCTTATCAAAACAAAACAAATTAAACTCACCTTTACTTCCTTTAGAGCAAAAAAAGCCTGCAAACACACAGTGTATTTTTTAAACCAACAAAACACTTAAAAAAAGTCACAAATGGCGCCAAATCTGACAGATGTCAAAATGAAACACGAGCACGGCGGGCTGGCCGGTCGCGCGAAAGTAAAAAAGAATACTGGCTGGTTTTAATTTTGTGAATTTAAATTTGGAACGCTAGTGTTGCGCGTGCATCGCGCGGGTAGAGCCAGTGCGGTGTCGTTGTAATGAATGGGTAGTGAGGCGCTATGCGGAGGCCTTATCGGTACTGTGTTCCTTCAGCGACTACTCAGACGGACACGCATTGACACTTGCTTCATGAACATATTGTAATCACAGCACAGTTGAGTTAATGTCAAGTGTTGTGCGAATTTAGTTTACATTTTGTGAGCCAGTCATTAATTTAAAGTAACGTTTTACGTCAATAGCTTAGTAATTTATATAGGTATAGCTCTGCCTAACAAGGCAGAGTTAGAGATAATCAATAATTTCTGTAAAAATCATATGTTTCAGGTAAAATATATAACCCTAGGCACTTTAACTGTAACCAATAAAGGAAATAATAAATCGGTTTACATAAACTTGCGAAAATACTTTATGCCCTCGGTCTTTGTATGACAAATGACGCCTGCAGAAGGCGATATACGTGGCACAGATCCAAGTGAAATATTTAATGATGCCAAACAGATAAAAGATGATAAACTTCTGTAGCTTGCAGCACAACGCCATTACGGGAGGCTACACCTCGTCTGCAGAAGCTATCCAATGCCAATTAACAAGAAAACAATATCTCTGTGGTGTGCAATATACCTCATGTTATACAAGTGAAAGACTTCTAGGCGCCTGGAATGTAGGATAATATCAAACAAAAACAAACTCATTTTATTGGTGTGTATAGAAACTACTACTTAAGTAGATATTAATTACTCTCACTAATAAGGCTGCCAAATTATACCGTCTATGTTGTGTATTTGTTTTTGTAATTTTTGTGTTTGTTTGCTATAAGAAATATATTTGTCTACCTGGGTACTTAATCAAAATAATTTTCCTTAATTTTTATCTGGTTGAAATAGTAAAGATTTATTTTAATTAGTCAAGTATCAAGACGCGTCGCGCCGCGTAGTTAATAGCGGCTTTGCGTAGATTCGCTCAGCGGCATTTCGACAGACAAATGTTGGTTCGGTTAGAGCTACGTCTGTATGGAAGAAGGTTCTATTAAAGTATTAACTTTACCAGGCAGGGCTAAAATTGGATTCGTTATTGACGTTGATAAACTCTATTATTTAAGGCGAATTATGATATAGTGACGTTTATCTACGTTGATAACGAACCCGTGTAACGGCATCTGAACTTTAAATTCTTTGCATGCATAGTTTGCATCAGGACATAGGTGTATGACTAGCATTATGACGGTGATAAATTCAGTAGCTGGTTCCATGGAGCAATTAATATCAACGGTGTGTTCACCCTTCAGCTCTTATTGACAATCACTTTGCTAAGGCTGTAATCTTTTAAATAAATAAAACTAATTTATAAACCATTCATCTTATATTATAAATCTAAATATTTCAAAAACTTTCTAGTCATATATTTCTTACTATACTAACACATTTTTTACAGCAATAATGTTGATACAGTTTACATCATAGGGTAGTTTTTCTGCCAGTTTCTGATAGTTACTTTCCTATGATTTTTACACTAAACAGTTACAAACAATGCATTACATTCTAAAGATAAACGTCTCTACCTTTCTGCATCAAAAGTCAAAAGTTTCATGTAAGTTTCCATTAGAGGCGCCACTTAGTATGCAAGAAAACTTTTATAGTTTTCGACAAACTATATCAAACCTGCAGAACGGACTAAACGAATTCAAACCGACAAAGTGGCATCGGCATTGGCGACGCCCTTTCTCCATACATTTATGACAACCGTTTGGTGCAGATACGTACGATATTTTTACCTAACTATTTTTTTGTTTGTATGCATAACTGTAGCAGGGGTGTAGCTGAAAACCAGCGCTATCAGTATCCTTACTGATAGCTTATGCTGAGTCTACGTCCAATTTCGAGTATAATTATTTTTTGTATTTTTTTTTTTCATTGTGTATGCATGTCTATAAAGTGTAATCTTATCGACATAGTGATTAAAATAATTATAAGGTTTTGCTTTACTCGAAATAAAGTTTATTATATTTTTATTTATTATACCGATTCGTGGACGCTTACCTTCTCCACAAAGCCGTTTCCTCACTAACCTACCGCAGTTCAATATGGTATAGGTAGGATTCCCACGGGCCGGGGTACAAAGGTGATGCAATGCTTGTGTCTAATGTCAGATTTATTTTTTTATTTGCCGTTAGATATTTTGCATCGCGAACTTTGCTCTTAGGTGTAGATGTTTGATTGATAAAAATAAATGGTTACGACTTGCTTATTTTGGACGATTCAGTAGTGAGGTATATCGCTTTTGTTATTTAATGACTGAACCCTAGATTATCCTGAAAAAGTGTTTATTGTAAAATGGACGTGTTTTTTCTAACTACTCACTTACTGAACTTTAGTTATCCTGAAAAACGTGTTTGTGAAATATACTTTTTTTTATTCTAATTCGCAATACTTAGGAACCTAATTAAATAAAACTTGTGTTCTTCCCAGTTTGAACTTAAGACTGGAGAGATGGTTCTCGACGATAAGTCCGTCTTTTGTCCCGTAAAGGTCTAACAAGACACGAATGCTCCAGACATGAATAGGTGCGGAGATAAAAAAATCTAATTAAATTAAAAGGTCAAAGTACCGTTGCTTTTTTATTATTCGTGGGTTCAATTGTGTAGCTTCGCGGTTGTTGGGAGACAACCAGGAAATACTTTACTTACCTACTTTCCTACTTTACAATACTCCTTCTAGTATGTAGAGCTTAGATAGAATACACTTAGGGGCAAAGAAAAATTTCAACAAATTTGAACAAAATATTACTGTTATTAGTTGATTATCAGCATCCTGATGCTCTGTTAAATGTACTTTAAGGTACCGAAAGCATAATTGAGCTAGGTAGCTTTTTCCGTTTAGGAGTAAATTATTTTTTCTGAGTGGAACCTTTTCTTTGCCCGTGAGTGTAAAAAAAACATGGTCTGTCACAAACAACAAGAAAAGGTAAGAGTTCAGTGGTAAAATAGGGGTGTTATTAATAGTTGAGACGTTTAATATTAAAAAGGAACTACAACATAATATAGGTAGGTATGTTTCATATTCTTCATCGTCTAAAATAGTAAAACAATAGATGAGGCTTATACATACAACAGATTAATATGCATATTGCATACACCTCTAATTTTTGTACTAGGTACTATATTTCCGCTTAGGTCCAAAGAACAATGAAAAATATAGAGCTCCGACTTTACACATTCTTTCTACATGTTCTGTTACGGTAAAGTTTGTAACTTATACATAAGCAATTCAAATTTTCATACACCTATACTTAAAAGCGAAGTTCACAAGCACCCGATTCAATCTATAGATCCAAATCCGGCTTCAAAAGAGTTATCCAAAGACTCGTAAGAGCCAAAAGTCTGGAACGACTGCGCGCTCGAATCCTTCGCCTCATAATTGGACAGATCAAACTTATCCGCCAAAAACGTGTCTTGAGGGTACGTGGTCGACCGTTCAGTGGAAAAGAAGCTTAACCAGTTATATTGCGAGTTCGTTTTCTCTGTAACTTCGGGGGTGGTTACTGCGTTTTCGGTTGTTGAAGTGGGCGTTGTGATTGGTTGGTACGGTTTCGGTTCCGGCTGGCAGAATCCGTCCCAGAAGAACCAGCCGTTAGGGCAGAGGAAGATTTGTGGCAGTAGGAGTCCGTTTCTGGGCAGACAGAAGTAGTAGTGGTTGGGGCTTGATGGGAGGACGTTCATTTCGCCGACCGCTTTACAGTCCGGGACAGGTTTGCTCTCGCACTGACCGTACTCCAGTTTTATCTGAAATGTGAATTAAATTATATTATTATTTGTTAACAAGCGTTACGTGGTTAGTTGTAAAGAAAAACAGGAAAAAGTACACATTCTGATATGATGTGTGTAAAGTCATATTATTATTTATGCTACTTCGTGCATACAGTTTGATTCTAAGACTTATAGGTGGAAGAAAGAGGAATTATGATGTAAGTTTCACCCATCTGTAGATAATAAAATATGGCTAAGACCACTCGGGGTAACATTACCTATGACCCAAAAATAACATATCGAAAATTGGTTCAGTCGTTTCGGAGCTACGCTACCACAGACAGATACACACACACACAGACACTTTAATTTTATAACACCCCTCTTTTTCCTCTCCTTCCTATCTTACCGAGCACTGCGCAGTCCTGGCATCGTAGGCGTAGTGTCTCGGACACAGCGCGGGGCTGCGGTCCGCCGGGAGCCCCGCCGGCAGGTCGCGCGGGGGCGCGCACAGGTGGAACTTGCGGCAGTCGAGGGCATCAGGGAATATACCCACCTGGAACAGAGTTATACAGGGTGTTGCAAAAAGAGTATACTAGGCGGAAGGGCGTGACTTAGGGGGTCGTTCTGAACCACTTTTGTTCTGCGAGTTTTGGAAATTCGCGAAAAAAATATGTACCTAAGTACCTACACAGGTGTTGCAAAGAGTAGTGGTAGCTCAGTCGGATAAGCGCCCGCTTCTCACGCTAGAGATGCGGGTTCGAATCGAGCTGACAATATTATGTATTAATGAGTTCCTTTGAATTTAAGTATAATGTATACCATCGCTCTTACGGTAAAAGAAAACATCGTGAGGAAACCTGCGTATCTAGATTTAGTAGGTACATCTAGACAATATGTGAACCCAGCACTAACCCGCAGTGGACCAGCGTAGTAAGAAATGGACGAAGCTTACGAACGCATTTAGACCTAGGGGATATGTTCCATCCATGACAAAGGTTCCATTCGGCAGAGCCAAGTGCAGTTACTTACACCCCCACAGATAATAGAATATACCCTTTGAGTTATCCCCTTTCGGCGGACTATATCACTTTTGAGACATCCTGTACATAGGTATGAGAGTGTAGGGAGCGTGCTTCAGGGCTAGACAGATGTGCTTTGACGAGCGCTTATGTCCCTGAAGAGGACGCTATAGACTGTGAAACGAGGTTTTAGTTAGTTTGGATATTCATCAAAATAGTTATAACAATATTTTATGTGAGTACTGAGTAGATTATACTGTGACTGCACTGCAAGAGTTAAGTTTAGGGTGTATTATTTATACAGTATGACATTAGAAAGTTGTCTGCTTATCCATGTTTAAGGTTGGTCTACATCAAAAATGCTCAATACTTTTTTCATTTTCATCACAACTTTCTCGCATCTGTCAAGAGTAAGCTTATGGCAAAATCTTAAATTTGTCATCGTAGAAATTCATAAAACTTTACGAATATGATAGAAATAATTGATATTGTAGTGAGCGTTTTCGACTATTTCATTTAAGCTAACATGTTATTCAGTCAGCTTTTCTTTTCCTATTACCAAACTCCGCGCTCATACTATTAGAAACTTGATGACATCCACAAGCGAGAATGTCCGCCGTTTGACACGTAGAGAACACATATTTCACAGAATATTGGTGTTTTGGAAACACAATGTTTATTAAGGGGTGTCAAATATCCTTTGTGCCTACAACCTTTGTTCTTAGAAGCCGATACTGAATGTGCACACAGAAATTTTGGCCGAAAATAGATGGCCTAGTAAGGCCTAGTTCAGACTATTTTTGAATAAATTAGGTTTGGAGTTGATGTTTACGTTATGTTTAGTCAAATGTAGAGCTTAAAGGTTTCCATTTCTTGTTTCATAAATATTGGGTCAGCCGTACTAAATTAAAACGTTTATTTTTACAACTTTCGGGAGTTGGAAAAATACAATAACCAAGTTTGACTTCAGTTATTCTAATTTCTGGGGCTGAATAGCTTTTTCACTCAACCTAAATGTAAGTTATAACTGTTAACCCACTGCTTTATAACTCGCTAATACCAAACTTTAATACGAATCGAATACCTCTCCATATGAGCTAAAACGAATCCAATTTAAGATTAGAATTTCCCAGTGAATAGCCGAGTTCAGTACAGTTATACTGCGCCTTGAACTTTGGCCGCTCGATAAGGATCTCTTCGCTCAGACAAGTCTTTTGTATACAAATTTGACCTGCTTGGTGCAGTGAGACTCTGAAGATACTGTTAGGGGAATAATAGGACTATGTTGCCTGGATACGAGGCACGAAAATGTACTGAGTATATATTTGACAATTAACGTACTTTAGAGTACTTTAAAATTAAAGTATTATTTATAACTAAATGGCAGATAAAACACTTCCTGAAAACAATCCCCTAAATATTTTTTCACCTCCAAATAGGGCAGATCCTGTAATATGCGTGCCAATCAGCTAATATACCGACACACATACATAGTTAGATACATTTGTATATTATAGATAAACAACCACCAGAGACAAGCAAACATAATTGAAGTGCTCATCACACGAATATTTGCCGTGGGCAGGATTAATAATAATTATAATATGTGGGCACATCTCACAAACAGCCATCCGACCCTAAACTAGGTAGAGCCTGTAATATGGCTATCGGACAGCTGGTATATTAACTATTTTCTTAACAGATGCATACATAATATTACGTAAATATTAAAACCAAGACCCGAGTACAAAATCTGTCTTTAAATAAATACTTATCTGCCGCGAAATCCAACCTGGGACCTTCGTCATAGCAGTAAGGGTGACTAACCATAACCACTACACCGTTCGGTCGTCAAACTGCGGTCTTCTGAAGCAGGTTCACTACCGACTTACTCTCTCAGCCTTCTGTAGTCCACTGTTGGACATAGGCCTCTCCTAACGATCGCCACCCCAAACGGTCACCCGCCATCTGCATCCAGCGGCTTCCCGCTACCTTCCGCAGATCATCAGACCAACGGGTTGGGGGGCGACCGACACGCCGTTTGCCGACACGGGGTCTCCACTCCAGAACCTTTCTACTCCAGCGGTCGTCGGCTCTGCGGGCTACGTGGCCAGCCCATTGCCACTTCAGCGTGCTAATCCTTTTGGCTATGTCGGTAACTTTAGTTCTCCTGCGGATTTCTTCATTACGAATCCTATCTCGCAGGGAAACGCCTAACATAGCCCTTTCCATAGCACGCTGAGCAACACTGAGCTTGTGGTTAAGCCCTTTGGTGAAGCACCACGTCTCGGCTCCGTAAGTCATCACTGGCAACACGCACTGATTAAAAACTTTTGTTTTCAGACACTGAGGTATGTTTTCAGTGAAGATGTGTCGTAATTTCCCGAACGCTGCCCATCCGAGTTGGATTCTACGAGCTACCTCTTTATCGAAGTTGGATTTACCTAATCGGATCACTTGTCCTAGGTAGGGATACTGATCGACAACTTCGATGGTGACACCTCCTACAGTTACGGGCGATGATGAAACATGTTCGTTCGACATGACCTTTGTCTTGTCCATGTTCATTTTCAGCCCAACTTGTTTAGAGGCATCATTGAGGTCTGTGAGCATTTCGCCTAACTCCTCCAGCGTTTCCGCCATAATAACTATGTCATCAGCAAATCGTAGATGAGAGATATATTCGCCATTGACGTTAATGCCCAGTCTTTTCCACTCTACAAGCTTAAAAGCATCTTCCAGTGCACAGGTGAACAGTTTCGGAGAAATAACATCTCCCTGTCTCACGCCCCTTTGCAACTGGATCGGTTTTGTGCTATGTTCGTGTAATCGAACTGACATTGTGGCAGCATTGTACATACATCTCAACACCTCGATATAGCGATAGTCTATATGGCACCGCTGAAGGGATTGAAGCATCGCCCAGAGCTCAATAGAATCAAAGGCTTTCTCATAGTCCACAAACGCTAGACATAAAGGTAGGTTATACTCCTCGGTCTTCTGTATAACCTGCCGAAGCGTGTGTATATGATCTATGGTACTATAGCCTTTTCGGAACCCGGCTTGTTCGGGTGGCTGGAAGTCGTCGAGTCTTTGCTCGAGACGATTCGTAATAACTCTCGAAAACAGCTTGTACACATGGCTCAGAAGTGCAATGGGTCTATAATTCTTCAATAGGGCTTTGTCACTACCGACTTAGCGACCGACGATTTTGAAATTGATTGAAAATAAACAATACCTTATTGCTAAAGAGGATTAAAAGGCCGAAAGACTTTAATAAAATTATATCGTTCGTTGTTGTTTCATTAGCTAGAAGCTATTGTTTTTATTTCTCTTGTTTTTCTTCAGGCCATCGGGAAATAAGAACAACAAACATTTAGCTGGTTTTTAACTTTTCCCGGCGGCGTTTAGACTTTACAAGACTGACGACAAAAATTTTGGTATTGTACGTTGGATCAGCGTGTGTCTGTCTGTTGCTAAGTAGCTAAAGGTCACGTTGTCATTTAGCGTCAATGGCCCATAGGTTTGCATAGCCTTAGAAATGGACCATATATTTTGATTTTGTTTCTTTTTGACTAATTTGCACATTATGTCGAACCGTGTAACTAAAGCAAAGGGAACACACGGAAAGAGGATAGGTTTCATCAAAGGTCATCTAAAGTCATCTTCTGCTGGCAGAGGTTATGTCAACCACTCTGCTGGTAATGGTATATCCATGAAGTTCTGGAACATACTTTATCTCTCTTTTTATATGGATACTAGCTGTTCCGCGAGCTTCGCTTCACCTTAAAAGGTTCACCGCTCTACCAAGTAGCCTATATGTTAATCCAGGGTATGCCTATAAGGTTGGAGCTAAGGAGGCACGAAGGTGAATAAGACACGCGTTAGGCTTAGACTGGCGTTTATTGATACATAAAGGATAGACATAGAATACATCACCACACCTTCCCGGTAATAACAAAAAAAAAAAAATTAATCTATGATTACATTTTTTTTGGTAATAATATGTATAATAATTATGATAGTCATAAGTATATAGGATACATTAATAGCATGAGGTTATATAGAGCTTAGAATTAAGAGATTACATAAAATATGGTTTGGTGCGATTTTTGTGTACAGTATCAATTTTATCATTCTTTAGAATTTTGACATTAGGTTCAATATCCTCAATAACCAAATATGGACCATTATACAAAGCATCAAGTTTTGTTCCAGTTTCATTTTTAACCAGTAAATAATCATTTTTCTTATAAACTATAGGGTTAATATTTTTATCAAAATTACTTTTTCGTTTAATTTTGCTTAACACTAAATTATCATGGGCATCCTTATGAGCTACTTGAAGTTTATACTTAAGTTCTAAAGCGTAATTATCTGGGTTATATAATGGTTCTACATTATCTGTCAAATTGTTAGGTAATTTACAAGCTCGGCCGAAAACAAGTTCAAATGGAGTATATTTTGACTCAGTATGAACAGTATTATTATAACTAAAACACCAATAAGGGATCCAATAACTCCACGTATCTGGTTTGTTTTCGCATTGGGTACGTAAGAATGCTCCTAAATGTTTATGATTGTTTTCAAGAGAGCCAATAGATTCATGATGATATGCGGTAGAAGATAACTTGTTTATTTCGAGAATTTTGCAAACTTGTTCCATGGTTGATGAGATAAATTCTGATCCTCTATCGGAAACTATAGATTCTGGCACACCGTATCTTAAAATAAAGTTATCTACTAATGCCCTAGCTACGACTGTACTATCCTTACTTTTTATTGCATACGCTTCTATAAACTTGCTAAGGTCACATTGAAGTGTAAGTATATAGCAATTTTCGTCATGATCTTTTAGCAGTGGTCCTACTAAATCTAAATAAATCCTTTGAAAAGCATATGTAGCAGTAGTTGTTATGCACATAGGTTCTTTAGTATACCTGGAATGTTTCATTCTTTGACATTTGTCACAATTTTTTATAAGTTTTTTGACGTCGCTTTCTATTCCTGACCAGTAGTATTTTCTTTTAATATTATTAGTCATCCTACGCACGCCAGCGTGTGCATTTGTAGGAAGAAGATGAAAGTCTTTTAATATAATAGTTTTTTCCTCGTTATTATCGATTCTACGTACACCTCTTAAAATACATATTTGTGGACCCTTCCATTTTTGCTTATTTTTTATTTCATTGCATATACTTTTTATAAATTCTTCATTTCTTTCATTTTTTATTATACATATTCTTTCAACTTTTATTTTATTGCAATAATTACTTAATTCCGTCACAAATTCGGCTCGCGAGAAATGTGCCCTGAAATCAAGGTTTACATGCAATATATCTTTATCTTTTTCTAAGGCAAAGCATTTGATTTCATCTGTTATACGATTATTTTCTTTTAACATTTTAACATATTTTCCTTCACTTAGTATCATTTCCACGCACTCATTTGGTTTTCTAATCAATTCTACAATTTTAGGTTTGCTAAGCTTGTCACCTGTAGGTTTGTCGACAGTAATTGTATCCGCCTTTTTTCTTTCCTCTTCATCATTTTTTTTCTTTTGTGCTTTTGTAATAACGTTAATACTAAATTGATTATTCATATTTTTAAGTTCGTCAGATGTTATATTTATCCTAGATAATGCGTCTGCTGTAACATTATCTTTTCCTTTAATATATTGAATGGTGAAGTCATACTCTTCTAATACTAGTCGAAATTTCAACAGTCTACTTGTTGGATCACGCATTCCGAATAAATAAACCAGTGGTTTGTGGTCTGTTTGAATTATAAATCTTCGGCCAAATAAATATGGTCTGAAGTATTTAACCGACCAAACAATCGCAACAAGTTCTTTTTGGATAGTGGGGTAGTTTTGTTCCGCCTTATTAAGCGGGCGACTCGTGTATGCAATTGGTTTCATGTTGCTATTACATAAAACTGCTCCAATAGCCGTGTTGGATGCGTCGGTTTGTAAAATAAAAGTATTTGTCTTTGTGAAATCTGGGTATTCTAATATTGGTGTAGTTGTTAGTGCTTGTTTTAATGTTTCAAAAGAATATTGACAATCTGATGTCCAATCAAAAGGGCGATTTTTCTTTAAAAGATTATTTAATGGAATGGTGATTTTTGCGAAGTGTGGTATAAATTTACGATAGTAGTTACTAAATGCAACAAATCTCCTAACTTCATCTTGACATTTTGGTTCGGGGTAATTTTTTAAAGTTTTTATCTTATCTGGGTCCGGTGATATTCCTTTATCTGAAACTACGTGGCCGAGGTATAGTAATTCTTTTTTTAGGAAACAACATTTCTGTGGATTCAATTTCAAATTTACTTTTCTAAGTCTTTCAAAGATTTCTAATAGATTTTTATTATGAATATCTAACGAACGGCCAAAACAGACTAGATCATCAAGATAGACAAAGCATTTTTCATAGTTTAAGCCCGCCATTGCAATAGTCATTGCTCGTGAGAAGGAACTTGGTGATGTCTTAAGACCCATTGGTAACCGAGTAAGCTGGTACTGTCCGGAAGGTGTTGTAAATGCTGTATACGGTCTACTAGAGCGATCTAAATTAAGTTGATAATATCCTGAATTTAAATCTAGGTGGCTGAAGTAAACTGAACCGGAAAGAGAATCTAAAATATCAGTTATATTCGGCAGCGGAAATTTATCGTCTACAATTCTTTCATTAAGTTTTCTGAAATCTATTACTAATCTCCATTTCTTATTACCGTCGGTAGATTTTTTTGGTACCAATAGAACAGGGCTGGACCACTCACTACTTGCTGGTTCAATAATTTTTTCAGATAACATATTTTGAAGTTGCTTTTCTAATTCTTCTTTCTGAGCATGTGGTAGTCGGTATTGTTTAGTGTAAACTGGTGAAGCATCAGGTTTTACATGTATTTTAGTTTCGTAGATATCAGTAGTGGATAATTGATCACCAGGCAAATAGAAAATATCTGCAAATTTGGCACAAATATCTATTATTGATGTTCTTTCTTCTGCTTTTAAATGTGACAAATCGATTGTATTTAATAGTTTCTTTACTCTAGTCGGCGATTTTTCGTTAAATTCAAAGTTTTTTATTAAATAATCATTTAGATCATCTATTTCAGGGTTAAAATTACTAATTTTCACTGTTTCTTCCCTAGTATTTAATACTTGCACAGGTATTTTCCCATTTTTTGGTTTACTAATACTACCTGCTAAAAATATACCTTCTCCTAATGCCATTGGAAAAATAACGCAATCATCACTTTTGTCTGTGTCTAGCCATAAATATTTTTCACATCTCGGGGGAATTTCAAAACTTTTATTCTTTAATCTATTCCCGTTTTGTAACTGTATTAATATAACAGAATTATTATTTTTTAAAGATAACGCGCATCGTTCATAGTCTATGACACATCTGTAATATTCCAAAAAATCTTGTCCTATTATTCCATCATAGTCACATGGTAAATTATTAAGTACATGAAAGTCGTGCTGAATGACATTATCTTCTACAAACAGTTCTAATTTAACGTTGCCTTCAGTTAATAAGTTTCCACCTAATCCTTGAATTTGTATGCAATTTTTATGTATATTTTCGCTGTCAGTGTAACTCAAGGCATCAAGTTTTATAACCGATATTGTGGCGCCTGAATCAACTAAAAATTTTCGCTGTAGATTATTGTAGTATAATTCTACATAGTTCCCGAAATTGCACGTAAATATGGTTTTAGTCACGAAAAAATGTTTCCGAATTTAAATTTTGTTCATTGGGCGAATTATCGGTTTCATTGAGGCAATTTATCCTACGCGTTTGGGCGTGAATGTACCTACCTCTGTAGTTGTCGTTATAACCGCCGCGACCCCCTCGCTGATAGCGGCTCGGGAACCCATTTCTGTTATCACCACCTGGATTACCATTAAAGTCCCAATTATTCGTTCTCTGGAAATGACCTCTGGCTCTTGGGTACCTATTGGAATAAAAATTCCTACTACCAAACCTACCTGGATAGCCCCTTTGAGTCTGACCAGCAAATACTGAAGAAGTAGATTGGTGGTTTCCCGAAGCTTCTTCGTCCTTCGCAGCCCGAATAACATCTTTCAGCTCCGAATAATTCCGGGCCGCTAAAATGACACTTAACTCACGGCTGCGTAGTCCATCTGTAAATCTGTGAATAGCTAATTTTTCATTTATTGGTTTAAGCGTTTGGAACGAGTCAGCCTTCCCATCAGCCTGTGAAATTGTCAGATTAATAAACAAGTCCTTAATTTTTTTCCCATAATCCTCTACCGTATCATCATTTTGCCGCATTTTCATAAGTTCCAAATGAATGGCGTTACTGGATCTCTTAGTTAAAAGGTGTGCCTTCATATCACTAATGAAGTCATTGCATGTAGAATAGTTTTGGGATAGGCGCATTTTAGCGCTCTCCGAAAGTCTAGAAGTGAGAACAAATTTAATTAACTGTGGTTCCGTAGTAGAATCAATCATACTTTGATACATTTCTATACAATTAATTAATTTTTTCGTCACACATTCATCTCCATTCATTTCTGGTAGCAGCATTATAGCTGTTTTCAAATCGAATTTATCCATTTTTGGTAATAAATTTGACTCTATACTACCTATATATTGATTACAAAATTCGTGTATTTGGGAGTACAAATTATTAATTTCCGTACAATTTTCCCGTATAATTATTACGTCACTACTATTTATCTCACAATTTTTTAATCTCCTTTTCCAAAATATCAACTATTTTCTGGTGCTCCCTGTAGATAATATTACATTCATTTAGTTTACCTTTTAATGTTTCAGAAGTCCTTCTTTTAAGACTTAATTTAGTTAGATTCGTATATAAGGACCTTAATTTAGTAAGAGTTACGCAAATAAATTCCATATCATGATTAATAATAGAATAAACATTATATTGAACCCTAATTAATTATTTTCAAGTTCAAGTCACAGTATTTATCGCGCGCGAGCCTCGTGCAAGTCCCAAGAATGTAAACACTTTCCTTTTTTGTCCGCCCGTATTGAATTCGCGTGAGCCTTGTGCACTCAATAAGACATCTTACATTGTATGACGCACTTTAAATGGGTAATTCACTCGATTATTATTTGCTCAGATAATAAAAATATATATATGTAGGCACTGAATATCACTTTTATACACGTAGCACTTCCTCAGGGGGCCGGCGGTCGCCGACCGGCTTCAGCATCATCACGGACCGCGCGTTTATTTCACGACGTATTTGTTGCTGGTGGCACTTTTTGTATAATTCCATCAGTTTAAAGCAACCACCGAGGCACAGGAACATGACGATAATCATCAGTAGAACGTTGGTCACCGATACATGGTATTGCAATTGTTGCACACTCGCGGAATTGCCTTCCCCATTTTGGGCAATGATTGTTTCTTGCGATTTAGTGTTACCCATTTTAACACATAAAAGTCCGAAATATATATGTATTTGTCGGTATATATTACGTATATAGGAGAATAAATTTATTTATTTTTACAACCGAATTGGCAAGGTCGCCATATAAGGTTGGAGCTAAGGAGGCGGTTGAATAAGACACGCGTTAGGCTTAGACTGGCGTTTATTGATACATAAAGGATAGACATAGAATACATCACCACATGCCAGCTAACTCCATACCCAATTTCATAAAAAAATCGTTCAGTCGTTTTGACATGAAGAAGTAACAAACATACACGCTCACAAACTTTCGCCTTTATACTATTTAGGGTTAGTCACAATGCTAAAACCAAATGATCTCTACTAACCTGTTCACAAACATGTTCGTATTTGCTGGCGGCCGGCTCGCACTCGGGCACGGGGCGCGGGGAGCAGCCGCCGAGGCGCGCGTGGCACGTCTCTCCCGCCGGACACTCGTGCAGGGGGATCTGGGGATGGTGAAGGGGGGGATGTTATGGGAATGAAGTTGTATGGTGCATTTTCCACAGCTATGTTGTTAGACATATCATTGGGTCGTAACCGTCTAATGCTAGTCATAAGCCTCTCCCACGTAGCGTAACAATGCTCGGTCCTAGGCCTCCTCAAGCGCAGTGGTGGTGGAGCCGTGGTAGCTCAGTCAGTCGGGTACACGCCCGCTTCTTACGCTAGAAATACGGGATCAAATCCCGGCGAAGACATGTAGATACCCATGAACTCTTTGTAATTTAAGTAAATGTAGATCGCTCACTTAAGGTGAGGAAATCTGCATAATTATCTACATTTAGCACATCACGGTGTAAACCCACCAACTTGCAGTCGACTAGCGTGGTGGGAAATAGTCCAAGCTTAGGAAGGCAGTTCCTACCTTAAAGGGGATATGTACAAAGGTTTCACTCCCATATACTTCCCCAACCTTCAACCAAGAGATGCTGGTACTAATCTGACTACCCCTCCAGGGGTTACAGTCCTGAGCATATGTATGTTACCTTCAACCAGCCAACAGGCAGCTGCACGCAAGTGACCACATGCGAGCAGTTCTGGCAGGTCACGCCCTGGCGCACGCACACGCCCTCCACGTCGAGCTCGCCCGCGCCCAGCGAGCGGCCCAGTGGCACGCCTGCCATACGGTTCCCGGAGACCACGGGACGCAGGTCCAGGGATGAGGAGTACTGGAAGGGGTGAGGGGAATATGTTGAGACTTGTTTGCAGTGGAATCGGAGGATACAGAGGCAATGAAAAATGAATTAGAGGGAATAAAATCTATTGTGTCTCGCCCGATGTGGCCTTTTCTGTGGTCAACAGGGCCTCGATCAACACTGATGCTGTCAACTCAAATCGCTAGCGTAATTCGATAGCAATTTGTACTCGTATGACTAGTTAGAAAAGCGCGAGAGCAAAAAAAGAACTCACTTATCTACGTTGGCGCTGTTCTTTTTCCATAATGTTTGTGTATTACAGTAGGTACAACGCTAGCGTAACGTAGCGTAGCGTAGAGAAAGGATTTTTTACTAAATGTACCGATTAAATAAATAATTCATAAATATTTTGTTTCTCTCAAGCGAGAGTGACCCTGCTGTGTACCTAGGGCCAGCTGAAAATAGCATAGTGTTATTGATTGCAAAGTTAATGTTGTTGTAGTCTATGTGAATGGACCAGTGAATTTATATATAAATAAATAAATACACTTAGTTACAAAACTTACATGTATTCCCGAAAGGTTAATAATTAAAGCAAGTAGTAGTAACATTTTGCACAATGCACGGGTCCACACCAAGAAAAAATGTTAAATTACTCTTGTATTTTGTAGTTTGTCAACTGATTGCCAGAAAATATATCGAATAACTAAATAAAATATTCGGAGGTTGCTGATCTTTAACCTAATTATCATTTGTTATTATTTTAAATGACTGATAAATAATTTGTATTATTTTTAATCTCATTCAATGTTTTACCCATAATGGTTAATTAAGGGTACTATCGGATTATACCTATATATTACGCACGTATACAGGGTGTTGCAAAAATGGTATACTAAGATGAAAGGGGGTACCAGGGGGTGGCAGGGGGCAGGGGGGTGGTAGAGGGCAATCTGAACCACACTTGTTTTACAAATTTTAGAAATAATTTATGTTTTGCTTCTCCATAGAAAATCTTGTGGTCTGTATGGTCACGAGACCTTTTTAACCGACTTCAAAAAAAGGAGGAGGTTCTCAATTCGTCGGGATCTTTTTTTTTATATTTTTTTTTATGTATGTTCACCGATTACTCCGCCGTTTATGGACCGATTTTGAAAATTCTTTTTTTGTTGTATTGCATTGAGCTCCCAGGTGGTCCCATTTTTTTTCAGAATTTTAGTTCACCCCCAAGGGTGGGTAAAGGGGTAAAAACAGGGTATGAATTTCCATTTTGGGCACCTAGTAACCGATTCTAATGAAATTTAGAACGTAAATATAGTTCTTATAACAAAAAAATATGATGGTGACCTTGAGCTGATCTGATGATGGAAACGGAAGGCAGTCAGGGGAACTCCTCAACGGTATATATAGCAACTACTTCGTGTTTAGGCTAGAATGATTCGTATTGATTAGTAGGACTTTTTGGTATCATTTGCACCTTACTTTTGATTGAAAATTATTGCAAATAAACTAAAAACTATAAAACAAAATAATAATTTAAAAAAATTAAAAACCGACTTCAAAAAAACACTAAAATGTAAGAAATAATTTAAGGTTGTACAAATTCTACTCGTATGTGACGTGTGACAGTACAAATATACCTAAGCAGGAACTGTTCTTTTTTGAAGTTGGTGCCATATTTCTTCAGATTACTTTGTCACCGCACCAACATCAAAAAAGAACAGTTCCTGCTTAGGTATATTTGTACTGTCACACGTCACATACGAGTAGAATTTGTACAACCTTAAATTATTTCTTACATTTTAGTGTTTTTTTGAAGTCGGTTTTTATGCTAGTTATGGAGAAGCATATTTTTACCAACTTTGGAGATAGAACCTAACCTAACCATTCGGTGTTGCTTGGGTACTATGCATAAAATAGCACCCTATAGAACATCTGAAACGATCGATGTAGTGCATGAGATAGGTACAACATATATTTATTCAGTACTGTTTGTTTTTCTTAGTTATTTTAGTAGGTAAATGAAGGACCCACTGTGCCCTTTGCATTCTTTTCGCAGTACATAGGCACATTATTATAAGTATATAAGTGGTATAACCGCAACTGTGCTAAGTTAAGTAAGACCCAATATGTCTAGTAATAAGTCATTGTGGACACATGCAAGAGTGCTTTCAAAATTTTAGGTTTTGTACTCCGTAGGTGCCATGGTTTCACAGAAATAAGTGCTGTGAAGGCATTGTACAACGCGTTAGTACGGAGTAAATTAGAATGTAACGCAATCATATGGGCTCCGCATGAAACTAAATATAGTTTGATGCTGGAGAAAATACAAAACAAATTTCTTCGCTTTTTGTATTTTAAATTATATGGAGTGTATCCCGGATATCCTTTATTATATCCGAGCTTATTTGTTACTGGGATGGTAGGGTACACAACTCTAGCGGCTAGGAGAGACCTAACCTTAGCAGTTACCCTTTTTAAAATACTGAGGGGCTGGCTGATAAACCCTGCCATTCTAGAAAACATAAGCCTGGTGGTGCCGTGTGAGGGCGCGCGGGGGCTGCGGCGCCGCGCGGGCCGGCTGTTCAGCATACCGCAGGCCAGGACCAACCTTTTAGCGCAGGCGCCTATGACCAGAGCCTTGAGGGTGCTTAATAAAGTAAGTGAAATAGTAGATTTGTACAGTTGTGGTTTGGGTGAATTCACCACAGTCACATTAGGCATTATTTGTTACAATTAGAAATGGATAAGTACTTAGTTATGTTTTATGTTTTGCTTACTTTTTGAGAGTTTATGAATTATGTTTTATGTTCTTATTTTATTAGTGTTAGTTTAATTTGTATAACGAATTAGTCTTCTGTAATGTTGTACAATATTAGTAAATAAATAAATAAATAAATAAGATTGTTGTTACAAGCAAGCTCATAAGTAATTCAATTACATAAACTGTTCGCCTCCTTAAGTTTTTAAGCGCCTTACCGCAATATAATATTGATGACCCGTCAGTGTAACAAGATACCTGTTCATTCTGTTAAGGCGTATTTTATAAGAATACACTTTCGAGCAATGAAAAAGTTCCTCTTACAAAATAACGACACTGAAATGGACTAGGTACATTTTTAATTCATTTAATTATATAAACAACTAGCTTCGCTTCGCCTTAAAAAGTTTACCCGTGGGAATTCCGGGATAAAAAGTAGCCTATGTTTTTTCCCAGGGTCTAGACCGTATGTATACCAAATTTCATTCAAATCCGTTCAGTACTTTTGGCGTGAAAGAGTAATAGACAGACACAGTTACTTTTGCATTTATAATATTAGTTAGGATAATTATTTACGTTTTTGGTTGGTAATATTCTGATGCATTACGCTAGCCTTTTCTGTTTGGGAGTAATTTGGTGCTATGTCACTGGCACTTTTACATACTAAACTTTTGAACGGCTAAGCCGAATTGGATAACTTAATGCTAAGAACAGTCGTGGTAACATTACCTATGACCCAAAAACAAACAAATCGATAATCGGTTCAGCCGTTTGGAAACTATGCTACCACAGACAGATACACACACAGTTAAACTTATAACACCCCTATTTTACCCACCCTGTATATATTCTTCAGGGTGCGTTAACGAACCGTGTGATCCCATTATCGATACGTTCATCACGCAAGTACTGTCAGTTCCCTAATAGATACGTTAACCGTCTACCTCCTCGTACTTATGCTTTGGTAATAAGAGCTGTTTTTCTATTTATAACAATTAATCGTATTTGGGCTCTTGTTTTAGCCAATAAATAGTGATGTTGGGGGAATTTAATAGATTCTATGAGGTTTTTCTATTTCCTTAACCGTACCTAATAGTCATTATATTTAGAGAACGTATTGTATGCTAGATAAAGTTAATTTATTTTAGGCATAGGTTGGTTTCGACTAAAATATTGTTTATTCTCAAAATAACATAGGGAATCCACAATAAAGCAGACTATTAGTGTTACACTGAAACTATTGCCCTTTGCATTACTTTTATTTGTGTCAGCAAAACATAATATATATTTTTTCTACTATACGTTATTCATAAAATTTAATCTAAAAAACTCACTCTAAAACTAGATCAATAACAAAATGCACTCTCCATTACAATCGGAAACCTATCACAATATCGACGTTGGCATCGACTCTCAAACTTCTCCAAACTTTCCGCTTTCAGCTTTCAAAACAAGTTTCCAGTTGGAATACTGAAATACTAAAATACCAACTCCTAGCGTACCTTTACATTACAAAGGAATCAATTTGGAAATGGATCGGTCTCTTGCAATTTAGAGCCTGCCCCCTACTCTTGAAAGGCAATGTATTGCATCTGTCTTGCGTTCTCAACATAAAAAAATCATAACTTCTCTTTAAAATCGATTTTACAAAGAGCAAAAATACTTAAATGTTCATAAATATAAGGCCTTTTTTTAGAACCTACCACTAAAAACCCATAATGTAGAATTTATTTTAAATTTTAGCCAAAAAAGCCTTTTCTGTCCTTTTTACAAGTTAACTTCTAAATAGTAGGCATTGTATTATTGTTCCTAGGTTCTCCAAATAGGCATTACCTAGCTGATCATATAAGTATTTTTACTGTTTAGAAAAACGCCTCTGAAGAGAAATTAAGATTTTTTAAATGTTCGGAACGCAAGACAGACGCAATACATTGCCTTTCAAGAGTGGCACCACTCTGGCCGGTATGCAGAATGGAAGGCATGAGCAAACAGAGCCTCTGTACCTGCTAATGAATTATTTCCCCGACTGTACCTGGGGTTGGTCCGCTAACTTAATGCAACGGAAGAGAGTGTCGGTTGGAGAGCTTATGGATATTGTATTGTTTTTGTTCGTGGACAAATCATAGCAGCGATTAAAAAAATAATATATAAGTTTAATACAGTCGTTTTAGTGAGGTGCTATTAATTAACGGTCTTATTCATAAAAAGTTACGGGAGACCTATAGGCCTGCTATAAGCAAATGTCAAAAAAACTTTATTCATAAACGATCAATAGCGCTAAAGAACTCTCCAACTGATTCGTAAAACCTTGATATGCTAAAGTAGGCTGGACCCTACTATACACCTTCCGTAAACCTCCTATTGTACAAAAACATGGCGGCCGGTCAACAGCTGTTCTGCTTTATTGACGATTTGACATTTGTTGTGAGTTAATATTTGCTAAAAATAAGTTGCCATGGTAACGTAAAAATTTAATATATTTTTTTGTGGGTTTTGGCTTGGCCAACTGCGCCTTTAAGCCAACGTAAACTTTTTTAAGTGCCGCGCCGTGGCTAACATAGATAATAGAGATTGATAAATGAATGAAAGTTTTCGCTATTTTCGTTTATGGTTTCGTCAGACCGGCAACTTAATAGGGTAAATGTCAAAATGTTTGGTCTGTGAAATCTATTAGCATCACTATAGTTATTGAAGGTTTACGGAACGATTATGAATAGAGATTTTTATGAAACCTCAAATATGCTTAAAGTGTTCCGTAACTATTGAGCTCAGTAAACCTACTTTAAGGTTTTTTTATGAATAAGACCGTATGAATCCAACAATACAGAGTCCTAGTGGGTATCATTTCCAGGTGTTAATCACTCTATTTTGCTAACTTCAAACATAATATTTAATAAACGCCGTCTGCAATATGGAAGTACATTTAACAGCAGAATATCAAGTAAATTGGAGAAATTTGGTGTCGAAATTTTGTAAGTGGAACTTTTTTATTACTCGTGAGTGTATTTATATAATATCTGTAATTGACGACCGAATGGCGTAGTGGTTAGTGACCCTGACTACTGAGCCGATGGTCCCGGGTTCGATTCCCGGCTGGGGCAGATATTTGTTTAAACACAGATATTTGTTCTTGGGTCTTGGATGTGCCCGTAAAATGGCAATAGGCCCGCCCCCTATTACATTGGGACTAACATAACACTCTGGTGAAAAGTGGGTGCAGCAATGCACCTCTGCCTACCCCGCAAGGGAGTACTTTAGTAAAAGGCGTGAGTGCGTGTGTGTGTGCGTCTGTAATTGGATTAGCAGAATTGCCACCCTCATAAGGCATTCGGGAGTTATTTAGTGCTCAAGGAAATAGAAGGAGTCGGTGTGATATTGTAAATCATTGCCCGATAAATTGATTGTAACTGCGTTCGGGATGTATGTTGTGTGTGCGGTCCGGAGTGTGGTGCCTTGGACGGGTGTAATTTAATTAATATTAATCTATTTGTAGAGGTAGGAATACCGGACTAGATGGAGTGTCAGTGCAAAAGCAATGTCTCCACAAAATGTAACACCCTAACTTTCAGTCCAATTCTTTCTATGTTTTCTTTGATCAAAATTTTATATCTACTTTAGAGTACTTCCACTTGGCGATAGCATTTCAAAATTCCACTCTGTAGGTATATGGCTCGCAGTACTTTCGCTAGCCCCGTAAATTTTATTTGCTAAATATTATTGTATTAATTACTTTATGCGTAATAATTGTAATTACAGCGAGTTATGATAGGCTGCGTAAGCAATTGAATGAGCCACCCTAATCTGAAATTACATCATCAATCTTCAGCGACTCAGACCTTAATTTAATGTAATGGACTGATTGGAAACAATTCTGAAGCTAACGAATTTAATTTTATTACTGTTCAAACCTAAAATTCCTGATATTTAGTTTAATATTGTTTCTTGGATGTGTCAAATTTAATCATTATCATCATCATCCCGTAACACACATGCGAGCACTGATAAAGTTTCACTGACAAAATGCCGACACTAAATGGTCCAAATTTTTAAAACATCGAATTTAAAATTTTAACACAATATTTATGTTTTTTGTTTGTATCCTGATGCGTTGTTAAATGTACTTCAATATTGCAGACGGCGTCATTAAGCTAGCTTTTTCCGTTCAGGAGTAATTTTGGTGCTAAAAGCGATCTTATTTATGACTAGCTGTTCCCGTGAGCTTCGCTTCGCCTTAAAAAGTTTTCCCGTGGGAAAGTTTTTCCGGGATAAAAAACCTAGCCTATGTTCTTTCTCAGGGTCTAGACCATTTATGTATACCAAATTTCATTTAAATCCGTTCTGTATTTTTGAAGTGAAAGAGTAACAGACAGACAGATAGACAGACAGAGAGACAGACAGACACAGTTACTTTCGCATTTATAATATTAGTTAGGATTAGGATGCTTAAGTTATACTTTTTATGTAATACGTGCCTACACAATTCTGCGGCATTTGTCCCGCTGTGCCCAAACAGTGACCCCAAAGTGCCAGTGACAAATGTTTCAAAAAAGCGAACAATAAAAATAACTCTTTCATAGTAGTGGAATAAATCGCGCGGCTGTCACTTGTCCGTCCGTCCGTCCGGGGCACAGCACTAATAAATCTGTTTTATTGCGTTAAAAAAACCAGATTAAAAAACAAAAAAAAAACACTCACACCTTGTATGTACTCCCTTGCGGGGTAGGCAGAGGTGCATTGCTGCACCCACTTTTCGCCAGTGTTAGTCCCAATGTAATAGGGGCAGGCCTATTGCCATTTTACGGGTACATCCAAGACCAGAGAACAAATAAACCAGATTAATGCCGAGTATAAGAAATTTTAAGCTAATGTCGTCATTTAATCTGTGTCTGTCTCTTTCTGTTAGTATACTGTCAAAGCAAAGCAGCAATATGTAAGGTCGACATTAGCTTAAAGTTCCTTCCTCTAACCTAGCGTAGAACCACTCTCTGGATACGTCTGTTAAGTATTACTCATTTTTATTAAAATTATATTAGGTTACCCTTTTAACATATTAAAATAAATGAATTATAATTCCTTATAAAAAATATAAAGTTACTTTCACTATCAACTACAAAATTGCAAAATTTGTCTTAGTTTGGCCAGGCCATCCTTGAGTTTCATTACATTTTCAGTGCAATTTACAGTAGTCTCGCTTATAATATAATATAATATAAATATTAAGAACACCGTAAGTAACTGTATACACATAGAAAGATATATGCTCTTACCTTAATAGCCTTACTTAATTCTATATTACAGTACCGCATGGAATTATTAATTTCTATGCAGTACATCCAGTAAGTTTTGAGTTTGAGATTTTATTTTTTTATTTTTTTATTAGACGAGAAAACATACAGTGTATATTCTTAACTTACAAATGGAAATCTATATCTAACACACATACCAGTAAAGTTTTCAAAAATATTATGTTTGAATACATTTCGAAACAACGCAATCCGCTAACAATTTCAGCAGTAGGTAAGTATATGATTTAACTATAATGTAAGATAGGTATATATAAATGTGCATATGTGCTACTAAGCTATGATAAATTTGTTATGTAGTGCGACTCCTTACCCACAGTCAAACCATATTAACATTTGGTTTTGTGGGATGTATGTAATAGCATAAGTTGTTTTCTTTGAATAAAGATTTATTCTATTCTATTCTATTCTATATAAGTGAATAAAGATAAACATAAATACAATGTCCTTTATCGTTAAATTTTACGAGAGTAGGTACTTATTATTTGAGCTTATTGTAATACAATTATTACCTAGAAACTACACTATGAAAAAATAAATTGGTCTTAAGTAAGAAAGGAAGTAGGTATTATTCACCGTACCTATATATTAAACTAATCAGTGTCTTACCCAAACTATAAATAACGCAGTTTACTCTCAATGTTATATACCTAGTACGAGATATAACAAGAAAAGGAACAATTTAAATTGAGCAAGATTTAAGTTAAATCATTTTAAATTAAACAACAATAATTTTATAACGGAATAACTTTTGAAAAGCTGTAGAAAAACAAGTACAAATTGACTAACAAAACAAACTGTCATAGACCAACAGAGCTTCAATAAAAAATCCTAAATAATTAGTTTGTCGATGTATCATGCTCATGCCCAATCATGGACCTTTTTTAAGTAAGAAGTGAAAATGAATTAGCGAATCTTATTATTATTGAATGTAAACTAAGATTAAAAAAAATAAGATTTATTGGAATTTATAAAATTTGGCGCCCAACGTGGGGCTTCCGCTTAAATGGCGCTCAAAGATGGGCTCTAAGCTGCTTGATAAAATATAGATATATGATTCTTTAACGAAGTCACATCAATAACTAAATTATACAGTTAACGTAAGGATAGTAATTAATTGGTTTATTGGAATTTATTGGCGCCCAAACATGGGCTCTAAGCTGCTTGAATTGCTTGATAAATAAATTATTTCAAATGAATACACATCAATAACTAAATAATTCAGTAAACAATGTGACCCAGAGCCCTCACAAGGGGAGGGAATATATTGCATCAATCTGTATGACACTAGCCAACTAAAGCCAAGCTGTGCAAGACCGCGGTCGCCGGTTGGCACGCCGTCCGCGCGCCGACGCCATTTTGATCACATGCGACAAATAAGTAATGGCGCGGATGCGACCGCACCTTGCATCCAAGAGGGCTTCCGGAAAACTTTCCCGCGCTATTTATGGCCGGCAAAATGCGCTTTTTCACCAACACTGTTCTAGTTTTTTGGTTTACTAAATAATTTGAAAAGCATTGTTGAATTTTAATTTGTTATTTTGTAAGGTTTGGGTATGCTGTAAGTAGACTGTATCTACCTAAATTTGTAGCAACGATATTCGGCGCTGTGTCGCGTTGAAACTGGGGCAGCTGCTAAATCTGTCGGATCTGATTTGCTGACAAACAAAGAGCTATAGAATTTGCTTCGAACGCCTGAGCTCTCAAAGCTACTATCGTATCTCTTAGGCTCTGAGTAGATGACTACAACAGACAACCTTTACACAGTCCATAATCGATTTGTCTCTTCCTCTAATGGGAAAATGCATAGTTTATTATCAATATCAACGGAGCACATTAAATGACCGACCATATTACAGTCAGTTTTCTATTACTATCCCGGGTGATTTCCTACTAATTTCCCGTGGCCGGCTCGCCATTGTAATTACGTTGCGGACGGTGCGGCGGACAAAATAATCGGGAACACGCTATTAATGTGCTCAGGGGGGTCACTCTCTAAGACAAAAAACGCAATTTAGAACCGCTACTGCTCAAGCCACGACTCTGACTAGTTGTATCAAACGTGCCGATTGCAAGTTAGCTCTCGTTTGTTCGTTTAACGTCAGTATAGAGTAACCCTCAGAGCCCTTCGGATATCGGCTTACGCGCATTCGTGCGCGCACTGCGTCAAAGATTAAGCGCGGACCAGATGGGCCGAGTAGATTAATGATACCTCCGCTGGAATCTAATACGTTGGTTTTCTCGTTCCTGCTTTATAGGATTTAGGTTTCTTATTTTAATTAATATTATTATTATATTTAATTACCTAACCACACAGTAGGTTTAATTATTTTTGTTCATTTAGCATTCATACATTTAAGTATTTACATTTATAATACGATCACAGCAAGGTTCAGTGATTCAAATCCGCGTTTTTTTTAAAATATTATGTGCTTCCACTGTCCTAAAAGTTATCATGGGGTAATAAAACATTATTTAGTTAACATCTTAAATGGATGAAATTTATATAAAAAAAATATTTATAAAATATGCATAAATGTCAACTTTCCGATACACCTATTACTCGTACAGGCTCTGCCTAGTTATCGGTCGGATGGCCGTGTTTTATTATGTTGCAAATATTATTATTTTCACATCGTAATAAATCACAACCTCTGATCACAACCCATCATGTCCTCACTGCTAAGGCACGAGTCTCCTTCTAATGAAGGAAGGGTTTAAGGGTTTTAAGCCTAGTTCACCACGCAGGCCCAGTGCGGATTGGTGGACTTATCACATCATATCCTAATCCTAACTAATATTATAAATGCGAAAGTAAAAGTAACTGTGTCTGTCTGTCTGTCTGTTACTCTTTCACGCCAAAACTACTGAACGGATTTGAATGAAATTTGGTATACATACAGTCTAGACCCTGGGAAAGAACATAGGCTACTTTTTATCCCGGAATTCCCACGGGAAAACTTTTTAAGGCGAAGCGAAGCGCGCGGGAACAGCTATTCAAAATAAAACAAAACTGTCTCAACTGCGAGTTCCCCCTGCACTGCTGTGGGTGCTGTAGTCAAGTTATGATGTTGGCTCAGCTAAGCGGCGCGGAAGCGATACTGGGGACTACGACCACCGCTCAACGCGTGTTTAGCTCGATATTATGTTGACCAAGCCTCCGTGAGGAGGCCCTAGATTTAGGTCTATTTGTAGATCATCTTATTAAGGGATCTTTCGTACATTAATTGAAAGGAAATGAAAGGAAGTGAGAAAATAATCAGTTTACATCTTATTTTAATACGACTAGATGAAGTGTCAGTGCAAAAGAAACGCCTCTACAAATAACACCTCAAATCAACCACTGAACTCTTATTTTGAATTAGCTCGGTTAGAAGATTCGTGACTTTATTTATTGGTACAACGGTTCTCATTTAGAATCTAAAATACAAGTTTTAAAAAATATATTTTTCGTAGCTATAAAAGAGCAGACGACGAAGCACTATCAGCACAAATAGATCCAGCTGAAATTCATCAAATCGTTTTACATTCCATTTAACGTTCAGTATCTGTCATTTAACGCCTGTTCTTTTAGCACTCTGTCATTCTTTTGAGTTATGGTATTACGTCATCAAGTTCTTGATGGCTTTAGGTAGATTTTAATACTACGAGGATATAAATTGGAGATAAAACTTGTAGCTTGCCATGAGTTCAGATACCTATTTTGTATATTTGTTTATTTCAATCAAAATAAGCAATATTACGAAAACTAATATTGTCAATTTCAATACTCATATCCCACCTGTTTTCTACTTCACGAGACTTGCATTATAGGTACAGTCGACTCCATTTATATATATATATACTTTTGTACCTTGGCAACAGCAAACTTCACAAACCGCCAATAAATAGTGATAGGTATATTATGAATTTCATAATTATATCGCTTAATAAAAAAGTGTATAGATATCTTTAGAGCCGAGTGTACTTGCGAACGGTTGAAAGCAAACTTCGCAACTATTTTACAGCTATTGGATTCCAATTTCAAAACTACTTTCATTAAGTTTATTCTCATTCCAAACTTGGACCGGAGCGTTGCATTCCAAATTCATTCTTTGTTTCTTTTAATTTAATTAAAGCTATCAACGAAATGCGGAAAATGGAACGTAGATTCAAGTATTCGAATGAGCTTTATGGTATGTTACATGGATCGTTAAAGTTTATTAGAAATAACGGCCTTTTTACACACGACTGTAACGTGTAGGTGCTGGCATCACGAGCAATGAACATTATTTCTGATAGCTGCTCCCGCGAGAAAAAGTATCCCGTGGGGATTCCGGGATAAAAAGTAGCTTATGTTCTTTGCCAGAGTCTAGACCATCTGTATACCAAATTTCATTCTAATCCGTTACGTAGTTTTGGCGTGAAAGCGCTGTTATAATATTAGTTAGGATTGTATGTATGGAGAAACGGCGTCGGCAATGCCGATGAAGTGGACGCACTTGTACGAATTTCTATACAAAGAATACTGAATGCGATACGTCCGTTGCGTACGATGCCGAAAGGCACACACACTTACCCTTAAAGGGTATAACATACAACTATAAACAAGTATACAATGTAGGTACGCATATTGGCTACGTTCTGCCTGGTTAATATTATATCCTACAATCGACATACAATATTTAATAAAAATACAAATTTTGACACAAAAGACCGATGACCGACATCATTACACGTTAATCGAAGCTTAAACCGCCTTCACTGTACACCTCTATCTCTGTACTGTACACGTTCCATCCCTAACCTCTAAATACACCGACAACTATAACCTCAAAAACCACGTGTTAAATTATGCAAATCACAACCTAATCAAGTAGATAATACGAGTTATCAACACCCACGGCACTAGTCAAACCGACGCTTCGGCGGGATCTATTAAGCTTATGTATCTCGCGGTCCATAAATCGTTTTCGGACGGGATGGGCACAAATTTATGAGCCCATGTCCTTTCGTGAGCGAGGTCTGAAGTGAAATGTTGGGGTGGTCTAAGCGTGCGTTTTTTAACCGACTTCAAAAAAAGGAGGAGTTTCTCAATTCGTCGGGATCTTTTTTTTTTATTTTTTTTTATGTATGTTCACCGATTACTCCGCCGTTTATGGACCGATTTTGAAAATTCTTTTTTTGTTGTATTGCATTGAGCTCCCACGTGAACCCATTTTTTTTTCAGAATTTTATCTCACCCCCATGGGTGGGTAAAGGGGTAAAAACAGGGTATGAATTTCCATTTTGGGCACATGTTAACCGATTCTAATGAAATGAAGAACGTAAATATAGTTCTTATAACAAAAAAATATGATGGTGACCTTGAGCTGATCTGATGATGGAAACGGAAGGCAGTCAGGGGAACTCCTCAACAGTATATAGCAACTACTTCGTGTTTAGGCTTGAATGATTCGTATTGATTAGTAGGACTTTTTGGTATCATTTGCACCTTACTTTTGATTGAAAATTATTGCAAATAAACTAAAAACTATAAAATAAAATAATAATTTAAAAAAATAAAAAACCGACTTCAGAAAACCACTAAAATGTAAGAAATAATTTAAGGTTTACACAAATTCTACTCGTATGTGACAGTACAAATATACTTAAGGAGGAACTGTTCTTTTTTGAAGTTGGTGCCATATTTCTTCAGATTACTTTGTCACCGCACCAACATCAAAAAAGAACAGTTCCTGCTTAGGTATATTTGTACTGTCACATACGAGTAGAATTTGTGTAAACCTTAAATTATTTCTTACATTTTAGTGGTTTTTTGAAGTCGGTTTTTTATTTTTTTAAATTATTATTTTATTACATTTGAAATAAGCTTTTGTTGTCGGTTTTTAGCATATTATATACATGATTATGACTTTAATCCCTGCAAATGTTGATAGTTCGCAAGTTGTATCACCGTTTAAAATTAATATTATATACTTAAGGGTACTAATAAACAAATATCTTAGATAGATGTTGATCTCGGTTTTGAAAGCGCTTTAATTTTAGCGAGTGTAAAATGGAATTTACTGCTAAACCTTATAGAGTGAAATTTTAAACAAAGGTTTAAGGTTTTGATAGCACAATAATTAATTTAGAATTTGAGCCTTCGGAATCAACATTATTATTATGTCTATATTTATTGTATTTAAAAGTATTTGAGACCTAAACCAGACACAATAAATACAGCAAATGTATACGATAACACAACTTAAGTTTTACCTGTAAAGCCAAAACCGCCGGTTTCTTTCAACTTACACTGCCGTAACAAGGCGAAAACTTACTGATAACTTTCGTTATGTACCCAATATTAACCAGACTAGTTCCTTGTCTTCGGAGAGTATAGTTTATGTAACTACTTATGTAATTTGTTATGATTTACGATGGTATTGCTTTTATTTGCCGTTTGGCTGATTATCTTGGTTGAGTTGGCAAAACAAAAGAAGCTGCGTAAGAACAAAAAAACTTCTGTGGGTCGGTATATTACTCAATTTTATACTAGGAAATTAGAGGTCTTAGGAAATTTACGCAAACACACAGTTAAATAATCTACTAAAGGACATGAGTCTTCTCCAAGACTAAGGCGCTAATTGAGCTTAGATTTCACTTTAAGGTTCAACACAAGCTCAACTTGCGCTGGCACTTGAAAAAAAACAACTTCCGTTTGAAAGCATTTGCCGTTGAGGAGTAATTTGGTGCTATTGTCACTGGAACTTGTCATTGCTCGTGAGTGTATTTAAATATACCTTATTATTATTATTATATAAATTATTATAATAAATTAAATGTATTTTATTTTAATCGAAGTTGGAGCTATGTACAAGATAATGTAGTTTTATTCTCAGACACACGTGTCGACTGGCGGGAGTGCGCTGAAGCCTGCTCCATCCCGCCAACACAATGGGATTACAGCCTCTTATCTACAGTTTATGCTCTCCCGGCTTGTTCCTAACGTGACTGGTTCTCAAGCTGAGACGTATGGATAGTTGCTGCCTTTAAAAAGTAATATCTATACAAAGATAAAAATAATTATAGTTCGGAGTGAAAGCAATAAGATTTTATAGATTTTTTGCCAAGCTAGAATAAAGCCCAGATTAAAAGCAGTACTTACCTAGTTACAAAAACTATCGCGAAGAATGTTGTACACACTTACAAAAAAAAAATGAAATCAGTCTTGGAATCCCTGAAGTTAATGAAAACGCTATATGTAACGCAGTAAATTGTAGATAGGTAATCTACAAGTCACTCACATGAGTCACATGTTAAGTGTATTTTAAGATTTTATTGACTTATTTTATTTGTAGATTCTTTCCAACTTGAAAGGAACCACCCGGCGGAAAAACTGTAGACTAATGCTTACGTGAACAAAATGGCCACGAAAGAATACCTAAAGTATAAGAATAAAACTTTACAAAGGAGTTCTTTCTAAACGCAGTTCTCTTTTATTCACTTTAATTGTTAACGTAGAGAATAAATACTTTCTTTTGGAATGAGCACAAAATGTGCAGTGGTTAGAAGGTTAAGTGCCATAGATCCCGGTTCCGAACTTGATCATACTTGGTCAGATCTTTGATTTCGGGTCTTGGATGTGCCTGAAAATGACAATAAGCTTATATTGGTGGGACTATTATATGGGCCTATCTCATAGGGATGAAGGTGAAATATACTGATGATGATGATGATGATTCTGTCCGACCGGGTTCGGTCACGGCGACTGCTACGGCTGGGGAGGGCGTCGCTCGTGTGCCCTCATATGACTTATGTAGCCGATCTTGGCTGTGAACGTGCGGTTGCACTGGCTACATGTCAGGATTCCATTGGAGTAGTGGTAGTGTATGGCAGCTGGTGGTCTACTTCTGAGTTCTATATAAATATACTATACTTGCATGGAACGGCAGTGGCAAGTGGAACTTTTTCAGTGCGAGTAGTAAACGCATCATAAGTGTGTTGTATATTTTCTACAGATGAGCATTTTCAGAAAAGTATCCGCAAGTAAAGATCCAGGATGTCTTAAAAAATCCCAATAGAAAATTGACAGTGGGGTGTCCTTAGGGTCAATTCAGACGTACCACAACCACGCCGTGTGGTCGGGCGTATATTTTGTATTGACAATGAATAATCCAATTGACACGTGCCACATTTTGCCGTTGTTATCGACCACCTGTGTAATACGACCACATCGCAACCACATCGTAACCACATCGCAACGGCAACGCCGCCACGTGGCGGCGGCACCGCGACAACCTGTTCTCCGTATTAACTGAACACGACGACGTGGTTACCACATCGCAATGACAGCGACAACGCAACCACATCGACATTTTGTCGCTGCCACAACGCAACTGCAAAAAGCCGCTGTCATGTCACACAATTCACACGTAACCACAGCTTGACCACATTATGTCGCTGCGACGTGGTGTGGTTGTGGTACGTGTGAATTGACGCTTAACTGAACAATCCTTAAGCAGCGTCGCTCGTTTGTCGAATTGTATGGATCTGACAGATGTTTGGCCGCGAGCGACGACGCTGCTTAGCTAATGTGTCAGTGGTGGTACGGTAGTAGTTACCTGTTCCGGTGAGAGCGAACTAAATTGATCCATATCTCATTACTTACTAATGAATTGTGTATTGTAAAAGATTACATGGGTTTATTCACACCGCAAGAGCTAATTAACAATACGAGCAAACTTAAAATGTTATAGAATTAAGAAATATTAGACCTTCATGTGAGCTGTCACCGGAACAGATAAGTTTGTGGCACTGTAAATTAAATCTGAAAGCTCAAATCGCGCTGTTGTTCCCATGAAAAATATTGCTTCATAAAACTGTAAAGTACGCTTTAAAAAAGCACTCTACCGCTGCCATAACTTAAATACTTTTCCAATAAAGTTCGTGAATGTTACATAAATTCGTTAAATAAATATTAAGGCATTAAATAAATATATCGTTATGTTCTCGTTAGCGATGTTGTCCCTAGTAGATGTGGGTGGACCCCTACTATGTATTTGAAGATATTTGAATGTTGTGTCATAGTGATAGGTTTAGGATGCCCGCACATGACTGACAATCGGTGACCGACTTTTTGTAGAAGGAAAATGTAACGTCCTAGTATGTAAAAAGACGCTCTAGTATGTAAATTTATCTGAGATCTATCGTATGTATAACATTATCTCCGGTATTAACATTTTTTTAAAGATGGAGTTATTTTACTTTTTTGTTCACAGGTTTGTAGATACATGAGTAGGGGTCCCTTCTGATAATGAAAAATACGAGAGAAATCTTCAAGATTGAAAATAATCTATTTGACTGATCACAACACAACCATGGTAGGGACCACGCCACGTTGCGGTAATGTCCGGGGCTAGCGATCAACAGTGTTGCTATCAATGTGCCAGGCAATTTTATATTTTCAGGCGATTTTCATAATTACCGGCTAGTTTGTCTGCAAGAGGATCGTCCGGGAAGAATTTCGTATAGAACTATTACAGACGTTTAATCATGATCTTACCGAAAAATTCTGAATTCCTCATCTAACCGCTACCGGATAACGTGTAAGTATATAATTATTTATAATATTAGATTTATAGTTTTTTTGTTTCAATTAATTAAATATTAATAAAAAAAAAAACGCACTCACGCCTTGTACTAATGTACTCCCTTACGGGGTAGGCAGAGGTGCATTGCTGCACCCACTTTTCGCCAGAGTGTTATGTTAGTCCCAATGTAATAGGGGGCGGGCCTATTGCCATTTTACGGGCACATCCAAGACCCGAGAACAAATATCTGTGTTTAAACAAATATCTGCCCCAGCCGGGAATCGAACCCGGGACCATCGGCTCAGTAGTCAGGGTCACTAACCACTACGCCATTCGGTCGTCCGATTAAATATTTATGTATTGAATTTTTTTTATTTTTATATATAGGTAGTATAAGTACTAAATAAACTTATAAGGTACAGGTACTGATTCATAAAACGTAGGCCTCATTTAGCTGGAGCCCTTTGACCAGCCCTTATATCGCAGCTCTAAATTGAGCTTAACCTAACCTGGGCCATCAATAACCCCAGAGCGTGGCTTGGATTTTGCCACATTTAATATCAATTAACCTCATTTTTCTTCGACCTTCGACAGTAAACCTTCAGGGAATATAAGGCCCTTCCCTTCATCAAGAAAAAAATGAGTTTAATCAAGACGATGTTGCCATTTTCTATTAAATTTAATCAGAGAGGTGTTTTTGAAAAATATGTCAGATAACATTGTGAGGAAATTGGCACGCCATCTATGTTTTAGTTTAATGAGCCGTCAGTAAAATCTCACATTCAAGTTATCGAATATTTTTAATAAAAGCGGGTAGGTGTTACTTGTGTTGGTTGTAATTCAGTTTTTTGTCCGTCGGTTTTATAGCTTCTCTAGCGCTTTCATGATCAGATTAATGATAATTCAGTATAAATTATAATAGGTGTGTTTTGTGATTAAATATTGCTACCAGCTGAAATGCATTACATTATGTGTGTGTGATCATCAAGATTTTGTCGGACTTGTCATCAATGGTATACCTACGTCATCGTGCGTAAATATGTGGGGACATCTCACACACGGCCATCCGACCCCAAGCTAGGCAGAACCTGTGTTATGGGTGTCAGACAGCTGATATATCTACACAAATACATAAATAGATAGATACTAAATATAAATATCAACAGCCAAGACCCGAGAACAAATATCTGTGTTTAAACAAATATCTGCCCCAGCCGGGAATCGAACCCGGGACCTTCGGCTCAGTAGTCAGGGTCACTAACCACTACGCCATTCAGTCGAATAACTCAAGGTATTCACATTTAGGTATCCATTAAGTTTATTATCTTTAACAGACGGAATACTACGTGTACAAGTTTAAATTTAGGTACGAATCCACGTCTTATATTTATTGAATTCATAGCGGCTCAGCTCTATCAGAGTACCAAAGCCGAGATTAGGGAGGTTGGTTGCGGTTGCTTCGCATTTCCTTCACATAATCTGCTCATTCTTTTTGTTTTCGTTGCGCGTTGAACGTGAGTCGACTACGCCGAGTAGTCCGCATGTAAAACCGGGGGCGTTGTGCTGTGAATATTTTCACGAGATAACGCTGGAGTACAGAATACCTACTTTGTGTAGATACTTTTGCTATACGGTATGGCGGTATAACAGTAAGTTTTTTAAACATTTTTGGCAAGGTCTTCATTGCTCGCTGTATCAATAGTATTAGCTAAAATATAATATGTATACTTACCTATTGAAATCAGTGTACAAACCTACTCTAAAATGTACTTACCGAAAATCCGGATAGGAATACCTACAACACTATACGTTGCAAAATTTTCCTTCACTCAATTCAACGTAAAAAAATTACACCCGCACTTAAATTTCCTGAAACTACCCCCATTCTAATATTTCAGTGACCCGTTTTCTTTCAACGAGCACGTCAGTAACTCGCCAGGGAGGTCACTTTACCTTCCGAAAAATGCAATTTCAAAATTTAGGTTTTCGGCTGCGCTTTTTACCCGCGTAAATCATACCGATTGCATGACAGCTCACGTCGATTCGCTTTTTGTCAAGCAGGAGTAACCCCAGCTACGATCGTAGCGATCTTAGTGTCCAGATAAATGTTATTTACCGTACATTTGCAACGGATCGGGCGGGATCTGGCGGTGCGCGCCAACCTTTCAGCAACCGTGATATACTACGAGGTGTAGTATACAGTTCGTGTACTTTTTTGACGACCGAATGGCGCAGTGGTTAGTGACCCTGACTACTGAGCCGAAGGTCCCGGGTTCGATTCCCGGCTGGGGCAGATATTTGTTTAAAGACAGATATTTGTACTCGGGTCTTGGGTGTTGATATTTATATTTAGTATCTATCTATCTATGTATTTGTGTAGATATATCAGCTATCCGACACCCATAACACAGGTTCTGCCTAGCTTGGGGTCGGATGGCCGTGTGTGAGATGTCCCCACATATTTATTATTATTTATTATTTAGAGTTGAACTTCCGGGTTTTATTTATTTATTTAATCTTTTACAAATTGCACAAATAGGTATAAGTATTGTAAGTTCTCCAAATATTATCATCATTGGCCACGACATCTTGATCAGATGATAGTTGCAGCGTCAGTCCATTCGATGGGAAGAGGTTTGTGCGCATCTTTTTCTATGGCTGTAGAGTCCAATTGCAGCTCGACACCTTCTGCCACAGAGATCGCAAGTGTAGCGTGAGTCTGCAGACGGTTCTTGAACTGCACGAAGTCTTTTCTGCCTCAAGCCATCGAGCCAGGCTTCGTCGTGGTGAGCTACTCCATCACACAGAAGGCCTCGCCATTCCGCTCTTGCGATGGCTGCCGTTTCCCAGGTGTTCGGGTTAATGCCAAAGGATAACATGTCACGTTTGCAGGAATCCTTAAAACGGAGCATCGGGCGACCTACTGGTCTTTTGGCGTCTGCGATTTGGCCCAGCATCACCGCGCGAGGAAGTCTATCTGGGTCCATACGTAAAACATGGCCCAGCCATCGCAACCTTCGTTGTTTCAGTGTAGCAGTGATACTACAGGTGCGAGTTATGTCGAGAACTCTTTCGTTGGACATCCGGTCTTTCCAAGTGACATCTAGTATTGCGCGAAGGCATCGCATGTGGAAAGCATTTAGACGGCGTTCGTGCATCGAGTAGGTTGTCCACGTTTCAGATGCATACAAGAGAATACTCAGGACGCATGTTTTGTAGACTAAGACCTTGGTAGAGATATTCAGCTTGTTATTTCTCCATACACGAGCATGAAGCTTTCCGAAGTTGGTCGCAGCTCTGCCTATTCTGGTGTTAATCTCTTTGTTATTGCACAATTTGTTGGTGGTAGTGGAACCGAGATAGCAAAAGTCGTCCACGATTTGAAGGGTGTCCTCACCGAGCATTATCTGAGGCATATAGTCCGTTCCCTGAACCATAACGACGGTCTTCCTACTGTTCACTGTCATACCAAAAAGCTTGCATGCGCTATTAAATTTGGTTATTAATTCTTGAAGGCCACCTTCCGTATTTGCGACCAGTGCAGCATCATCGGCATACAGGAGCTCTCTGGCCAACAAATCCAACCTGTTCCTTTTGGATCTCAACAGGTTGATGTTAAAAAGTCGTCCATCTTTCCTTGTGTGCAGGTGAACTCCGACGTCACAGTTTTTAAAGGCCACCAAGAGAAGAACAGAAAAGAAGATGCCAAACAGGGTCGGAGCTAGAACGCACCCTTGTCTTACTCCCCTATTAACATTAAAAGGGCCCGAATCTTCACCATCAAAGACGACTGTACCACACATGCCATCGTGGAAGGATTTAATGATGGCTAAGAGAGTAGGTGGACAGCCAATGTGTTCAAGTACACGGTAGAGCCCTTCGCGACTGACCGTATCAAAGGCCTTCTGTAGGTCAACGAATGCTGTAAAGAGGGGCATACGATGTTCTCTGCATTTTTCCTGTACCTGTCGTAAGGTGAATATCATGTCCGTTGTAGATCTGCCAGCTCTAAAACCGCATTGTGTTTCTGGGTATACACGATCAGCAAGTGATTCTAGCCTTTTCAGAACCACTTTTGCGAAGGCCTTGCCAGCGTTGCTCAGGAGTGATATTCCTCTATAATTGTTGCAGTCCCCCCTGTCTCCCTTTCCTTTGTACAATGTAACAATATTGGCGTCTCTCATATCTTTGGGTATTGCTTTCTCATCCCAGCAGCGCAGAATCAACACAAAGAGTAGCGAAGACACATAACCAGTACGAAGAAGTTCTGCTGGTATCTCATCACGTCCGACGCTTTTCCCTAATTTTAAACCCAAGATAGCCTTATGTAGCTCTTCAAACGAAGGCTTTTCATCTAGATCAAGTGCTACTGGGAAGACTTCAAGGGATTCTAGAGCCGAAGCGCTGATTGAGATAGGTTCAGCGTACAGATCGGTATAATGTTGTGCCCATCTTTCCAACTGTTGGTTTTTGTCCGTGATTGGTTCGCCATTTAGGTCCTTTATGGCAGCACGCTTTCTGATGGTGGGGCCGATTGCTACCTTGATATTTTGATACATCCCCCTATAGTTTCCTACGTCATGGCATTGTTGGATTTTCATGCATAATTTTGTCCAGTAGGAGTTCGCACACTCACGAGAAATGCGTTGTAAATTTGCTTTTGCACTTTTATACCTGATTTCGCAGTGTGCGTCAGATGGGTTATTCAGGTAATCTGTGTATGCACTTCTTTTCTCCTCTATAAGGGGGTGTAAGACTTGCTCATATTCGGCAAACCAATCTGTTTGTTTGCGGACCTTTCTCCCGAGAGTCTCTTCAGCTGTCTTCATGACTGTATCTCTAAAGTTCGTCCAAGCGGATTCAAGACTTTGGGAGCCTTGTAGCGTTTCAACGCTCAGCTTACCCTGAACAACTGCGGAAAACTGGCTCCTAGTCACTACATCAGATAAGCCTGTAATATCAAGTGGGGCTCTTAATTTGCGTCTTGGTCTTGCCGAGTATATTTTCTGAGGCAGAAGTTTCATTTTGGACAGCACCAAAGAATGATCAGTGTCGCATATTGCACTGTGATACGTTCGAGTGTTGTGAATATCACGCAAGTCACGCCTTCTGTATAGGACGAAATCAATTTGGTGCCAATGCCCCGATCTGGGATGTCTCCATGAAACCTTATGAGCTACCTTATTTTGGAAAAATGTGTTAGTGACGCACAGGCCATGGGAGGTGCAGAACTCGAGCAGACGTTGCCCGTTATCATTCATATTCCCGATGCCGTGTGCTCCAATGCAATCAGACCAATCTGTTGAATTGCTCCCAATTCTAGCGTTGAAATCACCGAGCACAATTATTTTGTCCGAACTTCGTATAGACTCCATTAATAGACGTAGTTCATCATAAAAGCTGTCTATGACGTCAGATTTGGAAGCCAGTGTCGGAGCATACGCAGAAACCAACGTGACCGGACCAGTTGAGGTAATCAATCGCATGGACATCAGACGTTCCGAAGTGTAAGCAGGGGGTTCCATGCAGGCAAGAAGTTTATTGTGCACAGCAAAACCAACACCATAGTCGCGGCGCTGGCTCTCGTGTCTCCCCTTCCAGAAAAAGGTGTAATTTTCTTCTCGTAGGCTTCCTTCGTCAGAGAGGCGAGTTTCCTGGAGTCCAGCTATGTCAACCCGGAGTCTTAACAGTTCTCTATCGATGATAGCTGTTTTCCTAATTTCTGGTATATTGTCAGGAGTGGGGTCTTGACCGGGTATCATTGTTCTCACATTCCAAGTGGCGAAGCGCATAGTCTTTAAGTGCATTTGTTTATTTTTTTCTAGGTGTGTGTAGTGTCCTTTGTGTTCTAGGTGTTGAGAAAACCCATCCTGTTACAGACACTGTGACGCGCCTGCTGCTCCACACACCTATAGAAGCGCAAGATGAGGGACGGATCAGTACCTTATTGGCCGGGGGCTGCCCAGCTAAGGCAGGCGGTAACTGATCAATTAGCCGCGATGGGCTATCCTACCGTCGAGAGTCACCCCTGGCGCCCGCGCATCACGTCCATTGGCGCAGACTTATCACCGGTGACTGTGACTCCCCGTGTTGTTTCCCACATCTTTCCAAAAAGACGCAGGTGAAGTGACCTCTCCACAGGCCTGGCGCTGCATCGCCTGGGACACATTTAAGAAACACGAACTTGCCCAGCATTCATGCCTCTCTCTCGACCTCAACGTCTTTATCCACAGGAATGAGTGATCACTACGTGTGGAGACGCATCGGTTGCAGGAGTTGCCGACTTGTTCAGGTTGTACCCTACTGTCGCCTACGGTACCCCAGATCCGTTGCCTCATCCGCCGACCTACACCGTACTGAATTCCATCTTCTCCGCTGTAGCCGCCGTTAAGGTCTTCACCCGTATCCCTGGGCAGGGGTCCGCGATATACCCCGCAGAGCTGGTTCCCTGACCGGACTTAGCCACCGACTCCCTCCGGCCTACTGCAGCGAGTGGTGCCCACCCCCGCGGCGAGGACGCGCCGGTCAGGATTTACCCCAGTGGGAGGCAGGGAAGATGACCCTACCTCCCCTGCGGCCGGGCTAACGGTTCGTGTGGTGCCGAAACCGAGGGCAAATATTATAAAATAAAATAAAATAAGTGCCAATTTTTCCATAGTCGGTTATCTAACCGACCGGAGATTGGTTATCAATTATACGACATCTCCATATAAAATTCTTGACAGATGTGTCAAAATTCAACCACTAATACCTGGTTATGCTCTAACCGACTATGGAGAAATTGGCACTTTAGTGTACAAGGTTCTTAACCACAGACAAACCAGTAAAAAACTGGGGTCTTTGTGGGTCATATTGATAAACTGATTGTATGATTTATTATGTTTAATAAATATATTGAAACTGAAAAAGGGGTGGACTTGATGCTTAAGGTTTTTTTACCAGTTTCAAGGGTTTCAAGGTTTTACGAGGAAATAATATAAGATAAGATAATTAAGATGAGATAAATTTATTAAAATTCCAAAAAATCATACAATTTATAACTATTCTAAATATGTGATTTACAGAACTTAAAATAGTAGTATAATCAAACCTGAACACAAGGTAAATAATGGAGGGTTAGGCTCTTGAACGATCAATAAAACTTAACATTTGATTGGTCTTAAGAAAATGTTATGGGTTGCGATTTTTTGCTAGGTAATTTTTTACTTAGTAAGTATTGGTAATTTTAGGACTGTTATCCCCTAATGGGTAGTCAGAATTGACTCGTAAGCGAGCCACCCACTTTTCGCTATAAATTTGTATACCTTATTCGATAGGTCGGATTGAGTATAATTCACTTGAAGTACACATCTAGAAGCTGAAGTGGCAGTGGGCTGATGATATCTGCCGAAGAACCGATAACCTTCTCGATAGACGAGTTCTCGAGTGGAGACCACGAACAGGCAAACGCAGCGTGGGACGCCCTCCTGCCCGCTGGACTGACGACCTTAGGCGGGTAGCCGGTAGTGGTTGGATGAGAAAGGCCGAGGACCGAGTGTTGTGGCGCTCCTTGAAAGAGGCCTATGTCCAGCAGTGGATGATTATTGGCTGACGATGATGATGATGATAATGACACATCTAGAATCTAGATGTACAAGTTTCCAAACAAAATGTCATCTCAAAGGTAAAATGAGTCTAAGCTGGTCTAAGCTGACTACTTTTTTTGCTGAAACAACTTTACTGAGTTTTGTCATACCAAATACATTAGAAGAATTTCAGTTTTCATAGCTTCACTAAGAAAAGTTTAGTATTAAAAATGCAAAAGTTAATTTATGTTTACTCAAGAAACATGAATAACAAAAATGCTTGTTGGAATAAGCTCGTCGAAAATGCATGAATTCTGTACAGTTCTTAGAAATAACTACCATGGTGTAACTGGACTTTTATAAGCTTAAAAAGCCTTTAGAATACATTTGTAAATAAAATTATTAAATAAAAAAAAAAACTTATAAACCAATTTATAGAAATGTGGCAAAACTTACATGCTAAGCAATGTCTAATATTGCCGAGTAGCCTGGCTATAGCCATCTACTACTCATGCAAATTAACTGTGCATCTGACTGACAAAAACAGAGGCCATATTAACTAGCTTTGGCGTACCCGGCGTGACCCCTGGTTCTTGATGGCCAGGTGCACAGTTAATTCTTAAGAGTAGTGTCTACCTAATAGCCCTGCCAAAAGGATCGGACACAGCTTCATCATCATCAACAGCCTATAGCAGTCCACTGCTGGACGTAGGCCTCTCCCAAAGCACGCCACTGGATGCGATCTTTATCTTTCCGCATCCAATCATATCCAGCCACCTTTCGCAAGTCTTCACCCCATCTAGCCGGAGGTCATCCCACACTACGTTTGCCTTATACACAGCTTAAAATGTACAAATTGCGCGTGACGTAAATAATGGATGACGCCCACGAGGTACCATAATGTGTCCACGCGAAAAGTATCAAATGTGACAAATACAGCGGCACTCAGAAACAGTGAAGAAAATTGATCAATTCGGCTCTAACGGACTGTAAAGTGTATTGAATTCGTCTTCGGTCTATTAACTTACTACAGAACACTTAAAATACCTTAAGCATCTGTCAAATATCATCTCAAGCAACCTATTTAAACCTGTTTATCAAATTCAATACAATTTGAATCCGAAAATCGTTGTCAAAACAAGTTCGCGATAGAGAACCTATAGGATAGAGGAGGTAATATAAGTTGAGCCTATTGTCATTTGACGTTACTTCCTCTTCTGTATTTAACTGTAGCTGTAGATGGCAACTTGAAGCTCCTAGATATATTGTTGTTTGCTGGTATCAAATATCGGATTACGGATGTATTTGAGCGATATGGTGGGTTCAGGCTACGGTCAGAATAATAAGTTATGTTTTCTGATACTTATTACATGTGAATGTGTAGGAAAATACAAGAGTGTATTGTGTTCATTGATGGAGTGTATGTTTATTGTTCAATGTTGATGATGTGCTTATAATATGTATGATCCTCACCAAAACTTAACTGTGGTGTTACCACCGCCGAACATTAGCTACTTAGGTATTAACAATTTAACACAAGCAAGCTTGTTCTGAGTGTGTTGTCGGGTAAGTGGGCAACCCGACTGTCAGATGTTTTGAAGCTTATTATATTATACCATAGACAAATCCGGTCACGTGTGTTGGCTACAGTTTAGTACAATAATGTAGGCTGTGCGGTGATTTCCCTGGAGGCGGCGAGGCACGCACTACCTTGCGATTGGATAATAATAACGTTATGCGAACCTCCCGCTAGCTTTTGTAGCCGAAAGCCCCTGCTGCACGGGTCCGTTATCCATGTCGATAAACTCCTTTAATGCGCATTCCACCGATCAACACAGTTCTAAATTCCTGGTTCCCAGCATTTACTAAAACTCATAAGTACTTACTATATTGTAGTCATTCATAACGGCCAATCACCATTGCTTAAAATAAAAGCTCCGATCAGAACATGAGATCCTAAAGTTACATAACTACCTAGGTACTTACTTGTAAATACTTAAACCCTAAAATAGATTTTCTACTTCTGAAAAGATCAAATTGTTCCCTCGGGACCAAACAACATCCTTCAGTCGCCTAAACAGTCCCTGTTTGTTTCCCTACAGAAATCTTTTCGATGTTTACTCTATGAAAATTTCAATATTGTGAACTTATGTTTCTTCCGTGCAACTTATGTATGTATATGTCTTCCTAGAAATTATGACTTCTTTTTGTTGCTTTTTTAGGGTTCCGTAGCCAAAATGGCAAAAACGGAACCCTTATAGTTTCGTCATGTCCGTCTGTCCGTCTGTCCGTCTGTCCGTCTGTCACAGCCGATTTACTCGGAAACTATAAGTACTACAGTGATGAAATTTGATGGGAATATGTGTTGTATGAACCGCTACAAAAATATGACACTAAATAGTAAAAAAAAGAATTGGGGGTGGGGCCCCCCATACATGTAACTGAGGGATGAAATTTTTTTTTTCGATGTACATACCCGTGTGGGGTATCAATGGAAAGGTCTTTTAAAATGATATAAAGTTTTCTAAAAAACATTTTTCTTAAAGTGAACGGTTTTTGAGATATCAGCTCTCAAAGTCGTAAAAAGTATGTCCCCCCCCCTCTATTTTTATAACTACGGGGTATAAAATTCTAAAAAAAATGAAGGTGATGCATGCTAATTAACTCTTTCAACGATTTTTGGTTTGATCAAAGTATCTCTTATAGTTTTTGAGATAGGTTGATTTAACTGTAATTTTGCTGCTACGGAACCCTTTGTGCGCGAGCCCGACTCGCACTTGGCCGGTTTTTGTAAAAATATTTGCAAAATACCGATAGCCTTTTTTTTCTTAGCGTGTCGGTGACAAACACCAAAGGGTTTGTCACTATGGAGAAGTACTATTATAACACCCTTTCATAATCTGTAACACAAATTCTTATTTAAAGTGTAAATTAAGAGCTCCAGCTCGCCTAGGACTAATTCGTCACCGTACACGTAGTAAAAAAAAAACTAACACTCACACCTTGCACTAATGTACTCCCTTGCGGGGTAGGCTGAGGTGCATTGCTGCACCCACTTTTCGCCAGTGTTATCTTAGTCCCAATGTAATAGGGGGCGGGCCTATTGTCATTTAACGGGCACATCCAAGACCCGAGAACAAATATCTGTGTTTAAACAAATATCTGCCCAAGCCGCGAATCGAACCCGTGACCTTCGGCTCAGTAGTCAGGGTCACTAACCACTACGCAATTCGTTCGTGTAGTTTTATAAATATAAATAGACTGCACGTACAGTTAAATATACATATAAAAAAACTCAGCAATAAGTCCCTCGCTCCAACCGACCCAGCTAACCGCGGGGAATTGAAAGTCTAAATTGCTTTTAAATCGTTTCGAAGAAAAAAGTAAACCTATGTTTCAGGAATTCTTATTTGTTCTTGTTCTTGTATACAGTTAGTTTTTATACAGCGACCGGTTTTCCCTAATGCAAAAGAGATTTGGTTTATTAATGAATTAAATATCAATTTGCCAGAAGGGAATAAGAAATACTTTGAGGAAAGTTCTTCCTTTTCTTCCTTGTGTTTTCAAATATTATACAGGTTGCAAAAAGGTAGGTTGTTATGTAGGTTTCGGCGTAGTATACCTTTTTTGCAACACCCTGTATAACTGACTGTATTCGATGTTTTATAATTATTAGGAAGTTGCAAAGTTCTGTAAATACATTAATAGAAAATGGGTCTGTTATGATCTGATAATGTATTTATTTCGGTACTTAGGGTATTGCTACAATCACACACATTGCATAAAAATTATAATTTGTTTCGGCAATAAAAATATTATGATCTTGATTAGTTTATTTGTAATCAAACTATACGTAAGTACATGAATTCCACTAATGAAATACCACCCGAGCTTTTAACATTCAATTTGCTCACAGTTTATACCATTCCAAATATTCACGTTGCAACCTATCTTTGTTTATATGGCTAGCAAAGCAACATATCATATGATACAATACCGAACGATTTATGTAAATACCAAACATAGTTGTCTAGGTACATAGGTACATGGTACATACGCGTAATACATACGGGTTGGTATTAGTCCGAATACCGACCGGAGTTTCATAACACCGTTTCGGGGTGTAAACGGGGAACAGTAAGTCCATGCTTATATTGGATTAATAGGATTATGAATATTATTAAAGTTAATAATATTAGCGATTTTTAATAAACATAAACTGATTTGACTCCAGAAACATACATATATTATTTATCTATAATAAGTTATTTTGGAAAATGCCTGTAATATTTACAGGCATTTACTGTAGATATTACGTAATTGGATAATTGTTGTAAAAGCTCTAATCTAACCGTACTGATTGTTTTAAATGAGTAATTATTTTAAATGTAGAGCTGTTCAATTGTGTGTTCAAAGTTATACTTTCATTATTATTATTTTCCACCAGAATTGCAATCATTTAAGTTTTTATCACCAGCTGCCATATCGTTTTTCGTTCTAAGGGAAGAAGAATAATAATGCTGTATTCTGGCTGTATACAAACTGTTCTACTCATTTTACAGTTAATACCATGGCCAAGAGCCAATATATTGATTGAATTCATCACTTTCAGTGCGGGGTTAAGCTAGATTTATTCCTCGCTAATATTTTATCTCGATCTCACATATTGAGATCTCTACTCGAATTGGTCCGTAATACTGTGAGAGGTATCTCGCAGCCATTAATAAATGATGTTGCATAGTTATCTAGTCTTACATTTATGTAATAATATGTGGGGACATCTCACACACGGCCATCCGACCCCAAGCTAGGCAGAACCTATGTTATGGGCATCGGACAGCTGATATATCTACACAAATACATAGATAGATACATACTAAATATAAATATCAACACCCAAGACCCGAGAACAAATATCTGTGTTTAAACAAATATCTGCCCCAGCTGGGAATCGAACCCGGGACTAACCACTACGCCATTCGGTCGTCATTTATAAATTAGGTAAGTTAGTAAAATGTTCTAATTTCATATCATAATAATATCATAATAATCATTTATTTAACTTTTACATACAAATAAAAGCTGCAAAATTAATGCCATAAATAGTTTAATATTAAATATTTGGACTACATCTGAAAAGAAACAAAGTAAAAGTATTCTGATTTATTATTAATTACTTATCCGCAGTTATTTCTTTTGTAAGCTATAAATAATGTGAACAGGTGCAGCAAAGCTTTCAGCAATATTTAGAATCTATTGAACTTTGCATGTTCTATAAATCTAATTTAAGTATGGAGTAATTTTGTTTCTTTTTGATATTCTGAAATAAAAAAAAACATTGCATATAAAATTATTATAGAGTTACAAAATAATAACTATACATACTATGCTCACGACTCTAATCCCCGACGGGGTAGTCAGAGGTGACACCTTTTCGCAGTAGGTACATTATTTTTTACTCAAGTGATAGGTCGCGAGCCGTATCGCCAAAAAACAATTGTCTTATGAGAGTAATGGGAATAATAGAATATCAGCTATACAGAGGAACAATTTTTTTCCCAAATGACGAGCAGATTTATTGCGGCTTACTGATCAGTTTTCCAACATGTATGTGCCAAAAGTCAACGTCATGTCTTGAAGGGCTGATCAGAAGTGCCCAGAATATCACATTAACAATATTATGACTTCAGCAAAAACCACGTACGCATACCAACCTAAACAAAACCATCTCCACCACCATGATATTCAGTGACAACATGCCGCCCAAGGCCAGCAGCGCGAAGGCGGGCGCGGCGCCGCCCAGCGCCAGGGCGCGCGGGATGCTGCCGTCGCACGAGATGTCTCTGGAGGCGAGGCGACGCTGCACGTACGATATGAAGCCTCGCTCGTTTAGACGGTGTAGGCTGGAATGGTAGTTTGACATACTCAGTTATACCCGGAGTTAACTAGCCGAGACATAGTCCTCGGCCGAGGACTCGGTCAGAGTGAGAGAGTTAGTAAAAGTTCTAGCGCCGCATCACGATAAATTGTAGCTCAAATAAATTTATCTTGTTGTTGCAACTTAGTTAGTAACTATGGCAAAGTTAGTAATTTCAGTTAGTTAAATTAGAATAGCATAAAAATACATCGCTGACCTCCATACAAAGAACTCTTTAAAGGGACTTTTCTTAGGAATGGCCGGATATAGAGGGTTGTAGGGCATCGACAGCAATGACCCTAGCTTGCAGAGTTCCATCTTGTCAAATGTTTTGGATATGCGTTCGTTAGCATTCTGGATTTGGGCGTGAAATGCATAACCTTAAAAGAAAAGCAAATGTGAAAAAGTAGCTGAATAATAATTTAGCTACAGCAAAATGGAATGTTCTCTGTAATAATTTAAATTGATGATTGATTGGTAGCGGTACAGTACATTTCATTTTCCAAATTCCAAATATAGTATTTATATTTTGTTTTGTTTTTACCTCCAGATTTGATCATCTCTATACCCTTATTCACATCCACTATTAAAGGTCCTTTTTTGCTGCTCTTTATTCTTGCTCTTAATTTGTCTTCCATGTGTGTATATCTTTTATTGAAATAATATCCCGGAATCTGACAAATAAAATAAGTATATTATTTTAATTTTATAGTATATCTTCTTCTTCAGCCTATAGCAGTTTACTGCTGGAATTATGTCTCTCTCGAAGCACGCCAGATTGCATGAATTCTTCGTTCCTCCCACATACTGTCGAAGCAAGACATCAATACCTTTAATTTCGTTAGGTAATACAAAAAAAATACACAGTAATACAAAAAAAATACCTGCAACCAAGATTTGGTATACCCCACATCTTCAAATATGACCTCCAAAGGACTCTGCATCAGCTCGTCTATGGAGTGGATGGACGGAGGGGGCGCGCTCAGCAGCCAGCTGACCACACTGCTGGTGTAGTAGTTGTACAGGAGTAAGCAGCTGGTGCCGGTGACTAGCACTGCTACCTTACGAGCTGGGGATGTGGAATAGTGACGGTCAATGGGTGGCGGATAACACGACAGATTGTATTCTAATGTCACAAAAACAGTGCTGCTGCCTTTATGCAACCGTAATACCGGATTCATTTCCACGTAGGTGTCAGAAACGTGTTTTAAACGCGTCGAACACTCCATTTTAATTATGGCAAAAACATTCATATTACCCAGTTTTGTTCTCAACATCGACTTATAAATTAATAGCTAATTGACATATTAATAAAAGCGTGAATTATTACCAAAGCTTCTTCTTTCAATCACTGTTTCGTCGTTGTCATCGAAACCTGTAAAAAAGAGCGCAGATTACCAAAAGTTTTTCATTGCACTCACTCACATCGTGCGGCCTCGAGATTAAGCGCGACAGAGTTTTGTCACGCGCACGTCTTGCGCCCTATGCTAGCCTAGCAGATGTTGTCATTAAACTAGCTATTTTCGTTTAGGAATAATTTGGTGTCATGTCACTAACTATATACCTCATTGATCGCGAGTGTAAGGAAAATATCAAAAGACATACTTTGTTGCGACACCAAAGCCATAACAGTAAACAGTGCGAACTGCGCCGATGAGGGTCTATTCTCGACCACCGTAGTCATGAGAAGGACGCCGGCGCACACCACGCACATGGCGAGAATGCAACTCCACGAGCCGGGCGACAGAGGGGTTAAGAAACGATTCTCGTATTTCCCGACTCCGGTTTCTGGGATGCGGTAGTAGAATTTTGTCCTGAAATTAATAAAATGCGATAGAGTGCATATTTATTCTATTCTATATTCTATCTATGGGGATTGTAAGTAGGTACCTGCACTTGGCTCTCTCGAATGGAACTGTTGTGCATATCCCCAAGGTCTAAACTGCCTTCCTAAGCTTAGACCATTTCCCACCACGCTGGTCCACTGCGGGTTGGTGGGTTCACATATCTAGATGTGCTAGATCTAGATATGTAGGTTTCCTCACGATGTTTTCCTTCACCGTAAGAGCGATGGTATACATTGTACTTAAGTTGAAATAATTCATTGGTACATGTCAGAGCCGGGATTCGAACCCGCATCTCTGGCGTGAGAAGCGGGCGCTTACCCGACTGAGCTACCACCGCTCCCTCCCCAAGGTCTAATGAAATTGTAATTACTTTGTAAATAAATATATAGCAGTTTACTTAAACATTTTTTTTTGAATTTGGAAAAAAAAACTGTCTTAAAACATGTTACAGTGTCAGCGGTTGTAAGACAAAAAATATATTTCAGTTAACAATTTCATTTTTGCAACAAACTTTAGTACAGAAAAAAAGGAAAAGGAGCATTTTAAGTACTTATTTATGCAGGCCAGTAAAGCAGCTGAAACATACCCAATGTAAGTGACGTGTGGATACAGATAATCAATTTGACTGTAAAGTTCTGGGTACAGTCGCAGCACAGTTATGAAATCAGCTTCTCTGAAGAATAACGAGGTGACTCCTGCCTATACGGTAACATAATAATAAGGGCTTGTTCCATAATATCTGGATAATGACTACTTGTAATATAAAAGACGTGCTGTCACTCTGTGTAATTACGTTTTAGACAGTGTCAGTATGTATTTAATCCCACAGGTAGCCATTATCATTGTGAAACAGGCATAAGTAATTGAATAATTTGCTACATACAAATTATTATAATGAAAAGATGCGAAAACTTACTCGAGTGCCCGTATCATTTTTTACTAAACTGCCGATCCATCTGTCAGTGATGGAGTGAACAAATCTAAAAAATATTAAGTTTTTTTACTAATTATCTAATAATACCTACATAATAATTATCTAAAAATACGTAGTACATAGGTTGGAACCAAGAGTAACAAAGTTTTTTTATTTAAGGATATCAAAATATATTATTGCCAAAAAGCAATTTCTTCCAACAAATAAATTGTTTGATTGGACTACTACATGGAGAATTACTTTACTTAATATGCCTTACGTCAATACAAGTTACCTACCCGTTACTAAATATTAAATTTCATGATCTTTCTTTTCAATTACTGACCTGAAATTGTGTCTCTCTGCGACGATATTGAAAATGTTGACGCTTGTTTTAGTCACAACGTTGATGTCAGGCGAGGAGTTGTCGTAGTCCAACATTTCAGGACGAAATCTATCGGGCCTGCTGGTCACCTATAAAATAAATATAAAATAAATATGTGGGGACATCTCACACACGGCCATCCGACCCCAAGCTAGGCAGAACCTGTGTTATGGGTGTCGGACAGCTGATATATCTACACAAATACATAGATAGATAGATACTAAATATAAATACCAACACCCAAGACCCGAGTACAAATATCTGTGTTTAAACAAATATCTGCCCAAGCCGGGAATCGAACCCGGGACCTTCGGCTCAGTAGTCAGGGTCACTAACCACTACGCCATTCGGTCGTCGGGCCTACTAGTCACCTATGTAATAGGTAAATTAATATAGATAGTTATAGTTGTTAGTTAACATGTCTTTAACCCACGACGAAAAAGAGGGGTGTTATGAGTTTAACGTGTTTAAGTATCTGTATGTCTGTGTATCTGTCTGTAAAAGCGTAGATCCCAAACAGCTGAACTACTTTTTCATTATTATTTTGGGAATACCAATAGGTAGTGTGTGCTGTAGTTACCTCGGGTGTTCTCATAATATATTTTATCAAAATCGGCTTAGCCGTTCAACAGTTATGCTACGCTTAGTGTTGAATATAGGGGGTTTTTAAGATTGGTTATAACTTCATCATCATAGTTTTTGGGACTGGAGTCCACAGAGTAGAGTAAGCATATACATTGTATAATTTTATATTTACAGATACTTCAAGAAATAAAAGATAAGTACCGTAATCATAACCAATGGCAAATTGTTGAAGTCCCACCGATGCAGGTACTTGTAGTAACCCGAATACCACATCTGTAAACCTGGAAATAGACAAAAAATTGGTACACTATGAAGAAACGAAAAAAATCCACCTGATGTTTCAAAGACGTATGGAACGCCATACGTCTTTGAAACTTTTAAATTGCTCATGAGTGTATTTCTAGAATTTTACACATACGGTCAGCTGCATAAGTAGCTATACACTTCTGTACCTTGTCAAACTGGCGAGCCGTCAATGATTCAATGAATTGATTGGCGGTTTCAGATTGACAAGGTACAAAAGTGTATAGCTACTTATGCAGCTGACTGTACCTACAGCAAGCGTATTTTTTGTGACAGAATAATACAATAAATAAAATAATATAATACAAAAAATGCCTACACAATCACATCTATTGTAAAACTATAACAGTTACCGTTTTTCTCATTCCAATGTCCTATGGTAGTTACATTTATTTCACCACCTTTTATTGTTCCAAAACTATATATTTCTTCTAAGTAATATTCATTGTCATCTGCAGATAGATAATGTATAATGTATATAGTTAATTAAAAGTAAAGTAACTGATAAAGATAAAATGATAAAAAATATTTATTCGGTGGTTATTGGTTAAGGGGATCCCTAAAGCTAAAATGCTAAAGTCGGCTTGATATACTTGATTAGATTGGAAAAACGGTGGCTTCTATCACATTGATAAAAATATATTTTGTAGCAGAGGGTATACTGAACATGTTAGTTGCTTATAAATTGGTGCAGGATTATAATAAGTATGTTAAAAAAAATTGCAAACACACCATGTCTTTTGCCATTTTTTGACTTATTATGAAAAAACCCTCGAAATCAGAGGGCCCATTTTCATGGAATCTTATATGTATGTGTAGGTTATTAAATTCTTAACAAAGTTACCTTAAAGAGTTGGATTTAATGGACCAGAAGTCAACTTTTTTTGCAAAAAACTAATAAATTCCGGTTTAAAAATGATGACACCGTGACAGATTTCAGATTTCTTCAGTCGTCGCCCTGGTGGCGGCCTGTTAGGAGCGATACCCACGCCATTTTATTTTTTATCAAATATTTCACAAAAACTGATTAAATCAACAAATTATGACTACAAGTATTATAATACATATGCATTTGCTATGGAAAGTTAATTTTCTAATCATTTTAGATGCAGAAAAGCCGAAAATTCTTAGAAAACATTTCGCCTTTTCGATTTGTTTACATTTTTTACTATAGAGTTACAGATGCATAGATAAAGGTAAACATTGCACATAATGACACTTATTAGATTCTCCGAATAAGAACTATACGGTCAATGCAGTACGCCAAAGCGCGAGCCTGTTTATATTCTGAGGGGTAATTTATTTTATTTTAACGGTTGTGTATGGTAGGTAAGCTAAACAATATACAGGGTGTTGAAAAGTAAGTTCATTATTTGTTTTATTTGAAACCAAAAACCGTAGTTAATTAAAAATATATATATTTTAAGATGTGGTAGTCTGTACACTACAGGTTGTTAAAAATAAGTAAGTATTTTTAAAAATTGAAGATCTAAAATTTACATAATTTTTTAAATCTATTTAACAAGCTTTGCAAAAAAGCGGTTAAGTGCGACTGTATCTCGCCATGAAAACAATGAAATGTTTACTGTAGCTATGAATTTTATGCGTTACAAGTGGAATAAAATACCGCATAATATTATTGTACAACTATGTAAGAGCCTAGTTTTTAAAATAAAACTCTTAAGAAAATATTAAATACACAGGTTTTTTAACCCCTGAAGGAAATAGAGGGGTGTTATAAGTTTAAAGTAAGGGCTGAATTTTTTTTTTAAATTAGGGTGATAGGTAATGTATATTTTTAATGATTTTTTCAAATAGATAAATGTTATACCATTTTTAAATTGCCATAAAATTACCTATAGTTATAGTTATAGAAAAGGGGAGGGCTACCAGTGCCCATTCGCCACTGCAACCTAAAAGATCTATAAATTATGACTCCCCATGCCGAGTCTCACTCTACAGGCCCAGGTCTTTTATAAACCTGATATTACCTATACAGGATGTTGCAAAAAGGGTATACTGTGCCGAAAGGGTTTGACTCAGGGGTTATTCTGAACAACTTTTGTTCTCCAAGTTTTGGAAATTCTCGAAAAATAAATTCGGTCTCTATAGTAAAAAGTCACGTGATCGAATAAGTTTCTATGTAAAAGGTTTTGTTACGTGAATTTTCAAAATTGTAGAAGAAAAGTGGATCAGAATGGCACCTAAATCAACTTTTGGCTAAGCTTTATACCCTTTTTTCAATACCTTGTATAAAATATCGTCAGCGTCACCTTAGATCGTAATCATCGTAACTCCTCGTGACCAAATTTTAGAGGAGACAAAAATACTGTTTTATTTGTAGTTCTAGTTGGCATACTACCCACCTAAAGTTTTTTTTAACTAGCCTAAAAATGATTTGTTTAGACAGTCTACCTATCTTCCTGTTCAACCGCAGCCTGAGTGCCAGTGACTCAATGACTGAAAGGAGGCCATTAGTGCTCCTAAATAAATAAAGCAGGCCTGTAGATTATCTTTCAGTGTACCGACACATCTGATTGCTGTAAGAGCCTGATAAGCTCTTCGAACGAGTCATACCTTTGTGGTGGTACGGTTTCGACCTTTCGGACAGTCAGTTTGGCATCCGAAATGCGGATTCGAATAGTGGGTACAATACTTTGCGTTCGTTCACTGTCGGAGCAGGATAAGAACCACGGGCGAGTTGTTGCGCTGGCTGTTTGCTTAAAAATAGTAACCGCGTTCAACTCTATCCCCTAGAGGGCGAACCTTTAAGGCGGCTCTTGTATACCATCACTTGTCTTCTTATCTGCAGAAAATTGACAGAGGTCATACGTGTCTAACAAGTACATTAAGGATGCGAAAAGAGAGGGTTTGTTTTCACTGAAGAAGTTCAGTTGCTGATGACATCCCAATGATTCATTACGAAAACATTGCTGCAGCTGTGCTCGCCATGCAGTGCATGGGCTACTTCCGAATCTGGGGGGCTGTTGCAAAGGAGTCCGTTGCCTCTATACGGTACGGGTTCCGTGCGATCTATGATCCTTCCGGGAGCACCTGTCTTGTCAAGTCGAAGAGAATGGCTCGTATTCGACGCAACCTGCAGTACTGGTGGGATCGGTTGGAGGACAGGACAGCAGGAAGCTGCAGCAGCCGTCATGCTGTGATTCGACGCATAGATGCAAAAAAAAGTTGAAAGTAACTTCATGTTAATAAAATATTAATCTTAATTTAACAACATAACATTGCAAAAGAAAAATTTACATTGTTGAGTATGTTATTGTAATTTACTAAAGTAGTAATAAAAACAAAGGCTTATTGCATAGTTTTCGTTCACGTTCGCCTACATCGCACGTTGTATATGAGAATAAAGGGTATAATTACTAAGTTTTCTTGTTTAAAAATCACAGTTTGGGGTTTAGAGGAAAACAAATGGTAAAATGCGGAATACAGTTTTTTTTTTTTCGAATAAAGAGGAAAACATGTGAATTCAAAAAACGTTTCTATTGACACCAAAGAGTACTTTTCGCCGAGAAAAGTGGAGTTACAATGTTTGCGATCTAAAGTGATGATAGAACTAGAACTTATTTTTTCAGTTCACCTGCTGTTGAGTGAAATCGTAATTAGGTAAATGACTCCTTGACATGAAAATAACTTTTTTTTTATAATCGTTATAACAAAACCGTTTTTTTTAATACAGCAATATTTGTAGGTGTACTTACAGTGAGCAAAAGAGCGCAGCAAGGTGTAAATTTTTTGGTTTTTAAGAAACAAAAATATTATTTCTATCATATACCAAATACACATAGGTACTTAAAAAAAAAATACACACTCTCGCCTTGTACTAATGTACCCCCTTGCGGGGGTACTTACATGTTATTATTTTTCTGGTGACCTCCCCATATCCCTTTGCCAGCTACGTAACCTTTTGTGACACCCTGTATATGCAGAGTTCTGCAAACTACTGTTCTGCTTTTGAAACACCAAAAAAAAACAGGTCGTCTAACTAAAAGGTCACGTGACCAAAAAAAAATTATATGAAGAAGCGTTTTTTTCATGAATATAAAAAAATACGTAGGATAAAAGTTTTTCAGAGTGACGCCTGAGTAACGCCCTTTCGGCTAACTATACTTTTTTTATTACACGGGGGCAGAGTTTAATACAACACCCTGAACTATTAAACTCTGATAATATTTTCGCGATTTTTTTACATTCTGATTTCATTTCCTGGCTTAGAAATAACATCAATAACATGCTGCACACGTAGGTTTCGGCATAGTATTAAACCCTTTTTGCAACAACCTGTATAAATATCGGCACGGGTACGACTTTATATATAATTAATTATTAAATATTAAAAATACTTTCAAATAAAAATAAATATTTTCGTATCACAAAACAATATTACTTACTTAGTATATTTTTAACAAAGTGGCATGTCTTCACTTTTATGTTTTCGAGTACTATGTTAAAATTTCATGTCATTGTCCGGAGAACGCCCCGCATACCTCAACCCCCCCTCACTAGATTTGACAGATTCTGATTTTCTTCCAGCTTTAGTGACAGCCTTAACTGGGCGAAGCGTCTGTAGTCGAGCGGGCCTCAGTGATCGTAACTGATCGCTGAGGTTAAGCAACAACTGACACGCGGTCAGCCATTGGATGGGTGAACAATTTCAAGTGGTGCTTTTCTGGACGCTTCCGTGCTTCGGACGGCACGTTAAGCCGTGGGTCCCGGTTGCTGCTTCGGTAGCTGTCGTTAAGCCTAGTCAGAGGCCTTCGGGCGGCTTGAAAACATCTGACAGTCGGGTTGCCCACTTACCCGACAACTCTCTCAGCACAAGCTTGCTTGTGTTGGGGTCCACCAACCCGCACTTGGCCAGCGTGGTGGACTAGGCCTAAACCCTTCCTTCATTGGAAGGAGACCCGTGCCCCAGCAGTGGGGACCTAATGGGTCGTGATGATGATGATGGTTAACTGGGGAAATTGCTATGTTATCTTCTGATCTGATTTGTGTATCTATATGTGATTTTATAACAAATATTAGGAAAAAGTTCGTTTCGACAGAGTTCGTAAAATATCTTATTCTATTCTAATATCTTACCTTTTTCAGTAGCCAGAATAATTTCGGTGTCAAGACCAATGTTTAAATTATTTAAAACGCTTACAACAGTCACGTTATTTTGAAAATATCTTTGTCCTGTAGTTTTATTTACTTTTGTGTCGATCATAAACCAATAATGATTTCCATCAAACATTAGTTCTTTAGAAGCCTGTAAATTGTATAACTATATTATAAAAATTTTAAAACGTTTCATTTTAAATACAAATCCGGATGGAATTACCTAAATCACAAAAAAAAAACTGAAGTCAAGTCAATGTAAGCAAAACTTACATCAAAACTAATATTCAAGTATTCAATTAGTTCTGATAAAAAAAATGTTACATAAAATTTACCTGTGTGTGTGTAGGTAAGAAAATTACTTACCCAAAACATGATTTCAGAAAAAGGGCATTTTGTATCTAACAACAGTCCGACTTGAAGGTAATGCTGATAAAAACAGGAGTTAATTTTATTTTGGTGTTTCAGTGTATTCTGGTCTAGTTCCAACGATGACACGGCTATATTCTTCATGGTTGCATATTTAACAAAGTTTGAACTCCCTGTGGAAGAAATAACTGTCTCAAGAAAAATCTCTTACTACTCGTATACCATAATATTCACCCGCCAAGACTTTTTACTTCAATAATGATTTTAACAATTTAAAGGCTGTTTAAACCTTAATATTATAAAAAAAACAATACGACTCAACCAACTCAACTCAAATTGACGGACAGATATTACAAGGCCTCGACTTAAACTTACAAGTAACATCATTGCACACCAACAAACACACAAAATTAATGTTTTTGAAAGTATAATAATTTACAGACAACTTTATTTCCCTGTCTGTCAAACTTAAGCATTCTAAAATAAACAAAGAAAATACGAAAATATGTAAGACGTTCATATTGCCTCTGTGTATTTTCAAAAATGAACAAAATATATGTGTTATATAAGAATTTATTGCCTATTTCACCATGGAAAATTAATGCATTATAATGACAAAACTTGCTATTTTTGATTTTATATCTTTGATAATCATGTAAGTGAATCGTTAAATTGATATACAATTCTCTTTTACTGCAAATTACAAATGTTGCCAATTTGTTTGTCTCTTCAAAGGAAAATCACAGTTTATCAAAACGATCAGCAATCAAGTTGATGTCTCGTTATTATGACAAGGTAAGAAACCTTATATAAAAATTATGTGTGCCATTAAAATTACCTTTACGATTTTTTTATCCTTTGATAAAAATAAAGGGTTTTTGTGGATAGGGATGCTTTAAGTTATGACATGTGTCCATGCAATGAATCGCAAGCTTTGAAACAAATACACGATATTAATATTGCAAATCTCTGGTGGCCTAGAATATAGTAGTAGTTTGTACAATCAATTCCACCGTAAGTATATAAAAGTTTCTTAACGACCACAACCGGTAACATATGAAAGAAAATATCGTTAAGAAACATTTCTATTAAGTTCGTATACAACATGAAAATGGAGATGTAACACGCGACTAGACTGGAGTCGTAGAGTACCTAGAATCTAGGTCCTAGATAATAAATAGGTACTGAAAATTATCAGTAACTTTACATTACCATTAAGTGTTTATAATGCCATTACCTACTTAAGTGTTAAATAACCTCCTAACCAACGTTAAAAACCTCCGACATTCAACACTAAAAGTTGCATGACTTTTGCTAAATTATGGCTAACAACACGCGTAATAACATTACATGATCTGGAAAATTAAATAAAAGAAAATTGATTCAGCCGTTAGGGAGCCACGTTACCACATACAGATACACACATACACAGTGGTACACAGGCACGCAATCACGTTAAACTTATTTACCCCTCTTTTTACCTCAGGGGTTAGACTTTATTACATCATATTTCCAACCATTTACTGATATTACCGTTTATTAAACGTTATAAATTATCATTTTATTTATCGGCCACGCACAGAGTTGTAAATTTCTTGTTTTAATTAAGTTGACGTTGAGGTGTTAAGTTTATATTAGATTAGCTTTTGATTTCCTTACATAAAGAGGTTTGTTTATTTAATAATTAGGAAAGTACCTATCATGATTTTCATTAAATTAGCAATAAGTTAAATACCACAATGCTCATATATTACGAGTCTCATACTTTCAAAGACTGTATGGATTCCTCTTTTAGTAAAGGTCTTAACCAACAAAAAATACAAATGTTTGCTCGCTTGCTTTGACAGTATAGTGTCAGAGCAGGACAATAGTATATTTAAATACGTTTAAATGTATTGTGCAAGTCACCCTAAAAGTCGTATACTCTATGTGCGTATTAGACTTCTGCTAAACTGAGTTAATTGAGTAGTGTAAAAAGACCACTGGGTAGCTTTTACTAGCAAATTACGGCGGATGCTTAGTTTTACAATACGTGAACAAGATGGAGTGTCAGTGCAAAAGAAACGTCTCGACAAATAACAACCCACTTCTGTCACTGAGGTCTTATTTAGAATTAGTTCGGTTAGAAGATTTGTGCTGACCTTATTCATTGGTTATTGTCATTTGGTTAAACTTAAACTGTTTGACAGTGAACAAAAAGCGAACAGTTTTTTTGCTTTGTTTTTGTATGTGACGTGACTGTACTATATGTATATTGTTAATCTAAGGTCGGATGTAAATGAACAGAAGGCAGGAAGGTGACTGACCCCTTCTTTGCCCAGCAATGTTTGAGGTAGTAAAACTGGGTACTTCCAACGTGTGAAATAAACGGACCCTCGTGAGACTACAAAGTTTTCGTTTATGATTTTCAGGAGAAAATTAAGCCTTTTTATAGTACGGTAAGGTTGAGGACAAAGTGTTGTGGCGCTCCTTGGGACAGGCCTATGTCCAGAAGTCGGTAATTAAGGACTGATGATGTCGATCATTATGATGTAAGGACCAACTGTTATTAGTTATGTTACTAAAACAATGAAAAGGGTCTTGTATCTACACTAAATTGGTGGTGACAAAAGAAACCCAGGGTCCTCCTCCTTCGTGTTGGTGACCCCACTGTTCTAGGGTTTGTCATCAATTGTGCAATTGTTTAGATTATCAGGATTTCAGTATGGCTGTATCGGTTGTAGTCTCACAAGAGAACATTACAGTCCACAACACATACACTTAGTCCCCCCACCACAGACACTAGACTAGACAGTTCCAGGGCCATTTCCTTATAATTTCCGTCTCCGCTCTAACGTAATGCGACTCATCCGAGGCAGGATTAGAATCATACGCAACGGTTCATACGAGTATCTATCTGATGTTAAGACTTAGGACTTCACAAAATTACAAAAAACTTTTTTTATTAACCCTTGTATCTGCTTTCGTCGAAATATGCCCATATTTTTGAACCTAATAGTAGGTATTTCAGTTAAGGTCTACAACTAAAATATTGTTACTTTTCTATCAGGTAAAAACTTAGGTGATCAATTATAGAAAGAATAAAATGCTATGGATAATCATTAGCACGTAATAATTCGATAAAAGCGTCAAAGCGTAAAATTTGAAGCGTCCGTAGTCGAGCGGGCTTCAGTGATCGTAACTGATCACTGAGGTTAAGCAACAACTGACACGGTCAGCCATTGGATGGGTAACCGATTTCAAGTGGTTCTTTTCTGGACGCTTCCGTGTTTCGGACGGCACGTTAAGCCGTGGGTCCCGGTTGCAGCTTCGGCAGCAGTCGTTAAGCCTAGTTAGAGGCCTTCGGGCGGCTTGAAAAACATCTGACAGTCGGGTTGCCCACTTACCCGACCACTTGCATTGTACTCATTCAAAAACGGCGATACGGCTCGCGACCTATCACGTGAGTACAATGCACAGCGAAAAGCGGGTGACTTGCGAGTCACCTCTGACTACCCCTTCGGGGATTACAGTCGTGAGCATATGTATGTATATGTATGTAATTCGATAAAACGCATTCTGATCAATGATTCTTTAACTGGTATATAAGCACATTAGTAAGTTTAAAGTAAACTTTCTTTAAACTGAAATGGTAAGTCGTGATCGAATGCGAGGTGATTCTGAACAGACGGATAATAGATACACTGGATTCCCACCTTTGTGTCTTTTGTCTCAAGCGGATACGGATGCGCCAACTTTGCTATTTTATCTGTGGTTTAGTCCACTTATAACTAGTTTTTTTTTTCAAAGATATAAGGACAATTACATCTGAAAATTATGGATCTGGTCCTACGGGCAAACAAACCAACCATCAAACCAATCCAGAATGAATGGTCTTCATGAGACTCAGCTGCTTCAACGGTTAACAGCTCACTTTTTTACCCCAGACGAAAAAGATGGCTGTTATAAGTTTATTGCGTCTGTGTGTGTGTGTGTGTATTTGTCTGTGGTAGCGTAGCTCCCAAACGGAAAACTAAATTTTCATTTTGTTTTTCAGGCTCGTAGGTAATGTTACCCCGAGTATTCTTAGCTTGTTTCATAAAAATCGGTACAGCAATTCAAAAGTTAAACGTGACCTGAGCAAAGTGAAACAAACCCTTCTAGCACATGCACTCAGCCCGGACCCAGTAGCAGGCGCCAGGTATTGCGATGATTTATCGAGCGCCTGCACGAGACAGCTGAATTTACACAGCGCCCGCGGCCACGAGTCTTGAACCACCGACTCTACCTGCTTGGAGAGGAAAGAAATATAGTTTTGGAGCGGAGAAATAAAAATGAGTCATTGTGAAATGGGGGTAGACTCATAATCTTGACATGTAAAATTTTAATGTTGAATATTGAACCACCGACTCTACCTACCTGCTTGGAGAAGAATAAATATAGTTTGGGCGGAGTCCTTGGATTTCACTGTGAGAAGTTTAAGAATATTGTTATTGAGAACTTTAAGGTTACCTACGGTAACGTTTAGCCTTTGGTAGGGTTTTTTTTTAAATCAATAAAAATGTTAAATTAGAACAATAACACCTACTACTAAAACTTTTCGTAGAAAATAGACATGCATTGTGAACTCATTCGATTTCGTACTCGTACAGAGTTACATCGTTTAAATTTGTGCATTATATTTGTAGGTAGAAAGGGGTTGACTCAAGGCAGTTAATTTTAAACAAATATCATTCTACGCCGAAAAAAAGCAATGGATAAAAAATTATATATGCTAATTTATTCGTTACAAACATACCTACCAATCATATGAAAAACTTCGTCATACATATGAGACACTATACGACTATGCTTTTAAAGTTCCATAGAAAATATAAAAAAGTATACTCTTTACACAGAGTATGATGATACGTCGACATTTTATATCTTAATCTCAATTTGTGGTCACAAAATTGTGTAGTGCAGTTTCTACTGTCGTTTACTCGTGGCCAAGATAAACCGCTTGGAAGAGTTTCAGTGATCTAGGGCCACTTGCACAAACATTTAAATCTAGATTTAGTGTCAAATCTTGATTTAAGAAACGTCAATCCATATAAAATTTGACACTAAATCGAGATTTATCACTAATTTTTGCACATCTTTGTACCAGTTTTCCTGTACCTCCTGTAGGTTGGCTGGTAGAAAATGCTCTTAGCATTAAGCCCACCTTTTGTACATTTATTTTATATTTGTGCAATAAAGTATTAAATAAATAAATAAAAAAAATCTAGATTTAATATGTTGGTGCAAGTGGCCCCTAGAGCTGCGGTCGAGCTCTGAGGGGTCACTCTATATGACGAAAAACGAAGTCCCGGAGCGCTGTGGCGCGAGCCACGACTGTATCTCACTGTATTAAATGTGCCGAACCCACGGCAGCTCCCGATCGTTCGTTTTTCCTCAGTATAGGGTAACCCTCCTGAAATTGCACTTTTCAGGGGCTGAAAGCGCTGCTTACTCCCATGAAAATGATCTAGTGTTTTTGAAGGACCTAAATACTTAGGATTTAATCTGCGGAACTTTCATCTTCTAAGTACTGGAAAGTTTTAAATTGAATATTCTGGTAACTAAAATGCGGGTCGCGGTTCAAGACTTTTCGGTTTTTCTCCTTTAGAAGTTTTAAAGTGTTTAGACGATTGCGTTGAGTAAGATTTTTCCTGATTTCACGATTTTCTTAATTACTTACATTAATATTTCTTGCGGACTTTTGTGGGATTTGAGTAACTAAAACAGGGTAGGTACTTAAGTATTATATATTGTAGTATATAAGTAGTATTATTATATATATTGTATAAGTCTCGCGAATACATAATTATTTCCAAAAACGTAACGTAAGTAAAAACGCTGTAAATAAAAACTTTTAGGAAATACTAATATTTTTTAACATACTCAGCGGGTCGTTTTTTACTAATTTTCTGATGACCTCTAACACCTTCCTTCCCAGCTACGTATCGTTTAGAAAAAAATCTGTATAGAAACCTACACTGAAAGATAACACCCTGAATGCGCGGGAAGAAAACAGTTCATGGCTAAACATTCTCCATATTGGCACTCAAAAGGAAAAACAAAAGAAAACGGAGAGAACATAAATCGCCTATCATCCTTACCATTTCGTATTATCTGTGTTCTAGTTCTAGATAATACAAAACTAAGTAAAAATCTGTCTTTTTATTTGAGGGTTCTGTACAAGAATTTTGTGTAGACATAATTATTTTTGCGGGTTTTAAAACTTCCTGAAAACAAAAAGAAAACTGTACGATGAAAAAGGACTTACTAAGTTAGAAAATGCTATTTATGTTTTTTATGAAACAGGCCATAATACTTATTTATATTTTCAATGGAACTCTAAAAGTATAGTCGTATAGTGTCTCATCACGAAGTTTTTCGTCCCATATTTGGCATGAAAGTGTATAAATAGTTGTATTACGAGACGTAGGTATATAATATAATGCTGCATATTATATATTATGTTAACGTTACTAAAAGAGTTCGTGAGAGATGGGGTAAAAGTTTAAAAAGTTACCGATTTCAGAAAGAATTTCTTTAACCGTATCGTAACATGTACCTATATACTTTAAAAAATATGACGTGTTTTATCTTCAGGACACCTTTAATTAGTAACATAATTTAATGGTACAGCAAAAGCAGCTAGATACCTTGATCTGGATTCTTGTCAGCGAATCTCAGTTGCCTTTGAAACTATCGCTCCGTCCTGCAAGCGCAATTCCAACTGTCGGATGCATCACAAGAATTTATCTACATAGAAATAAGAGACGATGTTACACGAAGTACGCATTATCTTTAACGTTTTTTTATTCATTATTACATACATAATTACATGTATACGTATCATACGTACATAAAATACATACACACACGCACACGACTATAATCCCCGAAGGGGTAGTCAGAGGTGATTTTTTTGATCCTAAGTGTAGGTGACTTGATGTACCATAGGATCACGGATCTGTTATAAATTAATAATATGATACCACCACTGCCATAACTTCAGACTATTTACCTCAAGCGCAAACACTATTCTCATAATTTAATCCATCAGAGAAACCCCAATCTCACCTAAATTCACGGATAGAAAGATAAACATATTTTATTTAATCGGACACTCTGCGGACAGAAGCTAGTATAGGTTTTAGAACAGAAACTCTACCTACCTGTCGTGTTGGCTGCCGTACTTGGAAAGAGGCCAGATCTGGCTTTGGCAATGCAATTTTAGATCTACCCGCATACACTGACAACGCTTATTTATATGGGTTATACGGAAATCATTTGCTACATGACCTTTAGAACGAGGCTTTTAGATACAAAGAGTAGGAGTTCAGGAGATGTGGTGTAAAGGATCTGTAAAGGTAAGCGTGCACCTTTCCGCATCGTAAGCAAAGGACGCATCGCAATCAGTATTCTTTGTATAAAAATTCACACAAGTGCGTCCACTTGATTGGCATTGCCGACGCCTTTTCTTCATATATTAAAATTGATGAAAATCCGTTTGGTCATATTCGAACCTCTGGCCTTTTTGGGAGCATAATGGGATCAATTTTGCCTTCAATCTTGAATGTTTGAAAACTTTTAAATTTAAACAGTTGCATGAATTGAGCGTAGAATAGGATACAAATAAAATTAGGATACTAAATTACGGTTACATTTCCATTAAAATACCATGAATCATGATTTCTAATTTAGAAACGCTGATAAACTTGATCGTGGGTAGAACCGCTATTGTATTTACAACAGCTTTAGTTCATTTTCTAAATGCGGTAACCACTATCACATACCCTGCGGCCGCCGTGTGCTCCCTAGGTGTACAATGTCCTTAGTAGCGTCGTCACGTATCTCACCAAATTCTGCTATGATTCATGAAGCGGCTACCGGCCACTGCCTCCTGACAAATTGCCTGTCGCCTTTGCTTTACTTGAGGAAGAAATATTTGTAGTTTAAATTACTCCGTGTCTGCCCTGTTCGGGGTAAAGACGGACATATATTACGACTGCAGCAGCTGAAATATGTATTATGTTGAAAAGTTGCTAGCTGAACACATAACTTTGAGTGGAAGAAAAGAGAGTGGCTTGAATCGATTTTTTCAGTCGTGATCATACGCAAACGCATGCATGCATTATATCAAAAGTTATCTAAAGAAGTTAACCAAGCTATGTAGGTATATATGCTAACAAAAAGTAGCATTGCAAGAGTTATTTGGAGCTTAGAGCACGAAATCTGTCTACTAGTTCAAAAGTTAGCGGTATTTTTTTCGGTATTGCTTTCGGCTTTTCTCTCTATTGCCAAGTCCGTAGGTAATTTAATCATGACTATAGTTACTAGAGTATACCCAATGTTATATTTTCCTTTAATTTCACTCGATAACATTTTGAGTGAAGACCCTTTTCAAGACATTATGTGAGAAAGTAAAACCCGAACCTAGAATAACATACGCACATAGTACGAGTAGGTGTAAAGCTAAAGAAATAACACGCTATAGCACTCAAAGGGACCCTTTGTTATGAGTGAAAATAGCTGGGCTTGTTACTGAGAAAATCTAATAGGGTAAGTAGTTTTTTTCCCTCTCTACAACTTTTGCAAAATCTCATATTTTTTCCAGGTTACAGTTTCAAAGAATAACAAGCAGGTGTACGTAAATAAGTTTAAAAAAATATGCAGGGGATTCATTCAAAAAAGGAGTGTCAAATAAAATACATGTAAGGTGATGCAAAAGTGTGAAGTATAGGTAGACCAAAAGGGTGTGGTAATAGTTACTAGTTATTATTTTGTGGTGATAATTACAATGTACCTATATGAACAGAACTATTCATGGTAGTATATAAAAGCGAACATAAACATAATGGCCAAACGAAATTTCTTCCCGTCAACCTTAATCACATTATTCTCACGTCGGGGCTTTTAATATTTTCAGTTTCTGTAGATCCGACATCCTGCTGAACAAACGCTAGCTTATCTAACCTAATTAAACGAACCTAAAGAATACCTTCGCATTCTCCTTTCTTTATAATAAAAAACCTGGGCAAGCGTGGCCTGACTGGTGTTTAGGGGGCCTGCAATGGAAATTTGGTTTCGTTTATAGTGTGTATTTAAGAGTTGACTGAACAGACTATATTATACACTCATGGGCAATGAAATAGTTCCACTCACAAAATGCCGACACCAAAATAACCTATTTTTTTCAAACATCTAATTTATAATTTGTTTAAAATATTACTGTTTTTTGTTGGTAATATCCTGATGCTCTGATAAATGTATTTCAATATTGCAGAAGGCATAATTGAGCTAGCCTTTTCCGTTAAGGAGTATTTTGGTGATTTTCTCAATGATGGGACCTTTTCATTGCCCGTGAGTGTAGTATAGCTTAGTTTTTAACCCCCGGCGAAAAAAGGAGAAACGTGTGTGTATGTCTTTTGGCGTAGCTTTCAAAGGGCTTAACCGATTCCCGTTTTGTTTTTTAAGGTTGATTTATATGTAACCCCGAGTTTTATTAGCCATATTAGGTATTTAAAAATCAGTTTGGCCATTCACAAGTTATGCGACTTTTAGTGTTGAATATGGGGTTCTAACGTCACGTTGGTTAGGTTATACATACACTGACGGGCAATGAAAAGGTTCCACTGAGAAAAGCACCAAATTACTTCTAAACGGAAAAGGCTAGCTTAAGGCCGTCTTCTGCAACATTGAAGTACATTTAATAGAGCATCAAGATATTACCAACTAAAATCGGTTATATATTATTCCATTTTTTAATTAAATCTTTGAAAAAAATTTATTCGTTTGTTGTCGGAATTTCGTGAGTGGAACTTTTTCATTGCCCGGCAGTGTATAACCTAGTGATACTTAGATGTTAAGATAAGCAGAACTTATGAAATGCTGGCATCACTAAAGAAAGCTTGTAAAAAAGAAAAGCTTAGCCTTTGTTCTCCACCTCCGCAAGAGAACCACAAAGATTCACGATAGCGTTACAACATTCAATCTTTTTTCATTTCATTATTCAACGTTGCCGTATCTCGCTACGGTGAGTTAATCGCTGTGGAAAGCTACGACTGCACCGGCCGCGTCTGGGGGTTAAAATATTACCACCTTTATTAGCAGTCTACCGGGATGCTGTGTATTCTACAAAGAAATGCGCGTCAAAATTTTGTTGCAATATCTTTTATATTATATTAAATACGGCAAAGGTTTATACTATTTTAAAAACGGCACTTAATAAGCTTTTTTGTAGTTAGTATAACCAGTAGCAGGTATTATTTACGGGCTGGAATGGCATAGTGGAATGGAAAGCATGACGAGGGCTTCCTAGAATGATGCACACAAGCTTAAGCAGAGTGCAATTCCAAAAATGGAATATGGAATTATAAAATTTCATCCTGTATACTGTATCTCATGTGTATCGGCTTTAGAGTCTTCAGATTATAGAGTAAAATTATATTTATCTTCAGTTAGCAGTAAATCTAAGAAGGTATTCAGCATTACAAAGTCATTTATTCACATACGGCTCACAAATACATACTTACAAACCTTCATAAAAAATATACAGGTGTTGCAAAATTGGTATACTAAGCCGAAATCTACATGTGCAGCATGGTATATCTAAGCCCGAAACTGAAATCAGAATTTGGAAATTCGTGAAAAAAAAATATTATTTTCGATAGTAAAAAGTCACGTGACCAAACAAAGATTCTATGGAAATGATATTTTTTTTCGCGAATTTTCAAATTCTGATTTCAGTTTCAGGCTTAGATATACCATGCTGCACATGTAGGTTTCGGCTTAGTATACCCTTTTTGCAACACCCTGTATACAAATTAACTTACCTACGTGTAAACTTTTGGATGCAGCATTCTGCCTACTATTTGATTCAACTTCAACTGTCCTCTGAAAGTATTTCATAAATCCACGAGTCTCTACTGTACAGTGCAGGCTTATTTTATTCTCGTTCTGCAGATCGAAAGGACAACTTATATTGAATAGGGAGTTCTTCAAAAGCGAATTCCAAATTCAATTCGTGGGCCCGTGTTCTAAATCATTCAGCCAATCCTGTCGAGGCTTTCGAATTTCGAATATCGAACAAATGGTAGGTACTTGAGGTCGCAAGGAGGCGGGTTCATTCTGATAAGGACCTGGCTGGTAAATAAAAATGAGGTTGGTTATGAAGAGATGGAGATTATTAGTTAGCCATCAAGTTTCAAATCGATTTATCCTAACCCTAACTAATATTATAAATGCGAAAGTTACTGTGTCTGTCTGTCTGTTACTCTTTCACGCCAAAACTACTGAACGGATTTGAATGAAATTTGGTATACATATGATAGGTAGGGCTGAGCTGTAGGCTACTACCGGGGTCCATAGGTGGCGGATAATGGAACGGCTTGGAGATATCCTAGCTAGCTGTGTATACAGCCCCCGACCAAGCAGCGGCAGGTGTTTGAGGGTGTGGTGGGTGCTCCTAGGGAGGGAGTACCTTATAAAATACTGCAAAAGACTCGATGAAAACTCTGTGACATGGCGAGTAAGTGCCGCCATCAAATAAGCACTCCCCTGTACGTTGGCAGCTGGACGGACAGTAGGCTCGAGAGTGGAGATCGCGGGGATCGGTACGGTCGAGAGTCACCTTTTGTTATTCCGGTAGCAAACAGCGATGTGGAAAGCAAAGGGAAAACTACCACATTATTTCTTCCCAGGAAAATCATTATGGCTGTACAACAAAATTGCATGGCCCTCAGTCCCCGGCAGACCTTAAATGGTCAGAGGCTGCTAAGAATCCCCGGGTCAGCCATAAAGATTGCCACATGGAATGTTCGGAGTATGTATACTCAGGAGAAAATAAAAAATGTAGAACAAGAGATGACAAGACTCAATATAGAGATACTGGGCATTAGTGAAGCCAGATGGAAAGGTTCTGGTATTGAAGAATCAGAAGAATATGTCACATATTACAGTGGCAATACCCACAAGGACCATAGACAAGGAGTTGCAGTCATGGTAAAGAGACACCATAAGGCATCTATAATCAATTTCTTGCCAATATCTGACCGCGTTATGCTCCTTCAGATACGATCTCAACCTGTGAACATAAACATAGTGCAAGTTTACGCCCCGACTGCAGACAAAAGTGACGATATGGTAGAAACTTTTTATAATGAGATCAAAGACGTCCTTCAAAAGTTAAAAACACACGAGTGTAATATTGTCATGGGCGACTTTAATGCCAAAATTGGCGAAGGTAGTGTCGCAGATATCGTCGGAGGCTATGGCTTAGGATTGCGCAATGACCGTGGTGATCGTCTGATTCAGTTCTGTCAAGAGGAATCACTGGTGGTGACGAATACCTTTTACAAATTACCACCACGAAGACTGTACACATGGAAATCACCGGCAGATTCACCCTCCCAAATAGTGCGTAATCAGATTGACTTCATTCTTGTAAATAAACGCTACCGGAATAGTTTCAAGGCTGTAAAAACATACCCAGGTGCAGATGTAGGATCCGACCATAACCCACTAGTTGGAACGGTTACTACTAAACTGAAGAGGTTGATATCACCCAAAATGAGACCCAAATTTGACATATCCCGACTTAGAGATGTGGATATTAAACAAAGGTTTCATATGAACCTCCACAACCAAATGCACGAATTGGAGCAGAGTCAAAGAGGTGTAAAGGAACCGGAACAAGTATGGAATCAATTTAAGGGTGTCATTATAAATACGGCTAAGGAGATACTCACACCAACAGCCGTCGTGAAGAAAAAGGAATGGATCACGGATGAAATCATGGATCTTATGATACAACGTAGAGAAGTGAAACATACAGATCCAGCAAAATACAGGCTGATTCATAGACTGATAGGACGGAAATGCATTGAGGTCAAAGAAAACTGGATAAACGACAGGTGCACGGAAGTAGAGTCACTACAGGCCAGACATGACTCCTTTAATATGTACAAAAAGATAAATGAGATCTTAGGACTGAAAAAGAAACCTGCCAACAATACCCTTATAGATAAAAATGGAGAATACGCCATGACTATTAAGGAGAAACTGGACATCTGGAAGGAGTACATTGAGGGGTTATTTTATGACAACAGAAGTGAAAACGAGCAATCAGTAGTAGATCATACTGGACCATCTATTACAAAGGATGAAATATCTTATGCCATTAAGTCAGCAAAAAATGGTAAGACAGTGGGCCCAGACGAAATACCAGCCGAAATTTTAAAATTGCTCGAATATGAACATCTGGGAACTCTGGTACAGTTATTTAATGCCGTATATGATACCGGACACATTCCGAAAGATTGGCTCCACTCTACATTTATAGCTTTACCGAAAATCAACAACGCCAAACGGTGCAGTGTCCGCACAATATCCTTAATGAGTCATGTTCTGAAGATATTCCTCAAGGTCATTCATAACAGGATATATAGAAAATGTGAAGAGAACATCTCAGACACTCAATTTGGATTCAGGAATGGATTTGGAACGCGCGACGCACTGTTTGGTTATCACATTTTAATGCAACGTTGTTGGGATATGGATCGATGCGTATACATCTGCTTCATCGATTACGAGAAGGCTTTCGACCGTATAAAGCACGATAAATTAATTTCAGTTCTGAAAAAGATTGGCCTCGATACAAAAGACATTTCTTTAATAAGAAACCTGTACTGGCAGCAGACGGCAAACGTCCGAGTTGAGCACCACCTTACTGGCGATATATGTATACTGCGAGGTGTAAGGCAAGGATGCATAATGTCGCCTTTACTCTTCAACCTCTATGCAGAGGAGATATTTTCTGAAGCTCTTGAAGATGCGACTGAAGGAATTATTATAAATGGGAGGCCCCTGAATAATATAAGATATGCAGACAATACCATCCTCATAGCGAGCTCAATGGAGGAACTCCAAAGTTTACTAGACAGAGTAACATCAGTCAGTGCGCAAAATGGTCTGAATATTAACACCAAAAAGACCAAATACATCACGGTAGCACGTACACCGACCATAGATAGATAGATAGATAGAATATTCTTTATTTGTACACATAAAAGAAACTTACAAAACCTAAATACTAACAAATATGTACAAAAATGGCGGTCTTATCGCTTAAAGCGATTTTTTCAAGACAACCTTAGGGTGGAAGGATATTTTGTTTAAAGAGGGGTCAAGTGTACTAAAGAAATGTAAAGGAAAAATTAAAATAATGACGGCCATAGCTGCCCTCTACGTTAACAACCAACCGCTAGAGAAAGTACGTTCATACAAATACCTTGGGTGTATAGTGAACGATCAGGAAGACCACAGTACAGAAGTCAAATGCCGCATCGAACAAGCCCGAAATGCATTCATGAAAATGAGCCATCTTCTCTGCAACCGTAGTCTCAAGATATCCTCCAGGTGTCGATTACTCCGATGCTACATATTTTCAATACTTCTTTACGGAGTAGAAGCTTGGACTTTAACCCAGACCATGTGTAAACGGTTAGAAGCATTCGAAATGTGGGTTTATAGAAGAATATTGAAGATATCATGGAGGGATAAAATAAAAAACGAAACGGTATTGCAGAGAATGAAAAAAGGGACCGAAGTGCTTAAAACTGTAAAAAGGAGAAAGTACCTGGGACATATTATGCGCAACAGTAAATACGGTTTATTGCAACTTCTCCTACAAGGGAAAATTCAAGGCCGTCGAAGACCCGGTCGAAAAAGAACATCTTGGGTCCAAAATCTGAAAGACTGGTACAACACCGACACCACATCTTTGTTCCGAGCAGCAGTCTCGAAGGAAAGAATAAGCCAAATGATTGCCGACCTCCGATAGGAGATGGTACCCAAAGAAGAAGAAGATACATATGGTCTAGACCCCGGGGAACACCCAAATATTCCGAAAAACTTTTTTCCGAATTTGAAAACACCGAATATGTAATTTACGAAATATTGCAATACCGATTTTTAAAAATGCCGAATTCTAAAAATCACGTAAATTATAATTTCGAATATTATAATCACGAAGATTTGTTATTACGATTGTCAAATACACGAACTTTAAAAAATACGATTACTTAAGCGTACGAAAAATAAAATACCGATTTATTATAGTCACGAAAATTCAAATCCCGATCAAAAATGTGATAATTCGTGATTTTGACAAAAAAAACCATAAACGTCTTAGAAACCTTAGACCCAAAACCTAAAGATAGGTGCGACGACGAGCAAAGCGAGGAGGAGCGTGTTAGGTGCACATAGATATCGAAAAACAAAGCGGAGCACAGCGAAGCGGAGCGGAGCGTTTCAAATATAGAGCAAAACAATTGCTCGGAATTTTATGGTGTTTACCTTAGAAACCTTAGGACCTAAACCTAAAGATAGGTGCGACGACGAGCAAAGCGAGGAGGAGCGTGTTAGGTGCACATAGATATCGAAAAACAAAGCGGAGCGCAGCGGAGCGTTTCACATAATATAGCTTAAAAAATATTGTTAAATTGTATACGGATTATGTTGTTAATAAACACACTATTCTTAATAACTATTTCTTGTTAACTAAGATATATTCGGGAAATTGTATTTTCGGAATATTAAAACTTCGGGATTCGTAATTTTAACAATTGGATATAATAAAAAGTCGTAGTTTAAAAACATTGATAATATAATAATATTCGAAAAATTGACTTTCATTATTTTAATAAATATGTTGTTTGAGATTTCGTTTATTAACTATTCGTGATTTTCGTTATTCGGAAATTTTAAATTCGGGATTGTGAATTATTCGGAATTATGAAATTCGTAATTTTAAAAATCGTTATTTTCATATTCGTAAAAAAGTAATTTATGTAGTGTACCCCTAGATCCCGAGAAAGAACATAGGCTACTTTTTATCCCGGAATTCCCACGGTAAAACCTTTTTAAGGCGAAGCGAAGCGAAGCGCGCGGGAACAGCTAGTCATAACTATTATTATAATGGGACACTGATATTAAATCATGATTGTAAAAGATTGATACGTTTTATTAATATGTTGATAAAATGTAATCAGAATCGTTCATTATTTATATAATATTTTGCATTTATGCTTTAGTTTAAAAAAAACTAAAGTTGAACACTGTAAAATATACAGAAAACTGTTTGAAAAAATAAGTGCGCAAAATAGAGGCAAATCCCAAAGGTAGCTATAAAATATTAATCATAAACCATTACAAATAGTTAAAAGGTCACATGGGAGTAAGCCGGCCGGCCGGTGGCGCAACTTTTAACGAATTCCGAAATATTTGCATCAGAAGCCTTAATGAGTGGCTTCTGCATCCTCTGCATCCCGACATACGGGGAAATATTCTAATTTTACGGAGTTAAAAGCTACTTTTTTCACACATCCATACATTAATTACTTCCCGTGATGGTAGGTAGACACTGTGGATATCTGTTCCGTTTTTTCACATAAATAAATATTTACTAATGTGAAGTTAAAATAAGGCCGCCATTGTACTGTTTTTACTTTTAAGTTTTATTTTGTATGTTTTTCTGTTTTGGTGCAAATAAAGAGTGTTGTATTGTATTGTTAAAAAGCCTGTGATAATTATGAGCAATGAACTACTTAAGTATGTTTTTTGTGTGTCTGATTTATGTGGTGTTCAGGATAGTAATATTATATTCTATTCTATTCTACTTAATCATGTTTAAAAACATGGTTTAGAATATAGAATACTCTCGAGCTGCACCAAATAGGTATGTCAATAAAAAAAAATATCTCTCCGTGTCGTACTATAATATTTTATCAGGTAGATAGCAATAATTTATAGGACTCAGTTTTTTTTTCTTTTGAGGGTTACAAGTCTTCTAACGAATACTGCAGCAATAAGGCAGGTTTAATTATTTTAATAGAGTTTCATTACTCATTACATTCTGTCGTATAACTCGTATAGCAAAGACGAAGTTTAATCAGGACTCAAGTTGGATATTTGAAGAAATTTATTGTCAACTTGTGAAAACTAATAAAGTCGAGGTTTGACCGAAAAGAAAATGGCTTCGGTGAAACTCAAAGGTTGGAAAGTTTAATATCGACCAGAGTAAATATTGCTGCTCATATAGACTGTGTAATACCGTACCCGGCGATATACCGGGTTCGATTCTGGGGTATTTTAATAAAATTAATATTATTATGTATTTTTAAAAAAGGAGCTATGATGTAACTGATAAGTTTATACTCAGCTATCATTAGCCTTGGGACATGTCAATGAAATATTTAGAAATAACGAATTTCAGCACATTATAAGACACGCTATTAAATTCATGTATACTGACGCGAACAAAACTGTAACCAAAGTATAATAAAGAGAAACTACCTACCTACCCACTCTGTAACTGTCTCCTACAGAACCATTACGATGTAAGTTGGCCCCTACTAGCAGCCCCAACACTTGTAGTCGGTTCACTAATCCCTGCAATCTGCTGCAAACTTGCAGAAGCCATTCCGAAGTGATCTTGCACCGTCTCGCTACAAGTTGCAGTGAATCGTGGATAGTTTACGCGCAAACAGCTCACTTTGTGAGAGGTACTTCATTTCATTGTATTCTATTTGTTACTAGATTTCCCGCGCGGGATTTGCCTTTGGGTGCTTACATAGAGAATCGGGTTCCCTGTATCTACCTGTACCGGTAACCTGATTATGCGACGCTGACTCACGGAGCATTTCCCGGATTTTTAAATGTCATGAGCGCTTTCGCATAATCAGGTTACCGGCACAGGTAGATACAGGGAACCCGATTCTCTATATAAGCTTCTTTTGAAGGGTTTCCTGTGTCTAATGTTAATTAGGGTACCCTCAAACGACCGACTTAGTATAGGACAGATCATCGGGAATAGTTTTCTTAATTCTGATTTACATAGCTATTATTTCATGCCGACTTATTGCAATCAGTAAGTTCTATTACCCTCCTGCAAAAGGCGGTCACCGACCGTCGGTCGTGTGCGAACACCCTTATCAAATTATCAATGTTTCATAGGCTATTGTCAACTATCCAGTAGACTCGAGGTAATAAAATGTATGTTTAAAGCAATAATGGCCCCGGCTTCTTATAATAATTGAACCCTGGACCTCCGGTCAGTTTTCATACATAATAAATAACAGCAAATGAAATGGCATTGACATGTCCACCAACCACTAGGCCAGCATGGGGGACTAGGCCTAAACCCTTCCTTCATTGGAAGGAGACCCGTGCCCCAGCAATGAGGACGCGATGGGTCGTGATGAAATGGCATTGGTATTCTTTACAAGACTTTCATAAAAACCACAACGGAAATTGTAAGGGGTATTTCACAGGGATACCGCGTTTAAATCCCACGATACTGTGTTGAATAATATACGTAGAACGTTGTGAACTCAAATATATTTCATTTCGTTAACTCTGTAGGCTAGCGGCTGCGTCAGGGTGAGCGAAGCCATAATTTGCTGATTTTTATGAGAATACTAGCTGTTCCCGCGCGCTTCGCTTCGCCTTAAAAAGTTTTCCCTTGGGAATCCCGGGATAAAAAGTAGCCTATGTTCTTTCCCAGGGTCTAGACCGTATGTATACCAAATTTCATTCAAATCCGTTCAGTAGTTTTGGCGTGAAAGAGTAACAGACAGACAGACAGACACAGTTACTTTCGCATTTATAATATTACTAGCTGTTCCCGCGCGCTTCGCTTCGCCTTAAAAAGTTTTCCCGTGGGAATTCCGGGATAAAAAGTAGCCTATGTTCTTTCCCAGAGTCTAGACCATATGTATACTAAATTTCATTCAAATCCGTTCAGTAGTTTTGGCGTGAAAGAGTAACAGACAGACAGACAGACAGACAGACACAGTTACTTTCGCATTTATAATATTAGTAAGGATTAAGTTAGGATTGCTGATTAGGTATACTATAGAACAACGTGGAATCAAGTACAGATACATAGCAATATGTTTTTTTTTGCTTTACGAGCACAACATACCGTAGGTACAGGATGTTGCTAAAAGGGTTAAAAAAACATTTTCCATAGAAACTTTGTCGGTCACGTGACTTTTTACTATGATTACTTACATTTTTTTCGTGAATTTTCCAGTAGATAGGTATAACATGCTGCACACGTTCCGACATACCCCTTTTGTAACCCCCTGTATAGTTAGGTATACATTATATGTTTAATCTTTCGGTACATTCGCAGCATTTCTAAGTATTGATTTAATTATTGCTCCTCAGACGATAGGTAAGTAAATGAAGAGCATGTTATGTTACAGGCTCTGTGTTCAACGTCAATGTGTTACCTCCCACGCATAATAATGTGCGTTTGGACCCGTTAGACTTGAGGTTTGAACTTGCCACCTGCTACCGTACCACCACCGACCAATGACAAAGGAATAAAGAGAGGACATGGCATATCCACGAAAAAAATGCGCTTACCTAAACTTTGGTGTCACTTAAAATGGCGGTGGTTTTCTTGAAAAATGTAAACAAACAAATTGTTTGACAGCTGAAGTATCTTGTGTTTGGATGTCAATCAACATGGCGACCGGTCGCAATGTTGTAATTTTAGGCAAAGACAAAACTACTGTTGTCCTTTTTTACGTACGATAACACTAATAAGTCAAAAAGAGACGACGATATATTTTTAAATACCGATTTTTATGCCAGGTCCTCTCTTTATTCTTTTGTCATTGCCACCGACACATTTGGAGTTATCATCGCTCCCCTGTCAAACTACATTATTTGACAAGCGAGCGATGCTGTTTATGGATTGTTAATTGCTAATCTAGTTATATATCTTTGGCCTCAAGGAGCGAGTGCCACGAAATAATCACTCTGTTTCTAAATTATGCCACCCCTCAAAATTCTGTTTTTTTTTTCTTAAAAAAATGCATAGAATTTAATTATTTATTTATTTAATTCTTTATTGCAAAAATATAAAAATACATGTACAAAATGCCACAGCACACGCTGAGCTGGTGCCTTTTTGACGCTCTGGACAGCAACCTTGTTTGTTTATATTGTATTATTTTCTGTTTTTTCATATATATTTTTTGTAGTATTCTTTTGTTCTTTTTGTTTCTGTTTTTATTGTTCAGTGTGTCAAATAAATGTTTCTTTCTTTCTTTCTTCTTTCTAAATGCTAAGAGCATTTTCTACCAGCCAACCTACAGGAGGTGCGGGAAAACAGGTACAAAGATGTTCAAAAAAAAAAGGAAAAAGTATGTAAGATGAAAGAACTAAAAACTAAATAGTCACTTAATAATTATCTTAGTATATAATAACAATACATTCTAATAATTATATAAATTTATAAAAGATAATAATAATATACATCTAATATTAGGATACATAACTATAATATATACAAACATATAATAATATAATATCCAGACAGGTACACGAAAATGCTATTTAATTAAGTTGCTGAGATAATGAGAGCGGGTTAGTCGCTAGAATATTTTATTCTTACATTTCTTACAAAAATTCGTATTGCTAATCTAATATGAATTTTCTGCGTCGATTGGTCCAACCCTGCGATTCCTAGACGGACTAGCGCCTGCCTTTGAGCCCTTATAACTTTTGCACCATTACCCCACCTTTATGTACGATTTGATCTGGAACAATGAACGAGCTATCATATGTACATACATTCACATATACACATATTATACATATGTATAAGTACATTAACAAATATCAGGTATATAGTACGACTTGAGGGTGGCTTTCAATATCCTGCATACATTATTATGTATAAATTTGCAAGTGAAATGTTTTGTATCGTCTAATCAACGTATTTGATCTGTCTTTTAATGTAGTATAGAATGGAATACTCTTTATTGCACCATGAAAGTATTTTTACAAAATGACAACTTATTGAAATCTTTACCAGACAACCTTTAGATGGAAGAGCCAATTTTAATGATTGTGAGTTTCTTAGAGCATATCTATGTATGTTTGCATTAAAAAAGCAATGCTTTCAATTTTAATGTCATTATTAAACATTAATTTTGTCTTTGTCCCCAGGGATCCCAACCAGGAGAGCCTGCATATACTTAGTAATTTACTTCAATCCCTTTGTAAGTAGAAATCTGAGTTAATTTTCCGGTTGGTTTTTGTGTCCATTCCTACTCTACCCGTTCCGTTTTTACAGCTTAGGAGAGTCTCTCTCTCTCTCTCTCTCTCTCAGCCTTCCATAGTCCACTGTTGGACATAGGCCTCTCCTAACGATTGGGAGAGTCGCAAGGATAAAATTAGTAATTTTTGTGATTCACCGATACAAACATAGAGCTGTTTTACTTAAATAATCGTTAAATGGTGGTAGACGCGTTATCTTGACAATCAACAAATAATTTGTAAAATTTTACGATGTTAGTTAGAACGACCCTTCAGAATTTCTAGCGGAAATGATTCACTGAGAAAAATAAAAATCCACTCAGAGTAATTACTTACTGGGCCCTTCTTACTCTAAGCGTCAATTCACACGTACCACAACCACACCACGTCGCAGCGACAAAATGTGGTCAAGCTGTGGTTACGTGTGAATTGTGTGACAGCGGCTTTTTGCAGTTGCGTTGTGGCAGCGACAAAATGTCGATGTGGTTGCGTTGTCGCTGTCATTGCGATGTGGTAACCACGTCGTCGTGTGCAGTTAATACGGAAAACAGGTTGCCGCGGTGTCGCCGCCGCGTGGCGGCGTTGCCGTTGCGATGTGGTTGCGTTGTGGTTGCGATGTGGTTGCGATGTGGTTGCGATGTGGTCGTATTACACAGGTGGTCGATAACAACGGCAAAATGTGGCACGTGTGAATTGGATTATTCATTGTCAATACAAAATATACGCCCGACCACACCGCGTGGTTGTGGTGTGGTTGTGGTACGTCTGAATTGACCCTAAAGCTATGGAGGCCGCTCAATAATCGTCGTTTCAAAACTACACTCGCGAGCAATGAAAATGTTCCAGTGACAAATAGCGTTAAATTACTTTTCAACGGAAAAGGCTATCTGACGCTGTCGCCGTCTGCAACATTAAGGCCCGGGTCTCCTATTTACGCCGTAGGTCGTGTCCAGCGTCACGCCGTAGGCCGCGTCACGATGCTCACTATAGAAATGTACTGATGCGGTCTCCCTCACACGCCGACGTTGGCGTGTAGACGCCGTAGGTACGCCGTAGGACGTTGATCGAAACGTTTACGCCAAAGTCGGACGCCGCATATAGCATAAAATAGGAGACCCAGGCCTAAAGTAAATTTAACAGCGCATCGGAATATTACCAATTAAAAATATAAAATGTCGTGACGTGATGTTCAAAAAAATTTGAGCCCTTAGGTTTCGGCATGGAGTAAGTGGAACTATTTTATTGCTCGTGAGTTTAGTTGTAGGATGCCACTATTATAAGTATTAATGCATTAATTCAGTTTGAAATTAAGTCTTACGACACAAAAGTTTCAGGCGGTAGCACCAGCTAAACTTTAGCCTACCTGGGATGTATGTACGGTCGCCTGCGCCTAAGAGTATACAGGCGGAGTTTTTAAAATAGCGATCTCAAACTCACATGCTGCTCAAGCACATCCACATAAACACCACTGCTACACACATCACACACAACACGTCCCCGGATTTATAACAGATGTAGCTGGTCCCTTCATCATCTGGGATCGCTATTTTTAAAACTCCGCCTGTATACTTTTAGGCGCAGGCGACCGTACTTATCATAAGTTGTTTTTCTTGAATAAAGATTTATTCTATTCTATTCTATTCTACCTTTATAACAAGTTAGACTTACCACCGTTCGAGTAAAAAACGAAAGGAGAAGCGGAAACGGAACGGTCTGTCTAAAGTTTTTCCATTAAGGTGCCAATTCGCTTGAAAAGCCCAGAACTTAGTTCTAAGAGTAGTACAGTGAGGCGGATGTAACGGAAAATATCGTAAGTCGATATAAACACATAAAAAAAACATATCTACATACAGACGAATTGAAATCCTTCTCCTTTATTTGATGTCGGAAGAAAATGGGTTATTCACTTTTATTTTATGTCATTAATAGTCGGTTAGCATTAGCATCAATGTCTTATATGTAGCTTAGTTTATTTATATGCCGTATTTACTTTCTAGTTTATGCATTGAATTATGTTCTCTATGACTACTTTAGGTTAAAAAAAGTTACCTTCAAGAAAAGTGATCTCACTGTGGTGTTTATATCGCTCTAGTTGTTCTATTCGCACATTGAATAAATATCCAATATCTCAATGGGGGTTGGAATACGCAATTTTGTTATGACAAAAATATGCCTCATTCGTTTGTTCAACCGTGCATTGTTGATGAAATTTCGTTAAAAGGGGTGAATATTCTGAAAAGATATTTTGCGGTACAATGTTGAAATACCTGAAGGCTGCTACGTGAAATTGCTAGTCAAATTATTCTTTTGTGTAAACAACTGTGTTAAGGTAAACATGTTTTGGTACGCAAAACGAATACTATTTATGTATTAGGTGCATCAATGTATAATTTTGTATCATGTCTTTATTATAATATTACAGTCTTGTATAATACTACAGAGATTCTCTATAATTGAATTCTTGTCATTATGTTTATACAATTGTACATTGATGGCAAAGCACCAATAAAAATAAGTTTAAGTTTCTAATAATTCTAGTTAATGTTCTAACAATTACATACATAATTATGCACTCACGGCTGTAATCCCCGAAGAGCTAGTCAGAGGTGGCTTACAAAGCGAGCCACCCACTTTTCGCAGCTCATTTGTACTCACGTGATTGGTTGCGAACTATATCGCTGTTTTGGGATAAGTACAATGCACTTAAGATAAACAATCATCTAGAATCTAGATGTGCAGGTTTCCTCGCGATGTTTTCCATCACCGTAAGAGCACGTGGTATTATTGTGCTTAAACTCCTTAATTGAAAACAAATTGAAAGAATTAATTGGTACCGGCCAGGATTTGAACCCACGACCTCTCGATTGAAAGGACGAGGCCTTATCCATTACGCCACCACCGCTCTAACAATGTCTTGTTATAACAATTATTTTTAGAAAATCAATTAATAATACCTAATTATATTTATTTTAGAAAAGAAATACCTACAAATTATAGTAAGCCCAGTTATGTGAATGTATGACAGTGCGAAGTACAGAGATCTCATGTGCGCTAATCCACAGATTACAAAACAAAACATTCGATCAATCATATGATGGATCATTAGATCTATATTTTTATCGAGCTCTTATCACATCCTGTACAAGACATCATTATGGATCTTCGTAATGATACATCATCTTTCGCCTTATACAGGGTGATTCGAGAGACGCGATCAGTACTAATAGTGGATCCATTATCATCGTAATCACTTTTTGAGTCTGTCTGTATCTATGTTTATATGCTTAGATCTTTAAAAGTATTTGTAGGCGGTTTTTAATACCGGTATTTAGGACACAAGTAAACAATTATATTGCCTAGTTCTTATTAAAGTATCTAATGTTACGTGAGGATTATTTGAAGGTCTCCCGACTTTATCTTTTCACAATTGACAAACTCCGACGAAGTTACAAGATCGCTCCTTCACAAGGCAACAACAGAAATTCTTTTTTCTTTCATCACTCGTGTATTATTTCTAGACAATGTCAAAACGGGGACGACACTTCTGACACAATGCTGACACTTCATATTTGACAATCCGTCAGAGCATGTGAGTTCTTTAAGGGGAGAATAGAAAAATACAAAAACACGGCTTAAGAATATTACTTTGATTATAGAATCTTCACCAATTCAATTTGAATTGGATTGTTTGAAATATGATAATAGAAAAATAAGAACTAAAATTTAAATTCGGCTTTAGTATGTATTAACAAAATAATTCAAACCATAGTTAAGTACAAAAATGTATGATACAAAATCTTACGAAATTTCTCAAAAAAGTATTCTTGTAATGTGAGGCTTGCTAAACGTACCTTACCTATTTCCCCTTAAACTTGTTGTCCACGAATTCTGTACCTTTGGGGCTTCGCGTCACAAAAACTTTGAAGTCCCCTGTCAGTAGGAAGTGTCACGTTTTGTTCCGTCGAGGACTCGGGACGGTCGTGTGACTGGAGGCCTTCATTTGTTTTATGACGGGAACTGCCAACGAACGTTTCCGAGTAAGACGCACCTTAGACCTACAATAATATTGTGCGATATATTTATTGTGCAATAAGATTGAGTTGTGTTTTGAATCCAAATGAAGTTTGCGCAATCTTCAATATTAACCCTAGACGATGAATTATATTGCACAATTTTCAACATTGCGCAATATAATTGATCGTCTAGGGGGCGCCTTAAGGTAAGCGCCGCGCAACAGTCGCATTCAGAATTCTTTGAATTGAAATTATTGCAAGTGGGTTCACTTCATTGGCATTGCCGACGCCATTTCTCCATACATTTATGACAATCCGTTTGGTGCGTTCGATACCGATAGATGGACACTTACCTTTAGAAAGTATTTACTGCAGTGAATGATGCTGAAATGTTTTTTTTTATATCAGGAAAAGCCAATATGCCCCTTTTTACAAATTGACAGAAGAAAATAAGGTGATGCTTTTTTGAATTCTGTCTTCTGATGTGTAGTGATATTCTATCATAATTTTATAGGAAAAGATATTGATGCGTGATCAATTTGTGATTCTAAAGAAATCACTTCTGCAAACATAAAATTTGACTTACTAAACAAAAAAACACGATATTACTTAAATAATATAATATGTGGGGACATGTCACACACGGCCATCCGACCCCAAGCTAGGCAGAGCCTGTGTTTTGGGTATCGGACAGCTGATATATGTTCATAAATACATAGATGAATACATATTAAATATAAATATCAACATCCAAGACCCGAGTACAAATATTTGTCTTTAAAGAAATATCTGCCCCAGCCGGGAGTCGAACCCGGGACCTTCGACATAGAATTCAGGGCCATTAACCACTACGCCATTCGACCGTCAAATAGCGCATTATTATCTAAAACATTAATTAGGGCTGTCTATGCCAATCCCGGGTGTAGTCAGGTTAGTAAGAAAATAGCCTCCCGTTGGCGCACAGCCAATGGCGTGTAAGCCGCCTTAATATAAAGGCTTTATTAACAAAATGCAAACATGGCTGACATATATTAGGACTATTATATCATACGATTAGACCCAACAATCGAAAACAAGCCTTAGGTCCTAAACAACATAATCAATACAAAAGAAAAACAATCAATGTTCTCTTTTTTTTTAAATTAAAATTATAAGGTTTATTTTGGTTTGCACACGTTTTTGAAATGTTTGTGGTAAATTTTGGAGTCGTGTTTTAGAGATTATATCGCGAATAAGATTACGTAACCTGGTTTCCTGGTTTAAAGAATAACAGCACAAAGGAACGTTGTAAAAATTGACGTTCATCAGAAAAAAATATATTTAGATAGATAGAATATTCTTTATTTGTACACACACACATAAAAGAAACTTACATAACTTAAATACTATAAAATAAACTATGTACAAAAATGGCGGTCTTATCGCTTAAAGCAATTTTTTCAAGACAACCTTAGGGTGGAAGGATATTTTGATTATATATTTATACAATAAATGAATGATGAAACATTTGACTTTGACTTTGACTTAAGTACATACATTTAAATAACAATATATACTCATTTCCGGAATCCGTAAGGGGCGGACAGATATGAATTAAGTACTTTACCAACTTTTTGCTGCTTTTCTCAATGTAAAAAGAATAAGCCTTCACTTCCACATTTATGAAACATTTTAAGAAGAAGAAGATTACAGTTCCGAAACAATAACAGCCGAAAATACTCGTATGGTAAAACACCCGTTATTTGAGGGAGAATTTCTGGACGACCGAATGGCGTAGTGGTTAGTGCCCTGACTGCTATGCCGAAGATCCCGGGTTCGATTCCCGGCTGGGGCAGATATTTGTTTAAACATAGATATTTGTTCTCAGGTCTTAGATGTGCCCGTACAATGGCAATAGGCCCGCCCCCTGTTACATTGGGACTAACATAACACTGGCGAAAAGTGGGTGCAGCAATGCACCTCTGCCTACCCCGCAAGGGAGTACATTAGTACAAGGTGTGAGTGCTGGTTTGTTGTTCCAATTTCTGATATGTTTTAATCTTCTTCATTAATTTAGGGGTACCAGTTACAGAAAAATATATAAGTAGGAACCTACCATCTTGTTCCCGTTGCGTCTCTAGTTAATAAGACATTTTTTTTCATTGATCTTCTCATAATTAAAGTAAATACAAAAGTCTGGTTCTGCGCCATGATTGTAGCGACATTAAGTTTTTGTGTATCTACTTAATAAGAAGCTTTAATTTATATTTCGACACTCCAGAACTTTCCAGTCTGAAAGCACGGAGTAGCTTGTTTTGTTTAACTTTTCAGTTTGCTTACTGAATTGCTTACGAAAACGATCAGACAAAAAAGAAGTTATTTGTGAGAAATTCAACTTCATGATTGGTTGCGTAAATTTTTGACTTTTATAGGTATAGGTACTAATATAAAAAAATGTGCTTAGTTACTAAGTCACAAATGTTACCCAAAGTCAACTCTTAAAAATTTTATCATAAAATAAAAACTTACAATACTCTCTCTCAGCCTTCCGTAGTCCACTGTTGGACATAGGCCTCTCCTAACGATCGCCACCCCAAACGGTCACCCGCCATCTGCATCCAGCGGCTTCCCGCTACCTTCCGCAGATCATCAGACCAACGGGTTGGGGGGCGACCGACACGCCGTTTGCCGACACGGGGTCTCCACTCCAGAACCTTTCTACTCCAGCGGTCGTCGGCTCTGCGGGCTACGTGGCCAGCCCATTGCCATTTCAGCGTGCTAATCCTTTTGGCTATGTCGGTAACTTTAGTTCTCCTGCGGATTTCTTCATTACGAATCCTATCTCGCAGGGACACGCCTAACATAGCCCTTTCCATAGCACGCTGAGCAACTCTGAGCTTGTGGATAAGCCCTTTGGTGAAGCACCACGTCTCGGCTCCGTAAGTCATCACTGGCAACACGCACTGATTGAAAACTTTTGTTTTCAGACACTGAGGTATGTTTTCAGTGAAGATGTGTCGTAATTTCCCGAACGCTGCCCATCCGAGTTGGATTCTACGAGCTACCTCTTTATCGAAGTTGGATTTACCTAATCGGATCACTTGTCCTAGGTAGGGATACTGATCAACAACTTCGATGGTGACACCTCCTACAGTTACGGGCGATGATGAAACATGTTCGTTCGACATGACCTTTGTCTTGTCCATGTTCATTTTCAGCCCAACTTGTTTAGAGGCATAATTGAGGTCTGTGAGCATTTCGCCCAACTCCTCCAGCGTTTCCGCCATAATAACTATGTCATCAGCAAATCGTAGATGAGAGATATATTCGCCATTGACGTTAATGCCCAGTCTTTTCCACTCTACAAGCTTAAAAACATCTTCCAGTGCACAGGTGAACAGTTTCGGAGAAATAACATCTCCCTGTCTCACGCCCCTTTGCAACTGGATCGGTTTTGTGCTATGTTCGTGTAATCGAACTGACATTGTGGCAGCATTGTACATACATCTCAACACCTCGATATAGCGATAGTCTATATGGCACCGCTGAAGGGATTGAAGCATCGCCCAGAGCTCAATAGAATCAAAGGCTTTCTCATAGTCCACAAACGCTAGACATAAAGGTAGATTATACTCCTCGGTCTTCTGTATAACCTGCCGAAGCGTGTGTATGTGATCTATGGTACTATAGCCTTTTCGGAACCCGGCTTGTTCGGGTGGCTGGAAGTCGTCGAGTCTTTGCTCGAGACGATTCGTAATAACTCTCGAAAACAGCTTGTACACATGGCTCAGAAGTGCAATGGGTCTATAATTCTTCAATAGGGCTTTGTTGCCTTTCTTGAAGAACAAAGTCACTACACTTCTGCTCCATGCCTCCGGGCTTGTGCCTTCGAGTATGACGGAATTAAACAGCCTCCGAAGTGCTATTAAAATCGGTCTACCGCCGGCTTTCAGAAGTTCTGTCGTTATTCCATCATCTCCCGGAGCTTTGTTGTTTTTTAGCTGTTTGAGAGCTATACTAATCTCGTCTAGACTGACGTCCGGAATATCTTCGGTATAGTGTCGGGTGAGTGGCGCTCGGCTGTCGTGAGCACCGCTGGTAATAGGGTTTTGTGTTGTGGTGTATAACTGTCCGTAGAATCTCTCAATTTCTCCCAGAATTTCGGGCACTGATGAAACGGTGTTGCCAGTGTCGGTCTTCAGTTGGGTCAACAGAGTCTGCCGAACAGATCGATCTCTAGCAAAGACTTTGGAGCCCTTGTTTTGCTCTATTGCGTCTTGAATGCGCTTGCAATTGTAGCGTCTCATATCGCAACGTCTTGCTTTGGCGATCTGTCTGTTTAGACGTCTGTATTCGACCATATCAACTGAAGACTGCAACCTCATTTCTCTCCGTTCTCTTATGAGACTCAGAGTCCCATCTGAGAGTTTTTGAGGTCCTCGGTTGGTTCGGGACGAAAAATATTTCGATCCTACCTCTCGGACAGTTTCCACAAACCTATTGTTTAAATCGTCAACTGTAACGCAATTCTCTAAACATATCAGGCGGTCGCAAAGCTCAGACTGAAAGCTTTCGGGATCCTGGATTTGAGCAGGAGTAGGACGGAGCGTGGACTTCATTAGACGGGAGCGTTCTATTTTGCAGTTTATATTCAAAGTGCCTCTTACGAGTCGGTGATCGCTGCCGGTCTTAACCCTACTGATCACTGAGACATCATTGAATATGTGCTTCTTATCCGTCAATATGAAGTCGATCTCGTTTTTAGTCTTCCCATCGGGGCTAATCCACGTCCACTTCCTTTGTGGCTTCTTCTTGTAGAAGGAGTTCATCATATAGAGGCCCTCCTTCTCCAAGAAGTCAGCCAGCATTTGCCCACGATGGTTCCTGACTCCAAATCCATGTGACCCCACTTTCGTCTCGCCGCCTTCTTGTTTTCCGAGTTTCGCGTTAAAGTCTCCCATCACCACCGTGAAATGAGTAGTGAACTTACGCAGGGCAGACGATACGTCTTCATACGCAAGTTCGACCTCATCATCGGTGTGCTTAGATGTGGGTGCGTAAACCTGTATGACCTTCATTGAGTATCGTTTAGATATTCTCAGGATGAGGTACGCAACCCGTGTCGACACACTTCCGATTTCAACGATGTTGTTGACGAGGGACTTGTTGACGATGAACCCGACACCCCCTTGGGACAGTTGGTCGCCCTCCCGGTGGTACAGCAAGTTTCCGGACTGGAGAATTTCCGTATCCTCTCCCTCTCGTCGGACTTCGGATAACCCTATAATGTCCCATTTTAACTTGCTGATTTCCTCTTCCAGCTCCTCTATCTTCACGTCTTCCCTCAGTGTCCGTGCGTTATATGTTGCCAGGTGCAAGGGTCGGTTGGGCTGGTAGCCGACTCTCTGCCGGAGATTCTTCGCACCCCCTGCCCCGCCGTTACCGTGACCGCTACCGGAGTCCGGGATAGCGGGGCTGCCGGGGACTGGGGGCCGGAGCTTTGTTTTTTCCATCATTAGGAGGTGTATTTGCCATAATCACCGCGCTTGGCAGGCGTGTTGGTGATTCTCCTTTTTTACGGCGGGAGATCGCCGCCTCTGCTAGGAGAGGAGGTCGGGTCGATTTACCGCCGCCCGACATTCGGCGTTGTCACTCGTTAGCACCACCCAGGGGGCACGTGTAGGGTAACTAGGGTTTGTACCTACGGACGTGAGCGACAAGCCCCCCTTACAATACAATACAATATAACTTTATTGAACAAAACACACAACATATACATTAAATAACAAAAGAAGTAAGCACAATAGGCGGCCTTATCGCTAAAAGTGATCTCTTCCAGGCAACCTTTGGGTGAATGAGAGACTTATTGAGTAAAAGAGGAAGGTGTACATGTATTGCATTAAATACTAAACTTAACCAATGTATCGATCTGGCATCCTGAAAATAATGGAACATTTCAATTAATAACAAACCTAGACAGACTTTTCCGAGCTAGCAGCCGAGATTAATTTATCAAAAGCAAAACAATGCAGACATATAACGCTAATTAATGATATGCCACTATGCAGAGTATTAAATAAATACAGATAAAAATCTATGATCAAACGAACTTACCTGTAAGTGAAGTTCGATCCATAATGATGCGAATGTAAGCAAAGTATTAGGTAAATTGTTGGGATGCAACAATCGAAGTTGTGCAGGAATATTAGCTAGTTAGACGCAACTTCAGGAAGGCGGTTATAAACCACGCATATGTATGTTGTAACATAACATACAACTAAATGAGATGCATACGAGAAACTTCTACATATAAATTCAAATTCAAATTCAATGTTTATTGCATTCCATAATTAGTGTTACTTACATAAGGTGTTAAAATAATAAACAAGCGATCATTATGGACCCGGGAGGGCACAGCAATTTCTTATTAGGAGAAGGAATAGGTAATATAGACATTCATCACAGCCAGTCAGTACCCATAGTCTGTTGTAGACAAGGTTTTCTATCAGAGCGTCCTGCCGATGTATCCCATCTTGATTTGAAACTGTAACCCCTTGAGTTAAGGGCGGAAACCAATGAATAATTTGAGTATAGTCATGGCCGTTTAAGGATTAATTATGTAGCTTTCTGTACCTGTGTTATTAACGAAAGATTCTAAACGTATTTTCTTTCATTGAACATTATTCTCACTGCACTGTCTAGTACTCTGTAATTGAACGGTAACTGTTCTGATTTCACATTTAATTCAACCGAATTGTTTTTCAGATGTGTTTTGCCCATTTCATTCGCTAATGGATGTACCAACCAGTATTATTGTTCTTGTATAACCACCATTACAAGTTTAGTCATTCGGCGTTCTGTGCCCAGCGCGAGCACACGTTCGTTTCGTTCATATCTATCACTCGTCCAACTAGTCTCGCCTCTAGTGATGCGACACCACTTGCCAGCAGAGTTTATCGATATCGATAATTTCTTCATCGACTCCACATGGATGAAAACGTCCTGCAAAAAGGCGTTTCAACCTCAAATGCTACTGCCTCTAAGAGACCAGCTGAAGATCAAGCGGACAAATGGCGAATCCCGAAGCGCTCAGCCGTAGCCCGCCCAGCCCAGCAGCCACGCATTAATGATGTCTTCACTTCCAAGAATAGATTTACGAATCTGCCTACTGATGAAAACACAGATCCAGAAATCAAGTCTTATCGTGAGGCATCCACAAGCCTTAAGAAGTCCAAACACATACCACCCATTGTGCTAGACATCAACCCAAGCTGGACCCATGAAACGGTAAGAAGTCTCATATCATCTTTTACTCAGAACTATCACATTCAGTACCGGGGTAATAACAAATTAGCCATAATTTGTTACACCGCTGAGGCCCATCAGCTAGTCAAAGACGGTCTCCGCAAAGAAGAAGCATCTTTTATCACCTACACCCGCAAAGATGAAAAGACACCAAAAGTCGTGATTCGTGGATTACCTGCATATGTGGAGAACGACCTCCCTTCGGAGCTAGCCTCACTAGGATTTGATGATGTCAAAGTCTCAAAACTAATTTCTACGCGAAACCCAGACGCTCCTTGCCCGCCCTTTCTTGTCAACCTCCCTGTGGGAACTGATGTACTGAAATTTCGCCAGATTAAATATTTATTCAAATGCGTAGTCACCATGAGTAAATATAAACAAAATCGTTCCATGTGCACGCAGTGCTATAGGTGCCAAGGATTCGGGCATTCCTCGAGAAATTGCAACATGCCACCTCGTTGTGTCAAGTGTGTAGATTCACATCCACTGGGCCAATGCCCTAAAACAAATCGAAGCGAGCCTGCTCACTGCGTCAATTGTAATGAGGACCACCCTGAAAGCTACTCTAAATGTACGGTACGTCTGTATATATTGACTGTTGTATATATTTATATACAACAAATCCGTGACAAGCGTGAACAACAGCAACAGAGAGTCAAAGCGGCGTTTGCTCGGACTAGCAACCCAATAGACATGAATAGAAAATGGTCAGAAGTTGTATTGGGCAAAACACCAAGCACCGTGCAAGAGAAACCCACACTAAAATTGAACGAACCAATCACTCAGTTCTGCCAAGACGCTGAAACTATGGAAATACTGCACATTCTTCAGACTATTAAAAGCCTTAAAACGGAATTTACCAAATGTGGAAGCATGTTGGAAAAAGTCATGTTAATTCTGACTCATCTCGGACAGTATGTCTGACCAATCCCAACTCAGGTTTCTCTCATGGAACGCCGATGGAGTGCGTAGAAAACAACACGACTTGTACCATTTAGCTGTAAGTACCCTATGTGTCGATGTAGTTGCTCTTTGTGAAACCAAACTATCGCCAAATGTCCAGATTATATTCCCAGGGTTTACTTGCCATAGGCAAGACAAACATAATAACGATAGGGGTCAAGGAGTGGCCAATTCAAAAACCGAAATCTCCGGCATAGAATTTATTATTATATCAGTTTACCAATCCCCGAACCTACCTTTGCTGGTCAATGACATCGATTTATTACTCAGTCTTGGTCCTCGTGTACTTTTAATGGGTGACTTTAATGCGAACCACGAACACTGGCACAAAGGTTTAGGCAACATACATGGCAGACGGCTTTTTCACCACATGCTTGACCGCGACTTTATAATCCATGCGTCTAAAACACCGTCACTTTTCCATTACCGCGGCGATCATAATGCTACGAACCCTGACTTGGTATTATCTCTCGGTGTGGATCACATTAGTGAAGTAAAGACCATACCAGCCCTCTCATCTAACCACCTTCCCTTATTTTTCACCGTTTGTGGGCGCCCGACCCGTAATCCCCCGGTTCGCTTCTTCAAATATGATCGTGCTGATTGGAAAGGATATCGATCTTTTCTTGATGAAAACATCTCCCTATCCTCCCGTGTATTCAACAAACCATCTGAAATTGATGATGCGGTAGCAATCCTCCATAAATACATCTTAGAGGCCAGAGATCGTTTTGTGCCAACGGGGACTAAGCAGCTTCAACAAGTTAAACTGCCACGTAAAATCAAAAGAATAATCAAGCATAGAAACTTCCTTAGACGTATCGAGCAAAACTCAGTAAATCCTATTGAAAAACGAAGCATCCGTAACAACATTAACCAATTTCAAACTCTCATCCACAACGAAATCCAATCCCATCTGGATAAAATCTGGAATCATAAATTAGCCCAGGTTGATAACCCAAGCTCGGACATCTGGCGTCTTGCCAAATCGCTTAGAAATAAATCTACCGGTATCGCTCCACTTAAGGTACCCCAAACAGGTGCTGTCGTTACTAGCCCTGATGACCAATCGGAAGCTCTAGCTGACGCTTTTCACAGCAACATGTGCCTCACAAACAAATAGAACGACGATGAGATGCTAGCCGATATCCAATCAGCCCTAACTACTCTTGATACAACAACAGTGTCTAACAAGCTAGAAAACCCGACCAGACCTAGGGAAATATGGCGTTCACTGAGAAAGCTCAAATGTCGCAAATCTCCAGGTGAAGACAATATTCACAATACTCTCCTCAAGAACCTATCTCAGAAAGCAGTAGTATATCTTACTATAATAATTAATGGCTGTATTTTTCTAAACTACTTTCCCAAAATCTGGAAGTTTGCAAAAGTCATTGCCATTAAGAAGTCCGGTAAAGATGAATCTATCCCTAGTAGCTACCGGCCCATTAGCCTTTTACCTGCCCTCGGAAAATTGTTTGAGTCAATTATATACACTCGCCTAAAGAAATCCACTAAACATCTGTTGAAGTCGGAACAATTTGGTTTTAGAGATTCACATTCAACAACACAGCAACTTGCTAGAGTAGCGGAACATATCTCCCACCGTTTAAACCTGAAAGAGTCGACTGGTATGATATTGGTTGACATTGAAAAGGCCTTCGACACGGTCTGGCACGATGGCCTAATCTATAAACTATTAAAATGTCAAGTTCCAATAAATTTAGTGAAACTTATTGGATCTTACCTCAAAAATCGTTATTTTTCAGTCCATATTGGCGATCGAGCTAAGTCAAGGCTTCGCTCTATGCCCGCCGGTGTGCCACAAGGCTCAATTCTTGGGCCTTACTTGTTTTTACTATATGTCAACGACATTCCAGTACAACCCCGAACAAGCCTAGCCTGTTTCGCCGACGACACCGCTTCGTTTACATCATCAAATGACGTCGATCTCATAGTTAGCCGCCTACAATTGTCACTGGAAAACCTCCATTCTTATTTTACCAAATGGAAGTTAAAATTGAATGAAGGTAAAACAGAAGCCATATTATTCTCCCGCCATAGGAATGAACCCAAATCCAAACTTAAAATCGGTGGCCATACAATACCGTGGGCCAGGTCTGTGCGGTATCTCGGTGTTACACTGGACAAAAAATTAAACTGGTCTAAACATATATCCAATATTCGCCGTAAAGGTATAGTAGCTCTTAACTCTCTTAATCCGATACTAAACCGACATAGCAACTTAAGCTCACACACTAAGCTCAGAATTTATACCACCTTGGTACGACCATGTATCACATACGCGGCGCCTGTATGGAATAGCACCTGTGATACAAACTATAGATTTCTTCAGGTAATTCAAAACAAAGCACTTAAAATATCGTACAATACACCTTACCGGACAAACTTACACGAATTGCATACTTCAATAAACCTACCTTTGCTTCGTGATTTTGTAATGAGACAAACACGCAAATTCTTTGATAATAATCCATCACATTCTAACAAATTAGTGGCAATGATCGGTCAAACACGTATCGACAAATTCATCGACACATACGGTACATACAGATTACCCCATCACTACTTGTTCTGTCCGGACTGACGTCACGCAACTCACGCGCTGTGTGTGTGACGCCCGCCTGACCGGTATGTCGCTCGTGGTCGGCGCGACGCGGCACTCGATATGCAGCCATAAGTACAGCGCTGCGCTGTACATTATCCCTCGCTCGCGGTACACGGTACCTTTACTTAACGCGGGTAGTCTCGCTAGCTGCCTACTGCTGCCTATTGCGGCCGCGTCATGCTGCCCTCGACTAACATTATTACTTACTAATAATTATGTAAGTAAGTACCTGCTATACACTTATTTTATAATAAGTTGTTAATATTAGGTATTTTTTTTTCTTAGGTAGCCTACTCTTTGTAACTGTCTACTTCCGTACTTCATAATACTTAGGTATTTGTCATAAATGAACTTCCATACTTAGGAACTCATATCTCGTGGTTATTTAACTTATTGTACTTAATGTAAAATAGAAATATAATGTACTTGAATAAAACGTTTGATGTCACTAAAGGTGTAATTACCTGGTATTGTATGCTTAATTTTAAGATAAAAGTGTAATTGAATAAGTTACTTTACTTTAATATTTGTTATTTATCATTTATCCAATAAAGAATTTTGAAAAACAACAAACCATTACAAGTTTAGTAAACATACGTCCGTAAACGAACTTAACGTAAGTAATTTGTAAGTTTTTATAAGTAATACCTCTTCATAAATTTAATTCTTTAATAGAAAAGAATTCATTGGTATAAAGAATTTAATCCCTCAACATCTTCAGTGAGAGGACGCGGCATTATCTGTTACACCACTATTCCTCTATATTGTATTGTATACATATAATATATTGTATTCTATTGAATATTTCCTGGGTATCCTCACTATAACAACTACTAGGTATGTATTTACGAAGGTCTGTCCAAACAGAGTTTTGTACAAACCATATTTAGAGCTAATAAGGTCATTGAGAGGGCGATTCTCCCACAAACGTTTTCACAAAATAGAAGTGTTTGCCCCGCTCATTATGGTAAAAGCTTTGCCTTTTTCCTGCCAGGCGGTGTTGCCATCTGTAAATGGAACGAAATGATTTATTGAAGTCGCGAGTGCGACAAAAAGTTAAACAGCTTTTGTTTATTTATTGAGTGTCAAAATACGAGTATTAGGTGATAGAAGATTCAACAACAAAAAAAGTAAAGGCACGCTGGCTCGGATAAATATCTTGCTCTTTTGTAAAAATCTTATTAACTTAACATTCAATTGGATTTTATTTGCTCTTCGTTTGTATGCCATTTTTATTTTTATTTGGTGTACCATGCACTGGTGCTACATTAATGCAGAGTGTGGAAGACAAAAGATGAGGCCTCATACAAATCTAAAAAAATCCAATTAGTATTCCCAAAACAGTATTAATTTGGTATATTGCAATAGAGGGCTTGTTCCTGGCAACACCGGGCAAGACGTAAACGCGGCAGTGTGTGCGACGAGAGCCGAATGTGAGCAATTTGCGAAGTGCCCGAAATTTAGGGAAAAATTCTAGAAATTCGTTAGTATAAAATTTAATACATTTCATGTAAAAAAACTTTGCTAAATAATATTTGCTGTATAAATGCCTTTTTTAAGATTACCTACCTAGATAATGTAATGAGTATTTTATTACTTATAAAAAGATAAATCTACCTGTGGTTACTTACCAATCCACAATGTAACAGCATCTTTCCAATTCAAATTGATAGCAAACGATCTGAATTATTCAATTACTAGATTCATAATTAAAGCTCAGCAGTAGTAAATATCTCGAGATATCTCAAAATGTCACGGCACCCGTACAGCGAAGGAGCCGTGTTGCTGCTGACTCATCGCTTCCGAAACTATACTGAAATCATGATCTATAATCGACTATCGAACGAAGACTGAAATCCGATTGCTCAGTATCTCAGGTACATTGAGAAGGTAGCAATGAGAAGGTCACTTTTTTATATTTATTTATTTACTGATAAAAAATCCCCTGTATAGCAATCTTTTGAAGAAGTTGCATGGAGGAAGATTAAACAGCCTCCCATGTCTTTTTACATTGCAAAGGCGTGGAGACACTACGATCAAAAACCCTCGGATCTCCGGGGTCCCTCCGGGAAGTTATAAGCGTAACCTAGGGCGTCTACTGGCTTTCTGGCGTGAGATTGGGTGGCTGAATAGCTAGTCACCCATATGTATTTCACGCATTATGGCCCAGCTTAGAGGCTAAATGCGGAAAATCAGCTTGCCACGACATATAGAACCTCATAAACATCAAACTTGTCATTAATTGTGCTCTGCCAAAGACATAAAGTCGGGGAAACCACCCAGTGATGCGGTCTCAGAGATAAATCGTTAAATTATATTTGCGTGAACAGGGCTCTATAAAGTTATCCCTTACACGATCAATTTCGGCTAAGCCAAGTGATTTAGAATAGCCATTAATGGTCTCTTAGGGTGGGTCACTGTCTTTGTTCCCATTATGGACTTATAGGTATATTGTACACTTACCTAATAAACGGGTGCTATGTCTCTAGATTTAATAATTAGTTTGGAGCGGTGGTTTGTGAATTCCGGCGTAAACTGCCAGTCAGCGACTGATGCTAACCTTGACATTTATTTCACTGCTGAAGCCTGTCTTTCTATATAGCTGTTATCTGAATGTGGTTGCAGTGGTGTGGCCCTGTCATCAGAGCATACAGAGGAGGCACTCTATACCACAAAAACGAAGTTTAAGCCCCGACTCTATCTAGTTGTATTAAACCTGCCGATTACACGGCAGCTCTCGTTCGTTCGTTATTCGTCAATATAGAGTAACTTTCTAGGATAGAGTACCCAGTTCTCTCACGTGCCTCTGCAGATACGCAGCAGCAGCAGATACGTAGGTGTTGGTGCCACAAGGTGGGTGGAAACTTCTAACTTTTGGCGAGATTTATGATGTCGAATAGAATCCAATAAGAATGGGTATGGACCCCATAAAGGCTATATAGAACCTATATTGTACTGTACAGTACAGTACACTTGTCCAAAATTAATAATGCACATGCAGATCTTCACACTCAAATCATTTAATCGTAAGAGCCTTAAAAAAACACTTGCATTTTGCACCTTGTTCGAAAGACATAGGAGTCAATATCCTGTGTCACATAATCGAAAACAACCGATCTGTCAAAGATTTCTATGCGCATTATCAATTTTGGAGCACTGTATAATATCTATTCAACTCAAAATTTTGGGATTGCGCCAGAGCAATTTAAAACTCACTTATTACTTAGCCCACTCTTTTTTTTCCTGATTTTCCTTAACTTTTTAATATTCTAAATGATCTCAACAGTTCTAGTATACACAACATAAATATATATGTATTATTATGGTAGATTTTGTGTAGGTTTTTTTTGTGAGATTCATTGATTGATTGTGATTTTTGTTATTTTTTTGCACTTCCCTACTTTCTGCTCCTAAGCCTCCTGCAGGTTGACCGGTAGAGAATGCTCTTAGCATTAAGTCCACCTGGTTGTACATCTACTTTTGTAAATTGTGCAATAAAAGTATAAATAAATAAATACATAAACATATTATTATGTAAGTAAGAATATCGACTTGATTACAACTTTATTATGGAATATCTGATTGGATAAGGGATAACCCATAGTGACAAAACAATTATTTGTCGATTTACTTACTCGATTTCTCACAATGGCAATTTAATAAATACCCAAGACTTGATAGTCTGTGTTCGTTAAACAGATGTACAGTGCCACAAACTTATCTGTTCCGGTGACAGGTCACATAAATATCTAATATTTGTTAATTCTATAACATTTTAAGTTTGCTCGTATTATTAATTCGCTCTTGCGGTGTTAATAAACCCATCTAATCTTTAACAATATACAATTCATAAGTAAGTAATGAGATATGGATCAATTTAGTTCGCTCTCACCGGAACAGATAAGTTTGTCGCACTATAACATCACCCAACACAAAATAAAATACCACATTTCCGAGTCTTCGGATGAGAATCGGAGCTTCTACCTACTTCACCCAGCCATTCCTAAGAACACCTACCCAAGTACGTTTGGAAGCGGTAACTGAAATTCGCACATAGGATTTGGTTAAAATCTAGTCCTTCTAGAACAATCCCAGGCTCTAGCTCTCTAAAGCCAGCCATAACAATGTTATTATACTAACACCTGTCGGTTTCGCCTCCCAATCACACCTAAATGCAACTGTTTATACATTCCCGGTGCAGTAAAACCGGATAAAACCGGATACACCGGGAATACCCGGATATTCTAGCGGAACTGAATGTAAATCGCGGATTTGTTGTGGGTGGTCGAGGATTGCAGCGCGACATTATTAATAATGAATTGAAAAGGTGGATAAAAGTCGATAGCAGTTATTAAAAGCACTATCCAACGATAATTAATACAAACTAGATGGAGTGGTAGTGCAAAAGAATCGTCTCGACAAATAACACCCCTACTCATACCACTGAGCACTTATTTTTCTTTAATTAGATCGGATATAAGATGTGTTTTTACCCGACCGCCGCGCGCCGAAGGAGGAGGGTAATGTTTTTTTGCATTGTAATAGTACAGGAGCTAGTCAGCTCAAAATGGTTTCTCACCATATTAGTTTATTGATGGTCTCTTCGGACATTTAACAATACAATAGGTACACTTTCTTTACACAGAGAACAAAAAATAAGTTCAAAGTTCAAAGTCATTTATTTGTGATTCACAGGTCAGAAGTAAGGTGTAAAATTACAAAAATATTGTTTCACCGTAAATCAGCCAACATGGCATACAAATATTATAAGTATAGTAAGTACTTCATTATATCTATCATGCAGTCATGCAGAAACAAATAATTAATTAAATATAATGATTTCAAAAATAATTATAATTAGGTCCATTATTATAATTTCGATTTACTCATTGTGTATCGGATAGGTATTCGTTAACGCTATAGTATATTTTGTCCAGTAAATAGTTTTTAAGTTTAGTCTTAAACAGTTGGATGTCCTGTGCATCTCTTATGGCTTTAGGTAGCTTGTTGAAAATAGTGGGAGCCATTCCAAAAATATTTTTCCTATATAAGGCTGTAACATGGCGAGGAGCACTCACCTTGCTACCGTAACGCAGGCTTCTAAAGTGACCGAAACTATTAAAATTTAATTTCACAAATATAGCCATTTCTAATATATACAAAGACGGAAATGTAAGAATTTTGTATTTTTTAAACAATTGTTTACAGGATTCTGTGCTTGTAATTTTTCCTATTGCGCGAATACACCTTTTTTGGGATTTGAAAACAGAATCTTTGTTGGTCGCATTACCCCATAATATAATTCCATAACGGAGAATGGAGTCTACATACCCTTTATAGGCAGTAACTACTGTTCCCTCACTTACAACTTTACTTAAATTATGTAGGGCGTACGAAAACGTGTTTAATTTTGAGCAAATGTGGTCAGTTTGTGCTTGCCAAGTAATGTTCCTGTCAATATAAAGCCCCAAAAATTTTGTCACTTCTGTTTCTTCAATTTTATTATCATTGTATTTTATGTCAATAGTTTTATTATTTATCCGTTGTTTAAATGTCATTATTTTAGTTTTGCCCAGATTAATAAATAGTTTATTGTTATTAAGCCAATGAATTATGTCTGTAAGAGTATTATTTATGTTATTTTCATAATTTGATTCTTTATCATCTTTAAATAGTACTGTGCTGTCATCAGCGAATAGAACCATTGGGTGTTCTGTAACTTGAGGTAGGTCATTGATGTAGATGATAAATAGTAATGGCCCTAATACGCAACCTTGTGGGACGCCTAATCTATTCTCTTTACTATCTGAGAAGTAAGCTGTTTCAGTTTTAGATTTTGTGCATATACGATTGATTTGGGTCTTTTGTGTTCTATTTGTCAGATATGATTTAATTAGATTTTGTGCTGTTCCTCGCACTCCGTATTTATCTAGTTTATTCAGTAAAATGTCGTGATTCACATAGTCAAAAGCCTTTGTTAGGTCCATGTAAAGGGCTGCTACAGGTATACGTTTATCCATGCTATTTAGTACAGTCATTAAAAATTCATATATTGCCTTATGGGTACACTACATAATTCCGAATTACTTTTTTACGAATATGAAAATAACGATTTTTAAAATTTCGAATTTCATTGTTCCGAATAATTCACAATCCCGAATTTTAAGTTTCCAAATAACGAAAATCACGAATAGTTTATAAACGAAATTTCAAACAACACATTTATTAAAATGACGAAAGTCAATTTTCCGAATATTATTATTTCGATGTTTCAAAAGTACGATTTTTTATTATATCGAATTGTTAAAATTACGAATCCCGAAGTTTTAATATTCCGAAAATACAAGTTCCCGATTGTTTCTTAGTTAACAAGAAATGGTTATATGAATAACGCAGCATAATGCGTATAAAAACAATATTTTTTAAGCTATATTATGTGAAACGCTCCGCTCCGCTTCGCTGCGCTCCGCTTTGTTTTTCGATATCTATGTGCACCTAACACGCTCCTCCTCGCTTTGCTCGTCGTCGCACCTATCTTTAGGTTTAGCTCCTGAGGTTTTTAAGTTTAAACACCATAAAAATCCTAGCAATTGTTTTGCTCTAAATTTGAAACGCTCCGCTCCGCTTCGCTGCGCTCCGCTTTGTTTTTCGATATCGATGTGCACCTAACACGCTCCTCCTCGCTTTGCTCGTCGTCGCACCTATCTTTAGGTTTAGGTCCTAAGGTTTTTAAGTTTAAACACCATAAAAATCCTAGCAATTGTTTTGCTCTAAATGTGAAACGCTCCGCTCCGCTTCGCTGCGCTCCGCTTTGTTTTTCGATATCTATGTGCACCTAACACGCTCCTCCTCGCTTTGCTCGTCGTCGCACCTATCTTTAGGTTTAGGTCCTAAGGTTTTTAGGTTTAAACACCATAAAAATCCTAGCAATTGTTTTGCTCTATATTTGAAACGCTCCGCTCCGCTTCGCTGCGCTCCGCTTTGTTTTTCGATATCTATATACAAACTGACTGACTGACACAAAAACCTGCCTAACTACCTCTGCGAAATAGTATTAAGTAAATCTTTGTAAAGGTACCCACGATACAAGCTTGCTTAGTGTGGGGCCACTATAATTAATTTCGGTTATAAACATAAAATTTTGTAAAATTGTAAGGCCAAGGTGTATCTTTTATAATTATGTTTTTGTGTTATATGGATAATAAATAATTTTGAATTTTGAATTGAATTTGAATCTATGTGCACCTAACACGCTCCTCCTCGCTTTGCTCGTCGTCGCACCTATCTTTTGGTTTTGGTTCTAAAGTTTTAAAGACGTTTATATTTTTTGTCAAAATCACGAATTATCATATTTTCGATCGGGATTTGACTTTTTCGTGATTATAATAAATCGGTATTTTATTTTTCGTATATTAAAGTAATCGTATTTTTTAACATTCGTATATTTAACAATCGTAATAACAATATTCGTGATTATAATATTCGAAATTATAATTTTCGTGATTATTATAATTCGGTATTTTAAAAAATCGGTATTGCAATATTTCGTAAATTACATATTCGGGTTTATCAAATTCGGAAAAAAGTTTTTCGGAATATTTGGGTGTTCCCATTGCCTTATTTATTGATTTGTTTTTTCTAAATCCCATTTGCATTGGTGAGAACATTTCATATTTCTCCATGTATGAATTCAATCGTTGGTAGATCACCTTTTCAAAATTTTTCGATAATATAGGTATCAATGCTATGGGCCTATAGTAGTTCATATTTTCCTTGTCTGTTTTCTTAAATAATGGTATTATAATTGAAACTTTTAGTTCATCGGGATATGTCCCTTCATTTATACAAATATTGATACTGTGGCTTAGCACTGGCGCAATAACAGGGGCAACACGTTTAATTATATCAGTAGTAATCTCGTCATAGCCTGTACTTTTTGTATTTTTTAATGATTTTATTATTGTAAATATTTCATCTGGAGTTGTCGGTTTCATGAATAGAGAATTAGAATTATTATTATTTGTATTGAATTTTATTGAGTTATTAGAATTTGTATTTATGTCAGTTAATGAAATTTGATTAATAAAGTAATTATTGAAAGATTGAGATATGTCACGTGGGTCAGTAAGTATATGTCCGTTATCATTTATTTTGTTTATATATTCCTTCATATTTCTTGACTTGGATTTGTTTATGATATTCCACGTAGCTTTGCATTTATTGTCAGAAGTGTTTATAAAATAATTATTTTGTGATTTTTGGGTTAGTTTTATTATGGCTTTAAACCTCTTGGCATACTCTTTGAATTTTATCTTTGATTCTTTTGAGTGACTTCGTCTATAGTTCCACAGAAGTTCTCGTTTTCTCCTAGAACATTTTTTCAACCCTTTCGATAACCATTTATGTTTGAGAGAGGTTGAAAATTTTACTCTAATTTTAGGAAAACATAAACGGTACAAAAGTTGGAAAATTTCATAAAATTTTTGAAATGCTTCGTTTGCATCATCTGATGCATAGACTTCATTAAAACTAATTGATTTTAAGTACTCTTCAAACTTTTTTACATTTTCCTCACTATAATCTCTTTTAACCACATACCAATGTTTGAACGTATATGATTTTTTTACAGGACAGGTAAGAATTTGTGCACAGTGATCAGACAATATACATAATAAAACTTAAAAATAAAACAGTACTAAGAGGTGGCCTTATTGCTTATAGCAATTTCTACCAGACAACTTTTGGATGAAAGAGAGTAAGTTTAACAATGACTGTGAGGTAGTTGTTAAATTTAAATTTTACTCTCAAAGACCCCAAAAACACCTTTTTTCCAGGCACAAATCTACATAGTTCCGTATTTTGAGGAAAATTAAACAACAGAATATTTTTCAGGTTAATGAGGGCAGTTCATTCGATTTGCATAAAATATTGTGCGCCCGGCCGTTGACCCGCAGAGCAGGGCACAGTATAATATTGTAGGTAGATGTAAAAGACAAGTAAGTACTGATGCTGTTTTTGGAGAAAGTCAAAAGTTGTTACTTTGCCTAATTCTGCTAAAAACATAGACGGATTATTTACATTGTCATCATATTATTTACATTGTCGTCACATTGAATCTAATAAAAATGATCCATAAGGAAGTTTTTGATCAGTAAGCAGGTATTTAAAAAAAAACGCAACTCTAATTCTAGATATAAACTTGATCTCTGACCTTGTTTTGAAGCTAGGTACTTTCATAGACAGACAGATACTTACACTAGACAATAAACTTATAACATGTCTCTATCCATTAGGGGTAAAACTGAATACTGTACTGAACTTAACTGTATAATCGTGACGGTTTTAGCTGTTTATTATCCCGGGGGCTGGCGTGAGGTTTTATTTATTTTGATTGTTTGAAATATGACCGGAATAATTAAAGCTCAGTTTGTTGGTAAAGTATATTTTCAGTTCGTCGGGAACTTTTAGATTATTTATTTCTCGCACTATATCTATGGACTATCTAATATATGGACTAGGCCTAAAGAATCCTTCCTTCATTGAAAGGAGACCCGTGCCCCAGCAGTGGGGACGTGATGGGTCGTGATGAACACTATAAAAATACCTATAGGTTGGCACAGGGTTAAGTATGCGATTTATGGTTACTGTTGAAAAATTCAGTGGCTATATAAAATTCATATATTTTTTATGGCTTTTTAGGTGCAGTTTTGTGCAAGGGAGACTAAATTAATACAGATCTATAATCCGCACATATTAAATAGCTCTGAATATATATTATATAATATATATATATCCAGTAGAAAAAAAAAATTATATATATATTATGTTTCCGGTTTTCTAGACCTAAAAATTCCAATCAAAATAAAACCAGCTTTACACGACTCCAATTCACGTTTAAAAACACAGCATAAGATTTCAATATTTTTGAAACCACACGCGTTTTCCTCATTTCGCCAGCGGTAGAAACAGGCAAGCCTCCAAAAATTTGACACAACCTCATTTCGCTTCCTACGTGTTCTATTGTCTCTGAATTATGTTTATTTTTATTAGTGCTGCCAGCGGGAAAAAATATATTTAAACGGTTTGGGAAAAAGGGATCTCGAAGCAGATTAAAATTTTATTTGGTTTAAAAAACCTACCAAAAACGCGGTGATAATTTTAAGTTACAGCGATGTTTATTATTGCATTTTGTAGGATATGTTGTTAGAGGATAGATAGGAAGGTTGGCTGGTAGAAAATGCTCGAAGCATTAAGCCTACCTTTTGTACATGTATTTTTAATATTTGTGCAATAAAGAATTAAACTGTGGATTATAAACTAGATTACATAGATGTTTATAAAAACACCTGTTTATACTGTATAAGTCGACTAATACAGTGTATCTAAATTACTTACCAGATGTTAAAAAAACCTTATAGGGCAAGGGTAATCAATTTTCACCCTAAAAAAACGTGTAACCTTCCATAATATTATAGTATGTAACAAGGCAACCCTGCTCACGTAAAGCCGAGGCAAACAACCTTAAGAATGTGAAAACAAACCGGGTCCTTTCATACATCCTTCTAAAAGGCACAAAGACCCAACCCCGACACAGGTGAAAATGACAGTACACCCTTCGCGTCCTGCCATTCAGCACCAGCTGTCCCCTGCACCACACCCTCATGATCCTTCCCACTCGACTTTAAAAACGCTTTTAGATTAACCAGACTCGGTGTTAGGGGACAAGCTGAAATGAACTGAATGCTACATACTCGCGGCGTTCCTGAAACATTGTGTCGGCTTTTGTTTACACTTAAAAGCTAAAGTTGGACGTGTTTGGTCCAATGTTGGATGCAAATAATGATGGTTGGATGCGTTGGATGTGATTGTGATTAGTTTATGACGTCCATAACTACCTATAAGTAAGTAAACTTGATTACTACTGGAATACTTACTGGAATAATTCTAATGTAGGTAAATTTCACTGGTTCTATTTACTTATAGTTATAATGTCTGCAACTAAAATCTGAAGAGATACACGTAATTTCGTTGCTATCTCGGCATTGGAGATGATATTCGCAACTCGGGAATCGATACCCAGCGGTGGTGTATGTCACCGACACTCTAAGAAGATTTGGTTTGCTTTATAGCATGTGCCACAACATCTTTGTACCAACTATTTGTGTATTTTAGTTGTGGGGTTAAGCCGCGCTAACAGATTAGCAAGGTAGAGGTGGGTGGGCTAGCCTAAAGGGTGGTTTGTAGAGCTATTTACTTAGCACAATAATGTGTTGCTAGGGTTCAGGGGGAATGCTATGCGTGTGTACGTAAAATACGTAAGTACACTCACGAATAATGAAAAAGTTCCAGTGACAGAAGCACCAAATTACTCCTAAACGGAAAACGCTATTTAATGACGCCGTCTGAAATATTGAAGTACATTTCTTAGCCATTTGGTCCGTTGCGATTTTTTGAAACTAGCATGGTTTATCTGTTCGTAAAAATTAGGCTTATATGAGCATAGCATTTAGTTTTCTGAGTATAATTAAAATCAATCGTCATCATCGGTGGTTCTTAAAAGCATAACTACTGTAAACTAATACTGTAGAAACAATAGACGAATTGAGAATCGAATTCGAAGTCTGTTATAAATCATTTGCAGTTTCTTTCATTTGTTTTTCAGTTATGTAAATAACAGGGAGAGGCGTGCAGTAGCAAATGTCATATCCGCCCGCCTGAACAATATTTCTCGTGCGGGTTCCAAATATGAAGCATTTCTATGCTAAGCGCGGGCTCCAACGTATCAGCTATTTTTGACCCTTCCTCAATAAAGCCTCCGCAAGAAACAAGCAACTCTAACGAGACAAGTTTACGACCCAAAATGCAATGATGGATTTCGGTAAAGAATAATGAGCAGAGTTCTGACTCCGACGTTTTCTTTTAATATGTATGTGCGTGCGACAAGTTCGCGCCACTTATGATTTATGAAGAGGCCTACAGAATATTCCAGTGATGCTCCCACAACATTAGTCACGACAAGTGGTGATGGAAAATGTTGTGAAGAAAAATAAACGCGTGAAACTATGATATTAAAAAAGGAGGTGGTGAGAATAGGTTGTAAAATTAATCTAAATGACTAAAGTAACAGAATTCCTTTTTCTTGGTTAGGTAATAAAACTTTTATACATGTACAAGATATATATTATATTCTATTGTTTTCATGATTGATAAAAAGATGTCAGTCATCCATAACTTGAGTTAGAGATATTTCTTTTTACTAAATTCTGTATGTACTCGGATCCATAGTAATATTCTAATATAACTTACAGCAGAAACAATCCACTGATTTCGCCTTACCTTATTTTAATACTTGACCATTATAATGGTCATCTTTTGTTGCGAAGTATACGTATATATCATGTTTTCTTTTCCTCCACCCATTAGCAACTATACACTCTGTACCAGACCCATAGAAAGTCAGTCAGTTACTGACACAGTGGTGTGACAGACTGTAGCAACGTGTCAAAACACCCTTGTCACGAGGCTGTCTCAACTGTCAGGCTGACAGTCGAGGAAATGACGCGAAGTTATCGTGAGTCAGCAATCTTTTGTTTCTTTGAGCGTAATTTAAAATTATACCTCCATTGTTGACGTTGTCTATTATTTATTTATCTTTCTGATTTATATATACTTACCTATATTTTGGACCATTTTCCTCCACGCTGGTCGATTCTGGGTTGGTGGGTTCACTTCACACATCTAATGTGCTGGTTTCCATATTTTTCTTCACATTCTGACCTGAAAACTGTTTCATCACGCTTCCAACGCAACTCCAAAACACGTGAATGAAAAGTGGTAGTCATAACATAAATAAAATGAAAATTGCCAGTTCTTTTATAATATTTTATGGTATTAACTGCGAAACCAACGTTAATGTTTAAAAACTTTACTCCCCTCGGTGAAATATTGACGTTTTAAAACTTTTGAAATAATTCCGCTCTGGCTACATTCCAATGTTCTGGGAATTGTTTTAATCGTGAAATTCACGAAGTATAGGTGAAATAGTGGAGTGGTGAGTACTCTAAGGCGCTCAGCTCACTGCACGAGAGTCGAGGCGGCGGCGGCGTCGCGGCGGCGGCGACATAGCGGCCTCACTGCTGCTCTATATTTTCTAGCTGCGAGCTCAGGTCAACGCTTACTGAAAAAGTTAAGGTGTAGTCGCAGCGCAGACGAGGCGAGAACTTGACATTTTAATGAGTCATACATAATTCCCTGCGCCTTAAAGCCGATGCGACGCCATCGCCACAGCGACGACGCCGCGCCGCCTTGACTCTAGCAGTGAGCGGAGCGCCTAATAAAACACTCAGGACAAGGGTACGGTCATGTGCAGAGAAACCTGACCCCCCTCTCATAGTAACAATTTTTCTGGGGGCGGTCAGGTTTCCTACATTAGGGTGCACATTGGTAGCGGACGACACTAGGATGCAAAGACGGCGTGTCGCGTATGTCATTGCTGGTTTTTATGTTCTACGGGATTCATTAGGCACCCAGCACCGTCAATTACTGTCATGTCGTTTGACGACATGACCATAGAAACACGATTAATTTTGTTCCCACGTTGTGCCAATTTCTCCATAGTCGGGTACCTAACCGACTTATTATTATATATAGGTTATCAATTATACGTCATCTCCATATAAAATTCTTGACAGATGTGTCAAAAGTCAACCACTAATACCTGGTTATGCTCTAACCGACTATGGAGAAATTGACACTGAAGATCTACAGCAGAACTAATGTAGCCACGCCCTTGATTACATTTCAAAAACCTCACAAATTAACGTTGGTACTTTAACTATTAGGTATTGTTAGAAAAAAGTTAAATGTAGGTAGGTATCTACAAAGAACAAAACCAGCGCAAACAACACATGAACCCTTCATGGGTGACTCAGACTCGGACTCGGTCGGTTTTTAACCCCCGACGGAAAAAGGGGGTGTTATAAGTTTTACGTCTGTATATCTGTGTGTGTGTGTGATGTGTGTATCCGTCTTTGCTAGCGTAGCTCCGAAACGGCTGAACCTATTTACGTTTTTATTTTTTTAGGGCTGTAGTTAATGTTACCTCAAGTATTCTTAGCCATGTTTCATGAAAATTGGTTCAGCAGTTCAAAAGTTATGCGACTTATAAATGTTGAATATCGGGAGTTTTTAATGTTGGTTAAGTTGGCAATCATCTCGCTGGTTTCTACCATATAAGCTTAGGAAGGCAGTTTAGACCTTGGGGATTTAGACAAAGGTTCCACTCGAGAGAGCCAGGTGCAGGTACTGACACCCCCACAGAGAATAGAATAGAATACCATATAGGCCGCCGCTTGACCACAGCCGTACTGACCATAAAATATTAATGTTCAGCAAATACTTCATTATGAATAAATGTTATGAATAAAATGCATGAGTTTTATATTTTCATTTATTTCAGTGATTACTGATTACATGTTATTAATAACATACGATACCTTACAGCTAGTGATCCTAAAAAAATCATTTCCAATATCACCTTATCTATCCTGGTTATTAAATTTGGATTAGCCCCTTTTAAAATTACTATTTATTTCAGTAGCTTATTGATTATTTAATATTTGAATATTCAAATCTAACACATTACATACGTTAACGACTAAGGTGTTAGAATTTTGTGTTAGATTTGAATAAAACTTCAGTGAAAATTTAATTAATTTAAGAAATACTATGGAAACGCAATCTTTGGTGTGTAACATAATAATACAGTTAAAGTAAATCATTCATAAAAGTAAATTACACAAAACATAAATAAAATTTTAATCCTGAAATAGTCTTGAAAATGTCTTGTGTGCTTTATAATAACTTCGTGATGATGTTAAAAAAAAAGTTTTTTAAATTTATAAAACCGCCAGAAAATCAGGAAATACTTAACTTTACTAATTATTTATATACGTTTATTTTATCTAAGATTAAACCTCTGCATAGCATTTTATGTTATAGATTAACAAACAAGTTTGACATTTTTACTTAATATTTAATTTAAACTAAATCTACTTTTATCGACTAAAATAGCTAATTTTAAAACTATCGTAGCTAAAGAGTAAAGTTTATTTAAATAATAATAATGATGAATGGTGAATTTTAGGCATTAAGGTCATAAATAGTGTAAAATAACGATAAGACCAGGAATGTTTTCAAGAAGTTTTAAGGATGAAAAAATACTGACGTGGTTCTTGAGTAAAACTATACACGAATTGACATAGGCATAATAATGTGGACCGATTCACGTGAGAATACCATGCAAGCTTGTAACGTAACACGAGTCAAGACTGAATAAAGTTCATTTTTGTGTCGGGTATTCACACATAAAACGGCCTCTACCATTATTTTATTCTTATTTCACTTTACGAAATGAAATTTTTAACATTTGATTTATTGTCAATTTTGAGATGATTTTTGTATGTATCCAGAAATTTCTAATGATGAAATAATGAAAATTATTTTCATGTAGGTAGGTACATTGGATTTTTTCACAGCCAGAATGATTTTTTTCTCATTTCTAGATATGACAAAGAAGAAGGATCGTAAGTTTAAAGAGACATTTAAGTACTAAAGGTTAGAATTTAAATTTAAACTATGTTGTCTACAGTGCATTAATTTATAATTCACTATTTAAGTATTTGGATTTTAGCGAATCCCTTTTATTGGAGCATTAGATTAGTAGAACTACGAAGATTGAAGTACTGATGCGTGTTTTACTATAAACACTGTCCGTAACATTTTGTTTTTACTCAAAAACGTTTCAGCACCTCAATTCTAGAAATCTTAAAGATATTTTTAACGAAGTTAAGTAGGAAACTACGATAGTTTGCTTTAATTTTAATGAAAATTCAAATTATGTTTTTATTTATAATTTTGATTGCCTACACATAGCGTATCGCAGGTTGGACACAAAAAACTGGCTGGATAGCTTGGAATAAAAAAATAAATCTGGCTGGTGTCAAAATCAACTGCCATGTAAACCCAAAAAAGAACAGGCTTTATGTTTTTAATACAATTTAAAGAATTTTGGGAATATAGAAGTTAGATTTTCTAAGAAGATTTACAACTGACAGTTAAAATTCCAAGTCTACTTAAGTCGTCATTAAGCTGAATTTAAGTACGACTCAAGTGAAAAATCTAACATTCAGACTTCGCAGGGAGTAAGTAGTCAAGCGTTATTACTATTTATAATGGCACTGCTGAATGTACCTGTTTATAAAAAAGTTTTCTTAACTGCTTATCAATTACTTCGATTTTCAAACAAAATTTAATCGCTTTATAGCGTACAATTATTAATTCTTAACGTTAGTTTTTTACTAATCTAAGTTATCTCAATCGTTCATTATTTCCATCTACTATGCATTATTGCCATTTTTTTACATTACCTTTTTTCCTCGTCTAACCTCCGCGATACAGCAAATAGTTGTTAAGTTGTGATATATGCGATATTGACCCTTAAAATTATAGTTTAATTTCATTTTAAATGCCAAAAAGTCCCGAGCTCAAGGAATTTTGGCATTTAATTTAGTTTTTTTATAATAATTAATATTAGTGACAAAGTCGATGCTACGTTTAAACTAATATTTTATTTTCAAACTAGCCTGATTGTTTATTTTAATATTTTTAAACTACTGTTATTTAAATTTGTGTTTAGAGAATCCATCGCAGGTCCATACAAATCGAGATGAGAAAGGAAGTTGCTTTTTTGTATGGAAATGCATGGGTTCCTGGAAAAAAAGATGCACACACAGACATTTTCAAGACCTTATCAGTTTTCTAACACAATTAAACGTTAAATATTACAAACCTTTCCAATTTAACTCGTTCAAAGTTTATTTTAAATATTTTTTTTTTAATTTTATTCGCAAAATTCACTATTTACCTTCCCGTTTTACATATCTCTACCGATAGTTCTGTGACCAAAATATTTTATTACTAGAAATACAAAATTTAACGTATTTACAACATTTTTTTAAAACGTTTAACAAAACATTCATAAGTACATACTTGCGTCACGCACAGTCACCATGTACATACTTTACAGTATCTAGGTATTTATGATTATAATATTAAATAAAAATAAAAACGACTAGAACTTTCAATGGAAACGGAAAATTGATTGCATTTTACATTAAAAATAAATGTTTGAAAATTATTGCGAAGCTGTACTTGGCTTAGCCTTACATGTTTAAAAACATACGTCTACATTACTATTTCATCAGAAACATATTGTCTGGCAGTTTTGGTACCATCCTTCCGCCTGTTTCCCCAAATACTTATCTCCTTCCATTATGAAAATCAAGATTCTTTATTTAAAATCAAGTGTTACCAACTTGAGCAATTGTTTTTTCCGCGCCGTTTCTAGGCGGCCAGCTTCAAATGTGAGAACGTAATTTTCGAATTTAGAATAAGGATATTATGTCTTGATATTATTTTCAACTTTATTTTTTTTTTTTTTATGTTTGGCCAGCAGCATTACATGATGATGCATTTTCCTTTTTCAGCCCACGGGTTGTTTTTCTTGTCCGGGGCGTGTATGAGCGGGTCGTTCTTCTCATTCTCCTCCACGTACTCTCGCATCCTGGAACAAGAACAATATATGGTAAGAATACTATTTACAGCATTATTGTGTTGCCTTGACATTTTATTTGTGGTTAAGTTGCTAGTTAGTCAACTCAGTGTGTAGTTAAGACCTAGATTCCATAAGTAGTCATTTTTTACCTACATAAATTATAAGAAAGGTTTAGTTATTAACTAAACTAAAATTTAAAACACTTCTCAACTGAATATTTTGCTAAGATAGTTGTTAAGTACGTCTTAATTTTAGCCGACTCTAACATCTGATGCCGTTTCAAAAAAAATCAACAGGAACGAAAACACTTGCAGCAAACAATCACAAAACACCGTATGTTTTAGAAGCAGACAGTAAGTGGGGAATCATAGAATTTCCATAATCGATAAGGGAGGCCCGACTTCCGTGACTTGTCGACCCTAGGGGGGAAATAGGACAGTGAGGAAACGAGATGTGACGAGTTAAATGATGATAGGAGAGACAGAGACAGCTACAAAAGAAACAGCTTGATGATACGATGTATTATCGAAGCGCTGGATGGTTGCTCTAGCTGGGCAAAAAACGAACGCAGTGGAGCCATCATGTAATTATTATAATTATTTAATTATTTAAGATTGTAGTGTTATACATTAAGTACAATAATATAATATTCGTATTAACAACCATTTTTTGTATATTAATACAAGTGGTTTGTGTAAAATATATTTTTCTTAAAATAGAGTGTCCACGGTCATAAATTAATGATTATCATGCTTAGCACCGTCCAGCTAAGTGGACAGAAATGCAGCTTCTTCGTACAAAATGTGTAATAATTTTGAAGTCAGATCAAGTTACTAAGAGGAGTTCATTTTAGCAGCTTTATACTCTTAAAAGGATGATTCAGTAATATATATTTTTATGTATAAATATACTATTATACTTGCACCACAACTACCTCACAATTGTATATAGACTCTCTTCCATCCAAAGTTTGACTGGTAGAGAATTCTATATGCAATAAGGCCGCCTCTTTGTACTGCTTTATTTATAGGGTTTGTTTTTTGGTGCAAATAAAGTGTATTGTATTGTATTGTATTCACGCTACACCGTGTCTCGACCGGGCCGTGCCGGGGCACTTTTGTCTGAAGTTTCATACCTGATAGTGGCTCGGCCGTGCCGAACTTCATACACCGTGCCCCGGCCGGCCCGGCCTTTATACAGCATTAATATTTTCCACATAAATAAAAATTATGAAAGAAAGACAACCAAATGGCGTAGTGGTTAGTGACCCTGACTACTGAGCCGAAGGTCCCGGGTTAGATTCCCGATTGGGGCAGATATTTGTTTAAAACACAGATATTTGATCTCGGGTCTTAGATGTGCCCGTAAAATGGCAATAGACGCGCCCCCTATTACATTGGGACTAACATAACACTGGCGAAATTTGGGTGCAGCAATGCACTTCTGCCTACCCCACAAGGGAGTAGGTACAAGGTGTGAGTGTTTGTTTTTTTTTGTTAATAAAAAATATAATTTTCCCTTTCTTTTGCAACTTGCGCTAAAACAGAACACTCGCTTTGCATCCGTCAATCCGTCCCACACCCATTCCGAGCCCAATTATGGCTGCTGCTAAAGCAATAACTCCCCGCTAAGATAATAACATTTTTATGGCTCATTTCGCTAAGGGTGTCGCTACACTTCTGTATGCGGTGACGTTACGAAGCTAAGACTCTATATAGTACGGGTTATGAAATTTATGTAAATGAAAAAGTTTACATTTTCTCCTTTTACCTGCGTACATTATCTGTCAAAGGTTTCATGATAGTTTCCGCTAGAGGCGCCACCAGGTATCAAACCTGCTAAATAAGCTCAGCTGTGATAAAAGTTAAATATTCGTACTCGTGAGCGAGCGAGATTGGTTTCTAAGGGGTTTTTCAGAGTCACTCAAACAATTAGTTAGGAATTAGGATCCACTTCCGTTTTCACGACTTTGTGGTTGGACTGTACGTGGTATAATTTACTTAGGTAACTTAATTGGATACTGTTGACCCAAGTAACAGTAATTTTAATAGTAACAGTAATTTTAATAGCAGTAAGTAATGTTAAACTAACACCTATCTATAAGTAGAACCTATAAGTGTATACTTAATTTATTTGTAAAACCTCTGAAGCTGTCTGCGATAAAAATGAAATACTTACCTACTTAGGTAATGTTATGTACCAACTTACTTAGCCTGTACGAAACGTATATTCATTTTAACAGTTTACCCTGAGTACTTGCACGAAAGATGCCTGGCTACCCATAGCACAGGGTATCCTAGTTTGGGAGCCAGGAACCAAAATGTATACCTACTTATGGCAAATAAACGTATTTCATTTTCATTTTTCACTCCTAGTACGATACTACTACATTTTATATTTTCCGAAAACATGGGTTTCGTACGTTTAAACACGAGCTTCAAAAGCTTTTGAATCTACAATCAATTATGATTTTCGTTATTTGAGAGCAAAATTTATACAAAGTACTAATTTATGGACAGATACAATATCCATTATGCTCCAATACAATACCAAAAGGTATTAGGAGATGGTATCTAAACGTGCCGTCATTGCTAACAAATTGAAGAGTTCTTTTAGCACCTTTTTTGGAGCATGAATTAACCGTGTTTCTGGAAGGCTCTAATTACAGTGATGGCAGAGGAAACCTGCCTCCATTGATTAGGCGATAAAACGAGCTTTTGACACTATGCAGCGTTTTACTTTGACGACCGAATGATGTAGTGGTTACTGGCTAGAGGTCCTGAGTGCTGTACTGATGGTCTCGACTTCGATCCCCGGCCGTTGTTTAAAGGTAGAAGATAGATTCTAGATGTGTATCCTAAGTGTTATGTACTTATTCTAAAACGGCGATATGGTTCGCAACCTGTCACATGTGCTGCGAAAAGTGGGTGGCTCGCTTGTGAGCCACCTCTGACTACCCTTTCGTATTTGATACTGCTCTTGTTAACTAAAAAGTGCTTTTCTAACTGTTTGAAAAGGCCAGTTAATGGGCCCAGACTTTCATCCGTTTTATACAGATGAGGGTCAAAATTAAGTTGGGTCCTATTCTTGTAGGTATATGTATCTATTCCGTAATGTGTGAATATTTTTTTTAGGAAAGGACATTTGAGTGTATTTCCGTTTTTTACCAGGGTACAGGTTACACCCTGTACCATGGGTGACTGTTTGTAGTAAGCCGAACAAATAATTATAAATAAGCAAAATACGTGAAAATTATACTGTTAAGGCCCGCGCGGGGCGCGGTGCGGGACGCGGGGCGGGAGCCCCGCACACCGAAGAACAGCCAGCATCGGAGGCACTCGGCCATTACCCTTCGCGATCTTATAGCGTGCACATCCTAATTTTCTATTAATTATTTGAATACATACAAGTCTTCATACAGTCCACTCTTTTATTTAAAGTTCCGACATTAGGGACCCTAGAACAATACTATTAAAAAGTAGCTATACCTGCAGCAAGAGAAAATGATTATGAACTTTAATAATTTAGGTATTTAATATTTTTTAGGCAACATAACATAATACATAATGCGTAATTACCTCGAGGTAGGTGGGTATGTACATAGTAGAAATTTTATAAAATAATATATCGCACCTTTAGTACAGTAATGACCTAATTAAAAAAACCGACTTACTAAAATTGACTAAGTAATTTTTCACTAATTTGCCTCTGGTGTCTAACTTTTTAAATTCATGTTTATGGAATTTGGTACACATGTACTTAGATATATTGAGCTTTAGTTTTCACTACAAAAACAAGCAAAAAATAATAAACATATTTGTTTATAAAAATTGGGGTTGAAAAAACTCTTTCGAGTTCGGTCAATCTTCACAAAATATAATTATGTGTTTGGTGGCATTTTCAGGTTTAGGTCACTATAGTATTAATACCTGACAATATTTTTCAGACTATTTCAGAAGGCGTCATTATAAAAAAAAAACCACATGCACATTGCGCTCAGCCATACAATCATACCGGCGGGATATTTGACTAAATCAAGACAAACTAAACAGCCAAATTCTTAAAATAATTATTGAAAAAGAATACTATTTTGAAATAAGCATTAGCTAAGTACAAAAAATGATGAACAATAACCCTCAAAATATATTTTACACGAGTTCGTGACTTAGCCAGGAGCAGATGGCAGTCGGGGAAAAGGCATAAAAAAGGAATAAAAGAAAAAAAAGGTCCTTCTACAAAACTGATCCAGTGAACCGGGATAAAAGTTTCTAACTCTTCATAATTTCACTTCGGATATCTTTTGAATCTGTTTTTCAGTTCGGAATACTTAGATGGAGAAATGAAAAATTTTCACTAATTTGTGGTAACATAAGTTTTTGATAATATTTACTCATCTCATTACTACGTGGTAGGTACTTACAGTCCATTTATAAAGTCATGAATTGTTTGAGATCGTATTTAATCGATCTTTTATATTTACTTAAGGACAAATCCGTTAAACATCCACAATCAATCGGTATTTTAATTTTAAAATGTGTGTAAAAGTAAGTAAATAACTGATGATCATAAAAAGTCTTAGCAAAATCGCAATCTTTGATGTCAGGACTTTATAGTTTGACTGTAGCTGTGACGCTATGTTGAATATAGAATGTTTTCACTTATTATTTCACCTAAAACGTAACTGTAGGTTATAAAACAATATCAAAACATGGACAGAAAACAATCACATCAGTAGGGCGATCACGAAAAACAGAGCTAACGTATAAAATCGAATGCGAGTGCGACTATCGAATAGTCGAAGTGCTGTCAACCTGTCAACAACAAAATGGCGGTGTATAGATTTGCGAAAGTTTGACAGCTATCATTCCATAGGTCATTCTCAGAATAATATTATGTACTATGTGGTAATTCTATTCGAAAGGTAAAAAGTGTTCGAAAGTGCTGTCAAGTTGACAATAGTCGCACTCGCATTCGATTCTATACGTTAGATCTGTTTTTCGCGATCGCCCTACAGTTCTTCTATAATGGTTGTGTTCTAAGGTCTGAATCAATGAAAATTTATTTATCATTGAGCCAAAGGGATCAAAGTTACCCAAAGGGTATCGGAGAGAAATGCTGATGATTGAATGATAAATCGCTTTCTTATTTTCACTCATTTATAAATTCTTAATTAAAATTAATAAAACGTTGGTCGGGTACTTTGCTAAGAAACGCGAAGCCATGGATTAGGTTCCGGGTAAAGCTATTCAATACCCGACAAAAATAAGGGGTGTTATACGGGTCTATATATCTGTGGTAGCGTAGATCCATAGCGGCAGAACTGTTTTTTTATTTGTGTTTTTTTTGGGTTCATAGGCAGTTATAGCTCATGTATAATGTAATGTTTTTGGGTCATAGCTATTATTTAATAAAAATCGGCTTAGTCGGTCAAAACGAAATGCGACTTTTAGTGTTGAATTTCGGGCGTTTATAATGTTGGTTGGTCGTTTAGTATAATTCTGCATATCCATAAGGCAATCAACGCGAACTTATATGAACAGAGGTGAAATGTGTATTATTTTTAGTTACAATTTTACATGGTTTTCGCGGAATAAAAACATCGTTAGGAGCCTTCTTCCCCTGTGTTATTTGGCCAAGTGTGAAATGGCCAGAAAACTGGCATGAGCCCAATTGTAATCTGCCATAAGAATTGTATCATAAAGAATTTATCGCATGTATACATACTGACGTCAAGAAATGGGAGTGTCGCAAGAAAAAGTGTTACGCATTTATGTCTTTAAAAAAAAAGTATACTAAAAATAAGTATTATTGAACCGGGATTTCTCAACACAAGTAGTAAACCACTACTACCTATATACAAAAATATTACTTAATTTAACTTAACATTTATAATAATTGAAAATCTTGCGGTGAAGCCCCAAAAAATATTTATTTTTTTATAAAAAATATACTTACTTACTGAATAATAAAGAAAATTATACATTCGCATAATGTATCTGTGTTTCTAGAATGATATCAAAGAATTCGGTAGATACATTTCATATATTTATTTCTCTCTGGGTATCGTTCCAGGCCTAATGTAATAAAACCCGGGTGAATAACATCATATTGTACAGTTGGTTTTCCAGGGGTTCCGTACGTAAGGATTCAGCTATTTTCCTTGTTATTAATTAGGCTGCGTTGTTAGTAGACTATGGTAAATGAATATCATCATCAGCCAATAATCATCCAATGCTGGACATTAGGCCTCTCCCAAAGAGCGCCACAACACTCGGTTCCCGACCTTCCTCATCCAGCCACTACCGGCTACCCGCCTAAGGTCATCACTACTATAATAATGATAATAAATGTATAGTTGCAAAGTACATAATTTTCTGACGAATTTCCTCATTTTTAATTGTATTTAAGTATTTGAAATTTACCATCTATTTATTGCTTGACTACTTATATTTGTGTAAGAAATTTTGTCTCAAACCATTGAAAATGAGAAAATTCATGGAAGAACCCCAAAAAACACAATAAGAACGAAGTCTTCAAAGGAAGGACATAACAACCGTCTCATTATAATAATGTTCAGTACTCCAGTTTATGCTAAACATATTTATTTAGCAGTGCCTTGAGCAAAAAAAAGATAATATTTCGTGAGAGCAGATTTTAACACAGAAAACGGAATGGCTGTTTTAAGTTACATAGGGGGGTAAATTCAGGACTGGGCGAGATCATGCGTCGTAATTTATCGAAATTATTGTTTTATTGTGTTATATGTAAAAACAATAGCACGCAGATCCATAGAGTTGGATAAGTTAAGGGTGTAATTTAGGTGATATCTCTAAGCAATAAGGTCGTTGCTATTATTCTATTATTTAAGGGGGTGATAAAGGCTAACTAATAACAATAATTGGAAATAAATCATAACTTCTAGACTAGTAAGATTCTTCTTTAACCGATTTAAATAAAATAATATAACGCACTGAGGACCAATGCCATATTACCTACTACTTATAAGTAGGTAAAGTCAACTGCATAAGTAGCTGTACACTTTTGTACCTTGTCAAACTCAAAAACTGCCTATTCAAACATTGACAGTTGGTTATGTAGTAGTTTGACAAGGTACAAAAGTGTATAGCTACTTATGCAGCTGACCGTACACGTATGGCTTGAATGTCTTCAGTTGAATCGAATGACACATTAAAATAAAATGAAAAATGTCGTAAATGTACTAATAACACACACAATGTCATTCTTACACTCATTGAGTTTGAACAGAAAAAATGATTTTCCAATCGATTAGGTATTTGGAAAATCAATTTTGTAAATTATCTTGTGTTAAAAATAATACCTAACTGTGGCCTAACTTGTAAGGTTGTATGTTTTAGTGTGGAGATGCATGGCCCCTTAGGAAAAACGAAGTTTAAGAACTGCGCTAAAGTTAGTGCGCTTATTATGTTTGTAAATTATGCCTCTCGGCGAAGTAAATCTAAATTGAATCGCGTGGGGGTCAGATATCTGCGTGGCAGGCAGTACATATTTGTTATCAAAAGGATTTGCGCCTGTTATTATCAGGCTCTTTCATTTAAACCTTTAATAAAATAGGAGGAAAAAGTCGGCTCGTAAAATTACAGTAAAAGCTTAAATTATTCTCGTGTGATGAAAGATTTTATAGCTGGCTTACTCCTAACAGTTATTGCTGAGATGAAAGCACGGAAAAAAGTGTTTGGGTAATTAATAAATTATGGAAGTAAGACGACCGAATGGCGTAGTGGTTAGTGATCCTGACTACTGAGGCGAAAGTCCCGGGTTCGATTCCTGGTTGGGGCAGATATTTGTTTAAACACAGATATTTGTTCTCGGGTCTTAGATGTGCCCGTAAAATGGCAATAGGCCCGCCCCCTATTACATTGGGACTAACATAACACTGGCAAAAAGTAGGTGCAGCAATGCACTACTGCCTACATTAGTACAAGGTGTGAGTGTTTGTAAAGTAAGACACAAGCAAGCCACCCACTTTTCCCTGAATATTTATGCTAACGTGATAGGTCGCGAAATAATGATACTATTAGTTATTATTCTGTGGTACTTATTATGTTAAAAATTATGACATGATTACGTCTATGGCATCATAATGCATTCCAGAAAAGTCATGAGTTACATCTTGCTTGTTGTATAAAGTAACTAGGTACCTACTGTGCAATTGTGCATGTAGAATTAACTCGACTGGATTGCATCATCGAATCTGACGTAACTTGTATGGATCTGACAGACTTTTGGCAAGCGAGCGACGGATTGTCAATACGGTACCTTAAGGTAGTACGATAGCAGGTCTCAAGTTACCTTAATGCAGGTAGAACGGAGTAAGCAATAGTTGCTCTTAAGTATAAATAGAATATGTAAGAACGAAATATTCGCCTATTTCCTAAAGTAGTAATACTATACATACAGCATAATACAGTTGCAAAATATATTGTAAGACAGAAATAAAACGGGGCCATGCTAACATAGTTCGACGTTCTTTATGATAAACAAACTCATCCAAAATAACTGATAAATGTTTACGCATATTCATATAAACATAGCCATGAATTATGAAGTTTTACCATTACCATACCATTATGATTAAAATGCACTTTTATGATAGGGCCGATGGCTATGATTACATTTATATATTGTTATAAGTTACATTTATAAAAATGTTAATTTATACCTACTTACCTTATGCTTAATTAATTTCAGTAATATTTTAAGAGTATTAAAAACATTAAAAGAGAAACATAACAAAGATAACGTTGGAGGAAGGAAAATGTAAACGTTTTGCATCCAAATTATTTGAAATTATTTGTACGGATATCTACAATTTCATTAATGTTATTCTCCTATAGATATGTTTGCTTTACATTGCCACTTTAATGACAAAATCTCTTTCAAGTAGAGTTTTGAAATGAACATGTTATAGATATATATAGATATTTATTTATGTATGTATTGTATTATTACATATAAGGTCTAGGTATATAATTATTAATAGCTATGTAGGTTTAAAGTATTTATATATGTTCATAATATATTTAAGTATTATTGTATGTAGGTATTTACACATTGTTCATAGTAATTATGTTGTATTTTCTCTTGTCTTGTCACACGTTACCCCTTTCTTTATACTTTATATTTCCTTTCAATGTGGTTGTCTGGAAGAGATTACTTTTAGTAATAAGGCCGCCAATTGTACCATTTTTCTTTTCTATGTTTGTGATACTATTTCGTTTTGTGTGCAATAAAGTGTATTTTATCTTTATCTTTTATCTTTATGTTAGACAGGATTACAAACAGATATATTGATACCCGCCTTCTAATTTGTTACTTTGTTTCCGTAAAGGTTGGTTGCCTGTAAGAGGTTTTTCTTGGCGATAAGGCCGTCTATTGTGTTCTATGTATGTTTTTGTATGCCTGATTTAGGTTCTTTTCAATAAAGTAATATAAATACATTCCGATGGTTGAGATTGTCTCCGAGCATGCTTGAGCTCTTGGAGGTCATCGCGATCCGTCAGATAATCGCATTTGTCTCGTCAGATTCTCCCACAATAAGTGCGAGATAACAGTATGCCATTATTGTGTATTCACTGTGCGACGGTGGCACAGTAAACCAGCGAAGCGGCGCAGCTAATGAGCCATAGACACCGGCCATTTGAAGAAAAAATTTATTAATAATAGCCACCTTCATCATTATTATTAAGTTTATAGGTAAGTACTTTTACTATCCCGGGCTCAAGTGGCGGTTATGATAGCCAACCTACGATAGTAGAGTGCATCTATAAAGTTATGAAAACTGAAATGGATCCTATAACTAATTGTTAATCCGGTATTTATATTTAGGTACCTATAACCTTTTTGATATTAACAATCGATAGGTATTGCGTTTTTAACGTGTATTAACTTTAAGTAAATATCTAATTGAAAATAACAAAAAGTCTTTGCAAAACCGTACACTTTATTTTCATGACTTTATAGATGGGCTGTACCTACCATGAAGATGAAGGTTTTAATTTTTATGGTGAAATAGGTACACTGTTAACCGTTGATCAAAAATAGTAGAGGCTTGTTGAGGCTTGAATGTCTGTTTGTGTTCACAACGGATGACCTGATCAAATTTTCGGATTCTACCTACCTCGTAGACGCTCTGTAAGCCTCTTGTAAAATGACAGTTACCTACTGCTATAAATGCCCCCAGAGTAAACTAGTGGGGGACAAAACCACAACCAACCACGACCAACCAAATTTGATGTAATATAATGATGTAATTTGTACGAATCTGACAGTTGTTTGAAAGGTGAGCGACGCTGGTAAGCTTAGCATTGTTACGAGTAATTGACAATGTGTCGGTGGTGGTGTGCTAGCAGCAAGGAAACTCTTCCGGACAGTGGACAGTAGGTGTCACAGGTAATTAATTAAATTAAATTAAATTCTTTTATTTCAGATAACTTGATCCATATTCAGTACATGTCAAAAAATATTCAGTTATTTAAATCTATGCATCAAGTCAATGTATATTCAACTGCAACCGATCCTGAAACATTTTCTTCGAACGAAATGAGCAAAAGCGTGAAAGAGCGACGATGCAACGGGAATTTGTGTGATCAATAATATTGCCAGACGGACGGGAGCGGTCGAAGCCAGTGTAGGTGCAACCTCAGAATATGCACAAACTACCTACCTTATGCACATACCTAGATATTTGATGGTAGATATGACCCAAAAGTTATGTAGGTACTATATTTTATGATTTTGCAATTAATTAAAAATGCATAAATCTTAATAGGAACTTATTAATATGAGCGACCTTGGTTAAGCACTGAATTCAATGACAAACTTTGACTCCATGTCAAAGATCACGAATTTTCATACCATTAAATGTAATTTCCTTGGCCGTAAGTGAGAATGAAATCTGGAATGGCACCCACGAAAACAATTCGACTAAAGCGAACCCGGCATTGCCAGAACACACGGGAAGGGCTCAAAAATAATTAAGACCTCGCGATACACACATGAACCCGCCTAACCCACCGGCTATTAAACAAAATTAAACCTCATTGTCGTGGAAAAAAGCACCATATTCGTTTTAACACATCACTTAGCTCACTCCCGGGATCAGCCTAGTTAAAACACATTACGAATGACGTCATCACGGTGGAATAGCTCAGTTGTTTAAATTTGAATTAGGAATGGAAGGGGTACTCACGCGGAGATGCTTTTTGAGAGCGGCCAGCGTTCCATAGAAGCTTGATACTTCATGTTTTCGATCTGCTTTTTCAATGCCTCCTTATCCATGGCTGCGAGTATACTGGGGTCCATGGCGCAGAATCTGTGGTATAAAACACGCACACATGAGTCAAGAGTGTGTAGATGGCGCGGCTGCGTCTGTGTGCGTGAGGAAGGAAAGGGACAGGGCTAGTTGGATAGTCGTGGCGAAAAGTGCTAGAGTTTTTCGTGAAAATTGTAGGTAGATTCGAGTTTTCTATTACTGTTAAATCGATAACATTTGATTAAAAATATTATTTTGAATCAATTCGTCCAGTAGAGAAGGGTTTAAATCTCAAAAGGGCCAGCCGTTGTAGAAAAAAAACTTAACCTGAAATATTGTGAGCTGCATATTACTTATAGAATATCAAATTAGTCAATCCAAATCAAAAAACGCCGTGCGCCGTTAGTACGTTAAAGGTGCAAGGAAACCTGAATCCTCTCAGAATTACACCCTAACATAATTTTTGATTTCATTTTAATTTTCACCCTTATAATGCACTGCATTATGCAGCACTGGGTGGCCTTGCATGTTTAATTTAAGTTTCTATGTTGTTTTTACCTTGTTTTAGTCATTTAATATTGTTTTTGTTTTTATTTTTTATTTTATTTTATTTTATTTTACATTTAAGGAAAACTTACAGCTATTAATAGTTGGATAGCAATTGAAATGTATAGCTAAAAGCCAATTATCAGTTTTCACTGATACAAAACTTAATAATAAAGAGCACAAGATTGTACACTCATACTTAATTATGCTAACAATAACTTAACTTGATTCTGTTATTAGACTGAAATAGTAATTTAGTACACTACAATATGATTATAACTATCTAAATTTTAACTAATTAACTTAATTAATCAACAGTTAATATAGTGGTAGGTTGTACCTTACTAAATTAAAACAAGTCTAAATGTATACTTACCTACTAAACTCATACATAGAACTTATACATAAAACAATTATACAAAGCAACATGACACAAACAAAACATCATGATTTAAAGATAAGATAGCACTACTACTGCCGCTACGCCAAAGACGATACGAATTTGCGTATATAAGTGGCTTTAACCGTTTCTAAACTACTGCCAAATATATCGACCTCGTTTGAGTTGCAGAGACTGTTAATTGCATTACTTGTTCGTATAGAAAAGAAGTTTTGCCGGAAGTTAGTGCTGCAAGCGGGTATGTGGAGGGTTTTGAATTTTCTGGATGGTCTGGTTGGGACATTAAAGTTTACCATCTGAAGCAGCTCCGGACAATCTACGTAGCCTCTAATTATTTTAAAAAAGAAAATGACATCGGCTACTGTCCTACGGAGTTTAAGAGGAAGGAGATGGAGGCGTTCACAGCGGTGTTCGTAGTCGGTGTAGGGAATCTTAAATTTAAATCCGATGTAGCGTGTGAACTTCCTCTGTATCTTCTCCAGCCTATTAATATAAACCTCGTATTGAGGGTTCCAAATCTGACTGGCATATTCAAGATGACTTCGAACATACGCGCAGTACAGCAGCTTTACAGTCTTCATTGATTTGAAAGGCTTAGAGGCTCGCATGATAAAGCCAAGAGATTTGGACGCCTTACTAACAATATTGTCAATATGCTGGTCAAATAGCAATTTACTATCATAGGTACCTGTCTTACTAATATTTATATTTTAAGAAATTTATGTACTTAACTAACTTTTTATGGACTTACAGTCTGCAATAAATGATTTAATAATAATAATAATGATAGGATAATACTACACAGAACAATCATAATAAAATCTTTTGTGCTATTTTATCAATTTTCTGCTAGTATTAAAACTCCCTTATTAATAAAATACAAGGATATTCATTATTTTATCAGTGCACAATTAAATATTATCTCGATATAAGTTCGTGCATATAAATTAATTCAAATAACATTTAATTTTACACCTTTCTTTCCCCTAAACTCTCACCGTGACTGTACTTGCATACCCCTCTCTATTCCTCAACAGGGGGACCCTGCGCGTGTGTGTGTGTGCATTGCCTATGTGTGTGTGATGCGCGCGCACTACATTTTCAGTTTCTATGACAACCCTTAAAGCATACAAAAGTTGGCTACCGATCTTCAACTGATTTATAGAGCTACTTTATATCTTATAAATAGAGTCTTAAGAATGGTTTTAGTTTGCAAACAAAGGCGTAAAATTAATGAATTAAAGTGTAATGCCGTAAGTTCACATTTTATTCTTAGTTATTCTTTTATAATATAGTTCTGGCCGTATTGTCCTGTTTCTTTGCTCTTTGGAGGAAAAACACAGGACTATTGTTTAAAGGAAAATAATTTATTTCCAGGTTTCATTACGTATGCATGCAATTTTGTGATATTTATCCTCTATTGTCTTTTTTTTAATAAGAAAAAGTTTTCGTGGCTCTGTGTACTTATTTAGGTACTTACTATCCAAATAGGTACTTTCAGTTTGTAACTATGGCATACTTTACTTAAATACTTATTTGTCTTATCTATCTGTCTGTACTTATATAAAATACATTGCAAACACTATATAGTATTATATGAGAAGGTCCTATCGTGGGAGTGGTAGATAGGAAACACACAAACTCAGGGTATACAAACGTTCACTGTATTTCAAGGTTCTTCAGACACGTTATATGTAAGTGAGGCAGTCTTTGCTTACAACTAGGTAATAGTCGCGAAGGGGATGCAAGCGAGCGTGATCCAGCCGGGAATATGGTTTGGCGCCGACTGCCTGCGCGGGCTCCGCTGGCCAGTGGCGCGAGCGGGTGTGCGCGGGGGTGAAGAGTGAGCGCGCGGGACGCGGTATGCGCAGAGAAGCTGCGCGAGAAACGGTGAGGCGGCGTAGGACGCTAACATTTTGGCGCGCGATTGGATTTCGCGGTAAAACTTAGATAGTCATGTTACATCCTCCCCCTCTGATCCGAACTAAGCGCCCTCGCGTTCGGAGTAGCATACTGAGCAGCCCTGGTCCTCCCCCCAAACGGATCGTCGTCCTCGAGATCCTTGACTGTTGGACGGTGGGGTGGTCTGCACGGGCGTTCGTGATAAGCCTCCCCCCTGAACTAGGACAGGTCTGAGGTCGTGGTAGAGCCGAACCCGTGGGTCGTGTTTCCTCAAAGGGTTGGTATGAGGCCTGGCATCGCTGGCGTGGTTCGGTATGACTCGCCTGAACCACGTAGGAGTCTGCCGGTGATGTAAAATTTTAGGTGGATGAGTACCTACCTTTATGCCTGGCCTAATGTGGCCGGTAGTGGTACGAAGTCGGACTGCAGTCTCGAACTTGTACTGACGTGAGGGTGCGTCGCCGAACGTCCAAACTCCGTGTGCTAAGTTTAGCACTATGCCGGCGGTGATGATGGCGTCCCGCCCCAGCGTCGTGCGGGTGTTAGACTCCGGGAACACGAGGAATGAAACTTGAAAAGATCTGCCTCCTATACTTACCTGTGTTGCACCGATCAACGTTCGTTTCAGCTGTCTCGATCCGTCAGCCAGGTACACGGTGTGAGGAGTTTCTTCAAATTTCACCCCCTTGTTGCACATGATGCCGTATAGCATGTTACTCGCTATGCTATGTGTGGCACCTGTGTCGAGCACGGCTGCACCGAGCGCACCGCCAACTTTGATGTTGACCAGTGGGCGCGGGTCGTACTTACCTTGTATTTCGGCGGTTAAAAACTCGTGCTCGCTTCCACTGTTTACTGCATGACCCCGAGGACTCAAGGGAGGGTTACCGGGGGTCGATTCTACAGATACGCGCTTCTTTGTTCTACAGTAATCGACATGATGACCTAGTCTCCTACAGTATGCACAACGCGGCCGTAATCTGGTAGCGCCGTTCGGGCCAGAGGAGGAGGAGGGCGTTGGTATATTATATACTGGTAGGTATGTCTGTCTGTCAGTCAATCTATTGTGGCCTACGGAGGGGTTATTTACATTTATACAGGGCGCCGCACTTGGCGGGTTAAAACAATTATGGGTCGCGGCCGAAGGGTTATGATTTTTATGGGTATCAATCGAGGGGTTATTACTATAAAAATTGCACACCTCGCGACTCGCCTCTTCAACCGCCCTACATTTAACAATAAGCTCATCAACGCTTGAAGCACCTTCACGGGGAATGCGTTTTCTTAGATGGTAACTTAAAAGTCCATAAATTATGTCTAACTTAGTGTCTTCTAATAGCTCGTACGGAAGCTGTGCCAAAAGGGCGCGCACTCGCGATATGTACACATCAGACCGCACTTCATTTTGTTCACTCGAAAATATCGCGCGGAACACTTTGTAGGCCGGGAGTGGAGTGCCGTACATGGCGCGCAGGCGCTGCAGGGCCGCGGCCCAGCCGGCGACGGAGGCGCGCACGCCGCGCCACCACACGGCGGCGTCGCCCTCCAGCAGCATGGGCAGCCCGCGCAGCGCGTGCTCGTCCGACACGTTGGCGCACTCCTTGTACACCTGCACCGCGTCGATGAAGGCGTCCAGCTGGTCCGCGCTGCGGCCGGCTCCGTCGAATCTCGCCGTGCACTTGGCGAACGTCCCCGGCGGTGGCGTCTGGTAGTCAGACGCGGTCGCGCGCGCGGGGGGGCTCGTGCAGGTCCGGGGGTCGCTCGTCATCCTCTCCAAGAGGACGCGGTTGGTCTCGGCGGCCTTGGCGATGGTGTCCAGCAGCACGGAGAGCTGCGCCGCGGTCACGCAGGCGGGCGCGTCGGGCGTAGCGGCGGCCGCGGCGGGGGTAGCGCGCGCCGCGGGGGAGCCGCGCGCCGCGTGCTCGTAGGGCGCGCCGGGCGTGGCGGGAGGGTCGCGCACGGCGGTGGGGGCGCGCGCCGCGGGCACGCTGGGCGCGCCGGGGCGGGTCATCACCGTGGTCTCACCGGTGCGGCTGCGGTCGTCATCGTTGTCGAGGTTGCAACGCCACGCTCGTCCTCTCTTCGGTGCCATAGTTTTTCACGAAGACACTGGCGCACACTTACTATTCGTATCTCCACTAGTTGGGCGCCACTATGAGAACACTATGCACAACAGTGGGAGACTGTGAACACTTTGCACGATGTATAGGTAAGCGTGGTAGTCTTTTGCGTGAAAACAAATTTCCGAAGCGGCGCAAGAGCGAGCGTGATCCAGCCGGGAATATGGTTTGGCGCCGACTGCCTGCGCGGGCTCCGCTGGCCAGTGGCGCGAGCGGGTGTGCGCGGGGGTGAAGAGTGAGCGCGCGGGACGCGGTATGCGCAGAGAAGCTGCGCGAGAAACGGTGAGGCGGCGTAGGACGCTAACATTTTGGCGCGCGATTGGATTTCGCGGTAAAACTTAGATAGTCATGTTACAATTATCAATATTATCATATTTATACATAAAATATGATTTGATTCAAATTTTAAATATCAAAGTGATAAGTGACCTCCACTGTACATGTATAATATAGCAAAACGATTACTATGATTACCTGTCCAAGTACCTCAATAAGTACTAGACCTATTGTTTATTCGATAATTATTCTCCATTGAAATAAAACACCAGGTCAGAATTAATACCATCGACATCTTTTGTTGTGTTCACACCATCAATCTATGTCTAATGGGCTTTAGAAATATTATTTTTCAAAATATACTTACCTACGTTAAACTTATTGATGCACTTTTTTTCTATAAGTAAGTACATCCTAATCCTAATCCTAACTAATATTATAAATGCGAAAGTAACTTTGTCTGTGTGTCTGTCTGTCTGTCTGTCTGTTACTCTTTCACGCCAAAACTACTGAACGGATTTGAATGAAATTTGGTATACATACGGTCTAGACCCTGGGAAAGAACATAGGCTACTTTTTATCCCGGAATTCCCACGGGAAAACTTTTTAAGGCGAAGCGAAGCGCGCGGGAACTGCTAGTATTAAATAATACCTAACACGCTTGAGGAGTCGTGGTCTGGGATCTTCTTCCGGGGCACACCTGATGCAGAAGCCCTGGCTGTGCAGCGTGGTAACGTGCCAGTCTCATGGGTACCTTGGGTCGGGTGTGGCTCGGAGGGGTATTTTTGATTAGTTAGTTATAATATAGTTAGTAAGTATATTTGTATAATTATAGGTAATTAAGTATTATTTTTTTTTTGACGAAACTTCTAGTGGATATAATGCATGTTTGTGACTTCTATGTTTTTATGAATACCTAACATGAACTTCATTCATTAAAGCCTCGTAAGGTTCCGTTTGTACTCCACTGCGTGTTGTGCAAACACTACGCTAACTCCATTGAACTAATATTACCATTGGTTCAATGGCTAATTTTACCTACTCGTAAGTATTTGTAAGAATTAAGGACATCATCAGATCACTAGTAGGTAAGCCATAGCATGTCATAGCGATACCGCGTACGTTTGCACCCTTAGGGTAAGCGTCCACCTGTAGGCGTCATCATCAACAGCAACGGACGCATCGCATTTTAGTAGGTAAGTACCTATTATTTGTATAGAAATTCACACAAGTGCGTTCATCGGCATTTCAAACGCCGTTTCTCCATACGTTAAACGACAATCCGTTTGGGCCGATGCGTACGATATCAATAGAGTAGACCTCTAGCAAGTAGCAAGTCGAACAAAGTACAGTCGCCGCCATAATTCGGCTTCGCACTCTCGCACTCGAAGTTTTACTATAACACCGCCATCTAGTGGGGAACCAGCGAACTAGCTGCAGCGACGCTCGCGGACGCCAATGCAAAACCGCGACCGTGGTAATGAGACCGCGAATATGAACTTGGATTGTGTTCTGCATTTGAAATTTAAGCGCTGTTTGAGTTGTGTTGTTTGTGTGTGTGTGTGTGTGTGTGTGTGTGTGTGTGTGACGATCGCATTGTGCATTGGTTAGTGACTCGTCTGAATAGTCTCCTGAGGGTTTGATCCGGGGCTAGGTCAGATATTTTTTTTAAGTAGGTAGTAACTTAAGTAAAATATTATTTTCAATAACCACTCTCTTTTCCAGTATGGACATATAAACGTAAAACGGTTATTAATTACCGGATGAGTCCAAATATTTCAGTCTTGGTTCTCGCGGCGTCTGGGATGTTTCAAGCAAGTTCAAGCATCCACTTTTGTTTCTGATGACCTGTCAAGATTCAAGATACCGCCACACGAAGGCGACTTCAGCTTGACAAAAAACTAATGAGAGCTGCCAATCGGTGCGTTTAGTGCAGCAAGATTTTTTCAAATTCAAATTTCAAATTCAAAAATATTTTATTCATGTGAAGCTTACGACTAAGGTACATGCTTATGAGCCCCAAGCTAGAATGTAGCTTATGTGGGCAAACGCTCATATAAAGTTTCAATGTTATAAGTAATTTTAACAGTTAAATTATGTTATGTAGGTTTTAACTAAGATGTAGTTTAACACAGGTAAGTATGCATATGCCATGATATACAATCACATAGGTACTCTAAAAATAACACGGTATTCAGAAAAGTAATAAATTATAACGACTGAACAAAAAAATGTTTAAGTACTTTTTTTTTCTTATGGTTATTGAAAGGTTTAACATTTGAGACATCTGTTGGTAATTGGTTAAATAATTTAGGCACAAGATAATTTTTGGTTCTAGACCCATACACATTGTTGACGCGGGGTACCGAGAGCCGTCCCGCACGTCTTGCACTACGCTTACAGGTGAATTTTATTTTATATTTGTCCGACCAATATTCTTCTTTAATTATCTCTAAGTTAGCTTTTTTATCTGCGGGTATTATTTTAAATTTTCTATATAGGTGATCGTACTGTCCGTTACATTGTTTTCGTGTATTTTTATCCAATAATAGTTTTAAGAATCTAGTTTGTAAGTTAGTTATTCTATTTAGGTAGGTTTTAAATGTAGTACCGTACGTACCTACAGCATATGATATTATGGAGTCTACTAAAGCGTAGTACAAGCAGTGCAGGACAGATCTCGAAACCCAGCGTTTAAGTTGGTAGAATTTACATAATGTTAATCTAAGATAATCAACAATTTTGTTGATATGATAATTCCAATTAAATCTGTTATCTACGATGACTCCAAGGTACTTACAGGTAGGTACCTGTTCTAGTTGAGCGCACGAGCACGTAATACTATTTTTTAGACGATCGTGTAAACAGTCGTAGCTGTGTCCTTTTATTGATATTAATGAGTTCTTATCTGATCTGGTATAACTGGAGTGAATATGCATTATATTAGTTTTAGTTGCGTTTAACAGTATACCGTTATCATGCGCCCAGGCGGTAATGTTATTAAAGTCCTCTTGGAGTGCTGATTGAATTGTTCCTAGGTCCTTATCTGCGTACATGATACATGTGTCGTCCGCAAACATGAATATTTGACATTTTTTTACAACATTGACCATGCTGTTGACGTGCATTATGTAACACAATGGGCCGGTCACCGACCCCGTCGCTACTCCAAACCTGACGTCGCCGCACTCGCCAACATGCTCCGCTATTTTGACATGTACTTTACGGTTATTAAGATACTCTTTAAGGGTCAGCAATAGGTAATCGAGGGTTGGCATTGTCATAGAATTATGTAGTAAATGATGCTCTACAGCCTTGAAAAAAATCACACCGGTAGTCGAAGAGTCTAGCTAGGTGCTGAATCATTCGAATTTAAGTAAATGCTTATGGATAACTGTAAATTAAATTCAGAATATGACGAAAAACCACTCCCGTATTGTAACAACTGTGTCGTAATCATCAAGAATTTTCATATGATTCTTATCAAATTATAAAGTTAAAGGCTTGGACTAGGCGCTAAATACCTTGTTTTTTAATAAACATACACTTATTTTGTGTAAATTAATCCCAAACTTGAGCAATTTTTTCCCCTCAAATCTTCATACAAATATCTATGGCGGCTTTCTGTGTTATAAAATCATAAACACAAGTGACGTTTGACTCAGTTGGCCGCTGGCCTCCAAAGAAGGGTCACGTCGGTTTAGGCAGCACTGACAGCTCGCGATCTTATCGTGTACAGATACAAAATCACTGCACATTGGTTGTCATTGCACTTTTTCAACTTTTATGACACCAACATAATTTGATTTGAAATTGAGGAAGCATAATTCTTCCAGTATATTCAATACATTAAATTAAATTAGATAGTGTGCAATATTCTCGTGACATTACAGTCTCGTAAAGGTCTGATGAGGAGCAGGAATATAGCGAATGGATCTAAGTGATGACAATACCCACGAACATTAGGTTAGGGATCAAAAATACAGTCTCTTGGTGCTGGTTGAGGTATGGCCTCGTGAGGATCTGATGAGGGCAGTAACACGGTGGTGGCTCAATTTTATTTCATAGATGTTAATAGCTAAAAGCATCGAGTTTGGGCAGTTTGGGTATGTTTTTCAGAGAGAGAGAAAGAGATTTTATTTTTCCTCTGGATGTGTTAGGTTTACTGGGTTTACTAAGTTCATTCTGTTAATGGCATCAAGTTGTTATGTGTTCATAAGTAATAATTATTTATTAACAAAATGCTGTTGGTTCTCCACGAAAATGTAAAAATAAAAATAAAATAAATAAAAATAAATTCGTAACGTAAAATTGTCAATGACGGAATTTCTTCTATAGACAGTAGCCACAAAAAAAACAAACGATAGATAGCGTGACTTGAAGATAAAGATACATTTATTCGACACATAGACAGCAACAACAAAAAAAATACAGATTTAAAGAAAACAAACACATACTTATACAAAACAACAAAGAAAAAAAAGGATACACATCAAAATAACTGGAAAAAATATAAGCCCCAATTTACTTGTGTGGGACAGGGAGTACCATAATATTTTTTTTGGGTTACTCCCCATCTATGTGAAATATCAGCTTGATATCTTTACCCGTTTCTGAGAAAAAGGGCGGTGACAGACGGACAACAAAGAGATCCTATAACGGTTGCTTTTTTTCTTTTGACGTTAGAAACCCTAAAATTAATTAAAAATATTATGCTGCTACCAAAAAATATTACTTACTTACAGGTATTGAAAAAGCGGTATATACAAATTATAAACAAACAAAAAACCCGACTGCACGCTAAAAATATGAAAACAAGTCCCAATGTTAATGGAAAGTATCGTAGGCGGGGACCAGCAGAGGGTTCACCATTTAGCTGAATGTTACTTAGAAAACGGCCTTGAGTGGCGGTCAAGTTGGTCCCCGCCTGCGATACTTTCCATTAACATTGGGACTTGTTTTCATGTTTTTAGCGTACAGTCGGGTTTTTCGTTTGTTTATAATTGTATTTTTTTATTTGTAACTTTTTAGTTGTTTTTATTTTATGAAATTTTACGTCAGTAGTTCATGATCATTTTTTATTTCAATAATTTTGATGTTGTTATTTAAATACCTTCAATATGCATATTTTTATAATGTGAAAATCAAGCCCTTTCATTTGATACCTTACACGGCAAAGTTGAATTATTATTTTTTCGATCATCACGTTATGTCTTCTAGAGGGCGCTATGTACATTTTAATAGAACGTCACATAGCTTATAACCATCGCGCCATCAATACGCTTCTAACAATACCTCATACATCAAAATCTATCAAGCCGTTTAGGCTACAGGAGGGAACAAAGAAACAGACAAACATACATACATACAATCAAAAAACATTACCCTCCTCTTTCGGCAGTCCGGTAAAAAGGAGTAAGACAGGGGGTCATTCTGAACTTTTGCTCTACGAGTTTTGGAAATTAACTTTGTTGGACATGTGACTGTTTACCATGGAAAACGAATATTTTTTTTCGCGAATTTGCAAATCTCGTAGAACAAAAGTTGTTCAGAATGACCCCTTGAGTCATCCCCTTTTGGCTTAGTATAGCCCTTTTGCGACACTATGTATTTACTTTGCTTTGTCGTCGGGGTTCAGTTGGCTGGAGGATGCCCGAAACTTATTATCTACACTTTAATACTTGTAGTTACCTTTCTACAAGTAAATACCACATTTGTTTGAGAAAGCTAATCGGATTCCGAGTATAGAGTAAAGTGGCACCCCTATTAATTTCTACTCTTTCCTGGTGCCTACCAGTGTAAGTAAGAATTATACTTACTTACCCTAAAATCACCCAAAATGTACTTGAACATAATTGTCAATAAAGTTGGCGAGTAAAAGTTTATCGACCCACTGTGCAAACTTACATGTGTGCGTGTCACTGCGTGTGCTGTGAGAAGAGCATTGAAAACCCAAAATTGGCGCGGCACGTCACCCTGTACGGGCCCTTAAACCAATTATTTACGTTTCCTCTGATACCACAGCTATCCATCGATCTCAGTAGTATGTTGTGTTCTAAGGTGTCGAAGGCTTTTTTAAAGTCAATAAATATAACACCGACATGTTGTTTGTTATTTAAGGCCATATTTATTGCGTTAGAGAAATCCATTAACAATGATGATGTACTTTTGCCTTTTTGAAAGCCGTGTTGTGCGCGTGCGATGACGTCATGCTCCAGTAGAAAGGCAGAGATCTGGCCGGTTATTGCTTTTTCCACTATTTTGTTTAGGCATGATAAGATGGCTATCGGTCGGTAATTAGTAGTGTCTTTATGATCACCGTTTTTATATATGGGTCTTATTATGGATGTTTTTAAGGCCTGTGGATATTTCGATTGTTCAATGAATAGATTAATCATTTTGGCAATAACCGGGCTGATCTCAGCCTTAATTGACTTGAGGTCGATGGCACGGACGTTATCAATGCCGGGAGACTTATTATCACTTAAGTTTGCAATTATCCTTTCAACTTGTGACGCACTTACTTTTATGTATCTCATTGTTACATTTATATCTTTTAAATAGTCTTTTTTATCAAGTAAGTAATTTTTACAGATATGTTTGGATTTTATATTGATAATTTCTTCAGTAAAGGTATGCAAAAAGTTATTACAAATATCGGGCACATTTTGTTCTTTACCCATATAGGTCAATATGACGTCATCAAGTGATTTTTTCTCTTTTCCTAGCCATTTATTAACATGCTCCCAAATTTTCTTATAGTTAGTGCCTGCTTTCTTAATAAGTTCTTTTTTGTAGTTGTTTTTAGTCTTAAAAATAATTTTATGAGTTCTATTCCGCCATCTAGTAAAGTTAAGTCTATTTACCATATTGCTGGGGTCGTTCTTCCAGATTGAAAATAGTCTATTTTTATGTATAATCATATCAGATATTTCTTTAGTTAGCCAAGGACAAGTTAATCTTTTTTCATTTCTTGATAGATATGGTAGTAGCATATCGAATGCCTTCGACTTCAACTACCGTACCACTACCAACACTTAGGGTCACTTTTACCAAACGCTAAACGTATTTAAAATAGTATTTAAATCAATTTTTAAATACATTTTGTACTAACTGACAGACGTTTGACAGGCTACTAAATACGTTTAGCGTTTGGTGAAATTCCACCTTAGCAATTAACATTAGCATTAGTAGCATCCCCCGCCTGTCAAATCTGACATAACTTTAATCGATCTGACAGATGTTTGACAGGCGAGCGACGCTGCTTATGGATTGCATAGCTGTAAGGAATCATCGTATTCGATTTGCTGTGAATGGAAGTGAAGTATTTTTTCTGAACTGGTTCCAAAACTCTAGTTCCAAATATCTACAGGGTGTTGCAAAATTGTTATACTAAGTCGAAACCAAAAAAAAATCCATAGTAAAAGTCACGTGACCAACAAAGTTTCTATGGAAAATTAAAAAAAAAATTCGCGAATTTTCAAATTCTGATTTCAGTTTCGGGCTTAGATAAAACATGCTGCACATGTATGTTTCGGCTTAGTATACCCTTTTTGCAACACCCTGTATACTTCACCTGATGCGTAATATTGGTCAGCGCTGCAGCTGTTACAAACCACGTTTTTGGTAATCTAGAGTGATCTTCCATCTATGTGTGTGTGTACGATGTACCTATACATGTAGGTATGGTGTGTTTATATGTGGTTGTGTGAGAAACACTTCAAACTTTACGGTTGATTGTTTCGGTGCTGAAAGATAAAAGAAATACACCGGACAAGCAGACATACTTTACTGCGGTAGAATTTTATTAAGGGTCTTCAATATACTTAGGTACGTATAAATTCGGTGCAGTGAAAGTAGCCTCCTCAACTGACGCACAAACCTTACTTACGACTGTAATCCCCGAAGGGGTAGTCAGAGGTGACTCGCAAGCGAGTCACCCGCTTTTCGTTGTACACTGTACTCACGTGATAGGTCGCGAGCCGTATCGCCGTTTTTGAATGAGTACAATGCAAGTTGTCAGTGTCGGGTAAGTGGGCAACCCGAAGATGTTTTTAAGCTGCCCGAAGGCCTCTGACTAGGCTTAACGTCTGCTGCCGAAGCATCATCAACCGGGACCCACGGCTTAACGTGCCGTCCGAAGCACGGAAGCGTCCAAAAAAGAACCACTTGAAATCGGTCACCCATCCCATGGCTGACCGTGCCAGTTGTTGCTTAACCTCAGTGATTACTGAAGCCCGCTCGACTACGGACGCACAAACCTTTACAATAAGATTTTAGGTAAGCGTCCACCTTTCGGCACATACGCCACAGATGCATAGCATTCAGTACGAGTATTCTTTTCTTTGTAGAGAAATTCGTACAAAAGCGTCCACTTCACCGCCATTGCATGCAGACGCCGTTTCTTAAAAAATTTATGACAATCCGTTGGGTGTGATAGGGTGCTTAGGGCCACTTGCAGAAACATATTAAATCTAGATTTAGTGTCAAATCTCGATTTAAGAAACGTCAGTCCATATTAAATTTGACACTTAATCGAGATTTGTCACTAAATCTAGATATAATATGTTATGTATAATATATTTGCCCTTAGTGCTTACAGAGCATTTCCCGGATTTTTAAATGTCATGAGCGCTTTGGCATAATCAGGTTACCGGTACAGGTCGGTACTCGGTACTGGGAACCCGATTCTCTATGTAAGCACCCATACGTAAAATACCGATAGATGGACGATCACCTTTACGCGTCTCAAGCACCCTTACCTTACCCTTTGGTAAAGAGTAGTGACTGACAAATAGATTTCACTGACCTTCAGGTAACTCTCCTACGAAATAGATTTCAGGTCTGAAGACCGATGATGCAGATTTTCAGTGCCCTGCAATTGAAATAAGTAAAACATTATTATTGTGGAGTTACAAAGTATTTTTTTTAAATAACATATCTGCGTTAAAATAATATTAGGGCTTGGTTATGTTCAATATTTTCTCGCGAACTTTCATGAATCCTAGACTGGACTAGTTTAAGCTTGCTTTATATAAATTTTGCAATTTCGTTAAAAGAGGCTAGATCTAGAATATAGGTAAAAAAAAGAAGCATAGAGCTTCTGAATGACAGCAATCGATACCACACATTTAATATTTTTTAACTAACGACTGCTATCTTTAGTTATTGCAGACGAGATGAGTTTTCTACACCAGTGCAGCGATCACAGGATTCGATACTATTTTCGAATCTACACAAACATATGGAAAAAACAAATGTCACTTTTGGAACTGATAAATTTGCCTTACATTTTTGACAGTTGACGATAAGTAATGTTCTTTTTCCATATGTTTGTGTAGATTCAAAAATATTATCGAATCCTGTGATCGCTGTACTGAAACTAAGCGACGTAACTACGAATGAAGAATTTACGATGGTAAAGTACATGATTCATGATTATGTCAATTGCTTTCTAACGATGTAAATCCTTGAGGTCAAATGTCAATCAAATTTAATCTTCAATGATAGATTGATACGTTCATATAGGTACCTAGGATAGTTGATAGTTAAGATTGATAATATTAAATTATCAAGTGCCCTACCAGTTATACTACCGTGCAAAAAACAGGAAAAATAAAAAAATCGATTTTGCTATTATTGTACTTACGAAAACGGTTCAAAATCCTCAACACAGGCTCCTATTCACAAAATATCGTTCAGAAACGAAAAAAAACTTAAAGACTCCAGTAGACACAATGCGACACTTCACGGGGCATCAGAGGCCGAAGACTAATTTCATTATGGCTAATTTGATTACCACAATAATCCGACTGTTGTCCTCCACACACACAACTACAACTTCCCAGTATCTGGACGCACGCACACAGTCTCAGCAAAACCACACGTCCTACTTTTTATATTATCCTTTTTGCTCAACAAGTGTCCTGACCGCGGAAAAGAAAAAAGAAAAAATATTTTTTTCGTTCGAATTTTCCCGCTCTATTCCACCAGCCAGTTTTTTTTTCGGACAGGTAAAGACAATCGCGTGGTAATGCTTAATGAAAAACCAACCGTTCGTATAGAATGCTTGTCGTGTAATACTACTGTAGGCGATACTAGGCCACTCTACGCTCTAATTGAGTAAGAATGTACATATTCACGGGGAAAAATATATTCTTTTTTTTTCAACTGATAACTAACTACATGACTGTAATGGCGCTAGATGTACTGTTAATGCATTAATTGTGTAAGTTTAATTTGATGTCATAACACTGTTTTATCAGTATTTAAGTTGATCGTTATCATACCATAAACCTATAGTGTCAATAATTTTACATACTGGCTACTTACAAGTTTTTTTTACTACCTACGTTTTATTGGCAAAAATATGAAAAGGGGGTTTATTTATTTATTTATTTTATTTTTATAGGAAAACTAAACTATATAACAAGAATACATTAATTAAGATAAGTATAGAAGCTATCTCTACCATGGAAGTGATAAGTATTAAATATATATAATATATGTATTTCCATATTCACTAAAGTATTATAGGAAATACCTACTTTATTTATAGTTCTCACTACAAATATAAATATGCATCTACACCTCCTAGTAGGTACATAATATATTATAAAAAATAAACACACAATTTTAAAGAACGCGCACGCAAAGTCTAAACAAAAAAAAAAACAAAAAGTCCCTTGAGGAAAACAGTAGGCTTACCGATTACCTAAAAACACAGCCGATTGTCGGAATTTTCGTTCCAAATTCGAAAATCCTTGAAAAAAACATGAATTGTCACTTACGTCCGTATCCCTGGCGCCTGTGGACAGACAGGGGTTGCTGCACACATGTAAATGTTGATTCACTCACACCAACCCACTCGTATACCTGCATTGGTTGCATATTGGCCGTTTAGTAGAAGAGATTGGTTCCATTGTTCCACAGGCGACGTTTGTGCGACGGCCTAAAATTAAATTTGGTAACTACAAGGTTTAACGGGTTAATCTTCCCAGCTAACACTAGCTGTAAGGTATACAGAGAGTCTTTTCTTCTCCTTAAAAGCGGTCCCCCTCATCTCGCCTAATCTTTATTGCTCAAAACTCGATTCGCATAACTCGTATGGTCTAAACTTTATTTGCCGAATCATCACTTTGCCTAGACTTATGTGGCATAAGACTCGTTTCGTCTCAACTCTTTTGGCACAATCTTGAAACACCTAAGTCTCGTTTGCTAAAATTTATCTTCGTCTATACCTTTGTATAATCTTGTTTATTCTAATATTATCTTATTAAATGATATAATGAAGTATGTAGTAAATGTAAAAATTGTGGTATTTTCTCCTACATACCGAAAAACACGATATTGAATTATTAAAAAATCGAATTACAATCGCCATTAAACCCCATGGGATCGAAACCTAAAGATAGGTGCGACGACGAGCAAAGCGAGGAGGAGCGTGTTAGGTGCACATGTTCGTCAAAACCAAAGCGGAGCGCAGCGAAGCGGAGCGGAGCGTTTTCCACACAGCGGAAACAATACAAAGCACCAGTTTGCGTTATGTAGAGCGTCGCTCCGTCAAAGTTAAAGCCAAACGAATATGATTACTTTGTAAAACCTATGCCATAGCATTATTAGGCTATTCAAGATTTGGCCACACTATTATTAGGCTAAACAAGATTATGCGAAATAACTTTTTACTAAACGAGATTTATGCTATACAATTTTCGGCGAAACGAGACTTTGACCAAACGTTACTATGCAATACGAGATTAGGCAAATAAATCTTAGGCGTAAAAAGGTAGAACCCCTTAAAAGATCTAAACATTTACGTTATTAGTTGGTAATAAAAATATTCCTATGCGCTTAAAATTTACTTTGATATTGAAGACGGCGTCATTAAGCTAGTATTTTACGCTGTGGGATATCTCTATGTAACATTGCAGATATTTCTGATTACACATAAATAAGCAATGTGTTATTTATTACGAATCATCTGAGAAAACTCCGTTGGGACACAAGTTAATGAGGTAGGTACGTAAGATAGATAGTTAAATAGCTTTTTATACATTCACCAAGCCCGCGTTGTTCTATGTTTTTACAGGCAAAAGTAACGTAACTACGAAAAATTTATATAAAGAAATGTTCAAATATGAACAAGCATTTTTGGACGAGTTTTACCATAAGTCATAGAACCAATGTGGTTCAGATTGACTCCTTGAGTCACTCCCTCTCCATTGGTCCACTATTTACAGGATACCCTGTAGACGTGATTCGTATCATGATCAGCCAATAATCATCCACTGCTGGAAATAGACCTTTCCCAAGGAGCGCGGCAACACTCGGTCCTCAGCCTTGTTCATCCAACCACTACCGGCTACCCGCCTAAGGTCGTCAGTCCAGGAGGGCGTCCCACGCTGCGTTCGTATAACATCCATAAAATACTTACTCATTTAAAATTACCATTCAAGGAAAGACAATGGAAACAGAATCACAGTCCCATGTTGCCAGCCGAGTTTCTATAGAGAATAATACGAGTGTTTTGTGTAGGCACCTAGCTCCGTAAGTGACAAAGCGCGTTCCAAGTGACAGTTGCGGACATCATGTGTGTTTGTTGGTCACACTTTTACACAATGTCCCGTGAGGAATTGACTTTGGAATTCGAAATAGCTGCTATAATCTACTGAAACGGTGTACTGATTGGGAAACAAATCGTCTTATCCAAAAACTAATAACGTTAAGTAGATCTTCAGCGTTGTCAAATACCTTTTGCAGGATATTATTTCAAGTGAATAACGTGAGATTACGGGTAGTGTTTTCTATAAAGCAGTGATAGAGAGACAACTATAAAAAACCGTGGACTGCAAACTTAAACTGGAATTTTAAAAACTCTATAAATATGAATTTAGCATAGGTACCCATATTTCTTGGATCACGAATAGAAAATGTACCGTGGGACGCCCATTGACGTGACCTTGGTCATTCTATATGATAAAAAAATTGTTTCTGAGCGCTGCAGCGCGAGCCACAACTATCCTCGACGGTCGAATGGCGTAGTGGTTAGTGGCCCTGACTGCTATGCCGAAGGTCCCGGGTTCGATTCCCGGCTGGGGCAGATATTTGTACTCGGGTCTTGGGTGTTGATATTTATATTTAGTATGTATCTATCTATGTATTTGTGTAGATATATCAGCTGTTCGACACCCATAACACAGGTTCTGCCTAGCTTGGGGTCGGATGGCCGTGTGTGAGATGTCCCCACATATTTATTATTATTATTTATTATTATCCTGTACCAATTGCACGACAGCTCTCGTTCGTTCCTTTTTACATCAGTATAGCGTAACCCTCACACATGTCTGTCCATCATTTCGTTTGTGCATTCGCTAGTAGACAGAAACAATTGGATGGCTTTAACGATGTTTTCGCAGCGGAAACGTAAACAAAACGTAAAAACTGCCATATTGTTAACAACCCGTGCACTTTGATGTCGCTTCTGTTACTACGCTTGTTATATCCACCTTGTTTATAGAATAATATTGTATTAAGTAATCAAGTTGAATGCAACTATAAATAATTAATAAAATTATTATCACACTTCTATAGGTACTTCAGCTCTGTACACACCCGAAAGAGTTGCATTTTTGCATATTAATCACATAATTGTAAAAATCAATAATGTAACTGCTCTAATTAATTAAGGGTCGGGCCTGTTGTTCCTTAATACAGGTTTTGTGTAAACCTATCTAGGACGACGGATCCTTAATCAGCTTATGTACATTTTTTAAATAATTCTTACATTAACCATAGTTGTTTTAATTAAGTTAAAATAAACTAACAAACTATTTAACTACCTGATTGTGCACGTACTTAAAACTGTACTATAAAGAATTCAATAAATAAAATTATTATTATTATGTTGTGTCGTTACCGTCTCGGGACCATGGGGTCCCGGGCATTTGGAAGGCTTGCATGGGGCCGAAGCCAACATGTAGAGGCCCGTTTGACAACATTAAATTAAATGGGCCCCCCAAAACAGTCGCTAGCACATTACAGTGACGTAGCAACAAGGGGGCAACATGGCATGAGGTGCTGAGGATGGAAAGGTATACCAAGGCTCTCAGAGCAATCGCGGATGCCGGTCAAGACCCCTACAAGCACTTACTGGATATACTTCCTTCCTCTGAGCAAAAAGCTCTAGCGGTACACCACTCAAGCCAGCCAATGAAGGCAAGCAAGAGGTGGGAGATCCTGTTCCTCGTCAGTGTTCACTCTGGACAACCAATAAATGCAAGCCAGAGATGAGGAACAGGGGTTCTCCCCGGCATCGGGTGGGTGGGGTCGCAAAATTAACCAATATTAACCAAACGGCCGCTCTTATAATATACCTACACTCACGAGCAATGAAATAGTACCACTTACAAAAAGTTGACACCAGATGCCCAATTTATCAAATACCTTTAATTTAGAATTTGATCTGAATTGATTTGAAATAGATGATAATTTATAAAAACCTTTAATTTAGAATTTGATCAAAATATTTAAGTTTTTAGTTGGTAATATTCTGATGTCCTGTTTCTAAATGTAAACTTCCGTTTAGTTCTTTCCCGTTTAGGAGTAATTTGGTGCTATCCTCACTGGAACTTTAACATTGCTCTCGGGTGTATTTTGAAATTGAAAACCGCACGTCATTATTCCGCCGTCATATCGCACGGGGCAGGTTCATTAATTTCTCGTCTCCGTAACTACAATCAGGAGATCTCGGGCGACAGATCTCATCCTAACTGTCAACCCTGGCAGGCTGGCAATAATTGTAGTCTTCGCGAGGGTTCCCTACAATGGAACAGACACGTCGCATAGGCGTGGAATATTCATACGCTTTTGGCCGACCGGATTGGGCCCTGGTTTTTAAGGTAGCTAAGTGCCAATTTCTCCATTGTCGGTTTTCTAACCGACAGGGATTGATTTATAAATTCCATTTAAAATTCATGGCAGATGTGTCAAAAGTTAACCACTACTCCCTGGTTATGCTCTAACCGAGAATGGAGAAATTGGCACTAGGTATAGTCTAGTTTTAACAGACGAGTACCGAAAGTTTTTTACTGGTCCACATCATGCATGTAATTTATTAAGTACTGCTTTGCTATTGGTTCTAACATTGCCCCGTATCACTCTGTCAATATGCAAGAGTACTCGTTTTTCGAATCGTTTGTTAAAAAAAATAGACTATAATAGGTAAAGAGGTCGGATATCCGATGTGAATCTTTCCGTAATCTAAAATAGTTACATCGACGTTTGAATACCTACTCGCGCCTGTTCCTCTTCGCAAGAGTCTTTCCGTGAAGGAAAGCAGTGAGTGATTTCGACCTTTATGTAGGTAGTAGGTACGGTCAGCTGCATAAGATGCTATACATTTCTGTACCTTGTCAAACTGACGAACCGTCAATGTTTCAAGGAATTGATATGCGGTTTCAGATTTACAAGGTACAAAAGTGTATAGCTACTTATGCAGCTGACTGTACATACCCACAAAATTATCAATGCAATTACCTTCATCACCCTAAAAGTTTTTCGATAAAGTAAGGGGCTCCCCCGGGCATTCGTAGCAGGGCCACATGAAATATGATGTCTAATGCATGTTATAAAGTTGCTCCCTAATTGCGGCCAGCCTGAAAGCTTTCCCGAGTAAATTGTGTACGTAATTGACGAAACTTTATTGCGAAAACTGAATTAACGAAATGTAATTACTAGAGGAAGACCGATTAAATTATAACTTGTCACGGTTTTTGGTAACACAGGCTGTTTTTTTAATCGAAATTTAATTATAATTACCAAGGTATTAAATCTAAGACCGATAAAATTAACAATTAATTAAATTTACAATTTTTTTATTGCTTTTTACTGTATCTCTTGTCCGTAGAATGAAGCCGAATTCATAGATCAAAGAATATTTCGCACATTTACCAAGAACAAAAGTTGCTTACAATGACGATTTGTCTCACCTCCTACTGGCATGATGGTGACTATAGGGAAACCCTATATCTATAAACTTTTAAAATTAAATAAGGGCCCAACCAGACATCCGTGTTAGTATAAAGGCTCTCTAATTTCGCGCGTAGCGATCGATAGAATAGAATAGAATAGAATACTACTTTATTGACTTAAAAATAATTTACATAAATAACAATTTACAATATAACGCAATAGGCGGCCTTATCGCTAAAAGCGATCTCTTCCAGGCAACCTTTGGGTGGAGGAGAGACTTAAACTATAAATGAGGAAGGTGTACAAAGTGTAGTAAACATTCATGTTTAATAATAAATACTTAAATACATACATACATAATTTAATCAAAGTTATATAGATTTATATAATATAGGTAGGTACTATTGCAAGATGGAGGAAAGATAATGTTCTTTTACCTGTTTTTTGAAACCTATAGCTGTCTTCGCAAAACGGATATTTACAGGTAATGCATTCCACAGTCTTATAGCTGTCACAGTAAATGAGTTACTGTAAAACTCAGTAGTATGCGATGGGAAATCTAATAAACGCATTTGTGAGGATCTCATCGGTCTGTTGTCGATCGTCATAGGGCGACGTTAAGAAGGTTGATTGAAGATTGAACGGTGACAGCTCGAGTGCTCGAGTATCTGAAATTATGTCCTTGAAGCTTTCAGCTCCTCTGAGGAGGTACGTAAGTAGCTATCTATACACATAAGTGCCATGTCGTTTAGGGTGAGTTTTGTGACGCATTTAAAAAACGACTAAATTATCTGAGATGTCCACGTGAAACGGAAGCTGATTACAACGACACATAGAACAACGCGGACTCGGGTGTACCCTCGGGAAGCGTCATAGCGATCTTTGTTGGTACAAAAAAGTCTGCCAAATTTTTCGGGGGGAAATTTTATCGTTTACCTTGATAATGTCTCATGGGACATTGTAACATGTTGACATGTCATTATGAGATTTAATACCTAGCAATAAGGGTTATATGAAGAGACATTTAATTATGAACACAGTGTCGTCATTCTTTCTCGCCATGGATGTAACAATTATCGATAAGCGTTATCGATGAATTCCAGATCATGTGTTGAAAATAATAATTTTAATATTAATTAAATCATGAATTATTAACATATGAAGCATCTATTTGTATAACTAATCTTTTATATTTTTTTCTTAAAATATAGAATGTACCTAGATGAAATGCTTCCAAAAAAGTTAAACCTATGATTTACTTGTGAAACTAAAAAAAAAAATCTATACTTACGACTAAAATTGTTTTTTTGCTCCATAGAAAGTTGGTTGGATTTTTACATCTTGAATCCTGAAAGTGATGACCAAAAAATGTTCAAAATGACCCTCTAGTTAACTTCAACAAGGCTTACGTTCACCACTTTTGTAATATCTCGAATATCAGAGCAATTTTATGAAAAATAAAATAAACTATTTGTAAGTGTAACCTCCTTTAATTGTGACCTTTACTACCCCGGCAGAGGGGAACGTCTGCCTATTTGGTCTCCAGACCATTCATACTCAATGCAACGACATAATTAACTAAATATTTGTAGTCTTTCTGAAAAGTTTTAGTTTTAACTTTTATTTACTCTCAAATATAATTTATCAATTGTGTTAGTACTTACTTAAATCTAGCTTCTGTTTCCTACAAAGACCTACACACCATTAACATAATCTGACGCTTTCGGATTTTCGCGCCATTTCGCTAAGCCGCCATTTTGTGTCAGTCCGCCATCTTGTAATCAGCCGGACAGCTGACGGACGCGCGGCGGAATGAAATCTATTAGCAGAGCAGTCGAGGGATGCTGCATCTAATTGGTTTAGAAAATGCCTTTAAAAGCTTCGGTGAAATGTGGCCTCATCTTTCCCTGTTTTCTAGACTTTGAGTTTCCGGGCTTTTAGACTTAGCTAGATTAATATTGGAAGAATTCTAATGAATTGAGGTATTTAGGGTCATAGATCCTAGAGATTACCCGTCGGTATTTTATAACTACTAATTTGACTGTGATGAATTTATAGATAGACTGTAAGCTGAAAAAGAAAAAGTTTTATGTAGGTACAAATATGTAGGACATCTACTTACGTTTCTGTAGGTATATAAGATAGGTAACATCTGTCTAAGGGTAAATGTAAAAAGATTCAGGTAGGAATTCACTTTACCTTACTGAAGGTCCAATAGACACTGGTTGAGCTACACTTGATTAAAAACACGCCCTTCCGTACGGGAGGTTCTATAAAGGTGCTAAAGTACCTAAACTATATAGCTTTAGACCGTCAGTAAAAAACGTGGTAAAAGTTTTACAAAATTATGTAAGTGTTTTAGCTTATTGCGTCAGTGACATTTGAAAAACACCAATGTTTTTATCAAAGTTTAAAGATTTATATCGTTATTGTTTATCGTTAAATATCCGAGGATAAGTAGGTAGGATATATTATTTTTATACTTACCACAATTTTGATTTTGTGAAGAGAATGACTTCGAAAATAATGCATGAATTCTAGCACTATGAGTATTGATTTCAGGTATAGCAAGCCTATCCCCAACCGCTACAATTGAATCTCGGTTAAAAATCACTGGGCCTTACCCGTTTACCACAAAAACTGAAGGCAGGCAGTGTTTAACATTATGTTTAGCAAACGCCTGAAAAATCTATCAAATATTGTTTTCAAACACTTGTTAATTAAGTTTATTGTAGTAATATAGACTGGGTCCACTGTAGAACATCCCCTGACACACAGGGGTGTTCTGTTTAATGAACGTTTATTCATAAGCCGCGTCGGGAGCTCAGCTTGCCAGACTTATGTATTGATTTCCCACTTCCATGCACGTAGGAAGAACAAAACGGATACACAGGGGTTATCGCGAAATCAAAACGAAGTAGCATTAACGACTCATCATGTGAACCCCAACACAAGCAAGCTTGTGCTGAGAGAGTTGTCGGGTAAGAGGGCAAACCGACTGTCAGATGTTTTCAAGCTGCCCGAAGGCCTCTGACTAGGCTTAACGACGAAGTTATTATAACGAAGTTATTAATGTCAAATTCAATACATTTTGAATCTGAAAATCGTTGACCAAACCAGTTTGCCAGGTTTTTCACACTTCTTCTCCTTGGCGTATCGCTGAAAACTTCGAAGTTGATAATTATCATCATAGTGAAAGTAAATAAATAACATAAATATGTGGGGACATCTCACACATGTCCATTATGTTCCAAGTAATTAATCTCATTATCAAGATCTTACCAAGTATATAATTCTTTATAAGTTATTTTCAACATGACCAAAAAGTGATAACACTTCTTCCGTTACTTTTCCTAGGTACATGTTACAGTGAAACCTGGTTAAGTGGGACCTGGATAAGTGAGAAACCTCCATAGCTGGAACTCGTGCTGAGGTCCCAACACTGTACTAGCTAATGTTTAGAACTGAGTGTAAGTTCATTTGTGTCTAGCATTCTCGCAGGATTTTAGGAGCGCAATACAAACATTGAGTAAAATTTTGCTTATTTCACAGTTTTATTTAAGTATACTTACTATGTACTCGTATAATGAAACTTCATAGGCTTTATCCCATGGGAATGGCAAACGGGTAGATAATAATTTAAGAATTAAATCCACTATCTCTTGTACTTAAGGTGACTGGTACCAAATATTTAAACGAATTTAAATCAATTACGATACTTGATCAGACGATCACTGAAGCTAGCTCGACTATACATATACGCTTCTTAAATTAATTAATCAATAGAATTGAATAATACTATAAATTTAAGCGCTGTTCGCATATAAAAGGTAGTCTGTTGTATGAATTAAATAGCAATTTACTGCCCATCCCTGTTTGCAAGATATAAATGGGTATGACATTATTGCCATCAAGTTAATAGACGTCGATAGAGAGATATTTGGGTGTCCAACAAGCCATTAGATCGCGCCATTAAATTTCGTTTAGCGACCTTCCGATCACATCTTAAATTACAAGTTGTGGGTCGACTAGCTATACTAATTTTGATGGCATTCTTAAAATTAATTTGTTATGCCAAAGTATTAACTAGACGGCGGACTGGTGTAGTGGTTAATGACCCTGCCTGCTAAGCCGAAGGTCCCGGTTCGATTCCCGGCTGGGACAGATATTTGTTTAAAGACAGATATTTGTACTCGGGTCTTGGGTTGATTGATTTATATTTAATATGTATCTACGAGTATCTATGTATTTGTGTCCTATATAACTGCTGTCCGATACCCATAACACAGGCTCTGTCTAGCTTGGGGTCGGATGGCCGTGTGTGAGATGTCCCCACATATTTATTTATTAACTTTTTTCATACTAAACATATAAACTCATTTTAAACATTAAACATGAAAATATGTAATTTGCAAGCGCCTCTTAATCAAACCTTTTTTACTTATAAAACCGTACTATGTAAAAAAACTGGTATTTTCAGTGCTTTAAAGAGGTCCTTTGGGTGTGTTATACGAAATACACATTACACGACCAAACAAAACCCGCACCTGCATGTATTCTCATGGATGATTTTGTTGTTTTACTACTTTCATCTTAAGGGTGTCTTGCACAACAAAATTTATCAAAATTAAATAGTTTGCCTCTTGCTCTGACGGTATAAGGTCATAGATTTAATTTTGATTAACTTTGTTGTGCAAGAAACCCAAAAAATATCCTTCCACCCAAAGGTTGTCTTAAAAAATAACATTTACGAAGTAATTACGTCAATTTCAATATAGGTACATTTCGAGTTCGAAAATTTTGACTAAACAAGTTTGCGATAAATGCACTGGTCGGTTAACTCGGCGCCGTTGTAATTTCACGGCAGCTAGTTTCAGACTCACTTCCCGTTTCAGGTGTTTACGTATATTTTCAGTCCTGTGAACATTATTGCTGAAGGTATACTACATAATATATATGTCTATGTAATTAGTATTTTGAGCTATAAATGTGTAAATTCTCGAACTGAAACAAACATATAGCTATTCATTCTTTATTATAACTTAAAATAAAGTGTATTTTTACGCAACGAAACTCTCAACGTGATAACAACTGTCAAACATAGAACAACGCGGACTCGGGTGGTGTACTGTCTAAACAAAATGTTATTTCTTCTTTTTAGCGCTCTTTTTTGTCGATGCATCCTTCTTGCTGCTGGCTTTTGGTGAACCGTTTTTTTTCGCGCTGCCTTGCTTCGATGGAGGAGCTTTCGTAGCTCCCAGAGCTTTTGCCTGAACTTCTCTCGCCTCGTCTCTTGCGATGAAGGCTGCTTCCAGGGATGGCTTCCAGGCTGCACCTGGAAACGTATAATAAAGTTAATAAGCTATACACGACATTGATTTACAAAATATGAAACTCATGGGGAGCTAAACTGACTTACTCCATATTACCTAACCATATTTTATTCCTATCAAGATGGAGTGTCAGTTCAAAAGAAACGTAATATTCTTTGATGAAGTGTAATTGTGTAGTAGCCATTCATATTTTCCGACTCAATAGAATAGTGTTCAAAGGTGAATAAAAAGTACCAACAAGATGGTGTGTCACATACAAAATCAAAGCAAAAAAATGTCCGCATTTGGATTACTGTCAAACCGTTTTATATTCATCATCATCACGACCCATTATGTCCTGCTGGGGCCCGGGTCTCCTTCCAATGAAGGAAGGGTTTTAGGCCTAGTGCGGGTCGGTGGACCCCAACGCAAGCAAACTTGTGCTTGTCGGGTAAATGGGCAACCCGACTGTCAGATGTTTCCAAGCCGCCCGAAGGCCTCTGACTAGGCTTAACGACTGCTGCCGAAGCAGCAACCGGACCCACGGCTTAACGTGCCGTCCGAAGCACGGAAGCGTCCAGAAAAGAACCACTTGAAATCGGTCACCCCATCCAATGACTGACCGTGCCAGTTGTTGCTTAACCTTAGTGATCAGTCATTTACATTCATAATAAAAACCATTGTACCAATGAATAAAGTTAAAAATCTTCTAAGGTAAAAGTGGGTTGTTATTTGTCGAGTTTTTTTTGCACTGACACTCCATCTAGTTCGTAGTAATTGCCTAAACCATATCACATGATTAAAATAATGTAGTAGGTACCAATCTGCATGTTGTCCACGTGGCGAGCGCGCCTCTGCTGCCCGGCCAGCACGTGCCTCTGGTTGTACTCCTCAAAGGCTTGTGCGCGGCTTTCATCGTAGTCTCTCTCCTCTTGGCGAGCTTCTGCAAGTTGCTCTGCCTCATCAGCGTCGATGTATCTTCTGAAATTGTTTTTAGTATGAGGGCCTGTTACAGTGTGTTAATAATGGCTACCTACGGGATAAAAGACATGCTGTATTTCTCTGCTGTTGCTATACTGGTTCGTTATAATCGTTATCGACGTCGATAGGGAACCCGTGAAGCAGCCGCTGCAATTATGTTTTAGACAATAATATCATGTATTTTATAATATAGATAAGATAGGTATTGTGAAAAAGGCCCTAAATATGTATACTTATAAAATATATATGAATATAACGTCAAAGGAGAGATTATAATAAGAGACGTTATAATAAGTAGATGTGGTCTGAAATGTCAATATTATTTGGGTATCTCTCAATATTATTTATCTATTTTAATACGCCAGGCCAAGTTTGTAACTCAGTCTAGCTGAAACAGCGAACGCCTGGTTGAAGGTGGTACTCCCCCCTGACAGAGAGAAAAAATAAAAATAAATTATAATTTTTACATTACTTACGGTTCTTCTTCTTTCAATGGTTTGACGCATTCGTCCAAGAAATCCATAGGTATTAGCTCATCCAATAACTGTGGAGGTATATTTCGATATACCGGCTCTGTCTCTACAGCTATTTCTTCATTTTCACGTTCCTCCATTTCTAAAAACAATCATTTTGTGTCATGACATGTTTACGGTGGACGAGTTACTCGATTATACACTCACAAGCAATGAAAAAGTTAAAGTTCCGGCATTGTCGTTCCATATTTTCTTTCTTTCTTTCTTATTGTGGGGGAGACATTTATAATACACTAGCAAGCAATGAAAACTTCCACTTATAAAATGCCTACATTTTATTAACCAAATTTATGTTTTGTCGGTAATATTCTAATGTGCTGTTAAAATTAATGTAGGTACTTCAATATTGCAATATCTTTTCCGTTCGGGGACTAATTTGATGCTATTGTCACTGGAACTTTTTCCTTGCTCATGAGTGTAATATGTCCAGCATTGACGATGTTTGGATTACTATGACAATTCATTTAGGGCTAACGTTTTAATAAATTGGCATTGTACTAATCATTCACCTATTGGAACCTCCTGTATTGTTGCATCAACTGGTCGCTCAGAGCTGCGTGTTGGTTCAGGCGGCATGTTCTGCAAAACAAAAATGATATATTTTTTTTATAATAATATCATTTTTTAAACACAGATATTTGTTCTCGGGTCTTGGATGTGCCCGTAAAATGGCAATAGGCCCGCCCCCTATTACATTGGGACTAACATAACACTCTGGCGAAAAGTGGGTGCAGCAATGCACCTCTGCCTACCCCGCAAGGGAGTACATTAGTACAAGGCGTGAGTGCGTGCTTTTTTTTTTTTTTTTAATATCATTCCTTATAAAAAAACATTCAAATACAAATACAAATATTTTTATTGAATCGAACAAAATATTGGAAAAAGCTGGTAAATCGTTATGACGGTTCAAAGTACGAAATTTAATGTTTTATGAAATAGTTAGTGTAGAGTAGGCACCTATACATACAATATTTTATTCAACAATAAAAAACGTACGCTGTCTGGTATGCCTTGCAGACTCTCATGTGGTTCTGGTGGAGGATCAGTAAGCACATTTTCTTTTAGGAAATCTTCTCTGGAAAGAAAGTAGTTACTGTTATTTCAGTTTATAGAAACTTATTATCTTAAAAACTTATACCAAATTCAATAATCCATTGGTAATGAGTTTTATTATTTATAATTGCAGGTATTAATTCTTACCTCACAGAGCCACATTTCGTACCCCGGTCTGCGTCAATGAGGTTCCATGATTTGATAGCATTGAGGAGATCCTGTTTCCTTGTCTCATCACGTATCACCGACACGCCTGACCCCACGGAGTACGCCACTTCTATCTCTATGAATGCATCTTTGTCTGTCAGATCCACTGCATCAGCAGCTTTAGGTGTTGCAGTCCTGGATCTCTCAGTTTTTGTTATCTGTTCATGCATAAATAGAAAGTGTTAAAATAACCTAATCAAACCAACGTTAAAAAACCGCCGACATTCAACACTAAAAGTCGCATAAGTTTGGAACTGATGAACCGATTTTCATGAGACATGGCTAAGAACACTTGGAGTAACAAAACAAAAATCGTTTGAGAGTTACGTTAACACAGACACGTCAAACTTATAGAATCCCTCTATTTCCGTCGGGGGTTACAAAGTATTGTGAGATGAAAGGTGTTCATGGTCATTCAAGCAACTACTGCTCCATAACTAAATTAAATCTATATAAGTTATTACTACCTTTGCCCCTTTAGATTTGGGAGGTGATTGTTCAAGTGTAGTGACATTATTATTGAGTAATTCCAATGCTTTCCGCCATTGATACTCAGTGAGATCCCATCCGTTACAGGCTATGATACTGTAAAATAAAAATGTAATCAACCTTTAAAAATATCTTGTTCCTTTGTATGCTTACTTAAATCTTTGAAACTACGCAATGGATTTTAATGTTTTTTTTTGAAATACATAGAGTTATTCAAGGGTAGAATAACATCCCAGTTTTACTGTAGTGTATTCAGCAATAGTATTGCAACCGTGCGAAGACTGGCGGGTCGCTAGCAATAAAATTATTATCATAGACGGTCGTATGGTGTAGTGGTTAGTGACCCTGACTGCTAGCCGAAGGTCCCGGGTACGATTCCCAGCTGGGGCAGATATGTATTATATTTGTTTAAAGACAGATATTTATACTTAGGTCTTGGGTGTTGATATTTATATTTAATATCTATTTATCTATGTATTTCTGTAGATATATCAGCTGTCCGATACCCATCTTACAGGCTTTGCATAGTTTGGGGTCGGATGGCCGTGTGTGAAATGTCCCCAGCTCATCTTATTATTATTATATTTTTTCTGACTCACTCGATAACGTAATGTCTGTAATCAATTACAGGTTCAATCTGCAATTAGAAACAAAATTAAATATTATTAAAATAAAAAAAAATAAAAACTGGTGTAGAAATAATTATAATTTCAAACATTCATACTTTTGCATCTGGGGCGGATGCCAATGATCCTTTAGCACTTGGTAGTTTTCTCCTCGATGTATGTGATGAATTTGTCTAAAATAGGAAACATGATTAGGTCCTTCTTTAGAATAACCACATTCCCAAATATACAGTATATATTTTTAACCAATACGACAGAAATATTAAGAAAGCTAGCATTATACCTTTCTATGTTTTAAAGTACTTGATAAACTTTTTGGTAGCGGCAACGATTCCTCTTTCTCTAATGGTGGAAATTGCTCCAATTTAATAAATGGCCAAAACAACTCTCCTTTGCCAGAACAATTTGATATGTCTTCTAGGATATCTTCTGATGGTTGGCTGCGGAGTACAGCAATCATTTCTAGCTGTAACAGTTTATGATTCAGTTCTTTGTATAAACTATATTTTTTTATATCCATGCATTTAAAGTGCATACCTTAGGATCACTAGCAACGACTCTTAAAGTAACGCTTTCAGTTTTACCAACTGAAATTAGAACGCCACCTAAAATTTGCCTCTTGTTTGGAACATAGATTTCAGTAATCCGAAACTTTAACGATGGTAGTAAAGGTGCTATTTTACAGATTTCTTCAGCATTGTCGTCGCAGATATGAAACACATCAGCCATAGATGACAATACTGTAAATTTCCATTCGGCCTCAAAATCAGACTTGACTTCGTTTAAAATTCCGTGACCGATGACCGTGTATCCGCTGACGTTTGGAGTAATATCGAATGTTTTGTGAGCGTTGAAATTTTGGGGCATTGGAAGTAGCGAGTCGTTGTCGAACACTGCATACGTACGATGATTTACATCTTTAACGGTCAAAGCAAAATGAACTTTGACTGGGCTATGACAAAAGAATAATCCCCTAAAAAGCGGAACCCATCGGCAATTCTTCGTCACTTGTACAGACCCTGTATATTGCTTCAGGTCACAACCTCCTTTTAGTCCAGAAGATATTGAATATGCATACTTGACACTAGGAAACATTCTGAAGAATTCATTCATTACCGATGCAAGTGCATCTACGGAGCCAAAAGCGCAATCCATCATCTGAAAAATTTATAAACATTTTAGGTAAGTATGTTCCCGATACTTCCGTTTGGACTTTTTAAATTATTGAAATCACCGTAAGTACAAACATTTTTCATCACATTTGAAGGTATTTCCGGAGGGTATTGCGATCTCAAGTAAATTCTCACTCTAGTTCCTCTCCAATAGGCTTGTATTACTGTCGCTGCTTCATGTCTCTTTATAATTTTGTATCTCTCTTTCTTTAGATATTCACATGAAATTTCCTCAGTTGCGACCTCACAAATACGAGAAACTCCCTCTAAATTTACAGGATTCATTATATGTTCTAAAATTCTGTCTGATAGATTTGGTTTAATCGTTGCATTATCCCCCTTTTGTAGTTTATCTTCAGTTATCTCCACTTCGTCGTAAGTTGTCGAACAATCACATGGATCTTTTGAAATGAATTCTCTTGTAGGCAAAGCCGGATTTTTGTCTGCTAAACCAAATTCAGGATCATGCAGCAGTATCCTCATCACTCTATTTATATCAAATAAGTCAAGCGGAGCCATTTTTTGTCTGAGTACTCGCCCAAGAGCTTGTTTAAACATCCAGTGTATATATTTTCTTTTGAACCCCGAAATTTCATCTAGCCATGGTAAATCAGGTTGATAAGAGCTGCGAGGAAACAAAAATATACATAATTTAAGTAATCATTTTGATATATTCCTTTAAATTAATAAAAAACTTACTTCATAAACTCTTTTTCCAATTGTGCAAAAGACTCGGTAGTTTTAGTAGTTCCTATCCAATTACTGAAGGCAATTGCGATGCCGGTAAGGTACTGGTCAATCCATGGGCACTGTTCCATGGCTGCGACCATGGCTTCATCTCTCATTCCCAGTTGTATGTTATCGGCACTGCACATCATTAAATGCCACTGTAGTTTAGAGTGCACCCAAACCCTGTAAGTTATAAAATAAATACCTACTTAGTTAAATTATGATAAAACTTGTAGTTTATCCTTCACCGTAAGCCACATTACATAATTATAATGGTCCGAAAGGCTCTCTGTGGTATATGAATACGCGCGCGACACTGGAGCGGGCAGTAATAAACCGGCTTTCGTAAGACACTCGTGTTTCATTGCTACGCTCCCATATCTATCATCTGGCGGCGAGGACTAGGCGACTACCCGCGTGTTGTAAAAATTTTATAAATTGTGAAAAAAATGAGTTTTATCGGGAATATTCCAATTTTCGACATTAGTCAGGATTGGAAAATATTTAAAAGTCGTTTGGAGCAGTTTGTTAAGCTTAACAAAATCGAAGCAGGAGACAAAAGTGCAGTTTTACTGACGCACCTGAGTGATGAAGCCTATCGCTTGGCTCGGAATTTGGTCTATCCGAGCGAATTAGAAGCGACAACCTACGAAAACTTGGTAAAAAAACTCGACGATCATTTCACACCAAAAAGGTCGTCATTCGCTGACAGGGCGAAGTTTTATGGAGCGTCGAAGGGCGACGGCGAGAGCGTCGAGACGTGGGCGGCACGGCTGAGGGGGCTGGCTGTCTACTGTGACTTCGGCAGTGAGCTGGACACACTTCTTCGAGACAAATTCGTGCTCGGAATGAACGATGGACCGGAGCGCGATCGTCTATTTGAGATGGACTTGGCTACGACCACGTTAGCAAAAGCCTTGGAGGTCGCACAGCAAGCAGCTTGTGCACGCCAGGCTAAAGCTGTGTTGGTGAAGCAGGAGCCAGTCTACAGAATGGCGGCTGGCAACAGCGGGCGAGGTCACGGTGCGAGCGGCAGCGGCAGCCATTTTGAGGCGAGGCAGGCTGACGGAGCGAGATCCGTTAACCAGCGACGTTGTACATTGTGCGGGCTAAAAAGTCATTCGGAAGAAAAGTGTCGGTACAAAGGCTATAAATGCCAAAAGTGTGGTGCTAAAGGTCACTTAAAAAGAATGTGCAGTGATAAAAAAGTGAATAATTTACACAACTTGTGTTCCGAAGGATCTGCAGTGATGGAGGATCAGGATGATCATGATTGTAAGGAATGCAATTTATTCAATTTGAGGTATGTTACCAATAAACCAGTTACTTTATCAGTATTGTTAAATAATATTGCGATAGACATGGAATTGGATTCTGGTTCTTCAACGACAGTTATTTCAGAAAATGTGTATAATAAATACTTTAGATCACTTTTATTACATAAATGTGATTTGAAACTTTGTTTCTATACAGGACATAAAATCATACCTTTGGGTTATATTGAGGCTGACATAACTTATTTATCAGTAACCAAAAGTATTAAAATCTACGTTATAAAGGACGGCGGACCACCTTTACTGGGACGTGACTTTATGTCGATGTATAACATGTACTTTGATACGTCATTAAATAATATTAGCTTACAACATCAAGGGCAGGACATTCAACACCTTTTTAACGAATTTAGTGTGCTATGGAATGATGAATTAGGGCGTTTTAACAAATTTAAAGTCGATTTAACTTTAAAAGAAAACGCTGAGCCTAAATTTTTTAAACCTAGGCCAGTACCGTTCGCCTTAAAAGACAAAGTCAATGAAGAGCTAGACAGGTTGGTACATTTAGGTATATTAGTACCAGTAAAATTTTCAAAATATGCCACACCTATTGTACCAGTCTTAAAAGAAAGTGGAAAAGTAAGAATAGCGGGTGATTACTCCGTTACTCTGAATAAAGTTCTAAATATTGATAAATATCCAATGCCACGGATTGAAGAGGTCTTTGCTAAGTTAGGCGGGGGTGAAAAGTACACCAAAATAGACCTTAGTAACGCATTTAATCAGATGGAACTATCAGAGTCTTCTCAAGAGCTGACCACCATTAATACTCAGAAAGGTTTGTATAAATATACGAGACTTGTGTATGGTTTAGCGAACGCACCTGCTATATTCCAACGCGCCATGGAAATGTTACTGGTAGGAATAGAAGGGGTTAGTGTATGGTGTGATGATTTATGTATCACAGGGCCTAGTAAACAAATTCATTTGGAAAGGTTAACAGAAGTACTTGCACGTTTAAAAGATGCGGGCTTACGGCTGCAAAAGGAAAAATGTGAATTTTTCCGGGATAGTGTCACCTACCTAGGCTATGTGATTGACAAACATGGATTAAGAACTAGCACTAAGAAGGTTGAGGCTATATTAGGCATTCCACGACCGTCAAATACATTGGAACTGAAAAGATTCTTAGGTATGGTTAATTATTACCGAAGTTTCATACCTAACGCATCATCTCTATTGAGTCCTCTTCACGAGCTGCTGCGGGCTGATGCTCAGTGGACATGGGGCGAGCGCCAGCAGAAGGCGTTCGAGGAAGTGAAGGGTGAGTTGTCGTCGGAGCGCGTGCTGGCGCACTTCGACAGCGCGGCGCAGCTGGTGCTGTGCGTAGACGCGGGCCCCGGCGGGCTCGGCGCAGTGCTGGCACAACGCGGGCCCGACGGCATTGAAAAACCTCTAGCTTTTGCTTCTAGATCCTTGTCTAATAGCGAGAAGAATTATAGCCAAATACAAAAAGAGGCTACGGCGATAATCTTTGGTATAAAAAAGTTTCACCAATATTTATATGGTCGCCAGGTACCATTTATATTAAAAACAGACCACAGGCCATTATTATCCATATTCGGTAATAAAAACGGCATCTCGGTTATGGCAGCATCACGATTGCAGAGGTACGCAATAATACTATCAGCGTATAACTATACAATTCAATATGTATCTAGCACAGACAATGTCGTAGCCGATTTCTTTTCAAGGGCACCGTTACCGTTATCAAGTAATATGGAGGAGGGGCTAGACATAGTGGAACCGGTTCTAAATTTCTTGAACAGTAATGTTGCGCCCATAAATTCAAAGGATATTTTAGAAGCCACCTCAAGTGACAAAACATTAAAAACTGTTATGAAATATATGATAGTAGGTTGGCCACGTAAAATCCGTTGTGAGGAAGTCTTGCCTTACTTCCGCTGCAAAACCGACTTGCAAATAGAAGGCGGGTGTCTACTTCGGGGACACCGAGTAGTGATTCCTCCGATATTTAGAAATAGGATGCTTGAGGACCTTCACGCAGGACATCTAGGAATAGTAAAAACTAAAAGTATCGCGCGAGGTAAAATGTGGTGGCCGGGAATCGATGGCGACATCGAGCGCTGGATAGCCTCGTGCGCAGCGTGCAGCGCGCTGCGCCCCGCGCCCCCCGCCGCGCCGCCCGCCGCCTGGCCGCGCGCTCCCGGTCCGTGGCAACGGATTCACATTGACTATATGTCTATTGGGCAACGAGTATATTTAATAGTAATAGACTCTTATAGTAAATGGCTTGAGTGTTTAGAAATGAGTAAGGGTACTTCTACCTCTGAGCTTATACAAAAATTAAAATATACTTTTTCCTTATATGGGTTGCCAATTTCTATAGTATCAGATAACGATGCCAAAATTAATTCACATGAGTTCAATGAATTTTGTAAGGTTAACGGAATTAAATATGTTAACTCGCCTATTTATCATCCATGCAGCAACGGTCAGGCGGAAAACTCCGTAAAAACGTGCAAGAAGATGATTAAATGCATCTTAAAAGACGATATTTCACATGCTGTTTTGCACGAAAAATTGTTAGGATACCTTTTCGAATATAGAAATACGCCTCACTGTACAACGGGAGTTTCCCCTGCCCAGTTAATGTTCGGCCGTAACCTAAGGTCTAGATTAGATTGTATCTTTCCCTCAACTATCGAACATTGCGATAACGATGTTAATAATAATAACAATGTTAATAATAGCTGTCGACATCTTGAATTGGGTTCTATTGTGTGGGCCAGGTGGTACTTAGCAAAAAAGCAAATATGGACATTGGGCAAAATTACAAGAACAATAGGTAAAAGGATGTATGAAGTTTATTGTTTTGATCATGCGGTAACTTGTAAAAGACATATCGATCAACTTATACGATATAAAGGTAATTGTTTAGTGGGAAACAACGTTGATGCTCACCTAGATACACATTTAAATGGCTCACAGTTGCCGGATGTAGCATCACCGTTGGATCAAGGTTCACCCCCACGACAGCTTCCACCAACAATTGAACTACCAACATCGCAAAATGATATCCCTAACAGGGAGACGGACATTGAAAATGAAGTGTGGGTGGAAGCATCGGCGGAGCGGTCGGGGGATGGCGATAGTAGCGGCGCACCAACAATGAGTACCAGTGGGACACAACCCCCACGCAATATTGACCAGCCATCTGCTGATGAAAACGTTGTTGGTACGCCGTACGCTGATCGACTAAGACCTAGGCTTAAGAAAATAAATTATAAGAATTAATATCGTGTCAATAGTAATTAACTTAGATATAAGATTATGTATAAAATACTTGATGTAAAATATCTGTCCATTGTTATTAGGGTCTCAAATTAAGGGTGAAGAAATGTGGTATATGAATACGCGCGCGACACTGGAGCGGGCAGTAATAAACCGGCTTTCGTAAGACACTCGTGTTTCATTGCTACGCTCCCATATCTATCATCTTTTTGATTTACTTAATTATAAAATAAAAGTAATTGTATTTAGGTAGGTAATTATATTTTTACCTGCAATAATGTCTTCCTGGAGCAAAGGTAACTTGCAAAGACTCATATCCCCGTGTTTTCATATACGCTGTTATTTTAGGTGTTGGGTTATCTTTGAACCATTCGAACTCCTCAAGGATCAAATATGTCCCTTCTATATAATCTTTTATTTGGTCTCCACAGTTGGACAAAACTCTTGGATGCAGTGCTGTCAAGGCTACTCTCAATGCTTGAGCATTTTTTCCGTGTATCACTAAGTACAAAGGAGCATCCGTTGGATAAGGGATGTTAATGTTTTTAGAAGTGCTCCTTGGATTTCGACGGCTCACACTGCTTGATGATGAAAAAAAGTTGTTTGTCGACGGGAAACATATGAAATCGATTGAATGTAACACTTGATGGTACTGCAATTTTTGAAAAAATATTTTATTATCATAAATGTTATAGATATTATTGACCTCAACTTAATTTAGCTTGTCACTGATAACATGATAAGTCTAAAGATAACTTAGGTAGGTATGTAAGTATTTTACCGCGTCATAAAGAACCCACTTGCGTAACTCTTCGTTATACCTTCTTTTCTCTAAATCTTCTTGTTCCGCTTCATCTACTTGCTGTTTATTTTTCTAAACAATAATTAAATATTATCAAGAACTTGTTGTAACTAAAATACTCAGTAAAATCAATTATATTTATAATACATGACGTACAGTAGGAAATTAAATTAATGTTGAACTTACGACTGACGCATCTTCTTTCTTTCTCAGAGGAGAGTTTCGCTGAGTCGCACGAAATGCATGAGATATCTAAAAAAACAATGAGAAAATTTAGTGACTAGCAATAAAGATTTGATTTTTTGCAAATGACAATGGGCGTTTTGGGACCTATGTCCAATAAAGATGAGTCATACATGGTTGGATAGCTCTTTTCAAATGAGCAAAAAAATATTATGACGACCAATCCGTATAAGTTGTCCATTTTGAAATATATTCGTCGGAAGAAAGTATTTTCTATTGCATTGCACTCTCTCTCCTGATGACAGTTAGGGCGTAATACACGTAAACACATATTACTAAAATGGGAGAAGTTACTTCCAGCTGGTTTTATTTACTGAGATAATATACAAATATAATATTATTATGAATGATGATCATTTTGTTATAAAAAATAAAAATAAATGTGAAACAAAAACATAAAATTACAGAAATAAAATATAAGAACTTTCAAGGTACGATTATTCTAAATGGACAGTAAATCAGGAGATGCGCTTCCGTTATTCATATTCTGCAAAAAAGTACCATTTCAACGATGTATCACTCATTTCCATTGGTGATGGTCCCAGCTTTCATATATTTGTGCCCATCATCATTTAAATTAGGTTAAAGTGAAAGTAAAGATTAACCACTAATTTATAGAACATTTTTACTCTTTAAAGTAGTTTTAAAAATAACGTTGTAAATGTAGTGATTTGTGATAAACGAATTTCAACTTTTGACTGACGTGAGGAGTCGAAGCTCGTGTTTCAAAGTCAATTTTAACCTTGTTGTAAATTTACAATACGTTTCATGAATTTTAGGGGTGGGTCACAGTCTTTTTGTGTTTTTAAATTACCGAGCTAGTACTCTGCAAATCCAGTAAATGGGTGGCCAGTGACAGTTTCAGCAGGCCGGTGCTCTTGATGAACCTGGTCCGAGGACACTCGTGTTCCAGGTAGAGGCCGTGGCTCTTGGCCCAGTAGATCCAGCGGATGTACTTCCAGAGGGCCAGTTCTGTGAAAAAAATAACCATCACACAAAAGAGGCTTAGCATAATAGTTTTTTTTCCTTACTCTACGGCGAAACGATCAAATAATTAAATAAAAAAAAGGTACGAATCCGTAAGGCACCCGAAGAGATACTAAACAGCAGTCATGTATAACTAGTAAGGACAGAGGTTTGTGGCGCCCCTTGGTATAGACTTATGTCCAGCAGTTGAGATGTTTGATGATGTAATGGAAGACTGTGTTAACTGACACAACAAGCAACTTGTTGTAATATTTTATTTTGGTAAGTATGTACCTATTTTTTTTACATAATTTCCCTGTCTCTTCTGTGGGTTTACTGGGAAAAAGCTTTTAGCATGACGTCCATTCTTTGTACTCTGATTTTCTAATATTTGTTGTATAAGTATTAAGTTGAACTATTATTGAGTTGAACCTACCTGGTTCGGCAAGAGGTTTCATGAGCGGCAGATCCCTCAACATTTGTACGACTAAAATCATTTCGTAAGCAGGCACCAAGCCCGGTAAGATGTAGGGCTCATAGTTTTTGGTATTATTCAAATTTGCACAAACCAGTGTTCTGCTCTGTAACAATTTCGAAAGTGAAGAGGGCGACGAGGTTATAGTTATTAAATATTAACTGTTAGTGCTAAAGGTAAACCCTAAGATTCTGGTTTACAATCATGTGCCTTTTATTGTCTTCAGTAACGTTGTGACCATTTTGGCTACCACAGTCCGGATTCCGAGAAAAACACACTTTTCAGAACACGTTTTTTATTATCATCTCTGATTCCATAGGATGTGCGTGCAAAACATCACAAAGGCATGGCGAAGACTACAATTGTCTACAGTCTTATTTATATATTTTTAAAGCAGTTTAAGATTTTTTTACTTACTTTATTAGCCGATACATCTTTTTCACCTTTCTTCTTATCCTTTGCTGATTTCTTTGCACTTACTTTACCGGATTTTCCCTCCTTTTCTTTACCACCTTTTTCTGCACTTTTCTTTCCAGACTTTTTAGTGCTTTTAGTCTTAACGGTACCGGCAATTGTTTCATCATCGTTCTCCCACTCAAACACGGGAACTTCAGATTTTAATAGCTCCCATGATTCATCTACATTTTTTAAACCTGAATCATAATGAAATAAATTTTGTTGTTGGGGTCTGTTGTCATATTATTATTATTATCTGTTAAGAGTGTAACAACACAATAGTACAATCATTTACCTATAATTCTTGTTGTATTTATAAAATTACAAGCTAACAACCTCAGATGAGGCAGAGAAGACCAGTAACGAACCAATACATATAATTGTAATTGTATACCTAGTTCAAATCATATTTTGATTCATGAAAGTTCAAGGTTAATGCTTACCATCTGTCAACGTCACCACAAGTGCTCCAGTCAGAGCGTGAAATATGTTGACCCCTTCCATATCTTCGTCTTCCCAGCTCCCCTCAGGTACATCGCTCATGTCCGGTGCAGCCAGTTTCAACAGTGCCTGGTATAAACAGGAAGAGGCATCGAAGAAAATTTTGTTAATTATTAGAGTAATAGATTAGTAGACTAATTTAGAACCAAAATATCTACGGCACTAAATTTCGGCGACTTTTATTATCAGTCAAACATTGCCACTGTCTTAACCTATGAGTTCATTATAAGGTACACTATATCACAGCCTTACCTACATCAGTGCAGCCAGATTCTATCTACCTATTGAGTAACTTATGCCAAGCAACGGCTGAAAAAAGCGTTTAGCAAAGGCTCTACGGCTGACAGAAGGGTATCAACAGCGCCTGTTCAATTTAGACGAGCAATTAAGCATATACGTGCGCTGAATTGCTCAGACCTCTATAACAGGGGCTTAAGGCTATTTCGGCTCGACATGAAAATATTGCGTCGGACGGGTTTTTTTACGAGCTCACTTTGTTTAGTATGCTGTGTCAGTTAATTTAAGTTTTGTTTGCAAGGGTCAGTAACACCGTCAACCCTTTTTTCTTCGCTAAAATTGTTTAATTTTATTTTATACTTAGTCGAGCTTGGCTCTGCCCAAAAAGGTTTTCCCTTTTGAATTCCAAGATTCCACATTGTTTCTCTTATATCACGCTATCTATTTCATAAAACCGCATCAAAATCCGCTGGATCTAGGTATACCATGGTGCACTTATCAACAAATGTCTCAAAAAACGATTATTATACAGTTCAAAATAAAACTAACTTTACACAGCAGCAGCGGCCACAGCGCCACAGTTCCCCCAGACGACGGCGGCAGGTTGATCTTCACTATCCGTGACGTCAGAGGCTTGATGATGGGGTGGAACGGGAGCAAGGGGTGGCCTTCCTTGTCTGTGGGCACCAGGTCGTTGACCCACACGCATCGCCATGCGCCGATGTAGTAGAGACGGACGAGGTAGCACCCTGCGGGAGGTTAATCTTATTTTAAGTGCATTGGTTACAAGTATTAGAGCTAGACTAAGGTTTGTCACGGAGCCACCCCAATAACCGCTAGAATAGAAATAGCCGAACACATTGTGTGGAGTTTTTGCAATGATCCTTGGAAAGCGGAAGAAAATTACATCCATATTCTAGTATGTATAATGGAACGTGCTAAAGTTCCTATACACGGCCTCTCATGAGTAGCACCTTTGAGTAGGTACAATTCGGTTCAAACAATTTGGTAGTTTTGAAGTTGGCACCGAATGCACTTTTGTGCCTTGTCAAACTAACAAATCGCCTATTTCTTCTTTCACAGATTTATAGGTATTTAGTTAGTTTGACAAAACACAAAAGTGTAAATTGACATCTTCAGTAAATATCAAGTTGTTTGGATGTTCCCTTGTTTTCAGCCCAGCCAGGCTACCTCCTGTGGACACTTCTCCTCACATACCATTTTTAGAATAAACGGGCTTATGCTGATGGCCGCCGCCGGGCTTCAAGCCCGGTGTGTAGACGTGGTACTTCGGCCTCCACCCGTCAGCGAGGGCGCACGTGAACGACTCCGACTGGTGTTCTACCTGAAAAAAAACGAAAGCCTGCTTCAGACTCTCTACAAAATACACCCTATTTGGCATATATTTTTGTGAATACTGAGGAGTATGGATCTGGCAAAATTATTTAGATATAGATTGAATATTTAGAGATGGAACCCTTCAACGAAAAGGAAGGGTGTAACAGTATCTCAGTACACTCATGTGCAATAACGGCAATGGCAGGTGAAACTCTTTGTGATGATACTTTCATTGCTTTCATTTGCTTTCATTGCTTTCATTCGAGTGCATATTAATTTTAATTTAGGAACTTATAATACTATTAATTTTGTTTCCACTTACATGTTTAAGTTTTGTTTGCGTACTTAATTTATAACCTAGTTTAGTTTCCCTAACAAAATATATAGGTACCTACCTATTTACATACATTCGAAGTGTGTACCTAATTTGAGTGACTTTCTATGTTTAAGGTGTGGATGGTGAAATACGAGTAGGTACTTACAACAAAGCCAGTTTGTTTCTCAAGAATGTAACAAATAGACATGAATTTCCTGCAGAATGCCGATCTCTCTATGATCTCCGCATATGATGTCTGCACGTCCAGCAGCGCCATGTTCAAGTTATCACTGTCCTGAAATAACATCATGAAAATATAATTCAGTAAGACCTAATCTACTTTAAGGTAACCATCCACCTGTCAGCATCGCACGCAACAAACGTTCAGTATTCTTTATAAAAGAATCACACAAGTGCGTCCACTTCATCGGCATTGCTGACACCATTTTCCCATGATACATACTGATTTATGACAATCAGTGGATTGGACCTTTATTCGGGTTCTACCTACTTCGATCATATCTGCTATATTGGTTTTTACTACCACATTTTTAAACTATCTTCCATCCAAAGGTTTGTCTGGAAGAGTTTGCTATAAGCAATGAGACCGCACTTTTTACTGTTTTTCTTTTTAAGTATACTTTTTTGTATTGTTGCATACCTCCACGGCAACGCCAGCGTCGTAGAATTCCTTAGCTAGCTCCTTCGCCTGTCTCCACTCGAAGAAGTCTTTCCGGGCAGACCTCGGCAGCGGTTGCACCTGATATAAGTTATCAGTAAAAAAATCACGAAAACAAAGGGTTTCAGATGCACCCTGGTGGGTAACTCTATAATGACGATGTCGTGAAATTGGCACGTTTAATACAATGACATAGAGTAGCGGCTCACGTAGAAGCGCTCTGAAAATTAGTTTTTCGTCATGTAGGTACTAGAGTGCCCCCCCTTTGACTGGCTTACCCTTGCAGAGAATAGAATAAATATGAAAGTAAAGATACCTGTACCCCTACTCTTGAAATCAAATCAAATCAAAATTATTTATTTACACCATGTAACACAAGTATGTATAAGGCAATGTATTGTCTCGTTCTCAAAATAGGCATTATCTAGCCTGATCATAATAGTCGTTTTCTTTTTGGAAAAACGCCTCCGAAGTGAATTTATGATTTTTTTAATGTTAAGAACGCAAGACAGACACAATACATTGCCTTTCAAGAATAGGGAGGCTGGTCGTGTGAATAAGGTACCTGGTCGTCAGTCCAGACCGCTGCGTCCAGGGAGGTCTTCTTGTCTTCGGATTTAGATAGAGGCTTCGGCGCCGCTCCCCACAGTTCCGGGATAAGTTCATTATCTCTAAACTCTCTGAAAGGGCACTCTGTAGGATCGACTTCTGTGATCGGTAATTGTATTTTATCTAAATGTGTAGTGTCCGTTGCCTTGCCAGATGCCTTTTTAGGAGATTTTTTAGCACTTTTCATATTAAAATTTAGTTATTTCGTATGGTTGGTATTAGTCTGTATTAGTTATAGGTTATCATAACAACCACAGAGTAAGTCGTTAGTGTCGTTGTTTCCAAGGTGATACTATGACAACGTAGAAAGAGGTATAAATGAGTTTGAGGTAGGTATAATATCTATACGTAAAATAATTATATGAAGATGTGGTTGGAAAAAACTACTCATTTTGCTTGGTTTGGAACCACATGTCTGTATTTGGAAACAATAACGCAGTGTAAAGGTATTATGTATATTGTATAGTAACATTATAAACACAACTTACTTCTAGAAACCAATATAATAGCGAAAAACCAAATAATTTAACGAATGTGGAAATAACCCAGAAATATTGTTCAGATTGACTAGTAATTTGACCCCAAACCCAGACAACAAAAAATATTCCAAACACTTTATTCTAGCAGAGAGTGTGTGTGGTACTGACAAAGATAATTGGTAACTTTTTCATTATTTTATATCAAAGTGATCAATTTACTCATCTGTTATGTAATGTATATAAAAGTATCCTGCACAATCACCCAAGATATCAATTATTTGAGTAATAGCTCTCCAGCAATTGAAATAACTAGTTAAATCGTTCATACATAACAGTTAAACGGTTCCTAACTAGTGATGCAATAGTGAAAGATGTCAATTGAATAAAAACCTGGGTATAAATAATTATGTATCTTTTATGTATGTATTTACCGTATTTACATAGCTAAATATATAGCGACAACATTATTTGTATGATTAATTGGTTATACTATACAGTATGTATAATAAGGTGATACCTTCTATGTAGGTACTGGCATAGAATAACGAGTACTACTGTACTTGTTATTCTATGGTATAGTGCCACAAACTTATCTGTTCCGGTGAGAGCGAACTAAATTGGTCCATATAATCTATGTCATGTCAATATGAAATTCATTAGTAAGTAATGAGGTATGGACCAATTTAGTTCGCTCTCACCGGAACAGATAAGTTTGTGGCACTATACTGGGCATTGGGAGATAGGTTCAAACTACTTATAGTGCCACAAACTTATCTGTTCCGGTGACAGCTCACGTAAATGTGTAATATTTCTTCATTCTATAAGATTTTAAGTTTGCCAGTAGTGGTAATTCGCTCTTGTGGTTTCAATAAACCCATCTAATCTATATCAATATATAATTCATTAGTAAATAATGAGATATGTATCAATTTAGTTCGCTCTCACCGGAACAGATAAGTTTGTGGCGCTGTACGGAAGTTATCTATTTCTTTCAATTGGCCTTGGTGTGCCTTGGGGTTAACCTGAATATAAAAACACGCAAATAGTTATCATTATTTAGGTATCTAACTATCTACCTCCTCTACTTTGGTTTCTGCTACATTTATCCAAAACTTTTTTCCCTTACATTTTTAATATATTTTTTTTTATTAATACCTACATAACAATATATTATATTTTTTTCATCATAGTATCAAAACAAATATCAACCAATGCAACAACAGTCCCAGTGAAACAAAGTTGACCTATTTACAGAGCGGCACTCCAAGCGCCATATTTTATTCCTGGCCGGTCCACAAACTAGTTCCTCACCTTGCACTGGCTTTCACGGCTAACCAGTGTCCGACACAAAACTATAACACCTCCTACTTCCTATATAGGTACAAAATATATTTGCCGCTTTTCCTAATAATCCTTATGTTCTGCCTCATAGAAGTGTTTTTCAGCTGTGGAACTGCAAAGTTAGATTGGTAATGTGAAATGTCTCTTGCTCTACATCCGCTTGGAGTAGGGACTGATTTGAAACCAGTTACAATTCAATTTTAACTGGATAGGCGTAAGGTTTATTTTGGTTTGTGATACAGTTCAGGTTTAACTGGTTTTGAGACTGTCCATTGCTCGACATACGAGTATGTAGCATTTGTTTAGGAAGTTATTGGGTTGTGAATGTGGGTTTTAGATTGGTATAATTGGTTTATACATGGTGTTTTCGGTTACGTTCCTGTGGCCAAAAATAATATACGCACCATACTGAGTAATTACGGGACTCACGCATTGCAAAAAATACCAGCTATAAAATTGCATATCTAAAACCAAATGTATGAAGTTCATCTAACATTTCTGGGTACGTTCAATTCCTGGATTTCCGATTTTTTTCGTAACCTAATAACGTACAATACATGTATCTAAAATTGTAGCATCCTGTATATACCAATGTTTTATTTCCAGGCCGAGGGGCGTCCCACTCTATGTTTGGCTGTTCGTGGCCTCCACTCATCCATCCATTGTTAGTTTTTCGCCAGCTCATTATACATATCCTCAGATTACACATTTTTAAATATATTTTAGGTACTAAAATAAAGCATAAGTATTTTTGTCAACATGTCTGGACATAACAATTAATCCTTAATTATATTTGTTCAGAAATTGAAAAACATGGCCTAAGTCAAGTTACAGCTGAAGAAATGTGAAGAAACTCAGGAAAGAAAGTTTCGGAGTGTTGCTTCACGAGCCACAACTCTATCTAGTGCCGATTGCGCGACAGCTCTCTTTCGTTGTTTGTCAGTATAGAGTAAGGGTGCTTACATAGAGAATCGGGTTCCCTGTATCTACCTGTACCGGTAACCTGATAATGCGAAAGCGCTCATGACATTAAAAAATCCGGGAAATACTCCGTGAGTACAGGGAACCCGATTCTCTATGTAAGCACCCAAATCCTCCACAGCAGTGATCTGTAACTTCGTAAGCTGCAGTGACCCCAGTTTGCATTGGCCGGCCGCAACATGCGTAGACTTGATTAACTTCGGACGTCAAGGTAAACCAGCTGTTCGGCTTTAAATGTCGTTTATAATCATTTATTATTGGACAAGGATATGATATGTGGCTGAAACGTTGGTAGCTATTGGAACATGTATGCATCCGCTCAGACCGATCGTACCAACCCAACCTAACAAATAAGTGACACTAGATAGTATACACTAAAAAATTGTTGACGGGCAAGATTGGTTATTATGTATTTCTACAGGATTTAATTGGCGGGCAACGACATGACGCTCGACGAGACCTCCATAGAAATCCTTTGACGTTGGACGTCGCCTGCTGCAAACTTATGTAGTTTGCTGCCAATTATCACCATTACCCAGTGCCTTTTCACAGTTTTGACTTCATAACAGCACATTACGCGTAAGCTGAACACCTGTTTAAAACTGTCTCAAAGCACACATTATTAAGGCTGGTTACAAAATGTGTAAAGCCTTATTCGGTTCAGTGAAAGTAGAATTCTGACGACCAGACAGTGTTGACCTGTTCACCCCCGTAAATTGTATAGACAAGAGGATGGCGCGGGAATCGTCGGAGGTGAATGAGAGGTCTTAGTTTATTGGTTTTGAGTCAAAGACAGAATAGAAACGTTAGCAACTTTACGATATGTTTGTCCTTGTTGCTGTGTGTGATATTATGATAATTATTGTATAATAATAAGGTAATTTGAGCTGGTAACAATATTTTTAGAGGCTTTCTGCGTATAATTATGTAGTTTAAACATTTTTTTAACAGTGTTCCTTAAATGTATATTCTAATTTATAATTTTCGATTTATATTTTTCGTTATTCCACCTCCCTGATCCACTACGGTTTTAAGTTTGTATATACACTATGCTGTATTATCGTATTAAGTACTATTAGGTATTCATCCAGTGTCTACATGGATTTTTCTCTGATGGTACATAATAAGTAATACCAGGTATATTGTGCTTGATTCTAGGAAACCTGAGACCTGCTTATTATTTCATTTCGTCATACACTCATTGAAACTGTCCTATCAATTAATTACAATTTAATACATTATTTATCAGAGTTTCACGCACATAAACCTTGTGTAACATTCTAGCTCCATTCATAGTCAACAATCCTATCTGTATAATGATACATCGTACTGGAATGAAAAAGTCGATTTCCGTTATTATCTTAAGGGAAAAAATGTGGGACAAACAGAAAGTATTGGCATTTTTCTAAAACAAATGATATTGTTTGTTCGTGGGAAACTGTAACAAAGTAGGATTTAACTAAATTTTAAATTATGACTGCCTCGGATATCGTATGATAACTTTTAAATATTAACTTACGAAGTATATGTACGTACATAGGTATGTATAGCCGATCATAGTAGAAGGAATCGTTAAACAACCTCATAAACATTTCTTACGAAAATAATTTTTACCAACAAAAAAAATACAAAGTAACTGCTACAAAAACTGTTATCTGGTGAACATCATACATTATGGGGCTTTACTTGTTTATAACGTTTCATAATTGGTGTATTTTACGAGGGAACCCAAAGAAAGAGTGAGTGAAACCGAACATAAACAACGTTGTCACTCTGCCGACAACTTGGGAATTGGAAAATTGGCATTTATTTATGTCCCCCAATGTTTTTACACATACATACATTGCTCACGACTGTAATCCCCGAAGGGGTAGTCAGAGGTGACTTACAAGCAAGTCACCCGCTTTTCGCTGACAATATGGGTGCATAACCTGAAATAAATGACTATTTATTTATTTATTTTTATTATTAGATTTGTATTCACGTGATAAGTCGTAAGCCGTATCGCCGTTTTTGAATGAGTACAATGTACTTAGGGTACACCTGATGTGCACGTTTCCTCACGGGAGCGTAAGAGCGATAGTGTAGGTATAGTGTACCTAATTAAATTCCCACGAACTCTTTGGTACTCATAACTAAAAAAGGTACGAGTACATTGCCTATGGGTCCTTTATTTATGAGTAATATCGGGATTTTCGTCAAAATCATATGCACCCAAAAATCTACGATTCACTAGAATTTAATCTACAGGTGCCACATCCAAAATATTATGTCAATAGGAAAAAAAGTAGCTATTTATGGGCTATTGGTTTGCCATTAATAATACATTCATTTATGATAGATACACGGTTGCGTGATCTTTTGCATCATATACCCATTTGTAGCATTATATTTACAAATGTAAAAGCGGTGATTTTACCTAGCTACCTGACCACACAAAATGATTATTGATTTCCCGTCTATGCCGCCCATGATAAAACCATGCAATTATAAGGTTACACACACACTGAGCGTGCGTACGCGGATACGACTTTCACTGCAGCTACCATTCTTTACGTTTTGCAATTTGCACTCAAGTCGGGCAGTACCTTCGTTATGTATTTACTAGTACATACATACATTGTAAGTATAATAATAATAGAGGGTGGAATTTTTTCAGTGACATTCTTGTTGGCCAGTAAATACCCAACAAACAGTCCATTCGTTACGGGACCAACTCTGTGGTCGAGATAAAGAATAGCTTATCCATTAAGGGTGACTTGCATAACAAAGATAAATAAAATTAAATAGTTTGTCTCTTGCTCTCACAGTATAATGTCAGAGCAAGAGGTCATAGATTTAATTTTGATTAACTTTGTTATGCAAGACGCCCTGAATGTGTAATTTTAATTAAGTTAGTTATACCTGTTGTGAATGTTAAATTATATTTTGTATATATTTTTTTTGCTACCTAACAATAATTGCGTGTTGGCCATAGCTGTTAAGCATTATTGTGTTTTTATAATAAATAAATAAATTCTTATTGATGAAATATTTCATTTTACTATGGCATAGCGTATTAATGTAGCTGTTTTGGAAAATTCCTCTAACTTCACAACGAACGCACTTAAACGAAATAGAGTGTCATGCAATCAGTAGGTACGTTAGTACAATGAGTATAGAATAGAATAGAATAGAATAGAATAGTTCATTTATTTGCTTGAATATAGGTAGGTACAAAGATGTTATTACAATTTTAATTCTGCTATATTCTACCCTTGAAGGGTGTACAAATATGATTTTACACTGCATGCACATTAATAATACATTTTAAAAAAAGAAATAGTGTCAGTAGATCAAACTTGATTCAAACAATATTAATAAAATAATAAAAAATGTCATGCTTAAAATAAATTAATAATAATGTCAATAGAAAACAATATAAAATTAAAAGTATCAAGCTAAATTAAATTATAAGTAAATAAATAGGCACATTCAATCATTAAAGTCATTAAAAAATTCATTTATATGATAATATGATTTTGATAATAATAAATCTTTCAGTTTATGTTTAAATATTTTAATGTCAGCGGTTTCTTTTAGTATTTTTGGAAGATGGTTATATATTTTTGTTGCCATTCCGAATATACTTTTGTCAAGGAGTGCTGTTTTCCTAGGTATGGCACACATTTTATTTTGAAGTCGTTCACTTCTAAATGAGCTAAATAGGCTCATGTTACATTTTACAAATATTGCAACCTCAAATATGTACAGAGATGTCAGGGTTAAAATAGAAAGTTTTTTGAAGTATAGTTTGCAGCTATCTCTTTGTTTCAGTCGGCATATGGCCCGAACACATCTTTTTTGTGCTTTAAATGCCCTGTCTCTGTCCGTTGAGTTACCCCAGAATATAATTCCATAGCGGAGAGTAGATACCACATAAGCATGATATGCCGTTAAAACTGTATTCTGGTTTACTACTTTTGACAGCATGTATAGTGCGTATGAAAATTTATATAACTTAGTACAAATTATGTCAATTTGTTCCTTCCAATTAAGATGGCAGTCAATTTGTACTCCTAGAAATTTAGCACTATCGGTAGAAGCGATAGGTTTACCTTCCCATGCTATGTTTAAATCACTTGAATCTATGTTGTTATAATTGTTTCTGAATGTCATGATTTTGGTTTTGTCAATATTTAAAATTAAATTATTTAATTTCAGCCAGTCTATTATATTATTTAAATTTGTATTTATGTCGTTACTAATTGTATTATTGTCATTGCCTGTAAAAACGGCCGTGCTATCATCAGCAAATAGATACATAGGACAATTTACAGCCGTAGGGAAATCGTTAATGTAAATTAAGAACAGTAATGGTCCTAGTACGCTTCCCTGTGGAACGCCACATTTAACCGTCCTTTGTTGTGATCGGTAATTAGTAATAACTTTATCTGTAAGATTAATTTTAGCTATTTCAGTTATTTGCTTCCTGTTCTGGAGGTAAGATTTTAGTAAGTCGAGAACATTACCTCTAACTCCGTATGAGTAAAGCTTTTTGGTCAGAATATCATGATCTACTAGGTCAAATGCTTTTGTTAAGTCCATGTATAAGGCAGTGACTAGTTGCCTTTTATCTAAACTTTTTGTTACTTGCAATAGGAAATTATAAATAGTAACATTTACATTTTTATTTTTTCGGAAGCCAGCTTGTGCCTCAGTAAACAGTGTATATTTTTCAAAATACTTATATATGTTATTATAAATAACCTTTTCTAATATTTTTGAGAAAATAGGGATTAGCGCTACTGGCCTATAATATCCCATGTTTTCTCGGTCCTCTTTTTTAAACATCGGCTTTACAATGGATATTTTTAAGATATCGGGGAATATTCCATATATAATACATAGGTTCACTATATGGCTAACAACAGGACTTATGATATGAGCTACATTCTTTAACACTTTGGTACAGATATTGTCATAGCCAGTACTGTTCGTATTTTTTAAAGACATTGTCACTTTAAATATATCCTCAGGCGTCGTAAGGCCTAAGAACACAGATTTTTCTTGATTTGGGAGAGTGCTAGTTTTATCCTTACTTAATTGTTTATGAAGTGGTTGAACCTGATCAATAAAAAAGTTATTAAAAGCTTCAGCAATTTTTTGAGGATTTTGGATAATTTTATTTGCTACTTTGATTTGATTTATATATTCATTAGGATATTGCGCTTTACTGTTGTTTATGATTTTCCATGTTTCTTTAGACTTGTTATGGGACATTTTAATATTGTACTCATTTTGTGATCTTTGTGTTTGTTTAATTATAAGGTTTAGTCTTTTAGCATAGGTCTTAAATACTATTTTGTTAGCATCATTTTTATGTCTTCTATATTTCCAAAGCATTTCGCGTTTTCTTTTAGCACACATTTTTATGCCCTTTGTTATCCACTTAGGACGTTTTGTTGCTGATATTTTCACTCTCGTCAGAGGAAAACAGAGCTCATAAAATAATTTAAAAATACTGTGAAACGATTCAAACGCTGCGTTTGGCTCATTTAGATTATAGGTCTCATCAAAGCTTAATTGAGAAATGTAGTATTTAAATTTTTCAAGATTTTCAACGGTATACTGTCTTCTTTCTATAAACCAATGTTTTAAAGTACAAGTTTTTTTAACTGGGCATTTCACTAGTTGAGCGGTATGGTCTGACAATGCAAGTTCTAACACTTCAGCTTTGCAGCCTCGTATGTTGTGGGCAAAGTTATCTAGACACGTGCCACTTCTCAACCGGGTTGGTTCGTTTATAATCAGTTTTAAATTGTGACTTGATAAAATGTGTTCAAAGTATATGCTCATTCTTGTTTTATTAAGGCGATCAATATTAAAGTCACCACATATAATTGTCTTATTCGGGATTTTGTAGGAAAGCGAAGTCAAAAGATTGTCTAGTGTATTAAAAAAAATGTCAAGAGTATTTAAGTCATATTTAGGTGGCCTATACAGGCATATTACATTGATATTATGTTCAGTAAGGTTGACTGCACAGCATTCAAATATATTCGGAATGTTGAATTTATACACTTTCATTATTTCTGTATATTTATGCAAGTTTGATACTAAAATACAAGATCCACCGTGACATTTTTCTCTTGAGAAACATGCACCTAATGTAAAGTTTGGTATATTTAATGATGTCAAGTTACAGTTAGTCATGTTGTGTTCAGTTATACATAGCAAATCTGTTTTTATATGATTGTCTAACAATTCGTCTACGTGAGCCGTAAGGATGTCTGACTTTGAAATTAGACCATTTATATTTTGATGCAAAATATTAATGTGGTTATACACGAAAAAAGTCATATTTTTTGTTTTCAGTTTCAGCAGTTCCTTGGTTTTCATTCTTGTTATTATGTACATTTGTTGTTCTATCGATGTTTTCATTGCTCTCTGTTATGAAGTATTTCTTTAGTGATTCAAGTTCTTCATAAAGCATTGTCAAAATATTTCTCATGCCCCTATTATTCAAAAATCCGTGTTGCCTAGAGAACATGTAGTGATCATAGGTTAAAGTAGCATTTGAGTCAAAGAAATATGCATAACCGTGACTCTCCACATCCGAGTAAAGGAGGTTATTAAATATTTCCACCCTCCAATTGTACATGGTCTGATGTTTTGCACAATTATATGTAGGAGTGCATATAACAACATTTGTATGAGTGATATTTTGTAGCGTCGTTCTTATATATTTAATTAAGTCGTGATAGTTATTTGTTTTTTTGTAATCCTCCTCACCAATGATAAGGATACAGTAATCCTGGAGTGTGAAATCTGAGAGTTTCTCATTTAAATTGTTTAGTTGCTCTTTTATTCCAGCATTTGGTGTTAGATAGTGCATAATCTTATATTCAGCTCCATTAAAAATGCTCTCGGCGATATCTAGCACCGCATTTCTCTTGTTACAGCTCAGAATACATAGCTTGGAATATTTTTTATGTTGTTTGGGAAATACTATACGGGGTTCCTGTACTTTACTTTCAGTACTATTTATATTTTCTTTGTCTTGCTGCAGTATCCGATGAGTAGATTTTTCTAAATCATTTTCGAATGATATCTCATTAGAACACTTATTGAAGTTAGGAGTAGTCTTCGGGTGAGACTTTTTTCCTTTTCCTTTATTCTTTTTTGGAGTAACACAATCATTCTTGAGGCTTTCCGTCACCTTTCTACAAATAGTGTTCTTTCTATTTATTTCGTTCATTTCAATTTTCATTTCTTCTATTTCTAAATTAAGATTAGCAATCTCGTTATGGGCCACTTTCAGTTCATTTTTCAATTTTATTAATTCATTTCGGAGGTTTTTAATTTCCTCCTTTTCGTCATCAGAAAGTTCCGGCATACTGTTCATTGATGTATAGGTATTATTTTTTGAGTTATTACTTTCCTCATCTGTTTCATGTGATTCTGATTGGGTTCTATTTTTCCGTCTAAAAGTAATATTTCCAAAAAAAACTCATGTTGTTCAATTTATTGTCCAGTCAATTTATTATTAATTACACAGGTTCAATAATTTTATTATACCTGAACGGATACGCCAATTATTATTTATTTATTTATTTATTTATTTATTTATAAGATTCGCCAACAAAGATTACATTACATTCATGCTTAATAAAAAAATCACAGTTTGATGATAAATGCATCTTCAATAACAGGCGAATACAGCATGCATTATAAGTAATAATTAAATTAAATTGTTAAAATTAAAGCACTAATAATTTACAATTAAGTTATAACAAAGTATAATTCATTGAAACAATTATATTAGAATAGCATTAAATTGGCAATTAATAATTGAATTTACATTGAAATTAACAGATTGATTAAAAATAATTATTGATTAAATAAAATAAATATAGGTATATGATCATTTAAAATAATATGGAGCTTTGAACCTGAGACTGCAACAACCGCATCAGTTCCTTTTTGAAAACTGGAAGCCTCTGAGATATGCAAATATCCGTTCCTTTGGCAATTGAATTAAAAGATCTACACATCCTGTTTAGTGGAGAAAATTGCCCTAAATTTGTGTTGCTTTTTTTAATATGGAAAAGCAGGTATTTATTTTTTCTCGGTAAACGTACAGGTATTGCTATTTGTAATTTGGCTAGTAGTGTCGGTGCATCTATCAATCCGTTTGCCAACTTGTGCAAGAAAATAATATCTGCCACCTTTCTACGTAAAGATAAAGATTGCATGTGAAAATATTCTAGTCTCTCTTTGTAGCTTTGAAGTTTCTTTGCAAGGCCATAACGGTAACTTAAGTGCCACAGAAACCTTTTTTGTACACTCTCAATTCTTTTTTCATACACAGCGTAGTGTGGATTCCACACTGGACTGCAGTATTCCAAACAACTACGTACTAAAGAATTAAAGAGAACTAGCCTAGCTGAAACACTTTTGAAGTCCTTTGTATTTCTGATTATGAAGCCCAACATTTTAAAGCCGCGATTCACTATACACTCTACATGTTTGTTAAATTGTAGCTTACTATCCAGTGCCATACCTAGATCCCTGATTTCAACCACATTTTTCAAAGGGGAGTCTTTTATGTAGTATGTATGAGATATGCAATTTTGCCTACATCGCGAAAACATCATGTGATAACATTTAGATGTGTTTAAGGGCATGCCATTTACATCACACCACTCAACCAGACGACTTAAATCACTCTGAAGTTCATCATTGCTTTCCAACGACAATATGGGCTTCACTATTTTCAGGTCATCGGCAAAAAGGTAGAAAGTTGTGTGTTGAAAACAAAGGGGAAGATCGTTTATGAAAACATTGAAAAGTAATGGGCCTAGGTGTGATCCTTGCGGAACCCCAGATACGGCTTCAAATGAATACGATGAATAACCATTTATTACCACTTTAGAATTTCGACCATGGAGATAAGATCCTAGCCAGGACAGCAAACTACCCCCTACACCCAGGCTTTCGAGTTTTCCTAACAGAATAGAATAGTTCACCCGATCGAAAGCTTTGCTAAAATCCGTGTAAATAGCACTAGTACTTATTCGAGAGTCAACAGCCTGCGAAACTTCATCCACAAAGTCCACCATATTAGTACAGGTAGATCTCGCCTTCATGAAGCCATGTTGACTATTTGATAGAAGAGGCCTAACATGATAAAACAAAATTTTGTGTATAAGTTTTTCAAAAACTTTGGCAACTACTGATAATATTGATATAGGACGGTAATCTGTAACTGAACTTTTATCACCGGCTTTAAAAAGCGGGATTACTCTAGCTTCCTTCCAAACCGTAGGGAATACTCCAGACTGTAAAGACGCGTTGTATATTAATTGAAGGGGATAACTAAGCGCCCGCGCACAATTCTTAACAAAAATTGCCGGTAAGCCATCCGCTCCAGCACCCTTGGCGTGGTCCAATCTTTTTAAAGCCAAAAAGACTTCTGAATAATTAAATGATGCAGTGGTTATACAGTTATTGCTTGAATGCTGGTTTATTGAATCATCTCTACTTTGGGGATTGAAGCGACTGTAGGCCTTAGAAAAATTATCAGCAAATAAATTACATATATCATCGCCAGTTTTAGCTACTTTGGTACCCATTTTCATTTCTGCAGGGTATGTACTTTTATTTTGCCTTTTTTGTTTTATGTATGACCAAAACAACTTAGAGTTAGATATTACTGATTCTTCAATTTTAGATATATAATTATTAAAGTTTTCTTTGCGTAGTTTATCACATCGAGCCCTAAGCAACTCAAACGATAATTTGTCCATCGGATTTCCGTATCTTTTAACCTTTATATGCAATTTATGCTTCTCTCGTAGTATTTTAATTAGAGTATTGGTAAACCACGGTGGATATTTACTAGAACCAGCAATCTTACTTTGGGGAACATGATTCTTTACTATGTCATTGATTTCATTATAAAAAACATCAACCATATCATCAATGTTTTTGCATAAAGAAAATTTATTGGCCCATGGTACAGATTCGATTTTGCTGTTAATCACATTATAATCGGCCTTATAGAAGTTGAGTTTAAGCTGAGGTTTCGGAATTAAAGTACTGTCTTTGACAAATGAAACAGAAAATAAAAGTGAAGGATGAAGTGGGTCAATCGGGACAAAAGAATCAGAACCCGCGCACAGGTTGATGATCGGCAGGTTGCTGAACACTAAGTCCAATATATTATTGTTTACATTCAATACATGATTATATTGATAGAGATTATTTGAAACAGAAAAATCCACCAATTCATTTCCAAAAGAACTATTATTAGTTCCAGGCGAACAAGTATAATTTTCAGTATTAAGGGTCCATGAAATACAGCTCAAATTAAAATCACCTACCAGTATAACATTTTCAAGATTTTCTAAAACTCTATTTGTATTTTGTATGTAATGATCCAAGATATGTTTTTTCATGGGTGGTGCCAAATATACTCCACAAATATATAATTTACAATTGTTTTTATTTTTGTCTTTTATATCTAAAACTATCCACATATCTTCGCAGCCGCTTTCAAATTCAAGAACTCTATGTGAATTAATACGTTTATGAACGGCTATTATAACGCCCCCTCCTGCTTTCTGAGGATCAAACGTTGTGGATTCACGATCGCGCCTATAAACTTGATATCTATTATCGAATAATTCGCAATCATATACGTTACTTTTAAGCCAACTTTCCGTTACAACGATCACATCAAAATTTGCAAGACTACAATTATGAAAGAACACATTAGTTTTAGTATTTAGTCCTCTAGTATTTTGGTAGTAAAAATTTAAAGTATCGAATGATGAGTCCAATAAAATATAAAAGAACATGCACGATCATTTATGATTAGCTATGTATTTGATTTCTACGTGAGTTTACTCAGGAAGTCAATGTTACGAATGTGCACGAAATCAGAGGCCTCCGTTTTACGCATAAATACCTTGTTTTTTCTAACCCACACAAACTTATAGTTAAGTTCCCTAGCCCTTAGTCTAGCTGCAGCGTGCAAGGATTTAGTTTCGGGAGACAGGTGCTCACATATATAAATTGGTATAATTATTACGAGTATATATTTTTTGGTGCAACGGAACGTAATCAAAAGTATTTATTTGATATGGTAACACTGGTATGGACTTGTCTGTGACTTTCTTTGCCTGTCAACGTCAATCAAACGTCAGTGTTGTTGTTCTTTGCGCTTGCGCAGGATTTTGCTTGCTTATTGGCTCTTATTTTTGAAAACAAGTATGAATTTCCAAAATTTAACCGTTATTATGGATTCAGGGCGAAATGATAAACATAATAAAGGCGGTCTCACCGTTATATAGTGATATGAATATCTGGAACTCACTCGCACAGGTTGGTTGAATGTTTATGTAATCGTTTCACAACTTAATTCTGGATAAAATATAATAATTTCTATTTATTGGTAGCTGAGGTACACAATAGCATTGTTTACACTTTAGCGCCACAGAGCAGAAAAAAGAGAGTTGAAGTACTCGTAGATAGATAGATAGAATATTCTTTATTTGTACAGTAACAATAAAGTAATCGTTTACACAGCCGCGATCCAAAGCTAAATTTTTCATAACTTAACTTCAGGTTACCATATCGCTTGGTAAATAGGTGAAGTTTTTACGTTGAATATGTTTTAAGATTTTACTGATAGAAATCTTATTAAAGTAGGTAAGTAAATTCTAAAAATAAATAATAGACAAACAATTATCAAGGTTTCAAAATGGCTTTAATGAATTAGTATCGGGTTCAAACGGTTCAAAGGACCTGATTAAAATATAATAATAATTATGGGAGGAAGTTCAAAGTTTTAAACATTTCTTTTTTAAAATGTAAATATGCATTAGTTGTCTCTTTTCTACATGGTCTTGTTCTGAGGGGTGAAAGGAGTATGCACTTCGTTTTTACTTTGACAAAAGATCGTGGGAATTGGATCAAACAGTTTTGATACTTTGAAACTGTTATAATATTTCTTATTTTAGAGGGTTTTAATCTTGTAGTAATTAATTGTAATTTTGTAACATGCATACTTCTATTGCCAAAAATAATTGTAATAATAATTATTCTAAATTATGAATTTGTTCCATCTTATGAAACAATTTACTTAATGTTAAAATCATAACCTTGACCATTTGCCCGAGAATAATGGCTTGGAAAATTATGGAGGTTCTTTCTCTTTGGCAATATTAAAGCATCTCCTATTGCGACATAATTTCTACATCACCATTAATTTAGGAATCATTGTTAAATGTGTTTTATTAACTTAGGTACTTATAAGAAAGTTTAAAATAACAAACTTTATGCAAATAGGTATTGATTGATGCACTTATCTGTAATCACTCGAAAACTTTTGCTTCTTCAGTATTACCATCAAAACTCAATTAAATACTTATAAATTTAGTTACACACAAAGGCAAAATTAAACGCTTTTCGAGTTTCTCCAATTTGTCTGACCAACAATAAACAACAACGACAATAATTGTCGAATCAGACAAACTCAAAAATGGGCGTTCGTCGATTCACTTTCATTTTTCCGCAATTAAAATGCAGGCGGCAAGTATCAAGACAGTTAGATCCGCCCGCAGGCGCACGCGCTTTGATTCTCAACCATCGAGCAACTTTCGGCGCTCGCCAGTCCGCGCCTGTCTCCCACCCGCGACAGTCGACGGGTTACACTTCTCATGAAATATAAATATATACATTTATAGTTGACACATGCGGTGACGAAGAATTCCTGTCGCTTTTGCCGAGTGTTGTTTTTTTTTCAGTGTATACTGTGAACTTTCAGCTGTGGTTCGTACTGTGGATTTTGAAGTGCGTTCGTATTATTTTTTTCGTTGGACGTTTGGAGGGATACGTCAAAAATGGTAAGAGTTTTATTTTTATTTTATAACATTAAAATTAAATCATAAATAGATATTATTTTATAGTTAAAATATATTTGGCAATGAAAAGTAATTTTATTGTGTATCTAATTGAGGCAAAACAACCGACTTCACTTGACCTCATTTTGAACGAATGTAAATATTATTACAATTAGATACTCCATCTAAACATTAAAATAACACTAAACACAAATACCTACTACATAGGTACTTAGAAACATGATTTACCATAAAATATCTACACTACAGGAAGTTGTGAAAAGAATGAAACAAATCAACCAATAGCGTTACACGGCTCATTAAAAACTATCAAGATTCAATACACAAATTCGATGACAGCAATTAAAATTCTAATTTCAAAAATTGGAAATGTTTGAAATTGGAAACCGCGCGAAACGCGCCCACAATGGTGATAAAAACGCGCGGTTTCACTGCTGGAGAAAGTGGCGAACAATTGCCGGCGCCGGCGCCGATTCTGAACTGCTTAGCGATGCCATTACAATTCGTATACCGTCTCATGAGGAACTATGCGATATATACTTTGTCAAGTGAAAGTTCGATGCAATGTCAACTCGTGTTATCGATGTAATTTTTTACTCGTCCAACTTCTATTTTTACAGTCATCAATGAGACACGATTGTGCTAGTTATAATTGTATCTTCAAACAGAAGTGGAATCTCGTTAAATTTTCGGAATAGTGTTGTAGAAATCTGCGCACGCGCCGCTCTCGGCTCTGCCTCGCGGCTCGAGAATTGACAGATCTATAATGATTAATGACATTCTAAGGTAAGGTTTATTTAAAATTTAAACAAGTTCCTATAACTAATTACTCTACTGAACTTAACCAAATATTAAAATGTTGCTTATAACGCTCATAATGTTATCTTATCTAATATAATGCATAATACAAGTATTTATATAAAATCTCATAATATGCCTTTGGTAAATATTGTGAATATTTGTTTAGCAATTAGTGAAATTCCTTTATTTTTAATAGTTTTCCCATCTTTGTTGTTGGATGCCGTGTTCACTGCCGGTTCTTTGAATGTGTTTCTAATTATTGTTTTACATAATGGACATTTACTGTTCATTAGTTAGACATTCTTAGTATAATCCTACTACTTATTGGTTTTTTATACTCATTACCGTAATGACAAGATAATGTTGTTACAAAAATGATAAAAATTACAACATTTTAACGTTACTCGATGCATTTATATTTCTATCAGTGTAACATATTAATAATTTAAAAAGCACAATATATTATTTGTAGGTATGCAATTCAAATGCAATCTATACATGTATACTGATGCTATAAATTATAATAATTCCTTGAAATGCCAGCCTTCTAAATTACAAAATGGAAATTATTTAATTTGATATAATGCATAATTATATTTGATTTAAAGTTAAATTCTTAATCAAGACAAAGGACAAAAACATATTGAAAACATTGATGACTTATGATTATGAGTTTTGTTATTAAGGAAATTTCAATCGAAATTAGCTGATTTTACTGATTAATTTATAAACATTAGATTAGATAACTTCTTCTATCCTGTCAAAAATATAACCTACTACCTACATGATATTTAATTTTTATATTTATACATTTAAACTAACGTATATTAACTCAAACTTGGCCGTTTATCGACCTTCACAAAGCCGCCGGTATTTTTAAATTTGTGAATAATTTAAATAATTTATGGATTTAATTATAATGATGAAAACAGCAGTCGTACAGGGAATGTGCGATCTCCTTGAGAAAAAGGAAGTTCTGTGCGCGCGTTGATGTCTAATACTCTACGCTACGAGCGCTACGAGTTTTCGTAGCAAAAAATGATAATAATTTCATTGTATGATAGAACTACTCTTTGTTATGCATTGTGGGTCTGTCCAATATTGGCTAACATTGAAACCCCATAGCCAATTTTGATTTTAAAAACCTGTGGACTAAAACAACTCTATTATAACTTAGTTACACTTTAAAGTCAAATCTACGTAATTGGATTTAAATCAAATTCATCAATTTATACTACCAAAACATACAAAAATACGCACGTCAAACTGTCAAAAGTATAACGAGTTTTTTCGATTGATGAGATTAAATCAACAAATCATGTTACGTCATGTTCTAACGGTTCAGAAAGGCTGTACTTACTGTGAGATGCACTTTGAAGCTGCATCTCACGACTTCGCCGTTAACCGTAAGCCTAATTTAAGACGGTCTATTCCACTTTGTAACGTTGGCATTAATACCATAAATAATAAAATAACATATTGTTTTGTAGTTGCATAAAAAACTGCATGTACATCATTTAAATATCACGCTTTTTTACGTATCCTGTTTATGTTTTTTATCCTATTCTACTCTCCTCTAGCTGGGTAGACGTTTACTCTACGGTACATCATTATTTTAACAAGATAAACAAATATTTATACCTAGGTACTATTTGTAAATCAAATAGGTATTTTATGTGCCATAAGAAGTTATTAAAAATATTTAGTTAGGTACTTGCGTGGTCTGTCTTGTTTAATCCTCAAAATAAAACCAAACAAAATATTTTACTAATAAAGTACGTAAATGGAACCTACTTGGGTACATAAAATAAGGCCCTTAGCCCCAGCGGCGCACTTGAGGTAATGATTGAGGCAGGACCTACCGTTATCTACTGTGAGACTAACGATCGTTATTATTATCATCGTTAAATGTAGGTACCGATGACTTACTCAGAATTCATGTTCAATTTATTATTAAATATACTGTGAAAAGTAACAAACACCCAAATAAACCATATAACATACGAGTATAATATTAGTAGAATCTGTTTTTAAAAAAGTACTTACTAAAACTACACATAATTTTTGTTTTCTTAATTAAATAAAAAGTACAAAAAACTGGTTTTCAACCAAATAAACCGCAAAATATGTCACCTTGTACCAATAAAGTAAGCCTTAAATTGGTCATATTATTATTTGCGAAACCGGTTACATTGTGCAATCTGGTTTAGAATAAAGTTCATTTATGGTCAGACAAGATTATTGGAAACAAAAATAGCCCAAACGTATTGGGAATAACAAAAATTTTATAGTTTATGCCCAAAGTTTATCTAATGTCGTTCTGTAACCAAATGGCAGAAACAAAATGTTTCCATGACTATCGGCCATTTTCATAAAAATATTTTTAAAAATTAAGGGTCAACAACTCGTCTACAGGTACTTCACTTTTAGTTTGATATAGCTAGCCCCCTTTTTAAATTCTACAAGCATAAGCAGTATTATTTTGACCTGCAATTCGCATTGCCCGACAGTGAGCCGTGTTGCTTGGGCAACTCAGTTACGCGCTAGTTATGCAACAGTATTCGTGTACCAACCAGACTTTTAGTGCACAGCTAAGTTGTACAATTGTTGTGTTCATGCCGCACCAAGAATATAATAGAATAGAATATAACTATATTGAGCGTCATCTAGTGATGCTAAATATAATTAAAATATATACAAAAGAAACTTATTTACAATAGCCCTTATAAATAATTAAAGCCTATACAAACTTAGGAGATGTGTAATATTTGTAGTAAGTAATTATACCAATTATATTTGATTGTAAAAGGATGCAACACCATATTATTGTTTAAAATAAAACACAAACATGAAGACTAATAAATAAAAAAACATATGATTAATATTATTATAAAACTTTAATCATTGCAAACATTTTACCCACATTTACAATTACCAACTTATTTACAAAATACTAATGCCTGGTGACTTTTCATGATTTCTGGATTTATACCGCTGTTGCTGAGTATGTCGGAAAACCTGGCAACTAAATTCCATTCTGTATATTTTTTTGTTGTGATTATTAAAATCTACTTCGCATCTTATTCCCTATATTTCTTTCAGTCTTCAATTCTGCTGTTTTCACACGATATGTTTTAGGTATTCAGACCACTCTCATATTATATAATTCAGTTATGTGTATATTCGTGGGAATGTGATATCGTAACCATCTTTTCTTGCTGACATTCGATGCGTACTCATTTTGTCACATAAGAATTATATGTAAGTACTTCATTAGGTGTACATAAGTATCATCGGGGAAATTGAGGCTGGCCCGATTAAAAGCAATATCCCGTGTGTTTATAGTAAACTTGTGTTCACTGTGCAGGCTTCAAGACGTTTTTACCCTTTATAGGGCATTTTATAAACATTTTATTGTATTTTCTTAACTCGATGACATATAGTTCAAAATACTTCTTCTCGAATTAGATTAAATCTACTACTATTGAATGTTTCATAAGTTAATTGGTTCATTACTTCAATGCCACATATAAATACACATACTTCCTATTTTATTAGCCCTCATTTAAAGTTTTAGCAATAAACTGCAATAGTAAGTATTAACGCTTGCAAGCTAGCAATGTACAATTTCTAAACTTAGTTAAACTTGCATTAAGTAAGAGCAACGGTAACTAGAGTTTAAGCTATATTTATAGTATCTTGTATATACCGTGGGTTAAAGTTTAAATCGGAAACTTGCTTATTAGAAAGAGCACACAATTTATAGAGCACACAAATTATAGAGTTCGAATTATATTCAGTTCGTAAGTTAGTGTCATTATAAAATGAAACCTACCTGAAAGTAACTTGGTAATTTGCTCTAAAATTTCAATATGTTTTAGTTAAAATTACAAATAGACAGTGAAATTGTGTAGAATAAGAGTGTATCAATCGATAAATCGATAATATTATCTAAACATCTATATCTTATGATTATCTTAGAACTTCTTAGATTAAATACCTTATGCATGCATAGGTTCCTGTTCAACCAAGGTTAGTAGTGACTAGAACAGGTTTAGAGAGAAAGTGGGATACCTACAGTTAGTTGGCAATACACATTTATGTATATTTGCAAATAAGACTCTTGCAATTTGCGATCGTTTATACAAATGGCATTTACCTACAGCTACTGTCATTTGTTATCTTATGTTGACCACTAAACGACTGCATAACCTACATTCGTAAGAAATAAATCTTTTTGGTTTGCGTAAAATATCAGAAACTACTGGATACCTTTTGTGAATCGTAACAATAAGGAACGTACATACTTATTTCATTGAATACCATAATACGTTTGAAATTATGATGTTACACACACACACGAAAACTTATAATATCTGCCATTGTTGTCTCGTTACCAAAATTTAATTCTATATGAATGATCTCTGTAAAATATAGTATTATTAGAAACCTCTAGAACAAACAACAAACAGTATCATAAAATGTTCAAGTTTTTTGTAGAAAATTCTAGAAAAATAACCGGTGAGCCATGACATTTAGAGTGTCTCCTTATATGAGTGATCTTCGAATGATTCTTGGTCAAGTGGAAGATTTATATGCAAGTCAATTTGGTGTTTACGCATGTTGCTACCAACAAGATTGTTAATAATTTTAAATGAGTGGGACTGTACTCTCAAAGGAACCTTTGAAGGCGCAAATTTTAATTTGCGTACTGTAAGAACTGTCGGCAACACCAACACATAGTTTATACTTTTTTATATGTATTTTGTCGTCTGGCAATACTCTCTATCTCTCTCTATTGTTAATCGTCTTATAATCAATAAAAGTGCAATAATCAATTTAATCAGCAAATTAATCAAGCGTATACAGTCCCGTTTCACTACAAGAACTTAAATTTGTCACTTCAATTTCATTCATGGGTACAATCCAGTCAATCATACATTCTCTTCAATGTTTACCGAAGTGTACGAAATTAAATACACCTGCTGTTAAACAGTGGACTTCAATTTCCATTGCTTAACACTTTTATGCTCACGCGCATAGAATCAAAAGACTTTATAATTATATGGGTACTGGTCTACCATGCGTTGACACCCGGCTTTCACAGGGTTAATACCTAGTACTTTCACTGAGGTCATGTGCGGGTCTAGATAGTTAGAGCGGACAAGGAAATGACTAGATTTAAAAGTGTTACCTATCTAACGAAATGTTTTTGGAATTAAAAAAAATTGGAATTAGAGATTGAATGCGGTGAGATTTTTAAAACCGACTTCCTGGCCTGGAAGGCCACTAGGCCTTTTAAGGCCTGGTGATTTCTTTGTGATTGCCTTTTTGCACTTATCACACTTGGGGAAGTTTATTTGGATTTCTTTCTTTCTTTCTTTCTTTCTTTTCTTTCTTTCTAATAAATTTAACGGAAATTTAATTTAATTCTATTAGGGCTGATTTTTCAAGAGTCTGATAAAAGTTATCTGGGGAATAATTCGGGTAAGTAATACGAGGTATAAAAACGAATGGTATAACATTCACAAGATATACGCCCATATGATATAAATTTATTAAGTATAACGATCACTGTGCATAACAAACGAAAGGCATAATTACTAAATACATAATTTCGTAAAGAATAACGTTCAAAAAGTATAATTTCAATTGATATAACGATTAAAATGCATAACGTTTATAATATATAACGTTTATAACATATATTCTACAACGGATATAATTATCATAATGTATAATGCACAAAAAGTATAGAAGATTGTCGTATCGTATTTTCATTATCATTGATGTTATGTGGGGGGAACGCTCCGCTCCGCTTCGCTGCGCTCCGCTTTGGTTTCGACGAACATGTGCACCTAACACGCTCCTCCTCGCTTTGCTCGTCGTCGCACCTATCTTTAGGTTTTGGTACTAGGGGTTTTGGCATTATTATTATTATTGACGCTATGTGGGGAGACGCTCCGCTCCGCTTCGCTGCGCTCCGCTTTGGTTTCGACGAACATGTGCACCTAACACGCTCCTCCTCGCTTTGCTCGTCGTCGCACCTATCTTTAGGTTTTGGTACTAGGGGTTTTGGCATTATTATTATTATTGACGCTATGTGGGGAGACGCTCCGCTCCGCTTCGCTGCGCTCCGCTTTGGTTTCGACGAACATGTGCACCTAACACGCTCCTCCTCGCTTTGCTCGTCGTCGCACCTATCTTTAGGTTTTGGTACTAGGGGTTTTGACATTATTATTATTATTGACGCTATGTGGGGAGACGCTCCGCTCCGCTTCGCTGCGCTCCGCTTTGGTTTCGACGAACATGTGCACCTAACACGCTCCTCCTCGCTTTGCTCGTCGTTGCACCTATCTTTAGGTTTTGGTGCTAAGGGGTTTTGAAATTATTATTATTATTATTGACGCTATGTGGGGAGACGCTCCGCTCCGCTTCGCTGCGCTCCGCTTTGGTTTCGACGAACATGTGCACCTAACACGCTCCTCCTCGCTTTGCTCGTCGTCGCACCTATCTTTAGGTTTTGGTGCTAAGGGGTTTGACGGTGTTTGGTAATTAAACACAGATTATGTTATTGTATGTTAGTATGTTTTATGAACTGTATACTAAATGATAGTATATATTTTAAACGATATACGTAATGTATGTTATACGAATTGATATTAGTCCTCGTAAGTATTATATATTTTGATATTATATAAAATGTACGTTATACCAATTGAATCTTATACCTTATGAAAATATAGATTTTGTTGTTATACGTAACGTTCATTATATGTTGTGAACGTTATTAATGTGAAATTATACATTTCGTTTTTATACGTCGCAATGCGCACCCGAATAATTCTAATGCTGTCGCGTCTGAATGTTTGTATTAGACAGTGACAGCAACAATTTTATTCCTCATATAACTTTTATCTGAATATTGAAAAATTAGCCCTTAGGATATCTATTCTAGTGGTTTAATACTGAAACATCTGTTTTTTTTTTGTAAAATTCCACCCTCTATATGTTTAGCATACAAGGCTTGTATTCCTTACCGGCCACTATTCATTTCACACAACGCACCAACTGCTTGCGTAAATAATACAATAAAATAAAATGCTGTTCGTTATAATTAATATTGAAGATTGAAGTATTGCAACCACAAGAAATGTTAAATATTTTTTAAGCGGTTTGTATATTTGCGGTATACAAATAAATAAATAATAATATACAACCAAAGCTATTTGAAAGTATTAATAAAATATTTGGTTATGGTTTAACTACTAATGACTTTATTCATACTTTAGTGTACTTACCTATACATATATACGAGTACTACTCGTCGGAATTACCTCTACGTCTACGCCTCGCTGGAATGACATGTTTTACCAAGGTGCAATCTATGACAATTCTGGTTCGTTCGTCGGTTTAGAAAGTGACCTCACTGTACATAATACCTAGCATAGGGCGCAAGACACGCGCCAAAAGTTTTCCTTCACGATTGAGGCAGCAAAATTTTGTCACGTCTTGTCGTGCGCATCTTGCGCCCCGTGCTAGGTATGCAGGTTTCGTAACCTAGTTTGAAGAGTCTGGGTGGAACGCTTCCTCGACGGCAGTTCACGCGCCTCTGTGGGTGCCGCAGTGTGTAATTACAACTGTCACGTAATGGGGGAAGAAGTCGACTTGTTTGTAACACTGAAGTTGTGTTAGTGATGAGATGTTGCAATGCTGTCTAGTCTACAATAGACAGATGTAGAAAAAAAGTTAAAGAAAAAGCCCTGTTAATTTCATAGGCATAGTAGTTGTTAATTTGGAATAACATGACCAACGTGGATATACATATTTGAGTGCCTAAAGACGAACACTATCAATCAAGTCAGCATTAAAAAAAACTGAAAACGGTATCTTAAAGTCTTTTCAATTTTGCAGCATTGCAGTGCGGTGTAAGAAATAAAATATCCTAATTATTCCACTATATCTACCTCTATACCGGTTAAATTTTTATCTTAAAGTTGACGTCTAGACTATACCATGTTTATAGGCAACCATTCTGTATACTACTAGGTATCTACATAATTATATTGTAAACAAGTACCTATACTTTTATATTTGGTTGCAAAAGTCACGGTCAACACGTCATAGCGCTTTCCAATTCGCAACGGTCATTCACTTGAACAGCTGGTTATTGCAAATGGTCAATTGTGGTCTGTGCCAATAACGCGACTCCAGATGTGGACTCCACATGTGGCCATGTGAAAAAGATATTTCACGGCATGAACTTTGCTTTCATTCTTATAGACTCGCGAGAAATGAAAAAGGTGATAATAGCACCAAATTACTCCTAAACGGAAAATGCTATCAATATTGAAATACATTTAACAACGCATCACAATATTAACAAGTAAAAACAGAACTTAACAAAGGTACATCCTACTTAATATTGTGTTCAATTTTTAAATGAAATGTTTGATAACACAGTGACACATAAAATGCTTTTATAATATTATCAAACTTTTTCTTCCTTCAATTAACTGTCTTCTTTAAGAAATATAGGCAATAAACAAATAATACCTATTTATATTTATATTATTAGTATGATTTGTGAGGTGTAATGTTCGGACCTTACCATAATTTATCAAAAACACCACCATTGTCCTCAATTATCAAATTAGCTTAATTAAAAGACAATTAACCTTTCACAAGTGAGAAACGTACAACAAATCGCCCAATACGTTGGGTAATACAGTTATTTGTGTGTTGAAAGCTAACGCACGCCGCGCCAAGGTCACTACGTAAGGACATGAAACGAATAAATGCTAGGGGGTCACTTTACCTACCATAAAACCCTAGATAGATAGAAATATGGACCCGACTTTTTTTCTAGCACCGTCTCGCTAAACACGACTCAATTTCGTTGTATTTAACATAGCATGTATGCTATGCTATGCTCTCGTTGGATAGTTTAATCTGTCTAGATAGAGTAACCCTCCTAGAGCCAATGTATCTCTGACCGTTCGAGCGATTAACTTCGAATTTAGACTTAGTTTCCGCAGTGCGTAAGGTCGGTATTCGATTGAGAGTGTTGGTGGGTGGATATTGGTGCCTGTATGTACCTGTATGTTTTACTTCACATCCGCTATTGATGTGGTAGATATCCTTGTAATAGTGGCATTTACAAAATTGGTGCCCATTTTATTATATTATGTATAAATTATAGGTATTTTTATTTCTACACTGTTTAATATAATATATTTTGTACTTACTAATATTTTTGTATTTATTATATTTAAAACTGCAACTTTCTAAGCACAGTATTTGTACACTATACACGTAAAAATATCATTATGAAATTAATGATTATTTATTAACATAATATTAAACAGAAAAAGGAAATAACAGAATATAATCATTATTTAATTAGGTACTTTTGAACGTTTGAAATAAATACAAATAATTACCTACGCTTGTTCATAAATATATTTTTAAATTAAAACAACCCTATTTAACAACAACAAACTTTTTTTTGTATTTTGATTCAATCTAAGACAAAGGTGGACAAAACTGACTCTACTTAACATAATATTAGTTTTACTTTCTCGTGAGTTCATTGAAACGAGATTGTGCGAGTCAGTCTTTAGCTATACTATAAAATAACTTTCTTTTGGTCGAGAATCACTTTCATTTTTGGTTTACACTAATTTAAGTGGACAAAATGAAAAATAATAAACTATCTTCAAGTATATCATGCAATATTATTATGAATTTCAATTAATTAGTACACGATATATCTACATAATTACGATTTGAAATAAAAGCAAAAAAACCCTCGATAAAAATGATTTATTTTCAAATGTGTACGTACATAAAACTAAATCATTTATTAACCGTGTTTTTACTCTTTCCAGGTATGTTCTGCAATATTTCTTAAAATCGCATCTAACTACATTCTTTAGATCGTACTGGTAAGTATCAAAAAGAATTAAGAAGAAAACGCAAACTTTTTTTATTGTTGTTTATGCGGGTGGCCAAGCGACGCTGTTATTATCCTGAGGCACGTGGTTTATGACAAAATTCTATTTAGTTTTAATTTTCCGTGACAAAGACCAAGTTCTTATGTGCCAGCGTTGAGTCTTTGTTACACAAAGAGGTGGCGTAACTTTACAAACTTCTGGCTGATCGGCTGATCGCTGCTATCGGTTATCAAAACAACCGGTTAACGGTGCGACAGCGGGCGGCGGCGGCGGCGGAGCGGGGCGGGGCGCGGGTTCCGCAATACTATTGCAAGCTCTCCTGGGGGCTCACTCTATATCACGATAAACGAAGTTGAAGTTTCGGAGCGCTGCTGCGAGCCACGAGCCATCTCGCTGTATTAAAACGTGCCGATAGCACGACAGCAGCTCTCGCTCTCGCAATTTTCGTCAATATAGAATAACCGACCAAATGGCGTAGTGGTTAGTGACCCTGACTACTGAACCGATGGTCTCGGGTTCGATTCCCGGCTGGGGCAAATATTTGTTTAAACACAGATATTAACATTTGTTCTCGGGTCTTGGATGTGCCCGTAAAATGGCAATAGGCCCGCCCCCTATTACATTGGGACTAACATAACACTCTGGCGAAAAGTGGGTGCAGCAATGCACCTCTGCCTACCCCGCAAGGGAGTACATTAGTACAAGGCGTGAGTGCGTGTTTTTTTTGTGTTTTTGTTATAGAGTAACCCTCCTCGGCCTGGCTGAAGACTGCAGTTTTTAAAAGATAATTTGACATTCTTTTTTTGACTTGCTGTCACGTTTCACACTGATCAATGTATGTTTATTTAGTTTAGGTTTGTTTCACATGAGTTCGTTAACCAACATTGTAAGCATAGCATACTTATACTATTTACACTATTATGATAACACTATTAAACTGTTACCCTTAGTGACTTTGGCTACTTTTTCTGACCTGACGGGTCCCCTTAAAACACTATAAAGGACAAACAGTTTTAAGTCCCTACCTAAATAAAATAAGTTGTATACCTAACAGCGTGGTTTCAAATTGCCTTACCTCATTATCAGATAAACAAACAGAAACTAAGTCAAAACAAAACTACTAGACTAATAAAAATGCAAATAAAATGAATATCTCTGCATCGTAATTACAAGTATAAAGAACCAATATATTTATTAATTAAGTAATTCATTATTATTTTTACTGACCCAGTCTGGTCGAAACTTTCCCTTGATATTTAATACCCAAACGTAGAAAGGCTTTTAATTACTTGAAAAAAAATGAAAGTTCTTTTATAAATAAGCTGCGATGCCGTGTTGTGTTATTTAAGTAGTTTAATACCATTTTAAGCTGGGTCCACATGTGTATCAGATTTCCGTAGCTTCGGTGCGAACCATGATCGCTATTTTGACGCAAATTTTCTGAAAAATAATATATTAATACTTCAATTCGAGATTTATTAGGGTAAATTATAGAAATATGGACCCGATTTTGGTATGTGACAATTGATAAACAAAAAATTAACAGTAAAAGTTTTTTAGTTGCTCTTATGATCTTAATACGGGTAGGTACGTCTAGGGTAGATATAATAACTCATAACTAATAACTTACACTCATAATGTTTTTTTAATAAATATTTATTTTCCAAGTAAGTACTTCTTTATCAATAAGCACAAGGTCGCATCTTAATTCCATATATTTATTTAAACTAAAACTCTACAAGTAGTCAATGTATAGTGCCACAATCTTATCTGTTCCGGTGACAGCATCGCTGTGATCGAATCCAGTGATGCCATCGATTAAATTTTGCCTATTTGTGGTTTAAACGACAATGCATTTCTGCTATTGCCTATTTTATTATTAGGTACATTCATAAGTATAGATAAATCAAAACATTGGGTCGATAGTAAATGAAAGAGGATATTATACATCAAACGACATTTGTTGTATGGAAATTTTGTACACGGCGAACAGAAATAAAATAATCTCTAATTATGTTCTAATATAGGAGATTAAATCTAGATTACAATGGTATAGGTAATATCAGATCTGTGGGTCGTGGAAATACCGAGATAGAGACTTAAAAAAAAACTATTAATTATTATTTATTTATTTATGAACACTTTATTTTACATTTTTTAAAGTACTTAACAAGAAATAAGAGCATAAAATTAAAAGAAATTCAGACAATGTACAAAGGCTAATTGCCAAAAAGCAATTTCTTCCAGCCAACCCTTGATAGGTTGGGAAAAGATGTAATTAATCATCATTATTTCGTCTAAAATCGCTGCAGGTGCGCGAAATTCTTCTTGGTACAGTGCCTAAGATTTAAAGTGACATATCACCTGTAATCAAAGAAAAATAAAGATTAATACTTTTCATTATGACCCATCCCGTCCCCGCTGCTGGGGCACGGGATGGGGTGAAAATATTAATTAAATTACATGTGAGTATATGGGTAAAATTATTCGTCATATTTGGCAACACTAACCTGTAGCCGCTGCAACTCGTTCTTCCAATTTTTCAAACGGAATTAAAGGCGTCTGAATACATTATTCTTCCTGCATAAAAGCCAACATATCTATTATTACTTTTCTTGCATCACATTTTAGCGCTTTTGGGAGTATTTTCACGCAGAAAATCACAAAACAAATTAAATAACGTAGCGTCAGCCTCTTCGCAGAAATTGACAACTCAAATAACGCACAGAGTATGAAATGACGTTTGACAATGACGTCTCGTTAGTTGCATATTTTGACCACCGGAACAGATAAGATTGTGGCACTATACCTAGTCATTGTGTTGTATGACATGTTAAAAATGACAGTTAAGTAGGTAACGTCACTTTCTGTCACGTCGAATTACGCCACAGGTCAAACGTACCTCGTAGACCAACTATTGTGTCAGACATTGACACACTTGGACACGGGATTGACCGTAAAACATATCACAATGGGATAAGGTTTAAAGTCCAATATGCAATAGTTTGTTTAACATAACAATTGTCTTGAGGCCTTTTCAATGATTTTAAGTTTGTTGTTGATACGTTGTTTGCATTAATTAAGTTTTGTTTGATTTATATCACTAACGATTAATTTGGTATAACGATTTATAACAGTGACATCTTCTATAATGCACAATGTCTAAATTGTATATTTAGACAAAAACAAAATCCCCGTGCATACAATTTTTAAGTTACTTGATAATGACTATTATGTTCAAGCGCGTGTCTTAATAATACGAACATCTTATTTAATTACTTGCAAACGAATTACTTAATACATAACAAACATTACCAGATAATGCAGTCATAATCACCAACTAAGTTATCTAATAGCTAAGTCAAGAATCAAACGAAACGAAACGGTTGCCCAACTGGGAGCCGCAGTTTACACTTAGTACTCGAACGCAATGTCCGTCGTTATGATATTGCGATAACCCATGGCACATGAGCACACGAGTGAAGAAACACAAGGATGTGTGCGCTATGTGCTAAACTAAAACCTACGTTTTTTTGGGATTGTATTGAAAATGATATATTAAACTATGTGTGTAATTATGATTATGAAGTTATCTTAAAGTTAGGCGTAAAGTTTTGATGAACCACTAGTACGTTTTTGTGCAAATTTGTGTTTCGTGTTTACTGAATACTCTATTGCACAGTACTGAAAACTGAAAAGTGGTTTGTTTGATGCTTACAGTTTAGTTTTTCAATAAACTTATCCTCGCTTTAATTAATGGTAAAGAATGATGGACGAAATTAAAGACAGCCGCTCAAACTTTTGAAGGATGTCTAATTAAGTAATTAAGGACTTTATTGTTACAAAGTTAAAGTCTTAATTTTAATAAAATTGGCGTTTGAAGAGTTTGCCTTTGAGATTGGAGAGTTCTGTTTAGAAGTAGAAGATGATTATAGCGCCTCGTAAGTGAAATAACCTAAACTAGTATATTTTTCATATTTTTAGAATTTAAAAAAGTTAGGGTCACTTTTAACAAACGCTAAACGTATTTAAAATTGTATTTAAATCAAATTATAAATACATTTTGTACTAACTGACAGACGTTTGACAGGCTACTAAATACGTTTAGCGTTTGGTGAAATTGCACCTTAGAGACTTATGGAGATGACGTTTAATTTATAAATCAATCCCTGTCGGTTAGATGGGTTGTTGCAGTTAGATAACCGACTATGGAGAAATTGGAACTTAAGATGGCAGCAAAAGATATAAAGTTATAGTTTAATTCAGCTTAGTATGTATGACTAAAGTATATTCTACAAAAAATCTATGAAATATTGGAATATCCCTTCAGGCTTACAGTAAGTCTGTGTTCTTTAAAGTTTAATAAAGTGATTTAGATTTCAAAAGTCATTTTATATCCATGGCGTACTTAATTTTACACTCGCGAGCAACAAAAAAGGTTCCAGTGATACCATAATCACCAAATTACTCCTAAGCCAATAAGGCGAGCTTAATGATTCTGTCTGCAACATTAAAGTACATTTAACTAACTAAAATATTTTATTAAAGTAACCGTTTAAATGTTAAAAAAATTTGGGCTATTTACTTTCGGCATTTTGTGAGTGAAACTTTTTCATTGCTCGTGAGTGCACTATACTGTATTGGTGTTCACTGTTCACCAGACGTGTCAACGGTTCGTTTTTGTGCCAAGTTACGTAACAGTTTCTAGGGCGCCGGCCATACGCGCTCCGCCAATAAAACAAGTGACTGCGATTATGAAATGTCATAATAAAGAACTTGCTCGATTGTTGACTGGGTACCTATACCTTATTGATGGTTGAAATGCGATTTCTTTTTATGTACCCAAGTCCGCGTTGTTCTATGGGTTTTTGTAGATCTGAGACTAATTCTAATTCGCTATATGTGTGAAAAGTACGGTCATCTAGTCGGAAGATTCATAAAATTATGTATAAAAAACGCCGTCTATCATGTAAAAAACTTTGAAAAATTGAGAAAAAAAAAAAAACATGAAGACAAAATATTATCTTCATAAAGTCTAAACTGAAACACATCATGGCTGTAAACCTTAGATGAACAAATTACGATGTTGTTAATCTAAGTTGTAAACAATATCGAATGCAAAGCGACTGACCTCCGCCAATGACAATCGCTAAAAGTGAGCGGGGAGGTCGGCGATGCTTTATCTCGATTCCGATCCGATTCTTGTTTCATTCGATTCTCTAGAAGGCACTATAATTGGTTTCTGTGTTTATGAACTGTTGAAACAGCAATAACGCTGAGATTTTCATCTGTTATATTGTTTCTACGAGTGGAAGAGTCAATGGGGAGGATTGAGGCTTAGAATATGATTTCTGTGGTTTCTTACCCGTTTTGTTGGACTACATTGCATTATTACTAGTCTGGAAGTAGTCAGAAAAATAAAGCCTTCGCCATTAACAATAACTTTAATCTGAACGTAAAATCCTACTTGAAAGCCAATTAAGAATCTATCGAAGCATCCTTTTTGGTCCGCCTGAAAGTTAAATCAAACACATAAAAAAACCCCACACTTATTTTCACTCTAACAGTGTTTTCTTTGGTCTTACAAAAACATAAGTAGACAATGCCAACTAGCAACATTAATTTCTATGATCAAAGTGAAAACATTTATCCTAAACAACCCAAAACTTACATTAGGACGAAATGTCATGTAACAATATAGAATTCACGAATAAATGGAGTCCCTTCTCAAAGCACAAAGTTTGTCCACAACTTCCTCATACAAAGTCTGCAAAACCACAATTTCAAGTGCCAAATATGTCGCATGCACACAAGTGACTCACCACCTTAAGCTCTGAGTCATACAGTCTAAATTACAAGCTGCAGTGTGGGGCGGCTGGATTAGTCGTCCAACTGGTTGGTTGACATTTTAGTTATTGGTCAACTTATTGCGTCATTTCGTGTTGAGTGCCTCAGTTTGAGTAATTAGTATTTTTTTAATAAGTAGGTATTTTCAAATTTAATAGTTAAATTAGGTTTATTGATCGATTTATGAAATAAGAATGAAATACGACCCAGTTTCTCATTTGATTAAATACTTAAGCATGAACTTGAGAATTACTCAATGACCACAGCGTTATTTTATACATGATTATAGTGTCAATTTCGTATCCACATGTAGAGGTATAGAGGACAAAACTTATGGGACCAACAATAATCCTAACTAATATTATAAATGCGAAAGTAACTGTGTCTGTCTGTCTGTTACTCTTTCACGCCAAAACTACAGAACGGATTTGAATGAAAATTGGTATACATATGGTCTAGCTAGACCCTGAAAAAGAACATAGGCTACTTTTTATCTCGGAATTCCCACGGGAAAACTCGCGGGTACAGCTAGTCTAATATAAAATTTAGTTAGACCTCATGGTTCGATTTCGAACACGTTATCTCTGCAATAAGAAGTAGACATCATAACCGATAGCGCCATCGCAGTACACACAGTGCGCATTGCGCTTCTACTAGGTACTTTCATTTAGAACTAGGTGGTCGAGATCAGTGCTAGACATTATAATAATAAACATATTTAATTATTGAAAGGATGGATGAAAGAAGACTGACGAAAGAAATTTACTGTGCAGAGATGAATGGTTGTGTCGGTAGAGGACGTCCTAGGCGAAAGTATGTCGACCAGATAGGCGACATACTCAAGAAGAGCCAAATTAGGAGTTTCCGAAACCGACGTGCGTGTATGAAGAGACTAATGAATGTTGAGGAAGCGAAAGAAGTATGTCAGGATCGTGGCACGTGGAGATCCATAGTCTCTGCCTACCCCTCTGGGAGACAGGCGTGAGTATATGTATGTATGTATGTATGTATTTAATTATGGCGGTATGTAGAGCGTAAAAAAATTAAATCTTGTAGTTAATACTTGCTCTCTGTTTCACAATGTCTGGATAAAGGTTGGGGATAATAGTTATGAGGATAATTTCTAAAATTATATTTGACTTCGTATCTCCATTTCGGTTTGCTTTAAAAGGTGAAGAAATGGTAATTTGCGTGGTAGACAGGAGGACTTATTCTGTCTATTTCTAATACAGTAGGTTAGAGAAACCCCTACCTAGCATAGCTCTATGTAAAACTTTATCATCATTACCCCTAATTTTCTACTATTGGATATAGGCCTATCCCAAAGAGCGCCACAATACTTTGTCCTCGGCCAATAGCTACTGTAAGGTCGTTGGTCATCACAGCGTAGTAAAGTCTGGACCACAGTCAAACAGACCGTTGCCAGCTATATTGCCTGTTCATGGTATCTACTGTTTAACGAACAATGCTCTAGGGAATAACATGTAAGTAGTCTCGTTGAAACACAGTCTAGTTGTATCTGTGCAATTTTACAATTGGGAGAAAACGATAAGTTTCAATGTTATACAACTCAATCGGTTTGATTCTATAAGTGTCCCGTGGGAAACATTATCACTTGGCTTTAAGTTTTACTGTTCTTCGCCATCCTTAAGAGCCCCTAGGTGTTGGCAAATAAAATTTAGTAAGAAAAAAACAAAAAAATATAAGATAAAATTTGTTTTTTTTATCTGAACGAATCAGAGAGGGTTTTTTAGTTTGTGTCTTTCCTGTTTTGGTTCCTGTTAGTTGTTATGTGGCCCGTAGTTTTTTAAAGCTAATAGAAGTTTTTTATCTATAGATCCATAATTGCAAACATAATTGGTGCAACAACACCCCTTATTGACGTTGATGCCCAGACGCATAACGCGATCGTCGCAACGCGCCTCGGAGGGTCACTCTACATGCCGAACGACTCTATCTCGCCGTATTAAACGTAACAATTGCACGACAGCTCTCGTTCGTTTATTTTTCGTCAGTATAGAGTAACCCTCCTGGCGTGACGGCATCCATTACGCTCCGCTCTACTTACGATACACAACACTTGTCAATTTCTAAGGAAATATTCCGAATGCTTCGTTTAACACCAGCCGGTACGCAGTGACATGTTGTGAGTGTACGTAAATGCTGATTTAATCAGATGTTTCTCCCTCAACGATGAAATGTAGGTGAGTGGAGTGATGGTAACGTGACTGTTTAACTTTGATTTCAATCTCAGATACTCATCATTTTGAGAAGTACTTAACTCGCGGTCTGTCGTCAGTAGTTAAGTAATAAATAAAATTAAACATTTGCACCCCGCAAAATGTTAAGTTAATAAAAAAACATGGATTTTCTTGAAAATATGCTTTCTATGATTTTATTGGTATTATTTTGGGTAAATATAGAATTATTAATGTACTTTTAACAATAGTCTAGTGATTGGATCAGATTGTGATCGGTAGATATAGGTCAAAGAACCGTTTAATCTTTAGAAATAATAAAGAATAACAGATTGAATGACTCTGCAGTTCAGTTCGGTCGATCAATTTTTTAAGTCAGAGTCAGATATTTCTTTTCAATTTTATGTGCCTCTTTTAGTACAATACTTTACACCGCGAAGTCTCAAATTCACTCAATGGTGTGTTCTGCATTGTATTTATAAATACTATGTATAATGCAGTTTATCATAAGGTAGTTTAGTACCCATAGTAGGTAGTTTAGTATAAGTAGATAAGGTACCTTCCAATACTTATGTATGTTTAGTAAATAAAATTAACTCCCGTTTATCATGAGCGTATTCATAGATGGCATTCACACACAGGCCAACATTAAACATCATTATTTAAAAATACCCACTTGTATCGGAATAATACACTTCTTCCGTATACCTTTGACAAATTGATGGTGAAAGATAACGTTTAAAATCAGTAGTCACTTAACTCTAGTACCTAGTCCATAATTGCGAATGTTTAAATTTTACCCAGTTTTTTCTGTATTTTTTTTTTATATTTTTCATTATAACTTCTACGTATGGAAATTAACCCCTATAGTTTCCAACTAAACAATCAAAACTGGCTCGGGAATGCTAATTACTATTCGGCCCAACAGAATAGCTAATGAACCAAACTGAAGTATTGAAAAGGACCGATCTACTCGTGGTCCTGCATAAGTCTGCCTGAAACCCGAATTTATTACTACAAACTATCCGGATATCAGCCCCCGTATTTTGTAACTTTTTGAGAGTTAGCAACCGGTGATAATTGGTATCAACTTAGAGACTTATTAAACGAAAACACCAAAAATCTTGAAAGAAATATGCAAGAAGCCTAACAATATATTCTTACATTCAACATAAACGTTTGTAAAATCAGATAAGTCAGTAAAAAGTTATTAATTAATAATGCTCTAAGTTGTCAGCCATTTTATACCAACCAACCCCACTCGGAGTTACATAATACGGGGGCAGAATCGTGCTTTGAATCAAGCAATGATTTGAAGAGATCATTAACAGATTATTTGTTTTTTTTTTCAGGCGTTGCTAGTTAGGCGTAGTAACTAAAGCCCTAAATTTAACAGCTTTATCGAAAATCCGTAGCGCATATTTCAAACTAGATTTCCTTCCAATCAGCGCAGCGAATACAGAAGTAGTGAAGAGGTGAAAAAGCCAGTGTTTATATAAAATTTATACGCGAGCGGAGAGGCACTAATTTGGAATTACCGCGCCACTGCCGCAGTGGGCTGCACTGCCTGTAGCTAGCTTCTGTCGTTTACTAGTGATGGGACACACGAATATACAATATAGTATACGCGTTATTTGCAAACGTAACAGGCTCCCTATCGCGAACTTGTTTTGACACTGATTTTCAGGCTAAAAAATTCTTAAATTTGACACTTTGTAATTACTTTTTATTTATTTATTTTATTTTGGGAAAACTTACAGCACAATTTTATGATATAACAAAAGAATGAGCAGTAAAAGGCCTTTTATACAAGTTTCCACTGATAGATTATACTTCGTGAATGTTTACTTCGTTTTGACTTCAGGATAGGACCCAGATCATAATACAAAATTACGAGTTATAAATAAAGCAATACCAAAAGACGTGTTACAGAAATATACATACCATTACTCAGCATTTTCAGCTTACCAGTCCTGATGACTTCGGATTACCTATTTTTATACCTATTTCTATATTTTTGGGTAAGCAAATAAAGTCGTTTATCTTTTACTGGTCAATATAGCGCGGGCGTTACAAAACCTAATAAAGTTTTATTTTTATGATGTAATAAATGGTGTAATACCTGCTATATTGACCGTTAACCTTGGAAACTACCTGTGGGTTATAAGTATCTGACACGAAACTAAATAAATATTATGTGTCATTTTTGGCTCCATTCAATTTATTAAGTCATTGAGAGTTACATGCTTATTAATTACCAAACCTCGACAAACTTGAGGCGCGATCACAGGATTCGATTCTAATGATTACCCTGTGATCGCTGCACAGTATGAAACGGGTTTACGATGATGAAATGCAAAAGATAAATCAATAACAATTCAATCGAATTCTATAACTAACAAGGTAAACTAAACGCTTGATCAAGAAGTCACTTTACACAAAACGACAATGAAAATTATCGAATCAGATAGACACAGAGATAAGTAGATATAGGTATATCGAGCTTTTTCTATTTACTTGTATATTTTAGACAAAGATAAAAAATATAGTAGTAAACTTGGATAAATGTAAGACTAAACGGATTTATTATTATCACCGCTCATATAATATACCTAATGAATATTGTATGTAGAACTAAGTGAATGACTATAATGATAACGGCTGAAGCGATATTCAAAAGTTACGCGACTTTTCGTTTTCGGGGATTTTTTATATTATGTTGATTTTAGGTTATGTTGTCATTATGTCCCATCCCTAGCGGCGACAGTTCAGGTCAGGCAGGCTGTATTCGCCTCTCGAGTGTACAAAAAAGCACGCTCATTGGAAATTTATCTGCAGCGCCGGACCCTAATGTTGTTTTTGCTGCATTCGTCCAGAATTCTCTCCCCGCTAATGAAATTTAAACGAGTCCGCTTAATTTATCGTCCTCATTTTTGGTAAAATTAATTGTTGACGTTTTTTTTGTTACTTAACTATGTGGGTTAGAAAAGTTATAGATTTTTACTGTAGCTCGTCATCGCATCTATGTTTAGGTTCAGGTTCTAGGGTTTTAAAGGCTTTTATGTTCAATTGTTTTGATTTGTTGTATAACTTAACAACAAAATGATTTTCTCCTTAACAAAAGGTATTTATAAGCAATAATTTTATATTTTACAGCTACACAGCTATACATATATATAGGTATACCTAATATGAAAAAAACTAAAAACAATAATCTATTAAAAAAATAGCATATTAAAATTCGTTTCAATTTTAATGAATGAAACGTAACTACGATAACTATAAAAAAATCTCAAGAACCCACTTAACCCTGATTTGTGACCTTATAGGTTAGAAAATTAAGGTCAGTATGCTTAAATCGGATATAATATTCATGTAAAATTGTGATACGGGAAGTAAAGTGTCGAAATATTAATTCTTTATTTATTTTAGTATCACCCATGTATTTATTTATTTATTTATTTAATAATGATAAAGTATGTGCGATTATATTATTAGGAACACATTATATATAATATCATATATGGTTAGACCTAAGTATATAATGTTATGTATAACAAGCCTGTGACCTCAAATATGCGTGCAATGGCCATAGACATATGAAATGCGTAGACCTCTTCGCTATTGTTTTATAATATATTATACATAATGTGAGAGTTGCATCGTTGTGATGAAAACTTGAACATTTTAATGTTGTCTGTTCTCAAATAATAAAAAAAACAACACGCACGGAAATCTTTTAAAAATGTTGCATTTTAGATGTCAAAATAGCAATGAAGCTATTATGAATATATATGATATTATCTAAATGGTACTTGCTTCTTGGTAATAATAGATAAATATGTAATTAAATGAAATATGTAACCCTAATGTTAAGATTTTTCATAATAGATTGTAAGCAAGTACACATAATATTATACAAGATGTTGAAAAAGTGGCAAGTATAGTATTCCGAAAGGCGTGAATTAAATTTCAGTTTTTTTACATAACATACGACATTTTTAATATTGTTACAAACAATCCTAAACCTTTTTTATTATATCTATATTCAAAGTGTTGACTGGCACAGACTCCCTTTCCTTTTATTTGGCCTTGAGTCAACAGTAGCTGTTATACTGTACACGCTACTCTTAGGCTAAATAGGTACATTCTTAGGTCAAAAATAAGTTGGTACATAAATAGGGGAATAATTTGGGTGTTGTCCCTTACAAACATAATATTTCTTGACCCTTGACGCAAAAAAAGAGGTGTTATATGTCTTTGCTACCAGCATAAAGCCCTGAAAAGGTTTTTTTATGTCATAGATAACGTTAAACCGATTGTTCATGTTTCAAGATGTAATCGGTTCGATATATTGTTGTCTGTCTATAATTTTAGGTCCTGTAGGTGTACTTATGTAAAATAAAAGAATAGGTGTATTATTTTGTTTATAGGTACTAACTATGTGTAACATAAATCATTTTAAATGTAACAAGCATGTTCAAATTGTCCAACTTACCCCATTACTCTTTTGTGGTGAAAACTGGTCGTTTCCAATTTAACCTATTACCTACGACCAACTCATACATGGAACAACGACAATCCATTAAGCCAGAATCTGTGTACACTGGAAATGTTGCAGGGAGAATGTAAAAAAAGGGAACATTAAATTTTACCAACAGTAGGTATTTTAATTTGCTATAGATTAGATTGTAGATCAGACACATTATTATGAATTCTTTATTTAATATTATATATTATATGGTATGGTATATATTATATGGTATATTTTATAATAATAATAGAAGTAGATACACGTAAATATTACGGCATGTTTAGATAGAATTTATGCATCTTAGTATATATATATAAATGGAATTATATTTTCTTCAATATTGCAAACGGCGTCATTAAGCTACCCGTTTCCGTTTAGGATTTATTTGGTGCTATTGTCACGGGAACATTTTTTATTACTCGTGAGTGTATTAACACTGTAGATTGCTATATGTTTTGGGTTTAGCTGCGACACAGCCCCTGTACCTATCAGATTGGGGACACGTGACGCGAGTTATTAATTACCCCGGCTGTTTTGTAAAAGGATAAATATTTACACTGTGGAGAGATATCAAAAACGGCAATTCCACAATTTATAGCCGACTCTCAGAATATACCTACGCGGAATTATTCTCGATTTTATTAAATGTAATAAGGGCTAGCACAGGGCGCATTTAAGACGTGACAAAAGTTCTCCATCGCGCTCGCTCTTCTGGCTGTGCGATGTGAGTGAGCCCGATGCAAAACTTTTGTCACGTCTTAATTGCGCCCCGTGCTAGCCCTTCAGCATCGCCTTGAAAGGGTTTACCGTGGTGTGGTGATGGGTAATGTTGAATGTTGCATGGAAGTGAAATTGTGGAATATGTTTTAAATCAGTTTCCTAGTTTTTGTGTTTATTGGTTTTAGGAAAATTAAGAAGCCCGTATCCATCACTTGTTGAACACTAGATATGTATTTATCGATTAATAAAATATATTGCAAAGGTGGTATCTACTATATATATTTCAATAAATGGTTATCACTCCACAGACTTTATGTCCGTATACTGTGTCTACTATATATACTTAAGAGTAGAAACTATATAATATTTTTAGCGTATTTCAAAAGTCATAGAACAAAATTGTTCATAACGACCCTTTAAATCACATCCCATTTCGGCTTTCTATACCACTTTTACGTCATCCTGTTATGCTATCACCTGGATAATGGGTTTAATATTATCTGGTAGAAAATGCTTTTAGCATTAAGTCCACCTTTTGTACACTTATATTTCATATTTGTGCAATAAAGTATCAAATAATAAATAATAATAATAATAATGGCTTGCTGTATGTACCGAGCACACACGGTACTACTTGAAGAGTGTAATATGCTGAAGATGAAGATTATTAGCTAAGCTATTATAAGCCTGCATCGTGCACAGTATTATACTTATAGAATATTCATGTGTTTATAAGCTTCAAAGGTTTACTTCCATAATATACAACATTAAATTTTATACAGCGGCTGAGTGTTCAAATCCTGGCATGTATTTAAAAACTAGCTGTTCCCGCGAGCTTCGCTTCGCCATACAAAAATTCTTTTTATCCCGCAGGAATTCCGGGATAAAAAGAAGCCTATGTTCTTTCTCAAGATCTAGACCATATGTATACCATTCAAATCCGTTCAGTGGCTTTGGCGTATATTTTTTGCCGCTTCACTATATCCACAAAAGTTTCAAGTGGGTGATATTATTTTGTTTAAGAAAATAATAGGTACGCATGGACAAAACAATTTCCCCTTATAAGTCAGATCCAGGTACGTTTACTCGTATAATAAGGAATATTATTTTCTACTATAAATAATACTTCCAGCATTGTGCAAGTGCCGGTGTGATAAATGGGACTCCAAACTAAAGCGGATTTATCTAGCTTAACACGTTTAAATCATACGAGTAGTAAAAGGATTTTATCGTTACCTGAAAAAGAGCGGATATCAAATCTTCAGAACTTTACTTTGCTTCTGTATTAGCTTATTGCTTTATATACCAGTTTTGCGTTGATATTATGTATTAAGATATATCTTTATTATAACAATAGAATTAAAGAATCCTAAGACATTCTCAATGATCGAAACAAAACCGATCCCACAATAAATTAAATTTTAAGCTACAGGTAGGTTTTACTGCAAGAAACTCTCAATTTACTATTTATAATTTTATTCTAATATTTTTCACAGGGACTTTAGTAGGAATTTCGGGATCAAAAATAACACTGACACTAACGGGCCTTATGACAAAGAAGAAGAATTCAAAATTGGCTTAATAGTTTTCGGGCTTCTTCCAACAATCAAATCTTTCCTATGTACATAATAATATAATGTATAATAGAGAATAATAATACGTGATCGTAGATATCTGAGCGTTCGAGTAAATGCACCAGTAGAGTAATGTCCCGGTAGTGTATCCGGGATCGCCGGTAAATCCCGTTATTCGAAGTAAGTTCTGTAATTCGAGTGCACGGACGGCCATTATGAAAATGGCCCTGAAACGGAAATGGGAAACCGCGAAATTCACGACTGCCACGATTCAAAACGCAGCAACGCCATCGGGAAATTAAAAGATTCCAGTGACATAGCACCAAATTACTCCTAAACGGAATGTCTGTAATATTGAAGTACTTACATTTAACAAAGCATAAGTAGGTGTATAACCAACAGAAAATGTAAACATTGTGTTCAATTATTAAATTAATTAATGTTCTTAAAAATTGGGGGTATCTGGTAGTAAAGGGGAGACATGTGGGATCCGTGATTGCATTGCACAAAGTAAAGTAATTAGGTATACATATTAGTGAAGTAAATTTATGATAGAGATTGAATTCAATATAACAAACACTTAATGTGAAATCAAATTAAATTATAATGACCGTTCTAGATAATTGCAAATGTCAAATGTTTCATCTTCAAAATTAAATTAAATTCTTACGTACTTAATTTAATTGAAATTGCCTTGCTACTATTGGGTCCTAATGATTATACTGATGAATTGATGTTAGTACCCAATACTACGTTAACTACATAGGTACTGCTTTTTCTCTTAAAAACTTTGCCGTCCATGTAGTCAAGCAAAAACAATTTAAATTATCAGTAGTATATTCAATTACTTCTACAGTGGTAGGTAGATACGGTTAAAATATACTTACACAATTTTACATCAGGGCAGTAGAAATGCCGTGTGCCAGGAAATGTTTAACATGTCCAAGAGACGATTTATTGCGATTTCCTTTAACTTATGTTTTATCCATAGTGTCATTCAGTATTATTCATTATCACAGTACAGTAATTATTATGATTATTTACTATTATTATTATGACGACCGAATGGCGTAGTGGTTAGTGACCTGACTACTGAGCCGATGGTCCCGGGTTCGATTCCCGGCTGGGGCAGATATTTGTTTAAAGACAGATATTTGTACTCGGGTCTTGGGTGTTGATATTTATATTTAGTATCTATCTATCTATGTATTTGTGTAGATATATCAGCTGTCCGACACCCATAACACAGGTTCTGCCTAGCTTGGGGTCGGATGGCCGTGTGTGAGATGTCCCCACATATTATTATTATTATCATCATCAACTTCATAACTTAAGATCTAGTGCTTATTCAAAAGTTCACGTGATGATTATTGGCTACGAGTATCTACAAAATAAAAATATTTGTGTATTGTGATACTTAGGTACCTGATAAATTATAGTCTAAAATTAAAGGGCCAAAAACGTGTAGGTTTGTTTGTGTCTAATCTAAAAGCAATTTAAATTAGTCAGGCTGTTGATTTAGGCATTTTCACAGAGCTTACTTAGTCTTTGTAGTGTTTTTAGGCCTATTTTCTGTTTATTCATTAAACTTGTAAAGCTAATGTTTGCTTAGGACTTCTGAAATTATGTATGTAGGTAAATATTTGAAGTTAACGAATAAAGGCGTTATTGTTGTAGAAATTAGTTACTAAAACAATCAGTGGGATTGCAGTGGTCATTAGGTACCATTGGAAAACTTACACTATACCTATAATAATTATAATCAAGAAAATCGGATATAGGCCAACCTCGCTAACTTTTTCATATATTTTGACAGTCATTGACGATTTTAGCTTACAGAAGCACCTAGCTGGCCCCGCTGCACGAGTGCACGGGTCCGTTAACGACGTAGATAATCGTCACTATATCGCGATTCGCCATAAAACAGGTCTTTAGTTGGTGAAATGCGCAATACACAAAGGTTATCGGCGTCGATATCGCTGACGACCTTAGGCGGGTAGCCGGTATTGGTTGGATGAGGAAGGCCGAGGACCGAGTATTGTGGCGCTCCTTGGAAGAGGCCTATGTTCAGCAGCGGATGATTATTGGCTGTTGATGATGATGATGATGATGATGATCGGCGTCGATAACGCACTTGTTCAGTGGGCACTAGATGCACTATTACAGTGGCGTTTAGTTTTCACTGCTCGAACGGTGTAAATACTCGCATTCCGACATTTTGTTTGTTTGTTTTTAAATCATTTATTTCCCGTCAATTTCCCGTATACTTATTCAATTACAAGAAATATAAATACTCTGCCAAACTGACTAGTTTTTGCCGTGTTATTGTAACGATATTAAACGCCCTTATCTCGACTAGTGAACACATCAGTTCCCGTGACACGTGTTAGTTCTATCGCATTCATTTATTCATGATATTCAGTGAACCGACTGTAATCCGCAAATCGCAGCGCTTGTTATATTAAATGGGGCATTTGCCATATTTAGCTAGGTACATAGGGATTAAGTAAGTACATGTTTTAGTTCTCTTTTTGTATCACTGCAGAAATAAGTTAAGAGTTTATTTATTTATTTTATTTTATTTTATCGTATTCGGAAAACTTACAGCTATCTTAAACTAGTTTACATTTATATGATGCATCTAAGAGCCATTTAATAGTTTTCGCATATGGTAGTAAATTATTACAAAAAGAAAAACAGTTATGGTAAGTCTAATTTACACATTTCGTAAAACTACGCAATTAGCAGTTACAAGAATTAAATTACGCTAACAGTGAGAATAAGAACTTATATTGCTATTTTAATAAAGAATACTAAAGCTAATCGTTTTTCTGGGAACCAAAGTACTCCGATGCCAAATTTCTTGTTGAAAGTGAGTTGAAAGCATAGTTTTAGAAAGTGTTTGCATCTGCATACCTTTTATCTCGCATAACCTTTCTTTATTTACTGTAAAACAGAGTGTTAATCCATACGTTTGGTTCCTTAGGGTGCAAAAAAAATATAAATTAGCTACCAAATGCCGTACTTTTCAAGAAACATAATAAGTATTTGGTAGCAAAAATAAACTACATCACCACCTCTGACTACCCATTCGGGGGCTTTAAACATAATATGTGTAATTTTCTTGTAATTTAATTTTAATTGCGATACTAATGTATATTGTTTTGTTTGTTACAGTGGCCACCAAGTCTGCTCCGGTGGAGCGCCGCCATACTGCTGGTGTTGGCCGTGCTCACCCCCATATCCGACTCATCTGGAGGTAAGTCATCTGAAAAAATATAGCCATTTCAATAGATTTCATTCATTATCTTAATTTTTTTATGAATGCCCTATGCCTGCAATCACCGCGGCTTTTCTTAACGTGCAAGACGACTTTCAACAGTGTACGTTAGTCACTCTTTTATCCAGTAAACTCATTTGAGAATGTCTACGGACAACTTATTTTCAGAATGCAGCGTCGTATGCAATGGTTGACTGAATTGTTCTTGCACCGTTTATTTTCATACTTAGGTACATGAGATATTCGACAGCCGTAGTCAAACAGACTAGATAACCTTTTATTATCACCATAAAATACTAAGTGTTTTTCTACGACATTGCCTCTGCTCAGTAAGCGCCTTAAAAACAATAGTTCACAAATCCCCATTCAAATTTGCAACTTTAATTAATTCCACTATCGTCTTCCAGCGGTGCGGCGGAGACTAAGGAAGCCCACCAACAAAGTTTCCACGTCAGTCACGTCCAGCGTATCCAGGTCTTCCGACCAGATCATATCAGCTAGTGTGAACAGACCAAAGATACGTGGTCGGCCGAGTGTGGCCAGTCGGAAGTCTTCGGCTGCTATAGACAACTCCGTTAACACTGAAGATCATAAAGACAAAGATGGGTATAAGGTGAGAAGGATTTATCTTTGGTTTTTAATAGGTACATTACGAGTATTTTGTAAAATGATACATGCATGCACGTAGATAGTGCCCTTACAGTGTAGTACTAGAGTTTTGCTGAACTTTGATATAAATATAACAATAATTAGAAAAATCAAATATTTTATGTTGAATGTGAATAATTCACCCTTTCACCTATGAAGTTTCAGTCGAACGAAGATGTATCGACTATGTTTGGTGTGTTTAAAAGTTTAAAGAATGTATATTTATAAACGTACCTATATTTTTTAGCAATCTGAACTTAATATTATACCAAGAACGATTTTCGCATTCCACTTATTCCAAGTAAAGTCACTACTGCGTGTTATATAGGATTCAAAACGTCGTCTTTAAATCTAAAACTCCGTCCATATTTCAGCTCGTACTTTCACACGGCTCAAGGCACTTACCCGCGTATGCGAAGTTTAAAATTATTTAAATATTTCATCTCCATATGCACATTTACAGGGTGTTATTTTTTACAATAACTATTCTTTCTTACCGAAGATTATGAAAACTTTAGTTTTTTTTTAATTACACACTCATGTAATGTTTGATACACGCAAAAAAGATTCTGAAGCAATAAGAATGCTTCATAATAAGGAAAACAACCTTATTATTAAACGTCATTTAAAAATTTAACAGTACTTTAAATTAATAATTTATTGCTTGATAATTGCAATCAGTGAAACGTGAATATGAGAAACAGTCCGCAGACATACAGCATACAATACATACTGTTAAAGTTGTAATATTGTAATGTTTAGATGTATAATATAATGTTTTGGCTAGAGCTGTAAAGATAAACATCTCGACCACTCACAATATTCCATCCTGTATAACAGTTCGTTTCCCCAAGAATCTGTTTGAGTGAGGAAAAGGCAGTGAACTCGCTGTCGCCTTGTTCAGCTCACACTGTCTCAAACCCGGACATAAACATACGTTTTAAAATCGAAAGTGGATAGCCTTCAGTCTACTTGCCAAGTACACGCTTATACGAACCGTACTTAAACGGTCGTAGAGTTTAAAATTGATGCAAAGAATGCAGTTTGCACTTTTATTCTGAGCAAATGGCAAATCGAGTTTAGATTCAAGAGTCTCAGACGCACCTCAGACGTCACTTTTTTACTTTTGTACTTACTTACCTATAGATAAATACGAAATCAAGGAAATCAATATAAATTGTGAATGAATGCTAAAGGTACACTAACGTCGTTAGAACACTACTAACTATAAATACTCAAATCGGGTAGGTAACTTGTACTGAATGCCACACAGTAAAAATATTAATATTCCCGAAGATTTTACCGAAAAAAATGGGTGCAGCAATGCACACATTCCTACCTCATCATCGTCCCCACCCTTCACATCACGTCCCCACTGCTAAGGCACTCCAATGAAGGAAACGTTTTTTGGCCTAGTCCACCATGCTGGCAGTGCGATTTGGTGGACACTTTTGCCCTACCCCGCAAGGGAATTACTACTACAAATTATGACTATTCTTATTATACACATCTATTTTTATATTATTTACACATCTATTATAATACACATTTCCACATCTATCCCCCAGGTGGTATGCTACTACACCAACTGGTCGCAGTACAGGACGAAAATCGGCAAGTTTGTCCCCGAAGACATCTCTCCTGACCTCTGCACCCACATGATCTTTGCCTTCGGATGGCTGAAGAAGGGAAAGCTGAGCTCCTTCGAGTCCAACGATGAGACCAAGGATGGGAAGACGGGGCTATATGATCGGATCAACGCGCTGAAGAAAGGGAACCCCAAGTTGAAGACGCTTTTGGCTATCGGTGAGTGAATTATGTAATAGTTTGGGAGCAAATCGTAATGCATAGCTTGTATATGGGTAATTTACTTAGTATTGGTGTTCCAATAGTATTATACAAAAGTTTAAGGCAATTTAAATGAGACACACACAACGCGACGAATGGCAAAAATTACCTACCCAGCGTAATCTTCCTTTTCTTTTCTGCCAAACATAATAATATTATAAACGCTGCCTCAGTTTCGCAGAATTTCTAGGTAACAGAATATTCATAAAATGTAGTAAAGTGGCCTTTTCAGGAAGAAAATAAATAGGTAAATATCTTGGATGCAGACCGCAATGGGAACAAAGATCGTGTGTAGTCCCTTCAAAAGCGTAGTGATGGGGTCAACATGTTTCGATAAAAATATGAATTGAGCATAGTTATGGATGAACTGAAAATAGTCGATTCCATTTCCATTATGTCAAAAACTGTAACTTATAAACTCGGAATGATCTAATGTTGATGAAACGTCTATAAAGTATCCGTCTGAATCTGTTTTACACAAAGTACCTAAGTAGGTCTTTACAGCTTTGTTCGTAACGTTTGGTCATAAAAATACTGATCAAAACTACGTAACAGCTATACCAATTACTCTGCACTTAGTAGATAACAGTAGTACATAATATCGTTCATGTCACTTATTATAAAATCGATGTCACAATCAAAAACTCGAATACTTGCTGCTTCTTTTACCTTCTAGCGGTATAATTATCGACATCTTTCATCCATCTTTTATCGACTACGTCGCCTCACTTTGCTCGCATTCCCACGCCACCTGCCGTCATTTTCACGTATTTTCCGAGCAAAAACCACCCTTTGCATAACAGTGGAGAATATTTCGCAACGTTTCTTACCTGTTAAATAACGTTTCGACACAATAACGGTTTTTTCTCCGCATTACACCCGCCCCGCTCGTAGCGTGTGCGTGTTGTGAAATGCAACTGAGTTTAGCGAACGATTCATTTGGTTTGTGAAACGGTTTTTGTGTACGGGTTATTGATTTGTTTGATTCGTGATATCTCTATTTTAGGCGTATTGTGTTGTAGAGACCACGAACAGGCAAACGCAGCGTGGGACGCCCTCCTGCCCGCTGGACTGACGACCTTAGGCGGGTGGCGGGTAGTGGTTGGATGAGGAAAGCCGAGGACCGAGTGTTGTGGCGCTCCTTGGGAGAGGCCTACGTCCAGCAGTGGATGATTATTGGCTGATGATGATGTGTTGTAGTTAGTGACAGTTTTGTTATTTATTCGATTACATTTTTCAATTAATTACCTATACCGTGTATCATTTTTATTGCAAGACAAATTATAATAAAATATTCATTACTTACTTCCAGTTTTACATTATAATTTGTTTAATGAGTCCAACTACGTGTACTGCATCAGACTTTTTAATGATGTACCTACAAGTATTACTTCATTATTGTAATGCATCCACAGATACTTCAGATTAATATGATGGAGATAATTCAATTAAAACATCGTATGATATTTTAATAAAACAAGGGAAGATCAGTTATCCATCACCATCACTCATCTCTCATCTATCAACAATCCATATGAAACAATGATCGCAAAAAATACCGCATATTTTTGAAAAACAATTGAATTTCATATACTCTGACCAAACAACTTTTTCATGTACTCTGACCAAACTTTAACTCTCGTTTCCCCCGCCAGGTGGCTGGTCGTTTGGCACGCAGAAGTTCAAGGAGATGTCGGCTACTCGCTACGCTCGGCAGACCTTCATCTACTCCTCCATCCCCTACCTCCGGGACAGGAACTTCGACGGACTCGACATCGACTGGGAGTACCCCAAGGGAGGGGATGACAAGAAGAACTATGTGCTGCTGCTGAAGGGTGAGTTTTTGGACTGCTACTAACGTACAGTTAATTATACAGGGTGTTGAAAAAAGGGTATTCAAAGCTGATTGGGGGTGACTTAGAAGGTCATTTTAAACAACTTCTTCAGAATGAACAAGTTCTCATTATGGATTGACCCTCTGAGTCACCCTCTTTCAGCTTGGTATACCCTTTTTGCAACACCCTGTATAGCAGCACGGTTAAATACTTTATCTATTTATCATGTACATACCAAAAGCGAAAATCATTATAGGTATTAATTTAGTATTAATGTAATTTTGAGCGCATACACCTGTGTCCTAAAGTTACATGCCATACAGTTTCAATAGTTCAAAAAACTTTCAGGAGCTAATGCAAATTCTATGAAAACGTAGCTACATAAAATTGCTATCGTAAAAAGTTCCGATAACATTCTAAAAGCATATTTCACTGGAAAATGTATTTTCTAAGAAAGTCGAGGCACGTTCCTTTCAGAGTTTTAAAGAAACCCCGATTTCTATATGCAGAAAAACTACCTAGGTATATATATTTTCCAAGAAGAAGAGGCGAGATTTGAATCGAATATGAAGTATCGTAGAGAGCACAAGAACCTTAGTTTCACAGAAGTACCTGTAGGCGACGCACTACATAACAAATAACTATTGTTCTAAACTATTTGTACCTATAATTTTTATCTACTTACTTGCATTGAAAATGCCCTATTTAGGTACCTACGTGTACCTATGTAATTGTTTTGATTTAATATCTTAAATAAATACGAGCGCACTCGAGATCGTATTTTGTTCCAAATTTAAATTAGCCGCGCTTTTGCAAAGCGGCCATCTTGAGAACCCCGCGAGCGGCAAGCACTTCCGCCTGTTCAAGTTGATGTCGCGCGCGCTCCGTTTGCACTCCCAAAAATATTGTGTTTTTATTGCTTTTCTCGTCCATCACCTACAAAAAGTGCTGATCCTTCGAACCAAATCACTGAACCGGGACTATGTTTACAACTCCACCGAACGATGGACTCGTTAAGCAAAAAGATCGCGAGAAGTTGAGTGCTCGTTTAAAAATGGCATCTAGCCATGTGCTCGCGGAACATTCAAACGTCGCGAAACAGCAAAGTGCCGTGCAACCGTCGTGTTCTAAAGTGCCTACCGAATATAAATCAGTGGTAAAAACTGAGGCGTCGCGTGCCCCACGCTCGGTTTCATTATCTTCCTCGTCATCGTCACTCGTGCGGCGCAAGCACCTCGAGCTGGCAGCGGCAGAGGCCAAAGCGAAGATCCAGATGGAGCTGATCGACAAAAAACTGGCATACGACTTGGCTATCGACATGGAAGTCGAACAACATGACAACGTATCGCGTCACTCAAGGAAGAGTATAATACTACAACAACACGATGAACAAGTCATTGTGAACGAATGGATGGAGCGAAGTAATGTCCAGCCGTCACCATTTCCCGCCATGGCGGCGACGGCTACAGATGCGGCGGCCACGGAGGCAGCGCGGGCACCCCAGGATCCCCAGGTCCGCGCTCCTGCCCCGGGCACTCCGGCCGACAGCATCATACAACTCGCCCACACGCTCAAGGACATGATGGTCACGTCCTCCACCCACCAGGAGGAAATAAACTGAGTTTCCTTTATTTTGTATACAACATGGATGGTATGGGGAAGAAATGTTCCATGTTTTTTTCATAACTTTACAGATGTATACTCCTATTAGTAATTGATTAACAACCTTTCAAGATTTTTCATGATTCAACCACCAGGGAAACGTAAAAATTGGCTTTTGTATCCTATTTATAATAATTATTTGACTGTACAAACACCAACACACAAAATTTCTAAGAAAAAAATATAATTTTCCTCGTCATTAGCAAGTGTATGTAACTAAGTAAGAATATCAATATTATATCAATCCCAACCACAAAATAATACAACGCATTTTTATTTATTTATGTACAGTCATTGAAAGAAGTCACCTCTCCCTCTGACTAAATCCCCGGATTACAAACAAACAAATATTTACAGTGAAAATAAGTACTGCAAATTGTATTACTGTATTACACCTTCTACGCTAACCAATGTAGGAATATACCTAATATTGATTCATATGTGTATGTACGTACATATTATCATAATAATTAATATACAGTATATTATATACAGTAGGTATAATATTTATATACGTCACAGTCGGCTGATCTTCAATGTCTACAGTTCTACACATATGAGTGGGCTGAAATATTTAAAAACTGTCGCAATCAATATCACTTCGATAGCCTCTACGAGAGACGCATGTTATAGGTCCCTGACTCCCTATTCTATCATATTCTATTCTCTCTTTTAACATGAACCTAGACACCCTATCCTAACTTCCTAACTAATATTATAAATGCGAAAGTAACTGTGTCTGTCTGTCTGTCTGTCTGTCTGTCTGTTACTCTTTCACGCCAAAACTACTGAACGGATTTGAATGAAATTTGGTATACATACGGTCAAGACCCTGGGAAAGAACATAGGCTACTTTTTATCCCGGGATTCCCACGGGAAAACTTTTTAAGGCGAAGCGAAGCGCGCGGGAAAAGCTAGTTTAATATAAATGCACCCAAATAAACTTAGATATTCAAAACAGTTATTAATATAGCGAACGTTGCATAACGAGGGAAGTGAAATAGCGGTAACCGGCAAAAACCGCTTATGATGTTGCAACAACGAATACCTAGTCCTTACCCAGAATACTTGGGTAGCCTCAATTCTGCTAGATTCAGTAGATATTGCTATCAAAAATATTAAAATGTTTAAAAAATATTAAGTGTTTATAGGAACCGTAGTTAACGCGCACAATTTTTTGCAAAGGAACGAAAGAAGTTAGGGTTGTTTTATTGTGAAGTTGAGTTGAGTTCGTAGGAACAAATAAGTTCATAATTTATTAAAATTTTACGGTAAAACAGTGCTAAATACATAATTTGTGCTTCAGAATAGCAAAATTACTTTATGTACCTACCACGTATGAAATAAGGCATTTAGTATCAATGCAGGATGTTCTGAGTGTGTTTAGTATAAGGGGGTGACTCAGGTGGTCAAATTGAACAACTTTTGTTGTACGACTCAAGAGTCACCCCCATTCTGCTTACCCTTTTTATATCACCCTGTAGGACTGCAGGTATAACAGGCAATTTATTCACCAGTTTACTAAATTATAATTGGCTTAGCAGAATAGTCTATGGTCTGGCGAAGCATCACGCTTTGTTGCGACAGGAGGGGTACAGTCGTGAATACTTGTACCTAATTTCGAATAACAGATATTATCCGATTTACGAAACGGATTTTAGTTGGAATTCTTCGGGTAGAATTCTTTTGTGGTTTTATTAAAATATCGTTATACCTATTCTATTCTATTCTATTCTATTCTCTGTGGGGGTGTAAGTACCTGCACCTGGCTCTCACGAATGGAACCTTCCTAATGGGGTGCCTTCCTAAGCTTGGACCATTACCCACCACGCTGGTCCACTACGAGTTGGTGGGTTCACATATTTAGATGTGCTAAATCTAGATATGCAGGTTTCCTCACGCTGTTTTCCTTAACCGTAAGAGCGATGGTTTACATTGTACTTAAATTCAAAGAACTCAGACAGCGCCGGGATTCAACCCGCATCTCTGGCGTGAGAAGCGGGCGTTTACCCGACTGAGCTACCACCGCTCTTATCGTTATACCTAATCGTGATAGACTTTTTCATAAAAAAATAGAATACTAAGTATCTTAAGATAGGTTTATAGGCAGTACATCTAAGTACTTAAAAACGATGATTTTGAATCCATTATGATTATTTTTATGTTACGTTTAACAGGGTTTTCGAAACTTTTATACGATAAATTTAATTTTTCTCTTTATTGATCACAACAAGATTTCTTGTACAGTATTTGATTAATTCGATAATTTTTAATATCCGTCAACGCAGCTCCGCAGCGTTTCAACATCATAGCGGATAGTTTGAATAATTTAGATTTAGCGATGTCGTGATGGGAAGATAATGTCGCAATTGAGTTATCTGAAACTTCCAAGCTGTGGGGTTACTCCGGATTTACCAATAAAATATAGCCATTACTATCATATCTCAATCTATGTCTATCAATGTATGTAATAAATATATAGTTATAGATGTTCCCGCGAGCTTCGCTTTGCCTTTAAAAGTTTTCCCGTGGGAATTCTTTCTCAGGGTCTAGACCACGTGTATACCAAATTTCATTCAATCCTTTCAGTAGTTTTGGCGTGAAATAGTAACAGACAGACAGACATATAGGCCGACAAGCACAGTTACTTTCGCATTTATAATATTAGTTAGGATGGTTCAAACAATGTGTTATCACCGGTCTACACGATCTCCCGTAATATTATTATGTCTTCACTGGTAGTTTACAGGGTCAGACATTTTATGTTATTTGTGTTGTTATGGAGCCAATTAGGGATTGTTATTTTTGCTCAGAATGAAGCTTCGGCGAAACCGTAATGATCGTCTTTAGTTGTTATTATTTATTATTATTTGTTATTTGTTGTTATTAGCTTTCACTCGGTCTAATTAAAGTACTTGCAAAGTGTGTGTACACCTATATAGGAAGCTTATACGGGATGATCGACGCATGGAGAACCTCTTTATTAACCTCCGATGGAAAAAATGAGTGTTATAAGTTTAATGTGTCAGTGTATTCCTCCTGTGCCATTCAAAAGTTATGCTACTTTTAGTATTGAAAGTCAGGGTTTTTAACGTTGGTTAGTTTTAGATTATTTCTTAGGTAGGGGTTGATAAACCCCATTTTTAACATGTCTGAAACATTTTTATCTTAGGTACCTAAGTTTTTATATAATTATTTCTTTTGGAATATAACCCTGCTCCCGAATCTGTTACACTGTTGTTGTAACTAAAGTAAAGTAGACAAATAGACAACGAGTAGACAGAGTAGACAGTGGAACGTTCCCCGCTGCTCGGACAGAAGCCGTCGGTGGCTGTGTACGATCGAATCCACCGCATTTGTAGAACTACGAATGTTGCAGAAATGCAGATATTAACACGATTTGAGTCCAAAATAATTTATTTTAAAAGCTCAGCTGCCGCTTAACGTGTTCTTTATCGACGTAGATAAGCTGTACTTAATCGCGATTCGCTATAAATACGACGACGGTATGGTTGGAGGAACACGTAGTAAAATTTATTTATCGACGTCGATAACAAATCCGTGCAGCGGCCGCAGGTTGACTAGCAAAAAAAACGCGTTTCGACAATAAGCCCATCTTCTCCATAGCAACATTGTTGGCCACGTGACTTTTTAGTATGGGAAGTAGTTTTATTTTCACGGATACCCACAAGTCATTTCACAAATGGTTCATTATGACCCTCTGAGTCACCTTTCGGCTTTACCAGACCACTTTTGCTACACATGTAGGTAAGTTTTTTTTTGTTCCGGAAAAAAAAGTTTAAATTTACCAATTATACGTTGAATAAATGATATTCTATTCTATTCTGCAACATTCGTAGCCCCAGAGTTTTCATCTTGCTTGGCGATATTTCGGCGATCTCAGATCTTTTCAGGGGTAGCCAAACTTGTAGTGGCATTTGTTTTGAGACACAAAGACGCAGTTTGCAAAACTTAGTGAAAATAGTTTGCGCAAGTTAAAAGATACATGCAGCGTAAATAATGGAAACGGTTCTGATGAAAAATAAGTGATTTTAAAAATAAAAATATTATTAATAGAAAATAAACACTCTGCGAAAAAAAAACATTGACACAAACAATAAAAAGTACCTATAGAACTTCCAATATGTTATTGTATTCTTGACGTTTCCTTATGTCTGGTAAGTAAAGTTGGTTTTGCTTTGCAGTCATCAAATATGTATGGGATTTCGACTGTCAAGAAACCAATAATATAATGGACAGAGTATAAGTAAGTATATGTACCTAAGACAATAGGAACTTTAAAAATTTAGAAATGATATTATAACAAATATACTACGTAAACTAAGCGGCAAACTATACAGTGCTGTAGTAACATAACAAAATGCTACCCTCCAGTTACGTAACCAGGTCCAAAGGTTGTGCACCCCTGACCAGAGTCGATATCTCAGCAGTCCAATATTGCGGCTCGATCAAACACTCGTTACGGAGGTGGCCGGCGCCGAATGAAGCTGTAAAATGAAATATTGCATTTCAAATTGCACGGAACTTATGAGTATTTATTTATGTTGGAAAAAACAATCAGTACAATACCAATTTTTATTACATGGGTGTTGACATGATGACTTTTCCAGCACAAAATAAATAAGTTTTTTTTTCTATGTAATTTAGGAAAAACGTCATGATTACCGTTGAATTGAATTCTGAGTTATTGATTGGAGACCACGAACAGGCAAGCAAAGCGTGGGACGCCCACCGACCCGCTGGTCCGATTATTTTATTATTGATTGGGAGAGTCTATGTTCTATAGAGATTTCGACATAATTTTATTTATTTTTTATTTTTATTTTATTTTATTTTGGCTTCAAACAGTCATATGGAAACAAAATATACATGCTATCTTAAATCTAAACTTATAGACTTGGAGGGCCGAAAAGTTAAACATAAAGTAAATAACAGGAGAAAACTTCATTAACTGGTTATAGTAACATTGCAAAATTTTTAATTCATTGTGTGTAAGTTACAATTTTAGTAGGTGTGTAAACTGCGAAAATCATTGACAAAATTCAACGGAAAAAGAAAGAAGGAAAAAAAAAAAAAGTATATATCATAGCTTAGGTATAACTACAATTCAAGGAGTGTCCAACATCAGCATTTTAAATCATAGTGTTTAAGTATTTTTCTTTTAAATGAATCTGTACTGTCATTAAAAGGGTCAACATCAGTGGAAGATAATTCAGCATTATACATATTTAAGGTTCGGTACATAAAGCTGTTACGTGTGTAATTTTTGTTATAGTTTGGAAGTACAAATAACTTGTTTCTATTAGGAAGAGAACGAAGTGACCGCAAGAGGCCCTGGGAACGTACAATAAAGGGAATCCTACACAACAAAGAAGGGCAAACTATTTTATTATTTAAAATTTTGTGCATGAAAATAAGATCCATCACTTTTCGTCGTAAACTAAGTGCTGTAAGATTAAAGTGTTTAAGTCTCATATCATAGGATGAACTGTCAAAATTAAATTTAAATGATAGGTTTTTAAGAAATATCTTTTGTACTTTTTCTATGCGTTTGATGTGAATTTCATAAGAAGGGGACCATACTACGGAAGCAAAATCCAAGATTGATCTGATAAAGGAGTAATATAATACTTTTATAGTAGACACACTTCTGAAAGGCTTAGATATTCTATTAATAAAACCTAAGCCTCTGAATGCCCTTTTAACGATATTGTCTATGTGTGTGTTGTATGTTAATTGACTATCCATCATTATTCCTAAATCCCGAATAGTTGTGACCCTAGGAAGTTCCACATTTTGCAGATTATAAGAAAATCGTATGGGTTTTGTTTTACGGGTGTAGGTAATGATGGAGCATTTGTCAGCATTCAGAAACAGTTGGTTCGACTGGCAGTATTGTGTAAGAGCACTCAGATCACGCTGCAATTGCAGACAGTCAGTAACTTTTTTAACTATCTTGAAGATTTTTGTATCATCTGCATAAAGTAGATGATCTGAATGCACCAGAACCTCTCCAATATCATTGATATACAATGTAAACAGTAAAGGTCCTAAATGAGATCCTTGGGGGATACCAGATGGAATGGTAAGAAAACTAGACTCGAAACCCTTGATCAATACAGCCTGACTACGATTACGGATGTAGGATTCAATCCATCGCAACAAGGCTCCATGAATTCCAAGTTTTAGTAGCTTCTGAAGAATTATATTATGGTTTATTTTATCAAATGCCTTCGAGAAGTCAGTGTAAATTACATCAATTTGTAAATTTTTATTCATAGCTTCAAGAAGGATATAGGGAATAATTTTCCACATAGCATCTAACGAAGACGATCATAATTTTCTAACCTACGAAGCAAAATTTTATAAAACCATTCTCACAGCCTAACAATTCATTCAATCTTCCAAAAACCCTGCACCAAATAGTGAAAAGGCCTGAAAATTGAGGGCCATTCTGTGAAGGAAGATACATGAGGGATACTGTACTATTACTAAAACAAACGTTAAATGTTGCTGTCATGCGATCGGTATGTTTAATCCTAATCCTAACTAATATTATAAATGCGAAAGTAACTGTGCCTGTCTGTCTGTCTGTTACTCTTTCACGCCAAAACTACTGAACGGATTTGCATGAAATTTGGTATACATACGGTTTAGACCCTGGGAAAGAATATAGGCTACTTTTTATCCCGGAATTCCCACGGGAAAACTTTTTAAGGTGAAGCGAAGCGCGCGGGAACACCTAGTACGACTATATAGAGTCATGGTTAGCGCAGCAGGGATTCGAAGCATAGGTTTTTCGCGAGCTAGAGTGAACCCGAGGGCTATTGCAGTACACTGCTCGTTTAGATGGTATCTGTCTGCCGGGCAGTGGTTATGAAACTTTCTTTTTTAAACGACCGCGCGACGTCGAGGTTGCGAGACTCTGTGACAGGTTGTGTTTTGTTTGAATACAAAATGGCTGCCAAACTCTACTGCGCTTGCAAAACTGTCTCCGTAACTGAATCGGAATATTTTGTGGCGGATTTTTGTGGAAAGTTCCTGGATAGTATTGATATTAGCTGAGCAGTTTAAGGATGTTATACCGTATTCAATAATTTATGTTTTATTTAACTTATTAGGTATACGAGTATAGTATAAACTTAGTAAATGTTTAGGTTATTAGATTTACTCAAGTGAGTAGCTTTTCCTTAGACAAAGGATAATTATTAGAAACATAAACATAGCACCTATTCTCGAGACGATACAAATTAGTAGATTAGCCCACTAATAATACAAACACATTCTATGTATAAAATTAGTCGCCTAATACACTATAGTACATTAGGTCTCGTACACACTACACAAACTATTTAGTAGTTGTTGCGTAATGAAGACCTAAATTGATGTTTAATTACAATACTCAAGTGAGAAGCTTTTCCTTACAGAAAATTTTATGATAATTATTACAAACAATATCATGGCATTTTCTTAACGATACATATTAGTAGATTAGTCTACTAACAATACAAACATACTCTATATACCTATAAAATTAGTCGCCTAATACACTATAGTACATTAGGGCTCGTACACACTACACAAAGCATTTAGTAGTTGGTGCGTAATGAAGGCGGTGTATGCGCGGTGTGGACTCGCCTCGTGACTAACTTTAGTCGCGCTGATGAGATTCTAAATGGTACCTAAGTGTGGCATCGGACTTTTGTTGGTCTATAAAAACTACCACCCATGGTAGGTAGATAAATAATGAATAGACCGCCGACTGGTGTAGTGGTCCCTGACTGCTATGCCGAAGGTTCCGGGTTCGATTCCCGGCTGGGGCAGATATTTGTTTAAAGACAGATATTTGTACTCGGGTCTTGGGTGTTGATATCTATAATTAATCTATCTATGTATTTGTGTAGATAATATCAGCTGTCCGATACCCATAATATTGGCTTTGCCTAGCTTGGGGTCGGATGGCCGTGTGTGAGATGTCCCCATATATTACTTATTATTATTATTATTAAAAGAAACCCTTTTTCAACCGCCTCCCAAAGAAACAACTTTATAAAAGAAGTAGGTAGTGAAATAAATTATAATTTAACGTAGGTGACATAAAGTTACTAAACTGTGAATACTAAACACACATCTTGGTCAAGTTACGCCCAAGTCCGCCCAACGGAAGTCTAAAGAAATCACCTGTTACCAAACAATAACATTTATCGGTGTTTAGTATAGTCACTAACATTAGCGTAAGTTAAAATTGTTAGTAACATTTTCTATGGATTTATGTCTGAAATAAATGAATTGAATTGAATAAAATTGACACTCATCAATGCTCAACTGAACATAGCTAATAAGTAATGGAGGTATCGTATATCGCATATATTATACTATACTTACTATATTAAACAGTGCCATAGTAGGTCCAGTGCAGTTGGACCCTATCCCGAAGTCAAATCGTAATTAGTGTCAAATTGAATCCAAAATCTATGTCAAAACAAGTTCGCGATAGACGTCCAGGCGTCTATTCCACACTAAGTTGCCATCAAGATTGTATCATTTGCATTGAAAGGAAGTGTTCCAGCGAACATTCCCGGCTGTGTGTTGACTTCAATCACAGGTTATTAGATATCTGTTCGAGTTGTCAACCCACAGACGTGCTTGTGTCGTGGTGGCTTCCAGAATAATCCCCTACATTCTAATCTAACTCTGGGGGCCTATTGCGAAGTCAAAACGAAATAAAATTTACGAAGTAATTAGGGTCCAATTCAGATACATTTTGAATCCGAAAATGGTTGTCAAAAAAGTTAACGATCGTCGATCTCATTTGATATATTTGTTTTTATCATGGCCTACAAGAAATTATAAACTGCTTATAGTAATAAAAAAAACAAGGTTCTACCCTTTTGCTGTTCACTTGACGCCACATTTAATGAAACTAGGACACTTCTGTACCGCACCTAATGAGGGTTAGGGGACTACGCCGCCCGATTCTGGGGCCTATCGCGAAGTCAAAACGAAGTAACATTTACGAAGTATTTAGTGTCTAATTCATTACGATTTGAATGCGAAAATCGTTGTCAAGACAAGTTCACGAGAGCCTGAGTGGTAGGAAAATTTTATTATTCTCAATCTTAATTTATTAGCCCAAACAATTTCAGTGACATGCCTGGTGTATGTAGCCGACACACTAAGCTACTTCCAATACGGGACTAACACTGTAATCGCGAATTATATTTTTTTTTATTACAGTAGGATTTTATAACCTATTTTTTTATATCGTTGTACAAGTTGTTTTAGTCGCTGTCTAATTAATTTCGTTTACCGCAAATATTTTCTTAGCCATTTCTATTCCAGGAACGGCAGCTTAATTCAAAGAATTATGTGGGAAGGAGCAAATAAACAGTTCTTCAGGGAAACCTGCTTTTCCACGTATAATTAAATTGTGTGGGGCTTCCACTCGATTCTCAGAATAAGTACTTTAGCAGTAATGAGGCAAGGAGCTCTTGGACCCGAGGGCTGTTAGCTAGTAATTAGAGAACTGACTAACACAGCTGAGTGGGGAAATCAATAGTAGTTAATGCGCTTGCTTGCATGACCCTATGATGAACCGCCTGAGAGGAATATTGGTAATATGAACTCTCTCAGTTCAGTCCAAATAACTTGATAGTTCTTGAAGTTAGATACGATTACACTTTTGTACCTTGTCAAACATTATAAACCGCGTATTGATTCTAATACAGTACTTACAGCAAAAAACAAAAGTAAAACACTGTCGTAAGTAGATTAATTTGTAAATTAAAAACAAAAGGCCTATGTGTTTTAAAACACACATAATTATAGGATACGATAGGGAGTCTGTATTTTAACTATTTCCAGTTAACTAAAAAGGGTAGTCTTAAAACGATGTGTTTCCATAAGCAATAACTCAGCTTAAGTTATCAACGCTCCCGAGAGACCTCGGGGGTTACTCTAACAAACAACAAACCAATGCGTGATGCAATGAGTACGTTTGGAGTACACACATCCAACGAGTAAAATTTATTCTGGTGAATAAATGAATTATATAACATTCTATACCAAAACTTTATTTTTCGTAAGATACAAAGACCCCTTAAGAGAGGTCTAAGTTACATATCCTTTGAAGATAAAGTTGGCCTGTTAAGCTGTGAGAAAACCTTTGCTTCTTTGAAAAACATGCGTTTGATGCTTTCCATACAAAATCGGATGCAGTTTTGTAGCCTAAGTGCCAATTTCACCATTCTCGGTTATCTAACCGACAGGGATTGATTTATAAATTAAACGTCATCTCCTTATAAAATTCATGACAGATGTGTCAAAAGTTAACCATTACTCCCTGGTTATGCTCTAACAGAGAATGGTGAAATTGGCACTAAACTTCACAAACCTATGAAGTATGAAGTAAACTGTACCAACATAATTAATATTTTGGCACATTGTTGCCCACTGTAAACATTTTCATTTCTGCACACAGTATAGTGAAAATAGAAAAAAATGGATTATTTTACATTATAACTCAATGTTTTAATGATAAAGATAAAGAAACATTTATTTGAACACCTGACAACAACAATAAAAAAAATCACAGAAAATAATAGCAGCAACAAAACAAAATAACAACAGCATGTGCTGTCAAAGGTTTTCTCAATAACCATGTTAAGTAAATTATTCAGCCCCTCCCATTAATCTGATATGCATGAGTTTTAGTAAAGTGTTGATGCCAACATGAATTATAATGCGTTTTCAGTGTCTTGTACAACTTACAAGGAATAACTAATGCCGGCATTTTCAAATTTGACTTATTTTCTAAAGCGTTTTTCCCATATAACTAAAACATGCTTTGGAAAAATGCTTTTGTAAAACAATTATGAATACTTTTTCCAATTGACATTGCTAAGCATGTAGTTAAACAAGTTGCATAATCCTAACTAATATTATAAATGCGAAAGTAACTGTGTCTGTCTGTCTGTCTGTCTGTCTGTCTGTCTGTTACTCTTTCACGTCAAAACTACTGAACGGACTTGAATGAAATTTGGTATGCATACGGTCTAGACCTTGGGAAAGAACATAGGCTAATTTTTATCCCGGAATTCCCACGGGAAAACTTTTTAAAGCGAAGCGAAGCGCGCGGGACCAGCTAGTACATAATACATACCTACATAGCATAGAACTTTACAAACCCCCATTTTACAGGATTAAAAACAAAGCTTTTCAGAGCACTCCAACTAATTCGTACGAGCGTGCAGCCGCGATTCAACATGAGGGTTATTCTACCCTTACAAAAAAATAAATATAATAATAAATAAATAATAAATATGTGGGGACATCTCACACACGGCCATCTGACCCCAAGCTAGGCAGAACCTGTGTTATGGGTGTTGGACAGCTGATATATCTACACAAATACATAGATAGATAGATACTAAATATAAATATCAACACCCAAGACCTGATAACAAATATCTGTGTTTAAACAAATATCTGCCCCACCCGGGAATCGAACCCGGGACCTTCGGCTCAGTAGTCAGGGTCACTAACCACTACGCCATTCGGTCGTCAAGTTACGGATTGCTGCTGCTGAAAACGACTCTAAGTATATCGTTAAACGTACCGATATAAAACTCCACAGAAAAAGTTTCACTTTCAAAATGCCTTCGAAAATAAACTGAATTTTTAATGCATTTAATTTAATTTTTTTACACAATATTTAAGTTTTTAGTCAGCCATACTCTGATGCACTGTAAAAAGTACTTCAATATTGCAGATGGCGTCATTAAGCTGGCCTTTTCCGTTTAGGGGTAATTTGGTGCTATTGTCACTGAAACTTTTTCATTACTCGTGAGTGTATTACAGCTCTCGTTCGTTTGTTTTTTGCAAAACCAGAGTAAACCCCCTGGTCCAATATTAGCATACGTTATTGGAACTTCCTACAGCCTGATGAATGTAGGATTCGGATTGAATAAGTTGATTGATTGAATGATTGAATTATTGAAACGGTGTTGCTGCCAGGTAAGGGAAGAATTACTATCACTCAGTTGCTAAAATTCTTACCAGGACTTTATGTCAACACAAAGCCTTTATTAACATCAATATGAATTGTATTACATACTTAGTTGGTTACTAACATTAAGTAATATTTCTAGTTAATATTGTTAAAAAACATACTATACAGGGTGTTGCAAAAAGGGTATACTAAGCCGAAACCTACATGTGCAGCATGGTATATCTAAGCCCGAAACTGAAACCAGAATTTAAAAATTCGCGAAAAAAAATATTAATTTTTCATAGAAACTTTGTTGGTCACGTGACTTTTTACTATGGAGAAAGAGTTTTTTTTTCGCGAATTTCCAAAGTCTGATTTCATTTTCGGGCTTAGATATACCATGCTGCACATGTAGTTTTCGGCTTAGTATACCAATTTTGCAACACCCTGTATACCTAATTGTTCTTAAACTGAACCACAGAATCGTTATTACATAAAATATATAGGTAAGTATTAGAAAATACGTAAGGCAGGTATTTACCTCAAACCTACAAAGCCTTTGCAATTATCATTCTCAGAAATCTGGAGCAAGGCCTAACACTCAATGGGTTATTATCTACTTATTATAAGTAAATGTTTCTAGTTTCTGTTCCACACATGTGATATCGTTATTTCCTTTCACTTGAGTAGGTAATAACTACAGAAGTGTTCCATCAATTTTGTGTCTGAGGCCACTGATACTACTGTGCCCAGTGGCACATTATTTGTAGGTAGGATAGGATAGGATAGGTACTATTTATTTATACCATGGAAAGGGTGGACTTAATGTTAAAATCAATTCTATACCAGTCAATCCACAGGAAGTACAGGAAAAACGGTGACAAATTTATATTTATGAAGTTTTTTCCGGGATATTTTTTATGTTATATCTCGTTAATCAAGTATTACATAAATAATATACTAAGCCGAAACGGGGTGATACAAAGGGTTTGAACAAAAGTTGTGATAATTTCTTGTTCGTTTTGGCATACGATATTCAAGAAAAGTTGTGTTTTTATCTACCCGTACAAGACTGCATTCATATTTTGTTCACGTTTAACTTTGAACTGCGTTTCGAAAGTGGGTCATCGCAATACAGCTTGGCAAGTCCTCCAGCTGACTCTTAAAGTTGCATTCTATAAATTTGAGAACTTGCAAACTTTCCTAAATCATAGTTAGCATTTTAACCGCGCTTCCTACCTACTGCATTATCTTATTTGAATGTGGAAATGTGGTAAATCCATTGGCTCTATGCCACTTTGGAGAGAGTTGCAAAGTGGAGGCACCAACTAATATTCCTAATGCGCAGATGTGATTTGTGTGTTTGCGTGTAGAGCCGGCATAAAAATAAGTAGCACTTATAGAAATCAGAAATTTTAAATTGCATTTGTTTGAGCTTTTGAAACGTTTGCTTCCTATTACCGAATATTGAAAGCGATAGCGAACAATAAACCGGGCCCTAGAGGGAAACTACCTTAGACCTTAATTAATTCTTTGGTAGTTATTACATTAATTTGCCTAGTGGATAACAAAAACATGCGCTGAATTAAAGACCGTGTTTATGTTTCTGTTAACAAGAAAAAAGAAACAGCTCATATTTTCATAACAAGAAAACTACAGGAGCGTTGTCGACGTGTAATCCTCTCTATATTCATGAAAATCCCAGAGTAGACAACTCAACTAGGCCTTAGAATAGATATCTTCAGAAAGGATAAATATTGTTTAGACCAATATTAAAAATACATTATTGTTACAAATACATACAAAGACTTTTCATCCTGTATGGATTTGCGACACAATGAAAATGAAAGAACGAAAAGATGCCTACAATGCTGTTTAAAAACCACAAAAAATCAACGTAGTTCTACTATGGAAATATGTTAAGGTTATTGGGTACCTATGCGTACAAAGCATGTAAGTACACTCGCGTGCAATGAAAAAGTTTCACCTGCCGTTGCCGTTCCATAATTGTCATTGGAACATTGACTTATATATTACTAGCGTAAGGACAGGCCCAACCGCACTAGAATATGACACCCTCGCGTTGGCCCTGAAATCTCATAAATCTGTCATAATTTGTATGAATTAGGGCCAGCGCGCGGGTGCCATTTTCTTTTGACAAAACGTTCTGACGGGCGTATCCTTCCTTTTGAAATCATTGCATTGGAACTTTTTCATTGCTTGTGAGTTGTGAGTGTATCAATATTTCTGTTCTTCTGCTCAGAGCAACTGAATGTCATTTCTGCCGTGTTTCTGTATTCTTAGACTCAGATAACTATGACTAGAATCTGAGAGGAGCATCTAAAGAAGAATGGATATTTTAAATTCCACCCGAGCATACAGTTATGAGGACATTACTGTTCGTGAAGGAGAATACTTTTTGTCATAACTGCCATGTTTTCGGGAAAATTCTTTTTGAAACAGAATTCATAGGATAGTTATTCTCTTTATTATGAAAGCAAGTGAAGATATTGTGCTAAAAAAAACCTTCAATCATAAGTCATATTTTCAGTCATACCAGTAAATCGATCTATTAAACTATTTTTAAAAGATACAAACTATTAAATGCACTCGTGAGCAATGAAAAAGTTCCACCCACAAAATGCCGACACCAACTAATAAAACCAATTTTTTTAACATTTAATTTTAATTTTGAAGAAATATTTTCCGTTGTAGTAAGTATTTGTGCAAAAAAGAATTAAATAATAATAATAATATTGCAGACGGCTTTATTAAGCTAGTTATTTTCCTAGAACTTTTTCATTGGTAGCGAGTGTATGTTATTTAAAAACGAGACGGCATTATTACCTACATAAACTTATTATAAACTAAACAAAACCTTTTATGTGCATCTTCACATACCCGCGTCCTTGTCATTCTCTTGTGAATTTGCACGATCCTTTCGAAAATTCCTGACTGAGTTATAAAGCTATGGATTTATGGTGTTATGGTAAGCGTAAATAGGCAATACCTAGGCTATGGTACTATTAAACTTAATTTATTTATTAATTGCTATTTTATATGAAATACTATAATAAATCTTGATTACAAAAAGATAAACAATTAAACAGGGTGCTGTAAAATTAGTATACTAAGCCGAAAAGACTGACCCAGGGAGCCATCCCTGAAGACTGAAAACCCTGTAAAGAGTACCGATTCCAAGGTTAGAAAGTATTTTTATATTGTATTTAGTATTGAAGTAACTGTTTTTTTTTTGTATAATTTGCTTTGTACCGACACTGGACGCTACCGTTTTGTTATTTGCAGACCAACATGTTCATAACATTATTACGCTAAACAACTGTTTAAACCAATTACTTATTAAGTTTACATCATCCACTGTAAATTGGTTAAAAACAAATCAACTTAATCAATCAAATTACCTAACTTACTTTTCAATTATCAACTTCGCAAGCGTTTGAAGAAAAGTGAATTATTTCGTGTGGTGGATAAGATCCATAATCGAATAAGATTAACTTACTTAAACTTCTGTATCATAAGTTTTATACGTATAGGCACAGAATAATGTTATCCTTATACTGTTAGGTTAGGAATAATGGCACATACATAAGTATTAAAAATCGAAAATCTAAAAAATAAGAAATAACTTCCAACCGGAAGATTTTAAATGGATGTATTTCACGATATCCCATCCACACGTATGTATCTTCATATTTGTGTCAATTCTATCCAGAGAGGGGAGAAAGGTCCTTATGACTCTCTCGAGTAGATCCTTTGTACATAATCATCATCATCATCATCATCATGATCAGCCAATAATAAAGCTGGACATAAGCCTCTCCCAAGGAGCGCCACAACACTCGGTCCTCGGCCGTCCTCATCCAGCCACTACCGCCCAACAAACATTTTACTCTCAGTTACAGCTATTTTTATAACTTTAACCTGTATAACTGTGTTATAATTATCTCAGTTCTAACATAAAGCGCTAAAGATGAGTTAAAAAATGAAATTAGTGTTAACAGCAGGTTTAAGTGTTAAAATAGTATTAGTCAAAGCAATTATAATTAAGATGTTATAGGTTTAAACTGTTTCTAGAACCTAAAGCTATACAAGAGTGCTCACTGACACCTGTTAACACTTATGGTTGTTAAGTGGTTTCCTTTAATACTCATATAAATCTTTAGGTGTCATATTGAATTTAGGCTGCAGGAATTGGTTATAAAAGAGATTTTGTCAAGAGTGCAGTAAGACAAGATTCTTACAGTGTTGGAAAACTCAACAATGCAGTTTTAATCTTTAAGGTTAACTTAACTTACGCTTATTGCGTTAGGCAAGTAGACTGTAAAAGTAACGGTGTTAAGCAAGACTGGTGGATCGACTAAGGCTGCATAACACCCTTGGCTAAGGGTGTTCTATTTCAAAAAGTGTAATAGATGACTTAGGTGAGTGTATATGTCTTAAATGTAAGTTCGCCATTTGCATTGGCGACCTAACCTATAAATTGCTGGGATAAACAATATTTTGCTTTAAAATACTTACCTATATATGTGAATTTTGTCATTCCAGTCATGCCAATCGACTTATGAAACTAATGGACATGCAGCAAGGATACAAAAAAATACAAAATTGAGTCGTCTATTTTATATTTACTTATGTTTCATTTGAAATCCTTAATAAATTCGGAGCGCATTAAAATTGAGGTGGGAAATATGGTATACATTACAGTAAAATTACAATGGCATATTGTTTTCAATTCACAAAACATGTTAAGTCAAGTTAATATATTATATTTACTGTTATTTAGTATTAATCAATAATGTCGCGTATGATTGCTGTTGACACTACTATTTTCAAACACATATAACTTGCATGGTAAAAGTGTATTCGAAAGACGGTAACATACTCACTTAACCTTTTTTTACCAAACAAATAAGAGTCAGGGTGTCAAATAACCATTCTACAACTACAACTATACCGGTAAAAGTTCTAGCTGAGAGTGATTAAACGCTCTTCTATAGTAACTTTAGCACTTAAATGACACCGTACTACAGGCTTTCTATAACTTAAACACTTCAATGACACCGTTTTACAGACTTTCTAAAGCCTTTACTCTCAAAATCGTGGGCCTCTTTCGTGGTTATAAGTGAGTTAGAGCACTCTCCTACACTCTTATACAGCTATGTCTTAACACTTTAATTTTCGAATGGAACCATTATACAAGTTATATGAGAGTTTTTTTAACGCTACGGTGTTAGTTGGGCGGCTACCCGCCTAAGTTTGCCTGTTCGTTGTACATAATGTTAACATTTGACGGTCGAATGGTGTAGTGGTTAGTGACCCTGACTGCTACGCCGAAGATCCCGGGTTCGATTTCTGGCTGGGGCAGATACTTGTTGAAACTCGGTTTGTACTCGGTTCTTGGGTGTTGATATTTATATTTAGTATGTATCTAAATATGTATTTGTGTAGATATATCAGCTGTCCGACACCCATAACACATGTTCTGCCTAGCTTGGGGTCGGATGGCTGTGTGTGAGATGTCCCCACATATTTTTATTTATCATTTCACCTCCTTGTTCCAGAACTCCGAGAGGCATTCGAGGCTGAAGCTCAGGAGGTGAAGAAGCCGCGCCTGCTGCTGACGGCAGCCGTGCCCGTCGGCCCCGACAACATCAAGTCAGGATACGACGTGCCCGCTGTGGCCAGGTGAGACCTCGAACTGAAATAAACCATACACCTTTTTGGAGGCATCATTAGCACACAAGTTATATGAACGTGCAAATTGTTTAAAAATACATTAGGTGCAGTGCTACTATAAAGTCATGAAAATAAAGAGTTGTAAAGACTTATTATAGTTGTTATTTACTTACAGTTATAGTTAAATGCATTTTGTAAATAAAATAGCGATTTACAATATCTTTTAACGGATTTATGCTTAAATAAAGGTAATAGATCGATTAAATACGGTCTTTTACGAATAGTTAGGATTCATTTCCGTTTTCAGGACTTTATAGTTGGACGGATGGAGGTTTTTTTACAAAATATTTAATTAAACACATATGTCTATGTGTCCAAGCCAATGAAACCTTCTCACTCATTATTCAAGCCACATTTATCATAAAGCAAGCTTTTCACCGCGTCACCGCATTCTCTCTACCAACAATACGTTCTGTTTCACACACACATGTACACAGACAGATACACAATGTGTACGTTTTTGTATAAGACCCTCCCGTTGTTGTAACGTAATGATCCGCGAAGATGTCCTTGGAGTGGAATATTGTTTGCACAATTACAACTCCCATGTCCGCTTTTGCTCAACTTTTGTAGGCGCCGCGAATTTTGCATATTATCAGTATTATTTTACAAAAATATACAGAATGACACTTAGGCTGTAGTGATTCTGCTTCAGGAGCACCGGAATGCTGTTTCTATTTCCGCCCTGCCGAATTCACCATCATTTGTATTTGGTACCCCAACCGTAACACCGTTTTGTAACACCATTTTTCGGCTTAGTAGGTTTACTCTTTTTGCAACACCTGTATATCAGGAGGTGCCTGATTTGCCAGATACTCATGTTACGGGGTCTAAATTGTACCTACCTAATTATTTGTTCCAACACTGACCATCGATATCGTGAGGAGAGGCCAGGGTACTGCTACTCATAACTTTTTCATTTCTCTTCCACACACCCTAACTCAAAACGCAACAGCCAAACCTAAAGCCATCTCTTTCCCACAGCTACCTGGACTTCATAAACCTGATGGCCTACGACTTCCACGGCAAGTGGGAGAGGGAGACAGGACACAACGCTCCTCTGTACGCCCCGTCCACTGACTCCGAGTGGCGCAAGCAGCTGTCAGTCGACCACGCAGCCCATCTGTGGGTCAAACTTGGAGCCCCTAAGGAGAAACTTATTATTGGTAAGGATTTAAGGGTCAAAAGCTACCGTACCACTAACTTCACATCAGGATGGATCGTTAATTGCTGACAATCAACAATCCATAAGCAGCGTCGCTCGCTTGTCAAAAATCTGTCAGATCGGTCAGATCCATACAAGTTACGTTAAACCCCTTCCAAGCGTGGAGATTATGACACCCTCCAGCTTTGGAGCACACCTGGTTCATGTGAATTATTCTACTCTAGACCAGCCAATAGTAATGCTTCTTCTCTATAAAATAACACACGCTCTCTTGTACACTCACGTGCAATCAAAAAGTTCCAACGGCCATTGACGTTCCAAATGTCACTGGAACTTTTTATCTCGTGAGCATATTTCTCTCATACTAGTTCCTTCAGAGTTGCTTGTATTTAACACAGGAATGCCGACCTATGGACGTACCTTCACTCTGTCGAACCAGAACAACTTCAAAGTGAACTCGCCAGCCAGCGGCGGCGGCAAGGCAGGAGAATACACCAAGGAGAGCGGATTCTTGGCCTATTACGAAGTAAGCATTCCAAATTTAAAAATATTATTTAATTTTTCTTTTTTCTTTACGGCTTGCCTCCAAGATTTTTTCTGTATCACCAGTGTTACACGTGTAAGGGATAATAATGATGTAAACTTCTTGGAAGAAAATTGTTTTTTAATTTATTTTTCAATAAAACCTGTGTAAACTAATAAAGGAGGCATAATATCTTTGAAAATACTTTATAATGAGGTTTTGTTTACCATGATACTAGGATGTAGGACGATGGTCTGTATGGAGCCTTAAAAATCATATCAACCTGTTTTATACCATTTTTCATGTTTGAGAGATGTGAGTATGTTACCTATGCTTGATTTCTCTCTTTCATATCTAAAACGATGTCCATGCTTCAAGTCCTCGAATCCTCAGGTTTTCATAAAGGGTGGGTGAGCTTTCATGCCCAGGTGTGCTAGATACGCCACTATGGACCCATCTACCAAGCTAAGCGAGGCCGTTATTCTGAGGTTTTCTCTCTCTATCTGTCTCTCTACTCCTAACTATCTCCTCCTACCCGCAGGTGTGCGAGATGCTCCGCAACGGCGCCACGTACGTGTGGGACGACGAGATGAAGGTGCCCTACGCCATCTCCGGCGACCAGTGGGTCGGCTTCGACGACGAGAAGTCCATCCGGCATAAGATGAGGTAACCTTTGGTCTGAAGTATGTATGTGAGGGAACCGTTGAGTAGCAGATAATAGCGAAAAGATATAAAGAAAATTATTAGCTCCGAGCGCAGATGACAGATAATTCAGAATTAAAAAAAAACACATAAATTATGGTGTCTTGTAGTTTGTTTAATAAATTATGATATTATAATAATATATGAAACATTTCATTGTTTGCTGATCAAAAGCACTGGGCACCAGTAACAAAAACCATTGTAATGCTATTTGCTAAGAGGTAAATATAAAAGTAAACATAATAACATGCGGAACAACTTAATAAAACAATATTGCTCTCATATTGTAAGTAAGTAGATGGCAAAATAATTAAATCCCTGTCTTCTGCACAGCTCGTATACAGTGTGTGTGGGCGAAGTCGTTAGTACACAACTATAATAATAATGTTAACAATTTTCTTTTCCTTCTTTCCTTGTTATTTTTTGTGATTACAAAAAAATATATAAAGCTTGGGCAGCGGAAATTATGTCATCCGAAAAATTAATAATACCTATTAGATACAGAGAAAACCTCTGAAAATAAAAATGTTTTAATATCAGTCACATCAACGGATCCATCAACTAAATACCCAGGACTACAAACCTGACTTACCATCCGGTTATCCTATTTTTAACCTGCGACGAAAAAAAAGGGTGTTATAAGTGGAAAAAGGTGTCTGTTAGGTGATATTAATTGCTCTGTTTGTCCTCAGGTGGATCAAGGACAACGGGTTCGGCGGCGCGATGGTGTGGACGGTGGACATGGACGACTTCAGCGGCACCGTGTGTGGAGGCGACGTCAAGTACCCGCTCATTGGAGCTATGAGGTACATCACTGGACTTTCTTCTCTTATATCTAATCCTAGCTGCTCAGGGCTGTATTTTTAAACAAAATATCGTATTTAGTAAGCGATAACAAATTAGCCTGCATCAGGTAAATTACCATACGTGACATTGACAGCATGTAAAATTACAATATGATACTCACATAGTTCTAGCTGCATTCCTAGGGTAAAACAACTAGGGAGTTAATAAAACTGCTGGACTTATAATGCGTCTTCCAAGAAGCGCTACACAACACTCTGTCGTTGGCCTCTCGTCCAGCCACAACCAGCTACCTGCCTAAGTTTATCAGTCAAGTGGACCAGAGACTGCCACACACTTCGTTAGTCTGTTCGTCAAAGTCAGCATACGAAAAACGGTAATCCCATAGACTTATATACCCGTAAACACTTCGATCATAGTACCCTCAGTTTAGGCCGGGGCACTGTAACTTTAGCTTGCTGCCTTGAAGTCTACTCATATGTTTTTAACCGACTTCAAAAAAAGGAGGAGGTTCTCAATTCGTCGGGATCTTTTTTTTTTTTTTTTATATATTTTTTTATGTATGTTCACCGATTACTCCGCCGTTTATGGACCGATTTTGAAAATTCTTTTTTTGTTGTATTGCATTGAGCTCCCAGGTGGTCCCATTTTTTTTTCAGAATTTTAGTTCACCCCCAACGGTGGGTAAAGGGGTAAAAACAGGGTATGAATTTCCATTTTGGGCACATATTAACCGATTCTAATGAAATTAAGAACGTAAATATAGTTCTTATAACAAAAAAATATGATGGTGACCTTGAGCTGATCTGATGATGGAAACGGAAGGCAGTCAGGGGAACTCCTCAACGGTATATAGCAACTACTTCGTGTTTAGGCTTGAATGATTCGTATTGATTTGTAGGACTTTTTGGTATCATTTCCACCTTACTTTTGATTGAAAATTATTGCAAATAAACTAAAAACTATAAAATAATAAGTTGGTGCCATATTTCTTCAGATTACTTTGTCACCGCACCAACTTCAAAAAAGAACAGTTCCTGCTTAGGTATATTTGTACTGTCACATACGAGTAGAATTTGTGTAAACCTTAAATTATTTCTTACATTTTAGTGGTTTTTTGAAGGCGGTTTTTTTATTTTTTTTATTATTATTATAATACGTTATTCCTTAAATTCCCCAGGGAAGAACTCCGCGGCATCTCCCGTGGCAAAGACGCGCAGGACGTGGACTGGGCGTCGGTGGCCAACAGCGTCATCGTTGAGGTCACAGAGAAGCCCGAACCCATCAAAATCAGTCTGTCCGACGTCATCAGCCGCGCGAAGAAGCCCACCAAGACGCTGGTTATTAAGAATAATAATGCTGCCCTGGATAAGAACAGTAAGTTCGGCGTTTCTAGCGTCAAGAGGTGGCAAAAGTTTTGTGTCGCGCTCACATCGCGCCGCCTTGAGTGAGAACGAGACGGAAAACTTTTGTAGCCTTATGTGATGGATATTTATAATACCAACAGAGTATGATTAAAATATTACTGTAACTGTCAAGTTTCATTATAAAGAAGGCACGATATAACGTGCTAATCCTATATGCTATGTGTGTACCTAACACGACATATACATTAGGGTTTCCGGTGCCAAATCGGGTTTCAAGATATTAGTTTCAAGTATTAGAATAAATAAGCAATTACATAATACACAACCAAGCTGCAAATAAATGCTGCAATAAACAAATTGATAGCAATATATATGGACAACTCTATAACCACCATTAACTACGGTTTTCCAAAATAAATTATCCGTAGGTGAAGGGTCTGTCCGTCAACTTTCACAAACTTTTATAATTTACCGGTTAGGACCGTTTAGCCAAATTGCTTTGTAATTTTAGTTGCTTTCTAAACAGTTTGTTAAATAATTTCATTGGCCCAACAAATTTTCTGCTATTACCTACGGCAGTTCATATGGAAATTGAATTCATAAACTTACTCAATATTCGAAAAGTAACCTGAACTGTGTTGTAACAACATCGAAGAATGTAAGAAATCAATTAAACAAAAGTTATTAACAAAATTTTAAATTTATTAGCCATAAATTAGTGTTACACCAACACATTCTTGTAATATTAATAAGGAAATATTACCTACATTACGAGTACACCAGCAAGTAAACAAGCCACTTCAGGCACACTCCTCATAACAATATTTCTTAAAGTAACACAAATCAGACTTCAGCGACAAGAATCGCTGAAGTCCCTCTGTATTTGGCACTAAAATGCGACAAATCCCGAACGGAGTGCCACAGGGCTCATACTCGGCCCGCTGTTGTTTCAACTGTCAAAAGACTTAGAAAGCCGTCAGCAACTCGTGACATAGTTGCTAAAGTTTCAGCATCGAGTGCGCTTTAGCAGGCCCGCCAAGACAATAACGACCCTTGAGGTGCCATTTGTCGCGTTCCGTTTTTGAAACGAGACAGAGGTCATGTTATGTTGGTCGCCGGCTAATGGCGAATGTGATTTAAGGCCCTACAAGTTTACGACGCGGTGCTTGCCGACAATCCTTCCCAAGTATGTACTAAGGAGTTTTACGTGCCCTAGGCGGGGGGAGAGTAATAAATAGCATATTTTGTAAGGTTGGCTGCACGTGAAGAGATTCTTTAAAGTATTCTTTGAGGAGATGCTCAATGAACGATGCCTCGTGCTTGGAATATTAATGCGAGGTAATAGGATTACAACCTTTTTGGTAGTAGGTACTCATAAAAACGGGCGTATGAGTTATTAACAAAAATAGTTATAAATTTTATATTAAATTTGTTTTGATGTAGGTACCTTAGTAGATTTAGGTCTACCTATTGCAGCCATGAAACTTATGAAATTATCACACTTGTACATTAAAATTAAATAGCGTTGAAAAATAAAATTTTCCCTCTCAGCCATATTTTTCCTCAAACAATTTTATTATGATGGATACTTTCAATATTTTTCTTACATTTTGATGAATCTTCAGAGATTGACAGTCCATTTTTCAACTAAACTTTAAGATAAAGAGGCTTCTCGACGGGAGCCATTCAATAACCATTTTATTGAGAAGGGTCAGATTGAAGAGGCTAATTTAATAAAGATATTTCACCTCTTCCTGTCAGTACTATAAAAAATCCAATTTGTTAAATCCTTCTTTCCTGTAAATTGTATATATTTTTTCCATCTAGTTTTAGTGAATAGGTACTGTACTTACTTACACAGGTACTTATATTATTCACTGACCGCTAAACTTAAAGGTCTAAGCAAACACAAATCTTATTCAAATCCATCACAATGACCGTTCAACAAACCTCAAACTTCTACCCAGCTCCAACACAATCAATCTTTCCAAGACAAAATGCAAACCGACCTGTACCCCCCTTAGATTAAGGATACATATATATACGAACAAGATAGTATATCACATACAAAAGTGTTTTTAAAAAACTGTCTTTTGCTTACTGTGAAACCGTTACAATTTCAACCTGATGACAACGAATGAATAAAATCACAAATCTTCTAACCGAACTAATTCAAAATAAGAATTCAGTAACAGAAGTGATTGATGTTATTTGTCGAGACGTTTCTATTGCACTGACACTTCATCTACATCATCACGACCCTTCACGTCCCTACTGCTGGGGCACGTCTCGTTCCAATGAAGGATGGGCTTAGGCCTAGTCCACCACGCTGGCCTAGTGCGGGTTGGTGGACGATCTGGTCCATAATAAAATACCGTTGTCTATCTACATATAGAGAGAACAAACTAGTTCGTTTCGTTAGTATTAACATACCATTGCCTACCCCTACAGAGAGAGAGCCCCAAGTGCTTTGCTACCTGACGTCGTGGTCGTCCAAGCGGCCGAGCTCCGGGCGGTTCACCCCCGAGAACGTGGACCCCATGCTGTGCACCCACCTCATCTATGCCTTCGCCACTCTGAAGGACCACAAACTGACTGAAGGAGATGAGAAAGATGCGGATATGTACGATAAAGTGGTCGCGCTGAGAGAAAAGAACCCTAATTTGAAAGTGAGTTTGACGTGTTCACTACAAAAAATACACACGCTATATTCCACACGTGTTTCGCACGGGATATTGTTTTGATATATGTATGAAGATTCTTTTATTATTATTATTAAATAGAACCAATATCTATATCCCTGATGGTACATAATTTGGCTAGCCAATTTACACGAAGACGCAGCTATACGTACCTACATAGCAGTAGGCCACTTTTATCCATCAAATAATTTTGTGAATACAGTATTTTAAACTATGTACTTTTAAAGCAATACCTTTTACCTATAAACTTTTCAGACTCTCCTATTCAATTTCAACTAGACTTCCAACTACAAAACAAAATCACCAATGTTAAAAACACTTGAGAAATCGTAAACTCGTTTCCTCCGGGCGGAAACGTCGAAAACTCAATCAACATTAAAACTTTATACGTACGAAGTAAAATTGAGTTTGCTCCTACGGAGGGGATGTGACGCGCACATCGGAACCTTCCCGGAAATCGAACCCGGGACCTGCGCCTCTTCACAATCGAATGTAAGAAATGGCCCTCCGAAGAATCGTTTTCGCGATCTGCAGATAGTAAAACATTTTATGTCGTCGACTTTAACATCCATTTGCTAAAGCTTACATTGATAGTTTCAAGTTTAAGTTGCAGTTAAATTGATAAGAAATTTAGTGTCGTTATATTTCACACTAGAAACGTTTTATGGGGTCGTATAAAGGTATAGGTATCGAACCTACCATAGTAGATTGGTTTACATTAGATTTAGATTAGATTACAATATTTGCGACCTTATCGCAAAGAGCGATCAAGTCTGCATAAAGAAAGAACAGCAACATAAATTAGAAAGTGTGATATCCTTAAAAGAATTGCTAAAACATAGAAAAAATTCAACCCTTCAATCCCTTCATAAAGCACAAAGAATAGCCCATTTCACTTTCTGTTCTTAACTATACATTATCTGAATCCCCTAGGAACACCCCGCATCGGGGGTGAATTCTCAAAACCGTGTGCAAATCTAATTGTCTTCCACAGATCCTCCTCGCCATCGGTGGCTGGGCCTTCGGATCGACCCCCTTCAAAGAGCTAACTTCAAACGTGTTCAGAATGAACCAGTTTGTGTACGAAGCTATCGAGTTCCTCAGGGACTATCAGTTCAACGGGCTGGATGTCGACTGGGAGTACCCGAGGTGAGTGAGACCGGGCCAGACTTGTTGGTAATCATGTTAAAGCGTATATACAATACCCTGTGGTGCCGTGGAAGGAATTGCCGGGTCGATTAGCCCGCCAAGAACAATAATGAAGTTATGATTCCTTGAAAGTTTCAGCTTATGTTAAGGAATTTTAAATTACGAGGAATTTCAATATACCTACTGATACTGATACAAGTCATATTTATGATTTGCTAAAAAACGAAGAAATAGAAAATATAACATTTACACACAACAATAGGGCAAAATTGTATTTAAGCGTTACATAGATAACTTTGTGTAATTTCAACTGATTAATAAACCATACCAAAAGAGTTTGTTTTTTATAATAAATATAATCCTGCTTTAAACTATCCCCACAATCATCCGAAACTTAATCCAATGTACCAGGGGCGCAGACGACCGAGCAGCTTTCGTGAACCTACTCAAGGAACTCCGTCTGGCCTTCGAGGGTGAAGCCAAGAGCTCCGGCCAGCCTCGTCTGCTGCTCACTGCTGCTGTACCAGCTTCGTTCGAGGCTATTGCTGCTGGGTACGATGTGCCGGAGATCTCGAAGTATTTGGTGAGTTTCTTTTGGCTATTTTTTTTTATGAGCTTGCATTTTATTTATAAGGAGTGTTCAGTACAATGCAATAACTTTGTATAGTTTAAGTTATTTACAAAACTCGTATACTATTAATTTATTAATGGTGATAAAAATTACACATTCATTGAACGAACATAATATCCTCTACTTGACATAAATATGTCATCACTCTCTTGCATCTATATCCTCATAAAGTAGCTACCGACTCCTTGCCTAAAATATTCGTAATAAAAAGACCCAAAAAACTACCCTTACCTACTCTTATTTTATATTGAAATATATAGAAAAACCGGCCTTAGATATAAGAAATCAAAGTCAAAATGTCAACAGAAACTCAACTAATTTCCATCTCACGTACCAGGACTTCATAAACGTGATGACGTACGACTTCCACGGGCAATGGGAGCGCCAGGTGGGGCACAACAGCCCGCTGTTCCCGCTGGAGAGCGCCACCAGCTACCAGAAGAAACTCACTGTTGTAAGTTTTTTTTTTTAAATAGGTACCAAATATTATATAACGTTGTGCGCGGCAGAAAAGTGTCGCGGGGAACCAGTATAAAGGTGCAAAAAAGATTATATATAATGAAAGAAGAAAGAACTAAATGCAGACTATATTTAATCACTTCATAGAACTAAACATAAAATATTATAAATATCCTTAATCCTAAAATAAAATTATTACTGCGATTAAAAAGGTGTTGAAAATTTGGCGTTAGTATGTATCGCTGTATCCGTTTTACATTTAAGTACCTACCTCAAAAAACGGACCGACTAGAATGTTTTAAATGAATGCTTATAAAATACGTGCTTCATCAAATATGCACCATTTGATCATAGTTTTAAGCTTTTAACTTAATTAGTCTTAATTAGTAGGCTTAATTAGTCTAACGTTCCTGAAATAGAGTTAAAATTAGTTTGCAACGATAAAACTCAGAGGGAACATTTTGTAATATCAATAGAGAAAGTTAAGTGAACATAATTTATACTACTTATGCTTTATTTATACACTTTTTGTACAGTCAGCTTGATTGGTGTAATCGATCAATCGGTTATTCATTCAAACATTGTCGGTTTGTGAAGCAACCTATAATTATATCGATTCTGAAGAAGCAAACTTTGAATTTAAAGGTTTTGACAGCTCTTAAATTAGATTTTATGCCTTCAGAATCCACATCAATATCTACCTATCTATTTCTTTCCACCCATAAAACTCACACAAACGCCCCCACCTTCCAGGACTACTCAGCCCGCGAGTGGGTGCGCCAGGGAGCGCCCAAGGAGAAGCTCATGATCGGCATGCCGACGTACGGACGCTCCTTCACGCTCATCAACGAGACGCAGTTCGACATCGGCGCCCCCGCTTCTGGTGGCGGTGAGTTTCTGAACTTCTTCATCTTCACAACCCATCAACCCGTTCCTATTATTAGTGGGGCACGGGTTTCTTCACAATGAGGGAAGAGCTTTAGGAATAGTCCTCCACGCTGGCTCAGTGTGCGTTGGTGCCTGATCATCTTTTTGGCCAATAAACCTACTCCTAACGAGCCCCTCAACTATCTATTCTTGGTCTTCCTTGTCCATCCACTACCGGCTCAACAGAGTCCACTGGTAAATACGTCTACTGAAGCTATTGACGTGACGGTAACCAACCCTAGACTAACGTGGCCTTTCAGATTAGCGTAAGTCGCTCACAGCCCAGGTCTCGTGCTTATAATCGTAGGAATACAACAAAAACTTTCAGATTTATTTGTAAACAATCATCTCATCTGTACCATATCTTTCCGTCCGCAGGCCAAGCCGGTCGCTACACCAACGAGGCGGGCTTCATGTCGTACTACGAGATCTGCGAGTTCCTGCGCGAGGACAACACCACGCTGGTGTGGGACAACGAGCAGATGGTGCCCTTCGCCTACCGCGACGACCAGTGGGTCGGCTTCGACGACGAGAGGTCTTTGAAGACTAAGGTGAGAAGATCAAAGAGTGTTCACCCCCAAAAATGTAGGTTCAGAAGTTTAAAGATGGCTCCTTGAAGACTAAGGTACGCAAACATCTTGGGCCCCGAAACCGGCGGTACTTACAGATGTTTTGTAGAGGACAGTGCGTACTACATAAGAGTAGTACCTAAAGAATTAATGCATTATATGTCGCGAAGAATTTTGAGGTGGATAGGAGGATAGCACAGTAGGTGAGAAGGAATTTATAATTTGTAAACTATGTTTAGATACGCCAACGCTCGCAGATTTACATCAGGACTAGTAAACCATCACCACCAACAACATTTCAACCCGAGAACGACAAAGCAACTTCAAAACTTTCTGTTTATTTTTAACCAAAACTGACTTTGTTTCACAGATGGCATGGCTCAAAGAAGAAGGCTTCGGCGGTATAATGGTCTGGTCCATCGACATGGATGACTTCAGAGGCTCGTGTGGGACCGGCAAGTACCCGCTGATCACAGCCATGAAGCAAGAACTCAGCGGATACAAGGTCAAGCTGGAGTTCGACGGACCCTACGAGTCTTCGAACCCTAATGGACAGTACACTACTAAGGACCGTAAGTTCATTTTTGCTTTTAATGAAATTATTGGAATAGAATGCTCAGTTTTTTTTTTAAGTTCCTCCTCTAATTTGAACGATACAAGTCGCTAAATATGTAATTCGCTACCAGATTTTGAGCAACCGATGCTGTTGTAAGGGCATACGATGTGAGGTGGACCATCATTTTGGGACCTCTGCACAAGAAACATTTTTTTTTACTATACATAATTCCTTATTAGTCTTATAATGTTTACTTTATCTTTCCAGCCAACGAAGTCACTTGCGAAGAAGAAGACGGCCACATCTCGTACCACCCCGACAAGGCTGACTGCACCATGTACTACATGTGCGAGGGAGAGAGGAAGCACCACATGCCGTGCCCCTCTAACCTCGTGTTCAACCCTAACGAAAACGTTTGTGATTGGCCAGAGAATGTCGAGGGCTGCCAGCATCACACGCAAGCGCCTGCCGCTAAGAGATAAGCTAAACTTACAAAGAGTTGATTACTTTTAGTATTTCTGATCACGTTTGCTTGTAAAATGTTTGTTACCCTTTTTTATTTGGACTTTGTCATTGGCTTTTACAAGTTGTGTTTGGTCCGCTAAGTTGAGCAGGTTTTTTCACGTGTTGATGTTGAAACCAGCCCCTATGTGTAATGTTACTACAAGTTAAATATTGTGGCCAATTCTAAATTTAATGTTACAATGTTAACATTAAATCTTAAAGAAAATGATATTTACTTTTTGACCGTGCTAAATTTAAATGTTGTATTATGGCCCCAATATCGGCTACGTAATCATATGAAATTGTTCATTATTCAAGTGATTTCTATAGTAATAATATTACCGTTTATATATATTTTAATCTCAATACGATCAATCTACGATGTAACCTTAATTTTGAATTATAAGAGAATTGGAATATTGGACATCTACGTAACGTTAATCGGAATGATTAAATCGTGTGATATAATTATGTTTTTTGTAAATCATCGAGTAGGATATTGGTATTAACTCTTTTGTAATTAGATGTATGTAATTAACTTATATTTGAACACATTTATTTTCCCAAAGGGAATCAATGTTAGCCAAAAGTGCAATCAATGGTAAACTAAATTGTAAACTTCGGTGACTTTTAATGGACAATCTTGTCTCTTTTAGTTTAGATTTTCAAATATTGCTTTCCTTTGGGACGGCGTATTTAATAGATTTAGGGACTTTTATACTTGTAATACTCAAACCAGCTACGTTCACTGCCCTAACGAAACTGCCAGAGGATTTTTATAAAAAATTAAAACAAAACGAGGAAAATAACGACAAATGTTTGAAATGTGACATTATTATAAGTATAGTAAATGTAGTTTGTAATTTAATTAAGTTTGTAAATACTGTATTTAGATACATAATGAGATATTCGACTACTATTAAACTTTTTTAAAAGATATAAATATTTTTATTTTACTAAATTAAATAAGTGGCACAAAAATACGAAACAATTTTCAATTCAAATAATAAGAGTGAATTCCAAAGTTACAGAACTAACGGATTTCGTTTGAACCAGACATTTATTTTACATATAAATTGGTTCAATTATCGGTTAAGCAAAGCATTTTAAATCCAACTGCTTACGACCTAAGGCAGAATTTGGACATTCGCTGGCTCAAGCGAGATAGATACGTTAGGATATGAACTGTGAATGGCTGAATTTTCAGAATACACGTAGGATTATAAATTGTAAATTCATATTGCAACGTTGGCATAGAGTTGATAACCATCTATCTAGGTGCATGGCGTGTATGGACATTGACATGAAATTCATCATAATCTAAATAATGCAAATTCTTTAATTAAGTTATTAAATAAATATATAATTATGCTACTAGCTGTCCCCGCGCGCTTCGCTCCGCCTTAAAAAGTTTTCCCGTGGGAATTCCGGGATAAAAAGTAGCCTATGTTCTTTCCCAGGGTCTAGACCGTATGTATACCAAATTTCATTCAAATCCGTTCAGTAGTTTTTGCGTCAAAGATTAACAGACAGACAGACAGACATACACAGTTACTTTCGCATTTATAATATTTGTTATGATTTCAAACATCTTGTTTTAGCTACATAATATGTCATTATCATCAACCTATAGCAGTCCACGGCTAGACGCAGGCCTCTCCAAAAGCACGTCACTGCTCCCAGTTTTCTTTCTGTACTTATACGGCCGAACAAAAAGAGCTAAGAAGTGGCCTAAAAGATACGTTTATGGGCACGAATCACGCGTGAGCCGTTAATTTCTCGCAGCGTCTGTCATTGACAGAGATGGAGATCTATGGCATCGTTGACGAAACGCTTCGTATATGGCGTATAAGGCCGGGTCCAGACGAGTGTAACGTGCAATGTAATTTACCGTGTAATATAATACGAATTCTACGTGTGGACTTCACAACGAGCATTACAAGTAACGCTCGCCGTTGATCCATCGGCCGTCGGTTTTTCGCGCGAACATAAAAGCGCACATTTCACGTTACACTCGTCTGGACCCGGCTTTAGACGGAACGCTTCGTATATGGCGTATAATGGGAATGGGCGGCATACTGACATTTGAAGGCACGCAAAGGGCCCACAAAGGTGAAGATTCTGCAACCTATTCTGTGTGAACTTCTACCTCGCGGAATGCATTTCGAGCTAAGATTGTGAGAGTCATTGTGTATGTAGTTATACCATATAGGTATGTACTATATCTATGTGTATATTATGAACATAGTGAGACAATAATTTACGAAATACCGTGGCATATACAACATAAATAATATACCTATGCACTACTATGCAGGTTTATGCCAAATCCGAACAAATATTTTATTTTCGAAAAATGACGACGCACCGAGTCCAAAAATCCACTGGATTCTTTTTGTTTTATTGTGTGAGAGGAAATAGTTGGTAATATTTGGAATAACAATGAATAACAGCCATTAGATTCATGAGCAATAGGTGTCGGTGAGCCTGTTGTATGCGAGCCTATGAATCATGGACGGCACTGCCACAGGTGCATTGCAACAGTACATACAGATATAATACCATTTTGACAGTGTTTTGTGTTACTCTCAATTTAAAGTTCAACCCAAGGAGAACTAGCCATGAGTTGTTCCCGCCAGAGCGGCAATTTTAGAATTTGTTACTTCGACTTTTAATTCTAGATAGAATAGAATTCTAGAGATAGGTAGAAAAAAATTAATTAGCCTAAAGAGGTCCTGAAACGTGGCAGTAGATAGATTAGATCAGGAACTAAGTAATGAATATTCTGTCAAGTTAATAACTTTAAAAATATTGGTAAGTAAGTATAATATTTTCTTCCTTGTTTTAAAACCTTTCCTTGTGGCTGTGATAAATAGTTAGCTCTGCTCATATTATTATTATTATGTTGTGTCTTTACCATCTCGGGACCATGGGGTCCCGGACATTTGGAAGGCGTGCATGGGGCCGAAGCCAACATGTAGAGGCCCGTTTGACAACATTAATCTATATGAAATGTGACACCAACCGACGATTTTCCCTGTGCAGACTATAGAAGTAAACCCAAGGAAAATCCCCGGTTAGTGCAGGACTATTGTAGGATATGGAAAAAAATAATACAGGGTTATGGAATGGGGTGCTAAATGGACTGGGTAACTGGGACTATGGAAGGACTATGGCCCCTGCCTGGACCTATATGTTTCACATACGGATAAAAAGGCAGGGGGTGACTCGCACACACATTAAATGGGCCCCCCAAAACAGTCGCTAGCACATTACAGTGACGTAGCAACAAGGGGGCAACATGGCATGAGGTGCTGAGGATCGAGAGGTATACCAAGGCTCTCAGAGCAATCGCGGATGCCGGTCAAGACCCCTACAAGCACTTACTGGATATACATCCTTCCTCCGAGCATTTCTGCTCTAGCGGTACACCACTCAAGCCAGCCAATGAAGGCAAGCAAGAGGTGGGAGATCCTGTTCCTCGTCAGTGTTCACTCTGGACAACCAATAAAGGCAAGCCAGAGATGAGGAACAGGGGTTCTCCCCGGCATCGGGTGGGTGGGTTCGCTAATGCCCAACAGCTCGCCACAAGCTGCCCTGCCGCATTATTATTATTATTATTAAGCTTATAAGTATTGTATACTAACTAGTATTAAATCTTTTTTTTTAAAAGATGGCTCAGGAGTTCCTTGCCTCCGTTCTTCTCCTTAGACAGAAAGAGCCCCCCTTATCCGAACGGAGAGTAGTTTGTAAAAATTGACGTTCATCAGAAAATTTTATATTTTTACGATGAATAAAAAATTTTGAGTTTGAGTTTGAGTTTGACTTTTAAAATTGTTATCAACTAATCTATTTCGGTCTACGGCAAGAAACTTAAAACAAAGTTTATACTTACAGGTCGTATCCACAAGAAGCCTTCAGCTTCAAAGTCATATCCCGACTGTAGCTAACTATCTTAATCACGCAATCCCAGCTCTGAATGCATTAGCTTCATCGAGTCTCGAGCCACTTGTGTCGACTACTCGGGACGACTAGTTTAGAACTAGGATTATTTAAATACTAGCTGTTCCCGCGCGCTTCGCTTCGCCTTAAAAAGTTTTCCCGTGAGAATTCCGGGATAAAAAGTAGCCTATGTTCTTTCCCATGGTCTAGACCGTATGTATACCAAATTTCATTCAAATCCGTTCAGTAGTTTTGGCGTGAAAGAGTAACAGACAGACAGACAGACACAGTTACTTTCGCATTTATAATATTAGTTAGGATTAGGATAAGGACAGGCAGGAAGTTGGTATACAGGATGTTGCAATAGTGGTAGTAAGCTGAAACTCAAGTATCATTCAAACTTTTTTTTTATTGGGTATTTTTAAAGATGTAGTTAGATTAACGGATAGACTAGATACTTTTTGTTCTAGAATTCCCATGGGAAACCGTTTTAAAAACGGCGCCTTCGGGAAATATAGTCACGAATAATGAAGAAGTTCCAGTGACATAGTACGTATAAGGTGTTTTATTGTTTATTGTTCATTTATTTTATAATATTTGTGTAAGTATGTCTAAGGTGGCATTTTTAGGGTGGAGTTTTTCTTTGCTCACTCACGGTACTTAGTTAAGTAAAGTAGTACTTATAATACTTCAAGAATTAGCGCAATTATAGAGAATGCACTTTCTTAGTTGGCCTTCTACTACTAGACTCGCCGCGCCTGAATAGCAACGTAGTGTTGGGAGACAGTCGACGATAGGAGCAAAAAGTTGCGTTTTGTTTATTCATAAAAATAAGCTTTTGTCTGCTAATTTAAAGCGATAAACATATATTATTTGCATAAACATCAACAACAATTACAGCATAATAATAAAAACATCAAAATACGCAGAAAGTTTAATTATTGAGTAAATAATTTGGCTTAAAAGTTTTATTTAGAACATTACTTGACCTCTATACCTAAAGTCCTGCCCTTAGCATCAATTTTCATCGTGAACGTGAAGTAGATTTCATCGAGTAGTTTTGTATGAAAATATGAACAGCGCCCCTGGCGGTCGGTAGCAGAACTAAAATTTTCCTACAGAATTCAACGAGTAATTTTACTTCACGTTCACTATGAAAATTCATGCTAAGGGGGTCTGATTTCATCAATATCGTATACTATACACTGTCTCCCACAAGTGCAACCCTATTCTTTAACGTTTAAGAAAACTGGTCAAGAACGAATACCGTTAGAAATAATAAGGATGTGCACCCAGTGACCGACTGTCTTAGTGAAGTGTGAGGTTAGGTGCCAATTTCTCCATTGTCGGTTATCTAACCGACAGGGATTGATTTATAAATTAAACGTCATCTCCATACAAAATTCATGACAGATGTGTCAAAAGTTAACCAATACTCCCTGGTTATGCTCTAACCGAGAATGGAGAAATTGCCACTTAGTATTGCAAAGTTAATCGTTAGTTAGTTACACCTTAGTAACTATAGTGTTTATTATTTGAGTTGAGAGTTGACGACCGAATGGCGTAGTGGTTAGTGACCCTGACTACTGAGCCGATGGTCCCGGGTTCGATTCCCGGCTGGGGCAGATATTTGTTTAAACACAGATATTTGTTCACGGGTCTTGGATGTGCCCGTAAAATGGCAATAGGCCCGCCCCCTATTACATTGGGACTAACATAACACTCTGGCGAAAAGTGGGTGCAGCAATGCACCTCTGCCTACCCCGCAAGGGAGTACAAGGCGTGAGTGCGTGTTTTTTTTTTTTTTTTTTTATTTGAGTTGAGGCCAAAATGCAAAATTAAGGTCGCGTCCACGGATCAGAATATTAGCAACTAATAGCGTAAATATTTATTGCTCGTGAGTATAATTATTATTATGGAAGATATAATTCAACCGATACTCATCTCACTGAATACGGCAGCCGCGGCAATGAAAAGGATAAGTATCCAAAGGTTGTCTGGTAGAGATTGCTATAAGCAATAAGGCCGCCGTTGATAATTTTTGTTCTTGGTGGAAATAAAGTGTATTTTTTGCTTCTAGATTGACTTGCGTGCATAACACCATCATCAATCTATAAAGCCATCAATACGTCAAAAATATGCAAAGTGCTTAAAAATTTGATTGGATTGAAACATGTACGGATAGCAGGTGTAAATAAAACATCTTATTTTTATTTATTTTATTGACTTGATGCGGACTAAAACTGAAAACGTCATGTTAAGTTTTTTTAAGTTGAACTTATGATGTGCAGCGCTGTGATCAGCTAGTGTAGCGTTGCGAGGATCATTTTCAAAGGCTTATACTTATTCAGTTAAATACGTCACTCGTGGAGGCTACGTCCTGCGCACCCTCGGCAGTCAGCGACTGACCATAGACTAGAATATTATCGACTGACGACTGACTTGACAGACTAATCTTTTTATCATTTCTTAGCTTTGAATGATTTCGATTCTAAAGGAACATTTTTTTTCTATTCTGAAGGCACAAATTTTAATGCTGTAATAGTCTATCCCAAGTGTGTGCACAAAACAGAGGCTATAATATAGCCAGTAGCCATGTCCAGTACTTAGTGCTACCACTAGTATTTAGTGAAGGTATATTTAATTATCATCTGCCCGCAAAAGTAACACTGAATAAGTTGTTATTTTCATTACATTGTTATTTTCAATATAGGCAGCGGCTGTACGCACTCTTACAGCAAGTTTGCGTGCGCTACCGATATGTTTCTTGTGACCTGGTTCCTTTTATACACTCTCTTCAGATTTTATAATTGTAACCATTTCAAGTATTTTTGAAACGTTTAATCATTTTCATCAATTTAACCAGAGAGTTTCTGATCGGCCAGTTGCTTTCTTGAATAATAACAAAATTACCATGACTTTTTTACACTTAACACTTTAATATTAATTTACAGACCATTGTGAAAAAGTGTTCTTGATGTTCCTTCTTTCATTAAACATTATTGTTGTATTATATACCTATTATGATTTTATTATTCCCTAGATTTTTATTGTTCTATGATTGTTGGCTATGAAAACCATATACTTACTAAAACAACTTTACTATTTTACGGTAGACACAATCGCATACACAAGTAATCGTAAAGATATAAAAATTAAGTATTAATTAAATCAATTCAGAGTAGGCTGTCATCTAACCATTATATCCAACTTTTTTTTCAAACGGTACTGATTTGCATCTAATACGATACTATTACGGTAAATCCAGTGTTATGCAGAACAGTAAATCAATAAATTCATAAAAAGCCTAGAACAGCTCCTACAAGTTTTATGAATTTACTAATGAGGTAACATTACTGTTTTACTTGTGTCTGTGGACTCGTGAATTAATCTGGATCCATTCGTACGAGGCTTTATTAAATGGTCTTGATAGTTACTGTTTCTGTTTACCGTGTTTGAATAAAAGTTTTGAGTTATACGTGTGATAAAAAAATTAATTGAATCCGTCACCGTGTGTGTATTACATTTTTATTTCATCAAATATTTTATTGTATTTAGCGATTTTTCAGAATAAATTGTTACAAAATGTACATTGAATGAACTTATGGGACCATCTCAAAAGTATACCGCCGACTAAAATACTTCATCATCATTGTCAACATAGGACTTTTCTCATCCAGCCAGTACATGCTACCTCCTTCTAGGTTGTAAGTAAAAAACTTAAATTAAAAAAGTATAAAGTATCAAGAGCAGTCAGGCGCGAATGTTTTGCGCTCGGCTGGCGGCGCGCGCGCACCGGCCAGGTTCCTATCAGTCAGTTCTCTAGGTCATGTCCGTGCGTTTACACGTCTTCCACCCAATCGACGCCCTCCAATACAATAACAAACCTTTCATTTTTTCAGTCAACTTTTCTTACCAGCCGGTTCTGTGAGTAAGTTTTAAAAGTAAAAAGAAAAGTCGATTCCGAAAATTTGAATTCCGAATTCGCGCGCCCGTCGCATCGTCGTATCATCGAGGATCGGGACGTGATAGTGTTTTGTTTTGGCTGTAAATTAAAAAGTGAGCAAGTGAAAATACGATGTGAACATGAAGTAATTATACAGTGATTGTGCTCTAGATGGCCAGTGATCACGACACTTGTGGAATGCATTGGGCGACAGTGTGAGTCGGTGAGCAGTGTTTATTGAGTTACTTTCTTGTTCTTCTACCCTCCAGTAGTAATCTCATTTATGGCTGACTTTGATGTATCGTTTGCTCGAATGGAGATTAGATGTAGAAGTTGTGATGACAGCTGTTATTGAGTAAGTAGGTAAGTAATTATTTTTCAATTGGTAGATGTTGATATTATTGATGTACCTGACATATATTGTATGTACGTTTTATTCCCTATGTATGTGTAATTTATTCATTGTTTATGAGTACATGTAGGTATATCGTAGGAAATATTATTAATGTTTCTATCGTAAACATGGAGAAACATAGAGAAACATTGAGAAGAACTCGCTAAAACATAACTCAGACAGGGTCAAATAGCCAAAGACCGTTGGAAATTGAATCTTGGAATGGAACAAATTTTAAATTTAAATTAAGAATTCGAGTCCGTTGCGCTGCGGACCCGATTACCTCTGATTTGTTGCCGTTGAACATGCAACAAAGTTATATACGAGTTACTCTTCCCAGGTAATTCAGGTTCAAAGTGTTTTTGATTTTATTCGGTTTAATCCCCATACCCTACCGAATTCAATACTCAAATAACATTAAAAACTAAATTCACATCGGTCCTTGACCATCCTCATCCATCCATTACCGGCTACTTGTCTAAAAATCGTTGGTACAACGGGCTAGGGTTAAAGTCAAGTTGTTTTGATCATATTCAATACAAAATTCAAATAAGAAGTCTCATATAATATAATAAGAACATAGTACCTACAGTCAGTGCATCAAATGATCAGTGATAAAGTGATAACTAGATAGCCAACATTTTTATCTCAGCTAGGTACTTATTTACATTCTAGATTCTATCTCATGCAATGACTAAAGCACTAGGTATTATAGACATAGACAACAAGGACACGTAAAGAACGTGGTCTGAAACCTATTGTTTCTATTGTGTGTATATTGTTTAGGGAATTACTTCACTTGTGTTAAGAAGTGTAACAATGTTTAGTATTTCCTCTTAGATAAACAATATATACAAACAAGTTGGTGCACATAGCACATACAAAAACAAAAAAAAAACTGTCCGCTTTTTGTTGACGACCGAATGGCGTAGTGGTTAGTGACCCTGACTACTGAGCCGATGGTCCCGGGTTCGATTCCCGGCTGGGGCAGATATTTGTTTAAACACAGATATTTGTTCTCAGGTCTTGGATGTGCCCGTAAAATAGCAATAGGCCCATAAATAACAAATAAATAACATAACACTCTGGCGAAATGTGGGTGCAGCAATGCACCTCTGCCTACCCCGCAAGGGAGTACATTAGTACAAGGCGTGAGAGCGTGATTTTTTTTTTTTTTTGCATTTTGTTTACGACTTTTATGACTTAAACCATTTTAAATGGTTTAGGTCATATCTAATTCAAAATAAGAGCTCAATGGTAGAAGTGGGGTGTTATTTATTTGGTCGAGACGCTTCTTTTACACTTGCCTTACTGACAATATCATTTTCAAATATCATTTTCAACAATAAAATTAATTAATGAACGTTAGTTCAATTTCAAATACGTAATCGACATAAGTTGAGTAGGATGTACTACATAAAGTACCGGCAATATAGTAGGTAAATAGTCATCTATAAATTGAATTCAGCTTTAGTTTAAAACTGCAACTATGTAATAAAATGTGTTTTTAATGCACATAATCAATATGATGAGGACCACCCAAGAACATTAAATTCTAATGCAGAGGAAGTCCGCGGGCCCTTAGATCCTGTCGTCGGTAAAGGCGCATACACACTTGAGCTAGCTCTGGAATTAATAAACTAGAGGTAATGCTTACAAGCAAGCTAGTGTTTAAAAATATCATTGATTAAAATATAGGTTTACAATTAATTAACAGCTAACTCAACGTCCTTATACCGAATCTCAATTTCGATCATCAATGTAGCAACATAATTTACTTACCTAAGTAATTACTTTTAAAAATGTTGAATAAAACAAAAAAGCCTATAAATCATACATTTTGCTATTACCGGCACATTAAAGACATTAGAAGAATTATTTTACATATTTGCTCATAAATAAGTTTTACTAGGGACCGCAATGTAATCGTAACTTTACTATAAAGAGGACATCCAATGGATATTATAAAAGCATGTTTTTGATTTATGGTGATTGCTTGGTGTCTATCTTGGAGGTGTTTTAGATCACTACGTCCGTCATTACGTATAAATTTAATATGTAGTACTGTATAGTATACAGGGTATCCCACGACGATACCAAATGAAGAGGAAACTGTACCTGAAACCCTTGACTGTGGCAGTAAAAATAAAGAAAATGGCTTGTCTGTGTCACGCCTTAAAGCCCAACGACACAGGCGAGAGGTTAAATACTAAAGATACGATTAAATAATATTAAGATTAAATGGCTGTCTGCTCGGTGCAAACAGGCCGCAACGCAAGTCCATAAAATCACAGCATGTCATTCGGATTTAAACTCGAGGAAATGACATGTAACAGGCTTGCGCCACGCCGTCTTTCGTTCGTTTCTAATTTGCAAGTGTCTGTGATCAATTATTGAGTGTGAGTTATTCAATAATATTCACTGGGACCACTAAAACCACTGCATGTCCCCTTCTTAATTTAAAAAACAGTTTTAGATGTCAATCAAAAATAAGTATTACGAACAAACTATGTAGCGATCATTAATTAACGCGGATATTACATGGAAGTAATGCAAATGTGGACCCGGCTTATAACATATGGTATGGCAACTACCTATATGGCTTTTCATACAAAATGTCATTTCATAGTAAACTATCTAGACGTCATTACTTACTAATGATACAAAACATGATCTGGGAAAATGATTACATCAGTTATGTCATAAAACAACAATTTATAATTTACATTTGATGAACGAAAGCAAAACATCGACGATGATACAGGTATTCTGCCCCTACTTTCCAATCCAGTAATCAAGATTATATGCACTCACGACTGTAATCCCCGAAGGGGTAGTCAGAGGTGGCTCACAAGCGAGCCACCCACTTTTCGCAGAACATTTGTACTCACGTGATAGGTTGCGAACCATATCGCCGTTTTGGGATAAGTACAATGCACTTAGGATACTCATATAGAATCTTGATGTGCAGGTTTCCTCACGATGTTTTCCATCACCGTAAGAGCACGTGGTATTATTGTACTTAAACTCCTTTAAATAAAAACACAAATTCATTGGTATAGGCCAGGATTTGAACCCACAACCTCTCGATTGAGAGGACGAGGCCATTACGCCACCACCGCAGTAATCAAGACTTCATGAAAAATCATACTTATGTTATGTTTACGCGCATACGTATAGTGACCCTGACTGCACAGCATTAGCTGTCAGATACATACCCATATCACAGGCTCTGCCTAGCTTAGGGTCTGATAGCCGTGTGAGAGATGCACCCACATATTATTACTTAAGTAATTAATATTATTGTGAATATTATACGAAAGTTACAAAAATACTATGTTTGACAAGGTATACATCCTAATCCTAACTAATATTATAAATGCGAAAATAACTGTGTCTGTCTGTCTGTATGTCTGTCTGTTACTCTTTCACGCCAAAACTACTGAACGGATTTGAATTAAATTTGGTATACATACGGTCTAGACCCTGGGAAAAAACATACGCTACTTTTTATCCCGGAATTCCCATGGGAAAACTTTTTAAGGCGAAGCGAAGCGCGCGGGAACAGCTAGTAATTTATAAAACTTTATTTTACTCGAAAAAAAATTGATAATAATATTTACCTATGTATGGAAAAGGCCCGGATACTATTACGGGTATTCATTTTTGTAGTCAAATCAGACTATGATTATTTTACTATAAAATTACATAATATCTTACGGAGGCTCTGCAGGAAGTGTCTGAAACTGTTCACGCGAGTAACAACGTTCCGATGGGTTCACTTCGCTCCGTAATCTCCACTTTATGTAAACAAGTAAGCCGCCTAGCGACAGCAATAAATTACTATTTACAAGTCATTTTCAGTAATGAGCCAGTAACCTATTTTACGAATGAATAAGTTTATATATAAGTAAAATATAATTTCATTTCATTCAACGTAAAATGTAACAATTATTGCAAAGTTAATTGTCAAGATTATTATATAAGCCTACCACCATCTAGCAAAGGCTCAGTCACTGAGGATAGGAAATGGCGAAAGAAACAACATTTAATTACATAATTCATGAAACGATGTAATGTACTAATGTATGCTCTCTTAAGAGCATTAATTTTAAATGTAACAACCAAATAACTACCAAAGTGCTAAATTATATGGTCAACAAACAATATAATTTTCATAAACAGAGTTTCAGGACGCATGAAGGTCGTTTTAACACGTGATAAACTACTGCATTGTAAATAGTAATTTGCGACTTTGCTATTTAAATACAAATTATATGTTGTCAACTGCTCTTCTGTGTTTAACTCATAACTACGCGGTTACACTAGCCTGCAAAAATTTACACTACACCATTGAAGTTCCCTTTTTCCAACCCCCGACGTAAAAAGAGCGGTGATATTAGAGACTTTAATATACATAGTTGTTGCAAAAACGGTATTGTGTGAATTGAGAATATTTATACTTATTTATCGTAACTATACAACTCCATTCATAGACTCGACTGTACCTAATCCAATAACTACATAATTCAGCAAAAAAATACTGCAAGTTATTTCCAGAGCGGTTTTCCGGCAACATCCATAACCACACCCGCTTCGTACTACAGAAGCTACTAATTACACTTCACCAACACCTCGGTATCCTACGTTTCACATGACATGTCCTCTAAAAACACCTTACAACTCGGTATTAGAGTTTACTATAGCTTGGCTCGCGGGCCTTTTAAAGTTGAACATAGTATAGAATCCAGTACATCAATCAGTAGACTAGAACCAGGATATCTCCGACTTGAGCGTTTTGTTTTTAATTTGTTATGGCCACATTATCATAGACTAATTAGCTGTCATAGTCTATGATAGCCAATGTCAGTATTTTGTAAACAAATAAATTCTTCAACAATAATAGTTTATTAACACCGTAAAATAGGGATAGAAGAACAAGAAGTAACTTTCGAAAGCTGCTACATATTATGATAAGCAAGTTTAAAGAAAAACAAGAAGAAAAAGAAGTTTAATACAAAGAAAAACAACAATGTTTACAGGCGATCTCAGATATTATAGGTATAGTTAGAGAGAAATACTGTGTAATCTTGATCATTGAAGGATTATTATTCGATTCGACGTAGTTATTTATTATTTTTCTTATGTTAATAGATAATCTTGGAAACATTAAAGGAATCAACGAAATTAAATTTTCATTATTTGATTTGATAAAAATAAAGATTTGGATTTTCAAAATGATTAGTAAATAATTCTGTATTTACTCTCCAAACTAAGACCCATCTGTTCAACCCGTGCGTAACGAGCGCCCTCCTCTATGGTTGCAAAACGTGGAAGAAAACAGTTCAACCACTAACAAACTACAGGTTTCATTAATAGATGCTTTCGCAAAATGGCTCGATCCGGATCTTTATCTCCATCGAAAAATGTTGGCGCTTTTGTTCCCCGTCAAATATTGGGAATAAGTAGGTGTTACGTATATAAGGTTGAGTTTCGCTTGTATAAGTGCAGGTTTTGAGGAAAACACGTCTCTAAGCAACGATGATTAATTAGCAACTAACTAACCAACTATATACACACTGAATTTTGATGATACAAAATAAGTAGATGAGTAGTACAGCCGCACGGTGCGTTTTCAAATTTATACAAGAAAGCTAGGCACAAATAGATGAGTAGGTAAATAGTTTAAATCACAATAAGAACAAGATATAACAATCAACAGTAGGTAACAACATCGAATCAAACCCAGATATATATCCTCTTTTATGTGTAGTAAGTAAGAATAAATGGCTTTTAATTATGGCTCTCTCAAAACTATTAGGTAAGAGTAAATCATTGTCAAATGGACAGTCGTAGTGTAAAAAATACTCAAGTATCAAATCATTTTTATACTACACCTACCTTCAATAGACAGTGATACCACATATACTTTATTTGAATTATCTCTGCTTTCTTCAGGACACGCATTGGGTAGCCAGACTCTAACAAACGTAACGTTTCCTACACAGAGACTTCCTACTTCAGTTTCGGACGCCATATTGTAAACAAGTAATTATTTTACAAAATGACGATATTCAGCACCCGTTGGAGTGCCTAAGATAGTTTATTTCCCATAAGAATATAACATCAACATTGACTTCAAATGGGAATTTAACTTACCAACTCATTAATACCGCTCAGAAGGGGTAGTACGGGGCGCATTTAAGACGTGACAAAAGTTTTGCATCGCCCCGTCACTCACATCGCGCAGCTTCAAGAGTGAGTGCGACGGAGAACCTTTACACGTCTGTGCTACAGGGCCAGGTGCATTTAAAATAGTCTAAAATGTGGACATGAGTATGTGTAATGAAGTGCTTTGTTAAAGATTTTATATACCAACTAAGTACGTAACCCAACCTACCTGCTGAAAATACTTTTGTTTTATACTACCGTAGGTAAAAGTTTTAGTCTACTTATAACAGTAAATAATAACTGATACGCCTAGCCTATACGTGTAAAAAAAACAATATCTTACGCTCTATCGCTTTGCGATGTCCGCATAACAAGCATTAATAATTAACCAATAACTTTATAACAGTGTCGTGAGATGCCAACTAATAAATAATAGTGAAACTTTTAACTCTTGTTAGTAAACACTGTTGCGAATGAATACACAGGAAAGAGCTAAATATGCCTAAAATGCTGGTTGTAAAGTATGTAAGTACTAGGCATTTAGTTTTATTGTTTATTACCCAGTAAAACCATGCGTGCTGCCGATTTATTGTTGTCATAACGTTTACCGCTTTGATTTCTCTGTTACCGGCTGGTAATTATTGTAATTATTATAGCCACCAGTACAGTGTTATTATTTTATTGCACATAATTATAACACTTAAAACGTGAAGTGAAATGGTAGAAATGTTTAAACTGTCGCTGTCGTCTAGCGGGAAGACGTAAGTTCTTACTCGATCGATATAATACAGTAATCCCACTATACGCACCTATTTTGCGGGCAAAGAGAGTACCACTACATAAATATGATAACTGCACGCATATTCATGGTAATTTTTCGTGATGGGTCATGATGATGATGTGATGAATACATAGTGAGATGGGTCACCACCTATGAGTTTGATAATTTATATCTATAATCTCCGAAGGGATAGTTTGAGGTGACTTGCCAAATAGTCTCGCTTTACATTTGTACTCACGTGATAGATTGTGCCCCATACCGCCGTTTTTTGAATGAGTACAATTATATTTAACATAGTATCGCGTTGCAATCGCTGAATATTCTAGAATCGTACTTTTCTTCGCCAATCCTCTTGCATTCCTGTGGTGTCCCCGATCACGTCGAGTTGGCTGAATCCGTAATGTGGGTTGGTACTCCAGGTACGCCACAAAGTCGCTATGTCACTACATTTTTCGACCCAAATAGCAGCATATTAAAATTTGAAGAATGATGTGTGTCCTGCTTAAACCTTTAACAATATATACGAAACACATGGAGTGTAAGTGCAGAAGAAAAATCTCGAGTTCCCGTCACTTCTACCACTGAGATTATTTTGAAGATTTGTGACCTTATTCATACGGAAATGCAGTTTTTTGCCATATTTTTGTATGTAAAACACCATATTGTTCGTGTATGTTTTGCTTGAAACAGTATGCTGTTCTGTATGTACCTACTGGTATGTACCAATGCTACGTAAATGCCAGGTGATGGTAAAAGTCATGAAAAGGTCTGAGAAGACTGGCTTAAAACGGGTCAAGTACATGGATACAGTCAACTCAGACCAGAATTCACATACTGTCGTATCACAAGAACGAATGTGTAATAAACACTCACGAGCAATGAAAAAGTTCCAGTGACAATAGCACAAAATTTGACAATTTTGTAAGTAAGTGAAACTTTATCATTTGTTGCGAATGTATAAAGGTTATTTTTCACAGTCTGCCATCAAAATAACCAATTTTATTCGGACCCAACAAAGAAAGCTACACGATCGAAATCTAGTCTTACCAACGTAGCAGCACTAATTACACCCTACGAGCTACGAGCACTCTTTCTAACGCGTTTCTAAGTCCTAAGTCCACCTATCACTTTTACCTGCGTAATTCCTTCCGGTAAATTACAGCTGATGACCTATATTTATAGCAAAAACTTCGCTTGTATAAGCGGCCGCGTTACGGGTACGATGAACAAGTAGGCTAATTTGCATATTTCTATGTATTTAAACCTCAGATCGGAACATGCAATTAGAGAGAAATGTGACGAGCTGTTGAGTGGTGTTGTGAAGACGTGGTCGACAGTAAATCGCAAATCGCTAATGGATAATGCAAATAAATTTACGCAAATTGAAATGTTTGTTTGGTTTATTATTTACTTCGTGTGATAGTGGTAATCTGGAGTATAAAGTACAAAAAACTGAATTTTCACTACATGACTGATGAAATAATTGGAAAACGAAAGGAGGAATAATACTCAATTGCTGTTTTATCAGTTGTATTAATACTGAGCTTCTTTATGATTTCTGGAAAAGCGTATTTTTTGCAGGTATAAAAGCAACAGCACATTCTGTAGTGAAAATTATTGCTGTTAATGAAGTCCTCTATCACTACCACCATATTTTGTTCGGAAGATGAGTTACATGTATGTCCATCCCGTATAATATAATATGTAATGTATACCTACAGACACCAGCAATGACAAAATTTCAGTGACATATGGAATGGCGGGTGGAACTTATCCATTGCTCGTATGTTGTAGGTATGTATGATATCGTAGGGGTTGGAATTTTAAAGTACTTATTACTTATTTAAATAAATAAATATGTGCTTTCAAATTTATATTTCCTACTCTTCTCCCTACAGGGTGTGTCCACATTATGAATCTTTCTCCGGCACTGTAAACACGTGTTAATGGCTCGCTTTGTTCGACCGTAGTTTAGCCATTGTATCCCCAATTAGCTAATAACTTACATATTTGAACAAACACATATTATGTAGAGAGAACAGGGTACCTATTGGACTGTAATTTGTACTGTAACTGTCTAGATGTGGACTATTATGAACTGATGTTGATAATGATGACGCGTACCGTATGCAAGTCCAGTACAGATACATAAATAAATCCTTTAATAAGGGCTCCTAGGTTATTTTGCTGCAAGGAAACATTATTTTATTTTTTTAAAGGATTTAAGGTTACTTCTTTTCCATGGCCCATTCGATTTTTTCTGTTTATTTTTTTAAGTCACAAATATAGGATATAAATTTACAAAAGGTGGGCTTATTCCTAAAAGCATTATTTACCAGACAACCTAAGAGTACTAGTAACCTAAGAAACTAGTAAAAAGGTGTGCAAAAAAAATAGTATGAAAGAAAAAAGCATGAAAAACAATCTGTTCACTTGATAGTATACCACGCCACTAGGCCGCCGGCCGGCTGTATCTGAGTCAATCCGGGATTACGTACCGGCAAGTCTTCGCCCGCTCGCCTCAGTCTGACGCTAATATTGTTTAGTCATTTAGTCGGTGATCTGTTTGTGTTTACCAAGTATTTGGGTTGAAATATTTACACATATTATAGAGAGGTTTTTAATTGGAGTGCTCGTTAGTGATTTGGTAAATATTTATTTGTTAATTGCGAGTTTTGATTTGTTTGCAGTGTTTTTGGCAACCCTTTAATTTTCGGTAACGGCTGCTATTCTATTTCAGAGAGTATTTGTGTAGTTTCATATTTTATTCTCGCTTGTGTGAATATCTGTGTAAAGGAAAATGCTTTGTCGGAAATCAGTTAAACCGGTAGGCTGCGATACTCTTAAAACTCCATCTTTTGAGTTAAGCATGTTACATTCTCATCTTTGAAAATGAAATAAACTTCTTAAAAAAAACAGCAGGTATTTCCTAAAAGTTCTATAAAAAAACATGATATTAATATTTTATTTTTAGAACGTAAATTTCATAATAACACCTATAATAATTTATATAACTATACCTAGTTATTTTTATTATTTAATCACCTTCTTATACGTTACATTTTGCAAAAAAACACTATGATATCTGCATTATCGATATCACTTCGGATCGTGACAGTACCTCTCTTTATTTTAAAAAACCTAAAGCTAAGATTTTCCTACTTTCTCCGTTAAAAGAACAAAAGAGTATTCATTCGTATCTCACGATACTATTGTTTTTATTATTCTTTTTTTTATTTATTTGTCTACCTTTATTATTGTAGGCTGCATATTCTATACTTGCCTAACAACAAATATTATTATTATTAAATCGTCATCACATCCTAGTCCTCTCACAAAGAGTAGCGCTACACTCTGTCCATGGCCTACCTTATGTTGTGTCTAGAATTTCCGAAAACCGTAAAACAATAATGTTGTTCAGTTAATTTTCACTACCTTTCACTTTACTATAAGTACCTAATTACTGTACTTTGGCAAAACCCTGAATACTGTACAGCGAAAAACGATAATTTTCATACTTACTATGATTATTTACACATGCAGATACATTGCGCCCTACGTTTCATAAAAAACATTGCGGCTCTTCCGGCTTTTCTGCCATTTTAAAAGTCAGTTAACGGCAATAATGAAAACTGGCCATTTCCCGCGGTCAAATTCATTTTGTCTCTCAATGCAGTTGGTTCATTTTATTTGCATGAATTTTATTGCCACATTTGAGATATATAATGGCCTATGACAGTTTGTTTGCGGATGTGTCTGTGTATTGCAGTTGCCGCACCTAAACTTGTCAGAAACGTAGGTATACGGCCTAAATATATAGCCGAAAGTGAAACAAAGTATCTCGTGTAGTTTTAACCGTTTTGTATCAATGAACCTATTACCGTGTGAATATTATTCGTTCATCTAAATAAATAGTCAGAGTTAAGTACCCGATACCTATTTTAACTTAAAAGTTAAAACACAAATCCCTAACTAAAAACACTACTTACCTCAAAGATTTTACTGGATCCCAGTTAAAATCTGTTTCGCGTCGCCGCCACTTACAATTTAATTTAGCCGCATTCTCGCTGCAACACGCTGTATAATCTGTAACCCGCCTCGACGTGGTCCATCTATTTCAATTTGCAACAGTCGGGTGTAAGCCGGGGCATCTCGGGTTCGTCACGTCCCCAGGAGGGTCACTCTGGCCATGTAGCACGGGGCGCTAATAAGACGTGACAAAAGTTCTCCGTCGCGCTTGCTCTTGAGGCAGGGCGAAGTGAGTGAGAGCGATGCAAAACTTTTGTCACGTCTTAAATGCGTCCCGTACTAGCCCTTCCGAACGAACGAACGAGAATTGTCACGCAATGGGCACGACTAGTACAACGAGATAGACCCGTGGTTAGCGCAGGGCTCTGAAGCTTCTGAAAAACAAAAGTGCAGCGCTAACTAACTAGGTATATAGTACTCCATCTCTTTGTATTAAGCGTGCCAATTGCGAGTGAAATCTCGTTCATTCGTTCGGCGATTCAGAGAGTGACCCCCCAGATTTCAGCACTTACCGTGTTTTATAACTACGTAATTCTATACTTTTTACGAATATTATAAACGTAAAAGTTAAGTATTATATGGATGGATGAATTTAGGGTGTCCTTCCAGAATTAGCCTTCCTTAAGAAATGATACTGATAAAATATGTTAACACTGTACCTACATGTGTACATACACATAAAGTTAATCTATACTTGTCAAAGGCTAGCGGGGCTTAACCTGGTCAGAGGCACTTTAACTGCACTTAATTACCACTTATGGTGGGTTGCACCATTTAACTTTAACTATTACAGACGTCAAATCTCTTGAAAATTGATCTGTCTCGCCAAGAGATTTGACGTTTGTCATAGTTAAAGTTAAATGGTGCAACCCACCCTTAGAGTATACTTAATCTACAGAAATAAACATTCAGCGAGAGCGCCTGATTCTTATTGGTATGTAATATTCAGGTTGGAATTTTATCTCTGACTTTCCTGTTCTCTCAGAAAATGAGATTATTGAGCAGTACCACCATAGAATAACAAGTAAGATAAGATAAGACATTCTTTATTTGCACACAAAAATATGGACAACAATACAAAACTTAATCTAACACATATGTACAAATGGCGGTCTTATCGCTACAAGTACAGTCTATGGTACCACTATAACTACAGGGTGTCCCTCCGTTAAAGTGCGTATCCAAAAGATGCACACTACTGTTACCATACTCTGGCGAAAAGTGGGTGCAGCAATGCACCTCTGCCTACCCCGCAAGGGAGTACATTAGTACAAGGCGTGAGTGCGTGTTTTTTTTTTTTTTTACTGTTACCATTGCATTACAAGTGCACTGCGCCTGATTTTAAGTACATGCACTACTTATAAATAGTGTAAGAAATAAATAAAAATATTAAATACTCGTCAATCTAAACAACTGATGCTTTTAAAAAATATATATACACTCACGGGCAATGAATTAGCTCCATTCAGAAAATCATCAAATTACTCCTAAACGGAAAAAACTAACTTAATGATGCCTTCTGCAATATTTAAGTACATTTAACGGTATCAGAATATTCCTAACTATAAACATAAATTTAACATTTTGTTCAAATTTTCTACTGAATGTTGTAAAACTGTTTCTTTGCACGTGAGTGTATTTACGTTCTAATTTTGATCTCCTTACAAATTTTGTCGGTCGTGTAACTCTTTAGTATGGCGAGCAACACCCTGTATTAACACGGGAGCTATGTGTGTACAGCGCGACAAACTTATCTGTTCCGGAGAGAGTGAACTAAGTTGATCCATATCTCATTACTTACTTATGTATTATATGTATATTGATATAGATTAGATGGGTTTATAAAAACCGCAAGGGCAAATTACCACTACGGGAAAACATAAAATCTTATAGAATGAAGAAATATTAGACATTTAGAGCTCTCACCGGAACGGATAAGTTTGTGGCACTGTAATATTCGTGTAGGTAGCCCCTGCATTTCATTGGTTGCACAACTTCGGCTAACTCCGGCGGCAGTCGCTGCGGGATAAATGGAGTGCACGTATCTACGAAATTCAGGACGTTTCAATATGGATGAGCCCTATTTAATGTCAGGCTGAGACGTCCGTAGTCGCCATAATGTCGGTGGTAGTGTTTACTGAACTTTTTCACTTATTATTTTATTTTATTCTTTCAATCTAAAAGTATTTATATTTATGGGTTATCATGTATTGTAAACGAATCATTGTGGCTTTTTACCCGACTGCCGAAGGAGAAGGGTAATGTTTTTAATTTGAGAAATATTTTTTTAATGAAACCTTTATGATTTGATAACAATAACTTTATCTTTCCAATTTTCATGATTATTTATTTATTTATTTAAGAAAACTTATAGCCAACACATTTATTATATATAGTAAAAAGTAAAAAACAAAAAGCCAATTAAAACGTTTTCACTAATAGCTTACAAATTAAAAAAGCCAGGGAAGCCGCTGTTTGTACAACCAATTACGAATAAAATTAAAACCTACATTCTTAAAGGTAAGATAATAGCAACACAAAAAAAAAATAGATTTAGATATAATCTTACTTGATAGGTAAATTGCTGAAAAACTCAATAAGACATCAAGACAAGACTCTTTTTTTTCAGTGCGAGTATCTCTGCAACGTCCACCCCATTTCTTTTCACAGTTGCACCATCGATCAATCAGTGTCTTTAGTACAGAACTGACAAAACCTTGATCTTTCCCAGTATCCGCCTCTACTTTATGTGGTTAGGATAAGAGCGATTTTTTTCCGCCTCTCTTGATGAAGGTTTTCTCGGTATTCTATTTGACCATCGGCACTGTTTAAGCTTTAATGGAAAATGGCTGGACACTTTCCGGAAGATTTAATAAACTTTGAGAACCATTGATTTAGCTCTTTTATCAATTTTTTTGTTTCTTATTTCATTCAGTTACTCTTTGAATTCAAAGGGAAAGATGCTTGAGGAGTTTCTTTCGACATTTCTGCTCCTCAATGACTTAACCTTTGTGAAATGGTGGTAGACCATTGAACTTATATTACTAGCGGTGTAGTACATTATACATCAATGTGTTAGACTAATAATATTGACGATAAAACAATAATTCAAAAAATTTACGTTGAATAAATGATATTCTATTCTATTCTTGTATAAAACTTTGATAAGTTTAAAACATTTATGAAATGCTACCAACGTATGCAGTTAGCTCCGACAGGAAAGCTAAAATAAAATAGAAATTGCAATAGTTAGTCATGGAACTATGTTTTAATAAATGAACTTCCTAAGCTAATGAAACAATTTTCTCGGATATGAAAGTTAGTAGCGTTTAAAACCTAGGCTTAGCTTAGCTGATGGCTTATGTTATAAGCTTTTCCATTTTTAATCGAATATTACTGAGCAATGTTATGTGGCTTACTGAGCAATAAGTATAGGTATATAGGTATTAAGTTATTGACACATCTAGACTATATCAAGCCTATCTTGTAATAGTTGTAATGCTTCTAAGTGTTTCATCTTTTATTTATGCACTTTATTGTGTGCACAGTTACAAAAAGTTACATAGTTACAAGTTAAATAAGTATACAAAGGTGGGCTTATTGCCAAAATCAGCTCTTCTGTTATTGAAATAAGTACTTAATCATTCCTAATTAATTGTTGACCACTGTTTAACTGGAGCAATTATATTTTTACTTGTCTGAAACATATAAGTGAAAACTTGTAATTGGCTATCTATCATTATTTCAAAATTCTTATGTAAAACAAATTAGCTGCAAGTTTTCCTATAATAAATAAATAAATAAATAAAATGCAATTTCTTCCAACCAACCTTTGATCGGTGGAAAACTAAGGCAAACATATGATTTTCTTTTACTTGGACCAAAGGCTTCGGCGCGCTCTAGGAAAGTAAACCTGTTAGAAAGGGTCCACTTACGATTGCTCACAGTAAGGTTGTAGCTACACTAAGGGTACACCTACTTATGTACTTTTACCTACTTCAAACGTTTGTATCTGCTGAGTAGCCTTAATTTCGTTACATTGCAGATTACAAAGTACTCACATTTTTGCTTATCCAAAGTAAGTAAGTTCTTGTTGGACTTTAAAGGATTCTTCAAATCTATCTTTATTTATATATTTTTTTTATCAAAGACATAGAAAAACATAATTAAATATTATCAAAGTGAATGTTGTTATAGGTGCAATACATATGCATTCGGTATTGTGAAACTTTCAGGTATCCACGATTATTACGGTTATTGCGAAACATCCCGTTAAAAAACAGACGAAATTTGACTTGCATTGCACAAGATGTAATAGGAGCCCGTCGTCGGTACCGAAAAAACTGGCTAACAACCAAATCCCACCAATCCTTCCAGCACTTAGCATTTTCCATTGAAAACACGATTAAAATCATCCTTAAATTCACTTATCCTATCATTTCTTTTCAGAATCCACCCCGTTCGACATTCGAAATGCCGCGACAATAGTTCCAATTTCAAAAACCGGAAGCAGCATGGGCAGCGGGCTCAGTAGCGCCGCCAGCCGGAAGTGGTCGACCGGAAAGCGAAAGAAAGAGCGGGAAACGCCCAATCATGCGGAGTCTTCGCGGGTGCTGTTTCTGCTATACCTGATCCATAGGACGTGGAATGTCGTACTTGAGCATGTAGATACGAAGAGTGGGAGGTGAGGATTGGATATTTGTACCTCTAATAATATGCCTGTAATGTAAAGTTGACGTTTATTTGTAACGTTAATGTTGTCAGCAAAAATTACGTACAGGCCCGGCACTAATAAGTTACATATTTTATTTGTGCCTCCTACTGGATATAATCTATTATAATCTTTACTTATTTAAATATATTATAATGACTGCCATTTAGAAAAACATCTGAATATCTTGATTTTTAACTAACTGTTACAACCTTTTCCCACGAGTTCGTAGGTAAATAGTAAATAGTCTATGTCACTCTGAAGGCTCCAAAATATTACACTCGTCAAATAATGATTTTATTCAGACGAATCAAACTATCGTTTTTACCATTTTCCGTTGATGACGGTGAAGGCCCAACTTTCCGCTTCACGAAATAAGTCTGTAAAAACAAATAAAAACCTACGTACTTGTGCAATTTAAGGTCATTCTGTACTCTCTAACACCTCAAAGTCAGTTTATTAAAAGTAAATACCTACTGGAACCTACCTGAGGATTTAGCACTTACTAAGTAATAAATTGTGGATATTTAATACTGCTAGTCTCCGGATTCCATTCAAAACTAGAGACTTTTATCTTTTATGGTAATGAAGTCGTGTTTAAGGATCCACATAACATAAACGCAGTAACAGAGTATTTAAATGTATATTTTCCTCCCTTTCATTTCTTTAGTATACACATACACATCTCTGATAGGTTATTTAGTATGAAACACGAGCCCTGGCCTGATGAGATCAACCCCGGAGTGTGGTGGCGCACAAAGAACGAGGCCTAAGCCCAGCAGTTGGTGGACAGTAGTGGACACAGCAGGCTGATGATGATGAGTCGCAGTCACACCATAATCTCCAAAAGTGGCAGTCATGAGGCTTGTCATAACTTGTTTTTTTTTCGGGTATAAATTCCCTTTCTTATCCTTAGTCCGTTTGTCCACCGGACACCGCCGTCACCGTCACGTCACGAGAACGAGATTATTTCAGGCTGACTTTAGTATGACTTGATGGCGTCGTGACGGATGTGCGGTGGAGACGCGGCTAAGTAAAATGTACTTCAGCGCCATCATCTCGTTCTCGTGACGTGACGCTGTGTGGTGGACAAACGCTCCTATTCTCCGTTGTTAACTAAGTTTCCTCCTCCTCCCACTAGATGGCGCGGGTCACGCACGGTGCCGACGAGCGCGGGCGGCAAGGACTCCGTGAGCCTGGTGTCGGACGGCTCCGAGGGCTCCAGCTACAGCCAGTGCAGCTGCAGCTACTGCCGCCTGCGACAGTGCGCCGATCATTGTGTCAGGTAAATAATATAATGAGAACACAATTAAAATTTAAAACTACCTGCTGAGTAATAGCGAGCGAAAAACCTGCAAAATGTAGTGTGGATGCACGGTTATGCTATACAGAGTATACAGTATCATGGTATAGATTTTAACAAATTATTTTACAACGCCATCTAGCGATGTTTAGTTGAACTGCGCAGTTGAGGAGACTTTTACTTTTTGCCTCCTACTAAACGAGCAACGGCAACGTAGTTTGTTAGCTCAGAAATAAGTTTCGTTTATAGTCACCAGATGGCGTACTAGGTTTTCATTTCAGTAAAAAGAAAATGCAGTTTTCGATGTTGTATTAAACGATTGTCGTTTTGAAGTCGAATAATCATAGGTCATACTGTATTATTTAAGACGAATTTTAGACTATCGGTATATAAAATTTTAGGTGAATCGGTCATTCAATTATTGTGCAGTTAATGTACAGTTGGAAGTAATAAATATTATTATACATATTATAGTAGGTAATAATAGTATATACTTAGATAAAAATGAAGGCATACTTCCATCTTTATCGCGTACATTTTATTAAATTAAGCATTTATGATCTGTATATAAATGATCGATTTGATTATGAAAAATTTCATTAACTTCATATGCTCCAAATAAAATCTAAAACTCAGCATTCACCAATTGAAATGAAATGAAATCGTTTATTTTTCGACGTAGAATATTGTAGACGACGTAGAATTACTTGTCAATTCTACTGTAAGTACCTACTCTGGTACATTAGACTAGCATGTTTTGTGATAATTGCCTTTATACATAATATAATACCTATATGTATACTAACGACTGTAATCCCCGAAGGGGTAGTCAGAGGTGATTCGCAATTCACCCGCTTTTCGCTGTACATTTGTACTCACGTGATAGGTCGCGAGTCGCGACCCGTATCGCCATTTTTTAGGAGTACTTACATTAAAATAAATAAACTTACAAAACGTCTTTAAAGGGTTACCCGTAGGAATTCTGGGATAGAAGGGATCTTTCAGTTTACGCTTACAATAAACATATAATTTTAATTGGTTTCTTAGCCAAAGATTAATCATATCTTTCCTCTTTAGATCATGTTTCACAATGTCTGGATAATTACTACAAGTGCCTGTGGGGTAAAAGAAATGCTGTCACTCTCTGTAATTATGTTTCAGACAGTGACATACCATATCTTTTATCCCAGAGGTAGCCTTTATCCAGGCATTGTGTACCAGGCCCTTATAATACTACCTAGAGTAGATAAACAAAACAGTTACCTATCCTGGAAGTGTATAAATTCAGCAGCTACAATAAATAGCCGATGCAAAGCCCCCAGTAGGCCGCGGTGCTCTGAATAGCCCCGTGTAGCTGTCACCGCCGCCGCCGCCGCCGCCGCCGCCGCCGCCGCGCTATCAATGAAGAGTACCGATAGGGGCCTATTCTGGTAACACAAGAGTTGCTGATGCTATTTGTTTGCGTTCCCAATTGCATTGTTTTAGAAGTGCATGATTATTATAACGACCATGTAATTTGCTCTAATGTGTTATTGTAACTTTCTTTTAATATGTGGTCCTGAATTTCAATTATAAAATAATAAAGAATAGCCAAACTTACTTATAACTAGTTGCTCGCAACGCCGCCAATTGCGTATAGCTTAAAACTTGCTAAATGTAGAGTTAAATAATCATTTTAAACGGAGATGCCGCTATCTCAGCCAGTGGCAAAGAGTTTGCCTACTGGGGATGCAGCCGTAAGCAGTCGTTAAGATAAAGATACATTTATTTGGTTCCTCAACAACAACGTGATAATAATAATTATGTAGTTTACCACAGAAAAAAGACAAATGCACCCCTGCTTTAAAGTATAATATACATATAAAAATTATGCACTTACACTTAGCGTAATAGTATGTAATTTATAAACTTTTCTTATTTTGTAAAACAAACTCAATTACAATGACAACAAAATCCAAAATATTTTACAAATACCAAAAAATATTGCTATTTTTTACCCGAGAAAAAGTTTTTTACCCTGGAAAAGATAAATAAGTAGGTATACTTATTGTAGGTTAATCGCAAGATACATAGAAAAAGTAAGTATTATTTTTTGTGTTATTTTTTAATCGATTGTCTCTAGTCCACCTTTGTTAATTCCATAGACTACTTCTAATGCAAATTCCCTTATAAAGTACCTACCTTAACATCATACCTAATCTTCCACAAATCATTTTAGGTACACACATGTTGTAGGGTGATTCTTCGAAATTCCATTCTTCGTCTGATTTATATGGCCATTTTTAAATTTGATATTTAGCTCTATATCGTATGTTTATATGAAAATAGATATAGCAAATAACATATAATTGGAAAGGGCACCCTTTTTTATCAAGTAGTTTTTGAGTTATTGACGTTACAATTCTCGACATCAGAACCAAGAGGGCCGATGTCCATTTTTGCAACTTTTCAGTAGAGCTAAAATAAACTTTTAACTCAGTATAAAACAAACACAGATGTTTGTTTTGGAGTCCAAATACATTATTTCGCTCGGCTAGTTAATGACAATACATAAGCGTTTCATTTGAAAACAATTCCTATGCTATATTAGCGATAAAATCAAGTTTTGTGTCTTTGAGTATGGATATCAGCCCCATTTTTCGACTGTAAATAGTAACTTAAAGGCTCACGTCAATAAAAGACCTTACGGCTGTATAGATTTTTAAAACACTAGACCAAAAATCAAAGCCGTTATTAACATCGGACCTTTTAGTTCAAGAAAAAAGAATATCACTTTAAAAAAATCCCTATACCTATTATAACAACAGACTGTATGGTTCGGGGAAAATAGTATTAAAGTTGATTTTTGGCTTGCATATGTCTACATAAGATTCAATGGCTCTAAAAAATAAAAAATAACTACGGTGTACCTTAGTTTATAACTATTTGGTTCGAATTGAAATAAAATTGTACTCAAGAAAATGAAACAAATGGCCAAATTTTGTGTAATATACGACTCTTTGGCTCTGAAATTATTTATTATATTCAATAAAATTAAACAAAAGACCCAAATATGTGTTATATACGACTCTTTGGTTCTGAAATAATAAATGTTTGAAGGTTTTATTTAAAAAATAGAAATTGTAAAACAGGTATGTATAACGAATAAAACGACAAAAACAAATGGTGGCCCTGTAAGTCGTGGTCCAAAAGTAAACGGGCGATAGGTAGCATCATTACCAGCATCAATTAGTTATATTTATGACCGTATTGCACTAGAAAATCTTTAGAAAAAATACGCTTTTATCGACAAGATGTTGTAAATTCATTAGTAAAGGCCTAGAACATTTCCCCGGACTAGACTGGAAACTGAGGAAAGTCATCATCCTACCGATAACCAGAAAGGACTACCGATACCCGCGAAGCTATCGTTCTATCACGCTATCGTGCGGAGCAGTTTGGTTTCCACAGTAAGGTAAATGTCCCTGTAGTTGATAGCGTCCCAGTAATTGATAGTTTCAACTTTATGGTTGAATAATAAGAAACCTAATTAAGTTTTTAAACGCACTTTTGTAAATATTTGAACTTTGAAGTCTCTCAAATTGACTACCAAAGTGTAAGTATTCTGCATCGATTCAATTTGACGTTAAATTTTTTTTCGCGCGTAGCCGTTTGCATCAACGCGTTTACTTGTGTTTGGTAAATTGAATAACTAAGATCGGAGTGTTCGCCGGTATGATATCGCAGTTCATTTATGGCGTTTTACGGGTAAGTATTGTTTTTATTATCTTTGAATGTAAATTTACTTCGCTGGTTCATGCTTCTTTTACCAATTTTTATTATATTTACTTGTTTGTGACGAGTATCATCTACTAGGACAAGAAAAAATCAAAAACCCAGTAATTGATACCCCCTATCAAGTAACGTTAATGAGTAAAATATGTTGCTCAGGCAAAAAAATGTTTAATGTTTTTATGTTTGAAAATTACTTTACTTTTGCTATGACAGATTTTTAAAACTTTGTATTATTTTTTATTGATGACTTCATATCAATTACTGGAACACAGAATGTAAAACTACTTTGTCAATTACTGGGCGAAGTGAAAAAAATCCTTTCAAGTATTGGTACATTTTGAGACTGTTTGAATTTTCTCGGAAAATAATAAAAAACGTTTAATTAGATACTTGATTGTAAGGAAATAATTTAGATAGAAGACTGATTTACCAAAATTTGTTACTTAGTTACCGCTTGATTTCGTAATAAAAGTTTTTCCCTAACAACGTTTTTATTATTGTCACTATTGTGTCAACTACTGGGACATTTACCTTAGTCCACAACGCTGCAGCTTGAGCGCTTCCTGCATCTTATGGCTTTAAACGCTACAAGGGCCGAACACATTCGTTCGATCGTGTGTGGCATGCGGGACTGCTGTACAAGTTGTCTCAGACGACCACGTCGCTGGCAATTGTGCAGACAGCGGCTTCATTCCTGGACGAACGGTGTTTCTACGTTTTAGTCTAGGACGCCGACTCCACCCTGCGCAAGATCTAGAGTTCCTCAGAGCAGCTGCCTGACTCTACGTGGCCTAAATAGACGATATCCTAACACTGGTGAGCAAGTGTGGAGACGACGTGGTTTTATTGGCTAAAAGTATGTAGTTCGTCTCATCTCAGAAAGCAAACCTGGCCGTATCAAAAACTGAATCACCTGCCGGAATGGCTGGAAAAGTGGGGCATGGTGGTCAACGTGGGCACTGCGATGTTTTCCAGCCACACCTGGACGCCGGCTAAGAAGCTGCAACCCCGAAGTAATATCGTCGTCTTAAGATCCTCAGTCAATCAACTCAGTCAAGTATACCTGAGGGTGACGATTGAGCGCACGCTCACCATGAGCGTGCAAGCGGTCAACACAGTCTACCAGGCGAAGGCCGAATGGGCTATGCTCTGTCCCATGTTGGCGTCCCGACTCCTTCTGCGCACGAACCTGGGAATCTTTAAAACATATATGCGTTTCCGTATTAATAACGCCGCTCCGGCGTACTCACTATGCTCGACGACCAACTGCAAGAGGCTCCAGGTACAGCAGACCCTGACTCTGAGGACTATCGTTGGGGCCGAATGGTACGTTAGAATTGAGGTCATCACCCGCGACCACAAGATCAAGTCGGTAGAGGAGTTTGTAATCCGTCTGCCGCGTATCATGTAAGATCCCGCCTAGAATAGGCCGCACAAACATCTTCACTACCTCAGCTCACCTATGACCGGCCGCACAAAGGCAGACCCTATCCTTGCGAGCTCCTACTGTTGGCACCAGCCGACGAAACGGCTCCCTGAGTCTATCCACCGAACCGGACAACATTCATCGGGAGCTAAGCCGTCGTCCTAAGAATTAAGCGGCCGCATGCCACCTGACTGAATAGGCACCCGGAAGGCTGAGGAGCTGAAGGCCCGGGCTAGGAGTGAATCCCTAAAGAAGAAAATTGACTTGCTTGTAGAATTCGTAGTTACTTCACCAGCCAGACAGACGAACCTTAAAGATAAAAATTCTGAACACTTCTGCTTCCTTTGCCGCCTATTTTGAAGGAAGGAAATTGCAACTTTATTATTTATCCTGTCTCCTTCCTATCTGCATGAGTAGGTATCCCAAGACCTCAGAATCGTACGGCTTCTTTGAAAGTATCGTACTGTAGGGACCATTTAAATATAAAAATCTTGTATGTCTTAAATAAATAGATAAGATAATAATATGAATTCTATATATCTCACGAACAAGGATAAGTAAAATCGGTGGGCTTATTACTTAAAGTAAGTCAATCAGGCAGGTAGGTGGAGAGATTTTCCACCTATCTACCAGATTGACTTGGCAATCGCACTAAGCAATGTAATTTAATAAACTCATATTAGTTGTGAGGTATATAGTGTTTTCAAGTCAATCTAATTATTTAAGACATACAAGATTTTTGCTTATAACTTAAAATAGGAGAACACTTTAGTAGAAACTGATAAAATAAACTTACTTCGTATTAAGTACGTGAAACCACAATTTTTTTACGGTTGCGAGGCTTTTTTCCAAGTTATGTTTTTGATGGCATTATGTTTGTCTCGCTCATACTCTGTGAAAAAACTAGTGCTGTCTCTTTTTAATTCGGGGTTTTATGAACTTAACTGAATATGTTTCGAACCATAAGGTCTGATCTGAAAATGTGACCGCATAGAAGTGATATTTAGTTGGACAAAAGGGTACGTTATTGATATGAGATCAACTATTTGCAAGTACTTCTGGACTGTTGTTTACAACCGACCGTAAAAAATAACATTATTTTCATATTTGTACAGCCATGACGACTGAAATTATAAACAGTCTGTATGGTTCCAGTGTACTGTGGATATGCGACCACTTTTAAGAAATTGAACTTTTGAACAAAAAGAGATAGAGATACGTGAGTTAGACTAAAAGAAAGAGAACAAAAAACTGATATAAGATCTCTTAAAAAGTGATTTTCGCAAAAAGTGGACATCGGCCCTCTTGGTTCTGATGTCGAGAATTTTTTGTTGCCATATGAATCAGAAACAGAGGAAAGAACATCATGGAAAACCATCTTTGTTTTAAACATACAGCATTTCTCGTAATTTTCTTGAACTGTCATCCATAGAAGAACTATAGAAGGTCACGCAAAATAAAATTAAAACTTAAAATATTTAATTTTGTACCAGTGACATGCAAAAAACTGATCTGGGGCGACTATTTTCATAAAATTTATAAAAGTGTCAATATCTCAAAAACTATCGACATTTTACTTAAGTCATATAGCGATATTCTGGTCACTCCTAAGCTGTACTATCAGCCCTCCAAGGCATGACGTAAACTTTTGGAATATCCTGTATAGGATGAGGTTTTTTACCGTATGAATCATATACATATGAATCAGGATTTTGCATAAAACCTTAAGTAGTTCATAATACATTCACACTATAGTGTTGTATATTTTTTTTTCATAAATCTGTAACCCAAGAGCATTACATGAAACTCACATTGAAGAATCATACTCAGAAAACAGAATTTTTACAGGAGAAATATTAATCATAAGGTTACCTGAACCAATACCATATGAATCAGACATTGACCTTCTTTTCACCTGGATGTAGGCATACTAGGAGCACCTCCATCTACTGGCTGGTGCGTTGGAGAGCTGGCTTCTAGCGATCGGATAGCCAGACTCCCATTGCCACTACATGACCAAGTATGGTCATCAACATGTTACGACATATGAATCAGTACCACATGCCGGACACTCCTTAATTATTGATTCATATAAAAACTTACGTATTTATAAGTACTAAATATTTTTTTTATAAAAGGAAATCTCATTTCCCTTTGATAAAATTTTAATTTATGTTAATAAATTAAAAGGGAAATGTGATACAGAACATTTTGTTCCTGAAGCTGGCAAACGGACGCCCTATATGAATCAGAATAACACACTTCAAATATTTTTTTTCAGTACTGAAACAGCATTTTCTGAAAAAAATAGATTGGTTACAAATAGAGATAGAGCTAGACTGTATTGAAAAAAAATTACGTGTCATTATCTTAATTAGTTACAGAGATATCTTCAACGCCGCCGAAAATACGGTCCCCGAAGAATCACCCTTGTATCAGTAATAAGCAAAATGAACTTTCTAAGAATTAAATTTAAACACGTTAATCACACGTAAAAACTCAGATTGCAAAGAAACTTAAAACATTTCAGCAACCAAAACTACTCACATTATCAGATAGATAACGATAACCAGAATCGGGATTTAAACTTGAAACTCTCAAGTTCAGTGCGACTCCGCCGCCGCCGCCGCCGCCGCCGCCGCCAGTGCGACTCGACCCACCGGGCTGCGCGCACGCAACACGCATGACTCGGCGCGACCATACAAACATTACTCCCATACAAAAGAATTCAACGAGGAGTCTGAACTTTCAAAAAAATGTGCTAAGTGTTATTTATTTCTAGTGTGGTTTCAGTGATGATTTTGAACAGTTTTTAGTGTTATATTTACCTAGGAAGGCTTGGAGTGATTAGCCGGTATTCTTATTGACTATAAGGTAAGATTGTCGCATGTTTGTTTTTTATTTTAGATACGGCTGCTGTAGTTTAGTCTGTGCTATCAATTTATTAAAATAGATTGAAAAGGTGAAATCGTTTAAAAACAAGATAAATATTATATTTTATAAAATGTTCTGCAAAACAAGCTTACTTATTAATTAAACTGAAGCCAATTATCAAACAATTTTCCAATGAAAGTCAAAGAGCAATGCTGCAACAGAAGTGACACAACACAACTTAGATTCTTTCACAATTTCTAGATAAAACAGTCGATTGAAACAATGAGTTCGAGCACGCTATGTCGCTTCTTTCACTTATTTTGTTACTAACTAGTCATTTATTATCGCGAGTCATATTAGATTATACTTGCTTTTACTATTAGTTATAGGGGAAGAAGATGGGTGATAATTTATCTTAGTACTTCTGTTTTATTTCTCGCTGTTGCTTGATAAATATATGTATAGACGGGTAAATTTATACATTACTATTATTATAACATGATTGTCATGACAATTTCACTGTTCAGACTTGCTAGTTTTTCCTATTTTAATCCCCTACGCAAAAAGTCGAGACGCCGAATGTTATAAGTTTGATACATGTGTCGGTGTATTTGGGTATCTGTATGTGTAATTGTATGACATCTCTTTATGTTCAAAACCATTTCATTGTGCCTTAGATTGCAATAAGTTCTGTAACTGTACCTTATTTTACAAACTAAGAATACCTATACACATATCATTCCTACTTTCCTAAGGGTTAAGACTGAGACATAATTTTGTTTCCAATTGTGTCTCACTATTTCAAAGTTTAGTAGTATTAACACGTTTTCATCCATCATCTGTGTGTCTTTTGTTTATAAAATTGTTTTAATTACAAGATTAATTATAAAAGCTTGTAGATAAATCGATTTACTATTAGATAAATACGGAAGTGCTACTACATATTTTTTTATATTTTCTCAAAAACCAGTTTCTTTTGAGAAATCAATAAGAAAGTCAGACGAAATTGAGTAGTGAAGAAATTTTGTTTTATGATAGCATTAAATGTTCAGCAAGATGATGCTAATTCAAAGTATTGATACTTAAAAATACTCGAAGGAGTTTAATCTCATAACATTGAATATCAGTTTAGGTAGGTACTAGGCCCACCGAAAGTAAAACATTTCTAAGTATACAAATATTAACTCTATATTATGTCCCTTGCACAACAATGCAATCAATTCATTGATTGTATTAAAATTAATCGTATTTCAGTGATTATCCCGTTATATATTTGGTAACCGATAACTAACTGGAAACCAATTACCAAACACCTAAACTGATTTCTCCAGTTTTATCCAAACGCGCGCTGAACACGCAAAACCTTGCAACAAAAAATTGCGTAATAATTATAATTTTTTAAGTTTTTATAACGAACAATACCGCCTTCGTGGAAGTTGATATTAAATTACTGTAGCGAAACTTTTTGGGTGATAAAATAGTAAAAAAACTAATGATTAACAAGCATAACGTTTTTATTGAATATTTTAGTTATAGCTGCTGTAGTTTGTTAAATCTTTTGCTATGTCAAATGTAAGTAGGTTGTTTATAATGTAACAAAAATATTAGGGATAGTATGTCGGAAGTTTGCAACAAAAATAAGTTTTCATTTACATTTTGGTGCAGTTATGTAACTAAACAACATACATACGGAACCTTACAATAAATTCAGAAGACGTGATGTATCGACGAACTACTAGTTACATAACCGCCAAAATGATTTCTAAAATAGTAATTAATTTATGCAAATAACAATTTATGTTCAAGTAAATATATCCGGATATCATGACCCAGTTATTACTATCCTTTATTATTTTCCGGTAGATTTTTAATGTAAATTTGTAGGTTTAAAATGTTGTTATGCATTCTGGTTTTAATAGCAACTTATTTTTCTTTATTTTAATCAAATATTTTAGAAGAATATGTAATCTAATGATTGAATTTCAATTATGTAGCTATTGTTTATGTATTTAAGAATTCTATATTAGCCAGAATGGGGAGTGGCTGCGTGGAGTCAGAGTGAGTGGTAATTAAATGGGAGATCTTTCCTCGGCAGAAAGAAATTTTAAAAAATATACTCGTATATACATAAAAAACAGTTTCATTTCTGCAAGAGGACCAATTAAAATTTAACTGTTTACTAGATGAAAGTTTCAGCATACAGACAGAGTAAAATGTAGGTATGTATTCAGTAATACAAAAACATGCAATCGCGATGAAATAGTTCCACATAAAAATGGCAACACCGAATGACCAAATTTAGATATGATAAAGAAAATAGTTTTAGTTGGTAGGTGATATTCTGATGCACTGTTGAATGTACTTTAAAATTGCATACGGTATCATTAAGCTAGCTTTTTCCGCTTAGGAGTAATTTTTAATATTGTCTCTATAACTTTTTGATTGCTCGTGAGTGTACAAATGTGTATGTCCCTACTACGAGTCTGCTTGTTCCTTCAGAGTCGCCGATCATTCTGAGTATGCATTTTATGCATACATTATCAAGTTCGTTGCCATCAGTTAATGGTAATATGCATAATGCATATGCAACAGGAATGTATGTGGCATCTTCTTGTATGAAAAGTGAATTTACATGTCGAATGCAATTTTCAGATAGGTACCTACGTAGTAACATGCCATATAATTGATTGCGGATTGCTTTTTTAATTATGAATACGATGCAGTAAAAATTACTATAAATTGGATGCAGCGTATTATAATTTATAATCAATGTTCTTAATATGTATATCATATTTAGTATGGACTAGGATAGTAAGATTATCAAGATATAAGATCTTTGAATTAGTATCTAATAATATTTAAAACGATATTCTTCATTCGTTCACAAACAAACAGACAAAGTTACAAAAAACTTATTCTAGCAAAATAATATTATGTGTTTTCTACCAGAACACCTTATAAAGTCAAATCGAAGCTCAGTTATAAGTTAATATTAAATCACAGTCGTATGAATTATATTATCAATGGTGACGAATTTGACTGGGCTAACTCGTTGAATCTTGTATGAATTTATACTATTCTTATTTTTTGTTTCATAGTGATTGACAACCAATGCCAACAAACTGATTTTTTTATGTGATCTCATCCAGTCATTCTAATTATTACAGACCCAGAAAGCACATTCTGAAAATAATCTTAAAGTCTAACTCTGGACTAGATATAATTGTTATGTATATTTAAGAGTAAAATGTAGTCCTTCTTACATCCACAAAATCATAGAACTAACAGTAGCCTAGAACTGGCACCAACGAACCTCGATCGTGCTATAATTATTCCATTTAAGGACTCTATCTAATCGACGTCTTAACGGTATATGACTACCCCACGTACTACGCTACCAGTTAAGCAAGACCTGCCTCTCCCCTTGCTTGTGTATTGACTGCGGTATCCCGAGGGGCAAGAGGCCAAAAAGTTGGAGACCAAGAGGTTCTGGTTGCTCTTGTAGCGTGAAGATCCGAAGTAATCCGCGGCAAGTTAAAGGTTTTTGGAGTAAAACGGTTAAGTGAGACGTTTTTAAATTGAAACGTGAGTGCGGATAATGAGTAAAAACAATTTACAACGGGTCTTTCTGCGTTTGTTGTTTAAAATTAGTTTTTACACGTCAATACTTGATTATTTATACTTATGTTTCTGTAAAACTGTCGAAAAAGAATTGAATATAGTATAAGGCTGATGTAAATAAGTGTTTTTCAACCCAACCTATTTTAAACCAATGTACTCTCGTGAGCAATGTAAATGTTCCAGTGACAGCACCAAATTACTCCTAAACGAAAAACGCTAGCTTATTGACGCTGTCTGCACTATTGAAGTACATTAATTTAACAGTTCATCAGATTATTAACAACTAAAACTTCAGTGTTATTAAGTTCAAATTTTAAATTATATTTTTTTTAAAGTAAACTTTTTCAACTGTATAAAAAAATATATTTTCAATCCTGAAGTACCTACCCTGGCCTTTCTAAAAAAGAGAACCACAAAAATAATACATTCAGTAATTATATACAGGCCAATACTGTCTTGACTACCCCATTATCACAACCATCTCCATAGACTTTTCTTGCTGACCGTCCTTATAGCGCGGGATAATTACGCTAACCGTACTTAACAGTACTAATGCGGAATAATGGGGATCTATTAAAATATCTCATCCCGAGTTAGCTGACGACCATGCGCGCTGCGCGTGCACAGCAAATGTGCTTCTGACTTGTAATGTTGGTTTTTACTATTATTATTATTACAGTTGTAGGCTATTTTTATTCTGCTTTCTTTTGTTGTACATCATACAAACGAGTGGTTATATTTTTTTAATATTAAATCCGTTATAAGCAATCTTTATCTTATGGTGTCGGTGACAAACACAAGAGCAAGCTAGTTACTAAGTTTGTCCCCATGGTTAAAAGTATTGGCCAGTCAGTAATCGTCGGGCCGGAGGTATGCAAGCAACAGATGATGTATCACTCGAGGAGGTTCCTTCTGTGCAAAATAAGCATAAATGATTGCTATGGATCTAACTACGACCTCAAAAATATTGTCGTATCATGGTTTCGTTATAACTATCACCCATCGCAGATGTGCCTGTATAATCTTGAGCCATCCAATTGATTCAACTATGCTAACTCTCAATGATGTGTGGAAATCACTGTCTAGGCTACGCTTAGGGGGTCACTTCATATTTCGAAAATCTAAGTTTCGGAGCACTGCTGCGCGAGCCACGACTCTGTATTGTTGTATAAAATGTGCTTCACGACAGGTCTCGTTCGTTTTTCGTCAGTATAGATAGAGTAACCTTCCAGGCTGAGCATCGTAATTGGCTGAGCCGAGATAAGTAGAGGGATAGACTCACACGTGCTAAGTGCAGGAATGAATTTGAGTTCAAGTGAAGGCGAAGTGTTAGAGCAATGATATGGAATTGTCTGATTGGATATCTAATTTCCGAATGGCATGCCAAAGTTAACCTTACGGTATTATATACTACAGAATCCCATAGATTATTATAGGATATAACAAGGTCTTCTTCCTAGCGAGTCTATTACATACAATAGCAATAGCTTATCATAATATTATTGCATATAATATACCTAATATTATCTACCGCCCTTGGCTTGTCATGTGTCCATCACAACATCCAAAGTATTTAAATTTATAGTATAGTCATGTGGTTTTCTATTCGCGTCCACATTAAAGTAAAAGTTGCTATTACAATAGGTTATATAATCTTACAAAATACCCGAAGCTATTGTCACTAAGATCTTTGAAGTCATAATCTCAGCACCACATAGCTAATTCAGGTCAAAATTCTACCTTAGTTCTTTTATGTGTGTTATTTGTAAAAAACTGCGTAAAGGTTTGCCGGAGAATAGGCATGGGCCTTTCGTAAACACCGTTTTATGAACCATCATCAAACTAAATAACTTAATACATTGTAAAATGTGGTATTTGGGTTAGCGTAAACAAACTAAAGAACAGTTATGTGCATTCTTAAAAGTTTATATCTCTTCATTAGACAATTTTTTAAAATAATGCAACCATTGCCCCAATTTTACAAACTTTTGTAATATCCCGATGCGCTGTTAAATATTATACTTCAATCATTTTTCTACTTTCATGACTTCAATATTAGCGCTATGTGACTGAAACTTTTTCATTGCTCGTAAGAGTAGTTTCATTTTATACAACGTTTTGTATTTGCAAAAAGGCAGACTACAGTTTTTTTTAAATAATCCTAAAATCTACACACACACACACAGGGTAGGCAGAGGTGCATTGCTGCACCCACTTTTCGCCAGAGTGTTATGTTAGTCCCAATGTAATAGGAGGCGGGCCTATTGCCATTGTACGGGCACATCCAAGACCCGAGAACAAATATCTGTGTTTAAACAAATATCTGCACCAGCCGGGAATCGAACCCGGGACCATCGGCTCAGTAGTCAGGGTCACTAACCACTACGCCATTCGGTCGTCTATTAAACCTAAGGTCCTAAAATCTATTAAAAAATTAACTATATTGCTGAGAGGATATACCAGGGGGGCAGAAGTAGTTATGGTTGAGAGTATGTTCTGTCTGTGTCCATCCGTCACACGTGAGCGGAGACGATCGACAAACCGCAGCGCGACGCGTGCCGGGGGCTACGTGCCACAGACATGAGATCGGCTAGACACGATACTTAAACATAAATGTAAGTAAATGTGAATATACTTATTTCATATCTATGAAGATTGCTTAAAAGGGCAGGAAAAAAAGGGGTGACTCCGCTTGTCACTACACACAAGTTTGTTTTTGAAATTTTGATAATAGGCGAAAAAAAATTGCCACATTATAGAAACTTGGTTAATTTGGTTTTAATGTGTTTCTTTTATAAACGGAAATGCAATTTTTAATACCTTCCACTTTATCTTTTCAATTTATAATGAAAGTACATGAAGATGCAGATGGATGCATATATAAAAAAGGTTCATTTACTGAATGTGTAAAGTCAAAGTCAAAGGCATTTATTTGCTGAATATAGGTTACATAGGTGTTAATAATAACATTGTACCTTAAGGTATTGTAAATACATTATAAACGTCCACAGATCCAGAAATTAATATCAGAATATTATGAAATGAGACAGAAGGAATTATAAAAAGGAAGTCATAAATAAAAACAAACACCTTACTTGTAACATAAATATTTTATGTCTAGTCTTCTACGTTACGTTATGTTACTACTACTATTACTTCTTCATGTTAAGTAAACCCTATATTAAGTAATAGGTTATTCAAACGTCATTCCTAGTCTGGCGTCACAGAAAATACCAAAACAATTAAAAGGCCATATAAATAATTGACGTCATCCGGGAAGTTCTAAAACTTAATAACTCTACACGGAGCTCGGCCTTTCCTGTGCTAAATAGAAAAACACCAAGACATGAGACCACTACTGGGGCCACAGGACACCTGCCTATTAGGCCCTTTCACGCATACGAGACATGCAGGTTGAACTTTTTTATTTTCTTTGTTGCAAATTATTATAATTTTTACTCTTTAAATTTTAAATTCCTAGATGTAAGAATTTCATAACCTCATCAGTTTACAACCAATATAAAAATGACAAATGCTCTTAAAAGGTTTTTTTGCAAGAATCTGATTGTCATGAAACATCCATCCACCAGCTGTCCTCCTAGATACTTAAGATATTTAACTATGATGTTATCAAACAAAGAGTCAAAGACAAATAGCACTACCATAAATTCCGACAAAGTATTACATAGTCATACCGCTGCAGTTGGAACGCATGCGCAGGCCGCGCATTCCTAATTTGAATATAATAGAAAATGGCGACCCAATATGGCGGCCAATTTATATGCTAAAACGAAGCCCGCAAAGGGCAGCATCTGCCTGGATGAAAGAAATAATTGCCATGGTAAAATATGCCTCTTTGTGCTGGCAACCCGTCATGGTATCACGTAATGTTAGAGTGTCTGAACTTTTCAAATGCACCTACACAAAAACACACTACATTATAAATAAGCCGTATATAACATATACATATACATATAGCTAATGAGTACATTTAGGTAGGGTGGTTTTTAAAGTATTTTTCCTACACAGCACATTCTAGATTGTCTAGTAGCACTGTTAGACTCTATTAATGTACAATGTTAAAGAACCTAAATGCGTACTTTTAGATAGATTGGAATATTTATGCAAAGTAACTCCCGCGAACTCGCCATAAATGCAGCAGGTAAAAATATACCTAGGAATTTTGGAACGATACCATACAAAAAAACTGTTAATACTTAAAATCATATTACAAAACGAAACCTCAAATTAAGAAACAATTACAGAGCACCTATAATTTTGAAATCAAAATCGCGTAGGACTTTAATTATCAACTCAGCAACTCAACATAGCCCATAGATCACTAATTTTAACCGATAAGAAAGCGATATAATTCGTGCTATAGTGCATTATTAAAATCTGAACATAATTGGTTCGACACTTTCATTTCTGATTATAGATAGTCGTCTACTCATCATGAAATTTGCGTTTATTTGCTTCTACAATCTACATCAAAACTATAAAAACATTGTTGGCTCTATGAATTTTTACTTTTAACTATGGTAAGTACCTACCTAGTTTTTTTCACGAATCCAAAAAGTCGTAATACCAACGTTGTATAGAGTGATCCCCTGAGTTATCCTCTATCAGCTTACTATGCATATTCTGTATAACGCATTACTTTTTCAGCCTGAAATTCATGAACAAGTTGTTTTTTTTTTCAGAATTCTTTCGTCAGGGTTATCGCCATCACGTGTCTAAGTAATACAAGGAAATAAAGACACCGTAGCATAGGCGTTTATAATCAATTCGACACTAGTCGCATCAGGTTTGAGAAACCGAAATAGGTAGTTCGATTTAGCGAACCAATTCGTCATACCACTCTCACACATTGTACCGGTGTGGTGTAACTGAGACAGTAAGTTAACTCAGTAGTAGCCAATGTTCTTGGAATAGGGGAAGTTTTCAATTTATTAATGCAGGCTGCAGTGGAGATCATTCCTCTTTCATTTCAACCTAAATTCCAATGACACCCGGAACATTGCGGCAAAGGTCAATCTTGGAAAAATCTAAATGATTCGAATCTTTACTAGTCCTTAGCTGCATTCATTTTTCGCAACATAACATTGTATTTTCCAAGATAAAAAATACCTACCCAATTTTATAGTCTTCTCCGGCCCGCATAGGAACTCTGGGTCATCACTATAATTACAATCTGCAGCAAATCATGCATCAGCATGTGCTCACGTCCGCAGACGCCGCACTGCCTCGGTTCCACCACAAGAACGGTTGTGTAACGGGAACGGGAAGCAATGATGTGTATTCGATTCGATTCGATATTTTAGTTTTTTGCCGTCGCAGTCGCATACCAGCGGCATCGAGTACTCGATACATCCCGTAATGGCTTCTCGATTTATGTTTGTACTCACTTATGTAATCGTTTTTGTTGGCTCCATTTTAAACTTGATTTCTGGCCTGTGATTGACATTAGTATAGCATTAACACCCACGCATATAGTACCATATTTAGATTGATTGTCCTTGTACGGGTTTTTTCGAAACCAGAGGTGTCTTGTCTTTAATTTAATTAAATTCTAGGTAGGTCGAAGATATGTAGCCTTCAAAATATTTTCTTTTACGTAAAGGTACACTGATTTAATATTTCCTCCATGTAACTGAAATACTACATTACCCACTGACAGGTATATTAGGCTCCCAATTACCGCTTGTAAATAATACAATATACATTATACATGTTACAGGAATTGTATGAAATTCGTCAGTTTCGTAATAGGTGTCTGTCGGTTAAAATATGTGTAACGTCGGTGACAAGGGTTTGTCACTTTCTCACTAATTAGTACATACCATGTACATACATTCATACATACAACAGACATATATTCACGTTATCCGTATGACACGACATTTTACTTAGCGCATGCACAAAATGTCCGTGACTTGCTGTTCCTCTGTGTCGGAGAAAGTCGACTATTCATAGTTTTTAAATGGTTCTGTGTCAAGTATTAAAAGTAAAAACTGCTCTATGCAATACAAGAAATTATTGTGTCCTATTGTGTCAGATAAATAAGATGATATTACTTTTGTGTATAATAGTAAATTGTTTAATTGCTTATTTGCACTAACTGAGGCTGCGTTTCCATTGACGCGGAGCTGGGCGGAGCGGTGCTTAGCGGTGCATGAATTGTCCAATCACTATGCTCGAAATCTCCGCTCTGCTTCAGTGGAAACAGCACGAGCGGAGCGGGGCAGAGCTGAACGGATATTCATATAAAATAAGCGAGGTGATGCGGAGCGGAGGACAGCGGGGCGGTGTGGAGCGGAGGACAGGGCGGTGCGTTGCGGAGGGTAGCTAGGTATATTTATATTAGTAATTAGTACTTGGGTCATTATTGTTAATGTGATGTAAAATAAAGCAGGAAATACATACATAGAATTAACATTTTTTATTTGCAGAACAGAACGAAACTCTCTCTCACTCTCAAAACTAAGGTAGCAAAGGCCGCGCAAAGTAATTTGAGCGCTAGCGCTGTTGTAGCTAGGTCGCAATTCGAACGTTTCCTATCAGGGAGTGCGTAGTGGACGAACGGGAGAGCGAAGGGACGAACCGCACCGCCCCGCTCCGCTCCTCTCCGCTCTGCTTCAGTGGAAACACTCACCACTTTTCACCGCTATTCTCCGCTCATCTCCGCACAGCTCCGCGTCAATGGAAACGCAGCCTAAGCTAAGGAAGAGCGGAGCTTCCTGTCACAGGCTCTGCTTAAAAGGAGGCACCAATCACGGTTAATGTATTGCATGTTCGTATTTATCGCAAATAAATCATTTTGAATTTGAATAGGTGATGTGATGACTATAATACTTATCCTACAACTTACTGAGTACGAAGTACTAACCCCTAAACTTTGCAACCTTTTAAGCTTGTTATATACGCATATTATTTATTGTAATAAATAACCTTTTTTACACACACGTAGCCAACTAGTCAATCTCAAAATATTAAGATAAAATAATTAGGGTAATTAATTTTGAACCGGTCATTCTACAGAAATTTTCAACAGAGTTTTGTTATTTTCCTATACTTACCCATAGATCTACACCTTATTTAATTAAAACATGTCAGAGCTAACGTTCTAACTGTTTCCACAAATGAAACCCATGACCGAAATGACTGGCACTAGCCGAGCGATGAGCGATGATTGGTCGACGAGGGTCATTCGTTCACGTCAGAAATAGATTGCCATACGTAACACTGTGTAGTAGGTCTATGGAGGGGTTAGTTTAGTTTGACAAAAAACTACCAACTAGAGCTGTCATGTTTTAAGTAAGTTTAATACAACGCGATAGAGGTCGTGGTTAGCGCAGCAGTTTCGTAAACTTATTTTTCGGAAGGTAGAGTAACCCTCCAGAGGTTCCGTGATTTCTTTATTTATTTCAACTAATAGCATTTGCTATGTGAGCAGTAATTTTACACAATTATGTAGGCGCGTGCGCTCAATCATCATTTAAAGTTAAAACTTTTACACTGACCACATGCGAACTTATCGTAACATTTAGTCATTCTTTTTAGTTTATGTACTTGATATTTTTTTTAGTTTTTCTTTTTGGTGCAGTAGTTACAGTCAAAATTTTCAAGTTTAGCCAGCGAATCTGACAAATATTTGGTCTCCGATGTGCCCAAAGGATGTGTCACCAGGCCAATACAACACAATGTTCGCAAATGTTGGGCTTTGCCTACCCCGCAAGGAAATGGGCCCATATTACACAACATACCTAATATAATTATAAAAGTTTTATATTAATGAACAAAACATTGTCTTTAGATGCCATAAATAACGACCTCTCAAATCAGCAAAGTTCATTGAACGAGAATGCCTAAACAAATTTACTTTCCGCCCTACAATTCTCAGCATCTAAATAATTATATGTGTAAATTTAAATTTGCCTTACATATTTCATATATTAATATGTAATTTGTCTAATTATAATCGGCTCGCGGCTGATCAACAAGCTCTCTATGTTATGTTATCATTATGAGCTTCATAAATTTTAATAAAAGATCACATAATATGTTACCTGCTTGTCAACTTTCACCTATACTGCTAATTTTAAACTTAATAAAAAAATGCTTACCGACATAAAATAAAGTTCATTTCCTAGTAGGTCATATGGTTGTTTTTTCGGTAGCATGAAATTTTCACCCCCTGTTTATAATAGAATATAGTATATTAAATAAATAAATAAATTATATAATGGGCAACCTCGGAGGCTAGATATATTATAGGCCCTGTAATGTAGTGATGTTAGCTCAATCTATTTAGGCTCTACTGTTTGTTGGTAGATAAAGTTCCACGAGGTTTTAAACAGTTAAGTAAGTAAGTCAGTAAAAAGAGATTAATTACCAACCATAACAATCAATAATGTACGACTACACAATAAGTTACAAGAACACTACTGATATGCCCACACAGGCTGTCCACGCTTCATTGACCAGTGTCCAGTTGCAATACACTGCAAGCCAGGGAAATTAGGTCACTATAATACCATAAACATTCATGCAAACACTAAGCATCAACAGTTATTACGGTTATAAAAGATCTGTTACGATTATGTGCTCGTGGTCGCCCCATATTGAAGGAAGCTGTAACAGTGAGAGAAGCTAAGTGGGGTTTATTTACCAATAATATACTTTTAGCCTAAGCATAGAAACCTAGCTAAAGTTAGCCTACTGGTTGATAAATGTATTTTTTATCGGTATACATACATACGTCTTCTACCAAGTAGGTACCTATACTTTTTTGTACCGATATTTCTTATCTGATTGACTTCAATTAACTATCAAAATTTTACAAGTAGAGAACACGAGTAGGTACTTATATTTTTGGTAAAAACACGGTAGGTAGGTACATGTTCAAGATCTGAAATGGATAACAATTAAGAGCAAGCAAATACTCGCTGGCTTGTACAAAATATCCACGTTTTTAAATCTGACTAAAAAGTAAAAACCTGCCAATTTACATGACATCAAGTACCATGTCATTGTGATTAATGGGTCGATGTTTTTGTTTTTGCCCCATTTTCTTGGCTTACACTGTACGCGGGGGTATTATGTTGTATGCAACAAAACTGTTTCACACGTCTAAGCGTATGTATAACAGAGGTGTCATACGATATATACTTTCATAATCAACCTGTTACAGAACCTTATTTATTGCTAGTTTCTTTTTAGATGCTCAATCAAGTTGTGTAGTTAGATCATGATATCTTCTGTTGAAGTTTGGCTCAGGGTAAGACTAGAAAATATATAGATATACTGTCATGATTTATTAAATAAAACTGAATAAAATGTGATCTACGACTAATAAAGATATACTTATACTATATAGATAAACCTAAGGGTGTTGCTGGTTAACCAGCGCCACAAATGGTAAAAATACATAACATCGGTTTAAATTCGTTTTTTTCCAGAACTGCTAATTAAATCTGTTCGTCTTGCTAGTTCCAATTACATAATATTAGAACCTACTAATTTTAATACCTAGAATACAGAAGTAAACGTTTTATCAGTAACTGTGGTTTATTATTGTTTCAGGTATGTATTGTGAAAAGTATACAAGACGTGCTATTACATAAAGGTAAGCAATTAAGACTGAGTGGAATTTACATAATTTTGTATAAAATGCATTTAAAATTACTTAGTCTGCTGCAGAAAAATATATTTGGTTTCGACACTTCATTAGTATTATTTCTTCTTTTTTGTTTGTCCAAAACGTTATAATAATTAAATATAAGTAGCTCGCTACAGAGTTATCTTCTTTTTTTGTTATTTAAGTCGGGCGTAATCTGTCAGCTCATTATAGGTATTTTAGGTATCTTCACCACAATAAGAACATTGTTATTTGCATGCAGCATCTATAATGTTTTCAGTTAATATTTTTTAAATACCACTTAGTCTAATTTCATTTAAGCAGGTCCATTTATACATATTTTGCGAATAAATTCTCTTATTGTCGCTCCGCCACAAGAAACGAACAATCGTTCGGAATACCAGCAACGAAATAAGTGCAATTTCACCTCAAATTCCGCATTTATATTAGCACGCGAACGACATCCACCACGGACTTAATTGGAGCCGACTGCCGCACGATCTTATCTAAGAGCGCGGAGTACATTGCCGGCCGCGCTGTCACATAATGCACGGAATTCCATCTCGGAAACGCAGTGCTCTGCACGCAATGGAAGAATGCTGCGTATTTTTTAAAGAATGCATTCGGTGCTGCCTAGTAACAATTTCAGTACAGGCGAAGGCGAATCTTTCTACAAGTGAGATACTGAGACATATCTGTCATATTTATTATAATGAATGCGACAAATTGCATTGGGTATTTTCTTCATTATGAATTTCTGTAACTGGTAACAGAGAAAATCTGCTACTTTCCTCTTGAATTCTTCTTAAAAAAACGAGTCTAGTATTGGGACTGAGGCTGTGATAGATTAAAAAACCTGGTACATTTTCCCATGACATGCGTCGTTCCTTATTGTTGCTGTGACTCACGAAAGTTACAATTATATTGTCTTCCGCGTATCCCAAGTCGACGAATATTTTTTTTGCAACCTCCATTGTCTTACATTCTGGGTCACTGTAGCCATAACAAGCTAAACTTGAGATTTATTTCTCTGGTTATGAAAATTTAATACTTGTTTGGCCTGAATTCGATTCTTACCCAGACTGGTTGATTGTTATATCGCAGTCATAACACTTTAATATGAATTATGGTATTATTCAATTCAGATATTGATTGATATGATACATTTCGGTAGTCAGACGAAATGAGTAGGTATATAAGGGAAGTATATATATAATACTATATATAATATATAAGGGAAGTATATATATAATACTATAGTGGAGAAGATGAAAAGCCATCACCTTTCTTGGTTTGGTTGGGCATGTCAGGAGAAGTAGGAAAGTGTTGGAAATGAGACCTGAAGGAAGGCGTAAGATAGGAGGACCAAGAAAGACGTGGCTTGATTGTGTGAAAGAAGATATGAGAGAGTGTGGAGTGAATGAGGATATGACAGAGGATAGGGTAAAATGGCGTGACATGACGCACAAAGCCGATCCTAAATAAGGACAAGGCTAGGAAGAAGAAGAAGATTTCGGTAGTCAGACTTAGACTTTGGTTGAATAAATTTCATTTTATTATTTATACCTAAGCCTATTTATTAATAAGTAGGCCAAGTTAGCACGGATAGGCCTTATCAGAATGTTGTAGTCAATATCAATAAATATTGATTTATGGTTCAAATGAACAGAACAAAAATCCCAAGTAACATTTTTGGTTTTAAAAAGGTTTTGAAAAGGTTCTAGAACCTTTGTATGGAAATCAACTCGTGAGACTTAGAAGGCTCGATAACCTTATATTAACCTCCTGAGTGCAAAAAGGGCCCACGTTTTAGAACCTTTCTGAGAGCTACAGCAAAACCTATAGCTCAAACCCAGAACCTTTTGAACAACTTACACAGAACCTAAATAAAACCTTCACAACCTTAATTTAACGTTAACATAACCTTGGAAGACAGCTTTTAAGTTCTAAATTAGTTCTGGATGTAACTCTTCTATAACTTGAAACATATTTGATGGATATTTGTAATGCCTTCCCAGGACTCTCGGGTCTTAAAATGTTTCTGTGTAAGATTTTATAATAATTATAATAAATGGCGCCATTACCTGACACTTTCCAAGACTCAAAATGGCTAACTTGTAAGTGTTGTATTAATACAAAATATAGTAAGTAGTTAGGCTGAAGTCAGGAAATATGAAAACCTTGTGCGACTAGCACTTTATTGTGATACTTTCGGATAATAGTTCTGTATAAGTGACGGGCCTTTTGTAAATGATAAATTTGAAGATATTTTAATTTAAAAAAATAGATAAAATTTTATGTTTGGTGTAAATTTATATTAGAAATAAAAGTACTGTCTATATAAAAAAACATATATTTGGAATTTTATATAAATTTGGAATAGTATAGGAAACGCTACTGAATTTTCCCTTATTAATTAAAATGTAGCTTTTTGGTAAGTTTTTTTTTTTTATTTCAGTGAAAAAATATGGCGGCCGTTAGGAAATTACTAAAAAGCATTAAACATATTTTGAGGATGCCTCTAAAGCTTTAAAATATTCTTGTAGGACTTAAATCATGCCATTAGCTCATAGCCAGTGCTTAATGCTTTTGTTTTTCACCAAGTACTCCTAATTTGTTTGCCTAGACAACTCTTATCAACCTAAAGGTTTAAGATAGGTTTTAAAAAATACTTATAAGTAATTTAAATATTCCATAACTTTATGGTTGTATCAAGGTTAAAAATTTAACCTTAAGCTCTCACTTTAGCATTAATGCTAGCTTTTCTAGAAGTAAATCAGGAGTCTACGACAACTATAAGATCCTAGATAACTATATACTCCTGAAATACATGTTAAAATAACGTTAATATAAACTCTTATCAGCAGCTACAAGGTTGTATTAATAAACAATTAGTTTTAGGACTTAGTAATCATTCTCAAGTACTCAATATGACCAGATAGCAAAGCATTAACCTTTTCACAACCCTTATAAAACCTAAAGGCATTTCTTACAACCTAAGCTCGAATGAAATGTTACTTGGGATGTCAGAGATAAAACCAAAAAGCTCAAATGACAGTCTGAAAGAGCCACTCACGAGTCACGTCGACTCATGTCCTGCCATTTAGAAATTCAAATACGCAACTTTTTATTATTATTATTACTATTTGGTTTAAGAGAAAGCTGCCATTTGAACCCGCTGTTATTGCCGTGAAATAGCACCAGCAGGGCACTAAACTATGTTAAATTGCATTTAACCGCAGTCCACTTAACTCGACCGAGCTTCTGCGTCTTAACACGATTAAAGTAAACTATATTATCTGTGGTTTAAATTATTTCGCAATGGAGCCTTCTTGGAATCTCGATTAGCGGGTTCCCGGCACCCTTATATAGAACCTTGGGAGTTATATTCTTGACTTTGAAAAGTTGCCTTAGGGAATAATGTTATATCTATTTGTATTGAGACTTCCCGTGTGCCTGATGTAGCACTGCAATTAGAAGTCAAGAGCCAACCTGTAGAGATATTAATACTCATTGCGTTAAGTTTTAATTAAAATCTAAATAGAATGTTTCTAAAATATGAAATGTCCGAAAATCATGTTTTTATAATTGATTGGTTATTTTAGCACGCATATTCTGAACATAAATTTAATTAGTTTTTTACAATATTCATTAAAGCGAATGGAACTCTAAACCCAATTTACGATCCAATTAAGTTTATGAAAAGTATTTTTTTTATCTAACCGTGATTAGTAGCTCGCCGCAACTTTTTACTAAAACCATCGCACTGTAGATACTAGGCGCCCAGAGAACGAAAGAGTAAAGATAACCGTTACCGCCCGACTGCGTCTATGATCAATAACCATCCATGATGTTAGTAGAATAAAGTCTAAACTGCAGTGAGGGGATTTGGCTGACTTAGCACGCGTTGAGGCTGTTGACATGACGTGGAGGAAAAAATAGTTTGCTTGCAGCATAGTGTAAATTGGAGGCCAGCGTGAGGCCAGTAACCGGAGCGGGAGTCGCCATTAAGATAATGGGGCGAATACATCACTGTAGCAAAAGTGAATAAAGAATTAAAAATCTGACATATTTTATACACTCACGGGCAATGAAAAGGTTCCACTGAGAAAAGCACCAAATTACTTCTAAACGGAACATTAAAGAACATTTAACAGAGCGTCAGGATATTACTAACTAAAAACGGACATATTTTGTTTCAATTTTAAATTAAATCTTTGAAAAAATTGGGGTCGTATGGTGTCGTGTCGGTATTTTGTGAGTGGAACTTTTTCATTGCCCGGGAGTGTACAATATGCATAGGTAGATAGGTATCACGTAAAAAGATATGTTATTTAGACACCGTATTGTCAAGTATTTCCTTAATTGTAATGTTTTATCTTGATGCAAGCCTTTACCTATCAGTTGATATACAATTACGCAATACATTAAATGCCAAATCCTTGCTTGAAATTTTCTCCCACCTACAAAATAGCCAGAGCAATAATAAACAAAATAGTAACTCTTGATTTCCGTGGTTCTGCGACAATTAATGCATTTGGGTTAATCGATTTACTTGCACAGACAGCGCCACGATACAATTACACTGTCCGCCATATTAATTGCCCCAATTTTTCCATCTAAAACCGTTCTAGTAGCTAATTCATTTCGTGACATTCATTAGACAAGCATAACACTTTAAAAACAATATACCGGACACTTTTTAAATCTGATTCCGCAAACTTCTGTCACAAACGGAGTGATCGTTAGTGTCGTTGCATTTCCGTACGAGAAAGTCGAAATATTTGTAACACTTTACGGTGGAGTGCCTCGAATATTTTGTCCCGCAGTGTAGTCATATTAATTTGCTTCTGCGCAACATATCTGTTCAGATTGATGAGCGAGAGTGACTTTCTACCGTCAGTTTTCGATTTCTATGTAATTTGTTGAGGTCAATGCGATAGCCATAGATCCAAGAGATGAGATATATATTAAATACTTGGTATTTAATTTGTTATTTGACTTGCCTACAAATCAATACTTGTTTACTATCAAATTTTAAAAAGCCTACACAGAGCACATAGAGCACAATAAATATATATTTTTTTTCTAATTCTACAGGTTATATCTTGAATTTAATACAATAAGCCTACGATGCTTTTATACAGTATCATCGCAGGCTTATCAATGTAAAAACATGAATTTTTCATAATAAAGTGTGACAATGAAATTTGAGATTCAGGAACACCAAAACCTAGGCGCACAATAGTAATAAAAATATGTTTAGCAGTTAGCACCACCCATCACAAGTCGTGAGTGTGCTTACTAAGTTATCAAACGGGACATCACACATTTCATGTTATAGATGCGTATACGATGTACAGCTATAATATTACTACAGCACGTGTTGGATTGCCGATAAAGGACCCGACACCTCTGCATTCAGGCTATCACCACTGTGATACCATTACACTATGGTGTCAACTCATGTACTGGCCATATAAAGCAGGTATTCTGTTATCAGTCAAATGAGAAGTATCAGCTACTGTTCTGTATCAACTATACATAACTATATACAGAATAATGGTGATACTTACTGTTGACGACTACCGAGGTACCGAGTGGCGTAGTGGTTAGTGACCCTGACTACTGAGCCGAAGGTCCCCAGGTTCGATTCCCGGCTGGGGCAGATATTTGTTTAAACACAGATATTTGTTCTCAGGTCTTGGATGTGCCCGTAAAATGGCAATAGGCCCGCCCCCTATTACATTGGGACTAACATAACACTGGCGAAAAGTGGGTGCAGTAATACACCTCTTTGTTTTTTTTTTTGTTATTTACTTACTGTTAGTTTCACACCTGAGGTCTTCAATTTAAGCAGTAAGTACTTGCGTTTGGAATGCAGCTCTGGGATTGGCTGAATTGTCGTTTAGTAGGACTACTAGGACTTAAGTTCTTGCTTATGGATATTTTATAAGAAACAAAATTAGTAAATTGAATTAAGTAGATTCACTCAAGTAAGGAACAGACCCTTATGTAGCACGGGGGCAGCTTTCATAGAGATATTTGTCTTATATTCATGCTTATATTCAAAGGGTAGTCAGAGGTCATCCACAGTGCCTTTTATTTACCTAACTCTGATTTGTATATAATATTTGTATAAAAGGAACTGAAATCTCAATATTATAATAATGGCTTTAAATACAATTGAAAAACATGCATGGATAGTTAACATACTATGTAATATTTTGACATACACGTGTTTAAATTATTTGGTACTATCTAATTACACATTGTTTTTTATGTGCTTGTTAGAAATGACGCTTGGTAACGAAATTATAGTGATTTTACTGATTACCAAATGGGTCTATAATATGTGCCTTGTTGTATTGTTGGTTGTTCTTTATTTTGGTATAATGATAACGAGGAGAAATTCGGTAGTCAACTTGTAATTTACAGATAAGATCAGACCTTTTTGAACGCATTACTCTGTGTTTTTTACCTAGAAATAAAAACGTTTATGAAAATCTAATTATTAAATTTATATTAGGGATGTTAAAACACACTTTAGTTACACCTTTATATCATCAAGGTAACATGTTTAACTACGAAATAAAGGCTACTGGTGGCCATAAGCTGTCACATAGGTACATTTATCTACACACACAATCACAGATATCATAATTATAACACTACTCTTTAACGTGCAAAGTAATAGCTTTATTTACAAGCAAATGAACTAGGAACTTCCAATAGATTACCTAATACATAATACTATAAATAAAGACTTATGTGCTTTTCGTGTTCGCGCTTAAACAGGCAGTGGGCATAAAGTATTATGTTTAGAGTCGTTCTTATAAGATTTGATGCAATGACAGTAATAAAGCGGCCACTTCCTGTGTGTTGATGACAATAGTGCGTGCGCGACCACCATTTAGAAGGAAAACTGACAATTTGATCTAAATAATTGTCGTTAAAGTAAAGTTTTAAGTTCACGACTGTTATGTATTGAAGTGGCAGTGGGCGAGTGTAATTTTAGTTAAACATATCACATACTTACTAATTTAATTGTAATAGAAAAGAGGCTACACATGTTCTTACTTACCTAATAATAATTTTATTGAAAGTAACTGTTAAGGAAACCCGGAAAAATTATGTAAATTTTACTGTGCCGGGCTGCAGCGAGCTGAGCTTGGCAAATCAATTTTCAGGATAAAAGTTTTAAGTGCTTATATTTAGGATAGAGGAATATAATTTATTTTGGGTGGCATTTATCTATTTAATAGCTGGTTTCTTTTCAGCTGTAATTCATATATATCTACATTAGGTAAACAGGGTGCCGAAAGAGGTTGACTCAGAGGGTCATTCAGAACAAGCTTTTGAACGATAAGCAGTGTCACCCCCTTTCCGCTTACTACTACGTCATTTATACTTTGAGACAGAGAGATAATGATAATATTTAAAGTACATATCACTTATAGTCCCTTCACGCTGTGTGAGTTGTATGACACTCATAAAGATTGACAGAACAAAGCGGTAGAAAAACCGGTGTTAACCAGTTTTCATAAACTCCCGTTAAATAGTTTACTACGCAGGTAAGTGCATTATTTTTAATCTTAACTTTAATGGTCTATAATGTGATGGCAGTACGCGCATGCACACGACAATTATCGAGTATTAAATATTAATCCTTCCATCATGCCATTGGCAATGGATATAAAGATAGCTCAAGTCTGTCAGGATATTTTTATACAAGACACTGAAGAAATTTATTATAATGGAATATATTATGTATTATATTTTAATCCTTTGTTGTTACTTTTAATCTTTTGTGCCGCTTATACATATTCTTCTTCATAGTATTTCGATGAAAAATACGAGATACTAGACTATTGTATCTATGCTAGATTGCGTGTAGAAAGCCTATATACAGACTCCGTGCTGAAAGGAACGCCTATTAGTGCCAATATCTCCATAGTCGGTTAGAGCATAACCGCAGGTATGCTCTAACCGACTATGGAGACTATGGTTGACTTTTGACACATCTGTCAAATGAATAATTTTATATGGAGATAACATCATATAATTGATGAACCAATCCCTGGTCGGTTAGATAACCGACTATGCAGAAATTGGGGTTTAGCCAGTCAGAATAGTGTCAGTCGCTGACTGCCCAGAGACGTCACTCGGTGTGACTCCTTTGAAATGAAATTAAATCGTTTATTTTTTCGACGTAGAACATTAGAATTACTTGTCAAAAGTCATAATGTCCATTTCACAAAGGCCCCGTCATTAAGGAGGAAAGAAATGGCGAAAGAAACTCCTCGAGCTTCACACCACATACTCGTACTCCTTTTGCCTGTAAGTTCTCGTAGAAAGTCTTAGACGAAGTTAAACTCAAAAGTAATAATGTATTTGTATCTTATTTTCGAGCTCTCTTCAGTCAGTTCTAAGTAAAAGAAATCAATAAAGGCGACGTCGACAAAAATTCAATTATGATTCCCACTGGAACTACTGCTGACAATAAAAGTGATCTTGTCAAGTTTGTAACAATGACAGTTCCAAGAATCCACCTCCGTTATGTGTGTAGCTGTTGCTTGTGTAAGTAAAATTGTACGTACTTTTTACTTAGGTATATTATACATGCCTTAATATGTACGAACAGACTAAAATGACTAAGTGACATTTTATTTAGATAACTACATATTATGTATAGAACCATTATAGGACATTATTTTTCCGTTTTTGGATCGTCGTCGATATGCTTATATTTTGAACATTCAAAATACCCCCGTTTTATCTACCACCAAGTTAGAGTTTGCGATATGTAGGAGGTATTCAGTTTCGTCTTCAAAACCTAGTCCTTACCACCAAACTAAAACAAACATGTTTAGCTATCGGTTCAGCGGTTCAACATGCAAAATCACTTCCACAACACCAAACCTGAACCGATACCAAAATAAATGCTTAAAAGGCTATTTAAGTAATTCTGCTGGCAACATTACCGTATTTAAGGAAACATTCGGTCGGTCAGTGCGTGGGAACCAATGACAAAGCTCCATTGTTTATCTTGGTCTATGGCGTATGTTTGGTTTGTCTTTGGTCCAGGATGGTTACTCTAGCTGTAAAAAAAACTTAGGAACGAGACTGGACACGCATTTGCTTAGATTAAAAATATACGATCGACAACTCAATACTCAATAGTTTATTGCATCAATAAGTTTAACAACAAACGTTCGTATATTATTAATCTAAGCGCCATCGGTTTGGTATGATTCAACGAGATAGAGTCGTGGCTAGCGCAGCAGCTCTCAAACATATATTTCCGTAGGGTAGAGTGACCCCCGTAATGTGCGGGTCAGAGTGCTATCTCGGACAAGCTTGAGATTTTACTGCTGCGTACATTTTCGTGCATTGGGTCTTATCTACTTTAGCTAGTAGGTTTTATTTTTTGTTATTGGTATTATTGATAATCAGTAACAGAAACATTTAAATAGTTAGGATCATTTTTCTTCATCAATTAATTAGTTTAACAATTAAAACTAGTTAGTTTTTACTGATGATTAAGATGCCGTATAAGCACAATGAAGCGGGCAGGTAGAAACTTACCTAGAAAGGCGAAACATATTTCCACACTCTGTCACCAAGCGCGCAAAATGAACGCTTCCTCTCATAAAATTAATATCCCTCTTAATTACCTAACAAGGTAATCTATTAGAGCCACAACTATTCCCACTGCTGAGAAAAAAAAACTAATGATACAAATTAATTTGAATAAGTAATGACTTCCCAAAGAGAGGAAGTTGAAAGACCTCGGGCGGGTTCCCACATTGGAGTTGTGGAGGTAACTGGACCTGCTCTAAATGTACCGTTCTGTACGCGGTGGTACCTTGAGGTGACCATGAGGAGAGGTTTTTTGAGGATATTTTTGGATATGACCATGTAGAAAGAGGGTGCAAGTATGGAGGGAGTCCATCCGAGTGACGGGTAAACGGGAGTCGTCGACTGACGCTAGTCTGACTGTCTATTGTCTAATCTCGGGAAATGATTAATTTCCCCATGGTGACCAATCTAGTCTAGCTGTAGTGTTTGTCTGACACGTGTGTCTGTACTGTGTATAAATGAAACATAAACATATTGTTAATATATTTTTTTAAATAATAGTTTAATAATTTTAATCAGCAACAAAATTCTTAACTATACCTACCTACATAGCTAATGTAATTTAAAACCATCAAATTACGAGCCGCTACTCATTTGAATATAATAAGGTGTACCGTTACATCTTCTAGCATGTACTTGTTAACTATAACTCATAGATATTATTATTTAGAAGCCGAATTAGCTAAATGTGGGTCAAAATCTGATGCATGTACTTACTACGATACAACTACGTAGTACGTACTCATTATTATAATTTTGTACGAAAATTAATAAGTCTTATTTGAGATTGATTTCCGATGATGACCGCTCTTCGTATTACTTATGCCAAAATACCTCTAACTGTGTTTGTTTGTAAGTACATATTTTATATTATTTCGCAGATACCCCAAATCCATTACACCTTCACTTTCATAATTTAATAAAATAACCATCCACATACAGTAAAAGCTAAAATGAACAAAGGTATCATCATCACAGCACTTGACACCGGCAGTAAAGTAACTTGAAGTCTAGAACCAACATTATTATGACTCGCGCGGCATTGTTAGAGCAGCGCCATCTATTGTGCGATTCCGAGAAACAAACTTCCTTATTGAACACCATTGTTGGTTCAGGCGGCGACATAAATGGCTTTTAAATGGGTTTCGTTTTTAGTTTAGGTCGTTAGCCCTTTGAGTGTTAGCTGCTTATAAATGCAGGCACAGGCTTGAACCAAAATGATTGATTAAAAATCAAGTCACTATTTTCTTTCAAATGAAACATGAAAACGGTATATTTCGCCACAAAGATAGCCCATGAATACGTTATAACAAACTTTAACTCGGGTTAAAAAAGTAGCTTTTATGGAATCACTAAGTTAGGTTTAAAACTTGGGTACTTATCGTGCATCAGTCTAGACTAGCAGAACACACGCCATTCATAAAATGTAGAACATAAAAATGAAAACGAAACTACAATTATTCAATGTCACTTTAAAACAAATTGAAGGTCAGAGCAAAATGAACCTTGTTATTGTGTTGATGAGTGGTAAAATTGAATAAAATCTAGATTTTAAGTTTTATTATCATATCTATGTCAACGAGTTTAAACTTACATGTGTGAATTACTCAAGTAGGTAGCAATTCAATTGTTTTATTTGTTGAATGTTAAGAATTTTGCGATGGTTTCTTTATCTGAAACGACTGCTTGTAAATAAATACTAAACAACAAAAGCTTATGATGAGATCTTTTTCACATCATAGGTACCTACTTACATATTTTTTAATTAATTAAATATAATTCTTATTTATATGGGTTATATATAAATTGCAACAATTGAGATATAAAAATATAATATAAATAATTAATCTGTTAAAATGCATAAGTTTCAGTACCTAAGTAAGTATTCAATAAATGTGTAACTATTGCATATTCTTGTGTTATTCTGAGAAACAATGCAAACATTATGTCATTTCGAATTGACCTACAACTGTTGACCCCATCCCAAACAAACAATAATACCTAACTACACTCGCGACCAATGAAAAAGTTCCACCCACAAAATTACAACGTTTTGACTTTTAATTTTACTCGCTTTTTACAATACCTATTTTATTTTATAAGATTTATTCGTCGACGCAGCTTCATCAGTAGAAGCTGCAAACCATACTTATTACGCACCCTTCTACACATAAACTTTTTACTTACCACTTACAATACAAAGCTACCAACACCGATGCACTTCTTAATATCTGATTCACAGCAGATCCATTTTAGCTACCGGGGTCTTTGAACCACAGTCTTTATTACAAAACAATAGGGTTGAGAATGCTTAGTTTTATGACTTTATGGATAATCTATTCCGTTCTTAATAACCCTATGGGCACAGTCCGTGACGACGCCGGCCAGTGTCGTGGGAAGCCAAGAATAGAATAGAATAGTTCGTAGTATCAACAATACCGTGTTGATATGATTATAAGTTGTGTGTTCGTAATATTGAGCTTTGTTCTGCGGTTGCTCGGGTCAACGATACTTATCGATTATAAACAAGATTTCCCGATTAAATCTTCTCATTAGTAGTTATAGAGAAGCCTTAATAAGCATCGACCAATCGGTATCGTATATATGCCATCAAACGGCTTTTCATAAATGTATAGAAAAACAACGTCGACAATGCCGATGAAGTGGACGCACATTTTGAGTGAATTTTGCGAACAATGCCGAAGGTGGTACCTTTAAAGCTTATTTTCTGGGTTTTTTTTTCAGGAAAGCCTTAGGCTATAATTCTTATTTGATGGGGGACAGTGGGACAATAACCTTAAATCTTAAGACATTACCTATATACCCTTTAATGAAATGAAATGAAATGAAATCGTTTATTTTTCGACGTAGAATGTTAGAATTACTTGTCGAAAGTCATAATCTACAACCATTTCACAAAAATATATAATGGAATAATTAAATAATATACTTACGAGTAAAAATTACATTACTACTTTAAATACTAAGTACCAGTATTCTGCACTATAATGATTATTAATTTAAATATTTATTGTTTCAGGTATGTTTTATGCAGTTATAGCATCCAGTAACATTAGTGAGATCTCATTCGATAAGTATTGCATTAGAATATCGTATAATCGATAATAACAGTCAGAGGGCGTAGTACGAGATTTCTCACTGTTCGAGTAGTGAAAACTTAAGGCGATTGTCGTAAGTAATTTAAGATTTTGTTACCACTAGCTATAAACTTTTTGCTTCAGTATCGGTTTAAATAGTCCTTATCGTTAGCCCCTCTTAAGCGCTAAGCCCACTACAGGCACTACTGGCTTCATACAAACCTATTATGCAAAACCAGAAGTAGCTATATCAAAATTGCTAACCAACAATACCCACTTAAACTTGACCATCCGTTAAAATTGTGAACTAATGATGTGCCTTATTCAAAAATACGAAGCGTTTTAGTAGCGATTCAAAAGTCATAATACATAGACATAGAAGCAACTCGGAAAACTATAGAGTTGGCAATGACTCTTTGGTAAAAAAATGTAAGGTAAACAAAGGATGAGTACTTAATTACAAATACAAGGCACACCTAGGTACGTAAACACAAATCCATCAAATAAATATTGTTTTCCTTCGTGAGTGATACTCGATTCTGAACTTTGGACTCGTCAATTGTCAATTGTAAGCGTCAATTGAACTGAGCTTTAAGCCGCAGTTGAGAGCCCGTACTATCATATTCATAAGTATTCAAATCCAAAACAGTATTGAGATTGTTCAGTTATCCAGAATATGGATGGAGGCGACACTTTCCCTTAAAATCTTAGACCGTGACGAGTGGCGACTCCACCTGATAATTACTTCGATGGAAAGTGAGGAGTGTATCACTAGTAATTTATTACACCTTTATTACGACGATCATGCTACAAACGTGGAAGGTATATGTTTACACTAATGTTGGCACGGAAAGCGAGCCAGCGGTGTTAAATAAATAAATAAAAAGTAGTAGTTAGGTATAAGTACATAGTATCCCAAGCAGATGTGTAGAGTCTGAATCCAGGATAAAAAAATAGAGATCAACAGACAAAGGCATGATATTTACTACAGGCTATACCCATATTAATAAAAAACTACATTATTTATATCATAAAATACTTAAGTACTTACATGCTTTTATAATACCTTTAGTTTCACAACAGTTCTGGTTCCATTTTGAGCTTAAAACGTAGCCTATGATTTAAAGTGAATTAAAGATTACTATCAATAAAAGTGTGGGTAAATATTCACTACTTTTCTCTATTCAAAAGATGTTAAATTATAATGGACGTAAAACTGATATTAAAATCGCTACTTCCTCACTATTGTCACGCCGATCTATTCGACATAGGGCATGCCTTATTCTTATAAAACTTTTGCTTTCAGATATAAGTACTTACCGTTGTTGGCTATTACGAGTAGCTTTTAATCTTATCTCAAGTGTTGTAATGTACAATAAAACTGTTCTACTACTACGTAGGTACTTCTACTACTGTATACCGCCGTAGGGATATAAAAATTACTCCACCACATTTCACATCACAGAACAATGCGGAGAACGCAGATTCATCGCGTGTTCCTCTCAAATTTATAACGACCACCAATTTATTAACATCAAAACATATAATTATAACACATTCTAGTTTCACTCACAGATTATATCATATATACCTTCGTGTTACCTAATTACTTTCTGCCGCTGTTTAACTAGCAGCTGGAATAATAGGTTTAATTGTGGAGGAATAAATCTGGTATTTCCAAATGGCTTGACCCCTGGCCTGCGCCCGCGCCGAGGTAACTTGCCTTGTGCCACCTGGCGCCTGCTTTAAATTTTGTTTGATAGACTAAGTTGTGCCAATTTCTCCATAGTCGGTTAGAGCATAACCAGGAGTACCTAGTGGTTGACTTTTGACATATCTATCATGAATTTTATATGGAGATATAATTGATAAACCAATCCCTGTCGGTTAGATAACCGAAATTGGCACTAAATCTGCAGTGGGATTTTTATCAGATTTTATCAGAAGCACGACGGCCGAATGGCGTAGTGGTTAGTGACCTGACTACTGAGCCGATGGTCCCGGGTTCGATTCCCGGCTGGGGCAGATATTTGTTTAAACACAGATATTTGTTCTCGGGTCTTGGATGTGCCCGTAAAATGGCAATAGGCCCGCTCCCTATTACATTGGGACTAACATAACACTCTGGCGAAAAGTGGGTGCAGTAATGCACCTCTGCCTTCCCCGCAAGGGAGTACATTAGTACAAGGCGTGAGTGCGTGTTTTTTTTTTAATTAGAAGCAGTTAATTGTATCAGACTGGCTGAATTTCTGAGCTTTAACTGTAAAATACTCCTGAAATACAGTTTTTACCAGATTAAGATTCAGTGCTCATTTAAAACCCAAACACTGTTACAATCTTTTGGTAAATTAATAAATACTTAAAATCATGGTAGTAGATTCATAATCTAAACAAATAATTGTAAATTTTTACCTTCAATAAATTTATGAATCTAGATCTGGATTGTACACATCTAGGCCTCTGAACAATATGATATATTATCCCGTAGTGTAGGTAGCCTAGGTATACGACTACAGTAACTGCAATCAAGGCTTTTTTTCTAATTCAAATGGATATGAGAAATCGTTAACCCAGTTATTGTTAAATGTAGAGTTCTTATTATAAATGACGTAGGTCTCTTATTCTTTTTACCATTAAGGGTAATGCATGGGATATATCTAGACTAGATTGCCCTGTAACAATCTAGATTAGAAATCGTTTGTGGTGAGAAACCCGCGCTGGAGCTTATTACAAATGTGATGAGGTTGTATCATTATTTGGATTTGAACATAAAACATAGTTTTTTAGCCAAAGTAGTATGGGATAGTGGAACATCAAAGGAAAAATCCATCATATCCCTTGTGTAGTTGTGTATCAACGCAGTCATCAATTTCAGTAATATACCGTATTTTATGAGTCATATCCGAGAAATACAAACATAACAGTCACCTGCAACTCCCCTGTACTTAATAAACTAACTCTATGTTGCATACAAACACGGAAACCGTACATTTCCATATTATTCACGGCGTCGATTTGTCCTTAGTCCGCGAGTCCCGTTACCCGCCCGCGAATCGCGGAGTGTTATGAGGTGCGGATGATGAATGGTGTGTGTGAGAGTGTGAGGCTGCGGGGGGCTGCCGCTGATGCTTTGAAGCATCAACAGTTTACCGGTGTAAACAAATACACTTTTTAACCGACTTTGAAAAAAGAAGGGGGTTCTCTATTCGTATGTAATATGTTTTTTTGTATGTACTTACAGCATTTATTCGAAGCGTAGTAGCAATTTTATGTTATGTCTTTCACCTGCAAATGTAGATAAATCCTAATTGCAATTTTTGTAGTCCTAACCATAACTTAAATTGATTTCTATGCGTTAATTTATAATATACTTTCGAGCATACATCTTACCATACCATCGTTAGCATAAAATTACCTACATTTTAATTTTGTACTTATAAATCATGTAAAAAACTACGTTTATTTTTCAGCTCAATTCATTAAAACGTGTTGTAAGCTTGATTTATCTTGGCTTCGTAATAAGAATCTAAATTAAGTAAGAATTAACATTACAAGCGTGAAATAGGCAACAGAAGTATCGAAAAAAAAATTGCTGCAAGCTGCAGGGTAAAGGCACAGTTCTTTTTAAAAATTAAATGCTGAAGTTTAAAACATTTTTTTCGAGTACTGCTGGCATTTTCAATCCCAACTACATATTAAACCAAATACTTGCGGCTATACGGCGGCTTATAGATTTAATATAATTGATGATAGGGTTAAATATATTTAAAAATAAAATTCTTATTTTGGATCTACGTGAATATTAATAAAAGAAAAAATACTGCAAGAAAGTTTTTTGTTAATCGTAACAATACATAACAATATTCTTCCCACGGTATTTCATGACATCGGACGCCAATCAAACCGAAGATTGCATAAATCAATCAAACATCCCCTTAACAACAGGATAGGAACCCGACGTACGCAAAGAGCCAGGAGGGTCACTCTATACTGGTGAAGAAAGAACGAGAATTGTCGTGCAATCGGCACGCTTAATACAACGAGATAGACTATACAGGGTGTTGCAAAAAGGGTATACTAAGCCGAAACCTACATGTGCAGCATGTTATATCTAAGCCCGAAACTGAAATCAGAATTTGAAAATTCGCAATTTTTTTTTTTTATTTTCCTTAGAAACTTTGTTGATCACGTGACTTTTTACTATGGATTTTTTTTTTCTCGAATTTCCGGGCTTAGATATAACATGCTGCACATGTAGGTTTCGGCTTAGAATACCAATTTTGCAACACCCTGTATAGTGGCTCGAGCATAGCAGCGCTCCGAAACTTAGTTTTTCGTCGTATAGAGTGACCCCCAGGACCATAATTTTAATATGACGAAGCTTATAAGAATTATTGCCGAAGCATGTCAGATGCGATCAGGCTAAAGGAATTATATTTTATTTCTACGCAAATGATCCTTTAGGTTACATGCATACTGAGAGAGTACGTTTTAACTGTGTCATGTAATTATACATACTTGGTACATAATATGTGCATAGTTGCATTTATACATTATCATTTAATGATATCACACAAAATTCCAATAAACCCATCGTAAGAAAATCAGTCACGTGAAGTGAATTGTCATTCTACAGCTACAAGAAAACACAACGAAAATCGGATCAGCTGTTTGGGAGTCTTAGAAACTTAGTTGGTCACGTGACTTTTTACTATGGAAAATATATTTTTTTTCGCGATTTTTTAATAGGTTTCGGCTTAGTATACCCTTTCTGCAACACCCTGTATAAAACGTTAGGAACTCTTTAATTCCATTTCCAGCAATCAGCAAACTAACGCTCCTTCACTTGATTCTCTCCCATGTATTGTAAGCGGTCTGCAAATAGTTTCCGAGCCCACTTTGTAGGTTAACAGCCTAATAACGCCAGCATAAAACAAAGTCCACGATACGGAATGGATGATTGAAGATAACCGGGCCGTGTGTCGTTAACTTTAGTTCTGCGGGAGCTAAGCATAGATGGATCATCAACTCAAAGTCAAAGTCAAAGTCAAAGTCAAAGTTTTGCTCCTTTTTCAGTGTACATTGACAATTTAAATGGCTTTTTATGTTGGCTTTAAAGCTTTGTGGATGAAGAGGGAGGGTTCGTTTCTCGTCCTTTTAAACTTTCCTGACAAATATGAGTAAAAATAAATTACTTATCCATATCAGTTATTTTCCAGGTTCACTTGAATTAACACATTCAACATGAATGTAACATAGTACTTAGCTATACTAGACTATAGGAGGTATACTAGTAAAGACAATCTACTCGTAGTACTCCCTTTTAGATAGATAGATACACTGTTTATTTACTTAACACAATACATACACAGGTTTTTAATTATTTGGTACAATACTCCTGAAGCAACTATACATATTATATTCCTTGCCTTGCCTAAATCACAACTTTAGAGCACAAATCAAGCAACATGCTTATACCAAAAAATCTATGATTAAGCACCCTGTACACAAAGTTTTCGCGATAATCCGTGCCTGTTCCCGCGTCGGACCGGTCCGGTCCCTGATAGCATCTCGGAGGTGTTAATATAGCATTAAAATTGCCAGCCGACTCCCGGCCCATTATGTCTGATAGGCGATCGGTTCACGGGCTAGTCAGGAAGCCATACAACCACAGTTAAGATACTTACCAACAGTAGTTTGGCTGGAGGGTTATTTTAGCTTGACTAAAAACTAACGAAATAGTGCCTTCATTCATTTGGTACGTTTAATGCAACGAGATAGTGCCGTGGCTTGCGCAGAAGTTTAATTCGTAAGATAGAGTAAACCCGTTAAGTCTTGACCGACTGGGCGGCTTTGTGATTAGCAACGCAGATTTTTCCCTCTACAAGTAATGTGCCGGCATCCTGTCTTATCAAAAACATACATTTTAAGTAACATTCAACACGATAAAATAAGTTACAAATAAACCTGTAGACCGCTTTCATCAACGAACGATCTGGTACTCTGCCACTCCCATCACTCTGGACATCTAAACCTTCCACACAAAGATTGTCTTGTACGGTTCTACCTTTTTTGGCATAATATTTATTTGCCTAATCTCGTATTGCATAGTAACGTTTGGTCAAAGTCTCGTTTCGCCGAAAATTGTATGGCATAAATCTCGTTTAGTAAAATGTTATTTCGCATAATATTGTTTAGTCTAATAAATGACATGGCCAAATCTTGATTAGTTTAATAATGATATGACATAGTAGGTTATATAAAGTAATAATATTCGGGATTTAACTTGGATGGGGGATCCCATGGGGTTTAATGGCGTCTGTAATAATTATAATGGTCATTAACTTTCGATATTTTAATAATTCAATGTAGTGATTTACGGGATGTATGAGAAAAATACCACAATTTGTACATTTTGCATACTTAACATATTATTTATTAACATAATATTAGGAGAAACAAGATTATACCTATACGAACAATTCGAGCAAACGAGACTTACGAGTTTCAAGATTGTGCCAAAAGAGTTTTAGGCGAAACGAGCCTTATGCCACGTAAGACTTGGCAAAGTGATGATTTGACCAAAAAAGTTTAGACCTTACGAGTTATGCGAAACGAGTTTTGGGCAATAAAGATTAGGCGAGATGAGGGGAACCCGTCTTGTACAGATTGCTCGAAGCAATAAGACTGCCTCTTTGTACCGCTTAGTTTGTTATGTTCTTGTACTTATTCATAGCCGAAATTAAAAACAGCAGGAAATATTTTCGAATACATTTTCCAAGTAGTAATGAAAATAAATGAAATGTATTCTTACGGGCAGTCACAATCACAATGAAACGTTCCTATTCAGAGATGCAATGTAACTAGTTACCCGGCACTTCTGTACCCATGTAACCATTAATCAATTTGTGTAAAGGCTGCGAGTTATAGCCATAGAGTATAAGTTGAGTTGGTTATAAGATGAAGGAGGTGGTTAGAAATAGGAATTTAACTCTTCTTTGTGCCTGCTTTACTATTACTGGATTAAAGCAAAATCTGTGATAAAAATCACACTGTCTCTGTCTAAGGGCTTGTTTCACAATGTCTGAATAATGGCAACCTGTAGGATAAAAGTCATAAAAGACATGCTGTCACTGTCTTTTTTCCCACACGTAGCCATCACGCAGACATTGTGAAACAGGCCCTATATAAGAGGAATTAATTAATTACATGGGGAAATAATTGAAACCTATAGTGTTTAGCTGTCTTCCTACATGTTACTTCTATGATACCGCTTGTTCTATGGTAGTTAGTTATGCACAGTTGCAGATACGCGTCATGATTCATAATCCCCGAGGGTTTGTTCTCGTTTCTAGTAGGTAGGTAGGTACTACAATAGCGAGAATGAAAAAGTTCCAGTAACATAACACATGACAGTGACAAGTGGAACTTTGTCATTGCTCGCGAGTGTAGATGTTCTTAAATATTTATGAAGGATTTTGTTTGATTTCTTAGTAAAAATTGTGGAAAACACACCTATAGTTAATATGTAAGTGCAATAAAGCTAAATAATTATTGATAAACGATAACTTTCCTGAATTCTTATTAGATACCAAACCGAGCGCCGACTAAATCAGTGGCTTTCAAAAATCTGTCAGAGTTATTTGACAAAGTTCTTTACATTAATTATTTGATTCGATATTCCAACTTCCAAGACCCATACTCTGCACCAGGTCAATAGCTGAGCCTGTGCCTACTGTGGGTTTCAATAAATAATTCTACGCCGGTGGTCTCTACCCAAGTCTGCAGTCCTGGTCAGTCTGGCTCTAATAATTTATTATCAGATGTGACTGCCCCGCACCTCGCGGCCGTTGATAAACGTAAATGATAAAGAAGACCTGCAGCGCCTTACTGCAGCCCTGGTAGCTGCACTTCTATACTTTATGCGATCACTGGAATATTTATGAAAGCATGATCGAAGATGAAAGCCTTAAAGCCTGGTTCACAATATCAGAAGTCTTTTCTATAAAGATCATGCTATCACTGTCTAAAACATTATTTAGTCCTTTGTCCAGAGATTTTGAAGTTACTCAGAACACAGCATACTTTATATGTATCGTATCGCATATACTTAGTAAGTCACAAAAATAAAAATAATAATACCCTGGTTTTATTCAATTACAGATTTTTATATAAAGTAGTTATACTTATAGTTCAGTTTTCATAATTTTATTTACAATTAGGTTAGGCTTCATTATTTAAATGTTAATTTATATTATAAATATAACCTTATTAAATAAATAAGTAGTTATATATTTACCTATCTACCTACTTACTTATCAAAGTAAACACAATTCTCGTGTGTGGTATTCTGTGTAACGCGTGTGAGTTTTTAAACATTGTTCCAACTGTTGTTCTGAATATATTGACCTCTTAGTGTTGTCCATTTTATAAATATCGATAAGTTACACAATTATCTTATTAATTAACGGTGCAAACGTGCCAATAGGAAACAAAATGTAGCATGAGATGCCCTCCGGTCCGCTGCTTAGAACAACAAAGTACTTTAATATACAAACTAGTCACTCTAAGATAAGATGGAATCTAACAGCTACTACAAAGTATACAACATGCGGTGTTATCGCTAAAACCAACGCATTTGCATCAATTCTTTGTAGGATTAGGTTTTAAATTGATAGGTGTAGGTACTTACATGATAACTTTACTATTGATAACCGATGCTTACTTACAAGACCTGATGAAATTTTGATGACGTCAGGACTCTATTTATTGTATACCTCATGCTTTGCAGCAGGCGCCCATCACCGCAAGCATAAAGTAGCTACAAATTGTAACTTTCGTTAAATTTATCGAAGCTTTACCCCATCTCTACTTCTGTTGTCCTTGTTAAAGATATTCTGCGTAAGATACGAGGGTGCCTCTAATACACAGCGAGTGGCGCGGCATAAATATGGGAATGCCAGCCGTTTACCTATTTTAACATAATAGGAGTCTGCTGTGGAAATATATGGAGGGAGATATTACTGTGACTTGCTTGGTATAAATGTGGGTTATGTTGGTTTATAGGGTGCACCTTTATTTGGTAAATAATGGCAGGTGCCCGTAGTATATGAGTAAATTAATACACATACGGGCAAATAAACAGTCCCACTTACAAAATGCAGACACTAAATAGCCCCAATTTTTTAAACATTTTATAGGATATTTGAACGAAATGTTTACGTTTTTAGTTGCTTATATTCTGATCGTGTTCCAGACATCAACTAAATCGTCTGTCATAGACGTACAAGGCCATGATGATATTCTGATGCGCCGTTAAATGTACCTACTTAAATTTTGCAGAAGGTGTCATTAAGTTCGTTTTTTTTCCGTCTAGGGGTAATTTTCTCAATGCAACTTTTTCATTGCCCGTGAGTCTAGTTTTCTTATACCTATTGCACAAATGTAATATATAAAAGTATACAAAAGGTGAACTTAATGCTAAAAGCTAACATTAATTATATGACTATTATATGACATACCTGTTATAAGATCATTTTAATAAATTCTAAATGATTAACTGACTATTAAATATTCATAGAACTAGATTCATTCTCTATCATGTTTTTAAAATACTTTCACTGAAACATGTTATTCGGTAGAACTATTCCTTCCGGTGTAGATAAAAATGTCAACTGTTTGTATAATTAATTGAATACATCTTGCATCTAATTTGCAATCATTAGACGGTTTGAACTTAGACAGTCTCGGATGTTTGTTATGTCCGATCTTAGGTGATAATGATCAGAGAAATATAAATTCAGATGATGAAAATTACCTACAAGCAACAAGGAATCATTATATAAAACAGTTATATTGAAAGTAAGTAAAAAATACCTTCTAATTTAAGTTTGAATTACTTTTAGTAATTTCAGTTTCTTTCGGGCAATTTTTGAAAATAATGCAAAATCATAAAAGAAAGTAAAACCCAATGATTACCGACATCACTAAGCCAGTAAACCGAAACATTGAGATCGACCCACTTTCTTTAATAACATAAAACAACAAATTGTCCTCTGTAAACCACAGTGTAATCAGTACGAACTTCAATGTAAATTCAGTTATTTGTAAACTCACCGACCATGTTGAGAAGACCTGTCAGGAGAACTGGATTATCAAGATGCAAGGATCAGTTTATACCGGGTACATCGGTCGATGATATCGATGAAAGTCGGTGCAGTATCGTTTATAAAGTAGACCAGCAACAGTTTTTTCAAAATTACGTTTAAGGTCGTAATGCAAAAGTCTACATACAAATACACATACACACATACACTCATACACACATACACACATACACAGCACACCAACACTCACACTTGCTTGCGTATGTAGGTATATTATAACTTTTTTTTCTTTATTATTGCATTAATTTTTAATTTTATAATGTTTTAAATGATCATGAATTTTTGTAATGTTTTATATTTTGTATTTTTAACGGTACTTAACGAATTTTATATTAATTCTTGTTTTAAAATTTTGTATTAAGTATCTAATTGTGAATTTTATATTAATATTTGTAATGTTTTAAATATTGTGTTATAATAATTTTGAATTTTATATGAATTTTTGTAATTTTTATTTATTTTGTAATGTTTTAAACTTTGTATTAATTATGAATTTTATGTAATCTTGAATTTTTAAACTATTTACTAATTTAAGCTAATATTTTTGGTGTATAGTCGAAGCATATAATTGGCAATTTATAGTTGTAAGTTATTCTGTGATAATTTTCCCTTGTACATTGCTGTTTGTTTCGCTAATAAATAAAATAAATAAATAAATAAATACAGGTCTATCATACAGAACAGTTCATACAGAACCTCAACTACAGGTTTTGCAATATATGAAATCGTAAAATTTTAGGTTTTCTGGTGGCCGAAGGTGGGCTCTTTTTATAAGTGGATCTTTTTCATTGCTCGTGAGAGTCGTGAGTGTATAAGTTATTCGAAACGTGTGCCGTCATCGCGGCAATTTATAAATCACTCACATTCAGCTGCTAATAGTTCTGTCGTTGCACTCATCTCTCGACTCGAAAACTCTCACTTTTCTCATCTCCTAACTTTCGCCAAATATAACAGCGTAGTCAAATCCATTGAAAATAGTTTTTTGAATCGATGGCGTGATGTACTGGCGTGAATTGCAACTTTGAAAATCTCAGCATCATTCGATAATCATTTATTATGATGAGTGTGAAGAGAAATCCGTACATAATTTACCTAAGGGCTCTGTTTCTGCTTCTCTGTATATTTTACTTTAAAATAATATGTGTATATTTCAGGGCCATGGTCTAGCTTGTAAAGTATGTCTTAACATAAGAGCTGATCCACTTTTGCATCGACCCCTATTCGAGCTACCAACAAACTATTTGACTCTCGAAACGGTTTAAAACATTCCTTACACCTACATGTATCTCTATACACATGCAGGTAGTGTAAAATACCGCGTATCGACCACAAACATGTCATCTCGGCTCACAAGGCAGCAATCTTCGACAGTGTCGGCTGCAGCAGTCAAGCACCGTTCCCGCCCGCGGGTGTACGCAGACTAACTGGACCAATGGTTTCAATAACTGTTGCCATTTTTAGAACTAGGTACGGTCTCTAAATACGAAGGAAAAAGAGGATGTATATTGTGTCGTGTGTTAGTTATACTGGCTGTAAAAGTAAAGGTCCCAAAAAAACTTATAAGCACATGATTAACTAATCAACGTTTCTAGAGGTTAAGAAACAATATCCTCGCTAATGAACTTTTTTTCCGATATTTCATAGGTTTATTATGTAAACATTGACTGTTCAGGTAAAATTTTGTTTGGAAAATTGAACAATAATATTCGTATCCGACCGTTTGACCAGTAGATCACATGATTTAATTCCATTATAACAAAACAATCAAACTCTCCTTTTCCTTCATATTTATGTATAGCCATGTAGCTTCGACATTGGGACGCTTAGTGCCAATTTCTCCATAGTCGGAGGGATTGGTTCATCAATTATACGTCATCTCCATATAAAATTCTTGACAGATGCGTCAAAAGTCAACCACTAGTCAAAAATTAATAATGCACATGCAGATCTTCACACCCGAATCATTAAATCGTAAGAGCCTTAAAAAAACAAATGCATTTTGCACCTTTTTCGAAAGAAATAGGAGTCAATATCATGTGTCACATAATCGAAAACAACCGATCTGTCAAAGATTTCTATGCGCATTATCAATTTTGGAGCACTGTACCTGGTTATGCTCTAACCGACTATGGAGAAATTGGCACTTAGAACAAGTTTGCTACGGAGATTTTTTGATGGAGTCAACTAGTTAGCTAGATTTTTATCAAAAAGCCCTTGTCTTTGCATAATATTTTTTTAATATGTTAATACATAATAAAGTATGTTACAGATGTGAACGTGATTAGAACTAGATCATATTTAAATTCTCAACTTCCGTAATACTTTCCGGTGTCCTAATCTCCTTTATGTACTCATATAATAAGTTGTTTATATCGAAAACATTCTCATTTATGTAATAGTGCACTATAAACTCGTGTTTTTCATTTATAACGAGTTCTAACCATTGACTTGTTATATTTAGGTTTTGAATAATAATAACATTCTTACATAACTTCTTCGTGTTCAGATTTTTGCGGTCATTTTATGTTTGTGCCTTCACTTGCTTGCTTCGGTTGGAATACTCTTTTAGGTTCCCCTTAGCTTACCTATAACGAATATAATTATAATCGATATAATTATACAGATTGTTGATTTCATTTTCATGCTTAGACATAATTATAATGCTGCACATGTAGGTTTCGGCTTAGTATACCCTTTTTGCAACACCCTGTATTAATAATCGCTTGCAGATGCTTGATACTAGGTAGGTAACATAGCCAAAAGGATTAGCACGCTGAAATGGCAATGGGCTGGCCACGTAGCCCGCAGAGCCGACGACCGCTGGAGTAGAAAGGTTCTGGAGTGGAGACCCCGTGTCGGCAAACGGCGTGTCGGTCGCCCCCCAACCCGTTGGTCTGATGATCTGCGGAAGGTAGCGGGAAGCCGCTGGATGCAGATGGCGGGTGACCGTTTGGGGTGGCGATCGTTAGGAGAGGCCTATGTCCAACAGTGGACTACGGAAGGCTGAGAGAGAGAGAGAGAGAGGTAGGTAACAAAAAAATAACTAACTGAAACCACACTTTAAAAAATATAATGTGTTGACCCTACCATCACTTTATATCTTTGAAACTGCCGTATTCGTTAGGTCTAATTTAAACCTGTTCAATAAACTTAAAAGTAAAAGAGACACTAAATTGTGTGCTCCGGTCCGCTCAACCACCCTGTTTAGCAAGAGCATATTTGGTATGGCTCCGAAAATATATAATAAGCTACCTAAATGCATTAGAAATATAGATAATACACATTTGTACAAACTAACATTAAGGAAATTACTAATAGGCAAATGCTACTATAGTTTGCAAGAGTTCCTAGACGACAATTTTGACTAGAAATAATATAATATATAATTAATAATATTTGATGATCTTAATTTTATACTGATAGTGACATAATTGTAATTAGATAAATAATATTTGCATGCCTGCATGGTAGAATATAGTGATTTTTTTTTTAATTTATTGACATTTTAATGTAACATCTTATGTAACACTTATATTCATGCAAATAAACAATACTTTACTTTACTTTACCTTTACAGTTTTCATGTAACTTCGCATAGACGCGACATCGTCGGTACAAAACCCGCACAGGGTAATTTATCTATGTATTTGTTCATCCAAGCTGGCTGCTCGTAAATCCAGCCACCGGTGCAATACTCCCGCTACCAAACTACGGCCCCGGCGCAGGCGCATTATATAGGGTGTTCGAGAAAGTATGGATCTAAAGAAATACATCTATTTCTGAGCAACCTTTGCAGAATGGAAAACTCGCGATTTTGTTTTCGCTTCGGAATGGTTGTTGGTCACGAAACTTTTTAGCGTGGGGAGTAGAGATACCTTACTATTACTACACCAGTATTGTAACACCCTGTATAATACGACCTAAGTCAGAAGCTAAAATGTAAATTTATAAAATAAATAAGTTACGCACGCTCTGCACTTCGAATTACCTATACAGAGTACTGCGGGAATACAGTGAACTTATGTTTGTAATATTTGCACAATAAAGAATTAAATAATAATAATAACTTTTATTGAACGTTTACACCTTATTCTCCCATGGCTACTCAAATGGTTTTCGCACTTTACTCGAGGGGTTAAAGTTCAAAATAAGCTGGGATCCATATTATTTTATAAGATGCACACTATATACGTCAAACTTAGCGACGTATAACTTGGATTTTTTTAGTTCCTAGACTTTTTCGTTCAAATGTGGCAATTACAAACATAACGTATACAAGGAAAAAAAATTAGGTACAGTGCCACAAACTTATCTGTTCCGGTGAGAGTTCACATAAATGTCTAATATTTCTTCATTCTATAAGATTTTAAGTTTGCTCGTATTGTTAATTCGCTCTTGCGGTGTTAATAAACCCACCTAATCTTTTACAATATACAATTCAATAGTAAGTAATGAGATATGGATCAATTTAGTTCACTCTCACCGGAACAGATAAGTTTGTCGCACTATATATAAAAATTTATACCTAATCTATACCTATACAGGGTGTTGCAAAATTGGTATACTAAGCCGAAACCTAGATGTGCAGCATGGTATATCTAAGCCTGAAACTGAAATCAGAATTTGGAAATTCGCGAATTTTTATTTTTATTTTCCATAGTAAAAATTCACGTGACCAACAAAGTTTCAATGGAAAATTTAATTTTTTTTTCGCGAATTTTCATATTCTGATTTCAGTTTCAGGCTTAGATATACCATGCTGCACATGTAGGTTTCGGCTTAGTATACCCTTTTTGCAACACCCTGTATAGAAATAGGTAATAGAAACTACATACAACATCCTTACTAATATTATAAATGCGAGAGTAACTGTGTCTGTCTGTCTGTCTGTTACTCTTTCACGCCAAAACTACAGAACGGATTTGAATGAAATTTAGTATACATACGGTCCAGACCCTGGGAAAGAACATAGGCTACTTTTTATCTCGGAATTCCCACGGGAAAACTTTTTAGGCGAAGCGAAGCGCGCGGGAACAGCTAGTCCTCTATATTTGGTGTAGTCTGCTGTAACAGCACAAGTAATCGAATCGGGCTTGCGGGACCCGACAGAGCGGACTGACGCTGCCGGCGCCGCGACCGGGCCCGGGTTCGACTCCCGGCCGCTACACTGAACCATAGACTAATACATTAGTGTATTAATCTATGACTGAACCATAGACAGAGGTAGATTGTGATATATTATTGTAAATTTGCAGTTGTGACAAACACTAGAAAGAAAGAAAGATACACTAGGGGTGTACAGAGCGGTATGCAATTTCACACTCTGTATAAGATTATTGTCAATTAGAGATGTCAGGATGTCAGGGTGTCAGAATGAATACATAACCGATACGTATAAAGGTCTATAATGTACTAAAGCTTAAACTTATAATAATCGTAAATGTAATAATCGTGTATTTACAAAGATGTCACGACTTCCTTAATTGAGGGCGCGCATGTACGCGCTGTCATCAAATAGTCTCATGTATGAGTGGCTCATACATACTGCCACCCAAGAGAACGAAAGCTACCTAGGTTAACTAATTAACTGAATCAAGGTTAAGTCTAGTCTTAAATATTTACATGTCATCACGTTAGTCAATGTGCAGTAACAATAGTTTAGTGCAAGTTAGTTCCATTCCTAACTATAAATAATTACAAAATCTAATGCAAAATGTCTTAATCAAATGTCACTGTATGGTCTATCATGAATGAGGACGTCGATTTATTTAGATTGTTCAAAGATTGATTTGAGTCACAACACTTCACTGGTGAGGCTACTTGTATATGACAGGGCACTACCTCATTAGCAACACTGCACTTGTACTCACTCACTCCCGGCCTCCGCCGGGTCATCTCGATCGGAGGCTCCTCTCGCGTACGCGGCCGCTTCTTGCATCTTTGCTTTATATTCAGTGGGGATGATATAATATAAGGTTTTATTGTGTCAATGTTCATTTTCATAACACAGCCCTGACCTAGTGCAATGATTCTCATGCATTGTAAGCGTTTCGTCGATACTCCAGCTGGGCATAAAATGCGAACGTAGCATTCCTGGCCGCATGTAAACAACCAAGAGTCGCGTGCGTGTAACTTGACCTATGTGTCTGTGCATATCTTTGTCTCAGACCGACAGTAGGTATTTAATGTTATTAGGTATTTATAATCAGACGCATGTCGCATAGTGACTCATGTGTTTTGAGGCTATAGACAGGGTTTTTAAGGGGCATAGTAATTTGTTGTCATTCTGTTTAATGCAGGTTTCAATGTCATTTTCTGTCATGTTGATAAAAGTAACGGTATTCCGGTACTCAAACTAGGAAGTTTCCCGGTGTCAAAACGACGTACTGAGGTACGTGCATACGGAGCATCGAGTTAAGGCAAGCCTCAATGTGTCAAAAGTGTCGAGAACTCTTCTAATGTCAATACTTGTTTCGGATGACGCTTCATGCTGCGCACGACAGCTTCCCAAATTCCCTGCAGGTGAGATTATTGAGAATGTCTGGAAACTCTCAGGAACCGTGGGAGACTGCACCCTTACACCGGTGGTCTCCGTCGGCGGCCGAGAAAAATAGTATGTCAATTTGTCATTTGCACTGCAATTTGTGCTGTTCCTGCAAGTGGAACCTCTCCTAGGCTCCACAATCTTAATGTAAAAGATATGTCAGTTTGTCAAGTAGAACCTCTCCTAGGCTCCACAATCTTCTTGTAAAAGATATGTCAATTTGTCATTTGCACTGCAATTTGTGCTGTTCCTGCAAGTGGACCCTGTCCTAGGCTCCACAATCTTCTTGTAAAAGATATGTCAGTTTGTCAAGTAGAACCTCTCCTAGGCTCCACAATCTTCTTGTAAAAGATATGTCAATTTGTCATTTGCACTGCAATTTGTGCTGTTACTGCAAGTGGAACCTCTCCTAGGCTCTACAATCTTCTTGTAAAAGATATGTCAATGATATTGAGAATGTCAGACGTGTCAAATGTAGAAATCATTGCATAAACTCCTCATACAATACTTTAGTAGTATAGTAGATGTTTTTAGTGAAATAATCATGCGACTTGTCAGGTGATGTTTCTAATTTAACATGATTATCTTCAAACTCTCTCCAGAGGTTGCTGATAGTGTCAATACGATGTTGCAAATAGGCCTCTGTCTTTCTATACGCAGAGCCTTTTTTTAAATTATCGCGAGTTTGCGTAATTGCTGTCATAATCGCCTTTGAACGACTAAGCAAATTCTCCATAATATGAGGGAATGTAAGAATGGAAAGATCTTACTTGAATTGTGGCAGCTCCTGGCGTTCACTTGCAACCTGGCGAGCGGCTGGTCTGCGGTGTGAACTGCAGCGCGGACCTCTCAGGAACCGATAAAAATGACACTTAACCCGTTTGCCGTACGTTTCGCGGGGTCCAGCTCGATAGCTCGAAGGACCAATGTACAGGGCCCTGAGTGCGAGTTTTTTTACACTCAGGGCCCAGAGCGGTGTGATCCGGCTCGAAGGACCAATGTACAGAGCGGTATGCAATATGTCACACTCTGTATAAGATTATTGTCAATTAGAGATGTCAGGATGTCAGGGTGTCAGAATGAATACATAACCGATACGTATAAAGGTCTATAATGTACTAAAGCTTAAACTTATAATAATCGTAAATGTAATAATCGTGTATTTACAAAGATGTCACGACTTCCTTAATTGAGGGCGCGCATGTACGCGCTGTCATCAAATAGTCTCATGTATGAGTGGCTCATACAAGGGGGGCTATGTAGTAATTGTGATTGTAATGAGAAGATAAGCCAGAACTTTATTGAACTAGGTACCCCAGACAATTTACATAATTATTATATGTACACGTACTTACATACGACAACTTATAACACAACTTTTTTTATACCGTCGTTTGAAATCACTATCACGATATCTAAAAATTAAATTCCTATTGGACTATCTAAAATCTAAGATGTGTCGGTGCAAATTTATTACAAAACCCTATAATCTTGACGCATCAAACTCGTATCTTCATGTAGGAGTCCAGTAATAGCGGCCGGAAATCGAACCTGCCGCCACTCCGCGAGATTATCACTCCATTCCACCACCCACTACTGTGTAATATACGTGTCATTCAATTATACAACAAAATTACTTATACTCATGTGTACCTATGTCGCTGGCATCTGGTTGAATCTCTTTTTTGATTGAATCACTGGCTCGTTCATTGAATGGCGCTATTCTTTATCTCTATCTTCGTTCTTCGTTCCACGTTCAAACGGTTTTTTTCTAAATTGCTCTTATAAATATGTATTCTCTCTCAGCCTTCTGTAGTCCACTGTTGGACATAGGCCTCTCCTAACGATCGCCACCCCAAACGGTCACCCGCCATCTGCATCCAGCGGCTTCCCGCTACCTTCCGCAGATCATCAGACCAACGGGTTGGGGGGCGACCGACACGCCGTTTGCCGACACGGGGTCTCCACTCCAGAACCTTTCTACTCCAGCGGTCGTCGGCTCTGCGGGCTACGTGGCCAGCCCATTGCCACTTCAGCGTGCTAATCCTTTTGGCTATGTCGGTAACTTTAGTTCTCCTGCGGATTTCTTCATTACGAATCCTATCTCGCAGGGACACGCCTAACATAGCCCTTTCCATAGCACGTTGAGCAACTCTGAGCTTGTGGATAAGCCCTTTGGTGAAGCACCACGTCTCGGCTCCGTAAGTCATCACTGGCAACACGCACTGATTGAAAACGTTTGTTTTCAGACACTGAGGTATGTTTTCAGTGAAGATGTGTCGTAATTTCCCGAACGCTGCCCATCCGAGTTGGATTCTACGAGCTACCTCTTTATCGAAGTTGGATTTACCTAATCGGATCACTTGTCCTAGGTAGGGATACTGATCGACAACTTCGATGGTGACACCTCCTACAGTTACGGGCGATGATGAAACATGTTCGTTCGACATGACCTTTGTCTTGTCCATGTTCATTTTCAGCCCAACTTGTTTAGAGGCATCATTGAGGTCTGTGAGCATTTCGCCTAACTCCTCCAGCGTTTCCGCCATAATAACTATGTCATCAGCAAATCGTAGATGAGAGATATATATGTATTACAAATATGTATTACACAAAAATAATTATTAACTACATTATTTTTGTCTAGGTATCTGGAACCTAACCTAAATAAACTTTGAATTACCTTTATAATATTAGATTATTTTACCGTAAGACTGTCCCGTATTCAGGTCACCGAAGCAATCGCAACGACATTACAAATTACGCGGAGGATATGTTTATTTACGTTAGTTTCATTGCCGTTTTAAAGATAAGTAATATTTGAAAAAAAAACAGCTTTATCGGAAATTAAGTGATAAAGCAAATTAAATGAACTTCTTACTATCGCAATGCTATTATTCATTCCACATAATAAATAATTAAGTATCTCTTTAGGATGTTTTCGTCTTGCAGAATAGCAGGCCGCTCCCGAGTTACGTGTCGCTGCAGCATGGTCCTTATATCTATAATCTGCACTCCCAGCCACTGCAATTACACGGGATAATTGTAGCCTACTGTTTGTAGGAGCCACGGCTTCCGAGACGCGAGTAGGAGTTTAGTTTAACTTACATTTATAGTATTCACATAAAAAAAATATACGTTTAGTGGGTGCTGAAACTGCTCGACTGAGCGCGGTTCGTGCGTCATAATACTTCGTAAAATATTTTACGCAAAACATTTTATTTACCTTTATGTATATCATCTAACTAGGTAGGATTATACCTATTAAGTTCTCGATAATTTAAACCATTTATAGCAGCTTACCGTAACAAATAATAAATCAAATAACAAATAACAATAGTCAATAGACAATCGGCATTGTTGATATCCAAACAAACATTTGCGTTCATTCAATTTCTTCAACTCTCTTTCGGCTTTCATCATCATAACCCACAGTAGTAGAAGGAATGTCGACAGAGCAAACTATAGGTGCAACAGCTATTGGCAATTTCTACGCGAAATAACGGAAAATGTTTTATGTCAACCGTGTGGGAGCATTGTTCACCACAAGTTCTATTTAACTAGCCTACAAGCAGCTTGTACTAGGCATATTCGAGAACAGATACAAAAACAGACTAAATTCTAGTTGATAACCGGACGATAAACGCACCCGACAATGGTGACAAATGACCATTTAACTTTAACTCTGCAAGGTAGACTTTGAAACAAGTTTGAAACATGGCTAAGGGAGACAATTCCCGAACGCTCCTAATGGATGCCGTCGTTTTTTAGATTTATTTTGATGCTTATTTTTTAACGACATACGAGCATGTGTATTCTTAGATAGGATAAAAACTATCAGAGTTCGACGCTAGACCATCACGTCACGACGTCTGAAGAACGTGATCGCCGTCGCCGCTACAAAATCTAAATATTCCGATATTAGCGTGGAAAATAATAGTTTTAAGATTAAGTCGTGCGTACACTGTGGGTCATGTCCCCGAAAATAACGGGAAACGTACCTTTAGGTAGATAGGCACACGATTACTAGAAGTCATTCTGAAGCTTTAGTGGTATACTACCTTTAGAGCGCGATTGCGGAAGAGATTTATAACCAGTGCAAGTAGACAAAGCATTGTTTGGTTTTTATAGAGATGAATATGGAAGAAAGTGGTATGAGTAGTATGCCGAAGTGAGTTGTAGATGAATCGTGGCCTAAGATTGATTGAAGTTACAAATCTTTGGAAAGACAGAATTCCCGACTGAATGCCACACAACACTCTGTCCTCGGCCTTTCTTATCCATTCGTGTACATTTAAATAAGAATACTCGTATAAAACTTTATTTCAATAATGATGTAAGAGTTACAGAATCATACTCGTATTAGTGATAAAATATGTCACACTGTATATAGGTATTATTTGTGGTTGTCCAGGGAAAGTATACCATATATTATGATCTTGGTCAAAATATTACAAACAGACAATGTTTTTGTTAACACCGCACAACATTTCACAAACCGGTAACAATATAAAACGCTGATAAAATGATCTTGATTAAGTAAATGTTTTCATTTCACTTGTAGGTAGTATGTAGATGTATATAGTATGATTTTTTATGACTATACTGGTGAACCACGCCTTGCATAACTAGCAATAGGTATACTTCACTGAAAGCTTAATGGAAAAAGCATTTAGTTGACCATAAAGAAAATTTCTTGGACAGCTGTGAAGTAACCAACGTAATTAAATTATACGCTATAATTATAATTAATTATAATTGCAAGAAGACTGGACGCTAAGTCACTAGACGAGGCAACAATTTTAATATTTCAGGGAAGTCTCGAAGCTCTACAGTTGAATTTTAATACGGGTTACTCGAAGAAATTAAAATTTACTACATCTATTGAGGCATATTTTAAACATAAATATTACTATTAGTACCTACTTAAATATTTTAAAAGTAATAATCACTTTATATATAGTATTTAGGATGTATATAGGATGGCGCGGGTGAAATCTGTCAGCTAGGAAAAAATTGCTTGATTATACTTTGTAAAATAAAGCACTTTTCATTGATAGATACCTATGCCTGGTATATAAGGTTCATTTTCCATTGAAAACAAACAAATGACAAGTAGACTACATGGATTTAAATAAAGAAAATAAAGAATGATCCCTTTGACAGCTGTCAGCTGGCAGTTATGTTTTAACTGACGGATGTTACCCGCACCATCCTATATCGAGCAAAGTATAATAAACTTTATTCATCATCATCATCATTATCAGCCCGTATCTGCCCACTGCTGGGTATAAGCCTCTTCCCTATCACGCCATCTCTTCCGGTCCTGTGCGAGTCTAGTCCAGTGTCTACCGGCCACCTTAACAATGTCATCAGACCATCGGCCCGGCGGTCTGCCTATTCCTCGTTTGCCAGTTCTTGGCCACCACTCTGTGACTGCCCCAGTCCACCTTTATTATTCTTTTTTAACTTTGATTCTTGCTGTCACTCCTTCAAGGCTAGTACTTTGCGCTATAGTGATGAAAACTCAATAGTTTCATGAGTAAGGAACTGGCGCGGCTGCAACACGATCGTAAAAAGTGTCTCCCGTTATCACAACCGCACAGTGCAGTACAGCGCAGTGACGACGGGCCTACTCAAAAGTTTATTTTATGGTATCGTATACATATACATTTCTCAACGAATGCTAACAATTTGCGAACTAGACTTATCGTATCGACAACAATAACTAAAGATAAGTATATATAGACTAGGGTTTATTTAATATCAGCGTGTTGAAAGGACTCAGTCTGGACGCATATAAAGTACCTATATACAATGGGGTCAGATCAGACAATGACATAACTTGTATGGATTTGACTGATGTTTGACAGGCGAGCGACGCTGCTTATGGATTGTTAATTGCTAATGTATCGGTGGGTGGTTCTGGAGCTGGTCTCTGTATGTACTACAGCTACCTAGAGTGCCTAGGTCACAAGTCATACCACTGACTCGTCAAGTCATACATCTTCTGTGTCAAAAGCTCTGCACTTCTAGTTACAAGCCGTCAAACAGTTTTTGTTTGTGTGTGAGTCGTCATATTTGTCGTAGTAATGTTACTTGGCGCTACATAGTTGTAATGAAATTACTCGAAATCGTATAAAGCAAGCAACCAAACGGTCGATGGTAGTGTATTGTATAACTTTTTTACAAAACATACATAAGGGCTTAACACCTACCTTGTACAAATAGTTGAAAAACCGAAAAACCAGTGACTCAGGGGGTCATTAAAACAACTTTCGTTTAATGACTTTTTGAAAATCTCAAATATATATTTTGCTTCTCCGTAGAAATTTTTAGATTATTTTACCACTTCCAAAAGTTGCAGAACAAAAGATTTTTATCGAGGTGAGCTGAGTCATCTCCTTTTCGCGTACTTGTACAGCATCCTGTATTAGAAGTAATATCTGTTACTAACAAGCACTTATCATATTTACAAGTCATTATTGAAATTTTCTACAAACTGTCTTCGAAGTAAACTAAATCCCCAAGTGTTTGCAATAGCGTTGATATTTGCATATCTAAGCAGATAATATATAGCCTGAAGGACTTGGTTGATTGTTGGTCGAAGATGGTTGTAAATAGGCCAGCCCGGTATAGATGGAAGATTTCACTACTTTCTTTACATCGTTTTAGGCAATTTAGGTTACAGAAAACTCGTTTTTCTTATAAATTTACTTGTTAGTTTGTAGTGCAGGTATTTTGGCTTTGTTCGAATAGCGAGCAAAAGCGAAAGGTATACGCAGTGCATAGATTTCAGGCGATTTTCACTCTTCGATCGATTAACTTTTCACTACATATTATGACGTTTAAATGCCTAGTTTCACCATAGTTTGTTAGATCATTAACACCCCTGTTAAATTGTAATGTCATCAATTATACGTCATCTCCATATTAAATTCTTGACAGATATGTCAAAAGTCAACAACTAATGCCTTGTTATGATGTAACAGAGTATGGTGAAACTGGGGCTCATATGCACACTGTATGACGTATTTACTTGTCTTGTTGCAGTGAACTGACGCTCGGCGACGGCATGGCGAGCTGCGGCGGCTGGAGCGAGGAGCCCGTGCCCAAAGTACGTATTCTCAACCTTATTCACCTTAACATAAGGACATTGCACACCCATCAGGGGAAGAAATAGATGCGGTGTTACCGAGTTATCGCCAGTTTTAAGTTAGTTTGTCGGCAAGCGGCATCTAAATCTAATCAAATCAAATCAAATCAAATATTTTATTGCCATCAAGTGTACATTAATGATCTTAAAATAATATAGTACTTACAACTTGATACCCATAGTGGGCACTGCAAATTCCCTTAAAGCTAGTAGGAACCAATTTCACAATAATACTAGGTTCTTATTCATAACTCTTAGATCAATAATATTAAGCTTATAATTAACTAACCTAACAGTAACAAAGTATTTATTTAGATCAGAACATCATATTTCTGAGCAATTTTTAGGTTCATAAATTCTTTAATGGAATAATAGCATTTATCCAATAAATAATGTTTGAGACTTTTGCAAAAGACTTTTATATTCGTTTCTGATGTTATATTTGTAGGTAGATTATTAAATATTTTTACTGCCATGTAATGTGGACTTTCATTTAACATCTTTATTCTAGATGGTGGAAGGTAAAGTTTATTTTTATTTCTGGTGTTTATGCTGTGTGTGTCTTTAGTTTGGAGAAATTTTTCTTTGTTCTTAAATACAAAAATACTAATATCATATATATATAGACAAGGAAGTGTAAGAATTTTCATTTTTATGAAGTATGGTTTGCAGCTTTCCTGGTTTTTTATGTGTGCTAGTATTCGGATAATTTTTTTCTGCATGATAAAAACTTGGTCTGCGTCTACGCTGTTTCCCCAAAGCATGATTCCATATCTAAGGCAGGAGTATGCGTACGCATAGTACGCCGACAGTGCCGTAGGGGTGTCTGTTGTACGTTCTATTACATAAAAAGCATAAAGAAACTGTGATAATTTAGATTTTACTTTTTCGATGTGGTTTTTCCAGTTTAGGTGAGTGTCAATATTTATTCCGAGTAAGCAAAATGTATTTGTTTCTTCTATGTTACTATTTTTTATTTGGAGTTTAATATCTAATGGGTGTTTCTGGTGTGATCGAAATTGGATAATTTTAGTTTTATTATAATTTACGTTTAAATTGTGGTCCTCTAACCAATGCTCCACTGTCTCGAAACAAGCTTTTAATTTGTTTTCGTGATGATCATTTTCATCACATTCAATAAGGATAGATACATCATCGGTGAATAGGACAGATGTTGCTGACTGACTATTTAAACATTTGGGAAGATCGTTGATGTAAATGAGGAACAATACGCAACCAAGTACGCTGCCTTGTGGAATGGAACCTGTAAGCTGTATCTCCTGAGATTTTATTACTTTAATTTCGTTTGTAGTTTTGTTGAAATGTTCTATTTGTACAATTTGTTTCCTGTTTTCTAAATATGATTGAAAACATTTATATGTTGGGCCGCGAATACCTGAGTCATAGAGTTTTTCCAGAAGGATTTTGTATGAAACTCTATCGTATGCTTTTGTCATGTCCAGTAGTATTCCAAGAGCATATTTTTTATCGTTTATGTATGTTAGTGCTTTTTGTATATATTTATAAACTGCAAGTGTGGTAGATCTACATTGTCTGAAGCCATTTTGGCAATCATCTAAGATTTGGTATTTTTCTATAAATTGATAGAGTCTATTTGACATGGCTTTTTCATTAACTTTTGAAAAGGTAGGTAACATAGAGCTATGGGTCTGTAATGGTTAAGTATAGTTTGGTCTTCTTTTTTGTGTACGGGTTTTACTAGTGATATTTTCAATAAATCAGGAAATTCGCCTGATTCGAAGCTTTGATTTATTAGAACAAATAGTGGATATATAAGTTGTTTTGCGCATTTTTTTAGAAGTACTGGAGGAATATCGTCTAGGCCATAGCTGTGTTTATTTTTAAGATCTTTTATAATTTTATATATTTCGTCCATAGTTACCGGTTGAAGAAACATAGTTTGAGTAGTAGGCTCTACTACTGGCCGGCCGCGAGCCTCGGGTTCGCCGTCATTAGGTTTACCAATAGTTGCGAAGAATTCATTAAAGGTATTTGCAATTGTTTCGGGACATTCGTTTAATTGGTTGTGTATTCTAATTTTCAAATTTTTTATATCCTTCCTAGTTTTTCTTTTGCTTTTTTCATTTATTATCTTCCACATCGTTTTAGTTTTGTTATCGGATTTATTCATTTGTTTTATATATTCTAGTCGTTTCGATTTTTTTACTGTTTTCTTTAATATTTTGGAATAAGAGTTGTAATATTTCCTAATAATGGGATTATTAGTTTCATTTAAAATAATTTTTAGTGCTCTTTTGTGTGCACATGATTTTTTATTCCAGTAGTTAACCAGGTTTTTTGTTTTTTTGTTTTTATTTTAACCCTTTGTATAGGTATGGTAATATTTAGTATTTCTTGTATTGTATTGTTGAAAGAGTTGTAGTTTTCGTTTGTAGATTTAGATGTATTAATAACTTCGTCCCATTGAAGTTCTTTTAATTTATTTTCAAAACATGAAATATTTTTATGTGAAAAAAGTCTTCTGTAAATTATTTTTGGTTTATTTATAAAGTGTGGAAGTTGGTCTTTACATATTTTAATATTTGTTGCCTTATGGTCTGAAAAACCATAGTCGATTACTCCAGATATGTTTTCCTCATAGTTGGTGAATATTAGGTCTATACACGTTGATGTTGTGCTTGTAACTCGAGTTGGTTGTGTAATTAGTTGTTTAAGGTTGAAGCTTTTCATGAAATTTAGTAAGTCTCTTGATTGTTTGTTTTTTTCTAAAACATCTATGTTAAAGTCGCCTCCAATAATTATGTTTTTGTATTTGTCTTTACGTATGATCGTATTCAATAATTTAGTTAATTGTTCATAAAATACATTAATATGACGGTCTGCTCTATATAAACTTACTAAAATTAAATTCAGTTCTGGTATCTCTATTGCACTAATTTCTATAATAAACTCTACTGACATTTTAACAAGATCATTTCTCTGTATAAATTCTAAATTATCTTTAACAATTACGCATACTCCTCCTCCTTCGCGTTCTTTTCGGCAAAAACTTGATGCTACAGTGTATCCTGATAGTTGGAGTGTGTTTATGTACTCTTGATTATACCAGAGTTCTGATAGAGAAACAATATGATATGGTGAGTCTAATAAGAAAGCATCTAGAATATCTAATTTGTTACCTATACTCTGCATATTTTGGAATAATACATTTATGCCCTTATCGAAATAACTTATTTTTTTGTTGAGCGTCTTCATATGTTTCAGGTTCTATATTAGTCAATTTAGGAAGATCTGGTGTACTTTCATCTTCTTTTGTCTCTTTGTCTGTTATATCATTTTCCATTTCTATTTCCTTTCCGTTTACGTACAATTTGTTGTTTTTTATGTATGCATGTTGCCCATTTCTTCGTGCTTCTTTCAGTTTCCTGGATATTCTATTCCTTTCCTGAAGTTCATTTCCATCTACGAACGCTCCTACTGCTAACCCGGTATTTTTGAACCAGCCTTTATTGTTAAGGATGTATTTTGTCATTCTTTTACTGATCAGTTCAATTTCGACTGGTTTTTTATTTCCGCGATTTCCGATGCGTCTTAAATCCTCTATAAACGGGTTTATGTTTATTTTCATTATATCGTAAAAGACATTTGAGATACGATCAAGGAGTTCATCATCAGTTTCATAATTATTGTGTTGGTGTAATCCGTATAGAACAATTTTATTCGGTTTGTTGACATTGTGCAATTGTTGTTCTATGTTCTTAATTTTTTGGTTCAATTTATTTATATCTTCTTTTAAATCTTTCTGTTCAATCACAACAGCGTTTACCTCTTCTTTCAATGCTTCTATGGGTTTATTCATTTCTCCGAAAATGGTTTCCTTAAGGTCTTGGACTATAGATAGCTTCATCTTTTCTAGTTTAGTGTCTAGAAGTCTTCCAAATCTCTCTAGTATGTCATCATCCATCATAGTAGATGTATATTGGGTATCACCTAGTATATCATCAATTTCTAAGCTGCTATTGCTTTTGTTTTGTGGTTCATTTTTATTTGACTTTTTCCTTTCAGTTATATTAGTATGTTTGCCAATATCAGTTAATTTACTTGTACTTGCTTCATTTGTCATTATACCTGTTCTTCCAGCTCGCACAGGTGTATTCGTATTGTCTCCTCTAGGTTTCTTTGTTATACAGAGTTGGCATTTCCAGTTTGACTTATGTTCTTTGGTCATGGTATTATAGAATCGCTTTTCGGAAACATTTGCGCATATTAAATCGAACCAGTCATTACACTCTGTGCATTTCAGACGTTCTTTACTGTCAATGTTAGTGAGGCATTCGGCGCATTTTACATTTGGCAATTTTGAAGCCATTTTTATTTTATTTTCGACACTGGCAGAATTTGTCTACTTAATTTGTGATACTGGCAGAATTACTCTACTCACTATACATTGGCAGAATCAGTCGCGATAGGTGCGACACAGTGGCGATAATGCGAAACTTTATTGTTTACAAATGGATGTTTGAATTTTAACGCAATTTTTGTAATGTATTTCTATTATATGGCACTTTAATCAATGATCACTATATTTTCCACTGTTTTTTAAGGTTTGATAAATCACTGGAATCACTTTTTATAGGTTTTAGAAATGTATTTTTAGTTGTTTAATGTTTTTTGTTGCACTCAATGATTTCAAAAGGAAGGATAGGCCCTTCAGAACATTTTACTCAAACCTTCTTCATACAAGCAAAATAACTGTTATCTGTCATAATTTGTTTGAACTATGTCAGTGCCTAGCAACTATCTTGACGACGTAACCTTGTACGTGCGTTAATAATTTACCATCCCGGACATTGTTTTATTATTTGCAGGCGCCATATCAATAATTTAAGACAAATCCAACTACTAAAATTAAAACTGTTTTGGGCTGTAGACCTGTAGAGCGTCCCGTACAAATGGACTAAAGATCACGCTCCAAATCGTAAGTGTGTGCAACAAGAAAATGTTCTCGGAGGAAAGTCAACAAAAAATGACGTCCGCACAAGGTTACAGCGCGCGGCCATTGTAGACTTTGGTAGTAAAATAATTATCACTTTATAATGTGTTTATTACTTAATTTAATGGTAATTACCGATGATACGATATTCGATGTTTCTTTTTGACCTACGTATGATGGTTTTTGCAGCCTTTCACAACACAACTCCATATTTATCACAAGATTCACAAGACCATCTCTCGGCCACAGACAACTGTCGACTGAGGAGCGTTGGCCCTAAAATTACGATTTTAGGGCCAACGCGCGGGTGCCATTTTTTTGAGTGGGAGGCCCTGTCCTTACGCTAGTAATATATATGTCAATGGTTGCACTGGGGTTTTTGCCGGTTTTATTAGAAATTACTCATAATATGGCAACAATAACAATTTCACTGGTGAGTTAGACGTCGCGGAACTGTTGTTCAATATTTCCACTCACTATTATTCCTTTTTACAGTTTTAATAAATTATTTTCTTAAGAGGTTTAAAATGACATGTTTACTTGGAAAGCGCCACCTGGCGAAAAACAGGATGCCCAGTAAATAGTGGACCAACTGAAACTTTTTTCGTGAATTTCCAAAAGTCATAGAACAAAAGTGGTTCAGAGTGACCCGTTTCCCTTAGTCCACTATTTACGGGGCACCATGTATAAGTCATAAATTTCGGTAGGACCACTGGTTTGTTTTTTTTTTTGTTATTCGTGGTGAAATTGTTATTTGGTATTATCAACAATTCTAAGATAAGAAACAATAAAAATTTCATAACTACCACCTTATTATTATAATTTAAAGATACATATGAAGTTGCGTAACATGCCTAGGCACAGCTGCGGAGAATTCTAATAATAGGTTCAGCTGGCATTTAGTACATCTATCACCTGGATAGGCTGGAACACATTTGTAGTGCAAGCACCATTTTAATACTTATACTTATGTCTTAGTCAGGGTGTCAGTCTTTCGTAGTATTCGCATCCGAAAGTAGGTGATAGAGCTCTTCATTCTGAACAACTTTTTATAAATAATGATGCAGTTAAAATGACGTTAGGCGGTTAGGATATACCTAAGTATAGAAAAAAAACGACTCTGCATTCTATGCTCAGTACTTCTAGTACGGCTTTGAAGTACAGGCCGCCAAAGCACACATTGCGTAAGGTATGTGTCAGCTGCCGTAACCTTTAGTAAGTATATTTTATGTGTGAGTTAAGTAGTCACAGTGACGTCATGACCTGGCTACTGTAACATCGCACGCGAGGGGTTAACACACTTCACATCTACGTCTGTCTTAAAAACACGGCTAAAATGGGCTATTCAGTTTCTTAAAAAAACGCAATACCTAACTGGTCAACGCTATTGTGTGCCCCACTCAACAGACCAAAATAATCCTTAAAATTATTCATTACAATATCAGCCAAACAACTGAGCTGTTTTCGGCTAGTAATACTCTCATTTAAATTACAATGATCTTACACTAAACAAGTACCTACCTAAGTTATAATATGTGCATAAAATAGCAACTTATGTAGGCAATCACATTTTACATACATAGAATACGAAATCGCTAATTTTCATCTCATCCGCGATCATCGCAATTACGTAAAAAATACTTAAATAATTAGTGAGCGGACAAAGATCAACTCTTTCAGAAATAATTTAATATTCAGAATTATTCAGCTATATATAACAGAGGCGTCACCACTTATAGTACGATTTTACTTAGTCGAGCTGTAACAGACTGCGGAATTGGGAGCGTGAGACGAATCGGTAATAATTTCATATTGAAACGTAATTATAACCATATCGTGTATTTGGAGCAATCAATAGTACATACTTAGTGAAAAACGTGGGTGCAGTATACCTAAATACCAGTTAATAGGTTATAGGTATGTAGGTAGTAAGAATAAATTTATGTAGCTACTAAGTACATTTATTTAATATGCAGGGTGTATAATATGTACACTGTACACTTCACCACATGGTCAAGTAGAACAATTTACCCCCTAAAACACCATCAGAATGAACTTCGTGTTTTATCTTTTGGAAGACTTACTGAATTTGAACTTATTTAATTTATTATTAATTTAATTATTCAACCTAATTTACATTCGCGAGCAATTGAAAAGTTCCAGTGACAAAGCACCAAATTACTCCTTACGAAAAGGCTAGCTAAATGACGCCGTCTGCAATTTTAATAAACAGATCATCAGATTACCCACCACATAAAAAGGTAAATATTGTGTCCAAGTTTCAAATAAAATGTTTTAAAAATTGGGGCTATTTTGTATTTAGCCTTGTAGATGATTTTTCGCCACAACGTCCTTCGCGTACAGTTACAGCAAACTAAGACCCAGACCCATAATATTCACATCAAACTCAGAAAGTAACTGTGTCTGTCTGTCTGTCTGTCTGTTACTCTTTCACACAAAAACTACTGAACGGATTTGTATGAAATTTGGTATACATTTGAGAAAGAACATAGGCTACTTTTTATCCCGGTATTCCCACGGGAAAACTTTTTAAGGCGAAGCGAAGCTCGCGGGAACAGCTAGTAAAAGATAAACTTTTGCTTCCGCAATAACGACTCCAATGCAATAAACGGTAAAACCAAACTTTCGCCCACCTCCCGTGTAATTACTGATATACACCATCGGCATTTGAAATCAGATCATTAATTTAATTAAATCCAAACCGCAAACTGCTATAATACAATGGGATAACGAATTAGTAGCTAACCACAATTATCTTCGGTATCTTTTAATGTGAGAACCCTGATATGTTTTCAATGAGCCATAAAAGAAAAAGTTTATGGAAAAGGTTTTGTACTTGCGTTTTGTTTATGGTTTCATCATGTCGGTACAGTGAGTGGTTGTTTGGTTCTGGTGAAGCAACACTGGTCATGGCAGATGTTGGATGGGTTGCCGTCCGCTCATCTGCACCATCATGTGAACGAATGTGTCCAACAACAGAACTTCAGCTAAAAACTATGTATACTTACGTACATTTAGGAATTAATTAGTATCAAGTTCAAACCAAAATCAACAAAAATACTCTAGGTATCCATAAAACTTAAAAAAACTAGCTTTCAACATCACTAACATTTCTTGAAAAACATAAAAATTTTAACGACGAGATTCTTATAAAGAGCTTCTATTCTGCAAGGTACTGTAACGTAATTTCAAAGATTCCAAACCGATAATCTTTCTGCCAGTATTGATGCGACCTGACGATGTGATTAACACCTTCTACATTGTAATTAGTTGTTTGACTAGTTAATTACACGAGGGTTACTCTACCTCTTTGGTAAACAATAAACGAACAAGGGAGCACTTTCCAAGTGAGCTTTTATTTTGAATTATTCTGGTTAGAAGATTTGTGACTCTATTCATTGGTACAATGGTTGTTATATATCTCGGTTTGACAAGTACATAGTATTTGATAATAGATCTACCTTGACAAAAAAATTAACGAACGAGAGCTATCATGCAATCTGTACGATGCAACTCCGAAACTTGGATTTCTGTAATCTGGAGAGACCCCCCAGCTGCTATACCTACTGCAAAAAGTCCATGACATTGTTAAGGAGGGTCTGCCAATCTGATATCGATTAAAACGTCGTTAGATCGCCAACTGTTTATAATCTGCTATCGTGTATTAAGTAAACTTAGTTTTTTTAGTTAATTTATATTGCTTTATTAAATTATAATGAAATCAACACATGAGTTAGGTACTTCATGGAATCATTTTATTCGTTGCTAAAATACCTGTCGTTAATATGGTACAGTGGGCTGCAAAGAAACCTGGACCTCCTAGCATCTTATTTAAGTCAGCCAGCGTACATAACGATTTTTGTAGTTGGTACTTAAATACATAATGTAATAAATAAGACTGAATAAGTATGGCCTTTTTGTACCTTCTTAAGTAAGCAGCCTTATCTCTCATGAAATCTATGTCACAAGCTCGTAAGGAAGATTCATTATATCACATGAGGCACATCACTACGTAAGTAAATTATGTCACAATCTCATCATAATTGGTGCCCTTATGGATATGAATTAGCTAGACAATAGGAGACTTCTTGTTATAATTATTATAATCATAATTCATAGCCACTTCATTGTTTGATCATTATTTTCGAGCACTCAGCAAATTGTCTAGTGGAATAAAGGAGTTTATTATGATAACCATCTCCTTTCTCTAACGGATGGACGGACCAGACCGAAACAAAATATAAATTTTATTGGAAAGAAACAAAATAAAAGTCAAAGGTGGAACTTATAAGGTAAGCGTTCACTTATCGGTATCGTAAGTATCGGACCAAACGGATATTCGTAAACGTATGGAGAAGCGGCGTCGGCTATGCTGATGAAGTAGACGCACTTGTGTGAATTTCTATGCAAGGAATACTGAATGCGATGCGTCCGTTGTGTACGATGCTGAATGATGGACGCTTACCTGAAAGAGGCAAAAAATATGGTGACATGATTTTAACATAACATAAATTACATAAGCATTTATATTCCATGTATATAATTAATAGATATACTTTTACAGTCTATTTGTATGGCGATTAGCCAGTGAACCTCCACTTGTTTGTGTTTTAATTTCTAAATTAAATTATAATTATGTCACTGAAACCAAAACGAATCTAGGATTGAATTATATTTATAATATACATAATGCATCATAACGGTACCTAATGTACTTTAAATAATTATAACAGGCGTTTAAATGAACTGATAATAATCTGAGAACGAAAGGTCATACACACAATAGTTTTTTTTTTACAATAATTGATGCCTAAATAACTAAGATTGTTATTTTTATTATTTTGACCTCATAGTCGTGAATGTACTGTTTTAATTTAACCTCGACTGGGTTAAATTCTGACGTCACACGATACAGATTGTTATAAAATCCTTAAGAAATCTATGTAAAAGTATTCCAGGGTATTGCAAAAAGAAGCCGAAAGGGGGTGACTCTGGGCGTAATTTTGATTAAGCATTTTGATCTTCGAGAAAAAATACAGGTAGTAACTTGGTTGGTTACATTACTTTTTATTATTGTTTTTTTTTACAAATTTTTAAATTATGTAGAGCAAAAGTGGTTGAGACTGACCCTATGACCATCCTCCACCTGAGACCACCCTCTTTCGGCTTACTACCACTTTTGATTTTCAAGAACAGGTATTATTTTATACCTGATCTAAGACATAGATGTTGTGTCTAAACTATAAGATACTAAATTACCTCCCAATTACTCATCTTCTTAGTAAATTCCCAGGTTATTTTAACTATGCAAGACAATCTATGATAAATCTGCACTTTTAATTCACACGTGGGACATTTAAATAACCTATTGAATTTATTTTCAGATGGGTTATAGATAGGTAGTGATTGGTAATTGGTATAGGTAGTCTATTCTAGACCTATAGATTTTACCACATTTATAATTCAAGGATGATAAAATCGACAAGTGACTGTCACACAAGTTCTTACAACATTTATGTGAGACTTATGTGAGATAATTTCTTTAAGAAATTAATATTCTTTTCAGGAAATCAAACACTAGTTTTTCTTTACCTGTGTTTGGTTCTGCCGCTCATCATTTACATAAATCGTTGCTTAAACCATCTATTGTTTTGTCAAGTAACTAAGCATTCTCTCGTGGTAAATTTACCTTTTACAACGTCTCGTTAATTATTCATTTTACATCATACGTAATAATTTAATAACGTTTAAATTCTGTTCTGAATGGCTTGACGGTTTGCTTTGACTAAAATTTTCATTGTAAGATGGTATCTCGCGATAATAAAGTTAAACAATTAGTTGTATAATAATTCTTGGGCTTTGTCTCGGTGGTAACATGATTCATATCAGCAGTTTTGCTTTCGTTTTTGGCTAATCTTTCTGTAACGTGAATTAATCTTTAGTTTTATAGAACACCAGGAATACCACTTTCAATACCATCATTGATTTCATCGATCGCAGTAATCTATTCGGGTCCCTCTCACCTCTCACTCCAATCCATTCCGTGCGTAGAAACAGAAACACACTATTGAAACGCCATGCATCCCGATGAGTCATGATAATCCCACCAATCACAACATGTCATTCCTTCCTACCTACCAAGTTGTGAGAATTAGGGTCTGTTCCACAATGTCTGGTTAGTGGCTACCTGACGGATAAAATACATGCTGTCACTTTCTGTTATTATTTTTTAGACAGTGACAGCATGTATTTTATCCGACAGGTAGCGACTAACCAGACATTGTGGAACAGGGGCTTAACCTAATTAAAATAGAAATTCGGGCAACTTTTGTGCTTAATTATCATTCGTATACTAGTGTTTATAACAATATGTCAATCTATATCAACCTATAATCATCCATTGCTGGACAAACTGGTCATAGCCCCCCAAAGAGCGCCACAACACTCTGCCCTCGGCCTTCTTTATTCATCCATTACTGGCTATTGAATACTAGCCTAAACTTTCCAGTTTCTGCTCTTTATCAATAACCGTCTTCCATCCTAAATCACACTTTATCAAACAACCTCCTTTATCCCCAGGACAAGCAGCGCCCTCCAATCTACAACCCGGAGGACTACGCGACGTCTCTCCGCAAGTGGGGCAAGAAGTCGGGCGCGGCCGGCCTGTACGATGCGGAGCCGCAGGACAAGGCAAGGACCCTGCCCACTCCCGGGAGCAAGGACTACAGGTATGATGGTGACGATATATTAAATCTAGATATGCAGGCCTTCTCACGATGTTTTCCTTCATCGTGAGAACGATGGTTTACATTGTACTTAAATTCCAAAGAACTCATTGGTACATGTCAGCGCCGGGATTCGAACCTGCATCTCTTGCGTGAGAAGAGGGCGCTTACCCGACTGAGCTACCACCGCTCCAATGGTAATATTGATGGTCCGTAGGCCAGACCGCGCCGGTCCGAATCGAAGGACGAGAAAACGGTGAGGATGTGGCCTGCGGTTTGGTTGGCGGGCTGGCTGGCTTGTCATCAAGGAAAATAAACTTTCTTTACCAGACATAGGGGAACGTCAACCACATGCATCCACACCTACATGCGTGCGATCCGATGTCTACACAGGTCGTGTGACCTCATTTGTATGTATTTATTTTCGGGGTTTTCTTAGGGTAAGAAGGACCGCACCTGGATGCAAGGCCCACACACTATCTCCTATTGAATACTTATTTACCCCCTAATTTTCCCCTCCATGGTTGCAGGAACCCGTGCCTGGAGATGGGCGAGGAGATGAGCCTGCGGCAGTTCGGCTCCCCCAGCGAGCTGCTCACCAAGCTGCGGGCTGACCTGCGCCTCTCCTTCCCCAGGTATTATACCTTGCTAATTTACTTTATTTATGGCCCAAAAAAAATACATCACACTAACATAAATTAAAACGGTGCAAAAGGCGGCCTTACTTATTGCTTATAGCAGTCTCAATCAGACAATCTTACGATGGAATCTTCTTTAATCAGACATGGCTACTCCAATATACGCCCTCAGTTTAAAAGGTTTTACTAAGGCCAAAACTATACTAAGTACACATAGAAATAAGTTACTAGGGAAAAAAAACCTTCAAGTTACGGCCCTTCGGTTCTATCTGGCTGTTCTATCCACACTGAAGTCATATTCATCCCAGAGCTGGTAGGGCCTAGCTTTTTGTGGCGGCTAGAAATAAAAAAACGTTCACTGGCATATTTCTTAAGAAATAGGTAATATGATCACAGCATGTATTAGTGAAGCCGACATAGTAATACAGTTACTAAAGTTAAAGAATATTGTTTAGTAATTAACATAAATACCGCATCATCCTTACATAGTTTCACAGAAAAGATAAAAACGCCATTATTCTCAAAGGCTAACATTATTAAACCTTTATCCCTATATTAAGTTTACCTTTAAAATAGAGCTTTTATATCGCTAAGCCGATTTTAATATAGGCTTACGGGTTCTTTACGAGCTTTTAATGTCCAAGTCTATACCATTCTTATCTCTTTTACAGGTTTTTATTTAAAATGGTAGCAAAGTCGCTTCACAAAAGCTTCGATAACATCGATAAAACTTCTTTATAATATAAATTCTCAGCTACTAAAATACAATGTTGAGGTACACTCGGCATCCTTGGCATATAACGAATATTAAAATAGTGAAAGAAAATATCAAACTTAATAAGACTTTGAATATGCATATCTACAAATTAATTACTTATACAGCGTGAAGTTTTGTCAGTGACGTCCCCGTACTCATCATAATATGTAATTATTATTATTTCCACCCTGTATCTTTCAAACACAGTAATGAAAATTGGTTTTAGTATCAACAATAGAAACAAGAAGTGTCACAGTAACTCTTCACTCAAACTAAAATCATTATTTCTGATTGTAATGTTAGTTAGTTCTTCATTTATATTTACCTTCTGTTGTGGCCATGACAGTAGCGGTTTTTATAAGCTTACAAAAAGTACAGTCAGTTGATAAACTGCCTCCGATTATCACATGATAGGCAGAGCAGTTGCACCAAATACATTATACTCTACACCAAATGACCCTCTCCATCTTTAAATCTCTGTAATTTTTGAATACCTACTTAGTAATTAATATTGAACGGGCAAAAATTAGCCATAAAAGAACCTTATAAGTACTCGGCACATCATACTATTCTATTCTCTGTGGGGGTGTAAGTACCTGCACCTGGCTCTCTCGAGTGGAACCTTTGTGCATATCCCCAAGGTCTAAACTGCCTTCTGGTCTAAGCTTGGACCATTTCCCACCACGCTGATCCACTGCGGGTTGGTCGGTTCACATATCTAGATGTGCTAAATCTAGATATGCAGGTTTCCTCACGATGTTTTCCTTCTCCGTAAGAGCGATGGTATACATTGTACTTAAGTTAAAATAACTCATTGGTACATGTCAGCGCCGGGATCGAACCCGCATCTCTTGCGTGAGAAGCGGGCGCTTACCCGACTGAGCTACCACCGCTCTTCACATCATACTTCTATAAGTAGTTTTTGGGATTTAAATAAAAATCAGATTATAACTTTAAGGTTTTTAAGTTTCAGTTAGGCAGGTTTTTAGTAAATCGCTGGTTTCCGAGCCGCATTGCAGAAAAGTTTATTTTTCAAATTGCCGGGAGGTTCCCGTGAAGTCCTGTCGTAATGGCGCAGTAGCAATTTTTTATGTCCTCAAATTACATGGCACACGTTTTCTCATTCCAAATGAGATTATTTCGCTGAAATTATTTCTTTGCTTGAGTTAATTTGTGGGAAGAACAGGAGAGGCTGTCTTTCGTAGTACCTAATATAAATTTAATGCTGTTCTTAACTATATTTTATGTGGAGTTTCTTAGTAGGTATATTTATATTGCTAGCATAGAATCTAAATCGGATGCTTAGCATATATCTTAACTTATCAACGTATTGCATGTTTTAACCAATAACGTCCCTGTAACCCCTTGGTAAACCAGACACAATAGATTTTTAAATGTCTCTGATTCCTCGGGATGTAAGGGTTTAAATTTAATTGGTCTGGTACTAGCTTATTTATGTTTACAGATCCTATAATCATCACGTTTCTTGTTTCCAGTTTCATCCAAGAGTTCGCGGGCGAGCCGCTAGATGGCGTGACGCTGCTGCTGGAACTCCTGCGCAACGTGCAGCTCAGCCAATCAGGGGACGGCGCGAAGGGGCCGCCGCTCGTGCGCAGGAGACCCTTGCTGGATGAGCTGGCTTGTCTGTAAGTATAGTCGTTTTGTTGTTGTAATTATATAATATAGTCTTTCACTTCACCACTTCCGCCAGATCCAAGATTTTGGTTAGGAATATCATGTATAAAATAATAAGTAGCAGGTACTCCACTGTACGACATGGGTTTTCTCCTAGACTGGAGAGCTTTTGACATAATCTCCTCGCTTGGTAAGATCAATAACACCCAGTTTGTAATATACACTTGCGAGAGTCAGGAGCAAGGAAAAAAATCCGGCGACATATGGAAACGTCAATAGCAGGTGATCTGGAGGTTTCTGGTCAGTGTACAATCGGGAGGCGACCACTATAGAAAGATCTCCACAGGAATTCGCTGTGTAAACCTCAGATTTTTTGTACCCTAATAGATATTTCTACTAACTTTACTTTTCCTATATTTCCAGGCAATGCCTCTGGAGCTGCTGCAGCCGCTACCCGGAGTGCGTGCGGCGCGTGGCGGCGGGCCCGCACGGCGCCTACACGCTCACCGTCACCATCATGTCCTCCGTCAACAAGTGCCGCGTGCTGGGGCTGCAGGTCAGATTGACACTTCAAATTTCATTAAAGCCCTTTATCACAATGTCTGGTTAGTAGCTACCAGTGAGATAAAAGACATGCTGTCACTCTGTTTTATTATTTTTAGCACTGGAAGAAGTTTCAGTATTTAAATACTTAGGCAGTCGGTTAAGGAATGATAACACCCTTGCACCTGAGATACCAGCCCGAATAGCAGGTGCTGCAAATGCCTTCGGAAAACTAAAATCACGCGTCTGGAACTCACGTGACCTGAAACTTCAGACTAAGTTACTAGTATACAAGGCCATAATACTGCCTATCTTATTGTACGCCGCCGAGACGTGGTGCTGTTACAAAGCAGACATCAAGCAGCTTGACACCTTCCACCTTAAGTGTTTAAGATCCATTCTGCGAATTAAATGGCAGGATCGTATACCGAACACTGAAGTCCTACGTCGATCCAAACTGTCTGGAGTTGAGTCTCTCATTGCAAAGCAACAATTAAGATGGAGCGGACACGTTTTACGCATGGACGATAGTAGATTGCCAAAGGCAGTTTTCTACTCCGAACTCTCGTGCGGGAAGCGCAAGCAGGGTGGACAATATCTGCGCTACAAAGACGTACTTAAACGTAATCTTGTGGCTTGCAACATTCCGACAAAGAGTTGGGAGGAGCGCGCGCGTAGTAGACCAGAATGGCGTCATACCGTCCACACAAATGTGGACCGTTTCGAACAGAAGCGTCTGGAAGACCTTGATGCAAAACGCCAGGCACGGAAAACCAGACCGAAGCCCTCCTACAACTACACGTACAACTCGTCTGGCCAACTGTACTGTACGCCTTGTAGTCGTGTTTTCAAGACGAAGTTTGGCTTTGCAAGTCACATCAGAGCCCACCAAAACAACAACCCGGATTGAACATACAGGAGTCGCCGTCGCCGGATACGGTGTGGAGGACATGAATGAATTATTATTTTTAAGACAGTGACAGCATTTATTTTATCCCACAGATAGCCACTAACCAGACATTGTGAAACAGGCCCTTCTTCTTCTTATCGTGTCGACGACAAACCAACAAAGTCGCTAAATAATACATGCCCAGAACTGGGCCTAATAATATGAAGCGCCATAGTCCAGCTAGTCTCAGTAATCGGAACCACTAGCAAGATACTTCAAGTGGGCGCTGCAGCAATCGTTAAGCCTAGGCAGAGGGGGCAGCTTGAAAACATAACACCACACTTTCAGAACAAGCTTGCTTTTGTTGGGGTCCACCAACCCGCACTAGGCCCGCGTGGTGGACTAGGCCTGAAACCCTTCCTTCAACCGTCTCGTGCCCCAGCAGTGGGGACGTGATGGGTTGTGATGATTATACAGGGTGTTAACTAGAATGCGTTTGAGCGGGAAATGGGAGTTAGTATTAGTCTAACCAAGCACGTTTCTAAGAAAAAAAACATCAGTATCTCGAATATTTATGTTTAAAGTCTAAAGTAAAGTGGAAAGTTTTACCTTAATCAAAAACATGGTCACCCTACACAAACACATAACCAATGAGACATTCGATTGCAAGAGAACACACACTGTAAATTTGTTATCAACTTCACTTTTCATAATTTATTTGATGTAACTATGATTGTAATTAATTAACATTTACCTTTCCAGTCCCATCTACCCTGTATTGTACACCTACTTACCAATGTAATTGTTTTAATTTCAGCTGCTGACAAAGGCGTGCTACCCGCCAGCCAACGGGCACGCCGCGGTGTCGGAGGCGCTGTCCACGCTGCGGCTGAGATACGGCGAGCCTGTCAGATTCAGGTCTGTGATTTGTTGACTTGTGTTGAGTTGTTTAGTTACTCACAAAGTTGTTGAGCGCTAACGGCGTCGGTAACGCGGCCACGTAGCCCGCAGAGCCGACGACCGCTGGAGTACAAAGGTTCTGGAGTGGAGATCCCGTGTCGGCAAACGGCGTGTCGGTCGCCCCCCAACCCGTTGGTCTGATGATCTGCGGAAGGTAGCGGGAAGCCGCTGGATGCAGATGGCGGGTGACCGTTTGGGGTGGCGATCGTTAGGAGAGGCCTATGTCCAACAGTGGACTACAGAAAGCTGAGAGATAGAGAGAGTTGAGCGCTAATGCCACACCGTGCGCGTTAGCCTAGCCTATGCGAAGCGTATGGGACGCAAGACAAGCAGCTGAACACAGAACAGATACGCTCTTGGACTATGTCTGCCTTATCTGCATTACAAAATCTGCTACGGCGTCCCATACGCCTTGCTAGACTTCTGACTGTGCTATGTTTGGATGGATATTTACACGCCCGTTTTCCTCAATTCCCCTGGCAGGTTCCTGGTAGGCATGCTGCAGAGCGCGGGCGGGTCCGGGGAGCTGCAGGCGGCGGGGCTGGCCTTCATCAACGCGCTGCTGGTGAGCGCGCCGTCGCCGCAGCGCCGCCTCTACATCCAGGCCGAGCTGGAGCAGGCTGGGATAGATATTGTCACGCTGAAGAAGGTTGGTTAAGGGAGATTGGTGTGAAGCTCAATTAATGTTAAAGTTTTCAAAATAAAGTAGGTATCTAATCAAGTACATAGTACAGTACATATTTGATTGGAGGGTCAGAGAGGTAACTGTCGAAAAAGTACCTGTAGAATTTAGTTAAGACGGTCTTGAAATATTGATGCTTCAGAAGCGCTTCGAATGTCTTTTGTATGGCTTACTTTACATTTATAGGTACACCTATGTACCATGTGATGATACTCTAAGTAAAGGATCCCTTATACTTTATTCGTCTGGTCTGGCCATTTATTTTTAATTTACGTAACCTAAACATAGCACCAGTGTCTAACGTATGCTCTTAGAAACTGAATCTTACAGAAATTGTTTTTTATTATGTCCTACAGATGGTCTCCAAACTGCCAAACACGACGAGCCAGGTGATGAAAGAGATAGAGAACTATGAGAAGCAGCTGATCGACATCGACACGCTGAGCGAGAAGGCAAACGAAGCCGTGAAAGAGAAGGACGATCTGAGAAACAAACTGGAACTACTTGAGAAGAGAGTTAAGGTGGGTATTCCAGTATATTTTGAACTCAGATTGAATCAGCTATCATCGTCGATATAAAATTTTCCTCATAAATGAAGAGCAAGTTGTTTAAAACTGTCGCTTTCTTACAGATACTCCAAGAAGAAAAGGGCATCCTGCTATCCTTGGAGAAATGTCTCAAAGAGAAATGCTGTGAGCTCCAGGAAGAGGTGTCCACGTTGAGGTCCGAACATGGAAACTCCAACCGCAAGAAGTCATTCTGTGTCAAGAAGAAAAACTCAGTGCGGTTAAATAGAGGTACGTATCCTAAATACAGCTCCCTTTTGATAGCCAGCATCGGCCTGTTAACTGACTGAAAGTTCTTCAATTAACAAATAATCTTATTCTTCAGATGAGTCATCTCCCCCAGAGGATGAAGGAATAAGCTCCTCAGAAAGATCGCTGAGTCCAGAAGGTGACATGCAAAGAGAGTCCATGGTATACGAAGTCTTCAACGTCAAAAACGAAACATACGATTTAATGCGAAACAAGAGAACTCTACACAAGAAACTTGACAGAAACAATGACTACAAGAAATCATCTGACGAAGAAGAAGAAACCACTATCGATGACGTCATACAAGAATTACGAAACATCGTCAACGATGCGGAGTCTGAACATTACGACAAAGAAAAGAATGGCTTTCACGATGATAAATCATCCAGGTGCAATCAAACGTCAGAAACTAACGTTTCTGTTAATGTTATGGAATGCAAGAAGCATAGAAACCTCGAAAAAGAAGACTCGATAACAAGCACTCGTCATAGCATTCACATTGCTGATAGCACGGAGTATCTGAACGAAGTAAGAGATGAGGATGATGACGAAACAGAGATTGTTCCGAGCAAGATTCTTCCTCATCCACCGAGAAAGTCCAAGAGCCTGATTCATTTATTCCCACCGGTAGACCAGGGGTTGGTATACAACAAGCCTCCTGATATATACGATGAAAACTTTTACTCCAGTGATGAGGGCTCCGATTCCCTGCTGAGTTCATCCAGATGTCGTAATGAGGTGACCAAAAAACCTTCAGTGTCCAGTTTTGATTTTCAGGAATGTCGCGCCATTTTCAACTCTTTGGCTGAAGGCACTAAAAGAGAAGATAACGAACTGAGACAATCGAGAACGCGCTCGAGGGAAGAGTGTCGGAGGAACTCAATCAAACGAAGCGAGTCATTCCAGGCTTCGGAAAAGGGTTCAAGGCAACGCGAATATATCGACAGCTTGTTCTACAACGATAGTCACAACTCGATGATCGAAGCCTCCAAAAGCCCATTACAAAGATCTGGATCCAAAAACAGTCGCGTAGACGAAATCGTTAGTCTGATTGAGTCAAAAAAACTTACAAAAAGCTTGGATCGTATCGATGAAGGTCTGAATTCCATGGTCGACATTGTGATGATGGCCGAGCCCAAGAAATCCGGTTGGCCCTACAGATCCTCGTCCAGGACTAACAGCGACAATGGGAAAGAGACGCCATTAATTGCTATCACCAAGTCAACGAGCAGACAAAACAATTACCATCACATGAGGTACGACTCCAGGTCCAGCAAGGACCGTGGCTCGCCGAACAAGGCCGAGTCTCCCCAAAAGTTCTACTTGCCGAACTCGAAGCGTAGCTCCGGATCATTCGAGAATCAAACTGGATCTTCGTACAATAACACTTCGTTTCTGGTGAAGAGGGGGCACACCAACGCTGGGTTCTACTCGGGTACTCCGATCATGCGGGACGCGCCTGCCAGTATGACCAGCCTCGTGATGAACGGCACCCACAGCCACGGGGACCTCAAGAGGACCCTCTCACCCATCGGAGGACAAAAGAACAACTTCATGGGCATCCCGAAAGTAACTGATATGCCGTCAGGGTTATACTGATCATTCTTCAAGTAATAGTTAATTTAAAACCAACGACTAATTTAAGAATTTGTACCTTAAAATAATAACTATGACTAGTGCAATATTCTGATAAGATAACGAGTTAGATGGTTGTTTGTTAGTGTTATTTCTGTGTATATTCCACTAATGTTAAGAGGTTTCAACTGTCTATATAATATACCAATTAGTAGTTTTTGAGATCATATTAAGTATATCTTAGTAATTTTGTAATCAGGCAAAATTTGCTTAAGATGACCATAATTTTTGGTATAAATCTTTTAAGCGATTTATATAATATTTGTATCTAACATCTAAGCGTATTGAAATACATGTGAGGTTCGTACGTTAAAAATAGATCTAAAAATACATAATTTCTGTACGGATATTACTTACTTTTTAATTTATTTTATAGTCTCGTTAATTTTAGCTACATAAGTTTATGTATATTTCACTTTATCACTCTTTCGTATCTAAGTATTCTACCTATATATTTTTTATTTCCCGGCATGTCTTTTTCATATTTTCTGTAAATAATAGATAAATATACCTACCTACTTGCTTACTTATAGGTAACTACATTTTAATCTATTTTTAAATAAAGCATGTTATAGACAATACCATTCTGGTTTAATTATTTGTAATTACCTTGTAGTTACCTACCACTAGTTTTTTTTACCAACTTTCGGAAAGACGAGGAGGTTCTCAATTCGTCTATACGTATTTGTATAGTTGGTGCCATGCTTTTTGCATGCCATGGTTACATTTATCCCCAACAATTTCAAAAAAGCTTATATACCTAGAGTTGATTATAAATAGAGGTGAGTAGGTATTATATGACTGACTTTTGTGGGGCGTCCTCCATTGCATTGCCATTGGCTGGATGAAGGACAGCCTAGGAAATGTGGTTCTGCTCTTGACAGAGACCTATGTCCAGCAGTAAAAGATGATGGGCAGATGTTGTTGTGTTTGTATTTATTAATTAATATTACACTCACGGGCAATGAAAAGGTTCCAACCACAAAATTCCGACATAAAACAACCCCAATTTTTTCAAACATTTAACTGAAAGTTTTAACAAAATATTACCGTGTTTTGTTGGTTATATCCTGATGCTCCGTTAAATGTACTATAATGTTGCAGAAGGCGTCATTATTTGTTGATTTTCTCAGTGGAACCTTTTCATTGCCCGTGAGTGTATATTAGGTTAATGTGAATTATATACTTCAGAATCGGGGCATAGACATAAGCCTAAGTACCCAGTAGGCAAACTGTTCGCAGCCGACTGAATTAGCAACATCTCGGTTTAATAGCTAATTTTGCGTTACGTTAACTCTGCAACAACAGTTCGCCTACTTGGCCGCCCAAAGTTATTTTATTTGCATCTAAAACTTTTGGGTTGATCACCGTGCACCGGTAGGTATAATTTTAATAAACGTAGGTTATGAGGCAAATTAAGTGAACCGGTTCAGCAAAATCTATTTTTGAAAATATTTTTGCAAGTAGGTACCTCCGTACAAATTACATTTTTTACGAAAAGATTGTGAAGGGCACCCAAGGTTGGGCGAGGGTCGTCTTGTGCCAACTTTAATGATATTTTTAGAAACGATAAGTATCATTAATTATTAAATTAAGTACATGAAGTACCTACCCAAAAGTATATTTTATACAGAGTGTTAAAAAAAGTAAAAGTAATAAAGTAGGAAAGAGTGAGACAGGCTGTCGTGTCATTCTGAAAAACACTGTATTCGCGAAAAAAAAACGTAGGTACTTCTCCAATAGCCTTTGTTGGTCAAACTCGGGTCAAGAGACTTTTTTACTATGGGGAGTATAAAAAGATTTAGGTATTTTGACGAAGCTTTTTAATATAAAGTTTACTTAATAATATAGAAACGTTAATTAATAATAAAAAGAGAAAATAATACAGAAAATGATTGTTCTGAAGAATAACGCGCTGAGTCTTCCGCTTTCGGCTTGATACTTATAGCTACTTACCTACCACTTTTGCAACAGCCTGTAAGTATGTGTTTCGCAAAGTTTTAAAAAAAGCCAAAAATATTTTGCTAGATTGGGTGAAGAATGGCCCTGTAAGTCATGGTCCAAACAAAACAAGGTGGTAAGTGATATCTTTCCCTGTACCGACAGCAAAAAAATATGTGCTCCCTTTTGTCAAAAAAGTGCCTCTTACCCATATTATATATATATATTGGCTCATTCATCATAATCATTACAAATCTTCTAATAACTGAAAGAAAATACGTAGGTATATTTTCTGAAAAACTAAAACTGAATTTAGTACCTAACTCTTGCTACGGTATAGGTATGGGCTATATGAATTAGTTTTGGTAACTAATTACTTCAGATCATCTGACGAAGACGTTGCGACGTTATATGTAATGTATCACAGGCTCTGCTTTTTAAGTCGGGGGTCCGTGTTAGATGTCCCTAGATATTGTAATTTATTATCAGTACTTATATCCTTCAGAAGAACCGGAGTCTTCCTTCACCACAATGATACTAGAATTAACTCTAGATAGAATATGGACTCATTGCCGGTTGCGGTAGAACCCGGAATATTATTCACAGGTTTCCAACAATTGAACAGATTTTTTTAGGTACTTAAGTATTTATCCGCAACAAGTTAAGTACTACATCATTTATTACGGACCCAAAAAAGTCTAGACTTCCCATTGGGCCGTTTTTGCTTACATCACAGTAATGAAGATTAAATCAGGTATTAACAAAGAAAAATGTGGCTGCAGCGAAGTTAATAAATGCATCGAGGTCCAACATTCGCGTGTTCTGCGCAGTTGGTCAATGAAAACATGACTAGTTTTAATTTTAGCTCGCTTAAAATCCACCTTTTTATATTCCCACTTGGTGTTCGACAAGTTTACGGCAATTCAGTTCAAATCGTAACCGTGACATCGCCAGTAGTGGCCAGTACCGCCACACGCTGCGGATTTAAACCAGTTCACTACTCAATTGCGTGAAATATGAAGTGCCCGATATTTATTTTACTTATTGTTCTTGCGATACATGATAAAATCAACGCTTTCGACCACAAAAAAAGGCTCGTACATATCAAAGTAAAAGAAAATATACAACTGAAGAAACAGCTACAATACCATCCGGACATACTCCTGAATTTCACAGAACGCCTGCAAAAGTATGGATACCCTTCAGACGTGCACACAACTGTCACTGAAGACGGGTATATTCTGAAAGTGTTTCGTATACTCAAGCGGCCTCACTGCGAGACGACGAAGAAGCCCCCTGTCCTACTTCATCACGGGCTGTTTGTGAACTCCATCTCGTACACAGATGCTGGTCCGAAGGTGGGCCTGGCGTACCTGCTGGCCGACGCCTGCTTCGACGTCTGGTGCAGCAACTCGAGAGGCACCGAGTTCTCCCGAAACCACACCAAGTTGGACCCCGACAAAGATCCCGAGTTCTGGCAGTTCTCCTTCCACGAAATTGGACTCTACGATCTCAGCGCCTTCATAGATTATATCATTAAAGAGACCGGCAGCCCTAAAGTGAACTATGTGAGCCACTCGCAAGCCGTGCCGCAGTACATGGCACTGGCGTCATTGAAACCTGAAGTCATGGATAAAGTAGGGCTGCTAGTGGCCATGGCGCCGGCAGTGTTCGTGGAGCACTCCAGAAGCCCAGTGCTGACAACCCTGGCGAAGCATTTCGAGCAATTCGTGTTGAACTTGTTCAATACGCTGAGGATTCAAGAGATATTGTACACCAAATCGCCGGTCAATGAGGTGCTGCAGTTCATGTGCAGGAAGAAGTTTGCGCAACGAGCGTGCATCGAGCTGCTCGAGACATTCTTCGACGGAAGACACAGGAACTCGGTCACACAGGAGACCTTCGAGATAATATTCGGCCACACCCCCGACGGGGTCAGTCTGAAAAACCTCGTGCATTTCTCACAGCTGCTGAACTCCAGAAAGTTCCAGCAGTATGACTATGGGGAAAAGAGGAATATGAAAACTTACGGGGCTAAAAAACCTCCGGAATATGAATTGAAGAAGGTAACAACTCCTACACTGTTGATTTACGGTGAAAACGACCACCTAGTGAACGCCAGTGATGTGAGAAAGTTAGGTAGAACTTTGCCGAATGTGGTAAAGCTGTACCGAATTGAAGACACTAAGTGGAATCATCTGGACTATTTATGGAGCATTCACATTCCAAAGTTACTTTTGCCTGAAATTGTTGAGTGGTTGAATAAATATTCCATTTAAATGTTCATCTATGGTTTTTGTGTTCGCTTGTCTGATCGTTAACTATGTAGTGCCAATTACCTTCTTCTCCGTCTGAGTAGGATATACATACTTGGCGAAATACACTCCAATAAATATTAATTTTTTGTTCACAATAACACCTCTATTTTTAGGGGGGGGGTGCTAAATATAGGACACCATTACATAACTTATCCTAACTTAAGTATGGGTACAAAATGCGGTCATTTTGTACCCTACCTACGATTAAAAGCGTATTTCTTCCAGACAAACATTTGGGGAGAAGGATATGATGCGATCCACATGCGATCAAATAGACTTATGTTTAATATTTACAAAAATATTAAGTAACTAGGTTTTATTAATATAGGAATAAGTTCATGAATACCTAGGGTTAATTGGACGTAGTTACGCAGAAAGGACTCAACCCACACAAACCTAGTTCTGAGATATAGACGTTTAAAGTTCTAATCGGTATTCTTCAGCAATGAAAAGCATCTTATATGTGGAAATTATCTTCAATTATGCATATTTATTGTTATTTTACTATTGCAAATCATGGTGTAGCTATAACGAATATTTGTTGAGTTATTAATGAAAATATGCACTTGGATCGTTTCTCCTAAATTGCTTTTTCTATGCAAGCAGGGAAATTCAACGTTTCGCAGAAAGGATCCAACCAAATATTTATTTTTATAAAATATTTTTTAAAATAACAATATGGTTTTTAAAGTAAAATATTTATATTGTAGACACAAGACATTACTTTTTTACACAAAATAAAAATTATATATAAAAATTAAACCTATTATTAAATAATTTATATTGAAATGTAATCGGAAACAAAATTTCACATATATATAAAAATCTAACCGGAACTGTATTCCCAAGCGCAAAACTCTGGATCAACTTAACCGATTTTGATATTTTTTTTACAAAATAGAAGCCTACGTTTTTAGTGAGTATCTACGACCCGTTTGTATCACATAATTTTCAGTATAAAGCATTTTGACGGAAAGCAAACCTCATGGAAAAAAGTTGGGCATGAATAAAATTCTAACCGGAAATGTGTTCCCAAGCGCAAAACTCTGGATAAACTTAACCGATTTTGATATTTTTTTTACAAAATAGAAGCCTACGTTTTTAGTGAGTATCTACGACCCGTTTGTATCCCATAATTTTCAGGATAAAGCATTTTGACGGAGAACAAACCTCATAGAAAAAAGTTGGGCATGAATAAAAATCTAACCGGAAATGTGTTCCCAAGAGCAAAACTCTGGATCAACTTAACCGATTTTGATATATTTTTTTACGAAATGGAAGCCCACTTTTTTATTAAGTGTCTACGACCCGTATTTATCCCATAATTTTCAGGATAAAGCAATATGCACATAAGCAAACCTCAAAGGATAAAGTTAGACATAAATAAAATTCTGTTTTACTCTAACTTCACTTCATCATCCTCGGTATATTGCAACTATCCTCTTTTTATGCCTCCGTAGGATATCCGTCGTTCCCTGTGCTTACCATACGATCGCTGAAAAGTGGAATTTCTGCGATCGTATGGTCCGTATCACTTCGACTTTACTTTGCGGTTGGATATTAAAATTTATGTCAAGTGCAGAATAATTATAAATCTCATAATCATTAACCATCATCACGACCCGTCACATCTCCACTGCCGGGGCATGGGTCTCCTTCCAATGAAGGAAGGGATTAGGCCTAGTCCACTACTCTGTCCCAGTGTGGGTTAGTGGACCCCAACACAAGCAAGCTTGTGCTGACAGAGTTGACGGGTAATTGGGCAACCCGACTGTCAGATGTTTTCAAGCCGCCCGAAGGTCTCTGAGTAGGCTTAACGACTGCTATCGATTTTATTATAATCATAATGATTACCATTATGCTTCTTGACATACATCAAGATCTGGATATACAAGATGCTCCTGGTTTATTGAATCTGCATCTAACTCCTCAGATGCAGACTGGTTTAGATCTTTAAAAACTTCGGCAATGTGGTCATACCATCTTACAAGTCGGTCTTCCATAGTAACAAGGAGATATCCTGGGGTTTGTTGCAAAGTTTATTTGATTCTTTCTATAGATCCTTCATGGCAGCCGCTGATTGTTTTCTCCAAGATATAGAATCAGACGAACAGCGTTGGTCCTTTTTTAAATTACGTTTGATATTTTGTTCACAAAGAAAATACTCGTACGCAACTCGTGCTTCTTTAGAATGGTAGTCTAGTTCGATGTTAAGTCTTCCTTGGAGAGTTGATCATATGCCATGTTCCTTTAGACATCCATTCTTTCTTTAAGTGTTCCTTGTGCCTTATTATTTCTTCGCAACTTTTTTAAAACATGTCTTTAATGCCAGTGCAGTTATCTTTGATTGAGGCGCGTCGCCCACACTTAGTAGGTTGATGGTATTTGTTGTGGATCTGGATACTAAGTTATCTTCTGACATCTGGGTCCTGCAGCTTATTTACAGCGATATCTTTGGCAGATCTTGTGGCCTGCTTCTGAGCTCCCGCTATCATCAAGCAGATTTTTCCAACGACTCAGTGGTGATCACTCTTGACTTTAGCAACCCTTCTTAAGTATTTCTAACATCTAGAAGTGAATGTCTTCATTTTCGAATAATCAAAATGTGGTCGATTTGGTTCCCGGTCCGACAGTCGTGTGAGAACCAAGTCACCTTGTGACATTCCTTTGGAGTTACCACCACCGAAAATTTGCCATTAACAATCCTTAGGCATCGTCGCTCGCTTATCAAATCGGGCGTAACTTGTATGAATCTGATAGATGTTTGAGAGTCGAGCGACGCTGCTTATGGATTGTTAATTGCTAATGTGACTTGCCCACACTAACATACGGTGCCGATACATGGACGATGACCAACGAAACTGTGCACCGAATCAGAGTTCCACAAAGAGCTATAGAGCGAGCCATGTTAAGTATTTCGCTTAGACGTATTCCCAACGTGGTGATCCGTCAAAAGAGGAAAGTGTTCAACGTCGGTATGCGGGTCGCCGAACTGAAATGGGAGTGGCAGGATACTTGGCTCGTGGGGGAACGGAAGGTGGAAAAATGCGGTGACAGAATAGTGGCCAAGAGACGGAACAAAAACAGTTTGAATCCTTTCTGCCAAATATCCTGCCACTCCCATTTCAGTTCGGCGACCCGCATATAAAATAAAATTTGAACTGTTTTATTAAAAACTTATATTCTATGAAACAACTCAGACAGTTTGAGTCCTTTTTGCTAAATACAAATTGACTTCTTTCAATCAATAATTATTTCGCTAAAACGACTCAAGACGGTTTGAGTCCTTTCTGCTAAATACAAATTGTCTTTTTTCAATGAATAAGTATTTCTCTAAAACGACTCAGACGGGTTGAGTCCTTTCTGCTAAATACAAATCGTCTTTTTTAAATGAATACGTATTTCTCTAAAACGACTCAGAGCGCTTGAGTCTTTTATGAAAAACTAAATTTTTCATGGTTTCATAGGAAATGCGTTTCTGTAAAAGGACTCAAACAGTTTGAGTCCTTTATGTGAAACTAAAAAATGAGTGTTTCATACAATGTGGGTTGGTCCCCCACATCAAAAAAGTATGTTGTAGTTGGTTTTTTACTGTGTTTGTTTTCTTGACAGGTAGACCCTACATTAAATAGCATGTTCTAGTATATAACTCAATTTTGACAAAGTTGTGGATTGAGGCCTTTCTGCGTAACTACGTCCAATTAGGTTATTCAAGTAACTAACTGCATATTTTATGTAACCTAATTACTTTTTAATTTTAATCTGCTCACATCATCCGAATTCAAAACATTGCATTATTATTTACAGTTTGCTGCTTGCCTTGAATCAGTTAAAGTAATCGTCCCAACCTCAGCTCTAAACCTTATAAAGAAAGACATTTATTTTTATCTTAAAAAGACTTTGTAATTTGTAAGATATCTCTGATTGTAGTAGGTAAGTTGTTAGTAATTTAGTGGTAGTAATATGTAGGTAGGTAGTTAGGTAAGTAAAACGGTCTTAGGATTTTAACAGTGCTCCCGTAATCCCGTGTAGTCCCGTAATCTACTCCTGCGTAGATGGCTGATCTCAAATGAGATTGGCCGCCGTGGTCGAAATTCGGCTAGGAGGACATCATCATCATTATTATTCCACCATCGTCTTTGCTTTCTTCTTATTTTCCTTTTTTCTTTCTCTTGCTTTAATTTATATAATAAAAATATGTCAACCCGAAAGTAATAGCTCGTCGTCCGCCGTGTTTGCCGGTTCGGAATGTTATGAGCGTTCGCCGAGCATGTGGATGGCTGTTTGTGTTCGGTGATTGTGGTTGGTGTTTGTGACTTTACTGATCACTGCTCCGCTCCCGGCAAAACGCATTGACCTTACTGATTCCGATCCTTTCTATCTAGGTAGTAAGTACTTAAACACTAAAATTTGAAACCTTGGTAATTTCAAAAATTGCACTTTTTTGATATCTGTCGTAAATGCAATTTAATAGCGATTTTTACGTGTTTACCCATAATCTGACCTAGAAACATCATGGTCAATGCTACGATAATAGATGCAGCATCTTAGCAAGGTTGCCACTGCAGATTAAAGCATGCTACTGAATAATTAAGAATAATAAAATTATGATTATGCGTTATGCACTTTTGCCTACACCTTTTGTGGTTGGAATATTAACAAGTGTAACAACAACCTACTGTAGCCAAGTCATACCAGCCTACTGTCAGCTGCTAGCCTGCCGGCCAGGCTGACGCGACAGCTACATGCCGCCGCACATAGATCGTCGTCAGCCCCTAATCGTCCACTGCTGGACCTAGGCTTTTCCTAAAGAGCGCCACTACACTAAACTGGTGTTCCTCATCATTAAGGTACCTGTATAAAGCTAAAGTTATCGGTCCAACGGACTGGGGAGTCTGGGGACGCCGCACGCCCCACGATATTTTACGCTTGCATTTTTCATTTTTTCATATCATAACAAATTGTGACATAAATAATAAAATTATGATCACCGCCATCTATGATTTAGTTCCTCGGAAAACTCATCATTCTGAGCTCGTCAGACGCACATGTATTTTTGGGGAATTGATTTGGACCCACACTGGCAATACAAAAACTAAACGTCAAAACTAAAAAACAAGCATGCTATCTCTTTCGCTCTTGAAGGAATTTCCTATCTTGTGTTTCATCTGTGAGTGACATTCTTATCAAATTCAAACTTAAATTTACACTGTGCGTTCAAAGTTCAACTTAAAGTTTTTATCAGTTTTATTTCACTTCTTGAAGTCCACTGAGAAGTAGCCAAGTATATTTAAAATGGCTTCAGTGAGTGCCCTCACCCGAGTGATCCTTGGAAAGACCGCGCTCAACGCGCGAGCGGTCGCCCCCAATGCCGGCTTCGTCAAATTCTATAGTGCAGGTAAATGCAAATAAACCTCTTTTCTAGTTTTCACTACCTACTTTTGGTTTCGTCCGAATTATATTCATGCCTGAATGTAAAAAATTGCAGCTGGGGTCCTACCTAGCGAGTGAAGTTACAAACCTAACACAAAATCTTTCTTAAGTTATTTACTAACCTAACAACATGACCAGATTGTCAACTATCATGTATAACCTGTTTCTTTATTAACCTACTGTGGTGTTCGTTAGAGAACTGTGGTTACCTACATAGCTCAGATGTGATGAATCTGCTCTGAAAAGGTACAAAGTGTAGTCATTATTTAACATGTATCATTTCCTAACCACTCAGGGCCACCAAACCCATTCATGCACCATACAACATTGATTAACACAATGTTTGAGCCTCAGTTACCTGGAATGTGATAATTATGTTAAATATGTAACTGTTAGGGGTAGACGGGGTAATCGGGGTGGTAGTAGTTGGGGTAGCCGTTGAGGGTTATCGAGTAAATACTAGCAAAAAGTGAGTATTGAAATGCAAGTCTGCCTACCCTGTTACATATTTCGAGAACCCACTTATCTATAAATATAAAATTAACAGAAGAAGTAATATCACTTCTCTTATCTGAATTAGATAAGAGTATTTGCCTCTCAGATTCGGATCAGATGTTTGTTTTACTTGGCATTTAAAGTGCTGATGTAAAACCTACACTGAAAATATACAGTACACCTGAATACACTCAATAATTTTAGGTAACCACTATAAACCTTATTGTCTATCATATCTTATTATAATAAAATATGTTACTTTTTTGTAGTTATTTTGTTTTCTTTGATTATCTGATAGAATCTTTTTCTTTTAGTCTTTGATGTCTCCGCATAATAGTTTTTGGTACCTAATGGATAGCAGAAAGCATAAACTTACCCCCCCGTTACAGTGAGAGCATACACACAGCCTACTCTACAAGAGAACAAACCATAATAGAGTTGGAGGGAGGGACTATAAGTAAAAGAGTGTAAAGGACAGTAAATTAGTCTTTTTTCTTATCAATAAATTTAAAATTATCTTAAACAATAAACAATATGGTAGTGTGTCAAATGTTTTATAATGGCAGTATAAATAATAAGATAAGTAAGTACCTAGTAAAGTATTCAAGGTTAAAGATAAAAAGTATCACTCAAATGTATGTAAGTAATTTGTGCTTAGTCATTGTCATCATCACCATCCACTTCTCCCAGCCCATTTATCCTGGTAATTGAAAATTTCGGCTTCATCAGATATAGCAACCCTATTACAGTCCACAGTGTTCCCTTAACACTGAAACCCACTATTCGTGATGGAATAGAATAGAATACAACTTTATTGACTTAAAAACAATTTACACAAATAATAATGGAATGCTCTAATATAATCCTTCAGAGTACAACCTTAACTGTACCAATTCCCCCCAGCGCCAGCCTACGAGAACATAAAGACGGAGGTGGTGGGCAGCAAGAAGAATGTGGGTCTGATCCAGCTGCACCGGCCGAAGGCTCTCAACGCGCTGTGCAAGCCTCTGTTCGTGGAGTTGGGGAAGGCTGTCGTGGACTTCGACAAGGATGACAGCATCGCCGCCATTGTTATCACAGGTTTGTATATTATCCTAGGTACTTGGTAGCTTTTAAGTGTAATCCTCACTGTCAGATTGCCCCATGAGTTCGCCGTGTATGAATAATAATAGGTTATTCAGAGAATTTTGATTTTTAGTACCTTATTCATAGAATACTACTTTTTTCACTTAACTGAACACAAACAACAATTTTATACACTGGGTATACCTCAATAGGCGGCCATATTGCTAAAATCAATCTCTTCCAGACAACCTTTGGGTGGAGAAATGACTTAACTAAGTATAGAATAGATGAGGAAGGTGTACAAATACTGTAGTAATCATTCACAGTTTTGATAATAAGTACTTTACGCTGACTGCTTATGTCTCCGATGTACTGTAAAATATAGCTTTGAATGGCCAATTCCTGCAAAAAAATATACCCCTAAAGGGCAAAAGGCGCTAATATTATACTCAAATACATAAATCTCCCCCCCCCCAGGCAGCGAGAAGGCGTTCGCGGCCGGCGCGGACATCAAGGAGATGCAGAACAACACGTACAGCTCCAACAACAAGGGCGGCTTCCTGCGCGAGTGGGAGGACATCAGCAACTGTGGGAAACCAGTTATTGCGGCGGTCAACGGGTTCGCGGTGAGTGTTGCCGATTTTAAATACATAATATATATATCCCATTATTGATCTATAACCAAGCTTCTATGGGCGGTTGACTATTGGTATTGCACAAATACACCACATACATAAAAATACAATTAAAACACAAATTGAAATTAACAGAATTTTATGTATTTGTGCCACGTCACTCGAATCCACCGTTTGGTTTCGCTTCTTCTTAACGCATTCCGTTTGAGCCTTCAACAATAGCTAAATATGGGTTCTTATAGTGATTACAAGAAGCAGAGTGGCCTAGGTATGTTCTTGAATATCAGGTAAATATCAGGTAAAGAGAGGCTACAGTGATGATGTTAAAACAAGCACTTTATTCTAACTCTTCCATCGCTATATCCCTAATTGAGTACCCCAAGTAAGGGCCTAACAATCTATTTAACCAGCCCCATCTCCACAGCTTGGCGGCGGCTGCGAGCTAGCCATGCTGTGCGACATCATCTACGCGGGTGAGAAGGCCAAGTTCGGGCAGCCCGAGATCAACATCGGCACCATCCCCGGCGCGGGCGGCACCCAGCGCCTGCCCAGATACGTGGGCAAGAGCAAGGCCATGGAGATCGTGCTGACTGGCAACTTCATTGATGCTCATGAGGCGGAGAAGATGGGTAAGGAAATCTTCATAGGAGCCTCCTCTAAAAGTAGATTTTGTTGGAAGGAAAAATTCAAATTGATATGTATTCTAGCGCCCCTCAGTGAAGAAAGTTGCATTTCCATCATAGAATAACGAGTACTAGGTACTAGTATTTGCTATTCTATGATTTCCATGTATTTTTTATGGTGATTTAAAATCATAATACTGACTTCTCACATTTTGGCAACATTGCCGCGGCAACAAGTATTTTTCATTTTATCAGTGAAAATATTATTGTAAAAGTACCTACTTAGTTCTGGTTACAAGGTTATGTGTATTGAATGACTACGACAATACAGATATTTTTCTGCTAATTATTATGTAAATTGTATTCATGTAATATTTACGTCATTTCACGCTTATCTTCATAGAGTCACTATATACTATGCTTATCTCACTGTAATATACCTATGTACTTAACCAACCATTCAATTGATAATTTCAGTAAGTATAATTTCTACCGAAAAAAGATTTGAAAATAAATTTCACGTATCGTAAGTTTTGAACTTTAACCCATAAAAAAGAAATGAATAACTCATTCATCCTTATTAAAGGTAAAACTATTTGAGTTTAATGTAAAGTACAACTCAATGTATAAACTACTTACCTACTTACTTACATTTATCGTCTTCGGGTTCCCGAGGTTCTACTGGACAAAGACTTCTGGCCTGCGGGAATCATTTTCCGACGCCGAGAGGCGAAACGGACTATTCAATCTCCTGCTATTAATAGTGCTAGAGTTTAAGATAGTTATTACACATTGAACTCAACATTATTTTTTCCCTCCCCCAGGTCTAGTCAGCAAAGTATTCCCCGTGGACAAGCTCCTCGAGGAAACCATCAAGCTCGCGGAGCGCATCGGCACGCACTCCCCCCTGATCGTGAAGCTGGCCAAGCAAGCGGTGAACCAGGCGTACGAGACCACACTCAAGTCCGGCCTGCAGTTCGAGAAGAGCATCTTCTATGGGACTTTTGCCACTGTGAGTGTGTTATGTTTTGGTTGAGATGTGGGGAAAGGATGGCTAGAGGTTACTACTGAAGTGTTATAGCAAAAGCGGGAAACTGAACTTACCTATATTATACTAAGCATATGATTTAGTTTTGTGAGTGCAACGCCATGTCTTTAGTCAGTCGTCGTCAGTAGTTGCGAGAACTCTACTGACTAATGTGGCAATGAAGTCTTGAGCGACAGTGTCTGAGCCACTTTTGACTTTATTTTATTTTATTTTATTTCAATGGAAAACTTACAGCTAAAGTTAATGGAAAAATGCTAAAAGTATGTAGTTGAAAGCCAATTACAAGTTTTCACTTATTTCAAACGGAATATTACAAAAATTAATCCTAAATGTGCTAAACACGTTACTAAACACAAAACAAAATAGATTACTACTTACAATTAATTACTTAAAAAATATATAATATAAATACTTATGCTTGCGTGTTCATAATGCAGATGCCAGTCACAATATCCAGTAAGTAAATAAATAACAGCACGCCATAATAAGTTGTCTTAAATAGAAGTACTAAACTTATTGGTTAAATAATAGCAGATTGAACGAGCATTACTACAAAAAATGTCTAAATCTAAAAAGTCTACACTAAGTGCGTTAAAAGAGCGCGAAGCTCTCAAAAGGAACGAGTTCTGCCTATAATTCGTATGAACGAGTGGAACATGCAACAGTGATTTGTGACGTAGTTGACGCTCAGGGACAAATATATCGATTTTTTCAAGTAAATCAGGACAATCAACACTATTCTGAGCTATTTTTGTGAGGAAAGTTATATCTGCTGCTTGACGCCTGATTTCAAGAGGAAGAAGATGAAATTGATTGCAGTGATACTCGTAGCTGCGCCTAGGAATTTTAAACTTATAACACAGGTATCTAACAAACTTTTTCTGGATGGACTCAATTTTAGAAATATAAACGCCATAACGTGGGTTCCACACCTGCGACGCATATTCCAAGTTGCTTCGAACAAGAGAGCAATAAATAATTTTAATAGATTTCATTAAATTGAAATTTTTACAAGAGCGTATAAGAAATCCTAGTAATTTATATGCTTTTTTTACTATTTTATCAATGTGATTGTTAAAGAGCAATTTGGAGTCCATAATTACGCCCAAATCCCTTATCTCGTTGCAGCTGGAAATAGACTGATTATTAATATTATATGTACTTGAAAACATACTGCGTTTACGTCCAAAAGATATAGAGAAGCATTTAGAGACATTGATATCCAACCTGTTCACTCTGCAGTAGGTATTAAGTTTGTTGAGATCATCCTGAAGTAGAGCAGAGTCCTCCGGACTATTAACCACTCTGAATACCTTCATATCGTCGGCAAACAAGAGGAATTGTGAGTTGTTAAAACAGACGTCAATGTCGTTAATAAAAATAATGAAAAGGAGGGGTCCCAATAACGATCCCTGTGGTACTCCAGAAGGAATGCTTTTCCAGGTTGACGTATAACCGTTTAAAAGCACCGATTGCGTCCTATTAGATATGTAAGACTTGAACCAGCGAAACAAATCACCACGAATTCCGGCTGATATAAGTTTTTTGAGCAGCATTTCGTGATCTATGCGATCAAACGCTTTGCTATAATCGGTGTAAACGGCATCGATTTGATTGCCGTTATCCATTTGTGAAGTTATAAACTCATTAAATACAATAAGGTTGGAAACTGTTGATCTTTTCTTAAGAAAACCATGTTGCTGTGAGTTGAATGTTAATTTCAGCGATGCATAAACCTGATCATACACAATTCTCTCAAATATCTTGGCAATAAGGCATAGTTTGGAAATTGGTCGATAGTTCCCAATTATATTTTTTGGGCCACTCTTATGAATCGGACTGATGAAAGCCGACTTCCATAGTGACGGCATAACGCCCTCGACTAAGGACCGTTTAAATAAAATTGATAACGGGACTGATAATGATTTAGAACAGCTGGCGAGAAATACTGCTGGAAGTTTATCTGGGCCAGCTGACTTGTAAAGGTCCAGAGACTTAAGGAGTTTACAAACCATATCACCAGATACTTCAACTGACGCGATATCAGCAAGCGGAGCTGAAGTATCTGAAGTATCAGGCTGTAGGTTATTATCGACCTGAATGGACCCAGGGTTAGATTGTAAGAACGTTGAATAAAAGTATTCCGAGAACATACTACTAATCTCGTGTCCAGACGTGGATGAAACATTTAAGTGCTTCATACACGAAGGAAACGAAAATCCCTTGCGTTTACCCTTAATAAAGGACCAAAACACTCGAGGGTTTGAAGAAATGGAACTTTCGATATGAGTCATGTAATTATTGTAACATACACCTTCGAGACGCTTAGCTCTTTCTCTTAGCAACTCAAAGGTTTGTTTATCACTTAAGTTGCCGTATTTTTTAAACTTTCTATGAAATTTCATTTTTAAATTAGTTAATCTTATGCAAAGTCAAAGTAGCGGTCTTATGTATACTTGTAGATTCTAGAAGATCCTAACACTCAATATGCCATAGTATACATACATGGAAATCCAATTGGATTATGTTTATGTATAACTAGCTGTCCCCCCCTTCGCTTCGCCTTTAAAACTTTTCCCGTGGGAATTCCGGGATAAAAAGTAGCCTATGTTCTTTCCCAGGGTCTATACCAAATTTCATTCAAATCCGTTCAGTAGTTTTGGCGTGAAAGAGTAACAGAAAGACAGACAGGCAGACACAGTTACTTTCGCATTTAAAATATTAATATAGTTAGGATGTAGGTATATTTAATATTAAGTAAAGTTGATACTTATTGCACTTTTTCATAATTACAGGAAGACCGTAAAGAAGGCATGACCGCATTTATTGAGAAGAGAGCGCCCAACTTCAAGAATGAATAGTTGTATTTCCTATGTACAATCATGTATGTATCGAGAATGGTGATTAAAAGTGTTATGTATCTTTGTATGTATAATGTAAGAGAAAATCTATGTAAATGTGTATCGAATTTACAACATATTGATATTTTATTATAGTTAAGCTACTTTATACAACGTTTACAAGTTATTAAATTTTAAATGTTTATTATTAAATTGTTTCTGTCCAAGATCTGCCATCTAAGCACATTATACTACCCGAGTTTGTGCGTAGTACACTCCGTAGTACTCTTCACTCTCAGTCCCAATGGGACGGATGATCGACACGATTGGAGAAAGCTAGTTAAATAGATGGAGTACTACTCATACGAATTAACTGTGCACCTAACTGACAAAAACCAGAAGTCATAATAACTAGCTTTGGCGTAGCCAGCGGCAGCGTGACCCCTGGTTCTTGCTGGCCAGGTGCACAGTTACAGTGAAACTATAAAGTCCTGAAATTAAATGAGGGCACTGCTATCTTTCATGTAGCAACCCTATATAGCGAAACATAACTGACTTCGATACTTGAAATTTTGCCTGTTAACTTCCTCCTATTTATGTATTTTAAAAACAACTTACCATCCACAAAAAAAGCTCTTATACAAGCTAGAAGGTGAAAATATGAAGGCTATAATAGTGAAACCAATAAATATTTATTTAGATAACGTTATTACAACTGTATAAAAAAACTGGATCTGTTGACGAAGGGCACACATAGTAAAGACATCAATTTCTCTTTTTGGACGGCCAGTTCTGTTTCTTCCAGGAGTTAGAAATATTCCATATTTTGCCCTATTTGGCACGCTGGTCCGATATAACTATAAAATAAAATAAAAACATATTTTTGAGTTACACAATGCCCCCCAAATTCACATAATGTGAATTTAGTAAGTAAACAAAAAATATATCTTCAAGTATCAAAATGTTAAGGTTTGACTCAACTCAACTGAAACCAGTAGAGCGATCCGGAAAAAACGCAGCACATTCTATTCGAAAGTGCTGTCAACCTGTCAACAACAAAATGGCGGTGTATTGCGGTGTACAGATTTGCGAAAGTTTGACAGCTATCATTCCATAGGTCATTGTCAGAATAATATTATGTACTCTGTGGTCATTCTTTTCGAAACTCATTCGAAAGGTAAAAAGTGTTCGAAAGTGCTGTCAAGTTGACAATAGTCGCACTCGCATTCGATTCTATTCGTTAGCTCGACTTTTCATGATACGGGTACAGATGAAACTTACAATCAGTGTATGTAAACAATGTTCGACTTGGGCTCTAAACCTAGGTTTATCGATAAATGAAGCGTTGGTTCTAATAAAAAATGAGTTATTACAATTTGTACAATGCTACATACCCAAACCCAGGATGTTTACGCTCGTACAGCGTGTATGACACGCTGTACGAGCGTAAACATCCTCCAAATTCGACAAAATGTGTCCAGCTTGATGTTCCGCTAAACATTGTATAAAAACTCGATAAATAACTTCACTAGCTTGACTACGAATATTTTTCTTCATCTTCCTAATTGCAACCAAGCGTAAATTGTTGCTTTTATCTAGATTATCCTTATAATTAATAAGAAAATTCAAAAAACAGCTAACCGCCTATTGACATAAACAATTGTTATGACTTTTATGTTTCTTTTCTAATGGTGCCAGGCTCCTGAAAATTTTAGTTCCTCAAACATTAATTTCAGGACTTTATAGTTTCACTGTACTTCGTACGATTCGTACGAGTAGGAGAAGTACCAGAGATTAAAAAACCGACTTTAAAAAATATAAGATCAGTTTTTGCAGCATTTACGGCAAAATCGTTAAGTTTTTTTTAGTGGCAACTTTATGCAACGTGTCATTGATGCGTCCATCAAGTGTCAACTTCAAACGTCAAAGTATATAACGCCACCTAATCAAAAAGTGACATCACCAGAATACAAACAAAGCAATTGTTTTGACTACTGAATTTGGAAGAATAATTGAGATTCGCTATTTCTTTGTCGTCATCATAGTTTTTCCTACTAACTATAATTTATTAGAGACAAACAAAATAAAACAAGTTTGCGCGTAATTTAATTGACTAATTTGCATTGTCCATGATGTCTTACAAACACAAGTAGCGGATCTTTATTGTTTGCGTATATTTTACTGCGATTGTTGTGAGAAGACACAGTTTCCATGTTTTGGGACCATGTATACAGAAATAGGCATATTATGCAGGAATTTGAAGATATTGAGGTTCACAAAACGAGTGTTTCGGTGTTCGTAGCGTTATTTTACTTAGAAATGCTGTACATATTGATCATGACGCTTTCAATTCTAAACAGATTGAATCAGAACCTCACTTCCTAATGTATTTCTAATTGAGGTAAGTTGGTATCTAATTCATATAGGTATTCTTTAAAGATAAATCATCTGTATCATGCATAATGTTGAATATAGATACCTATTTGAGGTTATACTGGACCTTGCACTCCAGTCAATACTATTTTGTTTACCATTCATTGTGACTTCATCTTTCTTAACAAGTTTAGTCTTACATATTTTGGGTGATTAATAAAACAAAGTTTTTATTTTCAGAGGTTGGAATATTCAATCAGGATGGAAATTGGAATTACTATGAGTCTCAAAATTTAGGTGTTGGGGTGGGAATAGTAATTATGTTTGTATTGGAAGCAAACTTTTTCACTGTTATTTTAAACCAATTAATATATTATTTTTAATAAAGTGTGTTCCTTATAGCATCTATAAGAAACAACTTAAAGCTTAGTTGTTTTATTGTTTATTAAATTTAAGTAAAAGAGGATTAAATTAAAACTATACAAAATTTAAATATAATGATTGTGTATTACTTAACAGACACAGAAATGGTTATCAGTTCAGCATAAATGTTCAGAAATTCCTCACTTCTATGCATTAGCAATACAAAGGCAATTTTAGGAGGTACACTGCCATAATGAATGCTCTACAGACTAGGTATATTTAACTTTAATTCAGTATATAAATAAGGACTAGATTTAACTCCATTGTTAATGATTAAACTGAAACACAACTTGGTGATTTTATTCAACTGGACTCCTTGTATGCAGGTGGCTGATTGTCATAACCCAGTTTCCTCAGGTCCTTAGATATCATAGACAAACTCATGGTGATGCTCCCATATGATTCTGTTCTTAGCACTGTAATAAAAAGCAGATGGTTATTATTAGCAGCGTTTTACCTTACCAATAAAACGCATATTAAATACTTACCTTATTCGAGGCTTAGCATTAATTGGCTAAGCCTCAAATAAGGGCAAGCTATTTAATTGTAAATTATGTATTTCATTACAAGATTCTCATCTTTACATCACTTTGTTTCCCTAAGGGAAGGTAGAATTGAAACTGTCCTAGGTTAATTAGTTTTAGAGCTATCTGTTTTAATTAATCAAATAAATTATGTAGTAAACTGTCCTAGTATACTTTCATTAGATATTTAGGTAATTCACTCAAAAATTTGCCATAGTGGCACAAAGGATAGGATCACATCCTCTCATTTCAGTGGCGGCAGGTATAAATGCAGGGTATAACATTGAATACTGTCCAATTAAGCAATATAAGCAAACATTTTACCACATACCTACATCTAAAACATAAACTTACGATAATTATCCTTTCCACTGGCCAGCATTTTGGGGTCAGCCAGCTCCGGATACTGTCCGGTGGCCCATGCCAGCCACTCTCCAAGCATGGTAGCTGCCCGCGGCCGGAGCAGAGGGGAAGTGATCTGTCTTACACCGGCAGTAGGAGGCGTCAGAGCTAATGCATAGCCTCGGAGAGAGTCGCCACTCATCATATTTTTTGCCCTTACTGTCAATATTATTTGTGGCCCTGCAATTGAAAAACGAAAGTTTTAGGACAGCTAAACCAAACTCCTTGTCATCCTCAGATTTTTCAATGGTTAGTATTAAAATAGCACCTTGAAGTAAGAGTGTTGGACTACTTACATCCAGACACATTGGTGCTACTGAACACCAGTTCTACAGGCATGTTAAAGATGACGGTCTCAGGGTTGCTTCCCGGCCGAGCCATCTGGCTGACGCCGGAGGTAAGGCCGGATTTCACCGCCCAATCTGGGCCCCATACAAATTCATATTGGACATACACTTCCTCGTCAAACACACCGGCTGGGAAGCTGGCAAACTCTATTTGGCCACTTATTGACACCAAAAAATGTGTGACTTCACTGTCTCTCATTGAAAATCCAGTTAAATCTTCTAGTAAAGAGATGCAATGTCTAATTTCTTAGCAAAAAAACTTTTTTAAATTAAATGAATCACATCGGAATGACAGCGTGGAAAATAAACAAAACAACTGCGTTGCCTTGACGACGAGGGTTACCAGAGTAAAAAAATAGTAGGTGGGTGGGGCACATCGGCACATCACATCGCCCAAAGTCCTGCAAAGCTAACTTTGCCTATGTTGTAACGTGGTTGTAACCACTAAAGGCTGGATTGATTACCGTTTTCGCCTACAATGGTAAAATTACCACCGCGGTGGTGCCTACTGCCGCACCACCAACACTACTGTCTAAATTTTTTTCCCATGAAGAGAACGCATTTTTTCACTGGCACGCCATTGGCGTGGCGGTGGTGTGGGATGGGGGCATGAGTTGTATGTATAAGTGCCTGCGAACAAACATTAGAAAGTCAGCCGACAAACACACTACTTCGCTTGTGTATATCAGGCTGTATAATCTGTGAACAGATGCGATTTTGAATCATTATTCTACGCTTTAGCACTGTTTTACCGACGCAGAATTGTCTTTTTGGTAGCTTGATTCAAAAGATGGCGCTGTCTTCGCTTTCAAATTCTCCAATCGGCCACCATTGTTGCGAGCATTTCAGCTCGATGTATATTGAAAATTAGAATTTTGAACTTATTTTCAGCGAAATAATACTTTCCAACTGGTAAGACACAGTGATCAAAGTTCAGGAACTCCGTTTCGAACTTCAATCGGCCGCTGGAGTGTATATTTCTCAAAACAAAGTCTGTTCAAAATGTCACGCGAAGTGAGCATCAGACTCGTGAACACCATTTCGTCTGCGAAATAAATCAAGTTTTCTTTGAAGTTAGTGTTGTTGTCCTGTGTTAAAGTGTACTAGTTTGCTATAAACGTTTGTGGGGTGTGTTGTTCGGTTGTACTGTGAGTGGAGGACACCGAAAGCATTGTAAGAGGATTCTGGACACGTCGTAAGGCAGCGCAGTAACACAGAGTGATCCTCGCGTGCCGGCGCCGGGATGGTGGACTGAGCGCGGAGCTGGTGCAGAGTGACGGCGCCATGTCGGGCGGCTCGCAGCACCCCAACGGGCGCCAGGCGCAGCTGGGCGCGGGCTGGAGCCCCCTGCAGGTGGTGATTGTTGTTCCATCATTTTCACCTCATTCTCACTAACCTAGCATGTAGCTGTAGCACCCGTACTAACCACCACCTGTCCTGTAGTTTTAGCTTCAGTTAGCTATAAGTTTGTTGTATGGATTTTCTATCAAAACTTCTTTGTTCAGTTTAGTTTTTTTGGTACAATTTTTGTGGAAATGTCCACTAGGAAAGTCCTAAGGATCCCCATTTACTGAGGAGGGAGTGGAAGGGTAAACTTTATTTGACTTTGAGACATAATGTTTAAAACAAGTGAGGTAAAAGTAAAGTTAGACAAACTTTGTTGTGCTACAAACTTTCTGTTTGTTGTATGATGTAACTTGATCAGCTGTTTACAGGTATTGCAACTATTAATAGTTATGCAGGTTTATGAAATCTTACACCTCTATAATTTAGGCTGGTTATGTTGATTGATTTACTTATGAGTAATTAGTAAATAATATGATTTGACTTAGAATTGATAATCAAATAAGATCCTGTCCTGAATTAATTAATTTTCTTATTAACAACATTGTAGGTATTTTATTCCAGAATTCTATAAATTCAATATCTCATTTAATAGCAACAATTAAACATCTTTTCTAGTAGACAAATCTCATCACCACCCTAAACACATCCAATATCAGCTACCCCATAATATGAGGAGCATGGGTCATCTCACACCATTTTCCTATTTGATGTCACTACTCAACCACTCTTAACACCACATTTAGGTTTGCACCATTGGCAAATTTGTCCCACAAATGTTAAATACCACTTCAGTTTGCCATTCTAAATTTCAAAACTAACCTATCAGTAAGAGCTTTGTTCAACTCTCATTGCCTCAAAAGTTCACTGGCAGAAATCACATCAAACTTTTTATACTACCTTTCATTCATCTTCTACCTTTACACATACCCAATCATGTATCTAAAGACTTCTGTCAAATCTTCTCCTGCCTGCTCAGTAAGTGCATATCTAAAGCCACCGTGGTGTACAGTTGCAGATGGCGAGCTACCTCGCGCGCGCCCCGCAGGCGCACCTCGCGTCGGAGCGCGGCGTCACCTGGCACACGCCCACCCCTCCGCACCTCTACCATGTGCCTGCGCCCTCGCCGCCAGACCCTCTGCAGGTATGCTATAGGTTGAGAGAAAGCTGGAGCTCTACAAGTATACTATGGCTAGAGGATGCAGGTAAGTCAGAGGACTAACCCACATACACTATAGCTGCTGAGAAAGCTGTAGGGAGGTTAGCCTAGGTCTTAGAACTGGTTGACTGATGCATAACAATCAACCAGTTTTAAAATGTAAGCATGACATTATAATATAACTAACATATTATGAAGTTGAGCAGATTCTGATAACAATCAATGATCCATCAGACATCTTGGTTCAACATGAAACCATAGGCTTAGGATCAAGGCTAGTCATGGATAGAGTGTTTCCCTCTGCCATGAGTTTGCATAGTAGATAGAGAGAGATGCAGAAGATAGCCCTTATAGGGCAGGATTAAAAAAAAAACTTATTATAGCTAGTAGTTGCTTCCTACAGGCAGTGAAAATATAGACCCCCTTTTGACCCCAATGAAGTAATGTATTGTTTGTGAAAACGAATAACCTTTAGCATGCAAAGAGGTGACCTTACCTGACCTTGTTCATTTTACTTTTGTTTACTTACAAAACGAATATCAGATTTCCACCAATAATGATTTTAATTAGTACTGACTGTGAGTTGTTTTTTAGTTATCTATTTATATAAAAGAAAACCCTATCAGTATCTTTGATTCTTCGAAAGGTAGAGTGTTATGTTACACAGAGCAGTTGTCTGATTTAATTTAGATCAGTGATGATTGATTAACATTTAATAAAACTAAAGATTCAACACCTAAAATAATTACAGCTTGGACTGCACACTTGTATAAATAGATCCAACATTTCGAATAATACAGGTATGAAATATTGCATATTATTATTACATAAATGAAACCTCTTACTTGTTCAGACAATGAATGTGATCAAGACATCAACCTCTTATCAGTTGGGAAATAAATACTGCATCTTAGAATCAATTTGTACAATACCTGTCAATACCGAGTCATAGCACTAAAATACTCACATGTATTTAAACAACAAAATACATAATCTTGTGGTCATCAATGTGCCGTGTGTCTATTGCAGGCTATGAAGGTGTCAGCGGCGGCGGGCAACTCTGTGTTCCGGCACTCAGCGACCCCGCCCGAGCTGTACCGACACACGCCCACCCCGCCCGACAAGCATCTCATGAGGTAAGCACCATGGAGGAGGGAATTATGATGAATGGCAGGAGGTACCTCAGGCTAATCCCAAAATCGACTGTAATATAGGCTAGGCTACAGATTTCTAACGTGCCAAACATACACTCGATTAGAGCATTCAAGTAAAAATAGCTATAATTAATGGGGACTATTTCTGCCGGGTGTTTCACTGGTGGGAAAGACTCTGTCTCAATTCAATGTTAGGGCACTCTAAAACTCATTTTTAGTCGAAAGTCAGCTTTCAGTAGGTATTTTGTCATGCATATTATTAACTGAAGTCGAGCAAGCACATAAGATGTTGTACATTATTTTCAGACATACTCCGTCACCGGGTGACGTGAAAGCGGGAGTGTCGCTGCCTGCGCCCGACATATTCCCGCATCTGGGATCCGCCAGAGGTAAGCTAACTATTCTCATATCATATCATAACTACAAATAGTTTAACTGAAAAGTTTAACAGAACAAATGTATTGCAAAATTATTGATCCATGGTCTGACATATTAATTCCAGACAAGCTATCCCGCGCGGAGGACCTGCTGTACGGTCGCGGCGGCGTGGACCTGTCGTGCCCGCGCGGCGGCGGCGGCGGCGGCGGGGGAGGCGGGGGGCGCGCCGCCAACGGCTCCCCCGCGGCGCTGTCCGTGCGCGACGCGCCCACCATCAACAGCCTCATCGCGCGCGCGCCGCCGCGGCACCGCGTGGACTCGCTGCTGGAGCGCCTCGCCCCCGCCGCCCCCGCGCCCGCCCCCGCCCCCGCCTCCGTCATCGTGCAGCCGCGCGCGCCGCCCACGCCCTCGCCGCCCTCCGCCGACGACGAGGAGAGCTCCGGCGGCTCCTCCAAGCGCAAGCGCAAGCCGGAGCGCGTGGTGCGCGTGCCCGCCGCGCCGCCCGAGCCCGGCCCGCCGGCCCCGCCGTGCAGCCCCCCGCCCCGCGCCACCCCGCCCCGCGCCTCCCCGCCGCGCGCGGAGCCCGGCGAGCAGCCGCCGGCGGAGCAGCGCGTGTCGCCCCCGCGCGCCGCGCCGCCCCCCTCCCCGCCGCGCGTCTCACCGCCGCTGCCTCTGGAGAACGGCGCCCCCGCCTCGCCCCCCGCGCCCCCCGCCGCCGCCGAGCCCGCGCCGCACGCGCGGAGAAAAACCAACTCCACCTCCTCCGAGACGATAGACGACATCGCGGCCATGATCGCGAGCGACAAGCCGTGCGAGCCGCCGCCGCCCGAGCCCGCCGCGCCGCCCGTCTCCATCGACAAGCTGAAGAGCGTGCTGGGCAGCCCCTCCCCCGCGCCCCCCGCCGCCTCGCCCCCGCGCGCGCCCGCCGCCCCGCGCCGCCGCAGCGCGCGCGCCGACGCCGACGCCGCCCCCTCCCCGAGCGAGGCGCGCCCCGCGGAGCCCGACCCGCCCCCCGCGCCCCCCGCCGCCGCCGCCAGCATCGTGGACGTGGAAGACCAGCTCGAGAAGATGTTCGCGGGGCTGGAGCCGCCCGCCGACCCCGCGCGCCCCGCGCCCGCCACGCCCAAGGGCAGGAAGAGGAGAAAATCCAGCGTGACGAAAGCGGACAAGAAGCGGCGGTCCAGCCGCGCCTCGCCCGGCGCCGACGGCAAGAAGAAGCCGGGCCGGAAGAAGGCGCCCAAGCAGAGGAAGAACGGGGAGGCCGTGAAGGAGTACGACTCCGGCAGCAACGCCAGCTCCGGCCGCTCCCGGGGACCCTACATACAGGTAAACAAGGTTTTCGATACTAACAATGTAAAAAGGGTCTTCGTTGTCGAGTTATAAAGGCTTCTATTCTATTCTCATAGGGGGTGAAGTTCCTGTACGTGGCTCTCTCGAGTGGAACCTTTGTACATATCCCCTTGGTTTCAGCTCAGCCAGCCTAGCTCCCGGGTAAACTGGAGTAGCAGGCCTGGGTGTTGTAATAGCTGAGGTAGGCGCTCTGTTGGTCCAAGAATAGATAATCTTGTTTCTGTAGTAGGTGGACAAGCTAACAGAATATGTTCAACCGTCTCATCTACTTCCTTACATGTCCTACATAAGGGACTAGTTGAGTTACCTATGGTATATAAGTGTTTATTCACGCAACAATGTCCTGTTATTAATCCTACCATTAATGATATATTACTACGGGACAGGTTGAGTAAGTAGCGTGTAAGTTTGTGGTTGTGTGATACAATAAACGCTTTAGTTTGTCTGCAATCTACACGATTTTTCCACAATTTTTATAAAGGCTTTTTATCCCGGAATTCCCACGGGAAATCCTTCAAACAAACACTTGCAAAATTAATTATCTATGTTCTTGATAACAGTACAAGTTTAATGTAAGTAATCCTAAGTAACATGACTATTGTTTTCAGATCCGCGGTCCGCGCGACTCGCCGCTCTCCGTGTGCGTGGTGAACGCGGCGGCGGGCGAGGACGAGGAGGCGCGGCGCCGGCCCGAGGCGGAGTGGCGCGCGCGCGGCGGCCGCGGCCTGCACTGCAGCACGCTGGGCCTGCGCTACGACGCCGCCACGCCCGACGCCTCCTGGCGCTGCGCCTTCTGCGCGCGCCCGCCGCACCCGCGCACGCGCCCCCCACTCGGCGACCTGTTCGGCCCCTACACGCTCACCACCGACTGCGAGGAATACCGAGCTCTAGACGAATCAGAGAGGAGGGATCCAGAGGTGTGGGTGCATGAGGATTGTGCGGTGTGGGCGGGCGGCGTGCTGGCGGCGGGCGCGCGCGTGTGGGGGCTGGCGCCGGCGGTGTGGGCGGCGGCGCGGGAGGCCTGCACGGCGTGCGGCGCGCGCGGGGCGGCGCTGGCGTGCTCGCGGCGCGCGTGCGGGGCGCGGGCGCACCTGCCCTGCGCGCGCGACGCCGGCTGGGCCCTGCCCGCCGACGAGTTCCGCGCGCTGTGCCCAACGCACCGCGCGTAGTGGCCGCCGGCCCCAGTGTGGGACGCTCCCCGAGTGTCGCTCTGTGTTCTGTACGTTCGTGTCGTGATGTGGACGTGTAAGAAAAATCTCTTTCCCCTTTCTAAGTATTTTTTACATAATATCAGTGAGCACCGGTCTTGTCGGCTATGGACGGTTTATCTGCATAAGCTGGTAAATGTAAGGTTTTGAACGCAATTATTCCCTCCCTGTCAATGTGCGGTGTTTGAGCGAGGGGGAACCGTTGTGCCGCCATTTTAAATTGCCATCTTACGACTTAAGTCAGAACTTAGTCTTCTTCGCCTCTTTTGAACTAATGAAGTATTTGTAAGATAGAAGAATGTAGATAGTTTTCGATGTAGTCGGTCGATGCGGTCGGGCATGAGGTATGCGTTACATATATGTACAGAATATTTTACATAATAGACCCATATTCGTGTATGCGTTTTGTACACGAAGTTGATCAGAATGTTAGATTGTAAATACTGTAAATATTCCACTACACATCGGAACACCACTTAAAATTTTAGTAACCAATTTACCAAGATATTCGTGAATATCTTCTTCAAACAACAGTATTTCGTAGATATAGCAATGCAGTGATGTGATGAATTCGATCTAAATTAACCAGCAATGTAATTATTGTATTTTATGTAAAATCATACAACTATTTAGTTGCCATTTTTAGAGAGAAAGCTAGTCTTAAAATAGTGTCTTGTCTTGTGATTAAAAATATAAATCGTTAATCTTTTAGCTTTTTAAAAATTGTCGGTTGTACTGCATTGTTATAGTAAGTATGTATTTTACCGAGGATGAACCCGCTATGTCCAACACGGCTACCAATTACTTGTAAAGTTACTGAGCATAAAAGCATCTGCAAAAGTTTAAGTAAAATATATTAGTGTTTAAATTTCTTCAAAGTTTATTGGCTGTAACTTTCAAGTAAACATTGTGAACTAATTCGGCAGGAAATAAACAGACAAAGCTATGGATTGATTCTATAAACTTGTCTACACGGAGCATCTTCAAGGGTCAATTGACATAAACGACGTAGGAACATAGCCAATAGTTTAAGAGTTGAGCTCGACGAAGTGAAGTGAACTGTGTGTGTTTGATTTAAGACTTCTATTCGGCTGTTGTTAGGGCAGATAAATATAGCAATGAATAAGTGATATATTGAAAATAAATTTAAAAGTTGTACATCACATTAATATTAGGTAAAGTAAGATGAGGCTTGGAGGCACACACAGTTCAGAGCTAGGGACTACCACGTGAATACGCTTAAAGTAACCAGCTGCCGACTGTAGTAGCTCGGCAGGTAGAAGGCACAAGATTGTACTTGTAACGCTAAAGTGTTTTAAATTCCAGTTAATAGGAAATTATCTGTATTTAGAGAATATTAAGGTACAAATTTATAGTAGGAAGAGCAGACCAGTTGTTATTATTTTAAAAATAATAAAAAAAGATCTTTTTCTAAATTGTAAGATGGACGGAAACTGTTCGGATCAATACAGCCCAAAGCCTTGATATTGTAAAATTTACAATGTAAATGGTGTAAGATTTTTTTAAACTCATATGGCAAATGATTACTTTATAAGTATGTAATTGTTATAAATTATATTTATCATGACATTATAAGCAAATTGAAATACAACATGTTTAAAAGGAACAACAATGTTTTTATTACGCTTCAAATACAATATTTCCAACATGTAGTTTACAATCATAGAAGGAACAAGTGGCTACCATATTCTCATCTTCACTGAACTTCCAATCCGCGCCATACGCTATGCTCTCATGCTCCATGTATTCATTCACCACAGTGACAGAATCCCCCTCTACGTTGAGTGTACGGAACCCGCCATACATGCAGGCGGCCAGCACGCTCGCCGGCCGGCGGGGGTGGTACTTCAGCCTCCATACGCCCCCATTCACGTTGGTCTCGGTGACTGGCCGCTTCAGGGCCCTCGCGTCCCACAGGCGAACGTTTTCATCGTAGCTGCAGGAAAAGTTACGTATTTTTTATTTATAAAACCACTGTAAGATGGCGATAACTATTCGTTACGATATGGATGTTTTATAAATGAACCTAAACAAATTATAAACCACAATGTTTCTTTTGTTCAACACTCATGCAATCGCCCTCAAATTTTAAGCCTTCTTAAATCCTTCGTATTCCCACTCATTTATGTAACGGCGGCCATTTTCATTTTGTTTCTTTTTGCACTTCCAAGAAAAGATACTTTAGGGTGACTTGCACAAGACATTTAAACGTATTTAAATCTATTGCTGTCTTGCTCTATCAATATACTGTCAAAGCAAGCGAGCAATAGATTTAAATACGTTTAAATGTCTTGTGCAAGTCACCCTAAAGTATCTTTTCTTGGAAGTGCAAAAAGAAACAAAATGAAAAAGGTTATGTTCAACACTCTCACTCCCCCGACCCTACCTACCTGCCAGTCAACAGCTGGTGTTCCACATCCACACTGCTCCGCACGCTGGTGACGCCGGCCTCGTGGGCGCGGCTGCAGACCGCGCCGCCCGCACGCACGTCGTGGCTCTTGAACAGACAGTCGTCGCCGCCTGGGTAAATGTCACTATAACTTACAGTTTATAATCATAATTATTATGTTGTAACCTACAGTATTCGGTACGGTAAAGAAGGTAAGTATTTTCACTTGGTTTGGTACTTAGTAGTGAAACTGTTGTCTCTGATAGAAAATACAATATAGGTAGATACATGTACACAAAACAGCTGGTAATGGTTGGATGATGAGGAATGTAGTGGCACTCTTATATCCAGCAGTGGATCATTACTAGCTGATGATGGAATATATCATGCAACCAAACTTACCCGAATAGAACACATCTGGGTTCCAATAGTTGAAAGCGGCGATCCACGCTTCGAACCCGTGACAGTTCCACGTGCCAAGCTTGTCCAGCTTGTCTTGAACCGCGAACACGGTGACGCTTCCAGAAGAATCGCTCACAACATTAATATTAGGTAAAGTAAGATGAGGCTTGGAGGCACACACAGTTCAGAGCTAGGGACTACCACGTGAATACGCTTAAAGTAACCAGCTGCCGACTGTAGTAGCTCGGCAGGTAGAAGGCACAAGATTGTACTTGTAACGCTAAAGTGTTTTAAATTCCAGTTAATAGGAAATTATCTGTATTTAGAGAATATTAAGGTACAAATTTATAGTAGGAAGAGCAGACCAGTTGTTATTATTTTAAAAATAATAAAAAAAGATCTTTTTCTAAATTGTAAGATGGACGGAAACTGTTCGGATCAATACAGCCCAAAGCCTTGATATTGTAAAATTTACAATGTAAATGGTGTAAGATTTTTTTAAACTCATATGGCAAATGATTACTTTATAAGTATGTAATTGTTATAAATTATATTTATCATGACATTATAAGCAAATTGAAATACAACATGTTTAAAAGGAACAACAATGTTTTTATTACGCTTCAAATACAATATTTCCAACATGTAGTTTACAATCATAGAAGGAACAAGTGGCTACCATATTCTCATCTTCACTGAACTTCCAATCCGCGCCATACGCTATGCTCTCATGCTCCATGTATTCATTCACCACAGTGACAGAATCCCCCTCTACGTTGAGTGTACGGAACCCGCCATACATGCAGGCGGCCAGCACGCTCGCCGGCCGGCGGGGGTGGTACTTCAGCCTCCATACGCCCCCATTCACGTTGGTCTCGGTGACTGGCCGCTTCAGGGCCCTCGCGTCCCACAGGCGAACGTTTTCATCGTAGCTGCAGGAAAAGTTACGTATTTTTTATTTATAAAACCACTGTAAGATGGCGATAACTATTCGTTACGATATGGATGTTTTATAAATGAACCTAAACAAATTATAAACCACAATGTTTCTTTTGTTCAACACTCATGCAATCGCCCTCAAATTTTAAGCCTTCTTAAATCCTTCGTATTCCCACTCATTTATGTAACGGCGGCCATTTTCATTTTGTTTCTTTTTGCACTTCCAAGAAAAGATACTTTAGGGTGACTTGCACAAGACATTTAAACGTATTTAAATCTATTGCTGTCTTGCTCTATCAATATACTGTCAAAGCAAGCGAGCAATAGATTTAAATACGTTTAAATGTCTTGTGCAAGTCACCCTAAAGTATCTTTTCTTGGAAGTGCAAAAAGAAACAAAATGAAAAAGGTTATGTTCAACACTCTCACTCCCCCGACCCTACCTACCTGCCAGTCAACAGCTGGTGTTCCACATCCACACTGCTCCGCACGCTGGTGACGCCGGCCTCGTGGGCGCGGCTGCAGACCGCGCCGCCCGCACGCACGTCGTGGCTCTTGAACAGACAGTCGTCGCCGCCTGGGTAAATGTCACTATAACTTACAGTTTATAATCATAATTATTATGTTGTAACCTACAGTATTCGGTACGGTAAAGAAGGTAAGTATTTTCACTTGGTTTGGTACTTAGTAGTGAAACTGTTGTCTCTGATAGAAAATACAATATAGGTAGATACATGTACACAAAACAGCTGGTAATGGTTGGATGATGAGGAATGTAGTGGCACTCTTATATCCAGCAGTGGATCATTACTAGCTGATGATGGAATATATCATGCAACCAAACTTACCCGAATAGAACACATCTGGGTTCCAATAGTTGAAAGCGGCGATCCACGCTTCGAACCCGTGACAGTTCCACGTGCCAAGCTTGACCAGCTTGTCTTGAACCGCGAAAACAGTGACGCTTCCAGAAGAATCGCTTACAACCAACCTAGTCTCCGCAGACCGTAACTTATTGGTCGACCAATCTACCGAGAGAGCTAGTTTGGATTCTCCTACACTTTCTTCCATCCATAGCTCTAGTTTACACTCTCCTTCTTCAGTTATCAGCTTGAATAACTTCACAAACCCATCAGAAGTGACAACTGCTAAAACGGGATGGTTGTCTATGGTATGGTAGCACCACTTCTGGTCGAGGATTCCGGAGATTTCGACCGTATGTACGGGGTTTAGAGTCGTGGTTTCATCGTTGATTCTGAAGACGTATATTCTTCCGAGCCGCTTCTGGTTAGCTGACTGTTTACCTGGAAAAAAGATTTTAATATGAGCGTTGCAATGCTAGTAAGTGCAAAGTTTCTAAATTTTCCCGCTAATGGCGCCACTGGCGCGAAAATGTAATAGATGAAGAAGGCCTACTCAAGATCATTTTCTACTTGGACCTCATTGAAATGGGGGCAATACCGTGTGATTATACTAATTATGCGCTTTAAAAAATGGCACCGTTAGAACAAACATTTTTACCCTCTCCGAATACATTTCCAGCACTAACCCTCATCCCCCTTATTGAGCTGGTAGGTGCCGCACACCAGCACATCAGTGTGCGGTGGCACCGGGCACCACTCCGCGGAGTCCGCACTGAGCCCCGTGTCCCAGCGCCATCTAGTGGTCCACGTCGCGGCCGCCATATTGAGTAGATCTGCGGGTAGATTGGACGTGGTGTAGCTTTGATATACGATACGATGTATTGTGGTGTTGAGGGCGATGAGCCAGAAGCCAATGAGAAACATGAGTGGATTGTAATTTTGAGAAATTTTGTGCCTTGCAAAAGGGATTTCAAATTATCAAGTTGATGGTGCAAGGGGTCAATAAAAAACATAATTTTAAACCCATTCGTTTATTAATTCAATAGTAAAAATACATGAATAAATACAGTTGACTAACACTACATTTAATAAACTGTAAATTGAATTCAACATATTTCGCTCTTTAATTTTTAGTATACTTTAAGCAGTCATTTGCAAAATTTGTACTGTTATTTAATGGTTCAAACTTACATTTATAAATACCAGAATCTACTAACATACTTATAATAACTAGTATAATTCAGTGATGTTGCACAGTATCATACCATAGTACATAATTGTTATGTACTTAGGTAATGTACAGGAACTGTGTGCTCGGATGAAACCTCCTAAACAGCATGCGGATTGTAAGTTTTTGTACCGATCGAGTGGTGGAAAGTAAACGCGAATTTAGGTATACCTATGGTTCCGAAGGGTCGCCACCTAATGGTGGAGGTTGCTAACCCGCCATACAAATTTGCGTTAATTTCACTACTTGAACAGTTAAAGACTTGGCTATCTGGAGGCCACTATTACACTATATTCTATTACTTCAAACTGTTAAGCCGATTGTGGTCAATAAGAAACTTAAGAAATCTTTTTATGAATCAGACTTTTAACTGTCTTTGTCTAGGAGAAGTGGACTTTCAACAGCTAAGTAAGTACATCGGTAAATAATTAATGGTAACCTTATTTAACATTAGCTATAGTTAAACACTATTTCGTAAAATCTTCTTACATACTATAGTTATTATCCTAGAAGTATACTTGTCGGCAGCTTCACCGTGGTATAATATTTCAAACCGAAATTTTTAAAAATGTTATTCATGATTTGATTAGTTAATTATAATATTTCAGTATTTGAGCTTTCCTAGCAACGTGATTTCCTATTGAAACTTAATATACAGTTAACAAAATAATATTTACAACTTAAATTAAATTAGTAAAAACATAAAAATGAGCACATTATTCTTAAGATCTATGTTTTTTGTTGTTCTTATTCTAGTTTGAGGGTTGGTTTGGTTCATCCAACTTTAATCTGTAACAGTAACTTCGGAATTCGCAATAAGGTTTTATTTATTATTTATTCTATTTATTTATTTATCTGATTAATTAATTACCGTGGCTTTCAGAAAAGGGCAGTGTTTATGTGTTTTGTCTGAACATTTTATAATCTTCATAAATAATGATCTTTGCAGAAATAAACAACCCACTTTTTGAAAACCAACATGTGATATAAATGATACTCAATGAATTTGTTATGAAAATATCACACAAATAATAAATTTCGTCCCTTCTTCTACCAATGAGAGAAGTTACGCAATATAATATTTCATGTACCTGTTTCTGCTATCTTCAATTGGTTCAAACATAATATGCAATAGCATGACTTCTGCATTAAATAATTTGCTACATTAACAAGTTTGGTTTTGATATTCTGTTTAAACTGAGTTAAAATGAAATAATTAATTACTTGAAACAATGATTGACAAAGTGCCTGTGGCGTATTACTAAGCTATTACGATATTTATAACATGTTTGTATATAATATTATTTTGTATTGAGGTAGATGTTCACAATAAATGTTTCGATCACAGCCTGCGTTGATGCAAACTAGCACTTATCTGTGCTGCAGTTAGTAGTTCTAGGTTCTGATTTTGATGACTATTTACTAATTGATCTTTGTTATGTTCCAGTGAGTACATAATGTACAGGCCAAATAAGTATATTGTCTAAAACTGCAACACAGACAGACATTAACTGATGACTAATATAATAAGACAAATATAAATACATCAACTGACAGATTATTTAGAAAACTTATCACAAGGAAACATTTAATTTGTATTTTAATAACATATGTGTAAGTGAATTTCGTAAATCCTTTCCTTAAATCAGATTTATGTAATTATAATTTTTATTTCGAAAAGTTTAGAAACAAAAATACAAAGATACATCACAATTTAAAAGTATTTTCATACTTTATGCCTAAGTACCCTGATGTTTATTCTAATTTAAATTAGAAGCTAATTCTCAAATCATTCATTTTCAATGTTCTGTTGTTTGATGAGTGCTGATGACACCATAAATTCAGATCAGAAATGTATATAATTCATAATTTGGGACAAGCTAATACATATTTACTATGATTGGTTCAATGATAATGGTGTAAGATAATATTCAATTTAGATGGAGAGATACTCATCAGTAATTTAAGATAAACATGCACTATTGAAGTACCAGCTAGTATTTGCTAAGGGTCTTAGCAACAGCAACAACATGTGAATATCATCTTCAAAAACCTTACATTCAAATCTGACACCAATTAAATAGAAACATTATTACTTTCATAATATCAAAAATGAGGTACTGTTGTAAATTGACTTTGAGTTCACTTTAGAAGTGAGCTACTGGCGCGCGGACCGCTCGGTCTCGATGAGGCACTCCCGGACGAGGATGCGCGCGTGCACGATGCCGCGCTTGAGGCGCTCGGCCGAGCTGCGGCTGCCGGAGTAGCTGGGCCGCACCTCCTTGCCCATCTCCTCGATGACGGCCAGCAGCTGCGCGTACTTGGACACGGCGGCGTCCTTGTCCTTGCTGGCGGGCGACGCCACGGTGGAGATGGTGGCGTGCCCGCCGCCGCCCGCCGCCAGCTCCACGCGAGAGTTCTTGCTGCTCATCGGGATCGCCGTCACCGTCACATCGCTCAGCTTAGATTCCACAGCCTGAATATCCATAGCTTCCATGTTCGCCTGCAACCAATGTGCCGCGTTAGCAAAACAAAGGAAGCCGCACAAATCGACCAACAGAACCGAAACTTACCGTATCTAGGGAGAAGCGGTCACTAAACAGATTAATAACTTAACGCGCGAGCCAAAACGACAAACACCGATACGAAACTACCGAAATGTTCAGTTATATGAATGTAAGACGTACCTCCGGCCACGGCCTAATCTTCAGGACCAACGAATCGATGTAGATGTCTAACTGGTTTGTTGAAAATTAGATGAGCGGATACTGTTAAAAAGCTGGAATGTTTGAAGCACTTCGAAAATGCAAATGAGTTTAAAAATGAACTTGTTTAGCTAAATTTTAATAAATAAAAACAACTTTACACTCCATAAAATTAACACATTGACAGTTATTTTTTTCTACGCGTTGCATTGAATTTTACAGATTAGGTTACCTTAATTTTAGTTTGTGTCTGTGTCAAATAGGGTACACAGACTATGGCGGCAGAAAAGTTTCTGTCAATCATGTCAATGTCAGATTGTTTTTTTTGTTCTGTGTGTAGTCGAAAAGTTACGGGACGGCTCTGCGGGTGGATTTCTTTTCTTGTAAAATTATTTAAATGATTTAAGTTGTCCTATCGTTTAGTTTCTAAATTGATTTCACCTTTCCAACTAGAACTAAGACTTCGCTCCATCCCCTACTGTGCACTACAAGAGCCGTGAACGAATCCAGTAAAAGTGCAATGTATCATGCATCAAATTAAATTGATCAAATGAAAGTAAATAATAAAACGAGAAGAGTGCATTGTCAAGTGATTTCTCCGCCCACAGCGGTGCCGGGGATCATTATGCTATTAGCGAAGTATGCTACTTGAGAGGGCAGAGCGGCGAGGGTGCGTGTAGCGATGTCTTTGTGCGAGGACGACGGGGGGGCTTCGGGCTCGGCGCGCGCGTCGCGGCCCGGCTCGCTGGCGCTGGACGGGGCGCAGCCGGAGAAGGAGCCGCTGCAGTTCGACGTGCAGCTCGTGGGCGCGCCGCCGGAGGTCGAGCAGCTCGTCAACAACATCAAGCAGGTGGCCGAGGACTTCCTCTACCATTGGAAGACGTTTCCTATTGGTGAGTTGAAGTTTTTAATACGTGCTACCTAGTTATCATCTAAACTTTGTTTTTTTTTGTGTTGTTTTAGAGGATATTATAAACAATACATCTTGCCTTTTCAGTAGCAAAGTAGGTGGATATACTTATTTCTTATTAAAATTGCAAATGAAAATGGACTAAATAACATGCTATAAATTTTATTTCAAGAAACTTTACCAAACCTAAATTTGTATGCAATCCTCAATGTTATCACACTTCAATGAATCAATCTTAAGCCTCATGTGAGTATAAATTAATATTATATTAGCTTGTATGTGAGTATGAAACAATGGGCCATCAATAACTTTCACCCTTTTCTTGCTACTATGTAATTAACCATTTTGTTGTCATTTTATGGGTAAAATGATTTAATACAATAGAATGAAACTTTATTTCCATAATTTACTTAGAACTATGGTCTTGATGATTGTGCCACCAGTTTTTTCAATCTTGAGACAGCTCAGAGATATCTCAGCCATGACTAAGATGTCACATGTCCATGTTTCTGTTGAAAGAGCACCATATCACTTATTTCTGAAACTTTTTGATCCATTCTCTATCAATCTATCTATGACACATTTATTCCAGTCCTCCCGCCATCCCGCTTCTCCCAGCCGGGGGCTAGTCTGTCGGACATCATCTTGGCACCACCTTGCGATGAGCTGGAAGCAGCCGCACTGGATGCCAGCTCCGAGCCGCACCCACTGTCGCCCAAGCAACTGCACTCCATCAGGGAGAAGGGGTGAGATTAAGCTTTTTTTTAAAGTAGCTAGACACAAAAAAAAGAGGTACATCTGCTATCAGATATGTAATAGCACATAAGGCACTCAATTTCAGTTAATCATTCCTATTTACATCAGGGACACCTTTATATTAAGAAGAAAGATGAATTTATCAGTCATTGGCCACCACCATTGCTTTTGTTTTCATAGACCATCCTGAATAAATGGCTTCTAGGTTTTATGCAACACTTGATTGCATTAAATGCAATGCATTGTGTTGTAAGTGTATAAATAGAATGAATGTACGAGTACTTTAGGTCCATTACTCTCAATTAAAATGTACTCTGCAAGTAAATGAAACCATATTAAAACTTTTACACCAAGTTAATTGGTACTTAACACACAAACTTCACTTATAATAGAGTTTTATGCTTGTTGAACACATGCTTTTATAAGAGCACATAGTTTATACATGTATCAATTCAATATAGTATTATTAATTCAATTACTTAAACTTATTTAAATCAAATCTGTAGGATGTTTTACATCAGCTAGTCAGCCAGATTCATATATTATTTATTCTCACTAATACATTATGTCTTAGACCTAATAGGGGGAGCAGGCTACAGCCCAGTAGAATGTCATATTCATATTATAGTTTATGTAATTATATTTTTATCTAGTTACATAATTAGACAGTTAACTATTTATTTCACCAAGCTTGCACAAGGATAAGGTATATAAGCCAGGAAGGCTAAATGCCAAACAGCTGGAAAGTATACGCCAGAGGGGGTATGTCCAATTGACTAATACATACATATTTATGTGTATATCTCTGTGTTATACCTATGTCTATCTATATACCCCTAGCCAATATATGTATCTACTTATTGGTGTATTTTTTATGTGGTCTTCAAACTGCTAGATGTTGTCTCTATTAAAACTGGCCTTAGATCATTATTTCGCTTTTGCAATTTAAGTAACTCTATATCACTGTTGTTTTTGGCATGTTGTCTGTATTCATTAAACTCTCAGTGTACCCTTTGCTTGACCGAACCCAGAGATTATTAACCATTTTATGTGTTTTTGGCATGATTTGTTTTTTTTTTATAGTTACTCCAAATGAATCCAAAAATCTAACTAATAAAAGATAACCAGTCACCTACTTTAGAGTAAAATTATTAATTGTAATATTACTGTTAAGGTTAAAGTCAGCTCCACGAAGTAATAATTAATTATTACCTATATTTTAATTACAAAAGCCTCCATCTACTAGACAATCGCATCTCGACCTTATTTCGTCATGAAATGTAAAGTAGGTCGGCAACAGAACATTTAGCGAACAAAGCGCTCACAATCCTTTGTGGAGTCTCGCTCGTTCTGTGTGTACTTGTCTAAGGACTTTTCTTTTGTACCTGCTACTAAAATAAAACTTAAGTTTGCATTTTCTGCCGGTTTCTCGTCTGTATAAACGGTTGGGTCTTCACTAAATTGATTGGCTTAGCTCAGGTCCAATTCTGCATTAATGAACTAAGTATCCAAGTGTACTGTACATTATTGACTTGACTAAGGAATTCGTTAATAACTAGGAATAATACCTACTCTTGAACATTAAATAATAAAATGATTATCAGTGGTACTTTGATTCATATTTTGTAGGAATTATCCTGAAGCAGAAAACTTATAAGGAATGAGTTGAGTATACATGTACTATGCTATTGAAATGTTACGCATAGCAGCTTAGGATCATGTTACCTGCAGTCTTGTGCACCTCCGTAGGTATATCCTTCACCCAGGTATCATTTTCCACAGGCAACTCGTTCATGAATAAGTACTTAATTATGTATACCTACAGCATACTCGTAGATAGAAACTTACAATGGTATTAGGTATAAACGAAACCCAATAAAGTCACTCATCTTTCTGAATCTGAACAACTGAAAACCTATATCAACACAACCTAGGTGTAAACTCATTCATACTGAAATGAAAATAAAGTATCGTAGGATTCCGCTGATTGACTGTACATGTCCAAAAATGCGTAGGTACTTACGAAACTGACTGTACATCTACCTTCCTAGACCTCTACGCAGCCCAATAAAATCATCACAACCCATCACGCCGTACACCCTGTTGGGACACCGGTCTCCTTCCAATGAAGGAAGGATTTCAGGTCTAGTCCACTAAAACACCATTCCACTACTACAACTACAACCAACCGTTCCAGAGAGTTCGAGGTGCCCTCGCGTCACTTCCCCGGGCTGGTGACGGTGTGGCGCCTGGCGGGCTGGCTGCAGCGCGGGCGGACCAGGCTGAGAGAAGACCTGTACGATGCGCTGTCTTGCTCTGCCGCGCTGCTGTTGGTTAGCGCTAGAGGGAGACTGCTGCGGCATGAGCGGTTTAGTGTGCTGGCTGGGGTGTATAGCCTGGCTGAGGCTGCTCACAGGTACAGTATAAATATAAAGTGTATAAAATAAGAAACTTCCCTGAGTATTGTCTATGTCGAATAGGCCAATAAAAAACCAAAGTCCAAACTAAATACTAACACTCCTGTTAAAACACCGTATAAACATCTAAAATTGGCAGAGCAACAGTCCTCGAAAATGTATAGCTAACATAAGATCTCTGATACCATCCAATTGAATAGAATCGAACCTGAACATTTTATATTATACATATGGCGCTGTAATCAGTGCACTAAAACCGGTACACCATTCTGTTCTCTTTTATTGATTTCGATGTAATATCATTCCAGATTATTGGATCTCATATTCGGAATGCCATCCCTGGAAGCTCGAGACCTCGACAAGAAGATTAGAGAAGAAAGATCACGATATCTAGTCGCAGAACTTATATGTAAAGTGAGTAAATTCATGATAGTACTGCTGAAATTTAAAAAGTTTTTTTACCACCCAAAAATAGGCTTATTTTGACAACGAGAAACAAATTCAGGATTTGAAAATTTTCGCTATAATCTCACGGCAGGGGGGTTGAATATATCACACAACTACCACATAAAATAGTACAAAGACCCGAGACAAAATATTTCTCCCAGCTGTGATTTGAACGCGGGACCTTCGGCACAAGAGTCAATATAATCTTTCTTTTCGCTTCCAGCCAGAACACCAAGACGACATAACCGCGCTAGCCGCGTGGGTGATGCGCGGGGTGCGCCGAGCCAACTCCGACAAGAGCGACCCCCGCGCCCCCCGCGCCCTGCCCCCCGTGCCCTGCGTCTACACCACCCCGCAGGGGATCCTGGTAACTACCTGTACTGTAGCTGTGTGACCAATAGCAGACAAGAGCGACCCCCGCGCCCCCCGCGCCCTGCCCCCCGTGCCCTGCCCCCCGTGCCCTGCGTCTACACCACCCCGCAGGGGATCCTGGTAACTACCTGTACTGTAGCTGTGTGACCAATAGCAATCAGGATACTTCTCTTAAAATATTGAATAGATTTTGAAGCTCGAATACAACGATGGTAGACATTGCATAAACCGATGACTAAATAATAAAAGAAGCATGCGTTGTTTTGGCACATTTTACTCTTGACTCACCCTACACCTCCATGGGTACCTAAAAAGTGTCTTCAGCCCATAGCTCATATTATGACGAATACCTGTCACTTGTCTACTTGACAGGTCACTTGTATACTCTCATAATATGGAACTATCCAATTTAACCTTCTATTTCTTTCCCAGATCGACCTCCGCCTCTACCGGCGCGACATCCTCAAGCGAGCTGCGCCCGTATTGCAAGAGATATTGGAGCGAGAGTCGCGCGGCTGGTTCCTGCACTACCGGGAGCGGTTGGCGCAACAGCTGACTAGACAGAAGATGCCGGTTAAGGATATTGAGGAGGTATGTAACATCAATTTGCTAAGTTACATAGGTTATTGTTCACGACGAAAAACCTAGGCTAAGAACAATAGATAAGTTGAGTTTAGGAATAGTATGTACACTGTATACTCCCGGCACCCGTAATGTAATCTGAAGAGTCCCGTATGCAGTCCTTTCCAAGTTAAAGCATCTAGCTCTGCCCTCCTTTCATTCCTCAATTTGTTATCCTAATAACTAATATTATAAATGCGAAAGTAACTGTGTCGTCTGTCTGTCTGTCTGTTACTCTTTCACGCCAAAACTACTGAACGTATTTGAATGAAATTTGGTACACATACGGTCTAGACCCTGGGAAAGAACTACTTTTTATCCCGGAATTCCCATGATAAAACTTTTTAAGGCGAAGCGAAGCCCGCGGGAACAGCTAGTAACTAATAATAAAATGAATGTCCTCAGGAGGTCCGGCGCAGCGGTCTCAAGGAGTACACGCGGCGCGTGGCGGCGTGCGTGCTGGAGCACGCGGGGCTGCGCGCTCTGGGCGCCGGCGTGCCCGAGCTGCTGCACGACCAGCTGCACGCCACCTACATACTCACCAGGTCAGTTGTCTACTCACTAGGTCACTCAAGGAGTACACGCGGCGCGTGGCGGCGTGCGTGCTGGAGCACGCGGGGCTGCGCGCGCTGGGCGCCGGCGTGCCCGAGCTGCTGCACGACCAGCTGCACGCCACCTACATACTCACCAGGTCAGTTGTCTACTCACTAGGTCACTCAAGGAGTACACGCGGCGCGTGGCGGCGTGCGTGCTGGAGCACGCGGGGCTGCGCGCGCTGGGCGCCGGCGTGCCCGAGCTGCTGCACGACCAGCTGCACGCCACCTACATACTCACCAGGTCAGTTGTCTACTCACTAGGTCACTCAAGGAGTACACGCGGCGCGTGGCGGCGTGCGTGCTGGAGCACGCGGGGCTGCGCGCACTGGGCGCCGGCGTACCCGAGCTGCTGCACGACCAGCTGCACGCCACCTACATACTCACCAGGTCAGTTGTCTACTCGCCTGATCACTTGTATACTAACTAGATCCTTTGTATACTCATTTGGAGAAGAGTTTACTCACGTTATCACTTGTATAACGAACTAGGTCACTTGTATACTAACTAGGTCAATTGTATACTCACTAGGTCACTTGTATACTCAAATTTTACAATGTTTTGCTTGACGTGCGCAGCCATATCGATTCACTTTTCATTCATCTTAATGTCTGTGTTGTCTCTCCACAGGGCAGAAGACAGCGTCCGCCAGAAGCTGGAGGCGGCGGTGGCGGCGGCGCGCGCGCGCATCTCCGCGCGGCACCCCGTGCTGGCGCGCGCCGCCGCCTGGCGCAGCGAGCGCGAGCACGCGCAGGCCGCCCGCACCACGCCCGCCTGCCGCGTGCAAGGTACATACACACTGTCACACTGTCCACAGGGCAGTAGACACCACCCCGTGCTGGCGCGCGCCGCCGCCTGGCGCAGCGACCGCGAGCACGCGCAGGCCGCCCGCACCACGCCCGCCTGCCGCGTGCAAGGTACATACACACTGTCCTGTATACAGGGTGACCTGAATGTCAACGTCTTGTATAGAGGGCTGATAGGCCAGCTCAGGACTACCCTACAGCGCAGTAGACATCCCTTAGAGGGCTGATAAGCCAGCTCAGGAGTAGAAAGTCGACGTCATTCCTTGGAGGGTTGATAGGCAGCTCAGGACTACCCTACAGGGCAGTAGACAGCGTTCGTCAGAAACTATACATAAAAGTAAGGGTTTACAATTTTGCTGGTATCAATATTATCTGTTAAAACAAATTCCAGCAGTTAGCGTTCTACGCCCTTAGTAGGCTTTAAAATAATTGTGAAATCATACTGTAAGGGGGGGGGGGGGGGGCACTATGTAAATGTCAGGTAGTTAGAGGTGAAAAGACGGGTGTACGTTAAGATGGTGAAGGGGATGACTCGTGGATGTGAAGGAAACCGCGTGTTGGTAATACTGGATACTAGTTTATTGTTGCTTGTACAGCGAGGTCCCGTGGAAAGAGGCCGAGACTCCGCCTGTAGCGGCTTATATGCTACCACCACCCCCGACACTGCGCCATCTAGCAGGATGTATAGGAACTTAATAGTGTAGTAATGCTTAATAATCGATCTATGCAAGTAGCCTGCGAGATAACGCTGTGTTTACATAGGAAACTAAGTAGTTAAACCTTCTAATTTATAGATGGCGCTAATATATTGTTAACACAGTTAACATGCTGCGCCCCAAGATTCTAATTAGAAACTAGTTATTTGGTTTCGAATGGCGCTTATGCCCAAATAATAATTTATTTATCTGTTATTACCTACCTATCTAAGGAAATGAAACTCATGTTATTAGCACGTTTAATTCAATAGTTAGATGGTACTAATATAACAGATTTAATTAAGTAGTTACTTATTTGTATTTTTAATATTTAAATTTCGAATCTAAATCCTAACGGTTTCGAATGGCGCTTATGCCCAAATAATAATTTATTTATCTGTTATTACCTACCTATCTAAGGAAATGAAACTCATGTTATTAGCACGTTTAATTCAATAGTTAGATGGTACTAATATAACAGATTTAATTAAGTAGTTACTTATTTGTATTTTTAATATTTAAATTTCGAATCTAAATCCTAACGACTACGAACTATTTACAATATTGAAGCCTAACCTTTATTTAATGTGTAAGCTAAAATATTCCACAACCTATCATATTATCGGTAACTAATAGACCAAAATTGTTAAAACTGAACTATAAGGGTATTAAATGAGATTTAACTAGTTATAAGTTATTTGATTGTTACAATAAAAGGCATTTTAACATGTAATCGGTAATGGACAGATATTGTTGAATGCTCTCTTGATTATTCCACGCGCCGTGCGCATCTCTGCGACCCGCGTGATGCCGTCGCGACCCGGGCAGCAGCCGACGATGCGTCCCAGCCTCCACTGGCAGGGCGGCAGTCGGTCATCTTTGATCAGCACAATGGTACCCACGTCGAGTCCGGCACCCTTGCAGCTTCTCCATTTCGTGCGTTCTTGAAGCAGTCCTATGTAGTCTCTTGACCATCTTCTCCAGAAGTCGCATTGGATCTGCTGCAGCTGTTGGTAGTGAGATAAGCGGTTTGTAGGTACATTTTCATATTCGTAGTCGGGCAATGAGATAAGTGTCCTACCAATCAGGAAATGAGCTGGCGTTAAAACTGATATCTCGTCTGTATCCGAATTTGGTAAAGGGCAGAGCGGACGAGAGTTCAAGATACCTTCCACCTGGGTAAGTATAGTACTAAATTCTTCGTAGGTTAATAGGGCTTGGCCTCTCGTTTAAGATGAAATTTACAGCTTTTAACGGCCGCCTCGTACAAACCCCCCATGTGTGGAGTGTAGACAGGTATAAATTTCCAATTTATTCCCTCATTTGCACAAGAAGCTATTATTTCGCTCGAACATTCGTCGATAAATTTATAAATTGCACATAATTCGTTATTGGCCCCATGAAAGGTAGTGGAATTATCACTCACTATTGTTTTTGGTATACCTCGCCTGGACGTAAACCTTCGCAGCGCAGACAGGAAGAGCTGAGTTTCTAGACCTGAAACTAACTCTAAGTGAATTGCCTTTGTCGAAAAACAAATAAAAATTGCTATGTAACATTTGTATGACCTGTAACCACGCCCCCTTTTGTCCCTCACCGCAAAGGGTCCTGCATAATCAATGCCAGTTGTGAGGAAGGGCGGTGCTGGAGTTACTCTTGACCTTGGTAAATTACCCATTATCGGTGAGTAGATCTTCGGACTGTTCCTGAAGCACGTTATACATTCTCGTACAACCTTATTAGCGACGATCTTACCGTGTGTCGGCCAATATCTCTCGCGGACAGATGAAAGTAATAACTGTGGCCCTGCATGCATTAATCTTATGTGTTCTCCACGCATTATAAGAATTGTTAGTGTGTGTGAGTGATGTAGAAGTATTGGGTGTTTTTTATCGTAATTGTATGAGGACTGTTCCAGGCGTCCCCCTACTCGAATAATCCCATTTTCCATAAATGGTTTCAAACACAATATGTTTGATGTTTGTGGTAGTTGTTTACTATTTTTTAGTAACTTGTACTCCATTTGGAACGATTCTGTTTGTGCAAATCTAATTAATTCGAGCAACGCATGTCGCATTTCATCTACTGATAAGACCCCGACTATTCTATTGTTCGGATGTCTAGAGTTGTGAATGAATCTTCGCATGTAAACAAATACTCGATTGAGTTTATTTAAGTTAGAATATTTTTTTATTAAGTTTGTAATTAACTCGCTTGACTTGTTTGTACTTATATTACAATGTGTCTCTTGTTCAGTTTCGGGTAACGTTATTTCCGTTTTGGGTAGTTGAAATGTAGGCCACTTCTCGATGGGCTCGGAAAGCCAGGAGGGCCCCTGCCACCATAATGAACTACTACCTAACCTTTCAGCAGCTAGACCCCTAGATAACAAATCCGCTGAGTTGTTACCAGAAGAGACCCAACGCCAATCATCGATGTTTGTAATTTTTTGTATGTCATTTACTTTATTTTTTACGAATGTGTTTAATTTTTGTAGTGGTGATTTTATCCATGCTAATACTACATTTGAATCTGACCAGAAGTATTGTTTCGTCCATTTAAATTTAAGCGCATTGTTTACGTCGTCAGACAATGCGGCTAACAGCCAGGCAGCTCGCAGCTCTAATCGTGGAATAGTTTCCTCACGCGCAACTCTCGATTTCGCGCGCAATAATCGAACCATAATCCTGCCCTGTTTATCTATAGATCGTATGTATATAACGGCCCCATAAGCGGTCAAGGACGAGTCTGAGAATCCGTGCATTTCTATGGTTATGTAATCATTGATAACGACTCGCCTTGGAATAGATAGTGTGTCTAACGTAAACAAACTGTTATAGAATGTTTCCCATTCATTAATTAATTGAATCGGTAGTTTTTCATCCCAATTAAACTTTAATTTGAAAAGTTTATGTATGAAACATTTCGCAATGATAATTACTGGTCCTAACATACCTAACGGGTCGTATATCGACGAGGCTATAGATAAAACGTAACGTTTTGTTATTGATTTTGACATTGGTTCCCGCTTTAATCTGTAACTTAATCGATCCTCATTATTATCCCATACAATACCCAATACTTTGTGTGTGTTATTATTATCTTGACCTATCGGGGTGGTTATGTATGTGTCATGTGTGGTACTGTGACTTACCTCGTTTAAGATGGTTTTCGAATTGGATTTCCATTTTCTTAATTTGAAATTAGCTGTGCTCAGGATACGGTCGACCTGTACTGAGGTCTCTGCTAGCCTGCGCTCGTCGTCGTCGCCGTGAACGTAGTCGTCCATCAAAAAATCATGCTGTATCGCGGCGGATGCTAACGGGTACTCACCTTTGTTTTCGTTCGCTAGTTGCGTCAGGCACCGCGTCGCTATATAGGGTGCACATTTCAGACCAAAACTGAGACTCGTTAATTTGTAGGTGAGTAGTGGGTCAGTTTGTGTTTCACGCCATAGAATGCATTGTAGGTGACGTTGGTCTTCTCGAACATATATATTTTTGTACATTTGAGCTACATCTGCGATAACGATGTATTTGTGTTTTCGAAATCTTAACAAAATGTTCGTTATTTTGTCCTGACTGATTGTACCTTTGAATTGAATATCGTTTAATGACATCCCTGAACTAGTTTTATGGGAGGCATCAAATACGACCCTAAGTGGTGTCGTAACCTTTTGGCTTTTATTACCGCGTGTTGCGGTAGGTAATTACATGGTTGAGTGAAATCATCATTTTTTATCATAAGGCCCTTTTCTTGCAAATCCCTTCACCTGGTTCGTGATAGTTGAATCGTGGTGGGATTTTTAAAGACGTGGCATTGATCTGTGACGGTAACTTACAGATGGTAGGTACAATTAGACAAGACAACTCACCAGTAAATTGGTTATCTTTCGACTCGAATGTAATTTTACACCTTTTTTCGATTATCGTGCTATTTTCGTTAAAGCCTAACACCTCCATGTTTATGTGTTGTGTAGGTAGGTTAAGTTTGTCGTATGCTTGTTTCGTTATGAAGTTTGATTGTGAGCCTGAGTCTAATAGTGCTCGGAATGTGTGTAATTGGTTATTTTTATCGAAAACATTGATTTGTGCTGTCGACAACATCACTGTTTTGTTCGGTAATAGATTGTCATCGGTTTGACATAACGTAGTGTTGACTACTTGATTGGTATGCAAATTTATCGACTTTGATTCGTTTGTACCTACGCATCCAGTTGGTTTGGACTCGTAGGTATACAGGGTAGTTGGTTGTGTTTGTGCGCTCGGTTGCGAATATGTATTTGGCTGAAGTTGTGTGTTTGTGTGTGTGTTTGAATGAGTAATGTTGGATGATTGGACATGTAGAAGCGTATGATGCTTACCTTTACATATTTTGCAAGTGGTAGCTCTGCAGGTCGGCAGTGTATGTCTCGTACTCAGGCAATTGTAACATAGCCCTAATTTTCTCACGACTCGAATGCGTGAGACCTCGTTTAGGGCTAGAAATCTTGGGCATTGGTTAATATAATGCCCCTCCTTACAACTTGGACACTGATTATTGCTAGTATAAGGTTTAGGTATTACCCTTGAACTCGTGGGACTTGCGGTGCCGGTGTGGGAAGACGTAGTTACGAAGGCCTTCCTCGCGGGTATAATTTGGGCGTCACTGGGTCCATGAGGCTTGCCAGGGTCCAGCGACTCCAGATGGTCCGCTTGGTCCTTCAGAAAGGTCCGGAAATCCTGTAATGTAGGCAATTCACCAGAGTCAATTCTAGAGGTCCGGTTGGCTACTTTGTCCCATTTACTTTGCAATTTTTTATCGAGTTTTTGGTTTAGAAAAAATATCACTAACATATCCCAGTTATCGGTTGGAATATTCAGTGATCTTATTATTCTAAGATTTTTAGAAATGTTATCGGATAATTTTCTTAAAGCTGCGGCAGTTGTGGGGACATAATCGATGTTAAATAATTCTTTCAAATGATTATTGATTAATGATTTCGGGTTGTTGTACCTTTCGCATAATAACTGCCAACCTATCAAAAAACTTTCTTCGGAATATTCGAGGGAACTAACGACTTCAAGTGCGCTGTCAGTCAAACAACTCTTTAGGTACTTAAATTTTTGAATTGACTTTAAGTTCGATTGGTTAATAAGAGCGTCGAAGCTGTCTCTGAACTCGACCCAATGTGTTTTATCACCGTTAAACGACGGCAATGAAATTTCTGGAAATTTAATCGACTGACTACCCTCGGTTAACGGCGAAGAACTTTCATTGTTGGACGGGTTCAGGATCGTGTTGTTATGGTCGGAACCATTTACATTTTGTATGGATTTACCTAGAGCTACGTTCTTAAAATAACCGTCTTCAAATAATTCCCTTTCTGAGATTTGGTTGTCTACGTCTGTGGCCAATGTTTCTATTCTAGTTTGTACAATCTCGAATTCTTCAAATACTAGTGACATTCTAGTTATCCTAAGATCTAATTCTAATAATTGTTCGGCACTTAATTCTTCTGTAAGACCAGATACATACTTCTTAAAACTGGTTAATTTACCCTTTATGACGCCGCGCTTCTTAATTAAATCCTTTAACTCTAAGTTTTCTAGAACTAATTTATCTGAATTTGCCATTTTAATTTAGAAAATTAGCAATCGAAAAAATTATATACGGTAGGTAGGTCTGTAGGTATCTTGAATTCGTAATTAGCGGGAAGAGAATTGCCTAGCTCAAAAACTGATGGTAGGTACTTATCTCTTGTTGTCGCTCGCTGCGTGTGGCCGTCCTCGTGCGGCCTCGGTAGGTGACTTCTTGTGTCTTGATGCTCCTTCCCTCTGGTAGACCTCGTGCCACGTGTCGTTTTGGTGCTCGTTGCCTCCGGTAGACCTCGTGTCACGTGTCGTTTTGGTGCTCGTTGCCTCCGGTAGACCTCGTGCCACGTGTCGTCGCGGTGCTCGTTGCCTCCGGTAGACCTTGTGCCACGTGTCGTCGCGGTGTCGGTGCTCCGCGGGTTGGCTCGCAGTTCTTGCAAGCCCCCACGAACTTTTGGTGTGTCTCCGCGTGCTTCTCCGTTGTCCACTGCTCCTCCTTACTTGAAATTTTTGCGCGTTCGCTCGAATCTGCTTGTCGTTGTCGCCGATGCCTCGGGCCGTCGCCTATCGCGCAACGAAACCCCAGCCCTCTAACGACCGACTTCACGGGATTGCACTCCTTTCGACTCAGATTCGAGAACTAGGGGTCACCACATGCAGGGGATGACTCGTGGATGTGAAGGAAACCGCGTGTTGGTAATACTGGATACTAGTTTATTGTTGCTTGTACAGCGAGGTCCCGTGGAAAGAGGCCGAGACTCCGCCTGTAGCGGCTTATATGCTACCACCACCTCCGACACTGCGCCATCTAGCAGGATGTATAGGAACTTAATAGTGTAGTAATGCTTAATAATCGATCTATGCAAGTAGCCTGCGAGATAACGCTGTGTTTACATAGGAAACTAAGTAGTTAAACCTTCTAATTTATAGATGGCGCTAATATATTGTTAACACAGTTAACAGATGGTTTATTGAGAACTAAAATTACATGGCAACCAAATGCAGTGACAAACAATGTGCTAAATTAACAGAAAATGCATAATTTAAGATCATATTGGTCAGTAGGTCGCACATGCCTGCATTAATGCATGCATAAGAGTTGTACTTTGTACATTCTCCCATCTCCAGAATAGAATATAGTAACTAAATTTATAATGCAACAATTATAAAAAAATTAATTAAAAAAAAAGTTAACTATAGAAGTAAAATAATTAAACTAATATGAAGTAGTAAGTACTAATTGCCAAATACAATCTGATTAAAATAATAACTTAAAAGGAAGTTAAAAAGTCTTTAAATGCAATAAAAACAAGAAACTTCTAAAAATATGTCTGTAAATGTAAATCACTTAAAATTATCTAAATTATTGTTCTAAATGTCTCTATATTATTAATTAGTCCAAATTGTTCATGTTTTGTCAAATTTTACTAGTCTTTTCATCATTGGTGACGTAGCTTGATCTACACTTAACACAGATTGACTCATAGCGCGACACTGATCCACATTAACACTTATTGCGTTGGGCCTCACTGCACTCATTTCAATGTCACGATTGTTTTGCTTTATTTGCCCTTTAATTTTACACATGTAACAACACTATTACTACTGAATTGACTTGTTTATTTTTAGCTTCCATTTGTATGTTATTGTCAACAGCTGATGTTACGATCGGAGTTTGCAGTTGTAGTTCGGGGTTTTTTATCCATTGTGGACCTTCCCACCAGAGAGAATGATGCTGCAACTGAGCTGGTGTTAGACCTCTCGTTGCACAATCGACAGCATTTTCTTCCGACTTCACGTAGCGCCACGACGATGCAGGTATGGCGGAAGTAACTTGTTTTACTCTATTCGCTACGAAACTTTTCCACTTTTTGGGGTCGCCTTGTAGCCATCCTAGGACGATCATTGAGTCGGTCCAGGCATGCACAGTGATGTTATGGCTATGGTAATCAATGTTTTCCAATGCTTTTGTCATGAGCTGCGCCAAAAGAACAGTTGCACATAGTTCCAGGCGCGGTAACGTGATAGTTTTATTTAGTGGTGCAAGTTTTGATTTTGCTACTAGCAATCGGACTATTGTATCCCCATTGTCCGTCAGTGTTTTTATCCAAATCCCGGCCGCAAATACTTTTTGAGAACCCTTCAGTGTGCGTATTCCTCTGCCTTTGTTAGCCTTAACCTCTACGTGGCCTGTATAGTCAACGCCAGTATGGGTGAACGGCCTTGATATTGTCACGCGGGGTTTTGGCAGGTCTGCCATCAGCTGATTATTTTGTTGTGGGCTATATCGGCGGCACGTCACACAGCGATGAAGCTGACTCTTCACTGTTCTATGACCTGATAGTATCCAATACTTTCTGCGTAGGTATGTCAGTGTCAATCGGGGTCCGCCATGCAAAAGTACTTCGTGTGCTTGTTTGATAATCAGCTCTGTTAATCTGCTTTTGCTAGAAAGTATGATTGGTTTTTTCATGTCATCTGGCAATGCTGATTTCGTCAATCTTCCACCTAGCCGCAGTATTCCATTTTCGTCTAAAAACGGATTTAAACTTAGTAGGGGGCTTCTCCTGCTAACGTTTTGCTTAGTTTTCAGTCTGGTTATGTCATCTCCAAATTCATGTAATTGCACATTTCTAATGATCGTATGTAAAGCGTTCGTCAACTCAGCTGATGTGAGGTATGCCGGTTTGTTTGTCCTTGATATTTTGCTTCTTAGAATCCACGCTACGATTCGCGTAACATGACTCAACTTACTATGGCGATATAGTAGCTCGAGTACAATGTCAGACGGCTGCAGTTTTGCTGAATTGACTTGTTTATTTTTAGCTTCCATTTGTATGTTATTGTCAACAGCTGATGTTACGATCGGAGTTTGCAGTTGTAGTTCGGGGTTTTTTATCCATTGTGGACCTTCCCACCAGAGAGAATGATGCTGCAACTGAGCTGGTGTTAGACCTCTCGTTGCACAATCGACAGCATTTTCTTCCGACTTCACGTAGCGCCACGACGATGCAGGTATGGCGGAAGTAACTTGTTTTACTCTATTCGCTACGAAACTTTTCCACTTTTTGGGGTCGCCTTGTAGCCATCCTAGGACGATCATTGAGTCGGTCCAGGCATGCACAGTGATGTTATGGCTATGGTAATCAATGTTTTCCAATGCTTTTGTCATGAGCTGCGCCAAAAGAACAGTTGCACATAGTTCCAGGCGCGGTAACGTGATAGTTTTATTTAGTGGTGCAAGTTTTGATTTTGCTACTAGCAATCGGACTATTGTATCCCCATTGTCCGTCAGTGTTTTTATCCAAATCCCGGCCGCAAATACTTTTTGAGAAGCATCACAGAATCCGTGGATTTCAAAACTTTTTGTTAAATTACCTACCCATCTTGGGATGTCGAATGCTTCAATTAAACACATGTCAGCTTGCAGTTTTCTCCAGTCTTTGGTTAATGATTCGGGTATGATGTCATCCCAACCTTCGACGGTTGTCCACACTGTTTGAAATAGCAATTTAGCCTTTATTGTGATTGGGGTTAGCCAGCCTAAGGGGTCGAATAACTTCGATATTTGCGAAAGAAGCATTCTTTTTGTCAGCGGTTTGTCATTGGTGTCATTATTTTTATTTTTAAATGTAAATTTGTCTGATTGGGGAATCCACTGTAAACCTAATGCTTTTGTTGTTTCCTTATCTTTGAATACAATCGGTTTATTTTTCTGATCTTCTGGCAGATGCTCTAGTAATGCTGGATGATTGCTGGACCATTTTCGTAAATTAAATCCTGCACTTTTTAACATGTTAATAAGTTGTTGTTGTTTTTCTAATGCAGTTGCAATGCAATGTGCTCCACTCATGACGTCATCCACGTAAACCTCTCGTTCAATCACCTGTGCTGCTAGCGGATACTTATGTGCCTCATCCTGTGCTAACTGCTTGAGCGTTCTTAAAGCAAGGTACGGCGCTGCCTTTTCTCCAAATGTCAAAGTACAAAGGTCATATTCTTGAATCGGCTCGTGTATGTCATTTCTCCATAATATCTTTTGCAATGGTTGCATGTTTTCTGCTACTAATATCATCCTATACATTTTCTCGCAGTCGGCTGAAAACACATGTTCATACGTGCGCCATCTAATCAGTACAGCTTGTAAATCCTGATGTAATTTTGGGCCACATTCCATGAGGTCGTTAAGGCTGTGTCCCGATGATGTTTTTGAGGATGCATTGAACACTACTCTGAGTTTTGTAGTAGTAGAGTCGGGTTTTACTACCCCATGATGCGGCAAAAAACATTCGATGTCCGATTGGCTTGTGCTCTTTTTCATATGTTCCAAATCAATATATTCCTGCATAAATTTCTTGTAACTGTCAGATAATTCGGTGTCATTACTAAGCTTCTTTTCCAGGCGATGGAACTGGGCCAGTGCTTTTCCCTTTGATTCTCCTAACTTTTCTTTGTAATCGGCCACCATGGGTAGCTGTACTTCATACTGTCCATTCTGTAAACGTCTGGTAGTGCTGACGTAAAGGTCCTCACAGTATTGCTCTTGAGATGTCATATTTTTGGCTTCAGTAATTTCCTCCATTTCCCAATATTTTTTGATGTCATCTGTATTATTTGTAATGACGTGGCAGTTGTAAGTTCTGCCCGTACCGCTTCCTCCTGACAAAATCCATCCTAATTTTGTCTGCTGTGCACAAGGTTGTAAATCTGTGCCTATCAGCAATCCTCCCATTATGATTTGAGAATGCACACTAGCGTCTAGTAAAATGTCAATTGATCGTGAAATATTGTAATCTGGGTCAGCAAGTGTCAGATGTTCGATATGCGACCAATTCTTCTTCTCAAAAGTTACGTTAGGCAAGTTGCTTACTACGCGCGACATGACTAATGCATCTGTTTCAAATGTAAAGTCGTTGTGTCGGGACATGCATGTAAGGTTTACTTTTCCTCGGCTTTTGTTTGTCACGGAACCCACTCCTGCTATGCACGCGTTGTATTGAGTCCTTTGCAATCCTAATTTTTGGGCCGCCGACTCGGTAATCAGAGTAACTTGAGAGCCGGGGTCAATAAATGCTCGAAGTGTCATGTAGGTACCATCCGTGGCCTTCACTTTTAACAGGGCTGTTGCTAACATGATTTCGTCATCGCTTCCTATAGCATAATGTACGTTACGTTTTTGATGGTTTCCCGGTGTAAATGGTGTTGATGTTGGTGTCATTTTAGTTGCAGTGGATGTCGTTGGTTTCATAGAAAAGGCCTTGTGCAGCAACGTATTATGTGCAGCGTTGCATTCGCGACATCGTTTTTCTGACTTGCAATAATTTTTAGAGTGATAATACAAGCAGTTTTTACATATGTTAAATTGGGCCATATGTTTTAATTGAACATCAGGTGACATACTTAGGAATTTGGTGCATTTAAATAAATCGTGGTCTTGGCGACAAAAGGAACATGATGACTTGTGTTCTTGAATATGCATTGCGTTATTGTACGATGGCTTGGAAAAATTGGTTCTGTATTCCCGATGGTAATTTTGTTGGTTGTCATTAAATGGTTTATGCAGTGTCATGTTGTCAGGTTTTTTCTTTGTCACGGGCTCCAGGGCGGTAAATTTTCCCTCTAGGAAATCCATAAACTCCTGAAGTTTCGCTAACTGACGCGGCGATTTTCTGTACTCCATGTAGTCGGTGTAAGTTTGCGTATCTAACTTTTCACACAAAATGTGCACTAATATCGGATCCCAATTCATAGTATCTACGCCTAGGTTATTAATGGCATGTATTACTTCCATAGAGGTGTCAAATAGCTTTTTGATTTCGAATGCAGATTGGGTTTTTACATTAGGCTGTCTCAGAAATAATTGTATTTGTTTGGTGAAAAGAAGTTGCAAATTATTGTAACGATGTGTCAGCAGATCCCAGCAGGCGTCATAATTCTCGGCACTAATGTGTAGATGCTGTACGATACGCTCCGCTTCTCCCTTCAGTTTGCACTTTAATATTTGCATTTTGTGGGACTTGCTCATGTTAGGGTTCTTGTGTATTGCTTCTGAGAACAAGTCCATAAATGTAGGCCACTGAGAATAATTCCCACTGAAAATAGGTATGTCAACTTTGGGTGCAGTTTGTTGCGAATGGTCAACAAAATTCAACTTCATGTTCAGTTGCTTTTTCATATCCTTAAATGATTTTTCATGCAGTAAATATTGATTGTTATAGGTATCATCCCTCCCCTCTAGAATGCTATCTATTTGCAAATGCAAGATGTCAATGGTATTCCAACGTCCTTTCAGAGATTTTATCTCGTCCTCTATCTCCCATTTCTCTACTAGATTGTCAAGATGTAAGCTGTCAATAAGACGGATTAAAGATCTAAAGTTGCTTCTCTGAGTCCTCATGAGCTCTAGAACCTTCTCGTCCTTTATTTGCAAAGTGTCAGTACCCTCTCCAGATGCTTCCATAAATATGTCAAATGTCACTTTCTTCTCCACAGGCGGGGGTGGCGGCGGTGTCAATGGTTTAGGTTTTAAAAGCTGAACGATTTCGTCCTTAATTTGCATAACAAAATCATAAATATTTTCTGTATAATATTGATGCGTTTTATCCTCTTCCTGCATCAAAAGCTGATGATTCTCTTCGAATGTACGCCAGAGCTCATCTATCCTTGAAGCTCTCGCCTGTCTATATTCAAGGGTCTTTCGTTCACGAGGATCCTTTTTGATGTTTCGCGACATCCTCTTGATGTCCTCCATGACGGCGGCTTGCTTCTCTAATAGACCTTCCATGTTGGTCGAATTAGGTATGCAATGAAATAGTTATAAAAGGAAAGATCTTACTTGAGTTTCTGCAACAACGCCAACTTATCTCCGAAGTAATGCACTGCAGTCCAATCACTTGCACGAAAATGTCAAAGTTTTATGTCAATAAATGTCACTGGATTTTGATTCCGCGGACCTTACGTACACGACACGCGACGCGAGGGCCTTAATCGAAGGACCAAAAAAAATGTAAGGGGGGGGGGGGGGGGGGCACTATGTAAATGTCAGGTAGTTAGAGGTGAAAAGACGGGTGTACGTTAAGATGGTTTATTGAGAACTAAAATTACATGGCAACCAAATGCAGTGACAAACAATGTGCTAAATTAACAGAAAATGCATAATTTAAGATCATATTGGTCAGTAGGTCGCACATGCCTGCATTAATGCATGCATAAGAGTTGTACTTTGTACACATACATTTTTACCAAAAAATATTTATTTCCAGCGATGGAGGAGGCGGCGGCGGCGATGGCGGCGCACGAGCTGCATCAGCACCGGTACTTCCTGCTGCGCGACCAGGCCTTCCTGCGCGACCGCGAGCCGCTGCTCATCAAGGTACAGTCTGTCTGTCTCTGCTGCACGGGGCAGCTATCGACGTAGATATAATGTTGTGTTCCAGCGATGGAGGCCTTCCTGCGCGACCGCGAGCCGCTGCTCATCAAGGTACAGTCTGTCTGTCTCTGCTGCACGGGGCAGCTATCGACGTAGATATAATGTTGTGTTCCAGCGATGGAGGCCTTCCTGCGCGACCGCGAGCCGCTGCTCATCAAGGTACAGTATGTCTGTCTCTGCTGCACGGGGCAGCTATCGACGTAGATATAATGTTGTGTTCCAGCGATGGAGGCCTTCCTGCGCGACCGCGAGCCGCTGCTCATCAAGGTACAGTCTGTCTGTCTCTGCTGCACGGGGCCGCTATAGACGTAGATATAATGATGTATTCGGTACTTCCTGCTGCGCGACCAGGCCTTCCTGCGCGACCGCGAGCCGCTGCTCATCAAGGTACAGTCTGTCTGTCTCTGCTGCACGGGGCCGTTATCGACGTAGATATAATGACGATGGCGGCGCACGAGCTGCATCAGCACCGGTACTTCCTGCTGCGCGACCAGGCCTTCCTGCGCGACCGCGAGCCGCTGCTCATCAAGGTACGCTTTAGTTGATCACCTGTATATGTCCCTGCTGCATGGGGCCCTTAGCGACGTAGATATAAGTCACTATATTGCAGTTTGGCATAAGTTCGGCGCTGTGATTGGTGGAACGCTCATAAAATGAGATTATCGACGTTGATAACGGTCCCATGCCACCGGCCTCGTCTTTATCCTGCCTTCTTGACCGGCCATGCAGTGTTCTTGGTTTAAATTTCTAGTCGTATTTCAGATCCAACTTTCATGCATACATAACGCGATATATATTGTAAGGTTCACTGTGAAAGTATCCTAAATTGGGTATTATTTCACAACATTAATTCATATTTTAATTGATTATATTATGTTACGAGGAATAGTGGCAACACCGCTCTTGAGGGAGACTGACATTTGATTGACAGAAGGGAATAGATGTCAGGCGAGATGTCAGAAAAAGGAGGCAATTGGGTTTGTGGGATGAAAAATGGTGGTTCGAGTTGTGGATTATAAAAATGTAATTTATTGCTAAAACTATGAATAATGCTGAAAGTCATGGAAATAAACCTATATCGTGTACGTTTGGTGGTTTTACTATAGATCAGAAGCGGTGAGTAACCTTCTCCCATAAATTTTGTTGTGATTCTTGTTGTCGGCATTTGGCCGAGATGAATGATAATATCAAAATATTGTGTTTTTCATCAGTAGATGACACGCGTATAGTAGTAATGTTATGTTATTATGTCGTGTAATACTAAGGAAATGTTCGGAATAGTCATATTACTCATATTTATAATTTTCGTAAGATTTTTATTGCGATATGCTAGCGACATCTATAAAATAAATATAGGAAACTATCCAGATTCAATTGACATCTGACATTGACACTGACAGTTTGATCATCTGACAGTGTTGACATTACAGGGAGCGTTCAAAAACGATGCCTTGATTACTTTAAAATATTAGCATTATTATTCTGAGTAAAGTACTATTGGGTTTTAGGAATTATTAGTTTCTGCAAAGATTTCCCGATGTTACGCTTACTACCTATCGTGTGGTAGATATTATTTATAAATACTAGATAGCCTAATATGATAAACGTGAGTCATTGTTATTGACTATAAGTCTTAAATTAAATTCTCATAAATGATGATTATTTATGAAAATGTTCTATGTTAACATTAGGTGTAACAAGGGTATGATTATACCGTTGGGCTCATTAAACTTACTACCGAAAATTACTATGGGTCATTACCTATATAATCATTTTATTTTAGTTGCCAAAGATACCAAATATATTAAGTATTGAAGACTGCTAAATTAGGATTATCTATTTAATATCCACCTTATCTGTCATCATGTATATTATAATTAATGTACCCTGAAGGTTATACATAATAATATCTGTGTATAAAATTATAATAAGTATACCTACTAATATAAATTTATTCCTTTTTGTTTGAGTTGGAGACAAGACGAGAAAACTGGACCACCCAAGATATATGGGATGCCGCAGATTCAGTTGAAGATGGAAAAAGATGAGGCTGCGGTACGGCTGTGCCTGGGGTGCGGCTGGGGCTGTGCCTGCGGCTGCGGTGGTGCGGCTGGGGTTGCCATTGGGTTTTTATTAAAAGCCACTAGTTGATCAAGATTAGCCTCGATTTAATAGTCTCATATAAATCGATACACAGTGATACACATGAAGTAAGTGATGACAGTCAACACATAGAGTACGTGCTATTTTCCTTTTTTTCTTGGCTATGACTTTTCGTTTACAATTCCAACACTAGGCCTTAAACAAAAATCATATAAATAGGCAAAAGAAAATTAGCACAATTCTAGGCCTCAAACAAAATATCATAACTTATATAGGTATATAAAACTAAAACATAACTTTAACACTGACTAACGGAGTACAAATAAACAATATCACAAAAAAACATATATGAAAACAAGTTAATCAGTTTTAAGTAGTTTAGACACAAACTTATAATGCTTCTCTGAAGTTAATGGCTTCGTTAACACGTCCGCCAACATTTCCTCAGTAGGAAGGTAACTTAAATCAATGACCTTCTTACTTATCAACTCTTTAACATAATGGTGCCTTATATCTATATGTTTGGTACGCGAGTGTGTTACAACATTCTTACAGATTTTCTGTGCTGATTGATTATCGTTAAACAAATCTATTTTGCACACAATACCAGTACATTCTTTAAGAAATGTTTGCAAGAACAGAGCCTCCTTGCAGGAGTCAGAGACCGCCATGTACTCAGCTTCAGTACTAGAAAGCGCTACAGTCCGTTGCTTTCGGCTTTCCCACGAAATAACTGAACTACCAAGACTAAAAACATACCCAGTATATGACCGACGATCCATCTGATCTCCTCCCCAATCAGCATCTGTAAAACCAGTAATTTTCAAATCGTCACCCTTTTGAAATAGTAGACTGTAATGTATTGTTCCTTTTAAATATCTCAGAACCCTTTTCGCTGCTTTCCAGTGAGTTTCACCAAAACAGTTATTGAACTGGCTTAGATAGCTGATGCTATGAGTAATATCCGGCCTGGAACATACTGACAGGTACATTAAACACCCAATAAGGCTCCTATAATCATATTTACATGCCGAATTCTCTTCCTTTTTAAGTTGAATTCCAACTTCCATAGGAGTCTTAGCTGCTTTGCATTCTGCCATATGCAGTTTATCTAAAACTTTCTTTATGTAGCTGGACTGATCCAAAGTATAGCTTCCATCAGGTAATCTAGCAATTTTCATACCTAGAACCTGATGAGCCGGTCCCAAATCATGCATCACGAACTCTTTCATCAGCCCTTCCTTAATAACTTTCTTTTTCTCAGAATTTTCGGAGCTAAAGATCATGATGTCATCCACATACAGCGCTACGATTATTACTTCATCATCAGTATTATGAATATACACCGATTGCTCAGAAGATAGTCTACTAAATTGCAATTTATTGATGAAAACATCATTAATGCGTTCATACCATGCTTTCGCCGCCTGTTTTAAGCCATAAATTGCTTTGTTCAGCTTATATACTTTCCTGACCTTTTCATCTTGACCTCCACCTTGGATGAAACCTTCAGGTTGCTCCATATATACAGTTTCGGTTAGTAACCCGTGCAAAAATGCAGTTTTTACATCTAGGTGCTCTATAACTAAATCATATTGAGCAGCTAATGCTAACAGTATTCTAACTGTTGAGTAGCGAACCACAGGTGCAAATGTTTCATTGTAGTCAATTCCGTATCTTTGTGTATAACCCTTCGCCACCAGACGAGCTTTATACTTTAACAATTTTCCATTTAGGTCTCTCTTTTTGCTAAATATCCATTTACATTTTACTGGTTTTTGCCCCGAAGGCAGATCAACCAGTGTCCAGCATTCATTAACTATGAAAGAGTTATACTCATCTTGTATAGCTTCCTTCCAATATTTAGACTCGCAGCCACCCAGAGCCTCTTCTATTGTCTTCGGTATATCTTCGTCTTCTGTAACCGCTGTAAACCCAGCATACCCATCCGTATCAGCATCTTCAAAATCAAGCGAGTCCTCCGAATCCATGCTTGAACATCCTGGAATATATGTAGGGTCCGAAGAGTGGTTATCCGAATTTACAGATTCTACTGATGAATCCAGACTAAACATGGTTTGTCTCCGAGGATTCACTGTGTCATCAGGTAACAACTGATCCATCTCGACCACGTCTGGCTGGCATAATGATGTCTCAGAAGCTTCCGTCGACGACTGTGCTGGATCAGGTTGTGTAGTACTATCTAAGTTATCAGATGAATCTAAAATTAACAATTCATCATGCTCCTTACTTTTATCATCATTGGACACTACTTTATCAAAAAACATACTTTCCATGAATGTGACGTGCCGGGCTTTAATACATTTCTTTGGAAAAGCAGGATCTACAAGTCTATACCCTTTACTATCCTCACAGTACCCTACAAAAATATACCTTTTGCATCTAGGGTCCAATTTCCTGGCTTTCTCATCAATGGCATATGCTACACAACCAAATACACGTAAGTGTGCTACATTCACCTTTTTGGATGTCCATTTTTCTTCAGGTGTTGTTCCCATGACCGCTCTGGTTGGTGTATAGTTCTTGAGTACGGCAGCCGTGTTCGCCGCCTCCGCCCAGTACTGTTTCTCCAACCCAGCCTCCTGGAGCATGCAGCGGGCATTATCCATTATGGTGCGATTAGCCCGCTCCGCCACACCATTCTGCTGACTACAATGTGGGACGGTAGTTTGATGTTTTATCCCACTGCTCTTCAGATACTCCTGAAATTGATTAGACATGTACTCGCCCCCATTGTCACTTCTCAAGGTTTTGATTTTACTACCTGTTTCATTCTCTACAAGCACTTTGAATAGTTTAAATTTCTCAAAGACCTCGCTCTTTCTATCCATGAAGTAGATGAATGTTTTCCTCGAGAAATCATCAATGAAGGTAACAAAGTACCTTTTCCCACTAAATGATGGTACCTGCATAGGTCCACATACGTCTGTATGTACCAACCCTAGTTTGACAGACGACCTACTATAACTTTTCTTAGGAAATGGCAGTCTGGTCTGTTTACCTTCTATACAAGCTACACATGGATTAAAAGTAGTATTTGGATAATCCATACCTGTGACTAGCCCATTTTTCATCAGTTTCATACTCCTGGCATTCAGGTGTCCAAGTCGCTTATGCCACAACTCGTGATCAATGCCCTGCGCAGACACCAGCGCAGACACCTCCGGAACCTCGCTAGACTCTCCAGTCACCGACTCCTGCTCAATGCCCTGCTCAGAAACTAGTGCAGGCATCTCTGAAACCTCGCTAGACTGTGCAGTCACCGACTCCACACATGCTGAGTTCATGGCGATCCCTGACTTAACTACATCAAGCTCATAAACACCATTGAAACCAGTACCAGTGGCAATAACTTCACCTTCATCAACTATTTTACATAAATTATTATCAAAAACTACACGAAACCCTTTCCTATTTAACTCACTAACTGAAAGTAGATTTGCTGATAGTTTAGGAATATAGTAGACTTCACTTATAGTCTTAAAACCAGTCTTCAATAATACTTTTACTTTGCCGATACCCTCAGTCAGTAACTTCTCTCCGTTGGCAACATTTACTTCCAGCTTCTTGCTGCATTGCAGCTCTTGCATGATATGCTTGTTATTGCACATGTGATGAGTCGCCCCTGAGTCAATGTACCATACGTCGTTCTGAACTTTAACCGACAAGGCCGTCAGTAGCGAGTTTTCTTTTACACTACTTCGTCTTCCTCCCGCCTTAGGCTCCATGACCTCATCATTAGGGCAGTCCTTCTTCACGTGACCAGGCTTCTTACAACGAAAGCACCTCACTAGCCAAGGTCTCTTTACCGCCAGTGCATTCATTTCATTTTCCTTGCCATCACGCCGATGCTGCTCCTGGAGAAGTTTACTCCTGACTGTCTCGCTTGTCAGCTTCGTATTGGAGTTCTCCAGCGCCATAATTAGTGGGTCGAAGTCTGTAGATAGCCCGCTCAGCATTATTATTGCCAGGAACTCATCCTCTATTGCTGATCCTATATCCGACAACTGTTGCCCGAGCTCCGTAATATATGTTAGGTAGCTCTGCATACCATCTCTGTCCTGTAACTTCACACCAAACAGCGACCTCAACAGCCCGAGTCTTCTACACAGCCCCTTGTCCTCATATGCACGCTGGAGGTTGCTCCAGGCCTCATAAGGCGTCTTTGCATTGCGTACATGTTGCAACGCAGACGGACCTACTGACAGACATATTTTTGCCATCGCCTTTTGCTTCTTCCTCTCATCCTTACAACTGTCCTCACCTTCGATACAGTCGTGAAGATCCTCGTGCATGAGGAGCATTTTCAGCATAAATTTCCACTGATTGTAGTCTTCCATCCCTTTTAGTTTGTCTACAGGGAGACCAATTGGTGTCGTAATAGAACTCGCCATTATTGCTGTTTGTATTTGTAAAACTGTTTGACAACCGGCCTTTTAATTAGATATTATTTTATTTTTGTAGTAGTATTTTCCAAAAATATTTATTGTATGACACGCGCCAAGCTGTCCTGGGCCCATAACCTATTGGGTTTTTATTAAAAGCCACTAGTTGATCAAGATTAGCCTCGATTTAATAGTCTCATATAAATCGATACACAGTGATACACATGAAGTAAGTGATGACAGTCAACACATAGAGTACGTGCTATTTTCCTTTTTTCTTGGCTATGACTTTTCGTTTACAATTCCAACATCTACATCTCCGGGTGCAGGCCTGGAGTTGGAGCCGTGGTGACAGCGGCTGTCAGGGCTGTCAACATCAATATCAACCGGACCAAGGCTGGAGGAACAGTGGAGGAGATGGCTATCAGTGGTGTCAGTACCCAGACCGAAGACACCAGACCATACCATACCAGACCATACCATACCAGACTGAGGAGGGAGTCTGAACTTCGGTTCGCATGCTCAATGGCCGACGGGCGGCAGTGGCGACGCTGTCATCAACAGGACTGGAGCTACATCTACAGTTGCATGATCACCATGATTATTATAAGGAGCACCGAACTGGGTGTTATTTACATATTATTTAGTTAGTTTTGATCAGGTGCATAAAGTTACTCGTAATGTAGGTTAATAAAGGTATGAGGTACCTATGTTATGGTTATAAGGAAAGGGAAAATTAATTTGAAACCTGGATGAATTCCATTGCATTGGTATTGTTACTTAATTAATTGTTACTTAATTTTGAATGGTGGTTGCACAGTTGTCTTGCAATGTTTTATTTATACTTAATTGCTTTTTGATTTAGTGATTTTGGAGGTTTTACAGTTGCTTCAAGTTTGATGATGGAATGTTCATTTGAGGAAGTCTTGATGGTTTTGATTACATTGGCTTTGAGTCACAGAAGGGTTGCACTGGAGGAGTAATTAATTTGTTGGTCGGGCTTTGTATATTCCAATTAAATATTAATTATTCGAATGTAAAAAGCGAATCTTGCGCATAATAATTGCGTAACTAATTTTGATATGGAATTGGAGTAAAGTCACAATAGGTATAAAAGTACCTAAGTGCTTTGTTCCCTTTTGTGGTGTACCTATATAAAACCGAAACGATAATTATATTCTTAGAGTCCTCCTCTTAAAATATGTCATGTGATATGGTGTCATGGGTGCCATAATTCATTTTGTGATTGAATGATTCTTTGTTTCATAAATGTACTCAGTTTTACAAGGGCATCATTTGATTTTGATTCATTATCTAAAATATTTGATATACCTACCTACTTCAGCTAATGACATTTACTTGAAAGGAACATTGTTGTTGTTTTCAGTATTGGTGGGGAATAAGGTGGTAAAGAAGGAAATAAAGTGACCTGGCAGGGACTGATGTCCGGCAGGGCGGGACTCTTTGGTTTTCCATCCGTTCTCGACCACGTTGAAGGGTTCATGTACCTTCTGTAGACCTTTAGTATGTCTACCCACTCACATAGAGGTTATTGTTGAGTGGGCCTGTTGATTCCATGAAGATGGGGTAGGTGGAAGCGAATCTTGTATCCAGCATCTGTGTAGTAGGTACCTATCAGTCAGCTGTTGTCGACAGACTTGAATGACGCTATGTCCTAACAAGTATTCAGTAGGTACACACGGCAACGTTAAATGGTTGGCAGGGCACACTAACGTAGGTAGTGTATGTGTGTGTCGGCGACGTCGACGTAATTATTAGTTCTGGGCAACCCACACACGGATATTGTAAGCATGTAGTTGTGCCAGTGACAATGATTCATTGTTTTTATGATATGAAGCAAAATTTTGCAATGCATTGTAATAGATTGAATGGCTCAGTTGGTATGATACAAGACTTACAGTAATCGGTATGGTGGTTCAAATCCCTCTGAACTTACAAAATTCCTTTTTTGTTTTTTTTTTATAGATTTAATTTATTTTTTAATATGGCTAATAATAGTATTGTAGTATATTCGAATAAAAGCAACACAGAAAGTAAATGAAACAAGTTATTAAGTGTTAAAATTACAAAATTTATTCTTGCCGTAACATAAACATTAAGGATGTTACGTTTTTGTTGTTTCTCGTTTTAAAACATAGTTGTAGTTTATATTAATAAGGAAAATTTTCAATTAGCAGTTTTAAATCATAATAAACATCAGAAAAGGATGGACTGGCTGTTTTACTAAAGTAAATAGGCAAGTCATTAGTTATATGAATCGACATGTTAATTAGCTAGAAATAAGATAACTTATTCCAACCTCAGTAACAATAACATCATTAACACATTGGCTTACCCATAATTGTAAATAATAATAAGTATTTAACAAAATAACTAAAATCTTATACAAATGGACAAATAAAAATTACTGAGCTAACCCCAATAACTATAATTTTCACCACTTTTTCGCCATAATATCTTACCATCCATCCTTGTCTGACTTAAAGGACTTTTCATCACTAAATATCACCACATTGTTGCACCAATCAAAGTTTAAAATAGTCAGTCGCAAAACGCACTCTGTTTCGACGATGCTGATCGGTTATAGCAATTTTCTTCGTCGGCCTCCGACACCGCAACCCAGCAGCACGCAAGTGAACCCGTACGGTTTGTAGGGATAGATTATGTGTTGTGGCCGTAGAACGGGTGCTGCAGAACGGATCAGCGCTATGTGCAGCTACGATTTCTCGATGGCGTGGTGATGCATCCGTATAGACGACTACTGTCTACATGTCCCGAATCTGCGTATCGGTGAACCCATAATTGAACAGTTCTCCTCTGCAAACAAAAAAAAACAAATACTTAGCTTATACAAATACAAATATTCTAACAATCAAATAAAATATTTACAATTCTATGTTACTTACCGTTAAACGTCTTGCGATTTCACTAATTGTAATGTTTTGTTCATATAAATACGATTATCTCCGCCTTTTGAACATGGTTAAGTGACTTTCCATACTGACTGCGAAGAGTAATTAATTAAATTGACAAATCACAAAGTGAATCACTTTGCAGACGCAGAGGTGAATTGTCACTAAAACTAAAAACAAATTTCGTTTATTCATATTGTATGAGGGTAGAATGGTTTTAATTCTCAAATGAAGAACGAATCATATATTTTTGGCGAAGAGAAATAGTCGACAGCTATGCAGCTTGTAGTCATTTGTCAGTTTCAAATATATTAATTTTATACACAACAGCGTTTAAATTAACGCAAAATTTGAATTAAGTTAAATAAAAATAACCATCCGTGGACTCGAACTCACGACCTATGTTTCATTAGTCTAACATTCTACCAATGAGCTACGAAGTGTATAGACACAGGTAGTGAAATTTTGCTTCACATCAATTTTATAACTGTTTCACTAACACTACCGGTTGATATTTTTATGTCACAGCTGGTATACGGGCGTTTGCCTACGCACAAACTCGTTTGTGTTGTTGTGTGTGTGTGTGGTTTGTTACTGGTGTGTAAACCGATTTCTGCGTTTATGCACACATAGACAACGTTAGTGTGCACACATACACTACGTTAGTGTGCCCTGCCAACCACTTGACGTTGCCGTGTGTACCTACATATATTTACTTGAGTTTAAAATTCCTAAGCCATTATTGAGTCTGTTCGCAATGATTTCAAATGAAGCTACAATACGGAATACTGTATGCCTTTTGTCATTGCCTTGCGATTCTGGGACTGTGTGTCATAAATACTTATATGTTGCATTTCAAGTGTTATAGTTGGATCTAATAATTTTATTTTATTAATAATATATTAAGGATTCCAGCCAAATTAAGGTACTTATAGGTATTAGGTATATAATTTAGTATGGTAGGTATAGTAGATGAAATGATGATGATGACTCTACTTTTTCTAATGGGTAAAGTATGGATCATGACTGTGCGCTAATAGCATTGCATAATTAATTATCGGATCTATTTCACCCATACCTATAGTTTATCTAGTAGGTAAAATCTTATGGACTAATGTTATGATTTTCCAAAGATAGTTGGGGGCCACTACAACTTGTGGCAGTCTATGAGGGTTTGCAAAGTTCTACTTATAAGAAGTTACGTAATATTCAATTGTTGTAGACTTGGCATATAGTGACTTAGACGGTACCTATCTAGTATTGCTGTTATAGGTGGTTAAAGGTGGCTTACATTGAAGTGACGACCGGATATTGAGAGATGGATTAGTTTCTGTTGCCTAGGGAATTTCGAACTTATATTGCCATGTGGCCATTGGCGAATGGCGGTGGCTACAACAGGACTCGTGTGTTTTTCGAAGTTTCCACAGTTCAATATTCTGACCTGCGGATATTGCTGGATGCGCTTAATGTGGATATGAATATCATGAGGTATGTGAACATTTGTGAGTGTGAGCGTCTGAAATTTTACACGGAGATGGAGTTGAGGAAAAGATGGATGTATCTATTTACTACATGTTGTAGTTAATGTATATTCGAACTGTTGCGTAGGAGAGTGGAGTTTTCAACTTATTAAAGTACTCTTTATCCAGGGAAGTTAGACCGGCTTCGAATTAAAAACATGATTAATTACCTACTTATTAAATTTTATGACTTGGATATATAATAATATGTCAGATAGGTTTTGCCCGTTGGTTTCTGCTGTGATTATTATTATTGTATACCTACTAAATATTCTCTAGAACATGATCATTCTATGGAATAGTACAATCAGTCGAATTTGGCTTAAATTGTCGTTTTTATCTATTTGTTTGAACAAAGTTGACCTTTAAGGACAAATGAGACTAGATTATTTTGTCATGATCATACAAGGATGAATGGATTGATGGACTAATATGCTGAATATCGTCATACATGGATGGCAGCTCGAGGGGATGGGTTATCTAGATATGGAAGCTTGTAGTATTAAAATTTTGTGATTCTGTGATATTCAACTTAAATGGGATTTACATTGATTAGCAGTTAAGTACTTATGTTAAAATTAAAAGTTATGGATAAAGTTGGAGCGGTATCGAAAAGTCAAAACAAGGTATCTGAAGGACTAGGGTACCTAGTTATTTAATATTTATTTTAAATGGGATTTACATTGGTTAACAGTTATGTGAAATCAAAAGTTTTGGATAAATCTGGAGCAACTTTTGTTTGAATAAAAATATAGGGCAACTTGTTACTTTCCCTTAATAGATTTGGATAAGTACCTAAGCTTAATTCTCTCTGCGCTCTCAAATGCTCGTGAAATGATAACTTCATTCAGCAAGGGATTTCAGGGATTACATTGTATTGTATAGGTACTTACCTAGTTCCATCTTCGGCAATTTGCAATTACCTACTTATATGTAATTATAATAGTTTTGGGATTTAATGGTATCTTTTCAGTTAATAGCAGATTGCATCTGATATATTTTATGTTCATGATAATAGGTAATAATTAATTTGAAAAAAAGCTTATTATAAAATTGATGATTACTTAGAGGACGTTAATGCATGGCTGTGATAAGTACTTGGCTCTGCTCATATTATAATACTTAATTATTATTAAGCTTATAAGTATTGTATAAGTACCAACTAGTTTTAAGTCTTTTTTTTGAAAAGATGGCTCAGGAGTTTCTTGCCTCCGTTCTTCTCCTTAGACAGAAAGAGCCCCCTTATCCGAACGGAGAGTAAATAAAAAAAAAAAATGTACACGATCAAAAAAAAAAATGACTTTGACTTTGGATAGACATCAAAATCCACAAAAAAATAATAAAATGTAAGTTCTTTTTCTGACATCTCAGGTTTATTGGTACCTAGGTTTTTACTTACGATTGCTCCTCTGATATATTTCATTGTTTAAACATTATTTAGGGATTCTTATAAGTACTTAATACCAGTTATGGAGTGAATAACTTTCAGAGTTTCATATTAATGCGTGACATTGTAGTTTAATCTGTAAGGAGTAAGTAATATTTATGTTTTGATGGATATAATAGATATGGATTGATGCAATTTTTATGGATGATTTGAAGAATAACAATTACAGCAAAACTATAAAGTCAGGGAAACGGAAATGGAACCTAACTAATTGTTAAAGACTGTATTTAAATCGATTTATTATTTTTATCTAAGAACATATCCGTTAAAAAGCTATTATCAATCGGCATGTTATTTTTAAAATGAATGTACCTAACTGTAAGCAAATAATTGACAATGATAAAAAGTCTTAGCAAAATCGCACTCTTTATTGTCAGGACTTTATAGTTGGTCTGTATCAAAGTATGTTATGTAAAAGTTAATCATGGAACAAAACAAAGATCCAGAAGGTTGTTATTGTAAAAATACTTAATGGATGAATTTTATGGAATTAATATTAACATTATATACTTAATTATTTAATAATATTGATAGATATGTATATGGATTGATGGATTTTAAGTGGATAATTTGAAGAACAACAGTTATCAAAGTAAAGTTAATGTTATTTAAAGTTAATCATGGTATTAAGATATGGACCAAGGATCCAGACGATTGTTATTGTAAAAATACTTAATGGATGAATTTTAAGGACCAAGGTCATTTAATGAATCGATGTTGAATTATGATGGATTAAGTTCAAGCTCTAAGAAGATGTAACTTAGTAATATCTTAGTCCTGCAAGAATTGGTTTGCAGTATTGCAAGAATGGGTTTGCAGGACTAATGAGTTTTCTATCAGTACAGCTAGAATTGATGGGTTAGCTGGTACTGGATTCCCTGCAAGATAGGAATAATTGAAGTCTGCTAGAATGGATGGGTTAGCAGATTTTGATTTGTTAAGTATCCAGTATTGCTAGAATGGATGGGTTAGCAAGTACTGGATACACGATTCTCTACTAGAAATGGATGGATTATCAGATTGTTATCTCTTCGTTTACTTATATAAAAATAACGTCTTATTATGGCCATTTCTTTATGAAATTGTTATTACAATGTACAAGGAGTAGTAATTAACGTTTACAATTTGCACTGATAACTGTTGATTGATTGTTAAGTCATTGTTTTTTTACAAATATTTTGTCTGATGTTAAAGTTAATAATTTCATTATATTAGTGTAGACCTACCTACTTAATGATATTAGGAATACTATCGATAGTCAGTCTCACTTGCCGAGTGTAAGGTGCCTTTGTATCTACTTTGACCCGTGTATGAGGACATACACGAGGTCAGGATGGACGAGTGTAAGGTTCACTGTGAAAGTATCCTAAATTGGGTATTATTTCACAACATTAATTCATATTTTAATTGATTATATTATGTTACGAGGAATAGTGGCAACACCGCTCTTGAGGGAGACTGACATTTGATTGACAGAAGGGAATAGATGTCAGGCGAGATGTCAGAAAAAGGAGGCAATTGGGTTTGTGGGATGAAAAATGGTGGTTCGAGTTGTGGATTATAAAAATGTAATTTATTGCTAAAACTATGAATAATGCTGAAAGTCATGGAAATAAACCTATATCGTGTACGTTTGGTGGTTTTACTATTATATATACATTATTGCACCCGGTATAAAAATAAGCATAAGCTGTGTGAATTTATGTTTCTACATAAATGTGAATGTTAAGTTGTTAAGTAATCTCTATCATCCTCATCCCACCAGGAGCTGAAGTCCGCCAAGACCCCAACCCGAGAGTTCACCTGGTCCACCCGCATCTGGTGCCCGTCACACTGGGTGGTCACCCGACACTTCCGCGGGCGCGCCGAGCCCGTCCCCACCGTGCTCAGCAGCCGCGCCACCAGCATAGGTACTGTATACAGGGTGCTGCTTTCCAAAGGGCTGGGACCTTGCCCTCTTAAAGAGACTTTTCGAAAAAGTTGGTGGGGATCGACAGTGGTTCACAGTTGTTTTTATTATTATTTACGAGCTGTGTCTGTTTGTTTAATTTCCACGAGCGCTAGTTCAGAGCGATATCATTTACCTAACTCAAGAAGTAAGAATAACTGTATACCTATTTATAGTTAATTAATTATTTATTTATCTATTACAGTGACGCCCCGCTCAGACCCCTCGCAGCCGGTGTTCGTGGTGGAGAAGGAGGTGATTCGCACTACGTCTACTAGCTGGCCTCTGTGTCGACTGAGGCACACTGCACATAGGTCAGTAGTCAGTGCAGGCAATGTAGTAGTGTGTGTAATTGATTTCTTATGTGTTTATAAGGTAATGGATCAATGATAGTCACAAGCTTATTATTTATTTTTGACCTGGCTGTTACTGTTTATAAATAAACCCTCAAAATGGTGACCCCGACGTGATAAACCCGACAATAGTTGTTACAATTCGGTCCAAACAACTTGAATGGTCCTATCCTTGCTAACTGCAATTTGTATTTGTCCCCCACAGAGCGTGGAGTTGGGGCTGGAACCTGATGTTTCTGTTCGGGGTGCTGGTCCCGTGGTGCTCGCCGCTGTCGCTGCGCACCCTCGTGCAGACCGCGCCCTTCGTGCCCGACTGGGAACTGTCTCAGGTCAGTCTAGCTAGACTGTATACTTTGTACAATATAGTATGAGCCCTATGACAGCTGTCTATTCTATTCTCTGTGGGGGTGAATGTACCTGCACCTGGCTCTCTCGAGTGGAACCTTTGGGCTACCACCGCTCTCTATGACAGATATCAAATCCATACATTTTATTGGTTATTTTTTGTTAATGTTTAAGGGAAAACTATTTTATATTTTGTAAGGATCTGTCAATCAAACAATATAGGTCTCATGCTATATTTTTCAAAGTATAGTTCTCACTACGCCGTCGGTTTTAAAACTGCCCTTAGTGTAGAGAATGCTGGACTGCAGTAGACTGAAGTAGAGCGGTAAAATCTATAAATGTACAAATTGGCATTGATCAAGTCTCTAACCAAGCTTTATAACCCCCATACAGGTTACAGGCTAGTTGGTCCCTCCTACCGATTCTTTTGTTTACAATTTTACAAAAATATTAACTGAATCCATTAACTCACAGGTGAACGGAACGCTATTCCCGAAGCGCAACAGTGAAACCCAGACGATGTGGTCCCGCCTGCTGCTGCTGTGGAGGCTCGTGTCCAAGGAACGGACGAGGTTCGAGACCGAGCCCGACACTGGTGAGATTACTTTCATTCATTCATTCACTCACTGAACGGAACGCAGACGATGTGGTCCCGCCTGCTGCTGCTGTGGAGGCTCGTGTCCAAGGAACGGACGAGGTTCGAGACCGAGCCCGACACTGGTGAGATTACTTTCATTCATTCATTCACTGACTGAACGGAACGAGACGCAGACGATGTGGTCCCGCCTGCTGCTGCTGTGGAGGCTCGTGTCCAAGGAACGGACGAGGTTCGAGACCGAGCCCGACACTGGTGAGATTACTTTCATTCATTCATTCACTGACTGAACGGAACGAGACGCAGACGATGTGGTCCCGCCTGCTGCTGCTGTGGAGGCTCGTGTCCAAGGAACGGACGAGGTTCGAGACCGAGCCCGACACTGTTGAGATTACTTTCATTCATTCACTGAATGAAAGAAACGAGACGCAGACGATGTGGTGCCGCCTGCTGCTGCTGTGGAGGCTCGTGTCCAAGGAACGGACGAGGTTCGAGACCGAGCCCGACACTGGTGAGATTACTTTCATTCATTCTTTCACTGACTGGTGAACGGAACGGTAACCTTAAAACGTGGAGTAGCGTGACCAAAGATCGAATAAGATTGGAGATCAATACCGATTAGATTACTTTCATTCATTCACTGTCTGGTGAAGTATATATAAATCTTGTATGAACTCTTTTAAACTAAAACCTTTGCCTTTTTTCCAAGATTTCTCACTCACTAAAACAAACCCTGTTTCCATCCTCAGGTCTCCTCGGCAAAGGCCTCAGTCTATATATAAATCTTGTATGAACTCTTTTTAACTAAAACCTTTGCCTTTTTCCAAGATTTCTCACTCACTTAAACAAACCCTGTTTTCTTCCCCAGGCCTCCTCGGCAAAGGCCTAAGTCGGCAGGCAAACCGCCTCTGGAACTACGGCGTGGTCGGCGCTCTCGGCTCCATAGCTCTTCTCCTGCTGTTCCCTATAGCCGTGGTGGTAGTGTCGCTGCTGTCGCTGGCGGTGGCGGTAACCGTGCCGCTGTGGGCGCCGCCGCTGGCCCTGACTGTGCACGCGACTAATGCGTTAGTGTATGACTTGGACTGTCCGGATCCCAAGCGGTTGAACAGGTTTGTTTAGTGTTTTATTATATGTTTGGGAGCTTTAGAGCGTTTTTAGTGGGAATTCTGGGATAAAAAGTTGCCTATCTGTGAATACAGGATTTCAGGTTCTAACATACAAGTTTTCTTAAAATTGGTTCAGCGGTTTTCCCTTGTAAGAGTAGCAAACATAATATGTACACTTAAAAAAACTTTCGCCTTTATAACATGGTTTATAACAAGTAGCTGATATAGTGTGATTATTTACCTATTAGTCTCGAAACTTTAGAATTATTTTGTGAGAAGCAGTGCAAGTTAGTAATGTTATGCTTTATTCCACAGATGGTTCGTGTTATTCGAAGTGCTGATCTGGAGGATACTGATACTGGGCATCCTACAGCCGATAGCGGCGCTCGTCACAGCTCTAGTCATGTTCCCTATCTGCTCGTTACTCATTCTCATTGGTAAGTCATTTTGAAATTCCATTATCGGCTGTTTAAATTGTTTTAGAAGAATTTGCCTTAGCTATATTCAGCTTGTACGGTAAATTCTGGACGCATATAACTGCCCGGCTTTAGGGGGCAGCTTAGAAGGGCGCCAGAATCTGGATGTGGGAAACTAATCTTTTTACAAAGCGCCTCGCGTGGCTCGTCTCCAGCGCATACTATTTTCTATAGCACTACCGATGCCCTTTATACCCAATACCTTTATTTAGCTTCATATTTCGTTACAGTCTGGATAGGCTTCTATATTAATCTAAGTATTGTTGGCAAATATTGAGTACCTACCTTTTAAAATGTATTCTTTTCAACCCCAGGCGGTGTCACTCGCTGGTGGGTGCGTCGCAGCTACGAGTCGCTGACGTTCCTGCTGCTGGCCCGTTGTGGGCGCGCGCCGACGCACGACTCCGCCTACTGCCGCCGCCACAGCGCCCCGCGCGCCGTGCACCAGCTCAAGTTAATAGAACTAAATAATAAAAAGTTGATATAAATCCACGAGTAGGTAGTTGAGTCCAGGGTGCCAGATTTCTAAGATGTTATCCATTCGTCCCGAGAAACTATACTACTGACTATATTCGGTCGGCAAACAATGTTATCCTGTATGCAAACATGAAAACAAGTTGCTGCGGACTCGGCTGAAGTACCAAGAGCTGAAGTGGTACCAGTAACTTTCGAGAGATGGTATTTTGGTTAGCAAAAGTGCAATCACAGTTGTTCAGAATGACACCTCTTTTCAGCTTACCATACCCTTTTATTAACATACATTCTCTTTACTCCCGCAGCGCGAGCGGCGCACTAAGCGCTTTATGCGCGCTACGTTTGTTTTAGTGACAAATCTTGGAAAATAAGGCTAAAAGGCTAAGGCTTGGTTTAAAAAGGTACTAATTAGTACCCTATTAAACAAGCTTTGCCTTTTTTAACAAACATTAATAGTTAAAAAAGATTTTTAACATCCTTTTCTCTAATTCCCCAGTGCGGGCGGCGCCCTAGCCGCCATCTGCGCGCGCGCGGAACAAAACGCCCTAGTGGCGTGGGCGCGGCGCGCGGAGGCGGCTGTGGACAAGCCGCTGCGGGACTACCGCCACTTCGTCGCCGCCTGCTTCGGGCCCTTCTCCGTGCAGATAGCTAGTGTGAGTATCTATAGCAGCTGAGTAGTGCAGATAATAAAGCAAGGAGGTTTATCTTAAGGTTCCGCCATATAGATGCGTGACAGGACAGCGACGTGACGGCAACGTGACACCAGTGTGATGAGACAGGTGTTTTAATACATGGAACTCCATTATGTGTCATCTCGCAGAGAAACTTTTCTCAGTGCAGATTTCCATGTCAGTATACACCTCCTATCTTACCTCTACCGACAAGGGACATACGCATTGCGACCTTTCTTTTGCTATTTAATTTCTATCACGCCCCTTTTGTCACGACATATACTTGCACCACAACTACCTCACAATCATATAGACTCACTCACGTCCATCCAAAGGTTGTCTGGTAGAGATTGCTATAAGAAATAAGGCCGCCTCTTTGTACTGTTTTATTTTTAAGTATTTATTTTTTTGTAATTTTTGTTCTTGGTGCTAATAAAGTGTATTGTATTGTAATATTATTAACACCTTTCTCTCCCCCTTACAGACGGGCGCATACCTAGAGCTGGAGAAGGAGTGCGGGCTGCTGACGGCGTCTCTCCGGGAGAAGGTGGCGGCGCGGCGGCGCGACCTGGCGCTGGCGCTCACGGACGCGGCGCGCCGGCGCGTGCGCATGACCGCGCCCGACCTGCGGGTCAGTGTATATAGTGTAGTATATAGACACATGTAGCTCCACCTCACATACCTAGAGCTGGAGAAGGAGTGCGGGCTGCTGACGGCGTCTCTCCGGGAGAAGGTGGCGGCGCGGCGGCGCGACCTGGCGCTGGCGCTCACGGACGCGGCGCGCCGGCGCGTGCGCATGACCGCGCCCGACCTGCGGGTCAGTGTATATAGTGTAGTATATAGACACATGTAGCTCCACCTCACATACCTAGAGCTGGAGAAGGAGTGCGGGCTGCTGACGGCGTCTCTCCGGGAGAAGGTGGCGGCGCGGCGGCGCGACCTGGCGCTGGCGCTCACGGACGCGGCGCGCCGGCGCGTGCGCATGACCGCGCCCGACCTGCGGGTCAGTGTATATAGTGTAGTATATAGACACATGTAGCTCCACCTCACATACCTGCAGCTGCAGAAGGAGTGAGATTTGACCCCACATATGGGGGTGTTTTCTCGATGAAAACACTCGTAGAATATACCCTTAAAGTTTGTCGGGTTCGAAAAACAACACATTGTATATAATAAACGACTTCTATTAGATACCGACGTGAGTTTTTCTTTGCTTTTGTTGTTGAATATTTGCCTAACAATAGAAGAATACACAGTGGGAGTTTATCAGTTTACTTCCCGTGAGCAGGGATAAATACGTATAACCAATATACTAAACTACTTCTATTAGGGGCCGACTTGACTTTTACATTGCGTTTGTCGTGTACGGTTCGAGAAATGAAAAATTTAACCGAATTTTAGGCAGAAGAGTTATCATCTAGCGGTACACACGCTGCACTAACCCACCGCCATACACGGTCTCCTTTACTTTCCGCTACTCAAAGAAAAGACCCATCTGAATTTCCGCACCTATAGTTACTTATTACTAGTACTGGCAGACTTACTAACAGATTGCGATGTCTTCCAGCGCGCACTACAAGCGGCCGCGCGGGAATTGGCGCAAGATGACCCGCAGGCGGGCTGGTCGCGCGCCGCTACTCTGCTACTCGAGGTTAGTGGGGGCTTTGATTGTTATTGAATAGTACAGGGTGTCGCAAAAAATAGTATAATAAGAAGGGGTTTTTTATTGATTAATTTTATTATTGTACAATTAAAATACTGCATTTAGGTGGAATAGCACCAAACGCTAAACGTATTTAGTAGCCTGTCTAATGTCTGTCAGTTAGTACAAAATATATTTAAAATCAATACGTTTAGCGTTTAGTAAAAGTGACCCTTAAACTTTTTCGGTCGAAATATGGCAACATTTTAACTTTTCTACCAGTTGAATTGAATTGAATTATTCAGAATCTAACCTCCATTTACCCCCTCAGGTGTTCGACTCAGACATCCTAGTGCCGCTAGAAGAGGGCTGTCCTCGAGTGCCTCTAGAGTGCGGCCCCGGCGCGGCGGCGTGGAGCGCCCTCTGCCGGGACGAGGCGCCGCCCGACGTGTTGGCCGACCGCGACGACTGGCTCACTGGTAATAGCTCACCCTGCACGTGCCCGCTCACTGGTAATAGCTCACCCTGCACGTGCCCGCTCACTGATAGAGCGGACGAGGCGCCGCCCGACGTGCTGGCCGCGACGACTGGCTCACTGGTAATAGCTCACCCTGCAGCGTGCCCGCTCACTGATAGGAGCTTACCCTGTTGCGTGACTGGGTCAACGGAAGGAGGGTTATCCTACTCACTAGCTAACTAGTGCGTAGATGACTCTTTGGACTACTGTAACAAACCAAAGTTCATGTGGTTGTGCAAAAACAAGTCTTTTTTCTCTATTCAGCCTTCTTAGTGACCTTTACTATTATTATATTATCTATGGCACAGGCTCACGAGTCTGCGATCTCCAGTGAAGAAATAAACTTTGTACTACTTATAAAAGCCATAACACGATGGCTTCAGTTTTTTTTTTTTTTTTTTAAAGATTTTATTATCACTCCACAGACTTTATGTCCGTGCCTTTTTGAGAGATCAATATATTGTGAGAGTTTGGTTGTTTTTTGTCTTCATCTTTTAACTACTCACTACTCAATGTGGAAGCTTATAATATATATATTTTATCTTTTATATATATATACCTCTATATTATTAATTTTTTTTTTTTTTTTTGCACTCCTGGAGGAAAATTTACACAGACACCTGGGAAGGGGACCCAGGTAGTGTCGGCCTTTAACCGACTAAAAACCCCCAATTGTGCATTTCTTGTTTTTTTTTTTTTTTTTTTTCTTTGTTTCACACAGTCACACTTACAATGGACAACATTTCATTTTCTTTACCCTATATTTTTATTAGCTATTCGGAAAGTTTATAGAAAATTAGTGAACCCGTATTTTTTTATTTTGTATATACATTAATTTTTGCATGTTATTTTTAACTTTAAAGTTAATTATTTTAAAACCGGAAGTGACTTCACATATTAGGCTCAATTTTTATTTTTGTCTATTGCCGGAGTCTCGAAAAAAACATAAATGACACTGACAAGTGACATTTAAACTTTGTTTACATGCCAACCAACAAATGGGTCATTTTCAAATGACATTGATATTTCTGATGATGGAAAGTAGGTACTTATCATGTAAAAAAAAGCAGAAGCACTTTTTCAACTGTGTAGGCGGTGGCATGCTCTGGGATATATTATATAGAGGTCATCTCTTAATAATAAATAAAAAAAATAGTCAGAAAGAGTCAGAACAGAATTAATGAAAATGACCCAAATAAACAACAACGTCACGATAAAACGTCAACGTCAATCAAAAATGAAAGTGACAGTTACTTTGTTTTTAAATCTATGGGCTTTGATCATCAAAATGCATCGCACCTGATGCATGACGTCATCAGCACTTTTTTACTATTTTATGATTTTCTCGAAAATGATACATCCTAAAATACAAAAACATTTTTTTTGTGGCCTTTAGAGCTAAATCTCGAAATGGTTTTCGATTTATAGCAGCTTTAGTTTTTTGAAATGTTGTCCATTATAATGGCAACAAACATTTGGAGGGTAGGGCCAGTGTCAGCTGTCTTCAGAGAACTTAACAGACGCCTGTCAGTGGCCACACACTCCTTTTGTCATCGCTGTTGTTTTGCCTGGTGTTAATGTGTGACAGTGTTCTTAAAACTATCTTAATTTTATTGGTTAGTTCTTATACAGATAATATTAATTCATGATATACTATACAATACCTACATATCAAAACTATACAATACATGCTATATACTATACATAACAAAACTATAAAATACATGCAATACGGTTTGGCCGTCAATATAAAATTAAAATCAAAATTCTCCTATTCCGCTCCATTTTGCGTTGCCAAAAGCCTTGATTGCTGGGCAACGACCTCTTTGTCCCGATTTTTTATTGCCATCTTTAGGTTGTACTCGAGGATCCGTTTCTTCGGTGCTGTTATTGCCGTTCTAGCGAGGTTGCCGATAGCGTCCTCGGTGTCATCCGCATAGTAGGTGCAGGCGGAGGTGTGCCTCGACAGCGCCACTACTGCGTGAGGTATGCTATCGTGCAACTTTATTTTATCTTTTGTTTTTATGATAGATTCTTATTGATGGCTTCAGTTAGACCATACTCATTATGAAAACCTTTTCGTTTCTTTACAAACACCTGAATGACTTCTCTCATCCAGATAGTGAAAACCCTTTCGTTTCCCTACAAACACCTCAATAACTTCTCTCCCCACAGGCATGCACATAGAATGGGGCTCTCTAGGAGTGCCGCGAGTAGCAGCTCCTTCACTGGAGCTGGGGGCCTTCTCCCCGCGCGCCGCGCCGCACCCCCCCGCGCCGCCGCCGCCGCGCGCCGCCATCGTGCTGTATAATAGGTATGCATGCCCTAATAAAATTCAGGTCTTACAAAAGTGGGTGACTCAAGATTTTATTTAGATGATGATCATGATTTAGTTCTGTCTTTTAAAAGAGGTCGAAAAAAAATATGCTAAGTAATAGATATTTTATTGGTCACATGACTTCTTACAACCTATGGAGACTGGATATTTTTTCACCAATTTCGAAAAGTTTGATGCCCAATCATCTCCTTTGGGCCTTACTTTTGCATCATGCTATAGATACCATAGGATCCTACATAAAGTAAATGGATGTACTTCGCGTGTCTTGCATTTCATCATCAACATAGACAAGGGTAGGGTATGGAGGACACTTATCTCATTACTTAACTATACCTGTATGTTTCAGGGACGCGGACACGCCGGTGCCGCTGGACTGCCCGCTCGTGGCCGAGCTGCTGAAGCAACTGGAGGACGCGCCCGACACCGACGACCGGAGAGGTAAATAGAACCTTTGGATAATGTTACAAGGTTTATGTTTGCATGTGCATCTATTTTGACATTAAGAAATTTAAAGAACGGAGGGAGATACTAGTTATGAAAGTCTTTTTATTGGCGAACCATTCATGGAACTGTCTACCACTAAAGAACCCATGCCCATCTTCTTGTGTCGGTGACAAATACTAGAGCTGAACTATGGTTTGTCACTGTTTAAAGTATTAGCCAGTCCAATTAGCTTAGTTAGTTGCTTACTGCACAGGGTGCCCTGAACTTAAACAAATACAGTTGATACGACACTCGGGGAGGCCCCTTTCATGCACCCCAAGTTGAAGAACCCGTAACCACAAAATATAATAATGTAATATTGGTAGCTATTCTAGCTCACAAATTCTAATTTTAACGCTGTCAAACATTTTGCTAGCAAAAATGACATTTACGCTAAAACTCATAGTGTCAAATTTTTATCAAAGAAATTCAGCTTTTGACAGCCTTAAAATTAAAATTTCTGCCTTCACATCGAATCGGCATAAATGTCATATTGCTAACCTATTGATTATTGTCTTGGCAGGCGTGGAGCGGTACCGCGGCGGCGGCAGCGAGCAGGGCAGCGGCTCCAGCGACGACGCACAGGACGAGCCTGACGCCTCCAGGTCACTACATTAACTATACGTATTATAAACACATTCCCCCAAATTCATACACCGTATTGTTAATTTACAACAAGGTTAAAAATTATTTTCACACACACGAGTTTCAACTCTTTACGTCAGTCATAAAGTTAAATTGAAATCCGTATATCATAACGTAAATTTTAAACCTATTTAAAGTGTCAAAAAGCTCTATGAATTTGAAGATAAATGTATGCTTTGACCAACAGAAGGCCTATCAAAGCCATTGCAACACCCAGGCTTGCGGTTTACTCCAGTTCACTCGGGGGCTAGATTGGCTGAGCTGAAATTAAGAGGTCATGTACAACGGTTCCACTCGAGGGAGCCACGTATAGGATCTTAACCCCCCTCTCTGAATAAAATAGAATAATGTGGGACATCTCACACACGGCCATAATACCCAAAACCAGTATTGGCAACCGACCGATTCTCAATAGTACCTCCATAAAAAAGTGACACTGTCATTTAATATATTTAAAAAAACCCACAGAGTGTCAGCGTGTACGGAGCGCGCGGCCTGTCGTTGGACTCTGACGGGTCGCGGCGTGCGACTGAGAGCGGACCTAGCGTCGCCTGAAGACGTCACTCTGGACTCCGAGCGGGCCAACATGGGGACTTCAGTGTAGGACATACAGTTGTAAGACTAACTGCAGGGCTAGCACGGGGCGCACGTTAAGACGTGACAAAAGTTCTCCGTGTCGCTCCGCTCGCCGTTATGTGTGATGATATAGACTCCAGAATACCATGACAAGAAAGCTTTAAGCGGTAAATATGCTTTTTAAAACTGCTGTATCTACTTATTATTATTTTGTGAATTTCTTCAGAAAAATGCCTAAATAATATTTCGTCGATGTAAGTATTCTAACAAAATAATATACCTACTACCCCATGAGATAAAAATGAATTCGTCAATTGATATTTATGTGCAGGCCACAACGGTTATATTGTAATGCAGAGAAGAAAATTGACTGATTGGTAAACCTTGTAGCTCTCAAAATTATTAGAACCGAACCCTAAAGACCCCTTTTTGTATCTATAAGACATTTTTTATGTTAATTGTTTTCCGTTCCCGAACAAACGTATTTATGAGAGGTAGAGTTTACAAACTACCCCATAATTTAGACATAAGAAACACTTTGAAACTACGCCTGAGTTTAGCAATGTAAAATATTGCAATAAATAAAAGTAGCATTTGCCTTAGCCATTCTAAACTTTAGTGCTGAGATAATAGAGTTGCTTCGCTCTGATATAGACTTTATTTGAAGTTTTATTGAATAGCAATTCTAAAGTAGCATATTTATTAAAGTTCCTCAAATATATAGGAATGTGATGAGAAAAAAAAATTGGGCTGACTGGAAAGAATGAGACTAAGGATTAATTAACTTTTTATTTTTCTAGAAATAACTAGAATTTTGAACGGTATTCTAAATATTATAAGATCACAAAGCAGTTTTTGAAGAGGGTTAAAAAGAAATGGAACAGGTCAATTGTTAATAATAAATTAAACAAGAGTAAATGGCTGCTAAAGATGAATTATTTATTATAATTTTGAACCGAAAAGAATCAGTGGCCTACTTGGAAACCTTTTTTGTAATCAATCATTGTATTCAATATTTTTAAAACCATGTAGGTAATAAAAATAATTATTAAATTACGGAACTAAAATCATAAAATAACTACATAAATGCATTTATAATCAATTGAGGTCTAATTTCGAATGACAAAGCAATAGATGGTAACTGCCCGATATATTTATGTGAAAAATACGTTACTCTTTTGCAACGTAACATTTTGTGCCTAGTTATACATAGATTTTATAGGTAAGTATATGAATTATACATAATTATGATTTATATTATAAATCTGCACATATATTTATGTTGTGAAATTAAATATAACATAATACATTTTATTATAAATCTGGAAATGATCTATGTACGTACGACAGTAATAATCGTGAATATAAGCTGTATGCCTTGTGTGCACTGCCATGAGCTAAGTTTGATGTAGGTGAGGGGTTAAGAAAGTTATAATATTCTGTTATTAAAATCCATGCTTAACAGTGGGATAACTAGTCTTCTGTATTATAAGCTTCGTAAAATGCCATTGCGCCTGAAACGGGCGACGATTAGAAATAGTAAAAGTGATATGTTTCGGCAGCAATCGTTAAGCCTAGTAAGAGGCCTTCGGGCGGCTTGAAAATATCTTTACAGTCGGGTTGTCCACTTACCCGACAACTCACTCAGAACAAGGCAGGTTATGTTGGGGTCCACTAACCCGCGTGGTGGACTAGGCCTCAACCCTTCCTTCATTGGAAGGAAACCCGTGCCCCAGCAATGGAGGCGTGATGGGTCGTGATGCTGATATGCAATTTACGCCTCCACGAATTAAGAAATAATGGCTAATATTGCTTGCGGTGGACAATGACAGCTACGCGCAGTCGCATTTTACGGGGCTGATGAATCTAAAGTAAATTATATTGATGCGGATAGATGGGATACTTCAGGCCTATTATTTGTAGTATCTTAGAAACATGTATTAAACAAAAAAAAATCTCAGTTTAGCAGCTTATTGTTTTATAGTCTATTTGTGTACATATAATTTATTATAAGTGCCTGTTGACCTCAGTCAAGTTGATAATCACAAAAAGAACTTCAAGAATGTAGGCATTTAGTCATAATAATAAATATGGATCTATTTCAAAGTTTCCTCTATACTTTAACTATAGTCTTAGTCAGTGCCTAATGTCCAGAGAGATAGCGTGTAATCATTTTATTATGAAATAATTGTAAGTATAGGAATATCGAGAGATTTATGTCCCACCACAAAATAATGTATTGTTTTAATAGTGATACGGAATAATTAAAGCCTATCACATATTCATGACACACATAATATGCAAACACAGTGACGCCCATTCTTACCATAGAATAACGAGTACTACTTGTTATTTTATGATTCTTACTAAAACCACATTATTGTTGTTTAAAGTCACCACTTGACCTGTGGCGCTAGTGAGGCAATGAAGGATCAAAATAAAATATTTACGCATTTAATGAAGTTTTTAGTCACATCGTATTGAAATAATTGTAAGATTATTGGCTAGTGCAGTTGTAAATCGCAACATTAGTGACCATGACATATTAAGCTTTAGTTAGATTTAGGTATAACGTTTAAGTATATTTATTGTAAAGATGAGAAACATATTGTAGCGATTTAAGCTTGGAAGATAGAGATTTATGTATTATTTAAGAAAAAATGCACGCAGTATTCAATGCTCTCTAAGACGTTTTAAATCCAAATGAATATTTAAAAGTGTTTCATAAATAAACATAGGTATAGACGTGGCGATTATACCTGGTTTCAGCAAAGATGATTCCTATGACATTATGAGTTTCTCGATTTTAGAGATATCCCATAATAGGGAATATGCATGTCATTCAAATAAAGGTCAAATATGATTTTTAATAAACTTTGTTATTTCAAAATTATGCCTTCATCAATATTTTTGTTTGTAATTTATTGTTGAGCAAATAAATAATTATTATAATCATTATTCTGAGCCGTGAAACGAAACTGTGACGACACACCTAGCGCGCCCAAAATGACGGGCGTTTAAAGTGGTCGTGCTGGTTGTAAATTTTTAACTTTCTTTAAAATAACTTTTTTTTTTATTTGGCTTTGAATTTTTAAATATAATAAAGCGGTGTAAAACTGTCGAATAGGAATATATAAAAATACATGCATATTCCCTATTAAATTCGATGTGTCTATCGACTTATTGTGTGGTGTGAATCGTATCCGAATATGATTAATTAACACAGATTTCGCAAAAGTATTTGTGTGTAAGTCCATGATGAAACCGTATATAATATGATAACGTATTGTCGTTTATACAGGTGTTGCAAAAAGGGTATACTAAGCCGAAACCAGCAAGTGCAGCATGTTCTATCTTTTCCCGAAACTGAAATGAGAATGGTATTTTTTTTTTGCGAATTTTGAAATTCTTATTTCAGATTCGGGCTTAGATATAACATGCTGCACATGCTGGTTTTGGCTTAGTAGGTATACCCTTTTTGCAACACCTGTATTATATGTGAACGAAAATGTGAATATGTTTGGAAATACAATAAACTGCGTAACGTTCTCTCACTTTAGGTGGCAGTCAGTTTCGTTTGAGCACGGCGTAATTCGGAAAATTGTGAACTGTTTTTTCTGTAATTGTTCATTCATACATGCGTGGTTATATTATGCCTATTATTTTAATCTCTAATTGCATTTAAATATCACATATTGAAAGTGAGAAAAAGATTATATAGTTGCCTTATTATATACCATTGTGTTAAACCATATAGATGGAGTTTGTCAACGATTATGTACCAACTGAGTAGGAGGCAATAATTTTTACATAGATAGAAAAACAAACTTGAAAGAATGTAAAAAGTGAAATTTAAGATCTACTTCATATTACTTTGTTTTTTTAAGTCTTAACTTTATGTTTAAGTATGTATTATAAACCCTAACATATTTGCTCATTATTACCTATTTTTTTTAACATAATAATAATTGTAGAGTTAGGAATCACAAGATATATGCATCACAAAGATTGCTTTATTTATTTGTAAAAGTTTTTTTTACTGTTGAAAGCGCCTAGGACATTTTATAAATCTGTCTTAATTTTAAATCTTAGATCCTGTAAGTTTCGTAAGTAGCTACTGACAATCACAAACACACTTCTGGACTTTTTCAAACTAACAAATAAACCATCTAAGTACCTATGTTGAATAAATGAATGAGAAGTTTGTGAGCTTGACAAGGTACAAAAGTATTGTAATGATTATTCCGCATAATTATGGCCACCGATCCACATTTGTCCGTCCTGTTTTTATTAATAAAATATCTGGCCCGTGTCTATCATAAATACGTTTTGTTTCTTTTTACCTAAAATGTAAAAGTTTACGGTTGTTAACAAACATCACTTATAATACATCAGTATTATATTTTGTTTATGGCAGACTTTATGCATTCCTTGTCCTTGTAAGCCTTTGTAGAATTCATGCAAATATCGTAACCTAATAACTACTTAAAGTTCACTCTATTACCATCCTACCTATACTTACTAAAGATATAACAGTACAAACTACGTAACTATGTTTCATTTAAAACTGCATTTTATTTTTGTACGGATTGCGTTGTTGCAACCTTGCAAGTCGAGCTATGTTTAGCATAATGATGGTTTCATTTTTAAATAAACAATTAAAATAAACTGTACGTATATTATTTAATCAATTTACCTACTGTTGTTGCACAAGTGGTACTAAAGTGGTATTCAAGAATTGGTAAGGCCTCTACACACCAAAGCCGCTGACCCGGCGGCTCAGGCCGCCGGCTCAACCCGCCGGCCTCATTTTGTACTATGTTAACCCGCCGGCACTAGGCCGCCGGGTCAGCGGCTTTGGTGTGTAGAGGCCTTTAGAGACCTTTCTGCTTATACCACTTTTGCAACACTCTGTATACATATTATGTTAATCGTTACCTATCTAACTAACTGGAGAAAAGATTAGATAAATAAAACGCAATTTATTTTGAAATGGAATTGAAAATTTATTAAACCTACCTACCTAGTATAGTAATATTACAATAATCTTCTCATCTCTGTTACAAGTTTGTATCACATGGATTTGAAAATTATTTTAGAAAATACTATGATATTATAGAAGCTTGAATACATATTATTCAATAAATACAAAATTAATTTTAAAAAAACATAATTCATTTGATCAGCTTCAGCGCAAACTTCTGTATTTCTAATTTAACAATAATAAATTTGAAAGAATTTGTTGGAGCTACCTACCTAATGATTAAATAATTGAAAAAAGAGTTAAAATAATTAAAACTTACATGTAGAAAAAGTGTTAATTATTACAAGTATGTATTATGCACACAACAAAACCATGATAATGATGAGTGAAAAGTCTTAAACTAAATATAAAATGCAAACCGTAAATACATGTGAAAACAGTAGTGAAGAAAGTAAGTAAAAATACAAAATTTAAAGAAACTTTTATATGGAGCTTGTTCGGTACAAAGTTAAGTATATTGTACACCAGAAATGAAAATTCTGTAAAGAAGTTATAGACGGAAAACTTATATTTGGTAAATTGTAAGAAACTTATATTATTTCAGAGTTCAGTGCTCTTAATTTCACATTGTCATTTCGTCAAATGCTCCCAAAATACACATCAAATAATAGAGAACTGAAACAGTAAAGTTTAAATTCCAGTGTAGCGTATGAAGTGATAGGTTTGCCCAATACAAGCCGATTTACATTTTAACTTAAATATAGCTCTCCATTATACTTTATTAATTAAAACGTTATATATAAATTACGCCCTCCATGTGATAAAGATTCTATATAAAAAATAAATGTGTCTCTAATACGTAATATGTAAGTTTTAAATCACCAAAATACATATTACACCAAGCACTAAATCTAAGTTTCTTTTTGAAGACATATACGTTATTTGTGACAATATTTTTATATAATGATATAATTTTATTGAAATAGCAAGGTTTTGTATTGCTTTTAATAGATGCTTTTATTTACGAACTAAGGCAGCTTTACACTTGTAATAAATGAATTACTTCTCAGCTACATAGCGTTGACAAGCCGATAATACAAAACGTTAAGTTTAGTTAAGTTATAATTATGTAGGTAGTTGATTTAACCTCAAACAGACTATGATATTTTATTTAGGCAAACATTGCATAAGAAATGAGAGTAGCCACTTTATAGTCCTATTCAAAGCCCTAAATTCAGATCAATCTTAAAACTAATAAAAGTTATATTCGTACCAACGCCGTTAGAACAAGTTATAAATACCGTCGATCTCCAAACTATATTTTATCTTTACCATGCAAACATTTTGTAGAAATGTATCCATATGTGTGTCAATTGGACATATACTTTACACGTGAGGAAGGCCAGAACATTCAATCTCAATACCAAGTGCCACAGATAGTCGATATCTAAAGAACAAGCCGAGTAGTTGACCAGCAGATAGGTATATAATTTATTATACTTTGTTAACATATAGGTAGGTATATGGAACTGCCAGTCTACGGTCGAGTAATGCCTACATACAAACACATCCCCACTACACACTTACAATTATATCGATTACAATTTGAAAACACTACTTAACCCTATGTTATAATAATATATCTAAATTTAAATTTGTTATTTATTACTAAGCCTACAGTTACAAAAACGTCCAAGATTTCCAAAATATATAAATATTACTATTATCAAATGTTTTGTAAAATTTAAATAAACGTTTTATTACTTGTCACTATATAAATTGCGATTCGAAGTCTTCATTTGTTTTACTTTTATTGTGTTACTGAAATAACTAGAGGAAAGGGGACCATTTGGAAAATTACGGGCCTATAGGGGGGCCTCTAAAACCTCTACGGGCTGCGTGGAGCAGAGGTTCACTCTCTAAATTGACGAACGAACGAACTAGAATTGTCACGGGATCGGCACGCTTGACACAACGAGATAGCTTTGGTTGCAAGGTAGGAAAGCGCTGCGCTAACCAATGCTCAATCTCGTTGTATTAAGCGTGCCGACCTAGAGAGTGACACCTAGATGCTGTGAATATGACGTTATGGGCCAGGAGGACGCACTAGAACAAGTGAGGGGCCGCCGCAACCACCACTGCCTACCTACCAGCTTCGATAATTCTCTTGCAGGCGAATGAAAATGTAATTTGTGCAAAAACAAATTTGAATCATCAGATTTTTTATCGCTCTAGCCGCCTGCCTGTGCCTGTATTCTCAGCACTCTTTTGTAAGAAAATTTATAGGTAAGTATTCAAATCAATTGTGGCTCTGAGTATAAACACACTTTTAAATCCACTTTCACTAAAATAACATCAATGAATAACTACAATTTAAACTCTATTTGTTGCGTTGTTAAACTTTAAATATAAGTATATTTAAAAAGAAACGTCTAATTATAATTAGGAATGTAAAAATAAAAACGCTATTTTAAAAACCTACGATAAACTGTGTCATTAATAACTCTACTAAAAACTTTGTTAAAATGCAACTCGCTATAAAATTGCAATTCCAATATTCTTGTCGTAGTAGAAATGTTAAAAAGTATTAGCTTAGGTAATCTTTTCTACTCGAGTTTAATTATATTGTTATTAAAACGTGCGTACTCCCAAAATATTCGGTTTGCGTCAGTATCCGCGACATACCGGTCGGTACCGCGTGTAGTATCAATAAAGTCAGATACAATATAGAAAACGTTCAGAAATCACATACAATATCAATATTACTCAGTATTGGTCCTTGTAATGCTCATTACTTCCAGAAAAACAACACAAAATGCACGCGAGACGATCTCTGAATGATAATGATCTCATTCTCTGTAAATCCGTATCAAACTAGTCTGCACTTTTACCTTACGTCGGTTAATTATCAAAAACCATCTAAAGTTATATTTTAAGCTTATTTTTAAATTTTTAGCTTCCCGCCTCGTCGTCTTACACTATCATGCAAAATATCTGAGTAAAAAACTGATAAATTTTTTGTATGCCAGCTTCCGGCTCATAAACAATTGTTTGAAATATGTTACCACTATATGCAGTGGGTATGGAATATTGTCAACTAACAAACAATACACTTATTGTGTCTTAAAATAATTGATATCTAAAAACAAAAATTAACAATAACATGTAGTTAAGTTAGATAAATGTGATATTTTTATGTAAAAAAAACAGTTTTAATTGTCGTATTACATTTTTGTGACTAAAACATCCTAGAATGATAGCTAATAAATTTGATTTTAGCCACCAAAATGCGCTACAGAATACAGATATTGATTAAAAAAACTAAACTACCCCCGATAAATAGCTTGCGTTATTTAGTAATAGTAAAGATCCTAGGAGTGACTTTGCTTCCATCAATATTTTTTTATAAATATTATAATTTAATCGTATTACTTGATTTGATCCTTAAAAAAACGATCGTTGCGTGTAATCTGCTGATCAGCTAACAAGTCATAACTATCGTATGCTCATTGCAGCTACCAGCTACTAGAGAATCTCAGCATATATTTTCCCTTGATGGAAACATAGTCACCGAATTATTATAAAATATCGTAAATGCCTACTATAATTTGTATGTTTGATTATTGATTAATGATAAAAGCAACACTTCTCTAATACACGGACGCCAACAGCGAAGCTTCCTTAAACTCTCTACCGCGCCCTAAATACAATCCTTTATGAAAAATATTTATTAAACCGTAACTACTAGTATAAAAATGTTTTGTGTACGTAATAGTTATATTCTATTAAATATATTGAAAATCTAAGTTACATAGGTTCCCAGTGATTCATAGGTATCTCGTTATTGCTTCTAAGTCATTTAGTCAATATTAGTCTGATAGGTCCGTCGCGGAATACAAGTAGTAGAGGAAATGTTTGAGTAAATACGTGTTGTGTGGCTACTGGTGGCGGTTGACGGGCGTCTGGCAGTAGGGGCACTCGTCGGCCGAGGCGGCGCAGGGCTCGCACAGCACGTAGTGGTTGCAGGGCGCCAGCGTGACGGCGCGCGCGCGCTGCTCGCAGGCCATGCACTTGGTGGCCGTCTCCAGGTACAGCACCTGCTCCACGTCCTCCAGGTCCTGGCGGCACTGCGCCTGCAGCGCCTTGAGCGCGGGGAGCGGTAGGTGGCGCAGGTCGCGGGGCAGCGCGCGCGCGCGGGCCGCGTCCAGCTCGCGCTTGAGGGCCGCGGCCAGGGCGAGCGCGTCGTCCCGCTGGCGCTCGGCGCGCGCCGCCGCCCGGCCCGCGTCGTCCGCCTCGCGCTGCCACGCGCCGCACGCCGAGCGCGCCTGCGCGATGCGCTCGTCCCAGCGCAGCGCGGCGGCGCGCGACGCCAGCAGCTCCTCGCGCAGGCGCGCCAGCTCGCGCGGCGACGTGGCGTCCGAGCCGCCCCCGGCGCCGTAGCTGCCCGTGCGGTAGGCGGGCTCCTGCGAGTAACGCATGAAGGGCGGCAGCGGCGAGCCGGCGGGCGGGCGCGAGGGCGGCGGGATGTTGACGGGCGCGGAGCCGCCCAGCAGCTCGGAGTCCTGCAGCTCGCGGTCCAGCGCCGCCACGAGCCCCAGCGGGTCGTCCAGCGACAGCTCGTCCAGCGCGTTGCCGACCACCTCGTGCAGCACGCTGGCCTCGAAGGGCGAGCGCGGCCAGGCGTGCGCGGGGGCGGGCGCGGGCGCGGGGGCGGGCGGCGCGCTGGACGCCGAGCTGGTGGACGCGCACTCGGAGCCGGAGCCGGAGCCGTTGCTGAGCGCGTGGTGCAGCGCGGAGACCGGGGCGGGGGCCGCGGCGGGGGGCGGGGGGGACGCGCGCAGCCCCAGCAGCCCGCCCTCCAGCTTCTTGTCCGGCGGCAGCGTGGCGGACAGCAGCTCGGCCAGGTTGGTGCCCACGTCCAGCGCCGCGGGGTCGCGCGCGCCCGGTCCATCCTCCGCTGTATACAACAAGATACATTACATGTTGCATGATACAATATTAACATTCAATAAAAATCAGTATTGTCAACTGATTGATCAGTAGTTGCTGCTCCTAATCTGTGTGGGACGCAGTCTCGCTCACAACTTAGTTACGTTACAGTTGTGAGCATATTCTATGTAAGTACTCACGTTCAACATGAGCGAAGGCGCAGAACAGCGCCCTCGGGCAGTAGCCGGCCTGCTGCACGTCATTGCACTTGGTGCTCTTGTAGATCTCGGGGTGGAACTGCTGCTCCGTGCGCGTGTGGCAGTAGCCGCAGCCGTCGCCCGCGTCGCAGTTGGACGGCTCGCCCCACTCCTCGCCGTGCTTCACGTTGGGGCAGGGCGTGGAACGGTACTTGTACTTGCGCGGGGAGCGCCGCTTGTCCTGTGGCGGGAAAGTGAATGTGAAAGTGAAAATGCATAAAATATCTTTCCTGTATGATTTATTTACACACACATTAAGTATGTGTACAGTAACTCACTAATTATGTAGGTACATAGTATGTAAATGTTTTAAAAGGATAAATTACATTGTCATCAATTATTTATTGAACAATTAAAGATAACTAATGAGTAGTGTACTAAACTCTTAAAGCATACAAAGATATTAAATATCTTTTTCAGAACACAATGTTAAACATAGTACTTTGTTTCATTCACAATTTCAACTTACCTTGCTATTGTGATATTGTGGGCAGGCATATCCCTGTCTGCATAACCTAGGTGGTCTTTTACATGGCTCCGTTTTGTATGAGGATAGTACATAATTAGTATCTGAAACAAACATAATTTCATCAATATTTTACAGTTCTCATGTAAAACAATATTGTAAATTAAAAAAAATGTGTTATTTGAGAGTTTTACTAGTACTTCAGAGCAATGGCAACTTAATCCATCTAGAGTGTAAAATTTTAATTGCACATAAATCAGGATTGAATGGATAAAGTAGTAAATAAACAAACATAAAATTATGTACAAATGGTACTTAAATCATACCTTGCCATTTAGGGTCTTCATTCATCAAATTTCTTTCCCTGTCTAAAGCATTAGGCGCTGCATCAGCATCATTTGGATCTGGGTTCTCTAAGGCCTGTAGTTCCCTAACGTCCAGCACAGGTGGTCTAAGGTCCGGGGCACCGTGTGCGAAGGCACAGTGAGCCCCGTTCTTAGTGCAGAGCCCCCGGGCGTCCGTGTCGTGGACGCACATGCAAGTCTTGTAATACCGGAGGTGGTAGCGCCTCTCCGTGTCCCCCGCTGTCCGGTGCAGGTATGGGCATCTGTTGGTGGCAGAGATAGTAGAATTGTAAGGTTTCTTTAATCATATTATTATGGGAATATAGTCTTAATTATTGTTATTGATCTGTTATTTTTGTTCATGTGATGGAATTTTCATTCATAAACTTTGTATTTTAGAAAATACAGTTAGTTGTAGAATTTGTATTCAAATGTCCTAATCCAACATACATGAATAGAAAAAACACAAAGAAAGCTCCCCTCTAACCATTGCATTGAACAATGGAATGAAAGCCCAGCATTACCCAACCAAATTTAATAGCAAATGGAGGTTTGACATACTCAATGTCACTAGGACAACATAATTTGGTCGGATAATAATATTGGTAAACAAATTGGAAGAGAAAGGCCAGCATTCCAGTTTAACAACAAAACAACTTGGTATTTTTCTCTCACTAAAATCTAATAAGATACGCGATACACCAAGCGGCGAGGATAAGGACCGAACAAACACCAAATAGACTATACTTACTCATCTCCATCTTCACATATTCCTGAAGTCTCATTATATTTGGTACAATAGTTATCTGCGCTATAGTTGAAGGAACCATCTCTTTTCCTGACCGGCCTGCGTCTTCTCTGATTATTGAAATGCCAGTGAAAACACGTAAAAGGCCTATGTTGTGTACATTTATGTTGTAGAAATGATGGACACTGCTCGACGCGAAATTCTTTGAGATATCTGCAACAGAACAACGCGGGTATCAACGTATTGCACATCACTTGAAAGGTCTCTCAAAACACTATCACTTCACGTTAAAATCACCGCATTTAGCGAAACTTACTTATAATGATTTGGTTTTTCTGTTTGGGCTGTCAACAAAGGCTTCGACTCCGACGGCATTTTGGATACCTATTGCGCCGCTCGCGACGCGCAGGGCACGCTCTCCACAACCAATTAAAATTCAATTTATGATCACGTGATTTATTATGTTATTTACATTGAAATTTAAGTAAATAATCACAAAATGCCACAAATGTAATCGTCCTTGAACTTAAAAATTATCTTGATTCCTCAAACATTTGGAAAAACAGGCACAAAAACCCACAAAAACTTTCTTTCATTCATTCATCTGACCTGTCACGTAGGATGTTTTCTACCCATCTCTTTCTTGCCTATATGAGAAACTATGTGTAAGAGCAGGACAAAAAGTGGGACAGAAAAAAAACTTATTTTGGACGCTGATGCTATTTCCTTGGAAAAATGATTTTTCATTGTTATTTTTTACATTTGAAAATTGGTTTAGTGTAGGTTTGTAGGTACTCGTGTTTTACCACCAACAACGAAAAAAATCGTTATCGTCATACGCATACGTAACGCTGAGATCTAAAGAAATCGAGGTTCTCGGTTCAGTGTCTGCCGAGATAATAGAATCATTCGAATTCGAATCCGGAGACGAATTCATGTTAACTTAAAATTTAAGTGTTCTGCAAACAATACAATGTCATAAAATACATATTTTCTAAACTTTCTGAATTTTTTACAAACAAATATATTTATCAGGTTTAAAAAAAATGAATGAATCCAGTCCATCCTTGACCGCATTTATAGGAGAAGAAAAAATATTTTCGGCTGACCACCCTATTTATCCACCAATCAGAAGGCAGCTTTCTCTAGAAATTAAAAGCGGCAACCAATAGAAAGCCCTACTTCGGCACCAATCAAATACTCAGATTCTCTGCGTTTTCCACCAATCACATCACTGAATGTTGGCGTCACTGATCGCCCGCCCGCCATTCTCTCACGTCGCCATCTTGCGCATATGATTATTGTTGTGGAAGCTTGCTTCTAAATTTCAAATTTTGTGAATTCGTAAGGAATATTCAGATTCAGGTGAGTTTAAAACATAGTTATTTGTCTAAATATAAGTTATAATGTAAAATTTAAACAGTTTATAAACAAAATTGGAGGGAAAATGATGTTTCTGAAATGTGTACCTCGGGGTCATTGTGTTGTCGCAATCGTACTTAATTCCGTGTTTGTTTGCAGTAAAAAATGGCACGTACCAAGCAGACTGCCCGTAAATCCACTGGAGGAAAGGCTCCCCGTAAGCAGCTGGCCACCAAGGCTGCCCGTAAATCGGCGCCCAGCACCGGAGGAGTGAAGAAGCCTCACCGTTACCGCCCTGGTACCGTGGCGCTCAGAGAAATCCGTCGTTACCAGAAGTCCACCGAGTTGCTCATCCGTAAACTGCCCTTCCAGCGTCTCGTCAGAGAAATCGCCCAAGACTTCAAGACCGATCTTCGGTTCCAGTCAGCTGCCATTGGAGCTCTGCAGGTGGGCATTCGTTCATAACCTACCTTATTGCGTCATTCGTGGAAATGTTGCAATATAAATGACTAAAATCATGATTACCCTCAGTTTTGTCTTTAATTTTATATGACTAATGAAATTTTCGTTGTTCACAGGAGGCCAGTGAAGCTTACTTGGTGGGTCTGTTTGAAGACACCAACTTGTGCGCCATCCACGCCAAGCGCGTGACCATCATGCCTAAAGACATTCAGCTGGCCCGACGAATCCGTGGCGAGCGCGCTTAAATAGTTTTAGTTTACATTATATTTAAAGGTTGTTACATTGTAATAATACATTCAAAGGAAAGGAAATGTATTCATTAGACTAGGTAATGTTTGATTATAACTTATGAAAAATCACTACTTTTTTGTATGGGAAACCATATTTTTTTTGTGATTTTTTAGATGTATAGTAAATGTTGTGTTGTATGATGAGCGCAGTGGCCACCCTCTTTCTGTATTATTACTTTGGAACAACCCTGTATCGTAATTCGAATAGACATAATTCCCATAACATTTTTCTATAACATCTAACATTTATAATTCACGTTTATTCTTAACTATTGTAATTCTAAGAAGTCAGAACTGATTTTTCTTTTATAAAATACATTGTATTGTGTAAGTCTGGTATTTCTTTGTATAGGATACTGTGTCAAATGTATTTGGGCTTTTGATTGTGTTCTTTCTCATTGTACCGGTCTTCATACACGAGGCAGTATCCTGTACAAGACATAGCATTATAATTTTAGTGACTTGTGTGGTGTATGTCTAGATAGTGTAATAGGCAACAACAACTGCACATGAGATGTTGTAAGGTGTAATGATGCACTGTAAGGTATTGTGTAATGAGAAATTTGGTGTTAAATAAATTTAATTAGAATCAATTATGTTGTTTGAACTTATGTCCCTGAAAGGATTTTTCATTTGTTGGATAAATCTGATTATACATAAATAATGGAATTTTCTCTGTATACTGGGCATGCATTTAGCCAGAAGATAGGTAGATACATATTAAAAATCTCAAGACCCGAACTAATATCTGCCCCGCCCGGGAATCGAACCTTCGGCATAGCAGTCAGCGCCACAAACCACTACGCCATTCGAATTTCATTTTCGTATGTTGGGAAGTACTTACACTGACAATATTTCACCTGTAGATTACATAAAAGCCTGCAGAAGAGCGACTTTAGCCGCCGATAAGTAGATGGAAGTTACTTTTATAGTCCTTAATATGAGTTATTTGTTGCGAAATTAAATCAAAATAAGTATGATAATCTTCACACAAATAACTTATTGTAAAATAAACATTTGCAAGCCATAGGAAACTAAGGGAACAAATTAAAATGCATTACCTATGGAGATAGCAGCTTCTAGTAGGGGTTTTATCTTACTAGAAAACTAGATAAAAATCTGCTCTTTCTGAGCTTGTCTGTGTGTACATGGACTCTAATCATGATCTATGTAAGTATAATGAAAATGATAACTATAGTATGAAAAAAGAAAGTTATGTGACAAGAACTTTATTTACCTATACAACTATTTAACAAAACATAAATTAGTGCTTAAAATCTACGCCAAAGCAGCCTTAGCTTCTTCCATTTCAATCTCTTGTAACCTCTTTTCAATCTCGACTACGCTCAAATTATTTTCTTTGTTATATCTGTATGACTGCAGCAGTTGCTCCTTTTCAAGACCCTTTATTCTAGAGTACAGTGTTTTTGAGAATTCCATGTCCACATCATTTTCTTCTCTGAGTATGAAGAAATATATCATGAAGACGGTGACACTGGCCAGCACGGAGTAGGGTTGGTACCACGGCATGTCCAGTTTGGTTTCCTTCATGATGGGTTTGATGAGCTTCCTGGCCGCTGGGCTGGAAGAGAACTTGATTGGCTGATTCTCGTTGGGCTCTTGTACAGTTCTACTGCTGAAATTCCTTGTGCCTCTTTGGAGGATACTCCTGAAAACATTTATACACAGTTAACTTGGCAGCTCTCCAGAGAGTCCCTGATTATAAATGCAAACCATGCTATACATAGTAGTTACTCCATCTTAGGTAAGTAATTTTTTTAAAGTTATACAGTACATTTAGACCATTTATACATAAGGTGGCGTATTTTATTACATTATAAGCTGATTATGTACAATATTTTCATGTTTGATGCTCAACTTGCGTGCATTACACAATATTTAATTTAAGCTCATTCTATGAGTATGTCCGTTAAACTATACAGCATTTACCTGATTAGAAAGAGATTTCTTTGGATTTTCATTGTAACTATGTGTAGAAATTAGCGGCTGTTATTTAGAATTATTTCAAACTATGTTTGTGTTTTGTAGGTATGTATTTTTGCAATTTTTTGGAACTAATTGGAACATTGAGTGAGCGAGCAGCTGATATTGACACTTCACTTGTCAATAATAGACAACGGTGGCCAACGTTGTATAAATGCTACCAATTTCAATAGAACAATAATCCACCCGTTTACAAACGTTTTTAGTCTTCTCAAACAAAAGTACGAGCGTTTTAGGGATACCATATGGAATGGAAGTATTTTACATACATTTTACTTTACTACTACATACTTTTTGTTAGCCGAAAAGGGGTGACGGTGCAGTGGTAGCTCAGTCGGGTAAGCGCCCACTTCTCACGCCAGAGATGCGGGTTCGAATCCCGGCGCTGACATGTACCAATGAGTTCTTTTAACTTAAGTACAATGTATACCATCGCTCTTACGGTTAAGGAAAACATCGTGAGGAAACCTGCATATCTAGATCTAGCACATCTAGATATGTGAACCCACCAACCCGCAGTGGACCAGCGTGGTGTGAAATGGTCCAAGCTTAGGAAGGCAGTTTAGACCTTGGGGACATGCACAAAGGTTTCACTCGAGAGAGCCAGGTGCAGGTACTTACACCACCACAGAGAATAGAATAGAATAGGGGTGACTCAGCTCGTCATGTTGAACAAAGTACAGTCTGTTTTTTAATCTCAGACACTAAATTGATAGGTTCTGAACGTTTCATCATGCAAATTATTATGTTTGGACAGAGCAAACTTACGCGTCGTGACAAGTCAAGTACCATAACAGGCCACTGCCGATGCCTGTTAAATAAACATCTTTATCGCATGAAAATCTCCACCACTCCTCTTTGAATTTGCATGAAGGAAGATGAGAACTTCCCATAATAATATTGTCTTGTTAACTACATTTCAAAGGCGTGGAGAAACTACGTTCGAAAACCCTTAGATCTCCGGGGTCCCTCCGGGAAGTCATAAGCAACCTAGGTCATCTACTGGCTTTCTGGCGTGAGCTTAGGTGACATAATAGCTAGTCATCCCATGGGTATTTCACGCATAATGGTCCACTTAAGAGGCTAAATGCGGAAAATCTGCTCGCCATTATAGATATATGTATAAATCAAGTCTTGCATGATGATAACAGCAAGTAAAGAGCGTTACCATAGGTGCTAAGTCTAAAAATAAAATAAAACCTACATAAATTATCAGTCAATACTTAACTAACTGAAGAGTTTTTATTCATCGTAGGTAGTTAGGTAGGTACTATATTTTTTGAATAAGTAAGTAACATCAATATTTTGACAAAGTAGGTAGATACTCTATGTGTTTGAGAGTTGAATAAGCCAATATAAATAATAATATTATCTCGACCAATTTATCGTATCTCGAGACAGGAAGAAGTAATAAAGATAGCTAGTACTAGAGACATCCTCTTAGTTTAAAGTGAACGGTCTCGTAAACATGTTTATTGTGCTGGTGTTTGTGATCATTATGTATGTATTTTACCTATATTATCTGAAATTGTTTTATGGATCTTTCTTACAGTTTATTACGAAACTACAAATGTACAGTAATTCATGTCTTCTATTTATAGGTAGGTACTTTTGCAAAGTCAATTTATTAGGTAGGTATCTATATGCAGTAGGAACACAACATATAATATACGAATAGATACGAGGAACCTTAATTCAGGGAGAAACAATTAAAAATCTATTGTGGCTGGTGTACCAATGGATCACCGGGACGCAAGTGCTTAAAGAGTCTTTAGGTACCTACTTTCAATATCTAAATGATGTTGATTCTGAAGGTACAAATTCTAATTTTAGTGATGTTTACACCTTAAATTGTTTGTTTAAAATTTGACTAACTATAATGAGTGTTTACGGAAATATTACTTCTCAGTGGCAATATTTATAAGTAGTTTGAGATTATTAAAACTAACAAAGAATATGATTTATACAATTAGATACCCTACTGTGTCCAAAACTGATGAAATTGCTGCGCTCATATTGGCTCGTGGTGGATCCAAAGGAGTGTATTTGAAGAACCTGCAAACAGTCGGTGGTGTTTCATTGTTAGCGCGGACAGTGCACACTGCCAGAGCTGCTGGATTAGTCGATGTTACAGTTTCCACTGATCATCCGCTCATTGCACTTGAAGCACTAAAATGTAAGTAGGGATATTTTACTTATCATCGGAGTACCTTACCTACTTATAAAAAAAGCAAAATCCAAAGCAGTCTAAAAAAAATGAATCTTTATAGGAACATATTGATGATCACATAAGCCTTAATTAGTTATAACTGTATAATAAATTATAACTAATTAAACTTTTCATTATAGGTGGAGCCCATATATTTCACCGCAGTAGAGTAACATCGTCAAACGTGGCTCCTTCCATTTGGGGTTCCTTAGAATTCTTGGACAAGAACCCAGGAGTTCGAACCTTAATTCTGCTTCAGGCCACATCACCATTCACTAGAGCTTCACAAATACGTCTTGCTGTAGATGCGATAAAAACTAACAGATTTGATTGTGTCTTCTCTGTAACAAGGTAAGAGCTGAAATTAAAATTAAATTAATGGTGGCGAACGTTAGTGCTTTATTTATTGAAATAATGACAAGCACAGAACCAAAAAACTTGGCGTAGGTACACAAAGAGGCTTATAGGTACATATTATATTGGGCCATAGATGGCTGATGATGATGATGATAATGATGAGTGGCTTATTGTAAAATTGTTTGTAAGTTTCATTGTTCTCATTCTTTAAATAGGTAATTAACATTTATTATTTCAGGACATTTCATCTTCGCTGGAAAGAGAATAAAAAGTTTGTAAGTCCTATAAACTTTGACTTACAATTTCGGCCGAGAAGGCAAAGTTGGAGAGGAGAACTAGTTGAAACTGGAGCATTTTATGTTGCAAGACGTTCCCTTCTTGAAGCTGGATATTTTCAAAATCATAAGTAAGATCATGGTAGCCATTCTGAAGATACAATTTCCATATTTCCATAGTTGCCTTAGAGAAAATAAATAATGTAGTTTTCTGAGAAAACAGACATTAGGTACTATTTGGTAATGTTGTAGACCGTGGTGACGCGATTTTCATACTACGCTGAGTGGGCATGACTTTTATAATTTTTAGCAGTTTCCGTTTTTTTGTTGATGGTGATCGAATCCATAATTTACACAGGGTGGATTTTATCATTTCAGTTTAATGCGTAACTCTCATTAGATTTAGGCACTAACAGAAATAGGCAGACTGCGTCAGGCACTCAGGGAGGTAAGTAACATAACATAACGCTATTTTCCTTATTATCAATTATTTTAATTTACGTATGGCAGCCCACATCTGCTTTCCCAACTTTTTTGTTTTGATTTTGACAGTGACAGAAAAGGTGCAATCGTGTCCTGCCTCCCCTCCCTTTCCTCCGTTTCGCGAACTTATTTTTATTTTTAACTTTGTAAAAGTTTACGTGTCGTATTTTAATAAACTTTTAACAACGATTTTAAGTTTAATTTCGAGAAACTGCTATTTAAATATACATAGTGACAATTGACTGTATTTCAGTTGTACTGTTGTTGAAATGTCCCGTTTGGAAAGTTTGGAGATCGACTCGTATTGGGATCTGAAACTTGCCAATGTTTTGTGCAACTCCAACTTGGTTTAAAAAGTAAAGTAGGTAAGTACCGGTAAGTAAGGATATCTCCTTGCTTTGAAACTAGCTAATATATTCTGATTCAGACTGGAAGATCAAACAACTTCTAGTCTGAATCTAATTAGAATAATATTGACTTGTTTTCTTTTATTAAGTCCATATCAATTATGTATGCTATAGAATGCAACTACATCATATAAGTAATTAACAATAAATGCACTGAAGTACTTACATGTGAAATCACAATTACTATGTATTGTTTCTTAACCAAGTGTAACTAATCCAAAAACACTTAATATTTATCATCTATCTCATTACAGATAAACCTTCAACCTATTCACCAAACCAAAACTAGCATTCATTCCATAACACAAGCAACAATGTCAAGTAGTACGGAGCCAGTGACGTACGAGGAGCTGGAGAACACGGACGTGATCAGTGTGGAGCTGGTGCCGGAGCGGAAGGGGCTCATCCTGAAGCACTGCGAGTACTATGTGAGCTCGCGCCGCCACGGCACCACCGTCACCCGCAGATACAATGAGTTCTCACAGCTCTATGATGTACTGCTCAATAAGTATCCATATAGGTAAGAGATTTTGTGCATTACCACAAATTAGTCTAAAGTAGTCTATGTTAAAGAGGAGTTTGAAATTTTAATTCACAAATGCATAAGGTGAATTAAGGTGTTTCACAAATGAGCTAAACATCTGTTTTATATGGACCTAGTTTTTGAAAAAGTGCCTACTTAATAGCTTCTGGGTTGGGTCACAGTCATTGAACAACTAATAACTGTGTTTATTCACAGTTAAATTAGAAAGTTTAGGCAAAGCAAAGCTGAACACATTATCCAGCAAAACCAACAAAGCTTTGACCTTCATTAACTAACAGATAACACTGTAATCTAGTAATACTGAACCAGACATCCTATTTTAGGTATAAAAATATTTGTTTAAAATATTACAAGAATGTAATAATAATTGAATACCTATAGTTATATTAGATGAACATGTTCACAATGAAACATCTTTTCGGATGTCTAGGTACTGATCTACTGATGACTGATAAGGTGATAAGATAACAAAAATCTAGGTATACTTTATGTTGTAGATCTCTCTCAGACATCCATAACTTACAGCTGATAGTGTCAATGCACCAAAGTACTTTCAAGAAATATCAATAAAATACCTCCTTCAACCTCTGTCTGTCAACAATAATATTACTTCTAATGATATCTTCCATGTGTGTTCGAAGATCCTGTGCAAAATACTGCTGAGTCGGATGGCGGGTGCAGTGGACACACACTTGAGAGAAGAGCAGGGTGGTTTCAGACCAGGCAGATCATGCACAGACCAACTAAACGTTGTCAGAATGATTCTCGAGCAATGCAACGAAATGCAATGTGAGATCTTCACATTGTTCGTCGACTTTGAGAAGGCATTTGACCGAGTGAAGTGGTCCAGTATATGGCGCATACTCAAAAAGAGAGGAATACCGGAGAAGATCATCGGACTCATCAAGTGTCTGTATGAAGGGTCCTCCTGTAGAGTGATGCATAAAGGCCGTCTCACTGATCCCATCCCAGTGACTTCAGGTGTTAAGCAAGGGTGTCTGCTGTCTCCGCTCCTGTTCCTTATTGTTCTAGACGACGTGATGTGTAGAGTGACTTGCAAATGCCAAAGGGGCTTACCCTGGTCTGAGAATAAGCACCTGGAAGACATAGATTTTGCGGACGACCTGTGCTTGTTCTCTACAAGTCGTTCTGACCTCCAGTCCAAAACAAACGACCTTGCCACGGAAGCGGCGAAAGAAGGTCTTCGCATCAATATTGGGAAAACCAAGGAGATGCGCCTTCGGTCCCTTGATGACCAGCCGCTCCAAATCAATGGCGTCGACGTTGAAAGGGTTAGCAAATTTACTTACCTGGGGGGAGTAGTAGATCCAACAGGTGGGACAGACTTGGACATAGAGAGTTGTCTGAACAAGGCAAGAGGCGCGTTTGCCCAGTTGAAACCAGTGTGGAGCTCCAGCGTCATCACCCGGCGAACAAAAGTGAGGATTTTCGAGTCTAACGTGAAGTCAGTCCTGTTATACGGTTGCGAGACATGGTTCGTTCGGAAAGACCTATCCAGCAAGCTACAAGTATTTGTCAACAAATGCTTAAGGCGAATCCTGCGGATTTACTGGCCACGAACCATTTCGAACGCGGAACTGTGGAGACTGACCAAGCAGAAACCTATCGACCAAGAAATCCTCATTAGAAAATGGAGGTGGCTGGGGCATACCCTTAGAAGACCTGGAGAAACTCCTTCGAAGCGCATACTCACCTGGCAGCCACCTGGAAGCCGTAAAAGAGGCCGCCCAAAAACAACCTGGCGACGTTCTGTGGAGAGTGTGGCAAAGGTTATGAGGATGGAGTGGGAGGATCTCGCAGCCGCTGCCCAAGATCGAGTCAGATGGAGAAATCTTCTCAAAGCCCTTTGTCCCTGCTGAGGGACGTCAGGATGGATGTATGTATGTATGATATCTTCCAAAACCTTAGTTTAAAAAAAAACTTCCTCCTTTCCCCAGAGCAATATGCAGTCTACCCCCAAAAAGAGTGAACGTGAACGGCGGCAGCCCGCGCTTCCTGCAGCGGCGGCGCGCGGCCCTGCAGCGCTGGCTGACGCTGGTGGCGCGGCACCCCGTGCTGGCCCACGACGCCGACCTCAGGGCCTTCCTGTGCGAGCCCAACCCGCGGCTCGAGAGGCCCAAGCACGATGAGTTCATGCTGGCGGGCTGTCAGGATCCTACGCCCGTAAGTTTTTGGTTTTCTGTTGTGTGAGCTGTAGATTTCTTAATATAAGTAGCTCTATGGCCTACCTCAACCAATGATATAAGGTTCATGTTGAAATTTTAGCGATTCCGTAACAATATACTTATTTGTTATCCCATGCACACAAACAATCTGGACCAGTGTAAGTAAGTTTAACTTTCCTGATTATATAGGTAGTTAGTTGTTTTTAATTTGATAATGTTTCTCGTATATTAACATGCACCTTGTTTCGGTGTGCTAATTAAAATATCATTAAACTTTAAGCACCTAATCAAAACTTCTGTGTCAGTAGACATGTGACTCTTTTTACCTAAGAGTTCCTTTTACAGTTTACGTGGTCTAACCACACACCACTTTAGTAAGTAACTGATTAAACTCGCAAGCTACCCTCATTATAAACGTTATTATTTAATTAAATTGATGTTATCAACTTTGCAAATTTATTTAAGTCAATGGAAGGAACTAGTGCCTAAGACACAGGCTCTGCCTAGTTTAGGTGCTAGTAGTATTTAGTATCTTACTGTGTAATCGTGTACCTATAGAATATTCTAGTGATATTATAATTTCTTTAAATGTAAAACTACTGAGTTTTATAATTAAGTCATTGTACCTTTATTAACTCAGTTATGAAATAGATTAAGATACAAAAATATAAACCTTTTAGTGCCAATAAAACATTTATTTATTTATTGTTTTCACTGGTCAGTAGACACATGACTCCTTTAACATATGTGTTCACTGTGCAGTAGACACATGACTCTACACCCCCCGTCCCCCGGCAGGTGGACATGCTGACGGAGCAGCTGGCGGCGGCGGCGGCGGCGGAGCAGGACCGCCTGCGCCTGCTGCAGCTCGGCCTCGAGCGACTGCTGCAGATATTCGATAAAGGTAATGCTTTTACTTAGTGAGTCAGCAACAGATACTGGAGCTAGACTAATAATAATGATATCAAACACGACACGACCATCCGAATCTAAACGAGACAAAGTCTGTGATATCTGTATTGGACAGCTGAAATATTAAAATATAGATCTGTCTTTAAAAAAATATCTACCTCGGCCGGAAATTGATCCCGGGACCTGCGACATAGCAGTCATGCTCACTAACCACTACAGCATGTGGTCGACACCAGCGATAGCGTTTTTCACTATGTTAAAATTATTAGCCAGCAGTACATAGAACAACGCGGACTCGATGAGGCAGTTAGATCAGACTCGGTCGTTGACTGTCCTGAATACGGGAACCGAGAATATAATACGAGCCGGGAAATTGAGTCTCTACAATTAATTTTAACATACCAAATTTGATGAGCTTTAATATTTTATTTTAACTCAAATTATGTTTATTCATTTCCCAGTGGAATCTCGTCTAGAAGCGGACCGCAGCGACGTGCGTGCCCTAGGCGCTGGACTGACCGCGCTCTCCACCGCCAGCCTCCCCCCCTCGCCCCTCCCCCCCTCTCCCCTCCCCCCCGCGAGCACCGCGCCAGTGAGCGTGCCGTCGCAGCCCCGCTTGAAGGAAGCTGCCCGGTTGGTACCTACACAATGTTTCAAATATACGTAGAGTAGTCTGACCAGTATGCCTTGAACACTGTTAGAATAGCTTAGATTTAACACTATCTCACCTGTTATGCTGTCATGGGTGGGTGTATAGTTGGTTGTATTATTATTATTTTGTTATTATTGGTACACCACCCTCTAATTTGTCACTTTGTTCCCGCAACATATAAGGTTGCCTGTAAGAGATCGCTCTCAGCGATAAGGCCGCCTATTGTACATTAGTTCTAGTCTATAAGTATGTTTTTTTTGTATGTCTGATTTATTTGGTGTTCAATAAAGCAATATTCTATTCTATTCTATTCTATTCTCACCCAAGTCCGCGTTGTTCTATGTAACCCACATTTCAAATTACATACAGGTAAAAAAAATATTAGTTATGCAGGCATGTACCATGTACATGTCTGTAGCTTTTTACAAATCAATTTCCCATTTGTCTACTCTAACATTAAGTTTCCATACTTTGAGTCACATGTCTACTCTGTCTACTCAACAATTTACCCCTCCCTTCCCACCTTCCAGAGTGGCATCAGAGATCCCGGACATGCCGGAGCAGGACGACTCGGGCGCCATCTCCACGTTCCTGCTGAGTGTGGACGCGGTGGCGGCGGCGCGCGCGCTGGCCGCCCGGCTTGCACGCCCGCAGCCGCCGTCGCGGCAGCGGTATGCGCTGAAGTGTCAACTGCAGGTGAGCACATACTGACATTAAATTTTGACTGCTGAATGGTGTAGTGGTAAGTGACCCTGACTGCTATGCTGAAGGTCCCGGGTTCGATTCCCGGCTGGGGCAGATATTTGTTTAAAAACAGATATTTGTACTCGGGTCTTGGGTGTTGATATTTATATTTAGTATGTTTCTATTTATGCATTTGTGTAGATATATCAGCTGTCCGACACCCATAACACAGGTTCTGCCTAGCTTGGGGTCGGATGGCCGTGTGTGAGATGTCCCCACATATTTACTATAAATAAAAACCTAGATTGTAGTTTTGCTGAGAAAAAATGTATTTTCAAAAGGCAGATCAATGCCATCAGGAAAATCCATGCTGGTCCGATTTTAAAATCTTATCTCGTACGAACTGGAGTCTGAGCGTGTGTGATATAGTGAACACTTCGGTAAGCTTCATCAGCCGGTTACATGATAAATTGTATCTGCAAAATAAATTAGATAACTACAGACTATATTTCTGAAAATTGAGGGCAAGTTTAATCTGCTTATGACCCCTTAACCAACACCATTACAACTGTCCCCAGGAGGCGCAAGTAGCCCTGGCGTACGGGCTGGCGGCGATCCAGGCGCTGCCCGAGCTGTTCTGCGCACGCGCCGAACGACACGCTGAGGCCGCGCGCCTGTGGGCCGATATACACGCGACTCTTGACCCAAGCCACAGTAGACAATAATATACACACGGCTCTCAATGCAAGCAGTACTAACGCGACTCTCGATGCAAGTTACAGTAGATAGTAGTTCACATGCCGCCCTAGACTAGTGCAAGTACAACAGAACTCAGATCTCCCGCGCACTAGGCATAGGCAGCCAGGCTGCGCAGCCAGGTTGTGGCAGCCAGGTTGCGGCAGCCAGTAAAATATGGAATTCGTAGCTGCCTAGTGCGTGGGCTCCCATACAACGTCATATTATTATGATATTATGTTTCACTAGCTAACGCAGCCTTAGCTTATATTTATGTGAACGTCATAGTAAGATTTTGAAGTTAAACTTCTTAATTATAATACTTCACATCTGCTAATAAGACCATTGTATGAATTTGGCTCGAATAAACTTTATTGTTAACCCAATCATCTCTAATAGTACATATTATTATCATCACAATAACTCTATGAAATTTTAGCATAATATCATGATATATTTTTTACATAAGTAGATTTAATATAATGTAATTAATTATGTTTCACTGAATGACCATACGGTAGGTAAGTATTTACTATATTTAAGGAAACAGACAATTGGAGCTCCATTACTTCTGTGATATAAAAAAAACTATTTTTAAAATATATTTCTTGTTATGTATTAAGAGATAAATATTTTGTATATTGGCATTATGACATACCTATTTAATTAAAAATATATTTATTATACAGTGACTAAAGTGTTATTATTATTAACTCGTACTTACCATTACCACGTACTCTACTACCCACCTAGGTACCTAGTTACTAGTGCTAGTTACTGACACTGTGGAGGGTGGAGTTAACAGAAACGACGTTCAGAATCGTTTGACAAAATTGAAAATGTTAATAGGTAAGTACTTGTTAATTTTTTCCCGAGAAAATTAACAAGTAAAATGGCTTCTCCTATACAATAAAAGGGAAGAGCATTTTTTAATTTTATTTATTTACAGTAATCCACAGCTCAATATTAAAAAGCATGACTAAGGGTCACTTTTACCAAACGCTAAACGTATTTAAAATTGTATTTAAATCAAATTTTAAATACATTTTGTACTAACTGACAGACGTTTGACAGGCTACTAAATACGTTTAGCGTTTGGTGAAATTCCACCTAAGTGTTTTACAAAACTGGTAGAGTAAGAGCTCATTCACACGAAGACGAATCGTGATTTTTCACGAATCGTGTTTTTTCACGATTCGTTATTTTTTTTGACGGGAGCAATGCTTTTTATATACCCATGTTCACACGCTTCACGAATCGTGAAAAAAGACGTAGACGGATACGTCGGTCACTACGGTCATTAGAATTTATACCGAATCGTCAAAGACGTATCCCGTGTGAATGCGCCCTAAGCCGAAAGAGGTTGTTCAGAAAGACCCCCGCCCCCGCCCGCAGGTGACTCTCCTTATCTCCTTTCGGCTTATATTATGAAAATCAGTTCAGTGTTTCAGATGTATCTTACTAGCTTAAATAGTGTTTGTGGGGAATGAAACGTTGCAATAGTAATCCCAACATTAAGCCATGCGAGTAAAAACGTAACTATTTTGTAACTGCGTACTACCAATTTGCTTACTTGCGTACTGACTTACTGTCCATCCCTAAATTATTTATTTGAACTATTATTTTGGTATAGTTTATTCCGAAATCACCGATTGGTGCAAGTTGTTGCAGGTAATACGCTACCCATGAACTATCTGTAATCAGTTTACGCGAAACTAGCGCCATATCCGGATTACAATATTCGGAGTCGAATTGTACCAAATTTGACGATTGTTTACTTTAGCAGCTTTGATGTTTGTCAGACGTCAGTTTTCCGAGGCGAGGACGTGATTTCCCACAGGTCCACTCTCCACACACGTATTTATTTATGTGGTTTCAAATATTAAGTTGAATAGAAGTCACTCGTCTGCTCAGACGTGTTCTCGAGCAAATGCTCCGCGCAGTGAAAATGACACGGACATTTTCGTATTTTACCGTTGCCACGTTATGTCTCTCCTATGTGAACAGTGATAGTGTAAAGTTCTACGAACAAAAGGTAAAGTTTTGTACTTGTTGCTTATTTACGCTTACTAAATATTAAGTAACTTGAAATTGCATGATTATCGATGAAATAACTTGTTCAAGTACCTAGGTCTTGGAAGGATTTAGTTTCAGAATAATAAAGTAGCTTAAGGAGTGTCTTATCTAATTAATTTACATAGAGCTAAGTACTTAAGTTGCTTGACCTTAGAGTTTAGGTAACCTAGATAGACAGCCGTCTAGTTTTATTGTTGTCAAATACAGCCACAGTTTATCTTAGCAATAGAAGAGCAGAGAGTGCTTACTATGAATATCTTAATTTGTTATGTTATTCAGAATCACCTAAGTATAGTATAAAGAACATTACAACTATGTACTAAAATAATATTGACACAGTTGTGTGTTTTTATATGCTTTTCCATTGGTCAATTTCAAGAGGGAATTCAATTTTATAATTTGGACCAATAGCTTTCGTTTTATTCTGGAGCATGTTCTGTAGTTAAATAATAAAGTATAAGTACAATAATGATGTATTATTGCAGCACCATCATGAACACAAACAGTTCTCGGAACAAGACGTGCGGGCGCTGGCCGCACTCTCCGACCAGACTCACTTCAGATCCGTGCTGGATGAAATACTCATCCCGAGGGTGGTCGGGACCCCCAACCATGAGAAGGTTGGGAACTACATAGTAGGACAGATGCGAGGCCTCGGCTGGGACGTCAAAGAAGATACTTTCGTTGATAATACCCCTGTGTTTGGAAAACTTACCTTTAGGAACATTATTGCAACATTGAACCCAAATGCGGATAGATATTTGACACTAGCCTGCCACTATGATAGTAAATATACAAGGGAGCATGTGTTTGTTGGTAAGTTTGTAAATTTATTTTAGCAAATTATATATTTGTAAGTTGTGCTATATTAAATTTTCCATAATTTTTCTTTTAAAAGTGGTACAACTATCTAGCTATCTTCTGTGTTCTTCATTCTAAAACGCTATAAAACTGGTTTAAATAATTATGAATAAGTACATTGAAATTGGTCTAAATGCTGGTAGGTACTTACCTTATAATAGCTAATGTACCTACAACACAACATTAACCAATCTCACCCTCTAGGCGCGACGGACTCAGCGGTCCCGTGCGCGATGATGATGAACCTGGCCCAGGTGATGTCCCGTCAGCTGGAGCCACTCAAGCGCGCGTCGCTCAGCCTCATGTTCATATTCTTCGACGGGGAGGAGGCGTTCCGGCAGTGGGGGCCCACCGACTCCATATACGGGGCTAGACATCTCGCCAAGAAGTGGCAGAATACGCCCTACAGGGACGGCACTACGCAGCTGCATAGGATTGTGAGTAGAATACATATTTTGTAAGAAAGAAAGAAAAAAAAATCATAAAAAAACACACACAGAAACAACACATAAGTTTACAACAAAAGTTAAAAAGGGCTTGTATTTAAACCTTCACCAAAAAATATTCAATTCTGACTCCAATAAATTCGAAATCGCCGCCAAAACGGATAAATCGTCACCAAATCATGTGTCCTATAATATTGCAAAAATGAACCAATTATTTTTTTACTGTATACCATAAAACTATATCAACACCATTTAAACTTATTTGAAACCAGATAAACTATATTGTCGCTAAGTAGATGTAACCAATATATTATTTTATGAGTACAATTTTAGTAACATTGCTAAGCCAAAAAAAATAATTAAATAATAATAAATAATAAATAAATATGTGGGGACATCTCACACACGGCCATCCGACCCCAAGCTAGGCAGAACCTGTGTTATGGGTGTCGGACAGCTGATATATCTACACAAATACATAGATAGATAGATACTGAATATAAATATAATTGTGCCCTAAACCAAAGTCACTTGTTAAAATACTTTTAGAATTAAATAATTAGTAGGTAACTACTATAATATATCTTTATATCTTCAAACGAGGGTGGGGATAGGGATGCGAATTCAGATAAGGATGGGAATATGTACGGGGACGGGGACGGGGACCGTGGCGACCTTGGCGACCTAGGTGGCCTTGGGGGTTTTGGGTACCTTGGCGACCTTGGCGACCTTGGCGACCATGGCTACCTTGGGGACCTTAGGCACCTTGGGTACCTTGGCGACCTTGGGGTCCTCAGGCACCTTGGGGACCTTAAGGACCTTGGGAACCTTGGGGACCTTGGGGCCCTTGGGGACCTTGCGGACCTTGGGGACCTGGGGGACTTTAAGCATCTTGGGGACCTTGGTGGCCTTGGGGATTTTGGGTACCTTGGTGACCTTGGGGACCTTAGGCACCTTGGGTACCTTGGCGACCTTGGGGTCCTTAGGCACCTTGGGGACCTTAAGGACCTTGGGAACCTTGGGGACCTTGGGGCCCTTGGGGACCTTGCGGACCTTGGGGACCTGGGGGACTTTAAGCATCTTGGGGACCTTGGTGGCCTTGGGGATTTTGGGTACCTTGGCGACCTTGGGGTCCTTAGGCACCTTGGGGACCTTAAGGACCTTGGGAACCTTGGGGACCTTGGGCCCTTGGGGACCTTGGGGTCCTTGGGGACTTTAAGCATCTTGGGGACCTTGGCGACGTGGGGGACTTTGGGCATCTTGGGGACCTTGGCGACCTTGGGCACCTTGGGGACAAGACGGGGACGGGGACCGCAATATACCTTATTTGGTTTGAAATAAAATTTAATGATGTTTATATATTTTTTATGGTATGTAAATAGTGCCAACATTTCTACAATATTATAGGAAACACGATTTGGTGATGATTTATCCGTTTTGGTGACTAAAAAGAATATCTATTGTAAACTTGCAATTATTTGGAGGCGTGTTTATTTATTTTGGAACGTAAACGTTTTTATTTGGGATTTTGATTTTGTGGTTGGTTTAATTAATTTGGACATAATTATTTTTTTTGGTGCTAGGCGTTAGCGGACAAAAATTTTTTTTGGTGATGATTTAAATTGTACCCGTTAAAAAGTAATAAAAATAAATAAAAAATGATCTGAATGTTGTTTTCCGGTGCCGAAACGAATATTATACTATCATGTGGTAACATGGTGTCATAACAAGACGAGATTCAATTACTCAACATAAGTAACGTTGCTAAGCATGTTCATTTAGGTAGTTAATATTACCTAATAGGACAGCGGGCCATACCGAAGTACTAGATCGAGTAGGTATTGCCTTTCACCATGAAATAGTTTTGTAAATATCTGTACCAGAATACTTAGAACTGTTCTAAGTTCTAATCTAAGGTATAAATGACACAATACTGCCATATACCTATGTACCTAACTGAAGTTGAAAACTACCTAAAGTAAAGGAAGTCAATTTTTTGAAACGTGATACTGATTTTGATGCAGAATGCTTAAGAACATCAATCATCTTCATCAATTCATCACTAAACAAAAAAAATATATTTGAATCTGTTCATCACTTTTGTTTCCTACAACATTACCAGAGACTCACAAAACACATAGTATTATACCTACCTACCCTCCTAGCTACATACAAACTCGTTAAATAATCAATATGTATGGAGTCGATCGTCTTTGCCAGATTTGATTAATAAATTGCCTTTTTCCGATCAGAAAGTACCTACTTCCCGATAGGATAAATCTTTTTCCGATCAGAAAGAAAGACCTACCTCCCTATAGGATAACTCTGAAGGTAAGTAATCCTGCGCGTGAATACCGCTTTACATGTAAATACCATTAATGAAGAAAGTAACTCGGGTTTCCCCCCATCTCTGATAATAAATGTCTCGTAGAATTTGAATCAAAACATTATGCTTATGCATCTGAGTCATATCAGATTTGAGATAAGTCGGACGGACGGCGCAAAACAGGGAAGACTTGTGGAAAGCACGGATCGTATGTCATAATAATATTGTGTTTATCCTGTTAGTCAGACGAATGCATATCCAACTCTGTTGCCCGGAAAATAAGTTAGTTAATTAGGTATAACTACTTATTTGTTAATTTATTATTACGTATCACTATGGTGGATATTTCTAGAAATGTCTTTGATTACCTACACAAAAATGCCTCAAAATCGATTACATGCTAATCATTTTATGCTTCATTGAAGATCTTCCATTACGCATAATTCGATATAGGTAGGTACAGCGATAGCGATAAAAATGACTCATAAAAATAAGTACTTACATATTTTAATTCTGAAAAAAACATTCTCCAAATTGTAAATGAGAAGTACTTTAGTATGTCCGATCCCTCCTAGGATAACATAAACTTGTATCACTCCTAATTTTCGTACAGGGTTTACGAGACAAAACTCGTAACCCCTACTCAAGAACTACAATCGCACATTTCACACCCATCCTCCTTTAACCGCGCAACTAAACTCCACTTCTCTTGCAGGACGTGCTGGTGCTGTTAGACCTGCTGGGCACGCCCGACCCCGTGTTCTACAGCTACTTCCAGGCCACAGGTACGTCCAGCCTGTAGATAGACACTATTGTACCGAGTTACAATGCTACTTGGGAAGGGTGAGGTTTCTTTGTAGACTTTGCATAAGGTCAATAAGGTCTATTGAAAATAAATTATGGTTCTGGAGTTTCTCGCCCCCGTAGAATATACTTAAAGCTCCTTTCCGAATGGACAGTAGTTTTTTTTTTACTATTTCACGCTAAAACTACTGAACGAATTTTCATATAATATCGTATGCAGGATAAGCTGAAACCCCGGATTAACGGCTACATTTTATCCCGAAATTCCCATAAAAACTTTTTAGGCGAAGCGAAGCTCGCGTATTTAGAATACGACCTAAGTTACCCTCTTTCGGCTTCCTTTACCACTTTCCCCCACTCTGTATTCCACCTAACTCCACAGAGAAGTGGTACCTCCGCCTGGCCACAGCTGAACAAACGCTGGCGCGGCTGGGGCTGCTCGGCGGCTACTCGCGCGGGAAGGACGAACAGACCTACTACCGGCTGCGCAGTTCCGGGTCCTTCATAGAGGACGACCACATACCGTTCCTGAGGAGAAGTGAGTTGCCTTTTGTTTTACTGGTGGAGTGGAGTGTTTTTTTTTTGTGGGTCGTGTTAAGGACGAACAGACATACTACCGACTGCGGAGCTCCGGCTCCTTCATAGAGGACGACCACATACCGTTCTTGAGGAGAAGTGAGTTGGATTTTGTTTTACTGGTGAAGTGTTTTGTTTTGATGGTTGCATATGATTCTGATTCTTCATTGAAGACGACCACATACCGTTCTTGAGGAGAAGTGAGTTGCCTTTTGTTTTACTAGTGAGTGGAGTGGTTTGTTTTGTTACTGTGGGTTGTGTATGATTTTGATCAAAGGCTGTTTTTTAATCACAGATACTAAATTGAAAGATTCTGAACGGTTTATCCACAGTCGATTGTCCTTCAAATAGAACAATACGTCTGTCAATTTAGTCTCTGCTGAGATTAAAAGACAGAGTTTAGGATGAAGCTCGATTGCTGCATTGTGTTGTGTCGACCCAAAGGATAAAAAATAACAATGGGGCCTCGCCCTTATGTGGTAAAATGAGCTCCGTTCGCAAGAGATCGTGTTGGCGAGGTTTGTAGATTTTTTTTTCCGTTTTATTCATGAAATTTCGGCAAATATTTACCTATCTAATCTTTTGTTTCATTTCATGGTTTGATAGAAAGTATAATTGATAAACTATAGGTAGGTATGTGTGGGTGGGTAAATAAGCTATGAAATTCAATCTTATTTGATGTAAATATGAAATCTTTAAAATGTGATGAGCCTGAAGTCCTTGTCAAAGTCGATAGGGAATATCAGACGGCTAATTTTATTATTTCTAATTTGTAGTTTGTTGAGTCTTGTGAAGTCAATTAAGCACGCTTTTCACTACCATGTTATTATAAATAGGCCTTGTTATTACTACTTTACTCGCCAATGTTACAGTACGGTTCCATAACCGAAGTATTGGATCGACGCCATTTACTTAATTGCCTTTAATTACGTTGATTGAAGCACTTCTAATAGGAAAACCATATCTATCGCTAGACGAGTTACCAGCGACACTCATAAAATATATATTGCTTATAATACCCGATCTTCTAAGAAAATAGAACAATACTTAAAGACCTTCTTGTGAAAATATTATATATTAAACTTAATCAAACATTCAGGCGTATTCTCACCACATTTTTGCTTTCGCTCTAAACCTAAATGCGTGGGTGTCGAGGTCTATTTTTAGGTGATCCCTGTGTGAAACAATTCCATCAGTATGCAGGGAAGCCCACGTTTGTGTAAAGGGCATTCATTCATTCAGTGGGCGGATTGTTTAGTGCCGAGACAAGAGTGGGCGTTATTTGATTACTCTTCTCTTACCAGTGTCGGGGAAAGATATTATGAAAAGAACGTGCTCTGTAGTAAAAACAAGGAAAGATTTCTTTAGTTTTTATTATTAAAAGGAAGAGACGTCATTTGTTACGTGCTTATACTCGTATGCTGTCTAGTTTTTCGGTAAATTTACCACAGTTAATTTGTTATAAGTATTTAAACCCGTTTATATCATGCGGTCTTTCTCATTATCCGTTGACCAACAAGTTTGAAACTTTATCAATAAGAAGCCTCTTTATTACTTTCAATGGTATTTCTCGTTAAAGAGCTAAGCTGGCTTGAACATTATAAAATAAAGACTCAAGGAATTTAATCGTTTTAGATGGATTCAGTAAAATTAACCCGCACGAAGTTCACTGCTGTAGCATCAAAGCCCATATTTTGTTAATTATATTTGAATTTGTGACGTTCACGAACAGGCAAACGCATCAAGCGGCTGCCTAATAAATAAACAGAAGTTAGGTACCTTAGCTTTAACTACATAAATCATCCGTTATGCAATCTTAATTATAGTTGAGAGTCTTGGAAGAGCTTCAAAACAAGGCTAGAGTGAACTTTCCTTGGGGGAGACTTTAAATCCAGCAACGATCGTGTTTACCTAATGATGAAATAATGAATGATATATATTATTGGAGAACTAAAGTTACCGACATACTCGTAGCCAAAAGGATTAGCATGCTGAAGTGGCAATGTGCTGGCCACGTAGCCCGCAGAGCCGACGACCGCTGGAGTAGGAAGGTTCTGGAGTGGAGACCCCGTGTCGGCAAACGGCGTGTCGGTCGCCCCCAACCCGTTGGACTGATAATCTTCGGAAGCCGCTGGATGCAGATGGCGGGTGACCGTTTGGGGTGGCGATCGTTAGGAGAGGCCTATGTCCAACAGTGGACTATAGAAGGCTGAGAGAGATATATATTATTGTTTGCACGGTAAGAAACATTGGCAAACCGTTTCCAGAGCCGTGGTTTACGAGCTGTCGCAAGAAGTCCTCGGTACAGGACGACCATATTCCGTTCTTACGACGCAGTGAGTTCAGTGTTTCGTGTTCTGTGGGGTCACTCTATATGACGAAAAACTAAGTTTCGGGAGCTGCTGCGCGAGCCACGAGTCTATCTTGTTACTTTTTATCTACGTGGCGATTGCACGACAGCTCCCGTTCGTTCATTTTTCGTTAGTATAGATAGAGTAACCCTCCCGTGATTTGACTCTTTCCTTTCTTTCCTTTGCCTGTGTTTTTTTGTTTGCAGCTTCATTAGTAGCTTTTGTACCTTGTCAAACTCACCGAAATGTGAATTATAGAATGGATAAATCGGCAGTTTGTAAGATTGACAAGATACAACGGTGAATAGCTAGCTACTAATGGGGCTTACTTTTAAGGGCCCGTACAGGGTGACGTGCCGCGCCAATTTTGGGTTTTCAATGCTCTTCACACAGCACACGCAGTGACACGCACACATGTAAGTTTGCACAGTGGGTCGATAAACTTTTACTCGCCAACTTTATTGACAATTATGTTCAAGTACATTTTGGGTGATTTTAGGGTAAGTAAGTATAATTCTTACTTACACTGGTAGGCACCAGGAAAGAGTAGAAATTAATAGGGGTGCCACTTTACTCTATACTCGGAACCCGATTAGCTTTCTCAAACAAATGTGGTATTTACTTGTAGAAAGGTAACTAAAAGTATTAAAGTGTAGATAATAAGTTTCGGGCATCCTCCAGCCAACTGAACCCCGACGACAAAGCAAAGTAAATACATAGTGTCGCAAAAGGGCTATAGTAAGCCAAAAGGGGATGACTCAAGGGGTCATTCTGAACAACTTTTGTTCTACGAGATTTGCAAATACGCGAAAAAAAATATTCGTTTTCCATGGTAAAAAGTCACATGTCCAACAAAGTTTCTATGAAAAAGGTTTTTTTTGTTAATTTCCAAAACTCGTAGAGCAAAAGTTCAGAATGACCCCCTGCCTTACTCCTTTTTACCCGACTGCCTAAGGAGGAGGGTAATGTTTTTTGATTGTATGTATGTATATATGTATGTTTGTCTGTTTCTTTGTTCCCTCCTGTAGCCTAAACGGCTTGATAGATTTTGATGTATGAGGTATTGTTAGAAGCGTATTGATGGCGCGATGGCTATAGGCTATGTGACGTTCCATTAAAATGTACATAGCGCCCTCTTGAGGACATAACGTGATGATCGAAAAAATAATAATTCAACTTTGCCGTGTAAGGTATCAAATTAAAGGACTTGATTTTCACATTACAAAAATATGCATATTGAAGGTATTTAAATAACAACACCAAAATTATTGAAATAAAAAATGATCATGAACTACCTACCGACGTAAAATTTCATAAAATAAAAACAACTAAAAAGTTACAAATAAAAAAATACAATTATAAAAAACTAAAAACCTGACTGTACGCTAAAAACATGAAAACGAGTCCCAATGTTAATGGAAAGTATCGCAGGCGGGGACCAACTTGACCGCCACTCAAGGCCGTTTTCTAAGTAACATTCAGCTAAATGGTGAACCCTCTGCTGGTATAATTTGTTTATATACCGCTTTTTCAATACCTGTAAGTACATTTTTTGGCAGCATAATATTTTTACTTAATTTTAGGGTTTTGAACGTCAAAAGAAAAAAAGCAACCGTTATAGGATCTCTTTGTTGTCCGTCTGTCTGACTGACTGTCTGTCACCGCCCTTTTTCTCAGAAACGGGTAAAGATATCAAGCTTATATTTCGCATAGATGGGGAGTACCCCAAAAAAAATATTATGGTACTCCCTGTCCCACACAAGTAAATTGGGGCTTATATTTTTTCCAGTTATTTTGATGTGTATCCTTTTTTTTCTTTGTTGTTTTGTATAAGTATGTGTTTCTTTTCTTTAAATCTGTATTTTTTTGTTGTTGCTGTCTATGTGTCGAAAAAATGTATCTTTATCTTCAAATCACGCCATCTATCGTTTGTTTTTTTTTGTGGCTACTGTCTATAGAAGAAATTCCGTCATTGACAATTTTACGTTACGAATTTATTTTTATTTATTTTATTTTTATTTTTACATTTTCGTGGAGAATCAACAGCATTTTGTTAATAAATAATTATTACTTATGAACACATAACAACTTGATGCCATTAACAGAATGAACTTAGTAAACCCAGTAAACCTAACACATCCAGAGGAAAAACAAAATCTCTTTCTCTCTCTCTGAAAAACATACTTAATAGCCCAAACTCGATGCTTTTAGCTATTAACATCTTTGAAATAAAATTGAGCCACCACCGTGTTACTGCCCTCATCAGATCCTCACGAGACCATACCTAAACCAGCACCAAGAGACTGTATTTTTGATCCCTAACCTAATGTTCGTGCGTATTGTCATCACTTAGATCCATTCGCTATATTCCTGCTCCTCATCAGACCTTTACGAGACTGTAATATCACGAGAATATTGCACACTATCTAATTTAATTTAATGTATTGAATATACTGGAAGAATTATGCTTCCTCAATTTCAAATCAAATTATGTTGGTGTCATAAAAGTTGAAAAAGTGCAATGACAACCAATGTGCAGTGATTTTGTATCTGTACACGATAAGATCGCGAGCTGTCAGTGCTGCCTAAACCGACGTGACCCTTCTTTGGAGGCCAGCGGCCAACTGAGTCAAACGTCACTTGTGTTTATGATTTTATAACACAGACAGCCGCCATAGATATTTGTATGAAGATTTGAGGGAAAAAAATTGCTCAAGTTTGGGATTAATTTACACAAAATAAGTGTGTGTTTATTAAAAAACAAGGTATTTAGCGCCTAGTCCAAGCTTTTAACTTTATAATATGATAAAAATCATATGAAAATTCTTAATAATTACGACACAGTTGTTACAATACGGGAGTGTGATTGACTGGTTTTTCTTGATATTCTGAAATTAATTTACAGTTATCCATAATCATTTACTTAAATTCGAATGATTCAGCACCTAGCTAGACTCTTTAACTACCTGTGTGATTTTTTTCAAGGCTGTAGAGCATCATTTACTACATAATTCTATGACAATGCCAACCCTCGATTCCCTATTGCAGACCCTTAAGTGCAAACTTTACAATGTCTTAAATTTCCATATTTTCTTGTTTTCGGCATGTCAAAACCTTTTGAGTACCTATATTTTGCGTAGTTTCATGCTCTTTCAATAATTAATAAGTGTATAAGTAAAACAGTTGAATAGATGAGGAGATGATTTAAGTGTACACAAGCTAAATAAATAACTATGTTTTATTTCAATTTACCTTTATTTTACTATGGTATGATAGTAACTACATTGTGTAACACGTGTAACACTGATTTATTCGCGAATGATTTGCCTAGGGCCCGTTCACACAGACGGGTTCGAAGGAGAGCATTTAATCACGTTTATAATATAATTATCTTGTTGCAACGACTCAAGGTTCTATTTCCGGACCAATCTCTTTGTACCACTTTGTACCAAGAGTAGACAACTGACAAAGACTTTATTAGGTACATCAAAAACATACGGAGTGCCTTTCTCCAGATATGATTCTATTTTCGCGACGGGAACAACAAAGGAAATATGATATTTTCCTTGGTCTTGGCACTTAGCCTTGTACGTCTTCTGTACCCTCGCTTCGTCTTCTGTATTATGTTATACCTATTATATCCATTCTTTCACAAAGTGCATTTATTTGACAAATAAAATTTATGTTGTCATAGAACTTAGTACCTACTTGGAGACTGACATCATATCATAGGCATAATTTCAAGCGAAGACACAGGGGCAATAGGTAGTAAAAAAATGTTTTTGTGTAGACAATGCTACATGGTATGTAGTAGTACATACTAAGGGTGACTTGCACCAGCTGACAGTATAATGTTAGGGCAGGAGATCATTGAATTCATTTTGAATATCTTTTTGTAGCTAGCCACCCTAAATGTGCATGATCGATGTACTATAAAACTGTTACTTCGAGTTCGTCGTATCTTAGTTTGGTATACTAAAGTAATGTGTGCTACTTTCTTTCTTACAATATGTATTTGTGTTTGTATTTCATTATCGGCTTAGCAAAAATATTTATATCATCATACTGTGATTTATTTATCTTTTGAACTTTTACTTGGAGTTCAGTGGGACGAGAGGAGAACGAACTACGAGTATTACGAATCTACATAAACTTTCATTATATTCATCAACATCCAGTAATCGCCCTCTGCTGGACATAAGCCTCTCCAATCAACATCATCTTTCCTTATCAAACCTTTAACAGGTATTTCACATGGTTTGCCTTACCATTAAAAATATAACTAACTAAATCTGATCGACTGTTAATTTTCTAAAATAAATAAATAACATGTCATTCCTGTTTACTTCCAGACGTGAACATCCTGCACATAATCCCATCTCCATTCCCCGCGGTGTGGCACCGCGCCGACGACGACCTGGCCGCGCTCGACTTCAACACCATCGACAACCTCAACAAGATCCTGCGCGTGTTTGTAGCTGAGTACCTGCATGTGCAGCCCTAGCGGACCTCCTTGCTAGCGCTACTGGCCAGGAGGTTGAGACCAAAGAGGTTACACTCCTTGGTGTTAGATAGAAGTATGCAACCTTAGCGATGAGACTCCTTGCAAAGAAACGAATGCAACCTTAGCGGTAGGGTAGGTTATTGTTACTAGTTAGATACAAAAACAACTTTAGCGATGATACTCCAAGTTAATAGACAAAAGTATGCAACCTTAACGGTAGGACGTAGGACTCTTTGTTACTGGCCTAGTATACAACCGTAGAGGGAAAACTCTATGCCAGTGTTTTTCAACCTGTGGTGGGGCCCCCCGGGGGGTCGCGAAGCCTCTGTAGAGGGGTCACCAGCTCTTAGCTGTTATAGCGTAAAAAATATAATTAAATATATTTTTCTTCAAATAATTTTACATTGAGCTTTTTTTGTAGTTACTTACTAAAATTTTAATAATTTTTTTCTCAAATAAAACATAGAAACGGTTTATAAATACTTATAACACATACATTAGGTAGATATATTTTAAAAACTGCATTAAATAAATGTGCATTTTTCAAATAAGGTGCAAGTTATGCGTGGTATATTTTTTTTACAGTACGTAGGTACCTATGTAGAGTCAATGTTGCTTATAAAAATATGATATTTACCTTTTATGACTTCCGAAACCGTGTTTTTTTAAACATACAGCATTACTCGTTATTTTGTTGGACTGTGATCAATAGTAGGACTATACAGCAACATAAAAAAAACTCAGTATGGAATTTTGTACCGGCGGCACGAAAAAAATTAACCGAGGTGTCGATTTTCAGCAAATTTATAGAGTATCGAAAATTATGGATTTTTTTACTGATCATATTCTGGCCACTCCTGAGCTGGCCTAGCAGCCCCTCAAGGCATGACGTTGACTTTTGGGACACCATGTATATGCCTTGATGTTCATCTCATAAGTCTCACAACCGACTTCTTCAGTAAAAGATTATGACGACGAAAAAGCATCAAAATTATTTTGGATAAAATACGACGAGCACAAGTAATTTTTTTGTATTCGGTCTTTTGTAGTGATGACATTTTCATTTTGCCCTTGAAGACTTAATTGTAAAATAATTGTTTTTATATCGATAATTATGTACTTATGTCCGAATCCTAATCATGGATACCATAAATACGTCGTACGGAATACTTACTCCGCTGGCTCAGCGACCCAAAGTGAGTCTTGGCCTCCGATACAAGAGATCGCCACTTCTGACGGTCCAGTGCAGTCTCCCGCCAGTCAACGACTTGTAGCTCGCGCAGGTCCGCCTCCACCGCGTCACTCCAGCGGTACCTGGGCCGGCCCACCGGTCGGCACCCCGTCGGACGGCCCATGTAGGCTCTTTTTGCGCTACGATCTTCTCCCATTCTCTGGAGATGGCCTAGCCAGCGAAGTCTGTGGGCTTTTGTTTCTCCCACTATGTTAGCCCCCGCCATCAGATCTTCCAGTTCGGCGTTTTTCAGGACTCTCCAGCTTCCATCGGGTCTCTGTCTTAGGCCAAAGATCTTCCTTAGGACCTTCCGTTCCGCCACCAGCAGTTTGCTCTCTTCTTTCTGCGTTAACGTCCAGGCCTCACACCCGTACATCAGTATCGGTCTTATTACCGTTTTGTAAATTCTGAGTTTGGTGTTTCTGCTCAGAAGCCTAGACGTCAACACTTTATGCAAAGCGGCACTGCAGCGCAGGAAGCTTTGGATGCGGGTATCGATTTCCTCGTCGCGAGTGTTCGTATCCGTGACAGTGCAACCTAGGTATTTAAACCGGGAGACCCCTTTGTACGTCACATCTCCAACATGCAGGTCTTGTCTGCGAACGGACTTGTCCTTGTAGCGCTTCATGTGGAGATATTCGGATTTTCCGCAGTTTATTCTTAAACCAATTTTTCCGGCTTCTGTATCAAGGAGTTTCGCAGCTTTCCGAACCTCTTCAGCTGTTTTGCCCAGCACCGCTAGGTCATCGGCATAGCCAACCACCTTGTGCTTTCCATTGAGTTGTAGCCCGAAGTCAAGTTCTAAAACTCCTCTGAGAACATGCTCCAGGGCTAGGTTGAAAAGCATAGGCGATAGGGCATCCCCCTGCTTTAGACCGGTGACCACCGCGAACTCATCCGTCAGTTCTCCTCCAACACGAACCTTCATCCTACTCTCCTTTGTGGCAACCTCAACCATGCTCACTATTTTTGCCGGTATTTTAAAGTTGCGTAGGATAGTGAACAGCGCTTCTCGATCAATGCTGTCGTACGCCTTAGTAAAGTCCACGAAAAGTGAATGGATGCTCTGCGCGTATTCCCATTTCTTCTCCATAAGCTGCTTCAGGAGGAAGATCTGATCGACTGTACTACGGTTGCGTCTAAAGCCACACTGATAATCACCAAGGATTTTTTCCGTGTATGGCTCCAATCGCTTGAGCAACACGTAGGACAGGACCTTATACGCTGTCGGGAGCAACGCAATGCCACGATAGTTGGTACACTTCTTTTTGGACCCTTTTTTGTGTACGGGGCAGATCACTCCTAGGTTCCATTCCTTTGGCTGCTTTTCCTCTTCCCAGATCTTGCACAGTAACTGGAATAGTTCCGACTGTACTCGACCCCCGCCGTATTTCCACAATTCGGAGGGTAAATCGTCAATGCCCGGTGCTTTGTGGTTTTTGAGTCTCATTATGGCTTCACGGACTTCTTCAAAGGTCGGGGGTTCCACGATTTCGCTATTGTGTTCCATAGAGCGGGGTACTTGTTCCTCGAGTGGTTGGCAGTTGAGCAGTTGCTGGAAATAGTCGCGCCAGCAGGTCATGATAGTATCTCTGTCCGATATCAGGTTTCCATCATCGTCTTCAAGGAACTGAGCCGTGGGTTGGTAGCCTTTCTTGCAGGAGCTTACTTCCTTATAGAATTTCCGTGACTCGTTAGCTCTGAGGAGTGTCTCCATCCCTCTTACGATGTTGTCCAGATGCTGTCTTTTGGCTCTCTTAATGATCGTTCTAGCTTCCGTTTGGACCTTCTTATATTTGGCAACCCATTCCTCATTATTCTCAGCCTGGATTTTACATTTCCGCCTTTCCTTGACAATCTCTTCGCAGTCCTGATTCCACCACTTTCTTCTTTTGGTGTTTCTTTTTCTTCCCAGTACTTTAACAGCTGTTGTTTTTACTGTGTGTTTCACACTATCCCAGTGATTGTCAATATCCGCGTCAACCGTGAGCTGGTTAAACCTGTTATTCAACTCTAATCGAAACTTTTCTCTTATATCTGGGTCTCTTAGGTTGTCTAAGTTAATCGGCTCCTCTTTTCTGGTGTTATTCCTTCTTTTTACCGTGATCCTTGCCCTGAGTTGGATACCAAGCAGATAGTGATCGCTGTCACAGTCAGGCCCTCTGTACGAACGCACGTCCTGTATGGTGCTTTTGTGTCTGTCATCTATCACGGCATGATCGATCTGGTTCACTGTTTTTCCATCAGGTGACTTCCAGGTACCTTTGTGGATATCTTTATGAGGGAACATTGTGCTCTTGATTACTAGCGCCCTTGCTGTTGCAAATGATATCAGTCTCAGACCATTGTCGTTTGTTGTGGCATGCTTGCTGTGTTTTCCAATAGTAGGCATGAAAGCTGCTTCTCTTCCCACTTGTGCGTTAAAATCTCCAATCAATAGTTTTGCATCAAAACTCGGTAGTTGATCATATGTCTCTTCTCGTCGTACGGAATGAATATTGGTAATGAATATTGGTAACACCTTAACATCATACCTGATAAAAACAAATCGAAGGGTCAAGGGGGTCGCGAAATATTTTTTTTATACCGGGGGGGTCGCATCATGAAAAACGTTGAAAAACACTGCTCTATGCTACTGGTCAGAAACGAAGTATTAAACCATAGGAAGCAAACTTCTTGCTACTGGCTGGAAAAAATAAGATGGCTGTTTACCTGTACAAAAAAATATAGTTTTGTTTTCACCGCTCTCTAGCTAAATTTCTAATAGGGCGCATAGTTGATAAGGTGATTTTTAATTGCTGTGTTCGATTTATTATATTATGGTACTATAGTTATAAAACCTATAAATATTGCAGTTATATACTTAACACTACAGATCTACTTAAAATAATGTTTAATAAGTCAAAAATACCTAATCAACCTAATTATTAGACTTTTACAGTCAACTAATTACCCACCCAATTCAGTTATATCTGATAGGTACTTACATATATTTAAAAACGGCGATTAGGCGACCTAACAAGTTAGTGTAAATTTGCAGCGAAAAGCGAGTGACGCACTTGCGAGTCACCTCTGACTACCCCTCCGGGGATTATAGTCGTGTATGATGAGCATAATGTATGTGTTTATTTAAAAATTATATTACAAAATTGATTTAAGCAGGAGATTCGTTTAGTTAAAGTAAAAAAAGACGTCTCAAGAAACTCGAGAAGGGAAGAGCCAATATATCCGTCATTTTGAACTACATTATTGTTAGCATTTTTTTGTTTTTAATAGTTATTGTTAAATGAATAATAAATAATTTTATGAAATCCGTCCGACATAAACATAAAGGATATTTTTTATTATAAGTACAGACTAAAAAGAAGAAAAAAATTATAGCATAAAATAATTTTATTATAGGTTGGCCTGGAGTCTGGACTATGCTTTTAAATAACTGGTATGTGGTATCCTGTTATGTATAGCAAGCTATTTACTATCAATCAGCAAAATTTCAATTTAATATGTCAATCAATGATGGCTTTGATTTTAGGCTGGTTAAGGTAAGCTTTCACCTATCGGTGTCGTACATATGGGTGCTTACATAGAGAATCGGGTTCCCTGTATCTACCTGTATCGGTAACCTGATTATGCGAAAGCGCTCACTCACGGAGCATTTCCCGGATTTTTAAATGTCATGAGCGCTTTCGCATAATCAGATTACCGGTAAAGGTCGGTACATGGAACCCGATTCTCTGTGTAAGTACCCTATCGGACCAAACAGATTTTCATAAATGTATGGAGAAACTGCGATGAAGTGTACGCACTTGTGTGAATTTCAATACCAAGAATACTGTATGCGATGCGTCCGTTGCTCACGATGCCGAAAGGTGCACGCTAACCTTTAACGTATGAAAAACTAAGGTTGTTTTATAAATTAGTTCCTAGCTTACACTCGCACATTCCAACACAAATTACAGTTAGAATCAAAAATTCTCTACACGAGTCTTCCAAATGAATATAATATATAGCAATAAATTTTAATTATAATTAACCGACTTTGAAAAAAGGAGCAGGTTCTCAATTCGTCTGTATGTATGTATTTTTTTATTTATTTTAGGTATAATACGAATACAAGTCATCGAGGTTAACTCAGTGATACGAGTATCTACTATTTTTGAAAACTATATTTTTATACTTATTTCTTCTTATTTTTTTATTTATTTTTTGTATTGGTGTTTCATTGAAACATTTTTATTTTAAAAACTCATACATATAAATTTTACTTACTTTAATTTATCATAGTGTTATGATTCAATAACATAATATACTGTCCCGAGCCGGTATGCCTACTTATTGGAAGAAAATAAATATATTTTATTAATGGATTAATATTTATTGATTGTTGGAATTGAGGTGACGTGTGTTGTGTGTAATGAATTGTAATAATTTAAATCAACGTTATGACTATGAATAAGTTGTTGTTATTTATATAAATATTTTTAGATATGTGTAAATATACTCTAATATATATGTTTATAAATACATTTATGATAAAACAATGAATTTCTAAACTTGTAAAATATTCAAAGATTTGTTATCATGTGAGCTACCTAAATATTCAAAAATATCATTCCTGTAATAAAATTAATCAACGTTTTTGCTAAAAGAGCTTGATGTGAATGTTTGACGAAATAAAAATTACTGAAGTACTTAATAATTGGAGTATTCTTACTATACATTGTCCCACAACGCTCCTACAAAAAGGGGAAGTTAAATTGTGAATATATGGCGTGTATCTAAAACTTTTACTTAAAATGATATTTTAATTTGGTAGGTAATAATTTTCATCGAAGTAACATGGCATCCTGATTCTTGATTAAAAGTAAAGCCATATAATTTCATATGGTTAGAATTTAGAATTCCTGTAAATATATACTATACCATCCACGTAACATGAACAATTTTAAAAATCTGCTATTGTGAAAATGTGTCGCCATTTTCGATAAGTAGGTACTAAAATAGAACCAATATTATGGCGTATGTTGGTGTTCATGCCCTATGGCACCCCAGAGGTGTAGAGGGTCTCCACTAACGTCTGCCACTTCCACTTATCTTCTGCTGTACGTCTGGCCTCGCTCCAGCTACAGTGCAACTAAAAAGTCCTTACAATAAAGAGTGCGATTTATCAAATTCTTTTTATCAGTTTCAGTTATTTACCTACATACATTTAAAAATTTAAATACCGGTCGATCAATTTAATACGGTAAAAACAATTAGTTAGAATCAACTTCCGTTTTCAGGACTTTACAGTTGCACTGTAAGTCCAGCGGCTCGCAGCTCGCTTCCAACGCTGCGGCTCCACGTTAGGACAGGGCGTCCAGGGAGCGCTTGTCATAATTACATAATTATTGTTGTGCCGAATTTGGACTATGTTTATGATTACATATTTATAATGACGAATCTGGAATACTTATGGCGGTTTCTATGACCAGTTTTGAAGATAACGGATTAGGAACTATCTAACTAATCGCAAGTTTATTAAAGTTATGGTGTGATGTTTAGGTGTATTGTGTATGGAAATGGCAGTGAGTAAGCTCGTTATTACTAACTATTGGCACTTATCTACACACATTATACCTAAGTTACAATTTACTTAGTAGGTAGGTGTTTATAGTAGGTATTAGGGAGCTAATTAGTGACGATATTTTTGGTAAAGTGAGTGATTATCTTTTATTGCCGACATTCGAATACATTACTTTGAGTAAGGTACTTATTATTACCCGCACATGTATACCTAAGAGTTCAAGAAACCTCGACTCTGAAGATTATCTTCGGAATCCCCTAGATCCTAGATCTGGCTACTGTGTAATAGACACAGGTAAGTACCTGCCAAAAACACGTAATAACTGAAGACACGACGAATGAATTTCAGGACATACCTTGCTCTTTTAGAAAAATCGCTTGTAAATACTTGGCACACATCATGAGGAAGACTTATATGTAAGTACCTAATGTACCAAGTGACAGGTAGTAGGCAGGTACTTCGTGGCAATACGGAAATTAAAACAAATGCAAGGGCGCACGGATTCCTACATCATAGATAGCTAGAATAACTATTACCTATCGTCCATTTTATTATTTAAATAAGTCATTTACTTTAAGTTTTGTTGTTAAATATTCTTTTATATTATGTATCAGTTAGGTACAGTTATATGCTGAACTACGGAACCTAAAAGTTCGTATCCCAAGAACCCTAGATTAGCCACTTTCTTGGAGTTAAAAAATACTATCCTAAAAAAAAAACACGCACTCACGCCTTGTACTAATGTACTCCCTTGCGGGGTAGGCAGAGGTGCACTGCACCCACTTTTCGCCAGAGTGTTATGTTAGTCCCAATGTAATAGGGGGCGGGCCTATTGCCATTTTACGGGCACATCCAAGACCCGAGAACAAATATCTGTGTTTAAACAAATATTTGCCCCAGCCGGGAATCGAACCCGGGACCATCGGCTCAGTAGTCAGGGTCACTAACCACTACGCCATTCGGTAATCCTATCCTATCATAATTAAATTAATATAAACTGATGGGTTTTCTCAACAATGTACTTAGTTATAGTTTCATACATGAATCCTGTAGGTTGGCTGGTAGAAAATGTTTTTTTAGCAATAAGTCCACCTTTTGTACCGTGAGTTTTTGTAAGTCATATTCGTGCAAAATCTTTACCATAAGAATATTTTCATTTTATTACTTAAGTAGGTATAGGCATGTGCCTAATTTTTATGCATGTCTCAGACAACAGTAATACTTACTTTTTCGAATAATATAAATATGAACAACAAGATATACCATAGTTGTTGCTTTGCAGTACCTGCTTATATGGTTTTTAAGGCTGAACTTGACCTAGTAGGTACCTACCTATGTGGGCGGGTATGGCGGAAGGTTTGATAAATATTTTAAAAATAACGATTCAACGCAGCTATTTTTCACCTTCATTAAAATGGGGGCAGGTTTCATTAAGGATAATATTAATTGTTTGTGTCTTGTGCGCTAAATATGTGCCAATGTTTAAGGTCACACCCGTATGAAGTGAGCCACAATGTAGGTCTGTGTTTGATTGATATCAATAGTCATATTTTCATTAATATTACATAATAAGTAGCAAGTTGTAGAAATTTAGGTATTATTATCATGTCTATAGATGTGTGAACTCACCATCCCGCAGTAGACCAGAGCGTGGTGAGAAATGGTCCAAGGCATATCCTCTTAGACATGACATATCCCTGGGATATGCACAAAGGTTCCATTCGATAGAGCTAGGTGCAGGTTCTAACATACCGCAAAAAATCGAATAAGTAGTATTAAACACCGCGGGCAATTAAAAAGTTTCAGTGACAATAGCACCAAATTACTCCTAAACGGCAAAGGCTAGGTTAATGACGCCTTCTGCAATATTGAAGTAATTTAACAGCGCATCAACAATATTACCAACTAAATACGTTAACGTAAAATATAGCAGTGGACTGCCTATAGGCTGAAGAAGAAGAAAAGAAGATTTTGCCAACATTAGATGGGAATGCACAATGGTAAAACCCATTAACGTTACGGACATTGTAGCATAGCACCATTAAATTTTCATAGTTTTCATACATAAGTACCTAAGTAGGTATAGGTACTTTACCTGTAAAGAAAATAATTTTAGTAATTAAAGCGAAGTCACGTCCACCAAGTAGGTAAGTACTTACGTTCGTAAGTATTATGTTCTAATATTATCCGTGTGTATATTAGGTAGGTTAAATAAGTTCGTACCCGGCCGTTGTACCTATGTATTGAGGCTTTTAGATTATATTTGCCTGCCTATTAGATTATTTACAAGATGCTACGTTTTCCATAATAATTTACAGGGTGGAAAGTCAAGTTAGTTAAAGCTGCATTCAAAGTGATGTTTAGCTGAGAACGATGCGCGATACCTTTTGGCTAAAAGCGATTTTGTATGCAACTACCTAACTACTATACTGAAGCAACTCCTAAATTATTATAATGAATGTATGTTGATAAACTCTATACTCACTAACCTATGCAATGTGATGGTTGTTGACTATGGGATCTTTATTTGTTATTTGTTATCTTTGAGTTTAAGTAATTGTATTTCCTCTTCAAACTGTGGTGTTTGTTAGTACTTATACTTCCATGGGTGTTTGAGATAAGGTCGACTTTCGCGATGGAAGGTTAGTTACGTGATGCATCCTCAAGGGTATTGTTTTGTACTGATAACAATTAGTTTGAGTAGGGAAATGCTCTCCAAAAGTACTTGAGTACCTACTGCTTTTAATGGAAATTTATAATAATGGAAAAACACAATTTCTAGTCGTAGGTCTTACCCAAGGGTTCTGCAATATTGGAGTTAGTGATAACTGCTAACCTTAAGAGGGAACTAGGTGAAATGGCAAGAATTCGTTTCGTATAGTATTAAAATTTTAATTTAATTGCAAGTTTTACTTTTACTGCAGATTGTTGAATGAATCCGCGTTTAATTCTGAGCTTAATTGGATCCTATAGGACAGTGTTTTTCAACCTGTGGGTCGCGACCCCCTGGGGGGTCGCGAAGCTTCTGTAGGGGGGTCGCCAAAGGGCGAAAAAACTGGGAACTTTAGAAAAAAACAATAAAGATAATTAGTATTAATTTATTAAGAAAGACTCTTACTTTAAAAATACTTTTACTTAAAATTTTCTTAAATGCGAATGCTGAGCTTGTTTTTTATTAATTAAATTATCTTATCGTTGAACTGTTTTAGTACAGTATAGACCACATCCACAAAGTAAGGCAGATTACACAGAAGACTGAAGAGTATAATCAGCCTCTGTATCTAGCCTTTGTGGACTATGAAAACTCCTTCAACTCCATCGAGACATGGGCAATTTTGGAAGCGTTCCAGAGATTTCAAATCGACTGGCGCTATATCGAGGAGTTGAGGAGTCTGTACAATGCCGCTGGACAATGAACATGGCATATGTATAAATGGTGAGTACATGTCACACCTTTCTGCTTCGCGGACGACAGCGTTATTGTGGCAGAATCTCTGCAGAAACTCAGCTTGATGCTAAGTGGCCTAAATGCTGCTTCCCAACGTATAGGCTTCGGGGTATAAATTTGGACAAGACGAAAGTCATGTACAATGCTCACATCGAACCGGAGCCGGTGATCGTTGGTGAGGCAACAATCGAAGTTGTGCAAGAATATGTCTACCTCGGACAGACTATTCGGCTAGGCAGAAGCAACTTCGACAAGGAGGCTGCAAGGCGCATCCAAGGTGCAGAGACGTGGGCACTGACGGTAGGACTAGTCCACCGATTTAAAGTCGCTCAGCGTGCTATGGAGAGAGCTCTGCTTGGGGTTTCTCTGATAAATCGTATCAGAAATGAGGTTTTCCGTCAGTCAGAGGATTAACATTACTGGCATAGCTGTCAAAATATGGAAGCTGAAGTGGTAGTATGCTGGTCATATCTGCTGAAGAACCGATAACCATTGGGGTAAACGAGTTCTCGAGTATAGACCACGAATAGGCAAACGTAGCCTTCCTGCCTGGTTCAAAGACGACGACCACAAGTATTTTTTTTTTTGTAAAGCCAGGTATTTTGTCTTTTTATTTTCAATTCACCCTTGAAAACATTTATTCAAGATATTTAAGTAAATGCTCAAAAAAGTCAGAAAGAAAAAGCTAATTTAAAAAAGAAATTCCGGGTCGGAATGGCATTATTCCTATGTACATGGCCACACACGTATCCGATGTGTGCTCAGATGTGTGTTTTTAAATCCGATGTGTATGTACTACTTCGAATCCTAATCATGGAGACCATAAATACGTGGTATGGAATGAATATGGGAATACTGTAACATACACATACATAGATGATACAAACCGAAAGGGTCAAGGGGGTCGCGAAATATTTTTTTTACACCAGGGGGGTCGCGTCATGAAAAAGGTTGAAAAACACTGCTATAGGAGATCGCACTCGTAACATCATGAGCGTGCGTATTCTAGAAAACGAAACGGTTCTGACTCCGAAGTGGAGAGGTAATGAACTTTCCTCTTTGATCATAAATATCCTTCCACCCTAAGGTTGTCTTGAAAAAATCGCTTTGAGCGATAATGCCGCCATTTTTGTACATATGTTTATATATTTAAGTTATGTAAGTTTATTTCACGTGTGTGTGCAAATAAAGAATATTCTATCCATCTATCTTAATGTAAAACGAAGTCGTAGTAACTCGAAGCCGACCGAATGGCGTAGTGGTTAGTGACCCTGACTACTGAGCCGATGGTCCCGGGTTCGATTCCCGGCTGGGGCAGATATTTGATTAAATACAGATATTTGTTCTCGGGTCTTGGATGTGCCCGTAAAATGGCAATAGGCCCGCCCCCTATTACATTGGGACTAACATAACACTCTTGCGAAAAGTGGTTGCAGCAATGCACCTCTGCCTACCCCGCAAGGGAGTACATTAGTACAAGGCGTGAGTGCGTGTTTTTAGTAACTCCTTGCATGGAAGCTCGTTCGTTTTTTTGTGGAGTAACCAACTGAGGTGTGGGTACCTGCTAGAAGTCAGCTATCTATTGCTTGTAAATCTATAGACAATTTTTCCATTAGTAGTATACAACAACAAGTTCCATAAGTGGTATACATAAGTACTTACTTCATATTTTTGGTAGGTATTTGAGACTAATCACTCAGATGGAGACTATGATCAGACCAACGTAATGGGGTGACAACCTGCGAAGGGTTGTTGAAGATCACATCCATTGGCGTGCTTTGGGAGAGGCCCACGTTAAGCTGTAGACTGCTAAGTATAAGCTGATGACAATGATTATGAAGAGACTCATAGTGACATCGTTTCAAGATGCAGAATAGAATGCATCGTGTAACATGGCGGCGGCGCGGCCGGGGCGCCGCCGCTGGCGCCAAGGATGCCCCGAGACGGACCTGCCCCACTAACAGACAGACACTTTCCCCCAAACCGACTTATGCAACCACACAAACATTCACAGGTGACATTCAGTAGCATTTGTGATCAAGATTATGATTGTCTGCTGTAAAAAATATCTAACAAAGTATTCATTTATTTATTTTAAGAAAATTAACAGCGTTACAGAAACTATAAATACTTTCATGCTTACCTAAGTATATACAAGGATTTCTGTATTTTACTATCACCATCAATATTATTCTTAAAGTGAGTGTCTTCCAAAAATAGTCACTGTAGGCCTCAACTCAGGTTAATCACCATACTGTACTTGTTATTCTATGATCACCATTCCCATCTTATCCTTGCCTTATACAGGGTGGCTCATGAAGCACCTACCTAAAATAAAAGAAAATAAAGCCTCAAGTTTTAAAGTTTCAGTACGTTATACTGTTTTAGAACCGCTGCCGCTGCATTGTTGCGATGTTGTACCTAGGTTTTTGCTGATCTCATAGCTGAGTGTAGCGGTAAATAATAACTTGAATTAAAACAGAAAGTGGGTGAAAAACCAAAGCTGGCACAGGACCGGTCAGAGTGGAAATCTACACTTCGAGCCCTCTGTCCCTGATTGATCAGGGATCCGTGGACCTGATAATGATGAAAACTGAAAGCATTGCAAAAACAAAAAAAGAATTAGCTTTAAATGGTACCTGAACCTGAGGCAAATACGTGAGGTGTACCTATTATGTACAATTTACCTATGCAGTTTTTGTTCAAACGTTCTTTATAATTTAAGCACCGAGACGATATCAAATCGATTGAATAAATTAAACGTTACCTAAGGTTTTTCACCGTAGCGTTAATTATTTATTTAACAATCGTAATTATGCTACATGAGTGATTGTTGGTATAATTACATGATTCGCTAATTGATAGTATTTTGCATGGGTAAAGGATAAGCTTTTTAATGCTAATTTAATGGTGAACACCCAAACAAAGTTGAAAAGAGTACAGTCTAGCTTTTCAGTTTTTTTTAAAGTAAGTAGTATTTTATACATATAAATGCTAATATTATACGGTTAGGGTACCACTAACCGGTAAGCAATGCTCAGAGAAGAATCCTTTCCTCTCGCCAAGTCTTCAACCACGTCACCACCACGACTCGTAAGTACATACAGGTACATCACACGTCAATTGCCTGAAACAAAAGCCCCACTCCAAACGACTTCAATTAAAAACAATGGCCACTGAATTTCATGGTGCTTCAGCGGCCGCCATGACAGTGTCCTTATCAGGTGGTATAAAAACGACAAGCGGAGCCCCGCAGCATGTCTGGTCTTCCTCGATTCTTCGAGCGAGTGACAGCAGTGTCACAGAGTCGGTCGCACAGTCCGCGCGCGCCCGCGCATCGCCACAGATCCTCGGAATATGCGCTCGCGATAAATTCGATAATAATAAATCGATCCTCGCGAAGTGTTTTGAATTTTAGTTTTTTTTGGATCGAAAGTGGGTGTTGGCTGAAAGAAGTTTTTCGTGGCGAATTTGCAATGATGTTGAAGGTGAGTTTGTGTTGTGACTTAGTTAAAAAAGGTATTATCAATAGAGTATCAATGAAGGGCAAGATTTTTTTTATCAGAAAATATTTAAGGAAACTATTTTATGAAACTGTAAAAGGTACATAAAATAACTTAATATTTTTTTTAACTAAGTACTTACTTAAATATTTAAAATAAGCATATTAAATATACTTAACTTAAAAGTAAACTTAGGTAAATTGATTGCCTAAAAGTTGTGTATTAAATAAAGTATATAGGTTTAGAACTCCAACTGATATATATCTAAACTGACTCATTATGGCTTTATCAATATACCACATCAACATTGCATGGGTCACTCTTGTATACAGGGTGGAAAATTACTTAGATGGGGAAGCGTAGGTGAGATGTATGTTTAATTTAGTCTTCCTGAGTCGGCTAAAATTAACTTTTACCTAATGTAAAAGCATCGATATTTAGCGTCAAAGGTTTTGTACTTGAGTGGTATATTTGTATGTTTATATTAAAAAAACAACATAGGTACAACTTACATGGTAATATTTTATAAAGTTTTAATTCTTCTAACATAAATATGATATAATGTACAATCAGCTGCATAAACATAACTGTATAAATACTCTTGGAGGGTCGTTGCTATTGAGAGGACGTCAGGTTACTGATGTGTAGGTGAACAGTAAGGGGCACATAGACCTGACCCCCCTCAGAAGCATTGTTAGTATGAGAGGGGGGTCAGGTTTCTTTGCACCTGACCGTACACTGAACAGTCCTGAAATCTAATGAAAACTTTGTGTCCATACGGTGGCGACCCTCAATCAAAGCTCAGGTAGACTGTTTGTCCACCCGGAGCTGAATGGAGCTTGATTAGCACTGCACATCTGCACACATGTTGAGTGGATCGTGCTTCACATGAACTCAAGTGAAACTTTAGTTTTGGTGACAGGCTACCAACAAATTGTCCGTAGGTTACAGTATATTTATACTTAAATTTCCATAAATCCAGAAGGTTATCGGGTTTCAATTCACTATAAAATTATAAAATTCAAACAAAAACGTAAGAAGCAATAGAGAGCTAATTTTCCCATAATTTTACTTTACCGGAACATTATGCTACGCCGTTTTCGTAGCAACAACAAGTGCTACGAAAACGGCGTAGCGTGTTTCCAGGATTTGAAGTTCGAACTTTACACCTTCAAATATCATAATTTACAAATTATTTAATAAAAGCTAGTGTTCTCAAGTTATTTTAAGAAACCGAGAACTAAATGACGCCGAACGAACGTAATTTTAGTTTCAAACAATATTACATTTCCCAAAAAACATGTAGGTAAGTACTTATAACTATAGGTCTTATAAAAGTACTAAATTTATAAAAATACTTAGTCCATGTTTCACAATGTCTGATTACTGGCTACTTGTGAGATAAAATAATAACAGAGAGTGACCGCATGTATTTTATCTTACATGTAGCCACTAACCAGACATTGTGAAACAGGGCCTTAGAGTTATATTTTGAGCGTACTTATATTTTTTAAAGTCTTATTGGAATTAAACTGAAATTAAAAACATTTAGTTTGTTACTAGTATATACTGGTACTTACTTCCAAACCTTAACTTCGTTTTTGCTGCGGTTTTACATTTAGTTACATTTAGTCTTATTCAATGACGAAGACCTCGAAATAAACTGAGTTCGTTGATCTTTGTCAGCCAAAGATATTAGTTGGTAGGTAACAATGTTTTTATGGTTATTAATATTCGGAAAGATTTAAAACAGGTACTAAGAGGAATACATTTATATTAATTTGTATTTTGAGTCAGAGTGGATGTGTATTTTTGTTTTTTTGAGGACTAAGGCCTAGGTAGGTTCTTAATTAGCTGGAAAATCATCAGTTTTAGTTAAGTATTTACTGACTGTAGTTTAATTAGTCAATGCTTTAATGTTTTAAGCTAATACATTATATTAAGTATACGCCGTTCTTTAAAGATTAATAAATAAACGGAGGCTATTTTGGGAACCAGTTTCGCAGTAGGTAAGACTAGAAAAAGCGTACATTTGCGAAACCCGACGACAAGAGATTGTACTAAAGTTAGGCTCATATTTTGCACAATAACCGGCTGATCTGCTGCATAAAATGTTGAGCAATTTATCGGAGCCAAAATGTTCATAATATTTTTACTGTCAGTTTCACACGTTGTTTACAAAGTTTACATAATACACTCCCATGCAAAGAAACAGTTCCAATCACAAACAGCCACCACAAAACACCAAACGACCCCAATTTTTTCAAACATTGAATTTAAAATTTAAACAAAATTAACCGTTTTTAGTGTAATATCCTGATGCTCTGTTAAATGTACTTCAATGTTGCAGACGGCTTCATTAAGCTAGCCGTTTTCGTTTAGGAGTACATTGGTGTTTTTCTTGATGGAGCCTTTTCATTGCCCGTGAGTGTATGTATTTACTAAATATACCATGGAAAGCTTAGACTTCTCTCCCGTACGTTGCAATGCACAGAAATAAAACGTAGTTACTACTTACTTAAATTATATCTATTACAATTTTACTTAAGTCTATCCATTTCATTTTTTCAATAGCCTTAGCTGAGGTGGACAAGACCACGCGAGAGAGCGAAAATAACCCATAAAAAGTGTCCAAATTAGGGATACAGACAAGCACATACTGCATTATGCGTAGACCGCCAAGATTAGTATTACTAGGTACACTAGGTAGGTAGCTAGGTAGGTACTAGCAGCAGCTTCCTTACTTCCGCTATACTTGACTAGGTGTAAATAAATAAATCGTATTTATCCGTTTTCCGAGCTCTAATGAGGCGCTTGTCATGCAGATAGCTCACCGACGCATCATCTGATGATCAATGATGACGGATAAGTGCTTTGAAGTTACAGTCAGCTGCATAAGTAGCTATACACTTTTGTACCTTGTCAATCTGAAACCGCCTCTCTATTCATTGAAATATTGACAGTTCGTCACTTTGACAAGGTACAGAAGTGTATAATAACGACTTATGCAGTTAGCCGTACTTAGGTTCGTCATCGATACTGTCCGTAGAGCAAGAATAACTGGGGTGAATAAAGTAACTGAAGTCCTCCCTGATCATTGATAATGAAGAAAAACTTGAATACTTGGTCCATTCATATCTTTAACCCTTTGAATGTCAATAGTACCTCGTATCACTGGTACGTAATATTGCGTATTCGGTATTCAATGTGTTAACTACGGTTGTGCTTATATTTTTAGCACACCCTTTCAATTTAGTATAGTAGTACCTACATCTGGATTAAACACTAGGTTCAGTCCATTATATGATTTCTGCATATCTTATCTAATCAAGTGATCGTGTACCTTCGAGTACAATGCTAAAACAACAAAAATAAAAACACACGAGACGATAAATGATTATTCGCGCGATAAAACAATATAACTGTATCACAAACATGATTGTTGGGTTGTCAGTTTGTCACTCTCTAATCTTTGGGGGGTTACTCCAGCTGTATAAGAAACCACCGAACGAGAGCTCTGACACTCGAAGGCATACTCTATAGCCGAATTTCAAAATGTCAAAGATCTATCATGCAATTCATTAGATAGATAGAACTTTATCCATATTATATTTTACATCATCATCCACTGCTGGACATAGGCCTCTCCCAAGGAGCGCCACGACACTCGGTCCTCGGCCTTTCTTATCCAACCACTACCGGCTACCCCTCTAAGGTCGTCAGTCCAGATCCAGTAGATCCATATTAAATACAATACACCTCAAAATTAAACAAAACAATATGTCATACAATTGAAATAGAGACGTTAAGTTGGTTAGCTCAGCAGCACAACGCTCAACGCTCCGGAGGTACAAGAGTAGTCCTCCGGCCCCTGTACAGAGATCACGTAACAACATCTCCACACAATGGCGCCGCCTGGAGGTCGCCTCCACACCTCTCCACCACTTCCTGGAACCCTAAACGTTTTCCTCAGTATTTGTGTGCCCACATTTAGGCTGTATAAGGTCACACGTAGGCACTATTCTATAAGAACTCGTAATGAGAAAACTAATGATAGTTTAGGGATTGCTTATTTTAGGATCGTTATTATGTAAATATTAAACTTAGTAAGTACCTACCTAAGTTAAGCCACTTCAGTGAAAAGCCGGTGGCTCGCTTGCGAGTTGCGAGTCACCCTATGACTATATCTACCTCTTCAGGGTTTACACTTTACAGTCGTAACCATGTGTATGTACCTAACTATGTAAGTAATCCACTTCAGGAAAATAGAGTGCGGTTAAAATTCATGCAAGTTATGACGTAACCGGCGGTGAACTAGGGCTAGGATTGTTGATTAAATTCCAAAAATGATTCATTGTTATTCAATCAAATAAACACTTGAAATACTTACATAAGTACTATAGTCAGTCGGTATTGGTACCTAAGTACAAGTAGGTACCTATGTAAGTAACAAGTATTTAGATTGATTAGATTAATTACGTATATTTATATTTCTTTGCATATGTTAATTAATATTGCTGTCTAAGCCAAATAAACTTTTTCTTTCTTTCTTACTTATAGTTAAATATTTTCTATCATTTTTATTCAAATAAATAAAATTAAACATTTTATTGAAAATCGTTTTACTCGCAGCAAAAAAGGGCAAATTTAAATGCTGACAGGAAAAACACACAAAAAGACTAGACCTTTGAAGACTCGCCTTGACAATGAGACGGTTCAAAGTCACGCAAAAAGAGAATTCACGGTGCCGGCGAACACTTATCTCGTTGTCATTAGGTCTATTTTGCAATACATTTCTTTCGCTAGCTGATGCTGATCTGATGATAGCAGTAGAAATTGGATCAAGGGCTTCATGATATCGTTTTCTGATGCTCTCGATTATCTCATAGAATAATTATTACGATTTCCTATGAATTCAAATCAAAATAAGGCTTTTACACGCCCATTAAGTGAACAAGTTGTTTTACAAGTTCGAGGTACGTAGCGCGGGACGCCCTCCGGCCCCCTGGATATTAGACAAGGTAGCCAATAAAGGATAGTGGCATTAGTGGCAGGATAAGGGAAGCAGAGAACTGCCGTTGCATGATTACGGGTTGTACGACGGTCTAGCTCCGAAATGTATAGATTGATCGATTTGAATACTTTTTTAGATACGACTTTAATTGATTTCATTCTCTACGCTAAGGTTTTACACGGATTTAAATTGATTGGCTAACCTCTCAAGATATACCTACACTTACTGTATCATTTACAATTCTAGAGTGCCTAGCTCTAAGTACATACATACATTTATGATGAAACTTCAAATAAAATGGGGCAGCTTAATCCTTGTTGATAACAAATGGATCAGTATTTTCACAACCATATTGATACTGGAAATCCTTTAAAGTCAGATAATACTAAGATCGACCACTGTTGCGAAAGCAATCTAATGTAATGTCGATGTAATAGTTTAGCCAGTTTCACAATGCCTGTTTAAAAGTTATCTGTGTCATAAAAGTGTATGACTGTTTAAAAGGCTAAATTGATTGCTAAATTGTGTCTGGAATCAGTAATCTTGAAATATGTGGTGATGATATAGGTGGGTGATGATAGAGACGATGATGATAAACAAAGAAGTTAAGCTCTAAGATTTCCTAATAGGTGTTTCAGGTGTACCTACGTGACTCGGCTCAGGAATAGGTACTCAGGATATAACTCAGATCATAATGGGATACAACGTATCAGGTTAAGCATGTATACTATTGTACAAACATTTAACTAACACATTGTATTTTATTGATGCCAATAGGCATTAAAATAACTGTATTTTTCTTTAAGAATTACTCATAAAACATAAATTACCTATATAGGTGTGTTATACCAATCGGGTATTTACCTAGGTACCTATAATCTACTGATAAAAAGACAGGCATTACATAGAAACAACCTATCATATTAAAAGTTACCTATAACGTTGGAGTACTCTATTTCATTCCTCAGTCCATCCTTTCTCCGATCCACACAAAGGTACATTATTACCCACACAGCTCTTTTCGGTCCGATCTTACAAACTGAAAAATCTCAAAATGATAACACTTTACAGCAGTTGAAAATATTGAAATTGAATGCCTGTGGTACCGCATACTATGATATTATAATACATAGGTGCTCTAGCTTTATGAAATCCGAGCTACTTAACATGCGTTTAATGCAACGAAATAAAATAGTAGAAAATTATTTTTTCCCGTACGTACTTAGTCCCCGTTGCTTGTGGTCGCTAACGTGCAGACGTCAACAGAGTGTAACAATGGGTGATTAGAGGTTGACAAATCGGTAATCTTCGCTCATCACAGCCAATATGTCACATCAACCACAGCATGGATTTATTGTACAGTTAAGCCCCATCCACACGCTTGCTGTTTGTCACAAACACCGCAAACAGCAAACGAAGTCCCAAACACCAACCACAATCACCCAACACAAACAGCCATCCACATGCTCGGCGAACGTTCATAACATTCCGAATCGGCAAACATGGCGGACGACGAGCTTATGGCAGCAGCTATTACTTTCGGTTTGACATATTTTTATTAAAATTAAAGCAAAGACGATGGTGGATGATTCATATACATAGAAATCGTATGAGGTACTACTTTATACCTATTATTTGGGCTTTAATTTGCCATAATAAATACAAGTAACATAATAAATATTAATAAAATATAGCAAGTAAATACGTCCGCCTCCCGCAAGCTCGCACGCATTCTGATCGCTGCCAAACGTGTGGATACGTGGCGAACTGTTTGCCAAACATCCTTTGATCTGGCAAGAAAAACCGACACCGATGCTAAACACTGACCAACACAAACACAAACAGGCAAACAACGACAAACACCCATCGACACGTCCGTGTTTGCTGTTTGCTGTTGGTTGCTTGCCATTGTTTGCCAAGCGTGTGGATGGGGCTTTAAATGATGACTAGAGAGATTCTCTCGTATGTACCTTCCTGATGTCTCTTAGAGAGAGAATGCTACCTGAAAGGGGTCAGGTTCCTTTGCCCGCGACTGTACCTGCACTGCCATACTCTAAAAAATATTTAAGTTAGTAAAAAAAAAAACCGGCCAAGTGCGAGTCGGGCTCGCGCACAAAGGGTTCCGTAGCAGCAAAATTACAGTTAAATCAACCTATCTCAAAAACTATAAGAGATACTTTGATCAAACCAAAAATCGTTGAAAGAGTTAATTAGCATGCATCACCTCTATTTTTTTTAGAATTTTATACCCCGTAGTTATAAAAATAGAGGGGGGGGGACATACTTTTTACGACTTTGAGAGCTGATATCTCAAAAACCGTTCACTTTAAGAAAAATGTTTTTAAGAAAACTTTATATCATTTTAAAAGACCTTTCCATTGATACCCCACACGGGTATGTACATCGAAAAAAAAAATTTCATCCCTCAGTTACATGTATGGGGGGCCCCACCCCCAATTCTTTTTTTTACTATTTAGTGTCATATTTTTGTAGCGGTTCATACAACACATATTCCCATCAAATTTCATCACTGTAGTACTTATAGTTTCCGAGTAAATCGGCTGTGACAGACGGACAGACGGACAGACGGACAGACGGACATGACGAAACTATAAGGGTTCCGTTTTTGCCATTTTGGCTACGGAACCCTAAAAACGACGGTGTAGCGAGGTAGTAGAACTACCTACCTCGCGACACCTATTACAGTCTAAAACTAGCATATCTACTCTCCTAGGTATAGAAAAGAAAGACACTAGAAAAGAAAGTAGTAAGAGTAGCAAATGAAACATGTTTTTTTTCGGAAATTTCCAATAATATCTAAATAGTAGGTAACTATATGTAAACTTGAAATCCAATGAATAAAATTAGATATTCAAAAGTCACCGACTTTCAAATCCTTCCCTGAAATGTTGTGTGAATAAAATAAATCAACATTTACAATTTATCTGTGTTTATAAATTAAAAAAATAAATAAATACTTAGGTTCCTTTCTGTACCTATGTACATTTAAGTATATACCCTACCGAGACAGTAGGAGACTTATACCTAGGATCTTTTACCATATCCCTGATCATGTACCTAGGTTACATACTTACCTACAACCACATTAAAAACTGAACAACGTGTGTGTATAAATGAGGTCCACCAACCCGCAATAGGCCCGCTTCCATAATTGTAAGGAGAACTGCCCCCTTAGTGAGGACGTGATGGGTTGTGACCTTCGATGATTATGATGATGATAGATCATCATCACGACCCATTACGTCCCCACTGCTGGGGCACGGGTCTCCTTCCAATGAAGGAAGGGTTTAGGCCTAGTCCACCACGCTGGCCAAGTGCGGGTTGGTGGACCCCAACACAAGCAAGCTTGTGCTGAGAGAGTTGTCGGGTAAGTGGGCAACCCGACTGTCAGATGTTTTCAAGCCGCCCGAAGGCCTCTGACTAAGCTTAACGACTGCTGCCGAAGCAGCAACCGGGACCCACGGCTTAACATGCCGTCCGAAGCACGGAAGCGTCCAGAAAAGCACCACTTGAAATTGGTCACCCATCCAATGGCTGACCGTGTCAGTTGTTGCTTAACCTCAGCGATCAGTTACGATTACTGAGGCCCGCTCGACTACGGACGCTTGATGATAGATAGTACCTATGAATTATGTAGGTATAAAAACTTAATTATGTTTATTATTAATGTTTCACCGGCACATACTACAAAACCACCTACCTCGTTATCTTAAATTTTACCTTAGTTGTTTGTTTACTTTTAGATTCAAATTTAATCCGTAAAACCTCAGCTGTCTCTTTAGATAAAGGAAACCTAGAAATTACTTGATTCTCATTTAGTTCATATCTAAAACTCAGTGTTATTACAACGTCGTGATTTAAATATATATATTTCTAGATACCATTGAGTCTCTATCTCTATGTACCTATGCATAGATTGGAAATGCAGCAAATTAAAGTTAATATTTTGTTTAATTATATTCCTTCTTTGTATAGTGGTAAGTGTTGCTTTGAATTTTTGTTTGTCCTCCAGATATTGTTTAGTATATAGACAGCAGAAGAGATAATTAAGTACTTACCTATTGCATTGCACCCATAGAATGACAAGTGTACTCGTTATTATATTATGATTGCACCCCACCCAACACTTAGGTATTTATTTTGCTGACTATTTATTTTAGTGTGGTTAACATAATGTTGTTCTTATTTTATATTCGTAATTAAAGTTTCTACAAGTTCTATAAGAACTTTCTACTCAAGTACATAGTACATTTTTACTTACATGATTTCATTATCTTAGTATTCGTGTGGTTTCGTTTACCTAGTTTCATCAATAAAAGTTGACCCTGAGACACGTTTGCGAAATAAATTGTAATAATATTGATTTTAGTGCGAAATATTTTGCAGCATCCCTTGACTTTTGGCATTTTGCTACCTAGGTCTAGATTCTAGATATTACACACTCTTTTTCAGACACTGTTTCAATGTTTCATATTCATAACTCTGTGTGATGCCTATAGGAATTAAATATGGATGTTTAATTTTGGTCTGTTCCTATCTTAGGTTAGCAGAATTTATAAATAGCGTATTTAATTAAATAACTGACGATTATATTGTCTAAAAAAACTCAAACTCGTTTTGGCCAATGAATAGGTGTTGGCAAAAAAAGTCTAGACCGGCAGAAACGTTTTTGCAAACATAAAAGGCCAAGGATGGTACCCAAAAATATCATACCTACATAACATATTTTATGTTTAGTATTTAATTGCTAATATGTTATTTCGCAAACCCTTACTTATGTAGGTAGTAAGGTAATGTTAGTGTTCTGTAAAGTAAGTTCATAATTCGTTAGATTGGTGCCTTTGTCAATGGAAACATTACACATGTGATGATATTCCACCTGTATAACTTACCTACAGTTTTCATGTTGGAGTCGGCAGATCATAAACGTCTGCGAACATTTGTAACTGACGTCCTGTTTGTTGCGTTTCAGATGCTGGTGGCGGGGCTGGTTCTGGGGCTGGCGCTGGGCGCCGGCGCCGCGCTGCCGCCCTCGTGCAGCCGCCCGCTGTACTGCGGCTCCGACCTGCTGCACACCGTGCAGCTCGCTAACATCTTCCAGGACTCCAAGACCTTCGTGGACCTCGCGCTCAACGACGACGAGCAGACCATCCTCGACAAGTTCGACTCGCTCATGAACGAGACCGCGCGCCAGCCGACCCGCGAGCAGCTGCAGGCCTTCGTGCAGAGCAACTTCCACAACGGATCGGAGCTGGAGGCGTGGAGCCCGCCGGACCACGCCGCCGACCCCGCCTTCCTCGCCGGCGTGCGCGACCCCGCGCTGCGCCAGTTTGCCGCCGACATCCACGCCATCTGGCCCACGCTCGGCCGCCGCATCCGCCCCGAGGTGCTCGCCCATCCTGACCGCTACAGCCTCATCCCCGTCACGCACCCCTTCATCGTGCCCGGCGGCCGCTTCAAGGAGATCTACTACTGGGACACGTACTGGATCATCGAGGGGCTGCTCATCAGCGGCATGCGGGACACGGCGCGCGGCATGATCGAGAACCTGGTGGAGCTGCTCCGCGCCGTGGGCCACGTGCCCAACGGCGGCCGCTGCTACTACGAGCAGCGCAGCCAGCCGCCGCTGCTGTCCGCCATGGTCGCACTCTACTTCCGGGAGACGAGGGACGTCAAGTTCCTAAAGCAGAACATTGACGCGCTCGAGACCGAGATCAAGTACTGGCTGGACACGCAGGCCGTAACCTTCGAGAAGGATGGGAAGAAGTACTCGCTGCTGCGCTACTACGCGCCGAGCGAGGGCCCGCGCCCCGAGTCCTACTCCGAGGACTACGAGAACGCGCAGAGCTTCGACTCGGAGGAGCGGCGCGCGCAGTTCTACCTCGACATCAAGAGCGCGGCCGAGAGCGGCTGGGACTTCTCCTCGCGCTGGTTCGTGGGCCCCGCGGGCGGCAACGCCGGCAACCTCACCACCGTGCACACCTCCGAGATCATCCCCGTCGACCAGAACGCCATCTTCGCGAACGCGCTACAGAACCTGGCGATGTTCCACGCCGTGCTGATGTCTCCGCGCAAGGCGGCGCAGTTCGCCTTCCAGGCCAAGCAGTGGCGCGACGCCATGGACCAGGTGCTGTGGCACGAGCAGGACGGCATCTGGTACGACTACAACCACGAGCTGCAGCAGCACCGCCGCTACTTCTACCCGAGCAACGTGGCGCCGCTGTGGATGGGCGTCGTGGACCGCAGGAAGATCCGCAAGCGCGCGGGCAAGATCCTCGCGTACCTGACGGACTCCAAGGGGCTGGACTACCCGGGCGGCGTGCCCACCTCGCTGATCAACAGCGGCGAGCAGTGGGACTTCCCCAACGCGTGGCCGCCGCTGGTGAGCATCATGGTGAACGCGCTGGAGGCGCTGGGCTCGGCGGCGGCGCGGCGCGAGGCGCTGGCCGTGGCGCAGACGTGGGTGCGCGCGTGCCACGCCGGCTTCAGCGCCAGCCGCCAGATGTTCGAGAAGTACGACGCGGAGCAGCCGGGCCGCGTGGGCGGCGGCGGCGAGTACACCGTGCAGACCGGCTTCGGCTGGTCCAACGGAGTCGTGCTCGAGTTCCTCAACAAGTACGGGCAGAGGCTCACGGCATCCGACCCCGCCGCCGTCGCCCCCGCCGTCGCTCCAGCTGTCCCCGCCACCCCCGCCGTGGCAGCGGCATAGTAAACCACCAGACCAAAGCATCTACTTAACTGACATAGACATAGCTTAACAAGATGACTGCTAGTTTATCAAGCCAGATTTCCTAAGTATACAACGAACGAAACGAAAGGTTGCATAGCCGTGTTGTGATAGGTTAAAATTATCGAAAACGAGTAGAATCATTATTTACATAGATATATTATCTATTCAATATTATGTATATTGAGATTTACCAAACCTACTATAAGAGATGCATAATATGTATTGTGTTGAGTTGTTACCAACACCTATATAGTTACCAGTGCAACGAGAGATAAACAGTTAACATGTTATAAATGAGACTAGGGAGTAGATAAGTACAGTAAACGCTATTATCCTAATCATTATCCTAAAAACAATGAAATGTGATAAATTGTTGTTAATTTACAAAGACATTAAATCTGTCTTGGCCATATACTTAGATATTTATTAAGTAACTTAATTATAAATTAATTATTTCATTAAGTAATATTTAAATGCTTTAAGCATGTTCCTGATTTAATAGTATTGTTTGTTAGTTTCAGGAATAAATAAATTGATACCCAGTACAAACATAAGCATAAGCAATTATTTACTTAACTTACGTAGTTCAGTATCTTCTGAATTTATGTACTTAAGTGGTATACTTATTTCTAGTTAAGTATAAGTACCTTAGTAATATTTATTTTATGAAATCAAATGCATTTTGAAAGTACAGCGCTAATTAAGTAAGATTTTAACTTACATTACCTTTCTACTTTGATGTTACCGTTAAAATACTTAAAGTACTTATTTATTGTTACAATCGTTATTGTACCTTTAGAAAGTACTGTTTGTTATTCCTAATCAATAAAAACCTTTTGTTACAATCGTTTTAAGTAGGTACAATACATTACAATAATATTATTCTTATCATTATCACTTCGGGTGACTATCTTACTAATATATTAAAAGGCTGTGTCTTTGATTTCTTTGTTTTATTTCATTAAAAATGTTCGGATAAGTAAGTAAGTATATGTATATGTATAGGTACTCAGATAGTTGAATATCAAAGATAAGTAAGTACCTATACCATTTTCCAGAACCAATGATATGGGGGACGTTTTCATGACGTTTTGAGTTTGGCAGTTTTAGAGATGTCCGAGAGTAAAATTCTATCGACTTGTACCTATCGATATTTGTACTGGTCAATTTGTATGTGTCAGATTAAACACCGACATTGATGATCAGTTCATCTTGCAAACAATCTATCCGAGCCAAATAGTCACAGTCCTGTAATATAATCCTTTTCGTTCTATCAACCAAACTCAAATTAATTACAAACTCACGACATTCCGAGTTTAAAACAGCCTTTCTCGGCATTTTGACAAAAATAACAAATAAAATGACAAAAAACAGACCGAAATTTTCCAACAACAATAGGAAATAAAACCATAAATTAAACTATACTCAAATTATACGAAGGATATCGATGAACTACATGAAGGTAGATTATTAATAAAATATATTAAAATTGTTATTATTCTGAGAGGCAGCATGAGAGAGATATGCACTCTGATTAAAAACATCATAGTTTGTTTTAAAGCTGTTGATGAGAAAGTAAGTAAGAAATACCTACTTATACCTATATACCTACTTACTATAATACAATGTAAAAAATTATAATATTTTATCGATTTCAGAACGTCGACTTTGATGTGTCCCGTCTCTAGTACGTTCCATTTTACCAAAGCGTGTAGTCAAGAAATATATATTATCTGTGGTCGTTGTCAATAAAATGACAGATTTTGCAATAGTATTCATGCGTTAAATGGAAAATTTTAAAGTGTCACCCATATCATTGGTTCTGGAAAATGGTATATATGTCTAAATTCAAACAGAGGTTCCTACTCCTACAGTCAACGCTTTTGTACCTTGTCAAAGTTTACATTCAGACGTGGTTTTAATACTTGTCATTTTATTGTAAAAAGTCAGACCTACATGTTAAATTCACATGACTGATATCATTCATTTTCATTTCATTACACACTGAACTGAAAAATCCTCCAACGCCAGCATTGAAAAAGTTGAAACTAATGCCGAAACTAAACTAATGATCCCACTTTTTAAAAATATGTATTTAAATTTAAATACCTACCTACAATATATTTACGTTTTTAGTTTGTAATATTCTGAGTTCTGACGCGGTGTTAAATGTTGCAGGGCTAGTCTTTTCCGGAGTGATTTGGTGCTTTTAGCACTGGAACTTTTTCATTGCTCGTAGAACCAAATGTTGTTCAGAATGACCCCCTGAGTCTCCCCCTTTCGGCTTAGTATACCCTTTTTGCAACACCCTGTATTATAAATACCTAGGTAGTAACGATAAGATATTTTAATATTATCCCAATTTGGCGATAACTCATCATCAACATGAATAATTAATAAATTTATAGCCCGTCCCGTCCTAATCCGGTCAGGTTTTATAGCATCCCAGGAGCGGAGGTCGCCAGCCACCAGACCGACCAGTCCGGCCGCAAACAGCTTATTTATAGCCTCAAGCAACCTGCTTAGTTACCGAAAAGGCATCAAGAACAGGGGGGGTCACTCTCTAAATCTAAGAACGAACGAACGAACGAGAATCGTAACATTCGTAACGTAATCGGCATCGGCACGCTTGTGATACAACGAGATACAGTCCAACTATAAAGTCCTGACATAAAGGAGTGCAATTTTGCAAAGACTTTTTATCATAATCAGTAATTTACTTACATTTACATAAGTACATTTTAAATTAAAATCCGGATTGGTTATGGATGTTTAACGGAATTGTCCTTTAATAAATATAATAAGTAGGTACTTACATCGATTAAATACGGTCTGTAACAATTAATAGTTAGGACTTCAGGACTTTAAATAGTTTTACTGTACAATTTAGCGCAGAGATCCGAAACTTAGCAAAAGGCAAAAGTAAAAAAAACAAAAATCTGCAGCGATTCTTGTTCGTTCGTTCGTGGTGAGAGTGACCCCCGGTATTTTTAGGATCTATTGCAATATTCGTGAGGTAAGTCGGAGGCTCGCCGCCGGGGGTCCGAGACTTAAGTTCGACAGTCACTTGCTCGACACACGATTTTTCGAAAAATTTATTTGTCGATCATTTTTGTTTCGAATGAACGATTTTTCGAAAAACTATTATACGAGGGGTCGCAAGTTCGATACAACTTTATTACTAAATACGGTTCTCCGATAAATTAAATGGAGATGGAATTCAATTAATGCAATTGTCACAAAAAATATCTAGATGTTTAGAATTTCAAAGAATAAAAAATACCTAATGCATAATATAACAAAATTTAAAGTTTAATTAAAGTTACAATTTAAACAAACTGCGTTTCCGCATAGACTAAAAACTGCATAAACAAAAATAACCACTTCAATATTTTCCAAAAAAAATAATCAAAATATAAACGAATTATAAACATAACAAAACTTGTAATTCTTAAATAGCAATAAAAGCTATTTAAATAATTATAAATGATTTACCTACTTAATAACTTTAAGTACTTATTTTATTTTATTATATTTACAAAATAAACCAATTCAATATACACAAAATACAAAAAAATATCACAAAACATAAAAAAAATATTTTTTTTGAAATGGCAAGATTCGAGCACACGATGACAGTGATGACAGTCTCCTCCAAAAAAGCCAAACAGTCCAATAAGGAAGAAAAAGTAAAAACTATTTTGGCACAAAAATACACTTTTGGTATATGATTGAGTTATTGAATGGTTTATATTTGCCATTTCGCTTATTTATTTAGCTTATATTTGCCATTTCAAAAAATTCTAATTTTATATGTTTTGTGTTTTTTCTTTGTATTTTGTGTATATTGAATTGGTTTATTTTGTTAATATAATCAAATTAAAAAATGGCTTGTATTTAAACCTCCACCAAAAAATATTCAATTCTGCCTCCAATGAATTCGAAATCGCCGCCAAAACGGATAAATCGTCACCAAATCATGTGTCCTATAATATTGCAGAAATGAACCAATTATTTTTTTACTGTATACCATAAAACTATATCAACACCATTTAAATTTATTTGTAACCAGATAAACTATATTGCCGCTAAGTAGATGTAACCAATATTTTATTTTATGAGTACCATTTTAGTAACCCTGCTAAGCCAAAAAAAATAATGGTACCCTAAACCAAAGTCACATGTTAAAATAATTTATATAATGGGTAATTAATAATTAATTAATAATTTGTATAATAAGTGGGAATATGTACGGGGACGGGGACGGGGACCTTGGCGACCTTAGGCACCTTGGGTACCTTGGCGACCTTGGGGTCTTTAGGCACCTTGGGGACCTTAAGGACCTTGGGAACCTTGGTGACCTGGGGGACTTTAAGCATCTTGGGGACCTCGGCGACCTTGGGGACCTAGGAGACCTTGGGGACCTAGGGGACCTAGGAGACCTTGGGGACCTCGGAGACCTTGGGGACCTTGGGGACGGCAGGGGGACGGGGACGGCAATATACCTTATTTAGTTTGAAATAAATTTTAATGATGTTCATATATTTTTTATGGGATGTAAATAGTGCCAACATTTCTACAATATTATAGGAAACACGATTTGGTGATGATTTATCCGTTTTGGTGACTAAAAAGAATATCTATTGTAAACTTGCAATTATTTGGAGGCGTGTTTATTTATTTTGGAACGTAAACGTTTTTATTTGGGATTTTGATTTTGGGGTTGGTTTAATTAATTTGGACCTAATTATTTTTTTTGGTGCTAGGTGTTAGCGGACAAAAATTTTTTTTGGTGATGATTTAAATTGTACCCTTAAAAAATTAATAAGTACTTACTTAATTAAGTACTAAATTAATAACTACTTAAAGTTATTAAGTAGGTAAATCATTTATACTAATTAAATAGCTTTTATTGCTATTTAAGAAGTACAAGTTTTGTTATGTTTATAATACGTTTATATTTTGTTTTTTTTTTTTAATATTGAAGTGGTTATTTTTGTTTATGCAGTTTTTACTCTATGCGGAGACGCAGTTTGTTTAAATTGTAACTTTAATTAAACTTAATTTGTGTTATATTATGCATTATTTATTATTTGAAATTCTAAACCTCTTGATATTTTTTGTGACAATTGCATTAATTGAATTCCATCTCCATTTAATTTATCGGAAAACCGTATAATTATTAATACAGTTGTATCGAACTTGCGACCCCTCGTATAATAGTTTTTCGAAAAATCGTTCATTCGAAACAAAAATGATCGACAAATAAATTTTTCGAAAAATCGTGTGTCGAGCAAGTGACTGTCGAACTTAAGTCTCGGACCCCGCCGCCGGCGCCGCCCGGCTCCACCAGGACCTAGATGACTGACATAGAATCCAATTAAGATAACTCTTAATTAATTAATGATTTAAGTTGTAAACTTTGCCTTTTAGCTATTAGTAATGCAGGCTTAATTTGAATTAATATGTGTGTGTTGGTAGCTAGAGTAATAAGTTCTATATCCGTTTGAGGTTATTTTATGTTTGTCAATCATAAGTACTTACAACTTAACAACGGATTGAACGTAGGTAGGTACCATTCCTTGATATGGATATGCACCGCAACATGAATCTTCTTAAAGCTGTAACTAGTTGCCAAAGTTAAGCGTTCACTTTTCAGTAGGTAGATATTCCAGACCACTTCATTGGCATTGCCGACGCCGCCCGTTTCTCCATCCATACATTTATGACAAACCGTTTGGTGCGATACATACGATACCGATGTAGGTTGCGAATTGCGATACATTCGATACCGCTAATAATCCGGCAATCGTCTTCTTTTTGGATTTCTTGTCTGCTAACGCCATCAGTGATAAATTATCTGAATCGTTACCTATCCGATCACACTTCAGCTGTCTCAATTTATTTCCTTAATTTAGTTTCACAGTCAGACAGTTAGGTATTTAGTAGTTTCCTAGATGGCGCTGCTACTTATTATTTAAGTAGGTACTGACACAAACATACAGACAAAGCAAAGCGGCATTATCAGGTCAGTATGTCATTCTCTTATCTTCTACGGAAACTCCATCCATATTTAATTCTGGGTATAAGTAGTTAGGTAAGTATATGTTGGTACCTTGATATCATTTTGATGACGCACATTAGTACCTATACCTATACGTGTATGGTGTAGGTAAACAATTTGTACACTCGTATAGTACGTATACTTATACCATATACATAGTAGAAAGTACGATCCCATAAATCTAGTACATACTCCGATTTTCGCTGTGGACAAGTTAATACCTACCTAAAGTTGCGTGTGCTGTGTGCTACCGCATCTGACATTTGACAGTGACAGTAGCTCATAGAGAAAAAATAAATAATTGTGAAAAGAGTGGCATTTCGAGGAGTTTTTTGTCATACTCTATACGTCATACTGAACAGCGGCATCTCTTTTTATTTCTCAGCCTCATTGTACATACATACAGGGTGCCCTTGGGACACCCTGTATATATAGATATAGCTGTTCCCGCGCGCTTCGCTTCGCCCTAAATAGTTTTCCCGTGGGAATTCCGGGATAAAAAGTAGCCTATGTTTTTTCCCAGGGTCTAGACCGTATGTATACCAAATTTCATTCAAATCCGTTCAGTAGTTTTGGCGTGAAAGAGTAACAGACAGACAGACACGGTTTCGCATTTATAATATTATAGTAAGGAGTAAGGATTGTTATCACAAGTTATTAACTTCAATCTATAATGTAATGATATCCTAATCCTAACTATCCTAACTAATATCATAATTGCGAAAGTAACTGTGTCTGTCTGTCTGTTACTCTTTCACGCCAAAACTACTGAACGGATTTAAATGAAATTTGGTATACATACGGTCTAGACCCTGGGAAAAAACATAGGCTACTTTTTATCCCGGAATTCCCACGGGAAAACTTTTTAAGGCGAAGCGAAGCGCGCGGGAACAGCTAGTAAGACATATTTGCCTTAACGTAGTTACACCACACAACAGTTATTACATTTATTAGCTAAATGTAAGTTCAATCTACATATTTATGTACCTACCTACATGCAACAATAAATAAAAAACAAATTATTATATAATTATTTATTACCTCGCATATAACAATGTTTCAGTTCAGTTTTGTTCATGTCACTTGTAAAATAATATGCGAGTGGGTGTGTGTATTCCTTTTTTATTCCTTTCACCATGAAAACCAATTCATGTTTTGCTAGTTTAATGTTTCCCAAGAGAAGCAAATCCTTTCAATTGACCCCTAGCGGCATCATAATGCACTTGTGGTGATAAAGTCATTTCGTCCAAGATAATAGTGCATCATTTATCCTCGCGAGGCAAATCTTTGACGACATTTATCAGTTTGGTACACATAGTATTTTAATCTTCAGCGGATATGAAGATGTCGAACGCTCTTTGCCAGTGCCGCCATTTCAGCTTGGTTCCCGTGGAACCACGTGGAACCTGGATCCATATGGAATCTGTTAGGTCGCAAGAATTTCATAAAAACACTTTTAGCGGATAAAGATGCTTTTTCTTGACACATCATTTTTATTTGTATATAAAATTTATAAATAACGATATACCGAGAATATAGGCTTTTATTTACAAAAATTAAACATGTTATTTGCGAGACATTGTAAGACAACTGAACTGACAGTACTGACACTGACACGCAATTTCTTCATAATAGCCATAGATCATGACAATGTTGACATTCAAATACTACTTATCTATGTGTCTTGTTATTGTTCTATGGTCTTGTTCATAACGCCATCTTACATCTTTTTTGGTAATAAGAGTAATATAAAGAGATGGCGCTACCTTGTACTAAAAGTTCAGCCATTAAGGCACTGTCCCCCCCCTGCAGTAGCTGCATAGAGAAAAAATAAACAATTGTGAAAAGAGTGGCATCTCGAGGAGTTTTTTGTCATACTCTATACGTCATACTGAGCCTACAACGCCATCTCTTTATATTGCTCAACCTCATTGTACATACATACAGGGTGCCCTGTTGGGACACCCTGTATATGTAGATATTGTGATCAAGTTAATAGCCGGATCTCCACCAAACGATCCAATGCGATCCGATCGCCCGATCCAAGAAGTTTAGTATGTAAGATTCCTTGGATCGCGCGATCGGATCGCGTTGGATCGTCTGGTGGGGATCCGGCTATTAACTTCAATCTATAAAGATATAAGACATATTTGCGTTAACGTAGTTGCACCACACAACAGTTATTACATTTATCAGCTAAATTTAAGTTCAATCTATTTATGTACCTACCTACATGCAACAATAAATAAAAAACAAATTATTATATAATTCTTTATTACCTCGCATATAACAATTGTACGAGCAACGTACATTTCTCAAGTAGGTCGCACCGTCATCATTTACTTACACGCGCAACATTTTAGTTATTAATAAATTCAGTAATTTTACAGCATTCAATCCGGGCGGTTTTCTTTATCACTCCTTAGAGTCTATCACCCCCCATATATCAATTACTCACCCCTACAATTTTTTTGGTCCTTCGAGCCTTTGAACCAACGCGTGGTCAACTGCGGGACATTCGCGTTTCACGGACACAGTGCACATACAGTGTAGTGTATCAAGGACTTGATCCTTGTCTATCAAAGGATTGCAGTGAGGATTTTGGTCGCCGAGTCGAGTCGCCAGGCTCGATCAGCAGCTTATCACCAACAACTCACTACCAGCAGCGTAAGACGCTAAGCAGATAGCAGCCAATATCAAGTAAGATCTTTCCTTTTTATTATGGAGGCTCTTCTTAAACGGCAGGATGAGATCGCGGAACTCATCAACCGCATTAAAATCAATTTCAAAAAGGATCCGCTTAAGCGGAAAACGCCAGCTTATTTAAAAACTAGGCAGGAAGCACTCGATAACCTTTGGGGCGAGTTCGAATCTAATCACGAGTTACTTTTACCGTACAAGGACAATCCCTTCAAGTACTTCATTGAAAATGTTTACGAGGCAACTTTAAACCTTTGCGAGGAAGTCCGAACAACATTTTCTTCGGTGCTACCATCCAGCAGCAGCAAGCAGGTAGATCAAGCCACGGAGCCGTGTGGAGAGGTCGACGAATTGATAGCTAGGCAGAGGACGAACTTTAGAGCATTTACGAGACTTTTAAAGAGCATTAAGGTAGAGTACATTACGGAAAATTGGGAATTAGAGGATGAGTTAAGAACTATCAAGTCGCGTTGGCAAATTATTGACGAATTGCATTTTAAGATAGATAATATTCTTTGTGGAGAGGATGAACAGTATGAGGGAGAATTTAGTCAACACGAGACCTTATATAAGGACATGAAAAGGACACTGAACCAAAAACTAATTGCTAAGGTTCACCAGCATCAGTCGACACCTAAATTGGAGATACCAGTCTTCACGGGTAATTATACACAGTGGCCAACCTTTCATGACTTATTCACGGAAGCTATCCATAATAATAGCACTCTCTCGAAGGCGCAAAAAATGCAGCATTTGAAAGGTAAGCTCAAGGGAGAAGCTGAGCGCCTTATCCAACACCTCCATATAGCAGCAGAAAACTATGATACAGCATGGGAAATTTTGCTTCACCGATTCAGCAACCATCAAATATTATTCACCAATCAAATCGAGGTATTTCTAAACCAACCAAATGTACATAAGCAAACATCATTCGAGTTGAAGCGGCTTCATGATACATCGATGGAATGCATCCATGCGATACATAACCTTGGAGTTGATACCAGCACATGGGACCCACTTCTCGTTCATTTAATATCTAAGAAGTTGGACGTGCAGACCTACACTGACTACAAGGAATCCCGCAAGTCGCCGAGGGAACTACCAAGTCTAGGTGAATTTATGACGTTTCTGGAGTGCAAATTCACAGCTTTAGAACCTGTTCAGAGGAAGGAACGGGAGAACACATCATCAACATCATCTGCACCGGCCAAGCAGCCTCCGTACCAATATAAGAACACCAGTGGGAAAATTCCTTACAAAAATTATTATCAGGCTAACAGTACGTCATACATAAGTAGGTGCCCACTGTGCAACTTTGAACACGAGTTGTACAGATGCAAAAGGTTCATCGCCATGTCGCCGGAAACTAAATTGAGGGCGATTTCAAAACAAAAAATATGTGTTAATTGTCTATACAAACATCATGACAAAACATGCAATTCGACCAAACGGTGTAAGGAATGCAATGCTGAGCACAACACTTTACTGCACGAGGCATTTGCGAACAACGTAAAATCAGGTTACACACAGCAAAGTTCGTCGACACCAAGCAAGCACAATGTTAATCACGTCGCTAGCCCCGATGAGGAAATATTATTAACGACCATCTTAATTCAAGTCCAAAAATCAGATGGTAGTTATATCACCCTTCGAGCACTTTTGGATCAAGGGTCGCAGATATCTCTAATCTCAGAAAATGCAGCACAAATATTGGGATTAAAACGTATCAGCTATCATGCCTCTGTGTCCGGGATAGGCACGAGTTCGAAGCAAAGCAAGGGCATGATAACTATGCAATGCAAGTCAATTTATGATGATCATGCATTTTCCACTCAAGCATTAATAATATCAACTGTTATCAACAACTTACCTAACAGTTCATTTGAAAGGCAAGGATGGTCTCATCTCCAGCACATTAAACTAGCAGATCCAGAGTATAACGTGTCCAGGCCGATTGACATCTTATTCGACGCGAGCGTATATTCGGATATAATTATGAGTGGACTAATAAAGGGCCCGACTCAAGCACCGATAGCACAACAAACAAAACTCGGTTGGGTTCTATCAGGAAACGTTAGAACATTCAATTGCAATGTGGTTATAAATAATTTAGCCGACATTAAAAAATACTGGGAGATAGAGGACATTCAGGATAAATCATCAGTATGTGAAGCAGATGAGAAGTGCGAGAAATTCTATCAAGCAACCACGAGACGATTAGAGAGCGGCAGATACGAAGTCGCCATCCCTATGAAGTCTGGGTTTGAAAAACAGCTCGGAGCATCACAGGGCAAGGCTATTGCCCAATTCAAGCAAATCGAGCAGAAACTAAATAAAAATCCCGAGCTATCCGATGCCTACAAAACATTCATGCGTGAATATGAGCAGCTTGGCCATATGCGCCAAGTTTACACATTAACAGAACCTTCGTGTTACCTTCCACACCACGGAGTGTTAAAATTGGACTCCAACACTACAAAACTAAGAGTAGTCTTCAACGCATCATCAGTGACGTCATCAGGCAGCAGCCTCAACGATCTTATGGAACGTGGACCAAACTTACAGCAAGATCTACTGCCATTGGTCCTGAAATGGAGACAATACAAGTATGTACTGGTGTGCGACATTGAGAAGATGTTCCGACAAATAATGGTGAGAGAAGAGGATCAGCCACTTCAAAGCATAGTCTGGAGAGAGTCGTCTGACATACCAATTAAGCACTATCATCTTACGACTCTGAGCTATGGGTTCAAGGCCAGCCCATATATAGCTATTAGAACACTCCAGCAGATTGGGTTAGATCACGCCGAAAAATACCCCCTAGCGGCTGAAGCAGCAAAATCATCATTCTTCATGGACGATCTCTTGAGCGGACATGATGACATAGAACAAGCAAAAGTTCTACAACAGCAGCTCATACAAATGTTCCAGGCCGCCGGTATGTACCTCAGAAAGTGGTCCAGCAACAATTTGGAGCTTATCAAAGATTTATCATCTGAGCAGTTGGATACCCCGTTAGATTTTAAATGCATTGAAACACGGAAAACTCTCGGATTACGGTGGAACCCAGCAACGGATACATTTTCGTTTAAAAACCCACTCGAAAACACCATCAACAAATCACTCTCTAAAAGAAAGTTGCTTTCCGATATCTCAAGGATCTTTGACCCATTTGGCTGGATATCGCCTATCACTATCAGAGCGAAACTGTTGTTCCAAAAGGCATGGACGACAGGTGTATCATGGGACGAAGAAGTACCGGAAGAAATCATGCTGGAATGGAATCAAATCAAGCAAGACTTCCAAAATATCGACAGCTTAATAATCACTAGACACCTGGGAAACATGCAAGGCCCATTCCAACTTCACGCATTCTGCGACTCGTCAGAAAAGGCTTATGCCTGCGTTATTTACATCGTGACGCAAAATAATAAAGGCGAGACTATATCAACACTTGTGGCGGCGAAAACTAAACTTGCGCCATTGAACAAAGTGTTAACAATTCCCAGACTGGAATTATGCAGCGCATTGTTATTAACACAACTCGTAAATACGGTCTTACAAACCTACGAAAATAAAGATAACATCACAATCACTGCATGGTCAGACTCCATGATAACACTAGGATGGTTACAGGGAGAAGCTACAAGGTGGAAACAATTTGTTAGCCACAGAGTGCAACAAATTAAGGAAGTGGTTCCGGCATCAAATTGGAGACATGTTCGATCAGAGGATAACGCCGCGGACTGCGCGTCTAGAGGAATATCTACTCAGCAATTGAAAGAACATCGACTATGGTGGGAAGGGCCAGAATGGCTAAAAACCTATGACCCCGAGAGCGCACCTACCATAAAATATGAAAATCCCAAAATTGAGGAAAAGAAAGCAGCGCAAGTAAACGTGACAGTCCAGGCCAAACCCGAACCATTTACGCATACACTTCTGTGTGAACACAGCTCTATGTCGCATGTAACAAGAGTCGTCGCATGGGTACTACGGTTCATTGCGAAGTCATCAAAAAGGCACAATGCGGAATCATCAAGTTCATTGACATCAGCAGAGCTAAACAATGCGGAACAATTAATCGTAAAAGAATATCTGCATATAGAATACGAGGAAGATATCACTCATCTGAAAAAACACGGACGAGTAGCAACTAACAGCAAGTTAGTGAGCCTAAACCCCTTCTTAGATGAACACTCTATACTAAGAGTCGGAGGACGTTTACGGAACTCTCATATTAACGCATCAGCAAAACATCCGATCATATTATCAAGCCATAGCCGCTTAACGGAATTGTTGATAAATCAAGCACATCAAAGGACACTGCACGGAGGAGCCAGACTGACATTGTCGTACATCAGAGAGAGATTTTGGATAGTCAGCGGTATCCGTACCGTCAAAAGACAGTTACGAAAGTGTGTCAAATGTCGTCGTTTCACCACAGAAACGCACCAACAGATCATGGCAGATCTCCCTGCTCCAAGAGTAACCCCATCACGACCATTCACACACACTGGAATAGATTTCACGGGTCACGTCGAGGTAAAATCAAATAAAGGGCGTGGTATAAGAACTAGCAAGGGCTACGTCGCAGTATTTGTGTGCCTCGCAACTAAAGCAGTTCACCTGGAACTAGTGTCAGACTTGAGTACACCAATGTTTCTGCAGGCCTTCCATAGATTTTGCAATAGACATTCTACTCCCTCACATTGCTATTCCGACAATGGGACAAATTTTGTGGGAGCGAATCGCCTGCTTAAGAGAGAATATCAAGAAATTATCCAAAACATAAATAAAGATTTCTTCGACAGCATCAATCATCTGGACATACAGTGGCACTTCAACGCCCCGGCATGGCCAAGTGCTGGAGGATTGTGGGAATCGGCAGTTAAAAGTTTAAAGTACCATCTAAAGAGAGTACTCGGTGATCAGAAACTTACTTACGAGGAGTTCACCACACTTTTAACTCATGTGGAGGCATGTTTAAATTCCCGACCATTATGTGCATTAACTGAAGACCCAGATTACGACCATCTTACACCAGGACATTTTCTGGTCGGCGGACCCATACTGTCTAGGCCGCAAGTACAATCAGATAACATCAGTCTCCCAAAAAGATGGCAACTTATCCAAGCAATGAATAAGCAGATATGGAAGTGTTGGTCGAATGATTATCTACAGCAACTTCAAGCTCGATCCAAGTGGAGAACCCCAATCGAAAACATCAAGAAGGATGACATAGTTGTGATAAGGGAGGATAACATTCCCCCTGGGAGATGGGCCATTGGAAGAGTAATTGAAATTCACCCTGGAAAGGACAACCACATCCGAGTTGTGACCTTAAAAACCCAAGGAAATATCATCAAACGACCAGTCAGCAAATTAATCATATTACCTGTTCAAAATTCCGCAGAAAACACATCAGACAACTCAAGCGTAAACGCTAATCAGCATAAAAATAAACAACAGCCAAAAGGCCTATCACTAAAATCACTAGTTTGCACAATGTTACTCCTATTCATGACATTGTTATCAACCAGTTCAGCACAGAACAACCCAACATTCAATGTGACATCACTGCAAGAAAGTCAAGGATTTTATTTTGACAAAATATCCGATATGCAATTTATCAGAGATCGCTGGAAACTAGTCGTATTCTATAACATGTCTACTTATTGGCAAGGAATTCATGACGTAAAACAATACGTATATCATATAAAAGAACTCTGCGATACGTCGAACACTCAATACGGAAGTATGACAATGCAGTTAGAACACGAAATCAGCGAAATAGAACACTACAACACATTGCTAAGGTCCCACAATAAAAGGAAGAAGAGAGGCCTAATTAACGGTGTAGGCTATGTGGCCAACTCATTATTTGGTATCTTAGATGACAACTTTGCTGAGCAGTATGAAAAAGATATTCAAAAAATTACACAAAATGAAAATCATATTCAAGATCTTGTAAAGAACCAGACATTAGTACTAGAAGCCGAAAGCAACATACTTCATCGCAATGAAAATATCATGAAAAAACAGTTCTCATTCATAAGAAATCATATTAAAAACTTAACAACATCCATAAATGGTGTAAGACTGGACTACAATAACACTATTTATATTATGTCATCATCCCTAGCAATTCATATCATCTTGACGAATTTAAGAGCAACGCAAAACTCCCTCATCAATATGGTCACAGATATCAGTCAAGGACATATTGACTCTCGTTTGTTGTCACCGGAACAATTAGAAGCACAACTCAATATCATATCGAGACAACTACGGGGTGATCTTAGTTTACCTATACGCAAAGCATCCATAAAGGATTTATACAAACTACTAAGAGTATTTGTCAGAGTACGCAATGACTATTTAATCATGGAAGTGAACATACCACTCGTCAATAACGAACTATTACAATTAGATAAAATAATATCCATGCCACAGCGAAAAGATAACCATACCTTCTATGTCATTCCCGCTCTACCTTATATAGCATTCAATTTAAGAAAGGACATGGGAGTCCTTCTATCAGAACAAGAATTGCAAAAATGCACAACCGTATCAGAAGAAAAAATACTTTGCTCTTTAGAAAAGCCGATTTATAATTTAAATATCAAAAGGTCTCTTTGTAAAATGAATCTAATTGATAGTGAAGCAAATACACCAACCTGTAGATCTCAAGTATCAACGTGTAGCGAGAAATGGATCAAGTTACACGATAACAATAAGTGGTTGTACGCGTGCTGCAATGAATGCACCGTCCGCATATTCTGCCCAGCTGGTGTCACTATCAAAACCATATACAATAATGGCATTGTAGACCTAGGTCAAGGTTGCACTCTTAAGAGTGACTCATTCACGATTTATGCTCACAATAAATTATTTAACGAATTAAATATCAGTACAGCTATCAATGTATCACAGCAGAAATCAATTTTAAATACAATTATTAACACATCAGAAGACTCTGAATTCCTCCCGAAGATGGAAGACAGCTGGAACGAAATTCAGACGAAGATAAACTTCATCAAGGAGCAATCTAGCAAACCTTTAAGCATACACGATATCCATCACTATGCACTGGTATATATCATCCTGGTCATCACCATAGTAGTTGGAAGCCTGACGATATACTGGAGAATGAAGAGAGGAGGTCCAGAGCTAGCAACGTCGCAGCAGGTTCCCGGGGGACAGAGCGCAGCGTCGCCGGCTCCCGGGGGGCAGGGCGCGCCGGCCGCCGGCCGCGAGGGCGAGTCCGCTCCCACCAGCGATAGTGTTAGTGAAGTGGTAGTGTCGCGTGTGCAATGTGTAAGTGAATTACCCAAAAAGGTTAACGTGTGCGTATAATAAATTAAAAGTTTCAATCAGTGATTAAAACCAATTTAATAAATGTTTCTAGACTAGTTTAGAGTTTAAATATTGTTTATCACCCTTGTATCATTAGTTAGTGAGTTTATATCATTTAGAATAGGTCATCATTTTTATTGTTACAGAGTTTAACCAAACTATCTCTGTCTTCTCGTTTGTTTAGAGAGGCAGCATGTACGAGCAACGTACATTTCTCAAGTAGGTCGCACCGTCATCATTTACTTACACGCGCAACATTTTAGTTATTAATAAATTCAGTAATTTTACAGCATTCAATCCGGGCGGTTTTCTTTATCACTCCTTAGAGTCTATCACCCCCCATATATCAATTACTCACCCCTACAACAATGTTTCAGTTCAGTTTTGTTCATGTCACTTGTAAAATAATATGCGAGTGGGTGTGTGTATTCCTTTCACCATGAAAACCAATTCATGTTTTGCTAGTTTATGTTTCCCAAGAGAAGCAAATCTTGTCACTTGTAATAAAGTCATTTCGTCCAATAGTGCATCATTTATCCTCGCGAGGCAAATCTTTGACGACATTTATCAGTTTGGTACACATGGTATTTTAATCTTCAGCGGATATGAAGATGTCGATCGCTCTTTGCCAGTGCCGCCATTTCAGCTCGGTTCCCGTGGAACCACAAGGAACCTGGATCCATATGGAATCTGTCAGGTCACAAGAATTTCATAAAAACACTTTTTGCGGATAAAGATGCTTTTTCTTGACACACCATGTTTATTTTTATTTGTAGGTATATAAAATTTATAAATAACGATATACCAAGAGTATAAGCTTTTATTACAAAAATGTTATTTGCGAGACATTGTAAGACAACTGAACTGACACTGACACGCAATTTCTTCATAAAAGCCATAGATCATGACAATGTTAACATTCAAATACTACTTATCTATGTGTCTTGTTATTGTTCTATGGTCTTGTTGATAACGCCATCTTACATCTTTTTTGGTAGTAAGAGTAATATAAAGAGATGGCACTACCTTCTACTAAAAGTTCAGCTATTAAGGCACTGACACCCCCCTGAGTAGCTGTTGAGTCGGCGAGCCTGCGCGGTGCGCGTGTTGTGATTGTGATTAGTGAACAAACGTGTGTTGTGTGTGTTCGCTAGATACGCGGAAGCTACTGGAGGAGTGCCAAGATGAAGGTCCGGCTGGCCTTGGCCGTGCTGCCCTAGATCTAGTGCATCCCGCGGCCCTGAGACGTCTGGTATTTAGACTATTCAGTGCAGTGTCGGCGCAGTGAAAGCGGGAGCGCGGCGAGAGTGTTGCGTCAGCGAGTCAGCTGAGAGGAAATGGGGCAACGCGCGCACCGCGACTGACGAGTTGACGACTGACACACATGATGCAGCGGCTCATTAGCGGCCGAGGACCCGTCGCGTCGCCCCGCGCCGCCTGCACGCGCACGCGAGGTTATGTTTATTGTGCCAGTCATCCGAGCCGGTCGGGTCACATTACACCGCGTTTAATACAATAACAAAATGCTGACGCTCGCGCGCGTGCGGCGCGTCATGCCGCTGTACCCCGTGCTGGGGCTGCTGGGGGCCGTGCAGGCGCTGGCCCCCGCCCCCGGCCCCGCCCCCGCCGCCTGCCGCTCCGCCGTGTACTGCGCCGGCGAGCTGCTGCAGCGCGTGCAGCTGGCGCGCATCTTCCACGACTCGAAGACCTTCGTGGACTTAAAGCTCGTGCATTCGGAGAACGACACGCTGGCTGACTTCGCTGTGCTGATGCGGGCCACCGGGGGCGCGCCCTCGCGGGACCAGCTCGCGCACTTCGTGACCCGCCACTTCACCGACGGCAACGAGCTGGCCCCCTGGCGCCCGCCGGACTTCGACCCCGACCCCCCCGTGCTGAAGCAGATCAAAGACGAGAAGCTTCGTCAGTTTGCGAAGGACATCATCGCAATATGGGCCAAGCTCGGCCGCAAGGTGAGTGCCGACGTCAAGACCGACCCGTCCAGCTACAGCTTCCTGTACGTGCCCAACGGCATCATCGTGCCGGGCGGCCGCTTCAAGGAGCTGTACTACTGGGACTCGTTCTGGATCATCCGCGGCCTCCTGCTCAGCAACATGACCGAGACAGCGCGGGGCATGATCGAGAACCTCCTGTACCTGGTGGACACGCTCGGGTACATCCCGAACGGCAGCCGCGTGTACTACCTGGGCCGCAGCCAGCCGCCGCTGCTGGCGGCCACCGTGGCGAGCTACGTGGCGGCCACGGGCGACCTGGCGTGGCTGCAGCGCCACCTACCCGCCGTGGAGGCCGAGCTGCACTACTGGCTGCAGCACAAGAAGGCGACGGTGCGCGTCGCGGGCGCTGACTACGTGCTGCTCCGCTACCGCGCCGACCCCGCCGCGCGCGGGCCCAGACCCGAGTCCTACTACGAGGACTACACCAACGCACGCGTCCTCCCCGACGAGGACAGCCGCGAGAGCTTCTACACGGAGCTGAAGAGCGCGGCGGAGAGCGGCTGGGACTTCTCGTCGCGCTGGTTCGTGCCGGCGGACCGCGCCCCGGGGAACATCACGGACGTGCACGCGACCCGCATCCTGCCCGTCGACCTCAACGCGATATTCGCCGGAGCGCTCGAGCTGGCCGGAGACTTCCGCAACCGCCTGAAGGATCGGCGCGAGGCGCAGAAGTGGTGGAGCCTCGCCAAGTACTGGCGCGGCGCCATCGACGCCGTGCTGTGGCACGAGGGGGACGGCGCGTGGTTCGACTACGACGCGCAGGCGCAGGCCCCGCGCCGGCACTTCTACCCGAGCTGCGCCGCGCCGCTGTGGGCCGGCGCCGTGGAGCCCGCGCGCGCGCCCCACTACGGCGGCCGGCTGCTGCAGTATTTGGACCGATCTGGAGCTCTCGAGTTCCCGGGCGGGGTGCCGGCGTCCATGCTGCACTCGGGCGAGCAGTGGGACTTCCCCAACGCGTGGCCGCCGCTGCAGAGCATGCTGATCGGCGCGCTGGAGGCGAGCGGGCACGAGGGGGCTCGCGCGGCGGCGCGGCGGCAGGCGGCGCTGTGGGTGCGCGCCAACTACGTGGGCTTCAGCACGTGGCAGAAGATGTTCGAGAAGTACGACGCGGCGGCGCCGGGCCGGCAGGGCGGCGGCGGCGAGTACGGCGTGCAGGACGGCTTCGGCTGGACCAATGGCGTGGCGCTGGAGCTGCTGGCGCGGTACGGAGCGGACCTGGCATTGGACGAGCCCCCCGCGCCGCCGCCACCCACCGTGCGGCAGACGTGACCAGGTCTAGCTCAGAAAAGGTTTGACAGTTGTATGTGTTCGCTAAAGTGATAGAAGATGATACATACAAAGATGAGGATGATATGTTTGGCATGAGTGAAGGCATGCGAGCGACCACCGATGCGAGGATGTAATGCACCGGTTTCTCATGTAACAAAATGATGTTATGCGCTCACCTGACGAGGTATATCAGTGGCAGTGGTGTGAACATGGATCTGATTGTAAATAACAACTTGTATTAGAAAACAATTAATTATGACAAAATGGTGCCATGGTGATATTTGATAAGCATTTAGTGTGATGGTTATGAAAAATCGTAGACAAATTGTTTAGGTAACTTTGTAAATTATTTAACTTTGTAAAAATAGATAAACCAGTGAATTATTACTGTATTGTTAGATAAGAGTTAACTTCATAGGACGGAATTACATGGAATGTTTTGTACTACTATTTTATTGTTTATGTTTTATTCAAAGATCATAGTTAATTAATTATGTTTAGGTACTTACCTACATTTCTTAATGATCCTTTAACGATAAGTACTTACCTACAAACATTTGCGTAAAAGTCACGTGAAAGATGGGATTTACCGACATCGGTAAGATTACTTTTAATTATTATAACATTCTTAAGGGGCAATTACGTTTAACGTTCAACATTGCTAGGCGTTAGTTATCATAACTTATGATATGAGTAGGTAGTTATGAGCCAATAATGAATTAATGGGGCAAGGTGGTACTTATACCTATTTTTTATTTAGCAATGAAAATCTTCTGAGAGATTCTAGCTCTCTCTTATCTTTGAAAGTAAAATCTAATATATAACCATAATAAATAGGTAGAAGAGAAGCACAGAAGTAGGTACATAACTATTAACTGGTAGAAGGTAATGAATTACTTAATTTAAAACATAACGGACAGTAATAGCATATTTTTCCTATTGACCTCAATTTACTAATCGATTTATTGTTCAATGCGGTGTCGTATTTTTTGCTTATTCATGTAAAAATGCAATGAAGCAAAACAACTACAAAGTGTGGTGTCATGTTGTGGTTGTGGTCCAGTCTGGGGCAGAGAAACCTGACCCCTCTCTGTAGCATTGTTACTGAGGGAGTCAGGTGATGCATGCATAAAGGTAGATGATTGTTGTACCTACATGATGATTGTGTCGGATTTGACTTCCAATTCGTACAAGTCTCTTACAAAGGCACTTGAAACTCTGTCAGTGTAGAATCGTATTAATTAATTGAGTATAGTAGGAATATTCTGCTGTCGTAGTCATGTATAGTTAGGTACTTAGTTAACTATACTTACATGTTTTATTTACTTAGGCAGGCACAACAGTTCAACAGCCCGGCGACCTCATTATCCAGATACGCGATAGGAAGTGAACAACCTCGGCGCAGCTGATGATATGACGTGCTAGAGAATACATAGCTTAGGGCACGGTCAAAGTCAATGTTAGGCTGCGTTCACAGTAGATAAACTGTTTGCCAACGACTAAGTTAGCGGCGTATCAGTTAAGACAAGTATGAAGAGTGTTCAGTGTTTACAGTTTACAAGGGTTGAGCTGCTGGCTGCTACGCAATTTGCGGCGTCTTTTTTACAGTAACGTTAGAGCAGTTTGTCTTCTCGGAACGCAGCCTAGACTGACATTGAATATCCGCTCGATTTAACTACATCAAACAAACACAGAGCTAGAACAAGAGCATACTTTCGTATACTTAAACGAGATCATATGTATTCAGCGTTTAACTACGTCAATCGAACAAAGGCTAGAGTAGGGTGCATAAATTGAAACTCAAAATTATTTACTTAGGTTCTTAATATTTTTTTTATTTCGTAGCTTATTATTACGGCTGTACCACCTATTTGGTTACAAATCTTTGGTTTGGTCTTTGGAGTCATTCATAAAATTATCTTTAATATTACAATACTTAAATATGACTAGACTTGATTCTTTTCTATCGAGGCAGATTGGTTTAGTAAACGTCCCAATAAATGTTCCTAAGTTCCTTTCCCTTATGGTCAAACTTATGGTTAAAATAAATATGGATGGACAACTTTTTCGTGACATTCTAGACCATCTTCTCAAATTATCTCGTCGTGAACAAGGAATCAATCACACGTCATGTTAATGAGAAGCCTAGGTTTTTCAAATCTATTCAGGTTATTTCTCTCATAGATTGAGCATCTACTCCCTACCCTAGCTAAGGAGGCGCATTTGAGCAATAATTATGGCTAACTACATGGTCTTCAATGCAATATTTAATTAATGTAGGAATACTCTTGACGTCATGTTTTTGAATCATACCAAGTCATCCATACTCTTAAACTGCCCCTATACTGCTGCTGCTGCTAGTCACAACGTTAATCGTGATATTAGTTCCCTTAATCTCAACTAGATGGCGCTGTCGCCGGTTTTTCTCTTAAAATACGTTATTCTAATGGTATTTTTGTTTGTAAACGAGTTACTCGACGGTGGAGTCGAGGTGGTCGAAGCTGCAGTCGCTGGCCGGGGTCACGAAGGGCAGGTCCCCCGGGCCGCCGAACTCAGCCTCGTACAGGACTTGCTGGATCTTGAGCCGGGCCACTGCATTTTGTTTCGCGTTCAATCTGGAAAGTGAGATGATATGCCTTTGAGAACAGATCATTAAATGTACCGACTAAGAGCCTACACATATTTTTGTTATCTATATGTTCTACCTTACAACAACATTAATACTAACCAATATAATACCACAATCCGCAATTGCATAGTTAACTACTAGGATGGAAAGTTTATCATCCAACCACGTCACTATTAATTGTAATCGTTAAACCACTGCACCATGTACCCGTTCTTATCCGTTCTAGTTGTTCAAGTAACTACAACAGCATCCAAATAACACTAACCTCTTGAGCGTAGACGAGCAGCTCAACAGAAACAGCTCATCAGGATCCGTCCTATTGCACTGGCAGACCACTTCCTCCTCCGTAGAATTCAGTCGGGCCTTCTTCACACTGGGTTGGGAATCCTCGTCATCCTCGCTCAACTGCGTGATGTTCCGGGGGTCGATGGCGTAGGTGACCGGGAGCTGGTTGTACGTGAGGTTGGGGACCTCTGTCCGGTCTTCCTCGTTGTCTGAATCGGACTCCGGCTGGTCTTTGTGTCTGGTGATTGGTTCTGGGTCTTCTTGCGCTTTTTGTGAGCTGAAATGCGGTGGGATGTTTAGTAGAGGGTTTCTTTGTGATCGTGGGTACTATTGGCCATATAGATAATGTACTGGTTTAGTTAAAGATACCTTCTGCATTGCTGGACATAGACTGGAGACACGTAGGTAATATCCACAAAGGCATGAGCGAAATAATGAACGCAGCTAGATAACGTCATGTGGAATTATTGTTGGAGTCAAGCAATATCAAGAAAGATTATGAGGTCTAAGTGAAACAATGAGCACTCACTCATGTGGAATAACTATTCTCTCGTCACCACTGCAATAGGACCTAGCGAAGGTAGTTATAACCTGGTGGTACCACTACCATGGGACTCACCCGGGCTCCACATGCGGCAACAAGAAGCGCATGGCCTGGTGGTAGGGCCAGCGCGTGCGGCCGCCGTGAGTTCGCTGCAGCTTGATGAACGAGTCCCGCAGCGAGCGCCACCGCTTCTTGCACTCCGACTCTGTGGAGCAGCCCGCAGAGGATGTGAGGCGATATGTATGTGTGTGTAGTGTGGGGTAGAGAAGCTTGACCCCTAGCTGTTAGTAGCATTGTCAGTTGATTGCTGGCATTGATAGGTTAAAATATCAAACATCCCCATACAATTTCTTAACTACGGCTAACAGGTAGATAAGTAACGTACCGTACCAACCTTTTATCAAAAATATCAATATACCTAACTACTTAGTTACACCCACGCGGTGTTTCTAAGCGATAGCAATTTCGTTTTCAAATATGTAAAGTAAGTATTAGGTAGGTACAGACTGGGGAAAAGAAACCTAACCATGAGATTAAGAGGGCTCTGGCTTGACTACATCGATGCTCAACATGAAAAATGTATTGTTTTAGTTAGTTAACTAACTACGGTTATGATACTGAACTAGTTACAGTAGGTAGGCTATGTTACAACCACTCCGCTACAGGCACTCAACTCACCGGTGACATTGAGCGCTTCTTGCACGTCCTTCCAGGCGTCGTCCCGCAGCTTGGTCTTGTTGAACCCGCTGACCGACTTGTCGTACAGGATCGGCCGCTTCTCCACCTCCTTGATGAGGTCCAGCTCGTTCATGGCTGACAATGTGACAGTAGTAGTGATCGCGTAGCAACCGGTACGTAAGGTCCCTCTTAATTTGGTCGGGTTATAGTAAGTTTGGAAGTTTTTCGGTTCGCTTTTCGCTCGGTTGGTAGGTGGTCTACCGCGGTGCTAGTCAGAGGTAGCTGTGTTTGCACTTATAACTAAATAGATAGTACTTATCGTTGTAATAACTCCACTTGCGGTTTAATAATCGCTAACCTAACTAACCTAGCCGACTAAACAACTTCTAGCTACACGAACCCAAAACTAGCTGACTAAACACGCTACAACTTCAACCCGCGCTACGGCCGTGTCGCTTAAAAAGCCAGGGGTGGCAAACTATTTAATTCCCCGGTCCCGAGACGAGGTGCCGTGGCAGGGGTGTCCCACTCACTGCGGTGCGCGCCGCACTCGCCGCGCCGGACGCGACGCGCGCACCGCGCGGTATCGAGCGGCGTGCGGCGGCAGCGGCGGCGGCGGGGGCGGCGACGCAGACAGCTACTTGCTACCCCTCGCCACTTGAGATTTGATGCCGCTCATTTAGCCGTGGCATGGGGGAAGATGGTTTATGGGGTTAGGTGGCAGCTATAAGGGTGGGACTTAGGATAAGTATTGATGTACTTGTTAAACCGTTATTGTTAGGTAAGTACCTAAATAAAATAAAGGTTAAATAGAAAGTGTAACATAGAGATTAAAGAGAATTTCAAATTGATACAAAAAAGTACCTTTCTAAAGGGACAATCCATAGTGAACGCTGTATAGTGTGGGTGGGTAGATTACTAGAAAAGGCTCCATCCAAGTTGCTAGAAATCAGAGAGTTCAATGACACGCCCTTTAAATAGGTCAATTAAATAACTTTATACCTATAATTCAAGAAATCTCAAAGATTTTTCAGTTATCTGACTTCATCCTGGCATACCTACACCTATAACAGCATGGTTATTCAAAGCATCGCTTATCAGCGATCTCTATAACATAATATATCAGAAGTAACTTTTGGAACATGGGTTCTTTTATCAGACATTTAGCTATTTCTTTCTTATTCACATTGAAGAGGCTTTCTGTCCACCGAAGCGGGAAGAATTTGATGTACTCTCGCCACGGGGCCCGGCCGCCTACAGAGACAGCCTAGGTAGGCCGTATTCAGAAAGAACGCTTACAAAACCAGTTAGTTTTATACTTTTACAGAACTGATAAGCGCTTTCAAAATTTCCATAGAAAAAGTACGTAACAGTGGAAATATAATATAGTGTGTGCTACGCCAACTGCTCGAGACGAGGCGGCGGGCGGCTCGGTGGCGTTGCTCTGGCCTCGCCTGCACCTCGCCCGCGCCTCGACTTCTTCATCAGTAAATTTGTATGTTTTGTTACAATGCTTTATGGAAGTGGTCTGAAATAAAATTATATTCTATTCTATTCTAGTAAGCGTCGACGGGCTCGCATAAGTACTTATAGCAAATTTTATGGACAAGGCGCGCCTCTTGGTCGCCGCCGCCGCGACGCCGCCTCGACTCTCATGCAGTGAGTGTTGGTAACAATAACAACAACGGCAAAAGCATTAAATAAATAAAATAACCTTTTATTTTTTATGCTCAGAATAAATTTAAATACTGAAACAAAACATTTAATTCATATTATATTTTGTTATTGTATTTACTCTCTTTTTGACTATTAATAATGGTAGGTATTTTCTTTAGAGTAACTATAAAAAAACAGGAATTTGCACGTAACCGGCTAACATAACATTTTATTTGGTAGTTAAAAAATAATTTTAAATCTATATATATTATAATTAAAGATACCTTAAAACTAATAACATTGTGGAATCGCTGAAAGATCAGTCTTATTTCATATCATTTTATTAATGCTTAAACTTGCTACTTACTACATTTTTTTTTTTTTTTTTCTTAACCTCTATTGTCCCACTGCTGGGCAAAGGTCTCTCCCTGAACATTCCACTTATCCCTTTCTTGAGCCTGCTCACACCATTCCGTGTTAAAATTGTCCAATTTTAACAAACAATTTGGACAATTTTAACTTACTACATTGAAACAATAATAATGAATACATGTCTGCCATCATATTCAGGAAGCCACACTCTGGTACTTTCTTAATATTAGTGTTATTCCTATTGAACAGTTTTATTTGAAAACTTAAAAACTTATATAAACATTGTTTTTGGACCCGACAAAAACTTTAAGGGTGGATTCATATATGAGTCATGCGTGGTACACATATGGGAGTTTTTTCTCGATGAAATTACTCGTAGAATCCTCCCTTAAAGTTTGTCGGGTCCGAAAAACAACACACTGTATAAGTAATCTAAAACTTTGGACCATCAACAGTTAAAACATTATTCAGATCTCATTGCGGTGATGTAAAAAACTAACTTAGCTTAAACATTAGTAAGGCACTTTTGATACAGGTTGTTGCAAAAGAGGTGCACTAAGCCGAAATGGGGTGAATCGAGGGGTTACTTTTGTTCTACAACCATACCATTCCATAGAAACTTTGATAGTCTCGTGCTTTTTTTTATTTTTATTTCTTTGGCACCTCCATTTTTTTCAACAACCTGTATAAATAGAAAAAAAATAGACATAAAATCACTTCTTTACAGTGATTTATATTATGTCTCAAATTTTTATTTAGTATTTGTTTCTTCGCTTAAACATAACCATCACTTAATTTTCTAACGACAATAGACATTAAACATGAAAAAAATCAATATCATCAATATAAACAGGAAATCACTTCTCAGCCATTTCCGTCTCAATTATATTTCAATTTCAGATTGCGAAACTCGTCTTACACCAGGAAGTTTCCTTATCTTGTGGTGTACCCTCATATGTAGTTTTAAGTCCAAAAACTCGCGTTTACACTGTTTGCAGCGCTCCAAGCGCCGCTTGAGATGGGTCCTCTGTATGTGCAGGAGAAGATCATGTTTCGATTTGAACGTACCTTTGCAATGATCGCATACAAACTTTCTCACTCCAGCATGCACGTTTGTTACGTGCAATGTCAAGTTACTTAGAGAGAAGAATTTCTTTTCGCATATTTCACACTCGTGTGGTCTGTGGTTGGTGTGGCGTCGCACGTGGTAGTAGTGCTGGCTGGAGTCGGTGAACGCCTTGGGGCAGTACGGGCACTTGTAGCGGCGGTCCCCGGTGTGCACTCGCATGTGCCGCGCGAACGCACTCGGGTCCGAAAATCCTTTATTACAAACAGTGCACACATACGGCTTCTCTTTAGTGTGAGTCCTCGCGTGTAGATTCAGATCCCCTTTGGTGAAGAAAGCTTTGTCGCAGAAACTGCAGGGGAATTCCCTGAGGTTGGTGTGTCGCAATTTGTGTACTTTGAGAGTATTGATTTGAGAGAAACACTTTCCGCAGTCGTCACACTTGTATGGTTTCTCGCCAGTGTGAACGCGTAGATGAACAATCAGTCCCGTCTGACTTGCTATTGTTTTATTGCAGATTTCACACTGAAAGTCCTTTTTAGCGGCTTTCACTTTTACCCTCGGCACTTGCGGTCTTGCGATCTTACGTTTGTGTGCGGTCCTCATGTGCTGCTGCAGGTGTTTCTTGTTGGTGAATATGTCCTCGCACTCTGGACACTCGTGCTTCATCTTTGCCCATTTGAGTTTCCAGTACATCCTCTTCTTTGGTTTCTGTTCTTGCCATTCGTCTTCTTCATCAACGTCCTCTTCTTTGTCGTACTTGATTTCGTTTTTGTACTTGCGTACTTGCGGCTTGTCTTCGTCTGGCGGGTGTATGTTGTGAACTAGTTTCTGGTGTTCCACAAGGTCGTGTGGTTGGTAGTAGGCCACCCCGCAGTGGCAGGCGTGCGGCGCGGGCCGGTGCGTGTCGGAGTGGGCCACCAGCGTGCTGTACAACACGAAGCGCTCCTCGCACTGGTCACAGCTGAATATCTTGCGGTACCGGTCGTCGGCGTCGTCTGTTTCTGCGAGTTGCTTATGACGCCACCTGAAAGTTGGGTATCGGAATTTTCATATTTATTTACTCAAACTCAAAACTCAAGTTTTGCTTGTTATAATGATGACACTGTGTGATAATGACAACACTGATAACAAATAGCCAAGAAACTGATCTTACATTGTACGGTGGCCTGCGCCTAAAAGTATACAGGCGGAGTTTTTAAAATAGCAATCCCTGATGATGAAGGGACCAGCTACATATGTTATAAATCCGGGGACGTGTTGTGTGTGATGTGTGTAGCAGTGGTGTTTATGTGGATGTGCTTGAACAGCATGTGAGCTGGAGATCGCTATTTTAAAAACTCCGCCTGTATACTTTTAGGCGCAGGCCACCGTACCTAAACTATAAACCCAATCTGTAAATTGAACCCTGACTGTACTGCAGTAAGATTCATTCTATCACAATTTACAACATGACTTACAGGGCTTTCTTCCTTTCATGCTCCAATACATGTAGTTGGTACTCCCTATTGCTCAAGAAGCCTCGGGTACAATCTGGACACTCATATATTTGGACACTCTCCAGTACCACTGCTGCTTGGTATTTCTGCAAAGATAGAATAAAATAATCAATGGTGTAAAATGTTATTTGATAAATACCAATTAAAGATGATAAATGTGTTTTCAAGAGTTAAACAAATATTTGTTTCTCCATAATAAGCTTAAAATATGTGCCTACTTCTTTGGAAATAAAAGAATGTCAGTGTTTAGAAATCTATCTACTGCAGAACATCAGCTATAAATAACAAAATAATGAACAAGGATTTAATAATACAATAGGGCCTTCCTAAGTAAAGATAAAGAGCCATTGTACTCTAACATTAAACTTGTTGTGGGGCTGTCTCTGAGCGAGCCCAGGCCTACCTACCTCACCAAGGTCAATGTACTTTTTTGTACATGTTATGAAACTTATGGATGAAAGTGTTGTTTATCTTAACTCCTGTTGTTACATAACCTAGGCAATAAATATCTGAACATGATAATGAAATAAACTTATAATCACCACTATCAATAGAATATAATAGTCTCTGACTCCATCCATGACAGACCTCCATCTCAACAAATATTAATTATTGTTTAATTATTTTACCTTTAACTATTCCATGCCAGTGACAAACACTACATTGGGGCTGACAAAGCAGCAGAGAGCAGACAGTCAGTTTAGTCAGCCACTGCCCTACAGCTGATACATGGCTCGTAGAGGCTCCCTTCATGCACCCAATACTAAAGTCGCACAATGACAACTTACAATCATGCGAGAAAACATTTTGACGTAGTCCCAGTCGGCATGGTGAGTGTCCTCGTGCTGCCGCAGCGCGCGCCGCGAGAGGAACGCTTGCGGGCACTCCGCACATTGGACTACTGAGTCTTCTAGGAACACTGACAGCTGCAGCTCCATTGTCTGTTATGATTATGAAACAACAGTTGTATAAAAAGAGGAAGTTGGTGTTTATCTGTAGTATGTTGCAGATGAATCCAAAGATGTTTAACAAGTCCTATGGGCAAAATGCCGTTCCATACAAGTTTAACTTACTAGTTTAGATTTCAAAGGTTCAACTCACCAAGATATTGCTGCAGTCAAAGTAGTAAAGAATTATCGTCCATGTTATGTTTATTTCTCGAATAGCATTAATTACAATCACAGGTTAATTTTACTGTATGGAAATTTATCGCGAAAGGAAGAAGATGCAATAAAATAAAATTAAAATCCTTTCGTGTAGCGGCGCTGCGCCGCCGATAAAATCACAGATACAAATGTCAATGTCAAATAGTCACTATTAGTCACAGGCCGTCAGCAAAATTCATAAACATACGTTCAGACAACTGTATCGTAATCCAGCAGTCTTACAAAAGCACCTTACTTGTTTACTGAAATCGGTGTTCTTATTCTTGCTCAGTAATTATTTGAAGGCGCGATATTGATTCTACATAGATTATAATAGCTTGACGTTGATTTGTTGTGTTTTGTTCGTGTCATTTCATTTCCATTGTTTCTTCGAGTGATTTGTAAGTATTTTACACTATTTTACTTTAAATCTGTTAGATTTTCAGGTTAGATGTAGATACAGGAGCTGACTGTTTAAAAGAATATTTACGTACGTAGGTATTTATATTTGTCATAAGCTTAACTGAAATTAACCTATAAAATTACTTGCACCGAAGGTCCGAATCCCCAGTTGTAGTACGTTTGATCTTCGGAGCCTTTACAGTATATGACTACTGTCTCATCATCATCTCCCCCTAATAGCTCACTGCTGAACATCTCATTGCAATTACAGCAGTGGTCCCATATTTACTGAGTTTTAGGCCAGGAACAATTCCATCCGCACTTTGCAAGTCTGAATTAAATCAACATTTACATGATTAGGGTACCTATACCTTCTAATGAAAATAGAGATATGCTGTTGTCTGAAGAGTGTATTATTTACCTAATTATTGTACTTAAGTGGTAAAATTTACATATTTTATAAACATTACAACCTGTGCAATCACTATTTACATTTCATGTAGACTATACTGTGTCTGCAACTAAGTACCTAACTTATGATAACAATTTATCTTCTGTCTCTCACCACCTTTTATCAAATACAAAGGAAGCCACAATGTATGTCTTATCTTCCTCAAATATTTAAATAGTTGTCATTAGTATTATTGTAACAGAATGTCTTTTATTGGTTTCAGTTCAGTTTGTGTGTGTAGTGAAGAAGAAGTCACGTTTCATTTGTTAGTCAAGGTGTTATGCTAAAAATGACTAAGCCGGTAAGTTATGTACAACTATACACATGGATTAGTAAAATTCAACATGTATCATTCAAATGGTTTCCCATTTTTACATGCATAAAAAATAAAAGGAAATTAATTCTTTCCAATTTATGCAGGTTGTCTGCTTTATAAGTAGTTATACAGTTTTGTACTTTGTCAAAGAATAATAATTGGTATGAAAGAAGAGGAGTTTGTGAGTTTGACAAGGTACAAAAGTGTTTAGCTACTTCACATACTATTAAAAGCTCTTACTGCCAGTTTCTATAACTCTATCTATCCATTACTGGTGGTTACTTTCATACGATTTTGATGATGAAAAGTAACAATCTGTCATTATCATATGAAAATAACTACCAGTTATGGATAGATAGAGTTATAGAAACTGGCAGTTAGAGATTACTAATAATCATAACTTTCACCTTCTACATTAATGGCTATTTTTATGTTAAAGCAGATAAATCAATTTGTTTCTGTATCTTTCCAATCCAAAACCATCAAGTCAAAATCCAAAATCAGCTAGTCAAAATAAACATCTAAGATATAGATTGTTACTTCACATCCACAGGTGGAGCATATAATAAGCGCTTACAAGCAGCTGTCAAAGATCCCGGCGGTGGTGGGGGCTCGCATCAACAAGCAGGGCAACAAGGTGACGTCGCGCTGGTCCGCACGTAACCTCGACCGGGGGAAGACCACGAAGAGCCAGTATGAGTACACCCTGGACAAGGATTTGAATGTCGTGGCCCAGTCCGACTTCGGAGTTGATGTTACTAATGTGTGAGTACTGTGCTTATAATTATTTATCCATGATAAGTAAGTTTACTGATTTTTATTATCACGATTTACCCTTTCTTTCTTTTACAACCCTATCTATTTAAATAATTCAAAAGAGGCATATATTATCAACCAGGCTTCATTGGAATTATTTTATTCTTTAACCAACTGAATTAAAGAAAACCAAATATAAGTTAATTTACCTATGCTCTATTTAACCCACAAAACCTCCACAGCCTCCTATCATCAGTGTCCCCGTCGGAGAAGTACCAGGCGATCATAAGAGAGGAGAGAGACAAGGACGGCAAGAAGCAGTTCCTGGAGGTGTGGGAGGGACCCCGCATGCTCAGCAGCGTCGACCTGGCCGCGCTCGAGCTGCATGGGGAGGTCTATGCTGATTGTAAGTGGTTATTATTGTAAGCTTTGGATGGAAGTGGGTTTAATGAACACTTGCGTAAAATAGAGGTGATAACACTTACTACCATACCATAAGGTTTTGATGAGTGTCGAAACATATAGAGCATTTCGAGCGGGATTTTTATTGATGAGAGGTGACATGATGAAGGGTGTTCTTAACTATGCAACGGGTAAAACATAGATCCCCCATGTTTTACCCGTTGCATATTAAGAACACCCTGCGTTAGTTATTTCATTATTTAACTGGTAGCCTCTAATTAATGAAGAAGAGAAATGTACCAAGTCAGCGTCAAAAGTTACAAAAAAATATTACTTAGGTATTAAATAGTATACGGTTTTTGTGGTAGCACTTGTCTGTGTGGCTAAGCTACTCAGGAAAAATCTGCAGTTGTACAAGCAAAGCCAAAGAGCCAGACGCGCGGGGCAGCTGCTCGCCGTCCAGCACCGGCTGGCGAGGTGTGCGCAGTCCGTGCACGTGTGTGGCCCGGAGGTCTACAACGCTTTACCTACTGAAATCAAGGATGCGCCGTCACTGCCAGCTTTTAAACAATGCCTAAAAAGGTGGCTTGTCCAGCACGCCTTCTACACTGTGGGTGAATTCATTAGCAGGAAGACTTAAATTATATTTGATTTTTTGTATTCTTTACTTATAACTACTGACATGTATATTCTTTTAAATTTTTTATATTATTTATCTTGACATTTTATTATTGTATAATTTACCATTGACTATCTATTAGTATTTGAATTTTTGTACTACTACGTACATTTAAATGTTATTTTAGTATTTAATTTTAGTTTAGGTATGACTTAATTTTTTATATTATTATTATTTTATTTATTTTTTCCCTGACATGTAATGAATATTATGAATAATAAATACAATACAATACAGTACAATACTTTAGTTGGATTCTAATATCGGCCGAACGGTGGCGTAACCTAACCTAACCTAACTCAGTCGGCGTAAAACTGAAAGCCTACTGGAAACGCAGCTATAGTATTGAAGTACATATTTCACAAACTCCAAAACAACATTCCACAGCGGAGTTCTCCAGCCTGGAATGGATCCCGGACGAGAGCGCGGTCCTGTACGTGGCGGAGAAGAAGGTGGCCAAGTCCGAGCCCTACATCAAGCGGAAGGCCATCAAGGAGGTGCCCAACCCCACACTGCTGGGCTGCGGCGAGAGTAGTGGGAAAAAGGTAAAGGTAATGTGTTCAGTCATCCATCTTTCATTAAATATTAATCATTCATTAGTGCACGTTGACATCGCAAGCACGGTCACAAAATATGAAGCATATGACGTGATATTGTGATATGTAAGAGTTCACGTATGAAACGCACGTGGGGCCTAGTTACGTAGGTCAACGTGAACAAGTATTTAGACAAAAATAGGCCTTACCACAAAAACTTTGACAGTATTTAACAGGTGTGTAGCGCTGTCAAACGCTTATAAAATCTGTAATTTTTTTTATTTAAACACTTGTTAAACTTTGTATCCAGTACTACATGCAAGGTTTTAGCGGATCGATGCTAGCCAAACTCTTCATTAACCATCCATAGTACAGATTAAAACCTAATTTTATATTCATTCATGAATCATCCAGTGGCGCCATCTGATTTTTATTCTCTCATATTATTATGTAATTACTCCGTTTTTATATTACTCGAAAATCATTAAACTTTTCAGTTTAATTAACCCTCTCTTCCCCACCAGGGTGAAGAGTACCTATACCGGCAGGACTGGGGCGAGCAGTTGGTGGGAAAGGTGTGCGGGGCCTTGGCCGTGTGCTACCTGCAGACCGAGACCTTCGCCGTGCTGGAGGGGGTGCCTGACGACTTGTGTGTGGGGCAGGTCAGTAAGGTTTTTTTACTACGCCCCGTAGTAGCCCTTCAGAAAGATGCAAAGGTGATCACGCATACACACTGCAAACGGCGGATGTTGGTGGATAGTGCGCTTCCTCATATGCTTCGCACATAGTACAGCGCGAGACACCCGAGCGTGGGTTACCACCAAACACGTCGCTCGCCTGTCACTTGTATGGATCAGACAGATGTTTGACAGGCACACGTCGCTGCTTATGAATTTTATAGCTATTAGGAATATTAAGAATAGCTGATGTGTCAGTGAGTCAGTGGTGTGGAATTGATACGTTGACGTTGTTGAGCGTCTTGAAGGACATTCTACTAATATTATAAAGGCGAAAGTTTGTAAGTGTGTATGTTTGTTGCCTCTTCACGTCAAAACGTCTGAACCGATTTTAATGAAATTCGGTATGGAGTTAGGTGACACCCTGGATACTTTTTATTGCGGTATTCGAAATGTATGTACCTTTCTCAATCGATTAAAATTCATGTTTGCTTCCAGGTAAGTTTCTCATCAGACGGCGGCAGCGTGGTGGGCGTGGCGTGGGAGGCGGCGCGCAAGCTCGGCCTCATCTTCTGCACCAACCGACCCTCGTATGTGTTCGAGCTCACGCTTGACGGGAAGTTCAGTGAGTACCTTCAGAACTATGGTTGCCGACGTAGCTGGCCAAATTTAATTCTGTCGGTAGATTGTGCTCTAGCCTGTTCGATATTAGATTGTAGATACACTATAATTATCCTAATCCTAACTTATATTATAAATGCGAAAGTGACTGTGTCTGTCTGTTACTCTTTGTTCTCCAAAATTACTGAACAAATTTGACTGATATTTGGTATACATATGGTTGCTAGACCCTGAGAAAGAACATAGGATATTATTTATCCCGGAATAAACACGGCAAAACTTTTTAGGCGAAGCGAAGCTCGCGGGAACAGCTAGTAGTCTATAAATCAAATCATATATTGGAATCATATCTTGACGAAAATGCTGGCCATCGTATGTTAGCTTTATGAGCGTGAATTGAAACTTGGTACCTTCAGAACCAGAAGTTCTAAAACTGTTTTGTTACAGAGAAGCTATCGGCAGAGGGAATGTCAGTACACTCGCCGCGGGTGGGTCCCGGGCGAGTCACCTGGCTGCAGCGGACTAGCGGCGGCGCGCACAACGCGTGCCACTCACTAGTCACTCGGGACTCGACGGTGAGTGAAGCATACTATACAGGGTGTTAAAAATTATATCATCACCGTCACGACTTATGACGTCCCCACTTCTGAGGCACGGGTCTCCTTCCAATGTAGGAAGGGTCTAGGCCTAGTCCACCACGCTGGCCTAGTGCAGGTTGGTGGTTTGAGGAAAATTATATAGCAAGCCAAAAAGGGTGTCCCGGCAAACTCCTTGCCCTATTTATTCTTCTTTACCGCACCGCTCTGTATATCTAGTGTAAGTTTTTACGAAAGAAAAAAGTTAGGGTATTCTACATACAAACTAGCGCCTCGTGTGGTCACTATAATGAAACCAATGACAGATGATTTAAGCAGATGAAAACACACTACATACAACCTAGTGCCTCTTTTGGTCACTGTAATGAAACAAATGACAAATGATTTAAGCAGATGACAGATAAAAACACACTCACCTGCGCTGCATTTGCGTGAAACTAAGCTAGATAAACTTACATTCACATGACGACGGAATGGTGTAGTGGTTAGTGACCCTGACTGCTATGCCGAAGGTCCCGGGTTCAATTTCCGGCTGGCGGCGCAGATGTTTGAGTAAAGACAAATTGTACCTACTCGGGTCTTGGGTGTAAATATCTATATAAATGATTATGTATATTTCTGTGTAGCTATATCAACTGTCCGATACCCTTTTACTAGATTACGATTACATCATTTTACTAATTCATTCCAGGGCAACGTGACCACCCTAATCGACATAGTCCACACATCAGTGAAGACAGCCAATGGGCGAGACTTCTACGGCGTGTACACGGCAGGGCTGCCACAGAACTGTTACAGGAAGGCCGGCGACCGGCTCGTGTTCTCCAGCTCACAGCAGAACGAGACCAAGAGCTATGTCGTGGATTTGGATAAAGGTTAGTTCATGATTGGGTATTAGCTTCCTTTAGTGACTCAGCACCGGCGACCTGTTTAGCCACTGATGCCATTCTGAAAGTGACACGATAAGAAAAAGAATATTATCAGCCAATAAGAGTCTTTAGTTGGTAACATGACTTTTTGTTATGGGGAGTTTATTTTTTCAACTGAAGTTATTTAGAATGCCCCCTTAGTCACCCCCTTCGACTTGCTATACCAACACTCAAGTCTAGAAGTAAATTTTTTCAACAAAACTTGTTTTGAATGATCTTTTGAGACTCCCCCTTTCGGTTTGGTATACCAATTTTGCAACAATGTAGAAGGTTTGTTTCTTCATTTAAGTGCATTGTAGAAATAAATACAAACAAGGAATGAATATATCTTCAGAAAACGCTCGTCTGGTGGAGCTCAACAAGCCAGACATGCCGGGATCCTTCACGATACTGGACATGAACAACGACGTCATCGTGGGACTCGCCTCCAACATGACTCACCCCGGACAGGTTACTTATGATCTATTTATTTAAACATTTTTAGGGTTCCGTAGCCAAAATGGCAAAAACGGAACCCTTATAGTTTCGTCATGTCCGTCTGTCCGTCTGTCCGTCTGTCACAGCCGATTTACTCGGAAACTATAAGTACTACAGTGATGAAATTTGATGGGAATATGTGTTGTATGAACCGCTACAAAAATATGACACTAAATAGTAAAAAAAAGAATTGGGGGTGGGGCCCCCCATACATGTAACTGAGGGATGAAATTTTTTTTTTCGATGTACATACCCGTGTGGGGTATCAATGGAAAGGTCTTTTAAAATGATATAAAGTTTTCTAAAAAACATTTTTCTTAAAGTGAACGGTTTTTGAGATATCAGCTCTCAAAGTCGTAAAAAGTATGTCCCCCCCCTCTATTTTTATAACTACGGGGTATAAAATTCTAAAAAAAATAGAGGTGATGCATGCTAATTAACTCTTTCAACGATTTTTGGTTTGATCAAAGTATCTCTTACAGTTTTTGAGATAGGTTGATTTAACTGTAATTGCTGCTACGGAACCCTTTGTGCGCGAGCCCGACTCGCACTTGGCCGGTTTTTTATTGTATGCATACACATTCACACCGTGACGTCGTATCCGTAACAAACATAAGAAAAACTAGAGTTTGTCACTTTGGTGATAGTATTGGCAAATGGTCTCTAATTTATGATTGGCAGGTTATGGTTAAAATGAAATTAAGTATGTTTCGCAGTAGGTAATGAAAATGTTTCTATCAATAGGCTCTTTAGTTATTTCCAGACGTTCGCCAAAATACAATCAAAATGTCTCTTTTTTCCCAGATATTTGTGGCCACCCTACCTCTGAAGGGTCTAGAAGACGGTATAGTCTGGCGCCCGGTCAGCGCGCCCGCGGAGGTACCTAGAGAGGTGGCCGACTGTACCGTCGAGTGCCTGCAGATGGAACACCCGGACTGTAGTGATGCTGTCAGTGAGTAGTGTAGTGCAATGTCTTGACAATCGATAATAACTGTACAATTTTACGTCACATATATTTTATCTGAGTCTGGCCAAGGTCTGATATAGGTGGTCATATTTGGTCATGATTTTTTACCGTTAAGGTCAACATCACAGTTGGGTTAAGTACACAACTTCCACAAAAGAGAGCCAAATCATCAGCCTGTAATCGTCCACTGCTGGCCAATTGGCCATGGGCCTCTTGTTGCAAGTGCCACAACACTTTATCCTCGTCCTTACTCATACAATCAGAACCAGCTACCTACCAAATGTCCAGAAACCGGAAAGTGTTCGCAATTACGCTGCCCGGTCTTTTGAAATTGAATCAAATAGAAATGTTGCACATTGTGCTGATTATTCTGAGATCCAATTCATTTGCCACTACTAAAAAACACTCCCTTTTATTCCAGAGTCGTTCTCAGCGATCTACATGGCTCCTAAAGGCGACAACCTGCCGCTCATTCTGTGGCCCCACGGCGGCCCGCACGGCAACTTCACCAACACATACTCTGTGGAGGCCGCTCTCTTCGCCATGCTCGGTATGTCATTGTTCGGTACCGACGAACACTTTAATAATTGTATGTGGGTAGGTTCTTATATTTGTATGTGGGTAGGTTCTTTTATTTTTGACAGTCTACTCAGTCGTTGGCAGCCTCTCGTCGGGTTATCTGCTCTTGTATTTCGGCGCGGTCTCGATATTCGCAATATTTGTATTTTCGGTTAAATATTACCAGCTGCTATTAGGCATTATATTTGTGTATACGATTATAAGTGGACATGTGATTTTGTGTGTGAGAACCTCAAGATTAAAACGGATTACTCAAGCATCGGGAGGGCCCTCCACGCCGAGCTTTGGACCTTGAACCTTCACGTGAGCAAAAACCTATATAATATTTATTTTATTAAATATATTTATCCAACATTTTGGTAGCAGAGCGTGGTTTTAATACGGCTATATTATTAGGTTTTCGTGTTACGTAAGTTTTTGAGGTTAGCTCAGGGCGGCGTTATCAATTCGGTTACCTTCATTGCATATTGTTTACGTAATAATTTTACTTTCGGAATACAGTTTCTATTGTACTAAGTATAGGTATATTTATTTCGGTTCGGTCAATACTTATATTTGTGTTGGTTTTCGTACGGTAGGTACTACGGTAGCTACGGTAGCTAACTACTTAACTTTACGGCTATAATTTGATTATTATTGTAACTCAGATATTCGGTAGGTACAATTACGTCTCACGTTAGTAATTACCATATTGTCTCAGCTCGCTATGGGCGTTGAATCATTTATCTTTTAAGTTAAACATACTTACCTATTTATTAACTAATCGTGCAGTATTGCTGTGGTGAGATTTGGTCGGTGATTTGGTGATTCGACCTGAGAAAGTACCTAGTTACTTTATGTTGAATAATTTACGGCTGTAATATTGAAGTGTAGTTAATATTATTGTGAATTTAAATGGCGGTTGGTTTAGTCACTTTGTAAATTCGATTTCTTAGTAACTATAGCTTTTTTTGATTAAAGATAACTGGTTAATTTCATAGTAAATATTATACTTATAATACGGGATAAAGTTTTATTTGAATAAATTTCAGGAGTTAGTAAATATTGACGTTATAAAGTAAGGTGATATTCATAACCGACCATCGAGTTCGGTATTGTTGCATTGTTTATTATTTAAGATTGTAATATGGCTTTGAGAGCATCATTTTCGGTATTTAAAGTAAAACTTCAATGGCTTATTGACAGTGCTGACTTGCTGGATCGACCTGAACATGTCAACCGTGTCTCTGTTCGACTGTTAACGGTTAATACGGAATTTACGAGTTTAGAAGCTTCATATCAACGAATAACTGAACTCGCGGACCCGGAAAATAGTTCGGAAAATCTAATTTTAGAAGCGGAGTAAGCGCACGTAAGGAGTATGTGAGGGCATTAGAAGCTTTTGACAAATTAATGTATGAAAAATTAAAACAACGCCGGAGCACGAGCGGTTCCACGGACGAGTCGGAGCCGCGGTCAGACGGACACAGGTTCGACTCAGAGGCTTTGGTGTCGAGATTACCTACCCTGCAGTTACCTATTTTTACGGGTGATTTAGATCAATGGGTCGGATTTAATAATTTATTTGACAGCTTGGTAGATAATCGTACGGATTTGTCACCCTCACAGAAACTAGCTTATTTAATGTCATGCATTTCTGGTGAGGCTCGCGGGCTAATTCAACATATTAAAATATCGGATGCTGGTTATAAAACAGCTCGTGACCTTTTGATGCGGAGATACCAAAATTCCCGCCATCTAGCGGACGTTCATGTCGGTCAAATTATGAACTTGCCAATTATTTCGTCAAATTTAATCGGATTGCGATCGCAATTTTTAAATCCATTAATTATGGCAACAAACTCGCTGGAACGTTTGGGATTCCCTGTAGCTGAATGGTCCTTTTTGCTACTGTATATTGCTAGTACTAAATTGCCGCCATCAATTAAAACTCGGTTCGAACAAAAATACGGTACGGAAACAGATGTTATACCAACATTCTCGGAGTTGGTAGAATTTTTAGAAACAGAATGTCGGTTATTGGAGAGTACCAAGAGAGAATTTGTTTCTCATAATAATCGCGAGGACCAGCGCCCTCCACGGCGCCACCAAAATTATGCGGTTGCGGCAGCGCAAGTCCCGTGCTGCGCTTACTGTGGTGAGTCGTCGCACTCGGTGTTGAATAGATGTTCACGGTTCAGGGAACTTACACCCGTAGCTCGGAAGGAATTTGTTACTCGGAAGCGGCTATGTTATTTCTGTTTAGCTAGTCATCACTACCGTGACTGCCGCCAGGTGCCGCAATGCGATGGATGTGGTAGCCAGAAGCACCATCCATTGCTGTGTTTCAATCGGGTAGGCACTGCACAGCCTCGTGTGAATAATGGTACATCGGACAGACGCTCGCCGCCGCGTGCGGGCGGGAGCGCGGAGTTTTATCGTCGCGGCGGCGGCGGGAATCGAACCCGTTCACCTCGGATGTCACCGGCTCGCGCCGCGTCCCCGGAGCGTCGGAGGAACGACCAGTGGAGCCCGCGTCGTGTGGCTCAAGTGGGCGGCAACGGTTATTCTCATCACCCTCAGCGTGACGGTGATGGTCGAAGGGATCAGCGGTGCGAACGTGAGGCGCCGCAGCGATCTTATAATGATCGACAATAGGATACGGCTCCTACCTACCCATTGCAATCACCTGTTCAACATAAAACTATTTTACTTCCTACGGCTATTGTAAGAGTGCATGGTGATAACTTGGATGATTTTGTTGAAATTCGGGCTTTATTAGATGCAGGATCCCAAGGCTCTCTTATAACCTTAAATTTAGCTAGGAAGTTAGGATTAATGTTAGAACCTACGGATGAGCTGGTGAGAGGGGTAGGAGGATTAGAACTCGGTAATATTTTCGGTCGGTCTTGTGTTTCATTTTCACCTTCGGGAAAGCGGTTTCCGGTTATTTCCACTCCGGTTACTTGTTTACGGAATCTTGTCGGTAATCAGCCAACATTTAATTTAAATGAATCGGTATTAAGTTTGTGTGAAGGACTGTTCTTAGCTGATCCAGAGTTTCATAAGTCCAAACCAGTTGAGTTATTACTCGGTTCGGATGTTTACGGTTCACTGGTCGGTGGTGATAGAATTACTTTGGGTACAAACGGTTTGGCGGCGTATGGTTCGGTATTTGGTTGCATTTTATTGGGACCTATTGATCATTCGTTTGACGTAGCTTCGGAGCCGGCAGGTGATGTTTTTGCTTTATCACTTTCGGATGCTTTGCAAAGGTTTTGGGAGGTTGAGGAGCCTCCATCGGTTTCACAGATCACCCCAGCTGATGAGGAGTGTGAACAGCTTTATAAGCAAAATACACATCGGCTATCAGACGGTCGGTTCTCTACTCGACTTTTATTTGTTTCCTCGCGTCCAGTGTTTTTTTTCCCTGGCAACCCTACGAACCGGGTGTCAAAAAAACAGCTGATTTAATTTATTTTAATATTACTAAATTTAATGTCTAATTACGTATAAAACTAGTGTTAACTTAAAGAATATAGTGTTATACAGCTGTGCAAATGAAGACAAGCCTTCAAACCCTGGAATAAAACACTTACGGGACTCGGATATTTGAAGCAGCGGCACCTGTCAAAGTTCGAATTTGCCAACGGATATCTATCAGGGGAGTATTGTAAAAATTACATATTTTTACTAGTATTACTCATTTAAAATCATAATCACTAAATTATTTAATCATTATTCATTAGTTTGCTGCATACGTGAAATGTTTTTCACACTTCCTTAACCCCCTTTTAGACTTTGTCATTTTCAAACTTTGTTGTTTTCATTTCTAATTTTCAAACTTTCTATTAGCTTTTGTATCCCTTATTCCCTATTCTTACTATATCATAGTCTCCACCTACTTAATTGCTATTAGTACTTCATTGAATAATGATCAAGTGATTGTGTTTTGGCTTAAAGTTTACATAATTCTAAGTCAATAATACCACTGAGTACCTATTCATTAAAGTAACATATTATGCATATTACTCCCTCCCCACCTATAGTTTGTGTTCATGACTACATTGTTTATGATAACTAACAAATAAGTTACCTTTTGATCATTTTTACATAGACTTACAATATACTTACTTAATAATTATTATAACCTATTGGTATCTGGTTTGATCAAGTTATACCTAAAGAGGGTTATTTTGTGTCTTGGATAATCATCTTCTCGGTTCTACCTATCAAGATACTAACGGGTAACCCCGGGTGGTTTCAGATATGTCGAGGATGACAACCCGGAAGGTGCAGAGCCGTGACCTGGAGATCCAGCTGAGGACAGCTTTGGAGGATCTCAAGGCGTCTCGTGACCTCTCAAGCCAACTGATGGCAGAGCGGGAGGACAACGAAAAGGAATTTGATTCCCTTTTGAAAAAGAACACCGACTTAAAGAATGTCATCGCTGAAATGGACATCCAATACCAAGACTTACAAGGCAAATGTGATGAGCTGGAGATTGTACTGAGATCAAACACAGAGTGTCAGGATTTATATGAAGCTGCCTTGACAAAGATCTGCAGCCTGGAGCATCAACTGGCTGAAGCACACACAGAAATCCAGCAAATAAATGAAGCACATGCAAGCGAAGAAACAAATAAGACAATGGCATTGTACGATGAATTAGTCACCCTACATCACACCCCTATGCCAACAATAGACCTCACCACTCCAAGAAAATCAATTAATATCAAAGGTGCAAACAGGCTTAAAAAATATATTAAAATAAATAAATATATTAGGAAGTCTGAGCGAGCATTGAAAAAGCATAAGACGTACCTTCCATTGAAAAAGGATAGAGTGAGACTACAACTACTAGTGAATAAATATGAAGAAGAGATGTCGGACTACAACCAGAAACTCGCAGACAACAACCAAGAGTGCGAGTTCAACATGGCTATGCTACAGTCTAGGCTGGCCACATTGAAGTCTGCCCTAGACCAGAGAACTGTGGAGTATGAAAACCAGCTGCTGGTGCTGAGAAGTGTGGGCTTAGTTCGGGTTGGGATGCTGCCGGAGAAGTCTTCACCTGCTGAAGCCTCCACCGCATCTCCGGAGGCCACCACCACCACCTCGGAGGCCACAAATAGCATCCCGTCGGCCACCACTGAACTCACCACTGGTCTCTCGAGGACCACCACCGGACTCTCGGGGACCACCACCATCCTCCCGGGGGCCACCACCAGACTCCTGGCGGCCACCACCAGCATCCCGATGGCCACCACCAGCATCCCGATGGCCACCACTGGACTCACCACTGGTCTCTCGAGGACCACCACCGGACTCTCGGGGACCACCACCATTCTCCCGAGGGCCACCACCAGACTCCTGGCGGCCACCACCAGCCTCCCGACGGCCGCGCCATCCTCAGAGGTCATCCAGAGCGGATCGGCGGCAGCAGATGTTTTTCAGGCCTCCACTAAGAAATTTCATAGGAAACCCACCTATGCTCAGGCAGCTAGTAGAATAGTAGGTAATAAGCAGTTACCTAAGATGTCACCCACTTCCTTGACAAGGCTTACTACAAGTAGTAGCAATTCAAGCGAGGATTACAGCACAGTTATATATTCCGATAGGCTTGGCAAGGATTTCGGGCACATGTTGGGTAATCATGTAAATGGAAAAGTTGTTAATTATTGTTACCCAGAACTTACATTCGGACAAATAGTTGAATTGATTTCAGAGAGGTCACACACTGACAAAACAACTATATTTATTATGGTGGGAAATAGTTTAGGGGTGTCAAAGTCTGACATACATAGAAGTTTTGCTATATTAGAAGGCCTTCCTACAAAACATGTATTTGTTTGTGCATTTCCTTACTCATGCACACTGCCTGACAAATGCAATTATATGACATGTAGCCTCAATAAAACAATGTACAATGCATGTTGTAAATCTGATTGTATCAATTTCTTTGATACTAATTTGTACGTAGATAATTTTAAGTTGACTTGGAACAGTTTATTTTTGTCCTCAAATCAGAAACGACGTCTAGCTACAGAAGTAGCTCATCTTATTAACTCAGTTATAAGCATTATAACGAAGAAAACTTGTGTCCCTATTGACACCGTCAGTAGTAATACTGATAATAGTAATAGTACAGTAGATTTAAATTAGATTCTCAGACAACGGGAGAGCATCATAGCGTTGATATAAAGATTGATTCAGTTCACTGCTCTCTCGGCTCAAAACTATTAAAGGACAAGACATTTAAGAATGAATTTAAATTAGTACATCAGAATATTCAGAGTCTTTCTTCTAAATTGTTAGAAATAGAACTATTTTCGGAAAAATTTAACATTGATTGTTTATGTATCACAGAACATTGGTTAGACGAGAATAAAATGATGTTCCAATTGAAAAATTACAAACTTATAAGCTGTTTTAACAGAAAGTGCAACGAGCATGGCGGGTCACTTATATTTCTTAAAGAAAATTGTAAATGTAAAGAACGAAAGGACATAGTTGCTCTTTCTGTTAAACACCATATAGAAATTTCATGTGCAGAGCTAAACAAGTATATAATAGTATGTACCTACAGGCCACCTACTGGTGATTTCATTACCTTTGAGACTGTCATGGAGGATGTTCTAAGGTTAGCTTCCAATAGTAAAAAGGAAGTAATAGTGTGTGGTGACTTTAATGTTGACCTATTGGGTGACTCTCCTAATAGGTCGAAATTACTGTTACTTTTTAAATCATTTAATCTTTTTAATGTCTTTCTGGAACCAACTAGAATTACATCCACGTCGGCCACTTGTCTAGATAACATATTCTGTAACTGTGAGTTTAAAGACAGTAGTGTGATAAATTGTCTGAGGTCAGACCACAGTGGGCAGACCATTACCTTAGTAAACACTGACAAGACAAATAAAACTAAGGTGAGATGCAGACCGATTACTACAAAGAAAATAGACAATTACTTGAAGAAACTAGACGAAAAACTTCCGAAGGTTAAAGTAGATTGCAATTCTAATGAGATGTATACTAACTTATTTAAGATAATAGCTGATGAGTTTGAGAGTAATTTTGAAACGAAGGAAGTTTTGATAGACAATAAAATTAAATTTTGTGACTGGGCTACAGATGGTATTCGCAAAAGCAGGGCGACATTATATGATCTGTATGAGATGAAAACATTCATACTCCGCCCTGACTTTCAATCTTATGTGAAGAAATATAGCAAAATGTACAAATGTGTCTGTCACTGTGCGAAGACAATTTTTATTAATAACAAGATTAAAGACTCGGCTAACAAATCTAAGGCCATTTGGAATATTATTAATAACGAAACGGGGAAGAATCGAACACGCGAGACTAATTTATCTTTGAAGGTAGGCAATGACATAATAACATCAAATGACGAGGTGGCGAGAGTCTTTGAAGAGTTTTTTACGAACATTCCTTTAGAAACTACTTGCAACCTAGATTCTTCAGCTACATTAGCTGAAACCCTGATGAAGGAGAACGCACCTTCAACCGATAAGGAATTTAAATTCAGATATATTAATACATTAACTATTATAAAAACATTTAAGTCCTTAAATATGAAGAAAACTGAAGACTTGTGGGGAATGTCAGTTAAATTTGTTCTTTCTATTATTAATAAAATCGCCCCAATTTTGGCTAACATTTTTAATAAATGTATCGCTGAAGGTGTGTTCCCAGATCTTATGAAATTGAGTAAAATTATACCTCTGTTCAAGAGTGGGGATATGGAGGACCCTGCAAATTTCAGACCTGTCTCGGTTCTTCCAGTTTTGAGTAAAATATTTGAGAGGGTCATACTCAATCAGATGCTTTTGCATTTCAATGAAGCTCGATTGTTTCATAGCCAGCAGTATGGTTTTACAAAAGGCAAATCAACAACCGATGCCGGTACTGCGTTAATTAAGCACATATTTGACGCCTGGGAAGACCATCACGATGCTATTGGAGTCTTCTGTGATCTGTCGAAGGCGTTTGATTGTGTAGACCATCGGACTTTAATTTCGAAACTGAAATACTATGGAATAGGAGGAAATGCTTTAGATTTGATAGCTTCATATTTAGACAAGAGGCAACAAAGGGTCGATATTAACAATACTAAATCACAGGGGGCTCATGTAAAGATAGGCGTCCCTCAAGGATCTATTCTAGGACCATTTTTATTCCTCATTTATATTAATGACTTGCCTTTTATGGTTGAAAAATTGACTAATATAGTTTTATTTGCTGACGATACTTCTTTGCTTTTTAAAGTTAAAAGAAGTGAAAATAATTTTTATGAAATTAATTCTATTCTATCTGACATACACGATTGGTTTACCGTAAATAATCTTTTATTGAATTCTAAGAAAACGAAATGTATTAAATTTACACTGCCGAATGTTAGACAATGCGATACTAACATTATTCTAGATGGGAATAAATTGGACCTAGTTAATGATACTGTCTTTCTTGGTATGACCATAGATTCAAAGTTGCAGTGGGGACCTCACATTGCCAAATTGGCTGGAAGGTTGAGCTCCGCAGCTTTTGCTGTACGGAAAATTAGACAACTGACCGACGTTGAAACCGCCAGATTAGTTTACTTTAGTTATTTCCACAGCTTATTGTCGTATGGCATTTTGCTTTGGGGTAGAGCCGCTGATATTGAAACTATATTTGTATTACAGAAAAGAGCCATCCGCTCTATATACAAACTTGGTTCCAGGGATTCATTGAGAGAACTATTTAAAGAAATTAACATCCTTACAGTTCCATGTCAGTTCATTTTTGCCAATTTAATGTATGTACGAAAGAATATTTCCACTTTTGATACAATTGGCAGTAATCATGACATTAATACTAGGAACAAGCGTAAGCTGGCTTTTCCAGCGATGCGTCTGGCGAAAGTTAATAAATCGTTTTTAGGGTACTGTATTAGATTTTATAATAAGCTTCCAACAGAAGTTGCTCAAATGCCAGAGAATAAGTTTAAGTGTTACATTAAAGAGAAACTCAGTAAAAAAGCTTATTATAAAATTGATGATTACTTAGAGGACGTTAATGCATGGCTGTGATAAGTAGTTAGCTCTGCTCATATTATTATAATAATTATTATTAAGCTTATATGTATTGTATACCAACTAGTTTTAAGTCTTTTTTTGAAAAGATGGCTCAGGAGTTTCTTGCCTCCGTTCTTCTCCTTAGACAGAAAGAGCCCCCCCTTATCCGAACGGAGAGTAATTTGTAAAAATTGACGTTCATCAGAAAATTTTATATTTGTACGATGAATAAAAAATTTTGACTTTGACTTTGACTTTGACAGTGTTAGGTGAGTCTCGTTACATAGCCGAGAAACAATTTCATGCCGTAAAATGCGGCTTATGAAAAATTCGGTCTTAAGAAAGGAGTACATCAGTTTTATGCGGGAGTATGAAGAACTGGGACATGTGTCGGTTTCAGAATTTAATTGTGGATCGGGCGAGGAACACTTTTTTATCCCACATCATGCGGTTTTTAAATATTCGGGTGACGTGCCCAAAATTCGGGTGGTTTTTAATGGCAGTTGCGTCACATCTACGGGCGTATCATTGAATCAGTGTCTTCACACTGGTCCCAAATTACAAAGGGACATAACGGACATTTTATTAAATTTTCGGAGACATAAAATTATTTTCATTTGTGACGTCAAACAAATGTTTCGGCAAACGGTAATAGACGAATCGGATCGGAAGTACCAACTTATATTATGGCGGGAGTCTCCTGATCAGCCTCTCCTCACATATGAGTTGTGTACTAACACTTACGGGTTGCGGTGTAGCCCGTACATTGCTAATCGAACAATCTTGGAGCTCGCCGAGCAAGAGCGTGAAAGCCTTCCTCGTGCGGCAGCGGTTTTAAGAACAGATGTGTACGTAGATGACATAATCACTGGTACGGATTCGGAATCTGATGCGTTGAGCCTTCAGCAAGAACTCATTACTTTAATGAAATCGGGTGGTTATGAGCTCCGTAAATGGATTTCAAATAGCTCAGCAATTCTACAAGGTTTACCTGATGATCATAAACAATTACCTCTCTTATTTGAAAATTCGGAAAATCCCCATACGGTTGCGGTTCTCGGCGTTTTGTATGATCCGGTTCGAGATGTCTTTTCTTATAAACTAAATCTTGGTGCATCGAGTTCGGACACTAAACGATCTATTTTATCTGTAGTTGCCCGGATATTTGACCCTAAGGGTTGGATTTGCCCAGTAGTGTATTGGGTTAAATGTTTACTGCAGCGTTTTTGGCTAAACAAGCTCGATTGGAATGATCCTTTACCTTCGGATTTGTTGCGTGAGTGGCAAGCGTTTCGGGAAGACTTGGTTAACCTTAAAAGGTTGGCTATTCCTCGATGTACTATGACTAAGCCTGCAAGCAGCTACTCATTACATGGGTTCTGTGATGCTTCGGAGTTAGGTTTTGCGGCAGTGGTTTATTTGCGATCAAGTAACCAAGACGGCTCGGTGTCGGTACACTTGCTCATGGCTAAGAGCAAGGTCGCCCCTCTCAGGACACGTCCCACCATTCCTAAATTGGAGTTGTGTGGAGCCGTGCTACTGGTTAAGCTTCTCAATCATGTGAGTCTTTGTCTTCAAAGATCCGTTGAATTTGAGGAGATAGTTGGATGGACCGACAGTATGATTCTTTATACGAGGCTAACAGAGTTTCACAAATTCAAAATTCTGCGTTTACTATCACCTGGCGACATGTACCTGGCAATTTGAATCCGGCAGACGTCGCTTCACGCGGGTCATCGGCTTCAACGTTACTTTCTCATCCATTGTGGTGGGAACCTGCCTGGCTTACTCAACATGAGTCCGCCTGGCCCTCTCGCGAGGTGGAGAGGCCTTCGGAACTGCCTGGTATTAGATGTTGTGCAGTTACTAAAACGGAATCGGATTCGGAATTTGAGTGGATTTTAGATAGATATAGTTCACTTGATAAATTAATATCGGCTACAGGTTGGATTCGGAGATTTATTCATAATTGTAAAAATAAAAATAATCGGATTTCAAAGCAATATTTAACGGTGACAGAAAGGAAAGAATCCTTACTTTGTTGGGTCAGTTTGATTCAAAAGAAACATTTCGGTTCGGAAATTGAAGCTCTAGGTAACGGCGAGCAGATCAGAGGCAATTTAAGGAGTCTTACTCCATTCGTAGACTCTCGTGGACTGTTGCGCGTTGGCGGTCGGCTCCAAAATGCGGAGATCGGATTAGAAGCAAAACATCCCTTGCTTCTGCCAAAATCGGGACATTTCGTAAAACTTTTAATTTTGGATTTGCATTTGAAAAATTGTCATGCGGGACCAAATGCTCTTACGGCTATATTACAACGGAATTTTTGGGTACTTTCAGCTAGGAGAGCTGTCAGGAATGTCACTTTTAAGTGCATTCAATGTTACAAATTGAAAGGCCTGACGACTCAGCCATTGATGGGTAATTTGCCTCGTGATCGCGTTACTTCGGCTAGACCTTTTCAAGGTATCGGTACGGATTTTGCTGGACCTTTCCAGGTCAAAACACATAAGTTACGGAATCCGAAAATCACCAAAGCATACTTATGCGTGTTCGTGTGTCTGGCCACAAAATCGGTTCACCTGGAGTTGGTTTCGGAACTATCTACTGAGGCTTTTATTGCCGCCTTGTCTCGGCTTGTGTCAAGGCGCGGCTTGCCCTCCCTTATTCGGTCGGACTGTGGCACTCATTATAAGGGTGCTGATAATTATTTAAGGGAAGTTTATCGTTTTTTGGAACAAAATCAAAATTATATCGGTCATAATATGTCCAAGCGCGGTATTACTTGGATTTTTGATCCTCCAGCTTGTCCATCATGGGGTGGTTTGTTTGAGGCTGCGGTTAAATCGGCGAAAACTCATTTAAAACGGTGCATAGGGGAAACAAAATTAACTTTTGAGGAACTTAGCACGGTTTTCTGCAAAATTGAGGCCGTACTGAACTCTAGACCTTTGTGTCCCATCTCCTCAAGCCCTCATGATCTGGAGGTATTGACCCCTGGTCATTTTCTTATCGGTCACCCGCTGGATGCTCTACCGGAGTATCCGTTGCAAGATGTGAAGGTGAATAGATTAAGTCGGTTTCAGCTGTTACAGCAAATTTCACAAAGTTTTTGGCATCGGTGGCACTTAGAATATCTTCACACTTTGCAACAGCGGGTCAAATGGACGGACTCCACCTCTCCTCCTAAGGAAGGTGATTTAGTTCTGCAGAAAGAGGACAACGTCCCTCCTCTTCAGTGGAATCGCGGTCGGATAATTAAACTCTACCCAGGATCGGATGGTGTGGTCAGATTAGCGGATATTCGGGTTGCAAATGGAGCAACGCTCAAGCGGGCAATAGGTAGGCTATCTAGACTGCCTTTAGACTAATTACAAAAAAAAATCGGTTGTACGTATATACTTGTATACTTATTTATTTTTAAGCAGCGGTTACTGCTTAGGCGGGAGAATGTTCGGTACCGACGAACACTTTAATAATTGTATGTGGGTAGGTTCTTATATTTGTATGTGGGTAGGTTCTTTTATTTTTGACAGTCTACTCAGTCGTTGGCAGCCTCTCGTCGGGTTATCTGCTCTTGTATTTCGGCGCGGTCTCGATATTCGCAATATTTGTATTTTCGGTTAAATATTACCAGCTGCTATTAGGCATTATATTTGTGTATACGATTATAAGTGGACATGTGATTTTGTGTGTGAGAACCTCAAGATTAAAACGGATTACTCAAGCATCGGGAGGGCCCTCCACGCCGAGCTTTGGACCTTGAACCTTCACGTGAGCAAAAACCTATATAATATTTATTTTATTAAATATATTTATCCAACAGTCATACTCTGTGTGTTGACCATAGACTATTGGAGTAGAGTGAGTGATAGGAGGAAGAGGGATGTGAATGAATTTGTGTAAGGCGTTCGAGACTCTTACGACCCTACAATAAACATTAGACACGTGTAAAAAATATGGTAAGCGCTGTCAATGGGGGTCCCACTAAAGACAACATCTATTTAAAAACAAAACATCATTAATTTCAATAGAATGTCTCAAGCTCATGAACTGAAGCTATTATGCTGTACTGTACTGAACTTTCATGTTTAGTATTGGGCTTTTACATTTTACCCCATACTCATTTAGATCCCGGTATTTTTTACCAATTCTATGTTTTCACAAAATATAACCTCCAAGCCCCCTCTCACCATTCCACTAACACCGTTGCAGGCTTCGCGTCCCTATCCATCAACTACCGCGGCTCTACCGGCACAGGACAAGCCTCGGTAGACTTCCTTCTGTCCAGAGTAGGCAGTGCCGACGTCACAGACTGCAAATACGCCACAGACCAAACTGTCAAAAAGTTCAACAACGATCCAAAGAGGTTATTCCTCTATGGCGGATCGCACGGGGGTTTCTTAGTCGCGCATCTGAGCGGCCAGTACCCTGAAGTTTATAAAGCGGTGGTAGCCAGGAATCCGGTTATAGATGTCGCGTCTATGTTCAGTACTAGTGATATACCGGATTGGTGAGTTTTTGCTGAGGATAATCTGTGTGCATGTTATTTTGTAGCGCTCGATGCTTCTGTGCCGTTTAATGGTTGCGCTGCAAATGCAACGCTTTAGCGGTTGATGTTTCTTCTTTGTGCATGTTCTTAGTTCAGGTTTAGTTGCTTTTTGGTATTTGTCCTGGCAAACTTTTATCTGCTGTAGCGATAAAAACAATCAATTATGGCAATATATTAATGGCGGGTGATTTTATTTGTTTCTGACTCGTAGTGTACAACATGTAGTTCAATTTAATATAATGTGGTTTCCACAGGCAGGCGTTCATCTTTTTTTGATTACTCTGTACTATAGTTTTGTCTAATAACGTATATTACTCAATAGGTAATGTTACACAGAAAAAATATTTTCTTTGTATTTTTAGATGAAGCATAAAACAAAATATAGGTTCTTCTTGTTAGTGTTTTACCGAGGCTTGGCCTAGCTGCAACTCATTTCTTATGATAATATATCTTCATATCTCATGGACGTTATTATAGTTTCGTTCACATGAAAAAACTCCTACTAAAATTTCCCACCCCTACAAAAGCAGTCCATAAAACCAGCCAATCAACTCCCTAGGATTCGCTACAATCAAACTAAACTACCGCGGCTCGCTCGGCCAAGGCGACGCGAGTATCCACTCTCTGATTGGCCACGCGGGGACCAATGACGTTCGAGACTGCCTTCTCGCTCTAACCACCGCTAAAGAAAGAGACGCGAGACTCGACGGACAAGTCTTCTTATACGGAGGCAGTTATGGCGGTTTCATTACCGCTCATTTGGCCGGGCAATACCCGGGGATGTTCAAAGCTGTGGCCATGAGGAATCCGCTTATAGACATCGCCACTAAAATCAATTATGCCGATAATCCTGATACGTGAGTATTGGTGTTTTTTTTTGACCCTGTGTTGGAATGAACATCTAAATCTTCACTTAAACAACTACAATTTAGGTAATTATTTCTGCCGGGATGTTCGTAACAAAAAGAAACGAGGAGGAGTTTGTATTTTCGTAAAAAAAACAATTGATTATAAGGTTCTTCCTGAACTAGAAAACTATGCCCAAGAAAGATCTTTTGAATGCTGTGGTATAGAGCTAACACAGCAAAAAATTATAATTATCTGTGTTTACAGGACACCAGACTCTGACGTAAATGTTTTCTTTGATTCAATAAACAAAATATTACATAATCTTACCATTAAATCCTGTAGAAAACTTGTAATTTTAGGTGACTTTAATATAGATACTATTAAATCAAATGAAAAATCCGATACATTTAAATCAATCCTCTTAAACTATAACATAATTTCTCACATAACAACTCCAACACGACAGGATGCATGCTTGGATCACATTGCTAGTAACCTCACAGATGCTACTGCTCTTGTTCTTGAGCTTGGATTATCAGACCATAACACTGGTCAAATATTAAATATTCCCCAAGATACCAGTGAACCAATAAGATGTATTTACACATATAAGCGCGATTTTAGCAACGATAACATAAGAAAGTTTCGTGAATGCATTGGTAGTTTATCTTGGAGCGATTGTATGGACACAGAAAATGCTAATGACGCCTTTGATAATTTTCATTCAATGTACTCATTATTGTATAATCTTTGCTTTCCAAGGTTTAGAGTCAGAGTTCAGAAAAACAAACAAAGTAAGGCATGGATCAGTAAAGGCTTAAAGATTTCTTGTGTAACAAAAAGCCGACTTAGGTCTAAATATTATAAAAATAAAACATTTAAAAATAAACTAAAGTTCAAAAGGTATTCAGCAATTTTAAAAAAATGTATTGATGTGTCTCAAAAAAGAATAAATACCGCACTTATATCTGAAGCAAAAAACAAATGCAAAAAGTCTTGGGACATTATAAATGAATATACAAATGGTAAAAAAACAGTTAACAATACAATTAAAGCTATAAAATTAGAAAATGAATGAATAAGTGATCCAAGTAGAATATCAGAATGCTTTAATATTTTTTTCATAGATAGTGTAAATTCTGATATAATAGATAAAAATGAAGAAAAGGTACAAAACCAATTAAAACCTGTAAACAGTAGTATGTTTTTACATCCTACATCCCCGGATGAAGTGTATAAAACCATATTCCAACTTCAAAATACAAATTCTGTTGGTCCTGATGAGCTTTCTACAAAAATTTTAAAATGTAGTGCTGATATAATAGCTCCAGTTATCTCTCATCTGGTTAACGTGTCATTTGAGCAAGGAATATTTCCAAGTAAACTTAAACTATATATGATAAAAGCACTTCATAAACAAGGCGATAAAACATGCATGGGTAAATACAGACCTGTGGCGCTTCTCCCAGTAATATCTAAGATTTTTGAAAAAATATTTAAGAAAAGGCTTATTGCTTTCATTGATAAATTTAAAATCATAGCCGATGAACAATTTGGTTTTCAAAAAAAGAAATCCACCTCATTGGCTGTTTACAATCTTATAAAAGATGTTTCTCAGCTAATTGATGTTCGTGAACCAGCTATCGTAATGTTCTTTGATATGTCAAAAGCATTCGACTTTGTGGACCATAAAACGCTTTTATATAAATGTAATAACTATGGCATCAGAGGACCTGCTCTAGATTGGATACAGAGCTATCTGCAGAATAGACAGCAGTTTGTTCGGATTGATAGCATAGTCAATGATGAAATAGTATTATTTGATTCTTCGACTAGGGAAAATACATTTGGAGTACCTCAAGGAAGTGTTCTAGGGCCAATACTATTCCTTCTGTACATTAATGATCTACCAGATGTATCAAATTATAGGACAATATTATTTGCAGATGACATATCTATTTTAATTTCAACAAATAAAGAGAGATTAGAGTCTGAGATTAATTTAACTATTGAATCAGTTGTTGGTTGGCTTCAGTCGAACAATCTTAAAGTTAACCTAGATAAAACTACTTATGTACAATTTTATAATTATAATAATAAAAAAGCTAAAATTACAATAAAACATAAAAATATAATAATAAAAGAGTCTGAATCAATCAAATTTCTTGGTGTAACAATTGATAGACACTGCAATTGGAAATCCCATATTGATATTGTATGTAAGAAGTTAAATAGATTTGTATATGCTCTCTACAGGTTAAGCAAAATATCCGGACAAAAAGTTGCATTGGCAGCATATCACGGCTATGTACTTTCTGTACTAAGATATGGTTTGTTAATTTGGGGAAATTCCACAGATTTCAATAAGGCATTTATAGTGCAGAAAAAATGCTTGAGGGCAATATATGGCAAAAAACAAACAGACTCATGTAAGCCACTGTTCAAAAAATCAAAAATAATGACACTTGTTTGTATGTACATACTAGAGGTTGGCATACATGTCAAAAGTAACCCAAACCTTTATACAAAAGTAGGTAATGTTGTAAATTTTAACACCAGGAACCAAGAACGACTTGTGTTACCTAAAAATAAAAGTGCATTATACAGCAAAAACTGTCATATCATGACCATAAAGATTTATAATCGTATTCCAAACGATATAAAGCAGTTGCCACTCAATCATTTTAAGCAAAAACTAAAACAGTGGTTGACTGAAAAAATGTTTTATGCAATTAAAGATTTTTTTGATAATAGTTATTAACTAATATTAAGGGCGGCTTGCGTGACTTCCTATTTAAAGATATTTTAATTTTAGTTAGCTAAACGCATTTATCTCAATAAACGTATTTATACTAAACACAATTTGTATTGTCTTGCATGGCTCATTTGAAGTTGTAATTTAGCTAAACGCATGGAAGTAATAATACAACAGGAATGCGCACTGCACCAAAAAAACGAGCCGACAGAGATAGTCAGCACGGAGCCCTCCATCTCTTTCTATTTTTGGTGACCATAATTTTAGGTAATTCATGAGACATCACTTCTAATCTATCATGTCGCGAATAGGTGTCGATGGTCTCAAAGTCACCTATTATTCGAATAATTCGATTGCAATGTAGGTACGAATGTATTTTGGTGATATGACAATTGAGTAAACAAATGGGGTGAAGGTAAAATTTGTATAGATGTGTTGTTGCAGCGCAAACTGCAATGTAATATTGATATGTTTTTTTTTCCATATCAATTAGATATTCCCAAGGTTTGAACTAGCAACAACAATCTGTCTTTTTACCAAATTGTACTAAGATTGACTGGTTTTAATTAGAGAGTTAGGATTGACGTAAATAATAAGATGAGTGAAATCAAACAACACACATTTTTATAATAAGTATAATACAATGTATTTATTGGATCTTTTTTATTGACACGTTACTATTCTATTCTATTCTATTTTCTGTGGGGTAAGTAGGTACCTTATTAAATTAAATTAAATCTGTCCTTCAATACGCTCCACAAGGTATAGTTTCAACCAAAGAGAATAAAAATGTTCAATATCACTTCTGTCAATCTAAAGTGTACCAAAAAATCAACAGCTCATAACTCTTTACCAGCCTTATAAGATAACAGCCACAATAATACCTAATGATACTTAGGTATAAAATAAAACAAAAATTTGAATGAAACAGGTCCTAATTAATGGAAAGTGATTCAAAAGTACAGATGAATGGTCACCCTAACCATAACGTCTCTCACAACAGTATAAACGTCATCCGTCATCTTGACAACTTCAGTTTTGTCGTAAAGTATTTAGAAAAACTACCAATATTTTTTATGAAATTATTATTCATACAAATACCAAATATTTCATTAAAATAACATCTTTATAATGGTTTATTATAAATTTGTTCTTGAAAATGATATGATATACAGTAGTCTATGAGTTAATTCAATATTTTTTTTGGCATAGCTCTCTTCGTACAAAATCTACTAAAGTTTACACAAGTAAATCCTGGCAATTGTTAGAAAGAGAGGAAGGGCTCTGTGGTAACCCTCTCTATCGGCTCGCGGCCTCTTTCACTTCAAATATAAATCTTAAGGTGAATTCGTTAGGTCTATTTTTGTTTGCATCATTTTGGTGAGTGCGCATTCCTGTTGTAGTATTACTTCCATGGCTAAACGTATTTAGCATGTGTTACGTTTCATTCTATGCATATTTTCATCTAAACTTTGAAGTTTTTAAATGTTTACGGCTAGAAAAATGCGTGAACAGAAACAAATGCCGTCAAAATTTTACTGACACTGTCACTAAGTGACACTTGACACTACACAAACAATAACAATGCCAAGATCTGTACAACATAAGAATTGAATTGATTTCTCCCTCTTCTGCAACTCCTCTGTCCTCTCCATATCCCCTCTAGTTCTGTTCTCCTATGAAAGCGTTGCGTTAGCATACCTACGGATGTTGGAATTTCATTTCAGTTTGTGATAAAACTCAAAGTAAGTATGAGTGAAAAAGTGGCTCACCAATATCAAGCAATACCATGAATGAAGGAAAACATCGCGAGGAAACCTACATATCTAGATTAAGCACATCTTGATATGTAAACACACCAACCCTCAGTGGACCAGCGTGGTGGGAAATGGTCCAAGCTTAGGAATTGTAATGGTACTAGGTATAGGTACGACATGCTTCATTGCCGCCGTTTTTGACAGATACAATGCCACTAAACGTATTTAGCGGCGCTAAACAGCCAATTTTGGTTATTTAACTTTGACACTTCGATAAACGTATTTAAGAACAAAAATTTTGCTATGCAAGACGTTAATTGCATTTAACAACTTAAATGTGTTTATTTTACCCTTAAACACAATTATCATACGTTACGCAAGCCGCCCTAAGTGTTATTAAATTGTATTATTAATTAGTAGAAATGAGAATGAAATTAAATTATATAAATTGTATTTTAAGCTTTTATAAATAGACATAAAGTATTATAAATTATTATTGTTGTTGACTTAATAGCATATTAAATCAATATAAATAAATTGCATGAATTAAAATTGTACCTATAATTACATTAAAATTGTATTTCACATACCGTCTGCTCGGTGAAACATGATTGTCTCTATAAACTGTACTTTAAGAACTACTGTATACCTTGTTTCTGGTGAATAAATGAATTCTATTCTATTCTATTCTATAATGAAGGGGTGCTAGTAGCAATGAAATCCGAATGGGTTGGTCTATTGAAATGCCCTTTTATTTTTAACGATTTAAGACTTGGACGAGTGTGGACATCTATGATTTCAAAATGTATAAATGTGAAGGTACAATTAAATAGATATCTAATATACGATACAACTATAAGACAAAACTATAAATCATACCTCAAATAGTTTAGTTATTTTAGGGTAGGCAGTAATCTAGCTTGATAATTTGTGCTTCAAAACGCTGCTTGCTTCTTACACGCAATAAATTGTATTGGCTTTTACTAACTAACATAGTACAAAATTAAATGATAGCTAGTCTTCTGATTATATAGTTTTATTCTTTACATTACTTTTAAATTCCAGTGTTAAAATCAAAATTACTATTTTTTTATTTAACAAACCCTAACCTAATGCTGACAACCTAACCCTCAACCCGCAGGTGTGCAGAAGAAGCCGGCTTCCCGTTTACAGAGAAAGGCCCAGTATCGGAGGACCAGCTCCTGGCCATGAGACGGTGCTCGCCCATAGTGCACGTGCATAAGGTTAACTATAGCATTGTATTAGTTTAATGTACTATACCGATGTGTTTTTCTTCAACATGATGTTCAACAAATTATTGATTGTCTGGACAGATTTGACGCTTCTATACCTTATTTCACGGGGAAAGACATCTGATACAAACAATAACTAACCTTATTAGAATGTAATAAGGGTCCTGTCAGATGTCTTTCCTCGTGAAAAAAGGTATAGCGATAAGACCGCCCTTTTGAATATGCGAAATTTAGGTTTTTGTGCAAATAAAGTTTATTATATTGTATATAGAGAGTAAGAGCCCACAAAATGTAATAATGTGCTCTACTACTACCAATACTACCTATCTTACCAGCAACATTTTACTGTAATTTAATAAATAAAGTACCTACATTTTTCATTCAGGTTAAGGCTCCTACCGCGCTGATGTTGGGTTCGGTGGACAAGCGGGTGCCGTTCTACCAGGGCTTGGAGTACTACAGGAGGTTGAAGGCAAACGGCGTGGAGACTAGGTGAGCATGGATTATATTAGTAAGAAAATCGGTATTTGTAAGCGGTGTGGGTAACAAAGAAGCGAATCGTGCTTCCATTTTGTACGTCTAGTTCAGGTTTGATAGTTGGTCGAAATAGTTTCGACCCGTTAGAAAAGTTCCGTTTCCTAGCGCCTCAAGCGGAAACTATCGTGAAACTTTTTACAGATAATGTATGCAGATGACAGAAAAAAACCTAAAAAAAATCTTTTCCGTGTTTTGCAAAACCCGTACTTCTCAGAATTCCTGTTATTATTGGCGCAGCTTTCCTGTCTTCACTCTATTACACAGCGAAGATTTCCAACATCGCTCGTAACAATATTAGCAAGCAGAAGTACCTGTACCTCACTAGACACAGTCTATCCGGTGACATGAGCCCCCTAGTACCTACTTATTTGAAACTAATTTGTACAATTTTATTTCAGATTGTACATGTACGAAGACAACCACTCGCTGAGGACTCTGCCAGTGGAAGTGGACAATTTGATCAACGGCGCGAACTGGTTCGTCACGCACCTCGACTCATAGACAACGCTCTACGTTTTTATTTCTGACAGCTGTCAAAATTAGGTCGTTTTCGGCTGAATTTATGATTTTATTTTTGTATGATAGGAATATCTCATTTCTATTTAATTTTGTGCCAAGATATTGTACTATCCAGCAGTTTAATTAGAATATTATGCAGAATAATTAATACAATAGGTATACTTACTGATGACAAACTACCCAATAATTTAAGTATATTTGACTATTTGTCGTAAAGGAAAAACCATGTAGCGTTTATAATATTACTTATATGTTTAAGTAATGTATACTGGTGTATATTTTTACAAAATCTACTACAAGAATGTTTATAACACCTTGCCATTGATCTTAAAATGTTAATTGAGTAAATAATTATATTTTTTACACTGCCCTTTTGTATTGGTAGTTAAGTATAATAATATGTATAGCTATAATAAACGACTGATACATGATTGCTTATTTTATTGGCTGGCAGTAAAGATAATGCTTAGGTGGCAATAAAACAATACATTTACACGGGGACTGATGGCACTAATGAGTACACGATTGATAGGGGTGGGTTATTTGACCCCTCTAGTGATGTGCTATCGATAAAACCTTCCATATTTTGTATTTTATTTTTATTTTATTTTATTTTACATTTAAGGAAAACTTACAGCTATTAATAGTTGGATAGCAATTAAAATGTATAGCTAAAAGCCAATTATCAGTTTTCACTGATACAAAACTTAATAATAAAGAGCACAAGATTGTACACTCATACTTAATTATGCTAACAATAACTTAACTTGATTCTGTTATTAGACTGAAATTGTAATTTAGTACACTATATAAATTTTAACTAATTAACTTAATTAATCAACAGTTAATATAGTGGTAGGTTGTACCTTACAATATTAAAAACAAGTCTAAATGTATACTTACCTACTAAACTAGAACTTATACATAAAACAATTTATACAAAGCAACATGACACAAACAAAACATCATGGTTTAAAGATAAGATAGCACTACTACTGCCGCTACGCCAAAGACGATACGAATTTGCGTATATAAGTGGCTTTAACCGTTTCTAAACTACTGCCAAATATATCGACCTCGTTTGAGTTGCAGAGACTGTTAATTGCATTACTTGTTCGTATAGAAAAGAAGTTTTGCCGGAAGTTAGTGCTGCAAGCGGGTATGTGGAGGGTTTTGAATTTTCTGGATGGTCTGGTTGGGACATTAAAGTTTACCATCTGAAGCAGCTCCGGACAATCTACGTAGCCTCTAATTATTTTAAAAAAGAAAATGACATCGGCTACTGTCCTACGGAGTTTAAGAGGAAGGAGATGGAGGCGTTCACAGCGGTGTTCGTAGTCGGTGTAGGGAATCTTAAATTTAAATCCGATGTAGCGTGTGAACTTCCTCTGTATTTTCTCCAGCCTATTAATATAAACCTCGTATTGAGGGTTCCAAATCTGACTGGCATATTCAAGATGACTTCGAACATACGCGCAGTACAGCAGCTTTACAGTCTTCATTGATTTGAAAGGCTTAGAGGCTCGCATGATAAAGCCAAGAGATTTGGACGCTTTACTAACAATATTGTCAATATGCTGGTCAAATAGCAATTTGCTATCATAGGTGACACCTAGATCACGCGATGAGAGCGCCCTTGCTAGGTTATGACCCTTGATTGTGTAAGAAGCTTCGAACAAATGTCTCTTTCTAGAAAAGGTAACACAGTAGCACTTGGCGACATTTAGGTCTAACTTGTTACTCGCACAATAGTGGTCAAGTCTACAGATATCCTCTTGGAGACGTAAGGCATCAGCAGCATTGTTGACGACCGCAAATACTTTCATGTCGTCTGCAAAAAGTAAGTGGGAGGAATTTTTAAAACAGGAGTCAATGTCGCCGATGAAAACAATAAACAGCAATGGACCTAACAGAGAACCCTGTGGTACTCCAGAAGGGATGTTTCTCCAAGCAGAAGTGTAACCATTAAGTACTACCGCCTGAGACCTATTGCTAACATAGGATGTAAACCATCTGAATAAATTACCTCTAATGCCAGCAAGATGAAGCTTGTTCAGGAGTAAACAATGGTCTATTCGGTCGAACGCTTTGCTGTAATCCGTGTATACTGCGTCGACTTGATCACCATTATTCAGCTTACTTGTAACAAAGTCACTAAAAATTAAAAGGTTGGAGACCGTGGATCTTTGTTTTAGAAAACCGTGTTGGGCTGGACTAAAGGTATGCTTCAGAGCGCTGTAGAGCTGCGTGTAGATAATGCGCTCAAGTATCTTAGACAGTAGACATAGTTTGGATATAGGCCTGTAGTGCTCGACGCAGTCTTTGGAGCCCTTTTTATGTACTGGTGAAATAAAGGCGACTTTCCAGCGGGACGGCATAATACCTTCATTAATACAGCGTTGAAAAAGTAATGCGACCGGTACACTTAACTCTGATGCACAGTTTACTAAGAAAACGGCTGGTATGGTATCAGGACCTGCTGATTTGGTCAGGTCTAATGACCGCAGTAGTCTCTCAACCTCAGATTCAATGATTTCAACTGAGCCAATGTCACAATTTGAGTTAGAAGGGGCTATATTATTCAAAAAATTCTGTTTAGCAATGCTAGAATTACAGTGGTCCAAAAAAGTTGACTGAAAGTAAGATGAAAAAAGTTCACTAATACCCTGGCCAGTGTCAGAGGTTACTCCAGCAAGAGTATTATGTCATTAAGTCACTGTTTCATCTTAGTTAAAATTAAGTGCCTAAATTAGAAAAATGTGAAAACCTGTTATTCGCTTGAAATGTCATATAACCCCCATGTAACATAAACTTGTATTTTGCTGGTTGGTTTTCCAAATATAAATAAATAAATAAAAAAAAAAAGAGACATGCAAGAGGGAAAAGTACTATTATTATTTTTACTTTTTAAGTACGACCAGAATGCCTTAGGGTTAGTTTTGATAGAATTTTCAATGTTAGAAATATAGGCTGAGAAACAATGTCGCTCGGTTTTATTAACTCGGTCTCTCAGAAGGCGAAACGATGATTCATCTGATAAATTATTGTAGTTTTTAAACTTTTTCAAGTATTTGTACTTTTCTCTAATCATCTTTATGAGGGAGCTGTTGTACCATGGCGGGTACTTTAACCTAGACTGACTATGGGTAGGAATGTAGATATCTCTTAAATCAAAAATAAGTTTATAGAACACTTCAACCGCGTTATTCAAATCAGGTGCGCTCAACAGCATGGTCCAGTCTGTCTTACTCATAATTTTCTTTATTTCCGAATAATCCCCCCGGTTGTACGAATACCGTTTATGCGGAACACTAGCTAACGGTTTAAAGTTGCCGAATGATGCATTGATATTTAGAGCCTTATGGTGGGGATCCTCGGGCACCAGCGGGTCCAAACAGGCCTGCACCGACACCGTACGGGTGCACAAGACCAGATCTAAAATACGGCCATGCGCGTTACGGATATCACAGTACTGCTGTAGGTTGCAAGTATTAATAGCATCTATGAAATCTACCATATAATCAGCACATAAATTACTCGGTATAAAACCATCATGCGAAGGGGACCACGTTATGGAACTCATGTTGAAGTCGCCTACAACCAAAAAAATATCAGTTTCGTTATCACTAATAACATCTGATAATTTCGTGAGATAGTTATGTAACTGCGCTGAGAAAGATAAGTCTTTTTTGTCGGAGCATAGGTACAGCAGACAGAGTTGGATATTAGGTGAACCACCGCGCGGCCGTGTGTCGGGGGAGCGAATCGTCACCCATATATCTTCGGCTGAGGACTGATATTCCACCCGCCGAGATGCGTGGAGCTCACTCTTAGCTGCGATCATGACCCCCCCGCCCCTGGGGACTTTAGTAACGGTATTAGGACTGATTCGGAAGTAACTAACTTTAAGATCTTCATTGACTGAATTTATACAGGGTGTTGCAAAAGTAGTAGGTATAGTAAGCCGAAAGAGGGTGACTTCTACACTAAAACTTTTAAAAATTCTTGTTTATCAAAGTTAAAGTTAATGAAAATACTTCCAGGTCCCATAGTAAACAGTATCGCGACCAAGAAAGTTTCTATGTTGTACAGAATTACACCTTAGTCAGAAGGCTCCTGTACCGACCGTAGTTAGTATGTACAAGTACAACACTATCAAACAGCACACCTGTCTTGTAACATATGTTTTGTAGTAATTGCACCGACTACACACAAGTGGTAAGGGTTCGGAGCAAGGGGTTGCAAGCGCCGAATTAAGACTAATTTCAGTGCCCATTCACTTAAACACTGAAGGCAGTTAGAGACAGGTGCGTTATTGCCTTTGAGTTTGAACGGACAATATGGGAATGATGGCGTTCACGGTTGCACCTATGTAAGTATAACTGTGAAGAGGGTTGTTATAAGTTTGAAACATGTAACTAGGTAATAGTAGGTAAGCACATAAATACCTGTGTGTATAAGTGTACCTACGTGGATACTTAATACCCTTATTCAAGCAAAAAGCTCTAAATGCGTTTTGCTTAAAAATTTACTACCTAGCTTGAATGTTTAAAAGACAAAAGTATCAAAAATTAGTCCAACAAGCTTCCATGCTGTTTGTACATCACTTAAGTATTTTAAACAGTATTGACACCTTTTACCTACTTAGGTACTTACCAAAACCGATCAGGTACCTGAAGCAATCATAAGCCAAATGCACGCAGCACCAGTAATCACATCGTTCCAGAATTCACCAGCAATTCATTCCACCCTCGATCGAGAGTCGTTGCGTTTGTTCATTGTTCCCCCCCCGCAATAAACCGTGCGCAGTCGCCCGCGACGTACCAGCCACCGACAGAGGGAATTATTTAAACATATATTAAACAAAATGCATTTTTGTAGGGGATGCATGCGATAGTAACCCGCTTTCAGTTGATCGGTTCCTTACCGTACCTACACGCCGGTCATACATAAAGGTTCGATAGGAAGTTGGTAAGGAAGGATAATCTAGGCAGGTGCATTTCAAATGTTTTTATTCATCGTATAGATATAAAATTTTCTGATAAACGTCAATTTTACAAACTACTCTCCCGGTTATAGAATCTAATTTGAGAGTTAGTACTTAGGTATGTAGATATTTATAACAGCTTAAGCTGCTTATCTGTCCTATAGATTTAGGCGGAAATCGAACGCAAATTCTACGCGTCAAATAAATCCCATTTAATCAGGGCAACGAAGCACAAAGGCCAAATTCACCAGAATTAATGACTAAAGGTCATTGTGACCGAAAGTTCAACGTACCATTGTCAGCCACCCTGAAATATAACATTTGGATACTTAGCTACTACAGTACACATAGGATACTGCAGTAGGTAGTAGGTAGTAGCTCCAAGGTTCTGATTCATATACCTAGTTAGTTACTTATATCCACCTATTAAATTGTTGCAAGTATTTAATGTAGAATATAGGTGGGTGTATTGATTTCCCTTGGCTACATAACTACATAAGTACCTCTCTACATTAATTTCTATGTCAAAAGTAAATCCACGTCACCGAAAAAGCTATCCACTTTTCCGCACGCCGCCGCCGCATGTCGCTATTGACTCTGTTATTGTGCAAACACCCACCACAAGGGGTACAATAACAACTCACCACTCCGCTGAAGTAGACTAGTCACGGAGGGGTTGTTTACTTATTCACCTCGCCACTGCCGTGCCGCTTAGAACAGGCATAAATTTGTAGTAGTTATACGTTTATGTGTCGGGGAATTTAACGCATAGCCTGGCTTTTGTGCAAACTTAAACACGTGCATACCAAATAACAAAACGTTAAAATGTACGGAATATCAAGATCAAGTCATAACTATGACACTATAGTTTAAAATTTAAGTGACTTCCCCAAAAATATTTCAAAAAATAACGGCCGGTCACGCTTGGCGATCGCGCGAAACAAAAGCTGCGTAACAGCGCGCCACCGCCACCTGGCTGCATCTTGCCGTGACGGCGCCCGCACGCGTCTTCACTACACCGCTGATAAGGACTCCTTGCGATAACCGTGACTAATTGTCCGAAGCTATCGGCGATGCGGGCGGGCGGAAGAATATCGATCGTGTGGAACACAGGTGCCGGCGGCGGCGGCGGCGGCGGGCGCACCTGCCCCGCGCACTCACGCAGCGACCGCCGGCGAGCGCCCGCCTGACCCCGGCTACGTCACCACGATCGATCGTCCGGCATCTTGGGTGACACCACCACTGGTCACCACTTCAGCTCAGCTAAAAAAATTGACCAGCCGCATAAGTGCCAATATTGAATTTTGGGAAAGTTGCTAAAAGTTTGAAAAACTTTGAAGACTGTTTGGACTCGTGGGATAATATTGTGGTGTGTTAAATGTGAAGAATGACGCGGCGGGACGGAGCCAGCGTGGTGTTGAGTTACCAAGTGCTTTGTGATTGAGAGCCTTGATTGGGCAGTTTAACAGTGACCGTGAGGATCGATGGTGGTACTCCGCGCTGAGTCACCAGTGAGTCATCGTCGTGGACTAACAGTGTGGTGACATCGCGTGGCGGTGGTGGCATGTAACAGGATGCATATCACGTCGGGTCTGTCTCCGGCGCGGGGGGAGATGCTGGGCGCGACAGGAGCTGAGCTCTATGGAGCGGGGGGAGACATGTGCGAGGCCTACTTCGCCGTCGACCACACCGTGCCCGAATCATCTCACACGGTGGAGATCGAATACGTGTACGAGCAACCCGAGACCGTGACGCAAATCGAACCAATCATCGAGTCACCAAAGCCGAAGCGGCCGAAGATTCCGCAGCCAGAGAAAGTCGAGGAGGAAACGGACCTGACGAACCTGACATGGCTGCAGAACATAACGAACATAATGGCGCTGCCTCAGTTCCCGATCCCGCCGGTCTCACCCACACCGCCGAAGCACCCTCAGAACACGCGGCTACAGAAGTTCAACCTGACGATCGCGAAGTGCCAGAAGGACTTCACGGAGCGCGCGGAGGAGTACAGAACCAACGCGGCGCTGAAGCCGCCCTACTCGTACAGCACGCTCATCTGCATGGCCATGCGCTGCAACGACGGCAAGATGACGCTCGCCGCCATCTACAGCTGGATCCGGGACAACTTCAAGTACTACCGCCAAGCCGAGCCCTCGTGGCAGGTCAGTATTGAGCATGCTTTTATTGCACAATGTTATTGCAAAAGTGTGTAATGATTTAGAATAGGTTGGAAATAAGGCATATAAAGAGCGCTAGGCTAGCTTCCTGGGTAGCCTAAATGCTAAAAATATTTTCTACCAGTCAACCTACAGGAGATATTCTTAATAATAATGTAGGTCCCTTTCATTCTTCAGTCACCGTCACTAAACGTTTATCGCCAATTATCCAATTTTATTCAGTACAAATGAATATTTTTATTTATTTCTATCCGTCGTGAGAACACTCGACAGTCGGTCGGTAGCGAGGGGGGCAATGCTAAATTAATAAACGTGAAATCTGTCGATTAGATTGCGCGCTCGTTGGCAAACATTGTCGGATTATTGAAAGGGGTCAGATTATTGGATAGTTTAGATTACAAATCCGCGTGTTATCTCCTTAATTTGTGACACTATTGAAATGTTAGTAGCAGTTCTTTTTTTTAAAAGTCGCTAATTTTTATTAGTTTAACAATCAGGCATGTTAAAAACCCATTTATTAATTAAAATACATTTTTATTAGTAAGTACTTAACTAGTTAAGTACCTAAATTGTTGTTAGCATTACGATTTGTGTCAGTATCAGTAGTCTCTAAAGCAGTTTTCATAATTTATGATTTACTTAATTATATTTTTCATTATTTAAGTATAAGGTAAGTATATAAGTAAGTAACCACCGAACCCTCTCCTTCCAGAACTCGATCCGCCACAACCTGTCCCTCAACAAGGTATTCGTCAAAGTGGCTCGCTCGAAGCAGGAGCCGGGCAAAGGGGGCTTCTGGAAGCTGGACCTGGCCCACCTCGAGGGCACGCGCCGCATCGCCAACCGACCGCACAAGAAGAAGAAGACACCACCCAAGGTCAGGGAGGAAGTGACGGCCGTCGCGAACATTCCAGAAATGGTACAAGTGGTTCCAGTAGACAGCATCGAACCAGTGCAGATCCACCTACCAGAGTTCAATCTTGGCGTCATGCAGTCACTGCCTGATATATCGCTGGATGGCAATATCGGGGCTAATGTGATAGTGGAGCCGGCTGTCCCGCCGCCGCTGATCCCCGAGGACGACATCACGTCTCTGCTGCTGAACCCCACGGACTGGGATGACTTGCAGCTGGATATGCTGGATAACTATCTAGACTCGTGTTTCAAGTAAGTTGGAGTTTTCTAGTTTTTGTATTGATCTGTTTTGGGTTTAGGTGTAGAATTATGAAATAACTGATTGGTCTGTTTATAGTGAATTTGACGAAATGGATAGTATCATCGAAAGTAACCATTGAGGTTATGGGGAGGCCTATGTCCAACAGTGGCAGCAGTATAGAAACCGTCTTTATGGTGTAGTGGTAGACAGTAGACGCTCTGCTTCTACCATATCCTGCCCAAGAACAATAATTAATTATGGCCGAAGATGATAACTACATTGTGTTTAAAGGGTACCTACCTATACTTACTTGGCATTAAAGCACTGTGATGAAGGTTAAAGAGATAGAATCCTAGCACCGCCGTAGTCGTCAGGATATCATTAAACATTTAAGTACCTAAAATAACTAGAATTTTATTGTATAATTCTTACTTATGGCAAAGTCGATGAAACTACCATCGTCGTGCTGAATATCTAAGCAGTAAATTTAATTTTATGAAGTAGAATCTAGTCACTATGAACTTCTTGGCAATATGCGAAAGAACTATTGAGTTGTATTTTTATACTTACATTACTGTATTTAATTACATTTATATACTTATAAGTGAAGTGATTCATTGCACAAACTATGTAGGATATTGAGCTTATTATATTAATTAAGTATCTTCTACAAGTAGGTATACTTTTCTACACTTATACTTTGCATAACTAATATCCAAGTGTTTGGCACAAATGATTTTAACTTGAAGTACTTACAGAGTTACTATTATATTTTTATGTATTGCTCAAGCAAAGCTCACTTATTTTTTAAGCATAAACTGTTTCTTATACAAAAAAAGTATTAAATATACAAAATTGGTCAGTATTACGTACATTACCTAGGTATTTCTGATGAAGCACCAATAAAACTTACATTAGGTACTTAGTTAAGTGACTTTTAAGTCTAGTTAAACTACGTGCTGGATTTGTAGTCAGTACTGTGTATTTAATAAAAAAATAAAGAGTACGAGAGCGATATATATTCAATATAAAATAATATTTTGAATTGAGTAGGCCTCCCTACATGCCATGGAACCTCGTCATCCCAATCTAGGTACTATTCTACATTTCTACCTGTACTAACTACAAGTCTGCACTTTGTTGATAACGAAATGACACAAATTTACCGCCCAGTATTACGATTTGTACAATAAAAATGAATTAGATTAAGGTGAACTAAAAATCTATATTAAATGAGTGGCAATATTTATTTAATATAAGTATTATGGAAGTCTAATATCAGATAATCCGTCCAGTATTATTAAGCAAAGCAGTAACTACTAGTGGGTATTGTACGTCGTGACTATACAGGTGTTGCAATAGTGGAACGATAAAAAGTAAAACAGTGGAACTACTCGCGAATTTTTAAAAGTAGTAGAATGAAAGTTGCCTAGAATAACCCCATGAATCACCCCTTTTCGGCTTACTCTGTAAACCATTTTGTTAACACCCTGTCGATAATCAGATGTATCTACTGATACGTAGATGTATATGTTTATACTTAGATATACACGTATTTGTGAAAATAATTTATATCCACTCTGCTCAAGCGATTGAGAACGATTGATGCTACTTTTAACCGACTTCAAAAAAAGAGGAGGTTCTCAATTCGTCGGGTTTTTTACTAATATATTTTCTTCAATATTATTTGTATCGAATATGAATCAATGCAATAAAATGTAATTTTTGTAAAGATGAATATGAAGATAATTATGTGTGCTATTATTTGTAAACTAGAACATTACACACTGCTCATTGGCCTGTGAATCCGAATTGGTCAAAATTATTGCTCAGCACAAATGATTCCATTTAATATATAAAAGTTATTTAGCATAATATATATTTACACAAAAATATTTATAATAAGGTAATGCACTGTTTTGTGAAGGTAAATTAATTGGCAAATGCATTTAAATATACTTAACGTAAAATAATGTGCTAATAATAGTAAAATGTGTCCGTCCACACGTGTCTTTATTTAAATATTAGATATTTATCATAGTATTTATATATCTCATGTAAGTAAATAAACTAGTCATTTTATTGCTTACATATAAAAAATATGTAGGTACTTATAAACTTACCTAGTCTAAAAAGTAGGCAAGAAATGTAAAATTCAAGGTATAATAGATAAAATTTTATAATGATTTGATTTTTAATATTAAATGGGGGCTTAGTATAATTTTTCGATATCGTTCGCCTAAACTTCTGCCTTCTGGCGCCTCACGAGGTAATGCATGTTTTGCCCGCTAGGTGCCGACACTTTATATAGCTCCATACGACAAAACTCGCACTGGCTCCCAGTCCATATATTTATTAATATAATCAGTATTAAACTGTATTGTATATAAATATAATAAAATTGTAAGAGGTTTAAAAATACCTGTGAGTAGATAGATACTACTGTGTGATAGCTGAGCATAAGTATTATTAATATATTTTATTATCTGTGCAATTTCTTTTTAATGCTTACTTTATTGTGTCGGTTTTTACCAATGTAAGTTTTGCTTCTTGGTAAAGTTAAATTGTTTAGTTAAACTCAGATAATTAGAATAATTGTCTAGATTCTTTAGTGTCATGACTACTCATGACTTTAATGGTTGTTAAAGTTAAGCTCAAAGTTTGCAATACCTACTAATTAATATTTCATGTTTAGAAGTGTCCTTATAATTACTATCATTAATATCAATAATAAAGTGTTAACAGTAATTTGTACTAATTCGTCTTTTCTTTCAATCAATATAAATACTAAGAATCCCGAATTCCTTTATTAATAGAATGGCGGTACTTAATATAGATTTAAATAATAAAACTATCAAAAACAGATATCACATTTAATTTACTCACTAAATTAATAAATTTTGGTACCATAGCACTTAATTTAAACAGTCTTTTAATATAATTTGACTAGATTAAGACTTAGTTCAACAAACACATAAGAAACATATATTCTAGTAGCTTATTGCGATTTCTACAGAATATCTCATAGCCTATAGTATCTTCAAAGAACAAATTCGCCATCATAGCTATAACAGCATTAATATTACCACCAGGTAGAGTCGGTAACACCGATCCATCAACAACATACAACTTCTTAACTCCAATCACTTGAAAAGACAGATTAACAACAGACTTTTTGTCACGTGGCAACCCCATAGAACATGTTCCTACAGGGTGGTAGCTAGTGAGAGTCAAATGTTTTATGTAACACTTAAAATAGGCATCACTAAACAATTTATACTTGTGACACCCTGGAAAATGATTTGGGTTTAACACAGCTCCAATATCACTCATAGCTTTGGTATCAATAAACTTTTTAACGAATTTTAAACCTTTTATCAAAGTGTTCACATCCTCTTCATCAGTCAAATACTTTGGATTAATTAATGGTGCGATTAGAGGATCTGTACTCTGTATTTGCACTGAGCCTCTGCTTTTTGGATGCAGTAAAATTGGTAGAATTGTTGCTGCATGCTGGTTAAAGGTGGAAACAAAATAGTTATTCCATACTTCTTCTGTTACTCCCAACCCATTTTTCAAATAAGCTCCTCTATCTGATGAAAGGCCTACTGGCAACACCATGAACTGTATATCAGGAATGGTATCATTCTTGGTTGATAAAAAGCCCACAACTTCGCAACCAGGCGAGGTCAAAGGGCCTCTACCATACACATAGTATTTAAAAACATTGATCAAGTTCAACATGTCATCAGGACCTATATCAAGAGATTTGTTGAAAGTAACTAAATCTAATCCAGTGGTGACATGATCTTGGAGATTATAACCAACTGGCAAATCTTGGACAACAGGAATATCTAACGAGTCTAGTAATTTTCTAGGTCCAATTCCAGATAGCTGAAGTATTTTGGGGGAGTTAAAAGTCCCAGCTGAGATAATAACTCCTTTTTTGGCAGTTATCATATATTTCTCACCTTTCCGGGAAATTATGACACCCCTGGCAATATTTTTCTTGTCTATGACAACTTTCTCCACAAGAGCATGTGTCACTAAATTACTGGTATATTTTAAATTTTCTGATGTGGCCCACCGTTTGCCATGGCTCTGGGATACCCTACTTCTCATGAAAGTTTCCCCATATTCTATATTGACATCTCTATTTTTGTAACTAAGCTCTTTGGCGGCTTTTAACATGGAATTAGCTAGTATGCTTTTGTACCTAATATTATCAAGGTGTAAAATATTTTTCTCAACATGTTTGAACTGTTCTATGATGTACCTTTTGCTGTATTTGCCCTGGAACCAGGTCACATAGTGGGAGATGTTCCCTCGGACGTGCACCATGTTGTTCAACTTGGCTGAGCCTCCCACTATCTTTCCTTGCGGTAGTCTGCACTTCTGAAAAAGATAAAATATTATATATTAAAACATGTACCTACCAAGTTATTGAATTGATAGTGATAATATTTTGAGCTTACCTATTACAATAATTAACAACTGTCAAACAATTACCAGGTGTCTATCTTCATAATTTTCATTTGGATTAAAAATACCAAACTTTTAAAATTAATTATGAGGGTAGGCACCCCATAATGAATAATTAGTCTGTCTAATATTATTCTACCAGTGTGCATAGTGATGTATATATCCAGTGACTATTCAAAGTAAAAATTACCTTATCCTTCATAGCATAGCATGCCTGCTCCTGTGGTGTTGTCTCAAACTGCCAGTCAAAGACGGAGCGGTGCAGCAGGGGGCCAAACACAGGTATGTCCAGTATTGCGTTGCCACTACCACCAGCCTCGATCACTAGGTATGTGAAGTTCGTTTCCGTGGCTATTCTGTGAGCGATTAGCGAACCCGCTGTACCAGACCCAACTGAAAATTTAGGTTAGGTTTACTTACTGAAAAGTTATTTAGATAATTAGGTATGTATGTATCACCTTTGTTAGGTAGATGGAAACACTTCATTAGTGTACAGGTGAATAGAAACTTACCAATAATATAATCGTAATGCGGCTTAATTTGATTGTAAAGAGATGATGTAAACAAATCACTGTAATACGTGAGATAAACAAATATTGTGAAGATATGAATACAAAGACTGTATAGATAAAACTGAAATAAATGTATAGGGGCCATTTTCATGGGATAGCATTTAGTAAATATTAAAATAATAAATAAAAATAAATGAAACCTTTTTTAGGTTATGTTTATTTACAAAATGGAAAATGACAACCCAAAATGTCAATGTCACCTGTCATGTCATAGTTTAATGAAGTACCCTGTTGCGTGAGTAGTATTAGATTTTTTCAGTTTTATATGTGTTGGTCCAAGGTTACAAAAGTGATCAACTTACGAGGGTCAAACTGATATCTGCTCTAATATTACATATTTTTTTAACTTTTAGTTCATTGCTGAATGCAGGAGATGAGTTAAAATACAATAAGTGAGGTGATAAATAAAATTATATTTGCAATATTAGCTTCACTTACAAACAAGCAGCTTATTAGCTTACACATTAACATGATTCAATTAATTTTAATTTACCCTACTATATGTGTAAAACTTGTGGTTCCAATTTTAGCCTGTCTATGGTTTCTTGTGGCATGCAATACGTGGGGTTGACGGGTTTGATTGCAGTTTCTCCCAGTAAGGACAAGCCCGCGAGACCAAATAGGGTATGGAATGGGTCCGTGATATCGCCAGGTCTGTCGCTGAAGCCGCCAGTCTCTGCATCCTGACACGCCATTATGAATTGCTTGAGGTTATTCTTGTCCACCCAGTGTATTCTGTTCAGCATTGATAACGATGACATTACCCACCTGAAAATAAAATAGAAAATGTTATGTATATAAAATCAATATAGATTGCATACTTCCTATCTCGGCACTCAATATTTTCACGCCAATCACCGTTAAAATGTAAAGGGTAAGTACGGAAAGTGTGCTTAGCACTATTATACTCTGTCCATTATATTATTGGTTTTTAGACAGTTCAAATCCCATACATTTTTGTCGACTGCAAAGGAAAACCAACTTTACTTATCAGACATAAGGAAACGTCTAAAATACAATAACATAGTGGAAGCTCTATAGATGCAATAAAAAAAAGGTAGTCAGTCACATTTCACAATCAATACTGATCTGGAAGCACTGAGATGCTCTGAAATGCGCCACTACTGAAAACTTAATCCACGTTACCAAGAATAGCACAAGTCAGGCAGCTTCTCCGGCCGTCCGTTGAGGCCGCCACTGGGCAGCTGTCGCTCGCACAGCCACCACGCCAGCTCGTCGGCTCGCAGCGCGTCCAGCCGCTTGCATATCGACAGAGTGCCCACGCAGCAGTAGATCAGACCTGGAAAGAGTTGGCTGAATGTGTCATGTGTATTTGCATGAAATATTGAAAACGATAGTGTTGCCAGTGTAAAATGTTCACCCTGTTTTTAGGGTATTTTTATTATGTATACAGGTGTGGTTTACTATGTCTTCCACAGTTTAAATTACTATATCTTACTGCCACGGCTCACCTGAATGCTAATTACAGCATTCAGGATTTTTACATAACAGAACTGTGTATTATAAAGTTGAGTGTGTTAAATGTAAAAATGAATATTCAAAAACATTACCCGCATGACTTTCCGAGCCGGGTTTCGATCCAAACCCTCCATCAAAGTTCATGCAGCTGAGCACGAAGTCGACCGTCTTGCTCACGTCAATGGCGTCCAGCCGCTGCAGGAGCGAGAGGCACATGACGGCGCAGAACGAGAACCGAGTGTCCACCTCGCCCCACTTGTCACCTGCAATATGATGTGTTCATAGAATGAGATCTTAGATAATCACAGATTCTCAGTTGTTTTTTTTTGTCAAATGAAATATTATTTACTACCACCATAAAATATGTACATAGAAATACAGGCATGAACTTATGTAATGGAAAATGTTATTCTATGAAGGTAAAAGCAAAATAAATTTTAGATTTTTATTTAGATGTGTTTGGGTTGGGTACTTGCGCCTGGTTCACTTACATGAATCCTTTGAGCATATTAAGGGTATTATGTTTAACATATCTGTTGTAGCATTATGTCCCAATTTTATTTTCATTTCGTATTTGTTTTGACTCATATTTATAACTATAATCTATTTTACCCTCTAGTTAGTACTTACCACAAAAGCTTCCATCTTCATTTTGTAGTGATGATACAAATCTAACTAAACCCTCCACATCTAAGCAATCTAACCGGTCATACATTGCTAGGACCTGAAAATAATTATAAATTAATGTGAGTTGTAGAGATGGTGGATGAGGGAGGCTGATTAAAGTGAAGACAGAGTGTTGTAGCACTTCTAAGAAGAGACAAAGACAGTGTCATATATTTGCTCAAAAAAACACATTCAAATTTCATAAAATAGTAGAGTTTGTATAAAAATACAGCAGTAAGTGTATTGTGCCAGCAAAATGGCTCTGACTCAGCACGGGATGAACAGGCATTCTGCAATTCTGTTAGAATCAGCAGATAGAGGGGGTACAGAACTAATAAAAAGACAGAGTGTGTGCTGAGTTTGAACATAATATTTAAATAATTATCATCATCATCAGCCAATAATCATCCACTGCTGGACATAGGCCTCTCCCAAGGAGCGCCACAACACTCGGTCCATTATGGTTATTTCATATTTGATGATGATGATGCAATTTAAGTTAAAAAGAAAATAATAGTATTGATTGGCACTCTGCATACATGAAGGGATTATCATTAAAAGACATTAATGAGTACCTGAACAGCGCTTAGTGTATAAAGCATGTGAGGATCATGGCCAACACTGGAGGACACACCACCAGACTCTGTGTCTTGACATGACTTTATAAACTCTATAATTTCTTCCTTTGGCATTCTGGAAATAATAAATAGATTATGAAGTTAGTAATAAGTGTCTGAAACAAATATATGTATGAAATAATTTATTATGAATCTAAATCTATATGAAATAATTTCTTTGACCAGTTAGGTAAAAACGGAACCCCTATAGGATCAATTCGTTGTCCCTTTGTCTGCCAAGACACTTGACTTATTCTTGATTCTAGCCAGTAACTACTTACTTTTACATACTACTTTACTATTTACTACTAGGTACTTATTGCATTTTTACATTATAGTGCCTTCGAACATTAGTGCTAAGACAAGGGCAGTGGTAAATCAAGTGCATTCTTAATGACAGTAATACCTGTGCGACTGCCCCATGAGCTCCATAGCTGTGAGACTCCAGTAAATTCCCGACATCCTCAGATATTCCGTCATGCAGTATTCATAGTCATCCTTGTTTAGGCCGTATGAAGCTAAATAGTCGGAATGTTTCTGTAATAGCAGAGACTTGGGTCTATCATCTGATAGCACTACGTCTTTTATTGTGTTCGACATGGTTTAAAACTTAAAAATTATGCAAAAAACCCAAGTGATTTGAAATTTTGGTGAATTTGTTGATTATTTCTCCACTTTGACAGTGTCAGTTTGACAGACAGCTTTGACAGCTTGAAAAATATCTTCTATGCTCTGTGGCATTCACAGACAGATCTTCTCAGCTGGATGTCAGCTGTTATTATTCTACGCTACGCAACATGACACGTTAGTTTTTAAGAAATTGTATAGATGGCGCTGTACTACATCATAAAGTTTTAAAAGTTATGAAACTTTTACAAAACCATTATTGCACCCTATAATTTGTGTTCAATCTATGCAAATATTATTAATGATGAAAAAGGGTAGGGGCACGCCGAAAATTAAATAGGTAAGTAGTAGTTAATTTAGTTCCTAAGTAGGTATAGCGTCATCATCATCAGCCCGTAATTATACACTACAGCGTCTTCCAAGTAGCGCCACAACACAACACTCCATCCTTGGCCTTCCTCATCCAGCTACTACCGGCTCTATGTCTATGGTCGTCGGTCCAGCGGGCAGGAGCGAGTCCCATGCTGTGCGTGCTTTAATATGATACGCGTTCTTAAAAAAAAACTCCATTTCCAATATTTATTTCATAAAAATATGCATAGAAAGTGATGCGCAGAAGGACGATTTCAATTAAATTTTATTAAATAGGTAACCTACTTTTCTGCGCACCATTTAAAAAGAAAATTTATCGGTTCATCGAGTCGGTAGTACCTATCTACCTAATCAGGTACTTCTACTTACTGCATTATAAGAATAGGATCGGGAAATGAATAAGCTTAGAGCGGTGGTAGCTCACGCCAGAGGTGCGGGTTCGAATCCCGGCGCTTACACATGAACAAATGAGTTCTTTGAATTACAATGTTTTAAAACATTTTACAAACCAAAATTGAGTTCCAGTGCTAAGTCGAGACCCGTAACGTACTTATATCTTATTTGTCGAGTTTATCCATGTAGGCTAGAGGTAAGTAAAGAATCCTCTTCACGATGCCTAGTTCCCCTAGGGGCATCATTAATCTCCACACACTGCTAGTCCTTGCTTCAGCTGCAACTGCAATATCGGATTCCAATGTTCCGTGTGTTGTTACTCTGGGTCGTTGACTTGTTGACCTGGGTCAACAATACATTACTAAGTTTAGTTAGTCTTACATAGTTTTAGTATAAACATTTTAATACCTACTTACTTAAACCAACTCAGATCTTATAAAATAAATTGTCTCAGTTATTTCTTTGAACGTAAGCAGGTGCGGTTAATATACCTACCTAGCTTACTACCATTGTTCATCATACGTGCTTGTAGAAGAAAATAACTACATAATCTCCTTACCTACCCCACATAATTTATCATCTACCTACTGAAAAATAAAATAGTTACGTTAATCTGCTTTGAATTTTGTTAGAAAGCATGTTTTACTGTGTTCGTAGTTATGGAATTTAAGTAAGTACCTTAGATCAGACGAACGAAACAGCTTAGATTAGATGACCTTAGGGAGATTTTAAGGTCGTGTCGTGAGTCGTGACCGAATAACCTATAACGTACCTATTACGAATTTGAAGGATGAAAGAATATTGGTGCATGGCTCCCACTTCAAATAGATTTCTAATTAAATGTCTATACCTACGTATTAATATAGTTAGGCTATAGTTATTCCCTTGTGTACCTATATCTAGCATAATTATGTAGGAAGGTAACTAATTACCATTACTGACCAATGACCATTCTAATTATGGGTGAACGAGTGTTACTCTTTCACAGAAAATTATGTGGAATAAATGGTAAGTATTTCGGAAGCTAGATGTCCAGCTCACTGTGCAGTCACAGTCAGTGACTGAAAATTACTCATGCCATAAACCTATTTTCGTAAAAAAGTCGTATAAATGTATGAGATGTAAGTAGATACTTTAACATGCGAAATTATTCTGTTCACTGACTCGCCAAGTGCATTGACCATTGAAGAAAATAACAGATTAATAAGAAATAAGAAATTGAATTCCTTTCGAGCTACATCATTGCCATCACAAAGCATACATTAATAGTAACACCCCTCTTTTATCCCCCGACGTAAAAAGAGTAGGTAGTGTTTTAAGTTTAACTTGCCACTTATCTCTAGATTTCAGAGTTAGACCAAATTCTAGTGTTCTGCTTCACGCAGGTCCCCAATGAGTATTATTATTATCAGTAGCAGCTCTTCCAACAACGAATGAATACAACACTTAATAAGTAAAACGGTTTATTAAGGCGAATGCTTTATATATCTGATAATATTAAAAAGTTGTAAAATATTTTTATTACACTACAATGCACTTTATTAGGTAATAAGTAAGTAAATATTATTGCACCTACATCGATATCTAGTATTGTAGTTTTTTATGTCTCATATCTCTGTTTTTATAATAATTTTATTATAGAAAGGAACGTATACCACAAAATATTTATAAAGAATGCTTAGTTATATAATGTTTTTTTCCAATACGGATGTCAATATGCGTGCAGTCCATAATTTGTTTAAAAAGGTAGATTTATCGCTAGCATCCATTTCTTATTTACCATTTGTAGAGAGCTAGAGCTATAGAGCTTCCACTATGTTATTGTATTTTAGACGTTTCCTTATGTCTGGTAAGTAAAGTTGGTTTTCGAATGTCAAAAACCCAATAATATAATGGACAGAGTATAGGCTACTAGGCCATAGAACAACGCGGACTCGGGTAGCTAGACTTTCATTCACTACTTATATTTCTTATTTTATTGCTAGATCGCAGCAATCGTCTCAACTATGATTATATTTATTTATATTAGAAAATTAATTTCATGATACCTACGATTTATTTTCCTCAGAATAAAATGGGATAGAATGGCGCTTTAACATCACAAATGGTTGAACTTCTGTAACCACAGTTAGTGCAGGAAGAACTAATTTGTTCTCGTGTAGTTACGCGCCGACTGCCACTAACTGTGCGCGTGTGTTGCCATGCAGTATAGTCCGACAACGCTAACTTTGCAACGGCTTAAATGGGTTGTTACTTAAGATGCTGAATTGAAATGAGATGCTTTTTGTGTTCCCATTTGTTTCTGTCGCAAAGTTAGCTTTGAAGGACTCATATCAGACTTTATAGTGATGTAACGAACATGACAGTGGACAGTTTTTCAATATTGATTGATTTTTTTCAATAAGATCTGTTGTTATATTATGATGGTAAAGTTGTTCAGATAATGATCCCTTGATGATCCCTCCTTTCAGCTTTCCCACTACTTACCACCTTTGCAACACTTTATGATGTTTTAAATACCTAGCAGCACCTTTTGAAGTAGTTAACAATATAATTTAACAACATATTTATTTGATAGTTAACAGAGATAAACGTTAAACCACATAATTATATAGTTCTTACATAACCAATAACAAACGAACTATACATCCTAATCTTCGTAACTTAAATAGATGTATGAACGCCTAGATTTGACACAATATTGAAGGTAATAAAAAATAGTTTTAAAAGGATTTAAGAGAATTCGACACAATATGTAAAACAGTGGTTAAGCGGTGCCAAATAGATACTTTATAAGTTTTTTACAGACAGTCGAGTTAGGGCGAGGCCCCATTGGTGCGTTGTGACTCTACCATACATTTCTTATGACCGTTCCTTTGGGACGATGTATCGCAAAGCTCCAACGAGCCATCAACGTTACTATCTGGTGGCAAGCATAGATACCGCTACGAGTCTATCTCCCATGTCTAGTAGAAGCTTAAGTCTACGATAAATTATATGGCTTTGTTTATATTCTGTTATCAGCAACAGTAAACAGTTATCGCAGTTATAATAAACTCAGTCATTTGCATGTAGCGGCCGGACCGTGTGATATACGCGGTGTTGTAGCAAGTTTTACAAGAGGTTCAATCAATCACAGAGGTTAGTTGGAGGTATTTTTAACCCCGGGCGAAAAAGAGGGGTGTGCAGTGTGTGTAGCTTAACTCCCACACGGCTGAACCGATGTTTTTTTCGGGTCATAGGTAATGTGTGAGTGTTCTTAGCCATATTTTATCAAAATCGGTGTTGCCGTCCATGAGTTATGGGACTTTTAGTGTTGAATATCGGGGGTTTTTAGTGCAAGTTAGGTTATGGAGAAATTAGAAGAAAGTGTGTTTTGATAATAGTGATACCGGTATTGTAATTATTCCGGTAATGGTGTGGTGATTGTGTGTCGAGCGAGCAATGTGCTGCGGAAACTGCGGATGATCAGATGGAACTGTCAATAGTGTAGTTATACATATCTTTGGTTGGAAGAAGTACTGCATGAGTTATAAAATATGTTTTTAAACCAATGATTTCAAAAGGAAGGATACGCCCGTCAGAACGTTTTGTAAAAAAAAATGGCACCCGCGCGCTGGTCCTAAATTCATACAAATTATGACAGATTTATGAGGTTTTAGGGCCAACGCGAGGGTGTCATTTTCTAGAGCGGTTGGGCCTGTCCTTACGCTAGTAATATATAAGTCAATGTTTTAAACATAATATATTTTACAAGTGTTAAAATAATTACTTCAAAATTGCGCTACTAGTGCCACACTTTGGATAAGTATCTAATCTATTTGGCTAGTATTAACATTCAAACGATGAGAGTATTAAATGGGATTACTTACGCAATCTCGCTTTAAAGGAAACTATAATATAGGTATCTTAAGTATGTTTTTTACGAGTAAGTATTCAATCTGTGTTCTGTAAATATTTATTTAGGCTATCACTTGGAAAACTAGTTTATTTGAAATAGTTTATGTTATCCAGCTACTGCTGTTAATAGAGACTACTCACTACAGACGTGGTTTTCTTATGGAAAATGAAAAACGCTAAGATTTAATTAAGACTTTTAGGAAAGGAACAGTTTTGTCTGACAAGACTAATAAATTCTGTATTTTTTTTTTACTTTTGCTGAAGATAAAGTAGGTGGGTAACTTACCTCTGTACCTATTTCAATTTATAAAGGTACACCTTAAAATAAAAACGTGCCTCAAATTTATTTTCTTCTGCGGTAAAATGAATAAATTATGCTGGAAACGTATTACCCTTTAAAGTAAATACCCTAATTTATTCATAGGTTGTCCTGAATGTTTGCAATTTTATCTCGCTGCAGAGTTCCTATTTACACGTGGTTTATAATGTTACTTTACCTGCACTCTATCCTTAATTCTAAATGCAACATTGTTGGAGGGATAACATAAAACTGCCCTGTTCGACACTCAATTTTATGGTTTTAATTCAGCGTTTGTAAAGTCGATAGTAGATTTCTTATGTAATAAACTTATTGCATCGAATAACGCACACGAAGAACTAAAAGTATCGTGTTACCTAGTTTAGAACTATATGAGATCTATATCGAGCGGCAGTGACATGCGACGGACGGATTGACAGACATCGTCGTATTTTTGATGATTCGTCTACGGAGAAAACGGAGAATTTGTCTTAAATTACTTTTAATTTTTTTTTTTAATTTCTTCCTTTCTTACCTTACTTCCCCAGATGTCCGTGGACACCAGCACAGAAGCCCTACTCTCGAAGGCCCGCGGTCGGTTCTCGGCGCAGTTCGGGCGCGACGCCACGGCCGCGGCCCGCGCGCCCGGCCGCGTCAACCTCATCGGCGACCACGTCGACTACTGTGACGGATTTGTACTACCCGTGGTTAGTACTCACCCCTTACTTACTAAGTTGGCTCTGCTACACGAAGTGGATCTTTGCCTCAGATACAAGAAGTCGCCACTGGACTCTATCCTGCACGGTGGGCCTGCTGTAGGTAGATTGCTCCAGCGATGTTTGGGACGGCCAAATGGTCTCTACGACCGCAAGGCTCATGAGAGAGCGATTCTCGTCTATTCTGTGTATATTACTAAGGCAACGGAGTCTCTAGGATTTTATTTCGCCTATGCTGTTGGGTTCAGAAATCAGGTCTCGCTACGGCACTCAAAGTTATAGTCATCAGCCAACAATCCAATTTTTCCTACTACCCGTACTACTACTACTAATGCTGAAATGTCGATAGAAATATTACTTATAGTGTGTGTTGTATACGGATTGTGCGTCCCAGTAGGCGTATCCTAGAAACGCTCTGTCGTTCTTGTGTGTACGATACGCGTAGCTCCAATACAACTATAGACAGTGCATTCCGAGGATACGCGTAACCGAACCAGACTACACTGCTTTAGAAATACAATTCGGGGTATACTATTTGTTAACAACACGCTTTCTACGAAGAGGACTCAGGTTCTCCCACGCACCATTATGCTGTTAATTAGTCGTTGGGAATAACAAGATTTTGTCTATAAGTAGTTTTGTATTTATAGCATTGTATAGTAGCTATACAGTATACAGGCTGGAATTTATCAATGCACTTCCCTTGCTTGTAGCTGGCATACTCAGTAAATTTTACTATAGGAAAACGATTTACAATTATTTCCAATTATTAGAAACATAATAATACATATATCATATACATATGCACTCACGATTGTAATCCCTGCCACCCACTTTTCTTTTCTAGAATCTAGATGTGCATGTTTCCTCACGATGTTTTCCATCACCGTAAGAGCACGTGGTACTCGTATTATTGTACTTAAACTCCTTCATTGAAAACACAATTGAAAGAATTCATTGGTACAGGCCAGGATTTGAAGCCACGGCCTCTCGATTGAGAGGACAAGGCCTTATCCATTACACCACCACCACCGCTCACTATAAACAAACATAATATGTAATAATTATGGTGCTTATACATACGCTCTGTATAATAATGCTCCTCTTGTATCGATATTTTACCTTCCGATATGTTTCCGACGCGTGTAACACAATCACAACCCACACAGTTTACAAAATTGAAGCTGATATCTTTTTAAACCCTTATGCGTGTATCCTGTTGCTTACCCAAAATGATATTTTATCTGCCTACCCAAGTTTAAATACGGATAATTAAAAAAATATAAAATTTAAAACCCCTATTGCATAATGATAACTTTGAAATGTAAACGAGACGAGTATAAAGTCTACCCTTTAGATTACTTGCTTAGTACTTTCTTATTTCATGAGCTTTATTTCTGTCCAGTCTGTTGATGACCCATTAACAGATTACTGTAAACACAAGAGCAAAAGTATCTGAAAAGTTATCACAACTAAACGTTTTATAAAGCACCTATCAAAGTAAAATGGCAATAGGCCCGCCCCCTATTACATTGGGACTAACATAACACTCTGGCGAAAAGTGGGTGCAGCAATGCACCTCTGCCTACCCCGCAAGGGAGTACATTAGTACAAGGCGTGAGTGCGTGTTTTTTTTTTTTTTTTTTTTCTATCAGAGTACGGAGCTCGGTGGAGTTTTAGAACTTATCCTAGACACTCTAACTGTACCTAGTTCACGTGGAAATATAATGAAACATGATGCTGCGTGTACCCACCACGTGCCCCCACTGAATGACCTGAATTTGTATAACTTTCAATCTAAATTGTGGCTGAAAACCAGACAACAGAGTCCTAAAACTTATTTTCTAGCCACGTTCATGCGTGCTAGCTGTATTTTTCAGAGGTTGTCGAATGAAAATGCAAAAGTATTATTTTATAGTGCAATGATTTCAGTTTTTAATAACTGCGTAGTGTTTATTTTTTTTTTGGCTGATACGGACCCTGAAATGAAACGCTCGCTACTATTGGAGTGAATTTATCTCGTGGGGTAGGCGTAGCACCCGCTTCCACCACCTCTTTAATCCCGATGGGATAATTCACACAGTAGGTACCTAGGTAGTAAATTCACTATCACTTTGAAAATTCTGAGCTTCCCTGAAACTGGTTCCGATAACTTTATGATTAATTTTCAAGGTCTGTCGCGAACCTTTTTTCGTAATCCTTTTAAGATAATGTGATTTGAAGCTTTCCCTTAGTTACAATGGATAAATTTAATGGTTTTCCGAAGAAAAGCAATTAGAAATTTAGTTTTTCGTTAAAGTAATTATGTAACGGAAAGTTTTGAAAAACAATTAGAAGTTTAGAAAATTAGCCGTAGTTGCTAACCAGCATCATCTACATACTTTTCTTATGTCACAGCCTACGAGCTTCCATACAATCCGGTGGTTTAACTTAGCACCGTGTTAAGTTAAACTGCCCAGATACCTATCAAGTTAATACCTACCTAAGATAAATTCTACAAAATCGGTCTACTAGTTTTTAACGTGAGAGAGTTTTTACCTAGAGCAACAAACATCCATCTATACTCACAACCTTTCGCGTTTCAACAACAACCTGCCAGTGCCGTTCCACATGCCGCTGGAACTTTTCCATTGTTCGCGAGTGTAGTAACCTAATAGCCCCACAACAAACCTTTACACATTGACCTAATAATTATTACACTTCAATGCCCCCACAGGCCCTCCAATACAGCACAGTGGTGGTGGGCGCTCACAACGGCACCCCCCGCTGCAATATCCTCTCCATCACGGAGGCCGGCCAGGAGTTGGAGACCAGCTTCAGCGTCCCCGTGCGCCGAGACTCGGCCGAGGTGGCAGCGCTGCCGGGGTGGGCCAAGTACGTGGCTGGGGTGGTCTGCCAGTTCCCTGGTGAGTTATTAGTACTTCCAATTCCCGATAATAGAATATATAAATTAATTACTTAGTACGAGTATCATTTATTCAACGTATAATTTTATAATTATTTATTTGTCAATTTTTAAGATTATGAGTACCACCTTGTCACTGAGGAGAAGAATTGAGTTATGGTAGGTAGTAAATTTTCAACCACTCGCTTTTCGGTTGATAATTAATTGCCAAAAGGGCAGTATAATGTAGTTTTGACCCTGCTTAGGACTGGTGTATGTCCAGTAGTGGATAGTGATAATGATAAAGCAGTTAAAAAACTGATGATGAAATAAAAAATCATTGTATAGTAGAATTTATTTAAAATTATTTCCACCGATTCAGGATTTTGAACTACGAAATTCATATTGACGGATTCAATTAAACTTATTTACAAAACGGTGTTGATATTAAAATGATTAATTACCAAAATATTGATGAAACTTTATCGCAACTGCGTCACTTTACTTGTAGAAAGCTTTATGTCAATAAGAAAGACATTAATTACCTACTACGTGTAGTTTTGCCCGTTATTTGTTAATGAATTACTAAATAAGTTGACTACATATACCTATATATATATATATATATATATTTATTTTCAGACCTCATAGTCCATAGTAAGTGTTAGTAACAATGAATCTTAATACTAGGTTAGGCTAAGTACAAACACAAACACATTAATAAATTTATTTACACACCCTATTTTGAAACACTGAGTAAAAGTGGCAGGTATGGTCCCATAATTGAAGTTTTTCAGTTCATTGTATAGGTACTTTTCCCTAGCAATGGAAGCGTCACTAAAATTCCATAACATGGGTGATAAAAGAGTGGTATAATAATATAATATAATACAATTAAATTCAATATTCAAACAGTCAGTCAAATCATTACAATAAAATTTAAAATTAATTAATATAATTGATAATTAATATTTGGGGTTACGTGCAGGGACGTCCAGTGTTTTAGCATTGGGCTGTCCACCTTTTCTGCAATCACCCTCACATTATACTGGAGACCATGGATCGCAGCATACTTTTCACAAAGTTTTAGTAACAAATTTAGCGCATTGAGTGAGGGGCACAGCAGCACCATGTCGTCGGCATAATTTATATTGTTCACAAAACACCCATCTATGGAACAGCCAACTCCTGCACTGCTGAGCCCCTCTATCAACCCGTTAATATACAAATTAAACCTACGTTGGTATACATATAAACAGGTGAATAAGGGATCCGTACATTGCCTACATTGCCGGTATGAGTGGTACTCGTATGACGGCAAATTTAGGGATGAATTATGAAAAATTCAAAATAAAACAACAAACGATGAAAAGGGGTAAGTATATGGAATAAGAGCGGGATTATTGCAACTAGGACTGGCCATAATTTCTAGGATCGATTTACTGAGTCTACTACCAATCATAAAACCGTGATACCAACTGGTAAATACCTAATACTATTTGATACTCTACTATAAAGAGTTCCTAAAATAAGTATTGAATACCAACAAGGTTTTCTTCAGATAGAAAATAGTTTTTATTACTGCGCCATCTAGCATTTACAGTTCGGTCCAAAAAACTTGAAAGTTACTGAAGTTGGCTTCGATCACCCTTTTGTGCTTTGATAACCAATCTTTGAAATAATTTATAGGCGGCTTTTTAGTTTGACAACTCACAGTACATACCAACTCATTTGACAAGGTACCTACAGCCATCTTCAGGAACTATAAAGTTGTTTGGACCGAATTGTATCATCATGTCCGACTCTCTGCAGGTGTGGTGGGCGGTTTCGACGCGGTGCTGGCGTCGTCGGTGCCGATGGGCGGCGGCGTGTCCAGCAGTGCGGCCCTCGAGGTGTCTGTCTACACCCTCCTCGAGGCACTCACGGGCCGCGCGCAGGAGTGAGTCACACACACACACACACACACACACGCACACACACACGCACGCACACACACACAGCCACGGGTGGCGGGGGCTGGACAGTCAGCGAAAATGATGCTATTCTGACAGGCCTTTCGCCACGGTGCCGGTGACAAACCAGAGATCGGTTTTAGACAATTTAGATTAGTCGGGTAAGCGCCCACTTCTTACGTCAGAGATACGGGTTCGAATCCCGGCGCTGACATCTACTTATGAGTTATTTGAAATTTAAGTATAATAATGTGGTAATGTTATGCAGCGAAGTAAAACATCGCGAGGAAATCTGCATAGATATGTGAACCCACCAACCGGCAGTGGACAAACGTGGTGGGAAATGGTCCAAGATTAGGTAGGCAGTTTAGACTATGGGGATATGCACAAAGATGTCATTCGAGAGAGCCAGGTGTGGGTACTTACACCCCCACATATACTCGTAATAGAATATAGTTTACTATTCAGAAGAAGCATTTGAAGTCCCGGGCCAAGACGTTACAGGCTGGACACGCAAAGCGCATGCGCGTATTGTGACATATTTGGGGCAACCTGTAGCTCGAGGTCAGTGACCCAGGCTGACCCACTGCGTGACGCAAGCACCACCCACTGAGCAGTTGTACAAAAGCGCTAATTGTGACGCAACAAGACTCAAAAATCAAGCTTCCGAAACGTAAACTTCCGCAATAAAATTACTTGATAGGTTGATTGGTTGATTCGAACACATACTTACCTATGATTTATACAGTCACACAGCCCGTAAATAATTTAATAGGACATGGGCCTCCTCAAAAACTGGTGGATATTGCAATAATCTTCACGATTTGGAGAGGGGTTGAGATAAAAAAATAACAAAATACAGAATTATTTTGTGAGTAGATTAAAAACTTTTAGCATGGGCTTACAAACATCTTAAACACAGACACACACCATACATTTTGTAGCTCTTTACAAAATACATTTTAAACACACAGGTATACAATCAATTGTTTTAGTTTTAAAGTGTTATTAAAATAACCAGTAGATATGAGTTGAAAGCAGGTATTAATAAAGTCCTTACACGATAAAAAAACACAATAAAATAATCGGGTGTATGTACTTAAGTGGGTCAAGTAGGTAGGTACAAACACACATTTCTCTCATAAGCGCTTACAGCTATGCTTTCAGTGAATTTACAACACATATTCATTTTATTGTGTTGAGAGTTAAATATCATCAAAGAGAAATTTGATAGCAGCATTTCCTTTGTGATTTTTCTTAAAAGGAAATTAAACAGTCAATAAAATTCTAAATTTTTTTTACAAATACAAATAAGGACTTTTAGTTATATTTGTATTTTAAATTTTACGTGTGTTACTTAAAAACAAAGCAGTAAAATTGCGAAACGGCGAATACTTTGTTAAATAAAATATGTCGTTCGTATATTTTTGTGAAACTACTTTGTCATACTAGTTAGAATGAGTTTCTAACTAGATGAGAACGCAACAATGATTACGGGCTTTGTTGATAATGATCTCATTTTTCTTCTTACCTTGTTGGTGACAAGCATTAGAGATAGACCAGGGTTTGTCACCGTGGTGAAAGCCTATTAGATACCGTCTGTCACTGACTGTCCAGGGTGCGTTAGACGTATACGTCACTTGATGATACTCCTTTCGAGCACAGCAATGTTGTAATTGGCCATGCTAACTTTCTGAACAAGAATGGAATGCTTAAAACCGTTTCGAGGAATATGCTTTTTGTACAATTTCTAGTTATCAGATTTTAAATTAAGTCTCTATTTTTTGAATTATTTAGTAAAAACCATAAAAACTAATAACCTTCATTTGCCCTTTAAATTTTTTGTAAATTAGGATTTATGCACATAACGCATTTGCCAATTAACAAAGTACTCTGTGGCATTTGCCTACAAAAAAACAGTTAATGTCAAACTCAAACGTCAAAGCGTGTGTTTATTTATCTTTGCCATTTGTTACAGAGAGGTTAGAAGTAGAAAAATTGATTTAATTTATAAATGAGCAAAGTAGAAGGGAAGAAAAGGTCTGGAAGGAGGAAATTGACGTGGCTGTGCAATATCAAAGAGTGGACCGGTGTAAAAACCGTGGAAGAAATATTTAAACTAGCCAAGAATACAGAGCGCTGCAAAGAGCTGACTTCCAATGGTGGAGAGGCACTACAAGAAGAAGATTTATTTTCTACCTTGTTTTGAAACTCTACTACGAATAAATAATAAACCAGCGGATACTACGATGGCAACAAGATCGGTTCATTTCGAAAAAGCTGACTCTCGAAATTTGCCCGAAGCTTAATGCCTCGGCTGTCGACCAACCTTTATAAGGTGGACAATAAATAGCTCACATATTATGTCCCGCCTTCTCTAAAGGTGTTACTGGTCTGCCGTATTTAAGTGAGCGATATTGCCTATGTGAAATATATTTCTATTGCTTTAACCTCAACTAAGTGTAAAAAAAACGACAAGGATGGCATATAACCTATCGGCTGTTAAATCGGCTGCCAAACGACATTTATATCCTTATAAAACCTGGTGCTCGATTCGCCTCAATGAGGCACGTAATTCAAAAATTATTAAATAGTAAAAATGATCAACGAAGCGTATTATTTTAATTTATTAGTGTAATATAAATAATATTTTGTACTAGTTTTGCTGTACCTCCTGTCCCTCCTTTTGTACATTTATTTCTTATTTTTGTGCAATATAGAATTAAACTGGGTTCCCCTCATCTTCCCTAATCTTTATTGACCAAAACTCGTTTCGCATAACTCGTATGGTCTAAACTTTTTTGGCCGAATCATCACTTACTTAAAAACCATTGACTTATATATTACTAGCGTAAGAACAGGCCCAACCGCTCTAGAAAATGGCACCCTCGCGTTGGCCCTAAAATCTCATAAATCGGTCATAATTTGTATGAATTAGGGCTAGCGCGCGGGTGTCATTTTCTTATGACAAAACGTTCTGATCTTTCCTTTTGAAATCGTTGAACTTAACCTAACTTAATCTTGATTCTCGTGATATTATCTAAATAAATAATATATTACGTAGGTATGTAGTATATATACAAATTGTGGTATTTTTCTCCTACATCCCGAAAATAACGATATTGAATGATGAAATATGAAAAATGGCCGCCGACAGGTGAGGGGTTAACAATGTTATGATTTTAGAGTTAGATGACAATGACATTCTAGCTCACTGTTGCCTCACTGACGTTAAGAGACACTTGCTTGTTTTTTTGTGGCGCAGGCAAGGATACATTCTATTCTGCATATGTAATGTTATGTGACGTCATACATACATTCAGCCGGCCAAATTTTAAATAAATATTAAAAATAGTTGTAATGAATAAAATACAAAAATAACGAAATTAGTTCCTTAAAATGGTCTATATTTTCAAAATAAATTATAAAAAATACATATAATAAATTGGTAGCATGGCCAATTGACGCCATGTCTACGCTGCACGGGTCTGTTATCGACGTAGATAAACGCTACTATATAAACAGCCGTTTACCGACGTCAATAACGGATTCGTGCCGCGGAGCCTGACCGTAATTTTAACCCTTCCTCTCACTCCACAGCAAGGTGCAGAAGGCCCTAGCGTGTCAGAAGGCGGAGCACGAGTTCGCGGGCATGCCGTGCGGCATCATGGACCAGTTCGTGTCGAGCCTGGCGCGAGCAGGGCACGCGCTGCTCATCGACTGCAGGTGTGTGCGCAGTGAGACGTAGTGTGGACACAGGGAGAAGTAGTGTGGACACGGAGAGGAGTAGTGTGTGCACTGAGAGACGTAGTGTGTGCACTGAGAGACGTAGTGTGGACACAGAGAAACGTAGTGTGGACACAGAGAGAAGTAGTGTATATACAGAGAGAAGTAGTGTGTGCACAGATATACGTAGTGTGGACAGAGACAGAAATAGTGTGTACACAGAGAGACTAATTATATCAATGTTTGCGGGCATGCCTTGTGGAATCATTGACCAGTTGTGTGCACAGACAGACGTAGTATGTTCATAGGGGGAAGTACCTAGTGTGTTCACAGGGAGAAATTGTAACATTAAATTGTTTCATTGTTAATTGAGTTCAGGGCTGAAAGATAAAATTGCGATGTGACTCGTGCTACAAAAATGTCACACGTGTTTCGAGTTTGTATTGTCTATAACCACCATCTCTCTAGGCCAACCTTCCAATTAAAAACAAACTGCATTCAAATTATTCCACCCACGCCCACGGATACCCTGTGATATGTTTTAAAAAGTATGAATATTATTACAAATTGCCGGATCATATTGTATTGTTTGGTTGGATAAAAATTGTACAGAGACACGAGACCGGAAATTTACACGAGTTTTATATTTAAAAGTTATCCAATATAAATTTATATTGTTATACTGGTACTCGTCATAGTTAATTATACTTTACAAAATAAAGTTGGCAACTACGCAACATTGTTAGCCTTCCAAAAACTCCATAATTTTATTAAAAGACAGGCTATACATTTTAAATAGGTAAGTAAATTATAATTATAAAATAGTATCGTGGCCATATTCTTATGTATTGATAATGTAATTCAATTAACCGTCCTACGCGCAAAGACAAAATCAAAACAGATACTCTACTCCGGCTTGAAAACCAATCTGTGTCATTATTTAACAAATCTTTCACACTGCCCTAGAGATAAAATATTATAGCCTGTGCTGATGGAACACCTTTAGCGCAAATTTTCAGGGACCCTTAGTGTTACTGACGGTAACAATAAGTCGAGACATATCCAGGGTGTTGCAAAATTGGTATACTAAGCCGAAACCTACATGTGCAGCATGGTATATCTAAGCCCGAAACTGAAATCAGAATTTGGAAATTCGCGAAAAAAAAAATTCATTTTCCATAGAAACTTTGTTGGTCACGTGACTTTTTACTATGGTTTTTTTTTTTTTTTCGCGAATTTCCAAATTCTGATTTCAGTTTCGGGCTTAGATATACCATGCTGCACATGTAGGTTTCGGCTTGGTATACCCTTTTTGCAACACCCTGTCTATACATACAAACAAAAGCTGTGTTTTTCATATAATCCAACACCCTGTCGGTGGATGTTAAAGTTAGTGTTTTTACGTTGTATGTAATTTTTCCTGTACTCCAAAATACCGAAAAGTAGAGTAAAACCATCTCATCGCTGCTACGAAAGTCTACGGCGTAGCTAGGCCTACGCAGTTTCGTAGCACATTCTACTACGCCGCGTCGTAGCCTCCGTGAACTCATTACCATACATTTTAATAAAATGTTTGAAGAGGGGACCAGTTTGCTTTACATTGTATAAATAGAAGACATTCTGTTCATTGAAAATATTTATCATGGAAAGTTTAGGTGTGGTATAGGTACAGGTAGGTACTATAAGTATTAAAATGAGTGTAATATTTATCAAATTCATAGAAAAGCTAGTTCATTCTCCTATAAGTCGAGTTAAATTAAAAAGATTATGATAACGTTTATAAGAATAACTCAAGAAGTAGGTAGGTACTCGTATTAAAAATGGTCGGTCGCATCTCTTAATTGCTGTGCAGACTTAAATCGAACACGACTTCTTGTAAATAAATAATAACTGTTTCTTGTAACAAACACATACCCTCGCAAGAATATTACGAATAAAAAATGAAAATATTATGTTCTAAAATTAAATATTTTGTACTAACAAAGCAATTACCTACTCAAATTACTCAACAACAATTCAGCCAATCACATTGCTACATATTACGGACTATTATAATCAAGTAAAACTGCCACCAAACCCCTCCATCCACAGAGACCTGACCGCCACGAACATCCCGCTCCCGTCATCAGACGTGACCATCCTGGTCATCAACTCCAATGTGAAGCACCAGCTCACGGGCAGCGAGTACCCGGCGCGGCGGGCGCAGTGCGCGCGGGCCGCACAGCTGATGGGCAAGAGGAGTCTGAGGGAGGCGGGGGCTGAGGACTTACAGGGTGAGGGTTTTAATATAGTTTACTTATAGTTAAGTTTCCTTCTTACTGGCAGGTGTTGCATAGGAGAGAGCGTGATGTTACGTTGTTACGAGGTCGCATCGTGCCAGTACGCAAATATCATCATCATCATTACAACCCATAACGTCCTCACTGCTGGGGCACGGTCTCCTTCCTGAAGGAAGTGATTTTGACCTGATCCACCGCGCATGAAATAGGTATTTTGTTTTTTTTGGGGTCTAATTCTTAACCACACACCCTCAATCGACATATCATGAAGCAATAAAAATAGTTTCATATTTAAAATATATTTCGACACTCGCAATGAAAAAATGAAAGTATTTTACTAAATGTTTTGTAGCTCTATCATTTAGAAAGTAGCCAACCTATTTATAGGTAATATTAATATAAACAGTTAATATAGTATCGTAGAAATAGAAATTGCATGTTCTAAGAAGGTTCTGAGAAGTATTAATATCCACTTATGAAGCTGAGGATACTAGTGACCTAGTATCAGAGTTCAATGACTCACTAAGTTCCACAACACAAACACAATATCAATCACACTGGATGCTTCACAAACTAGAATCAACTCTACTGTGATTGTAACTTTAGTAGTATGTATCAAACTCTCTATGGGAAAAAAGTTAATATGGGATGAGGATATATTTTTTAAGGTTAATGTATTGGTCAAGCTAAACAACTTTGTTTAGTTTGTCCATTTGATTTATAGCTTATGGTCATTTGTATTGCATAATAATATAACTAACATAATCATTGGCTTAGTGAATGCAACAATGCATTTTTGGTTATTCCGTATACCTATATTCTACAATAGGATAATTTTGTGAGTGTGTAAACACTATGTTTTTAATATTACAGTATGTAGTGTTTTTAATTTAACAGTCAAAACTATTACATTCTGAAATTGACGAAGATGCTCTGTTTTCATTGCGTCTTGTATAAGCCAGGGGGGCACTCTACATGACGAAAAACTATGTTACGGAGCGCTGCTGCACGAGCCAGAACTGTATCTCGTTGTATTAAACGTGCCGATTGCACGACAGCTCCTGTTAGTTCGATTTTCGTCACTATAGAGCAGTGTTTTTCAACCTTTTTCATGATGCGACCCCCAAATATTTCGCAACCCCCTTAACCCATCGGTTTTTTTATCATGTAGTTACGTATGTGTATGTTACAGTATTATTATTTATGGTCTCCAACTAAAGTACCCAGTTTTTTCGAGATCTGGCAACCCCCCTACAGACAGAAGCACATGTTGAAAAACACTGCTATAGAGTAACACTCCAGGCCCTTTGACCTTGCTGTGCCCTCCATCTCTGCAAATAAGTGCAAGATAACAACCCGTGGAGTGACACGATTGGTCACGATCCAATCTGAGTCTGTTTGTCTGCACTCTTCACGTTTATACAGCGGCCGCGGGTTCAACTGAGATGAGACGACACTTCATTTCTTTTACTGCAAAAGATGAGGTCACAATAACTTGTAAAAAATTAAAATTCAATACGTACTTAAAAATATAGGTATGTAGAGGTGCCCTTAAACTTTGTCTGTCATTTACTTTAATTAGAATAACAACGGAGTGTATACACTTATTGTACACAACAGTCGATGTATGCACGTGACGACTTCGATGAAAATTTTATTACATAAATCTGTTCAAGACTGTTTAGATTAGTTGATGATCTAATTGTTTATAATTTAATCATCAACTAATCTAAAATTTAAATTTGTTTGTTTAAGTTTAATAAAGTTTATTTGGTTATGTTTATAGGTAGGTAAAGATCTAACATAGTTATTGTTTGTAGTAGGTATAATATCTGGTAATAGTTTTAATAGTTTGTAAATAATACCTAGTTATAAGTTTATTAATAAATAAACTATGAGGCTTGTTAGGCGCGATAATAGATAGTACCAATGAGGGCGCTTATGGTGCAAAGCGCTCTGATTGGTCGACGCATTTCTTGCCCCGCCTCCCATCGCCCGCGCGGCGGAGAGCGCATTTAAATATAGGCGGTCCGGGCCGCCTCGATCATTCCGCTCGCAGCCTCCAAGAAGAAAAGAAGCCTCCTAATTCAACAAGAAAAAAGCCTTCTGATTTCAAGCACCTGCCCTGCCCTACAATAGGAAGAAAGAAGAATCCCTGCTTGCTCTTCGATCAGCTTCACTCACATTTTCACAAACGATTTTCACAAACGATTTTCGCAAACGATTTTAATGTGACGTGCTAGATCGAAGGGGTGCGTCACATTTTCTGGTCCATTCGAGCGCCGGATTGAAGATCAAGCATGGTGAACACAAGAAGCGCCTCCAAGTCAGCCTCGGTAGCCGGTGCCACGGACAGCACCGGTACTGAGGCCACCGCGACGACGGCAACCACGAGCAGCGGGGATACCTACACGTCGACGGGAGCATCCACGGACACATCGAACGAAGCATCAAGCACTGCGGCCGCCTCAGAAGTCACGGCGCCCGCCTCCGCTACAGCCCGTGTCCCTGCCCCCGCGCCCCCCGCGCCTACCCCTGCGACGCCGAAGCCCGTCAAGCCGCACACGCCACGTCGCGCATGTTCAAATGCGTCTTCAAAGGGTCGCCGCCGGGAGTTGCTGAAGGCCAAGGAAGAGCTTCTGAAGAAACAAATGGAGTTAGCCGCCGTACGGGTGGCCATGCTGGAAGAAGAAACGGACGATGAAGAAGAAGACGACACCTCCACCATAAGGGGTGTCCGCATGTCCGAGTGGGTACAACAAAGTACTCTCGCGCTGACCATGCAACCACATCACGCCGTGCCGAGAGAAGACGCCGGAGCGACAGCGGGCCTCCCACGCCGGACATCGAAGCCAGTCCACCGGGAGCCGCACTGGAGAACGCCGCGCCGCCGTCTGCACGTCGTGAGCCGTGTCCCATGGGTGCCGACGAGCCGAGAGTACAGCTGCCACCGAACCCGTACACGTCAGAGCCGCACGTGTACGAGCCGCCGCGTCCGGTGCAGCATCGCTACGACCCACGACCGAGCGCCTTCGACTACAAGGAGCTAGCCGAAGCCATCGCCCTCGCTGCACGTGCGCTGCCGTCGCCGCCTCAACATGTCGCCGCGCCATGTCAACGAGCTACCAACGTTCAGCGGGGCATCGAGTGATTGGCTGCCATTCAAGGCGGCCTATGAAGAATCTGCGCAGTCCCTCACGGAGCAAGAGAACCTGTCTCGACTGCGCAGAGCCATCAAAGGAGCAGCGAAGGAGGCCGTCCACTGCTTGTTCATCGGGACGCCCTCTACGAAAGAAGTGATGGAGCTGCTGTCTGCGCAATTCGGGAGGCCGGACGCACTCATCATTCACGAGATGGAGAAGCTGCGCAGACTACCGAAGATCGTCGACACTCCGAAGGCCATCTGCGACTTCGCCGCGACAATGACCAACGCGACGGCCACAGTGGTGGCATTGAAGAAGGAGCAGTACCTACACAATGCGGAGATCGTCAACAACGTCGTGGAAAAGCTGCCGGCCTCACTGCGCAACGAGTGCTACACCTACATCACCGAGCAGCCTGAAGACATCCCCGACCTAGTCAAGCTGACGCAGTTCGCCAAGCGGGCCGCGGCACGGTGCAGCCGCTTCGCGCCCATGGACATCGCAGCGAGTGACCGGCGGGAGCCCGCGCCAAGGAAGACTGCGCGCACCTACCACGTCGACACAACTACAGCTGCGAAGCCTGCGTGCCCCATCTGCGGCGAGAAGCATGAAGCTGCCGCCTGTCCGACACTGAAGCGAGCCGAAGTACCTGCGAGGTGGGACATAGCGAAGAAATACAAACTATGTTTCCGCTGCATGAAGATCCGCAAGTACCGACACTCCTGCAAGCCGAAGCAGTGCGACAAGGACGGGTGTACCTACATGCACCATCCGCTGCTGCATGGCGGTACCTACGCATCGACCGCCAGTACGCAAGTCGTCCAAGAATCTGAAGCGGTAACAACAGCGCGAGAAGAAAGAAGTGCAACGGGGCTCCTGAAGATACTACAAGTACGAGTCACCGGGCCAAAGGGGTCGCTCGACACCTACGCGCTACTAGACGACGGGTCGACGTGCACACTCATCGAGTCAGCAGTCGCGCAGCAGATCGGAGCAACGGGACCGCCGTCACCCTTTTACATAGAAGGGGTGTCGGGCATGAAGATCGACGCCAGTGAGTCGCGCCGAGTCAACTTGAAGATCTGCGGGCGCAACACGAGCGAAGTCGACATCTGCGCGCGCACAGTGCCGGACATCGGTGTCTCGCCTCAGACGGTGCCTGCGGGGATCATCGAGAGCTGCCCACACCTGCAGGACATCAAAGAAGACATCCTCTACGAGCGAGGCGCCGCCACCATCCTTCTCGGGCAAGATAACTGGGAGTTGCACGCTTTCAAGTCGGGTGCGCGCGGACAACCTGTGGCGTCACTCACGACGCTCGGGTGGGTGCTACACGGCGTGCAGTACCGACAGCCGGCAGTGCAGCGCGTGCACCACCTCACGGTGCAGCCGCTTCAAGAAGAGACAATGGAAAAAATGATGCGGGACCACTTCGCACTCGAGTCGCTGTGCGTCGACAAGAAGAAATCATGCACAGAGGCCGAGCGACGCGCGCTTGCACAGTTAGAGGAGGGCACGCGCGCGCTACCGGCGGGAGGCTACGAAACATGCCTCCTGTGGAAAGAAGACGACCCTCGGCCACCAGACAACTACTCGAGTACAATGAAACGACTCGAGTTGCTCGAGAGGAAGCTGGACAAGAACGAAGCTATGAAGACGCGGTACAACGCACAGATTCAGGTGCTGCTCGACAGCGGCTACGCTGAGGAGGCGCCGCGTGAGAAGAACGAGAAGATCTGGTACCTGCCTCACTTCGCTGTCATCAACCCTCAGAAGCCTCAGAACCCTGAGGATCGTCCACGACGCCGCCGCTCGAACGAGAGGGACAGGTCTCAACGACATGCTGCTGCCCGGCCCAGACCTCCTGCAGTCACTCCCGGGGGTCCTCATGCGGTTCCGGCAACATGCAGTGGCGGTGAGCGCGGACATAAAAGATATGTTCATGCGCGTTCACATCCGAGAAGAAGATCGCGACATGCAGCGCTTCCTATGGAGGGGAGATCGACGCGCCGGCCCGCCTACCGAGTATCGCATGAAGAGCGTCATATTCGGTGCGACTTCATCACCGTGTACGGCTATTTATGTGAAAAATAGCAACGCCGAGCGCTACAAGGACATCTATCCGGAGGCAGCCGAGGCCGTGGTGAGAAATCACTACGTGGACGACTACCTGGCGAGCTACGAAACAGAAGAAGAGGCGGTGCGCATCTCCACTGAAGTCAACAAGATACATCACTTCGCGAACTACGACCTGCAGAAGTGGACGTCGAACAGCCGCGTCGTGCTCGCTCAGCTGTCGTCATCTGAAGCTGAAGACCCTAGACTGCTGCAACTGGACCCGGGGAAGCTGCTGGGCATGGTGTGGCACCCGGAGGACGACACACTCTCCTTCAACCTGAACAAACATCGCATCCCCGAGGCAATACTGAGCGGCGAGCGCACACCTACGAAGAGAGAAGCGCTGCGGACAGTCATGTCGATCTACGACCCGCTCGGACTCGCCACGCCGGTCACCGTGCAAGCGAAGCGCATCCTGCAGGACGTCTGGCGCTCCGGCATCGACTGGGACGCGCAACTCGAAGACAACGAAGCTCGAGCATGGAGGAGCTGGATCGAGCACGCACAACAGCTGCCGCGCCTCGCCGTGCCGCGCTGCTACGCCTCATACAGCGGCGCGGCCACCCGCGAGCTCCACGTCTTCGTCGACGCAAGTTCGTCTGCATATGCTGCGGTCGTCTACTGGAGGGTCGTCGATCAAGAGGGAAACACACACCTGTCACTCGTCAGCGGAAAAGCAAGAGTCGCACAGCTCAACAAGGTGGTCTCCATCCCGCGACTCGAACTGCAAGCGGCCGTGCTGGGATGCCGCCTCGCACAAGCCGCCATCGAAGAACACGACTTGAAGCCGAGTCGTCGAGTGTACTGGTCGGACTCAAGAACAGTACTCACGTGGCTACGAAATGGCCCACGTACCTACAAGCCGTTCGTAGCACACCGCGTAGCCGAGATAAGCGACACTACGAAAACAAAGGAGTGGCGCTGGGTACCTACAAAGGAGAACACAGCCGACGACGCAACACGCGACACGCCCCCGGACTTCAACTCGAGTCACCGGTGGTACCGCGGCCCCGCCTTCCTATACCTACCGGAGGAGCACTGGCCGCGAGAAGAGAAGATCGTCGAAGAAGATACGGGGGAAGAGCCAACACTCGTCACTGTCGCCGCCACACGCTTGTCTGAGGCCCTGCCAGACATAACTCGCTTCAGTAACTTTATGCGAGTTATTCGAGCGACGGCACGGTGTAACGTTATTTATTTCTTCCAAATAAATAACTTACATCATAATAATTGACTTCATAATTTATTTGTAAATTCCCTTTTAAAGTATCGACTTTATCGATAACTTAATCTTCGGCGTCGATAATTCTTCAAATTATCGACGCGTTCCCATCCCTAGTCAGCGAAGCGGTCTTTTGTTCGTGTCCCCACTATCGCGGCAGCCCCACTCGGTGACCGCTGGCTCTCGATCATTCGGCCACGGGCTACGGCATCGACTGTGCGTGACCCTACCTCACGGCAGTCCTCTAGGTGCCTAGCCCGCTCTAAAGTGTCGAATGACCTAGACTTTACCAGTGGTGCCCTGTGCGTGTCTTCCCCAATATCGGGTAAGTGTGATCAGACTTGCTTAGCTCATTTTAGGAACCTTTAGGTGTTTTAAACGTGTACTACTGTATTTTAAAAGTGTTAATTTAAATTTGTTTAACGTAGCTTCCTTTCTTGTTTTATTCGCTTGCTTACGCGTTAGCTAGCTTAACTAACTGCGCACTTATAGCAGCCAAGATGGCGGACATGCAATTACGCATTATCATTTAGACTATTTTAGACATTCCATCATCATCAGCTTTTATATTTCTTTTATTTTAATTACGCTAGCTTGCCTAAATGCATTAACGTAGTTTTATTCCAAATTATGCTGCAGCTAGTGTACCGCTTTCGGCCCTTCCTAATTGTTTCTATTTTTTATTTAATTAATATTAGGTATTCCGTTCTGGTTTCCACTGCCGCCTCAATCAAGCTAGATTAGGTACTCTGCTGTAGATCTTGATGACGGTATGTGGAACCTAGACGATAACGGTGTACTGATGCGTTGGATTTCCATCTTTTCCAGGGTCCAAGGTCCACGCTTACGTCCACGGTACGGTTTACCGACTGCACGGAACTTCTACCTACTTCTACGGCTCGCCCTCTACGCGCTGGTTCGGCAACCCCCTGCCTTCGTGTTGCTGACCACGCCGCGCAGCCGACCTACACGCCACGCGCACGCAACGGCCACGTGACCTGCCTGCCTACCTACCTGGCCACTGGAGAAGAGGACTTCCACGCCGGTCGCATTATCGGGATTCCACGCCGATACTCTTCGACTCAGGGGAGTCCCTATCCGTACCAACTGAAAACTGACTGATCGTGTAGTGTAGGCCTAACCCACGTTGACCTTTAAATAAATTTGTGTCAAGCTGAACCCTGGCTTCTCATTTCTACCTCTCCGTTAGCTAGCCATTTTTCATAAGCGCGACAACGGGTACTACAATTCATCGAGCTACTACGTGCGAAGAAACAAACAGTGCTGCATAAGCGCACTAAGAAGAATGAAGAGGCCGACCCTGCGTGGACGAGTACTACGCCGAGAACAGCTACGCGGGCCGCTGCGCCCGCCGTGAAGACAGCTGTGCGGAAGTACCTACTTCTCAGCGCTCGGCACATGCACTGCGCGCGTCAACTGTGGCTACGCTCGCAACAACAAGAAAACTTCGCTGAAGAAATAGCTGCGCTACAGAAAAGCGTCGCTATACCTACTACGAGTCGACTGCACAACTTATCAGTCATACTCGACGAAGAGAAGATCATCAGACTACGTTCAAGAATAGCGACTGCCGCCGACATCACCCCATCGCAACGTGAACCGGCAGTACTCGACGGCAATCATCGGTGGACCCGACTGTACATCGCTTGGGTACACAAACAGCTTCACCACGGCGGGTTCGAGACAACTGCGAATGAAGTCCGGCAACACTACTGGGTGCTGAGACTACGACACGCCGTGCGCAGCGAAGTGAAGCAATGCCTGGCCTGCCGCATACGGAAGGCCACACCTGCGCAGCCGTCGACAGGCAACCATCCACATACACGGCTCGCGCATCATCAGAGGCCGTTCACCTACACCGGACTCGACTACTTTGGCCCTCTCATGGTCACTGTGGGTCGTACGAAGCAGAAGAGGTACCTACGGCGTGCTGTTCACGTGCCTCACCACTCGAGCAGTACACCTCGAGGTCGCCGGCAGCCTGAGCACGGACTCGGCTATCATGGCGCTGCGACGGTTCATCGCGCGGCGCAACTGTCCCTCCGAGCTTCACTCCGACAACGGGACCAACCTGCGGGGCGCCGACGTCGAGTTGAAGAAAGCAGCGCTGGCGGCCATGGAGGAGGAGGCGTCGGTGCGCTTCATCCAGTGGCGGTACATCCCTCCGAGCGCGCAATTCATGGGCGGCGCGTGGGAACGGCTGGTGCGGAGCGTCAAGAACGCGCTGCAAGTCACACTGCACGAGCGCGCGCCGAAAGAAGAGGTCCTCGCTACACTACTGGTCGAGGCGGAGCACACCATCAACAGTCGGCCACTCACCCACGTGTCGACCTCTGCAGACGACGAGGAAGCCCTCACGCCGAACCACTTCCTGCTGGGCACGCCGTCACGAGTACCGCTGCCGGGAGCCTTCACCGAGGACGACGAGGCCGGCCGCAAGGACTGGAGGACGAGTCAACGCCTGGCAGACATGTTCTGGGCGCGCTGGGTACGAGAATACCTACCGGAGCTGCAACACCGGCGGGAGCCCCGAGCCACCAACGGGGCCATCAAGAAGGACGACCTCGTGCTCATCGCGGACGGGACTCTACCACGGAACTGCTGGCCACGCGGAGTCGTCGTGTCTACCTACCCCGGTCCAGACGGCGAGGTGCGAGCAGTCGACGTGCGCACCAACAGAGGGGTACTCCGGCGGCCTACGAAGAAATTGGTCATCCTGCCAGTCAACACTTGAACACGCGAGATTCCAGCTACAAGAGCTGCGGCGGGAGAGATGTTCAAGACTGTTTAGATTAGTTGATAATTTAATTGTTTATAATTATTTGTTTGTTTAAGTTTAATAAAGTTTATTTGGTTATGTTTATAGGTAGGTAAAGATCTAACATAGTTATTGTTTGTAGTAGGTATAATATCTGGTAATAGTTTTAATAGTTTGTAAATAATACCTAGTTATAAGTTTATTAATAAATAAACTATGAGGCTTGTTAGGCGCGATAATAGATAGTACCAATGAGGGCGCTTATGGTGCAAAGCGCTCTGATTGGTCGACGCATTTCTTGCCCCGCCTCCCATCGCCCGCGCGGCGGAGAGCGCATTTAAATATAGGCGGTCCGGGCCGCCTCGATCATTCCGCTCGCAGCCTCCAAGAAGAAAAGAAGCCTCCTAATTCAACAAGAAAAAAGCCTTCTGATTTCAAGCACCTGCCCTGCCCTACAATAGGAAGAAAGAAGAATCCCTGCTTGCTCTTCGATCAGCTTCACTCACATTTTCACAAACGATTTTCACAAACGATTTTCGCAAACGATTTTAATGTGACGTGCTAGATCGAAGGGGTGCGTCACAAAATCCATGGAAGTAATAAAAGTATGCGTAAACCAAAAGATATGTTTGGCCTAGTTCCTCTTTTGAGTAAATCATTTAGTTAAGCCTTGCTCAGTGGCAATTGAACTAATCACAGTGCTGGATGTCTACTTTAAGTTCTGCTTAGTATGGTTGTAATGTAGCAGCTCAGCAGGAGCTGGTCTGGATCACCGGGGAGCGACCCCTGGGCGAATCGACCTGCCTGGCCTTCCCCGAGAGTAGGGGTTGGGTGCTATATTGTAATGTGATACTTACCCTTGTGACTAATATCCTTAGTGCTTAGGGCTGGTACCTACCTAATAACTCTCAATTAATATGTACCGGGAAGCGGTCTTAGACTAGCTCAGCTTGACGCCGGCCTCTGAAGGAGTGCCTGGTCGCCTGGGGGATCTACAATGACCGTGAAGCGGTCCTAACTGTCCTGATCTTGATACTGAGGCCCTTGGAGGGAAATAACCTCGATAGGTGTACGGGGTGAGAATTAATAATGCCGATTAATTAGTGTAACACAATTCAGGCGGCACTGGACCCGCTTTATTTACAACCAGGTTAACTTATATATCTAGGGTACTTACAGCTTATGTACTTAATATTAACACACTACACAAATGCACGGTTATTGATATTTATATTGGTCGGGCCCTGAAGGGGCCTACGCGGATGTTTCTATCTTAATAAGGGGAAGGAATACGGGGTACAGGAGGTCGGGCGAATACCGGTGGTACGTGTGGATTTGTTCCAGGATTTGTGGAGTGTATTTGTGTTGATAAGAACGTGTGGCTGAGGGCCGGTGTGTGTTCAGCGATTGTATAGTTCGGTACACGGCCGCTTTAAACTAGGCGACCCAGGCGTCCGTGTATTCCGGGGAACCTCGATCCGCTAGTAGGCGACCCACAGCGTAGGGAGGACGGTGTAGTGAGAATAGTGTGCGTGAATAGATACTTAGATAGATATAGGTGCGGGGAAGGATCTCGGGAACGGAATGATCACTCGCCGGAGCAGGAGGTGACGAATGGTGGCCGGGCGGCGGTCTGGCGGCTATTTATAAGCGGGTCGCTCCGCGCCCCTTGTATTCTCCGCAGTCGCCTGTGTGGTGCCCCACCTCGACTCGCGGGCGCTCTTGTGGCTTCGGTATGTGGGTAGGTGCGGTGGATGGTTTGGTAACGGCTCGTTACATGGTCGTTATAAAATTAATTATTCAAACATCGTAAAATGAATTTTCAGTTAATATAAAGAGCTTGGTACGCTATGTAAAAGTGCATACGGTATTCGGGTCAACCAGGTCAGTAAATTACTGAACAAATGTTATACATTTGACCCCGGGGTCAAATTATTATGGCGTGTATTGTTTACTATCAATAAGCTCTTTTACGTGACGTTTAAAATCAACATTCATTATTTTGGACTATTTATAGATATTTTCATCTTACTTTGTATTCAATATTTTTGAAAATAAAAATACAATGTAACATGTGATGTGGTAACATTTTCATGCTTGACTAACATTATTTATTTATTATTATTTAACTCTTTATTGCACAAATATTACTAATAAAAGTACAAAGGGTGGACTTAATGCTAAGAGCATTTTCTGCCAGTCAACCCGGAGGAGGTACAGAGATAAAAAGTACGGGTGTGCAAAAACGGAAAAAAAAAGATCAGTATGATTGTGAAGTGCCTAAATAAAAATAATACCTAACCCTAAAACTAAGTAAATAAATATATATGACCCTATACCTAGTAATACTAAAATACTACCTATACAAAATATATATATAAATATAAATATATACATATAAATATACATATATATATATTAAATACTAGCTGTTCCCGCGCGCTTCGCTGAACATTGACTGAATTTTGAAATAATTATGAAACCTGTTTATTATTTCCTGGCTTGTCTGTATCCCTCGTAATCATTGGGCATAAATGATCCTGTAAATTTCAGCGCTGAAAGAGCAAGGCTGCGACCCGCTGGTGCTGAAGCGAGCCGAGCACGTCGTCTCCGAGATCACCAGGACTACAGAGGCTGCCAAGTGTTTGAAGGAAGGAAACCTGGCGAGGGTGAGTAACAACTGTCGTTATAGTTAGTAATTGCATCTTGTTTCATTTGGTGCACGTGATAATATAATCAATTACCTACGTACTTAAAATGTAGGTCTTTATGCAACTTTATTCATTTAAGTTATAAAATGATTAAATTGCCTACCGGTTAAATAAAAAAAAATACAAGCCTGTACTTAAAATATTATAAATTATACTTTCTAGGCTCAAGTATAGATCGATAGATATTTTTAGAAAGTCGGAGACCATGCCAAGAAATGGATTCTAAATATTAAGTACTTATTTCTAATTTCTAAACCGCAGATTCACTATGTAAGTGAGTATGTACCTTTATAGAATTACAGTTGATTTACATTTTCTAACCTCAATTTAATTGTATTATGGACTTGTATTTCTGGCCACAATTTTACAATAAATCTGCACGTGTCGCTTGGAAACCAATATCTCAATTCATTAACTCTCTAAACACCACATTTAAATTGAATAAACTAACCAATTTTCATTATAGCGGTAACTATTTATGCGTACAGAAATCCAATATCTTTGTAAAACATTGGTAATAATTGTAAATATTATTGATTGCATTTTCACGTGAACTTATTTATAAGTTATGTTTTCGTTTTTTGCAAGCGGTACAAACATGTGCTTCATATCAAAATACAAATCTTCCTGTTAACCTATTTAGTATAATAAAAACATATAAATACCTATCGATGTTTTAAGCAGCTTTATTTCCTTGATCTTTTATAAACGATATCGGAGATGAAGGTACTTTAAATAATTCCTTATTGACCTATTTTGTACCAGTTTGAACATTCCTTAGTAACGGGACGTGTCATGATTCATGAAATAACACCAAAATATATTTCACTGAGTTCATATAGCTTTTTCGCGGGAAAAAAACCTGCCTACAAAGGTTTTCCTGTAGACGAAAAATAAACTTGTGAAACTCACAGATATCAAGTTAGTAATTCTTTTGTTTTTAATTTTTTAGAATATCAGTTTACTGATTTTAATTTTATTTAATGTACATAATATCTCTTAAAGTTTAAAAACGTTTTCTAACCAAATAATACAGGGCATTCAATAGAAGTTTAAACACAATTTAATTGTATTTTCGTAAGTATCTCTACTATACAGAGTAAATAACAATTATAATAGGTCAGATTTAATCGATGCCAATCAGTAAATAGTAACGAAATCTATCCTTGCAAATTTAATAGGTCACTATCAAATACGACCTAATACACTCGCGAGCAATGAAAAAGTTCCAGTGACATAATTAATAAGGAACGGCATTGACAAAAAAGGAACTTTTTCATTTTATATTCACTCTACAACAACATCACATCCATGAAACGCACAAATTTCCACATCAACGCCATCTATCTAACACAACACTCAACTCGCCAGGTCGGAGAACTGTTCTACGAGTCCCACCGCTCTCTCAGCCAGCTGATGGAAGTCTCCTGTCCCGAGCTGGACCAGCTGGTGGCCATCGCGCGGGGGGAGCCCGGCGTGCTGGGGGCCAGGATGACGGGAGGGGGCTTCGGGGGCTGCGTCGTCACGCTGGTAAGAAACGGCAGTGTTGAAGGTTGACGTTTCTCTAGGTGAGTAGAGACTACAACATTTTGGTGAGGTTTTGTGGTTCCTTGATTTGGTATTAAAATACAAAGTCATTGCCACAAAAGCGACAATTGCCTCAAATAATAAATAATGTAGTAAGTAGAGATGTATATATAATAAAATTGTAAGTAGAGAATTAAATTGTAAGTACATTTACTTGTAACAGAACAACGATCCACTCTCTGATATGCTCTAGTGTATAATCCTGTGACGAACTTTTTATCATGCTTTTGCCTGAATTTTACCATACGTCAGAACGCTGAATTACACAGAAATGCTCGACAAAATGTTGTAGTCTTAATTATGTACGTGAATTTTTCTGTGTGAAGTAAATAGTTTGAGTTAGAAGCGAGTTGCCTGGAAGGTAGTTTTGGTTTAGTATTTTCGAAACGACTTTCTAACAAGTTAATTAAGGGTATAAGGAATACTGCTTTAAGTTAGGTTACGTGTAACATGGTTAATGAAATCATAGTGGGGGGTTTTAATGACATGGCAACTAAAATACCTACGTACAGTATGATATATGATATTATGTATATATGTATAGCAAATAAATTTCCTGGCCTAGAACGTCCTACTTAATGGCAAAATACATAGCATCAAAGTGAAATGTATATTTAATCACCGGAGCTCGGTCTAACATAATATTTGATTTGCTTGAAAGACACTAGGTATGTGCATGTGGACATTAAACTGAGGGAAAGCCCGAGGTCTCTGTATAATATTACTGTATCTATCTATTTATCTGTGTAGACATCAGCTTTCCGATACCCGTAATACGGGTCTGCCTAGCTTGGAGTCGGAAGGCCGTGTGTGAGATGTCCCCCTCTCATATAATTATGATTTATGCTTATGACTATAAGTAATTCCAAAAAGGGTACAGGTTATGATGACAAGCAAGTTAGCCAAATGAGCTGTATCGCCATGAAATTAGTACACAGCGACTTAGGGCAAAACAAGTATAATCTAGGTTCGTATCCACAATATAATGGCATTGTATGGCTCAGCTAATAACAGGAAATGAGAGGCATAATAAAATGAGTTAGAAATGCGTGAGGAGGAAAACGGTTTTCCTTTATAATTATTTGAGTTCTGATTTTACGATTCAAAGCCGTGAAAACTCTCGTTTTAGAAGTATTCCAATATTCAAACAACTTACCCAAACATTTTAAACAACACCCCACCGCAATTTTATAACAATTTTAGACACAACACCGTCAATGGAGCGATAACCGACTAGAATAATTAGAAATAACAAGAGATGCAAGTACAAAACGTACATATTCCTAACCAACTACGGTTTATATCGTAATTCCATTGTGGATTTCATATCTACGATTTATATTTTTTGTGCAACTACCTATAACATCACGGATTTTTTTATTTTGTTATTGACACAAACATTGACATGATTAAAATTGAAATATTGCGTTCCGTTACAGCTAAAATATTATTCGCAGTTATTTAAGGCATGTTATTTACTCAGAAGACTGATACTTATACTGTTTTATAAAGAATCCGCCCCTTTTGTAGCATACTACAGTAGCACTGCTGCTAGAAAAAGCTACTTCTACAAGCATGCACCAAATCCCTTGTTATCTTATTGATACGCTTTGTATGTAACAGCACCAGACAAGGGCTACGCACGGTGAAATTTCCAGTATTCATGATATGAGCTGATATTAGTTTTGTTGTTATTCCCTAAGGCGCTCAAAATTGATCTATATACCTGAATTGCGTTATTATTATACTCGATCAAACTACATATTTGATGAACAAACACACAGTCCCAAAGGGTTTCGAAATACATTTTTCAAATAAGTAAAAGCTATTTTCGTTTAATTCCACGTGCTACTGACCAAAAAAAGCTGTTATAGAATCGTCCTTCGGTTAAAGTAGGTTGCGTTCCCAGTATAAAAACTGTCGACCCATTACTTTCTCTACTACTACTACTAAGTAGACACAACCTTTGAGTTTGACAAGGTACAAAAGTGTAAATAGGTAGGTACTTATTGAGGTGAATGTACAGTTATACATTAAAGCGTTACATGATTTACTCAAGCGTTCTTATTTTGTATTCATAGTTCAAAAATATCCACAAACCAATACAGGCTGTACATTTATTTATAGAAACATGTACCGAAACTTCACTTGAGTGGGCACATAAATACATGTTCACTCGCAGACGAGTGAAGGAAGGGGAACCGATAAAAGCTTTACGAATCTAATAATAATAATGTAGTGTCATTCATCGACAAGTGATTGACGTAGTAGTACAGGTACTAGTCATTATTCTGTGGCAGTAGTTAGTACTTAAATTTGATTGAATAAAATCTTATACAACATTTTTACAATTTCACATTTGCAATTTTGTCAATTTAGTATCTGAGATAATAGACTTTAGTCATCACTACGGCACATCAAACATCCGACCAATATTTGTGTTTTTAACGAATATCTAATAAGTTTATTTAATTCAACCTTCCCATTCCCCTAAATTTTAACTTTGACTAACTTTTAACTGAAGACTAACTAAAAATGCACCCGTGCCTACAGACTGAGTATCAGTATATACAGCAAGTGTTTATGTTATGTTTCTTCCAACAGGTCCGTAAGAGCAGCGTGGAAGACCTGAAGAAGGCGATAAAGTCTCGCTACAGCGGGAACCCCACGTTCTTCGAGTGTCACCCGAGCGACGGCGCCGCGCCGCTCCCACTCCCGGCATCTAAATAGAACATCCCGTTAATGAACTTGAACGAAGGGTGGGATTCTTCAGCGATCGAGCCGAAGCTTAGACTAACAATATACGAACTGGATGGAGTGTCAGCGCAAAAGAAACGTCTCGACAAATAACACCTAACTTCTACCACTGAGCTCTTACTTTAAATTAGTTCGGTTAGATTTGTGACTTTATTGTTTGGTACAACGGTTGTCATTAGGTTGAATTTAAAACAGGTTGACAGTAAACAAAATGCGGTCAGTTTTTTATCTGTATTTGTATTTTTACCATCTTGTTCATATATTGTTAATCTAAGAGCCGAATGCTTGTTGTTATCGGTCGCTCAAATCTTTTGCGGGATTGTATTTATAATAAAGTAGACGTAAGAATGGCCCACAGCCGTCGCAAATACCAAAGTTACATTCCATTAACAATGTAGTAAGTGTAAGTGTTACGATGTTTTGTATAACTTTTTTTTACCTGAAATATACTTGTTACATAAGACTGAAATTTTACTAACTAATACCCGCTTATATAAACTAAAGAAAACGATATTTTTCCTTTGCCTATTGCGTTGTATTGTAAATGAGCCCGTTTCACAATCTCAAGCGTGCGACGTTCGACTCAACTCACAATGAATCCGGACCGCTGGCTGGTCCACTGCTGCCGTCACACGGCTGACACCGGGTGGGTCACTATAGTTTATAATATAATAATAAGTCATTTATTGCAGACTGTAAGTCCATAAAAAGTTAGTAACATGGATTTCTTAAAACATAAATATTAGTAAGACAGGTAGAAAAACAAAACAATAAAAAAACAACATAGAAATTATAGCGCTAACCACGATCTCATTGCATTAAATGTAAGTACCCTTGACGGAAAGTTTAGTTATAAGTTTAATGTGTCTGTGTATCTGTCTGTGGTTTGTGTGTGTAGCTCCCAAACGATCTGCACAAGATCTGTTCCGATTTTTGTTAAGGTGATATGTAATGTTACCCCGAGTGTCCTTAGCCATATTTTATCAAAATCGGCTTAGCCGTTCAAAAGTTATAGGGTTTTTCAATTTGAATGTCGGGAATACGTTGGTCAGGTTAAGTCATTTTCAAGCTACAAGAAGGTGAAGTGCATGAAGGGAGCCTCCTCAAACGACGTATTAAGAGTACCTTATACAGGGTGCGTCTTTCATAGGTGCACATCGGGAAGTATGACACAGAGCTTTTCATTCTGAACAACTTTTGGATATTCCCGAATAAAAATATCTACTCCCCATACACAGTGTCACGTAAACAACCAATTTTTGTATGGGGAAGCATCTTTTTTTGTCGTTATATCCTAAGGTCATTATAACAAAAGTTGTTCAAAATGAAGAGCTCTGTAACATATTTCCGGATATGCACCTAAGAAAGACCCCTGTATAAGCCCGGGGATGAGTCACATAGCTGAACCTATTTCATTTTTGTAAAAGTTAATTTCAGCAGTAATGGACACATGTACTTACACATGTCATGTAGTTTCCTTTCTCATCGCCCTTGGAAGTGGACAAAAGACCTTTTTTCACATTCCGTATTCCCGGCATGAATGGGTTGTAAATACATTACGCAATTAAAGTCTCTAATGTTATTTTCCATATAGATGTGATACTGAGCCTCCCGAGAATAGCAAACTAGTTATAGTATTTTAGATTTATTCACGTTTGTCACTTTTTGGATAGTAAAAAAAAGATCCCGACGAATTGAGAACCTCCTCTTTTTTTTGAAGTCGGTTAAAAAATATTATAACGGTAACATTTTTACGAATTTTAAATTTGATTGTAGATGATTTTTCCCAATAAACCTACAATGACCGATAGAGGTAACTACATTATTAGGTACACAATTTTATGCAGTTAATTAAACTGCCTTTGTCATCCTTTTGAATTTTATAAAAACTGTCAAATGGTCACGCTTAATTAATTGTTTTCATAAAGCACAGCGTTTTTAAAGCTGTGGCTGTGGGTGTGTATATTGCTATACGCGATATTGTCATACCATACAGAGAGAAATATAAAAGCGGTGCGCTGAAAATACCACTACATAAAAGTGTCGCGACCAAGTCAATATACGCGTCTGCGTCTACCCACTCACAAGACTGTCGATAAACAAACTTAGACTTTATCCGATGAATTAAACCGACTCTTAGCGATAATCACGGCTCTATCGCGTTTCATTCATAGAAGTTAATAAACTTAATTTGATGTAACTTAATGATTTCAGAAAAGATGATTGTGCTCCTACGGTAGCTTTTTATTAGTAAGTTTGTTTTGACGACCGAATGGCGTAGTGGTTAGTGACCTGACTACTGAGCCGATGGTCCCGGGTTCGATTCCCGGCTGGGGCAGATATTTGTTTAAACACAGATATTTGTTCTCGGGTCTTGGATGTGCCCGTAAAATGGCAATAGGCCCGCCCCCTATTACATTGGGACTAACATAACACTCTGGCGAAAAGTGGGTGCAGCAATGCACCTCTGCCTACCCCGCAAGGGAGTACATTAGTACAAGGCGTGAGTGCGTGTGTGTGTGTGTAAGTTTGTTTTGACCCTGTTGCACTTTGAAGGCCTGAATACTTAGCGCTACGATGTCGTACCGTATAAGTTATACTTTTCTGGAATTTACCAAAGAACATCTTATAAAAATCAGAGTGATCAGGTTAAGATCTCCTGTTTGGCTTTAAATTTTATTGTATTTGTAAAACAGGCGAGATTCTACAGGACGTATATGTAATAATTAGACAACTCAGAGAGCTTTCAGTGTTTTCCTTCAGTTCTCTTTCAGCGCTCGGCCGCGGCGCACGTGAGTGAACTACCTCCCTTTGCGTGTTTCGTAAACTATTGAACAGTTTCAAACTTTTATCAGTGCAAGTGTTACTGTAATTGTGGATTGATACTTGTAGTGTTGAGGACTAAAGGTTTATAAGTGGCTGAGCTTTGAGTGACTTTATTTTTGTGTTTGGAACTTTATTTTATTTTATTAATTAACCAAAAGGTGAGTTTAATTACTTATGTACTTATTTGTGAGTTATAAATCATAAATGTTTTTTTTAGTAAACAAATATATCCGGAGTTATATATACCTAGCTACTACTATCATTTTATTAACAAAATAAATTATTTTAATTGAAAATTTGTAATCATATATTATCATTATGATTTAAAATGTGATGACTACCTTTGATAATTAAAACAAATAGGTATTTTATTTGTATACAAAGACATCGTTAAAGATGAAAGATACCAATTAGGTAAGTAAAATATTGTTACATAAATTAGTTTGAAACATATTTAGAGCTACCTATTTGAAGTAAATAGGTACCTAGCTGTATTTCACAGTACGGTATTAATTTCGTATGTTTTCATTTTACAATTTGAAATTTAGTTTTTTTTGGTTTTATAAATAAAATAGGTAATCTTAGACTTGTAAGTTTTGTTGTAAACCTATTAAATATTTGTTTCATCTTCATATCGCATTAATGGTTCTAAGAGCGCCACAGTTACCCTCGGCCTTCCTCAACCAGCAACCACTTATTGTCCTTAAGGTTGTTACAAGTTACATGTTAGTATGAGTGTTGATTAAAGGATCTCAAATGCATTTACTATTCTATGTTATTCTTATTCATTTTTTTATTTCTACACAAATTCACTACCTCCTCCCTATTTCACAATAATAGTTTTAGCTTGAACGAGTAAGAAACTTTCCAGTGAGGTACATTTACTTTCAAAAGTATATAACGACTACTGAAGTTGCTAAAAAGTTTGCGACCCATTTTACTTTGCTACCATGTACTTATTAACAAAAATGATGATGCAAAAATGTATGTATACTATGTTGTTAAGTCGCTGTTTTGCGATACCTGGTATGAATACATAGTGTAGTGGGCTACTGGATAAGCTGTTCTTTCAGTCGAGATAATATTATGTTGGATTCAAATTGACATCATACCAACACCGATTTTGATATTTCTATTTCAAATGACATACTCTTCACATCTAGATTCTGCATTCTTTATTCATACTGTGAACAAAAATCCCCAGCGAAAAGACATTTACCATTATTTTTTTGTTCAAATTTTATGCATAACTGCATTATTATGCATGAGACAATTCACAACAGTTCTTCGCAGACAATATGCCGAAACAAGTAAACAAATAAAGGATCTTTATTGAGTCGTAAAATAGCGAGACGCTGATAATGACGACGAATAGCTGAATATTTGCAGGAGCCCAATAAAACATTGTTTTGTAAACGGCGGCGGCGGCGGTGGCAGTACCGTATTTACGTAGTCTATGAGCGTGTCGGTAGCTCAGTCGGGTAGCGCCCGCTTCTCACGCCAGAGATGCGCGTTCGAATCCAGCGCTGACATGTAGTTATGAGTTCTTTTGAATAAGTACAATGTATACCATCGCTCTTACGGTTAAGCAAAACATCGTGAGGAAACCTGCACACCTAAATTCTAGGTGGGTACAGTGGGTACTCTAAATGCATTGTACTCATTCAAAACCAGCGATACGGCTAGCGGCTTATCACGTGAGTAGAAAAGTACAGCGAAAATGCTGTCACCTCTGACTACCCCTTCGGGTATTACAGTCATGACATGAGCATAATATGTATGAAGATTATGAAAATCCATACTGTGTTACTTACGTCAAAGATAAAATGTTTTTGTTGGAAAAAGAAAATGTAAATAGTTCACTGTCAACAAAGAAAAATTCCCTTCCTTGAAAATTTTTGCTCAAGTTGCTTACCAAAGTCAATTTCCTATAGATAGCAGCTTTGTATGCATCGCAAATGGAATGTCAAAACACGACGAAGACTGGCTAGATAATCTTAAGCAGAAAAAACTTCGTCGTGATCTACCACCTCCCATACATTCATGTTTTGTTTGCGATCGATGCGGAAAGAAATGCCGTGCCGCTATAGGCTTGTACAGCCATCAACGGCGATGCGGCAACCCATAAACCTACGAGTGCTGCAACTACCATCTACAACAGATGCTGTGGCCAATGATGATGCATCGCAAAGTATTTTCAACGCAAACGGATATAAAAGTATTCTAAACTTCAACTATGTATGTGACTATTGTTATTGTTTAAGTCCATAGATTTGTAGCATGTTAGTATTAAGATTAACTCGGAATAAACTTTCTTTTCCTTATCTTTTTTAGTAGGTAGTTATTTTACCCGTTCGGCTCCGATACGATATACCTATATACCATGATAAAATATTCTGATTTACCAATCATTCAATAATATATAGACACATCCACCGTACATAGCGAGTAGCTTCGTATAAATTTACAGCTACGCAATCGTAGTGCTACGCGTATCCGTCGTAGCCACTGCTACGCTGTGCTACGCCTGTGTGTCGTAGCAGCCGACGCTAAGGTTAGGGGAAAACGGGGAAAAAGATTTACAGTTGTAAATATTTCATAAATATATATTTTTTACAGTACCTACTCACAAAATGCACAGAGCAAAGAACTTGAAAGCATAAAGAAAAAGGACATTATTTTATGATGATAAATGGTGAGTCTACCGGAAGTAGGGACAGGATTTAAATATTTATGCATTTTTACGCTGCTGCCCTATTTTTGCCGCGTCAATTAAATGTTGAAAGGAATATTTTTTTTTGGAAAAACATTGATATAAATAAAATAAAAGGCTTCCGCTTCCTGTTATTCAATTATGTAAAAGAATGCCGAGAAGATGTAATGCCGTTTCGTTTCTGCGAAGCTGTCATATACACACTCAATAGTAATCTTAGAATACAGGACGGCAAAAAAAAAACGACTGTGACATTATTTGGAATATTTATACAACGCTAAAAGCTGCTGCAGGTTATGTGTTTTTGACCTTTTGATATTCATTTAAGTTGCGTAATATAAATAATCTCACATAACATGAATGCGTTGTGACATCCAAAAATGGATGAATTCTTACTAAGATTTCCAGGAAACAATGGGAGTCGAATCTGAAATCAAATCTACACGAACCCATAATAGTGTCCATTAGTGGAACATTCAACACTGGTCAAGTGACCCAGTTCCAGATATGGACCTAGATTCCTATCCAAATTAAACCGTGTGGAGACTTCCTGATTGATTTGGTGTTTACATACATTATGTATGTAGTACTGAAGCCTCGTATTATCGTTCCAGTTTTCTTCTGTACTTCCTTAGTACGAGTAAGTAGTGCTTAGCTTCAGCAGCCTTTCAGATTATAACATACTCTTATTTTATTTCTTTAATGCGGAGAAATATATGTAAGTACTCAAGATTTCTACTTAGCGGAATGGGCTGGGTAAGCACTTTCATGTGCACAAGTAAACTAGCTGCTTTTATCTATTTACCCGGTGTTAAGTAATAATAAGTAAGATATCCCTTTGTTTAAAAACAGAAGCCTGATATAACACTGCGGTACATATAAATAGGTCCGTAAAAGTATGTACAAATAAAAAAGTTTATAAAATATGATGCGTAGGAGCGCCGATGCGTACAAATATTATAATGTCGTAGATCTTAAATATTAGAGCGTTCTTTTAATATGAAGAAATATGTCATTTTACAATAATGATTATTAAAACGTATTTAAAGTTTAAATTTAATTTCAAACTTCATTGAACCACTACCGGCTACCAGTCTGAAGCCACAGTTCTAGCGAGCTCGAGGGCGTCCAACTCTATGTTTGTTTAGTTCGCTACTGAATACTCATCCACGGTAATCGGTAATTCCTCGGGATCCTAATCTCATTTCCGGTCTAAGTACAAAGGTTTTATTGTTGTCTAGAAGGATAAAAGATAAAAGGACCTTTATTAATTCTCTTTCCCTTTCACTCAACAAGAGTTCGATGGACAGGTTATCCTGCTGTTACTATTGTCTGTTGTGTGCACGAGTCAAAAACCTGAGTAGAAAGATACAAGATGATCTATTCATATTGTATGCTTTATTTACAAAACCTTTACATTACATATTATACAAATTAACATAATAATTTGTAATTAGAACTTTCGTTATACAGGGTGTTGCAAAAAGGGATTTTGAAATTCTGATTTCAGTTTTGGGCTTAGATATGTCGCAGGCATCTGGTTTAATCTTCTGTTTGATTGAACCGCTAGCCCGTTCATTGGATGACGCTGCTTAGTTGTATGACTAGGCCGAACGTTGATTGCACAAGCGTCACAAAACGTCCAACTAGTTAGCTGACTTAAAATCAGTCAGGTGGTGAACAAAACAAATATGGCGTCTAACAGCTAACAGTTGACACAAAAAGCACCTATATTGTTAGTTTTTTGCAAATAAATAAGCTTTAAAGTGCGTTATTTGTGTTAAAATAGTGTGACAACATGGATTTACCTATTATTACGCCGCGGGCGGATAGTTTCAAAGAAAAAATTGTGGCGAAACTCGATAATTATGAACAACAATATGAAGGTACGTTTATTGTTATTGTTTAGTTAATTTGTGAGATAAGAGCTTTGTAACAAAGTCTTTTTGTTGACTCTTGTCTGGTCATGTTCACCCTAACCAGACATTACAAAGTTGCTATACTATATCCCATTCAACGACTTCGCTGAATGACGTTCAGTCAAGACGTCGAACGTTACAATCAACGACTTGACGAGTTGTCCTTTAGTCATACAACTGAATAGCACCATCCAATGAACGGGCTAGTGGTTCAATCAAACAGGAGATTAAACCAGATGCCTGCGACATATATACCATGCTGCACATGTAGGTTTCGGCTTAGTATACCCTTTTTGCAACACCCTGTACACCTAGTAAGATTCACTAGGTATGTAAAGAAAGTTCTAAAAGTGTTATTACGTGACCGACGAAGATTCTATGGAAAATTATATTGTGTGTGGACAAATAAAAAAAATTGTATCTGTTTTTTATTTTTTTTATAGGAAAACTTAACTATATGACAAGAATACATTAAGAACACTATTATAGTCATTATTTTCGATAATTTTCTCGTCATACTAAACCGATACACCGCTAACTCAGCAGTCAACAGTTTGCCTACTGGCAACGCAATCTTATTTACCTCTTTAGTCCATTGGATCTAGTGTCACTGCCATCGCGGGGTGATCGCCCCCTGGCGGGCGTGCCTCTGCCTAATTACAACCTTATTGACACTAGGCTGGGGAGAAAATGCGATGAAAGTCGCTAATTAAGTAGGTATTACGAGATTACATCGATACAGTCTCAATAACATAAGCTATTGCTGGTCGTAGCCCTTTATAAAGGCGCCGCTGAACTGCCCCCCACTATTTATTTCTCGGCTTTCCCATTCGACGCTACGTGTCTTTTCATACATTTTAAGTCATTTAAACTTGAGAACTTTTAGTTAAGTATATCGTAGCATTGTCACTCTTAGAGGGGTCAGGTTTGTCTGTCCCATATTCTACCAAATATTTATTATGTTTTGAGGTTATAATACCTAACTTATTTCCATAATTGTTTTGAGGTTTGCAATACCCAAATCATTTGTAATTTTATTTGATGTGGTTTGTAATATTATATTCCTGATTTATTAGTTCCCGTTATTGAATATCATTACATTGTACGAATTATTTTGTTTTATTAAATTATTTATTTGCTTGTATGAATATAAATTACACGCATTAATCCTGTGGTTTCTGAATAAATGAATGCATTATTACGAAGTTTGTTGAAGAAGTATAAGATTATTAGTTTTATAATAAATATAAATATTATCAGGGATAGGTGAATATTGCTTATTTGTAGCATATTCATTCATTCATTCATTCATTTATTTATTCAAGAACAATATACATTGTATGTGAATATACCTATAAAATAAAATAATTTAACATAATCATTATAATTATAAAAATAGCGTGCAAAAACAAATTAAATACAAAGTCAAAAGAATAATAATAAAATCAAATAATTAAGTAGGTACATATTATGTCAAAACATTAAATTAAAATTAATTTCAATTAAAATTTTAACATGCAAAAATTAAATTAATTAATCCAAAGCAATCAATAATTATTACAAATCTTCTAACCTATACAAGCACTTCTTCAACAAATAAGTTTTTAATTTCATTTTAAAGGTACTGTGTCCTAATAGGATTTTAAGGTCTGTTGGCAATTTATTAAAAATAACTATTGACTGGTACGCTGGTGAGTGTTTAGCTACACGTAAGATTGGATTGAATTTGATTGGTAGATCTTTGCGCCTAGTGCTGTGTCGTGCCACTCTTTCTTCGGGACTCTCAACGTTTTGTGCATTCTTGCTTAGACCTGATAGCAAGGTTAAGACATACAGTGCAGGAACAGTAAGAATGGCGAGAGATGTGAAATATGGTCTGCACGACTCATCCTGCCGTATGCGAACAATTGTACGTATGGCTCTTTTTTGCAAAACGAAAGCTCTTTGTGTATTATAATCATAGCTATTCCCCCACTGTTTTATACTGTATCGTATTTTCGATTCTACAAGAGCATAGTACACCATTTTAAGTTGTTCCACACCAAGTGCATCTCGAAGGCTCTTAAGCGCATAACAAGCTGAGCTGATTGACCCTTCTATGGCATTCAATTCATATTTCCAGTTTAGGCATGTGTCTATATGTACCCCCAGGAATTTAGTACTTTCAACCATTTCTATTTTACTTCCATTTAGAGTTGCACTTATTGCTTCCCTATTCCTAGCCGTCGTTTTAAAAAGCAGTAAGTTAGTTTTAGTGGAATTTATTTTTAAATTATTCTCTGTGAACCACTTTGAAAATTTGGCTAGTATATCATTTACTTTTATTTCTAAAATTTCAGTGTCTTTTCCTGATATAACCGCATTTGTATCATCAGCATAGACTACTAGGCCAGTATCTGGCATATATCTACTAATATAGTCCAAGAGATCATTTGTAAATATTATGAAAAATATAGGGCCTAGTACTGATCCCTGTGGCACACCTCTCTTAATGTTTAATAGTTTAGATGTAGTCAGTATTTCTCGACCATCTTTACATTCACAACCATTATGGTGTTCTCTGCATATGCGTCTACACGATAGTAAATGTCAGTTCTCTAGAGACATCACGAACGGTCGAACTCGCGAACTTTGGGAAGCCTTTTATGCCGCCTGTGGGAATACGGAGGCTGCTTGGGAAAGGGTTATGTGTCCATATTATCCAAGTGTGTATAAACATTCATGTTTTTCTTAATTTGTCATTCAAAACGAATGTATGAAACTTGGCCAGGCCATAGCTGACTCGTTGCCTCGTATAATTTATTGTGTCTACATAAAGCACACATAGCTCACATAATTAATGCCTAATTTTAGCCTGTTAATTCACACATAATATCAAAGTAATTATGTTCCGAGTCTATTTAGAAATTCGCAATACCGTCACCCTCACCACTGCCGGTCGTGAAAATTTTGTTTAATTTAGACAAATAGCCGGTAAGAGAAGGTCGAGGAGAGCCGAGTACAGATTGTCAAGATTGTCGTAACCAATTTGGTATTTTTGGTAACAGAAGGGTCTAGCTTACATAAGGCGAAAGTGCTACTGCGCTAAGTACGCATCTGTCTAGGGTCAACAGCTCTTGGTTGTTCGTATTTTGCCATGCTTGAGTGACCCTAAATCTGTCGGTAACAACAAATAAAGCACGAGTATGAATTAGCCATAAGACGACCGAATGGCGCAGTGGTTAGTGACCCTGACTACTGAGCCGAAGGTCCCGGGTTCGATTCCCGGCTGGGGCAGATATTTGTTTAAAGACAAATATTTGTACTCGGGTCTTGGGTGTTGATATTTATATTTAATATGTATCTATCTATGTATTTGTGTAGAGATATCAGCTGTCCGATACCCATAACACAGGCTCTGCCTAGCTTGGGGTCGGATGGCCGTGTGTGAGATGTCCCCACATATTATTATTATTATTATTATGTTGTGTCGTTACCGTCTCGGGACCATGGGGTCCCGGGCATTTGGAAGGCGTGCATGGGGCCGAAGCCAACATGTAGAGGCCCGTTTGACAACATTAATCTATATGAAATGTGACACCAACCGACGATTTTCCCTGTGAAAACTATAGAAGTAAACCCAAGGAAAATCCCAGGTTAGTGCAGGACTATTGTAGGATATGGAGAAAACTAATACAGGGTTATGGAATGGGGTGCTAAATGGACTGGGTATCTGGGACTATGGAAGGACTATGGCCCCTGCCTGGACCTATATGTTTCACATACGGATAAAAAGGCAGGGGGTGACTCGCACACACATTAAATGGGCCCCCCAAAACAGTCGCTAGCACATTACAGTGACGTAGCAACAAGGGGGCAACATGGCATGAGTTGCTGAGGGTGGAGAGGTATACCAAGGCTCTCAGAGCAATCGCGGATGCCGGTCAAGACCCCTACAAGCACTTACTGGATATACTTCCTTCCTCCGAGCATTTCTGCTCTAGCGGTACACCACTCAAGCCAGCCAATGAAGGCAAGCAAGAGGTGGGAGATCCTGTTCCTCGTCAGTGTTCACTCTGGACAACCAATGAAGGCGAGCCAGAGATGAGGATCAGGGGTTCTCCCCGGCATCGGGTGGGTGGGGTCGCTAATGCCCAACAGCTCGCCACAAGCTGCCCTGCCGCATTATTATTATTATTATTATGTCTAAATTTTGCATTCAGTTATTCAGCAAGTGTAAACACAACTTATTCAAAACATTTTACACAGAAGGGTTGGGTTATTGTACTAGAGGTCACGTAACTACTCATTGTAAACAATGTTCGACGTAATTTGCGTCGAATTACGTTGAATAAATTTTATGCTAATCAACAGATTATATTTCTAAGTACTTATGTACATTGTTCAGGGCTAGTGAATAATATAGGGACTTCGTGTTTAGTCGCATGTTCCTGACGAATGGTCGGGACCGACCGAAAGGAGAACGTTTGAGATAAAATTACTAATGAATTTTAATACATTTGTTCACAGATGTTACACAACTCCAATTACCATTTGAAATCACCGAATCGTAGATGAAGAGCCGGGCCACTTCAATATTCAAAATGGCGGCATTATCCCTATTATTGCTCTTGTTAATAAGCACGAGAGTAGCGGCGAACATCACTGCTCCTGAAATAGACAACAATGAAGCTGATTTAAATGAAACTTCTGACAAACACGTGGATGACTCCATCGACCCTTACATTTACATAGAAAAAACAACTGAAGATTTCAAACTAGATAGTCACAAGTTACAGTCTATTGAAAACCACGATTTGAATAACAAAGACAAAGGCGATTCTACTAAGAAACAAACGAACGTCACCAACAAAACAAACGCCCCAATCGTGACACATTTGAAGTGCACCACCAAAAATTCAACGGCTAAAGATAAAGAGACTGTCAAGCCTAAGAAGCTAAACATATACCTGAACAACCTGTACTCTCGGGTGACGACGAACTTGATCGAGGAGAAGGTGTCGGTGGAGAGCCTAGAGGGCGCTGGCATCGGGTTGTTCGACGTGGTGAGCAGCGACTGCGGGGGCTCCAAGGTGTGTCCGCGGCGCGCCGGCAACTGGACTGCGAATGACACCATCACTATAGGATTCCTTGGGGCTTATGGGCGGAGTCACGTAAGTTTTCTTATTATTATTTGATTTGATCGTTTGGTGACAAATCTTACAGCTGTACTAGAGTTAGTCACTGTGGTAAAATAATTAGTCATACCAATCAGTAGGTAGTTGGCAGCCGATGTCTGCCCAGTACAGGGTGCGCCGCACCGGACGTCTATAAGTTCCTCTATAAAATATAAAAGTTCATACGTCACTCGGTAAAGCTCCTTTCGTGTATCCGATTTTTGATCTACTCATAAATTGGTTGCATTTTACATTTACCGGGGCTGGTTGGTTTGGTTTTACTTAGCGTAATTCAATCGCCGGAAGAAGCATTGAGGTACTTAGTGAGTTTTTATAGAGGGTTATTAGTTTTATGCGTACGGTACTGAAATTTAAATAGACGGGTTGACCTTTGAATACCTACTTACCTTAGTGTACCTTGTAAATAGTTAGATTAATAATGATATAGCTATCCGAGTCCACACGTCCTAAATAAATATTAACACAAATCCGTTTCAAATCAAGGTCGGTAAAGGACGTTTCCATAGGCAATAATTTATATTGAAGAATGATCGTGTCTCAATAATATTACATTTAATTAGTTTACGTCTTAATTAGGACGCTAGTCTAGTTTGTTACTAGTAGGAATGATTGAATAATGTTTTGATCTACCAACTTGATTAGTAACTGCTTTAGCAACGTTAAATTATTGTTTTTTGTAGGGAAGGTAAAGATGCATTAGGTAATACCACATCACTCTTTTTGCGGTTACGTCCAAACCGAAAGAAACAGAAATAACTTTTGGGGTACCCGATACCCGAGCTTTATGTAGGGTGAAATTAAATAATAACAAAAAAGTAGCTTTTTTCCCCATACAAGGTCCTTCCTTTTTTGTACGCTGTTAGTCGGTAAAATGCAATGTCCCAGTCTAAGTGAATTTTAACAAGGTCCCAGTTAATATGTTGCTCGTGTTTCATATACGTTGTGAGAGTTCAAAATAAAATTGCAAAAATTATTCTGGTTTGCAATTTTATCTTATATCAAATTCGCATAAATCTGAAGTTATACGAGTTATTTTTAGGTACATAAAAGTATGATATTATTGTAGTTGAAAATTTAAATATGAATTATTTGGTCTGATATGATTCTTTGTGCAATTGTGCTAGACTCAAAATCTTGGCAATCAACAAATAATTGTAAATTTGTCGTTGAATAAATGCGATAAATACTGTTTGAATGAATGGTGGGTGAGACAGTTAACCGAATGGGGGTGACTTATTTGGGGGTAATTCAGACACTATTCTATTCTATTCCCAGACGGTGCTGGGCGCGCTGCCACTGGCGGTGGCGGCGGTGAACCGCGAGCGCTCGCTGCTGCCCGGGCTGCGGCTGCGCTTCGTGGCAGCCGACGTGGGCCGCCCGCGCCCGCCGCTGCCGCGGGACCGGGACGCGCTGTCGCTCAGGTAATCATAATTAAGTATAAACAATTATTAATTGCAACTAGTGGTTAGTGACCCTGACTACTGAGCCGATGGTCCCGGGTTCGATTCCCGGCTGGGGCAGATATTTGTTTAAACACAGATATTTGTTCTCGGGTCTTGGATGTGCCCGTTAAATGGCAATAGGCCCGCCCCCTATTACATTGGGACTAACATAACACTCTGGCGAAAAGTGGGTGCAGCAATGTACCTCTGCCTACCCCGCAAGGGAGTACATTAGTACAAGGCGTGAGTGCGTGTGTGTGTAATTGCAACTATTTTGGTGTTACATTAGTATTAAAAATAGTTTCCTTTAACATAGTGCAGGGCAGGGTATAGCAACATTTTTACGTGACTGATGTAGAGACAAGCGAAGAAAGCACTTGGTTATTTATGAAGTCACCCTTTTCCTGTTTCTAATAATAGTCTTGCAACGCCCTGTACTTAGATACAGATTAAATAAGTAACTTATGAGAGAAGGATACGCGTAAACAATCCGCTAACGCCACAGCAGCTAGACAGACACGATCTGTCGTTGAGGTAGGTCATTTTCTGGGATACTATCGATAGTTTATTTATCGCCAGCGATAATACTCTTAAATGTATTGCAATTTACTTACCGATGGTATTGAAGTACATGGGATACTTATTTACTTTCGATTGTAAATACTATCTATAGATAAAAAGTGCATAGATTTTCTGGCAACACTTACACCCCCATAATGTGCCTGGAAAGGGGCTGACCCACTTAAGTTTCAGGGTTATCATATCATAGTAACGCTGGTTTTATGTTTGTAACCCGAGTATGATGAATACCAACTCTAGAACACAAACAAGAAGTGCTGAATTATTAACGATGTTAATAATATGATTAAAGGTGAGGCAAAACCACTTACGTAGGTACAAATGTACAAATGTCTTCGCTGAACCCATGGGATTAATTCGAACGTAAGGCTATATATGGGCCAAGAAACTGCCAAGTGTGGGTAGAAATACGCCATTTAGTAGTAGTTTGTTTATTTTCAGTGTAAGTAGGTCATCTAAAATAGGAAATGAAAACAAAATGCAATTATAAAAGCAACCTTTTTAAAATTTAAGTGAAAGAAAATATCATTAAAAACTTCACGACGATAAGACAATTTGTTACGTGAACCCGAATTGATATACAGGATGTTGTGAGAAGAGTATTATAGTTCTAAATTACTTTAAGAAATTGGGAAACTCAAATTTGTCATCGAGAGATCCTCACTAATAACTTTAGATTAGGAAGTTAAACAATCATAACGTTTGATTGTATATACTCGTAATATAGATATATTATACAGAGGGTTACAACAGTGGTATACTAAACAACAAAAAACAAAAATTACTCTTAATGAGGTCTCCACAGTCACCCCTTTTCAGCTTAGTATACGACTTTTGTTACATCCTGTAGAAAAGACACCACTTTAAAGGTCACCTCAGGTACGTACCTATACCTGCCAACACTAACTAATAAAAAATAAATAGTCCAACAGAAAGTCCCGTAAATGTTATTTAATGCTGTAAATCTACTGAAAGACTTTTGAAGGTGACCCTGGATCTCATTCGCGACCTTTGCTCTTGAACCTCCGTGATCGCAAGTGATAGTGACCCGATTCTATAATTGCATTTCGGATTAAAGTTAAGCCGGGTCTTCAATGTGGGATACTTGTTGCGCGACATGGTGGCTTGACTTGAAATGTAGTTACTTAGGTACTCACAGGATTTGGATAGATATTACGGTTACTTTACTACCTTTTAAGGTAACAAAAACATCCCGTGGAAAGAGCTCTTAAAAATTAACGAGTCATATTATATTTTCCGATGCTCTTGTTTATTTGATTATATTCTATCCCCCTTATTCATAGAAAAGTTACAATACGTTTTAACTAATAAACTGTTTTGTCCCTCTCTGTCAAAGAACAAATTGTTCTTTGTCGGAGAGGGACAAAACAGTTTATTAGTTAAAACGTATTGTAACTTTTCTATGAATAAGGGGGTATATCTGGTGGTATGCGCCTTCCATTTTATTATCGACTTAAAAATCATTTAAGTAATTTTACGCGTTGTCGAATCACAAACACTAGGCCTTATAAAGATATAAAGTGGTCCGCTACCACTAGCGGTGAAACATAGTAGCTGAGACACATAAGCTGAAGTGAAGTCGGGCAACATGTCTCGCGTGTGTGTCGTAGTGTACACGCGGCTTAAAAACTAATAAGTATCGGGTGACGTGTCAAAGAGAGTTAATTAGAACTGTGTGCCAACTTCTAACGGGTAGTCTTGGGGAGTTCCAGAATAAAGCGTAGGATGCTGACTTGATGACAACAAATTAGGGCGTGGGAAGTATTTGTCACAGTCGTAAGGTGCAGCGGTTAGGGACACTGATTCCTGTGTTGAAGGTCTCGGGTTTGAAAACCGGCCGAGAAAATATTTGTTCTTCTGTAGCTTGAAGAAGAATAAACTACACCTACCTATATAGAGTTGTGTGTAATAAGTACCAGTTTAGCTCAATACCACTAGAGTTTGAAAGTTATTGTTTAAATAAGAAAAATACAAAAGAAACAAACTAAGCTCAACTGTTATGATTAAAGTTAAAAACTCAATAAAAAGTCAGTGCCTGGCTGCCTGCTCGTTCAATGAAAGTTACAAATATTTCAGAATTATAGAAAGTCATTAAAAATTGTCTAGACTAGATATTTCTAGATTTGACTGTTGTTTGCCAACTAAGATTTGAGTCAGAATTATGCATGTTTTAAAACGGTTTTTCGCGGTGCCAAAAAAGGCAATAGCGTTTAGCGACCGGCTAAACGAAGACTGCACAAAACTCTACCTCTCCGCTCTCACAATCTCTACTCATAATTTTGGTTAATACCCCATCTTCACCTACAGGGTGATGACTCAGATGCGCGACCTGGGCGTGGTGGCGTTCTTCGGGCCGGACGCGACCTGCCACACGGAGGCCAAGCTGGCCGCCGCCTGGAACCTGCCGCTCATCTCGCACGTGAGTATATACACCCACAGTATATATGTTTCAAGACGAAGTTTGGCTTTGCAAGTCACTTCAGAGCCCACAAACATTCCGGATTGAACATACAGGAGTCGCCGCCGGATACGGTGTGGAGGACATGATGATGACGATGATGATATACATTTACACCCTGTGATCTCGACAGCACCGTGTTCGGTCATCGTAACTGCGAGCTTCTCTTGTTGGCTATTCGTACACCCTGTATGTACGTGGGAAGTTGAACCTATTGATACACCAACGAAGAAACTTGATTTAGTTCATTTATACTTGCAAAGGCAAACTACTAAATTAATAGTTAATGTACAATAAAATGGACTTACGTGGAATTTTACCAAACGTTAAACGTATTTAGTCGTCTATCAATTAAAAAAAAAATGTTTTTAAATAAAATTTTAAATTCGTATAGCGTATGGTAAAAGTGACCTTTACAGTCGCAATCATAAAAAAAAAAAAAACACGCACTCACGCCTTGTACTAATGTACTCCCTTGCGGGGTAGGCAGAGGTGCATTGCTGCACCCACTTTTCGCCAGAGTGTTATGTAAGTCCCAATGTAATAGGGGGCGGGCCTATTGCCATTTTACGGGCACACCCAAGACCTGAGAACAAATATCTGTGTTTAAACAAATATCTGCCCCAGCCGGGACTCGCACCCGGGACCATCGGCTCAGTAGTCAGGGTCACTAACCACTACGCCATTCGGTCGTCGCAATCATAGTAAATGACTAAATGAATAGTGTAAAATCAAGTGGACTTTTCCACAAAACATTTTAAGTATTGATTCAGCTTCCGCAAACGTAGGAGGATATCGGTAATTTACTACGTCAGACTTTAGAAATAAAGTTGCAAGAAAGACAGAAAAAGGTAATAACAAATCTTGTAAATATAAAACAAGTGACGAAAGTTAGGGATTTGTCGGAAAAGCTTTCATTCCAAAATACAGATAATGGATCTATTTTATTTTGTTGCTGCTCAGAAATGGATTTTCCCTCACACTAAGCCAGACTAGACGGTGTAGGCGCGTGGGACGAAACGTTCGTTGGACTACCTAAGGGTGGCCGCACACTACCGACTTTTTGACTCAAGTATATTGACGTATATTTTCAGATTTACAATTTCCTAACAACTTTTTGTAGCACGTGTGCGTTTAACTATTGCAATCAGTAATCAATACGTTCTATTTTCCTCCTACAAATCGATTATCATTTTCGTTCGTGTGCGGGCATCCTAAATTTAAGCGCCCACCACACGATATTTACATGGCGGGTAAACTATTCCTATATTTTCACATCAGTTTCACCTACAAAATAAATTAACCCTTCTCCACTGTCTAGTTCGGAGAACTGTAGGAAAAATTTGCTGCGTTTCTACGAAGAATTAAATGTTCACCTGTATACAGCTGCTGACAGGGTGTTTCGCGGGAAAACTTTTCACTTGAGTTACGAAGAGCAATTTTCAGTACAAACTTCAGAGAAAATCAGAAAGTAGAGTAAATGAACATTGGCTTTACTGTATTTTACACGGGCTTTCGATCAATGTGTTACCCTTAAGTATGTTTATCGGTGTCAGCCTTTACGGGTTAAAAAAACATAATATATGTTTTTTTTATTGGTTGGAAAAGATTATGATGAAACTAATTATACTAATGCATGGAAATAGAAATAAAGGCGGAAGGAATCTCGCTTACTAAAAAACTGACTATGGCGCGCGGCGGCAAACTGACTTACTTTGAGTGTGAATGTGTGTGTGTCGGCCTCGTCGTAACAATAAAAGTGACTAAGTAAGGTTGCCTCAGTTTTTAGTTAGCGATATTTCTTCCGCCTTTTTTTCAAAAGCGGGAGACCCTCGGTGTCATAAAAACAAATATTTTCTACGGATTAAAAAACACACTCTGTGGTCGTAAAAATGAAGTCACGTGAAAAGCAAAGTTTATATAAAGCAGCCAAACCTTCTATAGTTCACGAATTTAATAAATTAGTTTAACATAAGTTGTAAATGCCCCCTCCGTCAATAATAATTATGTAGATGCAAAGGCTCCCTATACAAATCTATTTATGCCTTCATTAATAAGTACTCCTTGAAGCAGTATAATGTATTTAAATATTATGTACTTAAATATTCCCAAAATAGAAACAGATTCCCAGAAACATTCCGTCAACAATTTTATTTGGAGAGTAAACGAGTTATAAATAAAACAATACTCGATTCACTTTAAAAAGTTTTCCTATGAAGGACTCGTCCTATTAAATCACAACAACGTTATTATTTAAAACCACAGAAACTAAAACAGTAATACAATAGGTATGACAAAATGCAATTTCTTTTTTCAAACAAATGTTAGAGCGTAATTATTTTTTCCTTGCAACAAATCAGCCAGTTACAACCGGCGTACCTCAGAATAAGCAATTCCCTTACACACCAACTTTTTTCTTCTACATTTCCCTCTTTCCGGCCAGCGCTGCGCGGGCGCGCGAGGGTCATCACACAACGGCGCCGGACTCGGGGCTACGTTCGCCCGCACCCTGCCCCCTGCCTTCAAGGTCAGCAAGTCGGTGGTGGCCCTGCTGCGGGCGTTCAACTGGGACAAGTTCGCGATCGTGGCCGGTGACGTCACCGCCACGTCACAGAGCGCGCAGCAAATGGACGCTATTACCGTGAGTTATAAGGGTTTTTGGTGCTTTTACGATGTTATTAATTTTCAGTAATATTTTTTTGAATATAATGGAATTATTGGTGATTTTTCGCCGTCAGGTCAGTGTACCCGACATACTGAACTTTCTTTAAGGGACCAATGCTGAAAGTAACAAATAATTCATTCCGACGCCAGTATTCCCCGAGGCCCAAGAGTCTATCTGCTATTTTTCAACTATGTTCAATCTTTTCTCTTCCTTCGCACTTAAATATTATATTGAAGACCTTTCGTAGCATTCGTAGCATTACGAGTTTTACGTTGAGTTGCAGAAAAGAACTTTAAGCTAATGTCGACCTGAAATATTGCTGAGGACAGAAAGTGACTGCCATATATTTAAGCCGAGCGTCCACTGCGAGCTAACCTAAGTTAGTTCACATAGTTGAGACAGTTTTTCATACATGTGGTGCGTCCACCGCGAACTATACACAATGTTGGATAAACTGAACCAACTATGTGAGCTAACTTAGTTTAGCTCACAGTGGACGCTCGGCTTCAATGTCCACATTAGCTTAAAGCTACTTTCTACAACTTTTATTAGGATCAAACCTGTTTACGGTAGGCAAGTCATTTTCAACATTGTTGTTGACTGTACGTATACCTGCTAGCACTACAAGTCTTAGGATCAAACTGTTTACACCCGGTGTTGATAATTTTTGCTGACTGTACTTACCTAAACCTGTGCAGGAGCTGGCGGAGAGCTACGGCATGACGGTGACGGAGGCGCATCGCTTCCCCGACTACATCCCCCTGTATAAGGCGCACATGGAGCGCATCATCGACGACACCTACCAGAACACACGAGGTATCTCAATACACGAGACCAGAAGGGTTAGCACGGGGCGCAATTAGACGTGACAAAATTTTTGCATCACGCTCACTCACATCGCACTGCCTGAAGAGCGAGCGCGACGCAAAACTTTTGTCACGTCTTAATTGCTCCCCGTGCTAGCCCTTCAGCTGCCGCTACACGGGGCTATTATCGCTGTTGATAAATATCACTACAAAATAAGGTGCTGTGATTGGTGGATTGCGCATTAAACGAGTTTATCGACGTCGAGAACGAAGCCGTGTAGCGGCAGCGGCTGTAATCTGGCTGTTTTAGCTACAGTGGAATCATAAGAGCCGAATCGAATCATAAGAGAGGATCTTAGAATGGTATCTGAAATTGCATTTTTAAAAATCCTAAAAGCATATGTTCGTAGGATTATTTCCAGAATAATGTAGTTAATTGAACTCATTAAATATGTTGCCTCGTAGTAGTTTGTTCTAAAGTTTCTTTCTCTGGAACACGATTCCCACAAAACCCCAGTGTCGATATTGAAATAATTCATTTTATGAAATTTTACACATATCCATGCGAGGATATTAGGTACGACTATATATGGAATTATCTGTTAAATCATTCATACAATTACCTACGTTACTACGGACAAAATTAGATAACTAGGCACATACGATCATCTAATTGGCATTGGCACTAATTAGATCCCATTTAGGTAAATCCATTAACTAAAAGTGCAAATACATTTTAATTAAATTCCGTTTTCATACCGTAGGCACAAATTTTATTATGTCATAAGGCTTAGGTCATGTAATGTTACCCCTCGTTCCCACTATGTCGTCCGTCGTGCCCATTTTTTATCGGATGTGGATCTTATATTTTATGTTAATCGATGTTAGACAAGTGTGATGTGAACAGCTTCATATTAAATGTTCTTCCACTGCGACACACGATAAATAACCGTCCCGACAGACGACATAGTGGATTTCACGGCACGAAGTTAATTATTTTATTTTACAGCTTTTGACATCAGAAAAATATAAATGTAGTTAAGTAAAGACGTACCGCACAAAGTGGAGACTACTATAATTTTTCATCCATTCCCATCTCTTATCCACCAGTGTACGTGTTCCTGGGCGAGCATGTGGCCCTGGTGGACTTCGTGAAGATCCTGGAGCGGCGCGGGCTGCTGGCCGGCGGCGAGTACGCGGTGGTGGCCGTCGATGACGTCATCTACGACCCCAACAACACCGCCATCACGCAGGACGGTAAGCTCTTTACTGTTCATACTGCCTTGGTACATTTTGAGATGGTTGCAGTTTGTCGGAATTCATGTTTACTTGTTGGTTTACCTCTATGCAGGACGGTAAGCTTATTACTCTTCCTGCTACTGTGGTACATTTTGGGATGGCTAAAGTAAGTCGGAATTCATGTTTAAGTACATGTTTCTTTACCTATTTCCGTTTTCCTGGTGAGTTTGCATTGGATGCCGTATGTAATTTAAATATGATGCAACCAATACACAATATTTAAAAAAAAAAAAAACGCATACGGGATCGTATCGTTTTTGCTAATACTTTAAGAAATAATTATGGTACACCCTTTGCAATTTATGGAAAAAAGGGGTGAACTTTATAAGTATGTAACGTTTCATACGAACAGCCGATTGACCCCTGAACAGATAACTTACAGAATATTTCAGCCAACTAATGTTTCGCTCACAAACTACGAACTCATTTGCTAGCGAAGCATTATGTGGGCCATTAATCAATCCATGGGTGATTTGACTGGTGATGGACCGTTTCAGACTTGGATTAAATAAAATTAAATGAACTAAAATGTAATTATCCAATTGTATTTAGTTAGGTAAGTACTAACAAACGTAAACGTAAACGTGCTTCTAAAAAGTTTTTTTTTCATCTTAATTCCCCACGCACCTACATGACATGGCACTTAAAACTTGAACAGTGATCGATTGAGTTTGAAAGGAGTTTAATTGAGTTTAATTTACTCAGTTCCATGAGCAATGTCTTCGCCGCTGTAATCTATAGTTAAATAGGGAAAACGTGCAAGAGAAGAGATCTAATCGATTCTCCGTTCGCCGCACTACAATAATATTAAATTGAAAACAGAGGACAGATTTAAAGCTGTTTGAATATTGTAAATAAATTACAGATTTTTTGAAACCGCTGACTGACTTCTTACTAAATGATATACTGTATAAATAATATATCCATTTAATTTGACTCTATAGAAGTAACATAGTACCTACTATGATATTTTTTATGTTTCTAAGAGACAACAGTGATAAGGCTCCACTGTATTGCAAAAATTAAACTAGCGGCCAGATCAAACAAATACTAGGAAAGAGACCTACCTTACAGAGCAAAGAGGAAAGCGAAGTAGATTGCGCTACACCGTACGTAGCAAGCTCGTAGCATTCTCGCGTAGCACTTTCGTAGCATAAAATTTTATCGTAGCACTTTCGTAGCTTTGATTCAAAATGTTATTAGTACATTAAATATAGGTACATCATTATAAATAATTTGTTTGTTTGGCTGAATTAAATAAAAAACATCAGGTTTAGTTTTTACTTGCTACAATTTTTTTACTTGTACCTACTTACATTCCAATAATAAAATAAAATATCAAATCTAAAAGAAAGCTCGGATTTATTCAAAATAAGCTTTCATAATTCAAGGCCAGGTTCATCCATTATCTACAGAATCTCTTGTAACCACAAATAATCCCACTAAAATTCAAAACAGAGAGAAGTGGCACGTTCCGATAAATACAGGCTTTATAGAATTGTGTAATAATTATTACAAAATATTAGAACACAGGAAGTCAAGTAAAATTTCAAGGTTAGCCATAAATTAAAATACAAATAGACAAAATTTGCGTGGGCTTTGCTTTGATATTGACTTATAGAATAGAATAGAATAAATCTTTATTCAAAGAAAACAACTTATGATATTACATACATCCCACAAAACCAAATGTTAATATGGTTTGACTGTGGGTAAGGAGTCGCACTACATAACAAATTTATCATAGCTTAGTAGCACATATGCACATTTATATATACCTAGCTTACATTATAGTTAAACAGGAACATTTAGTTTTAGAGTTTTAGATTTAAGATGTTGATGACATATACATACTGGTATAAAGTTAATTTTGATACATTATAGGCAATTAGGTACTTTGGATAGTGTTTAAGAGGTAAGTTTTATACATGACTGAAAAATATAAATGGTTCTTAAAATGTAATTAATTTGCAAGTAATTTAGTAAAACGGTACCTACTTAAGTACCATGTTTAAATAGCAATCATTACTCTGCGGCGGCTCGGTGGTCAAATTAAGAGCAAATCAAAGACGTAGATATATTTCCTTATAATTATAACATTATTGTTTTGAGATAGACGGACGATTTAGTCAAGTCCGTGGGGAAGCGCTGGATGCAGGCCGCCTCCGATCGGACGAGGTGGAAAACATTATGGGAGGCCTGTGTTCAGCAATGGACATCCCATGGCTGATTTATATCATTGTTGCGTCACTACGCACTACGCACTGTTGGATGTATCTCTAGGATTTATCCTCACAAATCCGTGGTACTGCACTGCAACAGATTATACCGTAAAGTAATATTAAGGATTGATCTGCCGGCAGTCAGAATATAAAATACATTCTGTATTTGCCATTGAAATGTAAATACCACTTAAGTGTACGTATGTAAATGTAAATTGAAAAATTAAAACACATTTTATTTACGAACAAAAACCAACACAAAAGAGAATAAAATATACGGATTTCGGCTTTTCCGAGCAAATGGGTTCCAGCAAACATAAATAACGTAACATTTAAGAGGAATTCAATTTTACAATAAAACTTTGTCACCTATACCTGCGGAACTCCCACGCTAGGATTAGCTCAGCATAGTAACAAATATAGACACAGTGACAGCTAAATAACAAAACGCACAGCCCTGCAAAATCCACTGCAGCTACCGTACCACTGACATATTAGACAATTCTCTGTCAGATCCATACAAGTTACGTCAGATTTGTCAAGCGAGCGAAGATGCTTTAAATAGGACTAATATTCGGTGGTGGTAACCCTACAGGACTGCCCCAAGTCTGCAGGGTAATTGTCATAATCTCTACGTTTGGCAAGCGGGTTGGTCATATCATACAATAAAGTACAAATATTTTTCTTGAAACTAATCGAAACTGGGACCCTCGGCACAGCATTCACTAACAACACACCACCACCATCAGGTCCTCGTATGTACATAATGCGAAAATTGACATCAAAATGAATGAGAAACGCTGAGTTGCAGAAAGAAACTTTAAGCTTTGTTGAACTTAAAAATATTGTGTGCTTTTAGAGTAAAGACATATAATTCCTACCTTTCTGCATTAGTGCCAATTTCTCCATTCTCGGTTAGAGCATAACCAGGGAGTAGTGGTTAACTTTTGACACATTTGTCATGAATTTTATATGGAGATGACGTTTAATTTATAAATCAATCCCTGTCGGTTAGATAACCGACAATGGAGAAATTGGCACTTAGTGCAACATATTCAGATTCCGCGTCTAATGAAACTGTCACTAAGCATTTAAAAAATTACTAAAATAGTGTCGGTTTTGGAATAAGCGTGCGATACAACAAACAAGATGAACACGTCTACAAACACCGCTGTCCTCCCACAGAGTACTTGTGGCGCAACAGCAGCGAGCACGTGCAGGCGTTCAGGGCGGTGCTGAAGCTCACCCCCTCCTTCCCCACCAACCCGCATTACAAGTAAGTACATATACAGGAAGTTAAAACAAGGTGTGGTAAGCCGAAATTGGGTAACTCTGCTGGACAACTTTTGTTATACAACTTTTTAACATTTACAAAATAAAAGCATCGGCTTAATATGCTTTTTGCCACACCTTTGTATGTAAACATATCAACACGTATGTATCTACTAGTGATATGGAGGAGATTAAAATTGCTGTCTAACTTTACACCAGTGTTATGGAAAACAATGAAATTGACTCAGTTTGTTAGGTACTCTATCATATGTTGAGAAAATTACTCTCTCAAACTCCACCCTGAGTATAAACACTCTTATTATATGAACGTGGATAGTAAACAGTGAAGTTAAATTCAGTGAGTTACTGATCGAGGCCACTAACTACAATTCAATTCAATTCAATAATTTATTGGTGGTAACGCCGCTAAGCCGGAGTCCCTTCGATAGAAAAAAAATAAAAGAAACTACAGCAAGGTGTCTCACCGAGGGAAAGGGTTGATGAAGTGTCGTGCACCTACCTGGTCGCTGGAGGCAGTTCAGGAGACCAGGAAAAGGCGGCCGGCTTCCAGACCCTCGCCTGGCGCCACGTGCTCGATCGATCAGAGATCAGAGCAATCCAAAGCACTGCAGCACTCAACACACACACTGATATTCTTCGGTTAGCGGTTCACCACGAATAAAGAAGAAGCGGAAGACTTTAGCAACTAGCCAATCGTCTATTTTAAAAAATAAGTTCAATCGCGAATAACTTAGCGCGACGGCGGCCATGAATTCGTTTTCGGAACTGATTGTCTGTGGGTGGCGCAGACAGTGTTGCCACACGTAGCGTTGCGGTGCACGACATAAGCGGAAATAGGGAAAAGGATTTTAGGATCGAAACCTTGCGAAAATTATGAAAGTAAATATATTAAAAGATAGGTGGCGACACCATTTCCTCCCCCCTTAAAGGGTCACCTTTAAAAACATTCATAAGTGAAACGAGACAAAATTATAGCCTAGCTAATGCGGTAACTAAAACTAATTATAAACTACAGCGGTAGATACTAATGTATTGTTCATTGTGACGGGAGCGGACATAAACGTACAACCGGGCGAGCGTATGTGCCCCTAGCAGTCCTTACAGTAACTACCCGCGTTACTCCATCCCTTGAAGGATGAACTTTGTCGACAATCGCCAATGGCCACGAAAGCGGAGGCGCGTTATCATCTATGATAACTACAACTGTTCCAGGTATAATAGCAGAGGATGGAACATTCCATTTCTGTCGAGTCTGCAAGCCATGTAAGTATTCCACTCTCCATCTCCTCCAAAAGGATTGTACGAGTTTATCGAGCAACGAGTGCCTATGAAGTAGGCTAAGGTTGTCGTCATGCACTTCAGCCGCGGGCAACGAAAGTAAAGGCGCGGTGTGAAGAAAATGGCTGGGCGTCAGCGCGGCGGGTTCAGCGGGGTCCGCACTGAGCACAGTAAGAGGCCGCGAATTGAGTACACTCTCGATTTGAGCGAGTACAGTAACCAGCTCTTCATATGAAAGCAGCTGTTGACCAATCACTTTAAATAGGTGATTCTTTACCACCTTCACCATGCTCTCCCAGCACCCCCCGAAATGTGGACTGGCTGGGCAGTTAAATTTCCATTCAATTCGGTTTTCTGTGAGCTCCTGCTTGAGACTGCAACTGAATTCGTCGCTGTTTAGAAATTTGTAAAGGTCGCGTAAGTAAGAATTAGCGCCGACAAAATTAGTTCCCCTATCAGAATGCATGACCTTTACCGGGCCTCGGCGGGATAAGAAACGCTTTAAAGCGGCCAAAAAACTGGCGCTGCTCAGGTCAGTCGCTACCTCAATATGTAGTGCGCGAGTGGTAAGACATGTGAAGACGCAAATATAGGCCTTCATAGCCTTAGCTCCACGGCGACGAACAGGAGTGTAAGCGATAGGCCCTGCGTAGTCACAACCTGTGTGGGTGAATGGCTTCGTAACTTGCTTCGTGCGACAGTCGGGCAAGTCAGCCATCAGCGGATAAGTCGGACGCGGGCGCGCACGAAAGCAAACATTGCATTGGTGCACTATCCTCCGCACTACGCGCCGAGCAGATAGAATCCAGTACTTCTGGCGAAGTAATGACAGGAGCAACTCTGGCCCTGCGTGCAAATATTTTTTGTGATAATATTGTATTATCAGGTTAACCGCGTGATCATCACGAGGCAGAAGTATCGGGTGTTGATTATCGAAATCTAAATCGGAATTGGAGAGTCGGCCGCCAACTCGGATTAGGTCGTTGTGTAAAAACGGTCTTAATTTATTAAGCACCGGGGAAACAGGCAAGTCATTTTTAATATTTAATAACTCATCTTTAAAATGTTTGTTTTGGAGTATTTGCAGCAATTTTGTTTCTGCGTACTCCAAGTCAGTAGCGGTAATACACGTAGGTTCGCGGCGTGGTAATAGTTTTAAAACCCTACATATATAAACGATTATTCGCAGGAGTTTGGTCCATGACGAGGAACGAGAAGCAGCGGGGTAAATACTACACTCGTCAGCAGGTGTCAAAACAGCGTGAACTAGGTTCCTTTGCTCGGGAACGACGTCTAAAGTGGAATCGTTAACTTCATCAAAGGAAGGCCACTGTGAAGCATTCGATGTTAGCCAGGACGGCCCGTTAAACCACAGCGGATGGGTTTTCAGTTTGGAGGGGTCGACGCCGCGCGACAGGCAGTCGGCCGGGTTGTCTGTCCCCGCGACGTGATGAAAGTTTTCAGCGGATACATTTTCATTTATTTTAATAACACGGTTGGCAACAAATGTTTGCCAACGGTGGGGCGGATTTTTTATCCAATAAAGTGCGACCTTGGAATCTGTGTAGGCGCGGACCTTAATTGGAATGCGGGAATTATACGTTTCAAGTACTGAGCGTAATAATTTCGACAGTAAAAGAACTGCGCAAAGCTCCATACGAGCAATCGTATGGGGCGGGGTGGGTGCTATCTTGGACTTCGCGCAGAGAAGGCGGACCACATTACCCGACGGAGAAGCGACGTGCACGTACACAACGCCGCCTTGCGCCTGCTCACTAGCATCTGCGAACCCTACCAAGGTCACCTCGCAACCAGTCGCGACGCTGAGACAACGAGGGATTTTTATCTCATTAAGCGCCGGCAGTTCGCGACAAAATTGTCGCCAAAGCCTTACTACCTGGTCGGGCGGGACTTCGTCCCAATCCACCTTCAGCTGCCATAGTTTCTTAATTAATAACTTAGCTACCAATACAGTTGGCGCGACGAAACCCATTCTGTCCCAAAGTCGGGCGATCGTTGACATTATGGTGCGTTTGGTACACACCATGAGTCCAAATCAGGAGGGTCGATTTTAAAATAAAAGTCGTCATTATCAGTAGACCAACCGAGTCCTAATATTTTATGCTCTGTAGCCTTGTCGAATTCAACCTCAGTAGGTATCTTGTGCGAAGCGGGCAACTCATTGAGTGCGTATTGTGAATTACTGTTCCATTTAACAAGATCCCACTGGGCACCCTTGAACATTTGAATCAGCTGTTTTGCTGCGTCCACCGCCTCCTGTTCTGTATCAACAGAAAAGGCGATATCGTCCATATACAGGCAGGACGGGACGATCTCCGCCGCGCGGGGATACTCGGCGCCGTCATCGTCGACGAGCTGCTGCACAGTGCGGAGCGCGTGGAAGGGACTTGACTTTAAACCGAAACATACTCTATTAAATTGATATAGAACCAGAGGATCGTTTGGATTAAAACGATATAAAATTCTCTGATAGCGTCTATCAGATTCGCGAAGCATAATCTGCAGAAACATCTGTTTGCAATCAGCGGTCATCGCTACAGCGTGTAGGCGAAAATTTAAAATAATTTTAAACAAGTCCCCTTGTAAATTTGGCCCACTGTGCAGCACCTCGTTTAGCGAGACACCGGATGAAGTCTTGCAACTTGCATCTAACACGGGGCGCAGCTTCGTGGTGGACTTGTCCTCGCGGAGGACACCATGGTGCGGGATTATATAGCTCGGGTACAAATCGTCTGATGACGCCTGCGGGGGAACGGTCAGTGGCTCCACATAACCTTTGGAAATATAGTCCTTAATGACGTCATCGTAAGCGGCACGAAGCTCGGGAGAAGCCTCGAGCTTCTTCTCCAAACACAAAAAACGTTTGCGAGCAATGTTATAGGAGTCCCCAAGTAAAAACACGTCTTTATCAAACGGGAGAGCTACAGTGTAACGGCCGGTCACGGGGTCACGTTCCGTAGTCGAGCGGTAAAAATGTTCACATTCAACATCCGTGGGGTGCTGAACGGGCGAGCCGGGGACTTCTTCCAGTTCCCAGAAGCGGGTAATTAAATGATCCATAGGCTGCTGTGGCACTATGGCGCAGCATGACGTCACGCATGCTGGGCGGGCGGCGAGCGCAGGCACGACTCCCATGAGTACGTAGCCTAGCACTGTATGAATAGCGGGCGGCCCCGATGGTCCACTGGAGACCACGTCGTCGGGAAGAATCAAATGCGGAAACAGCGAAGCACCAATCAAAACATCGATTTTGTTGGGCGTAGCGAAATGGTCGTCTGCCAATGCTATTTTATTAAGATATGGCAGGGCGGTGGAGTCGACATAAGCGGTAGGTAAGTTGTCAGTAATCTTATCAACAACTAAAGAATTGATTTTGTATTTTATGTTACTATTAAAGCGCGAGAAAAACTGTAAGTCTACTGTCCCGTGGGATGCCCTCTCCGTTCCCCCGAAGCCCCTCACAGTAGTACGTTGAATGGTATTCTGCCGTAACCCCAAACGATCACAATATTCGCTGGTAATTAAGTGACTTTGCGATGCAGAATCCAGCAAAACCCTTACAAATTGTTTATTACCCTTACTATCGTACGTAGCTACCATAGCGGTAGCGAGCAAAACAGTAGTAGGCGTATTACATTGCGGCGTACTACTTTGAGCGGCAGCGGCATTAAGCACGCAAGGACGCGGAGCAGCAATGAACGTCGAACACAACGCGACGTCCGCTTGCGCGGGAACGGATGATTTCGCATCAGCTGGCTGTGACGTAAGCGATGCACCGCCGCCGCCGCCGCCACCAACCGAGTCAATGACCGCGGCGCGCGGTGGCACAGTGGTTAAGTTCTGTAAAGCGGGTGACGGATTCGACTCTCGATTAAAATGTAATAGCGAGTGGTGTTTTTGTTTACACACTCGGCATCCCGAAGCGGACTGACAGGAAGCAATCTTATGCTTCGTACTTAGGCAATTTATACAGCCATTTAAATTCTTCGCGGCTTGAAAACGCTCGTGAGGAGACATTTTATGGAATTCGGGACATTTGAACAAATGATGATGTACAATGTTTGTACATAAGCACTTGTGAGCGGAATTAGAGTCGACGGTACTAACGTACGCATTGTAGTGAGGCGGCGGGTTTTTGTTATTAGATCTAGGGCGAACAGCCGATCGTGATGCTGATGCAGCGCCACCACCGGCGGCCGCAGTGGTCGGTGCGCGCTGTAATATTTTAGTTTGATTATCCAAGAACTCAACGAGCTTATCAAAGGTTGGAATTTCAGACTGATTATTATTACTATTCTCAAAAGTACGCACGGTATCAGGATCTAATTTAGTTAAGGCAGTTTGCAAAAATATGAAGTCCTGTAAGTCTGTTAACTTTAGATTCTTTAGGGCGCGTACTGCGTTAACAAATCGGTCATTAAAGAAATCCAAATTACTCGCAGAAATCGACGACAGCGGTTTGAATTCCATTAATTGTTGTAAATAGGTAGCTGCTAGCGTGCGCTTATCTTCATACCTATTTACTAGGGTATCAAATAACGTTTTATAATTTTCAGCGGAGGGCGTAATGCCCGCACAAGCGGCCTGGGCCTTGCCTGTTAATTTACCTAGCAAATAATGAAGTTTCTCATGATCTGAGAGGGACTTATTGTCGTGAATAGTAGATTTAAAATTGGCATAAAATAGTGGCCATTGGCGAATGTCACCATTAAAGCTCTAGCACTAGCTTAAGTTCACTTTTTGGCTTTGAAATAAGCTAAAAAGGGCGGTTTTCTCCTAATAGGTGACCTAATAGGGGCGGGGAAATAGTAATCGCGGGTCGAAGGACCACATGGTAACGCCGCTAAGCCGGAGTCCCTTCGATAGAAAAAAAATAAAAGAAACTACAGCAAGGTGTCTCACCGAGGGAAAGGGTTGATGAAGTGTCGTGCACCTACCTGGTCGCTGGAGGCAGTTCAGGAGACCAGGAAAAGGCGGCCGGCTTCCAGACCCTCGCCTGGCGCCACGTGCTCGATCGATCAGAGATCAGAGCAATCCAAAGCACTGCAGCACTCAACATACACACTGATATTCTTCGGTTAGCGGTTCACCACGAATAAAGAAGAAGCGGAAGACTTTAGCAACTAGCCAATCGTCTATTTTGAAAATAAGTTCAATCGCGAATAACTTAGCGCGACGGCGGCCATGAATTCGTTTTCGGAACTGATTGTCTGTGGGTGGCGCAGACAGTGTTGCCACACGTAGCGTTGCGGTGCACGACATAAGCGGAAATAGGGAAAAGGATTTTAGGATCGAAACCTTGCGAAAATTATGAAAGTAAATATATTAAAAGATAGGTGGCGACACCAATTGGTAATAACTTAAATAATATTACAAGTCATTTACATAGGTATAGGTAATTGGTAATTATGCACTAGGTATAATTAAGTTACTTATACAATATAACATAGACTAGCTAAAGTAGGTAGTTATATAATTTTATTCATAAAGTAGAAGCACTGATAGTTAGGTATTTCTTTATACATATAAATAATTTAGTTATTAGGTAGTACATCAATAGTTTTTAGGTATTACTATTAAGTAACAACATTTAAGCATTATTTGCATATTTGCATTGTGTTTTAGTATGATAGTATCTTATTTGAAAGCTTTATACACACTGTTTTTCATCGTTATGAGAGTTACTGTTGGTAGTAAGTACCAATAGTGCATGGGTTGGCGAGGTAAGGTCAAAGAACTCATTTATAGTATAGCATGCCGAATTAAGCAACATATTTTTAAGTTTTTTTGTAAAGGTGGCCTCATTTGTTTCGTTTTTAATGTTCTCAGGGATTACGTTATATATTTTTGGTCCTATTATATGGATGAGTTTATTAGACTTAGTTAGCCTGCAGCCGGGACAGTACAGCTTATCTTCACGGCGAGGGCAGGTGTTTGGACGAACATCCTTGTTTGTTGGGAAAAGGCTAAGATTACGCCTTACGTATTTAGCTATATCTAATATGTATAGACACGGCAGCGTTAATATTTTGAGTTTTATGAATAGTTGCTTTGCTGGGGTGTCCCAAGGTACACCCGCCATTATGCGCAGTGCACGTTTCTGAGATCTGAAAGCACGTCCTGCATCAGTTGAGTTGGCCCAGATATCGACACCATAACTTAGTATTGAGTGGAAATATCCAAAGTAGGCTTTTTTCATGTTATCTTCAGACAATGTAGGTTTTAATCTGCTAAGAGCATAAGAGGCTGATGATAGTTTAGAACAAATATTGTCAATTTGCGGTATCCACGTCAGGCCGGAATCAAAGGTGAATCCTAGGTATTTGACTGTGTCGACTTGAGGGACTAATAAGTTGTTACGAACGATGTTCAGTTCATGGCCTCTGGTTTTTCTCATTTGGAAGTGAATTATGTTTGTTTTTTCAACGTTTAACGCCATTCCGTTGGCAGCGAACCAGTTAGATAGGTCGCTGATAGTTTTATTTAGTTTAGATTTAAGTTGTTCGTAACTTTCGGCGTTAACAATTACACAACCGTCGTCGGCAAAAAGAACATAATCTACGTTTTCAGACGCTGTAGTTAGGTCATTGATTAAGATTAGAAACAGGTTATTGCCCATTACCGATCCTTGGGGGACAGCGCAGGGGCCTATGGTTTCTAAGTTTGATTGTGCATTATTAACGCGTGTGCTCTGTTTACGCTCGTGTAAAAAAGATGCAATGGTTTCCAGAAAATAACCATTAACACCGTACAGTTTGAGTTTGTTTAGGATTAGTGAATGATCGACAAGTTCGAAGGCGCGGGATAAGTCGCAGAATATGGCGGCGACTTGTCGGCCGGCGTCCAGGTGACTCATTAAGGCCTACGCAGACCGGGACGGAATGGCAAGGGATTTTAATTTTTACTAATGGACATTCAACCGTACTGTTACAGAAATACGACATAAATTGCTATGCTTTAAAATGATGCCGTGGCATTGAAAGCGATTTAATCGAAAAGACACGCCACAGGCTCCCGTGGCGGGATGCCGCGGCATACTGCGGTAGGCAACGGCATGACACGGACTCCGGCGCTCGTCACAGGCCCCCGTGGGGGGATGCCGCGGCATACTGCGGTAGGCAACGGCATGACACGGACTCCAGCGCTCGTAGTAATATACTGCGGGGTGCGGCGGTGGGGGTAGAGAAGCGGGGAATGCACACCATTGACCACCCATTTGCGCCCGCGTCTTTGACGACTGTGTACCTACGTGTTTTTTTTCGGAGACCAGTTTTTTACGTTTTTTATTCCAACATGGAGGAAAAATTAATAACATTAGTTCAAGCCTATGATTATTTATATAATATGTCATCAAAACATTATATGAACACTCAAATGAAGAACAATGCGTGGAGAATAATTGGGACAGAAATGAATAAAACAGGTAAATATTTTTGCAATATAATTATATTTTAATACTTCACACGGTATTAATGTCTATTTACAATATCGTTTTGCCATGGAATCGAGCCCTCATCAGAGTTAAAGTAATCTTTAAACATCTCCCGTACTGTCGTACCATCTAATGCATTGTTCATATTATTATCGTTTTCTAAATTAATGCTTACACTTGCTATACTTTGACTTTCTGTGCTTGTACCACCTATGATGAAATTGTGTAAGCAAGTACATGCTAAAATGATATTATCAATATATTTTGGTTGAACCTGAATTCCTTTTTGACATAATTCGAAACGTTCTTGAAGTATACCAAATGCATTTTCGACGATACGCCTGGCTCTACTCAAACGATAATTGTATATTTTCATTGCTTCATTTGTCAATCGGTCGCTACTAAATGGTCTCATAATGTTTGTGGTTAACGGAAAAGCCTCGTCTGCTATAAAAACATAGGGCAACTCAAGATCTGTCCTCGGTAAACGTTTTTTGGGGGAATATTGAGGGCATTAGAAGTCAATTTTTTTCCAAATATTGAGTTTTGCATTATACCTCCATCACTATTTCGTCCATATGATCCTACATCTGCAATCACAAATTTATAATTTGCATCCACAACCGCTAGTAGCACGATACTAAAAAACTTTTTATAGTTCATGTAGATACTTCCACTATTGCGAGGTGCCCTTATCCTAAAATGTTTACCATCTATTGCACCGATGCAGTTCGGGAAATTCCATTTTTCATCAAATTCCATCGCGATTCGCGTCCATTTTTCCCTTGTTGGTTTTGGCATAACACTAGGCCTTAGGACATTCCAAATGACTTGGCAAGTTTCATGTACTATAGAGCGCACTGTACTAAACCCCATACGATAGCTGTAACCTAGAGACTTGAAGCTACTTCCCGTGATCAAAAATCTGAAAGATAATATAAAGAGGGGTAATAAGTGAGGCAGAGTGAAAGACAGGGTACAGTTAAACAAAGTCAATTAAATAATACGATATATTTATTTATATATAATTATGAATTCCTCACGATATTTTCCTTCACCGTAAAGCCAGTGGTAATTTTTTCTTAGAAAAAAAATTAGCTCAATATAATCCCATAAACATAGCTGGTGCTAACCTAGTCACCTAGTCACTATCTAAGGCCTTTTCCCATTACCTACTTATTCTGATTCTATACCATTTTACCTGCTTATGTTTTGTTTTAGGTGAAGAATGTCAGAAAATATGGAGTAATATACGTAATAATTTTAGGAAAGCTCTGAATAACAGAAAAACAAAGAGTGGTGACCCATACTATAAAGCGACGCCCTATCAAGTTTGAAAAAGAGCTGGAGTTTTTGAAAAAATTCATTCAGCACAGAAAACAAACCTCGAATTTGGACTCCTCTTCAGAGGATACGCAGACTTCTTTTGCAGAATCCGCTGTCGTTGATAGCGATGAACGTTCAGTTTCGCGAATGACCAATGATTCACAGCATTCCTCAATAATACCAGAACCTACAACAACTGCTGAAATACTAAATAAATATATTGAATCGAAAAAGGAGGTGGACGCCATTGATTCGTTCTTTCAAACAATGGCTGCCACAGTAAAAAAGCTACCAAAAAGAGAGCAGGTCCGAATAAAGAGACAAATATTTAATATGGTAACTGACGCCGAATTAAACTACATAGAGGGAACTCCAGCTCCAACATCTGAAGATGTCTCTACCAATTTGCAACATCAACGACCATGCCGTACCGCTTTTACTTCAAGATCTGGCTGTGGAACCGCGGCAGGCTTGGGCTATGAAGCTGTATCAGGATCTGGCTATGAAACCACCTCAAGATCTGGCTATGAAACCACCTCAAGATCTGGCTATGAAGCAGCTTCGGGGTCTGACTTTGGAACCGCCTCAGGCTCCGGTTATGAAGCAGCTTCGGGGTCTGGCTTTGGAACTGCCTCAGGCTCTGGTTATGAAGCAGCTTCGGGGTCTGGCTTTGGAACCGCCTCAGGTTCTGGCTATGAACCTGCTTCACGGTCTGGTTATGAAACCGCCTCGGGCCCTAGCTATGAAGCTGCTTCAGGGTCTGGCTACAAAACTGCAGTTTCTGAATACGAAACTAATCTAAACTAGTAGGTACTCTAAATTAAGTAAAAAGAAATAAAGATCCAGGAATTATCAGTGAGAAGATTTATCAGTGCAAAAACATAAAAATCGTTATTATGTGTCTACAATTCATGATTGTATTTGGCAAAAAAAAATGTTTTTTTAATTAAATAAAAGAAGAAAATATTAAACTTATACAATCATTTAACTGCCCACCTCAAACACAAGGATAATCTTTGATCGGCTTCAATGGGGTTGCGAAAATTGGTCCTCTGTTTTTCGATATATGGTCGACATATATTCAACAGTGCTTGAAATTTCTCATAATCCATTCTATGATAGTCATAAAATTTTTGCACGTCGTATTTTAAGTCATTAAATAAATTATTGAATTCACCCTTTGATTCCCTTTCTTTCCATAAATTATCAACCCAAAATCTTCTTCTATTCCTATTATTAGCCTGTGCACTTTCTTCTTTATCTGCAATAATCGATATCAACACTAAATCCCAATCTACCATTGTAAAACTGAGGCACACCAACACTCAATCAAACGCAACTGAAGACTGCAGGCAGCAGGAGTCGCTGAGGCGTGCTTTGTCATGCCGCGGCACCCCGGGGCATGCCGGAGCATGCCGTGGCAAAGTGCTGGAATGCCGCGGCACGCCGTGGCATGCCGTGGTAAAATGCTGGTATGCCGCGGTATCTAAGCAGCCGGTGTGCGCTGACTCACGGCAAAATCCCTTGCCATGACGTCCCGGTCTGCGTAGGCCCTTAGTTTGGTTAAGACATCGCGAGCCGCGTGCACAGTGGATCGCCCGGCTTGGTATGCATATTGCTGCTTGTTTAGGAGATTATTTGTGTTGAAGAATAACATGAGTTGTTGGCTGATTAGATTCTCAAATATCTTAGATATTATTGGGATTTGTGATATTGGTCTAAAGTTTTTAAGGATATGCATGTCGCCCTTCCCTTTATAGACAGGTTGAACCTTTATTATTTTCAGAGCTTCGGGGTAAATACCGCACTGTACACACTCGTTAAATAGATAACATAGTAGTGATATTAATACAGGGGGTAAATAGTCAAGTACCAGAGTAGACATGTCGTATATGTCTTTTGATTTTTTACGTTTGATGTTTTTGACTACTTTCAATATATCAAGTAAAGTAAAACATTTAAATGAAATTGTTGGTATTTGGTCTGGTAAGTAGGTATTTAAAAATGTGATTGCCTTATTTATTTCCGGCTTAGCAGAGTTATTATTTGCTTCTATGTAGAATCGGTTTAAGGCGGCGGCGGTGGCAGCCGCGGCGTCGCGCGCGCCTTCACTGTCTACAGTATCAACCGCGGTTTTGCTAACAAGTACGTTTAGTGCATTGTTGTTACCCGTGCGGCAGGTCTCGGATGAGATCACTTGCCATACTTTCTTACTCATGTTGCTGCCGTCATATTTTGTTATCGAGTTGTTTAGAAATTGTTTTCGGGAATTGTATAACTCGGAGTTATATTTAATTTCAAGATCAAGTAATTGAACGTTAGTTTGTATGTTACAATTCGGCTTTAATAATTCATGTTTTTTTGAAGATATTTGTTTACGTAGGGATCTGGCGCGGTCGCTCACCCATGCACTAGAGGAACTCTTTGACGGATAAATTCTAATTGGAAAATGTACATCATACATGTGTTTAGTTATATTAATTACAGAGTTGAGTTGTTCACCAGGACAAAGATATTTTTTCATCAATGAATCCCAGTCATACATGCATAAGGCATTTGTGAAAGCGTTTATCTTGCATTCTGAAAATAGACGCGTTTGGGACGTAGGGTTGTTTTTTTTACAGTTATTATATAAGTTTAAAATTAGTATTACACCTAAATGGTCAGAAATGTTCAAGTTTATACTTTCATTTAATAAAATATCAGACTTTAGTACGTTAGTGTAAGCGTGATCGATACATGTTTTAGAAGTTTCAGTGATTCTTGTTGGAAAGTTAATCACAGAGATAAAACCTGATGATTTTACAACATCAATTAAACACTTAGAATGAGTTGATTTTACTAGAAGATTAATGTTTATGTCACCCATAATTATGACTTTATAGTTTTGAATAGTGTTAAGTGAAAACAATTCGTTTAATTTAGAATAAAATAATGATAAGTCACCTTTAGGTTGGCGGTAGATGCATACCACTATCAGGTCCAAACCGACACATTCAGCCGCGCAGACTTCAAAATGCATTTCAACGGAGAGTTCAGCGACCTCCTTTCGCACGATTGTAAGCAGTGAAGGCCTGGAGTAGATGCATGCTCCCCCTCCTTCCCTGGACGGTCGGCAGTACTGGGCGCATAGCTTCAAGTTAAGTATGTTCACTTGACGTAGTTGGTAGGTTTCAAGCCAGTGTTCAGTTAGGCACAGGATATCAGCACCATCCTGCAATAAGGGCTGGAGTTGAAGTTCACATTCAAGTTTGAAGGTCTTTCTACCTCTCCTCTGGTTTCGTCGATTTCTTGAAGAAGCAACCGTGGAGATGTTTGTGAACATCAACTCCTTTGATGGTCGTATTTTGTGCCGAGCCCTGGATGGCAGCAATTGATGGCTTCCGTTTGCGTCGGCTGACCGTAGTCCATTTTTCGTTATCATTCGGTTTTTCATTTGGAACGTTGTCGAGGTTATTAGTAATGGCCGTTATTGGTGTTGAGGACGTCGTTGGTGGAGTGGCGATCGGTGTGTGTCGGCCGTCTTCGGACAAAGTCGTTTTACGCGAAGTGAGCGCCGGGCTAGTATTGGCTGTTCGGTTTCCAACACGGACAGCGGCTGCAGCGCTAATCGTGGGTGTAGCTTTTTTGCGTGTTGGGCGCGTTGTTTGCTGCGGCGGCGCTGTAGCCGCTGCTGATTGCGTGGTGCTCGATGTTTTGGAGGTACTTTGCAAAACAAGTTGGTTAATTGCGAGTGACTGGGTTTTTATTAGGGCATTTTGGTCACAAATTAATGTTTCCAATGCACTAACTTTAGTCGTAAGTGATGCTACGGTACCTACTAATCCTTGCACAACACTTTCGAGGGCTTTGTATGCCATTTTTCCACGGGTTTTGATTTAATAAATCGGAGCGTGATGTTCGCGTGTGGGTACGAGACACAGTGCTGTGGATTAGATTATGCTGTGCAGTGGATTATACAAGTATGTATAATCCAGTTATTGATACTTTCCACGTTCCCTACTGATGCAACCTTCAATTTAAAAAAACATAGTTCACAAACATCAGTTTCAACTAAAAATCACCGTTCATATTTCAGTATAACCCTGAAAACATCTATCGGACGCCAATTACAGGACAGCGCGCCACAGTAATATATTTGCTCCTGAAATACATTGAAGCTTTTTCCGTTTGATTGATTTTTCACCCTGAAAAATAGAATAAAGGTGGCGACTCGTCTCTCAGTGACTGATCACTACGTGTCCGCTTCCGGTGGCCATGTTGGATGTTCGTAACATTGACATTGAAAAACTGTTATGTACCTTGATGCACGATCTAATCTGATGTTACTGCGACGTGCTTGCATGTACCAGAAAGTTGAAGGTAGAAAAATGGAATAGGGAGTTAAGATGTCACGTCCGCTTATGTATTTAGAGAGCTGTAGATCTTAGACCTTGACCTGAGACTGGAAGCTGGTGTTTGCAGGTTGAGGAAGGTCAAAGAGTCGAGAATTTTATAAAAGCTTTGAGGACGCCTTTGTCCACGAGGTCAATTATTTATGCATAAATCAAAATATTTATAAAGTAATTAGTGTCAAAAAAAAGTATTCTCGGAAGTTTTCTGATCACTTGAAACCGAAGATTTATGAGCTGTCAGAAAACTTCCGACTGTCTTCTTCTCCGATTATTTAATTTAAATTGATAAAATGAATCCACGACAAATCCACACCACTTTTACATATAAACTTATCGGTAGGACGATAATATAGTCTGTTCTAATATTAGTGATTATTAATTATATATTTTTTTAAAATAGAATAATAATTGCAGTTTTAAATATTATATTCTTTGTCGCCTACAGGGAGCTCTGCAAGATGATCCGCGCGCTTTCCGCCACTCCACCGTTCTGCGTGCCCAACTACCACCGAATATTCCAGTTCGCCTCCGTAAGTTTATCTGCATCTATCATTAATTAATATTTTAACGTGTGACTAATATAGTGAAACACAAAAAACAATATAGTGGAACATAGTTCAACAGCCAATTGTCTCTAACAAGATATGGTATTATTAAAACATTTTAAATTTTAACGAATCGCGATTTTGGCTGTGTTTGGTCTTGTATCTAGTGAGTGTATAATTTCCCCACCAAAATTAGTAACACAAATTTTAGCTAATTAACCCTCGAAACTGTATCGGGAAAACAATTAATTGGGAAACTGATGACGTTTTGGGAATGATTATTTTCGCAATGAACAAGTAATGTTAATGCATGGATAGGACGTTCCAATAGGACAGACGCTATAGGCCAACCGACTGAGAATGAGTGCGCCCCATAAGTATTAATAAGTGCAAGTAAAGCACAGACTGCTGTAACGTAACAGGCAATGTAACACGCAATGAAAGAACTCCCAAAGTTGAAATGATCTGTTTATGCGCGTAGCCTACATGGTATGTCGTCAACAATATGGGAATACTTTCATTGCATTTATATTGGATATGTTACGTTACAGTCTTTACGCACCTTGAGACAGCGACCTTATATGACCCGAGTTGTCACATTGGTTTGCTACCTTCGCCCACAGGTGCCAATAGAAGTGGCTCACCTTGAAGGTTATAGCATCCTACATTACCCAGCGTATCCCCCAGGTGCCAATAGAAGCGGCGCACCTCTACGACGGAGTGACCCTGTGGGCGCGCGCCGCCACCGCCGCCATGCGCGCCGGCGTGCCGCCCACCGACGGCGCCGCGCTCATGCAGCTGCTGCGGCCCACCACCTACCGCTCCGTGCAGGGGTTCGATGTGAGTAGGGCGTTATGGATGGTGGGCATGGTGGGCTAGGGTTTTGATAAGGCTTGAACTCCAGAATAGATCCATGAAATTAAAAATTGAAATTAACTGTGCACCTGGCTGAGAAAAATCAGAGGTCGAGAGAGAGATCCTTGGTTCTTTTTGGCCAGATGCACACTTAACTTGTACGAGTAGTAGGTATATTTAAGTTTGAATATTACAGCAGAAAACACTGTTTAATTGCAGAATAATAGATCCATGAAATTAGTAAAACTAATAGTATACTTCTTCTTCAGGAAATTCATAAGAATGTTGAATTTAATATTTTTGTAAAAAATAAGATGAATTGGTCAGTATAATTTCAATCCTTCATTTATAAATAAAATTTACACGGCACCATTTCTATCATCATCATCAATAAACCTTCGTACACAGATGTACATGGACGAGGCGGGCGACGCGGAGGGCAACTTCACGGTGATCGGGCTGGTGCCGGACGCGGCGGCGGCGGGCGGCTGGGCGGCGAGGCCTGTGGCCACCTTCCGATATGCCAACTCTTCGGAGTTGTTGCCGGTGAAATACTGAAATACTGAAATACTCATTTATTCATAAATCAATAATTTATAAGTCAAAGGAAAAATATATGGTACTTATATGAGTACGTATTACAAAAAATGTCACAGTAAAAAGTGTGCTTAGATTGGTGAGCTTAGATTAACGATGTAGGGACTAGATGGTGTGGCATAAATAGAAGCAAAGTAAAAAATAATGAATATCATAAAAACAATGAATCATTGTCACTGGCACAACTACATGTTTACAATATCCGTGTGTTGGTGCCGAGAACTAAATAATTACGTTGACGTCGACGTCGCCGACACACACACACATACACTACGTTAGTGTGCCCTGCCAACCATTTGACGTTGCCGTGTGTACCAATGAATAAAGTCACAAATCTTCTAACTGAACTTATTCAAAATAATAGTTCAGCGGTAGAAGTAGGTTGTTATTCGTCGAGACGTTTCTTTTGCACGGACACTCCATCTAGTTCGTAGGAAATATCGTTGCCGGTGATTATAATAATGTGTATACTTACATGTATTTGTATGTGTTTTGAAATGAACTTTAATCATGCCAAAATTATATGTTATTAGAGTTCAAAAGAAAATCGTTCCATTGATAAAATCAATCAATAACCTCAGTCGTGTGTAGTGTTTATCATCGCTAAGACGAATAAGACCTATTTATTTTATAATTATCATAATGACAAGCAACCGTTAGACCCTAGACGCCTACTCCATTAAAATAAAGGTAAAGACGTAGCTAGCTCCAAATTAAATATAACATTAACATAACGAAGCCTCGGCAAGAACAGAACACATCATTAAAATGTTTATTTATAACCGAGATGGGTACTACAGTATACACATTTGAATGTCGTAATAATGTAATTTACCTCATCATTCATTATGCATAATAGACAGAGTGGTTACAGACAATTCGTATAGCTGTGCCTACTTTTTATTTTATTAACTGTTAGTAACATCTTTCGACGCGAGGTACGGCTGCAGTTTTAACTATATTCTGATATCGTGTTGTTCAGAACTAGATAAACTTTTCGCAGCATAAAAGAAATACCTAAGTACCTAAGAAACGACGTTTTTATAAGATTCTTGGAATGAACACTTTAATTGCAGTGGTCTATTTATAGTTTCTTACTAAATTAAAATGTGAATAATGTCAGACAAATTACCAAATGAATATCTTAAAAAGAAAGTTCAAATTGAAAAGTAAAATATAACTTCAGTAAGAAAGAAAACAGCAACATTTTTAAGAAACAAAATAGCATTTTACTTTAAAAAGTACCTGCTCATCCGAAATGTACTGTGGTACAAGTTTTTTGCGATTTAAGAGTGGGTTCTCAGTGATAAAATTCTATCTTCATCGTTTATTTTATAAGTTTGTAATCATCCACTACTAGACAAAAACAAATCCTATTGTATTTCTTATTCTACTTATTTCTTGCAATAAGTTTCAATATTACACTGTTAAAACGCTTCGGATGCCAATTCCGCTTCTGACCTACTTCTCCATCCTTTAGGAGCTGGTCGGAGGCAGCAAGATCTCCTGGATAGGCGGCGCCCCTCCCATAGCCGAGCCAGCTTGCGGTTTCGACGGTGCCAAGTGCGCTCTACCCCACGACCCTGGGGTGTTATCTGCTGCCATAGCGGTAGCAGCGGCGGCCATCTTGGCTGCGGCGTTGCTGTTCAGACACTACCGCTATGAGCAGAAACTGGCGTCGGTGCTGTGGAGGATTGAGGCCAAGGAGCTCGTGTTTATACCGGCCTGCGGGGTTGGGGGTGGTGGTAAGGTGCGTACTGGAATTGGTGGTAGAGAAGTAGACTTTATGTTGGTGTATGGTATTATTAAAGAGGATTTGTAGTGATGACAAGGTAAGCACAATAATTCATCATCATCTAAATGGTACCTACGTGGTTATTTTGTTTCTGTAAATCCGTTTCCAGTTATAGGTATAATTAAGTGCCTATATGTACTTTTGCAAAATGTGTGTTCTGAGTAGTTCTGACTCTTTAGAAAAGCAACTGAAACTTCAGAAACGTCTTCGTGAAATGAGTGAAAAGTTTCATTTTTATTTTATTTCTCATTTCTTTATACATGTATGATTTCATAAAAATAAACTTTAATTTCATATACTCAGAGCAACACGTGCAAAGTCGTGAGGATTTAACGAAAATCCGGGTCATTAATGCCTTCATGAACTTGAATTAAAAGAAGGTTAAAAGACTAAAGTTCTACTAGGGTAAGGATTCTGTACAATTTGAGGACTTGGAAGGCAAGTTATCCACGACCTGAAATAACGTCTCTTAGTCTCGGTTGCACGCATTGTAAATCTGCAACCCGGTCAAGCTGGTATTTCCTGTAGTTGATTAGTTGAATAAAAACAGACGTGTCCTCACACAGGCGTCAATAACCCAGGACACGGACGCGAAGCGCGCCTACACCACCATCGCGCTGTGCCGCGGCAACATCGTCGCCGTCAAGCGACTCCAGAAGAAGAGCATCGATGTTACTAGAGCCATCCGGAAGGAGCTCAAACAGGTGAGAAACAAGGCTACCCTGTATACAGTGGCTGAAAGGTGGCAATAAATCTAGGATGAAGCAAAATAGGTGAACATGAAAGTGGTCCAGAATACCACTTTTGCAACATCCTATGTATACATAAATACAAAATTATTTTATGACTGTGTTTTGATTCAGAGTTCCGCTGCCATTTCGGTGCGCTCGCTCCACTCATGCATGCATTTTGGGCAAATGTTCTGTTAGTCCCAAATTGTAAAGCAAATAGACACACATTGTGTTTATGTAATATCCAAATTACGGCCGGCTTTCATCCATTTTGATCCATCCCCTTTCAGAACAATGCTTTAGACTCAACACACACAAGTATTCACATTCGACGAAATTGACAAATTCCAATTTGTTGTGCACCTTGTGTTACTCTCAAAGGAACTATCACTTGAAAGCTCAGGGAAGACATAGGAATGTGTTTCTGATTAAGATTGAGTAAGAATAGAAGACACGTGGACGCTTCGTTTTCCTCGAAACTTATAGCTGGACCTTTTCAATAAAATATGTATGTAAATATGTTGTTGTTGTTGAGGCCCTATGCTAGGGGCAGAGGGTCTCCACGAATTGTCGCCACTTCCGCCTATCTATGGCTGTACTTTTGGCCTCGTTCCAGCTAAGTCTCGATCGTATATTGCTATACAGGGTGGCCCAAAGAGTGACGTCCAAAGGAAAATGTTTGATTCCTTAGGTCAAGGGGTACCCAAATCACCCCCATGTATGTTCAGCAATTTTTAGTAGTTTAGGAGTGTTAACTGTGTTAACAATATATTAGCGCCATCTATAAATTAGAAGGTTTAACTACTTAGTTTCCTATGTAAACACAGCGTTATCTCGCAGGCTACTTGCATAGATCGATTATTAAGCATTACTACACTATTAAGTTCCTATACATCCTGCTAGATGGCGCAGTGTCGGGGGTGGTGGTAGCATATAAGCCGCTACAGGCGGAGTCTCGGCCTCTTTCCACGGGACCTCGCTGTACAAGCAACAATAAACTAGTATCCAGTATTACCAACACGCGGTTTCCTTCACATCCACGAGTCATCCCCTTCAAGGAGTTATGATTGTTTAAACTAATTTTCTACGAAAATCGACCTCAGTGGATCAATTATGTTTTATAATTTTTTTGGATAACTTTTTTAAATTATTTTTTATTTTTGTGTCATCCTCTTAAGTTGTTCTTTTAACCATAAAAGTTTCAGCTTCCTAGCTGTAATGTAAGTTAGTTATTTTTATGTCAAAAGTTCAAATTATATCATCGAGCTAGACTGCTCTGAATTTTCTACTTGAAATTAAAAATTGAAATAGATATTCTCATGGTCCCTTATTAATTTTAAAAACTCCGCAAGGTTCCAAAATAAAATAAAAATAAAAATAAACTATTGCTTAATGGGGTATTATTTGCAGAAAACAGCCTTCAAAGGTACTTGGGTGGACATTACCTAATTAGTAAATTGTTTCAGAAAGTTGAAAGATTCCTGTTATGTCATTACTAAGGACTAATTCAGTTAGAAAAAGTATGAAATTAAAGGGAAAATAAAATTATTTACTATTTTTTTTTATTTAAGTTACATTTTTGAATGTAAATTCTTAGTAAAATGTTTAAGTCTGAGTTGTAAGATTTATGAGATAATTGTATTATTAATACTAAGTAAATAAACTCAAATAAAACCCGCCCATCTCAGCACCACAACAAGTGACTCCAAAAGCAACAGCGACAAACCAGCTGTTGTCTTGTGGCGAAAAAGGAGAAGCCGGACTAAGACGCCGAAGTGTGGCTCTGTTCATGGACAGTAGCAGCGAAAGACTCGGCATCAGCTTCTGCGTCTCGGGGGCGCGAAAGCGTGTAGCCATATCACCCGGCCTAGCCTCTCTCCTAAATGGAAGCACATCCAAAGCTACCATGAAACGTAAAGCCTATGACGCACTGCCGGTAACACTAGTGGGAGATCAGTCCTGCAGACTAGTACGATGCCGTAACAAGACCATCGCACTATTGGAATGGGCCGATGACACCCCGTTTGTCCAGGCATGCTCATGGCTCACTATGCTTGGAGAGAGAGCACAAGATAGTAACGTCCCCAAGATAATAAGCGTAGACGCCATGGTGATCGAGCATAAGAAAGGTGAAATTGTTGACCAGCTGGGCTGCCTAAAAGCCTCAAAACAACACGAAATAGTTGTGTATGAGGACAGAGGTGAAGACCTAAGCTTTCTCAGTGGACACATACCCGTGAGGAACAACAACCACCAACAAACTGAAGCGGTCACCGGATCAGAACGCCTACAGGAGAGGATGGCTTCCGAGTCCGTCGCTGCTGCTGAACAGCAGGAAATAAATATGAGGATGCAGAGCAGAATCTCGCAGGGGCGCGCACAAGGGTTCCTTCAGGCATTCAAATCAGCTGCCCAAAGCCTTATGGGGAAACCACAGAGGACACCTGAGTGGCGCCAAATCCCCAAAGGCCCCATCCGAAAAAGAACGGCCCAAAGAACCATAACAAGAGCCGACATGGGTCAGGTGGTCCCACCGAAGCTAAAAACAGCAACCTCCCCTAAAGAGCATCTGGAGAATGCCGTCATAGAATTTGTGGCAATAACAACCGCCACAAAGCAGGTAAACCTCTTGTCCTGCAAAACCATCATGCAGACCTACAGGCAAGAAAACGAAGGCCGGCTAAAAATTCTACTCGAGGAGGCCGAAGCCTGCATATACGATAACAGTAGTTGCCAAGTCCTCAGAGGCAAAATGACTGGAGCGTATATGGCGGCTTACAGCGAGGAAAGCGGATTTGTACCCTGGGAATGCAACTCCTCAAAATTTACTGTCCCACACAACAACCAAATAGTGGTCGTCGCCCAGTGCACCAGGATTATGCTAGAGGATAAAATCCTAGCAAAAGTGGAAACCATCAACGCCAACTGGAATCACTGGACGATGCCCACTATCACTTGGGTGAACGGGGTACCTGGATGTGGGAAGACAACCTGGGTGATAAATAACTTCGATGTGAGCAAAGACACCATTATCACAACAACAACTGAGGCGGCCATCGACATAAGAAACAGGCTAGCGCATCGTATTGGTGACATGGTCAGAACTAGGGTGCGTACGATGGCATCAGTCCTGGTAAACGGCTTTAGAGAACATGTCGGATGCCAACGCCTGATAATTGACGAAGCCCTGATGAACCATTTCGGGGCAATCGTAATGGCCGCCCACCTGTCTCGTGCCTGTGATATTGCTCTGATCGGAGACATCAATCAGCTACCATATATCGACAGAGAGAACCTATTCGAGCTTAGGTACAATCGCCCAACACTGGTAGCAAACATCACCCAGGAGCTGTTGTGCTCATACAGAAACCCCATGGATGTTGCATACGCCCTAAAGGAAGTATACTCAGGCATATACGCAGCCACAGCGCGCATCCAATCCCTGCAGCTGAAAAGGTTAACAGACGCAGTAATTCCCAAATCCCAAACCAACACTCTGTTCCTGGTGCATACACAGGAAGAAAAAGAGACCTTGACCAGCCAAGGGTATGGTGAAGGAATGGGCTCACGCGTCCTAACCATACACGAAGCACAGGGATTGACGTACGAATCCGTTATTATCATTAGAACAAAAGATAAAATAAAGCTGCATGATAGCGTACCTCACGCAGTAGTGGCGCTGTCGAGGCACACCACCACCTGCACCTACTATGCGGATGACACCGAGGACGCTATCGGCAACCTCGCTAAAACGGCAATAACAGCGCCAAAGAAACGCATCCTCGAGTACAATCTAAAAATGGCAGTTAAGAATCGAGACGAAGAGGTCATTGCACTTTCTGGGGAAATGTTAAGAAGGCATAACGGGGCGGAATAAAACATAAAATATAATTTTCGTTAAGAGCGCAAAATATAGGCCAAATTGATTATTATATAATTATTATAAAAACTAACAATTAAAATAAGTTATGTTTAAGAACAGAGTCACACACTAACATCAGGCAAAACATGACCTATAACGACTGAGGGGCCGAGCCATTGCCAGGTGTCTACTAAGTTCTCCGAAGAAAGCTGGCATTGGCCCTGTCCTTCTTAAGTTTGTTGCCATTACTAATGTAAGTGTGACTCTGAAAACCATTAATAAAAAAAAAAGGAAAAAAAAAAAGAAAAAAAAAAGACATTTCTTGTATAATGAGATACACGGCTGGGGGTTTTTAGTCGGTTAACGCCCGACACTACCTGGGTCCTCTTCCCAGGTGTCCATGTGGATTTTCCCCCAGCAGTGAAAAAAAAAAAAGAGAAAAAGAACAATATATATATAAAAGAAAGAATATATAAACTAAAGACAAAATAAATATATATAAAAGATAATATATATAAACTAAACTTCCTTACCGAGTAGAAAGTAGATAAAAGAATTAAAAACTATCTCATAAAAATTACCACTCTTCAAAAGGCACGGACATAAAGTCTGTGGAGTGATAATCATTTATTAAAAAAAAAAAAAAAAAAAAAAAAAAAAAAAAAAAAACTCAAATAATTATTTTACACATTTACTCACAATAAATTTTCAAAATGGTGACCTCCCACAGCTATACACAACCTACATCTACGCAAGAAATTTTCTTTCAACCAAGTACCTTTGAAGGCTGTTTTCTGCAAATAATACCCGATTAAGCAATAGTTTATTTTTATTTTTATGTTATTTTGGAACCTTGCGGAGTTTTTAAAATTAATAAGGGAACATGAGAATATCTAGTTCAATTTTTATTTCAAGTTGAAAATTCAGAGCAGTCTAGCTCGATGATATAATTTGAACTTTCGATATAAAAATAACTAACTTACATTACAGCTAGGAAGCTGAAACATTTATGGTTAAAAGAACAACTTAAGAGGATGACACAAAAATAAAAAATAATTTAAAAAGTTATCCAAAAAAATAATAAAACATAATTGATCCACTGAGGTCGATTTTCGTAGAAAATTAGTTAAAAAAATCATAACTCCTAAACTACTAAAAATTGCTGAACATACATGGGGGTGATTTGGCTACCCCTTGACCTAAGGAATCAAACATTTTTCTTTGGGCCACCCTGTATAATACTGTTATAAAAATTACGACGACCGAATGGCGTAGTGGTTAGTGACCCTGACTACTGAGCCGAAGGTCCCGGGTTCGATTCCCGGCTGGGACAGATATTTGTTTAAACACAGATATTTGTCCTCGGGTCTTGGGTGTTGATATTTATATTTAGTATCTATCTATCTATGTATTTGTGTAGATATATCAGCTGTCCGACACCCATAACACAGGTTCTGCCTAGCTTAGGGTCGGATGGCCGTGTGTGAGATGTCCCCACATATTTATTATTTTATTATTATTATTAAATTGTAGATTAATCAGTGAGGGGATCTAATGAAGATATGAAAATCAAGGTTTAATTACCACTTGTTGTGTATTTTTTATTTTAGGTTACCATAAATACGTATAAAGCCTGGCTTAATTTGTGTTCATTGAAAGGAAATATTCTTTATAAATCAAATGAAGCCTTAACAAATCTTTTTTACAATAAATACTTAACTATTTTTAGGAAGAAAATACTTAAGTAAATCTGTGTAGGTATCTCTAGATTAAAAAACATAATTAAATTTGTCCTGATACATGAGCTGTAACTTATTTATGTGGTAAGTTTGTATTGTTGCCCGGGAACTTTTCTTCGCAGGTGACTGACATGAATAATAATATTTACTTTACTTAATATTCCCATGAGTATTTGCTCGAGCTGTATTGTTTAGCTGTATCAAGCGGAGCGAGTCGTTGTTCTGTCATAATATTTTCCTAGTATTTTACTTGTAATTTCCTCACATCGAGTCATTATTTACTTCAGTCAGCACCTTTACATAGTTTTCATATTTACGTTGGTACCTATCACCGACCTTCTATGACGTCTCCCCTCCTTGCCTACCTGAATTAAATCACAGAGTCAATACCAAGGAACATAGTACTTCTCTAACGAGAAGGTCAATACAGTAGAGTCCACAATTAGGCAATGTTGAAAAAGTCCCATTTGGCTGACTTCAACCAATGTAGTGTCATTTAGAAAAAAAAGTAATGCTCACATACTAATGTACATCTAACCGCACAGATCCGGGAGCTCCGCCACGAGAACCTGAACGCGTTCGTGGGCGTGTGCGTGGAGAGCGGCGCCGCCTGCATCGTGTCCGCCTACTGCTCCCGCGGCTCTCTTGCCAGGTATACACGAGTTATAAGTCTTACGTCAAGCGTCCACTGCTAGCGAAACTAAGTTAGTTCACATAGTTTAGATACTTTTTCGAGGCGACCGAATGGCGTAGTGGTTAGTGACCTGACTACTGAGCCGATGGTCCCGGGTTCGATTCCCGGCTGGGGCAGATATTTGTTTAAAGACAGATATTTGTACTCGGGTCTTGGGTGTTGATATTTATATTTAGTATCTATCTATCTATGTATTTGTGTAGATATATCAGCTGTCCGACACCCATAACACAGGTTCTGCCTAGCTTGGGGTCGGATGGCCGTGTGTGAGATGTCCCCACATATTTATTTATTATTATTTATATTGCGTAGTTTGCGATGGATGTACCTACATGTATGAAAAACTGTCTCAACTATGCGAACTAACTTAGTTTGCTCGCAGACGTCGCAGTGGACGCTTGGCGTTATAATTTTTATTTATTTGATAATTTATTCCACAAATATGAAATATAAGTGTACAAAATCAAAATCAAAGTGTAATCAATGGCATAAAGACCATTCTCAACGACCCGCTTTAGGGCGCCTGTTCTCCAGAGCGGTTCTGTAGAGCGGGGTAGCGGAGCGGCGCGCGAGGCAAACATCATCCAATAAGTGGATCGCAAATTGATTTGATTGATTGATTCATTTTTTCATTGCTCCTTCGCTCCGTACCATCGTCGCCCCGTAGGTGGACAGGCAGCCCTAAGATGGGTAGGTACTGACCGACATTATAAGAGGTGCAGCGAGCATTCATGCAGTCAATATAACATACTGACTGCATGAATGGTCGCAGTGTAACATGCTACATTACACTTCGTAAGGTTGGATTCTTTGACAACTACTTGAGTAAATGGGTGAGCTATTTCAAGCGTAGCCGTGGCGTGGGCGCATTTAGCCGACCGTGAGTTGATGGCGTCCAGACTTTGGGAACGAGTAGCTCACAAAATTCACGGAAACTACAAAAAAGCTGTAACATATCAGATTGATTTCTTTATGTTTTATTTTTCTGATGGCGGTAAAATGATCTTACGATTAAGGTGAGACTATAATTGATATGTAACAATAATTTAAAAGAGAATGTCAAATAATTGTTATTGTATTTTCAATAGTTTTAGTCCAGTACGTTAAATAGCAGTTCTCTAGCAGTAAGCAATTTTACAATAAATCGGATTCAAGACACAATGCTTGTGTAAATTCCGGGACCTCACCAGCATTCTAGCAATCCAGCTGTTTGAATACGTTCGTTTGTTCTCTCACCCTGTGTACATTGGAATTTACCGAGGCCTAACATACTCAAACACAACATTCGTACGATGCAGGACATCGTAGTATTGTCAGACAGACTGCATACCCATATTATGTAAATATATTTTACCAAATGAAAATAAGTGTTTTCCCTGCCTTAAGCAAGAAAGTCATTAAGCATAGATAAAGTTAATAGTTAATAAACTACCTTCTTTATTATACCTCTAAATTAATATCTATCACTGATGGCGGATTAATTAGCCAGACTCGCAATAAACCTTATAAGCCCTAGTTGGATATTAATTATTCGTGATCGATGGAAAATTACAGGTATAATGTTCAGCTCTTTAATTTCCACTAGTCACAACGGAATAATGAGGTGCTTGAAAGGGGGGTCACTCGGGAGGCTGTATTTGTACCTACTTATACACTCACGAGCAATTAAATAGTTCCGGTGACATATGGGAAGTCAGTGGCAGGTGGAACTTTTTCATTGATCGTGAGTGTATAAGTACAAATACATAGCCTCCCGAATGACGTATCAACTGTACTTTGTATCTATACGTCCAGCGCACCCTGGGCAATCAGCGACGACACTATTCTGACTACGATTATAAACCCTCTATGAATCTCGGCGAGCTCATTTTCCACATTTAGCCTCTAAGTTGGACCATTATGCGTGAAATACTTATGGTGTAGCTAGTTATTAAAGCACCCAAGCTCACGCCAGAAAGTCGATTATAAACCCTAAGGCTTCGTCAAACAAAAGCAGTACGCAACGCAACGCTCTAGCGCTGGCGCTCTGTTTGACGGTATATATTTTACCTCAGTAGCCACAACACATGGCGTCATAGCGCAGCGTCAAGTTAGCGTTCAGATGCGCGCTACGTTACTACGCTTTCTGTTTGACGAACCTTTTGTTTGCCTTTAACCAGCTTTAGTATTTGTCACGCTATGAAAAATAACGCAAAAACAACAACTTCACCAGCCCGTCTATCTACAGGGTGCTAGCGGACCGCGACCTGCACCTCGACGACATGTTCGTGGCGTCCCTGGCGGCGGACCTGCTGCGCGGGCTCACCTACCTGCACGACTCCGCGCTGGCGTCGCACGGCAACCTCACCTCCAGCAACTGCCTGGTGGACAGCCGCTGGGTGCTGCAGATCGCCGACTACGGGTTACATAGCTTGAAGAGTGAGTATCGATGGAATAAATGCTAATGGAATTGGGTTTACTGTGATAATACATTCGAATCTAGTCTGCGATAGTGCTGCGACGGTGCTACGAGAGAATGCCACAAAAGTGCTAAGACAGAACGCCACGAACGTGCTACAATCCTGCTTCACGTAAGTGTAGCGCAAACTACATACACTCACGGGCAATGAAAAAGTTCTAGCCAGAAAAACACTAAATAACTCCTAAGCGGGAAAAGCTAATTTAATGTCGCTTTATGCAATATTGAGCTACGTTTAAAAGCGCACCAAAATATTAGCAACTAAAAAAGAAAAAAAAATGTTTTTTTTATTATTTATTTGGTTTCTTTGCTCGTGAGTGTAGTATATTCACTAGCCAAGGGCTCCTTCATTGTAAAGCCTAATAGACCGCGACGACATGTTCGTGGCGTCCCTCGCGGCGGACCTGCTGCGCGGGCTCACCTACCTGCACGACTCCGCGCTGGCGTCGCACGGCAACCTCACCTCCAGCAACTGCCTGGTGGACAGCCGCTGGGTGCTGCAGATCGCCGACTACGGGTTACATAGCTTGAAGAGTGAGTAGCTTAGTTATAAATCCCTATGAAATTGTGTATACTGTTACACTTTATAAGAATCAATAATGCGATAGTGCAATAATGGTGCTACGAGAGAATGCTACAAAAGTGCAAAGGGATTAGGCTACAAAAGTGCAACAAGACAGCTACGAAAGTGCAACGGGACAATGCAACCAACGTGCTACAAGCCTGCTACTACACGTGTGGTGCAGCGCAATCTATCATATTCACTAGCCAAGGGCTCCTACATTGTAAAGCCTCATAGATTGCGACGATATGTCCGTGGCGTCCCTGGCGGCGGACCTGCTGCGCGGGCTCACCTACCTGCACGACTCCGCGCTGGCGTCGCACGGCAACCTCACCTCCAGCAACTGCCTGGTGGACAGCCGCTGGGTGCTGCAGATTGCCGACTATGGCCTGCACAGCTTGAAGAGTGAGTAGCTATTTAATATAGACCTATGGGATTGGGTGTACTTTGATAATAGAGTTGAATCAAGTCCAGCAAGAATCAGATTTTAATCTGAGCTATGAAAGTGCTACGAAAAAATGCTAAAACTTTACTTACTTACAAGAAAATTCTAGAAAAGTGCTACAACTTTACTTTCTTATTTAAAGAAAATGCCACAAAAGAATACTACGAGAAAATGCTACAAAAGTTGCTTGCACCTCCTGTGGGTTGACTGGTAGAAAATGCTTGTAGCATTAAGTCCACCCTTTGTAAACTTATTTTTATATTTGTGCAATAAAGGATTTTTAAAAATGTGCTACGAGAGACTGCTACGAATGTGCTACGAGAGATAGCTACGAAATAGCTACGAGCCTGCTACACGTGTGGTGAAGCTCCTACTGCGCACGGGCTGCAAAGCTTGAAGAGTGAATGTCTTTGTATTGTTTGCGAGTATGTATAGATGTTTGTTGCTCTGTGACGTTAACACTGGTGGGCCGATTGTGGTGAAATTTGGTATGTAGGAAGTCGGCACTCTGGATTAAAATAAAGGGAACTTTTTATCTCTGATTATACCAACGGGAAAACATTTTATGGCAAAGTGAAGCTTGCGAGAAAATCTAATCACTTCATAATACAAAGAAAGCGTGTGAGAGGAGGCCAAAATATACATATGTTGTCAGATTATGTGAGTGTAAATATGAAACAGTTAAGCTGAATAAGGGTGGAATACGGAAGATTTTGGGTGGAATAGCAATACATGGTGCGACGTAAAATGTCGACCTTTTTAAACAAGGTTAAGACTTTAGAAGAAGGATAACAGCTTATTGTATCTGGCTGTGAGAGTTAACTTTATTGTGTTTTCGAAATGGTTCTCCAGTGTTTAAAGTAAAGTTCCCAGATCTCCGTCTCTAAATTTAATTCACTGATAGTATTTTTTTCACCTATTATAGGTATTTATTTCCAGTAATGTATTGACAATTTGGCTGCTTTAAGCCCCAGGTAATGTGGGCAGTAGGAGTCCTTTCTTAGCGGCACCAACATATTTTAGCTAGCGCATAAATATTTAGTGAATAATTTTATTATGCTACATAGTTTGCGCTACACCGTACGTAGCAGGCTCGTAGCACTTTCGTAGCATTCTCGTAGCCATTTGTAGAGCTGTCGTAGCACCATCGTAGCTCTGATTGAAATCAAATTCTCGTTGGACTTGTTTCCTCAAATTAATTTAACAAAGTTTACTCAATTCACGTTAGGAAAGGGCGCTACGATAAATAGTTTATGAAATGCACTTTTTGTTATAATTATTAAGTATCTTTTTGTCAGAATTGGCTGTTCAGGCCCGGGTTTCATGGGAAATACGCCCCTATGTGTTGGTAAAAAGCTTCAGGTATCACGACGATGTGTGAAAGGTCGTCTCCCGGAAAATGACAATATCAGTGAATAAGGGGAGCAGAACCTAATGTCTCTGAAATTCCAACATAACATGTTTTTCATGTTTCTCTTACTACCTTTGTCGTTATGTTTATTTTGCATGATTCTTGGAGGTATGTATTTTGAGTTCATTGGATTCTTATTTAGGCAATATGATTATTGGTAATGTAACAAAACAACAAAGATAGTGTGCATTAATTGACATATTCATTGTATTTTTTTTTAGAAACAATTTCGAAGTAGAATAATATTAGATTATTTTGACTTAGCTAGCGGGGAGTGAAGTTGTAACGAGCCGTTACCAAACCATCCACCGCACCTACCCACATTCCGAAGCCGCAAGAGCGCCCGCAAGACGAGGTGGGGCACCACACAGACGACTCCGGAGAATACAAGGGGCGCGGGGCGACCCGCCTATAAATAGCCGCCGGACCGCCGCCCGGCCACCATTCGTCACCTCCTGCTCCGACGAGTGACCAGTCCGCTCCCGAGATCCTTCCCCGCACCTATATCTATCTTAAGTATCTATTCACGCATACTAAGCTCACAACACCGTCCTCCCTACGCTGTGGGTCGCCTACTAGCGGATCGAGGTTCCCCGGAATACACGGACGCCTGGGTCGCCTAGGTTAAGCGGCCGTGTACCGAACTATACAATCGCTGAACACACACCGGCCCTCAGCCACACTTTCTTATCAACACAAATACACTCCACAAATCCTGGAACACACCGACACGCACCACCAGTATTCGCCCGACCTCCTGTACCCTATATTCCTTCCCCTTATTAGGATATATAGAAACGTCCGCGTAGGCCCCTTCAGGGCCCGATCAATTTAAATTTCGATAACTGTGACAAGTATTTGTGCATTTGTGTAGTGTGTTTAATATTAAGTACATAAGCTGTAAGTACCCTAGATATATAAGTAAGTGGTTGTAAATAAAGCGGGTCCAGTGCCGCCTCAATTGTGTTACACTAATTAATCGGCATTATTAATTCTCACCCCGTACACCTACCGAGGTTATTTCCCTCCAGGGGCCTCAGGATCAAAATCAGGACAGCTAGGACCGCTTCACGGTCATTGTAGATCCCCCAGGTGACCAGGCACTCCTTCAGAGGCCGGCGCCAAGCTGAGCTAGGCTAAAACCGCTTCCCGGTACATATTAATTGAGAATTATTAGGTAGGTACCAGCCCCAAGCACCAGGGACGTGAGTCATAAGGGTAAGTATCACATAACAATATAGCACACAACCCCTACTCTCGGGGGAGGCCAGGCAGGTCGATTCGCCCAGGGGTCGCTCCCCGGTGATCCAGACCAGCTCCTGCTGAGCTGCTACATTACATTTGGCGCCCAACGTAAAATCCACCAATTCTCATCAATATTTAATATTATTTAGCCCCCCGTAATAACTTGTAAATCATTAGAAATAACCGACCGACCGACTAACCGCGCAACTTAACTAGCGACCCGTAGTTATTCTAAAAATAGATCTACGACCGACCGACCGACCCCGTTTAACAAAAATTACAACTCAGAAATAAAGAGCAAAAATTATATACAGTTGTAAACAATTTCTTGTTAAAGTTTTTTTTTTCAAATTTCCGTAACCAATTACTGCGAACTGGACCCGTTTTATAGTAGGTAAACATATACAAACATACAGCATCAAATGCCAACTTCTTGGATTTATAACCTTAGTAAAGAGGAATTAATAAGGGAAAGCAAGGAAAGGAAACTACCAACCATAGATTTAACCGTAGACAAATTGAGAAAACAGCTGTCCGACTACGTTAGAGAGGAAGAGGAGGAGCCATTCGAAATGACGTCCGAAGACCAGGGAAGAACCGCGAACCAACCAAGTCTGTCAGCCATCGTGAAGGAGTGGAACATTTATTTCGACGCCACATGCGACCCGGTCGAGTTCATCGAACGGCTAGAAGAGCTAACAGCAACGGGCGATATCCCACAGGAACGCCTACTTCAAATCCTACCGAAAATATTAAGAGGCAAACCTTTATTGTGGCACAGGAATAATTGCGATAACTGGGAAAAATGGGAAGAATTTTTGGAAGATTTTAAACTATTTTACTACCCAGCGGGATATGAGAAAAACTTACAAGAAAAAATAATAGCGAGAAAACAAAAATACCGCGAATCTTTCGTCGACTACCTAACCGACATCCAAACGCTAATGCGCAGATACGGAAAAATGACAAAAAAGGACAAGGAAGACCGAATATACGAAAACATGAACGCGAATTATAAATACTATATAAAAAGACAAGACTTCAGCAGCCTCGGGGAACTCATAAAACAAGCGGCCGACTACGAACAAATTTGTGAAGAAAGATACAGAACCAACACAAGATTCACACCGACTACAGATGGAGCGTCAACGTCACAACAATGGAACCACCGGCCAGACCAACAAAGCCACCCACCGAAAAACATACAGTCGAGGAACGCAGAAAACCGCACAATACATCCGAAATACGACAAGAACACATGCTGCTGGAACTGTGGAAAACCAGGACATTCACATAAGGAGTGCCGTGGACGACAAGTCATCTTCTGCAGCCAGTGTGGGTTACTCGGAAGGCTGACACGCAACTGTTGCAAAAGACCAGCGAGAGTCGGAGACACTTATTTAACCGTAGAAGAACACCGCCCAGAAAACCGCATATTTGAAACAATAAAAATAGGAGATAGAACCTACAAAGCATTAGTCGACACCGGATCAACAAGATCATACATCAGCAAAGAAATATACGAAGAGAATTCAAAGAACCCCGACAAGGAAAAAATTTCGAGGATGAAAATAACAGTCGCAGACGGCAGAACAGTAGACATAGAACACAGAATTTACCCAGAAATAGAAATTCAACAAAGAAAAATAACCCACGAACTATTCGTACTTCCAACAGAAAAACCATCAAACCTAGTAATTATAGGAATGGACATTCTGAAAAGAACAGGAGCCACGATAAATTGGAACAACGACGTAAAAGAAACACCACATGAAACCCGAACCGAAAAACAAACAAAACCACCGTTCAGGATACAGAAGTCTACCGAACTAACAGAACACCAACAGAAAATCCTAGAAGAAACAATAAGAACCGAATTCGAACGCTGCGAGAAAAGCCCAAAAGGAAACACATGGGTAGAACATAGAATCAAAATGAAGCACAACGAACCAATAAAACAAAAATATTATCCAAGAAACCCGAAGCTTCAACAAATAATCGACGAACACGTACAAGAAATGCTACAAAACGGTATAATAGAAAAATCAGACAGCCCATACAGCTCACCGGTAGTACTGGCAAAGAAAGAAAACGGGAAGTACAGATTCTGCATAGACTTCAGGAAAGTAAACGAAGCATCAGAGAAGGACGCGTACCCGTTGCCACAAATTGACCACACACTAGAGAAGCTGATCAGAGCGAACTGGTTCTCAAAGATTGACCTGAAAAACGGATACTGGAACGTGAAACTCGCAGACGAAAGCAAACGGGTGACCGCCTTCACCGTCCCAGGCAGAGGACTCTTCCAATTCCGAGTCATGCCATTCGGATTGCACTCCAGCGGATCTACATTCCAGCGGCTACTCGACAGAGTAATCGGACCAGAGTTAGAACCGAACGCATATGTTTACTGCGACGATATTATTGTGTGCAGTGAAACCTTTACCGAACACATAACCCACCTGAAAGAAATATTCAAGAGGATAAGAGAAGCAAGACTCCAAATCAACATAGATAAATGCGAATTCTGCAAACCGGAACTAGAGTACTTGGGACATATAGTAACAAGAGAAGGAATTAAAATGGACGCAAGCAAAATACAAGCAATCAACGAGATGAAACCGCCGACCACAATAAAAGAAACAAGAAGATTCATAGGCATGACGTCATGGTACAGAAAATTCATACCGAATTACGCCAACGTCATGGCCCCACTAATTACCCTATTGAAAAAGAATAGGAAGTTCGAATGGGGCGAACCACAAGAAAACGCATTCAGAGAAATCAAGAAGATAATAACACAGAGTCCAATCCTCACAAGAGCGGACTTCACCAGACCATTCATCCTCGAAACAGACGCAAGCGACGTAGGAATCGGAGCCGTCCTAATGCAGGAACAAGAAGGAGAAAAGAAAGTAATCATGTACGCAAGCAGATCATTAAGCGCCCCTGAAACAAGATACACAACCGCAGAGAAAGAATGCCTAGCAGTGGTATGGGGAGTGAAGAAAATGAAAGCATTCCTGGAAGGATACCAGTTCACAGTCATAACAGACCATCAAGCATTGAAGTGGCTCAACACACTGAAAAACCCATCAGGAAGGCTGGCACGATGGGCACTAGAACTCCAACAATACGACTTCAACATCGAGTACAGGCCCGGAAAAAATAACCAAATAGCAGACCAACTATCAAGAAACCCAGCACTGGCCACAATCGAAGACAAAAAAGATTGGTATGAAAGAAAACATTCCGAAACACTGAAATCACCGGATGCCGACCCATCATTCTGCATTAAAAACGACAAATTATATAAAAAGATATCAAATCCCTCCTACGGACTCAAAATAAACACCGAATCCGAGTGGAAACTATGCATACCAGCATCCGACCGAACACAAACCATTAAAGAAAACCACGACGAACCAACCGCAGGCCACCTAGGAGCCGGGAAAACCATGAAAAGAATAGCCCAGAGGTACTACTGGCCGGGGATGTACCGAGACGTACTCAGATACGTAAAGAAATGCATGAACTGCCAAACACACAAGACGTCACAAGAAAAGAGACCCGGCCAAATGCACATTAACAACCCCGAAGGACCATGGCAAACCATCACTACCGACCTGATCGGACCACTGCCGCGCTCCTCAAACGGACACATATGGATCATAGTATTCCACGACAAATTTACCAAATGGAGCGAGATAAGACCGCTAAGGACCGCGACAGCGCCGACAATAACCAAGGCACTGAAAGAATGCGTGATCATGAAGTACGGGTGCCCCACGACCGTCGTAAGCGATAACGGAAGACAATTTGTGAGCAAACAGTTCACAGACGAACTAAAGAAATACGACATAAAACACGAACTAACCGCACCGTACTCGCCGCAATCAAATCCCACGGAACGAGTCAACAAAACACTCGGCACCATGATCGCAACATTCATAAACGAAAATCATAAGAAATGGGACCAATTCCTACCAGAATTCAACTTCGCACTTAATACATCGATACAAGAATCGACACAGTACACACCAGCATTCCTAATGTTCGGAAGAGAACTGAGAATGCCAAGAGATAAAAACCAGTTCCCCGTGGCAACTATCAAAGACAAATCAAACATGGAAGAGATCTACGAAATCGCGAAAATCAACCAAAATAAGGCATCGCTACAACAAAAGCGACACTACGACAGTAACAAAAGAACATGGTACCCAAGAATAAACGAAACCGTATTAAAAAGAGAATTCCCATTATCATGCGCAGATAAAAACTTCTGCGCTAAACTAGCACCGAAATACTCCGGACCGTATATAATAACGGACAAAAAGTCACCTGTAATATTCGAATTAAAACACATGCATAATCATAGAAAATACATAGCCCACATAAAGGACCTCAAAACATATAACAACTAATAAAATACTTAATTAAAACTCGACCGCAACTCGTATGAAACAGGCCCATGAATAACAACCACAACTACCCTCAAATACAATTATCAACCGGTAAATACGCAAGACGAAGAAGAAATCGGCCAGTTGAAGACACAACATGTCCACAGCAACAAGCGAAGGCAACCTCATAGTGACCGGGAAGCCGTCGGAGATCGTGATCCGGGCGGACGGGGCGCTAGCAATCATCACCGAACCACCTACACCACCGCCATCTCCGCCGACAATACACATCCCGGAAACTGAGGACACCGTAGCAGCAGGGATAGAAATAATGGCAGACGGGACCATATACATCCGACCAACGCCACCACCCCCGCAGACGACACCGCCACCTCCAACGACGTCATACTCATTGGAATCCACCGTGAACAACGAAGTAGAACGACGGGGAAAGAAAAAGAAAAAGCGAGGGGGGAAGAAGAAAATCAGGGGTCCTACCAGGGGCCTAGCGCGTCTGCCACGATGGGTGAAGCATTAAATCATAATAAACAAGTCCTGTAAATGTCCTGTAAGTAAAATAACAAATTTAAGTTTATTCGCAAAGTAGGCAAAATAATAACCTAGATTCAAATTTAACCCGTTGATATTGTTAATAACATAACCGTACACCCGACCACTAACACGGATGCACAAATACACCTAAATAGGAAAACTATAACAACACCTATGTAGGGCCAATAAGTTAGTTCATCCATTATATAGATTTATAGGTTATAGGATGGTTATAGGTTATTTTATCCCAACACCAGCACGATGTCTCATATTGTCCATAAAACGTCATCATGAAGCGTAGAATAATCATAAAAAGAAAAACACACCTGTCAAATCATACGAAACGTAATCTGTGTACAGGAGAATTAGAGGTTATAATTTTTCATGTACAGTCACAATGTTGTTGTAAAATAAAACACATAGTATTCATTTATCAAGTTTATTGTTAAATTTGTTAATAAATCTAACAAACATAACCAGTACAATGAAATTAAAATGTCAAAGAACACATAATAAGAGAGACACAGTTGAAACATAAAGAACAATGTTCATCCGACCGATAAAATAAGATCACAAAGTATATGTAAGTAACCAGGAACACATAAGAAAACCTGCCGAAATAATAAAATTAGACATATGTATCACTTATAATGTTATTACCGTAAAGAGAACAAACAGTAGCATACTAAAGTTAATAATTCTTATTATAACTCGGATAGATTAACCCCAAATGAATGTCTAAGTAAATATAATGTATAGATAATGAAGGAAGACAATAAAGTAGGAACCTGTTGTAACAAATGCACAAATAACATGCACATTTCTCTTTAACTTTGTCTACATGACCTGTGAATTTTTACCAGGTAAAAATTCTCCTGCTGAGGGGGGAGAATGTAACGAGCCGTTACCAAACCATCCACCGCACCTACCCACATTCCGAAGCCGCAAGAGCGCCCGCAAGACGAGGTGGGGCACCACACAGACGACTCCGGAGAATACAAGGGGCGCGGGGCGACCCGCCTATAAATAGCCGCCGGACCGCCGCCCGGCCACCATTCGTCACCTCCTGCTCCGACGAGTGACCAGTCCGCTCCCGAGATCCTTCCCCGCACCTATATCTATCTTAAGTATCTATTCACGCATACTAAGCTCACAACACCGTCCTCCCTACGCTGTGGGTCGCCTACTAGCGGATCGAGGTTCCCCGGAATACACGGACGCCTGGGTCGCCTAGGTTAAGCGGCCGTGTACCGAACTATACAATCGCTGAACACACACCGGCCCTCAGCCACACTTTCTTATCAACACAAATACACTCCACAAATCCTGGAACACACCGACACGCACCACCAGTATTCGCCCGACCTCCTGTACCCTATATTCCTTCCCCTTATTAGGATATATAGAAACGTCCGCGTAGGCCCCTTCAGGGCCCGATCAATTTAAATTTCGATAACTGTGACAAGTATTTGTGCATTTGTGTAGTGTGTTTAATATTAAGTACATAAGCTGTAAGTACCCTAGATATATAAGTAAGTGGTTGTAAATAAAGCGGGTCCAGTGCCGCCTCAATTGTGTTACACTAATTAATCGGCATTATTAATTCTCACCCCGTACACCTACCGAGGTTATTTCCCTCCAGGGGCCTCAGGATCAAAATCAGGACAGCTAGGACCGCTTCACGGTCATTGTAGATCCCCCAGGTGACCAGGCACTCCTTCAGAGGCCGGCGCCAAGCTGAGCTAGGCTAAAACCGCTTCCCGGTACATATTAATTGAGAATTATTAGGTAGGTACCAGCCCCAAGCACCAGGGACGTGAGTCATAAGGGTAAGTATCACATAACAATATAGCACACAACCCCTACTCTCGGGGGAGGCCAGGCAGGTCGATTCGCCCAGGGGTCGCTCCCCGGTGATCCAGACCAGCTCCTGCTGAGCTGCTACATTACAAAGTCCTCCAAAAAATACTATGGCCATAAAAATCATTACATTTTAATTTTTTAAAAAAACTTACACTAGAAGATATAGAACAACGCGGACTCGGGTGTAAATGCTAGAAGATTATTAGTTTTCGATTTTACTAGTGTTGTGAGTTTGAGACCTTTGTAATAGAATTCGAGCACAATAGTAAGGAGACGATTCACAAAAAACATGTTAGTACATCAAGTATAATTAAAGTGTGTATGTATAGAGCTTACGAAACGAGGTGATAGAGGATAAGTACCATTTCATTATTGCAAATTATGCTTATATTCTCAGTTCTCACGACTGTAATCCCCGAAAGGGAGTCATTTTACACACACACATATTTTTTCATCTAGTAAATACTCGTATTTTTATCTTTTATGACGATAATTTATACTGAAACATCCTACACAATGGTGGCTTACATGAGTGTAGAATAATTAATTCTGCGTATATACAGGAAGTAATTATGTGGAATTTGGTGGTAAGCTATCAATATTGTTAATTTGCTGTGTGATTTGACGCTTTACATAGCTGTGATTTGCGAAATAATATGACATTGAAATGGAAATATTAAACACACATTAGGTATATTTATCTATTACTAAAAGGTAAGTACTTACTTATATGTTTATACAGAGTGGAAATTAATCACGTATTATGAGTGGTTCAATATTTTTGCTTTATTTCAGTGACACATTAAATTTTCCTTTACAACTTCACAAAAATCTAATATTCAGCATGCAAGATTAGTTTCATTTTAGTTTTAGTCGGCAATTCGTTGCATCGCTAAAAGCACGTGTAAAGTGGACTTCGTTTTGCAACATGGAGCACGAGTATGAAATTAGGTTATATCTCCACAGGATATGGGAAACCTCACTTTAAAAACTACTTATTATTATTGTAGGTATTCAGAAGCTAAATTTTATTTGGTCGTGGTAGTTTTCGGGATTGAACACAAATCTGCGATGAAAGGGTACTCGAAAATGGAGTATCAGTTTACGACCTGTCGCAACATCACTGTTGGTTTCTATGTATTTCCATGAAGGTGCCTTCGAGCGTCATGTAAATAGTCGCCAAATGTGCCTATGTAAAAGGTATAGAATTTTGTACTTTGTATTTCAAAGAAACTAGTGAATTTTGAGTACCATTTTTCGTTTGTTGAAGCCTTATGTCGCCGCGTCACTTTCGCTGTAAATCACCACTAATAATTATTATCTTAGATCTGTGAAGCTACCTCTAGATGAAATCCACGACTCAATAAGAGCAACGTTATCCGAGTCCCGCCCTATTACAGTTGGTGAAATCGATATCTGGAGCGTTGCACTTAAGAAAATGTTTATTGGAAAATCTTTGATACGGGAGCTCTTCTGATCTCTTTTACTATATTTTAGATGGGAGTTTTAAATTTGATACGTATCTAGATTGAATTTTATGTTTTTTTACCTAACTTTAGTATCTTTATATAACTTTTAAAATCAAGAAAATTTCAGAAAAAGATTATAAATCTCTGATCAAATCTGGAGTTATAACTGAAGTGTTGTAATAAAATATTAATTTTCAACAGCTACGGAAATTGTATAGGACTCGTAGTTCCTACTAGTAAATTGACTTTTTTGTCCGCCTCGAAACAGCAAACGAAAATAATCAGAGAATACAAGTACAAGACAAAATACAAGGTCGCCTAACTGTTGATTCTAAGCTGAAAGCGGGTATCTATACCTATACAGATGTAATGTGGTATAATAAATACCCTTTGAAATTGGGAGGAAATTGAAATTTAGGCAACATTTTTATCACAAAACGAATGAATCAACTTGTATAGGTATTCGTATTATTTATTGTTCGGTGAGACAAAAAATATAAGAGTGTCTGAATTAAGTAAAAAGAAAACTTAATTTCAAGAAATTGTAAGATTACCGTTCGTCGGCTTGGGAACACGAAAAATTGGAAAGTGTAACTTAAAACCACTCTAAAGGTCCGGGCACACTGGGTGCGTAACGCCAGTGTTTTGTTAATACCTACATCTAGTTTTAAGACATACCCCCTTATTCATATTATTGGACGCTTTAGCTATTGCACTGTTTTGTCACTCTCTGGCAAAGAACAAATTGTTCTCTGCCAGAGAGTCTTTTTTATGATTAAGGGGGATGGGATTTTATACGAGACGTCAAGCAGCAGACACCTACATACTGATAATATTATTATGTACAACGCAGTCAACCTGACGTGACGTCGCACTGTGTGATTTCTGCGCAGACCTTTACAAACTATGAAATTCTTCTCTTCTTTACTATAAGTCCGTAAATAATGCCATATCATCAATCTTTCGCAAAAGTTAATATCTCTAAGGGCCGCTGCTGACAGCTGCAGCGATACATTGTGTTTTTTTTATACCTATCTTTACTTTTCATCCACTTGAATAGACCGCTCCAATGATCAATAACAAAATAAGTGCCTTGTTTTAAAATACGTTGAACGGCTATCAGTAACATAAAAGTAAAATAAGTAAGCAAACAGCCGAACATTATTTATTGGAGCTATCAATCTTTTTTGTCGAATACTGCTGAGATTTAAAATAAATACAACATTATTACGGAGTAACTATTTCTAAAAGAAAAGCTTTTCTACGAGGGTCTCAAAAAATGAAAAAAAAATTATGTAATCAAAATAGTATCTCGTAAAGCGGTTATAGTTGACTGACGAAAATGCCTACTCGAAGATTTGACCCCGTTAAGGTTTTGATTCCCGGTAAGAATTGACATGTTTAAAAAAAGATACGTACGTATTTTTTGTCGGCTCGTGAAGGTATACCAAAACTTGTACAGTTTATTTAGTGTTTGTTTGGTGTAACTTTTGAATGTGTAAGCCGATTCTGATAAAACATATTTACTAAGAAAACTCGGGGTAACCCTACTTCTGACCCAAAAAAGGGAGCAACGCTACGCAGACGCAGAAGACGCCGCCGCCGCCACCGCCACCGCTCCCGCACGCGGGACGCAGAAGACGAAGCGACGTGTAATAATGTAACTTCTAGTGCATGCTATCCCCCCTTACAGGCGGGTGCGCGGACGCATAAGGGCGACGTGTACTCATGTCACTACCTATAACATGCTCTTCCCCCCCTTCCTCCCAGGCGGGTGCGCAGACGCAGAGGACGCCCTCCGCGCGGAGCGTCGCCTGCTGTGGCGAGCGCCGGAGCTGCTGCGGGACCCCGCGGCCCCCGCGCGCGGGACGCAGAAGGGGGACGTCTACTCGTTCGGCATCATCCTGTACGAGATCCTGGGGAGGGACGGGCCGTGGGGCCGGACTCATCTCACTAATGCTGGTGAGTTTTTGCTTAGGATATGACTTTATGTAGCGAAGATTTTCTTTTCGTTTGAATTGTATTTACAAAACAATTGACAAAGAACCCCCACGATTGCGATGGTGTGAATTCTGGTGAAGCACTGTTGGACCGATATTTTTTACTATAAATAAGGTATTTATAAAAAAACTCTAGGGAAGTACACGTTTACGTAAGCCAAATCATATATTATTATATTTAGTTTCCTGAAGAACCAAGTACCTACCAATACAAGTAGAAATCATGGTATAACAAGGCCACTTATTTAAATTTTATATTAATTACGCATGTCTAGTATCATTTTAAAAGATTCATTACGGTAATCTATTTAGACGTGGGTAATTTCACCCGCATTTTATTTACAGAATAGCCCTGTACTTGGTGCTTTCCCTTTTTCCAACGACCAACGATCAATCTTCCTTCATCGCTTTTGTATTCCTTGACCATCCATCTATCTCTAAGTACATAAGAATTAACCATGTATATACATACGTTTGAATGTAGGTAAGTAATCCGATAAAATACTATGACTGAGAGAACACAAAGATTTTTTTAAGAAAAATATGTTCTATAATAAAAGTTATCCTCTTAAAACTAGCATAATAAAACGGAGACATAGTAAAAATGTACTAAGACATCTTTCCTCGCTCAAAATCCTGTTTAAGTACGTTCATAAAATTTGTTATTGTCCTCTGGTCCTCACTTAAGTTCCGTCAACACTTTCACTATAAAAAGTGTAGGCATTTTATTTGTGAACCTTTCTGTACCAACCTCTAACGAGAAGGTCAAGTCACTCACAAAAGAGGATGAACGCCCCACAAAGCTAGGTTCACAGGTATATAGCTTGTATTTTTCCCAACCAACCAGAGATCATCGGTCGAGTGCGTCAGCCAATAGGAGGCGTGCTGTTCCGGCCACCACTGAGCGGATTGGCTGCTCGTCCATCGGTGCTGGCAGTTCTGAACGCGTGCTGGAGCGAGCGCCCAGACCGAAGGCCTGACTTGAGACTTGTAAGGCTCCGGTTGAAGGATATGCATGCAGGAATGTAAGTTTTATTTTACTGTTATATTAAGTAAAATAATGTAAAGGCATTTTAAGTTATTAAAGTACTTACCTACCTATTTATTGTGTTTTAAATTATAATGAAGAGAAGCTAATGAGAGGGTATCTTCATTATAATAAATAAAGACGAATTGAGAAACTCCTCCTTTTTTCTAAAACGGTAAAAAAATTATAATAAAACCAGAAACGTGTAGGTACTATTTCACGAAGGCCCTTTCAAGGAACGCTTAGAGTTTCATCGAATTAATAGAAACATAGGTATTTGCTTAACCCTTACGTTAAGTAGCATTTATTATTTCAGTGACGATCCACTGTTTACACAGTATTTCTTAGAACATAATATGTTCAGGTAGATGCCTATATAACATACAATGTTTGTACTATGATGAAGCAATGTATAGCACGGAATGGTATGAGGAACGCAGAATGTAGAGCAGGAAGTCCTAGTATTTCAGACATTTATGGGAACACCTGCGACGTTGCTTGCTGAATAATTTGCGTGCGCTATACAAAGCTATTGCTGTGGTACTATGTGCATGGAATCATGCATTTCAGATAGAAGCTATCTATGAATTATTCGGCCTTGACTGTAAAGCAAACAAGAAATAATACCTATATGGAAAAATAATACGGGTACTAGAGAGAAACTGACCTTAGTTTACCACTTGATCGTGAAGAAAAAAGTAGGTAATGTATACATGTAAGATGTTTCACAATAATTTTGTACAAGTTTACGTAGTGAGAAATGCCTGAAATCAAGTATTCCTTTCATTCATTTGATGTAATGAATGTCTCCAAATAATCTAATTCGATCTTTTCGGCCCACTGCATACCATCCCACCTTCTTAGCTTGTCTACTTCAAATTCCGAACGAATTAACTAAAAAACAAGTTCTGAGAATTTTATTGCCTGTCTGAAGTGTCTCCGCCGATCTATAAAACACTCACGGCCAATGAAAAGGTTCCACTGAGAAAAGCACCAAATTACTCCTAAACGGAAAAGGCTAGCTTAGTGACGCCTTCTGCAACATTTCACAGATCATCAGGATACTACCAACTAATTTAATAACGGTAATATTTTGTTCTATTTTTAAATTAAATTATTTTAATAAATTAAAATCCTTTTGAAAAAATTTAGGTTGTTTAGGTTGTGTATGGAACTTTTTCATTGCCCGTGAGTGTAGAATGTTCCAGACATCTTACCGCCCATTTCTGCCCGCAGGAAGACGAACATATTCGACAACATGCTCGCCATGATGGAAAAATACGCTTCCAACCTGGAGGAGGTGGTGGCGCAGCGCACGGAACAGCTGGTGCAGGAGAAGCGCCGCACCGACGACCTGCTGCACCGCATGCTGCCCAGGTGTGTGTGTGTGTGTGTGTGTGTGTGTGTGTGTGTGTGTGTGTGTGTAGCGCACCGAGCAGCTGGTGCAGGAGAAGCGCCGCACCGATGACCTGCTGCAGCGCATGCTGCCCAGGTGTGTGTATGTGTGTGTGTAGCGCACGGAACAGCTGGTGCAGGAGAAGCGCCGCACCGACGACCTGCTGCACCGCATGCTGCCCAGGTGTGTGTGTGTGTGTGTGTGTGTGTGTGTGTGTGTGTGTGTGTGTGTGTGTCTGTGTGTCTGTGTGTGTGTAGCGCACGGAACAGCTGGTGCAGGAGAAGCGCCGCACCGACGACCTGCTGCACCGCATGCTGCCCAGGTGTGTGTGTGTGTGTGTGTGTGTGTGTGTTAGCGCACCGAGCAGCTGGTGCAGGAGAAGCGCCGCACCGACGACCTGCTGCACCGCATGCTGCCCAGGTGTGTGTGTGTGTGTGTGTGTAGCGCACGGAACAGCTGGTGCAGGAGAAGCGCCGCACCGACGACCTGCTGCACCGCATGCTGCCCAGGTGCGTGTGTGTGTGTTAGTGTGTGTGTGTGTGTGTGTGTGTGTGTGTGTGGCGCACCGAACAGCTGCGTGTGTGTGATTTTTTGTGTGCGTGTGTGTTTGTCAGTGTGTTAGTAAGAAGAATGTGAACAATATTTTTTACAATCTGTATGTTTTATGAAAACAGGGCACACCTTTCAATACAAATATGTCGGTACAAAAAACTGGTAAGTAACTTTTAACTAGCTTTTGGTATTCACTCAACTCACTATTTTAACTCACTATTTTAAATACGTTGGTCCTTTGTCCCCCTTTACTGACCTACTTTTCCAACTACGTTAGTTAGCTACATAAGGCATGAAAAGGAGCGTTACGGTTTTGATCTCCTTTTGCTTTGATTTTGTTCATGGAATAGTTATTCAGGCTGACATATTTACGTGTGGTTTCAAATTGAATAGTATTTTCTGTAAAGTTACTTTGTGAGATATACGAGTATCTCTGTAATTTTGTAATATATTCCAGGAATGCGCTTTTAAACGTAGGTAATTAACTTTATAAATTGGTGTTTCAGCGAGTCATTTAATACAGCTACGTTTATTTATCCACGAATTATTAATCGAAAACATCATCTGTCATTTACAATACAAATAACTATTAAAATTTAATTAAACACTTAATAACAAAATAGTTTTAGCGGTACAGTATTGACTATGACTGCATGGAACAACTCAAAAATACTGAAATTACTCCATGAATTCTACTTCACGTTCACGATGAAAATTCATGGTAAGGGGTCTGGTGGATCTGAAAGATATCGGCTTAAGCGATAATATCGTTTTTTTAGCATTATTTTCACATTTTATCCTTTCAAACCTGTGGTCTTCAATAGATAATTCAAACTCGACTCACACCTCACAAAATCTTGCTTGGCCTTGCCCTAAAGCTGCGTACACACCGGGTCAACGAACGCCCAACGAACGCCAACGGTTATCACAACGATGGATATTTATCATACATACTCGTAATACAGGGCAGATTGCAGCAACGAAGTTCAACGAAACCCGTTCGTTGGCGTTCGTTGGGCCGGTCTGTACGCGGCTTAAGAATAATTTCTCCCAGTGAACCCTCCTGCTTGTATCGCAGGTCAGTGGCCGAGGCTCTGAAGCGAGGAGAGCGCGTGCAGGCTGAAAGCTTCAGCTGCGTCACCGTGTACTTCAGTGACATCGTCGGCTTCACCAAGATGGCCGCCACTCACACGCCTATGGAGGTATGCTGTACGACTCTTTAGCACATGCTGAGCTGGATGCTTTTAGACGCCCTGATAATCCATAACGGTTGGTGTTAAGATAGGGCAGTCACACGCCTATTGACTGATCCAACTGGCTCTCTATAAAATTTATACTTAAATAATTAATGCATTTCAACCCGTTGGCACATGTAGTGCATATTTTCGGTATAGCTATTTATTTTCCACGATCTATAAATACTAAATATTGTCAAGGATTGACAAGACACTCGGCAGACTCTGAAACGACAAGTTGATAAAGTGTGGCCATTAATTGCTTTAAGTGGTTTGTTTAAGACTTTGAAGGGAATTGCGTCAAGAAACTGTAGCGGCACTTTTATAATTGAATTTATGTATTTACTGGCTGAGCTTCACGTTTACATTGTTTACATGCATAATCATGAACTGAAGGTTAAACATAATTACCTAGATGAATTTAATTTTCACTGAAGTCTGGAGTATACCGATATTTTTGCCCAGTCTTGACTAATATTTTATCAGCTAACATAATACATAATATTTACACCGGCTGCGATGGGGCTCGCCCAAGTAGCACGGACTACTATCCTCAGCCTTCTTGTTCAGAAATAGTTAGCTCATTACGTTAATTTGCCAGTCATCAAAATGTTTAAGACTTTCTATTGTTGCAGATAGTGGATATTCTGAACGACCTGTACACATGCCTGGACGCCATTATTTCTTCCTACAATGTGTATAAGGTAAGGATTTTATTATAATGAGTGATAGATCATGAACAATGGGTTGCATGAAAGGATCGCCTTATAGAATTACGTATCACACCTTTCCGCCGCACCCTGAGCAGTCCGCGATTCAGTCCAGTTTGATAACACGAGTCATTGTACCTCGTTTCAGCTAGGTTTGATTCCTGTGACAGTTCCAAATTTTCCGAATTACGCTCAAATAATATTGCGAATATTTTATTGGATAACCATAAGTCGATAAATAGAACTATGGAATTTCATAACGGGATAGGTACTTAAGTATCTCAAAAACCGCACAACTGAAAACCTCTCCATAACGTCACAGGAATTATCTTAGCTGAAATATAATAAAGGGTTTTTCAATTGGCGCGGGTAGATTTTGGCGGCCCGTGGCGGCCATTTTGTTTTGGTGACAATTGTCAAATCTTTTGCTTATTATTCAGTTGCTTATGCCAAATCACCATGGCAGGTTACACGATTGAACAGCGCGTAAAAATGATAAAACTTAATTATCAAAATAAGTGTTCGTTAGTGCAAACGTTGCGTGCATTGCGGCCATTTTACGGTAGACGTGGTGGCCCTTCACAGTCGACTCTTCAGCGTTTGGTGGCCAAATTTGAAACAACCGGTTCGTTAATCGATCAACCCACACCTGTACGTTCAAGAAACGCAAGATCAGCCGAGAACATCGCGGCGGTCCGTTAAAGTGTACAGCAGAACCTGAGGCAGTCAGGCTCAAATTCAGGCTGATCTATGCGGAAAAGTCATTGAAAATTGGACCACTTGGATCCGTGCCACTGTGAGAAGCCGAGGCGGGCATTTGAATGATGTCATCTTCCATACTTAATGGCACATATGGGCCTTTTAAATAAATAAAAAAAAATGTTGATACCTCATACGCAGCTTGTTTAATTTCGTTTCAAAATCTACCCGCCCTAATTGAAAAACCCTTTATAACGACAACAAAAAAACCGCGACGTTACATTACGGCAGACTAAACAAACTTCTAGCAGCTTTATATAAGTGTTTAGTTATTTTATTAACCCAATTAGTGTTTGTTTGCCGACAAAATAAGCAACAGCGGCATGAAAATATTATTTTATGTAATAACAGAGATTGAAAATGTTTTGAGAAAGTCCGCCGGGCACTAATTAATAAATTATCTACGAACAGGATGTCATTACCTAACAATCTAACAAATAGCCTATACTTAAGGTGACAAACACTAGGGACTAGGGAGAGGACACCATATTGAGAGCATTAGGTAGTCAGTCCGATTTTTGTCAGACTTGTCTACTTGTCGACTTGTCTGATTGTTGTAAGTATATTCAATACCTAATAACAATCTTAAGAACGATGGAAAATTCATAGCACCTACTGGCGAGTCTTTACTATACAACCTATACATATACAAGGGACACTGACTTCTGCTTCGATCATTGCTCCCTTATTGTTACCGACCAAAAAAGTGAATTTAATATATACCGACGCCTACTTGCTATACAGGATGTCAAAAAGGGCATAATAGTAAGACAAAGTAAAACTGAGTCAGAAAGAAATTACTAACTTTTTTAATAGCGAAAAATTATATTTTCATTTGCACCAAAAACAAAAGTACAAAAATAAAACAAAAAAAAGATAGAATTAGATAGAATGGTAGCAGTCTCTATCACAACCTGTAGAAGGAAGAACAAGAGTTTAAAAAAAGTTTAAGTAGAGGCTTTTTATTATGTTGAGTAGTTTTGTTTTTATAATTTCAAAAGTAGTAGAACCAAAATTGTTAAAAACGATCTGAATTATCCCCTTTCGCCCTACTATATCACTTGAAGCACCCTATACAAAAAGGAGATGATGGGTTGGTTAATAATTTAATATATTACTAGCTTCTGCTGCTGTAAAAATAAATTTTCTTAGTTGAAGCTGTCAGATCAAATCATCACTGAAATTCTATACCTTGGAGTGAGTAGAGAATTATTATTATTTATTAGAATCTTCATATTTGTGAATTATAGTTTTTATAAAGTACATTTCTTACCAACCTACCTCGCCAAAGCTTGGATTATCTAGACAAGAAGAGCAATAGCCCTTCATTAACTGTAAGCTTATCTCTAATACATTATTGTTTTAGACGTAAGTAAGTAAGGTAGTTAGGTACGCGGAGATCTCTAGAAAATCGCCTGTCTAAACCGAGTTTGGCCACCGAACCCTATGCGGAATAAAGACACACTTACCATTTAACTCACATCATTATTGCTTCCACATTATTTTTAATCGATACGCTTACATACTTATACCCAATGAGCTATCATAATGAATGCTATTATATTATAAATTATCATTAAAATGTTCATAATATTTTTCAGTGGAAGTCTAGATCCAGGCCGACCTATTTAACTGACCTCATAAAGGAAGCAAATAGGTTCTTATAAAAAAAACATGTTTAATATTCCCGCTCTAAAGAGCTTTCTTGAATGATTTCAGCGCTTCTTTATTTTAATAGCTTTTATAGCTTTATATACATTTTAAGTGTACCTAGTTCCAAAGTTATTGATTGGTACATACCTAAATCAGTAGGTAGGTACATAAGAAGAAAGTTTTCCAAAACAACATAACTCTTTTATATATACTATAGGTCGGGCACATTATAACGGGCCGGGTCTATGTGCAAAATCGCTCATATTCAATTTATCTTATAAGACAGGCCAGCGCGCTGCAGCCAGACATTACTTTATAACCCTTTATCAAGACTATTGTATGTTACTAGGCCGAATCCTCGACCGAACACTCGCATTGGTGTTTACACTGACCGAGTACTCGTCCGAGGGTGCTGTTTCGCCACTCTGAGCATTTGTGTTTACCTTGTGTCTGGTTGTCGTTTATATATTCAATATGTATCTATCTATGTATTTGTGTTGTATAAATCAGCTGTCCCACACCAATATCACAGGTTCTGCGTAGCTTGGGGTCGGATGGCCGTGTGTGAGATGTCCCCACATATTATTATTATTATTATAAACATAAGAAGTGAGCTACGAAACAATTAGAACGTACACTTTAGATAATAGATCAAGCACATGACATAATGATGAGGTACCTACCTAGACGACAGGCGCTGCGGCCCGAAATTGAAATTTCAAGACTCAAAAGTATTCCTATGTTCCCCTCAGGTGGAGACAATAGGCGACGCGTACATGGTGGTGGGCGGGGTGGGCGAGCGCTGCGCGCGGCACGCGGCCGAGGTGGGCTCCCTCGCGCTGCACGTGCTGCAAGCCGTGCCCGGGCTGCGCATGCGGGTGGCGCTGGCCGAGCCGCCGAGGATACGCATCGGTGAGTACTGAGGTTGTCCGTCAGAGGACTAAGGTTACCGACTGTACTGAGGTTACGCGTCACAGGGGGCTACCGACATAGCTCTCAAAATATGCAAGCTGAAGTGGCAGTGGGCTGGTCCTATCTGCCGAAGAACCGTTGAGGTAGACGAGTTCTCGAGTGGAGACAGGCAAACGCAGCGTGGGACGCCCTCCTGCCCGCTGTACTAACAACCTTAGGCGGGTAGCCGGTAGTGGTTGGATGAGGAAGGCCGAGGACCGAGTGTCGTTGCGCTCCTTGGGAGAGCCTATGTCCAGCAGTGGATGATTATTAGCTGATGGTGATGATGATGAGTACATGGTGGTGGGCAAGGTGGGCTCACTCGCGCTGCTGTGAGCCCACAGCCCCCCTGCTGCTAAATGCTGGTATAATCATGCATGTAAAGAAAACACCTAAACTAATTTGATAATAATTGCTCCACCGAGAATTCGCCGTAACTATCTATTCGGATTTTCCTCGCATTGTTGTACTACGTTTAGTTTTTCCCAACGAGTTTTATTCTGGCCAGCTACTTTAAGGGTGCTTTCCCACAGATATGTGCTATGCAGCTATGCTGCAATGATATAAAGGAACCCGTTCCCACCATTGCAGTACTACTATCCTATATAGACCAATAAATATCATCGGTGGATATCAAACGCATCCGCAACGCATCATAGCACATGTGGTCGAAAAACAACCCCTCGTCCCCTGGCATCCACTCTAATAACAAAGTTCCCTTCCCCAGGCATCCACAGCGGCAGCTGCGCAGCCGGCGTGGTGGGAATCAAGATGCCGCGCTACTGCCTGTTCGGGGACACGGTGAACACGGCGGCCCGCATGGAGTCCACGGGAGAGCCTCAGCGGATACACGTCAGTGACGACACGTACCGGCTGTTGAAGGCCCATGGCGGGTACCATTTTAAGGAGAGGGGGATTATTAATATTAAGGTGGGTATTTTGTTACCCGTTGGTCTAGAATCCATATAAAACAAAAATATGACCATAAATGGCGCAAAATTATAAAAAACAACTGTAAAGAAAGGAAGTAAAAAATATTTCCGTGTAAGGCGGTGCGGACGCACGGCGGCTACCACTTCAAGGAGAGGGGGATTATTAATATCAACAGGGGGTTTTTTTTTCTCTCTTAGCCATTTTCATCCTCAAAGGTGTAGGCCTCCTTCAATCTACGCCAGTCGTTACGTGGGTGTTTTTATTGTAAAGGTCATTGTTTTTTGGTCGGTTTCAAGAGTGAAATGGAATCCACTTCCGAAATATTCCGATAAATAAGATTATCGTTAAATCTGCAAGCTGAACAGGCAGCTCGCACACTGCCTGTTATTTAATTCTCTGAAGAGTAACCAATATTTTAATAGCAATATGAATGAGCTATCAAACAGCAGCTATCAATGGCGGTATTATGTCGTATTGTTGAAATTAATACCGGCGGCGTAGCAATTTGTAGTAAGCAGCTACGACGAGCGTACGTAGCGTTTCGTAGTAATTTCAGATTTCGGCGATGCAACTCATACAACATAATTATTTGTTTATAAACACTTGAATGTATACAAAAATGATAAATTATACACACATATACTACCTACCTACCTATCATCTTCGTTATTATACGAGGAGTTAGTTAAAGAAAGAAAGTTAAGAAACTGGATTAATGTGTTGTGGACTGAAATTCATCTATACATCATCATTTCAGACGCATAGTTTTTTTAATTAAATGTACCTACTTTGTGTTTCAGGGTAAAGGCGAGATGCGTACATGGTGGCTGGTCAGCGAGGACCATGAGCGTAGGACCAGCGCGATGAACCCGTACGGTAAGTCACTAGTTATATCTCTTCATCTGTCAATGCGCAGAAGGCACTTATAGATGTGGAGATACATGAAGAATGTGTCAAGACCATGGTCACATGTGACGCCGTTGGTTCGGGCTATGCTTCTGAAATGCTATTCACCTATTGCGTCAAGGCTACGGTCCGAATCCTGTCTTATCATTATTTCTTGTCGAAGCTGCTTGGCATGTGTAGCCATTATGTTATTCTTTCATGACACGATGAATAGCTATGGTACAAAACCATATCTGAGTCTCTAAAGTCCTGTATAAGATTCCTAAACGTTAACATCCTCAGAGACGACCCCGGGCTCACTAGAGGAGGCGGGCAGCGAGGAACCGCTATGGCGCTCACGCTCCACTCTCAACATACGTGACCGCGCGCGCCTGTCCTGCGGCGGCGCCTTCGGACCAGGTACGTACCGACAGCCAGAGATACCAGGAGTTGCCAAAGTGATAGGTATAATTAGTAACCTGAAAGGGGGTGACTCATTCTGAAGAGCTTTTTCTGGAAAGTTTTTGGAAATACGAAAAACAAAGTTTCAATGATTGCCTAACTAAAATAATCATCGCAAAAGTTGGTTTGGGTAATGAGCTTGAGTGAAAATGAAAAAAACTTGAGTCACCCCCATTCGGCTTACTCTCCCGCTTACGCACCCCATACCGTATGAGATATATCGCTGGTGGTAGAGTTGTGGTGCTTTTATTGCGTCTGTTCTGTAATGCTTCATAGTTCATTCGCACTGTATGTGTCTATGAAACCAGAACTCCTATAATCAAGAAACCCGCCACTAACACTCAATAAATTTCCTCATTCAAGGCTCCGCGCTGTCATCGCCCGGGCCGCCGGCCTGCGCATGCTTCGTCCCCCCCCGCGACCACCACTCCGCCCCCGTGGTCTCCTTCTGTGACGACTGACTCTAGACAGACACAACGCTCCATCTCTACTGGGACCGAACCAACTTTAGCCCCCCAGGAGTAGTGTTTAGAAATGCAGTTGCCAAAAGCTTCGCAGATAAATTGTGTATGGATAGATTAAAGTTTAAGGAGGATTGGAGTGTGTATGTTGATGGGTTTAGCGAGGATGAGGGTATACAGGGTTGCGATTGGTATGAGAGGGATGTGGATGAGTTGGATATGGTGAGGGTTAAGGAGGATGCGGCGCTGCGGGCGCGCGCGTTGGCAGCGCTGCAGCGCTTGTGTTCTCTTGACTATGATATAGGTACATGGTTGTAGGTGAATGAAATGGGATGCTTTAATTTTAGTAGTGAATCCTAAAAGTGGTTTTATTTATTGTTTGTTTTTGCGGGAAATGTTTTTAAATTAAGAAATTAGTTATGTAAGTACCTATGTAGGGTTTTTACTTCCGCTACTTTAGTGGGAAACAATATATTATATTATATGTATACGAGTGTATTTACCTGCAGGATACCTATTATAGGTACCTGCCATATCAAATTTTCTATATTTTAGTTCAAACTAATAAGTTATAGTAGGTAGGTAAATGTAAGCTGGAAAATAGGAAGATGTTATACGTGACTTGGCTTGAATGAGATGAGATTTATATATGCAGTGTGGATTATTTGATAGATAGTACCTAATGGATGTTTAAAAATATAAGTACCTTACCTACGTACATATGTTATTAATGGCATATTAAGTAAAGGGATACAATACAATACCTAAGTATAATATTGTAGTATTGAAAGTGAAGTCAATTTGTCTTTATTAATGTGATTGTTATAATGATGTATTATGCTCAATGTTAGAGCATTATATTGAATATTTACTCCATGTTAACAATATTACTACGAAGTATTCTCTTACTACCAAATTATTTATAAAATAAGCTAGAAGAGCTGTCTTCAAATGGCGTGATCTCTTAGTCAATAAGAATATAGTATATCTATTTTATGGCAAGTGTTTGTTTACGATGTACAGGGTGTCCTGTTAGTCAGCGCCATGCCGACACGGTAAAAGCTCACTCTATTCGTCATTCTACCTATTAAAAAACAAAAATAACTAAAAAAAATAGACTAACAATTTAAACCACGAACACAATAGGTAGACACGGCAGAGGTTAAAAAAAATGCCTGTTTATGAATTTTCCAAAAAGTGATCTCTTACCGGCAGGACAGGCTGTATACTGTATAGATTTTAGGTACTTTCATATAATAATATATAATTTTGTGATTGTTATGTGCGGCACCAACTCGAAACTATAATGTACTTACCTGTAAAAGGGAGAGCAGAACTATAGACTAAATTATACCATTACTTAATTTCTTTAATGTATTTACCTACATGGGTATTATGAATATCTATTATTATAATAATTATATAGAATTTTTCACAAAATTTAGATAACCAACGATATTAAATATACAAAAAGGCTTTTACAGAGCTTAACTATACACTGAAAAAATATTGCGTCCTCCTAAAAAATTAGGTGACATTATTAATTATATTCTCATGTGAAATTTTATATGTATACTCAGGCATGGTAGGTGAATTATAAAAAATATGCCTCTATTCTTAGAGCAAAGAAATGGGGCCAAAATGAAAAATTAAATATTTTGACCCTAAAATGGGACATCAAATTGCATTCATTTATACTGAAATTATTGAAATAATAAAACTGAAGTTATTTTCTATGGAAGGAAGTATGATGTAAAAATACCAAATTTAATATAGGTATATCTAGATGCTAATAACATAGCAGCTCTATTACTTGTTATTTTATAAGTGTAATGTTTGACAATATGAATATTGTTTTTGGTAAAATACTGGTTGTCATTGTATTAATTACTGTTGGTGTACTTACAGTGAAATAGTAGTACTTATAAATAATAAATTATTGTACTTTTACCGATCTCCTCTTCTTTATTATGATTTTATTATTAAAGTGAGAATGTAAGAGTACCAGGTGAACATAATATTTAAAATATCTAACTAAATATGTCAATGTATTACATGGCTTACTCATAAATGCCCTTTGATGTGTATTATTAACAATACAAATAAAGATGTTTAACTACTAAAGTGTTATTTGATTTAATTCAATTTAGTAATGTAAGTATAGGTAAGATTCATCTCTCCTTCTACATATATGTGGTATTAAGTGGATAAATAAAATATAAATGGTTGATTTGAACTTATTTACTTGTCTATATTTACAAAAGGATAGAATAATAGAAAAATATAATTAATTATACCTACTTACTATTTACTTAAGTACTAACAATTTCTTGATGCTATTATTGTTCATATTATTAACCTTCATTTCAAACCTCGTATCTTGAGCTCCATTTCCAAATAAGCCTTCATGTTGGGGTCGTCCACGGAGTTGAGTATTTTCTCTGCTATTTCCGGACTAGCTGTCTGCATCTTGGCTGTGAGTGCGTCGGCCCACGCAATGAACACACAGTTGGAGCAGCCTGACTGACAGCATGTGGTGGGTGGCTCGTCCAGGGAGGCCTAGGACAAGGTAAAGGTAGGTAATGTGTTAAACAAGTATACAAATTTTGTATGAAGATTATTATGATGTTATTATGTCCATGGTCTGAGGATACTTCAATTAATATTGTTGAATTTTAAGGAAACATAAAAACGGAAAAAAAAAATATTTAATGCATTACTACGCATTTTTTTAAAGCTTAGTAAATTAGTGGTAAGCAGGTATAGAGTCATAATGGAATTTGTGCTTACTTCTTCAGCTATTCTCTTCAATTCTTTTTCTTTTTCATCATCAGTTTCTTGCTCTACGCTTAGGTTTCGAGATGAGTTAAATTTGATGGAGGTTTCAGCAAGGAGCCCAGTTCTTTGCTGTAAAGGAAAGAAAAATGTATTATGATGAATCGATTGTGTTTGTTCAATTTTTTTTTTGTTTTTGTGGCTGTCCGATTGTGTTTGTTGAAGAACTGAATTAAGCATTACAAAGACCTACCCGCACGAAGCAACAAATTGAGTTTTTAATCATTTAATCTAGTGTTAAATATCCTTTTCCAGCAAACAAAATTATATTTTTTTTATTTTTATTTACTTTTTCATACAGCTGATTTCTGTCATTTGCATTTTTCTGAAAAGTGACAGAAGGTGACAGTGACATTCAAGTTGACATTGCTAGTTATTGTCTGTGGCAAAAAAGCCGCTAGTTCCTAGGATAAGGAGTCAGATTCTTTGGTACCTACCTTATCCTTATTGCAATCCTTATGAAGACCTTGATGCAAAACGCCAAGCACGGAAAACTAGACCGAAGCCCTCCTACAACTACACGTACAACTCGTCTGGCCAACTGTACTGTACGCCTTGTAGTCATGTTTTCAAGACAAAGTTTGGTTTTGCAAGTCACATCAGAGCACACCAAAAATCAACCCGGATTGAACATACAGGAGTCGTACGCCGGATACGGTGTGGAGGACATGATGATATCCTTATTAATACTCTAGTGCATGCCGCTGCCGCCGCATGACCCACCCACTCCACCCGCTCCTGAGATCATGGACGTGAGACGAGTCGAGGAGAGACTTCACGTATAACGCATAGTAGGTGAACGTGACTCAGTGACGTTAGAATAAGGACTTGAGAAGGTTGATACAGAGTGTAAAGGGACCATAATATATAACCGGAAATCCAGTTTGTTTGATTGAACCATAGACAAGAGATTCGTCATTCTTCGGCGGAAGTAGTTCGTCCGTCATTTTTGATCGAAATATTTCAGTTTCACGAATTTATTAGGTTTTTTTCATTTTTGGTTGTTATTTAGTGCCAAATTTTGATAATTATAATTGGATAGCTTATTCAAGTATCCTGTTTGGTGAATTATTTGTGAGTCTGTAAGTAAGAAAGTCTATTGTTTCATTGTTGTTGGTTAAGTTCTAGAGAAACAGTATTCGATCGAGTGACGAAGCCGCTTGAAGGTGGCAAACGCTATCGTCTGCTATCTGTATTACCCAATATTATCTTCTGAGGGCGTCGCTGGCGTCTGTTATTTTTTCCCCTGCACGTTTATGCTGAAATACAAAAGCAAGTAGGTTAGAACCGCAGTAAAATTATTGGTTAGAACTGTCTTGCACTGGATTGCATTCAAGCTTCTCTTATCGTAGTCGGCGTACTGTTGAAATAACTTATATTGATGTGTTTGTTATGCCTACTTATGGTTGGGATAGTGTGAATTTTATCATAGAACATTTTGTTTCATTTTACAAGTCTTTTTTCCTTGTTGCCTCACAACTACACCCCAACCCAAACAGTACAACTGCAGGCTATACCTACCGTATTGTGCCTATAAATCCACAAACTATTATATTAACTATGCATTATCAATAGTTGAGAATGTCGGGTGAACCAGAAGTGACTCAAACTCCGGAAGGCGAGGAGGAGGAAGAAATCAAGACCTCCTACAAGCCTCCTCCGGAGAAGACCATCGAGGAGATCCTGGCCGCGGACCAGGAGGACGAGTCCCTAAGGAAATACAAGGAAGCCCTCCTCGGACAGGCTCAAACTGGGACCGTTATTGTTGGTTCGTATTTTTATGTGACTGGAAAGAGAGGTGGATTATTGTTCATATTTTAATGTCTGTCTGTTGAATTGTATGTCTAGGAATCTTAACTGGTTTACAGATTGAGTAAGCAAACTAAACTAAAATATGTTACAAGAGTTTCCACAGCTAACAAGCTGGCTATTATAGTCCTCTAATGAAGATAACTATGGATTTTTTCTTCATGAAAATTCTAGTAAATTTCTCATCTAAATGGAAGTAAATTCTTTATTTCTATATTGTTGACACTATCTTGTAAATAAACTCTGAGAATTGGAGATAAACCATCCTCTTTTAGTATCATCTGATAAGTTATCCGCTTACTTGATAACAGTGTGGTTATTTACTGCAATACTTTAGGAAATATATTTATTAATTATGATTTTTGTATTGTATGAAATTATCTATTCAACACAAAAGTCTTGACTTGCTGTTTATGCTTATTTACAAAACAGTAACAATTCAATACTTAATTTGTAACTGAAGTAAAATTATACCTTATTTATTTACATTGTACCTTTACAGTTAGAAGATAAAAAATAGTTCCCTGTAAGTATGATAAATTACTGTTACAACGCAAACCCCGCAACAATATGCACCATTCATTTATCTTAATCATATACTATCTTAAATTCTGCCGCAGATGCCAACGACCCCCGCAAGGTGATTGTGAAGAAGCTTGCACTGTGCGTGGTGGGCCGCGACGACGTGGAGCTGGACCTGTCCGGGGACTTGACGGACCTTAAGAAACAGGTACTACTATTGTCAGATTCTCTTCTTATCATGTATTGTTACGACTGATACCCCATACTCGCCGACACTATTATATTATGTACATACATTGAGCACTTCAAGTTGATGAGCTAAAGAACTGCAGCTCATGAAACATTCAGACTGAACATCTTAAACCTACTTACATTTACTATTATTGTCTCATACTAATCTACAGCCTAAGGGATGATTTATATTAGACCAGGCCGTGTCCGGGCCGGGGCACTTTTGTATGACGTTTCATGCGTGACGTAGCTCGTCCATGCCTCGTCCGTGCCAAACTTCATACAAAAGTGCCCGGCTCGGACACGGCCCGGTCTAATATAAATCATCCCTAAATGTCATACACTACAACTTGAACTGGGCAAGGGCGGTGAAAAGAGTAGCCAGTCACATTAGCTGCACCAGACATACATATCCGCTTACCTATATTTTGTTACTGATGGTCAGGTAAATAAATCCTAAAAGAGTATTGAAAGAGACTAGGTATATCACTAAAAATAAAATATTGTGTAAATTTTTACCTTTTTAAAATCGATTATCATTGAAAACGAGGCATATTTTATAAAAGCATCCATTACATTATCATTTACCAAACGCTAATAGGCTGTGAGTGCGAATGCAATAAAAGTAATCTAATTTATTCAGGTGACCTTCATGCAGGGTGCGCTATGAAAATTCCTCTGGACTTGCTCAACACTCGCTAGAATGCGATGCTCTGCTAATGGTTGCGTGAAATCACTAGGCATAGGATTATGCATTTATTACTGAAAACTTTAATATGTGACTATTGTTTCAATGGAGCTGTTCAAAAGATATTTGTTTATTCAGTTTATTATTCACTAGCTTTATCTGCGCGCTTCGCTGCACCTTATAAACTTCTCATGCGAATTTCGGCATCGAAAGTATTAATCCTATGTATTAATCCAGGATGTCGGATACCAACATACCAAATTTATACCGATTTCTCCTGAAAGAATAAAAATAAATAAACATACCCACACACACACACACATACTCATTTTCCCCTTTATAATATTAGTGTGATAATTGATAATAGTGAGCGGCAGAAGCCATATACAGTACAATCGGGCAAAGAAGACTATTAAGTTGTATTTTAGCATTAATGCAGTATACCTAACCTACCATATAGATTTATTAATAAGGCCAGCTATAGAAAGCGTAAGTCACGCTATTCAACACATCAAAGAAGGTGCCTTATTTAGGGCATCGGCGTTTTCCCTTAGTGATACCTATTGATATTTTTATGAGGTACATTGACGCTTATGTATTGGGCGGCGATGTGAATAGAGCTAAACTTTAACAAGTTAAAACAGCATACGGAGAAAAGGAATTTAGTTTATCATAATACTACTTTGAAGTAATGAAGGGTGTAAAATTTAATCACATTAATTCCAGCTCACAGAAGGCCGATACCCCATACCTAGTAATACATAATATGTGGGGTGCAATATAAAACATGCCCTGTATACTCCCTATAGAGCCTATTTTTCATTGCTTGGTAGCTAAGATATCGATGTTGTGACGAGAAATAAAATTAAACTCATTTTGCGTAATAAAGATTGTAAACACTAACAGACAGACCGATTGAACAACATATAGCTGTTTATGTAGAAACCTATTCCTTTTGTGTGTAGCTGAAATACTGCTATGTGTCGTTGTTAGGCATAGTTTGTGAGATAGAGAATAGGCCTTCAGTTCCGATGGGAGACACATAAAGCATACACAATTAGCTCGCAGTAATATCGCGAAATCTGTGTGACATGGCGCGGCTTGGCGCACGGCCAATATTCGTGCCATAGATTGAGGGGTAGATTATTAAATGCGCTTTTAATATGTTTCCTCGTTTAGATGATTCAGAGCAAAAGAATAATTTAGGTTTTTGTCCGATAATCATCAATCCAGGTACTATAAGTAGGTATATAGTTAGTTATATTATTATTTTGTTATTATTAGTACACCGCCCTCTAATTTGTCACGTTGTTTTCGCAATATATAAGGTTGCGTCATGCCTGTAAGATATCGCTCTCAGCGATAAGGCCGCCTATTGTACATTAGTTCTAGTCTATAAGTATGTTTTATGTATGTCTGATTTATGTGGTGTTCAATATTCTATTCTATAAAAACGAAAGTATATTTGCGCTTTGATGTGCTAGTATTTTGCTAGTTTTTCCATTTTAGGTTGGTATCTTACTTTACCTTACAAGGTGGTTAACTGGTACCTAAACACTTTCTATTTCTATTCCTTAGATTCAACTAAGGCAATGTCTAGTAAAGACATGATTTTATAAGCCAATAGCTGATCCCGCGCGCTTCGCTTCGCCTTAAAAAGTTTTCCCGTGGGAATTCCAGGATAAAAAGTAGCCTATGTTCTTTCTCAGGGTCTAGACCATATGTATACCAAATTTCATTCAAATCCGTTCAGTAGTTTTGGCGTGAAAGAGTAACAGACAGACAGACAGACAGACACAGTTACTTTCGCATTTATAATATTGGTTAGGATGTAATTATCCCATTTAAAGAAACTGTAAAATTTCCCGTTCTTATCCGAATTCCTACCAATATCTACGATTTTTCAGACGCAACGAAATAAAAACCAGATGGCAATGACCCTTTTTCAGTACAAACAAAATTTTGTCTTATTGTAATGAGTCTGAGTCCAATTCCCCATGCCGTTACCTCAGGCCAATCGCACCACATGTCGTAAATGATCTGTAGATGGCTTCGTATAAACAACAACAGTCTTTTGACTAATGAGCGCCGAATCTGTACCCAATTTTAACTGAACGAACGTAAAAAATAGATTATGGACTAATTCAAATAAAGAGCTATTACAAATAACGTTTCCAGAAAATATTTTTTCGTTTCCATAGAAGTAATAAACTGAATGTTCCTTTCGGTGCTAAAATGCCGCCAAAGTAATTTATTTATTTTATTCGTTCTCATGAACAATTAAACCGCAGCACTACTCGCCGCTTAGTCTTATTTCAGACATTAGAAAATCTGAAAACATGATCTTCAAATTGCTTCTATTAACGGTATAATGTTTTGTTGGAACTATAGTCAGTTCCATAGCCGAAGTTTACCGAGTCACGTCCCGCATATACCTAAACACCTAGTAAAAATAATAAGAAACTGTAAAATTTCCCCAACTTCCATTAACCTAAAACTATCTCCCACTTCCAGGTGTTCATAATAAAGGAGGGCGTCCAGTACCGGATACGCATCGACTTCATCGTCCAGCGCGAGATCGTGCACGGCCTCAAGTACGTGCAGAAGACCTACCGGATGGGCGTGCCCGGTGAGTGCATAAGGCTGGACCGAATTTGATAAAATTTATGTCGATGGGTAGATAGTCTCTTTAGGTCATGTATTCGTAATTAGTCTGTTGGTGGATTTGTGGTACAGAGACACACTTACAACATAACTTTTTAGTGTACCCAAATCTTTGATAGCAGATCCGCTGCGAGGTCTAATTTAATAAAAAGGAAGATGGTATAGAAGTATTAGTTCCACCATAGAGGAAAATCACTAGAAATAATAACATTTCCGCAATATTTCATTTCCTATCCCAATTGATTAGAATAATATCAAACATTTTAAAACAGCCCAACTACGCTTACTCGTGTGTACAAATCAAATCAAAATCATTTATTGCAAAGAATGTGGTCACAATAAGCTGGTTTACAATAATCAGTGAAAATCATTGAGACATAATAATCATACTGAAAGCACAGCACATTCTGTCAAATTTAGACATGCAACATTACAAATTAAAATATTAGTTAAATTACATTCATTACACACTTATATTTATTAAGGTTTACAATCCAATGTAACCCTAACGACCCACGTATTAAAATCTACCACCTCTGAAACGGTCACATTAGTTAAGTCCGCAAAGGAACCTCAGCAAATTAATTACAAGTTACAAAGTATCGTGAGTTATGATTGAAATGTAAATAATTAATGAATTATCCTCCACGCTCCCCGATACGGACAGTGCCTGGTATGTATGAATGAAGTATTCAACTTGCCTAATTTAGACGTGTGGCTACATTATACTAGAACAGAGTGTAACAATAACACTGAGCCTTGAGTTTGGTTTCGTTTATTATTTGCTAATGTATATCCACAAAACTATGTTGTAGTATTTATAACTATAATCATGCACTGTTCTATTTATAATTTTACTTTTATTTTCTGTCTTTCGCATCTAAACACCCGTAGGACTACTCTAGTTTGATAAAATACGAAGTTTCGGAGTGCTGCTGCTCTTACCACGACTCTATCTCGTTGCAATGACCGTACCAACTGCATGCCAACTAAAACCTCATATTTCATCACACAAGAATTCCCCCTGCGTTAAATCAAACCTCACCATTTCACTAACAAACCCCGTCTTCTCATTCCAGTGGACAAGATGACCCACATGGTCGGCTCGTACCCGCCGAAAACAGAGATCCAATCGTACACCACCCCGCCTGAAGACGCACCCTCGGGCATGATGGCTCGAGGCTCCTACACCGTGAACAGCCTCTTCACTGACGACGACAAGAACGTTCACCTGCAGTGGGAGTGGTGCTTCGAGATCAAGAAGGACTGGAAGGACTAGGCGAGGAAACAGCTAAGGGTATAGGTTGGTAGCTGCGTAGAGTCATAAAGCTAAGGGCTTGCGATGCGGGTGTGGTTTGATTTGAAGAAGCAATATGGATGTAATGACTGATACGGTTCTGTTATGATTCTTTGCGCAACTCCAATCGGGGATAAACAGTTTTGGAGTCGAAATTTTGGCTGACTGAGTATATCGTGTACAAGCCGTGATAATAAGGATGGGTTTTGTCATTTGTTATGATTATACCGTAGTGCCCCGCCACAGATAGAGCACTTTGCGTCAGTATGAATTAGGGCGAAATTAGATTGTAAGTTTAAACTTTTATACCCCTTCAGCCTTTTTGGATCTCTTACATATGACCGTTTTATCGGAAATTATTGTCATTAATAAACACTAACTAATTTAAGTCCTAGAACGATGATAGAGTTTTTACTGTAACAGTTGACCAGTGCAAATTAATAAATAACTGAGTACCAATTACTATCTTCTTAAATACTAAGATAAAGGTATTTTTATACTCAAATAAATGTCAGTATTAGCTGGAAACTTGGCAATAATTTTGTAATAACTAATATAAATTTATGAAGGAACGCGTTACCGTAAATGTATGCCATTTATAATAAATATCATAGAATATCTAGAACTCATCTGATTAAAGATAAGCGTCTACCTATCGGTACCGTACATATCGGCCCAAACGGATTTTCTAAAATGTATGGAGAAACGGCTTCGGCAATTCCGGTAATGTGGACGCACTTGTGTGAATTTCTATACAAAGAATACTGAATGAGATGCGTCCGTTGCATGCGATGCCAAAAGGTGGACGCTTACCTTAAATGGGCTAGTAGATTATCCGATCGCTACAGAAGGGGTAATGCTTTATATCGATTTGGATCTAGATCAGTCAGCTAGTTTTCGACTGTCAGGGAACTAGGAATACATCAAGTTCTCCCTGCATTCCTATTAAATAGCATTTGAAACCCAATCTACTTGTATGTCATAATAGGTACCAAAATTAGTATTATAAATATCATTAAGATTACCTACTTCAACGGTGCACCAAAATGAAAAGTATATTTTTACCAACAAATGGTATTTATATGAAAGTGCTTTTAATATGACGTTTAGTATGTATATGACATTCTCGATTGTAACTATAATTTGTATTTTCATTCAAAGTAAATAGTTATTTCTAGTTTTAATAAAGAACATATTTAAAAAACCTTGTTCGAATACTCAAAAGGTTATGCATTTCAATGAATTTGGGCTGTATGTTGTGGCTTGAGCATTTAAAATTACTTGTTTGTACTAAAAGAGGTGCTTCAGTGATTGACCACTGGTGCTCTTGAAAATTTTTATACCAATAAGGCTTCCCTTTTGTATAAATTCTAGATTAGATTCAATTTTAAAAATACGATTTCCATTGCATTATGTATCATGTGTTTAGTGCGCCCACATCCTGAATATATCGTTAGTACCTATATAACTTTTAATGATTCAATTATTACTCATTATGTAACTTACTTTTATTATAAATATTAATATAAACAAACAATTTAAGCAACTTTTGTGCTCTGTGTTCCCGTTAATGGATTAGCCATATTATAATATTAGTCACTAGTTTTGATGGTAACCATTCTCGTAAATGTTTAATGTAGATTATATTTACAGTTTCACTAATTACTATATTTTTATGAACGGATTTACTATAACACATAACTCTGTAATATTTTCAGTGTGTGGGTGGTATCATAATAATTATGTTTTATTCTGTTCATGCTTATATTTTTTCTATAAACTTTTATTTTTTACGTAGGTAACTGTAGTAATTGAATTTTATTGCAATAGAATGTAAAGATTTATCAAAATGTAATAGTTTGGCCAAAAATAAAGCTTATTTATTCAGATTTACTTACTTTTAATTATGGCATCATTAACTCCTATTATCTCAAAAATATTCAGGGTCAGTGTGGATAGATTATGGAGTTTTCTATGGATTATTTTGTGATCTCCAATAACATAAATAACGATTAAAAAGTCAGCCAAACATATAAGGTCTGATCTGATCACTTATCATTTAATTAAAACATTAATAACAGTTATCTTGATACTATATATTATAATTACATTCAAGATAAGCTCTTATAATCTATGCACTAATTCGTTGATTACCTAAACAATAAATTACGTTTTAATCAATGTATACTTTTATGTACAATATTTAATCTACGCATCACGACGCTATAAATTCTCAGCCAATCGCATGCCTTCAAGTACATTTCCATGGTACATTTTCACCTGGTCCACGCCCCAGCAGAAGTCCAAATGTGTGAACAACCTGTCCTCAACAGGATACATCGTAACCGGTCCCCCAAGCTTCGTACTCATCAGTTCTACATCCCGATAGTTCACCAATTTATCACGGTAGGAATAATGTATGTAAGACGGGCAGGTGATACCGCTAAGGTCGTATTCTGGTGGGTAGAACTGGCCATAGTTCTGCATGTTTCCGGCTAGGCCGAGGTCGTATCTCCGGAAGGATTTGTTGTTGATGCTCTGCCCGTAGTGGGCCAGTTGGCGGATGGACATGCCGGCCGGCGCGTGGCCTATGTAGGCTGGTAGCATTGTCTGAAATATAAGGGAAAAAATATAGTATTTATCTACAGTTGTCACACTATTTTTTTTAAGAATAGTCTATTTGTGAATTTTACGAGGTACAAGAGTGTACTTATAGCTACTAATGAAGCTGAGTAAACTATATTATACTTTATTAGTATTGAGTTCTATAAAACATACTGATGAGAGGCTCACCTCACCCTTTCATACTCGACACTAATTAAAATTCTATACGGTTCTGAGTGTCGCCATCTAGCGCCGTGGCTGTCGCACTACTTCATACGAATGAATGAATTTTGAATTTGAATGAATGTGAACTTGCTGTCGAGTGGTAGAAAACTGTCTCATAATTTTAATATGCAGGTATGTAGGTATTTACAGGGATGTTATAAAAAGAGTTTAGCCCTAACGTGACTGATAATATTTTTTGACGAATTTCCAAAAATCATAGAACTAAAGCGTTATAATGACGAGTTGAGTGCTTAGTACTATACCAGACTATATACTATAATAGACCAATGAACGGCTAGCAATTGACCGAGTGCGTGCTCGGGATACTGCGCCTCGGCCACTACCTACTCGGTATGTGAGGGTTCTACTGACCGCATTGAGTCTCTGGAAGCTGTTCCCCCGGCTAGCAATTGACCGAATGCACGCCGGAGATACTGTCTCGTCCACTCTACTCGGTAGGTGTAATCAGGGTTAAACTGACCGCATTGAGCCTCTGGAAGCTGTTCCCCAGGATGGGCACGGCGAGGCACAGCGGCTGCAGGAAGGACTGGTCGCTGCACGCCGCGATCCCGAGTGCGGTGAAGATGTTGCTGCGGCCGATGATACTGTGCCGACTGTGGCGACACAATCAACAGATGGCGTTCGGAACGCATCACACAGAACATGTATGGAAACGAAGCAAATCTCTATGAAATCCTACATCGCGGCATCGAAGTTTCTCAGCTACACTGCAATATGTACTAAGCCCCAGCGCTAACCGTTGGGCAGCCGCCAGGCCTCACCAGCCGGCCTGGTCGGAGGATCCTCCCTTTGCATGGGGATGCGCTATACCTCCAGCATCTCCGTACGAGCACTACTCGGCATGTGTGGGTTCAACTGACCGCATTTAAAGCCTCTTGAAGCTGTTCCCGAGGATCGACCAAAGAACGGCTAGCAATTGACTGAGTGCCAGGCCGGCGGCCGTGGATACTGTCTCGGCCACTACTCGGTATGTGTGGGTTCAACTGACCGCATTGAGTCTCTGGAAGCTGTTCCCCAGGATGGGCACGGCGAGGCACAGCGGCTGCAGGAAGGACTGGTCGCTGCACGCCGCGATCCCGAGTGCGGTGAAGATGTTGCTGCGGCCGAGGAACTCGCCGATGCCCGCGTCTGCTGCTAGCACCTGGAAGTGGTGGTTGGGGTGAGGAATGGAAGGTTGGTTTTGAATAGGTTGTGCTGGGGACTGATGTTCCTTATACCTAACTATAATTATGTACAGAAAAACGTAGGTTATAGAGTCTCGTCCAAGAATCGAATGTTAGAGTCGTTAGATCCTTAGTTAAAGTAAAAGACATGCACAATGTGATGACTAAATATCCAGAGACATTTAAAAATTACTTACATACACTAAGCAGGTTCCTACCTAGTGTCTACACATTATTTTCAGAATCTATGAGCATTTCTATTTGGCTCACTAATAAAAGTTTTAAGTAAGTTGCTGTATGCTTTGATTGAACCACTTACCATGAGAACTTTCTCATACGGTGCGATCGCCTGAATGAATCCATATTCATTGTTTACAAAATACGACGCCGGCGCAAGACCTTGGAACGATATGATTTTGTCACTGTACTCAGGCCTCAACGCACCCATAACTAGAAACACAGTCCCGCCTTGGGAGAAGCCAACGAAATGTAGCTTCTTATGTCCCTTCAGGTCCAAGATATAGTCGATACAGGTGGGCATGTCGATGGATCCTATTTCTTCCCAGGAGAACCGCCAGAAGTCCAGGTTGGATCTGTCGTCAGGGTCCAGATGTGTGTGTTTTCTGGAGTAGTAGTTGCCTCGGGCGTTTCCCATCCAGACGTCGTAGCCTTCTTCGGCTAGCCGATACGCTGAGGAGGGAAAGTGATTGGTTAGGCTCATCATCATCATCATCAGATAATGGTCGCCTACAGGACTATCATTCGACTCATAAGATTACAATTAAGTCACCATAGTAATGTTATGTTGTCAATGAATCGTTCTTTGAAGGTGTAACTAGGTATAAGTAATATAATATGTGGGTTTGCATCACAATACATGGTTTTAATTGGCTTTTCCATCCAGGCAATATGTATGTAGGTGTCAGACCTCGATCTATAGGGTGGAAAAACAGACATTCTTCATCAAGTTTCATGCCCCTCCACCTTACTAGTAGCAGTGATGGAGAAATTAGCCCGCTAGTGACGCCAACAACCACTCTTACCCAAAGAATTCTCCGGTCCCACAATAACATAATCCGCCGACGACGACAGCATGCCATGTTGCAGGAAGACTGCGGTCTTGTTCCCGGGCCGGTTGTTCCTGTCTCTGCCGTGCGGGATCCGGTGCATCTGCAGCACGTAGCCGTCGGGGGTGGTTACTGTGTGGACCTCCACCGGGTAGTTGTAGCGAGAGATCAGGCCGGGCTGGAAGGGGGAATCAAGGTTCTGTGAGCATTATATCAGCAGTTAGAGATCGCAGATAAAAAAATTAATAATAATAATAATAATAATAATAATAATTTATTTCCATAAAATTGCACAGTTATTCACAATTATAAAGGATGTAAGTACATTAATTAAGTAAATATAATATTATGTTACAATACAATTTGTGTTTATTCTACTTCCTAATAAAGGGCAAAGCCCTGTGACTTAGGTTAAGTAGGTAGGTATGCTCTTCCCAATGGTGATCAGTTGGTGATTTACATCCAAAATGATGCTATTTTTTTTTTAACAAAAAAATTAAATAGAACATAATTATGATTAATTACATGCATATTAAAATAGGTGCATGCAAAGGCAAAATAAATAGTAAAATTAAATTTGATTGACTTTGAAATAGAGATTGCTGTGTGTGTGAATGTGTGTGTGTGTGTATGTTTGTGTGTGTGTGTGTGTGTGTGTATGTGAGTGAGTGTGTGTGTATGTGTGATGGATTACCGAATAGGCTTAAGAAGATCTTCAGTTTCGTCATAAGTTCTTAGTAGGAGCCATTCCTTTACTTTATGTTTGCATTCTTGACGGTTTAGAGGGTGTATGAAACAGTAACCATTTATGCGATTATATAAAAATGGACCAAGGAAAGGCAAGAAGTTGTTACTAAAATGAGTATTACACTTTACTTGTGAGCAAATTATATTCTTCCTTCGCTTTGTCGGCGCTACGGGATCATATGGAGTTTTGCTATGTTGATGTAAGATAGTAGCTAGTATAAACAGTTGTCGAACATTTAGTACCTTATATGATCGATACAATTCTATGGTAGGAAATCGATATGGCTTGAAATTAATGACCTTCAAAATTGTTCTCTGTGCATATTCTAAATGAATTAATATCGTTTTGTATGCGCCACCCCAGGACGATATACAGTATGTTAATAGACTCTCGCAGAGAGCATAGTAAATGCGTTTTAGCAGATCTGGTTTCATAACGTGTCTTAAATTTTTAAATATATAAATAAGTTTTCTGACTCTGCCGCACAGTAGTTCTATATGGGATCTAAAGTTAAGATTTTGATCCACAATGACGCCCAAGTATTTTATTATATTACATTTATCGAGCCTATCACATGAACACTCTTCGGAAACGCAATGCGAAGAGTGAGCGATTAGGGTGAGCTCAGATGAAGGTTGGGTGGAGTTTCTAATAGAAAAGCACAAGAATTTGGTTTTTGCGGTGTTGAGTGTTAAGACATTTTGGGAAAGCCAACTAGACACTGCATTAAACCCTAACTGAGCGGCTTTGTATGTGTTTTCCCAATTATCACCCTCAAAAATCATCGCTGTGTCATCTGCATAAGAGATAATTTTACCGCCCATCCGAAGCGAACAAAGGTCATTTATATATATTATAAATAATGTTGGACCCAGGATACTCCCCTGAGGGATTCCGTAAGAGATAGGTAAATCGCTGCTCACGTACTCACCAATCTTCGTGCACTGAGTTCGATCAGACATGTAGTCTTCGAAGATTTTTAAGGGGGTACCCCGAACACCAATTAGTTCTAGCTTTTTTAGAAGGAGGGGTATAGAGACAGTGTCAAACGCCTTTGCCAGATCTAAAAATACGGCGATAACTTTCTTATGATTATCAAGTTTTTCTGATATGTAAGAGGTAAGATTCAAAACCGCATCAGAGGTGGACTTGCCTCTTCGAAAACCAAATTGGTTATCGGAGAGAATCTGTTCTTTTTCCAGAAAAGTGGTTAGTCGATTATTAAGAGCTCTTTCAAATATCTTCGATAACGAAGGCAGTATAGAGATTGGCCGGTAGTTATTGACACTGTCTCTATCCCCACCCTTGTAAATTGGGACGACAACAGCTTTCTTAAGTTGTATGGGAAAAGTGCCGGTTTCAAAGCAACAATTAACAATATGTACCAACAAAGGAGAAATGATATGCTTAAACTGTTTGAGGATCGTAGCTGATATATCATCTGAGCCAGTGGCACAGTTACTTTTCAGGCTGTTTATCAATGTAACTATCTCTTGTAAGTCAGTATTCAACAAAACAAATGAGTTGCTATTTTTATATGTATTTGTTAAATTATTATTTATATTATGGTTATTTAAGATTTTTTCAGCAAGGGTTTTACCTATACTAACAAAATGGTTATTAACTTGGTCTATTTCGGTTGCTTTATCATTATTACCTAGCAGTTGCTGACTAAAATTGTTCTTCTGGCCAGACGATGTTATAGACTTGACAGCCTTCCATAAGAGTTTGGGATTACCTCCCGCCTTTTTGATTTGTTCCTCTTCATATTTTCTTTTTATTACCTTAATTAAGTTAAAGTAAAAAGTTTTATATCGCAAGTAGGTTATCTTATTAATTTCATTGTTAGGATTAGCTTTAAACTTTGCGTGTAGTTGATCTTTATTTTTTTGACATTTTAGTAGACCTTTGGTCATCCAAGGCTTAAAAACAATTTTACGAGAGGGTATTTTCACTAATTTAGAATTATTATTAACTGCATTTTGAATAGCGTTTACAAGAGTTTCTAATCCAAATGAGGGGTCATTACTTTTTAAGATTGGGTTAAAATCAAACGATTCGAGCGATTGCCCAACGGCGGGATAATCTACTTTGAGGATATTTCTTGATACTTCGCGCACTGGATTATCCAAATTAATGTCGAAAAACACTGACTTGTGGTCTGTGATTGTACTGTTCAGAACAATAGTTGACGATGCATTGCGAGACTTGAGGAATACATGATCGAGACAGGAACCACTAGCGGGTCTTGTCACATAGGAATGGCAGGGAAGCAGTCCGTGGAAAGCTAGTAGGTTTAAATATCTATGAGAGTTTTGGTCGTCACTAGCCGAACCTATATTCACATTCATATCACCAATCATAATAATATTTTTGGAGTGACTGTATTTTAAAAGAGTATTATTTAAAAAGGTAAGAAATTCATCCATATTCTCCTGTCTTGAACCCAGGTTCCTATCATAGGCGTGATGTCTATAAATAGCAATTATAACAATATCATTAGATTTAAGTACAACACAGTTACAACTGGAGCAGGGTGGTTCATTTATTGTAAACCATAAACTATTTTTTATATAGCAGACTATTCCATCATTTTGATAGTGATTCAATGATGTAGCTACGTTGTAGTATCCATCTAGGTATGGTAAAGTTGGGCAAACAGGCAGCCAACATTCTGTTAGAATGATGACGTCACACTGAACCGAGATCCTACTAAGTAGTACAAGGAAGTCTGAGAACCGTGAATCATGACCAATACTCCTAATATTTTGTGTGATTAATTTCAAACTGGAGGGGGACGTAACTAATTTATGACAGTTCTCTACGTCTGATTCAAAGGCACGCGAGACTGTTGACTGATCAATTTCATTTAAGACACTTAAATTAATTGATTGTGGGGTGAATTTTAAACATTAGGGTAAGTATTGACCGAATACTAAGTACAAGGCAGGATAAAATTGACGTCACTCCTATGTAATATGGGCTTATAGAATAAAGCTTGCAGTTATTGAAGTTCTGATTAAGTGATTGCCTATACGTGTAGTTATACTTGTGAGGAACGTTTGTGATAGGTGTCAGTGAGTGTGTTGTGATTATTTGTTTTATATGTTTTTGATGTGCTCTGTTTCTGTACATGTGTGTTGTGTAGTTTGTAATTAGGCGCTATTTTCGATGATTGTACAATGTACACTTTCAGTATATTATTATTAACACTCTTCATAGTTAGAACTACCTACCTAAATTGAATGTTGCTGTTTGTTCTTTGACTCTTCGGCTGTGATTAGAACATAGGACTATTAGGTATATAGGCACGTAGACATCTACGTCCAGGATAGAGATGTCCAGACTTTATAAAACTCATTATTGTACTATTAATTATTGTAGCTAAGTCCCTGGAGGTAACTAGATACCAATTATGCCATTAGATAGGTATTTAATCCCAAGGTCCTCTCGATTAAACCATATCCAATACCAAACTGTGAGCTTACCACATCTGTCAAAGCATCCGCGATGATATTGTTCGAAAACCTCCCCCCGTACTCCGACTCAACGTACTTTTGGACCAAATCTGCGTGCGGGGATGGACCTCCCCATGTCACCGTTATACAACACAGAATTAACAACAACCTCATTACTAGTCACTTTGCAAACAACTTGTAACTTTTTATTACTGCAACACTAAGTTTTTACGATGCGGGTCTAGATTTCGGAAACCTTTGGCTAAGACTAAATTCGGCATTTAGACCTGATAGGAAATGCGATGCGACTAATTACTAAATTATTTAATGGATTAAAAAGTTATAATTAGGTAAACCTCTTATCAAACTTTATGACGTCTCGGCTAATACCTTTTCGCGATAACGGGATTAACGTTTTCAGTAAACGTTCCGTGTTTACATTCGAGAATTAGGTAAACTGAGGAAGATCGCATCTTCAGTCACTTTGAACTTATCGAGGTTTTAATCTGGGACCAAATTAATGTTCACTTTATTACGTATACAGTCTGGATCTGATAGCGATCGTCAAAATTACGTGAAACTAATATTTTTAAATATGTGTAATAGGTACTACGTGCCTTGTATCATATCTTGAATCGATTATAATTAAGCATTATAAGCTGCATTCCTGTTTCAGCAATTAATCAAATCATACAAGATAAGGTGCCACATTCAGGTAAATACCTACCTACCTGCAAACCCTGCATAGGTATAGTTTGGTACGTAGTGGGTAAACATCCTAAACAGACTTTGTGCAGTTTCCTGGAACACATAGACGGTATATTTACCGGTGGTATGTATCAATATCTCTATTTACGCACGGGGAGCAATACTCTATACCCGAAATTCATAGAACTATGTATCACTTTAAAGGGACTCTATATTTTGTTGGCACTAACAAATGGTAACTTTCTGTTACTTCTATAATAAGGGGTACCTATACCTATAGAGTAGAAAAAACCAACTCGTTTTCAAGGATTTAAGTATTTAACTTAAATTTAAACTAATTAATTTTTCTATTTGATTTTTCTATTTGATAAAATATTCATTCTTCTATCACTTTCTATTATAGAATCCATCACTAGTCAGTTGATCACAACATAAAAGTTCTTGGACTTTATACCTACTTATCTCTTTTGTTGACTCGTTTATTGCCAATTTTACTACCTAAGGACATGATGCAATGTGTTATAAGTAGTATCTAACTATTGTGCCGGGAGTTCGATTGCCTTCAAAGGCAGATATTTTGTTTATTCTCTAGTCACTTAAAAATTTTGGTTGTCTTTTTTATCTCCTACACGTATATGCTAAGCGTGGCAGTAACTAGATATCCAGTCTTGGAGATGATAGCCCACGTCCTTCGTCCTATACTGTGCACGATTTGATGACTACCTTTACCATGAATACAACCGAGTCCGCGTTGTTCTATGACCTCTACTGACTGTATGCAATTTTTTCTTAGCTTATAAAAAACTAAACCAAAAACGGTAGAGCCGTTTCAGACTTTTCCACAGACAGACACACAAATACACAGAAGTGAAAGCTATAACGCCTCTCATTCTTAAAAATGTGCGGGTTTTGTGTGTTATCCATACAAATGGATCTAACGGAATAGTGGAGTAGGTATAGGAGTAGGGTAGGTAACTAGATGCGCTAACAAGGCGGGTTATCATGTAACAGCAATATAATTATTTCTTCTTTTCTCCTATTCTCCGTAAAATCGTATAAACGAAACTCTATGAAAACTAACGAGACCAACAAGCCTACACACAAAATACCTACTTACTCGTATATCAGTGCATGAGTTCTCTGTATAAAGGCTTAGATATTATATTTTACCTTTTTTAAAGTACTAACTTAGTAGGATATGGATAAAAAAAAAACTAAAATATGTAATTCGTAACTTAGGTATATCACATTATATTACAAATCACTATTTACAACCACTTCAACCCTCCGTCGATATCCCCTCACTTCCTCACAGCGCCTCAGCCTCTCTCATGGCACTGATCACATTCTTCTGATACATCTCCACCTGGTTGCTGCCCCAAGCAAAGTCCAGGTGAGACCACTTCTCATCAGCCACCTGGTAGTACTTCACTGGCGAGCTGATCCGCTCTCCAAGCAGGTATACATCCAGATAGTTCACTCGTTGGTCATTGAGCGAGTAGTGAAGGTAAGTAGGGGCGGTGATGAACTTCAGGTTGTAGAAGGGAGGCTGGCGGGTCCCGTACGTGGCGAGGTTCCCGATGAGTCCGTAGTCGTAGCGACGGAACCCCTTGGCGATGCACTGCGCGTAGTGGCCCATCTGACGCACGGAGACGCCGGCCGGGCCGTGCCCGATGAACACGGGGATCATGGTCTGGAAGAAATAACGTTCTTTAATTTTGTTATCCAAGAGTTTTGTTTGAAAACATAAAATATTTACATCAGACCAGAAATATGCAGATAACTAGGGACATAGACTAATACAGTCTATGCTAGGGATATAATTTCTCATGAAAGCATTTCCAGTTCGGACAAGATAAGTCTATCTATCCTACGACCGGTATACCAATAACAATAATATTAACAGAGACTGTATAATTGTAATTCATCATCACGTCCCCACTGCTGAGGTACGGGTCTCCTTCCAGTGAAGGAAGGGTTTAGGCCTAGTCCACCACGCTGGCCTAGTACAAGTTGGTGGACCCCAACACAAGAAAGCTTGTGCTTAGAGAGTTGCCGGGTAAGTGGGCAACCCGACTGTCAGATGTTTTCAAGCTGCCCGAAGGCCTCTGACTAGGCTTAACGACTGCTGTAATGGTTCCTATTTAATATTTATGTAACTAGCCTTTTGTCACTTTTTACTATCTTCAGCTGTGCTTAGTAGGTACTAGCTCCATTGAAGCTACTATTCTATTGAATCGGAGATGTATGCGTCTGCTTTGTGCACCTCCAGCTCAAGTCTAAACTGTCATTTGAACTCCTATCACACGTAAACAAAACTCAACGTACCGCGTTCAGCCTAGCAACAGTCTCCTCCATGGTGGCCACCGACAGACACAGCGGGTGCACTGGGGACTCCTCGCTGCATAGCGCCAGGCCGAGCCAGGTGAAGAGGGGGCTGCGGGCGCCGAGCTCGCCGATGCCGTAGCGGTTGGCCAGGATCTGATGGTAGGAAGGGGTGGAGTTGAATGGCAGGATATGGTTAAAGATGGCAGTTAAAGTCACTGACAGACTGATAATAATGGTAATAGATGAAAGTCTGTCAGATGGTCTTGGTACTCATATTGGTGGTTGGATGGTTATTCTATTATTGAGGGGCTTTTGTGTATTTAGGTACGTTGTTTCAAAATGAGTGAGAATTTTTATTGGACGATTTGTATGCATAAATCTGCTTCATCGAACAGAATCATTATACGAGTAATGACGATATCTCCTCGAATTTGATAAAAGTAAACAATAACAAAATTCACCATCAAGATGCCTTCATAATTAGCGACCCAGTTGATGGGGTTCTCCTCATTGTTCTCAGACAGCACAGCAGGAGCGACCCCCTGGTACGAAATGATCTTGGCGTTGTACTCAGGCCTGATGGAACCCATCACGGTAAAGACAGTGCTTCCTTGAGAGAATCCAACGTAGTGCAGCTTAGAATGTCCCTTGAGGTTGAGGATGTAGTCGATGGAAGCGGGCAGGTCGATGGAGCCCATCTCGTCCCAGCTGAACTGCCAGAACCTCAGGGAGTTCTTGTCGTCAGGGTCCAGGGTCGTGTGGTTTCTGGAGTAGTAGTTCCCGCGCGTGTTGCCGATCCACACGTCGTAGCCTTCCTCGGCGAGGGTGTAGGCTGAGGGAATGAGATGAAAACGTATTATTGCCTTTGATATTTATGTATACGGGTATATTCATAGAGTATTGTATTCATGAATGTGGGTGGCTATCCTTAACAAACACACTTTTTTAGATGTTGCATTGTTGCTCAAATCATAGGAAAAAAGAACGACCATCTGAGTCACCCCAGCCCCAGCCCCAGGACCCGCTTACTCTTACACAACTTTTGCGAAACTCTGATATTTATACATTTCAACTGCCCCAAAGCAACCAATCAAATCCTCACCCAGTCCTTCCCCAGGCCCCATGAGCACCCAATCAGCGGAGGACTGCATCATGCCGTGCAGCAGGTACACGGCGGTGCGGTCTCCTGGTTGGTTGTTCCTGTCTCGGCCGTGCGGGATGCGGTGCATCTGCAGGATGTAGCCGTCGGAGGTAGTCACGAAGTGCTGCTCTACCGGGTAGTTGTAGCGGGCGATCAGGTCCGGCTGGAAGTCAGAGGAGAGGTGGTGGAATAAAAAGGTACGACGGTAAAATGGTGGAATATGAAGCAATGTCGGCCCACTCGCTATATAGACCGACGACTTTAGACAGGTAGCCGATAGTGGCTGAGTGAGGAAGGCCGAGGATAGAGTATTGTAGCTCTCCTTGAAAGAGGCTATGTCCAGTAATTTAAGATCACGAACTGAGGATGATGATAGGTATTTGACTAGAAAGGTCGCATAGATAATTTAAATTCTGCTGGCTTTCATAAGCTATTACTCGTATTATATATTATTATTTCTATTGGAAAACAAAAAAAAACTCATAGTTATTAATTTCAAAGCCTAATTAAAGTAAAATAATAACTTACCACGTCAGCCAAAGCATCAGCGATGATGTTGTTGGAGTACCTGGCCCCAGGCTGGTGTCCCTTCAGCTCCATGTATTCCATCACCAGATCAGCGTTGGGGGAGCGCCCCGCCGCCGCCGCCGCCACGCACGCGGCCAATAGAACCAACACAGCCTTCATCTTCGAATATCCTCTAACTACCATTACACGAAATGGCAATTCAGTGTTTACTCGTTCAAAGCTCTATTTATACACTCGACAGGTCATCAAGGCATCTTAATATAATAATTTATTGAACCAAATCATAGGCTTATCAACGTAATTTTGATTTCAATCATAGGATTATTAGCTTGTTTGTTGTTAATAATGAGGATACAATAAGTTGTTTTGTGAATGTGGTTCCGTATTTGGATGATGTGTCCCTTGTTGAAGGTTTGGCCAACATTTAGTCTACCGATGCTATCCTAAATGTGTGCATGATTTCAATAAAGTAGGTATAATTTGGCTAAGCATACTCCAATGTGCTTTTGGAGTAATGAATGGATGGAAAAAGTTGGAGGAACTCGCATCCGCCGCTACCCAAGATCGAACCAGATGGCAGGCTCTTTTGTCAAGATGAGAGAACGGTTCCTCCGTTCTCTCGTTTGAATGTATTGTGTGTTGAGATCATTGTTGGTTGAAAAGAAAACACACGTTAGAGTACAGTAGTGAAACGAGATTTAGTTAGCACACACACACACACTCACGCCTTGTACTAATGTACTCCCTTGCGGGGTAGGCAGAGGTGCATTGCTGCACCCACTTTTCGCCAGAGTGTTATGTTAGTCCCAATGTAATAGGGGGCGGGCCTATTGCCATTTTACGGGCACATCCAAGACCCGAGAACAAATATCTGTGTTTAAACAGATATCTGCCCCAGCCGGGAATCGAACCCGGGACCTTCTGCTCAGTAGTCAGGGTCACTAAATAAAACTAAACAGGGTCATTTAGTTAAGTATGATGTAAATATTTTTATTGATTATGAGAAACTTAAGGTTCATTAATATTGTGAAATCAAAAATCAGTGAAATCATAACAAACGCCATCTCATCATACCTAATCATATCCGCTGAAAATCCAGATATTTTATCTTGCTAGTGAGTCGTTGAACAACCTTTTAATATAAAACTCGTGTTGATAGAGATTCTTATATATATTAGGTAAGCATTTCATTTCCACGGGTTTTTCAAGATAGGTAAGTTAGATGTGGTAATCTGGTAATATGATATGAAATGAATGACTAATAATATCAAATTTTATGTAATAACTAATTTATTGCAAATCTATACTCAGTTCCGCTATCTTATCCGGTTATTAGATGGAATTATAACTCAAATACCTAGTAGAGCTCTGTACTCTTTTAACTGTTATACATACATGGGTACATACATATGCTCACGACTGTAATCCCCGAAGGGGTAGTCAGAGGTGACTCACCCACTTTTCGCTGTACATTTGTACTCGCGTGATAGGTCGCGAGCCGTATCGCCGTTTTGAAATGAGTACAATGCACTGAATTTGTCGGGTAAGTGGGCAACCCGACTGATGTTTTCAAGCTACCCGAAGGCTTCTGACTAGGCTTGTACGTAACTACCTACCAATGTAATAAATTAAAATATGTTGAATCTAACTGCAATAATTTCCAGCCTGTCGTGGCTACTGCTAGACATCCGTAAAACATTCCGCATTACTTACCAAACATATTTTGGCAATTTACATATTCGTAGAGCGCCAGTCACCACCGTACCAGTCACGGGTCTTCTATCTAGAACACATTCTATATACTATCGATTACGTAGGTAGGTATTTTATATTTTCAGAGTCAAACATTTTCAGCCCACTTGAAAGATATCGTTTTAGGTCCTGGGCGACATGTTCACAAGTGTAAATATATGGACACGTCTCACACACGGCCATCCGACCCCAAGTTTGGCAGAGCCCTGTTATGGGAATCGGACTGCTGATATATCTACACAAATACATAGATAGATACATATTAAATATAAATATACATATGTATTTTTCTTAGTAGGTATTTATTTATATGCTTATTTTGTATTAATGTTTTAAGTAGGTATAGGTATTTTTAAGATTGAGCAACAAGAATTGTAGGCTGTATTATATTAGTACTGTTTTAATTTTTAATTTTCTTTGTTGTAACTGTTGTTGTACCTGTAACTTAATAGCTCGTAAGTAACTCTTTTATCCACCAACAAAGGTTGGCTGGAAGAAATTGCTATTTGGCAATAAGCCCGCCATTGTATGCTTTTACTGTGTTTATAAATTGTTATGTATTTTTGTTTTTGTGTACAATAAAGTGTTAAAATAAAATAATACACCCAAGACACGAGTACAAATTACTGTCTTTAAACAAATATCTGCCCCAGCCGGCAATCGTACCGGGACCTTCGGCATACCAGTCAGGGCTACTAACCACTACACCATTCGACCGTCTATTAGTAAACGATCCTTTAAATTACGTAAGCACTTCGCGTCACTTGCATAAACGCATAAAAATATACATATTGATAAGAACCATATTGATAACCGATACCTTATCTTATTATGTTTCTTTGGTATTTCCAACGTAAGCAGATCTGAGGTAAGATTGATATATTTAATTCTATCCGTTTATTGTTGTTTAAATTACTATAACAATTAATTAGGTACCTAACCTAACTCTATAATAGAATTGTTCTCTATGTTTGTCCCTCCACCCCGTATAATAATATATAAGATGGTAGTATAGTAGTATCATACCTGTGTAGTTTATTTCAGTTCAGTGGCGTCGGCTGTAAACTCGATTTCCTCTGCCACGGCGTCGGCGATAATTATTGGAAATTACCAGGAAAATTCAACCAGCCACAGGCATGTTCCAAGGAGCCCGTAGGAAGTGGGAGGCAGGGTTGAAGCGAACAGATATTAGGGGCTCCGGGCGACAGGTCATGTTTCAGATGCTTACAAATAAACATAAACACAAAAAACATTTTATTGGTAAGAAAAATAATTGTACACACTCACACCTTGTACCTACATGTATACGTACAATATTCTGTTTTGCAGGATGATTACTTTAAAAGCTTAACAATATTTTTAAACCTTACAAGATCTGTTTTGGCTACCCTTTCCATTCGTATCTGTATGAAAAAACTTGCACATCTAGATTATAGATGTGTATCCAAAGTGCATTGTAGTAATCAAAAACAGATATGTACATACGATACGGCTCGCGATCTATTAGAGAAGGAATACAATTTACAGCGTAAAGCTGGTGGCTCACTTGACAACCATGGAAGTATAATAGATTTTTTTTTACTTTCATGTTGACAGCATAATGTACCTATTGTATGTCCATCAGTATCCAGGTGGCCACGGACAAACGTATGATAACCCTCTTTTTGAAGTGGGAGTAAAAACATCGTCATCGCATCCATCACTATCTGTCTTATTTGCTGATAATAATAAACTATGTGTCCAACATTCATTGATTCTTGGAACAAGTTGATAAGAACTTAGAGACAAGGAAGATGAACTAGTTTTAATATACTTAGTAGCATGTTTTATAAGTAGGTAAAAACATAGTAAAAAATATTATTAAAAAAAACTTTATTTAATTATACATTACATAGTACGTACATTAATTAATCACTAACTGTGATTGTTCACTTAAAAATTACTTACATAATTAATTAGATTAAGATTAGATATTAGTAGGTACATATGATATATTGTATGACTAATAATACTGTTCCACACTAATTAACAAATATTTAATCAGAACTAATTGACATAAAACGAATTTATGGTTCCCTAGAAACTATTGAGTCTATATTAAACATTAATAACTATAATCTACCGAGTAAAAAATAATATAATTTCTTCATTTCATAAAATTACTTGGTTCTTATCATACCCATACTTTATCTCTACCGCTTGAGTTCTCAATAAGCCAAATCAAATCTATATTTTATTCAAAATAAACAGTAATTGATATTAATGTAGGCACACGAGGCTTCATATTGTTCTCATGAAGCCAGTGAAATGTACAAAAAATATTATTCGCAAAAACGTCTGTGAACTTACAGAGACGCCCTTCTTACGTCTTTTGCAAAAATTCCAATATCTTATTGTTCAGGAGCGTCGGAGCATCCACGGCCCACAGATAGTCTAAATGGTTGAACTCGGGGAATGGCACCAAGTACATGCGAGTCGTCTTCTTCGGGAGCTTCTCATATAGCAGCTTGACGTCCTTCTCACTGGACAGAAGGTCATTCTGCGCCCAGAACAAGGTTATCGGCAGAGTTACCTTGCTCAGATCGTACTCTGGCGGATTGTCTGTGCCGTAGACTTTCTGGTTGTTGTATCCGTAGTCGAACTGCTGGAACTTGCCGCCGGCGACCGCCTCCTGCGCGAAGTGCAGCGCCGTCTTCCACGAGGTGCCCGTGCCGAGGTGCGCCAGGAACACCGGCATCACCAGCTTGTTGAACTGCTGCTCGTCGTGCCCGCAGATGTAGAACATCACGTTCTTGCACATCGATGAATCAGGGTTGCTGGCGTCGCACGAGCTAGTCAGCTTCCCTAGAGCAGAGTTCTTCGGGATGAACTCGTGCGAACCGTACAACATCTCCGTATACGCAATGTGACTCGCTATCGGAGCTAACACCTTCAACGGAGACTTGACGTCCGTGTTGAAGACGACAGGCGCTAGAGCTATACCCGAACTCAATATCTTGTTGTATTCCGGTCGTAGCGTCAGCATAGCAAACAGGATCGTGGTCCCCATCGAGTGGCCGATGTACGTGATCTTAGTGCCGCTGCCTTTCAGTTTCATGATGTAGTCGATGATGGCGGGGACGTCGTGCTGCGCCACGTCATGCCAGGAGAAGTTCCAGTAGCTCTTGGAGTCAGTCTTCAGCCACGCGTGCTCCCTGGAGTACTTGTTCCCTCTGATGTTAGCCATCCAGACGTCGTAGCCGGCATCGGCCAGTGTGTAGGCGAGACCTTTCTCTGGCCCGTTCAGGATCCAGTCCGCCGAGCTGGCGAATAATCCGTGCTGGAGTAGGACGGTTTTCGACGGAGTGTCGGTGCCGAAGGCGCGCGGTATGCGGTGCACGTTGAGGATGTATCCCTCGGAGACGACGGTGTGGGTCTCGCAGGGGTAGCCGTTGCGCGCGATGATGGCGGGCACGGACAGCGCGGCGGGCGGGTTGTCCAGGCGCGCGCCCACCTCGTCCGCCGTCGGCAGGAAGGACCAGTTGTCCACCACCTTCCGGCTGCTCTCCTTCACCGACTCCACGTAGCTGGTGAAGTCCTCGGTCATCTTCTTCTGTTTCTCGTCGACGAAGCTCTGCACGGAGTCCTTCATCTTGACGGCGCTCTCGTAGCTCGAGCTCCACACTTTCTCCACTTTGTTGCGCTGTCCGTCTAGAAACGCTCTCATTTTGGTCGTAGAGTCGGTGAAGAACGTGTTTATCGTTTCGGTCGTGTCCTCTTCAACGCTGTTGGTGATAAAAACGTCGAAAAACGGGTTGTAGGATTGAGCTCGCGCCGCGCACAGACACAGTAGCAGAATGAGTCTCATGTTGGACGCCTCGTGCGGCCGTGTGTGTGTGACTCGCTCGGCCGGCATTGGAGACGAGTATTAATGTAGTGGTGCTGACCCGATCTCCGGGGTCAGTGCGTCACGGAGCATGATAATAGAGACTCGCTCATTATTGTGTCTGCAACAACAGGAACGTTTTATTCGTGTTATTTTTTCTGCGATAAGCGGGATTTGTAATGTTTTTTAAAACAGTTTAAGGGTACATTGTGTTTGTTTGATGAAATGTATCCGGGTACATAGCTAAAAAATATGTAATAAATTACATATTTTCATTATTTTACAGGTCTGAAAAATTTAAAAACATACTGTAAGGAGGTAGGTCGGAGGCGAGTTGAAAGACGAACGGTTGATGCTGAACTAAACGTATATTGTATAAAAGTATGAGAGAGTATACATATGTGTTAGTAAAGGTTACATGTAGGTATTATAATATAGTTGATATAGTCTTACTTACACACTACACCTCCCACGGAAGGGAAAAAAAAAAAGAACTTTATATTATGTGTTCTTTTTTTTTTATTACACATACATTTATGTTTATATATTGTAGTACACATGTTATGAATATTATTAATTAAAATCTTTAGACAAGTAATATCCCTGATTAAAATATAATTATTAACTTTTATATAGTTTAGTCCTATTCTTATGTACTATTGATATTTTACCATCCTTTATTAACTCTACATTGGGCGATAAATCTCTGATTACAGTATATGGTTCCGTCCATGGGCTATCAAATTTGCTACAATTTTCTTTCTTAATTACTATTAAATCATTTGGCTTATAAACTACAGACTTACTATTTTTATCGTATACATTTTTCCTTACAGTTTTACTAAATATAAGGTTATCACGAGCTTCTTTCTGTGAAATCTGAAGCCTATATTTTAGTTCTTTAGGGTAGTCTTCACAAGTATATAATGGATCTATTGTACCATTTGACAAATTACTAGGTAAAATACATTTTTTTCCATAAACAAGCTCAAAAGGTGTAAACTTTGTTTCTGTATGAACAGAAGTGTTGTACGAAAAACACCAGAACGGCAACCAATTACTCCACGACTCGGGGTGATTGTCAGTTTGTATTCTTAAATATGCTCCTAAATTTTTATGTGAGTTCTCCAAAGCGCCAATTGATTGGTGGTGATATGCTGTTGACTGTAGCTTAGTTATGTTTAAAAGTGTACATACCTCAGCCATCGTAGAAGAGAGGAATTCCGTTCCTCTGTCTGTTGCGATTTCTGTTGGTATTCCGTAAGATAATATGAAGCTGTTAACAAAAGCCTGTGCTACCTCAGAAGTACTTTTTGTCAAAAGTGGAACTGCCTGAACAAATTTTGATAATTCGCATTGCATAGTTAAAATGTATCTATACCCTTTATGATCCTGATCTAGCGGTCCTACTACATCTAAAAATATTTTTTCCATTGCGGTGTGCGCGGTAGTTGTGATTGTCATTGGTTCTTTAACGTAAGTGGAATGTTTTTGTCTCTGACACTTATCACAACGACTTACAAAGTTATTTATGTCGCGTTCTAATCCAGGCCAATAATAGTATTTCCTAATTTTATTAAACATCCGCCTTATACCTGCGTGCCCACTGGTTGGTAATAAGTGGAAGTCGTTCAAAATAACCCGCTGGTCGTCTTTATCGTCAATCCTTTGAATTCCTTGCAGAACGAATAATCGTGGACCATTCCACTCACTTGTTTTCTTTATTTCTTTAGCCAATGTTTCTATAAATATACTACTTTCTTTATTCTTTATACAATATATTGCTTGAACAGAACATTTTTTACAAAATTCCTCAAGTTCCTTCACAAATACGGCTCGCGTGAATTGTGAATGCGAACATGGGTTTATATAAATTACTTTCTTTGACGGTACATACATTAATATATTTTGATAACTTCTTTCCGTAATTAAATTGTCTTTTATTAATTTATTTAGTTTCTCTTCATTTATAAAACTCAATTCTACAGACTCCTTCGGTTTATTATTAATTCCTATTACTCTTGGTTGGTCTGTAGAAACAGTATAGTCCGAAGGGACGTAATGAGTAGTATTTTCGTCATTATTTATAGTAAGTTTTCTCGCTTGTGCTCTAGTCATTACATTCATCACGCTTTCATTCATCTCTTTCAGCTCATTTGAAGTCAATCTTATACGGGATAGTGCATCTGCTGGTGCATTGTCCTTGCCTTTTACATATTCTACGGTGAAATTATATTCTTCCAACTGCAAACGAAATTTAGTTAGCCTACTGCTAGGGTCTTTCATACTAAACAAATAAACAAGTGGTTTATGATCCGTAATTACTTTAAAATGTTTGCCTAAAAGATATGGTCTAAAATACTTGATGGACCAAACTATCGCGAGCAATTCCTTTTCTATTGTCGGATAATTTGTTTCAGCTTTATTAAGTCCTCTGCTTGTGTACGCTACTGGCCTACCATTTTTGTTTGACAATACTCCAGCTATGGCATAGCCAGAAGCATCTGTTTGTAATTGAAACTCATTAGCCTCTGAAAAATCAGGGTACTGTAGTACAGGTGGAGACAATAGTGCGTTCCGAAGTTTCTCAAATGAATTTTGGCATTGAGTGTCCCATATAAAAGGTTGATCTTTTCGACATAATTTATTAAGAGGGTAGGCTATTTCTGCGAAATTTGATATGAATTTTCTGTAATAATTACTAAAAGCTACGAATCTTTTTACTTCGTCTAAATTTTTGGGAATGGGATATTCAGCCATAACTTTAATTTTACTTGGGTCTGGTAAAATTCCATCTGCAGTAATAACATGTCCAAGATATAAAATTTCTCTTTTTAGAAAATCGCATTTTTGTGGGTTTAATTTTAGGTTAACTTTTCTCAATCGACTAAATACATCAAATAAATTTTTATTATGGTCATCCAAACTTCGGCCAAAAACTATGAGGTCATCTAAATAGACAAAACATTTGTCAAATGCTAGGCCTGACATTGCAATATTTATCATGCGCGAAAATGCATTAGGGCTGGTTTTTAACCCCATTGGCATTCTTTTCATCTGATATTGCCCTGAACAAGTATTGGCATTATTTTCTTCATTTATTGAATTTACATTTGGTTTCGTGACTTGACACTGTGGCGTACAAAAAGCTGTATATTTCCTACTTTCTTCAGAGAGTTCCATCTGATAATACCCAGAAAATAAGTCTAGATGTGAGTAGTAAATTGCACCCGAAAGAGAGTCAAAAATTTCCGAGATGTTGGGTAAGGGGAATTTGTCATCTTTTATTCTTTCGTTAACTTTCCTATAATCAATAACTAGTCGCCATTTAATTTTACAATCACTAACATTTTTCTTCGGCACTAGTAATATCGGACTTGACCACTCACTTTGAGATGGTTCAATTATTCCGTCTTTTAACATTTCAGTGATTTGCCTGTTGATTTCAGCCTTATGGGCTTGGGGTAATCTATATGGTTTACTAAATGCCGGTTCTACGTTAGGTTTTAATTGAATTGATTGTTGACAAATATCCGTTGCGGTCAATTTATCCCCCGACAAATGAAATATGTCAGCAAATTTCGCACATATATTTTCTATAGCTCTCTGCTCTTCTTGGTTTAGATGTCCTAATTTAATTTGCGGCAGTAATTTTTTTACTCTATCTGCATTATTTCCACTGCTACCAAATTGAAATATGTAATAATCACTTAGCTTGTGTATTTCTGGCTCTAATGAATGTAGAGATAGTTCTGTTTCCGTTGTATTTAAAACTTGAATGGGTATTTTTCCATTAGTTGGCCTAACTATTGAACCTGCTATATAAATTCCATCGCATATCTGTTGGATACACACCATACAATCCTCAGACATACTTGTCTTGATAAAATAAACAGATTCCGATCGCGCTGGGATTAAATAATTATAATCATGAAAGTCATGACTAACTCTTAACACCGGCATAGTGATGTTTATGTTATCCGTTCCAATTAAGGTTAACGTATTGGTGTTGTAATCTAAAATTGATCTGTACTTCTCTAAAAAGTCGCTACCTAATATTCCTGCTGTGACACATGGTATGGTGTCAAATACGAAGAACTTATGTTGAAAACAATGTCCATTTATTTCTAGTTGAATAAAAACATATCCAATAGCCTGTATTGTGCCGCCGATACCATTTATGCAAGACCGTTCCTTAATAAACTCGATGTTATGTTCCAATAAATGTTTACATTTTATAGCCGATAATGACGCACCCGTATCAATTAGCCATGCATAATCTTTTCCATTTAGGGCGAGGTTTGTAAATAGGGTACTGCTACAAGAAAATATTACTTCATTATTCTCGAAAAAACTGAATTGTTTCCGATGATTGCTCACGCTGTTCCTCCGGTGTGTTATGAGAGTCGTCACTCATCATATTGACATGATTCCCATTGTCATAGTTCCATGGCCTGCCAAAATAATTAGAGTTATTACCTGGATAGCGCTGCTGGTAGTAGGCACCTCCCCGGTGCTGCTGGTAGCCCCCGCGGCCGCGCCCTGGGCCGCGCTGCTGGCCCGGGTGTCCGCGCGGCGGGCCCATGTACCCGCGCTGCGGCGGTTGCCCACGGTTGTACCCTCTCTGGTTTGTAAATACGCGTCCTCTGTAATTCCTAGAAGGTGGGTTATTATTACTCATACCCATGATATCTCCAGAAGATGACACTTCTTCATCTTGAGCTGCTTGTATCGCATCCTGAAGTGAGCTGAAATTACGTGCAGCAATTATTGTGCTTAACCGTCGGTTCCTCAAACCGTCGGAAAATCGTTTAATTGCCATCTTTTCGTTCAACGGCCGTAATATGGCATAGTGATCTGAATTTCCGTCAGCTTGAGAAACCGTGAGATCCGCAAAAAGTTCTGTAATTTCCTTTCCGTATTCACTAACAGATAGTTCGTTTTGCCTAATATTCTGGAGTTTACACTGTATTGCCGTTGCTGATTTTTTCGGTAATAATAGACTTTTCATATCCAGTAACAAAGCTGACACACTTGTGTAATTTGACTCCATCTTAAGTTTAGCCGTTTGCGATAGTCGACTTTTAAGCACAAATTGTATCAAATTAGTTTTACATTCTTGTTTTGACAAAATAGTGTTGTAATAATCAATTCCATCAATCAATTGTTTCGTATTATTCTCCTGATCTGTCATTATGGGTAATAAGGTCAAAGCGGTTTTTAAATTAAAAGTCTCCATAATTGCAGTTTCACAACATAAACTCTTAACGTCCTCAAATAAAGACTCAAACTTCGTTGAAATATTTGTAATTAAACACAATTCCTCCTTACCTATCTGACCTAACTTGCACTCCTCGCTAAAATCGTCAATTAAAGTATTATATTCCGATAACAAAATATTGGCTTCCTCTAATTTTTTCGTTAAAATAGAACCATGCCTTCGCTTTGCCCCTATCTTTATTAAATATGTACGAATATCTTTTAGTTTATCATATACTCTGTTCAAGTTACATGCCATTAAATAAGATTTTCCAATACAAGTATTAATTAACTAACTGGTTACATATTATTAAGAATTAATAAGTATGATGAATAATTATGGGGGTGGGTAATACCTTCGTAATTAAATGTATAATAATTAACTTACATACGCAATCTGACAGTCCTTAAAAAATCTTCCTGTTTAATCACTTTCAACTTTCAATCACTATATTGCCCATATTATTATGTTCACAATTATTATTTATTTTCGTAACACTGAACTTTAACACTCAAACCGCTTCTGCTTGGCCCAACCTCCTCGTCTGGAGCGCGTGAGCACGCGCGCGGCGCTCGATCTTCCCGTTGATGCAGTCGTTCACGTACTTTGCCAGAAAAAAAGCTCCCAGAACTGCTAGCACGAACATCAGCCAGTACAAGTAATCGTTGGTCTTCGCAACGTGACCCATCAAATTTTCATTGTGCTGGATTATCTTGTTTGAATATCCTATTTGAGTGAGGATATCTTGACGATTTAGGTCCTCTACGGGAGGCCTCATTGTAGTTGCAGTGTTCCCCATTTATATAATTTACACAACACAATGTACGATAGTATACCACGAAGACACTATATTTTTAATGCTTCAACAATTTTTACTAGCCGACCGCATTAGGCCCGTCTCGAATGGCGAGGGTCGCCATGTAAGGAGGTAGGTCGGAGGCGAGTTGAAAGACGAACGGTTGATGCTGAACTAAACGTATATTGTATAAAAGTATGAGAGAGTATACATATGTGTTAGTAAAGGTTACATGTAGGTATTATAATATAGTTGATATAGTCTTACTTACACACTACAATACGCTTGAAGATTAAAGACAAAAATATTATTTTCAAAACTGCATTGTAATGATCCATGAGTCACTCGTACTTTTAATGAGTCGGATAATCAATAACGTATCTATTATTAGAACTCTCTTGGCAATCAACCCAACCAACGCAACGTAGATATTAAATTTAGATGATTCACTGAATTCGAGACAATTGTATTAAATTAAACAAAATACTCTTATATTCATCGAAACGAAAATAAAACCCTAAAATGTATGCTTACTTAATTAATAAGTTTTTAACGGCTCAGCTGAACCAGTTTTAATAAAACGTAAGGTCACCTTTGACTACCCCTTCCGAGATTATAGCCGTGAGCATAATAATGCACTCATTGCATAATGATATTGTTATACACACTTTCGATAATGTCATATCCCTTTCATATACCATTTAAAAGAAAACTATAATTATTGTTCCAATTAGGTACATACAAAAGAAATAACACTATACCTAAGTAAATAAAAAAAGTATATATACAGGGTGGACTTTTATACGTTGTAACTTTATCGTTGGAAGTTCAAAGTACCTCCATTGAATAATTTCGATTTCGACTAAATATGTATTTCGCAATAGCTCATGCACCTTATTCAAACTTCCTTGCATATATTGGTTTTATTCACGATTTCAAAGTTTCTTTATTTTATTTTTATGATCATTTTACCTACTTATAACGAGTAGGTATTTATGAGTCGGGGTTAAATAAATAAGTAACTATATATTCTATTCTATTCAATTCTCTATGGGGGTGTAAGTACCTGCACCTGGCTCTCTCGAGTGGAACCTTTGTGCATATCCCCAAGGTCTAAACTGCCTTCCTAAGCTTGGACCATTTCCCACCACGCTGGTCCACTGCGGATTGGTGGGTTCACATACATATCTAGATGTGCTAAATCTAGATATGCAGGTTTCCTCACTATGTTTTCCTTCACCGTAAGAGCGATGGTATACATTGTACTTAAGTCAAAAGAACTCATTGGTGCATGTCAGCGCCGGGATTCGAACCCGCATCTCTGGCGGAAGCGGGCGCTTACCCGACTGAGCTACCACCAAGTAACTATATAATTAGGTATATGAAAATTCACCTGCTCCTGCCGCGCTACTTTCAGTATGCGAACAATAGGTAAGTACATTTATAGACTGAATAAGTGTACTTAATTTATCTATTATGAAAAAAACTTCATGAAATAGTACTTAATAGGGATAAAAATAAGAATGAAATAATCAAAATGAGCTTTTTTACTTACCAACAATTTAATTTTAAATTAAAAGCTTCGCCTTTTTTGCAAGCTTTATAGATAACCGCATAGGTAATTATTTATATACGTCATACACACGTTATATTATTGAATAATTACTACTTTATCATTATTTACAACGTAAATATTTTCCGTAGGTAAGTACAAAGTAACAATATATTGTTTAAATAATATATTATGTTGTAACAACAATTCATCTTGTATCATAAAAAAACTTGATATTATGTGTCAAGGTTGTTAATTTGATAATATGTACCTATTTGAAACACATTTTTTTTTATATTAGATGTACAGACAGCTAAATAGATATGTGTAGCACCCTAGCAAACAGTTTAATCCATAATTTATCGATGCAGACAAAGAATATCTACCTATAGGTTAAGTATTTTTTATGCCACATATGTATCAGTCGTATACCTTTGTCTCACCCTTCAGTTTAGATCATAAAATTTAAGTGCTTTAGCTGTGGTGGTGAATGTAGTTCTTTTGCTGACTGTAAAGTGTACATGTATGACGAAATTGTCAAGAACAGTCAACAAATCCTATCGGTAACACCACCCGCAGAATAACAGGTGGATCTCCCATCGAAAGGTTTTCTGGTAGAGATTGCTTTAAAGCAATAAGGCCGCCTTCATGTAATGTTTCAATTTTTTGTTTATTCTTTATTGTATTTTTCTGTCTTCGGTATTGTATCCTATAAAGTCACACGTAAAGTATTATTATAATTTGTTGTGATTACACCTAAGTTGCATTTGCAAAAAGTGGGCTGTTCATATACAGTGAAACTATAAAGTCCTGAAATTAAATGAGGGCGCAGCTATCTTTCATGTAGCAACCCTATATAGCGAAACAAAACTGACTTTGATACTTGAAATTTTGCCTATGACTACCAACCCTATTTTTGTATTTAAAAACCACTTACCATCCACAAAAAAGGCTCATTATTCAAGCTAGAAGGTGTTAACATAAAGGCTAATAGTGAAACCACTAAATATTTATTTAGATAACGTTATTACAACTGAATAAAATATCCGGATTTGTTGACGAAGGGCACACATAGTAAAATCATCAATTTCTCTTTTTAGACGGCTTGTTCTGTTTCTTCCAGGAGTTAGAAATATTCCATTATAGAGCCCTCTTTTGCAATATGCCAGACGGTACTGTCCGATACTCCTATAAAATAAAATAAAAAATGCTTATTTGAAACTACCCTTAAGTTAAGAAAATAAACAGAGTTACAGAATGAGAATTTAGTAACAAAACAAGTAAACAAAAAATATAACTTCAAGTATCAAAATGTTATGGTTTGACTCAACTTAACCCAGCTCAAACCTACAACCAGCGGTATGTAAACAATGTTCGACATGGGCTCTAAACCTAGGTTTATCGATAAATGAAGCGTTGGTACTGATAAAAAATGAATTATTACAATTTGTACAATGTTACATACCCGTCATAGACGCTGTACGAGCGTAAACATCCTCCAAATTCGACAAAATGTGTCCAGCTTCTTGTTCCGCTAAACATTGTATATAAACTCGATAAATGACTTCCCTAGCTTGACTACGAATATTTTTCTTCTTCTTCCTATTTGCAAACAAGCGTAAATAGTTGTTTTTATCAAGATTATCCTAAAATTAAATAAGAAAATTGAAAAAACAGCCAACCGCCAACTGCCATAAACAATTGTTATGACCTTTATGTTTCTTTTCTAATGGTGCCAGGCTCCCGAAAATTTTAGTTCCTCAAACATTAATTTCATGAATTAATAGTTTCACTGTATGTATAATGATTCCACACTCATAAAAATAACGGCCTGACGTTCTTCTTCTAAGGAAATGGTATCAACACACTTTTCTCATTTGACGCACTGAGGACGCACTAAACTATATTACCTACTCTGTGTGTTTACGCACTTTTGCACTTTTGTATTTATCACTTTCTCTCTCGCCCAAACTTTTAAAATGTTTTACCTGATAAAATAATATATTTTTAAACTATAAAGTACCTAAAATAATATGACAATAATTGTAATGAATGATATTATGCTTGTAATGCGTTACTAAAATGTTCAACCCAAAAACGATTAAGTTACCCAAGAAAAATGTTGAAAATCAAGATGTGTGCAAGTAAGCAATGTTCCAACTTCCTCGTTCTACTTAGCTTGTTGATATTATCATTGGAGCTATCAGTGTAGAGTAGGAGTGGATGGGGTTTATTTCCAATTTCCCGCGAAGTTTTCTTGTGTTTTTCCCTCATAAGAAACTTAAGAAGCAAAAATGATACGCTAGTAATATATCAGCCAATGACAAGAAAACTAAAAATATAAAAATATCGAAATCGATCCAGTCGTTCATAGTTCCTGTAAAGTAGATATATCTACAGATTCTACATGTATCTTTTGTTTGTCAGATTTCATGGAGGTAAGTATGTAAAAATTGTTATCGCTCGCACGATAAAGCTCGGGTAGGTCACTCTATATGGAGAAAAACTAAGTTTTGGACTGCTGCTGCAAGAGGCACTACTCTATCTCGTTGTATTAACCGTACCAATTGCACGACTGCTCTCGTTCGTTCGTTTTTCTTCAGTAAAGAGTGACCCTCCGGAGCCTCCGATATACCTACAATCACGAATAAAAACCTGCTCATCCCAAACTTAAAAAAATCACCATTGTCATCGGCAAATCCAGTAGTTTTTCGTTATATACTACTTATAATTTCTTATTATTCCTGTTTACCAATTAACTTTATTTTGTTATACGTGTAAGACGCCTAGATTTATATAAACCCGCTAAGAGGAAACTGGCGTCCATAACACAGGTTCACACCTACTATGGAAGCCATGTAACCAATAATACATTATTATTACTTTTAAGGTGTCAGATTGTTAAAAGTTGGTTAAATAAATACCTTTTTCATTTCATTTCATTTCAATCACGAGCAATGAAAAAGTTTATCTGACTTAATGGAACGCAAATGGCAGGTGGAACTTTTTATTGCTCGTGGGTGTACTATGGTTTCCTCTAGTAGCAACATCCTTGCCAGGTGCCGTCCGCTGTGCCGCAGCAGGCGCCGCCAGTGGCGGGGGCAGCAGCACCCGGCCTCAGCAGAGCGCACTCTGCTTGCGAGGCCGCCGCCCGAGTGTCTTACACGGCGATTTGAGGTTGACCCTTTGCAGTATAATATGTAGTATAGGATCGTAACATATATCTTTAGAGAAACCGATAAGCGTTGGGATGGAAGAGTTGGTGCAAAGGTGATGAACGGGAACCTGACGTGGGACGCCTTTTATTCCGTTGGACAATGGGCATACAAAGTACTTATCTTAACATAAATGCATAGATCCATCCATGCTAACAAAATTTTACGTTTCTTATAATATTATAGTAGAAAGGGAATGATTCTGCTAATACCTAGACAGCTGCAGCTAGAAAAGACGCACCACAAAGCTTTTACTTTCCAGAAAGTGAGCCCCCAGGGCCTATGTCCTCTCCTTGCCGTGGACAAGCGAGTGGGACTCAAAGAATCCCCCCGACAGGCCGTGCTGAGGCTCTGCACGGCTCCCCTCGATGATGCAGTGGACACCACGTACTTGGACTATATGCAGCTTGCTAAGGACTTGGGTTAGTGTGTTATTAAAACCTCTCAGTACTTTAAGGGTCCTGATTAATGCATTAAAATTGCTTATACTGATGCCAAAAGCCAAGGCGATGGTTTTCACCATGCGGCTAGCTATTTTCACAAATCACCTAATCAAGCATATAGCTACCTGCGGCTGCGATCCAGCTGAATAAACAGACGGTCAATTTAAACCGTGCGGGTTTAGTCACCCGTGTAAATGCCCAATTAGCGACACAGATATATTTAGAAGTGTCTTCCATTCCCATACTCATTTTAACATCAAATAAAGCAGCGTCCCTCGCTTGTCAAACATATTATTATCAGGCCCTGTAGCACAGGGCGCTGTTAAGACGTGACAAGAGTTCTCCGTCTTTCTCGCTCTTGAGGCTGCGCGATGTAAGTTAGCGCGATGCAAAACTCTTGTCAAATCTTAAATGCGCCCCGTACTAGCCCTTTTGATCCATACAAGATACGACAGAGTTGAAAAGCAAGCGTTGCTTGTGTTTAGTGGTGATAACTGATAACCCCGCAGGTGCCTGGCAGCTAGCCCGCCCTCCGCCGTGCGAGCACCACCCCTGCTCGTGCTGCGGGTGCGACCCCCGCGGGTACCCGCTGCCCGAGCCGGAGATCACCATGGCTGATGTGGACAGCTTCGAGGAAAGGGTTAAACAGGATGGTGGTGGTTCAGGGTACAGGGCCATGTATTGAAATTGAAATATCGTTTATTTGACGTAGAATTTTACTATTACTTGTGAATAATTATAATAACTCTACCAGCATTTCACGAAGGCCCGTGTTTTATTTCATAATTTATTATAAAAACGTAGGTATACAGTTCCCCCATGAATGAATTATAACATGTGAAGGTGCGTAGAGACTGCAGATGTGCATGCGTTTAAACGCGTATAGTAATATAACTACGATATCGTTGTTGGATCGTGTATACGCCCAACAAACATTGTACCCTCAGTTACAGCTATTATTATAACTTTAACCTGTATAACTGTGTTATAATTATCTCAGTTCTAACATAAAGCGATAAAGATTAGTTAAAAAATGAAATTAGTGTTAACAGCAGGTTTAAGAGTTAAAAAGGTATTAGTCAAAGAAATTATAATTAAGATGTTATAGGTTCAAACTGTTTCTAGAACCTAAAGCTATACAAGAGTGCTCACTGACACCTGTTAACACTTATGGTTGTTAAGTGGTTTCCTTTAATACTCATATAAATCTTTAGGTGTCATATTGAATTTAGACTGTAGGAATTGGTTGTAAAAGAGATTTTGTCAAGAGTGCAGTAAGACGAGATTCTAACAGTGCTGGAAAACTCAACAATGCAGTTTAAATCATTAAGGTTACCTTAACTTACGCTTATTGCCTTAGGCAAGTAGACTGTAAAAGTAACGGTGTTAAGCAAGACTGTGCGGATCGGCTAAGACTGCATAATACCCTTGGCTAAGGGTGTTCTATTTCAAAAAGTGTAATAGATGACTTAGGTGAGTCTATATGTCTTAAATGTAAGTTCGCCATTTGCATTCGCGACCTAACCTATAAATTGCTGGGATAAACAATATTTTGCTTCAAAATATTTACCTATTTACGTGAATTTCGACATTCCAGTCATGCCAATCGATTTATTAAACTAATGGACATACAGCAAGGATAGAAAAAAATACAAAATTGAGTCATCTATTTTATATTTACTTATGTTTCCTTTGAAATCCTTAATAAATTCGGAGCGCATTATTAAAATTGAGGTGGGAAATATGGTTAACATTACAGTAAAATTACAATGGCATATTATTTTCAGTTCACAAAATATGCAGAAATTCAAGTTATTATATTTACTGTAATTTAGTATTAATCAATACTGTCACTTTAATACTGTCGCGTATGATTGCTGTTGACACTATTATTTTCAAAGACATACAACTTGTATGGTAAAAGTGTATTCAAAAAACGGTAACATGCTCAATTAACCCTTTTTTATCAAACAAATAAGAGTCAGGGTGTCAAATAACCATTCTACAACTACAACTATACCGGTAAAAGTTCTAGCTGAGAGTGATTAAACGCTCTTCTATAGTATCTTTAGCACTTCAATTAAACCGTACTACAGGCTGTTTATAACTTAAACACTTCAATGACACCGTTTTACAGACTTTCTAAAGCCTTTACTCTCAAAATCGTGGGCCTCTTTCGTGGTTATAAGTGAGTTAGAGCACTCTCCTACACTCTTATACAGCTATGTCTTAACACTTTAATTTTCGAATGGAACCTTTATACAAATGATATGAGAGTTTTTTTAACGCTACGGTGCTAGTTGACATAACTCTGAATTCATACTTTGCACGAGAGATTGTATTAAGTATAATTATTATATTGATAAAAAACCAAGTAAAAGTAATTTACTGTTTTTTTTACTTACAAAATATGAAATATTAATATTGTACCAAATACCTGCAGCTACCCTTTCAGGCTTTCACAAGTCGTATCTACCTATCCTGAAATCTTTGACCTGTAGCTAATTCTAACTGCCCGAGGTAAGAAAGGAGATAAAAATAGTATCAATCCTTTTTTAATCCCAATTAAATTCCTATTGATTTGAGCTCTTAATAAAATTGACTAATTGGCAAGCTCGACCCTTCTATCAGGAAATTTCAAAGGAAACTGACAACTTCTTCCAACGGACGGCTTTCATTAGGTTCTTAATTACCTAATTTGAATTAATTTCATAAGGAGGTCTCCATTTTGAATGTAAATGCAGTCTCGTCGGTCCGGCTCACATAAATTAATTTGCCTGGCGTTAAAGTGTACAGGCTGCTTTAGACATAGAGAAGTACTTAGAGAGTACATAGGGCATTTTCTTGGACATTCTTAATAATTAAAGGATTCATTTATAAAATATTATGTATAGACTAACTACCTAGCTAATTTATAACACCGAAATAAACCCTCTGTGGCAGCTCAGCTCCTAAAAACGTTAATCGATTTCGACACATGTATTCATTGTAACCAATGTTTTGGGAATAAAACTTATTGATTTTAAATTAAACATAATATTACAGAGTTCAAAAAAGGTTTATTCACAACATAAAATAGATTAATCTAAAACATTTATTCGTCAGTGTTTCTTGGATAATGTCCCACAAAGTTCTACGCGATCAGTCACAGACATAGTTCGCCCTGGCCGCTCCATAGATCTGTCATCAAATCATAATTAATTATTAGTTTTTCCTATTACTTTCAAAGAGTTCTTCTGTAGAGGATGAATAGGAAAACTTTACTAGCGACACGGTGGGCTTACTTCTCCTTAACGAAATACGAACTTACAAAACTTTTTATTTGCACCAAGAACAAAAATTACAAAGCAAAAACTCAAAAATAGAACAGTACAAAGAGGTGGCCTTATTGCTTGTAGCAATCTCTACCAGACAACTTACTTGGGATGTGTCAAGCTCCACTCCTGCAACTCAGCACACATGTGACGCACGGTCTCCTCCGATTGGCCGAGGCTCGCTTCGACATCACCTCCTGATGGAAATTATGATGATGACATGATGACAGTCAGACTAACCATTTATAGCCTTTCTTAATTATTTTGGCCCCTATTTCATAGCCTTGTCTAAACCTACGCTTATTTTTTACAAGCGTTCTATATTATGTAAAGCCTTAGATAAGTGTAGGAATAAAATCAAATAAATCCCATTTGATTGCCCTCACAGTCGCACCCATAATTTAGCCGCAATTTTTCCATTTCAGAACTTTCGCCTTTGTCACGGTGAATTCTGTTTTACGTTCTCGACATTTAACTTTACAAACTCAGTCGAGTGGAATCGAGTGGAAGCAAAAATTTCGAATATTTCCAGCTAGGTACTGAAATTCAGTGTCACTGTCAGCGATTCGGCGTGCGTAGTATTTGGCTCTTCTCGTTGGAGAAGTAGCTACTTATGTTCCTGAATTTGGTTGCAGTGCAGCGGCCAGTGGACTGTTGTAGAGGTGAAATTACAATTACAGGGTGTTGCAAAAAGGGTATACTAAGCCGAAAGGGGGTGACTCCGGGGGTCATTCTGAACAACTTTTGTTCTACGAATTTTAAAAATTCACGAAAACATTATTTCCTTTTTCATAGCAACTTTGTTGGTCACGTGATTTTTTACTATAACACCCTGTATAATCATAAGTGTGTAACAATTCTCTAATATGAAAACGTCACAATTATTTGAATCCCAATAAATATTATATATAGCCACGGAGATAAAGGAAAGAAATGAACAAGCTTGGTGAAAAATGTAATCAAGTCAAATAATAATATTACACATGATATGCTATGGTCGCCGGAGACGCGAGTGAGACTCTGATGAATATGGTTTCAAAATAACGCATGTGCAAATCTTAAATATTGCAATTAACTTATAATGTCATAATATTATCAACGATTGCACAATCGTTGTTTATGTTCGTGCAAACTCTTCTAGACAGATCATGGCGTCGCTAATACGCGTGTGTGTGTTTACACTAGAATAGTCCAGTCTCGTCTCGTTATTATTAGTCATAGATTTACAATACGAACCAGATGGTGTGTCATATACAAGAACAAAGCAACAAACTGTCCGCGTTTTGTTGACTGTCGAACCGTTTTAAGTTCAACGAAATAGCAACAATTGCACTATAATTATTGTAGTCACAAATCTTCTTACCGAACAAATTCAAAGGAAGAGCTCAGTAGTAGAAGTGGGGTGTTATTATTATTTTGTCGAAACGTTTGTCTTACGCTGCTTTTCCATCTTGTTCGTATATTGTTAATCTAAGAGTATATTACTAATATAACTAATATAGTTTTACTACGATCATAATTAGTGATGTAGGTAATCCAGATAAGGGATGCTTGCTATGGAGATAGCTAATAGGATCGTATCGGAACTAAAGGCGTGTTATTTTCCCTACTTTTAAATTATGGAAGATCAACTCTACCTTCACTGCATCTGTGAATGACACTGGCCTATGAAGGTAAGCATCCCCCTTCAGGCATCTGAAAACCAGCGCTGTGGCTCTTTGGCCACAACACATGCTGAGCTGGTGTCGATTTGACGCTCTGCACAGCAACATTATATTGTATTATTTCCTGTATTGTTATTTTTTTGTTGTATTCTTTTCCTTTGTTTTTCTGTTTTTGTTGTTCAATGTGTCAAATAAGTATTTTCTTTCTTTCTTTCTCTTTTACGTAGCGGACGCACCGTATTCAGTTCCTAATACCTACTCAAAGAAATTCACACAAATGCGTCCACTTCATCAGCATTGCCGACGCCGTTTCTCCATACATTTATGACAATCCGTTTGATGCGAATACGAATACCTACGTATGATACAGCAGGTGAATAATTTTTCTCTACATGATACCCTTTTAAAATATTTCTATTACAATAAGTTTCGAAATATTTTTCGTTGTTTAAAATTACGTTATTTACTTAGTTACGGTTCAGAAATCTTGTCAGATAGTTGATATGGGGATAAAGTGTATGAAAATGGGTCGAGGCAAACTTAGGTCAATGTTTTCAAGCAATAAATTATATTTATTAAAATGTTGATGTTTAATGTTTCATATAGGTATTTGGTAGATTTTATTCAAAAAATCCCCCTGTGTTTGGTTGATTGGTGTTTTTCTATACTGACCTACCTATTTACATAGTTTTGAGTTCTGGGGAATGCCATATACCTAAGAAGTTATCTCCAATGCGGAAAGGTTAATGGTACTTCATTATGATCAACCTAATAATAGCATTATTATGAGATACAGAAAATATAACTAATTACCTATTACACACGTATTAATCTCTTAGATAAGAAGAATAGTTAGACAGGAAATATAGATATAACCTACAACATGTACAGTTTCATTATATCGTTAAAAACGTATTTGTACATACTTACGCTAATTTATAAAGCTCCATACACGAATACTTGCTCTATTTGGGTAGCTTTTTCTTTAAAATGCTAGAAGTACTTGCTTTTTTGTTGATATTATAAATAATGCAACTTACCGGTATTGCAAATACAAGACTCCTCTTCTATCTGTTCTTCAGCATCCTCCTTGGGGCACGCGTAGCAACTGTTGCATAATCCAGAGCCTATGATGGATCGTCGAAGCATATCTAAAAATATATCATATTTATAGATATTGCGTTTGTATTATGAATTCATTATGATATTTTATGATTATAATAGAAAAAACACTGGCAACAGGACTCAGAATATGGTATTCATTCTTTACAGTCGGAATGTTTTCCTAATTCCTTTTCTCTGAAAATGTCAGGCATAATTATATCAGTGAAAAGAAGAACGTTGTCTCCAAGTTACCAGGTTCTGGTGTATGCAGAGGCGGTGTTGTAGGGTCCGGGCGCTCGAGCGGGGGGCGCGGGGGAGACGATGGAGCCTCGTCCACCATCAGACACGAATCTCCAGATTCATCCATTGCTGACGGAGCGGTTTTAACCTGAAAGTGAACTTTTAAATAAGTAAACCCTAGACGAGCTCTAGTATTTGTCGTTAACACGCTAAGACATGATACAGCTCACACGTTGAGATACTACTTGCTTAGTTTTTAAGAAAATATTGCTATGCCTTACAGGGAAATTGAATTGGAGCTATGTTAGGGAAACTAACTACATAAATTTAAAACCAGTTACATTGGTTGTTACACATACACACGTAGTTGCTATGAATAAATGATAATCATTAACGATTAAGACGAAGAACTTTACCTTCAGCGGCGTCTGATCAATGAACTTCCAGAACTTGCTCACTTTCTCCCGCATCGCCTCGTCATCATCGCGCGGCGTGAAGTCCAGCACCAGGTGCTGGGGGCGCGGCGCCTCCCCGCATTGCCAGTCGCCGAAATCACTTGAGCATGTCCTAGGTGGTGGATGGGCACTTATAAATAATAAAGCCCGCTCTTACACTCGCGCCGCGAAGCTTTGCAGTGTTGTTCGCAATTTAAATGAAAATATATAGATAAAACAGCGAGATTTGAGGATACGCGGCTATCCGATCTCAAATGTGTGTGTACAAAATGATAATCTATAGCTATAAATTAAAATATATTTATTGCAAGTCACTTTGTGGCTATACATGATCGGTCCATCCTAGTATTTTTCTGTAGGTACATCATAAAGTATCTGTAAACTACAAACATAATGCAATAAACGACAATGCGCGTGGGACGTATAAACTGTACATAATATATATAGGTATCTTATATAAGTCTAGTTTACCCTATGACTTGAATGGCTAATCTTTTCACCACGATGAATAAACCCTACAACAGATCTCCGCGCTGAAGAAGACCGCGTCTTGACCAGAGTGAACCCGTTACCCTGGGTTTTAGAACCAGCTAACCGCCTATGAAATGCATATTTAATTAACAGTCTATATGTATAGAATGTTTATGATGGAAGTTCCAACCCCAAATCCTCTTCTTCTATCTCATCTTGGTCATGTTCCTTATCAAACATCTCGGACGCAGCTGGAAAACTAAACACTTGTGTTTCGTAAGAACTTGTTGTCACGCCTTCTTCTGAATTCATTATTAATGAACCTACAGTTGGTTTTGTTGTTTTGAGCTGAACTTCGGTATGCGTTTATTGATTGAATTCTTATTTGTAAACAAGTAAGGTAACGGGTCCATATATCGCGGTATTCAAAATGGCGTCCTTATTTCGAGTTATATTTATTTTCATGATTATTACTCATTTTAATAGGTTTGGATACTCTAAAATTACATTTAATCGTTCATTATCTTTAACTGAAACTACTTGATGTAGTAAATATGTTTAAAATTGCCTAAAATTACTAAAAACTCATGTAATGTGCCGTGAGGGCGACGCCGCCATGTTTTTCATACAAACGCGACCCGGCTTACGTAAGGCCAGCCATATTTAATAATTGTGTTTTTTAATATTTATACGACGTTCAACTTTGTAAATAGTTTATATTTAGTTTATTATATTCTTATACTTACATTAAATTTAAATTTTAACTCTTTTTAAACTAATTTAACACCTTTAAACTTAAAAACAAAATACCTCGGTATAAGGGCCTGATTTTTATACGTTGTTCCTAACTCCGAGTTACCCTCGGTATAAGGAAAAATACTATGTCATGATTTTTAGCTTATAACTTTACAAATAATAACATTTGAAGTATATGCTTGATTACATAATAATAATGATGAACGTGACAAGCTTATAACCTAATTCGGCGGTACAAAATATCCTCTAGGAATCTTAATATGACACGATAATTGTTGACCCAAAAATCATGGTTACATAGAAAACCTTAACTTAGTATGTATATTTGAAATGATAAAAAACAGTGTTATTTCATCGCTATTAACGTAAGTGATACATAATTTTACCAATATTTTATGTATGATTTGAGTAACAAATCTATGTTGTTTCTAAATCGATAATTTGATAACTCGGAATATGGATTATTAAAATACTTGCTGAACCCCTAATATGGAGTATGACATTTTACATAGGTAGGTACCTCGGAAATCGGAATATGACTACATCACACCTTCGCAGTGTCATCCGATGCCGTCATCAAACCATAAAATCAAGATGAATTAGCGACTTTCTTCCTAAATATAAAAGGGGTGTGGATAGATATGCCTGACTTTACGAAACTACTACTAGATACTACCTACTTATTACTCTTTATAAAAGAAAAAAGAAAGAAATTTGTAGACGTAAAACTTTATTTGGGTGAATAAAATAACACACACGACCGTGGAGTTTTTATAACACTTATATACACAATTGCCTAATTTCATTTCTGTATTTTATTTCCATTATCCTTCTACTTCGAGGTCTGATGGCCGTTGTAATATTGTTATCCCAGAATTCCCAGATAAATGAATGTCCTGTATACTGCATTTCATGTTTGGTTTAGGGGTCTGGTTGATTTTTTCATTTTCTTGTTGTTGTCACTGAAAAATAAAGTAAGTAGGTAAATTGTATGGATAGTTGACAGAATTAAGCTTATCCTTATAAGTTGGTACCCATTTTCACAAAACTTAGTGAGTTTAGAAACGAAAACGCTAGAACAAAAACCTAGGTTAGTAACTAAACTGATGCCAAATTACTGATAAAAACATAAAAATATTTCCTTTTCACGTAATTTCCTAAAATAATTCGCACACAAGCTTACCTTATCGATTTTCCAATTGCATATTGCAAATACAAACATAATAATTTAATAAAAGATGTTTGTTTTCTAATGTAAAGACTTAACAAAAATACTTTCAAAGAATAGCGGCAAACTTTTCGGCGGAAAATTGAACATGGCGCCGGCGCGCCTCCAGTCCAGCGCGCATGCGCCATAGAGATGTACCTAGTGCAATGTTCCTTGCTTCCGACCTATGCTTGAATGAAAAAATAATCGATGCTGGATCGATTCCTGGGTAGATACTTTTATTATAATCATATTCGTTTATGGTAAATACATTAGGTACTCATCGGAAATTAGTACTGATAAGGTATTTGGCTTTTGTAAGTATTCGATACTTTTCCTCATCCCTTACACATCTACTTTTATTACGTATCATCAACTTTTAAACATTTAAGTAAGAACATAAAATATCGTGGAAAAATTTTAGACCTTACTTAGATAAAAACTATAGTAAAAAATGTTTAAATCATTCGAGTTCAATAATCGATTATATTCGATTACTGTCACTATTTCATCAATTTACCCCATCTCTACTCTATTTTTTTTTTAATCGCTTGGAAAAGTCCATAGAACATCATAGAAGCATTATGAATATTTTTTCTAGCCAATGTTACCAGTTGCAATAATGAATTATGAAAATGTTACATAAATAATAGAAAATATCACGAAAACCAATATAAATGGAGAGTATTTAATTCTTTTCATTATTTTCAACTACTATTTAGAATAATTAAATTTATTTGGAGTACTTTAGGGTTAAAAAAGTATATCGATATTTTAGATTGTAATTTCCTTATGTTCATGGCTACACTCATGGAGCCACTGACAGGACTAACTCGGAATATGGAACAGGCTACCTCGGTATATGGAAGAAACCATAATCCTACCTCGGTATAAGGGCAAATCGACATGTGTAATAAATTATATTTTTTTAAGTATAATTAATATGTTATCAATGAATCTGTGTTAAGAAATATAAAATTTAACGTATATTCTTACAGAAGACAATATTTCACATCAATATTGATGGTTACAAATGCTTATTTTTCTTACTTACTTTCAAATGTTGTTATTTACCTCGGAATATGGACCCGTTACCTTATATCGTAATTTATTTTCTCTATGTAAACAAGAGGACTTATTATTTTCAATGACGAATTGTTTTTTTAATACTTGAAGATGACATGCAAACACAGAGAAAAAACAACACAAACCATACAACATAGTACCCACTTCTCTATTTTAAATGGACTCAGACCGTTATTATTTTGAGATGACATGTGATGAAATCATAACCGTATAGATGTGGGTGCGTCCACCTTTCAGCATCGTAAGCAACGGACGCATCGCATTATGTATTCTTTGTATAGAAAATTTACACCAGTGCGTCCACTTCAGCAGACATCATCGTCTTCTCTAGATATTTCTGACAATCTATTTAGTGCGATACATACGAGACTTTACGATTATATATATATAAGTATCGATGGACTGTATGTAAGTAAAAATTACACGCTTTCGCATTTACATAGGTAGTGAAAGATTACTCGTAGTGTACATGACATAATATATGTACATTGTACTTGGATTTAACACGAACTAGGTTTTTATAAGCAATGTCTGCAATATGCTATGTTTTGAACAGAAACAATACTATAAGGGATTTATTAAAGTAAACAGGTCTATTAATTAGCGCGATACATCGCCGGCATTAGAAAGATTATGTAAACAAAACACGTGTGAACTCACTGATATTATACGAGAGGTTATTCGTGGTCAATAATATATACGTCTGAATATTGTATTTGTATATAAAAACTTAGATATTTAGATATGAATACTTAAGTTCCTACTTAGGACTCTGATAATCAGTAACTTCATTAAAACGAATTACCCCATCTATTCCCCATTCCCAATCATACCACATACCTATTATGTATATTAATATATTTATAGAGGATCTTAAGAAACAAATTCCGCCGCATTAACAAGTTTTATCAACCAAAAATACGGTTTTCAATCAAAAATATTATTACATATGGAATTGGTTTGAAGTAAGTAAAAATCCCTTCGCAGGCCGGTGAGGCGGCGTCTTCAGTGGCTAACGAGGGCGGCGGACATTTACAATTCAAATACGTTCCGGGCATCAATTCCCAAACTTTCACATACCCTCGTGGAGGATAAAAGATGCCGGCAGTACAGTGGGTTGGTACATAATACTAACTTCATTTAACTTTGAATACTATTAGTCATTGTTACAGTACAAGAAATAAAGTTATCGTGTTCAGACTTTGGATCTGTGATTTGTCGTCCGAGATCCATTCGTCTGGATCGTCCGCGCTGAGGGAGGTAATAGTTAGGAACGATCGATTTTAGTTACTACATTTTGAGCCCAAAATTAGCACCGCATCACCATGTAGGTACCTACTACCCCTGTAAAACTTGCATGCAAAATTTTACCATATATTTTACATAGTCCCCTGTAAAACTTGCATGCAAAATTTTACCATATATTATTATTTTACCTAGTGCTACCTACTCATACTAATATTAAATTGTATAGCTATCTATACTAACATATTTTACAATCGCCCCTCTGAACACTCAGCTTACTCATATAAACCCACTACAAAGTTGACACTCTGCAATAGAACTTGAAACTTTTACTTTGTAGTATAACTGGACAATATGGGTGGAATTTTTATCCCCTCATTGCTCTCTCCAGTCTGGATTACTGTCAGTAATAAAATTGGAATCAGGCAAAATGATATTTATTCTATAGACTCCAAAGGCTACGATCGGGTGACGAGTTTACAGATAGTCAGGATTTCAATTTAAAATCGTGGTGAAATCAAGAATTCCTTTGTCATATAAGTACTGAATACTACTGAAGTACCCAATTATAAATTATATGCTCTGAATACCTAGTTGGTAGTTCAAAGAAAATATCAGTTACATGAACTCTGATGCCATATAAAATACAGGCCATTTTTTTCACTGGATTCAATATAGGTAATCCTTAAATGACGGCAAAAAACGCATAGCGAAACCCGCAGACACTAGCTAGTGCAATAAATCCGAACTAGAACAGTGTCCCTTCCCCATAGTACAACAATATAATGGCATTAAATTAGGCACGCTAATCCCTGAGCTAACATAAACATGGCACTTGTATTGTATACCTATAAAATATTGGTTCGTGTACTCTGTCTCAGGAAGATTTATGCAATGAGGATGGTAATAAAATAGTTGGGCGTTAATTAATGAACACCCTGTGTACGCTGGATGGTGTACAATTAATTCCAGATCCATTTCACTGTTTTGTTTACAGGTGGGCTGTTCTCGGTACACGATAATGGTCGAACTAATAGCGGAGTCCGTTTTCAAAATATTGATGTTGTAACATCATACATTGTTATCATGATAATAATTTAGTATGTGTATTAATAGGTCGCCAATTGTACAGTCTAAATAATAGGTAATATATAATAATCATGATGTTTACATTAATTTGGTCTTAATAATTAATAATATGTGGGGACATCTCACACAGGGCCGTCGGACCCCAAACTAGTCTGAGCCTGTAATATGGGTATCAGACAGCTGATATATCTTCACTGACACAGAATATATAGATACATAATATATTATCACATAAGATACGGGTACAAATATATTTGTCTTTAAGGGTCTGCAATAGGGAATCGAGGGTTGGCATTGTCATAGAATTATGTAGTAAATGATGCTCTACAGCCTTGAAAAAAATCACACAGGTAGTTGAAGAGTCTAGCTAGGTGCTGAATCATTCGAATTTAAGTAAATGATTATGGATAACTGTAAAATAATTTCAGAATATCAAGAAAAACCAGTCAATCACACTCCCGTATTGTAACAACTGTGTCGTAATTATTAAGAATTTTCATATGATTTTTATCATATTATAAAGTTAAAGGCTTGGACTAGGCGCTAAATACCTTGTTTTTTAATAAACACACACTTATTTTGTGTAAATTAATCCCAAACTTGAGCAATTTTTTTCCCTCAAATCTTCATACAAATATCTATGGCGGCTTTCTGTGTTATAAAATCATAAACACAAGTGACGTTTGACTCAGTTGGCCGCTGGCCTCCAAAGAAGGGTCACGTCGGTTTAGGCAGCACTGACAGCTCGCGATCTTATCGTGTACAGATACAAAATCACTGCACATTGGTTGTCATTGCACTTTTTCAACTTTTATGACACCAACATAATTAGATTTGAAATTGAGGAAGCATAATTCTTCCAGTATATTCAATGCATTAAATTAAATTAGATAGTGTGCAATATTCTCGTGATATTACAGTCTCGTAAAGGTCTGATGAGGAGCAGGAATATAGCGAATGGATCTAAGTGATGACAATACGCACGAACATTAGGTTAGGGATCAAAAATACAGTCTCTTGGTGCTGGTTGAGGTATGGTCTCGTGAGGATCTGATGAGGGCAGTAACACGGTGGTGGCTCAATTTTATTTCAAAGATGTTAATAGCTAAAAGCATCGAGTTTGGGCTATTAAGTATGTTTTTCAGAGAGAGAGAAAGAGATTTTGTTTTTCCTCTGGATGTGTTAGGTTTACTGGGTTTACTAAGTTCATTCTGTTAATGGCATCAAGTTGTTATGTGTTCATAAGTAATAATTATTTATTAACAAATTGCTGTTGATTCTCCACGAAAATGTAAAAATAAAAATAAAATAAATTCGTAACGTAAAATTGTCAATGACGGAATTTCTTCTATAGACAGTAGCCACAAAAAAAACAAACGATAGATGGCGTGATTTGAAGATAAAGATACATTTTTTCGACACATAGACAGCAACAACAAAAAAAATACAGATTTAAAGAAAAGAAACACATACTTATACAAAACAACAAAGAAAAAAAAAGGATACACATCAAAATAACTGGAAAAAATATAAGCCCCAATTTACTTGTGTGGGACAGGGAGTACCATAATATTTTTTTGGGGTACTCCCCATCTATGCGAAATATAAGCTTGATATCTTTACCCGTTTCTGAGAAAAAGGGCGGTGACAGACAGTCAGTCAGACAGACGGACAACAAAGAGATCCTATAACGGTTGTTTTTTTTTCTTTTGACGTTCGAAACCCTAAAATTAAGTAAAAATATTATGCTGCCAAAAAATGTACTTACAGGTATTGAAAAAGCGGTATATAAACAAATTATACCAGCAGAGGGTTCACCATTTAGCTGAATGTTACTTAGAAAACGGCCTTGAGTGGCGGTCAAGTTGGTCCCCGCCTGCGATACTTTCCATTAACATTGGGACTCGTTTTCATGTTTTTAGCGTACAGTCAGGTTTTTAGTTTTTTATAATTGTATTTTTTTATTTGTAACTTTTTAGTTGTTTTTATTTTATGAATTTTTACGTCGGTAGGTAGTTCATGATCATTTTTTATTTCAATAATTTTGGTGTTGTTATTTAAATACCTTCAATATGCATATTTTTGTAATGTGAAAATCAAGTCCTTTCATTTGATACCTTACACGGCAAAGTTGAATTATTATTTTTTCGATCATCACGTTATGTCCTCAAGAGGGCGCTATGTACATTTTAATGGAACGTCACATAGCCTATAGCCATCGCGCCATCAATACGCTTCTAACAATACCTCATACATCAAAATCTATCAAGCCGTTTAGGCTACAGGAGGAAACAAAGAAACAGACAAACATACATATATACATACATACAATCAAAAAACATTACCCTCCTCCTTCGGCAGTCGGGTAAAAAGGAGTAAGACAGGGGGTCATTCTGAACTTTTGCTCTACGAGTTTTGGAAATTAACAAAAAAAAACCTTTTTCATAGAAACTTTGTTGGACATGTGACTTTTTACCATGGAAAACGAATATTTTTTTTCGCGAATTTGCAAATCTCGTAGAACAAAAGTTGTTCAGAATGACCCCTTGAGTCATCCCCTTTTGGCTTAGTATAGCCCTTTTGCGACACTATGTATTTACTTTGCTTTGTCGTCGGGGTTCAGTTGGCTGGAGGATGCCCGAAACTTATTATCTACACTTTAATACTTTTAGTTACCTTTCTACAAGTAAATACCACATTTGTTTGAGAAAGCTAATCGGGTTCCGAGTATAGAGTAAAGTGGCACCCCTATTAATTTCTACTCTTTCCTGGTGCCTACCAGTGTAAGTAAGAATTATACTTACTTACCCTAAAATCACCCAAAATGTACTTGAACATAATTGTCAATAAAGTTGGCGAGTAAAAGTTTATCGACCCACTGTGCAAACTTACATGTGTGCGTGTCACTGCGTGTGCTGTGTGAAGAGCATTGAAAACCCAAAATTGGCGCGGCACGTCACCCTGTACGGGCCCTTAAGGGGATCCCTAAAGCTAAAATGCTAAAGTCGGCTTGATATACTTGATTAGATTGGAAAAACGGTGGCTTCTATCACATTGATAAAAATATATTTTGTAGCAGAGGGTATACTGAACATGTTAGTTGCTTATAAATTGGTGCAGGATTATAATAAGTATGTTAAAAAAAATTGCAAACACACCATGTCTTTTGCCATTTTTTGACTTATTATGAAAAAACCCTCGAAATCAGAGGGCCCATTTTCATGGAATCTTATATGTATGTGTAGGTAATTAAATTCTTAACAAAGTTACCTTAAAGAGTTGGATTTAATGGACCAGAAGTCAACTTTTTTTGCAAAAAACTAATAAATTCCGGTTTAAAAATGATGACACCGTGACAGATTTCAGATTTCTTCAGTCGTCGCCCTGGTGGCGGCCTGTTAGGAGCGATACCCACGCCATTTTATTTTTTATCAAATATTTCACAAAAACTGATTAAATCAACAAATTATGACTACAAGTATTATAATACATATGCATTTGCTATGGAAAGTTAATTTTCTAATCATTTTAGATGCAGAAAAGCCGAAAATTCTTAGAAAACATTTCGCCTTTTCGATTTGTTTACATTTTTTACTATAGAGTTACAGATGCATAGATAAAGGTAAACATTGCACATAATGACACTTATTAGATTCTCCGAATAAGAACTATACGGTCAATGCAGTATTCCAAAGCGCGAGCCTGTTTATATTCTGAGGGGTAATTTATTTTATTTTAACGGTTGTGTATGGTAGGTAAGCTACACAATATACAGGGTGTTGAAAAGTAAGTTCATAATTTGTTTTATTTGAAACCAAAAACCGTAGTTAATTAAAAAAATATATATTTTAAGATGTGGTAGTCTGTACACTACAGGTTGTTAAAAATAAGTAAGTATTTTTAAAAATTGAAGATCTAAAATTTACATAATTTTTTAAATCTATTTAACAAGCTTTGCAAAAAAGCGGTTAAGTGCGACTGTATCTCGCCATGAAAAAAATGAAATGTTTACTGTAGCTATGAATTTTATGCGTTACAAGTGGAATAAAATACCGCATAATATTATGTACAACTATGTAAGAGCCTAGTTTAAAAAAAAAAACTCATAAGAAAATATTAAATACACAGGTTTTTTAACCCCTGAAGGAAATAGAGGGGTGTTATAAGTTTAAAGTAAGGGCTGAATTTTTTTTTTAAATTAGGGTGATAGGTAATGTATATTTTTAATGATTTTTTCAAATAGATAAATGTTATACCATTTTTAAATTGCCATAAAATTACCTATAGTTATAGTTATAGAAAAGGGCAGGGCTACCAGTGCCCATTCGCCACTGCAACCTAAAAGATCTATAAATTATGACTCCCCATGCCGAGTCTCACTCTACAGGCCCAGGTCTTTTATAAACCTGATATTACCTATACAGGATGTTGCAAAAAGGGTATACTGTGCCGAAAGGGTTTGACTCAGGGGTTATTCTGAACAACTTTTGTTCTCCAAGTTTTGGAAATTTTCGAAAAATAAATTCGGTCTCTATAGTAAAAAGTCACGTGATCGAATAAGTTTCTATGTAAAAGGTTTTGTTACGTGAATTTTCAAAATTGTAGAAGAAAAGTGGATCAGAATGGCACCTAAATCCACTTTTGGCTAAGCTTTATACCCTTTTTTCAATACCTTGTATAAAATATCGTCAGCGTCACCTTAGATCGTAATCATCGTAACTCCTCGTGACCAAATTTTAGAGGAGACAAAAATACTGTTTTATTTGTAGTTCTAGTTGGCATACTACCCACCTAAAGTTTTTTTTAACTAGCCTAAAAATGATTTGTTTAGACAGTCTATCTTCCTGTTCAACCGCAGCCTGAGTGCCAGTGACTCAATGACTGAAAGGAGGCCATTAGTGCTCCTAAATAAATAAAGCAGGCCTGTAGATTATCTTTCAGTGTACCGACACATCTGATTGCTGTAAGAGCCTGATAAGCTCTTCGAACGAGTCATACCTCTGTGGTGGTACGGTTTCGACCTTTCGGACAGTCAGTTTGGCATCCGAAATGCGGATTCGAATAGTGGGTACAATACTTTGCGTTCGTTCACTGTCGGAGCAGGATAAGAACCACGGGCGAGTTGTTGCGCTGGCTGTTTGCTTAAAAATAGTAACCGCGTTCAACTCTATCCCCTAGAGGGCGAACCTTTAGGGCGGCTCTTGTATACCATCACTTGTCTTCTTATCTGCAGAAAATTGACAGAGGTCATACGTGTCTAACAAGTACATTAAGGATGCGAAAAGAGAGGGTTTGTTTTCACTGAAGAAGTTCAGTTGCGGAGTTCCACAGCGGTAGGTCTTGGACCCCTCTGCTGTGGAACTTGGCATACAACGCGGTTCTGCAAATCAAGCTCGCAAACGGCGTTAGCACAGTGCATTTTTCTAATGTCACACAGGTCGTGAGGTAGGCTGAGAGCCTCCTTCGGGGATGATATCCCAATGATTCATTACGAAAAAATTGCTGCAGCTGTGCTCGCCATGCAGTGCATGGGCTACTTCCGAATCTGGGGGGCTGTTGCAAAGGAGTCCGTTGCCTCTATACGGTACGGGTTCCGTGCGATCTATGATCCTTCCGGGAGCACCTGTCTTGTCAAGTCGAAGAGAATGGCTCGTATTCGACGCAACCTGCAGTACTGGTGGGATTGGTTGGAGGACAGGACAGCAGGAAGCTGCAGCAGCCGTCATGCTGTGATTCGACGCATAGATGCAAAAAAAAGTTGTAAGTAACTTCATGTTAATAAAATATTAGATCTTAATTTAACAACATAACATTGCAAAAGAAAAATTAACATTGTTGAGTATGTTATTGTAATTTACTAAAGTAGTAATAAAAACAAAGGCTTATTGCATAGTTTTCGTTCACGTTCACCTACATCGCACGTTGTATATGAGAATAAAGGGTATAATTACTAAGTTTTTTTGTTTAAAAATCACGGTTTGGGGTTTAGAGGAAAACAAATGGTAAAATGCGGAATACAGTTTTTTTTTTCGAATAAAGAGGAAAACATGTGAATTCAAAAAACGTTTCTATTGACACCAAAGAGTACTTTTCGCCGAGAAAAGTAGAGTTACAATGTTTGCGATCTAAAGTGATGATAGAACTAGAACTTATTTTTTCAGTTCACCTGCTGTTGAGTGAAATCGTAATTAGGTAAATGACTCCTTGACATGAAAATAACTTTTTTTTTATAATCGTTATAACGAAACCGTTTTTTTTAATACAGCAATATTTGTAGGTGTACTTACAGTGAGCAAAAGAGCGCAGCAAGGTGTAAATTTTTTGGTTTTTAAGAAACAAAAATATTATTTCTATCATATCCCAAATACACATAAGTACTTAAAAAAAAAAATACACACTCTCGCCTTGTACTAATGTACCCCCTTGCGGGGGTACTTACATGTTATTATTTTTCTGGTGACCTCCCCATATCCCTTTGCCAGCTACGTAACCTTTTGTGACACCCTGTATATGCAGAGTTCTGCAAACTACTGTTCTGCTTTTGAAACACCAAAAAAAAACAGGTCGTCTAACTAAAAGGTCACGTGACCAAAAAAAAATTATATGAAGAAGCGTTTTTTTCATGAATATAAAAAATTACGTAGGATAAAAGTTTTTCAGAGTGACGCCTGAGTAACGCCCTTTCGGCTAACTATACTTTTTTTATTACACGGGGGCAGAGTTTAATACAACACCCTGAACTATTAAACTCTGATAATATTTTCGCGATTTTTTTACATTCTGATTTCATTTCCTGGCTTAGAAATAACATCAATAACATGCTGCACACGTAGGTTTCGGCATAGTATTAAACCCTTTTTGCAACAACCTGTATAAATATCGGCACGGGTACGACTTTATATATAATTAATTATTAAATATTAAAAATACTTTCAAATAAAAATAAATATTTTCGTATCACAAAACAATATTACTTACTTAGTATATTTTTAACAAAGTGGCATGTCTTCACTTTTATGTTTTCGAGTACTATGTTAAAATTTCATGTCATTGTCCGTAGAACGCCCCGCATACCTCAACCCCCCCTCACTAGATTTGACAGATTCTGATTTTCTTCCAGCTTTAGTGACAGCCTTAAGCAAATATCTGCCCCGTCCGTGGATCAAACCCGGGACCTTTACCGTAGCAGTCAGAGTCACTAACCACTACACCATTGGCTTGTCTTGGCGGCTTGTGCAATTTATTGACTTCTCTCTTCAGTCGGCGCTACTCAAGGCGAACAGAAGAGTAATGGGCGACATGGGCGGAAGAAAATTGAAAAAATATAAATTATGTTACGTATTTTTCATATTTATTTAGATCACGTGATTATAAATAATTTCTTATCAGTGCAGCAGTTATCGTAAATATCTTGATGATTTCTATAATATATAGTCATTGAGGGATTTGCGAGATGCTTGCTACGATATAATAATAATAAATATATGTAATGCGCACCGCACGATAAGTATTTCAGTATATTTTTTTCACACCGTCGTTCCCTACAAAGAAATTAAAATAAACCCTTCGTTAATCTCACGAGTTCGTTCGTTGCTTGCTACGAGATATAGATACCTCCTGCAGGTTGACTGGTAGAAAATGCTTCTAGCATTAAGTCCACCTCATTGTACATATTATTTACTTCTGTATATTGTGCAATAAAAGTATAAATAAATAAATATTTGCTACGAACTGCTCGCTACGAGTTATGAACTCCTGCGTCACCTTTTAGGGCTTACCTATGCCACTTTTTCAAAACCCTTGTAGCGACACATGTTTTAGTCACGTTTGGCAATGAAAGCTTTTTGGTTACTTCTAGTAGGGAATAATGCGCAGACGCTAGTCGTCTCGCGCCCGTCTCTTAGATAACACACTTGTAAAAAGTAACTATGAAAATTCAAGAAATCTCCATTCGTCATAAATTTACCACAACCCATATTTTCAATAACCTACACCCTGTATGGATACAATTTCATGTAAAGAAAACATCAGAAATTAAGAGATTTATTACATTTTTAAGCGTTGAAAAGCAAGTGACAATCTGTTTAACCTTTCAAAGCGCAGAAAATTGATTTTGTTCCAGGAAGTGCACCAACCTGCCACTTTAGATCAAGACAAGTTTAGTTCCCACTTGTCGGGAAATGTGCCGCTATATGGCTCTTTGTTTAGGGCAATTTCTTCATTAACTCAAAAACAATAAAGCTTACAAGCTGATTGAAGAAGAAATATTGTACACTACACCCAATCTTATCTCTTATTCCCTCCATCTAAAGGTTGTCTGGCAGAGATCACTTTTAGTGATAAGACCGGCTTTTGTACCCTAATTAAGTTGCAATTTGTTATTCCTATGATTCTTTGTTAGTGTGCAAATAAAGCGTAGTCTATCTATCTATCTATTGATTAAATTTTTAAACAATATTAGTAGGTAGGTATGTTGATCTGTTTGTGCTGCGGGTGTATATTTTCTATTACGTTCACTGTAGGTAATATTATAATTTTGATATTACCTCTATAGAAGTAGTCAAAAGCGTATCGGTGACAAACACTACCGTTACACTAGTTATTTGCGACCGTAGCGAGAAGATTTTTTGTGATTTTGGGTGCTTCACTCACACTACACGCTACGCATTCTTCTAGTACTGTTGGGATAAAGTAGCTACTTACACAGAATGTACCTAACATTTAAATTAGCTTATTTCACACTCATGTTTGATTTTGTCGCATTTGCTGCATTTATACAAATATAAAAGATTGGGGTTAAAGGTCTTGAATGGCAACCTCTATCCCTTTCTGGTGACATCAATATAAATCAGACTACAACACAATGCTACTCTTGAGTAGGGTCTGTGTATGACATTGGACAATGTCCCTTATGTATTAGAGAGATGACAGTGTGTAATCCCCGTAATGGAATATGCGATGGCTACAAATGATCACACAGTAAAATCTGATGGTAAAAATAAGGAAAGGAGTATTTTTGGTCGATACCAGTGGAACACTTTTAATATTTGCATGTGGGTAGATTGAAATCAATCTACTCGTTTTGTACGGTAGGTAAATTTTACTTTGACAAGGTGCCAGTCGGCAGTCTTCGTCGTGTTGTTCTGCCATTGTTATTCAGAGCGGTCGTAATTATTGGATTAAGGCCTAATTTCACACCATTCGGTTAGGTTAAAAATACCTCGGTTTGGTTACATTATGGACCGTTAAGGTTAGTGAGTGTCCCACCATGCTAAATCAAGGGGGTTAACTCCCTTGATCGGGTGATAAACTTAATTGCTGCTGTGGGGTTCCGCTAAGACTTGGTTAAGACCGGTAACCAGGCAACGGGTTGTTGACTTTTGACACAACTGTCAAGAATTCAAGATGGAAAAATGAACAGAGCCTTTGATAAACAATATACGAACTAGATGTTGTGTGACATAAAAAATGAAGCGAAATACTGTCAAACCGAGATAAAAGTTTTAATTTAATGTCCTAACCTAACTTGGAGCCGCAATATAGAAACACAAATTGATGGCCCTACCTAGAAATCGAACCCGGGATCCCTAGGTGATGAAGCTGAGCTTCTACCACTAGACCACGGAGGTAGATTCAAGAAGTTAAACCTAATGACTTAATGAGAACTATTGAATTAAGTGAAAAATCTTCTAACAAAATATTTTAAAATAAGACCTTACTTAAAAATTAAGGTGTTATTTGTTGAGTCCTTTCTTTTGCACTGACACTCCATCTAGTTCGTTGTATTGTTTTTCAAAGGGCATGGCGTAATGATATTATTTTCAATGACGGATGTCAAAACACAACCTCGATAGAAATAGTAACCATGGCAACCTCAAAACCAAAAAGTTTGGTTGTTTGAGGTTGTTTGACATTATAGAGACATTAGACACCAATTTCAATGAATATGACAGAATATTGAATGAAGTGTGAGTGAATGATTCACATAATGCTTGATTTATGAATGGTCTGTTAGATTTTCGTCATGGGACTCATCCAATTAACAATGGTATTAATCCTTAAACGCGTCGTCAGCAAATCCGCGATTTAGACTGTAACTAACAGAATCATGAGAAACCAGGTCTTATATCGATATTGGTGAAATATTGCTTAAATATTACCGGCTGCCAATAGGCATTATATTTTATACTATTATTATAAAGAGACCAAGAGATTTTTGTGAGTGAACATTAAGATTCCGAAGGATTTCTTCTTCGACGGGGCCCCGGGTGAGCAAAGCTTATTCTTATTATATTTATCGGTATGTCTATCATTTTTTTACTTTCATTTTGTTGAATGCACATAATTATATATAATACAGGGATGGAAATGATCTTGATGGCTACATTAGTCGTGAGCATTGCAAGTTATTATGCGCTCACGCTCAGTCGGTATAGTTACACTTGAACCCCAAGTCTTAGTTATTTCAAAGGCATTCTGGACGGTATCCAATTATATTAAAGAAATGACATGAATTAGATCATTAAATTTGACCCATTATCAAGCGTTCAGTATTATTTTGGTTCCAAAGCTACGTAATAAGGGTCTAAAACATGTTAATTCTCGTGGCTACCGAGCGTGAAGGAGTAAAAAATATTTTGCCATACATAATGTTGCCACACTGCACAGCAAAACAGCTCTTGGTATAAAAACCCAAAGTTTAATTTAGAATGTGCCGCCCTTACTTCTCTGCATAAATAACGTCGCATATGCCTTAATTTGCTAAATTATTTTAGATTCTAAAGTAGAAATAATTAAAGTTGAAAGTTGTGCGTAAATTTGCGCCTCGTTGAGCTTGAATATTGGTGCGGACGTTTCTTGGGAAGGTCACCGTTTGAATATGATAATGATGTTGGAGTTTTCTTTTAACGGCATTTAATTAAACGTCGTTTATGGTTTAAAGACCTCGTTTCATTGTTGAGGGATAGGTGGAGGTACTTAGATTTGTTTCCCGCCGGTGTAGGCCCCCACCACGTAGACGTATTGTGTTTCACAAAGGCATAAAATTATTAAATTTGCTGCTGGCCGGGTAGAGGTTTGTACAGGTTTTTTTTCTGCGTGACCATTTGCCCCCAAGCCCTAAAATACGTGTTGATAAATAACCTCATAATAAGCTTATTTTTCGACGCGTATATGATTAAATTACGCCTTCGAAAGCGCGTCAACGCTAGTATGAGTAATTGAGCATTCACTAAAAGGCTTGCCTATACAATACGCTATATGGGCGTTCATACGCTCGTATAAATGCTAGTCTCAAACCGCTCTATTCCTCATTCTACAAGCCGAGTATTACACGCGGTCACACGCAGTGAGATCGGTGACATACTGTGGTGGCGCGACTGAACCTCTGACCTCAGAATAATCTCTAGCGCACACAGAGTTGCCGGAAGTGGTGTCACAGATCATATGTAAATCACGTGCTCATGATATTCTGTGAACTCGTGCTGAATCTGCTGAAATATTGTAATCTGCGATTTTGTGAGTGGTCGTTGCGGAAAGATAATGTGGCTTTGTGATTGCACTTACACTTTAGCTAGGATACCTATGCGAACTGACTTCCGGTGTTAGGAGGTAGGCTATAAAAATAGATTTCATATTTACAGCCTGTTTAAAAGTCGGTACGAACATACCTACACCCGATCAAAGACTTCGTTGTGTATTTTTTTAATAATAATTTTAACGTCCCTTTTGATCTATTATGGAGGAAGCCGTCAAATCAGAGCTGTGTTTTGTAAGGAGCTTCTAACGAGCCTTATGAATTTTGAATGATCTTTTCATTGTTTTACTTGTATAAAATGATAGACTGATTTATTATTATTTTAATTTAATAAGAATATATTTATTATTCTTGTATAATATCGTATCGCTTATATATCTACCTATAATTTTCTTAATTGAATTTAAAAATAAGACGTTTAAACAATACACATCTGTTTTTTTCTTGTAAATAACCTCTAGTGGTTTGTTTCCACTGCTGGACAAAGGCATCCTTATATTTTGTTATTTTGTCCAAAGATTGCGATCTTCGAACCAGACACTTCTGTACATAATAATATGTACAGAATATGTACCTAGTGAAATTTTAAATGAAACCAACAAAGTATAAAAGTGTGAACATTTATGTATGCAAAATGTAGTACATGATTATACCTACCTTATACACAGGTAGTTTCCAGGGCAAAAATAACAATGATTTAATGGTAGTTTTAAATACGGGTTATTAACTGTCAGAGGCATAATTCACAAGTTAACACGAACCTATGTAGTTTAAACAAAACAATTTTGCTGGAAATTGGCGTGCCTCTTGACAGACTGTTGTATAAATAAATAAATAATTAAATCACACCTGCAATGCAACAAAAACTTTATAGAGAATAAGTAGCGCTTGCTCGCTTAAGGGTGCATTTGAAATCGTGTTTAATATTTGAATATTTCAGTATGAGTTAACGCCCCTGGCATCGCAATCAAGGATCCATAAGTATCATCGCTTAGTATAAAAAAAAACTTCGTACGAGTCACCTCAAACAGCGGCAGGGGTCTGTAGGAAAGACTTTATTTCTTTGCCTCACTCAATAAGATGAGAATTTCTTGCTTTAAACCACTAAAATTTAATTGAATAAATAACTAATTCAATACTATATAGTTTACTAAAAAGTTAAAACTAGATTTATAGTCTGCAGCATAAAGTCATACAATTCTTTGCAAACAGCAAGCCGCTATTGTTTTCAAAACAATAAATAACATTGCAAAGAATTTGCTGAGTTTGTTAGTTTTTTGTATTCTCGTAAATTGAATCTGTGCAGCGATACAAAAATGTTTTTTTTTACATGGCTGCATATTTTGTTCCGTGTACTTACATTGTCTGACAATCGTCAGTCGCTGACTATCCGTGCATATAAACAGGAGTAAAAGTGGTAGGTGGTAAAGAGCTCGTTTTAACCAACTTTAGAAAGTTCAATAATTTAAATTGTCTAATATTCCCATTCCTGTAAAAGTCGCGAGATCATCAAAGTTTCTATGGATAAGTTTTGTATTTATAAACGAGCAATAAACAGGTGAAACGACACGTGGTGAGGCTTTCGTGAACCAGCAATACAGTAAAGCGGTTGCTGTTACAGTTCGGTTGGCGGTCCAAACAACTTGATTGTTCCTGAAGTTAACTGTGATTACACTTTTGTGCAATGTCAAACTAACCATCTGTAAATTTTTCAAAGAATAAAAATAGGTGGTTTGTTAGTTTGACAAGGTGTACCCTCACCATACATTTCTATAAGAAGCTTCCCATTTTAACAAGAAATATAACTTTCTAGAGAGGCTATTAGAGCGGGAAATTCATTAAAAGATCGGAGCTCAGCGCCTCTTCTGCATGCTGATTGCAGCACACGTATGTAGGGGGTAAGGGGGGGGAAATCAAAAGGATACTTCCCCCCCCCCGCGTGTGGGCGCCTTTATATCCGTTTCCTGTGGCAGATGCTACTTGTACAGTGGACAAAAAAGTTAATTTATGTTGCAGAGGTTTTAAAAAAGATATATTGTGAAAGTGTTTAGCATATTTTTGTTACTGTAAAAGTCAATAGGTACATGTTTAATCTATTTATCTTCAATAAAGGTGTTCCGGCAAAAATCGAAGCATAATTTTAAAGAATTATAGTGTTTTTTTTTTAAAACACTTAAAATATCACAACACCTTGTACCTGATCAATTAAAGTTTTTAACAAGTATCTATTACAAATCACTTAAAATATATTGTATTCATGAAACTGACTGTACCTAATACCCATGCACACAATAATAGCTCGTAAAGCCGTCTACATAAGACGCGGGTATTTCCGTTTCCGTCGCAAACATTACAGTCGGCGTCCGGAAATGGGACCGATCTGACCCATTGTAGACCTGAAGCGAACATATTCGTCGGTTGTTCACTCGCTTTTTACTGTTAGTTTCAATAACCCTGTCCACCGTCAGCGCTGCGGGGATACTACCACCGGACATTAGCAATTTAATATTCCTTTAGCAGCGTCGTCGTCGCTCGGTTGTCAAATCTGACGTAACTTGTTCAGACTTCAGAGTGGTGACCCATTCAAAGTCAAATACTACGTCAAAGTCAGTACTTATAACGTCAATATTCTACAAACTTCTCTCCGTTCGAAGAAGGGCTCCTTGTTTTTATTATGACTGTTGACTTCGTCGGAATTTCATAATATAATAAAGACAAACAGAAAAGAAAATCATAATAATGTTTTAAATTTCTAGTAAAAGTTTGATGTTGGAACAAAGCCTAAATAATATTAATCTATTTCATTATTCGTCAGCCTAAAATATTAAGATTGCACCGTTTGTATAATGGGCCCCTTAAACCCGCATAGTCACTTCTACACCATTAGACGTGGCAGGCTGTGGGGGCATAATCCTTAGACCTCAGTTAGGGGATTAGCGTCTCAGCTTTTCAGTAGGCGGGTAGTATCAGTTATTTTGCAGCAGTGTATAAGGAGCCTTATCGCGGCTCTCAGGATGTGTCTTGTAGGCACCCGTCGCAACAGCCTAGGGTAATAGGCTGTGAAGAACTCTTGTTATGGATGAATTGAAAATGAAAAATTGTGTATTAAACGGGAACACCCAAATATTCCGAAAAACTTTTTTCCGAATTTGATAACCCCGAATATGTAATTTACGAAATATTGCAATACCGATTTTTTTAAATACCGAATTATAATAATCACGAAAATTATAATTTCGAATATTATAGTCACGAATATTGTTATTACGATTGTTAAATATACGAATGTTAAAAAATACGATTACATTAATATACGAAAAATAAAATACCGATTTATTATAATCACGAAAAAGTCAAATCCCGATCGGAAATATGATAATTCGTGATTTTGACAAAAAAACATAAACGTCTTTAAAACTTTAGAACCAAAACCTAAAGATAGGTGCGACGACGAGCAAAACGAGGAGGAGCGTGTTAGGTGCACATAGATATCGAAAAACAAAGCGGAGCGCAGTGAAGCGGAGCGGAGCGTTTCAAATTTAGAGCAAAACAATTACTAGGATTTTTATGGTGTTTAAACTTAAAAACCTTAGGACCTAAACCTAAAGATAGGTGCGACGACGAGCAAAGCGAGGAGGAGCGTGTTAGGTGCACATAGATATCGAAAAACAAAGCGGAGCGCAGCGGAGCGCAGCGAAGCGGAGCGGAGCGTTTCACATAATATAGCTTAAAAATATTGTTTTTATACGCATTATGCTGCATTATTCATATAACCATTTCTTGTTAACTAAGAAACATTCGGGAATTTGTATTTTCGGAATATTAAAACTTCGGGATTCGTAATTTTAACAATTCGATATAATAAAAAATCGTACTTTTGAAACATCGAAATAATAATATTCGGAAAATTGACTTTCGTCATTTTAATAAATGTGTAGTTTGAAATTTCGTTTATAAGCTATTCGTGATTTTCGTTATTCGGAAACTTAAAATTCGGGATTGTGAATTATTCGGAACTATGAAATTCGAAATTTTAAAAATCGTTATTTTCATATTCGTAAAAAAGTAATTCGGAATTATGTAGTGTACCCGTATTAAACACCACTCCTAATCTCACTCACTCAAATTACTCCTTAATCCAAAAGGCATGCTTAATGACGCCGTCTGCAATATTGAAATACATTTATCAGCGAATCGGAATATCACCAAGTAAAAATGAAATAGTTGGAAGACTTGGGGTGATTTGGGATCATTTTGTAGCTGGAACTTTTTCATTGCGGTATGCTGCCTATATTCTTTAAGATTGTGCAATTTACATATTGACGGTGAAAAAGTTAAATTATCTATGTTATATCTTAGGGTTATTGAGGTTTTCACGATATTCCGTATTATTTAAACGTGGGTCGAATGCTGTAACCCACTAAGGAGTGTTTTTTTTCGTTTGAGAAAGCAAAAATTTAAGGTAATTCGTCAAAGTAACTCGACGACTATATTTCAGGATATTTTCAGCACACCCTTTGTGTATTATATTTTATTATACCTAGGTAGGTATGACAACAATGAAATCGTACATACTCGTAGTACGAGTACAAAAGCTTCATTTCCGTATCATTGCCATTTCAAAGCAAAACATGGTTGACATTCCATTGTCACACTTTATGAATCTGACAATGGCACACAGTGGGGGACAAAACACAAAAGCAAACAAAATAATCGTGTTAAAAGAACAATCGTACGATAATAGCTCAGCGGTTTCAGTCGTATTAAAATAAAAACAATAAGCAATAAACATCATGCACATCATTCATCAATATTTGTGTTTTTTGTGGGTGTTTGTCTATTAACTACTAAGGTTAACGGGAAAAAGTTCAAAAGAATGTGGGATCCATACTAACTATCCTGCTACAGTTACAGCTTAAATATGCATAAAGCATCAAATAAATAAATAAAATCTTAATATTATACCTACTCATAAACTTTTACATAATATTTGATATTATAATTAATGACAGGAGAGCTCAACAGTTTATGGGATGTACTAAAACCGATGAATCCATATTCCCACAATGTATTGTACCCAGAACAGTAACACTATCCTCATTTTGGGTCGTACCCGGGGTGCCATCGGTTGTCGCCCCTGGATGGCACTGACGATGTAAATGGGTCTAAAGGGTCAAGCCATAAAGTTTTACGTCTTAGGGACAAGCTCTGGAGGGTTACTCTATACTGACGAAAAAAGAGCGAAAGGGATCTGTCGTGCAAACGACACGTTCAACACAACGAAACAGAATCGTGGGTTAGGAAAACTAAAACTTCAGAGCTAACGACGACTCTGAGCATTTGACATATATGTGTGAAGATTTCGTAACAATTCTCGTTCGTTCGTTCAGCTACTGAGAGAGTGACCCCACAGACGCTGGGTATTGTTATATTGAATTTACAAGTTGAATTTCAGTAGATTTCCCGCTCAAATCCGATTGCTGAAGAGAATACCTTTCCGTGAGTTTTGCAACTTCAGGATACAGCATAAAGCACTTAAGCTTAGGTATTCATTTTGATTTCAAACCTATTCTTAAACTACGGCGTAGGTAAGTAATACGTATTTATGAAGTGGACAGAATGTTAAGTGGTGAAATTGAATTTTGTATAATTATGATAATTTCTTTAACAATTATCCAATGAAATCTTTTGTAATCATTGCACCCTTTCACCACGACTACAAACCCTAGTCTAGATCTAGTGTTAGTGACCGAGTCACCGGCACGCTTAGAAGATTAATCCGACGTCCTGGGGCCGGCCGCAAAACAATAGTGCAAATAGTCAGCTAGCACGTGGCATATTTACTGGCACCAACGTTACTGAACGCCACCGCAAGGAGCAAACTAAATTACTAGAGTTCCGATCTCAATAGGCTGAAATTGCCTACAATCAGGAGCTCAATTCCGGAGGTTCAGGGATAAATCTCAGAACCGAGATATATCTCAGTTTGAAATCTACCCTAACATGTCAGCTTCAAATCTCGGAACTAGGCTCAAACCGTATTCTCGCGGTACAAGGAGATACATTCACGACCTAGATAGAACTTCATACCCGAAAAGACGTTCGGTTTCCATCGATTCAATTTTATATAATCGATAAATATATTATTTATTCTTTTCGTTAAAATAACGGCAGTTTTCAATAAAAAAATATCCAAAACCAAAAACGCTAATGAAAAGCAGTCAAAACAAACAAGGATTTTAATGTAATCGATAGTTTTATGCTTTTATAGTTTACATTTACATCATGATTGTTTAGAAAAAAGAAACGCAATTTTATTTTATTTATTTTTATTTTATTTTAAAGCATCATAAAACAGGTCAGACACAATACATTTCTAAGTAAATATGTTATTTAACAAACAATCTAGTGACTAACCCTTAAGGATATGATGACAGCATGCTATACGTTATTTATATTAAAGTCTTAGTCCTAGCTAATATGTTTTTTCTAAATACCTATAGGTATATTTATTGGAAGGAGATTTAAAGCTATCTTATAAATATTAATATATATTATAAACAGTCTATACTTTAAGTTGTAAAGAAAACAATTATAAATAAATAAACAATTGACACGACTTACTTAGTATTTTTTACTCTGTGGTCAAGACCGGTAGAGAGTATAGTATTCTGTGAACAAGACTGTCAAAGCAAATAAACGTTGAAAGTTGAATTTCGTTTTCGTTTCGGTTCGGGAAATTTTATATTCTTGTTGTGTGCGGTTTCAAAGTCAACATGGACCAGCCGCTGGAAAAAGTGAAACGGCAGTATCCGTCGGTGGCACAAAAATTGAGTCCGTAGTCCGTTAATGCCAAAGATCGTCACAGTTGGAATCAAATCTTAAGTCCGTTATACGTAGCCAAGTCAAATTATTCAATAAAATCATAAAATATCACTGCAGACACCTCAAACAATTCACGCAAAGTGACCTAAAAAGCATCAATAGGTTGTCAATTTATCAGTCTCATAAGGGAGAATGACATCTCGGCTGCTCATGACCACCTGAGACATTTGTGAAAATTTCGGTGCTTTTGCGGGTGAGATTTTGATGTTCCGAGATCACTAGAATAGCATTTTTCAATTTTCTACCGAGATAAACGTCATCTAGGCATCCGAGATGAATCTCGGAACCTCCGGAATTGAGCTCCAGGGGCATGCTGAGAACATGTCAACCCCTTCGCCAATAAATTACTCAGGTCAGATATTTGGAATACGTGTTCGTACAAGAATGTGGAGTATTGTGGGGGGCCACTGAAATATTTTCAAACTTTTTACATTGCAAATACAGAGCAAGTGTGAAATTTCATGTTGTTTGGGTTTTCATTTGCTAAAATGTTAATAAAGTCTGACCTGCAGAATTTCGTCTACCCATGGAGGGGTTTAATTGTCACTACCCTAGAGAGCTTTCATTGTAATCGATACGTTTTTTTAGTGAAACAAGACAGATTAGTGCCTATCGTAAATTCGTAACAGCGCTCCGAAACTTAGATTTTCTTCCACCCACTATTATAGAGGCATACTATGACTAAACTAAACTGTAATGTTTATTTAAACTTATAATATTGTATTTGCACAATTTACTAAGTTTTAATTTAGATGTTAGATGTTATTTGTAGGCTTTGTATAATGGCTAGTTAAGTATATAAATATTTTTTTTCTAGAGTGTATCTTCCCCGAGAAACAATACTGCTGTTTGGGTGCAATATAATGTATGTTTTTATTGTATTATTTGATGAATAAACGTTTTTCAAACAAAACAAACATAATATTATGTTTGTGGGAAAATGCAATATCGAACCGTAATCTAGTGGGTCTATTCCTACTGTAATAAAATAACAGGACTGTATAAAAACATTTAAATAATTTATTTGTTTATTACAATGAAGCTTAGATTGATACATACATTGATATTCGTTACATACACTTATTCTAGACAGGATAAATTTACAAACATTCAAATTATAATTTCATAATTAGGTATTTATCTATACTGTACTGAATATAAAATAAATGTTATAATATAAACAAGCAACTTTCAATATACTCTACATCATAAAGAATTATGTGTGTAGTACTAATAATAATAAGATAAGTATGCATTAGGTAATTACCTACTTTACTTTAAAATTTTAATGTTACAAGAAAAAAAAAGTTTTTTTTTAAAGTTTGCAATGTTCATAATAATATAATATGTATCTTACCATGTTTAGATTAAATCTATAACAAATGTTGGTCATTTCATGCCAAATTAGTACGATAATTATTTATAAAGTAAAATTATTCACCCATTTTTATCAAACACAAGATATTATATTTTTTATAACTATTTCAATACAAATTTCAAAGGTCCATAGTATGTGTGTTGATATTTTTACATTTTTTTTCGTGAAAGGTTGAATTAAAGTTAGTCTATATCTAAAATATCGGCTATATTTTTGTATACTGATTGCTTTATTTAATTCGATGTATTATGTACTTATAATTCATCGCTACTCAAGAATATCTATCTAAATAATACTATCTATCTCTTACGTTAGACTTGCTCGCCTAACTAATGAAGTACTAATTTAAAATATTTGATCATAAAAACTAGGACTAAAAACCCTATACTTACTATTTTTTATACATTTTAAACATACCTACGTATTTATAGCGTATGTTAGTAAATCAAACATATTTCCATATTAGGGCTCATAATATAGAAATAGTTAGTTTTACTGTATACCTAAATAACAATTAATTTTACATAAAATTTACGTTGAACGTAACTAACTACACATTAAATTTCACGACTAAATAGTATTATAGCGAATTAATCACAATCCTTTCCTTGTAATTACATATTTTAACGACAATTTAACAAATAGCTTCATTACATGTAGTAAGTAGGTATCTATATATTTGTATAACTCCTATAGCCTGAATCTATCTACATTACCTAGTCCTTTTTTTTATTTTTATTCTTATTATTTACATTACGACAGAAAATCCTCTACTTAAACTAAGTAGGTCAATTTATACTTTAAAATACACTTTAAAACTGGTTTCTAAACGCAGCCGCCCGCCATGTTGTTTCGGCGCCATTTTGTTTTCGGGCGCCATGTTGGCGTCTTACACGACCGTCGCCTGGTCGACGGACATAAAGCGGGAGCGGCTGCGGACCGACTCTCACACGATGTCGTGACAGGAGTTGCCGTTGCCCGTCCGTGTGGTCTTCGTGGGCTGGGGGCGCCCCGAGTCGTGGTACGGGGGCGGGCAGTACATCACCTGGAATAAGGGGGAAATTTGATTCAGATTTAGGATTGAGATAAATAAGGAATCGTGCATAAATTGGAAAAGCATAGCTTCATAGAGTTTGCACAACGGGGTGAAAAAGAGGGAAAATTACATTAGAACTCTTTCCCATAAACACACAAAAAATCACGATATCGATAGACGATAGCTACACTTCAGTTCTATTGAATAATAAGATGAACAATGAGGTCCGCTATTCTGATGTGAATTTTAGATTAGGTACACATATTTATTTAATACCAATATACGTATAAATAAGTATATCAATATACGTTTGGAATACCTACCTACTTTAATTTCTTAATTTTGAAAATGACAATCTATTAAAAATATAAGTGTTTAGTACCTTTAAATTTTTTCCAGTAAGTAATTAACTACCTAATTGAGAATGACATAATGGCAGGCGCCCTCGTAAGAAAGTATTTTACAGCTACGAACTTCATTATTAAAACAATTCAATTCTCTACCAGCTTGTCTTTAAAATTGCTGCCAGTAGACAATCATAACACTTACACAACACAACGCTACAACAATAGTGACAATTTTGTAATGAATTCTATCACTCGTAAGAGTCGTGAGGCGAGTGGTCGGGAATGGGCTTCCAAGAGTCCAATCTCATTGAGAGCAGCCGACGATATTATAAGTTACTCAAGTGTGGGTACAGATACAAGGGCCCTTTCTGTTCTAGTCAAGAAATATACTAGCCCCCTTATTCATAAAAATAGTTACTGGACGCTTTAGCTATTGAACTGTTCTGTCACTCACTGACAGAGAACAATTTGTTCTTTGACAAAACAGTTCAATAGCTAAAGCGTCCACTAACTTTTTTATGAATAAGGGGGTACAGTCCAACTATAAAGTCGTGAAAACGGAAGTGGATCCTAACTAATTGTTTAAGATCGTATTTAATCGATCTGTTATATTTATTAAAGGACAAATCCCTTAAACATCCATTATCAATCCGTATTTTAATTTTAAATTGTACCTATGTAAAATTAAGTAAATAACTGATGATCATAAAAAGTCTTAGCAAAATCGCACTCTTTGACGTCAGGACTTTACAGTTTGACTATAAGTTCATACCTACTTCTGTAACAAGAAGGTGCTATCTAACCAATGGTTAATAATCGCTCGGAAGCAACAGCGAATGAGATGGAAACACGCTTTTATTATGCTAGTTCATCTCATCATCATCATCATCTCTAACATACTTAATTAGAATCCTTAAGAAGATTAAAAATTATTTGCTTTTTTACAATATTTTAATTAGCGTAACTTATATTTTACTTGTTATTTATAAGTATATAGCTATAGATCACTATAGATTCAGAGTTGTCGCCGTATGTCTGGCTAGCTCTACCGAGAACCACTTACATAATGATTAGAGTTTATGGCCTCCCCTTCTAATTACCATAAACGAACGCTTCAATCGCTGATAATCCACGATGTTTTAGCTGATTGAAAGATTTTATAACGATGATTAGATTATATACTTAATTAAAAATATTTTATCTGATTAAATTTTGTAACGTAGCAAGGCAAAGACAGAAAACTGTGTTTTCATGAAAGTAGGAACGTATCATAAAACATAGTTACGTACTCAACACAAACAACAGTTACGTATACATTGAAAATCCAAGCAAACGTATAGGAAATATCTGTCTGTAAACAAAGCGGGATCGTCTGCACTAAAGTAAGCGCTACCAAACTTCGGCTCGTCAAATCACTGTTATCACGTTATTCACGGGGCCCTATAACAGCAAAGACAAAACGAAGTAAAATTTACGAAGTAGTGTCAAATTTAATACAAAAAAAAAAAAGTTCGCGATAGGTCTACAACTCTACTGTATTTCACCGATAATATAAGAGGAAGAAAACTGCTCGTTTATATTCAAGTTAAATCCGACCCTAATTTTCCTTAAGTAGCAGTTTCCAGGCTTCAGCGCAGTCTAACTTTTTAACACCAACTTGCAAGTTTAAACTACATTTCGTTCGAAGATGGCATTGAATACTCTTTGACTTCTGAAACTTTGAACTGACTTCACTGAGTATTATAGGAATCTGAAGCTACAAGAGCTGCGCCAGTTAATACCTAGGTTTCTAGGTAATGAAGTAACTAGACAACGGAGGAACTTGGAGCTAGAAGTTCTGCAAGTCTTAGAAAATATTATCAGTCTTCTCAGTCGGGGGGATTCTTGAAGCTTCGATTGGTAATAAGCCGTGAGGAAATTCCTCGCTATACAGCAAATTAAGACTGATACAAACTCTGAAATATTTACTAACGCATAGATACAGATTTAATTGATGAATGAGTCATTTAAATGTCGATTCTGAAGGCACAAAATTTTATTTTAGGAAAGTCAAACTTTAAAAACAATATTTTACGTGCATGTAGATTTAAGAATAGGTTCCGGCAGTTATTTTTATAAATTACCTTAAAATTGTAGAAAGAAAGAAAATATTTTTATCCATCTTATAATTAAAACATTTATATCGAAAATGAACTACCTAATTCAGAACTACTCCTTATTCGGAAAGAAAAAAACCTACCTACCAAGGTACATCAAAAATAGCTGAAATAAGTGCTATCATTTTAAAATAATGGTTATGGATTCACGTTTGTTTGAGGATCTTAACTTCAAGTTCTCAAAAGTGCAACCGACAGTGAGACTTTAATAATTGTTGTCCTCATAATAATCCATCTCATACCTTATCACAAGATAAAACGTGAACAAACATATTTAATTATTATTATGATGTTCCTCATTGTTTGTTCAGGCATAATTTCAAAGTACTTAATTCAACAATAGGAATCATGCCAAACCCAGTATGAATAAAAGCTTTGATATTTCTCGATGACGGGAGCTTTCTGTTAGCTTTGTAAAGTTCTAATTGAAGAGAAACCGCAAAACATGAAAAAGTTAAGGTTAAATATGAGAGTTATATTTGCATTCGGAGGGTTCTGTATACTCATGTATAAGATTCATGATTTTGCTATTATTTGTTGTGCGTGATTGTATTTTCGATATCCCATACAAATTTACGCAGTGTAAAAGCTATTAAAATGTATAATTATGATTACTTACTCGCCTAATCTTTATTGCTCAAAACTCGATTCGCATAACTCATATGGTCTAAACTTTATTTGCCGAATCATCACTTTGCCTAGACTTATGTGGCATAAGACTCGTTTCGTCTAAAACTCTTTTGGCACAATCTTGAAACACCTAAGTCGCGTTTGCTCAAATTTATCTTCATCTATACCTTTGTATAATCTTGTTTATTCTAATAATGATGTTGATTCTGAAGGCAGAAATTCTAATTTTAACGCTGTCAAACTAAAAAAATTGCTAGCATAAAATGACATTTACGGAAACAATCATAGAGTCGAATTTTTAACAAAGAAATTAAGGTTTTGACGTCTCTAAATTTAAAATTTCCGCCTTCAGAATCGATATCATTATCTTATTAAATTATATAATGAAGTATGTAGTAAATGTAAAAATTGTGGTATTTTCTCCTACATACCGAAAAACACGATATTGAATGATAAAAAAAATCGAATTACAATCGCCATTAAACCCCATGGGATCGAAACGTAAAGATAGGTGCGACGACGAGCAAAGCGAGGAGGAGCGTGTTAGGTGCACATGTTCGTCAAAACCAAAGCGGAGCGTTTTCCACACAGCGGAAACAATACAAGGCACCAGTTTGCGTTATGTAGAGCGTCGCTCCGTCAAAGTTAAAGCCAAACGAATATGATTACTTTGTGAAACCTATGCCATAGCATTATTAGGCTATTCAAGATTTGGCCACACTATTATTAGGCTAAACAAGATTATGCGAAATAACTTTTTACTAAACGAGATTTATGCCATACGATTTTCGGCGAAACGAGACTTGACCAAACGTTACTATGCAATACGAGATTAGGCAAATAAATCTTAGGCCTAAAAAGGTAGATACAATACCTTTCTGAACGCCACCCGGAAGTTCTCGGACAGGAAGGCGTACAGCAGCGGGTTGACGCAGCTGTTCATGTAGGCGAGCACGTGCGACAGGATCTGCGCCGTCACCGTGATGTACGAGATGCTGTACGCGTTCAGCGCCTTCACTATCAGGATTATCTGCGGGGTAAAGTGGAAGTTAAAGTTAAAGTAAAAGTCAAAGTGAAAGACGGCCGAATGGCATAGTGGTTAGTGGCCCTGACTGCTATGCCGAAGGTTCCGGGTTCGATTCCCGGCTGGGGCAGATATTTTTTCAAAAACAGATATTTGGGTCTTGGGTGTTGATATTTATAATTAATATGTATCTATCTATGTATTCGTGTAGATATATCAGCTGTCCGATACCCATAACACAGGCCTAGCTTGGGGTCGGATGGCCGTGTGTGAGATGTCCCCACATATTATTATTATTAAAGTCAAAGGGAAAGTAAAAGGGTAAGTCAAAGTGAAAGTCAAAGTCGAAGTGAAAGTTAACGTGAAAGAAAGGGTAGTAAAGGTACGTACGGTGGACACCTTTCAGTATCGTACGTATTATTGAGCAACGGTGTAATCGGCAATGCCGATAAAGTGGACGCACTTGTATGAATTTCTATACAAAGAATTCTGTATGCGATGCGTCCGATGTGTCCAAAGGTGGATGCTATGTGATGTAACGATATGAAATGTTAATTTGGATTTGTTAGAATTTTTGAGTTAAATGCGGCGGAAATGTATATCAACATTCGATTGCGATAGTTTTATGAACTGACGCCTATTAGAATATTTTGTTCAGCGAACGTTATGGCGAAAAATTGGCGCATTAGAGTTTGCGGGTGAAAAGTTTGAATAAATTCAATAACCATTACTACTTGCCTAATCGCTCCTATAACATACATACCTAATTTAATTTGCAATTTTGAGTAGGGTCTACCGAAACCCGTAGTTATGTGTAAGTATAAATTAAATTGTTATCCCTAATTAGTAACAAGTTACACGTAACATCAGCACGACACGTTTTGCAGTTGTAAGTACGTGACAAAATTTGTAATTTAATATATCCAAGGTATACATTGTACAACCTTTTCAAATTTTTTGGAACATAGCCAAGTGGTTTCATAAATTCTGTAGAAACTTTTGTAACATTAATTATACTTCATGTTTTTTTAATCCTCTTGTCGGGGATACATTAATTTTATTTATACTTAATAAAAAATATTACTGCACTCACAATTTTGTAAGTTAACTGTTATTCCGGCACAATACAAAAGCTTGCAGTAAGAGCTTTGCTTACAAAATAGCTAAACAATCAAAGCTTTTCTTTTTAACTATCATCAGAAGTTTAATTTTAAACAAATAATTTTACAAATCAATGAAATATGTATAGTCAAATATAAAGAATAACGTACTTTCAGAAGCTACCATTACTTCATAATTTTATACTTCTAAAAACTTTAAGGGGTCTAAAATAAATGTGTTTCAATGTCAAAGCAAGGACGGGAAACCTACACATTTTCAAAGATAATTCATTTACATTTCATGCTACATTAAATAAGAGCTTAGAATTACAAAAGCTACTTACTTCAGTTTACATAGGCTCACAAAGAATACTTTGTATCAATATTGAAACAACCTTGTTCATGTTCATCTTACTTACTTTAGACATTAATAAAACATACAGCCTATTGTCTCGTTCTGTATAATATATTACATATAAGGTCTGAAACCATCTACTTAATACTTAATGTTGGTTCAAGATTTTATAAAAGTACCAGAGATACTTGTTTCCATTTATATGATTCAACAATGTACAATAATTCTGTTTTTGTTTTATTTTACGTAAGAACTAATAATAATGAACTTACTATGTATTTGACTGAATTTATCTCGTGCATAGGTAAGGGTTTGGGAATATAGATTTACGGAAATTGTGTTATCAACTACCTAGTACAACTTACTTCTACTTATGTACAGGTTGATTTAATAAGTAACTCTCCTGCTGCCGGGGAAACAGCCCTTAGTGAGAGTTACTTAGTATGTGTCACGCACATTGTCCTGCGGCCGCTACACGGGTTCGTTATCGACGTCGATAAACTCGTTTAATCCGCTGTCCACCAATCACAGTGAAGTATTTATAGCAACTCACGATAAAGTGACGTTTATCTACGTCGATAATCGATAACCCGGGCTTGACCTACAGGTTTGATAGTTCGTCGAAAACTACAACGTGGAGCTATTGGAGCTTTCCGCTAGAAACTATCATGAAACTTTTGACAGATAATGTATGCAGGTGACAGAAGAAAACCAAAACTTTTTTCGTTTACATAAATTGCAAAACTCATACTAGAGACACGGGAACGTCATTCAAGATTCCACCCTGTATATCGAGCCTAAATTCTTCCCGTTTATATTTTTATAGGACCAAGAGAACGCGCTGGTGAAAGTAGCACAAGTAAATTAATTACACCGCGGGGCATTACAAACATCATTTCAATTAAAAGGACATTCGGATAATCCGCTTACGGAACCCTAGTACAGTCAGCGAAATAAATATGTGTGGCACCCCAGTTCAAACAGTTTGAGCCATGTGTGGAAAATATATGAGTCAAATTAAGTTGTGCAAAGTATTGAACTCTATTATTATTTTTTTGACAGTGACAGCATGAATGTATTATATCTCATTGGTAGTTACTAACCAGACATTGTGAAACAGGGCCTTAGTCTAATGACTTTTTGGAATGATAGGTAACTTCAACTCCGCGTGGTGTAGCGTAAACGTCTACGTAAAAAATAAAACAAATGAATTAATTAAATACGAATATTTCTTAATGCTCTCAGCCCTGAACATTCTGACTTCAAAGTGGTGTGGAGGGTTAACATGTTGAATTATAATTTCATTGTTGCGAAGAACGAAGTCTGAGTTTGACGTGAGTAAATATAGAACGCGTTAGCGTAAGTGAAGAGGGCAGATCCCGCGGTTCGACCCATATACGTTATATTTAGCTATCAGAAAAATATACCCACCCCTTTTTAACTTCAGTGTTAAATAAAAAATATGAAGCTAATATTAAGAGCTTTTAGTTTAAAGTGCGTTTGGCGCAAATATGAAAGCATCAATTTAAATGGTTCGTTTGATTATTTAAGTCAAAAATTTTGAAGCTTTTTTAAAAAAAAATATTAAAAAACATAACTTCAGTCAGACACAACCATTTATCTACACAATAAAGTTCTTTTGTAAGTAAATTTTCTGTCATCTATCCTTGTGAGTTGTGAGTTGTGACCAAACCATCTCAATCTTTTTCAATAATAAATATTATTAGTATCTCAACATTCCCTTTCCTCCTGTGGCCACAACGTAATAATTTTTGTGTATAATGCCTAGATTCCGTACACACTTGCATTTAATCAATGGCGTCGCGTCGCCTGATGTAATCATAATAATGCCGAAATTCACTGTTCTATCAATTATTTACATACATTAATTGCTATTAAAGTGCGGTCTACATCCCTATTAATTATTGAACTATTTGAAACTGCGAACCAATAAATTAGTGATCATAGAGAGATTATTCTAGTTAATTTTACGCCCAAGCGCTCGTAGTTTTATGGATATGTTTATTCAATATTGCATTTGCAACTGAATATACAGTAGGTAATAAACTAATTGAATTTGAAGGTGGTGACTGACTGTACTATGTATATTATATTATCAGTGGCTGTAGTGACAGAGACCGGATTCCCATATTGTATACATACAATACCTACTATTCGTCCTGCACGTTGTATAACTGTAGGTATACATTGAGTAATGAGTACCTATAGTAGAGGGGTATTTTTTCTTATAACAACCTAAGTATATTTAACTAGAAACCTATTCCTATAATGATATGTGTTCTAGATCTGTGCTATAATTCTTATAATGGATGAGGTTTGTGTTAAAAAAGTATCTTAATGCATGTTAAGCAAGATGACTATTAACTGCGTGCATTTAAGTAAAAAGAAATAGAGGTATAAATAAAGAAATATAAACATAAATGACACGTGTCGGATAACATTGATCCCACAGATCCCATTTATCCACATACAGGATTAAGTAAATAGATGGGCACCCTGTACATTAACCGTTATCGCCACCGTTAGTGCCCCATTTATCTTTTCAACCTGTATACAGAGAGGAATTTTATTCAGCACTCTACTCAAACATAATGGGCCTAGCCATCCAAACTTGACACATGCTAACAAGACGCTGTCTAGACACTCATTCGTTACAAATATTACAACATATTTTGGAACCACCTGTATATGTATATTGTAAATATGTATCGATCCCGGAAACAATCAACTTGTCAGATTGTATTGACTCTACATTGTTTACAACAAGCTCTGTAAACACAACACCTCAACACAAACTCAATTAATTTACTTCACTTAAAGTTAAAGTAAAGGTGGCCTCGTTTCTCACATGAGTAAATCTACCTAGGCATGGGCTTTAGCCTTAATAAACGACAATAAATTCAGCCAATTCAAGGCAGCGTTTCATATTTAAGTTCTGATTAATTTGACATTCTCAGGTGTGAAACTGAAGGTGTGCCATATAAATATACGTAAATGGCGCCATTCAAATTTAAGTAACTATTTAAACTGTCAATAAATAACGTGCTTTATTTAAGCTATAAATATTTTTATTCATCTAAAATAACACCAAATAAACTATCATAAATGATATCTATGCGAATGGCGATACGTAAATGTTTAAGGTTTCAGCACTTATAACATAGTCACCTGCATATTATATTCTAAGATCTAACAACACCTATATTATATTATATGGGGATATATTGTTATATATATATATAATTATTATTGGCAAAGCATCGACCTCATTTGGAAAGCTTTATACTCGCGTATGGAGAAACTCAAAGCTCACCACTCAAACCAAAGTCCTCGTATACCAGACTTGCGTCCTAAGTATACTATTGTACGCTTCGGAAACATGGACTACCTATGCTAAACAAGAACGCAAACTTAATGCTTTCCATATGCGTTGCCTAAGATCTATCCTTGGAGTAACGTGGGAGGACAAAGTGACAAATCGGAATGTCCTGGAGAAGACGCGTTGTTGCAGTATAACAGCCATCCTAAAGCAACGTCGTCTCCGCTGGCTCGGTCATGTCCACCGAATGGATTCTGGGAGGTTGCCACGCCAAGTAATGCTGGGACAGATCGCTGATACCAAACGACCAGTGGGAAGACCAGCTCTACGCTTTAAAGACTGCTGCAAGCGTGACATGCATAGTTTCGGATTACAGACAAACAGCTGGGAAACACGCGCCGAAATGAGACCTGAATGGCGCCGCGATATTCAAGCAGGCATGGCGAAGCATGATGAAGACTGGCTTGAAAATCTAAAGCAGAAAAGAATTCGCCGTGCTATGTCTCCTCCGTTGGAATCGCGTTACGTCTGCAACCATTGTGGCAAAAAATGTCGTGCTGCTATTGGACTATACAGCCATCAACGACGGTGCGGCCGTCGTAACTCATAACCCACGAGCGCTGCAACAATCATCTATACAGATGCTGTGGCCAATGATATTATACATATTAGGTACTTGTATGGATTTATATATAGGTTAGGGTCGTAAATAAGTTGTGTTTAATTGCATATCTAAGCTTGTCCTACATTTATATATAATATAAGAGTTGATTATTTTTATTTTCTCACCATAAAGGTAGGCTCGAATAAATCGCGTTAAGGCGATAAGTCCGCCTTTGTGTACATAGACTGTCAACCTGTAATGATCTGCACCTACTTTGTATGTTTCTTTGTGTATGCAATAAAGAGTTTAAATAAATATGTTATTCTTCCTAAATAAATAAATACCGCTAGGTACTATTGCTGTTTATATAAGATGCCATAATCTACTCGATGGGCAGGTAGGTTGCAGATATCACAACGCACACTTCCAACATCCCGCAGGACCGAAAAGCTAATATTTGCTCCGGCCGGGACTCGAATTCTGAGGACTTTTGCCACAAGAATGAGTGTCCCCCCCCGCTACCCCTCCACCGCTTCCACTTCTAACCATAAATAAAGCGAATTCTTGGCCAATATCAAACAATATTATAACTCCACAGATATTCTATGAAAATTCCCTTTGAAAATATTTTACGAAAGATGTCTCGTAATTTGATAGCAAATTAAATTATTTTGGAAAACCTTGAAGGTACTTTCGGTTGGGAATGTATTGGGAAACCAGCGTGGCGACACAATTTCCACAATTCTAACTTCTAACGTATTAGGTAATAAAAGGTATTTCTCTGGGAATTACAGGATAAAAATAAGCCTAGATTCCGAAAACGCTAATTTTAAGACCGGTGAAAGATAGGTTTTATTAGCTGGTAGCTTTAAATTGAATGAAGAATAGAGAGAACTAATTTTTTTTGTTGGCATTAGTTTCTATATGATAATATTCCGCCCTGTATACACAGCGTCATAGCAACGGCCTCTACCGAGAAATAGAGGAGGGTGGGCTGTAATGTAATAGTGATTAGTTATACCTGTTAATTAATTACGGAGCAGCTAGTTTTAATAGACCTTGTACAACAACAACTCAAGGCTGGTTCTCTCCTTAAAGTATGCCGTAATAATACCGGCGTTATGTACGATAATTATATGAATGGAATTCAATTTGGTTGCTTAGATTGTATTTGAATCTGAAGGCTAAATAGGATGTCAGGTATTTGTTTGGTCATAGTAATGAATTATTTTTGTGTCCCACACTCCGTACAGTATCTCCTAAACTCCTAAGAGACCTACGCCCAGCAGTGGACGATTTTGAGTTGATGATGAAATGGGAATTTATTGTACTACTTACTTAACTTAAAGTGACTAGCAAGTCACGAACGCCAAGACAATGACAAGATTATAGAATATGTTATGCGTCACGCGGCCCCGCGAATACTTTAGCTATGTCTTGTCGAGCGCGTCTTGCTCCGTGCAGAGACATGCAGAATACACAGTGTACAACTCACCTGTATAGGGCACCAGCACACGGCGAACACCACGACCACGACCACCACCATCCTTGTGACCTTCTTCCGCCCCCTCCTGCTCTCCGCCGACACCCGCCCCCCCGGCGCGCTCTTCCACAGCCGCGTCAGCATGCACATGTACAGCACGCTGATGAGAGCCAGGGGGACCACGTACGACGACAGGAAAAACGACATCTGGAACCCGAGCCGGCTGTAGCCCTGCTCCTCCAGAAAAACACATGATGAATGGTTCCGGTGGAAGTACGAGTACTCCCGCACCCCGTGGCACACCCCCACTGGTATAGCCGTGGTAAGGATCACAACCCACGTGCACGCGATCGCTAGAAGCGCGTTCCGCTCAGTCCGTATCGACATGGACGCTATAGGATGCACCACCGCCATGAACCTGTCCAAGCTCATCAGAACCAGAGTGTAGACGGACGCGTGAGCTGTCACCACTATGAAGTATTGCACGACTTTGCACCACCAGTCTCCGAACGGCCATCGCGGTAATACGTAGTCTGTTGCAGTGAAAGGGACGCAGAATATGACGAAGAGGAGGTCAGCGACGGCGAGGTTGATGATGAGGAGGTTAGTTGTAGACCTCATCCCGGGGTTTGCAGCCACAACTAGGACCACCAGGGCGTTCCCCACCAGGCCGACGATGCCGATGAAGCCGAAGCAGATAGGGACGACCTTCGAGACGACTTTCTCCAGCAGTTCTCCATTTTCGTATTCAGCCGTGTAGTTGCACTCGGCGATGCTGGCGATCTCCTCGCTGGTGAGGTTCAGGCAGATGCTGTAGAACTCATCGTCGGTGGACTCCATGCTATTTTCTCTCATCGCTGCTGCGGGCGGGGACAGGTCTTATTTGGACATCGTTTGTTGTAGAGGACAGGCGCGGAGAGTTACCTGAAACAACAAGAGGAGGCGTTGAACGAACGGGTGTACTAATTGAATAATGAAGAGTTCACTCTGAATAATGGATAAAATGTCTCTGGAATTTTATCATACATAAATACGTATATTAAAATATAACCTAAGATTTTTTTTTAGGTTTGGCAGTCCCGATGGTGTAAGTAAACCTTAACTGGTAAACACCAGTAGGTAATTTGTTTACTTTTTGACTACCATAAATTAATTTTATATTATAAAAAGCCGTAAGTGAATAAGGCAGGCAAAATATTATGTCCTCGCAATGTTTCCGAGGGAACAAAAGTAGATATTTACTTATGTGAAGTGGCAATTAAAAGCTCCAACATAGAGCTAGATACTGTGTCCAGTTTCCTTGTCTTTGTACATAAAGCACCGACTTCCCGAGTCACTAAGTTTTACCGCAACATAAAACGAAGTCAGCTCCATTTAAGACTTGAGTTAAATAATTTCAGCTCCCACAGAAATAGAGAAGAGGGATTTTTTATTTATTTATTTATTTTCTATGGATAAACAACAGTAATAGACTATAAGTAACTTAAATTTAACATAACAACTATTTTAAGCCTATCACCTTAAAAGTTTATCACTAAAACATTTATTTATATTAAAAACTATTTTTAACTTTTGATTGAACTAGCTTTATTTCTGCCATATCAGTAGTATGACCGTTGTGCTAGTAGGTATCAGTCAAGTCATGAAAACTTTTGTCTCGTTTTATAATAAGGGCGTGAATGTTTGGTTCAAGACATCATAGTGCATCTTAGCTAACATAGCATTAGTAAATAGAGGGTTTTTGTCACATGGCGTCTAAACTTTATTTGGCCGACGGAGCTCGAAAAATATGTTTTTAAATACATTTAATTTTAGATTATAATTAAAACACAATACAAAGTGTTATACTGTATGACACATACACCTATGCCTACATGCATTATGAATGGACACATTATGAATGGAAATTTATTTAAACGAGGATGAATGGTTTGAGCTGTCTGTTCAAAAGTTGATTCACAAATATTTCAATCGCCTCAACAAGTACTTACAGTATCACAATAACACTGAACAGCTCTCATTCCATTACGCTAAACTGTTTATATTAAACATTTTCAATTACACCAGCGCTTATATACTGAATGTGCCTATAACTACCTTAGTCTAAGATTGACAACGTACGGACGGACGATGGAGTGTCAGTGCAAAAGGAACGTCTCGACAAATAACACCCCAATTGTACCACTGAGCTCTTATTTTGAATTAGTTCGTGTAGAAGAATAAAATTGTGACTTTATTCATTGGTAGGTAAGTACATTAGTTGTTATTTTGTTGAACTTAGAACGGTTTGACAGTAAACAAAATGCGCACAGTTTTTTGTTTCGTTTTTGTATGTGTCTTCTTGACCGTATGTTAAAAATCTACGTAACCATCGCTTAACTAAATGTGTATGACTGTAGTTATTTAGATTAAATTAGACACCGGTGATTTATTATGTTATTAGTAGACGAAAATACACAGTTAAGTGTTTGCAATTTATTACTAGGTACTGTTTATTAAATAGTGTTGAGACATTAACTATTCGCTAATCGGAAAAGAGCTGAAATGGTACTATTATTGAATAGTCATCTTCACGTTTTAACTGGACAATTAAGGAAGTGAAAAACGGAACCGACTTTAAAGGATCATCAAGCATGTCCATTGTCCATAGAACAACGCGGACTCGGTGACCATTCTTTCTCAATGAGCATGTCATACAGACGGACAAACAGAAAAGAAAATAGGCTAGGAATGCTAACGTTTTTTAAGTATTTTTTGGTACGGAACCCAATAATTTGAAAGTATCAACATTCAGCTGCAACTGGATTGCTGCCAGAGTGGCCGAGGCTCGCGACCCAGGACTACTTTGAAAGCTATTTTTCGGTAGAAATGGTAAACTTAGAAAGATATCATATTCTTAGTAGGCATCTTAATTTGTCCAAACACTTTGCAAATCTATGAGAACGTGTGAAGGGTCTTTAGAATAATTAAGTTAAACAAATTATTATTAGAAAGATAGAAACAACATATTATTATAAAATGTTAAATAGGTCATAATTACGTAGGTGGTCTGAAAAGTTTCCGACCTCAACGTGAAGATGGCAACACACATCAATGGACAACATTTCAAAAAACTAAAGCTGCTATAAATCGAAAACCATTTCGAGATTTAGCTCTCAAGGCCAAAAAAAAAATGTTTTTGTATTTTTTGAATGTATCATTTTCGAGAAAATCATAATATAGTAAAAAAGTGCTGATGACGTCATGCATCAGGTGCGATGCATTTTGATGATCAAAGCCTATAGATTTAAAAACAAAGTAACTGTCACTTTCATTTTTGATTGACGTTGACGTTTTATCGAGTCGTTGTTGTTTATTTGGGTCATTTTCATAAAATCAATGTTCTGACACTTTCTGACTATTTTTTAAATTTATCATATAAAATGGTTAGTACTTATTAAGAGATGACCTCTATTTAATGTGTCCCAGAGCATGCCACCGCCTACACAGCTGAAAAAATGCTTCTGCTTATTTTTTTACATGATAAGTACCTACTTTGTATCATCAGAAATATCAATGTCATTTGAAAATGACCCATTTGTTGGTTGGCATGTAAACAAAGTTTAAATGTCACTTGTCAGTGTCATTTATGTTTTTTTTCGAGACTAAGGCAATAGACAAAAATAAAAATTGAGCCTTATATGTGATGTCACTTCCGGTTTTAAAATAATTAACTTTAAAGTTAAAAATAACATGCAAAAATTAATGTATATACAAAATAAAAAAAATACGGGTCCTCTAATTTTTTATAACATTTCCGAATAGCTAATAAAAATATAGGGTAAAGAAAATGAAATGTTGTCCATTAAAGTCAGGGAATGTAACTGTGCATCTTTTGACAGCAACACTTCAAAGTTTCAGCCATTTTTGACGCGTGGTTTTTATTTTACAGTCGTTTGAGTGAGTCAATGTGAGCATTTCTGTGAATATTGAAAAAATCGAGTATCGAGCTGTCTTAAAATATTGGTTTTTGAAAGGGAATACCCCTACGCAAATCAAATATGAGTTAGATTCTGTGTACGGGGACTCTTCACCGTCATTTACCACTGTAAAATTTTGGGCAGCCAAATTTAAACGTGGCCGTAAGAGCTTCGGAGATGATGAACGTTCGGGACGTCCAAAAACTGTAACTACTGACGATAACATCGCTAAAGTTCTCCAAATGGTGTTAGACGACCGCCGAATTAAAGTGAGAGAGATAGCAGAGGCAATGAAAATGACCAGAAAACGTGTTTATCACATATTAAATCAAGATTTAGGCATGAGAAGGCTGTCCGCGCGTTGGCTGCCGCGTTTGCTAACGTCAGACCAACGACGTGTTCGAATAAACATTTCCAATGCTCTGTTGGCGCAGTTTAGGCGCAATAAATCCGTGTTTTGGCGCCGCCTAATTACTGTTTTACAGGCTATGTAGAAGAATAAAAATAAATTTAAAAAAAAAAAAATCTTGTATCTATGTTAGATCGCAAACTTTTCAGACCACCCACGTATAATGAGTTAATGACCGATGAGATTTCAGTTTACGAACTTAAATATTCCATAACCAAAGTACAGAATAGTTAATTACGTAATATAACAACACCACTGTGCTGGTATTGCAATTTAATATAAATTATTCTACTTTTTCGATAACAAAACATTAACTAGGTATAAAAATACTGACCACGTCTATGAATACGAGTTTCAGTTTCAGCGTCTTGTAAACGACACTTATTCGTGCAGTTTGCATTTTGTTACGATCGTGTTACGGCGACGGGAGAACTTTCCAGTTTTCTCCAAATGGGGTTAGCCGTTAGACAAATTGCCTTGTAGCTCTGAACTCAAGATCATTCTATGAAGGAATTGGGTTCCATTGGCGGTACTAAAACCTTCTTGTTGAATAGAAACTTTTTATTCCATTGGGGCTATAATTTGTATGAAATGGCTGGGACCATGCTAGGTTTCATGGCATCAGAGTTTATAATGGAAGGACTAAAGTGATTCATAAATAGATCCTAAAAGAATATTTTGTACTGTAAACAGCTACAACATTGCCTATTGCACTTACAACATTATCTACAATGATATTTAAACAAATAGTAATCTTTAAATTTATCACGGTGGATTTTTACATAAGTAAACACGATTAGTTATGAAACCACAAAAAAAAAAACTTTTCAAACTGTAATATAGGTCAGAAAAACAGCAAAAGTTTCGCTACAGAACATTTTGTAAAAACACAACAATCTAATCTTCTAATAACAATACATCACCATTAATCCATCAGTCTTTGCGAGTTCAAAAAAATACCAAACGTTGTTTGTTTTCATTGCGGAAACATTATGATAAATCTGTCAGTTACTGAATATAAATCAAGTCATTTATTTCAATTCAAAAACGTATTGTAAATTATTAGTATCCATTGAAGTGGGGCAGAGTGAAAAGGTTTTCTGAATATATTAAAAGTATGAAAATTTTGATTGCACGTAACATAAAGTTGCCTAATTTATTCTCTACCATTTTATCTAAAGGGAGAAAATTTGCACATGCTGTTACGATTATACAGTGTAATATGGGCCTGGCAATGGTGGTCAATAGCCATCGTTCAGTCACAACCTGAGAAAAACTATAGGTATCTGTGCCTCTAGTACGGGCTTTGAAATTTACGAAAACGAAAAATGCTTACGTTTTCTTCTGTCACCTGCACACATTATCTGTCAAAAGTTTCATGATAGTTTCCGCTAGAGGCGATGTAAAATGTTGTTTTCGAGAAAACGTAAACTTACATAGTTTTTGACAAACTATCAAACCTGTACTGGACGTACTGTATATTTAAGTTTTAAACAAATATCTATTGTAATCAAATCGAATCCTTCTGCGGTGTAGAGTGTACCACGCGCTGCACCGGCGTGCTCTCAACAAGCCACTAATCAAAGCTAAATCTCTCAAACAGTACATTAGGACACCAATCTGGAACAATTTCAACGCAATCACACGGCAATCAGTGTAAGCGGTTAGTTTAACAGTATTAATGTGATTTTGATCTATCCAGACATGAGGACACAGCGTGCAGTGTGTTCAGAATCAGTGTTTAATCATGAAAGCGACGGAATTAGGGTTTAAATATACCCGTAAATGACATGCTCCAGATAAATTGTACCATTCGACACTGAAAAGCCAAAAATGACTCTGAATCAGAAAATTTTTCAATTTCAGCAAGGTTTTTTTTATTTTTCACCTACCTACCTAGGTTTATAAATTAACTTAGACAAAATATTTAAAAGACATTTTTACATTCCAGCGTCGATAAAGAATACTAGTCAAACTTAAACGTTTGGGAGTATACAGCTCTATACATAATATAGTAAATGTGTAGGTAATCTATAACAAACATACCTATTTGTGTTGCTAGAACAGCTGGCTGTATCAAACTCCACTACAACAGCTGGCTGTACCAAACTCCACTACTACAGCTTCATACTGTACCAACCTCATTATTCTGTGGTGATATCGGGTTGTTAATTAATTATGAAACTATCATTGGCATGTTGTGTTATAGTAATGAGTTTGTTGCAAATTAAATGTCATAGTTGAAATAAAATTTTCAGTACACGTGTAGTGGATTTGAGATAGGTAGGTAGATTAAAATTTGTGATTCACAACAAGTTTGTTAGTTACTCTAACCAACGTTCGTGATATGGTTAAAAGTAACGCAAAAATAAAGTACCTAGGTATTTAGTACTTTTCTCTGTCGGCAATGAAACTAGGGACTCATGACTGTAAACACTCCAAGTAAGGGCTTATAATTATATCTTGTATCTTCTTATATCTTGCTGTTTTGTCATCAGGGTTTAAAAATTGAGAGTGTGTACTGAAAAATTGTTAACTCACTTGACAACCGTTTTGAAACAGCACAATCCCCAAAGAAATTTCCCCATGATGTTTTCCTTCACGTGGTACAATTGTACTCAAATTTCATAATTTATTGTACATGCTGGATTTGAAACAAATGCCTTCACCAATGAGAGAACGATCCATCAGTTACGCTACCACAATAAAATATGTAGAATTATTTATAATATTACGTTATTGGGCATCGGATAGGATACCTATCTACAAAAAATGATTGAAATTTATATTATTTCTATAAATATAAAATTTAAATTATTTGATATTCAGGTATACGCGTTCCGTTTCATTTACTGAAAACGTTCGCGGAATGGGAATTACCATGCATTCTTTAAACTCATGTTTTTATGAAATATTTCCGACTGAGTCGAGGCTCGCGTGTTCGATGCACGAATCATTCGATTCAGGATTTGTAAATTCCGATTATTTGTGGAGTGTTCTCGGTCCGTTCGCATGGTGGATACGGCTCACTGTATCTGCTCCAATATTTGCCAATGCATTTTTTATTTGAGTGCAGGCTCAAGTTGCTACAGTTGATAGAGTAAAATTCAGTTTTTTTTGTAACAGGATAGAAAAAATATTTACAGTGGTTAATATAGGTATCATGCTTAAACGTTACTTATATTTAATGTAAAACGGTTTCGTTGATAAAGAAAAAAGGTTGCGTCAAAACGAACCATGTCTCACAAAAAACAAGTTTCAATCATAGTTGAATTTGGCATGAAATACCTATATAAAATTTGGATAATCTCATTAACATCTCAGTATAAAAACTGCCATTTTCAATACGGCTTTTCCTACCATTTTTCTCGAGAAATATTATTTCCTCTGGTAAAGAATACGTATATTGACGCGGCGTTTGCAAAGTTCATTCATCTATCAGTGTTTATTTTTCTCGAGCGACCCGCGATCGATCACGGTGACATGGCGACCACTCGGGCCCTTTTTCTCTGATCACCCTGTATAATCACGTAAGAAATTTAATTTAAGCTATGATGGTTAAAGCTTCATGATTTCATAATTTGGAATGGATATTTTTTTTTTCGATGTATTTATATTTTAACCTTTGCCTTTCTGAAAGTTTAAAAAATATGTTTGAACTGTCAGTTTAAAACTATGTAATGTGTGTAAAACGTAACTGAGACATGACATTTTTTAATTTAAAATAAGGATTAACACTGGTTGCATGTCAGGAATCATTTTTAATGTCCTAATGATCCGATTTTTTAAAATAACAAATGAAATCGTGACGCCATCAAATAGGAATCCCCCGGGAGTTAAGTGAAAGTTTCAGAATTTTGCGGTTCTTCCATAAATCAGAATTTCATCTTTGTGTGCCTCCATGTGTTTTATCAGGGCACAACAAACTTTCCTAAAACTACGTCCACATTTCATGCCTAGGGGCCTTTTTATGTAAACATTGGTAAAAAGACGAATATCTCATTTCTACTTACATACATAATGTTTATTTTTTATTTCAGATCATACATAACATTACAGGCTAGAGACCTATGGCGCGCGAATTGAGAACCTCCTCCTTTTTTGAAGTCGGTTAAAAAACAATAATACTACACTATTTTTTTTAAAGATTTATTACTTTTAACTTTTAGCATAAAAAACCGTTGCTGCTTTAATAACAGTTTCTAGTTACGCAAAAGAGAGAGAGAGTCTATCACAAAAGTGATAATAATGTTCCCAGAACGGCACAAAAGGCGGATGTTCGTTGGCCGAGTATTTCGGACACACGATCGTCAAGTATTTTTATTGAACATCGATACGTATTGTGATATTTTTATTCTAGGTCATTCTAGCGATATAATATCCGTTCGTCGAAACTGCTGTCAGTCCAATATTGATGAAAGTGCACGAAGATGCATCAATAGTATCCCAACATTCATAGGTATACATAGGTACCTTTTGTGTATTGTGGGGTTTGTGAGTATGCATGTATACAGGGTGTTGAAAAAGTGTTAAGAGTAAGCCAAAATGTATATTTATAAGCTTGCCATTCTATTAAACAAGTTTGTTTGCAGGACCTTTGAAATACTCCAAAAATATTCGTCTCTATAGGTTAATTTTGTATTTCATTTTTCTACTTTCAGGATTTGCATTTTTGCAACACCCTGTCTATATTATGAGTGTGTGTGTCTCTACCTACTCGCATGAACTTCTTCAAAGTGTGCGCCACTCATTCGTGGAATGTAAGTAAACACGGGACCCGACATATTAAACAGCGCGTTGAGTGCAGTCTCAAATTACTTTCAAAGTACTTTGCGGAGTAAAAATACACGTTACTTCTTCGTAATTATGTATGATGCTACATATTTGAGCGGCTAGTCTATTTTAGAAGACGGATGGCGCAATGGTTAGTGACTCTGACTGCTGTGGCGAGGGTGCTGGGTTCGATCCCCGGCGATCAGTAGCCAAGAGTATGTGTGTGTGTGTTTTTTTTAAATTTTAATATCGGCCTGTAGATGGTGAATCTCTACGTTGCATCGTTGTAGGTTACGTTAGTAAATTTTAAATAATCCTGTAACATAGGCGTCGGTCCGAGTTTTGTTGTGTCAATTTTGTAACAAATAAATATAGGTATTTCAAAGTCAAAGTCAAATGTTTTTATTCATAGTATAAATATAAAATTTTCGGATGAACGTCAATTTTTACAAACTACTCTCCGTTCGGATAAGGGGCTCTTGCAGATACGAAAGTGTCACTTTGCATTAAAATTGATCGAATCAAAATTATAATACCAAACCCGGATCCATTTCATTCAGCTTGATTTATACTGGTAAAATTGTAAACAAATGTTTCAAAAAATTGTTAGGAAAAATGAGATTACATCATATTCAGTTTTTCCAATGATTTATTACCTGCTTGTTTTGCCACGGATATAAAATTAAGAAGAAGATTAAACCCGCGAGCTACACTTCTGTTTAGAAGTGGAGTAAAAATCAAGTAAATAATATAAGTACTAACTTAGGTACCTATATACTTCTCTTGTTTTAATAGATTCAATCAAATCTGTTAACAAAACAAGCTATCATTATCCTAAAAATTGTAGATGTGGGCGAAATGTAGGCGAGCTGAAAAACACAAATATTATTTACTATCTGTTTCCGCGAGCTTCACTTCGCCTTAAAAAGTTTTCCCGTGGGAATTGGAATAAAATGTAGCCTATGTTCTTTCCCAGGGTCTAGACCGTATGTATACCAAATTTCATTCAAATCCGTTCTGTAGTTTTGGCGTGAAAGAGTAACAGACAGGCAGACAGACAGACAGACAGACAGTCACAGATACTTTCGCATTTATAATATTAGTTAGGATTAGGATAATATTTGTTAAGATTCAATAAATTCACGGCGGCTGTATTTTACTCTCGCGAGAAATTAAAAACTTCTATCCACTAGGTAAGTTGCTATATCACTGGAACTTTTTCATTGCTCGTGAGTGTATAATGTATTTCAGTTCATCGAACTGTGCTTTATACACGTGTTAACCACTGTAACACAAGAATGGCGAGGAAAGATACGATACTTGAATTGAGTTTTATTTAAAGAAGAAAAAGGCCTCTTTCTGCGAAATTCCGCTCATAAAATATTTTTATTCTACATCTACAGCGTTCTACTAATCTTTTTTGCGCAAACTTTTGGTCTGAAACTTTGTTATTACTCGCAGTATGAGATACTTTTTTGCACTGAAAGCTGAAATCGGACCCTGAAGCGTCTTAGGTCAGGCTTCTTCGATTTATGGGGCTAAGCAGTTTTCCCGGCTTTTTAGTACACTCACGGGCAATGTAAAAGTTCCAATGAGTAAACCACCAAATTGTTCCTAAACGGAAAAGGCTAGCTTAATGACGCCTTCTGCAACATTCAAGTACATTTTACAGCGCATCAGGATATTACCAACTAAAAACGGTAATATTTTGTAAAAAAAAAAATTGCTGAAAAATTGGAGTCGTGTGGTGTAGGTATTTTGTAAATGGAACTTTTTCATTGCCCGTCAGTGTATATGCTTGTGATTTCGGGCTTGCAGATTATTTTTTTTTTGCGTGACTAAGTATTATCTTATTGTAACTCAGCTATCATAATATGCATGTACATGCATATTATGATGTGTACGTACGTACGTCTGATGTGTATAGCTAAAACACTCAAAGTAAAGACATTATATATTATAAAATTTCAACACGTTTCCGTGTTTACTTGGAAATATATCCTTTTCAGTTTAAGAGAAATTTTGTTCAATGTTACCTGGAACTTTTTCATTGCTATTGTATTGCTTATTATATTGGTTATCATAATATATCATGTATATTATATTCATATTATCATTATAGTGAACTTATTCTTTGAAATTATGTTTACTTTTTTTCATATTATAAAGCTACCTATTTTTTATCGCAGACTTTTGGTATTGTGAAATCCTGAAAAATATAAAAAACAGCGATTAGCACATTTTATTTATCCGGAGCTTCGTTTCCGCTCGTTTCGTACAAATTTAATTTGAGTGATGGAACATTCTGATTTCATTTAGCTTTGTTTCAATTTTATCGGTTCACTGAATATTTCAAGATATTCGACGCTTTTATATTTTTTATTTAAAAAAAAACAGCAACGGTTTAGGGTAATACAATTGATATTTTTCTTATGAAAAGATCCTTTTCTGACTCAAAAATTTCGAATTACAAGCTTAAGTATTATAAGCTTTTTCAAAATGAACGGTAATTCGTATTTCAAAACCACGCGACACCATTGCATATAGTTTACGTAGAATCTCTCTTACCCGCTTCTGACGGCAGAGATGCGGGTTCGAATCCCGGCACTGACATGTAGGTACCAATGAGTTCTTTGAATTTAAGTAACCATCGCTCTTACGGTGAAAGAAAGTATCGAGGGGAAACCTGAATATCTAGATTTATCACATCTAGATATGTAAACCCACCAACCCGCAGTGGACCAGTGTGGTGGGAAATGATCCAAGCTTAGGAAGGCAGTTTAGACTTTGAGGATATGCACAAAGGTTCCACTCGAGAGAGCCAGGTGCAGGTAATTACACCCCCACATAGATTATGATAAAATAGAATAGAGTCTCTCTTACCTCATAGATATTTTACTTTTCCAAAATTACAGTTTTCATTTCTGAAAACAAAATAACATCAGTCCGGCAAACACCACTGCAAGCCTGACCTGCACTTAAACTTTTTTTCATTTAACCTGATCTAAAGTCCCCGAGGTGCGGTCGCCACCGCAATGTCATCAAATTGGGCCCTGAGCTCACCTAAACGTATCTTTGTCTCCGAGTTACTGAACTGAAAAATGGAAAAAAGGAATATGTGCGGATTAAATACTTTTGTCTGGCTTTCTGTTTGAGTAAACGGCGTGTGGTTTCTTTAATTTTGTGATAAAATTGAATTTAATGTGAAATTTTGGATTTGTGTTGAAGTGTGTAGCTATATGACTTGTAGTTTCATGGAGTAATGAAAATTATTTTCAGCTCTAAATAATGGTGGCTTGAATTTAGTAGGCACCTATATTGATTTAAGGGTCAAAGTTAGGGACGTTATAGACAATTTTCGAGTTTACCTTAATTTGCTTAAAATATATTTTAAAAAAAACACGCACTCAAGCCTTGTACTAATGTACTCCCTTGCGGGGTAGGCAGAGGTGCATTGCTGCACCCACTTTTCGCCAGAGTGCATGTTATTTTAGTCCCAATGTAATAGGGGGCGGGCCTATTGCCATTTTACGGGCACATCCAAGACCCGAGAACAAATATCTGTGTTGAAACAAATATCTGCCCCAGCCGGGAATCGAACCCGGGACCATCGGCTCAGTAGTCAGGGTCACTAACCACTACGCCATTCGGTCGTCTTAAAATAATAAATAAAAATTTAAAATATATAATTGGAAACGAATTGATTGTTATTACAGAATTACTGTAGTACCTACACTCACGGGCAATGAAAAGGTTCCACTGAGAAAAGCACGCTTATGACGCCTTCTGCAGTATTGAAGTACATTTAACAGAGCATCAGGATATAATCAAACTGAAAATGGTAATATTATGTTCAAATTTAAAATTAAATGTTTGAAAAATTCGGGGTTGTTTGGTGTCGGCATTTTGTGAGTGGAACGATTTCATTGCCCGTGAGTGTATTATCAGCATTTCAATAATGCGCCTAAATTGTTACAATCCTTTAATGGCGGTAGACACGTTAAATACTAACGTTAGAAAGGTAGAGGGGTTAAATGTGTGGTTGAATATACTATATATATATATATACATATGTTTCGTACCCAAGAGCGAAACTAGATTGAAACTACTGCCAGCGGTAATGAATATCTCTAATATCTGAATAGGCCTTAAAATTGTACCAGTCACAGCCGGTTTCACAACTGAGAACGTCAATTTAACCTGAACGTGGCTAAGTCAAGCTGTACTGCGATTGGCCGAATCGCCATTGTGCAGGACTTGAGTTTATGCTTCGGTAGAGAATCAAATGAGAAACTGGGCCACTACCACAAGGCGCACTGCTGTAAAGGTATTAAACGTTATCAACTCGTTCGGCTTACAGAGCCAGTTGCTATATGTGTGTGTGTGTGTGTGTTGTATTGTGGCCGCGTCACACCGAGCGGACTTGTCAATTACAGAATCAATCAGCCCCGGCCGCCGCGGTGCTTCATTCAATTAGGCAAATGGAGTGCGGTGTGTTCCCGTCCTTACTGCTTACTGCGGCCGTGTGTCTTCAACCTTAGGGTGCTTACATAATGAATCGGGTTCCCTGTATCTACCCGTACCAGTAACCTGATTAGGCTCCTTTTTGATCCCCAACACAATACAACTTTTGCCACAAGTCGTATATTCTACAAATTTAAGCAACCACAGACTTTTAGTTCACCTAAAATACTTTTTCATCACCCAGACCATCCACCAATCGTTGCCCGCATCGGGTATAAGGGTGCTTACATAAAGAATCGGGTTCCCTGTGTCTACCCGTACCGGTAATCTGATTAGGTATGCGAACTGAGAGATTTAAAACCGGGAAATGCTCTAGCGCACTCGCGGAAAGATAAACAGCAGGTTACCGGTACGGGTAGATATAGGGAACCATACACAGTTTCTCTATGTAAGCACCCTTTTACCCGATGCGGGCAACTATTGGTGGATGGTCTGGGTGGAATGATAAAAAGGTACTTTAGGTTAACTAAAAGTCAGTGGTTGTTTAAATTTGTAGAATAAAGAGCGTGTGCCAAAAGTTGTATTGTAAAAGGGGATCATAAAACTCGTTCAGACCCCTTTCGGCGACTAAGGAGCCTCATGATAAGAGTGCAAACATAATTTGGTGGATAAATTTTAAAATAAAAAAAAACTGTATTACAGCCGTTACTGTCAGACTAGCTAAAAAGAGTATCTTTATAGAACTTACTTCACGCCAAAAAGGCCTATCGTATTGTCTTCATTCGGATACACATATACCTGAATCCACCAAGAACCTTTATCCATCCATTTGCTCTAGAGAGCCTTGACACGGCTAGCTGCTGGATAATCTAGATATAGAGCTGAATCCTCAGGAGACCTCGCGGCCTCCAGACAGGCTCCAAAGAATCAATCGTACCAATACCACATTGTTTATTAATACATAAATACATGCTCACGACTGTAATTCCCGAAGGGGTAGTCAGAGGTGACACGCTAGCAAGTCATCCGCTTTACGCTGTACATTAAATTTGTACTCACGTGATAGGTTTTGCGGGCCGTATCGCCGTTTTTTATGAATTTACTTAATAGGTAATGCAAAGAAATATCATAATATTTATTATATTCAGTGGCGTTAATATTCTAAATTCTGAGCAGTTTTAGTTTCCAGTTGCCTGGATAAAAGTTAACTGTGTGATGAAGATCATTCTTTTACTACTCGTACAAATTTTACTAACCCTCGTCGTGCAGACTTTATAGATTCGTGCCAGTTCGATCGCTGACTATGGATTATTCGAGCGCTTATCAGCTCTGTTACGGAAAAATATGAGCTTACTTATCTACGTGTATAATTATGCTATGAAAAATAAAGTAAGATATCGTCAGCGCGATTTATTATATCTCACTGATGTACAAACTTTAGCTCCAATTTCTCCATAGTCGGTTATCAAACCGACCAGAGATTGGTTATCAATAAAATTGTACTACGTCATCTCCATATAAAATCCTTGATAGATGTGTCAAAAGTCGACCACTAATACCTGGTTATGCTCTAACCGACTATGGAGAAATTGGCACTTATCCTGACATTGTGAAACAGTCGGTAACTATGTATATTAATTTAATGTGTCTGTTATCTAGCGTAGAAATCTAACTTTTATAGCGTTAGAACCTTCCGCAATGAGCATTTAACTATTTTGAATTCACAATATACACAGTTTTGAGTAAGGAAAGTTTAGATTACTGAAATAATACGGCCTCGACCGCGGTGGCCACAGTTATTATGTGAAATGGCGCACGCTGGCTCATTTGAGACTAAAACCTTTAGTTAAACTGTATTAGTTGAAATGGCTGAAATTTGTAACCATTAAGAATATAGTAGGAGCTTGCGTTGAATGAAATATATTGAATTCATGATAATTATTGTGTACACTGGTTTTATTCTGTTTACGTAACAATGCAGTTTTCAAGTTTTTAAACGAAATGTTTTGTCATTAATGTTAATATTTAATTAATATACTTACTCATGATGACATTAGTTCGTTTTTAGGATTCCGTACCGCAATGAATTTTTTTTTCAGATATAATACATAATAATATTATGATGAAATTAAAGGGTAAGTAATACGAGGTATAAAAACGAATGGTATAACATTCACAAGGTATACGCCCATATGGTATAAATTTATTAAGTATAACGATCACTGTGCATAACAAACGAAAGGCATAATTACTAAATACATAATTTCGTAAAGAATAACGTTCAAAAAGTATAATTTCAATTGATATAACGATTAAAATGCATAACGTTTATAACATATATTCTACAACGGATATAATTATCATAATGTATAATGCACAAAAAGTATAAAAGATTGTCGTATCGTATTTTCATTATTATTGACGTTATGTGTGGGGAACGCTCCGCTCCGCTTCGCTGCGCTCCGCTTTGGTTTCGACGAACATGTGCACCTAACACGCTCCTCCTCGCTTTGCTCGTCGTCGCACCTATCTTTAGGTTTTGGTACTAGGGGTTTTGACATTATTATTATTATTGGCGCTATGTGGGGAGACGCTCCGCTCCGCTTCGCTGCGCTCCGCTTTGGTTTCGACGAACATGTGCACCTAACACGCTCCTCCTCGCTTTGCTCGTCGTCGCACCTATCTTTAGGTTTTGGTACTAGGGGTTTTGACATTATTATTATTATTGGCGCTATGTGGGGAGACGCTCCGCTCCGCTTCGCTGCGCTCCGCTTTGGTTTCGACGAACATGTGCACCTAACACGCTCCTCCTCGCTTTGCTCGTCGTCGCACCTATCTTTAGGTTTTGGTACTAGGGGTTTTGACATTATTATTATTATTGGCGCTATGTGGGGAGACGCTCCGCTCCGCTTCGCTGCGCTCCGCTTTGGTTTCGACGAACATGTGCACCTAACACGCTCCTCCTCGCTTTGCTCGTCGTCGCACCTATCTTTAGGTTTTGGTACTAGGGGTTTTGACATTATTATTATTATTGGCGCTATGTGGGGAGACGCTCCGCTCCGCTTCGCTGCGCTCCGCTTTGGTTTCGACGAACATGTGCACCTAACACGCTCCTCCTCGCTTTGCTCGTCGTCGCACCTATCTTTAGGTTTTGGTGCTACGGGGTTTGACGGTGTTGGGTAATTAAACACAGATTATGAACTTTATACTAAATGATAGTATATATTTTAATCGATATACGTAATGTATGTTATACGAATTGATATTAGTCCTCGTAAGTATTATATATTTTGATTTTATATAAAATGTACGTTATACCAATTGAATCTTATACCTTATGAAAATATAGATTTTGTTGTTATACGTAACGTTCATTATATGTTGTGAACGTTATTAATGTGAAATTATACATTTCGTTTTTATACGTCGCAATACGCACCCGAAATTAAAAGGAAAATTACTTATCTCAGGTAAGTAGACTTGTACGGAACCCTCAGTGGCCGGTTTTTAGGGTTCCGTAGCCAAAATGGCAAAAACGGAACCCTTATAGTTTCGTCATGTCCGTCTGTCCGTCTGTCCGTCTGTCACAGCCGATTTACTCGGAAACTATAAATACTACAGTGATGAAATTTGATGGGAATATGTGTTGTATGAACCGCTACAAAAATATGACACTAAATAGTAAAAAAAAGAATTGGGGGTGGGGCCCCCCATACATGTAACTGAGGGATGAATTTTTTTTTTTCGATGTACATACCCGTGTGGGGTATCAATGGAAAGGTCTTTTAAAATGATATAAAGTTTTCTAAAAAACATTTTTCTTAAAGTGAACGGTTTTTGAGATATCAGCTCTCAAAGTCGTAAAAAGTATGTCCCCCCCCCTCTATTTTTATAACTACGGGGTATAAAATTCTAAAAAAAATAGAGGTGATGCATGCTAATTAACTCTTTCAACGATTTTTGGTTTGATCAAAGTATCTCTTATAGTTTTTGAGATAGGTTGATTTAACTGTAATTTTGCTGCTACGGAACCCTTTGTGCGCGAGCCCGACTCGCACTTGGCCGGTTTTTATTACATCGACCATCGGCCGCGGCACGGGTATGTTATCGACGCCGATAAACTTGTTCTCCAATCACAGTGCCATGTTTATGGCGAATCGCGATAAAGTGACTCTTGTCTACGTCAATAACAAAGTTAGCGCTGAAATTATAAAATGGATAGCACAGGAACAACCCGTTGGGGATTTCCATCAAGAACAGTTTAAACATTCGCTAAATGCCTGCGACCGCAGTCTAAATGTATTAATAGTTGTTTTGACTCTGAACAGTTACGAGTTTGAATGAGCAAGTTTATTCAACCAATAGCTAGCCGCGACCAAAAGTGTCGTTGTCGTTGTCGACAGTTGACAAATTCAATCCTAATGGCTCCCGCTTGGTCGGGGCTCTTGGGTTACACTCGTTTCGTACCTCATTGGTTATAAACCACTGTTTAACTGTTAGTGGCAAGGTTAAAATCTGTATTTCTAATAATATCGATTTTAGAGGTGCCAATGCCCACTTGATTGTTTAGTTCACTTTTTTTACAATCATAGTCTTGGTACTCACTTGCGAAGTATACGTGTATATTTTACAAAACATGAGCCCAAAAATTCGCTGGCCACGCATAAAAAATACACATGAATAAATATTCTTTTAATTTAATAGTATCTTGGAGCGATTGTTTGTGATTATACACTCACACTGGACCGTGTTTAGTGTACAGTTACGCTGACAACTCGTTCAGCGGCCATTTTGTGCGCGAGAGCACTTGTGAGCGCGACTGTTTCTGCCTTTGTCTCGCAAAACGCTGAAGTAGGGAGCCGGGAGTTCACTCTAGCTTATCAATAAAAAAAAGAACGACAGCTGTCATACAACCGGTATTGTTTAATAAGACTACATAAATAAATAAATATGTGGGGACATCTCACACACGGCCATCCAACCCCAAGCTAGGTAGAACCTGTGTTATGGGTGTCGGACAGCTGTTATATCTACACAATTGCATAGATAGATACATATTAATATATAAACGACAACCAGACACAAGGCAAACATAAATGCTCATCACACAAAATGTTTACCCTGGGCGGGATTCGAACCTGCGGCCCTCAGCTTCGGAAGCAGCTTCACTACCACCTTAGCTACGGTGCCGTAAGATAGAGTCGAGGTTGGCATAGCTACGCTCCAAAACTAGGTTTTCGTTAGCGAAAGGAACCGTTCTGAAGCAGTACAGGGCCTCAAGTCTGCTAAGGAATGGCGGCCCAATGCTGTGTCGTCTGAATAGTTCCCCGACTTTAGGTATCCGTTTTCTCTTGGTTAGTGAGTCCCAGTAGTGCAATATGAAACACTTAACACTTATTACTTTTTATTAACGTTAGTTCTTTAAAAAAAGATGCAATAAATATTTCCTAAAACGCAGATAATTAATACCTACGGTGCGAAACCCATGCTGCCGACACACAACTGTGCCGCCATTCCTTAGCAGACTTGGGGCCCTGAAATGTTTCACAATCCCGGATAAACTACTTCAAAACAACCATCAAACATCAACTCGGTATGTCCCTTGATAGAAATGAAGTACTTAAAGTAGAGAATATAATTATTTCCTCTAACATGATAGTTAACAAAATTATTATGTAAATAATTATATTACTGAATGACCACGTAGGTATAATGTATTTTTTACTTCTTACTTGTCGTAGATTTTGAGCAATCTTGTAGTGTCTTTTTATTTGAATTAATTTAAAACCTAAGTTATAAAATAGAACATAATGACAAATGAAATACTTACAAGGAAAAATGATTGATTTCATAATTAAACCATTTATTTTGGCCGTTGTTTATTTGTTTAATAGTAATAATAGTATTTTAATTAAAAAGACACACAAAGATTGTTTACCTTTTTCGCCAAATAAGAATGAATACAGTAGGTATAAATATATTTATGGATTTTGACATGCTTAGGTATATTATTTAAACGTGTAAAGAATTAATTGTACCGACTAACTAGGGATCTTGGCTGAAATAAATGAATTGAATAAATCCCATTTGGTACTTATCGTTTTCCTTCCATATTAATAAGTAGGTATAATTAACCATGTACCTACATTTATCAACTGCGTCAGCTGGTCAATTATTAGCAAGAAATGTTGAGAGATGCTATTACGGCAAAAACAAAAACTACACCAACAAGCTGATAGGTAAATTAGAGAATTTCTTATATTCCTTGGGTAAATCTGACCCGTGTGGTAATTACTACGTTATTTATTAGTTATTCGACATTTCCTTGCTTGTGTACCACGTTTACCAATAGGATTTAAATATTCAAATATTTTTTTTTTTTAATCTGAGATGAGTTACACATATAGTATTACAAGTGATTGCATTCACACAACTATCATGAAGAATTCACGTAAGGATATTATATTATTATATATTTTCTATAGTTAGGTATTAAAAAGTACGATATTATATTAAGAAACCCGCAATTTCTTAAATTATTGCTGTTGGGCGGTTTTAGGAAACCCTCTGAAATAATTTTACTTTGTTGAGGCAAAAAATTGCTAAAATATTTGCCCCGCGCTCTTCGCGGGGCGATCACAAAAGTTGCTCGTTTGATGAATGGCGTACAATTACTTTGGATTTCCGGGATATTCCAAATAACTTCGGATGTTTTCGGGATGCGATGCTGCGAGAATAGACCCCCTGATTGGTGTTATAGATGGCGTGACGGATTGAGGGTTTTATAGTAACCCAGGGTTATCTACTTTGTATAGTAGTAGAAAAATATAAAAATACAGTCAATTCATACACTCACGAGCAATGTCTATTTTCCATGTATCATTGCGGTTCCATTATATGTCGCTGAAACCTTTTCATTGCTCGTGAGTGTAGGAAAGAAACACATTCGGAACTTCCGAAATTAGTAGCCCAGGTGACGGATCCAATATTCTAATTCCGCCTGTTCAGTTATCCTTAACAAAGATGACAAACCCTATCTATTTGCGGAGACCGGGGATCAGATGTTAATTATAATAAGACTTCTAGAAGATTGCTTAGAGGCAATCCATCATCGCATTCCGTGATCTACTTTTAGCTTACTATATTTCTCGTTGAATGTAAATTGGTTCAGTACTAATATAAAAAAACGTTATTATGGGTTTATTTACCGTTATTTCACGTTGCGCGGTTTCATTTCAGATATATAAAAAATATAAATTACTGTTCCATCTCTATTAAACAGATTTGTGCATAAATTAAGGTAAATCTATAGTTCAATACATCGATTGAACACAGGCTTAAACAAAGACTTAGAATCCCTTTCCGATTTAATTACTTTATACACGGATTGTAGGTACCCACATAAATGTATACCTCTTTTGTATTATTCTGATAATACAATGTAATCGTTTAGATGTCCTGATCGGGACCCGGCTTAATAATAATGGCTTTTATGACAACAAAAGCACCGAATTAACACGACTTACCGATAATCCAAATCAAACATTGATGGATGTATGTTATTACATCCATTTAGATTATTAGAAACGTAGTGTTTTGGTAAATGTTTGATAATAATATGAATTATTTACTACCACATTTAATATGTATAGAGAAAAAATAATAGTAATACATATAATTGAGTAAAATATGAAACCTCTTTCCTATGATCCCGAGAGCTAACATCGGTCAATAGCTTAGCTTACACTAAGATCACGGTTAAAATATACTCACGGTCAATGAAAAAGTTCCACTCGCAAAATGCCGATAACAAACACCCCATTTTTTTCACATACTTAGGTAATTAAAATTTGAACTAAATATTACTGTTTTTAGTTAATAATGCTCTGATAAATGTACTTCAATATTGCAGAAGGTTTCATTAAGCTAGCCTTTTCCGTTTAGGATAAATTTTGTGCTTTTCTCAGTGGAACCTTTTCATTGCCCGTGACTGTATATCTTATCGATACATTATCGGGAATGGTAGTCGATAAATTCCATATTTCCTTGAGTGCACAGGGACATAAATAGCCGACTCCCATCACTATTTATTCTTTAGTTGATCAGGGATATAAATAAGACTAATGTTGGGTTTTGATAGCGCTATGTATTTATAGTAAGTATAGGTAGGGATTTCTAATCTCGTTTATGTAATTATATTCCTAACATGGTCAGTTATTTCATAAAATTTGATGTCTTAATCGCATTTCTTGCTTAAAAGTAATTTAATAAATTAAAGTATACATTTTATAATATTGTTACTAAATATATTCTAGGAAGGGAGAAACAAGGCTCAAAACGCTTCATTGTTAATTAAATTTCCTTACTCTTAGGCCTCTAAAAAGTAATAAAAGTTTCATTCATTTACATTAAAGCCGTGTGCCATAAGCTCGTTACATATTCTTTTAAATTTGGAAGCACGTTTCCAATTTAAACTTTTGATACTGGCCACTAAGTGCGAGGAAGAGTAGACTACACTACTACTAATAAAATAACTGCAAAATTGAGTTTGTTTTTCCACCGGAAAAACGGTATATCTAGTTTGATTTTTGTGTTGAGTTGGTTGAAAAGCTGGCAAACTTTACAAAATAAAGCGAAACTGACGGGTGAAAGTTACTGGAAAAACAACTGCCACTTATTTTCGGCCAATCGGAGATTGCGTTGCGATTGTCGTATCGCCATTATCCACTGTAGGGCATGAGCCTCATCTAAGACTGCAGGACTATTGCCATATCCAAGTTTGGCAGGATATGACAGTAGATGCACTCGTGAGCTATGAAAAATTTCCACTGACAAAATTGCCGACATTCAATAGTACCCAAAAAAATTAACGTTTTAGTTGGCAATATTTTCAATTTTATGCGCTGTTAAGTACACTTCAATATTGCAGACGCTGTCGTTAGCTAGCCTTTTCCAGTTTGGAACTTTTTCATTGCTCGCGACTGGATAGCACATAGTCAGTATGTTTAATAATCTTAAGTTCACGTTGTACTGTATACCATTTTCGTAACCATGATGCGCGCATGGCATATATTTAAATATTTAATAAACGTTTTGTGGAAAGCTTATGGCCCGATGTTTAATTCAACGGAAATAAACGTATTTTCGTAAACACACGTTTTGACAAAAGCTCTGTGCATATTTTATGTTGTTGTGAGAGCTTCATGTTTCTAAACGATATTATAATGTTTTGACGATATTTGAAACAATGATGTTAGAAAAATTGGTTTTCAAGAAAATTTATGGATCAATTTAATGTTTCATATTTTTCATGTACTTAGATTAGACAAATATATTTCTATAATATCTAAGTGCATTGTATTCATTAAAAAATGGCGATACCTGCGACCTATCGGCGTGAGTACCTACAAATATACAGCGAAAAGCGGGTGGCCCGCTTGTCGTGAGCATAAATATGTAGCTATTATGTACCTTTGTAATATAGTTTATAGTCTACTTTAACATTTGTTTGTATAAAAGATACTAACTTTTGCAACAACGTCGAAAATACTTGTATTGTCCTGATAAAATGTGCTTCAGTATTGAAAAATTGGCCCTGAAATGATTACCGTTTTAAATCTCACTGTTTTTCACTTTCATTTCGTGACATTTTCCCCGGCTTCTGCTGTGAGCTGAGCTTCACTTAAATTTCCCTCGGGAGGGGCTGGTGCCATAATGTAAACCTAACCATTTAAAATTTTGTTCAATGCGACGAAAAACGGGCAGATATTACGATTTAAGAATCTCTGTTTTAAATGTCGGGGTTTTAATAGGTTTAATTATGCACTCAACGATCAGGCAAGCGAAGATTTTCAGACACCTCACCCCCATAATGAAAGTTGCTAAGTACGAAGGTTAAATTCATCTGCAACGGGAAACTCACTGATAAAGTTCCATTCTTTATATTCAGACTAGTTTCTCCGTAGACCAAATAACATAGAAAGTGAGCTAAGTGCAGCGGCTGTTGGAAGTTTTATATAAAAATATCAAAAACGCCGGCACCACTTGCGCGTAAACTTTTTTTATTAGAAAAGCCAAGGGGCTTTCATATTGGCAGTATCGGGCGGTGTCGGCGGCGACCAAGCAGCGACACATAAAACTGCACGGAACCGATATCATAGAGGCACACTTTCTAGATTATTTCTCTGTAAGTTTGTGCCAATTTAAATTCGGAACAATATGTGTATATATAGGTTTTACTGAGTACTGATATACTTATGCGTCAATCAGTATTCAGATAGGGTAAATATTATGGTGCGTAAGATTCTCTTTTTATAATGATACTAGCTGTCCCCGCGCGCTTCGCTTCGCCTTAAAATGTTTTCCCGTGGGAATTCCGGGATAAAAAGTAGCCTATGTTCTTTCCCAGGGTCTAGACCGTATGTATACCAAATTTCATTCAAATCCGTTCAGTAGTTTTGGCGTGAAAGAGTAACAGTCAGACAGACAGACAGACAGACACAGTTACTTTCGCATTTATAATATTAGTTAGGATTAGGATTATGCATAATTGTATTCTACTTTTAAACTAGGTACATTTATTTAAGACAATCAACTATTGATAGTTACGATGCTGGCGCGCGGGAAGTTAGTAATTTTCCGCTTCGGTAACAAACAGTACTTAGCAGTTTAAGTTACAAACTTGTTAAGTAAAAGTCAAAGATCAACACGGCGGCTGCACGTGCTATTGAGAGGGCTTCCGCCACACTGAAGACGAATAGGGGAAGTGGTACAGTGGTTAGCGGGGCATAGTGAATATTCTGAAATAATAATAACCTCCTGACACCTGGCGTGCTATGAGTAGGACAGTGAATTTTTTTTATTATTTATAGTTTAAAAATACCTATATTAAAAGTTTTATGGAGTATCCCTGTTATTCCTTTAAAGTTTTATAAAGTACCTATCCCTTAAACAATTTGTTCTTTGAAAAAGTGACAAAACATTTCAATAGTAATAGTGTTTACATTTATACCTCTCGGGGTCAGGAGGTTAATATATTTATTTGATCAAACAGTTTAGTTGGTAAGCCAAATATTCTTAACTAGTTGGTTAATACAAAAGTAATATCTACGGATGTGTTATAAACATAGCTGCTGATGCTGAACTAGGTCTATGGCCTGTATTTCAGCATTCAGCGCCTTTATACTCATTAATCTTAAATCATATTAGACAACTGTAACACGAGGTAGGGAAACATTCTTATAAAATACTATTGGTCACATTAATACTACATTAGAAACAGACCTTTTATATTATTAGAACTAAGTGAACGAACGATCGAGGGACCACCCGACGCCGGTGCTTGTCCGCCGCATTATTTAATTTAATATGAAATTACCTATTACCTATTTTTCCTGTACCTACCTGCGGGTTGACTGGCAGAAAATGCTTTTAGCATTAAATCCACCCTTTGTACTTTTATTTGTAATATTTGTACAATAGAGAGTAAAATAAATAAAAAATAATGTCAGCGTATTCCTATGTATCATCAGCATCATCATCATCAGCCAATAATTATCCACTGCTGGACATAGCCTCATCCAGCCACTACCGGCTACCCGCCTAAGGTCGTCGGTCCAGCGGGCAGGGAGGGCGTCCCACGCTGCGTTTGCCTGTTCGTGGTTTCCACTTGAGAACTCGTCTCCTATAGTCTTATGTATAAATTTATTTATTTTACGCTCTACAAGTTGTCAAAGTCATAACTAGCCCCCGTGACCCCTCTTTCCCCATGTTTTGATGGTCGAATGGCGTAGTGGTTAGTGGCCCTGACTGCTATGCCGAAGGTCCCGGGTTCGATTCCCGGCTGGGGCAGATATTTGTTTAAAGATAGATATTTGTACTCGGGTCTTGGGTGTTGATATTTATTTTTAGTATCTATCTATCTATGTATTTGTGCAGATATATCAGCTGTCCGACACCCATAACACAGGTTCTGCCTAGCTTAGGGGCCGGATGGCCGTGTGTGTGATGTCTCCACATATTTATTTATTTATTATTTTGTTATGTGTGTCGAAAGTACCACTACTTGTTTCGCTAATACCTTAAATTACCTACCTACGTATTCAAATTCTGTTGATTAGTTAATAAATATAATCATCTAAAAAAAACACTTACATATTTTGTACAGTTATTCGTTAGCATCAATCAGATGTGTGCCTGGCTTCATACCTGACACATGAAAACAAAATTAGATTAATTATAATTAGTTTGTGTTGTGTAAGTTAAAGTACATTACCACCCAAGTAAATAGCAAAGATGGCTTTTTCACAGTCTGTTCAACATATTGATAGTAGTAGCCCTTCTCACTAACCGCATACTGTATGTATAGTTACACAACGTATCACACACAAGAATTTCTTATAATTTTACAGCAACAGAGTCGTGAGCACAGGATTCGAAACCTCCGTTTACGTTGCGTATTGGTTGCGTATCGTCAAATGACACTGTCAAAATGTAAGGCAAATTTGTTAGTTCCAAAAGTGGCATTTGTTTTTTCCATGTTAGGTGGAATTTCACCAAACGCTAAACGTATTTAGAAGCCTGTCATACGTCTGTCAGTTAGCACAAAATGTATTTAAAATTTGATTTAAATACGTTTAGCGTTTGGTAAAAGTGACCCTTCGTGTAGATTCGAAAATAGTATCGAATCCTATGCTCGCTACACTGATATGGATCGGTGGACATTTCGTCTCACTTTACGGTCAACCTTAATAAAAATGTATGTAGGTTTGTTTTATTAACCTGGTCGTACAAATAAATCCCGAATCGCAATAAAAAACGCCGCAGCCTGGTTTTATTGTGGCACATAAACTTTAATTAGACGATGTGATTACAATTTTTTGGACGTTATAAATCTTTTCGCCGGTTCCTAATCTAATGAATACTCAATGTTACAGTAATATAGCCCAGGATCTACGACCTGTGTTTAAGTTAAGGTGAGGTAGATTAGCAATTAGCTGGATTGTTATGCAATACGTAATTTATTGTAAACTCTGTCGTAACACTTTCGTTATAGTACCGTTAAAAAATAAAATTCATGAATAAATACTAACGCTATGCATAATCGAGGCTTCGTAGTAGCACGTTTCGTAGCAGCTACGAGTCTTCGTAGCGGCTACGCCGTAGCTCGTAGCACGTAGTAGCCTACGCCGTAGCATTGATTGAAGATACACCCTTTGTCTTTAAACCCAGTCAGCCTTTATGAATGTCCTCCATTAAGGCTATTGTCAGCGGTCTATATAAAGCAAGGACCTTACCCTTACAAATGTAAGAATACAAAGCCATTGAATTCGGATTAGGGGATTTGCTTTAAAGATATCCCGACGTACTGTTTGAAGAACTCTGTCTTTATTCTTTTTGGAATGGCCAGTAAAAATAAATTATAAATTTCGGGTATTTGGTACAATTTTGACTCACTAGACTTTATATAAATATAGGATATAATTAAAGAAATATGTCGAATGCTACTGAATATTGAGAGGGCGACAATTCATGGCTTGAGCTACTATCATTATTACATAAGTGCGTAAGTCACTAGTAGTGAGTTTTTTGTTTACTGTGTGTAATCGGTAACGGATTGTTATTGTATATTATATTGTTTATGTACCACGGTCCATGATATACACTTTGGTATTAGTATTATCAAACTTAAACAGTCACTATAGTGAGTAGTTATGTTATCCTAACTAATATTATAAATGCGAAAGTAACTGTGTCTGTCTGTCTGTCTGTTACTCTTTCACGCCAAAACTACTAAACGGATTTGAATGAAATTTGGTATACATATAGTCTAGACCCTGAGAAAGAACACAGGCTACATTTTATCACGGAATTCCCACGGGAAAACTTTTTAAGGCGAAGCGAAGCGCGCAGGAACAGCTAGTCATCTATAAAACTTTACAGTCAGACAAAGAATATAATTAGCCATCTAGCACAACTTTTGCTACCCTAATCAACGCCAGTGACGTAGTTTACATCACTCTTACTAAAGTGAGCCCTATTCTATTCATCCCTTGTGTAGCAATTCAGCGAAATCTGACTAAATAATTATGTTTATTAGGCCTGTAATGTTTTAAAGCTTTCAACATTCATTAATAAAAAGAAGGCGCTTTACGACCCGTAATTAATGTTTTTTTTTGTTATATGAGATAATAAAAATATACATTAATTTTGGAACAAAGAAAACATGTGAGTTTTTATTGTGGTTGATAAATTCACATATTACGCTACGTTACCAACATAGAAGCACAGCTAAAAAATCAAAGGGCCGTTACGCAGATTTTATCATAAACCGTGATTACACAAAAAAATGATTTAATTATTATTGAATTGTGCTCCTATATTACAACGAGGATAAAAAATTGTTTTCAGTAATCACTTCATAAATCAATCCAAGTTACAGACAGTGATTTTAAGATTATGAGAGGAAAGAAACCAAGAAAGGGCGAAGACCCTTCGCAGGTATAAATAAAAATAGGAATAACAATGCATTCTCAACGTTGTCTCATTTTCTTAGCCGTGTCCCTTAAAAAGGTTAATTAACTGGACAAAGGAAAAGGACACAAAGCCTTGTGTTAGGTCTCATTACTGTGTCTTGTTATTGTTATTTCGGCTCTCGCGTATGAGCGGTGTGTTGTTAGTTCATGAATGAGACAACTTTTCTACCCGCGGCGATGAAAACTCGATGTCATAAGAAATACCTAACGTTTATTACGGACACATTTGTGCAGAGTTGCAGAGATTATGTGTCTATCTGTTTCTGTCCGTATACTGTCAAGGCAAGGCAGTCATTTATTAAGGTCGAATTAGCTTAAAGTTACTTTCTGCATCTCAAAGTTTCATAGATAGATAAAGAGTGTTTAACTCCATTAAATTGGTTGTGGACATGGAAAAAGAGAAACTGTCTTTAAGTCAAAGGTAAAAAAAACCTACTTCCTTTTCTGCGTATCTCAGAGGCGTATGTCTATGTAGTTATAATACATTATATAATGTTTTTCTTTTGGCGCGCTAATTAGGAACGTTTGGAAGAGTATATTTTTTGCGCTTTGTCCCTCCTTTGCGTATTTGTTCTTTTAGCTAACAATAATATTTGTTTCGCTGAGTGGACGGCTAATCTCCTACTTCAGTTTTTTTAAGCTTAAGTTTTTATTTCAGTGCTTTTAATGGCAAAATGCTGTTATTTAATTCAGAGGTAATCTTAATTGAAAGCTTTTTACAAAAACAACGAAACTAATATTTTATTTGCATTTTTTTTTGTAATAGCATATTGGAAATTGCAACAATACGAGTATGTAGCAACAAAAACGAAATAAAAATTTACTGCATTGTTTTTTGTGAAAATAAACGCTTCAATGGTAAAAAAACTTGTTTTCACCATGCTGAAAACAATAACATATTATACATACCTAATATGCCATTTTCAGAATATCACCGATTAATAACTTAACTTACAATATACCCACTGGTCAATATCTTCTAGCATTCTTTCTGTTCCAAAGCGGTCGAGTACTTCACAGGGCTCATTCAAAGCGATGCCAACTAAATCAAAAGCTATCATTTGATCACACAAGCCAGCTAAGCCTGAAGGCAGGCTCTGGGCCCTGGCCGCGTGCCAGCCGGCCTGTCGCCGTTGAGTGAGCCCTGTAGGCTTTAGCCACTCTGTGGTGCAACCGTGGCCGCTCGATGGGCTAATGATTACATCTTTCGATACAATACGGGCCAAGGAACGAAATCTGAGCTTAGATTCCCACGTCACACACACATTATGTTGTTTCATTCTACACTCACAGGCAAAGAAACAGTTTCACTTACAAATGGCGCCAATGTTTTTAAACATTTAATTGGAGATTTGAAGAAAATATATACGTTTTTCAGTGGGAGATATTCTGATGCACCGTTAAATGTATTAAAATATTGCAGAAGGCGTCATTAAGATAGATTTTCCGTTTAGGTGTAATTTGGTGATTTTCTCAATGGAACTTTTTCTTGGTTGAATTGGTCTAAATGGAATATTACAGTTTGCGATTTCTTTGCGATTGTATTTTAAGGAGGACAATAGACTCACGGAACCTCTTTGAAACACAGTGTACAATATACATGTTGCAGTAAATAAATGCATAAAATGCTATGAAATCTCGGCCACAATTTGCCTGTGATCGTTAAAGTAATACTTTTTCGTTTTTATCGCCGCCAGCAACGTCATTAGAGGAAAGCGCTGGGGGTCATTCTATATTGCTAAAGACGAAGTTCCAGTGTGCTGTCACGTGAGCGGATACCTATATCTCGTTGTATTAAACTTGCCGATTGAACGACATCGTTTTTCGTCAGTATAGAGTAGCCCTCCTATTATCAACAAGAAACGCATTTACAGTCAATTCCCAACTTATATGAGCCTGAATCAAACAGACACAGCTTACCACTAATACATTGTTGTCCGAGGGATGACACCCACTTATATGAGGCGATTTTCAAGTATTTCAAACTAAAATTATATTCTAGAATAAATATTCTGCTTCATAAGGGTCACTTTTACCAAACGTTAAACGTATTTAAAATTGTATTTAAATCAAATTTTAAATACATTTTGTACTAACTGACAGTCGTTAGACAGGCTACTAAATACGTTTAGCGTTTGGTGAAATTCCACCTAAGATAGAGAGTATTACATCTGCTGAGCTGTCCATTTGTTAGATTGTTCATTTTTGCTCGTGTTTCTAACATATCCGAGCTCAGACAAAAACTGTACGAATTCCAGTTAAGCTTCTATTGTTCCGCTCTTTCGCATGCAGGGTATTTTATTTTCACACATATCTCTGCAGCAGTAGGGTACTCCTAATCCTGACTGCCTTTACCTAGATAACTGGAAACTCCATTTCATAATTTAGAGTCGTGCAAAATTGGTATACTAAGCCGTAAGGGAGTGAAGAGCTCAGATAAAAAAAAACTCTTTAACTTTGTTTTTTTTCTTGATTCAAAATGACTTTTAGCAATTAAAAAAAAAAAACTTTTCAGAGCAAAAATTTAACATAATGAGCCCACAGTAACTCCTTTTCTACGTACTGCAACACTTTTTCAACACTTTATATAAATTAATTCCTAGTACTCACACATGAAAAACACCCTAGCTTCGTCAAAAATAAAATACAAAAAAAAAAAACAAACAAACACACAAAACACAACTTACTTAGCTAAATAAACCACCCCAGGACGCACCCGACCCAAAAGTCCCCATAACGCTAGCTGCGTTGCCGCGCTGCACGGCAAGGGAGATCCTCTGTGCCAGGTACGCCCCAGAGCGGTAGTCAAAACTATATGTAAGGAGAATGAAATTCATGAAATACGTTACTGTACTTGTTAACTAAAGTGACTTTATGTTAAATTTAAACCAATTAACATCAAACCCAGGACAATCCATTATTTTTTATAGATACATTAAGATTCTCGCTAGATTTATTTCAGTGCATATTAAGATCCAATAGTCGGTTAAATCGTAACCATGGAAAGGTTGGTAAATTATACGTCATATCCATATTAAATTCTTGACAGATGTGTCAAAAGTCAAGCACTAATCCCCGGTTATGCTCTAACCTACTATGGAGAAATTGGCACAAAGCCGCATAATGAAGATTCAGATTTAATGAAACCGCGGTTTTGAAACAGAATTGATACAGCGCAATACAACCTTAATATTTCAGGACTTCAATTACTACCTCGTCAAAGGAACACCAGACTCGGGTCTTCCAGGAGAAATAAATCGGCAAAAATGAGAGCCCTAGATAGCGAGCAAGTACTTAGATTAACCATATACAAAAAAGATGGTTTGTTACATACAAAAACAAAGCAATATTTCCCGCACTTTGTTAACGTAATGACGACCAATGAATATAGTTACTAATCTTTAAACAGAACTACCTAACTAAAAATAAGAGTTGAGTGGTAGAAGTGGCCTATTATTATCTTTATAAACACTTTATTGTATACTTACAAAACACAGTTACAAAAATGGGACTTAAAAGTAGCGTATACAAAGGCGGGCTTATTGCCAAGAAGCAATTTCTTCCAACCAACCTTTGTTTGGTGGAGAACTAAAGTATTTAAAATAAACTCTTTTAATACAATAAATAGCTATAAGCAAGTAAATTTAAACATAAATCAATGATGTAAGTATTACCACAACTAAAACATATCTAAAATAGAAACTTAAAATGCCTAAGGCATACCTATTTAACCTACTTAAATGATGTTACAAAGACACATATACCTAAATACATAGTATATTTACATAAATACATAATATATGTAGGAGTAGGAACATAGAGTAATAGATTATAGAATTATTATTGGTTATGGTGTTCCTTTTATAAACTGTCTCTTGCAAATATGGCGTGTAGCAGGAAAGATTGTTTTCTCATTTTGGGTGTAAAATAAATAAATTAAAGATTGTTTTAAGTGCACCGGCGGTTTAATTTTCATCCCACAACTTTTGGGGGCTCGTCCGGGATGGAAATAGGCCAAAGGTGCTGAAGATGTATATTATAAAGGTGTAAATAGTTGTAAATAAGGGGTCGTGTTCGTGAAGGAGTTCACACACGGAAAAGATGGCGGCGCGCACTAAAGCGAAATTAATAATGGTGAATTAAAATAAGGTGAAAAAATAGAAGGTGATAATGATGTAAATACGGTGAAGGTGAAAAGAAAAGGGTGAAAAATTTATTACTAAGACGACATGATGATGGCGCCAGCGAAAATCCCGACGTTTTCGGGAGCGGACCCGACGTACCCGGCGGCAAGGTGGGTGGAGGAGATCAACGACTATGCGGAGGTATTCGGCTGGTCACCTCCACAAAAGCTGCTGATGGCGCGACGGGCACTGACTGGTGTGGCCGGTCTGTGGCTCCGTACGGAGAATACATTCAAGACCTTCGAAGAGCTGCAGCGGGCTCTGCTGGAGGAGTTTCCCTACGATGTCAACCCGAAGGTGATCCACGAGCTCATGACTAACCGCAAGAAGAAGCGCGACGAGAGCTGTTATGAGTACATGCTGGTGATGAAGGAGCTGGGGAAGCGCGGTGGATTTGAAGACTACGTGACCATACAATATATAGTCGATGGTATTGAAGACTGTGTGATACACAAAGTCATGCTGTATGGTGTCACCACATATCCGGACCTGAAGGAAAAGCTGAAAATTTACGAATATATGAAAAGAAAGATGGAGATGACTGCACGAACGAGAAGAGAAAGCCCGGCTAGATGGTGCAGCTGCACAGGAGGCGAACGACCGATAGACGACGTGTCGGTAAAGCAGGACCCTGAACAGCAACAGAGCAGCGGATGCGGAGACAAGTCGGTGGTGTCGGTAAAACAGCACTCGAGTATGTTCGAGTACGAAGTCAGGATGAACGAGGCCAACAAACGGAGTAATGATTATTCGGAGGAAACAGAAGTGACAGCGATAAAGAACGAATACGAGAAATGTCAACGTCAGACGGAAGTTGTAAATAATGTAAATAATAAGCAAGTTTTACAGAATAAAAAGGAGAAAAGTAGCAAAGAGGTACCAATAGAGCTGGAGAGTATTAAGGAGGAAAAGATTGTTGAACATAAAGTTGAAGAGGTATGTGAGACAAAGGTGGAAGAAAAAGTTGAAAAGGTAGTTAAAAAGGAGCATTTTTCAGGCGAGTTTGCTAATCTTGTGAAGAAGAAAGATGGCCAAAAAAGATATGTAGAAAGACGATTTCAAGATGGTTTGATGGAAAATAAAATACTATACGAAGGGAACAAGAAGGAAATGATGGTTTCAAGAGTTATGGAGATAGCGAGGAGGGTACACGAGAATGGTACTTTCTCAGCAAAGATGATGAAAGAAGCGATGGACAAAGATTATCACATACTTCGTTGAATACATGAAGCGATGATTTTTATAAGTTTTTATTTGTGTGATGATGATGACGATGAATGAATGACGAAGAATGAGTATATTTTTATTGAAGTTGTATTTTAGCCTGGGGCACATTTTTATTTTCAAAGAAGTTATGTAAGTTGTTGTTTGCGTTAGTTTCGGTGTTTTAATGTTAAGTATATTTGTTTGTTCTGAAGTTTACATTATAGAGTTGTTATATTGTCTTAAGAATGTAGTTAGTAAAGATTTTTATATTGTTAAATTTTCGATCATTGTAATAGTCTGAGGGCAGACTATCTGCAGGATGGCCGGGTTGTAGGAGTAGGAACATAGAGTAATAGATTATAGAATTATTATTGGTTATGGTGTTCCTTTTATAAACTGTCTCTTGCAAATATGGCGTGTAGCAGGAAAGATTGTTTTCTCATTTTGGGTGTAAAATAAATAAATTAAAGATTGTTTTAAGTGCACCGGCGGTTTAATTTTCATCCCACATATATATACACATATAAATATATATAAATAATATAAGTACAGTAATAATATTTGTCGATACGTTTCTTTTTCACTTCATCTTCTTTCTTCTTCAATCCCGCTACTCTTCCACCATCACTCCATCTTGTCGGCACATTATTCATCTAAGTGCGAGCACCAATAATTCCCCGATCCCTAATGCCCGTATAACGCGAACTCCGCTTAGTATGCGCAGGGCCGAGCGGCCGCCGGCACAGTCACGTCTCTGACAGGATATTTATCCGGAGCGAGATCTGAGGTGGCTAAAGTATTTTTATTCACAGTTTGCATTTCAAGATACCTCTAAGCTATGTTATTTACTTTCGTGCGTGAGGTCGTTTTTCCGCTGATGGAGGTTAGGACGCAACAGTTTATCAAATTTTGTTCGTGCTTTGTGGACCTGGGGCAATGTCAATACTAAATGACTTTCAAATTCAATATAGGTATTTTAAATTCGAAAATCATTATCAAAACAAGCTCGCGTTAAGTAAAAAGGGCTGAAGTTTGGTTAAAATGAAAAATAAGGATGTTATATTATTTGATGATTCATAATTAATTTCAATGTACGTTTCTATCTATTATCGTACTTTATCTAAACGTTAATCATTTGTTTGCGTTATCATCCTGTATCATTGTATTTTAAATTGAAATAACCAACAAAAGAGAATTATTGATAATAAGGAACTGGTTGGTGGTTTAAAATCTGGAGTATTATCATAAGCTGCATAGCTAAGCAATAACGGTGGTAGTTTAGCGTCATAAGATAGAAAATAGCAGTCATTATTGCACCATTTGAGCGCTAACTGCTTGTAATGGCAGTATTATTATACCTACCGCTTTGAGAGTCATTTTACCGTCACTTTTAAACTACGGCTGAAAAAAAATTGTGTTGTGTTTTACGCTTAGGTCTGCGCGGTTCAAGCGAAATCAATATGAAATGTAAGACCTCCATCTCAACAGCTAATTTGTATGATTACCATTAAACCGAGATTCGTTTGACTTGTCATTTTTAAGCGATCTTAGGGTAGCTCAATCTATACTGACGAAAAACGCAAGAACGAGAGCTGTAGTACAAACGACACATTTAATTCAACGAGATAGAGTCTTTTTTAGAGCGAAAAACTTGCATTGTGCTACTCCCCTATATTGTGTTAACTATATGTTTAGGTACGTTTTCAAGATAAGCATAAAGAATGCTTGAGATAATAAAAAACACACACACTCACGCCTTGTACTAATGTACTCCCTTGCGGGGTAGGCAGAGGTGCATTGCTGCACCCACTTTTCGCCAGAGTGTTATGTTAGTCCCAATGAGATAATAATATGAGCAAAAACATACCTTATCCATGAATCCGTTAGAAGTTTTGGTTTTGAACTTTTAATAGGTACAAGCATTTTTGCGTGAAACTAATATTGGGCTTTATATTAAATGCTAAAGTAAAAAAGCAAGGAAGAAATAGCTTTACAGAAGATTTGTGCTTGATAAGATTTTAATTATGACGAACGTGGAATGGAGGTGGTGTTGGATACAATTACTTCCACCCTAAAGTTGTCTTGAAAAAATCGCTTTAAGCGATAAGACCGCCATTTTTGTACATAGTTTATAGTATTTAAGTTATGTAAGTTTATTTTATGTGTGTGTGTACAAATAAAGAATATCCTATCTATCTATCCACATTCATGAAGAGAGCTTTCTAATAAAACATACAAAATTGGTTACCAAGTTAAGATAAATATTCATCCTTTAAACCTAGCAACTAAAGACGTAGCTAGACTTGCTACATAGTTACCTAAATGCTGTTATAATAGTAAATTGTTTAATTGCTCATTTACACTAACTGTAAGCTAAGGAAGAGCGGTGCTTTCTGTCACAGGCTCTGCTTAAAAGGAGGCACCAATCACGTTTAATGTATACATGTTCGTATTTATCGCATTAAAACATTTTGAATTCAGAATTAAATAAAACATTTTGAATTAAACGTGATTATGCACAATTTTTTGTCAACTTTGAACGTTTAACACTAAAAGGGGCCTCAATATTTAAACGGCTTTCGGTGATATTTGTGTAAATGTTACTTCGTTTTGATTTCACGATAGCCCCACAGAGCGCGGTGCATCAGCAAGTTTGAGTAAGTCTCCCCCGTGCGGGTAGTTGCGCAAGAAATGTTCCGTTTCACGGAGCTCGGTATTTTTCATTAACTTCGTGCCTTTCATTGCTGATCAAGTGGAAACAGGTACCTACTGACAGGTTAAATATTGCCGTAACTCAGCTTTCAATATTTAAATTCTGCGACTAAAGTTAAGCACATCTGGTACGCCCGTCACTAGTTCACTCGGTCGTCTGATTCCATTAAATTATAAGCCCGTTTCAGAGTTCTCATTCCGTAATCCAGATTGTCAACCCGCTATTTTATGGCTGAGAACATAATACCAACTTCTGACTTATAGATGAACAAGTTTTGTCAACTGGAAGCCGCTTCCTGCCCGCTCAGCCAGGCTGGATTATGCCGCGGTGCCGCCATCTTTATTTTAATTCATGCCGCATTTAGCTTGTCTATGTCTATATCTATATATGTCTATGAAGAACTGTAAAGCTCGAAACCAATAGTAGTAGTAGGTCGAAGTTATTGTTCCCACTTTTCACCTGGGATTTTTGAAAAGAAACATTTCGATAGCACTCTAATGAAAACCACTGAATTGCATTTGGTCGTAAATATACGTTCGGTTTAAAACGATGGTCCGTGCAATCTTTCTCGATTATTTCCTAGAGTAAGGTGTGACATTTATTGCCCGTGTCAAGGTGGAGTGTCTGTGGAAACACTTTTATAATGTTTTACTATGTACAGGACAGAAAAATAACACTGGCATTTTAAAAATAAAATGGTCAGATCTACCTATACCTTACTAATGTCGTTGTCATTTTTTTACGCGGTACCTACCGTATTATTTTCGTAAAACAATTCTAGCTATTTCAGATTGTACCCACTGACCGGTCCACTGTGCCATCACTCAAACCGCAGAAACTATCATTTGCCATTTAACAGTGATATATTATTCCAAACGGGACCCGACGGTGAGCCAAGTGTATTCTCAAACAGTGTTATTTTATGGCTATTACAAAATCATTAGCGCTGTCGAAGCTGTTTCAGTGCATAATTGCTCTTGTGCTAGTGCAAACACGGTTGTGTTTGCTGTGTAATTAGTGGGAGGTCAGTTTGGCTGCAGGGGTAATTATTTTTTTATATGGACCACGTTTCTTCTACCGGCGGGAGGCGGCGGCAGCGGCGGCGGGGCGTGAGGGAGGGGAAATTAACCGTAAGGGTTGTGTCCATTTTGTAGTTTTATTAAGTCTTTTCTAGGGTTAACGCGCTCACTTTTTCCTATTTTGAATGAATTTTGAAACTTGACTTTAAACTGGAAAATGCGGTGACGTATATACCTAGGTCAATTAGTCTTGCGTCTAGCTTTTGTTTTGTCTGAGATGTTTGTAGTGGGCATTGGTCCCAAAGACGCCAACCACGCCAACCTACTTCGCCTTCCAATCACAAAAAATAATTTGACAATCAATATCTCAGCACATCAGTGTCTTGCTTGTGTTGATCAGCAAGCCACCATTGTCAATTAATGTGCCAAACACCCTATAAACTTTTAACAGTAATGTTTTGTCTTTTCCAGTCGACTGGTAAAACATGAAAGTGTAGACAGAGGCGCGGATGAATGTTGATAAAAATCGGAACCAAACAAAATGTAACAAAGTCGCAGCAGCTGTGTTCACAAGGAATTGTTTACGAATGCCGGCCATAAACAAACTTCAGACAAAAGCTCCGTTTCAGAGCTTCACAACGCTATCGAGGACGTTTGTGTGTTGTGTCACTACCGTGGGACGCCCTTCGGCCCGCTGGACCGATGACCTAAGACAGGTGGCCGGTTGTTAGCCCTAAATGAATAACATATTTTAAGACGTACCATAATATGTCCCTAGAAACTTTTTTATGATACCTGTAGATGTTTATAAAGTCCTTAAAATATATATATATATAAAAATCGTTAGCCTCTCTAATCCACTCGTCAATATACCTATCTTAGATTGGATCATTAAATATTTGGAAAAAAGAAAGTGATTGTTCTCCAGAAAACCCTCATTAATTTTCCGATAATTACGTCAGTACTTTTTTAATGAATGGTGGTTTAAGTAAATTATCCCGTTATATACTGTTATAATGAAATTTATTAGGGAAAATAAGATGCGGAATTAAGTTGACTGAGAAAGTCGATAATTGAGTTAATTTATAACACTTTCCCTAGCTTGTAGCAAGTGAGATCCATGACTAAAGAGGGGGCACGGTAAATCAACATTATACACGGTGTTGGCGATATAGCAAATATCAAATTCAAACATAATAATAAATGTTTATTTAAATCTAAAAGCTTTGATGAACACAATCGTAATTTATAAACAGCAGTTTTGATGAGCTATCAAAGTTTCATACACTTAAGTACTTGCCTTTCATTTTATGCTAGATACACTCATGGCGTACACTACTAAAATTATCAATAATATTTACCTATTTATTTATCGAGATGACTATACAGATGTAGAAATTCTGATGGTCACGTGACTTTATACTATGAAGAAATAATTTATTTTCCGCGAATTTTCAAAAAATGTAGAACAAATGTAATTCAGAATGTCATTTTTGACTAACAACACCCGATAATTATAATACCTGATTATACCTATATCTCTATTATTTATACACTAACAAGCAATAAAAAAGTTTCAGTGATATACCTGTGGAACGTAACGGCAGGTGGAAATTTTCATTGCTCGTGAGTGTAATCTATTTTTAAGAACCATTTAATATCTACGCAAATGAAAGTCTGCATCGTTTTATTGTCGTCCCGACGGCAGTATTTCACGGAAATGAGCAGCAAAAAGGTAAATTACTGAGCTACAAAAAGGCCGCTTTCCACATAATCATTTTGCTCCTGTCAAGTGCACGTCCTTTCTCAGAGTGGGGGTTTAGCCCTTTCAAAGGGACTTTGATAACGAGGCTGTATGAGACCTGATGTCACTTGTCTTTTTAGATGGCCTTTGTATTATTTTTAATTACCATTTCTTGCTAAAGTGTTTTAGTATTTTGGAGTAGGTTGGATAATAAATTTGTAATAATAACATCGCATCAATGATATTAAATTGTGGTTTTTAACGTTTGTTTCGAGGAGCAACTGGTTTTTAAATTACAGACACGATACATCTCAATTATTCTCGTTTTCATTTATTGCACACCCTCTAATAATGAATATAAGTGATCTTTACTCAAAATGCAATTTATTTTATTTTAACATAGTTTGAACCAGACAGCCACTTCCAGCTTGTCGGAATACGAAGTATGTTGCGACGATATCATCTTCATGAAAATAGAGTAACCATCTAGATTAGATTTATAACGAAAATCTGGCTCAAAATATGTAGGTATTTAAAACCCATTCAAGCCATTTACAATACAAATACAAATCGTTTATTTGGTGCTAAGTAAAGGTTCACACAAATGCATCTTATCTCTAGTCCCTACACTAGGATTCCCTGTGTTGTAGGGGCTAGCTTTCACTCTTCCACACTATTTTACAAACAATTAAAATATATATTCGAGTGTTACAAGAAAATATGTACAATTACAAGTACAGTTAGTCAGAAAGCTAGGAACTAAGTAAAATAAAATATAAACCCGTTTACATTTGAATTGATTATGATTATGTGTGTATGTATGTATGTGTGTGTGTGTGTGTATGTGAGTGTGTTTAACAACAAACAATTACAAATATAATATAATATTTATGATGAGTACATGTAGAGTCAGCAAAAGATATATTATGCCTACAGCGCAAACGCTTTCATTTTAAGCTCCACAGATAAGTGGTATATCATAAGAAAAATATTCCTTGTGTGTTACATATTATACCAGTGACTCTTAAATTGCAACTGTTTGTGCGAAAGATACTTATTAAATCTGTTATGTTAACTGTACACACCTGTCGTGATGTTATAGTAAATGGAACGCTGCAAGCTGCAGGCAACACACAACAGATTGCAGACAATTTGTACGTCGACCAGTTGAAGTTATTGCAGCAACGGTTGCCAACTTTACAGATAAATAGCTACTATAAGAAGTTTGGTACAGTCAACTAAATGCATAATAAATAATAATATTTCACACTACACAATCCAACTCAACTGTTAACCACAAACAGTTAATTAACAAATACTTGCTTCTCTCTTATATACCGAACATTTTACATAGTCTACATCCTTGATTAAACTGATCTTAGAACATTTTGCCTATATAACAGTGTGAGAATTCCTGCTACCACAATATTTTATTCTTCTTCAAATATTTTAAATACTATGTCTACGTGTAGGTACTTTTATGGCTAAATACATTAGCTTTTGATGGTTATTATAATTATTATATCCAAAGTTGCGGAGGATTGCGATCGTTGCACAAAACATAAAGAGTAGCAGTATAAAAAATATATAAGTATATTATGATGATGTCCTCTTCGTCGTATCCGACAACAGCGACTCTTGCTACACTCTGTTATGTGCTCTTATGTGGCTGGCAAGGCCGAACTTCGTCTTGAACACCCTGTCACACTGAGCACAGTAGAGCTGTCCCATCCTGTTGTATGTATAGTTGTAGGAGGGCTTAGGGCGTGTCTTCCGAGAGTGGCGTTTCACGTCAAGGGCTTGAAGTCGAGACTTTTCAAAATTTTCTAAGCCTTTGTGGACAGAGTTACGCCACTCTGGCCTCATCTCAGCTAGTTCCTCCCAACTGTCCGGTGATATGCCACAAGCAACGAGGTGACGCTTGAGCACGTCTTTGTAGCGCAGGTACTGCCCGCCACGGTTCCGTTTCCCGCGACTGAGCTCTGAGTAGAGCACGGCTTTAGGTAGTCTGCAGTCTTCCATACGCCTGACGTGTCCACACCATCTGAGCTGGCTCTTCATCAACATGGCCTCCATGCCAGGCATGTTAGTACGACGAAGAATGTCGGTATTCGGGATCTTGTCTTGCCACTTGATGCGCAGAATACAGCGCAGACATCTCATATGGAATGTATCCAGTTTTCTAATGTCTGGTATATTATACAATAGCTACATATATGTATTTGGCGAAAACAAATATTCCTAAAGTGCTACCTAACTCTCTTGTGAAGCATACTTTTCCGGACTATGCAATAAGGTGTTCAGTTGTATATTAAACAGAGCGCCATTAAATACGAGGAATAATAATAATATCTGAGGAACGAAAACAAAGGTACGTAAACGAATAGTATGCTGTTTATTCCTACGTAAACAACGTTTGTGTATGTAAAGTTTTCATGTCTATATAATATGTTCGTACTGACATACGTATTGCCTATCTATTTCTCCTGACCTATTTTTGCAATTAATGCTCACAAAGTAAAATTTTATTCATCAAAAAAGGTGATTGTCCATATCTTACAAACTACCCTCTATTTGGTACGCCTACGCGTAGGAAAATAATATGTACCTATATTTTTTAACAATACTTTAATATACTTATTACTTAATAAATAGAAGGTACATACATATATATACATATGCACTCACGACTGTAATCCCCGAAGGGGTAGTCAGAGGTGGCTCACAAGCGCACATTTGTACTCACGTGATAGGTTGCGAACCATATCGCCGTTTTTGGAATAAGTACAATGCACTTAGGATAACATCTAGAATCAAGAATATCTAGATCATGTGATTCAGTTGGATTGCTACAACATTATAGGTACTCTGTTTTGGTCCGTGAAACAGCTTCTCGCGCCACCAATAAGATATCGAACCTATTGAGCAGACGAACGAGCGAGTCGATAACTATCCGTTATTCATGAGACGGCAGCACATCACTAGCGTTGCCACTGACGTCTCTAGCAGTCTGCCACAGCGGAGATAGGCACAGTGGAGAACAAATATGCTGGGTCTGGAAAATTTTGTACATTTCAGTAGCATGTCAATGGATTCAAACACGAGGATATGATGACGAATATGAATTCGTCTACCAAGTGACTGTCAAGGTTTTGGACTTAATTCCACGCTTTTCGACTCTTACGCCAAAGTTAATTTAAAAATATAGTTATAATTTGTTCCTATTTTTATTGTTTCATATCTCTTTAAGCTTTCGCTGAGAATTGGACATCTGGAAGCACACGCTTTTAAACTCTGATTATCATTGTAAAGTCATAATACATAAACAACAAAACAACGAACAAATATCAAACGAATGTTAACTTTTACGTTCACCACTGTAAAACATAAAACTGTGGTCACTTCGCTGCTTTATTCATGAGACACAGACACCTCGGCAGCAAGACACCTTCACCCAACTATAAAACATCGACCGTAGATACAACATATTTGAGTTAGGAGTTGGACAGTGCACTAGAGAGTGTAGGTTTCTAAAAAGCGGGTATGGTTGGGTAATCAAGTGTTTTATGAAAATAATAACTTACGTACATATTTCTATTATATACTTAAATGTAAAAAAACTTTATTGCCATAAATAAAAATTCCCAGTTACAAAACTTAAGGAGGTACCTACTTAACGTAAATTAAACCTAAACTTTAATAGTAAATAATGATTTAAGTAATTTAAACAATAATATAATACCTAATACAGCCTGAATCTAACATACCTAGTAGCTGACACTAAGATTGAAAAATTCACTTTCCCATTGAACAAAATTAAATATCTAGGTAAAACTAAACTTTTACATAAAGGTATATTTCCATGAACTCTGTTCGTCATACAAAGTTTATTTTCTTTCGATATCCCTCGCAAGCTCTTGTTTTCTTAAAATTTACGCCACCAATTTTGTAAAGCTCTGCGGGAGTAGAAGGGCTACTCTACCATAAAAAAAACCGGCCAAGTGCGAGTCGGGCTCGCGCACAAAGGGTTCCGTAGCAGCAAATATAATATTACAGTTAAATCAACCTATCTCAAAAACTATAAGAGATACTTTGATCAAACCAAAAATCGTTGAAAGAGTTAATTAGCATGCATCACCTCTATTTTTTTTAGAATTTTATACCCCGTAGTTATAAAAATAGAGGGGGGGGGACATACTTTTTACGACTTTGAGAGCTGATATCTCAAAAACCGTTCACTTTAAGAAAAATGTTTTTTAGAAAACTTTATATCATTTTAAAAGACCTTTCCATTGATACCCCACACGGGTATGTACATCGAAAAAAAAAATTTCATCCCTCAGTTACATGTATGGGGGGCCCCACCCCCAATTCTTTTTTTTACTATTTAGTGTCATATTTTTGTAGCGGTTCATACAACACATATTCCCATCAAATTTCATCACTGTAGTACTTATAGTTTCCGAGTAAATCGGCTGTGACAGACGGACAGACGGACAGACGGACAGACGGACAGACGGACATGACGAAACTATAAGGGTTCCGTTTTTGCCATTTTGGCTACGGAACCCTAAAAACGAAAGAACGGCGTTGGCTGTGATGCAATTTTTTATATAATTTAATACAACAAGATAGGACAGTGATTAGCGCAGCTGCATATATTAATTAATTCCGGATATATTGTGTTTATTTTTTTTTATTTAGATATTTTATAAAATATATCCTTCCTAAAACAACCTTCTAATAGTATATTTTTTTTCCATGAACTCAAACATGGTATATTCTACGTACATTATTTTCCTAGAATATCTAGTAAGTATCCCATAAATTCAAACGATGAAAAATGTTGCCTTGTCTGTATTCCTATTAATAATACATGGTTTCTAGTGATTCATAACATAAATTAGTGGTATGCCTTTATTATGCGTAATAATTATGTTACCATTGAGTGATTTGGGTTAACTCATGTTAGTTCTGAGTGTTTTCATACCGGCATTTAAATTTAATTCAAAGTAAATACGTCTTATACTTAGCTATAGCTATTCTCCGTTAATGTAAACACATGGCGCAAGATTTAACGTGCTCTGTAGCTGTTAACTAATAACATAAATAACGGTACTGTCAGTCGGGATATTCGCGGCCGCCTCGCGAACTGTGTTTGTCAAACAAACGGAGGTAATTTAAATGAGATTCCTATCAGTTAAATTATAACACGTAATTTAAGACATCTGCATAATTAGGTAGTCGTATTATGTAGTTAATAACCCCGGTGGTCAGATTTAGACGAAACAAAGACTTAAAACATTCCAGGTTCTCTATGACTTCTTGTTTTGCAGAGGAATTTGAATATTGCAGAGGGTTTTATTTAATTGTGAAATAATTGATTTATGTTGAAGTGATTTGTTTTTTGTGCTCGTGATTAATGTATTGTTTTATTTAATATTGACATGTAATGGACCAAGTTATCTGGAATACATGAATAATAAAAAATAGCGCTGCTTGGGAAGCTATGACCCGTCTTTATTTCGGTCGTTGTCTAAAATATAAGGTCTGTATATAGATGTTTATGTTTTTCCCAATGTAATAAAGGGTGATTTAACCCAAATATGTGTTTGCCCCGGCCGGAAATCGAACCCGCTGGGTGAAATGTAACTTGCGGGCGTCCAGCGATACTCGTATCCGTCAAAAGTCACCTATATGTCAATTGTGTCGGCGTTTTCCTCCAAAATACGTGCCATTTTTGTGTTTTGATTTCGTAATTAAATTAAAAAGTGAATTTAAATTCGAATCTATACAGTGTGTTGTTTTTCGGACCCGACAAACTTTAAGAAGAAAAAAATCTATCTATTTAAGTTACATAGACCCCTACATATGGGGGTTTTTTCTCGATGAAATTACTCGTAGAATCCACCCTTAAAGTTTGTCGGGTCCGAAAAACAACACAGTGTATAACGCTTGTTCGACCAGCCAGCGTGTCAGTCCGGTCTTGACCATGGCGAGGAGCTTCCGTGATGGCAATATGCAGCTTGTTATACAACGCGGGTCCCATGACATGGGGAGCCTTCCAGACTTGGCGAGCGCCCGCCCCAGGGCCATCAGCAAGAATAGAATAGAATATTGCTTTATTGTGGTGTTCACCACATAAATCAGACATACAAAAAACATACTTATAGACTAGAACTAATGTACAATAGGCGGCCTTATCGCTGAGAGCAAGAACCATGGAGAACCTTTTGCCACATAATGAGCTGCAAACGTTGTCAAACCTATGTTTCATTTGCAACGACCAACAGTTAAACCTAATAGCATTGAACAGATCTAGTCACGAGAGACACTGCAAGTGCCTGAATGCAACGGAGGGAGAGTGCTAAAAACAAATGGTCTAGACGTTATGGAGATATTGTGATTGCTGAACAGATATCTCGATAAGTGTTTCATACTATCATAGATGTGATGTGTGAGGTTACCATGAGTTTATTTTACGTTATACTAGTAAACTGCCGGTCGTTGGATGATAATAGGTAATGTGAGTTTTAAATTGACGAATTATGTGCTCATTTATTTCAAAAACGTATATACCCATATATAAATTATATGCTTACATTTTATATTATGATTAACCGGCTTCAAAAAAAAAATATCTTAGTTTCACCTTGTTTTTTAAAGAAACATACACTCAAAAATGAATGTGTATTTTATACGATGATGTTGTTAAGTTTATCGGGACTATGCCATTTGCACCCTCCATTTTGTAAGTATATTTTGTACTAGACTACCAACGTATATCAGAATCTTTGTTTTTACTGGACTATCTAAGTGAGTATATGATTCGAGAATCTTAGAATAAATACAGCAATCTCTGCGTCGCAACACCGTCACGGTTGCAAAGCAAATACACACTGGGCTTATCTAAACGTGCTGTTAGAGGTGTTCTGACATTCAGACAATAGTCAGTTGCTATTTGTGACCACATCAAGTATTCAAGTGGATTTCAGTTCACTCGATTTAAAAATAACAACTTTTAGGTAGGTGACTGAAACCTTCTGCTTTAGATTTCTTAAAACCCTTCTCGGTTTTACGAAATCTAAGTGTGAGACCCCATTGGTGCGCATCGTCCCAAAGTAACTGTCATAAATAACATAAATTTCCTTCGGGATGACTCGACAACCCAACGCACAGTCAATGGGGCCTCACCCTAAGTTAGCAATATTACCATAGTCTCATAAAATCTTCTTAAAAACTATTTGTTTAGTCTCGAGTCTAAACTGTAAGTACTTAATGTTTTATTTATATTTATTTAAAAGCGATTGTCTCGAGGCGCTAGCGGCGTCAAACAAGTAGAAATGAACAGAAAATGGCTTGCAGTTGCTCAGATAATGGTTCAATCTGCATGCACAACAATATAGGATTAAAGAGGATTAGGAGGATTTAAGAGCTCATTTGATAGTATAATTATTGGCACTCGACATAATATAGTTGGACTATAACAGCACCTAACTATGCTTACTTAATTTAATAATAATCAATGAAGTTACATTTTTTTTAAATAAGGTACTAATGATTTAGGTACAAATAACTTTAATAAATACATAAAGCCGAGCACCCCGCGTTATCAGAGTAGCGAAGTATGGCAGGCCGTTCACAATATAATCTCACAAGTTGTGTCAAATTCCATTTAATTTTAATGGCAGAGTTTCTTCCTATTTCAATTAAACGACTCCCGAAGGACTCATCCCGGGCCAAGTTTATTGTTTTCGATAAATGTTTTGTTTAATTTGTCAAATGGAAGCAGCTATTGCGTAGCTAACTTCTTCAAAGAGTTTGGCAGATATCTCAGTAAAGGGTTATTATAGCTGTATCTTGGCGGAAATGGCTATAGATAAAGCTGTGCTGGGGGTATCTCTGATGGATCATGAATCATAATATACTTTTAAATAAAATTATATCATACTGAAAAGAGTAAGGGTAAGGGGATAAAAAACCTAACATCAATATTTGTGGCAAGTAGAAGACCAAGAGAGATCACCACCGGATTACAGTATTTCATGAAGGGAAATTCGTCGGTTTCGTGGTGCTACAGGTACCTACATGAAAACATCATATGTGGCTGTATTTAAGCATCACGGTCTAGTTAACTCACGATCCTACATTACACGGGGCGAGGTCGTTTGCGGTAAAAAACAAAACATTGAAATTCACCGTGAAACCATAATCTAAAAAGGTTTCGGGAATCTGTTTGCAATAATTAATTTACCGTGCAAAATACAAAATGGTGGGCCCTTGGAGCACGTGCCGTTCTATTATTCCCAATTACTCCGGATCCGGGGGTTACTCTATACTGACGAAAACCTAACGCACAAGGCCTGTCTAGCAATCGGCTCGTTTAATACTGCGACACAGAGTCGTGGCTGGCGTCGCAGCGCTCCGAAACTTCATTTTTCGTCAAATAGAGTGACCCTCTCGATATTAAACGCTTGGGCACGTCTCGTGACTATCTGCGGATGTGTCGTCGACATTCCCTCAATGTTTATTATTATTTCATTTGCCGGTTCGCAATCAAAAGGCATTCGTTGTGAGGTCTATAAAGAGTGGAATTGTGTCAGTGGCCGGGCTTGAAGACAAGTTGATGTACTGTACAAAATAAAAGTACACTGAAGTTTTTTTTAAAATACAATTTTGATTATATTGGACGAATTTTTCCTTGCGCCAAGATATATCCTACCTATAGGTAATACATTCTAATTCAAAGAAGAAATAGAAGTTTCCTAAATTCTAAGCAATGTCCGTCGAATAGTGGAATGTAATGTAAGTAATGTAACGAACGTCTTGTATGTCTATGAAACTCCGGACACACAATGTGCTACGAGCGCTACGCGGCTACGAATGCTACGAGGCTACGCGGCTACGAATGCTACGAGGCTACGCGGCTACAATGCTACGAATATTCCGCTCTGAGCTACGAAGTTCCACACAGCAAAAATATAACAATAGCCTTTTGTCCTTTTGTCTTGATGTCACACGATGAATAAATAACTATTTCTATTGCAAAGCCTACCGAATTTAACTCTAAGCTTTCTCTTTCATAGTTACATAGCACGGTTACTTTTAAACAGGTGTCAAATAAACAATGCATTAATATAGGTTAGTTTATTATCCGTTGACACAAAGTCAAAATATACGTATAGTATAGTTACGACTGGCGAAAAGTGGGTGCAGCAATGCACCTCTGCCTACCCCGCAAGGGAGTACATTAGTACAAGGCGTGATTGTGTGTGTTTTTTTATAGTTACGTGTGTGTATTTTTTCACCAAGGTTTATCACCGAGTGATCCTTCGAGAGGTTATATTTTTTTCATAGTTCTTAGGCATCTAATTCTATATCATAACTATTATATTATTGGTATTGAAAGATTTATAGGTCAATATTGAAACCATCTCTAATCCATATTCTGTTCATATCGTCAATATTGGACAAGCCATAAAAAGTATTTCCCGATATTACCTCTTTCTTCTGCTGGATTATCTATTGACTTTCGTTGACCTACGTGACTGTGTGTTACTTTGCAAGAGTAGAGTTTATCACATAGAGGTTTTTCCATCGTAGACACATATTAGTATAAACATTGTTATAAGCTTTAAAACACCGTTAAAAAAACGATCTAGAAACTCGTTAAATTTTCATGTTTTTTGGTTGTATTATTTCTGATTGTATCTGTAATTGAATTGAAAAAACCAATTGAACAATCTGATTATTTGAATTAAAACTAGTCTCAAGGGACCCTAGGGCTGGCTCTTACCTCGCACAAAGGCTAAGCATCGCTATACAGCGGGGTAACGCTGCCAGCGTCTTGGGTACCCTACCCGACAGTGGCAGCGATCTGGCCAGCATTTTCTTTTTAGTTTAATTTTAATTTTATATTAGTTAGTTTTAGTTAGGCATTTATAATTTAAATTGTATATTTTTTAATATATTGTAATCCAGTCACTATATGTTGTATAAACAAATAATTAAACTAGTCGTTTATTCAGTAATGTACTCGTACATCTCATACATACTCACAAACTTTACCTGAAGGAAGTATGCAGTTGAGCACAAAATAAAAAAAAAACACTTAAAAGGTTATTATAATATACATATTTATGGAAAACCAGTGTAACGTTAGGCTTGTTACCAAATTGTCTGACGAGTAAATAGATTTGAGAAAGATCCGCTAACGTGTCTGCCCTTCGCAAACCCCACGCACACACACACACACACACACACACACACACACACACACACACACACACACACACACACACACGCGCACCTATACTCACGCAGGTTTCACACCAGATTCAATATCTATTTCCGCTCATGAGTTTGTTTAAGGATTCTTTGGTGTATAATAATGTATTTTCCTGGGGTTTCTTTGATATGGATCGTATTAGAAACGAGGTCATTCGGCAATTATTTACCTTAGGTAAATAAAACGACGGAAAATAATAATGTTAGCAATGATAATATAGCTATCGGGCGACAACCCGTATGTTCCAGTGGGTATCAAATAGGACATGTCTGCCGAAGAACCAATTAACACTAGGTCAGGCGACATCCGGTGAGACCACAAACATGCTACGATGCGTGGGACGCCCTGCAGTCCCCTGGATCGACGAGATGTTGAGTAGCATTGATGAGTTTTTGTGAAGTTATTATATGCGAGGTTATATTTTTTATCTAAAAACATAAAGATTCAACTGGACTGAAAGATCTAAAGTTGACAGCTCTTATATCTCTAATCAGGATTCGATTCCTAGAACAACAATAACGATATACCTACTTGAAGCCAGTCAATATACAAACTAAAACTTGAAAGTTATTTTGTAAAACTTTTGTTTGTGTTATCGTCGCTCGCTTCTGATATTGATATTACAAAATAGAATAGAATTTCAAAGGGGAGGTATATCTCCTATAAGTATGCTCGCCTGTACAGGATCAATATTCCAGTATATTTTATGGCTCCGATACCGATTTTTACGGCCAACACCTGCACCTACATAAGGTTCGTAAAGAAAATTGAAAAGGTGCAGTGAAAAAATTACAAGTAGGTATCTGAAATATTACTCAACTTGCCGGCTGGCGGCGCTGGCGTGGAAACCCGTGTCAGTAGCCACCGGCACCGTGGCACAGTCACACATCCAGCGAGCACATCTTATTCCATAAGGTCATACTGTTCTAGCTTAAGCTGATCAAAAACGAGTGCGCCTTAGCACGAGTGTTGCCTTAGACAGGTGGAGGTGGGAGTGGCTTGATGAAGAAGGCCCAAAATAGAGTGATGTGGTGTTCTTTTATAGGACTAAAACAGATGATTGGCTGATGATAGCAAAGAATATTAATCGTTAACATTATTAACTCCGGCCGGAATCATAACCCGGAACCTTACACCCTAAGGCCACGTAACTGTGATACCACCACATAGTTGTGATAGCTCGTTACGTGAAAATGATAACCTTTATCATAACCTCCTTACGAGCCAAGGATATCTCAACTACGTTCATATTATGCGCACACAATTTGTATTTTCCCAGCAGGCTAAAATACGCTCAAGAGGCCATAGGACGTAAGCTCACTCGAGTCTGATGTGAACAAACAATCGCGTATCCATTACTCGCGACGGTAACTCGACGTGATGTGTTACGTCGCTCGTGTAGCGATCCTGTTGGGACTTGGGATTCAACCTTACAGCGTATGATTGTCTGATATTGGATTGAAAGACGCAGGAGTAGAAATTTTATATTTTTTGTCAGTCACGTTAATGTTTTGTTCAAAATTTGAATTAAATATGTTAAAGAATTGGGGTCGTTTGGTGGCAATTTATAAATACACATTTTACATTGCTCATGAGTGTACTATGGAAATAATTAAAATTCACTCACTAAAGGCGTGTACTATGTAACAACATAATGGACAACATTTCATTTTCTTTACCCTATATTTTTATTAGCTAATCGGAAAGTTTATAATAAATTAGAGGACCCGTATTTTTTTATTTTGTATATACATTAATTTCTGCATGTTATTTTTATCTTTAAAGTTAATTATTTAAAAACCGGAAGTGACGTCACATATTAGGCTCAATTTTTATTTTTGTCTATTGCCTTAGTCTCTAAAAAAACATAAATGACACTGACAAGTGACATTTAAACTTTGTTTACATGCCAACCAACAAATGGGTCATTTTCAAATGACATTGATATTTCTGATGATACAAAGTATCAAAAAATAAGCAGAGGCATTTTTCATAAGCATTTTTTCAGCTGTGTAGGCTGTGGCATGCTCTGGGACATATAATATAGAGGTCATCTCTTAATACGTACTAACCATTTTATATGATAAATAAAAAAAATTGACAGAAAGAGTCAGAACAGAATTTATGAAAATGACCCAAATAAACAACAACGTCACGATAAAATGTCAACGTCAATCAAAAATAAAAGTGACAGTTACTTTGTTTTTAAATCTATAGGCTTTGATCATCAAAATGCATCGCACCTGATGCATGACGTCATCAGCACTTTTTTACTATTTTATGATTTTCTCGAAAATGATACATCCAAAAAATACAAAAACATTTTTTTTGTGGCCTTTAGAGCTAAATCTTGAAATGGTTTTCGATTTATAGCAGCTTTAGTTTTTTGAAATGTTGTCCATTATGCGTAACTGTTGAAGACACTGTTAAAAATGTATATTTGAAATGTTAGTCAGTCCCTATGGTGTTGAAGCGATGTCGTCACCCGCTCCATACAATCTCGGGTGATATAAAAATCTCATTCCCTTAGACAAGTCTCTCGTGACAAAGAAATTGATATTTACTATGCTCTTTCACACCCGTGATGCATAGGGAATAAGGGCTATAGTTCTACGACGGCTTAGGTACAAGGTGATACTCTACATAAGGAATAATGTTATATGGCCGTATGAAACATAATGGTTTTCTTACTTGATTCATAGGGCGTACGAGGGTGGAAAGTATTTTCTAGTATTAGGTGGATTTCTTAGTAAGCCAGCCGCGAAAAACCTTGACTCTTGATTTATGCTATCGTAAAACTTGCTATAGTTTATGCTAGTTAATGATAAAATTTGGTTTAGATAATTGTGGACTCCATCGCAATATTTAATACCGCTATAACCGCTCAACTTATGAGTGTGAATCACGAACCTAATGTCCTTATGAACTTGTGATAGTTGTGATACTTTTAATAGTACGTTTTTACCTAAAGCATTAAAGCCGCTGAAAAGATGTTAAGTAGTAAAATTATCAAAATATATATTAAAGTTAATGTGACGACTAACATTAACTCACGTGTTAATTCCAAGTATTTATGAAACAAGTGAAATGATTAATGAATGCAGGCACCTGTCATATCGTTTCATTAAGCGATGTCAGTTCTGAATATATGAATACAAATAAACCAATTCAGGAGACATTGTTCAGTGAAGTTATTTATAAAATGTCTTCCACAGGCTGGCGCCAGGGAGGCGCTAAGAAATTAGGTATGTACCTATTTATCAATACCTAATAAATGAGGGTAAATTGGGTGTATAGGAAGGAGCCACCTCGAGTGATGTATTACCTATCAGCGCGACCTGGACACTGTACAATTGTACATCCAGCGAATAACGCGATACTGGTCAATCCTGCTACCGTACCACCACCGACACATAAGCAATTAACATTCCATAAGCAACGTCGCCCGCCTATCAAACAACTGTCAGATTCATAAAAGTTACGTCAGTTTTGAAAAGCGAGTTACGCTGCTTAAGGATTGTTAATTGCAAATGTTCAGTGGTGATAACCGCACTGTTAACACAAAATATTTAAGTTTCACTTAGACGGTGTTAATTTATTTTTCTTCCTCATTACATGTCGTTGACAAATAATAGAGCCAAACCACTGTACACGAAAAACATTTATATTTTCAAAAGTATTTTTTCAGACAGTTCCTGTATCAAATCTCAATATTTTTCATCCCGTTTAATTCCTCACCTTTTTTAAATATTTTTACTGAATTTGTCCTTGCAGACTATTCGAGGAAAACATTTGCTTTGACGTGGATAAAGTGCTTTTGCCGGCAGAAAAACATAGTATGTAGCTGTAAAATAAAAAATCTCATTTAATTTATCAAAGCGCGGGGCGTCGTGGGTCACTTAGATGGCCGAGTTTTTAAGGAAAATTTAATGTAATGGGGTATTTGAAAAAAGGGAAATTACGTATATTTCTGGGAAATGTCTAAAGCCGGAAATAGCCGACAAAGACTGGTTCTGACTTCTGACGACCGGAACTGCGATAGCCGTGAGAGACCAGCCGCCAGTGTCACCGGTCTTACGATCAAAAGACATTATAATTTTCCTCTTCGGGCTGACTGCCAAAAGGGTATAAACCGGTTGAAAGAAGCCTCCTCTAGTGACGTCCTAATCCTAACTTCCTAATACATATGCGAAAGTAATTCTGTCTTTCTGTTACTCTTTCACGCCAAAACTACTGAACAGATTTTAATGAAATTTCGTACCCATAGATGGTCTAGCTAGACCCCGAAAAAGAACATAGGCTACTTTTTACTCCGGCATTCCCACGGGAAAACTTTTTGAGGCGAAGTGAAGGTCACGGGAACAGTTAGTACATAATACACTCACGAGCAATGACAACGTTGCACTTACAAAATGTCGACACTTAATTTATTATTATTATTACGGCATAAATTAATTTAAAATTTCAAACAAATATTAGTAATAGTATGATGCGCTGGTGAATGTACTTCAATATTGCTGACGGCGTCACTAGGCTCATCTTTTCCATTTATTTATTTATTTATTTATTTAACTCTTTATTGTACAAATATTACAAATAAAAGTACAAATTTAGGATTACTTTGGTGCTATTGTCACTGGAACTTTTTCATTGCTCGTGAGTGTATAATTTAAGTAGATACGTGCGGCGTACCCTGGCCACTGGGCAGTCAGATACTGACGATATTCTGGCTGGCTAATCATTTCATCCAGTGACCAACTATTGACATGCTATTACTAAACTAACATATCGTGTTTGTTACCAACACGCTAAGTACTAGGTAGGTACTAAAATCATGTATCGATTTCAAAGCGCACAAGTCACTTAGCACCTTCCCAGATAGTATGGACCAGAATGACTGATCTAATGTTATATATTCTAACTTCATAATGTTATATATTCCATTAAAATTTCAAAGCACTCCGTCGAGGCCTAATAATTGAAAATTGAGCATCTAAATTTCTAACATATTATTAAATTTATGAATTAAGATGAATAATGTTCTCTAAATCCTGAAAGTAGTAAATTGAATTATGAAATTTAGTAGTTAAAGTCGATTTTAGCTAAACTTTACCGGCTTTCACGAGTTTCGGGCCTTTTATGATTCAAATTACAAATGAGACTTGAAATGAACATATTTCTAGCTTATCTGTGAGTAACATAAATGGTGGTTTGATGGATTCCATAGATATAATGTAGGCCTTGGTAACTTTTGATTAATTAATTGGAAAATTTCTGACTAATCCAAGCATCTGTGTCCGAGGAAACTTCGAAGCGGTGAAGCCTGAAAATAGCGAGTTAGACGAATTCAGGCGAAATTTTTAGGACCAATTTATTGTTTGAAGCGCCACAATATGGGTCTGTGTGAAAGAAAGGCTTTGATTTTTAGTATTTAAAATGCTTTCTTCAAACCATCGAATAGGTACTTATTTTTTTCTGTTGTTTAGAATGACTCACCTGAGTCATTATATTTTGGCTTACTAATAATACTATACAACTTTTGCAACATCTTGTATAATAAAATTATGTGACGTTACTTCTTATTACTCATATAAGCTTTAGTTTGTATCAAGATGAATTTATAACATATTCAACCGCGCGCAGAAACACTTACTCTGTTTCGGAAAGTTCGAGAACTTAGTGAAATGACGAAGTTCCTGTTGTTTGAAATATTCGAGTGTTTTGTACAAACAATTTGAATAGCGGGAAAGTTTCATTTTCATCCCGGATCCATTGTCAAAAGTTTTGGACGCCATGACTGAAATGGCATTACTGAAAAACTAAATTTAGTTAAACTGAAAGTGAGAAATACGTCTAATTTGTATGATTGACATTCACTAAAAGATATCCGAATATAGACACTTACTTAAATATATTTTTTTTTATTAAAATAGGGAAGTCACCTCTTATTGGTGACGAAATTTTACCTACTTACCTTCAATGGCCAGCTGAAAACCAGAGCACAACTTTATTATGCTGAGCTGGTAGCTTTGTTATTATTATCAATAAAATGCGGATTTAACTCCGACAAACGCACATTCATAACAATAATTTCGGAAGAAACAGCAACTCCAATCTCTTTAACTGCAGATGTATAAAAACCATAATAGTAATGTAAAGCAATAAAGTATTATATAAACCGACGGCATAAGTTTATGATTTGTCTCCGCTTTGCCGGAATCGCTCTTGCTATTTTACGAGTCTACTCGTTTTATTACAGTCGTCAAATAGATTCCGACAAAATGTGATGAAGTTCAGAGCCTTTTTATCTAAATATTGCTAAACTGAAAGCTATTAGAACGATAAATAATGGCTATCTTCTTTTGACCGAACATACGCCACATTGACGTATAAGGTTGAGGCCCCATTAATGCGTTGCTTTGTCACAGTCGTAGCGTCGACGATTTTCTGTGGGGTGAAAGTACCTGCACGTCACGTGCAGTATCTTCAACGTCTAAACTACCTTCCTAAGCTTGGACCATTTCCCACTACGTTGGTCCACTGCGGATTGGTGGGTTCACATATCTATTTGTGCTAAATATAGACATGCAGATTTCTTCATGATGTTTTCCTTCACCGTGACAGCGATATGGTATACAATGTACTTAAATTCAAAAAACTTATTAGTACATGTCAGCGCTTGGATAAGAACCCGCATCTCTGGCATGAGAAGCGAGCGCTTACCCGAATGAGCTACCATCTCTCTCAATCTAAATTAACACAGGCAACTTTTTATCCCGGAATTCCCACTGAAAATCTTTTCATAGCGAATAAAATAAAATAGCGGGCAACGGCTAATTTCCAACAGTTAAATGCTTCGAGGAACTATCTAATAATATAAAATTAATACTCTTCTTTATGAAACTCTATAATTACTACCTCTATGCAATATTTCACGACCCCTGCATTCGTTCTTTGTCCTAAAGAATTTACAAGGAAAAGGAATTTATATTAAAATTCTTACTTACTTGTAGGTAAGGCTGCTGGGAAATTATTTGTATAAATAAGCAAGTGAGATCGTAAGGATCCGATCCATCCCCAAAATCAACATTCAAAGTTTTAAGGTGTTGACTAGCATTGAATTTTTGCTCATTGAGAGCACGTTAAAATTAAAATATTTGACATAAGAGTAGCGAGCCAAGCAACTCGATACAGCTATACAATTTTAAGGTAACATCAGTCACCGATATTGAATATTGACTCGATGTGAATAATTGTATATTTTCAAGCTGTATTGTATTTATAGTTTTATCAAGAAGCTCCTGCTCGCTGTATTGTATATGGAGTAGGTTAGCGTTAGATTAACGAGCAATGAAAAAGTTCAACCTGCCATTGCCGTGCCATTTGTCAGTAGAACTTTTTAATTGCTAGTGAGTGTATTTTTTTTTATGTAGCCATTTCAGTGTCCTTCTGCTGGGCAAAGGCCTCCCCATGTTCACTCCACACGTCTCTATTGTCGACCACCTGGCGCCAATCCGGCAAAAATCTGTCCAGGTCGTCCCGCCATCTCCGCCTAGGTCTACCTGGGCGCCTGCGTCCGTCGCTCGGCATCCACTCGGTTATAATTTTTGCCCACCGGTCCGGGTGCATTCGCATGACGTGGCCTGCCCAGGCCCACTTCAGCTTAGCGGTCTGTGCACCTACGTCTTTTATGCGAGTGGCGGAGCGCAGTGTGGTGTTTCTGACGCGGTCTAGCCTGGTCACACCCAGTATGCTACGCTCCGTTGCAAACCTTCAGCCTAGACTTCTGATGTTCCGTCAAAGACCAAGTCTGAGCGCCGTAGGTTAGGACGGGCAGGATACACGAGTCGAGGAGCTTCCGCTTGAGCGATAATGGTAGCTCTCCCTTCATTAAAGATTTCATAGACCAGAAGCTTTTCCAGGCGTTTTCAATCCGTCTTTCGACTTCTTTGTCTTGCCGGCTATGAAATGAAGCTCTGGCCTATCTGGATCTGGCCTAGATAAAGGTACTCCTCGACATACTGTATCTCCTGACCATCTACCTCAACCCTACGTTTTGCACTGTTACTCATGACTTTAGTCTTTGACCGGTTCATCTTCAGTCCAACCTCAAGTCTCGCCGACGGCGAAGCGACTTTGAAGGTCTTCTAGCATTGTTTGAAGTGCTGGTGCAGAAATGGCGAACAGGACTATGTCATCAGCGAAGCGAAGATTTGTGAGTGTATTTATAATAATATATTTAACCGTGTGTTGTTTAACCGCACTGAGAGTATATTTCAGTCATCACCTTAAGATATGTTTCTAAGGCTATAAATATTCTCCTTTTTGTAAAACGTTATAACCGTCACAAATTTTCTCTTTTTTCCTCAAAGAAGCAATATTTTCTTGTCGGTGTATAACAAAAACTTCGGAGTTGGTGCCTGCCTCCTTTAGATAAGGTCGTGGCTCGAGCCAGCTCCAGGGGGGTCACTATGACTTTATAAACTCTAAGTAAGCTGGAAGGGTGGTGACACTGCGAAATTTTGTAGATTGTCGAAAAAAAAAATCACGTCACGAAAGTTTCTATGTTAAAGCAAAATCTAGCGAATTTCCAAAAATCGTATAACATAAGTTGTTCAGAATAACCCCTTGAGTCACCCCCCTTTTTGTCTTAGCATAACTGTTTTGCAACATCCTGTACTGTACCTATAGCACCTTTGCAAAACCTGTATAGTGACAGGGTGGCAGCGGCAGCGCTCTTATTCAAAAGTCAGAGTAGACCTGCAGTACTATTAAAAGTTAAAATTGACGGGAAAAGTTCATTCTCTTTAAAAATATATTATTTCTATAACTAGGTACAACTTCCATAACTTCGAAACAGCTCGTGCAAACGTTCTGAGATAAATACATTTTTATTTAATTTATATTGTGAGAGGTTATTATTACATCACTGGATGTTCCATAAGAGGTACAAATACAAGAACGTGATCTATTTTCGCCAATTTTAAAAAGTCGTAGTTCAAAAGTAAAATTGTTTTCAATGACACCCTGGGTCATTTTGTTTCGGCTTACTCTGTACCCTTTTTATAACATCCTGTATAGAGCGTGGTTTTTCCCTTTTCCATATCAATATACGCGTACATTACAGAGCTACTGAGCAAATTTCATTATGGGACTAAAGTTGTAATTTCAACTTTCACTAAAGTTCGGAAACTAATCAACTGTTTTTTGGTATTCAGAAAAAAAACACAGGCTGTTTCCTAAAGTGTCCCCTTTAAATTAACTAATAATGGATGCACGAACAGTTTAGTGATTAAAGTGTCGACTTCCCAACAGCTGAGTGGCAGGTTCGCCCTAATACCCTCTACTCAGTGTCAAACGACGGTCTAGCTTAGCATAAATAAGTTTGTAGGGCTCTGTATTCTGTTTCACAAATTCTGTCAATATTAATGGGTGTCAGTTTTTTTTTACTTTTTAAATTGTCTCTGACACATTACTTTTTTTTAAAGTGTGTTGAACTCGCTCTACGGTTTAACTTTTTGCGATACGATTTTAAAAAAGAAATGTTTACTTTAGGATTTTTATATTAAATTTATTGTCATAAAACATATTATGTTATTTATATTTCTGCGACAAAAATATCGCGCTACAAAAATTCATACGCGTAGGGCGTAAAGGCCGAACGAAACAGGTGTCATTTGCTATTCCAGGAAATTATCACATTTTAATTACAATTCGTCCCAAAAAGAACCATTAAAAGTTTCAATTTTTTGTGAAGGCTGAGTGGGCCAGATGTCGCTGAACATATTAAAAAGTTAAAAATGAATGCTCTAAGTTTGGGTCCAACTGCTGAAAGACTGGCTCGAGCCGAAGTTCAATATTCATCGCAGTTGTAAACAAGGACCCTTAAATTCTTTTGCTTGAATTATAACCTGCTAAATATTCATTTTCTTTTACGAGATTTTTCCTTAATGTTTTTCGCGTCTCTTGAGCTTTTTAGGATTTATGTTTAAGTAGGAAGTTTGGAACCTCATTAGGTATCATTATAAGGAAGTTACTCTTATCACCTACTTAAAAAAAAAAAAAAAATTAAAATTTGAACTGTTTATTTCATAAAAAAGGTTAATTGGATAAATTAGTAATTCCCGGGTTTAATCTTTACATATTTGAGATTTTTATCCCTGGGAAGGTTGCCCTCATTTACATAACTATGTGGTTATAATTAAGTGCCTTATCAATACAAACATAGTACAATTATCATTCTGGATGTGAATTATCTGCACGTACATCCCCTTCTTTCTTATATCTGTCATATATATATAGTAACGTTTAAGTAAACTTCGAACTTGCTTTGGATTTGCATCTCTTACATTATTTATTAAAGTTTTTGGTAGTGAGTTTAATATATGGGGTAGGCTGTACGTCCAAATTCTTCTTCCGTATTCGTTATTACAATTAGGTATATTGAATCTTCTAACCATACGAGGATAATTTCTTTGATCTGTATCATAAAACCTATTTTATTTAGGTCACATGGGCTTACATTGAATTTGTTTCGGTATTTGGTAAAAAAAACACCCCAAAAAAGGTCTACCTAAAAAATTCACCTAAACTATTGTGTAGCAATAACAAAATCTACTAACTATAAGGATATTATACACTCACGGGCAATGAAAAGGTTCCACTGAGAAAAGCACCAAATTACTCCTAAACGGAAATTCTGAACTACATGAACATTGAACATTGAAACATTTAACAGAGCATCAAGATATAGGTACCAACTAAAAAAAGGTAACATTTTGTTCAAAGTTTAAATAAAATGTTTGAAAAAATTGGGGGTGTTTAGTGAGTGTAGACTGTCGTTTATTTTTGAAAGTAGCTTCCGTTCATCGCATAGAGGTCCGTTAAACTATTGGGTAACAGGGGTCACTCCAGCATATACGAATAAGTGTTGGTGCGCTACAGAGGTCAGCTAACCTTTCCGCACTGGTGGAGTTGCAGCAACTAGTCTACTTACATTTGGAACCTTATTATTATTCATGATTTATTAATAAACTTAGTACCTATTATAATTATGTCTTATTATTAAGACGACCGAATGGCGTAGTGGTTAGTGACCCTGACTACTGAGCCGATGGTCCCGGGTTCGATTCCCGGCTGGGGCAGATGTTTGTTTAAACACAGATATTTGTTCTCGGGTCTTGGATGTGCCCGTAAAATGGCAATAGGCCCGCCCCCTATTACATTGGGACTAACATAACACTCTGGCGAAAAGTGGGTGCAGCAATGCACCTCTGCCTACCCCGCAAGGGAGTACATTAGTACAAGGCGTGAGTGCGTGTTATTTTTTTTTTCTTATTATTTAAATGTATAATTTTATAGAATGTACTTGCATATGTTTATATCTATTTATATACATACTTAGCTTATTTAAACATATATACACTCGCGTTCGTGACTGAGGTCATCATATTAAGGGCCAGCTGAAAACCAGCGCTGTGACTGTGGCCAATGCCACAGCACATGCTGATCTGGTGCCGTTTTGACGCTCTGGACAGCAACCTTGTTTGTTTGTTTGTACTGTATTGTATTATTTTCTGTACTTACTTATTTTGTTGTTTTATTTTTTTTCTTTTTGTTGTTCCGTCTCAGTGTGTCAAATAAATGTTTCTTTCTTTACATTATTATTATTTCCAGGTTGCAATCATGGCTGATATATTTACTCTAATCATGGGTGTTGGTGACCACTATGTATATGTATGGGAGAGCCGTGTCCCAGAAGTAGGGACGCAATGGGTTGTGACGACTAGAAGTTGGACCATCTATCAAAATAATTAAATTAAGATGATTACACAGTTACGGTAGTCAAATGAGCTAGCAATAGCAGTAACTAACAACATCAGCTAGATCGATATGACGTCAGTTAAAATTAACGACTTTCTATAAACGATAAGTCGTTCTAAAGGTTAACATCATAATTATTGCTAGTAAAACGGATCTGTGCCAAAAAGGCTACGGCTAGTATAGAAAAAAACCATTAACATTGTAAAATGTAATTAAATGCTACATTATTTAAAGATTATACTGGCACTAAGTATTCAGCATTACTTATCCGCTATGTTTTTACCTACTTAAAATAAGGCAGATGGATTTAAAAAATGAAATAATTTTGAACCTTCAGAAGTTACACGAAAAACCACTTTACGTGCCGCTGTCGATGTCGGCTTAGATAATTTCGCTGTTGGATTTAAAATCTTTATTACTTATCACACTCATCACCTCAAGTAAAGTACACTCGAGATATAAAGTAAATGGCAGCCATTAAAGCGTGTTCAAGTGTACAGTGGGGTAAAAGTAAAATGTTAATGCCATTAGTAATTTTACTCACATCGTCTCGTAGCCGACAGCCTCCGGAGCGGCGCCAACCGCAATTTGCGTTAAAAAAATAACGGCTGTTTTTTTACGGGAAACCCAACACTTCAGTTTTATATCATTTAAATGACAAATACTTTTACTGTCTTGTTCTTGCAGAGCTATTGAGTCGAGGCTAATTGACGGCGACTTGTTGGGATTGATTTGATTTGAGTTGGAATTTTACATAAATTAATTAAGAAACCCGAAGCATTTCCGTTTCAAAGTTATTTTAATTAAGCAACAAAGTATTTAGTATTTTACGAACTTTTATTGTATATTTTCATTCAATGTAAGCAACACTGAAAAAAGTCATGAATAACTTACACGTAAAAGCAATTTAAACAAAACGTAACAAAAGTTCAAACTTTAACGGACACTTTACCAGTCACTGCACTTTGAAAAATCCATCCAATCAAAACGTAAAAAACCGTGTTTCAACTGCGAATTAGAAAACAAACAAAAAGCAATCGGCGTGAAAATCAAAAACCGAACGGTGTCAATTAGCCAACATACGACGTCGGAAAATTCAAAAAAGGAAGAGTTCGAAGTTCGAAAGTTGTTCGACCGTTGGGCGGCGACGCGCGCTCGGGAGCGATCCTCGCTTGTGACTAACCTCCGCGGCGTCTCTATGCCGCCGCTACGAACATCGGTCCTGCCAGTCGGGGACCTCAGGAATGAAACCTCGTCTCCACTTGCCAATATTTACCAAACCTTCTAATGAGAACTTGTTTGCGATCCGACAAAAATAGTTCTGTGATTTGTTTAACGTGTTGATTCTGTTTGCTGTGGGTACATGCAGACATGGGCGTGACGCGCGCTGATTGGCTAATGATGACAGACGGTTATGGCGCCAGTTTACGTTTACCGCCGCACTTTCCACGTTTTATTTACGTAGCTGATTTCAAAGTTGCTGTGTAAGAAAAGTTACGGGAAAAAAACTTTTCTTTTCTTTTCCTGCGTATGTTCAAAGCTCCAGGACTAAAGAGAGTTGTATTAACTTGTTGATTCAAATGAATGTAAGATGCCACGTATCGAGTGCCAAGCGTAGGTAGGAATCGTTTCAGCCGGGGAACGAAATTCACAAATTGCACTGGAATTGATAAGACTAATTTGTTATAATTTGGTTAAATTACCGATCTATTGTCCATACTATGGAATTTTTTATTGAATGATGAGCTTTCATCGACCTCTCTTTTATTCTAAACGTTTCTCAACATGTATTTTAATAAATAATAAGTGGTCTAACAAGACAAAATTTTATAACTTAATGACAACTTTGTTTGTTCAATATAGATACATATACCTAGGTACACTTTATTCTAATTACTGTATCTTCATCCAACTTGCTATGTCGTGAATCCAAAGGTACCAGGGTCCAAAAAGCGTAGTCATTTTTTGGTAAGCAAATTAAGGTGGGTTCTACATAGAAAACTCATAATATACTTTTTTTGCCTTTGAGTCTTAAAAAATCACGTGTTGCTAATTTATAAAAGTGCAGTAAGAAAGACGCCGTCACCATCACTTCAGCCGTTCACTTTAATACGTGTTATATGAGTCACTGTGATGGATCACCGGCGATATTGCTTCTCGGCCTTAGATTAACAATATACCAACAAGATGGAGTGTTAAATACAAAAAAATACAAAAAAAACTGTTTACATTTTGTTTACTGACAAACCATTTTTATTTCAACCTGATGATAACCATTGTATTTATTTATTTATTTATTGGCACGTCAACAGCACACACTACAAACATTGAATTAAAAGTAAGTTTATAATAATGTAGGTCCGAAGTGTGCACACATAACAGACATGCACAGCATTTACAAATAACGTATTAAATTAAATTACAATTAAATTACAAAATATAGGCAAAAAACATGCAATATTAATTAAGATATAAAATTTATACAATAAAATGAAATAAAACTTTATATACAAATAAAAAATAATAATTAATTAGTGTACCAATAAATATAGTCACAAACTACTACTGCTAATTCAAAATAGGAGCTCAGTGATAGAACAGTGGTGTTAAGTGTAAAGTCTTTTCATTTGCACTGACGTTTCATCTTGTTCATATATTGTTAATCTAATGTCTCAGCCTTCCAATATGCACCTTCACGTTACAAGGGCCATTCTACTCGGTGGCCTCTAAGTCTGGGTGTTAAGGGCGAGATTAATTGTGCTCAGATTTATTGATTCGGAATGATTGACACATTGTTAATTGCGTAAACGTGACTAAGAAAACTCTAGGTACAAGAGTGATTACATGTTTCTCTTATTTCTGTTTAAGTACTGCTTAACTTGAAATTCGCTAAGCTTAAAGCTCATTCTATATTTACATTATAATTTCATATGTTAAAAAATTGAGCTTTTTTTAAGATAATCCAAACTATATTACCAGAGAACACCAGAGTATCCATACCTATCCTCTTAAAATAAATATTGCGTCTTTGCTGTAAAAATCTTTATAGTTATTATCAATTTAAGAGCGGACCTGATGACAAGTGGCCTACGTGCCTGGGATGGAAGATATAATAGATATCACGGTTATTTACCGGCTAAAGGTAAGCGTCTACCTATCGGTATAATACGTATCGGATCAAACGGATCTTCATATATCTATGGAGAGACGGCGGCGGCGGCGTCGGTAATGCCGGTGAAGTGGACGCACTTGTGTGAATTTCTATACAAAGAATATTGAATGCGATGCGTCCGTTGCGTGCGATGCTGAAAGGTGTACGCTTAGCTTCACGTCGCCCGATCGCTTCATCGGCCATTACGTAACCGGTTATTAAGTTAGATAAAAACTTTACGATATTCGTAAAGTTTCCTCAAAAGGAAATTACGTTTGAGAAGAATCTCCCATGTACCTACGAGAATATAAAGAACTCCACGAACATTGTTTTCTTTTGTGTTTTTAACACAAAGTGAACCGGAATATTGGTCTTATTACGTAGGTATACTTATTGTAGATACCTACCTCATCTCTCACAGTATAAGTAACATAAAAATGTCCTTACCTAAATGCGATTGCACGAGCTTCGAAGTTATGGAAGTAGTTATAGAATTTAGGCTTATACTAAATGTATGTACGGTGGCCTGCGCCTAAAAGTATACAGGCGGAGTTTTTAAAATAGCGATCCCTGCTTGAGCAGCATGTGAGCTTGAGATCGCTATATTATAAAAACTCCGCCTGTATACTTTTAGGCGCAGGCCACCGTACACTTTCTAAAATTAAAGATGTATAGTCAGGTGGATTTAGTGCGAAAAGCATTTCCTACATGCTGACCTGACTACAATATGTACTTAGACGAAATTATGTAATAATATTAATATATTTTTTGGATATGTTTTGTTTGTTTTTATTTAAGCCGATGACGGCGTTTGCGTCCTACTCATCATCACTTTAATTCTAAAAGCTTTACCCCCGAATCATAGATTTTTTCCACTTTAAAATAGGTTTACAATTACGTTATAATATACGAATTTTTATATATATATTTGTAAATACTTTTTGCTGTACTATCATAACACAAACTAGCAGACCATTACTGCATTTGCATAGCTTTAAGCTTAAAAAAACAAACTCAAACAAAAAAACCTATTAAAATATACAATAATGAAGAAATTTTTAAAGAATTAGACAGTTACGATTGGAATCAACTATTACATGAGACTTGTCCTTTAATAATGTACACAAAAATAAATAAAATTTTTAACGACGCATATTCAAACAACAGTAAATATATCGCACCTGAGATGCAATCGGGTAGATTAGCCTGCCCTTGGGCTACAGCTGAACTTAAAAACATGATAGCACATAAGGATAACTTATTTAGACGATGGAAAAGTAATCAGAGTAACGCGGTTCATAGAGTAGAATATAATCGATATAGAAATAAAACAAATAAAGCTATTTGTCAAGCTAAAAATGCATACAATAAAAAACTGATTATTGAAGCGGGAAGAGATACAAAAAAAATATGGGGTTATATAAACAACTGGCTAGGCAGAGAAAAAAAATCTATTGATGATACTATACTTAAGTATTTGGGAAAACAATTTGATGTTCCTACTATTTGCGAAAAATTTTCAGAAACTTTTTGCAACGAAATCGAAAAGATTAAACATAAATGTAATATTTGTTTTCTAGAAAGAAACTCTTATGCGCAAGAACAAAATAAATCGATGCGGTTTCAAAAGGTAACTAGCAGTTCAGTTGAATTAGTAATTAACAGACTTAATGAAAAAAAATCGGCGGGTATTGATAATATTAGAATGAGAGATATAAAACTAATTAAAGATAAATTTAGTCCAATTTTAGCACACTTTATCAATCTATCAGTTTATTCACAAGCGTATCCAGATCCGCTCAAACTGTCCATTATTCGACCTTTGTTCAAAGGAGGCAGTCACTATAATACTGGTGACTACAGGCCAATTGCAGTATTGCCATCTTTAAACAAAATTGTAGAAAGAACTATCGTAAATCAAGTTTCAAAATTCTTGAATAGTCACAATGTCATTACACCAGCGCAGTTTGGTTTTCAACAAGGTAAAAATACAGAGAAACTACTGTCAAAATTTGCTAACAATATAAATAATTATCTCAATGAACAAAAAGTAGTTGCAGTGTTGTTTATTGATTTTAGAAAAGCATTCGATACTTTAGACCATAGCACACTGTTAAATGCCCTTAACGAAAGCGGTATCCGTGGCCCTTTACTAGGTTGGTTTGCTGATTACCTTAACAATAGGTCCTTAACCGTTAAAGTTGGAGAATTTAAGAGCACTAATAGACATTGTAAATACGGAGTAGCTCAGGGATCGGTAACTGGTCCGGTCTGCTACATATTACATGTAAACAGCATGATATCAGTCATAAAAGAATGCAAAAAATACATGTTCGCAGATGATACATGCCTTATGTATGCTGGTAAAGATGCTATTAGTATTGAAAAACACTTGCAAGACGATTTCGATAATGTGACTAAATGGGCTCATGACAACGGAATTATATTGAACACAGAAAAAACAAAGCTATTACTTATAAAATCTAGTTACCGGAAACAAGATGTAACTGAGATAAAAATAAAAGGTCATTCCTATGAATGTCTACATTCGAATATGTTATCCTGTTCTTGTTTGGAAATAGAAAATGTGGTGAAATTCAGATACTTAGGACTGATTGTGGATAATAGGTTCTGTTGGAAATATCATATTATTAGTATTTGTGATAAACTAAAAGTACTACTTAGCAAATTTAAAAGTTTAAGTTATTGTACACCTACATCTACAATGTATATGTTGTACAACAGTCTTGTGGAGTCAATATTATCTTACGGGCTAGAATGCTACGGGCTTACTTTTAAAACAAACATAAATAAAATAAAAGAATTGCAAATTAGATTTATAAAGGTAATTGTAAACAAAAAAATAAAAAAACAATTAGATAAAGATTATAGCAAAATACTTGAAAAGAGTAGTCTATTACCAATAGATAAAAAATGTTTAATGTTACTAGCAGTAAATGAGCATTGCAACGATGAGTATAAAATAAAAGCCATAAACAAATACAATACCAGGAAAAATGCTTTAGGTCACTTTGTTATTCCCAAGGTATCAAACTTTTATGGGAAAAGAACAAAAGAGTGGATTATTCCGAAGATTTTTAATTGTATCCCAAAAGATATAACACATTTCCACGGTCCAAAGATAGCATTAAGAAATATGATTAAAGACTATTTGTTAAGCAACGAAATTATTATTTAAGTTCGTATTTGTAAATTAGATACTATATAATACTAGTTACTACTACTATGTAAATACCTACTAATTGTTAAATAATAGTAAACTCATGATGGTCCTGCCGACCAAACGTACATCAAGTTGTGTGCGCGAGTGCGACCGGTCTCGGGCCGTATTCGCCGCGCTAGCGAACTAGTTTTTATTATGTACCCACCATTTTGTTAAAATTTTCATTATGTTAGTTTAATGTTTGTACCTATATTTAAGTATGAGAGCATGGTCTGCCACTAAACTGTTATAACAGTTTGGCAGAATATTTATATTTCTTGTAATAGAATAAGTTTTAGAGAAATAAATGTTTTACAACAACAACAACAACAACAAAACATTAAACACTGTTTAACAAAATAAATGTTCAAAACTGTTTGTGTTTCATGTGTTTCGAAGTCATTTGTGAACGTTATCTGAAAAATACTGTCTACGAATTTGGGGTTTATTGTATAGCTATGCAATACTAAGGGTAGAAACAAAATAATAATAATAGAAGAGTCAAAGCCAACGATGATGGTTCAACATGGCTGGAGGGCGGCCGCAGACATATCCTGCAAAATGACATTTGATTCCAATCGGAGCCGAGAAAATGATACATTCACGTGTTCCCCTCTATTTATTTTATGACCATTTTCTTTCGTATGTCGGGAAATTGTTTGTGTACACCATTTACTTTTGCTCTGTTCTATACGGCGGCGGGCTGCAAATATGGAATCAAAATAAAATGTATTGTTTTTTGGGGAGACTACAACTGTACAAGTTTCCTTTGTGAGTAACATGGATGAAATACCGCCGGAAATTTCTAAACCTGGGTAGGCACGTACAGAGAGTGGCAAAAGTGTTCCAAATTGTGACTCAGGGGGTCATTCTAAAAATGTTTTATTTGCGAATTTCAAAAATTGTAGAACAAATTGAGTTACCTTCTTTCGGCATACTATAACAATTTGTGACAACCTATATACGTATGTAGGTTTACGTACAGCCTGTAATTTAATAATATCATACTTATAAAATGATGTGGGCGATTTCATGAAGGTACTATTTTTAAAACCGAGTATTTCTGATAAAAATATGATTAGGTTTCGCTAAACCGCCAATCCAGCGGGTCGCACAAACTTCATTAATCCAGTGATTCGGTTACATCACAAGTTTATCATTTAATTAAATCAGAGCATACACGCGAGGTAATATCATGCCTTCAAGTTATTTTGTTTCATTAGGCCCCTTCAGAGCGCGTCAAATATGAAAATTCCTACTGTGATTATGTTTAATACGTAGCTAGATGTTCATTTAGTTGTAGAAATAACGTAAGATTGTCTGCCTGAAATTCATCTTCCCTATTACCTGCTTTCATATTTAAAACTGGGATTTCAACATTTATGCTACTGTAGAATAAAGCAAAAATAAATTGCGAGGTAGTAATAGAGCGGCCCCGCACTAGTTCAAGAAAAAGTTCCAGTGACAAAAGCACCAAATTACTCCTAAACGGAAAAGGCTAGATTATAATGACACCGCCTGCAATATTAAAGAACGTTAGAAAATTAGAATATTACCAACAAAATGTTTAAAAAAAAGTGGTTATTTAGTGTCGACATTTTGTAAGTGGAATTTTTTCATTTCTCTCAAGTACCTACCTATACATATAAACATATAATATAATCCATTGTGAACTAAGACTGGCTATTTATCAATCGAAGTTATTAGTAACTACTTACCGTCCAAAGCTTTCAAATAATCGCTGATTAAGTAAACGATTGACGTCACTAACCCCGAAATAGCCGCCATTACAGCGCCATGTCGGTGGCAGCGGCGGAAAGTGACAGCTGTTATCTAAATGCACATTAGGAGCTCTCAACACGTTGCCCGTGCCCGGATGTCCCGGATTAGTACAGATTGTTCGATGACGGCGACTGAACCGACAGGTGAGTGTCTGGTACAGTCAAGGATATGATATAATTAATAATCTTGATACAATTTTTTTAAATCTTATTCTTGTGGAAGTACTAGAGTATTTGTGACCGTGGCGAAGGGATTAAAGTGCCAGATTAGTGACTGGCCAAGGTGCATGTATTATACGCTAGCAAGCAATGAAAAAGTTTCATTCACAAAATGTGAGCACAAAATGGCCCAATAAAAAAAAATTCACCTTTGCACACCATATTTACGTTTTAAGTTGGTAATTATTCTAATACGCTACTGGTAAACGTACTTCAATATTGCAGGCGGCGTTATAAAAAAAACCGTTTAAGATTAAAGTTGCGCATTGTCACTGTAACCTTTGCAATGGTTGCGAGTGTACCTATAAGGTACAGTGAAGTACAGTTGCAATGAAAATGTCACGTGGAGACTCCTTTCATGGATACCATATTCATTATCATCAAAATCATGAACATGAAATCGTTTAGCCTTCAGAGAATATTGATTATTTTTTTCAGTTTGACTTAATGATTTTTGACTGTAGATTAATATTATTATTAAACACTAGCTGTTCCCGCGCGCTTCGCTTCGCCTTAAAAAGTTTTCCCGTGGGAATTCCGGGATAGAAAGAAGCCTATGTTCTTTCCCAGGGTCTAGACCGTATGTATACCAAATTTCATTCAAATCCGTTCAGTAGTTTTGGCGTGAAAGAGTAACAGACAGACAGACAGACAGACAGACACAGTTACTTTCGCATTTATAATATTAGTTAGGAAGTTAGGATTTAGGATTTATTTCCAGAATATACAACCAGGAGTTTTTTTAAAACTTAATAACTTGATTCCTGCCGTACTTTTTTCACCACAATACTACAATAAAATGTAGAAATAGGCTTTTAAAATACAACGATTGACACATAGGCTGCAGGTGAAAAATATCAAACAGTCTTGGACCTTAAGCACTCCCTTCTAAGATAGACGTTCGCTTATCAAAACAAGTGTAGAAACGTTCTTTCGGAATTTTAACCCAGCTGAAAAGGCGGGCTAATGTTCCCTGAAATATGCAAGGCCTAGCTTCCCGGGTGTTGTTCGAATGAAGCCTACAGTTTGTGTAGCCTGTCAGCTGAAAGACTCAATCCGTCTGCTTTAACTACTCGGCAAACGGAGCCAAACTATCGTTTACAATAGGGTTTATTCCCCTTTTATTCAAACTTTTACAGTTATACCTAGTTTCAGCTAAGGAAATTCCTGTGACAGATAACAATTTTCCGAATTACGCAGAAATAGGTACGGTCAGGTGCAGAGAAACCTGACCCCCCTCTCATAGTAACAATGCTTCTGAGTGGGGTCAGGTTTCTCTGCCCCTTACTGTACTATTGCGAAATCTGTGCCAATCTTGCCATTTCGTTGGATACGACTCACACAATAAGTTGATAGACAAAAACTATAGACTTTAATTATGGGATGTCTATAAAACCGTGAAACTCAAAACTTGCCCATAACGTCACAGGAGTCATGTTAGCTGGAACGTGATATAGGTACTACTTGGTTCAATGAAAATGAAAGCAACATTTCACCTCATAGAGTTTTTTAAAGATAAGTCTAGCAAAAATATAATAAATTGGCTTTTTAATTTGAGAAGAATCGGAACCCTTTTTGTTATTCGTAGCTTGTTAAGGGTCTGCAATAGGGAATCGAGGGTAGGCATTGTCATAGAATTATGTAGTAAATGATGCTCTACAGCCTTGAAAAAAATCACACAGGTAGTTGAAGAGTCTAGCTAGGTGCTGAATCATTCGAATTTAAGTAAATGATTATGGATTACTGTAAATTAATTTCAGAATATCAAGAAAAACCAGTCAATCACACTCCCGTATTGTAACAACTGTGTCGTAATTATAAAGAATTTTCATATGATTTTTATCATATTATAAAGTTAAAGGCTTGGACTAGGCGCTAAATACCTTGTTTTTTAATAAACACACACTTATTTTGTGTAAATTAATCCCAAACTTGAGCAATTTTTTTCCCTCAAATCTTCATACAAATATCTATGGCGGCTTTCTGTGTTATAAAATCATAAACACAAGTGACGTTTGACTCAGTTGGCCGCTGGCCTCCAAAGAAGGGTCACGTCGGTTTAGGCAGCATTGACAGCTCGCGATCTTATCGTGTACAGATACAAAATCACTGCACATTGGTTGTCATTGCACTTTTTCAACTTTTATGACACCAACATAATTTGATTTGAAATTGAGGAAGCATAATTCTTCCAGTATATTCAATACATTAAATTAAATTAGATAGTGTGCAATATTCTCGTGATATTACAGTCTCGTAAAGGTCTGATGAGGAGCAGGAATATAGCGAATGGATCTAAGTGATACGCACGAACATTAGGTTAGGGATCAAAAATACAGTCTCTTGGTGCTGGTTGAGGTATGGTCTCGTGAGGATCTGATGAGGGCAGTAACACGGTGGTGGCTCAATTTTATTTCAAAGATGTTAATAGCTAAAAGCATCGAGTTTGGGCTATTAAGTATGTTTTTCAGAGAGAGAGAAAGAGATTTTGTTTTTCCTCTGGATGTGTTAGGTTTACTGGGTTTACTAAGTTCATTCTGTTAATGGCATCAAGTTGTTATGTGTTCATAAGTAATAATTATTTATTAACAAAATGCTGTTGATTCTCCACAAAAATATAAAAATAAAAATAAAATAAATAAAAATAAATTCGTAACGTAAAATGGTCAATGACGGAATTTCTTCTATAGACAGTAGCCACAAAAAAAACAAACGATAGATGGCGTGATTTGAAGATAAAGATACATTTTTTCGACACATAGACAGCAACAACAAAAAAAATACAGATTTAAAGAAAAGAAACACACAAAACAACAAAGAAAAAAAAAGGATACACATCAAAATAACTGGAAAAAATATAAGCCCCAATTTACTTGTGTGGGACAGGGAGTACCATAATATTTTTTTTGGGGTACTCCCCATCTATGCGAAATATAAGCTTGATATCTTTACCCGTTTCTGAGAAAAAGGGCGGTGACAGACAGTCAGTCAGACAGACGGACAACAAAGAGATCCTATAACGGTTGCTTTTTTTCTTTTGACGTTCGAAACCAAAAAAAAATATTATGCTGCCAAAAAATGTACTTACAGGTATTGAAAAAGCGGTATATAAACAAATTATACCAGCAGAGGGTTCACCATTTAGCCGAATGTTACTTAAAAAACGGCCTTGAGTGGCGGTGAAGTTGGTCCCCGCCTGCGATACTTTCCATTAACATTGGGACTCGTTTTCATGTTTTTAGCGTACAGTCAGGTTTTTAGTTTTTTATAATTGTATTTTTTTATTTGTAACTTTTTAGTTGTTTTTATTTTATGAAATTTTACGTCGGTAGGTAGTTCATGATCATTTTTTATTTCAATAATTTTGGTGTTGTTATTTAAATACCTTCAATATGCATATTTTTGTAATGTGAAAATCAAGTCCTTTCATTTGATACCTTACACGGCAAAGTTGAATTATTATTTTTTCGATCATCACGTTATGTCCTCAAGAGGGCGCTATGTACATTTTAATGGAACGTCACATAGCCTATAGCCATCGCGCCATCAATACGCTTCTAACAATACCTCATACATCAAAATCTATCAAGCCGTTTAGGCTACAGGAGGGAACAAAGAAACAGACAAACATACATATATTCGGCAGTCGGGTAAAAAGGAGTAAGACAGGGGGTCATTCTGGACTTTTGCTCTACAAGTTTTGGAAATTAACAAAAAAAAACCTTTTTCATAGAAACTTTGTTGGACATGTGACTTTTTACCATGGAAAACGAATATTTTTTTTCGCGAATTTGCAAATCTCGTAGAACAAAAGCTGTTCAGAATGACCCCTTGAGTCATCCCCTTTTGGCTTAGTATAGCCCTTTTGCGACACTATGTATTTACTTTGCTTTGTCGTCGGGGTTCAGTTGGCTGGAGGATGCCCGAAACTTATTATCTACACTTTAATACTTTTAGTTACCTTTCTACAAGTAAATACCACATTTGTTTGAGAAAGCTAATCGGGTTCCGAGTATAGAGTAAAGTGGCACCCCTATTAATTTCTACTCTTTCCTGGTGCCTACCAGTGTAAGTAAGAATTATACTTACTTACCCTAAAATCACCCAAAATGTACTTGAACATAATTGTCAATAAAGTTGGCGAGTAAAAGTTTATCGACCCACTGTGCAAACTTACATGTGTGCGTGTCACTGCGTGTGCTGTGTGAAGAGCATTGAAAACCCAAAATTGGCGCGGCACGTCACCCTGTACGGGCCCTTAAATTAATGAAGTGAATCATATTTCAATTCAGTCAGCCGCCATAACCCACGCTGATAAACAAATAATACATTGTGGGCGTATTGACCACCGAACGTTGTAGTTAGTGACTCTGACTGCCATAAGGTCCCGGGTTTGATTCCGGGCCGGGGCAGTATTTTTTCTCGGGTCTTGGGTATTCATATTACGTATGTATAATACTGTATGTATCTATGTAGATATCAGCTGTCCGATACCCATATTACAGGATCTGCCTAGTTTGGGGTCGGATAGCCGTATGCGTGAAGTCCCCACAATGCCCCTGTGCGGTCATGGGACAACACTTAGTGGACTGTATTTAATAGGGTGGCTAGGTGACTTCGGCCAAGGGTATGAGGAAAACAGTGCTACAACCAGAGGTAAAGAGAAGTGTCTCCACTAACCTGAGAACCACGCACAATCACGGATAGCAGGCAGCTCCCAGCACAGCATGCGCCACGTGCACACACCGTATGGTGGTATAAGATGCAGTTGCAGCACATATATTATGCTCACACTTAGTTTTTAAACAGCTAGCTAGCTTCACAGTACACAAATTATGAAGGAAGAAACGTTCTTCAGAAGTTAAGATCAGATATAGGAGTTCCGCGCGCCACGTGCAAAGGTTGACCGCTCGCATTCGAAACTGGTCGCGACATCGCACATGTTATTATTATAATTTAAAAAAATGCAAAAGTTACGAATTATTTTCTTACTATCGTTTGTGTGACTAGACAACTTACCTTTGACAAGTAGCCAGAACCGCTGGACGAGGAAGGCCGAGGACAGAGTGTTGTGGCGCTCCTTCGAAGAGACCTCAGTCCAGCAGTGGACGATTCCGAGCTGATGATGATGATGTTTGTGTTTTCAATTTGTTGAGGTTGTAAAATTTAAGCATATTTACCTTTCAACAGAAATCCTGTGCTACAGTTACTGTTCCGAGAACAGAGATGTTTTGAAAACACACGCGCGCCGCGCCACAACTCATCGACAATCAATTTCTAATTAAAGAACCGAGCGTGAAGCACACTTGAGCACCTCGTAGTACCTAGGCTGGGTACACTTGAATTTAAGTATACAGTTGGCGCATTATTGATCAGGTTATCTGATTTTCTGATTGTTCTGAATCCTTAGTTGGAAACTTGCAGACGAATGTCGGAATTCGCACGCAGATTTTTCTACACTACGTGTGGCAATGGCAATACTTATTACTTAATAACAACTGAATCACTTCCTTTCCGCTTCTCTTTTTCCCCTGAATAGTACGACAAAAACACAGTATCAAAAGTGCATTTGTAAATGAAAGATACATCAGAAAGTTTCAATTGGTGCAGCCGCGCTAAGCAACTTCATGTTAATTAAGTTTGCCAACTGTACCCGCTACTGCTGGGGGTTACTCTATCAAACAACGAACAAACGAGCGCCCGATACCCATAGCGTAGTAAGTTTCCTTCACCGTATCATTACGTACTTAAATTTCTAAAGAATTCATTGGTCCCCATGAAGCCTTATACCGTAAGAGCCGATACCGTATCTTAAGTGAGTTGTACACATTTAAAAACGGCGATATGGCTCATCTACCTGTCACGCGAGTACAAATGTACAGCGAAAAGAGTTTTCGTAAACTAGAGTGACTCCCTGCTGCTCCGGACAAAACCCAACTAAAGCAATTAGCGCAAAAAATGCCTCCACGCTTTTTGAAATTTTTAACTACCTACAGATACAGGGTGGATTTATATCAGTGATTGTGCCGGAGGCAAACTCCACATTACCTGATATGTCGGTACTAATGTACAACTTACGCTACGTCTACACGCTTTCGGGTAAGGAAAGTGCGTTGATGCAACCATTTATTTTGTTTATAACATAATAGGTCGATTTCCGTTACAAAATAATAACGTACTTACCAAATTTTTGGTTATCTGGTCTAGCAGGGAATCAAACCTAGTCTAGCCTTTACACACATATAAAAAAATATTTAGCAAGTTTAATTTCTAAACATCTAAAGTAATATTTAACTTAAGTATTCCTTTCACCTAAGATCCACGCTATTTCATTTTCCACCTAAACTTTATTCCCGCTCCGCACCAGTGTTGTCAGACGAAAACATTCCTTTTATTCAGACCGCGTTCCAAACTTTAAAAGCAAGGCTCAAAGGAAAGAGTATCCAAATCAAATTATCGGATATCTGGGCGGAGACAGAAGCTGGAAAACAGTTGAAAATCAAGCATTCATCAGCCGGCTGACCTCGGCCTCAGGAAATGAAGAAGTGACGCCCCGATTCAGGGATCCGCTGAAACGCACGAACTTTGGTTTATTTATTTATCTAACCAGTTGAATCCCGTGAAATCAGACACGATAAAAGTCTATTGTGTATCGTGCGATATCGCGATTTTAGGATGCAAAATGTTAATATCATATGTTAATATTCCAAGGGTTGTGAATACCTACTTAAAATTACGTAAAGGTAGCAAGGCCGATAATAGAGGTAGGTTCCTTCGTATAGCAAAAATTGGTTAGGTACATAAACCGTATCTTAAGTGAGTTGTACACATTTAAAAACGGCGATATGGCTCATCTACCTGTCACGCGAGTACAAATGTACAGCGAAAAGAGTTTTCGTAAACTAGAGTGACTCCCTGCTGCTCCGGACAAAACCCAACTAAAGCAATTAGCGCAAAAAATGCCTCCACGCTTTTTGAAATTTTTAATATTTGTAAATATTACATTTGCAATTTACATAGATTTCGACATGACAAGGAGTCAGTTGTAACCACGTTGTAACTTTATATGACACAATTAAATTGGGACCAATTCGGGTAGCGTCAAAAGTACATCGGTAATTATGGCAATTTGATGCTGCGATAGCGTGAAAATGCGTGAATAGAACGAATGAATAACTGACCGGAACTGGTTCGTGCGGTTGGTGTTCTGTGTGAAATATTTGGAATTGCAAAAATCACTTTGCAATTAAATTGGTTTGATTTGCTGGACCTAGTATCATCATTATCAGCCCGTTTATTTAAAACTTATAGTGTACTGTATATGTCGCAAGCATCTGGTTGAATCTCCTTTTTGGTTGAATTACTAGCGCGTTCATTGGATATACAATTATACATACCAACTGTAGCCATCATCATCACCACGTACCTACTCATAAATACACAATGTGTCAATGTAATTTAACATTTATAAATACTACTATCTCCGAAACAGTGCTACAAGTAATAGGCATAAACAAGCTGTAAGGTCTACGCCACTCTCATAAACATAACGTGTTTATTGAATCGGGAATCAAATTCGGACTATTTCCCATTAGCCACCTCGCGCCGAGCCTGTAGCAGCGCAGCTTTCACCACCTTTGTGTGAAAACCTACGCTATAATATACCTTATTGCGTCTTTAATAGAGACGAATGGCACCAAAACAGATTGCTGCTATATTTATGTGGTTAGCCACATTTGCAGTTAGCAATAAATCTTTTAGCAGTCGCCATTTCAAATGGCACTATAGCGCGATGTTTTGACATTGTCGTAAATCGAAACATATTGTCTTGGCGTCGGATTGGTAAATGGACTAGGCTACATAAACAAGGAAGCGCGTAATGCTTTCGTGATTGGTTGGATTGTAGAGGAAATATTGATGTACTTACCTACCTACTATACTGTGTTGGCGAAATATCCTTAATTAATAAAGGTGCTGTTGTAATACTTAGTATTAACTATTAACTTTTTTAAACCGTGAAAAGCAGATTATCGCCGGCTACCAATTGCACCCTATACTAAGCGTCCACGTTTCGGCACCGTACGCCCTTACCTTTAGCCTGCTGTGGAATGTGGTCACACTTTTCTAGATTATACGTACATCTATAATAATAAAAAGAGTATCTCCAAACCCGAGCTACATCCAATAGATATTTCAATAATTTATACGACCACGTGCCTGCTATTAGTTTCTGACGGTCCACACCGCGTGTCCATTCGTAACCAAAACAAACAAAACGCATTTACTTAGGTACCACAAACATACGTATGTAACATGTGTGGGATCGTCCCTGAAGCCTTATTTGCAACCATAAAAGTGATAATGGCAGTCATTAGTAGAATCGTCTGCCAATTAGGTACTATACAGAAAGAAAGCGGGAAACTTGTAAACGCCTACTTTTCCATGCTTTGCCGGACCAGCAGGGAAAAAATAGCCATAGTAAGCGCTTATAAGTTTTCATCTGTATTTCTGTATATATGTCGCAGTCATCTGGTTTAATCTCCTGTTTGATTGAACCGCTAGCCCGTTCATTGGATGACGCTATTCAGTTGTATGACTAAAGAACAACTCGTCAAGTGGTTGACTGTAACGTCCAACGTCTTGACTGAACGTTATTCAGCGAAGTCGTAAAAATGGATATAGTATAGCAACTTTGTAATGTCTGGTTGGGATGAACATGACCAGACAAGAGTCAACAAAAAGATTATGTTACAAAGCTCTCATCTCACAAATTAACTTAACAATAACAATAAACGTACCTTGATATCGTTGTTCATAATTATACAGTTTCAGCACATTTTTTTCTTTGAAACTATCCGCCGGCTGTGTAATAATAGGTAAATCCATGTTGTCACACTATTTTAACATAAATAACGCACTTTAAAGCTAATTTATTTGCTAAAAATAATAATACAAGTGCTTTTTGTGTCAGCTGTTCGCTGTTAGACGCCATATTTGTTTTATTCACCACCTGACTGATTTTAAGTCAGCTAACTAGTTGGACGTTTTGTGACGCTTGTACAATCAACGTTCGGCCTAGTCATACAACTGAATAGCGCCATCCAATGAACGGGCTAGCGGTTCAATCAAACAGGAGATTCAACCAGATGCCTGCGACATATACATACGGCCTTATGATGACATTATCTGGGAATGGAATTTTATGGTTGGCTATTCACCGGAATTTGTTTGATATAATGTCATCATGGTAACGTTTGAAATTAATATGAACCTAAAAACCATACATGTTCGTATTGATAAAAATCCATGGAAGTAGTACGTAATAAGTTTAGTACATATTACTTCCATGTAAAAATCTCATAACATAAATTATAATAAAAGAGCATAACTAATCAATGAAAGAGTGGCGTTTAAAGTAGGTGTTTTAATCCAGACTTAAATAAAATTTAAACGTACGGGAAATGGCATTGGAAAATCAAATAGCGGATTAAATAATTTTAGGGTCAGACTGCACTGGATTCAAATTTGATTACTGCAGCATCCGGCATTTGTTCAGAACTAGATCACTGAGTTACCCTGGAACAAACCAATTGCCTCAGTTCATTTTGTAGGAATAAACCAAACAATAAACCTTACTTATTTAAATACAAAGCAGCGTAAAGTAAGGTTTTTTTTTTTAAATTTGTTACATGTGAGAAATAAAACGTTTTAGGTAGGCACCTAACTAAGTATATTTTATTGTTTTCACACATTTTTTTTTCTTGAGAGTCACCTTTGACTGCCCCTTCGGGGATCACAGTCGTGTCAAAAAAAGGAGGAGGTTCTCAATTCGTCGGGATTTTTTTTATGTATGTTCACTGATTACTCCGCCGTTTATGAACCGATTTTAAAAATTCTTTTTTTGTTGTATTGGGTTGAGCTTCCAGGTGGTCCCATTTTTTTTCATAATTTTATCTCACCCCTAAGGGTGAGTAGAGGGGTAAAAACAGGGTATGAATTTCCATTTTGGACACATATTAACTGATTCTAGTAAAATTAAGAACGTAAATATAGTTCTTATAACAAAAAAATATGATGGTGACCTTGAGCTGATCTGATGATGGAAACGGAAGGCAGTCAAGGGAACTCCTCAACGGTATATAGCAACTACCTCGTGTTTAGGCTTGAATGATTCGTATTGATTAGTAGGACTTTTTGGTATCATTTGCATCTTATTTTTGATTAAAAATTATTGCAAATAAACTAAAAACTATAAAATAAAATAATAATTAAACAAATTAAAAAACCGACTTCAAAAAACCACTAAAATGTAAGAAATAATTTAAGGTTAACACAAATTATATGTGACAGTACAAATATACCTAAGCAGGAACTGTTCTTTTTTGAAGTTGGTGCCATATTTCTTCAGATTACTTTGTCACTGCACCAACATCAAAAAAGAACAGTTCCTGCTTAGGTATATTTGTACTGTCACATATAATTTGTGTAAACCTTAAATTATTTCTTACATTTTAGTGGTTTTTTGAAGTCGGTTTTTTTATTTTTTTATGGTTGAATTACTAGCGCGTTCATTGGATATACAATATTATACATACCAACTGTAGCCATCATCATCACCACGTACCTACTCATAAATACACAATGTGTCAATGTACCGTTAGCTTAGCTACCATTACGGATCACTCTCCTGTAATTCTCTGCCTTGATCACTCAAGTTTAAAACGGAATAAAAATCAAATCGTATCCCGCACAAATTATCCCGCTGTTTTAAAAGACATTGAAAATAAAAACTTTTCCCTAATATACTCAATGAGTGATGTAAATGAGGCAACTGATACTTTGATTAATATTATTAAATCGGTAATCGACACACATACGATTTCAACTATAATTCCATGTCGCCAAAGAATCATAAAACCATGGATTACAATAGGATTGTTGAGATGTATCCATAATAGAGACAACATGCACAAAACTTTAAAAAAACAACCCGATAATCTGGTACTTAAAATAACATATAAACGCTACCGCAATTTTTGTAACATCCTCCTCCGTAAGCTTAAATGTAACTATGAGAAGTCAGAATTTGATAAAGCCCGTAATAACCCAAAAAAACCCTGGGAAGTAATTAAAAAAGTCACGGATATCTCACGTACCAGATCATCTCCTTCAGAATTATTAAATATATCTCATAATGCCAGCCTCTCAGTTAACGAGGTAAACAGATATTTCGCTAATATAGGGAAAGATTTAGCTGATAAGATAGCCCCTAACCCTAACTATGTACCGCCATCTGTAGGTAGCAACCCCGTTTCGCCATCTAACTCTCTTACCCTTCTTGAAGTGAATGCTGAAGACATTCGCGCTATCATCTTGAACTTGCGTAGCGATGCAGCCGCTGGATGGGATGGGATTTCCTCCAAATTTTTAAAGTCCGCAGAACATACCTTGACCCCAATAATAACATTTATCTGTAACTTAGCAATCAGGACGGGTAAATTTCCTAGAGCGCTAAAAAAAGCAATGGTTCTTCCTATACACAAGAGTGGAGACAGAATGTTGGTGAATAATTACAGACCTATATCTATATTGCCCTCACTTTCTAAAATCCTAGAAAGAGTGATCAATACTGCTCTAGTCAGTTTCCTTGAAAACAATTCCCTTCTGTCTAAAAATCAATTTGGTTTCAGAAAGAGTCTTTCGACGGAAGATGCAGTATTATCACTTACTGACTTTCTAGTTCAAAAAATTGACGACAAGTATAAGTGTCTTGGTATCTTCCTTGACTTATCCAAGGCTTTCGACACGGTGTCTGTCCCACTATTGATAAAAAAACTAGAAAAGTTTGGTGTCAGGGGCATTGCCCTGGATCTTCTAATTGATTACCTAACCGATAGAACCCAATTTATAAAAATTGACTCTCATATCAGTGATACACTTTCTGTTAACTATGGCGTGCCCCAGGGTAGCATCCTGGGTCCAACCCTCTTCCTCATCTATGTTAATGAGCTCTGCAATATAACAGCAAATCAATCCAGCATCTTCGCCTATGCTGATGACACGGCAATTATCGCTTATGGACGGACCTGGGAGGAAACCATTGCAATTGCAGAAAGTGTTCTTTCTCTGGTTATGACGTGGCTCACAAATAACCTTTTGACTTTAAATATACTAAAAACTAAATATTTAACATTTGCGATTAGACCATGCGACCACCCTCAAGAATTAAGTATTCATGCTCACACATGTCAGAATCCGCCGGTGCAGTGCTCCTGTCTTGCCTTAAGTAGGGTAAAATCAATAAAATATTTGGGTGTCGTTCTAGATTGCTGTCTCAACTGGTATGAACATCTTAATTATCTAATGAACAGAACCAGGAAACTAATATTCATCTTTAAAAAACTCAGAAATTCTGCTGACAATGAAACTTTAAGAATGGCCTACACGGCACTCTGTGAGTCGATCCTTACTTACTGTATCCCTGCCTGGGGAGGTTCATCGAAGACTACTTTTATAGATCTGGAAAGGTCGCAGAGAGCAGTGCTCAAAGTTTTATTTCGAAAACCTTTCCGGTATCCTACAAAACAATTATACAGCGAACTCTCCCTTCTAACCGTTAGACAGCTATATATTCTTCGTGCTACTCTCCGTAGACATGCCTCTGCTCCAACGCGAACTAAGGACGCTGCTCGAAGAAGACCTAAACCTCCCTTCCACAACTTTGATGTGCGTACAACATTTGCTAAAAAACAATTCAGCTACCAAAGCTCTAAACTATATAACTATATTAATAACTCCCTCGATCTTATATCTTCCACTAAGTACAAATGTAAAAATAAATTAAAAATCTGGCTCTTAACCTTAGACTACGATAGCACTGAATCCATAATAAAATAACTTATATTTTGCCACTTTTCCGTAAATCAACTATATAATCATTTCATTCATTCTTTCGTAATCAAATCACAAACACAACATCTAATACAAATGTACACACACGCAAAACACACACACACACACACAAACACACACACGCACACACTTACACACACACACACCCACACTCAAACAGACACAAGCATTCAATCCAATCGAGATGTACAAATAGAAATACCTATGTTATTTGTATTAACTACTATAGTAATACTCTAGCTTTGTAAATTGTTAAACTTAAACTAAAATCTTTTGCTTAATTAGATTTTCAAAGATAAAAACCCTAAACAATGTTATTTTGATAAGTTACTTACTACTTTGTGTCTCCACACCGCATGTCCCGCCATTCGTAACCAAAACAAAAAAAACGCATTTACTTAGGTACTACAAACATATGTATGTGGGTTCGTCCCTGAAGCCTTATTTGCAACCATAAAAGTGATAATGGCAGTCATTAGTAGAATCGTGTGCCAATTAGGTACTATACAGAAAGAAAGCGGCAAACTTGTAAACGCCTACTTTACGAACCAGCAGGGAAAAAATAGCCATAGTAAGCGCTTATAAGTTTTCATCTGTATTTCTGTATATATATACGGCCTGAGTATGCGAAAGCGCTCATGACTTTTTAAAATCCGGGAAATGCTCCGTGAGTGAGCGCTTCCGCATAATCAGGTTACCGGTACAGGTAGATACAGGGAACCCGATTCTCTATGTAAGCACGCTTATGATGACATTATCAGGGAATGGAATTTTATGGTAGGCTATTCACCGGAATTTGTTTGATATGATGTCATGGTAACGTTTGAAATTAATAAAAACCTAAAAACCATCCGCCACAGAGAGCCCCATAGAGAGATGCAAGACACATCAAGGGAACTCAAGTCCGTCAATAACACACCAACTATAGCTACATGATTGTATTGATAAAAATCCATGGAAGTAATAAGTATAAGTACTTACAAACTTCCATGTAAAAAATCTCACAACATAAATTATAATAAAAGAGCTTATATGTAATCAATGAAAGAGTTTGAAGTAGGTGCGTTTGAAGTAGGTGGTGCAATCCAGACTTAAATAAAATTTAAACGTACGGGAAATTGCATTGGAAAATCAAATAGCGTAGGTATTAAATAATTTTCGGGTCAGACTGCACTGGATTTAAATTTGATTACTGCAGCATCCGGCATTTGTGCAGAACTAGATCACTGAGTTACCCTGGAACAAACCAATTGCCTCAGTTCATTTTGTAGGAATAAACCTTATTTATTTAAATACAATAAGGCAGTGTGTATGTGTAGCAAGGTTTTTTTAAATTTTTTTACCTACCTTTTAAATTGTTACATGTGAGAAATGAAATGCTTTAGGTAGGTACCTAAGTATATTTAATTTTTTTCACACATTAGGTTATTTTTTTTTTCTTGAGACTGCCCTTTCGGGGATCACAGTCGTGAGCATTATGTATGTATGAATTTTTATTTTATTTTAGTATTCCTAATATGTTATAGTTGCGTTTATGAAATGAAATCATTCTTGAAATACCAATTAGAAATACCAAGAGTCAATCATTAATATATTTTATTATAACAAGATAATATTATGTACATTTTGAAGGCGTATACAGAGTAGAAGAATAATTTGCGGACACCCATCACCATTAATAAATAAATTTATATCGGGTGAATAAACCAAATCTCTGTTCTTTTGAGGGCCCGTTTCACAATATCTGTATAATCACCATGCCCTGTGGGATAATAGACATGCTATCACTGTTGAAAACACAATCACGAGTGACAGCACGTCTTTTACCGCACAAGTAGCATCCAGACATTGTGAAACAGGGCCTTGGTGTTTAATGTAGAAATACTTTAAACGGTTCAATTCGGTATCAGCAAGTCATCCCTACTAGAAGTCCTGGCAGGGTCTCCGTATGGGCGTGTCTTCCTTGCAGTGGTAGTCCGTGGTGGATGTCAGCGCCTCCTCGGGGTGGCGCCGCTGGTACCACACCATGCACACCAGGCAGAACAGGCACAGGATTACAAAGAATGCCAACATGAAGAGGAAATATAGCTGAAACAAGGTTCTGCAGTTAGACAAAAAAAAAAACGTTAGATTAGTTAATAAGTAGTAGGTTGTTTCAGTGGACGAGATTGTCTTGAGGCATCAGACCGATTCCGAGGTGAATGATGGCAATTCTACGAAAACACGCATAGAGTCGAATTTTAATCTAGATTTTCATGTTTTCAATAAAATTTCAATTCGTGGCTTTAGAATCAACGTTAATAAACACACCATCACGCCTTTGGAGTAAAGTCACTCTGAGAGGGGCCAGGTTCAGATGACCCTGACTCTAAAACTAAATAACGGAAGGCAAAGGTGTATTGTTATTAGGTACCTACATACTTTTTGTCACTGTTGTAGAACCAATTTGATTTGTAATTAGGTAAGTACTTTACCATTTGTAAAGCTCTCAATATTCATCGCTCACCTATTTTCAAGTTCTACCCAAGTGCTATGGGAAAATTGTGATATTTTATTCCAACTCCACTGTGGTAGATGGAAAATGGCCTATAAAATTCTGAAATTTCACTCTAATGCATAATATGTACACGATATACAAATCCACCACGAAAGCCTCTACAATCTCTACACACATTAAAGGAGAGCAAATATTAAATCACTCGTAAACACATTAATAGTATCTGATATCGTATTCGGCATGACCCATTGAGCACGGGGCAAATAATCGCTCAAATAGTTGCGGCGCGTACCCTTCGGAAAATCACGGGTCAAAATTATTATTGTTTGATGCTTTTAATGTTTTGGTTCATACCCTCGGGGAGTTCCCCGAAGTGTTGTTTGTGTTGGAGTCTGTGGTAGGACATGGGTTATTAGCAGAATCGGTACTGATGGCCTACGATATTCTTTGAAACGCCATTATACTACTAACTGAAATATTTGAGTCGCGGCTAACCACTGCCGATATTATCATTTTCCGCATGATCTATTCATAATAATTATTTGTTTATAAATAACGACAAAAACTAACCAGTATCAATATGAATGAGTATACTTAATTAATTCTCAGAGCAAATCCGAGATAGGGTAGCATCATAAAACGTACTCGATCTCAAACTCAGGACTTAGGCCCATTATCTCTAAGGACCCGCACAATAATCCATCTACAGGTCGGCCTAAGCTCAGCTTACAAGCAAACTAATTTACTTTATCTCTATAATTATGCCTCGTTATTGTCTAGTCTGGTAAATTAATTATCTTATAGCGAAATGAGTGACCGTGTTACGCGAATAAATTGAATTGATCAGTGTCTTTTTAGTTTGGTAGTGTTATACCGTAGCGAGGGTGACATCACCTCGGGATGAGCGGCCGGCCGCACATGCGCTTTGCAAAGTAAACAAAAGCTAATCTTGAGACTTTTGTTATTCGATTGTAATATTAACGACATGAAAATTATAAATTTTAACGTCGATTGAATTAATGATCAATGATTTTTTTGTTTTATTTGTAAATTTCAATGTAGAAACAAAAACATTGTACTGAACTAATTAATTTTAATCAACTTAAAGAGAGCAAACGTGCATGGTATACTCCATATCTACTTACTACAACTATATGTATTTTTAATCTTCATCAAACGTTCGTAACGAATCTACAACTTACTAAAATGGGCTTCTAGCAAACCAAACACGACAAAAAAGTTTAAAAAAAACTTACCCCAAAATAGTAAAAAAGCGTTTCGTAGGCCGTCATGGCTGAGCCCGTATGAATCTAAGAAGTCACTGAAAGATTTTTGCGGCATTTTGCCAACTCGAGTCTCGCCCCATTGTGCTGTCCTATCGATTCCTAGCCTATGGTGTGTGGGATGTTGTCTGCCTGATGTTGCAAGTATAACTGTGACTGATCGGCGGGAAGGGTTAAATGGGGGGAGAGTTCTGACGTCACAGCTGTGGTGAGCTAATGGGACATTAAATTAAATAAATTGCAGTGATGTTTGTTTGAGGCGTAGTGATTGTAAGTAGCATTGTGTCTGACAGAATTTGGGTCTTACTTTTCAAACTGATTTTTTACTGTAAGTTTTGTTAACATGTCATAGATGAATCCACTGTCTTCTGGGCACGGTACCCAACTACAAATTGTTAGGAAACATGTTGGACCAAAATACACGTTGCAACATCGCTTATGTTAATTTCGGGAATTTTGTAACTGTTCCCGGAATTTTCATCCAGTTGTTTCGAGTTTTGGAGGGAAATATGCAAAAATGGAGGGCGTGTACAACTGCATGCAATGTGAGGCCACATATATATTGGGGTAGCAATCAGTGTGCGCGAACAAAACTCTTTTAAAAGGAGAAATATACAGATTCCTGTGCGCCAGTGTGTTAGTTATAATGCCAATTGCACCAAACTTCTCTTGTAGGTACAGTACAATACAATTGCAATACGCTAGATTGGCCTCACTAAGTTTCTCCGTTCTTATCTTTATTTCTAGTATTTATTATAGCATAAAAACCTGTGTTTACGTTATGGATAAAAAATACAGAGTATACTTGTTTTATTATAAAATGAATAAATATCCCAATAAACATAATTATTACGTATTTACACTTCCAAATTCAGCAATACACGTAAAAATGACTTTTTAGCGTAGTCAAAAGTGTATCTCTCAGTAGTGTGCGTCTCCCGCCTCTCCCTTTGATTTCCCGGCGGCTCCCCCCCCCCTCCCCCTTGCCTTAATAACCGCTATCAATTGCCGAAGTCACCGAGTTGCAATTTGTATCGACCTCGGAGACTGCAGTTTCTCCGCAAACGACTTCTCTACGAAATTATCGTTTTAAACTTTGCCAGTGCCAGCTCTTAGCGCTTTTGCTGGAGTAAATTCCTGAGAGGTTTACATCGCCCTTGCAAGCAAATACAGAATTATAGCAGTCCTTTTAAGAGTCATAGAACGTTTGGGAGTATTTCAATCGTTAATTTGTAGACTTTCAGAAAGTCCGAAATTATTATTCTAGAAATAAATGCTACTTTAACAAAATGTTAATTGGAGAGGACCTGAAATCTATTCTTGCTTGATAAATAACTAAGAAGTTTAGAGAAGCAGTAATAATAGCAGTCGTGGTTAGTGGAGCAGCTCTCTAAAATTTATCATGAAGCTAGAGTTCCAGCCACCATATTTCATATTTCTAATTTAACGGTAATAATAATACTAATTGTTTATGTGTAACTCGACGCCGCGACGTCTTGGCCTCGCCTCGTGTCATATTGTAAACATTGTTCTGTGTGAATGGAACTCCCGGATGTAGTCGAAGAATAATAGCAAATTCACTTATTGTTCTCGCCTCTCCATAGTCTCTATTGTCCCGAGCTCGTGACATTTAGAAGGCTGAGCATTACCGTTTACACGAAACACCGGCTTTCTGATTTGCTCTTGGTGTTTTCCTTCACAATTTTATCCATAGGTATAGTAGCTGCTTCCCACGATCTCAGCTTCACTTTGAAAAGTTATGGCGTGGGAATTCCCGGATAGATATTAACCAATCCAGGGTGCCAGCTTCCTACATAACAAAGTGCATTAAATTTTCTCAGGTCCTGTGAAAGCGTAAAAAGAAATGCCCATCCATACTTACAGACTTTGGCGTTTACAATACGAGCAATGAAAACGTTTCAGTGATAATTGCAAGAAATTGCTCTTAAAAGGAAAAGGATTGCTTAATGTCGCCCCCTGCAATATTGAATAGAATAGAGTAGAATAGAATAGAATACTACTTTATTGACTAAACAGAACACAAATAACAATTTATAATACAGTGAATACAACGCAATAGGCGGCCTTATCGCTAAAAGCGATCTCTTCCAGGCAACCTTTGGGTGGAGGAGAGACTAAAAGAATAAATGAGGAAGGTGTACAAATGATGTAGTAAACATTCAGTTTTAATAATAAATACTTAAATACATACATACATAATATACTCAAAGATAGAGGAAATAGTTACAAAGATTATATAATATAGAGGTACTAAAGCAAGATGGAGGAAAGATAATGTTCTTTTACCTGTTTTTTGAATGCTATATCTGTCTTCTTCTTGAAGTACATAAGTAATTGCGTGTGAGCATTTTATAAGTGGAACCTTATCATTGCTCGCGACTATATTAGTTGTATAACATTGTACAACAATACCTACTGAAGTTACAAGGCATCAAAGACACGTGAACAATTATATGACCTATATAGACCGAAAACTTTGGGTGTATCGTAAATACTTCAGAAACCTATTACAACTCCTAAGCAGGATAATAACATTGAAATGCTGACAAAAGTTCCTGCCCGCACTCTTACCCTTTTGTCCAATGAGACGTAATAAATACGGTATTATTGCCATCTCAATACTTTGAGGCGAATCAAACTTTATTCTAAGTTATTGAGGTGTATTTGAAGATATTACAGGCCATTGAGGGTTCAAGTTATGAAGAGGCTTTAAGATTGTCTGTCCATTTCTTCGATAAACTGGCTCGGAAAATGTATAGAGCGTTGAAAATAATACTAAAATAAAAAAAACATTCTCTTGTTCGACTCATGTTCCAAAATAACATTGAACAGAGTAAGTTCTCTATTATCCAAAGTGTTATTGTTTTTGCGAAAATAAGTAAGTAGGTCAGGACCGTAGAAAAATCTTCTATGATTCTATTTTAATGACCAGCCGTCGTTGTAACTGAGGTAACAGACGTAGTGGCTTTGAAAAGAGCGCAATAGCCACATCCCTAGATGTCGAAGGCCTGTCTCACTCAGCCTGTATCTAGCAACCACTCCCTGGGGACCTGTCGAACAAAGGCGTGTTCCTGAAATACACACGTACTGCCGCGCGGTACTCGGTAGGTGTTTGGCATGCCACTGCTAACCTACTCTGTATTTCATTTAACTTAACTACATCATCACGACCCATCACGTCCCCACTGCTGAGGCACGGTTCTCCTTCCAATGAAGGAAGGGTTTTTTAGGCCTAGTCAATTCCGCACGCTTGTATAAAGTTGCAGTTGCAGTACTCATAGTATTTGGTTTACTCTTTTTCTACGTATGCTGCGTACAGACCGGCCCAACGAACGCCCAACGAACGCTCAACGATGGATATTTATCATACATAATACAGGGCAGATTGCAGCAACGACGGACAACGAAACCTGATTGTTGGCGTTCGTTTGGCCGGTCTGTACCCAACTTTAGAACAAAACTTCGATGGTGGTAGTAGGTCTCGAGATTCTTAATGGTAAAGTTGAGAGTATCGACCGATGACTTGCCTATTTGCAAGTTGATTGTAATTGAGTTTGGAACTACTCACAGATCGGAATTAGCCGCGGCCATACCCGAGGATAATGGAAACTGTACTTAAGTAACTACTTAAGTGAGACTTAACTTGCCATTTCTCAAGTTTGGTTTTAATTCGAGTGGAGTAGTAAGTACTCGGTAACAATCTTGAACTTACTTAATTATTATGTTTGCTCTTTGTATCTACAGGATGTTTACATAAGATATAGGTAATATAGGTAAAATAATATATTTATAAGAGTACAGTAAGGGTTAATTCAGAATAAATTCTGAGTAGCTTCCACGACTATTGATAATTAACGTAAAAGTGTTTTGCTATTCCATACAAACTTAATACCTTTATACCTTTTAGGAGATTTAGATTTGATGGATACTTGTTCATTAGAAGTCAAATATTAATTGCATACCAATACTATTATTCTGATATACATAATATGTTAGTACACCCGAGTCCGATCTGTTCAATGATGTTAGTACCACATTAAAATTAAATAATTACAATAAATGTTCTAAAGCTACTTTCAAATCCCATATAATCCAAATGCTTGTAGATGATGCTGTTCAAGAGTGAATGATTTGTCAGAGCCGAGATATCCTACCTTTAACTATTTTATTATTATTATATATTAACTATTTTTATAAAGTATATACCTATTACTAAGTATATTATTAATATTACTTACAAAGTTTATATTTTTGTACAATATATGGATAAGCCTTTCTCCAAGTATGTTGCAGTTCTACGATTTCCTCCCACAGTTTTGCATAACACCATCCTTTCTTATGAGTACTAACTATGACACCTTTTGTAGATTACCTTTGCATATCATAATTTAGATACCTATATAATTTTCTCTTCAATTATTGTCTATTAACTAATTTTATCTGAGCGCAGCCTTTGGCAAAAACACACTAATGTCACTCAATTACTTATGTAGCATATAATATAAAATTAGATTAAGTAGTAAGTGTGCAGGTACCCGACCGTGATAATGTTTATTATTTTACATTACCTGTGTATCCTATCATTGGCCTTACTGTGTGCATATATTAAAAATTATGTTATTTAAGTTACGCTGTTGGATTCGTAAATAAATAAAATAAAAATAAAAATAAATGTCACAGTAGATAAATGACAAATTATAATAAAATTATTATTAGGAGGTGTCGTAGCAATGTTCGTAGCACACTTAGCAACTCTCGTAGCATTTAACCTTCGTAGCTTGTTCGTAGCAGCGTAGCAATATGAGATAATGCTTTTGTCATAAATAAATAATACCTGTAAATGTTTTCTGTTCGATGACAAGAATGTTTTTGTCTTAGTACTTATCAATGTTATTGCACTAACTGAAAGGTTAATGGTGAAATATGCCTTATAATTATGTATACTTACTTAATGTATTTCATTCACGCTTTGGACCAGGCTGAACTACTGTGCACTTTTAGGAGTAAAGTAATATTGTTCGTGATATTTATTAACTGCTTCGACATAAGAACCTGATTAAGTGTATGGGCGAGTAGAAAAATATGGACGTCATAATATTTTTATTTTTATTTGAAACTTACGAGTTAATACTGAAAACTGCTAGCTGTGTTACGATGAGTATAAAAATAAAAATAAAATTTTGATAATATTTTAACTCCTAATATCACAAGTTTCATATCACAAAATCACCGTTTGAAAGAATCGGCCTAAAAATTTTCATGAAAAGGCAATGTTAATTTTACAGAACAAAAAATAATAAAAAAACTACCAACTACTAAGTATTTCAAAATATTTCTAGTCAATATTAAAAAATTAAAATAAACTTTTTGGTTTCTACAACAAACATAAATAAATTGCCTTCTATTGTTGTCTTTCTGAATCGGGGTCTTCTTCCCCAAATATTTTTTCACAGTTAGTTTCATCTTCACCTTTAGCAGTTTCAGTATTATCTTCTAACGCTTCGTTCAACACTTCATCATTTACAGGTTCATCTAGTGTTTCCGCAGCGGAATCTGAAATAGGTTCAACATCTTCATTCACATTACTATCCTCATTTCTGTCGAATTCTTCGGAAATTTCGGTGTCTATGTTACTTTCTAATGTTTCTAAATTTTCTGAAGCTTCATTTTCATTTTTGCTATCCACATTATCAACATTTTCGGTATCCTCAGTTTCATCCTTGCTTTCTATTGTATCAATATTTTCTGAAAGTTCAGATTCAAGTTTGCTTTCCACACTATCTACATTTTCAGATATGTCTTCATCGTCTTTTGAAATGTCTTCATTGTTTTCATTTTCGTGTATTTCATCAATGATTTTCCCTTCATCTTTTGAAATATTTTGAGTGTTTTCATCTTCATTATTTTTATTTGCATTTGTTTCATTATTAATTTTCCCTTCTTCTTTTGAAATATTTTCACTGTCTTCGTCCTTCGAATTATCAACATCGTTTTCTACTAAATCAGTCTCACTTTTACCTACATTTTCATTTTTAAGATCATTTGTTTCCATAGGAATCGTCTCATTTACACTTTCTTGAGGGTTTTGGTGGGGTTTTACGTCATTAGGAATAGCGCTACTTGAATTATCAGCGTTCTTTTCATCCACAGGAGGCTTTGTATCTGTTTCATTTGTATTTGGGTTAACATTCTTATCTTCTATTTCAGGATCCGCATCTCCATTGGCTGCATTTTGGAGCGTGCTGTCCAGAGATATATCCTCCTGGACTATATGACCATGGTTAGGTGGCTGGAGGAACTTGTCTCTGAAAAGTCACTTTCAAGATGAGAACCAGGAATTATTTCTTAAAGCGATTTACAAAATATAAAAAAACAGTGAAAGATGAACTCTTACTTGTGGCCATCTTCGTATTTGCTGGGGACCATGAAGCAGTTGGACTCGCGGTAGATGACGCGCCGCTTGCTCACCCACGGCCACTGCAGGCTCCAGTACGAGCTCTGCAATATTCAATTGTTTATGATGAGCCATCAAATTAAATTCATTCGAAATAATTGAATGAATATTATACTGTAGCATCAAAAACTAAACCACGTTTGCGTTGTTCAAAAATTATTTCACATGATTTTATTTATTTATTTATGAAATGATTAAATTATAAGAAGATCGTTAAGTACATGTTGTCAGTAAGAGAGCGCGCGCGCGATTTTTTTTTTTTTAAATTTCATGATATTTAGTTATGGAATATCGATTGTAATGATCTACTGATAATTATAAGAAAACAAATAACATTTAAAAATACTTACAACTTTAGCATGAACATGTCGCTTTCTCTCTCTTTCGGCTTCTTTCCGTCTCTCTTCCTCACTGTCGTAGCCGTCGTTGTCCTAAAACCAATTACATTCAATTTACATTCATTCGAGGCCAATGAAACCGGCAGTTAATAACAATAAACAGCGGCTAAAACTGTGAGAAAACAATTGACGAAAACGAAATGGCAAAACACTAGCCCGCATCGGACGAATCCAATTAAGGTAGTGCAATTTAAAAATGCAAATTAAATGCCTTCGCAGAATGGAATGAAGGAAGAGTCATTGGAGTACGTGTCCTGTACAGGGTGATAGATGCGCTCATTATGACACAGGGTGCTCTGATTGAGCGGCGCCCGCCATTAGTCTTAATGCCTCCTTTAATCTTACTCTTTGACTGATATTACTTATAGATATAATTATAATGATTAATTTTAATATAGATAAAATGTATACATTTAATAACATAGAAATAATGTATACATTTTATCTATATTAAAATTAATCATTATAATTATATCTATAAGTACATATATAACACGCTCTTCATTTTATGGAGTGTTTGTGCAGTCTCTAAGGAAATGCAATATTTGAAACACATACTTAGTATTAGGTGCACATATTTACAGTAATAAATAATCGACATATATTTATTATCAGTTTCAGCACAGTAATAGAGGGATAATTGTAAAGACTTCGTGATTTAAAAGTAATCATTATACTAACATGCATTTTGAACTTCACATAATTTTTCATCAAACGTATGAAAAACTATCTTAGGCCCGGGTCTCCTATTACGCGCCGTAAATCGCGTCCAGCGTCACGCCGTAGGCCGCGTCACGATGCTCACTACATCTACGCGCCAACGTCGGCGTGTGAGGGAGACCGCATCAGTACATTTCTATAGTGAGCATCGTGACGCGGCCTACGGCGTGACGCCGGAAGCGACCTGCGGCGTAAATAGGAGGCCTTAGCCGGAAAATAGAAAAGTCTCTGTTTATCGCCCTATTACAGGTGAACCGACAATAAGTAATGACTGTAGAAATGAGTTCTAGGCTTCATCTAATGACACTTTCATAGCATCATGCCACTCACTAGGGGATCTTCGTAGCAGAAGTAAGCATCTTCAATATCTTCAGGGCTGTATGAAAAAATATGTTAATTTATAATTTAAACTTGATTGTTACCTATTTAAATCATTTTACCCCTAAAGTCTGACCTTGTTGTGGGAAATCTGTTTGAAAACTGTTGTGGGATTGGCGACTGACTAATCTATGACTCTGATGGATCGTATCAGAAATGAGGTTATCCGTCAGAGGACTAAGGTTACCGACATAGCTGTCAAAATATGCAAGCTGAAGTGGCAGTGGGCTGGTCATATCTGCCGAAGAACCGATAACCGTTGGGGTAGACGAGTTCTCGAGTGAAGACCACGAACAGGCAAACGCAGCGTGGGACGCCCTCCTGCCCGCTGGACTGACGACCTTAGGCGGGTGGCGGGTAGTGGTTGGATGAGGAAGGCCGAGGACCGAGTGTTGTGGCGCTCCTTGGGAGAGGCCTATGTCCAGCAGTGGATGATTATTGGCTGATGATGATGACATTTCAAATTGTACAGTGTACAGTCATTCCCATAAATACGTCAGTAACACACTTTTAAGTTAGCTTTTCATGATCTATGTAGAGTAATTTTGCTAACACACTATTCTTGCTTTTTTCATCACAAGTAACTATGAATAATGTTCAATTTTCATGAAGCTTTATATAATATCCAAAACTATTTCCCATTTTATTATTAACACATAATAAAGTCAAAATAAAATGCTTTCTATTCATCGTAAAATCATATTTTTCTGTTGAAAGATTTTTTTTACAAACTACTCTGACTTCTTATTTGCCACCCACCAGCCCACCACCACGGTCCCTCAACATCATTGTGACAAGCTGACAAGATACAGGCGTGTACTCACGCGGTGACAGCGAGCCGCAGATGCACCCCACTCTCGATGATGATCTCGTGCGCCTCCTGTATGGTGAGCGTGGACGTGTCGATGTCGTTGATGCGCTTCAGCCGGTCGCCGGCGCGGATGCCCGCCTTGTCCGCGCGGCTGTCCGGCTTCACCTGGAACGGAGGGTGAGCTGAATGAATTAACTGTAGGATTGCCACTATTGAATATTAGCTAATAGCTGTTCCCGCGAGTTTCGCTTCGCCTTAAAAGGTGTTCCCGTGGGAATTCCGGGATAAAAAGTAGCCTATGTTCTTTCTCAGGATCTAGACCATAAATGTATACCAAATTTCATTCAAATCCGTTCAGTAGTTTTGGCGTGAAAGAGTAACAGACAGACAGACAGACACAGTTACTTTCGCATTTATAATATTAGTTAGGATTAAAAATCCTAGTAAAATGTGGGCTAGTAGCAAGGGGCGCATTTAAGAGGTGACAAAAGTTCTCAGTCGCGCTCGCTCTTGAGGCTGCGTGATGTGAGTGAGCGCGATGAAAAACTTTTGTCACGTCTTCATTGCGCCCCGTGCAAGCCCTTCTGATGTAAATTGTATGTTGGATCTGACCATAGAACAACGGACTCGAGTGTTCAGATGTTTGCAGGCGATCGACGCTGCTATTACGAGTATATCGGTGGTGCTTCGGAAAATTTTGAATAAAGTTTGATGATACTGCGTGTTTGGCCGAAATCGGCAAGTTTTTTATACATACTCAATTTATAAACAAAAGTATTGTATACTTATTTCAGTATGAAAACCGGTTTACAGGTTCGTGGGCTACACAGTGACAACCCTTTAGACTTATAACACCTCTCTTTTTACTTCGGGATTTAAAACAGCTATCAGTTATGCTAAGTATACCTATGTATAATGAGAACAGTACGCCAACCGAAGTTAGCGGCATAATCTCGCAACAAGGACTACACCGGTGGCAGTAAACTAACTCCCAACAACAGCTCAAATTTGGTTTCACTGCATTACAAGTGGAATGGACTGTGCGACTAGTTATTTGAATATCTCGGCGTCTGCATCGGAAAGTTATTGTTCGCTACACTGTCGACTGGTAACTTTGCATTTGAAACCGTATTGCTGGAATTACTGTTGATTTAGAATTTGAATGAATAGATGCAGGTAGTTTAACTACATAACTGCATTGTTATGAATAATATACACGGTAAATATAGCGAGAAATACAAACAGCTATACTGTTCATAGGAACTAGGTCAATCAATCAGCATCTGTACTGTGTAGCGCTGTGCAACTATGTTCAAAGTTCATTTGAACAAGTGACAAAATTGCCAATTTTTCGTCTGAAATGTATCCAGCCACCGGGAGTGGTAATGATCTTTATATTCAGTCAGTTTATTAGTAAAAATTCCGTCCTAGAAGATAACATAAGCGAACGATTTTTGCAACAAAGATGGAACTAGTCACTGCATATTAATAACTTTCTGGGCTTAATCCGGCGCCATCTTTTGCTTTATCTTCGCTTTTGTTGGGCAGATGGAAGAAGTAGTGGCTCCACAACAAAACAGAATGGACGTGAGTGGCCAGCATAGATCAGATGTTAGCGAAAAATAAAAAATAGTATGCGATACGTCAGAAGTAGAAATTTACTTACATAAGTAACCCTCAACGGCGTATTATAAAACGAGCCGCCAGCAAGATCAAACCCCCAGATGGAGTCCTCAAAGCTGACCCTCTCGTGGATGCCCTCGTTCTTGGACTCCCAGCTGGGCTTGTTGAGCTCCCCGGACAGCAGCGCGGCCTCGGCTGCCGTCAGCTTGGAGTGCCGCATGGAGATCTTCTCCTTCGGCTTCGCGGCCGACGCTTCGGACGGCATCTTGCTGTAGAATTAAAAAGGATAGCATGAACTACAGAAATCGAGTGATCAAGGGTATTGATTTTTGCCAAAAATCGTGTTTAGTGCATTTAAACACTGTTTTTTATTTTATTGTTTCACTTTTGGTTGGAATTCTGGCTTATTGGTTTATTTATCAAATAAATTATTTTCTTTATGCAATTGGTACGCATATTAAAAAGAGATTGAGCTGTGGTTAGCCCAGCAGTGCTTCGAAGCTCCGCTTTTCTTAGGCTGTGCTATGCTCCGGTTATATTAGTGTAATAATAATATAGTATATGGTACCCTCATCCGGCCGTCTGACACCAAAGTAGACCGAGTCTGTAAAATATTGTAGATTCGTAATAAATAATATATAACAGCCTAGTATACTGGACTTATAGACCACATGCAGACACCGGGCCAAAACTTTTTCTGTGGGCAGAATCTAACCGGCGCCCCGTGCCCCTGAAACAGTTTCGATGCCTAATGTAATTTATTGCCAATCTTTACTTTTACTACATGGTTTTCTGAGGGTGCAAAAAGTCTGTAGGTTTAATTGCCGATGTAGACAGAGCAGATATTTATTTAATCGGAGACCGACTGAAATGGCAATAAGAAAGAAAGTAAAGGAAAAAATACATTTATTTTAATAACAGCGCCCCCAGCTACATTGAGGCTAACATAATATGGCCAGAAAGTGGGTAAAGAAAAACCTTTAAGAGCTTACAGGCTTTAGTTGTGCGTTGTGCGATGTCATGTTCCTACGTACTAGATGTTTCTGTATAAGCCACACAGCTTCTGTGTAAACACAGCTTTTCTGTCCAAAACCATTTCTATGAAATCAAAGCTAATAGAGTGAGACAACGTTAACTTTCAACAAGTAAAAGAGAGATTTTGATTTTTAGTTGACGCCATCGCCAGTGGTATTAAATTTATTTCAGCTCATGTGGTTCCGTTTTTCAAGCTCCGATATAATATCAACTACAAAATGTACAAATGGAAAATAAAAAATACTTCAAACGAATTTTCACGAAATTCAAATATTTTCTTCTTTTTAATATATCTTTGTTTCCTTTTCCTGCCCTTCTCACTTTCATTTCCGGTCGGGGGACGCATATTATACCAATTTCCTTTTTTCTTATTTATTATCATATCTTTGTGAGCTGTACACCCATTGTTATATTTTCTTAACTTAACCAAAGTAGTATGGAAACCAGTATGGATGAACTTATCAATAAAAGTAAAAGAAACACATTTGAATAAGTCGTCATAGTACCTACATTTTTATAAGTGGAACAAAAAATGTGAGTAAGTTTGATTCATATTGTAAGTGTTTTGCTTTTGTTACTTTTTTGGAGGACGTATGCATGTTTTATAGCTGAAGATGAAAAGGGAACAACAAGACTTGTTTTCCCGTGATTAAATCGACCGTTCACTTCTTTGTTATTTTGTTTATCATTCTGTTCGCTGTTTTCCGAAGTGGATACGCATTTTCATGGGCATTTGTTTGAGTATAACAAAAATTACTTTCATTACATAATAAATTAAATTAAAATAGCCTATTGATAAATGCGTCTTCCATTATGGTTGAATAACATAATTATATATATTATTTAAGTGTATAGCGATACTGTCAAAGGCTTGGATAATTGCTAAACGGTGCGTTTTATAGTTGCTACCGTCGCGTCGCTCGCTCCACGTACAAACATGCAATATTATGATGTTTGCAATCAGTGCCGCTATACGTTTGTAATTAATGTACAAAACTAACAGATACCTTTTCATTAATCATGACATGGAATTCAGAAAATTAATATAATTCACCAAAAACAAACATCGTTCATGTCTACGGTATAATTTATTTTAGTTTAGAACAGCTGGACCTAGATCTGTTCTAGTGCATTATTTATTTATTTTCAGTTGTTACATGATCAGGATTGTTCTTAGTCATACTCCGTGTTTTGTCTGGAAAAATTTAAAAACAAAACGTAGTTCTTATATACTTAGCTATATTTTATTTATCAAGTGCTTATATCTAAAAAAATAGGAAAATTTGAGTATAACATGACTATGTCATCAATGGGTTTAAACGAGACAGTAGGTATATTTTTCAACATTCGTTCTCTGAAAGTACCTAGATCTGATTTTCCTGAAAAGAGGCATGAAAAAAGCACTTTACATGCCCGGGAAAAAATTCTTTCTGGTATCTAAAATGCGATGAATGATGATGAATTTCATGCTAAACCGATTTTACTTGTAATGCTAGTAAGGGAATCTTTTTGTTCTTGATTTACACAATTTTCGTTTTATTTTATTATTTTATGTAATGAAAAGGATAGTGTTGACCACGGACTAAACAACCGGCTTTCACCCCTTGGGTAACAATGTTTATAAAACATGACGTTATTATGTTGTAGGTGTGCTCGTTTCAACATTTTCACGAGCTTTCATATTTTATGTACATAAAGGATTAATTCCCAAAAGCCAATACTTATTAACCATTTTCGCATGAAACAGAAATACTGCGACAGGGTGATTGATCGAAATGTAAGTTAATAAAAATTTAAAACCAATCTAGCAACTTGTCGCATCAAGTAGCAGGACTTTTTTTTTTTTTTTTTTTTTTTTTCACACACGGCCATCCGACCCCAAGCTAGGCAGAACCTGTGTTATGGGTGTCGGACAGCTGATATATCTACACAAATACATAGATAGATAGATACTAAATATAAATATCAACACCCAAGACCCGAGTACAAATATCTGTCTTTAAACAAATATCTGCCCCAGCCGGGAATCGAACCCGGGACCTTCGGCTCAGTAATCAGGGTCACTAACCACTACGCCATTCGGTCGTCAAAGACTGGACGTGGCGCGGCCATGAGTGCAGGCTCCGAGCGATCAAACGAGTTTTTTTTTTCTTTCTTTTAAGATTTTCTTTTTATTGTTTTTAGGTAACGTAGATACATATCACACTAAGTACACTCACGTGCAAAGAAACAGTTCCACTTCCGAAAGTCAGACACCAAATGGGCCCAATTTTTTTTTAAATAGTCGGTACTTTTGACAAAATATTTAACTTTTTTGTTGGTAATATACTGACGCACCGTTAAATGTAATTAAAGATTGCAAAAGGCGTCATTGAGTTAGTTTTTTTCGTTAAAGAGTAGGTAATTTGGGGATTTTTTAAATGGAACTTTTTCATTGCCCGTGAGTTAGTTATGGAGAAACGGCGTCGGCAATGCCGATGAAGTTCTATTGCACTTGTGTGAATTTCTATACAAAGAAAACTGAATTCGTTGCATCCTTTGCGTACGATTACCTTAAAAGTTCGTTCATTGATACATGCCTACATTCCGTTAAGTTGAAAGCACACGCACGGTCGCACGTCCACAAACATAACTTCTCCTAGTTTAAAAGTTGCAAGTTAAGTTTAGAATGTATATGTCACTATATAGCCCGTCACAGACTTAGCTATAATATATATTAATATTTTTATAGCTAGGCATATTAATATATATTTTCTATACATTTTCGCAGTGACCGCACACTCAGCTATAATATATATTTCTGTGAAGTCACCAATTGTACGGTATATTAATATATATTATACCTAGGTCTGTGACGGGCTTATTGCTTAGAAAATCTTCAACCTATTTTCATAGATGGCCGCTGGCGTTCGTGGCAACATTCGGAGTTCCATTTTTTTATCATAAATCAATAAAGTATTTGCCAGACAAGAATTTTCAATTAGCAATTTCACTTTTGCGTATTAAAATTTCCAATCTTTTTCAATTTATATTCAGCTTAGACGATTCAACGGGTCAAGTCTCCACAATTATGCTCGGCGGTAGTCGTTAATTCTGTTCTTCTTAGTAGTTACACCAATCGATGCCTTGTCTTGTCTTGTCATGCGTTTTTGAACACTAAAATAGGGGTAGCAATAACAGCTCCGACTAAAATACTAAACGAGCTTTTAGCCTTGCCGAAAGTACTAATTTACCTACAAAGTAGGTGGTGGACGTTAATTTATTCGGTGAAATTGTTTTTTATAGTTGCGAGTCACGAGTCACTTATGTACGTCCCCACTGCTGGGACACGAGTCTCCTTCCAATGAAGGAAGGGTTTAGGCCTAGTCCACCACGCTTTTATAGTCGCAACAATTATTATTCTCCGAAACACCACATTAATCCTAATAAAAAAATAACTTAAATGGATGAAATTGAACGGTGAACGTAATGAATAAATAAGTGAGGAGTAGAGAGTACTGAATGGTCGTTTAGCCACGCTCGCTCACGGACGGGTGGGCACGCCACCGTCCGCGGCCAGGGGTCACTCTATACTAAGAAAAAAAATGAATATCTATGTAAGAGTAGGAACATAGGTATTGACTATGGTCTGTTCCTTTTATAAACTCTCTGGTAAATATGGCGTTTAGCAACAAAGATTGTTCTTTCGATTCTTGGGTATTAAATAAAATAAATAACGTTGTTACAAGTGCATCCGGCGGTTTTATTTTTATCCCACATCTATGCAAAATAACAGCTTTATACCTTTGCGAACTGTGAACCATGCGTGTGCAATGCACACGAGGTGTTGGAAGCTTGCAGATATGTAAAACGTATCGTTGAAAATAATATATTAAATTTATGTACCCATGTATACAGAAAGTGTTACAGAAAGAGCCCCCCTTATCCGAACGGAGAGTAGTTTGTAAAAATTGATGTTCATCCGAAAATTTTATATTTATACGATGAATAAAAATATTTGACCTTGACTTTATACAATAATAATTACTAACACAAAATTAAGAATTAAAGTACTACCGGTATACCAGGGTTTATATGTGAATATATTTGGCATACCTACTGTATTTTTGTAAGTATGTTACAATAATAACATCCCAGATAAAATTGTACATGCAAATCTTATTTTGTTTACCGAGTAAGGATTTCAGCAATCGTCGAAGTTTTTGCATAAACACGCCAAAAAAGTGCGACATTTTTTATCCACTCGACGACGTTTATCGTATAACTCTTAATTTGTTTTGTTTGGGTCGGATTTGAAGTTATTTGAGAGTTTTACGGTTTTTAGCGAATAAGAATATTTTTATAGCTTACACTTTCTTTTGTCAAGATTTTTTGAGGTCATTTACATAAGATGTACATACGATGTACATGTATTAGATGTATCTGCTCTGATTGTATGTTTTTCTTGTCTTAACATTGAGAAAATTACCTTATATATAATATTATTAATAAACAGTAATAATCTTTATTTCAAATAAAGTTTAACGAGAAAATATAGGTAAGTACTTAAGTAAATTTTAACATACCTCTGTGGTGTTTGGCCTTTTTGATAAAAGATTGTTTATAGTTTGTTGATATGTTTAGGTAGTCTATTACCGAATAGAGGAATGGTGAACAGCAAACTCGTATATTATTTCCCAAAATATCACATTGGCGACAAATAAGAGCTCACGCAGTGTAATAATAATAGGTTAGTGCATTTTACGTGAGCTGAAAGTAAATACAAGCGCAAATGTGTGGTAACCAAAATTTTGACCAGAACCGTCGAGTCGTGTGGCGAAGATTGAAAAGCCGGTTTGTTTAGTTCTGCTCAGCGAACGACAACCGAGCGAGGCCACCGATGCAGCAGGCCTTAAGAGGAGAGCTGTGCTGCCGACGGAGTTGGTCGAAATCACCGGGTCGTAGAGGGCTTGGCCTTCCCAAAGAAGCTGACAATGCGGAGTAAAAGGCTCTAATGGCATTGCCAGAGAGGGGACTGGCTGAGTGGGCGACTCGAGTGCGGAGTTTGGCGCAGTAGGAGAAGGAGCGGAGAGTGAGCGGGCCTGATGGAACACAATGACTCCTGGCACAGAAGTACAGCTGTAGAGGGGGAGGAGGGCGGAGAGGATGCTGCTCCTCAGCCGCCAGGAGGGACAGTGGACAGCCAGTGCATAGAGATTTTGAATTGTTTATTCTTTGATATTTATGTTTATTCAATGTATTGACTTTGTAATGGTTTATTGAGTTTTATGTTATATTATTTTATAAATAGTAGGGGAGGTATGTGGTGTTTGGCCTTTTTGATAAAAGATTGTTTATAGTTTGTTGATATGTTTAGGTAGTCTATTACCGAATAGAGGAATGGTGAACAGCAAACTCGTATATTATGTAGTCTGAGCCTATCTGAAACCTAGTTAAACATTGTGAGATATGGCGTTTCGACTTTCTCCGTGTTCGGCATCATAAGGGTCACAGTGACAGTTAAATAAAGTCAATTTTTCTCTCCACCTTTAGTTTGCAAGGTGCGGGTGCCTATATAAATAGAGTGAGTCGCCCGCGCGCCTCAGTTGGTTTTTGATTTTTGAAGTGAACACTTCGGCAAAATGGCTCAATGTAGCCACGGTTCTCGTCGGCTTCGCTCCGAACGGGGAAAAATATAATATTGAATTTGCGGAGTCCTCGCTGCCGGGAGCAGCGTGATGCGGACCAGGCGGCGCGGGGCGCGGCCACCGCGACACGTGGCGTCGGGGAGCGGGACCTGCCGGCTGCTGCGCACGCAGCCATTGCTGAGGATTTCGCAACGAAGGTTTGAGTTGATAAGCCGTGAGTAAAATGCTATTATTTACTGCTTTTAAAAGCTCAGCCACTGGTCATAATGCTCCGGCGCTTGGGGTTTTTATCCCACGCAGTAGGGTCCGATTCAATAGTCGTGGTGATGATTGATCACATATTCCGGTCCTACTAGTGGCGCTTGAGCTAGATACTTACATTAATGACCGCTTTAAGTAAAGCATATGTTAATTTTATACAGGAAAAAATAATAAAAATATATTTTTCTACCCTCAATTTCTAATATTTTTAGAAAACAGTTGATAAAAACTTTGCTATTACAATAATGCACTTGATTATAGCTTATGTAAGGCTTTACAAACAGGAGCTTTCCAGGACCGTCATAGGATTTTTTACAGGAAGCACGTGGCTCCGAGTTTCAGTATGTTGGGACATTGTGGCATGTGCGGCAAGTAATGTGATCCGCCGGTACCTACCCGCTGAAGGGTAGGCAGGCCGATTCGGTGAAATTGAAGTTTCGTGTAACCTGCACCCGGCCCTGTGCTTCCGCGCTGGCCGCCGTCTCGTGCCACCTGCATCGCAGCGTACACCCGGCCCGGCGCTCCTGCCCTGGCCACCGGTTCGTGCCACCTGCATCGCAGCATACACCCGGCCCTGTGCTCCTGCGCTAGCCGCCGTCTCGTGCCACCTGCATCGCAGCGTACACCCGGTCCTGGCCCTGGCCACCGGTTTGTGGTACCTGCATCGCTGCATAGACCCAGCCATGCACTCCTGCCCTGGCGGCTGTACACCAGGTCCTGGCCCTGGCCACCGTTTTGTGCCACCTGCATCGCAGCGTACACCCGGTCCTGGCCCTGGCCACCGGTTTGTGCTACCTGCATCGCTGCATAGACCCAGCTATGCACTCCTGCCCTGGCGGCTGTGTTGTCCCACCTGCATCGCTGCGCACACCTGGCACTCCTGTTCTGGTTGCCAGATCCAAACGCCCCCTGTCTGGGAAGAGATTTTATGCTCAGCGGAACCGCCTGCACTATTGCTAGCACGGTCATCATCATCATCAGCCATCATTATGAGTGACTTATTTAGAAGGTATCGAGTAACGTGCGCTATTCATCAGTGATTTTCGCATATGCAGACGAACGTTTACTGCCAAGGTTGGTCATGTTAGCCATACAAGGGCACACCAACGAAGCCTGAGTAACCACCTGCAGTCGCCGTAGCCGCATCGGCATGGATGACGACAAATCGGGTAACGTGCACCGCTTCTAAAAGTGTTATAGCACTTCAATTTGATGCCTCCGCTGAGGTAGGGTATTCTATTAAAGCAGCTTTCTTCTGAACTACCCAAAGTGACCTGCAGACTGCTCCTGGGGATAGTTGTGCAATCAATTTTTTATTTCGATGTCTCTGCTGAAGAAACTGTCTAATGCAGCTTTTGTTCTAAACTGCCTAAAGATCATTGGACTGCTCATGGGAATGGTGACGCACGGTAAGTACAGGAGCGTTACTCTATACTGATGAGAAACGAACGAACGAGAGCTGTCGTGCAATCGGCACGTTTAATACCTACATACAAACAGATAGAGCGGCTCGCGCCGCAGTGCACTGAAAGTTCGTTTTTCGTCATATAAAGTGACCCCCCCCAGACACTATCTTAAGTGTCATGACACATCGGCAGATTCCAGCTTTGAGTCTTTTCTTTTCTCGGCTGTGAGCAAAGTGAATCCCACCGGCGAGTGTTCAACCTAAAAGCACTGAGCTAATTCCTGATTTCGTGAAAGTCGCTGTTGCTATACCATACCGCTTCACAAGTTACCGAATTTATTATGATCCTACTGTCGGGTGATCATGATCGGAGTGTCATCGCGGTTTCTGAGTGGCACCATATTAGCTGTCTTCCTTATGTCCCAGTGGATTGTGAGTGTATCCGAGCTCTTTGTTGAAAAATGCGTGAACCTCCTACGCAGCAGCTGTCTACTAGTTGTGTATCGAATAAATCGAGTAACGGTGCTCTTGCACGAGACGACTACCTTTTGGTAAAATTATAACTTCCACTATTCTGGGAACATGCATATACCTACTGTGTACTGTGTATCACATCACGTGTAGCCGCAGCCCTACTCAATGTACGGGGCTAGATAATAAACAATGGCAGTCGTCATTAAATTTCTATAAATTTCGAAGGTCATCATTTGGAGCACAATCCAAAGGGTGAAAGTACCTATTCATGCCTAAACGGCTTCTCTAATGAAAATGTATTTTTAATTCGATTCTGGCGCAAACGTTTCATAACTATTTTTCAACACTGTATCTGCTGAAACTACTTAGACTGACTGGTTAAGATGCAGACGTGCCGTTTTCACAATTCCATTTTGAGTAATCCTCAACTGTTTTATGGATCTTTCAGTTAGTTACGTAACTAGTTACCAAGTAAAAAATTACTTGTGTCAGGCTCGTACTCGCATCTCATTTAGGAGCTCCCTGGCCTCTAGCTGAAGGCTAGAACTCGTATATATATCTACCAAGCTAGTACAGAGCTATAACCGGGCAGCGGTGACGTGGTAGCTGCTTGATTTATTAGAGTTTGCTGAAAACTTTCTAAATAAGTAATAATTATTAGTCATAATATTAACTCTTCGCAGTTCTTTCAGAATGCAATACCAGGTCGCTGGAGTAGGTAACCTTCCTTAGCTGGACAACAACAACAAGAAGCCTTTTTGTTTTAATGAATGTCACAGTTATTCGCTGTTCCACTCTCATATCGATGTCCAAGGAATTTTTCTTGGGTATAGCTAACTACCTAAGTTTACCTACAGATAGCCGCAAGCTATCTGCTGTTGGCGAACTGTCAGTTCTCAGGCTCGAGGTGGCTCGTCCAACTGTCCATGTTCCCGCCACCGTGATTGTTGCTTCCACAGATTAGAGAGTCTATGTTGGCTGTCGTTGCATCAGGTCTGATCAGGTACAACTAACATCTTTACGTACCATCTTTATTTAATCGAGCTATTTTGTTTTATCTAGGTTGACTTAATGGTTTTAAAATCGAACCTACAACAATGTAAGTAGGTACCTACCTACGTACCTTTGAAGTTGCAACAAGGCGAAGCCTTAAGGTTTTGGCCGAGACCTGCCCTTAGTGTTGACGAACATACCTAAAGGTGACCTTGTTAATGTTTTTCATATGAAGTACTGAACATTTTACTTATCCTGGTGGCATGACTGATCATTTACTTACCCAGTTAAGACATGTTAGCCGGGTTTCATTTATCAACTATTATAATTGTTATTGTTGTATTAATCAATCTTTATTAATTGATGTCATCTACCAAGGAATGCTGCCAGAGCTCATAATATTCACACATGATGATACAGAATGATAGTAGCCCACAAAATCGGTGCAAAGGCTTATAAAATAACTTTCCTTCCTAGTAGGACTGCACAGGAACTCGTTAACCGCCGAGTTAGTTAGAATACAAAATTAGACTGTGAATGTAGTGACCTGCATCATGTTTTGAAAAACTGAATACTTAGTTATCCGCCAGTGTCACAGCCTTCATCTAATCTTTTCCAGTAGCTGATGAGGCTGAGATATTTAGTAAAATTATCTTCCCTTCAAGCACCACTCCTCGTTCCAAGGACTAGATGCCGCGCCAGGTGTTGCAGGCCGTGTCGTCGTACAGGGCTGACTGAGCAGGTCCTCGAGGCTCCACGGTCGGCTGCTGCATTTCTGAGGTCAGTCCAGAATTACATACCCTCGTCAGCATGTGCTGACCTGAGCCCCAGCGGCCTGGATCGATATTCTACATTTTACAGCTTTTAAATATTGTTGCAAAGTATTTCACTGGTTCCATCCATTCGGCTAGTGTATGTTAAAAATATTTCCTTGACAATAACAAGATTTTGATCAATAATTACTTATAAGTATTGCTTTCGAAGAGGCACTGTGTGTATCCATATGTATAAATACCTACCTATATTTAGGTATATACCTTCCATAACTTTCTGACAAGTCAGGAATAATAAGGAAGTACTTAAGTCTTATGTATACTTATACCTTTCTTTTTAGTATATCTATTACCTAGAAATCTATGCATTATAAATTTATAGATTCAAATATTTATCTACTTATACACTCATCAGTAGCTTATGGGTCACAGTTGGTTTTCTCTCCACCATGCGATAATAAACACATCTCACAATGTTTAACTAGGTTTCAGATAGGCTCAGACTACATAATAGACGCATTTTTCCTGAAATAAAAATGACATATTGTGTATCTAGCCTATCTGAAACCTAGTCATTTCTGCATGGTGATATTACAACTGAGGCGCGCGGGCGACTCACTCTATTTATATAGGCACCCGCACCTTGCAAACTAAAGGTGGAGAGAAAAATTGACTTTATTTAACTGTCACTGTGACCCTTATGATGCCGAACACGGAGAAAGTCGAAACGCCATATCTCACAATGTTTAACTAGGTTTCAGATAGGCTAGATACATAATATGTCATTTTTATTTCAGGAAAAATGCGTCTATTATTTCCCTAAATATCACAACCTCACACAAGGACAAATTCTGAGTTCGAAAGAAAAATATAAAGTATAAGTACCTATATTATATCAGTAACTATACGAGAAATTCCAAATTAATTAATTCCATAAAATTGTTCTACTTCGTTATTACCCATGGTCTAATTCACTGATACCTTATTTGAATTGCAAATATTAGCGAGCTTTGTACCTAATTTCAAATTACATCTGGCACAAAATTAAAGGGATTTATTTACTTTTGATTATTTTTATAATACATAATTGAAAGCAGTGGAAAATATGAACTGTTTAAATATTAGGTTTTTCACTTTAAAAACCTAAACGTATGTAGATATTTAGAAATGGTTGTTTTATTTGTAGTCTATGAATGTAGTCTGCCTTGTAGAAGAAGAAATTTGTCTAAGAAGTTCCTAAAGCCAGTTTTTGCATCCGTAGCCAATTTTAAGCATTAGTCAAGTCACTTGTCAAGCATGATAGCAACATAATAAATTTTGTATTAACCAATGGTTCTTACCTATAATTCAATAAATAAAATAAATAAATATAACTAAGTTTCGAAAAACCGGCCCTAACTACCAGTTTCAATAACTCTATCTATCGATAGCTCACAGTTACTTTCATTTATGATTTTGACAGAATGCAAATTTTTAGCTGTCAAAACCGTATGATAGTAACTGTCAGCAATCGATAGATATAGTATTGAAACTTGCAGTTAGTCATATATGACAACCCATTCATTAGTTAATTCAATGTCGGTGCACGTCTGCTTTACTCTTTAGTATTAAGACGGGTATAGGTATATTTATAAAACTATTCATTTTCGTTTTCATACATAAAAATCTGTTCTACCAAATACTTTCTGATATCATCAGAACTTGCAAAACTTAGAAGAAAAATAAAAACACTATTTAATCAAACACTCACTAACCTTCTACCGCTATTAGATCCGTTACATTTATCACACTGAATTAAACTAACCCTTGGAACGAGCGCTGTGGACCCATAGACAATAGTTCCAAATCAAATACCGGCCGAAATCAATCGGTTCCGAATTCAAATGAGCCAATAGAGAACCCACCTTTATCTGTCGGACGCCGCGGCTCGGGCTATGCGGGCGAACTGCGAATTCAAAAATCGAACTTAGAAAACATTAAGAATACTGGCTTAATATATGAAATTTCGTTTTTATTTTTATGAAAGTCCCGACCTACTGTTCTTTAATAAGTAATTGTTCTAAGGAATGAAAAAATGCGGCTGCCGTTATGATTGGGGTTATAGTATGTTAGTTGAAATTATTTAATACATTAATTTATGCAAGTAAATGATAAAATAGTGAAACATGCTGTCAGATTACATGGCATATCAAAGAGAGCTTAGAGTCGCAACGCGTGTGTATAGAGCCCACGCCCCACCGAGTATACTAAATATTCCTTCTTTCTGCATACTAAATAGTCTGTAAACAAACCACTCTCATGTTAAATTATTCCTAAAACGTTATGTTTAGTTTCCGCCCGTTGATCCTTTAATCGCCACACACACACACGCACATAATATGTCAGTAAAGTAGTCACATACTCGTAGTACACAGGATGCTAATTAAATTATATATCCCCCATTTTAGGTTTATGTGAAAATTTAAATCTATTCTATGACACACTTTCGCAGAGCAATACCAGTTTTGCAACTAAAATATGTACACTCACGAGCAATGGACAGTTCCACTTAAAAAATGCGGACAGTAAATGTCCCCAATTTTTTTTAAACATGTAATTTATAATTTAATCCTATATAACTAATTGAGTTTTTAGTTGGTTTGATTCTGATGCGCCTTTAAATGTTATTCAATATTGCAGACAAATTCTTTAAGCTAGCTTTTTCCGTTTAGGAATAATTTCGTGATTTTCTCACTGTAACATTTTCGCTGCTCGTGAGTGTATATTAGGCCCGAATTCATAGAACTTACAAAAATTACACAGTACTCGACTTTTTATCTTACGAAACACTAGTTTGTGTGTTTCGCTCCGATTTCTTATTCTTCTAAAACCCTTTTCTATAGTTCTGTGAATAGGGGGGTTTTGAAGGACGGGTTTACTTGTTCGCATCCGAAAAAATATAATTAAGATTGCAACATAGGTACTCAAAGTTACATCCTTCTAGTAAAAACACACAAAAAACTTGCAAATAAAAACAAACCATCAACCGAAAGCCTTCAAACCGTCAAAAGCACATCCAGCGGCACTGCACAAAAATGAACATAACCAATTAAGAAAAGCACAAAATTACCTAACAAGAAATGAAAGATGGCGGCGTATGGTACCCGATTGCCCTCTGTCAATCGACTGTGAGATTGGCTATTGATTTAGCGCGACGTGGGCGGGCCCGCTATGTGTGCACTCCCGCGCACCCGGCCCACTTGCACCGAACTAACTACAGTTTATAGTTAACTGAGGTTTACACTTGCTGCCGCTAGAAGGGTTCGTTATCGACGTAGTTTAACGTCACTATATTGTGATTCGCGATAAATACGGTGCTGTGATTGGTGGGACGGGCATTAAACGACTTTATCGACGTCGATAACGAACCCGTGTAGCGGCCGCATAGCTTGGGGTTTGTCACTGCGGCAAAAGGATCATCTTGCCACATTAGGTTGTCAGTTGCTGACTACCGGGCGCGCAGGACGTATAGAAGGTATTTCCGGCACACACATTTTGAAGTATAAAGATATACCAACATTTTCTAGGGAAATTCCCGTTAAACGACTGTGAATTTACATACTTGCTCAGTATCTTGTTTTCACAGTGAATCAACTCTGGAATCGCGAAAATACACCATCCCTTCGATCCATACATTCTAATTGATACGACGTAGATAAGGAAGCAACAGTTTTTTTAATTATATATTAAGTTGTACAGTATGACGATGACCTACATCAAAATCCATCCTATTACGAGTTATAAGTATAAGTTGATTTAATCAAAGTTGAATTCTTAATGATATTTTTAACAACTTTAGAAATTTAAATAAAAAAGCCAAGTTAAATTTGCCAAATAAAATAAATTGAAGGGACAAACGGAAATCGGTCAAAAACAAAACCGGCCACGCAAAGTGAAAGAAATTCATTTTTAATTTTCTTTTCCTGTTTAACGAAACACAACAGCAGCGAGAGTAAACGTAGGAATCAGTTTGTAATAAATATAAATCGAGGAAATAATTGGATTATAAGGAAAAGCTTGTATTTTCTTTACATCGTATCGGTCCGTTTCATTTCATAATAATTAGTACGACGTGCTTTGTAACAAAGCGGTTAAATAGACCCACCTGGGCTATCATTCGATTAATACTTACATAAATTAAGAAAAGCAAAGGTAGGTAGTTAATACTTACAATAATTCAAACTACACAGCCCTTTCTTTTTATACATATTATTATGTGTTCGTTGGGGTGAGTGGTGCTAGACACCGAATAAAGGCGTTTTAGCTTTATCTTTATCTATTTAGAAGAAGCGAAATCTTCTTACCGGTTGTTGTTAGAGGTTACCCGATCAATTGCAAATTTCCTTTACTTTTGATCCAGCAAACTGGTTACGCAGCCTTACAAAATTCACTAACGACCGGATGGCGCAGCGGTTAGCAACGCTGACTCTTGTGCCGAAGGTCCCGGGTTCGATTCCCGGCCGGGGCAGATATTTGTTTAAACACAGATATTTGTTCAAATTTTCTTAGATGTGCCCGTAAAATGGCAATAGGCCTGCCCTCTATTACATTGGGATGGCCCCTTATTACAGTAATGCACCTCTACCTACCCGGCAAGGGAGTACATTAGTACAAGGTGTGAGTGTTTATATTTTTATTATATAAAATTCACCGAGCAATAGGAGTATAATTATCAACTACTACGCACCACTCCATCCTTTTTGCATTTTAATGCTTTTAACTATCGCACGTGTCCGAATACATGTTTTATTTGTTTTTAGAGAAGCCATTAGTTGACACACACGTGTGGGAAAATAAAATCGAATCAAATACTAGGCACGTTTTATTTGGCTAGTGTGAGCTCAAATATGGACACCTACGAGTATATTTTACACGTACAGTCTAGGGCAAAGAAAACTGACCCTCTCCGAGTAAGAACGTTAAGGGCCCGCACAGGGTGACGTGCCGCGCCAATTTTGGGTTTTCAATGCTCTTCACACAGCTCACGCAGTGACACGCACACATACAATGTAAGTTTGCACAGTGGGTCAAAAAACTTTTACTCGGCAACTTTATTGACAATTATGTTCAAGTACATTTTGGGTGATTTTAGGGTAAGTAAGTATAATTCTTACTTACACTGGTAGGCACCAGGAAAGAGTCGAAATTAATAGGGGTTCCACTTTACTCTATACTCGGAACCCGATTAGCTTTCTCAAACAAATGTGGTATTTACTTGTAGAAAGGTAACTACAAGTATTAAAGTGTAGATAATAAGTTTCGGGCATCCTCCAGCCAACTGAACCCCGACGACAAAGCAAAGTAAATACATAGTGTCACAAAAGGGCTATACTAAGCCAAAAGGGGATGACTCAAGGGCTCATTCTGAACAACTTTTGTTCTACGAGATTTGCAAATTCGCGAAAAAAAATATTCGTTTTCCATGGTAAAAAGTCACATGTCCAACAAAGTTTCTATGAAAAAGGTTTTTTTTTGTTAATTTCCAAAACTCGTAGAGCAAAAGTTCAGAATGACCCCCTGTCTTACTCCTTTTTACCCGACTGCCGAAGGAGGAGGGTAATGTTTTTTGATTGTATGTATGTATGTTTGTCTGTTTCTTTGTTCCCTCCTGTAGCCTAAACGGCTTGATAGATTTTGATGTATGAGGTATTGTTAGAAGCGTATTGATGGCGCGATGGTTATAGGCTATGTGACGTTCCATTAAAATGTACATAGCACCCTCTAGAGGACATAACGTGATGATCGAAAAAATAATAATTCAACTTTGCCGTGTAAGGTATCAAATGAAAAGGCTTGATTTTCGCATTACAAAAATATGCATATTGAAGGTATTTAAATAACAACACCAAAATTATTGAAATAAAAAATGATCATGAACTACTGACGTAAAATTTCATAAAATAAAAACAACTAAAAAGTTACAAATAAAAAAACTTGACCGCCACTCAAGGCCGTTTTCTAAGTAACATTCAGCTAAATGGTGAACCCTCTGCTGGTCCCCGCCTACGATACTTTCCATTAACATTGGGACTTGTTTTCATCTTTTTAGCGTGCAGTCGGGTTTTTTGTTTGTTTATAATTTGTTTAGTACTATATACCGCTTTTTCAATACCTGTAAGTACATTTTTTGGTAGCAGCATAATATTTTTACTTAATTTTAGGGTTTCGAACGTCAAAAGAAAAAAAGCAACCGTTATAGGATCTCTTTGTTGTCCGTCTGTCTGACTGACTGTCTGTCACCGCCCTTTTTCTCAGAAACGGGTAAAGATATTAAGCTGATATTTCGCATAGATGGGGAGTACCCCAAAAAAAATATTATGGTACTCCCTGTCCCACACAAGTAAATTGGAGCTTATATTTTTTCCAGTTATTTTGATGTGTACCTATCCTTTTTTTTCTTTGTTGTTTTGTATAAGTATGTGTTTCTTTTCTTTAAATCTGTATTTTTTTGTTGTTGCTGTCTATGTGTTTTGTTGTTGCTGTCTATGTGTCGAATAAATATCTTTATCTTCAAATCACGCGAATTCACGCCATCTATCGTTTGTTTTTTTTGTGGCTACTGTCTATAGAAGAAATTCCGTCACTGACAATTTTACGTTACGAATTTATTTTATTTTTATTTTTACATTTTCGTGGAGAACCAACAGCATTTTGTTAATAAATAATTATTACTTATGAACACATAACAACTTGATGCCATTAACAGAATGAACTTAGTAAACCCAGTAAACCTAGCACATCCAGAGGAAAAATAAAATCTCTTTCTCTCTCTCTGTAAAACATACTTAATAGCCCAAACTCAATGCTTTTAGCTATTAACATCTTTGAAATAAAATTGAGCCACCACCGTGTTACTGCCCTCATCAGATCCTCACGAGACCATACCTCAACCAGCACAAAGAGACTGTATTTTTGATCCCTAACCTAATGTTCGTGCGTATTGTCATCACTTAGATCCATTCGCTATATTCCTGCTCCTCATCAGACCTTTACGAGACTGTAATGTCACGAGAATATTGCACACTATCTAATTTAATTTAATGTATTGAATATACTGGAAGAATTATGCTTCCTCAATTTCAAATCAAATTATGTTGGTGTCATAAAAGTTGAAAAAGTGCAATGACAACCAATGTGCAGTGATTTTGTATCTGTACACGATAAGATCGCGAGCTGTCAGTGCTGCCTAAACCGACGTGACCCTTCTTTGGAGGCCAGCGGCCAACTGAGTCAAACGTCACTTGTGTTTATGATTTTATAACACAGAAAGCCGCCATAGATATTTGTATGAAGATTTGAGGGAAAAAAATTGCTCAAGATTGGGATTAATTTACACAAAATAAGTGTGTGTTTATTAAAAAACAAGGTATTTAGCGCCTAGTCCAAGCCTTTAACTTTATAATATGATAAAAATCATATGAAAATTCTTAATAATTACGAAACAGTTGTTACAATACGGGAGTGTGATTTTCTGGTTTTTCGTGATATTCTGAATTTTATTTACAGTTATCCATAATCATTTACTTAAATTCGAATCATTCAGCACCTAGCTAGACTCTTCGACTACCTGTGTGATTTTTTTCAAGGTTGTAGAGCATCGTTTACTACATAATTCTATGACAATGCCAACCCTCGATTCCCCCTTGCCGACCCTTAAGAGGTTAGGTTGTTTTGCTCTAGCTACCTTTATTTTATTTACCTTTACCTTAGTATGGAAACCTTACCTTTATTTTATTCACCCTATTATTATTTAGTATATAGGTGAAGAAATATTTTATCTATATCTTCCATGTACGGAGATGGTATTGCAATTTCGACTTGCCCAACTTTAGGTACATGTTAAATATTCTGGAGAGGTACTTGTTTTAACTTTCCCACAACAAAGAAACAAGAAGACGCTTAAAGTAAGATGCTCAACCGAGTATGGTTAACACCCCGTTTACAGCAGAACTTTCAGCCGTTACTTACCCAACTCTTTCAGGACAAGCTTTAAAAACTGAAATAATGTGCAAATTTTAAACTTGTCGTTAGCTTCACTATTTTGGGTCTTAGCCGTTTGTCCACCGCTGCCGACCCGTGGTATGCTCGTATGATAAACTAACCAATGCTAAAAAACCCCGATAATCAACACTATCGCAACACTGTCGCATAACTTCTGAACGGCTAAGCCGATTTTGATAAAGTGTTCTTTCCGGGGTAAGTACTCAATAAAAAGCAAATCTCTATTTTTTACGGGGATTAAAACAAGTTACATCGGTCTTAAACTTAAAAGGTAAACTAACCAATCATATCGTGTTTACTTCCAATCTTGGCATCTAGCTGCTAGAAACGTAATAAACGTTTAAGGCGGTATTGGTGATACTACTTGGGTTCATTCACTACAAAAATTCTACACTGTAGTTGACTTATGTGTATAAAAAAGTACTTTTTTTTTTCTGCGTTAAACTATTCTAGTGTTTAAGCCAATTGAATAAATTTTCCGGTGATATCCCGTCGGAAAGTCCCGGCCACCGGCAGTGGACAAATTGACCGTTTTCATGATTATAATCTTCGAGACTTTATTACTGTTCCGTTCAAATTGTGGACTTAACGAAGTGGGGCTTCGCTCTGGAATGGATTTTATTTAGGTGCTATCATCTTGGAACTGAACTTGATTCGAATACAATCTTTATGTTTATATTTTATACCGTCTCCAAAGTATGTCTGTTATTTCTTATCACCTACGTATACTGGACGATGCATGGTACAGCGATGACTAGTATAATATATCCTAGATTTTTAAGAGATAACAAAAGCGCTGTTTATCTGTACAAACGTAGGTAGCTCTCCTTTTCCCTCGCTTGATAATTCCACGAGAGCAATATTTTTTTATACTTTTAATCGATCGTGACATTAGCCATGTTCCTTTGTTTTTCTTTTTGTTATTAATTCATTAATTACGAAAATGTTTCTTCTTTCATTCCAGGTAGGTACTTACGGCCGGAGTCAGTAAGTAAAAAGTGTAAGTAAAATAGCTACACTAGATGCCCTAGGCCGCGCCAAGTCAGCAAGTTGCCGCGTCTACTTACACGCCTCTGCAGTTACAACTCTACAACAATGGCCGTTTCATTGTCGCTATACATGTTGTTACTTGGACGCTCATTGTGACGCTACATGTTGTTACTTGGACGCTCATTGTGACGCTACATGTTGTTACTTGGACGCTCATTGTGATGCTACATCTTGTTACTCGCCGCGGTCAGACAGCCGTCTCGCACCCGCTGGATAACTTCAACCAGCTGTTCTCAAACTTTTGGCAATGGACATTTTGATAGTAATTACCATAATCAACTAGTAATCTAAAGCGGATATAAGCCTCTCTCAAGGAGTATTTAACACTCTGGCGTCAGCCTTCATCCTAGAAAATATTAGATTATTTAGCCACTTGTTTGTGTTCTGTAAGTATATGTTTTATCTCTTGACACATGATGGTAATCGGTACAGTATCAGTTTCATTCAGCTTTTTAAGTAATACTTATCATCAGTAATCAAAAATTTTCAACTAACGCAAATAATATTAGTAATCAGAAAATGTAGTGTATGCTAGTAAACCCACATTATACAACTCCCACTTTCAGTACTCTCAGCTTAAACCGGAAGCTAACTTCTACCAGCCCGAGTTTAGACACCCCTGACTTAAACAATAGATTAGAGAAGACCAGCTTTAAGCGACGGAGTGAACAACTAAACTACATAGTTGCAAGAACTTATGCGCAGTAATGTGTCTGGACAGGAGGGTCACTCCATAATGACGAAAAACAAACGTTTAATACAACGAGAAAGAGTCGTGGCCCGCGAGGCAGCGCTCCAAAACTTTGTTTTTCGTCATGTACAGGGTGTTGCAAAAGGGTATACTAAGCCGAAACCTACATGTGCAGCATGGTATATCTAAGCCAGAAACTGAAATCAGAATTTTAAAAAAATTATACCCTTTTTGAAACACCCTGTAGAGTGACCCCTCAGGTTGGTGTAAGTAGCGCTAATGTTGCCAGCACATGCACTGTAATTACCTGTTGAAGTTTCTTGATAAAACCGACAATCTTAGCTGCTACATTCCGGTAGGTGTAAGGCCGGGGTCTCCTATTTACTCCGTAGGTCGCGTCAAGTGTCACCGCCGTATGCCGCGTCACGATTTTCACTACATCTACGCGCCAACGTCGGCGTGTGAGGGAGACCGCATCAGTACATTTCTATAGTGAGCATTGTGACGCGGCCTACGGCGTGACGCTGGACGCGCCCTTCGGCGTAAATAGGAGACCCCGGCCTAAAATGACGAGATTCGTAAATTACAACGTCAACGTTTTAGTAATAAGGCCGCCAATTGTACCATTTTTTTTTTCTATGTTTGTGAAACTATTTCTGTTTGTGTGCAATAAAGTGTATTTTATCTTTATCTTTTATCTTTAACGTCTTTTATAAAACTTGTTAAGTAAAGTGACAAAAAGCTGTATGAATTAGGGGTTTAACCTCGAGTGACTGTTTGTCTGTATCGATAAAATATTATTTTTGATTCATCTATCTTCAACCGATGAGTCTCAGGATCAAACTGATTGCGGTTTATGGGGTTTGCTCAAATGTTGCCTGCATAATGTATATGCACGATTGCACGTCCCATTTGCAGATGACTATGACATATACAATACAGGCTTTTGCAAAAATTTTGAATTTCTGATTTTATTTTCGGACTTAGATATACCATGCTGCACATGTAGGTTTCGGCTTAGTATACCCTTTTTGCAACACCCTGTATAAACTACCACCAACAATTGGTTTTCTAGCATACTAATAAATAGGCTCTTAAACATACACGAGTATAGTCTCATTAAATAAATATTACGAGCGCACGCGTCGGCTCTTTCTTATATTATATTACAATGGAATGATGCGAACGTCTTTACATAAACTCGCAATCACATTTACATTACGAGATATTACTCATGAGGATATGCTATAAATTTAAATGGAGAACTGTGAATACCAAATCCTCTGCGTGTGTTGGGATTCCTCAGTGTGTTAGCAGTATAATAGCTAAAGATTTCTTGTCGGTAAATCTTCGAACGCCGGCAGTTGATTGCACTGTACAGATATTATGAAGAAGAAATATTCAACTTACGAAAAGGATTTCATAGTATCATTTAATTACACTCCGGACAGCAACCCGTTGTGTTATTGTTTTGTATTTTTGTTTTTGTCTCATCTACAATTTTTTTGTTCTTGTTGTTTTGTAGGTATATGTATTTCTTTAAATCTGTATTTTTGTTTTTGGTGTTGTTGCTGTCTATGTGTGTCGAATAAACGTATTCTTTATCTTTAATGAAGAAAAAGTCTCAGGACGCTCTTTGCGAGAGACCTTAGTAGTAGCCTCCTAAACAGCCAGGTTTGATAGATTGTCGAAAACTATAAAAGTTTCAGTTTTCCCGCATACAAAGCGACGCCTTTAGCGGAAACTATCATGAAATTTTATCAAATAATGTGTGCAGGTGATAGTAACTTTTTTCGTTTACGTAAATTACAAAACCCGTACTAGAGGCCCAGGCGAAAAAATCGCGACGAGTTGACGTTTCTCCGCACTCAACCACTCGGCGATAATGTCGCTGTGTGCAGATACCTTCTATGAGAGTATCATCATCATCACGACCCCTCGCGTCCCTACTGCTAGGGCACGGGTCTACTTCCAATGAAGGAAGGGTCTTCGGCCTATTCCTAGTAATGAGAGTATAAGATTATTATATACAGGATGTTGCAAAAAGAATATAGGGGAGACCGGGGACAAAAGTAACAGTTTGTAGTTTCTGTCTGATTTCTCGTTATTAATAACATTTACGATAAAATAAATATAGTCACATAAAACTTTCGTCTATAGTCTACAAATATCCTTTATTACTATACTTAATGCATCCCGAATTTTAGCAATTTTAAAGCCTATAAAAAAAAGGGAAATCGTTACTTTCGACCCCATGGTCAGGGCGAAAGTAACAAGGCATGGGTCGAAAGTAACGACCCATAAATTCTGCCTAATGTTATAAATACGATTCAAAATAAAGAACAAAAAAATCAATCAAATTATTTAGTCAAGAAAACTTCTTAAAAAACTATCAAAACTAAAAAAAATATATAACTTATTGACAAAACTAAAAAAAAACTCCTTAAGATAAACTGTAAATGAGATGCATTATTTAAACTGACTAACTGATTAGAAGTTTTTTTATTTGTGCTATAATATACAATATTATGGCACAAATATCTAATCAAAACAACAAAAAATAAAAATTTACAATGTGACATGGCAAACTTACCAAAGTAACATGTTACTTTTGTCCTGCCGCGAGCTGTTACTTTTGTACCCATCCCCATTTTTGAAATATCAGGCGACATAACTTTAAAACAGCACGTGCTATTCGAAAACAATTTATATCATGCTACAGACAATCTTATAATGAATCAATGAGCAAATAGTCATATGGTTCTTGGCATCTTAATTCTACGTAAACACTAAAAGAATAAACACCAAAAAACTTACTTTTGGTGTGTAAAATCACGAAATGCTCACTAACACAAACTTGCACCGCGGCTTGGGCGCGGAAAATGATAGCATGCGTGGGGGGCAGTGCAAGCTGACAACCAGCGATCGCGAGCGACGTTTCGGCTATTGGGGAAGTCTACAGAGTCTTTGTTACTTTCGACCCGCTGTTACTTTTGTCCCCGGTCTCCCCTACTATTAAAAAAAAACATTCTCCATAGTAAAAAGTCACGTGACCAACAAAGTATCTAAGGGAAATGTTTTTTTTTTTTTGCAATTCCGATTTCAGTTTCGGGTTTCCATATACCATGCTGCACATGTAGGTTTCGGCTTAGTATACCCTTTTTGCAACATCCTGTATAGAAATACATGGCACGATGATAGACGGCCCCTAAGTCTCACTAAAACTCATGATCCTTTGGAGAGTATTTTCCTCATACATAGTCAAAGACTTTGCTGATATATTTTTTCATAGCAGAAGCAATGAAACCCAAATCAGCAACCAATTCTCTATACCGGCGTTTTCTAATCCCGATTTATCGGTTGGTGCAATCGGGCCTGACCACAAATATCATGAATGGGGGTGGCGAGTGAGTAGCAATAATTGGACCAAGGCGATGCATGCATATAGACATGATGACATTGACGCCCTACGGATCTAGATTACGGCTAGTTCTATAGCATTCTAGTGCTTAGCGTGAATGTGACAAACCCTAGTCCAGTGACCTAGTCGCTTGAAGGAGACCTAAGTATTAGTGCTGAATAATCTGTGTATTATATTTTGTGAATGTTAATAAATAATTGTTTAACGTAAGTAACGTATTGTTTGTTTTTATAATGCAAAAACTAATAAAAATATCTAAGTACATAAATAATTTGTTTTGTATAAATAGACTGCGATCCCACAGACAAACTGAATATTTATAAACAGTTTTGTGGGACGCGTGGGACACATTGCAAAACTACAATTAATATGTAAACTAAATAAATAAACAAGGAAGAATAATTTTGTTTGTCATTTTTTTTTAATAATTAAGTACCTACATGATATTAGGTTATATTGTTGTAATAACCGAACAAGGTTTAGACAGTATTTTACAGCGCTGAAGATATGTTTAACGTGTGTTTTAAAGGTAAGGTCGTTACTGAGTAAACAATACTTAGTTTTTCACCATGTTGAAAGTGTTGGTCAGTTAGCGTCAGCCGCTGGCCAACCAGTATGCGTCATACGAATAGGTAGGTATATAAAAGGTACATTTGATATAATAATATTGTTATTCGGTACTAAAGCAAGACCCACTCAAATACTACTCGTGTCTGTATTTTAACTAACACATAGGTACCTACTAACCATGCTCCAGCAGGCGGGATTATGTGTGTGTGTTCAATGAGTGTAGTCATAATTAAATCCAATGGAAATATTTTGCATCTGCACGGCTAAGTAATTTTTTTAATACATAGTCATAAATAGTTAAATAAATAATATATAAATAAAATAAATAACTATAATACATTTGATAAAGACAGTCGTTGATTTGGTTACAGTATTTACATATTTTAATACGGAACCAGAAAAGGAAATGTAGTAACTAAAAACCTACAAACATATTTTTTTACGAGCGACTCTGCGTAGCCAAATAACAAACACCTGATCAGGTGTATTTACTTTTACAAAATGACTAATTCATCTTGGAACGGAATCAAGACATGCGATAATCTTCTTAATCATTTCCGCTCGATAAATTTGATACGGTATCAATGAATTGGTATTTATGAATGGTGCAGCCACATAACTTCGTGTAAATATAATAATCAATAAATCATATGAGATACGTAGGTATCAGAGTAGTATATAAGCATTATTGTTCCAAAAATAAATCAGAATAGAATCTCTCTCGAGTCTTATCATACTCGTCGCTCTCACTGGCGATATCGCCATGATTTTATTGGACTATGGACTAAAATGTATTATGTCATAACTTGAAGATAAAACATTTTTATCCGACGATTTGTATTTTTAGTTCAAGAGGCTTTACTCAGGAGTTAGTAATACCAGCTCCCGTACATCCAGAATGTACCCGACAGCAGATCAATACAGAAGCTTCCGATACTATGCTCTGCAAGAGAAAACGCGGTCATTCCAGCGGACCCCGCTACGGCAACCAGGTGACCACGGGTGGGGCGTGGCTCAGCGGCCGAGCAGGTCCACCTACGAGGCACATAGCCCTGTGCTGGTGACGCATCACTCGAGCCACTGGCGACTGGAGCCCCCTAGAGCAGCTCACTTCACGACAACGAGACCAGCCGCTCCAATGCTCAGGAGTGCGCCTGCCGTCCCCACACGTTCCGACTCACTGCTGAAACTACGTTCGTCAAGGCATTCGGAATACCCTGGCACCTCCATGTACCCAGACACAGCAACAAGTCACCACGATGTCTTACGAGAAAACTATAAGGGCGACCGCACAATGACTCGCATATTGAATAAAATAGCGAAACTGGATTCGGAACTCTCTGCCATTACGCGCGACAATAGAGAGAACCAATGCTGCGAAGATCATTATGAGTTTAATCGCCCAAAGTCCCCATCTATTTTAAGGAATGTTATTAGACAATACAGCTGGACGGAAACCTACTGACGGGGCTGATGATATTAGAGCTGACAGTGGCTGGAACTCGGACCAAATCGAAGCAGCAATTCTTCAGCTACTACAGATGATGAGATATGAATCGCAAAAAAATTAACGACTTCCAATGTCTTCCAATGTCCAATGTACATGACAAACCACAATGTACACGCATCGTGTTGTGGTAATTGTAATAAATGAATAAAATGATACAAAAACCTATATACTGTGTCTCATTATACTCTTCAACGAAGAAACACCTCCGAAAGACACATAAAAAATTAAAACCATTGCCAAATTGATACCATACCAATGTAAGACTCAACCCAAGAAGCACCACAACCATTGACATTTAACAACGCTATACAACACAATATTCTGCCATAACCATCTCCTTCAGAAAATACACTCAAAGGAGTTGTCGTTTCATGATGCCTCGACTGGACAGGATTAAGTGTCCTGATCCATCGGTCCTCTTGCCTTGCAGCTCGCCAGGGAACCCCAATACGAAACTGCTGGCAAAGATGGACGGAGAAATGTTTTGTTTATGCAACGTCTACTATAATAGGTATTCGAAGTCTGTGCCAAGGAACGCAACAAGAATCATTTTCTAAACCATTCTAAACAAATGCTTCTTATATTGATTGTTATTATAATTATATGCATATAGGTAGTAGGTACTTAGTCCGTCATTCATTTTTTAACCATACTACACACATGTGCTATAATAAATATTATTGTAAACTCTGCTTAGATTTTTTTTAATAATAATAATAATAATCTAAGAATATCAGTCAGTAATCGAATCTGGCGCCTTCTGCACAGTAGGTACGATAACTACTAAGGCAAGCGGTCGTCTATAGCAAATCTTACTAGGTATAACTATTTTATACAGAACCATACAAGGAAGCGCTATAAATTTATTTTATTTCCTACATATTTTCTGCCAATAGCTCTACCGCTTAGGTTAGCCAAAAAAACAAACCCATCAATAAAAATTGTTTTCATACATCACGGAAGACACTTATCAGAGTAGTATATAAAGCAAATGTTTCTAAAAATAAATCAGATCAGAATTCATCTCGACTCTAGTGATAAGTACTCGTTGCGTCAACTCGGGTAAATTGGTGAACCCGACGTGATGTGATCCCGCTACGGACTACTATGTACCCTTATAAATAAAAATAATTTATACGACGATTATTTATTTGTTTATCAAAAGTTCAAGAGCGAACCAGCTGACAAACATCCAACATGTTCCCGACGTCGGCTGAAGACAAGGGCATACTCCACTACCCCCTGCAACACTACTCGAGCAGCCAGCTGCGAGCCAGCCAACACTACCGACCGTTGCCGAGGACGCGACTACGACAAACGGTCTATGACTACTACACTAGCAGTGTCTCCCACCACGCGACCAAATCCAGCTACTACCTAGCTGTTCGCCCTCCCAACTGGAGACTGAAGCTCCCCTCAACAACTGTGAGCATCTACTCGCCGAGAACCACCGCTACAACTTACAGGAGTACGTACGGAGATCGACCCTACATACTGCAGCAACTCCGAGACACTTCGACGAGGGGTCTGCCGCACCACAGCACCAGCCTGCCTGAAGACCCTCGAGTCTCTGCGCGCTTCAACTATGTTTCACCGCTTCGGACTAATATTGATAAATCCGACTGGATCATGGGAAGGCTGTCGAGAATGGAGTCGGACATAAATGATGTTAAGCGCGACAGCCGAGACTATCAATGTTATCTGGGAAATTATTATTTCAATCGTCCAGATTCACCGACAAGGTCTAGTTTAAGGGGGGATGTTTTCGTATATGGGACTTCGCCACTAAGGAAACGTTTTTATTAAAATTAACCAAATTATGATGTGCTTGTTTTATTATTAACTGCTATTAACCTTTGACTCACTGAGCAAATATTCCCGACTGACTGAGATCGACTCTCTGCTCAAGGAATTCTTCCCTACTCACTAAGAACAGAAAATAAATGGACCACCTGTTACTGGGCAGTGGTGTACCTCTTCAAGCCTCATCTTAACTCATAATCGTCGTCGTATTTTACGTAGATACTAGCCCATATTAGTTGCTGTTTGTGGCACTCTCAAATTTTTCTTCTATTAACACACACTCATTATTTCAATAATTACCTATGGCATGTGCGTGGGAGGCTAAACGAAATTATCTTTGCCCTTTAGTACCTATATTTTCTTAGTCACAGTATGAACTTATTCAGAAATAATTGAAAGAAACCTTAAAAAAAACGCTCTCACGAATGAGTCTTCAATTTTGCTTTCAAACTCATTACATTAAAACATAATTAAATTCTGAAAGCTCTTGTTAACTGGTTTCATAATACTTTTGATTAATTTTATAATTTGAAATGACAATAACGATGAGACATCCCGAGCCCCGACATTCAATGGCAGACTGAGGGCTTTCAAGGTCGTTAATTGAAATTTATTACAATTTTGTGCAGAGTACAAAATACTATAGCAAATTCTTCAACCTTAAATATTTAACGTGTATGGATCTTTGCTAGATTTTGAGTACATTGTGTACCTACTAACTTGCACGCGTTTTACAGGCAACTAATTACGTTTAACATTTTGGTGTAAGTCCGCCTGTTGTCCACTGAAAATCATTGGAACTGCTTTAATGAATACTTGACGAACCAATCACAAGAAAGCTTTCGGGTATAAACACCGGTACAGCCATTTCCATCCCCATATCGCACTCACTAATTAATAATTACACTATGCAAATGTTATACCATTAACATATACACGGCAAATTGACAATTTAGGTCCACAGAGGATATATAGGAGCTTCTCTTGTGATGCCACAGCTAAGGTTATATGGATTGCGTTCACGATTCTGAGCACGACCCAAAATAATCAAATATTATGTTGCACCCTTTAAATATTATTGAGACGGTAAAAGGTTCGAAACCATAATGTTCAGGCTCTTTATAAAACACATTATCGTAAAAGAAACCTTTGTAAAGATTATGTGTCAGTTTATAGCCTCTTCGCAGGGAGTTTAAAAGTACTTGAAGGCTTGTGCCTCTGGGGAAAGGGTAGCTCTTTATACTATAAATTCGTATAATATTATGTTGATGTTATCGGTATACCTAGATGTTTTTCTTTGTTTTTTCTAGTGCCAATTTTCAGGCGCGGATCCAGACCTCAAAATAGGTGATGGGCAAATCTAAAAAAGTTTTTTTGCCTCGCCTTTAGGGACAGATAGCTGATTTTTTGTATGTTGTTTTAAGTACTTATACTAAATTAAATTATTTAAATGTATGTATGAAATGCATCTCAAAAGCTCTCCGTATCAAAAAAACATTGTTAAATAATACAAAACTGTTGATAAATTTTCGGTTTTTGAAAATTTTTACCTATAAAACTCCGTGTTAGGGCAAAAGTTACTATACAATGTATACAATGTGTTGTTTTTCGAACCCGACAAACTTTAAGGGACGAGTAATTTCATCGAGAAAAATTCCACATATGTGGAGTAAAATCTCAATATTCTAGAAATGGCGGCCATTTTAAAGTTTTAGATAATTAGTTTTTTCTTCTTCTTCATAAAAATCATATCTCGAGATTTAAACGCCCTACGGACATAAAATAAAATGCTTTTATCCGCAAAAAGTCATCTCTATCCAATAAAAGTATCAACATAAAATAAGTTAAAATCACCTAATCTAGTTTTTTTGATAATAAAAAACAGCAAAAATTTTCATTTTACTTGAATTACTTTGAAAATAGCCCCGTTTGATGGTATTTTTATATGTATTATTTTAAAAGTATTTGAGTTAAGCTAAACAATGATACCAAAACCGTATCTCTACGTCGAGGCAATCAAGAATTATTGCAAGTTCAAAACACACCATTCCAAGGGAAAACTTTGTAAGGCGAACCGATGTTTAAGACAATTTCAGTATAATATTATGTAAATTTCAGTCATTATGATATCGCTGCATTTTTGATACTTATTATGTTGTTGGTGATCCTACATGATTCATGGCTGAAAAAACTTTTTTTTTAATCTTTGTTTTATCTGAAATAGCCATAGTAGAAAGTTATCTTATATATTGAAAAACATTCTAAGGAAGTAAGGGTCCCAAGATCAAAATTTAATTTCAGACCATGGATTACACCGGGTTTAATTAAATGTATTAAAAATAAGGATGCTCTACACGCAAAAGCTCGTAAATATCCAAAAAATGATATAGTGCAATTAACATACTTACGATACAGAAATTTCTGTAATAACCTGCTTCATAAACTTAAACACGAGTACGAGAGAAATGAACTAAATCAGAATAAAAATGATACAAAAAAACTTTGGAATACAATAAAAGATATTTGTCACGCACACAAGCCCAAGACTAATAGCACAACTCTTCTGTCAACATGTGATGATCCACAGGATTCTGCAAATCACTGTAACGCCTATTTTTCATCCATAGGTAGGTCTCTGGCGGGACACATCCTTAAAACAGCCGGAGAAAATGAGGCATCATTAACATCAAAGACCCATACGCACAGCTCCACGGCATCTTCTCTATTTCTGAACCCGACTGATGAGTCCGAATTAAGTTCTATTATTCAGAAACTCCAAGCAAATAGCGCTCCAGGTCTAGATAAAGTCAGCAATAGGCTGATTAAAAAGCTAAAGAGTCAGATATTGACCCCCCTCTTACACATTTGTAACTCTAGTTTGTCCGAGGGAGTTTTTCCGGAGGTATGGAAGATTGCGTCAGTTTCTCCGATACATAAGAACGGCCCAAAGAATGACCCCTCAAACTATCGTCCAATTTCCCTGCTCCCAACATTTTCTAAGATTCTGGAAAAGTTAGTCAATATTCGATTGGTACATTTTGTTGAAACTCACAACCTTTTATATATCAGACAGTATGGTTTCAGACGTGGCATGTCAACTGAGGATGCTGTTGGTGATATGGTTAAATCTATTTCCTCCCTTTTAGATAAGGGGAAAACATGCTTAGGTGTGTTCCTGGACTTAGCTAAAGCCTTCGACACTGTGTCTATTCCTATTCTCTTGAAAAAGATGGAAACTTTTGGAGTCAGGGGAATTGTCTTGAACTGGTTTCAAAGCTATTTAACAAAGAGAAGGCAGTGTACTAAGATTGGTCTTACTACTAGCTCCATCAAAGAGGTGACTTTTGGTGTGCCGCAGGGCAGTATTCTTGGGCCCACACTGTTTCTGATGTACCTGAACGACATATCATCCCTTTCACTAGACAAAGCCGAAGTATACTGCTATGCAGATGACACAGCCGTCATTTATCACGGAGATTCTTGGGACGATGTCTTTTGTGCGGCTGAAAAGGGTATGAGTGTTGTCGCTAAGTGGTTAGTTAGTAATCTCTTAACACTGAATGCCGATAAAACTAAATATATTTGTTTCCACAAAACCTTGGCATCAAAACCACCTATTTCTGCCAAGCTTAAAATTCACCAATGCGGAATACACCAGCGAGATATAGCCGCAACATGCCACTGTCCGGAAATAAGTAGAGCAAAGGATTTAAAATATTTGGGCGTCACACTGGACCAACATCTCTCATTCAAACAACATATACATGTTCTTTCTGGCAGAGTGAGAAAAGTAATAAATATAATGAGGCAACTTCGCAATTCAGCAGACACTCAACTTTTAAAAACTATTTACACAGCAATTTGTGAATCTGTACTCACTTATTGTATTTCTGTGTGGGGAGGAGCTGACAAGACTGCAATGATAGAAGTAGAAAGGGCACAGCGTTCTGTTATTAAAGTCATGTTAAAAAAGAAATACAGATACCCCACTAACAAACTGTACCTGGAGGCAGAGCTACTTAGTGTCCGAAGATTATTTCTGCTAAAAGTTGTTCCCAGAGTTCATAAAAAAATACTTAACTCAGCTGACTATCCAGAAATATCAAGGAAAAGAACTTACAAAGCTCCAGGTACACAAGTAAGAACGGAGTTCGCCCACAAATTTCCCGACTTTCTGCATCCCTTTGTCTATAATAAACTGAATAAACTATGTAACTTCCGCGATAATAATTGTAACGAGGTTAAAATAAAGACATACAAGTGTCTTCTAAAATTGTCCTACGAGCAGACAGAAGAAGTTTTAAAGACCACGTGTTAATATATATATATATATATATCTACTTATAATATTTATCTACTTGCTGTGTGTGTTAATTTTAGTTGTTTATAATTATTTTGTATTGCATGTTTAGATTAGGTACTTACTGACTGACTGACTGACACAAATACTGCCTAACTAGGTATTCTCAGCGAAAATGTCACACTGGTTAATGTTTTCAAACGGTACCCACGATACAAGCTTGCTTAGTGTGGGGCCATAGTAAATATTTTAAGTTTTAATATAAGATATTTGGTTAAAGTGTAAGGCAAAATGTACCTTTTATGTTTCACTTATGTTAATTTTTTATTTTGGATAATAAAATAATTTTTGAATCTTTTAATCAGACATAATTACCACATTTTTTACACAAATTCAGTTTTCTAGGTCTTCCTAATACAACATCCAAAATATTTGACATGTATGGATCAAAAATATTTTTAATTACCTACTTACATTTATTTTGAGACAAAAAATGCAGCTAGATCTTAAAGTTTTTTTAGATAACGTTCATGAAGTAAGTAAATGCAGGTAATGCATAATTATTTTTTTTTTAACGGAATTAAGTATCTATACATAAATTGTTAAATACCACAACAACTTTAGACAGCTGAATCCAAAGAACAATCATGAGTTATACAGGTTGATTGATTGGTAAGTCGATGTATTCCTTTAAATGGGTTGTAGACGAAGGCATTTCCATTCGTTTGAACCCCATTATCCGAAATTCAACCATTTCTGAGTTATTTAAGTTTAAAGTTTTTTTTTTGTTTTTGCCAAAATTTATGTTAGATCTTGTGATTTTTGAGAAATTTATGATACTCAGAAATGGTGGAATTTCGGATAATGCATTATGGGGTTTAATCAACTGGAAATGCCTTTCGTCTACAACCCAGTTAAAGGAATACATCGACTTTCCAATCACCCTGTATACTTAGACATAGCATTTTGTTACATATTAACTAAGTAGAGGCATTATTCGGCAAACCTTTTGCTTACTTAACTTAGGGGTTACAATTGAGAAAATCTAACAAAACTGATATTCTGGCCGTTATGCAAAAAAAACGATTTCTTTATTTTAAATAAAATTATCATAAAAACTACTTATTGGCTTATCGAGAACAAACTAGTCTCTTGTACGAGTATTATGTACTAATAAGTACGTAAATAGTGGCTTTGGCCGTAACCGTAACACAGACTCTTGGCATGACTGAAAATTTTATGCATTTTGAATTTTTTAACAACCATCCGGAGGGCTGGAAAAAATGATTTAGCATAACCCGAAATAATCACCACCAACATAAAAAACAATCACACCTCTTAGGTGATGAAATAACTAAATTATAAATATTAAATTCCCATGGTTTGATATGGGGCAAGACATTTAGGTGATGGGCATGCCCACCTTGCCCATATGGGTGGATCCGCGCCTGCCAATTTTATTGACATTTATTATATAAGTACTTACCATTCGACTGGGGAGTAGGTAGGTACTTGTAGTTTACTTACATCATTTTACAACGAATAGCAAATATTATTAAATTTTAATAAAGTACGTTTCATAAAATTTCTGTCCATTTCATATACTTAGAGAAGGGAACTGTATAAGTTAACTTTAATATCACAAAATCGGACCAAATTAATTCGCGCTAAAAGTAATTCCAAAAATGTATGTTTCATTGTTTTTATTTCTTATACCTATACCCGTACTCGTGATTCAACCTATACCGAGAAGTCGTACCTAAATAATTCTGATTCACAGCACAAGCCGCCCCCACGCACATCAAAGGGTGTTCCAAAATCAATTTGTTAAAAAAAGACTGACAACAGAATTCCGAACTGTCGATCCGTGGATGCGTTCCATTTTCAAATCACCGCGCGGGAATGCTGCGCGCGCGCATCCGCGTGCCCCGCCGCCTTAGATGAACAATATACGAACGAGATGGAGTGTCAGTGCAAAATAAACGTATCGACAAATAACACACCCCGCTTGTAATGTTCCATCGATGCCGAAACATTAACTATTTCGCAAATAATGAATTTAAACTACGACTGGATGTTCCGAGGGATTTGTTGCGCTTTGGAAGGGTTTTCCCGTGGGATTTTTGGAAAAGTTGTCTATTAAATCATTCAGGGTGTCGGCTAACTTCGTGCCAAGCTTCGTTGTACCGATTTCGGATCACAGAATAATCAAGATAATTATTCTGAGTGTAGGTGAGCCTTAATATTGATATCGGCGAGTTGAGGGTAGAGGATAATATCCACGTAAGCGAGCAGCGCGTGGGCACTTTTCACTTTTTTGTGAGCAGCCGTGGTGAGCAGACGGTCAGATGGAGGGAGTGATCGGTGCCGTGGGAGCTTGAGGACCAGGCGCGTGGAGCCGAGGCGGAACACCGTGTGCGAAGCTAAGTCACCTTTCTACTCGTATTTACTTTTTGTCTCTCGTATATGATTGAGAAGTTATACCTACACTTTATTTCTTGAAGGACGCTAACCCACGGCTGCAATTTCCATCACACTGGTATAGGGATTAGATAGGTACACTAAAGGTCTTCTACCTCGCTCATTCAGTATTTAGCTAGCTAGAGAAAAACCTACACATTACACATTCCCTAGCTTTGGTTCAACTTATTTTAGTTTAGAATAGGGACTTCTGGATAGATACAAATAGGCAGAAGCGGGCTGGTGATGATGATGATGATGATTATCAAATAACTAAAACCTGACAATAGATCTCACTTCAAAAATAATAAATTCTTATCAAATAAAAAATATACACCTACCTTCAAATTTGTTCTATGGTTTTTTGTTCAAATTATTGATTTTTCATTAGGTAAATAAATACTTCTATAGAATCTATGCTATAGTAATTATTCAAAGAATAAAGTAGATACATACTCAGATAAGCTTTTCAAAGATGATTTATTGTAGTATTTATATGGCAGAGAAGATTATTTGACTTTGAGTTTAAAAACAAGTAACAGCGCAGGGAAATAATTGATTGACGGAGAAATTTACTCTAATAAGTGTCAAGATATCACAAATAAGGGTTCTAGATACTTATTTCAAATCATTTCTGGTCCTATATTGCTCAATAAATACAAATGGCTTGAAGGTAGATCAGATTCCTGTCCAATTTGCATATTTTCAGAAAGTTATGTAAATTCTTACCCATAGAAGTGTTTGTTTCCTTGTTAAATCAATAAATTCTAATGTAAATAAAGATAGCACGGATATAGTAGGAATAAAGTTAGCTAGGATATATTTATTACAACTATTTATAATATATTTGAATAAGTTTATATAATATTCACTATTTCATAACAATTATCCTATATTCCAATAAGATCAAAGAATATTCACTATTTCATATTATATATTTAATCTTTTAAAATAATACCTAAATCACTTCCCACTTGGCTACAAAATTAGAGTCATATTATTATATTTTCAAATACTTATCTATTATGAAATTCATGATTTAATAAAGTTACTATACTGTAAATTATTGAACTATTCTAGTTTCAGTTAATTTATGATTATAAATAAAATTGTCCCCTTTAGCTTTGACAACATGTATTCATGTTGATTTATTTACATGAAATAAATATAAAACATGTAAATATATAAGGTTAGGAGCAAGGGAAGTGATTAATAAGTTGGTCGGAGGAATGTCCAAGTCAATGGTTGTGTTCCACGAGGGCTCCGATTGAATATTTGCTATTATTTATCTATTTTAGAGTCTTATATATTGATTCAATCGGGTGTAGTGATCAAGGCCTACAAAGCGTATGGAGGGGCTTCCCTTATTAACCAACACCAAAAAACATTATTATCTATATTATTATCTTTATGTACTTACCTGTAAATATGTATTTATCATACAAATAAAAGTAATACGTCAAAGTTGTAGTAAGTATATAGGTCAATAATTATAGACAGGTAGGATGTATGTAATCAATTCTAGGTCATAGTTTTATTTAATTCACTATTCTTTCGTTTATTGGGTTACAACACAACGTAGGGGGTTTCCCTGGATGTTTCATGGCCAATTCAAAGCAGTATTTGTTTCACTTTTATTTCACTCAAGTAAGTTTTGTTGTAGTTTCAAATATCTTCTTAGTAATTCCAATAGGTAGGAGTTAAGTAGGCAGGCGGTAGGGCGAAACGTTACAATTTGGTACCGAAAGACCAGGATATTAGGGAATTTGCTTCATCTCTTCATGTTAGATGTCAGGCAGCTAGTTTTCTGTTCTTTTATCTGAAATTTTACAAGCCAATTTGATTAAGATAGTACTTATTTACAAATAAATCACAATATTGAACACTCTTTTGCATAGTATATAGGTAACTTACGTTTGTCTCGAAAAAAACATTAAGTTTTGTTGTTTGTCTTTGCGATTAGTAAGTAAATATTTACTCAATATGGCAGTTTTCACATAAAGGCATTTCTTTTAATGTTATGGCTCGAAGAAAGTTTCAAAAGTTTGTTTTTAGTCGGAAAAACTTTATGCAGTATTGCACCACAAACAATAAAAGACAAAAGGTTTTTTTTTTAACAGAGTAACTTTTATTGCGTCACAGACAAGTATAATATTTGGCAGTGTGCTGTGTGCATTATTTTACATTACATGAAAATCACTGCAAGTTATAATTTTTCACTAATACTCTCAGTATGTTTACGTTATAATAAGTCTCTTGCGTTTTGTTCGTAATGATTTGTTACATACTAGGGGTAGGAAAGTGATTATATCCTTGATATAATCACAATTTGTTGCCGTGGAGTGATCGAACTTATAAACGAGAGAGCTATTTGTCATGAAAAAGGAAGCGCAAGAGGCTAGGTTTTGTATTGGAACGGAGCGTAATTAGGGAAGCATTTGATAGATAGGTAGGTAGTTAATAAAGTTAGGATGAGGAAAATGAAAATAATTCATTTATTAAATTTTACTTAATAAGGAGGGGTTGTAGTAATGTTATGTATTTCATTACAGAATTATAAAAGATTAGGGGTTGTATAAGACTAAGCTCCTTGTGGAGTGAGAGGAAACAATAATAATCATCATCAGGGGTTGGATATAATGGATTCTTATTCAGGACATTATTTATGAAATTTAATAAGTTACTTACCTTTAAAGAGATTAACATAAAACATAATTGTATAAAGGCTGATTTATCTATAGGTACGTCATATTAGTGTTGCTCTGAATCACTATGAACGGTCTCTCTGATTATGTAGCTGATTAGGGAATTTTAAGTGAATAGGGGTTGTAGGTAAAATAATGATATGGTCTTATTTTAGGTAAAAGCAGATTTTTTTTATTAAAATCAAAAATTATATAAAAAAAAAACAAATGTAACGAAAACGCGGCGAATTTTAGTCCTTATGAACAATCTGAAATTATTAGATTAGATATAGACTTTCTGGCCCAGGTAGATGAGGGGTGGGGATTTTGGTCTGGAGGTGCGGTCGGCTGCATCGGTGGATCGAGGAGTTTGCGTGGCGGGGCTTGTATGATTGGTGCTGGATTGGACTGGCCTGGTTGGGGGGGGATCGGTAGTTATAGCAACTAGTCTATAATTATTAATCATCCTTTTGGCTGGGTTGGTTCAGTTTGGTATTGGTTGTATGAGTTTTGTTGTGCGGGTTCTTTGGTTTGTTGATGTGGTTGATTGTGCTTCTGGATCGGATCTTTGCTTGTCATCGACTAGGTGCTTAAAAACTAGGCTCTAAAATTATTATATTTGAATGTTTGAAAGAGTAGATATATTATACAACATTGATCATAGGAGTTGGGATAGAACTGTAACACCATCTATGCTAACATCCTAACTTAGAGTAACTGGAAAAGCCCAAATGTCTAATTATCAGATTCCAGAGAGCCAATTAGTAGCAGATTTTATCAGACATTTCCCTAAACAAATACAAGTATGAGTTACAGTTAATGAAGAAAAGAAAATATAACAATAATCTCATTTGAAAAAAAATAATAATTAAAAAAAAATGCAATGAAAGGGTAGCGGTCAGACATAACAATAAATTTAGAAAACAATTAATATAGAGCAAGTTACTGTTGTTGATAAAGTGTTAGACCAGGTAAAGTAGGCTTGGACCTCATTTAGTATCATTATATTCTTTGTAAGTTAAGAATTATGCGGGTAGTTTAGTTGTTCCTATTTTGAGTGCCGTTGCAATCCGCTTCTTCACCTGAGTCAGGATGTTTACTTCATAGTATATGTATAGTCTCAGAGTTTGGTTGTCAAATATAGAACATCATCATCATCATCAGCATTCAAAAAGTATGTCATATCCTGGAAAGAAGAATAGAATTTAATTAGAAAAGCTAGGTATTGTGATGATTTACATAATTATAAAAAAATCAGGAAATGACTATTTAGTTCAATATAACTTAAGTAGACTAATAGGATAATATATTTAGGGAATGGTTTTATGGTAGGTAATCAATATTGGATCTACAGGGCTATGATTTTCATAGCAGTCTAACAAAGTCTAAGTACAGGTAGTATAAATAAAACTGTATTACAACATCATGTAGAAAAGAAATAGGTACTTACTTATCGAAGAACATTAACTTTGGTCTATAAGTAGTGAGGCATTGTGAATGTTTTGTCACAGTGGATGGTTTGATCAGTGGTTTATCATGGGTTTTAGTTCAACAAAGAGTGTAGTTGGGTTTGCATTGTTATGTTTGGTCCTGAAATAAAACAAATAATGATATAGGTATAATTCAAATAAAATTATGTAAATATAGGAGTTGGAGACCAAATGATTAGGATAGGTACTTATTTAAAAGGTGAGGGGTTGACAATAAGTTAAAATAAGTTGGTTAATCTTGTCAGTATTAATTCAAAACTGTATGGGGGATATTTAACTGAGTTAGATTTTTATAACAATAGGTCTATTATAAACACAAGATCCGTAAAACAGAGCTATTGTATGTATAAATAACTAACAATTCAGAGGTTGTTTATTTTGAATCACGATAATTTGGGCATGAGGACTTAGTTTAGTAACATGCATACAGGGTATTTGAAAGAATAATGACACTTACCTGTAAGATTCACTCATTATTTTAGAGTTTCGTAAGTTTAATCGGGTAAACTTTAGATTTCTTCGTGCAATCGATGTTGTTGAACACAACGACGCATGCTTTTGTTTTGATTAGTGCGAAAAAAAAAACAGCCAAACAGGTTAAGGTTATGTCAGGTTGACATTGACAGGTTAGTTTTTTAATAAATTTGACAGTTAGACAGGTAAGGCACATTTACACAAACAGCCTAGAATAGAAAAGAATAAAGGATTTATGGAGACCGTGTTTTTCAAATAGGGGTTGTGAGGGAGAGTTGTAATATCTCAGAAATATTTTAGTTACCTAGTAACATTATTTCCGACTTATGTAGTTACGGAGGGTAAGAAAATAGTTGAAGTAGAAGTAGTAGTTAGACATATTTGATAAAATAAATAGTGTATTAGGTTGAAGAAAAAAAACTAGATGGCGGTATTTTGATGTTTTGGTATCGATGGAATATTGGGGTGGATTTGTCTGTTACAAGAGAGTAGGAACTTTCAATTTTGGTAAAATTGATCTGATATAATTTTCTTTTATAGAGATAACAAAAAGTAGGGTATTTACAAAGCCATTTCCCGGGGATTATGTCGTGATTATAATGTTTCGAAAAATTGAAAGAGCAAAGAATGTGGAAGGAAGAAAAGTACTTACTTTAAAGGTCATTTTAAAGTCTGAATGGTAATAATGTTAAAGGTACCTGGCCAGGTCTTACATAGTTGATTAAAGGATGATGAAGAATGAAGTTTTACTTATTTAATATTGATTGCGATTTATAATCATGACAAATACAACTGGGAAATGAAGGGTTTATTGATACTTCGTTCAGACACACACACACACACACACATTTATAAGGGAAACTTTGGTATATTGTTTCTGTAAAACTTGATTGAGTAGTTACCTATTATATAGGTACTTATTTAGCTAAAAAAGAAATTTATTCCAAAAGTTACCTTTATTACACAAATATTTTCCAAATGATCAACTAATGTAGATACAAGAATTATTGCTACTTATGTAATAAGTATTTTAATAAAAATTTAAAAATAATAATACTGAGTAAAATCTTAAAAGAAAAAAAAAGATTTTTATAAATAAATAGTTAACTTTTTTTTTAAAACTACTAACTTAATAATATGTGGGGATATCTCACACACGACCATCCGACCCTAAATTAGGCAGAGCCTGCGATATGGGTATCAGACCGTCAGTTAGTAGTGTGCAAATTGGTTCAAGTAATTTACACACCATACACTCTTAGTCTTGCTTTTGTAGTAAATTGGCGAAGAAAGGCGGTTCTACTCGGGCACAAACGTGGTACAAACGCTTTAGTCGATTTATTATTGAAGTTAGCTATGCACGCATTAACACATGAGACGTCTATACAGGCTATAGATGTTTTTACAAAGTACCTTTTACAGACTCCACACGACACACTACACTTTACACAAAAAAAAAACAATTACTTTGAAACAATTTGCTTAGAAAAATATCTACATAACAAAAGTTGATCATGACGGAAAACAAATACACTTTACACCAAAAACACATTCTGATCGAAGTGTAAATAAACTAGATGTATTTTCTTTTCAATTTAGGTAGGTAAATGATAGAAAAGAAAATTAATAATTAGATACATGATATTTTATTGATTTAATCAGTGGGGAGGAAGAAGGCCTTGATGTTTATTAGAGTGGCGTGAATCAGAGAAAGAGGATGAGAGTTGTGGTGAATTGAATATCTAAGAACCTATGTATTGAAAAAATAATACCTACAAACATATAGTTATGTGAAAGTGGCTTTAGTAAAATATCATGGCTGTTCTCCTGCACTGAAGGAAAGATTCCGATTTCACCTTAATCACACAACACTATACAAAAGAGAATATTTATGAAGATTTTGGTGTTAGGTTAGGACAGCATAGTCAAATTATACTGTTGTATGTACAGTATCTTCATAATATTCTATACTCAACATGTACTTACTTTTGTCATTTTGCTGGATTGGAGGGGGATTGAAAAGTTGTGAATCAGTTGTAAACATGAATGCAATAATGGTTCACAATAATAATTCTCTTTCTAGTTTTGGTAAAATGATACTTGATATTTCTACACTCTACATCAAGCTCGGAGATTGGTGGACATTGTTCCTGGGGATTGTTAGAATGAGACTTGAACTTTATTAATTTCTATTGATGATGCATCGTCGAAAACATAGGGCGTGGGAGAATTCGTGCTCTAAGAGGGCGTGTTAAAGATGCTACAAAATTCTTAAAAATAAATTTAAGGTTCTGTGGTTTCTCATTTAGCATTGGATCCTTCTGATCGACAGGGTATCCCCTTGTTCCCGGTTTATTGGAGCATGAATAATCTACTAAGTATTCGATCAATAGTTATGTAAATAATAAATAATAATAGGGATGGTCGTTGATTTTTGATAATTTCTGGGGATCTTGTTGGCTAATCATCTGAGTCATTTTACACTCACACACACAGACATATTGAGGTGATGATCGGAATTTCCTTTTACAAATTTTTCATCGTTTAAATTCTATGAATTTGATATTTGCGAAAATAAAGGGTGGTGTATATTATTGTGTATATTTTTTCCATATCTCAATTATATAATATACTTGCGATACTACAAAAATATAAGGGGTTGAATGTAATGTTCCATCGATGCCGAAACATTAACTATTTCGCAAATAATGAATTTAAACTACGACTGGATGTTCCGAGGGATTTGTTGCGCTTTGGAAGGGTTTTCCCGTGGGATTTTTGGAAAAGTTGTCTATTAAATCATTCAGGGTGTCGGCTAACTTCGTGCCAAGCTTCGTTGTACCGATTTCGGATCACAGAATAATCAAGATAATTATTCTGAGTGTAGGTGAGCCTTAATATTGATATCGGCGAGTTGAGGGTAGAGGATAATATCCACGTAAGCGAGCAGCGCGTGGGCACTTTTCACTTTTTTGTGAGCAGCCGTGGTGAGCAGACGGTCAGATGGAGGGAGTGATCGGTGTCGTGGGAGCTTGAGGACCAGGCGCGTGGAGCCGAGGCGGAACACCGTGTGCGAAGCTAAGTCACCTTTCTACTCGTATTTACTTTTTGTCTCTCGTATATGATTGAGAAGTTATACCTACACTTTATTTCTTGAAGGACGCTAACCCACGGCTGCAATTTCCATCACACTGGTATAGGGATTAGATAGGTACACTAAAGGTCTTCTACCTCGCTCATTCAGTATTTAGCTAGCTAGAGAAAAACCTACACATTACACATTCCCTAGCTTTGGTTCAACTTATTTTAGTTTAGAATAGGGACTTCTGGATAGATACAAATAGGCAGAAGCGGGCTGGTGATGATGATGATGATGATTATCAAATAACTAAAACCTGACAATAGATCTCACTTCAAAAATAATAAATTCTTATCAAATAAAAAATATACACCTACCTTCAAATTTGTTCTATGGTTTTTTGTTCAAATTATTGATTTTTCATTAGGTAAATAAATACTTCTATAGAATCTATGCTATAGTAATTATTCAAAGAATAAAGTAGATACATACTCAGATAAGCTTTTCAAAGATGATTTATTGTAGTATTTATATGGCAGAGAAGATTATTTGACTTTGAGTTTAAAAACAAGTAACAGCGCAGGGAAATAATTGATTGACGGAGAAATTTACTCTAATAAGTGTCAAGATATCACAAATAAGGGTTCTAGATACTTATTTCAAATCATTTCTGGTCCTATATTGCTCAATAAATACAAATGGCTTGAAGGTAGATCAGATTCCTGTCCAATTTGCATATTTTCAGAAAGTTATGTAAATTCTTACCCATAGAAGTGTTTGTTTCCTTGTTAAATCAATAAATTCTAATGTAAATAAAGATAGCACGGATATAGTAGGAATAAAGTTAGCTAGGATATATTTATTACAACTATTTATAATATATTTGAATAAGTTTATATAATATTCACTATTTCATAACAATTATCCTATATTCCAATAAGATCAAAGAATATTCACTATTTCATATTATATATTTAATCTTTTAAAATAATACCTAAATCACTTCCCACTTGGCTACAAAATTAGAGTCATATTATTATATTTTCAAATACTTATCTATTATGAAATTCATGATTTAATAAAGTTACTATACTGTAAATTATTGAACTATTCTAGTTTCAGTTAATTTATGATTATAAATAAAATTGTCCCCTTTAGCTTTGACAACATGTATTCATGTTGATTTATTTACATGAAATAAATATAAAACATGTAAATATATAAGGTTAGGAGCAAGGGAAGTGATTAATAAGTTGGTCGGAGGAATGTCCAAGTCAATGGTTGTGTTCCACGAGGGCTCCGATTGAATATTTGCTATTATTTATCTATTTTAGAGTCTTATATATTGATTCAATCGGGTGTAGTGATCAAGGCCTACAAAGCGTATGGAGGGGCTTCCCTTATTAACCAACACCAAAAAACATTATTATCTATATTATTATCTTTATGTACTTACCTGTAAATATGTATTTATCATACAAATAAAAGTAATACGTCAAAGTTGTAGTAAGTATATAGGTCAATAATTATAGACAGGTAGGATGTATGTAATCAATTCTAGGTCATAGTTTTATTTAATTCACTATTCTTTCGTTTATTGGGTTACAACACAACGTAGGGGGTTTCCCTGGATGTTTCATGGCCAATTCAAAGCAGTATTTGTTTCACTTTTATTTCACTCAAGTAAGTTTTGTTGTAGTTTCAAATATCTTCTTAGTAATTCCAATAGGTAGGAGTTAAGTAGGCAGGCGGTAGGGCGAAACGTTACACGCTTCTACCGCTGAGTTCTTATTTCGATAGTTTGTTTAGTAGATTTGTAACCTCATACATTGATGCAATGGTTGTCATTAGGTTGAAATTAAAATGGTCTGACAGTAAACAAAGTTTTTGTATGTGACACACCATCTTGTTCGTATATGGTCAATCTAAGGCCTCCCCCGCACCCCCCGCACCCCCCGCACCCCCCGCACCCCCCCGCCGCCGCGTAACGCCCAATTTGCCGCAGAAATAGATCGCACGCCGGACCGACTGCACGTGCTTCAGATGCTAGCAGATAATTAATTTTATTGTACACTGTAGCTACATGACAATGCTCTGAATGACTTAGTGGCAATTTCTCCATAGTCGGTTAGAGCATAACCAGGAATTAGTGGTTGACTTTTGACATATCTGTCAAGAATTTTACATGGAGATGACGTATAATTGACTATTCCCTGGTCGGTTAGATAACCGACTAAGGAGAAATTGGGGCTTAATACACTCGCGAGCAATGAAGAAGATCCACTAAAATAGCACCAAATTACTCCTTAACGGAAAAAAGTAGCTTATTGAAACCGTCTGCAACATTGAAGTACATTTAACAGAGCGCATCAGAACATTCCCAACAGAAAATGTGTTTTCCAGTAAGTACCTACAAATTTTTGTACATTATACAGATATATGTTTAAAAATGTACAATAAAAGAATTACAAAAAGCAGCTCATTTTGGTAACCTTTGTAACCTGAAAGCTCTTAAATCTTCGCTATATTGTAACTGTGAACATAATTTACCTGTATTTTTTCAATAAATAACCATTTGTTACGAAAAACTGCGATTGAATTATGAAAATAGTATTCCGAAGTTGTTCCTGTAGGTACCTAGTTACCATAGGCAGAAAGTTATTAAAACTAGAATAAACATGTAGTTTGCTTACCTATTAGATTAGCAAATTTACTTAAATACTCCGATAATATGTATTTAAAAGTCACGTGCTCGTTGTGTAAGCACACCAATTCCATTAAACAGAAATTAACCCATTAAGCTGTGTTCCACTTTCTGGACCATTTTCTTAAGGATATTCAAGATGCTACACAATACTCTACCTTACCACAAGAGTTTTAGAGTTTAAAACGTATTTCCTGTATTGCGATAAAGCAGTAGATCTGATATAATAATCTGGATTAAGCTCAGCTTGTTTCGGTGTTAAAGTTTCTTTTATATCGCTTAATTTGAAATCAGAGGCTATTTAATTTTAGACAAAGTAATGCTTTTTGGTATTATGAGTACGAGTATGCATCACAAAATAAGATAAGAAGCCTTATTTTTCTTAGCCATTTTCAACTCAAGTGTGTGGGTGTACCGCACCTATCTAGTTTTTCTTTTATATTTGACTTGAGGGAGATGGTTCTATTATATTTCTATTCTATTCTCAGTGGGGGTGTAAGTACCTGCACCTGGCTCTCTCGAGTGGAACCTTTGTGCATATCCCAAGGTCTAAACTGCCTTCTTAAGTTTGGACCATGTCCCACCACGCTGGTCCACTGCGGGTTGGTGGGTCCACATATATATCTAGATGTGCTAAATCTAAATATGCAGGTTTCCTCACAATGTTTTCCTTCACCGTAAGAGCGATGGTATACATTGTATTTAAGTGAAAAGAACTCATTGGAACATGTCAGCGCCGGGATTCGAACCCGCATCTCTGGCGTGAGAAGCGGGCGCTTACCCGACTGAGCTACCACCGCTCTCCGACTGAGCTACCACCGCTCTCTGGGAGATGGTTATTATGAAATATAATAGTACTATGATTTATACGGATACATTAACAGCGATTGTTATGATATAGAAAACATTATTGTGGCTACGCGATAGAAGGATAAACAAACGTATTGTTAGTTGTTGTCGCTGAAACGCTAAAAATAACTAGCTAATAATATTCGTAGTTATTGAGTTATAATACGGGGTGAGTCTTTCGTAGGTGCACATTCAAAAGGCTCACACTGTATAGATTATACAGAAAACCTCTCGAAATCTCCAATATAAACCAATCGACCGCGATGGTGTTTCATACTTAGTAAATTCATCAAGAATTTCTCTATTAGAAGCGATAGTTGAATGAGATCTCAGTAATTATGTCAAGAGAGTCAGCGGGGCTATTCGAAATGCGATTCGTTCTGTAGGCTTTCGTACAATGATAATAAGATTCCCCAAAAACAGGGTCGTTATACGTTGTGGAGCAGAACCTCGTCAGTAGGTAAGTTCTTGTTTTAGGGTAGAAATTAAGAATAGCCATCTATTTCCAAGTAAGGAATAATTACTTTGCGTAGGTAATTATTTAAAATATTACGGCTAGGGATTAATAATGTTAGTGCAAATACGATCACACGGTGTCTCACGTGCGACCAATGGCTACCTAGACTGGGAACTATATTCATATTTCATTGGACATCTTCATCACAACTTCCAATCAAGATGTTTCCCTGAATAAGGCCGCCGCTCTATTTATAGGCTGTAGTTCCACACAATTAGCCATAACTCGTTAACTACGAGAGGACTCGAGCACCATTGTGGAGAGGAATCTGAGTTGGCAGGAAATCGAGATAGGTATTTGGAACCAGTAATCATGCTTAGCAGAGAATTAGGAAACATTATTCAGTTTGGAGAAACAGGATTCCCTCGAGGCCAAGGTGACTCAGGCATTACACAAACCATTTAGAATTCTAGAGCTCCGTCGGCAAAAACTGTGTTTTCAGCTAAGTTACTACTAAGTATACTTCGAACATTGAGATCTCTAACAATCTTCCGAACAATGTATCAATGTGGCAAAACTTTGAAATGGGAAGGGAAGGACAACCATTGATGATTATATTAAAAGCTTTGTTGAAGATGTTGTAGAAGTAAGCAGAAAGCGAATGACTCAGTTCATCATTGTAATCAACTTTCGCTCTTCGAATAGCGATTTTCCTGTTATTCCTATATAATTGAGATATCTAGATGAATAATTAGGAAACCTAAGGGTTTTTACAGACATAAGTGATTCAGAATGACCCGTTAACGCACCACCTGTCGGCCTGCTTAGCTTTTTTCACCCAGACTTGAGCATCAACATGCACCAGAAACGCTTTTTAACGGTCCCTCGAAAATGTCGCGTATGTTTGAGGCCTGAATGGAAAATGACAGTTTGCATTTTTTTTGCGACGGTCTTTTAAGGAGGAGAATAGACCAACTGCTGATTGGCCAGCCCCTGCTCCACGTCTCACCTGTCGCTATTATTTACCGTGAGACGACGCGAGGGGACGCTAATGTCTTTATTTACGAGATCGTAACTCAGCGAGACGAGGTGCTAGGGGCAACTACAGGGAGCCTAGGGTGCCTTTCCGCTAGAGATGTGGTGTGCAGCTGTGTTGAGAAAGTGTGAAATCTGCGATACGAAAATATGTGACCGCTTTCACAAATACTTAGCTATGTAGATAGACAACGACGGTCTAGTTATACGATGTATCGATAGTAACTATACTACTCACATAGAATGCATCCTTCCTATATACAAAAAAAAATATATATGTAGGTATATATTACAATTATATTACACTATGTGCACCAATGCATAAAAATGGTGATATTTCTGGAGATTTTCAGTTTCCCTATTTATAAGATTAATTTTAGTTGGTTATTAAAATTATATGAGATGTATTTTGGTTTATCAGCCAATTAAAATGAGCATGAAAGGTACATGAAACCACAAATATTGTAAACAATACCGACATATTGCTGAAGCACAATCAGATTCTGATATTATTAATAATAACACATAATTGATGGCGTACAGTAATCAAACTATCATAATTTGATACCGTTTCATCTCATCCACTTTGAACATCCAAGATAATTGGGAATATAAACGTAATTCAATGTTATTTATATTCAGACCTGACAAAAAAAATATATTTTATTATTGGTGGATTGTATGCCCAAAGTTTTCTTCTTTTTTCTGAGAAAAATATATATAAGTAAATCCAATACGAAGTCATACAAATTATGCTATATCGTCAAAATTAATAAAAATATTTCATCTTTCGTGCCTAATTACTATTCTAATAACATTTTCGTAGTTAAAATTGTGCAATACACCCGTAGGGCGACAACATCAACACAATACACTGAGTATAATTGGCAATCGCCCAAATAGTTACAATTAATAATGCCATTAAATGCGACACATTGGCAGGCGATCACTTTAACTAAATTAATTGCTCGTAAAGTACTACTTTATAGCTGTATCCCGCTCATTCATTAGAATTAGTACCTACCTACTTATTTAGTTTTGAAATGAATTCCCATCATGTTTTTTTAAACCACCTAAGGTACAAATTTTAACACAATCATATCACGTGTGACAAATGTAAAAAAAACTTGATATTAATTTGGCTGTACCCCCAATAACTTCGAGACCTAAATAGGTAGTTGGATTCGCTCCATTTCTAGTTATTCCATACACTTCCTCTCACGCCCACACGTCACTCACGGCTCACGGCGCCGTACGGGTGATCAGTAAATACTAAATACTTTCTTGTCACACGTCATGTCATCTTGCTGTATGTCAGTTGGCTTGGCGCCAACGTTTGCGCCAATGTGCCAATAGTGATCCGCCGCGACACGCCTATTTGGTGAATATTTTTAACCGACTGATGCTGTATGACTGTTATAAGTTTAACCTGTTTATGTGTCTATCTAAGTTCTTATAATTTATTTATTATAATAAAAGTTAGTGCTGCAGCTACAGGAAGGTATAATGTAAGAACTAAGAACATGAAGGTATTTTGTACTTAATTGTTTCTTTGAGGAAGTGAATAAAAACTTTAAAAAAACATACAGCACTTATGAGTAAAGTACTAATAACGATTTCTAAATTCTGTTATAATTCAAACCAAAGTTAATGTTTAAAATACGACTCAGCGCAACGACATAGTAGGTAGTTTTTCAACAAAACAAATATTTATAAATTATCTTTTTTTAAAACTAGGAGCTCTAGGTGTTCTAATCATACCACCACAATAACATAAAAATTTATGAGGTGATATATCGTGCTATCGGTTTAGCCTTAAAAAATCCATTCTATTCACTATTCTGCTATACACAGCCCCAACCGTGGCGACATTTAATCAGATTCAATATTTCTATGAATTTGGATTTAATTTACATTCGACCAAAATCAAATTCCAAATTCGACGAAATTACAATTAAGCCACAGATTTTGAGGAAAAAAAAGCATATTTCTAATTGTCTCTACAGACAGTAACTGCCTAGTGTACTTTATTAAACACTTGCACCACAGCTACCTCTAATCCTATTTTATTTTAAACTCTGTTTCATCCAAAGGTCTGGTAGAGATAGCTATAAGCAATAAGGCCGCCCTTTTGTACTGTTTTTATTTTTAAATTTATTTTGTATTATTTTTTTCCGTTTTTGGTGCAAATAAAGAGGGTTGTATTGTATTGTAGTGGCAAGGTTATCACGAAGAGCAGACTCGCCCCTGCCATCCACACCACAGATTTTGCACACGTTTTACTTTTGAAACTGTTGTTGATTTTATTACCCCGCCGGGACGCGCCGTTGTTCCACCGCGGTGGAAACCACCGTGTGAATGTTATACGTGTGGGTTACGGGTAGTTTTATGAAGAGACATAAAAAATGCATACAGAGCAAGCTGTGCCGGGCTGCGTTCAATTATTTTTCCAGCCGCAGAGCTTAATTGCCGTGCGTGTGAAAACTTTACCTTTTTCGGACATGAAAGCTCCCGTCCCGTGCGCTTTGAAAAGCTTCTTGACTGTCATAATGGCTGTTTTGTTAACGTTTTCATATGAAGATATGAAGTGAATAGCGAAGTCATTTTGACGAACGAAGTGATGAGTGTCAAGTTCATTGTAAAATAAGTAACACCAGTGATTTCGTCCATCAAAATACACAGAAAGATAAATTGTTGGCATGGTATAATAATTTTTAAAGATTACAATATCGATTTCATATGAAATAATATTAAGAATATGTCGCTACTAAATCATATCTTGCATTGCAGCTAAAACACCACCTAAAATTAACCTACCAACTGACGCTTAACACACCAGCAGTTAAGTCCATTGCATAAAATTGTTTAGTTAGTTCATTTAATCCGGCCAATTTAAAGCTGATTAGGCCACATTGGCGCAATTCGGCAATTTGTACAACTGGAACCGCACTGGCTGGTCTCTGCGGTTGGATGTCACGCACAGAGTATTTGTTCTCACCGACACGGTGAATAATATTGCATTTGTGTACTATTGTTATTGTGTTCTAACCACTCCACGTGTAACTGTTAATGTTATTGTTTAGAGGCTGTATTTAAGCGTTAAAGTTAAAACATATTTAAGTTTATTTGCAACTCGCATTTTAGTTTCCGTAAATAACTTAAAATAAATAGAAACAAAAGATGTATAAAAATCTGCTTCCATTTTTCATCAGAAGATTTTATTATGGAAGTGTAAGTGGGTAGGTAGGTAAGTAGGTACCTACTTACATCATTTATAGAGTGTTGAGTATGAATTTAAATAAAATTGGTAGGTATATTGTCGCGCTTATAAAAATGGCTAGCTAAGAGGAGAGGTAGAAATGAGAAAGCCAGGGTTTAGCTTGACACAAATTTATTTAAGAGGTCAAGTGTGGGTTAGGCCTACACTACACGATCAGTCAGTTTTCAGTTGGCACGGATAGGGACTCCCCTGAGTCGAAGAGTATCGGCGTGGAATCCGATAACGCGATGAAGGTCGCGTGGAAGTCCTCTTCTCCAGTGCCCAGGTAGGTAGGCAGGCAGGTCACGTGGCCGTAGCGTGCGCGTGGCGTGTAGCTCGGCTGCGCGGCGTGGTCAGCAACACGAAGGTAGGGGGTTGCCGAACCAGCACGTAGAGGGCGAGCCGTAGAAACCACGTAGGTGGACCGTGGAGTCAGTAAACCGTACCGTGGACGTAAGCGTGGACCTTGGAGTAGTAGCGTGGACCTTGGACCCTGGAAAAGATGGAAATCCAACGCATCAGTACACCGTTATCGTCTAGGTTCCACGTACCGTCATCAAGACCTACAGCAGAGTACCTAATCTAGCTTGATTGAGGCGGCAGTGGAAACCAGAACGGAATACCTAACATGAATTTAAGAAATACTAGAAATTATTACAAAAGGCCGAAAGCGGTAGACTAGCTGCAGCATAATTTGAATAAAAGTATTTAATGCATCTAGGCAAGCTAGGGTATTCAAAAAGATAAAATAAAAGAAACAGGAAAGCTGATGAAACATCAAAATGATAATGCGTAATTACATATCCGCCATCTTGGCTGCTATAAGTGCGCAGTTAGTTAAGCTAGCTAACGCGTAAGTGTTAAAATGCAACAAAGATTTTTGTATGTCTCAGAATAAGGTAGCGCATTTGTGGTCTGTAACCTTTTTATAATCTGTGCCTCTACTCTATGGTTATATAGAAATTAAATAAAATTCACGCTGCACGCTCCATCTTTTAATTTTGAAAATCCATTTAAATAAATAGTTTCCACCATCGCTTTCATCAGGTTATGGGCCCAGGACCTTCTGCCTTCACCAGTGGATCGTGTGGAAACTATTTTGTTTGAAGGATTGCTGCGGTCAAGTGCAGAAAAATCTTGTGGCCGGTCAAGGTCAAAGGCGAACGCGACAGCGTGGCGTGGGCCGGTAAAGGTCCATCGAAGGCGGAGGCAAGGACGTGGTAAAGCGATCCAATCGTCGAGTCTTCATCAAGAAAAATGGAAGCGGCAGGGTTGAGCATCGATCGCCGACAACTTCTAGAAGGCGCGGAGGGATGGACCGCGTGGCATTTCAAGATCAAGGTCATGCTGAGGGCGGCGGGTCTCCTCGACATCGTGGATGGCACACTCAAGCCGCCAGAGGATAAATCGGAGATAGAAAAGTGGGAGGTAAAGGACGCTAAAGCTCAAAATTTAATTGTAATGCATGTATCTGAAAAAATAATTCCCCAAATCTCCAATTGTCAATCTGCATGTGAAATATGGAGCAAATTGCTGACTATATTTGAGCAAAAAGGAGAGCTGTCAGTCCACATTCTCCAACAAAAGTTCTTCGCCATGAGATATGAAGAAAATGATAGCATGTCCCAATATTTGAGTAGATTCGAAGGAATCCTATGTAAGCTTCGAAACATAAACGCAGAGGTCAGCGACAGCATGGCTATAACTAAGATAACCTCGTCCTTACCAGTTCAATACCAACACTTCGTGTCTGCGTGGGAATCAGTACCTGCAGACAAGCGTACCCTCGAGGAGCTCACTGCGAGGCTTCTGATTGAGGAGCAGCGCTTCAACTCAAGGAAGGAGGAAGAAGAGGTTACAGCGTTTGCGGCATTCAAGGGACGGAAATGCTTCAAGTGTGGTAAAATAGGACACTACAAGAAAGATTGCAGGTCAGGTAATGTCAGTAATAATATTAATAATAATTCTAATAACAGCAAGTATTGTTCTCACTGCAAAAAGTCTAATCATAATTTAAAAAATTGTTGGTTTAAAAACAAAAGTAATAACAGTAATTTTAGTGGTAAAAGCTATGTAAACTCTGGTAATGCATTTCCTGTGTCTGTGCTGCCGTCTGCTTTGAGCAGTCAAACTACTAATGATTTGTGGATCATGGACAGTGGTGCCTCAGAGCACATGTGCCATAACATCAACTTATTCTCAGAATATAAAAAGTTAGAAAACCCTAAATCTATTATTGTAGGTGATGGTAAAATCATACATGCAGTAGGGTTAGGTAGCATTACATTGGAGGCATACAACGGTAAAGTTTGGATTCATACAACATTAAATAATGTATTGCATGTTCCTGAAATAAAAACGAATTTATTTTCAGCAAGTTCAGCAACAGACAGGGGTTATAATGTGACCATAAATAAACAAAACTGTATTTTCACAAAAAATAAACAAGGAAGTGTATGTGCATTAGCCTATCGAGAAAATAATCTATTTGTCATGAAATTCAGGTTTATAAGTTTTGAAAATGCATGTGTTGGTAAGTGCAGTGATAATTTAATGGATTGGCATGAAAAAATGTGTCATCAGGACATTGAACAAGTGAAATTAATGTTGAAAAGGTCTAACATTGATTGTGATTTAAACAGTGGTAGGGAAGTAACATGTGAGTCGTGTCTTAAGGGCAAGTTACACAAACAACCATTTCCATTAAGTCAAGTTAGGGCGGAGAGACCTGGGCAACTTTTACATATGGATCTTTGTGGGCCAATGGAATCAACATCATTAGGTGGTGCCAGATATTACCTACTTATTAAAGATGACTATACAAAGTATAAAACAGTATATTTTCTTAAAAATAAGTCAGAAACCATTGAAAAAGTTAGGATTTTTCTTAATTATGTTACAAAAAATCTTGAGTACAAAGTTGAGGTTATAAGGTCTGACTGTGGGTTAGAGTTCTTAAATAAAAGTATGAAAATGTTGTTGGATAACTTAGGTATCATTCATCAAACAAGTGTTCCCTACACCCCACAGCAAAATGGTTGTATTGAAAGAGAAATGAGAACAACAACAGAAGCGGCTAGGAGTATTTTACTGTCAAGCGGCTTAAACAAGTCCCTTTGGGCAGAAGCTGTTAACACAGCAGTGTTCGTTATAAATAGAACAGGTAAAAGTAGAATAAAAAATGTTACCCCTTATGAGTTATGGTTCAAAACAAATAAGTTTGATTTAAATAACTTAAAAACTTTCGGGTGTAAAGTCGGGGTTCACATCCCAAATCAAAAACGAACCAAATGGGACAGTAAAGCAGAGATAGGTTTCTTTGTAGGTTATGGTGAAACAACTAAGGGATATAGAATCTATTTTCCCAACAAAAATGATGTTTTGATTAAAAGAGAAGTAACTTTTATGAAAGAAATGAGTAGTGAGAAGTCACGTCCAATAGTAGGTAACGGTGATCAGGTTATTGAAGCTTCTACCTCTACAAATCAAACTATAGGTAATGATTATACAATCTCTGAAGAACAACAGATGCCGACAATAAATGAGGAAAATATAGTATCTGAAGAAGAAATGACATCTACAGAAGAGAAAGAATCAAGTGAAGAAGAGCTCGAAGGATATAGTACACCAGACAGGGCAGTGTCAGAAATGGTCGATAGACAAAACCTAGAAGTTGAAGAAATAACAACAGAAGATGTAGATGAAGGAATACCAGAATCAAACCTAAGGAGAAGCAAGCGGACTATAAAAAAACCTCAATATTTAAAGGATTATGAAACTAATTTCCTCACAACGTCCGTGGAACCACTCACCATTGAAGAAGCTCTGACTTCAGATGCTAAAGAAAATTGGAAGGATGCTATGAAAACAGAGATGGATACATTAAATGAAAATAATACATGGACTATAGTAGACGATGTCCCAGACGGTAACAAAGTTATTTCAAGTAAATGGGTTTTTAAAGTTAAAGAGGTCGGAGATCAAAAGGTTTACAAAGCTAGGCTAGTAGCAAGAGGTTTTGAACAGGATGATTGTGATCTAGAGGTCTATTCACCAGTTGCTAGATTGCCAACATTTAGGGTATTTATGGCTGTAGCACATAAATTAGGACTATCAGTGCATCAAATGGATGTAGTAGGTGCCTTTTTACACGGTGATATAGATGAAACAGTGTATCTAAAACTACCTTCTGGTGAAATCTGTAAACTCAACAAATCGTTGTACGGGTTAAAAAAATCTCCTAAGTACTGGAATAAAAAATTTGATAACTTCATGTCATTCAGTCAAAAGGTGATCACTGTTTATATTCTAGAAAACAAGGTGAATGTAAGACCTATTTACTGTTATATGTCGATGACATACTGATATTTAGCACTAAAAACAGTGATTTAGAAGTTTTTAAAAGAAATCTGTGTATGTCATTCAAAATGAAGGATTTAGGATTAGCTAAAAGTTTTTTAGGTATTGACATTGTTCAAGAAAAAGATAAAATTATAATTAGTCAAAGTAAATACTTAACTAAAGTTCTAGAGCGTTTTAATATGTCAAACTGCAAACCTATGAGTACTCCTATAGATCAAAACTTTAAATTTGAAGTATTAAAAAGAGATGTTTCAGAAAGTTCTGAAATTGAGAAAAAGTGTAGACAACTAATAGGAAGTTTAATGTATGCAGTTTGTGGCACAAGACCAGACTTATGTGTGTCTGTTAGTTTCCTTAGCAGGTATCAGCACTGTGCAAGTATCATGCTATATAAAAGTTTAAAACGTGTACTGCGGTACATAAAAGGTACTTTGAATTATGCTTTGGTATACGGTAGCGCAGACACAGACAATGGATTGCTGGGTTTTGTTGATGCGGATTGGTCCGGAGACACTTCGGATAGAAAGTCAACGACAGGAATAGAATAGAATAGAATAGAATAGAAATATTTTTATTGTATATAATTTTGTTACACTCTTATGTCTCCCTAGCGGAGGTGTGTGCTTACGAATTTTGTCCTTGGTGGGATCTGTTTCGCTTAGACATTACTAATTCACTCATTACCTTTATTTTTTGGTAATGAGGTGTGTAGTGTAGGAGCTCACATACTTATACCAGATGGTACACAGTAGTCCTATTTATAATGTTCGACGGTCTAGTTTACAGGCACCAGTGGCGTGGAGGGGCCGACCGTTTGCTAGGTGGCTTTAGCCTCTCGTGTCTGGTTATTTGCGGCACGGAGTCACCCCGGAGCCTGCTGGTCGGCATCATCGGGTTGTGTTGATTGCGTCGCGTGTAGGTAGCTCCGACGTCAGTTAGGCCCTCGATTTCAGCACATTGTACCTTGGCGAGGAGCTCGTTGTGAAGATCTGATACACGGATGTGCCACGGGTCTTCGTCAAGCATCTCCCAGACTATTTTGCTGTCTAGACAGCGAGGCATCTGGGCGGCATTTTTATAGGCGGTTCTCAAGGTTGCTTCGAGCTTGTTTAGGTTGGTTCGGCTGATTCTTGGCAGGAGCTGGACGATTCCATAATCAAGTATCGGTACTATGCATGTCTTAATAACAAGCAACTTGACACCTAGATCGACTTTGGATCTCCAGCCGACAATAGGATTGAGCATTCCTATTATTTGCTTGGTTTTTTTAGCAGTGTGCTGAACATGCTCATTCATAGTCAACCTCGAATCAAGATGTATGCCAAGGTATTTGATGCTCTTCTTGTAGTCTACAGTCTCGCCTCTCATACGCACGTGCGGCCGAAACCCGCGTGGATTGGATCTTGATCTTTTTTGCTTCGTGGTGAACATGATGCAGTCAGTCTTATCTATGTTGCAATGCAGGCCCCACTTATCGTAGTAATCCAGAATACACTCTGCTGCCCATTCTGTGCGTACTGTAGCAAGGTCAGGTGTTTTAGAGGGATTAAGCAGACAAAAATCGTCAGCGTATTGTGATTTATACAAACCTTGGATTTGGTTAGATTCAATTTTATTACCAGTGCCAATATCAGACATATACAGGCAGAAAAGTAATGGTCCAAGTATCGAGCCTTGGGGAACTCCATGTGGGACAGGTGTTTCCACGCCGACAGTTGTTCTAAACCTGCCGCGAATTTTTCGGTTTGTGAGGTAGTGATAGATCATTCGTATTATTGAGTTTTCGATTCCCGCCTTATGTAATTTGTAGACAAGTGCCTTGTGATTGATTGAATCGAAAGCTTTGCTGAGATCTGTGGATATCATCGCGACGCTGTTGCCCTCTTCAAGTTCTTTGGTTATTTTTAAAACTGTACGGAGAATCTGCGTTCCGGTACCTCTATTGCGCATGAATCCGTGCTGGTATTCAGGGATAAGATGCCCGGTTTTGCATAGCACTATCTCGTACATTAGTCTTTCGCAGATCTTAGCCATGGTGTTAAGAAGTGTGATGGGCCTGTATGAACTTGCTAGCCGTGTATTCTTTCCAGATTTATGCAAGAAGATGCACTCTCCGAGTTTCCATCGTTGTGGGAAGTAGCCAGTTGAGAGAACATAATTTATAATGTGCGTCAATTTAAACCAGAGGCATGGCCCGGCTGATTTCAGAGCGTAGCCCTGTATCCTGTCAGGACCAGGCGCTTTTCTATTTTTAAACTTGAAAATGGCCCTCTTTACATCCATCATTGTGACTTTGTAGTCTTCGAGGTGTGGTCCGTCTAAACCTATCGTCATTTGTAAAGTTTCAGACACATTTGATTCTTGCACAATGGCAGCTTTTACAAGAGCATCAAGGGTTTTCTCCTCCGTATCACAGTCATCTATTTGTGGTAACTGTTGATTAGGTTTTTTAAGGGATTTTTGAATAGTCCACATCTTCTTGCGGTTCTCTTTTCCGCACTCGAGTACTTTGGTCCACGATGTTTCTTTGTACTTCATAAGAGCATCAGCAACTTCTCGTTTAGCCCGTTGGTAGTGCATCTTTAGCGTGAGATCATCTTTGTAAGTGTGGCTCATGTTTTTAAGTTTGGCTCTGAGATCAAGTTTCTGCTGTATATCATTGGGTAGAGTGTCTCTTGGTCTAATAATTTTCTCTGGAATTACTTCATCAAGTGCCTCTTTTAGTATGCGCTCAAGTGACTCTATTGCGGCTTCACACTCAGCGTGAGAGGAATAACTATTCTTTATGTTCTCATTAGATTCTAGTGCTTTGGCTATCAGATGTCTGTATCTTTGTAGATTTTCCTTGCTAGATAGAAGCGCGCCTATATCTCTGTGCATTTTATTTTTCACATCATGCTGTATATCTATTGTAAACAGCCATGGCCTATGGTCTGAGCCAATATCATCAAGCTGCTGGCATTTTGTTTTGTGAGCTGACAGGGAACCCGTCGTGATGGCTAGGTCAAGGACTCCACGTCCACGCGAAAGCGGTCTTGATGGGGCGCCGGTATGGTGTATTGCAATCTCACCATTGCGGATTTTGTCATTAATCATACGGCCTGTAGCGCTATCTTTTTTGTGGTTCAGCAGTGTTGATTCAATATTAAGGTCACCTATGGTGATGGCCTCATCAATGTCTAAGAGAGCCATTATCTGTCTTTTACGTTCGGCTGTTTGACTACACTCAAAGTATACAGTGTTTATAGTGATCCAACCATTAACAGTGTGCAATTTAATTGTTGAACCTTCGACATGCCGGTCAGTATCGTCTGTAAGGTCAGGCAGGAGTGGTATCTTTGCCCATCTTAGGTTTTGACGAACATAAGTAGCGGTACCCAGGTGTGGCGCAATTTTATCAAAGACCTTGTCGTAACCAGTTATATTATATTTAAAAATATTAAGATCGAGGTTGCATTCGTTGACAATTAGAATATCAGGTGAATGTTTAGCTGTCATATGCTTGAGCTCAGCGAATCGCTGCCTTATTCCATTTATGTTGCTATGTAAAATCTTTATTTTATTTACCGTCTTTGATATTCCCATCGGTCTATCCGGCGAAAGCAGTCAAGAATTTTATAAGTTTCATCACAATATCTGGTGTTAGTAGTTTGCCAAGGAGCTCTAGACTCTCTGGTAGAATACTCGGTGGTTGCTCATGATGCTGAGGTGGCTCAGAGCTTTGGCAACCAGATTGGGCGGCGGCCTGTGCAAAGGATACACCTTCTTTAATATTTGCTGGTCGAATTGGGACCTTTTTAAAATTTTTCTTGTTGAACAGTTCTCGTCTTTTTTTGTTCATTTCAATCTCGTTTTTGAACGCTGGGCATTTAGCTTGCTTGGCGGTATGGTCCTCGCCTCCACAAACGGAGCAGATAATTTTGTGTGTGCCATTATGATCAGTCATGGTGACGGTCGCTTCTATCTTTTTCATTCGGCAGTGAGCTTGAACGTGACCAAATGCTAGGCAGTTTTTGCACTGGGTTACCGCCGTACGTTTTACTTTATACTTCTCTATCTTGACGCACTGGTTAGCTATCCTGTTTATTTCACGAACATCCCGTGGATCAACATCTCCAGGAAAGATGAGCAGCATTACTTCTTTCTGAAGAGGTATCACTCTGGTTGGCGTAATAGCGTAGTCTTCGGTTATAGACTGTGCGAGTTCCTCTTCAGTGTAGCCAGCAGCGCGTAGACCTTTCGCGACAAATTTGCGCGACGGGCGACGTTCTTGCTTAGTTCCGTGCGTGAAATACTCTATATCTGGTTTGGTGGCAAGAAGCTCCAACAACTTAGTGCGCGATTCTAGTGACCGAGGTCTAAAGAAGTATCTCTTACCAGCTTCGTCAACTGAGAACGTGCAGTCGGTTTGTCTCGCAAGCAGTGCCGCGGCCCGGTCACTGTCGACACTCTCACCTGAGTACACGACGACCGCTGGAAACTTTCTATCAGGTCGGCGCGATATACTAGGTTGATCTCCAGTCTTTTCTTTATTTTTAATTGGTGGTTGAGGGCTTACAAGAGTGCTAGTTCTGTTCTGCTGCGAGCGTAACGTGGCTGTTTTACGCTGCCATGCTGCTGCCGCATGACTGTCGCTTTTCAACGCTTCAGTTTGGGGGTTTTCGGGTAGCTTTTGTGTAATCCTCTTATGTTCATGACCCGTTTCTCCCGGCGAGGTGGAGTTTTTCCTTTTGTCAGCTCTTCGACTGGACGGGGTTGACGGAAAGTCACTCAGGGAGCTAGTGGTTTCTTTATCTCCACCGTCACTATCTGATAAGACAGCGAATTTATTTTTGAGGACTAATTGGTGCTCTCTCTTAAATTCTTCCCTAATAGCAAGAAATTCCTGTCTGTCTTTATTGGCCTGTTCTGCGCGCTTATTTCTCTGTGCGTTTCGCCACTGCCCAGCGGTGGTTAATGGAGTCTGTTCCGTGGGCCCGTTTAGCTCAGCAATTCTATTTTCTGTGTCGCATAATTTATTTGTGCACTTAACATATTCAATGGTCACAAAATCTGATTGCTTCACCATTTGTGCAAACAACATCTGTTTGCAATTTACGCACTGCATTCGCGAGCGTCCGCATTTTCCCTCGTCAGCATAATATTTATGAAAGACAGTTTGGAATTTAAACTTTTCTGTTTCGCGCTCGGTTATAGCTTGGCATTTTATGAATGTTTTGATCACTTTATATGATTTACAAATTTCACACTTCACTTTTTTAAGTGGATATTGATTGTCACGAGTCGTTTCATCGAGTGTAACGACTAATTTATTTCCACAGCACATCACTTCGCATATTAGCATATCGTCTATTTTCACTTCGTAAGGGTCCATATTGCCCGGGTGCCGCGCGTGGCGCGACTATTTACAGTTTATAAGCACTATAGTATTATGGTATAATGAACTTTAGTGATAACATTTAAATTTCACATTAAATCACAATAAAAAAATATTGAGGGTAGGTAGTGACGCGATCGCGGCCGGCTGCGTACGAGCAGCGGAGCTTGCTCAAAACACGACCGTCTGCCACGGCTGCGACGGCCCAACCAATTGTGTGTATCACTGTCATCCACAGAATCAGAGTATATTGCTTTAAGCATAGCCATAGCAGAAGCTTGTTGGTTGAAACATTTACTAAATGATTTTGATATTATCAGCGATCAAGTGATTATCTATGAGGATAACCAGTCAGTAATAAAGTTAGCATACAACAGTGAAAATATGAAAAGATTAAAACATGTGGATACCAGATATCACTTCATTGTTGATAAAATTAATGAAAAGTGTATCTCCCTTGAATACATTAAAACAAATGATAACTTAGCAGATTTGTTAACTAAACCATTAGGAAAAAATCTCTTTGAAAAATTTAACAAAATTCTGTTTTCTGTTATAGATTAAAAGTCAGCTAAGGTATCGGGCAGTGTAAAAGTTTAAGGCATTACTGTTAAGATTAATTTAACGTTTTTTGTTCTTTGGTAAATTTAAAGACACAAATATGTCAGAAAAATAAAGTAATGTTAAGGCATAATGTAGACTTAGGATTTATGTTAGTAAACTTTGTATAACTGAGCTTGTTCGGTAGTTAACTACTAAATTTAACCTTTTGTGTTTAAAGTAGGCAGGTAAGCTAGAAGTATTAGTACTTATGTCAAGTAAGTTATTCATATATTTTGTGTTTCTTAAGTTGAGAAGGTTTAGTGCGTACTCATGCTTTATATAATTTATATAGTCACAAGAGACTAGTTAAGAATAAGATTTACTGTTAGTTTGTGTCATAAATACAGCATTGTATGATTGTAGGAAAATATTTGTTGGGGGGGGATGTTAAAATGCAACAAAGATTTTTGTATGTCTCAGAATAAGGTAGCGCATTTGTGGTCTGTAACCTTTTTATAATCTGTGCCTCTACTCTATGGTTATATAGAAATTAAATAAAATTCACGCTGCACGCTCCATCTTTTAATTTTGAAAATCCATTTAAATAAATAGTTTCCACCATCGCTTTCATCAGTAAGCAAGCGAATAAAATAAGAAAGAAATTTAAATTAACACTTTTAAAATACAGTATACACGTTTAAAACACAAATAGGTTCCTAAATTGAGCTAAGCAAGTCTGATCACACTTACCCGATATTGGGGAAGACACACACACGATACCACTGGTAATGTCTAGGTCATTCGACACTTTAGAGCGGGCTAGGCACCTAGAGGACTGCCGTGAGGTAGGGTCACGCGCAGTCGATGCCGTAGCCCGTGGCCGAATGATCGAGAGCCAGTGGTCACTGAGTGGGGCTGCCGCGATAGTGGGGACACGAACAAAAGACCGCTTCGCTGACTAGGGATGGGAACGCGTCGATAATTTGAAGAATTATCGACGCCGAGGATTAAGTTATCGACAAAGTCGATACTTAAAATTAATAAATTATAAAGGTTATTTACTACTTTGTAACTTATTTATTTTGAAGAAATAAATAACGTTACAATATGTACATATAGGTAAAGCCACTCAAGCGTTCAGGAGTTCAGGTGCATTAATGATACTAATGAGTAGTGCGACAAACTTATCTGTTCCGGTGAGAGCGAACTAAATTGATTAATATCACATTACTTTCTAATGAATTATATATTGTTAAGGATTAGATAGGTTTGATAATACCGCAAGGGCTAATTACTACTATGGGCAATCTTAAAATCTTATATAATGAAGAAATATTAGACATTTACGTGAGCTCTTACCGGAACAGATAAGTTTGTGGCACTATAATAATGAATTCAGAAAATACTTAATGCTACAATAATAGGTCAACTCTTAATGCTAAAGGTAGTATAAAATGCTGATCTGAACTAGGAAATAACAGAGTTTTTCCTGTATTTCAGATGGAAAACCTCTAAATTAAACAATTTCAGAATCTAAATTAAATAATCTTAGAACAGAAGATATTAAGTAATCTTACCTTCTAAATGTTTTATGTTAGATTTATTATAAACAAGGCAATTTATGTTAGGTGTAGGTATATAAGTTAAAAGTATTGTTTAGTTATACAGTAATAATAATAAGTTAAATTAAACGGTAACAATTCTCACTTAACAATAGTTAATAAGTTCTCTGTATCTTCGTAGGACATCTCTTGTAGAGATTTCTGGAGAACGTTCTTACTCTTGGTGTAAGTTAACGGGTAAAGGACCAATTTAGCATTTAACCTATTGTAAAGGATTGGTCCCAAGAACAAGTAAAACCTAGATGTAAACGCATGTTTGGATGTTTTTATTGTGCAAACTTTATCTACTCTCCTTTTGTTTGTTAATTCTGGGCTGTAGGGAAGTGCCGTGTGCTGTTTTAAAACTGTACTTGAAATAAATAACTGGCGGACTGTTAGTACTTTGCATGATTCATATAGAAGTTTCGTCGGATAACGGAAAGGGCGAAATGTTGAGACTTTAAGAACTGCTCTTTGAGCTCTTTCGATCCTCAATAATAAGGTTTTAGCCGAGCCACCCCACGAAGTGATACAGTATGTTAATACTGATTGGCACAGCGCAAAGTAGACTTGTCTGATAATTTTGGAATCTGATATAAAACGAAGCTTTTTAAATACAAATATTAATTTACGAACTCTGCTGCTTAGAGCTTCTAAGGTAGAGAGTCCATATTTCGCGGTATTCAAAATGGCGTCCTTATTTCGAGTTATATTTATTTTCATGATTATTACTCATTTTAATAGGTTTGGATACTCTAAAATTACATTTAATCGTTCATTATCTTTAACTGAAACTACTTGATGTAGTAAATATGTTTAAAATTGCCTAAAATTAGTAAAAACTCATGTAATGTGCCGTGAGGGCGACGCCGCCATGTTTTTCATACAAACGCGACCCGGCTTACGTAAGGCCAGCCATATTTAATAATTGTGTTTTCTAATATTTATACGACGTTCAACTTTGTAAATAGTTTATATATAGTTTATTATATTCTTATACTTACATTAAATTTAAATTTTAACTCTTTTTAAACTAATTTAACCCCTTTAAACTCAAAAACAAAATACCTCGGTATAATGGCCTGATTTTTATACGTTGTTCCTAACTCCGAGGTACCCTCGGTATAAGGAAAAATACTATGTCATGATTTTTAGCTTATAACTTTACAAATAATAACATTTGAAGTATATGCTTGATTACATAATAATAATGATGAACGTGACAAGCTTATAACCTAATTCGGCGGTACAAAATATCCTCTAGGAATCTTAATATGACACGATAATTGTTGACCCAAAAATCATGGTTACCTAGAAAACCTTAACTTAGTATGTATATTTGAAATGATAAAAAACAGTGTTATTTTATCGTTATTAACGTAAGTGATACATATTTTTACCTATATTTTATGTATGATTTGAGTAACATATCTATGTTGTTTCTAAATCGATAATTTGATAACTCGAAATATGGATTATTAAAATACTTGCTGAACCCCTAATATGGAGTATGACATTTTACATAGGTAGGTACCTCGGAAATCGGAATATGACTACATCACACCTTCGCAGTGTCATCCGATGCCGTCATCAAACCATAAAATCAAGATGAATTAGCGACTTTCTTCCTAAATTTATAAGGGGTCTGGATAGATATGCCTGACTTTACGAAACTACACACTACTTATTACTCTTTATAAAAGAAGAAAGAAAGAAATTTGTAGACGTAAAACTTTATTTGGGTGAATAAAATAACACACACGACGGTTGAGTTTTTATAACACATAACAATACACAATTGCCTAATTTCATTTCTGTATTTTATTTCCATTATCCTTCTACTTCGTGGTCTGATGGCCGTTGTAATATTGTTATCCCAGAATTCCCAGATAAATGAATGTCCTGTATACTGCATTTCATGTTTGGTTTAGGGGTCTGGTTGATTTTTTTCATTTTCTTGTTGTTGTCACTGAAAAATAAAGTAAGTAGGTAAATTGTATGGATAGTTGACAGAATTAAGCTAATAAGTAGGTACCCATTTTCACAAAACTTAGTGAGTTTAGAAACGAAAACGGTAGAACAAAAACCTAGGTTAGTAACTAAACTGATGCCAAATTACTGATAAAAACATAAAAATATTTCCATTTTACGTAATTTCCTAAAATAATTCGCACACAAGCTTACCTTATCGATTTTCCAATTAGGTACATATTGCAAATACAAACATAATAATTTAATAAAAGATGTTTGTTTTCTAATGTAAAGACTTAACAAAAATACTTTCAAAGAATAGCGGCAAACTTTTCGGCGGAAAATTGAACATGGCGCCGGCGCCGGCGCGCCTCCAGTCCAGCGCGCATGCGCATGCGATGCATAGAGATGTACCTAGTTCAATGTTCCTTGCTTCCGACCTATGCTTGAATGAAAAAATAATCGATGCTGGATCGATTCCTGGGTAGATACTTTTATTATAATAATATTCGTTTATGGTAAATACATTAGGTACTCATCGGAAATTAGTACTCATAAGGTAGGTATTTGTGCTTTTGTAAGTATTCGATACTTTTCCTCATACCTTACACATCTACTTTTATTACGTATCATCAACTATTAAACATTTAAGTAAGAACATAAAATATCGTGGAAAACATTTAGACCTTACTTAGGTAAAAACTATAGTTAAAAATGTTTAAATCATTCGAGTTCAATAATCGATTATATTCGAATACTGTCACTACTGTCAGCAATTTACCCCATCTCTACTCTATTATATTTTTTAAAATCGCTTGGAAAAGTCCATAGAACACAAGAACATCATAGAAGCATTATGAATATTTTTTCTAGCCAAAGTTGCCAGTTGCAATAATGAATTATGAAAATGTTATATAAATAATAGAAATTATCACGAAAACCAATATAAATGGAGGGTATTTAATTCTTTTCATTATTTTCAACTACTATTTAGAATAATTAAATTTATTTGGAGTACTTTAAGGTTAAAAAAGTATATCAATATTTTCGTTTGTAATTTCCTTACGTTCATGGCCACACTCATGGAGCCACTGACAGGACTAACTCGGAATATGGAACAGGCTACCGCGGTATATGGAAGAAACCATAATCCTACCTCGGTATTAGGGTAAATCGACATGTGTAATAAATTATATTTTTTTAAGTATAATAAATGTGTTATCAATGAATCTGTGTTAAGAAATATAAAATTTAACGTATATTCTTACAGAAGACAATATTTCACATCAATATTGATGGTTACAAATGCTTATTTTTCTTACTTACTTTCAAATGTTGTGATTTACCTCGGAATAGGGACGCGATACCTTATATGTTGCTTGAATGATAGAGTTTCGTCGATGATAATACCCACATATTTAGTTTTGTTTGTGTTAGTAATTGAAGGACAGGTGCAGGGATATTAAATTGTGATTTGGGTTTTTGTTTTAAAAATTCAATAAAGTTTGTTTTCTCGGCATTAAATGTAAGTAGGTGATGCTGAAGCCAGCGATTAACAATATTGAAACCTTTTTGTGCATAATCGTAAACTAGATTTTTGTTTTCCGCGTTAGCAGAAAAAAGTAGAGCAGTGTCATCAGCGTACGACAGAATAATGCCGTTTTCTAGTTTAAGGTTACAAAGATCGTTTATATATATTAGAAATAAAGTAAATACTTCCTTGAGGAACTTCAAAACCGGTATTTTCCTGATTAGAAATAATCCTAGCAAATATTCAGGGATCACTTCCGGACAGCTACTCCGTTAGCAGTGACTTGTATTACTATTATGTCTTGGAGCTTTTTTAACAAAAGCTTCGTAATAATTTAGCGATCCGGAAATTTCCTATCGCTAAAAGGATTGTACATCTGGTGAAAGGCTGAACAACAATAAAGAATATTATACATGATCTTACCCCTGAGTCCATAGAGCTTTTTGTGACTAAAAATGGTTTACAAATAACGTATGTTGTGATATACGAATTTAGACTTTTTGACTGAAGAGTTGATTTCGAAATAGATAAACATAAACATATAAACAATTCGTGCATTTCAATGTTATTTGTAAACCTTCTCTAAACTTACAATATGGTCTATGAATTTTCGCGTTAATATACACATACAGTATTCATTATGATACGAGAGCGGAATGTCTCATAAACTTTCGTTTTCACTCTACTAAGGTCAACTTGTACACACACAACACTGGATAACAATGCTCGTCCCGACGGGGAAACACTGAATATGTATATTTTAATTAGATAACGATGGATTTTTTGAAAATAAACAATGGCAACTGGTTCCTTATTCCTACAAATTACCTACTGTATACTAGTTTCAATTTCAAATGTATGTGAGTGGTCGTTATTAGGTTCTGGTAGGTACTACCTACTGTAAATGTATTATAAATGCTGTGGGGTGCATAAATCAGCGCCACGCTTGCATAGCAAAAATTTAAATACTACTTACGAGGGCGATACCGAAATGATCGGGAATAGAAAAAAGTACAAAGATATCATAATATTATTTACTTTTATTGTTTTTCAAAGTAGTCTCCGTGACATTCAATGCACTTTTTCATTCGATTAAACCAATCATTGAAACAGTAATTCCAGTCTGAAGTGGATACTGTCAAAACAGCTGATTTGTAAGCTTCGACCGCCTCTTCTGGGCCGCTAAACCGTTGACCACGTAGCATATCTTTAATTCTTGGGAATGTAAAATAATCATTGGGGCTCAGATCAGGGCTATACGGAGGATGGTCCATCAACTCCACGTTTTCCATATTTAAAAACGTTCTTGTTTTGCGAGCGGTATGTGAGCTTGCATTATCGTGGTGAAGGATTATACGACGATTCGGGTTAGTTTTACGAAGTTCTCTTACGACTTCCGGCAAACAAACTGTTGTGTACCAATCAGCAGTAACCGTCCTTTGTTCTTGTAATGAAATCGTAGCCACATGGCCAGTTTTCGATACAAACGAAGCGACCATTTTTTTCGACACGCTGCGTGAGCGAATAACTTTTGTTGGCTTGACCTCACCTTCGAAGACCCAAACTGCCGATTGATGTTTTCTTTCGGGCTCATATGAATAAATCCACGATTCATCACCAGAGACGATATTGTAGACAGCATTTGAACTGCCTCCATTGAACCGTTGCAGAGCAGATCGACACCAATTAACACGAGCCGACTTTTGTTCCTCGGTCAAACGATGGGGCACCCAGCGCGAAACTAACTTCTTGACACCCAGTTCTTCATGTAAAATGGTTTGAATGGCTGTCATACCAATGCTGAGAGAAGCCCGAATCTGCTCGTATGTCACATGTCTATCTTCTTTTATTAACTGGCGTACAGCATCGATGTTATCTTGTGTTACCGCTGTTTTTGGCCGACCAGTAGAAGGGACTGTGGTAAGAGAGGAACGTCCACGGCGAAACTCAGAATACCAACGATATATAGTCGTTTTACTTGATGCTTCAAGTTTATAAATAGAAACAAGCTCGGCGAGACATTGTTCTTGAGATAAACCTCGACGAAAGTTGTGAAAAATTATTGCACGGAAATGTTCCCGCGTAAGCTCCATTTTTTACACCGACTTGTCAAATTCAAATGGTCAATACTCTTTTATTTTTTACTTTTTTTTTAATTCGAAAATGGAATTATGTTTGAAAAAACACTACATTTGATACACCAAAAAGGTTTCACTCTAATTTATTCCTAAGTATTCTATTCCCGATCTTTTCGGTGTAGCCCGTAATTACATATATTTTTTTAAATATATAGTTTTTTTTTCAATTATATAATATTTTTGTCACAAGCCGTCTCGTACCCTTCGGCTTAAATTTTTTTTTTTTTCGTAACCTCTTATTTCCTACTGCTGGGCAAAGCTCTCCCTGAACATTCCACTTATCCCTTTCTTGGGCCTGCTCACACCATTCCGTGTTAAAATTGTCCAAGTCGTCCCGCCATCTCCTTCTTGGTCTGCCTCTGCGCCGGCGGCCGTTGTTGGGTATCCATTTGGTGGCATTTTTTGCCCACCTCTCCGGCTGCATACGGCAGACATTTTGGCAGTCTTTTGTCGGCAAGGATTTTGGGCACATGTTGGGTAATCATGTAAATGGAAAAGTTGTTAATTATTGTTACCCAGAACTTACATTCGGACAAATAGTTAAATTGATTTCAGAGAGGTCACACACTGACAAAACAACTATATTTATTATGGTGGGAAATAGTTTAGGGGTGTCAAAGTCTGACATACATATAAGTTTTGCTATATTAGAAGGCCTTCCTGCTAAACATGTATTTGTTTGTGCATTTCCTTACTCATGCACACTGCCCGACAAATGCAATTATATGACATGTAGCCTAAATAAAATAATGTACAATGCATGTTGTAAATCCGACTGTATCAATTTCTTTGATACTAATTTGTACGTAGATAATTTTAAATTGACTTGGGCCAGTTTATTTTTGTCCTCAAATCAGAAACGACGTCTAGCTACAGAAGTAGCTCATCTTATTAACTCAGTTATAAGCATTATAACGAAGAAAACTTGTGTCCCTATTGACACCGTCAGTAGTAATACTGATAATAGTAATAGTACAGTAGATTTAAATTAGATTCCCAGACAACGGGAGAGCATCATAGCGTTGATATAAAGATTGATTCAGTTCACTGCTCTCTCGGCTCAAAACTATTAAAGGACAAGACATTTAAGAATGAATTTAAATTGGTACATCAGAATATTCAGAGTCTTTCTTCTAAATTGTTAGAAATAGAACTATTTTCGGAAAAATTTAACATTGATTGTTTATGTATCACAGAACATTGGTTAGACGAGAATCAAATGATGTTCCAATTGAAAAATTACAAACTTATAAGCTGTTTTAACAGAAAGTGCAACGAGCATGGCGGGTCACTTATATTTCTTAAAGAAAATTGTAAATGTAAAGAACGAAAGGACATAGTTGCTCTTTCTGTTAAACACCATATAGAAATTTCATGTGCAGAGCTAAACAAGTATATAATAGTATGTACCTACAGGCCACCTACTGGTGATTTCATTACCTTTGAGACTGTCATGGAGGATGTTCTAAGGTTAGCTTCCAATAGTAAAAAGGAAGTAATAGTGTGTGGTGACTTTAATGTTGACCTATTAAGTGACTCTCCTAATAGGTCGAAATTACTGTTACTTTTTAAATCATTTAATCTTTTTAATGTCTTTCTGGAACCAACTAGAATTACATCCACGTCTGCCACTTGTCTAGATAACATATTCTGTAACTGTGAGTTAAAAGACAGTAGTGTGATAAATTGTCTGAGGTCAGACCACAGTGGGCAGACCATTACCTTAGTAAACACTGACAAGACAAATAAAACTAAGGTGAGATGCAGACCGATTAGGGGAACCCGGGGTAAGACGGGGTCGCGAGGTAAGACGGGGCCACCCACATATATGCAAAACTATACATCTTAGGAATATGAGTATTTAGCCAATAGAAAGGCTTAAATGATTGAACTTTAGTGCGCCAGTGACTGCAGGTGTGAGCACGTGCGTTTTTTGTGATAGCTCAATTGTTTGTTTTTGCGTAGTGTCCATGTTATTTTTGACCGGTAAAAACAACTTCACAACTCAGTAAGTAAAACAGTGGCATTTTTGGTAATTGTATGTTTTTTTTAAGGTTTGGTACGCTTTGTTTAGATGTGTGCAAAATCACTCTAACATTGAAAGTTTTTTTTTAATGAATTATTTTTATTAAAAATATAACGCGGGGCAAGACGGGGTAATTTTGGAGGGGCAAGATGGTGTATGGATCAAGCTTGGTAAAGTTTTTTTTTTCTCCAACCCGATATTTGACATTGGAGAAGGGCTCTAAAAGGGCTACAGGGAAGTTGGCTAAAAACACAAAGCAGATACTGCCTACGAAAAGAATAACAACGAAGATAACTGTAACTACCTCTGCTGTAAGGGTATCAACAGTCCTACTTTAAATCTAAGAAAAATTGGGTCGGATGTCAAAGGTGCAGGCGTTGGGCTCACACTGCAGGTGCTGGTGTTTACGATAAAAACACAGAAGAAGTGTTTTTTGTATGTTTTGTGCCCCACGTAGTATTCTTACCCCATCTTACCCCGTACACGGGGCAAGATGGTTTATTTCCCATTTTTCACATTTCTTAAAATAAGTCAATTGTAATGATTACTTTTTTGGCAGAAGCTGTGCCAAAGTGTTCGTCATTAAGTTTCTAATGAGCCATAAATAATTGATAACGTTGTGGTTATAAATACCTGTTGTTTTTTTTATTTTCCCTTAGCGACCCCGTCTTACCCCGGGTTCCCCTACTACAAAGAAAATTGACAATTACTTGAAGAAACTAGACGAAAAACTTCCGAAGGTTAAAGTAGATTGCAATTCTAATGAGATGTATACTAACTTATTTAAGATAATAGCTGATGAGTTTGAGAGTAATTTTAAAACGAAGGAAGTTTTGATAGACAATAAAATTACATTTTGTGACTGGGCTACAGATGGTATTCGCAAAAGCAGGGCGACATTATATGATCTGTATGAGATGAAAACATTCATACTCCGCCCTGACTTTCAATCTTATGTGAAGAAATATAGCAAAATGTACAAATGTGTCTGTCACTGTGCGAAGACAATTTTTATTAATAACAAGATTAAAGACTCTGCTAACAAATCTAAGGCCATTTGGAATATAATTAATAACGAAACGGGGAAGAATCGAACACGCGAGACTAATTTATCTTTAAAGGTAGGCAATGACATAATAACATCAAATGACGAGGTGGCGAGAGTCTTTGAAGAGTTTTTTACGAACATTCCTTTAGAGACTACTTGCAACCTAGATTCTTCAGCTACATTAGCTGAAACCCTGGCGAAGGAGAACGCACCTTCAACCGATAAGGAATTTAAATTCAGATATATTAATACATTAACTATTATAAAAACATTTAAGTCTTTAAATATGAAGAAAACTGAAGACTTGTGGGGAATGTCAGTTAAATTTGTTCTTTCTATTATTAATAAAATCGCCCCAATTTTGGCTAACATTTTTAATAAATGTATCGCTGAAGGTGTGTTCCCAGATCTTATGAAATTGAGTAAAATTATACCTCTGTTCAAGAGTGGGGATATGGAGGACCCTGCAAATTTTAGGCCTGTCTCGGTTCTTCCAGTTTTGAGTAAAATATTTGAGAGGGTCATACTCAATCAGATGCTTTTGCATTTCAATGAAGCTCGATTGTTTCATAGCCTACAGTATGGTTTTACAAAAGGCAAATCAACAACCGATGCCGGTACTGCGTTAATTAAGCACATATTTGACGCCTGGGAAGACCATCACGATGCTATTGGAGTCTTCTGTGATCTATCGAAGGCGTTTGATTGTGTAGACCATCAGACTTTAATTTCGAAACTGAGATACTATGGAATAGGAGGAAAGGCTTTAGATTTGATAGCTTCATATTTAGACAAGAGGCAACAAAGGGTCGATATTAACAATACTAAATCACAGGGGGCTCATGTAAAGATAGGCGTCCCTCAAGGATCTATTCTAGGACCATTTTTATTCCTCATTTATATTAATGACTTGCCTTTTATGGTTGAAAAATTGACTAATATAGTTTTATTTGCTGATGATACTTCTTTGCTTTTTAAAGTTAAAAGAAGTGAAAATAATTTTAATGAAATTAATTCTATTCTATCTGACATACACGATTGGTTTACCGTTAATAATCTTCTATTGAATTCTAAGAAAGCGAAATGTATTAAATTTACACTGCCGAATGTTAGACAATGCGATACTAACATTATTCTAGATGGGAATAAATTGGACCTAGTTAATGATACTGTTTTTCTTGGGATGACTATAGATTCAAAGTTACAGTGGGGACCTCACATTGAAAAATTGGCTGGAAGGTTGAGCTCCGCAGCTTTTGCTGTACGGAAAATTAGACAACTGACCGACGTTGAAACCGCCAGATTAGTTTACTTTAGTTTTTTCCACAGCTTATTGTCGTATGGCATTTTGCTTTGGGGTAGAGCCGCTGATATTGAAACTATATTTGTATTACAGAAAAGAGCCATCCGCTCTATATACAAACTAGGTTCCAGGGATTCATTGAGAGAACTATTTAAAGAAATTAACATCCTTACAGTTCCATGTCAGTTCATTTTTTCCAATTTAATGTATGTACGAAAGAATATTTCAACTTTTGATACAATTGGCAGTAATCATGACATTAATACTAGGAACAAGCATAAGCTGGCTTTTCCAGCGATGCGTCTGGCGAAAGTTAATAAATCGTTTTTAGGGTACTGTATTAGATTTTATAATAAGCTTCCAACAGAAGTTGCACAAATGCCAGAGAATAAGTTTAAGTGTTACATTAAAGAGAAACTCTGTAAAAAAGCTTATTATAAAATTGATGATTACTTAGAGGACGTTAATGCATGGCTGTGATAAGTAGTTAGCTCTGCTCATATTATTATAATAATCATTATTAAGCTTATAAGTACCTATTGTATACCAACTAGTTTTAAGTCTTTTTTTTGAAAAGATGGCTCAGGAGTTTCTTGCCTCCGTTCTTCTCCTTAGACAGAAAGAGCCCCCCCTTATCCGAACGGAGAGTAATTTGTAAAAATTGACGTTCATCAGAAAATTTTATATTTGTACGATGAATAAAAAATTTTGACTTTGACTTTGACTTTGACATACCCCGCCCAGTCCCACTTCAGTTTAGCAGTCTTGGCACCCACGTATCTTGTAAAAATATTATGTATTATTACGTATTTTAAAATGTTATCCTTATTTTCGCAGGCCAGTGTAGTTTGGGTGTTTAATATTAATAAATAATTCCTACACCAAAACCACTGTTGTTTCATTTGAACAACATACATTACGGAAATTTTACCGCAAATTATGTATGTGCTGAAACAGTTGAAACAATAAGTACCTGAGGGTAAACACCCCGCTGACCCATTTAAATGAGCCATCCTGTATATTATTTCATGAAACTCGATTACATTTTAAAGTTTTCAGTAATTTAGGTTAAATAAATAGGCCTAAACTACCATTAGGCCTAAATTATCCTATTCGTATATCAGTAGATACATATTTTACGTAGGTTTAGTAAAGCTGAATATTAATTACTTATTATAATATATGATAGTACGCAGTTACAAGTATATGGTGCTTTTCGAGTTGTCTGCCTGTAAAACATTTGCAAACTCACTTCACTCATGGTATATCCGTTAGTCAAGTCACGTGTCAAGCATGACAGCTACACACAAATTTTGACATTTTTAAACTAATGGTTGCGACTTTTGCCCAATGTTGGAGTTTACTACGGATCAAAAAACTGGTCCTAAGTCATCCATACATTGCAAAAGGAATTTGTTACAAAGTTTAGTTTCTGCAGTACCTAATGATAATAATATTCAACAAACACCAACATTCGTAAGTGATGAGGACGAGGGTTCATCACGTCATACATAATTACTCTCAGACATACTTATGTACCTCCATGTGTGTGTTTGGGCGGAATGAATATGAATGAGGGACTTAGCCGCAAAATAGGAAGAGATTACTGGGAAACACCTAAATATCAGATGTGAATAATCTTGTTATGATTATGAGTTCTCGAAAATTGATTTAAATACATTTAAACAGTAATTTAAACATAGGTGTAAGAAAACTAAATTACTTATAACTAACATTTGCCAATATTGACTTAAAAAAAAAACCCTGGTATATCACTTAAAACTTTTAATTTGGTGCATAAATTAAATAAAGAATAATTGCAAGGAATTATGATTGAGTTGCACGGTAGAAAGTAGTTTTAAACTCTTTGCAGAAAACTTTTTCTCTTCAGGGAAAAGGAAAAAGCTGTTCCGGCCGTGAGCCGTTCACTCGATCAAGCTATATTTTTTTCCTTATTTTACTTTAAATTAAAGTTAATTTCACGTGGAACATACAATCGCACTTTCATTTCAATAAAATACAGTTTTTCGGTTGAATATTAGGCATGAAAATTCATCTGTTGACTTACAGTTGTATGTAAAATTTAATTTATGAATGAAAATTTAAAAATGGTAGGTATTTAGAATAAAATTAAAACAACAATTTTTACTGGAGGTAAAAACGTTATGAAATGTTTTGACGCGTCAGAAACCAACAAATATTTTAAAAAATATCAATAAGTACGCCCTAACCTTTAGCACCACTGTACCACGCATTCCTGCCCATAGAGCATTTCCACTCATGTCCCTTGTGCCTTTCTACCTGCACTCGGGAACACTTGATCCAGTACAGCCAGAATACCATAAAATTACTTTATTTAGGTTTAAAAAAATAAGGCAGCATTCTCGACATTCATACGCAAGAAGGAAGACTTTAGATTTTAAAGTTTTATCTTTTATTTCAAACAATCATACAAGAAACAAGGCCACGGCCCTACCAAAGGAGAGTATAAAATATTTCATGTCTTAATTTCTCAACGTTTGTGAATTTGTATTTTTTTATAAGTCAATTTAATAATTCCTCCTGTTTCAGAATAATAATTAATGTCTTTCCAAGCTGTAATTTGTGTCAGCTTAACTTCATTTAAAATTATTCTTGAGAATTCTCGTTTAAGAACTAAATACATTAAGTTTTATTTGAATAAAAACCGGACCTCATTAATTATGTATTATTTTTTAACTTTGAATTATTTTTAAAACTGTACAATGTATAAAATCTATGTTTCAATGTGAGATTATATAAAATCCAACGATAACTAGATTTTATTATGTTTAATGGAAATATTTTTCATATACATATTTCAGATACGAGTAGACACTCATTCATTTTCATTTACACAGCTAATAAACTTCGGAAATATCACACTTACTTTCTAGTTGTGTCATAACATAAGTTACTGGAACCAATCATAAACACAAAAAGTTATTAGTTCATTACAAAAGTAACATCACGGCCTGCAATATTCTTGTATAGTTGTATACTGAGATAAGTTATACTGTTTTTTTATTAAGGATCATAATGTCTCGGACGAAGGTACTTCTGTTGTGTGGCAACCCCGCTCATAATAATAATATGGTACGAAGCATGTGCGTGCTACGGCGTGGCGTAGCACTACGCGGGCCGTTTCGTAGCCGCTAAGGGCTACGACGCGACGCTAAGGATTCCCGGAAGTTAGCTCACGACTTTGCTTACCAAGTTTAATATCACAGCTCTTATAAAAGTGTAAACATGGAGTAAACTTGGAGTTCGATTACACCTCTAATATGGCCAGCTACAGCCAGCCAGCCAGCCCCTAGCTTCAGCCCCTACATTCATATTTTTTTTTCAAAGGAATGCGGCTACTCCTAAACTTTGCAGTTTAATTCAGTGAACCAGGTGCGACGCCGCTTAAATTGCATCCCGAACGATATAAAACGTCTCTTGTGACATCTCAATTTAGATTGAAAATACTTTGTCACTGGATGAATAGTAAATAGTAACGGCACAGTTTATAACGGAAGTAGTGGAGCGACAAAAGCAATAAAGAAGTAATATAATCATCCAAATAAGTGTTACCTTTTTTTAAGTACATTTGCACAGTTTTTGATTGACAAGCTTTGATAAACAATATATGAACAAGATGTAAACTCACATACAAAAACAAAGCTTAATACTGTCCGAACTTGGTTTACTGTCAAACCGAGATGTATAAACGTTTCAAGTTCAACATAATGGCAATCATTCTACCAATCAATAAACTCAAAAATGTCTGACCGAACTAAAACAAAATAAGAGCTCACTTGGAAAGAACTGGAGAGAACCTGTCGAAACATTTTTTTTGCAGTTCCGTGTATGATATTCCTTTAATTTTATAAGAAGTAAAACGCAATATCCACTGCTGCGTCAACTCTATCTGTGTCCCAGGCACCGCTGCGAGTGCCATCGATGGATGGCAGCGGAGTGCACCTGGGCCTGTGCAATGAACGCGCAGCCATTATTCACTTCCAGGCGGCCGCTGGAATGAGGCTGAGTAGTCATAGTCAATATACAGCTACAGGAAATTGTTAAAATGTTTACATCGATAAATGGTAAGCGTCCACCTTTCGGCATCGTTATCAACGGACGCATAGCATTAGGTATTGGATGTAACCAATAGATAATTTGTACACTATTTTTAAGGTTCGCGTTTACAAAGTTGTGTTTCCCTGGTGGTGATACCTTTCCTGATATTAACCTTAGGGCGCATTCACACGGGATACGTCTTTGACGATTCGGTATAAATTCTAATGACCGTAGTGACCGACGTATCCGTCTACGTCTTTTTTCACGATTCGTGAAGCGTGTGAACATGGGTATATAAAAAGCATTGCTCCCGTCAAAAAAAATCGCCGTGAAAAATCACGATTCGTCTTCGTGTGAATGAGCTCAGACATAGTAGGCGATCTTTTTTTTTTAATTTATTGTCAAAAAATGTCACATATTCCACCGTTGATAAAATGCACAATTTTAATTAAACAATTCCTGATTACCTCAAATTCTATCCTCACAAAGCGGCTAAACAATACAGAATTACAGGTAAACCTCTACAATAGGAAACTAATTACAATTGTATAAAACTTCGCGGAAACATCCCGCACACTCACCGTGCGAATGGACTATTGTACAATGTACACGCGTCGGGATTGTGTTTACGAGTAGGTAATAAGAGAACAAATACTTACGTGAGGGATACCATGAATGGAGAAAAAACCAAAGACCAGATTATTTTGTATACGTGTAGAAAAGAGTTACCAACTTACTTGGGTATTATTTTACGCAATTGGTTGGACGGCTACGTAAATACAAGTTCATTACTTCAATTAATCATTACTGCCTAGCTTGGGGTCGGATGGCCGTGTGTGAGATGTCCCCAAATATTTATTTATTTTATTTATTTAATTATCTGAACTACTACGTTACGACTGACCCTTTAGATACTATATTTACGTCGGGCCGTGATCCGCATTTTCTATGTCCATTACTAGCTATCCACAATTTTCAGCGACAGATTCTTTCAGTATTGTATACCGTATTTGTGTACAAATACACATTGTGTAAATGTATACTATCCAGAGAGTAGCAGGCAGCAGCGAGTGCGCCGCCGCCTTAGATTAAATATACGACCAAGGTGGTACGACATACAAAAATAAAGCAACAAAAACAATCCGCATTTTCTTACTGTCAAGCCGGTTCAACCCATCAACCTAATGAGAACCTATGAATAAAATAACAAATCTTCTAACCGAACTACTTATTTCTAAATAAGAGCTCAGTGGTAGAATTGGAGTGTTATTTATGGAGAGTTTCCTTTCCACTGATACTTGGGTTATGGGTTATGGGTATTATTTTTCGTCGAGACGTTTGTTTTGCACTGATACTTCATCTAGTTCGTATATTTTGTGTCTTTGTCCGGCGCGCAGTGGACACGGCAGCGCGGTAATGTAATCAGCCGCCACAACGACATGTGAAGCAGGGAGGGTACACTAAGCTATTGTTCTAAGATTGCATTTTCTTCAAAGCAGCTCGGACAGGCAATGCTCTTGTACTTTTGTAAATAAATCTAATTTGTGTTGTTTTGTTTTGTTTGCTTGGTTTTATATGGTGTGTTTCTCGTGTCCGTCTGGGATTCTGAAAGTAAGTAAATAAGTGCATGGCTTTTCTTTCTTGTCTAAAAGCATTTACCGAAATGTACCTATAATTATAGTTATTCATAATGACTACAGATCATATGGAGATTCTATTTATTTATCACATAAAGCAATATCGCTTGTTGCGTTCGTCTGTAATACAGGAACAAAACCTCATGTACCGAGATAATTATAGAGAAAAAAAAACTACATCCGATATTATTCCCAACAAAGCAATTTGTTGGATGACTATTGGAACCGAACAAGTGTTTGTTCCTCATTAGCGCCATATTGTGTGCGCACAAAAACTCCACGTATCATGATACCAACACAATGTTTATAATGTATAATGTAATGAATCGAAACATTGTTAACAACAAACACTCACACCTTGTACTAATGTACTCCCTTGCGGGGTACGCAGAGGTGCAATGCTGCACCCACTTTTCGCCACGAAATATTGTTTTGGTCGTAAAGTGAAAACATTCTTAACGAAGGCGGAGTAAAGTACTCGCCTTCCAGAAAACGGGATTTATTATTCTACGGACAAAAAGAAGATTTAAACAAACACCCAAGCCAGGAGTCAAACCAAAGCACCTTCTATCTTCCTTCCAGTCTGCTTTAGTCAGAGTACCTACCTACTAACCGCAAAACACCAATTGTTGTATTGTTAAAAGTTAAGAGTACCGTCGCTTCTTTACTTTTACTAAGGAGGACCAATGACTGCCGGTCCCGGCCCGGACTAGAACCTAACAACGTAGTTAGTACTGTACTAAATATTTTAAGTATCCTTTTGACTGCACACTTACAAAACTTTGTAACGATGAAACTTTCAGAGATACTCAAAAGAAGAGTTTGTAAGTATGCTTTGGCTAAAGTTGCATGTCCATTATTTCAGGATTCGATTTATTGCGACTCACTAAACTAAACCAAATCCATTTTCCCAAATAATATAATTTCACGAACTATTGAAAAAGTTTCAGTACCAATAAATATTTTAATAAGCTCCACAATGCATGCTTCGAATGGTACATAGCTTCATCTAATTTAATTCCACCGGCCATGAAATATAAAATATAATTCATATTACTACTAAATTCAGCACATTTCTTAATTTAAACTATACATGATGCAAAACCGGTATAACTATTTTTTTTCCGTAAGGGGGTGTCTGGGGGTCATTTCGAACATCTTTTGTTGTACGACTTTTAGAAATTCGCAAGAACCTTTCGGCTTACTACCCGTTTTTAGGGTTCCGTAGCCAAAATGGCAAAAACGGAACCCTTATAGTTTCGTCATATCCGTCTGTCCGTCTGTCCGTCTGTCCGTCTGTCACAGCCGATTTACTCGGAAACTATAAGTACTACAGTGATGAAATTTGATGGGAATATGTGTTGTATGAACCGCTACAAAAATATGACACTAAATAGTAAAAAAAAGAATTGGGGGTGGGGCCCCCCATACATGTAACTGAGGGATGAAATTTTTTTTTTCGATGTACATACCCGTGTGGGGTATCAATGGAAAGGTCTTTTAAAATGATATAAAGTTTTCTAGAAAACATTTTTCTTAAAGTGAACGGTTTTTGAGATATCAGCTCTCAAAGTCGTAAAAAGTATGTCCCCCCCCCTCTATTTTTATAACTACGGGGTATAAAATTCTAAAAAAAATAGAGGTGATGCATGCTAATTAACTCTTTCAACGATTTTTGGTTTGATCAAAGTATCTCTTATAGTTTTTGAGATAGGTTGATTTAACTGTAAATTATATTTGCTGCTACGGAACCCTTTGTGCGCGAGCCCGACTCGCACTTGGCCGGTTTTTATTTTTATAACACCCATTACACACTTAAGTAATACACAGTTGTTATCGTTATAAATCAACTGTTGATTCGGCAATATTAATTGAGTGGCTAGCCACGACCGCCGAGCTCCAATCAGCCATCAAGTGAAGAAGTCGGGTCCCTCACAAAGATACCTCGAGTGGCAATCGTAGCTTCACAGAGCTGAGAGGTTATAAGAGAAAAATTGCGTTTATTGTTCTCTACTCTCTTTGTCTGTACAGTTTCTCAGGGAACCAGGTTTAATCATTTGTCTGTTGGCTCTTGGTGGCGCTAGTATAGCTTTAGGTGGGACATAAATAGTTTTAATTCGAATTTATTTGAGTTATGTTTATTAAGTAAAAAACAGGTATTGTTGAAACATATTATTATGTAATGCACGCGTAAGTCCAAATACATAAATTTCAAAAGAAACGTAGCTAATGCTACACCTTAATATCTGCCCCAAAAGGTGTTGTTAATAACAGTTGTAAAATTAAAACATACCACGATTGACGCAAATTAAATAGCTTACAGCGTTATAAAACGCTGCAATATTGAAGAAATTAAATTTTTTGCTATCTCAATTTACAATGAACGTAATATTTTCCTTTCACGCCGGCTCTTAATGAATCATTAACCAGCCTCCGTGCGGCGCCTGCACTAGGAAGCTAGGAACTACTCGAACAAAGACCAATTGTCTTGAGCACACATGCTATTGAACGAGCTACGCTGCCAATATTCATGTTCAATCTCTGATAAAAACTGCTATGCATGGTTTTTTCTGTTTTACTTACCTATCGTAGCTTGCCAAGGTTTGATTTGAATTCGTTTTATTGAAACGGTGTACTGATGGAGAGATTTGTAAGCTTTGTCAATATCCAGGATGACCCATAAGTTAAATTAATCCCGTTGAGGTGATACAGAATTTTGTTAATTTCCCAAGAACAAAGTTGCTTGGAATGACGATTTGAATCACCTACCAACGAGATTAGGTTAACTTATGGAACAAAAATTGTTCTAGAATAGTGTATTAGTTCCCGATGCGGCCGCCTTGCAGCGGAGACGTCATCCATACTTGATGAGCGGTTGTCGAAGTCTCCAAGAAAGCTACACTTGGCTTGTTTGTCGAGAACAATTCTGTAAAAATGAAAAATGTGGCTTCAAGTCAATTGATTTTCTTTGAAATTTTTCACAATGTATACGTGCTGCTCTGCGAATATTCTGGTTGTCGATACTTAGTTACTTATATACTTATATTATCTTAAAGAATCCATAACAAATTCACTTTCAACTTTACCGAAGCAGTAAGTAGAGTCGTGAAACTCTTAGAAATCCATTACGATCAAATACGATTATAAAATCTATAACTAAATTATTAACAATGAAGCCGCTTATAACATAAACATAATGAATCAAAGAAACTTCTAAGCAATCGCATTTTTTTCTATTTTGCGTTATAAAATAAAGTTATGCAAACGTTCTTATTCAATACTATTTCGGTCAGGATTTAAAACTTTGATATATATATTATATTATTTCCAAGCCAATACTCATGAAATGACGAAACCGTAAACATATCACTCGGTGCAATTTAAAAACTCATTCGTATTATATCCGACTCACAATTTTACAATATTCGTCGCACTTTGAGCGCGGCGCGCTGAGAATTTTAAATTTTAAAATGTGAAATCTTTTTGGTGCGAATCAAATTGGCGCATACTTTACCACTTTTGTTTGTAATAAATCAGAAAAGAGGCCGTATGAGGTTTGAAGTATCTATCTGTGTGTCTGGTAATGTAGAGAAAATATGCACTGACCTGCGGTTATTCCGATCCCTAGAAAATTCACCCTTGACTGTATGTTGGGAAAGGTATGTCCGAGAATTTACCCTACCCTAATGTTGATGATAGATTAAAATCTCAAATTAAAATAAATAAAAGTGTTTAAATTAATAATGAAAGGTTGTTTATATTTAATTTTTACGTATATATATTATATATTATAGGAATTTTCTTGCTAAACCCGCCAATTCCAAACTTTTCCGGTTAAGTAGCAAACAAGTTGGGACAAGTGAAGACGACAGCTGGTTTAGAATTATTTTAACCCAGTTTAGACCGGGCTTTTCCTGAATGATCTATTCAGGAATAATAAATAAAATATTAAATAACAACTAAGTATTTATGATATTAGATGCAGTTCAATGCAGTAGGTATTTAGATAAGGTGTGACTAACTCAAATAGGTACTTATATATTAGGTACATACAACAGCTGCTCTTAGGTGATACAAATTCATTATAAATAGAGTGTTGAATGTGTTTATATAGGTGACGTGTACCTCCGCTGCAGTCTCCTTGCCTGCCGCCCCGCTGCGACGCCCCGCCGTCGCCGCTCTCCGCGACGCCCCGCCGTCGCCGCTCTCCGCGACGCCCCGCCGTCGCCGCCCCCGACCCCTCGCCGTGGTCGACCGGTGCCTGTCACCGCTCGCCGCGCGCCGAGGACGGACCTCCTTGTTTCCGGACTCTTTACAAACGATTATTGTTTCTGGACTTGCATACGATTTTGAAAATCCACACCATTCTTGTGTGGTCGTATCGGCTGATACCTTGCGGTGTTAACGAACCCGATTACGGGGCACTGACCCGGCTGCCCGATATTTCCCTTTTGGAAATATCAACTTACCGGACGGGACTGGAACCATCAGCCTTGGGGGAACTCCTAGTTGATCTCCAGTTGTCTCCCTCCCACCCCCTCCTCATCCCTATTTCCTATTCCCATTGGACTGTTTGGAGTCGGTCTACGGCCCGGCTTCTCGGTCCTTTGGGCTGTTAGTGTAGGGACCGTTAGGACCTGAACTCAGGTACCCGTAGGGACAACTACCTGAACTCAGGTACACGCAGGCGCAATTGCACTACCTGCGCCTGCCTAGGGACTGTTAGGGTCAGTCAGGCACGCGTACCTGTTTACAGGTACGCAGTAGGTTCTTTATCTACCCCCCTGCCGCAAGGCAGGGAGGTAAAAACCTTGCCCTTCGGGCATATTGTTCATAATCATGGACAACATGCTCGACCTACTCTTAGAGTGGATTAGGCGCGAGGACCCCTCTCTCTTCGAGAGGGCAATCGCTAAGTTTTGCCTGAGTCCGGCGTCGCCCGCACCCGCTTCACCCGCTGAATTCCCTCCGTCGCCAGCTGAGTCATCTTTTTCAGATGCGCCGTCGCCCGCTCATCTCGCCGAGTTCTCGCCGTCGCCCGCTCCCGCTCCACCCGCCGAGTTCCCGCCATCGCCAGCAGCACCTTTCTCCCTGTCCGGAGACTCGTCGTCGCCTGCCGCCGTGTCAATGTCGCTTCCGTGCGCACAACCAGATAGTAGGTCGCCTTCACCCGAGGCTATGGAAGTAGCCTCCATCTCGGAGTCCCCCGCCTCTCCTGATGACGGTTTCACCACCGTCACCAGGGGCAAGCGGAAGGCTAAGTCGCCGTCGCCAACGTCCTTGCACGCTGCGAAGGCAGTCAGGCCCTCGACATCTCCCATCTCGAGTGCACAGGTCGCCCCAAAGGCTCCCAAGCCGTATAAACCCCCCTCGTTAGTGATTCGCGACAAGGGTCAGTGCAACTCCGTTTCCCAAGCCCTTGCCGCCAGGAGGATCGGTTTCACCAAGGCCAAGAATTCCAGAGATGGCATTCTAGTGTCGGTGCCTACCTCCGACGATCACCGCTCTCTCACGCGGTACCTCGATGAGCGTGGTATTGAATACTACCACTGGGAGCTTCCCGAAGATCGTCGACTTCGCGTCGTCATCCGAGGGGTCCCCAAGGAGATCGACTCCGCGCTCATTCGGGATGACCTGCGCTCGCAGGGCATCCCGGCTCTGGAGGTACACCGCATGTACGGTCGTTCCAAGTCCACGGTCTATGACATGGTCTTGGTCATCCTAGAGCTATCTCCGGAGGGCAAAAGGATTTTTGACATCAAGGCAGTATGTCAAATTTCTGGTCTAAGGATCGAGAAGCCGTACAAGCGCTCGAGCCCTAACCAGTGTCATAATTGCCAGTCATACGGGCACTCCTCGAGGAACTGCCACATTCGGTCGAGGTGCGTCAAATGTCTAGGTGACCACCACACCAAAGACTGCCCGCGACCAAAAGACCCGAAGGAGTGCACCGAAGCCCCCGGCTGCGTTCTGTGCGGCACTCTGGGCCATACAGCCTCCTATGGAGGTTGTCCTCAGCGTCCTCGCCCGCAGACTCGCAGAGGCTCTAAAAAGCCTAAACAGGCTGTCCAAACATCCCCCGCGCCTCCCGTGCACGTGGTGGAAAATTCGCCGCCGCCGCCAAATGCTTGGGTTAAACCCCCAACAATGACGTCGGCAGCGAAACCCCGACCGGCCGCGCCACCGGTCAACAAACCTTCGCCACCGGTCAACAAACCTTCGCCTGTACACCCCCAGGCCAAGAAAGTTACCGCTGACAAGGCCGACCTACATGCTGCCCTTAGGGATTGTCTAAAGGTGTTGGCCACAGTTCTGAGCCAACTTGATAAGGAATAACTCTTCAACTGTGTTGCAAGAGTTAAACCTAGGGCCCTGACAATCGCGTTTTATAACGCTGACTCCATGAAGGATCAACGTGATCTCATTGGAGCCTTTCTCCGGGATCACGACATCGATCTTCTTCTCGTACAGGAGACAATGCTTAAGCCACATAAGAAGAATCCAAACATCAGTAACTACAGGATTATCAGACTGGACCGATCTGCGGGCCAAAGGGGTGGTGGAACCCTTATCTACTACCGCCGAAGCCTGCATGTCTGCCCAGTCGATACCCCTGAACTTACCACACTAGAGGCCACCGTATGCCGGATAGCTATGACCGGACATCCGGACATGTTCATTGCTTCCTGCTACCAACCTGGTAGCAAGTCTCTGGTGGGAGGGGATATTTCTGCGCTCTTCGGCCTAGGGAACCATGTTCTCCTGGCCGGCGATTTTAATTCGAAACATCCGAGCTTCAATTGCAAGACCCTCAATCCAAACGGCACAAAGCTCTTCGACCTTATGGATCGACTGACCTTTGATGTCATCGCCCCTTTAGAGCCCACACACTATCCGAGGATCTTGCACCACCAGCCCGATGTCTTGGATTTCGCCTTGCTCAGAAATATTTCCCTCCCAGTCAGAGAAATAGCAGTTAAACATGAACTGGACTCCGATCATAGACCGGTCATACTGCGGCTCGGCAGTGTAAACTCGGATTCTTCACTGCTTAAAACTGTCACCGACTGGGACTACCTTCACAGTAGACTCCAGCGTACAACTGAGTCGCCTGAATTAGAGCGAATACCACCCGTGATCCGCTCTAAAGCAGACATAGACGTGGCTATCGACGCCTTCAGCAACCACCTCCAATTAGTCGTAAAAGACTCATCTAGACAAGTTCCGGCGACGGATAACCACCGCTGGAAATTGCCCGAAGATATGAAGGCTCTGCTGAGGGCCAAGAACGCCGCGACCAGGGCCTATGATTACTTCCCTAGTCATGACAATCGGTCAAGACTTCGGTCGCTACAGCGTCTGGTTAAAGAGAAGATCAAAGAGCTTCGCTCAGAACGATGGGACAACCTGCTGTCGGACATCAGTCCTTCACATACTGCTTTTTGGAGCCTTTCACGCGCCCTAAAGTCCGATACCATCTCTGAGATGCCTCCTTTAACCAGAACTGATCGCAATCTGCCCCCAGCCTTCAATGACGATGACAAGACCGAGCTCCTTGCCGATAGTCTTGAAACGCAATGTTCGCCATCCACCGAGTCGCCAGACCAAAATCACATTGATAAGGTCGACGACGAGGTACAGCGAAGGGCCTCTATCCCCCCGGTCGATACTCTGGATCCCGTCACAGTCACTGAAGTCAAGACAATTATCAAGGACCTTCACTCAAAGAGGGCTCCTGGATGTGACGGAATCTCCAACAGAGTTCTCAAAAATCTATCGCCCCCTCTCATCATATTGCTAGTGTCGATCTTCAACGCTTGCCTGGCTAATTGTATCTTTCCCGACATTTGGAAAATTGCCGACGTCATAGGCTTCCCCAAGACTGGTAAAGATCGGAGAAATCCGACCAGCTACCGTCCTATAAGCCTATTGATATCCTTAGGCAAAGTCTACGAAAGACTCATCCAAGCCAGGCTCAAACAATTCGTTTTCGCCAAAGGCCTCATTCCAGCTGAGCAGTTTGGCTTTCGAGCCGGTCATTCTTGCACTCACCAAGTGCATCGAATCACCGAGCACGTACTCAAGGGCTTTGCTAGGAGGAAGCCAAAGGGCACTGCTGCCCTCTTCTTTGACCTAGCCAAAGCCTTTGATAAGGTTTGGCACAACGGCCTAGTCTACAAACTCTACGATTTGAAGTTACCAGACAGGCTCGTTCTGATTATTAAGGACTTCCTCTCGAATAGGCTTTTTAGGTATCGCGTCGAAGGCACTCGCTCTTCACTCAGGACGGTCACCGCTGGTGTCCCTCAGGGCTCGGTTCTAGCACCTCTGCTTTTCTCACTTTACACAAGTGACATTCCGAGACATCCACAAGTCTCGCTCGCACTCTATGCGGACGACACGGCTATCTATGTCACAGACATTCATAACCACACCATTCGCCGCAAACTACTCCAAGACGCAACCGATGCCTTAGGCGATTGGTTTCGTAAGTGGAGGATGGATGTTAACCCCGAGAAAAGCACAGCAGTGTACTTTTCCCGGACTAACGCCTATTACAGATCGATCCAGCCGAACATTCGCATGTTCGGCAAACCTATTCCATGGGCTAACAAAGTAAAATATCTTGGAGTCACTCTTGACTGCAGATTGAACTTTAAGGCCCACATCAACAAAGTGAGGAACAAGGCGGCATTCTATTTATGCCGACTTGCTCCTCTCATTCGCAACCCCAAGCTCTCACTACGCAGCAAAGTACGCTTGTATCTGACATGCATTAGACCAGTCATGACCTATGCTAGCGTAGTGTTTGCCCATTCGCCCTCCATTGCTCGACTTCAGGTCATTCAAAATCGTTTTCTTCGTCGTGCCACTGGTGCTCCCTACTTTGTCCGAAATTACAACTTGCATAAGGACCTTCAAATTCCGACCATCAGGAAATTTATTAAGGATTCCTCAACAAAATATTTCGACAAAAGTTCGGAGCATCTTAATCCGCTTATATCCTCATCATGCGATTATACAGCTAGGGTGGACGCTCCAAAGGGCTGGAGACGTCCCAAAAACATACTTACAGACCCAGATGACAGACTCACTGCTAGGTTGGCGACAGCGCCGTTAAACATCAGATCTCCCCACTCCCAAGTCCGAGTAGCGGCATCATCATCTCTATTAGAGGAGGCTACCCGGCGCAGACGCCGTAGCCTCCAAACTTACAATCGATTTAGACATGTGCCAGGGCGCTTCACGCCACCCCCCACCCACCGCGACGTCCTAAGCTGAGGACACTTCAGGAGGCAAGCCTCCTGAAGTGACCTCATCTTAGTCGCTTTATAACGGGAGAAGGCGCCTTACGACGCCTTCCCCAAACGTTAGGCAAAGTTGCAGAGGTCGCAGGACCGCAACAAATAGGTATCCCTTAGAAAAAAAAAAAAAAAAAAAAAAGTTTATATAGGTAGATATTTTAAGAAATTAATTGTTGGTTCAACGATGACGTCATTCCGAATTATCATACTACGATATTGGTTTAGTTAAGACTTGCCGATGAATCAATAATATATTTTGTGCAGAATCACTTGGCCAATGAAAATGTTTCAAAGTCACACATATTATGTTTATTGATAATAAATAAATAATAACTTTAATGGACTAATAAATATAACACCTAAATTTAAAAAGTAGAGTTAATGCTGAAAGCATTTTCCAACCTACAGAAGGTACAGGAACCTACCTAAATACATATTTTGAGGTGTGAAAGCTTTCTAAGCTTTCTAACCCCCATATTGTTAAGAAAGCTTAGAACAAAGTAGTCAAAGCACCACCCCCGTGCTGTTGTCAGGAGTAATCTTTATCTCGCCGGTGAAGCGGAAACATCGCGCTCGATATTTTATGCATTAATTATTCTGAGGAAACACCAGCCAGTGACGTGAGCTTTAATAAAGCTCTCTGCATTATGTGCTTATTTTGTGAACAATTAAATAATATTACCTACTGTAATACCTCACAGGTATGTTCACGTTGTTGTTATTATGATTCAAGGATTTTGTTTTCCATTGCTGGACATAGGCCGAGTCTAAGAAACGTAATAGCAAAGCTTCTTCCTATTAAGCTGCGTACAGACCGGCCCAACGAACGCCCGGCGATGGATATTTATCATACATAATACAAGCAGATTGCAGCAACGAAGGTCAACGAATCCCGTTCGTCGCAGCTTTAATGATAATGACTGTCTGTCTCAGATCGTCAGCCTCCATCAACAAATCGGAAACTGACACTTTCCATTTCAACTAGGAATCAAACCTCGGTACTTCTAGAACATACGCTATATCTTCCACAGTGAATCCAATTGACCTTTCAGCTAACCGTGCGTCACTAACTCGCTATGAAAGGACAAGGAAATGGCCGACAAAAGTCGATTGTTCTTACGAGTCTATTACACTTTCCAACTTCGCCCAACTTTGTCTTCTTGTTACTTGTACGTAGTTTTTAGGAAAGTTAGGTTTAGTTACTGTAGGCTAATAGAAAACTGACACATATAAGTGGGTACAGGCTATAGGTAATGTACCTATTCTACCTATAAACAAAAGAATTGGCTACATAAACTTAATTCTGCATTTAAACCAAACATAGTTTTGAGTATTAGTGATTTGAATTGATTGTGAGTTTTACCGACTTCCTCAAAATTAAATTTTAATAATTGCTCACTTATTTACGAAATCTTTCTGTAGGAACCTCTAGTAGGTTCACTGGTGGTTGACCGGTTTAAACTGCATAATATAGCAATAAGTCCGCATTTTTACACTTCCTTAAAATGTAAAACTTTTGCGCTCAATTTTGTAAGTATAAAATATATGAATTTATTCTTCTTTGCTTTACTCTTCGTGATACATAATAATATTATGCAAATAATATTTTTAAATGCATGCGACGTTGTTCGTGAGCCGGCACATGTGGCCACTTCTACACATTCTTTGCTCTATGGAAAGTAAAAATTTTAAAACCCAAACTGCAATTCTCTTTGCTTCGTCCCACATTCATTTAAAACGGCATTACCCCGCTGATTAGGCAGAATAGTTTAATTTTACCCAGGTACGATTTCTGACACGATTACTTGATTAATAAATAATAGTTAAATATTTTTACATTTAAAATTATAGATATCTATTTAAGTAAGTACTTATTTGAAGCGTCCGTAGTCGAGCGGGCCTCAGTGATCGTAACTGATCGCTGAGGTTAAGCAACAACTGACACGGTCAGCCATTGGATGGGTGACCAATTTTAAGTGGTGCTTTTCTGGACGCTTCCGTGCTTCGGACGGCACGTTAAGCCGTGGGTCCCGGTTGCTGCTTCGGCAGCAGTCGTTAAGTCTAGTCAGAGGCCTTCGGGCGGCTTGAAAACATCTGACAGTCGGGTTGCCCACTTACCCGACAACTCTCTCAGCACAAGCTTGCTTGTATTGGGGTCCACCAACCCGCACTTGGCCAGCGTGGTGGACTAGGCCTAAACCCTTCCTTCACTGGAAGGAGACCCGTGCCCCAGCAGTGGGGACGTAATGGGTCGTGATGAAGTACTTATTTAAATTTAATTTCCTTCTCTTCTTTATCTGTATAAGGTATGAAGAGAAAATTCAAATTTTTCATCACTTTAACTTTACTTAGCTCTATAAACTGTGTGTAACGAATCGCTTCACTAATAAAATCACTCTTAGGTAGTTCACCCAAAAAGATAACATTAAGTATATGTACCTACTTACCAAAATTATAGCAGATCATGAACTTCATCTCCTAACACCTTAGATTAACAATATACGAATAAGATAGATTGTCAGTGCAAAAGAAACGTCCCGACAAATAACACCCAACTTCTACCACTGAGCTCTTATTTTTAATTAGTACGGTTTAACGATTTGTGTCTTTATTCATTGGTACAGTCAAATTCAAATTCAAATTCAAATGGTTTAATTGACGTAAAATTTTACAATTATTTGTCGATAGTCATCTACCACCATTTCACAAAGGCCCCGTCATTGAGAAGGAAAGAAATGGCGAAAGAAACTCCTCGAGCATCTTTTCAACTTTTTCTTATATATCTATTACAATTTTTACTTATATCTAGTACCTACATTTTTACTTAAGTACCTATATCCATTTAATTTTTTCAATAGCCTTAGCTGAGGTGGACAAGACCACGCGTTTTTGTCGTTTAAATAATCATTTATACTATAGTAAGCTTTACTACATAATGTAGCTTTAACATAATTCTTAAATTTTTGCTCAGTAAGGTTTATTGCTTCATTTGATAGTTTATTATAAAAGCGTATACAGTTCCCCATGAATGATGTGTTTGTTTTCGAAAGTCTGAGTGTGGGGAAAAGCAACTTATTTTTATTTCTGGTCTCAATACCGTGAGTGGCTCCTACTTTACTAAATGAATTTAAGTTTTTACGAACATACATAATATTTTCATAGATATATTGTGATTACTTATATGTCCACCAACCCGCACTTGGCCAGCGTGGTGGACTAGGCCTAAACCCTTCCTTCATTGGAAGGAGACCCGTGCCCCAGCAGTGGGGACGTAATGGGTCGTGATGATGATGATTGTGATTACAGTGGTTGACATAAGGTTGAACTTAAAACGTTTTGACAGTAAGGGCTGATTTTTCAATGGTCAGATAAGTGTTATCTGAAGAATAAAATTGTTACTGTAACATTCAGATGCGACAGCAACAATTTTATTCCTCAGATAACACTTATCTGGCTGAGAATGCCGCTAGATTAAAGCACCAAAAGTATACGGATTTAAAAAACCGTTACTTGTTTGTCCCTGTAGCAGTGGAGACGAGCGGAGTTTGGGGTGGTGAAGCTAAAGCCCTCATAAGGGATCTAGGCCGCCGTATTGCCTCGCGAGGACATGATCGTCGCTCCGGGTCGTACTTGGCTCAAAGGCTCTCTCTTGCTATTCAAAGAGGTAACGCTGCAAGCATTATGGGTACTTTTGGGCCAGGTATGACTCGTGGCGGATTATTAGACGTGTTTTACCTACCAATAAAACACTTATTAAACACTTACCTGATTCGAAGCCTAAACATAATGAGAGAGTAACATCCGTTTTTCCCCTTTTATTTCTTGCTTTGTGGCGGATTTCCGCTGTCTCTGACGTCAAGTCCGCTAGGCAGTTTAGTCAAGTTTGAGTTTTGACGTTTGGTAACTTGATGAATCTTGCTCATTGACTCATTTCCTTAGCGCCAGGCAGCGCTAATCTTTTAGGCTTCGAATCAGGTAAGTGTTTAATAAGTGTTTTATTGGTAGGTAAAACACGTCTATTAAACCCTGTAGCTGATTCGAAGCCTAAACATAATGAGATTTGTTTATTATCGCCTGGCGGGCTTAGGGCGTCAATGTGACTAGATGACATCTAGTAGATGTATTCGCATTGTAGGAGTGCAGTGTACCTAATACGATTTGCTACGACAAATAATATAGCTAGAAGGTGTTTTTGGGAAATCAAGACATGACACACTTACATGAAGTACCTGGAGAGCTGGTAAATCCACATTTATGTGATTTAATAAAAGATGTGTGATTATGAATTCATGTTACTAACTTTATTTGTAAACTTTTAAATATAAAAACAATAAATATTCTGATTTTATACATGTTTTATTTTTTACATATCAATAACCACTTATTTAGTTAAATGAATTGGACACAAATAGGTAGGTAAATCAGAGACAGCAATTAGCAAGGTCAAATAATATTTTCTCTTTTAAACATCAATCAAGTAACTGTGATCATTATTGCTTATGTTAAGTACTTATACTTAATTAATTATGTAAGTAATCATACAAAATATGCTTTGTCAATCATCATATTGACCCTTATCAGGGATTTAATCATAAATTATATACTTAAGTTAAGTACCTTGTTTATATTACAAGTAATTTTATATTTATATGGAATCAAAAAGTCTTGATATTGGGTTAAATTGAGATTCTAGAACTTGCCTTCGGTAATATCTGGCAAACGTATTGCCTGATCGCCAGTTACCTCTAGTCAGTATTTCATCCAGGGGAGAATTATTGATCCAGCTTTTTGATGCTACAGCGGATCTGACACTACCGGGAGTGGCCGTTACTCCGGAATCTGTTAGAACAGATTTAACCCATGTTCCTACGATGGTCTTGGATGCAGCTTTTGGAGCACCACATGTACTGATGAACAAGTTTTTGACATCATTATGTTTTCGTCGTTCGGCAGACAGAGCTATAACTTTTTTGATCCAGGTTACAGGATCTAGCGCTGGGTTATCTTTGTTCATTAACAGTTTCCAACCGGACTGTCTATAATCATAAGAGTCAGTTTTGGATCCGAATTCGGGCCAGAATATTATAGAGTCATGCATTGTCACACAGTGATCTGCATCAATTCGTAACAAGGTGAGATCGTGGACCCTTCTGCCCGAACATAATAGAAGCAAGGTTGCTGTTTGTCTTGACGCTTCATACAAACTGCTTGTTTGAGTATCTGATTTAGATATAAAATCTATTACAATATCTATGTCCCATATTGGAGATTTGGATGCTTTTGGGGTTTGTAGGGCAACGGCTTTTAGTGCATGTTTAACCACGCTGTCTGAACTAAGGTGTGATGAGTGAGTGTTGCACATAGTAGAAACTACCGACTTGTGTAGCAGTATAGAATTGTAAGAAAGTTTATGGATAAGGTGCAAGTCGATAATAAATCTTCCTAGATCGGAACCCGAGGGGTTAGTAGGGGCAACTCCCTTTGTCCTCGCCCATTCACACCAGCGATTCCATGCTGGCCTATAAGTTTTCAAGGTCGATGGTCGCCAACTTGTCAGTAGAAGTTTTTTCTGTTCTGGTGACCAGTTTGGTAATTCATCCGACCACCCCCACATCTCCATACTTCCAGAGTCATCTCGTCTACCTTCGGAGGAGGATGGCCTGACGTTGCATCCACTAGTACTTGGCGTAAGTTCCAGATCGTGTGTGGTGGGCCTAACGCTCTTTGTTTCAGGTCCGGTCGCCAAAATACTCGTTCCCACCGAGGAGCTACTACTAGATATATCCCTGATGCACTGTTCAAGTGGTTCAGTACGCGTGGCATCAGACAGGGTGGTGGGAATACCTAAGCTAGTTGAAATGACCATGGATGGGCGAACGCATCGTGCATTTTCGCTTGGTCGTCGCTGAGGTCTATCGAACAATAGTCCTTCACCACGTGTGCTATTCTCGATGCAAAGAGGTCCATTGTCGGCACTCCCCATTTGGCGAATATTGTTTCCAGCGCTGACGGCAGCAGGTGCCATTCCGGTGATAGCATTTTCCGAGATAGGTGGTCCACTTCGCTGTTGTAGATGCCCGGAATATGGAACGTTGTCAGTTTTATGTTGTACCGATCCAGTAGTGCAAACAAGTTGAACGTTAAGGTCATCAGTGCCTGAGACCTTGTTCCTCCTTCGTTTCGAATGTATGCGATGACTGTTCTGTTGTCGGTTTGTAGCATTACAGTTTTGTTGGCTAATGTCGTTCGCATTCGTTCTATTGCCTTGTGGACTGCGAGTAACTCTTTTTGATTGCAGTGAAGGTCTCTTTCGTGCGGTCTCCACAGGCCCTGTATATTGGTATTGTCCAGCCGTGCCCCCCAGGCTATGTCCGACGCGTCGGTCGTCAGGAAGTGAGATGGTGGCGCTATATGTATGGCTGTTGATTGGTAACAATTTTTGAGCCACCATTTCATTTCTATTTTGGCGAGAATTGGTACATTGAATTTTTGCGCTATTTCTGGCAGATTGTGGTTGAATGATTGTATGTGACGAAAATTCAATCTGCCCCTCGGAACAGCGAAGCTCGAAAAGTTCAGTAGGCCGACTAGAGATTGAATTTCTGAGAAGCTGGCTTGCCCTGAGGATAGAATTTGATTTATACTGGATTTTATTTTGGCAGTCTTTTTGTCCGGTAGGGTTTTTGTGTTGGACCATGGATTCCAAATGATTCCCAGGAACTCTAGGGTTCTTTGAGGTTTCAGGATTGACTTCGCTCGATTTATTTGCCAACCCAGTTGGTTCAACAGTTGGACCGCGTAGTCCAAGTGCTGGCTCAGGGTGGTCGGGTCTTGGTGGACCAAGAGGAAGTCGTCCAGGTAGACCAGTGTCCTTATGCCCTCGTCTCGCAGGAGCTGTGCTATCCATGCGGTTATGGAGGCATAGGCTGATGGCGCCGAGCTGAGGCCGAAAGGTAGGCACGTCATTTCCAGCAGTTCGTTGCGATTGTAGTGTGTTTACAGTTCTATGATAATGATCGATGATAAGATTTGGGGTTATGTTAAGGCTGATAGTACCAAACCCAATGAGCGCTGTTTTAACACTAATTTATTTCCATTATAAAATATTACTGCATAGTAAACAAGTAATGTATGTGTGTGTAAGTATCAATCTGATTTCAACCTTATAGCAATATACATAATACATATAACATCTAAGTAAGTACCTATTGTACGGTAGCCGTAGCCCGTACATCCTGCCCACTCAAAAGAAGGAAGAGCATTAAGTATATAAAATAAGATTTAAACGTTACTGTAGCTAAAGTAAAGTTACAAGTATAATGATAACTGTAAATTAAATTAATTAGGTATAAAGTGCAATGTTAAGATATTGAACTTAAATATTTCATTCAAATACAAAAAATACTATATAGATAGATAGATAGATAGAGTACTCTTTATTTGTACACCAAGAAATGATTAACAATTTTACATAGACACTTAACTAGGGTACAAAAGGCGGTCTTATCGCTTATAGCGATCTCTTCCAGACAACCTTTGGATGGATGGACTAGAGATATAAAAGGGGTACAGTGTACTTACTCAAGGAATATAGTATAATTTAAGTTATTATTATCTACTACACACTAAATATAAGCAAAAAATAAATAAAAAATACACACAAGTACATACGCCTACTACATGTATTATAATACACAATTATATACAATATAATACATATATAAATATATACAAACACATATATACATATACATACATACATCATATACATACACATACATATCATACATATTATACCTACATACATGATTTTTAATACATATTTAATGATCTGATAACAGCTAAACAGTTGATTTAAGGTAGTGTTCCTTCACCATTCTCTTAAAGGTTTCCAGAGTTGGTGCTTGTCGGATTTTTGAAGGAAGATCATTCCACAAAGTGATAGCGCGTACTGTGTAAGAAGCACTGAAGAATTTAGTGGTATTAGGAGGGATATTAAGGCGGAGATTGTGGGTAGAGCGCAGTGTCAGGTTGTGAGATTCACAACGAAGCTGAAAGCGTTCTTTTAAGTAAGCGGGGTATGTTGGGTTAAAGAGTATGGAATATAAAAGTGAAAGAATGTGGGCATTGCGACGAAGACGAATAGGGAGCCACTTGAGTTTCGCGCGAAAGTCGGAAACATGGTCATATTTGCGTAAGCCAAATATAAACCGTATAGAAAAATTTTGGAGTCGCTCAAGCTTATTTAACTGCTCCTCAGTTAAATCTGGATAGCAAGAATCGGCATAATCTAAAATAGGTAGAAGTAAAGACTGAGAAAGCTCAATTTTGGTGGAAGTGGGCAAGAAATTCCGCAATCTGCGAAGTGAACCTGCTGAAGCAAACATCTTTCTACTAACTACTTCCAGCTGCTTTTTCCATGTCATGGATCTGTCCAGATACACCCCCAAGTTTTTAACTTCTTTACTCCACTCTATATGTACACCATCAAAAATAACTGGTGGAAGGGAATCGAAGTCAATCATGGAAATAAATCTAGGGCTGCCAAGAATGATCACCTGGGTTTTAGTCGGATTGACTCTTAGGCCGAAGTCACTGCTCCACGTCAAAATATGTTCTAGGTCAGTATTTGTTCTGTATATAGTAAGTACTTAAGTATTTCATTCACACACTTCACTATTAATGATTACGGAAGGAATGTCTTATCTAACTGAGCGCGGTCGAACAGTCGGCGTAGTCCAAGTGTCGTGGTGGTCCGCGCTCGGGGTGCCGGGGGCCGGGGCGCGGGCGGCGGGGGCCGGGGCGGGGGCGCGAGCTCGCAGCAGCTGCAGCGGCAGCGCCGGGGGGGCGCCGCGGGACTCGATGATCGTTGTGGTCAGCTCGAGGCGGCGCTTGTATTTTCGCAGGAGAGAGTATACAGCTCCGGAGATGATGACGTCTCCCATTACGGTGTACATTACCGAATACTGGTGCACATCATGAATGCTGAGGGGTTCGTTAGCCTTTTGCTTCAGGTCGTCAATCTGTGTTTTCAAATTGTCCCAGTCATGAATGTGGTCTTCTGGAACGAACGGCGTCATGTCTGACGTATTCACGATGTGGTTTAGAATTGATGATCCAACAATGTATGTATTTTCAGTTTCCATCTGCATGTGGCTCATATAGTTGCTATGTCCAATGATCGAGAATGTCGTACTCTTTACTGCACAACCTTGACCTATATCCAGTAGGCCATTACCGGTCAACGACTTCAATGTCATCTTGTTATCAGGACAGAAAATGCGCAGCGAGCAGTTCTCACAGCATGAGTACAACCATCGATTGTTGTTGTGTAATTTAATCCACAGCTCGTGGCACGGCTCCGCTCTTGTACGGCACATGGGTTTGTTATGAATGCTGATGTTGCATATGCTCTGTGTCATCTGAACTTGATGTATGAGTTTATCAATGGAGCATAGTATTTTATTTACTGATGTGTGGGTGCACTCCTTTACTTCACTTTCTGATAGCAATATAAGTTGATCCCTTCTAAGGTTAAATGCGATATACGGAGTTATTGTTTCGATGATGTAGGACTGGTGAGGTAAACTGATTATTTTGTCCAGCTCGTATGTTTCTTTGCTCACCAGCGGTATTCTGACTTCTATGATTAAGTAAGATTTTCCGACTTCCACATGAATTTTCATTAATTTATACAAGTCTCTGTAGTCATGTTTATCAGTAGGTACAGTCAGATCTTCAGGCAGGTGACTGTAAATAACCTTCATTTGCTCCTCCAGCTGTTCTGGTGGCAACAAGTGCGCGTCCAGGTGCCCGTGGGTGAGGTCTGTAATGGTGTTGATAAGGTTCTCTTGTACACGGCGCACATTGGATATCATGATTGATGCTGAGAGGGCCGCTGATATGATATAAAGTTCATTATTGTTTTGCGTCAGCAGTTTATTATTGGCGAGTTTCACTTCTTGAAGGTGTTTTTGGATCATCCCAAACTGCTTGTTCATGATGTCCTCGTTCCTTTGTAGAATGTTCGACTGTGCTTCTATGACACTCGTCTGGTTCTTGAATAGAAGTAGTAGATGATTTTCGTTCATAGATATCTTCTCAATGTCCTTCTCATACTTTCTTGCGAATCGATCATCTAAAACTCCAAATAATGAATTGGCTATGTATCCAACTCCGTTGATAAGGCCTCTCTTTTGCCGTTTGGTGACGTGTTTCTTGAGTATTTTGTTATAGTGATATATTTCTGATAAGTCGTGTTGCAGTTGATATACGATACTCTGGTATTGTGTTGATAAATGATTTGAATCCAGAAATTCTTCCAGGTGATAGACGTATTTTTCCAGGTGTTGCAGTCCGGACCAGTATGTACTCATATTGTAATACATGATTAATTTCCAGTCGTCTCGGATGATGCTCATATCGTACATCTTGTCGAAATACATGTTCATGTTGTTGTTAAGTTGTGTGATATTGCAGTCGCATTGTGCTGAAGTCATCATTGATAAGAAAAGTAGTAGCGCCATGGATATGTAGTGACAAATGCCTTTCCTTGTTGTTCGCTTTGGTCGCCCGCTGGCCTTGACCGTGGGAGTTGTCACTTGATCGGGCGCGTCTGCTTGCGAGTCAGCTGTTGTGACGTCATCAGTCGTTGGTGTCGTGCATTGTACGTCGCTTATCTGTGACGTGGCGTGTTCTTCTCTTACTGGCAACAAAGCCAATTTTAAGATCGGTCGTTTTATGATGCCGCCTTTCGTTTTCACAGTAGCTACCCGGACGTGTCCGTCTTGGCCGGGGTGTACGGCGACGATCCTGCCCAACGCCCACTTGCCAGGTGGTAGGTTGTCGTCTTTGATAAGGACGACGTCATCAACTGCCATGTTTTTGGTAGATGTTCTCCACTTTGTTCTTATTTGCAACTGTTGTAGATAATCTGATGACCACTTCTTCCAGAACTGTTTGTTCATTGATTGGATTAAACGCCATCTCGTAGTCAAATTCATTTGCTCGGGATCCGTCTGTGGCCTTGTGATTAGTGAGCCGCCCACCAGGAAGTGTCCTGGAGACAAGTATTCGCCATCCGGGCTTTCACTTAATGATATGAGAGGTCGTGAGTTGAGGCACGCCTCGATCTGATGCAGTAGAGTGATAAACTCTTCGTAGGTGAGTTTCTGTTCGCCAATCACTCTTTTGAGATGATATTTTAAGCTCTTGACGGCAGCCTCCCAAAGGCCTCCTGCTGATGGGTAGGCTGGCGCGTTGAACTTCCACTGTGTGTGGTATTCACTGCTGATCTTACTTAGCAGGTCTTCATTGATAGTTTGGAGGATCTCTTTGTACTCCTTCTGCAGCAGCCTGTTGGCGCCTATAAAGTTGCTTCCTCTATCGCTGAACATGCACCGTGGTGTAGACCGTCTGGCGCAGAATCGGCGGTAGGCAGCTAGGAATCCAGGTGTACTGAGGTCAGATACTAGCTCCAAGTGTACGGCCTTTGTTGATAGACATACGAATACCGCCACGTAGCCTTTGTGTGTTCGCACGCCGCGTCCTTTGTTGGCCTTGATGTCAAAGTGCCCAGTAAAGTCGACACCTGTGTACGTGAACGGGCGGGATGGCGTCACTCGAGGCTCCGGCAGGTCTGCCATGATCTGATGTCTCTGTTCTGAGTTGAATCGCCTGCATTTCACGCATTTGCGCAATTCTCGTTTCACCGTTCGGAGTCCGCTTAATATCCAGTATCTGTCTCTGATATATGATAATGTTAGGCTCGGTCCACCGTGTAGCGTGGCGGAGTGGGCTTGTTGTACGATGAGCTCGGTGAGTCTGCTGTGACTCGGTAGGATGATGGGGTGCTTGGCTGCATGACTGAGAGACGAATTGTTGAGTCGTCCGCCAACTTTCAGCAGTCCATCACTCGTATCGATGAATGGGTTGAGGCTCAGTAGTTTACTAGAAGTCCTCATATTCTCCTTTTTTGACAATCTTGATAATTCTTCTTCAAATTCGACCGATTGTACACTTTTGTCAATTAAATTTTGTGCTTGTTGCAACTCCGCAGTTGATAGGTAGTTTTTATATGATACTTGTTGTTTATTTTGCAGCCACTTTATGTAACGTGATAGCCAAGCGATAGTGGTTGCTACTCGGTGCAGTGAACTACATTCGTTTAATAACTTGTCCACTAGGTCATTCTTATGACATAAGGCTGCGTTCACATTGTTTTTCTTGGTCTCAATTGTTGGAGGTTGATATGTCTTTTCTTTGATCTTCTCTGTTTCGAATGTAGACAACCAAGCCGGGCCATTCCACCACAGCGGGTGTTTGTACAGCTGTGCAGCAGTTACTCCTCGTGTGGCACAATCAGCTGCATTTTCCTCTGACTTGACGTGATGCCAGCATGTAGCAGGGATGATTTCCAGTATGGAACGTATTCTGTTGGCGACAAATGGCTTCCACCTGTTGATGTCTCCGTGGATCCAGCCAAGGACCACCATAGAGTCGGTCCATGCGAAGATCTGTGTGTTCTCTGATATGGTCTCCATGACTTTTTCCATAAGTCGTGATAATAGGAGCGCGCTACAAAGTTCAAGTCTGGGTAGCGACGGTTTTGTTTTCAACGGCGATAATTTTGTTTTCGCAGTCATGAGTGTTGATGTAAACTCGCCCTTATAATCATGTGCTGTGATATAAATAGAACAAGCAATAGCCTTCTCCGAGGCGTCGCAAAATCCATGTACTTGATAGTTTGATTTATCTCCCAGATATCTAGGTATCTCGAAATGATCTATGTGTTGAAGATCTTGTTTTAGTTGCTCCCAGTCTTTGTTTAGCGATTCTGGTAATAGTCCATCCCAATCTAAGGGTTCCTCGGACCATGTTTGTTGGAATAATAATTTCGCTCGGATAGTAAGCGGCGATAGCCATCCTAGCGGATCAAATATCACTGATATCTTTGATAGTAAGTCTCGTTTTGTGAGTCGTTTTTCATTGTTTTCTGATTGATATTTGTTCTGGAATGTGAACGTGTCACTTGTAGGGTTCCAGCGGATGCCCAACGTCTTCCTGGATTCTGAGCACTTGAAGTCGAGGGGGGTGTCAAGTTGCTCGGCTGATAAACCTTCAGTTAGCTTCGCTGTATTGCTGGACCACTTCCGGATATTCATGCCAGCCCCTCCCAAGATGTCAATAAGTTCTTTTTGTAGCTGTTTTGCTTCTTCGATCGTGCTCGCTCCTTCTAGAAGGTCGTCCATGTAGAATGACGTCATTAATGCCCTTGATGCTAATGGGTACTTGTCTGCTTCGTCGATCGCCAACTGTTTCAGTGTTCTCATTGCCATATATGGTGCGGCCTTCAGCCCAAAGACGATGGTCGAAAGTTGATACTCTTTCAGGGCTTCTTGTGGTGACTCCCTCCAGACTATGCGTTGTAGATGCTGATCTGACTCTCTGACGTTGATCTGTCTGAACATTTTCTCTATATCTGCCGTGATGACGTATTTGTGCTGACGCCACCCCAGTATCAAGCTTTGTAAGTCTTTCTGAAGGTTGGGACCACGTTCCATCAGGTCGTTCAGGCTATATCCAGACGAAGTCTTGCTTGACGCATTGAATACTGTTCTCAATGCAGTAGTGGTTGATTCTAATTTCAACACACCGTGATGTGGGAGATAGTTCGAAGTTTGTACTTGTTCACTGACTAAGCGCATGTGGTTGCGTTCTTCAAAATCTCTCATGAATTTTATGTAACTTTCTGAAAAGTTCTGATTTTTCTTCATTTTGTTTTCTAAATTATGGAACTGTGCTATGGCCTTTGATTTTGATTGTCCTAGTTTTTCTTCGAAGTTGGGCTTCATAGGTATAGCCACTTCATATCTTCCGTCCTCCAGACGTCTGGTAGTGGATTGGTAGAACTCCTCACAGTACTGCTCGTCCTGTGTGAGATCATCTGGTTGATTGGTAATCTCTTCAAGCTCCCAGTATTGAGAGATGTCTGATAAATTGTTGACTACCACGTGACAATTGAAGGTTTTCACGCTTCCTGATAATATCCAGCCCATTCTCGTCTGCTGGGCGATGGGTGCCATGTTAGGACCCTTGATAAGACCACTCATAATTATGTTAGAGTAGATGCTGGCGTCCAGTAGTAGGTCTATAGGTCTTGATACGTTGTACTGGGGGTCGGCCAGCTGGATATGTTGCAGGTGGTCCCATGGTTTTTGATTGAATGTCATGTTGGGAAGATTATTAATGACGTGCTTTATGACTAATGCTTGAGTGGTGAAACCATAGTCGTCATGAATTGATCGACAATCGAGTGTAATCATTCCTTTGCCTTGTTTCGAGCCATTTCCGATGCCTGATACTGAAGCATGATAGCGTTGCCTTGGTAAGCCTAACAGCTGAGCAGCATTTTCAGATATTAGGGATATCTGGGAGCCTTGGTCGAGTAGGGCCCGCAGGGTGATATAACGACCATCAATGGACTTGATTTTTAGTGAGAGGGTCGTCAGTAAGATCTCTTCGTCATCTGTGGCAACGTGATTTACGCTGTGCTGCTTGTTATCTTGGCGCGAAGTTGAAGGTGAAGGCATCGTAGGTACTGTATGTACGGGTGTCGAATTCGACACGGAAACGGCGGCGGCTTCATTCATGCGCGGCATATGTGCGCGCGGCGGCATTTTGCTGACATTGGTGTAGGCATCATGTAGAATGGTGTTATGTGTGTTCTGGCACTGTTTGCACCTTTTTGTTGAAACACACGGATTGTCGTAGTGTTTGTAGAGGCAATTCTGGCAAACGTGTAGTTTTATCACTGTAATCAGCTTTTCCTCGGGGGTCATTCTGACGAATTTGTTGCATTTGTACAACGCGTGACTGTTGTTGCATAGCGGGCAATTCCACGTGCATGTTGCAATAGCTTGCAGTTCCCTTTTTGGAAATTTTCCACTGCGATTCCCGCCTTGATATTGATAATACGGCTTGTTCTGTTGATATGGCCTGTTTGATGTAGCTGATGTTGTTTCTCTTTCTTTCTTATGTATGGGCTCCAACGCTGTGAATTTGCCTTCTAGGAACTCCATAAGCTCAGAAAGCGATGGCAGGTCACGTGGCGATTTCCGTGCTTCTTTGTAATCACCATAGGTCTCGATGTCTAATTTTTTAGATATGAGGTGCACCAACAGAGGGTCCCAAGTACTTGTGTCGATACCCAGGTTCTGTATGGCATGTAGACACTCCATCGTAGTATCATAGAGACGTCGGATCTCAAATGATGTCTGTTTCTGCACAATCGGCTGATTTAGGAATGCTTCAATATGCTTTGTAAATAACAATTGTTGATTATTGTATCTATGGGTCAACAGATCCCATGCAGCGTCGTAGTTTTCGGATGATATATGAAGATGCTGGATGAGTCGCTCCGCATCTCCGCGTAGTTTCCCTTTCAGGTGCTGCATTTTTTGGCATTTAGAAAGGAGATTGTTGTTATGGATGCTTTCCACGTAGAGGTCGAAGAAGGTGGGCCACTGTGTGTAGCTTCCGGAGAACACTGGGATGTCGATGCGAGGGGTTGATTGTTGAAGATGCGCTGTCGACGCTAGTTTAAGATTCAAGTCCCTCTTAATTGATCTGTAGGTATTCTCGTAGATTCCAAATTCTTCGTCGTAAATTGAATCCGATCCCTGGAGATAGTTATCGATCTGTAAGTGTAAGGTGTCGATCGTACTCCATCTTGATTGAACATTCTTCAGCTCGTCTTCCAGTTCCCACTTGTCGCGTATCTCGTCCACTTTGATATTCTTCACCATTCTGTTGAATGCTCTGAAGTTGGTTCGCTGTTGCGAGAGGAGGTCAGCCACCTTGCTCGGGAGGGCCTCCGTGGACGTGGACGCGGAGGGCGCCGGGGGCGCGCGCGCCGCCGGGGGGACCGCAGGGGCGGCCGCGGCCGGCGGGCCGTAGACGGACGGGGTCAGAGCAGTAGACGCTGACGGGATGGGCACTGACGGTATCGTAAGTTTCACCTGTCTTGGATTCACTAACGGTGATTTCGGTTGCATTTCCTCACCTGATGCAGCGGGAAACGAATGGATCTTGCTGCGCACAGAGTCGAAGTAGATCCTTGATTGTGAGTACTGATCTTCTTTAAAGTAGGGCTCGATGTCGTTTTCATAATGGGCCAGCTTGTCATTGTTTGACTGGAACTCCGCCCACAGCTTGTCCAATGTATCCAGACGTTCGTCCAGATACGTGCGTGTCTTCCGTCTCGCAGAATCCTTGCTGAAGTTGCGCTCGATCTGTTTGATCAGCTCGATGATATCAGATTGCCGTTGAATTAGGCTTTCCATGTTGATAAGTTGAGACTGTTTGTCGCTGTCTTGATATGACTGTATGTCACTTGATATACTTCCTCACTAATGTCGAAGCGAGAGCTGGTCCTCGATGATAGCAGATGAACTGCGTGTTCTGAACCCGGGACTCCCAGATACAGCCTTGTGCGCCTTCTCAATCTGACTGGGGAGGGCCGCTGGTGGCAGGCCAGTCAAACCGAATCGCAGCTGCACCAAGAAATCACCAGAAACTTCACACTATTGATTGTTTATCACCACACGGACCGCTGGTCTTTATTTTCGAAGGACCAAAAACTGTAGTGTGTTTACAGTTCTATGATAATGATAGATGATAAGATTTGGGGTTATGTTAAGGCTGATAGTACCAAACCCAATGAGCGCTGTTTTAACACTAATTTATTTCCATTATAAAATATTACTGCATAGTAAACAAGTAATGTATGTGTGTGTAAGTATCAATCTGATTTCAACCTTATAGCAATATACATAATACATATAACATCTAAGTAAGTACCTATTGTACGGTAGCCGTAGCCCGTACAGCGATATATGAGCCTTAAAAAGCATCTGTGGCTTTGAGCTATTGCCACGTGGAAATAGGCCTGGGAAATATCGATTTTTCCCATCCAGTCCTGTTTTTGTAGGAATTCTGGAACTTTGTGCATATTCACCAGTCGAAACTGTGGCGTACACACGAATTTGTTCAGATTCTTCAGGTTGAAAATCGGTCGTAGTGATCCGTCGGGCTTGGGTCTTAGAAACATTGTTGAAAGAAAGCTGGGTGAGCTTGGTACCGGCTGTAGTACATTTTCTTTTTTCATTTGTGATATTAGCTGGGACATTTCTTCTGAAGGAGGTGTATGAATGTGATTTGTGTGATGCGGATGTATCAATGGCGGTTTGCGAGAGAATGGAATGCGATACCCTTGTATCATTTTCAGAAGTCGTGCTGGTGCGCCCAGCTTGGCCCATGTATGTACAAAATGTTTCAGTTGGCCCGCCCGAAAGGGCCTCGAGTCAGTATTTGTAACGTTTATTTTTTGATCGAAACGAAGGCGATGCCTGTCGTTTACGGGGTCGCTGCTGCTTGTTGTTATAGTGCCCCCCCCTCCCTTCGCGATAGTTGTTTGGTTTTATGTTTGACGTGGAGGGTCTGTGATTAGCATTAGAGTTGCTAGGCCCTTGCGCAGAGCTGTTTGTGTAAAAGTGGCTTTGGGACCTGTTGTTATTTGGCCAGTGAGAGCATCCCTGCGCGGGAGCTTTGTTTTTAGCACCGTTAGGCTTGTTGCAATTAATCCCCTGCGCGGGGTTTCTAGAATATTCATAATTACCAGCTTGCGCAGCCGGTTTGTTTGTTTGCTTAGGCCAAAAGGATTTCCTTACTCCTCCGGCCTTTTCCAGGGCTAGTGTAAATTGTTCAGAATCGAACAGGTATTTACAAGAAGGAGGAACCTTGCGCAGGTTACTTTTAATGAGCGGGTCTTTCACGGAGGACAGAATGAGCTCCCTTCTTTGCTCCACCATGTCCGCTCTGTGGCCGCACACCATTTGAAGAAGATCATTTGATATTTTTGAGTAGTCACCACCAGTAAAAGTTTCAACGATTTTTTCGTTGATTTTATCGTACGATAAATTCTCTGGGTTGCGCACCCAGGATAGGAAACTGCGTATACCTTCTTGCAGGGCAGTTTGTTGCTTTAGCAAGGCCATTGTCAGAGCAGCATAACTTTTTTCGGCAAAAGCCAAGTTACGGGCAGTATCATAAGCACGCACTTCCTCGTTTGTATCGAGCTCTGTGTAACCCGGTGCAGTACTGTAGCTTTTTTGTGCTTCAGCGTATCTAATCTCCGACCATTCACTGTTATTAAATCTTTGCACTTGGAGTAACAACGTTAAATACTCATCGGACGTTTTAGGTATTGCTGGCTGTTTGAGGGAAGTGCCTAGATTCAGATTAAAATCTGCCTGGGAGTTTTCGTCATTGCACTGGGCGTTCGAGTCGTTATATAAGTCCCCACTAATATTTAAATCAACTTCCGGGCAAGACTGTTCATAATTGCACTGATCGCTACGGTACTGCACTTGATTACGCAATTCACTAACCTCTTTAGCCAGTTTCTCCAACAGGTCGTGGCGGCGGCGCTTTGTACGCCTCGACTTTTTCTTCCTCCTTTTCTTTCGATCCGAGCCGGAGGAATCGGATGAAGTTGTTGATGAACTTTCCGTAGAAGAATCCGAGGAGTCAGGGCGACCCTTGCTTGGCCCTGGGGCTGGTTCTACTTCGGTCGCCTCCACTTCACCTTGCACTGTATTTAAGTTGGATTCACTCATTTCTAAAGATTCACTTCCACTTTACAAATTCTCTGAAAACAATCGTTAGATTTCTGGAAAAAATATTGTATAAAATCCACAATTGCTATACTGGAACACATAAAATCCTATTACCACATAAAAGCAAATATTTTTTACGAACGGTAAAACCGTTAGGGATAAACAAGATAATTTAAAAATAAATTTTTAAATTCTTACTGTTGCTGGCACGGTTGATTGGCAGAGCGCTCCGCAGACAACCGTGCGGTCCAGGGGAATGGACGTCAATGAGCAAGATTCATCAAGTTACCAAACGTCAAAACTCAAACTTGACTAAACTGCCTAGCGGACTTGACGTCAGAGACAGCGGAAATCCGCCACAAAGCAAGAAATAAAAGGGGAAAAACGGATGTTACTCTCTCATTATGTTTAGGCTTCGAATCAGCTACAGGGTTTAATAGATTAATTTAATTTTACTTTTTACTTTGACGAAGCATGTTACGCTGACGATGACGATGTTCTAGACAGAATGACGAAGATTGTTAATATCTATTCGTATATGAATAAATTTGATTCTCTTAACTACATAACTGCAAAATTATGCTGATACTTATCTGACTATTGAAAAATCAGCCCTAAATCAAATGCGGTCAGTTTTTTGCCTTGTCTGTAGCCTTTTGTACGTGAAATGTGACACACCATCTTTATCATATATTGTTAATCTAAGCCAAAAAAAGTCTGCCAAAAATGATGACAGCCCGCTAAGCCTCGTCATTATGGCCGTCGGCATAAGAGCGGTATTTGTCGTCATTCATCAGCGCTGACACAGACGAGCGGGAACCGACCGGATTACCGGATCTGCGGGACTCGACGCCATTCTGCTACTTTTGTTCATAAAGAAAACAAAAAACTAGAGAAATTAACGCGAATATACAGATTGTTGCAAAAGTGGCATACTAAACCAGGGAGGGTGACTTTAGTCAGGGGTATGACCTTAAACAAATTTTGTATTATGACTTTGACGTGAATCTTCTCGAAAAAAATATGATTCTTTTCTGCCTTTCGGCTTAGTATACCACGAGCCACTATTTTATGCTTGATCTGAACGATGTTCAAGGGCTATGTGCGCGGAAGGTGTCACCCCCGAAGTGTCGCATCAACTCTACGTAATACATTTACTGGCAGTTAGTGCAACCAACCTAATCTGATACTCTAGTACAGAGCCGCGAGCACAGGATTCGATACTATTTTCGAATCTACACAAACATATGAAAAAAACAAATGCCACTTTTGGAACTAACAAATTTGTCGTACATTTTGACAGTGACATTTGACGATACGCAACGTAAACGGAGGTTTCGAATCCTGTGCTCGCGGCTCTGGTTTGATAGTTTGTCGAAAACTATAAAAGTTTACGCATTCTCGCATACTAAGTGGCGCCTCTAATGGAAACTATCATGAAACTTTTGACAAATAATGTATGCAGATGACAGGAGAAAACGTAAACTTTTTTCGTTTTCATAAATAACAAAATCCGTACTAGGTGCCCTGACTGGCTAATATTTTCATCACAGTGACACTTGCTCCAGCTCTAGATTTTGTCACCGAAACGCTAAAAAGAATAGTACGATAAAAAAATGCAAATAATTAAACAGTGTGTTATTATTTAGTAGACTATACCCCGGATCTAACTGGATTTAGTAAGTAACAACAGTGTTGTTCAGTGAAGCAACTTCCCCCGCGGTGAGACAAATCGAGAGTTTAAACCTGGTTACCTCCTCAGCAATGGTGGGGGTATTCTTGAGGTATTTCATAAGTTTGTTTAACGGTAGATAAAGCTATTAATAAAAGAGACAGGCATTGCACACAATAATTTGTCTGAAACATGACTAAAAAAAAAAAAAATAATGCATGCATAGAGTTTACGTTTCTGTCTGCAGGATTTCAACGATTTTCGGATTCAAATTGTAGGTAATTATATTGAATTAGAAACTAATAACGTAAACTACGTAAATGTACTTCGCGAAAGGCCCCGTCTCGCGGTCACGATAAATTTATGAAACCTACATAATAATAATTATTTCAACTGTAATAAACTCGATTCTGCGATGTACTATCGCTGTATCTATCAGAAATCAGAAAAGAAGAATATTATTGGTAAAATGTCACATTAAATGAGTCTCTAACCAATCAAACCAAATTCTTCGGAGACAACTGAGGTCCGCCTGATGAAGCTCACATCATGGGAAACATGATTAGTTTACATGTAAAAAATTACATCTGTCGGGATATACTAACTTAGATTTATAATAAAAAGTAATATAATCATAATTATTAAGTGACATTTACAGTGCGACAAACGTTTCTGTTCCGGTTAGAGCGAACTTAATTGATCCATATCTCATTATTTACTAATGAATTATATATTGATATTGATTAGATGGGTTTATTGAAACTACAAGAGCGAATTACCACAACTGGCAAACTTGAAATCTTATAGAATGAAGAAATATTACACATTTACGTGAGCTGTCACCGGAACAGATAAGTTTGTGGCACTGTAATTAGCTATTCTGGTCCACTTTTTTTTTTAACACGCAGACCTGTTTATTTTCCATGAATAAAAAATAAAAATGTTCGTGTTTCAGCGGCAACCTTTTTCAAAGTTTACGTAGCTCAAGCGCCGTAACATAGGTGTTTCACGATCCGGGGAAGACTTTAAAAGTTTTTATCAGATGTGTTTTTTTAGGTACTTCGATACAGAATGGAAGCTGGTAATTTTTGAGTTCCTTAAGGGTAAGATGCACACAATGACCAAGGATGACCAGCAAGAGTTCTTTCAAGCAATAAAATAATCCACCTGCCACTGACGTTCCTATGTTACTGAAACTTTTTCCTTGCTCGTGAGTGTATTATGTAAGAAATAAATTCGATCGATTCGTCGATTAACTATAAATCTGCTGTCAAAGGCGTGTTATTGCGGGAAACGTCATAATCTTTGTGTGTTATAAATTCTCAATTTCCAAATTACAGAAATTTCGTAATCGTTATTACGTTCAAATGAGTTTTTCTTTGTAAGTGTCTAGAACTTTTTCTAAAAGCTCATTAGTAAATTTAACTTCTGTAAAGTTCGTGTTTTCTCCAGGTTGTCGGGTACTAAAATCTCCAGACGCTTCGTTAACATTATTATTCTTCCCAGTTATATCACGAAATGAGGTATGAAAAGTTCCGAACTACCTTTTTATCTCTTTATTTCCAACTTTGTAGGTGAAATACGTGATGAAATAATACTTTTTGAAGACACGAAATGTTTCTTTAGAGTTAGGTACAGGGTGTTCCACAACCGACCAATAAAAGAGGCGGGTTCATGCGCCACGTGTAAGATAAGATATTCTTTATTTGTACACATAAAACACGGTCATATTTATATTTATATTTTATTTCAAAGGTAGCTTTGACAAAAACAATTGTAAGCAGGTTTAATTCAATTTTAATTAACTATAATTATAATTATTTTATATGTGTGTCTAGTTGTTCAAAATGAAATCGCGAACGCTAATATAAATAATTCATTACGAATTTACTGTGTATTTTACCTTCACTGAAGTAATTAATGCTATCCCATATTCCGTTATCTACAACGAGTCAGATAAATGTTTGGGACACTTAAAATCAACGAACTGGAAATTATAAATAGCTATCCTGGAATAAATAGCGTAGGTATAACAAGTGACATTTAAAAACCAAAAAGCGAACCTATATCGTAAAACGTAACGTGACCGTAATTATTTAGAAAGGATTAAAAAAACATTATCCAGATGGAACAGTGGCAAATCTATACTCCAAGTCAATTAAAATCACTCGCGAACAATAAAAAAGTTCCACCTATAAAATGCTGACACCAACTTATTTCAAAGTGCGATAAACTCGTACAACCAAACCTAACTGTCACGTTGACATGTCCATGTCATGTCGCAGTGTTGTGATTGGCTGGACTCGGTCACAAGTCCTAGTTTATCGCGCGGACGCGAGTGTATCCGTACACTCCTGCACGTCGGATGCAGTTGTATGCAATTCTCTCGTTTATTTATTGCACATTGTGGCGCTGGTTCAGAAGTAGGGGCACGATAAAAATGTAAATGACTATCGCGACTTGTCGAAAGTAATGCAGAGCATCCACGCAACGGGCCGCTCTTATCCAATACTGTTTGCATTTTAAACCTGCATAACTGCGTTGACAGCTTAAAAGTTCCGAAATCTTACAATAGATGGCATCCAGCCTATCGTTGTTTTATAAGCAGCATTCTTTTGAGGGAACGGAAGATGTCATAAATGGTACAATGCTGTCTTAAACTAGTTAACACTTAATAATAATATAACACCTAGTTATCGCATATGGTAGAATTCACATCCATTGAGTTTTTGTATTGGCTGAAAAGACTGGAATACATACCGGCAAAAAAAAATGCAGTGCTGTTGAGTATGAAGTTTTACTACCGCCATCTATAATCGGTTTTTGGCCATGGTAGAAAATCTCGCATTGAAAGCGTCTGTAGTCGAGCTAGCTTCAGTGGTCGTTACTGATCATTGACGTTAAACAATTCATGCCACGGTCACCCATTGGGCACGTTAAGCCGTGAGTGCCGGTTCCTGTTTCGGCAGCAGTCGTTAGGCCCGGGTCTCCTATTTACGCCGTAGGTCTCGTCCAGCGTCACGCCGTAGGCCGCGTCACGATGCTCACTATAGAAATGTACTGCTACGATCTCCCTCACACGCCGACGTTGGCGCGTAGACGTAGTGAGCATCGTGACGCGGCCTACGGCGTGACGCTGGACGCAACCTACGACGAGAAATAGGAGACCCCGGCCTTAAGCCTAGTCTAGAGGCCTTCGGGCGGCATGTAAACATCTGACAGTCTGGTTGCCCGCTTATCCGACAACTCTCGGCGCAAGCTTGCTTGTGTTGGGGTCCACCAACCTGCACTAGGCAGTTTAATTATAAAAATAGTTTATAATTAAACTACATATAAACAAAGCATATGGGAGGTGTCTGCTACCATAGCTAGGCCCAAAATAAACCTGTGTTTATGGCACGCAGGCCCGCTCCTCTTTCGAGGTGAAAAGAGAAAAGGGAAATTTAAAGGGAAAAGGGGTCTTTATTAAAATACTTTTATTAAAATTTCATAAAAAGAGTATTTTACGAGAACGCCCCACATGTATGCATTATTTTTGTTTTATATGTGAGAGATGGCATTTAAATAAAGTGGGTTTGACAATAAAAGTGCTTTTCGCGATTCTCTTATATGCCTTATGATATGGCTTTAAATGCCAATTTTAACCACACATTCATTTGAATACAGCTATAAAATAATTTTATACATTTATAAAAGTCTTTGCACGATGAGTTTTATTGCATTTTTTTATTTATGATGAAATATTTGGACTGTTTTGTATAAGGTGAGGACAATTAAATTAAAGTTGTTTACATAGCACTGTTGTTATGGCCTACGGAAAGCTTATTCAATTTTGTAAAATTCCAACCAGTTATAGTACAGAGCTCTCATACAAATGAGTAGTTAAAACCTGGGTTTAAACCTGAACTATATTCATATTACAAAAAAAGGGGACAAGCTCTACACTTGTTTTCTGCTGGAAAGCCATATGCGTACATCTCTATCTCTTAGCCAATCCATTCATGGGTTGTAGTCTATCTGTCGCAGGCAACTGGTTTAATCTCCTGTTTGATTGAACCACTAGCCCGTTCATTGGATTGCGGTATTCAGTTGTATGACTAAAGGACAACTCGTCAAGTCGTTGATTGTAACGTTCGACGTCTTGACTGAACGTCATTCATCGAAGTCGTTGAATGGGATGTAGTATAGCAACTTTGTAATGTCTGGTTAGGGTGAACATCACCAGACAAGAGTCAACCAAAAGACTATGTTACAAAGCTCTTATCTCACGAAATAACTAAACAATAACAATAACAATAAACGTACCTTCATATTGCTGTTCATAATTATCCAGTTTCGCCACTTTTTTTCTTTGAAACTATCCGCCCGCGGCGTAATAATAGGTAAATCCATGTTGTCACACTATTTTAACACAAATAACGCACTTTAAAGCTAATTTATTTGCAAAAAACTAACAATATAGGTGCTTTTTGTGTCAGCTGTTAGCGGTTAGACGCCATATTTGTTTTATTCACCACCTGACTGATTTTAAGTCAGCTAACTAGTTGGACGTTTTGTGACGCTTGTACAATCAACGTTCGGCCTATCCATACAACTGAACAGCGCCATCCAATGAACGGGCTAGTGGTTCAATCAAACAGGGGATTAAACCAGTTGCCTGCGACATATCCACTTTCATGCGTGCATCCTTCCATAGTTGAAACAGACAAGCCTCTAGTGCCGATTTTGCAATTAACGAATACGAATAAAGTATAGGTTTTCTTCTGTCAGCTGCTAAAGGCTATCTAGTTTCCGTTAGAGATGCAACTTGTTTGCGAGAAAACGTAATCTTTTACAGTTTTCGACAAACTATCCAACCTGTACTAGACTTACGAGCCACCATGTCGGCAAAAGTTCAATTTATCACGCTGTGGCGCGATCAATCATACAGAGGCGGCGTGTATAAATCACAGAATATGGAAAACCGTGACGGTTGCTACCTCGTGTATTGTGGGGTCTACGAGGTCGAGGCCTATTGGTATAATAAATAAATATATAAATATGTGGGAACATCTCACACACGGCCATCCGACCCCAAGCTAGGCAGAGCCTGCATGTGTTATGGGTATCGGACATATTAAATATAAATATCAACACCCAAGACCCTAGTACAAATATTTGTCTTTAAACAAATATCTGCCCCAGCCGTGAATCGAACTCGGGACCTTCGGCTCAGCAGTCAGGGCCACTAACCACTACACCAGTCGGCCGTCTCGTTCGTATGTGATATGCACTTTTTTTCTGAAGAGTTTCAGAGGTTTACCTAAAGACCATCACTCTGTTGTGAAGCCAAAACGAAATAAGTAACATTTATGAAGTAATTCGTGAGAAATTCAAAATCGTTGTCAAAATAAGTTAGCGGTGTCCATAGAACAACGGGTGTAGTCAAAGCAAGGTGGTCCCATTATCTACAAAATTTTGGTCAGTTGAGTGCTGTGATGTTTATGTACGAATTCATTTGTTTATTTTTACGCGGTATAATTTTAATGTTGCGAACCTACATGTCCGATCTTCTATCAAAAATAAATTGTAAAAACAGTCTTACCAATACCTAGAACAGTGTATCTTAAAATAATCATCTTACTAGTAACAAATCCAAAAACTCATATTTGGCCACGGATGAGTTTCTAGGTACCAGTTTAACACAATATATTCACGCACAGTACGTCGGGTAGTGAATTTCCCGGGCATAAATTTCCTATTTGCCGGGGAATCTTTTGATATTTTATCCGTTTTGTAATAGGAACGTTGTCTGTGAGCGGAAACCGCAAGCTGGCGGCGGCACAGAGCAGCGCTGACACAGTGATGATGGTATACAGAGTGTTGCAAATATTTACAAAAAACATGGACTGGACTTGACTGGGCTTTAGGCGGATCACACACTTGTCCGCACACCGCTGCGGTTGGTGGATTGTATGCAAAAATGACTGAAATATAGAAAACCCGCTTACACAGTGCCTACGCCTCACCGCGCGGAAATTTCCTATGGAAAATCTGCAATCCGCGCGGTGAGGCGGTGAAGTGTGTGAACCGCCTTAACAAAGACTGGAAGGTTACTGACATAATTTCCACGCTTAGAATGCGCTTGGAGATACGAAACATTTTTTTAACATATTTTATTATATTAATTATTATATAAACCCAGAAAGAAATAAACATCCGCCTTTAAAAATAAGTATCAACTGCCGCTACACGGGTTCATTATCAATGTAGACAAACGTCACTTTATCACGAATCGCCATAAATACATACATACATACATACATATGCTCACGACTGTAATCCCCGAAGGGGTAGTCAGAGGTGACTCGTAAGCGAGTCACCCGCTTTTCGCTGTGCATTGTACTCACGTGATAGGTCGCGAGCCGTATCGCCGTTTTTGAATGAGTACAATGCAAGTTGTCGGGTAAGTGGGCAACCCGACTGTCAGATGTTTTCAAGCCGCCCGAAGGCCTCTAACTAGGCTTAACGACTGCTGCCGAAGCAGCAACCGGGACCCACGGCTTAACGTGCCGTCCGAAGCACGGAAGCGTCCAGAAAAGAACCACTTGAAATCGGTCACCCATCCAATGGCTGACCGTGTCAGTTGTTGCTTAACCTCAGTGATCAGTTACGATCACTGAAGCCCGCTCGACTACGGACGCTTCTCGCCATAAATATGGCTCTGTAATTTTTATAACGCACACTAAACTACTTTATATAGATTTTATTTATACACACACATAAACTAAACTTACATAACTTAAATACTAACACATATGTACAAAAATGGCGGTCTTATCGCTTAAAGCGATTTTTCAAGACAACCTTAGGGTGGAAGGATATTTTGATCGAAAAGGGGTCAAGTGTACTAAAGAATTCTAGAGGAATAATAAAATAATGATTTTACCGAATGTTGAACCCTTATCTCAATAGAGTTCCTCGCCAATACGTCACCCGTCGTCTATCCGTCTCTCCGTCGCACAAATCACCACTATTACTCGGAAACCACTTGTTACATTTTCCAACAAAATACTTCCACAAAATAAAGTTCAACAAAATACCTACTTATTGGTAGAAAGTTGCCTCGTCATGAACACAATTTGCTGATGACTTTCCAAAATTTGTATTTGAATCTGAGGAATATATAAATTATAATACTAGCTGTTCCCGCGAGCTTCGCTTCGCTTTAAAAAGTTTTACCGTGGGAATTCCGCGATAAAAAGTTGCCTATGTTCTTTCCTATGTTATGTTATATTAAATTTCATTCAAATACGTTCAGTAGTTTTGGCGTGAAAGAGACAGACAGACAGACACAGTTACTTTCGCATTTATAATATTAGTTAGGATTAGGATTAGGATTGGTAGTAGGTAAAAGATGGAAGCAGACCGTGTTTTACCAGCAATTTTAAACATCATCTCATCTCTTATTACTTACACTCACGAGCAATTAAAAAGTTCCAGAGAAAAGCACCAAATTGCTCCTAAACAGAAAAAGCTAGCCTAATGACGCCATCTGTAATATTGAAATCTGAATATTACTTACTACTTATAAACGTAAATATTGAATTAAATGTTTTAAAAATTTGATTATTCGGTGTCGGTACTTTGTAAGTGGAACTTTTTCCTCGCGAGTGTACATACTAGGAAGTGCTTAGGGGTAAGTACTAGAAGTAGGTATAATTAAGTGTATATTTAGAATTTCAAACGAGTGTTTTATTTAGTGGCATCGTTCCAGTGGTGTTGCGGAAATTCTATTACCTCCTCGCTGGGAAGATATTTAATTTAACTTGTTGAACAAGGAACTTCCTACTCCACGGCAAGAAGAGACAAAAGTTTTGCGTCTCTCACCCGCATCGCACAACCTCTGGGGGTCCTTCTCTAAAGCTGCGTACAGACCGGCCAAACGAACGCCAACGAACGGGTTTCGTTGACCTTCGTTGCTGCAATCTACCTTGTATTATGTATGATAAATATCCATCGTTCATCATTCAGCGTTCGTTGGGCCGGTCTGTACGCAGCTTAAATCGATGAACGGACGAACAAGAATCGTCACGGAATCGGTACGCTTAATACAGCGAGATAGTCATGGTTAACCACGCTAACCACGGCTCTATCTCGTTGCACTAAGCGCGCCGATTGCGTGACTTTTGTCACGTCTTGTCTTGTCTTGCGCCCCGTGCTATAATGTATTTTTTCTTACTTTAATTAAGTTCCTAATTTAAAAACTAAGTTATATAATAAAACATAATGACAAATGAAATACTTACAATCATGTTTGATTGATTTCGTAATGAAACCATTTATTTTGGCCGTAGTTTATTTGTTTAAAAGTATTTTAATTAAAAAGACACACAAAGATTGTTTACCTTTTTCGCCAAATAAGAATGAATACAGTATAGGTTTGCTGGAATTCCGTCGATCAGTCTCCACTGCGTGTCTCTGTGCCCTGGTTTTGCTTCCATATTATTCAGAAGATCGTGTTGCTAATGTCGAGTGATTTCAAGCGTTTACCCTTTTCCCTTCTCGTTAACCTGAGATTAAAGTCATTACGAACCGACTTGGGGGACGCGCGGACGTCCTTTTCGATGAAACGGTTTTTTTTTTGCTTTTTGTTACAATTTAATACATAAAATAAGTATTGAGCTCTTTCTATTCTATTCTCTGTGGGGGTGCAAGTACCTGCACCTGGCTCTCTCGAGTGGAACCTTTGTGCATATCCACAAGGTCTAAACTGCCTTCCTAAGCTTGGACCATTTCCCACCACGCTGGTCCACTACGGGTTGGTGGATTCACATATCTAGATGTGCTAGATCTAGATATGCAGGTTTCCTCACGATGTTTTCCTTCACCGTAAGAGCGATGGTATACATTGTACTTAAGTTAAAATAACTCATTGGTACATGTCAGCGCCGGGATTCGAACCCGCATCTCTTGCGTGAGAAGCGGGCGCTTACCCGACTGAGCTACCACCGCTCCCGCACCTATTGAGCTCTTACTTACATAAGTTTTTTTAATATATAAGTAAAAAAAATATTACGATGTGATTTAATCTATAAACATTCAGTGGCCACCTATTATTGGGTATCGGGTGGGCCTGAAACATTATACCTATTTATATCACAAAATAAAATCTCCGTGTGATTTTAAAGGGGCTACTAAAAGGAAAATGTTGAGGACATAAACAAAAATAAGTGGCACTTAAACAAGCCATTATATTTGAGTTTTTATATTGGAGTGGCTTGAGCTTTGATTTTTTGTATTTACCCATACGTTTTAGAGAAAATTTTATAAGTCATCAATAAGTTATAGGTTCCTGTTTCTCATTAAAAAAATCCCTTTGGGGATAACGGGATACGAGTCATTAAATGCAAATAAAATATCTGTGCTAGATATACAAACATTCTACATATGTACTTATGTTCATATCAGTCGAACCGATGTGATTTGGTTCTTACGTAAATTCATGCTGCAATATACATATAGTTTCTAGAAATTCAACATATTTATGCATAAATTGATATCGTACCACGGAATCGTTGTGTTTACCTATGTAGGCAAATTGCATACGGAATAATTATGACAAGGTCGCTACGCAAAGCTCTCCGCAAATAGGGAGTTCGTCCCTCTATAATACCTCTATGGTATAGACTAATCTTACCAAAGCATAGTCAAATGATCTCTCTATTTGTCAGACAAATGAGCGTCTGATTGTGAGCGGCTTCGAGTGACCCTCCCGTAATCCCATTCGTCCCGGCTATCGGGGCGGAATCCCTCTACGGCTGTGTATAATGGGTAAGTACACAAAAGAACTTCAATATTTTGTGAAAATGTACGTACGTAATTTAGTGTGTATGTATAGTTTTTGAAAGTCGAGGTCTATATTGATTAAATATGAACTGCAACAAATCATGAATGAATGACAGTATATTGTTTAAAGGATATCTATACCGCATATACAGGGTGGCCCAAAGAGTGACGTCCAAAGGAAAATGTTTGATTCCTTAGGTCAAGGGGTAGCCAAATCACCCCCATGTATGTTCAGCAATTTTTAGTAGTTTAGGAGTTATGATTTTTTTTCCAAATTTTCTACGAAAATCGACCTCAGTGGATTAATTATGTTTTATTATTTTTTGGATAACTTTTTTAAAGCATTTTTTATTTTTGTGTCATCCTCTTAAGTTGTTCTTTTAACCATAAAAGTTTCAGCTTCCTAGCTGTAATGTAAGTTAGTTATTTTTTTATCGAAAGTTCGAATTATATCATCGAGCTAGACTGCTCTCAATTTTCTACTTGAAATTAAAAATTGAAAAAGATATTCTCATGGTCCCTTATTAATTTTAAAAACTCCGCAAGGTTCCAAAATAACATTAAAATAAAAATAAACTATTGCTTAATGGGGTATTATTTGCAGAAAACAGCCTTCAAAGGTACTTGGGTGGAAATTACCTAATTAGTCAATTGTTTCAGAAAGTGGAAAGATTCCTGTTATGTCATAACTAAGGACTAATTCAGTTAGAAAAAGTATCAAATTAAAGGGAAAATAAAATTATTTACTATTATTTTTTATTTAAGTTACATTTTTGAATGTAAATTCTTAGTAAAATGTTTAAGTCTGAGTTGTAAGATTTATGAGATAATTGTATAATTAATACTAAGTAAATAAACTCAAATAATTATTTTACACATTTACTCACAATAAATTTTCAAAATGGCGACCTTCCACAGCAATAAACAACTTACATCTACGCAAGAAATTTTCTTTAAGTCGCCTATACGCTTCTCTGTTTCATCCAGATGTCACTTTTTGACAGATGTCACATTTTAGAGAAAAGTTACTTTTTTGACATGTTTAACTTTTTGACAGATGTCATATTTTTTACATTTGTCACTTTTTTGACTTAAAGAAAATTTCTTGCGTAGATGTAGGTAGTGTATTGCTGTGGGAGGTCGCCATTTTGAAAATTTATTGTGAGTAAATTTGTAAAAGAATTATTTGAGTTTATTTATTTATTATTAATAATACAATTATCTCATAAGTCTAACAACTCAGACATAAACATTTTACTAAGAATTTACATTCAAAAATGTAACTTAAATAAAAAATAATAGTAAATAATTTTATTTTCCCTTTGATTTGATACTTTTTCTAACTGAATTAGTCCTTAGTAATGACATAACAGGAATCTTCAAACTTTCTGAAACAATTGACTAATGAGGTAATTTCCACCCAAGTACCTTTGAACGCTGTTTTCTGCAAATAATACCCCATTAAGCAATAGTTTATTTTTATTTTAATGTTATTTTGGAACCTTGCGGAGTTTTTAAAATTAATAAGGGACCATGAGAATATCTAGTTCAATTTTTAATTTCAAGTTGAATATTCAGAGCAGTCTAGCTCGATGATATAATTTGAACTTTCGACATAAAAATAACTAACTTACATTACAGCTAGGAAGCTGAAACTTTTATGGTTAAAAGAACAACTTAAGAGGATGTCACAAAAATAAAAAATAATTTAAAAAAGTTATCCAAAAAAATAATAAAACATAATTGATCCACTGAGGTCGATTTTCGTAGAAAATTTGTTAAAAAAATCATAACTGCTAAACTACTAAAAATTGTTGAACATACATGGGGGTGATTTGGCTACCCCTTGACCTAAGGAATCAAACATTTCCCTTTGGACGTCACTCTTTGGGCCACCCTGTATAATATAGTTTATGATTTATGATATATGAGAACCACAAGTTTATAAATCGCTCAACTGTGCTAAATGTCGGTTGTACCTACTGAAACACACACAATTAATATCACCAATATCAAGGGCTATCTCAGAGATAGCAATTAATTGTAAGTACTTAGTACATGAGGAGATAACTCAAGATAGTTTCCGTATCCGGACTTAGCTTTATCTGTGACGGAAACAAATGGACTGGGTCCACCATTCTCATGTCCTCCCGGGCAGATCTAGCTTAGCTCTAGCCCAGGCTCATGTTGCCAGGCAGCTAAACATTGAGCTAGATTGCCAACCTTAGGTATCTTAGGACTCTTACACATAAACATATTTAGGAAAAACTTAACCACAGAATAAGTTATACTTATGTCTAATGATTTCTTGAAAAATTTAATGTTTGAAGATTTTCACAAGATGCACATAGCATTGTAACTATTGTAAGCTTCTGTTTCAGAAAATCGTTGTATGTAGCACACACCAAAATGGTGGTATTATAATACAGTATAGTCATAGAAGTGATAAAAGTACAAAAGTTGTGTCACTATCTTTCAGGTGTGAACTTTAACCTGGGACACTCTGTATGTCTATGCTATGGTAAATCACATAACATTCATTCGTTAAAAGAAAAACGGAAGAATATTTCCCTTTTCATCAGCAACAATACTTTATTTCCGTCATATTATTTCAGTTAGCCCCCTATCCAAGCTTACTCAACCACAGCTTAGCTCAAAGAGACCCGCATACATTTACATGTGGAGCCGAGGTCTCTGTTCCACGACCGCCGAACTATTTCAATATACGACAGAGCCAGCGCCGGATTTCGACCTCCTTTGACGAATTCGACATATCCACTCTACACATCGGAGTGGCTTCTCGGTGACAAGTCTGTGATTTAATGTAGCCGCTACGCCGCAACGACGACGTGGCGGCAAGACACATACATCATCAATTCATCACACACGGAGTAAGCGACCATGCAGCCGGTCATAACTGCTTCCACTTCACAAGATGCGTCGTGATGAGATCCTGATGAGCTGATAATCACTCGTGTTTGCTCCGCGTAATTGTGTATAGTTGTTATTTGTCTTTAATATGTATCTTTCTTTGTGTTTCAGCTGCCGGAGCTAGTAAGGGGGAGGTCGGCCTATAGTTTGTGTCAACCAATCAAAGTTTTGGTATCAACAAGAAAATGAGTTAAACTTTTTATAGGTCAACAATTTGTAGGTACTTATCTACTTGTGATAGCAGAATGAACGCTCTGACTTCCGAACCGAACCGAAATGCATTCAGTGCTGGCAATGTTCGTTATTGCTGCGCTTTACATTCAACCAGTTACTAGCAGTCATTAAAAGCTTTGTATTTGAATGCTTTGAGAGCAATTTGAGAGCTGGAATAATAGTGTTGTTAGGTTTTCTACGAGCGGAAATGCGGTAATGCAATCAGATTTCAATTGCGGCTGATTTTGGTTGTGTGGATCGCGCAGTGATGTTCGTTGCACCGTAAGACCAGATTAATTGGATAACATACGCGGTTTACGACCACAAAATCAATTAATGAAAGTTTTGAATTGGAGGGATTGGTTTTATACGCCTACCCTGGCCTACCACTACCGGATTAGAGCTGAATTAAAATTTGAAAGTTATGTATATTTCGGCACTATTCTTTTTCCAGCACTCTTTATACTCTCTAGCATTATGTCACTTCTCAGACGATGCCATTCGATGCAATATGTAGTGCGCGAGCGAGGCTTCAGCTGCTCTTCATTAAATAACCACAGCTATGGTTACCTATAGCGTGTGGGTTTAAACTCTGACTAAAATTCACAACATCAGAATAAAAATTAATGTTTGAAGGAGCCTCGAACTATAACTATTGTGCCTTCAGAAAGGAAAAGAATGTTTATGTTATTTATTGGACGTAGATTTTCTCTGTATCATTACCATTTCGACATATTTCGATAGAGTATTTGAAAGAGGATGTTCATAGGAATTTGTTGCTATAGGACTTCTATAGGATAATGTACGTAACGTATTTATAAGTATATTTTTTGCTGCAGCTTATTATTTTCAGAGCTAGTGCGATAATGAGAGTTGGCCAGTATGTTGGGAATACTGACCGGGCAACGAGAATGTCACTGATAAACTTGCCGGTGTGGCGCGTGCATGGAAATAATAAGTACTTAATGTAAGTACTTATTACTTCCATGGGCGCGTGCGAGCCTTCTTCCGAGATGACAACCGCTGGTTGGGGCGGCCATTTTCTTCATTCAAATACGTTTCAAAAACGTAGCGCTGACCTACCTACAATCTCTACACTACACACATCGGAATGTGACCTGTATGCAACCGTAACTGGTACTACCTCTACCCAAGAAACCTTAAGGTTTGCAGCTAAATAATAGTATTTTATAATATTTCCCAGTAGCGATGGCGACTAGAAATAACTTGGATGAAGTAAACTCATCTCATCAATAATGTAGGAGCAGCAAGCAGCCCGGGCCCGTCCGTGTTTTTCAATGAGCTATTTTTGCTTCCATCGAGTTTTTAACAGGTACTGGCCATTTTTTATAATCTCCTTTCACACTTCATTCTGCTTTCATGTGTCACCGACGTCAAACTGATGCCAAAAATGTAAAATGTTTTACAAGAGATGTTTGTTTTGTTAATTAACCTTTTACTATTACTAATTTACGAAGTAGATACGAATATAAGAGTTTTAGATAGTGGTGTTTTCAATTTCGACAAGGACGCTGTCGCCCTTCAGTTCTATGTGGACCTGGAGAACGAGAACAGAACTCACGAGTGTGACGTGTCCTCGTGGTGCAAGCGATGCTGCCTCGCGGCGCCGGGCGAGGCAGGGGGCGAGGCGGGCGAGGCGGAGGGCGAGGCGTGCGACGCGGTGGACGCCACCGCCACCAGCTACGACGTGATCGCGCCGCGCGCGCGCCGCAGCCTCGCCTTCGCCTACCCCACGGCGCAGCCCTACGACCAGCGCGGCTTCTGTGACTTCATGGTCGACTTCACCTGCGACAGGTACAAGAGGAGCCGGAAGCGCTTCGCCCTCAAAGTGCCCTTCGACACGAAGCTGACGCGCGCCGAGCACCCGGAGCTGAGCGTCGCCGCGTGCGAGTCCGCCGACCAGGACGCGCTGCGCGAGTGCGCGCCCGCCGACTGCGACCTCAAGTACAACGGACTGAAGCCCTTCTACGACGAGGAGAGCAGACGCTGCCGCCGCGCGCCGGAGTGCGTAGGGGAGGGCGCGGGGGACCTACCCGGGGCCGTGTACGTGCCGCGCAGCAACGCGTGCCGCCGCGCCGAGCGCCCGCTGTCGTTCGACGACGTGTACGCTATGAGCCGGCCCGCGGCGCGCTACTGCGAGTGCTGCCACCAGCCGCAGTGCATCTGCAAGAACGCGCGCGTGCGCGTGCTGTCGGACGACGTGAACGAGTTCCTGCGCAAGCTGCAGTGGCTGGCGGACTTCCTGCTGGGCCGCATCAAGTGCAAGGACAAGGGCGCGTGCTGCGGCATGTACCTGCTGTCGGCGGTGAGCGCGGCGGCGGCGGTGTGCATCGGCATGGTGTGCTGCCTGTGCGTGGTGCACACGCTGATCGGCGTGCGGCGCGAGCTGCGCATGAGCGAGCAGAAGGTGGGCAAGTACCGCAAGGTGGTGCGCGCGATGACGTCGGACGTGCGCTGCACGGCGCCGTGCTCGCGCGACGAGCTGGTGGTAGCGTGCTCGCGGGAGACGGACCGGCTGGTGGGGGGGCGCGGGGGGCGCGGGGGGCTGGTGCGGGACGTCATGCGGCGGCAGCTGCCCGAGGTGCGGTCCAGCCTGCTGGCGGCGTGCGAGGCGGCGCGGCGCCCGGGCGGGGGCGGGGGCGGCGGCCTCTCGGACTCCAGCCTCGAGGACCTACACCCGGGGCATCTGGACACCAGCTCCACCACCTCGCTTGACGACGACGAACGCAGGCACCTCATGAAATAGTATGTAAACGTAGGGTTCGTATTATAATATTGTAATGATCACTTTTCGTTTGAGGCAAACTGTTTAATAAATAGGACTCGTTTTTCCATAAAAGGTTGTTTTTTGTTTTGGTTACCGCAGGGAAATTGGTTTTCTCGTGAGTGTCATTTATAATGATAAGGCTGCACACGCCCATAATTTCCTTTCGTATAATTTAGCCGTTACTCGCGACTCTTTGAACTCTGCTATGTGAGCGGGTAATGTCGATCTAGAAACTGATAGGCACATTACATTGTTTATTAGAATAGATTTATTTAGGCTGGGGTAGATATGAACATACATTGACATTAATGCTTAAAAAATAATAAGATAGGAAAATCATGAGCCTTTATGTAGTAAGTACTCTTGAAAATATACCTACATTATTATCAACCATCGCTTTTATGATCCAGTCCAGTGGAATACCTCGGGGAGGAACTCTGACCATTATTATCCCCAACCCCCAACCGATAAAGAGGGGTGGTTTATGGTAATGTGTGTCGGTACCTCTGAAACCGATGGACTATATTGTTTTACGTTTAGCCAATGTTTAGCCACATTTAAAACCACCTCTCTTATTTGATTGTCATGCAATTAAGAAAAAATCAACATTTAGCTTTCTATAACATTTTATATTATTATAACGTTGTTGCGTCAAGCCTCTAAGCAAAAACAAATTTTCAAGGGCACATAATGTATGCCAATTCTAAAACTTAAAGTTCATTATATCTACACAAACTTGTATCTGTCGACGCGACGTCAATGTCGACGCTGATGGCCGATACTTAGAGCTGATACGAAGATTAGAGGCGGCGGCTCACAATTACAAACTGACTGGAACTTCACTAATTGGACGGATATGTCACGATCGAGTAGGGTGGCCAGCGAGTCATGGCATGTCGGCGGGATATAGAATCCCTACGTGATCCCTACAGTGTCTCAATGGAAATGAAAGCTAAATCAGATCAAAGGGTTATAGGTGCACATAGTTCTATTCGGGAGACGCTGATGCAGTTGCTTACTCCCCCACAGATGATATAGAATAGAATAGAAAATAGTCTTGGAGCAAGCACTAATTGTGTCTAAATATAATTATGTAGTATAATATACCCTTCTATTCATAAAACACTTGAAACATTCTCGACTCATCGCATCACCCTCTTCGCTTTTATTATCCTGAACCTTATTATAATGACCTCACTTTAGGCACCGATTCATAATACGACTTGACGGCCCTCTATCTCTTTTCATAACTTTAGAAGTTTTGCCTATTCAATGGATCTTTATGAATACTCGTACAACAGTAAGGTCACCCTACACTCAAGATGGAGCTACTGATTGTGATATACAGTTCAGATCGAGGCATTGTGTAGATACTAGCCGAGTTTCAAAGGTAACGTACTCCTTTATTCATGTGCAGTCAAAGAAAGGTCTTACATAATACCAAGTTATTGGGACGTTTGCTATTATTGAGTTTGTTAACAATCATTAATTTAAATAGAGATGATGTTACAGTCAGTGAGCAACCAAACTAAAATGGCTCTATAAATATGGCTAGCGCCACTATCTATAATATTTGGGCTAACTAACAGCATTTTAACTTAATTCATAAAGCAACTACTTACACTACCAAAACATTAAAACAGTTATAATGCACATCATATTAACTATGAAGCTAGCAGTAAAATTATGAACTTACTACATAAAATTGGGAACAAACGTAGTCTGTAACGGAATAGCCATACGTCGGCTAACATATTCTACCTTTTCCTGAGCTCGCTAATTTGGGAAGTATGAATAATGAATACTGGTGTGAGCCTGCATAATTTAATTACTAGTCATATTTGAAACTTCGCCCGCTGTCTGTTAGTTCAAAGTCCTAACTTTGTTATTTAACACTACAGTAGGTACCTTTAGATTTCGGAAGGGCGTGTATTTCAAATCGGACAGCGGAAATAAAAGATTTTTAGTGCCACTTTAACTATAAAGTTGGTAAGTAAATAGGTATCTACATTATCTAATATTTTGAGTAGTATACTCGTATATTCAACATAGTTATAATATTGATGTGAGGTTTGCTAATTATGTTCACTTGAAACAGTGTACACATCATGGGGAGACACGGATTGAACGAGATCACCACCAGTGGGGATACAGGTGAGACAACTAGTGTACCATTACCACAGAACTGTACAATTCAGCTTACAGTCAATGAAATACTTAGTAGAAGTTAAAAAAATTAAGGTAGATAGTCTTTATGACCGTGGGGCAAGGATTAGCCAGACTTTATTTATATTTTTTATGTTTTCGACTGTAATTCCTTGAATGGGTGACTCACAAGCGAGTTACCCGCTTTTCGTTGTATATTATTGTACTCACATCAAGGTTACGAGCCGTGTTACCGGATTTCAATGAGTAGAATCCACTACTGTAAAAATCTAGAATCTAGATGCGCGGGATTCACAATGTTTTCCTTTATCGTAATAGTACGTGGTTTAATTGTAATTTGTGTTGTAATTTAAAACGAAATAATAATTAATATAATTTAATGATCGTGCAAACTTGGCTATTAATAGGTTTATAAAATACTGTCATGTAAAAGATTCGGCATTGTCATAATTATCTAGTTGGGGCCCAGCAACAACCAAGGCTCACGGAATATAATGTAACCCGTAAATAATATGTATTCTAATTGCGTACCTATTGTTATAAAGGAATAGGCGCTTTTCTATTCCGGTAGACTGTAAACAACTTACCTTTCATACCATAACCAAAACACTTAAGTACTTACCTATCTACTTATTTTAACAAAGAGCCACCCCTATTATCGCAAATGTATTAGAGTTTTATAAATAGCGAGGCGTGGGAGGCTCTCTGATAGGGCTGGCGAGTACAAATTTAATTATGAAGTGTTGTTTGCTCTAGTTAGCAACTGGCGGCGTCCCCGTGGACTATCGTGATTGCTTTTCTTTGTCCATTTATGATTATGACACCCCTGATAGTTGAGCGCTTCTTCTAACTGATTATGTTGTGGGATAAACTTTTATTGGATATAACTTAGAGTTGGGTCGCCAGTTGCGTCCGCGGTTCTCGAGCTGGCATGTAGGGTTAGAAACTTGACTGTACAGGAGATCTGATTACTTTCTGGCAGTGCGATTCGAGCTATATTATGGTCTCGTCTTGGCAACAGTTAAAATGAAATGTTTTCGTGGGATCAACTTCTATACTTCCTCAGTTGTAAAACCACCATCTTAATGACTGTTATCATCATCAGTCTGTAGTAGTCCACTGCTGGACATAGGCCTAACCGAAAACACGCCACTGGATGCGATCTATAACTTTCCGCATCCAATCATCACCAGCCACCTTTCGCAAGTCATCACTCCATCTAGCCGGAGGGCGTCGTACACTACGTTTGCCTAATCATGGTGTCCACTCCAAAAAACGTTTAAGCCATCGGTTATCGATTTTTCGACACATGTCTAATTTTATATCTATACTTACATTTCTTTTACCTAAGGGGAATCACAGAAGAAGTTCAAGCCGATAGCGGAAACCTACCGCAAGTTTACGCTAGCCATGGTGATGGGCATGATGTACCCCAACCCGCGCACCGAGCGGCGCCGGCTCATCTACCTACGTAAGATATACGTCTTTTAGCTCCATCTAGTGACGTAGTTTGGCAATCATCCAGGAACCCAAATGTGCAGGCAGCTGTAGCTTTTTTCTTCATTGTAACTTGTTTATCCTACTATGTACGTCCTGTTGGACGTAGGTCTCTCTCAATGCACGCCACTGGATGTGATCTATAGCTTTCCACATCCAGTCATGCCTGCCTTAACATTTTAAATTCATCTTGTTGAACAAGCGTACATTTTTACAGCCCTCTTTAAGTATAAATTGTTGGTTTTTGTGAAGTATTAAAACAATTAAGATATTTTCTTTCTTTGAATATTTCTTTTCTTCGCTACCGCAGTGATAATCAGCATATCGTTCTGGCCGGTGTACGTGATGTGGTTCTACGACGTGTTCCACTGCCTGCAGCGGCTCGACGTGGACAACCTCACGCGCCAGCTCAGCCTCGGCGTGCCCATCATGTTCTGCCAGTTCAAGGTCAGGAGGCAAAGACGGTCAGGTTATACAGGTCACTCCGTCACTAAGTCGGAAAATACTACTAAGTACTCTGGAAATATTTTTGTCTACAACTTTTCAGGTACTTATCACCTTTTCGTATTTGTTGCTGAGTGATATTGAGCTGGTTTATTGCTAGTGAAGCCCTTTGGCATAAGACCACGAGACCACGAACAGGCAAAGTATGGCATCTAGCTAGAGTTGTCTGGAAGAGGAAAGCCTGACTAAGTGTTGTGGTGGTTCTTTAGAATCACTTTTATCCAGCAGTGGGTAACTGCGGGCTGATTATCATTTACATTCAAGCCACGATATAAATATTTTAGTAAATAGTGTAAGTATTTCAGATGTTCCTGGTGACGATCCTGCGCAAGAAGATGCAGAACCTGATCGAGGAGATCAACGCAGACTACGAGCGCTACAACTGCATGGACGCCGGCTACCAGGTACTGCTCATCATCATCCTTTCTATCATTATCATCCACATAATCCATATTATTTTCATCATCTTCTCTTAAGTGTGCTTTTGGCAGCCAGATTATCTTTCACTAAATTATAAAGAATAAAATCTGGAATAATTGTTAGAACACGTTGCTAAATTAAGAAAACGAGCATGCTACGCAGACACACACATAACGAAAAGATCACACAAAAGAGACATGACACGTCAATATATATTATTACACTTAAAATCTTCCAGGCCATAGTAATGGAGAACCAGAAGTCGCTGCTGAAGCTGGAGAAGGTGTGGACCTACATGGTGCTGGCCACCGTGGCCGCCTTCCCGCTGATGGCGCTCTACCAGACCACGGAACACCACCTCTTCAAGGAGGGACAGAGGTTTGATTATACACTAAGTGCAATCGAAAAGTTCCATCTGCCTTTGACGTTCCAGATGTCGGTGTCGGTTAACTTTTTAATTGCTTTTGCATTGCAGCGGCAGTTTTTAAATTTCTGTATCTGTTAAGTACAGAATCATCACGATAATATGCTTCTTGTCGAAATAAAGCTATACTGCCCGGGTGCAGGATCAGGGGTCAAGCCTGATAACCTCGAGGCATTTAGTTGGCCGGGCGGCAAGTAACTCACCCAGATTATACTTACATTATGCCTTCATACAGAAGAACAAAGCCATACCATCTTCAAATTTAATCCTAAATCTAATGACACTAAATAGTGACCTCAATGATCCGCAGGTTCATGGTACATGACGTGGACGTGCCCTGGCTGAAGGAGCAGCGCTTCGAGAGCCCCTACTTCGAGATCCTGTTCGTGTACATGGTCTACATAGCGCTGGTGTTGGTCCTCTGCTACACGGCTTACGACGGGATGTTCTTCCTGTGCATCTTCCACGCGTGCCTGAAGATGAAGATCATCAGCCACCAGCTGATGGGCGCGCTGAGGGACCATGACGATGTGGAGCAGATGAAGAGGAACATTGCGGTGGTGGTTGAAGATCAGTGCGAGACTTTTAGGTAAGTTGTGTTAAGGTAAGATTAGATTGTAAGACCTTCTTTTCCTTCCTTCTTAAAACTGTAATAATATGTATGCTGTTGGTGTATCTTTAATAAATAAATAAATAAATAAAAAGGTAAGCGCCTATCGGTATTGTACGTCACGGTATTATACCTCAAGACATGAGAGACGCTGAAATAATCACCCTATATAAAGGCAAAGGTGACAGAGGAGACTGCAATAGTTACAGGGGCATCTCATTGCTAAGTATAGCGGGCAAGGCATTTGCAAAGGTTGTACTCAATAGACTGGAAACTTTAGCCGCCAGAATATACCCTGAATCGCAATGTGGATTTAGAGCTGGTCGTTCTACAACCGACATGATTTTCACCCTTCGTCAGTTACAAGAAAAGTGCCGTGAACATCGCACTCCACTATACATGGCATTCGTCGACCTAAACAAGGCGTTCGACACCGTGAGTAGAAAGGGACTTTATGAAGTGCTGTGCAGAGTTGGATGTCCTCCAAAGCTTCTTAAGCTTGTTCGTTCATTTCATGACAATATGAACGGCTCTGTAATGTTCGACGGTGAGAGGTCCACAGCGTTTTGTGTCAACCGTGGGGTTAGACAGGGTTGCGTGCTTGCTCCTACCCTATTCGGGATCTTCCTATCGGCAATACTTCTGACTGCCTTTGAGAATTGTGATGTCGGGGTGCATCTGCATACCAGAACAGACGGGAGATTATTTAACATCGGTCTCCTAAAGTCAAAAAGACTACGCCTAGACTTAATTGCTAGAGAACTGTTATATGCTGATGATGCTGCACTTGTCGCAAACTCAGAAAATGAGCTTCAGGAGCTGTTGACGAGGTTTAGCAAGGCATGTCACTTATTTTCAATGAGTATCAATCCCAAGAAGACTGTGGTCATGGTGCAAAGTGTGGACCGGCCGCCTAAGATCACACTCGACGGCGCTGTCCTTGATGTCGTGGATTACTTCTGCTACCTCGGTTCAATAACCACATCAGCTCTGACAACTGACAAGGAAATAGACTCTCGGATTGGCAAAGCATCGACCTCATTTGGAAAGCTTTATTCTCGCGTATGGAGAAACTCAAAGCTCACCACTCACACCAAAGTCCTTGTATACCAGACTTGCGTCCTAAGTATACTATTGTACGCTTCGGAAACATGGACTACCTATGCTAAACAAGAACGCAAACTTAATGCTTTCCATATGCGTTGCCTAAGATCTATCCTTGGAGTAACGTGGGAGGACAAAGTGACAAATCGGAATGTCCTGGAGAAGACGCGTTGTTGCAGTATAACAGCCATCCTAAAGCAACGTCGTCTCCGCTGGCTCGGTCATGTCCACCGAATGGATTCTGGGAGGTTGCCACGCCAAGTAATGCTGGGACAGATCGCTGATACCAAACGACCAGTGGGAAGACCAGCTCTACGCTTTAAAGACTGCTGCAAGCGTGACATGCATAGTTTCGGATTACAGACAAACAGCTGGGAAACACGCGCCGAAATGAGACCTGAATGGCGCCGCGATATTCAAGCAGGCATGGCGAAGCATGATGAAGACTGGCTTGAAAATCTAAAGCAGAAAAGAATTCGCCGTGCTATGTCTCCTCCGTTGGAATCGCGTTACGTCTGCAACCATTGTGGCTAAAAATGTCGTGCTGCTATTGGACTATACAGAGATCAACGACGGTGCGGCCGTCGTAACCCATAACCCACGAGCGCTGCAACAATCATCTATATAGATGCTGTGGCCAATGATAGATTGTAAGACCTTCTTTTCCTTCCTTCTTAAAACTGTAATAATATGTATGCTGTTGGTGTATCTTTAATAAAAAAATAAAAATTAAAAAAATTAAAAAACCGACTTCAAAAAACCACTAAAATGTAATAAATAATTTAAGGTTTACACAAATTCTACTCGTATGTGACAGTACAAATATACCTAAGCAGGAACTGTTCTTTTTTGATGTTGGTGCGGTGACAAAGTAATCTGAAGAAATATGGCACCAACTTCAAAAAAGAACAGTTCCTGCTTAGGTATATTTGTACTGTCACATACGAGTAGAATTTGTGTAAACCTTAAATTATTTATTACATTTTAGTGGTTTTTTGAAGTCGGTTTTTTAATTTTTTTAATTTTTATTTTATTTTATGGTTTTTAGTTTATTTGCAATAATTTTCAATCAAAAGAAAGGTGCAAATGATATCAAAAAGTCCTACTAATCAATACGAATCATTTAAGCCTAAAGACGAAGTAGTTGCTATATACCGTTGAGGAGTTCCCCTGACTGCCTTCCGTTTCCATCATCAGATCAGCTCAAAGTCACCATCATATTTTTTTGTTATAAGAACTATATTTACGTTCTTAATTTCATGAGAATCGGTTAATATGTGCCCGAAATGGAAATTCATACCCTGTTTTTACCCCTTTACCCACCCTTGGGGGTGAAATAAAATTCTGAAAAAAAAATGGGACCACCTGGGAGCTCAACCCAATACAACAAAAAAAGAATTTTCAAAATCGGTTCATAAACGGCGGAGTAATCGGTGAACATACATAAAAAAAAATATAAAAAAAAAAAAAAAGATCCCGACGAATTGAGAACCTCCTCCTTTTTTTGAAGTCGGTTAATAAATAATTAAATAAAAAGGTAAGCGCCTATCGGTATTGTACGTCGGATCAAAAATCAAACGGATTGTCATGAATTAAATTAAAATTAATTAAAATCATTATTCATTAAAACATTGTACAAAGTATATTTAGCGCCGGGGTCCAGTGCTAAGTCGAGAACTGTATTACAGAGACCCCGTCTCTCCTCTCGGGATAACAAAAATAATCATAAAACAGATAATCATTAAGCTATACTGTCAAAAGTCATAATCTACCACCATTTCACAAAGGCCTCGTCATTAAGGAGGAAAGAAATGGCGAAAGAAAGATAATTCGTTGGCGTATGTGTAATATGTAGGGAGAAAGATGCCATGCCGATGAAGTGGACGCGCTTGTGTAAATTTCTATACAAAGAATACTCGGCTGTCCCATTTTAAAACACAGTAACAGCCATGAGACAAAATGTTCAGGAGAGCCAAAAAACATTTTTGTCCCTTCATTTCAATGCCCTGGTAAAACTATGACAGATATCTGAACAAATGTAAGCTTAAAAGAAGCGGCAGAACCTAGGCTTTACATACAATACTATTTCATTTAAATATAACTAAAATTGTTGCTGTAATGCACAAAAGAAAACACTTACTAGGTTTTATATGGTTTTCTCACCCTAAAACCGCCCTCACTGACCATTTCAAAACCTAGTAAGAGCCATTATTGTGTAATTTAATACAAGTTAAGTATATTGAAATTGCAATAATTGCGTAATAATTTCATTTTTTATATGTTTGGGATCCTTCACATATTATAAATCCAATTTTGCAGCACTTTTACACGACGGCACTATAAGTAATAGCTGAAATACGGGCATATTTTTATGTTTTTTTTTTTGTTTTATGTAAATGAATTAAATAGCCATATTAAGAAGGCTCTAACATGAAAATTATTTATGGCTGCCTTCAATTAGACAATATTTCCTAAATTTCTATCTAAAAATCAGTTTTCTCTTATTTATAACTTGTTTTTTTTTTGGTTTATAGGCAAAATAGGGCTAGTAGAAAGGTTCTGACGAGAAAGGTCTCTATGGCTTTTATAAAGAAGACAAAATTTACTTATGTTCTACTTTTAATTCAACTCTCTAGGTCTCATTGGTGCAAAGATACAGGTTCTGAAATGTCTGATATTTTGTTCGAAAAAAGTGTTAGTAATAATGTATGCCATTTGTGACTTACTAAAATTAACGGACGAAAATTGTCCTTTGCTGACCATTTCAAAACCTAGTAAGCGCCATTGACCATTTTAAAACCTAGTAAGTCATTTTCACTTACTGTGTTTTAAAATGGTTGGTGGCTCTTACTATGTTTTGAAATGGTTTTCGTGGCATTTTTGATTTCGCAGGGTGGAGTTACTAGGTTTTTAGAAATTTTATTTTCGTTTCTAAGCGGTTTTTTGATATTCTGACAATGCAGTTTTGTGCGGAATCGCCTAAAATAATATATAAATCAAAAACCCGTTTTTTTTCAAAGTTGGCGGTTACTGTGTTTTGAAATGGGACAGCCGTACTGAATGCGATGCGTCCGTTGCGAACGATGCCGAAAGGTATTCACTTACCTCTAAAAAAACGAAACTTGCACAATAAATACAATGATAATAATCATTGCTTTCAGATTTGTGGACCGAATAAGGGAAGAGTATGAATTTTGGTTAGTCCAGGTATTTGGCCTGACCGGGATCCAGATATGTATGAATATGTACCAGATCATCACTTCAGATGTAAGTTCAACATTTTCAGTTCAAGTTTCAACAACAGTAGTTTAATACCTACTTCAAAATAAATTATATTGTGTTTTCAGGGCTCCGACATAGATCCAAGATACATAATTTTCTTTGTGGCAGCTATTCTACACATCTACGTTCCCTGTTTCCTGGTATCTAAATTATCTGCAACAGTAAGTCACCTCATCTGTATTTAAAAAGGCTGTTATGTAACTCTGAGAATCAAACCATTTTCACTATAAAATACCGCTAACAATTTGCAATACCTAGGCTGTAAATTCAAACACCAGCTACTATCGTACCATCGACACATTAGCAATTAACAATCCATATTATTATACCATGCGTAACACCCGAGTGCGCGTTGTGCTATGATAAGCAGTGTCGCCCGCTTGTCAACATCTGTCAGGTCCATACAAGACAAGCGAGCAACCCTGTCTATTGCTAATGCTCGGTGGTGGTACCCCCCAGGCGGCGGAAGTGTCCAACAGCGCGTACTGCGCGGGCTGGGAGCAGCTGGCGGACAGCGGCGTGCGGCGCAGCATCGCCATCATGATTGCGCGCGCGCAGATCCCGGTGCAGGTGCAGGCGCTCAACATGGTCACGTTTAATATGGAGCTGTTTGTGTCCGTAAGTAACAGTGTTGAGCGTGCAGCGTTGAAAAAAACGTACAGACGAATTGAGAACCTCCTTTTTCCGAAATCGTTTAAAAAGGGTACAGATCCATTGCCCTCAGACCTACTTATAATAACAATATTTTATTTGTGTTGGTACTGTTGGTAGGCATCTATTCATAAGTCATCAAGTAATTCATTTTAATGGGAGTAATTTATATTTTAACCTAGATCTGGACAGTAAATGAATATGTGAATGGAAATTTCTACTGCTACTTTTTTCTTAACTTACGTAACTTACTAACGTTACTTTTCCGGCTATGGACTTCAGAGCTCCAAAGACTCATGTCTTAGATTAACAATATACGAACATTGTTAATCTAGGAGTCAAGGTCAAGGAGCTTCCCCGTTCAACCACTACAGCTATCATAATAAGTGTATTTTATTTCAGGTGATGCAGACTTCGTACTCGGTGTTCACGTTGCTACGATCGTAAACCACGCGTTATGAGACCTCAATAGATAGTGTACAGGGAGGTGTTTTTTCAGTGATACATCCAATGTATAAAAACTACGTAACAATGTCCACTAGAATACAAAAAATCACGTTTAGTAAAAATTCTCTCGTAAAATACAGGTAGCGTAATTATTACGTCACGTCAACATTAGTTCGATATGGTTTCTGCGCAGTGGCAATTTACGGGGCAGCATCTCGAGTACATTGATTAGATCATTACTTTAGTTTATTAGCTGTATGGATTAGACCCGATCAATGACAAAACTTTATTTCTTTATTCCTTCGTCATTGATTTTGGATTAGACCAGATCATCGACAAAACTCTACCGTGTATTGAGTCTATGGTTATTATGTGTCCCACTTCCGTCACGTTTGCCTTGTCTATGTCTAGGTCGCACGCTCGTGTCAAGCACGAACTTAACTTTACTATCGGCACATGTCGTGAGAACTTCCAGAAGTATCCACTTCTGGCCAATGATCGCTTCTGTAACTGTGGTAAGTACCTACTTATTGTAACTTTGTCATATCTTTTGCAATAAACTACCGTTATTTACTTAAGAATAATACTTTTATTTGTGGTCTTTCGAAATCACATAGAGAGTTGAAACCCTTTATTTGGCTATAAGAGGATCCACTTTTTACGTAACTGGGTAGATATATCTGTAGATAAAAATATTAATGATTGTTGACGAAAACCACGTGACGTAAAATAATCTGCGAAACACCTTCAATCTGTTGGTCTCAGCGCGCATCTTTGTCTGATTTCCCGGCAAATAAGCAAGGGGATATATTGCTAAAAGTCATTACCACATCATTTTTCCAAAAAATATGTATGTACATTGTACAGTAATCAAGGCGAGATGTAGTCCACATATAGTTATTAAAACCAGGAATTTCAATTTTAACTCACACCAAATATGAGTCCAGAACTTTCTTACAATATGCAAAAGAGATGCAAAGCAACTGTCGACACAGTTGTTCCTTTGACTAATTTAATCTGCATACGATATTGAGCCCTAACTTATGCGGGAGAAGATTCAAAAGCTAAGTTTTGAGTAATAAAGTTTTATTGCAAGTGGGTGGTTCATGCATAGCGGTGGATCATATGGAGGACGAGTGTGCGGCCTACTCGACACGTTTTAAAGTTAATAAATATTTATGTATATATGAGTTAAATGAATGCTAAGTGAGCCGAAAGAATAGAAAAAATAATTTGTAATAACATTTTGGAACGTGAATTGAGAAACAGCTGTGCATTGTTTTTGGATAACTTTCAAAAGACTAAATAGCACCTACATACGTAGCTTAGCTCTTGGTTGATTGGACTTTGTACTAATCTCTTCACTATTCAGAAAATTATGTAAAGAATGTGTTGAATTGCGCAGAATCCTTGTGAATAACCACTCGTAGGTACCTACAGTGGTTGAGGCTAACTATGTATGTTTCAACGCAACCAGCCTTCTGTATGACGAAGCAGCCTTGAACTTTTACTTTGAATCAGTACCTAACTGTAAGTATAAAAAATACATTGTTGTAAAAACAACATAATAATTACTCGTGGGTTCAAAAAATATGTAGAGTATATCGGAAGTCTGATTTTTTTTTATCGAATGGCGATTTTGTTACCTGCTCACTCATGCTCACTGAATAATGGGCACATTCTGCATCCATTGATTTTTTATAGTTTATTAAAAATAGTTTTTAGCTTTACTGTAACATCACAAAAAATATCAGGCAATTTGCCTTTTCCTTGAATTTAGCCTTAGAACTTTTAGCTGGACGATTTGACGAAATATAGATTGCGGAATAAATAAATGTACTCGTATACCTAAATTCAATCGTCACTCTATCCCTGGCTTGAACCGACTATGTATTTACCTTTACAAATCGTTCAAAATGGTGCCAATTACACGATTACATATTCAAATGCCCCTTTGACGGTAATTAAAAGCTGGAAAGGCAGCCTTCATGGCAGCCTGCGCGACACGCGAGGGCTATCTAGATGAAATTATACAGGGCACTCACGAAAAGTGTTGTGAAAAACAATGTTGAAAACATTTTGCTGATTTTCACCTATGAACGGAAAAGAGAGGTGTTATAAGTTTAACTTGACTGTGTATCTGTGTGTGTGTATAATAATAATATGTAGGGACATATCAGACACGGCCATCCAACCCCAAGCTAAGCAGAGCCTGTATTATGGGTATCGGATAGCTGATATATCTACACAAATACATAGATAGATACATTTTAAATATCTGTATGTGTGTAGTGTAGTTCACAAACGGCTGAACAGATTTTCGTTTTGTTTTCAGGGTCGTAGGTGATGTTACCCCGAGTGGTCTTAGTCAAGTTTGAATTGAAAATCGGTTCGTTTGTTCAAAAGTTATGCGACTTTTAGTGTTGAAAGTCGGGGGTTTTTAACGTCGGTTAGTTTGTTTATGTTGACAGTGTTATAAAGTTTGGTTTCATAATCAGTACCTATAGCCATGCACAGACGAGTGTAAAAGCCCACTGTGTCCTTGGAGCTTGTCATCGACTAACTGTATTTTTCACCTGTATTCTTTGGCGAGCTTCGTTATCATTACAAAAAGTTTATTCCAAAGTTTTTCCTAATGTATTTTCATCTAAGTAATTAATTACTTTCCCTTAGGTACACAGAATGTCTTTGAAAGACGATCTTTCTTCGTAGTCGTGGTAAGTTATAAAAGTTAAGATGAAATAAGATAAAATATTAATGCATTAAAAGAAATACTAAGGCCCTGTTTCACAATGTCTGGTTAACTACTTGTCAGATAAAGTACAGGGTGTTGCAAAATTGGTATACTAAGCTGAAACCCACATGTGCAACATGGTATATCTAAGCCCGAAACTGAAATCAGAATTTGGAAATTCGCGAAAAAAAAAACCATAGTAAAAAGTCATGTGACCAACAAAATTTCTATGGAAAATAATATTTTTTTTTCGCGAATTTTCAAATTCTGATTTCAGTTTCGATATACCATGATGCACATGTAGGTTTCGGCTTCGTATACCCTTTTTGCAACACCCTGTATATGCTGTCACTCTCTGATATTATTTTTTTGACAGCAAGTATTTAATCGTACAGGTAGCCACTATCCAGACTTTGTGAAACAGGGCCTTAAGGTATGCTATACATGAATGCTGGACGTTTTCAAGGTTACATACCTTGAAAACGTGGCAAACTTACTGTAAGATATTCAATTCCGTAGCTTCGTAGCACGGCGTAGCATACCCCACTGCAGACAAAGCGTTCCCGTAGCACTCGTAGCAGCTCGTAGCTAAGTGGGTGCTAATTAGTTTGAAGGCAGGTTTCTGGTGCAATTTATTATAAACATTCATGAAACTTTAGGTTTACATTTAGGTCTAAACATTTTTTCAGTTTTTACACTGAATTCTCGTGTAAGGCTTCTTTACAGACGAAATTCCTCTCTGTGGATAAAATATACACTTTTTCAAGTGTAATGTAATAATGTAATTGCCAAGTCAAAAGTTGTTCAGCAGTTAACATCCCGCTAACTTTAAACGCCGTCTGAATATTTAATCATGATTAAAGCTACTTTAGTTAGCAAAGGATTATGGGGCACGGTTTTCGTTAGACAATTTAAATGAAACCATTGATTAAATAAAATATATTTTTTCATTTAACGTATATTTTTTCATATGGCACCGACACGATAAGAAAAACCAGCGGAGCAATCACAGGCCGAATGGATATTTTTTTAACAAATTGTTGATTTTAGATCTATGTTGCTGCTTAAAAAAATGCGATAAGCCATAATACGATAAGCTATAATAATACTCGTAATTAGCTGGATCTGAAATCATTTTGAATACCTGTGTGTAGGTAACTGGCTATTTTTTATTCTAGCTATAACATGGCGTTGAGTGTAACAGCTCCCGGTTAAGCTTCGCCATATTTATGCAGCCTCGTTTCCGCACTTAAACACAATTTCTGGGCGTGACAACATGTTTTAAAATTTTCAGACGCAGTTTCATTTTGTTAAACTAGCTTGGTTTTATAGCACTACAAACTACTACAGAGGTTCTAAAATAGAAATAAACATGTTGGAATACATAAGCCATTGTAGGCTTTATGATTTTCGAAAAAGAGTTCGTTTTGATTCCGTTTGAAATGTGTCTAGATCAAGAGTATTTTTTTATGGACTGCAATAAAGTATACACAAATGTTTGCTTTGCTCGGCACACCCAGACGAGTCGGCCACTGCAGAGACCGCTAGCAACGACTGCGCCACCTCAAGAATACTTTAAGCTATAAAAGGCGAAGTGGCGATGTCTTTGAAAGCTCTAAGCTATTACTTCGCCGCGTTTAGAGCTAGCTTTATGTCTTCGTTAATGAGTTTCCGTCTAGACGAGATCGAACAGCGGGGTTACTCTACCTTTGTAAACAAACGATCGAGAGCTATCATGCTATCGGTACGTTTAGTGCCAATTTTCCATAGTCGGTTATCTAACCGACCAGGGATTGGTTATTAATTATACGTCATCTCCATATAAAATTATTGACAGATGTGTCAAAAGTCAACCACTAATACCTGGTTATGCTCTAACCGACTATGAAGAAATTGGCACTTAATGCAACGAGATTGAGACGTGGTTAGTGTAGCAACGCTCCAAAACTTCGTTTTTCGTAAGCAAGAGTGGCCCTCCTTGCTTTTAAAATAAATGATTATTATTCTAAAATAGCGTCTGCCTGTACTGGACGTTTTGTAATAAATACAAAGACGATAAGCTAACGATAATAACTCAGCAAAGTATATCAATTTATTCGAAGGTAGCCTTCCCAAGTCAGATGTGCCTTATTATGTATACCAAAACGTCCAGTACCACTACAATGAGCAGTCACTGACTGATGTTAGTCTGACTGATTATAATACAGGATGCCTCGCACCCCATGCAAAGCAAGTAAGTAAATAAAAACTGAAAATTATTATAAGTTTTAAAAACACAAATTGATCGCAAGTAGGTAGTTGTAAACTACCTATAAATATAAATCGTACAGCCGAATGCCGAAGAACAATGGCATCTGCATATTACGATGGCTCACTAGGGCGGGACACGGCGTGGGCGGGCGGGCCGTTACTCACGACCTTCTGGCTCCACACACGCCCAAACGGAATATATGCATAGTTAGGCTCTAGAAGATTCCATTAAGTTAACTGTTCATGGCAGGTTTGAAGCCCCTAATAATTATCTAGAGTTGCTTTCTGATAGACATAATTATTTTGACAGGTTTCCAGATACTTCATACAAGAACTTAAGCTGATTCTTAGTAGACAAAAGGCTTTTGTTTTTTTGTGTAATTGTATTTTAATATATAAATGTATTTTCTTTCTTTCTTTCAAAAAAACCGCCCGTTAGGTACTTAGCAGGGCGCGTAGTGAGCCCAAAACTAGTATACTGTGATACATGCTAAAGCCGTTTAAAATTGATTTTGCAAATCTAGATGATATAAGATCTAAATAAACATTTACTCGCTAAATACACTCAATTCGAACCGATTTCAGAGACATTAGAATAGAGCCGGCTGCAATAACACTCACATCATTATTATGTAAACCTACCCGACTTGTCACTTTGATTCCCTCTCTCTATCCCCCTACTTAGTCCTTCACCATCACACTGTGCCAACCGAAAGGAGTCTTTATCTCAACGCTATAGCGACTAGTGAAAGCAGAACAAGTAAAGTCTAGGGGACACGTGGTCGAGTAGTGAATAGACAGTGTTTTGTGGACGCCAGTGAAAGACTCGTATAATGGGGCTGTCTACATGATTTATGAAGCACGCGCCCTCGAGGTATGCAGTGTCTACGGTGAACTAGTCCCATAGAGAGACATGGCGGAATGTCATCACTGATTGAACACCATAGGCTGCTTAGCGAAATAATAATATTACTGTAGAATTAGGATACTCACATAGAATAAGAACATTGTTACTAACACATTGGGCCTAAGTTGTCTATTTAAATAAATAAATTATTATTATTATATATTACTAGCTGTTCCCGCGAGCATTTTAAAGCCACATCGTCAAGAACAGTTGAATCGTTCAAAAGAGATCCACTTTACCAGGGATTATAATATGTATTGTATGAACAGACAGAGAAATAGACACTTGAAATACACACGTATAGTTTAATTAGGTTAGGTACCTACACTATTTTCGGATTTAAAAATACTTACTTCATCCATTTTATCTACATATTAAAGCCATAGAACAACGCTGACTTGAGTGTAATTAAAGCTATGAGGCTATAGAATTCGCAACATTGAAAGTTACAAGTAGGCACCTTTCAATAATTACACCTTAATTAGGTAAGTTAATAAAATCAACACGGGATAAAAAGTTTTGAATTTCCCCATTTACTCCTCGCTCACTAGCGATTAGTCTACGAAAATGATTAATTACCTCCTGAAATAATATTATGGAGCTTTTTAGCTAAGAAGTTAACGAAGCTTGAATATAATGGACGACAGTGTTTTAGCAAAAAGTTTTCGGGAAACATTTCAGTAATTCATGAGCAGGTTTTTGCTCACAACAGCCTGTAAACTCTCTAATAGCACTTAACACTTCCCTACGCAGGAAATTCCCCCACGTGTGAAAATGACACTGAAAACACTAAATTTTAAATTGGCCGCGCTCCCGAATACGTTACTTTCAGATTATTCGACATATTTTGGTCTGAATGCCTGTATAAAAATCTACCTACTTACTTCATGGAATTACCTAAGTACATGAAAGTAACCTTGGGAGAGGCCTACGTCCAGCAGTGGACTGCTATAGGCTGATGATGATGATGATGATGAAAGTAACCTAAATCAGCCAATTGCTTTGACTGAATGTATAAAAGAGTTTACTTTAATGACTTATATCCTGGGGACATAATAAATATCTAAAAAATACAGGAACCACAGATAAGCAATATAAAATTCATATTATTCATTAAGGAAGTCTTTTCTAAGTAACGTAATAAATTGCAATGGGACGGAAAGAGCCCTTTTGACTCGAAACCCGCCGGTTTTGAATGTACCTACCATTTCATGCAGGTTCTCATTACTTAGGTAAGTATCTCTGAATAGCACGTGTCTCAGAAACCACTTGGCTCATTGCTCAAAATATTAAACATCGCCGAGGGAAAATATGTCTACCTTTAGATGCCATTACAGTAATGAGGAAACCGTATTACGGGAGTCCTTTGACTTTCACCAGATAGAAACGAATTACTTGACTTGACGAAAAGATGATTTGCTAAGGTTCGCTGTAAGTTCATACTTCCGAGAGCAAATATCATATATGGTACTGTAATGGAATATAAATTATTTATGTATATTGTATAAGTACCTCTAAGTATGATGGGGGCACGAAGTGATAACTGGTCGAACTGGCTCTTTATTAATTAATTCTTAAACCGATGTGTGCACTCTAGTCGGTTATTAGAAGAAAATCCAACTAAAATTTGTATTTGCTTGGAATTTTGAATTCTTAAAAATGTTTGTGTACCTATTATAGGATAAAAATAAAATACAAAGTTGCAATGACTAAAAACGCACATGACGGCACAAACATAATATAGATACTACTGGTTTCATCGATTTACTAGCCCAGATTTAAATTTCCATTTCAGATTCAGCACAGATTACCAGCTATGCAATTCAGTAAAATTTTCCTGAATTGCTAAAATGAGAGGAGAATTTTTTCACATATAACATTATACTTTTAGCTCACATATAAATATATTATGTATGTGTTAATTTCTTCACATTTAACTTATAAGTACGTAACCTACACTTTGAAATAACGCTTACCTAGTGTGTAGGAGGGTGTGTAGGTATTTTTCCCAGAAATACGAAATGAATCAACTTCATAAAATTATGTGATAAACCTTAAAGCTCGGGGGAAATCACAGAATTTTCTTCGGACCGTTCGATCATTTAAACTACTTACTTACCGTTGTTTTTGCCGTTTACAATTTCTGTTTCTTCAAGGAGAGTAATAATTATACTACTTTGTTATTAAACATAATACTTACATCACTAAATACTGCGTTATTTTATTAATAAAGTTAGATAAAACCCACGCGTAAGCTTGTCTATAAAAGTTGGTATTTCTTCTATTTCCGCTTTCCTTTGGACAAGTTTCCAAGTTCCAAACACACAACTAATATCAACCAGTACTGCTTAGTGAGTGTTTACACGTGTTTCACATTACGAGGAAGCATTCTAATAATCGGTAAATGAAATATCTGGCAGCCCCGAATATCTGCTCGTCTAATTCTGCAAGTAGCTCCCTTGATCTGTGAGCCGGAGAGGCATAATTCGAACGCATTGACTGATCCAGCAACTTGATTTTGGGGGGATTTTACCCTACACAATTATATTTTGCCTTAAAAAGTTGTTAATATTACATATTTTTACCACTGATTGTTTTAATACTTATCTGGAATTAGGATTCATCATAAAGACACGTTTCAATACGAGTGATATACCTAGTATCATTATAGTAATAATGTTAATATTAATAGTACTCATAATAATTATTATAATTAAGTAGTTACCTAATCATCATTATAGAGCCACCTACTACTCTATCACGATTGTTATCAAGCAGTCACCTACATAAGTTCTAGTATTATACACTAGTATCTAAATGAATAAATCTCATAACTTATCGGCGATAAATTTTGTAAATGTCATTATAATTACTTGGTGGTACACTCGGGTGTACAGTCACATGCAATGTATGCTGGGGTCAGGTTTATCTGCCTCTTACTGTACCACTGGCACCGCAGCGCTTAATGTATGTCAGTATGCTATAATAACTAGATATATATTTGACAGGGGGTCCCAATTTAATTATGTCCCTAGTCCCCGCCCTGAAGCCGGCCCTGCTCTGTCACGAAGCTGCGGCGTGCACTGGCGTGTGGCGGGAACTAGATAATATTGGTTTCAGCTCAAATATTTAGTGCCGACGTAGTTAATTGGCGCCGCATATGTCTAAAATTTCCAACTTACACCTGAAGTTGATAAATTGGTGCAATTATAAAGTAGGTGTAACCTAATTTTATTACAAAAGTTCGTCTGTGATGCCAGAATGTATTAGTTAAATTAGTTTTGAACAGGTGAAACCACTAATTTTTATTTCATAAATATTAAGTTCATGTATATGATCTCTCTCTCTACTACTATACTTACTTACTATTAGTTTAGCGACATAACTAATTATTTACTATGTATATTAGTAGGTATGTGTTTATGTTTACATACTACTTACCCCAAGTGATCGGTAATCGTCGTTGGGTTTAGTACAATACTCCTTTCATTTAGACGATTGCCAACACGTCTTGAAAAGGGTCTTATTTGCACTGGGCACATTACTATTAGAGGTATTATTTTACTTTACGTACCGTCTATGAGAGTCATTAGGCACAACAACTCTACCACGCCTTACGCTACCCTTTATGTAATACAAAAGGAATAAGTAATATGTTTTTCCTTTACAAAGGTGTACAGGTAGTTTGGAAATGAAATTAACTAACTACTTAATACACTTTACAGAAAAAACTTTTTGAAAAAAATAAGTTTTGTTTTTGTAATAGGGCTATGATATCCACTCGCAAGCAATGAAAACGTTCAAGTGACATAGCACCAAATTACTCCTAAACAGAAATCGCTGTCTGCAATATTGAAGTACATTTAACAACGAATAACAAATATTACGAACTAAAAACATAAATATTAAATTCCAAATTAGGGTTATTTGGTGTCAACATTTTGATCGCGAGTGTATTTCATGATTGTTACAGCAGCTACAAAGTCGATATTCGTGTAGAATTTTCCCGATAGAAGCATTATGGCCTTGTGTATTCGAATCACGTCTTTAAACTTTTCAGAAACCAGTAACTAATACTGAAACTCATTACTACGATGATCCGGCAGGAACTTATCTTGATTGGTCGCTTCAGTTACTTACGTACCTTGTTTCATTGAGAGTATTTTGCTTAATTTTGCAGTTGAAATTTATTGGCGACTTTCGCATGAATATACAAGGTTTTTAACTTTAATTAAGTAGTGATATCCATTTAAATCCTCACGTGAGTACCTACAACATTATGTCACATAATATTTGTTGAAACGAAGCTTTTTACTGACGAAAGCTGAAAGAATTTATTAAAACAAGATAAAATCTGTTGAGCGTTGAATTTTATCATAAACTCAGGTCACACTTCATTAACCACAAAAATATTTAATAGAAATTTTATTAAGCACGAGTCACTTTACAGAAAAAAAAACATGAAGTTGGTAACTAGGTATTGGTTTTAAAGAGTGATTAATATTCGTTCGTGATTATTACATAATTTCCGCTCTTCTGAGAAAAGTAATTTTCAAAATGGGCTTACTTTTCAAAATGGAGTTACTAGGTACTAGCACAGTACCTAGTGGTATGTAGAATAAAAAATGTCAGTTAAGATATAATTCACTCTCAGAAATTAGCTAAATCATACACAAAATTGTTACTATGAAGTGAAGTGTTGTGTGAAGGCCCTCTACCTACATCCTAAAGGAGAACGGCAGTGGGCGTACCGCCTTTTTTTTGGAGCGTTTCAGAACCATGTTTTCACCATTTATTAATACAGTGTAGATAAGGTATTTTCAGTAATTACAATATTTTTAGAAGTCGGGGGAAAAGAAAAAATGATAAATGAAGAATATTTAAATCTAAGGATAATGGAACGTAAAAACAAACATATAGAGAACGGAACGTAACAATAGTGGTGCCAGACCTCGGAATATAACCAGCAAATCCGAGCAAAAAAGTAATCGAATAGAAATATCGATACATTCTTAAATACAAAAGATATTTTATTTATCAATAAATTACATATTCTGGTACTATTTGTGCCAAAACTAGTACATTTGGTTTATAAAATATGATTATATTTAAGTCTTGAAGACTTTTATCCATAGTAAACCATTTTCTTTTTCTCTTTATTCGATTCACTATAATCGATATTTTTTGAATATTTAAATCTAGTAACACTGAATCTTGCTTGTCAATCTTGTCATAGTAGTTGTTATTTCATTTTCCATTACCTAACCTAATTATTTAATATTTTGAATACCGCTGAAACTGCTGAAGATATAGAACAAATGTGACAAAGGGGAGAACCAGACCCGGTTCCTGTTCCACCTCCCCGGCAGGCTCCCGTCCCACTTCTTCATCAGGAACCTGCAGAAGCAGCAGAACAAGAACACGCAAAATTATTCTGACAATATTTTCTTTGAACCATAGGATGATAAATACCTAAGTCAAATATGAGAAGAGCAACTGCGTTCTGCAGTTCGAATCCCGGCGCTGACATGTACCAATGTGTTCTTTGAATTTAATTAAAATGTATACCATCACACTTACAGTGAAGGAAACCTGCATACATATCTAGATTTAGCACATCTAGAGAGCCAGGTGCAGGTACTTACACCCCAACAGAGAATAGAATAGAGTAGGTAATAGGAACATAAAATTCCTAAAGTTGATTCCAGGCAAATTATGTTATGTAAATAAAACAATGATCTTTTAAACAGTATATTTTATTTCATTACATTACTCGCCAAATGCATACCCATATAGTAGAACCTTTACATATAGCATTTCGAAATGGCATAGCAGATCCCTGTTGCGGAATGGCAATTTAAAACTTCAGAAGTTGGATAAGTATAACATTATTCCATGATGAAAGTAGTAGCCTGATCTAGTCGATAATATTAATAAAATCATTTTATTTATTATGTACGTTGCACGTCCCGTATTTATTTAAACGTAAACATACAACTTGATATACCTAACATAATAATATTATTATCAAATTATTATTCACGTTGTTCGTCTTATGTTGTTCAAGTGTTGACATGGTGTTGACGTTTAGTTGTTGACATGACACATTTTTTTATCATTTCAATTTTTCTGCTCTGGTTTTGTCAATTTTTATCATTATACTGAGATCCAACCTAGACATTTATGACGTAAATCACAGAGTACTTGGCATAAACATGGCATAAACATTACTTCACTTGACGTTCCATTCTTCCTGTATGAATGTTTACGTTCCATTGCGACTACATTTTAAAGATTCTTTTTTTCCGTTTTTCTCTTTTCTCCCAGCTTCTAAAAATCTAGTTATTTATTTATTTGTGTACCTATACAGTGACTCTCTAAACATGGTACTTTCATTACGGAACCCGTCATTTTCATAGGGGTACCAAACTTCCTTAGAACTCTGCCATTGTCCTTTTCGTACTCACTCATTTTTTATGACAATAATAACACGACCTTTGTGTACCAAACTAAAACCTAGGACGAAAATAAAAGAACTGACGTTCAAATTATTTACAAACTTAACATTAGGTTATCTGGATTTATTAAATATGTACCTACATTAATTTGTACTTTAAAATGTATCCATTGTGCTGAATAAAGGAGCTGTCAGATTTTACAGATATAAATTCACTCAAGGTTAGGGTTTACTGGTAATCCCATTGGAAGTTAACACTTGATTTATGTGCTACACGCAGCCCGTGAAATATTGCTGAAGCGGAGACCTCTGTCGGCTACGTTACGTATACCGCCAGCTCCGTACGTAGTTTCAGTATCTAAACAAACGATCTTTGTTGAAGAACCCTTTTTGATTATTTTGATAGCTATCTACAACCTACATAAATTTAGGTAAGTACTAAAGGTCAAACGCAGGATCTTAAAATAATTGAACGAACAGCTTATCTAACGCTTAAACTACTTACTACACCTTTATTTAAAAAAACAATAGGTACTTATAGTACTTACCTAAATATTTCAATGTAAAACAGACGTAAGTAAGTATACCAAAATTATTATTCCCATGAAAATTGGGTAAGTTCCTATGTACTGAACAGAGATTTCGAGTTAAAACATTACGCGCTCAGTTTTCAAAAACCTTTTACGTATTTACCGTACACATAACTTCATAGTACATACCTAAAACTGGTAGCTAATGTAAATAACTTTTCAGTTAAGTAGCTTAAACTCGGAAATGGTAGTTAAAATTCCGCCTACGCTAGTCCTAATTAAATAAGCGAGCTACTTGGCCATGCAATATGATATTCATTAGGTTTGATGTTCATTAGGTACCACTCTAAACCGGCTGGAGTCTTAAAGTAAATATTAAAAATTCAGGTAGGTACCTATACGTGCCTATACGTGCCTATGTGGAAACTGCTGTTTAGATAATTTTTTATGCTTAATGGTCCGTTCAAAGTTCACATTATATTTATCTTTATATTTATCTAGCTCTTATATGAAGATATAGCATATTTAATTTAATAGCATAATCGAATACATCAGCAGAAATCCACGAGCATGCATAGCTCATTCATGATAATAATCATATTTATTATCCATGCTCATTCCATAGCAGGGCTCTCATGCGGTACGTTTAACACAACGACATAATTATACACTTCAAGACATTGACTTTTCGGTAGATAGAGCTATCTACGAGTACGTCAAGACTTCATATGTATCGGTACTGACTATACGTGTAGCATCGAGGTATAGGGAGGTAGTATACCTGCCTATCTTCAACTCCTAATAGTTACCTACATTAAAATACACAATAAAGCTTACATATACTTTTCACAATACCTAGTAGGTATCAATTTATCTATCCTTTTATCCAACACTACATCGACTGTAATACCGAAGTGGAGCCTAAAATACCGTGCAAGTGAAGTTTAAACAGGTGAACTGAATTACATTATGTTCGTTCGAGGCGTGTCGCAGCCAGCTGGATGCTAAGTCTGCAGCTAAATTGCATTTTGGGCTGAGCGAAGTGGAGTTAGGAACGAAATGTAGAACATTACCTTTTCCATTCAGTTCCACATGTTAGGTATCTAAAACTTTGGTACTGAGCACAACTTGGATAATCAAAAATTCAGGTAAACTTATACATTTATTTTACTTATGTGCATAGGAATACTTATGTAATTACCTGTAGGTAAGTAATAAAATTTATCTTGTAGTTACCTAACTACTTACTTTTCAACGATAACTAGTAATAATGTAAACCTAGTATGTATAGTATGATATGTATGTAGAGAGGTTATCATTATCATCCTATAGCAGTTCACTGCTGCACGGCACAACCCATAAGGCCTGGGTCTCCTATTTACTCCGTAGGTCGCGTCAAGTGTCACCGCCGTAGGCCGCGTCACAATGCTCATTATCATGGGCGTACCCAGGTAGGGGCAGGGGGGGGCAGCTGCCCCCCCCTAGAAGATAAAATAAACTTAAATTTTCCGGCCAAGTGGGAATTAAAAACGTGTTATCTACTCTGCGCAAAATGAAGACAAGTGTTGGAAAAACAAAATATATTTTATTTCCAAAAAAAGGGAAGATATCACCGCCACTTTCAAGAAAGATCAATTTACTGAGCTAACCAGTCGGTTTTAGTCATAGAACGGATTCAAATTACCTGCGTTTGTGTGATTTGCATCTAATAAGACAGTAATTGGTATGAGTAGCTTTTCTAGAAAAATAAATATTTCAATAGTTTCCCGGGTTTACCAGGTTTTTTGACAGAGTTGCATGATCGGTCCCGTAAGAACATTGGTTTTGTTACGAAAGAGTTTTTATATAAAATTATTGATAATTTTCTTGACTTTAATTCTAAAATAACTTATTCAATATGTTTACTAAGTATTTTCGAAGGTTTTTTCAAGTTTATATACGATAAATAAAATTAACATTTAAAATAAACGGTAATACTCATAGAAGCAGTTGATGGTATTACCGCCACCCCGTGACGATTTCTACCTGAGCTGCGGCGCTCCGTTAGGTTTGCTTTTTTTTAAAATAAATAAATAAATATGTGGGGACATCTCACACACGGCCATCCGACCCCAAGCTAGGCAGAACCTGTGTTATGGGTGTCGAACAGCTGATATATCTACACAAATACATAGATAGATAGATACTAAATATAAATATCAACACCCAAGACCCGAGTACAAATATCTGTCTTTAAACAAATATCTGCCCCAGCCGGGAATCGAACCCGGGACCATCGGCTCAGTAGTCAGGTCACTAACCACTACGCCATTCGGTCGTCTTTAAACTTTCGATAATTCTTGACTGCCTCGACGTACAGATACCTACGGTTTAGGTATATCATTGTTTAGCTTATTTCAAATAGTTTTTAATTAACACATAAAAATATCATCAAAGGGGGCTATTTTCAAAGTAAATCAAGTAAATGTAGATTTTTTATGTTTTTTTTTGCGTCAAAAAGATTAGATGCTTTTAACTTATTTTATATACCTTTTTAGCAGTTGTGGATATTTTTATTGGATAGAAATGGCTATTTGCGGATAAAATCATTTTATTTCATGTCCGTAAGGCTTTTAATTAAATCTCGAGATATGATTTTTTATGAAAACTAAGTATCTAAAACTTTAAAATGGCCGCTATTTCTGGAATATTTAGATTTGACCCCACACATGGGGGTTTTTTTATCGATGAAATTACTCGTAGAATCCACCCTTAAACCACCATTGGGTCCGAAAAACAACACACTGTATAATCGTATACAAAAATATTATATTTAATGATCAACCAAAACCCTTTCTATTCGATCTTCAAAGTCAAAAAATGGCTTAAAGATGGCGGGAATACCTCTGCATTTACGTTAAAATTAAATATTATACAACATTCGTTATAGTAGGTATAGGATAGCTACGCACTATACATTCTGTGTAAAAAGTATCGGGACTGGGTCAATAAAACACAAAATGTTTGTTATTCATCCAAATTTATTTTATCACCTTCAAAGTATGCTCCTTGTGAAGCGATACACATACGCCAACGGATTATGCAATCATCATAGCATTTTTTAAACGCTGTTTTCAGAGTTGTGTTTAGTACTCGCGGCGATTTTTCCTTACATTTTCCGATTTTGTCTTCTATCGATGGATGCCTCTAAGTGGTAATTTGCGTTTAGGGAAAAAAAGAGCCGTGAGCTGCAGCCATATCTGGTTAATATGGTGGATGCTCGATGGCATTTGTTGAGTGTTTACTCTAAAATTCATTCACAATGATGATCCATGTGAATGAATGCATTATCGTGGTGCAATTCCTTTTATCGATTTTTTTCCCACAAATCTGGCCTTCTTCGTCGAATTTGCTCTATTAAATTCCACATAACCCGCAAATAATATTATTTACTTACGGTTTGACTTTCTGGCAAGAATTCTGAGTACACAACACCATGATAGTCAAAGAAAACAGTCAATTGACTCTGACTAACGATAGAATACAAAAAAAATAATTCGCCGCGAGCACCAAACACAACTGTGGAAACAGCATTTAAAAAAATGTTGTATGATTGGATAATTTGTTGGCGAATGTGAATCGTTTCCTAAGGAGCATACTTTGAAGATGATAAAAAAAAATGGATGAATAACAAACATTTTGTGTTTTATTGAACCAGTCCCATAGAACAACGCGGACTCGGATGTACCCTCTCTCAATGTCCAGTCCCAATACTTTTTACACAGAGTAGTAAGTAAATTTTCATGATTTTTTGTTACAATCGACCGACCATCATCTCGAAATAGGTATGAGCTGCCCCCCCCTAGCTGAAATCCTGGGTACGCCCTTGCTCATTATGTCTACGCGCCAACGTCGGCGTGTGAGGGAGACCGCATCAGTTCATTTCTATATTTGCGCTGCAGGTCGCGTCCAGCGTCGCTCCGTGGGCCGCGTCACGATGCCCACTATAGAAATGTACTGATGCGGTCTCCCTCACACGCCGACGTTGGCGCGTAGATGTAGTGAGCATTTTGACGCGGCCCACGGCGCGACGCTGGACGCGATCTACGGCGCGTAATAGGCATTGACAAAGGAATAAAGAGAGGACATGGCATATCCACGAAAAAAATGCGCCTACCTAAACTTTTGTTTCAATTAAAATGGCGGCTTTTTTCTTGAAAAATGTAAACAAACAAATTGTTTGACAGCTGAAGTACCTTGTGTTTGGATGTCAATCTTGGTCAATCAACATGGCGACCGATCGCAATGTTGTAATTTTAGGCAAAGACAAAACTACTGTTGTCCTTTTTTACGTACGATAACACCAATAAGTTAAAAAGAGACGACGATATATTTTTAAGTACCGATTTTTATGCCAAGTCCTCTTTATTCTTTTGTCAATGAAAAATGTAAACAAACAAATTGTTTGACGGCTGAAGTACCTTGTGTTTGGATGTCAATCAACATGGCGACCGGTCGCAATGTTGTAATTTTAGGCAAAGACAAAACTACTGTTGTCCTTTTTTACGTAGGATAACACCAATAAGTTAAAAAGAGAGGACGATATATTTTTAAGTACCGATTTTTATGCCAGGTCCACTGTTTATTCCTTTGTCATTGGTAATAGGAGACCCGGGCCTAAGACTTCAGTGGTGCGTAGTTACAGACTCTGTTTTTTTGTTTGGCATTTGTTTCTGTTTTAAATAAGTTAGCGTTGTCTAACGAGAAGATGAAGGTAAAAAACGGAAAATTACCTATCTATGGGTTTGTCGCGAGTTTTGACATTCTGATTTCATTTTTGGGCTTAGATATAACATGCTGCACGTGCACACGTAGGTTTTGGCTTAGTAAACCCTTTTTGCAACAACCTGTACAATACCAAATATAATATATACGACACTGGCAGAAGTTGAAAGATGAAACGTCAAAAACACGTGTGTTTCGCGTTTGACGTTTGGTTTGTGTTGCATTCGTAATCGTATAACATTGTAAACAAAAGCTTTATAATACAAATCTTTCACTTAAAATATAAATAATTTCAATAAACAAAATGCTCCTGAAAAAGCTATACACTCTGGTGTTCCTACGCACCGACACCGCCATATTACTAGGCTTGAAAAAGCGTGGCTTTGGCTGCAACAAGTGGAACGGATTTGGCGGCAAAATTGAGCCGAAAGAAACGGTTATTGAAGCTGCTCTACGTGAGCTGTACGAGGAATGCTGCGTCACCGTCAAACCCGAGAACCTACAGAGCATCGGCCAACTGGAGTTCACCTTCGAAGGTGACCCCATGATGATGGACGTCAGAGTTTACTCCGCGAAGGTATTCGAGGGAACCCCGACTGAGACTGAAGAAATGAACCCTAAATGGTTCCCGTACGACCAGATACCTTTTAAAGACATGTGGCTCGACGATGCCCTCTGGTTTCCATACATGCTCAAGGGCCAGCCTTTCTATGGCAAGTTCCACTACCAGGGGTTTGATAAGATATTGCATTACACTGTTGAGGAGCTGGACTCTATGGAACAGTTTTATTTGAAATATAAATGAGGTGCTTGAACTCTTGCAGGCTTTGAATTTGTCAGGATTACCAAGATGGGATGTTACTATAATTAGTTTTCAACAGTATTCAGTGGCCCACTACAACTAGCAAAGGATGATTAATTATACTGCTTTAGCTAGCTATTCAAATTGTTGCTCATTAGGAAACAATAACATAAGTCTGTGATAAATTTACCTACTTGTTAGTTTAAACTGTAAAATAAAACATTTGTGATAAAAAACATAACTTATTTTATTTTATAATCACTAAGTATTAATTTAAACTTAACCAAGAACCTTATAAATAAATGCTATTCAAGTTTTCTTTATTTACACATACATCATTCATATTAGTATTTACAAAAAATCATTTTCCCTCATTTACTGTTTTAAGGCTGTGATTTTAAGAAAATATTTGGATAAAAATTTAATTATCAGTTGTTTTTAGTATAAATTTAGAATGTTTGATTATAAATACATAAGACTACCATTACAACATACATAAGTACCTAACATTTGCACAATTTAATTGTGCTGTACCTACTTGCATAACCAAGTGATTAACTCAGAGCCAGCTGTAAAATCTTGTGAAAGCTTCATAAAACCAGGCTTTTGAGATACATTAGGTATTAAAGCATTCATCAGTTTAAAAAGCATCAACCAATCATAACTAAAAAATTCACAGAAATATTTCATCTATGCTCTCCATATAACTAAACTAAACAGAAAGAAGATGTCCTACAAAAATATAACTTTAAAAATCAAAGACGAACAAAACGACCATGGAAGAAGGTATTATTAAAACAATGATATACTAGTCTAGCATCAATATTGATATTCTTCATTGATCAAACAAACCTCACTCCACATCATCCACATAACCACAAATCCATGTTGAAAAACAGTGGTGGAAGCTTGGACTTTATTCCAAAAACTGGGCCATAGGGTTGCTCCAATCAAACATAGCACTGGCTAGTTTATGCAACTTTTAACATTGGCATCCATTCATCACTCTTCACTGGGCGCCAGCGAGGCTCGGGCCAGATTCCTGACTAGTGCGAGTCTCAGTAGCTCGGTCTTCTCCTCACTGAGTGAGCGTCCCTTGTGGGCCAGCAGGGCCATGGTGTCGCACGTCTCCTCCGCGGAGAAGATCACTGTGTCCGACTCTAGTAACGGCAGCGTGTCCAAGAGGAGCGTTTCCCAGAAACTGCGAAAGGGGGAAAGTAGTAAATATCAACATTATCGTTTAAGTTTGTAAGTTAGGTTCTGTGGATAAAAGCTTATTAAGGTCAGTGATATATTTGATAAAATATAGTGCAAATAAAACGGATTGTAGGTATTGCAAAAATCAAGTAGTAAGTATAAAATATGAATACTTACTAGTCAGGCGTTATTTTGGATGTCAACAATGAGATCAGCAACTTTCCTGCTGCCTTGAAATCCCTGTTCTTGTACAGTCGGTGGAACTCGCAGTATTTAGCTGAAATAACAAAATAATGTTATTGAACCTCCATGCTATATATTTGACACAGCCACCCCCGCGAGATTACCTGCTCTTTGGGTAGCTCTAATTATCAACACCCTCTAGAGGTGGCTTTAACGATTCTATTCCCGATTGTGTCTGAGCCTGTACACCAATTTATACTAGTATAAAAAACACCTAACTCAAAACACCACAGCACCAAGCAACAACCACCACTAACCCAAGAACACCAGCTGATCGGCGAGCAGCATGTGCGGCCCGATGGTCAGCAGCGCGTCGGCGGCGGGCAGCGTGCCCTCGCGCGTGTACTGCAGCAGCGCGCGCTGCGCCGCCCGCCGCGCCGCGCGCGCGCTGCCCCCGCGCACTGCCCAGGCCAGGGCCGACCCGATGCGATTGCCTGACAGGTGGAAGGCGCTCTTTATTGCGCACACTGTTTGAGCTGGGAAGGGGAATTAAGTGATTATGAAATAGTCTTAATTCGATGTAATTTTTTTGGATTATTTCTGGGGTCTTGATGGACTGGTGATTCAATTAAAATTTAAAGCCTCTGCTTGTGCCATAGAGGAAAAGGAAAGCCAAAAGAATCTCTTCGAGCACATGTTCAACGAAAGGATGAGGGGTTTATTTAGTAATATTATTTCAGTACACAGGGCAATAAACTGACCGGTAGAATTTTAGTCTATGTATTACTGATAATTATGCATTTCTTTTCCAATCCATTACGTCATTGAAACTGTATGTGGTTATTTATGGTGAACTAAAGCCACAATCTAGTAATGAAATCTTTACTTACCAACACCAACAAGTCCATACTTCTTGGCTTCAGTAATGACCCTCATGGCCTTGGCCTCGCTGGGCACCGGGAGCCTCTCCAGCAGCAGCTCGGCCCGCTGCAGGCCCTCGGGGGGACAGCTGGCCAGGTAGGAGAGCCCCACTGTCCACAGAGACTTGTGCTCCATAAGCAGGGAGCCATACTCCAGGATTAAGCTTTCACGGAGGACGTGGGTTACACTGGGGAGTAAAATTTGTGATATTGTTTTATTGAATTCAACTCTATCTAGAATTATTAAGGCTAGTAGTAGTAGTCGCAGCAATGTAGACAGTCTTTTATACATCTACATACTGCTGTAGGATCTAGCTGGTAATACCAATAATGTAACTGGCTAATCTACATGCCAATTTCTTTTCTCTCTAAAGACTAAGACTATAGCACCCAGCTATAGTAGCTATAAAACTATCTACCAAGGCTATCTAAACAATGCATTCAAGTTACAGAACTCTAGTACACAAACTACAAAGAATAGCAAGTATCTCACTTGTTCTGATGGCTGTCCAGTATGTTGAGCTTGCCGCAGTGGAACAGCATGTCGGTGAGGTGCGCCGCGAGCCAGCCGCTGTCAGACATCTGCTGGATGTCGTGGATCACCTGGAATTAAATATGGTTTAGTAATAACAGCACTATGACCCTGATGAGTCATGAATAACAGTGTCATGAAATTTCGTGTTTTTTTTGCGCTTGCGCGTATTATTTGCTAGAGAGATAGCTAGTAGTGGGCCGAGGACTTTGAAATGGAGTTCCGTGAGAAAAGCCTTACCTCCAATGGTGGGACGCTATTAGCTGATCATGATAATGATGCATTGATCAGTCCTATTTACAATACAACATAAACGAACAAAAAAACGTAGGACTTACATTACATTGCAACCCCCCTCTTCCGTTTTTCCCTCACTGGCTACAACAAAATCAAACCCACCTATACATTTTAAACACATGAATATAAGCTTTTGAAACCTCGGAATATCTTCAACATACCTGATGCAAATCCCCCTCAGTCAGCGCTCTAACCATATCATCGAGCGCGGTATGCCGGGGGCTGCGGTGTCGCATGCCGGCGCAGGCGGCGGCGGCGCTGGCGAGCTCGTGGCGCTTGGCCCACGGCGCCGTGAAGAGGACCCAGCCGCCCAGCAGATCGAACCACGAGTCGTACTTGTCCCGGATGGACTCGAAGGCAGAGTAGTCACCGATTATTAGCTGGGGAAGGAGGTAGGGTTTTGTTGTAAGTGAAGTTTTGTTAGGGTTGGTTCAGCAGTGGTCTGAACAGGAAATAGACCAAGCAGAAGGTGTAGGAGATAGCCCTTTTGCGTTCCAATATGGACTGTGAATAAGAAAGCAATAATTAAGGTGTAGGAGATAGCCCTTTTGCGTTCCAATATGGACTGTGAATAATAAAGCAATAATTAAGTAGTACCTTTTTTAATTTAACAAATAAGGTGGAGAACTATTCTCTCATGAATGCTATTCTAAAATATCAATATTTGGATAAATATGTTTTCATTGACTTTAAAAATAAAGCAGGTTTTTTTGTTTGACTTTAATATTTAGAATCAATAGCCTGTAGCAAGATAACCTACTCTGAGTATGAGCTCGAGGTGCGGGTGCGCGGCGAGCGCGCGGCTGGCGAGTTTGGAGCGGCACTCTGCCTGCCAGTGCTTCCAGCTGATTGTGAACTCTCCTGTCGATATCCCGCCATACACCTGCGAAGTTGGAGGACATTGTTTTTGATAAGACAAAGATAACTATGTACATTTTATGTTAATAGCATAAATAATAGTCAAACTCACGCTGTAAACTGGCATGCTCCTCAATGAATTATCCATCAGTTTAAACTCATTGCTATCCACTGCCGAGTGCAGTTTCAACAGAGCCCTTGCGACATCTACTCTCCCTTGGACTATCATGCCTGTCACCGTGTCCCAGTACTCGGCGTGAGACTCAGAGCCTCTCTCGCACGCCTCCAGCAGCTGGGCGGCCGTCTGTTCGTGGCACGGAAAGTGGAAGCGAACCCATTCTAGTAAATATGGCAACACCACATCGCCGGGAATGTTGTCTATGAACAATATCTCGCACAAATGCCAAATGCACTCGATGGAGTAGAATATGGTGATGTAGGAGAGGAGATTGTTCTTCTGGGTGGCGTCGGACGCGAGCTCGGCAGCCTCCTGCAGGCTCTCGATGCAGACGCGGACGATGCTGCGGTACTGGCGGGACAGCTTCAGGAGCTCGACGTGGTTGTCGCTGTTCCTGGCCGCTTCCGCAGCTTTCTGTAGGGACAGGTAGGTGCCGTTGGACTCGTTGACCAGCTTGCGCAGGATGGGGGAGAACAGCATGATCTCCTGGCGGACGTTCAGTATCACATTATCACAGGTTTCGGATGCGGCCTTGGTTGTGGTTTGGCTTCTTGGGTATACAGTAAATTGATTTCCACGCCTGAATACGCATCCTACACGTTTTTCGAAGCATTTGTCCGGCAAAACCTGAAACACAGATTGTATGATTACACGGAAACTAACCTCAAATTTTACAGTTTGTATATTTTACTTACAACTATTTTCGCCGGCTCATTTACACTTTTTTCCGAAAATGAACTCGATGCAAAACCAGATACATTCATTGTTTATCTATTTTGTTGTTCCTTTATTTAGGAATTATTAGTTGCTTTCCCGCGACACAACAAAAACCGCCGTTTATTTATTTTATTCACTTTTTTATGAGGTGTTGCCAGTTCGCTTTGTATTTTTTATTCAAGCTATGAGTGATCCAACACCACTCACCTACTTCGACTGTGTATATCAAGCCAAATATAATCTGTGGCAATATCTGACAGACTCATTGACTGGGTTTTTGACAGCTATTTAGTAAGTCAAGTTACGTTCTATCGGCAGGAAAAAAGCTGCTATTTACAATACTTTTTGTTGTTAATGAGGTGTAGAAAGTGTTATTTAACAGTGTAATATAAAATTAATTTAAGGTAAGTTTTTGTTTATCAACTAACGATTTTTAGTAGCTTAGTTTAATACGTGATTACTGAAAATATTATATTAAAAAGTATGACTTTGACCGGATGTTCTGTTGGAGGACATGTTGATTTGGTCACAAATGAAATGATATTTGTCAATTCGTCAAAAAGTGTTTTGTTTAGACAGGAATTAAACAAAATTTATCAGTAAACTGTGCAATAATCTATTGCGTAGCGATAGCAGTATAATGTGTGATAACTATTTACCCAAATAAGTCTGATTAAGGAATATTTTAACTAAGGAGTTCATCGCTGCTATTTGGTAAGTTTTGATGTTGCATCAAATATTTGCCCGTCACTAACTCTTTCCTATGTAGCAATTGGACCAAATAACAGTTACTCGCTCGTTGGGTCCACTGAGACCTGTGCAGATTGAGATGTTACAGGTTAAGATAGATCGGCAGTATGATGAGTACGATGAGTGAGCATTGGCGTAGTAAAAGTTCGCGAGTCTCCGATTACGATCATTCAGAGTTGTTCAAAGACATTGTGATTCCAAATTGTAAATGACGTCAATGTGTAGTTGAGTGCAAGAACCTTAGTGCTTAGAGCTGGCTCTGATAGTGATAATGTTTATCAGTGATAGTGCGGTATCAGCTAGCTGGGTTTATTAATGTGTATTGCTATTTACTGACTGCTGACTTGCTTGTGTATCAACTGTGTCATAGTGCTTCTGATTTAGAACCAGTCAATATTAATTTGTTTGTTTATCAACTATCATAATATTTGGTGAGTGCCCTTTACCTCGGTAATCTCCTAATTTTTTGTCTGCAAAGAATGTTGATTTGTTTCTAGAATGTATAACATGTAATACATTGATTAGATGATAAGGCATCCTATTGTTGAGTGAATGAATTAGTATAGTGCATCTTCTTACCTCTAACAAGAGCCATTCAGATATCAATATTTTTTAGCCATTAGTTGTCTCTAACTCAATGTTAAAGCAGTTGCTTGCCTCAAATAATTGTATTTAAGTATGAGCCATGAAGGTTGAATGCAGTGTTCCAGTACAATCTATTGTAGACACTTTTTGTTGACCGAAAACTTATCACATGACCGTTTCTTATAATTGTATCAAAAGTGCAAAACACTTACATTCTATATTGTGCTAGTAGGGGATAGGTGGTATTAGTAATATAATTTGTAATTAAATTCCTTGTTTCTAAAGAACCCATTGGTACATGCCAGGATGAGAGATCCTATCCTTTATGCATCTCGCAAAACTCTTCTTCATGAGATGAATATTCCCTAACCTTAATATAATTAAAAAGTTGTACTTCCTCACCCTACTGGAAAATATTTCTACTTACTTCATTTATGAAATCATAATGTTTGGTTAATGGGTATTTTTGTAATATATGTTTCTTGTTTGTTTCATTTAAATGGTTGCGGAATAGGCAGCTTCTCAACTAGCAGCCGGAAACACAATCTCATCATACAGTATGTCATTGCTTTATTTAAAGATATCTTATGTTTACTTCAATTATATAAAGACCTTCATGAATATGCCATCATTATATTTATTGAAAAATTGAAGCTATTGTAATAAGTATGCCTACCTTCGATAACAACAAACATTTATATCCTATATGCTCATGCAGTAAAGCAATATTTATAAATATAGAAGTAAATAACCAATACCTACCATGGAACATGAATTCTTATATTGAGTGATATTGTGACTTAAACTGTACTTAACTACATTTCACACTCTTTGCTGTAGGAAGTCTTGGTTAAAAAAAGCCTCACAATTGACTTCCCCCAACAATCTCCACACTAAACACATCATAAAAATATTCTGTGTTGCTGTAAAAGAAGGGTATACGAACTTTCACACTAGTATATATATATGATACATGTAATATAAATAAAAATGATAATTTAACTATGGTGTTGTGATAAGATTAATGAGTTACCAAAACTTCTGAAATCAGAACAAGAAGCAAGCTGCAAATATCAAAAGTAGCTAATATCTGAGCTAGTAAGAGTCGAGGTTACTTTATTAGGTTAGGGACCTTGAATTTCCTAATAACTTAATAACATTAAAACAGCTATTGATTTTCTGATGAAACTACCACTCAGTAATTATTTGAGGACCAATTTTCGTTATGCTGTTTAGCGAGAAAATATTTACCCTCAATCCCTATATTACCAGTTTTTTTTTTCTTTAACAAAATCAGAAACCGGCAGAAGTAACAATAAAGCGTGCAGAGAAACAATATGAAAATACTAAGTAGCGCTAGTTCCATAAGGGTCCGTATGCTAAACTGCGAATCGCCATTATCACGATCGCTGTATGGAACACGTGAATAATTATGTATTATGTATAGTTGAATTCGACAAACAATTCCTTGAAAAGCTATGATTCATAGTATTCATACACGTCTACTGACTTTTAGTAGGTAATGAAATAGCGGGAAACCCTACGAGCGCTCGCCCCACCCTCGCCCCTGCCATTCCAGTAGATGTCTCGTGTGCATCGTAAATAAGCGAAATGGGTGTAAATAAATCCTCTAAAATGAAGTTAGTCTCTCCAAGCAGAGGTCATCGTTTGGAGTGTACCAACACGTAGTTTGAAGGTCGCAAAGCGAGGATCGCGGTCGAAGACTAAATTAGTTCGGCCGGTGGGGTCAAACAGCTCACATACTAACTCCATACATACATACATAATAGTCATAATTTTTACGTGTCGATTTGTGATAGGGGTAAACTAAATTGCCGCCACAATGATGTACTTAAATTATTTCCCATGCAATCCTGTTTTACGTTGGTCTAACTAAGACTAGCATTTCTATGATTATGCCACGGTTCTTGTTAATTAATTACTTGTATGCGTAACCTCCTCTAGCTTGAACGCAATCAAAGTGTACTAAGTAAAATTAAGGAACCATGTTCTGTCAACAGTCATCCAGATATTTACTGCGAAAAAATGCTGGCCTATGTGATTCATCTTTCATGTACCATGACTAGTCATTGTGGACTTCGATTTGTTTGCATAGTCATAAGTTATTGGTCACTCAACACACTCAACCTTTGGCTAACTTAAAAAACCATACCTTCAGTATTTGAAGCCCCATGCTAAGGTCACCGAGTCAGAGTCTAAACAAACAATATAATTTATTTCAACACTGCGAAGCCACACTAGTCGATCGCGTTTCTTTTGATCCAATATTCGTGAGACGGCGACCATGCTTACGGCGATTAAACTAGGGATTGATTTACCTATCAAAGAGTATGTTTTTTGCATACCCGAGAGGAAATAAACAAATTACTATGTACAATGTACATATACGTTTATATACCTTGCTGATAGCGGGAAATCATGCTCTTCTTCCTCAGTGCAGTATGAGTACAGTGCCTCCTCTAGTCGTCACCTGCTCATAGTCCACGCGTGGCGGGGTCAGTGGCCTTGCCCCGTGTACCGTCAGTTGTCATGAGAATCAGCTGATCGCACCGAGCACTTCCCGGACAATGTTTTGAATAGTTTTTTTTTTTGACATTCCGGTTCCGTTTTGCCTTTTTGTTTACTGGGTTATTGTAGCAGAACTAACAATATCAAACATAAATGATTACAGATTTCGGTTATTGTTTTTTAATTATGAGAATTTGCCGTGCCTGAATGATTCAGCAATACAGCAACCTATTTTTAGTAAAGTATAGAATATTTAACTCGAAATGTTCTATTTATGTGAACAGAAACAAATTACCAAAAAAACTGTATCCTGAAATTCCTATGGATCCTCACGAAAGCCATCTGCTGTACATGCAACGATTGTTGCCTAAATTCGTTTGTATACCTCTTTCCTAGCGTGTCTATTTAACAATTAGGCTTTGCGGTCATCGCCATAACACACGCTTTCCACTCGATCGTGTTGGCGAATCTAATTCATAATGGAGTGACTGACCGTGTGACCTTATATGTATACATATACACTCGCGAGCAACCAAATCGACTCAAGCCTTGACGGCGCAAACATACATTAATACAAGTAAAATTATGAATAGAAATAATAAAAATGATATGTCATTTAAAAGCTTAAGATGTCAGCTTTAATTTGATATCATTATTATTGAAATCCATTCATCATTTTTGAAATAAATGATGTCTGAACGCAATTGTAGGAAAAACGGGAATTTAGGAAAAAAGGGTATGGGTATCGTATTATACAAATTAAACAAAAAATGTTAAGATAAAAATTTATTTATTTAAATCAATACTTTGTATTGCCCCCTCTTGCCCTAATTACAGCCTGCAGCCTGTTTCTCATAGACCTTATCAACTTTTTGACAGTTTCCTGAGGAATGCCGTCCCACTCCTCTAATAAAGCTGTCTTCAGCTCGTCCACGCTTGCAGGGACTGGATTCCTGGCCCGAACTCTTCTTTTGAGCTCGTCCCATAAGTGTTCGATGGGATTCAGGTCAGGACTGAGCGCAGGCCAGTCCATCGTGCGCAATTCCTTCTCTCTCAGAAACTGCCGACTGACTCGTGCCGTGTGGCAGCGGGCATTGTCGTGCATTAGCACGAAGTCTTCACCGACAAATTCTGCATAGGGCACAACATGACCGAGTAGAATGTCGGTGATGTACCGATCAGCTGTTAACCCGCCTCCTCGGCCGCCTCCAGGCACGAAAACAAGTGCGGTTTTTCCCTCTAGAGAAATACCAGCCCACATCATGCAGGAACCGCCGCCATATGCTACTGTTTCAGCGAAACAACATTGGGCAAATCGTTCCCCCGGACGCCGGTAGACCCGGCCTCTCCTGTCACTGCCATGCAGACACACTCTGCACTCATCAGTAAACAGGACCGACCGCCATTGCGCAATGCTCCAATCGAGATGCTCTCGAGCAAACTGAAGACGCGCTTGTCGGTGGCCTGCAGTCAATTTGGGGCCTGATGCAGGTCTTTTTGGTGTCAAGTTGGCTTCCTTCAAGCGTCTTCTCACTGTCCACTCGCTGACAGCCACTTGTCGTACACGTCTCAGTTCTTGCTGCACATCAACGCCCGTAAGGTGTCGATTGCGCAGCGAGGTTGAGACATTTGACGACCGAATGGCGTAGTGGTTAGTGACCCTGACTACTGAGCCGAAGGTCCCGGGTTCGATTCCCGGCTGGGGCAGATATTTGTTTAAACACAGATATTTGTTCTCGGGTCTTGGGTGTAGATATTTATATTTAGTATGTATCTATCTATGTATTTGTGTAGATATATCAGCTGTCTGACACCCATAACACAGGTTCTGCCTAGCTTGGGGTCGGATGGCCGTGTGTGAGATGTCCCCACATATTTATATTTATTTATTTATTTAATGAAGCGGTCGTCTCTCTCTGAAGTGCAGCGGTGGCGGCCCGTTCTTGGTCTTCGATTGAAGGCACCAGTCTCTTGGAACCGTCTGTATACTCGGGATACAGCAGACTGGCTCAAGTGGAGCTGGGCAGCGACTGCTCGCTGACTTAACCCTTGTTGCAGCAAGGCAACAACTTGAGCAGCTTCTTCTGGTGTGGTATCCATGGGTTTGCGAAAACAAGGAATACAATGCAACGAGATGTGTACCGGTCAACTTGCAACAAGCGACTGATAAGGTACACCGGATGTGGAAAGGTTTTATAGCGGGATCAGGTAGCGCAAGGCGTGGATTCCTAATGAGGTAATTAACACTGACGGGCAATTAAAATGCGTCATTAAATCTGCGCTTAGTTTTTTTTTATGGTATTGATCTTAATTGAAAGCCTAATTCTTCAGCTTTCGAATGACATATCACTTTTATATTTACCATTTATCGTTTTAGGAAAATCAATGTATATGTGCGCCGTGAAGGCTTGAGTCGATTTGGTTGCTCGCGAGTGTATATACCATGTATGCTCACATTTACTCATGACATGAAACTCATGAACGTAAAATACTTGCACGATAACTAAGGTGGCATATGATTAACTTTCCCTGCATACCTGGAAAATGTGTTCCGATAGAGATAACAGTTCAATCCCATTGAATCCACTGTTTTTGTATGGATATCTAATTTATTTTTTGGCAATCATTCCGCCTCTATACATTTTATGGTACCGTAATTGATATGAGTTTCGAGCTCTTAACTTTTCAAAATTGTAAACTAAATAATAATTGGATGTTAGATGATAGCGAACAAGATAACACTTAACTAGTGAAAGTTAAAGAAGTGGCAGTCATGTACGTCTTGTTGTTCAGAAGTGTATGGTTTTGATCGCTTATCTGAAATTGGCCTTACTTGAAATCTTTTGCACTCTAAATGAACTTGACAGAACTCAGGTATTTATGGTAGGTGGTACGGTGGCCTGCGCTTAAAAGTATACCTGATGATGAAGGGACCAGCTTCATCCTAACTAATATTATAAATGTGAAAGTAACTGTGTCTGTCTGTCTGTCTGTCTGTCTGTTACTCTTTCACGCCAAAACTACTGAACGGATTTGAATGAAATTTGGTACACATATGGTCTAGACCTTGGGAAAGAACATAGGCTACTTTTTATCCCGGAATTCCCACGGGAAAACTTTTTAAGGCGAAGCGAAGCGCGCGGGAACTGCTAGTCTGTTATAAATCCGGGGACGTGTTGTGTGTGATGTGTGTAGCAGTGGTGTTTATGTGGATGTGCTTGAGCAGCATTTGAGCTTGAGATCGCTATTTTAAAAACTCCGCCTTTATACTTTTAGGCGAAGGCCACCGTACATAATAATAATATGCAGACTAGAGTGACTGAACTGCAAGCGTATCCTTCCTAGTCTGAAGAGTAAAACCACATTATCATTGACAAAGTTCATCGTCTTGCTTCCAAACCACCACGCACCGTTCTTTATCATTTATCATCTTATCAACATGTTTGTATCAAACTCTTTGTTACCTTACATTTATTAACGTTTTGGCAAACAACTAAGCCAACAACAAGAAATATTGTGTGTTTCTAATATATTCTATGAGAAAGGTAATGTCCTCAATAGCAGGTAGGCACTTACGTTTAATTTGCGAAGAGGTCAACACTACATAAGCAAAAGAAGGTTTAGGTTTCAGTCCCGTAGCTGAAAATGACTTTCTAACATGATGTTTACATGAACCTTACCTGTAAATAGTTCTAATCTAAATCGATTCTTACGCTAGCCGGTGGTAAATGGTAATAAGTAAACCTTCAAGGCCTTCGTAATCGATCGTCCGACCATAAGCACGTGGAAGGGCCAAACGAGTGAAAATAGCCACAACTACCTCGCTGCCTGGTGGAGCCAATAAATGCCCTGAACTCTGACCCTCGCCTCTATCGGACTGTGTTCAATAAAGATTCCATTTCACTCAGGAAATGTCACGCCAAGGTGGATTGTTCACACATAATCTTTGTGACTCAGGCGTGGTTGTGATCAGCCTTTATTCCACCTCTCCTAGCTGTTCGATTTTCCCCCTATGTGCAACTTTGTCATTGTCACTACACTCTGTATAAACAATTAAAGTTATTGTATACTCAGCTACGCCTTCCCTGTCTCGCAACTGAATAGTTTCTCAGTGCTAAACTTGGGTAGCGTCATAGCACTGCTCCACATAATTATCGTGCTCAGTTTGCGTAGATGTGTTTGTTGTGTGAAGTTACGGGGCTTCCGCGCTAAGCCTGCTAGTTGTAGCCTAGACTGTAGGTAGACTAGACGCGCAAGTCTAAGTGCCTGCTGTGCGGTGTAGAGTGAGGACTAGTGCTTCTAGTGACTTAGGTCGTACTAATGGATAGCTGCGCTTTTTCGGTTAGTATTAGCTTCTAATGCTTCCTTAGTTTAGGATACTTTGTCATCAATGTTACATCTATTTTGTCATGTGTTAAATTAATATTTGTTAATGTTAAGTATAACATGTACCTATTTATTATGTGGTTACAACATGATAGATTTTAATAATTATGTGTGTTATTGATGTAATAACAGCATAAGTAATTAATATTTTTTATGCTAATTGTTTGTAGTACCAGTGTGTTCACGCAATTACAGCTATCTCTTTCGTTATCGTAAAAAACTGCCGTAGTAATTATATTGTTATTGCCAATTAATAGTATATTAATATTAATGAAATGAAGTAATCGAATCAATAATGACTACCTTTTAGTAAACAACTAACATACTGTATGCTTACTGTTTCCTTCAGCGCTGGCAGGGGAAAGCATCGCTTTAGCAATAAAAAACAGACATAAAAATGAGCAAAGTAAGTGAAACCCGACGGAAACCTGTGAAACATGGAATCCTATTAATTTTCGGCTTAGTGACTTAGTACCTGTCGAGTTAGTGCTGCTCCCTGATTCGAGACCTTTCGATGTGCTTTGTAGAATCGACCTTCCCTCTCACCGACGAAGGTTGCTCGATGCGACGAAACTTATCAATCGGCACTTCTGTTTGATCCTACGTTAACACTATGAACTTCGTAAACATTAGGTTTAATTCAATTAGTGAATAGCTGAATTACAGTCTTACGCTTTGGATAGTGACTCCTCTTCATGCATCTGTAAATGTGTTATACCTATAAGTACTGCCTATACCTATATCATATAATTCATGAATGTTTGAGTGTTTTTTGTACTGTATTAGTTGGACTCCTTTTATTTATCATATTATCATCAGGAATTCCTCAGACATCATTATTAAACAAAACAATTTCAGTGTTGTTAGATAAAATTAAATTTCGTTTGCTAAGGTGGATGCTATCGGCAAACACATATATTTTTATCGTGTGTAACACAAAGCATTCGTTGACCTTCTAAAAGTAATCCTGATTCGCCGATTAGAACAACTGTTGTTGTCTCCAAGAATAAACAGTTTTATCTACAGGCTCGTCTAAATGTAGGTCGTTGACCGTTTCGGAGTGTTGTATCAATAATTTAGTTGTGGACGAAGGTCATGATGCTACATAATTGTGTTTTGGCGCCGCGACTGATCCCGCGGCGGTGGCGGTTCAACACCCGTCTAAAAATATCGGTCTAAGAGCACGCGGCTTTCTTTGTTTACTAACTGTTTTCGTTCACCGAAATGCTTCGCTTTTGTCTTTGTTAATCTTAAACTTGTAAGACAATGAATAAGTCGGCTGGGCTATGCAAATTATTCAAACCGATTCCGAATCCTATGCTGTAAAAGTCAAACGTTTGCCCTTGTATGAAATGTACATAGAAAATCAGGGATTGTTATAGCGTCATCAGATTTGTGAATAGAATGAACGATCCTAATAAACCTCTGATACTTACTGGTATCTTCTAAATGTTTGTACGGAGTTCAAGGCAGACGAGACACAAAGACGTCGAAATCCAAAAATAACTCTTTGACGAAAACAAATTACTCGTTTTAGCAATTTGGCTTCTACAGCGATTAAACTAATTCATACGAAGTGAATCACTCAAGTAACTTACCTTCTTTTATAGGGCGGATATACAGTTAACCGCCGCACCTACGTTGTGACGAAAGCAGCTAATATCCAGGGTTCAATTAATTGATCAATAATCATTGTAGATCTAGTACTTACTTTTGGATGAGCCTTTCCTATGTGTGTTTAAAAATATACTCAGAAACTAGCCTAAGAGGAAGGAAGCTATAAAACAGCTTTTCTCACCTTGTGGCTAAGTTGACGATTTATTAAGGAATTTATAGCCATTTTCCTTGAACAAACGTCGTAAGGTCATCACACCATCACGCCCCGCGCATATCCTTGTTAGTTAGTTGTGTTGGTAACCCTGCAAGTCCTATCCTATGTATTAAAATGTAGAAAACTTTTACATATTTTTATCGTATTGAAATATGAAAAATAGCGAATGTTGATATTGTTAGTGTGTGTGTGTAATCTTCTCTTTGTTATTCATAAATTTCAAGTTTTATGTTTTAGGCTTTAGATTACAATATTGTGTTCCTTTCATCTCCTCTGCATTTCCTTAGTTAACAAACAATAATCTTTAAGACCTACTTTCGCAAATCGATACCCCCCTAAACCTGCATCTTATTTATTAAATCGGCTATTCTTTTAGTTTTTTTACTGAACTGTATTACTGTTAGCTCGTATTCATGTAGGTAGATACCCATTTCCTTATAATGAAATTGAAATAAAGCTATTTGTGTAAATTAGAAATGTTATCAATGTACAAATGCATTCATGAGACTTTAAAAAGCCTCCTCCAAGCGAGATTGCATGTTTCATATTTCTTGTTTAGTTGCTCAATAGTTAATGTTGATGTGTGGACGTTGCAGATGCCCCGTAACCGGGACGATATGCAAGTCAACGTGGCGGGCATAAGAAGGAATATTAAGAACCTCGCGCACAACTACTCCGATGCCCAGGTCAGTATCTCAACTATCTCTTACATCGTTCTACCTACGTATCAAGAGATTTTTCATCTACGGATGAGATCTCTGCCTACTTTCCGATCTCACCTCGAGTTTTTTCATTGGCTCTGGCGCTCCCTGGGAAGCTCAACTGACAATTTACTTATCTAACTGGTTAATCCTTTCATCATCCAGAATCCCGCCCAGGGCACACATCCGTGTGATGCCCTTGTGTCAGCTTATTGTTTACCTATAAATATTAAAAACATACTTGTCTTGACATTAGTTCCTTTCTGCAACTCGGCATATGACAGCCGCGTGTTCCTCACCACAAAATGGTCCTTCGACCCTACCTTTTCCCAGGTAAAAGTGCGCGAGGCAACCTCAAACGACCCATGGGGCCCGTCCAGCACGCTGATGGCGGAGATCGCCGACCTCACGTACAACGTGATGGCCTTCACGGAGATCATGCAGATGATCTGGAAGCGCCTCAACGACCACGGCAAGAACTGGCGGCATGTGTACAAGGCGCTCGTGCTCATGGAGTATCTGATTAAGACTGGCAGTGAGAAGGTTGGTTGTGTGGTTGTTCTGCAGTCTGTGGGTAGTTGGGAAGCTAGTGGAGGGTATGTCATTCATAACACAAGACTTGGTATCATGATACTGTGCTACACTGATTCGGCTATGTAATCCGGTAAAGTTATATTATATTTATGTGACTTTGGCAGAGTGTGATTCCAACAGTGGATGGTTATTAGCTGATCATGATGATGTATTTAAATTGCTTCAAGAGTAAATACAATATTTATTTTCTCTTAAAACAGTTTTTACAAAGAATTTTACGTCAAAATTGTGCGTCATCTTACCTACCATAAATAACATTGATAACGGAACCCAAAATTAATCGCAAACTTTTATCAGATAAAATTGAGTCATCTGTTATCCTACGTAAACTTTGCTAAATCATGGCATATTGTATTATTTACACTTCATATTTAAAAAACCGTCTCATGTAGATATTTTTTAAAAATTCTAACCTAAGTTATGAATGTATTTATCAAATGCTGTGAACACTTTGGACTGTCATTGACAACTTCTAATGCATGCCTATGTAAATGAACCAACCCGACTACCAATGACTGTCTGACTCCCAGTTTCTATAACTCTATCTATCTATAACTGGTAGTTACTTTCAAACGATTTTGACAGATTGTTACTTTTGATTATGTCAAAATCGCCAGCTGAAAACCAGCGCCTTATTGTCGCACATGCTGAGTTGGTGCCCTTTTGAAGCTCTGGATAGCAACTTCTGATGTTATTTTTTGTTTTGTATTGTATTATTTCCTGGTTTTTAGGGTTCCGTAGCCAAAATGGCAAAAACGGAACCCTTATAGTTTCGTCATGTCCGTCTGTCCGTCTGTCACAGCCGATTTACTCGGAAACTATAAGTACTACAGTGATGAAATTTGATGGGAATATGTGTTGTATGAACCGCTACAAAAATATGACACTAAATAGTAAAAAAAAGAATTGGGGGTGGGGCCCCCCATACATGTAACTGAGGGATGAAATTTTTTTTTCGATGTACATACCCGTGTGGGGTATCAATGGAAAGGTCTTTTAAAATGATATAAAGTTTTCTAAAAAACATTTTTCTTAAAGTGAACGGTTTTTGAGATATCAGCTCTCAAAGTCGTAAAAAGTATGTCCCCCCCCCTCTATTTTTATAACTACGGGGTATAAAATTCTAAAAAAAATAGAGGTGATGCATGCTAATTAACTCTTTCATCGATTTTTGGTTTGATCAAAGTATCTCTTATAGTTTTTGAGATAGGTTGATTTAACTGTAATTTTGCTGCTACGGAACCCGAAATAGTATGTCAAATATATTTTTCTTTAATTATATAAAATATAAATGAGTCTGTCTATCTACAGGTCGCAATGCAATGCAAGGAGAACATCTACGCGATACACACACTGAAGGACTTCCAGTACATGGAAGAGGGGAAAGACCAGGGTACGTTTAGTTTACCACCGCCGCTGCTGTGTGGACAGCTTTATAAATAGCTGTACAGTTTTGTACCTTGTCAAACTATGTAAATAGTTAACAAACCGTAAAAAATGAAAGCAGTGAAAAGTGCGTTTGACTAGTTAAGTGTATATCTTTGACCGTACCAATATTGTGCTACGAAAACAATCCTAACTGCAACATTTTCCTGTCCAAAAGCTTCCTCTTACCCACATAGTGTGACTCATAAAAACTTCGCTTCCTGACAAGGAACGGGTGAGAAATTTTAGAGCTTTTCGATTTCGAAATGGTTAATTGAGTATTTTCGCAAACAAACATGCAGACACTGCATAATCCGACGACATTATACAGCAATCAGCCTCGACACATATTCAGGTTGGTCTGTATCAATGGTATCACGCGCTAATTAGCCAATACGTTGCGACATTCCCACTTGATTATCTAACTACGGTGAAATTGAAGTCGTATTTAACATTCATTAAAATTCAATTGGTTTTTATAGCTTCATCGAAGATCGATTGTTGACATTATGTATTCCTGTTTCATTCACATAATTTTATTTAAGACTTCTTTGGAAATCAACAGTTATACATCGGAAATAAATGACCTACCTCAATGTTTTCATACTCTTTAATCCTATATCTCCGGCTCCTGTGTTTGTTGACACTATAAAAAGCAGAAGCTATTGATTTAAAATTGACATTGTAGTGTCAAGTTCCTTTGTGCATCTTGGTTTTCCTTGCGATGTACGGTCAAACCCTATTCCATGCGGTGTGAAAATAAAGTTAAAGACCCAATTTACCTATTTTTTCAGGTCTAAACGTGCGCGAGAAGGCCAAGCAGCTAGTAAATCTGCTGAAAGACGACGAGCGACTCAAGAACGAGCGAGCACGGGCGTTGAAGGCCAAGCAGCGGTTCGCACAGAGCGCCAGCGCCTTCGGTAGTGATGGCGCACTGGACACGGCCAGCAGCCCCACCTTCCCCGCGGTGAGTGGACGTAGGCCGGAGGTAGGCCACTGTAGGCCGGAGATAGGCCACTGTAGGCCAAGCAGCGATTCGCACAAAGCGGACAAGGGATTTACCATAATTTGACTTTGCTTACATCAAGTTCTCAACTGCAAAGTATAGTGCCACAAACTTATCTGTTCCGGTGACAGCGAACTAAATTGATCCATATCTCATTACTTACTAATGAATTGTATATTTTAAAACATTAGATGGGTTTATTAACACCGCAAGAGCGAAATAACAATACGAGCAAACTTAAAATCTTATAGAATTAAGAAATATTAGAGATTTATTTGAGCTGTCACCGGAACAGATAAGTTTGTGGCACTATATTTTGTATAAAAGATTTGTTTCTAGTTTTTATCGCCACTTTCCTGTTAATATATTTCTGTACGTCGTTGAAGATAAATGTTTATCAATTACCAGATTTATCAGATAAACGTGTGCAGCAATGTTTTCAGCTGCAGCCCATTATTTTATACAAATCTTTATCAATGTATGTTGAAGCCAATCTGAATTTGAAGTGTATGGATAGAATAACTCTGTCTGTATACCATCCAATCATCAGAAGCCAATGATCATTTTGATCATCCACTGTTGGAAATAGGCCTCGCCGATACAAAGAACGATAGATATTCTATCCCTCACAGCTCTCTCCATCTAACGGCTTCACTCCGCAACACTCCATCATCATAAACATTGATTCATAAAATACTTTTTTTTACTTACTTTTATTTTTGTGTGTTTCCAGCTGAGCAGCGGCTCGGGCAGCGGCGGTGAGTGGGCGGGCGCGCGCGAGACGGAGCTGGCGCGGCCGCTGACGGCGGGCGAGGAGGAGCTGCAGCTGCAGCTGGCGCTGGCCATGAGCCGCGAGGAGGCGGAGCGCGACGAGCGCCGGCGCCGCTCCGACGACGTGCGCCTGCAGCTCGCCATCAGCCAGTCGCAGCACGACCTGCAGTGAGTAGCGCCGCACTGCTGTAGTGACGTCACACGAGCCGCGAGTTGTAGGTGACGTCACGTGGCGGTGCATGGAAAGAGAGACTGCGAGTGACGTATCAACTGTTGGTGCAGTCAGGGCAGATTGGCGCTAATCTGACTGGCTAATCCTTTCATGGCTTTAGTGTTCACCAGACACGCTAAGAAGAGCAAGTATAAATTTTACTTGTCTAGGAACCTACTTGCCTTAGGTATCTATATACACAGCGATTCTTCGATCCGAATCTCCCCCAACCTTACCCTAGACCTGTCCTCACCTTTTATTCCCGATGCCAGACTCAGAGAATGGGCGCGCCTTCAGAAGCTCCGTAAAACCCAACCCACCATCCCAGAGGAAGTGAATCCATTCCATCACCAATCTTACTGCGACGACTGGATCCCACCAGAAAGCGCCTTCAGTGATTATCCTGTCGGAGTCACCATTGAAGGTTTCACTGATATAGACCAGTACTTTGGAAGTGGCAACCCTGATGATGAAGCTATTGTCAACAACTGGTTACCAGATTGGACGGACAAGCATGTAATTCAGTTAGTGATGTACTTACATGAGTTGGTAGACTTTTGTCGAGTAGCTTTTGAATATATATGTATATTGTATGTTGTTTTTGGATTTATTATCTCATAAAAGTAGCACAATTCACTATTGTTCCTGATTATTATTCCTGAGATGCTCTGAATTCCAGTACAACATAATCTAGATATGTCCTACAAAATTCATTCATCTCTCAACACCAGCCCATATCTCCCACAGAGAACCAGAAAAGCCGAAGAAGTCTGAGCCGCAGTCGCACCTCCTAGACTTGCTGGATGTGAACCTGGGCCCGCCCGCACCCGCCGCCGCCTCCGCGCTCGACCCCTGGGGCCTGCCCAGCAGCCGCCCGCCGCCCATACAGGTGCGTATTGTTACTGGATGCAGGACTGTACCGTACCACCATACTAGCAATCAATGATCCTCAAACAACCTCCTAATGTGTCAAAACTGACATAGTTTGTTTCAGATGTTTGACAAATATTGATTGCCTAATGTGTCGGTCGTGGTAAGACCGGCTGGCAACTCTCTTTATCATCGTCATCATCACACAACAATATTTCTCCTTGAGCTTTTTATGACCATAAACAATTTAATTAAAACAAATTAGCAATCTCTTGGATATCATATAGTCTTCCAAAAAAGTAGCTAATAATACTAACGAATTATAATAAAAAATGTGTATATATATTATGTGGCCTTTTTATAAAATATATTTTACAATGATGTAATTGTATTTTGAGGACTTGCAACTGGATTTCGGCATATTCTCGGAGCCGATGGTAAGACGTGTGTCGTAGGCTGTGACGTAGGATGCTAGATCTATACTGTCTTGTATTTACTTCCCTCTAACACAATCACTCTGAATAAACACCTACTTGCTACTCAGTCAATCAAATGTGAGGTTTGGCAATCGCATATCATCGAAAAATAAATAAATAAATATGTGGGGACATCTCACACACGGTCATCCCACCCCAAGCTAGGCAGAACCTGTGTTATGGGTGTCGGACAACTGATAATTGAAACGCAGCTATTTTTATTTTAGTTGCATTACAGTTTCGTTCCTCGTTCATTCAATTTAATCATGGTATAACTTGGTAGAATGCAAATGTACTTATCCTAGATATTTACTCGCGTATAATTTTAATCCCGGTATAGTTATTCTCGTGTAACGTGATGTTTGGACGAATTCACTCTAAGGGCGGATTCGGCCAACGTCGAGTAACTTTTTACTCACGAGTAAAGTACCAGTTACTCGCGAGTAAGCAGATTTTGCATTCTACCAAACCTGAAACCAAGATAACTAGCTTATCCCAAGAATAAAATGTTATACCGCCAAAATTGACCGTGTAACGAGCTTATCCGAGAGTAATTTTGTAATGGCGGCAGCACATCAGCTGATTAGAAAACCGTCATTATGACATATAAACACATCTGTCAAAACATAAACAAAAGCACGTTAAAAGGCAAAGTCTCAGAATAACAACAGCGAATAAAATATTAAAACATAAACAATTTCATACTTTTATAATCCATTCAAACTAAGTTGGCATGTCATTTCTATTGCATGCTTTGAAATGCAGCTATTTTTATTTTAGTTGCATTACAGTTTCGTTCCTCGTTCATTCAATTTAATCATGGTATAACTTGGTAGAATGCAAATGTACTTATCCTAGATATTTACTCGCGTATAATTTTAATTCCGGTATAGTTATTCTCGTGTAACGTGATGTTTGGACGAATTCACCCTTAGCGTTTTAATAATATCATGTCATGACCTTGTCAATACTTTATTAATAACTTTACTACGCTAGACATCACTGATAGTCTGCACATTTATCTTGATATAAATCCTTACAGTAAATGCCGCCCAAAATATCTGCCATTCACCGAGGCATTAATTACCCTGGACCGATAACTTCCTCAATCTAAAACAACGATCCACCTTTCATTGTTTGTAAACTGGTAATAGAAGAACCTTTTATATACTGATATCCTATGTGTAACATTACAGGAGACAGCGGCGGACACGTGGTCGGGCGTGGGCAGCCCCGCGCACGACCCCTGGGCGCCCGCCGCGCCGCCGCCCGACCCCTGGGCGCCGCTCGCACATGTAAGTACACACAGAGAACAACTACAAGTAATAAGAGAGTTTAGACAGGTTATCATAAAGTCAGGTAGCTAATTCTTATGTAACTACTTTAGAGCCAATATCATACAGGGTATTTTAAACGCGAAGAAGACGAGCGTTTTACGTATGCGCCACGTCGAAGGCAGAGACGCTAATTGCTGCGTTTGCATTGATGTTACTAATCCACGCATGTAACACGCATGTGTTTGAAGCAAAACAAACGAGCGTACATAAGAACAGAATAGGAGCAGAGGGAATGGTCTGTATAGATGTGTCTATACGCGCAGTAGATCGCCACGTGTGCTTAGGTGCTACGCTCGTCGTCTGCGTGTTTAAATTCCGCCGTATGCTAAATCAGTGACGATGACGGTATTATAATGCAATAATAATACCGATCATCTTGCAATGACACACGACTCAAAAAGGTATCACATAACTTGTTCTTTATTTAATATATCCCTTCTACTCCAGATGAACAGCAAGTCCCCGCTGAGCGCGATGTCGTCCCCATCCTCGGAGCTGGAGCAGTTCGACGCGCTGTCGCAGCGGCCGCGCAGCAACGGCACCACCGCGCCCGAGCCCGACCCCTTCGACCTCACCCCCCTCGCACTAGGTAAGCAACAAGGATAGTAAAATTAAAGTAAAAGTGAAATAGTATTTATTTCTATAAAACATGTTTACAGTGGTTTCATCTGCAAATTCCGCACTAGGCGTATCTATATCGTTGTATATGACTGTATAGTTGGTAGATTGTATAAGAAAAATATGGCTCTAATAGTAGAGGACAGTTATTACGTTATAAAACGCTTTTTTATATGTGAGTGGTATAGTTGTAAATGCTTTCAATAGATGTCACAATTTTTCATCCCTGTAATTATTTCAGTATTTAGATTTCTTCATCAATGAACATAGCTTCCACCAGTGATCCAGGCCACTTAGCCCTTTTATCGTCCTTCGAACCGGATATAAGCTCATTTCTATCCCGATATTCCTCAAAAATCCCGCGAAAAGCAAGTAAACAAAGGTTGTCTGGAAGAGATCGCTATAAGCGATAAGACTGCCTTTTGTACCCTAGTTAAGTGTCTATGTAAAATTGTTAATCATTTCTTGGTGCACAAATAAAGAGTACTCTATCTATCTATCTATCTAAACACTACCTAAAGATATATTTATCTCTCCAGGAGACGCCCTAAACAACAAGCCATCATCATCGACGCCGGCGCCCGCCACCGGCGCGGTCAAGAAGTCCCCATCGCACTTCCTCGGAGAGAACTCGTCACTGGTCAATCTGGACAACCTGATGAAGCCGGCGGCGGCCGACGCCTTCGCGCCCAACCCCTTCGCCGTGGAGCCGCCGCAGCAGATGTTCGCCGCGCCGCCGGTTAGTTGGATATTCCTCTTTTTATTTGCCACGTGGAGTATACGCGTGAAATACCTATGGTTAGTTGGATATTCCTCTTTTATCTGGCTATCGTGGCGATCTGATTTGCCACGTGGAGCATTTATGCGTGAAATACCTATGAAAGAATGTTTTTATTCATCGTATAAATATAACATTTTCTGAACGTATTTTTTACAAACTTCTATCTATGGTGTAACTAGCTGTTAAAGCCAGTAGTATTCCTCTTTTATTTCTTCTTTGGTGCACGAAAATTTCTATGCCTTTAATAGGGCCTGTGTACCCTAGTCAGTCAGCTACTGAGAGTCACTGGCAAGATTATTATACCCTTGCAACACAAATTAGAATATTTTTCTTGACACGCAAAGCCTGAAACCTATCCAAAAGCTAACTTATTTCTCTGCATCCTTCCAGCAGCCAGCAGCGCGGCTCACAATGAACGAGATCAAGCAGCAGCAGCTGGGCGTGTTCCCCGGCGACGCCGCGTGGGCCGCGCCCCGCGAGCCCGCCTGGAGCCCCGCGCCGCCGCGCCACACGCCCAACCCCTTCCTGTCCTAGCGCGATACCGGTAATTTAGTTAATTATTTATTTACCGGTTATTATACGTGGAGGAGGCCTATACCCTGCAGTGGGTTGACATAGGCTGTTGATGTGTAGAAATGTCACGCATAGACTCAGAGTCTATTCTCCTCCAAAAGACAGTCACTCACAAATCGCAAACTGAACTTTCCTATTTTGACCTAAAACATACGCGACCTTTTCGAGGGTGCGTTAAAAAAAGTGTGGTAAAAGTCCCTTGTGATTCTTATCTAATCGCAAGGCTCAGCCCCTAAACACCACCACAGGACTTAGGCTAGCTTGCACCAAATATTAAATCAAATTCAATCTTTGATGGTATATTACTGTTAAAGCAAGACTGTGATACATTCGAATTGATTTAATATTTGGTGCAAGCTAGCCCTATACCATTTTCCAGAACCAATGATATGGGGGACGTTTTCATGACGTTTTGAGTTTGGCAGTTTTAGAGATGTTCGAGAGTAAAATTCTATCGACTTGTACCTATCGATATTTGTACGGGTCAATTTGTATGTGTCAGATTAAACACCGACATTGATGATCAGTTCATCTTGCAAACAATCTATCAAATTAAACTTTTCTCAAATTATACGAAGGATATCGATGAACTACATGAAGGTAGATTATTAATAAAATATATTAAAATTGTCATTATTCTGAGAGGCAGCATGAGAGAGATATGCACTCTGCCTCTGATTAAAAACATCATAGTTTGTTTTAAAGCTGTTGATGAGAAAGTAAGTAAGAAATACTATACAGGGTGTTGCAAAATTGGTATACTAAGCCGAAACCTATGGAAAATGAAATTTTTTTTTCGCGAATTTTCAAATTCTGATTTCAGTTTCGGGCTTAGATATAACATGCTGCACATGTAGGTTTCGGCATAGTATACCCTTTTTGCAACACCCTGTATACCTACTTACTATAATACAATGTAAAAAATTCCAATATTTTATCGATTTCAGAACGTCGACTTTGATGTGTCCCGTCTCTAGTACGTTCCATTTTACCAAAGTGTGTACTCAAGAAATATATATTATCTGTGGTCGTTCTCAATAAAATGACAGATTTTGCAATAGTATTCATGCGTTAAATGGAAAATTTTAAAGTGTCACCCATGTCTTTGCCCCTGGAAAATGGTATAATAAGTTAGTTTAACTGTTAGGTTAACACCACACTATTTGAAATCCGCAGGCTAATCAGGCCAGCCCTGCGCCCCTTCACCCGAGCATCACGGCCCGCACGCCACAGCCACCGCAATATCGACCCTCCTGCACCGGCACACGGACCACAATCCAACACCGCACCGGGGAACAAAGTGTGTCCATACAAAGGTTACGTTGTAGAGAACCTTATTGTGAAATTACTCGCTAGATGGCGCTATACATGTATGTGGCCGAACAGTTTTCTAAATGGAGAAAAGATAAGAGTAATACTAAAATACCTATGGTAATTAGCAGTCTATTACATGTAATTTAGGTTGTAAAAGAATAACGCTTTATATTTGTCAGTAAGATTGGTGTAAGGTTCTCTATCGTATCGTGTGTCGGTGGAGTGTATGGCTGTGTCCGTAGCTCCGTCACAGTTCGTCACATGTTGCTTCTTGCACGCCGCCCGTCCATGTGGGCATGTGATCTATAGCTAAGTGTCGGACGCCGAATCTATTCAGATTTCTCACTAATCCAGAACAATTAATGTAAGTGATTCCTGATTTATTTCATTACTAACTTCTCTTTCACGGACACTGGTAACGTAATATTAAAATTAAAAATACAATTTTGTATCTTAACGTGAGGGAAATGCTTAAATTTATTATTTATAATGAAAAGTAACAATAAATGGACTCTAAAATTTACTATTGTGTATTACGTGGTGGTAGGTTGACAAAACACGATAATTATTGATAAAAAAATAGGCAGTTAGTTTAATAAAATTATTGAGATAAAGTAAAAAGGCGCGAATTTTTACATAGACTGGGTAAGAAGCTGTGAGATAGGAAAATTTAGTCAATTTATGTGCGCTCAACATGTGACATTTGAAGCTTTGTAAACGTAACCACATCACAATAAGGAGAATCCTTCGACTAGACTAAGTATCGATTTTCACGTATTGAGCGCGCACAAAATTCTAGAGTAAAGTATTCGATGTATCACAATAAATAGTTCCGAACCGTTCCCGGGCCACCGACGTCTACCTTTTACTAATTAATCTTTGACCCTACTAGTGATAAATCTTCATAAAATATCAGATAAAAGTGTACAAATTTTACAGCAATATTATGATAGTTAACTCTTTCCTATTAGTATAGTGAAGTGGCCCGGGATGTGTTAATTTACTAAACTTTGGGTAAAACGTGACGTTTGAAAAGGTATTTCAACATCACTGATGATAGACCACCATAAAAAGGATGCCTTGTAAGACCACTAATAAGGTACAAGGGCCCAGATCTTAAACGCTGTAGAGCATAATTTTGGAGCCCACTAATTGGTTTGCAATATTGCGTAGCCGCTCACACACTGGGTTCCTCCCGACTGTACAATTTACAAGCAAAAACAGTCCTTGATTATTGAAAACTAAGGTGCAGTCTACAAAGTATCGTGCAACCACTGATTTTCGTCCAATAGGTCCTCAATATTATAAGGGTAAACTTGGATGGAGACTGCAAAATAAATACTCAACAATTTTTATTCTGTGTAACTACATGTTTACGTTGTTATGCTCGAGGTGCTCACGTCCACTGCCGTCTGCTTATGCTGTGTCCAGCTTGAGCATAACAACGCAACGTTTGTCCAACGTTGCTTACGAAAGTCCATAGTTAATGACCCCTCAAGGAGCAAGGCTATCATCGCAACGTTGGATTAAAATTCGCAGTCTTCGCCATCCACGTCCAACGTTTTATGAAGCGGTCTCAAGTTGTTGTAATCGTGCCTTAGAACACCAGTTTTGTATTTTTGTCATTTTGCGTCACCGCCCGTGCATTTTAGGGTTAAATTTAATATTGATTGTCACAAGCCGCCTTGCGCTTCGACCCTGAGTTCTGAGGATATAGTTGTAGACGTCAGATCATAAAGCATCTATCGGACAGACGAATTGAATGGTGGATATTGATATTAATTCGTTAGCTATTTTCACTAATGACGTCCATTAGGATTGATCCACTGAGGACACGTGTCTGTCTGTCTGTCTGTCCGTGTACAAGTATTCGCCACCAGCCACGGCCCCACGCTTTCCGTGTGTATGTTTGTTGCGTACAAAATATTCCATTTTTATATGTGTGTGTATTGTATACTTACTTATTATTGATTATTTTTACAACCCTCATTATTAGTATTGAATCGCGGTAAGGTAAATTATATTATGTATGATTGATTAGTTTGTGGACTGTGAGTGTTGCCAGTTACTTAGATATACGAGTTTAGTAACAGCACTGTGCAACTGGCAACATTGGAGTTCATATTTTTGCTTTATTATTATTATTAACTTAGCCGGTTCAAATGGTTATTGATTTGTTTATCAGTTATGTAGATAAATTATTTTAATATATTATTTTTGACCAATAAAATGCATCGATGCTAATCTAATGTGTCACTAGCTAGGGAGATACTGTAAAGATTAATGTAACTATTTAATTAAAAAGTATATAAATTTTTCAATAACACAGCGTTTCATTTTGAAGCAACCCTTATTCTTTAACTTTGAAATAAAACAACCAGCATTTTACAATATATGATTATAATTTATTCATAAATAGTTTACAAAGACATTATCGTACAAATAATAATTTCAGTATCGGCATGTTTGCGTAGAAAATTCCTTAATAAACAATATTTTGTTCATTCGTTCAGTATATTTTTAAAAAACTTCGCTTCCTTTGTAAGTACATAACCCAGAGTATCCGCAAGACAAGTTTCCATTACTTATATACAAAATATTAAATGCACCAGTACAAAAAATTGTCTTCGTATAAAAATGTAAAAAAGATTTTGTCAAATTGTTTTTACACTAGAAGCATGGAATGGACGATTATACAACATGGGCCTCGGAAGCAGCTCGTACACGCTTATTCTAACTTGAATGTAACTTATAGTAACCTAACTAGCTTACACGTTCATTAAAATTAGTTCAAGCCAGACTTAGTGCAATTTTTACTTAAATATTAAGCAATGTATTGGGATATTTGGGACAACATTGCTTTAAAACCGATTAAAAAAATATAAGCTGCACTTGTCTGGTATTGCGTCAATCCCTTTCTTAACATAAACTGATCGTCATTTGTTGTTCCGCAGTCACTACCACTAGACGGTGATGTCAACATGGTGCAGAGAAACATAGCATGAACCCATCGACTAGATACTACAATATCCAATAATCCATAAATACCAATTAAATAAATTCCTGATCATAATTTGTGTCAAATAAATAGCGTTGCGATTGAAGATACAAAATAAAAGCGACGGCAGATCTTCTAAGTAAATAAACTATGATTATGAAATAATATGTATAGTGAAGCGATATTTCCTTATTGATCACATTCGCACTACACCGCGCGATAAATACCTTAACCATACTAAATGCAAGTCGGGACCACACGCGCGCCATTTTGAAACACATTTTTATTGCTGAAATGTTTGAGGACAATGCTTTACCTACATTGACTGACATTCCCATTTTCAACTACATTTTATTCATCAAAGCCATTCCAGCGGATTCTCCCAGAATCAGCCGTTTGGGTCGTTCGGAGGCCGCCATCTTGGGCGCCTTAAAAATCAAAATGGCGCCGCCTGTCTTCCCCAAACCTAACCTCCACGTGTGAAAGTTTAATTACAAAAATACGGAAAACGATCTATTGGAAGATAATGTGAGCAGTGGCCCGATTTATGGAACAAAACGTCAGCGTCATCGCAGCGACCGTCCAGAAACTTTAGGCATCCTATAAAGATGAGTAGGTATAGTTACCTAGTCTATTTTACCTAGGATACGGTTCCATAAACGTAAGCGTAACACGCCGCTGACGCCATCGTTTTACCCCGTGACCCGTGCCCCCCTTTGTCCCCCCCTAATACTCCCACTGCGTGGCAGCAGCGAGGTCGGTGCCGGCGAGGCGGAAGTTGCCGTTCTTGACGGCGGCCAGGTACTCCCTCGAGTCGGCGGCGCGGATGGCGAGGCGCGTGGGCTCGCGCAGCTCCAGCGTGAAGCTCTGGGGCGAGTCCGCGTCGCAGGAGACCGCTTCGCTGTCCGCGTGCCAGTACTTGCCGTTGGAGCCTGCGGAAATGGGAGGTTAGTAAGAGAAATTTTACGCAAAATGATGCTTACGTATTTGCGATTCGAGCGATGCACAGTTGTAGCGCCACCTATCTGTCAAATCCGGCATAAGTAACTTGGATTTGCAAGAACAGCAGATCTACTGAGGAACTGTGAATCGCTTGAATATATTATAGTGGTACGGACATAGAACGAGGAGAAATGACGAAAGTAACTTAACATCTCTTTTACGTGTTTGTAGTTTTAGCGATCAGTAAGATCAGTAGTTAATTTTGAGTTGAAACCGGTTCCAAACTAGTTGCGACGTGTGTTGTCTCTCAAAGGTATCTATGGCATAAACTCAAATGAAACTCAAAATTAACTAGCAGTTGCAGTTGCGTTTCACCATGTGTGCTGGGCCTAAGTCTCAAGTCCTCTTTCCCCTCATCCTAAGCACTAATCTCCAGTCAATAAACATGACGTTACCCTTGAAGTAGACGTGTCCCTTGGGCCCGCGCACGACCTGGATGGTCTCGTAGTTGGCCTTGTTGCACTCCATGCGCACGCCGCGCGGGCCCACGAAGCCCTGCTCGCACTTCAGCACCAGGATCGGCCTGCGAATACACGGGAAAAAAATATTAATATGCGGCACTGTGGGTTTATGCTGAGTCAGAGTCCTTTTTACTGCCATTGAACACAGAAGATGCAGTGTAAGTATTATTTATTATTACAGCCAGCGTTATTGTTGTCGACCAATCAACAACAATCATCATCATGGGGCGCCACAGCACTCTGTCTTTGGCTATCCTGATCCAGCCACTAACAACTGTCTAAGATCGTCTGACCTCGACTAGATAATAACTGTTATACCCGACCATCCGGTAAAATAGGGGGCATACGGCGATATACGATTAACTTTTGCGTGGAAGTTGACAATAAACTGGACTCTTTTAAGTTGATTCCGACATTAATTAAATCAAGAAGTTCTGACACTGACCTGTTAATAAGATAGAAGAAGTATTTGCAGTTGTCGTCAACTCCATCAGCGGTGGCGTACAGGTGTCCGGAGCGCTTGGTCATCAGGTACTTGCCGTTGTTGGCGCGGAACGCCACGGACCCGTCGCCCTGCCACTCCAGCTCGAATAGCGCGTTCGAGGATCTGTGAGGGAAGGTGGTGTTTAGAGATAGTTACAGCTTGTTTTCATTTATGTTGGGTTGTAATTATGAGCCCGCAATCGTCCACTGCGGGACATAGCGGGGCTCTCTTATTTCAAGTTATTTCTTACAAGGAGCGCCACAACAACACTATCCCCTCGGCCTTCCTCACCGTGCAGCAAAGTTTGCAGGCTATTTTGTAAACTTAACAAAAATATAATAACTATGGGAGCTTCATGAGCTTAGACGTGGCCTTTCAGCCGCACCTTAAACCAATTAGGTATACTAGAGAACTAGAAAGGCACAATAGAAGCAGAACAAACCTACCATAATATTTCATGAGGAAACTTTCGTGGCCACTACGCATTGCCAAAACTGTACATTAACTCCAAACAGTGAAATTGTTCATTATCGGTGCTTAGCTATGCACATCTCGCTTCCAAAAGTTAATAAAAGAGACCACCACCAAAGAACTTTCAAAAACAATTCAAACTCCAAAAAGTACTAACTTCTTATCCCCGGCGGCCTGGATGCCGCCGCCGGTCTCGAGCGTCCAGTAGCGGTCTTGCATGGTCCGGATGTACCAGCGCCGCGTGGCCCAGTCGAACTCCAGCTGGAACGTCTCGTGGTCCGAGATCTCGTCCTGGTTCGCTGTTACGTCCACGCCTGGAACCAAGCAAGTGGAGGTCAGTATGTGGGTAGATGGAAAGTTATGGAAGTGCAGGTTTGCAGGAATGATTAAGAGATGTCTTGTATGACACAGATTAGAATTAGAAAGAAACTAATTTACACGCATGAACACTCAACACACCGATCTCATAACATTTCGATCGTGTGGTAAAAAGAGTAAGTACTAGGATCAATCCTGCTTAAGAAGAATTAACGTAGGTATTCATGCGATAGCGGTAAAGCTATAAAGTCTGCCATCAAATGAGATGTTAACGGCCACACTTAAAAAGTCAATATGAATGGAGTTGTTAGCCAAACCACTTCAGTGTGTTAGCTGACCACTTCACTACCTTTTCATACTCATCTGTCCAAAATTCTTCTCAAATTTTTCATTATTTTTCTTGAGCAATCAAGTGTGACCACGGCACTTGAGACAACTTTTTACCGTAAACATTCAAATAGTCATATTCCGTTCTGAATGTGAACAAGTGGTTCCCATTACACCTATTTTCTATTCCATTCCAGTCCTAATCATACCTATCTAATAATACGGACTCCAATACTCTCTAGACTAGCCGTCGGCATACCGCGCGCCGCAGGAATGCTTTCTAGAGAACACTCTAGAATGGAACGCACATTGCACAAACAGACGAACAAATACATATTCTAGCAGGTATTCCGTATTCCGTTGCTCTAATGAGGGCGACCGCTCGATGGAGCCAATCTCCCACAAATTGCTGCGTCATTGCCTGCACGACTGGACTGATGCTTCGGGAATCTACTAAATTAACCCACTGCCTCGAACTTTGTAGATATCAAGCCAGAATATATCTGTTTACACAGATGTGTTTTTACAGTCAATGTACGTATATTTTTGGAGTCGGATGGCCAACTACGGACTATGTTAGATAGGTACAAGATGTTTTGTGAGAATAAACTAAAATAGCGACTATTCTTAGATATAAAACAAAAAATATGACTCTCTATGCTTTATAAGGTTTTTATAATACAGTATTTTTTTCTATTTAAGGAAATTTTACATAAACTACGGCTTATCCTCCTGCGTGTAACTGTTGCACAGCTCATTTGCGATTGCGCACGCGCCGCGCCGCCGCGCCGCCGCCGCCGCGCGCAGGGCTGTCACTCGTTACATATTTATTAATCCGATTGCTTTTTTATTGCATCATAAAGCCAGCTACAGCGCCGTTACTGCTACATTTGAATCTGAATTAATAAGCCAGTCTGTTTTGAATTAATTGTTTCCAGACACGACGCCTTTGTCGCCGACGTCTTTGTTAGTACCAGACAGAACAGTATTGGACAATAAAAACAACCCTATACGACGTTAGTAAGCTCTTAGCGCCCCATCGGATATCGACCGGAAAACGTTATCTCAAGCTTGCAGTAAAGCATTGTTCATTTTGTTATTGTGAGCTTATAATTATTGAGTTTACGGAGAATCAAATTATCAACCGAGCAGTAAGTAATTTTATAAATAAGTTTACCATGAACATCCTCACAATCTCATTGAAATTCAGTCGATGAGGTAGGATGTGTTGATGATTCTTTCACTATGTATCCTTATAGGTTATGAATGCCCACATAGATCGTATAGGTGCTAGAAAGAATAATTGCAAAACGGGGTCCGTTCAATCAATTAGCTATTTAGTCACGCGTTACCTATCGACAATTATCGGCAGATACAGATCAAAACTAGAAGAATTGGCGTGAGAGACTTGTCGAGCTATTCCAGTAGCCTTAATTATACAGTCCGATACACATCGGACGTTTCTCTGTCCACACCTCGCGGGCGGCGACGCTGGGGACTCACTCTATATGACGAAAACCGAAGTTTCTGAGCGCTGCTACACGAGCCACGACTCTAACTCGTTGTATTAAACGTGCCGATTACACGACAGCTCTCGTTCGTTCGTTTCTCGTCGGTATAGAGTAACCCTCCAGGAGCGCGCATCATCGGCGCATCAGGCGGCGCCGGCATCCGTGACCGCCGAGAAAACGTGGAAAGTTGCAAAAACACACAATAGTATGCGACGCCGCGTTTTTGTACAGACGCATACCGGCGCGGTGTTGCTCCGAGATGAAGAGGCGTCGTGTCGCGTCATCCTGCTGGATTTATGGGGTTTAGGATCAGGATGAGCCTCATGGAGGGGCTAATCCGTTTTTGAACGTTGCGATGAACGCTAAGCAAAGCAATCATCATTCATATTTTTACTGAATGAATTTTATCTTACTATGAATAAAGTATGTAAGATTAGCATACCTAGATTACCTAACTTTATTATTTGACGAAGAAAAATCCCAGATAAAACAGCCTTGATACCTACCTACTTAATAATATGTATACAGGTATAATCGAAAGAGTCATCTTACGATGTTATGCATACGCAGGTTAATGCAGTCGTGATTAAAACCAAAACATTTAATCCTAAACAGTAAAACCATCCTTCTAGAATATTACACATATCTACAGTAACCTATAGTTTTTTATACGCTTTTGTTTTTTATCGGATTAAGTCTATTCGGGGTTTCATGGTAGTGTTGATGTCGTCTAGGTCTGCGCTGCGCCTGCGCATGTTGCGCAACAGAAGTAACAAGAGTAGCATGTGCATTCTTGCGGCGAGCGGGTAACTTGTAGCTTAGACGCGGATATATTTATAGTAACGTACGCCCTAATTACATCGATATCACCTCTCTTATTGCCTGTTGATTAAAGCACAGATTCGCTAGGCAAGCTGTCTTACCGACACCGCTATTCTTCATACATGCATGGCTTAGCCTAGACTTTCCGCCTATTTTTCACACTTTTTTCTAGTTGAGTCTATCACTCGCGTAGATTAAGATCACATCTTAGTCATAACCATGAATAACTACTTAGAAGAATTTTAATTACACATTAGTTTCTACCACTGCTTTATCACAAAGTAGTAAATATTATGAATTATTATGTGTCTTTGGCTTGAATAAACACTTTACTACTTATATGAGTTTTGGATTCTTCCCCAAAGGAAATACGTAGGTACATTATACTTTATACATTAAGTATATTTTATTATACTTAGGTAAGTTAGCAAGCCGGTGATTAGCATAGCAAAGTAAGCAAGCCGGGTACGGGGCATCACGATATTCACGATGTTGTCTATAAATCATAGTGAATACCAAGACATAGCTAGCTTATCTTAATCCAGGGAAGCATTAAATAACTGTTTAAATATAGTTATTGTTATCAACCATCTGTTCTGCTCAATGCACATTGGTACCTAAGTCCCCCCGGGGAATGGACTCACGGGCTTCAAGGTAGGTATAAGTTATCACCATTATAGTTATATTAAATGCTGCTTTCTTTATCGTTAAAATTGTAATAGTACATTGCATTCAGATTCAGTTCAGGGTAATTGTCTGGATCACACCCATGCACAAACTGCTAGGTACTACAAGTGTTAAAAAAATGTAAAATATTTTTTGTGATTTAGAAATTATAATTTTCATATTGTGTTTTGGTCTATAGGTACCTATTAATTAAGAAAGTACTAACTGATCACCACAAAGTGCCGACTTGGGAAAGAAAGCCGAACGATTACGAAGCGAGAATCTTATCTGATCATCGCTGGATAATGCTTAGAACCTACTCCATTGTAGATAATTAGTAACTAAATTCACTATTTCATGCCAGGTGGGCAAAGAAATGAATAGCTTTCTACTTTGTAGGCTATACCTACATAAACATAATAGACGTATACAAACCAATTTTAATTTTTAAATAAGAGTAAATTTTTAAATATATGACTATTCTATAATTTACAGAAGGTATGTATGTAGCTGGTAGGTATTTTACGATTTATCAAGGTTCTTTTACGAAGGATTTGAAAACTTTGCTACATAAATCTTTTTCATCATATAATTCTATAAAATGGAAGAAAATCATAAAGAGATGCTTCGGTACAGTACCTGTATCCAAACCACACAAGCAACGTATCTTCCAACACCGCTTTCATAAAGCTAAAAAGTCATTTGAAATTTTAATTGTCGAGGGGCAAGGCCCGGTTTATGTCTGTTTTAATATAATTCAGTTTTTGCAGCTAGAAATATATGAATAAGATTAGTTTGTAGACTACGAGTATATGTCTTAATTATTAAACTGTAATGTGTTGCTACAGTAGTGAACCGGACTAATAAAATAAAGCGAGACTGGCGTTAATTATAAAGAGGCATACCAAAACCTAAATCATATTAATACCTAAGTCATAAAACTTATGCACTGAAATTCTTAAATCATTAAAAACCACCAAAAAGCTCTACATATGAATCTCTACTGCTGAATGCCAGGAAAATTAGTCTCAAGTAAAGTATTCCAATTCCATAATGGTGTAAAATCAATTTAATAAATGGGGCAAAATACTCTGCCTTTATAAATACCACCAGAACTCAGCCATGCCATTAGCTATAGAGCCTAGTGCTAGTGCAACGCTGCTATAGATGCATAGTGTTCGGAAGTAGGTATTCGTGAAGCCTGATCCGCCATGCGAATGTGCACCACCACGGTCGTAAGAGGGCCTCTTCGCTCCGGGAGAGGTCGCGCGTGACTCTGCCTAGACTACGCCTACACGATAAATAGATCTTGGGACGAGGGTGCAGAGGTGCAATACGTGAGGTGATTACTGCTTGAGGGCGAGCGCCATAGTGAATGGCTTTAAATTAATAGGAATAGCTACACTTTCAAGTGAAATAGTAAGATAGCAAAGTAGCTTTTAAAACTAGCGTTTATCGAAATTGAGAATAATTTCCTAACATTTATGTAATATATTTTTTAACATCTTAATATAAGTACTATAAAAATAAGGTGGTAATACTAAAACAATACAGCACAGATGAGCTAAGCAGGGATTAGCGGTGCGCCGAGAACAATGGCCGGCCACATTCCGAGAACCGAGCAGATCGCCTAGCTTGCATTTTGTTTCAAATAACATGTCGGAGACCTTCCCGTAACTGATTTAAAGGTTCGATGCCCTTTAGGCGTCTGGCATTTAAATATTAATACATTTGTCACTTTTACGATAGAAGAAAGACTGGTCTAGATTTATTTTCCAGAAAACATGAATAAGTCTGTAACCTCATAAAAGAAAGCTACCGATAGGTTTAACTATGCACCTACCTAGTATCTACTCGGTTAGTTATTTTTCTGTAAATATATCGTATCTTGATTATCTACTGTTCAATGTCTGGTCTAACTTATAAGTAAACCGGTTACACATTTGCTCATTGCATAGGAAGTGTGTATGGTAATGCATCCGCGCTCCCCTGACGCCCGCTGCCCGGCAATCACACATCGCCATTAACTTTCACTGCAGCTATCAGTATGCACTGTCTGTCTATCCGTCTATAATAATTACACCAGCCTGGCGACCAAATTATACACCAGTCTTCATTGTGTATGAATCCATGTGTAATCATCAACTGATGCTGAATTAGTAATCGTTTTCAAGTCTATAATCACGGCAAATTAATCTCTATTTATTGTTGTGAAGAGGAGAAGATTGTATATTCAGTAATACTGGTTTCTTTCAAATGACAGCTGTGATTTTATGCCTGTAAATTATCGAGAGATCCATATTTTTTATAGTAGACTTTTTAGTAATTCCTAATTAATTTATCAAAGTCAGTAACAGTGAATTTTAATGCCGATATTTTTTACGATCGTAATACTGTTACTGTATTTTTACTTTACGACTCACTTAAATTCACTTCTTTTTTACACGTTCGTTTTTTATGGCCAAGACACGCTAAAGAAGAAGATGTCATACATACATGATAACATTATGTTATTTTACTAAGAAATTCTCTAGCTATGCGCTTTTACTCGGGTAAAACGTCTCGACCTTGCTGAACTCACGATTTGCACTTTGACGGCATTTTATTTACCAGACGAAAACACATTTTATTTTGTCTAGAAATGAAAAACATAGAAATTGACTGAAATCTTTAACTCAACGAAATATATTTTATTTGTTTCAGAGCATGTTTGTTATAATACATATTATAAATGTTATGATATGACCAAGAAAAATAAATATGCCTTATATACATATTAAATACATTTTATCAAACATTATTATAAGCCAAAGGAATTCCGTTGATGAACAAAACATCTGTCAAAGACGACGACTTTAAATTTTCAGATTTTCTGCTATACCACAATTCCTAAGCTATATCCCTAATAGGCCATTAAACTGAAGTTAAATCGTAAATGTGGAAGTAGTCTCGTAAAGCAGTGAGTGCCTCGTGCTCGTCTATCGAAGGACCTTTCAATCCGGGAGGTTGTTGACACGACGAGCGAGTGACCGCGTGAGCAGATAACGACTGTCCTGGCTGATCATAGCGGATTATTATCCGTTCCGACATTAATATATATATAAAAAAAAACCTCTGAAGTGTGTGTATCTGTATATCAACACCTGAAAAATATTCTAAATTCGCTGAAAGTGAATAAAAGCATTGAGCTATACATACTACCAAATCTGCCAATACAGGCTTATAGCTTAATGAGGTTACCACTGTTAAACCATGCAAATAAAATAATACTTAAAACAGCTTGGAATTTTGTATCTGAATTTAACTCGATTTGTAATGATGTTTATGAATTACATTTTGAATCTATTACTGTTGTCCCTCTGTGATCGCGGCATATTTTATATCTGTTATCAGTTAGGACTCATCTTAGCAGATAGCGGACGTGACTGGCTGTCAAAGCATTGATGCATGGCGGATAAACAAATTCAATAGGTATGCAGTTATTTTGTAATCCGACACCAACTTATAATAATATGAAATACCTAGGTTGTAACTACAATTTAGATACCATTTGGATAAAGAAGAAATAATGCTATTGAATAAAATAGTACAATAATTGTTGCAAAAGTGGTATAGTAAGCCGAAAGGGGGGCTCATCATTCTGTGAAAACTTTTGTTTTATGTCTTATGTATATTCGCGAAAAAAAACTCACGTGACCGACCACCAAGTAGTGGGGCAAACTTTATTTTTTGCAAATATTCAAAATTCGTGGACCAAAAGTTGTCCAGAACTTTTGGAACATAAGTACTATGCGCGTCCCACCAATCACAGCGTCAATGTCAATAACGAACCCGTGTAGCGGTCGCTGTTAAGACATTATTCCAAAAAAACTCAACTCACCCTGTTTAACCGACACGTATTTCTCGTTCAAATTCGCCACGAAGGCCGCCTGCGGCAGACTGTCCTCCAGCGAGAACAGCTCGTCCCGGGTGACGGCCGTGGAGCGGGTCTTCAGCACCGCCTTGGAGCCGATGGGCGCCAGGTACGCGCCCGCCCCGTCCCGCAGCGCCAGCGCGCCCGCGTGGTACTCCGCCGAGAATAGGCAGACCGCTGTGCACGTGTCTTGGAGCTGCGGGAGGAAGGTGAGGTAAGTAAGGTTTGATATATTGTAGGAACTGGGATGAGGAGGACATTGAAAAATTGGATTGCCATGACTGATATTAAGGTTTAAAGTCCTCAAACCGGCACAGCAGAGTTAATATTAGTTAAAGCATTTGTCTATGTTAAATTATGTTCTACGAGTACGTTACATTTATTTTGGCCTAGGTACAATTGTAAAAGATCTTTAAAGTTTCGTAGACTGCACTCTGCTGAGAGGTCAGCGGTCATCTCTTTAATTTCTCTCGATTTGGAAGGGCCTGGGAACCTCTGTGAATTTAGAAATGACTCCACAATGCGCTTTACAAAGTAAACGTAAACAACACAAAGTACGCCGACACAGAGTGATTCCACTCAGTGTAGAAGCTCTGTAGCTAGGTATCACCTATCACTGACACAAAAACATGTATCTTCTGTAAACTATAGGTTACTGAAAGTTTGAAAAAGAATGCCAACGTTAATGCCAATAATAATAATAATAATAATTCATTTATTTCGAGTAACCACGGACTCAATATAAAACATCAAAATTACATTTACACATCAAAAATACAATAAAGTACCTATTGTCTACCAATAATATGACTTTAAAGAATTTTTGCTGCTGTGAACTGTCTCCACTGCAGCCGGCTGTGGCTCACGATCATGGGAACAGACAAACAATTCCTATTCTAATTACAGACGGCAACATTCCGGCCGAGGTATTCTCCATTAATACGCTGAAGGTAGCGGAAAAAAGCAATTGTCTCGTTTAGTGGTTCGGAATATACGACCGGAGGAAAGCCGCGAGAAAGTGTAGGTACAGTTTATATGAGGAAATGTAGTGGTTATTGGTGTATTGGTTAGTTAATGGAACCTTTGATTTAATGATTTTGCATTGTAACGATACGTTTTCTATCCGAGAGTGCTCCTAGAATACGTATTTAAACCTATAACATATATAATGATATGTTGTTAAATACAGTAGGCAGACAAATCATAGCGAGTCTTCGCAAATTGATTCCCCGACTTGAATAACCTATAATCTTTCAGAATTAGCATTAGCGGTACATGTAGCAATAGTATAATTACGGAATTACTTAGAATACTATTCAGAATTTAATATTTGTCTTAGATTACTGTCTAATCATCTAAATCACATTACTACCGAAATAATGGCGTTACAGCAAACATGATTTCGTTAGCTTTCTCATGTTACTCCGTGATTCGAAGCTATTTACCAATTTAATTAAACAATGACTTGGTGTCAATTTTCATTAACTAATTAATCGAGTGAGTGGTGCGTGACTCGCATCCGTGATCGGTTATCGTCAGATATAAAACAATTTGTTCTCTCCGCACATATATCTGTGTCGCGAGCTAGTCATTGTATATCCGTTAATTGCCAATAGTATTGTGGAAGAATTTCAATTGTTCAAAACTGATAAAAAGCCGTTTACAATGTAATCGTGCTTTTATGGGATGTACATTTCAATTTATGGTTCAGAATGGTTCAGCTTACCTTTATAAGAACATAATTACGCTAATAAATGTTTCCTAATATCGCCTTGGATGAATAGATCGGGAGTGGAAAGGAGTGTCAGATCAGACTATCGAATAGGACCATATAGCATGAGTCTTATCTGGGCTCTTATTACATTTAATTACCTATATTGTAAGAGTGCGCCTGGCAGTGGCAGTGTCTTTTAAAGGATAAAACTATAAGCGTGGCTCAGTGCAAATAGATAACTTATTTACATTTTGATGATGCGTAAGCAAAGACAATGTGTGGAATACACGATTAATCAAAATTGTATATGATGCACTCGACGACACATCACTCCAAGACTAACAATGCTATTATAGCCGTAATAGTAAGCTACACAAGAGTTAAAAGAAGTCCAATCACACTTCTTCGTCAGTCCACAATACGCACGAGCCGTGTGAAGGAACCTCACTTTGTATGATAATGCCATACATACTAAGTACTCTCTTTTCTTATATTCTTGGTATAAAAAATATATGCGTAGTTTTCTCAGATTTGCGTAATGGCGAGAGCTTAATTCTCATGTCGTTTTCTCGCTAGCGCGTTGTGGTTGATGGTTTCATTGGACGAAGAGAAACTTACATACACAGTTGTCAATATCTGCAGCCATAATAATTATACCACAGATGGTGTAGTGTCGGGTGCCTCGTTTTCAACTATACCGGGTGATTGGTAAGTCGATGTATTCCTTTAAATGGGTTATAGACGAAGGCATTTCCAGTCGATTAAACCCCATAATGCATTATCCGGAAGTCAACCATTTCTGAGTTATTTAAATTTTATGTTTTTTTTTTGTTTTTGCCAAAATTTATGTTTAAAAGCACAATATTTAAAATAATAACCATTTTTTTAATACTTTTTTGATTGATTTGCATTAGTGACACCTTAACCAACTAATTATAACCATTAAATGCGCAATATTTAACTTAATTTAGACACAGTGCTTCAAAATAGGTGAAACATTAAGAAAATGTTACGAAAGGTGAAAACAAAAATGCTGAAATTAAAAAGAATTTTATCTGAAAAATTTTCAGGCACTACAGCTTAAAAACAAAGTCAATTTATAAGCTTTCAAATGACATATGCCAATCCAAAATCGATTAAGGTATGACCAAGATATAGTCAAAACAACAACATAGGCGGACAAATCTCAGTACGGAAACGAACAAGATTCGTTCAATTTTTTAGGTAAAAACTCTTATAACCAGACTGTGTAGAGCTCTGAACCTTCTGGGTGAAGGCGCCTATCGGCGCCTCCCCCACAGTTAGGGTAAAGCTGAATAAGTCCCTTATGGCCGACTTCAGTAAATAGGTTTCATTTAGAAAAAAAAAAAAAAAAAAGCTCTGAACCGTTTACTAATTATTGTTCTCCGATAGCGCGGTTCCTCAAAAGCAAAGATCGACGACAAGGTTGCTTCACCGAAATAATGCTTGTCCGAAAACACGGTTAGCCGAAAGTACTTTTCAATTATTATGATTGGTAAAACAAAAGAATGCTTTACAACCCGGTTCTCCAAAAGTTGTACTGTTTGACGACAGTTAATTCGCCGAAAACATAATTGGTCAGTAGCACGTTTAGACAATAGCACTGTTCGACAATAATTGTTTTAACTTCATTGTGTTCAAACACAACTGTGCCAAATGTTTTAGCTGACAATTTGACAAACTGTGCAGTCGAAAAAGCATTATATCGTTGAACCTATAGTCATCAGAAAAGTACTTTCGGCTAACCATGTTATCGGACAAGCATTATTTCGGTGAAGCAACAGCAAGCAATCTGTGCTTTTGAGGAACCGCGCTATCGGAGAACAATAATTAATAAACGGTTCAGAGCTTTACACAGTCTAGTTATAAGAGTTTTTACCTTAAAATTTGAACAAATCTTGTTCGTTTCTCTACTGAGATTTGTCCGCCTATGTGGTTGTTTTGGCTATATCTGGGTCATACCTTAATCGATTTTGGATTGGTATATGTCATTTGAAAGCTTATAAATTGACTATATTTTTAAGCTGTAGTGCCTGAAAAAATTTCAGATAAAATTCTTTTTAAATTCAGCATTTTTGTTTTCACCTTTCGTAACATTTTCTTAATGTTTCACCTATTTTGAAGCACTGTGTCTAAATTAAGTTAAATATTGCGCATTTAATGATTATTATTAGTTGGCTAAGGTGTCTCTAATGCAAATCAATCAAAAAAGTATTAATTTTTTTATTATTATTTTAAATATTTTGCTCTTAAACATAAATTTTGGCAAAAACAAAAAAAAACTTAAAACTTAAATAACTCAGAAATGGTTGACTTTTGGATAATGCATTATGGGGTTCAATCGACTGGAAATGCCTTCGTCTACAACCCATTTAAAGGAATACATCGACTTACCAATCACCCTGTATACCTGAAGGTAGGTATTACTGGATGTAATCATTAGATACTTTCCGTATAGGATGGACCAAATGACCCTAACTAACCGAAAATAACTGACATATTTTAGGACTAAAACCGATTTTAAAGAAACTTAGGTAGGACCATGTCGGTGGGTTTATTTAGAATAGCAGTTCCCGCGCGCTTCGCTTCGCCTTAAAAAGTTTTCCCGTGGGAATTCCGGGATAAAAAGTAGCCTATGTTCTTTCCCAGGGTCTAGACCGTATGTATACCAAATTTCATTCAAATCCGTTCAGTAGTTTTGGCGTGAAAGAGTAACAGACAGACAGACAGACAGACAGACAGACAGACAGACAGACACAGTTACTTTCGCATTTATAATATTAGTTAGGATTGAAGTACCAACATCATTGTTTAATGTCGCCTTCATCACAACACAACCCATCACGTCCCCACTGCTGGGTCGGTGGAGACGTGATGGGTTGCACGTGCACTTGCTCCTTTGAAGAAGGAAGGGTTTTTAGAGCTAGTCCACCACGATGACCTAATGCGGATTGGTGGACTCCCACCTTCAGCTACTCGGAACTACCGCGTGTCCGCATCCCTATAAAACAACCCTTTTAATTTTGATGGCCCAACGCATCCTCATCCGCTAGTATACAGCTCAACCACTCACCTTGCCTCCAGCGCTGAGGTACTTGTTGTTGCAGGTGTGCAGCGCGTACTTGCCGCCCTCGTCGGCGCGGAACTCGAGTGTGAACAGCGTGTCCTCATAGGCTAGTATACTCAACCGCTCACCTTGCCCCCAGCGCTGAGGTACTTGTTGTTGCAGGTGTGCAGCGCGTACTTGCCGCCCTCGTCGGCGCGGAACTCGAGTGTGAACAGCGTGTCCTCGCCCCACGGCACGTTGGCGTCCACGTGGATCTCGTCCAGCGACTCGGACAGGTGCGCGAACCGCTTGCGGCCGAGCGAGCGCAGGTTCACCTGGGGAAGGGGTGGGTAGTTAGTGGTGCTGCGGGTGAAGGGGAGGGCATCCCGCTGTTCAGTGTACATACAATAAGGTTAATTTTAAAGCCACGCTGATGAGAATGAGTCTTCTTCAGGGCTAAGCCATCAGCGTGACTGTAAAAGCACACTACAACACACAATGGGGCTTTCAAATGTGAATTTGATGAGTAAACTTATTCACATCTATAGCTGGATGCTGGATGAGAGCGAAGCTAAGGACTGTGGAGCTTATAGAGAGATAATTCAATTTATGTAAGTACCTCTATACTACAGTAATAAATATTTTCATAAGATTTATTTAGGTGTCAATGCATTACGTAGGAGTTAACTGAAATGTGTTTCCTTATGTGTGTGTGATATTTTATTAAATTTCCTGGGTTTGCTCATGCGGCGTATAAAAATTATCCATAAGAGGTATTTATGATACGGCACCGCAGTGAAACTGACATTAGTAATCCTTTTTGCAATATTACTTCCTTCAATAACCCAACTCGTCAGAAGCCCATATTACTACCGGCTCGTATCCCGCAATTTCATTCCTGCACACATCGCACTCATACCGAACGTGCCTCGCACGCTCGCGCTACGTGCCCATACGACAGTTACTGTTAGCAGCCTGGGAGCGCTGTAATTACCTCTGGATGACTCGCCTTAATGATGGTAAATCAATCGACGAGATTATTACAGATTGGTATCTATCGAGTTTTATTGCGGTTGCTGCAGGATTCTTGTAATGTTGTATTATTTTTGTCCCGCCGTGCTGCCATGCAGACTTTAGTTACACTTTAAAATACTGGAGAGGATTGACGAGTTGGTGACTAGAGAATGCTATCAGACCAATTTATACCTTCGGCCCGATGGACCGATTACCTTATGCAGGTAGCCGGCAGTGGCTGCCCCCGGAAGGCTGAAGACAGAGTGTTGTGGCGCTCCAATGCAATGGCGAGGCCTACATCCTGCAGTGCATCATCATCATCATAAGGATGATGATACTTAACTGTTTATATATTTTCTTGTGTCATGTTTAACCACCCTCAAGCAGATTGACGATTTGTGCGTATTTTCGTCTACTACGTTTTTAGTTGCTTATTTCTTGAAACACTGTTAAAAATGTGCTTCAATATGCAAGACGGGGCATTATCTAGTGTCTTCCGTTTAGGTGCTATTGTCACTGGAACTTTTCATTGCTCGCGAGTGCAGTAGGAGCATTTTCTCGTGGTTACCTGCGGCCTGGCGGCGAGGTGCACGTGCCACAGCTCGGCGTCTCCGGGCACCTTGGCGGTGCAGGTGAGCTTGTCCTGGCTGGAGCCCAGGAAGTAGCCGCGCTCCACGTTGCGCAGCGCCCAGCGCCCGCTGCCGTCCTCCGACACACTGCGGGGTGAACAACGGAGTTAGAGATGAAGAATGCTGATTGGTTGGAGGGTTTTGGAGGGAACAATGGAGTTAGAAATGAAGAATGCTGATAAGTTGGAGGGTTTTGAAAGAGTTTGAGAGATAGATAGAATATTCTTCATTTGTATATTCTCCAGACCGTGTTCGGTCAGTGTGACTGCGAGCTTCTCTCGTGTGCTCTCTGGTGGCTGTTATAGCCTAACTTATTGACGAAAGTGCGACCGCATTGACGGCAAGTCAGCACTCCTCCGACAACATTATAGCATATGGCTCTCGGTGTGACTCACACAATAACAGAATTTACAAAGCTAGCATACAAACACATAGGTACAAAAAAGTTTGAGAGGTTTCGGAGCATTACACTTGTTCATAATAATTATAGTATAAGAATAAAGCTGGATGGAAATGTGCAATAACAGTTTACCAAGCCACGTTTGAAGTTGATGTCACTCAATGTTAGTGTTAGTGGTAGACAAATTGTAAAAGTAAATGTTACTGTACATTTTGGTAAGTACCACTTATATACCATGTATTCAATGGATCAATACTCTCAGCATTTGCCACAATAAGCACCGGCGTAGAAAGTAAACACTCAAATCGACAACAGAACAAACAAAATTATCTGAATGCAATGTAAATTGAGCCATCTCACTGAGGTTCAAAAGTTCACAATCTTATTGACAACTCAATAACTCAGACTGGGAAAAAGTTGGTGTATCCGCATAGTGCTCAATTAAATATAAGTAGTTGCCAAGCAATATTGGGTATTAGATAAGAAAGTATAAGAGCCAGGACTGCCTAGTACTTTATAAGAATTCGCGTGGGAAAGAAATCTATAGTGTTGTTGACAACACAATATGAACATAACAGAAACTATTTGTTATACTAGATTTGTAAATAGCGATAGGGCAACTTTATAGCCTTTACGAGCTTCACGATAAGAATATGAATGAGATTTATAAAAATAATTTGGTTTTACCAGTTTAAAAGATTTCAGTAAATATTGAAGGAGTCTATTAAAAAGCTCTTTTAAGTTCCTTTCAGTTCGCCAAAAGTCCCATAATTTCTGATATACAACTCTTAAGGAAGTATCAAACCAAACTATTGCAGAATTCAGCCAGACCAACCATCCGAGAGTCTAATATCTCAGACCCGACGCGCCCGCGGCTTCGCCAGACGCCATTCAGAATATCTATTGTCTACTTTAGCGAAATGTCCGCCGGTTCGTGCCAACAGCGGACAGACACTTCCTCTCCCTGACATTGGCTGGCTGGCTAATTAAAAAGCCTCCATTGTGGCGGGTGTAGCCGTGGGAACGATACACAGATTTATTCATTTTCATGACATGTTTTTGAAGTTATCGCTGTTTGGATCGCGAGGGCTTGTTGTGTTGCTATTCGCGATGGAAGATTACTCCGCTGTGATGTTCCGAAAACATTGAACTGTTTCTGTACTATTGTTCTTAGTGAATTCGGTAGAGGTTATTGGTACTTAAGCTGTTTGAGATGAGATCACTTTACTTGAATCAAAGAAGTGGAAAGTCGATGATCATGATGATGAAACCCTTGCACCTTAAAATATGTCGAACCTGCGCAGTCTGAAGCACTTGTTCTCTGATGTACTCGGAACATGTACGAGTAGTCACAAGCTATTAAACTGACATCCATAATTTTGGCACAAGCGCATTCAAATTCGGGCACGCTTTAACCCCAACCCTCAGACAAGTGCGGCTGACCCCCGGTCCCGCGCCCCTCGCCCGTCGCTATAGGAAACGTACACTTGTACTTATTTATTGTTGTTTTGGATGTGTTATTTTAGGGTAAGTTCTCTAAAGGTCTCTTACGGCTTTTGTTGGCGGAGAAAATATGATTATGCATACGGAAATTGTCGAGGACGCGCGGTTTTAAGACTTGAAGTCGCCATTAAGTTTTATTGCACATCACTGTTTATACTGCAGTTTATTTTGTATTCACAAACATTGCTTTTACTTTTCACATTTATGCAAATGGCCGTTTCAGCTTTGTTTAGTTTGGGAAAGTGAGAATCACTTACAGTTGAGTCACTATCGCTGATATTTTCTCGGTTTACGTGAGGGAGGGATGGAATGGAAATGGTGTGAATCACTCGCTCTTTGTGAATCATTGTTTGCCAATATTCATGACTTCTTAATGGATGTTGTGGTCTCCAAGTGAGAAACGTTGCTAATATATCACTCAATGAGGAACCGAAGATGTGGAGGACACAGTATCGTGTGTCAAACGGTTGGCGCTTACGAATTCCAGAATTTCCAGAACAATCTTCAATTTATATTTTGGGTGACCGCAAGTCAATATCCTCAAAATTTATTCTTCACGTCCGCTTTTTAAATATCAGTTATTTTAACAGTTTTTTTTTCAACATAATGGCCAATACGTTTTCTTTAACAAACAATATAATCGTAAATGATATTATGAGAATGCGTTTGCTCCTCTTCCGGTGAGTCACGCGTCGAGCGGGTTTAGTATTCGTGCGTTGCTTTGACTTGCGAAAAAAAACATAAGTAATCGTTCTGCCGTATCCTGTGTTGGACTGAGGGATTGCGCCTTTTGGGGCTTCACCACTCGTTCTAATTCTGCACGTGATTCGGCGATGCTCACTAAATTTTACAATTTCGTTTTGTTTTTGGAATTTTATTTGTATAACGCTCATTTGCATGGTTTCACACGAATACAAGGGTGCCTTTCCACCAGAGATGATTTATGCGATGTTACCAAAAAAAAACCGTTCCCGTAGAGTGCTATGTTATGTGGGCCAATGAATTATGTTTGGTGTACATCAAACGCATCCATGGCAACGTAGCATAGCACATCCCTGGTGGAAAACGCCCTAACTATAGGTAGTAGGTACATACTGTTCTATCAGTCGCACATTATGTCGACATGCAAAGGATTGAAAGGTAATTTGCCAAAATCAACGCATTCTTAGCTACGATTCCAGAGGAACACAGTTATACCTACAACTACATCACGAGTTCACGACTACGGAATAAAAAATTGTGTTATTTGTTCTGACCAGAAGGTCTGCATTACCTGATGTGGAACTTGCTGCCGGGCTCCTTCTCCTCGCCCTCGCAGGTCACGTTGCCGAACGAGTCCACCGCCAGGTACTTGTCCAGGTGCGAGCGCAGGTAGATCATGCCTGAGGGGGAACACGCATCAGTACAATACAGATCATGTAACAAGCATCAGTACATACTGGATCATATAGGAAGGTATACAAGGCCCTATCGAAGACTTTAAGGGTGCTTTGCCACCAGAGATGTGCTGGGTTGCTATGGATGCGTTTGATATCCACCAATCATATTCATTGGTCCTCGTAGCATAGCACTAGAGGGAACGGATGTTTTTCACAACATCGCCACACAGCAGCATATCACATCTCTGGTGGAAATGAACCCTTATGTTTATTATAGCACATTCGAAACCAGAACACGAAATATAAAGAAGAATATCATAATTATTATCTTCTATGAATCAAGTAAGCACCTGATCCACTGGAGGATAGAAGCCTCTTCCAAGAATTATCAGAGTAGTTACTGTTACCTACTATATCATTACTACAAACTCGAAACCACACTATCGCCTTCAGCAAAAGTTACAAATTGCATCAATTTTTCAGCATTACTGAGCACCATTTTACAGTAATAATGCTAGTTCATTAGTCTAGCTTCTACCACCATGCAATCTATTTAGTTCAGTCAAGATAGATTGGTTCTGTTCAGATAACTTCATTAGACAACTAATACTCCCCATCGTGTACCGTTTCTGATTGCGAATCCTTTGATTGAAGTTCTATAAATGTAAATTGAGGTAATTTGAGACTGTTTGCGCGGAAACCACAGACTTTTAATGAGACTGAAGATATTTTGTTTACTTTTATTTGGCAGAACAGGATAGAGTTCATGCAGGAAGTGGTAAAAGCACCTACTTCACTGGAGTCTTCTTGTCGTGACTCAGCATGTTATTGTAATCAGCTGTTCTATTATGTCACTAGACTAAATTCAGAATGTGCACTATTATTATTAACCAAGTGTGAACCGTGTCCAAACCGAATATGTATTATTAACCAAGGCGGAAATGCACACAGCATGTCACACGTCGCAACTTTGTAGATAAAAATCGGATATCGATCTCGGCTAGAAGTGGGGGCGTAGTCGCCGGTGAACAGCTGAGGACCTTGAACTGAGGGTGCGGACTGATTGGAAACCGAGTTGTACGGGGGAGTCATCGAGTTGCGGGGGCCAGGGAGACAGCGAAGCCAAACTCCTTACGATCAATTTGGGGTATCGAGACAAAAATATTTAGAACATAATCCTAAACACAGAATGAGTAATAATGTAGTGAAATTTATCATGTTTTGTGCATAAGAAACGATTTGGACGAAACAGAATACAGAAGATGTAACTTTATTACGTAGGTTTTCCGCTGATCTGCTAGCCACGCCCTATAACAAGAGGTAAATTAAGGGCACCACTGCACCATATGTGAGCGCGACACGCGACTAGTTTTTGCCGCAATTAGTCCTTTCAAATTACCGCAAAAACGCCACAATCTTTCAGAATGCTTGTAAGTTATTCGACAATGCTCGCATTACCTTATCTGCATATTTTAACTGCGGTTAATAACTTCATTAAGCTCGTAATGGCACTTTCGGGCCGTTAGTCACTCGCGTCGTGACTCCGAGGCACGTAGAAGGCGAGGGAATCGTGGCAAAACTACTAAGATATCGGAAAGGAAATTTTGCGGCTGGTTCGTATCATAATGTGCATCAGAATGCATAAAGTTAAATTTACATATGATGAGAAATAGCCGTAATACTGTTACCATGAAGCAGATACTTTTATGGCTAATAAATTTAATATGCAAAGAAACTCTATCTGATCTTAATCAGACTAGCTAATCCCTTTCGCACGGTGAAAACCCCTAGTCTAGCTCCAGTGTTGATCACATCTACCTACACGCTTAGAAAAATGTTAGTAGGTGAAGTAGCTATGCTAGACATTCCGTCCGGTCACCCTGCGGCCGCTACACGGGTTCGTACGACGTCGATAAACTCGTTTAATGCGACCAATAGCAATATCTATTTCAATAACGAACCCGTGCAGCGGCAGCTGTAACCCTAACTAAACATAGAGAAGTTTTGTACTCACTGTCATTAGCATTCCCCGAGGCGGGTTCCAGCGTCCAGATCTGCTTCTTCTTGAGGCTGGTGCCGTTGGCGTTGATCTTGAAGCCGAAGGTCTCGGCGGTGAGGTATCGGTAGCGCGAGTTGATGAGGCCGATGGTCCACCAGCCGCGCTGCTGGTTCTGCGTGATGATGTCGCCCCCGTTCATGTCGCCGTTGCTGTGACCGTTCAGACCGTTCATCTTTGTCGCTCTGCGGAGAAAGGGGTGGGTTAGAAAGAGATGGGTAAGGGTCGTTGGTTACGGTTTTGGGGGTGCTTAAGATTGTGATGGTGGATTATTGCTAACACACAAGGCACTCTTTCGTCTTTTACAATTCTAATAATTCCATCGTGACATGCCGAATCTTTTTCCGTAGCACAAATAACCGATAACAAAAGCTGAATGATGGTAATATTTACAGCTTTGTATAAATTAAGTTTATCAGGTAAGTACATACTTATTGTGCCCGATAACCGTAACACTAATTTAGCGGACATTTCCACTGGCTAAATTGGCAAAGAGTTCCTGCGATACCTACACCGCATTTTTGTAGACTGCAAGTACTTTTGACTGTTTTCTCATTGTCAGAGGCCCATATATTATGTTTACAAAACATGTTTACCAAAGATCATACTTAAAAAGTCACCGACGACAGACAGTAACGAGGATCATAAGTACTTTTCTGTACCAACTACTACCAAAACAAAATAAAATGTTGTCATCAACTCTTCGGAATATTTACAAAAAACTATCTTATCAGATCTATTCAGTCTAAAAACAGCTTTCTAATGCTCACACAACAACTTTAAGCTTAAAAAGAGCAAACTCAGTAAGTATAAAAGATTTGGATAAAGTTTAATCTCGGAGGTAATCGAGTCCACCGGAAGTTGTGAGTTTAAACCCAACGCTAGTCTAGACTCTAGACACGACCGACGACCCAGTCTAGCGTTACATCTTCCATTCTAGACTCCACGGCTTTTATGCTTCAACATTTACTAGATAAAAGCTACACTATCAGATTTAGCTCAGTCGTTAAACTATATAGAGTTGTTAAAGTAAATGATTAATTGAAGTATTTTATATGGAGTTGCACATTTCATACTTGAGAAAATATAGCTACATCTTAATAAAATTGTTATCAGGCACAATGATTAGCAGTATACTAACGAGGAGAGTATTAAAGTAGATAAATCACGAAACAAATCCAGTAGGATAGCTAGGGAGATATTCAACATTATTTAAATTCATTTGAAAATGGACATCGAACACATTACCGTAATAATAAAGCTTTGTCCTAAAACAACAGGAAAACAGAAGGTAAATACTCCTGCAGTTCCTGCTACCGATAAATACTTTAAAAACCAATTAGCAGTGTTAGATGAGCGTGACGTCACGAGAGAGACATGGATCTAGGGAGCACCCGTAAGTAGTGTACTAGTGTCACAATCACAAAGCCACAAGTCTGCCATAGGGTCGGTGGACCAGGCCGAAACTATTCAATTATTTTTAATAGGTGAACCTACTTAAATGCAGTTAGTTGGACAGTATGGATTGACCTTTTTATTTATTTAAATAATGAGGATGTGAGCTATTTATTTCAAACTAAATATTAACGCGGATGTACCTATGTTTGGTGTGAACCACAGCAAATGCCGTTTATTTATGAGGTGTTTAAAATTACATCTCATCAATCATAATCATCATAAAATCATAACTAATTGCCACGCATTTCTCTCACAGTCACAACCATCCGCTCGGTCCATTTCACATAATATGCAACTAACATACCACGGCATCTGATATCTGCCCTTCTGCCTACGGCGAATACATCTGGGTCGGAAGGTAACGTTTTTGATGACCTCGACTTTCTGATAGTGAATTTTTTATTACTCATGTGTACTGTTCATAATAGAGAGATGCCTAAGATGGGCAAGAAGAGGGCAGATTAGAACAATTAGAAGATACGCAATAAGCATGTTAAAATCGGTAACCATTCTGTTCTGAGTTCTTTCATTCTACTGTTCTGTGGTAAACTTTTCGGCTGTCCCTTCGGCCTGGCTCTGGATGCCTTCGTCACGGCTGTGAACATGCCAGCCGAGGCCGGCGCTAGGTCACCGACGCACCTAGATCATTGTGTATAGTCACACACTGCGTAGTACCACACGGGAGCGGCTAGATCATGTTTAACTAACCATTGCTTTACTAATACGGTTCACAGATATTCAAGGGCTTTAATTAAGGTCGTTAAAAAAGGTTGGACCATATTGTTGACAGTATTACAGTATACTGATGAGAGAATATCTGTATAGGGACAAAGCATGACACAGTAATCGAAAGATTATTAGGTACTTACTACTGATTCTGACTGAGTATTAGTGAAGAGATACAGAAAGGAAAGTAAATACATTTAAGTATTTATAATAAAACTAGTCTACTGTTTCATATAAATAACCTAATTGTAATAGGTACATGATGTAAAATCAAGAAATCCAAGAATCAATGAGATCCGTAACATTTACATAAATATAATGTGTCGTGTGCCATGTTAATACGACGTCATGAAACCGCAAGGGATGTTGACAGACCAACACACTGCAACCATTAGTAAACAAACGGCATTACGTGCAATCTGTAATTAATTACCCAATATATTTGCATATAAACATCGGTTGGAACACTGGAAGCAAAGCAAACATGAGAGAAGACACGGTATGTGTGACTATTGTTGCTAAGTTGCAATCGAAGCTATGGAACGGCTGTAGTGTAATTTGTGCAGCTGAACTGACATGGTGGAGTAATGAAGTCACATCTTTGTAATGATTACGTCAATTTAATTGTAAATAAGAAGTAGCTTTGAAGGACATTTATCGTTGTAAATGATACACTTACGTAACAATAATGTTTATTTGTAAATAACTTATAATTACAATATATGTAACACACAGAACAATCACTCCTTTATGAAAGCTATCTATTTTAACAAATTAACTCCTAAATATTAATTAATCCTAAAATTGTCTGCAGCGATATGTTCAAAAAATTTAAGAGAACGTAATTGTAAATCAAACTGTCTGCGTCAATAAAAATGATCCAATAATCAATAATTATTCCAAAACTATCACTTTCTATATCAATATCAGTGATAATAATATGTATGAAAGTAGTTTTACCACTGTGTCATGTGCTGCTGTTGAACTGACTTGATTTTACAAAAAAAAAAGCATCAGTCATTAAATTTAATTGATGTTTATGTTATGAGAAATTAATTGAGTGTATTTTATTTGACATGAAAGAAAGTTGAAATATCTCCAAGTAAACCAAAATTTCTGATCAACAACTCATATTTTAAATATACCCTCCTAAACTAAGTAGGTATATTATTATGATAATATATTTTCATCGTTGCCATCATGTTTACACGTTTCTTGCGTTAGGAAAACATTTGGATTGCTGTCTCTTTCAATGTACCCTCGAATCCAAGCTGTTCTATAGTCTCATTCAGTCAATGAAGCTACAAATATAGCATGTAATATAATAAAGAAATAACATGCCGCACGAGTACTATAATGAGTACTGGTGTGAAGGTGTGAGTGCTGCCCAGCGGGGGGTGCGCGGGGTCAACACTCCGCACACTTTTTGCAACAACGAACATGGCTGCTGATATTTATAACGCTAATGAAAATAATATTAACCCGCTCTTAGTCATTTATATTATTAAGATTGTTATTAATAATATTTTCAATGCTTTTTAGGTTTCAGTTTCCTCGTATGTACTAGTGTGCTTAACTGAAATAGTAAATATGAAATAAGTAATCACAAAAATTGTTGTGTCCTGCAGTAAACGATTACAGGCTGATGATGATGATACGAAAACTGTAATCAATTCATGTAAAACTAAATTAATAAACCGGCCAAGTGCGAGTCGGGCTCGCGCACAAAGGGTTCCGTAGCTTAAATCAACCTATCTCAAAAACTATAAGAGATACTTTGATCAAACCAAAAATCGTTGAAAGAGTTAATTAGCATGCATCACCTCTATTTTTTTTAGAATTTTATACCCCGTAGTTATAAAAATAGAGGGGGGGGACATACTTTTTACGACTTTGAGAGCTGATATCTCAAAAACCGTTCACTTTAAGAAAATGGTTTTTAGAAAACTTTATATCATTTTAAAAGACCTTTCCATTGATACCCCACACGGGTATGTACATCGAAAAAAAAAATTTCATCCCTCAGTTACATGTATGGGGGGCCCCACCCCCAATTCTTTTTTTTACTATTTAGTGGCATATTTTTGTAGCGGTTCATACAACACATATTCCCATCAAATTTCATCACTGTAGTACTTATAGTTTCCGAGTAAATCGGCTGTGACAGACGGACAGACGGACAGACGGACAGACGGACATGACGAAACTATAAGGGTTCCGTTTTTGCCATTTTGGCTACGGAACCCTAAAAACGGTGCTTTCGAACTTCTACCGACTAACCCTTACAGTTTTACAGTCGTCAGCATTGCATGCCATACTTTGATTATAAGATCCCGAAGCTTTTCGAACGATCAGTTCTTATTTCACACTGGGATCATGATCATCTCGGAATCACCTCGGCGTTGCTTGCTGCAATGACTATAAATCTGTTGTACAATATAAATAAACATCAGGAGCAGGGCGGCGGCGGCGGCGGCGGTGGCGTGGGCGAGCGGCCGGGCAACTTGCGCGTGCGCAGCCAGGGATGCAGCCGCTTTCTGCGAGGCCACATAGACGATGCACAACAAATACACGGGAATCATACGTGGTGACCTCAATAACTCGAATAGGAAACCAACAAAAAGGGCTACCTTTCAAATAAGATAAGAAAAAATCCTTGAAAGATCCAAAACAGGATTGATCAAAAGGCAATAAGTCGACAAAACCACTAAACAGATGTTCGACAAGAGAGAGTAAACAAAATAAACGTAAAAAAGTGAACTGGTAAGGAAGCAGACTGATTGGTAAAGCAAACACCCGAGATAGCGACGCGCCGCGGAAACCGGTCCCAGATATTGGAGAAACGGTATTCAGATCGGAACCGAATAAATTATGATTTGACAGTTACGTGAAGGAAACTGTAGCAGATGAACATTACGGATGCAATCATGTTGGAGCTCTAGGCATCTCTCGGCTAGCCGCGCTAGCGTCGGTTTGAGATTAAAGTCACTAACTAAGTTACTAATCCATAAAATATACATATTTACGCGCATAAATTTCGAGATACGGTAATCTTAAAATGCTAATAAGCTAATAACATCATGCAATTTTAAATTAAGATCGTAAAATATAACTGGGACTCGGTAATGTTTGCAAAAAACCAGAACGCAAATTTTTTAGAAAGTTCGACAAAAAGTGACAAAATAATAATCTAAACCGACCGGTGATCATAACATTTAAATAAGAGATACTCAACAGACAGTAAATAACATTTGCACACTATTAGTAGTTACAAGCAATAAATTATTCGCATTTATTTCTCGACTTGACCTTTCTGCGGATCATAAATCAGAGAGTGGCGGAGAGGAGGTCGGAAACTTGGAAATAACCACAAACAAGGTGATTGCAGCTCGTGGCTCGTGGAACAAAGGCCTTGAGTAAGGTTCGCCCTAGATGGCAACAATAACAGCGCACTCGCACCATCTGCCGTTACGTGGGGTCGCTGACCTGAATTTGGATATTTTTTGTACCAATTATATCGCCGCCGTGGCTCCGTTAGCGAACGCAAAAAATCTGCATTGATGACTTCGAAGTTTAGACTTGCAATGGTATCAATTGTAGGTCAAGTCAGGTGTATTTTGGGGTAAGCATTGGCAGCTTTTTATTGCATTGAAATTCGTTTCTATGTGGTAGAACTTTTTCCTTTCTAATGTCGGTGGCTGAACATTTTATTGAAGTAGATTTATATAAATTTAGCAAACGAGTTCTGAAAAGGTGTTCCGATTTAAATGTCTGCATAGTCAATGATCTACAAAGCTCCAATCAACTGTAAGAACTTAATGAAATAATGTATCTTCCAGGTGCTGCAAGTACTAGGTCTCCCGCTGAGCCAGGCCTCTTTGAGACCGTTGAACATCCATTTACGGTGTACGGACATTAAAAACAACTATTAGTTCTCTATAAAAGGGTTCATTTGCCTATCGAAGCGTGGCAGGATAGCAAATTTATGTAACAGTCCACTGCGCATGAGTAGAGATAATGAAAGCAAAAACCTTGCGTAATGTCCGATCGACTTTGCTAAGTTATCGACTTCTATTGTAATTGCAATTCTGATTGTCACCATTTATAAAAAAATCTCTCTTTACAATGGTCATGGAATTATCTTCATTACTAATCCCCAAAAATCGAAACATTCCTATATCACCATTTAAAATCATTTTTAATAACTTTTAACTGACAAATCTCCCGTGAATCATGCTGGTATGCTAACGAGGATGAGATGTGATTTGTGAAAGTGGAACTACAGCAGCTTCTGTTAATGACGCTTGTCAGTTATAACTCGTCACATTAATTCCACCAAATTGTTTAACAAGGATGGAGCATAAGGTTTGGATGTGCCATGTGGCTGAATGGTACTTGTATCACACATACACACAGAATGTTTGGTCACGTACTTGGGTTTCTGTGTTAATTATGATTCCTTTCCACTGCAACTTAATTTAATTTGTTAGTATTTGATATTTGCCATCAGTTATAACTGTAACATGAGTAAATATTTTTTACTCCTTGTTTATCCTGACTACAATGATAATACTCACTGTCGTCGTATTATAGCCTTCCCACATGCACGGTTCAACTTCCATTATCAGAGCTTCTGAATGCAGTGTCGTCTATTTTTAAACAGAATGAGAGATAGGCGCACGTCCCTATCTATATTTATCTTTCTTCTTTTAAACTATTTCTGTTGGGATAGGTTATAGTTAGTAGTAAAGCGTTGTTATTTTTTTTTATTTATAGCTCATGATCAATGTGTTCATAGTTTCGATATTTTATTATTATGCTACATGCTACTTATTTCTGTGTCTTCTTAAGCTACACTTTGTTTCAAAGATAAAATCTTCAGTTCGTTTTTGTATGTAGATAGTAGGAGACATACGCCTTTCTCGAAGTTTCATTTCACATTCATCTCAGCGAGTCCAAACATGGCGGCGTGGCCTTGACAATGTCCCTGAGGGCCTCTGTCAACATCCGGACGACTCTTGTGAGCTCAAAGGAAATTATTTGTGCACTTTTGCAAAATACATTTTTTTCACGTTGGTACTGTCAATATTTAGTATAATTGCACGGCCTAGACTGTTCTAAGTTATTGAAACGGACATGTTCAATTATAATAATCATTATACTGTACATCTCGAATAATCTACTCAATATATTCTTTAAAAGCTTAAATACTTATCATATTTCTAGAAACATCAACAATTTACTAGACGCAGCAAAAACTCATGTGAGATGAACATACACGAGCTCAACAAAAAAGATTCTGTCTGCGTCGGTCCGTCCCTACAAGGACGAGGGCTGCATCACAATGACAAAGGATGTCTTTGATGCAGACGTTCATGTTAGATTGTGCCCTTGCCGTTAATGGATTCAGAATATTATCTCTGTATGTGTGCATGTTGTTCAGCTGATGGAACACTGTCGATTGAAAAAAGAGCTTCAAAACTTTTGAGTTTATAGATGAGCATATGAATCTATCAATTAATATGTGTTGTCCATGAGTCATTAGACAGACATGAGACAGACTAAACTGTGTATCATGTATGAATACATGTATAAAATCGGATTAGTATTATGTTCAATATAGTACATGTATGATGGCTTCTAAACTATGAAAATATTATAATTTAACACAAACCACAAATTTACGGTACAACATATAATAATTTCACTCACTAAACAGTATGTGAAATTGTGAATTAGCCCTAAGGTTCAGATCCTTGAACAGCAGTCAAAACCACAACACAAATGCGGCACTACAATAAAATAAGTACGCAACTCGCGTCTGCGAAGTTCTAAATTTAAACAGAGTTCAAACGCCAATCAGAGCCATTGCAGGCTTAATTAGAAGTCCTTACTCTGAATAAGGGGTTGATACGACCACTTATTATCCAGATAAGATAGTGGTAAACGAGCTTACAGAGAATTATCAAAGCTTAATTGGAGTACAAAAACCAACAGAATTATCTTCAACGGACATGGTAATGGCACCAGTTACAAAGGCTTTGTTTACATTTGAATTTAAATATGGACTAATCAATGTGATTAGATATTTAAAGTCTTTGTAAATGAATTACATGAGTCACTATAAAGAAATCTTAAAATACTTATTTATACAAAGTAAACCCAAGAAAGCTAATAATATTTAATGAGATCATGCATAACAATATTTTGATTAATAATACAAAATAAAAAGTGCACTTATTTCGATCGCGTCTGACTTTTTGGCAGATTTACGAGTTCAGACAACCGCCATATGGTATTTATCGCAAAAGACTTGATACCAACGGTACGAATTCGGTGTCAAAATGAATGAACCCTGAAGGAATATAATTATTATAATGTGAAGAGTTAAAGATATCAGCCTGAGTCATGCGCCGGCGCAGCGCAGACAAGCGCCACCCGCCATATTGGAATGGAAGTTGTCACTTGTACAAACATGGAGCCCAACCCCATGTTCTAGCTGAGGAATACATTACCGCATACTTAATGAGGAATAAATACGATTCGTTCCTAAGCAACGTCTAGAATTAATGAGGATGAAGACATGTTATCGTTATGATGTTCATTTAGTTCATTTAGAATAGATTGTTTCTTACTTATTTGGTTAAATATTATGGTCTATAATTACTCTACATAATAACTATAGGACTTACCCCCTATTTATAGAAATGTTCTTTGACAGAGAGCGACAAAACAGTTCAATAACGTCCTATAAGTTTCCTATGGTTAAGGGGGGGATAGATTCCAATAGGTTTCATAAACGACTTCGATTTGCCCTGCCCAGCAATGATTTAACAATAACTGAATAATTTGATTGACAGTTAGGTAAGTTGAGTGTACATTTATTTGTTATTCGTTGCGATAAAATATTTTATTGTAAGCAGATTGTAACAATGGACGGATGCGTGTCGGTGCTTCACCGAGCGTCGCATTGTCAAACATTTATTTACTGTCCTTATTGCCTTTTAATAAGATGTCTCAGTCTCAGAGTTTTGATGGTTTACTTTTAACATTTTCTGTAATGTTTGATTTGAGTTAATGCAGCTCTGATACCAAACAATATTCAGATGTATTGTACATATTATTTGTAAAAATATTATTTAAAAAAATCTTACATTAGTAAAGGTTTGAGAGGTATGGAGTTGGCTTCAAAACTATGGCAACGGATAGTAAAACTAGGGGCGACGGTACTGAAATCTGCAGTATTGACAAGATAAGATAATAAGTCCGATAGTTTGCAATTTTATCAGATAAAATATCTCACTGCAAAGAAATGACTAACAAGTCAAGTTATCTTAAAATCGACCGACTTTAAAATTCTATACAAGACGAAAAACATGGCTCATGAGTTGATGACTCTCTAAATTGTAATTTGCATAAAGAAGCAGAAACTCGAGATTTGCAAGTCCGTCATGGTCATAAAACCCAAACTTTTCAAGACAAAAATATTAAATTAAGACAAAAAACATTCTAAATTCAAACCAGCAGCGACGGCGGTACGTACGTTCCGGTGCGCGGCGCACAATCATTAACAATGCACACTTAATTACTGAAATGCTACATATCTGTTTCTTGACGCTAAATCTGCTCATTTTTATGAAACAGATAACAGTAATGAGCTCATCTTGCTCTTGTTAGAAAGTCTCGCCGTGGCCGTGGCGTGCCGCGGTTTTGGGAAAGTAAAGCGCATATTCGAACGCATTCTTTTAATAGTTCCGTTTTATATATTTATGTTGCTAGCCTTTCACCTCGTCTCGTTATTGATGGGTTTTTCTACTGGTCAAATTAACAGGCATGGAATTTACTGTCGGTTATAATTGAATTAGACCGGAATTAAGCTCAATCAATATTTCTTCTTGCAGGTGTTCCGATTCTGTTGCCATTAACATTACATGTTTCATTGGATTAATTAAAATTTATCCAATAATTTCAGATTTGTACGACAGAAAATTTGGTATGGAGTACATGTCCCATAAATCTATTAATGAGGTGTGAAGGAGCCAGGCCTGCCCGGCGGCGGCTGCGCGCGCGCACGGTCTGATTGCCGCGGCTCACACGCCATCTAATGCTCGCCAATTAAATTATGCCGCATGGGCCATAAACAACTGAATTTAAGGTTGGGAATGCTCCTCTTTTCGAAAGTTTCATTACGCGGATTATAAAATAACGGATGATCTGAATTTGAACTTGGATTCTTGAGAGATACCTACTGGAATGTTGTACATTTTGTACAGAATCAAAATAAGATTGATGGAATCTTCATGCTGGAACTTGGATAATGTCATACTAGATACATGAGAGTAGAGAGGTAAGATAAGAAAGGAATGTTAACAAAAAGCTGAACAGTAGTTTCATCAGCCGATAGGCACCAAACATTAAATGATGGAGAAAGTCAAATCCAAACTCTCGAGCTCAAACGTTTGTCAAGTTACGATGAATAATGTAAAAAACGAAAGTGTGGAGACGGGGACCCCACGGGGACTGCTGATTCATTATTCAACTCATTAATGTGTAGTGCGGTTATTAAACTCATTATAGATTCATAAATGGTTATAATCATTAATAGCTACTTTCTCAGTGTCGTGCCGTCGTCAGTACAGATATGGCGAAGAATACTCCTCTAATTGGTGGCTGAATTTCATGGTTTGTGGCTGCCAGGAATCTCTTCAGTTGGACAAAATTACAGCTACAAAAACTATGGCAGCTTAAACGGTTCGGCTTCTTTTATAGGTGGCTAGCTGCATACATGCCTTTTTACATTGTTTGAAATGTGATTTGGCCTGTTTACTAAGTTCTACAGTTTTACTTCAGAGGCGTGATGTGTATTGGCAATATACATCACTTTTTATTGTTTATTTATTTTAAAAGTAATTTTGTGATCATAACCCTCTTTAACCTGACAAAGTACGAAGTCGTCTCCTAGTATAATTTAGAAATACTTGGATCAATTTAAATGCAGTTTAGGTTGAATGGGTCGTATGATAAAAAGTCTCTATTGGAAACACAGATGGTGGCGTAGGTACCTCCTGGAACAGCAGTGTTAACTCCTCAGCACACAGGACTTGTGTAGTGCACACAAAGGTCAAACTTGTTTATTTGAACTACACATATTCAAAAATTGCCTATCACCTCTGACACTGACTACCCCTTCGGGGATTACAGTCGTAAGCTTAGTTAAAAAATTTAATGCTCATTATGATCGTTACACGTTACATGAGATTCTTTAGTACTTAGATATCCCCAAGTTTTAACTGCCTTCCTAAGCTAGGCTAGCTAGCTACAGGGTTTATCTCGATGATTTCCTTCGCCGTAAGAGCGATGCATTGAAAATAAATTGCAAAAAAATTATTGCTACACATGTCAAAGTCGGGAATGAAACCTGCATCTCTGACGTGAGAAGCAGGCGCTTACCTGACTGAGTTACCACTGTGGGTTCGGATTACTTAGGATTAGGATATCTCTGGTCTCTGAAATTTGATTTCATATTTATTTACTAGGCCTTTTGTGAGGGTAGTTTAATATTTAGTCTGAAGCTTTTAATGTATGATTTGATTATCATACTTAACAAACATATAACATACCTACTTTATTTCACTAGATTCTTCTTCTTTCAGTAAATATGCATTCACTGAATGTATGTAACCCCTAACCTTAGGTAGGATACCAACAACAGCGCGGTAAGTACCTACATACAATATGAAAAATGATAACAAAAGCGCATCATAGCTTCGCCGACACCGAGCTAGTTCAAGATCACCGAGTGAAACGGGTGTAGCTGCTATAGACTGTAGGTACATAGAGTGTAGCGTGTAGGCGGCGGCGGAGGGTGAACAGCCCCACCGCTACCTAGACATGCGTACCTATAGGTATAGAGCGGGCACCGGTCGGGACTCGGGACAATCGATTCGCGGCTCGCGGCCCGGGCCCCCCGGCCCCGGTCTCTGCCCGGCAACCACCACTCTACTCGCATAAAATAACCAACTAACGGCAGCAAAAACTCACCTCTTCTCACTTCAGCAAGCACACACCACCGCACAAGATGCAGTCACGTAGATCGCGAGAAATATACCACTGTTGTTGCACACAGAAAATATCTAACGCGCTATCTGCAGCCTGATTGTCACTATCATCAATAAACTTGTCACTTTTTTAATCCGTTATAATTTCTAATGCAAGAAATTAGGATGCCGGCTGGCGAAAACGGCCGGTGTGGCTTTATTTCGGTAATCGAAGGAAAAAACGACGTTAGCCCCACAACGGTTCGCGGCGGACTGACAGAAATGAAGATGGCGCGATTGGCGGGCAGGGCTGACGCAGTGAATATAGCTGCGAAAGCTCCGTTAAGATTTCAACCAATAGCGGGATATGTCAGATTAGATTAACCAATAGCATTCTAACCGTTCCATAGACTATTTGCGCGTGAAAGTTTGAAAACTTTGAATCGAAAAATGTAAACGTAAAAAAGTTTTTTTTTACCAATTTTTTTTATTTATTTATTTATCTAATTACAAAAGTTTACAATATATTTTTAATTATCAAAGGTCTGTTTTCTGTATAGTTATCAAAACGTTTATTCGACGTACCTATTACCTACTATCACTCGTTTGTCTGTCAAGTTCGGGCACCCACCAATCTCTAATCTTACTGGCCACCGATGGGTTTATTAAATTCTTTTCAGGGGTTATAGGTTTATGTATTAAAAATATTCTTAGCCATCTTTCATCATCATCATCATCATCAGCCAATAATCATCCACTGCTGGACATAGGCCTCTCCCAAGGAGCGCCACAACACTCGGTCCTCGGCCTTCCTCATCCAACCACTACCCGCCACCCGCCTAAGGTCGTCAGTCCAGCGGGCAGGAGGGCGTCCCACGCTGCGTTTGCCTGTTCGTGGTCTCCACTCGAGAACTCGTCTACCCCAACGGTTATCGGTTCTTCGGCAGATATGACCAGCCCACTGCCACTTCAGCTTGCATATTTTGACAGCTATGTCGGTAACCTTAGTCCTCTGACGGATAACCTCATTTCTGATACGATCCATCAAAGAAGCCATCCTTAAATAATAATAATAAAGTAATCGTGTTTATTGACCCTTCGCCACTGCTGGCCATCCTTGTGGTGCAGTGGATCTACCTATTGGCACTGAAAAAACTCGTAAGTAGGTATGATCTCAACTTAGATAAGTACTCAATCTGTTCCAAACAAATATAAACTCCATTCTATTCTATTCTATTCTAATCTATTCTCTGTGGGGGTGTAAGAACCTGCACCTGGCTCTCTCGTGTGGAACCTTTGTGCATAACCCCAAGGTCTAAACTGCCTTCCTAAGCTTGGACCATTTCCCACCACGCTGGTCCACTGCGGGTTGGTGGGTTCACATATCGAGATGTGCTAAATCTAGATATGCAGGTTTCCTCACGATGTTTTCCTTCACCGTAAGAGCGATGGTATACAATACATTGTACTTTAGTTAAAATAACTCATTGGTACATGTTAGCGCCGGGATTCGAACCCACATCTCTTGCGTGAGAAGCGGGCGCTTACCCGACTGAGCTACCACCCGCTCTGAGACTCCAATAAAGAGACATTTATTAAATTCTCTGAGGTCGATGCTCCTAGAGCAGGTATGTTGCTCTACTAAACTGTAGTCACATCAACAATTTAGATTATTAATTAAAAAATTGTTGCACAGTGGTCTAATTAGTAATTACTTTGCGGTTATTACCTACACATGTTTCTATTATTGTGTTAGTTGGTTAATTGGCACTGTCTTGTCTTATGTCTCATCTCGTCACAGCATCGTAATAAGTACCTTTCTACAGGCTGTATCTACCTACCGAGTGTTGCATATTCTGAATGACCTAGCTAGTACCTAGGTAAAAGCTTAAATTACTTTTGTTCACTAATGCTTTGCAAATGTGTATAAAATACATAAATGTACAGTAAGCTATACACTTCTGTGTCAAACTGACGAACCGTCAATGTTTCAATGAATGGATAGGCGGTTTTAGATTGACAAGGTACTACATAAGTGTATTGTATATATAGCTACTTATATGCAGCTGACTGCACTTACATATTTGAACTAAATTTTATTTAGAAACTCTAAAACTGTGTACCTTTTGTTTATCTGCGCGTTTGTATATCATATCGATTAATAAAAACCGATTCTTTAAAAATCTGGTAGCTAAGTAAAGTCCCAGTTTACTCGTATCTGGCAGCTGTAGAAGAATTCGGAAAGCCGAGTCGCGTGCCGCGCCGCATCTCATCCGCCATTATCATAATTGATGAAAGCAGAGGAGGACCGCCCGTAATGCCAATTTTGCGTAGAACAAGCAGGAAATGAAGATACAATGCCTATAAAAATATTATATAAAATACTCGTATGCTGAGGCGTTTGAGGTGTGACGTCTCAGAGATTCACCTCATTATTCTTGCTGGTCCTGGAAATTAATGAAATCTTTAATCGTACTGTCTCATTATATCACTGAAATTTTTGCTATTCTTGCTTACCTACTCAAAGTATACATCGGTACCTGAGTAGGTACACTAGGTACTTACAGATATTTTATAGTTTTCAGACAGTATACCCAGCTGACAAATATGGCCCTCCTGCAACTGATACTGCAAGGGAAAATAGGTACCTACCTACAATAGGGCAAGAGAAGACCCTGGCCGTAGAAAAACCCACGGGCTACAGAGCCTCGCCGATTGGTCCAATATGTCCACCATAGAGCTGTTCCGAGCTGCAACGTCTCGGACCATAAGTGGCCGCAATGATATCCGACCTAGGATAGGAAATGGTACCTTAAGAAGAAGATACCTTGCTACATAGTTATTGACGTATTGATCTTCCTACCTTGCTTGTGCTGTATCACATGTCTAGGCTGAAAATCTCGTCGCTGTCCGCGGAAATAAGTAATAATAACTGTTCTACGCTCTGTCAGCGAAGACGGCACAAAAACCTGCGTCCGCGCACCGGCCCCGCGCCGCCGCCGCCGCCGTCGTTCGGGAGATGCTCGAAAACTGGCGAAAATCACGCGATCGACTGTCAGTTCAGACTTTATTTATTGATCAATTTACTATAGGACCATATTGTGCCAATTTTTATAGACCAACAGCTTCTCTAGGTATTCCCTTTCACTAACTTCAGGTAATGGGTGCAAAGTCACACCACGGAATAAACATCATCATCATTAGTAGCTCTTACGCGGTGTTCGGTAGATCCCGCTAACCGATAGGGACTCAGTTCAATCGTCGGCGTTGTCTGAAGACTCATACTAATAAAATAAAATGCGTAGCTGTTTTCCGCCTCCTTGCTCCATAAGATTACAGCTAATTGTGTACAATAATCCGCATCTAACGCATATCATTACTGGCTAAGAACCGCGACGCACCATGTTCAACAAAAACTTTAATTAAAGGCGCCATATTTCAAAATGGTCAATAGTTTTTTGTATCTGGTAGGAGTGTGTCGGTAGTTTCAAACACAACTCGGACACGCATGCAAAGTACTGCCATTTAATTAGGAACAGGTAATTGTTAATCGCAATTTATAGCCAAAGTGAAACTTTCCGGATGAGGGAGAGACTGGAGATGGACACTGATGGGCCGAGGCAATAATTAAACATATTATTTACGAGCTATGTCAGGAATTTGTCTATGTCACTTCCTTGTCTACTGGTAACAAACAACCTTTGATTATATACAACCCTAGATTCCCCTTAGAAGAAGCCATTGCTGCCATACATAAACTGGGGCAAACTGCCCCCGTTACAAATTTCGCTCTACAGTGTCTATTGTGTCATCGCCGGTGCTACACATATTTGACAGTTGGCATTAATTTCGATTTTGTCCTTTTAAAATGCGTGTATGTGCTTTAAACGTGTGCAGAAATTACAAAGGTCGACTAAAAACGACACACAAGGTCACCTACCATCTGTAAGTAATGTATTAATATAAATAATTTAAGAAAGTAAATATTGATATAATTTTCTTCGGTGTTGCCAGTTTTTTCTTGAAAATAAATATACCAAAAAGTGAGTATAATTTATATTAACCGCTTGAATGTCCTATCGACACCCGGTCGACATGACAAGTGTACCATAAATAGTTTCGTGATTGGATTCTCAAAATTGAAATTAGGCACATACCTACCTTGAATTCATTAATAATGGATGGAATTTGCAAAACCTACGCATATATTAAAATCATTTTTTTTCTGCGTTTCTATGGTTGTTGGTTTTGCGATTTACGAAAACGAAAAAGTTTCGCTATTCTTTTGTCAACTGTATACCTAGATCATAATGTCTAAATATTCGTGATAGTTTCCGCTGAGGCGAAATGGTATTCGACAAAACGTAAACTTTTACACAACTAAAGCTATCATAATTTTTATTATAGGTACAAAAGGTAATTTTATCACTTACAGTTTAAATTCTAATATACATGTATTATCAGGATACCGAATGATCCCATTATAAGAAGCAAATGGGTAGAAATAATTAGAAAAAGCCGTGGAGAGGACTACTGGAAACCAGCAAAATCCACAGTGATCTGCTCTGATCATTTCCACCACAAAGATCTATATTACACAAAAAATCAGACAGGACTCCGAAGACTGAAAAAGGGAGTGTTACCGAGCAAAGTAAGATTCCCAGGCATTATTCTTATCCTAGACATTCGAGAGGTCGTGTCAAACTGGTCAATGAATTCAAAATAAATATTAATGCAACAATGTATACCCTTTTTGCAACACCTTTTATTACCAGCTACCTACAATATTTAAATTCCACATTCCAGGCATTATTTGTATTACCAGCTAAGTCTGAAGAAAGCGCTAGCTCTGGCGAAGAAGCAGAAGCAATAAGTGAAGGATTTAGCAAACAGCCGGTTAGTTAGGCCTACAATTAATTACATTGATAAAGTTCTGTCATTAATATTAATACATCCTACTAATATTATAAATGCGAAAGTTTTAGCGTATGTGTGTATGTTTGTTACTTATTTACGTCAAAACGGCTGAACCAATTTAAATGAAATTTGGTATGGAGTTAGCTGATACCCAGGACACATAGGCTACTTTTTATTGCGGAATTCCCACTAGAAAACTTTTTAATGCGAAGCAAAGCTCGCGGGAACAGCTACTAAATTATATAGGTAGCATGATAATTTTTTGTCTACAAGATTTTTTTTATCTAAATTTTTAGACGCCTTACACATCAAATCAATATGAAAAAAAAACCACAGAAACAGATGACCAACCAATTTTTCCTTCAACTCCTAAAACATCAAAAGTAGAACAGACGGAAATTGAAGACTTTTCAGACTTAGATTCTGTTTTTGATACCCCAAAAAAAGCCAAGTTGAGAAAACAGTTAAGAAAAAAAATAGCACTTCAGAAAAGATACATACTTAAAATTCAGTCGCTCAGGCGCAAAAATTTGCGACTCAAAAAAAAACTAGCCTCGTTCAAACAAATTCTTGAGACTTTAAAAACAGAAAGATATATTAACGATGACACTCCTGACGTTTTGAGTAGTAACGTATTTGCTGCAGACTTGTATGCTAAAATGAAGAAAAAAATACAAGGAAAATCTAAAAAGCCTGCGTCAAAATACGAACCAGAATTTAGAAAATTTTGCTTGACCCTCCATTTTTTGTCGCCTAACGCTTATAGATACATTAGAAATAAATTTGAAACTTGTCTCCCTCATCCAAAGACAATATCAAAATGGTATGCAAATATTGATGGCTCCCCTGGCTTAACAGATGATGCATTTAAGATATTAGAAGCTAAAAGAAAACAGTCTAATGCTAATATGACCTATGCATTAATTGCTGATGAAATGGCTATCAGACAGCAAAGGTGCTTTAACCGACAAACTAAGCAAGATGAAGGCCTTGTTGATATGGGAACTGGTCCTAATGAGAACCTTAATGTAAAAGCTTCCGAAGCTTATGCGTTTATGCTGGTATCATTAAATGAGTCATGGAAATTACCAGTAGCCTATTTTTTAATTCACGGATTGACAGGAGAACAAAAGGCAAACATAATTAATACAATACTGAGCCGATGCTATGAAGTTGGAGTTGATGTCGTGTCTTTGACATTTGATGGACACAGTACTAACGTATCAGCAATGAAGGTACTAGGTTGTAATCTTCATGACCCTAAAAATCTCAAAACTTCATTTAAACACCCATGCGCTAATTATGAGGTGGCTGTCTTTTTGGATTTCTGTCATATGTTAAAGCTTATACGAAATCATTTCGAATTGAAAGAAACCTTTATGCATGAAGATAAGGAAATAAAGTGGGACTATATTAAGAAACTTGAAGAAATGCAAGAGCAAATTGGATTGAATTTGGCAAACCGATTGACCAAAAAGCATGTACATTTCAGAAACTCCATAATGAATGTGAAACTTGCTACCCAACTGCTGAGTAGAAGTGTCTCAAAAGCAATTGAGTTTTGCCGACAAGAACTTAAACTTCCTGGTTTTGAAAATAGTGAAGCAACCGAAAAATTTATTATGATAATGAACAACATTTTTGATATTTTCAATTCCCGAAACTTCAGTTCCCATGGCTTTAAACGTCCAATTATTCCAATAATGAAAGATGAAGTTTTTGCGGAGTTACAAGAAGCCAAAGATATGATATTGAGTCTCAACATAAAAGTTTCTAGAAAAAGAACTTATAAAGAGCACCAAACCTCTAAGAAAATCACACTAAAAACTTGTACACCTATACTAAAATCCCCTTGCTTCACCGGGTTTCTTGGAGTTCTTGTGTGTATTAAAAGTTTGGAATCGTTATATGAGACTCTAATTGAATCCAACAGGCTGCGGTACTTGACCACGTATAGATTAAGTCAAGACCATATTGAACTGTTTTTCGGATCAATTCGAATGCATGGCGGACACAACGACAACCCAAATGCTCGTCAGTTCAAAGGCATTTACAGAAAACTTCTGTGTCACATGGAACTAAAATCAGCGGAATCGGGTAATTGTGTCCCCTTAGAGCACATATCTATTTTGATGTGTTCTTCCGCGCTAAAATCGATAAATGAAACCGCTGCTTCAACGCGGCCAGATGATGATGAGGCCGAAACCAGTGAACAGGAATCTTTAGGTGAAAACCTGGAACGTGCGTCACAATTGTTACACAACACACAGTTTTGGGAGTACAAAGAACAGGTGGTAGGATACATCGCTGGTTATGTCGCAAGGAGCTTATTAAAAAAAATCAAATGTACTGCGTGTATTGAATCCCTGCTGGCAAAAGAAAAAAAAGTATTTCACAAATTTGTAAGTGTGAGAGATGAAGGGGGTTTGGTGTACGCCTCACAAGATACGTACGATATTTGCAAAATTACTGAAGAAGTTTTGAGAAAATATATGTGTGTACAGGATTTCAAAATGACCAGTATAATACATGCAAAGATAATGTACACAGTATTGAAAAAAAATGTAGGCAATAACAACTTCTTTGCTGTCACAACTGAGCATATTTGTGGTTCACTGCACCAAATAAATATAATAAGATTGGTGGCAGAAAAATATTTGATGATACGATGTTATCACATGTGTAAATTAGACAACTTAACCAGTAATGTAAATTCAAAAAGAAAATTATTTAAAAAGCAAATTCAAAGAGAAGGAAATTAATAACATGAAGAAGGTAAGGCAACCATAATTAATTTTATAGTAATAAAATAATATAATATATTAGATTTTAGCTGAAATTTGAAAAACCATCTAGAGTGTTTATTTTGCCATTTCTTCCCCTCAGTGACCGAGCATTTGTGAAATGATATTTTGACAGTCGACAAATAATTGTAATAAATACGCTGTAAAAAGCGAGTGGTGCGGTGGTAACTCGGGTGAGTCGGATAAATCATACTATTAACGTATTTTAACTAATTTAAATTTCCCTAAAAATATCACCACATTATTATGAATTTTCTACCAACTTAGTAGAATTTTACTTACGTTGCCACACTTTTTCTTGCACTCAATGACATGACAGAAGGGAATGACAGTACAGTCACGTAAAAAAGTAATAAAATATTGGCCTGTTTACTATGTAGGCGATGTATGAGATGAGTCCGTCTAGGGTTGTAAATGGTCGAAGCAAACAACATGGCTGTACATATTATTTTCTCCAAATTACAATAAAAGTTAATTAAATACCCAATATGTGAGTATTCTTCTAATTCTATATAAATATCCACTGCGCAACGATATATAAATAACAGGTTATGGGCGATATGGCGCAAAGTTACCCAAAGTTGGAAGCTTCAAGCTTCGACAATTGGCTCTTCAGAGTCAAATGCTTGTTAGACGAAAAACAGATAAAATATGTTTTAGAAAGCAAAACCACCGAAAAGAGTGATGAAAAATATGAAACAAACGATGCGAAGGCTAAATGCATCATAGTTCAATGTCTTACGGACAAGCATTTAAACATAATAAAAGAGTGCAACACGGCACAAGAAATGGTAAAAGTACTAGAAGACACATTCCAAAGAAAGAGTATAATGACTAAGATTCATTTACGAAGAAAATTGCTAAACGTGAAACATGAAAAATTCGAGAAACTAGAGGAGTATTTCGCAAGGTTTGATACCATCGTACGGGAACTGGAATGCACCGGAGAGAAGGTGGAAGAGAAAGACAAAGTCTGTTACATACTGACAGGACTAGAAGAAAGGTATGACAGCTTAATAACAGCAATAGAAACAATAAATACAGATATTAAGTTAGAATATGTAAAAGCGAGACTATTAGATGAAGAACTAAAGATGAAGAACAAAAATCCGGAACACACAAGTGAAGAAACAGCATTCCCCAATATCGTGACATGCTACAGATGCAACAAACCCGGACACATAGCAACAGAGTGCCGAGGAAGAGGAAGAGGACAGAGAAGAGGAACACAATTTCAAGGACGAGGAAACAGAGGTCATGGTCGAGGAAGAGGATATATAGCAAGAGGACAAGGTCATCAATATGGAAACTACAGTCAACAAGGTCAAAGACATCATGCAAGCCAACAGGGATCATCGTGGCAGCACACGGCTGCAACTGCATCAGAAGAAAATAAAGAATTTTCATTCATAGCAGGTACACAAAATGATAATTTTAAGAACAACAAAGTTGAGAATTGTAAATTAGAGTTCATTGTAGATTCAGGTTGTACAGAACATCTTATTCAGAGTAAATACGAGAGATATATGTCAGAAATACAATACTTAGATAAAGAAGTAAACATATTCATAGCAAATGGAGATTACGTAACAGCAAACAAGAGAGGAAATATTTATGTCACAAGTGATAGCGCAAGTATAAAAATAGACGCACTAATAGTAGAAGACTTGTCATTTAACTTACTTTCTGTAAGAAAAATAGTTCAGAATGATTGTGAAGTAAGGTTTAACTCTGAAACTGTAGAAATTCAGAAAAATAATAATAGCGGTAATAAAATAGTAGGATACTGTTCAGGAAAACTATATAAGTTACATACAGAGATAGCTGTAGATAGATGTAACTATGCTAATTTCAGCACCGGCGAAGTATGGCACAGAAGGCTGGGACACCTCAACCGTAGGAGTTTACAAACTATGAACCTACCGGTAAGCAAAAATGTATGCGGTCCATGTATGGAAGGAAAAGGAAAGAGGAAACCATTCCAAAGGATATTGAAACCAAGGTCGCATAGTATAGGCGAATTGATACATACAGATATAGCAGGGCCAGCAAATATCGAAGGTTTAAACGAAGAGCGATATTATCAAACTATAATCGACGATTACTCACACTTTTGCGAAGTGAGACTCCTAAAAATTAAAAGTGAAGCAACAGATAATATAATACATTACATAAATAGATTGGAAAATGAAAAAGGAATCAGAGTAAAGAAAATAAGATGTGACAATGGAGGAGAGTTTAAAAATAGAAAAACCGGCCAAGTGCGAGTCGGGCTCGCGCACAAAGGGTTCCGTAGCAGCAAATATAATAAACTTTAAATCAACCTATCTCAAAAACTATAAGAGATACTTTGATCAAACCAAAAATCGTTGAAAGAGTTAATTAGCATGCATCACCTCTATTTTTTTTAGAATTTTATACCCCGTAGTTATAAAAATAGAGGGGGGGGGGACATACTTTTTACGACTTTGAGAGCTGATATCTCAAAAACCGTTCACTTTAAGAAAAATGATTTTTAGAAAACTTTATATCATTTTAAAAGACCTTTCCATTGATACCCCACACGGGTATGTACATCGAAAAAAAATATTTCATCCCTCAGTTACATGTATGGGGGGCCCCACCCCCAATTCTTTTTTTTACTATTTAGTGTCATATTTTTGTAGCGGTTCATACAACACATATTCCCATCAAATTTCATCACTGTAGTACTTATAGTTTCCGAGTAAATCGGCTGTGACAGACGGACAGACGGACAGACGGACATGACGAAACTATAAGGGTTCCGTTTTTGCCATTTTGGCTACGGAACCCTAAAAATGGAATCATTTTGTCAGGAGCGTGGCATTATTATACAGTATACTACCCCATACTCACCACAAAGCAATGGAGTTGCCGAACGCATGAATCAGACGTTGTACAACAAAGCCAGAACACAACTGAATGAGGCTAATCTGCCAAAACATCTATGGGGAGAAGCAATATTATGCTCAGCATATCAGCTAAATCGATGTCCATCATCTGCCATTAATTTTGAGACACCAGAATGCATTATGAGAGGAAAAACAGACCTGTCAAGGCTCAAAACTTTTGGAAGCAAAGCATGGGCTGTGATTTTACCAAGACAGAGCAAATTCGAGGGCAGAGCGAAACAAGGGAGAATGGTAGGATACGCACCAACTGGATACAGGCTGTGGGATCCAGAGACTAACAAAATAATCATCAGTCGAGATGTAAGATTTGATGAATCAGACATCATATATCAAGAAAAGAAACAGGACAATAATGTAAGATACTACCAAGAAGAAGAACATGGACAAGAAAATGAACAAGATGAGAATGTACAAAGAGAAGCTGAAGTGCAAGTTCATGAAGAGAGACATCAAGAACTAAGTAGAGAACAAAGAACTAGAAGGCTACCTACATATTTAAAGGATTACGAATTGGAAGAAGACGTTATAGAACAAGAAGCAAACATAGCATTCTGTCTACACATAGAACCTCAAACATATGATGAAGCTATAAAAGAAGGAGAAGGATGGAAAGAAGCAATAGATAATGAGTTAAAGTCACACGAACAACTAAACACTTGGACAGAGACAGAACTACCAAACAAGAAAAGAGCTATAGATACCAAATGGGTTTTTAGAACAAAGCAAGATGGAAAAAAGAAAGCACGACTAGTAGCAAAAGGTTTCCAAACAGATAACAAGTACAATGTTTACTCACCAGTGACAAGAATGTCAACTATAAGAATGATGCTAAGCTATGCATTACAGGAGGATCATCAGCTAAGACAATTCGATGTACCAACTGCATTTCTTAATGGCGAATTAAAAGAAGAAGTATATATAAAACCGCCAGATGGAGTACAAGTCGGCCAAGGAAAGGTACTGAAGCTAAACAAAGCTTTATATGGTCTGCGAGAAGCACCAAAATGCTGGAATGACAGATTTCACGACTTTATAATTAAGCAAGGTTTTGAACAATCAAAGCATGATTTTTGCTTATACACGAAAAAAGATGAATGGTTACTGATCTGGGTGGATGACATCATAACAATGGGAAACTGTGTAGAAACTATAAAGAAATTAAAAGAAGAATTCAATGTAAGAGACCTGGGAGAAGTTAAAGAGTATATAGGCATGGAAATACGTAGAGAGCAGAGTATATTAAAAATAAAACAAGAAAAGATGATTAATAAAATAATAGAAAAATTTGGAATGGAATCGTGCAAGGGTGTAAATACGCCGATAGAGGCTGCAAAATCCAAAAACAACGAAGAGGAAGAAATAATCACAAATGTACCGTATAGAGAACTAATCGGATGTTTAACATACATCTCTACAACATCTAGACCAGATATAACTTACGCAACTTCATACCTAAGCAGATACTTAGATAAACCAACGAAAGAAAGATGGATTGCGGCTAAGAGAATATTAAGATATTTAAAACAAACTGCAAGTAAATGCTTAACCTATATCAAGAATAAAGATTCGCAGAAGAGATTATTAGCTTACAGTGGAGCGGATTGGGCAAGCGACAGTCAAGACAGGAAAAGCGTAAGTGGCTGCGCTATATTTTACTGCGACAATTTAATATCATGGTTCTCGAAGAAACAATGCACCGTTTCATTATCATCTGCAGAGGCAGAATATGTGGCTGCTGCAATGGTAACGTCGGAGCTAATATATTTAAAAGGTATATCAGCTAACTTCAATATGGATATTGATGCATACTTGCTTGTTGATAATCAAAGTGCGATTAGAATGATTGAATGCAACGAAAATAGTAAGCGCACCAAACATATTGATATTAAGTTTCATTTTGTAAAAGATGCGGTATGTAATAAGAATATTGTTGTATCGTATGTGTCTACGCAACAAAATGTAGCCGATATATTTACTAAACCATTAAATACTGTAAAACACAATTACTTTGTAATGAAACTGTTTATTATATAAAATAAGATTAAAGATTAAAGATTATTTTGATTACTTATGTCGATAAAATCTCCATGGTAGCGTTTTTGGAATGCAATAAATTAATAAGTGATAGACAGTTAATTTTCTTTAATAAAATAAATTACGCGCGAGTTAGGGGTGGACCGTTGCTTTAGACAGCATTTCAGACATTTCCTCAGTTACGGTGAATCGCCGCTACATAAATCGTATATAAACGTGTCAAAATTTAAAATTATTGTTGTCTAAATAATCTTGTAGAAACGCGAATGGGCGTTCCAGTGCGGAACGAGATCCTAATTAAAATATGTAGAGCGTGTCTTGCGCTCGCGCGGCCACGAGCGAGGAAATTAAAACTGTTCGTTTAGTTCGTCTACTTGAGAAGAATTGTCTCATTAAAAAGTTGTTGTTAAACTTAATGACCGAAAATAAATTAGTGAACTTATTTGAATTTGTCTAGCTTTCTCCTCTAAGCTGAAGGAATTTCGGACCTGAGAAACGTTAAGGTAAATACATAAGTACATAACGTACATTAGTTACCTACCTATCAATGAAAAATCGTATGGGTAAGTAACTAACTACATAGTTAGAGAGAGACTTGTAAAGTTAACTCAAAGTTAACTGCGTACGTTTTTTTCCCGTCAATACCTAACTAGATACCTATATCTAATATGAAAATCCTCAATAAACACGAATTAACAACATCATCCATCATCACCGCCTGTTCTTCTTATAGCGTGTTGGTGACAAACACTGGACTAGCGTTTGATAACGTAGTGAAACGACAGCAATTCAGATTAGTCAGTCAGTCGCTGACGACCCAGAGTGCAATGGACAAAAAGGGGAACGGGGTATATAGATACGTCATACGGAATACGAGCAAGCTCCTTTCGTGCAACCCCATCAATCACCAAGTGGAAAAGTTACTTCGGTGGTTTAAACCTCAAGATAATAACAGCATCACGATGGCGCTTGTGTTTATTAAAACAACTTATATACTGTGTGATCTATATCTGTGTGTCACTGTCACTTTGACGTTTGTTCGATTGTTTGAAGTTTGAGTTTTAGGTTATATAAATTATTTTCTAAAATGCTGTAAATATTGATCGATTTCTTGAGTGTTTGACCCAAAAGAAATAACAATAAAGCGTAATCATGTCGTTTGCACCTTTAAGAAGTGTAGGGTTGATTCAGACCGTGGTGCGAACCGCTGGTTTCACCACAATGTTTAGGCGCCCGATGGTTTATAAAAGTGCAATTTCCTTGGAAACTCTGTATCCCAACAGCTCCCTAAAACTAACAACACCGGCTTTTGTAAGTTCATAAAATTGTGGTCCAAATTTAGTGGATCATTGAATTCATTACCTTTTAATCAAAGTATTTTACGTTATAATTCTTTCACCTGTACTTAAATTGATACATTACACTTATTTTGCAGAATCCTGACACAAAAGACAAATTTTCTGGATATATTCCACTGGACAAACTGGACATCACATACAGCGCCAGCTCCGGCCCGGGCGGACAGAATGTGAACAAGGCAAGTGGCATTTTTATTGTTTTTTTATTATGTTTATTAAATATTAGAATCAAGGCACAAATTTTCATTGGCTATTGTTCACATTAAGTTATTAATAAATCCAAATATGGGCCCTATCTTTAAGTTTATATTCTTGTTTTGTAGAAGAACTAACACTACATATTTTTTAATAAGTAATAAAAAGTAAGATATCTTTTAGTTGACTACTTTTTGCCACAATATTGACTTTTACATTTGTTCACATTGTAATATTATACTGAAATTACTTACATGTTTTGTCTGTGTAATGTTCCAGGTGCACACCAAGGTGGACCTGCGGTTCAAGCTGGCGGAGGCGGATTGGCTGCACCCCAACGTCAAGGAACAGATGCTTCAACTGGTAATAATATATAGGGCACTGAAAAGACGGTTATAATTTAGAAAGAAAATAAAATTCTTCCCCTTTTTCAGTCTGCAGTAGTCTACTGCTGGATGTAGCCCTCTCCCACAGTATGCCACTGGATGCAATCTATAGCTTTGCGGTTAAAAATAATAATATCTACATACTCAATAATGATACCTATATTTCAGTGTGCATAAACAATACTCTATTAATATGTTCATAGAACCGTGTATGAGTTATGTTACTGAGTTGTTGGCTTGTCCATAAAAACACAAAAATCATTTAAAAATATATTTATTTCAACAACTTCTTCTCTCACAGCACGGCAAGAAGCTGACAAAAGAAGGCTATCTGGTGCTGCGCTCGGACGCGACTCGCTCGCAGCAGATGAACCTGGCGGACTGCCTGCGCAAGCTGCGTGAGCTGCTGTGGGCTGCTGCCACGCCCAAGAAGCAGCCCAGCCAGGAGACCCTGGAGAAAGTCAGGCAGAGGTATTAGTTGTTGTTATTAATTGTTGCAGTTTTGCTTCATAGAATTTTATACATCTATCTACTATTTTACTGTAGGGTGACCTATGAGTCTTGTCTTGAAGTCTGAGTTGACTTGTATATAATGTTCATTACTTCCATCATCATCATCATCATCATTATCAGCCCGTATCTGCCCACTGCTGGGTATAAGCCTCTTCCCTATCACGCCATCTCTTCCGGTCCTGTGCGAGTCTAGTCCAGTGTCTACCGGCCACCTTAACAATGTCATCAGACCATCGGGCCGGCGGTCTGCCTATTCCTCGTTTGCCAGTTCTTGGCCACCACTCTGTGACTGCCCCAGTCCACCTGCCGTCGTCCCTCCTAACCAAGTGTCCTGCCCATCTCCACTTTAATCTTTTGATTCGGCTACCCACGTCATCCACACGAGTTTTACGTCGAATTTCGACATTGGGCACACGATCCACAAGAGAGATGCCGAGCATGGCGCGCTCCATAGCCCTTTGTGCGACTTTTATTTTGTGCATGTTGGCTTTAGTGAGCGTCCATGTTTCGGCTCCGTAAGTGAGGATTGTTACGGATACTTAGTTTTAAGTTAGGTATATAAGTTAGGAAAATAAGTTAGGTATTAAGTTTTGATTTGTTAGTTATATTTTATTGATTATTGACTCAGTTTACCTACCATTATTGTTGTAATAAACGTTTAGGTACTGAAAATAAATATATGTATAATAAAGAAGTATTATTTTGAGTTTATGTTATAAAAGAATTCTTTTATGTTATTGTTACGATTGTTACCTATTGTTTTATATTTTATTAAAAGGAATGTTTAGTTTTAAGAAGAAATATGTAATATTATGTTAAGCTTTTTTACTCAATAAACCATGGTGCGGGGGCGCGCTGCCGCGCTAGCATATAAATGGGTGGTACGCCGTAAGCGGCACCTCACTTCGACTCCAGCCGCCCACGCAGCAACAACTGAAGAAATCGAGCATTTTCACTGAATAGGAATTATCCCTAATCCCTCTCAGTTAATGGTCCTACGACGTCGGATCCTGTTGAAAAAGGAACCTGTGAAGAAAGAAAATTGCAGCCTAAGCGTGGGTGGCTGGTTTTACCTACTGTTCCCGAACGAAGAGGGGTCAACGAGCACGGCACCTTGGGGGTCCCAGGGCGACTGTTGGAGGCTGTGCGGACCATTGGGTCAGCCTTCAGCGAGCTGCGGCCTTTTGAAGACACCAGGAGGGACCAGTGAAGCTCAACAACACTTACAAACGATTTTTGTTTCTACACGCGCTAGTCGCGGCTCGCGTTGTCACCTTGCGGTGTTAAACGACTCGTGAGTAAACGCCTTCGGGCGGGAGTGACGTACGGACGACGTTACCAGTTGCCTTTTTCAAGGCGACTGTACAGTTCGGCCGAGCCTGTCAAGGTGTGCGAATCCTAGCGGAGGCCCTCTCAGTAGGCACAGCTGACATTGCGGGACATTCCCCCCCGTAATTAGCACTCCGACTAGGCGTATCACCCTCTCACGGTCGGTACCTTACCTTTACCTATCCCGCACGATCCATTCTCCGCTAGAGTAACCCTCGAACGGAGCTGCTAGGGTGTTAGGGACCTTTAGGGCTGGAAGAGCGAAAATCCGAAGACTCCCCCGACTGCAAGATGAGTACTACACGTGAAACAAGAAGAAAAGCGCAAGTCAGAGAGAATGAGAAAAATACTGACGTTGAAAGCGCAGGAAGATTAAGGCCACAAGCGGCCGAAGAAAGAAGCATAATAAACGCACAAGTGAGAGAGAATAAGAACAATACTCACGTTGAATGTGCAAGGTCACAAGCGACCAAAGGCTCGACAAGTACCGAGCAAACTTCAAGCACGGAGCGAACGACAAGTACAGAGCAGACAACAAGTACAGAGCGAACAGCAAGTACAGAGCAATCTGCGAGCACCAAGCACACGTCTAGCACCGAGCGAACAGCGAGCACGAAACCGAGCACTCAAGCAAGGAGTGCGAGAGAGAAAGCGAATAGCACTAATATGCACGAAGTGAGACAGAGAGATTCTTGATTAGGTACGGTGGTTAACCGTGCGGTTAATAAGAAGCCGGGCTCCCGAGCATCTTCGTCATCTAGCAAGAAGCGTGCCTTTCTCGAGGCGCGTCTCGAGTTGGAGAAGCGAGAGAAAGAAAAAGCAGAGGCCGCCGCGGCACTAGCCAGAACGAGAATGGAGCTGATAGAACTGGAAGAGCGAGACTCAAGCGACCTGAGCGACATAGAGGGCAACGATGACCTAGTTTCTCAGTGGGTGCACAAGTCCATCCAGTCCAAGCCGGTCTCCGAGGCAGTACGCACGAATCATCATGAAGACTACTTCGAGCCACGGAGGAAGGAGCGGCAGAGCGACGCCGCCGTCCTTGCGAGCGCTATCGCAGACGCAATGAAAAGCGTGACTCGATCGGCGCCGACTACAGCGCCACGATACATAAACGAACTACACCGTTTCGACGGAAACCCCGGCGAATGGATTCCGTTCCGCGCCACATACGAAGATACCGAAAAATACTTCAGCGAATCAGAAAATATCGCTAGATTAAGAAAATCCCTGTTCGGTCAAGCACGAGACGCCGTGAAGTCACTATTATACACGAACGCACCGCCTCAAGAGATACTCAAGTCATTAGAGCGACGATTTGGAAAGCCACTGCATCTTATTAAAAGTGAGATAGCGGCGATCAACAGAATACCGCCTATGACTGCCGACATCAAGGGCATTGGCGTGTTTGCGAGTACCGTGGCCAACAGCGTGAACACTATCAAACAACTGAATAGAACGGACTACCTATACTCGAACGACGTGTCCGAGAGAATAATCGACAAAATGAATATGATGGTTAAATTCCGATGGTACGAATACTGGTCATTAAATGATCAGCAACCTATTTTATTGGCGCTATCGGCATTCTTAAATAGAATAGCGGACCAATTCGAAGCATATGATTGCACGCCGACTACCTACAAGTCATTTCAACCGAGGGAAGCATTCAAAGGAAAACCACGACGTAATATGGTACACGCAACTCGGGAAGAAAGCGAATACAGCGGCGACGAATCATCTACCTACTCATACAGCGAGGAAGAAGAAGACAGCGAAACAGAGATAGTAGCTACTGCCACCCACGAGACACTGAAGTGCAAACTATGCGGAAAAGACGGGCACACGTTAATTAAATGCCCTCAGTACGAGAAAGCAAGCACTCAAGAAAGATGGGAAATAGTGAAGAGAATCAAAGTATGTTTCCGCTGCCTGAGACAAAATCATCGTAGCCCGACCTGCCGGGCCAAGCCATGCGGCAAAGACAACTGTCCGGGACGACACCACGTGACACTGCACCGTGACAAACCGAAACCTGTCGAAAAAGATGACGCCAACAAGATCGTATCCGTGAACCACATAAGCGCGACGCGTGCATACCTAAAGATAGTTCCAGTGGAGATATCTGGACCACAGGGCACCACGAGAGTCACCGCACTGATGGATGAAGGATCAACCGTAACCCTCTTGTTAAACGAAGTCGCTGATAAAATCGGAGCGCAAGGACCCACCGAAGAGCTATCTATCGAAGGAGTGGGCGGCCACCGCATGAAAAGCACCGATTCAATGCGTTTAAAATTACGCATAAAAGGCCAGTTCACACGCGAATATCACGATATGGACACCCTGACGATCGGACAACTGAACCTCGCCACACAAGCCGTCTATAAAGAAGACTTAGAAAACTGCCCACACTTGGCATGTATAGCGGATCAGCTGACATACGACCGAGAGCGGCCTAGTCTATTAATAGGACAGGACAACTGGCACTTAATCGTGTCTCGCGAATTAAAGGCAGGAAAAACGACGAAACCTGTAGCCTCACTTACCAAGCTAGGGTGGGTGCTACACGGGTGTCATAGCCATGAAGCGAAACCGGTCAAGTTCGTGAACCACATACACAGTCAGAGCGAAGAAAAAATCGAAACGTTGATAAAGGAGCATTTCAGTCTCGATTCGTTAGGCATCTCGCCTAAACGACCGGCCAGCGACCCCGAGCAACGAGCACTTATGTTGTTAGACAAAACTACGAAACGTCTACCTGAGGGAAGGTTCGAATGCGGGTTGCTATGGCGCAAAGATGACGAAATCATGCCGAACAACAAGGAGAGCGCACTACGCCGACTGAAAGGCATCGAACGTAAAATGAAAAAGGATGAAGCATTCAAAATAAGCTACAAAAAACAAATAGACAACTTACTAGCAAGCGGATACGCCGAACCGGTCACAAGCGCACCCACTACGCCGAGAGCTTGGTACTTACCACATTTCGCCGTAGTACACCCACAGAAGGGTAAGATGCGACTGGTATTCGATGCAGCCGACCGATCACACGGCAAGAGCCTGAACGACGCATTATTAAGTGGGCCAGACTTGCTACAGTCCTTATTTGGCGTCTTGATACGCTTCAGAGAGGGACCTATAGCCGTCGCAGCCGACATAAAAGAAATGTTCCTCAGAGTGGCCATGCGAGAAGAGGACCGCGATAGTCTACGCTTTTTATGGCGCGAGAAAGAGACGGAAGAGCCACGAGAGTACCGTATGAAAGCACTCATATTCGGCGCGTCATCGTCCCCCTGCTCGGCGATATATGTGAAAAATAAGAACGCGAAAGAGTTCGAAAACACGCACCCAGAAGCCGTACGCGCCATTGAACGATGCCACTATATGGATGACTACCTACAGAGTTTCAAAACCGAAGCGGAGGCACAAAAAACCGCTCAAGACGTAGATCAGATCCACAAACACGGCGGTTTCGAGTTACGCGGCTGGGCAAGCAACCGATCAACCGTTATACAACAATTACAGACGGTTAAACCCGAAGAACAGGTTAAAATCGGTCAAGACGGACAAACAGAGAAAACACTCGGAATGTTATGGAACATCGGTAAAGATACACTTCAATACACACTGAACTTGAGAAACACGCCCCGTGACGTCATCGATGGCACACGCCCGCCTACGAAGCGTCAAGTTACGAGCGCCGTCATGTCAGTGTTCGACCCGCTAAACATAGCCACGCCCGTCCTCATACAAGGCAAGAAGTTAATTCAACACTTGTGGCGTGAAGGAATTAGCTGGGATGAAGAGATACCCGAACGATACATAGCCGACTGGAAAGAATGGATACAAGGCCTAGAACAGCTGCAGAGCCTTCACATCCCTCGTTGCACATTTTCTTGTGACGAGGGGGAGATGCACACATTCGTAGACGCCAGCGAAACTACATATGCTGCGGCTACCTACTGGAGGACGACTCAAGATGGAATACCTACCGTGAGACTGGTCGCCGCAAAAGCACGCGTAGCGCCACTGAAAATAACTTCAATACCGAGACTAGAATTGCAAGCCGCGCTACTGGGCTGCCGACTAGCATCCAACGTAGAGAACGAAAATTCAGCAAAAGTCACGAGGAAATACTATTGGTCCGACTCACGAACAGTGTTAGCGTGGATAAAATCAGACCCGCGCACTTTCAAACCGTTCGTGGCACACAGACTGGCGGAAATCGAAGAGCTAAGCAAAACCACCGAATGGAGATGGGTGCCGACTAACGAAAACGTAGCCGATGACGCCACACGACGAGCGCCTCGAGAATTCGACCCCAATCACCGTTGGTTCAACGGCCCAGCCTTCCTGAAAAACCCACCGACTAAGTGGCCAGTGGACCGGAGCGAGCCCTCGCCCGTCCCAACGGAAGAAAATAAAAAGACTGTCGCAGCGATAAAAGTCGTACATACAGAAATACCTAACCCACAGAGATTCTCCAAATGGACACGCTTACTGAGAGCCACTGCACGCCTATTACAGTGTGTCGACGTGTTCAAGCAACTCCTGAAACGTGAAAAGGTCACCGCAATCAAGCGCACCGTGAAAGACAGTACGTGGCGAAAATACGATAAAAAGAAACAATCACGCCCGTCACCGCTCACCGCGCCCGCGTTAACCCACCGTACCTACCTACCTATTCAGCCTGAATACCTACAATCGGCTGAAAATCTGCTCATAAAAACAGTGCAAAGAGAAAGCTTCAACAACGAAATAAAGTGCATAACAAATAATAAACCACTAGAAAAAGACTCTCGCTTGAAGCGATTATCACTGAAAATCGCTGAAGATACCCTGAAACTGGACACGAGAATATGTGCCGCCAACTGCATAAGTGACACATATAAACACCCCGTAGTGCTAGACGGAAGACACAGAATAACAAAGTTGCTCGTCGCTCATTACCACAGCAAGTTCAATCATGGCAACATTCACACCATAATGAATGAGATTCGCCAAAAGTACTACATAACTTCGCTCAGAGCTATAGTCAAGACCACCGCTCGAGAGTGCCAATGGTGCAGAACCCACAAAACTGCGCCACTGACGGCACCAATCGGTGATTTACCCGCTGAAAGGTTAACCCCATACCAGCCGCCGTTCACATACACGGCCGTCGACTACTTCGGTCCGCTAACCATTACAGTGGGCCGAAAGACTGAAAAACGCTGGGTAGCTCTATACACGTGCATGACAACACGCGCTGTACACTTGGAAATAGCCACCTCATTGACCGCCAACGACATGATACTCACACTAAGAAGATTCGCGGCGAGGCGAGGCATGTGCTCTGTACTCTACAGTGATAACGGCGGAAACTTCGTACGTGCAAACTCAGAACTGAAAACTGAATTCGAGAAACTGAAAGACCTAGCTGGCGAAAAAGGCATAAAGTGGAAATTCATACCGCCCGGAGCTCCTCATATGGGCGGTACGTGGGAACGATTGGTCCGCACAGTAAAAACCGCACTGTACGCGACCCTGAAAGAAAGACAACCACGTGAAGAAGTGCTACATACACTGTTATTAGAGGCTGAACATCTGGTTAACTCACGACCACTAACACCACCAAGCCTAGATCCAAATGAAGAAGAGAGCTTAACGCCTAACCACTTTTTAATTGGCCGATCGAACGGTTGTCCACGCATCGGCGATTTCGATGAAAACACCTTGATAGGTACACCCACGTGGAGAACAGTGCAATACCTAACTGACACGTTCTGGAACCGCTGGCTGAAAGAATACTTACCTACACTGTCACCGAGGCCGAACACTGAAAACCTGAAACCCGGTGACATTGTGTTGATAGTCGACTCGAACTTACCAAGAGGAGTCTGGCCTAGAGGCGAAATAATGACTATACACCCAGGCCCAGATGGCAGGACGAGAATCGTAGATGTCCGAACAGTTGCTGGAACGCTGAGAAGACCCATAACAAGACTCGTGAAGATCACCTGAAAAGGAAGTACCGTCTCATACGTGTGGTGCTCAGTACTCATCTTCGCACGAGGGGGAGAACTGTTACGGATACTTAGTTTTAAGTTAGGTATATAAGTTAGGAAAATAAGTTAGGTATTAAGTTTTGATTTGTTAGTTATATTTTATTGATTATTGACTCAGTTTACCTACCATTATTGTTGTAATAAACGTTTAGGTACTGAAAATAAATATATGTATAATAAAGAAGTATTATTTTGAGTTTATGTTATAAAAGAATTCTTTTATGTTATTGTTACGATTGTTACCTATTGTTTTATATTTTATTAAAAGGAATGTTTAGTTTTAAGAAGAAATATGTAATATTATGTTAAGCTTTTTTACTCAATAAACCATGGTGCGGGGGCGCGCTGCCGCGCTAGCATATAAATGGGTGGTACGCCGTAAGCGGCACCTCACTTCGACTCCAGCCGCCCACGCAGCAACAACTGAAGAAATCGAGCATTTTCACTGAATAGGAATTATCCCTAATCCCTCTCAAGGATAGGTAAAGTAAAGTAAAGTAAAATCATTTATTTGTTCTAGAATTTGGGTACATGAAAATGTGTTATATACATAGTTGGATCCATCAAATTCAGCCCTATGGGCGTACAAATATTTACAATAATTATCTTAATCTATTAAAAAAACTATTACAGTAGGTAATTATGACAAGAATAATATATACAAAAATATCAAATCATTAATTATTCATTAAAAAATTCATTAATTGAGTAAAAACAATTGGACATTAAATATTTTTCTACTTTACTTTTGAATATTTCTATTTTTAAAGTTTTAAATTCATCAGGCAACTTATTATACACTCGTATGCACATACAGTACACATTGTTTTTATACAATTCTAATTTAGAGGTAGGAAAGTATAATTTATGTTTATATCGTTCACCAGTACGACTGTTCATTTCCTTTTTTGTTTTAAATATTTCCGGGTGCTGTTTAACAAATAAACAGATCTCTTGGATGTAAATACATGGAAGTGGCAAAATATTTAGCTTCTTAAATAATGGTTTACAGGAATCCCTATAGTTAGCCAAGCACAACGATCTAATACACTTCTTTTGTGCTTTAAAAGTGCGGTCTACGTCTACTGAGTTTCCCCATATAATGATTCCGTATCGAAGTACTGAGCCTATATAGCCATGATAAGCACTAAGGGCGGCCTTCTTTGAAACTGTTTGCCTAATATTTTTCAATGCATATAAAAATTTGTCTATTTTAGTACATACCATTTGTATGTGCTCCTTCCAACTACAGTTCTTATCAAAGATTATACCTAAAAATTTTGTAGATTTTACTTCTTCTAGAGTTTCGTTTTTGTATTTAATTTTTAATGGTTCGATTCTTGCATTATAAGTACTAAATTGAATTAATTGTGTTTTATTTATATTTACATTTAAATTATTATATTCTAACCATCTAATGACTTGTTTTAGGACCTTGTTTATTTCGATGTGAAAAGTTTCCTTGTTAGTGCACTCAATTGCTACTGTAGTATCATCAGCGTACAGTATGCTTGTATGTTCAATATTTAAAGGTAGATCATTAATATATAGAAGAAATAGCAGGGGTCCAAGAATGCTTCCTTGGGGCACACCATGTTTTATTTCTCTATATTCTGATCTGAAAGATTTTCTTATATTATTTTCCGTGTTATTAATTTCAACGCATTGTACTCTATCTGATAAGTAACTCTCTATCCATTTATATGCGTTACCCCTAATTCCATACTTATATAGTTTTTGAAGAAGTTTTTGGTGGGATACAAAATCGAAAGCCTTACTCATATCCAGAAAAAGTCCCGCGATAGGTTGACTTTTATTAAGGCTTTCCATTATTTCTTTAATTAAAGAAAAACAGGCAAAAGTTGTTGAGAATTTTTTCCGAAATCCAAACTGCTGGGGGGACAAAATTTGACATTTATTAATAAATGAATTTAATTTTTCATACATTACTTTTTCGAGAATTTTTGACATGATTGGAATAAGTGCTACTGGGCGATATTTATTTAAGTCTGTTTCATCTCCTGATTTGTGTTTTGGTTTGACAATGGTTTTTTTTAGATTTTGTGGAAAGATACCCTGCAATAATGATAGATTCATTATAAAAGTAAGGGGTGCGACTAATTCATGGCGGCACAACTTAACAATTTTTGTACATATATTATCATACCCTACTGCATTTGTATTCTTCAGTTGAGCAATTATTTTAATCATCTTATCTTCACTAATTGGATTCAAAAATATTGTATTATAATTTGATTTAAATTCATATTTATTCTGGAAATTATTATTGTCTATATTTATATTATTTTCAATTGTATCTATAAAAAAATTATTAAATATTGTACAAATGTCATGAGGATTATTATAAGTTATAGTTCCATGTGTTACTTTTTTAATGTCACTTTTCATATTATTATTTAGAATATTGTTACTATTTAGGCAGGACACACTGATTGAACACCTTAGTCTTCAGGCATTGAGGTATTTGGGACTTAAGGACGTCTTCAAGTTTACTGAAGGCAGCCCATCCCAGCTGAATTCGTCTAGCGATCTCCTTTACCTGAGAACTTTGTCCAAAGGATAAACTATGTCCAAGATAGACGTACTCATCCACTGCCTCGATGTGGCATGGTTTGTCTTAATGCAGTTTCTGAATATGGAAAATGAGTTACAGTAGTCTTGTAGGGCACATTGGGAGTAATGGGTGGTGGTGGTGGTGTTGGTAATTACTACTTGCGGGGTGTAGTTTTTCGGGACCAGCAAACTTTAAGGATTGTCACCACTCCTAGACGATTTGACCCCACAGCACATATACGGTTTTTTCTCTCTTTGTAATTACTTGTAGAAGCTCCACTCAAAGTTTGTCGTCCTCCTATAAATGACACCCTGTATAACACAATACCGTCTCTCTCCACAGAGCGTTGAAGGCGGCGCGCATGCGGCTGGCGGTGAAGCGCGAGGACTCTCTCCGGCGCGCGCAGCGGCAGCCGCCCACGGCCGTCGACTTATGATTCTTCCCCTAAATCCAGCGTGCTAACTAGCCGCTAGCTAGTCGTCTTGCGTGTGAGCTTGTCGGGATATAACTATTCTTTCTGCATCAGTTAATGTATACCTAGGACAGGTGTTGCTGTTTGCGTAAAAAGCAAAAAAAATTGTGATCTGCATAAGCGGTCAAAACTAGTGTCCTCTAGAGGCGCCACTATGTATGCGAAGAAACTGAAACGTTATTTGTTTGCATAAAGTTATATAAAACTGTACTACGGGACTCTCACACAGCACGGGATTAACTAGTGGCAAATATGGACAATGTTTTAGATCAGAGATGTAACCTAACCTACCTGGGTACTCTGATTATAAAATATTGAGAAGCACGCTGCGATTTAAAAACTAATATAAAATTTAAGAATAGTGATTTGTAGATGTTATTATAATACAAAAGTAGTTTTAAATAAAAGTTTACGTTTATTTAACTTTTTTATTTATTTATGATTTTGGTTAAGTATTTAATTTTTATATCTTGTAATAATATGTAGTTTACAATAATCCTTTTTTGGGACTTAAATATAGATTAGATTGGGTGGCTTTTATCAAAGTGATAAATGTATTTAACTTTTTATTTAAACACAAATTGAAATAAAATTTCGTAAAACATCTTTTACCACGACTTAAATATGATTAGTAATCTGTTAAACCTAGGGTGGCTTTTATCAACGTGATAAATGTATTTAACTTTTTATTTAAACACAATTTTTATTTAAATTTCGTAAAACATCTTTTACCACGACTTAAATATGATTAGTAATCTGTTAAACCTAAATGCGGTCAAATGGCTATTTAACTTTACTAAACACATTTATCTACTACGCATGTCATGGCGTCAGTCGCGGCGAACAGCTGACCGACCGGCTGTCAAGAGAACTTTTCCATTTCTAGCATTTTTCCTCAGTGATGTCTAGTTGTTGTCTGTGAGAGATTCAGAGGTCATTGTTCAGAGGTTATTGAGGTTATCTAATAAATAATTGATTTGTGGGATATTTTGTTTGATGACGATGATGAAGAATTACTTCTCTATATGAATAGACCTCGCTCATTACGCTATATTGCAGAAAGAACTAACTTATTTGAGACACTACCGGATAAAAAAATTGTTAGGAGATTTCGTTTGACAAAAAAAACTGTATCGCTATTCCATTCTATTCTATTCTCTGTGGGGGTGTAAGTACCTGCACCTGGCTCTCTCGAGTGGAACCTTTGTGCATATCCCCAAGGTCTAAACTGCCTTCCTAAGCTTGGACCATTTCCCACCACCCTGGTCCACTGCGGGTTGGTGGGTTCACATATCTAGATGTGCTAGATGCGCACGATGTTTTCCTTCACCGTAAGAGCGATGATATACATTGTACTTAAGTTAAAAGAACTCATTGGTACATGTCAGCGCCGGGATTCGAACCCGCATCGTGAGAAACGGGCGCTTACCCGACTGAGCTACCACCGCTCGCTAAACTGTATCGCTTATACTACAAGAAATTCAACATCATCTTGAATTTATTTCCACCAGGTAAGTAGCTAAGGTATTGAAATAATAAAGTTATCTGACTACATAATTATCTTATACTTTTATTTATACCTATAATTATTGTTACAGAAATAATGCAGTTACTCCAATGAACCAATTGTTATGCACACTCCGATATTATGCAACTGGCAGTCAGTTAATTACTTGTGGAGATGTGATAGGTGTGGAAGAACCAACAGCTTGCAGAATCATTCATAGAGTTACTCATGCAATAGCATTATTGTATAAAATATACATTAAATCTCCTGATACCATTCAGGAACAACGTTTTGCTCTCTATAATGTGCAAGTATGGTTCCAATACATTGCACAATAAATCTTGTTCTTCCCTTGTAAAATTAGGGGCACGAACACGAGAAGAAGTTGCTTGACTATTCATTTTACTTTGAAATCACAACAACAAATAAATACAAACACCACCACGCGGTGAAAGCCGAAATAAGTTATGTCATGTCAGTTATAATATTCTAGTCTATGAGTTTTGTTTTGAAATAAGTAGGTAGCTCGTAGGTAGTGTTATTTTCTCTATGTTTGAAATTTATAGATTGACTCCGTTTTACGCTGAGTCGTTTCGAATGTTCAATAAAAAATATGAAGTCTCTCATTAAAAGATGTGGAACTGAACGTAAATAACAAATCGCAGGATGCTAAACGCATTTAACTAAATAGTAATTGAAAGACCATGGTGAATTAAGAAGCTAAACATGTTTAGGATAAAATTGTTTAGTGCATTAAACGAAATTAGCTAAATGAATTTATGTAGTATTTAAATAGAAGTTCGTAACAGCCACCCCTAAATGCGGTCAAATGGCTATTTAACTTTACTAAACACATTTATCTACTACGCATGTCATGGCGTCAGTCGCGGCGAACAGCTGACCGACCGGCTGTCAAGAGAACTTTTCCATTTCTAGCATTTTTCCTCAGTGATGTCTAGTTGTTGTCTGTGAGAGATTCAGAGGTCATTGTTCAGAGGTTATGTTGAGGTTCTAATAAATAATGGATTTGAGGGATATTTTGTTTCATGACGATGATGAAGAATTACTTCTCTATATGAATAGACCTCGCTCATTACGCTATATTGCAGAAAGAATTAACTTATTTGAGACAGTACCGGATAAAAAAATTGTTATGAGATTTCGTTTGACAAAACAAACTGTATCGCTATTCTATTCTCTGTGGGGGTGTAAGTACCTGCACCTGGCTCTCTCGAGTGGAACCTTTGTGCATATCCCCAAGGTCTAAACTGCCTTCCGAAGCTTGGACCATTTCCCACCACCCTGGTCCACTGCGGGTTGGTGGGTTCACATATTATTATCTAGATGTGCTAGATCTAGATATGCAGGTTTCCTCACGATGTTTTCCTTCACCGTAAGAGCGATGATATACATTGTACTTAAGTTAAAAGAACTCATTGGTACATGTCAGCGCCGGGATTCGAAACCCGCATCTCTGGCGTGAGAAGCGGGCGCTTACCCGACTGAGCTACCACTGCTCGCTAAACTGTATCGCTTCTACTACAAGAAATTCAACATCATCTTGAATTTATTTCCACCAGGTAAGTAGCTAAGGTATTGAAATAATAAAGTTATCTGACTACATAATTATCTTATACTTTTATTTATACCTATAATTATTGTTACAGAAATAATGCAGTTACTCCAATGAACCAGTTGTTTTGCACACTCCGATATTATGCAACTGGCAGTCAGTTAATTACTTGTGGAGATGTGATAGGTGTGGAAGAACCAACAGCTTGCAGAATCATTCATAGAGTTACTCATGCAATAGCATTATTGTATAAAATATACATTAAATCTCCTGATACCATTCAGGAACAACGTTTTTTTGCTCTCTATAATGTGGAAGTATGGTTCCAATACATTGCACAATAAATCTTGTTCTTCCCTTGTAAAATTAGGAGCACAAACACAAGAAGAAGCTGCTTGACTATTCATTTTACTTTGAAATCACAACAACAAATAAATACAAACACCACCACGCGGTGAAAGCCGAAATAAGTTTTGTTTTGAAATAAGTAGTGTTATTTTCTCTATGTTTGAAATTGATAGATTGACTCCGTTTTACGCTGAGTCGTTTCGAATGTTCAATAAAAAATATGAAGTCTCTCATTAAAAGATGTGGAACTGAACGTAAATAACAAATCGCAGGATGCTAAACGCATTTAACTAAATAGTAATCAAAAGACCATGGTGAATTATGAAGCTAAACATGTTTAGGATAAAATTGTTTAGTGCATTAAACGAAATTAGCTAAATGAATTTATGTAGTATTTAAATAGAAGTTCGTAACAGCCACCCTACCTGTCGGTTAGGATAAGTTATAGTATATTGTGCTTGTGTGTAGAAGTATTCTAGTATGAAATAATTACTTAAGCTATATTAAATCCTATCTTATTCGATCCATACAACTATAATTAAGTTAAAATATGTTATGAACGCACACAGAACTTTTCATGATGTCCAATATTTTCTACAACTTTTTAGTTCAAAAATCTTTTTTTATCTAGCAACCCAAACGTTACCATAGAAACGAAAGTCAAACATTTCTGTTGTAGCAACAAGCCATGTCATTAAAATATAAACAAGAACCAGCGAATACTATCGAAAAAGTATATATTATAATAAAATAACTATACAGTATAAAATACCTCCAACAGGTTTACAGTGATGTCTTACAGAGATATACGGAGTAAGTATTACCTATACCCATTGAATAGATGCGTAATTTTTCTAAACTGTGCACTGACCAGTCTATCTAGTGTAGGTAGGTTATGATCTAATGAGGGTCTGGAGCCTCATGGAGGCACTTAATATGAAAGACTAGGAAACCTACTTGTATGCAATAACTGCTAGGCTATTTATAGGTGTATTACAGTCAACAGCCAACTTGTAGTCTGTAGTCTGTAGTCCTATGAGAGACAACACTATCGACCAGTAGGGTATCCAGATCCTAGTGGTTATACTTATGCGTTAAAAATAAAAATAATGGTAATTGTACTTACCTATATTAAAGTATAACTACAAGGTCACAAATGTATAATTATGATGTGTCGTACGCTAGATTTCAGCGAAGAGATGCGTTCCCTCGGCTTCCCGCATCCCATCTCGCTGGAGTCGTTCCGTACTCCCAACTTCCCTCTAGTGGAGGCGGCGCTGCGCTGGCTCGCCTGCAGCCTGGAGCCCGAGGCGGCGCTGGCTGGTGGAGGCGGGTCTATGGAGGAGCGAGTCGCGTTGGTCACTCACGCTGTGGCCTTCTTTGTGAGTTGGTTGTTGTTGCTATTGAGTGTAGAGACCAAGTTCCCTCTAGCGGAATATGGACAATGCGACAATGAGTTATTTTTGCTAGTACTGAGTATAGAGACTGGAGGAGGGATGGTGGGTATCTCTAGTGGAGGGTATTTCTCGCAGGTAGGTACATATAATATAGAGGATATTGTTAAAGATAGGTATTTATTCTGTCCTAGAGCCTATGTAAAAACTGTTATGACTAATTTAAAATTATAAATATTTTCCAGTTATCCCGCGCCAATGTAAAACTGAACGGTCGTCGCATCTACGGGGCCGAGGGATGGGCGGCGCGAGAACTCATGAAAGTTTCAGGTGTGTGACTGTGTGTCTTATAAGAAATCGTATTTTTATTTAAAAAAAACTGCAATGGTAATAAACATAGATACTTACGTTGTTCCTAAGTAGACTTAAGCATATTATTGTGGTATATGTAAAGGTCTGCTGAAAGCGGCGGTGGCGGCGCCCGCGCAGCACGGCCCGCCCGACCACCTGCCCAGCTATGACGTCAGCAGCAGGGTAACACACTCTAAGTATTTCAGATCCTCATCTTAATGCAGTGGTAGGAGCTCGAAAGTTTCATAGTCCTCGTCCTTTGACAAAAGGAACGCCACAACACTGTGACATTGTCTTTCTCTCACCTAACAACTACCTACCAAATAACACCACACATCCAGCCTCCATTGAGAACTCGTCCATCCGAATTAGTTTTGCTCGCCGATTTCTGACGACTATCTCTCGAAGTTTTAACTAGTTACATCGAACATAATTGCTAGCTAATGTTATTTCCCCATCCCCTTATTCTGTAGCTGGGTGAGATCAAGCAGGCGCGGCAGCTGGCCACGGAGCTGACGGCGCGCGGGGCCGCGCTGCACGACCTGCTGGGGAAGGAGCCCGAGCACCGGGTGAGGCATGACATAGACTAATATACGAATAAGACTGTCAATCGCCATACGAATATGGGTACCACGTGAGTTTAATTTTTTAAAAGTCCTATAGTCGTTGCTGTGTGTATATTCATGACACAAAAATTATCATTCAAACGGGATCGATATTGTAACAATTATATTTTATTATATATGTATGTATGTATGTATATTTTATTATATTCTATTCTATGTAATTAGTTTGGGGTTTATAGCAGTAGAGAGGTCTGGGCATCATAAGGCAGCAGTCGGGGGAATGATGGATGAAAGGCACCTGTATGAGTTTAGTAATAGTCGTTCGGTCTTGATGCATTCCGCTCAAGCTACATCTAGCACCTCCAAGTCCAATTGACCTAAAAGGCAATCATTACTCGTGGTTACCTACTTACCTGACCGGTAGGTACCTATAATCCATTTTTTCGTATAGTACCTAACAAACTTTTTTATAATCTCATTTATGTAATAAACCATACATGCATAGTAACTAATTAATTATGGTTATAAAAAAATTCTCCAGGAAGCCCGCGACCGCGCGCTCTCCCGCCCGCTAGACCTCTCCTCCATGGAGACATCTCTCCGCCTCGCTCTAGAGGCGGTGACGTCACGAGTCGCCTCCACTCGGGAGCAGCTGGCGGCGGCGGGCGGCGGCGGCGGCGCGCTGGACGCGAAGATAGAGCGGAGGCGGGGCGAGTTGCAGCGGGCGGAGCAGCGGTTGAGGACTGTGCATAGTATCAAGTTAGTTACGTTCAAAGTCATCAGCATACCTACAGAAATTTTCAAAGGATTTCTGTCAATAAATAAAATAAAAATATATATATATATATTCATGCTTCCTAACGTTGGTACATAACTTTGGTGGTGGTTGCCAATTTAGTTTAGTCCGACCCGGGATCCTTAACTGTTTAAAATAGGGACCTCCTCCAATACACATTATTGTGTACCTTCACGCTTGTTTACTAACACCTAAACCGTTAAATCATAGTTAAAATTTGAAAATGTCTTCACAATTTAAAACCATCTCCCTCATTTGCTTTAATAGTTATTCCTCCACCCAATGGAGATCCACCTATAGAACTGATATTCAACATATCGCCGTCTCTTTCAGGCCAGCTTACCAGGGCGAGCTGGTGGCGGTGGAGAGCGAGATCGCCGAGCTGTGGGAGCAGTACGTGCTGCGCTACCGCTGCGTGGAGGCGCTCAAGCACCAGCTCAGCGTGCTCGAGAACGCACAGGCGGAGGTGATGTTCAACATAGTGTTGTCTCCTTCTAGCAGGGCGAGCTGGTGAGAACGCACAGGCTGAGGTGGACACCTTTTACTCTTCTGTACCTACCTTGTTCATCGGTTGTTTGTGAAGTTTAGTTTTCACCTGGTTCTAATGTTTAGACATGTTCATGCAGTTGACTGTACTTGTACTACTTGTAAGGTAGGTAATTTGAAGCTACTCTGTCTAAATATTTGTATTTATGTATTGAGCATCAGCAGAGACTCACCGTATACCTACAGAGGTGTAAAGTATTTTCACGCTGAATTAGGGAATCAGATTTAACCTGCCGCATTCCGGGAAATCATAGACAAAAATCGTATCTGACAGGATCATTGTGAATTCCAGGCGGCGGAGGAGCAGCAGGCGGCCATCATGCAGCTCATACACAAGTACGAGGCCGAGGACGTGCTCGGCAAGCTCAGCGACTCCGGTAATCAAATTAGTTCCTGCTATACATATAGTATTCTGCACACAATCTGTACCTTCAACATCAGCCAAAAATCGTTCAGCTGATAGTACCTAGACCTCGGCCTTCCTCGTCCTTTCACTACCGGCTATCTATCTTATTTCCAGCGAAACGGACGGGCATCCCATACTACGCTTGTCCCCCTCCTCCCTTCTCGTGGTCTCCACTGGAAAACCCACCGGTCATTGATTACCATCTTTCACTACTTTATCGTGTATATCTTCAACATCTGCCAACTAATATACCTCAAAAACCAAGTTCTTAACTTAGATTATGAGTCGTAGGTTCTTCCCTGGAAGCCACTAATCTTATATACTTACAATTATACAACATGTACCTATTCTATGTTTCCAGATGAGATGTACTCTAGCGACGAGACGAAGGCCCCGAGCGCGGCGCCGCGCCCCGCCACCCGGCCCAAGACACGGCTCCGGATCAAGACTGCAGGTGAGGTCTTCACACACATGTCATCATCAACACATTTGCCAACATTCGTCTGTTGTTGCATATAGTCAGTTCTTCAGGAGCGCCCCAACACTGTTGTTGGCCATCATAATCCAGCCATTTATTACTACAGAATCCATCCGTTTACAGATTATCTAGCGCCTCTTGGTCCGGTATGAGAATCCGAACCTAACGATACATTTAAGATGTTTTGTAATCGTTTCCTCTTAGGTACCTACACTACAGTCAGCTTCAGAGGTAGCGAGACACTTTTTTACCTTGTCAGACTCACAAACTGCTTAAATAAATGTAACGTAAACGGATCGCCTTTTTTCCTTCTGTCAACCAGGCGTTCGAGAGCTCGCCTTACATATTGTTAAGTAGATAGCTTAACAAGATACCAATGTGTACAGTTACCAGAGACAGTTACTGATGAAGCTGACTGATCGCTCTCCTTATGTCCTTCAGGAGTCCCGGCGGCGGAGGCGCGCCGTGCGTTCGGCAGCATGGCGGCGGCGGCGCGCGACTCGCTGGACGACATCCGCGACGAGGACAGCCTGTCCGACGACGAGCCGTCCGACACGCTGCACGGTGAGTGTGGAACCCCCCGTTGCACGATTTATTTAGACACTTTACTGCATACAAAAAACATACACAGACAAAAATACAAATTAAGAAAAAAAATTACACAAAGCGACCAATGGTCCAAAAAGCAATTTCTTCCAGCCAACCAACCACGACACGATGAGTGTGGGACACCCCCCGCTAGCTGGCACATGGCTGTGAACACTCGGAATACTAGAGCAGCGCCGCGTGTGATAGTGATACAGTAGTGATACACCGCGCGGCGCCATTTTACCTATTGGGCATGCGATCCTAAAGATTCAGATTTCCTCAGACTGCTACATCTACAACCCTTATTCACATCAATTGATTCATCTGTACTGTTTGCATCGTGCAGGTGGTCGCGAAGACACGGCGTCCCGCTGGACGCGCGCGGGCCGCCGCCCCCCGCGCCCCGCCACCCGCACCATCCCCATAGACGACGACGATGAGGACATTCTAGAAGGTATGAAGCATATTTACTAGCTCATGTCTGGGATATCTAAGGGATTGTGCCTACAATACAGCTTTCTACATCTACATACATAAGCACTTAGTCAAGTTTCCCAAAAAAAATTATACATCTTTCATCATCATCACTATCAGCTCATAATCAAACACTGCTGGACATCGGCCTCTAAAACATCTTTGCGATGGACTAAAGATCTGTCTCTCCACTCAACGCAGAAGTACAGATTTATATAAATATTGTTACTATAAACGTCGAGCAGCATAGGCATCTGTCATAAATGGTAAATTTCCAGTGTCCTTGCCTGAAGAAGAAATTATGGAGATTGCTGAGCTGTTGTTTCAGCTTCTTTATATTGTTCGGCACTTACGCTTTATTATCACGCACGCGGGATCGCCCCGCAAGTGTGACGCCCGCAAGTGATATTATAAACTATCATAGGTACAACTTTTTATTGTAATGCGTGGAATACGCACGCGGGACGCGGGAAAATGGCATGCGATCCCGCTTGCGTGATGAAATCCGTACGATATTATAAACACCCTTAAAGTATCTTTCTACCTGCAGGCATGGAGGCGGGCTCAGCGGGCGACTCGCTGGGCAGCTCGTCGGAGAGCGAGCTGCGCGTGGGCAGCGCCGCGCGCCGGCCCAGCGCCGCGCCGGGCCGCGCCTCCGCGCTCAGCGATAATGAGTTCTAGTGGACAGGGGATAGAGGTGGGGTTTCAGGGTCTGGTGGGCGAGTTAAGGGTTGCCTTATCCGCCACACAACTCGTTTCGATGCTACGTTCAAGTAAAGTAAAGTTGGCACGAAGTAAGATGAAGTGCCTCTCCACATTCTTGTATTCACCTTAGCTCGGTCAACTTCGCGATTAGTGCAACGTATAGGCACGCTGTAAAAATAATTTTAAGTTACAAGAGTTATTTTACAAAGAGTTTACGCACATGAAATGGTTTCAAAATTAAACGAAGCTCTCATTATTATAAATGTTTTATTCGATGCCACTCTGAGCGACAATATTTGATTACTCTAATAATAATAAATCGATACAATATTTAAAATAAATACCTATTACAACCAATACTCTGAAAATTATTCAAAACCTAAATAATTTTCGTAGCTTTTCTTATACAAACGACATAAATACGATAATTAAATATGAGACTTTTTCTATTTACAAAAAGATCAAGTATTCTCAATAGCCTACCTATGTAATAAAATATATAAATTACCTACACATAATGTGTCAAGGTAGTCGCTTAGGCTTAGATATACCTAAGTGTGATAAAACTTTAGAGTACAAAGTTTAAAGCTGTGCTAAGTGAATATGAAAATTCTTTATCTAGAAAATAAATCTATAAAATGTGGTAACAGAAACTTAAACTCTAAGATCTAGGTAATATATAAACATTAAAATAACTAACAAACAATTTGAGCAATTTTGACATAGAAAGTAACATGAATAAGAAGTATTTACATAAGGACAGCCAATCCAATAATTGCCCGTTCTTTATACAATTTGGCACCAGCAAGGTACATAATGTAGGTAGGTACATATAGGACCACTAGACAAACAATGTACAACGTATAGACACTAAGGATAAACATACAGATCTTATTATGATGTATGGATGATGTTATCGAGTGAAGACCATGAACAGGCTAATGCAGTGAAACGCAGGCATCTCAGTATTACCTACGTCCTAACGCAGGTTGATGATGATAATGATACATAACATATCGGTGATTCAGAGAGCCAGATAATAAGACTGTCATACCTAATTAAGTATCATATTAAGATCTGTACGCATTTTAATTAAAACAAAGGACTAAAATATAAGACTTAAAAGTAGGATATAACACAGATATTTGACGATTATACAGATTATACAAACGACTTTCAATCGTGGTTAGTAGTTAGTAGATAATTCTAATTTAATTATATTAGGTACAGTAAAGTAAATAGTAATATTATAAGTTTGTTAGTTACCTAGAAGAGTGCGTTGAGTTTTTTTAATAATATAGAATAAAAAAACTTCTGAAGTTGCATTTTTCACATTGGATTTTTTACCATAAATAGATGCACGGTATCTGATAAATGTAAGTGATAATTAATTAAATATACTTATTGTTTGGTGCAGGTTGATGTAATATAAGTTAAACTATACAATATGCCTACACATTCTTGTCTAATACGATGAGTATTCAATCTATACTACGTTTGTATTTATTCCTAAATGCAGATACATTATTGTCGTTTATTTAATTACAGTACCATTATTATATTTCAGCGCCAATTATTTTGCTTCAGTGATCAAAACAATCAATATACACATATAGATATAAATTATCTTGATCGAACTCAATAGATGGCGTGCAACATGAACATGACCAATAAAAGCTTCTGCGGTCAGCGTTTAGTTACTAAGTTCAATTTGACACCACTAGATGTCAGGCCTTATCTACACTTGAATCCATCACCGGCTGCTCGAAGTAGACGCTATAAGGTCTAAAAGACCATACCACCACAGTGACTCTAGCTGTTGCTGTTAAGTAGTGATAAGGAGTAAGGGGCCCTTCATATCAATATAGCTGAAACCAAGCTGGCGTGTTGCAAACCCCACCCTAACCGCTGCTGGCTTCCCGTTCAATGAACCTTAACCCGTGGCGCGTCAGCATCAGAAGTCGAGGTGTCTGGTGTGCGCGGTGAGGTCTAAACCGCTGCTGGCTCCCCGTTCAACTACATATGAACCTTAACCCTTAGCGCGTCAGCATCAGAAGTCGAGGTGTCTGGTGTGATTGGTGAGGTCGCTGGACGCGGTGCTGGTGAGCGAGTCGCTGCGGTCCGCGGCGGCCGAGCGGCTCTCGTCGCACACCGCTATGAACTGCTCCGCGTAAGCTCTGCAACAGGGAGACAGGGGTTGAGGAGATTGTGGCAAAGCTGTAGCTGTGGTTGGGGTGTCCAGGTGTAGGGTTTAGGGGGGTTTAATTCTAGTTTACGAAAAGCTTGCAAAAAAAACCTTTGGCTGCATCGCTGGAGGCGCAATCTACAGGATGCGTGTGCAGCATGTTTCGTATCAGTAAATAACTAAGTATGTTTAGATTATGTGGGCGAGGTAGCGCTGCCGCAGCCGAAACGTGGAGGTTTTCTTCAAGTACTTCCGTGCTTTTCTCACCACGGCAGCTGGGTTTCTTAGCGTCGAGATTGGGTTTCTTAAAATAGATAAATATGAAGTTAATCTTGACAGGAATACAATAGAGCCTCATACGTGATGAAGTGATGACTGTCATCCGATGATGATGATGAACTCCCTATTATTAAGATTAAGACACTGGAAACTAATACTTTGGCCTCTTCCGATATCTAAATTCTCATCTGTAACAGTCCAACTACCCGACTGTCCACTATTATTGGACATAAGCCTCCTTCAAATTTCTAGGATTATGCCATCAGCGCTGCTGTCCATCCAGATTCGTGTGACTGGCAGTGGTTACTAATGTGAGCTGGTGGTACATCCCGACTAGTCGGCCCTATCCTACTCTGCCAGAAACCACTAACATCCACACTACTCTCTAGAAAGACAAACATATTTACCTGTCCAATCCCGTATAAGTCCTCTTGAGCTCTGCATCAGACAGTCGCTCCCGCTCCGCCCGGCGCTCGGCCCGTCTCTTGCGGTGGATGCGCTCCAGCGAGCGCGTGAGCTGCGAGTCCCGCTCGCGGTCCCGGCCGTCGCGCCGCCGCCGCCGCTCCGCGCGGGACGCGGGGGAGCGCCGCCGCCGGATGCGCTGGAAGGGGAGGAGGGGGGGTTAGGTTAGAGTTAAAGCAGAGATATAGGTACTATAGGAGATAGGATTAAATAACACCTAGCATAGTCGACTGTTGGAAATGGAAAGTGGTGTGGTCCTCCCTTGTGGTTGGCGGAATCTAGTCATAATAAGAGGGTATGCCGGTAGTGGTAGAATATGAGAAAGACGGTCGACTCAGTGTTGTATAGCGCTCTTTATGTGAGGCCTATATCCAGCAAAGAGGAAGATTATTGGCTAATGATGATTGATGATATTCAAGATACCATATGAAAAATAAATTCTTTCAAATTCTATCATCCATCTTGACGCGACTTATCAACACAATCTTTTCCCGTCGTATGCATCATGATCACTCTGAAAACTTGTGGAAATTACTTAATATGAGTGTAATTGGATAATGTGTTGCAAGATACATACAGTAGGGTCGTGGACCGGGTAGTAGAGCTGCGGGTGGGGTCCGTGGGGCGGGGGGGGCCCGTAGGGGGGCAGCGGCAGCGTGGCGTACCGCGGCGGCACCATCACGCTCACCGGCATGCGACCCAGCTGCAAACAACAGGCCACACTAGTTAATAATACTGATATGTGGGGACATTTCACACACGGCCATCTGACGCGACCCTAAGCTAGGCAGAGCCCAAGTTAATAAAGTGATCCTATGATGTTATAACGGCCTTAGATATGACTTTTGTGACATGACCACACTTGTGTTCAGTTATCCATTGCTATTCTTTTCGTAACATAAAATAGCAGTCGTGATTATTACATATATTCAACTACCGTGGGTATTGGAAGCATTTGAAGATTTGTATCCTTTATATGTATTTTAAAATTTTTTGGTAGGTACCCAATTTGTAGCAGGTGCCATAGTGATTTCAATAAGTAGTTTAAATTCCTTTTTTATCTAGGTCCTAATCTAGTATTATTCTGGTAGTGTGCAGAAATCTTCTACGAAACGTGACATTAAGAAATGCAGGCCGCGATCAGGATACACCCGTATTTGTTCTAGATCGCTCTAAGATTGATTGTCTTGTTGTCGGCATGTTAACATGCTTACTAAATGCCAACTCGACCCGAATTTACCCAGTAAGAATTTGTTGCGAAAAATATTCTGAACAGAAACAGTATACAGCCTTGAGGGAATACGTAGTCCCAACTACACTCTCGGGCAATATGTCTTTATACACAGACGATAACTAATCCAGCATCTAGCAAAAGTAATCTAGATCTAGTAAAAGCCCTTCTATCCACGAGCTACGAGCCCTGCAGTGGGATGGCAAAGGCCGCCCGCATTGCGTCAGCTCTGGAACCTTCCACCGACTGAACCGCCTTGAGACAGTTCCAGTGCATCGACCAGGCAGGTGATAGAATGTTCCATTAGTGGGTAGATTTATACACTTTGTTGGCAAACAAAGCGTACTGAGGTGCCGGGAGTGCTCAAGCAAATAACTATAGTAGTGATGTCGGTCAATTTAGCCGGTAAACCACAAATGGGCAAGCAATAACAAAGGGAACGCAAAGAGGATGCATGGGTTGGGTTCATTTAAGTTAGATAGGTTTGGACCATTTTATTAAAGTACCTTACGTTGGTTTTAGAGTTCTATAATGAAAACTATCGTTTATGTTTGTTGTGGGTAGGTAGACTAGGTAGGCACGGTACCTACTAGGGCATGCAATACCGGAACTATTTTCAATATCAGTATTGAGTTCCGGTACTGCAACTCAATACCGGGATCCCGGTATTAATACCGGTATTAGATTTCCTCGTAATAAATGGCATATATTGTGATTAAAGGTCATATAGGTCAAAATAAAACGAGAAAAAGCAATGAAATTCAGTTTTTTGTAATAGATTTTTACGAGAATTGAGTATTAGAGTCTAAATTTTACAATAAATTATTATTTTTACATCCAGTGTCCGTTTACGCATGGACAACAGTAGATATCAAACGGCCGAAAACTGCATCAAACGGTTGGAAACAAGTGCGCTTTCACAGTACCTACATAGGAATACTATATCTTAATCGCTTTATTATACCCTAAAAAAGTCCGATTCCGGTATAACTTCAATACCGGTATTATCTTTCAATACCGGTATTGAATAAAGCGTGAATTTTGTCCCTGATACCGGTATTACGAATACCGGTATTGCGGTATTGCATGCCCTAGTACCTACCCAGTACCTCTGAAATACATAAATAAACCAATGACAGATATATTTTATACAACTTTAGAATGCCTAAGGACACAAAGGTCAGGCCCATGTACGACCACTAACCAAGTTGAAACTAATCGCGTAACTAAAGTTCAAAGGTTAATTTTCAACATTATGTTCAAACTTTCAAAAGAACAAGAAAGACCTTTTGTAAAACAAAAGAACTGACTTTTACATAATTAGATAAAAGGGAAAGGAATTTCGTTTAAAATAATCTTATCGATAGGTGTACATTCTAATAAATTATTATAGCTACACGGCGGCCAAAGTGAAAACAACATTGCTGTAGCCGCAACAAGGTAGCAATCAGTCAGACCAAATCGGACTCAACCACCACCTCATAAAACAGTACTCATTACCGATTGTGTCTAAACATGAACAGAACAGATAAAATTACTACCTAATGGCAATAGTAGTTAGTAGGTATTCGTACTTGGGCGACCTTCTCGCAAGGTGCACCGGGCAGGTCTCGGTATGCGCCCCGCCTCGCGATAAGCCAACTGCCTTTGTTAATTCACTGACTGCTTTTGTAAAGTACTACTGTGAATGGAGTCTTGTTACATTTGGAGAACGGCAAAGGGCACAGCCTGTTTGATGATAAATGCAGATTCCAATGCCGTTAGGTTTACAAGTATTTAGACGACACACCCAAACCTTATTCCACCTAAACACAAAGAGTCAGAAGGATTTAAAAATTACGCAAACATTCTTCCACGATTCGCACGGGCAAGTGAACGAACATTGCAGCACCAATTGAGGTCGCCAAAACTAAGATTTGCATCGTAACTTAAACCGCTCAATACATCCATAATGCATCATAATTATTTAACAATGACAAACACACACATTATGTTCGGAGGTAGTAATCAAACAACACCAAGTTGCGTAGTCGGGTAAGTAAGACGAATGCTAATCAAACACAAATTGCCTTTACTGTCTGTCTGTCAGGCTCCCATCACGACTCACGACGGCAGCGGCCGCGGTTGCGACACGCTCCATGTATTATTTACTAAGTTTTCCCCGGCTTTGGTCGGATAGGATTGGCAGGAAGAAAATTATCTATTTTCGTAATGCCCCACTTATTATAAGTAACTTTGGTTTATACCCTTTTATAAAACACATAAAATGAAGAAGCTTTGAATGAACATTGCGGGATTCGTGTTACTTTCAGGAGTTTGCTGTGTTCATGAATTTAAAACATCTTTATTACACATATTGCTAAATAACAAAGAAAAATGTACAGCCGATTATTATCAATTTGCAAACAAACATGAGTTCTCATATTAACGAGTGGCATAGTTCTGCCGCTGCACAATGCGTCACGCGCCGCCGACACAATCAGAGCTCCTCTCCACGCATGTTGTAATTACTTTCTTCTTTCTCTCAAGCACAATATCGTAACACAAAGACTGAAAACGTGATTTCCTCTGCCGAAACTTTCTTTCTTTTAGTGACATGCGTAGTTTTACCGCCATTGTTTTCGTAGCTAATTTGTGGTCTAGTTTCTGTGATCTAGATGAATACAATTTAAAATTAGGTCGTATAAGTAGTAACTGTGTTTACCTTTCTACGATAATATCATCATAGGTACGCCTAAGTACTCATGCTATAATTTTATTTAGTATTTAACTTACATTACTTATTACTATTATCTTGTACCTAAGTCGTATAACGATAGTATCTAGTGTCGTTACAAAGTTACAGTTACAAATGTTATCGAGTATCGGCCACCCATGCCAGCCCTCGCCCAGGGTTCGAGGCGGGTAAACCTATGATTTATGTGTGTTTGAATGCGCCGGCTTTCTACCCATCTGTTCTGTGTCATTACACGGAATGCACAGACCAACATACCCACTTACATATGGATTTATTTATGCGCATAATGTTTTAAACATAGGTTTTACGTTTAGGGCAATCTATCTTGTCATCAGTCTGTGATTTTTGAATCAGGTAGGTAATAAATTCATAGGGCTCCTGGGTTTCTAAGACATCAGTTAACTGTCTAGTAACTATAGGATGCGGCTTGATGTAACTTCATTGGCTTGTGTATGAATTTAATATACCTAAGTTTATAAGTGAAATATTATGCTGCTATATTAAGCTGTGCCTGATGGGCCTCACTCTGCTACTACAACAACCCAAGGAGATACAAAGTAGAGGAAGAGATTGCTTATTATAGCCCATTGCTATAGATTGAAATGCTGCAAACTAATGAAAAGTGAAATTTAAAAATAAATAAATTAAGCTGTATATTTCCTAATAAAATAAAAAAGCTCAAGCCCTGATCGGCCACTGCAGGACACAGGTCGGTATGTCCTGGTGCCACTCACATTTATCCACCAGCACGTGCTATCTCTCGACTACCGCGTCGCCGCACTTCACTCATTCTTATTGCAGCGATGACGCGACACTCGCCATTTATATTTCAGTTGGTTATCTAACAACATGGCTGCAGGAGAAAGAAAGTCTCCGGAACTGAATTGCATAAGCACTTATAACGATCTATCTAAGTGCTGGATATTTTCACGCCTAGTCCCTTTAGGGGTATTGCGTAAACAACAATCGCACATGTTGATTGTTGAATGTGTTGTTAATGTTACTGTTATGTCGGCCACGATAACCATTTTAATGACCAACTATATTTGCTCGACGGGCCAACTGATATTTTACTAGATTTTGTTACTGATGTTTTTACGATGATGATTAGAGAAAATTGAGAATGAAAGAAAATAGATAGGTTCGATATGACAAGCAGATATGAACTGTTAAAAGTAACTTGCTTACAGATTCCTTCATCAGACATACTTACCTAAGTGTGTTTGATTTGCAGTCTATTCAAAAATGTTACAGTTCTGCCATCTAGTATTGCATTAACTTTAGGCAACTTTCTCAGCCTGAAAAAGTTATGAATGGGGACAGCTACTGTACCTACCTAATGTGTTAAACCAAGATGACAATAAACCAGGCTACTTAAAATAAGTAGGCGAAGTGCAATACTATTCATGTTGAAATGAACTTCTTACAAGACCGTAAGCACAGTGGCATGTTTTGGCATTGACTGGATGTAGTTTTCAGTAACAATAATAAAACATTCCACTTCCTATTTCAAGTGAAAACGTAACCTTGACAAACAAAACAAAAGGCGGTGGGAAAATGTTAGAAAAAGGTAGAAATGTAGCAGAACAAGAAGTTGTTATAGCGAGTAGGTATATCAGAGCATGCGCAAGGTCATTGCCTCTCACTTTCGCAGCATCAGTCAAGCTGCGGGGTGCGGGGAGGGGGGGGGGATGTAGGCCAACAGGTGCACACCCGGAATTTGGACAACATTTGATTAATTTATGGGTTTGCGGTTTCATTAACAAGACATTTGAGATCAAACTTGTACTAGTGAAAATGAAAGTTTGGAAAAGCTAAATAAATGTGTTTTAATGCAGCTCCCGCAGCCGGTTGCAGTATTCATCACATTTCACACTATAAGGTAAAAGTAGCAGATATAGCTGGCATCCATATGTTCGTGGCTGGCTCCGCTCATACATAATGTATTGAAGTCAAGCGCTCACGCAGCTATCGATCTAACCTTGACGTAGGTCAGGAAAAACAGAACTGTCACGTATGAAACTGGAAATTAAATGATTATATTTGGTAAAGGTCCAATCTGAGAAACGTAAGATTACGCTATTGGTAGTATGCACTGGCTAAAGGAGGATTGTAGAGATTCATGTCTAATTTCAGATTTTACAAGTTTATTATCACATTGTTTTGATTAATATCAGTTTTGCTGATATGCTAATTAATTACAATAATGGAGTCAAAAGTAAGTGACCTAGGTTCTTATGTGTGGCGTAGTGTAGACTAGTCACTAGCTAGACGATACATTACATTGCCACTCTTCAGAATGTGTCTGACAAAATATAAACTTAAACAGCAATTTCGTATTTATGACGACTAAAACATAATGGTAGGTATTTATCTGAAACATTATTGAAAAAAATAGTACATATTATCTACCTGACTACCTGCAAATATTAAAACGATATTGATTCGGTATATGTATTTTGTATTTACTTATCGATGCTCTGTATAATTCCTGCCGACAGGCTGTACATTATAAACTCCACTGTCTATTGCGCAACGCCATCCACTTGCAAAGGTCAAGATTTTGCCGTCGACATGCAAAGCGACAAACCAGTATTTTTAAATTGTACAATATTAGCAACCTAACATTTAAAATATCTGGAAGTAATTTAAATGCAAATTTGAACAGCAATCGACTGAAATCGGTAGTTTACATTGCGACATCTGAATTACTTGGTGTAAAGTTTAAACATGTAGCTATTGTAAGTCACTAGGACTAGTTAGTGCGATATGATGTTTCTTGCGCGGCGCGGCCCCACACGCGAGGTATAGTGAATAGCGCGAGTTATATGTGTAGCGCGTAGATCCTAATATGGTCTGAGTTGAGTCTCTAAGCACCAGCCATAGTGCCTAGGCTAAAGTCTAGGTAATGCCGGTGGTCTAGAATGTGGTGGTGAAAGGAAAGGGACGGCGCCGGAGGGCCCGCCGCCGCCGCGCGCCATAAAGATCTATCTTAGAATTCGTTGGTTCGAAACTAATGAAGGCTGATTTAAGTTGTGTCGCAAGAAATAATGTTGAGTATTTGTTTGAATGTTAACAAACATCATAATTAAGTCTGGTAAGGGTGATGTAAGGTTAGCAATAACTCAAAACGTTTTTGTAAACACCTGACACGTACAAGATGCTAAAATACCATTCGCCTGGTCAAAGGCGGCGAGGCGCACTTGCGAAACTGCACAAACAGCGACGTCTTCACTCACCGACCTGCGCTTTACCTGTATGAGTATTGTGTACGTATAGATGCATATGCACAGGTATCGCACACCTGTGTAGTAACTTGGACCGACCTGGCCGTTCTCCAAGTTTGTCATACAGTACCACTATGAAAACTTATAACTTCAGCACTATAACCAGCATCAGCATACATATAGTTTCATCGTCAAACTGTATCCGTTTCGTTTGATTATAACATTTACACAAAAGATGGTAAATTAGATTTATGAAATCCAAACGAATTTCAGGTTTTCACAGTCCTACATTTAAATATTGTTCCTCCTGAATACATGGGTGACTCATCGACCAACGCTGTTTGTTCTAAGTTCAACCAAGTTGCAGGTGCGCTTGCGCAACAAGCTAAAGTTCAGCGGCGGCTCCCAGGGGGCCCACCGACCGACGGACACGATACATTGTCAGCAATATACCTACTTGTATTATTATATTTATTATACGACCCGCATCATATTTGATAGCAATTGCACCCCAGGATTTGTATTGTCTTGAATTATTTTGTTTTAACTCAACAATAATTAAATTTATAACGCCGTCTATATTAACCTAAGCTCACATACATCTCAGTAATAAACATAATATACAAACCTGGATGAATTATTATCGTACCTGTAAAATATTAATCATGTCTTGAACAGAACAATCGTCTATCTGTAAACACGCGAAGTGTCCAATAATGTATTTTGCGTAATATTTGTGGTGCTTTATTATGTCTGGAGATGAACGCATCATTGTATCATTATTTAGATAATTATATTTTGGAGGCCGTGTGAACCACGATCATTATTCTGGTATTTATACTAAACATATCAGGACGTAGCGTCCATCTATCAATACAATACCTTTGTAACCCGTTATTATCTGACTAGGTCCTACCTAGAGGTAGTATTTATTTTAAAAAATAAACGTTCTTTGAGCGATTGAAGGTAATATTAATGTGTCTAAATATAAAATAAGATTTTAAATGTTTATTTTTTAGCTAGTCAAATTGAATGTATATTGATTTACGAAGATTCCTATGATTTAACAAAAAATCTTTCTAAGAAACTTGGAATACCGCGCTTGGTAATGAAAGTTCAAGCAACGCGTTGAACTCTTTTCTATGGCAGAATATGCAATATACGACCGTAGCTAATAACACTAAGTACACTCAACATTTTAAGTAAAATATTATTCGACGTATTCACATGGAGATTTCTGATACAATACAGTACAAAAACCTCAAATCGAGTAATACCTACACCACGTGTAATTAATACAACGACATCATAATCATAATTACGTAATATAATCGTGTAAGCGACACCTCTGATCACACACCACTTGATACCTTACAGTACAAGTGCCTTATTTACGTCGATGTCGACACTCGATACATTTTCCACCCAGTGTAGCCTAGTTTAGTCGGAAATGGTTCACTTGCGAAAACCGTTGGTACTATACATATAGTTTAATTGCTTGATTCAGGGACATGTAAAAACCGCGCTCGGGTTTTATGTGAGGTGTGAGAGTATTTTGATTAATGAACCTAAATAAGTGGTCCAATGATATAGGCATTTGGAATCTTATATACCTATTCCTAATAATAAGAAATTTATTTAATTTGGAAAATATGTCGGTAATTTTCTTCATCAATTAAGTACTTAGTGGTATTTTGTTTTAATCTGTAAACAAACAAAGAGTGAATGCCGACTATGTGTACATAACTATCATCCATTATCTCGGATCAGAGGGGGAGGGCGCACTCACAGTGCTTGTACATTTGAATACTATCGATTATTACAGATCTTATCTTTGCTTAATGGTTATAGCCTCAAGCAAACTTCGAAACAAGACTAATTAACGAGTAATTATAGGACCAACACCGCCACGACCGCTTCCTCCCCACGTTACACAACACACTACCGCCCTCTACAATTAATATAAACTTGAATCTTATATTTATGGAAGGCGGGCGCAACACTCTGGTGAAACCCTTCGCGATGAAAAACCACAATTGCGCAGCCAGGTCACGACTTATCTAGATTTAGCCTAGGGTTTTTACTTGACTGATAGTATTGTCTAGGCTTGTGTGGTATCCTATTAAGATATTTGCCTCTTTTTGTTTTGGATTGCCAATTGGTATTTTACAGTGAATTATAGCTTTAGGATATTTCTTAACAAAGATAATACATATATGTAAGTAGGTACTTTAGTTAACTCGTATATGATACGTGTAAAATATATATTTAGTACATAATAAATTATTCAATTCAGTTAAATGATTATTAAACAGACAAAAAATTTACAGTGTCAGTTCCTAGTCTGTAATGTCAGCTGGTAAGTGTCATTATTGCTCGTACCAATACCATTAAGAATTAGGGTAAACACTTCGACCTATAGGCAAATAGCATTTTGCAACTAAACCTTCCATTCTCTAGAAAGCCTTTGGTATTGTGTTTAAAATGCGGTCTGTGCCTAGTGTTTGTAGGTGACCTGAGTGTCGTGAAGCCTAAATTAGATCTTAAAGCACTAGTTTAATCACTAGCATTTATTTTCTGTTCTGACTTTAACTGATTTTCAGCCTCCTAAGTGAAATTATGGCCATCATATTTCTGCCGTAACGCGGTGCGTTGATGAGCTCGTAAATCTAGCTGAATGTGGAGTTGAGAGTAAATAAAACTCACCAACCGGGAACTATCAACATTAAACAGACTGGAAAGCTGAAGCTGAGATGTTAACTTACCTGTAACAAAACATAATTAATTATATTTAAATCTGAAGTACGTATTTTATATTGTGCACTTAACTTATCAATTTCACATGCATTTAAGTAGTTATAAACTAGGCGGCATTGTTTTTCTCGTTTTTTTATATCACAATAAAAATATTCGCTTAATTAGAGTAAGTGAGTGAGTGTGAATATGATAAATAATACATTCAAATATTTCCCTCCCTAGCCTACCTAATATTCCGGTAACTAATATAATTTTGATCATCCAACAATCGTCCTCTTGCTAGACCTAGACTGCCGAAGCTGGTATGTGCACATAATTACTAGCTACATACCACCATTAATTGGTCAGGTAGGAACTACAATCTGTACCTGTGTTATTACCAAAATGAAACAAAAAATAAATAGTGTTTGTGACTGTCTTTATCTAATTGCTGTAAGCTTAAACCAAAACAACAACAAACGATACCGCAATCTTGTCCCAATGAGCAGTTCCGCAGGTGAACGACCTCCGACAAACCCGACCATAGATAAGATAAATAAACGCGGGATTAGAAACTCCTTGCACCGGGAAACTCCTCGACCCTGATTGGTGGACTGGGCGGACCTGTTCCCACTCTCACTCTCCGTATCGAGGAGGAAAGTGCCAGGGCTGGTCACGTGGGCACTCGGACCCCACGCCGCCACCGCCGCCGCCGCTGCGAGGTGTCAAGTGAACCTGATGCGTAATGCTTCAGTTTAGGTTACGCAATTGTGGCTGTGGTTTATTATGGTGTGAGATTAAAACTTTACACGTTTTATGGATGTCGTTCGAAAGCTCCGATCAAACTGGATGCGGTATATACTGCTCTAGCCTTTCGTGGCGTTATTAAAAGTTAATTAGAGAGTTAGAGACAGTTGGCCGGTCACATCTGCTGAAGAACCAACATCTACAAATGTATTGGGGTTGCCATCGCCAAATAGCTGTCCAGCAGAGTCTGGGAATACACAGCACAGCGGGTAGTCTTGTAGTCATTGTGGCGCTCATGATACATGATAACATTACATCAGGATTACGTGCGATTACATGTGAAGTTACAGTTTACATTTTTGTCGACAATTAAATGCTTATGTCATCGTAAAAAGTCAATTAAAGTACATTCGAACATGCGGCGGCCTTCTGCCACATTCTGAAGATATCCTGAACCGGTCCGCGGGCAGTATTACGTGAGGTTCTCATTATAAGTAGGTATTATGTCCACTGAGACTGTTATACAATAATGTAACCAATTCGGAAGGACAATGGACAGTATATTACATATTGTTAGGTATGTACTTAAGTAAAATTATAAGAGCAATAGAACGCTCTCGCATTATGTTACCTATACAGAACCCCGAGGAAAACTGCATGCAACATTGTATCTCTGCCTACCCCGTAAGCTGAAAGGAACTGTGATAACTTACGAGTATATATATAGGGTGAGCGGGTGTTGTTATGTTGCCTTCTGTTGTGTAATGAAAAGGAACTAATTACGTCAGACATTCGGACATTGTTGGCACACATTCATTTGCAAGCGACACTGATTGATAGAACACGATACTTATTTAATATGCTATTTCTCGCATACCTATTCTTACTTAGTTATAGTTAAAGTTAAATTGAAGGCTGATAAATAACTTATTGCTTTTATAGACCAAAGTTACAGCTACCTAAGTACTTACCGGATAAATAAATGATCTTTTTATAATGTCAATTACACAGGGCTCCCCCACCATCGCAAGCCTGCTCGCTCGCCACTGCTCGCGGTGGCGGCACCTGACAAACGACTCAAGAATTCGCCAATTTCTGCGAGTGGCGACACCGGGGTCATCGCCCGGCTCGAGAAGATCCATACAGCACTTTCACTCGGGAAAAGCTCATGTATAATGGAACCGGACAGCCCGCCAGATGCCGCGCGAGGTGAGATGCTCTAGCAATTTGCTGGGAAATCTAAGGATTATAAATTATACTTAACTTAATTTGAAAGAAAGTTTTAAAATACTTTTGCAATTTCTGCATTTGACTAGATCAATCGATATCGTATATTATCTGACATCGTATAAAAACAATCCTATTAAGTATGTGAGTATATGAATATTTTTCTGTCCCTGACACATCAATAGGCAGTGATAAAAAATATAATTGGTAAACAAAGCCAAATTTTCCCAATGGTCAATTGCATAATTAAAGTGTCACCCTCATCGCGGATATCTTTGATAACAATAAACAAATGAGTAATAAGCAAGCATTGATCGTTATCAAAGGCGTTAAATTTAGCTGACTAAAGCCCCTCGGCTCACACGGCTCGTTGTCGCCGCCTCCGGAAAGCCACGTTTTTACGAGTTCCATTCATGCGTGGTGATAGAAAAACTTACGATGACAGATTTTATAGGGTGGCTATGGATTTTCATTTGTATTGGTACATAAAATAATGAGTTGCACAGAGGCACAGGATCTAATGGTGTGGAAGAAACAAGGGAGACCGTTGACCAACGTTAGGAAAACAGTAGTTTTGGGACAGTTGAAAACAATTTAGTTTTGCCAGTTAAATAAAAAATAACTGTGATAAAATGCAACCATGGAAGTAATAAGTAAGTAAGTATGAATGCAACTTTTATATGTAACGAATTAGAAAGTCAAATATTTATTATTCTGTAATTTGACCGCATGCAAGGGAATAGTGAGTATTGGTTATCAAATCATATATGTACCTACGAATATTTATTATTGTGTTTGTCACCGACATGATAAGAAGAAGGTCTATAGCTTATTCCGATCAATGGCCACCCTACTCTCCGCTTTCCCGCCGGCGAATCAGAGGTCGTCGGCGCTCTTTGTTTATTTTGTTCGATGTCAATTGATTTGTTGTTAGATCTGTGCGCCCGCGCAGCGCAGTAACAACTCTGAGATCAATCATACTGTCTTTGTCTCGTTAGCGAATGCTGCTTACGTAGGTATTCCTTTTATTATTTATTAGGAGCGGTAATAGAATATAATATAAATTGGCCATTCCCTTCCGGGATTGGTTGAACCACTTTTTGCATTCTACGACACTGACTGGGCGTTTTTTTAAGTAGGTAGGTACGAATACACGTAGGTAGTACTTATAAATGTTTGATGTATGTATGTCTAACCATAATAATATGACAAATAATTCAAGCAGCTCTATAATAACACCGGATCTTGTACAATACAAACATGTTGTATAATCCAGTCGACAAAAACTTTTTAAACAACAACATTCATAACGCTATATCAACACTAGCATCGCCAGCCCACGCCACATGTCATGACTCCATTAGACCAGGCCCGGGGCATATATCACTGGTCCCCGCGCGGGGGCGGGGGCGGGGGCGGGGGTTTCCCATGGACCCAGCAGGTTGAAGCCTCGTGGTCAGTCGGAGAAAGTGGCTGCAGTTATTGCGATGAGGTCTCGTGGGCGCCATGAAGCCAGGCGGAACGCGGTTGACGAGTTTATAGCGAACCAAATACGTACACGTGGAATACGAGTATGTTTGACAGTATGTTTGTGCAAAAGTTAATAACGATTGTGTAATGATTTCCCAATGATTCTAATACATTTTCGTGTTTGGTTTTAACTTGGCTGATACTACTGTGGCAGATCTATCAAGAGCTCAATAATGGCATTATCGTTAATCGAATCGTTGATGTCGTAAATATAGTTATTAACGTTCTGCATGACCTACACTCTTGTAAATATTGTTGTTGCATAGTGTAAACGCTCGGTTCATAGCATCAGCTGGGTTTTATCCTATTATAGCTCTGCCTTGGCGGACCAATCCGACTTCAATCAAAATAGTTGCGCAACGAGAGGGCCGGGACATTTCCTTCCTATTTGTTATCAAAGATCATGTTATAATGTTATTGAATCACGTAGTACCCCCCTAGTGCCCCACTAGTGCCCCCCTGGTGCCCCACTAGTGCCCCCGGTCATTACACCACGCGCTACTCATAGTCATGCACATAATTTTAGAAAGCATCTCGTATTACATCTGAGGAAAGTTTATTACAATTAGAATACCTAATTAAAGTGAAAGTCAAACAAAAGAAGAAAATTTTAAATGAATAAGCAAAAAAAATAAATTTTTGCATGCAAATTTTATTGACTTCCTACTGAAATATTCATATTAAACATATATATATAAGTTTTTATACATTGATACGAGCTTGGATGCTATAGATTCTATAGAAGGATATCCAAGTCGATGCCAAATAAAGGGGAAGTTTTAGGTAAAAATGTTGTTAAAAACCTCATTTTGCCCTTACGTCCTCCCCAAACAGTATAGGATAGGTTGGGTGAGTACGTAAGTATTAATTAGAATTACAAATAAATAAATAAAATTATGGTAAGTATAACAATGAATTTTAAAATGTTCCAAGTCGTTTAAAATCCACTAAGTACTTACTTTCATTCATCTATCACTAGAACACAACAACACATAACTGTAGCCCGCGTTTCCAACAAATCAAACAGAACTTTCTCACGAAGAAAACACCACATTTTCAGACTCGCCTTCCCTAACGAGTTGTTGAGCGCGCAAGGGTGATTATCGCATACCGGCGCGCGCGCCAGCCGCTAACTGTCCCATTGTGGAGCGCGGGAGAGCACACAGTATTTAGGTACGTATGACATTGACAAGGGTTAGGCTATAGGTGGTTCTACCTTTTTTGGCATAAGATTTATTTGACTAATCTCGTATTGCATAGTAACGTTTGGTCAAAGTCTCGTTACGCCGAAAATCGTATGGCATAAGTCTCGTTTAGTAAAAAGTTATTTCGCATAACATTGTTTAGCCTAATAATGGTATGGCCAAATCTTGAATAGCCTAATAATGCTATGGCATAGGTTTATACAAAGTAATAATATTCGTTTGGCTTTAACTTTGACGGAGCGTCTCCCTACATAGCGCAAACTAGTGCCTTGTATTGTTTCCGCTGTTTGGAAAACGCTCCGCTCCGCTTCGCTGCGCTCCGCTTTGGTTTTGATGAACATGTGCACCTAACACGCTCCTCCTCGCTTTGCTCGTCGTCGCACCTATTTTTAGGTTTCGATCTCATGGGGTTTGTAATAATTATATGGGTCGTTAACTTTCGATTTTTTGATCATACAATGTCGTGATTTTTGGGATGTAGGAGAAAAATAACACAATTTGTACATTTACTACATACTTAATATATTATTTATTAAGATAACATTATTACAGAGAAACAGGATTATACATAGGTATAGACAAACATAAATTTGAGCAAACGAAACTTAGGTGTTTAAAGATTATGCCTAAAGAGTTTTAGACGAAACGAGCCTTATGCCACATAAATCTTGGCAAAGTGATGGTTCGGCCAAAAAAGTTTAGACCATACGAGTTATGCGAAATGAGTTTTGGTCAATAAAGATTATACGAGATGAGCGGAACCCGCTATAGGTATACCTAAAGTACAGGAATTGTAATGTACAGAAAGTGAATTTCTCAGATGTTCAGCCCCCTTATTTTGTAACTTTTTGAGAGTTAGCAACCAGTGATAATTGGTATCAACTTAGAGACTTATTAACCGAATACACCAAAAATCTTAGTGAAAGAAATATGCAAGAAGCCAACAATTTATCCTTACATTCAACATAAACGTTTGTGAAATCAGATAAGTCAGTAAAAAGTTATTAATTAATACAGACGACCGAATGGCGTAGTGGTTAGTGGCCCTGACTACTGAGCCGAAGGTCCCGGGTTCGATTCCCGGCTGGGGCAGATATTTCTTTAAAGACAGATATTTGTACTCGGGTCTTGGGTGTTGATATTTATATTTAGTATCTATCTATCTATGTATTTCGCATACTATCCATGACGCTGTTATTCTGTAGCGACAGAATAACAGCGTCATGGGGCAGTTCTGTTCCGTGACAACAACGCTGAGTCGCCCGGCCCATTCACACTAACCACAACTACTGTAAACCGCCTGTAACAGTAATTCAGTAATTTATTATACAACTACCCACACAATTGTGAAAAATAATTATGTGTACTTCTATTTTGATAATGTTCGTATTTATTAACTGTGTTCATGTCATGTATGTAGGTAGTTAGTCCAGTACAAATTTAATGTTTATGTTTTGTATTGTATTGTGTATGTTTGTGAATTAGTGTGAATAAATGGTATGAATTTGAATTTGAATTATTTGTGTAGATATATCAGCTGTCCGACACCCATAACACAGGTTCTGCCTAGGTTGGGGTCGGATGGCCGTGTGTGAGATGTCCCCACATATTAAAAAAAAAATGCTCTAAGTTGTCAGCCATTTAATACCAACCAACCCTACTCGGAGTTACATAATACAGGGGCAGGTCTGAATTAATACAAACGGTATATACTTTTACGTAGCTAATAAAGGGCTAGAAAGTCAACCTTTAGTTGGTGTGAAGTGAAGATATCCACATACTAAATGGTGCGGTATGAATAAAATCTGCATATTACATAGTACTTAGTGAAGGCCCATCTCCCCCCCAAGTCTAAACCTACTGGCATGAATCTGGCATAAGAAAAGAACAACATTGTTACCATTTAAATCTCGGCTGGCACACATTTCTCACCTTATTTCCCATAATATCCATAAAACCACACCTTTTGAACCATTCCAACTAATGTCGGTCAAACATGACACCTGCCGGAGTGGACCGCGACTGTTCTCACTACAATGGGCCACAACCCACGCCGCGTACCTTCAGGGTATCGTCTACTAAATACTTGCTATTGCAAGACCAACTTTATGATGCTCAAGTTAAGAAAGGTAAAAAGAAGTAACGTCTAAATTCACACTTTATAAGGTCACCGAAGTGTAAGCGGCCGCACGCGCGAATGCGACAAAATTAGGTTTTTGTGACGACTACATTATGGTAATAGTGAAAAGCCACATCCATTTCTTTATCGAAGATAAAATACGCGTAAAGTTAAAGTATGTATTATACTTAAGTAACTAGTTATACTTCATACATAACCGGTTGAATCCCATGAAATCAAACCCAATTAAAAATCTATTGTGTCTCGCCCATGGAGTAAACGTGGTTTTATAAGGTTAATATCAAATTAACTGTTTTGCATAGAATGCTACACCCCATGGTTCGTTCTCAGAAGGCGATATTTTTCCCCGACGTTGTGCTCACAGTGCCCTGTGAAGTGCATCATCTGCATATTCATACACAACGGCACCGACAGACAAACAGACAAAAACTGCTCATCACGCTTCCGGTGACGCAACTGCGATCCAACGATACGGTAAATCTCGTTACGATGGAAAAATAATACTCTTGGGATTCTACAGACAAAGATTGTATCAGTCACTTTTATATACGATGATATTCATATCACGGGCACCGTGACTGTTGTGTTTACTAAATACTTCTTAATTTGAACATTTAGCATGAGCCAGGAGGGAACGATTGCCGGCAGACACAGCGTTCCAAGGCCTCCAGCTGTGCCGACTATATTAGACAAGCAGCCGCTCCTTAGCAGACACCTCTGTCGTGATGATCATAATTATAGCAATTCATGGTGAATTAAATGGTCTTACCATAGAAACCATATACGGGAAAAACAGATATTTAAGTGATATTAATTGTATTGCCATCTGTTACAACATTACTATTTACTCCTTTGCCCTTTAAAGTGCAATATAAAGTTGGCGATAGACTTTTACGCATCTTCCGGAATCACTGGATTTCTCCCAGGCATATTCGCGCCACAAATAACGCTATTACGCTTATAAAACCATATTCCCTTTCAGGGTCCGCGGCTCTTTTGATGCGCGCACTAATTGCGCACTTTCCCGCCAATCCGCCATCTTCCCACCGGAAGTGCCGCCATTATCTCATTAGAACATTCTAGAATCTGCACCACAAGCCCACAGCCAGTATTTGTGACCAGAGGGCCGTAGAGGCGTTAGTATTGGATGTTATTGTCCTTCTACATCCATTTTTCCTATTTTTATGTCAGATATAAATATAAGATAAGATACTTACATATTTTATTAACTAGCATATTTTAATTAAATGCATTCCGTTAGTAACTACCGATTAGTTTTCACATCGATTACTGTAATAACTGCGCGGCCACAACAAGTGGCATGGAGAAAAGCGAAGAGTTGGCAATGAAATGTAGAACAGGAAAACACAAATACCTACCCAGATACAGGTCAAACTCAGAATCTCGTTTTTAGAAATCAAATGAAAACGCTGTAAACAAAGTACAAACTAAAATAAACACAAAGCACCTTAATACTTAGTGCATTATTTTCAACATATCCATGTGCTACTTAGCGTCACACATTGACTGTATGACATAATGTTTGATGAACATCATATTGCACGTTACATGAGAGGTCATAAATTGTCGTAAGGAGGCCAAACAAATAACTTTCAAATTACAGTATGTACATACCTATACAATATTTCATAATGTGTTTATTAAGTACGTAGGTAGGTACTTGAGAAACCATTTTCAGTGTGATCTGAAAACCTACGCTGAAAACCTAGGCCCCTTGAAAATAGTTGTCCTGTTAATTATTTCTCAGTAAGTTTTGTGACAGCGAGCTAATCACTGAAGTGGCACACTCGTATGGAGTGTTTGTTATTTTTTTATAAGTTTTTTTATTTCCATAAGCTTAATCTATTACAGTCATGCAACAATCACAAAAACCCGCAGGGTTTATCTGAGATTGCGGAGTTCGGATCTTGAGACAATTACAAAACAATAACAATAACAGAATAGTAGGTTAGGTACCCGGCAAGATAAATTATATTTATAATTGAGCACTTATAACAACTGGTGTTCGCGGCCGGTCCGCACGCACAGCACGCTCCCGCCTGCCCGTGTGTGCGGGCCGCCCGCGATTTACACACACAATAGACAGCAAATTAATGCCTACATATCTTATACAATAGGTTCAATCTACTTATCCGTGGGTACATATTATTAGAAGTTAAATTAAAATAAAATAAAGCAATAACAAGATAGTAATACTTACATCTACAGCATGTACTCACAGTCACCACTACTAGCAAAGTGTTTTTTGATCGATAAGATGAAGTTTTTGTCGTTTAGGTAACTTTGTGTGGTATCATCATTCAGATCATTTAATAAGTATGGGAGAAGATACTCGCAGGTTCTTCTACCGTATACGTTGTTAAACTTAGGTAGATTATATTTTTTAGTGTAACTTAGTGTCCTCAGGGATTTATAGCGAGTCTTAGGTTTTAATATGCTAATACAGTTATTATACTCTTCCTTAAGAACAGCAATCTTAATTTTTTGGTTAATAGGTAGAATGTTACAGTGCTGAAATAAGCCTATTTCATTATTTTCATACAACATTTTAGTTCTTTTGTTAACAATAGTTTTTAACAATTTTAGTTGAAGCTTGTATATATTTATAAGATAGGTTTTATAGGTTCTTCCATAACTACTTAATCCGTAACTAATAATACTATCAGCAAGAGCAAGGTATAGTGTTCTTAGTAACCTATATGGTAGTTTATACTTCAGTATAGCTAATCTGCTTGCAATTGAGCGAAGTTTATCACAAATGTAATTAATATGAGGCCCCCAATTGAGCCTGTGGTCAATTATAAGACCAATATACATATGTTGGTGTACAAAATCAATATTTTTACATTGGCACCGTATGTTATTTAGGTGTAGACATGAATGTTCGTGAGCGACGATGGTAGGTACATATGGGGTTTTATTGTGAGATGAGTGAATGTGCATTACTTTTGTTTTATCCGCGTTAATGATTAGACCCACATCGTGCGCCCACTTACAAAGCAAGTTAAAATTATTCTGCATTATGTATTCAGCCGTAGATAAGTTCTTATGTGATACAACAATACAAGTGTCATCGGCAAATTGATAAATAGACCCCTCTTTGATAACATTGGTCATGTCATTTACATATAATAAATATTCGGTTGGCCCTAATATCGACCCTTGTGCAGTGCCCATATCAGTAGGTATTTTGTTACTATAGCTATCAGCTATCTTAACCATCGTATTTCTATTCATGTGATAATCCATAAACCACTGGAGTAGAGGGCCTTGAATACCATTCTGCTGAAGCTTTGTAAATAGCATTTTATACCGTAGGGTATCGAACGCCTTACTGAAATCTATAAAAATAACTATAGTATGATTCTTTTTATTTAAATGCATATTTATTTCGTTGGTAAATTGACACAACAGTTGAGAGGTGCTCCGGTTCCTTTGAAAGCCAAATTGGTATTTGTTTATAACTTGGTTTTTCTCCAGATAACGTGATATTTCGTTTCCGAAGTACCTCTCAACGATCTTATCAATGCAAGATAAAATTGTAATAGGTCTATAATTATTATACACACAATGCGACCCTTTTTTATAGATTGGCCGAATGATTCCGATTTTTAATTTATTAGGATAAATTGACTCAGCTATACACCTGTTGATAAGATGGGTTATAACGGGAGTTATGTCATTAGAAATGTATTTGACATCGCTTGCCCGAATACCATCAATGCCAGGACTTTTTTTGTGGTTTAACTGTTGAATAATTTTTTGAATTACTTCGTTAGTAGCAAGTTTTAATCGCATTGCAATATCAGGATTCCTTTCATAGCTTTTTGGATTTAATATAGGGGTGTCACATGTAGTTGCAATGTTTTTAACATTAAATAAAAATTCGTTGGCAAAATTATTAGCCAGGCTTTGTTTGGGCAATTTGAATGCTTTCAAAATAGTTTCATCGATTGATTTAGTTATTTTCCCACACAATCTATTAATTATTTTCCATATTTTTTTTGAATCTTTGAAATTTTCCGTGACTTCTTTTTTTATGTAATTATTTTTTAGCAAATTTAAATATTTATTTGTTTTGTTTCTGTACATATTATAGTGAAGACGCTTTTGCATATTTTTTTCATCCTTTTTCCATAGTTTTAACAATTCATCTCTTTTATTACACATATTTATAGCTTTATTATTTATCCATTTATACATTGTTCTTTTACTTGAACTTTTTATAATAATTTTACGTTTACATTTATTGTATATATTATCAAATTTATCAGTAACAAAGTTTAAGATTTCGTTTGGATCAGAGTATTTAAGAGCTGGGTTCCAATCAATTAACTGTAGCTCTTTATGAAGTAGGTCATTGTCCAGTTTGTAGATAACGCGAGGTGGAGATCGTGACAATGATTCTCCCGACACAAAGGCGCATGCTGTTATGTAATGATCGGCTAATGATTGGCATATAACACCTGTGTGTACTGACCGTCCTTTTAGGCTACGTGTAAATACATGATCTATACAGGACTTTGTTATTAGGTCGCCTTTTTTTTCAACTCTGGTGTACTGGCTTATGCCACATTCCAATCCCGCTACGCACATTTCATTAATATAATTTGTTTTTATTTGTGAGTCTAACTTAAGGTCGATATTTATGTCACCTATTAACAAAAAGTCCTGGCGTGTATAATTCTTCTTAAGGTAAGTACTTATATCTCTAATAAACCTGTTTTGGTCTTTTTCGGGCGGTCTGTATATGGCACAAATACCTATTTTGTAGTTATCGCTGTTTACAATTTCACCCATTATGGATTCAAAATACAAAGAATTCAGTTCTGTTTGAATGAAGTTAAGGCTATTATGAACGTACAGTATAACACCACCACCTTTTTGATATAATCTTAAGTTTGAAAACATTGTGTAGTTATCCAGTTGAAACAAGGATGTACAATTTTCCTTTATGTTAGCTTCAGTTAAAATTATGAGATCAATTTTGATATGACTTTCTGATACAATATATTCTAATTGCGAGAAGTTTTTAATTAACGATCGTATGTTGACATGTAAGGATGTAATGCTATGAGAATTACATGGAATAGACTCTGCAAATGCATTCCAGTTCCTAAAAGTTCCTTCACCTGTAATTTTGTCTGTATCAAGCTCTTTTAATTATTAATTTAACATTAAGATGGTAGGTACAATGAGGCGGAGTTTACTCACGGTCACGCGACCATTTTTCCACATCTTGTAAACACTTCACAACGATAGCTTTTGCACTGTCATCTTTTTTTATAAGCACTACACCACGCTTGCACCACACGTATTTAAACTTGTTGGTCATCTTAAGGTCGGTTTTGGCCTTCCACAGTAGATGCGCGGTAGCAGGAGTGAGGGCCTCACGGAGATAGACCCTGGACTCGCCCTCGAGCCCCAGGTCCGCCGCGGTGACGACGGTGCTCCTCGCAGCCTCCAGCCAGCTCCCCCGCATTCCATCTCGAAGAGTGACCACCAGCGGCGGATGAGTTTTTTGCGTGGATGTGATGCGGCTGCTTTTCCTGTACACGTTGATGATGTCGTTAGGTTGTTGGTGTATTTTTAATGCAATCTTTTTTACCACTTCATGCAAATTCTCGTTGTCCTTTTTTGGGATGTCACATATCTCCAGGTTATTCACAATGAGATTTTGCTCCAGAAGATTGATTCTTTGATCGGTTGCCTCGTATTTAAGGTTTATGTTTTTATATTTGTTGTTGATATCGTTGCACTGGTGAGTTAAAGAAATAATTTTGTCCTCGTATTCATCGATTTTTTCTTGGAAGTCGTCTATCTTGTCCGAGTAGAACTTTAGCGTTCGCTGCAGTTCGTCACGGATTATTTCCCTTATTTCACGCCTAATATCGGCTAGAATTTGGTTCCGTAACTCGTTGGGAAGTGCCAGGGGTTCCGTGTCCGTTAAAACGTCCTCTTCATCGGCTTCGGGTAAGATGGCGGACAGCCGTTTTGGCCGGCCGGCGCCGACGCAGCCACGACATTTCCAGTCGATTGAGTCGGTGCCAACAAGTGCACTTAGTTGCTCTGAAGAGATTGAGGCACAGGTGGCATGTAGCCACTTACTACACTTGCTACACTGCAATCCTGGGTTCTTCTTCGTCACTATTAACGTGGTGTTTCTCGGAAGCGGCCGGGCGCTGCAACTTTCAATGCATTTTCTCCATCGCTAGCCGCTCGCCGCGCAGGAGGGTTAGTCTAGCATCACAAAATACGAGCAAAAGAGATCTTTCTGTCATACAATCAGTTATTACATGCAACGAGTCAGAGTCACAGTTAGTGCAGCCGCGATCTGGAATTTCTCTTTTCGTAAGGTAAAGTGACCCTCCAGGCGCTGCACCGTCATCATCATTACCCACTCATTCATAGAAACTTAATCACACGGCAAGCCGCTGGAAATGGACAACGTCTGTGATTGATTTAAATTGGATACTCTTTATATACATATTTGTATAATGAAGATGATCATATTTATTTTATACATATTTTTAGTTAGTTTTTATAAATGTCGATTACGAGAACATATATTTAGGATTAAGTACAATATACATAGATAGTTAATGTAATGTTCGTGTAACACACACTCACACTCACACACACCGGTATGTACCGCGGGGAAGTAGAGCGCGAAGAAGAGACGTTTCTTTAAAGAAATTAACTTTTATAACCAACTTTATTGCTTTATTGTTACTTCCGGATTTTAAGATGTTAATTTTATTTCAGTTTAATTGATGTGGACATGGCCGTTCTTTAGTTTGCTGAGAAGAGAATCTTGTTTTGTATAAAATTTGTATTCATAAAATGAAAAGTGTTCCAGTTTGTTTAGGTTTATTTTATGTGCGCTACCAATTCCTAAGTAATAGGTTTCTTTAATGAATTGGTTATTTGTGAAACATAATCTTTCCTTCTTCTTTCTTATTTTAATGTCAACTAGAAAATGGAGAACTGTCTGTTTTGCCCACTGGGGGTCATCAAGCACCAAGAAAAGGAAGTAAAAATGAGTGTTTGGCCAGTGGTCTGGTGAAGCAGATGTGCTCTCGTTAGTGTTGCCAGGTCGTGCCGGTCCCTCGGCTGGCAAAATTACGCAAAAACCTGTCACGTACAGTACACCTCGAGGCACGTACGGGCGAACCTACAAACCCATATTTTTGTGAAGATATGTGACGTTTTTTTTATTAATAATTTAAAATTTTACTAGCGTCGGTACGTGTTGCAATATGTTCACAGTTATGAGTGATGATTGTGAGATTGAAATAGATTTGCTGAAATAACGTGCGAAAATACACAGCTCCATTTCAGGTATTAAATTGTGCAATATCTTTGAAATTAAAAAATAAACTAATAATAGTCAGGTAATTTTAAAGAGTAAGTATTTTTTGTACTAAAACCTAAATCAGTGTAAGTTAGTATAATTTCCGTAGTTAGCCCAGCCCGGCGGCGGGGCGGCGGCGGCGGCGGCGTGCGCGGGAGTTTTTACCGGGACGCGTCACGCTCTCATAGATACGCCTCTAGGCGGGTTCCTTACTTATCAATCTAGGTGGGTATTATTTGATATCAAGACTAGAATATTTCATTAGGATTTAGAGTCAATGTAATAACCGTTAGGTAATTGAAACCTGTCCTATTTCTTCCAGGATCGTGATTACGTTTATAATATTCTTATTTACACTTTCAGTTATACCTACATCATTATAGCTTACTTGTACAACCTGCTACTCTTTCTAAAAACGTTGATATACATACTGAGTACCTACATTTTAATTATATTTAAGAAAACAAGAAACAATCGCCTCAAAGCGGAATCGCCCAGCGGCCGTAGCAAAATTCTTTTCCGTGACCAATTATCAGATATCGCGTTATCGGAACAGATCGAAGCCACATCGGCGCAGCTACTCGCTGGAAACATTCCTCACATCGGTTGCATCTTACATTTACCTACTCTAGCAATGAGTTACTCCTACTTATTTCTCAATTGCAAAAAAACATTACTTGCCGTTACATTTATTGTAGATCCTAAATAAGTTGCCTGAAATGCTTTCTACATCCGTTACTTACACTTCCAGACGATTATACCATAAATCGCAAAACTGACAAAATGTTGTCGATAACTGCATTACTTTTTTCCGGAAGGTAAGCATAATAAATAACAAATTGTAACTAATATGTATGTCACGAAAAACTGTGCATGTTTGTATTTTTTGTAAGTTTCAGCGTCACGATCACGACAGGAGTGGCGTGCGCGGCGCGGGCGCAACATAATCACAGGAACTGGGCCACCCGAGGCTACGCCTATACATTGTAATTGTAACTTAAAGTAAGGAAATACACTTCCTTATTAGATACCAAAATTATGAAAAAATTAATAGTTTTCGATTAATTATGCTATTGCGATTATAGCTAAATATCATAAATTTAATTTTTTATCATAAATAATAAAATACGTAAAATAAATTTGAAAGTATAAACTTTTATAAATACTATAATTATTATGTATACTGAATAGTCAAGTTTTATGCTAAACAGCGAGTTTAAAAATATGTTGGTGTTTCCATTAGCAAGTATCACTCACCGGCCTATTTCGCCGTACAAAAGAGTTCAACGCGTTGCCTAAACTTTCATTCATAAGATTTTTACTAGAGCACGAATATAATACGATTGTTTAAACATATGCGTGTAATTGGTGCCTCTGTTCATGATCTCTCGAGGATTAGTTTCAATTACAGCAGATGACAGTTAGGTTTATGTTTACACGCTTTGTTTGTTATGTTGCGGTATCGTAGCGTGCTTCTGGATCGTTACAGAAGAATCTACCTTTTTGTTCGTGCATTATAAACTATATTCTTTAATAGTTTCTGTTTAACAACCTAGCTAAAACATTTGAGTAATTGATTTCTAATATAAAGTTTAGATTCATTTATACATATAATAGTTGTTTTAGAGGTAAAGGCAAAGTTTATAGGCGACCTCAAAAACATGTCAATTCATCGTTGTAAATTAATGATGTGTTAAGAGGTGATTAGAAAAAAAAACAAGTACCAACCCAAATTTAAATGAGTAAATTAGAAATTGCTTTAAGCGTTAAGACCGCCATATGTATGTATCTAGTATATATGTTTTTTGTGGTAATACAGTAATTATCTATTTATCACATATTGGTTAAAAAAATAATGAGTACTGACCGTGCTAGCAGGATGGTGCTGCGGGTGCGGCATCCGCATGTGCGGGGGCGGCAACGCGGGCAGCAGCACCACGGGCGCCCCCCGCGCCTTGCGCACGCGCCCCCCGCCCCCGCCCCCGCCCGCGCCCCCGCGCTGCCCGCCCAGCCAGCTGCTGACGAGGCGCGAGCGGCTGCTTGCACTGCCGTAGGATGCCTCCTGGGGAACGAATTAAACTTTGTAATTGTAGGCATGATATTAAATGATATAAATTGCGAAAGTGCTACAAGATGGTTCGTATGTTGAATGATATAGTGTGTACTACTGTGTACGGCGAATAAGAAAAGAGTGTTGTGTGATGACTCAAAACACAAACTTAGTGATAAAGTGAATGAATGCATGAAACTGTATCATCATCATGATGAGGCAATAATCGTCCACAGCTGGACGTATGCTTCTCCCAAGGAGCGCCACAACACTCGGTCCACGGCCTTCCTCATCCAACCACTGAAACTGTATATAAGTATTTTGATCTGTAAGAAAGTTATTTTTACAAATTGAATTTGAACCTGTGACCTTTATGTACGTATAAAAGAATAATCGAAGTTTTTCAATTCCGTTAACACGACACACTGTCATTGTTTTAAATTGCAATTTAATGGTACCAATAGTTATCTGAAATTGCTGCTCCAGTTTATTTTTTGTTTTCGATAAATTACAATCTCAAAGGGAAAGTGAAAGCCTCGCTACATTAACAGCATGTGCTGCCAATGGCCGGTACTTTTTTCTAGATAGCAATTATAAAACATATAAACTGGTACTTAAGTAAAATACCTTTCGAAAATCAGCTTACAACTACACAGCAACGCTACAAACTTCGAAGAACGGAGCAGCAAAACACCTAAGTACATCGATATTTAGGTAGAAACGTTTCTTATTTTTCTTGCGACTTTCATTTTTTGCAGAGTAAAGACCGAATAATATTGACATAGAAAAAATCCTCGAGATATTTTCACTTCCTTATGATAACAGGAACTTGGTGTTACGCCTGTTCATCCACCACCACCAGAAAACAACACAAAACACTTACCTCTTTCTTCTGTTTCCCCTCCGCCTGCTTGGCATCCCCCGGCGCCCGCAGCCGCCCCTCCAGCTCCCGCGCCAGCTCGTGCCCCCTCCCGCGCTCCGCACCCGCCCCCTTCTTCCCTTCATCCACGTGCACTAGGTACGTGGCCGGGGGCTTCCCGCTGGTCGCGTCGAACTGGTTGTGGTCGAACTGCGGCTGCGGCTGGAGGCACGAGCACAGCCGCCGGGACAGGTGGTACACGGCCACCACGCACACCAAGCACTGCACGCCCGCCACGATCAGCACCACGATGTTGGTGAGCACTGGAGTCCACGCCTCCATCTCCTCCTGCAGGGGGTATAAGGTTAGTGATAGGGAGATTGTATAGTGATGCGTAAGGAGGTCGTGGTCGATCGATAGCTCTTCAAATAAGAATATAGTTCACCAGTGTCTTGCCTGCAGACAAATGCCTCATCACCGTCAAACCGACTTTATCTAAAAGTTATCTAGGATGGTATTTTTCCTATCTCTAAACCAAATATGCTTACCTACAAAACGTGACGATAAGCAAGATCTGTGTACCAATCATCTCTGACCTATCCAAAGCAGGCTACAGCAATATTTCCCAATCCGCGCACATCTCTCCACTCATCGCATTGAGAGCGCATTCGCCACACGTTACATAATGCTCATCTCAGTTCTCACACCCGGCGGCGGCGGCTAGCAGTACATTGACCGTAATGTAAACAAATGACGACAATTTTCCGGTGCGCAGCCAGCGATGGTGATGTAACGTGTGTATGATTGCGATCACAGGTGATAGGGCGCGGGAGGGCCTCGATTGTTCTAATGTGTGAACGGAGCGGTCTCAGAGTACGGGGGGCCTTATCGGTACAATAGGAGATGATGATCAATGACCATACTCATTATAACTGTATATTATTGTCGAACTTCTTTTGAAGGAAGAACAAAAACGTGAATTTAAACAGTTCACGCAAGAGTGCAGTGTTTCTGCCTAATTTCAAAATACTCAAAACAATGCTGTAGACTAGGTAATGTAGTGTATTTGTGTAATGCTGTGCACAGTATTAGAGCAGTGCAGGAACGAGGTCGTCGCCCGCGGCGGTCAAGTCCGCAATGGACAACATTTCATTTTCTTTACCCTATATTTTTATTAGTTATTCGGAAAGTTTATTGAAAATTAGTGGACCCGTATTTTTTTATTTTGTATATACATAAATTTTTGCATGTTATTTTTAACTTTAAAGTTAATTATTTTAAAACCGGAAGTGACGTCACATATTAGGCTCAATTTTTATTTTTGTCTATTGCCTGAGTCTCGAAAAAAAACATAAATGACACTGACAAGTGACATTTAAACTTTGTTTACATGCCAACCAACGAATGGGTCATTTTCAAATGGCCTTGATATTTCTAATGATGGAAAGTAAGTACTTATCATGTAAAAAAATAATCAGAAGCATTTTTTCAGCTGTGTAGGCGGTGGCATGCTCTGGGACATATTATATAGAGGTCATCTCTTAATAATAAATAAAAAAAATAGTCAGAAAGTGTCAGAATAGAATTAATGAAAATGACCCAAATAAACAACAACGTCTCGATAAAACGTCAACGTCAATCAAAAATGAAAGTGACAGTTACTTTGTTTTTAAATCTATAGGCTTTGATCATCAAAATGCATCGCACCTGATGCATGACGTCATCAGCACTTTTTACTATTTTATGATTTTCTCAAAAATGATACATCCAAAAAATACAAAAACATTTTTTTTGTGGCCTTTAGAGCTAAATCTCGAAATGGTTTTCGATTTATAGCAGCTTTAGTTTTTTGAAATGTTGTCCATTAACAACAAAGACGACGCGACCCATTCTCACGCGACACGTCACGTCGCGACGACGAACTAGAGAGCAGCGAGCGAGGTAGAATTAAGGCGAGCATCATTTTAAGCATAATCAAAATAAGTACCATAGTATTTACCTGCCCTGAACTACCTGAGTTCCTTACCTACCACACTACATAGGTAAAATGTAGGCATCTCTCATTGCATTGAAATAGTAGATTTCAAAGACACAAAAGCGAGGATCATGCGAGGAAGAAGGTTTATTGTTTTGCGAAGTTGGTGGGGTGGGTAAACTTTGGGTATATTTTTTTCCAGCCAGTCCAGGAATAATTGAATGCCCGACACATTGACAGTACATTGGCATCTCTTTTTGTGGAATGACGTTCACCTACTTTTGCAGTTTTTATCTGAAAAACTTATTGGTGACATATTTTACTTATAAATTTTAATTATAATCTATGGCAGTGAAGTGACGTCAGACGTGTTATGTGTAGTGTGGTGGAAAACCTTAGCAATTAATTAATTATTCTACATAACTACTTTGTATTGTACTGTTCAAGATGGACCGTGAATTTGTTTGCCTGCAAGTGGTCATGATGACCATGTATGTACTGGGTTACATAATAAGATACACCAGAGACCCGGACTCCTGTGGAACATTCCTTATTAATTATGGCCACTTGATGAATAACTTTGGAACTTTTTAAGTCTGGCTGTTTGTTGTTGTTATAATACCACGTGTGTGACAAAAATGTGTATGTAACTATTAAATTCGTAACTGAGCGTAATTAGTGATTACTAAATTGAATAATGACCTAATTATAAAATTGCAAGATCAGTCATTTAAGTTTTAATTCATAAATCATGTCCAATAAACTATTTTAATAATAATTAGGAATGTTTGTTGAAATTAACTACGCACTAATATGTTAACAGTTCTCAGACTTGTGCACGTACGATGTGATGAAATGTGGTCGTAAAACACCTATGTATGAAGTAAAGTACATTAATTATTAGGTATTTATCTTTGATGTTCGCCGACCATCACGTCAAGGATGCATTAGATCTTTAGTGGATATAATTGGCCGTTGTGAAATATTACTGGTATACTTATTAAAATTTAGATATAAAAGTAAAATCAATAAACTGAATTATGACTGTGATTGTGAAAGCCAATCAAAAGTTGCCAAAATGTTTGTAGAGATAAGTTAGTAGGACGTACAAACTATGCAATGTTTTCATAATATAAATATACATGTTTACTTTTAGTACATTTTTATCGGCTGACAAAACTTATGAAATCGTTCGCTTTTTTAGTGTGCGAAAAGCTATAAAATTTTGTGTGATATGTTCCGACGTTTTGTAACATTTGATTATTTGAACTGAGCAAGTCATACATCCTAACAAAAGTATAAGGCTTAGGTACCTGCTGTAGCCTATGAAATACGGACAATTGGTACTAAATAACGAAGTAACAAAAACCATTGTGATAATATGTACCTTAATAGATACCCCCATTGGCCATGATCATGTACCTACCATTATTCATATAATTGTAGTTCCAAGTACATAAGAACACTTCTAAGGTACAGACAGACAACTACATACAATGATGGTACAAGCAGTGGTAGTTGCAAGACGACTGTCTGCTGCGACGACGTGACGTGGCTGCGACAGTACCCGTCGACTTCGTTTACGCACTAGTTGCGAGTTACAATATTAATCAGTGGAAAATGTGGAATTTTTTCTCGACGGCGGAACCGACTAATTTTGTTACAGTCTTCTATCTTTTAAGTACCTAAGATGTAGCTTTAGTAAGAGTTTATATGAAATGCTTTGTAATTGATCAATAAAAAAATAATACATAGATAGTACTATGACTGAAGTAAAAATGGCCATTTGCACCACCGACTGGGACACCACAATGGCTCATGTAATGTAGAAAACAATCGACGGGTCTCTGCTTATCAAGCTCATCCAAGGAGTTACCTAGATATACAAACCCGCCGACAATACTAGCAACCTCTAGCATACCTATACTTCATCATCACGACCCATCACGTCTGCAGTGCTGGGGCATTAATATACACTCACGAGTAATGAAAAAGTTCCACTTACAAAATGTCGACACCGAACAAACCCTACTTTTGAAAACATTCAATTTAGAATTTGATCAAAATGTTTACGTTCTGAGTTAGTTCGTAATATTTTGATGCGCTCTCAAATGTATTTTAATATTGCAGACAGTTTTTCATTGCTCGTAAGTGTATTTGACCGGTTTGGTGGTCTCACCTCGAAGGTCTCGGGCTGCGGCGTGGGGCGCGCGGCGTCGCGGTGCAGGCCGGTGGCCGCGAGCACGGCCGCGCTGTTGCCGCACGCCAGCGCCAGCAACGACAGCGCCAGGAACCCCGTCAGCAGCCCGCTGCTGCAAGAGAGAGAGGGAGGTTAGAGAGAGAAGGAGGCCGCTGCTGCTGCTGCAAGAGAGAAGGGGAGGTTAAAGAGAGGGGGACGTGAGCTCGGTGAAGAGGACGAATAAGCGGCTTGGATGAGCAGCCCGCTGCTGCAGCAAGAGAGAGATGCATCACGTGAGCTCGATGAAGAGGATAGATGAGCGGCTTGGATAGAGAAATACATGTGCAAAGAAAAAGAAGACGTTGACGTTGAAAATACGTGATAAAATATAATATGAGGGAATAATTTGGTGATTAGCCTACGGATTTACCCCATTGTAGACAAGTCTTTAGAGGAATTGCAGTAAAAGCGGAATAAATATTTACGTTGATTCATAAAACTGTTATTTTATCTGTATTTAACCCTATTGCACACTGCTGCTCAAGGAACATTACTACTCCTCTCAGCTAAGACTTTCACTGCGACGTATTTTAATCAAGTGCATGTCAATCACTGTATAAGCTATTTCTTATGTTCATATAGAGGTATATAACAATATCTCGTTAAGTTTGCGAAAATAATAACATTGAGAGTGAAAATATAATCTAAATGGACTCGAGCGCCTCCAGTAATGAGCATCTAAATTGAACGATCACTTCAATACGTTATCGATGAATCGATCTCGACTATTCACGACTCCACAATAGATCGGAGATGTATCGATGGCCGATATACAAGTAGGTATCTACATAAATAACTTTTGTGCAATACCAAATGATACCGATCAATATTTGAATCCCTCCTGTAGCTCCATCAACTAATGTATACCTACAGCTTTTGATTATCAAGTAAGTAAATAATTTATATAATTTCCATATTTTTTTGTCGTGATCATGCTGTAATTACCTTAATGTTGTGCCGTTGTGCCTTCAGAATCGTTATACAACTTTTCTATATTAGAATATCATTGAATATATACGTATGAGAGAAAATTCAATTACACAAATACCTCTGCATATAAATCTTCATAAAATTTGCTAAGTATATTTAAAAGTTTACTGGCAGAACGCTTAAAATGAATTTATACCATTTTATGAAGCTAGAAATGGCTTCGTCTCGTCTTTTACATTTTACACCTTTAGATTGTGTAAACAGAGTTCATTTTCAATCACATGAAGTAATAATTGTCCCTAGTAGAAAAGTGAAGAAAAGAGCCGACGACCGCTGGAGTAGAAAGGTTCTGGAGTGGAGACCCCGTGTCGGCAAACGGCGTGTCGGTCGCCCCCCAACCCGTTGGTCTGATGATCTGCGGAAGGTAGCGGGAAGCCGCTGGATGCAGATGGCGGGTGACCGTTTGGGGTGGCGATCGTTAGGAGAGGCCTATGTCCAACAGTGGACTACAGAAGGCTGAGAGAGAGAGAGAGAGTAGAAAAGTGGGTGAAAGCACACAGTAAACGCACAGCATATATGTATCTGAGTATATGTAATTATATCTAGAGATACATAATTATTTACCTTATGCCGATGCATCGGAGATAAGATTACGATATCGAGATTGTTATTTGTAACACGGGATCTTATCATAAGAGTACGTAGGTATATTATGTAGTTTATTTTAACTGCATATCAATTTTAAGACAATCACCTGAGTGATTACTGCATACTCATAGTTAGACTGGTTATACAGCAAACCAGCGGTGTGGAGATGGACCCCATAACTAGTTAATATTACTTGAACTTTACAAATACATCTTGAAAACATCTACTTATTAAGTAATTATATACAGCTTTTAAAAATGTATTCACAAATAGTGTTTAATGATCTAACGGATGCCTGGATCAGCTAAGGTTAATCCCCGCGGCGGCGGCGGCGGCGGCGGCGCGCGCTTCTTTATGAGGCACCGCGTTGATGTCTTTTGTATGAAACAAAAAACCTACGAACATTTTGGGTCAAGAATCCGTTGTCCGCGACAACTATTTTGATATTTCTATTGGACATGTTAGAAAGTTTAACTTTACTTGAGAGTAAATATAATTATGCCCTAGGTGAGTTTCAGCTGCCGCTACGGTATAAAGGTAAAGTAACGCTTCGTGCGGTCTCATTTTGGATTTGCAACTTTTTTATATTATAAATGAGATATCGTATTTTGAGGTTATTAAATCTCATCCATGTACACCCCTTATTCTTCGCATCACACAACTGCTGCGTGTCGACAGGACAGACTGACAACAGGATAAACATCCAAAAGCACAAAAGACTAAGATATCTCGTTTCACGCCAGCGTGTATGCACTTCCGCCGTCAGGTGCAGCTCAATGCGCTGCGCAGGCGCACGCGGCGTGGCGACACGGTCCGCTGCACCGGCGGCGGCGGTGGCATGGCGGTACGGTGCCATACACCTGCCGGGTACTCTAGCTTGACGAATCACGAAGTTAAAGGTTCGATTGAATACAACGAGATTAGTCGACATTATTTGTTTATCTGTTATTTTATTGCACATTATACAAAAGGAATTAATGCACATTGTACAATCAGGTGGACTTTATGCTAAAAGCATATGCTACCAGTCAACCTGCAGGAGGTACAGGGTGGTTCAGGCAAAGGCGCTTCGTATCTTCGTACTACTAGAATGACCCTCCTGGCGACCACCACGTGCAGTGAGTAGGCGCGGGGTTCACGCATCGCTGGCTGCGGCGAATCTATCTGAACTGATCGTAAGTAGAGAACTGAAGTATCTTACTGTGTCCTATTTTAATTGCTTATCGATTTAATTCGTTATTAAGTTAACATTTTCAATAAAAATGTCGTGTTCATAAGACTACAAGTACCTACTAGCACTTGCAAACAAATATTGTTGAAATTATACGTTAAATACCGATGTGTATTACACACTGTAGTAATCTACATTCGATCACTTTTATACAAGACTTCAAATACGTAAATAATATACATACATGTTATACTTATGGATGGGACCATTTGAATTTGTTTAAGATTTAAGAATAAGGTTTTGTTATTTTCTATGTAAGCTTAATTCATTAAATTAAAGATTTATAGGTAATTATAATAACACCGTTACTTTGAAGATAAGACTATGTGACGCAAGAAGAATTAACTGCGAAACCATAAACAATGATGTAACAGCACTCAGCAAAAAACGTGCATTGATAGTATCGGAGCTAAGTGCACAAAATTATGTAAAATTGCCGATTTGAATCTAACTAGGTAAATGTTTGCAAAGCTTTTGTTTTTACCAACTAGGCTTCTAAATTGAGTAAGTTTAAGGTATCTTAAATGAGATACCTATTATACTTAAGTATCTAATCGCTGTACATAGATAAATCTACTCACTCAACAAAAATGTATGTACCTGTGAAGAGCAGTTGATATTTATTAACCATTATAAAGTGGCGACGGGAACCTCGTCAATCAAATTACATATACCCTGTATAGTACGTAAGTTTAAACACTATAATACTAGATTTAATAATCAGCGGTGCCCTGGGAGGACCTCGCGTGACGTCACGGATCAGCTGCGCGCGCGCAAGATGGAGACAATTAGACTGAACTTGACGGTGGTTACGCAAAAATTAGCCATTCACGTTACTGTAAATAATTGTTACGTGAGAACACGTAATGGGTAACACACGGTAATTGGTCCCGAGATAACTACTCGCTGGAATTAACTTCGTTTCAGGACAGTATGTATTTAGTTTGACTTTAAAATGTTTACATACATTAGCTCTGCTTCATTTCATATTACAGAAAGTATTTTGTTTGTTGACGTATCGGAAACAGTGATTGCAACATCGTATACAGCTCTATAACTGTTTGTTACAATAAGTAATTAATCGTTGGTACATACGTTAGTAAATAAATGATTTCTAAACCTTTCAAACCCTACCAACCTATATAGGTAATATATAAAATAGATAAACCACGTAAAACGCAGAGAAGTAAAATAAAACATATCGGAGACTGGCAAAAGTATGTCACGTCTGGTCTGTATTACCATCTCTAATCAAAACCTCTATTTATTACTTTACAACTCTATTCATGTTTCTATCCGATTGTACTTAATCGTTAGAAACATTCATTTCCTGACACAGATCGATATTTAAAGATTTGCAAATCACCAATAATTCAACGATACATTCAATACCAACCTGCGTTTTTAGCATATTCATGTGACCTTTGACTAGTTGTCTTGTTCTCCTTTGACAGTGAAATATGATCAGGAAGACTTTGTCTTGGATTCGCAATTTGTCTATATATATAACACAAATCTGACAGAGTTTATATTATGGTTTATCTTGAGTTTGTCTATAATACTTATACTTTTTCATTCGTAATAAATATACCTAATTTGCCAACTTCGTCCCAACCACTCTCAGTTTGCGGGATTGAAGACAAACCCTGAGCTCGGAAGCGCCCGGGGCAGCCCGGGGCCGCCCGGGACCGCCCGGGGCAGCCAGCGGCGTGGAGACGCGAGAGGCAAATGGAAATGTGACCTTTAACATTATGCGATTTCTAATAAACATATTAACACCGCTTTGTAGAAAGAGAAATTTTATTGAGTTTCTTAGGAAGCGTCGCACCGACGGCCATATGTTATTGTGTTTAGTTTTTAACCGACTTCGAAAAAGGAGGAGGTTCTCAATTCGTCTGTATGTATGTTTTTTTTTTTTTTTTATGTATGTTCATCGATTACTCAGCCATTTATGGACCGATTTTGAAAATTCTTTTTTTGATGTATTGGGTTGAGCTCAGGGGTGGTCCCATTTTTTTTTCAGAATTTTATTCCACCCCCAAGGGTGGGTAAAGGGGTAAAAACAGGGGTATAAATTTCCATTTTGGGCACTTATCAACCGATTCTTATGAAATTTATAACGTAAATATTGTTATTATAACAAAAAGATATGATGGTGACCTTGAGCTGATCTGATGATGGAAACGGAAGGCAGTCAAGGGAACTCCTCAACGGTATATAGCAACTACCTCGTGTTTGGGCTCGAATGATTCGTATTAACGAGTAGGACATATTGGTATCATTTGCATCTTACTTTTGATTGATAATTATTGCAAATAAACTAAAAATAACAAAATAAAATAATAATTTTAAAAAAATTAAAAACCGACTTCAAAAAACCACTAAAACGTAAGAAATAATTTAAGGTTTAGACCAATCCTAGGTCACAGTATAAATATACCTAAGCAGGTACTGTTCTTTTTTGAAGTTGGTGCCATATTTCTTCAGATTAACTACTTTGTCACTGCACCAACATCAAAAAAGAACAGTACCTGCTTAGGTATATTTATACTGTGACCTAGGATTGGTCTAAACCTTAAATTATTTCTTACGTTTTAGTGGTTTTTTGAAGTCGGTTTTTAATCTGAATTCAGATTAAACAAGTTGATTTGAATAATTATGTTTATTTTCAAGCCGGTTCGCTTTCGCTTTTACTTGAATTGATGTCTCATTTTCATAGATTTGATTATCACCTTGACCATATTTAACATAATCCTACGTAGATATACCGGAATAACCTTTTGCTTGCTTTTTACTTATTTCAATCATGTATAATTATTTTAATACGGTTTATACTTTAAAGATCCTATCTTTAAATATCTTACCGAGTGAGTAAATGCCCTTCACTAAATTTGGTATGCCTTATGATTTTGTTGTGTGGAAAGAACAAAGGCAGATTCTTTAATTTATGACTTAACACTAATTAGGAGAATTCTACAAATAGTATATTATGATAGTTTCCTGAATATTGAGTGAAGTTGCGCCGCGCCCGCGCCCGGCTCGTCGGCGATGCAACCGAGTGCACAATGCAGTACGCAAGAAACCATTGAGGTACTTTAGGTTTCTATCCACTTAGCTAGCAATAAGCACAGGTCAGAAATCAGATTTATAAGGGGATAAAACTGTACATGTCCAAGTCCAAGACTCCAATTCGGAGGTAGCTGACTATATTAGAGATTTATCATCAGGATCTCAAGCACCGGGTCGGCTGACACAAACTCACCCTTTCTTCCCTTCGACTCCGTAGCAGTCGCTGATGCCGGCGAGCAGGCCCACGACGCCGGCCACCACGGCCACGCAGCCCGCCCACAGGCCGGCGCCCACGCGCGCCAGGGCGGCGCCCTTCAGCACGGCCAGCGCGCCGCCGCCCGCCAGCAGCGCGCCCAGCACCAGCTGCGCCAGCCCCAGCGCCACCACCAGCCGCCGCGAGCGCACCGCATCACTAGTCACCGACGGTTCCACACTCTTGGACCGCAAACTCTTCTCCTTCTTCACTTTGGGAGCCTTTTTCGGGGGGCTCTTGCATATTAACTGTTCCGTGGAGTCCTCGGACTTGAGCGAGGAGACGGTGTTGGCGGCGCGGCCGTACGTCTCCGCCACGATGGTCACGTGGTCCGCGGGCTCTGGGTCCGCCATCGCATCACTGGCACGGGCGCTGCGCGGCGCGGCTCGAGTCACACTGCGGCGGCGGCGGCGGCGGCGGCGCGGCTGTGCGGGGTACACTCACCGACCATTGCTGCCGCTGTTGATAACACAAATTACACTTGTAGATGACTTATGGGAGCGTTGATGAGTTTGTTATGGCATAATATCAACGTATAGTCGTATACCAACCGTGTGATATCTCATTTTCTCTCCACTGTATATAACTTTCATTCACCATTGAAACTCCAATCAATTGTAAGTATGAATCTAGGTAAAGGCACAAAATTTTGGTGATAAGTATCTGCACTTCACTTCAAATTACCAAACGTTACTTAATAAATGTGCGTAATAATTGAAATACATAGTTTACGTCCTTACAGTGTTTCAAATCTTCTTTCTCAACTAAAAGTTTTACCGGCAAGTGTACAGAATGCGCGTACGCAGGTGAAAGCGCGGCGGCGGCGGCGGCGGTGGCGGCGACGGCGGCGGTGGAAGCGGCGGCGGTCAGCGGCGGGGGCTGCAGCATCGCATCTCGTCATGGTGGGTAATGCTTGTTTGTTATCAATCAATACTTAGGTACTTACGCATTTTGCTTTTCTAGCTAGCTTGCTTGGCACAGGACGCCCCATCCCACGCTACGTTAGCCTGTTCGTGGTATACCTAGTGCACTAGAAAAAGTTCATAAACAAGTAAGGAGTTACGAAACAATTTGGTTGTCAAATTTAATTGAATCAGGTGCAAATCAGGTGACATAAGACACCGCTCACCGTATTCATTATTATAAGTAATTAATACACGTCGTCGTTTGCACAGTGCATACCAAATCAGAGGTAGAGGAATGTGCCATTTCAGGGCTGCTGAAAATCATGAAGATGAAGATCAAAGGCACCGAGTGTATCTTATATACTTATATGCTACTGACTTAAATAATATCTACATAACTTTAATAAGCAAAGTATAGAAAGAATACGAAATATACGTAAGTATCTACTTAACTAAGTACCTATTGTACAACTGAGAATACGGCTCTTGGCTTCTCCTCATAGATAGGGTATTACTTATATAGGCACTTCCCCTGATGAACGAAGATAACCCGCGCCCTGGGTCAGAAACCTCCCGTAGACACGCACCCAGCACGTGATGACGAAAACGAAGTTCCGAAGCGCTGCTGCGCGAGCCAAGACTTTACATCTACAACTTCCTTTCGTTCGTTTTTCTTCAGTATAGATCAACCCTCCAGCAAGTGACACAGTGACTGTCATGCACGCCGTCACGTCACATGTCACGTTATGTCACGTCACGCCGCCCCGCGCCCTATAAGGGAGCACTTTCACTCTCTACGGAACCCTAATTAGGACGTCAGTTGCGACAATTGTTATCTAATTGAATTGATCAATTTGTTACGGTCGTACCTTATTGCGTTGGATTCATTAGTGGGTCTATTCATAATAAACATACAATCTGGACTTGGTTATAGGATTTAAAAACCGGCCAAGTGCGAGTCGGGCTCGCGCACAAAGGGTTCCGTAGCAGCAAAATTACAGTTAAATCAACCTATCTCAAAAACTATAAGAGATACTTTGATCAAACCAAAAATCGTTGAAAGAGTTAATTAGCATGCATCACCTCTATTTTTTTTAGAATTTTATACCCCGTAGTTATAAAAATAGAGGGGGGGGACATACTTTTTACGACTTTGAGAGCTGATATCTCAAAAACCGTTCACTTTAAGAAAAATGTTTTTTAGAAAACTTTATATCATTTTAAAAGACCTTTCCATTGATACCCCACACGGGTATGTACATCGAAAAAAAAAATTTCATCCCTCAGTTACATGTATGGGGGGCCCCACCCCCAATTCTTTTTTTTACTATTTAGTGTCATATTTTTGTAGCGGTTCATACAACACATATTCCCATCAAATTTCATCACTGTAGTACTTATAGTTTCCGAGTAAATCGGCTGTGACAGACGGACAGACGGACAGACGGACATGACGAAACTATAAGGGTTCCGTTTTTGCCATTTTGGCTACGGAACCCTAAAAATGAGTAAAAAAGATCCCGGATTCTACGTATGTAACTTTTTTAGGTTTAATTCAGAAAGATACGTAAGTAAAATTATCTAAAAACTTTGCAAAGTAAACAGTTGGCCTAAAATTATAAAGTTAAAAATAAATAAATAAAACACAGTACCTTCACTGAATATTAAATATCTTTATTAACCAATTGTTTATTACTTTAACTTTTATAATTGCTAATGTGAACCTATATTACTGATATCTAAGTCATTACAGCTCGATGAGTAAGTAATTGATTTGAAAAGTCAACTAACCAATATAACCAATTACTAATAATCTCTTTAATTTATAATCAATTAATTAGATATTTCACATATTTTATGAATTCAATAAATTTGAAGCTACTCAGGTGGTGTTAAAGCTAAATTAATATTAATCAATTTACTTATACCTACGCTAAATACAATAATAATTAAAAAAATATCACACATCACATTAATTAAACACGAAAACACACATGTTACCTATCAGTCTCTCTAATCTCATTTACTGGTCAAAGAAATAAAAATACAATACAAACATACATTACTTAACATTATCAATCACCATTTGCTTATAGAAGAATTGATTTGAGCAGGTACATAATTCACTTAAAATAATATATTTATGAGGAGTTATTGGTATGCAGCGTATCAGGTTTTACTTTGTGATTATTATTAGATATTGTTATTGAATGTTTAAGTCCTACATTTGTGATGAATTCCTGATACACTAAAATACAATAATCTGTGAAAACACTGCAGCTTACGAGCAACATTCATTCTTCATCTCTCTTACCCTATTGAACATATTAATTCAGCCGCCCTCACCCCGTGCGCCGGCACCGCTCACTGGAAGCCGTACTGCGTCTTGATGAAGTCGGCGGCGCGCTCGGCGATCATGACGACGGCGGCGTTGGTGTTGGAGCTGACGAGGCGCGGCATGACGCTGGCGTCCACCACGCGCAGGCCGGGCACGCCACGCACGCGCAGCTCCGCGTCCAGCACCGCGCCCGCGCGCGCCGTGCCCGCCGCGTGCCACGCTGACGTGGCCGTGGCCCGCGCCCTGCATGCCAGCGCCGCCTCGCCCTCCTCGCCCGCGCACGACGCCAGCGGCAGCTCCACCACGCGCGCCCCGCGGGCCTTCAGGAACTCCGTGTCCTTCAGCGACAGCGCCTTGCGCATGGCGGCGGGGAAGCGCGCCAGGTCCGCCGCGTGGCTGAACGTGCCCGAGTAGATGAGCGGCGGCGCCAGCGGGTCGCGCGAGCGCAGGCGCACCCGGCCGGTGGAGCGCGGGTCCAGCAGCACCAGCGCCACGGTGATGAGCTCGTGCTCGCGGTTGGCGTCGTCCAGCGCGCGGCAGATGCCCTCCTTGAAGCCGAGGATGCTGGTGCAGCCCGCGTAGAAGCCGAAGCCGGCGGGCAGGCAGGTCGGGAACATGGCGAACTCCGGCGCGCGCGGGTTGGCCGTTTCGTTCACCATGTAGGCGCCCATCGTGTCCGTCTCGGAGAAGTTCCCGCCCTGGTCGTGCAGGTAGCGCAGCAGGGCGGCGTAGCGTGCGGGCGCGGGGGAGGGGCACGTGCCGGGCGCGGCCGCCAGGTGCTGCAGCACCATGGTGTGGTCCTGCAGGTGCTCGCCCACGGGCAGGTCGGCGCGCACGGGCACGCCCAGCGCCTCCAGGTGGTCGCGGGGCCCGATGCCCGACAGCATCAGCAGCTTGGGCGTGTTGAACACACCCGCTGAGAGGATGACCTCCTTGTCCGCGTAGAAGTGGTGCTCGCGGCCGTCGATGAGCACGGCGACGCCGGCGGCGCGCGCTCCGTCGAAGAGCACCTGCGTGGCGGTGGCGTCGCGCAGCACGTGCAGGTTGTGTCGGGGGCCCGCCTTGTTGAGCAGCGCGGTGACCACGCTGTGGCGGCGGCCGCGGCGGATGGTGTGCGAGAAGCGGCCGACGCCGATCTTGGTGGGGTCGGTCATGTCCTCCACCATCTCGAAGCCGAGCTCCTTGAAGGCGTCGTAGAAGACCTGCGTGGTGTGCGAGTAGCGGCGCGCGCCCGACACGTGCAGCTCGCCGGCCGTGCCGTGGCGCTTCATGAGCTCGGGGTGCGGCGTGATCAGCTCGTCCGTCATGCGCTCCGTCTTCTTGAAGTACTCGAGCACGGTGGGCCAGCCCCACTGCGGGCCCAGCGCCGCGGCCCACGCCTCGTAGTCGGAGGGGAAGCCGCGCGTGTACACCATGTCGCTCATGGAGTCGCAGCCGCCCAGCAGGCGGCCGCGCGGCTGCCGCTGCGCCCCGTGCTGCAGCTCCTGGCTCGAGAACTGGTCGTCCTCCGTCGTGTAGTTCCAGTCGTACTTGCTGGACTTGAGCACGTCGCGGAAGTACGGGATGATGCTCTCGGCGGGCGGGTTGGAGCCGGCCTCGATCAGCAGCACGTTGAGCGGCACCTCCGACAGCCGCGCGCCCAGCACCGAGCCTGCCGTGCCCGACCCCACCACTATTATGTCGTAGTGCGAATTATCTGAGGAGCAAATACACGACATTAACAATCTATTCATTATCATAAGAACGGTCGAGCTGCGCGTGAACTCTGACTGACAACAAACGAACATATAGTAAAGTCCAGCAATGGCTGGTAGAGAAAGGGCAAGGACAGAGTGTTGCGTTGTGGTGCTCCTCGGGATTGCCTGATAACGGGCTGATAATATGACACATTATACTAGTAATGATAACTCACTAGCAACAGTGGGCACGGGGGGCCAGGGTTCAGTGAGCGCACACTGCGCCGCCGCGAAGAACTGCACCGCGGCCGCGAACATGGCGCCCAGGGGCGAGTCCGCGCCGCACGTCGCCGCCGCCGGGGCTGACATCATGGGCAGGGGTATGTCTGGTTACTGTAACAAATGAGACAGGTAGATAATTGGAATTTGATGATACGAAAGTGAAAATAGTAGTTAAAGATCGTGTGGGCTATATTCTATTAAAGTAGTTAAGTAGTACTAAAGTAGTAGTATGTTGTCGAAATTGAGAATGTCACGGGCGGGCGCTACAAATATGCAAGTTCAATGAACATTAGTAATAATAGTTACCTACTCCTCTGCCCAGGCAGGACCCAGCTATAGGCTAGATATAAACAGACCACAGTTTTTACCCAAGCTTATAAGCTTAGTTACTAGGTACATAGTTACAGCTTATAGCTTATTGACGATAACATCTTTGATAGTTACGTAAAACCGTTGGTTGTGTACTTTTTTTCTACCCTCATTTATTTCATAAATCAAGTTTTTCGATTTCTGGATGAATAATTAGATATTTTTTAAACTATTTTTTAATTAATAAAAATACATTTAAAATGAATCAAAGCTATAGCCACGAAAAAAAAATTAAATAGAAATCAAGATCAACTAACTGGGACACACGGCGCGGCAGTGTTATCCTATCTACTCCGAGTGGAGGAATTAGTACTATCACTTATTTGTATTACAATCAATAAAAAACAAAGAAACCACAAGATTGAAAGGATCTATTTTAAAAAAACTCACCAATTTATTTATATTGCGCCTCCCGTAACGTGTGAATGGCGGCTGATCTTGTGGTGATAATGATGTGGCAGAGAGCTGGCGCAGGGCGCGGGGTGCTATGTCACCGTCACTGTCTCACACATCACTTCTTTCCAAACTTCCCGTAACTAGTTTAAATCACGCGTTTAGTTGTTCGTCGGCCGGCCGCTCGCGCCCCGAGTGGCGATTCCGATAAGCGGAGACTCGAATAAGATCGTTGCTCTCAACTATTCCGCACTGAATGATCAAAACATCCGTTTTTAGATAGGTAATTGACCTAAGTTGTGTTCTAATAGTAAACAAACTTAATTAAGTATTGTTGTGTCGAAGTCGCAATCGGTCCAGAGGCTGAACTCTGACCTAGACATGCCCGGAGCGACTAGGAGGTACCTATCTACTTGACTATCTGAGCTAGCTGCCTACACCCTGCAGCATAGGTCGAATTAGGTAGGTACATAAGTAAGTACCTTGATGAACAAAAATATGACCTACGTACCTAACTGGTAGTAGTTATAGTAAAATGTATAACATATATATTATGTATGATCCTCTACACTAAGTTCTAAACGCAACGTTTTCTATTCTTGATAGTACGGTACGTGCATGGCTAAGATTTCAATTGATCTAGGTTCTAGCGAACCAACCTCCAGTAGTAAAAAAAAGTTAGTACCCCGAGGTAAAACCACCTACGACATGACATGAAGTTTAGTCTAGGAATACTTACAAGCAAAGATTCCTACTTGTATCGTCGTAAGTTGCTACATATACCTAACTAAACGCAGTGCGATACTGCTAATAATCATACTGTACCTGAAGGATACCCAGTGTTCACTATCTATTCATCTCGCAAACTATAACCACTGAAGAATTTCCCTAAGCCAACCATTTTACTTGTTCTGAACTTATTTTAAAGTTTTTCAGTAACTACAACAAACAAACGCGAATTTGTCGAAATTGTATCTATTCCTGTAACATTTACATGTTCTGATCGTCCACCCTCAATATGTAGTTGGCAAACAAGTGGGTAGTTTACTAACTTCGCCAACAGTATAGTTGTAGAATCTACTAGAACGTTTGCTATTATTAATGAAGCAGGCGCATCAGGGTTTTCAGCGCGGAATTTCATCCTAACACTAAACATAAACATTCATATTTATGCCTCATACAAGGAAGGTAATGAGAACACTTTTCGCAGAAAGTACGTATATCATAGGCATCTACTGGTAAGTACAAATAGATAAGTAAATGTAGGTACCCCCCAGCACACAGTTTGATCCTAAAGTCACAGAAGAGGTACGATGAGTTGGTAACCCAGGTATTTTTTGACATTCGGTAAGTACTTACAGTTCCCCAAAATTGATAATGCACATAGGAATCTTCGTCATTGTTCGGCAACGGTCGTATTCCCGAGCGTTAGAAAACTATTATGTATTTAGAGTGGTTAAGTGCATTTTCTTCATGAAATTTTAGTAGAATTATGTAATTGGTGCTAAAAGAGATAATTGATTTATCAGTAACGAAATTTGATTCGATAATTCATAATATTCCATAATATTAAAATTTACTTCGAAAATGTTGCAGTAGGTACTTTTCAAGTGTCTTACTGAAGCTGATGTAAAGATGGATGAAAGAAGGTTTGAATAACACAAGGTTTATATTATAAGGAGACATGGATTTCAAACACAGGTTTATATTAAATTTTTTAAATCTCAGTTCAAAAGTATTTACAGCACTGATTATTTCACATTAATAAAAATGTTTACATTAAAATCTCAGTTCAAAAGTATTTACAGCGCTGATCATTCACAATAATATTACAATTACAAACTTGCCCCCTTATTCATAGAGAAGTTACAGAACGTTTTAACTAATAAACTGTTTTGTCCCTCTCCGACAAAGAACAATTTGTTCTTTGACAGAGAGGGACAAAACAGTTTATTAGTTAAAACGTATTGTAACTTTTCTATGAATAAGGGGGTTGGTCTTTTGGGTGTGGCTTTATTGGCAAAGTGAAGTCTGTCAATGTGACGTATATTTTATTCTTAAATATGCCTCATATAATATGGCATCGTCAAAAATAATTAAAGTTGAAATTAAATTCACATTTGAAAAAAATAACAAGAACGATGTGTAATTGCAGCTCTTTATAATTCCACAAAAGTAATACTGATCTTGACCTTGAGACCCTTGACTGATCGGCCCGTGACAGCCACCGACCGCCCAAATTGTTTTCGATTATGTGTCACATGATATTGACTACAATTTCTTTCGAACAAGGATCAAAATGCAAGTGGCTCTTACGATTCAATGATTCGGGTGTTTCCGGGAATACGACAGTTTGCGAAGATTTGCATGCGCATTATTAATATGGGAGAACTGTACCTATATAGTTACTTATAGTAAATAAAGGCTAAGCTTACTCACAGCTGACACGTCCTGAAGATGTGTTTTATTTTTATGATGTTTTCCCCGCCACACGTCTGCACTACCCGAACACACATAATTAAATGTTTGCTAATTAATTATTTTTGATCACATTCACTTCATTTTATAGTAGGTATGAATAGGTAGCAAAACAACGCATTTATCTAACCGGCACAAAGTACTCTTGATATGTTAAAAACGTTGGCTTATAAAAACATAGACCTCTTGGAAACATACAAATATATTTGCTTAAAAATACTTTCAGATAAAAATATAGACATTTCTATTTATAGCATAAGCAATCAGCTATGTAACTATGTAAGTATTTTTATAACAGGATTTCATTATATTTACATAAAATATATTTATACAATGGTAACGTAATAAATGATTGTACTTATACTTATTAAACATTTTGTGATGAGGAATGTGAAGAAGCGGTTGAATGTATCTGAAACATAAAAGTGAGCATTCAATAAATTGAAATTGGTAATCAGTATTTATCCCTACTAATAAGGGTACTTATTGTATGTATGGATGTTTACTACTCTTTCACAGGTAAACGGCTATAGATTTTTAATGAAATTACATAGTAAAGTACGTAGGAAGTTGACACTCTGGATTCACGGATATTCAAATTTTTATCCCGGAATTCCCACGAGAAAACTTTTCATGGCGAAGCGGAGCTCACAGGAGCCAGCTAGTTTGACGTAGTTTAAGAATATGTTTAATTAATTCTGGTACCTGGTCCATGTGCGCGAGTCCGAAGTGGCCGAGCAGCACGGGCGCGTCCGGGTACCGCGTGCGGAGGCTCACGGACGCCAGCCGCCCCGCCGCCACTACCGCGTAGTACCTGCAACGTAGACATGTTGTACCTATTGGACTGTACCTACAGAGCACATAATATGTGGCACATCGGCTATTCTGCCAAGTCTGAAGGCTGGGTAAGGTATGTGATGCGGAGGATAGATTGTTGGGAGAGGCGTATGTATTACGGGCTGATGATGACGATACAAAATGAAATTTGTTCATTATAGTTCTGACAGTCTCACCTCACATCCCAGTCGTTATTATTCTCAGTCGAAACATAAAAGTCCGGTTCATGTTTCAGCAAATATCTTTGTATTTCACCAAATAGTTCATTGTCACGAGTCGCGTTCGCCGCAAACACGTTTATCACATCAGGATCTGGCTCTACATCTTCATCATCAGTCTGTCCCTTCAGCACGACTCTGGAGGTGGCTCCTGTCCCGTGCAAGAATAGGAGTTGCAAGTCCAAGGACTGCTCGGGGTAGTCCGTCAGAGTCTTTGTCACCACGCAGACGATCAGGGAATCCTTCACCTCGAAGTCGCAATGAAACAGCCTGATCAATCTGTGCTCCGGAGACACTTCGTCCGACGGGTTGATCTGGAGACAGGAGCCTCCGAAGAAACTTTCCTCAAAGTACACCTGGAGACATTCCTTCTCGTCTGGCAGCTCGACTAGCGCCAGGTTAGTGGTGTCGGTGCTGACACCCTGCAGGGACAGGTTCTCTGTCAGGCGTATGAGTCGATCGTATGTTTTAACTATCAAGGGAGTGGCGTCAGCAGGGATGCCCGGAGCGCGCTTCTTCCGCACGAGGTGTCTGATGGTGCCTCGGTTTATGCTGATTGTGTTATCCTCCTCTTCGTTTTCAAGAGCCAGGTCGCTGCTAGACTCCATGGAGACAATGGCCTGCCTGAGCTGCACGGTGGCGCCCCTCCCCCCCTGTAGACCCCGCGCCACGTCCGCGGCGACGCCGAGCGAGGTGACCGTGTAGCCGTGCGGGCCCAGCGCCGAGTTGGGCTGGTACTGCATGCCGCGCAGGTTGAACCACGGCTCCGAGCTCACCACCTAGAAAGCAGACACCAAATTAAGCAGGATTCCGGAAAGTTGATTCCAAATACAACGCTTTATCAGCCTAATAATACTAGTAACGCCATCTATTCATTCGTGTAGTGTAACTGCTGCTTTGATAGTACAGCCTTTAGATCATAGACGGCGCTTTCATTGTATCTGAAAATGCATTCATTCAGTGACTAACTATCATCAGTCATTCAATCATGCATTCCGCATTTCCTCTTTGCCTCTGCTGGGAGGCATGAAATAAACATGGGTATTTCCGAGATTCTGGATGATCTGGTTACAATATCCGTCATGACCAATTTAATATGAATTCTTTGGATTAGAATTCCAAGAGAAGACCCCGAAAAGAAGAGGGAATTCTACAAAAAAGATCATAATGGAAGAAATCTGCCAACCTGTCCATACTCCCAGCGCTGCCAGCCCTGCCCCCTGCAGAAGGAGGTGGTGAAGGGCAGGCGCGCGGGCAGCCGCGTGGAGAGCCACGGCCACAGCGAGCCCCACAGCGCGCGGTCCCGCAGCAGGAACTGCTGCAGCGTGTCCGGGGAGGGGTCATCCGGGGCGGGGGCGTCCGGGGCGGGGTCCGGGGCGGGGTCCGGGACGGCCTCGCGCGTCCACGCCGGCGCGAAGATCGCCAACGAGCAGCCGTGCTTGTGCGCTATCTTCACCGCCTGCAAAAGAAGAGGAAATATTTGAGGAGCTTCTATATCATCGATTTATCATCATCAAAGTAATAGTTCTTGGATATGAAAGCAGCACTGGGCCGTGGGACTATCTTATTTGCTTGTTTCTATATAGAATGTAATGTTTGTTACTAGAACCAAAAAGAAGAGAAGGTCACCCACAACAGATCTCGTGATGATTTCCGTCTACTTTAGTTTACCCCAAAGAGCGCCATATTACATTATGTCATCGCGCTTTCTCATCCCACCACTACCAGCTACCTGTCCAAGGACTACATCCCTTTCACCCAGTGCTTTCACAAACCTGGTCAGTATTGAACATGCCTCCCCCGTAGAAGTTCCGTCCCCACACGTCGATGCCCACGTAGACGTCGGTGCGGCGGGCGCCGGCGCGCGCGGCGCTGGCCGCCACGTCCGCCTCGCGCCACGAGTAGTTCGTGAAGATGCCGTCACAGGCTAGGAAGAACGGCCTGGAAACAGAACGGGGGGTTAATAGAGACGTTTCACTATAAGCCATGTCCTGTGATAAGTCATTATGGGTTCTTGTTGGTACATGTCTGAAGATTCTTGACAAAAGATTTCAGAAAAAGCCTACATTGGTATGCCAGCCAATGTGGGCGACTTTATCTTGGCATCTACCAGTGTCCATGGTAGGGCTTGACTAGATTTGGTCACCATTATAGAAGCGTCACACACATTAGCGGCAACCCCTGGCAGTAATTTGCTTTTTGCTTATTCAGAACCTAACATTTCAAAAAAACAAAGCATCCCTCACTCGTTGAGCTCGTTGAGCCGGTTCTGCCACTTGAGCTGCCCGTGCACGGTGACGCTGTCGTACCACACGAGCAGCGCGTGGGGCAGCTCCGCGTGCAGCATGCTGCGCAGGTAGTGGACGAACTGCAGCAGCACGTCCGGACGCTTCACCTGCGGAGAGGGGGGGAGGTGTGACATGGTAGGGTGAGGCAGGTGGTGACCACTCGAAGAAGTCGGGCTAAAGGGAACAGGTAAACACGGAGAGACCTGGCTTTTATAGTCTCTATACTCAGTGTTAAAAGCGCTACTGTTAAGTTAGTGCTGGTGTTGGTTGCCCCCTTAATTTCTACTGGACTAGAGTGTAGTGTAAGAGTTTTTCATAGACGGGGTATGGTTAGAAATATCGATAGAATTAGTAATCAGGTCGAAATATAGCATGAGATAAAGGGGGGTGCCCTTCGATATATTATACCTTCTAGCTATTTGAAATGATGTGTTCAGAGTTACGCGCTGCAATCAGTTAGCTGCAGAACAGCATTGTCCAAATACTGCTAAAGAAATATAGAAAGAAATCCCTTGTATTATATTGCAGTAAAAACCAACCTCATTCTCGATATTGAGCAGCCAGCCATCAAACTTCATGAGCTTGGCGATGGCGACCAGCGCGCTGGCGAACTGCCGCCACTCGCCGCCCGCCAGCAGCCGCGCCCACAGCGCCGCGCCGCCGCCCCACTCCGTGATCACCGTGCCTGGGGGAGCGACGCTTAGGGTGAGGCCAGACGAGCGTAATTTTGTAAGTTGTCAGTCGCGTATTCTGATCCGCGGGGACGAGGGGGCGGGACATTACTCGCTCTCCTCGTCCCCGCGCACATGTTTCTGCCGGAACATAATAATAAGCTCACGACTCTCATGACTGTTATCACCGAAGGGGTAGTTAGAGGACTCACAAGTGAGCCACCCGCTTTTCGCTGTAAGTACATTTTATACTCACGTAAGGATTCGTACCCACAGCCATTGATAAGCCACTCGAAAATGCTCGAACCTTTGTAAACTTCCTCTAATTTATCTATAGCTACGTATAGGATCATTAGAGCATTTATAGTGAAACCCGCTACCGTTGTGGTTTGTTGATGTCTCTTGGTTGAACATTGAACTTTGCATTTGAATTCCCACGAAAAAACCTATTCAGGAAATTGATGCATCCATCACGTTATATATTTAGGTAGATCCTTCTAAGATCTCGATTAATAATAAGTACATACCTAGGTATTAGGTACTAGACTACAAGATCGAGATGAGTGGCATAGACTGAAGATAAGATAAGAAGTGGCTAAGAAGATAGCAGGTAATAGTGGCGTGTGTATGTACCGATGACCTTGACCCCGTGCCGGTGCGCGGCGTTGATCCAGCCCAGCGGCGGCACGGTGACGAGGTGGTGGCTGAAGTAGCAGAACACGTCCACGCCAGCCCAGTGCACCAGCGAGTAGGCGTCCGCGCCGCGCGTCCCAGAGATAAAGCTACAACAGTGCAACACGATAACGATAGGGACATAGAAAGGATGTACCTTTGTGTTGGACAGATATCTGTGTATAAGTAGGTAGTTTACCCTAATAGCTGCATGGTTGATTGGTATATAATGGTTAACTAATGAACAAGTAATGCACGAAAGGTTCTATGATAAGGTAAAAGGAGTAGATATAGCAGCAATGTACTGCATGAAAAGAAGCTACGGTGACTTAGGTAGGTAAGTACTGTTTTCTGGTTTTCTCAGTAAATCTTCTTCAAGAAGTAGTTAAGTTTGTAAATGTGGTTGCCTAGCCGGGAATCGAACCCGTTCCGGGCCTCAGGCTCAGCACAACAGTCAACTTAGTTAGTGCTATGCACACCGTCAACCCTTGACCACTTTAATGTTGGTACAGTATAATGTAAGTACCTAACTATTTATCTACTTATTCAGAAAGTCCTTGAATACTATAAGTACGAAAAATTACCTGTCGTCATGATATCCGTTGGCCATATCGTGGCAAACCAAAGTCTTCGGGAGATTTCCCTTCACTTCACGGCTGACCATTTCCGCTTCCGGCTGGAAGTGACAAAAAGCCGGCGGCGTTTCCGCTGTCATCACTGCTGAATCTTCAGCGGACTGGTTTCCACTTTCACAAATACTTGCATTGACTATCGCGTACTCGCTGTGGGGAACTAATTCCTCACAAAGTGAACGCCAGGGTGGAGGATTCTGAAGAAATTCCATTATTTCGCTATACGATGTTATCGGCCTACAAATCAATTCATTTATCGGTATAGCCATAATAAGATTTTATGATAGTCTTCCGTTTTATTACGTAGTGATTATTATAGATAAAAAATTACAATTCTTCACATTAACAATATTAAATCTAGGACTCGTTTATTTTAACTAAAAGTCTTTGATTTGATTGTTTACAAAATATCTTTATGACACCTGTGACAAACTGACAGAAAAATCAGCTGTTTCCGGCAACAGTAGAGATGTCCTACTGCTTGCCTACTGCTTCAGTAAAAAAAACTAAAATGATGATCACAATTTTAAAATATTTTCACGCGTCGCGCTCGGGCTAGCGAGTAAAATAGAACTGAGTATATTGAAGTATGTATCTTCGTCTCTTTACTGCTGTCTGTGATTCACAATATCGTATCACAATGTTAGCATCGCAAGCTTGCTCCATTGTTCCAAGGAAATATTTCCACAGATTATCTTAAATCTTATATATTTTGAATGTTGACGTTTGGCTTTTTTATTTTTATTTAAAAAACATTCTTGGCGCTGAGGATTTGTTTACATTAAATAAATACATGGAAATTAAATTATTTCACGCATAATAATCCCAATTCTACGTGCTATTAATTGAATTTTTAAATACCATTAACATTGAAATAAGCTGCGGCATTTTTAAGTAGGTAAACAACAAGCGATTTGGTTATAATAATATTCAAAATAAGACATGTCTACATTTTCAGGTCTTTTCCTGATTCATGTGAAGTGTTAGCTTGCCACAAAACTAGAATGGCGAAATGGTCCTGGGGTGTGTTCAGCAAGCTCCTCCAGCTCCATAACCTGGTGCGCCTGTAAGTATTAGCATATAGTCAGAAAAACTTAATAATATTTGTAGTCATGATGGATTTCTTTCTCAGAGAAACTTTATCCATTAGATAAAAATAAAAATACATATGTACCTAGTTAACTTGCGGGAGCGTCGGACGAGCTTTTTAAAAACTAAGATTAAAATTAAAAGCTTAATTATTAGCCACAAAGAGTTTTATTCGCGACTAGCTCCGATAGAGTTTGATACCGGACTGCCGAACAATGCGTCTTGCTTGTTGGTTACAAAAATGTTTACTCAGCACATCATCGTCTAAGGGGCGGATGTGCTTCTAAGAAAGCTTACTGTTTAGTCATCATAAGTGTGGGAAATCATGGTGATACAGTGTGACTACAGTGTATAACTCCTCCCCCCTTAGATGGAAGTCATCAGGAAAACTGTCTTTTCTTGATGGCTTCTTTACAAAAACCTAATCTATATTTTATATATGTAAAACTTAATTTCTAATAAAAGCAGAGGACAGTATAGTTGTCCTACCCTAGTCATTCACTATTTCAGAAGCAAGGGTCGCGGGTCAACTGCACTTTCGTCTGAAGCGGGACTGTCTTTTTTAGCGACAAGTTGCTGACAATCACGCTTATAACATAAGGAATATAAAACTAATCTGTACTTAATACATAATACAGATAATGCGGTAATTACAATGACATAGAGCACTAGTGTTCCTAAACTGATTGATTTTGTATTAATACCACTGATAGCACTTTCACTTATTACACTTTTCTTCAGTAAATAGTTAAGGTGTTGTACCTCGTCCAGGTTGATTCCTTTCAGGTCTACAGGCTCTGCGTGCTCCTGTTCCGGGAAGTGAAGATCAGGCAGGTTTATTACGGGAATAGCCTTGTATTCAGATTGTAGAGAGTGGAACTTATGTTCATATAGCTGCATGCTCCCAACATGGATGTTACATTGTTGCTGTAAGGTTATGACGTATGTTCCTTGGATGGGTTGGTGTGTGACGTCATTGCCGCAGGTTTGTGTAAGTACCGTTTCCTGTTTTACATATACAATCCATGAATTTGTAGAGATACGTTGGATTTTCACCTTTTCAGATTCTATACGGCGTGGTGAGCAGTGGGATAACTCAGTGTTATACTTCATTAGTTGTTCGATACAGCTTTCTTCGAGATAGGGTATTAATTCGTTTTCAGTGCAGAGGTATTCGTCGGCAGTTATCTCCTTACACGGTCGGGCTAATGGGCGGTACGTTGTTCCTTCGACGATGAGGAAGGGAAAGTCAGGGATTACAATAATTGTTTGGGAATTTTTGGAAATAGGTAGTGGAAATAATTTAAAGTAATTGTAAGAGCTATTACTAGTAAGTGGAACTTCTATAATGAACATAATTTGATCCTGTTTCATATATGATTTTACCGACAATGTTTCCTCTATATTGATTATGTTTTCCTCGTTTACAGAGTACATTAAACTGTTATGTTTATTAATAAATTTTAATACATTTGATAGTTCTATGGGGTTAATTATAGACTTATGCAATACTTCCAACTTGCCAAAAGCTAAAGCTGTCTCAATTTCGCTTAATTTAATATACAATGTTCTAAAATTAGTTATGAATAGGTTAAGTAATCCAAGTACATAGGTAGAGTATATCGCGTTATTTTCTTTAGTTGAAATATCCTTGACCATCTTTTCAACCCTGCTTAGTCGCTCTTTCATGATTATGGTATTGTTATTTATAGTAACGGTAGAGTTAAGAAAATGATCCATTATTTCAGAAATTAAGGTAATTTTGTTCGATATGGCTTGTTCTCTATTACGTATTTCGCTAATCAATTTATCATAACGAACTGCATCTTCATGATCGAGATTTCCACTAATAACTTTTATGAAGGAGCCCAGTGGATTAAGAATACCACGTTTAATTCTCTTAATAGGTACTAGCTGCTGGTATTTTTCAATAACTTCGTCACGTAAGTATTCCACATGTGTCTTTAATCCAATAAACTCATTCTTGAAGGGTTTGTCCGTATTTAACATTTTACTAAATTCAGAGTATTTTTGTAAATTGAATGAGATATCTCTACTTATTCCGTCTAATGCTATGGTTTTAACTATTGACCACTTATCTTGTTGTAAGAATGCTGTGCCTAACTTAACCGGTAAGATTCCAGGATTTTTCTCAATTTTTACTAGTTGAAGGGCCTGGTTGGGGAGAACTGTTGTCGTCCATACGAGGAGAACGACGCGCCACCTGTGGAGGACGTTTAATATTTTTAATTGGGACTTTTGTCTTTCGATCTTTGATGTCTATAGGAACTATATTTCGTTCAACCGGTCCGCTAACTATCGCCTTTTGGTACCTAGGTTTGTCTTTTGATTGTCGTTTATTTACTGGCTTGGCAAAGGCTGTTTGTCTTAAGGATAATTTCGGTGAAGTTTCACCGCCTCGTTTTTCTTTGGTCTTTTCTTTGGAAAGTTGCATTTTCTCGGCTAAATGTTGGTATAGTGTCTGAGTTCGTTTTTTGTGGTCCTTAATTAGCTGTTGTTTGTAATTTTTGTCAAAGTCGGTATTAAATGTGGAATTTAACTCGGTATGGCCGAAAACAACTTCAAAGGGCGTTAAGTCGGTTGCACTATGTATGGTGTTGTTATAGGCCATTATTGCGTAACACATCACGGAGCTTGCGTCTGTATATTTCCTTTCATATTTGGCTAATCGGTAGATCTCTATAATTGTGGAATGAAAACGCTCAACGATACCCATTGAGTTCGGGTTGTTGGGTGTCCCTATATGTAGCTTTATTTTGTAAAGATCCGTCAGTTCTTTAAAGAGTTCGTTATTGAATTCTGTTCCGGGGTCGCAACTGATTTTTTGGGGAATTCCGTAGAAGGAGAAATACTTGATCATTGCTCTTACGACTTCCGGTGTTGATCGTGAAGGTATTTCTATGGCCTGTCCCAATTTACTAAATGCATCTACTATGGTGAGGTAATATTTTGATTCTATGCTGAAGAGATCAATAAAGATTTCTTGAAAGGGTGCATTCTGTGTTTGGGTTAATTGGAGGGTCGGCTTAATGGGTTTCCGGTCATATTTAGATACTCTACATTTTTCGCATGAATTTATTACTGCTGAAACAGTTTCAATTAGTGAGGGTCAAAAGTATGATCGTTTAATTCTTTTAACCGTTTCAGAGATACCGCGGTGGCATGTTTTCCCTTCGTGTAGTTTCAGGATTATAGATTTTTGTTCGTTTTCGTCTTCTACATAAACTACGCGCTCTGTACATTCATAAAAATTAACTGTTCCTTGTTTGAATAGTGATATGATGATGTCAGTAAATTCCTTACGATGCTGTTTATTTTCAAAATAGATGAAGTATTTTAATTTAGGCCTGATATACGATTTCAGGAATTGTTTAGTAATATCCGGGTTACCTAATGGAAGGAAAACTTCTAGTATTTTCTGTTTGTCTCTGGATAAGTCTCTAACTTGCAATTTATTACTAAACCAACTAAATACAAGTATCTGGTTAGGCTTAGTGTCTATTGCCTCGTGTAATATCGGTATCCCATGGGATTCCATATCTATGGCGGAATGAATAGTTTCGGTGGTTGAAGACTCAGATCGTACGGGAAATTTTATAGTTTCAGCGGTACTTTCCGCGTCCGATATAATTGTGATGGGACTAATCGTGGCTGTGCGTTCCGAATCTGATATAGTTATTGTCTTAGAATCTTTCGTGTCTCGTCGGTTCGAACAGTCGATTATTTGTTTAGTGACGTCATCGAGATAACTTTGTAATCTCTCGTCTTTGTCGCCTATGTTTACTATCATAGAGCTGTCGTCTTGTGATTGCTCACCGCCTACAGCATTGATTTGTATACGAGAAAGGGCATCGGCGTTGGTATTTTGTTTACCATTCTTATGTATGATGTTAAAGTCGAATTCCTGTAGACGCAAACGCCAGCGTGTGAGTTTACTATTCGGTTCTTTAAGTTGGTAAAGCCAAACAAGTGGTTTATGGTCCGTATAAATCTGGAACTTATGACCATATAAATAAGGTCTAAAGTGTTTGGTTGCCCAAATGATGGCTAAGAGCTCGCGTTCGATGGCGCTGTAGCGTTTCTCGGTATCTGTCAACGTTCTACTCGCGTACGCAACGGGTCTGTCGCTGCCTATTTGTCCTTGGGATAATACGGCGCCTATGGCTACTTCAGATGCGTCTGTAGTTAGGATGAATGGCTTAGTCATGTCTGGATACTGAAGTATAGGGGCGTTAATTAATAGTTCTTTACATTTTTGGAATGACTCAACGAATTTACTGTCATGAATTATCTTTTTACCTTTCTTTAGACATGCGGTGAGTGGTTGCGTCACTTTGGAGAAATCTTTAATAAAACGCCTATAATAGCCTATAAAGCCTAGGAAGCGCTTTATCTCTGTTTGTGTCTGTGGAATGGGATAATTAATTACTGCCTGTATTTTATCATTATTAGGTTTCAGTCCCTCTTTTGTTAATGTATGGCCTAAATACTGCACTTCCTTACGGAGAAATTCGGATTTATCTAACTGTACCTTTAGGTTAGTCTGTCTAAGTCTGTCGAATACTGCTCTTAACTTCTGAAGGTGTTCCTCCAGGCTATTACTATAGATTAAGATATCGTCCAAATATACCAGGCAGTGAATGCCCTGCAATCCCCTCAATATGTTATCCATTGCTCTTTGGAAAGTTGCAGGCGCTGTCTTGAGACCAAAGGGCATTCTTAAGAATTCGTAGTGACTGTTCTGTGTTGAGAACGCTGTCTTTTGTCTGTCTGCTTCAGAGATCTCAAGTTGGTGGTATCCGGATGCTAAATCAATTGAGGAAAAATAGGTGCTTTTCCCTAGTTTATCGAATAAGTCACAGATGTTTGGTAGGGGGTATTTATCATCGGTGGTAATCTCATTGAGCCTACGGTAATCGATAACCATTCGATATTTTGTTTCACCCGACGCGTCGGCCTTTTTGGGAACTAAATGTACCGGGGCACTCCACGGGGAATGCGATTCCTGAATTACATTATCTTTCAGTAATTTTTCTACCTGCCGTTTAATTTCTTCCGCTTGCGCCGGTGCCTGCCTATACGGTTTGACGTAAATGGGGTCTTCGTTTACAGTTCTTATTTGATGCTTGACTTGATTCGTAAAAGTTAAAGGCAAGTGTTCTGTATAGAATATATCTTTATACTCCTCACAAAGACTGTAAATAGCTTGTCGTTCCGGGTCGTTTAAGTGATCTAATCTCAACTTTGAAAGGTTGTCTGTCAATATCTGGTCGACTTCGTAGTTATTTTGATTCAATACCGTTTGGTTTAGTTCACACGTTTGATGAATATATTCATTTACTACAAAGGGTTTTGTGAAGGTTAGAATAAATTCCGTATCCAGAGTATTTTGGATTATTGTGGTTGCAAAACCGTTTTCGCATTTAACTAAGGCGGTAGGCATTCTAACGCCATCGCAAAATTGAAGGTAGTCCATGATTGCATCACCGTTTTCAATGTTCGTGGGAATTTTTATTCTTTGCTCGCAGCGTGGAGCAACTATAATCTCGTTAAAGGGGGTGTAAATTATTGGAATATTCGCGGATTTTGTATGTAATATATTATTTTTCATGTCTACTTGTGCGTCTAATTGTTTCAAAAGGTCACTACCAATCAGACCATCGTAGCGTCCATCGACGTCATACACATAAAATTTATGAACTTCCGAGCTATTAAATATTTGTGGTAGTGATATAACTGCAACTTCGCTATGCCGGCTAGATGCGTGAGTACTTATGACTTCAAATGGTTCGTACTGTTTACAGTTGTTAAAATATTCACTAGCTTTGGCTGGACTAATGAAAGAGCGAGAACTGCCCGTGTCAATCATAAATTTCGAATTAATTTCCGGAATTTCAATATAGGGTAGTTTTAATTTAGGGGTGCAATTCAAGTTTATCACTTCCGGTTTATGGTAGAGGCCATTATCTGAAAATTTTCAATATTTTCAACATTAGTATTTTGTTCGTTAGATTGAGCTTCACCACTGTCGTCGTTATACCCTGTGTCTTGGTCGGCTCGCTCATAATCATAACACTCTACATTATTGGGATTGGGATCATACATTGTATTGCATTCGTCACTCTCGCATTCGTTTATATTGTACAGTTCGTTCATACGAAAACCTTGGGGCTTCGCTGGGGGCGCTGTACGCATACTTACGTCAGTGTAAGGGACTTTCTGAAAGTTTGGTTTATAGCCAAACTGCTGGGGCTGCAGATTTTGGGGTGGTCGGTAGCCAAACTGCTGTTGTGTAAAGTTGGGTTTGTATCCAAATTGGGGTGTAGCACCTAACTGTGGTCTGTACCCTAGGGGTTGTTGCTGCATTTGGGGCTTGAACCCAAATTGCTGAGGTTGATGAGTTGATCTAAATTGATTACTTGGCGTTATACCAAATTTAAATCGGGGTTGTGATTGGGGATGTTGCTGCTGAAAGTTAGGTTTAGAATTATTATTATTCTGTGGAATTCCGAATTTAAACGTTTGTGGCAATGGTACAGCCATTGTCTGCGAAGTCAATTGTGTTGGCTGCGGTTTTGGTGGTTGAGGTACGTTATATGGTGCTTTCATCATTTTATTTCTTGCATTATACTGATAGAGGAAATTCACTTCCTCCAGGACTATGCTTAGGGCATTTTCCAGAGAAGTGCATCCCTTAAGTCTTACGATTCTTAGTAAATCTTCGGGGAGGTTGTACAGAAATACATTCATAGATGTATTGTTATAGATTATTGTTTTCGCGCTAATTAAGTTTTCATCGGTTAATTGATTAACCTTAGCTAATAAAATTGATCGGACCTCCTGAATCCTACCACATAGTTGCAAATAAGATTCTCCTGGTTTTATTTTTAATGTTTCTAGTTCAATGGCCAAGCACTCTTCCGACCTAGGGTCGCCAAAGTGCTGGGTCAGCAGAGCCTTTAGTTCATCGTATGATTGGAAATCAGCTCTCTCGCTGATGAGAGAAGCAGCATTACCAGTAAGTTTGCTGGTAATACTTTGCATAAGAAATTCATTACGCTCAGGGGTACCTTGGTACTTGGAAATGACATATTCACATTTTCGCAAGAATAGGTTTAGTACATTTGTTTCGCCTGAATAAGTTGGTATTAGTTGCAGAACATCACGGGGAATGCTAGTCGCCTCAGTCATCTCGAAAATGTGGATATGTTTCACTTATTATCTAATACACAATATATTACGATATAAAATAACACACAAGATATAGCACACAATTATAGATGAAGGGGATCGAACCCTTATTAACTTAAAACTAGCACAAGATAATATAGTTAGGTACACAATTAATTACAGTTTACAAAGTCTAGGGAATCGAACCCTATTTAAATAAAATCTGTTAACTAGGTTTTATTAAACAATGAACAAGAATTTGATTGTTCTAAAGTCACACTAATTTATGTAAAATCGAGGGAATCGAACCCTGATTTTATCTATTTATAATAACTACTAATTACTTTAATACGAACAAGAGTTTTATTGTTCAAACTAAGCTATTTTTAATTAAAGGATCAAGAATTTGATTGTTCCACTTACTTTACAATACACACTCAAAGAATTGGATTCGAGGAAATGGGAAAACAGAAAAGGATTTTCACTTACTGCCCCACCGTGTACTGCATGCTCGTCCTCGTTAACGAATTTATTTGGTTCGCGGATCACCCACGTTCTTGCACACACGACAAGGGTCGTTTTGTCGCACTCAAACGTTCGTTGAAACTCGAAATCGCGGGATTTCTGAATTTGAAGAAAGTCCGCGGCGAATAACAGCGATTTAGGGAAATCCGTACGGCTGCGCCAGTTAACTTGCGGGAGCGTCGGACGAGCTTTTTAAAAACTAAGATTAAAATTAAAAGCTTAATTATTAGCCACAAAGAGTTTTATTCGCGACTAGCTCCGATAGAGTTTGATACCGGACTGCCGAACAATGCGTCTTGCTTGTTGGTTACAAAAATGTTTACTCAGCACATCATCGTCTAAGGGGCGGATGTGCTTCTAAGAAAGCTTACTGTTTAGTCATCATAAGTGTGGGAAATCATGGTGATACAGTGTGACTACAGTGTATAACTACCTACATAATAGATGTTGACGATTATTATCCCGAAAAGGGCAAAACAAGTCACTTGCTTTCACAAGCAGTATCACAATTTTGGAATGAGTAGAATAATTGACAATACATTTGCGGTACCCTAGGTTTTCTTTTGATGTTTAACTTTATCATAAGAGCATGTAGTATAATTCTTATTTATCCCTTGGAATGTTGAAGCACGGACCCACATGAGATACCAAATTTATTTTAAAGTGTCTGATTTCCTGCTAATCAAGCATAAAACCATTTTACTATATTATTTATAATTTTATTTCCTCATTTTCTTTTAGATAACTTTCAATTTACTGAACAGCACAATGGTAAAGTTTATATTGAATGTTTTGAGCCCGCCTGTGACTTTCAATATCCTTGCCCAGAGTTATCAGCTTTCTTAACAGCACCAGACATCAGCAATCAACAATCTCAAGCTTATCTGACAATAACACTCAAGCCATAGACTCAAACACAAGACACCAAAATGTAACTATTATAAGTTCATATGCTTAAAGTACATAGGTAGAGCATTAACTTGGTTTCATTCTATCTATTTATCATTTAAGTAGTTAAATTATTATATCTACTCATACCTATCAAAGTGTCTCCATGTCTACAATCTCTCCACTTAAACTATAACTAACTAGGTAGATACTTCATAATTATCATAATCTTCTGCCAATAATATTCCACAACTACACATACACATCAAAGGACATAGCCCTATTTCTCTCCAGTTTATTATTTATGATAATTATGTAAATAGTTATGTAGATTTTACAGGCTGTAATGAAAGGTCATTACATAAGCCAATAATTATTGTAGAATTTTGGAAAATGTAAGTCTAGGTCACCCAAATTGGTCTAAAATGGGAGATAGATGTACGAGTACAGGGTGGTGCGGTGACTTTAGATCGCTCTGCGAAACTGGATGGGGCAGTCTGGAGCATGTACTGTCACTGTCATGCGCGCCACGCTTTCATTCCTGCAAATGAACGCGAGCGATGTAAACTATATCTAAACCGCGGTGGCCGGCGAGGCGCACCCGCCCCCTCTTTCCGCTTCTCACTCCTTCGGCACCTAAAATGTCTTCTCTGTGCTGTCTCCTTACTTGCACATCTATAAACCACTTAAGGGTTACCCAAGCCACGGAATCTTGTCAGATGTAAAATTATATTTCCAGATCAATAGGATTGTCAACGCTGGCATTCTTCTTAAACTTTGGCAGCTTCAACTATGACCATATACCATTAGACGAAATAGACGCCAACTTATACAAACATGTCAATCCGAACTTAAAGCTGGACCCTAACAAGCCAGCATGTGATTACGGGTTTATACACGAGCCAGATGGGCCTATGCTGGAGATACCGACGAGTTACGATGAGTTCCTGCCGACGGGCATCGCGAACGGGAGCTTCCTGCCGAGCCACTGCAACCCGCAGCTAAGCGTGGCTCTCCTCGTGACGTACAGGAAGAGACAGAAACAGTTGGACATATTCCTGCCTTACATTCACAACTATTTGAGGAAACAGAATATTCATTACAAGTAAGTCATCAATTTTATAGAATGTTTTGTGTTGTTATTAAACAGTTTCACCAAGCAGTATTTTGAAAGATGGAGACTTTAGCACTTATATCTTTACTGAGATCCATCCCACTCAGTAAATAACTTACCTACCAAAACCCACAGAATATTCCTGATCGAACAACAAGACGACGCACCGTGGAACAAGGGCGCCCTCTACAACATCGGTGCTCGCCTCGCCATGGACGAGCGGTTCCCGTGCCTGATCCTCCACGATGTGGACCTACTGCCCCGGGACCCCCGCAACCTGTACGCGTGTCTGCAGCAGCCGCGGCACCTGTCCGCCAGCGTGGACCGGCTGCGCCACGTGCTGCCCTACTGGTACCTGCTGGGAGGCGCCGCGGCCGTACGCGCCGATCAATATAAGCTGGTCAATGGGTTCTCAAACTTATTCACCGGGTGGGGTGGAGAGGATGACAACTTCTCGTTTAGACTGCTGGATAATAATCTGCAGATACTCAGGTCAGTGTTTTAAGTATCAAGGGCAGAAATAACAGATGGCCAAATCCAAATGCACATGGAAACACCTGTAATGGCAGGTTTTCTGCTACAAGTATAATATTCATACAGCAACACTGCAATAAAAAAAATCTGCAGTGTGGTGTCGTATGAAGGTTTTACTAGCGCCATCTATGATTTAGTTTTTTTAAGGGACCATCATAAACACTCCCATTGTTTGCTCCTGCCTCTACACGGGATCACTATCGACGTAGATAAACCTCACTATATCGTGATTCGCCATAAATACGCTTTGATTGGTGGAACGCCATTTAAACGAGTTCACCGACATCGATAACGAACCAAATTTTACCATGGTCTTGCCAAATTAGTTGTTTGATCGCCACAAATAAAAACCTCGATCATTATCAAAGTCACACAGTCCATAACCTCTCTACCTCTCCCCGCAGGTTCCCAGAGCGCGTGTCCCGCTACGCCATGCTGCCGCACGTGAAGCAGGCGGCGGTGAACCCGCGGCGCGCGGCGCTCCTGCGGCAGACCATCCCCGACCAGCGCCACGACGGACTCAACTCCGTCAAGTACATAGCCATGGAGGTCAAGAAGTATAGGCTGTATACGCTGATTGGGGTGCGGTTGTGAAAGCAGGGCTGGGAAATAGGATTTAAGGGTAGCTAATTAATCATCGTCGACAATCACGACAATGATTAATATTTAACTAATATTTTTATTTTTTTATGTAAACTATTTCATAAAAAAATAAAAATATTAGTTATGTAAACTATTTCTACTATCTTTCTATTTATACATGGCTCAAGCAGATCTTGAGTGAGAATATGAAACTAGTCATTTACAGGGGTACTACCTAGGTACTGGATTAGTTAATAGTGTGAAAATGTGATTTTTCTTTTGTGTAATACGTAAATGCAATAAGTACATATATTTTGTAAGTATTTAAAAATACATTAAATCAAAGTTTTTTTATAATTAGCGTTTTATTTATTTCATGTTGATAATCAATAATCACTTCATGGTATTGGTTAGTACGATTACCAGCTTTCATATAAATGCGATATGTTTTAGTTATTTATCGCACGCAGTTATATTACAAAATGCCTATTGGATTTGTGGTATTGATTCGTCATTGGCCAGGGGATTACAAAAACATTCGCTCGTTGGTAAAAGTACCTTGACTTGGTAAAGGGCCTTTGTGAAATAGTGGTAGATTATGACTTTTGACTAGTACCTAATTCTAATATTCTACGTCGAAAAAATAAATCATTCCATTACTGATTTGATGTGGTTGTTTCGTTGTTTAAATTTTGCTTTTATTATGAAGACATCGACCTCAAGAATTTGTTACAAATGAAACTCAAAATACGGAATCATAGAAAATATTTTTGACATCATTATTATAAACGAACGGACCATTTTTACAGCTGCTGTTTATGTCATGTACTGTCACTGTCATTTTCTGCTGTCAATCTGTCAAAACAAAACAATGAATGAATAATTTTGAAGATTTTGCAATAATAAATCATGTAATTTTATTATTATTGTGAATATAATCAACCCACCAACAATGGCTCTAAACCTAGAGAGTTGTGACAGCTTGCCGCCCGACGAGGAGCCCAAACTAAAATACGATCGTATGGGCAACGACGTGCAAAACATCCTGCTGAAGGACGCCGTGAGCTGCATCCGCGTGCACCCCAAGTTCATCTGCCTGGGCACGCAGTGGGGCGTGGTGCACCTGCTGGACCACGAGGGCAACACGGTGCCGTTCGGCGCGGGCGGCGCCAAGGAGCTGCAGGCGCACGCCGTGGCCGTCAACATGATCTCCGTGGACGAGGCGGGCGACCACCTCGCCAGCTGCTCCGACGACGGCAAGCTGCTGGTGGCCGGCCTCTACGCCGCCGACAACGAGCACAGCCTCGCGCTCGGAAGGGTTGTGAAATCCGTGGCACTAGACCCCAACTACTACAAGTCTGGATCGGGACGCAGGTTTCTTACAGGTGAGGTTTCTTTACAGTCTGTCAAAAAAGAGTATAAAATGGATATGGATAGGTACTCAATAATTTTATAAGGCAGTGTTTAAATGATTTATTTCCTGTGTTTCTGCACAAATCTAACCCTTAGTTAGAATTTACGAGTGAGTGCTATATTTAGATTCAAAATTAATAAGGGTGTTCATTGTTATAAATAAAGATTATAAATTGTTATCTTATTTTTACATTATCATTCACTATTCCTCAATATCAAACAAAGATAAAGAGTTGCAAATTTACCTACCAAATTCATCCTCTTTTTCTACTTTATTTGCCAGGATGAGGATGTACATTGCACAGTACTACAACATACTACCAACATGTTATTATCCTAGATAGCTATAAAATATTGGGTTTGGTATTGGAAATCAACTAATTTATTCAATGTTTAATCAACCTTATTTCACAATATATTACACTACATAATAATTATGTATATCCAAACACAATCATGCATATTTAGATATTGTTTACTGTAACAAGTTTTCTTGTGTTATTTCAGGTGACAATAAATTAACACTTTATGAGAAAACCTTCCTAAACCGGCTCAGAAGTACTGTCCTGTGTGAGTGTGAGGGCTACGTGCAGGCCATGGCGTGGTGCGGGCGCTTTGTGGCGTGGGCCAGCGAGGTGGGCGTGCGCGTGTACGACCTGGTCGCGCGCTGCTCCCTCGGCCTCATACAGTGGGAGAAGAGCCCCACACGCTCCATAGAAGATTACAGATGTAATTTACTGTGGTCAGCACCAAAAACTCTCATGATAGGTTGGGTGGACACCATCAGAATATGTGTCATTAGGAAAAGAAGCCAAATTGAATTACAAACTCGAGATGTAACCGAATATCTAGTAGATCCAGTATACACATTTCAAACAGACTATTACATCAGTGGACTAGGTCCACTGGATGATCAACTAGTCTTGCTTGGTGTACCTAAGGAGCCAGACCCTGAAACAGGCAAGGCGCAGCGGCCTGTGCTGTCCGTAGCTGACTATAAAGACTGTGACTTTAGTGAGATCTCCACCGACTGCCTCAATATCAGAGGATATCAGGAATACTCCTGCAATGACTACCATTTAGATATGCTTATAGAAGAAAATAGATTTTTTATAGTTTCCCCTAAAGACATAGTGGTGGCGAGTCCATACGACATAGACGACCGCGTCAGCTGGCTCACAGAACACGGCAGGTTTGAGAAGGCACTGACGGTCCTGGAGGAGGTGGGCGGCAAGACCTCCAGGCACTCCGTGAACACGGTGGGCGTGCAGTACCTCGACCACCTCATGGCTGAGCAGCTATTCGAGGAGGCCGCCATCCTCTGCGCCAGGATATGCAAAAATGACAAGGTCTTGTGGGAGAACCAAATACTTAAATTCGCTGAAGTGAATCAGCTTAGAACTATTAGTCCATATGTACCTAAAATACCGGAGCAAGCACTGAGCTCACATATCTATGAACTCATCTTTTATGAATACCTTAAAGTAGATCCGACAGGCTTCCTCAAGTTGGTGAAGGAGTGGAATCCAGCCCTGTATAAAACGGGCGTCGTCATCAAAGGAGTGCTGGAGCACCTGCTGACCACGGAGGTGGACAAGAACCTGTACCTGGAGGCGCTGGCCACGCTCTACTGCTACCAGAAGAAGTACGACAAGGCGCTCAACACGTACCTGACGCTGCAGCACCCCGACGTGTTCACGCTCATCGCCAAGTACAACATGTACGACGTGATCCACGACAAGATCCTGGAGCTGATGTCGCTGGACGCGGCGCGCGCGCTGGGCGTGCTGCTGGACCGGCGCGCGCGCGCGGCGCCCGAGCTCGCGGAGCGCCAGCTGCGGCGCCACGACCGCCTGCTGTTCCTGTACCTGGACGCCTACAGCAAGCTGGAGCCCGCCGGGCGCTACCACGGCCGCCTCGTGCAGCTCTACGCCAAGTACGGCCGCGACAAGCTGCTGCCCTTCCTCAAGAGCAGCGACAACTACCCCATCCAGGAGGCGCTGGACGTGTGCCAGAGCAACCAGCTGCACCCGGAGACCGTGTTCCTGCTGGGCCGCATCGGCAACACGCGCGAGGCGCTGTCCATCATCATCGAGCAGCTGGACGACGTGGCGCAGGCCATCGACTTCTGCCAGCAGCACGACGACCGCGAGCTGTGGGAGCAGCTGATCCTGCGCGCCGTGCGGCGGCCGCGGCACCTGGCGCTGCTGCTGCGGCGCGTGGGCACGCACGTGGACCCGCGCGCGCTGCTGCGGCACATCCCGCGCGGCGCCGCCGTGCCCGACCTCAAGCACGCGCTGGCGCAGATGCTGTGCGACTACCGGCTGCAGCGCTCCGTGCAGGCGGCGTGCCGCGCCACCACGCTGCGCAACTACTTCGACCTGCACGCCAAGCTGGTGGCGGCGCAGGCGCGCGGCACGCCCGTGTCGGACGACGTGCTGTGCTGCGCGTGCCGCGGCCGCCTCATCAGCCGCGACCTGGCCGGCGCCTCCGACCTGCTGGTGTACAACTGCCGCCACGCCTTCCACGTCGAGTGCCTGCCCGCCGCCGCGCCGCACGACCGCTGCGCCGTCTGCAACGCCATCAACATGTAGCCACCACCTACCGACTAACACTGTACTTGTATATAGCTGTATTTATGTTGCTTATAATTTTGACACTGAAATGAATGCTGGCGTAATTTTTTACATTCAGAACAAAAAAATACCTAAGTTGTATGAAGTGGTTTACCACTTCTTGCATATAGTATTTTCTTGTTCTGAATTTTGCTAATCACTTTAATAGTAGAAACATATTTGCAGATAAGAAAGAAATGAGCCTGTCGAAGGTCTTTCTGAACGAGTTTTTAATATCTACCAATATGCTTCTATCTATTATGCTCAATAAATAATGTGTGTAAGGTAATCAAATTTAGTTAAGTGCATATAATATTTTTCCATGTATAACAATAACTAATCCAAAAGACATTATCAGCTGTGAAGCTGCACTACATTAATTTACTTACATATAACTATTTAATAAACTGTAATGGTGCTTTTATATGTAGACCATTGTTTCATGTAACTACCTTCCTACAAATTATTCCCCTGGAACCCTGAACTATTGATACTATAGATACATAAACATGTTAATAAAAAAAATAAAAAACAATACACCCGACTCAGCGTTGTTCTACGGGTACAAGTGGGTACAATACAATACAATCTATGGCGTGGTGCAGCTGTTGTGAGTAGGTACCCACCTATCTACTCTTACTCAACTAGGTACTCTGATGCTGATGCCTCATCCAGACTCACGCCAAGAAGACCTGCAGGAACACTCGAGACGCGAGAGTAGGATGAGTTCCTCGCCTTCTCGTTCTCTCGCTCGGATGTTCTCCGATCGGTGTCGGTCTTTTAGCCCGAGACGAGAGAGGATGGGCCTCTAGTACGAGTTTTGCAATTTATCAAAAGGACATCTCTAACGAAAAGGCCGGGATCTTCCCGTTACATATAAAAAGTACTTATGTTCCTGTTCGGTTTAGCTTTTCTTGAGTTATAAATAGCAGAACTGATACGACTTTCATTTATAAAATAATAAATCTCTTCATGAGCTTCGATCGTTATTCTGGGGAATATTGGAAGAAAAAAGAGTGTTGACGTATCTGTTAAAAATTATTTTGAAACGCACTTAAAAGAAAAAAAATCTAGTCTGTGAAGTAACTAGCTAATCTGTAATCTAAAAAAAAAAACATTGAAAGATGGACGCGCACATGATCATGATTATGATTCCTTGCTGTTGAAAATGTATTTTTACAGTGAATAGGAGTAAAAATTGTAAAATTCAGTAACTGTGTTCAGTGAAAATGACAGACATGCCTCCTTATCTCGTTGCCAAAGATGAGGAGAGTGAAAGTGGGCAAGTGGACAGTGAGACCTCTGGGGAAATAGACGATTGGGACTTACCTCTTGTTTTTGATGAACCCAAACAAACAGAACTCTATAAGCCTGATGATCGAGTGGAACACTCCTGGAGACTCAAGGAGAAGGTAACTTGACCAGCAAAATACAATTTAAAAGCGTTTGCAGCGAACTACTGCGTTTCTGCGGCAGCTCGCAAGATCAAAACAAACACACATGGTGCAGGCACGATCGAACGAAAACTACGTTTGACACAATAATTCAAACTATTAATTAGCTAACATATCATGCTGAATTACTTAATACGTGAGCTATAAACGTGTTTAAAAGAACTAGTAGTATTTATATGAACAAGGTTATTGTCCATTAAGAAATAACGAATATAACAATATTTATTTTCGCAGTCTAAGTAGGTATAATTTCATCTAGTTCAATTTAATACAAATATAATAAATTATCATGATCATCAGCCTTCTACAACCCACTTTTGGGTATAAGCTTCCTTATAAGTTTTACATATTTTCTGGACTGTGCTGCTCTAAGCCACTGCCTTTCCACATTGACATCATCATCTGACCAGCAGGCAGGTGGTCCGCACATAGGTCCACATCCATTTAATGACCACCTTTCAGTCACCTCCTTTGACCTACTGTCATTATTTATTTCTTATTATACTTATGTATATTAGATTTTTTCTTTGACCATCCCGTTATCATTCCCTATAATTATTCAATGTGTTCCAGTACAAGACTCACTGTGTGGCGCTGGTGCTGTGCCTCAATGTGGGTGTGGACCCGCCGGACGTCGTAAAGACACATCCCTGCGCCAGGCTCGAGTGCTGGATTGGTGAGTTACATTCTACTGTTATCACTATTCCTGTTCATATGTTAATGTGTAATATAATCACTAAATTATTATTTGCTAAATTAAGGATACTGAAAGAGACTTTTAAGTTCTACCAATTGATATGTGCTGAATTTTTTTCAATGAGCTTTACTAGATAGCACATGAAACAACCTCCACAGAGTCTCCCCTCACAGCCCTGGTAAAGCTAAATCAATGACTCCGTTTTGTTGTGGCTCACATCAGCATAGAAATTTCAAGAAAAATAAACCAATACTGCTCCCTCTTTTTTATTATTATAACATTGACTGTATTTACTAGATGTTAGTTTGATATTGTTTGACTTTTAAATGTAATGTAATTTTAGATGTAATATTAATTTTGCATGTTATTATTTGAAACAGGACATTGCATGTTATAATTATAGTATACCTACACTTAATTTGTACGTCCAACTAGGACAGAACATAGCGCTAATTTTAAAACCCTACCATCATGTTGTACCTATGTTTCACAAATAAATAATTTTGATTTTGATTTTATAAGTTCTTGGCAATTTTCGTAATAACCATCTTTCCATCAGATCCCCTGTCGCTGTCTCCGACCAAGGCGTTGGAGAACATCGGGCACGCGCTGCAGGCGCAGTATGAGCGCTGGCAGCCGCGCGCGCGCTACAAGCAGAGCCTCGACCCCACCAGTGAGGAGGTACTGCTATAAGAGGAGGCTTGTGCTATAAGACCCGCAAAATGCTTTGCGCCAAGCCATATTTTTTTCCACTGCTGGCAATCATAGAATGTCAAAGATGAGCAATAAGCAATTAAAGGGTTATCACTTCTTCATGTTATTTAATCCCGCTGCATAGCATCCTTTATTTTCAGAGATCTCTATCTATCTTTTATTAAATATACATGTGCTGCCTATCACATCACCTATTAAACAAAAAATTATTGTAGTGATGTTCATATACATACAGATATGCTATGCATAGAGTATGCTGTTCTGCATAGTCATAGTGGATATTATGGTAGACAAAATCACCTTCAAAAGTAGTAAAATGAATTTGTAAATTAGAATTCATATTTTGTACCATGAATAAAGTGGATTAACTGTGATTGAGACAAACACTGTCATAGATCAGGTAGGGTTTAAATTAAAAGCTTATTTTCACACTTTTGGACTAAAGTGGATCCACTCCAACATAGGTAATTTATAGATGCAAAGTTGAGTGCTTTTGCTAATTAGCATAATGGCTGTCTGACCTTAATACTAGATTAAATTCGTGGCGCGTTCGCGTTAGCCTTCGGCTGGCGGACACTGCGTCAACTGGTAATTAGCATGACTACCGCCTATTACTCCTATAGCTTCAGCCTGAACTATACTTTAGTATGAACTTCAACTATTAAAAAAAATCGTATAAGTATATTTTATACACTGTAGAAAGTTATAATACGTATTTACTGATTGGGATTATTATCGAAATTATCGCAATTTGCTACAGAAAACGTATTCCCAAGTAAAACCACTTTAATTGTACTAGGGTAATAGTAAAGCCATGTGATAAGGCATTGTTTTTAGCTCAGTTATGCAACACGAGTTGCCATGCAGTATGCACTCTACGGGTAGTGAGCGCGTATTGTGTTTCTTTATCAATGGAGTTACGCAACAGTTTTACTACTGCTTTCTCGTGTGCAGTTGTAGGTTGTACTACTTGTACTCCTGCATGCGTTATCGGTACTTTGAACTATTGTTATTACTAGTTGTATGGTTGTACGTTTTTACGATAAAAGGTATATTGACGTTAAAAAATCATAGATTTGAGATTACTACGCTTTATTTTGCTTTAGGTACAAGACTATTCCTATGAATTTGACATGAAATCCCGAAAATCCTGGTATTGATACGAGTTCTTGCATAATTATACGAATGCGCCAAGGTGTTGAGTTAAAGACTGTGAGTCATCTTACGACTCACAGCTCCCTTTCAGCTACATTGTAAAACCCTCACCTATCACCTTTATCAAATGAGACAGCTTCATCAGCAGCTACACATTTTCAGAATTTTGCATGGTACAAAAGTTTGTTACATCATCTGTCCTTGTCCCGCAGGTGAAGAAGCTGTGCTGCTCGCTGCGGCGCAACGCCAAGGACGAGCGCGTGCTGTTCCACTACAACGGACACGGCGTGCCCAAGCCCACCAGCCAGGGGGAGATATGGCTCTTCAATAGGGTCAGTACTACTGGATTACCTACGCAGCGTTAGAGCCCGTAAACAAGACGTCGAACGCAGTGTTCGCAACATGCGCGTTGTAACGCTCACTCTTATGGAACACAAGCGAGTGGCTCCCTCACATAAACACGATAAGATGTCGCGTCGAGTTACTCTCTTGCTTTTTCCATTGAGCAACTGTGGTGCATTCGGGACATGGATTTTGCCATGGCAATAGACTCCCCCTTATTAGTGCCCCTCACAGGGTACAGTTCCATTCACGCAAGTTGTTAAGGTACTTAAATTTATCCCCTTTATCAATGATACGATGTGTAAACAACCTGCATTGGTCAACTCTCCCGAACAGTACAGTAATGTGACTCCGTTTCCAGGCGTTCACCCAATACATCCCGCTGTCGATGTACGACCTGCAGTCGTGGATGGGCGCGCCGTCGCTGTACGTGTACGACTGCTCCAACGCCGGCGTCATCGTCGACAACTTCAAGATCTTCGCCGACCAGCACGAGCGGGACTACGAGGTAAATAACAATGTATAGGCTGGAGTCACGAAAGAATAATGTCTACCGATTTACTCTCAATCAAAATTAAAGTCTAAATTTACTGTAGGGTGAGTTCACCCTACAGTAAATTTTGTCAAGAAGTAGTCATTATACAGTTTTTTATACAAACAGTTATTCGTAGCTGGCAACAGTTTCCTGCCTGCACAGCCGAAAGGGAGTGATTATAGAGGTAATTCTAAACTAGTGTTGCCACGAATAGTGAATTGGCCGAATACCGAATACCGAATATTCGGCGACGCTGCCGGCCGAAGCGCCGAATATTCGGCGGCCGAATATTCGGCGCTACAACCTGTTTTTTTGTTCCTGGAACTGCTTTGAAGAAGTCGCTACAGATTATATGAGAAATGCTAATTATTAGGAGGCAGAATGCTGTGGCAAACGAGTTGAATTTTTATTTGATAATAGTTCGCCTAGATCGGATGGCCGATCCTTACAAGTGGTGGTCAGCAAACAAAAAACAATTCCCGAACCTTTTGAAATTTGCAAAAACTTATCTTTCTTCACCTGGAAGTAGCGTTTATAGTGAGAGGTTATTTTCTGAGGATGGTTACAATGAAAATTGGGCGCAATCGTGGGCTACCAAAAAATGCTGAAATGCTCGTTTTTATCCAGCACAACTTACTACTGATTAATTTTAAGTACTAAAATGTTGTGATTTGGAAATAAATACACAATTTTGATTAAAATAACAAGTCATTTTTTACATGATTTACTATTCGGTATTCGGCCCGAATAGTACGCACTATTCGGCCGAATACCGAATACTGAAAAAACTGGCCGAATAGGCCGAATACCGAATAGTTGCCGAATATTCGTGGCATCTCTATTCTAAACAACTTCTACTACTTTTTCACGAATATCCAAAAGTTGTTCAGAACAGAATGACCCCCTCATCACCTCCTTTCGGTTTACTATACCTCTTTTGAAACACCCTCTATATCGGAGCCTGATTGTGCAAGCTACGACAGTCTATTGTTATCTTGGCATTTACGACTCCTCAATCTTCAACAGCTACAAAAATCCAAGGCTGGCACGGGCACCCCGCCTCCTCTCGTCTCCTACGCCGCCTGCCTGCAACTGGGCGCGTGCGCGGCGGGGCAGGCGCTGCCGGCGCACCCCGAGCTGCCCGCGGACCTGTTCACCGCCTGTCTCACCACGCCCGTCAAGATGGCCGTCCGGTGGTTCGTGCTCAGGTCCACGACCAGGGTCACGCCGACTAATGTGCACGATTTGATTGATAAGTGAGTTGGAGTGTTCGTTTTTAATGTTGATGATGGTAACAGCGTACCTAGCCTGCGCAAGGTTAGCCCGCGACAAGAGTCCGTTATCGACGTTGATAAAGTTGTTTATTACGTGTTCCACTAACCACAATGCCGTATTTATGGTGAATCGCGATATAGTGACGATTATCTACGTAGATAATGGACCCGTGTAGCAGGGATTGGGTCGACAAAGCTCTTTACTTACTTTATTACAAATTAGGGCCCGCTAGCTAAGTGGGCCCGTACACGTAAGGTCAAATAACTGAATCTTCAGTCAAAAAACTTACTTATTGAGAACCTTCTCCTTTTTTTGTCAGCTAAAATAATAATAACCCTCCTCCACCAGTTGTCAGCTAAAAAATATAATAACCCTCCTCCCCCAGGATCCCCGGGCAGGTGACGGACCGGCGCACGATGCTGGGCGAGCTGAACTGGATCTTCACGGCCATCACGGACACCATCGCGTGGAACAGCCTCGCGCCGGAGCTGTTCCAGCAGCTGTTCCGCGCCGACCTGCTCACCGCCAGCCTGTGCCGGAACTTCCTGCTCGCCGACCGCATCATGAGGTGACCAATGGGAGGGCGGGGTGACGGGTGGATGTGACAAGAGAGATGTGATTGGAGCGCGCTTTGTTGCTCGATCGCGATTGGTCTATTGCGTTGGCGCTCTCTGAATGCTCTCCTATTCATGACTGATTTGATTTTCTATCGTGAATTGAACTGTACCAGGCAACCTGAACAGATTACGGACACATTCGACATCTAGCAATACACCTCATCATCATCAGTAACGGACGGACTTATGGATGATGACGCCTGTTTTGCCACAAATGCCAATTATGAATTCATTTAGTGAAAAAAAATTAAAAGCATCTAACAAATCTCAGTTCTACACAAACTCATAACCTTACTCAACATCCACATCACCCCGACAGATGCTACAACTGCACTCCAGTCTCGTCCCCCGCTCTCCCGTCTCTGGCCAGCCACCCGCTCTGGCAGGCGTGGGACCAGACGCTGGACCTGGCGCTGGCGCAGCTGCCGGGCATGTTGGGCCCCGAGCGCCGCCCCTACCAGCACTCGCCCTTCTTCCGAGAACAGCTCACGGCGTTCCAAGTGTGGCTCGACCTCGGTAAATGTATGAGAAGTATTGAAGTTGGTTAGGTTGCTGCTAACAAGGGTGTGGTGGTGGGTAAAAGGAACCCGGTATACAGACAAATTTAAACAAACAGGATACGATTCAAAAGCTTATATGCGTGCTAACCGAAATGCTTATGCTTCTCCTCTGCATGATATTATGTGTTGTGTCTAGCTGAAAGGCAGTCACAAAACTCTTCATTCTGAAAAACTTTGGATCTAGACTTGCTGGAATAGAATAGAACACGACTGAAAACATTAGTTGTTAAGTTGGTATTATAACAGTCCCTTCACACACAATTTCCTGACCGAACCTCATTAGATTTTTACAACTATCGAGTTATATCTAGCGCACCAATATTTTTTTCTTGTCATTGCACACACCTCGTATTTAAGTTTTTCATACCCTCGCTACTTGCTGCACAATTGAGTAATGTACCTCAGCGCTTCTCCCTCCATACTTAGCGATGTACTCATTAAAACAAGCGGCTTGCTGCTTTATATTCTTTAGAGCCCAAACACTAAACTACGTACGGTGGCCTGCGCCTAAAAGTATACAGGCGGAGTTTTTAAAATAGCTCCCTGATGATGAAGGGACCAGCTACATCTGTTATAAATCCGGGGACGTGTTGTGTGTGATGTGTGTAGCAGTGGTGTTTATGTGGATGTGCTTGAGCAGCATGTGAGCTTGAGATCGCTATTTTAAAAACTCCGCCTGTATACTTTTAGGCGCAGGCCACCGTACGTGTTTCAACACGTCCGCTGTCGCGCTCTCTCATATCCACATACACACCTACGAGTGGGAAGGAAATGTTTCAGCGACGTCGCCTCGCAGTTTTGTCTACTGACTCGACTGTATCAAATATATAGGACTTGTGAAATGTCTGTCTCTATCACACGCTAACCTCCCCTCTCCGCAGGTTCTCCGTCGCGGCCGCCGCCAGACCAGCTGCCCATGGTGCTGCAGGTGCTGCTGAGCACGCTGCACCGCGTGCGCGCGCTGCAGATACTGTGCCGCTTCCTCGCGCTCGGTGAGTGTACCAGCCCCGCCCCCGCCCGCCCAGCACCAGCTGCCCATGGTGCTGCAGGTGCTGCTGAGCACGCTGCACACTATAGTAACTAAAACTCTGGGTAAGGAAAACATCTGTCGCTAGAATACAAATGAAGACATGTGAGGACCCTATTCATTGCAGAAGGTTAGTGGTTAGTAACTTCCATGCTATAGAGGATTTATGTATTTAGTTATTTGTAATTGTGGATTTATTTTGGTTTGGTGTCTTTTCAATGCAGTGAAGGCAGTAAGGAATCCTACCGCATCCCTAAACAAAATTGCATACCCAAACCCACTCACTCATAAAGTTGTTGCTCATGATGTTTGTTATTCTGCTTGCAGGTCCGTGGGCGGTGCGCGCGGTGCTGGCGGTGGGCATCTTCCCGTACATGCTGAAGCTGCTGCAGGCGTCGGCGCCCGACCTGCGCGCCTCCATGGTCTACATCTGGGCCAAGATCATCGCCGTGGACCCGGTACGTACATGCATACAAAACAACAAAATAACTGCCATCTTGATTTATGAACGAATTATAGCATAATAGAGGATTCAGAGCGCATCTTCATTGCAAATACATCAAGAGCAAAATCCATGAAGTGGGTCCCGCGGTGTTGAATTTTTCCACCCGCGCCGCATCCACTCCTCCAAGTGGATCTAAAAAGTTACTTGGAAGCTCATTGGTCCTACACATAACAAATTTATTTTGGGATGTTTGATAAATGACACCGTAACCAGAGATAAGCAATATCCATTCTCTTCATTCCTTGTTAATGAACATGTATTGTATTTTTGTTTCAGAGTTGTCAAGTCGATCTAGTCAATGCCAAAGGGCACAAATACTTCTTGTCGGTTCTACAGGATCCCACTGTCGATGTAAGTGAAACTACTGTTATTTACATGTTGAATATAAACCATTATGGCCAAAGTCAGTGGCCCAGTTCTGGGCATGTATTATTTAGCGACTTTGTTGGTTTGTCGTCGACACGATAAGAAGAAGATTATGGCCAAGTCTTAGAGTGCTATTTACTTATAACGAAATACGAAGTGCGCAGAGCTGCCATGAATGCTTTGGTGTGTTGAAGGCAACAAGTGAAGAGTCGATATTTCGTATTTTGACAATAGTAGCCGCCCAGGTGGTGATGTGTTTGTGGTGGTGGTTGTGGTGACATGCATTATGCTTGCCCGTAAGAAACCATAATTTCACATAAAAACACTAATCCTAACTATCCTTATCCTTACTAATATTATAAATATGCGAAAGTAACTGTGTCTGTCTGTCTGTTACTCTTTCACGCCAAAACTACTGAACGGATTTGAATGAAATTTGGTATACATACGGTCTAGACCCTGGGAAAGAACATAGGCTACTTTTTATCCCGAAATTCCCACGGGAAAACTTTTTAAGGCGAAGCGAAGCGCGCGGGAACAGCTAGTAATAATATTAATAAATGCGAAAGTAACTGTGTTTGTCTGTCTGTCTGTTACTCTTTCACGCCAAAACTACTGAACGGAATTGAATGAAATTTGGTTTACATACGGTCTAGACCCTTGGAAAGAACATAGGCTACTTTTTATCCCGGAATTCCCACGGGAAAACTTTTTAAGGCGAAGCGAAGCGCGCGGGAACAGCTAGTTTATTATAAAATGTTTTCTTGTAGATGGAGCACCGCACGCTGGCGGCGTACGTGCTGTGCGGCATCGTGGACAACTACCCCGCGGGGCAGGAGGCCGCGCTGCAGGTACCATATGACTACAGTCATCACTGAGTCGTACACTACTTTACCTTAGTACCTACCATCACAAAACAATCGAAGGTGGTGCGAAAGTATCTCCCTCCGCACCCTTCTTTTACGTCTCTTACACCCAGTTGCAGAAACGTCCTTTAAGTTTTAAAAACATCATTAAACCTTAAAGTCCAATTAAGTCGTTGCAGAAAAGCATTTTAATGTGATGTTTCATGAGACTTTTAAATTTATCTAATGAAATGTCAAATTTACCCTAATGAAATGTTAATGTCGTTTTTTCTTCATTTTTGCGTTGCACAAAGCCACATTAGCCACTAAAGTGACTTTATTTTGACGTTTGGTCCCTTAAAATATACTTCAAATCTAATGACCCAAAAAGCATCCATTATAACCAATTTAAAATTTATTTTCTTATAATAATGTACAGTTCCCCAAAATTGATAATGCACATAGAAATCTTCGTCATTGTTCGGCAACGGTCGTATTCCAGAGCGTTAGAAAACTATTATGTATTTAGAGTGGTTAAGTGCATTTTCTTCATGAAATTTTAGTAGAATTATGTAATTGGTGCTAAAAGAGATAATTGATTTATCAGTAACGAAATTTGATTCGATAATTCATAATATTCCATAATATTAAAATTTACTTCGAAAATGTTACAGTAGGTACTTTTTAAGGGCCCGTACAGGGTGACGTGCCGCGCCAATTTTGGGTTTTCAATGCTCTTCACACAGCACAGGCAGTGACACGCACACATGTAAGTTTGCACAGTGGGTCGATAAACTTTTACTCGCCAACTTTATTGACAATTATGTTCAAGTACATTTTGGGTGATTTTAGGGTAAGGTATAATTCTTACTTACACTGGTAGGCACCAGGAAAGAGTAGAAATTAATAGGGGTGCCACTTTACTCTATACTCGGAACCCGATTAGCTTTCTCAAACAAATGTGGTATTTACTTGTAGAAAGGTAACTAAAAGTATTAAAGTGGAGATAATAAGTTTCGGGCATCCTCCAGCCAACTGAACCCCGACGACAAAGCAAAGTAAATACATAGTGTCGCAAAAGGGCTATACTAAGCCAAAAGGGGATGACTCAAGGGGTCATTCTGAACAACTTTTGTTCTACGAGATTTGCAAATTCGCGAAAAAAAATATTCGTTTTCCATGGTAAAAAGTCACATGTCCAACAAAGTTTCTATGAAAAAGGTTTTTTTTTGTTAATTTCCAAAACTCGTAGAGCAAAAGTTCAGAATGACCCCCTGTCTTACTCCTTTTTACCCGACTGCCGAAGGAGGAGGGTAATGTTTTTTGATTGTGTGTATGTATATATGTATGTTTGTCTGTTTCTTTGTTCCCTCCTGTAGCCTAAACGGCTTGATAGATTTTGATGTATGAGGTATTGTTAGAAGCGTATTGATGGCGCGATGGCTATAGGCTATGTGACGTTCCATTAAAATGTACATAGCGCCCTCTTGAGGACATAACGTGATGATCGAAAAAATAATAATTCAACTTTGCCGTGTAAGGTATCAAATGAAAGGACTTGATTTTCGCATTACAAAAATATGCATATTGAAGGTATTTAAATAACAACACCAAAATTATTGAAATAAAAAATGATCATGAACTACCTACCGACGTAAAATTTCATAAAATAAAAACAACTAAAAAGTTACAAATAAAAAAATACAATTATAAAAAACTAAAAACCTAACTGTACGCTAAAAACATGAAAACGAGTCCCAATGTTAATGGAAAGTATCGCAGGCGGGGACCAACTTGACCGCCACTCAAGGCCGTTTTCTAAGTAACATTCAGCTAAATGGTGAACCCTCTGCTGGTATAATTTGTTTATATACCGCTTTTTCAATACCTCTAAGTACATTTTTTGGCAGCATAATATTTTTACTTAATTTTAGGGTTTCGAACGAAAGAAAAAAAGCAACCGTTATAGGATCTCTTTGTTGTCCGTCTGTCTGACTGACTGTCTGTCACCGCCCTTTTTCTCAGAAACGGGTAAAGATATCAAGCTTATATTTCGCATAGATGGGGAGTACCCCTGTACAGGGCCCTGAGTGCGAGTTTTTTCACACTCAGGGCCCAGAGCGGTGTGATCCGGCTCGAAGGACCAATGTACAGGGCGGTATGCAATGTCACACTCTGTATAAGATTATTGTCAATTAGAGATGTCAGGATGTCAGGGTGTCAGAATGAATACATAACCGATACGTATAAAGGTCTATAATGTACTAAATCTTAAACTTATAATAGTCGTAAATGTAATAATCGTGTATTTACAAAGATGTCACGACTTCCTTAATTGGGGGCGCGCATGTACGCGCTGTCATCAAATAGTCTCATGTATGAGTGGCTCATACATACTGCCACCCAAGAGAACGAAAGCTACCTAGGTTAACTAATTAACTGAATCAAGGTTAAGTCTAGTCTTAAATATTTTACATGTCATCACGTTAGTCAATGTGCAGTAACAATAGTTTAGTGCAAGTTAGTTCTATTCCTAACTATAACTAATTACAAGATCTAATGCAAAATATCTTAATCAAATGTCACTGTATGGTCTATCATGAATGAGGACGTCGATTTATTTAGATTGTTCAAAGATTGATTTGAGTCACGACACTTCACTGGTGAGGCTACTTGTATATGACAGGGCACTACCTCATTAGCAACACTGCACTTGCACTCACTCGCTCCCGGCCTCCGCCGGGTCATCTCGATCGGAGGCTCCTCTCGCGTACGCGGCCGCTCCTTGCATCTTTGCCTTAATTTATACAGGGTGTACAGAAGTATCACCACTACTAGTTCTCATGAAATACTGTAGTTCACGATGTGGTGAGGTAGCTCATCATTAGTGAATACATCTGGAGTTTGTGACTTCAGTATGTCAATTTTCTGCTGTATTTCATTATATAGTTGGGTATGGTTTTCTGTGTTAACTGTATAGTGTGGCAACGTCGTGTTGATGATCTCATTCAGTGGGGATGATATAAAAGGTTTTAGTGTGTCAATCTTCATTTTCATAACACAGCCCTGACCTAGTGCAATGATTCTCGTGCATTGTAAGCGTTTCGTCGATACTCCAGCTGGGCATAAAATGCGAACGTAGCATTCCTGGCAGCATGTAAACAACCAAGAGTCGCGTGCGTGTAACTTGACCTATGTGTCTGTGCATTTCTTTGTCTCAGACCGACAGTAGGTATTTAATGTTATTTGGTATTTAAAATCAGATGCATGTCGCATAATGACTCATGTGTTTTGAGGCTGTACACGGGGTTTTCTAAGGGGCATAGCAATTTGTTGTCATTCTGCTTAATGCAGATTTAGATGTCGTTTTCTGTTATCGTTATAAAATAAATAATAATAAATGTATCGGTGTCAAAACGACGTCATCCTCAGTACATTCATACAGAGCCTCGAGTAAGACAAGCCTCAATGTGTCAAAAATGTCGAGAACTCTTCTAATGTCAATACTTGTTTCGGATGACGCTTCATGCTGCGCACGGCAGCTTCCCAAATTCCCTGCATGGTGAGATTATTGAGAATGTCAGGAACCGTGGGGGACTGCACACCTTGCACCAGTGGTCTCCGTCGGCGGCCGAGAATTAATGTCATGTTGCAAGTAGAACCTCTCCTAGGCTCCACAATGCTCTTGTCAAAAAATAATATGTAATTTGTCACTTGCACTGCAATTTGTGCTGTAACTGCAAGTGGAACCTCTCCTAGGCTCCACAATCTTCTTGTAAAGGATATGTCAATTTGTCACTTGCACTGCAATTTGTGCTGTAACTGCAAGTGGAACCTCTCCTAGGCTCCACAATCTTCTTGTAAAGGATATGTCAATTTTATTGAGAATGTCAGATGTGTCTAATGTAGAAATCATGTCAGTTTCATACGTCTGCGCCTGAACCGATTTTACGATACAATTATAATAATATGCAGTTTCTATTTCGGTTTGTGTCAAGTAGGCAGTTCTAGTAACATTGACCTTGCCCCGAGTAGCGGTAATGAAACGCGAAACCCAACACATGATTCGTACGCACCGGGTTATTGAACTGTGCTTCATCAGCATTTCTTCAATCAGCGGAGTTGTCATTTGAATTGCATAACCTTGATGTTTTTAGTGAAATAATCATGCGACTTGTCAGGGGATGTTTCTAATTTTACATGATTATCTTCTCCAGAGGTTGCTGATAGTGTCAATATGTTGTTGCAAATAGGCCTCTGTCTTTCTATGCGCAGAGACTTTTTTGAAATTGTCGCGAGTTTGCGTATTTGCTGTTATAATCGCCTTTTGACGACTAAGCAAATTCTCCATAATGTCAGGGAATGTAAGAATGGAAAGATCTTACTTGAATGGCGACAGCTGCTGGCGTTCACTCACAACCTGGCGAGCGGCTGGTCTGCGGTGTGAACTGCAGCGCGGACCTCTCAGGAACCGTGGGAGACTGCACACCTTACACCAGTGGTCTCCGTCGGCGGCCGAGAATTGCATCACAATTATGTCAGTTTGTCACAATGCACTGTAAACCGTGCTGTTTCCGAACCGCACCACGCAACCCGACACAAAAGATAAAAATGTCACTAAACCCGTTTGCCGTACGTTTCGCGGGGTCCAGCTCGATAGCTCGAAGGACCAATGTACAGAGCCCTGAGTGCGAGTTTTTTCACACTCAGGGCCCAGAGCGGTGTGATCCGGCTCGAAGGACCAATGTACAGGGCGGTATGCAATGTCACACTCTGTATAAGATTATTGTCAATTAGAGATGTCAGGATGTCAGGGTGTCAGAATGAATACATAACCGATACGTATAAAGGTCTATAATGTACTAAATCTTAAACTTATAATAGTCGTAAATGTAATAATCGTGTATTTACAAAGATGTCACGACTTCCTTAATTGGGGGCGCGCATGTACGCGCTGTCATCAAATAGTCTCATGTATGAGTGGCTCATACAACCCCAAAAAAAATATTATGGTACTCCCTGTCCCACACAAGTAAATTGAGGCTTATATTTTTTCCAGTTATTTTGATGTGTATCCTTTTTTTTCTTTGTTGTTTTGTATAAGTATGTGTTTCTTTTCTTTAAATCTGTATTTTTTTGTTGTTGCTGTCTATGTGTCGAAAAAATGTATCTTTATCTTCAAATCACGCCATCTATCGTTTGTTTTTTTTGTGGCTACTGTCTATAGAAGAAATTCCGTCATTGACAATTTTACGTTACGAATTTATTTTTATTTATTTTATTTTTATTTTTACATTTTCGTGGAGAATCAACAGCATTTTGTTAATAAATAATTATTACTTATGAACACATAACAACTTAATGCCATTAACAGAATGAACTTAGTAAACCCAGTAAACCTAACACATCCAGAGGAAAAACAAAATCTCTTTCTCTCTCTCTGAAAAACATACTTAATAGCCCAAACTCGATGCTTTTAGCTATTAACATCTTTGAAATAAAATTGAGCCACCACCGTGTTACTGCCCTCATCAGATCCTCACGAGACCATACCTCAACCAGCACCAAGAGACTGTATTTTTGATCCCTAACCTAATGTTTGTGCGTATTGTCATCACTTAGATCCATTCGCTATATTCCTGCTCCTCATCAGACCTTTACGAGACTGTAATATCACGAGAATATTGCACACTATCTAATTTAATTTAATGTATTGGATATACTGGAAGAATTATGCTTCCTCAATGAGCCGTTTTCCTTGACAGCTGTCAGTTGAGCTTTTGGGTATGCCGATAGATGGCGTGAAAACGCAGTGTACCAACTGTCAAAAATTACATAGAGAGCAAAGAGTACTAAACTCAGAATAAGAACTCACTAGTTGTGATTAAATGTCGGGTGGTAGCGCGAGCCATCCTTCCGAGGCTCAGACTGCATGTGGCTTGGGATAGTGCTAAGGCTAAGTATTCTGTGAATAGTTCTACCCGCGCCGTTTGAACGGGTGCTGCGTGCGAGAACTGATTTTCTATTTTTATTTATTGTATGATCCTAAATAAGATCCCAAAGAAATACTTACAAGACAAGATGAGAATGTGTGCCGTCGCAACTTGTAAAAATAAAGGACATCATAAATTTCCAAATGATGAAAGCCAGGCGCAACAATGGATTAAGCCGACTCGGATAAATGTGCGAAAAATTGATTGGAAACTGCGAAAAGAATCATGGTTGTGTTCGGATCATTTCATACCAAGTGATTTTCATTCACGTAAGTAAGTTAAATCATTCGCGGTAATGTAAATTAACCATTGTTACATAACATGATATATTATCATCATAGAGAAAATAATACTACAATACTACCTACCTACGTCACTTTCACATTTCGTTAGCCTCACAGAATAACATGTGATCTGAGTGTGTTCTGAGGGTTTGACAGTTGGAACAACCCTAGACAATGCCATCTATTTCTCCAAAAAGGAACTTTTTTTTTTTTTTAACAAACGCCTCATTTCAAATCAAATTATGTTGGTGTCATAAAAGTTGAAAAAGTGCAATGACAACCAATGTGCAGTGATTTTGTATCTGTACACGATAAGATCGCGAGCTGTCAGTGCTGCCTAAACCGACGTGACCCTTCTTTGGAGGCCAGCGGCCAACTGAGTCAAACGTCACTTGTGTTTATGATTTTATAACACAGAAAGCCGCCATAGATATTTGTATGAAGATTTGATGGAAAAAAATTGCTCAAGTTTGGGATTAATTTACACAAAATAAGTGTGTGTTTATTAAAAAACAAGGTATTAAGCGCCTAGTCCAAGCCTTTAACTTTATAATATGATAAAAATCATATGAAAATTCTTAATAATTACGACACAGTTGTTACAATACGGGAGTGTGATTGACTGGTTTTTCTTGATATTCTGAAATTAATTTACAGTTATCCATAATCATTTACTTAAATTCGAATGATTCAGCACCTAGCTAGACTCTTCAACTACCTGTGTGATTTTTTTCAAGGCTGTAGAGCATCATTTACTACATAATTCTATGACAATGCCAACCCTCGATTCCCTATTGCAGACCCTTAAGTGTCTTACTGAAGCTGATGTAAAGATGGATCAAAGAAGGTTTGAATAACACAAGGTTTATATTATAAGGAGAAATGGATTTCAAACACAGGTTTATATAAAAAAATTGAAATCTCAGTTCAAAAGTATTTACAGCACTGATTATTTCACATTAATAAAAATGTTTACATTAAAATCTCAGTTCAAAAGTATTTACAGCGCTGATCATTCACAATAATATTACAATTACAAACTTGGTCTTTTGGGTGTGGCTTTATTGGCAAAGTGAAGTCTATCAATGTGACGCATATTTTATTCTTAAATGTGCCTCATAATATGGCATCGTCAAAAATAATTAAAGTTGAAATTAAATTCACATTTGAAAAAAATAACAAGAACGATGTGTAATTGCAGCTCTTTATAATTCCACAAAAGTAATATTGATCTTGAACTTGAGACCCTTGACTGATCGGTGACAGCCACCGACCGCCAAAATTGTTTTCGATTATGTGTCACATGATATTGACTACTATTTCTTTCGAACAAGGATCAAAATGCAAGTGCTTTGTTTAAGGCACTGATTCGGGTGTTTCCGGGAATACGACAGTTTGCGAAGATTTGCATGCGCATTATTAAGATGGGAGAACTGTATGTATTTGAAACTATTTTAATCAGTGTAGTGTCTTAAACAGAATTGTAATCGTTATTATAGCAGAGGAAAACATTAATGTGCTTGAATTGGAACAAATACACAAGTATTCATTATTCATTCTTACCAAAATTTCGCAATCTATCTATGCAGTGTTATCTCTTTATAAATAAAAAACAGTATTTTAAAATTGTATTTTTAATGTTTAATATTACTACAATAGTAGGTTATTCATATTTATAACTATGATTGTTGAATAATAGTTATCTATTAAATTCTCTGCGGGTTGTTAATGCCTGCACCTCTGGCTCTCTGATGAAACCTGCCCAGCCTGCATCTGCATATCCACGAAGCGGCTTTCCTGTACTTCTTCAATACGTAAGGCAATGGTCTTCCAGAAAATCTGGTCGTTACAGCATCTAACCTACCAGTTAAAACAGTAACGAATAACGCGTTTTCTTCCGCAGTTTATTTCAGGTCACACCTGCATTTTTCACTTGTTTATCTTCCAGTATCGGCATAATTTTGCAGTTATGTAGTTAAGTAGGTAAAACAACATTGTAATTATAAAGAAAAACGATGCGGTGGTATTGTTTGTTGATCGTTATTTGTTGACATTTCATTTTGCGTTTTGTTATAGGTGAATCAAATCTCAGAATAATGTAGAATTTCTTTGATTATTGTAATTTTATGCCAAACTTTATGATTTTTGCATGATCAAAACGCATTCGTTCACTCACTTCTACTCAAAAGTTCATTCATTTCCTAATGAGCACAGAGTATAGTGCCACAATCTTATCTGTTCCGGTGGTCAAAATGTGCAACTAACGAGACGTCATTGTCAAACGTCATTTCATACTCTGTGCGTTATTTGAGTTGTCAATTTCTGCGAAGAGGCTGACGCTACGTTATTTAATTTGTTTTGTGATTTTCTGCGTGAAAATAATGCCAAAAGCGCTAAAATGTGATGCAAGAAAAGTAATACTAGATATATTGGCTTTTATGCAGGAAGAATAACGTATTCAGGCGCCTTTAATTCCGTTTGAAAAATTGGAAGAAGGAGTTGCAGCGGCTACAGGTTAGTGTTGCCAAATATGACGAATATTTTTACCCGTATACTCACATGTAATTTTATTAATATTTTCACCCCATCCCGTGCCCCAGCAGTGGGGACGGGATGGGTCATAATCAAAAGTAGGTATATAATATTTATCTTTCTTTGATTACAGGTGACATGTCACTTTAAATCTAAGGCAGTATACCAAGAAGAATTTCGCGCACCTGCAGCGATTTTAGACGAAATAATGATGATTAATGACATCGGAAGAAATTGCTTTTTGTTCTTTGTCTGAATTTCTTTTAATTTTATGCTCTTATTTCTTGTTACTTTAGAAAATGTAAAATAAAGTGTTCATGAATAAATAAATAATAATTAATAGTTTTTTTTTTAAGTCTGTCTATCTCGGTATTTTCACGACCCACAGATCTGATATTACTTATACCATTGTAATCTAGATTTAATCTCCTATATCAGAACATAATTAGAGCCTATTTTATTTCTGTTCGCCGTGTGCAAATTTTTCATACAACAAATGTCGTTTGATATAAAATATCCTCTTTCATTTACCCAATTTATCGACCCAATATTTTGATTTATCTATACCTACTTATGAATGTACCTAATTATAAAATAGGCAATAGCAGAAATGCATTGTCGTTTAAACCACAAATAGGCAAAATTTAATCGATGGCACCACTGGATTCGATCACAGCGATGCCGTCACCGGAACAGATAAGATTGTGGCACTATAGATATGCTGAACTTGTCATTACTTAAAGGAGCAATTTCTATGTCCAAAAAAGTTTTGTGCAACAGCTTTAAAATAATGGAATCATTAGTAGTAATGACATAATAGCTAATGTGACATTTTAAAGAGGCTTTCTGCAACTGAGTGTTATACTTTCAACTACTCCATTCTATCTTCTCTCCCTTTAACTTTCTTATATTGTAATTAAATAATCATGTCCTATCGACTTTGACGACCAATCTTATTGAGAAAGTCATTGATCATGTCACGAGTATTTTAACCCACATTTCAGTTTGAGGTGCGGACGTTTACCCCTGAGCTCCCACCTTTCTCAGTTGGACATAACATAAAACCACATTCCCCCGCAGGGCGGCATGATCTCGATCTGCTTGGAGCAGCTGAGCGCGGCGTCGGCCCCGTCCCCCTCGCCCTCCCCCTCCCCCGCCGCCCCCGCGGCCCCCGCGCGGCTGCTGCGCTGGCTGTGCGCGGCGCTGGCGCGGCTGTGGCAGCGCTACGACGACGCGCGCTGGGCTGGTGTCAGGGACAATGCGCATGAGAAGCTGGCGCCGCTGCTTACGCATCCGGATCCTGATGTGAGTGCGAATTGAAAGTAAAATTGGATTGGACATACTGTTCCAAAAGGAATTCCTCATCTATAACATAAATTATACTGATCGCTGCACCATCTTTAATTTTATGTTGATTGTATAACTAGTTGTTCCCGCGAACTTCGCTTCGCCTTAAAAGTTTTCCCGTGGGAATTCCGCGTTAAACTGAAGGACATTCATACAAACTTTCATCCCCTTTTTTACCTAAGGAACCTACATACCAAGTTTCATTATTGTAGCTTGAGACATTTGGACAATCAGTCACTTCGTACGCTATATACAGTCGTACAGCTGTATACAGACATTCTCTCTCTCTCAGCCTTCTGTAGTCCACTGTTGGACATAGGCCTCTCCTAACGATCGCCACCCCAAACGGTCACCCGCCATCTGCATCCAGCGGCTTCCCGCTACCTTCCGCAGATCATCAGACCAACGGGTTGGGGGGCGACCGACACGCCGTTTGCCGACACGGGGTCATACAGACATTAACCTCTATTTTCCCCCTCCTTAGGTGCGTTGCGTGTGCATCTTCGCGCTGGGTGCGTCGTGTCCGCGCGCGCGCACCGAGCACGCCGGCGCGCTGCAGCAGCAGGCGGCGGCGGCGCTGCTGCAGCGCGCCTGCGACGACGCCGCGCCGCCCGCCCGCCAGGCCATCCTGCACGGTAACTATACTATACCTGTAGCAGTGTGCAGCAGAATGAACAGAGCCAATGGTACATAGTCAAAGTGAAATGCTTTTATTCGTCGTATAAATATAATTTTTTCTGATGAACTTAATTTCTTTACAAACTACTTGGAAAAGAGCGAAGGCAAAAAGCTCCAGAGCCGTCTTTTCAAAATAGAGCTAATAGAATTTATAGTTGTGTATGGCTGACCTACAAAACGCGCATAACGATGAAGATCAAGACGGGCAGCAGTGTTACGCCTTATCTTGTGAGTTTTGCACCTGGTTTAACTCGTATACTGGTAATGAAGTCGTTTACAACTTGCATCTCATATTATGCAGCATCTACTAAAACACAATTCTACACTATGACCCCTAATGACGTCGATGAATCTAACCCCCCCTTCTCCCCCCCAGCCCTACAGTGGATGGTGCTGAGCTACGAGCAGTACCTGGTGTCGGTGGCGACGGCGGAGCGCGCGCGGCGCGGGGCGCGCGTGGACCCCGGCCAGGACGCGCTGCGGGCGCGCCCCGCGCCGCCGCTGCCCACCATCGGTATGTACCACCATCATCGCTGACTCGAGAGGAGCACTGTAGCTTTACGACAACCTTGACGGCTAAAAGGATTGAGTCAATTATGACGAGCTACAACTTATTACAGCTAGTCATGAATGTGTACGACCTTGAGGACGCTGCTATACAGGAAGAATTGTTCAACTTTCATATCAAAAGATTTTTTTTTTTTTACACGCACTCACGCCTTGTACTAATGTACTCCCTTGCGGGGTAGGCAGAGGTGCATTGCTGCACCCACTTTTCGCCAGAGTGTTATGTTAGTCCCAATGTAATAGGGGGCGGGCCTATTGCCATTTTACGGGCACATCCAAGACCCGAGATCAAATATCTGTGTTTAAACAAATATCTGCCCCAGCCGGGAATCGAACCCGGGACCATCGGCTCAGTAGTCAGGTCACTAACCACTACGCCATTCGGTCGTCGTCATATCAAAAGATAACACTTTGAAACTCTGTTACACAGAGCTCTTATTTCAATTTAAATCAATGTATAAATGAATAAATGCTTCTACCTACTTTAACATTATACTTGTCTTCCCAGGTCGCAACTCCGTGTACACGCGGCTGTGGGCCATGCTGACGACGCTGGCGCGCGACCCGCACCCGCAGGTGGCCGCCATGGCCGACGACATCGTGGCCTACATCACCAACCAGGTATCTGTACCCACCGACACAGAGTACGATTTTGCTAAGACTTTATCATTATCAGTTATTTACTTAGATTTACATACATTTGAAAAATATATTTTATTTTTCAAATGTATGTAAATCTATCGTTTGGTTATGGCTTTTTAACGGATTTGTCCTTCAATAAATGTAATACATCGATTAAATACGGTATGTAACAATTAGTTAGGATCCACTTCCGTTTTCAGGACTTTATAGTTTTACTGTACATGGTACATGGATGCCGGAGTTGATAACAAGAAGCCTCAGATGAAGAGTAAAAAATGCAAATGATGCTAGAAATAGTATTTCTAATAATAAATAATAAATGCATTCTACGTTCTGCGCATTTGCCAAGTCTACAACTGTGACGTTATGTAACCCAATTTCCCCATCTGCAGCTGGACACAGTTGGTCGCGACTTCGAGATGGTGCGCAGCAGCGGCGGCGGGAGCTCCTCGCTGCCGCCCTCGCCCAACACGCACGCCGGCGCGCTGGGTGAGTCACCTGACGAGTTCATTGTGGCATGACACGCTGTGCGCTATTCACTGTCATAATACTGAGACAGATGGTATTGATGCGTGTGCATAACTAACTTTATACCAATAAAGATACCAATAAAGATAACTTTCATTAAAGCCGAGCGTTCACTGCGAGCTAAACTGAGATAGTTCACATAGTTTTGATAGTTTTTCATACATAGTGCATGCGGTCGACGCACATGTATGAAAAACTGTCTCAACTATGCGAACTAATGGGTCGATTGTATTTCAGTATTTCAGATTACACCAACCGAGTAGAGTGGCAAGACAGTATCCTCGGCTGATCCTCGACCAATGAGCGGCTTTCTATTGACCGAATGCGCGGCCGAGGATACTGTCTCGCCACTCTACTCGTTAGGTGTAATCGACCCATAACTTAGTTTAACTCGCAGTGGACGCTCGGCTTAAGTATTGCTGAGACAGATGGTATTGATCAGACTTTTCCCTCGTGCTGTGTATATTAATTGTTATCTGTACCATACATACATTTGTAATCCCTAAATATTGTTGAGTGTCTTATGGGAATTTGGCACTAATATCCATTACTATACAGGGTGTTAACTTGATTGCGTTGGAGCGGGAAATGGTAGATACAGCTGATGATACTGAACACGATAAGACATTAAAAAAACGTATTTTATTTGCTTTAAGCTGACCAACATAAAACAGTTTTGTTTAGTACATTTTAAAATTTCATAGTCACCCTATTCATGTTTAGGTACGTTTGACAGAATGACCATGAACTTGAAGGCCAAGGTCAAGGCCAAACAATTCAAAGCCAAGGTCAATAAAAAGTATGCGTGCATCAATCAGCACCACACTCGTGGAGCCACAAGGTACCTACCGATATTTTGGCTACTCAAAGTACCCAATCCATTGTAGACATTTCATTTTACTCCATAAGTATTGTACACATACTTTATTGATACACAATTATCTTTTATGAATACAGAACATTTTCATTTTATGCTTCATAACATAGGTCACACGTATTCACAGCACAGCAAAACATAAAACGAGATGAGGAACAAGGCTTGGTAATCAAAACATAGAATTGTAGGTACTTTTTCCCTTTTAGGTAATAATTATTGTAAAAAATGATTGTAAACATTAAACAGCAATGACTGACTGACAGACTAGATCCACAGAGAAGGTAATGACTATCATAAATACTCAATGGTTAAGATACGCGAGATTGTTATTATTCTACTGGTATTCAAAGTGAGGCCATACTTATTATGAGGATTTCCGTACTATTCGTCATTAAAGACGGCTCAATCGCAAGTACACAACACAATTCGAGATGAGCGAGTGTAAGTAAACCAATTCGTCATTGAAGTAGACCCTGTTATAATCCTGTTATGCATTGTGGTCTTTTATCTTTAGCTGCGTACAGACCGGCCAAACGAACGCCAACGAACGGGTTTTGTTGACCTTCGTTGCTCAATCTGCCCCTGTATTATGTATGATAAATGTCCATCGGTGGGCGTTCGTTGGGCCGGTCTGTACGCATCTTTAGGTAATAAAAGGAAAATAAAACGTGGTGAGTATCAAGGGTGAATACTAAAAACGCTTACCTTATTTTGAGTAAAAAGGTTTAATTATTGTTCGGCGCTCCTAGAAAGTCATAAATTATATTCTATACGATCTATAAAACTTTATGCACATCAGCTGTTTAATTGTTGATTAGTATGTCATTAATCACCATGAATAATTTCAATTTTATTTAATAATTGTTATTACCTACTGTGTAATTAATTACAATCATAGTTACATAAAATAAATTATGAAAAGTGAAGTTGATAACAAATTTACAGTGTGTGTTCTTTTGCAATCGAATGACTCATTGGTTATGTGTTTGTGTAGGGTGACCATGTTTTTGATTAAGGTAAAACTTTCCACTTTACTTTAGACTTTAAACATAAATATTCGTGATTCTGATGTTTTTTTTCTTAGAAACGTGCTTGGTTAGACTAATACTAACCCCCATTTCCCGCTCAAACGCATTCTACTTAACACCCTGTATGTTCACACAAGTAGTCGAAGTAATATTTTAACTATTGCACTATCTTTCCCTTCCAATATTACAAACCTGAAATGATGAGAAACAACCCTATTTCTTTTGAGCCTACACCTCTCACATAACAATACACATGTTAACCCCACACATGCAAGTCTAACCCCCTCCCCACTGACCGCACCCTCCCCCGCAGGGCACCGGCGCGGGCGCAGCATGCTGCACAACGCCATCGCGGAGGACCCCTCGCCGCACCGCGAGCGCCCCGACTCCACCTCCTCCAGTGAGTGTACTGTCCCCCCCGCCCCCCCTCCCCCAACACTCATGTATTATCAGAATCAGATCCTGGTTTTCAAAAAAAAAATGCTAGTAGGTACCGTACGGCGAAGTGACAGCGGGCGCTGGCGATGTTACACAGAGCTAGGCTTGAAAATAAAAAACAGCGATGCGACGTCCAATCGTAAGAGTTTATTTTACACTTACAGGTGTTCCGTAGCCGTGTCTGAAGTTATAGCCCCGCAGATGATATGGTTCCAAAGTTTTAATGAGAATTAAGTGTTGTTACGTTTAGCACTTCCATAATTTTATTATATTGTAATGTTTTTTTTTCTTGCAGCGGAAACAATAAAGAAGCCCATAGTGACGTTCGACTACATCGAGCGCGCGGCCGCCGCCTTCGCGTGGGAAGAGAGCGAGTTTGAGGTAATGCACTACTTGCAGACACCACTCATAATATCATACCATTAGTAGGTCATCATAACAAGTGTCACTCGAAAAATAAAAAAAAATATTTCTATCTTCTCTTGAAAAATAAAATAAATAAATTATTTTCTCCTAAAACAGCCTTAGATTAATCATCGTAAACGTAATGTTAAGATATTCACTACACGTTCCCCTAGCGTATACACTGTTGAGACTGCATATATCATTATTTTGACGTTTTCACACGTCACTGACAAAACTGATGATTCTAACTGCAAAGGCCTGTCGACTCTATTTCCGCCCTCCGTATTATAATGTCGTATGTTATTAATCTAATAATTATTTATATCCAGGGCGTTGGGTCCGGGGCGCGGCGGCGGCGCGACCTGGAGTCCCGCGCGCACCAGCAGCGCGTGTGGCGCTACGGACGCAACGCCGAGCTGCGCAAGCAGGCCCGGGGTGAGTCCATGTGTCACACTGTCGCATGTGCAGGGAGCGGGGTGGGGGGCGCGGCGGCACCAGCAGCGCGTGTGGCGCTACGGACGCAACGGGGTGAGTCCATGTGTCACACTGTCGCATGTCCAGTGAGTCTATGCCTCTTAGATCCTATCAATGAGACCGGAAACTATGCAGGGGAGGTCTTAAGCGTACATTCGGCTTCACTGTTTCAGTTCTATACTGTGGTTTAAACCATTTCGCTACAACCGGGTCGTATGAAAAGACTTTAGTTGAAAGCATATTCTTGCTTGTATTTACGGTATACACTGCAAAGCAGCTAGCAAAATAATTTATTCGCAGTTTGTATAACCCAAACCACACAAGCTAGTCAACTATATCGTTTCCTGTAACAAGCAGTGTTTAAGTTTATATTGATTTTTGTTTAACCTTGTGTATGTTTTCCCTTCAGCGCTGGAGACGGCGCGCATCACCCGCCTGGAGTCGCAGGTGTTCCACTCGCGCTGCCCGCTGCCGCCCGCCGCCGTGCTGTTCCACCCCTACGAGCAGCACGTGGCCGTCGCCTCCAGGGACAACTTCGGGTAACTACCTGTCTCACTCACACACGCGGCTGCAGCGCAGGTGTTCCACTCGCGAGAGAGAGCGAGATGGCGAGCGTGTTGCAAGCGGTATTATGTACGGGTCTGCTAGCTCTCAATGTCCTCGCTTTCTCCTCAATAAACTTTGATATAATATATAGTAGACTACAAAGAGAGCGAGCACGCAAGAAACTAGCAGTGTCATTAACTAAACACGGCGAGCAGAGAATAATACACAGTCCGCTCCGCTTGTTTTGTTGCGTGTGTAAAGTAGAACTTATTTAAAATTATTATAAATGTTAAAGTTCTTCGTTCTTTCTTTTAGTTCACCGTGAATTTAGTATAATCTGTGTATAATTATCCTCAGCATCTGGGACTGGGGCACGGGCGCGCGGCTGGCGGCGGGCGCGTGGCGGCGCGGCTGCGGGCGCATCACGGCGCTGGCGTGGCTCAACGCGCACGACCGCGCGCTGCTCGTGGCCGCCTCGCACAGCGGCGCGCTCACAGTCTACAGGTACTAGCTGAGCACTGGCTCAACGCGCACGAAAGGAGCATCCACGATCAACTATGCCTTATATGCGTCTGGCGTCTGGCACGCCCTGGCAACCAGTGACTGACGCTAATTTGACAAATACCTTTTTTTGCTACAGTGGCAAAGCCTATTCTAATGTCTGTCACTGACATGGGGACTGCAGAAATTAAGTTGCAGAACTAAACATGCCATTGCATTGCACACTTCTCTGCAGCAACCGCAGTACTGACGTTACGAGCGGTTTCAGCCGCATTAATTCCACCTGTCTGATCTAAATGATGTAACATGTTGTTTCTGTGTCTGTAGGCCGTCGGGCAGCAGCGCGGAGCCGCGGCTGGTGTCGGCGTGGCGCGCGCTGGAGCCCTGGCCCGCCGCCGAGCCGCGCCCGCCGCCCGCGCAGCCGCTCTACAGTACGTACCACCACACAAACATACGTATTCATATACGTAATCATACGTAAACATACCTATATTTATGCTATAATTATGTATCTTCCAAGGAGTACCAAAATACTCTGTTTGTCTGTCTAAGGTTGTTGGTCCAAAACCTAGCCTGTTTTATTTACTAAGTACTAATGTGGTTTCAATGGATTTTAGAACACCGTCGCTGCGCCAAGAGAGGAAATCCCACGATGTGATCGTCAAAGAGCCGTGAACTTCTGTTCTCCTTACTAAATGTTGTTGACATTGCAGGCACGATGGGCAGCCCGTACCCCGCGCCGCCGACGGCCACGCTGCTGGCGCACTGCCCGCGCCGCGCCTCGCTCGCGTGCGCCGGACACGCGCCCGACGTGGCGCTGTGGGACCTGGCGCGCGCCCTGAGGCACGCCTCCATACCCACAGGTACATACTGCACACTGTGATCTACCATGGTTCATCGAGAAAACTGCAATTTCTACTAGGTTCTAACGAATAATTGGTGACAGTGACGCCAAGCACGTTTTGCTCGCTCTGAAGGCGCTGCGATGTGAGTGAGCGCGATGCCAAACTTTTGTCACGTCTTGACGTGCGTGCCTATGACCCTATGCTAGCCCTAAGAATCTGTCGATCATACGTCATAGTACTTATGCTATATTTGACAAAGTATAACCGTAATAATACTCTCCCAACAGAAAGCCAAGAAGCAGTCTCTGCCCTGTCCCAGTACGAGGACACGCTGTACTGCGGGTTCGCGGACGGCGTGGTGCGCTGCTGGGACGTGCGCGCCCCCCCGCGCGCCGCGCCCGCCCCCGCGCCCGCCCGCGCCGCCGCCGTGCTACTGGCGCAGCGCCGCGGCCACACGCTCGTCACCGCCTGGTAAGTACACTTTAAAAAAGTACATTTTAAGGAGTGGACGAAAGTATACACCCGAAGTGTTGTTTATCTTTATCAACTGTACTTTTTATTCGTTTGCCGCATCCTGGTCAGGTAGCGAATGATGCCATTCAGATTGGCTAATCCGTCCTTTATGATGATAAACATTGGACGGCGTGGGTGTTCAGTTATCAAGTAGTTTTTATGTATTTACATAGATGTCACTATGCCGGAATCTGTATCTCGGTATTAAGAGTTCTTACGTATTAATATCCTTTCTTCTTATAGAAATAAACATTGCTTCTACTACCAGCGATCCGAACATAAGGCTACCAAGCCTTTTCATGGTCCTTCGAGTCGGATCCAGGTGGATGTGATCACTGACCACACCACCCTAGTAGTAGCCACTTTTTGATCAGGCTCTAGAAATCAGAGACGTATGGTCTCTGAAGGCGTCAACCGGGCGATCCGAGGATCGTTTCGGTAGGGATGGCTGCATCAGCAGTCGAGCTCCGGTGTGCCCAGTGATGGGTGCTAGCAGTGGCGCCGCGAGCTGCGCCACCGCCCTATCACTTAGCGGCACCAGGACAAGACATCAAGGTGCGCTTCGGGTCAACTTAACCGGAGTCAGCAGCCCCAGCAGCAGCGGTCCAGTGCACCCGGTGACAGGATGCCAGCGGTGACATCCACGAGCGGGGCGTCGTCGTGCCTATCGCCTGCCACTTCAGCGGTGCCAGTGACAACAGCAACAGCGAAGACAGAAGATCCCATCAAAATTTTATTGTAAATTAGCACTTATCAAAATTATATTGTAAAAATTTATGTAAATAACTGTATATACCAGCCACATCTTATAGCACACAGGATGCATGTAGGTCCTTATCAGCTTGTTGTCAAGTCCATGCATCTTGTGGAGTTACCCCCTTGACCTCATGGTGAGGGTGGTAATGAAGAACGTACGTTCTTGGTGGGCGGTATGTTCAGTTATCAAGTACATAGTTTTTATGTATTTACATAGATGTCACTATGCCGGAATCTGTATCTCGGTATTAAGAGTTCTTACGTATTAATAACCTTTCTTCTTATACAAATAAACATTGCTTCTACTACCAGCGATCCGAACATAAGGCTACCAAGCCTTTTCAGTGCGCTTACATATGTTTTCCACCGACGTCCGACACGCTAAGAAAATGTATATTTTAAAACAAGACAATGCGTCATGTTTGTGCCTCGAAAACGTCTCCCAACCTTCGCAGTTTTGAAAACGGGCCTAAAATCTGTGTCGTACTACGAAAGGTGCTACTTATTAGCTTCTATAATAGCGCTGTGTATAGTTGTTTATAAGTAGCATAGAGAAAAGAACACTACGTTTTAAGAGATGGGAGTACAAGGGAAAAAAAAAAGATTAAAATACTTGTATTATTTTTTTTTATTCACGCGTACTACCAGAGGGTACCAACAAAACAAAAATTATGACGTACAAAACTGCCAACATAGCCCCGCTGAAATAGTGATGTGCTTCTTATGGATATTTTTATCGATAACTAGTAAAAAAAAAAAGTGCGAGTGTATGTATTACTTTAATTTCAGTTTTACACAATAGGATTTCAGTGTTACACAATGACACCAACGTTAAGTCTCGGTTCAACGTTATGTTATGTTCCTATTTGAACACAAAAATATAATCCATAAAATAAACTCGAGATTTTCCGTTGACGTAAGTGCTATGATATAATGTTGAAATAAAATAAAAGTGGAAAAATATAATTATATTTATTTATTATAAAATAAAGTGTCTGCAGTAAGTCCCACACATGGAATTGTTTTTTTTTTCAATTGTGTTCTTAAAATGTTGTGGTAGAAAATGATTGCCACAAATTCGTTTAAGTTGATGTAGCTTTTCAATAGGCACATAAACCACATCCTCCTTACCGGTCATCTTAACCCACTGTTTACATCTGCAAACAACATTTTTACAATTATTATTAAACAATTGACAACATTTCAAAATTTTATACAGTTTAAATTCGAAAACCATTTAGAGATATGGCTCTAATATTCACAAAAAAAAATGTTTCCGATTTTTCTATTGATTTATTTCAGAGAAAAACATAAGAATCTAAATTATCATTCGTGACATCACGATGTGGCATAATAATTAAACGCGCTTTTACTTCTAAAACATGAACAAAAAAAAACATGTTATGTCACTTTGACAATGACAAACATCACTCAAATGTCTGTCACTTTTATGTGTCCTTGTCAATGACGAAAGTTCGTGATTGGTCCTTGCCACAAAATAAAGTTGAAGTTGAAGTTGATTGGTCCTTGTTCATGTCAAGTTAATGTCATCCAACTTTTTTTTTAGGTTAGGCAGGCAACGAAAATATTTTTATCCAAAGCCTCGACGTGACGTCACTCATACTATAAATATTTTGAACTTTGAAATTAAAAAAATATATTAAAACATAGTAATATTAAGAAATAAAAAAATACGGGTCATTTAAATTTGTGATATCTCGTCGAAAATAAAATAAAATCAGTGACCATTTTATTTGAAATGTTGTCAATTAAATATTATTTAAGTAGGTATAATAAAAGTCACTGGTAATTTTTGTATGGAGATCCGAATTTGATTTTCGCTAATTTCCAAAACTAGTAGACAAAAGTTGTTCTGATTGATGAGCTGTGCGTACTAATGATAAATAAAAATATCGATATCGATAAAAAAAACATTCATGCACTATTGTTGGTTGTGCTGACCCTCCAGTTATTTTATTAGACTTTAACTTTTTTATACATATAAATAATCTAAATCCTATGCTTTAGCCTTTAATTGTAGCTTACCTTTCCTCATCCAGTGGAAATTTGGCTATGAAAATTATCTTTTGGCCATCTATACGACCGGCTAGCGGCTCTTAAACCACATATTTCACAAGTTTTATAAAACATAATTTTCATCAATAATATCAAGCAACACTAATAGTTAGGTACCTCCACACAAACACTGCACTTATCCACAGTAATAATAATATATAAATAACTGTTACATCTTAATTTATTTATGATTTAAAATTATTTTTCAAACTAAACGATTGACTGACTGACACTGACAGATGACAAAAGCCAAAGATGTCTATGATAGCGTAAAAAGTACTCTGTGAGCGGTGGTCGCCATTATTTTTCGTACGCGTTCCATACTTATTTTTTCCCAGACTGTCTTTCGCCAGACTGATAAGTAGTGTCAGTGGTAACGGCTACAAGACTTAGGGCCAGTTTTTTGATCCCTAGTTAACTCAACCATTGGTCAAAAATGGCAACCATTAGTTAAAAACCACTCAAATTTGTATGCAGCTGTCATGCTTGACAAGTGACTTGACTAATGGTTAAAGTTGACCACGGATCAAAAAACTGGCCCTAACCCCTCTCTCTCCCCCGCAGTGTCGACGGGCAGGTGACGCTGCTGGACGTGCGGCGCGCGGACACCCCCCTGCACTCGCTGCTGGCCCCCGCGCCGCTCGCCGCCGCCGCCGTGCACCCGCGCGCCTCGCTGCTCGCCTGGTAACTACACACACACACACACACACACACACACACACACACACACACACACACACACACACACACACACACACACCCCGCCCCGCCCCCCTCGCCGCCGCCGCCGTGCTCTTTGCTGGATCTATATTTCGACTTTGTAAGCTTGCGCGTATCTAGAATAGATGTCACCACAACTTAATAATCTGAAAGTATACAGCTATAAGTATATAGCTATATGTAACCCTACACATGATGTAATTCGCAGCGGATCAGTGAACCAGAGCATCAGCCTGTTCGACCTGTCGGGCGCGGCGCTGCACACCATCAAGTTCCACGAGGGGTTCATGGGCGCGCGCATCGGGCCCGTCTCCTGCCTGTCCTTCCACCCGCTCAGGTGACAACAGCCTTCCTCATCCAAACACTACCAGCTACCTAGTAGTCGGTCTGCAGACCGGTGGGCAATCCATAGGTTTGCCTGTTCGTGGTCTCTACTAGACCATAGCCCTATACTATAATACAAACAACGGTGAATTTTAAATGCAGTCAAGTTTACACTTTACGAACGTGCTATATGCATAAAAGCTTTTGATTAAATCCTGAATTTTGAAAATAAATGGCAGATTCTTATAAATAAACAACACGCCATCTAAAAACCAATGATCGCTACACGTAATTATGTGAAATTTAAGAAGCTAACTCCTTGTTCCAACTCGCAGGGTGGCGATGGGCGTGGGCTCGAAGGACTCGACGGTGTCGGTGTACGTGTCGGAGCCGCGCCGGTGACCCTCGCTCTACAGCCTGGCTCTGCCGCTACCCTTCCACCAGCAGACAGGTACTGACACCAATATTGGCACAGGTAAAATTATGTATCTTGAACAAAGTCAAGCGCTGATTTCTGAACAATGCGCAGAAGTCGCTGGAGATGCCCTCGCAATTTTACCTGATACTAATGCTCTCCTGCGAGAGTTGATCATTGTGTGTGCAGAAGTACACAGTTCTTTGCGCATAAGTGTGCAGTAACACACTCAGACAGAAGTTCGCCACCCATATCACAGTTGGAGTAGTGGCTGCAGTTATGCACGCAGGACCAACATGAGATGTTATTTACCGGAACAATTGTATTTCAGGCTAAGACAGGAAGCTGAGCTTCACCAGCGGCGCGCCTCGGCGGGCATCATCATAGCGAGTACATACATACTTAGTATATTATATACATTACTACTTATATATACGCATTACGCAGCGGCTAGCATAGCTCACACGCAATCGTTACCGAATTATATCGAAATGAACGACAATGTTTTATTCTATCGGTGTCCACAATCGAATACGTTCAACTCGAAATGTTTTCTTGACTTCAATAAATATTGGTTCTGATTTGGTTCAAAGCACTATTAGTCCTGTAGAAATGCATTATATTTAATACAGATGACGTTTTATATTTTTTTAAAACCTTGTTATCCTCCATAAAATGTTGATCACTTGTTCTGATTGTGGGCAGCGACGCAACTTAGCTAATAAGAACATTTGGTGCTACATTATACCGATATATTTATTGTAATGATGGGCGTGTATGAAATAAGGTAATATAAGCTTGCGCGGGATCGCTCTGTGGCTAGACACGTATCGTCATTTTAACTATTCAATTCTTTGTAAATTAACCATACAATGCTTTAATTACCTCCTTAAAAGCCCTGTGGTTGACACACGATTATAATATCCGTGTATAATTTTGTAAATAAATATTATGGCACTAAATTGCAATATTAATTTATGAAATAGCTAAGTTTTAGAGTAAGTTTGGTGTAACACAAAGATTGACGCTCTCTGTGAGACGCTAAGATGGAGCAATGGAGTCATAAGTTACTATTTTATTTTACTATGTAGCTGTGGGGCCGTCCGGACGGGGGCGTGTGCCACGGGGGCGGGGGCGCGGGGGCCGGCTTGTGTTCATCTTCTGTAGTTGTAACTGTAGCGGCCGTGGTCACAAGTGCTACACACAATAATGTTTCTTCACACACTTTCTAAGTTTGGGCTTTATAGTGTAAGTTACTTCTTATATTCATATTTTTTGTGTAAACAAGGTATATCCAGGTTTGTAATTAGTGATTTAACATAAAGTTCCTAATAACTTAATTGAATAGATGCCATTTTTTTACTATTTTTAGGGTGATTTTTCATTATGTTATTAATTGCTGAAGATAAATTGTGTTCTTTATATTATATTTGTTAGTCAGTACATACATAAATAGATTTATTATTTGCATGAATGTGCTTATTGTAATTTATGATGATTGATGTTTTCCTATATTGAATTGATTGTATGGATTGGATATTAATTAATGGCAAAGAATGTTTCATGGGTAATTGAAAGCATTATTGGTTGATGATAAACTGATAATAATTATTGCAAACAAAGGATTGTGAAACCAATAAGACATATAAGTTGAGTTTACATTACTTTTATTGTAAAATTTGTGGCCATAACACACTATTTTAATCATTATAATAAGGGTGTACTTTTAAGAAATAATTAGCAAAAAAGAAAGTTGAACAAAATTTAATTTAACAATAAAATTGTTGGGACTTGTATTGTACCGTTGCATTTGTGTATCAGGTGATTTGCTTTTACAAATTGTGTAATTTAATGTACATTTTACATAATAATTGTTGTTGTTACAATAAAACATCAAATTAATTTATTGTTTTATTTAGTACCTACTTTAGATAGTTTGAAACATTAAATTTTACTTGAGTTGTGTTAAAAAAACATTTTTATTTAAATTGTAGTTTTAAACTGAAAGTGCAAGTGGTAGATAAGTAATTTTACGAATATAACAAATAAATTTTCAGCTTATCTACCTATAAAGTAATTAAAACGGAAATGGATCCTAAAAAGATATTTTATTTTAAAATAATTTGAAAAAAGTAGAAAATAAGCAAACACTGTCCATATTTTCTTCCTACTCCCACATTATGTAAATAGGGACCTACATCTCGAGAGGCGTTGGTCACCCAACTCATGTAAAGTTTACATACATGGGCTTAGTACATTATTACTTGTGTAAACTGTGCAATTAGAGACATTTATAATAATCAGGGTTCAATAAAATGACATTTATTTTAAATTCAAAGCTTTTATCAGAAAAATCAATGTGAGATAAAATTCTTAGTAACCATTCTACTTATAATAACATCTAACAAATCCTCATCAGATTTTTCACCCAAACTTTTCAGTTTATACACAGTTTTCAACTCCTTCATGTCTGTAAATGTCCTCAGTTGTTCTATGGGCACCATTTCACCTTTGATCTGTGGAAGTATTGCCTCGCTGCGGTCCTCTGAGTGGACGATGAATCCCACGAGCAGTTCCCCGCTCGTGCCGAGACCGAACTTGCTGAGGCTCTGGCTGATGTTCTTGCTGAGGGACAGGTTGAACAGCAGCTCGGCGGCGGGCGAGCGGGTCACGAGCGCCCCGCGCCGCGCCGCCAGCGCCGCCCGCCCCGCCGCCGTCGCCACCTGCAGCGGCGCCAACACCAGCCGCGGGTTGATCGCCGCGCAGTCCCACGCACCCGACACTATGTTGCTCCTGATCTCTTCCACGTTCTCAACATCTTTGAATAAGTACAGCTTGAGATGAGAACCTGTCTCGGGATCCAGCGGACAGATGTACGGTTCTATTGCCATTGTAAAATATATTTTTAAGGAGAGTTAAACATAGGTAATAACGTAAATATTGAAAATACTAAAATAACTAGGTAACAATAACAAACATGTGTTTTTGACACATTAATGACAGTTGTAGGCTTTCTGTGGACATGTCAAATTGGGTGCGTTTCAAATTCATGTCAAGGCGCCTGTTTTTATCCGATCTATCCGAAGTTTTTGCTGGTTCTTGTCATCGCGGATTATGTTGCGCGGGCGCAGCACTAAAATGACAGCAGGACGGCAATAGGAGTTTCCAGATGTTAAAAAGAAATAGAGATATAAGTTGCTAGAAGGAACCAAATTCAAATCAAATTAATTAAATATTCAGGGACAATGGTGTTTGTTAGTTGCTAAAATGATAAAGAGTACCACGATGAGCGTGTGATGTAAGCGGGCTGGTGTTGTGTTTTCGATTGATAAGGGAAATAGATAAACGACATTGCTCTCATATAAAAAGATTTAGTTTAATATTACTTGGTCCGAAGTTTATACGCGGTAACAAATCGCGCTGTATCTTTACAATGCTAGCCTCAAAGTTCAGCAACTTAAGACTATTGAAAAATAAGTCTATAATTCGGTTACTGTCGACTGAGATACATGAGCAGACGGAGAATGTGGGTCCCATCGAGTACAAGCGGCTGACGGGCGCGGACCGCGGCGTGGTGCTGTACGGCCTCAACAGCCCGCGCGACCGCAACGCGCTGGGCCACGAGCTGGTGCAGAGCATGCGCGAGGTCAACCACCTCATCCGCGAGGACACCAAGGTGTCCGTGGTCATACTGCACAGCACCGTGCCCGGGATCTTCTGTGCAGGTCAGTGGGTACATCCCCACATACAAAAAATACTTTGTACTTACTTCGAATAAATTAGAAATATTTACATAGGTTAACTATTGTGCCTATCCTTAATTTGTTCTTGTTGAAATTAATTTTTCAGGTGCAAATTTGAAAGAACGCTTTAAGCTGAATGATGAGGAGGTAGCCAAGTTTGTACGCAGACTAAGAGAAACCTTCATTGAGGTGGAAGATCTGCCAATGCCAACTATAGCAGCTGTGGAGGGTGCAGCTGTTGGAGGTGGTCTGGAGCTGGCTCTGGCGTGCGACATCCGCATTGCAGCAGAGTCCGCCAAGCTGGGGCTGGTCGAGACTGGCCGGGGCCTCATTCCTGGAGCTGGAGGCACCCAAAGGCTTCCCCGAGTCATACATCCCAATATTGCTAAAGAACTCATCTTCACTTCAAGAATAGTAAGTGGAAAGGAAGCCAAAGAATTAGGTCAGTTGAGTTTGTTTTTGCCTGTCCTTTTAATTCCAACTTAATTCTATGAATTGAAGTACCTATAATAGTAATTATTTGCATTTCAGGAATTGTTAATCATGTGGTACCACAAAATGAAAACAAGAATGCAGCATTTGAAAAGGCTATGGAGCTGGCCAGAGAAATAATAGTGAATGCACCTGTGGCCCTGCGCTGTGCCAAGCAGGCCATCAACGAGGGGGTCCAGCTCACCATCAAGGATGGATATGAAATTGAACAGAAGTGGTATGAAGTGAATGTTCCCACCAAGGACAGACAAGAGGGAATGATTTCATTCATGGAAAAAAGGAAACCTGTCTACCAGGGGCATTAGTATCATTTTGTAATCACTACATATTAATTAAACTAAGTTACAAGTGGGAACAAATTGTAAATAATATCAGAATTATTATAATTAACAAGTCACATAGAGAAAGTTATATTTTATTATGTTTATAAAAATTACATAATATATACTATGTAAAAAAGAACTTAAACCTATGGATTTTCATTTTATGCACAGTATATCACAATACCTACATTCCATCATGCAGAATGTTAACATTTTATTATTTACAATATAATCACAATCAGTTATTTACAACCATTTACAACAGAATTGATAAGCCACAATCAGGTTGCTATGTGTACTTAGCACTAGTTAACATAATATTACATCACCTATTGGAATAAACACTGAAAAATGACTGGCAGCATTAAATATTCAGAAGCTTTTTAAGTTGTTCTTTGGTATCATCAGGGGAAGTGACTGTGTGCCCCAGGGTGCTCTCATGTGTGAAGATCTCATAGTCATTGCCTCCAGGGGCCGTCTTGTCCCCAAAGAAATGTATTTCATCAAACTTGGCTTCAGCAACATGGTTGAGGCAGTAGGTCTTGTCCCATCCAGTTGGAAACACATCAATACTTATTTGCCCTCCCAGAGCAAAAGTCAAGTTGATATCTTTAAATTCATCTTGCAATGCTTCTACAAACTTAGCTCTTATTCTATGTTCTGTGTCATAGACAACAAACTGCTCCCTCTCCTCCTGGCTGCAGGACCTGCCCACCGGGGAGATGTTGATCATGCCCGACCTGAACTCTATGAAGTTACCTCTTTTTGCTGGTAATTCTATTTTAGACAGATAGTTCAGGGCAAAATTTATAAGTTTCTGAAGCTTTGTCTCCCCAAGATGATTGAGTATGCTCTGTTTGCTCTTGAGCTCACCATTTTGGTAATGAACTAGTCCATTCTCACAGAACACATAGTCAAACTTGGCCGCCACATCTTCGCCATTCAGTTGCTCCACGATCTTGCCGTAGTCGGAGCCGCTGACGAGGCCGAGGCGCACGCGCGGGCTCACCTGCTGCAGCAGGAAGTCCCGCAGCGGCTCGGAGATGCGCTGACGTGGCGGCGTGAGCGTGCCGTCCACGTCGAACAGGTACAGAACATTCTTGCGAGCTGCCATGGCGCACGGCGTCGATCAACCAGTTATTAAGAGTACCGCTATTTGAATTTTGGTGGCAAACCTGAAGCCGGTCAATAAGTGGGTCAAGTGCCGGGGGCCGGGCTCGCGAGGTGCCAACAAACAGTTCACTTCGACACGTCAAAACATCGCTGTCACGATGCCGAGTGCACCGCGGGCGTTATCGGCTATTTTGTTGTGTTTATCGATCACTGAAACTGTGTTATCTAATAAGCCACAGAACGTCCTCGTACTTTTAGGTAAGACCAAATTAAAGTTGCGATAATTATTTACTAATAATATAGAATTTTAATTTTAAGTTTTGATCTTGATCAAATCAAGCAAACAAAAAATGAGTTTTTTAAAGTATTTTTATTCCAACTAATCTGTGTGCAAATCGTTATTATTCTGAAGCCATTCGACTCGCATGCCGCGCTGGGCGTATGAACCAAAGAACTAATAATTTTATTGTGATTTGGATATGGCTCTCTAACTCTACAATAAATTATAAAACTCATTTAGCTTTTCACACATACGTACTTCACTGCAACCCATTTTTATCTACTTATGCAAAGAAAAAAAAATCGTGAACGTACCCGTGTGAATATACTACCTACCCTACCTAATTTATAAAAAAAACTAACTAAATCTGTGTGATAATATTTTTTTTAAGCTTACGATGGTGGTTTTGAAATTGGGGCATATCGAAATAAAATATGCCAAACACCAAATATCGACGCATTAGCAAAAGATAGTCTTCTCTTCAATAATGCTTTTACTTCAGTTAGCAGTTGTTCACCTAGGTATGTACCTACCTGCTTATTCCAATTACCTTCCTTTTCATTACGGTGTAGTGTACCTATGTAGATAAAAAAACCCTGATTCATCCCTTTCTGGCATAAACAGAGTGTAGTGAGTCTATTATCAGATCAGTGACGAATAAAAAACGCTGCTCTTATGAAAATTACGTTTTTTTGCAGTCGAGCTGCTTTACTTACTGGAACTCCCAGCCACCAAAATGGCATGTATGGTCTCCATCATGCGGTCCATCACTTCAACTCCTTCAACAACGTCACCAGCTTACCCGTGCTGCTCAGTAAACACGGAGTTATGACAGGCTAGTATCTACCTACCTATTTATTGTTAGTGATGTGAAATTTCTGTTCAGCTGACCATTATAGTTACTTGCTTTTTCAGGTATTATTGGGAAAAAACATGTTGGTCCCGGGAGCGTATACAAGTTTGACTATGAACAAACTGAGGAGAACAACCATATCAATCAGGTTGGACGTAACATCACACACATGAAACTGCTTGCCAGAGAGTTCCTCAAGATGGCGAATGATGCTAAAAAGTATGTTCATATTAAGGATTCTTTTACCAACAGCACAGGTTTGACCAACTACTCATGTACCTACAGGTACTAACTAAATTGTTTGATTATCTTTTGTTTTAGGCCTTTTTTCCTGTACTTGGGTTTCCACGACCCGCACCGCTGCGGACACTCGGAGCCACAGTTCGGTCCGTTCTGCGAGCGCTTCGGCTCCGGCGAGGAGGGCATGGGGCTCATCCCCGACTGGCAGCCGTGGTACTACCAGTGGGACGAGGTGCAGCTGCCTTACAACATCCAGGTAAGTTTCTGTTACTACATGCAAACAAAATTGATCCTATTCACCTGTTTATGTCGCTGGTTAATTGGCCCATTAATATCTTCCAGGATACCGAGGCTGCAAGGAGAGACGTAGCTGCACAATATACAACAATGTCTCGGCTTGACCAAGGTATACTTCTATCTATTTCAATCGATAAGAAGATACTTAATTTTAAATATACGAAGATATTATTAATTTTAAATACAGACCCTGGTAGGTAGATATTATAGGTACTTACTTACCCGTTATTAATACGTGTTTTCTTTGTAGGGGTTGCGCTTATTTTGAAGGAGCTTGAGGCAGCCGGTCATAAGGATGACACGTTAGTGATCTACACGTCAGACAATGGTATTCCATTTCCGTCAGGAAGGACCAACTTTTACGACCCCGGCCTTCGAGAACCATTGCTCATATCGTCACCCAGCCCAAACGCACGGAAACATGAGGTACCTATGTAATATTTTATGTATTCGTGAGAAGAACATAAATAGTTAAACCTACTACTTAAACCTAAAACCTACTTACTTTTTCGAGTAATGAAATGAGTACATCATTTATGGTGGGGTGGCTGGGTATTAACTAAAAGCTAACATACCTAAAGTTACATTTTTTTATTGCAGACGTCAGGTTCTATGGTGAGCCTCTTGGATATCTTTCCAACAGTACTGGACTGGTTCAAGATTCCTATGGCAGAAGAAGAAAGCAATGATATATGGGGATCAGATAAACCGAAAAGTCTTCTTCCTATCCTCGAAAAAGGTAGTTAAAGCAAAATTTAGTAAGTAAGAACTTAATTCTATTTTGAAATGTAGTTAATCTTATTGACTTATTAATAATATAATATATTTATTTGATAAACAGTTTAGTTTGTTACACAAAATTCTTAACTAGTTGATTTATACTAAAGTAATATGTAATAAAGTGTTATAAACATAGCATCTGATGCTGAACTAGGTTTATGGCCTGTATTTCAGCATTCAGCGCCTCAATCCTCAGTAATCTAAAATAATATTAGACACCTGTTAACGCAAAGTACAGAAACGTAACGAACATTATTGCTTTTACAGAGCCAGTTCCAACGGAACAAGACGCAATTTTTGCGTCACAGACTCACCATGAGATCACGATGTACTATCCCATGCGCGCCGTGCGCACGCGCCGCTACAAGCTCATCCACAACCTCAACTTCGGGATGCCATTCCCCATCGACCAAGATCTCTACGTCTCCCCTACATTCCAGGATATTCTAAATCGTACCCGCAGTAAACAAAACCTTCCATGGTACAAGAACCTCAAGCAATATTATTACAGGCCCCAGTGGGAATTATACGATATTCGAACAGATCCAGCTGAGACTAATAACTTGCACGGTGAGCTTTTACATACCAAAAATTGTAGTTATACTGTATTAAATTTATTGACAGGAATGAACTAACCATACTCGTGTGTTTGCAGGCAAGCCTTCGCTGGCGGCTGTGGAGGCGGCGCTGCGCGAGCGGCTGTCGGCGTGGCAGCGTGCCACGCGGGACCCGTGGCTGTGCTCGCCCGACGCGGTGCTCGAGAAGAACGAGGAGAGCAACCCAGTGTGCATGAGCCTCGATAATGGCCTTCTACAATATTATTCTGGATAAAATCTTATTTTGTACATAGTCACTCCCTTAAAATGCTCTCTACTGTGTCTTGCTCCGGTCTGCACTACGTGTCTTGCAATGCAGCCAACGAGCAAAACTACCACTCTAGTTAAACAAATAAATAATAATACTCAAATATACCTACGTCACATGAAAAAATATTACGCATTATTTTACTTATCGTCATCTAAAGCTGCGTACAGACTGGCCAAACGAACGCCAACGAACGGGTTTCGTTGACCTTCGTTGCTACAATCTGCCCTGAGCCGCGAGCACAGGATTCGATACTATTTTCGAATCTACACAAACATATAGAAAAAACAAATGCCACTTTTGGAACTAACAAATTTGTCTTACATTTTGACAGTGACATTTGACGATACGCAACGTAAACGGAGGTTTCGAATCCTGTGATCGCGGCGCTGTATTATGTATGATAAATATCAATCGATGAGCGTTCGTTGGGCCGGTCTGTACGCAGCTTTAGATCTTAGATCGTGAATATTACTTACTACCCACTATTGTATACCAACATCGTAATCACTCTTTACGAGAAAAAATAACACTTATCGTTCAAAAATCGCTTTCAAGTGCCCTCAAGCCTCTCAAGCTGAGCTCTCGAGCTATACCATATCCATTACTATTATGTTCTTGGACTGTGGTATCAGAGACTATTAGTATTCTGAGTAACAAAAATCGACACAGATTAGTTAAAATATATCATTCTGTTCATAGACTATAATTTGACATTGACATTTTTTTTTAGTCTGTGGTTTTGTTTACCCTTTTATTGTACACCTCAGATCAACTACAACTACTGTTGTACACCTACCAATATTTAATTTTCTTTTGCTTTGTAAATCGGTATTTTAAATTAAAACGATATAACATTGCCTCATCCCAACACCTTCTTCTTATTACCTCAAGTAAGTATCATTCTTTATCCTAGTCTTTATTTTTCTAACATAACCTATATTTTTTAGAAGAAACTAACCAATAATCTTTTCTCACATAGGAACGGCACCATGGCAACTAACTACGCCAAGTACGCGCAGCTGATCAACGCGAGCACCAACTACGCGCGGCGCATGAAGCGGCTCTCCAACCGCATCTTCAGCGAGGTGGCGATCCCCACCAACGACAAGTCGCTGAAGGTGGTGAAGATGTTCTCGGCGCGGCCGCTGCACTCCGACGAGGCGGTGCTGCACTACTACCCGCGCCACCCGGAGACGCACGCGCTGGCGCTGCGCCTGCGCGAGCTGGGCCTGTTCCGCGACGAGCACCAGGACTTCAAGGACGAGATGCGCCGCCTGCGCGAGCTGCGCGGGAAGGTCAAGGTCTGGAGGCGCAAGCTGCAGGACAACAACAAGGAGTAGACACCAGTGACCCATTTCATGTAATTAATTAGTCCATAATGTGTAAGTAGATATTTAATAGCCAATAAGCTCTGTTATGTTATGATGTTGTGTAAATAAATAAAACAGGTATTTAAATAGCCATCATTTTATTTGATTATAAAAGTTATTCGTCAGGTAATAAAGTGTTACATAAAATATTTCAACAAAAAAATCCTCACTGCTTCCTACTTAAATATTTACGTTGGGCGCGACTAGAACATTCACCATCAAGATACTCTTTTTAATCTTTAATAGTCTGTGTTTGAATGGTTATAAATGAACGATGTACTATTATTTTAGTGATTTGAGGGTGGTGCTCTAGCCTTCTGGTTACAGTTATTCCAATCTGTTGCCCTGGAGTCCTATAGTAAAATTTCTAGGGTAACAGGTTGGAAAAACTTGCTGTTTACTTTTCTGGGACTAGTCCAAATGGTTGATAATTATATTACACAGAATTATTAAAATGCCATACAAGTTCAGTCTCTACAAAATCATCAACATGCCACAATTTTCTTGCAATTTGTTTTTACAAAATTAAACAATGTTATTTCTTTAGAAACACTAATTCATTTAGACACACCTTATTTAATTCTGCTATGAAGTGTAAGTGTACATCACATATAAAAGTAGGTAACAAACATTATGGCTAGAAGAATGCAACATTATCATTATTAAAGCTGGCTTTATTTAGATTAGTTACAAAAGTGTTTTATGAAGTTGAATGTTTCACTGCCTCTTTCCATAATATTCTAAAAAGTGTGAGTTGATGTGGTAGGAGATGCTACAAAGTTCTTGTGGCTGTGTGAATAATATTAGAACTTAGCAGCAATGCCAATATGTACAATTGTACATGATGCAGACTATATCATTAATTGCCTTAAGTATTTGACTTCTACAGCAAAATATTACCTTCCTCTGTTAGCTGCCTTATGAATACCAAATAAGTTGGCGTTGATAAAGGTATTAACTTTACTTGTGAAAGCCTCATAAATGTGAAGTGTAGTATTAAATATACATATCATTTTCAAAACCAATCATTATACAAATCAAGACTTACAAGCCGCAAGTCACAAGATATAATGCATAACAGAAGTTACAATTTATAATAATGTACCTACCTAGCTAAAGTTAACAACAAAATTGAATCACTTTCATTATACTTAATTAGCAACTGGCTCCCGATGCGGTGTACGCTCTCTCGACATTGTCTCAAAACACGGGATATCTCGTGTATACTCCGCCATCATGGTCACGAATACACCTGTGACATAAATATGACACCGCAGAGGGCAATGCTGGGTCTTTCAACATTCCCTGGCACAAGAACGAGGCGTGGAAATTTTACTGAAATATGTAGCCTTTGAGATATATCCTGGATTCAGATGATGTCGAGAGAGCGCAACGTCAGGGCTAGGTCCTCAGCGGTCCTCTGCCTACGTGTACTGCGTGAAGTCGTCCATCATGACCTTCCTGGCGAGGTCTCCGCGGGGCGCGTAGGGCGCGGTGTGCGCGGCGGCCGCCCGCTCGGCCTCCAGGCGCGCCCGCAGCCGCTTGATGGCGCGCAGCCGCTCCAGCGAGTTGGACGCGTACGGCATGCCCGACGTCATGTTGAGGGATTGGGAGATGTGCGACGCCAGCTGCGTGGGAAAGGAGTAGTTAGTGTAGTTGTGGAAATTGATGAGTAAACCGTTAACATAGTCAGGCACAACGTATAAACTTTTAAAAGGCAAGAGAATGGAAATTTTGGCTATAAATCCGTACTGTAACACGTAGCCTAGCATCCTACTACGTGTATTGCACGGGAAGGCTGCTTGTAGTTTTTGCTGCTCGCAGTGCTGCAGGTACTGGCTGCTGGGAGGTACTCACGGCGGCGTGCAGCGCCAGCTGGCGGGCCAGCAGCGCGGCGTTGTGGTCGGACAGCGTGGCGGGCTCGCAGTGCTGCAGGTCCTGGCTGCTGGGAGGTACTCACGGCGGCGTGCAGCGCCAGCTGGCGGGCCAGCAGCGCGGCGTTGTGGTCGGACAGCGTGGCGGGCTCGCAGTGCTGCAGGTACTGGCTGCGCACGCGCTGGTCCTTGGTCTTCAGCGTCACGCGGTGCGCGCCGTGCTGCAGCGGCTCCACCACCACGATGCAGAAGTTCAGCTGACCCTGCACGAGGAATCAATGAAGGATTTTAGAAGGTCCATCAAACTAATGTACGCACTAACAAAAGGAAATAAATATTTATTTCAAGACTTTTCTGAAAAACTTTATAAGCACATAGAATAGGAATAGAATACAGCTCTATGAGGCGTTTTACTTGTGAATTTAAAAGATAAAGATAAAAAGATAAAATACACTTTATTGCACACAAACAGAAACAGTTTCACAAACATAGAAAAGAAAAATGGTACAATTGGCGGCCTTATTACTAAAAGTAATCTCTTCCAGACAACCACATTGAAAGGAAATATAAAGTATAAAGAAAGGGGTAACGTGTGACAAGACAAGAGAAAATACAACATAATTACTATGAACAATGTGTAAATACCTACATACAATAATACTTAAATATATTATGAACACATATAAATACTTTAAACCTACATAGCTATTAATAATTATATACCTAGACCTTATATGTAATAATACAATACATACCATAAATAAATATCTATATATAGATATATATATAGATATTTATTTATGGTATGTATTGTATTATATAATATATATATATATATATATTATGCTGGTTTATTCTAATCTGGATAAGCTAAATTTAAATAATGCTGTCTGAGCTGGTTTTTGAAGGATGGTAGAGAGGGTGCGAGTCTGATTTCCATGGGCAGATCGTTCCATAATTTAACAGCCTGAAAAGTGAAGGAACCCTCATAAAACACCGTGGTGCAAGAGGGAACATGAAGGCGAAAGTTATGAGATGAACGTAGTGAGCGGCTGTGTGTAGAGCATCTCAACTCAAAACGCTCCTTAAGGTATGTTGGGGAACAAGGATTGAACAGTACCGAATAAAGTAGTGAAAGTATGTGAGTATTCCGTTGAAGACGAATTGGGAGCCACTTGAGTTTTTGTCGGAATACAGATACATGATCATATTTTCTTAAGCCAAATATGAATCGTATGCAATAATTTTGAAGACGCTCAAGCTTGTTAAGTTGCTCCTCAGTGAGATCAAGATAGCTGGCATCGGCGTAGTCAAGAACGGGAAGAAGGAGTGATTGAGCTAAAGCAATTTTGGTGGAGGTAGGAAGGAAATTGCGTAGTCTTCGAAGTGATCCCCCGGATGCAAACATCCTCCGGCTAACCGCCTCCAGCTGAGGACTCCATGTCAGAAACTTGTCAAAAATAACGCCAAGATTCCTGACCGTATCACTATAGGGTACATGAACCCCGTCAAAATAAATTGGCGGCACCATCCGAAGAAAATTATTGTTCATCAACCTAGAACTTCCAATAAGAATAACTTGAGTTTTCTTCGGATTGACCATAAGGCCATGGTGTTTACTCCAGTCTACTATTTTAGTCAGGTCAGTGTTCATAGTATCAATTGCTTGAGCTAGATTAGAAGGAGAAGCGTGTGCATAAATCTGGAGATCGTCTGCATAAAGATGGTAGGAAGAAATCAGTTTATCAGAAATGGAGTTAATAAAAATAGCGAAGAGCAGAGGAGATAGCACACCACCTTGTGGGACACCGGCTGCGATATCACACCATTGGGAGTATGAATCCTCAATGCGTATACGCTGCCGTCGCCCTGAATTTAGTATTTCTTGCTTATTGTATTGCTTATTATATTATTTATTTATTATTATGCTTGTGTATTTCTACTAGTAAGACGTCCATAGACTTAGGAATAGACAGTCAAAAAACAATAAGGGCCTTACCACAAAAACTTAGACACTATTTAACAGGAGTTTAGCGCTGTCAAACGCCTACAAAATCTATCAAATTTCGTTTTAAACACTTGTTAAACAGTGTTTAAAGTTTTTTGTGGTAGCACAGTAAGCCTTTACTAACCTTAATGGTGAGTATGTTGAAGTCCTGTCCGGAGTCGTTGTAGACGATGGACACGTGGTCGTTGCCGATGTACTTGCGCTTCTCGTTGCACGTGGGGTCGCGCGGGGACGTCGGCATCGCCGTCGCCACGTGGAAGTGCACCTAGGCAAGAGGGGTAATACTCATTATTCAGCAATGTTTTAGTTTCCTTTCAATTCCATAATCTATAAGACAAGTCAGTGCTAAAAAAAATTGTAAGAAAAAATAAGATATCTGCGCTGTCTGTTTAGGTACTTTATATACTTTATAGAGAGCGATGTTGACTGATATAGCCGCAGATACAGATATCTGCGTGTCTGACTTAACCTCCTAACAAGGCACTAGGTGCTTTTAGCTTCCGACTGAAAAAGGGGTATTAGTGTAGACGCTAGTCTGTGGTAGCCGTAGCTCCCAACCGGGATCCGATTTTCGTTTAGTGTTTTTTGGATCAACAGGTGCGGTGTGTGTGTGTGAGTGTGTGTGTGTGTTTATGTATGTGTGTGTGTGTGTGTGTGTGTGTGTGTGTGTGTGTGTGTATATGTGTGTGTGTGTGTGTATGTAGGTGTGTGTGTGTGTACCTGCATGATGTCGTCCTGCCACACGTAGGTGTAGCGGCCGTCCCTGCCGCCGGGCTCGAGGTTGAGGAACAGGTGCGGCGCCGCCGGCCCCTCCAGCTCCACCAGCGTGCCCAGCGCCGACAGGAACTCGCCGTATCTGAGACCACACATCACGGAATACAATATAAGGATTCAGGGTGTACAAAGCGGTTGAACACAAAAATGAGAGTCGGCGGGATGCGGGCTTGAATATTGGTATTCGAACTAAACATTGTCAAAATATCAGTCTTCCAGCATTTCTCAAAGGCGGTTACTAGAGAAGAAATGCCGAAAAAAACGACGTGACGTTTTTTCCTATGGATCACCTTAGAAAGAAGTTTTGTGGTCTAAGGGTCAAACGGATATCAATGTTGTCTATATTCCATTGACTACACTAGTCGGTGGCCCTCTATTATGTAAGAAGAGAATGTCGAAGTTCTCACCTCACGCTGCCGTATTCGTTCTTCAATATCAGCACTTCGTTGTCGTGCTGGCCGGGGCCCACGTACAACACTCCCACCTAGGGAAAAATAAATTTACTATTTACATATCACAACGACTGTCAGTATATAAATTAAGTAACGAAGTGAGGGCTTTTATAAACGAATTAATTAGTACTTATAAGAGATGCTTCTGCGAGCTTGTCGATCAACACATACATCTACATCCAAGGATACCTAATAAATGTCTTGAAGATCTATCTTCAGCTCAGTCAAGTGACATGGCTGCCAATATACCTTGTATGTCTCGACGGGCGGCACCAGGTCCAGGTTCTTGATGGTGCGCTCGTGCTGCACGCCCGCCACGCGCAGCGGCCGCTCCGCCCCCGCGCCGCCGCCGCCCGCGCCCGCTGCAACACCAACGACGGGTTAATACACGCCAGAGGGGTTAATAAACTAAGAGAATGAATCGCGATGTCGGGATGAAAGTTATCAGCGTGATAAAACTAGTTGATAAATATTGGGAAAGAAAACACGTGGGAAGTTGGATACAGAAACTAATCCTTTCGCCATAATGACAAACCCTACTCCAGGTTTAGTAGCGCTCGTGGCGCATTTAAGACGTGAAATAAGTTATGCATCGCGCTCACTCACATCGCGCAGCCTCTTGAGCGGGCGCGATCGAGAACTTTTATCACGTCTTAAATGCGCCTTGTGCTAGCTCTTTTGTTTGACCCAGTCATTCATAAAAAACAAAAATTAATAACAGGGTTCAAAATAATAATAATATGAATACATTAACATGACGTACCGGGCAGCGGGTTGGTGGCGGCGGCCATGTTGTGGTAGAGCTGCAGCAGCACGAAGGCGGGCGTCATGCCGCCCCCGCCCCCCGCCGCGCGGCCCCCACCCCCGCGCGGGGACTGGTTGTCTCTGCAACAGACACACCAGACCTATCATTAGGTACCTTTACATGTGTTTAGCTTTATATGTAATCGTTTTTTCGCATAAGTACTACAAAAGAGATAATATGATAATGGCACTCAATCTCACTCAGTAGCAATAATATACAGGGTTATTGGTAAGTAGACCGGATCCTTTCAGGAGGTGATAGAAGAAGGCATTTCCAGTCGATTGAACCCAATAATGCATTATCCTAAACTTAACTATTTCTAAGATATTTAATATTTAAGGTTTTTTTAATTTTTTGCCAAAATTTTATGCTTAAAACCGAAAATAAAAAAAACTAGCCACATTTCAATATTTGTTTTGGTTGTTTTGCATAAGTGACACCTTAATAAAGTATTAAAAATAATCAAATGTGCATTATTCGACTTAAATAAGACATAATACCTCAAAATAGTTAAACATTTTGAAAAAATATTCAAAAGGCAAAAACAAATAAATTAAATTAAAAAAGATTTTCATATGACATTTTTTTGTGCACTTCAGCTTAAAAACATGGTCAACTAATAAGCTTTCAAACAAGATAATTGAATACCAAATCGATTAAGGTATCACCAAGATATGGCCAAAACAACCAGAGAAAGCGGAGAAAACTCTGCAGGGGTTTCCATACTAAAGTCAACAGGACTGAAAACAATCACACTTTTTACCTTTAAATTGGGCTAATTTTGTTAGTTTTCCTGTTGAATTTTGTCCGTCTGTGCTGGTTGTTTTGGCCATATCTTGGTGATACCTTAATCGATTTGGTATTCAATTATCTTGTTTAAAAGCTTATTAGTTGACCATGTTTTTAAGACAAAGTGCACAAAAAAATGTCATATGAAAATCTTTTTTAATTTAACTTATTAGTTTTTGCGTTTTGAATATTTTTTCAAAATGTTTAACTATTTTAAGGTATTATGTCTAATTTAAGTCGAATAATGCACATTTGATTATTTTAATTACTTTATTAAGGTGTTACTTATGCAAAACAACCAAAAAAAATATTGAAATATGCGATTTTTTTTATTTTTGGTTTTAGGCATAAAATTTTGGCAAAAAAATTAAAAAACCTTAAATATTAAATATCTTAGAAATGGTTAAGTTTAGGATAATGCATTATTGGGTTCAATCGACTGGAAATGCCTTCCTCTATCACCTCCTGAAAGGATCCGGTCTACTTACCAATAACCCTGTATATTATCCTTTTACCTCATTTTTAAAATAACTTGTAAAAGCGTAATTTAGTGAGTAAAACATGATTTTTTATATTCCTATTTATGTGTACCAGTCGCCATTTACATATTATTAGTAACACCGCCATCTAGTGAGCAAGTTAAGTATTATTTATTACCGTCGGCGTCGCGTGGGGCTCATGACGGAGATGGTGTTGGAGCGCTTGGAACGCGCGAGCGGCGGGAGCTCGTCCTCCCCGCCCCCGCCCCGCGCGCCGCCCCCGCCCCCGCCGCCACCCGGCACCGCGCCCTCGCTCGCCACCTGCATATAGAAAGTATCAGACTACTTCTGTTCTGCCATGTGATCCTAGTACATTGACGCGATAGCGTTCTTTGAGCTGAGCTAGAACCCGTTTCTGCACCGGGAAGCAACACCCTTGCTCATTTTTCTTTATTTAAACCTCTTTATTATTTGTTTTATTATTTATTTTTGTGTTGTTTCCGTGTGTGTGTGAAATAAATGTATTTTCTTTCTTTCTTTCTTCTTTCTTTCGTAGTGGAAGAAAGATCAGTTTCCATTTTAGAATTTATTACTACGTCTTGTAGCAAATCTAATTAGGGCTGATTTGATGAAGCAGAACCTACATTTACGGCTATCTAAATCTGTATTTACGGAGCGAAAAAATAATATCTATTAGGCAGCCATTAAAGTGTCCTTGTTTCACCAGTATAATTTTCAAATGATCAGATACCAAGCTAGTTGCCGACTTTTACATTACCTTCTGTAGATGCGGCTGGCTGGGCGCGGGGTCGGCGGCCGCCAGCGCGGGTTCCGACGTGGCGCCGCCGTGCGACTGACCTGCGGCAGGGATACGTATCGTGAGTAGACTTGTGAGGTTGCTGTACAGTGTACATAATATTATATTGACGAAAAAGTAACAAATGAGAGCAGTCGTGTAATCAGCAGGTTTTAACACTTTGAAAGCTGATCACGGACTAGATACGTGCCAAATAATACATAATAAATATGTATGAATAAAAGGCTTGCCTGTCAAAGGGTTAATATAAGATAGATCGTGGCACGCGTAGCAGCGCTCCGAAACTTCGTTATTCGTCATATGAAGTGACGCCCATGCAAATTTTGTACGACCAGTTTCTTATTTAGCCTATATATAGTATAGCTGTCCCCGCGAGCTACGCTTCGCCTTAAAAAGATTTCCCGTGGGAATTCCGGGATAAAAAGTATCCTATGTTCTTTCCCAGGGTCTATACCATATGTATACCAAATTTCATTCAAATCCGTTCAGTAGTTTTGTCGTGAAAGAGTAACAGACAGACAGACAGACAGACAGACAGACAGACAGACAGACAGACACAGTTACTTTCGCATTTATAATATTAGTAAGGATAATAATAATATCATAAACTGTCAATGTTTGAATGAATAAAGTTTCTCACTTTGAGTTAGATACGGTTCAAAAGTGTACTGCTACTTATAAAGCTGACCGAAAAAATATCTTATACATATAGTAGGCGCTTGGCCAGCATTCTGCTGAATTATGTGCAAAAGTACAGAGGACAGAACTTTTTATTGTAAATGAGGTTCCCTGCGCCCTCAAGCCGCCGCGACGCCGCGTCGACTCTAGCAGTGCTTACCGTCCCTTAGCGGGTGCGGCGCGGGCGGCGGCGTGGCGCACATCTCCTCGGGGATGGCCTCGCACGACACGCGCATGTCGCACTTCTTGCCGCCTTCTTCTAGTAGTAGGTACTTACCGTCTCTGAGCGGGTGCGGCGCGGGCGGCGGCGTGGCGCACATCTCCTCGGGGATGGCCTCGCACGACACGCGCATGTCGCACTTCTTGCCGCCTTCTTCTAGTAGTAGGTACTTACCGTCTCTGAGCGGGTGCGGCGCGTGCGGCGGCGTGGCGCACATCTCCTCGGGGATGGCCTCGCACGACACGCGCATGTCGCACTTCTTGCCGCCTTCTTCTAGTAGTAGGTACTTACCGTCTCTGAGCGGGTGCGGCGCGGGCGGCGGCGTGGCGCACATCTCCTCGGGGATGGCCTCGCACGACACGCGCATGTCGCACTTCTTGCCGCCTTCTTCTAGTAGTAGGTACTTACCGTCTCTGAGCGGGTGCGGCGCGGGCGGCGGCGTGGCGCACATCTCCTCGGGGATGGCCTCGCACGACACGCGCATGTCGCACTTCTTGCCGCCTTCTTCTAGTAGTAGGTACTTACCGTCTCTGAGCGGGTGCGGCGCGTGCGGCGGCGTGGCGCACATCTCCTCGGGGATGGCCTCGCACGACACGCGCATGTCGCACTTCTTGCCGCCTTCTTCTAGTAGTAGGTACTTACCGTCTCTGAGCGGGTGCGGCGCGGGCGGCGGCGTGGCGCACATCTCCTCGGGGATGGCCTCGCACGACACGCGCATGTCGCACTTCTTGCCGCCTTCTTCTAGTAGTAGGTACTTACCGTCTCTGAGCGGGTGCGGCGCGGGCGGCGGCGTGGCGCACATCTCCTCGGGGATGGCCTCGCACGACACGCGCATGTCGCACTTCTTGCCGCCTTCTTCTAGTAGTAGGTACTTACCGTCTCTGAGCGGGTGCGGCGCGGGCGGCGGCGTGGCGCACATCTCCTCGGGGATGGCCTCGCACGACACGCGCATGTCGCACTTCTTGCCGCCTTCTTCTAGTAGTAGGTACTTACCGTCTCTGATCGGGTGCGGCGCGGGCGGCGGCGTGGCGCACATCTCCTCGGGGATGGCCTCGCACGACACGCGCATGTCGCACTTCTTGGCCGCCTTCTTCGTCGCGTGCAGCGCCATCGACGTGCTCCTGCACCATCAAACAAACAAACATGTTACTGGATGATTTAGTTATTGGTGGTAAGTAATGTTAGAAACAAGTAAACTGGTTTCATAATCAATGAGAAGTGTAGTGTAGTGAGAGAGCTCAAGACAACATTTGGCAGCAGTTATGTTGCTTTAAAATAGGTTATAAGCTGCAGCTGCGCGGATAATCTCCTATATGCCTTCCACGCTGTCTGCCGCACTATCTTGCCCACTGTCCTGCGCGCTGACTACGGCACTGCCCTGTCCGCTGTCCGCGGACAGTAGAGACAGATACTCACGGCTCGACGCTGGGCAGCAGCAGCAGCTCGGGCGGCGAGGCGGGCGGCGCGTCCTGTCCGCTGTCCGCGCTGTCCGCGGACAGTAGAGACAGATACTCACGGCTCGACGCTGGGCAGCAGCAGCAGCTCGGGCGGCGAGGCGGGCGGCGCGTCCTGTCCGCTGTCCGCGCTGTCCGCGGACAGTAGAGACAGATACTCACGGCTCGACGCTGGGCAGCAGCAGCAGCTCGGGCGGCGAGGCGGGCGGCGCGTCCTGTCCGCTGTCCGCGCTGTCCGCGGTCGGACTGAAGGGGAGCTTCCACGAGGACGACATCTCGGGCGACGAGTTGGAGCGCCGCACCGGCTGCCGGGACTTGCCCTGACAACCATTGACACAAGTGTTATGTGACAGTCGGTAAGTAAATATTAGTCTGTGTGTATGAGGAATTAAAACTAAAGGCATCTTGCCACTACTTTGCCACTACGACAACTAATTAATGAACAATAAGGCTACTCACGGGTGACCCCTTAGATGTCGGCGTTAAATAAAAAAAACATTTAGCAGTACAAATTTTGAATAATCGATATGATTAGGCCATTTACGGTGGGATATCATGTCACTAGGATACTTATATAAAAGCTAGTAAATAATGTCAGTAAAGTATATCTTACGTCTGTGAGCGGCGGCGGCGACCCCGGGATGTTGATGGGCGACGTGTGGCTGTGCGATCTGCTGACAAACAAACCAATTATTTAAACTATAGCTATCTCAGAAATCCGCATTCTAATCATAAAATATATGAATTGTTATTCCATGAAGCGCTAACGCTAAAGCTGGTACAAATGAAATCAAGTAACTTGATCTAAGGGATATTTGATTACTCTTAGAAGTGCGGACTGGATGGGGCCTGTGTCAATACCGCCCTACGCCAATGGTGCGCGCTATGCCGCTCGGCCGCAATACTTCTATTGCGACAAAGAGAAGCATTTGGACATCCTCTGTCACAGTTCATTCATAAATATAAGTACGACAGTTGTACAGCCATGATGCTCTGTGTACCTGTTGCTGGCGGGCGCGGGTCCGATGGACTGCGAGGAGGCGTGCGGCCGCTTCTCACTCGACACCACCGAGTCAGAGCTGCGGGGGAGAGATGGAACATGCTGGGGATTACTTCTGCGAGTAAGAACGGAAGAAAACGTTCTTGATGACGAGGAGAAAACAGGGGTGGTTCGTCATCAAGAGCGTCCGCTTTTGTAATAATGCAACATATTTGTTTATCAGGTGTCAAACATCATATTTTTAAGTTTAAGCCTAATGGCGGTGACCCAGGGGGTCATTGCGAACAGGTTTTGGGATAATCCTGTAAATAATGATGAAAAGTTCCACTCTAAACTCTAGTGTTTCTGTATGGCTATATACCGAAAAGCCATTAAATAAATAAAAAAATCAGATGAAAAACCGTGACACTGACATAGTTTTATGAGCAATATTTCGACATAATTATTTCTCGCAATATAGCTCAGGTATGTGTGGATGTAGGGGGGTGGTGTCGGGGTGGTGGGTGGTACCTGGACTTGTGCAGGTCGTGCGCGGAGGCGGCGCCGGCGGACGCGGAGGACGAGCTGCGCGACCGCCCCTCCGACGACTCCGACGTCTGCAACACACACACGCACACATTAAGGGTGACAAATGAAAACCTACTTAGTCAAAATCGTAGTTCATAGACCGCTATTTTCAATTTATAGAACCTAACTCCCAATATCTAGTTATCTAAAGCTGGCACGTTCAACACATTTACATGTTGCGCTTGTGTACCTAATGTCTGTGAATAAGCGCGCGGCGTGACGTCATAATGAATGTGCGTCGTAAAAGGCTGTCCGTCTTTGTCGCGCGCTGATGAGTGTGAAGGGGACAGTTATTGTTTTACGTTTGCTTCTGTTTAGAAATACAGTTGATCTTTTTGGAATTCAGTTGTAAGCGACAGTAACATGTGGCTGTGATTGCGTAAACTGTAAGTGTATTTTATACTTACGCTGCTAAACTGCTTGTCGATATTATGTTTGTTGTTACTACTAGTCTGCTCAGCCGCGGCAGCAGCAGCAGCAGCAGCAGCAGCAGCAGCGGCGGCGGAGGGCGGCACCAGCAGCCCCAGCACGTCCTGCATGGGGGACTCCGGCAGGAACTCGCCCGACATCTGCAACACACGTACAGGATGTTGCAATAGTGAAGAGGCGAAAGGTGCTGTAAATACGCTCTGTATAGATGGCCCGGGTACAGGACCCTTTTTGCAACAATATTCTTTGTTGGTGTATCACTTGGAGTGATCGAGGCCTGGCACTGTGTGCGTGTGTCTGTGTGTGTGTGTGTGTGTGTACCAGGTTCTGCATGCGCATGAGCCAGGCCACGTCGCCGGTGGCGCTGCGCACGCGCAGCTCAGCCCAGCCGCCGCACCAGCACGCGCAGCCGCCGCGCGCCGCCAGCGCGCCCAGCCGCGACCACCCCAGCTCCGCGTCCTGCAACCAACAAGCCTTTACTTACACTAATGGTCATAAAAAATAATCTGTATGTCCATTATTTCACAGGCGACACACGTTTCATCGAGAGTGACGAAACGGTGCGGGCTCTTGTATACTGCGTATATCTTTGGCACAGATGGGTGGTCTCAAATGGCCGTTGTAGTGGAATTAGGAGGATATTATTATTTATCGAGGAGATCCAGCCGGATATCTCGCGACATGTTTGCAGTGAAACTCACCACATCTTTCGATATCTTCTCGAACCTCTGCGTGAAGGCGGCGAGGGCCTCGCCCACCGGGTCCGTGGGCTTGCTGTTCTCCGATGAGTTTTGTCTGCAAATAAGATGTATCTGTTTTGTATTAACCTGTACTATAATCATGTATTTAATCTTGCACTATATGACAGTATTTTAATACATTCACATGCTAAAACTTCCAAGACATTCAAGCATACATAAAAGCGTATTTTTCTACATCCATTTACACAGTAAACAAAAGCAAGCGACTAGCACCGTCCACATAGCATTTACAACATGCAACCGCTATACATCCTAAACTGTAAAGTAGCCTAGTCAGTTATTGCTTTCTTACTGGTAAAGCAACATGTTAATTATACTGAATAATAATATAAACATAACATTACATCCTATATTTACTAGTATATCTCAGCTGTTTCAATGGTTTTCCGCATCACGCAGTAGTTAGGTAAATGATTAGTGCCCAGGACAGAGTGCCTGGGTCCAGCAGTAACCGATCACTGGCTGATGATGATGATGATGGTGGTGTATACATGGTGTTACCTGGAGGCGGGCTGCAGCAGCGAGGTGTCGGTGGAGGAGCTGGTGTCGGTGCTGCGGCTGTGCTGCAGCGAGTACTTGCTGTAGCTACAACAACACACCCTGTATATGCACCCGTCTCTCTACGAGTACTAGCCACCCTAGACAGGTCATCAATGACTCTTGAAATTATCTGTTTTATAAGAGTGGTCTCACATTGCAATGAATTGACACACTTTCATATGCGTAAAACTGTATTTTCCTACAATCTACCAACAGGAAACCCACACCGCTCAGTACAAGTTCACTTTAACTTACAACCTGATACATTATTGTAATCCAATACAATTTTAAAGATATCATATCAAAACAGGTTCAAATGCAAGTGTTCTTGTACCGTGCATATTTTTTCACAAAAACTTTCAGCTTCGCATACAAAATACCACCAAAGCTGTAATACTCACGCCACAACCCTTATTGCCTTACAAATAAGGTTAGTTATAAAGCACCCAAAACGCACTCATAAAACTATCGCCAAAATTACAATCAATAAATGACAAAATAATTATAGATTCGGTATTTAAGTGGCGTTGAAGGCCGTTTCAGAATGCTACAAGTGATATTTAACTTGTAGGTATCTGAATCTTTCACTGGCATGTAATTGTTGCCTTATACAATTCCACGCCACCACTGAAGTCTTACGGTAAATGCGGGAACTAACAATATAAAAGGCAGATGCGGCTGTATTTATTTCTGTGCGTGTAGTGAACTCATCAGTGGTAGCGCAGACTGTAGTAAGCTGAACGGGGGTGTCAAAGATCATAAGGGGTAGAACGTAAATAAAATATGTTCGTAATGAATGACCTTGTGAGTCCCTTCCTTTCGGTTTACAGCATCCTTTTCACTAACACCCTGTATAATTGTATATGTAGTATACTGTGTACACTTACCGTCGCACCTCCGTGGCGTTGGGCTGCACCGACAGCTGGTTGTTGTTGGAGCTGGACGAGTCACTCGCCGACTGGAACAAGGATACAGCTTTGTATCGTACTTGTACACATATTACAATGCCTCGTTTCAGAAAATCGTATCAGAGCTATGTGCTAGATGAACTAAAGGCAGTAGTTCAATTTATGTGGCGCCTAGACATGTGATTCCGTAAATCTCATTTCCTACTGCCATCTTTATAGATGAACTTAGAATGTAACTTAATTTTTTTTTAAATGTGCCTTCAGAATCGACTTCGATATAAAATAAAATAGTTGGTGCACAAATAATTGTGGTGTGGTATTGTGTAAACAAAAGGTCCCCGCCTCAGCATGTGCCGCTATACCTGCGTGTAGTCGTCGTCCACGCGCGGCAGCGGGTCGAGCGGCGGCAGCGGGCTGTTCACGCTGTCCACGTGCTGCTTGCACAGCGACGAACATCTGACACACAAAACAACAAACGTTATGCCATCATAAGTATTACAGTAAAGGTTTCAATAAATTAAGAGTATTAGAATATACTTGTAGATAGAGCCGTGGCAGCATAACTGATTATTTCTTCTGCTAATTCCAGAGGTCCTTGGTTCTAGATTTTCGGTAAATCTAGGTTCTAGATGTGTACCTACACATGTAACGAAATCACTAATTCTAAAACGGCGATACGGCTCGCAACTCACAACGTGTCGCGTTACGAGTGGTGAGGTTGTCTAGCTTTAGGGTTACTTCGGACAATCCTTTCGTGATAACATGCTAAAGTAACCTTTTGAGCTAAACGTCACGCGCGGCCTTTGGCTACATAGAACATTCACCGGCCGCTCTGTCGCTTATATTTCTTAAAGAAAATTGTAAATGTAAAGAACGAAAGGATATAGTTGCTCTTTCTGTTAAACACCATATAGAAATTTCATGTGCAGAGCTTAATAAGTATATAATAGTATGTACCTACAGGCCACCTACTGGTGATTTTATTACCTTTGAGACTGTCATGGAGGATGTTCTAAGGTTAGCTTCCAATAGTAAAAAGGAAGTAATAGTGTGTGGTGACTTTAATGTTGACCTATTAGGTGACTCTCCTAATAGGTCGAAATTGTTGTTACTTTTTAAATCATTTAATCTTTTTAATGTTTTTCTGGAACCAACTAGAATTACACCCACGTCAGCCACTTGTCTAGATAACATATTCTGTAACTGTGAGTTTAAAGACAGTAGTGTGATTAATTGTCTGAGGTCAGACCACAGTGGGCAGACCATTACCTTAGTAAACACTGACAAGACAAATAAAACTAAGGTGAGATGCAGACCGATTACTACAAAGAAAATTGACAATTACTTGAAGAAACTAGACGAAAAACTTCCGAATGTTAAATTAGATTGCAATTCTAATGAGATGTATAGTAACTTGTTTAAGATAATAGCTGATGAGTTTGAGAGTAATTTTGAAACGAAGGAAGTTTTGATTGACAATAAAATTAAATTTTGTGACTGGGCTACAGAGGGTATTCGCAAAAGCAGGGCGACATTATATGATCTGTATGAGATGAAAACATTCATACTCCGACCTGACTTTCAATCTTATGTGAAGAAATATAGCAAGATGTATAAATGTGTCTGTCACTGTGCGAAGACAATTTTTATTAATAACAAGATTAAAGACTCTGCTAACAAATCTAAGGCCGTTTGGACTATTATTAATAACGAAACGGGGAAGAATCGAACACGCGAGACAAATTTATCTTTGTAGGTAGGCAATGACATTATAACATCGAATGATGCGGTGGCGAGGGTCTTTGAAGAGTTTTTTACGAACATTCCTTTAGAGACTACGTGTAACCTGGATTCTTCGGCTGCAGCAGCTGAAACCCTGACGAAGGAGAACGCACCTTCAACCGATAAGGAATTTAAATTCAGATATATTAATACATTAACTATTATAAAAACATTTAAGTCATTAAATATGAAGAAAACTGAAGACTTGTGGGGAATGTCAGTTAAATTTGTTCTTTCTATTATTAATAAAATCGCCCCAATTTTAGCTAACATCTTTAATAAATGTATCGCTGAAGGTGTGTTCCCAGATCTTATGAAATTTAGTAAAATTATACCTCTGTTCAAAAGTGGGGATATGGAGGACCCTGCAAATTTCAGGCCTGTCTCGGTTCTTCCAGTTTTGAGTAAAATATTTGAGAGGGTCATACTCAGTCAGATGCTTTTGCATTTCAATGATGCTCGATTGTTTCATAGCCAGCAGTATGGTTTTACAAAAGGCAAATCAACAACCGATGCCGGTACTGCGTTGATTAAGCACATATTTGACGCCTGGGAAGACCATCACGATGCTATTGGAGTCTTCTGTGATCTGTCGAAGGCGTTTGATTGTGTAGACCATCAGACTTTAATTTCGAAACTTAGATACTATGGAATAGGAGGAAAGGCTTTAGATTTGATATCTTCATATTTAGACAAGAGACAACAAAGGGTCGATATTAACAATACTAAATCACAGGGGGCTCATGTAAAAATAGGCGTCCCTCAAGGATCTATTCTAGGACCATTTTTATTCCTCATTTATATTAATGACTTGCCTTTTATGGTTGAAAAATTGACTAATATAGTTTTATTTGCTGACGATACTTCTTTGCTTTTTAAAGTTAAAAGAAGAGAAAATAATTTTAATGAAATTAATTCAATTCTATCTGACATACACGATTGGTTTACCGTTAATAATCTTCTATTGAATTCTAAGAAAACGAAATGTATTAAATTTACACTGCCGAATGTTAGACAATGCGATACTAACATTATTCTAGATGGGAATAAATTGGACCTAGTTAATGATACTGTCTTTCTTGGGATGACTATAGATTCAAAGTTACAGTGGGGACCTCACATTGAAAAATTGTCTGGAAGGTTGAGCTCCGCAGCTTTTGCTGTACGGAAAATTAGACAGCTGACCGACGTTGAAACCGCCAGATTAGTTTACTTTAGTTATTTCCACAGCTTATTATCGTATGGCATTTTGCTTTGGGGTAGAGCAGCTGATATTGAAACTATATTTGTATTACAGAAAAGAGCCATCCGCTCTATATACAAACTTGGTTCCAGGGATTCATTGAGAGAACTATTTAAAGAAATTAACATCCTTACAGTTCCATGTCAGTTCATTTTTTCCAATTTAATGTATGTACGAAAGAATATTTCAACTTTTGATACAATTGGCAGTAATCATGACATTAATACTAGGAACAAGCATAAGCTGGCTTTTCCAGCGATGCGTCTGGCGAAAGTTAATAAATCGTTTTTAGGGTACTGTATTAGATTTTATAATAAGCTTCCAGCAGAAGTTGCTCAAATGCCAGAGAATAAGTTTAAGTGTTACATTAAAGAGAAACTCAGTAAAAAAGCTTATTATAAAATTGATGATTACTTAGAGGACGTTAATGCATGGCTGTGATAAGTAGTTAGCTCTGCTCATATTATTATAATAATAATTATTAAGCTTATATGTATTGTATACCAACTAGTTTTAAGTCTTTTTTTGAAAAGATGGCTCAGGAGTTTCTTGCCTCCGTTCTTCTCCTTAGACAGAAAGAGCCCCCCCTTATCCGAACGGAGAGTAATTTGTAAAAATTGACGTTCATCAGAAAATTTTATATTTGTACGATGAATAAAAAATTTTGAGTTTGAGTTTGAGTTTGAGTCGCGGCGGCACAGATGCTCACTTCAAAAGACTACCTATAGAGTCAGTTAGTATAGTAGTAACAGTAGGTGTGTACCTGTCGCACAGTCCCTGCTTGATGTTGTTCTGCTGGCAGCCGGAGGTGGTGACGGTGACCAGCTTGTGCCCCACCAGCCACGTGGTGGAAGAGCCGCCGTTCAGCAGGAACTGCACCGTCGAGCTCCTGTGAATAGAGGTGAAGTTTGAATGGAGATGGCATTACCTACATAGCGGGCACTGTACACTGCACGTAAGCGTGTAACAAACGTGTCGTATTTAGACACTTGAATCGTGTTTTTGAAAGATGTACCATATAATATCATGGAGGAATTATTGTTACATTTTTAACTATTATTCCTCTATGATACTGTTAATTCAGAGAGGCGGACTTTCGATATAACTTGCGGTAGACGTTATTTGGCTGATAATGATGATAATGATGATGATTCTGATTCTGATTGACTCGACAGCTGTGGCCAAAAATATTTTTCTGAGGTTACTCCTAATCCATTTCAATCCATTGACCATAAATAAACCTCCACGGATAAATAAACAATATGAAAAGGGCGGCCGTAAAATTTGTAAGAGCATCGACTGATATACTTTCTTTATCCGTGAGCGTTATAAACATTAACATTAGCACATGCAAAATGCAGTAAGTATAGTATATCTGACCGATGCGGCTTGACGCTGCACACGGAGTAGGCGTATCGGGCGAGCAGGTCCACGCACGTCTCCGTGAGCTCCACGTGGAACGCGGCCGAGGCGGAGGCGCCGCCCGCGCCCCCCGCGCCGCCCCGCGCCGGCCCGAGGGGGGCGCGCGGCCCGCCGCCGCCGCGGGAACCCTGGGGGAATGACAATCATTGTAGTATTTGTTACAGCTAAACTCAGAGTTTGTTTTTAGAGGGAGGTGGAAGCTCAGTCGGATAAGCGCTCGCTTCTCACGCCAGAGATGCGGGTCCGAATCCCAGGGCTGACATGTACCAATGAGTTCTTTGAATTTAAGTACAATGTACACCATCGCTCTTACGGTGAAGGAAAATATCGTGAGGAATCCTGCATGTCTAGATTTAGCACATCTAGGTATGTGAACCCACCAACCCGCAGTGGACCAGCGTGGTGGGAAATGGTCCAAGCTTAGGAAGGCAGTTTTTAGACCTGGGGGATATGTACAAAGGTTCCACTCGAGAGAGCCAGGTGCAGGTACTTACACCCCCACAGAGAATAGAATAAACTCAGAGCTCACCTTTCCTAAATACTTTTGACGAATATCGACCGAGTTTGATTCAAGTTAAGTGGTTTGTAGTGTACTCACGAGACTAGAGCTGCGCTTCCTATTGGACGAGTCCTCGTTGAGCGCGGCGGCGGGGGGCGCGGGGGGCTGCTTGAACAGCTGCTCCTCGAACGGCATTATTATGTAGTTGTGCAGACCCTGGAACCAGTACATTACATGCGTTATTTACTTTACAGTGACAAATACAAAACGGCGTTATTTAACCGAAACTATTTGTACTTGACTTCGTTCAGCTTGACAGAAGCGAAGGATTCGCCAATCTTACATAGGTAGCTGGTAGTGGCAAGATGTGGACATCAGAGAACGTTTGTGGCGCTCCTTGGGAGAGGATTAGGCCGAGCCCCTTATTAGCGTGTCGGTTAAAAACACTAGAGCAAGATTGGGGTTTGTTATCATGCTTTAATGAGCCGTCAGTCACTGACTGCCCAGGGTATGTTGGACGGTACTAATATACAAATGAATAGTTATTGATACCTAATAAACAATGCCTCAACAACTCACATGTATAATAAAAGGCACGAAGTTCCGTCTATAAGCGAGCCGACACTTGAGGAACCAGGCGGCGATGACGTGGTGTGCGAGCGAGACGACGTAGTGGTTGTAGCGCGACGGGTTGGTGTACGGGAGCAGGATGGCGAACACAGACATGTACTGGTCCTCCACGAAGGATGCGAATACTTTCGGCAGGCGGGTGAGCGCTGTGGATGGGAGACAATTTGATGATTTGATTACCTAATTACACAACAAATACAGTTTTTGCGAAGAACGGGCTCCTGAAAGTCCCTATTAGACGCAACCTAAAATCGATTGAGGAAAAAAAAATATAGGTATTAATTACAGCTTTGCCGACGGGGTCCCTGGGTCACATGCTTGGCCGAGCTAGATATTAATTCAGGAATCTTGGATTGACTGTGCGGTTAAACACAGCTGATATGGGTGCAAAAGTATCCCTAGCAGCAAATACAAATGACATTTGTATGTGTACTGTGCACAGGCACATTGTGTACATATTATAGCATGAATATGCGGCCTTATTCTACCTTTGCAGTTTGCATCACTTGGCAATATCGTCTATAAAAAATAATAATAATATTTTTTCTTTAAAAATAAAGTACAACTCACTGGACAGAAACTCGAGCATCGGGCACGCGATGGCCTTCGTATCGGATATCTTGCTGAGGTCGAGCAGCACCTCGGGCAGCATCTTCACCATGGTGTCGCGCGCCTCGAGCGTGAAGATCGTCAGCGCGTTGATGCACTGCTGGCTCGACGGCTGGCGGAGCACTGTGAGGGGAAGGGAAGCGTCAATGGATGATAAAAGTTGGAAAGATGACTGAAGTGAGTGAAGTGTGGTTGGAAGATCACTTATAGACTCTTGATTGATATATATGGTTAGTCTTATTGTTCATTACGCTTGGATTTACGATTTATCTTCCGACTGCTGATTCTTTCTTGTCATATGAACGTAAAACTCTTATTACCGACACGACAAGACCATTTAGCGTCTAGACCGTTATTCAAAAAAAAAGCTAGACAAAAAACTAATGAACGAGAGCTGCAATGCAAACCGGTATTTTTAATACAACAACAAAGAGGAGTCGACAGCGCAACTTCAAAACTTAGTTTTTCCTCAAGCTACAGTTGCCCTCCGTAAAGTTCTCCTCGCTCTTGAGCGCGATGCAAAACTTTTGTCACGTCTTAAATGCTCCCCGTGCTAGCCATCCTGGTGGGAGGAAGTAGTCTCTACGTCCAGGCAGTAAGGCCACTCACCGACGCCGTGCTTGAGCAGCGCGCGCACGGCCCGCTGCTGCGTGGTGGGCTCGAGCAGCGCGAGGTGCGGCGCCAGCGCGGCCAGCGCGGGCAGCACGGCCGCCTGGAACTCCGACTGCGACAGCTTGCCGCCGCCGCCCAGCTGCAGGCACTCGGGCAGCCCCAGCGACTTGTCCGTCAACTGAGGGGAAAACACTTTGGTTAGCATAAACAATTATTTAAAAACCTAGACTGTTAGCAATATAAATTATTATCTTCTTCCTTGGCTACAACTTTTGTCAAAGGTGATGTACGGGCCAATAGCCGTACATTTTGCTATGTTAACAGTTTTACCTTAGCGACCTAAATTAAGTCAGTTCTTGTCCGTCATCAACCGCGCGCGACACGTACTCATCATCATATCATTATAGAATAGTTATCAGTTTAAATAAATCAAATTATCATAAGTTATATACTTCTTTTATCATTTCTATCATCTTATCATATTGGTGTGTGGACCTGGCCCTCACATCAATTGGTCCTTCGAGCCTTTCGGACAGGCGGGGCTGACAATCGCGAACTTCGAACTTTCGGGACACGTGTTTGTGTAGCCTAATTACTTCCTGTGACTATCAGTTCAATATCGAGAACAATATCATATATCAATTTATCAGTGACTATCAAAAAGACTCATCAAAAACTTTAAACTATCATATTATATCAAATATCAGTGAACAATTTATCAGTGAAGTGACTCCTTTGGATTTGGATTTAATCGGGTCAGACAGATCCGATTGTTCCCGCCAGGAATTCGAAGCGGAGTCATCGAGGTGGTTTGGCAGCTTATCAAGTAAGATCCATCCATTTTATTATCATCAGCCTTTATATCAATGAGCAGCGAGATGGAAGATATCTTAGCTACTCAGCAGCAGATTATCAACGGCGTAGAACAACTTTACGTTAATTTTAAGAAAGACAACTTTGAGAGGAAACATTCTCCTGGCTACGCTAAAAGGAAACTCGAACCCCTTGATGCGTATTGGAGAGAATTTCAGACAAACCATATCAAACTTTGCGGTTTTAACATCCCAACTCATCAATATTTTACGCAAAATCAATACGAGAGTTGTAAAAGTAGGTACGAGTATATAAGAGGCAAGATCGAAGCTGTTCAACATGAGAAACCGGCTTCCGTGCTGAAGCCGCCAGTTCTCGTGGTTGGCGAGGCATTCGCCAGCTCCTCAGGGGAAGGCGGCGCGGCGGGCGGCGCGGGCTCCAGCGCGCAGCAGCAGGCCGCCGAGCGACAGGGAACACCATCGCCTACTCTTCAACATCAATCTCAGTCTGCTTCGACCTCTACTCTAACGTTATCTGAGAAAATGAAGGAGTTATTAAAAAAGCAAAATAGTAACTTCAGAGCTCTGCAGCGCACGTTAACAGGTATCAACATCAATAATATTACGGAGAAGTGGGAATTGGAAGATGCATTACGCAGCATCCAAGCTAGATGGCAGATCATAGACTCGCTACATTGGGAGTTGGACAGCGAACTGGAGGGAAAATATGAGGAATATGAAGAAGCATTCTCTTATTACGAGCAAAGCTACAACAATATCAAAAAAGAAATTAACAAGAAGATGTGGTCGACTCAACATCGTGACAAACTTACTCCACAGATGGATATACCTACCTTTGAAGGCAACTATCACCAGTGGGTGTCCTTCAAGGACCTGTTTACGGAGACCATCCACCTAAATCCTTCATTATCAGACGCACAGAAGATGCAGTATTTAAAATCAAAGTTGAGAGGAGAAGCGGAACGTTTAATCCAACACCTTCCTATCAGCTCAGATAATTATGACGTTTGTTGGCAACTACTTAATCAACGATTTAATAACAAAAAACTAATTTTCACATCCCATATCAATATCATAATGAACCTCCCTATCATGCAAGCAGTATCAGTTCACGGCATCAAGCGCCTTCACGACTCGGCGTCAAAATGTCTCAACGCTATCAAAAAACTTGGCGTGGATACCAGCAGCTGGGATCCCTTGCTCGTCCACATTCTAGCACAGAAGTTGGACTCAGAGACTCACAATGAGTACTTGGCTTCTCTAAAAGAACCAAGAGAACTACCGAATTTGGATGAATTCTTAAAATACCTCGAAAATAAATTCACGACATTGGAGTCATCGCGCAAGAAACAGGAGAATATCATATCTAAAACGGGTCCAAATTACAATCAAAATCATTCCAAATATCAATATTCAAAACCCACTTATTTAAAACAATCATTTACGACGACAAATAACTCAATTTCGCAACCATCAACCAGCAAAAATGTTTATCAGACAAAATCAAAATGCCCGGTATGCAATACCTACGATCATCCGATATTTTATTGCACAAGGTTTACGCAAATGCCTGGAAATGCCAAACTTAAAATTATCAAGCAGTATGAGCTATGCAAAAATTGCCTTTATTGCCATCACGGAAAACCCTGCATATCAGAAAAACGTTGTCGTGAGTGCAATTTGCCACACAACACTATCATACATGATGCATACGCATACACACATGCGCAAACAAATAATCAGGTTACTGCAAGAGTTCAACGCTCGGGCGTGTCACAGCCACAATCATCATCAGCAAGAATGGAAAATGGTCAAATACGTGGAACTTCGCACGTGTCATTGCAACCACATAACGTCACCGAGATCCTATTAGCAACAGCAATTATCAATATCAAGGGAGCCGACGGGAGCTATCATACATTCAGAGCCTTGCTGGACCAAGGATCTCAAACATCCCTTATCACGGAGCGAGCGGTACAAGCGCTTGGTCTTTCGCGGAAAAAATGCCTAGGAACTATATCAGGAGTAGGAATGAAGGAAAACAGTTGTAAGGGTTTAATCAGCATACAATGTTCATCAATAAACCATGACTTTTCATTCTCTACAGAAGCATTTATCATGAATCATCTTATCAGGAACCTGCCTAGTTATTCATTTGCGGAACCACAGTGGAACTTTTTAGAAAATATCAATCTAGCGGACCCTAAATTCTACGTGAGCCGTCCAGTAGATTTATTGCTAGGAGCAGAAGTATATTCAAAAATATTAATGAATGGAATTTGTAAAATTGATGACAACCTTCCTATTGCGCAACAGACGCGCTTAGGTTGGATTTTAAGCGGTAATTACAGATCATATCAATGCAACATCGTATTACATAACATGGACGAAATACAACGGTTTTGGCAAATCGAGGATATCACGGAAACATCATCATTATCAGTATCAGATCAAAATGTCATCAAGTTTTACGAAGAAACAACAAAACGCAGATCAGACGGAAGATATGAAGTAAGACTGCCAATGAAGCAAAACTTTGAAGAAAAATTGGGTTCAACAAAACAAAAAGCTTTCGCCCAATTTCATCAATTAGAACGAAAATTAAATAACAATAAAAACATCTCGGAACAATATAAACTATTTATGAATGAATATAAACAGCTCGGTCATATGACACCAGCCGATAACAACATGAAACCCGACTATCATATGCCCCATCATCATGTGACTAGAGAGGACTCTATTACCAGCAAGTTAAGAGTTGTTTTCAATGCTAGCACACCAGGACTGCCATCAAACTTAAGTCTCAATGACCTCATGGAGCGGGGCCCAAATCTGCAGCAGGACCTCCAAACTCTTATCTTGAAGTGGCGACAGTATAAATACGCTTTTACTGCAGATATTGAAAAGATGTTCCGCCAGATATGGGTCGCAGAAGAAGATCAGAGATTTCAGAAGATAGTCTGGAGAGATTCAGCTGATGAACCTATCAAAGAATACACTTTAACGACCGTGACTTATGGGACCCGTTCAGCCCCATATCTAGCTATGATGACACTGCGTCATCTAGCGAGTGAAGAAGAGTATCAACAAAAATATTCAGCAGCAGCAAAAGTGGTAAAAGAATCCCTATATATGGATGATGTGCTCCATGGCGACCACTCATTATCATCCGCAAAACAATTACAATCAGATTTAATTGAGCTACTAAAATTAGGTGGTTTCAACCTCCGAAAGTGGTCATCAAACTATCAAGAGTTACTGCAAGGAAGCCATGTAACTGACAGCCATCAACATGCATTTGATTTCAGACACGAAGAATCCATGAAGACGCTGGGGTTACGTTGGCATCCGAAGGAGGACGTATTCTCGTTTGAACTGAAATGCGATTCGAAATCAACTAAAACCAAACCAACAAAAAGATCACTATTATCAGAAATATCAAAACTGTTCGACCCGTTAGGATGGCTTTCTCCCGTGACAACAAAGCTCAAACTCATTTTTCAAAGCGTTTGGGCCTATGACCTGCAATGGGATAGTCAATTACCCGAAAATATTGAAAAGGAGTGGATCAAAATACAACAAACATTAATCGCTATCAACGATATCAGGTTACCGAGATGGTTACAAACAAATGGCAGCGACGTCATAGAATTGCACGGCTTCTGTGACTCATCAACCACAGCTTACGCTTGCGTCATTTATAGTGTAATCAGAAGAGCAGGACAGACATATGTAAGTCAAGTAATCGGGAAAGCGAGACTTGTACCTATCAAAAAACTGGAGAAAGAAGTATCTTTACCTCGTCTCGAGTTATGCGGAGCACACTTACTATCAAAGGTCATGTCCAAGGTCAAGGACTGCTTCCCAAGCTATCAAATATCAGTTTTCGGCTGGACGGATTCTATGGTGACTTTAGCCTGGCTACAAGGTGAACCAGGGCGATGGAAGTCATTTGTATCAACCAGAGTGCAGCAAACAATCGAGTCTATACCACCGGACTGCTGGCGCTATGTGGAATCCAAGGACAACCCGGCTGACTGCGCAAGCAGAGGTATCACACCGGAGCAACTACAAAACCATAGTCTATGGTGGCAAGGGCCCTCGTGGCTACCTACATATCAAAACAGAGATGCCGAAAGGACACTTTACTCGACTGAAGAGGAGTTAAAAAAGATCAAACAAGTGAACAGTGTTCTTAAATCAGAAAATGCAATCACAGAGATACTGGATCACTACAGCTCATTTTCAAAAGCTGTAAGAGCAACAGCGTGGCTTGCACGATTTATCAAATATCTATCAGACAAAAGGGCAGATTATCAAAAATATTTAACTATATCAGAATTGCGACATGCCAAAACCATTATCATTAAGCATGTTCAACGTGAGGAATATGAAAAGGAAATTCAGTGCTTAGAAGCAAAAAGGGAAATCAAATCAAAGAGCAAAATACTTAGCCTGCGACCTCAGCTAGATGAGGAAGGAATCATGAGAGTTGGTGGGAGAATCAAGAACGCATATATCAATCCCGAAATGAAGCATCCAATTATCATACCGACGAAAGGCAAGTTGACGGAACTTCTGATCAGGCACGGTCACGAACATACATATCATGGAGGCCCCAAGATAACTTCAGCGTTTCTTCGACAGAAATACTGGATAGTGGGAGGAAACCGGGAGATCAAAAAACAACTGCGACTATGTGTAACCTGCAGAAAGCACAGTCCAAGCAAAGCCGATCAGTTAATGGGAGATTTACCGGAACACCGGATCAATGCATCCCGTCCATTTTATCACACTGGACTCGATTTCACAGGACATATCATGGTAAAAGCCAACAAAGGGCGTGGAATAAAGACCAGCAAAGGATACATAGCAGTTTTTGTCTGTATGGTGACAAAAGCCGTACACCTAGAACTAGTATCAGATCTATCAACCTCTGCACTGCTGGCCGCAATTCGCAGAATGGCGGGGAGACGAGGGACCCCCCGAAATCTGTATTCCGATAACGGTACTAACTTTATTGGAGGAAACAGAGTTTTACAGCAAGAGTATGAAGAAACAATAAAATCAATCGATCATCATTTTATCAGTGAACTATCAGAAATGGAAATTAAATGGCATTTTCAGGCCCCATCATGGCCTTCGGCTGGAGGAATCTGGGAAGCAGCCGTGAAACAAGCGAAAAAGCACCTAACGAGAGTAATAGGATCACACAAACTAACCTATGAAGAGTATGCAACACTGTTGACCCAGATTGAGGCGTGCTTAAACGGGCGACCCTTGTGCGCTATCAGTGAGGATCCGGAGGAGCTAGACTATTTAACTCCAGCTCACATCTTAGCAAGCGGTCCAACCTTGACAATCGTCGAAACAGAACACGATCTCCGCACAAGATGGCATCTCGTACAGAAAATATATCAAGATGTGTGGAAGAGATGGCGAGCAGAATATCTCTCACAATTATCAATTCGTCCCAAGTGGCGCTCACCGCAACCTAATATCAAAGAAGGGGACATCGTTATCATTCAAGATGCCAATTTACCGCCCGGCAAGTGGGCGCTAGGTAGAGTACTGGAGACACACCCCGGAAAGGATGGGTATGTGAGGGTGGTGTCTGTGAAGACGAAGAACGGAGTGTTAAAACGACCTATCGTAAAACTCTCTCGTCTACCTGTCCAATCATCAAACTGCTCCGAAAACGTATCATCTTCATCAAGCAATCAAGACCTAAAACAACCCACTGCATCAATAGAAAATAATACAAGACCACACAGAACAATCAGGAAGAAAAACATAAACCTTTTATCATTAGCCACATCATTATTGTTTTTCTTCAGCATGTTAACCACGTCACAATGCGCCTACAACTTCACAAAATTACCACCTAATCAAATGTTATACTTCGACAAATTGCCCAACATGCAAATCATAAAGGATGACTGGCGACTCGTTGTCTATTATGACTTAGATCCGTATTGGGCTGGATTAGAAACACTTAATAAACAATTAAAATACCTGGACAGCTCATGTTCTGCGATAAGAGGTCAGTCACATTGCGAACAGATCATATCACAATTACAGCACGGGTTCTCGGAAATACGCTACTACAATGACGTTTTACTGACTCAAAGGCCGAGCGTGTACGACAGACGGCATCGTCGCGGACTGATAAACGGTGTTGGAAACCTAGCAAACAATTTATTCGGAATATTAGACGATAAGTTCGCTTCAAAATACGAAAGGGACATCAGCCTTATCAGAGAAAATGAAAATCATTTAGCGAAGTTATGGAAAAATCAAACGTCAGTTGTAGAGGCAGAATTTAACCTTATGAAAAGAATGGAGAGTTTTATAAATAAACAGCACAAATCTATCAATCAACGCTTATCAAGTTTCGAAAACAACATGAATACCATGGGAAAACAAATAAATTACTCATCACTGGTAAACGATTTCACTATATCATCAATAATAGCCAACAATTTATTAAATCAGCTTAAATCTGTGCAGACGGTTCTACTTGACACCATCACAGATATTTACAATGGAAAGCTGAGCTTGCATATGTTGACCCCGGAACAATTACGCCAAGAATTAAACATCATATCAGCACAAATACCGAGAGATTTAAGCATCCCGACATCAGAGGTACAATTACCTAAACTTTATCATCTTCTTAAAGTAAAATCAACAATATCAAGAGAGTATTTAATCTTCGAGATTTCTATAACTCTACTATCAAGAAATACTTACGAAATATATCAAGTCCTTCCCATTCCGAAACAATCACACAAGAATATGATGAAAATAATACCTATATCAAGTTACGTAGCGATAAACCTACAGAAAGAGTCTATGATACCTATTACTGCCGAAGATATTAATACATGCCTAAACCAAAACAAAGAAACAATTTTATGCCATATCAGCAAACCAACGTACCATATATCAAATGATGACAGTTTATGCGAGAAGAATAATCAAACATCCATTTGTAACTCAGTTGTTATTATGCCAAGACCAAGCTGTCGCGCTACAGCTCAGTCAGGCTGGATTATTCACTTTGTCTGGAGAATGCACTATCAGAGCTAAGGAATTAACCATAACATCCCATTACCAAAGGTCGAACAACCTGACCATGAAGGCCGACTTATCAATCCCAGAAATAGCACCAATCAACAACATCATCAACATTTCCTTACCTGTTAACGCTAATATGACTATATCAGAGTATCACGAATCAGAGCTAAATTTAATCAAGCAGAAAATAGATGCTATGAAAGAAGAAACTCCGCTATTATCTGACAGAGCGACATATCACGACATCCATCAATACACGCTAGTGTACAGCATGCTGGCAGTGATGGCGGCGGCGGGCGGCTGGTTCCTGTGGAGGCGCGCGCGGCGGCGCGGGCGCTCCGCCGAGGGCGCGGCGACGGCCACGGGCGGCCCTAAGCCCGAGCCCGCTGTTCTCTATAGTGTTAAGTGTAGTGCATGTGAAATAGCAAATTTCGGTCGTGATAATTTAAATTTTCAGTGTAGTGAGAGTGGTTACAAAGTCCCTATAGTGAGCCCGCGTAATAAAAAGTTCAATAGATCAATGTGAAAGCAAAAATAAATGAGTGCGAATTTTAAATATTACTTTAGTGGACTTTAAGTTTTTTTTAAATAATGAAATTAATATTGTTCAATCATCATGTCTCATGTCATTCATCATCATATCATATAATATATATTTTTTTCTGCTTTTATCATTCACTTAGTAGATTTTTCTTCCTTCTCTGGTGGGGGAGTATGTACGGGCCAATAGCCGTACATTTTGCTATGTTAACAGTTTTACCTTAGCGACCTAAATTAAGTCAGTTCTTGTCCGTCATCAACCGCGCGCGACACGTACTCATCATCATATCATTATAGAATAGTTATCAGTTTAAATAAATCAAATTATCATAAGTTATATACTTCTTTTATCATTTCTATCATCTTATCATATTGGTGTGTGGACCTGGCCCTCACAGGTGATTTTTGCTGCACTAGCAGAGCGGTGCAACCTACCTAGGGGGTTGCAGGATCATCGGTAGCAACGATAGGTTGATTCGATTTATACCAGAAGATGCCAAATGTCTACACACACTCTCTCTCTCTCACACAAACACACACACACACACACACACACATGGTGACGTCATAACATTATATCTCTCTCTCCCTCACGCACACACTGTGACGTCATCACTCTCTCTCTCTCGCTCACACTCACGGCGGCGGCGAGGCTGGTGGCCAGCAGCTCCAGCTCGGCGCGGGGCGGCGCGGCGGCGGCCAGCAGGCGGCGCAGCCCCCGCAGCGCGGCGCCCAGCACCCGCCAGCTGCGCTCCCGCGTGATGAGCGACGTCATCACGCGGATCACGCGCGACCACTTGATGCTGCACTGACCCTGCGGGAGGACGGGTTTGATCAAGTACCTAGTTTGTATAAAATAAGTTCAGTGAAATTGTCTTTCTAGGTCAGTTGCCCGAGCACAGGATTCGAAACCTCCGTTTACGTTGCATATTGGTTGCGTATCGTCAAATGTCACTGTCAAAATGTAAGGCAAATTTGTTAGTTTCAAAAGTGGCATTTGTTTTTTCCATATCAGGTGAAATTTCACCAAACGCTAAACGTATTTAGTAGCCTGTCATACGTCTGTCAGTTAGTACAAAATGTATTTAAAATTTGATTTAAATACGTTTAGCCTTTGGTAAAAGCGACCCTTCGTGTAGATTCGAAAATAGTATCGCATCCTATGCTCACGCCTCAAATTCAAATGGTTTAATCGACGTAAAATTTTACAATTATTTGTCGATAGTCATCTACCACCATTTCACAAAGGCCCCGTCATTGAGAAGGAAAGAAATGGCGAAAGAAACTCCTCGAGCATCTTTTCAACTTTTTCCTTATAATCTATTACAATTTTTACTTATATCTAGTACCTACAATTTTACTTAAGTACCTATATCCATTTCATTTTTTCAATAGCCTTAGCTGAGGTGGACAAGACCACGCGTTTTTGTCGTTTAAATAATCATTTATACTATAGTAAGCTTTACTACATAATGTAGCTTTAACATAATTCTTAAATTTTTGCTCAGTAAGGTTTATTGCTTCATTTGATAATTTATTATAAAAACGTATACAGTTCCCCATGAATGATGTGTTTGTTTTCGAAAGTCTGAGTGTGGGGAAAAGCAACTTATTTTTGTTTCTGGTCTCAATACCGTGAGTGGCTCCTACTTTACTAAATGAATTTAAGTTTTTACGAACATACATAATATTTTCATAGATATATTGGCATGGAACAGTTAGTATACCTATTTCTTTAAACGTATCTCTTAATGAAATTCTAGACCCTAATACATATATGGCTCGAATTGCTCGTTTTTGCAGAACAAAGATTTGATTAATGTCAGCCGCTCGTCCCCACAATAGAATTCCGTAAGACATAACACTATGAAAATAACTAAAATACACAAGTTTGGCTGTATCTACATCTGTTAACTGTCTAATGGTTCTAACCGCATAAGCTGCAGAACTCAATCTACCGGCTATCCTCTCAATATGGGGTCCTCATTGCAACTTTGAGTCAATTGTAATACCCAGGAATACCGTTTCATTTACTAACTCTAGCTTATCGTTATTCAATGTCAAATATGTCTCTACTTGTCTTACATTAGGCAAAGTGAATTTAATACATTTTGTTTTCTTGGAGTTAAGAGCTAAATTATTTACAGTGAACCAATTAGCAACTATGGAAAGAGTACTGTTTGCATTGTCAAAATTGACTTCTTGTCGCTTCAACTTAAATATAAGTGAAGTATCATCAGCAAACAGTACTATCTCACATAATTTATCTACCAAAAACGGTAAATCGTTAACATATACAAGAAACAAGAATGGTCCTAAAATCGAGCCTTGGGGAACACCCATACTGACAGGACAGCCAGCCGAGCGCACTCCATTTATGTCAACTAGTTGAGTTCTGTTGCTCAAGTATGATTCCAATAATGTAAGAGCTTTGCCAGTTAGCCCATAATATTTAAGTTTCATAAGTAGAGTGGCATGATCCACACAATCAAATGCTTTCGATAGATCGCAAAATACACCCACAGCATCAAGGCGTTCCTCCCAAGCACTAAATATGTGTTTGACCAACGCGACACCAGCGTCAGTTGTAGATCGACCTTTGGTGAAACCGAACTGTTGGTTATGGAGAAGGCCGTGAATACTAAAGTGCGAAAGCATTTGATGCAGCATAATTTTTTCAAATATTTTACTCAGTACTGGCAAAACTGATACAGGCCTAAAATTATTGGGATCATTTTTCTCACCAGATTTAAAAAGCGGTATTAGTTTACTAAGTTTCATCAAATCGGGGAATACACCGACCTCAATGCATCTGTTAAAAAGATTAGCCAAGTGGGGTGCTAGGATATCAATAACATGACTAATAACTTTAACGGACATGCCCCATAAATCTTCTGTCATTTTTAAATTTATTTCTTTATAAGTGGTAATTATGGTCTGTGTATTTATACCATGAAATTGAAAGTCGAGATCGCAAGGCGGTGCATTCCCTCTTAGCAAACGTTCAGCTTCAGCGCAAGATGAATCAAGGTTCTCAGTTGTAGCTATCGGTATACTACGGAAAAAAATCTTCAAAGACGGAAGCCACTTCTTCACTAGATGAAACAATTGTAATTGAACCTCAGTACACGATTTACCACCGTCGAACTCACACCATTGTACTCATACTTATATCCTCTTTTAACCCCTTTTTGTAACCAGTTTTAACTTGTGTATCAGTGACAATATATCTACTTAAGAACCATAATTAAGTATATCATTAAATCTACCCCTTTTAACCTTCACCAAAGAAAGTAGCTACGCGACGGGTGCTAACTTTCTTCAATTATGTCATTTCACTTACCCCCATGATCAATCACGTCGGGGTCACCAATTAACCCTAATATTACTCAGCCATGCTGCGTCTTTTGAAAGTAATCAGTAGCCCAGTGTGTGTGTACTCACGGGCTGCAGCGGGCGTGGGGCGCCCTCCACGAGCACGCTGGCGGAGTACAGCGCGCGCGCCGCCTCGTCGCCGCCGCTGTAGCAGTAGCCCAGCGCTCCCGTCGGGGACACGCGCAGGTTCAGCACCAGCTCCACCACCTGGATACAGACAACAGATTACATTTAAAAAAAGAATTAGCTATAGTGTCAAAGAACGGTCCCCGCAATAGACTACCTGGCTGCGTAACCAAGTATCGACAGCCATCACAAACATCGTACTAATATTATAAATGCGAATGTTTGTGAGTATGTGTGTGTATGTTTGTTACTTCTTCACCTCAAAAAGGCTGAACCGATTTTAATGAAATTTCGTATGGAGTAAGCTGACACCCTGGATTAATACGTAGGCTTATTTTTATCCTGGAATTCCCACGAGAAAACTTTTTAAGGTGAAGCGAAGCTTGCGGGAGCAGCTAGTGTTATTATAACAGCATATAGGTGGTACCTCGAGCCGCCGGGCGGGGTGGTGCGGGCGCGGGGCGCGGTACGAGGTCTCCAGCAGCTCGAGCAGCGCGTGCAGCGCGCGCGCCGCCTGCGCCCCCTGCGCGCCCAGCAGCTTGCGCTGGAATATCTAAGGGGAAATGGGGTTTCGTTAGAGATGTTGATTGCATGGTCAATGGTCATCTGTTCTGTTGGGTTATGGAACAGTACCCTTATATTGTAGACTTGGATCGGACACTATAATCCTTACAGATGTAGTAACAGGTCTGAGATTAACTAACTTGGACGAATTCGCCTAGTGAGCGGACATTACAACGTTAACGGGCGAATGGCGGTGACCCTGACTACCCGGGTTCAATTCAATCCTGAGCAGATATCTGTTCCTGCGGGTGTTATTAGGTACATACCTATTATGTATCTGTAATTATAGATTTATCACCTGTCCGATAACCATATTACAGGCACAGCCAAGCTTGAGGTCGGATGGGAGTGTGTGCGATGTCCCCACATATTATTATGATTACCTCGATGAGTCCGGCGAGCGCGAGGCGCACGTCGGGCGGGTCGCTGTCGGCGGCGACGGCGGCCGAGCTCTCCGTCACGTACATCTCGAACGGACGGAACAGGATCTGCAATGCACAGGCAAAAGCTTCAGCATCGTGCCACAAGATGGCGTTGAAATGGGTTGGTTTGTAAATCGCACATGTCATATTTTTGACTTGCATTATGTAATCAGTGACCTGAGTCGCGAGCACAAGTTTCGAATCTCCGTTAACGTTGCGTATCGTCAACTGTCACTACACCATATGTTAGGTGGAATTTCACCAAACGCTAAACGTATTTAGTAGCCTGTCATACATCTGTCAGTTAGTACAAAATGTATTTAAAATTTAATTTAAATACGTTTAGCGTTTGGTAAAAGTGACCCTTCGTGTAGATTCGAAAATAGTATCGAATCCGGTGCTCGCTACACTGTATTATACCAGTTTACATCAAGCAGATAAATATTATACCTATGTCACTAGCATCTCGCAAACGGCTTCTTTTGAATAGTAGCTGGTTCAGCTTCATCTGAATAGAAACTTGGCCTATTTCCAGCAGGCGACAATAATTTGCTGTGATATATTCACCAATCTGGCAGTGTCAAGACAAAAAACTCTTTTCCAATCGGAGAATACTTTGTAAAACCTTGTATACCTTCTCCAGCAGCGCGATGAGGTCGCTGGCCGCGTCCCCCGCGCAGGCCAGCGCCAGCTCGGTGGCCCCGCGCGCCGCCGCCCCCCGCACCGCCCCCTCCGCGTCCCCCGCGCACGCCACCAGCACCGGCACGCACACCTGCTCCACCACCTCCTCCGAGCAGATGTGTCTGCGGGAAGGAGAGTTTATAAAAATTTACAGTGCCAATAGAACAAGTGATTTCTGTGTGGTCAGAGTTAGCTTTCATGTAATATGCATTAACTTATAGATAACGACTTCTGCAAATTGTATTGTCAATGCTAACCCCGCTAAAGAAACAAGTATACAGTTATTAAACGTAAATAAATGAAATACATTAATAACAGCATAGCGCGACGACAATGCATTGCTCGGTATTTTACTAATTGTATCCGCACCAACAAGGCAAACTGTTAAAAAAAGGTTTCTTGTTACGATCAACTTATAAGCTACTTGAAGTGTGCACTGACCTGGTCCTCTTCACCAGGTCGTGCAGGTGCTGCAGCGCGTGCGCGCGCACGGCGGGGCGCGCCGCGCGACCGCTGTATCTGCAATGTTATGGTGCTATTACACAAACTTATATTCCGTAAGTTTTAATGCAAAAGCAGTTAAATTTGAACTGATAACTAATTGATAAATGAATAAATAATGAAGGAGAAAATAGGATTTTGTTTGGCAAGATTGGATTCATAATTTATTTATTTATTTCAAATAAGGATCACCAGCAGCTAACACAACAGACAAGCTTAACAGAAAATTTTAAATAATAGAAATTTCGTTGTGAAAACCATTATAGGCTATCACGGCATTATCAAATAATATTATCATAACGTTAAAATTTCGTGGGGAAAAACAAAAATAACAAGGCAAATATTAGTAACTAATTCTGACTTATATTTTTTCTTAAAAAAACTGAAGGAGTCATATTGATGAAAAAGGTATCCAAATGATAATATCTAGGCATTCAGATATAAATGAATGATAAAAACAACAATAGCTTCATCATACTTGTGCAGCAGCTTGGCGGCGGCGGCGCGCCAGCAGCCCACGCCCGGCTGCAGCGCGCCCAGCGTGTGCGAGATCAGACGCATCGACGACGCCTCCTGCGGGGGGAGGGGGGTCAGTGGTCACTCCGACGTGGTGGGACATTAGCAAAGGTTACATTAGTTCTGAGACGATCACTATATATTGACTGCGGTGGTGCAAGCTTGTTCCAGCACTTGGCCACATGTTTGAAGTTGCCTTGCTGTAGGCAGGGCGTTGTCACTCGCTCCAAATCTTGGTGTCTCATGGGGTCGATCGTGATGAAGATCATGCTCGTTGTTCAATTTTTGCCATTCGGCTTCAGCGTTTCTTTAAGCACATTTTAGCATGCAGCGTTTGCTCATGCTACGGCTATTATATGCTACGGATGAGTGCTCACGGGTCGGTCGTGCCCCGCCAGGTCGATGACCTCGAGCAGCGCGGCCGGCGACCCCGCGTACTGGCCCTGGTCGCTGAGCGTCTCCAGCGTCGTCAGCAGCGACTGCAGGTGCGTGTGGATCAGCTCGTTGGGCGGCGACCAGGAACCTGCAATAAGGGAGGTACTCATGAGTCACAGTTGGTTAAAAGTAAAGTCTGTAGTCTATAGCCATCGAAGTAGATTATTTATTTATTTAAGACGAAAGGAAGCTCGGTAACAAATAACTGAGGCACCCAAAGTAAGTCAATATCATTGTTACGACGAGCCCGACACACACACATTCGCACTGAAAGTAAGTCAGTTTGCCGCCGCGCGTCAATCACGTCTAACCTACGCACCCACACACTCTCATGTCGCAGCCATTGCTGTGCCTCATTTTTTACTTAGCGAGATTCCTTCAGTCTTTTTTTGTACTTCAATGAGCATGGTTTAGTAATCTGTGATCGAGAACAGACTTGTAACCTTGTAATAATGTGGTCCTTTTTAGAGCTACAAAGTTTCAAACATCAGCTGGCTTACAACAACCGACAATAAACCGGCATCATTTATCTGTAAAACCAGTGTCAAATCCATACTGGCTGCTCGCCGCCACACTCACGGTTCTGCTGTATGATGATGGACAGTATCTGCAGTAACGCGTCCCAGGCGGGCTCGTGCAGCTCGAGCGCCGCGCGCCGCGCCAGGCTCTCCACCGCCAGCACCACCTCGTACGTCACCACCGGCTGGTTACTGCTCAGCGCCTGCATGGAATGAATCATGGTAATGATAGTAATAGGGTTCCAAATTTAACTTGTCAAATTCGGAGAAATCGGGAAGAAAAAATCTATTGTGACAATAGATTTTTCCCGGGATGTGAGAGGTCAATAAATAAATAAAACGATAGTAGGGCCTTCTAGAATTCACGAGGCAAGAAGGGCGTTATCGTTATCTTCAGAAATCTTGCATCCGAGATAAATTGAAAAACACAGCAACATGTGAAATATTGGATATGACTGAAGAGCGAAATGAGTGAATATTCACTTCGAGCAAATATTCATGTCTGTCACCGCCCCTAAAAAGATTCTATTGATAATGTTATTTCGTTCCTAGTATAAACATGTTAATCCTCACCTGTGCGAAAGCGGGTAGCACGGCCAGATACGACACGTGCAGCGTGGGCACTCGCCGCGCGCCCCACAGCGCCATGTTGATGTAGAACACGCAGCCGCGCAGCAGCCCCGCGTCCCCCGCGTCGTCCCCCGCCGCCCCCGCCTCGTCCCCCGCGCCCCCCGCCGCGTGCAGGATCTCCACCATCTCCTGGATGGACGCGTAGCCCAGGTCCGCGCCCAGCACGTAGCGCATCACCTGGGATAAAATGAAAATATTTATGTATTTTTTTGCAATGTACCAGATGAAAGATCCTCAGATATGTATCTTGGAGTCAACGACTTCTGCCAATTTGTAGGAGCAGTGTGTAATTAATTACCAAATTAACTTATCCTAAATGAACTTAATTTATCGACAAGCTGTCATACAGCCCATTGTCACACACTACATTATTGCAATTTAAATGAATGAATATGGTACCTTCAACAGTCTTAGTTCTCACTACTTCACACATCAGTTGAAAGGGTAAATAAAGGTTTGATGATCATAACTATTATGAAGAAAAAAAAACAATCTAATAACTGTTGTTGGTACCTTCCAGCTCTGCTGGCAGTAGTGCTCGAGGTTGACGGTGCGGGCCAGCGCGCGCACGAAGGCGGGCAGCGCGGCGCGCGGCAGCAGCGAGTAGCTCACCACCGCCTCCAGCAGCGCCAGCGCGCCGCGCCCCGCGCCCGCCTCGCCCCGCCAGCAGCACACCCAGCACGCCCAGCTGAGGGAGTAGCGTGTCATGTTGTATGATGTGTTTTATAAATTAATGTTATACTTATATCTCCAAAAACGCCACAACCATAACACGAGTCACAGTTACGAGTATTTTTTACATAAATAAATTAGACTTTATTGATATGTTGATGATGTAGTGCATTTCCTGAATTGAGTTTCTGAAAGGAGTTTAATAGAGTTTAAAACACAATGCTAGAATATTTCATTTCTCCCATTGCTGCTCATATCAGGGGAAAGGCAAATATATTATGTTGGCGAGTGGGTATATGTTCTAGGATTAGTTGGTTCATGATTTAATTAGTCAGGTTATTGGTTTTTAAAGGACTTTCAAATAACATTGACATGTTTTTATGCATTTTAATACAGATTTTTTTCCAGATCAAATCCATAATAACTTACTTGACAATCCCGTGAACAACCTCCTCGTCCAGGTATGTGGCATTGAACTTGACAACGTTGGTGACGAGCTGCAGGAACTCCACAATGAAGCTCGGGGACTGGATCATGGGCATCCACTCCAGCACAAACGGACCCATCTGGAAGAACACCAAAAAGTACATTACAACATGATCCTAAATGAATTTTTCAAAATAAAATATCTAATAGCATGGAATTATTCAGTATTCTAGTAAAAAAACATATTTTGTAGTTTTGTCAACATGGTATTTGTTGTTTGATCTATATTAAGTTGTATAAACTGGCTACAAACCTGCTCCTCAAAGCACTTGATATCCTTGCCGCTGTTGGTGAGTGTGTGCAGCAGCTTGAACCTGAGCGCGGAGTCCTCAGGTGGGTGGTCGGGGAGGGTCTCGCACAGGAAGCGGAACAGGATGCTGCGCATGACCAGCAGCTCGGAGCCGCTGCCCTCGGCGATGGCGCACAAGAACTGCAGCTCCGCATGCCTCAGCTCTGCTGATGGGTCGTCCAGCAGGTCCCGCGTCGCGCGCCACAGCTTTTCCACGCCACCCTGGAGTCAAATAGTCATGTGTGGTGGTTGAGGTTGAGGTATTCACTTGATTGTGTTTTCCTTTATTACAGTTGGGTGTGTTGGCAAAAAACCTATCATAACTAATGCACTAACTCTGAATCATGAAGGTCAGCAATATAATATTATTATTATTAAAACAAAGTCTACTATTTAAGATGGTCTCATGCTGAAATTTGTATAAAAAATAAATGAAGGTAGGTGTGAAAGTGTACCATTTCGAGTGTAGTCTCACGCAGCTTCTCGGCGGTCTCCCGGAGCAGCTTGAGGCGGCGCGGCGGCGGCGCGTCACGGGCCAGAGCGCGCTCCAGCTCCGCCGACACCTGCATCTCCTGGCGCGGCGGCAGCGGCGCTGCAACACACACACACACCGTCACACACCCGCCAGGGCACCGTCCATCCACTGCTGTAGCCAGCACGCACCGCCCGCGCGACACTCACCTGCTGAACCCTTCTTGAAGTAGTTCTTCAGCTTGTCTTGGAAGGTTCTATCGTTCCTCGACCCCATCTCTTGCCGTAAACGCAGCCTTTTATTGATATCAAAACTCCCGTGTCCAGGTCTTTGCAATTATTACCTGTTAATATGAAAATGAAAATAAAGATACATATTTATTAGAGGAAAATAACTATAAACCGCTGGTTCTTTGCTTTTGCTTTGCTATTCCATCCACCATCACACACAGACAATCCAATTCTGACAGCGACAGCTGTTGACATTTGTCATTGAACCAGCTGACAGCGACTGGCACCTATTCTAAATACTCGTAGGTACTAGCCTTTTAGCTAAAACCTAGGCAGGTACCTATTTCAACATTGTTATTTGATATTTAAATAAAAGTGTGCTTAAGATATAATTAGGTATTAATTAAGTTGATAACACCTTAATTATATTAATTAAGTATATTATTTATTGTTTCATTGAAAAGAAAAAAAATATTATAAAGTTTCCGATTGTTCGTAAAATAAACTTATGAATGTTGCCAGAGCAAAAAATATTGTTTTATTTTTATTTCCACAGCTAAATCATAGATGGCGTTAGTAGGTTGATAGGACAATTTTTACCCGCGACAGAAAATGAAGGGTGTAATAACTAATTTAGTTGAACGTGTATCGTGTATTACTCTAAGTGCCTGTGTGTCTGTATTATAGGAAGCTACTTTACCACAGACAGATACAGATACACAGAGACGTTCAACTTATAACACCCCACTTTTTCTGTTGGGGGTTAAAAATGCAGTGGTCATTGACTATAATGAAGACATTACTGGCAATTATTCTCCTAATATACCTATTGTATGTAGCTTAGACAATGTCACCCAGCATGCACAGATCACAAGATACCATTGTAATAGATAGGATTCGAACTAAGTATAACGACCTCTCAAATGAGGAAGGAACCACATCCTAGACGCCACCACCAGCACCGTGGGACTACTTTTTTTTCTACTTCCTATAATATACCTAATACAAAATGTAGGTACTTACCTACTTATACTACCTACATACAATAATTATATCTGATAAATACTTATAAATGATTTTATAACGTTGTAGCTAAGCTTCATAAGCACACCGAAACGAACGTCGTAGCTACCTGAATTGAACCGAATTGAGCGGAATCTCTGGTGATTGTTGGTCTCTGCCGAGGAGCCATTATGCCTGTGACTGGCTCACTCGGGTGCATTCATTCAGCCGGAACTGCCGATGTAGCTGCAGCGAGCTCGGGGCGGGCGGGCGGCCGGGGCGGGCGGACCGCGCTGACGCAGCCGCCACCACGCCGGGACCTTAATGACTCCTTCACACAAGATGCTCTGCTGATGACAGGCTTCTTGAATCACTGTAGCTGTAGCAACAACAGAAATGTTTTCTCTACTGTCAATAAAGGTGAAAATGCAACCAAAAAATATAACAAAACATTAAGCCGACGCTGCAGCTGTGCAGTATTTTTGTTTGTGTTGCCGAGCGGCGGAGCGGCGGCGCGCTGCTGATTTCGCGAAACTGCACAAACTTTTAAACTATAGACCGCTTCCCGACTCGCCGGCGGGCGTTGTCGCGTCTGTAAAATGTTATTTAAATAAACATATTGTAGCATTCGGAAAAGTTTTTGTACCCAATAAAATAACATGGAACGTAAATAGCATAAAAGTTTCAGCACATAACGTGTTGAAAAATTGATGTTTTCAATAATAATCAAACATTGCAAACTGCTTCTAAATAGCGCTGGATCGAGTTAATGAGGAAGGTATTAGGCACGGCAGGCGCAGGTAAAGTTTGTTTCATTCGGAATTAGGTAGTTTACTGTTTAATAACAAGAATGGAACAGGAAAATTGGCTATTATCTGTAGCATTGAGGCTACAGCCGACAAACAGGGAAGTTGTAATTGTAGTTTCGCGTGTCAACAGCCAGCAGCCGGCACGGGCAGCGCGCCGCCGCCGCCGCCGCCGCCGCCGCCGCGTCGCTGCGAGGCGCTAATGAACATAACTAGGATTACAGCACTCCAGCCATATTTTTGGAAATTTCAGTCAGCGGTTACAGACAAGTGAAAGTAAGTAAAGTGGGTGGTAATAGTAATACTTATAGCACAGCGGACTTAACAGTTAACTTCATTTCCCGATAAGTACTTTAAATAGTTAAGTCCTAAGATGGCTGGTGTTTTACTTGTATAATGTACATTATGTGCCAATGCCATTTTTTGCTACAATAGCATTAGCGTTGGTTAGTGTACCTAGGTACAAAGAAGCACCTGTACCAATAACCCCAGAATATGTTATGTAGGCGAGTATGTAGTTATTTAGTTACCGTCCTCAGGCAGCAGGCGGCGGTCCGGCGCGGGCCCGCCGGTCCCCGACGTATAATAGCGAGGCATTTAATCTGGCTCTTGACGAGGGTCGCCCAATTTGCCTCCACCTGCGCCCGCCGCCGCCGCCGCCGCCCCGTGCACAAATAAACTATACATCTGTTACTCTAATGGGGGATTTACAGACTAATAACCAGCTACACTTGTGAACCTGTTGGCCCAGGAAGTTTTTAAATGGTTTCCTTCTGCATTGTTGTATGAGTCATGCTCATATTATTATACTTAAGTAGGTACTTAGGTATTTTTATGTTATCATGAAAAATTTAATTACAATAATGAAGATGATGAATAGTTAAACGCAAGAACTATGGTTACTAGAGCAAATGAAGCATGATCCATTGTTAGTTGTACAAGTCGCCAGAGCCAGCGCTCCGTGGCGCCGCCTCGAGCTGCGCGGAGCTATTAGTATTCAACAGGTGAACGATCGTCGGCACATCTGTAACCGGCTAATTCAATAACCCGCCTAATGTCTTAGCGCGGATTAGGAATAAGTAATAAACCTGTTCCTACCTTCCTCGAAGTTTCAAGCGGGCTCCGCAGAGCTACTCGCTCAGTTCCGAGACATTGTTAGCCCTATAGCTGGTTGCTGCTGGTTTGGTTCATGGCAAATGTTCATTTTGATCACAGCCATATTTTTTCCTCCTCGTGTGACGGTCAGCGACTGACGCTCTTTCAATCGGAGAATCTTTTCACCACGGCGGCTAATCTAAGTGGAGCTCCTGTGTTAGTCACTGACACGATAAGACGATGTTGATTTTATGCATACTACCAACATTATAAAGGTGAATGGCCAGATCTGACCGTTTTGTGTGATGGCGCCATACGTTATGCTTTGATGTTTTTATGAAAAGGCAAAGCAGTAAAGAGGCGGAATTGAGAGTTCTTATAAGTAATGTTCGCGTCGCTTCAAGGCGCCAGCACATTTATCTTAAAGTAAATAGGTAGGTGAGGCACATACATGTGACGAGACACGGGGCACGAGGGGACACGGGGGGCACGGGGGCACGGGGGCACACGTGTGACACGGCGACGTCTGTTCATTACTCCACATGCCGGCGCCGCCTCAGTTATCTCACACATTCATCTTTCTGCAAAACAGACGCTCGTTAAACGAATTGCTTACTTTTGCTTTTGGGAAGGTATTTTGCTTATTCAAGGTGGTATTTCCTTTTACGTAATGTTGATGCTTTAGGAAGGCCAAAGAATAAAAACAGAGGCAGAAACGTTAATAATCTTTATTGGCTCATGATGATGTTACCACGAAATCTAGGTTCAACCTAGGTATAACAATGTTAGTTGGTACAAATGCAACATTTATTTTCAAGATGAGCTCGTTTGTCGGAGTTGAATAAAATATAATATTTCTTGTGGACTTTACCTGGTACTAGTTATTATTCTGTGACTTTACTACAGCGCAGCGGGGTAGAGTTATTATCTCCATCGTTGATACAAATATGAAACAAAGCAGAGGTCGCGAAGTGATCAGTAAGGCATTCTTATCCATGATGAGGGTAGCCCACTTATAATGCGCGGGATGAGGCGGGGTGCGGGGATGGTGGACAACCAGAGATCGAGGTACTTTGTACATTGTTCTATGCTTTGAAAGCATTGCTTTCTTATGTCTCTACTTATCATTTATCATCAGCCAGCTACTCTATCCTTATTGCTTCATTGTCTAGTTACGATATACTTGTATTTTGACGGAATTAAATAAATACATTCCTAGTTAATTAAATATAAATAAATACACATAATTATTATTAGGTACCTTATCAATGAGTTATTTTGATTTATTTACCCTATACATTGGAATTAATAAAGATTCGAAAACGTTTTTGACAAAAAGGATTCTCTTGAACGGAAGAAATCCCGGTGGAATTAAAACCTTTTTAGAGGAAGCTTCAGCTGAGAGGTGACGGCGACGGCGGCGGCGCGTCGCTGGCGGCGGCTGATAGCGACAGCGGGGCGGCGGCGGCGGGGCGGCGGGGCGGCAGCGGGGCGGCGGCGCGGGCTGCTCACGGCCGCATTGTGCAAGTTTTAATTCCCTCCTCACGATGAATGCCAATGAGCTCGCGCGGCACTGCTTGTGAATCTCAAGGGTTACTCTAGCTAGCCTAAAAGAGTGCTGTTACGCAATCGTATGCATCGTCATGCGTTTATTTGTGAGTCGTGCTGAGGGTAAAAGAGCTCCGTAACTTAGTTTTCCTAAGCTATATGTATAGAGTGACCCTTCGGTGGAAGCCGGCAGGATGGGCAATCGGATTACATGCGATAGTCACGTTTGTAGGTCTACCATAATTTTACCCAATATGTACCTATATTCTATTGATGAGGGTAACAAATAATGCGTAGGTAGGTTGGTGGGTAACAAAATTATCAAAGACAACCTTTCGGTATCTTCATAGGTATCTAGATGTATGTAAGCAATATTTAACGAATATTTTTCTATAATTTATAGTACTTTAAAGTTTTACTCAATGTTACTTTGTGATATTTTCGACACTTTATCAGCAGGTTATGGTTAAGTATATGTATGTACTAACGTACATATACTAATAATAGCTCAATGCTAGTCAAACTTACACTAGTCGAAGATGTGACTATAGTGGTCTACTTAGTAAATAATATACCTACATCTTTAGTTATTTTACTTAGTGTGCATATCTACCTATATTTTTAACAATATTATAGATATATCTAAGACTACGTACCCTTTTGTAAATAAGTTTGTACCTAATAATCCGTTATATTTCACAAAAGAGGACCTCCCTATAGAAAATAGACTCTTCCCATAATCGAGGTAAAGTAGTTAAGAGCATGTCCCGCAGCGGAGTGCCGATATAAAGTCGATTATCCGCTGAATATTGTTCATCGGGGGATCAGCGGGAAAATCCGCTCAAGAGCCTTAAAACGTTATTTAAGGTCGTAAAGAATAAAAGTAAATTGTAAGCCCATAATGCAAAAAGTGCTTAAGCGCTACTTAGTCAAATTGAATTTTTCTTGCAAAAAACCATCGAGTGAAGTTGCGTCGCGAGACGAAACTTTTGAAATCCGCAGAAATGACTCGGTTTATTTGCCCCTCGGATTCCTTCAACACTTTATTTCCATTATTCCATTACTCGTGACAAAAGCCGCCTTAAGCAGCTGATCTGCAGAAAGCGTATTTAAGTGCTCTATTCGGATTAACTTCACCGTGGTCTCTTTGTGTCCGGCGCCCCCGCCCCGGCCCCCGCCCCGGGCCCCGGCGGCGCCGTCCCCGGTCTGCGCTACTCACTAGTCAGTAATTATGCAGACTCATCTTGCTCGCACCGGCGCCGTGTGTCGTCATGTCGTCATGTCGGGTGTCTCTGGGGCGGAGGCGGCAAGTTTCTCAGAAAGAGCCGTCGCGGAACTTCGCTGCGGTTTATCCTTAATCCCGTAACTAAGTGCGGAGTTATACTAATATGTTGGATGAATCTTAAGTCTAAAGTGTGTGAAGTTATAATGCTGTATAGTGAGGGAAAGATGAAAAATACACATGTATAAGCCACTCATATGTTATATAACTATTGTATGTTATATGTTTATATTGTATTTATACCTAAGTACTTCGCCACCCGTAGGACAGTGACGAGGCAATTTTTTGTGAGGTGCAATATGCATATATTCGTAAATAAGTAAACGCCTTTAGGCATAGAAATGTTAGCTGGCAACCGAGTACGCAAGTGTTCTTCTAACGTGTTGAAATTAGCATTTCCAGCGAGCCCGGCCGAGCAGCGCTGCGCCCTCCAGCGCCCGAAGAACAATTTCATCGCCAACATAATAAATGTCAAAGAAAGATTCCATCGCAGGCTTTTATTTCGCTGAAACATCCCTTCCCTCTTTTATTTCTTTCATCTTTTTGACCAAAAACATAAAAGGCACATGTTTATTTTAAGAGCTCTTCAAGTACAGCCTTTTACGATACGACACTTGGCTTTTGGTTCGGGGGCGCTTCACTATCAAAGGGCTCAAGCAAGACAGCAGCGGGCTATTGTGTTCTATGGCTGTCTCCAGGCAGCGGGGCAGCGCTACACGCGCGGGCGGCAGCGGGGCAGCGCTACACGCGCGGGCGGCAGCGGGGCAGCGCTACACGCGCGGGCGGCAGCGCCGCAGCGCCGCGGCCGGCGCGGGCTATGAATATTCACGGAGGTAATCCACTACTAACCTCGTTGTCGGCACTTTTTGCTCCGGCGCTGAAACCTCCGGCACTACAAAACGTCTGAAAAACAAAACATTTAACGCTCGGTCTACCGCACCATTTACATCTGTGATTGTCTTTGAGCCGCTAGTACATCCGCTGGTAAACTAATAAAATATGAAAGTGCTTTGTAACATTCCGGAGCCGCGCCGCGAGGGGAACAATCATATTTGGAGTTTACGTTTTACTTTCTCTTTTCGTAACACAATACTGTTTCCCGGAAAATACTAAGTTACAGAATGTAACGACGTTAACCGTATTTATTTACATGGAAATTTATTTATATTTTGGATCAAACCGGAACAAAAGAAAAAGGTCGGTGGTTTTAATTTGTAATTTGAGAAGGACCGGTCTTTAATGTTACACTCAAAACAGTTTCGCTTCTTAAGTTAGGTAGTTATAATGGGGCTACTTGTACCTACTGCCTGTGTGTGAATATAAGTACTTAATGTGAAGTGCACAAAATGAATAGTAGAAACGTGTCATTCATAAAAGTTCGATTAGTCATTCGATTGATTTGGATTTTTTCTTATCTGAAACTCTTCTTAGGGGGATTTTGAAAAGAATTGCGGTATTTCGAATTTAAAATTGCTAGCATACCACGCGGTAATGAAATTGAAATGAGATGCTCCAAGTAGTGCTGTGTAATGATGGCTGACTGATTGAAGAGTGCGAGTCCCGGCGCTGCCGCGGGGCCGCTCGCCGCTACAGAATGAAAGTGACCGCGCGGCCCGCATACTGATGTCCCGGCGCCCCCGCCGCCCCCCGCCGCGCCCCCGCCGCCCCCCGCCGCGCCCCCGCCGCACCCCCCGGCCGGGACGCTACCGTATTCCGACCGGGACGCTGATTATTATTGCAACCTTCCAGATAAATAAATTGACCAAGCAATCAAGGATTGGACCCGAAACTTCGTTTAAAATATACAGCTTAATTCCTTCTCGGAATATAATTTAGTTTAAACTTTCTGATAGTGTAGAACAAATTGAATACTAAGTAATTTGTTACATAATTAGGTATCTGCATAGTAGTTGGCGCTGGCCAGTCCTGCAGTGGCGGGATCAGCCGGCAGGCACGGAGCTCGTCGCACAGCTCAGGCGGGTGCATTGTGCAAGATATGCACTTTGAAATTTAATGAGTTCCAAAGACGCAAATGAAAGAGTTCCAATTTTCATTCTTTGTGCGAGCGGAAGCGCATTTTTTTGTTCAGCCGCCACTTCTAGCTGAGAGGTGCTTTAAACTTTTAATGGAATTATCGGCGGAGGGAACCGTTGCCGAGGCTCCGGCGAGGACGCGGGAGGACGCGGGAGGACGGAGGCAGCGCTCTGCTCCGGCAGAAACTACCTCTTGCAGTTCCAGTCATTATGATAGCTTCATATATTGCCTTTTGAGTGGATTTTATCGAGAATCTTTATCGGTACAAGTAGATATCTCCATAACAAACCCCGAGTAGTTAAGAAAGCAATAGAGAGCTTGCTGAATAGTGTATTTATTTAAACTGGAGCATATTCCCGGCTCCGCAGGGGGTTGTAGCGTTTCCTCGTAAAACATTTTACTACAAGCCAACTAGTTCTGAATTCCTTATTTAGATGATACTGCAGACCCTCCATCTGTTCGCTTAAATTCAATCTCTTTTGGAACATGCAAGTTTCAGCAAATAGCATTCTGCAGCTAGTTGCGAGCAGACACACACGTCGCTTCTTTTTAATTTCAAAGAGTGGAGTTACAGCGGCTAATCTGCACCGCGCAGACTTACACAAATTTGGAGGCGACGCACGCGCCGGGCCAGTTGAGACTCTAACACGGCGGAGCAGAGTCCACGGTGCCTCGCTGGCGGAGTGTGTGGAAGCACCTCAATATGCATTCAGCATTACAGCCGCGAATGTTTAGTTTAAATCCGTCGCGGAGCGGGGGCTGCCTGGGGGACGCGGGGGCGCGGGGGGTGCGGGGGGCGCGGGGGCGCTAATGAACTTTTGTACTCATTCGTGTTGTTTCCGCCCTTTTGTTCTATTACCGCGGCGTCCCTGCGCTGTTCCTGTTCTCATGTCACTAAAAAGCTCATGATTTTTTATGTTCATTCTGTTCTGAGTCAGAAGAGAACGTATTTTTAATAATTCGTGAATTTGCAATCTCCCGGGAACAGCAACCGGCTCTCGTTAACTGAATGTGATTTTTCCAACGAGTTTTAAATTTTCATTCGTGGAAACTAGACGGAACTGACAGTTTTAATTTCAGTCATCCCACTTCGTTGAAATATGCATAAGTAATGTTCTTACATTGTCTGCAGCCTCGGACGCCTCCTGTAGTGCTGCAGCATATTTTTCCAGAGGAAGGAATCGGGAGAGGAATGGCATTATCATGAGACCTTCCTCGCTTTCCTGTTAACTGTGTAAACACTACGGTAGTATGTTTGACTAGCGGAAATACCCCCGGTCTAAAATAACTTCTTGCGAAATTCTTTGTAAAGTATTTATGGGAACTATTACATGGAGATTTTACGGATAAATGTTTGAAAAATATGCGGTAGAGAGAATCTGTATACCTCAGTAAATACGTGGAACCTGGGAGTCCTGGGACAGTGTAGTCCATCAGCAGCAGTCAGGAGAAGATACTTTGTTATTCGGTGGATGTTCCCGTTGCAATCGTCGTATTTGTTGGTTACGTGACTTTTTAATATGGAGAATCAAAAAAATCACGAATTTTGAAATTCTCATTTTATTTTCGGGCTTAGATATAACATGCTGCACATGTAGGTTTCGGCTTAGGCTTTCCCTTTTTGCAACACCCTGTATAAACTATAGATCAATGTTGTGGCTGGGAAATACCTAGCCCAGCTGAATAATGCCACGTAACACGCTTGGAGGCTTCACGGTGAGTGTCACCCGTTGAGGCGCGGCGGGCGCGGGCGCGGGGCTAGGCCGGGGCTGGCCGGGCTCGCTGGCGTGGTGGGGGCTCGGCCGGGCTCGCTGGCGCGGCGCCAGCACGATGTGCGATGCTAATTTTAAACGCTTTCGCCCCCCCGCGCCCCGCGCCTCACACTTCATATCCTGCTGGGAAACGAGCCACATTCACATTGAGCTATCATCAGAGCAAAAACAGACTTTTTTGATGTTTTTAAGTTTTCACCATTAACAAACCACCACACGCCAGCAGCCGGCGGCGTTCCCGTCGGCCTCTTCAACACGTACAACTTCAGATATTATATCAGGTATGGCGTTGCCTCCACCCCTTCACATCTATAATAAAATCATGTAGAGTACTTATATGTCGCGGCCAACAATCTACTCTACAGCTGTGTCTGCATCGCAAGCATCTCTCATTCAGCTCAATGCAGTGTCTCAATGTGGCAACGAAACTATTTCCTCAATCTGAAGTTCGCTCGCGCGCGGAGCCAAGCGTCTCGGAGACCTCTGTGGGTGGATATTTATATACTTATATTCACTATTTTGTTTGTATTGTAGTGAGTCTTTAACTTTCATTGATTTTCCATGATCTGCAGCGCAAAACATAAACCACAATATTTGCCTAATCTACTTTAAATACTGTGATTTAAATCACTTGAGGAAAATACGAGCAGGCATTTTAATAGGTCATCATGAGCAGGAACCGCAACAAAGCAAGTGAAATATAAATAAGGCTTATAATAAGCGGCGCAGTTGGCAAGTATTTAAGAAAGTTGGCCAAGTCGGCGCTAAGTAAGCACTAATTAAAACCAGAGTAATCAGAGCCAGGCCGGCCGGGCGGCGGCGGCGGCCGCGGGGTGACCTGTATCCACGAGACCTATTGTTTGTTATTGTAAATTGTAAAAAAAGATTTAACTAAAATGACTTAGCACCTCACATAAAATGATTGTTTCATTAAACGGGGACGCTCATCAACCTGTTCGACCATCTGCCTTATATAAAATAGTAGGTATCAGTAAAATAGTATCTATCTGCTTTGTATAAAAAAGTGGTTAGTTTATGAAAGCATAGGTCACACGTGTGTTGTGTGCGTGTGTTCTTTCTAACCTTTGGACCTAAGCTACGTCCTCTGGACGATGTAAGTGGGAGGATGATGATGGTAAGTTATGTAGGTAAATTATCATCTACATAATAATGAACACACCTATTGTATTATCAAAAACATGAAAATGGTAATTTCCACGAGCAGGAAAACACGACTTTATATTTGAATATTCAACATAAACATTAATTTATGTTTGGATTTAATGGAGTAGGCGTGTTTTTATGAATAGACGCTACGTAATAATAAATTTGAACAGATAACGATGCGCAAATAATCGAACCTCCTACAAAGAGCTGAATAGTCAACACATTAGCGAAGGATAAGTTTGAGTTTTTTTACCATATAAGTGTACATATGCACACAGTGACAAACAGACAACAACATTAGGTACGCAGTGCCAGCAGAGAGTGTTTGCCGAGCGGCTCGCCCGCCGCCGCCGCCGCCGCCGCCGCCCAGTGCGGAGACCCTGGAGGCAGATTGTTATACTAAATGCTTTCGTAAACTTCAAATTATAATATATATGTTTGTTTAGAGGTTGTAAATTTGGATTAGGGTATCAGCTAGTCCTGAATGTAAACAAGATAGTACTTACCATGTTATTGTCTAAGCTGTCTTAAATTATTCCCATGACGTTTGAAGGACATATAGTGCCACAAACTTATCTGTTTCGGTGACAGCTCACATAAATGTTCAATATTTCTTAATTCTATAAGATTTCAAGTTTGCTCGTATTGTTAATTCGCTTTTGCGGTGTTAATAAACCCTTCTAATCTATATCAATGTATAATTCATTAGTAAGTTATGAGATATGGATCAACTTAGTTCGCTCTCACCGGAACAGATAAGTTTGTGGCACTGTAAGTACTTATATCTAACGGAAACTTAACGGAAAGTTTAATTACAGAATTCTCGTGTGCCAAAAATATCACATACCTCCCCACCGAAACAATACCAATTAAATTAACATTAAACTTTTCCTTTTACGCAAACTCCCACAAGTGTTTGCGTTCACCGTGCACACTCCCGCGGAATCATTTATGAAAATCGTTTAGGAAGTTGAAATAAAAGTGAGTGGAACATTGCGGGGGCAGGCGGGGCGCGGGGGGGGACTGCTAATGTGTACGAATATGCCGTGAAATTGACTTTTCATTTGTTCAGGCGCTGGCGGCGGCGGCGGCGGCGGCGGCGGCGCTGGCGGCTCGCCAGGCGGACATGCAAATTGCGTCGCTGGGCTCCTCGGCCGCCGCTGCACACTGCTCGCTGCTCGCGGTCGAGACACTCCCGTATCCTGGTGCAATCACAGTGAGCTTGTTAGCGCGGTGCCGTGCCGCACGCCATGCGCTCATATTTTGTACTTTATCTATTACTGTTCGAGCCATAATACACTCTATTAGCCACGAAAGTGCATTAGATCTTGCAGTCGCATTGTGCAGCATTTTCCAATGCACTTAGTTGACCCTGCAGTTCTACTTTAGGGGATGCAGTCTCAACAAACGGTCTCTCGCTTCACGTGGTGGGCACACAGTTCTTGGGAGCACATGCCAAGTGTCGCACGCTGGAGAGCCCTCGTGACGCCGAGGTGGCTAGTGAGTGCGATGACGTCACTGGGCGGTGACGTCACGCGTGTTGACGCGCGCTGTTGACTCAGCACGGCGCAGCCACTCGCGGCGGCACTCGTGCAGTCGAGGACACAGTGGGCCCGTCGCTGAAACTACAATAAACTTTAGTTTGAATAAACTGATTTGACAGGATAATTATATCATGCTGCTTTCACACAATAATGTCCTACGTACGGCATTTTACTATAAGGTAGAACTGCTGATATTAAAACCGATAAGACAGGATGTGTCCTTGACATGTAGAGATAGAAAAAAAACTCACAGTTCCACGACATCTATACTGTTGTTGGGTTACAAGTGGGGTGACTACGGGGTTGTGGTAAATGACGAATGCAGGATTTCTTGAGGCCAAACTATTTACTGATTTTACCAATTACATTTTACAAGTATGTTGTCTAAGTGACGGGCGCGAGACGACTAGCGTCTGCGCATTGTTCGCTACTGGAAGTTACTAGAAAGCTGACATTGCAAAACGTGACTATAACATGTGTCGCTACATCACTTCCCCCGTTTTTCAAAATTTTTGTCAAAAATTTTCAAGTACAATACGTAATACCTATGTTACAAAAGCCTCTCTTACGGAGCTTTAAACTTGAAACATACAATATCAAACAAAACAGAAATCACAAAATTACATTTCAATACTGATACAAAATTAACAAATCAAACTTATAAATCTCACACAATAACCACTCGGTATAACTACGTAGCAATTTGTTCACTCGCGACGCGCTTATCACATTCCGCTGACCGTGCAAGATGAACGCTGCTACCTCGGTTCCGCGAATACGACCTCGTGTGTGATTGAACCATGTGGGAATTTCCGATCTAAATAGCTTCTCTCGTTGCACCTCTCGTCCATCCTGGTGGGAACTTCCATGAGGACCCTCGAGTGAGCCTCCGCGTGGGGGACCAGTCCACTATGCTCCAGCTCGGCAGCCTCGCAGCGAGGAAACCGCCCAAACTCGCTAACTTCAGAAGCGCCGATTACCGCGCGAAGGTACGATTGCGCGTTCACGACGGAAGGTCAACGGGCGGTAATCGGCGCTTCTGGAGTTAGCGAGTTTTGGGCGGTTTCCTCGCTGCGAGGCTGCCGAGCTGGAGCATAGTGGACTGGTCACCCACGTGGAGGCTCACTCGAGGGTCCTCATGGAAGTTCCCGCCAGGATGGATGAGAGATGCAACGAAAGAAGCTATTTTTAGATCGGAAATTCCCACATGGTTCAATCACACACGAGGTCGGATTCGCAGAACCGAGGTAGCCGCGTTCATCTTGCACGGTCAGCGGAATGTGATAAGCGCGTCGCGAGTGAACAGAGTGCTACGTAGTTTTACCAAGTGGTTTATTGTGTGAGATTTATAAGTTTGATTTGTTAATTTTGTATCAGTATTGAAATGTAATTTTGTGATTTCTGTTTTGTTTGATATTGTATGTTTCAAGTTTAAAGCTCCATAAGAGAGGCTTTTGTAACATAGGTATTACGTATTGTACTTGAAAATTTTTGACAAAAATTTTGAAAAACGGGGGAAGTGATGTAGCGACACATGTTATAGTCACGTTTTGCAATGTCAGCTTTCTAGTAACTTCCAGTAGCGAACAATGCGCAGACGCTAGTCGTCTCGCGCCCGTCACTTAGACAACATACTTGTAAAATGTAATTGGTAAAATCAGTAAATAGTTTGGCCTCAAGAAATCCTGCATTCGTCATTTACCACAACCCCGTAGTCACCCCACTTGTAACCCAACACTGTAAAAATTCGTGATCCCAAAACCGTATGAATATTTCATATTTTGATATTATTTGTAGTAACCATTACATTAATTCTAGGAATAAGCATAAACCGGAATTTCTGGAGCGAATCAATCCCATTTTGATTTCTATATTTTATTTTATAGAAATCTGCCTTTTAAAAATTAGTAACTGAAATTTTAGACACAAAATTTACAAAATGTACGAAGAGTAAAAAAATAAAATAATAAAAAAAAACACGCACTCACGCCTTGTACTAATGTACTCCCTTGCGGGGTAGGCAGAGGTGCATTGCTGCACCCACTTTTCGTAATGAGTAAAATACATGATTACTTTACGACAATAAGGTATCTTAACTTCTGAGGTACTGACCATCCCTCGTGGGACTAGTGGCATGTGTTCAAATACGAGTATCAAAGCGCAGTACGTAGTTATAAAACTCTTAGGAACTGTTTGAATTTAAATTAGTTTAGTTAAATCTATTCGTAGCGATCTCGGTCCTCGTAGCACGTAGCGCTACGCCGTAGCCGCGTGCTACGCCGCGCCGTAGCGCTAGGAGGAACATTGTACAATTACATAGATTAAAACTTCATTTATTAAAACTTAACAAATTTCTAGAACCTAATTAGGAGCAGATATAGCTCATAAATGTATTGTTTTCGTTATTGTACAAGGTAAAAAAGGTTATAAAAAGCTGAAAGTGAGTGCTCAGGCAGGATGTTATTCTAAAGAACTTTTGCTATACGACTCTTATAAATTCGTGAAAAACAATGATATATACATAGATATAGGAAACCACTGTAGAGCAGTAGATATTTGCGGCCCCAGCTGCAGCGTGCGCGGCGCAGTCACCAGTCACCAGCAATAACCGTATGAAGACTCAGCTTTTACAAGATAAATGGAATTGATTCGATTTCATACGAGCTGCTCTTTATTATCTTTTTAAATTAAAATTGTTAATGGAACTGCAGCGTGATTGCTCTGGAAATTTATGTGAAATAAGATAATATAGTTCCATTTAGTGATTCATTCTCGTGAAATGGATTTTCACAATTTTATTGCTTTAATTATTTCTTGATTACTGGCATGGAGTTTGTCGATGAAATAAGTGTATGTTTTGTAAATATACATACATAATTTTTATTCAAATATTCTCACTAGCTTGAGGTAGGTTTGTGGTGAAAAGATTAGCCAGTCAGACTAATGTGAATCGTAGATATGTCCAGACTCTGTCTGAGTTACATGTCTAGGGACTTTTTATACGCCACTAGGGGAGCCTCTTACACCTTACATTACCCTATTAAATCAGTAATACATATAATTTACTTTCAGTATCTTTGTTCATTGCAAACTTTTTCATAAAAAACGGTACCTGGCACTGCAAAGCTACTGGCAGCCATAACCAACCTAGTTGGTTCAGCAATAAAACCTCACAAACAGTACAACTGAATTTCAGAGGTAGTAAACACAACATGACATTCAAAAATTAATAATAATCCTAATCTCACTTAGAAATTTAATATCGGAAAGCGGATAAACCAAGTCATTATTATGTAATATTTTGAATGTACGTAGATTAATTACTATCAAATAACGACAAATATGGCCAAAATATCTTCACAACGCCATTCGATAACAGGCAAAAAACCTAACGTAATTTTTCTGCTCATTCGATGGAATCTATTACCTGTAATTGCATCAATAGGAGAGATATTAGAGAGAATAATAGCAGATATTTCATTACAGACGTGAAAAGGCCCATCACGATGATATTGCGTCCCGGAGTGGCCATTAGCGGAGTGTGCGGACGGGAACAAACCCGCGCCGCGCCGGCTATTCAGCCTTTACAAATACGCTTCCCAAATCTTTTAAGCTACTTTATAGAGCGAAAGTAGAGATTATATCTTTTTTAGGCCTAAAAGTACTAAGTAGCTTTTTGAATAGTTCCTATCTTAAGGGCTTACGTTTACGAACGTAATATGGCGCAGCCGGCCGCGGGCGCCGGCAGCCGCGTGTAACTCATCCCGCCATGATCCCGCGCACCGCCGCCGCCGCCGCCGCCGCCGCCGCCGCCGCCGCAACCAACGAGAGCAATTTAAAAATACCACAGATTGGAATACCACACGTTTATTTACTTACCTCATTTATTTATTATACCGAAGTAAATTAATTTTGTAATGTAGATCATAGTTGAGTTTATTCATATTATGTACGGCTAACAGCTAAAACTTTCAATGCGTTTTTTAGTTAATGTTATCCTTTTTGTGTGTCCCGGCATGTCGGAACTCATTTTTTAAGTCATATAGGTAATTATCAGCAGTTGGTAACATAATAATGTACTAATAAAAATCTAAATGCTAGCCTGAAAAAAACCAATACTATTCACTACATCATGAGTCATCACTCCCGCAGTGACTTGCGGTTGCGTGCCTCACCGCGGCAGATGCAGCTGCAATACACATGCTAACTGCACTACCATTAGTAATATACTAAGTATGTCAAGATTTGGGGCCTGCTTTTCTATAAAATTTATAAAAATAATGGAAGAAGCCGATAGGAATATAAGCCGACTCGGCTTGCAGTCCTTGTCGAAGTAGATGTTTATTAAAATAGAATCCCGATGATAGTAACAAGTTAACTGAGTTTAGTTAAATTTCTCACTACAAACTCCGCCGCTCAGCTCACGTCTAACTTCGTTGCTGTGTGACTTCACCGAACAGCTCCCAACAGCAAGCTAAGTGATAAGTATATTGATGAGTTCATGTTTACACATTCATTTAATGAATGACTCTCATAAACAATATGTGTAGGTATTAAATAAAGGTGTTTTTAATTAGTGAAGTATTTAGAAACATACGTGACACACGTCCCATACAACATTTTATACGTAGATCGGGAAAAGTCACGTAAACATTTTTAATAATAATAATAACATCTAATCACCTACACTGTAGTGAAATAAAAGGTAACGACAACAGGAAAACTAGTTAAGATAACAATCCGCACGGTTAATAACAACATTAACATGGAAATGGGTCTCTCAACTCTGTCACTACACTAATAACTGTAGCAGAACGAGCGCCGTGACGTCCAGTAACGTGATAGATTACGCAATTGTTACTCAACTGAGCCAGGACTGTGGCCACCACACCTGCGCCGTTCGCAGCTCCATTATAGCTCTTGTGGCGCTAGAGATTAGAGTGTAAGGACATGGTGAGTGTGAGCGATGGGGTGTTGAGTGTACATAAACGTATTACGTCCGTGTGGGCACAGTGTAGGTGCTGAGTAGTGGCGGCGATTAACGTCGGCTCTCGTCGATGGCCGGTTGCAGCTAATTTCTATAAACGTTGTTGTACAGTGTAGTTGGCAGACAGTGGTATAGTAATCAGTAGTTAAAAATTAACTTTAAAAAACGAATATTGAAATTTACATTCCGTTATAACAAAAGAAATCCATATGTGAAAGTAATAGTTGACTGTTCGAACGTTCCAACGTGCGACCGGAGCTTACACACTGACATAGCTCTCTGCTGCTCACCAACTCGCTCCTAGTTCACTGTTGGAGGTGGAACAACAGCCTGCCGCAGCTAGCGTGGTGTAGTCCACTGCGAGTGGGTACTCTGTGCTAGTCATGACGTGTAGTGGTTACGCAGCAAAGTGCAGCCACAATGTGTAGCTCGTAATAACTAACATTTTGTTGTTATGATGATGTATCATTTTCATACAGTAAATTCTATATGCGTAATTTTGTATAGGTATCAAATTATTGCTTGGATTTAACGGTATAAACATTGATATATCAAGATTTATTATGTATCTTGTTTTTGGTCAAAGGGAGCTTAGTTTTCGATTTATGTATATATTTTTAAAATAAGGAAATACGTGAAGAATTTTGTAGAAAACAGGAGAATTTAAATGAACTCTCACTGTCAGTGGACGCAGGAGCAGCGGCGCTGGAATGTCCCGGCCCCGGGCTCCACGTCTCTCTAGTCTGTCACGACGACTAGCTTATATTTTTTATATTTAGGCACCAACACCGACGAACTTTCTATTTACTCTTTCAAGAAAACGTATGATAGATATACATTGCGTGTAAAAAACATAATAAGACTTCTAATTCTAGGTCGACTCGTTTCTCGTTCATCGTCGCCGGTAAGACAACTGCCCTAGGCCCTTCTTGAAATTTTATTTATTAAATGCAAGCTTATTACTTACGTTACTATTAGGCTTAACGTTAAGCGTCAATTCACACGTACCACAACCACACCACGTCGCAGCGACAAAATGTGGTCAAGCTGTGGTTACGTGTGAATTGTGTGACAGCGGCTTTTTGCAGTTGCGTTGTGGCAGCGACAAAATGTCGATGTGGTTGTGTTGTCGCTGTCTTTGCGATGTGGTACCCACGTGGTCGTATGCAGTTAATACGGAGAACAGGTTGCCGCGGTGCCGCCGCCGCGTGGCGGCGTTGCCGTTGCGATGTGGTTGCGTTGTGGTTGCGATGTGGTTGCGATGTGGTCGTATTACACAGGTGGTCGATGACAACGGCAAAATGTGGCACGTGTGAATTGGATTATTCATTGTCAATACAAAATATACGCCCGACCACACCGCGTGGTTGTGGCTGTGGTGTGGTTGTGGTACGTCTGAATTGACCCTGAAGTAAAATATTATAATAGTATTATTTTGTTATTACTACGGCGGTGCTACGAGCTACGGCGTAGCGCTACGCCGTAGCGCGTAGCACTCTGGCTGGTGCGTAGCGGCATAGTATTCTTGAGACTCCTGGCCGTAATTCTTAGTATTATTAATCTAATAAATACGTTTTTGCGTCATAGTTATGAAATAAAAGAACTGATCCACTAACTCAGATGCTTGATACTGAACGACGGCGGCGGTGATGGCGCAGTGGGCGAGGCTCCACGCGACTCCACGAGGCTCCTACTTGCTAAATGTTCTTTTTTACTGCATTTTATCTTATCGCAAACATTTACTTAAAACTACTACTGATATTCTTTGGATTTCACTTTCAGCAACAATCTGCACGTATATTGATTTCAGTTTATTTGACGTTTTTTCCAATATGTAATAATAATTATGTTTGTGTTAAAATTATAAAATAAATACTTTTGTACAAAGTTTATTAGCTCTTGCACTACCGCTTTCTACAGGGTGTTGCAAAATTGGTATACTAAGCCGAAACCTACATGTGCAGCATGATCTAAGCCCGAAACTGAAATCAGAATTTGTTAATTCACGTAAAAAATTTTTTTTTCCTTAGTAAAAGTCACGTGACCAACAAAGTTTCTATGGAAAATGATTTTTTTTTTCGCGAATTTTCAAATTCTGATTTCAGTTTCGGGCTTAGATATAACATGCTGCACATGCAGGTTTCGGCTTAGTATACCCTTTTTGCAACACCCTGTATATAACTCTACAATACAGTACATAACTCTACATAACTACAAAACATTTTAAAAATATTTTAACAAAGACTACGTGTGCTACAAATGCAACAAACAATTTTATAACCGAATAAATACGGTTCAATTGTTTATCCGAAAACCTTGTTCAATATTTTGTACAGATAGAGAACTAGCAATAGTCTAAATTTGGCTTTGTGTGATGATCACGGGCGGCGGCCGAGCGCGCTGCATTCTGAGAACCACCGCACAAACATGCTACACAGTTAATACCCCATATATTTCAAACAATAAACAAAATTAGTTACTGTGGAACAAAACAATATCGAAGCATCAAAGCGTGCAAACTATACAGCGTAAAGGTTATAATTACTAAGAGCTCATACCTCCATTATTTTGAATACAATTTTGCGCGATTAAAACGCTGAGTGTCTCTGTTATTATAATTATGACGATGTGTAACAATTTCGTATTAACAAAACAATGGTATCGATTCTGAAGGGCACACTTCCTAATTTTAAAATGAGCTAAAATTTCTAAATTTAACTGACAGCGCTAATTTTTGCTATTCTGAAGGCAACGATTTTAACGGCCAACTAAATTTAATAGGCTGATTTGACGTCTTTAAAATGAGTGTTCCCATACTTAGGACAAATACCAAATGATGGCAGCGAAATATAGATATCATGGAAATATAGTCGTTATTTTATTTTTTTAATCTTAATTTACTTTAAATACATAAAAACATGTTAAAAATATATTTAAAAATATACTTAATGCATTTACAGCCTATTATTATCGTGAAAAGCATAACTATTAGTGTTTCCAATGTGACTCATTATAGGTAATTTAGAAATAAATTACTGGCAACCCCAAAAAAATACATTGACTTTTTCATTGTTTTCTTTCTCCGATTGCCGGGAAAAAATTCGATGGTGATAAATACGATACGAAAGAAAGATCTTAAATTATCCGTGATAGCTACTTGCTTACAAAGGTTTTCATTACACAAGTTTTCCTATAAGGTAAGCCATAAACATAGTGAAATGTTTAAGTACATGTAACTTGACGGATTCGTCTTTGGAATTCGTGTTGATTGTTACGAAGATTTTGTGCAAATCCATTATATAAAATGAGAAATTCGCACCTTATTCATATTCTGCTTATTCGTGTATATTTGCTTACGAAATATTTTATAATTTCAGATGCAAACATAACCTTAAAACATCAGCCAGCAAGTTATATGAAACACAACACCTGCATCAACAAGTATGAAAGGATCCAGTCGCATTCCCGTTCAGACTATCTAAGTTACCTAAACAGAAGGTTAGTATTTATACTTACTATGTAATAGAGTGAAAAAAAAGAAAAACCCATGTAAGTACTTACTTACAAAATTTACAAAATTAAATGATTGAGTGTTAAAGATACCTACTTAAGTACTTCAATCTCTCTTAGCGGTGAAACGATTCATCATCAGCCCATAATCATCCACTGCTGGACATAGGCCTCTCCCAAGGAGTGCCACAACACTCTGTCCTCGGCCTTCCTCATCCAGCCACTACCGGCCACCCGTCTAAGGTCGTCGGGCCAGTGGGCAGGAGACGATTAGCCAGTCTCATTAATTGTCTACCGCTGATTGCATCAAAGTCTATCTTGGTACCAACCTACCTATACATACAGTTTGTTTTATGCAGTGCACTATGTGGTGTAGTGAAAAATATTATAAATTATTCAATTTAGTTAATGTAATTCATATACTTATCATATTATTATTGTTACAGAACTAAATTGAAACCCAGGAAGGATTATAAAATCTTGTCTTCTCGAAGCGACCTCTTCCAAGACTCGTCAGTGCATATAATTAACAAGATTATTATGTTTCATACAAAAGAACTTTGATAGATACATGTGACTATGTTATAAAATGAAATAAAGCTTCTCTAAATTGTGTTACTTTCATTTTCTAGTGGTAATAAAACTTAGTTGGCAGTGAATAAACTTAGTTAGTAAAGCTAACAAACCCCCTCTATTAATTATTTCAAAGATTGACTTTTGGTTACTTTAACAATGCAAAAAGTTTTATTGCTGCCAACATCATAACCATTAATTTGTTTGGATAGAGGGGAGAAGACCTGATCAGTATAGGTTACTATTACTTAACTCTTTAGTTCCTATGTTATGATAATCATTATACTTAGGTAAGAATACTCAAATTGAGCCAAGTACATCTACCTGCTTTATTATTAGCTAGTTAGAAAGATATGTACTGATCATAATCATTACAATTATTAAGAATTAGCCCTACTGTTCATCTTATCATAGGCAACAGGATTTTGATAAGAAGTTTTGTAGTAGGTAGGTAAGTAAGTAGGTACTTTTCTTTGAGAAGAGATGTAGAGTCCTATGATACTTACATGAGTAATAATAAAAAACCTACTTACCTAGGTACTCACCTCTATTTCAGTAATCAAGATAGGTAACCTAAACTTAATGATTCCTCCTACTTACATACCTTTTTAAAGTACCTCTGTACCTACGTAGCCTGTTGATTGTAAGCAACTTCTTACCTATACTTAGATACATAGTTTAATCCATTTTCAGCTTTATTTTTGGTTTATAACCATATTTTAGGTTAGTAAATAGATTAAATATATTCTACCTGTACACAAGGAATAATTAAGTTTTATTGTACCTACCTAATAAGGTACTTACATAAGGAAGCATCCTATCAACAAGAGCCCTACTTTGGTTGATTTTCGTCACAATTTGTACTCTCAGGGTTGGTAAAAATAACACAAATAAGGGGTAATTTCACATATTTATTTCTCCATAAAACAGTACACTTATATCACTGAAATTTGCTTTACTTACTTAAGGAAGACCTAAACTCCAGATTAAATCCATATTTATGCACCTACAACAACGATTTCCCATATATTTCACGGTTTTACTTTTAGAAATTTTAGTATAATTTTAAGAGGCACCTTTCCAGACCCCTTTTAAATTTAGGAAGAAAGTTGCTAATTTTACGTTGACATCGCTAAAAATGCGACCTTCAGAATACCAATTCGACCATCTAACCTAAGTTGAATAGTTTTAACGCTGTCAGATTCAAAATTTAAAGTGACGTCTCTAATTTTGGAGATAAACGGTGCCTTCAGAATGCCAAATAAATTTAGAGGGAATGTAAGCGTTTTTTGACAGCGTTAAAATTAGAATGTGCCCTTCAGAATCGATACCAATATCTAAATATGAATAGGGTACAAAGCTTGTACTTATACATTACACATGTCGATACAGGCTCACCTCTTACATACTAACACCAAAAGTCACAGAACAATTTATAAATAAAAATCGCTATAAGTCGAACTTCGTATCACGATGACGATTGCAAACCTCTTGTAAACTGAGAGTTTGTTCTATGAATTCGGTGGATTTCGGGGTCAATGTATTATAGTGCCACAAACTTATCTGTTCCGGTGACAGCTCACGTAAATGTGTAATATTTCTTCATTCTATAAGATTTGAAGTTTGCCAGTAGTAGTAATTCGCTCTTGTGGTTTCAATAAACCCATCTAATCTATATCAATATATAATTCATTAGTAAATAATGAGATATGGATCAATTTAGTTCGCTCTCACCGGAACAGATAAGTTTGTCGCACTGTAAGTGTGTACAGAAGTGTCCTGCAAATACAGCGTGACGTAATGATTGCACTGACAGCTCCACACGGAGCACTGGCAGCCCCATGGATGCTCCGATGCTCCACGCTGCACGTTGCACGGGGCAATGGCTTCCGCAGTTCCGACTGCCCGCAATAAACTATAAAATTATTTCACTGAAATGTCACTATATTTTAAATGCAGACAGAAAATACCTATAAAGAAGAAATAAAGTTTTCATTGCGAATTTAACGAGATTGGATTATATCTATATATAAGTAGTTTTAATGCTGACCGTAATTGAAATTATTGCAGAAATAAACTGCATCATAAAACCAGCCACGCCATTTTTATATCATAAAAGTTCTTGCGTGCTCGAGTATATAGCTTTTATTCTCCTTTAACCCCATTATTTACTCACTGATAGTTTTAGAAAGAAAAAAAAATTATTCAAAATGCTAAATCAAAGTAGTATGATTAATTTTTGTAGACCAGTTGTATTTGTTAATGTAAACTTTGTGCACTTGAATTTAGTACTTATGCTCAGTGATAATCATTATCAGTCCATCGGTAATCATCCACTGTTAAACACTCTCCCAAGGAAACCCATAACACCTTCCTCGACTTTCCTCATCCAGCCACTACAAGCTACCCTTTTAAACACGTCGTTTCAGCGGGTTAGAGGGCGTCCCACGTAACGTTGGCCTGATTGTGGAATTATGAAACCCAGTCGAGTGGCTCTAGTTCGGCGCGGAATCTAGGACGGTGTCCGTGTTTTGAAAATAGCTCGCCCGGCGAATACGCGGATAGAATTGTATGGGAAAAATTCAATTAAGGCCGGCTCTTCGAGTCACCGTCGACACAGAGGCGGCTCTTGTATGAAGTATGATGCACCTAGTGTATGTGGGCGTTTTCTGTATTTGCTCAGAATAATAACTTTATTAATTTCTAAACGTAAATGAGGCGTTTGTTAAAAAAAAAAAAAGTTCCTTTTTGGAGAAATAGATGGCGTTGTCTGGGGTTGTACCAACTTTCAAACCCTCAGAACACACTCAGATCACAATATGTTATTCTGTGAGGCTAACGAAATGTGAAAGTGACGTAGGTAGGTAGAATTGTAGTATTATTTTCTCTATGATGTCGATGTCACTGTTGCTTCAGCGTTCAGTGCGATTGTGCGTACAGCCGTTCTTTTCAAGTTTTCTCAGTTTCCTTGTGTTTCTCCTGTATTAATTGAGTTGTAGTTGAGCTATCTACTCCTCCTCCCTTGATACTGTAGAGTTAGTGCACTTGAGATAGTGACTCTTTTGAGATAGTGACTCTTGTGAGATAGTGACTCTTGTGATAGTGACTGCTATACTGTAATAATGCCTAAGGACTATGGATCATGGTCCCTTGCCAATCTGAAGATAGAGTTACGAAAACGGAATGCCAAACTAACTGGACGGAAAGCCGGTGGTAGCTAGCCTATTCACAGAATACTTAGCACTATCCCAAGCCACATGCAGTCTGAGCCTCGGAAGGATGGCTCGCGCTACCACCCGACATTTAATCACAACTAGTGAGTTCTTATTCTGAGTTTAGTACTCTTTGCTCTCTATGTAATTTTTGACAGTTGGTACACTGCGTTTTCACGCCATCTATCGGCTTACCCAAAAGCTCTACTGACAGCTGTCAAGGAAAACGGCTCATTACTATACTAGTTATGTTCCGAATTTTCTGAACGCATCCTAACCTATGACACTCTATCTAGACTATGGTTCAATAGTTCATTTGTAGTCAAGTTCAAAACTAACTTCCTGTAAAATACTGAATTGATTTATACTTTGAAATGTATTAGATTCTCGAATTTATGTTAAAGTAGCATTATAATTATTGCCATTCAATTAGAAGCCATAATATTTTAAGATAGTGTTGTAATTAAAATATTCAGAAACTATTAATTAATTTGACCTGTCAAGGCGAAGACTTATTGTATGAAAATATTAAAATATATGGGTTTCTTATAAAATATATAGGTATTAATTCACTTGTAAAATCATAAAATGAATATTCCCATAAATTGCATTGTTAATAAGTTAAGTTAGAATAATTCAGTATTTAATTGACCTCTGGCTATAAAAGGCCGAGGCGGCCATTAGGATGCTCTTTTTTACCGAAGATCTTGTGCTGTGTGAATAATATATTGAATCTGAAACTGATCCCAACTGGTCTTTCATCTCGACACCCACCATCCCAAGAGAGATATCTCCGACAGCAGCGGTGGGATCGACTCAACATCTCGATCACGCAACCATTCGGGTGGGAAAACAGAGCTTCAGCCAATATGGAGCCGGCGGCGGCGGACGCCGTAGACCCAGGCGGGCGAATCAGTTCCCGAACACGGCAAAGAATGGCGGTGACGACGAGAAGACGCCGCTCATCTACAGACTCCTACGATGATCCACGTGGACCAGCGACTACAGGGCGTGGACCGGCAGCTACAAGGCGTGGACCGGCGGCTGCAGGGCGTGGACCGGCGGCTGCAGGGCGTGGACCGGCGGCTGCAGGGCATGGACCGGCGGCTGCAGGGCGTGAACCTGCGGCTACAGTACGAAGATCGGCGGCTGCAGGACGAAGGGCGACGACTGCAACGACCGAACCTCCGGCTGCAGCAAATCATGAACCGGCGCGGGCGGCGGCGGCGGTGGAGCGACCGACGCCGGAGACAGATCGGCCGGCATCGGCGGCGGCGGCGGCGGGACGCGATGCAGACCTACTCGACGGGCTGAAGGCGGACGACACGACGTTCACAATGAATCAGGTTATGAATTTACTTAATTCAGTAACAAAACAAGCAGCCTCTAGCGCAGTCACGGCTGCTCTAGCCGGCGACGCCGCACCATCAAGGTCACGCTCTGACTTTTACTTACCACCGTTCGATCCCGACGTCCGATCGCATGATATTAGGGACTGGTGTGCTAATGTCGATGAAACTATAGCCTACTTTAGGATCCCACCCCATGAAGCTAGAATGAAAGCTATTTTACAATTGAGAGGTAGGGCTAAAACATGGATAGACACGTGGTCTCTCCATTCCACGACGTGGGATAAAATGAAAACCGAACTCATTCAATGCTTTGGCAGGGAATTCCGGTACGCTGACGATGTCTCCAAGTGGCGGGCGTACACCTCGGACCAAGCGACCACTTACGCGGAGTACGCTACGACCGCGTGGACGCTGTTCAAGAGGGTGCGACCAGAGGCTGCCGATGAAGAGGTCATTGAAGCTCTGATTACAGGTATTTCCCAGGACTATGTTCGCTCTGACCTTCTGAGAAATACCCCTAAGTCATTATCTGAGTTAGTGTCTGTTATGAGAACCTTTAGGAAACGTAAATTAGATGGTGGTAATGTCCCTAAATTTGATAGTAAGAAACCACGTGGTGCTGAACCAAACTCTATTAGGCACGACTTGCATGTAAAATGTTATAACTGTGATAAAACGGGGCATAAAGCGCGACACTGTAAGGAATTACCTGCGTCACGAACTAATCTAAAACCTAACCTATCTCAGTCCCCGCCATTTCCAATGCGGTCCGCCCCAAAAGTAACTTATTCGGCGGATAATAATAATAACAAAGTTCATGAATGTAACTATTGTCACCGCAAAGGCCATATCGAGAAAAACTGTTTCCGGCGTCAAACAGACGAGAGAAACAGGTCCCTAGCTAAATCGATAAACGTGTGTTCTAATAATTCTCGAAGCAAAATACCTGTTGAAATTGATGGTAAAGTTCATTTTTGTTTGTTTGACACAGGCGCAGATTGCTCATTAATTAAAGAAAGTTTGTCTAAGACCATACGTGGTAAACGGAAACCCGTATGTGTTACCTTTTCTAGAATAGGCGGTTGTCCAGTTTACTGTGACACGAGCATTACAACGATAGTAAAAATTGATAATGTTGATATTGAGCTCGAATTTTACGTAGTCAAAAACTATCAAATGCAATTTGATATCATAATAGGGTTCGATTTACTTAAAATACCCGGTCTAACTGTCACCATGTCCAATAACAACATTTCTATAAAACATTCCGAGAATTTTCTTGTAAATCAATGTACTGAATATGATTTTAGCACGGATTTAGATACCGACTTGTCTAATAAGTATGAGTTAGAAAGATTAGTAGGTATTTTAAAAGAATACAGTGATAACTTTGCAGTTGGTAATAAAGTTTCAGAGGTAAAAACGGGTGAATTAAAGATTCGCCTTAAAAACCCGGACAAAATCGTTCAGCGCCGGCCATACCGCTTATCTCCGTTTGAAAGAGAGAAAGTAAAGGATATTATAATTGATCTAAAAAATAATGGCATCATTCAGGACAGTTCATCACCATTTTGTAGTCCCATTTTGTTGGTTAAAAAACCAGACGGGTCAGATCGACTTTGTATCGATTATAGGGAGTTAAATTCAAACACACTACGAGACCACTTTCCGCTTCCGCTTATAGCAGATCAAATTGATAAATTGGGTAAAGCTTTGTATTTCTCCTGTGTAGATATGGTAGCAGGTTTTTATGGGGTGAGGGTCGCTGAAGACTCAATAGAGAAAACCGCGTTCGTTACGCTCGATGGGCAGTACGAATTTTTGCGCATGCCCTTCGGACTATGTAATGCACCGTCCGTCTATCAACGGGCGATAAATAAAGCTCTAGGTGATTATTATAGCCCTCTGTTATGTTGATGATTGTATTATTTTATCTCGTACAATCGAAGAAGGCCTACAGAACCTTAAACTAGTATTGGACAGGTTAACTAAAGCGGGATTTTCTCTAAATATTTCAAAATGTTCATTTCTCAAAACAAAAATAGAATATTTAGGAAATGTCATAGAAAACGGGACTGTTAAACCGAGTCCAAAGAAAGTACAAGCATTATCAAACTCTCCGATACCAAGAAACGTAAAGGAAATTCGTCAATTCAATGGATTAGCTGGCTACTTTAGAAAATACGTACCTAACTTTTCAAAAATTATGGCCCCCTTATACGAGCTTACTAAGTCTAATGCTAAATGGGAATGGACAGAGCGCCACGAACTAGCTAGGCAGGACGTAATAAGTCACCTAACATCATCTCCCCTCTTGACCATCTTTGATCCTGACTTACCGACTGAGCTACACACAGACGCAAGTGCCATAGGATTTGGGGCTGTACTGATTCAACGGCAAAATGGTAACCCCTTAGTTGTAGCTTATTTTAGCATGCGAACCACAGAATGTGAAAGTAAATATCACTCATACGAACTAGAGACACTCGCTGTCGTTAAGGCAATCAAACATTTCCGCCACTTCTTATATGGCAGACACTTCAAAGTAGTCACAGACTGTAACTCCCTTAAAGCAGCAAGGAATAAGAAAGAGTTAACTCCTAGAGTTCATCGTTGGTGGGCATTCTTACAAAACTTTGAGTTTGATATAGAATACCGAAAAGGCGCCCGATTAACACACGCAGATTATTTCAGCCGCAACCCTACTTTAGTGGAAAGCGCCCCTACACATAATAAAATATGTTACCCCTTGTACGCCACCTACCCATTAACTCTAGATGTTAACTCTGTAACCCTCGATCACAACTGGCTCCTCATCGAACAAAAACGCGACCCTAAGATAAAAGAAATTGTAGGAAAATTATTATCGGACGCCCTCCCTTCCTCTATAGCCGACACTTATGTCATCACACCTGATAAGTTACTGAGAAGAAAAGTTCAAATTGATAAGGAGACTAAAAAGTTAATAATAGTACCAAATTCTTATAGATGGAGCCTTATCAATCACTATCATGACAACTTACAGCATTTTAGCTGGGAAAAGGTAGTAGCTAAAATACGTGAACAGTACTGGTTTCCGAATATGTCTCGATTTGTTCGATTGTTTGTAGAAAACTGTGTCAGCTGTAGGGTTAGGAAAGGTGTTTCAGGTGCTAGACAAATCGAACTGCACCCCATAGATAAAGTCCCCATACCGTTTCATACAGTTCATGGAGACATTACAGGCCGTATGAACGGAAACCGTAATCAAATGGAATACGCATTTGTTTTCATAGATGCATTCTCTAAGTATGTTCACTTAATTTATACAAATGACCGAACAACTGAAACCGCTATAAAATGTATTAAAGAAGTTATCACAATTTTTGGGACCCCCACTCGTTTCATAACTGACCAAGACAAAAGCATGACTTCTGCAGAATTCAAGTTATTTTGTGTCAATCACGGTATTCAGCATCACGTGGTAGCTAAAGGGGCGAGCAGGGCTAATGGCCAAGTAGAACGCTTAATGAAAGTTATAAAAGATAACATGTCAGTTGTAGAACTCGAAAAACCCTGGTACTCTGCTATACAGGAGCTACAGTTAGCCATTAATTGCACAGTTTCTAAAAGTACAGGTAAAACACCTCTTGAAATTTTGTTAGGAAAAAAATGCTCCCCTCCAGGCTTAAAACTAATACAGATTGATGATGATGAGATCACTGAAAACCTAGAATCACTGCGAAAAATGTGTAAAGATAGGATGGACGAGCGGTCTTCTCAGGATAAAACCCGTTTTGATAAAGGAAAAGCCAGAGTTAAACCTTTCCGAGTAGGTGATTTTGTACTATTAAGACGCCATGAGCGTCACACAACTAAACTCGGTCCTAAGTTCGAGGGTCCTATGGAAGTGACTGAGGTGTTACCTAATGACAGATATAAATTAAAACACGTAAATCTTCGTGGTTGTTCTGAAAAGATAGCTAGCCATGACTTTCTTAGACCAGCTCCATTGGCTCAGTCTGATCCATTTAATATAAATGACTCAGAGGAAGAGGAACAGTCCGTGTGGGCGGACACGAATGATGGGGAAATGCCTGCTAATCAGAGTGCATCCACCTCTGGTAGCATTCTGAACAATGGTCCATAGATGTCTGTCCGACTTTAATTGTGTGTTTTATTTTTGATACTAATATAAAATAGGTATAAAATGTTTGAATCCATCTATAATTTTAGAATCAAATTAATATGCCACTAGGCCAACAATCAGCTGCATAAAATAGTAATGAACGTCTTAGTTTTAATTTACTCATGTACCAATGTTTTAGTACTACATTACATTGTTTTATTTATGAAGTTAAAAGTTTAAAGTTTTTGTTTCTCATATAAAATCATAGATGGCGCTGTAGTTTCTTCTCTAGATCTCGGTATGGTTGTGTTTTAGCTAAATGAGAGAATATTTCTTACAAACTTTTTTTTTTTTTTTTTTTTTTTTTTTTTTTTTTTTTTAATAAATGATTATCACTCCACAGACTTTATGTCCGTGCCTTTTGAAGAGTGGTAATTTTTATGAGATAGTTTTTAATTCTTTTTTCTACTTTCTACTCGGTAAGGAAGTTTAGTTTATATATATTATCTTTTATATATATTTATTTTGTCTTTAGTTTATATATTCTTTCTTTTATATATATATTGTTCTTTTTCTCTTTTTTTTTTTCACTGCTGGGGGAAAATCCACATGGACACCTGGGAAGAGGACCCAGGTAGTGTCGGGCGTTAACCGACTAAAAACCCCCAGCCGTGTATCTCATTATACAAGAAATGTCTTTTTTTTTTTTCCTTTTTTTTTTTTTTTTTTTTTTTTTTTTTATTAATGGTTTTCAGAGTCACACTTACATTAGTAATGGCAACAAACTTAAGAAGGACAGGGCCAATGCCAGCTTTCTTCGGAGAACTTAGTAGACACCTGGCAATGGCTCGGCCCCTCAGTCGTTATAGGTCATGTTTTGCCTGATGTTAGTGTGTGACTCTGTTCTTAACGATAACTTATTTTAATTGTTAGTTTTTATAATAATTATATAATAATCAATTTGGCCTATATTTTGAGCTCTTAACCAAAATTATATTTTATGTTTTATTCCGCCCCGTTATGCCTTCTTAACATTTCCCCAGAAAGTGCAATGACCTCTTCGTCTCGATTCTTAACTGCCATTTTTAGATTGTACTCGAGGATGCGTTTCTTTGGCGCTGTTATTGCCGTTTTAGCGAGGTTGCCGATAGCGTCCTCGGTGTCATCCGCATAGTAGGTGCAGGTGGTGGTGTGCCTCGACAGCGCCACTACTGCGTGAGGTACGCTATCATGCAGCTTTATTTTATCTTTTGTTCTAATGATAATAACGGATTCGTACGTCAATCCCTGTGCTTCGTGTATGGTTAGGACGCGTGAGCCCATTCCTTCACCATACCCTTGGCTGGTCAAGGTCTCTTTTTCTTCCTGTGTATGCACCAGGAACAGAGTGTTGGTTTGGGATTTGGGAATTACTGCGTCTGTTAACCTTTTCAGCTGCAGGGATTGGATGCGCGCTGTGGCTGCGTATATGCCTGAGTATACTTCCTTTAGGGCGTATGCAACATCCATGGGGTTTACAAACTTTTTTAAGAAAAACATAAATGTCTTCCGCTGATCATTCATTGATTAGAGAGGTTACCTTTAGTAAATGATAATTAACTGGCAATTCATTTATCTAATTATAAAGTCAGCTACTGTACCTAGGCCTGGCTAGAAGCTTGTATAAGCTGATGCCATCGTGTAGGTCCGGCTAGAAGCTTGTATAAGCTGATGCCGTCGTGTCGGGCTAGAAGCTTGTATAAGCTGATGCCATCGTGTAGGTCCGGCTAGAAGCTTGTATAAGCTGATGCCGTCGTGTCGGGCTAGAAGCTTGTATAAGCTGATGCCATCGTGTAGGTTCGGCTAGAAGCTTGTATAAGCTGATGCCATCATGTTGGGCTAGAAGCTTGTATAAGCTGATGCCATCGTGTAGATCTGGCTAGAAGTTTGTATAAACTAATGCCTAGGCAAGAATCCTGTATTACCTATACCGAGTCGTCAGTGTTTCCCGGTTTGAAAAGGTTCTGTTCTGATCTGATATTATATGTAATGTCATGCATTGTGTGATGTATTTTTATGTGTAAGCTAACTCCCTATGTGTTTTAAGCTAGATACCTACCTACTAAGATAGTTATAGACAAATTGATAATAAAAACTATTGTTTCCTTTTGTAAACTGTGTTACTAACGTTCCTAAGGTAGCTAATAATATGTTCCCAATACTAGGATAGCTATTATTCAATAAATAAATAAAAAGTTGACTGTGTTGTCTAATATTAATGATAGTTATTATGTTCTAGTTTTATTAAGATAAGATTGTAAGCAAGTTGTAAAATTTTATGCGTTGCCTACCCAGTTGTTGATTAGTTGATTGTTGTTAATTTTGTGTTTCTAATAAAACTTCATCGAATTATTATAATGTTTAATATTTGAAATGTAATTAAGTAAAAGAGGGCGCAGAGAGCGCGCCGAATCAGAATGGCCGTGTGGGCGTTTTCTGTATTTGCTCAGAATAATAACTTTATTAATTTCTAAACGTAAATTACTATACTAGTTATGTTCCGAATTTTCTGAACGCATCCTAACCTATGACACTCTATCTAGACTATGGTTCAATAGTTCATTTGTAGTCAAGTTCAAAACTAACTTCCTGTAAAATACTGAATTGATTTATACTTTGAAATGTATTAGATTCTCGAATTTATGTTAAAGTAGCATTATAATTATTGCCATTCAATTAGAAGCCATAATATTTTAAGATAGTGTTGTAATTAAAATATTCAGAAACTATTAATTAATTTGACCTGTCAAGGCGAAGACTTATTGTATGAAAATATTAAAATATATGGGTTTCTTATAAAATATATAGGTATTAATTCACTTGTAAAATCATAAAATGAATATTCCCATAAATTGCATTGTTAATAAGTTAAGTTAGAATAATTCAGTATTTAATTGACCTCTGGCTATAAAAGGCCGAGGCGGCCATTAGGATGCTCTTTTTTACCGAAGATCTTGTGCTGTGTGAATAATATATTGAATCTGAAACTGATCCCAACTGGTCTTTCATCTCGACACCCACCATCCCAAGAGAGATATCTCCGACATGTACCTACACACGAGCACCTGCCCCGTGCTCGTGCAGCCGCGCACACTGCAGGGGCTCGCTCACACTGCGGCGGCTCAGCGCGCTCGAGACAGCGGCTTAGCTCAGTTTACTGCCGCGCTCTACTCACGACCCGCTCCCGCCAAATTAGGGTATTACCGTTATACATGACACTAGATTGCACTGCCAAGAAAATTTACACTCACTAAAGAGTACATCATTCGTGTTTACATTTAAGAACATCAAAGACGAAAAATAGGTGTCCGTTTTCTTCAAACGATTATCACGGTGAAAATTTCATGTTTATTATATCTACACTACACGCTTTCAGTGGATTGAGTGTGCTCAGTTAGGAAACCCGCGCCTGCATCTCCAGCAAACAGAGCCAAGATAAACTCAACTTTATTCAGCTCTTACAGTATTTAGGTTCTTTATGAGGGTATCTGTGCAGCGGGGCGGGGGCGCCGGCGGGGGCGCGGGGCGGGGGACGGCTCTGCTGTGTCATCTAGAGCGATGCGGGGCTCGTGTTCCCGGGGGCTAAGGACTACTTTACGTTACAGCTTACTGTGCACTTGGAGATAGTTGTTGGTTGTTGAATTAATTTGTTTACAGCGACGAAGTGCGAGCGAGTAGTTACTCTGCAGTCCGCTCCCGTACTATATACCAGCGGGACATCTGTCAGCTGCTGACACTCAGTGCTGTTGCTGGATGCAAGCTGGATCCAGTCTATTTTATGGTGGTATAAATTTCATTAGGTAGGCTAGTCTTTAAAGTAGCCTCAGTTCTCGATAGATTTTAATCATCATCATCATCATCAGCCAATAATCATCCACTGCTGGACATAGGCCTCTCCCAAGGAGCGCCACAACACTCGGTCCTCGGCCTTCCTCATCCAACCACTACCGGATAGATTTTAATGGAACCTTTAAATTAACGAAGCGAGCCTATTGCTGTTACTTTATTTATCATGGCACCTTCATATATTTTTACGTCTACGTTATCATACATAAAACTAGGTACTTAATTTTAGTTTCAGTACAAACTCCTTACACAATTTTTATAAGCCGATAGAGGTGCTGGATGAGAGACACTGAACTACATCGCCGCCTCGCTTGTTGCTCTCTCGCAGCGCAGCAGCTAGACTTTAGCTGATACATATACAGGGTATCCCAAAAGTCAACGTCATCCCTTAAAGGGCTGATAGGTCAGCTCATGAGAGGCCAGAATATCACAATATGACCTTAGTAAAAACTCGAGAATTTTCGAGATATTGACACTTTTATAAATTTGCTGAAAATCGACACCTTGGATCAGTTTTTTGCGTGCCGCCGGTACAAAAATTCATATTGTTAGAATTTGTTTGGTGTCGCATCACCCTGTATAGCCCTGCTATTGATCACAGTCAAAAAAATATCGAGTAATGCTGTATGTTTAAAAAAAACACGGTTTTCAAAGTCATAAAAGATAATCGTATTTTTTTTATAAACAACTTTGACTCTACATACTGTAAAAAAAATATACCACGCAAACCTGGCACCTTATTTGAAAAGATTGTTCATTTAATGCAGTTTCTAAAATGGTATAAAACGTTGCTATTGTTTCAATTAACAAAAAAGTTATTGCTATTTTAGTACAAAACGACCTCGATGTAAAATTGTTTGAAGGAAATGTATCTGACTGAATTTATTAAGGGTAAGTCATGTTGGAATGAGTAAAACTAAAATAGGTGGTGGGGTCAGCCGTGGCAACATAGATGACGCAAAAATAGCTAAGAAAAAACTTACCAAACTCTTATAAAACATATTTTGCGTTTTTTATACCTTATTTAAAAAAAAACAAACATTTATTGACTTTTATTTTTGTTTCTCAAAATTATAATACCACATTATTATATTAAGTACATAATCAGCAAAAAAATATACTCATTAATGGTCATAATCATAATTTTGAGAGTTTTGTTTAACAATAACTTTAAAATAAATAACAAGTAATTAGAGGTAATGTTAATGACAAACTGATCTGTCCCTTTTTTGGGATACTGTGGGTGTACAATGTACATGTGTAACCCTTTTACTTGTACAATATCACACATTAGCACTACTCAGGAATGTACGCTACCATGCGCTACATTTATGGGGAATGTGGTGTTGCTATAGTTCACTTTTTTCAAGAAAGATACTCAAAATGCGTTTTTTTTATTAACTGTGACAACTTTGTCTCTTTTCCCACTCCCGGCCACACCACCTATTTTACTTTTACTCATTCCAACATGACTTACCCTTAATAAATTCAGTCAGATAAATTTCCTTCAAACAATTTTACATCGAGGTCGTTTTGTACTAAAAAAGCAATAACTTTTTTGTTAATTGAAACAATAGCAACGTTTTATACCATTTTAGAAACTGCATTAAATGAGCAATCTTTTCAAATAAGGTTTGCGTGGTATATTTTTTTTACAGTATGTAGAGTCAAAGTTGTTTATAAAAAAATACGATTATCTTTTATGACTTTGAAAACCGTGTTTATTTTAAACATACAGCGTTACTCGATATTTTTTTTGACTGTGATCAATAGCAGGGCTATACAGGGTGATGCAACACCAAACAAATTCTAACAATATGGATTTTTGTACCGGCGGCACGCAAAAAACTGATCCAAGGTGTCGATTTTCAGCAAATTTATAAAAGTGTCAATATCTCGAAAATTATCGAGTTTTTACTAAGGTCATATTGTGATATTCTGGCCTCTCATGAGCTGTCCTATCAGCCCTTTAAGGGATGACGTTGACTTTTGGGACACCCTGTATACCAGATACGGGGGATTCAGACACTGCAGGTACTTTCTGTTTCAGTATGTGTTGAATTGATTTATGGTATCTATCTATTGATCTTCTGTTAATGATGATACAAAGATATGTAAAATCATACTCAGGAATAATTGGCAAACATTCAACAGCCGCAATGTCGGAAGTAAATGTACAGATGTGAATTTCATGTAAAAGGGGAGCAAATCGTTTCCGCCACAAAACGAATCAACAAAACCATCCAACAAACACTCGTCGCCTCCACTCCGCTGCGACGCCACATCACGCAGAGTTACGAATGTGCTAGAGGGAAGCTAGGGCAGACCTACACAGAGAACAGAAGCTAAGATTAGTGTTTTAAAACGGATTTTTAAGTTTGTAAGTATTTTATAAAGTGACCGAAGACTATGCTGTTCAGTTGTACGTTGTACGCTTTCAGAATTTAAATCCAGATCCATATTCTAGTATGAACGTAAAAATCTATAGACTAAAAGTGAATACTAAATGTGCCAGCAACCCGGTTGATGTCGGTGCCTACTGCATGAGTCGCTGCCAACATGCTTGGCATTCAAACTTTTACAGAAGTTACTGTTGTATACAAGAGTGTATACGTGTCATTGTGTTGCATTATTTTGTTGAACGCGGCGTCATACATGGCGCGGCAACTCACATATTCCGTAACTTGGCCGTCAACCTCCTGTATGTAAACGCGTTGTGAAATTCATACAATATTGGGACTCTAGCGTCACACGTGTCGACTACAGCACGAAACTCATGTATACTACAGACCGTGTCACACTTATACATACGTAAATTTTCGTAAATAGACATTTTCTTGTATGTATGTAGACGATGAGAGGTAATAAAGTTATGTACTTAGTACAATATTAATAATATCTTCAAATACCTAATAACAGTAATAACGAATGACTAGATTATTAATACTTGATATTTGTCGTTTGATGATGTCATGTAATATATTTTGGTCTTGTATTTGTATTTGATTAGCGAAATGAGCAGATGGGAACCCGTGGAGACACAGCCTAATGAGCTCAATCATACTGTGACATAATTAATTTCTCAACGTTTACAGACAATGTTTGTCATAAAAGGTAAGATTTCTTATAAAACTTAATACTTACCATACCTTTTTAAGTTATTTAATGTATGTTTTATACTATCAATAGTTTGCACAATAATGTAGGTATTTCTTATAAAAGGTACGATACAATAAGATATATATATATAAATCACTTTGAATATTATATTCGTAAGCTTCGAAAATTAAACCTGGTATTATCGTTGTTACCGGGAAGCCGCGATATCCGCACAAACGACGCACTGTGCGAATTCTGAGTTAAATAATTGAGTTGTACAATTTTAAAATGTAATAAAACTGTAGTGTACTCAAGGTTTAATCAAGGTTCCGTATGTTAATAGTTGTCGTTACGACAAAAAGGTTCGTAACCCATATTTACATCTAGAACATGTTATGCAGGCGAGGCCAGGTATATTGTAGCAATATCGGCTAATTGTCCTATAAATGTAACATAACCGTGCTAGTCGGACATATCGGGGCCCGGGGGACGCCGCCGCCGCTAGTCGCTGGGCCCACTAATGGCGCGGGTAATTCCCCCAATGTGCCTGACTACGCGATACTACTTCATTATACAATCCCCTGGAATAAAACATTAAAGTTCACGAGAGAAGCTCGCCCGGCGCAGCTGCTCGCCGCCGCGCCACTACTCACTACTGCTCTAGAGGCTCTTAAGGAGTTAAAAGGCTCTTTTATGAGGATGTTAACAGGCAATCGAACCCGGGACCTTCTTAATGGGCGATGTCGAGCGCAAATTGAAAAGTTGAGATTCATTTAGAACAATAGTGCCGTCCCGCCCGCTCTCCGCCCGCGCCCGAACAAACCTGCGACATAAATTATGTTAATCGTCTCACTAGACCTATGCTTACTTCTGCAAAATAAAAATGAATTATGTTCTCTGTAAAAGTTAAATGGCTCGGTTTTGCGAAATTGTTTATTATTCTTTCACGTCGCGTTCAACGTGAATGTTCATTGCTGAAGCTCACGTGGAATATATTATATTGCGCACATCCGGTAAGGTAACGTAAAACAACATTACTCAAAAAGTGGCCGTACAAAATGTTGGTTATGCTAACTCAATTTCCACACCAAATATAGAATCGAGGGCAAGATTTCAAAAACGACTTAATATGAACTTTGGAATAATAGGTTCAACTGCAATCATAAAACAACGCGGAATTACGCTTACAGTTTATTTAATCCTTACGTAGGTAGGTACTCCACCATCATCATCATGCCATCATACATACATATGTTTCTTATAATTTAAAATGAAAGGTGACAGAGACTATGATTGATCTATACAAAATGATTGATGACTTTTTCAGGCCATGCGTGTCGGAGCTACAGCGCTACACACAAACCTACAACCACTGTTATTTTGCTCTTGACGGTCAGATTCGACTCATCTCTGGTAGGACGGCGCGGCGCTGGCTGCTGAATAAATTATAGAATGCCGTCTTGTTTCAGCTGCTAATAGAAGTACAATAACTTATTAATTTCCTCTGAGAACTTGGTAATGAAGGGTCCCCTCGCGCAAACATGCCCTTAAAGTTACTAGAGGGCACCTACTCGTACACAATATAAAATTATGTTCTTAGTTAGTAGCCGGTAGATACGATAAGCGGGACGAACGAAGAATTAAAGCAAACGGTCAAGAGACATAGCAAACAGAATACTCCAATGAAAAAAAGTTTAAAATACATAGAAACAATTATTATATATATCAATAAAATAAGAAATATCAGTATCCTTATACAATTTCATGTCATGGAGCTCGAAAAGCGCATAGAGTCTGTTTCTAAGGGAAAGCTCTGCAAGAAAAATATGAAGCTGTGTTATTAGAGTTAAGTTCTTTGGTAGATATGGCTCATGCAATTGTCCTAGTCCCTTGGGCCAATGGGTCACAACGTGTGATCGACAACTCGCGACGTGACTTCACGTAGGTCACGTGACGCCCCGCGCCCGCGCCCCGCACCACGCGCCCCGCGCCCCGCACTACTGTCACTCTGTTTAGTATGTAATCTGTGTGTTACCAATTTAAATACATTATTATATTCCGAATGTTCACAGCACGAGTTTTACAGGTGTGTGTATTTTAATCGAGTTTAGATATCAAAGCTTTCAGGGAAATTAACGGAAGTTTGTTACGTACGTATCAGAATGATAATGCTTTATTTTATGTTGTGGTTTTTAATCATGACAAGGAAAATAAATATAATATTTTTCTTAATGTTTTGTTACATAAGAACATGACTAACATAAACACTGCACGTTATGCTTTTTATCCTTAGCAAGTTACACAAAAAGTACAAACTGGTGTGATGAAGTGCATCCATGAAGCGAGCACTACTCGCTGCACCTTTTTTAATTTTTTTTCAGTTTGTTTGCACTTTTTATAACATCCATTAGAACGTTGTTTATTTTTTATCGTTCAGCAAGAACTCTGTTTCATAGTAGTACTGAAGTGTTGCTTATTGTGTTGTACGATGTACATTATTGAAAGTGAGTGAGTGTCAGTAGCCGTGGTTCATATATTTTAGCTATTCACTTACGAGCTAGATACTAATGATGTGACGCACACACGAGCAGTTCCCAGAGAGAGCGGTACACACACTGTGGACCTCAGTAGCAGATAGTAATAGTCAAGTTTGTAATAGATCTAGTTTGAGCAAACATTTGCACAGCGGCACTCCGGACCGCTCGGGGACTCCACTTGTGTCGTTAAGGAGCCTCCACACGGGACGTATTGCCGGACGACTACACGGTGAAATCGCTGAAACATACAAGAAAGTGAAAGTTGAAAGTGTCGAAATCTAAAATTTTACATCTTATGGTCCAATGGTTAGTACGGTATTCTTATAATATGTTGTATTTGGTTAGTATCCTAAATCCACACACAATGGCGAACAGACAGACGGACATGACGGAGATGACACTAAATTACAGGCATATATAAATAATCCTGAAAACATGGTTAAACAAAACACAGTGTCGGTGTTGGGACAGCGGCTCGCGCTTTGCAATTCTAAACCGGGATTAAAATGTGATCGAAATTTAAATGTGCTGGTATTGTGGGGCACGCGGGATGCGGGGCGCGGGGGCGGGGTGCGGGGCGGGCGGGACTACAATAGCAAAAATTAACTAATGAAAAGCCTTTTGACCCCGTGTGTGCTGCGTCACGACACGGCCAGCGCGTCGCACGGTAAAGACACCGTGTGGTTAAACATTACTGTCACCTGTTTAGTATACCCATTACCCATAACTTTGTTACTTATACCTACTGTATTTACTTTATATACAATTCATACTCTAAGTATAACACTCTTTGAATCACCTATCTCACTTATGAACTGGTCAGAGGAGTTAAATATAAGCGTTCTGCTACAAGGCCACTTCAGTTCGAGGCAGTGACTAGCAACTACGGGAGTTCACTCTAGCTTAGGAAAAACAACGTTCAGGAGTACCGCTGCGCTAATCATGTATTTATCTCGTTGTATTAAGTTTATCTATTACATAGTAGCTCTCGTTCGTTGGATTTTGTGAAGCTGATGTGACCCTCGTGTGCAGTAAACTGCGCCCCCCCCCCCCCCGCGCGCAGACTGCAGCTACAAACCTTATTATTTCATACTCTCTCATTTCTGCTGCCACTTGATTAAATTAAATTAAACTCAATTACAACTCAGCTGGAACCGGCTTTCATATAAAATACGGGAAAGAAATGTTGTGTTTAATTCGAGGCAAGAGGTGAGGTTTACATTTAATAACCGGCGCAGCGCGTGCTCGTGAAATTTGAAAAATGCTTCGGATGCATGTTGATGACGTTCTGCTTTTAGTCGGATTTCCCTGGACATTCTCTGTAGGAGAGCGTTCCTTGTGTGTACAGGGTGTCCCTTATCTTAAGAATCAAACTGAAATTACAGTGCCCCAGTGGAGTTTTCAGTTTCGAACATGAAATCGCTACAAGTACCTGGTTTACTTTGTAACTAAATACGCTATTGTACTAATATTGATAAGTTCGTCGGAACTCTGTTTTTGAGATACAAAATTACGTTTAAAATTTCTGATTATTCTTTATTTTCTTAAGTATATTAATATTCTTCTCTTTGTTATACTTAATAGTTGTCACATTAATGAGGAGCCTGTCTTCTACGACACAGGGCAACCTAATGTAGAAGCAGTGCATCATAAAATTTGTAACAATTGTATAATAAAGAAATTTTTCATTTTCATTTTCATTCAATAGATATTTATAATAAAACGGAGCACCCTGTATGCTCACTCAGCCTGTATGATAAGTCCATGATGTTGCTTGGCCTACTTTGTGCGCGACAATGTATTTTGCATAAGTACATGTTGTATTCTGTCGGGGAAATGAAGTTGTTTTCTCACCTGTAAAGTTGAATGGTGAAAAACATTAGATCTATTTTAATATCCTGGTGAACTATACAGTTTTAATAAAAACTAAAATATCTTACGAACATGAAACAATACTTACCTACATATAATTATATTTTTTACTTGTACACAAACCAGGAACAGTTTCAGAACGGCCTTGTCGCTTTAAGCGAATTCTTCTAGACATCCTTTGGATGGAAGCAAATACTTACATAATAATAATATACAGGGTGATTGGAAAGTCGATGTATTCCTTTAAATGGGTTGTAGACGAAGGCGTTTCCAGTCGATTGAATCCCATAATGCATTATCCGAAAGTCAACCATTTCTGAGTTATTGAAGTTTTAAGTTTTTTAAGAATTTTGCCGAAATTTATGTTGAAAAGCAAAATATTTCAAAAACTAAAAAAAAACTTTTTTTGATTGTTTTGCATTGGTGACACCTTAGTCAACTAATCATAATAATTAATTGCGCAATATTTAACTTAATTTAGACACAGTGCTTCAAAATAGATGCAACATTAAGAAAATTATACAAAAGATGAAAACAAAAATGCTAATTTTAAAAAGAATTTTATCTGACATTTTTTCAGGCACTACAGCTTAAAAACATAATCAATTTATAAGCTTTAAAATGACATATTCTTCAATCTAAAATCGATTAAGGTATCACCAAGATAAAGCCGTAACAACCGCATAGGCGGACAAATCTCAGTAGGGAAACAACCAAGATTTTGTTCCAATTTTAAGGTAAAAAGTATTGTAACTGGACTTATCCGAACCGTTTACTAATTTATTGTGTTCCAATAGTGCGGTTCCTCAAATTCACAGATCTAGGACAAGGTTGCTTCACCGAAATAATGTTTGTCCGATAACACGGTTAGCCGATTGTAATTTTCAATTATGATTGGTAAAACAAAATAATTCTTCACAACCCGGTTCCACAAAACTACTGTTCGACGACGGTTAATTCGCCGAAACCATGATTGGCCTACTGGCTGGCTACTACACGTGACAATTGACTGTTTGAAAAGCCGAAACTGAGTTATTTAAGTTGTTTGAAAATGATTGTTTTAAATTCAACGTGTTCAAACACTGTGCCAAATGTTTTAGCTGAAAAGTTTCACCGAATAGTGTTATAGGAGATGCAATTTGGTGGTTAAACAATTTGACAAACTGGGCAGTCGAAAAAGCATTCTATCGTTGAACCTATCGTCATCGAAAAGTACTTTCGGCTAACCGTGTTATCGGACAAGCATTATTTCGGTGAAGCAACCTTGTAGTCGATCTGTGCCTTTGAGGAACCGCACTATCGGAGAACAATAATTACCAAACGGTTCGGAGCTCTACAAAGTCCAGTTATAAGACATTTTACCTTAAAATTTAAACAAAAGTCTTGTTCGTTTCCCTACTGAAATTTGTCCGCCTATGCGGTTCTTTTGGCTATATCTTGGTGATACCTTAATCGATTTTAGATTGGAATATGTCATTTTAAAGCTTATAATTGATTATGTTTTTAAGCTGTAGTGCCTGAAAAATAGACAGATAAAATTCTTTTTTAAATTAGCTTTTTTGTTTTCACTTTTCGTAATATTTTCTTAATGTTTCATCTATTTTGAAGCACTGTGTCTAAATTAAGTTAAATATTGCGCAATTAATGATTATGATTAGTTGACTAAGGTGTCACCAATGCAAAACATTCAAAAAAGTATTAAAAAAATCGTTAGTTTTTGAAATAATAAATATTTTGCTTTTAAACATAAATTTCGGTAAAATTCTTAAAAAAATTAAAACTTAAATCACTCAGAAATGGTTGACTTTCGGATAATGCATTATGGGGTTCAATTGACTGGAAACGTCTTAGTCTACAACCCATTTAAAAGAATACATCGACTTTCCAATCACCCTGTATAACATACATTAGAAGTATGTTTTTGCATATACGATTACCTACATATCTTCTGAAGACAGAGAGATCTGCAGAGCATTAGCATCTCCGCCGCGGGCGCTGGCACATTTAGTATTCACTTTCAGTCTATAGATTTTTACGTGCGGTGTTAGAACGTGGACGTGGGGGGCTGCTGCCTTAATCCAGCTTGATAAAAAAAAACGAACACGAGCGAGAACTGATATGTAATTGCTACGTTTAAAGTTACAACAAACAAAGAGTTTTGTCAGTGCATCATCAGAACTTGGAAACTTAGTTTTTCGTAAGTTACAGTGACCCCCCTGGGGTGCAGAGGGGGGCTCTTCAGATAGCAAGCACCACAACGCACAACAAATATTATTTTATTAGGTACTTGAAAGACTCTGCCATTCTGATTCACGACACATAGGTAAGCATGACGCTCTTTGACAAAAATGATTATCCTTTGGACATGATAATCACGAGAATACTTCTCCTTGTTTTGTTTTGCGATGTCCGTCGTTTGATCGCGGCGCCAGGGCTGCATAATTTACGGATTCTCATTCACACCCACCATTCACTCTTTAACCAATTTAAACGATTTTCCTTTATAACTACAGGTGTTGTACTGGCCATGTGTCGTTGACCTCGTGGTCTGCTGGGCCGCCCCGCCCCGCCCCGCTCCGCTATCCGCCGCTATCACCGCGGTAATGTATTGCCTCCTGCCCTCCAACACTATCGATGTTAACTAGAAAATTTGGATTTCGCGTGAAGTTGAACTCGAGATTTATGGCTCATTTAATGCAAGTTTGAAGTTGGTGCGATTTCAGTACAGACTGCTGTTTGTGCAGTAACAACGAACGGTAATGGGTGCGTATTGCGACGTATAAAAACGAAATGTATAATTTCACATTAATAACGTTCACAACATATAATGAACGTTACGTATAACAACACAATCTATATTTTCATAAGGTATAAGATTCAATTGGTATAACGTACATTTTATATAAAATCAAAATATATAATACTTACGAGGACTAATATCAATTCCTATAACATACATTACGTATATCGATTAAAATATATACTATCATTTAGTATAAAGTTCATAATCTGTGTTTAATTACCCAACACCGTCAAACCCCCTAGCACCAAAACCTAAAGATAGGTGCGACGACGAGCAAAGCGAGGAGGAGCGTGTTAGGTGCACATGTTCGTCGAAACCAAAGCGGAGCGTCTCCCCACACAGCGCCAATAATAATTATGTCAAAACCCCTAGTACCAAAACCTAAAGATAGGTGCGACGACGAGCAAAGCGAGGAGGAGCGTGTTAGGTGCACATGTTCGTCGAAACCAAAGCGGAGCGCAGCGAAGCGGAGCGGAGCGTCTCCCCACACAGCGCCAATAATAATAATGTCAAAACCCCTAGTACCAAAACCTAAAGATAGGTGCGACGACGAGCAAAGCGAGGAGGAGCGTGTTAGGTGCACATGTTCGTCGAAACCAAAGCGGAGCGCAGCGAAGCGGAGCGGAGCGTCTCCCCACATAGCGCCAATAATAATAATAATGTCAAAACCCCTAGTACCAAAACCTAAAGATAGGTGCGACGACGAGCAAAGCGAGGAGGAGCGTGTTAGGTGCACATGTTCGTCGAAACCAAAGCGGAGCGCAGCGAAGCGGAGCGGAGCGTCTCCCCACATAGCGCCAATAATAATAATAATGTCAAAACCCCTAGTACCAAAACCTAAAGATAGGTGCGACGACGAGCAAAGCGAGGAGGAGCGTGTTAGGTGCACATGTTCGTCGAAACCAAAGCGGAGCGCAGCGAAGCGGAGCGGAGCGTCTCCCCACATAGCGCCAATAATAATAATAATGTCAAAACCCCTAGTACCAAAACCTAAAGATAGGTGCGACGACGAGCAAAGCGAGGAGGAGCGTGTTAGGTTCACATGTTCAGCGAAACTAAAGCGGAGCGCAGCGAAGCGGAGCGGAGCGCAGCGAAGCGGAGCGGAGCGTTCCCCCCACATAACGTCAATAATAATGAAAATACGATACGACAATCTTTTATACTTTTAGTGCATTATACATTATGATAATTATATCCGTTGTAGAATATATGTTATAAACGTTATGCATTTTAATCGTTATATCAATTGAAATTATACTTTTTGAACGTTATTCTTAACGAAATTATGTATTTAGTAATTATGCCTTTCGTTTGTTATGCACAGTGATCGTTATACTTAATAAATTTATATCATATGGGCGTATACCTTGTGAATGTTATACCATTCGTTTTTATACCTCGTATTACTTACCCACGGTAATCATGACTGGAACGGACTTGTGCTATAAATAGCACACTTGCTCATTATGTGATCGTGGTAATCCGTTCGAAATATATCATCCAAACATTTGTTTTATGATAAGTAGGCAGGCGCATTAGGTGCCATATCATTCACTAGCCATAACAAGAATTTTATTGAATAATTTACTCTATCCATCGAAACTAACGCGCGAGTAAGCCAGCCGATTTACTTTAAACTTGTTCTCTCATACAAGTTGAACTCACGACAAGTTCCGTAGAGAAATATCTCTGAAGTTGCGTATCAGTGCAGGCGAGGCGGCTGCAAATCTGTTGCGAGTTCAGAACTTTTCTTCTATTAATTCCGGTGCGTGTGGTAAATGTTCTGCTACAGAATATAAGATAAGATAAGATAGCCATTTATTTAACTCGTTTTTACAATTAACATGCATATACATTAACAGAAATCATAATATAATAATTTATACATTTTTCCATTTCATTACAAATTACTAATTAAATTATATCATAAAAATTATATTAATAGCATTCAAATTAATAGATTAAAAAATAATATGACTTTAATTTCTATTAATTAATTATTAATTTTACATAAAAAAAAAAAATATTCACATGTAAATTAATAGGTACATAATTACTCTCATAAGTTTAAAAAACAATAATAATCTTGAAATAATATAAAAATTGAGAGATTAGCTACAGAATATAACTACTTGAAACTACTGAAACTAGTGAGACATTCTCTGTAATGCAGACGAAGGATAAATTGATGAAATAGATTGTAGTTCTGATAATTTTGTGACGTTTTAAATCTCGTAACAAAATTCCACCCTCTATCCAACCTGTACATAATATAATGTCAGTTACTTAACTGTTCAGCATAAACGTATGATTGCTTTTCTACCTTATCCTTGCTAGAAATAAAGGTAAGTTATCAAAGGAGATCATACAAATTACTATACATCAACATAAAAGGGTATTCTACGTACGAGTATACACTATACAGCCGCGGTTTGAATAAATTTACCTCCGGCCATTCGTCCCTGATCCACTCGAGTGCTCTCGTAAAGTAAATCTCGGCTCCGGCAAGTTTATTGCTGATATCTCGGCACTCGCCTGATTCATAAAGTCACGTGAACATCGCGGAAAATCCATTCGTAAATAAAGAAGAGGTAAATGGTTTATGTAACAAACATTTTGCGATAACAACGCTTTACGAATAGAATTATCCGTGAATACACAGAAACCGTTTTATCGTGTAGGTTTTTATTCGGCAGTGGCGTGTGGAGTCCTATAAACGTGTTCACGGGTCCAATCCATGACACCCGATTTCACGTTTATCGAAACCACCGTATACTTACACAATAAAAACGGCTCCTGTGTACGGAATGCTGTCTGAATGAGCCCTTAATAATTGTATCAGGAAACGTATAGTAATTCATCGCATGTTTATTAAAAGGTAAAGCACCAACAGTGTTTTCTAGTGCGCTCGGCGGAGTGTAGTGAATATGCATGCGCCGCCGGTGACGAGCACGAGCAGGTATGAATCATTTATGATAGTTATGAGCTCGCACTAAGTCCTCCTTCACTGCTCACTGCTCGGTGTTAGTTAAACTTGCTCGGCGGTGAAAGCGGCTATTTCCTGCGTGGGCTTACCCCCCGCCCCCCCCTCCCACATCCTACTCCGTACATTACCATAATTCATAACTTCCAAACTGAACGGAGTTATAACGCCTACTTGTGAAGTCAATTTCTCTTTGATCCGTGCGCAATAATGCCGAATGTCTAGGTCATTTTTTATTTATTTTGAATAATTTCTTTTTTTTTCATTCAAACATACACCCGCCAATATCTTTTGACGAAAGATTGTTGGAACGTTTGCGAGCGGGACGCGACGTTAGACTGAATATTCGGCTGAGTGAGTTGTTTGAATGCGCATAGTTGCCGGTCCGAGCGCGGACCCAACAGGAAATAAAATAAAATATGTACAAAATGATAAAATAAACTATACAATAAAACAGCACAAAGAGCCTGGCGCTCGGCCAGCGGCGGCGCGGGGTGCGGGGTGCGGGGGTTCGTGGAAATTGTGTACTGATGAAGAAAAACTAATTGGTTAAGTATTATGTGGTATTGATCTTTAGACAAATTGGCTACCAAACTATGTATAAAAATATTTCACTTACAGTATCGGCTCGCGCCGTGCCTGACCTATCTCAATCTGAAGGCGCCGAGTGTCGGGCGCAGGGGAGCTCAGGAACACGCGGTCAGTTCTTGTTGCACTAAAATTTTTACCGTGTTAATCTCTATCCGTGACCACAGGTGGTCTTATTTGATTACAAAAAGATGGTTATTTTGTGACTTTTTTTTATTATTTTATCAATTGTTATTGTTATTTATAATCTAAGATTATTCGAAGACTATTCGGCGTACTATGCTTGAACTTTCAAAAGTAAAAGATGAAAATTTCAGCTTAGCTACTACTGTTGAAAACTGTTGTAAAATTATTATTATTTTTGTGTCGATATAGTAAACATTTTCTGTAAATATGTATTCTTAGTTATATAATTTTATCTTATAAACCTACCTTGATTAGTTTAGTTTTAATAATTTATAGGAACACCTACCTAATATAAGGAAGTGATAACATCATTTTAATTAAATTAATTTTGTGTTATGTTTGAGTCCGGATAATCAGAATAGATGTTATTAACTTTATAATAAGTAAGTAAACTTAAACATTTGATACGAGTAAATTACAATCTGAATCAATTTGTGGCCTGAAACCGTGGCAATTTGGAGCCATAAACCAAACTTTATGACCTAAATAAATACTTTTACTAAATTTCCAGCGGCAACGATCACAAGTTGTCATAAACCTTCAGCGCACTACTAGCAAGTGTTTCAGAACCTGAGGTCAGTCAAGTCAGGACAATTCTAAACTAGTTATACGGAAATCACGCGTATAATAACATTAGGTTTGCATAATAACTATACACGTTAGGAATATTCAAAATCAGCTCGCTAATTGAGTTACATATATTTGCACATTGAATGTCGTGATTGCATTATCGATGCGAACAATTAGTTTAGTTCGGCCACGCGTGTTTTGAAACTATACAAGGCCAGAACGCAGAGGTTGGGACTGCTCGCGTATATTTTCAAATTAAAATGGTGCCATGATTTACTTGAAAGTATACAAGGCCATTACGCAATAATCGCGTATATTTTCAAGTAAGTTGGGCCAAAATTATGGCTTGAAAATATACTGCAGCAGTTACCACTGCGTACTAATCGTGTATATTTTCAAGTGCCAAGCGGCAATGCGAGCACTTGAAACTATACATGATTAGTTACCAGGTAGCCATTTCGAATTGTTGCTGTCTCTTTCTTTTATGCGAAATAGTAATAAGTCTATTGCTTTCTAAAAATTGCATCATCATCCCGCACTTGACATTGTTTTCGTTTCGTAACATGTTTTTTGTTCACATCATACAGTTAATAAGTAAATTGATTTAAATTAAACTGTAGAACTGTTGTAAATAGTAAAAATGATATCAGAAGAGGGTGTAGAACAATTCATAAAAGACAATTACGGTGAATTCAAAACTTGATGAAAAATATGTCTGTAATAATAGGTCTATAGGGTAATACCGACTACACTCACAAGCAATGAATAAGTCCAAGTTGCTAAAAGTCAACACCATTATGACCCCAATTTTTTAAAAACATTTAATTTAGAATTTGATCAAAATTTTTGTTTTTAGTTGGTTATAATAATATTTTGATGCGGCATCATTAAGCTAGTCTTTTCCGTTCAGGAGCTTTCGTCACTGGAACTTTTTCATTGCTCGTGAGTTTAGTAGGTATTACTCATAATTCATATAAATAATAACATATTAGTATTCTTACTTGCAAGTATGATTGCTATAAATATCAATTTATGAATCAAATTAGAGCTTGTTCATCTTTATTTATTAACATTCTATAGGTATGACAGGCAGAACAAGTAAATTGTAGTCATGTACATTTACCGAAATAGTTAAGTAAATCAGATTCAGCATGTAGGTATAAATTATATGCGACAAGTACGCCAATCAAGCAATGTGCGTAATAGCAATGTATATTTTCAAGAACGATTCAGTAAATCCCAACTTGAAAGTATACGCGATTAGTACGCACAAATCGTGTATATTTTCAAGTAAAATAATTTTTTTTTTCACTTGAAACTATACAGTGCTAGTACACTATGGGTGCGTTCTGGCCTTGTATAGTTTCAAAACACGCTTCGGCCACAGCTGACTGTAGCCGGCGCGTGGCCGACCCCCTGCGGCACCGTGGCCGCGTGGCTCACAACGTAATGCAATAGATACATTTATGTAAATAGCAAAGCATATAACAATCCAAGCTCATTATTCACTGATCCTTCTGGGACTGCAAGATGTGAAACAAAGTCCCAAAAATATACACTCGCTTTACATAATATAAGTACAAACTAATTAGTTAGAGCGACTAAATAAATTCTGAGAAAAACACCTGTACGCTGCAACCACATATGTATAATTTTAATGCTGTTTCCCACAATTTACAACAGCTTCATGCAATTTACTGCGGTAGAGCTCTATGCAGCTCATAGTGTGTGTGTGTGCGTGTATGTGTGGGTATATGTGTGTTCATGAGTGTGTGTGCAGCGGACTCGTGAGGCGATGCTGATGGATCACAAAATTGTGGAATTCTATGGTCTATAAAATAATAAAATATGTGCCCCTAATCTGACTGTTGTTTTTTCAACTCAGGACCCTCGGCACAACCGTAAGGTTTCCAAACACTGAGCTATCCTACTAAAATGGATATATTTTATCAAAACAGGTATAGTAGTTAAAAGTTGTAAACTTTATTAAATGTATTAACTGAAATAATACTCTCTTTTTATCTCATCATCATCATCATTATCAGCCCGTATCTGCCCACTGCTGGGTATAAGCCTCTTCCCTATCACGCCACCTCTTCCGGTCCTGTGCGAGTCTAGTCCAGTGTCTACCGGCCACCTTAACAATGTCATCAGACCATCGGGCCGGCGGTCTGCCTATTCCTCGTTTGCCAGTTCTTGGCCACCACTCTGTGACTGCCCCAGTCCACCTGCCGTCGTCCCTCCTAACCAAGTGTCCTGCCCATCTCCACTTTAATCTTGTGATTCGGCTACCCACGTCATCCACACGAGTTTTACGTCGAATTTCGACATTGGGCACACGATCCACAAGAGAGATGCCGAGCATGGCGCGCTCCATAGCCCTTTGTGCGACTTTTATTTTGTGCATGTTGGCTTTAGTGAGCGTCCATGTTTCGGCTCCGTAAGTGAGGATAGGCAGAACACACTGATTGAACACCTTAGTCTTCAGGCATTGAGGGATTTGGGACTTAAGGACGTCTTCAAGTTTACTGAAGGCAGCCCATCCCAGCTGAATCCGTCTAGCGATCTCCTTTACCTGAGAACTTTGTCCAAAGGATAAACTATGTCCAAGATAGACGTACTCATCCACTGCCTCGATGTGGCAGTTACCTACAATTATGTTAGGCTGCACGTTTGCAGGAAGATTGGTCATGATCTTAGTCTTGGACATGTTCATCCTTAGTCCAACCTTCAGGGATGCTTCGTGCAGTTCTACGAGCATGCATTGGAGATCTGTGACGTTCTCAGCTAGGATGATCAGATCATCAGCAAAACGCAGGTGTGACATGCGAGCACCGTTTATATTGAGACCTCTGTCACTCCAGTCTATGGTCTTCATGATGTCCTCCAAGACGTTAGTGAAGAGCTTGGGTGACAGAGTGTCTCCTTGGCGCACACCCCGTTTGATGGGAATGGGGTTGGTCAGACTATGCATGCGCACTTGCATTGTGGCAGCCCTGTACAGCTCCCGAAGGATATCCACATATCTCATGTCGATGTCGCACCGATGGAGAGAGTGGAACACGGCCCAGTGTTCTACGCTGTCGAAAGCCTTTTCGTAATCGACAAACGCAAAGCATAAGGGTCGGTTGTACTCGTTGCACTTCTCCATCAGTTGCTTGACTGTGTGTATGTGGTCCAATGTTGAGTATCCACTCCGGAAGCCAGCTTGTTCGACAGGTTGCTATTCATCTAGCAAACGAGAAAGTCTGTTGCACAGAACCTTTGCGAACAGCTTGTAGACCTGAGAGAGGAGGCTTATTGGGCGATAATTTGGCAATTTAGTTTTATCGCCTTTTTTGTGGAGGATCGTTACCACAGCATTATTCCAGGCTTTAGGAGTAATACCTTTATTAAGTACTGTGTTAAAAAGCTTTGTAACTGCACTAAGAACGGGTGGACCACCTGCTTGAAGCATCTCCACGTATACTCCATCTTCGCCAGACGCTTTGCCTCGCTTCATCCTACCAAGAGCAAACCCTACTTCATCCTCAAGAATATGTTGAAGTTCATCTTCGTATAGGCGCTCTGTAGGTATGGCTCTTGCATCATTTTCGTCTGGTGATCCTGGTTCTGCAGTTTTTGACGCATATAAGTCCGCGTAATAATCTTCCACTTCTTTTAATATTTGGTCGCGATCTGTGATGTTTTCTCCATTTTGTTTCGTGAGTTTTATGATTTCCGATTTTGATTTCTTTAATTTTCTTCTAAAAACTTTAGGTCCTCTATTTTCTTTAATTGTCTCCGTTATAATTTGCGTGTTATATGTTCTGAAGTCCCTGCGTATAGCCTTTTGGATTGTTTTATTAATAGTTTGTAGTCCTCTCTGGTCTTTGTCATTCGCGTTCCTCATCTCTCTTCTTTGAGATAATAAAGAAAGTGTGTCTGCCGTTAACTTCTTCTCTGTCTGTTTCTTTCCGCCAATGTGTTTTTTTGTAGTGCTTACAATTATATTGCAGAGTGCATCGCTCAGTGAGTCCACGTCCTGGTTCTCTTCTTTTAGCCCCTCAAACTTATTTTGTAGTTCTAGACGGAATTCCCTTTGTAGAAATTTATAATGCTTTTTATCTAAATGCAGTGAATATATTTCTTCTTTAAACGAGTTTTATACCCATAATCGTAAAGTTGCTGCAACCATTTTATAGTGTACATAGTGTATTATTCCGGAAGTGAGTAAAATAAAGGCGCCATACATTGCGAACAGGAAGAGATCGGCGCGATGCGATAGATCTCCGCTACGAGGCTACGGCGTAGCGCTACGAGCGGGTAGTGCTACGAGCTACGGCGTAGCTTGACAAACCAAGCCGTTTTGCTACTATAGGAAAATTTTATGAATTATGAATGTCATTATTGCTTAATTTACTGTATTTGTTGGTTGGTTTGATTGTACAAAATAATATGTTATATTTGTAATTGTACAAACAGTGAGCAACCATTTATCATTTTCTTAAAAGTTGTATATCTAGTCTGGGCTTAAGAATGCATGTTAAATGTGCCTAGATATAATAGCGTTTATTTTTCAGATTGAAATATGTGTAATTCTGTACATGAGGGGTGTGTAAGATCTCTAGACGGCGGCGGCGACGGCGGCGGGTTGTGCCGTGAGGGCTCCATTGTGCAAAGGAAGCTCTTTCGTCATTATTATTATACAAATTGTTGTTTTTGCTTTTTGCCTTTGTGAACGTTGGTATGTTATTTTTGTTTAATTTACTTGACTTACATTTTATTTCGTTTTAAATGTACTTGTGTGTGTGTGTATATAATAATTATTAGTGAGATTTCGTAGTACAATTCATGTAAAGTACATATACACTAATCTAATTAATAATATAGTAAATGTTACAACTCTGCACATGTGTAGTGAGTGAGTGCACCGTACGCACGCGACGCGCCGCCGCCGCCGCCGCCGCACGGCACGACATGTCGCAGAGTACTCTACTACAGTGGGGGCACTCCATATTGCTACAAGTCACAGTAGATATGTATCCTGCATCTCTTAAACAAAGGCCTCGTCTATATTTTTTCGTTAAAATGCATCGATGCAACGAAATGCAGTAAATTAAAGTTATATAAATAAAAATACATGTTGTTTAATTAAATGAGCTTATTGTAATGACATTTCCCAGACATGATGGGACGGCGTGGGAGCAAAATCCACCAATAGAAATTTAATAACGGACAATTTAAGAGTCTTTACTACAATAACGTAAGACTCTGTGGCGGAGGCGTTTATAGAAATGAGCCGCAACAACCGGCTATTGACGTGCGGCCGCCGAGCTGACGCGGGGGCTGACGCTAATAGCACCGCCGCCGCCGCCGCCGCCGCGCTCCGCCACGGCACCCACCAGCATGGACTAGTTACATCGCTCACTCATGCATGTGGGTATATGTTGTAAATAAACCAAGTTTATCTTCTTCAAAATAGTGCTTGGAAACCAGGCCGATACAGCTACGAGCAATGTGAATCATCATCGCATTGTAAATGTTATTGTTGTTTTCTTGAGATCTAAATGAATTACTAGAAAGTGCTGAAAATTATAATGAGTTTAATGACAAGGAAATATTATATTCAGAGGAAACAGTTAGATAATTAGATATTTATACATAATATACTTACTTACTGTAATTCTGAATGTGATGTGTGGTTGTTGTGTACGTACATAGAGTGGTAATGACAGTCCGCTGGCGCCTCGCTATCAAGTTCACTGGAGGCTTCCGGCTGGAGGCTCTAATTCCACTAATGAAGGCGGCGCTGCGGCGTGCGCTCACTGCGGCCCGGTTCGCGTGCAGTCCGCGGAATAAGGTATTATGTGCTATATATATATATATATCCATAATGGATCTCAAGATTTTTTTTACTGAAATACATCAGTAATCATTAACAAAACATGTATAATGATTGTTAAGGGCCCGTACAGGGTGACGTGCCCCGCCAAATTTGGGTTTTCAATGCTCTTCACACAGCACACGCACACATGTAAGTTTGCACAGTGGGTCGATAAACTTTTACTCGCCAACTTTATTGACAATTATTTTCAAGTAGTGATTTGAGGGTAAGTTTAATTTTTAATTACACTGGTAAGCACCAGGAAAGAGTAGAAATTAATAGGGGTGCCACTTTTCTCCATACTCGGAACCCGATTAGATTTCTAAACAAATGTGGTACCTATTTACTTGTAGAAAGGTAACTACAGGTATTAAAGTGTAGATAATAAGTTATACTAAGGGTATACTAAGCCGAAAGGGGATGACTCAAGGGGTCATTCTGAACAACTTTAGTTCTACGAGTTTTGCAAAAACGCGAAAAAAAAATTCGTTTTCCATGGTAAAAAGTCACGTGTCAACAAAGTTTCTATGATAAAGGTTTTTTTTGGTTAATTTTTAAAACTCGTAGAACAAAAGTTCAGAATCAGTCTTGTTTTAACCCGACTGCCGAAGGAGGAGAGTAATGTTTTTTGATTGTATGTATGTATGTTTGTAAGTATATTTTTTGGTGGCAGAATAATATTTTTTCATATTTTTAGAGTTTCGTACCTCAAAAGGAAAAAAGCAACCGTTATAAGATCTCTTTGTTGTCCGTCTGTCTGACTGACTGTCTGTCACTGCCCTTTTTCTCAGAAACGGGTAAAGATATCAAGCTGATATTTCGCATAGATATGAGGAGTACCCAAAAAAAATTGGGGTACTCCCTCTCCCATACAAGTAAATTGGGGCTGTTATTTTTTTCGGTTATTTTGATGGTGTAGGTAGGGTATCGTTGAATAGGTCTTTTAATATAATAGGTATAAAAAAAGGTTAAAATATAATTATTTGGCTTTTACCCTTAAATTTGGGGACCACACCATAGACAAATCCTAATTTAAAAAATGATTTCAATAGATGGCGTGATTTTATGTTGGGTAACTCAGAATAAGAAGTGATGATATCTCAGAATAATAATGGTTAATGGTGCTATTCCGCTGAGCATCGAAACCGGTGGGGCGCTAATGAAAAGTGGTCATGGAAATGCACCAGAGTAGACCCTGCTCCTAGAACAAGGCATGAGTTTGTGATTTGTGTGCGTGAAAAGCGAGGATGGAAACTTTGAATATTTTCTTGATTTTTTTATTATTGATGCAATAACATATAATTAGTATTATTCTGAGTTACCCACCGAAGTCACCCCGTGGCAGGTTGACTAGATAGGTACTTTTGCAAATCACGCCATATATCGTTGTTTTTATTAGTGGCTACTGTCTATAGAAGAAATTCCGTCATTGACAATTTTACGTTACGAATGAATGACGACCGAATGGCGTAGTGGTTAGTGACCCTGACTACTGAGCCGATGGTCCCGGGTTCGATTCCCGGCTGGGGCAGATATTTGTTTAAACACAGATATTTGTTCTCGGGTCTTGGATGTGCCCGTAAAATGGCAATAGGCCCGCCCCCTATTACATTGGGACTAACATAACACTCTGGCGAAAAGTGGGTGCAGCAATGCACCTCTGCCTACCCCGCAAGGGAGTACATTAGTACAAGGCGTGAGTGCGTGTGTGTGTGTGTGTGAATGAATTTAGTAAACCCAGTAAACCTAACTAATCCAGAGGAAACCTAAAATATCTTTCTCTCTCTCTTTGAAAAACATACTTAATAGCCCAAACTCGATTCTATTCTATTCTCTGTGGGGGTGTAAGTACCTGCACCTGGCTCTCTCGAGTGGAACCTTTGTGCATATCCCCAAGGTCTAAACTGCCTTCCTAAGCTTGAACCATTTCCCACCACGCTGGTCCACTGCGGGTTGGTGGGTTCACATATCTAGATGTGCTAAATCTAGATATGCAGGTTTCCTCACGATGTTTTCCTTAACCGTTAGAGCGATGGTATACATTGTACTTAAATTCAGAAAAGAACTCATTGGTACATGTCAGCGCCGGGATTCGAACCCGCATCTCTGGCGTGAGAAGCGGGCGCTTACCCGACTGAGCTACCACCGCGCCCAAACTCGATGCTTTTAGCTATTAAATCTTTGAAATAAAATTCAGTCACCTCCGTGTTACTGCCCTCATCAGATCCTCACGAGACCATGCCTCAACCAGCACCATGAGACTGTGTTTTTGAATCCTAACCTAATCTTCCTACGTATTGTCATCACTTAGATCCATTCACTATATTCCTGCTCCTCATCCCAGGGCCGTGGGGACCGGAGGCACGTCAGCTTTTTAAAGACATCAGCAGCAGACTAATAGAAGTCTCAAGGGACCCTAGGGCTGGCACTTACCTATCACAAAGGCTAAGCATCGCTATATAGCGGGGTAACGCGGCCAGCGTCTTGGGTACCCTACCCGACAGTGACAGCGATCTGGCCAGCATCTTCTTTTTAGTTTAATTTAAATTTTACATTAGTTAGTTTTAGTTAGGCATTAATAATTATAATTTAATCAAGAAGTACCATGGACTTAACTAATAAAAAACATTATCATTTAATTTATTGAATATAGTATAAGAATTATGCTTCCTCAATTTCAAATCAAATTATGTTGGTGTCATAAAAGTTGAAAAAGTGCAATGACAACCAATGTGCAGTGATTTTGTGTCTGTACACAATTAGATCGCGAGCTGTCAGTGCCGCCTAAACCGACGTGACCCTTCTTTGGAGGCCACCGGCCGACTGAGTCAAACGTCACTTGTGTTTATGATTTTATAACACAGAAAGCCGCCATAGATATTTGTATGAAGATTTGAGGGAAAAAAATTGCTCAAGTTTGGGATTAATTTACACAAAATAGGTGTGTGTTTATTAAAAAACAAGGTATTTAGCGCCTACTCCAAGCATTTATCTTTATAATTTGATAAGAATCATATGAAAATTCTTGATAATTACGACACAGTTGTTACAATACGGGAGTGTGATTTACTGGTTTTTCGTAATTAATTTACAGTTATCCATAAGCATTTACTTAAATTCGAATGATTCAGCACCTAGCTAGACTCTTCGGCTACCTGTGTGATTTTTTTCAAGGCTGTAGAGCATCATTTACTACATAATTCTATGACAATGCCAACCCTCGATTGCCTATTGCCGACCCTTAATACACTCAGTTGCTCGTTAAAAAGCTTCACCTGCCATTGACGTTCCGTATTTGGAACTTTTTCATTGCTCTTGAGTGTATTGCAAATTATATTATGTACTTTAATCATAGCCTTGTCAATGCTGTAGTCACAACTGCACCATTTAACTGTATATTATCAAAGCATTTTATTTTCTCGTATTTAGTAAAGAGGCCGTATCCATTAATTAGGAGGCGAGTGTCGAGTGTGTGAGCGTCGCAGATTATCCGCACCCAGTTATAGTTGACCGCCACTAACTAATCTATTTCCAATGCGAATGTTACTATGTGGCGCGAGTACATTGCTGCGCTGCGCGGTGGACTCAGAGTTAGAGACGTGCTCACGCAGCATTGTACGGAATATTTACGATCTGAGCAGATAAAACCGGCTGCGGTAAACAGCCTATCGGGACATCTGGTCCGCGGTACGACTATTTGGTTACATTTGTTTTAAGCTGCCTTTTGCCCGCAAGCTTAGCTCCATACTCGCTCTAACTTACTGCAAATGTTTATTTTAATTTATACATGGATTGTTGTAAGTGAGAAAGTGGCTTGCATTTGTATATATTTAAAACCACGATGTGAGAGAGAGCTTAATAGTTAAATGTGTGATTCTGTAGAATAAAATCTATTTATTTAACTACGACATTGAATATAAGTAGTTATTAATATTTTCATGCTTTTCTTTACGCATTCATGTTTTTAAACTGAAACGCCACAGCCCAACGCAAGTCCCAATGTCCATGTTCCGCGGCACACAGCGGCGGCGCTAAGCCGCTAGTCACACTGTGTGCGATACGTGTAAACACGTTATAGTAAGCAGCGGCTTATTGGCTGGTCGGTGTAAACACCGGGCCGGAGTTGCTTATTATATTTGCCTAATCTCACTTCCTTTGTGCGGCGATTACGTAAAGCCTTTGTTTATCAGTTCCAAGTTTTCAGTTTTTTGGATATAGTTTCCACCCTGCATACAAAAACATTATATACATAATAATACTGGCCAAAAGTACGTATTTAACATTTATTTACTAGAATAAAAACATTGCATCTCTGTCCTGTTAATGTTTATTTAGAAAAAATACTTTGTGCAGATGCTGATGTGGTATATATAGTAGAATACCATTGATCGAATGAAAGGAGTAGGAAGGATCCTCCCACCTCTTGTAATACCTTTGGACTTTGATACATCCTGAGAAGATGTCATACAACTTCTTATACGTATATCATACACATCATATCATGATTGTTTTTAGGTAATTATCTACCAATATAACCAATTCTTTGCGGAGCCGCTGCTTTGATTGGTTTCCGATGATGTGGGAGAGCCCCCCGCCCCCAGCACTCCTGCCCCCGTCACTTGTAGCTAGCTATGGACACGGGGGGATTGTTAGACCTCCGTTGTTCGCGGGATGGACTCACACGTTTTGAGTGATTTCAAGCAAATGTTATCTGATTCCCGCTTGCAATTATTAGTGTGAATCACAGTGGAGCGCGGCCGGCGCTATCATTACCGCCCGGCGGCGGCGGCGGCGGCGGCGGCGGCGGCGGCGGGGGCAGCGGCGGGGGCGGGGGCGGTAGCCGCAGTGTGTGTGTTTTAATTGCGCGCCTCTGTGGCGACTGTGGCGAGCAATCACACGTATTTTAATGAATAGGATGGTTGTCCACAGCCTCCGCACCGTCTTTGGCAACAATAATTTGTGCAGTACGTAGGTAGGTTGTATTTGGATTAGTCCCTTATGATACTGCTGTTCTTTAAAGACACGCGCACAGTAAATTTAGGGACAACCTTATAGTCAGACGAGAAACTGAAAGGAATTTATTTCACTCAAAGTACGTAACGTACGTAACTATTGTAACTTTTTTCAAAATGTACGATATTCTTTAATATTCTATCTGAGACAAAGCTTACGGACGGTTGTAAAACTTTGTTATTAATCGGTGTTTATCTTTGTAAAGTACTCCTGTATACGCTTTTATAAAATGATTAACAGAGTTTAATTACCAATTTTAAATGAAAATGTTAAAAAAGTGTACCGAAAATTGAGCCGATCTCATTTATTTTGCAACTTTAATACAGAGTCATCCTCATAATTAATACATTCATATAAATTAATGCAATTGAGTGCCCGTAGCCCGCGTGGAACACGCAAACAAAAACTTTAACAAGATCATTTTAATAATTACCTCTATAATAGGGTGGTCATAACAACGATTAAGCAATCATATAATAAAGTAGTTTTTAAAATTATTTCCGTTACGTCATATTTCTTAATTACTGGCCAAAATATTTCACGGTTATGAACGTATTAATTATACATAATTATTTATAATTATAAAATTTCTAAGAAAATAATAAAATTTTCTATGCCATATCGTGTTTGTGCTACGTCGCTACGGCGTAGCAGCGGCGCTGCGACGTGCTACGACGTAGCCGCTACGACGGCCACGTGCTACGAACGCTATGATTAAAGCCATTCATTTTAATTAAAACTTTAACTAAACGCTTCTATTATAAACTAATTCCATGAAATTCGTGTCTCTTTGAAATCGTTTTGTTTGTGCAAGCGAGCGAGCGAGCGGGCTGCGGTGGCTCGCTCCTCATAGTTTAATTACCCCAGTTTGTCTTAAAGAACTACTGAGGAAGATGTTGTCTTAGTTAAGAAAGAAAGTATTTCACAATGTTCACTCTCGCATTTTTCAACTGAATCAAAATTTTATGCAGGTTTAAAGTTTGGTGTTAAAAACTAACTTTACTATCAGTTAGGTACAAAGTTTCGGTCGTAAAAAGATGGCAATCTTATTGAAGCAGCATGAACCACGAGTAATAAACAGTTATCACCTCGCTAGAGTGCAGCGCCGCCGCCGCCGCCGCCGCACACTCCTGCCTCTACCGGCAGGTCGTCGCTGAAGCTGAAGACGAGCTTTCAAATATAATAAAATAGGTATATGACACGAGTGCCGCTCACGACGGCTCCTGCCTGCATCAGGACCGTGTCTACACATCCAGCAACGATCCTCGCTAAAACAAAGGCTCTCTAAACACAGTTTTTGCTTCAGTTCTCTGCATGAGTAATGCACTCTTTGTGTTCGTTGCGCTATGATCTTATTACGCTCTGTGCAAATGAGGATTAATCTTCCTCACTGGGATAAAGTTTGTATACTTGGATAATTACTAAATTACTGCGAAAAGCGAATGTTGCACAAACCACGAATGTATGTTTTGCACATACTACGACATATCGAACATTGGCATATTGCTTTGTGGAGTATAAAGTACTTGATTTGACTGGAGAGCCGTAAAAGTGCACATTTAGAAGACACATCGCGGCGCGTTGGCTCATTGACTCCCTCGCTGCCCCGACCTCACATGAACACTGCCATCACACTGATACTACAGGTCAAACCGGCTGTAAATTCTACTAATAATTGCACACCATTTATATATGTGACGGTTATTTATTCAAAGAAACTGATTTTGATCTCTTATTTTAAAAAGCACACATTGTTATCGCAATTAGCACTCTTCAATACTTTTCATGTTAATACATTTAATTTTGTATTTAATCCGTAAGTTTTAGATTTTAGTGTAACACATTAACTTAAGTGGATCTACCTACATCTATACTACCTATATAACTAAAACTAGATACAGTTACGAACTTACGATGTTCGCAGGTCAAATTTTCAATGAGCCGTTTTCCTTGACAGCTGTCAGTTGAGCTTTTGGGTAAGCCGATAGATGGCGTGAAAACGCAGTGTACCAACTGTCAAAAATTACATAGAGAGCAAAGAGTACTAAACTCAGAATAAGAACTCACTAGTTGTGATTAAATGTCGGGTGGTAGCGCGAGCCATCCTTCCGAGGCTCAGACTGCATGTGGCTTGGGATAGTGCTAAGTATTCTGTGAATAGTTCTACCCGCGCCGTCACGTAGTGTTCTTTTCTCTATGCGCGCCGTTTGAACGGGTGCTGCGTGCGAGAACTGATTTTCTATTTTTATTTATTGTATGATCCTAAATAAGATCCCAAAGAAATACTTACAAGACAAGATGAGAATGTGTGCCGTCGCAACTTGTAAAAATAAAGGACATCATAAATTTCCAAATGATGAAAGCCAGGCGCAACAATGGATTAAGGCGACTCGGATAAATGTGCGAAAAATTTATTGGAAACTGCGAAAACATTCATGGTTGTGTTCGGATCATTTCAAACCAAGTGATTTTCATTCACGTAAGTAAGTTAAATCATTCGCGGTAATGTAAATTAACCATTGTTACATAACATGATATATTATGTAGGTACCTACCTATCTAACATAAGCACTCAAACAGGTAGGTAGAGTTGCCCAACATGACCCACCAAGTCAGGGATTAAATTCATTAAAAAGGATTTGAGCTGCATGTAGGTACTTATAGCTTTTCACATTTTATATGCACTAGGTTGCTTGCTCAGTCAGTACCTGTACCTATATTATAAAAAATTGCACTTACCACGACCTTATCCTAAGTGCGTAAGGTAGGATTTCCATTGGTTTTATTTATGTATTTGTATAATAAATACTGTCTCCATAGGTAGTCTGTAAATTAAAAATATATTTATATGTCATTTCATTCTTAGGTACACACACACACACACTTTTTAGCATATTACACTCACACATAGGCATACTATACTATACTCACTAACTCCATTTTAATTTCACACTAGGTACACAATATGTATGTATTTGTTTAAACTAAGTAGGTAGGTATATAGCAAAGTGGTTTAGTCCTATAAGATATTATCTGTCACACACTCACCATTAATAATGCATCACAGGTTATTGTCAAGTCTTGTTTTGTTTTTTTTAATTATTCTGTTTCTATTTTGTTATATCTATTTGGCACCTGTGCGCGTGCGACGAGCGCAGCTAGGCGGGCCTCTCTGCCCTGGCGGTGCGAAATCCCGTTTTCAGGAGTACACGTGATCACGCTGCGGCGTCGCTCGCGCAATAACTGTTTTTTTGTCAATATTATTTGTATTTGTTTCGTGCGTCACGCTGGGCATCCACTGAAACACCAGTGCTGTGTCCTTCGAGTTCCTCTAAGGCGCAGCAATAGCTGAGTGGATGTGCCTTTTTGACACGCAGCATATTGTCCAATGTTTTGTACTGGTACATATATATATAATTTTTTTTGTTTGATTTAATTATTACTTAAGTTCTTTATATATAAGTACTTAGCTGTTTTTGAAATTTACTGTATTTTTGTTTTTTCATATTTTTTTTTGCTGTGTGTCAAATAAATGATTTCTATTCTATTCTATTCTATTCTATATTTATCATATAACTGAACGCTGAAGCAACAGTGACATCGACATCATAGAGAAAATAATACTACAATTCTACCTACCTATAGTGCCACAAACTTATCTGTTCCGGTGAGAGCGAACTAAATTGATCCATATCTCATTACTTACTAATTAATTATATATTGATATAGATTAGATGGTTTTATTAAAACCTCAAGGGCAAATTACCACTACGGGCGAACTTAAAATCTTATATGATGAAGAAATATTAGACATTTACTTCTAACTCTCCACGGAACAGATAAGTTTGTGGCACTATACGTCACTTTCACATTTCGTTAGCCTCACAGAATAACATATTGTGATCTGAGTGTGTTCTGAGGGTTTGAAAGTTGGTACAACCCCAGACAACGCCATCTATTTCTCCAAAAAGGAACTTTTTTTTTTTTTTAACAAACGCCTCATTGTAGATTTGAGTGTGAGTGGTATGATTCTGTATCTTTCATGGGCGATTCAGTTTGGAATTGGAGTAGTGACGCTTTAAAAATTTCTTCATAGACTTATATATCAATCACATCAAAGAAATATGAAAAAGTAACATTCTGAAATTATAATAGATCGATGAGCCGGAATCAGAGACTCCGAGCAGCGCTCGTACTGGCGATTTCAAGAAGTAATGAGAGCAAAGCAATCCAGATCCAGATTCGTAGTTGTCCAGAATAGGGGCGCGGCGTCGGCGGCCGCTCCGGGCATATTGTGTTTTAGAATCCAATATCGATAGATTTTGAGTAAGTCCGGTCGTCGGCTGCAGCGCCTTTGTGCGGAGCAGTGAATTGAAACCGGCTCCTTGCTCCACACAGATCTATCTGCAGGACGCCGGGATTGGCTCCATTTCATAAGAGTATTCTTCGAACCGGCTCACCTGGCGTTTGACATCGTTGAAATTTCATTCATGGATCTATCAAAGCATTAGGTATACGAGTATATTGAACATATTGATGGAATATGGAAAGAGATTACAAGGTAGCATTTACATGGATTCTCGATTATTCCTGGTCTCACGCAGTGATTAATCCTGCGAATGTAAATGTGTTGAAATAATTGGCGGACGTTTAAAAGGTCCATTATGCGGAATTTATTATTCCACATCCACAAACAGAGCGCGGCATCTTGCCAAAAATTAACGACGGGTTAAAAGTCAAGAGTTTGTGAATCTATTTACGTTTTGTAGCGTCCGTAGCGTAGTGGCGGGCGCGGGGTGCGGGGCGCGGGGCGCGGGGCGCGAGGGCGCGGGGCGCGGTGTGCGGGGCGCGGGGCGCGGGGCGGGAGGGATTAAAATAAACAGGCCGGATATAGCGATGTTTTAAAAACTGCTCCGCGGCAAGAATGGCTTGTTTACTTTGCTGCGGTTTTGCTGATAAACTGTTTGTGTTCCTATATATATGAACGTTTAGTTCTCAGTTGCAATTACATTTACTACTGTTTTAATTCCTTGATTACCTTTATAACAAGTAAATAAAAATGACAATTTCTTTTTTCCATATATGTTTTTAGATTTTTATCAGTCCTCTAGAAAAGTTGGGGGCTCATAGGGGGCCGGGCGGGGGTGCGGGGGCTGGCCGGCAGCCAGCGGGGTGCTTTATCTCCTGGTTTAAGGTGCCTCGGTCCGGCGCTTGGCGCGCCTCCAGCCCGCTGCAGCCGGCTCAAATTAATCCACTAAAAATATCACTTGACGAATGGACAAAAGTGCAGAACATCATTTTAAAATATAAAAACGGTTTATTTTCCAAGAATAAAACGTTGAATTTTCAGTGTTTTCTTTTTTGTTTGTTCGCGTATTTGCCGGATATTTTCAGTGTAAAAATATCGTTTCATCATTTATTTGAAGAGCGCCGGCGGGAAATTTGAATGATTAATATGTAACTTGCGAGTTGCGCTCAGAATGTAACGCGTTATGTGTCGCTGTAACATGTTTCACGTCGTTTCAGTTTAATACGAGAACAATATTCAATTAACTATGTATGAGCAAAAAAAATGGTCGTTGGTGCGTGTTACAATATCACGAAAGCTTTTAAATATTATTTTTTCATACAATTTTACAACTGTTCGTCGTAAAGGTATTTTCATTCGACTTTTTATTTCCATAACAGTATTAAGACTGAAGTTAAATAGGTAGGTCACTCAACAGTTTAGCCAGCATGTGTGGAATGTTGGCACTAGTCGTCACTACAGGTTCAAACAAAGTTGTAACACAAAGGTAACTAATGAGTTGCTGGTTCCTGTACATGCACATTACAAATGGCCGCGCGGTGAGGGCACCCTGTTGCCTCACAGCGGCAGCATTCGCGGAACCTGTCTACTCTTGTAGTTTCAAACAATACGTACTTACACAAAATTTTTACGTAAGTGTTAAATAGATAATTATGCTCTTCACGCTCGCATTGGTAGGTACTAAAATTATTTTATACATTTGACGTTTCGTACAATTGACTTCACGAACACGATTATTGGTTCAGCTGAGAGCATAAATTCACACCGTCCTTATGTTCGTGATTGCTATATGAGTTATAACTATAGCTTTCGAAAAACCTACAAGCGGGAGCTGTTATGCAATCGCTACACTTAATACAAAGAGATAGAGTTGTGGATAGCACAGCGCTCCTTCTCGTAAGCTGTAGTATAGTGGGGCCGGCGTCCGGGCCGCCGCCGCCGCCGCCGCCGCCGCCGAGGATGCCCAAATTGCAGTTCGTATTACAATTTCAAACTCGCTCACTTCGAAAGCCCACTCTAATGACTTCGGTTCACCTTGCAACCTACATACTCTATGTATAACACTTCATTCACAATGCTGTACATAGTTTTTATTATCATATATAAATTATCTTTTAGATGGCCTAGTGAATGCAGTACAGCTGAGTGTATAGGGCTTCTAGCCAGCTAATGTCATGCAAAACTTCTATTGAACGAGCATGTATTGCAGGTGGTATTCCTGTCTGCAAACAGTAATATCACAAACCTATCAAAAGCTGAAACGATTTTAAAAGTAAACCAAAAAGAAATTGAAACATTTAACTTGACTACATTCTGCCCATTCATCCTGCGGGAATGTTAGTTCATCGATTTCAGAATTCGTCCATCGAAACGATCGTTTGTAAATTCTACTTTCATAAGTAAAAACAGATCAACAATATATTAAGTACATAATATTTTATCTCCATAGAGTCTAGGCAACACAAAAGGTATATTATATTTTATTTATTGCTTTTCTTGCACATAGGAAATAAGTAGGAAATGCTCGTTAAATTATAAAATTATTCATTACCTAGCTAGTAGACTATAATAGTTTTTTATCGAATTAGTATTATTATGTGACTATTCAGCTCTAGAATGTACCTACTAGATACTCCCCCAGTGTGTATATGGATGTATATGAACAATGTAGGAACTGTACTGTCTCTATCATGGTGTTCAACTAACGTGTCTGAAGTCTGAGTATAATTTAAATCGTATTAGCGGGTCGTGGGAGCGGGCAGCTGGCGCTCCGGGCGGGCGGGCGCGGGGCGAGGGCGGGGGCGCGGGCGGAGCGCGGGGCGGGCGGGGGAGGCGCACGCGACTCGCGCATTACCCCGCGTGTTGTATTATTTGCGCGCCCCGCGGGACCTGAGTCCGGTGAAGAAATGACAAAATAATGATCTCACTTGCCTCTACCAACTATCAAACAGTATCATTTTTTTTTTTTAAACATTTTTTATTTAATTGAAAAACTTAGGTTTATACATTTTACAGCGAACGAAAACCTGACATGGTTTATCTGTCGCTGTCAGTGCTCACTTATTTATATATAAAACTATTTAAGCAGACACAATATGTATACCTACTTAACATGAACAATGAAAAAAAGTAAATAAAGTTATGTAGTACGCTTATAACTATCTATGAAATGGTTTTTTATCTTACTGCTAAACTTATCAGTAGTCACAAATATGTTCTGCATCTCCAATGGCATAAAGTCATACACACTCATAATCGTTCTTCTGTGTCACTTGTAGAACAGTGACCGTTTATGAAATAACGACGGCGCTCCAGTGAGTCTCCATTCAGTAGCGGACTCGTGGCGCCGAGCTCAGTTCGCGTCCTTCTATCCTCCATTATTCTGCACTATTATTATCCTTTCGCTAATACGTGGGTATCGTTCACGGCTCCAGATTACCTTCAAATGTATCTCTGTTTGATGGCTGTGTATATATATATATGTATGAGAGTGTTTCTCATCACACCTGCCAGTGCCGGTGACTCGCAGTACTACGAGGATCGCCACTATTCATCAACGTCGGAACTTTTAACGTTTTATTTAGAGTTTACAGTGTCCGTTGTCCGATCAGTACCATCGTCAGCTCGGCTCACACACTTTAGTTAGTTTACTTTGTTAGGGAATTATATACCTGAGCGATTTAAAACAGTTTTTTATTCAGAGACAAATTTCACATCTAGATAGACATAAAATGTGTAACAAGTTTCTTATATTAGGTCGTTCTCTTAGTAAAACGTTTCGTTGGGTTGCTCTGTAATTATGTGGAACATTTTAATTTTCTTTTTACAAAGGTGAAGGTTAAATTGTTGTAATTAGCTGCGACAGACACAAAGAAGTCGTAATTTATATGGAGGTAAGTAGCGGCGGCTGTAGCTGCTGATACCAGGCGACGCCCGCCCACCGCCTGCCCCCGCGGCACGGGGCCGCTATACAGGGTGTCGCAAAAATGGTGAACTAAGCCGAAACCTACATGTGTGTAGGTATACCCTTTTTGCAACACCTTGTACATTGTTTAACGCGTGTTTTACCTATCACAGCGCCCAATACGTAGATAAAGGTCCCGTGCTGTGGGGACTGGTATCTGATATCTTAAAAGTTTGTTGCTTCTTCTATTCCGAGACCTATTGTATTTCAGTTTAATTTAACGAACGCTAGTTCCACCTCGTGGCACTGACAGTAGGTATAGTGTATAAAGCAGTGTTGGTCGGTCACGTAATTCAGTGGTTATTTATATGCATATAAAGCACGCAGTGTGGCGGAACCGCTAACAAAAACTAAGCTAACAGACACCGACCACACGCGGAATGAAACATTTACATAAATAAGTGTGTCCACGTGACCGCAGCGGCGAGGACGGCGTGGGCGACCGGTCGGGCAACAGTGTGGACACTGTGACGTTACGCGGGCCACGCACTTCGAATTATTTCATACAGGTTTCAAAGATGTGACAACTTATGCTATCTCTCCAAAAAGCCGGTACACGCAAGATTTATAACGAAATGTACTAACAAGTTTAGAACAATCAAAAAGTTTCAGTAAATTAATATCTTTCAGTTGTTAAATGTTAGACGCTCACAAACACTGCGCCGGTTCTGTATGTAGCTACACACAACACGAGGCAGTTGCGTGAAACACTCGCTACTACATACTTGTTTAATTGAGTATATATTTATAAAAACCGATACAAGTAAGTAATAGGTACTTTTGTTACATAAAAATGTTCATTCAAATCTTAATACGAGTAGGTTATGCTATTATGATTTTACATTCAAATTCACATGCCAGCTGCACATGTAACAGTGCTGACTGTCGTTAGCGTGTGCTGTGGTGCGGCGGAGTGTACCGCGCGGAGCAACTGTTGCGCCGACTGTACCGCGGGCCCGCGCCTACTCGACACTATTACATCACATAATTACAACTGAAACCTGCAGCTCTGTACATACTATTGTATACGCACGTAAATGTTATATTGCCTCCGTCGTCGAAGCTTACAAGTAGAAGGAGTCAGTCTCATAGATGCTGTTCTAAAGTATCGTTACCCATGTCGCACCTCAATCTACTCCCGCACAGTCAGCTGGCGTCCACAAGGTTTGCCGCCATTATTAATAAACTTCAGCTGCACTAACGGATCTTTTCAATGCAGGAACAATACAACATACAACTGGACCTTTTTTATTAGTTGCATGGTGGAATAGGCGGCGTCCGGCGGCGGCGACCTCCGGGCAGCCGCGACTGTTATGCAGATTGCGGCCACAATCGGCACTAAATGACCAGCAGCGGGCGAGCAGCGCGGGCAGCAGAGCGGCGCTAACGACCCCCGCTGGGGCGGCTGCATTATGCATCACGAGTGATTGTGCGGGCTCCCCCGCCACCGCCGCCGCCGCCGCCGCCACCGCTGAGCACCAGGAAATATCTCTACTGGTATAATATTGACTCGAGCCGCGTGCATTCAGGACACAGTATACAACTCAATATTAGTTTGTAGCTTAGGATTAAAGTCACTGCTTGTACCTAATTCATGGTCCGCTCGACGTATGTCGTTGATTGTTCATTACAGAAGAAGTTTTTTAATGTAGGTACCTATAAATTTTGTGTATACGAAGATTATTTATATTTATGTCGGAAGCGGGGGTGGAGCAGGTGCACGTTCCTGGGGTGGCTGGGTGTCAGGATTGTCCGACATCGTGTTTCGTAGGCGTAGGAATGGCGATTTTAAGAAAAGTCACTTTACGTAATCACTTCGTTTAATTATCGCACAGTTACACAACACAATAACACTTAGCAATCACACAGCAAGCCAATACACAGAAAGGGTAACGTAATGTCACTAAGTAAGAGAAACGCGGGACAGTTCCTAGACGTGTGCGCAGAACGACGGTCAAGTACAGACTGACTCGACTCTACGTCGTCCCCCACCAACTAGACTCCGTCGAGCGCCACTAGAGGCGCTGGCGTTCCCATTGTCACTTGTTTCGCAGAGACTCCGCTAGGTGGCGCGACAGTTGACGTCCGTTTCCGACACGGCCATCCTGCTGGCACACGCCCTCGTGTGTCATTCTGTGAAAGAAACATTTTCTGAGAGTAAACCAGCTCGGCCATTCTTCCTGACATTAAAAAAAAAACAAACTAAAAGTCACTCTCTGTCTCTATCATCTCTCATCTTTCATGAAAATCATAAGTCAGAATCAAACTTTATTCAATCAACAGTATCAGCACTAACACAAATTTACACACAGACACAACTAGTACACGTCAAATCTTATGTACCTAGGTAACTTTCATCAGTTTGCCATGTACCAATCACGAACAAAAATATCATCACAATGAGTTATTCTGTTACACCATTCGAGACTCGAGTAATCACCTATCACCACGGTTAATCCAAACCGAACTCAAAGACGCACCTCCACCTCATGTGGATTGCACGCGTGTATCACACTCTACGGTCACACAAGACCACGACTACAACCAGAGCCTTACACGAGCACGAGCTCTACATCCACTCTCTCTCTTACCTCGGTTCAGCTACTGGTTAAGTCGAATTAATACGGTCGATAGTGACCACTCGAATCCACCCAAACTCAATCTTCATCATTCTCTACATCATCGTCAATACTGATTGGTACATCGCTCGCTGGCATCTTCCTTAACCTATCGTGAGCATATTTGTAAGTTCGTTTTGAATTTAAAGCCTTTAGTCGATAACGATCACCATCTAAGACCTCGATTACTTTAAAAGGACCTTTAAATTTTGCATCTAGTTTAGTTTGTTTTCGCTCTTCATTTTCTAGCAAAACAAAATCACCAATCTCAAAATTCACTACTTTGGCCTTAGTTCTATCAAAACAAGTCTTATCGTAGTCAGCACTCCTCTGAATATTCTCTGACGCAGTTTCGCGAACGCTTTCAATATCGACTTCGTTATCAACATCACTACACATCAACGACAACGGTCTTGCGACTTTACCGATAAGTAACTCCAATGGTGAAGCCTTTGTAACGCGGTTCAAGGTACAATTAATTGCAAGTTGTACTTCACCTAGCTAGAGCATCTTGCCATGATTTGTTGCCACTGGTCGCTACTGCAATCAACATCGATGCGGCGTTTGTCTGCCAACGCTGCGACACGGCCATCATGTCATCTCACAAGTCCTCGTGTGAGTTATCTGGAAAGAAAGAAAAACAACCGCAGTAACTGAATTTTACTCGGCCAGTCCTGACCTAGTCAGGGAAGAAAGCAGTGGGCTGATGAACTCTGCATTCATCACACTGATGAACTATGAAGCTTTAACTTGAACAGTATCAGACAAAACAAATCAATACTCCAAAGCTAATCCACTATCTTTAACTCTGTACTAAAGAAAAACACGGATCAGGATCTGATTACCAATGGTCCTTGCTCACTTGTCCGGCAACCTTCATCCGGTTACCCAAGTACTCATCACGAATGCACACCTCCATCCGGTGTCATTCCAGTGCCTCCATCCGGCACTCACTAACACTTCCATCCAGTGTTAGTTGAGCAAGACACACCACAGAAACACACAATTCAATCGATTGCTTCATCATTACTTAGCATAAAAAAGATCATGATTAAAAAATAGGGAATCAACTTTCAGGATTTACCTAATGAGGTCATGGACGCATGTTCATAACCCTACTTAACTTAAGCTCAGGATTTTGATCAACCTCCATGTCATAACCTTTTTTTTTTTTTTTTTAAAGTCAACAGGTCTGGCAACCCGACAGATTAACAGTTCCAGGACTCGAACCTCGAAAATAATTCCACAGTACCGGTCACACTAACCTCATCCACGTAATGAAACATCTAGCCTCTAAACTTTGAAATTACAGTCATAGTTTAAACGAAAACAGCTCACCAGATTAATGCAACATCCCAGCAGGCGCGCTCACTACGCACAGATCGACCCTCTTCTCCTTGGCTGCCCCGGATTCACTCGCTCCTCCACTGGCAGCATCCTGGTCCTGTCTGCAACACTTTGGGCAGCTGGATGCGTAGTGTCCCTGGCTCTGGTAGTGGAAGCAAGTGACCGCAGGCTTCACTTTCAGAGCACGACTCAAGGCAACCATAAGCCGTGCGCTTTGCAGATTCTCGTCGTTAACGCACAGGTCCGCAGTCGACATCCAAGAACGTGCGTCGACATCGGATTTACTGGGATTGAAATCGGGTAACCTCAGCTCGGTCGACGACGACGGTGTCTTCATAGCTCGAACAAGCGTCAGGAAATTCCGATTCTGTTCTTCTAGAAGCTTCTGCCATTTTTCGTCGTTCGTGTCGTGGTGTGAAGCACGTGGGGTGGCGTCTTCTGATCCCACTTCTGATGTCGGAGGCGGGGGAGGAGCAGGTGCACGTTCCTGGGGTGGCTGGGTGTCAGGATTGTCCGACATCGTGTTTCGTAGGCGTAGGAATGGCGATTTTAAGAAAAGTCACTTTACGTAATCACTTCGTTTAATTATCGCACAGTTACACAACACAATAACACTTAGCAATCACACAGCAAGCCAATACACAGAAAGGGTAACGTAATGTCACTAAGTAAGAGAAACGCGGGACAGTTCCTAGACGTGTGCGCAGAACGACGGTCAAGTACAGACTGACTCGACTCTACGTCGTCCCCCACCAACTAGACTCCGTCGAGCGCCACTAGAGGCGCTGGCGTTCCCATTGTCACTTGTTTCGCAGAGACTCCGCTAGGTGGCGCGACAGTTGACGTCCGTTTCCGACATTTATTTATCGGTAAATAAACATGAGATGGAATTACAAAAGTTGCACAGGTTTTAAAAAGAAAAGATGGTGAATCAATCTATTGGGAATTGAATACTAGCCAGTTCGAGGAAGGTCTGAGAATCAATCTATTGGAAAATGGTTCCACTAACTCACCAACATTCATAGAAAACACCCAACTCATCGCCATTCATTCGGTCGGAAATATAGTTTCGTAATAATATTCCATACTTATTAATAACACAAAATTAATATTAAACTCGACTGATAAAACTTTGTAATGTGTAAAGTTATTTGAAATTCAAGATTCAAATAAAACTCAAACATGTTCACAAAGGAATGAATTTAATTTATGTTGAAAACAACGACTTGGGAAGTACTCGGCATTGTGTGTTTGGAGATGGCTCCTCGTGTACTGAGCGGAACCTGCTCGCGAGTATACCCACATGTCACCAGCGTTTGGCAAAATTAAGCATTTTTATATGTTACTACCTATACGTCCGAGCTATGCTTAATGGCCTTCGGAAACTGTTTCAAGCGCATCACTGTAAATTTTCATGGCTACGTGCGATGCTACGCCGCGCCGTAGCCGCTACTACTGCTACGAGAGCTCGTAGCGACTAGCCGCGTTATTTGTAGAGGCCGCCGCCCGCTCGCGCCCACTTAGCGCCTCCGCCTCGCCGCCATGTCTAATTTACTGCCTTCTATAAGAAGAATTATTTTAAACCATATGGTTTAAAATAATTCTTCTATTCGAAATAAGTATTCACATTTCAATATTTTGACTAACACACTCACGTCCCGGGCAATAATAAAGTCTCAAATTTTTTCAAACATTTAACTTAAAATCTGAAAAAAATATTACCGTTTTTCGTTGGTAATATCCTGATGCCCTGTTTAATTACCGTTACGTACGTAAAATAATTATGTTAATAATGTTTTATCTAAAGGTGGAAACTTGTTAGACCTAAGTTATCTTTAGTTTCTTTTTTTTTTATTATTATATTTAGTTAAGTTTTCCTAAAAAAATAAATAAATGTACTCCAATGTTGCAGAAAGTGTCATTAAGCAAGCCTTTTCCGTTTAGAAGTAACTTGGTGCTTTTCTCAGTGGAACCTTTTCATTGCCCGTGAGTGTAAAAATTTATTAAGGAGAATATAATATAATAAACATTTAATTACTAACTGGTAATTTTGATTGATTAATAGTTTATTTTTTCGAGAATCGTAGATATATTTCTACATTAACTTTATTTTTGATACAAATATGACGGAAATTATTCAGTTCCTGCAGCTTTATGATAAATCCAGCGCGAGATAAATTGTGCATTTGACAGTTTGGAAGTGAGAACCCGCGGCGAGCGTGCCGTCGCGACTATTGACTGTGAATCTCCAGCTCTTATTGCTTAGCTCATAAGCTGGATATTGCCTTGGCAGTGCGTGGTGGTGGGAAGTGGAGCGGATATTGAGCCCGTCACTCGCTCGCGTGCGATCGCGACGTGTGCACTAGAACTAGATGCACTAGATGCACTAGATGCACTAGATGCAGTAGATGCGGTGGGTGCGTCGCGCTCGCGGAGACGCTAGACTTTTATTAAAAATGCTCAGCGGTGAAGCACAAGCAGTCAGGGCTGTTTGGGGTAATCGGAATGTACACCTATTGTTTGGCAGCAATTAAGTTGGGTATTGTTGATTTATGTAAGTTTAATGCATTTCTCTGTCGTTCTGTCTACGACAGCGTACCTACTTGCAAATCCATACTATGAGTTTTTAATAAAAATAATACTTGCAGTCAGTTTCGTGAAACATTAACCATTTCAGATGTTTTGTAATCTCTTTTACAAAACGCTGTATAACTGATTCTAGCCTAGATTAAACCACATCAGAGTTAGATTATGTTCATCATAGACGTAGCCCTGTTCAGTAATGTCGAGGGCGGGCGCGGCGTAAATCATTAAACCAGCACAATGACAACGCCGCCGCCGCCGCCGGCCGCGGGCGGATGACGTCCGCCGGAAATTGAGGCGCTCGCAACTTCCGGTCACTTCCGGAACCGCCGCCTGATGACACGTCTGCTAATATGATGTTCCTGTGTTCACGTACCGGCGCGGCGCAATGTTATGTATTTCCATATTTTTATTATTGCATTATGTTTTATTATTGCAAAGCAAATTGTTTCTTATAATGTTCTCGGAAAGACCACACTGAAGTTTACTATAACGAAATCCGGGGGCTCTAGTGGTTAAGAGGAAAAGAAAGCGCATGTTGATTCCAGGGATGGTGTATACAATTTAACTTACTTGTATTTTATATGTATACAGACAGTTTCGTAGAATGTATGTAGCAACTCATGTGAACAGCAGTATCTTATTCTCGACGAGTATGCGAAGACAATTACCATAATGAATTTAATATGAACTAACGTAATTAACTTTGTTAAACTTTTATAAGATATATATATCAAGTCACCGTGCGTCGAGAAAGGACTATGTGCGACTACGTTATTGCGTGATGATACGACGTAAATTTATTGCCACTGGCATTTTTTCAGACATTAAAACCCGCGGCCTGTATCCGCCAATATTCGGAATGATTTTCCAATCAGCTTGTGGTGAGCCCGCTGTGGCGGCGTCCCACCGGCCGCCGCGCCGTCCCGTGGGACCCCCCGTGGCGGCGGTGGTACCCCCGCCACCCGCACACACCGATGTCACTCATTGATTGATTATTATTATAGTCTGGCATGTGTTTTAGACAATACGTGTAGCAATTTGTTGTTTTTTGTTATGTTATAGTGAGGGAGTAATGATAGCGGGTTATTTGATATTTATGCTTTCATACTAGTTCATTTTTTTTGTTTTAACTAATGAGTTTGTTTGTACCCTATATTCATTCAAAAACTACTGTGTACCCATTTATTTGAATTTTGGGACACAGAAATTACAGATAGGACATTAGAAAGTGACAGAGATGTGTACTTTGTAAGGGTATGAGATCCCGCGGGTCCCCTTTGATAAAGCGAAGCTCGTCGAAAAAACTTGCCTATTATAATATGTATACACACATACTCGAAAAGAAATAGCAGTGTATTGTTTAATTAATATGACGAGGGTCAGAACATGAGGCTACAATCATATAAAACTGGTGATTGTGTTTGTGACTCTATCTTCTCAACTCAATCGTTGTCTTTTCCACATAAAACGTGAAGTGAGTGAACGCGTGCGTGTTTGAAAGGCGTACGTATTCAAGTCGACTGCGACCGCCGCCGCCGCGATCTATGCAGCCCCGTGAGTGCCGCGACGTGCCTCCTCGCTGCTCCACACACCGCACGCTGCACACAAACACTAACTTGCGACATAAAGCCTACAACTCGCGCTCCAACTGAAAGGAAATATTATTCACTGGAGCACATGCCGTATGCAGCGCGTGAAAAATTCAATAGAAATATTCTTTTATACGCAAAAATCCCGATGTTTTACTGCGAGTTGCCGTTGTTTACTGCACGGGATGTGCAGGCGGGCGTGCCGGCGGGTGTGCAGGCGGTGTGCCGGCGGGTGTGCAGTGTGCACCTGCGGAATGTATTCTTGTGTGAAATGGATAGCACCGATTTTGAATTCTTTTACAACGAAATAATAGGCTGCTTTCTATGACTAGAACCGATGGAAGACATTTATAACTATGCAAAACTTATAAAATAAAATATAGAGTATGTAGGTTATATTTATTTTCGCTATCTCACTGTCTTGACAAAGAAAATATTATCGATTTTAGTTCCGTATAATCAAGAAAATGCAACTTCCTTCGTGACTCGAAACAAAACACGGTTCTAGCAATGGGAACGAGTATTGCAAACATAATTCTATTTCATAAGCTGCACTGCGAAGCGGCAGAAGAATTCCCAACTCTTACAGGCTCCGGAACATTAAAAACAATAACCCTCCTCCTTATTGCATTTAAAAATAAGCTCGCAATAAACTCGGAGGGAAACATTTTTCTCGGCGAGTTCTCGAGTTAAAGCGACTTTATGGGAACTAAAAATAGTTGAAACAGAACGAGACACCTGAGTAATTAGTGCTTCGTGCTCAAAGAGCTGCAGTCATTTGTAAGCGGAGCCGCTGTCTGCCTCTCGCTCGCACCGCGCGCGCCGTCCCGCTCGCCCGCTGCTACAGGGTGCCCGCGCGGTGTCAGCCCGGCGTCGCCAGCACCAGCTCGCAAGAGCAGCCCCAGCCGGCGGGGCGCCGCCTCGGTCATGCACGTACTCACATAACTTGTGGCTCACGTTCACAAATACCTGGCGTTAAAGCATTCTCCAGCACTGTAGATGAAGTTAGAGATAGAGTCGTATATATGTGATGGGACGTAAGCACGGGGTATTTGTCACAAACTCACAAGTCACAGCGGCGCACTTCACACCGAGAACAGATCCATCACTCCCCTCCTCGCCCTGCGGCCCGTCGCCTCACCCCCTCTCGTCCCCAGCTAGTGATAGCTGGTATCGGCGGGAATTGACTTCTGTTATATTGTTTTCATTCTATCCGCCGCCCCGAAGGAGCTGAGAAAAGAAATGTTATGTTTTCTTTGCTTTACATATTGTCTTAAGAATGTGAGTAATATAATTATATTGTTATGTACCTACACACATCGTATGACTATTTTTACACCGTAAAATTAAGATTTGGCACTCGCAGCTACCACGTGCCGGATTGAACCTCTTTACAGCAAACCGAGACACGAGGACAGAAAATTATGTTATTATTTTATTATACGAATAGGTGAGTCAACGATAACATTCTTGCTCGGTAAATTTCATTTTTCTAAGCTCACAGACGGAAAATCTTACTGAAACGCTGCAACTCATACACTGACTTACATTTAAACTACCACATAAACTTTTACGGGACCACTTATCGTAAAAATTTGCACGCCGTTTTAATCTTGCACTGCTTTTACAGGAAGCTGGAGGCTTCGCACGACGCATATTGCAATTTAACTAACTGAAAAATATGGGTCCGTGAGTCGGGGTGTGTGTGGGTATGTGTGTGTGTGTGTTTGCGTGTGTGTGTATGAGTGTGTGTTGTGTAGTTTATGTGACGCGTGCGGCGTGGAGAGCCGCCGTCACTCACTGGGAATAGTGAGTGCAGCCAGTAGTGCAGTAGGTAGCTAGGTACCTACTGCAATTTTATTTGAGTAGTTTATAAATGCCTCTTTGTGTAAAATTAAGTTATAGAATCTATGGCTCCATTTCACACAGGAGGTCACAGACCGTAAAAACAGTAAGTTTTCTGCGTAGTGAAGATATCATCAACTTCCATTCTAAATAATTGTAATTCTGTTTACAGCACTAGCAGCACAGGATAGTGATGACGTAGTCTTGTCTCGGTCACAAGGTACGCGAGTCAAAGAAGATAGTACCAAGCGGAGTATATTGTTATACCATGTACTAGAGGTATGTACCTATGTGGTGATACATATTTGCATGTGACTGCACCGACCGGCGGTGCCGGGCCTCGCTGGGTAGTTTAATAGTGATGAAGTTCTGTTAGATTGAAAACTACGCAGTTTACGTCGCGTGCTCCGTTTGTGTAGGTTTTACGATATTTTTTAAAAGGGACACATTTTTTTCAAACTTGTTTATGTGTATACAAATCTATTTATATAGATAGAGCGGTTATCGGCCGGTCGGTAAATAATATGTGGTTAAAATGCAAATATGTTGGATGTTCTAGGCGGTAGTAGTCCTGCCGCATACAACACCAACACTGACTCCAAACACTATCGAACTGAGTCTGCCACAAAGCAAATCATCAATTTTGAATAAATTAAGTGTTAGCAGTGTTTTATGCGAACAAGAAGCAGAAATTAAACGAGGTACAATACAAGGAACATAATTACTTCTCTAAATACAGACCAACAGACTGAAAAAGATATGTTGACGTTTGTTGAAGAAGTAGTAGGTACCGGTGGTGGCGACTGCGTGGCGCGAGGAGCCGCTAATGGCCGCGAGCTACTTAGCGCCGCGTTCTATTTCGTCTTGCACTTTTTAAACTTCCCGTTTTAGATTGTGCAAAGTTCCGCGGCAAGTTTTCAAATTCCGCCGCCGCACGGACGCGGACAATCTTTAATAAAACTTCGGACATAAAACAAATCTGAAAGCAATTACATTTTTATTGACATGCGTTCAAAAGTTTAAACATAAACGTGAGATTAGCTTTCAACACAAAGCTTTGAGCAACATGAGGCTTTTTCACAAATAACATGACAACACAACAGAATATAATATATTTACCGCCTGACACCTCATTTTAATCCACTCCTAGTTTTATGGCGGAAAACACAGAAAACTGTATATTACTTGATTGGAAAATAAAACGAACGTCTACTCTTTAACGAGACGATGAATCTTCATAGTAAACGATCTTACTTAGTTATGACCTACATCTAAGTTAAGGTAAGCTATATACATTAAATACAGTAAATGTGAATAGAATATAAATAAATAAAATTAAATACGTGGCCGACTCCCGCACAGATCGAGACGAGGTGGTGGAGCAGTTGTTTACAACTACTACTAGAAATGCAACTGTAACTTTATTTCTTGTTGTTTTAAAATAATTGGCTTCAAGCGGAAGTTATGATTTAATTTAACTTAGTTGCTCGGATTGTTAGTGTTATTAATTTATGTATTTTTTACCCGAACACTCGATATCGTGGTGAAGTTATTGTGTGTAATTCATCAATATAGGTATATAATAAATACCAGGTAATATAACCGTTTCATTGTTCAGGCTGTCATCATTACAAATGAGTATCAGATTACATAATTAACTGTGCATGATAATGAAGAGGCTCGTTTATTTGCTATTAATATACAGTCACGTGCAATGAAAAAGTTCCACGTACAAAATGCCAACAAAAACCGTCCCCGTTTAAATTTGAACCAAATAGGTATTTATGTTTTTAGTTGGTAGTAATATTATGAACTTCAATATTTCTTTCTAAGCAACTTTTGTTCTTTAAAAATTCGGGGAAATTGACTGTGTTAAAAAAATAAACCCCTACACTAAAAAATAGAGCCAACACAATTTTAAAAGAAACCCCAAAAAAATTAAGAACTAGTAGCCATCCTATTTTAAGAAATTAAGCCTTTGCCACTAATATTAGTCTTAATGATTAAAAAATTACAAGATTTTTGATATTCATAACAAAACATCACCAAGATTTTACTGTAAAATAGATATTCATTTGAGATACTACATATGTAATATAGTATATTACATAAGCTACCTTATGTACTAAGCATGCTGTTTGTTTTCCAAGAAATAAATAAATAATGTTATATAAAATAGTTGTAGCGCTACGGAGGCGTAGCGGGTCGTAGCAGCCGCGCTACGTCGTAGCCGCGGGCTGCGCTCAGACACGCCGCAATCTTCTGATAGGAAATATTGCCGGGACACAGACTAGCGCTTTATCTTAAAGCTGAAACTAGTGGGGGGGGGGTCTCTTCCGCAATCTACATGAGCTGATCAGTGAAATTACTTTTCTAGCTTGTGCTGTCTAGCAACCTCAACGAGTACACTCTTAAATAACTTTATATATTACTAGCTGTTCCCGCGAGCTCCGCTTCGCCTAAAAAGTTTTCCCGTGGGAATTCCGGGATAAAAAGTAGCCTATGGTCTTTCTCAGGGTCTAGATCATATATATGTATACCAAATTTCATCCAAATCCGTTCAGTAGTTTTGGCGTGAAAGAGTAACAGACAGACAGACAGACAGACACAGTTACTTTCGCATTTATAATATTATAGTTAGGATTAAAAGAAATGGGTACTAGTATTCTTTACATAAAACTAGTAAGTTACCATAAATAAGTCCATAGTACACACTTATTTTAACACACAGTTGGGTATTTAGCCGTGTATTATTCTATACACTTATAATACTGAAGCCACGTCACTCGAGCTCGCGTGTAAGCCTCCCAGGCAATGTATTATTATTGTATCAAGGATCAAGAAAATAATATGATCTGAATTGAATTCCCAACAATTGAAGAGGACAAATATAATAAAGGTTTAGTGAAGGTGTCGGCGGCACAATGGTCCATTGTGCGAGGCTCGCGCGCGCGTTATCCCGTTGTTTGACATCGCAGTGAATACACGCCGCCTCCGCGCGTCGCCCACCGCTAATACTCGTAATAACTGTACAGAATAATACCTTTAAAAAAAACAACTGACTAATGATAGTTTTGGTACTTGTACTGTATGAGTGTGTGTGGGTGGAAGCGGTCGTAGATCCCGTCTCGTATAAGTGTCATTAATTGTTCTTCAGTCGCATATTAAATTGCTACAATTAATAATTCATCTATCTTACTAATTATTCTAGCGAAGTTTACTTTGAAATTAATAAAATGAAGAGTATCTTGTTGTGATGAATATTTTAGTTGCCTTAATTTAATAACGCCCGAGCAAAGTTATGCTATTAGATTTCAATTAGATGAAATTTTGAAAAAGTTCAAAACTTTTTCTTTGTATTGTTTATTTTACAGTGCCGAATATAAGAAAATGTATCATATCTGCATTTATATAAGGTTCCTACCAAGCTCCACCTCACTAGCTCACTACCCTTGTGTTGAGGAGCAACTTGTTCAGTTGACTCCCTCCCGCCACATGTACGGAACACCATTATTAGTAATTGAACCTCGCGCCATTACGGCCTGAAAACTTCCACACAACTTGATACCTCATAAATACTGTAATTACGCACGTGTGTTGCGTGTCACGACACATGTAGCGGTTGTAACAATTACATGATTGCTTTGCAGTGCACGTCGGTGCGAGCAGGAGCGGTCCGGCCGGCCGCCGCCCCCGGCCAGCAATGTACCGCTCGCCGGCTGAACCGTCGCTGCCTCCGTCATTACTAAACCAGTGCGGTGCGACAGCAGATCGTCTACACTCCGCATTAACCCGTGTAAATTGTTTAAAACAAACCTTAAATTATCTTGTCGTCGGTAGATTGTTGTTTTGTCTTATCCAAATTTAATTAGATTTTACCTTATTTACAATACAATATTAACTAAAAAGGCTTCCAATACTGAAACATACACATTTATTGCAAATTATGCAGGTGGTGAAGCTTCTTTCAGAGTTAATAATGTACACCGCTCAGTGAGTTGATGTTCCTCGCCACTAATGGAGCTACTTGCCTAATGGCCTCTTTACAACTACTTTTACTTCGTTTTCTTTGATGAAAACTACAGTTTTTACCAAAACCAAGCAGTTTGGCCGCCCTCATTTTCAACCAGGTGCTTTTTCGTAAAATTTCACCTATACTATTTAAAGTTATAGGATTAAAATTTAGTCGTAGATGTACCTCAAGTAATAATGCTGTTTGCATTGTTAGTGTATCGGGGATAATAGGGTCGAAGGCCCGTATAATGGCATTTGAGAGATGAGACGTGCGGTGCGTACGGATGAGGCGACGCTATGAATGATTCAGATTTCATTTACTCCCAAATTCAGTTGAATTTTTAAGGCGTTAACTGTGTGTGACCTAAGCATTTTTTATGTTTATAATATTGTAAAGAAAACTTGTTAAGGTAGAAAATAACTTTTTAAGGCTCTGCATTGATGATGGGCACCAATATATGGAAGCTGGGACCAGCACCAATAGAAATGAGTGATACGTCGTTGAAAAGGTATTTTTTGCAGAATATAAATAACGGAAGCGCTAGCGTCTTGATTTACTGTCCAATTAGAATAATCGTACCTTGAGAGTTTTTATATTTTATTTCTGTAATTTTAATGTTTTTGTTAGTTTTTCACATTCATTTTTAATTTTTATAACAAAATGATCATATTTCATATAATATTATATTTGTTTATTATCTCAGTAAAATAAAACCAGTTGAAAGTAATTTCTCCAATTTCAATAATACGTGTTTACGTGTATTACGCGCTAACTGTCATCAGGAGAGAGAGAGTGCCATGCTATAGAAAAATACTTCCTTCCGACGAATATATTTCAAAATGGACAACTTATACGGATTTGTCGTCATAATACTTTTTTGCTCACTTGAAAAGAGCTATCCAACGATGTATGTCTCATCTTTATTGGACATAGGTCCCAAAACGCCCATTGTCATTTCACCTATAGTAAACTATTCGATTAATGTCTTTATTATGAGGAAATGTACAAAGCTTCAAAGCTTTCTAAGTATAAGTAGGTACGAATAAAAGTTTTTCAGAGTTCAAACTCTGAAAAACTTTTATTCGTACCTACTTATATTAGGTCCTTACATATGAAATAGGCGTTTTCTATAGGAGGAACATAAAGTCGTTTTTTTTTTAAATGAAATATATTAAATTAATCAAAGTATGTACCATTGCTATGTATGCACTTTTGCCATCTCATAGGTAGTTCATTGATCCCCTTACTAAAAACACAATTCGGGCGGGAATCAATAAAATCTTTGAAGGTGGTTTGGACTGCCCCATCGGAGTTGAATTTTTTTCCTTGCAAGTAGTTATCAGAATTGCGAAAAAAATGGTAATCTGTTGGGGCAAGGTCCGGAGAGTACGGTGGATGTCTAAGACATTCTAATTGAAGCTCCTCTAATTTGGTAGCCGTCTGTTGTGCAGTGTGTGGTCTAGCGTTGTCCTGAAGCAGCAGTGGCCTAGAGCGATTGACCAGCCTCGGTTGTTTAGCAGCTAGCTTTTCCATCATGGTTTGCAGTTGCTGACAATAGATATCTGCCGTAATCGTCTGGCCAGTTTTAAGAAAGCTGTAGTGAACGACACCGGCACTAGTTCACCAAACACTTACAAGCAACTTTTTTTTAGTCAATTTTCGCTTAGGGCAGGATTTGGCTGGTTCGCCAGGGTTGAGCCATTGCGATGAGCGCTTCCGATTATCGTAGAGGATCCACTTTTTATCACAGGTAATGATTCGATTTAAAATTCCTTCATTATTGTGCCGGTTGAGTAACGTAACGCAGCAGTCGACGCGCGTTTGTCGTTTTGCTTCACTCAATTCATGAGGTACCCACCTTTCAAGCTTTTTCACCTTCCCAATTTGCTTCAAGTGGATTATATCACTAACACGGGAGCCTGCAGCTAACTCGGAGAAGTTAAGTTGCTTGATAGTTTGAAGTTATAGTTGAGTTGAGTTGGCTTGAGAGTAGAAAGATCGAGATTCACAGATATGGCCGTTTATTCACGTAAACACAAGTTATGTTATAGGTGGCGACTGCTCTCTATGGTAGCTGTTCGTACTCTAATTATAATAATATAAAATTATGGCTAAGTGTGTGTGTCGCAAGTCGCGGCAACGTAGGTTGCTAAGTCAGCAACATAAAAATGTGCGATATTGAATCGTACATATTGGCAACCCCAAAAGATGAGAAAAATATCTAAGTTAAAAATAAAAGTTAAAGTATAGTGAGCAGTGCCATTACAAAGCAAAGAATTATGTAAATACAAGTAAGTATAAAAATAATAAGTAAGTTATTAAATTTAAAGTAAGTCATCAAAATCGAAGACGACGTTATCATAGACGGCCGGGTGCCGCGGCTCGGGTTGCTTGCAGGCGGCGGCGGCGGCGGCGGCGGCGCGCGGGGGCACGCGGCGGGGGCGCGGGCGCGGGGGCGCCGGCTGGAGTTCCAGGTCTCCCTGGTTGTAGTCCGCTGCATTGTTTCTTGTCATCTCTGGCTCGGTCCTTTTGCAGCGGATGGGACAACGTTTGTTTATTGCCCATACGGTAATGATCGTTATCAGTGTACCCATCATGGTGTATATTATCACATTTTGATGTAAGTCGTGGCTTGATACTGAAGCTGGGAGTGAAGTCTCATGTATCTTTTGAGAAGCCAGTCGCTTGTCGATTTCTTCCACACCCGGGTCTGCATTCAGCAGTTGTGCAGTTAGCGACTTCTTGTCGTGTCGAAAGTTGACAATCTTGTTAATAGATTTGTTGAATGTAGGCAGTCGGTCGAAGCTCAATCCCATATTCATTTTAGTATTGTAGATGTTATGCGAATATATGGTTAATTCCTTTGATTGTAGCACACAGTCTTGTGCTAGTGATACTATTGCTGGTGTAGTGATGACGTGTGTAGTGACGTCATTGTTACATATTATTCGTAGAGTGCAGGTAACGCAGCACACCGTGAGCCAGCTGTTCGGTGCGTGTAGCTCTGTCCAAGCATCCTTGCATGACGTGTCGGCGGTGCCGCACGGCGGCGATGACGATGGCTGTTGCTGCGCCAGCAGTTTTGCTTCGCACGGGGAGTTGTTATCGCTGAGAGTTAATACTGGTAAGTTTTTGTCACATGTGTCAGTTCCTTGTTTCAGTTGAGTACATTTTTGCATATCTTCTGATGATAAACTTATGAATTTATTTCTCTTTAAATCCACAGCGATGTAGTTTGAGCTAAGTTGCACCATTCCCGTTCCATTTTCCGTTCTTATCGGTATAGGTATAATTCTGTGTAATATGAAGTCTTCGTCAGTTATCAATGGAATGTGTATCTCGAACAGAAAGTAGTTGTTTGTTATTCGTGCTTTCACGTAGAGTAGCTGATATAAATCTTTGATATCATCGTTGATGTTCTCCAGCGGTAGTGATAGAGATTTAGGCAGGCGTCCAGATATTTTGTGCAGTTGATTAATTAGTTCAGTTGGAGAGAGGAGCTCTGCGTTCATATGTCCTTTGTAGATGCTCGTGACGGAATCAAATAGTAATTCCTGTACTCTTCGTAGACTGTTCATGAGTAGGAAAGCCGCTAGAGATGCTGAGTTGAAGTAGTTCGAGGCCATCACTTCTTCTCATTGAGTTTCAATCTTAGCAATGTTCTCGTCAGTTTGTTTCATATAGTCGTCTATGGAAAACTGCTTTTGTATGTTCTTTTCGCTTTTCTTCAGTATAGCGTTTTCTAGTTCTACGATAGATGTTTGGTTCTTGATGAGTTGTAAGAGATAGTTTTGGTTATTTTGCATAGTTTCAATATCTTCTTGATATTTGTCCGCGAACCTTTGGTCAAGGACACCGAACAGGTTATTCGCTACGTAGCCGACTCCATTTATCAGGCCACGTTTTTTCCTTTTCATGAGGTGATAGTTAGGTGAGAGGAGGATGCTGTTATAATGATCCAATAGTTCCATCTCGTTTTGAAGTTGAGTAAGTGTCGTTGTGCAGTACCTCGGGTCAGTTTTCTCGCATAGATCATTTAGTCGGGTAAAGTAAGTTTTAATTCTTCCCATTCCATCCCAGTAGTTACTTAAGTTGCAATACATTAGTAAAATCCTTTTATCATGTATCATCTGGACATTACCAACTGTCTCGTAATATACAGGGCGGTCGGATTCAAAGCTTGTAATCTGAGCGCTTGTTATTGTTTCTTCGCCGTAGGTACCGGAACACAATGTTAATAGTGTACATAAATACACGAAGGTCTTTCCGATCTTTGAGCTTGATGTTTTTGTTTTAGTTTTTGAGTTTTCAGGAGGTATTTGTTGTTCTTGACCTTGATCATTCTTTTCAGTTTTGTTTTCAGATTCAGCTGATGATGTTTCAATCGGAAGCGGGGATAATTTTGTTACCGGCCGCTTCATGATCCCATTTTTGGTTTTCAGAGTAGTTACTCGTACACGGCCGTCAGTGCCAGGATGTGTTCTCAGCACTCGGCCTAGTGCCCATCTTGTAGGAGGTAAGTTATCTTCTTTGATAAGCACAATCTCTCCTCCTTTGATGTTAGTGGTTGGTTTATTCCATTTACAACGCGTTTGTAAAAGATGTAGGTAGTCAGTTGACCAGTTTTTCCAAAATTGCTGAGCCATGTGTTCAGTTAGTTGCCATCGGCGTTGTAAGTTCATGTTTCTATCGTCACTGTAGTCTGATAGTGGTAGTGACAGTGTCGGACTTCCAGTTAGAAAATGTCCCGGTGTTAGGTAGTTGTAGAACTCCTCAGGGTCTTCAGTTAAGGGGCAGAGTGGCCTTGAGTTTAGGCAGGCTTCGATCTGAGTTAACAATGTTAAGAATTCTTCATAAGTTAGCTTTTGGTCTCCTAGGACTCTCCGCAGGTGGTACTTTGCAGATTTCACAGCAGCTTCCCACACACCGCCAGCTGTTGGCCAGGCTGGTGCGTTAAAGTGCCATTCCACTTCCATTTTTCCAATCTCAGTGAAGAATTCTGGAGCTAGTTCTTTCTTGAATTCATTGAACTCTGTTCTCAGTCTTTTTGATGCTCCGATAAAGTTAGCTCCACAGTCGGAATAGCAATGCTTTGGCGTCCCTCTTCTGTGGCAGAATCTTTGGAATGCTGCAAGGAAGGCTTCAGTTGTAAGGTCGGAGACCAGTTCTATATGCACGGCCTTTGTTGCCATGCACACAAAGATAACGATGTATCCTTTTGAAGTCTTCACGCCCCTCCCCTTGTTCAGTTTGACGTCGACATGACCTGTGAAGTCCATGCCCGTGTGAGTGAAGGGTCGAGACGGGGAGGTTCTTTGTTGAGGCAGGTCAGCCATGAGTTGAACGTTCTCAGTTGGTTTGAATCGGTGGCATCGTACACAATGACGTAGTTGGGCCTTGACAGTTCTGTTTCCGCTGATTATCCAGAATTTCTGTCGAATATGTGCTAGAGTTAGTCGAGCTCCTCCATGAAGTGTTCTAGCATGAGCTTGATCGATGACGAGTTGAGTTAGTCTTCCTTTTTTTGGAAGTATTGCTGGATTTTTCATCTCAGGTGATAGGCTGGATTTGTTGAGTCTTCCACCAACCCGAATGATTCCCTTTTCATCCAAGTATGGATTCAGTTTGTAGATGGAGCTCTTGCTTGTGATAGGTTCTTTCTTACTTAGTTGTTTGTATTCAGTTTCAAAAGCCACGCGCTGTTCGCATTTAATTATTATTTCCATTGCGGCGATAAGCTCGGCCGCAGTTAGGTATGAGGCGCCCGCTCGCGGCTGCTTATTAAGTGCGTTCGCACTAAAGCGGGCGACCCACGCGGTGACTCGAGTTACATGCGCCAATGAACTGTTATTATTTAATAGCTCATTAGTGAAGTTATTATTTAGTTCTGATTTTGGAGATGTCTTGCGTTCAGTTGTCTTTACTTGCCCCATTTCTGTGGTGTACAAGCAATTTAATGTCTTCTGGACATAAGATTCATCAGTGTTACGCAGGAACTGAGGTCCGTCCCACCAGAGGTCATGGTTTTTGAGTTTACTTGGGTACATTCCTCGCGACGCGCAGTCTGCTGGATTGTCATCTGATTTTATGTAGTTCCATTTTTCAGCAGGTATGATTGCCTTGATTTTTGTAGTTCGGTTAGCTATGTAGGGTTCCCAGCGAGATGCGTCGTCCATGCCAACACGATCTGCGAGTCGCACCACGCCTGGACGGTGACGTTTCTGTTAGTCAGCGATTCCATAGTTTTTTCGATAAGTTGAGATAGCAGTAGTGCGCCATTTAGTTCTAGCCTCGGCAGCGTGGTTTTTTGCTTAAGAGGCGATACTCTTGTCTTCGCTGCGAGTAGGGTGATAATCGCTTGGCCTTTTTCATCTTGAACTCGACTGTACACGACACAAGCGAATGCTTTTTCGCTTGCGTCGCAGAAACCCAGTAGGTCAATGTCTCCTGTTCCGCCGATCCATCTGTTTAGTTTGAAGTTTTTGACTTCAGGAAGTTCGTTTTTTAGTTTTCTCCATTCTTTTTGGATTTCAGTAGGTAATTTATCATTCCAGTTTAGTTTATCCACCCACACTCGTTGAAATAACAGTTTTGCTGTTACAGTGATCGGTGCTAGCCATCCGAGCGGGTCGTAGAGTTGCGATATTTCTGAGAGTAGATGGCGTTTTGTTATGTCATCTTTATTTTCTTGTAAGTTCCAGTTGAATAAGAATGTGTCGGCGCTCGAGTTCCAGCCTAGTCCGAGAGTTTTTGTTGATTCTTCAGTTTTGAAATCGAACATCGGTTTTGTTGATTTTTGGTTGTCGCTTAAGTTCTCGAGAAGAGCAGGATGGTTGCTGGTCCATTTGCGGAGATTCATCCCGCCTCCCTTGAGGAGATTGATGAGGTCTTGTTGGGTAAGTAATACGAGGTATAAAAACGAATGGTATAACATTCACAAGGTATACGCCCATATTATATAAATTTATTAAGTACCTATAACGATCACTCTTCATAACAAACGAAAGACATAATTACTAAATACATAATTTCGTAAAGAATAACGTTCAAAAAGTATAATTTCAATTGAAATAACGATTAAAATGCATAACGTTCATAATATATAACGTTTATAACATATAATCTACAAAGGATATAATTATCATAATGTATATGCACAAAAAGTTGTTTTTTTTATTCCCCATTCTATACTAGATTAATTAGATTGTCGTATCGTATTTTCATTATTATTGCCGCTATGTGGGGAGACGCTCCGCTCCGCTTCGCTGCGCTCCGCTTTGGTTTCGACGAACATGTGCACCTAACACGCTCCTCCTCGCTTTGCTCGTCGTCGCACCTATGTTTAGGTTTTGGTAGTAAGGGTTTTGACATTATTATTATTATTGCCGCTATGTGGGGAGACGCTCCGCTCCGCTTCGCTGCGCTCCGCTTTGGTTTCGACGAACATGTGCACCTAACACGCTCCTCCTCGCTTTGCTCGTCGTCGCACCTATCTTTAGGTTTTGGTAGTAAGGGTTTTGACATTATTATTATTATTGCCGCTATGTGGGGAGACGCTCCGCTCCGCTTCGCTGCGCTCCGCTTTGGTTTCGACGAAACATGTGCACCTAACACGCTCCTCCTCGCTTTGCTCGTCGTCGCACCTATCTTTAGGTTTTGGTACTAGGGGTTTTGACATTATTATTATTATTGCCGCTATGTGGGGAGACGCTCCGCTCCGCTTCGCTGCGCTCCGCTTTGGTTTCGACGAACATGTGCACCTAACACGCTCCTCCTCGCTTTGCTCGTCGTCGCACCTATGTTTAGGTTTTGGTAGTAAGGGTTTTGACATTATTATTATTATTGCCGCTATGTGGGGAGACGCTCCGCTCCGCTTCGCTGCGCTCCGCTTTGGTTTCGACGAACATGTGCACCTAACACGCTCCTCCTCGCTTTGCTCGTCGTCGCACCTATGTTTAGGTTTTGGTAGTAAGGGTTTTGACATTATTATTATTATTGCCGCTATGTGGGGAGACGCTCCGTTCCGCTTCGCTGCGCTCCGCTTTGGTTTCGACGAACATGTGCACCTAACACGCTCCTCCTCGCTTTGCTCGTCGTCGCACCTATCTTTAGGTTTTGGTGCTAGGGGGTTTGACGGTGTTGGATAATTTAACACAGATTATATTATATGTTAGTTTTTTTTATGAACTTTATACTAAATGATAGTATATATTTTAAACGATATACGTAATGTATGTTATACGAATTGATATTAGTCCTCGTGAGTGTTAGTTATTTTGTTATTATATCAAATGTACGTTATACCAATTGAATCTTATACCTTATGAAAATATAGATTTTGTTGTTATACGTAACGTTCATTATATGTTGTGAACGTTATTAATGTGAAATTATACATTTCGTTTTTATACGTCGCAATACGCACCCGGTCTTGTTGTAGTTTCAGCGCTTGCTCCAGTGAGTTGTGGCCGCTGACGAGGTCGTCAACGAAAAATTCGTTTTGTAGTATCTCTGCAGCTTCCGGAAATTTGTGTTGATCGTCGGATGCTAGTTGCCTCAGGGTTCTCGGTGCAAGCCATGCAGCACTCTTCTGACCATAACTCACGGTACACATCTGAAACTCCTGAAGTTTTTCATTGGGCGAGTTTCGCCATATGATTTTCTGCAGACTCTGCTGATCTTCAGCTATTCCAATACAGCGATACATTTTTTCGATATCTGCTGTAAAAGCATATTTGTAAGTTCGCCATCTTAAGATCAGTGCTTGAATGTCTTTTTGTAGGTTAGGGCCTTTTTCTTGTAGGCAGTTTAGGCTATAGCCACTCGAAGTTTTCTGAGAAGCGTTGAACACCACCCTTAGTTTAGTGGTAGTTGAGTGTTCTTTCAGGACGCCGTGATGGGGAAGATAGCATTGCATTCTATCGGGAGTGTAAGTTGATGACGTCATATGGCCTAGTTCGATGTATTCATTGATGAGCTCTCTGTACATCATGGCGAGTTTTTTGTTTCTTTCTAACTTCTTTTCCAGTTGTAGAAATTGGGAAGTAGCTATTGCTTTAGATTTTCCGAGCTTTTCTTCAGCATCGGGGATCAGAGGCATTTTTACGGTGTATTTTCCGCTTGATTCTCGTTGTACAGTTTGTTGATAGTAGATTTCGCATTGATCATCTTTCGGCAGGTCTTTGTTTTCATTTTGAATATTTTCAGTTTCCCAGAATTTTGTTATCTCTTCTAGGTTTACGAGTGTCACGTGGCAGTTAAGAGTTTGTAGTTTTCCGCATAAGATCCATCCTAATTGCGTTTGTTGCGCAATAGGTGCAGTTAGTCCGCCCTTCAGCATGCCCTCCATCATGATGTCGGAGTACACGCCGGCGCCCAGCAGCAGGTCCACCGGGCGGGAGATGTTGTAGCGGGGGTCCGCCAGGCAGAGGTTCTCAATGTGCGGCCAGTTTTGTTTTTCAAATGTTGCGGTCGGTAAGTTATTAGTTAGTTTTCTCATGATAATTGCATCGATCTCAAAGGTATAGTCGGAGTGAATTGATTTGCATGATAATTGGAGGCTTCCTTTACAGTCCTCAGCAGTTGTTGACCCTACTCCGGACACAGTTGCGTGCAATTTTTTCCTTTGTAGTTTGAGAAGTTGGGCAGCATTTTCAGTTATAAGATTCACTTGAGAACCTTGGTCTAGGAGACCTCGAAGTATGACGTAGTTTCCGTCAGCTGATTTAACTTTAAGTTTAATTGTAGTCAGCAGTACTTCTACTTCTTTGCTGGACAGGTGGTTGGCGCTCGAAGGTCGTGTGTGGTGCTGCTGGCCAGAAGTTCTTGGTTGTTGGTCAAAGTTGCCTTTTTCATTTTTGTTTACCGGAGTAGACCTCGCCCAGTTGGGATTGTGCAACAGTGTGTGATGGTTCATGTTACATTCCTTGCAAGTTTTAGTTGATTTGCACTCTGATTTTCCATGGCTAAATAGACAGTTTTTACAAACTTGCAGTTTTGCGACAATGTTGTTGCGCTGTGCTGTGTCCGCGCCGACAAACGTGGGGCATTGCATGAGCACGTGATTTTCGTCGCAGCATGGGCACTTTCCGTGAACCGTGAAATATGAGTTTGAGAATGTATTAGTACTCGTAGTTATGTTTTTTCGAAGGAAACGTTTTATTGAATGATTGTTTTGGACGAAAGTTGAAGTTATTTGATGGTGATTTGCTCACGTTGCTTTCCTTCTTAGATTTTTTCTTAGTTTCGTATGCCATGAATTTTATTTCCAGGAAATGTAGAAGTTCTTCTAAGTTGGGCACCTGCCTGGGCTCGCGTATTTCCATTATGTACTCATCCAAAGTTTTGTCATCGAGTTTTTGGTACATAAGGTGGGAGATAATTGGACCAGAGGCGACGGTATCGATGCCTATGTTGGCTAGTCCGTTTAAGCTTTCTTGTATGACGTCATGCATCCTTTTGAGATTGTATGCGTCCGGCTGTTGTATGACAGGTAAGTTCGTGATCGCGTTGAGATATGAAGTAAATTGAGAGCGTAGATTGTCATAGCGCTGGAGTAGGAGTTCCCAGCATGACTCGTAGTTCTCGGCGCTGATAGTTAGGTGCTGGACGAGTCTTTCGGCCTCACCTCGCAGTTTAGTTTTCAAGTGTTGCATTTTTTGTGCTTTGTTGATCATGGGGTTGTTGTGAACTGTTTCTATGTATAGATCCTTGAATGACACCCACTGACTGTAGTTTCCAGAGAATTCAGGGATTTCAATACGGGGCGCCGTCTTCTCATAGTGTGTGGTGGTCCAGATCTTGCTGCTGATTCTTTTGCGAGTTTCGTCATATTTATTGTAGATTGCTTGAGGCTGTTTCCGTGCTTCGAGAATCGAACTCGAAACAGAGGGTAGTTAATGCTTCTACTGATGGAGTTAGCGGCGAATTGATAAGGCGCGAATAAAGGTTAAAGCTAATTTATTCACAACGAACACTATTAAGTTACAAATATAACAAACTGAATATTAGGCAATAAATATTAATAAGCAAAAGCCAAGCGCTAAGCGAGTAAGGAACTACGTGTATATAGGATGATCGCGAGCCGCAGTGTGTAGTCCCCGCGCCGGGCCGCGGAGTGGCCGGCGGGCGGAGGTGAGGCAGGCGCGCGGGGGGTCGAGCGAGCCGGTCCGCTATTGTTCTAGCCGGGTGGCGTGATCTGTGCGTATGGTCCAAGCGGCATAAGCGGTAGCGGATAGTGTGGCGGAAGAGTCGCCACATCACTCCCCCGCTGAGACCGTTGCTACGGTCGATAGTAATCAGGGAATCTGACCGTACGACCACTTCTCGTCTTCCTTACTGGAGTTCCCGTTGGAGTTTCTGGAATGCTGCTTTCCTCAGCCATGTACGCAGGTTTGATTCGGTCGATGGTGACAGTCTGCTTTTTGCCGTTGACATCTAGGTCGAAGGTTTTGGGTCCTCTTCGTAGCACCTTGTGAGGACCGGTGTAGGCTGGTTGCAGCGAGCGGTGAGCTGGACCCTGGCGCATGAAGACATGTGTGGATGTGTTGAGGTCCTTTGGCACGAAGAATGTCCTCTTTGTGTTGTGGGCTGACGTGGGATGTGGAGCGATCTGGTTCATGTGATTCTTCAGCCGGTTGGCGAATTCCGTGACGTCTTCTGGTCTGGTAGATGCTGGAGAGATGAATTGACCTGGAAGACGTAGGGCTTCCCCGTACACGAGCTCTGCTGAAGACGACTGGATGTCATCTTTCCACGCGCTGCGGATGCCCAGGAGTACCAGGGGCAGCACTTCTGTCCAGCGCGCGTGTGAGTGGCATGCTATGGCGGCCTTGAGCTGCCGGTGAAGTCTCTCCACGAGACCATTGGCGGCAGGATGGTAGGCAGTTGTGGTGTGGTGAGTGGTCCCCAGGAGAGCTGCGAGCGCCTTGAAGAGGTGCGACTCGAACTGCCGGCCGCGGTCCGTGGTGACGTGCTCCGGGCAGCCAAAGCGGGCCACCCAGCCGGACACGAAGGCGGATGCGCACGTCTCAGCAGTAATGTCCTGCAGGGGGTACGCCTCAGGCCAACGGGTGAATCGGTCGACAATGGTGAGGCAGTACCTGTAACTAGAAGATAACGGTAAGGGGCCGACGATGTCCATGTGGACATGCCGGAAGCGAGCTGTAGGGAGAGGGAAAGTTTGAAGAGGAGCGTTGGTATGTCTGTGGACTTTGCATCGTTGGCATTGTAGGCACTCTTTAGCCATCTGTCGACAGTCCTTTTTGAGACCCGGCCAAACGAATCTCTGTGCTACTAATCGTGCAGTGGCTCTTGCTCCGGGGTGACTGAGGTTGTGGATTGCGTTGTATACCTGTTGGCGAAATGTTATAGGTATGAATGGTCTAGGTTGAGTCATGGACATATCACAATATACCTGAGAGTCAGTATGTGGTATGGTGACTTTTTCAAGTTTTAGCGATGATCCACCCTTAAGTAGCTCTTGAAGTTCGTCATCGGTTTCCTGAGCGCGGGCAAGGGACTGGTAGTCAATGGATGTTCCTGAGATTTCTTCGATGCGGGAGAGAGAATCAGCCACCACATTGTCTTTGCCGGCGACGAACTGGATATCTGTGCTGAACTGACCAATAAAATCTAGGTACCTGAATTGTCTTGGCGAGCATTTATCACGGTTCGTGTGAAAGGCAAATGTCAGCGGCTTGTGGTCGGTGTATATCGTGAAGGCTCGAGCTTCAATCATATGCCTGAAATGACGAATTGCTTCATATATGGCCAGTAGCTCTCTATCATACGGGCTGTACTTCACCTGTGATGGGCTGAGCTTCCTCGAGAAAAAGGCTAGCGGTTGCCATGCATTTTTGCAGCGTTGCTGGAGTACTGCACCGATCGCTACGTCAGAAGCGTCAGTTTGGATGGAGAGTTCAGCGTCTGTGTTTGGGTGAGCCAATAGAGTGGCTTGTGATAGGCTTGACTTACACGCTTCGAAGGATGTGAGCTGCTCGTCCGTGAGATGCACTGGCGTAGATCCTTTTGTTTTGGGACCTGAGAGCAAGGCGTTTAGAGAAGCTTGTGTGGCTGCAGCTCCAGGGAGGAATCTACGGTAGAAATTCATCATTCCGAGGAAGCGCCGGAGTTCCTTCACCGTCTTGGGCACCGGGTACTCCTGTATGGCCTTCACTTTCTCTGGAAGTGGCTTCACACCGGTTGCTGAAACAGAGTATCCAAGAAAAGTTACTTCTGGCTGTCCAAATACACATTTATTTGTGTTGATGAGAACGCCATAGTCCTGCAGTCGCTGAAACAATGCTCTGAGGTGTTGCTGGTGCTGTTCAGCTGATTCTGAGTAGACCAAAATATCGTCTACGTATCCGTAGCAGAACTCGAAGTCTTTGAGCACCTCATCGATAAATCTTTGGAATGTTTGACTGGCATTTCGAAGACCAAACGTCATCATCGGGAATTCGAATAACCCAAACGGTGTGGTTATTGCTGTCTTCGGTATATCGTCCTCGAAGACCCTTATCTGATTGTACGCCTTAATTAAATCAATCGTGCTGAACACCTGCTTACCCGCCAGCTGGCAAGCGAAGTCCTGGATATGTCTCACTGGATACCGATCCGGGATGGTACGGGCGTTTAATGACCGGTAATCACCACACGGTCGCCAGCCGTCATCTTTCTTGCGAGCCAGATGTAGTGGTGATGACCAGGGGCTGTCTGATCTGCGAGCTGTGCCACTTAGAAGCATGTCATCGAATTCCTTTTTAGCAATCTGGAGCCTTTCAGGATCTAATCGGCGTGGGTGACTGGCGACTGGTTGACCTGGCGTCGTGCGTATGTGGTGGACCACGTTGTGTTTGGGAGCACCGGGCTTACCAGCAGGACGGGTAATGTCAGGGTACTCACGTAACAGTTGGTGATATGGTGTGCTCTCCATCGTGGTGCGGACGGAGTTTATTTCATCAATGCCAGGATGTTGATGTGCGGGTGTGATGAGTGAGGTGATGCCATCCACTAGTCGTTGATTCCGGCAGTCGACGAGAAGGTTGTAATGACCTAAAAAATCAACACCGATAATCGGTTTCGTGACGTCAGCAAGGATGAATCGCCATTCGAAGTCTCGTCGCAGTCCCAGATCTAGATGTAGGTTTAGGTATCCATATGTGGCTATGATGGTGCCATTCGCAGCGTACAGTTGGTACCTAGTTTTTGTTTTTGGCAGAGTCCGGACGGCTGCTTTAGGAAAAACACACACGTCTGAGCCTGTATCAATGAGGTATTGTTGTTTGGATTTGCGGTCTGTGATGAATAGTCGGCCTGTTGAGTTGGGGCAACCACTTTCGGCCACTAGTAGCTGCCTTCCTGTTTTCCCGACTGCTTGAAAGTGCAAGGTTGAGAGCATTTGTTGGCTTTATTACCGAATGTGTAGTGGTACCAGCAGTGTGGGTGATTCTCCGGGCGTTGGCGAGAGCGGGAGCGAGAGCGCGATCGTTGGCGGTTGTGGGAGTTTGACCTGTGAGGACGTCTGCTCTGGTGGTTGCTTTGGTAGTCGTTCTGCTGTCTGTATAGTGCTTCCACCATGACTGTCAGCTGAGCTATCTTGCCTTCGAGTGACATACCTGCATTTGGTGGCGCGTATACTGGCGCGCGTGACGTACTGGCCACTGACATACCAGGCTGCACTATGTCATGCACTCGGTCAGCGAGCTCGGCCAGGTCCTCGATGCCCATCTTCGGTTGGGACGCTACGATGGCCTGCACGTTCGTCGGCAACCTGCTAGTCCATATGGTTCTGATGAAGTCGGATGGTACGTCAGGACCGGCTAGGCTCTGCAAATGTAAAAGAAATTGAGATGGCTTGCGATCACCAAGTTCTTCATGCTGGATTAGTTGCAGCGTCTTCTTTTCCGGTGAGAAGGACAGCCGCCTAATTATCTCCTGTCGCAGCTTTGCATACCTACCGGTCGCGGGTGGATTTTTTATTAAATCTTTAACTAACACGGCATAGTCTGAGTCCAGTTGTCCAACAATCGTATTAAATTTCGTTATGTCACTCGTGATCCCAGCTAAAGCAAATTGACATTCCACCTGGCAGAACCATACTTCTGGATCGTCTCTCCAAAACGGCGGCATCTTAACCCCAACTTTACTGACTTCGCCTGGGTATCGACTATCTCCGCTGCCACTTGTACTTGGACCACAGGCTAAATTACTCGAACTAGTATGGGTTAGATTACCTGGATTTGATCTGCCTCCGCCGCTTGGATTTTTTGCACTTGCACCACTCGCTGTATTCTCGTCACTTGTACCACCGGCACCTTCTAAAGCACTGCACGTACCAAATAGATTTAGGTCCAAACCCAGCTCTTCGAAAGACTTGCCGCTGCCTCCTCCGTACATCTTCTGCTGCGTTCTGTAGTCGAGGGTCACCAGTGTAGATTGCTTGAGGCTGTTTCCGTGCTTCGAGAATCGAACTCGAAACAGAGGGTAGTTAATGCTTCTACTGATGGAGTTAGCGGCGAATTGATAAGGCGCGAATAAAGGTTAAAGCTAATTTATTCACAACGAACACTATTAAGTTACAAATATAACAAACTGAATATTAGGCAATAAATATTAATAAGCAAAAGCCAAGCGCTAAGCGAGTAAGGAACTACGTGTATATAGGATGATCGCGAGCCGCAGTGTGTAGTCCCCGCGCCGGGCCGCGGAGTGGCCGGCGGGCGGAGGTGAGGCAGGCGCGCGGGGGGTCGAGCGAGCCGGTCCGCTATTGTTCTAGCCGGGTGGCGTGATCTGTGCGTATGGTCCAAGCGGCATAAGCGGTAGCGGATAGTGTGGCGGAAGAGTCGCCACATTATCTTCGATATCAAAAAACATGTTTTCATATTCTCTGTCCTCACCTTTTAGTTGAGTTTGAATATCTAAGTGTAGCTTGTCGATGGGGGCCCATTTAGACTTCAGAGTAGACAGTTGATCTTCTAAAACCCATTTTTCACAAGAGGTCTCTAGATTGATTTTGGCCATCGCGCGATCCAAAGCTTGAAATTGGCAATGTTGTTTGGTGAGCAGGTCCTGGATGCTGGTATCCATCTCATCCGTTATTATGTCGGATAAATCAAAGTTCACAGTTCGGTTTACTTCCTCAATGCGCTGGAGTTGCTTCATCATGTCAGATCTTATTGTTTCAACAAGTAGTTTAGTTTTGTTAAACACGTCATCGGAGTAATAGTTGATAGTTTTGTCAGGAAACTCCTTTTCGATGATGACGTGGCGCTCGGCGAAGTTATTCCAGTAGTCTTCTAGAATCGGCAACCGTTTCTTTAGGTATGCGTAACGTGACCATACGTCCCGCTTTGGGCGGGACAGTCCCGCTTTCAAGCTGTCCGTCCCGCTGTCCCCCGCGAGGGCAAAAATGTCCCGCTTTCTTAAACAGACCAAACGATAATTTAAATTACCTACATTTTGTAACTTCATCCCATAATTCCTTTCTTTCTTTTAATCACTTGAGACAACTATTTATCTTCTTATAACTTACTCAAATAGACTATAGGGAGAGTAATATGAGTCCGAGTTCCACCGAGACTCCGCGATTAACTTCGTTCAGTGACGATCATTGACTCCCTCTTGCTCTATCGTGTATATAAATTTATTTCGCTCTTCTAACAAAGAAGAAATGCATGGGAGTACATGTTTTCCAAAAAGTAATCTGTATTAACTTTTATGAATGTGAAAATAAGATAACATGCACTATTGATAAGAACTTGAAATTAAACTACTCAAATTATTTAAAAAATCAAAGTATTTTTAAGAATTTTGTAGCGTCTGGTATGAGAACACCCAAAAATTCCGTAAATGTACCTAATTATCAAAATATTGCAATAACATTTTTTTAAATATAGATTTATAAAAATCGAATACTTAGATAAATATAATATTCACCAAGGTTTGTTATTACGATTGATAAATACACGAACGTTAAAAAATACGAGTACTTTAGTATACGAAAAATAAAATACAGATTTATTATAATCACCAAAATATCAAATCCGGACCGAAAATATGATAATTCGTGATTTTGTCAAAAATAAAATGAACGTTTCAAAAACTTTAGAACCAAAACATAAATTTATATAGGTGCGACGACGATCAAAGCGAGGAGTCAGGAGCGTGTTAGGTGCACATAGATATCGAAAAACAAAGCGGAGCGGAGTAAAAATATTGTTAAATAGAACTATAGTTAACAATTATAGTTAACAATATTTCTATTGTTAAATAGAAATATTGTTAACTAGACTATATTTAGTTTTTCCTGTTTATTTTTTTTTTTTTTTTGCACCTTTCTACTTGTTTTCTTGTACCTCCTGTAGGTTGGCTGGTAGAAAATGCTTTTAGCATTAAGTCCACCTTTTGTACACTTATGTTATATTTGTGCAATAAAGTATTAAATAAATAAATAAAACTATTTGTAGTATTTGTTGTTAACTTACACAATAGAGCAAAACAATTGCTCGGCTTTTTACGGTGTTTAACCTAAAAAAACCTTAGGACCTAAACCTAAAGATAGGTGCGACGACGAGCAAAGCGAGGAGGAGCGTTTAGGTCCACAAAGATGTCGAAAAACAAAGCCGGGCAAACCAAAAAAATATTAAATTGTTAACTAAGTTACATTCGGGGATTTGTGTTTTCTGAATATTAAAACTTCGGGATTTGTTATTTGAACAATTCGATATAGTAAAAAATTGTTAAAACATCGAAATTATAACATTCGAAAAATTTACTTTGGTCATTTTAATAAATCTGTTGTTTGAAATTTCGTTTATCAACTTTTCGTAATTTTTGTTATTCGGAAACATAAATTTACTAAAACTATGAAATTATTAATTAAAAAAATCGTTATTTTCATATTCGTAAAAAAGTGATTCGGATTTATGTAGTGTACCCGTCTGGTATATTTATAAAAGCATAGTAAGTACTTAGGTATCCTAAACATACCAACTTTACAAAATGCTTAGATAAATATAAAAAAATAAATTTCGCAGGTGTCCCGCTTTGATAAAAAAAATAAATGGTCACGTTAGGTATGCGTGATTTTTCACAGATGGCTTGTCTTTTTTATAGTTAGAGCAGAAAGTTTTAATTTTTTCGAAGCATTCCTCTTGAAGCTTCAAATTGGAGATAGTTGATTGAGACATGGCGATGTTGAAGTTGTAGTTAGATAGTAGGTAGTTACCTTAGTTAGTTGAAGTTTTCAAGTTCAAAGTTGTTATGACCCGAAGCTGTAGTTTACAGTCTTCTTACTTCTAATTTTTCACAGCAACGGCAGCCGCAGTTACGAATCCGTTGTAGTTCTCAGAAGTGGTCAGTTGAAGGTCCTCAGCGCAGTCTCCGCCCCGGCAATATGTGCGACTTCTCAATCTGACTGGGGAGGTCCGCTTGTGGAAGGCCAGCCAAACCGATCCGCTATCACCAGAGAGGATAAACGCTAAGATACCTGATAAGTTATGCAGGACCACTTTTCTTCTCCACGGGTGTTTTCACTCACGAAGAATTAATCGCCGGTCACTGGTTTCAGTTTCACTTTCGAAGGACCAAAAATAATGTACAGTTTGTACACTATTGAGAAGTTAAGTTGCTTGATAGTTTGAAGTTATAGTTGAGTTGAGTTGGCTTGAGAGTAGAAAGATCGAGATTCACAGATATGGCCGTTTATTCACGTAAACACAAGTTATGTTATAGGTGGCGACTGCTCTCTATGGTAGCTGTTCGTACTCTAATTATAATAATATAAAATTATGGCTAAGTGTGTGTGTCGCAAGTCGCGGCAACGTAGGTTGCTAAGTCAGCAACACTCATAACAGTAATTCACACAACACACACGTCCCATATACCTATACTTATATATTATTATTTTTTATTTTTTTGTTTGTACTTAGTTAAGTAGGTACTCGTGTACGTGACTGAGGTCACTTAAAAGGGCCAGCTGAAAATCAGCGCTGTGGCCTTACTGTCCACAGCTCATGCTGAGCTGGTGCCGTTTCGACACTCCGGACAGCAACCCGTTGTGTTATTGTTTTATATTTTGCCTGTTTTTTTTTTGTTTTTTTGCCTCATGTTAAATTTTTATTATTATTTTTTTGGCCTTGTTATCTTGTATATGCATTTCTTTTCTTTAAGTCTGTATTTTTCTTTTTGTTGTTGTTGCTGTCTATGTGTCGAATAAATGTTTCTTTATCTTTATCTTTATCTTTAACATAAAAATGTGCGATATTGAATCGTACACGTGGTTTGCGATGGATCCGCTTCCACAATAGCCTTCATTTCTTTATTATCAACTTTGGTCTCCGGCCGTCCACGAGGCTTGTTCTGCAGGTCGAAATTTCCAGAACGAAAACGTTGGAACCAAAAACGCACTGTGTTTTCTTTTGCGACACCGTCACCATACACATAATTAATCCTTCGTGCCGTTTCTGCAGGACTGGTGCCACGGTGGAACTCATACTCGTAAATAACGCGATATTTCAAGTTTTCTTTTTTGTAAACAGAGTGACACAAAGAAAAAAACAAAAGAAGAAAAAACAAATGAATTAGGGGGTTTGAAACACAAATGCATGAGTAAATAGCTGTATGAATTTGAATTTGGAATTCCTAACCATAAAGGTAATATTTGAGATCAAAGTGGCCAGTACGACAAAACGCCAATTTCATATGTAAGGACCTAAACTTAGCTACTTATACTCTAATTTTTAATTCCGCGGAATTCTGACATTTCATTAGTGATACCACTAAAAAGCTCTTCACCGAAAAAAGGTAAAATTTGGATCCATTTAAGGGCAATATTTTTTTAAATGTTTTCTTAGAAAAACATAAATCTAAATATTTACTTGCTCAAGTGAAGTAGGTAATACAAAAATAACAAATATTTCAATACTAGCTGTTGCCACGAGCTTCGCTTCAACTTAATTAGTTTTCCCGTGGGAATTCCGCGATAAAAAGGCTACTTTTTAACTAAGGCTACTTTTTCTAACTCCATTCCAAATTTCATTAAAATCGGTTCAGTTGTTTTGACGTGAAAAAGTAACAAAGGTACACACATACATACATACACACATACTCACAAACTTTCGCATTTATAATATTAAGTAAAATCACGACTCACGACCATTGTATCAAATTAATTTTAATTACTTTATTTTATTCTTTAGCATGGCATTACTTGCTACTAAATTCAGAGATAACAAACCTTTTTAATCGATTTCAAATAAAAGATTCTCAATTCGGTAAGTACATAATATGTTCGGTATATAGGTACCTATGTAAGATTATTGGAACTGCACCATATTAACATATGACAACCCATTAAGCCTAATAAACAAATATGAAAAAAATTATTGTATAAGTATGTTTATATGTTTGTTGGTATGTATGTTTGTCCACGAATATCTCGGAAACGATTGATCCGATTGTTACTATTCTTTTTTAGAGTTCCGTACCTGAAAAGGAAAAAAGGAACCCTTCTTGTTGTCCGTCTGTCTGTCACCACCCTTTTTCTCAGAAACGGTTAAAGATATCATGCTAATATTTCATATAGATGTACATAATGATGAAATTAAAAGGAAAAATATCTCAGGTAAGTAGACTTGTACGGAACCCTCAGTGCGCGAGTCCAACTGGCACTTGGCCGGTTTCTTATCGTTGACCTTTCACGTTGTGATAGTTTGTTGATTTTTATAAACGTTATGGAGCCACAACCTGGCCCTTCCCAGGAAGCGGCCCCATCTGACAGAGCACAAGAGTCAGACTTTCTCTCTCCCAGAAAGAAGCGTCCTCGTGGTTCTTTTGCGCCTAACGTAAAGACCATCATTCTAAATATTTAAAAATATAATATAGAAAATTGTCCGGATACAACTGATGTTCAGACTCGTATTGAAAAAAGTACCCAGCCAAAAAAGGTTTGTGATCTCTGACATGTCAAAAATGGATAACTGTCAGAATTCCGTGAGATTAAAGATTAGAGATTAGCTATATTTTTTTTGCTTAAGTTATCATGTAAATCTTAATTTAATGTTTATGATTGAGAAGAGCCGAGACAAATGTTATATAAGTATTGTTTAAATATTATAATAATATATATTGATATTTAATAAACGCTGGAGTAAATAAGTGGAAGTGGGTACTCACTGGGCCGTGTAAATCAGGTGAATGCTTAATTTGATTTCAACACAGACGTACTTATGACGGGAAGGTGTTGAAAAGGGTGACTTGAATTGAGGTCACATTGAGGTGTATAATTTTTCGGCCAATCACCGCAGTAACAAACATATTTGCAACGCCCTGTATAGCTAGACTGCTGTAGATATTGCTGAGTCACGCCGGAGTCATTTGTCTTGTTTTAAACTTCATAGGGTAAACTACCCTATTGTTGACACCCCTCCATTTATTGACACAGCGCGGAATAATTAAAGAAAACAAGACAACGCTTCGTTCTATTTAGTTATATTTATCTTTGAATGCAGCAGTCAGTGGCGGATTAACCTATAAGCACGACAAGCACGTGCTTGGGGCCCCGGGCCTCCAGGGGCCCCCATCCTCTGCTGCTGTTTCATTTTATACCTACCTACATTTTATTCATCCACAATATGACCGATGTAATGAATTTGCTCTGATTAAAGGGCCTATCACACGCGTGAGTATCACCACAGCTTTGCCTGCGCAGGTCGGCTTAAACACGGAATACCGTGCGTGTGGTTGGTAAAGAGCCTACCTACACGCGTAAGTATCACCACAGTTTAAACTGTTAAACTGTACAGGCCAGCTTGTACTGTAGGTACATGGAATACTGTGTGGGTGGGTGGCGAATAGGTGGTAAAACTGTATACCGCGCTAACCCCGCCGATTTTTGGGTATAGCAGGCGACTAGACTTTTTTCTAGTGAAAAAATTCTAGTTGTTTGCAAACATTGAAAATATAGGGTAAACTACCCAATTATTGACACTTTAAGACGAGTCGTCTGCAAAACTGGCCATAAATACGCATAAAATATTAGTATTGTGGTATTTTTTCCGTAGCGGTCTCAGGTGTATATTCATTTATAATATTTTTGACGGAACAATGACCCTATAGTCTTAGTTTTTTATTATCAGCTATAAATGTGAAAGAACCCCTATTTCCCAATTATTGACACGGGTTTTCCAATTTATGACACCTCCTGTACCAATTATTGACATGCTTGATATTAGGTAATAAAAACCGTTTTAAACAGGAATTAAACCTTTGGGAGGGTACCATGGGTCCGGTTCTCTATTTGGTATATCACGGTGATATATTGAAACACCATAAGTGTCACATACCATAAGTCATCAGCTAGTTATCTGACATACCATATATCCTGCATCTAATGCTAATGCTAGCAGATTAGTCCCACTGAGTTAGGCTGCTTCGTCTCATGATCTCCTGGGCATTTCTCAAAGGTTCCAGCTAGTGCGTCCTGCTGCTGATGCCATATGGTTCAGAAATGTGGTCACAGCTGGGCTAACAGGTCCACCGATATAAATGCGGACTAAACTGGTGTAATCAATCCATCTGAGATCCAATGTGAGATGCCAATAGGCCAGCCACCCAAGAAGAAAGACAGTTGGAGTAATCGAGTTCTCGAGTGGAGGTAACGAACAGGCAAGCGTGACATAGCATGTTTTTTGGCCGTCAGGACCGAGGCTGATCTTAGACCTGGTAAGTACTTGCTGTAGCTTTGTCGCATCTTTATTTTGATGAAGAATCATGAATATGCCTCTGATATCCCCAGTTTATGCTCGCAGAACTACACGTAGCATCCTTGAGGGTTGGCCTGTAGATAAACATGTTCAAGACTAAGGTAATGTTCAGTGTCCCAATCGAAACGAACGATACAGCTGGATATCATTAAATTTTGTGAATCTTAACACCTATCTTGATAATTGTTTACCCGCCGGGTCAGAATCCCAGTTTAAACAGATTACGAGGTGGATTCAGCTGGGTGGGAAGTGTGCAGGACACTTTTGGCCAGGCAAAATGATGACAGGTGGACGTAGAGCAGTTGGCAGGCCACCTGATAGTCAGACGACTTCATATAGGTTGCAGAAAGGCAGTGAGAAGTGAAGCAGACAAAGTTTTTTTTCTGCTTCACTTCTCACTGCCACTTTTATGGTAAGCTCCCATCAAAATATTTATCGTTTATGAGCGTAATTATTGACACTTTGCCTATATATAGACATGTCAATAATAGGGAAATAGATTACTGACACTATGTCGATAATTGGATTTCACTGTATTGACACTGTGTCATGAATTGGAAATTCGTGTGGGATAAATGATTAAATAGTGTCAACGTGATCATTATAGGATATACTACCGGAAAAAGCTAAAATATTAGCATGAAAACAAAAAACATTCCTTCCAATTATTGACCCAATATGTCAATATTAGGAAAATATACCAAAAGTGCTACCTATAATTGACACCACCTAAATTCGAAGTTAAAACCGAAAATAAGTGGTTTTTGAGGTAAGAAATGGCAAAGGAATTTTGTTCCCTTTTCAGTCCAAATAACAAATTTAACCATTTTTTTTAAGAAATACTAGCAAATTTATTCCTAAAGTAGCTACTGTCCTATGCAAAAAGCGATCCAAGATGGCGGAATTTAAAGAAGCAATGGAGAGGCACGAATTGTCTATGTTTTATTGGTTAGCCATTGCTGTAAAAATAACTGCCTAGTGTTACCATTACAGAATAACTATTACTGCTGCATTCAAATATAAATATAACTAAATAGAACGAAGCGTTGTCTTGTTTTCTTTAATTATTCCACGCTGTGTCAATAAATGGAGGGGTGTCAACAATAGGGTAGTTTACCCTACCAGTAGAAGAAATAATTCCTCATTGGGAAACATTGTTTCCAGTTTCCACGCCGACGAATTTGACAATAAAATTATAATTAAAAAAAAGATTGATAGTGGTTTGATGAAGTCGGTTTTTTTTTAATTATTATTTTATTTTATTGCTTTTAGTTTATTTGCAATAATAATTGTCAATCAAAAGTAAGATGCAAATGATACCAATAAGTCCTACTAGTCAATACGAATCATTCAAGCCTAAACACGAGGTAGTTGCTATATACCGTTGAGGAGTTCCCTTGACTGCCTTCCGTTTCCATCATCAGATCAGCACAAGGTCACCATCATATTTTTTTTGTATTAAGAACTATATTTACGTTCTAAATTTGATTAGAATCGGTTAATAGGTGCTCAAAATGGAAATTCATACCCTGTTTTTACTTCTTTACCCACCCTTGGGGATAGAATAAAATTCTGAAAAAGGGACCACTTATGAGCTCAACCCAATACATCAAAAAAAGAATTTTCAAAATCGGTCCATAAACGGCGGAGTCATCGGTGAACATACATAAAAAAACATAGGTACAGACTACACACGAATTGAGAACCTCCTCCTTTTTTCGAAGTCGGTTAAAAATGAAGCTTGCGCGTATACTTAAATGTGCCGAGTGATAGCTCGGCGTACCTGCGCAGTTGTAACTGTGGTGATACTTGCGCTTGTCGTAGGCCTTTAAGGCAAGCAAAGAAGAATGGCGAAACCTGACCCGCTTAGCGTAAGTTAGCAGCCACTAACCAAACCTATTTTAAGTTATTGATAAAAATGTATATTATCAGGGAAAAATATTTAAAAAAATCTAAACCATGGGGTTCTTGAGATATTAGGGTTCAAAAGTAAATTAATTAATTTTTTTTTTTTCGTTAAATAAGATTTTGATGAATAGTACACGCACAAATAAGTTTTATAATGTAAATCATGCGATCCCCAATACATAGTGCATCACAAAATGTATTACATGACTTTATTTATGCAAATAATATAATAATTATTTTTGCACATTTCACACTTAGAAACCTATTTTTATAAAGAGACCAATTTCAAAAATTATTTCATTCTATTCAAGTTCCCGTTATCCCGAAGTAACATAGAATACTTTTTATCCAGGAATTCCCACGGGAACACTTTTAAAATCAATTTTTAGCTCGAGGGTAACATCTAGTACAGTAGAAAGACTTGATCTTTCAGCACCTATATTTTCGTTCTCCCATGCCTCATAATAATAATATTAATACCAGGATATACTGTAGTTACGGACTACACGTTAGTGTATGTTTCATCAATGGCCTCTCTGGGTCATGGCGCCATAGAGAAATGGCCATTCTCCTTTTAATGTTTTCCATCCCTTTTTATAGAAAAGTTATAGGACGTTTTAGCTATTGAACTGTTTTGTCACTCTTTGACAAGGAACAAATTGTTATAAATTAGGGGCCTACACAGGCTTTGTGCTTAGGGCCTCCGATGCTCTTAATCCGCCACTGGCAGCAGTAATAGTTATTCTGTAATGGTAACACTCGGAAGTCATTTTTACAGCAATGGCTGACCAATAAAACATAGACAATTCGTGCCTCTCCGTTGCTTCTTTAAATTCCGCCATCTTGGATCGCTTTATGCAAAGGACAGTGGCTATTTTAGGAATAAATTTGCTAGTATTTCTTAAAAAAATGGTTAAATTTGTTATTTGGACTGAAAAGGGAACAAAATTCCTTTTCCATTTCTTACCTCAAAAACAACTTATTTTCGGTTTTAACTTCGAATTTAGGTGGTGTCAATTATAGGTAGCACTTTTGGTATATTTTCCTAATATTGACATATTGGGTCAATAATTGGAAGGAATGTTTTTTGTTTTCATGCTAATATTTTAGCTTTTTCCGGTAGTATATCCTATAATGATCACGTTGACACTATTTAATCATTTATCCCACACGAATTTCCAATTCATGACACAGTGTCAATACAGTGAAATCCAATTATCGACATAGTGTCAGTAATCTATTTCCCTATTATTGACATGTCTATATATAGGCAAAGTGTCAATAATTACGCTCATAAACGATAAATATTTTTATGGGAGCTTACCATAAAACTTTTTCTGCTTCACTTCTCACTGCCTTTCTGCAACCTATATGAAGTCGTCTGACTATCAGGTGGCCTGCCAACTGCTCTACGTCCACCTGTCATCATTTTGCCTTGCCAAAAGTGTCCTGCACACTTCCCACCCAGCTGAATCCACCTCGTAATCTGTTTAAACTGGGATTCTGACCCGGCGGGTAAACAATTATCAAGATAGGTGTTAAGATTCACAAAATTTAATGATATCCAGCTGTATCGTTCGTTTCGATTGGGACACTGGACATTACCTTAGTCTTGAACATGTTTATCTACAGGCCAACCCTCAAGGATGCTACGTGTAGTTCTGCGAGCATACACTGGAAATATCAGAGGCATATTCATGATTCTTCATCAAAATAAAGATGCGACAAAGCTACACCACACTTTTTCTTTGGTCTTTCTCTTCCAGCAAGTACTTACCAGGTCTAAGATCAGCCTCGGTCCTGACGACCAAAAAGCATGCTATGTCACGCTTGCCTGTTCGTTACCTCCACTCGAGAACTCGATTACTCCAACTGTCTTTCTTCTTGGGTGGCTGGCCTATTGGCATCTCACATTGGATCTCTGATGGATTGATTACACCAGTTCAGTCCGCATTACGACTTTATATCGGTGGACCTGTTAGCCCAGCTGTGACCACGTTTCTGAACCATATGGCATCAGCAGCAGGACGCACTGGCTGGAACCTTTGAGAAATGCCCAGGAGATCATGAGATGAAGCCGCCTAACTCAGTGGGACTAGTCTGCTAGCATTAGCATTAGATGCAGTATATATGGTATGTCAGATAACTAGCTGATGACTTATGGTATGTGACACTTATGGTGTTTCAATATATCACCGTGATATACCAAATAGAGAACCGGACCCATGGTACCCTCCCAAAGGTTTATTTCCTGTTTAAAACGGTTTTTATTACCTAATATCAAGCATGTCAATAATTGGTACAGGAGGTGTCATAAATTGGAAAAACCGTGTCAATAATTGGGAAATAGGGGTTCTTTTAAATTTATAGCTGATAATAAAAAACTAAGACTATAGGGTCATTGTTTTTGTCAAAAATATTATAAATGAATATACACCTGAGACCGCTACGGAAAAAATACCACAATACTAATATTTTATGCGTATTTATGGCCAGTTTTGCAGACGACTCGTCTTAAAGTGTCAATAATTGGGTAGTTTACCCTAGTTCCTTTCGAAATGCTTTGTCGTTAGATTGATGAACAATTCATTTAAGCTGATCCGTCTATCCTATTGTTTTAGTTCTAAAAGGGTGCATACGTTCTTTGAGAAGCATTTCTATGTACCGAGAGCACTGAAAAGTTAGTCGTGAAAAAGTCAACATATTGCAGCCACCCACATATACAAGTTCCAACTGAAGACACTCCGCAAGTTACAAGTCGCGACACACTAACTACGGACTCAAAAAACTTACCACTTCTTGTTGTGTCCCTCCCCCCCGCTCCCCCTCCCCCGCAGCCTCCCCCGCCGCTGTACTTCTCAGTTCCTGCTCCACTCCGTGCCGTTGTTGTAAAAAGAATCAAAGTATCGTAAAAGTTGTAATAAATAGGTTGTAGTGCAGCTCGCAGTCGCTGGAGACAGAATCTGATGTTGTGTGTCACTTCGTGGGCGTGGAGTGTGGAGTGTGGAGCGTGGAGCGTAGAGCGTAGAGTTCAGTGCGGGGCACGATGCCGTGGCGCTGCAGACTCGGCTAATTACTCGAACAAAGTTCAAAAAAAGGTCGATTTTATATGGGACGGTATCCTCAGACTGATAGTTTGTAACAGGACCAACTTTTTAATGCTTTTAAACTATTCAATGATATCGATAAGACATCGATAATTAAACCAAACTATTCTGTCACTGAAGCGTCCGTAGTCGAGCGGGCCTCAGTGATCGTAACTGATCGCTCAGTTAAGCAACAACTGACACGGTCAGCCATTGGATGGGTGACCAATTTCAAGTGGTGCTTTTCTGGACGCTTCCGTGCTTCGGACGGCACGTTAAGCCGTGGGTCCCGGTTGCTGTTGAAAACATCTGACAGTCGGGTTGCCCACTAACCCGACAACTCTCTCAGCACAAGCTTGCTTGTGTTGGGGTCCACCAACCCGCACTTGGCCAGCGTGGTGGACTAGGCCTAAACCCTTCCTTCATTGGAAGGAGACCCGTGCCCCAGCAGTGGGGACGTAATGGGTCGTGATGATGATTCTGTCACTGATTGTCTGACACCCACATTGGTTTATAGAATGCCGAAGTCCATCTAGGCCATTGGTACTCAACCTTTTTTATACAAGGGCCACATACACGTTTAAGTCATGGTGTCACGGGCCCCAAGCAATTTTTTTTTTCAACTACTATAAAGCGATGTAAACTATCGAATAATAATATAAAAAATTATGGCTCTTGTTGGCTGAAATAAATGGTTTAATAATAATAATAATAAAAAACACATGCATTTGCATATACTACTCTGTGTAAAAAGTAACGGGATTAGATCAATAAAACAAAAAAAATAATTTTATTCATCCAAATTTATTTTATCACCTTCAAATTATGCTCCTTCAGAAACGATACTAATTCAAATTCAAATCATTTATTTATAAGGTCAAAACTTATATTTATTTATTTATTATTTATTTAAGGAAAACCAAGGGTAGATCTCATTATTCCCATTACCCATTGCAGTGGTAATACTGAGACAGCATTCTTTTTCAAATCAGTCTCACTATTCCCATTGAATTACGAAACGCCGAATGGTAATAGTGAGACTTATGTTCTCCTACAAAATGTCTCATTATTCCCATTTGGAGCGGTTTAACAGTTACATATAAAAAATAAATTTAGACTTATATTTATACGTCATTAGATGCATTCATTTGATACACAAACGCCAACGTATAATCCAATCATCACAAAAAAAATACTGTTTCCAGAGTTGTGTTTAGTACTCGCGGGGAATTTTCCTTTTTGTCTTCTATCGATTGTTAGTTAATGTTTTCTTTGACTATCATAGTGTTGTGCACTCGGAATTATTGCCAGAAACTCAAACGGTAGGAAAATATTATTATTTGCAGGTTATGTAGAATTTAATACAGGAAATTTAAAGAAGGACAGATTTGTAAAAAAAAAATCGAGGAAAGATTTTGCACTACGATATTGCGCCTTTCGCACAAGGATCATCATTGTGAATGAATTTTTGAGCAAACTCTCAAGAAAACCATCGATCATCCACCAGATATGCCACATCTCACGGCACTAGTTTTTTTTTTCTAAACTCAAATTACCACTTCGAGGCACTGTTTTCAATCGATAGAAGACAATAAGGAAAAATCACCGCGAGTACTAAAAACAACTCTGAAATCAGCGTTTAAAAAAATGTTTTGATGATTGGATAATTCGTTGGCGTATGTGTATAGTTTCTGAAGGAGCAAATTTTGAAGGTGATAAAATAAATTTGGATGAATAACAATCATTTTTTGTTTTATGGATATAATCCTGATACTTTTTACACACAATGTATATTCTCTATAATTCCCTCATGGCACGCGGGCCACTGATAAAGGCCCGGTGGGCCACATGCGGCCCGCGGGCCGCAATTTGAGTATAGCTGATCTATTGCCTAGATCAGCTATACTCCACAAAGCTTCCAGAAGAAAAATAATATAAAAAGTTAGGTAATCCACCTTTATAAAATTAATGCTTTATGTCGCGATATTGCCGTCAATAACGTACTGAGAGTTAGGTACCTATGTTTTTTTGTTTAAATTTTATACACTGCAGACCGCAGATATTGAATACTAAAGAAGCTAGGTGGTGTGAGTATTCTGAGTATGCCCCGCCGCCGCTGCCGCCGCGGTCGTCAACAGAACAAGCTGTGACAGATGCAGGTAGCTGCACTCTGCACTCGACACACTTTTTATACCACTTCAACTGAAACTTCCTCTTGCTTCCCAGTTGCTTCCGGAACTAAACCCGTTACACCAACCGAAAAATTTCATCCGTAAAAAAATACAAATATATCTATTGTATGATCATTCAGTTACAATGTACTAATGTAGGACTGGTAAATTATCGTGTAATGTAGCAGCTCAGCAGGAGCTGGTCTGGATCACCGGGGAGCGACCCCTGGGCGAATCGACCTGCCTGGCCTCCCCCGAGAGCAGGGGTTGGGTGCTATATTGTAATGTGATACTTACCCTTATGACTAACGTCCCTAGTGCTTAGGGCTGGTACCTACCTAATAACTCTCAATTAATATGTACCGGGAAGCGGTCTTAGACTAGCTCAGCTTGACGCCGGCCTCTGAAGGAGTGCCTGGTCGCCTGGGGGATCTACAATGACCGTGAAGCGGTCCTAACTATCCTGATCTTGATCCTGAGGCCCCTGGAGGGAAATAACCTCGGTAGGTGTACGGGGTGAGAATTAATAATGCCGATTAATTAGTGTAACACAATTGAGGCGGCACTGGACCCGCTTTATTTACAACCATTTACTTATATATCTAGGGTACTTACAGCTTATGTACTTAATATTAAACACACTACACAAATGCACAAATACTTATCACAGTTATCAATATTTATATTGATCGGGCCCTGAAGGGGCCTACGCGGACGTTTCTATATATCTTAATAAGGGGAAGGAATATAGGGTACAGGAGGTCGGGTGAATACTGGTGGTGCGTGTCGATTTGTTCCAGGATTTGTGGAGTGTACTTGTGTTGATAAGAAAGTGTGGCTGAGGGCCGGTGTGTGTTCAGCGATTGTATAGTTCGGTACACGGCCGCTTTCAACTAGGCGACCCAGGCGTCCGTGTATTCCGGGGAACCTCGATCCGCTAGTAGGCGACCCACAGCGTAGGGAGGACGGTGTTGTGAGCTTAGTATGCGTGAATAGATACTTAGATAGATATAGGTGCGGGGAAGGATCTCGGGAGCGGACTGGTCACTCGTCGGAGCAGGAGGTGACGAATGGTGGTCGGACGGCCGGCTCGCGGTTATTTATAGGCGGGTCGCCCCGCGCCCCTTGTATTCTCCGGAGTCGCCTGTGTGGTGCCCCACCTCGACTCGCGGGCGCTCTTGTGGCTTCGGTATGTGGGTAGGTGCGGTGGATGGTTTTGTAACGGCTCGTTACATTCTCCCCCCTCAGCAGGAGAATTTTTACCTGGTAAAAATTCACAGGTTATGTAGATACATACAAGAAAAAATAAAGAGAAAGGTGCATGTACTGGTGCATTTGTTTACAACAGGTTCCTACTTTATTATCTGGATTCAGGATACATTTTATTTACTTATAATTTTTTCAGGTTAATTTACATTTATAATATTATTAACTTTGGTAAAAGAAACAAGATTACACGGCATTGTCTATGAGCATTTCATCCCTGCTTGGTGCCGGTAAATCAGGATATTCGGGTATATTCGGGATTCTTTTCTACATAAAAGATGTGAATATTTTGTTTTTTACAAGACCTGAGCAAGGATAAAAGGATCTTGGTTAGTTTTACTTACATTGTAGGCTATTTATGACTAACTTATTGTGTTCTGATATACATTTTCCTGGTAATTACATTAGGTATACGGTTTCAGCTTTTTGGTTTTGTTTCGGATGCAAATTTTACTAAATTATTTACATTGCAAACAAATTAAAATTTATACGATATACGGCATGTGCCCTTGCGCTGACATTTTCTCGGTTTGACACTTGACTTGCCAACTAAAATTGTAACCTGTGTACGTTCACAGAGTAACGTATTGGGCTGCATTCAACAATATTACAATCCTTATTCTAAGCCTGAGCAAAATTTTTACTTGTGACTTGGATGGAAAATGGTGAATGTTATAAGTTTAACATGTCTGTGTGTCTATTATTTACTTATATTATATTATACTACGGACGGACGGTGTAAAATGTGTGCATTTGCGTTTACATTTTTACCTATTTCTATATTTTCAATGTAGATTGCGGTTTTTCGGTTGTATATTTATAATTAAATTACAAATTAAACATAATAAGATTTATACGGTTCGGTACGGAATGACTAAGTCATAAATGTACAAATTTTTAAACTTTTTACGGATATTTTTCTTCAATCTTCATTATGTTGATGATTGAGGGTAGGTTTGGAATAATTGGTTCGTTCGGCATCGCACGAGTACCGCGGCTAGGCACATCTGGCGATGGGTGATGACGTCGTCGGTAGGTATCTTATTGCTTCGGTTCGGTGGAATTTGGTTTCGGCGAGTTTGATGATGATGATTTAAGTCGTTCTTTGTACTTTTTCATATGGTGAAGAACATCTTTGTACATCCCGGGCCAGTAATATGTTTCGGCAATACTTTTTAGGATTTTTCCCGTAGTCAGGTAGCCTGTTGTTGTCGGTTCATTAAGGTGTTGTTCAATAATCGACCTTCTCTTCAATGTCGGAACGCATAATTTCCACTGCGATTGTGCATTGATCTTGACCCCGTATCTCGGATTTACAATTCGTTTATGGAGTGAGCTGTTTTTAATCATAAATGTTGGGTCGTTTTGAGGCGAATTTCGGGCTTCGGACATTTTTCGGTCGAACCATTCTTTTCGTTCCTGGATAGAAGCTGTGTCGGGATATCTTGGTGAATGTTGTTGCTTAGGTTTTTTCTTATGCTTGCGGGATTTTGTCTTTATTGGGCCGTTGATTATATTATTATTCGGTGGTGTTGAATCTGGTGCGACGACTTCGGTGACTTTCGGTGTATGTTCAGTATTGTTGTTCCAGATTATTGTAGCTCCTGCTTTTCTTAGTAGGTCTATCCCTATGATAACTAGGTTTGGTGGTGAATAAGCTGGTAGTACGAAGAGTTCGTGTGTTAATTTTCTCTGCCGTATCTCGATTTCTGGGTCTATTTTGAGTTTCACGTCCATGACTCTGCCATCAGCGACGGTTACTCGCATCCCTGTGACTTTTTCAGTGTCGGCGTTTTTCGAGTTCTCTTCATAAATGTTTCTGCTGATGTAAGATCTGGTGGAGCCTGTGTCAACTAGAGCTCGGTATGTGATGTTCCCTATTTTTAAGTCTTCGAAGATTCTGTGTTCTGGTCGGTTTTCTTCGGCGGTTATGTTCGTGTCTCCGAACTTGGTTTCTCTTCTGCAGCAGTTGCGCGTTAGTCGCCCGAGGACTCCGCATTGGCTACAGAACAGTACTTGCCTGCCCCGGCATTCCTTGTGTGAGTGGCCTGTTTTGCCACAGTTCCAACAGCATGTGGTCTTGTCGTATTTTTCGTGTATTTTACGAGGTTCTGGTGATGTTTCTGGTTGACTTTTCGGTGTCTGGCGGTGTCGGTCTGGTCGGTGATTCCACTGTTGAGATGAAGATTCTTCTGTGATCTACTCGTACTCGGCTGCCTGTTTGATTAATTCCCCGAGGCTGGTGAAGTCTTGCTTCTTGATGTAGTACTTGTAACTCGCGTTCATGTTTTCGTACACTCTTTCTTCTTTTTCGGTTTTGGTCATTTTTCCGTACCTTCTCATCAGGGTTTGTATGTCGGTCAGGTAATTGACGAAAGATTCACGGTGGTGTTGTTTTCGTGCGATGATCATTTCGAGCAGGTTCTTCTCGTATCCCGCCGGGTAGAAAAAGAGTTTGAAGTCTTCTAGGAAGTCTTCCCACTTTTTCCAGCTGTCTGAGTTGTTCCTGTACCATAACAGCGGTTTACCTCTTAGTACTTTAGGTAGTACCTGGAGTAATTGGTCCTGCGGGACGTCGCCTGATGACGTCAGTTCATCCAAACGCTCGATGAACTCAACCGGGTCGCATGCGGTGTCGAACGATATATTCCATTCCCTCACGATGGATGACAGGTTCAGCTGGCTCGCGGTTCTGGTCTGGTCTTCGGATGTCATCTCGAAGGTCTCCTCTTCTTCTCTGATGTGGTCGGACAGCTGCTTCCTCAGCTTGTCTACGGTTAAATTTACGGTCGGTAGTTTCCTCTCCCTACTTTCCCTTATTAATTCCTCTTTACTAAGGTTATAAATCCAAGAAGTTGGCATTTGATGCTGTATATTTACCTACTATAAAACGGGGCCAGTTTGTAATCGGTTACGGAAATTTAAATAAAAATGACCAACAAAAATTTATCTGCTTTTTACTTTTGAACTGTAATTTTTGTTAAACGGGGTCGGTCGGTCGGTTGTCGGTCTATTTTTAGAATGATTACGGGTAGATAGTTAAGTTGCACGGTTAGTCGGTCGGTCGGTTATTTCTAATGATTTACAAGTTATTACGGGGGGCTAAATAATATTAAATATTGATGAGAATTAGTGGATTTTACGTTGGGCGCCAAATGTAATGTAGCAGCTCGGCAGGAGCTGGTCTGGATCACCGGGGAGCGACCCCTGGGCGAATCGACCTGCCTGGCCTCCCCCGAGAGCAGGGGTTGGGTGCTATATTGTAATGTGATACTTACCCTTATGACTAACGTCCCTAGTGCTTAGGGCTGGTACCTACCTAATAACTCTCAATTAATATGTACCGGGAAGCGGTCTTAGACTAGCTCAGCTTGACGCCGGCCTCTGAAGGAGTGCCTGGTCGCCTGGGGGATCTACAATGACCGTGAAGCGGTCCTAACTATCCTGATCTTGATCCTGAGGCCCCTGGAGGGAAATAACCTCGGTAGGTGTACGGGGTGAGAATTAATAATGCCGATTAATTAGTGTAACACAATTGAGGCGGCACTGGACCCGCTTTATTTACAACCATTTACTTATATATCTAGGGTACTTACAGCTTATGTACTTAATATTAAACACACTACACAAATGCACAAATACTTATCACAGTTATCAATATTTATATTGATCGGGCCCTGAAGGGGCCTACGCGGACGTTTCTATATATCTTAATAAGGGGAAGGAATATAGGGTACAGGAGGTCGGGTGAATACTGGTGGTGCGTGTCGATTTGTTCCAGGATTTGTGGAGTGTACTTGTGTTGATAAGAAAGTGTGGCTGAGGGCCGGTGTGTGTTCAGCGATTGTATAGTTCGGTACACGGCCGCTTTCAACTAGGCGACCCAGGCGTCCGTGTATTCCGGGGAACCTCGATCCGCTAGTAGGCGACCCACAGCGTAGGGAGGACGGTGTTGTGAGCTTAGTATGCGTGAATAGATACTTAGATAGATATAGGTGCGGGGAAGGATCTCGGGAGCGGACTGGTCACTCGTCGGAGCAGGAGGTGACGAATGGTGGTCGGACGGCCGGCTCGCGGTTATTTATAGGCGGGTCGCCCCGCGCCCCTTGTATTCTCCGGAGTCGCCTGTGTGGTGCCCCACCTCGACTCGCGGGCGCTCTTGTGGCTTCGGTATGTGGGTAGGTGCGGTGGATGGTTTTGTAACGGCTCGTTACAATCGCGTACCTAAACGCTAAAACATTTTAATATTCAGTTGAAGTTGCTAACTGTCTGCGATTAACGCCACGCCACGTAACCTTTTGGGACACCCTGTATGTATTATGCTATAAAGAAAAGTAACTTACAGCAAGTGTTACTTTGGCCGAGGCAATTACCGAATACCGGCAGAAATAGTGTAATCAAAATAAAGGCGAGACGGCGGCCATTGGCTTTATCGCCGAAATCACGTCCCTAAGACCTGAGCGATAGATATCAGACCATTTCAGACCACTCGTACGTGCCTCGGTCAACACCGACCTGGGCCACTGACGGTGTTGTCTCGAGGTGGCACGTACACCGACGCGTGTGCAGGCGACTGCGAGGTGTCGTTACACAGCAAGCGGAAATGTACACTAAACACGACAAAGAAGTCAGAGCATCGGTGGTTATTGTTGGAACTCATACAGTTTTGCTAACTACTTGAAACTTTTGAATAGACCCAGAGGTTAATTTAATTCTAGCGTACGTTACGTGGAACACCTCGCCCGCCCCACTGACTCACTATTATTTTATTTTTTTATTTTATTTTATTTTATTTTATTATATTAGGAAAACTTAACTAATTTATTTTGTAGATAACAATGACAGAGTAGCTTATGTTGCACAAGTTTCCACCTCTAGGTAGATTAGTTAGGTAGTATAGGGAGGGTTAACTAAAGCTTAGACTTAATCTAATCGCAAATACACATAACTTTATAACAAAAAGAGGGAGTTAAATTATAAAACAAAAAACAAAGAAATCAAACTAAATTAAACTAACCAGGTTTATGAGAACCAAAGTAGTCAGAAACCAGCTCATTGGAAATAGATGCTATGCTATTAATAAAAATATCCATGTCACTGTGGTCACGCAATATATTATTTAAGAGATTAGGTGTACACGCCAGAAGAAAGAGTTCTGCCTGTAGTTACTTGATACAAGGGGAACATAGAGTAAAGACGGCTGACGAATTTGCTTGGTTGGAGTGAAAAATTTAATTAACGAAAGCAACTCAGGGCTGTCTACTAAGCCGTGAATAATTTTTAAAAAGAAAATGATGTCAGCAATTTTACGGCGGTTGGATAATGGAAGTAGGTGATGACGCTTGCAGCGATCATCATAGCTGGGATCAGCTATACCGGTCCTGTAGGACAAGTATCGTAAAAATCTTTTTTGTATTTTTTCGACCCTGTCAATATATTCATGATACCTAGGATTCCACACTTGTGAGGCATACTCGAGTATGCTTCGAACGTATGCACAGTAAATTATTTTTATAGTTTTGATTTTGGTGATTAAGAACCCCATTGATTTATTAGCCTTCGATATAAGTTGATCAATGTGATGATCAAATAGGAGTTTTTCATCATGAACAACTCCCAGATCTCTGACCTGATTGACCCTTATTAAATCGGTGTTTTTCAGCGAGTAACCAAACTGAAGAGGGCGGATTTTACGAGTAAATGTGATCAGATAGCACTTGGAAACATTAAGATCCAATTTGTTGGCCAAGCAATAACTATCCAATCTACATAGATCAGACTGCAAGTCAGTTTGGTCGTCTGCGCTACAGATCCTCTTTGCAATCTTCATATCATCAGCAAAAAGGAAAAGCTGAGAGTGCTGAAAGCAAGATGTTATGTCATTAATGAAGATTACAAAGAGGAGAGGCCCGAGAAGGGACCCCTGGGGAACTCCTGAGGTTATTTCAGTAAACGGGGATAAGAATCCGTTTACAGCAACAGCTATGTATATACTTATACGAGAGCTCACCTGTATCTACCTGTGGAACAGAAACAATGTTTGTAAAAGAAATAGGTAGGTAAATACATATTTACATAAAGTACAGGAAAATATTATATGTAAAGAGAGGTGTGCCAAAACTCATTAGTATTGAACTATGTATCAAGTTAGCAAGTGCTTCGTCTAGTCGGTCAAACGGAATATCGGATCGGGCCCGCGGTGCAAATAGTTGCCCTTGAATAGTTGATGCGCGCCCTGCGCCGGTGCAAAATGTACACCACACTGCACCATATTTCCCAGTAACATAAGCACCGAAGTAGACGGCTGAGGCGGTTGAACAAACATTATTGTTATAATCTGCAGCTCTTACAAGTTGTGTGACAACAAACAAACACACAGCCGGCGCGCAAACAATAACACCCCGCCCCCGCAGCTTATGTCGCGATGGCGAGTGTAAGAAGCATGGAAGTGATAAAAGTTTCACACAAACAGATACACAGTAGATGTACTCCGCCACGCGAGCCGCCGCTGTCAGGCCAATCTACGCCGTATTGCAGCCCATGAAGGCAGACAGGCGGTAAGCACAGTTCTAACGGCCTGCTAAGTTGCTAAAGTAAGTAAATTATTTCGCAGTAGGATTGAAGATAAAGGGAATATGAGATTTTATAACAAAACTTTGTCTAAGCGAACTCATTTACATAAAGTTATACTCGCGAAGGTGTATAGGCATCATAGGGATTATTGTGTAAAACTGTTTTCTTAGTCTAGGCTTTTTATGTACACAATTACATAAATGTAGCTATGTTCCAAATTAAATAAATAAAAATAATAACTTTGGGAAAGATTAACCACAAAGTTACAATAAGCTTATATCACAAAGTAATTTCAATAGGGGATGAAAAAATAGCTTAAAAGTATTTGTACAATATGCATAAGCCATACAAAAAGTGATACTACGTCAGTAGTACCCATAATACCGTTCATTTCTTAAATATTCCTAAGTGGCGCAGCACATGCATGCATGATGCACGTATAGAGCCGCGCCGCGTCGCGCCGTCGAGGATATTGAGGCTCGTTTAAACAAGCCCGCCAATATCCCGACCCACATCTTATACGCCGAGGCGTGTTTTGAAACTATACAAGGCCAGAACGCAGAGGTTGGGACTGCTCGCGTATATTTTCAAATTAAAATTGTGCCATGATTTACTTGAAAGTATACAAGGCCATTACGCACTAATCGAGTATATTTTCAAGTAAGTTGGGCCAAAATTATGGCTTGAAAATATACTGCAGCAGTTACCACTGCGTACTAATCGTGTATATTTTCAAGTGCCAAGCGGCAATGCGAGCACTTGAAACTATACGTGATTAGTTACCAGGTAGTTATTTTTAATTGTTGCTTTCTCTTTCTTTCATGTGAAATAGTAATAAGTTTATTACTTTCTAAACATTGCATCATCATTCCGCACTTGGCATTGTTTTCGTATCGTGTTTTTTGTTTACATCGTACAGTTAAAAAGTGAATTGATTTAAATTAAAGTGTATAACTGTTGTAAATAGTAAAAATGATCTCAGAAGATGGTGTAGAACAATTCATAAAAGACAATTACGGTGAATTCAAAACATAATGAAAAATATGTCTGTAATAGGTCTATAGCAGCTATACTCAAACTGCGGCCCGCGGGCCGCATGTGGCCCGCCGGGCCTTTATCAGTGGCCCGCGCGCCATGAGAGATAATATCATACATTCTGTGTAAAAAGTATCGGGATTATATCCATAAAACAAAAAATGATTGTTATTCATCCAAATTTACTTTATCACCTTGAAATTTTGCTCCTTCAGAAACGGTACACATACTCCAACGAATTATCCAATCATCACAACATTTTTTTAAACGCTGTTTTCAGAGTTGTGTTTAATACTCACGGCGATTTTTCTTTATTGTCTTCTATCTATTGAAAACAGTGCCTCAAAGTGGTAATTCGAGTTTTGGAAAAAAAAGAAGCTAGAGCCGTGAGCTGCAGCTATATCTGGTTAATATGGTGGATGCTCGATGGTATTTGTTGAGTGTTTGCTCAAAAATTCATTCACAATGATGATCCTTGTGCGAAAGGCGCGATATCGAGGTGCAAAATCTTTTCTCAATTTTTTTTCACACATCTTTGTCGAATTTGCTGTATTAAATTGTATATAACCCACAAATAATATTATTTTCCTACCATTTGACTTTCTGGCAAGAATTCCGAGTGCACAACACCACGATAGTCAAAGAAAACAGTAAACATGACTTTAACTAACAATCGATAGATGACAAAAAGGAAAATTCGCCGCGAGTACTAAACACAACTCTGGAAACAGCGTTTAAAAAAATGTTGCAGTACAACTATGAAGTCCTAAAAACGAAAGTGGATTATAAGTAATTGTTGTTAATCCATTATATTTATTTAAGGCCAAATCCGTTAAAAAGCCATTATCAATCGGTAGTTTATTTTTAAAATGTATGTAAATGTAAACAAATAACTGAAAATGATAAAAAGTCTTAGCAAAATCGCACTCTTTAATGTCAGCACTTTTTAGTTGCACTGTATGTGTATTTTTTCTGAAGGAGCATACTTTGAAGATGATAAAATAAATTTGCATGAATAACATTATTTTTTTATTTTATTGATCTATTTCCAATTCTTTTTTCACTGAGTAGTATATGCAAGTGTTTTTTTATATTATTATTCGATAGTTTACATCGCTTTATAATAGTTAAAAAAAAATTGCCTGCGGCCCGCGACCCCTTGACTTAAACGTGTTTGTGGCCCTTATATAAAAAAGGTTGAGTACCAATGGTCTATAGGGTAATACCTATTACACTCACGAGCAATGAAACCAAGTAGCAAAAAGTCACACCAAATGACCCCAATTTTTTTAAACATTTAATTTAGAATTAGATAAAAATTTACGTTTTTAGTTGGTTATAATATTTTGATGCGTTGTTAAATGTACTTTAATATTGCCGGCGGCTTCTTTAAACTAGTCTTTTCCGTTCAGGAGCTATCGTCACTGGAACTTTTTCATTGCTCGTGAGTGTAGTAGGTATTACTCTTAATTCATATAAATAATAAGATATTAGTATTCTTACTTGCAGGTATGATTGCTATAAATATCATTTTATCAATCAAAATTAGAGCTTGTTCATCTTTATTTATTAACATTCTATAGGTATGACAGGCAGAACAAGTAAATTGTAGTCATGTGCCACATGTACCTAAATAAATCAGAATCAGCAGATATAAATTATATGCGACAAGTACGCCAATCAAGCAATGTGCGTAATAGCAATGTATATTTTCAAGAACGATTCAGTAAATCCCAACTTGAAAGTATACGCGATTAGTACGCACAAATCGTGTATATTTTCAAGTAAAAAAATATTTTTTTTCACTTGAAACTATACAGTGCTAGTACACTATGGGTGCGTTCTGGCCTTGTATAGTTTCAAAACACGCTACGCCGAGAGCCATCCTCCTGCCTGCCTCCGCTATTTATGTGCTCCGCTATCGATGGAGTCGACAACCTCCACTCGGGATTACGTGAAATATAGAGGGCTCGCGGCGGCGGCAGGATTTAGGACCGAGGTAGTTTAGACGCCGAGTCTCTTCAAATAAAGATACCCTGAAGGGCCGGTCCGGGGCGCCGCCGGCGCGTCCGGGCGCGCGTCGCCGGAGACAGGCAGTGCACGAGGTGCTTCCGTGTTCATTATTCAGGACTCGGGAGGCGCGCGTGAGTCAATACAACCGCCGCCCACACACACACGCACAGACACACACACACACACAGACAGACAGCTGCACCTCGCTGCGAGTGCTGTTTGTAAGTGCTCGCGAAGTTGGTGTGATTTCAAAAGGTTCAATAGAATCTTGTTGTTTCGGTGCGCGGGAACCCAGCATAGTTCCGCTATATCTTACCGATGCCAGTACATTTTTTGTTACAGAAATACAATAATTGTAAAATAATTATTAAATAATGAAATATAATATCAGCAGCTGAGGGCGGTAGCAGCTGAGTAAGAACTACGATAAATCTTTATTGTGAAATGTTTCGTTATAATTTATATGCATGATAGGTAAGTAATGTTAGTATTAGGATATTGCAGTATGGTTACTAACATACGATGGATGTAAATCTAATATAAAATGCAGAGCACCGCAGTGTGGCTCGAGCGGGGAACTACATGGAAGCTCTGCTCATTTCTTTGAATGCACAGAGCCTGATTGTACAAAGTAAAGATGCTTTCCTAGTAGAAGTACAAGTACTAATTAGCGCAGCAGCTTCAATTAGTCTGCAAACGGACGGATAAACTTGTTGAGTTTTTCTTAATGAGTTAGTGATTGCTGCGAGTTGTCCGGCCTCTCGGCACGCCATGTTGCAGCTCGCGCCTCCTGCAGGCTGGGGTACGGGGGCTCGCGGGGGCACGCGGGGGCACGGGGTCACGCGGGGCACGGGGGCACGAGGCGCACGCGCCTCCGACGGATATTAAATGCGGGGTTCCTCGCGGCAAGCTCCTCGATCTTCACACAGAACTCACACGAGCATGTGTTATACTAAATCACGAGACATGTTTGTGGCATTTGCAGCTTGTCTAATGAACGCGACTGAGAGTTGTCTCAATTGAGTAAGCGTGGCGGCGGCGGCGGCGGCGGAGCGGCAGCGGCGCGCGTCTTCCGCCTTCCCCTGCATGCATGGATTTCATCACAATATACACGTATAAGTTTAGAGATAGCTTCCATTTCACGAGCTTTACACAGCCACATGTACCTTTGTAAACTCTCGTACCATTTTTCAGTTACTAAATATCCTACACTGCGTTTGCTTGTTAGCTTCACTGCAAAAAGATTTATCACTAGTTATCGGGTCTGCCACAGATGTGATTAGCGAACTCGCCGTACGTCAAATAGTAGTCATTGCCTCCGTATATTATCACTAAAATAAATTCTAAAACAAGGAGTACAAAGCTGTGAGTTACGTCGAAGTGTTCACCGTACTTAGCGTTAGCAGTGCACTTGTTATCTCACTATATGTGATCACCAAACTGGAGAAAACTAAGAAACAATAAATTGATCAAAGTGCAGTTCTGTGAAGTGACGGTGAATCGCAAAAAACTACATTCGTAATATTCTCAACGTACCCTATCTTCACTTTTTAAACTGTCTCACCAACATATTGAATATTTCACAACTGTTGGCATCTGAGATTTAGCTGAGTTCGTCGAGCAGCCTATTACCCTGCCAGAGAGACTCGGGATCAAATCCACGACCACACATTATATTCTTTTTTTATTTTTATTTATTTTTGAACTGTCGCCAGTTGGATCGTAAGCCGTCGCTCCTACGTTAATAATGTCGATCGTGCGACGCACACCGCCTTCTACCCCGGTCGATGACGGACCGCATCGAGTTAACTCGGAGCCAGATCTATATAACAAATCTACCGACCACATTAATGTATTGCCGCGGAAGAAGCGTATTCATGAAGATACTTCTCCGAATAAAGATTTTGACACTTTTAGACGAGAACTAAGGGCAGATATGATGAGCATGTTACGTAACTGGCAAGACGACCAGAAAGAACTTTTAAACACCATGATGGTGAGTCAAAACGCAATATTTCAAAAACTTGAGTCTGACGTCGCTGAGGTGAAAACCCAAAATAAAGAGATACATTCAACAAACCAAGAAATCGAAAAATCTATAAATTTTATTAATAAAGAATTTGAAGACATGAAAAAAAAGTGGAAAACCTTGAAAAAGAGAGGTCTGAACTAAATCAGTACACAAAAAATCTTGAAACGAAACTGAAAGATCTACAGCTGAGCTCGCGAAACTCTAGCATTGAAGTGAGGAACATACCAATTAAAGATAAAGAAGCACACTCAGACCTCGTATCTGTTATCTCCAACATTGGCCGTACCATTGGCTGTAACATTGATACTTCAGAAATAAGAGACATTCGCCGTCTGCCTGGTAAGCCCGGAACTACCAAGCCCATCGTGGCAGAATTTGTTCATTTACATACGAAGCAAAGCTTCATCGCAGCATCAAAAGGATTTAATAAAAAATTACCCGTGCCTGATAAATTGAATACCGAAACGATTGGGCTCCCAGGCAACCGTCAACCAGTATATGTGGCTGAATACCTATCTGCGAGCTCTAAGAGACTTCTGTATTTAGCACGGGAATTCGCCAAAGAAAACGATTATGCCTACTGCTGGTCTTCAAGCGGAAACATATTTTTACGCAAGAATAATGAAGGGAATCAAATTATAATACGCTCTGAAGGATGTCTGCGAGAACTCCGTAATCAAAAATGACTAAATTTCTTTATCCATTGTCAAACTTTTTCATGTATAGAATCTAATGTATTACATAATATAACTCTGCGCTGTAATGTATCTGTCTACTCATCACTTTTATACACTTATACACCACTCATCCACACTTCAAACCACCAACAAAAACACAACAAATACAACACAAATATATGTACAACACAACCTACACCCCAATCATCCAATAGAAACATAAAAATACATTTAAAAGAAACGTACCTAAACATTGATAACAATATAAATACTTTGGGCTATGGCACGCAGGTCTTGATTTTTATTATAAAAATGATCGTAATTGGCGCCTTATGAATACGCATGTAACCACCCGTTACCAATGGCTAATTTAATTAATCTTACACCTGAATTAGATAACTTAAGTATATCTAGGGCTTTTGCGGTCAATAAAGATGAGTGCCATAAATTTTTAAATACCTCTACATGTAGTTCGCTTTCTATTATACATATGAATGTAAGAAGCATATCGAAAAATTTTGAACAATTTAGAATACTTTTATATTCTTTAAGAGTTTGTTTCGATGTAATTATATTAACTGAATGCTGGTTAACTAAGGCAGTGACACTACCGGTCATTGAAGGCTACAAGAGTTTCCTCACCACAAGAAACAGTAATCAAAATGCAGGTATTGTAATGTATATTAAAAATAATCTTAAAAACTATACTATTCACGAACCGCTTGTTGAAGAGTGCGACAGCTTGATATGTAAACTTGACTCTCATACTGCCATAGTGGCTGCATATAGATCTCCGTCGTATAGACATATTAACAAATTCTTAGATTGCTTAGACAGTATCCTACCTAATCTAGCCTCGTTTAAAAATCTAATCTTGATTGGACACATTAATCTGGATATCAAGACAGGTTTTCAGGACCAGCGGTCAAACGACTATCTTAATCTGACTTCTTTTTATGGTCTCATGCCTGCACACCGTATCCCCACTAGAGATGAAAACTGCCTGGATCATGTTCTACTTAAAACCTCTTATCCTGCCACTACACTTGTTCTCGAAGCAACTATAACAGATCATTCTCCCGTAATACTCAAATTAGATCTACAGCATATTAAACGACACAAAAACAATTTCATAACGCGTACTAATAATTCTGCTATTGTAAATGACATAAACCAATTAGACTTCTCCACCTTACTCGTAGCGACCGATGTCAATCAGGTAACTGATACATTTATTAATATGTTAAAATCCATTATCTCGACACATACGATAACTGTTCAAATACCATGTCGGCAAAGAATTATAAAGCCGTGGATAACTATAGGTTTATTAAGATGTATTCAAAACCGTGATAATATGCATAAAAAAACTAAAAAACAGCCAGACAATGTAATACTTAAAATAACCTACAAACGATACCGCAACTTCTGCAATATTCTACTTCGGAAACTTAAATGCGATTATGAGAGAACAGAGTTTGTAAAGGCCCGTAACAATCCTAAAAAAACATGGGAAGTAATTAAAAAAGTTACAGATTCGACCGGATCAAAATCACCCCCTATAGAGCTACTAAATATCTGTCCCAGTGCTAGCCTGTCTGTCAACGCAGTCAATACGTATTTTGCAAATATAGGTAAAGATTTAGCAAACAAAATAATTACCAATACGAGTACAACTGTAGAACCAGCTCCCATGAGTTACTGCTCTGTCTTTCCTCCTAACTCCCTTAGCCTCCTTGAAGTAAGTGAAGAGGAAATACGAACTATAATACTCGACCTTAGAAGCGATGCTTGCGCTGGGTGGGACGGAATATCCCCTAAATTGTTTCAGTTATCCGTAAATACACTAACACCTATTATAACCCATATCTGCAATCTTGCAATAAGGACGGGTAAATTTCCCAAAGCACTTAAAAAAGCCATGGTACACCCCATTCACAAAGGTGGAGACAGAGACGTTGTTAATAATTACCGGCCAATTTCGATTCTGCCATCACTCTCAAAAATTCTGGAAAGAGTGATAAATAATTCCTTAGTTAGTTTTCTTGAAGCAAATAATATCTTATCCAAGAATCAGTATGGTTTCCGAAACGGTCTCTCTACCGAAGATGCTGTTATGTCGCTAACAGACTTTATAGTTAAGAAAGTAGATGACCGTTTTAAGTGCCTTGGCATATTTTTGGACCTGTCCAAAGCATTTGACACCGTCTCTGTCCCACTTCTAATCAAGAAGCTTGAAAAATCTGGAGTCCGAGGTATTGTGTTAGATCTCTTGGTCGACTATCTTTCTGACAGGACACAATTTGTCAAAATTAACTCTCACAGTAGCGAGCTTCTCCAGTTGAACTATGGGGTACCACAGGGTAGCATTTTGGGACCAACCCTCATCCTCTTGTACGTAAATGAGATCTGCAATTTGCATATTTCATATGCGGATGACACGGCGATTATAGCCTATGTTCCATTGCGTTGAATAAATGTTCCTGCTTTGCTTTGAGTAGAGTAAGTTCAATAAAATATCTAGGAATCCTTTTAGATAATTGCCTTAATTGGTATAAACATCTTGATTATCTGACATCTAGAACCAGGAAGCTGATTTTTATTTTTTAAAAAATCCGAAACTCCGCAGACTATGAAACTTTAAGAATAGTCTACACAGCGCTCTGTGAATCTATTTTAACGTATTGTATCCCGGCCTGGGGAGGTTCATGTAAGACAACCTTTATTAATTTAGAACGATCACAGAGAGCAGTGCTTAAAGTAATGTTCCGAAAGCCTTACAGGTATCCCACAAAACTTTTATATAGTGAACTTTCTTTCCTAACCGTAAGAAAACTATATTTATTACGATCTACACTTCGCAGACATACTTCAATTCCTGCTCAAGTTGATACGATTTCCCGTAGAAGACCAAAACCTCTCTTTCCTGACATAGCTACGCGTACTAGATTTGCTGAAAGACAATTTTATTGCCAAAGTGCCAAGATCTATAATTTTATAAACAATTCCCTAAACCTCATATCCTGTACTTTGCATGAATGTAAAAATAAAATTAAATCATGGCTCCTTCCTATGAACTATGATGAGATTGAATCCATACTTTCTTAAAGTATAATTTCTTGTACATATATATTACAATTTCCCCAACCCGCAGACACATCCACATTCACATACACACACCCACACACACACACACATACACACACACACACACACACACACACACACACACACACACTTAGTTATATATTACTTGTACCCTACAGCTATTGTTCCTACTCTTAATTATTTCTTAACCTTGTTTGTCATAACTTACTTGCATAACTTTTGATATACTTTTAGGTTGTATCTTTGTTAGCACGGTGAGTGACCGCTGATCCTCATCGTACAGGTTTTTACCTAGTCTGGGAATCAGGGGACACGATTTAAGCATATTCTGTACAGCCTATACTTATTTTATGTGCCTTTGTAAGATTGTTCCTTTTCTTATGTTTTTGGCTTTGAAATAAATAAATTTATTTATTTATTTATTTATTTAACTGCCCACGAGGGCTACTCTAGCGAACTAAAATAGCGAACGAGGGCTTTCATACAAACATAATAATACATACAGTGAGCAGCTCTCGGAAACTTCGTTTTTCGTAAGGAAGAGTGAACCCGCATTGCCCACTTCACTTCTTACAAACGCAAGCCATGTCGCTTGCGTTAGTTCTCGTCTATCGGATGACTTCACCGAGGGGAGGGGGGGCTGCAGACTGCGGCCGCGGCCTTCTTTGTTACAACAACAAAATCATTCTATGATTACTTTAATATGTCATGAAAAAATTAAGGCAGGCAATTTTGGACGAGAATAACCTTCCGGCATTCTCATAATGGGATGATTATCTGTGAGCAATGCCTGCTGTCCGACTTCAAACGATTTGTGAATCTCAGTCGATCCCATCTTCAGTCGAGGACAAAACAATGTTGCCTATTTTCTCACTATACAAGTATACATACCTCTCTACTAATTAAATCTCATGGAAATGTATAATTGTATATAGGACAGAAGAAGTGTAAGACCCAGCATACTGTAAGTAGATATACATACAATAGCACCATGATTTTCGGTAAATGGAATTCTTTAGAAATAGGTTATTTAGCTACATATTATACCTACCTATATTTAACGAAATAGAAGATTTTGTTAGTACTGAGTGTACGGGACTAATGGGATAAACAGATAGTTCGGAATGTTATAAATTAAATTAGACATTAAATCTGTACTACCGCAGAATTGTAGGAAATTGGAAAGTTATTACCATTGCAACGATAGCGGGCGGGCGCGGGGCGGGCGCGGGGTGGGCGGGGGGCGGGGGCGGCGGAAGGAAATGGAATTCTTTTGTGCAGAATTCGAAATTGGTTGGTGCAGACCGCCGCGCCGCCGCGCGGTGCGGGATCGAAAGAAAACACCAGCTTATACCAGGTCGCGCGATTGGAAATAAGTATTTAATTGCAATTATCTTCTCCTGCGCCCGCGACCAGGTACTTGCGCGATGCCAGCTAAGGATATAATGCTCGCTCGCCTGCCCTCGACAATTAAAGTCGTTAGCATAAATAAAGTCATAGATTGGCAAACAATATCTTTAAAAATATAATGGATGGATAGCGCATATTTAGCAAGTTTTAGAGACTTTGTATTCACGCACTAGCCACACCGCAGAGATGCGAGTAGGTACACTAATAAAGTAGCACTGTGTGAAGCATCAATAAGATTTCGGACCCATTAGCTAATTGTGTCTGATTACATGAATGGGGCGCCTGTACTCGGCTGGTTGGGACAACTTCCATTGAAACAGCGTGTAACTACAACTTAGTATGTATTGTATTCATTCATGTACAAACAGGGAATGAAGTAAAATGGTAACATGTAGGCTCGTATTGAAATGTAGAGGTGCAGTTGAGATTTCATGATTTTAGTTAAGTACTTAATCTAAATATAGTTTGCCAGGTAGCTATTTATCAACATTAATATCATATAAACTGAATGATTGGGTAGAATCCTCGTATATTTATATCAGTAATGTGATCGAAATAACCACAACTACTATTTACAACGATTGCATACAATTTACTGTAATTAAAATAAAACTTTTCACATTTTATGAATATATTTAGTATTGTTTAATGTTATTATGCCATCCACTATTATGTTTCATTATTTGATTCGAGATTATAAAGCAAATAAAATTCGCGCTATGATTTTTTTATTACTTCTAAAACTTAAAGACAAAACACGAAATTTAAACTCAGTTGTCGGAACTATCAGCAACTCGTACAACTATGAACCACCGCCACTTGACGCCGACGATCGGGGATGTCCCGGCTTCCATTGTCTCTGCGTCGTTACTAAGAGCTCCAGATGCCAGAGATCCAGTTACTAACGCAAGTTTTGCTCAGGTACTAGCCAGATGATTATAATGTAAATTAACTTGAAACTATTTCTAAATGATACCTGACACAAACGTCTACAAACTTACAGAAAATAACGAAGTAGTTATCTCAGATTGCTGGTATTCATTTTCAAAACGAACATCCGTGCAGGTACAACAAGTGCAGGTTCACATGACACAGACACCAGCACACCCGGACACGCACGATGCATCACCGAGTCACCGACAGGCGTCACTCGTCAGTCGGCTCAGTAAACGTCGCTAATGGGTTTCCGATATTAATATAATTAGAGGTGGCGAGAACGATGACGTCACGCGTGATGGATCCCCGCGACACGACGTGTCCCCTGCCCTGCCACCCTCCCAAAAACAAGTCAACGTGATCAAAGTAAATAAAATTCATTTTATCACTTACCATACCACCATGAATATGTACATAATATACATATACTTCCTAACACGACATCACTGTATACAATGAAAAAAGGTTTCATACAAATGAGCACGTACAATACAGAAGCCATGTCCCCTTGGAGAATACTATAAAATACAAACTCTCAACAAATTCTGTAACATTTCAATATGAATGAACTCACAAAAGTCGCTGCCACTAATGAGGGGAGCGACCCATCCGCTCACACACACACACACACACACGCGCATGAAGCGACACTATGTGTGTGTGTGTGTCTGTGTGTGTCACTAATTAGCGCGAGTCGGTCGCTCTCAGCGGAGACATCTTCAAGACTTGTCTCATGTTGCGGTGAAACTGAGATGCGCGACACTCCGCGCAAACTTCAAACTTACTTCAACTTATTTACATTTGACCCTATTTGTTCTACTTTAAACATAATAATATATAAAGAAAAATATATAATTATATCCCTGGGTGCTACATGCGCCGCAAAGTTATGACGAGCAAAAGTTGGTATGGAGCCAAAGTTGAGCTGCGTTTATTTCAGTCATTTCAGGGTTGGTCCCGTAACGATAACGACCGTTCACCAGGAGAGCATGTGGTAAAAATTTCATCGATTGTCATAATCATCAAAATCACCCTGTATATTGTTAGTTTATGCAATATAAATAAAATAAGTAACTAGATATTATTATTAGAAGTAGCAGTGCACCGTTACACCATGGCACTCTCGTAGTTCCTGTGCTACGCCTTGGCTACGCCGCTACGCCGTAGCATACAAAATTGTGAGGCAGCTACGCAATAGATCGAAAATACTCGTAACATAGTTTTGTAGAGCTTTTGTGTTTATTAAGTATAACTAAAAATACTTTAAAATCTTGTATAAATCAAGGACTATTCCAATTGCACTATGTATTTGACAGCGGCCGCGTTCTAGCTATAATTTTGAACTTACAAAGGTTCGTAAATCCCATATTATTCATAATAAAACTAATGGTAAATCCATGGGTTGTATATTTTTAAGTTATTGACTTCCTCGTGGTTGTCTTAACAAGCATAGGCTTGAAAATATCTTGAATGTGTACGCTTCTGGTCCTGTCACCAACTACACTCCTCTAAGAGTATGTAAAGAAAAATATGAAGTCTGGCGTAACCATACAAGCGTAGCGTGTAAACGGTGGTACGAGGCAGGGAGTAAACAGTAAAATGTAGAATATCTTGCGAAACACTCCCAAACGCAAATTCAAAACTTTTTTTTCTCCTAATCTTACAATTTTATTTCTCTTTTGCAGTAAATGTGAGATATAAAAAGCTTATCAGAAGTTCAACCTCTCGGTGCCTCCGCGATCTACAAAACATAATAATAATATGTTTATTGGAGGTAGTAAAGTGAAGTCACAAATGATATCAATGGAAGGCCATCGAGGCCCGGCGCTTCTCAGGAGCGGCCTATGTCCAGATAGTTGACTACGGGCTGATGGCGATGATGAGATTGTTAATAGAATAAAAGATATTAAAGAAATAAATACTCTAGAGTCACAGCTCACACGGAACAATCTTCTCAGGCGAGGAGAATTTCTCACAACTCTATTGGTGTATTTCGCATAAAATTTCAAAGAAGCATACGGGTGTAAGGTTTAATATAAAATGCCATACATCACTAAATATGTAGTTACTCGGCCAGCACATAAAGTCACACTGCATAGTTTATGTCGACATAAATGTGAATAATCGGCCCTTCACGCGCCCGCTCGGAGACAGTTTAGGAAATTGAAACAGCGACGGAGTGTAATGTAGCGACTAGCGACTACAGCGCGCACTTCACCATTACACGGATATATGCTCGTCTCAGAGATGCGGCGCGGCGGCGGCGAGGCAGCACCCACTAGCGGCCTAGTCTATTCAATCCATGTACTTCACGCATAGTGAAAATACGCCAATCCATGAGTGTACTATCGTGCATGTAGAATGTCGCTAACTATAGGTTGCTGTTGCCTCCGTCTAATGCACGCCATGATGTCTATACGAGTAGTCACACAAGCGTGCAGCGTGCAGCTGACAGCGGCCGCCGTGACGGCCGGTGGTGTCAAATCTTTGTCCTTGGTGTTACGACTAGACTCATACCTAAAATAAATAAATAACAGGAAAATACACAACTTATCATCAACATCTTTGTCCTCTATTCGGTAGCTTCCATTATCATTATATTTAGAGGTTCTCACTCTTATTCATATATTATATAATTTTCCTTGTCAGACTATGTAGCTATAGGTACATACATAATGTTATATAGTGTATCCGTATTATCTATTAGCACAATGTGTAACTATCTCCTTTAGAAAGCAACTATACATTTCCTTGACGTTTCTAGTTATTTCCAAACAAGATATCTCGAGACCGAAGCAGGAAATAAATCAAAGTGGTAGGCGGAGTCGGGGGCGAGCGGAGCGGGGGGGGGGCAACTTATCTGCTTTTAAAATCAATTTATTTCATTTGAGCGCCCCGAGCCCCCTCCCCGCTGGCACTACACTAACTAGTGTCCGTGTGCCGCCGCCGCCGCCGCCGCCGCGGCACACACTTATCTGCGATCAACTCATTTATTGTGCAGCAACAGCAACATCAACTGTTTAAGGTGAGGCCTCGCTTTAACGTTCATTGTTTACCATGTATCTTGTAAACACCGCGCCGCGCCACTCGCTCAAACTCAGATAATATCTGGTTTAAGTATGTTTCACGAATAAATTTATAGCATTCCTGAAAATTTAGATAGGTACCTACTTAATTAAAATTCGATTAAAACAGTCCAATAAAAAAATAAGACGAAATTAGCTGCGTCTTCTGGAAAATATGTTTTAATGAAATTTTATCTACTTATCAAAATTTTCCAAAAGATATTTTACTGGATACGACTCATTATATGAGTTGATAGACAAAAATCTATAGAATTTCATTAGGTATGGGGTATGGGATATCTCTGAAACCGTAAAACTCAAAATGTGTCGATAACGTCATAAGAATCATCTTAGCTGATACGAGGTAAGTTCTGCTGCTGAAAACAAATTTTAATAAAATTATATTTTCCTTTTGAAACGGAAACGATGTATTTGTCGAGTTGCTAGTACAATATTTATTTAGAATTTGCACGAGCACAAAGCGGATGATGGCGCCTCGCTGCCTGTTCCGAGAGACTAATAGACAGATTTGTATTCTAGACTTTATTCGTCAGCTCAAACTGCAGCGCGAGCCGGATAAATCATTGCTGTTGATGGAGCCGGGAGCGAGCGGGGGCGGCGGCGGGGCGGGGCGGGGGCGTCCACTCGGGGTAGCCGTGGCCGCTGCAGCCGCTACATGCAATAATAATAACTCACATTTGCATCTCCACTCCGCAGCGCTGCTCATATTCTAACATTTCGTAAAGAGGTTTTCTTATACTCCGCAGCATTAATGATGCTTTGTAAATAGTGGGTCCGAGGCTTGTTCAGAGCAGAGGTCGAGACAGTGGAGCAGAGAGAATGTGACGGGAGCCGAGCTGACGCGACCTTTGTCTCCGAGCCCTTTGTACCCCGGCGGCGGCGGCGGCGGCGGCCGCGGGGACAAAGAGACACTTGTACTGGAGCACCCGAACCCGACCCGCGCTGATACATGCCAAGTATCAAATTTAATCTATTATGCTCAAAATAGGACACAAAACTACAGCGAGCGCAACGACGTGTATGTGCGTATGTAAATTTCAAATTGAACAGAAACTGCGGCAAAACAACAAATACGCTAACGAGAGTTTCCGGGAACAAATCGATTCGCTAAATACAATACACCTCCGTGAACGTGTCGGGACGCGCGTAGTCGGACACTTGTTCCCGAAATAAATTATTCACATTAAGCATTAGGCGGGTATCTGATAGGGGAGGGCTAGGGAGGGGAGGGGAGGGGATAGATTAGGATTTAGGACCCTCGACAGATATCCGTCTTTCACTATCTGACAACACGATGGATGTCGCGCGGCGCGGTCTCGCGAGTAGATGTTCCAGCGCCGCGCCGCCGCCGGGGGGGGGCCTACTGGAGACAAGGGCATTAGTGTTCTGAAACAATCGTAGATTACGTTATCCTTCCTTTAACTTTGTAATTTTATTCCCTTGTCAAATACAAGGTGATTCAGGAGGCGTGAGTAGGTTCAACTCTATCGATTTAACTTATTTTATAATCTACTGCGTACTGGTTTTATTGGTGTGATTAGCGTAGTTATTTCAATGTAAAGGAACTAAGTTTTAATTTAAGCATAATTTGTTGGGCTAGTTTGGCCACTCTGCAATAGGTAATGCTACTGTCCAGAACCCAGAACCTAATATTTACTGCACCTATGTTTTGTGTGTCTCCCTCCCGAATAATGTCTTAGTCACAGTCGTAGTGAAATTCAATATCAAATCGGTTATTATGAAAATAATCAAAATAAAGATACTTATCACTTATTTTATATATCAAATGCTACCATAAGTAAAAATAAATATGAGACAAATATTATACCAATTGTATATTGAGATGAGTGTGGTGTTCAACAAGTCCCCGGGCGGCGGTGGCGGCGGCGGCGCGGCGCGGAGACACTATTCACTTGACGCCCGCTATTTCCTCCTTTGTGTCCTATCCTCTTTCTCCGTCTCCGTCTAACACACACGCGTCTCCCTCCCTCATGAGATGTGCCCGCTCCCGTGTTAGCACAACACATAAATTGAATAGATGTCTCGAGTTACTTTTGCTTTGAAAGGAAATGATAGTCACAGGATCTCGGCTTGTAGCCGTCGTCTGCAACACTGCACCGGCGGCACAGCGCGGACGGCGGCGGCGGTGGCGGCGAGATAGCGCGCGATTAGATTCTTTCTTTCAATATCTGACGCTGACATGTTTTATATTGAACTTTATTATGCATTCAAACAAATAATGTTGTTTAAACTGGAGCATCTAAACTGAGCAGTGAGCAATTATGTATATTGATCTAACTAAACTTATCAACTGGAACTGGAAAAATGTGCCATGCGTGCAATAAAAATGGTTATTATTATTAAGTATCGCCCGAATTATGATAAATTCATGTTGAAGCTTCGGAAACGGGTTGATTCAGTCACCCTGAACTATCTACGGCTCCGTGACACGTGGAAGCGGCGCTGAGTCCTGTCCATGATGTGCAGACGAGGGTCGCCCGGGCCCCGAGCCGGGCGGTGCGGGGCAGCGGGGGGCGCGGGGGGCGCACTGCCCGCGGCCGCTCCTGCCGCTGACAGGTATTGTCTGCCGGAGGGCGCTACACTACACGTAATCACAGATTCGGAGAATAAGGTCCACCAAGGACCATAATAGTTGCTTATTTAGGGCGTCAACGTATACTAGTAAATATCAAAATAGTTTAGCAGAATTACAGTTTGAGTAATGTAATACATAAGAAAGAAATTACTGAAAGTAACTAGGAAATAACAAAAACCACGATAAAATAAAACTCGCCGCGCCGACAGTCGGTTGATATGCCGAAAATTTATTTCTTTTCGTGTCAGCGTCAATTTGTGTCGCCAAAATATCCTTGAAATTCTGAAGCTTTTCAGCCAGTCACGATCAAAATCACATTTTTCACGAACATCGAAGTGATTAATAGAGGCGACGCCGGCGGCGGCGGCGGTGCTGGAGGAGATATTAAAATGTAGCTGGTTATCGCGCCTGTCTGCGGCTCCATACACCGCGGTGTGTAGTAGGTCTATGCACCGTGGCGACGCGACGCTGCTCAATATTCTCTACAATCACCTGTCACACTGCGCCACCTACAGTTCTTGAAACGCTCGGGTTTTGAAAGTCCCCGTTTATACTATGCCAAATATATTAGTTGCGACAAGCTAGACGTGACTGTGGGTGCTGTCGCCACAGAGCGACGCAGACTCGACTCTCACATGGATCCGCTTTACACACAAAGCTCCTTAAAGACGATGCACAGTGTAGTGGCATTAGTGTCTCGTGTGTACATGCTCCGTGCGCTGACATGTTAATCCTCGCGTCGCCGCGTCACGGGGCAGACGGGGCGCCCGCGCGAGTGACGTCATCACGTCGCACCTGTCGCGGCTCATGTCAGCTTCACAATGTACGCCATTGTAAGCAATAACATAATATTGAAGAGAAATGTACACTTGGAATAACATAAGTTATTTGATCCATCTGGAGCATTTTTACCGGTGCACGGTGTTTCCATGTTAAAAAGTATAGAAAAAACACATATGCACACATATTTTAGGCGTATTATACATATAGTTACATAATACATCACGACCCATCACGTCCCCACTGCTGGGGCACGGGTCTCCTTCCAGTGAAGGAAGGGTTTTAGGCCTAGTCCACCACACTGGCCTAGTGCGGGTTGGTGAACCCCAACACAAGCAAGCTTGTGCTGAGAGAGTTGTCGGGTAAGTGGGCAACCCGACTATCAGATGTTTTCAAGCTGCCCGAAGGCCTCTGACGGAAGCGTCCAGAAAAGAACCACTTGAAATCGGTCACCCATCCAATGGCTGACCGTGGCAGTTGTTGCTTAACCTTAGTGATCAGTATACTTACGAAACAAAAAATATTGATATAGTGCAACTATGTGGAACCACTCGAGTTCTCAACAAAATGAGTCAGTTTTTAAAAAATTTAAAGTTGGTGTTAACGTTCTTTAAAGTTTACGAATCCATTACTTAATCGCAACTGTAGCATTTGCGAATGCCGCTGCACAACTAGGAGCGCGGTTTAATTGGTTTATTTAAAACAGAGGCTGCAGCTTGACGCGGCCGATTTAACAAACGCTTTTTTGCTCTAAACTATCGAGCAGGCTGATTGGATCGACACTATACACCGGCGTGCACGCTGTGTGTGTGTGTGAGTGAGAGAGGCAATTCCACGGGTCATTAAGCAGCTGGAGGCGATACTTTATTCACCTCGGAGCCGGAGACTGACGCCTGTGCCCCGCGTGAACCCTGCACCCCGCGTGTACCCCGCTTGCCCTGCTGTACCCCGGGCCGAGCGCGGGACAATACTGGATGACAGCGGGCAATGAAGCGTGTGATATCACATACCACGTGGTATATAACTAACGTGACCATACGTCCCGCTTTGGGCGGGACAGTCCCGCTTTCAAGCTGTCCGTCCCGCTGTCCCCCGCGAGGGCAAAAATGTCCCGCTTTCTTAAACAGACCAAACGATAATTTAAATTACCTACATTTTGTAACTTCATCCCATAATTCCTTTCTTTCTTTTAATCACTTGAGACAACTATTTATCTTCTTATAACTTACTCAAATAGACTATAGGGAGAGTAATATGAGTCCGAGTTCCACCGAGACTCCGCGATTAACTTCGTTCAGTGACGATCATTGACTCCCTCTTGCTCTATCGTGTATATAAATTTATTTCGCTCTTCTAACAAAGAAGAAATGCATGGGAGTACATGTTTTCCAAAAAGTAATCTGTATTAACTTTTATGAATGTGAAAATAAGATAACATGCACTATTGATAAGAACTTGAAATTAAACTACTCAAATTATTTAAAAAATCAAAGTATTTTTAAGAATTTTGTAGCGTCTGGTATGAGAACACCCAAAAATTCCGTAAATGTACCTAATTATCAAAATATTGCAATAACATTTTTTTAAATATAGATTTATAAAAATCGAATACTTAGATAAATATAATATTCACCAAGGTTTGTTATTACGATTGATAAATACACGAACGTTAAAAAATACGAGTACTTTAGTATACGAAAAATAAAATACAGATTTATTATAATCACCAAAATATCAAATCCGGACCGAAAATATGATAATTCGTGATTTTGTCAAAAATAAAATGAACGTTTCAAAAACTTTAGAACCAAAACATAAATTTATATAGGTGCGACGACGATCAAAGCGAGGAGTCAGGAGCGTGTTAGGTGCACATAGATATCGAAAAACAAAGCGGAGCGGAGTAAAAATATTGTTAAATAGAACTATAGTTAACAATTATAGTTAACAATATTTCTATTGTTAAATAGAAATATTGTTAACTAGACTATATTTAGTTTTTCCTGTTTATTTATTTTTTTTTTTTGCACCTTTCTACTTGTTTTCTTGTACCTCCTGTAGGTTGGCTGGTAGAAAATGCTTTTAGCATTAAGTCCACCTTTTGTACACTTATGTTATATTTGTGCAATAAAGTATTAAATAAATAAATAAAACTATTTGTAGTATTTGTTGTTAACTTACACAATAGAGCAAAACAATTGCTCGGCTTTTTACGGTGTTTAACCTAAAAAAACCTTAGGACCTAAACCTAAAGATAGGTGCGACGACGAGCAAAGCGAGGAGGAGCGTTTAGGTCCACAAAGATGTCGAAAAACAAAGCCGGGCAAACCAAAAAAATATTAAATTGTTAACTAAGTTACATTCGGGGATTTGTGTTTTCTGAATATTAAAACTTCGGGATTTGTTATTTGAACAATTCGATATAGTAAAAAATTGTTAAAACATCGAAATTATAACATTCGAAAAATTTACTTTGGTCATTTTAATAAATCTGTTGTTTGAAATTTCGTTTATCAACTTTTCGTAATTTTTGTTATTCGGAAACATAAATTTACTAAAACTATGAAATTATTAATTAAAAAAATCGTTATTTTCATATTCGTAAAAAAGTGATTCGGATTTATGTAGTGTACCCGTCTGGTATATTTATAAAAGCATAGTAAGTACTTAGGTATCCTAAACATACCAACTTTACAAAATGCTTAGATAAATATAAAAAAATAAATTTCGCAGGTGTCCCGCTTTGATAAAAAAAATAAATGGTCACGTTATATATAACGTGCCATACTTCAAATGTTACGATAGAACTACTGAAGAGCAATATAATTTTATAAAAAATATTTTATATTTTTTTATGATAACTTAATTTTAAATTGATGATTATGATAGCGACTATAGAAATGTGATATAATTTTTCAAAATTATTGTAGCTCGTTCAGAATGACCCCTCCTCTGATATCATGAATACGTTGAGTGATGATAGCATTGAGCCCGGCCAGGGTCCTCGCAGCTTGCAGCTCTGCCACACGGCTGGACGCTGCAAATCTGAGCTACCACCGTGAACCAAGTGACACCGCGTCACGCGGGAGACTCCAGGCTGATGCGATGCTCGCACTCGCTCGGGTACTCGTTATAAGCCGTGAGGTGCATGATCGACGGCGTGGCGTGCGCGATCGACCGATAGCTGTGGCGAGTGCGCGGTAATTGCCTGCAACGTGGACGAATCAACTTTATGTCGGTATGCCATTTTAAAACTATTAACTTTATCAGTTTTTAGATCCACTTATATTTTATGCAAACTGTCCATTACAAACATCGATATCAATTTTCAACACAAAATAGGTAGTTTATGTAAAAATCCATGACTTTTACAAAAAAAAATAGTATGCAAAAATATGTACACTTATTTCTGTTCTCTGCTGTACAAATGCTTCTTAATGCAAGTGTTTCGTATCCTCAATAATACAGTATGTTTGATGCACGGCTGTCGCAGCGGCGGATGTGTATAATTATTCACTATTATATGCTAATATGCTCAAACGCTCTTTATAATTACTGAGTGGACGTCGCGCGAGCACAGTCGGCGACGCGTGCAGCCGGCGCGACGCACGCCGACAGCGCACTTATTCCCTAAAGCCTTAGATGTAAACTATAACCACTTCAGTAGACGCAGCCGGCGCCGACTGTACGTGGTGGCCGGTAGAGTAATGCCTGTTATTATGTTTCAATTTACATAAAAACTTAGTTTCTAATTGGATTATTTATCCTGCAGCTGTAACTGACCTGCCGCACGGTTAGCATGCACATCGGTCATACTCGGTGTTGACAGCATTTTACAATAAAATTCATATTTGAACATTTTGAACTGAGCGTAGTAGAACGGAACAGGCGCGAATACGCGATCGTCGTGACTTCAGTAGAACAAATCACACATACATACATTATACTCGTGTATGAGTGTGTGTTGTGTGTGTGGGGATGAGACGAGGCAGAAGGACGGAGCTGCCCGGCATGTTGAATGGCTGGTTCCAGCAGTAAGTACCCAAATATAAATTGGCTCAGAGCCACGACCGGCATGCGGGGCAAAGCTGTAAAATAAATGGTACCTAGCTGTGTTGTATTTTTGTAAAATTCAATTTTTAGTAAGATCGATATAAAAGATCAAGTAGGCCGAGAATAGAGAGCTGTGATGTGACCTATTTACTGCTGTGAAGTTCAGTAGAGACTGACGGGCTGTTGATGATGATGACACTTCATGATAACAACATGCGGCCTGGTGCCGCCAGGGACGGCGCCGCGCGGTGACCGAGCCCTACTGACGTTGACACTGCATGCGCAGGCGCCTCGCTGTACCGTAATGTCTTTTAAATGAGTATAATCAAAACTTAAACATGTAGGTAATAATGCTGTGATAAAGCCGTACTGTGTTTTAGTTATAACTTTGAAAGTGTTTTTACGTACAATAAAGTTATACTAGTACTAAACCAAACTAGCGGACTGCGCCCCGCGCGCCACCCTCTCCGCCGGCGCTCGCTCGGCCACATTTATGATCAAATGAGATTCTGTTCGCTGATGCTGAGATTTTGCGGTCAATTTTAAAATAGGTCAAAGATGTGTTACAGCTAATGTTAGGTGTGAGGTGTGAAGATAAATTTAGGTTAATCTAGTGGGGCGGTATACTAAATACTAAAAAAATACACTATTCAGAATTGAATTAAATATTCCAATGTGGAGACAGACGATATTAGTAGCCAATTCTGCCTTGTTTGTATCGTTTTAGGTGTATATGTATATGTATATGTATATAATAATGTGTGTATGTAGGTATATGTAGGTTCCTAATAAGTATGCGATTGTGCCATGCGGTGATGTATTAAGTATGTTTAATGCTATCACTATCAGGCATGCAATATTGTTCAAAACACATACCTAAATAAATTATATTTCAAAATAGGTAGCTAAAACTGTATAGATAAAATGGCTGAATTTGCTTGTAAGAATAATTTAAGCCCCGGGTGATATTAATTTTTGTCCCTCCGGCATCCTCCCCGCTCCTATCAATATTTACGATCACAATCAGAGGTGATTTCGGCGTCAAGATCCTTTAAAATTTTACTGCTGCGAGAGTTTCCTCAGATCTCGTAAAATCGATTGGGTATATAAAATCATCGGATAGCTTTCGATAATATTTCATAATTTTTTGTCGGGCTGAAGTTATTGTACAATAAGGACAATGTAGTAGCAGTGCCCAACATTAATTTATTTGAAGACAATCTTTGGCTATTTATTGTGCAGTTGCTTAAAATACAGTGGGTGGCTCGAAGCAAATTTTAATTAAGTATAATTTAAAGGACACCAGTATGGCCCGGTTCAGTTTCCATCTCTTCAGATGAGTAGAGAAAATACTAGAGGAAGATATTATGATACAAAGTTATATCCTAGTAAGAGTAGTGGGGCCCGTAAGTGTTTTCCACCCTTCCCTTTTTCATACATTTTCCAAACCGTATCAGCCACTGCACACTTTAAGTCAACATGTATTTATTGTTCTGGGAGCAACATGTTGCATCTATCCAGGTGTATGTTTTATTCATTTACTTCCACAGTAATAATAAATCTGTTGATATACATATCTGAATATGAGACTATTTATGTCACACAACTAATTACGTCATATTAGAATTAAACTAATATTAAACTTATAAAAATAAAAACACAAATAAAACTTACGTAATCAATAGCTCCACGTGCTATTCAAAGTCATGTTTTTCGAAGTGAGTGGAGCTGATGTTGTGAGTAGATTCTGTGTAACGAGTCATGATGAGGAGCGGCGAGGGCGGCCATTAGCGGCGCCATTGAGCCGTGTGTGCTGATGCAATGTTGATAGCGGCCGCGAGTGTCGGCGCAGCGCCCCTGACTCCGGGGCATAGGGCCCATGTTGGCGCTGCCCGCAAGATCCACTTCACAGTGTCCCAGTGCCGGCTCTCATTCACCGCAGTAGGAACCCGCCACATAGCTGCAGGTGTGGCGTGGAATGTAAAGCCGTGTTTTTACTCAGTATTATAAACTAGGTATATTCTGAGGGCGCAAATGTTTGCAGCTACGTTATGTTCATAAATTAACTATTGGAATATTGCGTAGGCGGTGGGGAGCCAGTCCAACTTGCAATTAAATATTTCCATTCGATAACTTCATAGACGGCCATGTTCTTCTTATACCTCCACGGGCCGACCAACCGATTCCTAATTTTGCCACAAAGGAATTCCATTAAATTTCCCTTCCCCTCCCCCCTGACCGCCCCGCACCCCCCGCGCCCACCTGCAGCCGCTGCAATAACTTTACAACTTCCTGCAACTCCGACCAAACTATTCCGTATCTTTTTTGTTTCAAAACTACTACGTTAAATACGCTCATATATCTATTTGAATAAGCTATGTTCGAAATAAATATCGCGCTAAGTTTTATATTTTAGAAGCGATAACCATTTAATTTTTCATTACTAAGTACTCTTCAATTTATACGTCGTATTGCAGAAAAGTCTATATCACCACCACCACCACCCAGCGGTGAAGGCGGTTTACTCAACATAGTAATGGAACGTATAATTCATGTATAATAACCAAAATTTGCACGGAAGGGATGAAAAAGGAATATTTCTTCTTCTTCTGCCCTCGGGCTCGCTCTCCTGCGACATCACCATCCCGATCGGACGTGTCTATTTCACAACTAATTATATTCCTGTCGTAATTAGTGTTCCTAATAAAGAGGACTGGACTTAGTAACGATATAGATTTAGAGTTACATCCAAAAACCCCACAAATTTAACAGATCTTTATTATGCACCATGAAATAACATATTATTATTATATCTATATAATAATGCGCTTGATGTTTTAGTGTAGAGTTGGTTACCGTACGAATCTTTAGACGAGGCTAAACTGTGCTATATTTAGTGAATGCTCTTGGTGAGGTTGAATGATCGACTGAACATCCCCCCCCCTCTCACTTCCCCCTCAGACGGTGTCAGTTGTCTCCGGAGTACCAGGAGCCCAGGAGCCGCGAGGGTGTGGGCTCGTGGGACTCATGATTGCTTCCGACGCTCCGCCGACACAAATTACGCATCTTTTGAATCACAAAATATTGTAATTTTCTTATGAAACATTCATTCATTCGTTTCTCTGTTTCAGATGAATCTCAAATATGCTGGAATATAGAATTTATGAGGAACACGGCTACGGATTTGTATAATACGTACATACTTATACGTTCTGTACATACTCTGTATGCATATATCGCGAGATAAGCATATTTTCTCTCTTTCGAGTGGACCATGACATGTACCTATATTGTACATATATATAGGTCTGTATCAAGTGTGTCCTAATATATGATTGTAAAATACAGCAAACTAATATTGATAACGATTCTGAAGGCAGAAATTCAAATTTTAGGGTTGTCAAAACCTTGATTTCTTTATATAAAATTCGAATCTATGGCTGCATTTTTTTTAGTTTGACAGCGTTAAAATTAGAATTACTGTCATGTCGATTCTGAAGGACATCATTGTATAAACATTTATATATACATTATATCGATGTTAAACTATTAGGCACTCGTATAAATACACACGTACAACAAGTTCTCCAGCACTCCATTACAGTCAAAGTCCACTAATATTGCGATGGTGAAAATCAAGATTACGAACGTATTATTCGGTTTTCTCTGTGTACCGCAGTTAGATAAGATAAAAGGGAAGTAAATAATGGATTATAGTAATCAGTTATGATAGTCGCTATGTTTCACCGATTTCACGTAGCGCATTAGATAGATAAAATACTATTGTAGCTCCAAAATGTATCGCGTGATTAAATAGATAAAATAGAAATAGTTAATCTGAGTGTGTATCTTCTCTCGCCTCATTGACTTGATGGATCCAGATTCACTGCGGCGAAGCGGGTGAGATACACACCAGATACAGGCAAGTATAAAAGGACATCACTGTTAGTCATTTATCATAAGCAACCAACTTCTCCGCTAAGTCAGCGATTCACTGAACAGTTCGCACAGTAAAATTGTAAAGTTAAACATGCATAGTCTATCTCTGTTGGTCCTGGTGGTGGCGTGGAGCGGCGCGCAGGCGGCGGGCGGTGGCGGCGGCGTGGTGGACTACCAGTACGTGCTGCGCGCCACCACCGACCCCGACGTGCTCATCATCGACGTGCGCAGCCCCGCCGAGGTCAGCGACCTGGGCAGCATCCCCAGCAGCATCAACATACCATGTAAGCGCCTCCTTTACCTTCAATTGTTTTGCGGCGTCTCAGTTGCATGTTAACTTATCTGATAATGTAAATGACTATTTAGAACTTTTACATTATTGTATCTGTTTGTTTCAGTGAACGACGTGCACATGGCGCTGGGCGCGATGCCGGCGGCGCGGTTCCTGGCGCAGTACGGGCGGCCCAAGCCGGCGCGCGACGCTGAGATCATCGTGTACTGCACCGTGGGCATCCGCGCTGCGCGCGCGCAGCAGGCCGCCGCCAGCCTCGGATACACCAAGTAAGGCTTTATACATGAAGATAAAAGATCTGATGAGTCGCTAACAATTTAAAATAGTATAGTCGAGTCATTTGTGTAAGTACAGACATCTATGCTATACAGGGTGTTAACTAGAATGCGTTTGAGCGGGAAATGGGGGTTAGTATTAGTCTAACCAAGCACGTTTCTAAGAAAAAAAACATCAGAATCTCGAATATTTATGTTTAAAGTCTAAAGTAAAGTGGAAAGTTTTACCTTAATCAAAAACATGGTCACCCTACACAAACACATAACCAATGAGACATTCGATTGCAAAAGAACACACACTGTAAATTTGTTATCAACTTCACTTTTCATAATTTATTTGATGTAACTATGATTGTAATTAATTACATAGTAGGTAATAACAATTATTAAATAAAATTGAAATTATTCATGGTGATTAATGACATACTAATCAACAATTAAACAGCTGATTGTCATAAAGTTTGATAGATCGTACAGAATATAATTTATGACTTTCTAGGAGCTCAGAACAATAATTAAACCTTTTTACTCAGAATAAGGTAAGCGTTTAGTATTCACCCTTGATACTTACCACATTTTATTTTTCTTTTATTACCTAAAGATGCGTACAGACCGGCCCAACGAACGTCCACCGATGGACATTTATCATACATAATACAGGGGCAGATTGAGCAACGAAGGTCAACAAAACCCGTTCGTTGGCGTTCGTTTGGCCGGTCTGTATGCAGCTAAAGTTAAAAGACCACAATGCATAACAGGATGATAACAGGGTCTACTTCAATGACGAATTGGTTTATTTACACTCGCTCATCTCGATATGTGTTGTGATTGAGACTGAGACGTCTTTGATGACGAATAGTACGGAAATCCTCATAATAAGTATGGCCTCACTTTAAATACCAGTAGAATAATAACAATCTCGCGTATCATAACCATCGAGTATTTATGATAGTCATTACCTTCTCTGTGGATCTAGTCTGTCAGTCAGTCATTGTTGTTTACTTGTTTACAATATTTTTTTACAATTATTACCTAAAAGGGAAAAGGTACCTACAATTCTATCTTTTGATTACCAAGCCTTGTTCCTCATTTCGTTTTATGTTGTGCTGTGCTGTGAATACGTGTGACCTATGTTATGAAGCATAAAATGAAAATGTTCTGTATTTATAAAAGATAATTATGTATCAATAAAGTTATACTTTTGGAGTAAAATGAAATGTCTACAATGGATTGGGTACTTTGAGTACCCAAAATCTCGGTAGGTACCTTGACGATGTGGCTCCACGAGTGTGGTGCAGATGCACGCATACTTTTTTATTGACCTTGGCTTTGAATTGTTTGGCCTTGATCTTGGCTTTCAAGTTCATGATCATTCTGTCAAACGTACCTAAACCTGAATAGGGTGACTATGAAATTTTAAAATGTACTAAACTATGTTGGTCAGCTTAAAGCAAATAAAATACGTTTTTTAATGTCTTATCGTGTTCAGTATCATCAGCTGTATCTACCATTTCCCGCTCCAACGCAATTAAGTTAACACCCTGTATACAGGGTGTCCCAAAAGTCAACGTCATCCCTTAAAGGGCTGATAGGTCAGCTCATGAGAGGCCAGAATATCACAATATGACCTTAGTAAAAACTCGATCATTTTCGAGATATTGACACTTTTATAAATTTGCTGAAAATCGACACCTTGGATCAGTTTTTTTGCGTGCCGCCGGTACAAAAATCCATATTGTTAGAATTTGTTTGGTGTTGCATCACCCTGTATAGCCCTGCTATGGATCGCAGTCAAAAAAAATATCGAGTAATGCTGTATGTTTAAAAAAAACACGGTTTTCAAAGTCATAAAAGGTAATCGTATTTTTTTATAAACAACTTTGACTCTACATACTGTAAAAAAAATATACCACGCAAACCTGGCACCTTATTTGAAAAGATTGCTCATTTAATGCAGTTTCCAAAATGGTATAAAACGTTGCTATTGTTTCAATTAACAAAAAAGTTATTGCTATTTTAGTACAAAACGACCTCGATGTAAAATTGTTTGAAGGAAATTTATCTGACTGAATTTATTAAGGGTAAGTCATCTTGGAATGACTAAAAGTAAAATAGGTGGTGTGGCCGGGAGTGGGAAAAGAGACAACGTTGTCACAGTTACTAAAAAAACGCATTTTGAGTATCTTTCTTGAAAAAAGTGGACTATAGCAACTCCACATTCCCCTTAAATGTAGCGCATGGTAACGTACATTCCTGAGTAGTGCTAATGTGTACACATGTACATTGTACACCCACAGTATCCAAAAAAGGGACAGATCAGTTTGTCATTAACATTACCTCTAATTACTTGTTATTTATTTTAAAGTTATTGTTAAACAAAACCAAACTCTCAAAATAATGATTATGACCATTAATGAGTATTATTTTTTGCTGATTATGTACTTAATATAATAATGTGGTGTTATAATTTTGACAAATAAAAATAAAAGTAAATAAATGTTTCTTTTTTTTAAATAAGGTGTAAAAAACGCAAAATATGTTTTATAAGAGTTTGGTAAGTTTTTTCTTAGCTATTTTTGCTTCATGTATGTTGCCACGGCTGACCCCACCACCTATTTTACTTTTAGTCATTCCAACATGACTTACCCTTAATAAATTCAGTCAGATAAATTTCCTTCAAACAATTTTACATCGAGGTCGTTTTGTACTAAAATAGCAATAACTTTTTTTTTAATTGAAACAATAGCAACGTTTTATACCATTTTGGAAACTGCATTAAATGAGCAATCTTTTCAAATAAGGTGCCAGGTTTGCGTGGTATATTTTTTTTACAGTATGTAGAGTCAAAGTTGTTTATAAAAAAATACGATTACCTTTTATGACTTTGGAAACCGAGTTTTTTTTAAACATACAGCATAACTCGATATTTTTTTGACTGCGATCCATAGCAGGGCTATACAGGGTGATGCAACACCAAACAAATTCTAACAATATGGATTTTTGTACAGACGGCACGCAAAAAACTGATCCAAGGTGTCGATTTTCAGCAAATTTATAAAAGTGTCAATATCTCGAAAATGATCGAGTTTTTACTAAGGTCATATTGTGATATTCTGGCCTCTCATGAGCTGACCTATCAGCCCTTTAAGGGATGACGTTGACTTTTGGGACACCCTGTATATATATATATATATATATACCTTACTAAATACCGAACAGCGAAAGAACATACTTTATTTACTTTCTTGTAATGCATAAAACATTATCTATATTTACTTCATTTGAATTTTAAGATTTCACTTACTAATTTTAAATATAATATAAATTTCAGTGTGAAGAACTACCGCGGCAGCTACACGGACTGGGTCAAGCAGCAGCAGCAGCAGTGAGCAGCGTGCTGCGAGCAGCGGTCGGGCAGCAGCGTGCAGCAACCTGGCGTCCACTAGTTTACCGCACTGTGCCATAACATCCGTTTCAATACTACCTTAATATTAAATAATAGTTTTGCAATTCATACCTTGGATATGACAATAAATTCTACTATAAATACTAATTTGCATTTTTTTATATCATTTATAGATATTTAAACTCATGATACTAGGATAGGTAGGTACTAACTGTGAATCTTACAACGGGGACTAAACTGGTACCTAATCCCTGGGAGGGTCACCTCGCTCCGTGTCCGGCCGATATACGAGTAGGTGTTCTACGAATTTTAAAATGACGCAGAACAAAAAAGTACAGTATGGCGAGCTAAGTGAGCCAGTTACAGTTTACTATTGCGACATCCTGTATAAAGGAGTGAAAACATCCGGAATGAGACGTTGGTTCGTTTCAGTGATTGTGGAGCGGAGAGTAATTAGTGAGTGGCGGCGGCGGCGGTGGCGGCAGCGGGGTGGGGCGGGGCGGCAGCGGGGTGGGGCGGGGCGGCAGCGGGCGGGGGCGGTGCATCCGCGCTGCAGGTGCCGTGGTCGTGTTTACTTACTTTACCAACATACTTTAGTAGTTAGTGCTCGTCTTTTATATAGATAGCAAAGCAATTGTCTTCATGTAAATCTTCTAGTGATATTTTTTTACGTTATTTACAGATATTTTCGTGTTGGGTCGTGTCGCCCTCACATCAATACGTCGACATGTGGCATCTCACGTCATTACCAGACTGAATATTCATCGTACAGACTCACTTATTGTTTCTTTTTCTACCTCAATAATATCTGCAAAGTGCAATCTCTTCGCTACAATGATTCCTAAGTACAAGTAAAGTTGTGGGCGGGTTAGTTATTTCGCAAGGGAAGCGCAATCATCTCTGATATAACTCCAACAAACCCACCAACCCGACGCTAACGTCGGGGACTAATCCCCAGAGGTTAGTTTATTGTCTATTCAAGTTGTTCAGAAAAAATACATGAAAAAACGATGTTTTCCGAAGGTATTTGAAGAGATCGCGATAGTCTCCTCCGGCGGGAAGCGGAACTAAATCCTCTCAGTCGCGGGCTGCTATATCTCACGTAATCCCGAGCGGAGCGCCGCCGCCGCCGCCGCCGCCGCCATCGATGGAGTGGCGCATAAATAGCGGGTGCTGGCAGGTGAGGCTCCGAGACACTGCCCTCCGCAGCCGCGTCAAGCCGCCCGCGGTGCCGGCGCGGGGTCGACGTGCGGAATGCTCAAGCTACCCATACATTTAATCTAATGATATGTGCAGCATTCACCAGTTATTTTTACGGTTAGATTTTCGAGGGGTAATTTAAATTATGTAAGTTATTCTCTAGTAGGCCACTTGAACACTGAGTAGTTAGCCCTTGTTATTTAGTCAATTCGTTAACTCATACAAATATTTTGTAGCTTTATTTAGATAATTGCGCTGGCCTGCTACGCCGCCGTAGCTACGGCCCTGCTACGCCGCCGTAGCGCCGGCCCTGCTACGCCGCCGTAGCGCCGGCCCTGCTATTACTACTGAAACTTGTTTAATACTGCGCAATAATTTCTCGTAAAAATACAACAAAACTTAAGCACAGTGTAACAAGCACAAGTTGAATGAAATATTAAGCTCAATTAAAGTTGTTGTTAACATTGTGGTTTTGCCTGTTTGTCGTGGAGTAGAGGCGTCCGAGAGAAGTGCGGAGTGTTCCCTACTGCAGGGTAGCGGGGGGTAACGGGGGGTAGAGTGGGCATGGACAAACTTTTTTAATAATCACTTGTCTCCGCAATAAATCATCTGTTCGCGCTGAATTACGTTATTTTCTAAAATAAAGTGTAAATAGAACATAGAATAATTTATTTTAAACAACGTCAACTCAAATAGTAAAAAAACTAAACCCCTTGTGTTCCTCAACCCCACTTCTCGTTCGTTGCTTTTTGCACAGCACACATTTATCAGTGTACGATTGCACGGCGATAAATTCTGTACGGTTGTTATGTTGGCATATTCGAGTGTTTTGTAGTCGTTTTAGATAAACTGTGAAGTCTGTGTAAATTGTGTGGGTTGCGTTTTTCAGGTAGAATGTTTATTTGTGGGACCAGCGAACTTCTAGTTATCCATACCAATACAATACACCTACCAAGGAATAGCCGGAATACTATCATTTTACTACTAAATTTTCAAAATAAAAACTTTGCTTTTAGGCGAGCATAAGTGAGCTTATTCCAAATTGATGTTTGGAAGTTTAATACTAATTAGAAAATAATTCTACATTTGTGTGTACCACTACTACAATTTTGTGAACCACTTTTACAAGGATATCAAAACCATGAGTATTAATTAATTAATTTATTTATTTATTTCAATAATTGTTTTAATATCCAGCACTTTGCCAGGCGCAAACTAGTTACTAGTTATTATTCGGTGGTATTAGTAACCGATAGCTGCACACACACATAGACACACCAATATACACACACACACACAAACACACACACACACACATACACCACGGACGTGTGAGGAATGTATCGCCGGCAGCTGGAACCAATCACATATATTTCGCGCTTCGACGAGTTTACAGCAATTGTGTGTCTGCAGGCGAGTGCACGCCCGCGCCGGCCCACGCCGGCCCGCGCTGCTCCGCGCTGCCCCGCGCCGGCCACGCGAGATACATACACACGTACATGAGACCTGAGCATAAGATCTATTTTACAAACACGAAACCAACACTACCCTACCAATAACACTCGCAGCCAGCGCTGGCCCCCGGTAAACAGTTTTTAAACCAAACCAACGCCGCTTGTGATAATAGAACACCCGTCTAATTTTCTAGGCATAACTGGCCCCACCATTACCTATTTATTTCTTACGAACTCTGCCACTTTTCACCATTATTTTAAGTACTAATTTAATAATACTACGTAATAGAAACTCTACTTTTATTTCTGTACTGTGAGGTAATGGATCAGCCGCGCGGCCGGAAGCGAGCCGCCGCCGCAAATAGCCCGCCCCGCCAGGCCACTCTCGACCTTACGCCCCTGCTGATAGAGCACAATTAACCGCACTTCAATCGCAGGCGTGACAGGGTTTCAATTTGTTATGAACCGCCCCGATGTTGCAGGACGAGCTGCCGCGGGAACACTTCTTCAAATAACTATTTTAATTCAATAATTTACTACATGAGACCGCCTTTTGTACCCTATTTAAGTTCTGATGTTAAATTTAAAATTATTTCTTGGTGTACAAATAAAGAGTACTATCTATCTACATAATCTGATCAGTAACACGATCACATCCACGTGTCTTGTACGAATTGAATTAAAATGCAAAGATAAGTGGCAGATTTATATTGTGTAGGTGGATGTTATACGACGCGACACGACGTGCGAGATGTAAATACGCTCATTATATGTATAGAGTCGCCGCAGCGATCCGTACGTGTGTTGATCTCCCTCGCCACCAGGCGAGTGTGTGAGCACCCTGCCGGCTCCCTGGCGAGTGTGTGAGCACCCTGCCGGCTCCCTGGCGAGTGTGTAAGCACCCTGGCCCACGACACTCCGTTGGTCCACTTGAGCCCATCACAATCGGTGTGTCGCTTTCTATTCCTAGTTTATTCAAACCTGATGGCGCGTGAACTGTTGTGATAAAAATCGTGTCAACGCCTAGCTCCATTTTATTCAATAAATATTTTATTGACAAATAAAAACGTTTTATCTGTATCTGTATGAAATCATTTTTCACGGTCGTATTTATGAGGCGTGCTCCGTCGCAGCTCAGTGAGTCGGCATTATGAACTCATGAATAGCCGATGAGCCGCGTGTCGGTAAATTGAACATTTTTCTCCGGTGAGATAAAACTGAATTAAGCAGTTGTTTTCATTCGATTATAACTGACCATTACCGGTGTGATTTACAGCGCGAGCCGGCACAGTCAGTGCACCTCGTGCGTGCGACAGTCGCCGCTGCGCGCAGGACACAGGGTCGAGGTTGGCGCGGCGGCGGCGGCCGCAAATCACGATCCGGCTTAAAAGTGAATGTCCGCCGCCGCCGCTCATCGTGTATTCCGTTTATTGATACACAAAATACTGTAATTACCTGCTAAGTCAGATTTTCCAGTGGTTTCGTTTATTTAGATTACCATTAGGAAGCCGTATGCTATATTTTTGTTTCTGTTACATTGCTGCCCAATGTACGTACTTTTGTTCTTTCGTTTCATGGGCATGGGATTGTGGGTTCGGCTTTCTTCACTTTTAAACATAACTCTGTCATCATAATCATATATCATAAGGTAGGAAAACTTGTATGTGCATTTCATTTTGTTGCTACGCCGTAGCTCGTAGCAGCCACTTGCTACGCCGTAGCGCGTAGCAGCCACTTGCTACCGTATTTTTTCACTTTTCTTCACTCACTGCAGTAAGTAATAGCGTAAATTTAGGTCTTAAATATACCATATTTTATGCTAATATATTATTATAATATAGTTCTATTCTATTTAACGTATGGTTATTATATTTAACAATACTATTTTGCAGTTTTACCTTGCATACAGAAACACAGTGGCTCATGAAGAGCCCCTCAATCACCATCTTTCGTTTTATACTTTCAGAATAACGGATCCCCTGTTACCCCTGTAGAGCTGTTTGTCTTAGAGTTTCATTTAATCCAAGGGCAGGCAATACATAATGAACTTAGGGATAATTTCAAGGTGTCTTTGTTTCTAACCAACGCCGGCTCACCGTAAACAAGCGCATATTGATGTATTGTTGCGAGAAGCGCGCGCGACGGCAGCCATTAATAAAGATGACGGGTGCGGGGGGGTGCGGCGTGCGGGGCGCGGGGCGAGGGGGGGCGTGTGCGGACTCAGCAATAGAAGCTCGAGACAAATAATCACATTTACAACACTCTTTATTTTTAACTATAAAAGAAAATTTTAAAAATAACAACCTATAAAAAAGTGCCAAACGGCAGCCTTATTGCTGAAAGCAAACTCAACCAGAGAAATCTATAGTACGTTTAGCTAGTGCACACAGTGCTTTCGGCTAGCGGTTCTGTGTGCGACCGACGACGGCCTATAAAATTTCATAAAATCTGTTCTGTAGTTTTTGCGTGAAAGAGTAACGGTCTTATTCATAAAAAGTTACGGGAGACCTATAGGCCTGCTATAAGCAAATGTCAAAAAAACTTTATTCATAAACGATCAATAGCGCTAAAGAACTCTCCAACTGATTCGTAAAACCTTGATATGCTAAAGTTGGCTGGACCCAGTGGCGGATTAAGAGCATCGGAGGCCCTAAGCACAAAGCCTGTGTAGGCCCCTAATTTATAACAATTTGTTCCTTGTCAAAGAGTGACAAAACAGTTCAATAGCTAAAACGTCCTATAACTTTTCTATAAAAAGGGATGGAAAACATTAAAAGGAGAATGGCCATTTCTCTATGGCGCCATGACCCAGAGAGGCCATTGATGAAACATACACTAACGTGTAGTCCGTAACTACAGTATATCCTGGTATTAATATTATTATTATGAGGCATGGGAGAACGAAAATATAGGTGCTGAAAGATCAAGTCTTTCTACTGTACTAGATGTTACCCTCGAGCTAAAAATTGATTTTAAAAGTGTTCCCGTGGGAATTCCTGGATAAAAAGTATTCTATGTTACTTCGGGATAACGGGAACTTGAATAGAATGAAATAATTTTTGAAATTGGTCTCTTTATAAAAATAGGTTTCTAAGTGTGAAATGTGCAAAAATAATTATTATATTATTTGCATAAATAAAGTCATGTAATACATTTTGTGATGCACTATGTATTGGGGATCGCATGATTTACATTATAAAACTTATTTGTGCGTGTACTATTCATCAAAATCTTATTTAACGAAAAAAAAAAAATTAATTAATTTACTTTTGAACCCTAATATCTCAAGAACCCCATGGTTTAGATTTTTTTAAATATTTTTCCCTGATAATATACATTTTTATCAATAACTTAAAATAGGTTTGGTTAGTGGCTGCTAACTTACGCTAAGCGGGTCAGGTTTCGCCATTCTTCTTTGCTTGCCTTAAAGGCCTACGACAAGCGCAAGTATCACCACAGTTACAACTGCGCAGGTACGCCGAGCTATCACTCGGCACATTTAAGTATACGCGCAAGCTTCATTTTTAACCGACTTCGAAAAAAGGAGGAGGTTCTCAATTCGTGTGTAGTCTGTACCTATGTTTTTTTATGTATGTTCACCGATGACTCCGCCGTTTATGGACCGATTTTGAAAATTCTTTTTTTGATGTATTGGGTTGAGCTCATAAGTGGTCCCTTTTTCAGAATTTTATTCTATCCCCAAGGGTGGGTAAAGAAGTAAAAACAGGGTATGAATTTCCATTTTGAGCACCTATTAACCGATTCTAATCAAATTTAGAACGTAAATATAGTTCTTAATACAAAAAAAATATGATGGTGACCTTGTGCTGATCTGATGATGGAAACGGAAGGCAGTCAAGGGAACTCCTCAACGGTATATAGCAACTACCTCGTGTTTAGGCTTGAATGATTCGTATTGACTAGTAGGACTTATTGGTATCATTTGCATCTTACTTTTGATTGACAATTATTATTGCAAATAAACTAAAAGCAATAAAATAAAATAATAATTAAAAAAAAACCGACTTCATCAAACCACTATCAATCTTTTTTTTAATTATAATTTTATTGTCAAATTCGTCGGCGTGGAAACTGGAAACAATGTTTCCCAATGAGGAATTATTTCTTCTACTGGTAGGGTAAACTACCCTATTGTTGACACCCCTCCATTTATTGACACAGCGTGGAATAATTAAAGAAAACAAGACAACGCTTCGTTCTATTTAGTTATATTTATATTTGAATGCAGCAGTAATAGTTATTCTGTAATGGTAACACTAGGCAGTTATTTTTACAGCAATGGCTAACCAATAAAACATAGACAATTCGTGCCTCTCCATTGCTTCTTTAAATTCCGCCATCTTGGATCGCTTTTTGCATAGGACAGTAGCTACTTTAGGAATAAATTTGCTAGTATTTCTTAAAAAAAATGGTTAAATTTGTTATTTGGACTGAAAAGGGAACAAAATTCCTTTGCCATTTCTTACCTCAAAAACCACTTATTTTCGGTTTTAACTTCGAATTTAGGTGGTGTCAATTATAGGTAGCACTTTTGGTATATTTTCCTAATATTGACATATTGGGTCAATAATTGGAAGGAATGTTTTTTGTTTTCATGCTAATATTTTAGCTTTTTCCGGTAGTATATCCTATAATGATCACGTTGACACTATTTAATCATTTATCCCACACGAATTTCCAATTCATGACACAGTGTCAATACAGTGAAATCCAATTATCGACATAGTGTCAGTAATCTATTTCCCTATTATTGACATGTCTATATATAGGCAAAGTGTCAATAATTACGCTCATAAACGATAAATATTTTGATGGGAGCTTACCATAAAAGTGGCAGTGAGAAGTGAAGCAGAAAAAAAACTTTGTCTGCTTCACTTCTCACTGCCTTTCTGCAACCTATATGAAGTCGTCTGACTATCAGGTGGCCTGCCAACTGCTCTACGTCCACCTGTCATCATTTTGCCTGGCCAAAAGTGTCCTGCACACTTCCCACCCAGCTGAATCCACCTCGTAATCTGTTTAAACTGGGATTCTGACCCGGCGGGTAAACAATTATCAAGATAGGTGTTAAGATTCACAAAATTTAATGATATCCAGCTGTATCGTTCGTTTCGATTGGGACACTGAACATTACCTTAGTCTTGAACATGTTTATCTACAGGCCAACCCTCAAGGATGCTACGTGTAGTTCTGCGAGCATAAACTGGGGATATCAGAGGCATATTCATGATTCTTCATCAAAATAAAGATGCGACAAAGCTACAGCAAGTACTTACCAGGTCTAAGATCAGCCTCGGTCCTGACGGCCAAAAAACATGCTATGTCACGCTTGCCTGTTCGTTACCTCCACTCGAGAACTCGATTACTCCAACTGTCTTTCTTCTTGGGTGGCTGGCCTATTGGCATCTCACATTGGATCTCAGATGGATTGATTACACCAGTTTAGTCCGCATTTATATCGGTGGACCTGTTAGCCCAGCTGTGACCACATTTCTGAACCATATGGCATCAGCAGCAGGACGCACTAGCTGGAACCTTTGAGAAATGCCCAGGAGATCATGAGACGAAGCAGCCTAACTCAGTGGGACTAATCTGCTAGCATTAGCATTAGATGCAGGATATATGGTATGTCAGATAACTAGCTGATGACTTATGGTATGTGACACTTATGGTGTTTCAATATATCACCGTGATATACCAAATAGAGAACCGGACCCATGGTACCCTCCCAAAGGTTTAATTCCTGTTTAAAACGGTTTTTATTACCTAATATCAAGCATGTCAATAATTGGTACAGGAGGTGTCATAAATTGGAAAACCCGTGTCAATAATTGGGAAATAGGGGTTCTTTCACATTTATAGCTGATAATAAAAAACTAAGACTATAGGGTCATTGTTCCGTCAAAAATATTATAAATGAATATACACCTGAGACCGCTACGGAAAAAATACCACAATACTAATATTTTATGCGTATTTATGGCCAGTTTTGCAGACGACTCGTCTTAAAGTGTCAATAATTGGGTAGTTTACCCTATATTTTCAATGTTTGCAAACAACTAGAATTTTTTCACTAGAAAAAAGTCTAGTCGCCTGCTATACCCAAAAATCGGCGGGGTTAGCGCGGTATACAGTTTTACCACCTATTCGCCACCCACCCACACAGTATTCCATGTACCTACAGTACAAGCTGGCCTGTACAGTTTAACAGTTTAAACTGTGGTGATACTTACGCGTGTAGGTAGGCTCTTTACCAACCACACGCACGGTATTCCGTGTTTAAGCCGACCTGCGCAGGCAAAGCTGTGGTGATACTCACGCGTGTGATAGGCCCTTTAATCAGAGCAAATTCATTACATCGGTCATATTGTGGATGAATAAAATGTAGGTAGGTATAAAATGAAACAGCAGCAGAGGATGGGGGCCCCTGGAGGCCCGGGGCCCCAAGCACGTGCTTGTCGTGCTTATAGGTTAATCCGCCACTGGCTGGACCCTACTGTACACCTTCCGTAAACCTCCTATTGTACAAAAACATGGCGGCCGGTCAACAGCTGTTCTGCTTTATTGACGATTTGACATTTGTTGTGAGTTAATATTTGCTGAAAATAAGTTGCCATGGTAACGTAAAAATTTAATTATTTTTTTGTGGGTTTTGGCTTGGCCACTGCGCCTTTAAGCCAACGTAAACTTTTTTAAGTGCCGCGCCGTGGCTAACATAGATAATAGAGATTGATAAATGAATGAAAGTTTTCGCTATTATTGTTTATGGTTTCGTCAGACCGGCAACTTAATAGGGTAAATGTCAAAATGTTTGGTCTGTGATCCACAGCACGCTTTCTAACTCGCGTTCATAATATTGGTTGGATTTTATCATTAATAGATGACAATAATTCAAAAATATATTTATTTTAATCTTTCGTTAGATTTTAGTATGTACATTTTGTGCAATAATAATAGTACATAATTGAGCTACGTATACAAAACTTAATATTAACTTTTATCTACGTCATCGTTACGATAACACAGTGAAGCTATAAAAATGACATAACTTGGAAGAATTTAGCATCATCAACTGAAATTATAAAATATCATCGTATTTTTATAGCATTGGTTCTAGAGCAAATATTTACAAAATATAAGTCTTTGGTCTCATCTAATACGATAAAAATCACGTCCTTAACAAGATCCTCAGTGTCTGTGCACAGTGCACCAGTTCGTTTCAACAACGTCACACGACCACGATCAGTGCCGGCGCCCGTGTCGACACTGCGGGCGTCTCGGTAGACAAGTAGGTCGTTGACTGCGGGCTCGCAGCCAGCTGCAGCAGTGCTGCCTCCCGTCATACAATTCGTTGTAATGAGCACAGCTCGAATGAAATCCAATTACACCCCGTATTTATAAAACTTAAGTTACGTCAACAAGATTTTGACATAGAGACAACGTAATTTGTGTAGTATCGAGTACAAAATTGTACAAATCTACGGTCTTATTCATAAAAAGTTACGGGAGACCTATAGACCTGCTATAAGCAAATGTCAAAAAAACTTTATTCATAAACGATCAATAGCGCTAAAGAACTCTCCAACTGATTCGTAAAACCTTGATATGCTGAAGTTGGCTGGACCCTACTGTACACCTTCCGTAAACCTCCTATTGTACAAAAACATGGCGGCCGGTCAACAGCTGTTCTGCTTTATTGACGATTTGACATTTGTTGTGAGTTAATATTTGCTGAAAATAAGTTGCCATGGTAACGTAAAAATTTAATTATTTTTTTGTGGGTTTTGGCTTGGCCACTGCGCCTTTAAGCCAACGTAAACTTTTTTAAGTGCCGCGCCGTGGCTAACATAGATAAAAGAGATTGATAAATGAATGAAAGTTTTCGCTATTTTTGTTTATGGTTTCGTTGGACCGGCAACTTAATAGGGTAAATGTCAAAATGTTTGGTCTGTGAAATCTATTAGCATCACTATAGTTATTGAAGGTTTACGGAACTATTATGAATAGAGATTTTTACGAAACCTCAAATAGGCTTAATGTGTTCCGTAACTATTGAGCTCAGTAAACCTACTTTAAGGTTTTTTTATGAATAAGACCGCTAGTCTTTCCGATTATAAAGAGTCGAAACAAGAAGGCTTCACCATTAATTTGTTAATTTTATGAATACGGGGGGGTAATTTTGTAAAGTTTAACGAAGTACATAAGAACTAAGTTCATAAATCAGGGCCCCGGCAATAATAATTGAAACTTTACAACTTGCACTTAAAAAACATACAGTGTCACTGTCAGATACACCTTTGGCACAAAAAAGATAAAATATGATACTGTCATAGAAGTAAATTAGGCCGACCAAGGAAGCAAAAATAGGATGTAAAACTATGCCGAAATTCGCTTACACGAATAATTTCCTGTATTTGTCAGTACGTTCGCTTCCTTGGGCGGCTAATTAAGCTATTGTTACAAACCTGTAGCAAGTACAGTAGTATCATTATTCTATGCCTGTAGATAGAAATCAATAATAATAATTATTAAGTAAATCGTTTGAAACAGGTTTTGTCGACGGGACCCCTCACCGAACTCGATCTAAAAAGTCTTTGTTTAAAAGGCTTATTTAAAATGCTGCCGACACGAATCACTCATAAAGTAAATCACTGTTCACTGTTCACTATTCGCTAGTCACAAATGTCATCACTATCTGAGAGCGCGGTGCAACAGCAGCGTCAGCAGCAGCTGGGCGGCCCGGGGCGGGGGGAGGCGTTGGGGCGCGCGGCTCGACAGCGCGCTGGCGGCGCACTCGGCGGCGTCCGCCTGCAGCTCCAGCAGCGGCACGCGCTGCGCCCCCCGCCAGCACCAGCCCGCCACCGCCGCGCCACCCGCGCCCCGTGCCGCGCCCGCCTCCGCCGCCCAGCGCCGCAGCCAGCCGCCCAGCCACGCCACTGCGCAGCCGCAGCGCAGCGCGTTGCCCGACACCACCAGCCCACCTGCACACCCACGCATGTCTCATTGTATGTATTGTGGCAATCATCATATAAACTAAAACTAACCTAAACTTATAAGTGAAAGACATGCAGTTTAATGTGCGCTAACCTACTCTAAAATAACATCTGCTAAAAATAATGAATTATTAAGTCATTTGACTTACCGGGCAGCAGGTTGGTGGCGCGGCGGTTCCAGTCGGTGAGGTTGTCGTAGAGCGCGGCGGGCGCCAGGTCCACCAGCGCGTTGTCGCTGAGGTCCAGCGCCAGGTGCGGCACGGCCAGCAGCGGGCGCGCCAGCCCCGCCGGCAGCGCCGCCACGCGCGTGCCTGCCAGCCGCAGCGCCAGCGCGCGCTGCCCGCCCAGCGCCGCCAGCGCGCCCGCCGCCACGCGCTGCAGCGCCGCGCCGCGCACCTCCAGCACGCGCAGCTTGGGCGCGCGCAGCCCCGCCAGCTGCCCCGCCAGCTCCTCGTCGCGCATCCACAGCGTCAGCGCCTCCACGTGCGGCGCCGCGGCCAGCAGCACGCCCGGCAGCGCGCCGCCCGCCGGCACGTCCAGCTCCAGCGAGCGCAGCGCCAGCAGCGGCGCCAGCACGAGCGGGCTCACCGCGTCCAGCTGCCGCAGGTGCGCCAGGCGCAGGCGCTGCAGCTTGTCCAGCGGCTGCAGGTCGGCGGCCCCGAGCGCGCCCAGTGGGTTGCCCCCCAGGTCCAGTTGCACGAGGCGCGCCAGCGGGGCCCACATGGCGGCGCGCAGGGCGCCCAGCTCGTTGCGCGCCAGCCCCAGCACGCGCAGCGCCGCCAGCGGGCGCGCGTCCGCCTCGCGCCACGCCGCCACGCGGTTGTCCGCCAGCTCCAGGTGCGTGAGCTGCTCGAGCGGCAGGCGCGGCAGCGTGCGCAGCCCACATCCCGCCAATACCAGGTGCCGCAGCTCCGGCAAATTGTGGAATAACTCCTTAAAGTTGGTCTTGAGTGCGTTATGCGCGAGGTCGAGGCGGCGCAGGCGGGCCAGCGAGGCGAACGTGTTGTCGGGCAGCACGGACAGCGCGTTGCGCGCGAGGCCCAGCTCCCGCAGCGCCGACAGCTCGCCGAACATGGCAGCGTCCAGGTGCTCGAGGCGGTTGCCGCCCAGCTCCAGCCGCCGCAGCGAGGCGCCCGCGCCGCCCAGTGCGCCGCCCGGGAACACCGCCAGCAGGTTGTCGCTCAGGTCCAGGTGCTCCACGGGCGCGCCGGCCAGGGCGTCCCGCGGCAGCGAGCGTAGCATGTTATTGTTGAGCAGCAGCCTCCGCAGCTGTGTGGAGCCGCTGAGCAGCGCGGGCGGCAGTGCGCGCAGCTGGTTGTGTGCCACGTCCAGCTCGGCCAGCGCGGGCAGCGCCAGCAGCGCGCGGCGCCGCATCACACTGATGTTGTTGTGTCGCAGCAGCAGCACCTCCAGCCGCGGCAGCGCGCCCAGCGCCGCGTGCTCGAGCCGCCGCAGCTGGTTGTGCGCCAGGTCCACGCGCCGCACGCTCGCCGCCACGCTGGAGAAGAACTCCTCGCTGGTCTCCTCCAGACGGTTGTGGCTGAGGTCCAGCACGTGCACGGGCAGCGCGCCCCCGCCCCCACGCAGCGCGCTCAGCAGGTTGTGGCTCACGTTAAGTACCAGCCCGGAAGCGACGTCACCGACGCCCTGCAGGCTGGCGGCCGACAGCTCCTGCAGCCGGTTCTCCTGCAGCTCGAGCAGCTGCAAGCGCGGCAAGTCCCGCAGCGCGGCGGGCGCCAGGCTCGCCAGCTGGTTGCCGCACAGCCGCGCGTGCTGCAGCGCGGGCAGGCCGGCCAGCGCGCCGCCCGCCAGCGCGCGCAGGTGGTTGTGCGCCAGGTCCAGGCGCCGCAGCGCGGGCAGCTGGCGCAGGAAGGCGGGCTCCACGTGGCTCACGTAGTTGTAGGCGAGGCGCAGCTCGCGCAGCCGCGGGACCGCCGCGCCGCCCGCCGACCACTCGCTCGGGAACCGCACGATCTTGTTGAAGTCGAGGTTGAGGAACTCGAGTGACGCAAACGCGGCCAAGTCACGCCCCGTCACGTGGTGAACGTTGTTGTTGTCCAGCGCCAGCCCCTGCAGCGCGGCCAGCGCGGCGCCGGCGGGCAGCGCGCCGCCCAGCAGCGCCGACGACAGCTCCAGCACGCGCAGCGCAGAGGGCAGCGCGCCCGCGTCCACCAGGTACAGGTCGTTGAACCCGAGCAGCAGCTCTCGCAGCGGCAGCGTGTCCGGCAGCGCGCCGGCGGCCAGCGCGGCCAGGCGGTTCCCGCGCAGGTCCAGCGTGTCCAGGGCGGTGCTCCACGGCCCCCAGTACTCCGGCAGCAGCTCGGCCAGGCGGTTGTAGCCGAGGTCCAGCCGGCGCAGCGAGCCCGGCTCCAGCCCCGCCAGCGCCGCCGGCCAGCGCGCCAGCAGATTGCCGGCGGCGCCCAGCGACTGCAGGTGCGGGGGCAGCGCGCCCAGCTCCGTCAGCTGGTTGTAGGCCACGGACAGGTGCCGGCAGTGCTCCAGCTCGCGCAGCTCGGGCGGCAGCGCGGCCAGCAGGTTGTGGTCCAGCTCCAGCTGCTGCAGCTCACGACGCGCACGCAGCAGGCCGGCCGCGGGCAGCGCGCGCAGGCGGTTGTGCGCCGCGGACAGGCGCTCCAGCGGCGGCCGGAACACGCGCGCCGGCAGCTCCTGCAGCTCGTTGAGGTCCAGCACGAGGCGCCGCGCGTGCGCCGTCTGCAGCAGCTGCTCCAGCGCCGCCGCTGACAGCTGGTTGTAGCTGAGGTCCAGCGTGTGCAGGCGCGGCAGCGGCGCGGGCGGCGGCGCGCGTGGCGCGTGCAGCATGTTGTCCCGCAGCTGCAGCAGCTGCAGGCGCGGCAGCGGGTCGGGCGGCGCGCCGGGCAGCAGGTTGCCGGCCAGCAGCAGCGCAGTGAGGCTGGGTGGCAGCGCGCCCGGCTGCAGCGCGCGCAGGCGGTTGCCCTCCAGCTCGAGGCGCGCGAGACGCCGCAGCCCCGCCAGCGCGCCGCCGTGCAGCACCGCCAGCTCGTTGTTGCTGAGCGACAGTGACGTCAGCGAGTCCCCGAGCGCACCCCACTCCGCGTCCACCGGCAGCTCGCCGATGTGGTTGCTGTAAAAGGGACCGGTCAGCTCACTATCTCCCGAGGAGAACCGCACTATCGTTATCTGGAGCTACTAACTTCTGCAGGTTGAGCCAGTTGAGCGCGCGCAGTGGGCGCAGGGCGTCCAGCGGCAGTGTCGACAGCTCGTTGTAGCCGAGGTCCAGCGACGCCAGCGACTCCGACATCGAGCTGCGAGGATTCAAATAAGTACACGGAATGTAGAATCATGTAAACAAATTATGATGTAAGATGTTAGCTGGGCAGATGTACTCACAGCAGCGCGCGCGGGTCGAGCGCGTGCAGGCGGCAGGCGTGCAGCAGCAGCGTGCGCAGCGGGGCGGCCAGCGCGCCCTCGCGCAGCGCGCCCAGCGCCGCGCCCGCCAGCGACACGTGCCGCGCGCCGCCCACCGCCGCTGCAACACACACCCACACACTCACCACACCACATACAAACTAAACATTAACCAGTAGCGCTCATCTAGCAATCGCTAAAATGGCCACTGCATCGACCAAATGTAATCACAAAAGTGAACAATATTTTTTTCGGAAGTTGACTGACCTGACTCTGGGAAGATGTGAAAGGGCACGTCGTTGCAGATGAAGTGGTCTTTGGGACAAAGACACAGAGGAGCGAGGCGACAGCGGGGCGGCGGCGGCGCGACGGCGGCGGGGTCGGGCGGCTCGGGGGGCGCGGGGGGCGCGGGGGGCGAGGGCGCGGCGCCCGCCAGCACCAGCAGCAGCACGGCGGCCACTCGCGACATCGGGCCGCGGGCGGCTGCAATCACACGTCGTGTCTCACCTACCTGTCTCACCTACTTAGGTACCGCAGCTAAATATTACCTTTGTAGATAACTATTATAATCTAAACGAGTTTTTCACAGACAATCTCTAATGATAAATTTATGTATGCTGGCAGGTCTGATAATAGTTAGGTATCTAGGTACTTATTATTATTATTATATGTTTTTTTAATTTATTTACCTAATTGTTTTTGATAATTGGTGTTTTATATAATTTTGACATAATTGAAACAATTGAAACCTAACTTAATTAAAAATGTAAAACTGTAATTAATTCTTAATTTATAATTACACACACACGCACTCACGCCTTGTACTAATGTACTCCCTTGCGGGGTAGGCAGAGGTGCATTGCTGCACCCACTTTTCGCCAGAGTGTATGTTAGTCCCAATGTAATAGGGGGCGGGCCTATTGCCATTTTACGGGCACATCCAAGACCCGAGAACAAATATCTGTGTTTAAACAAATATCTGCCCCGGCCGGGAATCGAACCCGGGACCATCGGCTCAGTAGTCAGAGTCACTAACCACTACGCCATTCGGTCGTCAATTTATAATTAATTAGTGTAAAATGTATAAAATTATGACTATGACGCCTCCTCTCTATTTGTACGCCTCATGGCAAAGCATGGCATGTCCTAACCTATACATAAGATGAATGTAACTAACCTGTGTTTATGCAAATAAATATATCTTGAATCTTGAATAGATAATAATTATCGTTACAATATTCTTGATAGTTATGAATAAATGATATGTGAGGACATCTGACATACGGATATCCGATACAAAGCTAGGCAGAGCCTGTGATATGGGTTCTGCCCGACAGCTGATATATAAAAGCAAAATACGTTCCTTCCAAATTTGCAAACCCTACTATTTTTTAACTTTAGAACTCTCATGCAAAATTTCAGACTCCTCGCACTTGTTAGTGAGATTTCGTAATGAGTCAGTGTATAGTTTTTTTTTTTTTTATACGTGACCTATCACTTTATATATATTAAATATAGATAAACACCAACATTACATTTAACTTTATTTTTATATTAAAGTACCTAGGTGTAGATAGATAGATAGAAATTCTTTATTTGTACACAAAAACATGGACGAACAAAAAACTTAATCTAACACATATGCACAAATGGCGGTCTTAACGCTTAAAGCACTTCAAATGTATTTTTTATATATTGTGTTATTAGTAGGTACTTAGTTACTAAACTCAAATAAAAAAGCTTACTTTAGTTTAGTTTCGATGTTTTCTTACAATGTATCTTTGTTATAAATCTACGTAAGTACCAATAATTTAGTGAACCATAAGTGAAAACTTTGTCATAACTGTATTCGATTATTAAGTGTAGATGCATGTTACAAGAGTGTATCATTTGTTGGTCTTCTTTCTAAATATGGTTAGGGGTCAGTTATTATTCTGTGGTCAGGGTCACTAACGACTACACCGTTATGATAATTCAGTAGTTGGCTACAGTATTTATACACTTATCTTATGCTAACCGGTGTCGGAGCGATCACATCGCGCGCTCGGCACATGAAGCGCAAATGACAATGCGTAAAAGCGAAATGAATTTTATAAAATTGACTCAATTTACATTCGTCGCGATGTGATTATGTTAAGAAGGCGCCGCCGGAAGGCGCTCGCCCTCGCTGAAGCTTTCATTACCCACTTATGAATAATTTTTAATTCCACTATAAAAGCGAATTGAAATGATTCTGCACTTTTATTCTGTTCAATAAACACAAATTATGTTTCATGATAATTTTTTTCATTGACTTCTTATGCTTAACTTATCTGTAGATGTTTAGGTAAGTAGGATTCTTTGCGATTATAAAATAACACTTGTACCACTTCTTAAACTTTGTTTTGGATTTTAGGCTGCGGCCACGACGCGGCGGGCGGAGCGACAGCTACAGACAGTCGTAGCACAGAATGATAGATAACTAATACAAGTAGTAATAATACAAGTAGTAATAGTAAGTAGCCTTCCGCCAGAGATTTACTTAAGTGGTGATGCCTTGAACAGAAATAAGAGTGGACTGTGTATTTTGATTTATAATGAAGTTAAATACTTATCTATTTTGAGTATAGTTATACAACGAAAAGAATGAGAAATGAAATAACTTCACTTTTACTATAGAAATTATACTACAAGTACCTAGGTAATCTAAGTCAAGAAAATCAACTCATTAGGGAAATTTATGATGCAGGCGGCTGCTCCGCTGTTACACGACAATGTACTGTATGTCACACGACGACACGGCACACGGCGAGCCCCGCGGGGCACCCGGGCGTGTGCGGCACGGGCCGCGCTGACCCGTGTGTGCAGCGCCCGCCACCTGCCCGCAGCCCGGTCTCGGCTCGCCGGCACAATGTGTCGCAATTAATGATAAACGTCGGCGTGCGGTCGACAGCGCAATCTGTTGTGTATCGACAATCATCAGTAATCGCTAAATCCTACATCAGCATGCACAATAATAGCGTGCATGGTTACGTAGCAAGTTGCGGTATGCTAGGCTGCTTCAGTAGAAGCTACGTAAGCCGACGTCTGACAGAGCACGACAACATATACCAATAGTGGCCAGATGCAGCCCACAGGACTACCTGTCTGTGTACATACGTACGAAGTTAAATCCTGGGCCGCAAGTGTGCTAATTTAGTACGCAATCGGAAAACGTACATAGGTACTTGCGGTTTTGTCGTCATAGTATTTTTTGTTCATTGAAAAGAGTTATCTAACGATGTATGACTCATCTTGATTGAACATAAGGACCAAAACGCCCATCATCCTTTAAATTAACAAATTATGTAGCTCTTTTAACTAAGGTAATTTACGAAATCATTTTTTTACAGAAACAAACATACAGATGCAAAATATCAAAATAAAACATTACAGCTTGAAACCCGCAAAGTTTATAAAAATAGTATATTTTATCTTTATTTGAAGCACATGCATATTCCGTTTTCCCCATGTTTTTACCTAATATTGACATGTATAATTTAGCGGAATTTCGGCATTGATATATGACATGTACTTAGATGTTCTCGTTGGAGAAGTACTTTTTTCCTTGGGTTAGATAGATTGTAGTTAGCGATTACTGCTTGTTACATTGATATCACAATATATAAAGGTAGGTACATAGCAGCGCGGCCGCCGCCGCGTGTCACCTTCAGATATGATGTTTAACGACGAGTTACCTCATTTAATTTAAAATTAATTGTGTCTTTCAACCGCACATCAAACATTCATCCCTGTGGCTCTTACTGCCTGGTGATAGAGGCTAAAGTAACAAAACAAAACGTTTATTATTGTTTAGATTTTATGAGTTTTCGTAATTGAAGTCGGGCTCAGTTACAAGAGAATGGCTCTTGTGAATATATTTATTCTCTACCAGGCTCATCAAACTCATCATAACAACTTTGGTTTCATTCTGAGTTGTTTCGTTGTTAATATTATGACAAGGATATACGGCATATATCGTTATGTACAATTTTACATTTATATCAACTTACCCATACTCGCTTTGGTGAGTATTGCAATGATTAAATGAACTTTAAAGGTGTTCTAAAACCTCAACTATAAAGAAAATATTTAATGTCTATGAAAACTGTTATGTGTTCTTAACAAACTACGGATTTTAGCTGAACTCTCACTATTCTTTCAAGAATTTACTTTGCAATATCGCTTCCTGCTGTATCCCGGTCGGGGCCGCACAGCAAACATCGCAATCAACATTACAAAAAAGTTATATAGGCCCCAAAAATATAATTAAGTATGATGTTATTTAGGTATATTAAAGACCAAAGATTTTTATGGAACCTATTTCCCGTTTGAAAATTATGAACGTTGACGTTAAAAAATATGGGTGAAATGTTATGTAATGTAGAGTAATTTGTAAAAATTGACGTTCATCAGAAAATTTTATATTTGTACGATGAATAAAAAATTTTGAGTTTGAGTTTGAGTTTTGAGTTTATGGCTTCATTTGTAAGGTACTTAAAAGTTAATTTACCTATACATATATTGGTTATAAGATATTCTTTATTTGTACACAAAACATATGGGTGAAATACAAGTACTTAAGTACAATGAATAAAAAACACGGATCCTCCATTTTTATAATCATCTAATCCGATAAACAAATAATAATATTGGGTAAAAAAAATGTTATCCATTTCTTATATCAACAGAAAGAACATGATCACTTTAAACAATGTTAAAAAAACGTTTCGATACCCAACCCAGATATTATACAATGAAGCTCAAGTTCTAACTATCAAAAACTTATTTTTTTAATAAGAACTCAAGGTTTCTTATTTTTTAAGATTGTATGTGTTTATGAAAATCGGGAACTCCGTAAGTAATTTAATCCCAACTATCCCAAAGAAAACATTGAACATTGAACGTAAAACTGATCTACCTACTGTCGAACTTTGCTATCTTACTAACTGAACTTTTTATATTCGGCCAAAGTTTGAGGGACATAAATTTATTTTATATACCCATATCTGTTACTAAACAATCACTTTAGCTACTTACGTTTCAAATAAAATTTATTTCCACTTGAACAAATAACATATAACACTAACTATCGCGAATAAAGTATCACGCGGCGGTTCACAGTTCGCGGACATTTCTAGTGTCGCTACGTAGCTACGGCGTAGCACCTCGTAGCTCGTAGCACGCGGCGGCGGCGGTGGCGGCGCGACGACTGCCGCGCGGCGACCCGCGAGCCGGCGCGCCGTGCCATGTCTGGAATCTAAAAATTCCAGAAAGTGTTAAAAAAAAAGTTTATACTTAACATTTGTTCTCGGGTCTTGGTTATTATAGGTATCATCATACTTTCGGATTTTTTGCTATGGGATGGTAAGGATTATAGCTGGAGGCTCCACTCCACATATCATCCGAACTACTACAGTTAACTATAGCTATAACTCCGTAAGGATGACACCTACGAATATTTTTTTGACGATGACTATTTATGGAATATTTTAGTCATTTTCAGAAATCATTTGTATGGGGTATAAAAGAGAGGAGGATTGCAGCTGGACTTCTAAAGGGACAGGCGCGGCGTGCCCGGTGCAGCGGACAGCGGTCTGCGGCCACTCCATTTCAAGATTCATATTTTTTTATTTCATAAATAAAAAAATATAAAGCACAGGTACATTCTCTCGAAAACCTAAACGTTTATTTTTTTAAATAGCTCGAATTGGTACCCGCATCCGCACCGTTGCAGCGCGCACGGCAGGCGGCGGCCGTCGCGTGCTGGCTTAATCTAAACTTAGATCAGTTTAGCATTCAATTTAGTTTCCGCTTATCTGTGAACGTGTTTTTGTTCCTCCGAAATATTTTCCCTTCTGTAATCTGCTTCGGAAATAGAATAAATGAAAGTGGAGCTAATGTGCTACAATTAATAACTGTGCGATACCATCGCGTCGCGCGCCGCCCGCGGTCCGGCGTACTCGCGGCGCATTTACTAAAACACGGTAACTATACCTACTCTTCTCAAACAGTTATATAGGGTTCCGTAAAAAACGAGCCTTTGTAGTTTTCTTGTTTGTTTTTCTGTATGTATTACCTATTAATAGTGATCCCATTTTCCGTTTGTTTGCATGTTATGTACCTTTTTAGGGTTCCGTATGTCTACTAGGAACCCTTATAGTTTCGTCATGTCTGTCCGTCCATTCGTCTGTCCTGGCTCGTTCTCCGCCATTTGAGTACCGATTGCTACGAAAATTAGTGGAGATATTATGTAATAAAACAAAAACAAACAGACACCCACGCCTTGTACTAACGTACTCCCTTGCGGGGTAGGCAGAGGTGCATTGCTGCACCCACTTTTCGCCAGAGCGTTATGTTAGTCCAAAATGTCTCAATGTAATAGGGGGCGGGCATATTGCCATTTTACGGGCACATCCAAGACCCGAGAACAAATATCTGTGTTTATACAAATAAATCTGCCCCAGCCGGGAATCGAACCCGGGACCATCGGCTCAGTACTCGAAAGCGCTCGGAGTGCGGACGCGGTTATTGTAATAAGTTATTCTACCGAGCTGATATTGAGAATTTACTTCACGTGATAAATTGTTAAAATGGTGCAATGTAAAAGGTGTAAATTATTTTTGTCGACAACAAAGGATGATATTGTACGGTGCAAAGGTGCTTGTGAAGGTGTTTTTCATAAAAGGTGCGGCAAAAGAGTTGCACAAAAAGAAACATGCGACGATTGCGCAAAAAAGGACGGGACTCCACAACCATCAAAAATTGATGTGGACCCCAGCAAGCTCACCGTCGAGAATCTTCTACAGGAGGTTAATAAAAAGCTCGAGATTGTTTTCAAAATTGAGGATAAGCTGCAAGAGCTGACAGGAATTGTCGATTTCTATTCAGAAAGGTACCAAGAACTTGTAGAATTCAAAGAAACTACAGAAAAGAAAGTCACAGCTTTGGAAAGAAAGCAGGTATACCTTGAAAAATATAACAAAGCCCTTGAAGAACGGGTCGAACAGATGGAGCAGAAGGAGAAAGAAAGAAATGTTGAAATAGTTGGGCTGGAGAAGCAGGATAATGAAAACCTACCATTAGTGATCTCAAACATTGCCGAGAAACTAAACCTTAATCCGAAGGACATTGAGGAGGTAAAGCGGGTAGGATCAGAAAAGGTCGGTGAGAAGCAAAATCGCCCGCGGCCGGTGATCGTAACACTACGGTCTAAAACGGCGAGGGACATATGGATCAAGCAAAGAAAAGTACGTTTGAATAATGATAAGATATACGGTAATGGCAGTAAGCAAAATGTATTTATCAACGAAGATCTCACTAAGTACAAGAGGCAGTTATTTTGGTCGGCTAAAACACAGCTCAAGCCACAATTTAACTTTATATGGATACAAAACACTAATATACTGGTTAAAAAGAATGAATTGGAAAAAAAGATTTACAATATAAGATGCGAAGAGGACATAAAATTTGTTCTAACGGCTTTAAAAGAAAGATCCGAGAAGTCTGAATAAAGCGCAATTAGCGCGCGTACACACTACACGATTACCCTGCTATTAAAAATTCACCAGTATACAAGATATAGACAGCGATATACAGTATAATAGATACGATGATATAGCTGTATGGAGCAATAGTATTAAGATTAAGCAAAAAGAATTAGATGTAGTACACTTAAATATCAGGTCACTAAGGAAACAATTTAACCAGCTGCTTACTATGTTGAATCAATGCAATGAGAAAATAGATATTATTATATTATCTGAAGTAAACATTAAGAGGGAAGAACTATGCTTTTATCAGATTACGGGTTATACACTACACGAGAATACAAGGCAAAACCAGAAAGGAGGAGGGGTGCTGATTTATGCAAAAGATAGCTTAAATTTTACTGCTGAGATTATTGAAACGTCAGCTTCAGAAACATTACACGGAAAATTAATAATAAATAAGAATATATTGCATATTATATCTATATATAGACCACCTAGAACAAATAAGTTGCGGTTTTTAGAAGAAATTAAAATTCTACTGAAGAAAACATCAAAGAATGATGATATAATATTAATAGGTGATACCAACCTAGATATGCTGGGCGACAAGTCGAACAAAATTATAATAAAATACAAAAACATTATGTGTGAACACGGCTTACAATGCGGAATACCTACAACAGAGGTAACTCGCGAAGCGATCGTCGACGGGGTGTTGGAGACGTCATGCATCGACCATGTGTGGGTGCGCCGGCGCAACGCGCGGCTCACGCACACACACATGCTCACCTGCAAGCTGTCCGACCACCACATGGTGGGGGCTAGACTGGATCTCGTGCCGAGCGAAGATGACCCGAATGGTAATGCGACGACCCCAATCAGGTACGCGATATCAAATCACTTAGTCAAAGAAAAATTACAGCTTATAAACTGGTCCGAAATGTTGTCAATAGATTGCCCCTTAGTTTTATACGAAAAGATTTGCCTTTTGTTTGGGAATATATACAAGGAATGTACCGTTGAAGTTAAATTACATAATAAAAGATATACTCAACCCTGGATAAACAAACAGTTAAATAGGATGATTGAGCGGCGGGATGAGCTATTTAGATTATGGAAAAAAGAACCTTCAAACATGATTCGCCGATTAGATTACACTAGATACCGGAACAAAATTAATAAATGTATAAATATAGCTAGAAATAAATTTATGCAAAGTGAGATAAAGAAATGTGATGGTGATTTTCGTAAAATATGGTCTAATATAAATAAGTGGCTAGGGAGATGTAAGAGTAATTTGGATAATGTAGTAATGAAATACTTAGGTAAAACCGACAATGTTAAAAATATTTGTAGTAATTTTTCTAACACATTTACCCAAGAAATACAAAGTATAAAACATGATTGTAATTTAAAATTTTTGGACCGGAATTCTTATGTTAAAAAAAGTGATAAATCTTTCAGATTTATAAAAGTAAGTCCTTACAAAGTCGAGAGAATTATAGACAAACTGTGTTGCGAGAAAGCCCCAGGTGAGGATCAAATTAGGGTAAAAGATATAAAGTATGTAAAAACACCATTAAGTAAAGTACTGGCTAAATTTATTCATATGTGTATGTCAAAGGGTACCTACCCTGATAAATTAAAAAAATCTATAATAAGACCAATTTACAAGCAAGGCAATCATCTGGATTATTCCAATTATAGGCCTATCGCAATACTATCAGTAATAAATAAAATTATGGAATAGGTCGTGATTGATCAGATAAGTGCCTTCTTGGAATGTAATAATATATTATCGGATACTCAACACGGATTCAGAAAAGGCCGTAGCACAGCAACCGCTTTAGCTCAATTTACTAACTACGTAAACAATAGCCTTAACAATAGGAAGCAGTTACTTGCAGTTTTTATAGACTATAAGAAAGCATTTGACACACTTGGCCACGAGCAGCTGTTGCAGGCCATGGATGAATGCGGCATCAGCGGCCCCACCAACCAATGGTTTCGTAGCTACCTCACGAACAGGACCCTGCGCACCGTGATTGCTGGGACCGCTGGTGAGGAGGCTCCCGTTAGCTTGGGTGTACCAACGGGCTCAGTGTATGGCCCAGTCGGCTACATTATGCATGTCAATAGTGTGTCTAATGTGGTGCAAAACTGTAAGGTCTATATGTATGCTGACGACATGTGCCTGTTGTACGCCGGTAAAAATATGGCAGACATGGTGCGCAATGTTCAGGGTGATTTCGAAAATATTTCTAAGTGGGCTCACGACAATGGAATAATTTTAAACTTAGGTAAAACTATTCTATTCTATTCTATTCTCATAGGGGGTGAAGTTCCTGTACGTGGCTCTCTCGAGTGGAACCTTTGTACATATCCCCTTGATTTCAGCTCAGCCAGCCTAGCTCCCGAGTAAACTGGAGTAGCAGGCCTGGGTGTTGTAATAGCTGAGGTAGGCGCTCTGTTGGTCCAAGAATAGATAATCTTGTTTCTGTAGTAGGTGGACAAGCTAACAGAATATGTTCAACCGTCTCATCTACTTCCTTACATGTCCTACATAAGGGACTAGTTGAGTTACCTATGGTATATAAGTGTTTATTCACGCAACAATGTCCTGTTATTAATCCTACCATTAATGATATATTACTACGGGACAGGTTGAGTAAGTAGCGTGTAAGTTTATGGTTGTGTGCTACAATAAACGCTTTAGTTTGTCTGCAATCTACACGATTTTTCCACTCCTGATTGTGTTCAGATAGTGTTTTATCGGTGAGACATTGCCTTATTGCCTTTGATGACAAACTAATAAATGGTTCTGGCCCTATTGGTAGGGTATTTGATCCCATTCTTGCTAGTCGGTCAGCCTCGCAATTTCCTATGTTGTCTTTATGACTTTTAATCCATTGTACTGTTACATTATTTGAAATGCTTAGGTTTTCCAGTGTTCTGTGACATTCTAAAATTAATTTAGATTTTGTTACAGTTCTGCCTAAGGCACATAAAATAGCCATACTGTCTGTGTAGAAGCAGATATTGCTATTTTTTGTGTCTTTTATTTGTGTAGCTCCGTCAAGTAGGCTGGCAGCTAGGTAAAACTAAATGCATGCGTATTTATTCACCCCACAATAAACAGGCTAAAAACACTTGTAATTCGGAAATTAAAATTTTAGGCCATAGCTACGAGTGCTTTCACAATAATAAAATAGCATGTAAATGTAATAAACTGGAATTGGTAAATAGCTTCAAATATTTAGGACTGTTGATTGATCAGAATTTTAATTGGAAATTACATGTTAATGAGGTTTGCAATAGACTCAGGTCTATCTTAGGAAAATTTTACTATTTGAACAGAATTCTGAACAAACACACCCTGTATGTTGTGTATTATGCACTGGCAGATTCATTAATGAGCTATGGGCTGGGCTGCTATGGACTGACATTTAAAACATATTTGGACCAAATCAAACAAGTTCAATTAAGGCTAATAAAATACCTAACAGACAAAAAAACCAAAGACAAATGTAAAAGTGACTATTATCAATTATTTAATATTTGTAAAATCTTACCTGTTCACAATAAAGTTAAATATCTGCTCGCCTTAGAATCATATTATAGTAAGGATTATAAAGTACCACTATCACACAGTCACTTCACTAGGTCGAGAGCTAAAGGTAAACTGTCACAGCCATCATCTATAAATTATTATGGTGAGAGAACTAGAGAATACTTAATTCCTAAAATATGCAATAAATACCCTATTTTACTCAGTGAAAATAAACTATGTCTAGGCACAATTAAAAAACACCTCAAATCTCTCCTAATTTAGGTAATGTACAATTAAGTAATTATTTCTGTAAGTAGCTAAGTTAGTTTGTTTTTTGTAAGCAGTATGATTGAGGATGCGTATTGTGTGGTGCTATAGCATTACCGGTACGACATCTGCAGACATAATAATGTAATGTAGTTTCTTGCTTATGTTGTAGTAGCTAGTTAGTAGTACACTTGCATGCATATATTATAGGTTTATATAATTTAATGATAAGAGCGTACCGCCAACAAACTGTTACCAGTTTGGCGAAACAAATTGTTAAAAATAGTCGTAAGTTTTTGATGAATAAAATTAAAAAAAAAAAAAAAAAAAGTAGTCAGGGTCACTAACCACTACGCCATTCGGTCGTCTAATAATCCATTTATTGTTAAATTATAAAAAATACGATTACGATTATTGCTATATGTGTATGCTTTGGTAGAGGGGGATGTAGTTAATACTTAAATTTCAAACACTTGCCTCCCAGTACTGTTGAGTGAATACGCTGCAACTATTTGCCTTTATTATTTTATCAGGCACTTAAATATCCTTGATTTAAAATTATGATTATTGTATTAGAAAGAAGTACTGTCGTGATTATTATATTATATTTGAAGTTACAAGTAGATTTTATTAGACAGCAATAATTAGATTTTTTTATAATTAAGTATAATTATTGATATTAACTACCTAATTACGATTGCTTTAAATCATAATATGTGGGAGTAAATAAAGAAGTCTTATTTTTGAGTTCCATTAGTTACTTACTCACTTGTCCCACATACATTTTTTTAAAACGTGTTTAAAGTTTTTAATATGATGCGGATTTCATCACGCACGCGTGACACCCACACCACAAGTGTTATTTTCATACAACTATTCAGAGTGGTTGTAATACTGTGCGGATTCCATCACGCACGCGGGACAAGCACGTCGCGCGGTCAACCAGTACTAGACGCCGCGTGGTCTACGACTGGAGACCGCCTCGTTTAAATAATGTACTCTGTGGCCTCGTTTGAAAAAAAGCCTAGTAATGAATGAAGGGAGCGGCACATCGCTTACGTCGTAGGCTACGTCCTCACGTGAACGCATTTAACGCAAAGCAAGCGTGCGAGCAGCATGTTTTTATCGATTGGAATACCCGACCTGCCGTCCGCAAGCGGAGGGCATGCAACTGAGGCGATGCGGTGATACTACGTGGTTGGTGTAGCAAGCGCGCATATTCTAGTCTATGCAAGCGCGTACCCATTGGTACCCATACAAGTTAAAGCATACTAACCATAAGAGGCGAGACGGTGCGGTGTTGGTGTCGGGTGGCTCTAACGAGCTCAGTGGTAGAAGTGGGGTGTTATTTGTCGAGACGTTATTTTGTACTGACACTCCATCTATTTTGTATTTAAATACCGTTGAAATACACACTACATGTAGATAGACTGAGATAGACAGACGCGGAAGCGACCGGTTAGTGCGATCTTCCACCAACCTATGTAGCAGGGGCTTTCACCCATGGGTAGTTCATGTTATCTAGGTAGTAGGTACCTTTAGAAATAAAAGAAGGTATGGTGTTTTCTGTTTTTATTTAGTTACAACTAGTCGTCACATCACTTCACTTCCTTCACCTGGAGACCTGCAACAAACAAATATTTCTGATTAGGTTAAAAGGCTTGTTTATGGTTGAAGGTTGACGCTAACTTGCACAGAAACTCAGTCTAGATGTGTTAGGGCTGAGTCATTACTACTGTTATGGTGTGTATTTGTGGTAGTGGTTCGCAAAAGCAACGCGACCACACCTACCAAGTCAAACCAGTTAGTGCCAGACTGTTTCAGTCAATAAAGCAAATAGTAGCAAAAGAAACAGAAGGAGTTGAAAATTATGAGATTCTCCATTCCATACAATAAGGATTCAGACGTAATGTAAGTGCAATACACCAACAACTACCTATCCTCTGTGAAAACAAAAACAATTTTGTGGTAAATAATGGTTGCAAATTAAATTCTATAGATTTCATACTAAATAATCAAACTTTTTTTTTCTTGCACACTATAAATTTCGTGTAATTTGACGTAACTTTGCAGTAGGTATTGTATTAGTAGGTACTATTCGTGTGATTTTTTATTGGCATATTGAAAACAGTCTGCATACTAACTCTGTGCCTCACAAGTTACAACAGTCCCTATAAAATCTACATAAATCAAAACTAAACAACAAATATTATCAAATACACATAAGGACAAATACATAGATATCAATGGAAACATGGAACATGGCTTAGTTACTCATCAATGTGTGCATGGATATGATAATATTCTGATCACTACTCAAATCTAGCCAAGAAGTTTGCTAAGGCAATGGAATGTGTTTATGTAGGAACATCATCTGAGAATATAATAATATAGATGTGTTATCATAAAAGCCAATTCAAAAGACAGACCTGGAGGCAAGCTCTGCTTGAGCTTCTCCGCCTTCTCCTTGTCGGTGATGACGAGTGTGTACAGGAAGCGCGAGCACCGCACCTTGAACTTCACATTCTCAGGGTTCTTCTTTATCTTCACGGCTGAAACAGGAAATACAGTGTCTTTAATCATCTGTGCGGTGGTAGCTCAGTCGGGTAGGCGCCCGCGTCTCACGGAAGAGATGCGGGTTCAAATCCCGGCTCATGACATGTACCAATGAGTTCTTTTAGTACAATGTATACCATCGCTCTTACGGTGAAGGAAAACATCGCGAGGAAACCTGCATATCTGGATTTAGCACATCTAGATAATTATGTGAACCCACCAACCTGCAGTGGACCAGCGTGGTGGGAAATGGTCCAAGCTTAGGAAGGCAGTTTAGACCTTGGGGATATGCACAAAGGTTCCACTCGAGAGAGCCAGATGCAGGCACTTAGACCCCCACAGAGAATAGAATCATCTGTGCACATTATACAGGGTTTCATCTAAGACATCTGACACTTACAAACAAAAACTACTCTTATTCGAATGTAATAAGGGTTTTGACAGATGCCTTATTAAGTGAAACGATCTATAATGATGTATTTTTAAGTATTTAACTCTTAAATCTACATCTACATCTTCTCTCACAGAAACCAGGTTCTTAGGTAGCAACATAATCAGGTGCGGTAGTCATCAAGTACTTGTAAGGGTATGACCAAATGACCAGCCAATCTTGGTTGTCACGAACATCAGATCCTCAGGTAAACAAATCATTTCACTTATGATATCACTTTAAAACACGGTAAATACTCACATTTAGCGTCTTTCCTGCGGGCTTTGAGGAGGAAGTCCTTAATGTCTTTGATTTCCCGTGGCTGAAACAGAACAATAGCAACTTTATTTTAAGTAATCCAGGTTTTCAGTAAAAACAGGGATAAACTACAAAATAAACTGTCCTAAGATGAAATAAACAATACGTTAATGATAAAATAGCAACGATACATTAAAAAACGAGGTTGTAAACCAAAATAAACAGATTCCTTACCATGTTCAAGCCGATACGAAGATGCAGCACTGAAATGAAAATAATCACTATATTAATCAAATATTATACACTGTATCAAAGTGAAGCTGCAAGCTTTAAAGTTAGCTTTATGTATCACAAATTATTTTCGTAATTGCTATGATTTTATCGGATTTAAATTAGGAAAATAGAAATTTCAACATTTCGTACCTGTCAAACTTCGTAAAAGAGAACTTGTCAAAAAATGACACTGACATTAAGCTATGACAGACCGACAACACTGACAGTTTTTTTTTACTAAAGTAGTAAAGGTGCCGACACACTTGGGGACGCGGCTGTCAGCCGCGACTTAAAGGTATCTACATAGAACAACGCGGACTCAGGTGTATAGTGCCACAATCTTATCTGTTCCGGTGGTCAAAATGTGCAACAACGAGACGTCATTGTCAAACGTAATTTCATACTCTGTGCGTTATTTGAGTTGTCAATTTCTGCGAAGAGGCTGACGCTACGTTATTTAATTTGTTTTGTGATTTTCTGGGTGAAATACTGCCAAAAACGCTGTAATGTGATGCAAGAAAAGTAGTACTATATATATTGGCTTTTATGCAGGAAGAATAACGTATTCAGGCGCCTTTAATTCCCTTTGAAAAATTGGAAGAACGAGTTGCAGCGGCTACAGGTTAGTGTTGCCAAATATGACGAATAATTTTACCCATATATACTCCATGTAATTTTATGAAATATTTTTCCGAGAGGCCCGTGCCCCAGCAGTGGGGACGGGATGGGTCGTGGTACTCGTGATGAAAAGTACATTTATAATCTTTATTTTTCTTTGGTTACAGGTGTGAGGACGTGACATGATACTTTAAATCTTAGGCAATATACCAAGAAGAATTTCGCGCACCTGCTGCGATTTTAGACGAAATAATGATGATTTATGACATGTCATTGTTTTCCCAACTTATCCAGAGTTGGCTGAAAGAAATTGCTTTTTAGCAATTAGCCTTTGGAAGGAGACCCGTGCCCCAGCAGTGGGGACGTGATGGGTCGAGATGATGATGATGATGATGAATTAGCCTTTGCACACTGTCTGAATTTCTTTTAATTGTATGCTTTTTTTTCTTGTTACTTTAGAAAATGTAAAATAAAGTGTTCAAAAATAATACTTAATTAATAGTTTTTTTTAAGTCTATCTATCTCGTTTTTCTCACGACCCACATATATTATCATTGTAATCTAGATTTAATCTCCTATATCAGAAACAGAATATAATCAGAACTAATTTTATTTCTGTTCGCCGTGGACAAATTTTCCATACAACAAATGTCGTTTGATATATTATATCCACTTTCATTTACTATCGACCCTATATTTTGATTTATCTGTACTCATGAATGTATTAAATTTTGCCTATTTCTGGTTTAAAATTATAACATTAGGTAATAGCAGAAATGCATTGTCGTTTAAACCAGAAATAGGCAAAATTTAATCGATGGCATCACTGGATTCCATGACAGCGACGTCGCCACCGGAACAGATAAGATTGTGGCACTATACCCTCGGGAAGCGTCATAGCGATCTTTCTTGATCCAAAAAAGTCTGCCAATTTTTGCGGGGGGAAAATTTACCGTTTACTATGATTATGTCCCATTTGACATGTCATTATGAGTTTTATGAAGTGACATTTAATAATGAACACAGTGTCTTCATTTTTCTTGCCAATTGATGTAAAAATTATTATTATCGATAAGTGTTATCGATGAATTCGAGAACATGGATTGGAAATACTAATTTTAATTTAGTTAAATTATGAATGAATACTAAGCGAAGCCTTTATAGCCACGTGATAGGTCACGAGCCGTATCGCCGTTTTTGATGAGTAGGTACAATGCACTGAAGTTGTCGGGTAAGTGGGCAACCCGACTGTCAGATGTTTTCAAGCTACCCGAAGACCTCTGACTAGGCTTAACTTAGAAGAAGCAACAGGGACCCACGGTTTAACGTGCCGTCCGAAGCACGGAATCGACCCGAAAAAAAACGTTTGATATCGGTCACCCTCAACCTCAGCGATCACTGAAGCCAACTCGACTACAGACGCTTCCCAACCGGTACATCACTAATGCATTTTTTTGACATTGGTTGCTAGGCAACGGCTTATAACAATAAACCGTGGTAGATTATGACGTTTGACAAGTAATTCTAAGATTCTACGTCAAAAAAATAAACGATTTCATTTCATTTCATTTCATTTCATTCCATGACCGAAGGCAATCAAATCTGTGAACAAATCCGGAAATCCGAATATTCTATGAAATGAAGATGTCATTTTAGTATGTGGACAAATAATTTTCAATGAAACGAACGCTTTGCCAACTAGATTGAGTCTAGTGAAAATTGAGACTGCAACTAGTTTTTATAAATCGGTAGGCCTTTCTGGCCCACTCCCACTACCCCGGCAGAGGGGAACGTCCGTCGATTTCGTCTCCAGACCATTTATACTCAATGGGTATCTATACCATTTTCCAGAACCAATGATATGGGGGACGTTTTCATGACGTTTTGAGTTTGGCAGTTTTAAAGATGTCCGAGAGTAAAATTCTATCGACTTGTACCTATCGATATTTGTACGGGTCAATTTGTATGTGTCAGATTAAACACCGACATTGATTATCAGTTCATCTTGCAAACAATCTATCCGAGCCAAATAGTCACAGTCCTGTAATATAATTCTTTTTGTTCTATCAACCAAACTCAAATGAATTACAAACTCACGACATTCCGAGTTTAAAACAGTTTTTCTCGGCATTTTGACCAAAATAACAAACAAAATGACAAAAAACAGACCTACATGAAGGTAGATTATTAATAAAATATATTAAAATTGTTATTATTCTGAGAGGCAGCATGAGAGAGATATGCACTTTGATTAAAAACATCATAGTTTGTTTTAAAGCTGTTGATGAGAAAGTAAGTAAGAAATACTATACCTACTTACTATAACACAATGTAAAAAATTCTAATATTTTATCGATTTCAGAACGTCGACTTTGATGTGTCCCGTCTCTAGTACGTTCCATTTTACCAAAGTGTGTACTCAAGAAATATATATGTAAAGAAAACCACTACCTTATTGATATTGCTTTTCTTAATTCTTATTCTAATTCTCTTGTGACTGGCACTCAAGTCAGTTGTCAATGTGTTTAAGAAAATTTAAGAGGTTATGTTTTTGATTTTGTAAATAAAGTCTAAAGAGCTTATTTCCCGTAAAATAATATCAATACCTTAAATAGAGGCTTTAAATGTTGTTTTTTTGTCTTACAGAAAAACGCAATTACGTCTTTATTTATTAAAAACCGAATATTATTATAAAACAACATTTTCTGCACATATTTAAATAAGTATGGAGAAGTTGAGATTTGATTTTGCTGTGAAATCTGCAGCGGATGGAAAATCCAATATCATTTGCATAACCTCAATAGGTACACCTACTGGACAAGTTTTCAGTATACCGGATGAATGTCAGCCTGCAAGTTTACATCAGGTTATCACAAAAACCTCAAACTATGCCAAAGTAAGAAAAACATTGAATACACGGCACCAGAAAAGAAAAATATGGATAACCTTGACAGATGAAATATCTAAGATATATTTAGATGAAGGAGAAAACTTGCAGTTTAATGATTTCTACCTAGAGGAAATGATAGAAAACATACAAGAGGATAAATCATTATCTAGTAGTTCAAATCGAACATTGGAAAAACTTTTAGAAAAATTGCTCGAAGAAAAACAAACAAACCCGGAGACTCAAAATTTGGGTAAAATCTCAAAAGATTTTATGATTGAGAAGTTCAATGGGCGGAATGCAAATGCTCACCAATGGATTAAAAGTTTCAACAAGGAATGTGAACGCTTCCATATTAAAGAAGACCATAAGAAGATTGAAATTTTAAAAAACTTTTTGGAATACGCTGGTATAGATTGGTACAGCTGTTCGCTTATAAAATTTACAGTCGAATCAGAGTGGAACAAATGGGAGAAAAGTTTCTGTGATACATTTGGAAACAAAGGCTGGTCGCCCATCAGATATGCGCTTTCTTTTAAGTATCAAATGGGATCACTGCTTGATTATGCATTAAAAAAGGAAAAAATATTACTAGAAGTGAGGAAGTCGATTGATACTGGAACTCTCATAGACCTTATAGCAGCAGGCTTGCCTAATTATCTGACTGATAAAATTGACCGAGAAAATTTACAAGAAACGGAAGATCTGTACAATGAGTTAGGAAAACTAGAACATCTGGTTGTAAAGAATAAATATGATAAAAAATCATATTCATACTCTGACACAAAAACAAAGAAAAACGAAGAAAAGAAGCCGTGCACAATCTGTATTTCTGAGAAAAAAGGAAAACGTTTTCACCCGGAGGAAAATTGTTGGTTTAAGGAAAAAAACCATAAAGATATTGTGAAAAGTGTGAATAACTCCGAACTAGAAATCGAGCTTAACAACGAAAATCCAAAAAACTAATAGTACCGCCATTAATAAAAGTAACATTACTATTAAACGACACATTACAGGTTTCCGGAATTTATGACTCTGGTTCAAATGTGTCCTTAATAAATGCAAAATTGCTGAAGATACAAGAGAGGGAAGATATAGGTATACACACAGCAAATTTAAAAACTATTAATGGTGAGAAAAAAACAAAAGGTATGGTCACGCTAAAAATAAAAATATTGAATATGGAAAGAAGTATGAATATTTTTGTAATAGATAATGAAAATTTTCATTACGATTTTCTAATCGGTTTGGATTGTATAAAAAAATTCAAATTAATGCAAAATGAAGACCTAAATATTATACAGTGCTTCAATCCAGAAGAAAAAAGTTCCTTAAAGGAAGAAAATAACAAAAAGGACAAAGAAAATGTATCAAATGTCAAAATTCCTGATGCACTAGGTGACAAAAATAAAGAAGATGTTCCTTTATACACGGAAGTACTGGATAAAAAAACTGATTATACAGACCAATGGGAAGTTAACTTTAACGAACATATAGACACTGATAAATTTGAAATGGAAGTGAACCATTTAGATATATATCAACAAACAGAAATTGATAAACTAATAGAGAAATACAAATCAGTCTTTGCTAAGGATAAATATGACGTCGGTACTGTACGAAATTATGAAGCTCATATAGATTTGATGGTAGATAAATATTGTTACAAACGTCCGTACAGATGCACAGCTGATGATAGAAAAGAAATCGAACATCAAATATCCAAACTACTAGAGAAGGATTTGATTGAGGAATCATACAGCCCATTTGCTGCTCCAGTTACCCTAGCATATAAGAAAGAAGACGATAAGAAAACAAGGCTATGCATAGATTTCAGAGAATTAAACAAAATCGTTGTCCCTCAATCACAGCCATTTCCATTGATTGAGGATTTAATGGTGAAGACTGTAAACTGTAATTTTTTCTCCACGTTTGATATAAATTCAGCATTCTGGTCAATTCCATTGAAGATTCAAGATAGATATAAAACTGCATTTGTCACACAAGAAGGCCATTTCCAATGGACTTGCCTACCAATTGGTTTAAAAACGTCTCCAGCCATTTTTCAAAGAATATTGTGCAACATATTAAGAAAATACAAACTCTCAGATTTTGCAGTTAATTTCATCGATGATATATTAATATATTCTAAAACTTTTGAGGAACACATACTACATATATCAAGACTACTTGATGCCATATTAGAGGAAGGATTCAGACTGAAATTTTCAAAATGCAATTTTGCCAGTAGTTATGCAAAATACCTGGGGCACATAATAGAACATAATTCGGTTAGACCTCTGAAAGATAATTTAACAGCTGTCAAAAACTTTCCAGTACCAGAAACAAGAAAAAATATACGCCAGTTCCTTGGGAAAGTAAATTTTTACCATAAATTTGTACCACATAGTGCCATTATCCTGAATCCATTACACAATTTGCTACGGAAAGATGTAAAATTCATATGGTCAACAGAATGCCAGAAATCATTTGATAAAATAAAAGAATTATTATGTTCGAAACCAATACTAAAAATATTTGATCATGAACAACCTATCAAGATTTATACAGACGCTAGTATTAAAGGCCTAGGAGCTGTCTTAAAACAAGAAGATAAAAACGGGGATAACAAACCTGTAGCATATTTCTCGAAAAAATTGACAGAAACTCAAAAGAAAAAAAAGGCAATATATTTAGAATGTCTGGCAATAAAGGAAGCGGTAAAATATTGGCAGCACTGGCTTATGGGAAAAGAATTTGTAGTATATTCAGATCATAAACCTTTGGAAAATCTGAACATCAAGGCTAGAACTGATGAAGAACTGGGTGATATGACCTATTATTTATCGCAATATAATTTCAAAATAAAATATAACCCAGGACAATCAAATCAGGAAGCGGATTGCTTAAGCAGAAATCCAGTCCTGAGTTCGTGTGATAATAATGAAGATTTTTTAAAAGTTGTTAATCTAATTACCTTGGAAGATATAAAAAAAGATCAACAAAATAACCCTGACCTACAAAATGAAAAATCGAATCTTGTAATTAAGGAGGATGAAATTTACTACAAATGTAATAAAAAAAGAAATAAAATAATACTGTCAGAAGCATTTAGCAAAGAACTAATAAGAAATGTTCACCATAATTACTGTCATATCGGAAGAAGCCAGATGATAAATAAAATAATACCTTTCTACACAGCAACAAATATAATAGCCAATATTAAGAAAATTTGTGATGAATGTGACATTTGTATAAAGAACAAATCCAGAAGACGATCAAAATTTGGTTTGATGTCACATTTAGGTCCGGCTACACGCCCATTTCAGATTATATCAATTGATACCATTGGAGGTTTTGGGGGATCGCGGTCTACTAAGAAATACTTACATCTTCTGGTAGATCATTTTACAAGATATGCTTACATATTGACGTCGAAAAATCAAAACTCCAGTGATTTTATTAAGCTTATAAAAAATGTTACACAAAGTTATGATATTGATATAGTACTGACAGACCAATATCCTGGCATAAATTCGAAAGAATTCAAAGACTTTTTGAAAAATAATAATATAACATTAGTATTCACGGCTGTAGACGCACCATTTTCAAATGGGCTTAATGAAAGATTAAATCAAACTTTAGTAAACAAGATAAGATGCAAAATAAACGAAACTGATAAGAAAACTGCCTGGACAACTGTTGCACAACAATGTGTAGCAAAATATAACGAAACAGAACATACAGTCACAAAGTTTACTCCAAAATACCTTTTGGAAGGAGAGAACGTAGATATTGTGCCACTTGAATTAAAACCAAGATATACAAAAGAAGATTTGAACAGAGATAGAAAGCAAGCACTTCAAAATACAATAAAATCACACGACTACAATAAGAAGGTATACGATTCAGGAAGAGAAGAGTATAAATTCGAAGTCGGAGACAGAGTATATGTCGAAAATGGTAACAGATTGAATAGAAAGAAACTAGATGAATTGAGGATTGGACCATACAAAATCGTAAAGAAGATTTCTAGTTCTATCTATGAAGTTGATGCCGGACATAGGAAGGCAGAATCGAATCTCTATCATATTACCAAGCTATCTCCAGCAGTGTCCTGCAGCTAATCGAACAATAGAATTCAATTGTTCTCTCTGTGGGAGGGAGATGTAAAGAAAACCACTAACCTTTTTGATATTGCTTTTCTTAATTCTTATTCTAATTCTCTTGTGACTGGCACTCAAGTCAGTTGTCAATGTGTTTAAGAAAATTTAAGAGGTTATGTTTTTGATTTTGTAAATAAAGTCTAAAGAGCTTATTTCCCGTAAAATAATATCAATACCTTAAATAGAGGCTTTAAATGTTGTTTTTTTGTCTTACAGAAAAACGCAATTACGTCTTTATTTATTAAAAACCGAATATTATTATATATATTTTCTGTGCTCGTTGTCAATAAAATGACAGATTTTGCAATAGTATTCATGCGTTAAATGGAAAATTTTAAAGTGTCACCCATATCATTGGTTCTGGAAAATGGTATAGGTAAGGAATGTACACTACGCTGTTCAAACTATCGGACGTAAGGCGCACCCTAGGGTCTAGTCTAGACCTACAATCATAAGTTCTAGTAAGTGGTAAAATCTAGATTAAACCATTGACGCCACAGTTTTTCGCGAAATCCCGATCTTCAATGAAATACCAGAGTGAGTTTATTAATCCGGGTCGGGTAGGCGTTTTGTTATGGCTGAGAGCAACATGTAGATACTCTGTGACATCCCACAGAGTAGTGAGAAACCATAGACCATGACAGACTAGCTCTGACATATAAATGACAGGTGTTGTTAGTTTGGTTTACGATTCGTTGTTGTGTGTTGCAATTAATGCAATGCGAAAGCTTTTCTTCTTTATAGCATTGCTTTGTTTGAATTGTGTCGGTACGTGAGTGAGTGATAATGCTGGCGACGTGTGCGGAAGACAACGGTGGCGAGTAGCGCGGCATGCAGAGCCGCGGTCAGCGATGCAGCGCGCGGCTGGGAGGCGGCAGCGGCGGCGGCGGCGCGGGCAGCAGCGGCGCGCCGGTGTCGGCGGCGGCGGCGGCGGCGGCAGGGCGGGCGGCGGCGCGCGCGGCGGCGGCGCGGCGGGCGCGGGCGGCGGCGCGCCTGGCCGAGGTGGAGGACCCGCCGCGCGTCCTGCGCGACAAGTGCCGGCGCCTCGCGCGCGCCATCCGCAACGCCAAGCACCTCGTGGTGAGTCCCCGAGCCCCCGCGGCTGCCACCACGCTCACCTACTACTTCCCTAACACTATTGAGTTCTTCCTTATAATAAAACTTGACTAATTGGATAATGATCTGACATCTGATGTGGTGATTGTATTAAATTTTAAATTGTTTTTAGATAAAGTAATAGTGCAGAGTGTCCCTCCTCTATTTCTTTATCAATAATGCTGTGGTTGAATTTTAACCAAAGTGGCAATTCTCATTGTTATCAGCCACATATTAAATTGATCATGTCAATGATGCTGTAGCACGGCCATGCAGCCAAGCTCTCACTCTTACTAATGAATGAAGACCTATGGATATTATTATGTTCACAATAAAATACATTGGGACTTTTCATTATGAATAAATTGCTTGCACACTAGCCAGCATGCCTAATCTCACACACATCATACACCAGACTAGGCAGATAGCAATATTCTGTATTGTGTTCAAAAAAGTTAAAACTTCGAATTTTTTGTTTCTGACAAAAATATCCGGAATATGGATTTAGAAATCAATTGTGAGCTTGAAGAGTGAAGTTTTAGCTTATGTAATTACCTTTATTTAGAGATAAATGTAGCCATAGGCCTCATAATTTGTTACATTCCAACTATAAAGTCCTGACAATAAAGAGTGGAATTTTGCAAAGAATTTTTTTGATTGTCAGTTATTTACTTACTTTTATATACATTTTAAAAATAAAATACCACCATGGCTTTTTAACGAATTTATTATTTTATAAATATAATAGATTGATTAAATATGGTCTTAAACAATTAGTTGCGATCCACTTCCGTGTGCAGGACTTTATAGTTGGACTGTAGACAATGATCCAAACACAAGCAATTATTATGCCTGAAAATTTTCTGTTTGATTATGGTTTGTACTGGCTAATACTTTCTCAGTAGGTACATTCTTGTTCAGCTCTAGTACTGTCACAGAAATGCATGAAAATGTTGTGCAGTGTGTCACACGTCCTTGACATGATGTTATAACTTTACTGTGTGTGTGTGTGCAGGTGTACACGGGCGCCGGCATCAGCACGGCGGCGGACATCCCCGACTACCGCGGGCCGCGCGGCGTGTGGACGCGCCTGCGCGCCGGGCAGCCCGCGCCGCGCGCGCACGTGGCGGGCGCGCGGCCCACGCTCACGCACCGCGCGCTGGCGGCGCTGGTCGCGCGCGGCACGCTCAAGTTCGTGGTCTCGCAGAACTGCGACGGGCTGCACCTGCGCGCCGGCACGCCGCGGCGCGCGCTAGCCGAGCTGCACGGCAACATGTTCCTGGAGCTGTGCGCCGCGTGCCGCCGCGTGTACGTGCGCGCCTTCGACACCACGGAGCGCACGGCGCGCCACGCGCACGGCACGCGCCGCCTGTGCCACGCGTGCGCGCGCGAGCTCACCGACTCCATCGTGCACTTCGGAGAGCGCGGGCGCGCGGCCTGGCCGCTCAACTGGGCGGGGGCGCTGCGCCACGCCGCCGCCGCCGACGTCATCCTGTGCCTCGGCTCCAGCCTCAAGGTGCTGCGGCGCTACCGCCCGCTGTGGAGCATGGAGCGGCCCGCGGCGCAGCGCCCGCGCCTCTACATCGTCAACCTGCAGTGGACGCCCAAGGACGCCGTGGCCGCGCTGAAGATCAACGCGCGCTGCGACGCCGTGATGGCGGCCGTGGCGCGGCGGCTGCGCCTGCGCGTGCCGGGCTACAGCGCGCGGCGCGACCCGCTGCTGGCGCACGCCACGCCGCTGGCGCCGCCGGAGCGCCACACCACGCGCCGCGCGCCGCTGCCCGCGCCCCCCGGCCCCCCCGGCCCGCCCTCGCCGCGCCGCTCCGACTCCGAGCTGTCCTCGCCCTCCGCCTCCGACTCGGACGACGAGCGCCCGCTCACGCTGCTCGCGCGCCGCTCCCCCCGCGCCCCACCGCCGCCGCCGCCGCCGCTCACCGCCTTCCAGGTACCTACTGCCTACCACATCAATACCACAGATTCATAAATAGTAACTTTAATTATTATCCATAACTACTAGTACTAAAACAGGAATAAGTAATTCATGTACCATTGTTTAGGTGTCGCTGGCGAGCGGCGAGGCTATGCTGCTGCTGCGGCCCGAGCACGCGCCCCCCGCGCCCCCTGCACCCCCCGCGGCCCCCGACGCGGACGACAAGAAGCCGCTCAGCGACCTCAGGAAGTTCAGGATGTGGCGGCGCAGCGAGCTGGACGTAAAGACTGAAGTGAACGGACACGACGCGCCCGCGACCAACGGAGCCGCCTGGAGCAACGGCGAGCTGGCGGGGGCGGGGGCGGCGGGGTGGGGGGGCAAGCACGAGGAGGACAAGCCGCTCGTGAACGGCGCTCTGCAGGCGGCCGTGGAGGCGGCGGCGGAGGCGGCGGGGGCGGAGAGCGAGTGCGCGCGCGCGGCGCGTCGGTTCATCGAGCGCGCCGTAATGCTGTGCCGCCACCAGCTGTACCCCGGCCTGCACACCATCCTGGCGCCGCGCGCGCCGCCCGCCCCCGCGCCCGCGCCCGCCCCCGCCGCGCCCGCGCCGCCGCCCGCGTGCGCCTGGTGCTGGGCGGTGCGCGGCTCGCGGCGCTGCCTGTGGTACCCGCGCTGGGCGGGCGCGCGCGCGTGGCGGCGCGTGGGGCGGCGGCGCTACCTGTGCGCGTGCTGCGGCGAGGAAGACGCGCCCTCGCCCCCCGCGCCCCCCGCCGCCCCCGACCCCGACCTGGCGCCGGACGACGCGCCGGGCTGGTTCGGCAAGGGGTACCGCAAGCCGCGGCGCCGCCGGTAGCCCCGCCCGCCCCGCGCCCCGCCCCGCCCCGCGCCCCGCGCCCGCACCGCAGCTACCTCAGCAGTGTTCGTCGAGACAAGATGCATTTGACTCAATTATTACTTGTAAATATTTAGTACTTAATTATAATTCCAGCGAACATGATTTAGGTGTAATATTTGTTACTGAATAATAATTGAACTGTATATAATAATAATTAATTTATTTTTATACGAGAATCGACTGTGTTAGTGATAAATTATTGATAATGATGTAATGTAATGTTGAGTACCTAAGTATAATTCGAGCGTCGAATGGTAGGGGCAAATTAAAATAAGATTTTCTCAATAAGTATTACTATGATTCCGACGGTATGACATAATAAGTGACGAAAATAAAAAGTGACGAAAATAAAAATGAATGATGGATAAATAAATGAAACTTAAAAATTAATAGTTACGTGTTATTATTTTTCACCTAAACGACTTCGCTGAATAACGTTCAGTCAAGACGTTGGATGTTACTGAAGAAAGTTAGCACCCGTCGCGTAGCTACTTTCTTTGGTGATGGTTAAAAGGGGTAGATTTAATGATATACTTAATTATGGTTCTTAAGTAGATATATTGTCACTGTTACACAAGTTAAAACTGGTTACAAAAAAGGGGTTAAAAGGAGGATATAAGTATGAGTACAATGGTGTGAGTTCGACGGTGGTAAAACGTGTACTGACCTAGAAAGACAATTTCATGCATAAAGTGCACTGAACTTATTTTATACAAACTAGGTAATTTCGTTATTGCGTTATTACAATGTGCTGATCTGTTCGATCGCGCTGCTTCGAACATACTCCCGAGCACGAGAAGAAACAACTAAAGACAATGAAATAGTCTAATTGAAGAAGTGGTTAGCTTAATTATTATGATTATGGTTTAAAACTAAGCAAACTAAAATATGGTAAAATGTAAGTACTCACACTACACATCTAATGAAAGTAAAAATTCTGTGTAAGTAAATCTATAAAATCAAATAAATTTAAGCAATAAAAAACACTTTCAAAACAATGTTTAAGAAAAGTACAAAATCTTTTCCCTTTATGTAACACTGTGGGGATAGTCTGATGACTCCGGCTTGACTCAGCTGTTGCATTGTAACTTGATCGTTGCATATAACTTTTATAGTGTAGATATCACAACAGAAATATAAGTATTGCGACGTCACGTTCAACTCGACCCATTTGTTCACACACGGTGTTCTATGAGTTCTGCATGTATTGTTTGGTGTGTTTTGATCGCAATAGTTTTGGTCATTGTTAAGATGTAATATTGGTTTTGTTGGTTTGCACATGTAGGCATCTTCATGATATAAACATGCATCTAACTCATTTATGGTGATGGTGAAGTAAGAATCGTGTTTGAGATTAATCGCGATGTATTCTGATACTGGTACTATAGTAATCATGTTGTTTTTCAATTGGTGTGGTATAGGGATCAGTTTGTAAAGCTGAAAACCTTCTCTGCCAATCAGTGGTAGCGTAACTTCAAATATGACAAATTTTTGAGTAACTCTGGCTTTAACTTTTAATAACTTGTAGATATAACTTATCTGTGTATCTATATCTTGGATCGGTAGTTTTATATCATTTACCATCTGGCTATTTATTGTTTGTAATTCTTTGCGAAGTTGCGCTGGTGATAATAGATGTATACTTATTTGACCATGGTAAATATCTGTGATTGTGTCTAAAAGGGTTTCTTGAAGCCGTTTTAAACTTTGAATTAAACTATTGCCCGCCATAGCAGACAAAGTAAAATCATCGATAGCGTACAGGTCTTGAATTTGTTTTTGGGAGTTGTTCATGCTTTCTTATAACATATTTAATCGTTTATTAATGGTTTTATGCTGCTTTTCTATGGTGGCTTGCATTCTTTTCATTAAATTAAATTCAGATTCAATCACTGACGTTTGGTTCTTCCACAAACTTAACAGATGTTTTTCATTCAGTCTGGTAGTTTCAATGTCATCGACATACTTATCAGCGAAACGGGAGTCCAATACGCCGAAGAGTTCATTAGCCAGATACCCGACACCGTTGACGAGGCCCCGCCGGCGCCGACGCTGTCTGGCGCTCACGTTGAAATGCTGACTGAGCAAAAGTTCATTGTAGTACTCTAGTTCCTGATAATCGTGACGTAGTTGCGATATTATCATATCACAATGGGATTGCATTTCAATGGTGGTGCATAACTTTTTTAAATATTGATTTATTTTTTGATACGTATTTATTCCGTCCCAATATGGTTCTAAGTCGAAATAAACAATCATTGTCCATTTGTCTCTGACCAGTTGCAGTTGAGCTATTGGATCAAAATAGAGTGTCTGGTTAGTTGGCAGTTTTTTAATTTTGTGTTCTGCACTCAGTGGGCTGATTAGCAACATCATAATAAATAATATAGCCGATGTAAAATATGCTAGCTTTGGCTTTTTTGGACTGGCTCTCCTTTTCTCTGGTTTGTCTGGTTTGGTTGGTGGGTTGATGGTTGGTTGGTTGATGGTTTCTTGGTGAATTCTGTTTGGCTCATTTGTATCGTATACTGGTAAGATGGAAAGTTTGACTATAGGACGTTTTAAGTGGCCATTTTTGGTTTTAAGTGTGACCACTCTAATCAGACCGTCATCACCCGCGTGTGTCTCCAGTACCCGTCCCATAGCCCATTTTCCTGGTGGTAGGTTGTCGTCGTGTATGACTACTAAGTCTCCAACTTCGATATTTTTCTGTGTAGTCATCCATTTATTTCTGGCCGATAACTGTGTCAAGTATTCAGATTTCCATTTCTTCCATAGATCTTGAAACAACTTCGATGTGAGATGCCACCTGGTCCGGGCATCTTCTTCAGTTTCGATCACGGTCAGTCCTGGTCGTCCTGTTAGGAAATGAGCTGGTGTCAGACAGTCAAGGTCTTCTATATTCTCAGAAATAGCGCACAGTGGTCGAGAGTTCAAGCAGGCTTCTATCTTGGCCAATAGAGTGGCGTACTCCTCAAAGGTCAACTTTTGACTCCCTATTACTCTCTTTAAATGGTGTTTTAGGCTCCTTACTGCTCTCTCCCATAATCCTCCTGCGTTGGGCCAGGATGGCGCTATGAAGTGCCACTCAATGCCCATTTCTGTGATCTCCTTGTAGAAACTGTCGTTGAATACTTGCTCTAGTTGGTGATGCTGCTCTTGCAGTGCTCGGTTTGCCCCTTGGAAGTTGGTTCCGTTGTCTGAATATATATGTCGGGGCGCTGACCGGCGAGCCGACATCCTTTGAAGACATGCGATGAAGGCCGAGCTGCTGAGGTCCGACACTAATTCAATGTGTACAGCTTTGGTCACCATGCACACAAACAGTGCGATATACCCCTTTGTGGTTTTGATGCCGCGTCCTTTGTTGGCCTTTACTTCCTTCGTGGAAGTAAAGGCCAACAAACAACCTGTGTAGTCTACCCCGCAGTGGTAGAATGCACTTTCTGGATTGACGCGACACGCTGGTAAATCCCCCATCAGCTGGTGCTGCTTGATGGGATCGTGTCTTTTACATGTGACACACTTTCTTATTAATTTTTTGGTGGTTGAATATCCTTTTATAATCCAGTATCTTTGGCGGAGATTAGCAAGCGTGATCCGTGCTCCTCCATGGAATGTCAAAGCGTGAGCTTCTTCTATCAGCAGAGTGGTGAGTCGATGGTTTGATGGTAAAATGATTGGTGTTTTCGTTTCCTGGTTAATTTGAGCATTTTTAAGTCTCCCACCTACTCGCAATATTCCATTTGAATCTATAAATGGATTTAGGCTGAGTAATTTGCTTTTGCAATGCACAGTTTTGTGTTTTAATAAATAATTTATGTCGTTTGCAAATTCCACTTGTTGCACGTATTTGACGATCAGCAAATTTGCGCGCCGCAGTTCTTGCAACGTAAGGTAAGGTTGGTGAACTCCCTTCGTTTTACTAGGTATTCTCAGTATCCATGCAAAAATACGCGTCAGTTTGTTTATGTCCGAGTACCTTTCTAGTAATCTTTTTATAATGGTGTTAATGGTATCGTCTGATTGGTTTTGGCACGTCACTGTGTTGACTTGTTTTAGTGGAATTGGTTTCTGTTCTAATGTGGTATCGTAAATAATGGTTTCGCTGGTATTTTCCTTTTTATATGATGGCAACCATGACGGTCCTTGCCACCATAACCCATGTTCCTGAAGCTGTTGGTTGGTTAATCCACGACTTGCACAGTCCGCTGGGTTCTCACTGGTGTTCACATAGCGCCAGCAACTCGAAGGTATAGCTTCTGTAATGGCCTTAACTCTGTTAGAAACGAATGGTTTCCACCGTCCTGGTTCTCCCTGTATCCATCCTAAGACGGCGGTCGAATCAACCCAACAGTATTTTTCAAGGGCGTAGTTTGTCAATGAAATTTGAACTTTTTCCATAAGTTCGGACAATAGTTTAGCTCCCATCAATTCTAGCCTCGGGGTTGAGCAGGTTTTATTTAATGGTGCTAACCGAGCTTTCGCGGCTGCTAGGGTAATGGTTGTCTGGTTATCCGTGGTGACCTTGCAATAAATCACTGCAGAGTATGCTTTATTGGAGGCGTCGGAAAAGCCGTGTAGCTCAACTTTTTGGTTATTCTTGGTAGTACCCAGCCATCTGTTAACTTCTATGGTGTTTATCAGCTGTATGTAGAAATGAGTAAAACGCAGGTATTTTTGTACTGAACTTTTATTTTACACCAGGCACAATAAAACACACAAACGTCCATGAAATCTATCAGGGCAGTGTTGCCAACGAACAAAAGGCTTTATATCTAAAACTATTTAAACCTTAGAATAAGTATTACATTGTTTTCAACACCTTCCCTCAATGTAATACTTACATTAATACAGTAATTAATCTTGACTCTACATTCATTCTTAAACTTTGACTCTACTCTACACATGACTCTACTATACTTTAATTCTTTAAACCACACATAAAACAAAATTTTAATAATGATTCTTTTCTCAAGGGTTTTGTGAACATGTCAGCAATTTGATCTTCAGATTTAACATATATTAATTTCAACTTCTCTCTCTTAACTAACTCTTTTACAAAATGAAATCTTATATCTACATGTTTAAGCCTCTTAATACTATCACTGCTCGCTGCCATCATTGCGGATTGATTATCACACATTATGTTCAAAGGGCATACATTTTTAATATTAAAATCATCTAACGTTTAAATTCAGCATACATGTTGAAAAATTGGTCGGTAGAGCAAACAAAACTCTGGGATTTGTTATTCGCAAGGCTAAGGTATTTCAAAATACTGAAACCCTGAAACTTCTTTATAACAGCTACGTGAGATCAATGCTGGAATACTGCAGCCCCGCCTGGAACCCGGTGTATGCAGTTCACAGCGAACGACTAGAAAAGGTCCAAAAACGATTCCTTTACCACCTATCTTTCAAAGACAATCTCAGCCGCTCCCTTAGATCTTACACATCTCGCCTTGAAAAATATAAAATTGAAACGTTAAAAGTGAGACGCGATCGAGCTGACTTAATATTTCTTTATAAATTACTGCATGGTCTTATTGAATGTCCTGATCTGTTACACCTGATTACACTAAATGTACCCAAACTATCTGCAAGAGTCATTAAACTAGCGCCATTTACTCTGCCAAACATAAAAACTAACCTTGGTCAGCATGCCCCAATATTCCGCATAATGTCGTTATATAACGCTCACAAGGAGGATATTGATATTTATCATACTAGCGTTAATAAATTAAAAACTGTTAACCTAAGTAAAAATGCAACACTTTCTAATGTTTAGATTTTGTGTAAAGTATTTTCTGTTCCCGGTACTCTCAAATTTCTAATTAGAATTTTGAAACCTTTAGCACTATAATATTTATAATAATAGTAAGTAAGTAATCAGTTAATCTAAGAATTTTTCGTGTTGTGGCTACATGTTTAGAAAGTACATATATCATGAAATATGTAGGTATACCTATCTTAAGCAACATACATTGTACTTATCTGTTTTGTGGTCCTTAAATAAAAAAAAAATAAAAAAAAAAAAAAAAAAAAAAAAAAACATGTTTATAAGCCAACACGCCTCACTAGCCGCTACACTCATAGCTACATATTCAGACTCAGTTGATGACAATGATACTGAACACTGCTTCTTACTACTCCATGAAACTAAGCAGTTTTTGTAAAAGAATACATAGCCAGTGGTAGACTTTCTGTCTTCAACATCACTTGCCCAGTCGGCATCTACCCATCCAACTAAAGTCTCACCACTACATACATACTCTATCTTATATGATAAGGTGTGTTTAACATACCTAAGCACTCTTTTAAGTGCTGTTAACAAAACATTATCTGCCCTATTTTGATATCTGCTTAATATCGACAAAGCTACACATAAATCTGGTCGCGTTCCACATACAGCATACATCAAACAACCAATAATTTGTCTACATAAATTCTCTGAGTTTTTGTCTAGTTTACAATTTTTAAAAATCTCTGTGCTATTTGGATCCATTGGGGTAGACATAGGCTTACAATCTTGCATATCAAATCGCTTTAAAACATTTTCTAAGTACTCTTTCTGATCTAGCGTGGTTATATTATTTTCCAAATCTTGTTTCACATTTATACCAAGGAAGTTTGACACTAGACCTAAATCCTTCATTTTAAATTCTTTGTTTAGCTTAGACTTAAGGTCACATATTTGTTTTTCATCATTTCCAAAAATTAAAATATCGTCAACATAAAGTAATACATAAGTTTGACTGTTACTGTTACATCTCGAGTAGAAACATGAATCACATTTTGAACTAGCAAATCCTTCTTTAGTTATTACAGAATTAAACTTCTCATTCCAATATTTGGGACTTTTCTTCAAACCATACAAACTTTTATTTAATTTTACAATTCTTTCATTTTCATTACTATATGCCCCTTCAGGAAGTTTAATAAAAACATCTTCATCAATATCTCCATAAAGGAATGCTCCCGTTACATCCATTTGGTAAATAGGTAAATTCATATTAGTTGCTACAGCTATAAACAATCTAAATGTTGACATTTTGGCAACTGGGGCATAGATCTCACCTAAATTAAACATATCATTCTGCTCAAAGCCCCTAGCAACTAGCCTAGCTTTATATTGCGTTAAGTTGTTACAATTTTTTACTTTAAACACCCACTTACAACTAACACTGTTATGTCCATCATGTCCTTCACAGATTGTCCACGTCTCATTCTCTTTCAAAGTGTCCAGCTCCCTCTTCACTGCTTCCTCCCATTTACTCGCATCTTTCCTCCTCATAGCCTCCTGGTACGTAGAAGGGTACTCCGTCTCTGTCGTCACATTGTTACACATATAGCGTGGATTCGGCTTCCGAGTACGCTGACCTCTCCGTACCTCTTGGTATGGTCTCTCTGCTACTTCTTCAGCAGACTCCTCAGATGTTGCACATGGTTCATATTCACTATCAGAAGATTCTCCTGGCAACAGCCTGTCATCGCTCCCTACATTTATGTCTTGCACATTCTGCTGTATGACGGCACATTCTTCATTCACGTGTCCCTCGTAGCTTGGTTCTGGCATGCCAGCCTCTACATCAAGGCTCACCAGTGGCTCTCTCTCTTCTGGAACTTCTGTCCTTTCCTTTTGTTCTATGAACACCACATCTCGTTTGGTTTCAACATTATTTTTATTTGGGAAGTAGATTCTGTAGCCTTTCACATTTTGTCCATAGCCAACCATTACTCCTTTCTCTCCTTTAGAGTCCCACTTCCTCCTCTTCTCCTTTGGTATGTGTACGAACACAGGCGTACCAAAGATCTTCAGAGTATTTATATCAAAAGTTTCTTTTGTCCACGTTTCAAATGGCGTCTTTCCTGGCTCGTTACTTTTTCCTGTTCTATTCAACACATATGCTGCTGTATTGATAGCTTCAGCCCATAACTTCTTAGGCATATCCTTTGAATACAGCATAGTTCGAGCTGCTTCAACGAGTGTTCTATTCTCTCTTTCTGCCTTTCCATTCTGTTCAGGTGTATATGGCACAGTAGTTTGATGCACTATGCCATGCAACTGGAACAGTTGTTTTACTTCTTTGTTTACAAATTCAAGCCCATTATCACTTCGAAAGGTCTTAACCTTATTTCCAGTTATGTTTTGAGATTGGTTTATGAAATCCTCAATACACTTCTTCACTTCGTCCTTCCCTTTCACAAAGTATACACTCCTGTAGTTTGAGTAGTCATCTTTGAGTATGACGAAGTATTTTGAACCTCCAACTGAGGTTTCTTCCATTGGTCCACAAGTGTCAGCATGGATCAATTCACAAGTTCTGCTTGTCTTGGTCTCACTCGTACTGAAGGGTAATTTATGTATTTTCCCTTCTAAACATCCCTGACACTGATCAACGTCACTATCCTGCACTTGAATGTTGTTTTTAGCAAGTACAGTTTTCACATACTGCATATTTTGATGCACTAATCTTTCGTGCCACTCGTATAACTCGGATTTTACTTGGGTAACATTTGCTGCACTATTTTTGTATCGTAAGTCCATGTAGTACATATTTCCGACGCGATTTGCAATCGCACACACTAGTTTTTGTTTATAAAACTTGCATCCGCTGTCATCTGTCAACATGACATATCCTCTGTCAGCCGCACGATTCACAGAAAACAAATTCGTTTTTAGTTCAGGAACGAATAACACATTGTCTATGGTCGTATCAATCCATTCACTTCCGTTGAAAACTTGTGCTGCCACCTGTCCACGACCCAGGGCACTTATTGCAGTCCCATTTCCGACTATCACTGATTTTTGTGACAGAGTTGAATAACTTGAAAACAACTCCCGATCACAACACATGTGCTCACTTGCACCCGAGTCTACTAACCACTGCGATTGTTGAAAATGTTCGTTGAATGTCTCTTGCACTACAAACGCATTACCATTGTTTTTATTTTTATTAAATCGGCATTCACTTTTAAAATGTCCCACTTTGTTGCAGTAAAAACACTTTCGATTTGAATTATTAAAGTTCTGATGCCTATTATTAACACTTGAGCTTGCACTGTTTTGGTTATCCACTTTCCTGTGGCACTCGCTTTGAAAATGTCCAAGTTTATTACATCTATAACACTTCACACTCTTTTTATCAAACCTTTTAGCCATAAAGGCTGAACTTTGATTACTTTCACTTCTTTTTTCTTTTATTCGCTCCTCTTCGACCAACAATCTTGCCACCAGATTGTCATAAGTTTGTTTGTCATCAGGCGCAGACTCCCAGGCTGATATAAAGTGGCTGAAGTCCTCCGGTAAAGACATAAGAACCTTAGTGATTACCAGCTTGTCTGAAATGTCTTCGTTCATCTGTTTGAGCTGATTCTTCATCTCCTGTACCTTTGATAGAAATACAGCCATTTCTATACCTTCCTCATACTTGTATTGAAAGAATCTTTGTTGTACAATGTGTACACTTGTCTCCGTCTTCTGCTCGTAGACACTGGCCAACTTTTTCCACATGTCCGCAGAACTGCTGCAGGTGATAATATGTAGCATCACCTCCTCCGTCATCCTTGTCACCAGGAACGTCTGAGCCTTGGCATCCTTGGACGCCCAGGCTTCCGCTGCAGTACCGGCAGCTTCGGGCTTCACTTCACGCCCCTCAACCACATCGAGGAGGCCATGACCTCGAAGCACGACCATCGTTTGAAATTTCCAAACATTCCAATTCTTTGAACCTTCCAGCTTGATTCCAGCTTGACTACCCTCCATGGTATGCACCTTTTTTCCCTTCCTTCTCGCCAACCTTCCTTACTCTTTGCTGCTGAGCAAGTATTTTCCTTCTCGGCGCACGCGTCGAAAATGGCCGCCGGCCGTGACGCCGATATTTAAACTTTTAGCGAAAAGTATCCTTCCCTGGTTTTACTCAAGTCTCGAAACAGTTGTGGTATGATACGGCCTGGGCCCATAACCTGTAGAAATGAGTAAAACGCAGGTATTTTTGTACTGAACTTTTATTTTACACCAGGCACAATAAAACACACAAACGTCCATGAAATCTATCAGGGCAGTGTTGCCAACGAACAAAAGGCTTTATATCTAAAACTATTTAAACCTTAGAATAAGTATTACATTGTTTTCAACACTGTATGTCTTGCCTTAGGGAGGTCCATTTGGTAGCGATGTCTTCTGGTAGGGTGTCACTCCAATCTAGGGCAGACAACCATACGGTTTGAAATAATATTTTCATGTTGATGCTTATCGGAGTCAACCAGCCGAGTGGGTCAAACAGTTTGGATATATCCGATAGCAACGATCGTTTGGTTGGTGGTTTTGTTGTCATTTCTATGGTCGATTTAAAGTAGAATTTATCAATGGTTGGTTTCCAGCCGAGACCCAAGGTTTTGGTCGAGTCCGACTGTACTTTAAATTCAAATGTTTCTTCTTCTTGGTTGGTGGTGGTCTGTGAATTTTCCAGAATTCTAGGATCATTCGCAGTCCATTTTCGTAGGTTAAATCCACTTTTGGCTAACAATTCTACTAAATCACGTCTTAATTGGTTTGCTTTAGGAATGGTATGGCTTCCTCCACAATAATCGTCCATGTAGAAGTCCTGGTCTAATGCTCTTGCCGCGTCGGGATATTGTTCTTTCTCCTCCTCAGCGAGCCTTTTGAGACACTGCATGGCGATGTAGGGCGCGACCTTGAAACCGAAGGTCAAGGTCGTTAGTTGATAAATACGCAATGGTTGGTTCTCTGAATCTCTCCACAATATTTTTTGGTAAGATTGGTCTTCAGAATGTATCATTATCTGTCGATACATTTTTTCAATATCGGCCGTGTAGGCATATTGGTACTGCCTCCACTTCATAATCAGATGTTGCAGGTCTTGTTGCAAGTTTGGTCCTTTATGCATGACGTCATTCAGGCTAAGTCCGGATGATGACTTCTGCGAAAACTTTAAAATGGCCGCCATTTCTAGAATATTGAGATTTGACCCCACATATGGGGGTGTTTTCTTGATGGAATCACTCGTAGAATACACCCTTAAAGTTTGTCGGGTTCGAAAAAAAACACATTGTAGGTATATTTTATAACTGTAATAATATGTATGCTGTTGGTGTATCTTTAATAAATAAATAAATATTATAAATTAGATGTAAGTCTACTTTTAGTTATTTTTTCGTTTTTTTATCCTTTTAAAAGGACCTACGGCGACGTTACGAGGATATGTAGGTACTTACCTATAAAAAGTAATCATATCATGATACAGGACTGACCATTGAACTTGGAACCTATTTAGATCTCACTTCTTTTGTCGTTGAAGTCAACAACCAAGGCATTTATCATGATATTGAACTTGGCTCTTACTTTACATTTATGTTTTTGATGGGATAATGCATTATCCGAAACTTAACCATTTCTAAGATATTCAATATTTAAAGATTTTTTGAATTTTTGCCAAAATTTCATGTTTAAAACCGAAAATAAAAAAAATTAGCCATATTTCAATACTTTTTTTTGTTTGTTTACATATTAATTAATGTTGTAACATCTTAATAAATTAATTAAAATAATCAAATGTGCATTATTCGACTTAAATTAGACACAATACCTCAAAATACCTTTGACGACCGAATGGCGTAGTGGTTAGTGACCCTGACTACTGAGCCGAAGGTCCCGGGTTCGATTCCCGGCTGGGGCAGATATTTGTTTAAAGACAGATATTTGTACTCGGGTCTTGGGTGTTGATATTTATATTTAATATCTATCTATCTATGTATTTGTGTAGATATATCAGGTGTCCGATACCCATAACACAGGCTCTGCCTAGCTTGGGGTCGGATGGCCGTGTGTGAGATGTCCCCACATATTATTATTATTATATTAAATAGATAAAAAAAATTAAAAATTTACAAAACCTGAAAACAAATAAGTTAAATTTAAAAAGAATTTCATATAACAATTTTTTGTGCACTTCAGCTTAAAAACTTATAAGCTTTCAAATGAAATATTTCAATATCAAATCGATTTAGGTATCACCAAGATATGTCCAAAACAATCAGAGAAGGCGGAGAAAACTCAAAAGGGGTTTCCATACTAAAGTGAACAGGACTGAAAACCATCACACTTTTTACCTTTAAATTGCGCTAATTTTCTTAGTTTTTCTGTTGAATTTTGTAACAAAAAAAAGTATTGAAATATGGTTAGTTTTTTTAATTTTCGGTTTTAAACATGAAACTTTGGCAAAAATTCAAAAAATCTTTAAATATTAAATATCTTAGAAATGGTTAATACATACACGCTCACGCCCGTATCCCAGAGGGGTAGGCAGAGATTACGGATTTCCACTGGGCACGATTCTGACACACCACTTTCGCTTCTTCCACATTCATACATGCTCGTCGGTTACGGGTAAGTACCCTTAAAATGGCCCTTTTTAGGGTTCCGTAGCCAAAATGGCAAAAACGGAACCCTTATAGTTTCGTCATGTCCGTCTGTCCGTCTGTCCGTCTGTCCGTCTGTCCGTCTGTCACAGCCGATTTACTCGGAAACTATAAGTACTACAGTGATGAAATTTGATGGGAATATGTGTTGTATGAACCGCTACAAAAATATGACACTAAATAGTAAAAAAAAGAATTGGGGGTGGGGCTCCCCATACATGTAACTGAGGGATGAAATTTTTTTTTTCGATGTACATACCCGTGTGGGGTATCAATGGAAAGGTCTATTAAAATGATATAAAGTTTTCTAAAAAACATTTTTCTTAAAGTGAACGGTTTTTGAGATATCAGCTCTCAAAGTCGTAAAAAGTATGTCCCCCCCCCTCTATTTTTATAACTATATATATATGATATAGAGCAAAGAGTGAATGCTGGAAATAAAGTGAATGGGGCCCTTCACTCCATTGTGGCGAGTCAGGTCGTGTCAAAGCAGGCACGGCTGGCTATTCACAATGCCGTGTTGGTGCCGACATTGATGTATGGCAGAAGAAGCATGAAAGTAGATTAAATGCGGTAGAGATGCGCTCTCTGCGAAGTATGTTAGGTGTGACTCTGAATGACAGATTGAGGAATAGTTTTATAAGAGAAAAGTGTGGTCTGAAAGAAGATGTAGTGACAAGAGTAGAGAAAGGAATGCTTCGGTGGTTTGGACATGTGGAAAGAATGAATGATGAAAGAGTGACAAAGGAAATATATAGAGCAGAAGTGAGTGGAAGAGTCGTGAGGGGTCGCCCTAGACGGACGTATGTCGACCAGATTGGCGACATACTGAAAAACCGGCCAAGTGCGAGTCGGGCTCGCGCACAAAGGGTTCCGTAGTAAGCACAATAACTTAACCAAAATTACAGTTAAATCAACCTATCTCAAAAACTATAAGAGATACTTTGATCAAACCAAAAATCGTTGAAAGAGTTAATTAGCATGCATCACCTCTATTTTTTTTAGAATTTTATACCCCGTAGTTATAAAAATAGAGGGGGGGGGACATACTTTTTACGACTTTGAGAGCTGATATCTCAAAAACCGTTCACTTTAAGAAAAATGTTTTTTAGAAAACTTTATATCATTTTAATAGACCTTTCCATTGATACCCCACACGGGTATGTACATCGAAAAAAAAAATTTCATCCCTCAGTTACATGTATGGGGAGCCCCACCCCCAATTCTTTTTTTTACTATTTAGTGTCATATTTTTGTAGCGGTTCATACAACACATATTCCCATCAAATTTTATCACTGTAGTACTTATAGTTTCCGAGTAAATCGGCTGTGACAGACGGACAGACGGACAGACGGACAGACGGACATGACGAAACTATAAGGGTTCCGTTTTTGCCATTTTGGCTACGGAACCCTAAAAAGGGCCATTTTAAGGGTACTTACCCGTAACCGACGAGCATGTATGAATGTGGAAGAAGCGAAAGTGGTGTGTCAGAATCGTGCCCAGTGGAAATCCGTAATCTCTGCCTACCCCTCTGGGATACGGGCGTGAGCGTGTATGTATTAACCATTTCTAAGATATTTAATATTTAAAGATTTTTTGAATTTTTGCCAAAGTTTCATGTTTAAAACCGAAAATTAAAAAAACTAACCATATTTCAATACTTTTTTTTGTTACAAAATTCAACAGAAAAACTAAGAAAATTAGCGCAATTTAAAGGTAAAAAGTGTGATGG